>NC_090273.1:0-4898750 GCF_040414725.1 Anabrus simplex | reverse complement strand
TGCCCTCTAATAAGACGTGACCCCTGGGTTCCATTCCCTATCATGTGTGTAGCACGAATTGTTTTCGGTTCAGCATTTTCCAATCCTACACTGAATGAACTTTATCACTTCTAACAGGATTACAAAGTTAGGTAATAACAACATTTTATGTTTATCTACATCTCATCATTCTGATTATGCGTTTTGCTTTTAGCTTTGAGCGTCCTACCTCGAGAGTCCTAGTGCAGCTCTCCCCCAGGGTTAGTCCCATAAGAGCCTATGTATACGCAAGAGCCCCTGCGCTAGACTGATGTTGGGAAGGGTATATGGTCAGGAGGATGAAACCATCCGCATTAGCCCAATACTCGAAAAACCCCGGCACAGCTCTCCCCAAGTTAGTGCCACAAGGCTCATGTATCACCACTAGCTGCTGTGCTAGACTAAAGCTGGTTAGAAGGATGTGCGATAGCCCAGCTCTTTAAAGTTAGTCCAATATAACCAATGTACAGCGGCTATCTTTCCTAGTAGCCCCTGCCTCAGTTCCCAAACGTTAGGTGTTAAAACAAGTTGTGAGCCCCTAAGGTAGCTCTCTAGAGTTCGGTTCATGAGAATACAGTATAGCGGCCATCTTACATAGCAACACTTGCATCAGTTCTCGAATGTCAGCCCTTGCCTCAGTTCTCAATGTTAGGCCTATCAGACTAATAGGTTATGAGTAACAAGTTGTGAGCCCCTGAGGCGACCCTTCAGTTAAGGTCTAATCTCACAGGATGGGCGTTTGAAAGGGCATCTCGCTATAAAACTATGCGCTGTAAGGTTAGAGCCCTCCAAGATGGCATCGGGAAGGGGGATCTGGTCACCCTTTGAAGTTAGCCCCCTCCAAGATGGTCTCGGGGAAGGGGTATCCGACAAGATGGTGTCAAGAAGGGCAGTTAGCCTTAAAACTGGGGTTCTCTGAGGTTAGGCTCCTCTAAGATTGTGTCTGGAAGGAGCATCTGACAAGATGGTGTCGGAAAGGGCATCTAGCCTTAAAAACAGGACCCTGTGACGTTAAGCCCTCTAAGATGGTGTCGGGAGGGGCGTCTATCGTTAAAACTAGAACCCTGGGAGGTTAGGCCCCTCCAAGATGGTGTCGAGGGGATCTGACAATATGGCGTTTGGAGGGGCATCTGGCCGTAAAACTTGTTTCTGTGTAGTTAGGCCCCAGTCGTTATCTCTTTTAAAGCCCGTCAAGATGACAGCTGTGAGGTTAGCCCCACCCACTTATTCACATTCCGCGCCATAACACGAGCACGTTGTGAAAAGTGAGGTTAGGACCCGTCAAGATGACAGCTGTCAAAACACGCTCACGTGGTCTTGTTTGTAAACAATAGCATGTGGCGGTGACGACATTGCCGCGTGACCGTGACGTCATGGGGTCAATGACCTCGTCGGAAAGTGCTGATTCAGCTCCATTGTTTTAGAACCCGCGTTCTCCTACTGCTTATGCATGATGAATAACCATACATACGTATTAAATTATTTGGGCTGGTGCTCAGTCCTATGCCAATAATACACGGAAATAATTTTCTTACGCCCGGCTGAGTGGCTCAGACGGTTGAGGCGCTGGCATTCTGATCCGAATTTAGCAGGTTCGATATTGGCTCCGTCCGATGGTATTTGAAGGTGCTCAATTACGTCAGTCTCGTGTAGGTAGATTTACTGGCACGTAAAAGAATCTTGCGGGACTAAATTCCGATAACTCGATGTCTCCGAAAACCGTAAAATGAGTTATTGGGACGCACAGAAAAAATTATTATTATTATTATTATTATTATTATTATTATTATTATTATTATTATTATTATTATTGTTATCTCATGGTTTTCAATTTTCAATTTCAAGACTACCGCGATAACCATTACGCTACAGACCCACAAGTTTTCAATTGTGAAATTTATGGCATTATTTAATAATGTGGACCCTCAGGTTTGAGAGTTCCATATTTGTTAATGTTATTGATTTTACGTCCCACTAACATTTCAGTAGAGTGTTTGATTGATTTCTTAATGTAGAATAGAATATGTTGTTTATAGAATGCAACCTCAACACAGATGCGAGGTCATTACTTTTTTAATACTTGCGGTCCTTATCAGTTCCCATGCCATTACCTTGCTAGGTATTTTTTTCAGCGCAAAACACTTTTCTTAGAGTATAACTGCAATGTAAGATTATTGACTGACACTTATACATTATAGACAATACGCCAGTGCGCCAAGAATCATGTTATTGGCGAGATGGTCACATCAAGCCATGTAGGTAGCAGCACTATCGACTTTCTCGCTGTGCCATATTGGGAGGCCTAAGATTCACCGCCGTCTAGCACCATGCTTGACGTCACGCACAGCCGAACATAGCCGACTCCGCTCCGACCCGAAACCATAAGTGTGATCACTCCGGTCTCTTAACATTGTAGATGGTGGTCCAGCCGGAGTGTGGCGCTGCAGTCTCAACGATCCAACTGCAACGCCCAATTGCCGGCAAAGGTATAGTGACCGTGCGTGAAGTCGTGATGATAATTTTACCACCTGTTAGTTTGTTTTAATATTTTCTGAAAGTCCGTGTTAGTATCTGTGCGGTGCTTTGTGTGTGCAATTAACTAGTTTTCTATTATTTCGAGAAAATGTCGAACTGTTTCGTTCCTGGTTGTAAATCGGGTTACGGAAGGAAGCGTGATGGTAGACGATATTTTACGTTGCCAAAGGAAAATAATCTGTTTCCGAAGTGGGCTAGAGTTATTCCGCTGAAAGATAAGCAATTGTCGGCCAAAGGCAGAATATGTGACCTGCATTTTTCGGCAGATTTAATTATAAAGGCGGACTGATTCGTTGTGAATGGTGAAAACGTTGAACTTCCTCGTGTGAGGTGGTAAATAAAACCAGGAGCGGTGCCTCATATATTTTCAAATTTACCGAAATACCTATCCACTGAGGTGAAATCGCGAAAGGCACCCAGTAGCAGAAGGAATGAGGAGAGTATCAAGAGAATCACGACGTGAGTGAAGCAGTGATGACAACAGTAGGCGGTGTCAGCCTAGTTGTAGTCAGATTCAGGGTCAGTCTACTTCTCTTACCGATGCCGAAATGATAATATTATCTCTCAGAAAGCAACTAAAGAATGCAACTCGTAATTTAATGCGAGCTAAATGCAGTCTTTCCTCAGCCAAAGTTAGGATTAACTGCGTACATCGGCAGATTAAGAAAACCGAATTTCAATTTATAGATTGTAAATTTCTTAGTAAGAAGCAGAAAATTATTACACTGTGTTAAAAAATGTCAGGTAAAATCTCCCAATGAGGTACAGTAGTGATTTTCTTTTAGAGAGTTTATTACTTAGAATAACATCACCTAGAGGATAGGATGTAGGCATAATTTGTTACCTCTTCCCCCACAAAGCCATTTGAGGAAACTCTGAAAAGGACTTAAATGTCCCTCTGGTGTAAATCCTCGTTGCTTAAGTGCTATTTCAGATTATTTTAAGGATGAAATGAACGAGAAAAAACGGTTCGGGATAGTTATAATCGATGAGGTTAAACGAAGAGAAGAGATTCAATTTAATGTGGGGCGATATTTTTTACGAGTTTCTTGACTATATTGAGGCGATTTCAGTTGTGCCATCAGCAGCTGGCTGTTGTACTGAACACACTTTGGACTGCCCTCCCACTATAGTGCCGATTCTTTTTCAGAGCGGGAGAAATCCGCAGAGAAATGCAAGCTCAACAATCTGCTAAGTCTACTCGTGGACTAGTTTTGGTGAGTAATTTACTTCATTTAATTTAGTGCCAGTGTTATTCACAGTCTGGTTTATGTTTAATTTGCTCTCTTTAAAAAGGACTCTAAGTATGTAAAGCACAATATTACTTTCGCTTTTCGTAATGTTTTTTAATTTCGTGTGTTCTCTCATTAAAGTTCAAAGATATTTCTTCGTGCGGACTGATAATATTATTTATAACTCTCTCACAATGTTATTCATGTGTTGTATTTGATTACTTGCGTATCAGTGTAGTTTCCATTAAATCTGCTAACCGCCTAGCATTGGTGTTAGGTTCCACTAGCGCCGCTCAGCGGGAGAGCGCTTGAACTCGGTGAGTGATCTCATATGGTATTCTATTCGTCATGCCGAAACAGTACCCAATAGAGGCCAGCGGCTGCGCACACACTGGGACTCGCATTAATGTCATAATTTAAGAAAATACTGAAATATACACGTTCAATGTACGGTAGTACTCATTGTATGAATGATGACATGAGATCATCCCCATCAGTCATAATTATTGAAAATAACTGGAACATTTTTTCAGAAATTTAAATACGAATTATACAATAAATTTGATATTAAATATTACTTTGTCAGAAACATACGGGTAAGGAATATAGCATCAAATAATATAACTACTCCTACCACTACTATTACTTTCTTTTACACAATATACTTTAAATTGGTCGAGCTTCAGTTGCTGTAATAAGCAACAAAATTCGCAGAACATGCCTCTTATCTTAATTATTCTCAAGGCGTGAGGTTATAAACTCACACATCTGTCAATCCGCAGGAATGTGGGTCAGGACAGTTGTGGATTATGGCTACATGTCCACAACTGAGGATTGTACTTGGAAATGGAATCACTTGTTATTATTAAAATAAAACTGAATTTATGACTATACTTTACGTCACATTGTACTAGCATTGCCGTACTTTAATACTGTAAAAATACCCTGTGAGATTTGTTGTTACATATACAGAAATTTTGATCCAAATAAAGAAGGCTATTTTTATAAACTTGAATTGAACTATGAGATCGCCGCTGATTAAATTCTTCTTCATGTTATTTATGCATAACATGCCTGATGCTGTAATTACCTGATGTCTGCACACACCACTGTTGAACGTGAAATTCCTGGAAAAATAATTGAGTCTGCTGTTATCTTATGTAACCTGGAGTTGATCTACATTCCCTGTTCGAGTGCAGCAAGCTCCAATGCGGTTACGTCCACTCAATATTTATTGCTAGAAATTGGAAAACTTTTCTGAAGCACCTGTACTATCCAGGAATACTATCTAGTTTCACACGTCCTGAGAGCTAAACTAGAGACTATTCAAATAAATACAACAGTTCTATGCGATGTTAGATGTATCTACGTTAGATTCAATTCTTGAGCAAAGTTCCGAATTGCATAGCAGAATTCAGTAAAGAATTCGAAGTACCATGACGACTGTTAACTGCATATATAGGCAAATTCGATATATATATATATATATATACTGTATATATATTTCCTATACCTCTGCAGACCACGGCACTAAATCTCTGGTGAATCTACTGAAATAAACTTACATTGCAAAGTTCTACCTCGCAATTAGATGCTGCTGCTTCACTGTCAGCCCCGTACAAGACACTACTCAGATCAGACCACTCCTCTTAGACTTCTTCGACGTGAACACCACTCTTAAGACCACCGCTTATACCTTCGAACACCTCTTAGACAACACAACTATCCTTGCATCAACTTATATAAACTCGTGATGACCACTCATCTCCCTACTATCTGGTCATCCCTTCCACATCGACACACGGTAGCTAGCGAATACAGACACTCGATCGAAACCACGTGGCCACGCACTTCACAAAAATAGTCATGTGTCTTAATAGCTTCTCCACGCGTACTAACGATGACTACCTACGTGTGTCAGCGGAATATTTGCTTGCCTAATACCACCTCGGTTAAACATAGCCTTGGTTGCAACATGCCATGCCAGCTCGTTACCAGTTAAAGTATGACTATTTCAAATCAACAAATCTGACTTATTAATATACAGAATAATTACAAACAAATTTCCCTTATCCAGTGATTAAATGACATAATATGCATGATACCTAATTGTATTAGAGTCCAAATGATGAAAATCAGAATACAAAATCTAATGAATCAGCTCAATTAATAATAATAATAATAATAATAATAATAATAATAATAATAATAATAATAATAATAAAGTACGGGGCGAGTTGGCCGTGCGGTTATGAGCGTGCAGATGTGAGCTCGCATCCAGGAGATAGTGAGTTCGAACCGCACTGTCGGCTGCCCTGAAGATGGTTTTCCGTGGTTTCTCATTTTCACACCAGGCAAATGCTGGGACTGTACCTTAATTAAGGCCACGGCCGCTTCCTTCCCATTCCTAGGCCTTTCCTATCCCATCGTCGCCATAAGTGTCGGTGCGACGTGAAGCTGGATGAAATCTGTAACCCTGTTGCACGGTCAGGACTGTTGTGTTAGTTGTGTCTTTAATCAGAATCCTTGGAAAACTCTCTGTAAATAAATAATATGTAATCACTGTCACAAACTCAATAAATAATAAAATTTTACAAAAACAATATAGAGTGATTTTATTCATGAATAGCTAGTTATCATGCCTGTAGTTAATCTCCTTTTCAACCGAGACCTCGTTGTTATCTCTCCATGTCTCTGTGAAGGTGCTGGTGATTATTATTTTAAGAGGAAATACAAGTGGGCAACCTTCAGGGGAGTCGCCCAGGTGGCTTAGCCTTTTCTTGACTGATTTTAAAATAATCGAAATTTATTGAACATTTCCCTCGGTAAGTTATTGCAATCCCTAACTCCCCTTCCTATAAACGAATATTTTCCCCAATTTGTCCTTTTTAATTCCAACTTTATCTTCATATTGTGATCTTTCCTACTTTTAAACACACCACTCAAACTTACTCGTTTACTAATGTCCTCCCACGCCATCTCTCCACTGACAGATCGGAACATACCACTTAATCGAGCAGCTCGTCTCCTTTCTCTGAAGTCTTTCCAGCCCAAACTTTGCAACATTTTTGTAACGCTACTCTTGTCGGAAATCACCCAGAGTGGAGTCGGCTGTGCGTGGCATGAGCGTGGTGCTATAGGCCTCCCGTCCGGTATACCACGGCCGACTTGATGATTCCCTCCTTACCATAGAGTTATACCGATCTGGACGTCACATCACCGGTCTTATGTTACCGTTTCCATTTCTTTGACGCTGCACTTTTGGCAACCCCTACGATATGTAGTACTGTTGCCTATATGTGTGTATCGTGAATCAGTGCTACAATTCTGGAACGCTCAAACTGGGAAATACACAATGCACATCGTACACACTACTACCAATTTCAAGTGAAATGCCATAGTTCACTCCAGGTGACATAGACCTGCTGCATTGTAAGTAAGCAACTGAGCTACTTGTGTATGTACAGTATTCGTCCGTCTGCCCTTTTCATATATTGAACACCAAGAATACATTACAAAGCTTACGGTACGTTAGGAAAGGAGTAAGCAGTGGATATGCAATATATACTTACAATAATAACGGCAGAATATAGCCTGTTACAGGTCAATACTCTTTAGGTTGGGCTAGGAAATGGCGTCCACTTTGTGCACTGTCTTGTAGCATTGAGGATGTCAGTCACATCACCAAGCTCAGCAAATCAGTGATGCGGACATTGCTGAGAAAACAGGAATACCGCGAAATACAGTCGCAAGTATCATTCAGCGATATAAGACCAGTGGAATTGTACTCAACAGAACAAGAACTGGGCGGCGAAGAAAGCTGACAGCACGAGAAGACCGAAGCATTATACGCACCGTCCATACCCCCATACCATAATGGAACCTTCTCCATATTTTACGGTTGGTTGCAGACTCCATTCCCCAGACTTAAACCACATAGAGCATTTATGGGCGAAATTAAAATGTAAACTGAGCAGGCAGCGAATGAGGAAGCTTTGAAGCAATACTTGATGGACGAATGGCACAAAATAGACCCGTAAGTGACAGAAAAGCCAAAAAGCCTTCACAAGGACGTTCGACGCGCTGCTGACTCTTAGGAAATGACTGTACATTCCTCGAGTTCTTACTGTGGACGAATACTTCTGCAAGCAGTGCGATTGTTGCTTACAGTGCTATACATTTGTTTTCTGCTATTTGCTTTACGTCCGTGTACAGCACCTGGTGTGAAAATGGTAAACCACGGGAAACCATCTTCAGGGCTGCCGACAGTGGGGTTCGAACCCACTATCTCCCGGATGCGAGCTCACAGCTGCGCGCCCCTAACCGCACGGCCAACTCGCCCGGTGTGTTATACATTATGTTGTCAGATGTTCAGATGGCAAATAAAGCAGACTATTATTTGTTTATTATTAACTCTTTATGATATTGGTGCTATTGGCCATGACGTACGTGGACGAATACTTATGCGAGCAGCTGTATACAAAGCTCGCTACCATATAATGTGCCTAATCCCGCAATATCACAAACTTTGTTTATTTTTCAGCAAATAATTAAAACATTACCGTTGACTGCTCGGAAAAATGATCATCTCCATTAAATTTCCTAGAAAGTTTGATTGTAATCTTGTAACCCACTAAACAGTTCCCCTGTAAGTGGTAATTTCTGTCGATCTGTGCAAACATACTGAAATTTCTCCATAATTTCACTAAGACTTTACAAAAAAATGAGCATATTTTAACGAATGGCCAGTATTTGTTTAGAGCTAAGAGCGTGGAACCACCTGGTTTCTATGATTTCTAATGCTGCCCTTTACCTCCTAATGAACAATGTTAACAATTTAGTGTTTTTTCCCCCACGAAATGTGGTAATCTTCATGTCTGACTAATGTGAAATTTTTCCTGGAAATTATGATGCATTTATATATTGGTCGTAAAAAACCTACAGATTATTTTATCACAGTCTAAGTTTCTGAAGATAAAACCTCACTTCACAGAATGTTTGATTACTTTTAGAGTTGTTTCTTGATAGCTTAAGTCGGGCAAAGATTTCCCGACAATACTGTCAATGCCCGATAGTATCCGAGGTAGTTAACTTCCACTTCTCATTAACAACTTTCATTGTGATGTCCTGAACCACTGTGATGGCAATTCTGGTCACGGGATGTACATCTTCGTCGACTGTTTAATGAGCATCCTCCTTCTGTTTCTTGGCTGAGGCCGCAGTAAAATGTAGCTTCGACCGAAGTATGACTCTTTCATGGCTGCGACAGCATGGGTGCTGGTGAGGAGTGTGACTCGTGTTACGAGAAGTGCCTTTCGTAGCGTCAAACGAGCGACAATAGCACTTTCTGCTGTAGTGAGCAAAGGAATGGCAAACTACACAGTAGTACACACACATGAGAGCAAGCTCTTCACGTAGAACTGGGGATGTGACGCGCCGTCACAGGCCACGGCCGCGGTTGCTAGGTAACATCACCTTAGTTGGAAACATGTCTGTACCAGTGACATTGCGATCATTGCCTTAAGGGGTTCATTAATCATTCTAAAAAAGCATTGTAACAATTCGCTTACCATCTAAATTTCTCAAGATTATATCTACTTCTCTTCTAAAACTGAATGTAAAAGTATTGTTTGTGACAAGGCACGAGAGGAGGTATTTCATAAATAAATACTCGTTGGATTTTCCAAAATTTTAATTTTTATGACGCCATGTAGGCTTCTTGGTGTCAATTTAGACGTTCCTTTTTACTCTAAGATATGGCCGAGTTTTTGTGAACTTTGTCGCGTGAACACTACATGAGGTGATCGTTTGCATGCATTTCTCGCGCCAGAGTCCTGCACTGTATCACTGAGCTGTGGAGCGTTGAGTGTTTCAGCCCCGACAGCGCAGGTATTATGTAGATCAGGTTCCGCCCCACCCCGGTATTTCATTACGAGGGGGGAAGGTATTGACAACATAACGACGGTAAGTTACATCTCTATTATCACATTCATTTCGTATCGCAAACACATGTTAACTTAATAACATTACGTCTTTGTGTCCGCAGGCTGTAGTTAGTGCGACACAGGGTGTTCAGAAACTCTCATTACAAACTTGCAAGCCTTGTAGAGGACACAACTCCAAAACAAGTGTTTAAACGTCCTTCCTGCTTTTGCTGGGTGAAGGAATGATACTAACTGAATTGGTTGCGACTCAGTTAATTACATCATTCGCAACTACAATGTTTGCATTGAACTTTGTGGTATTCACATCGAAGTGGACTAGGATCATTTCAAGAAGACAAAAGCAGGTTGTTATTCTTATTACGACTAAGTGAATAACTTGTAATTAACTGAATTAACTAATTAAGTTACTGCCGCTTATTCACCCAGCAGGCGAGTGGGGGAGGGGGAGGAGGGATTTAAACACTGTAGCACAGCACAACTTAGTGTCGTCTACAGTGTTAGGGGCTTGTATTAAGGTACGTCCACACCAAGATGTATTCGTTAACTTTGTTAATGAACAAAATAGCGTGTTCATTAACTTTTCGAGCATGCTCATAAACAACATTTCTTTTTCTGAATGAAACTTTTCATTAAAATTTCGTGTTTTCGTTAACATTTCGGTTCGCACATGCGCAAAGAGGCAATTCGAACACGCAAATTCGTAGCGCGGATTACGATACTTTTTTATTTCTCGAAATCGAATCGCAAGCAACACGTATACACCATACACATACATAAGTGAAGTGTAGGAATCACCAGTTGCTAGGAGGTAGCCGAATATTAATGGAGGTAGTATTCCGATAATTTGTACCATTTCTTGCAATCTCAGGCCCAATAACTGTCAACAAGAACTGAAAGTCATGTGGGGACATTCTCAGAAAGTTCTGAAAGCCTGCTGTATCATGAATTAAAAGTTTTTTTGCTATGTGCTTTACGCCGCACAGACACAGATAGGTCTTATCGCGACGATGAGACAGGAAAGGCCTAGGAATGGAAAGGAAGCGGCCATGGCCTTAATTAAGGTACTAGTGTGAAAATGGGAAACCACGGAAAACCATCTTCAGGGCTGCCGACAGTGGGGTTGGAACCCACTATCTCCTCCGCATGCGAACTCACAGCTGCACGCCCCTAAGGGCACGGCCAACTCGCCCGGTAATTAAAAGTTCTGACATAAGTGACCTCTCCAAAGTTAATTCTAAACGCTTTACCAATATTTTTGTTGCCACACTTTGAGTCTGCGCTTTTCTCTAATTGCACTCACTAAAATAATGGAAGCTGCAGCTGTAAGTATTCCTATCCATTGTAACCTCACAAACAGATTTTGGTGTGGAGACAATGTTAAAGAAGTTTGCTAAGAAAAGTTTATTAACATCTTGAGAAATGGTTTGGTGTGGACTAACCTTATGTGCGCTGCATCGTTGAGGAGACGGGCTGGGACGGATGGGCCCTAGACTGACATAGGCTACCTTTCCCTCTGCAGCCATCGGATGCAGATCGAGCACTGGTCTGGCCACACTATACCTGCTCGTCTTCACAAATCGTTCTTGAACTTGATAAGAGATGGCAGTCAGTGACAATCTCAACAATAAATGCCGGTTTCAAGAATCTGCAAAATGATTTTGCCTTTTTTGTCAATCCTATTCACGTCCAATTCCCGACGGTAAGACTGGATGTCCGTTCACGGTGGAGCTGGTGTACTTCATTTGCAGCTGCAGTGTTGCCTGTCTGTTAGGACAGATTGCTGACGAACATCTGTTGACGGAGCTGCTTTGAACCTTCGTTAGAATGAAATAATTACAAATGAGAAATAAATGTACAAACTTATTTGTTTATTGTATAACCAGCAACGCCACTGCCTGCTGCATGCACGTTGCTTACGAACACGTCAACACTGTGGACAGGAGCGGTATTCCCTGTTTGTCGTAAGAGGCGACTAAAAGACGCCCCAGGCCTCTCTACTTTGGAGCGTGGGTTGGCGACCACGTACCGTGGCTGCCATTGCTTCCACTTACTTGTGCCAGGTTCCTTCTATCCGACCTCCCTCGGTCAACTCTTGTTCTTTTCCGACCCCGACTCGTGGCCTTCATTTTCACCGTTCCGTTTCTTCGTCGTCTCCTTGTTCTGTTTGTCTTACACAGGAGTTCTACGTCTCTGCTCCACTTGCACATCACAGGACAGAGTGCCCCTGTGAGTATGGACAGGCGTCGCGTCACCCTGACTTGGGCGCCATCCAACGCGGACTATTGTAAGCTGGCTGAGCGTACCTGTGACCTTGCCTTCGGGAGCCGCTATCTGTAGCCCTGAACATGGTGTTCCATTTTCCCACTGGGGCTCTACGTTAATTAAGGGGCCACAACCGGTACCTTTCCAAACCTACCGCCACCGAAAACCTATTGTGCAACGTTTAATCATCACCATAAACAAAAAACCCAGGAACCTAGATTTGTGTGAATCCAGTTCCTGGTAGAACTTTGCACATTCTTCCTGTCTTCGGGGCTTCTCGTCGAATGTTGTCGCTATGGCGCTCATTTCTCGTCCCGTCTTACCGTGACTGCAAGCAAGCAGCGTGTGATTTGAGTCGAGCAGAAATCTACCAAGATATGAACACATCATTGTTGGAGATGTTTTATATTTTAGCGGTGAACCCACGAATAATGTCATGTCCATCCATTTATAACGTTTTAACTGAAACATTATTTGACAGAATGTGCTGCCAAAACACAGCACGCCACACAAGCAACCACCACAGAAACACTCGACACAGAGTTGGCGTTACGAAGGACGTTCTGGTGTAAAACAGCGCTAGGGCCAGATGCACAGGTGCACCCCACCAGAGTGTGTGAAAATCTGCGGAATCATAAGAAGTGTCTCAATAAAACAAGGAAAGTAACTCTTGTAGTTGTTCTTCTAGGCAGCGACCCAAAGGTCAACTCGGAGATTAATCATTTAGCATAGTCATGTTGTGTAACAGGCCACATCGAGACAAAGGCAGTCAATAGAATGCATGTAATCAGCTTCGTTTAACCTGTAGCACATCAGTCATGGTGCGGCCCGCGGCTGTCAGCTCGTCAATTTGGAAGTTCTGTTTTACTACTGGATGGTAGAGAAAACCGACAATGAAGCCGCTATCTTGGGGTTTGGAGGCCACTGATCTACAGACTCAGTTAGCCATGACCGAGAGAGAGTCATTTGGCTTAGAGGTAAACTCCTGAGACTGACCATGGCTGAACCAGAAATGCAGTGTCTCTTCGTGAGACAGCTTCAGTGACTTTTACCTCTAAAGCAACGTTATGACCATTTCACTTTCGCAAAGGAAAAAGTGGTTTGTTTTGTAGAAAAAATCTACTTTTAATGGAGATAAATACTTTGCTGCTCACGGGCATGTGGTAGGCCTACGGCGTCGGCGTTGAGGCGCCACAGTCTCTTGGAAGGGGAATTCAGCTAGCGCCGACTCGATTCATCGGAGAGCTTCTGTACGTTGCGGCTTATCTCAAGACATATGGATGGGCGATATGGTCAACACTTTTCAGATCTATCCCGCGCGGGCACCGGGCTCGATTCCCGGTCACTTTAGGAATTGTTAACTGGATCTGAGGTACACTCAGCTCTCTCTGACGGTCAGACAGTGACACCGTCCAGAAACCCAAGAAAAACGGCCGAGAGGCTTCGTGCCACTGACCACGCGACATCTGGTAATCTGCAGGCTTGGGGATGAGCAGTGGTCGTTTGGTAAGCCAAGGCCCATCGGGTTTCTTTGCCGGTATTGTACAAAATGAAGGAGACATGTGGACCCAACTGACTCAATCGTACACTTTTGAAACAGTCTGTATCTTCGTTCAGTGGATCATTACAATTAAAATATTAAAATTCACATAATTATGTAATCTTTTTTCAATTTGATGGAACGAAGATTCCGAAAACGGGTTTTGTGTGCTAATGTAGACTGTTTTAATTTTAGTAAGTGTATCAGCACTGTTACAATCGTTTCAATGATTTAATGGTGATTATTACTATAGTAATCTTATCTGAATCAGCAGAAGATTTGGAGAGGTCTTGAGTCGATCTGAAAAGTGACTAGAAAAATAAAATAAATGAATCGATTTCGTTAAATGGGCGTAAGTCAAAACATATAAATGTGTGGGAAATCGAATAAAACTACTTTCGAGGGAAACTATCTTACAAGTATACTGCTGGGGCTGAACCTTAATTAAGACTGTTCCGAGGTATCTGTGGAACAGGTCTCAACTACGAAATTAAAGTTAATTTAAAATTTGACAAAGGTTATATTTTCTTTTCAAGATCAAGAAATATCAAGTATAACAGGTACTCAGTAGCATATCAACAAATTAAGAATGTACAATTGCAATTGGTTAATGGATTTGGGCTTCGAGCCCAGACACGCAATCCTTGAGCAATGAGCCCAACTTTACCTATGTACAAAGTTCAACAAAGGGGCAGAAAACCCCAATCATGCCAAGGAGCACTTGCCCCCAATTACCCAGTTAAGCCTGCTCGAGGCACACAGAAAATACATTTTTAAGAAAGAGCAACTCGCTCTCAAAGTTCAAGCCTATTCAAAGGCCACACCAAACTCCACCTTCAAGCTGCCCTCCGGGCACACAAGAACAGGGGTAATGATACCCAACCTACTGAGGCCTATTCAGTAAAAAAAACCAGGTTAATTATATGGCCCAAAATTCCAACTTGACTGGAGGCGTAACTAGCACTCCTAATACACTTTTACTTATTTGGTACTAGGCCGCATACACAAGGGCCAATTCCATACTAAAGAGGTGACTTGTATAAGAAGACTTTATTACATTAAAAAAAAATAGAAACGGTTGTTAACACAAAGTCACCTCAAAACAATAGGAATGGGAGCTCGAGAGGGTTTAGCACTCTCAATCCCAATTTATCGTTAATGAGTTGAAGTTTTACCAAGTATCTATTACATTTTAACGATAGGTTACATGCGAAAAGTTTTCGAACCTGCCCCGAGGGTTAAACTGCTGAGCTAGCGAGAAAAGAAGTTATTAAACGGCCATTACCTTATGGATGAACTGCTGCCCGAAGAAAGAGGCGCTTCCCGCCCCCTGCTACATAATCACACTAGAAGAGATGTTACTGAAGTGGCCCCGAGACCCGAAAATCAGCAGTTTATATACCCTCGCGGAAAATTCGAGACGTTTCATGAATGATTACAACCCGCCCACAAAATTTTATTGGTCGGCTAAAGATTACAAGTCAAAACTGAAGAAGACATCTAAGATTGGTGGAAAATTAATTACAGAAATTACTCATTGGTCGAATTCAAACTGGCGGAAAGAGAAGGGTTATACTGCCAACCCAAACAATGACTGAAATAAATTTAACAAAGAACAAACTTATGAATACCAAATTTCTTCAAAAAAAAGAGTTCCTTCACTTCGCACTAGGGTGCACAATTGTAGTTCTTACGTAGTGCCATCTAGAAGAGAATGTTCACACTTTGTACTACAGAGCAAACAAATACAAATCGAAACAAGCATAGTTCAGAACACTTCAAAATTTACCGTAGAGACATCTTCTGAGAAACCTTAGAATTAATATGGTTGTTAAAGTTCAGGCTTTCTCCAGTAGAGGAGTTCCAACTGGCGCAATGTTTGAATTAGCGGCGTGGAGGTATACCGCCTGGTACAAAGACCACGGCCTTTTCTTTCCCACCCTTTCTTATCTCATCGTCGCCATAAGACCCGTCTGTGTGAGTACGACGTAAAGTAACTTGTAAAAAAACGCACAAGAATTCTTAGATTTAATGAAGATTTATTAATTTTTATTGTAACAGCCTATGATACATAATCCATGATAATATTTTATTAAATATGAATAATTCACCCTTTTAAAAATGGCCTAAGGACACGGAGAAACATGCCATTTAACAATGTTACAATATTGTATAACACTAGAAGTAATTCAGAATCACACACAAAGAAGAAAACTTTAAAGTGCAAAATATTACAGAAGGTAAAAGAAAACAAATACACTGGCGGAAAAGAAATCCAAACACCATGAAATAAGGAATGAAGAATGAGAAAATGTTGGCAATATATTTATCGAAGTTACATATTTAATTGATTAAGGGTACAAGACTACAGGTTAATATCCATCGCAAATGTGCCATGCTGGTCTATTAATAGCCGGTGTAATCGCCTGCATTGCGTCGTACAGGTGCCGGATGTCAGCTTGTATGTCTGTTGCACTTGGTCGGTCACTACAGGAGTTGTCGTCCAATGATACGGGACAACATGTCGACACTCTGAAAACACCCTCGGGATTGCTGTTTGTGAATGGGAGCACAACAGACGGACGTACACATCTGCAGACTCCTGCTGTCATAGGAAATTGCTTCCGGTGTAGGTCCAGTGTGTCGATGCTGTAGACAGGCGCTCAACTGGCGTCCTCCTAACCATCGCACGGCGATCACTGACACCAAGGCAGAACCGGCTTCCATCGGAAAACTCAACGGACCTCCACTCCACCCTCCAATGAGCTCTCGCTTGACACCACTGAAGTCGCAGACGGCGGTGGTTTGGGCTAAGTGGAATGCACGCCGCAGGGCGTCGGGCTCGAGCAGTTCGTTCGTCACTGTCGTACCAACTGCCGCTCGAATTGCTGCTGAAGTCGGCGTCTGCTGCGCCACAGCCATACGCCGAATACGGTGGTCCTCCCTCTCGGTGGTGCCACGGGAACGTCTGGATCCCGGTCTTCTCGTGAGCAATGCTGCCAGCGCGCATGCACAGTCGTTCTGCAATTGCGCGGAAGGAAAATCCACCTTCACATAGCCCTATTATTCGGCCTCGTTCAAACGCAGTGAGCTGTTTAAGTCATTCTTGACCCATTCAGAGTCACTCCGTCCAATCCCACAGGTAACAAACGCTCGTGCATAGTACATCCAGTAATTAAAGCAAACCTTATGTGCAAACTAGCGCCACGCTAATGCAATTTGCGGCAAATTTGAATCAACGTCATCTTTCAGATGTATAAATACGCCTACCAACGTTCGATAACCTAGGACAACCCCTTCTTTGTGTTTGGATATTATTTTTCGGCAAGTGTATTTAGATAGAAATTTAGTACTTGTCAGTCACTCCTATGCAGCATTATTCCCTGTTGGCAAATTCCTCATACAGTGTCATATGTTCATGTGGAATGTACTGCTTCATCTTTTTCAAGTCATTGCAATTAGCAGTTTTCGAGAAGGGTAGGCTGGACGAGGTCCTCTCTTAGAATGTGTGACGAATTAATCCATTGATATAGCCAAGTCTATCATGAGAGTACACAAGGTGGAACAGGATGCTGACTGCAAAGTTCTGTGCTCTCTGATCGTTATTACAGGAACTGCTGTTTTCTTACACTGTTTCTAGTCTCATCTTCAGTATCAATTACAATACTGCCATTATCTGACATTTTTCAGGCAATATGATTGTTAAAAACGAACAAGAATTAATATTACATTTGACAAACATGAGGCGCATGTCAGTGACAACCGCCAGCGTTACTGACGCCCTTTTAATAGATATGATTCACAAAATGGTGACTTACGCCCTTTTAGAAATTTGTTTTAAATAATTCCAAAACAAAAAGAGGAAGGTCAGCTGAAGCATATAATAAAAAAGGAATTACCATATCTAGTGAAGTGAAATAATCAATGAAGGAAGGAACAAGCAGGTTAGCATTAGCAAAGAAAGTCTTCATGAAAAATAAAAGTTTTCTCACCATAAACACAGATAATATACTGAACATGTCGTACGTGGTTCCTGGAACGTGGCACTGAATGTGACTGAAACATGGACGACAATTGCTTCAAAAAGAAAGAGAACTTTGAATTGCGTTGTTATAGCAAAAGCTTAAGGGTCATCGGTTCACAGGTGTGAAGAGATACAGCTTTAGAGGGAGACCAAGGCAAATTGCGGTGGCATTGCTGCAGGTAGACAGGCCGCTAGTGGTGGATGTACTGTGCCTTCGCTGCCTCCACTGCTTTTCAGTACTGGAGTGGGGCATGCTGAGCGTTTATGTCGGGACACCATTTCTGTGCATGCGTATACGACAGATAAGGTGGTGTGGCGAGCTGCATCAAGCCAGGCCAAGCTTAATGGTCACGCATGTCTTCAGAACCCGGCAGCAACTTTTTACGAGGGTTCCCAGGTTTCTTCTGAACGAAACGTTAGATTACCATTTTATGGTGTGTAGTCCGCTTCTCAAAATGTGAAATAATGCATATAACGCAATTTTAAATGTTAAAATGAAATAAAGAATTGATTTGTGAAATACGAGGGAGACACATTGGTTTTACATACTGCATCTTTCCCCTGTCCCAGATGGCCTAGCTCAGCGGAGACACTGCACGGTGCGCCCGAAAACTCAAATGTCTAACAAACAAGATTGGGACAGGTTCTAGAATACATATTTGTGAATTAAAACTCGGCAATATAAAGGAGGTAAAAGCAGGATTTATTGCGGCTAAAACATAAGTTCAAATTTAAAAAAACTAAACCCCAATGAAAAGTCCAAATTATATCAACAAAGAAAATTTACAATGTAAAATTCGACACTAAAAGTCGTTCAAAGTATACGGGTTATGAACCCGGGCAAAGAAAGTTCAATAACTTCGGAAACGTGAAAACTACCTATTTGTGACGGAGATCGAGATAAGTCGACCGCGATTAAAAACGGTCTTTTCCATGAATGCATAATGATCGTAATAAATAATGATTATCAGAGTCACATTCTTAAACAGGTGGTCAGCTGATTGGTCTGTGTGGCTCGAGCAGTCGTCAAATACGACTCTTTCAAGGTAACGGGACAATGTGTAAACTTTCACTCAAGACCTCGAGTGGGAATATACGCATTCTTCGCTCTTTACCTGGGAAACAATCTTGAGCAGTGAAAAGACCAGCTCGGCTGTCCGGCTCCATGGCTAAATGGTTAGCGTGCTGGCCTTTGGTCGCAGGGGCCCGGGTTCGATTCCCGGCAGGGTCAGGAATTTTAACCTTAATTGGTTAATTTCTCTGGCACATTCATCATCATTTCATCCTCATCACTCATTATGCCAGCCACAATACTATTTCCCATTCTAGGCCTCAACACAATAACTATGGCTCACCACAGCCTCATATTCAATAGTCCCCGGTTCAATTCTGGAGCGCAGAGAGGGTTTGCCTGCCACTTTTTATAAATGACCGTCACTAAATTCAATGATAGGGATAGCCCGTTGCACACATCGTCTGCTGAAAAACAAGACATGCAATAGCCTGTCTGTACATTAGTTCTACACATCTCTAAGTTCCTGTTCGATCCTCAACATGTCCAGTGCCCTCCAATTTGCATACAGTAAATGACTTCGCTTATACCTTAGTGTCTGCATGGCACGAGTACACATAAGACATATAAATAATAATAATAATAATAATAATAATAATAATAATAATAATAATAATAACAACAATAGCCCTCGTATCCCAACTCTAAATAACACTGAAATCAAACCGGAGTGTAGCATGCACACACACGGTCACCGAGCGTTCCTAAGCCCCAAATTCAAAATGTTAAACCAATTTAATTGGACCGTGATTTGATACGGTTGAATGCACAAGGTGCCCACACCGAGCTGGAATGGAGCGCGCTGAGCGAACACAGTGTCTGTCATCGCATCTACTGTGCACCGGGCTAAGATATTTGTACTTCATGAAAACGACTTCCCATATGTCACAGACTGTAAATTATGTGCGTCTAACGAACAATAATTGCAATTGGAAGTATGAAATACAGTATTGTCTACTTTGGGGTAACCGGATTTGTAAGAACAGGAATGGCTTTGACCGCGAGTGAGGTTTTCACGTGGAAAACAGGGAGAATGCCGCCTAAATCGGTATAGGTGGTGATGACCTATGTGCGGACTATGTGTGTGTGGGGGGAATGGGCGCGGACTGTATAATTTTTAAAATATTTGTTTTAACTTACGTCGGAGTTGCTTTGGCACGTCTTATAGCGAGGATCGGATACCATCTTCAGGGCTGCCCACAGCGAAGTTCCAAGCCACTACCTCCCGAGTACAAGTTACAGTTACTCGCCTCGAATCTCGTAGCCAACTCTCTCCGTTCGGCGCGTAGTGAGAAGGTTAGTATGTAGATTGATTGCAAGAGTTGGGATACAACAGACAACTCCGTCACCCAGCATCTTAATAATAATACAGTAATAATAATAATAATACCCGTGTGGGGATTTACCAGTTACCTCCATTGGGCGCGTCCCATTGGAATTGGGGAAGCTCGCTGGCTCTGCCGCCAGCAGAGTCAGAGGGTAGTAGGGAAATAAAATACCACCGTGAAAAAAAATTGGTCCCTTACCAGGGTTACGGCGAAGAATGGTAAATGACCAGAAGCCAGAAAACATCTTGAGGCAACCTCTAGGGCTAACAACCCTAGTTGTAAAAGGATGGGTACCCGTCCAAAGCAAAGTCAAGTCAAAAAGCATGACGGCACAACATTTCAAGAAACATACCCCAGGGAGTAAATCTTCGGATAAATCCCTCGTCGTGAACGCCACGGCGCACGAGTCTCGTTCGGATTCTGGGGGAGACTCGACATCATGCAAGAGACGAGTCGGAGCGTCTCGGTGTACCCCGAAGAGTCAAAAACTCAGGCCAAAATCTAAAACCTTTCTAGCAACTTTCAACATAAATTCACTTACACAAACTGGCAAGCTGAAAACCCTCACCAAAGCTCTTCACGAAAATCAGATATCCATAATCAACCCTTTACCCTTCCAGCCTTTGAAATGTGGCACCGGCTTGAGACATCACAGGGTCGCTGACTGGGTACTACCCACAGAGACATCTTCGAATATTATAAACTAACCTTAAATTAATTATGCAGGAAGGATAAAAGAGAAGAAAATAAAATAATTAAATAAAAATCTGAATGAGAACCTTTACGAATACAAATTTATTGAAAAACTAAACTTTGGCAAAGCAAATACCCCTATACACATCAATAAACTCTTCGGACCAAATATTGTTTATAACCTTTGTCAACTCCGACTAAAAGTATCAACATCATGACTCAAATCTTCTTCCAAACACATTATTCAATTTCGATTACTATTTCCTCATCTTATTTACCAACTCTACTCCAGTACCTCCAATTTAAATTCAATTCCATTCCACTCATAGTTGGTTATCACCATATTTCAAATTTTCCAATAATAAAAAAATATCATAATAATTTACCATCATAACCTTCGTTAATTCGTCAGAGTGACCTTTGAAACGTTAATATACAACCAAACTTCTTCCATTCATTCTTTGAATAAACAAATTCGTATTTACTCTCCATACCTTCAAATTTACTTCATCACCATATTATACACCTTGTAATTACAATTACTAATTATCAAATTATTTACTTGATTACAACCCTCCATTCTGAAATGTATGAGGCTATGTAAATTCATTAAGCACAACATCCGCCGTGTAATTCATGAACTCATCATTTTAATTAATTAAATTCATTAAATTCATTATATTTCACTAATTTCGTGGTTATCATGTCATTATAATTGTTACCTCTAAAATCATAAATTTATCCAATTACGTTTGTAAGATCTGGTAATTTAACCAAAAATTTAATATATCATTTAATTATTCATCTCAAATTTTTATATAAAATAATCCCTATTATTATTTGAGTCCGAAACTATTTTACTTATTCTTTCTCAATACCATCCTCCACTCATATAAATGCTGATAATATGGAACGCACGCGCGAAATCGAAAGTAACCCTGACATAAATAAATTAAATTAATTCACCGATTCATTCAAAATTATAAATATCCCGCATATGCATAATCAGCTGTTTTATCATACACAAAACATATGCCTACCCTGTAGCAAGAAACCTACACTACAATGGTAAATGCACCTTAACCTACACTGATTCGACAAACAATGGGATAGAACCTCATTGTCACAAGTACAAACAACCACGTGAACTGAATTCAACATCGCAAGAAATATTGCAACTGCAAACCAGAATTTGCATTGCTCACACACTGAAAAACATATAACATGAACAAAACACAACATAATTCAATCATATAGTCACAGGGAAAATCATTATTCACTGACTCGGCCGGGCATCGAACTCCGACCCTCAGTATGGCATCATTACAGTGACCTATCATCATACTCGCCACAATGAACTGTCACGAAGTATATCTATTATTCTTTAATTTAAATGTGCTGTCCTATGTTCCACAAAACAGAATTATCTTACGAATGACTGCAATATTTTTTTTACTTGTAAGACCCTACCACAGCTGCCAGGCTCCCTCTAATACACAACACGCCGACCCGGTCTGCTACCTTATCTCACGCCCCGACTCATTTCATTAACACGGCATTTTAACTTGTCCGCACCCAATTAATATTCTCTCTCTCTCCACTCTAAATGAAGCCATATGTTTCCTCCACAATATCCTGCGTATTCTTGCTTTCTGTGCGAACCGTAACTAATTATATATAACACTCTCAATGCATCTTATTTGTTCCATATTTCACGTGTATAATTCTACATTTCTCACTCAACATTATCAGGAACACGTATATCACTATGCCGGTATTTATACATATATGGCGCTACACAATCTCATTGGTTCGACCCCTGCGGTTGGCATTTTGTGTCTTAGAGGCCCTACTTCAACACTAGCTAACTATATCTCGGATAAATTATAGGATGACACTTATTCCCTACAGCACAATTTCTATTCATTGGTTAATAGTACACGTTACTTACTGATGACATATATTTTCAAATCCCACTGTAATGTGCCGGAAAAACCAAGGTTCGAATCTTTGGTCAGTAAAAATTTTCTTGACGAACTTTTCATGCGACATGCCAGGTTAATCTATCTACTCCCTCTGACTAATACCTTACTGATGCCTCCTAAATCACATTAAATATTCACACACATACACGCTAGTATTTATCAGAAGATCGCGCACTAAGGAAAACCATATTTCACACACGTAATAGAAGATCATTATTTACACACACATTATTTCCTCATTCGCGAAGACCATTTTCAACACACGCTATAATATCACAATATTTACTCCCCCCTAGGCATCAGTATAAAATTACCTAAAAAACCTAACTATCCTTGCTACAGTACTTAAAGAGAAAATAAACGAATAATCATGCATTAATTTATTTACAAGCTAACAGCTAATCATGCACATGCCAGATATAATGAATCAGGGTACTTATCGATTCGGCGACGCTCCATACTCAGCTCCACGGCCTCATGGTTTCAGGTCGGCCCCATGATGTACTTAAGCCATCATACAGGCGGCCTCAGCACCTGAACCGATACCATTCTTCATAACCATGGTCTTCATTCTTGTGGCTTTAATGAATTCACACGACTTCACTTCTTAATACACAAAATACATATAAACACAGATATAATTAAATTATTCTAGCACATAAACACTTATTTACACTGGTAGTGAATACTTTGTCTCTGCTCTTTTCCGCGAGTTTACCACGTGGCACTGCAAAGCGTCCTTGCATCGATCTCGCTCCGGTCCTATTTTTCAATTAATATTGTAAAAATCGCCTTCTTGAGTTTAACCAGATTTTCGGTCGTTATTGAGTTGAATACATAGTCTATCGGACCCGTAGTATCCTATCGACAACTAGTTAGTGGACTAGGAAATGCTCAAGATTAGGGTTCCTCGTGAACCACATACGCGTTACGTCCGACACGTTCAAATTTCCGTAGCAGAGTGAGTCTTCTGAGCGGCACGCGTCCTCTTCATGCACGCCAGCTCCTGGATAGGGAGCTCGGGGAACCCCATCAACAATGATGTAACATCCCGTCACGTATGCCTGCAATTATTTATTCCAATAAATTATTGCAAATATGCCGTTTTTAATTATTGTTCTCCAAATAGTTTAATAGTGTTTTCACATTATCCCTTGGTGGATTTAATGATTTTTGGAAGTCATTTGTACGGCACCCATCTTTAATTTACCCCCATCATTCCAAAACTTGCTACGCTGCTATTCGCTGCCTGAAAGTGCTGCCAACTTAAAACTGGTGACCTTGATCACACACCTCACGGAATATTCCAGTACTTCCCATTTCATCATCAAATGACCCTGACACGTGGAACTTATCTTTAAACCGGGGCAAGCGAAATGGCGCCACACATCCGGCCTATAATGAAACTTTGGTTCATTCCCTTATATGCCATCTTTAATTTATAATATTTTAAAGACAATGCTATGAGCCAATTGGGCTCAATAATGGCCCTACAGGAAACAAGATACCCAGATGAAGAGATTTTTGAATCCGAAGGCTACCGATTTTTCAAGAGCAAAGCGCAAAGAGGAATCCTCAATGGAGCTGTGATGTTTGGAACTGCGTTTGCTGTTAGAACCAAGATCCTTAAATCGGTTGCAAATTTCGAACCTGTGAATGACAGATTGTCTATACTCACAATTAAATGCGCGAACAAAACCTACGCTCTAGTTAACGCACATGCTCCTACAAACGATAAGAACAAGTCTGATCCAGACGAAGTTGATAATTTCTGGGACCTACTGGATGAAAAATTAAACAAAATCCCCAAACACCATGTCAAGCTTCTTTTGGGTGACTTCAATGCCCAACTAGGTCGTGAACAGAAGTACAAGAAAGTTATAGGAAATTACCCTGCTCACAAAAGAACCAATCCCAATGGCAAAAGACTGGTGTCCATTTGCGAAAATCACAACCTGCAGGTCATGTCGACCCACTTTCGTCATCTACCCAGAAAGCAAATGACTTGGCGTTCTCCCGTCCAAACTCTCGGAGAGTTCCAAATTGATCATGTTGCAATCTCCAGGAGAAACAGCCCTGAGATTATGAATGTCAAGGTAAAGAAAGGCATTAATGTGGCCTCAGATCACTATATGTCTCTTATCAAATTCAAACCAATTCCCGCAAACACAAGGAAGACAACCAAACAGATCACACGCTTCGACAATGATAAACTTCGGCAAAGGGTCGAGGAGTTCCAGGAGAAGGCTAGACCAAATGACTGTGACTTTAACAACGCCAAAAGTCTCCTTGTTAAGGCCGCCAAAGACGTTGCAGAAATCAAGAGAAGCAAAAAGCATGCCTGGTGGAATGGTACCTGCGAATCAGTCCTCCAAGAAAGACTCAATGCTTGGAAACAGTACTACTCTACGAAGTCAGAAAATGATTGGGAAACCTACAAAAACCAACGTGCCCAAGCAGCTAGGGTGTTCAGAACTGAGAAACGTAAATACGAAAAATCTCTCACTGAAAAGATAGAACAAAACTTTAGGAAGAATGAAAGCAGAGAGTACTACAGAGCCTTCAAACGCAAACTCTCTGGCTATAAACCACCATCTCTATGCTTTGAGCGAAAGGACGGCACACTGGCGACGTCAGATGAAGAAAATTGCAGCATTCTGGCAGACTACTTCAAGAATTTACTTAATTGCTCTAAACCGCAAAGCCCCATTGAGACCAAGGAACCCTTACTCAGGTACCCAGATTCCAGACCATCCGACAGAGATAAAATCAAGCGCCACATTGCCCGTCTCAAAAATAAAAAAGTGCCGGGGGAAGACTCAGTAGTAGCAGAACTATGGAAATATGCCCCAGAGGAATCACTTGAAATCTTGCAAAAGCAAATAGAAGAAATTTGGAAAAAGGAGACCCTACCCGAAGATTGGAAAATAGCTTTGATCCACCCATTACACAAAAAAGGCATCATGAAGAACATCAACAACTACAGAGGAATATCTTTGCTACCCGTGACTTACAAAATTCTATCACTTGCCATCCTGGAGCGTTTGGAAGCACAAGTCGAACATCAAATAGGTGAATACCAAGGAGGGTTCAGAAAAGGTCGCTCAACAGCCGAGCAGATCCAAAATCTCAAAACGATCATCAGATATTGTACACTAAGGTCCAAACAGTATGTGTCTGCCTTTGTGGACTTTAAGAAAGCGTACGACTCCATTGACCGGGAAGTCCTGCTAAACATCTTAAATGAATTCGGAGTTGATTTGAAACTGCTGGCATTAATTAGAGCCACCCTGACCGATACAAAATCCAAGGTGAAGTTCCACGGATGTCTCTCGCATTCCTTTGACATCAAAACAGGAGTCCGACAAGGTGATGGGCTATCCCCAATACTCTTCAACTGTGTTCTTGAAAAGATCATCAGAACCTGGCGGGTGAGATTACAGGAAACCAACTACAGTCCATTGAGAATAGGAACCAAATCCAAGAGGATCGCAACAGACTGCTTAGCATTTGCCGATGATATTGCTGTTTTCTCAAACGACATAGAAACCGCTAGAGCTCAAGTTGAAATTTTAAAGGAAATTGCCGAACAAACTGGTTTGCAGCTATCGTTTGAGAAAACAGAAGTAATGACTAACATCAAAGAGGCTCCACCAAAACTCCATACAAAATACGGGGACATCACCCGAGTAGACAAATTCAAATACCTGGGTGAGATCATCATGAAAAATGGACTGGACAAACAAGCACTTCAGGAGCGAGTACGCAAACTGGAAATAGCCTACCAAACATCCCGCACAATCTACAACAAAAAATGCCTTTCCCAAAACACCAAGATACGTCACTATTAAACAGTTCTGAAGCCAGTAGTTCTATATGGAGCCGAAACCCTGTCTCTAAATGCCAACAAAGGACTCCTTGAAGAATCGGAGAAAACAGAACGCAAAATTGTGAGAGGAATCTTGGGATCAAAGTACAGAAATGGAATCCATCAAAAGAGATCCTACGAGGAAGTCTACAGTAAAATAGAGAAAATTACCGACACAATCAGAAAAAGACGGGCACGATTTTACGGTCATCTGAAAAGAATGGACGAAAGAAAGTTAACTAAAGAAATCTTTCACTTTTTTTATTCAAACCCCAAAATCACAATTCCCTGGTTTAGAAATACCAAAGAAGATCTGCAAATGCTACATATCTCAGCTGAAGATGCCCTTAACAGAGATCTCTTCCGCAAGAAAATATTGACGAACGGGCTAAACCGAGACGAGCAACCGAAGAGAAGACACGGTGCCCCTTGGACAGAGGAGCGTAAGCAGGCCTACTCACAAAGGATGAGGGAAATTTGGGCTCTAAAGAAGGCCAAGTTCAGTGTCAAATGCAACAAGACTTAACGTGGTCCTTAATGGCCCCAACGAATTATATATAATAATAATAATAATAATAATAATAATAATAATAATAATAATAATAATAATAATAATAATAATAATAATAATTGTACCGGTTGGTACACCTCTACGCTGCAAATTTGAATTTTCCACCTTAAAATACCTTCCTACTGGAGAAACCCGGAACTTTAACAACTGAACTAACTCTACTGTTTATCAGAAGATGTCATTGTGTGTTTTTGATTTGCTTTTGTTTTTCATTGACCAAGAAGTGTGGTCATTCTCTAACAGAGGTCTCTACCAAAAAACTATGATTATGCACTCTAGTGTGAAGGAATGAACTTTCTTGAAGTAATTTTGTATTCATAAGTTTTGTCTTTACTAAATTTTGTTCTCTTATTTGTGGTTGGCTATATTAATCCTTTCTTTCCGCCTGTTTTGAATGTAGCCAATCAGGAATTTCTGTAATTAATTTTCCACCAATAAGGTGTTTCTTCATCGCCTTGTGTATAAGTTTTTGCTGTTATCCAATAAAACTTTGTCGGCGGGTCGTAATCATTCATGAAAGGTCTCAAATTTTCCGCGAGGGTATAAAAACTGCTGATTTTCTTGTCTCCGCGCCACTCTTATAACATCTTGCTCAGTGTGTGAATATGTAGCTGGGGGCGGGAAGCGCCTCGTTCTTCAGGCAGCCGTTCTTTAACAAGGTAATGGCCTTTTAACATCTGTATTTCTTGCTAGCTCAGCAGTTTAACTCTCGGGGAAGGTTCGAAACCTTTAATATGTAACCCATCTCTTTAAAATGTAAATCCCTTTTCACTCCATGTAAAAACTTCACATAACTTGAACTGTAATTCGGGGATAGAGAGTGCTTTTCCCTCTCGAGCTCCCCTTCATTTTGAAGTTGAGGTGACTACGTTTTTATGACCGTTTCTTCTCTTCCTTAATGTGTTAAAGTTTTCTCATACGAGTCACCTCCCTAGCTTGGGATTAGCCCCTGTGTAATTGGCTGAGAGCCACATAGGTTTTAAAATGTGTATTTAGGAGTGCAAGTCCACGCCTCAAGTCCTCTCTGTACTTTGGGCCAGTAACTTACCCTGTTGTTTTTTTCTTCATTGCGAAGGCCCTGTAGGTTGGGTACTAGTTACCCCTGTTTATTTATAAGTATGCCTTAAGGGCAGTTAAGTGTAAAGTCTGTTTATGGCCTTCTGATAGGCTTGAATTATTTAGAGCGGGTCTGCTCTTTCCTAAATTTGATCTCTGTGTGCCTCTAGGAGGCTTAACATTATAATTAGGAGCAAGTGCTCCTTGGTATGATGGGGTTTTCTGCCCATTAGTAAAAAGGTACCTTGGCAAAGTTGGGCTTGAAGCCCCGGACTTGTAACGAACATTGGACTTGTTCTTTGATTTGGAAAATCATACTTGTACCTGGATTTTGCCTTATGGTAATTTCACCTAGTGAAAACATGTTTAATTGCCTCTAAATTTTGACTTTCCTGGTCTTGGACCTTATTATTGGTTATTTGTTGACTTGCTGTTATTTGTTGAAGTCTAAAGCTTTGTTAATTCTTGTTAAGTTTTGATATTTTTTGAAAATATAACCTTTATTGAAATTTTAAATTCATCTTGTGGCCTTGTAGTTAGACCCATTCTAGCCCGCACCTTTTTTCACCTCTGCCTTCCACGGATAACTCCGTAACAATAATAATAATAATAATAATAATAATAATAATAATAATAATAATAATAATAATAATAATAATAATAATAATAATAATAATAATAATAATAGTAAAGGTCTGTAGGCCTCATTATTTCGCCCCAGTGTGGCAGTACGCACGTCGGTGCCATTGCCACACCTTGCCCCTGCAAACGTCCTATGTAGAACAATGCAGTGATGGTGCACTAGGGGAGACATGTACACAATCATGGCCGACAGTTGGTTTTCATTACATTGCACACAACCGCATGAAGTGTTCTGCTCTGAAACTAGTCTCGTGCTACCTTCTTGTCTTCTAGAATCCTCCTCTCTGCATCACCGCTCATACCCAGCAGAGGTAGTCGGATTTTTGAAGGGCGGAGAAAAGTCCATTCGACACTCGGCTTGTGAAAGATCTCTGGTGTTTACGTAACAGAAGTCAGCCATAGATGGTCCAGTAGAGATCTGTCTTAGTAAAATGGAAGATGCAACTTGCCTGCACTAGGTCGATATTTCCACCGTAAGAAAGTTGTGGGAAAACGCACATGGAATGTGCCCTTTGGTACAACTTTAAAAGAATTACAGCTTTCTGGTTTGGATTGCTAATATTCAAGCAGACTGTGCCCATTCAGACATGACTATATGTTATAAAATGAAAATGCAAGAGCAGTAACTGAGTCTTTCCTCGTAAGGTAAACACAAGACAAATAAAACACTAACCGGGCAAGTTGGCCGCACAGCTGTGAGCTTACATCTTGGAGCACTGTCGGCAGCCCTGAAGATGGTTTTCCGTGGTTTCCCATTTTCACACCAGGCAAATGCTGGGGCTGTACCTTAATTAAGGCCATGGCTGCTTCCTATCCCATCGCCGCCATAAGACCTATATGTGTCACTGCGACGCAAATTAAAAAAGAACTCTGATAACTTTCGGTCTTGAAGAAACACGTATAGAAGTTGGCTGCAGAGATGTAAGTCTTGTTCGCAGTGAGACGAGCACGTTTTGAACAGACACTCCTCAGTTATACTAAAATAAAAGAATTCAACTGCACTTTATCCAACATTCCAAACCTAACAATATGTAATACCATTGAGAAAGAATGCACAGCTTTCTGAAGAGAGTCAGTGAAATCTAAAGCCGCATTCTTTCTTAAATAGCCGGGCTGAGTGGCTCAGACGGTTAAGGCGTTGGCCTTTTAACCCCAACTTGGCAGGTTCGATCCTGGCTCAGTCCGGTGGTATTTGAAGGTGCTCAAATACGACAGCCCCGTGTCGGTAGATTTAATGGCACGTAAAAGAACTCCTGCGGGACTAAATTCCGGCACCTCAGCGTCTCCGAAGACCTTAAAAAGTAGTTAGTGGGACGTGAAGCAAATAACATTATTATTATTTGGCGACGATGGGATAGGAAAGGCCTAGGAAGTGGAAGGAAGCGGCCGTGGCCTTAATTAAGGTACAGCCCCGGCATTTGCCTGGTGTGAAAATGGGAAACCACGGAAAACCAACTTCAGGACTGCCGACAGTGGGGCTCGAACCCACTATCTCCCGATTACTGGATACTGCCCGCACTTAAGCGACTGCAGCTATCGAGCTCGGTCTTAAATATATCAGAGGTCCGTTGTGAGCTCTACTTTAGACTGCTTTTATAAACACAAGAGGTATCGTGAGTTAAAGTGATGAATCTGGTATTTAAAATTAAAGCAGGGTATTTTCAAGGTCCCTATAAATTTCGGGAGACGCGGTCGAAAAACAGGCATTATATCCATTTCAATCAAATAATCATCTCCTCTTACCACTAATCACAAGTTAAACAACGAACAAGAAGGGCTTGGAAAGCTCAGATAGGAAGGAGCACACTGCTTCCGTTCCATGTAATCAAATGTCCAGCCGCCTACTGCTTCAGCATTTCTTCCCCACCATCTGCTCAGTCGAGCTTGCCCTCACAAGGAAAGTTGACGGAAGACGGAAGCTAGACCAACGTGCGACCCTCTGGTGAAGTGTTTTATTTGATTAAAATTAGTGTGATCAACGAAGAACTGCTGATTGAAGTCGTAAAAAGACAGACCAGAAAGACAAGAACTACCATATCACAAGAACAAGGAATGTTTGTCTGATGAGACCGTGCCGCATGCGACCCGTGCTACTAGCGACCGCATAATCTGTAACCGTGCCGGATGCGACCGGCGTTGACAAGCAAATTGTCATTTGATAACTTGTGTCATCACCCAAGATAAGGTAAGCTAAACGAAGTGCAATGCCATTTCAATAGGTTACGTGCCAGATGCGACCGTGCCGGATGCGACCCGGCCATTATCGTGCCAATAGCGACCGAGCGGATATGCACCGTGCCGCATGCGACCCATCAATCACTTACAATTGATCTGCATTAAGGGCTGTCACCAATTGGCAGATTGCTTATCAGTAGATAACTTGGTTTTTTCTAAAATAAAGGTCTGACACCGTTGTTAGCAGGTTCGAGTGCCGTTGGTCGAAAGAAAAATATGATAATGTTGCTGGTTTTACGTCCCAGTAATTACTTTTATGTTTAAGGAGACGCCGAGGTGCCGGAGTTTAGTCCCGCAGGACTTATTTTACGTGCCAGTAAATCCACCGATACAAAGCTGACTTATTTGAGCGCCTTCAAATATCACCAGACTGAGCCAGGATCGAACCTGCCAAGTTGGAGTCGGAAGACCAGCATCTCAACCGTCTGAGCCATCGAGCCACTTAGCCCGGATGAAAAAAATTTCACCATGAGAATGTAGGCCGGCAGGGTAGGAAAGTTGGTGTATACAATTTGTAATCACTAGATTGCGTACCAAAAGCCTGGATTCAAATCTAAACTTCTTCGCAGTGTTCAAATGAAGTGAGGCAATATGATGCTGTTGATGGTGATTCGGCCGTCGGATAGGGACGTAAAGCATTGAGCAGACCCCTTGGTATTATTCGAGAGGAGTAGGGTACGTGCCGATACCGGGTTTCATCTTTCCCTACCTCATTATCATAATCTCACATCCAGACGCGCAGGCCTCCCATGTGCGTCAGGTAGAAAGTCCTGCACCAGGCAAGCCGAACACGTCCTCGGACACTCCCTGCACTAATAGGACACGATAAATAAGTAGGCCTAAGTCGTAAATAATTTCAGAGGATTAGGATCTTCTTTTTTTGCTAGTGGTATAACGTCGCACCGACACAGACAGGTTTTAAGGCGACGATGTCCGACTCGTTGGCTGAATGGTCAGCGTACTGGCCTTCGGTTCAGAGGGTCCCGGTTCGATTCCCGGCCGGGTCGGGGATTTTAATCTTCATTGGTTAATTCCAATGGCCCGGAGGCTGGGTGTTTGTGCTGTCCCCAACATCCCTGCAACTCACACACCACACATTACACTATCCTCCACCACAATAACACGCAGTTCCCTACATATGGCAGATGCCGCCCACCCTCATCGGAAGGTCTGCCTTACAAGGGCTGCACTCGGCTAGAAATAGCCACACGAAATTATATATATTATAGGTGACGATGGGATAGGAAAGGGCTAAGAGTGGGAAGGAAGCGGCCTTGTCCTTGATTAAAGTACACATCGACTTTCACATTTGCCTGATGTGAAAATGGGAGACCACGGAAAACCATCATCAGGGCTGCCGACAGTGGGATTCGAACCCACTTTCTTCCGGATGCCAACTCACAGCTGCGCGCTCCTAACCGCACGGCCAACTCGCCCAGTAGGAAATTTATTGAACATCTCCCTTGGTAAATTATTCCAATCCCTAACTCCTCGTCCTATAGACGAATATTTGCCGCAATATGTCGTCTTGAGTTCTAACTTTATCTTTATATTGTGATCTCTCCTACTTTTAAAAACACCACTCAAACTTATTCGTCTACTAATGTCATTCTACGCCATCTCACCATGGACAGCTCGGAACATCCCGCTTAGTCGAGCAGCTCGTCTTCTTACTTCTAAGTCTTCCTAGCCCAAGATTTGCAATATTTTCGCAACGCTACTCGTGTGTTTTGTTACCAAACATTATCGATTGTTTTCTGAAAGGGATTCAAACTTAATTTCGGAGTCCCTGGTACAGCGTAATTACATTCTGATACAAATTTAGATGTGACTAGCTAATGTACCCGTGCTTCGCTACGGAATTCTACATTGTATTCAGAATTCTAGGTTAAATACTCTACATGTTGTGAATAAGATTATATTAAACTACATAGCTCTTAAAGTTACTCAGAAAAGCGACGGGCAAGTCACCATTCGTATTTTCGCATGTGAAGACTTGGTTAGGAAATTATAATGGCAGGTCCTCTTGCCTACTGTCAGTCACAATCAACTTGGTAGGTTTTCATTATGATGGTAGGTCCACTTGCCTACTGCCAGTCAGTGGAGTTGGGCAGTGTGATGATAATGGCAGGCACTCACTCTCTACCTGTCTTTTTTCATAATCAGAAAGACTGTCTTGGTGGTTTTGCCAACTGAAATCATCATAGATCATTACAATGAAGTCAACAGAAATGTCGCAGTTACAAGCAATGCTATCATAATTATGAAATACTCGATAAAATAGAAAACCGCACATTTTCTCATTTTTAACAGTACTATGCTGCCGATCTAACAGTCCAAAGTTCCCGACCTGGAATGACCAGGCCGCAGACAGCCGTGAACAATCCTCTCCCATTATTCCTTTAAGTGTGCACACTGCTCATTCCAATCCGTGCCACAGAGAAGGAATCAAATGCGTGGAGTACTATGATAAACCAGTATGTTACGTACCAGTAGTACCAGAAAATCGATGAACCAGAGGAAAGTCATGCTAAAGAAGAAAGTTATCTAACTCCACATTCCCCTGTGGAGGGGGGGGGGGCGGTAGAATTACACCCATGGTATTCCCTGCGTGTCGTAAGGGGCTCTCAACTTGGGAGCGTGGGTTAGTGACCACGGGGCACTGAGTTGAGTCCTAGCACTGCTTCCACTTATTTGTGCTAGGCTCCTCATTTTCATCTATCCTATCCGACTTTCCTTGGTCAAATCTTGTTCTATTCCAACCCCGACGGGATTAGAACTTTCTAGGCCTAGAGAGTCGTTCGTTTTCACGCCCTTCGTGGCTCTTGTCTTTCTTTCGCTGATATCTTCCTTTTTCGCAGTGTCGGATTTCTTCCATTTTTCTCCCTGATTAGTGTTAAATAAAGGATGGTCACCTAGCTGCACTTCCTCTTAAAACAATAATCACCACCACCACCACCACCACATTAACACGTAGCATTTCTCCTCTAATGGTTGGCGTCAAGAAAAGCATCCTGCCGTAAAAGAATGCCAAATCTGCTACACACCCTGACCCGCAGTAAGAACCGGATAGAGTGGGGAGTAATAGAAACGAGCCCAGTGGCATCACTGCTCGCTTCTCACCAAGGCAGTCCGGGTTTGATTCCCGGCCAATATTTGTGGGATTTACGAAATGAAATACCACGCCCATTTTCCTGGAGATGAAAAATGGGAAACCACGAGAAATAATTTTCGAGGATGGCCGACGGGGTATTCGAACCCAGCAGCCTACCGAAGTAGCTCTAACTAGTCGTCCGGCAACGCACTGACCTAACCTGCTTGGTACCTTCTCCCAGACATGGAGGCGCAGCTCCATATATGGAGATATTTTAGGAAAATACTATTTATTTGCTAATGGCTTTACGTCTCACCGACACAGATAGGTCTTATGGCGACGATGGGATAGGAAAGGCCTAGGAGTTGGAGGGAAGCGGCCGTGGCCTTAATTAAGGTACAGCCCCAGCATTTGCCTGGTGTGAAAATGGGAAACCACGGAAAACCATCTTCAGGGCTGCCGACAGTGGGATTCGAACCCACTGTCTCCCAGATGCAAGCTCACAGCCGCGCGCCTCTAACCGCATGGCCAACTCGCCCGGTGGGAAAAGACGTAAACGCATCACCATATTTCGTGTTGCAAAACGTTTTTCCCCCAGAAGTGTTTATGTAATGTAAGGGCAGTAGCTGCTTATAAGACTTTTTGAAATTACATTGCACTTCGTTTAGCTTGTATTATCTTGGGTGATGACACAACTTATCAAATGACAATTTGCTTGTCAACGCCGGTCGCATCCTGTCAACGCCGGTCGCATCCGGCACGGTTACAGATAATGCGGTCGCTAGTGGCACGGGTCGCATGCGGCACGGTCGCATCTGGCACGCCACCTTTCAATAAGTCCTGTACTTTACATAACACTTCTGGGGGAAACTCGTTTTACAACACGAAACATGGTGATGCGTTTACGTCTTTTCCCACCGGGCGAGTTGGCCATGCGGTTAGAGGCGCGCGGCCCTGAGCTTGCATCCGAGAGATAGTGGGGTCGAATCCCACTGTCGGCAGCCCTGAAGGTGGTTTTACATGGTTTCCCCATTTTTACACCAGGCAAATGCTGGGGCTGTACTTTAATTAAGACCAGGGCCGCTTCTTTCCCATTCCTAGGCCTTTCCTATCCCATCGTCGCCTTAAGACCTGTCTGTGTCGGTGCGACGTAATGCCACTAGCAATAAAAAAGATCCTAATTCTCTGAAATTATTTACGACTTAAGCCTACTTACTTATCGTGTCCTATCAGTACCAGGAGTGTCCGAGGACGTGTTCGGCTTGCCTGGTGCAGGTCTTTCTACCTGACTCCCTTGCGCGGCCTGAGCGTCTGGATGTGGGATTATGATAATGAAGTAGGGAGAGATGAAATCCGGTTTCGGCACGCAGCCTACTCCTCTCGAATAATACCAAGGGGTCTGCTCAATGCTTTTCGTCGCCATCCGACGGCCGAATCACTATCAACAGCATCATATCCCCGCACTCCATTTGAACACTGCGGAAAGGTTTGGATTTGAATCCAGGCTTTTGGCATGCAATCTAGTGATTAGAAACTGTCTACCACCAACTTTCCTACCCTGCCGGTCAACATTCTGATGGTGATTTTTTTTTTTTTCATCCAGGCTAAGTAGCTCAGACATCTCAGACGGTTGAGATGCTAGTCTTTCTACTCCAACTTGGCAGGTGCGATCCTGGCTCAGTGCGGTGGTATTTGAACGTGCTCAAATACGTCAGCTTTGTGTCGGTGGATTTACTGGCACGTAAAATAACTCCTGCGGGACTAAATTCCGGCACCTCGGCGTCTCCTTAAACCATAACAGTAGTTACTGGGACGTAAAGGCAGCAACATTATTATACTTTTCTTTCGACCAACGGCACTCGAACGTGCTACCAATGATATCAGACCTTTATTTTAGAAAAGACCAAGTTAGCTACTTATAAGCAATCTGCCACTTGGTGACAGCCCTTAATGCAGATCAATTATAAGTGATTGATGGGTCGCATGCGGCACGTAACCGGCAGGTTGGCATGTTTGTTATTTCCTTTGATAAGAGGATATTTCTAGGGGTGTTCGCTATTGTGCTAAATAATAATAGTAATACTACGACAGACTTAACTTATGTTTTACTGTGAGGGTAATTTAAATACACATTAACACAAAACAAATATAAATTTCAGTTCCATTACATATTGGAAAATCACACAAATTTAGCCATCGTGTGTGTGATTATTTCTCATTTAACACTGAAACAACATCAGTTGACGCCATGGCGCCCTTCCTTGAGAAGAAATAAAGTAATCGGCAATTTTTTCCCTAATTTCAAACGCTCTCCTGTCGTTACTGCCACCAGTCCTTGCTAAAGGCACGTCGTTGTTCTCCAGTTCACCTCACTGCCAGGAACAAGAATCATTTCTGAGATAGTTATGCAAGACATTTGTGGCCATAACAATTGTTTCGAGATGCTCAGGGGAAATAAAATAAATAAATAAATTCAAATAAATAAAAAAATAAATTCGGAATGTCTTCGTAAGTATTCCAAATCCATTTTCACTCACCCGCCTAGCGCGACTGTGTCAGTAGTTGTAAACCTGCTTCCTTTCATCGTTTGCCAGCTGAGTACCAGGAAATGGTCGCAAAACATTTTGTAACAATGGAAAAGATTCATCACCAACAATAACATGGGACAACGGAGCATTTATTCCTGGCAATGGTTTCTCCCCTGGTAAACCTAGAGTTTCGTTTGCCAGTCTAAGTCCGAAAAGTGTCACCGTACATAGGGTCCTACATCACCACAAAAGCTAGTAACACGAAAATAAGGAGCCTGTGTTCGGCGGCTTCTCAAACACTACAAGTTGCCATAAAGATGCATACCCTTCCTCAATATTTTGCCAGTGTTCTTTTCTTTTATACCGGCATGACTTCCTCTGTTAAGGTATGCCAGATAACTCTGCAGGTCTCATATACGATCTTGCGAAGTGTTGACTGGCCCAGTCTAGCCTATATCTGAATGAAACTGGTGACGGAATCTCCGTAACCAAGAAACCTGTAATTAAAATATAAACGGGTGCCCTTAAATTCAAAGGTTCCAACTCAGTGTAGGCTTATTGTTAACAATCCTACACCTACAATCGATATTTTTCTTTTTTTTTTATTTCAGCTGCCGAGGGCAAAAAGAAAAGGGAATTCTTTGCGAGACAACTAAAGAAAACACATGAAAAAGCAGAAGACAAGAAGTTGCCAGGCTGCAACAAGCATGAAACTGTGGAACCATGAGTTTTCTCACCCCCATCTTCTCTGAGAGACCTCAGCAATCAAACATGGCGGCTGAAAGCCAGGAATCAGTAGATGCTGAAGCATCACAGATAGTTTAGTGATAGTGAGGCAGCAGCTCCGTCCACGGCTTCTCTAGCCGATGTGCTGGACAATTTTTTAAATGTAAAATATTCAAAATTAGATAGAAAGCCCGCGGATTCCTTAAAAAAGTATTTTGAAGCCGTGGGAGAAACTGTTAGATCGTTTAGTCCTCAATTACAGATTGAATTTAAATCTAGAGTTAATGCTCTTCTATTGGAGTTTGAGCTAAACAAGTTGACTGCTCCCACAGACGGCACACTGGTTTGTCATCTTTATTATTATTATTATTATTATTATTATTATTATTATTATTATTATTATTATTATTATTATTATTATTATTATTATTATTATGCTGTTCTACTTACATGTCATCTTAAATAAAATATGAAAGGAAATCATTACTTACCTCATTGTTACAGCTAGTCGTTCACCAGATGATATTGGTTCTCTGAAATTTGATTTCATTGTTTGGAGGGGTAGCACACTTAGGAATTAAAAAATATTGAGGCTTGACATTCTGAAATATTTAAAGAATTTGTCGTCATCAAGAAGCAAGTCTGGGAAGTCGACACACTTTTCCCTTTACGTCGCACCGACACAGATAGGTCTTATGATGACGATGGAATAGGAAATGTCTAGGAGTGGGAAGGTGCAGCCTGGTGTGAAAATCTCCCGGATGCAAGATGAGCTATTCAACCAAGGAACACATTACAGAAAGAGTTAATTTGAATTAAAACAGGAAACGAGTAGAGAATAAGAGATTTTAGGCCGGAAGTGATTTTCGTTCTTTTAGCTTCGGGCCGTCAACTTCGCACACAGTTGACGAAATTGCTTAATTTGACGTTTTTGTAGCACGGGGACCGCTACTCTAAGAAACGTTCTCAACATTAAAACTAGCTACTGAGCTCGTCGCGTGCTGGTTTCCCGTTGCTGTCCTCGGCGAGCCACACCTGTGAGTGGCTGCATGTACACGATCTGAAGCGCAACTCAATGAAAACTACCGGCTTGTATGACTTTCCACTCCTTCATAACGAGATTACAATATTACTGTCGAGATCTTTTTCACGTTCCGTATTGCTTTATGAACGTAGTTCAGGTATAGAAGTGGAAAAAACTAAAATTTGCATTTAATTTGACCTCTGCCACAGTAGTCTAGACAACATTTTCTGCGGAATCTACGGAGAGCTCATTTCTAAACAGTCTGTCCCACACGGTCACGAGTTTCATTGGCAGGTTTTATTTGTACCGACTTTTCTTCAGAAAGTAGCAGGGTTCCTTTTGTGGGGGTCGAGTTCATTAGGCGGTCAGTTTGACAATAATATAATGAGTCAATTAGTCCGTCCTCCAGGTAATAGTGTGGACTGGGTTCAGCGACCTGCATCTAATTACCTACTTCTATTTTTATGTTGATTACATCATGCTGCAGCATTCCTGTGAACAGGAGACTTGCTGGCGCTTGTGGACCGCTCACACACTGCACTGAACTGTAACAATGTCAATAAGTATTTCACAATAAATACTGTGTGACGTACCCACTTGGCCCACAGATGTTTGACAAAATTGTAACGTGGCGGGTCACTTTAATATTAAAATAAATAAAATGATATGTCATTGTTTCTCCATAAACAATATCCCATGGGCGCCAGCCTTCAAGCTTATGGCTTGAAAACCAAAGTTGATAATTAATAATAATAATAATAATAATGATAATAATAATAATAATACGTAATGAACTCCGCCATTGCCGGTCCCAAGCCCGGGGCCCCATCTTGCAAGTGATGGGGAAGGAGGAGGGGGAGGAGTAACAACCTCGTAAAAAAACCTGGGTCCATCTGGCTCCGGATGGTAGCACCCTGTAAGGGCCCCTGCCTAGGGTTACAGGTGAAACCTGGTCAACGGTCTCGAAGGCGGATGAGGAATTTAATGTCCCAACGGCGGAGAGAGCGGAAGAACCTAGTGGAGTAAAGCACGAATAAAAAATCATTTCGGACTAACAATCCGATCTTATCTTGGAATTAATTTCCTACCTTGTACAATGTACAATTTCAATTGCAGAATGGAAAGTCCGCTAAATGAAAGCACTACCCCAGGTGGTAGCTCGGAAGAGAAATCCACCATTGCGTTATGCAATGCATCGGGACCTAGGGTTCTGGGGAGTCCCAACATCTGCAATAAGGGTGAGTCGGAGCATCCTTGGAATCCTTTCAGACTTAAATTTAAGAGGAAATTCTTTGCAGGCACTCTTAATGTAAATTCCTTGCTAAAAACCGGCAAACAGAAAGAACTGGAAATTTTCTTAGATAGACATGAAATCCAGATCTTAGCAGCTCAAGAGACACGGTTTATGGATGACAATGTAACAGAAACCAAAAATTATAGAATCTTTAAAGGTAAACCAGCAGTCAAAATTATGAAAGGAATGCCACTACTAGGTACCGCCTTTTATGTCCATAAAGCAATAGTTGATAATGTTATGGAATTTAAATCTAGTTCAGAAAGGTTATCTCTTCTCACACTTAAATGCAAGAACAAAAAGTATACATTTGTTAACTGTCATGCTCCAATAAATGAAGATAATAGCAAGAACCCAAGTAAAACTGAAGAATTCTGGAGTCTTCTAGATGATGAAATGTCAAAAATTCCAAAATCAAATGTTATTATTCTACTCGGTGATTTTAATGCACAGGTAGGCAAAGAAAAAGTTTTCAGCAAAACAGTAGGGGCATATCCGGCACACAAAAGAACAAACAAAAATGGCATGAGACTAATTAATCTCTGTAAATCCTTTCACCTAAAATTAATGTCGACCTTCTTTAAGAAACTTCCAAGAAAGGCTAAAACATGGGTGTCCCCAAATCCGATGTTAGGTGAGTTTCAGTTGGACCATGTAGCTATTTCTCAAGAAAGTATTAAGGAAATTATGAATGTTAAAGTAATAAGAAGTGGGGAGTTTGACTCCGATCATTACCTCTCTAAAATTAAGCTAAAGCTTCTACCTCGCAGGAATCAAAGAAGGCCGAGAAAATTAATGAAATACAACATAGATAGGCTCAACATTACACAAGCAACTATAGAAAACTTTCAGGAAGAAATTAAAATAACTCAGCATGGCAAATGGCCAGAATTATCTAAACAGATTAATAGTGCAGCGAAGAAAGTATTTGGATCAGTTAAAACTAAAAAGAAAGTATGGTGGAATAACGTATGTGAGGAAGCACTTATGGAAAGAGTGAAAAAGTGGAAAAAATGGAAATGTTCCGGAAAGAATGAACACTATGAGCTATTTAAACAACAAAGAAAGGAAACAACAAGAATAATAAGGCAGGTTAAAAGATCTTTTGAAAAATCGCAGCTATTAGAAACTGAGAATAATTTTGTAAGAAATAACTCCAGAAATTTCTATCAGACCTTTAAGAATAACCTTGAAGGTTATCAATCCCGGAGCATTTGCTTCAGAGATGCAAATGGTAATATTGGCCTTAACAATGCCGAGAATTGTGAGATTCTGGCAAAACACTTCGAACACCTGCTGACCTGCCCTGAGCCAAATCATAAATTAGAATTTTCAGAAATTCAGGAAAATCTAGAAGCTGATTCACCTCCAACAGCGGAAGAAATAAAGGAAGCAATAAACAATCTTAAAAATAACAAAGCTAGTGGGGAAGACTCCATAACAGCTGAACTTTTAAAATGGGCTGAACCAAAAATTATAGAAGATCTACAAATAATCTTTGAAGAAATTTGGGAAACAGAAAAGATCCCAGAGGATTGGAAAGTGGCTCTAATACACCCATTACACAAGAAGGGTAACAAGCAGGATGTCAACAACTACAGAGGTATATCTCTCTTGCCAGTTGCTTACAAGATATTCTCAACAATACTACTAAATAGAGTAAAATCGACACTGGACAGTCAATTGGGTGAATATCAAGGTGGATTTAGAGAAGGAAGATCTTGCTCCGAACAGATTTTCAACCTGAAATCTATAATTCGACACAGATTAATAAACTCCAAAGACATAGTTGTAACATTTATTGACTTTAAAAAAGCCTTTGACTCTGTTGATAGGGAAACCCTAGATAAAGTAATCCGTGAATTTGGAGTTAAAACTAAATTGGCAAACCTAATTCGTGAAACACTTACAGACACTATCCCGAAAGTAAAATTTATGGGTGATGTATCTCGACCTTTCGAAATAAATACAGGTGTCAGGCAGGGCGATGGTCTATCTCCACTCCTTTTCAATTGTGTCATGGAGAAAATTGTAAGAATTTGGAATGAAAAACTGAAAGAATCTAAAATATTGCCACTCATGCTGGGGAAGAAGAACAAAGGTGTTGCAATAAATTGCCTAGCATTTGCAGATGACTTTGCCATACTTTCAGAAAGCCTTACAGATGCAGCAATGCAAGTCAATCTCCTTGAAAAGACAGCCAACATGACAGGCTTGAGAATCTCTGCCGAGAAAACAAAATTTTTGACGAATATAAAAAGTGCCCCAAAGTTTTTAGCAACGGATATTGGTCGAATAGAAAAGGTAAAGAAATTCAAATATTTGGGTGAGACAATTCAAGAAAATGGTTTAGATAAATCTGCTATAAAGGAGAGGATACAAAAGATGGAAAGAGCATACGGTATAACTAAGAATACTTACAACAAAAAGTGCTTATCAAGGAAACTTAAAATAAAGCACTACAACACAGTAGTGAAACCAGAATGCCTTTATGCCAGCGAATGTCTAGCACTGAACTACAAGCTTGATAAATTAGAAATATTAGAAAGAAGAATTATAAGGAAAATATTAGGTCCTCCAAGAATTGCAGAGTTTTGGAAATTAAGAAGTAACAATGAAATTTACCAGAACGTAGAAAACATATCAGAAACCATAAGAAAAAGGACATTGCTATTTCTTGGACACATTTACAGAATGGATGACAATAGACTAACTAAACGAATCTTCAAGTACCTTTGGGAAAAGAAATCAACTACCACCTGGATTCAAGAAGTCAAGAAAGACCTGGAAAGGAACAACATACGAGAAGAAGAATTATTGGAAAGAAAGATTTTTAGGAAGAAAGTCTTACAAATGGAAGGATTCCAAGGGATGAAGGAAAAGAAAACAGGCACAAAGTGGACTGAAGATAGGAAAAAGAAACACAGTGAAACAATGAAAGAATACTGGAAAAGGAAAGAACAACTAAGGAGGAACAATTGAAATTGTAACGTGGTCCTTAGAAGGCCGGAACGCAAGAAGAAGAAATACGTAATGACTCAAAAAAACTCCCAGGGGTAGGGTGATGGGACACAAATCATTAAGTACACTAACTTGGAATTTAACGATCATTAATAATAATTTCAGAACATACAAATTAAAACAGATATTTATTAGGATGAAAAACGTGACGTAACGGCGTATTAACGAAATCTGAAAAATTGAATGAAATTAACTCTAAGAAAATGAACTGTTGCGCGAAGACTTGCAGTAACTTATGCCATAAGGTCACCATATGTAGACTCTGTTGTCTTGAAGCCGATGATTGATGGATCTCTCGTACCGGCTGCCTCATCTGTTGTTGGATTCCAGTCCTACTTATGCTTTTCCTGCCTTTAACACTTCCTACTGTATTCCTTACATAAAGTCGTAATGAGTCCTAATTTTAAATGCAAAACCACCATGAGTTATGTTCACGGAGAGAATACACTTGTATTCTTCCGTATTACGGAACAGTAGTGTAGCTAAATTCATAATAAAAGCTCTCCTTCCCTATACTAGTCAAAACCGGTCTCCCGTTGACTACCTCTCGTCTATGAGATAACAAGTCCCAATGAGAGTAACTTTTGAGTAGTATCCTACGGTACTACTCAGATGCGAAGTGAACTAAGTTAAAATCTTCTCCGATGTGCAGACGTAGAATCGTAGTAAGAGTGTCTTCCAAGAGTGAGAATCAGAATGTCCGAATCCGAGTGACAATCTGCTTACAAGTAAGAATAAGACTGCCTTCCCCAGCTCTTGTCTTCGGAGTATATCGGTTCAAAAGTCTCCTTCCATCAGCCATATCTCATCCCTTCTCCTATGTATTGCTGTGAATCCATCACGTTGCTTCATTACGTTCTTTCACATAGGCTGAACTTTCCCGCTGAAATAAAGCGTCAGGCAGCGAAGTTCGAAAAGTGGGCGTTTATAATGTATCAACTGTCTCTTCATGAGATAGAGAGGGTGAGGTCTCTCGTAACCTAGATGACGTACTTTTCCTGGAAATGGGCTGAAACTAGCCTGCTGACTCTGGTCACCTCACAACGGCTATTGGAAAATTTACTGCAAGTTATTAATATGAATGATGTTGAAATACTTTACTCAATTATTTGTTCGATCAGAATACGTTATAGGCGCGATACAAAGAAATGAAATGATGATTGAAATGGATGATAAAACCCTATATATATATACATATTAATTTAAACATGACCTATCAGTGATTAAATACATACATATTATCAATTAATTATATAGTTCAATAATTGAAAACATGCAGTGATGTCCCAAACATCACAACTGATCAGTGGATCTTTCCATTTTTTGTGCTTCCAATAACATTTAACATGACGTAGTCATATCTTCAACATTACCGGATTTGACAAATTAAAATCCATTTTTCTTAAAGTATTATTTTGATCACTTTGAGTCACCACCTGCAACAAAATAGCATAAACATACCTTTGCCATTGGTTGGTAAACTTTTCGATCACCCTGTTTAAATAACTTAAGGTTCTTTGATACACATGACTAGCCTCTTGTATGAACTCTTCTTTTTCATTTGGATCTAAATAATTCGAGCCATACTGTGACCGTACCGGCACAATTAGTATTTATTTCAAGTGATATGCTTGGTAAGGAAGCTGGCAGCAAGCTTTCTTTGTGTGGATGCTGGGGGTATCGTCAGGTTGTGCAATACGAAGCCCGCCAGAGAGGCGCCTTCACCCGCCCACTGGGTGGCTTAAGGAATCCCCGAGCTAGGCACACGTCATAGAAGAAGCAGGAGAAGAACACTATTTAGCGACTCCATATTGGAAAACATCTGCCAGCGTACAGCGATGCCAGAGCGATCGGGCTAAATTTAATGCATTTTTGGAGTAAATAAGACTTGATTAACAAAACTGCACCTGTTAGAGGAGTGTGCTGAATTTTGGTGGAATTATAAAGTCAAGAGTTCTGATAGAAAATACTCTCCAAGCGAAAGGCGTTGGTAAACAAGTTATATAAGACCCATAGCGTACGGACGCGATGGCTGAAACCAGATGCCTTTGGGGATTCCCTATTTCCCCTCCAAGCTGATTAATTAATTACTGCAGATCCGCCGAACATATTCAACTCCGCATATCATAGCGTCCTTGTGTATATCCAAGTCACACAGTCTAGCGTATTGCTAATTTCGACAGGCTGGTTTATCCAGGAAAGGCCAGAATCAGAGTGGGGGTAGGACGCGCTAGCCATCCCTATTCCCGGTTTGGCTATAAGTTGTTGCAGTTTCTCGGGGGAGTGAGTAGTCGAGAACGAGCTTCAGAAGGTGGAACTACGTGCGGTCCGCGAGCGAGGTCCACCTCTTCTTTGTTTGAATAACTGACACAAAGAAACGGGAGTGAAGTTTTAAAAGTGTTTTCCAGTGTGCAGTGATAGTAGAAAATGTAACTATATGACAGAGGTATTTGTGCGACATCCGATCGCGAAGTAAACTCTGAATATTTGTCATTATGTCTTAGGTAGTGACTGTAAAAGGCTAATGTCTGTAGCAGTAAGGGAGCTCAGCTTTCGAGGAGTCTAACTTTGGGATTTGGTAAACTTTGTTTCAAAGAAAATCAGATCGTGTGAAGAAATACTATCAGTTTAAATCCATGTAACATTGAGAGCAGGATTTCCGGAACAGATTATAACACCAAGTAAAGGGGAATGATAAGTACAGGATCTGATTTAATCGAGATAAGAAAGTAAGAAAAGGACGGTTGATATAAGTCACGGACGTAGGAGGCGATAGACTTGGGAAGGAGGAAACCACGAATCACAGCTTGCCTGATTTAACGAAATAGACTAGCTGAGATATCCATAACAATTAGCATCACGTAACTAGCATCGCTCTAGAACGATAGAGGGGAAGTTGGATGGTGTCGAGTGATCAACAAGTGTGCAGGATTGTGTAAATATAATTGCAGTGATTTGTTCACCAGGAAGATGGATTACTCCAGCAAGGTCATCACACGCCTAGAACCAAGGACTGCACCAGCCAGCGACATGGAGTGAGCACCGATGGCAGGCCCCTGAAAACTTCGGACGGGGGCCAGAAAACATCATAAACTGTTGAGTATTGAGCTAATTTCTTCCAATGTTAGTATTTCCCCTTGTAAATAAAGGTACTGTAAAGATAGGGTTAATGATGAGGTAATTGATAGGTTAATTACCTGGAGTGGTCGGATGACCCTTGTTTAATTTGTTTTTTGTAAGTAGATATGGGAAGGAAGTGAACCAGGAAGGATGTATAGAGTTTGGGACCCCTTTTAGAAGCCGCATGCTATACTATATTTTTTTTGTTATGAGTGCCGAGAAGGATTTAAGGGGGAAAAATGAATAGAAATTTGGCCAGGTTAATGCCATAATTTCATCTGCGTGACTGCATAATACGAGCTGGGATTAGTAGGTGTCAGTATCATTAACATGTGCCCATACAGAAGTTAATGTGGGATAGTGACAGCACTCAATTCATAAAAGTAGAGACAGTAGTTAGTTTTTGCATGCTAGTGTATAAGTTTGGCTGTAACTGAAGACGTTCGAGAAAAGACGTGCGGAGGTTCAAACCTGGCCCACCCTACACATTAGCTAGGCTAATAAAGTAGAGATTTTCTAGTTGAGTTTGATCATGTCTGAATATTATTATTATTATTATTATTATTATTATTATTATCATTATTATTATTTTCTTAATGTAACTTGATCAGTGTTTTATACTGATACATTTCAAGCAACAGGTTAGTGGATTATTATTATTATTATTATTATTATTATTATTATTATTATTATTATTATTATTATTATATGTATTTTCTTAAAGTAATGTGATCGGTGATTTTTATATACCGATATATCTCGAGTAGTAGGGTAGTATATGACAGGTACACAATCTCGCCTCAAGGTGGAGTGATTAGGGGACATTGTTCTTTGGGTTAAAGGCTGACGTAACTGTGGTAAAAAAACGTACGACGGAAGAAATGTATGGTTGAACCCCAGACTCCTGGAGAGTTGACGGGATTTTTGGTATAAGATAGCGGCTTAATTTGAGAAATGATTCAAGGACATAATGATAGTATGAGCTGGTTCGAGCAGGTGTACCCTGCATTAGCTCGATTATATGATTTTGATGACTCGGTGGCTGCCGATATTGAGTGCGTTAAATGGTCTCTCGCCGCTGTGCGAAGGGAAGATTTATGGCCCCAGAATGGGAAGGTCCTTGTGAGAGGGCAGCTGAGGGGAGTCGTTTGGCCGAGAAATGTTCTTTTAAGACGGTGCAGTCTTCTGTGAGAATAAAGACAGAATATTTACGTAATTACCACACACGATCCACCAGCCATAATCTAAAGGCAATGTAGGAATTTATGACTGTTCTTGACATGATTAGGTTAATTAGGGTTTTTATTTCAGTGTCCCTGATGGAGACGACCAGAGTCTCAGGTTCGAACCTCAATAGAGCACAGAAGGGACCGATAGCTCGCTCACGTAGCGGGCGCTGCGAGATGAAATACAGCCATTTATACTTTGTGTTGGTGTATAATATGTGTTTCTTTTTCAGAGTGTGATCTTGTTTTGTGTTATGTACTGTTCTGCGCGAATTTAGACTTCGTGAATTTTTCACTGGTAGTTGTTGGAAGTGACGGGTTCGTTGTCGAGCCTGTGTTCGTGTGATTTTTATTTCATTTGTCTTCCAACTGGTGGAGACGCGCAATATTATTTCCTTTTCCATGGTTTACGTAAACATATGATTATTTCTCCAGTATATTTTTTTTATTCATGTATAGATATTTGGTGGCGGTAGATATAAGATAAAATGACCACTCCGGGGTAGTTGAATTAGTGTAAGTAAATGTTTAACTTCATGACATGGGATTCGGTCCCAGGGAATACTGATATTTGGAGGAAAATGGTTCGAATTGTAACTGTAAATAGGTAATCTGTGTTATATTTTATTTGTGTATCACTCAACAGTTTTTGATATCCAACGGGAGATAGACAGACAAAACAAAATGATATGGACGTCGTATGTCAACGAGATTGGACATCCCTCGGGGATGTATATTTTTTCTGGGTATGTCAAATCAGGTATCCATCAGCTTGTTTCGTTAGTTCGGATGGAAGTCTTCTTTCATTTGAAATATCCTTAGGAACTGTGGTCATCCACATAAATATTCTTATGGAATGTGGATGAAGTTTAACTGATGGATGGTAGCACGGATTTTACCGTTGCTAAATATTTGTATTCAACTTGTCAATTTATATTAATTTTCCAAGGATGTCATAGTGTATGTGTATATTTCAACGAGCGCCTTAGTAAATTTGGAAAACTTATTTGTGCTTATTCTTTGCCGAAAAACAAGCATCCAAAATCCTCTTCCGTTCATTGTAGGCCTTTAAGGTAGTTTATGTTTTATAGCCTTTATTTGCCGCGAACGTTCTTCGGCCCTGAGGAGTCCGTGTTCAGACCTCAGGAACGGGAGAGTAGCTCTGATCTAGCTGAGTCGAATGGTCGATAACCCTTCATGTGAGTGGATTAAGTATACAATCCCAATGAGGAGAAATCGGCACAGACCGAAAAGATCCCTTGACTATCGACTTCCGTGGAGCATGGTCCCATGTGTTCGTGACCCGAAAGGGTTGGTTTGTTGTCACATGGTCCCATGAGTCATGGGGGACGGTGGGAAAGGTTCCATATGGCGCCCTCCGTGTTGGCATTTTCGGCATTTTCGGCATTTGCGTGTAGGCATTTTCGGCATTTTTCGGTAGGTATTTTCGGATTTTAATGTTTTCTTTTATTGGGCGCATGGCACATATGCCTAAGTTAAAATGGATAGGAATGGCCAATTATGACAAGGAACTGATTTAGTTCATACTTGGATGCACGTAATTGGACCAGTAGTTAAATCTGAATGACTAAGTAAATAATAAATGTTAATTTGAGAAATTTTTCGGTATGTCGTGGTTATTATTATTATTATCATGGCAATAACCATGACGGTCATTCAAAGCAATGGACGTACCCGGAAGGTAAATAAGGATTCAATCGAGTCCAGGAAACAATGAAATGGTTTTCCAGAATCTGGGGGAAAATGAATATCGATACCCTTCAGGTAATCGTATTCGCGGGTATGAGTCGGAAGGTACTGTTTGATGTAGGCCTCATTGCTAGTAGTGAATGTTACTTACGTATTAAGGTAGATTTCTCGTGATTTAGCAAGGGTAACCTCAGGCCCTTGAGCTGATTATGAAATGGCAATAAATTAGGTATCAGACGGAAAGTCTTGGGACGGTATGACCTATTGTATCGGGTGTATCTGCCTCAATGCTTGACGGATGACGTGTTTTATTGGCATATACCACCTGTGTTGGTAATTTAATGCGCGCGTGATTAATTTATTCAAAATTGATTATTGATGAAAAAGGCTGTGTTTTTAAAACCTGGTTATGCACTCGGTGAAATAGGGATGTACAGGTTAGGCAACTTCGAGTTCGCCGTATTTGAGGCGATGTTTTGGAAGTACTGTTTTGATTTTGAAAAAAAATTTCGAAGTTGAACGGGGGGAACGCATTCTTGAACGAACATTGTTTTGTGTGTCTATCAACCCGAGGTCCAAGGTCCGAAGGTGAAGGGGGTCTCATTTTTAATGAAAACAGTTGTATTACGATGGATATGGAAGTAGTCAGGGAACTCTTACGGGAGTTGCGCGAGGACATGCAGGGTATGAAGGAACTGATGCGGGAAAATAGTGAGGAGATGCAGGAAAAACTGAATAAGAATAGTGAGGATATTCGGGATAATCTAACGGAAAAACTGAATCAAACGAGTGAAAATATTCAGGACAATTTAACGGAAAAACTGAATCAATCTAGTGAGGATATTCAGGAAAAGATGACGGGAAAACTGAGTCAGGCTATTGGAAACGTTCAGGAAAACATCAAAGAAATGATAGACCAGGTGCAGACAGAGTGCAAGGTAGGAAGGGAAGAAATAAATAAGCGATTAGAGCGAATCGATGAGCGGCAGGACGAATTGGTCGAACAATTGAGAGTCGATCGGGAACGCTGCATTAAGATAACCGAACGCTTAGAAGAACGAGTAGGGAGCGTAGAGGCAAAGCAGGAGGAGATCAGTAAGACCATGGATACGGCAATTGAACGCATTGACTGTGTTGAGGCTCGAAGCACAAGTGTCGCGGAGCAGTTAGACGAACACATGAAGGCGACAGTCGAATACCAAGAGAATCAGCGTAGGGAAACTGAGGCAATAACTCGGGAAATATCCCAAACCCAGATGAAGCTGAATGACGTACGCCATAAAGCCGAAGCGTTACGACAGGAGTTTACCGACGCGATTGAACTGCGTGTAGCAGAAGAAAGAGAGATAACGTCCGTAAACATTACCGCGATCCGGGAAGAAATCGACAAGAGGGACGATAAACTCTCAGACAGGATCGAGGATTGGTCACATAGAACTCAGAAGGTCAAGCTCAAAGTGGACATCCACGACGCCATAATTCAGGAATTAAAGGAAGAGTTTGGCAAAATTAAAGTAGGGAAGAAGTTTCAGGAAGTTGGGAAGGAATTTAGCCCAATGAAACCAAACCAATTTAATCCGTTCGATACAAAGCCCGAATCCGAAAGATCAGGACTCTTCCAGAACATGAATATGAGTCAAGATCAGATAGCGGGGACACCAGGGCATAACTCAACACTCCTTCCTGTCGAACCGATCCCCATCTATAACATGGTGAAGATGGCGGACGACAAACCAAAACGTTTCAAACCTGGCGGGAATATGACGCCAAAGAAATTTTTAATTGAAATGGACGGTTACATGAGCGATAACCGGATCTCGTCTGAACGAAAGTTACGGGTTGTCGAGAAATTTTTAGAGGACCAGGCCCTTGTATGGTTCCAAGCATTTCGATACTGCTTCGACGGGTACGAAAGCTTTAAGAGGGCATTTCTAGACAAATATTGGGGGATGCAAACGCAGCAGGGTTTGCGACTCGAACTGTACTCACGTCGGTATTCGATGACGGGACCGACGCGCTTCTGCGAGTACTTCACAGGACAGCTAGTGAAGATGAGGGAGTTGGACAACCCTCCGGCAGAAGGCGAACTATTGGCAGCGCTCACAAAACAATTTCCCGCTGACGTGCAGCGTATCTTGATAGCGGCAGATGTAAAAACAGCTGTTGAGATGGAGCAAGTGTTACGGCACCTGGACCAGACGTCAGGTGGCCAACACATGCGGACCAGGCAGACTGAAATGGTAAATATCGTGAACTGCCAAGGAAATCCTAATTCGGTCGGTCAAAAGGACCAAGGGACAAGTACGCGGGAGTTGTACGCTACAAATAACCATTCAAGGGATAGTAGGTGGAATCCTCGTCCGTGGAAAGAGGATAGGCGTAGTTACGGTCGGCAATCCTATACGAGAGATAATTACCGTAAGGACCGGCGACCCTATCCTAAATGGCAACCTAGAAACGATAGGAATCCGCAACCACGGGGAGAATATCGTCAGGGAAACCAGAACGACCGTAAGAAGGAATCTCAACGGTACGTTAAAGAACTGCGCGAGGCGCGAAGTAATGGAGACATATGGGAGCAGCCCATAAGGCAACTCTCCCAAACTAATGAGTGTCAAGGGGCAGAGAGTCTTGCGTTACAGCAGCATAACGCGAATCAAGGGAGGTTGAACCCCTGTGCGCCAGAGTATGAGGCCACAGAGGGGAATCGCCTTAAAAAAAAGCCCAACTACTAAGCGGGGAGATAGCCGGATTTTCGGAAGCTATCGATCCTCAGGAGACGTCATGGACGGTCATTACGATAGATACCTGGGTGGTGCAAGCTGATGATTTACTGGAGGAACAGTTGAAAACAGACATTAAGGTCATAAGAGAACTACCCGTTATTTACATCGGGGTTAACGGGGTTCGAGTTCGTTGTCTTGTGGACACGGGAGCCAGCGTGAGCGTTGTCTCTAGAATTCTATTACAAGAACTTCAATCCAAAAATGATATCCCGGTTATCCCAATATCAAATGTCAAGGTTCGTGGAGTAATTCCGGACAGGACCACAATCTGCAATAGCCAAGCGTATCTGGACCTGGAGATTGGAAAGGACATTGTTTCCCATCCATTTATCGTTTTATCCAAAATTGAATATAATATTATCATCGGATCAGACTTCTTAAGGGAATATAAAGCCCATATTAATATGGAGACGAACGAAATTTGTTTAAAATTTGATTCGGCCCAAACCGAGATGAAGTTAAATGATTTTGAGGACTTAGAAACCGAGGAGAGAATTTGGACGACACAGATCTGTTCAGGAAGCACGGAGGGAGAAGAAAGCGGGATAGGATTGGACGGAATCTGCCACAAAGTCTTTGAGGAATCTGGAATGACAATAGCAGCATTGGAGACAGAAGAGGAACCATCGTTGGATTCAACCATTCAAGGGAAAATTCATGAAGCCAAAATTGGGGAAAATGAAAAGGACCAATTACTCAAAATTTTAGAACAATGTAAAGAAGTTTTCGGTTCACGACCGGGGAAGATCCCAAACTTTCAATATACCTTGGTAGTCAACAGTTGGGAACCTTTTAGGCAGCGCCCGTATCCGGTACCAGAAAAGTATCATGACAAAGTCAGCAAAATCATTGGCGAGATGGAGGCTAGTGGTTTAATTATGAAGTCCCCAACACCTTTCCTGAACCCACTCGTAATTGTTGAAAAAGCGAATGGGTCTCTTCGCGTTTGCCTTGACGCGAGGGCTATTAATAAACGCTTAGTCCCCGAGTATGATCAAGCCCCTTGTATCAAGGACATCCTGAAGAAATTTCGACATATGAAGTTGTTTTCTGGGGTCGACTTAACTTCCTCTTTTCATCACGTAGAGTTAGACCCGAAGACCAAAATTTTGACTGGGTTTATGTTTGACCAGACGACATACGTCTTCAACCGGCTTCCGTTCGGCATTATGAACGCGGGATCTGCTCTTATCCGAGCTCTCGATAGAAACCTTAGCGACGAGGTAAAGGCATTTACGGTAAGGTACATCGATGACATTTTGGTGGCGTCTGAGACAGTCGAGGACCATCTCGAAAAGATCAAGAAGCTCTTGCTCGATCTGGATCGAAACAACTTTAAAGTCAACCTTCCAAAGTCACAGTTCTGTCAAAGGAGTATTTTATTTTTGGGACACGTGATTGACTCCGATGGCGTGATCCCAAACCCCGTCAAAATTCAAGCAATTCAGAACTTTCCAAGACCAACTAGGGTCAAGCACGTTCGGCAATTTTTAGGGATCTGTAATTTCTTCTCTGATCACTGTCCTGGGTATACCAAAGTCGTAGCACCCCTCCAAAATTTGCTAAAGAAAAATAACCGTTGGAAGTGGGACGAGGAATGCGAAGCCGCTTTCAATAAGACGAAGGAACTCCTCGCCAACAGCATCAAATTAGGCTACCCAGATTACTCTAAGAAATTCATTGTGCAAACAGACGCATCGAAAATTTGGGGTCGGTGCTGTACTGTACCAAGAAGACCCGGAGGCACGACCAAAAATCACATATCTGGCATTTATGAGCCGCAAATTGAGAACTTACGAGCTCAAATACACAGTGACTGAACTCGAGATGTTGGCTATCGTCACAGCCCTAGGTCACTGGCGGAAGTATATCTATGGCTTCCCCATTGTCCTTCGGACAGACCATAAGGCATTAACTTTCATGCTCAAGTCGACAATGACGAGCGAAAGGGTCAATCGTTGGTGTCTTTTCGTCCAACAATTTGCCTTAACGGTTGAGCATTGTGCTGGAAGGGACAACGTTATTGCAGATGCCCTAAGTCGAAACCCGGACCCCAGCGAAACTTCCATTTTTCACATCCAGCTGGAAGACGAAGACCATGCGACTCTAGAAAAGTTGAAAACTATAGGGGAGGAGCAGGAAAGATATCCGGAAACAGGGAAATTGATCGAGTTCTTCAAGCGGAAATTACAACCGGGTACCGCCGAGCACTCAGAAATAGAGAAGAAGGCAGAACGGTACAATTACTTCAACGGGATTCTCCATAAGTTTGTCGATGATAATCACACTCGATACAGGATTGTAGTGCCGCCCGTTTTACAAGAGGACTTAAGCTGGTTGGCACACCGAGCCATTGGTCACGCCGGGATCGACAAGGTTGTATCAACGTTAAAGGAAACCTTCATTTGGCCAAATATGAGGAAAATTGTCCGCCGTGTACTGATGACATGCGATATATGCCAGCGGGTGAAGCACAATACCTTTTTGCTTAAACAACTGCCGCGACCTTTGTTGCCGAAGCAGCCCAACGAGCTCTTCGCGCTAGATTTTTACGGTCCCTTACCCAAGGCACGACGCGGGATGCAGCATATTTTGGTTTGCGTCGATGTCTTTTCGAAGTTTATCCAACTTTGCCCCGTACAAAAAGCGAATACCAGAGCTGTCATCAATCAGATAAAGAATAAAATCATTCCGAGGATGGGTAAACCGGAATGCATTTTAACAGATCACGGTTCTCAATTCACGTCCGGAGCTTTTAAAAGGGATATCGAACGACTGGGAGTGAAGCATCACCTGAGTTCGATTCGCCACCCCGAATCAAATCCAGCCGAGCGAATCATGCGGGAGATAGGAAAATTTTGCCGGATCTACTGTTCCCGTCAACATTGGCGATGGGTGGACGTCCTTCCTATTATTGAGGAATGTGTGAATGGGACGGTCCACGAGTCGACAGGGATGATCCCAAGCGTCGTTCACTTCGACGAAATTCCAAAAAGACCCTGGGTGAATGCAATCCAATGCCCTCAAGACCCCCGCTTATCCGTGGAACTCTGCATACAAACGACGGCGGAGTATTTGAAAGAACAGGCAGAGAAGCGATTACGGCGATTGCGTGGAAAAAGGTACCATCGTCCATTGCGAGTTGGAGAACTTGTTCTTGTCAAACGACCAGCGATCTCCGATCCCGCAAATAAAATTTATCATAAGTTTGCGGAGCTATACATTGGGCCGTATCGGGTCATCGAAAATTTAGACAATAATTCCTACAAGGTCCAGAGCATGGACGGCACGACTGAGACCGTATACAATGCCGCCAATTTGAAATTGTACCATCCTCCAGGAAGCAGCAGAATAGACGCCAATCAGGTAGACGAGAACGCCGAAGAAGAGGAAGAGGATTTAGAGAGAGACGAAGATGAGGATCCAGGGGACGAAGAAGGAGATGGTGAAGAAGATCCAGCAGTCCATGTAATGACGGTGGAGGAACGAGATGATTTGAGTGACCAGAGTTGTGAGGAGTGCGTAGAGCTGTACCAGAGACGCGACATTATGGCACGAGTATGTTTCTTGCTCCAGAGAGAAAATGCCCAGTTGAGGTTGGAATCACAGAAACTTAGAGCAGCTAAAGAAGATTGATCTTAGGACGGATTGAGTAGTAATTTTTCAAGAAATTCGCAACTCCGTTTCAAATTTCTTGAAACCAACGGAGGGGCAGATGTGACCGTACCGGCACAATTAGTATTTATTTCAAGTGATATGCTTGGTAAGGAAGCTGGCAGCAAGCTTTCTTTGTGTGGATGCTGGGGGTATCGTCAGGTTGTGCAATACGAAGCCCGCCAGAGAGGCGCCTTCACCCGCCCACTGGGTGGCTTAAGGAATCCCCGAGCTAGGCACACGTCATAGAAGAAGCAGGAGAAGAACACTATTTAACGACTCCATATTGGAAAACATCTGCCAGCGTACAGCGATGCCAGAGCGATCGGGCTAAATTTAATGCATTTTTGGCGTAAATAAGACTTGATTAACAAAACTGCACCTGTTAGAGGAGTGTGCTGAATTTTGGTGGAATTATAAAGTCAAGAGTTCTGATAGAAAATACTCTCCAAGCGAAAGGCGTTGGTAAACAAGTTATATAAGACCCATAGCGTACGGACGCGATGGCTGAAACCAGATGCCTTTGGGGATTCCCTATTTCCCCTCCAAGCTGATTAATTAATTACTGCAGATCCGCCGAACATATTCAACTCCGCATATCATAGCGTCCTTGTGCATATCCAAGTCACACAGTCTAGCGTATTGCTAATTTCGACAGGCTGGTTTATCCAGGAAAGGCCAGAATCAGAGTGGGGGTAGGACGCGCTAGCCATCCCTATTCCCGGTTTGGCTATAAGTTGTTGCAGTTTCTCGGGGGAGTGAGTAGTCGAGAACGAGCTTCAGAAGGTGGAACTACGTGCGGTCCGCGAGCGAGGTCCACCTCTTCTTTGTTTGAATAACTGACACAAAGAAACGGGAGTGAAGTTTTAAAAGTGTTTTCCAGTGTGCAGTGATAGTAGAAAATGTAACTATATGACAGAGGTATTTGTGCGACATCCGATCGCGAAGTAAACTCTGAATATTTGTCATTATGTCTTAGGTAGTGACTGTAAAAGGCTAATGTCTGTAGCAGTAAGGGAGCTCAGCTTTCGAGGAGTCTAACTTTGGGATTTGGTAAACTTTGTTTCAAAGAAAATCAGATCGTGTGAAGAAATACTATCAGTTTAAATCCATGTAACATTGAGAGCAGGATTTCCGGAACAGATTATAACACCAAGTAAAGGGGAATGATAAGTACAGGATCTGATTTAATCGAGATAAGAAAGTAAGAAAAGGACGGTTGATATAAGTCACGGACGTAGGAGGCGATAGACTTGGGAAGGAGGAAACCACGAATCACAGCTTGCCTGATTTAACGAAATAGACTAGCTGAGATATCCATAACAATTAGCATCACGTAACTAGCATCGCTCTAGAACGATAGAGGGGAAGTTGGATGGTGTCGAGTGATCAACAAGTGTGCAGGATTGTGTAAATATAATTGCAGTGATTTGTTCACCAGGAAGATGGATTACTCCAGCAAGGTCATCACACGCCTAGAACCAAGGACTGCACCAGCCAGCGACATGGAGTGAGCACCGATGGCAGGCCCCTGAAAACTTCGGACGGGGGCCAGAAAACATCATAAACTGTTGAGTATTGAGCTAATTTCTTCCAATGTTAGTATTTCCCCTTGTAAATAAAGGTACTGTAAAGATAGGGTTAATGATGAGGTAATTGATAGGTTAATTACCTGGAGTGGTCGGATGACCCTTGTTTAATTTGTTTTTTGTAAGTAGATATGGGAAGGAAGTGAACCAGGAAGGATGTATAGAGTTTGGGACTCCTTTTAGAAGCCGCATGCTATACTATATTTTTTTTTGTTATGAGTGCCGAGAAGGATTTAAGGGGGAAAAATGAATAGAAATTTGGCCAGGTTAATGCCATAATTTCATCTGCGTGACTGCATAATACGAGCTGGGATTAGTAGGTGTCAGTATCATTAACATGTGCCCATACAGAAGTTAATGTGGGATAGTGACAGCACTCAATTCATAAAAGTAGAGACAGTAGTTAGTTTTTGCATGCTAGTGTATAAGTTTGGCTGTAACTGAAGACGTTCGAGAAAAGACGTGCGGAGGTTCAAACCTGGCCCACCCTACACATTAGCTAGGCTAATAAAGTAGAGATTTTCTAGTTGAGTTTGATCATGTCTGAATATTATTATTATTATTATTATTATTATTATTATTATTATTATTATTATTATTATTATTATTATTATCATTATTATTATTTTCTTAATGTAACTTGATCAGTGTTTTATACTGATACATTTCAAGCAACAGGTTAGTGGATTATTATTATTATTATTATTATTATTATTATTATTATTATTATTATTATTATTATTATTATTATATGTATTTTCTTAAAGTAATGTGATCGGTGATTTTTATATACCGATATATCTCGAGTAGTAGGGTAGTATATGACAGGTACACAATCTCGCCTCAAGGTGGAGAGATTAGGGGACATTGTTCTTTGGGTTAAAGGCTGACGTAACTGTGGTAAAAAAACGTACGACGGAAGAAATGTATGGTTGAACCCCAGACTCCTGGAGAGTTGACGGGATTTTTGGTATAAGATAGCGGCTTAATTTGAGAAATGATTCAAGGACATAATGATAGTATGAGCTGGTTCGAGCAGGTGTACCCTGCATTAGCTCGATTATATGATTTTGATGACTCGGTGGCTGCCGATATTGAGTGCGTTAAATGGTCTCTCGCCGCTGTGCGAAGGGAAGATTTATGGCCCCAGAATGGGAAGGTCCTTGTGAGAGGGCAGCTGAGGGGAGTCGTTTGGCCGAGAAATGTTCTTTTAAGACGGTGCAGTCTTCTGTGAGAATAAAGACAGAATATTTACGTAATTACCACACACGATCCACCAGCCATAATCTAAAGGCAATGTAGGAATTTATGACTGTTCTTGACATGATTAGGTTAATTAGGGTTTTTATTTCAGTGTCCCTGATGGAGACGACCAGAGTCTCAGGTTCGAACCTCAATAGAGCACAGAAGGGACCGATAGCTCGCTCACGTAGCGGGCGCTGCGAGATGAAATACAGCCATTTATACTTTGTGTTGGTGTATAATATGTGTTTCTTTTTCAGAGTGTGATCTTGTTTTGTGTTATGTACTGTTCTGCGCGAATTTAGACTTCGTGAATTTTTCACTGGTAGTTGTTGGAAGTGACGGGTTCGTTGTCAAGCCTGTGTTCGTGTGATTTTTATTTCATTTGTCTTCCAACTGGTGGAGACGCGCAATATTATTTCCTTTTCCATGGTTTACGTAAACATATGATTATTTCTCCAGTATATTTTTTTTATTCATGTATAGATATTTGGTGGCGGTAGATATAAGATAAAATGACCACTCCGGGGTAGTTGAATTAGTGTAAGTAAATGTTTAACTTCATGACATGGGATTCGGTCCCAGGGAATACTGATATTTGGAGGAAAATGGTTCGAATTGTAACTGTAAATAGGTAATCTGTGTTATATTTTATTTGTGTATCACTCAACAGTTTTTGATATCCAACGGGAGATAGACAGACAAAACAAAATGATATGGACGTCGTATGTCAACGAGATTGGACATCCCTCGGGGATGTATATTTTTTCTGGGTATGTCAAATCAGGTATCCATCAGCTTGTTTCGTTAGTTCGGATGGAAGTCTTCTTTCATTTGAAATATCCTTAGGAACTGTGGTCATCCACATAAATATTCTTATGGAATGTGGATGAAGTTTAACTGATGGATGGTAGCACGGATTTTACCGTTGCTAAATATTTGTATTCAACTTGTCAATTTATATTAATTTTCCAAGGATGTCATAGTGTATGTGTATATTTCAACGAGCGCCTTAGTAAATTTGGAAAACTTACTTGTGCTTATTCTTTGCCGAAAAACAAGCATCCAAAATCCTCTTCCGTTCATTGTAGGCCTTTAAGGTAGTTTATGTTTTATAGCCTTTATTTGCCGCGAACGTTCTTCGGCCCTGAGGAGTCCGTGTTCAGACCTCAGGAACGGGAGAGTAGCTCTGATCTAGCTGAGTCGAATGGTCGATAACCCTTCATGTGAGTGGATTAAGTATACAATCCCAATGAGGAGAAATCGGCACAGACCGAAAAGATCCCTTGACTATCGACTTCCGTGGAGCATGGTCCCATGTGTTCGTGACCCGAAAGGGTTGGTTTGTTGTCACATGGTCCCATGAGTCATGGGGGACGGTGGGAAAGGTTCCAATACACAACTTTACTACCATAAAACTTATCTTTTAACCTTGTAGCTTTGTTCTTAATTTTTTCATTACCAGTACATCAAGATAGCAGTTCCTATCATGATGGACAACGTACGTGCGCCAGTCACACACCAACTGTAGAACACAGAATGAGACCTTCTAGTGCTCTGAATACATATTCAAGTTCCAATTCAAACCAGTTATTTAGCTCTCCTTGGATGACTTGGAGAACTCTGCAAACACTTTGAGCACCGCATTTTCTACGGCACGAGGCCCATGAGATAATGCATTTCTACCAGCATTGTGTTTCACGTGACGATTGCAGTTTGCTTGTAATATATTTGTTTTTTCAGTGGACAACTTCCGATAAACTGAATTATGAATTCCAAAATTTACTGATAATCTTTCTTTCTTTCTTTCTTTGTATCTTAATCCGTTTAACCTCCAGGGTTGGTTTTTCCCTCAGACTCACGTCTACACCCTCATGGACACTGTCCTGGAGCGCAGGGGATACAACGGGGGAGGAGCAGCAGTACCTCGCCCAGCTGGCCGCACCTGCTATGGTGAACAGGGGCCTTGTGAGGTGATATGAAGGATGGACGGGATAGATAAGGAAGAGGGAAGGAAGCGGCCGTGGCCTTAAGTTAGTTACCCTCTCGGCATTTGCCTGGAGGAGAAGTGGGGACCCACGGAAAACCACTTCGAGGGTGGCTGGGAAGGGAATCGAACCCCCCGTCTCCTCAGTGGACCTGAGGCTGAGTGGACCCCGTTTCTCGTACCACTTTTCAAATTTCGTGACAGAGCCGGAAATCGAACCAGGCCCACCGGCGGTGGCCGCTAATCACGCTAACCACTACACCACAGAGCCGGAATTTTACTTATACTAATAATAATAATAATAATAATAATAATAATAATAATAATAATAATAATAATAATAATAATAATAAATTAATTTGTTCTTATTATCAAGACACGGAGGATGTTTAGTTTTTTGCAACTTGCTTTACGTCGGTGGCGCGTTGAGACACGAAAGGGCTAGGAGAGAGAAGGAATCGGCGTGACTCTAATGAAGGTGCAGCCCCAGCATTTGCTTGGTATGAAAATGGGAAACTACGGAAAACCATGTTCAGGGCTGCCGACAGTGGGGTTCGAACACACTATCTCCCGGATACAAGCTCACAGCTATGTGCCCGTAAGCGCACGGCCAATTTGCCCGTTCGTATTTAGTGTCAGGTACGAACTGTAGCATTCACTTCTTTTATTATTAGACGTGTATTAAACACAAGAATAATATGACCCAAACGTACTTTTGGGCTCGATTTTTAAAATGTTATGCTACATAAAATATCAGTGTTTTCATGTTCATCATTACTTTAAAACAAAAGCGACTAAGTATTTCAATGAGTATAACGATATGAGACCTGACCAGAAATGGAGAATAGTTTCTTAATTAGTTTCCTTTCAAATGAAATGTACGTCCTTGCTTTAATCCGTTAATTGTATCTAGGACGCCACTATCCTTACCTTCTCCTAGCCAAGGACAGTGTTACAACCTCCAAGACAGAGTACTGAGCTGATGCAAGCAAAGTCCGTCTTCACGAAAATGCTGACATTGACCAAGTGTCTGAAAAGAAATGTGTGTTTATCGACGTCATGACCAGAACAAGAAGTATTGAGCATACTTCACCCTAGGGACGCTAGAATACTTGGGACATATTTTCGTCATGCAAGGGAAGCTATTCCCCCCGCCTTCTCGGCTTTAGGATATTAATTTTTCTCTGGACAGAGGAACTGGCGAGTGCCTTCTCCGTTAATGAATGTTGGAGAAGTTGTTCTGATCAATGTTTCTGAATTCATTCCTAATCAGCAGAACGCGGATATCTAAGCAAAATGCATGTTTTTCGCACTAAGCAGAAAAGTTAGCAAGATACAGCTTGGGAACGCGGGTTTAGCGGTCCCTCAATTGTGCCGAAACTTGAAGGGCTAAAGGGCCCGGCCGCAAACCTTTCAAATTGTGACTTTCAAACTAAAAAACTAATTTCGAAAATCACTTCCGGCCAAAACTCGCTCCTTGGTTCAGTACTGTCAGGCGTTGCTTTCGTGTCCACAGCCAACGTAGTTATAAGGGCTTACGACAAACTGTGCATTAGTTAGCGCTCGTAGTGGTAGTCTAATTGACCGGATAACGATGATTTTTAGGAATAAATCTATTTTTGTCCATACATTGCTCAGGAATTAAAAAAGATTGTATTGCTGTATCGATCGTGACCATAGTAACAAGGAAATGCACTTTTAAATTTTCCGTAATGTCTGTCTGTCTGTCTGTCTGTCTGTCTGTCTGTCTGTCTGTCTGTCTGTCTGTCTGTCTGTCTGTCTGTCTGTCTGTCTGTCTGTCTGTCTGTCTGTCTGTCTGTCTGTCTGTCTGTCTGTCTGTCTGTCTGTCTGTCTGTCTGTCTGTCTGTCTGTCTGTCTGTACACGCATCGCGAGAAAAAGGCTGAAGAGAATTTGATGAAAATCGGTATGTAAAATCCGGGAATAGGCCGCTACAATCTAAGCCATAAATAATCTTATTCACGCTGAGAGAAATGGTAGTTTAGGGGAAGGCCTAAAATTTAATTCTCAAATATTTATGTTATTAGAGGTCCTATCTCAATGAAAATCGGTATGAAAAGTCGGGGAATAAGTCGCTACAATCTAGGCTGTAAGTAATTTTATGAACGATGAGTAAAATGGTAGTTTAGTGGAAGGCCTAAAATTTAAGACTCAAATATTTGTGTTATTAGTGATCCTGTCGACAAATACTACATAACTAAAGTTATATAGCATTACATTTCCGATCATTTATGTCTTATGCACTTTTACCGTACCGGCTATGATAACAGAGATATTCATGAATTTGGATTTTTGCTGCGAAGTCCATACCAGCGCCGAGTCACGAGAAAATGGGTAAACAGAATTTAATGAAAATCTGTATATAATACAAGACAGAACAAAATTTCAATGGTTTCCAGGCGAAGGAAAAGAGGAAAGGTAATAATAACAACATCTGAACACAAGAGAGGAGGAAACAGCAAAGTGATAGGATGAAAAACTATTGGAAGTCAAGAAAAGAAGGATTAAGATGAAATATGAATGCACATGGTTACTTTCCGTGGTCCTTATATGGCCAGCATCGAAGAAAGAAGAAGAAAATCGGTATGTAAAGTCGGGGAATAAGGAACTACAGTCTACGGTATAAATAATTTCGTAAGACGCCCTAATATCACAGAGTCGAAAGCAAACTAAATGTGAAGGCCTACAATACAGAAAGCTCATAACATTGATCAACAATAACATTACATTGTCCATTGTTTGTTGTGATGTGCTTTGTGTCTCTGTTGCCACTCATCTCCGACAGATACGATTACTGCTGTATACAGAGTACTGTTTTCTTAATTTGCTTTACGTCGCACCGACGCAGATAGGTCTTATGGCGACGATGGGATAGGAAAGGGCTAGGAGGGAGAAGGAAACGGCCCTGTCCTTAATTACGGTACAGTCTCAGCATGTGCCTGCTGTGAAAATGGGACACCACGGGAAACCACCTTCAGGGGTGCCGACAGTGGGGTTCGAACCCACTACCTCCCGGATGCAAGCTCACAGCAGCGTGCCCCTAATCGCACGGCCAACTCGCCCGGACGTACCGTGTATAACAGCCTCTCTGAATATTGGCGGGAAGTAGCTGGGGAGTTAGTTAACTTTCTGCTTAGCATGCTGTTCCTTGTCATAAATTTTCTGATGCTACTGGTACGTAACAAACTGGTTCATCATGGCATGCGAACTATTCACTCCCTACTCTGAGGCACTGATTGGAATGAGCAGAGGAGTGTTCACGGCTGTCTGCGGCCTGGTCATACCAGCACTGGAACTTTGGGCTGTTGGATCGACACCGTAGTACTGTTCGTTAAAAGTGAGAAAATGTGCGGTTTTTCATTTGAACGAGTATTTTAGGCCTATATGATAACATTGCTTCATTCCTACTGACGTTTTTTTAACGGCCTAAGTTGACTTCAGTTAGGAAAACCACCAAGATAGTCTTTCTGAGAATCCCGTAGCCAAGCACGAGTACATCAGCTAGTAAAGAATATATTCTCATGCTTAATTATACTGTATTTAATTCACCTACAGTTCGTAGCCCAAATGTTTTCAAAATTGAGTTGCTTGCCTGAATTGCTAGAACTGCGGATTTTTCATTTTGAATAACATATTTGACATAAAACTGATATTTTCAAAGTGCATTTCAGTAAATACCAGATGGGCGGCTCGGAGCAGTCAGCTCACGAGACGTCAGGTGGTGAAGGCATCGACCTTAGCTGGGATGGAACCAGTGCACCAGTAACAAAGTTCGACTGACTTGGAAAAAAGACATGAGAACATGAGTGAGCCTGAACAAGAATCTATATATATAAAATAAGAGTTTTGTCTTTACATTCCTCAGAATTTGAAAAGAATGGTATTTCTGTACCAGTCATGTCCATAGTAACAAGGAAATGCACGTTTTACTTTTCCGTAATTTCTATATGTATGTATGTATGTATGTACACGCATCACGAGAGAACGGCTGAGAATTGAATGAAAATCGGTATGTGAAGTCTGGAGATGAGTCACTACAATCTCTAGGCTATAAATAATTTTATTCACGCTGATTGAAATGGTAGTTTAGGGGAAGGCCTAAAATTGAATTCTCAAATATTTATATTATTAGTGGTCCTATCGATAAATACTACATAACTAAAGTTATATAGAATTAAATTTCCGATCATTTATGTCATACATTGTTACCGTACCGGCTTTGATAACACAGATATTCATGAATTTGTATTTTTGTTGCCAAGTTCATATCAACGCCGTGCGACGAGAAAATGGGTTGACAGAATTTAATGAAAGTCGATATGTAGAGTCGGGGAATAAGAAACCACAGTCTAAGCTATAAACAATTTTATTCGCCCAGTATGAAATTGTAGTTTAGGGGAAGGTGCCTAAAATTTAATTTTTAAATACCTATGTTATTGGTCCTATCGAAAAGTACTAAATAACAAAAGTTATAGAGAATACAATTTCCGACCATTTATGTTTTATTCAATTTTACCGTACCGACTATGATAAGAGTGGTATTTCAGAGTCGGAAGAAAACTAAATGTGAAGGCCTACAATATTGATCAACAATTGACCAAACATTGACCATTGTTTGTGGTGATGTTCTTTGTCTCTTATGCTGCCGCTCAACTCCGATAGATGGGATTACTGCTGCGTACCGAGTATAACAGCCTGACTGAATATTGGGGGGAAGTAGCTGGAGAGTTAGAAAACTTTCTTCTTTAGCATGTCATTCGTCTGGTTCATATATTTTCTGATACCGTACTGCTGGTACGTAACTCACTGGTTCATCATAGTATGCCAGCTATTCGACCCTACTCTGACGCTCTGTTTTGAATGAGCAGTGTGCTCTCTTCAAGGCAGACCCCCACTTAGTAGTAGTAGTAATACGATCTGGTCTAGAATTACAATTTAGGCATATTCCAAATGATAGCACCACAATTCACTAAATAACTCAAAATTCAACCCTGAAGAGATCCGTTTCTTGAAAAGAGCTTCTTCCACTTTACTTTTATTAAATTCTACATTCATTTTATTCCAAATTAGCAGCGAAGAGAGTGTTTCGACTTGGAGGAAGAATTTGCCTCCACCCGGTCAATGTAGTGAACTCATCGGTTACTCCTAGGAAGCACATGAGTAAAAGGGCATAGCTTTTGCCCTGAGACTTCCACTATTCGGCCTGGTGATTCCCGCTCTCGAACTTGGGACTGTTCGATTGGCAATGTGGTACTGGTCATTAAAAGTGAACATGTGCAGTTTTTCATTGGATCGAGAATTTCACATGATAACATTGTTTTAAATGGCGACATTCCTACTGGCGTCGTTGTAATGACCCATGTTGATTTCAGTTGGGAAAGCCACCAAGACAGTCTTTCTGAGGATGTAAAAAGGCAGGTGGAGAGTGAGTGTCTGCCATTATAATGTAATTCCCTAACGCGGTCTTCATGTGGGAAAAGACGTTTGGTGATTTCTCCGTCGCGTTTCCAGGGTAACGTTAAGATCTATGCAATTTAATACAGTCTTGTTCACAGCGTGTAGTGGCGAAGCACGGGTACATCAGCTAGCCCGGTCTGGCAAGCCAACAATAACGGCCGAGAGGATTCGTCGTGCTGGCCTCATGACACCTCGTAATCTGCAGGCCTTGCGGTGAGCAGCGGTCGCTTAGTAGGCCAACCCCTTTGCCCCATTGGGTTTTGTTTTCTAACCAATATTTAGCTTCCTCTATAAATGATACACAAGTATTGTGGTCATATACGCGTCATTCGTTAACTCCTCTGACGAGGCTGACGCCAGGAAAGGAATCTGGTCGTAAAAATTCGCTTCGAACATTCATCTAATTTCATACCGAGCACCGTACACAAAGGTTGGACACACACTCTACTCGCGTGTTGTAATTGCCGGTATGAAGCTACTTGAAACGCAGATCCATCTTCGGCGAGACGTAGCGTCGTTCTTGGTTTTACCGACGTGGAATGATTGAGGTATTTCCTTAAGCAGGTAATACCTGTGAAAATGGCAGTGTTGTCTAAGCAACAGAAACTAGCAATTGCAATAGGCCTCCAAATAGTGATGGAAAAGGGTAGAAAAAAAGTATAAGGACAACGCAGTGGCTATTAAATCCTAGAAAATTCACCCATGTGAATTTGTTGCGAGAACTGGCACCAGCAAACTTCTAGAACTATTTAAGAATGGTCGATAATACGTTTGCCACTCTCTTAGAGCTTGTGAGACACAGCACGAATTACTTGCAGTCATCTTCTACAGATTTCGAAGATATCAACAAGCGGTGAAATTAGAGAAGGTGACTGGCGTCGAGACGTAAATAAACCTTTGGGTTTTCAACGTTTACAAGAAAAAACAAACATTATTACGACAGACAGGAATAAGAGACTCATACAAATCTTATTACAGTAGCAATGCTGGATGTGTACCTTTTCAAGAAGCAATGATCAGTTATTGAACTGACTAGTGGACGTTAACAGATGGATACTGTGTACCTTGTGCTAACAAAAACTAAAATGTGATACAAATAATTAGTATTGATAATGACAATTACTTGCCGGCGTATGACCTTGTGATAGTACATATATCAAACCATCGCAGTGTATTTAGAAGTGAGAGATATTGTTAGTATTGGATTTATTATTATTATTATTATTATTATTATTATTATTATTATTATTATTATTATCAGTATTTCACTCTATTTTATTCTATATATATTATGCTGGAAGGTATCCAAATGTGGTATAAGTAATTTGTTTTGTATAAACTGATCTGAAAACATTGCTATTTTAACTTGGAAATTCGTATGACTCATGTGTATATCCCAAAGTCTGATGAGGTGGACTTGTTATTGCAGTCGAAAAGTTCCGATGACTCATGTGAAACACCCGAATCCGTTGATGGTGTTATTGTCTTGGGGCCAGGAAGAGATTCGGAGCGTGGTCTTGACTAGAGGATCTACTCATAATTGGCTGGCCAGGATGAATCCATGTGAGAGGAAGAGGAAAGCTGATGTGTATTTAGGCATGTGAGGATACGGCGAGGGACGACACTGGAACACTTACAACTTCTGATACGGTAGTGGAGTGACACTGCTGCACTATTCTGGGCTGGACTTCAAACGTTTGTGGAACGTGACTCACCTAACAACTGTGGAGTGCTTAGGCACTTGGTATTGTATCACTCGTGGCGGCTTGGTATTATATGTCGGTGAGAGATATGGAGATATGGAGACTTTCCATAATGTGGGTTTTGGAACGACAAGCGTGTTGCTCTAGTGAATATATCTCTAAAACAAGTGTTAGAGTTAGTGAACGCAGTGTTATGAGATACAGTATCTGTGTGATATAATAAGTGCAAATTATGAGAATCTACAAGTCGTGTTGATACACAGAGACAGTGAAGGGTACTTATCTACGTATATGTGCATTGTGCAACAAACTAACTACAAATGGTGGCTTGGTTCTCGCTTTCGTTTTCCCACTCTTTTCATTGTTGTTGTTGTAAATATGGAGTCTTCCAGCAATGTTTTTGTGTGTGTTATATGTATATTTAGGTGTGTTGATGAGGTGCTCATGCACGGATTTTATTGAGAATATATATTTAGATATTTTAGAATCAGTGGAGTTATTGATGAACCTAGGTGCAGTTCCTACCTATTGAGTCGTTTTCAGAAGGTTAGGTAAGGCCTGAAGCAGATGTACCAGTACGCTGCATTATGTACACCCCCTGGGTGAGAAATAATTATTATCATGCTCTATCTAAATTCGAGGGATCCATTCTGTTGAATTCTGACGCCCATACTACGGATGTTTCGATTCATAATTTTTATTAATATAATTTGTTTCAATTATTTTATTAAGTTTTTGAGTAATTTTCTCTATGATCATTTATTATCATTCACAAATATTACAACCTCCCCCATCTTCATTATTGCTATCATCATGGATTATAGATGACATGCCATCTCGAAGAATTTCACAATCGGCAGTGAATGAAAGCAGGCCGTAGTACCATAGAGACGGCTCATAAATATCATTGGGAGATGTTGCAGTACTCTTCGACATTAACACTTTCCTGAGTTTTCTTCTGAACGATGCTCTTAGACTCTTTTTTATTTATGAACTTCTTGTCCGCATTAGGACAAACACTTTGACATTTTTCTATTAATGTCTGCGTTGCTCCATTCCTTAGGTGCTTATTTGAATATTAATTTCCTTAACATCGCACAAGCATCGTAAAGATTTATATAGTTCAATGCATTATTTCCAAAACTTTTTGTTATACTGAAAGACATCGTGTACGCTAGCAGACCGCTATCTAACTGGTTGTCAACACGTTGCAACATATTACAATTTACAAGAATTGTTATGTCACACCGATACAGATATGTCTTATGGCGACGATGGGATAGGAAAGGCCTAGGAATGGGAAGGTAGTTTTAATTAAGGTACATCCCAGCATTTAGTTGGTGTGAAAATGGGAAATGACGGGGAACCATACAATGGGGCTTGAACCGACTATTTTCGGGATGCACAGGCAACATGCTCGGCTCGTGTACTCGCGTCAGCTTAGCAGACTGACTCCTCGCCGCAATTTGACAGGTTCGGTCCTGGCTCAGTCCGGTGACATTTGAAGGTGCTCAAATGGGTCACCCTCGTGTCGGCAGATTTACGGACACGTAAAACGGGGCAAAATTCTGGCACCTCGGTATCTCCGAAAACCGTTAAACAGTAGAGTGGGACGTAAAAACAATAGCTCACTCCTCCGCCTCTGTGGTTATTGTGACACGAGGGTCCACTTCTCCTCTGGGCAAATACCGGGTAGAAGGCCACGGCCGCTTGCTTCCAATCTTCCCATCCCCTCACAAGGCCCCTGTTCTACATAGCAGGTGAGGCCGCTGGGGTTGTATCCACACGACCCAAAGTCTCGCGGTCCAGGCGCTGCCTGTGAGGCGGAAGAGGAGAGATCCCTCGGTGAGTCTGAGGGAAAACCAACCCTGGAGGTTGACGGCCATGGGCGAGCTGCGCGTCTAATGCTGATGATGCCATGAAGACCCAGTGCCCGAGCGAGAGAAGATAGCAAATGAAGGTTAAAATCCCCGTCGCTGTCGATATGGATGTCGTACCTCCTTCAACCGAAGGTCAGCATGGTAACGATTTATCCACGGAGCTAACAGCCTCCTCAGTGACTCCTAGGTAGACCATTTATGTCGGCTCACGATGAAGCTGTTGAGGATCTAAGGAACAAGGACAAAGGGAAATGTTTTCATTCCCCTTCGGGGAGGGGCGGGCCACCTAGAAGGTAACGCCTTCTCTGGCCAGGAGATTTGGCGGAATTGGAGGATTTCTTGGGTTTGTGGGCGGGGGGGGGGATGGGTTTTGCTTCGACGAAGGAGTTGGGAGGGGGTTTCGACCTCTTGGCTAAGTATTTATTGATTTTTTTCCACTATATACAGAATATTTACAATTTACAATGTTTTGGGGATCTAAGCAGCCTTCGTACTGAACACGCAACGTACAGTGCAGTCGGCACACTTAGGATATGTTGTGCGCTCCAAGTACAACGCAGAGAGGGGAATGTTAGAACACACGCACTAAGTGATGTGTGCTTACAGGTCGTTCTGAGAGATGCCGGAAGGAAAGCGCTTCCTATCGGCTCATTAGCTAATGAAGTGAGGAACACGCCCTGTAATTTGTTTCTCGCGATCTCTGTCGGCCGAGTCTGTCAGAAAACAAAATTCAGTTCGTTGCCGGCTATAAGGTGAGAGACAGAAACAAGAGTAGAGAAGACGAACCCGCCCCGGCTTTGTACACGTGGGGCAACACAAACAACGCGCGAGGGATATTGGGGCCCGCCAACTGGCGGTACACGTATAGGTCTGAACTGTTGTTTTGTTCCGAACTACTGTGCCAGTTTTACCTCCAACTGACTTGCTCACTCGTGCATTATATAAACATTATTCAAAATTCACTTATTCACTTCAATTATTTTGAGTAGCAGTGGTGTTAGAGTAGGCTCGTTGCTCGGCAATGGAAACCTCGTAATTCCACTGAAGAGAAAAGCGCGATTGGGAAGGCTGGGAAGACTCCAATGGCAGGAACGTTTCTGACCGCTCACTTTTGGACTTCTTCTGTAAACTTTACTACGAGGTTTGCTTTGCCCACGACAAAATATATAGAGTTCTTGTTGGGGAAGAGCGTGTCGTTTGGTTCCTGGTCTGAGGAAGGGCACAACTCAGTGCGTGCAGGGACACTCCTATTTGGGGGAGCTAAAACAATTGGACTTTGAGAGTAGGTTCGAATAGCAATGGTACAGGTTATGCGAGTGCAAAGGAAACAAAACCAATTTATCTATCGTGCACCCAGGGCCGCGCAGCTGTGACCTTGTATCCGGGAGATAGTGGGTTCGAACCCCACTGTCGGCAGCCCTGAAGATGGTTTTCCATTTTCACAGCAGGCAAATCCTGGGGCTGTACCTTAATTGAGGCCACGGCCGCTTCCTTCCCACTCCACGGTCACCATAAGACATATCTCTGTCGGTGCGACGTAAAACGAATTGTTAAAAAAATGGACAGACTTTATTTTGTAGATAGATTATTTAAGTTAGAGGACAGTCCTGGAAATGAAATACCCTCACAAGCGCGCACTCTGCCTTCCTTATGGGGGACGATAGCGCTTGTGAGTGTCTTTATAAGGACACTGCTACACGTAAATTATGTTCCTACAAAGTCTTAGAGAACAAGGTCAACAGTCTGTTCGAGACTTCAGATTCAAGACATCTCTTGGTTTTGTCTCTCCTTGCTTGTTGTCAGTCTCCGTTTATTTCGTTTTCTAACAATTTCATGCGGGGGAGGGGGGTATTAATCCCCCTGCTAACCCCCTGAGTGTTACGAATGTTGAAAGTGCTTATATAATAATAAGATGCATTATTTACACAAGCATGAAAAATCACCAGTTGTTGCAGTCTACTTGACACACATACATCCGAAAGGGATAAAATTGAACATTTTAAAAACTCTAATAATTTATAGGCATCAGCTAATAGATGCTCCACATATACTCAAAGATAAGGTTGAGAAACTAAGCTTCAGCAACTACTGAATATTTCCGAGGTGATACACACCTACACTTGACTCAACATAGATGTACCACAAATTCATAATGCACATAATCTGCAATAAAATAGTACGGTATTCTTAGAAAACAACTGCGTATTAAACAGAGCAACAATTAAATAACACAATTTCACGAGTATACGCTATGAAACGCGTTGTGGAGTATAAATTAATAAAAACTGTGACTAGCAATTATTTCATAGCAGGATTGTCACCCTTAACTGCCATAAGGAATTCTCCCAACCGCGAACCTACAACTTTAATAGGCATGGAACAGAATAAAGGAAAACTGAGCACAAAGTAAGTTACACAGTTGTGTTTTAGGTCTGCATACCTACCCGAATTTCTTCAAAACCTAAGGATCGGATAGATACGCACACACTTGCATTCACTCGCACTGAGAAGTATACTTCTTCAGAGTCGCGGCACTGTGTTCACACTAAATCCTGTCCGTGTGACTCATGAACTCTTAGTATACAGGAAGATATCAATCACGTTCATCACACAAAGTCACTACCGAATATTGTCCGTGTGACTCATGAACTCTTAGTATAGAGGAAGATATCAATCACGTTCATCACACAAAGTCACTACTGAATAATGTCCGTGTGACTCATGAACTCTTAGTACAGAGGAAGATATCAATCACGTTCATCACACAAAGTCACTACCGAATAATGTCCGTGTGACTCATGAACTCTTAGTACAGAGGAAGATATCAATCACGTTCATCACACAAAGTCACTACCGAATAATGTCCGTGTGACTCATGAACTCTTAGTAGAGAGGAAGATATCAATCACGTTCATCACACAAAGTCACTACTGAATAATGTCCGTGTGACTCATGAACTCTTAGTATAGAGGAAGATATCAATCAAGTTCATCACACAAAGTCACTACTGAATAATGTCCGTGTGACTCATGAATTCTTAGTATAGAGGAAGATATCAATCACGTTCATCACACAAAGTCACTACCGAATATTGTCCGTGTGACTCATGAACTCTTAGTATAGAGGAAGATATCAATCACGTTCATCACACAAAGTCACTACCGAAGAATGTCCGTGTGACTCATGAACTCTTAGTATCGAGGAAGATATCAATCACGTTCATCACACAAAGTCACTACCGAATAATGTCCGTGTGACTCATGAACTCTTAGTATAGAGGAAGATATCAATCACGTTCATCACACAAAGTCACTACCGAATATTGTCCGTGTGACTCATGAACTCTTAGTATAGAGGAAGATACCAATCACGTTCATCACACAAAGTCACTACTGAATAATGTCCGTGTGACTCATGAAATCTTAGTATAGAGGAAGATATCAATCACGTTCATCACACAAAGTCACTACTTAATAATGTCCGTGTGACTCATGAACTCTTAGTATAGAGGAAGATATCAATCACGTTCATCACACAAAGTCACTACTGAATAATGTCCGTGTGACTCATGAACTCTTAGTACAGAGGAAGATATCAATCACGTTCATCACACAAAGTCACTACCGAATAATGTCCGTGTGACTCATGAACTCTTAGTATAGAGGAAGATATCAATCACGTTCATCACACAAAGTCACTACCGAATAATGTCCGTGTGACTCATGAACTCTTAGTATAGAGGAAGATATCAATCACGTTCATCACACAAAGTCACTGCTGAATAATGTCCGTGAGACTCATGAACTCTTAGTATAGAGGAAGATATCAATCACGTTCATCACACAAAGTCACTGCTGAATAATGTCCGTGTGACTCATGAACTCTTAGTATAGAGGAAGATATCAATCACGTTCACCACACAAAGTCACTGCTGAATAATGTCCGTGTGACTCATGAACTCTTAGTATAGAGGAAGATATCAATCACGTTCATCACACAAAGTCACTACTGAATAATGTCCGTGTGACTCATGAACTCTTAGTATAGAGGAAGATATCAATCACGTTCATCACACAAAGTCACTACCGAATAATGTCCGTGTGACTCATGAACTCTTAGTATAGAGGAAGATATCAATCACGTTCATCACACAAAGTCACTACTGAATAATGTCCGTGTGACTCATGAACTCTTAGTATAGAGGAAGATATCAATCACGTTCATCACACAAAGTCACTACTGAATAATGTCCGTGTGACTCATGAACTCTTAGTATAGAGGAAGATATCAATCACGTTCATCACACAAAGTCACTACTGAATAGTGTCCGTGTGACTCATGAACTCTTAGTACAGAGGAAGATATCGATCACGTTCATCACACAAAGTCACTACTGAATAATGTCCGTGTGACTCATGAACTCTTAGTATAGAGGAAGATATCAATCACGTTCATCACACAAAGTCAATACTGAATACTGTCCGTGTGACTCATGAACTCTTAGTATAGAGGAAGATATCAATCACGTTCATCACACAAAGTCACTACTGAATACTGTCCGTGTGACTCATGAACTCTTAGTATAGAGGAAGATATCAATCACGTTCATCACACAAAGTCACTACCGAATAATGTCCGTGTGACTCATGAACTCTTAGTATAGAGGAAGATATCAATCACGTTCATCACACAAAGTCACTACTGAATCCTGTCCGTGTGACTCATGAACTCTTAGTATAGAGGAAGATATCAATCACGTTCATCACACAAAGTCACTACTGAATAATGTCCGTGTGACTCATGAACTCTTAGTATAGAGGAAGATATCAATCACGTTCATCACACAAAGTCACTACTGAATCCTGTCCGTGTGACTCATGAACTCTTAGTATAGAGGAAGATATCAATCACGTTCATCACACAAAGTCACTACCGAATAATGTCCGTGTGACTCATGAACTCTTAGTATAGAGGAATATATCAATCACGTTCATCACACAAAGTCACTACTGAATAATGTCCGTGTGACTCATGAACTCTTAGTATAGAGGAAGATATCAATCACGTTCATCACACAAAGTCACTACCGAATATTGTCCGTGTGACTCATGAACTCTTACTACAGAGGAAGATATCAATCACGTTCATCACACAAAGTCACTACCGAATAATGTCCGTGTGACTCATGAACTCTTAGTACAGAGGAAGATATCAATCACGTTCATCACACAAAGTCACTACTGAATAATGTCCGTGTGACTCATGAACTCTTAGTACAGAGGAAGATATCAATCACGTTCATCACACAAAGTCACTACCGAATAATGTCCGTGTGACTCATGAACTCTTAGTACAGAGGAAGATATCAATCACGTTCATCACACAAAGTCACTACCGAATATTGTCCGTGTGACTCATGAACTCTTAGTACAGAGGAAGATATCAATCACGTTCATCACACAAAGTCACTACCGAATATTGTCCGTGTGACTCATGAACTCTTAGTATCGAGGAAGATATCAATCACGTTCATCACACAAAGTCACTACCGAATAATGTCCGTGTGACTCATGAACTCTTAGTATAGAGGAAGATATCAATCACGTTCATCACACAAAGTCACTACCGAATATTGTCCGTGTGACTCATGAACTCTTAGTATAGAGGAAGATATCAATCACGTTCATCACACAAAGTCACTACCGAATAATGTCCGTGTGACTCATGAACTCTTAGTATAGAGGAAGATATCAATCACGTTCATCACACAAAGTCACTACCGAATAATGTCCGTGTGACTCATGAACTCTTAGTATAGAGGAAGATATCAATCACGTTCATCACACAAAGTCACTGCTGAATAATGTCCGTGAGACTCATGAACTCTTAGTATAGAGGAAGATATCAATCACGTTCATCACACAAAGTCACTGCTGAATAATGTCCGTGTGACTCATGAACTCTTAGTATAGAGGAAGATATCAATCACGTTCACCACACAAAGTCACTGCTGAATAATGTCCGTGTGACTCATGAACTCTTAGTATAGAGGAAGATATCAATCACGTTCATCACACAAAGTCACTACTGAATAATGTCCGTGTGACTCATGAACTCTTAGTATAGAGGAAGATATCAATCACGTTCATCACACAAAGTCACTACCGAATAATGTCCGTGTGACTCATGAACTCTTAGTATAGAGGAAGATATCAATCACGTTCATCACACAAAGTCACTACTGAATAATGTCCGTGTGACTCATGAACTCTTAGTATAGAGGAAGATATCAATCACGTTCATCACACAAAGTCACTACTGAATAATGTCCGTGTGACTCATGAACTCTTAGTATAGAGGAAGATATCAATCACGTTCATCACACAAAGTCACTACTGAATAATGTCCGTGTGACTCATGAACTCTTAGTACAGAGGAAGATATCAATCACGTTCATCACACAAAGTCACTACTGAATAATGTCCGTGTGACTCATGAACTCTTAGTATAGAGGAAGATATCAATCACGTTCATCACACAAAGTCACTACTGAATACTGTCCGTGTGACTCATGAACTCTTAGTATAGAGGAAGATATCAATCACGTTCATCACACAAAGTCACTACCGAATAATGTCCGTGTGACTCATGAACTCTTAGTATAGAGGAAGATATCAATCACGTTCATCACACAAAGTCACTACTGAATCCTGTCCGTGTGACTCATGAACTCTTAGTATAGAGGAAGATATCAATCACGTTCATCACACAAAGTCACTGCTGAATAATGTCCGTGTGACTCATGAACTCTTAGTATAGAGGAAGATATCAATCACGTTCATCACACAAAGTCACTGCTGAATAATGTCCGTGTGACTCATGAACTCTTAGTATAGAGGAAGATATCAATCACATTCATCACACAAAGTCACTGCTGAATAATATCCGTGTGACTCATGAACTCTTAGTACAGAGGAAGATATCAATCACGTTCATCACACAAAGTCACTACTGAATATTGTCCGTGTGACTCATGAACTCTTAGTACAGAGGAAGATATCAATCACGTTCATCACACAAAGTCACTACTGAATATTGTCCGTGTGACTCGTGAACTCTTAGTACAGAGGAAGATATCAATCACGTTCATCACACAAAGTCACTACCGAATATTGTCCGTGTGACTCATGAACTCTTAGTATAGAGGAAGATATCAATCACGTTCATCACACAAAGTCACTACCGAATATTGTCCGTGTGACTCATGAACTCTTAGTATAGAGGAAGATATCAATCACGTTCATCACACAAAGTCACTACCGAATATTGTCCGTGTGACTCATGAACTCTTAGTATAGAGGAAGATATCAATCACGTTCATCACACAAAGTCACTACCGAATATTGTCCGTGTGACTCATGAACTCTTAGTATAGAGGAAGATATCAATCACGTTCATCACACAAAGTCACTACTGAATAATGTCCGTGTGACTCATGAACTCTTAGTATAGAGGAAGATATCAATCACGTTCATCACACAAAGTCACTACTGAATAATGTCCGTGTGACTCATGAACTCTTAGTATAGAGGAAGATATCAATCACGTTCATCACACAAAGTCACTACTGAATAATGTCCGTGTGACTCATGAACTCAGTATAGAGGAAGATATCAATCACGTTCATCACACAAAGTCACTACTGAATAATGTCCGTGTGACTCATGAACTCTTAGTACAGAGGAAGATATCAATCACGTTCATCACACAAAGTCACTACCGAATAATGTCCGTGTGACTCATGAACTCTTAGTATAGAGGAAGATATCAATCACGTTCATCACACAAAGTCACTACCGAATAATGTCCGTGTGACTCATGAACTCTTAGTATAGAGGAAGATATCAATCACGTTCATCACACAAAGTCACTGCTGAATAATGTCCGTGAGACTCATGAACTCTTAGTATAGAGGAAGATATCAATCACGTTCATCACACAAAGTCACTGCTGAATAATGTCCGTGTGACTCATGAACTCTTAGTATAGAGGAAGATATCAATCACGTTCACCACACAAAGTCACTGCTGAATAATGTCCGTGTGACTCATGAACTCTTAGTATAGAGGAAGATATCAATCACGTTCATCACACAAAGTCACTACTGAATAATGTCCGTGTGACTCATGAACTCTTAGTATAGAGGAAGATATCAATCACGTTCATCACACAAAGTCACTACCGAATAATGTCCGTGTGACTCATGAACTCTTAGTATAGAGGAAGATATCAATCACGTTCATCACACAAAGTCACTACTGAATAATGTCCGTGTGACTCATGAACTCTTAGTATAGAGGAAGATATCAATCACGTTCATCACACAAAGTCACTACTGAATAATGTCCGTGTGACTCATGAACTCTTAGTATAGAGGAAGATATCAATCACGTTCATCACACAAAGTCACTACTGAATAATGTCCGTGTGACTCATGAACTCTTAGTACAGAGGAAGATATCAATCACGTTCATCACACAAAGTCACTACTGAATAATGTCCGTGTGACTCATGAACTCTTAGTATAGAGGAAGATATCAATCACGTTCATCACACAAAGTCACTACTGAATACTGTCCGTGTGACTCATGAACTCTTAGTATAGAGGAAGATATCAATCACGTTCATCACACAAAGTCACTACCGAATAATGTCCGTGTGACTCATGAACTCTTAGTATAGAGGAAGATATCAATCACGTTCATCACACAAAGTCACTACTGAATCCTGTCCGTGTGACTCATGAACTCTTAGTATAGAGGAAGATATCAATCACGTTCATCACACAAAGTCACTGCTGAATAATGTCCGTGTGACTCATGAACTCTTAGTATAGAGGAAGATATCAATCACGTTCATCACACAAAGTCACTGCTGAATAATGTCCGTGTGACTCATGAACTCTTAGTATAGAGGAAGATATCAATCACATTCATCACACAAAGTCACTGCTGAATAATATCCGTGTGACTCATGAACTCTTAGTACAGAGGAAGATATCAATCACGTTCATCACACAAAGTCACTACTGAATATTGTCCGTGTGACTCATGAACTCTTAGTACAGAGGAAGATATCAATCACGTTCATCACACAAAGTCACTACTGAATATTGTCCGTGTGACTCGTGAACTCTTAGTACAGAGGAAGATATCAATCACGTTCATCACACAAAGTCACTACCGAATATTGTCCGTGTGACTCATGAACTCTTAGTATAGAGGAAGATATCAATCACGTTCATCACACAAAGTCACTACCGAATATTGTCCGTGTGACTCATGAACTCTTAGTATAGAGGAAGATATCAATCACGTTCATCACACAAAGTCACTACCGAATATTGTCCGTGTGACTCATGAACTCTTAGTATAGAGGAAGATATCAATCACGTTCATCACACAAAGTCACTACCGAATATTGTCCGTGTGACTCATGAACTCTTAGTATAGAGGAAGATATCAATCACGTTCATCACACAAAGTCACTACTGAATAATGTCCGTGTGACTCATGAACTCTTAGTATAGAGGAAGATATCAATCACGTTCATCACACAAAGTCACTACTGAATAATGTCCGTGTGACTCATGAACTCTTAGTATAGAGGAAGATATCAATCACGTTCATCACACAAAGTCACTACTGAATAATGTCCGTGTGACTCATGAACTCTTAGTATAGAGGAAGATATCAATCACGTTCATCACACAAAGTCACTGCTGAATAATGTCCGTGTGACTCATGAACTCTTAGTATAGAGGAAGATATCAATCACGTTCATCACACAAAGTCACTACTGAATAATGTCCGTGTGACTCATGAACTCTTAGTACAGAGGAAGATATCAATCACATTCATCACACAAAGTCACTACTGAATAATGTCCGTGTGACTCATGAACTCTTAGTATAGAGGAAGATATCAATCACGTTCATCACACAAAGTCACTACTGAATAATGTCCGTGTGACTCATGAACTCTTAGTATAGAGGAAGATATCAATCACGTTCATCACACAAAGTCATGCAAGTTAAAATAGAATCACAAGTTTCAATCTTGAAAGAACATCATTCACTCAAAATGTTTAGAAATGTGTAAACATTGATGTTTAAATACTTAAGAACTTGAAATCTAGAACTTGTCTTCATGAAGTCCTCTTTTCTCTAATTCTAGCATAGAACGCGAGGTGGTGTTCTGTCATTGGCGCGAGTCCAGCTGGCTGCTAAGATTATTGACCCTGCGCGACATGCCCTGGTTAGGTCAGTGACATGCTGTATTTTCCTTTCAGGTGCTGTTATTATTATTATTATTATTATTATTATTATTATTATTATTATTATTATTATTATTATTATTATTATTATTATTATTATTATTATTATTATTATTATTATTTCATAAACTGTTTACCCTCCAGGGTTGGTTTTCCGTCGGACTCAGCGAGGGATCCCACATCTACCGCCTCAAGCGCAGAGTCCTGGAGCGTCACACTCGGGTAGGATGATGAAACTGGGGAAGGGGACCAGTACTTCGTCCAGGTTCCTCACCTGTTATGCTGAACAGGGGCCTTGTGGGGGATGGGAAGGTTGGAAGGGATAGATAAATATAAATAAACACATATTTGAAATTTACTCCCAAAAACAGATGAAAGCAGTATATAGGACTAGCGGTACCTCAAAAATGATCATGTCGCTCACTTTAATATAAGGGTCATGTTTGTAACATTGGAAACAGATACACATACAACTGAAACCTAGGCTCTACACTTTAGCTTCATTGAGAATACGAAGACATGATTACATATCGTGGAATCTTCAGCGGGTTGAAGAACACAATACAAACTCCTGTACCGATATCAACAAAAAGAAAATCTTTCTATGACATATCATTCCTCTCTGATATGTTATTAGAGCAAATTTTACTGATTTCTGTGAACAGATTGTTTATATGACTAGAGAAATCTTTCTAAAAAATCAAATACATCTTTTATCATTTTCTAGATATGAAAAGCCGGCCCCGCAGTGTAGGGGTAGCGTGAGGGCCTCTGACTCGGAAACCCCGGGTTCAATCCCGGGCCAGGTCACAGATTTTTACCTGGATATGAGGGCTGGTTCGAGGTCCACTCAGCCTACGTGATTACAATTGCGGAGCTATCTCACGGTGAGATAACTACCGAGTGGATTCGTCGTGCTGACCACATGAAACCTCGTAACCTGCAGGCCTTCAGACTGAGCAGCGGTCGCTTCGTAGGCCATGGCCTTTCAGGCCTGTTTTTGACGCAAATGCGATAACTTGAAAACAATATTCCCTCACCCATGGGTAAATAATGCAAATATTGAGCTCGAATTATTTATTGTTATTATTTTTTATTATTATTATTATTATTATTATTATTATTATTATTATTATTATTATTATTATTATTACTTGTGATGTGCATCCATTTAGTATTAGTATTTACGTAGTCGAATTATCGTATTGTGCATGAAGTTATGTCATGAAACATGTGCTGTACAGTACATACTGTAAATATTTATGAGAAAATTAATATTATATAATTTATTCATACATGTATATATAATTTGTAATTTGCTACGGAATTTTGAAACACACTGTAACTTCCAGAAAGGCACTAGATGATGGTAGAATACTCTGTGCATTATAATAATGTTGCTAGGAACTCTAGTATTTTCGAGAAGGTATGTTTTGTAATGTAGCTTTCTAGAAGCCTGGCCAGGCACATATATAAGTAGGTGGTCTTGATGGTAACGACGAATTATTGCTAAGTAGAAGTTTCACTGGTGAACACGTGTTGTGGTTAACTGACATGCCGAGGTAGGCAGTCGGTAGGCAACTGTTTCAACTATATTTCAAGGTTGTAATCTGTATGTGCTGTGATAGGCAGTTGTTTAAAATGGCGGCTTTGTTGATGTTCTCGGAGCGAAGTGTTTTGTTTGTGATATTCTGATTAACGTTATGCGTGTGTTATTTTGTAAATAGATGTGAATAAATAACTGTACTACCCGACACCGTTTCGTGTGCGTCTTTGTGGATACATTGTTGTGCCATGTGGTTTAGTTTGGTTTTGCTTGGTTTGGTTTGGATATGAAATAACGTAATTGGATGAGTAGAATTTAATGGTCATTTCTGTGTGATTTGGTAAATGTTTCCTGGCATTCGTTGCACTGATCGGCCTCTATTGTGTATTTCTTAAAATGAAATGAATGTCTAGGGTTAGTTCGATATTCTCTGAGTGGTTTAGGCGTAAGTAAGATTGTTATAATTTAAGATCTAAAACCCTCCTCATATTATTATATTCTTAAATATTAGTGCTTTTACAAACTCAAACTGAATTAACATTATCTGAGCACAAATCAAAATTGAAAATGCGTTATAATTTTTTCTCTAATATGAGTACCATGATTTACACCAGAAAAAAAAGTAAATGAAGTTGAATGTAAATCACTTGCAAAAATATTAATATCATAGTTAAACAGTTATTTTGATTAGCGTTTTCTAGGATTGACAAGATTGTAATGAGTTTTATTTATACCTTACATTGTTAAATTTTTGTGAATAGCTTATTAACAATTGTATTCTTTTATTATAACCAAATGTGAAAAAATCGAGAACATAAATCATACGATACCAATAAATAATTTTTCAACATAATTTGAAGCAATACTTTACCCAAATATTCAAAAGGGATTTATAATTCTTTATCAATAATTTCTTTCAGATTCTAGGACCAGGTTTATCAAATTTGTAATACCGACACACAGTCTGTGTGAAAAATATGTATGGTTTTTCAGAACAGCTGTTTAGTTCTAAACAATTATCTACGATGAATTGTAAAATGGCAAAGAAGAAGAAGAAGAAGCCTAAACATTCTAAATTTCATATCCATACGTTCTCTGACTCAACCATCCTTTAATCTGCCTAGGTTCTTGATTATGGTGATTGAAAGTAATTTTATAATAGTTCAATTTCTACTCACATGTGAAAAGAAATACCAGCTCCCTTTTTTGTTTTTTTTTTTGTCGTTCACAGCAGAATAATTAAAAAACAACCAAACATTTTTTCCTTTTACACACTAGGAGCAAACTGAATTATTCCTATCATTCATTATCCAAATTCTTGAACAGTACATAGTCGTACCAACACAAAACACTCTGTATTTAACGTAAAATTAGCCGATATTACACAAGGGACATAACAGTAAGGCACTCAGAATTTAAAAAAACATGTGTTCCAAAAGCTTCTTGAAGACCCTTCTATCTGACCATCTTCCATCGTTATTTCCTGAGATGATCCAGAAATCCAGGTAAAGCCACACTTGTATGCTGAGAGTACGCCTTGATACTGTAGTGAATGGCTCCGGCTGTTATCCATATGCAAGCGTTTCCACTCTCGTTCTGTGCGTGATTTAGTTTCAGATTCAGTATCTCCCTCACTCTGTCACTGGTTGTTGTTGGTCCCTGATATCCTGTACATAGCATTTAGTGCCCATCTCCAAACTAGTGCCGCATTGCCGCATGTGGTAATTCGATGCACGAGACTGTCCGTCTGATGACATACCAGGCATTTGTCAGCAGATACTTGTCCATGCCGTTTCAATTTCTCACCCGTCGGGATGATTTCATTTGTGTATATATAGAGCGATGCCCTCCATTCAGTCGGGATCCATTTGTTCCAAATATTTTTCCAGATCTGCTTCCAGTCACGATGTGGGTATTTCTGTTGCACTAGTGGAATACATTTATATTGCTTCAATCTGAAATTGTATATATTTTTAGCTTTATCAAACTTTCCAGCTGTGCTTTCTGTTTCTGGAAGTTGTAGAATGGAGAGAGCGTTCCGGAAGCAGCTTCTAAAGGGATCTTGTTGTTGCACACAATTTGAGCACTGCACTATCAAATACATCTCCTCTTGCGTACAATGCTTTAAGGATATGTGACAGAAAGAGTGCTGTGCATTTCTTTTCGACTGCAATTAGGCGCAAGCCACCATCCTGTTCAGTAAGATGAAGTTGATCTCTTCTTATCCTGTATCTGATAGATAAAATCCAATTGCCATTTCAACACGTTGGCAAATTACATGTGAGGCGGGAAGAATTTGGACAAGGTACCAGAGCTTCGACAGCGCAAAGATATTTATATGCCAAACTTTTTGGAAAATGTTGAGTCGCCTTGAAAGTTCCTCCTTTAGCTGAAACTGTAGGGTGTTTAGAGCAGAAGTCCAAATAGTCTCTATCGTCTCTGAAATATTGTTACTGAAGGTAATGCCCAATATCTTGCAGTGGTGAACAGTTGGAATCCGGCAGCTGGCAAATATTTGTCGATTCTCATTTGAACCTAATAGCAATAATGAGGATTTGCTATAATTCACTTGTGCCCCGGACACCTTAAAAAAGCCCTCGAGAGTCTCTTGCGCATTATTAGCATCTTCGTCACTGGTCAACAGTAGGGTAATGTCATCCGCGTATGCGCGTACTGTGAAGCATTCGTTGTTAATAGTTTGTCCAGTTAAAGAATTTTTCAAACTTTGAATCAGGGATTCTATTGCTAAAACAAAAAAGTGCCATTGATAATGGGTGTCCTTGTCTAATTGATTTGTGTATCGAAAATTTTGCTGATAGAAATCCATTTATCATAACTCGTGAGGATGCCTTGTGGTAAATGCGCTGTAATGTTTCTATGATACTGTTTGGAAATCGAAACTTTTTAAAAACTTTCCAAATATAAGAGTGTGCTATCCTATCGAAGGCTTTGCTGAGGTCAATGCTAGCCAGAAATTCTGAAGCATTGTCACACACTGAATGATATATGATGACATCACGAATTGCCAGTAGAATATGTAATTTTTTTTCCCAGGTATAATGCAAACCTGTCTGTTAGTAATTAATGAAGGGAGGATAGTTCTTATTCTGTTCGCTAAATCTTGGCCAGTAGTTTATAGTCGGTGTTTAATATTGTAATAGGTCTATAGTCACGAATATACGTGCAACTGGAGAGTTTGGGAATTAGGATGATAATTCCCTCTTCAAATGTATCATTTTTTTTGTGACTGAAGGCATAATTAATAACTTGTGTCAGGTCTTTAACCGATAATGTTACAAAATTTCTTATACCATTCATACGGGATCCCATCATAGCCTGGCGTCTTATTTGGTGCAGTATGGTCTAAAGCGCGCTTCACTTCTTCTTCGGAAATACTATTAGTAAGATGTGCGATATCATCTCCTTCTAGGTGACTCTGGAGATGATGGAGATGTCTGTCAATATCGAACTCTGAGATGCTGTCGTCTGCAAACATTTCACGGAAATATCTCTCACTTTCTGCAAGGAGCTGCTCCTTTGTAGTGAACATTGTCCCTTTACCATTATCCCATCGATTAATAAATTGCTTATTGGCTGAACGTCTAATCTTGGCAATGTGGTAGAGAGAGATTTTCTCTCTTTCTATGAGGGAAGTGCCTTTTACGTGCTGATGTAGTTCTTCTAGGCTGCTTTCCTTAATACCTAAAATAATTGTCCTAATAGAATTTAATGCAGAAGAGACATTTTGGCCTTGCTGTTCCTTGTGATGCAGATCAAACATAAGTCTGTCATAGAATTCAATTTTCCTAGTTGTATCCTGGTTGTGCTCATACGCTATTGTCCATCCGAGAGCTCTAATGGCAGGTTTAAGTTTATATGTCCACCAGTCCATCACGCTACTCTAGCGATTTTGCGCTAATTTGCATTGGTGATAAAACTCCGTGAAACGTTGGACATCCTCTGTATTAGTGAAAACAGACCTATTCATCTTCTATATTCCTTTCCCCATGATACATCTATCACTCCTTGTTGTCTTCATCATAACTAGAACGATATGGTGATCTCTAAAGGCGACGGGAATCACCTTACAGCTATCGAAGAGCTGTACTTGCGCCGTAGATACGTACATCCTATCTATCCTGGATTTCGACTCCAAACGGCAATATGTAAATTCGACATGTGAGCCATGTAGCTGCTGCCACACATCCTTGAGCTGCATAGACTGTATGAGTGTCTGAAGGCCTGGACAAAATTTAAAAGTACCTGTTTGGTCTCGTGGGCGAAGAGTGCAGTTGAAATCACCTACTAGAATTATTGGACCAGGTGTCACTAAATGGGGCACTATTTCATTTTTAAATAATAGGTTTCGGTCCTGTTTGTACTGTGACCCGGATGGGCTATATACGTTTATCAATCTTGTGTTATTACAGGTGGCAGACAGAAACATTCCCGTAGGGTCCATGATGACATCAGTGAGCTGAATTCCTTTCCTGTATACTATTGCAGTTCCTCGGAAGTTATCACCTACGTTCGTTATATAGTCATAGTTATATAAGAAATGAAAGTTTGTCTCATTAACTTCCTGGAGGAATAAGATATCAATATCATATTCCTTCACGAACCGACTAAGCAGTGCTTGGGTTGTAACACTCCTTGCTCCATTAATATTAAGGGTGGCGTAAGTTGTAAGAAGACTCACCATAACAAGACAGAGAGGGAAAACAAAATGCCAAGAAGCTGTATTTATGTTTGCGTAGACGGTTATTTATAGATACTACAGGTGCAGAATCAGTTAGGTACAGACGATTTAGAATTAGAACCTTTCCGCTCGGCACTCTTCTTTCTTGTATGTAGACGTGGGTCCCTATAGCTTAAGGAAGTATGTGATGGTTGACTGTCCTTCAAGCTTTTGTCCGCCGTGGATGACGTACTGTGTGTTTTATTTATGTTTCTCATTCGAGGTGAAGACATCTTACTTTGTTTCTCTTCTCCAATACACTCTTCAGTTTCCACACCTTCCTCTACCATTTCGATATCTATTAGGCTGATCGGGCGTATCTGCACTGCCCATAATATCGGTTTCCATCCTAGAGGGGAGAGATGCGTTGTTCGGGGTCTGGCTAAGATCCAGGATTGAAGGGGTTCTTGGGATATCTTATCAGGTAATTCACGGACTCCAGGGCAGGCGTGGAGTTAACTGTGGCCAAGGATATGGAAGGCACGTCTTTAGTAGGTAGGGATTTGGAAATGCTATGTTCCAACTCAGTCTTCATACGTTTATTCTGACTCTCCGTGACCGAAGGAAATTCATTCCCATCAATAGCCGGGTTGTGTGCTGTGTTTTCCTCATTGTGTATATCTGCCCACAGGGCTTGTTTACTGGCATTGATGTGTGGCTCGCTTAGCGAGGGTGAAACTGGTATAGTGGGGTCTAGTTCTGACGGAGGAGTTAACAGGTGTGAGTGTGGCATTGTTTATATTCCTTCTCTCTGCCAAGCGATTCTGGCGAAGCGCACAGTCTGGTTTCAAGTGACTGGGCGAATTACAAGCAAAGCATGTTCTAGTTTGGCCGTCATAAATAACCTGTGCACGAAAGCCTTCAATATATATGAAGGAAGGTATTGGGTCTTTTAACTCCATTCTAACAGCACGCACTTTGAAGGGGTATTGCTGTGACCACTCCTCTTCCCTGTGTTCTACCACTTTCCCGTATTTACTTAACGCTCATGAAATTGATTCCATAAGCACTTCCGGGGGAGTATTAAGTATTCGAACATTCTTTTGTCAGCTGGCATCACAGTAACTTTTCCTATACGACCATCACTTAACATTATTTTCTGAATCCGTGAATAGTGACATATCAAACGTTCGTAAATCACTCTTGAAATTACCTTAATATATGCTGCGGTTTCCAGATTGTCCAGCTGGATCATGTCGATTTGATCTGATGAGAGTTTCAGCAGTGACTGGATCCAATTATGTACGTCCCACGCCGAAGGCTTATTGTCACGTTCAAATAAGTATTTCAGAGTATTCCTCCTTACAAATTTCGTTGCCATGATATTACTAATCTTTTCACTGTTTCACTGAAAAACAATTACACGAATTCTCACAAGTATAACTCTTAGTTTTCTTAACAAGTACACTGTTGTGACACGAGCGACTAATAGGAGAATGCAGAGCTGACAATCTTCTCTCACCGCTAACAGCGGCCAACTGGCCCTTCAGATAGTGATCTGTACAAATAAAATATGCACACGAATTCACTCTCGTGAATATCTTCCCATTCCAAACGTAAGGCCTAACTTACTTCCCTTGAATTTTGCCGATCAATTTATGTACCGGTACCGTAATTTATAAGCTCTCACATTCCTTGAAAATAGTTACTCCGTCACAAATAATACTACAAGATATCCACTAACAGACATAATTTAATTGGAAAACATGCAAGGAACTGCAAACACGTGCTGGCCATGCATTCGAAGGTGAAGCACTCACAACATGACGATGCGTGAAAGTGTTCAATATTGCTCATAGCATCCGCGCGCTCTGTGAGTCTACTTGTACGATACAGTGAATGCCTGAATTCAACAGTCAGGCGATTACACTGGTTATTAAAGGACCAGCATGGCACATTTGCAATGGCCTTTCTCGCGCGGATATTAACCTTAGTTTTGTACGTTTAATCAATTAAATATGTTACCTCGACAAATATATTGCCAAAAATATCCGTATTCTACATTCCTTATTTCATGGTGTTTGGTTATTTTTTCTGCCAGTGTAGAACAACAAATTTAATAATGGAAAAGAAAAATTGACGTCATCGCATTCTCTGTTATAATATGTCGCTGTGTTGGCTCAGTTGTATAACAAATGTAATAATGAAAAAGATCGCAGCACATTGGGCAATCCATTTATTGATCTACATACTACACCGAGTTATTACTCATATTCCAAGTGTACCACGCTCTGTTCAATAACATTTATTATCCTTGTCTTTTTTGTGAAACCCTAAAGCATGCGGCCGTGACCTTAATTAAGGTACAGCCTCGTGTCAACAAACGAAACCCGGGTTCCATTCCCGGAGTGTGAGTGTTTTAAGAGAGCTGCAATAGTTCGGGATGAGGACAGCCCCATACAGCTCTTCATTGTTGTTTTTGGCGTTAATTTTCTAAGCCCTGCCGTTTGAAGAGCAGAGAGCGACTGTCACCGGGAGCTCAATAGACTTAACTTAGGATAAAGTATTCTATTTATGCTGCCTCAGGTTTGTAATTTCAAAAATAAAAACCAAGGTACTGTAATAACAGGCTGCCATGAGCGACTAGCTAACACGGATCACATGTAATGGAGACTCTACAAAGGAATAAACATGGAAATTACATATCTTCAAAGTTGTTATCAGTAACGACATTATGCGCTGAATATGTGGTGCCTCGGGAGCAGTGTTGCCAACACGGTGGTTTTCCCTCTAAATCTAGGTTTTTTTGTCTTCATCTGTGGGCAAATTTTAACACACGGTGGGCGATGGGAAATCTAGTCTTTTTCACGCTTATGGAAGTGGATATTTTGGTCGCTTTTCAGTTAAAACTGTTGTACAATATGATAGAGAGTATATTAATGTAATAGTTCAAAGTTAAGTTGTTGAGGTTGACAGTAGTGATGCCGTCAAGAGGCGAGCCGCGGCGGAGTTGAGATGTAGGGTACTGCCTTAAAAATAAGCAAGGAAGGAACACTTCGGCGCGTCTTTCTTTCTTTCATACGAGTGTCATATGCACTGAAGGTTGTTATAGAGTCGTTGCTTCTCCATCTTGAATCATGTAACTTGGACGTTAGCACGGACATTATCACTTGGAAAAATGTGTCATTAGTGAAATCGCCTTAAACAATGGATAATGTTAATTTCTGGTGTAATATGATGAAATACTACGATCCAAGTAACAACAATCTATTTCAGGAGTGCCAACATTTGCAGTGTCGTGACTAGTATTGCCATGGTCAAGTGCGGAACTGGAGATAATTTTTAGTCGGTAGAAAATTACAAAAACTAAAGCCAAAAATAGAATGATACCCGGTTTGCAGGACTGAGAAGACAGAAACAATGCTGTCATATGAGCTATACAGGTAAAGCCTCAGACATCTGCTTCTTGCATCGCCACTTACGTCAATGATCCCGGACAATTAGATAAGTTCACTTTGAAGTATATTTCCAATGTTCGTGAGGAATGTGAATGTCCTCCATTGGTAGTTGAAAACCTTTCCAAGTGTACAGATATGGTGTCGCTTGTATTTTGACTGGCAATGGTGGATTGTGGGTTCGCAGATCTCTTTTCTGGTTGGTGGTGTTTGAACAGTACAGTTGTGTTCTCTGAAGGCTATCATATCGATACGACGAGAATTGCCGTTCATGGTCAATCCGTGAACTTCGTCGTGGACACTAAACACTTTCGTCTTCAGTTATTTGGCTATGAACGAACAAATTCGATGGTGTCGAGTATTTCGCAGAAGCTCTTCGTGTTTACAGGATCCTAGAACATGAGCAAGAGTTTCTTTCTCTCCGCAGTGTACTCCCTTTCCTGCACTTAACCTAACACACACTTGTTAATAAAAGAAGATTTTATGTTGACTATACAAGACCAAGTCATTCCAACCAGAAGCTATCTGAAAAAACGTGGTGAGAGACCCAACAGTCATAGGGAACTCGTGCCGATATGGCTGCCAAACGCAAGAATCATCCGTCATGTTACTTCCGGATACTCACACTTCCCTGGAAAGGACTATAAAGAACGCTACGACTCGATTCCCGAGATTTTGCACCAAGAACTTGCTATTAAATAAAGACTTCCCTGTTTTAAGTACAGGCCTCAAATTGTACTCGAAAATGACGAGATTAAATTCTACTGGGTCCGAACAACCATGGCAGATAAAACGCCTACCCACAACAGACTGGATATAGTGATATTAGAGAAGAAAAGAAAACGTGTCGCTCTGATCGACATAGCTGTCCTGAACATTAAGAAGCTCCATAAACGTATACCGAGAAAATGACGAGTATACACCACTGATCCTTTCGACTACAGCCGCTATACCTACAACTGTGGTGGAAGGACTGAAGAAGTAGGATGTCAACACCAACGTCTACAAGATGATGCAGAAGCCGGAGGTCATTGCCGTGACTGGAATTGTTCGGAAATTTATGGGATCAATTCTGTGTGAAAAAGTAGTGCAAGGTTTATTGTGCATTTGCTTGAATATCATTAACACGAAAGTGTACAAAATAAGTAATAATAATTGTAGCAGAGGTTCACCCGCGCCGCGCATTTAAATTAAGCGCCTTGCAGAATGCCATCTGAAATATAAACCTTGCAACAACTAGTACAAAAAGTTTGTGAACTTCTCTCAACAGATGTCGCTACTATAAACTCGTGTTGTGCCCTGTGGCGTAAAGAGGAACTATTAAAATTCTAGATAAATTTTGTATGTAAAGGTTTGCTAAACTGGAATATTTAGTGTTTGTTTTTGATGTTCAAATGTTATCAACACTTCTGTGTCTTCCCGCCAACTTAAGGCGTTGGCCAATCATAAATTTGGTACATTTATTTATTCATTCATCAATGACAAAATTTCGATATTTATTTGATTGTCCAATGAGAATTGGGGGTGTGTCGGGCCCTTGGCCCAGAGTTTTCTGGAACCTTCTCTTGTGCTATACAAGCTGGCACTTAACGGACCACGTTATCTTACTAGAGTGTGTTCGTAACGGAGGCGGCGTCGGGAGGTCCGCCAGCTAAAGGTAATGGCAGATCCAGTTTAAAATGTGGTAAGTCTTTCAAAATTAGCTTGAGGGGAAGGTTTACAATAACGTAACTTTATTTTCTAAAATGTAAATTTCAAACTCTAAATCTAAATTCCAATCAAGCCGAAAGAACTTAACCGAAATGAGAGATTGAGGTGACTATCATTTTGTAATCTTTTCTATGTTGTAATTCTCCACTTAGTCACCTGCTTAGCCTCTCTAACGTTGGGCCATAAGAACAAATTGGGTTTTATGCATTTAATGTAAATTTTAAGGGGCGCAAGCGTTCGCCTCCTCACCATTTTGGTTTTTGGGCCAGTAAATTTCACCTTTTGTTTTTACGAAAGGCCTCGTAGAATGGGTACTGGTTACCCCTGTTAAACTCTATTTCATCAGACTGTTGAGCGGGAGCTTCAAGCTCAGCCTCTAAAATTGTTATCTGATTACTTTAGACCTCTTCAAAAGTGTCTTTCAAGCTTACTTTTGTAACTACAGTATTTGTTAATTACTTGGCAAGGTATTACGAATTGAAAAGAAAAAGGGAAAGGTTAAGGAAGGAAATAAAACTGCCTTTTATAAAGTTTTAATTCAATCTTTCGATTTTCGTATATCGACCCATTCATGCCCGCACCTTCTTTCACCTCTCTGCTCCACTAAAACACGGTAACAATAATAAAAGTAATAAAATAAAGTGATATTCAGATAGTATTGTACACACGGCAGTAACTTAATCTCAGAGAACTTGATTTACTCTTTGAAGAAACACGTGAAAACGATGCAAATTTCAAGAAGATACAATTTATAGCTGAAGAAAAGGAAAAGCAAGAGGAAGAAAATGGTACATAAAAGGAAAAGGGAAATAATTAAGAAGTAGGAGGGGGAGTTTTGACTTCGCAGCAATTGTATCATTCATATTTTCCTAGAATTTCGACACAGACGCATTATAAAGCTGAATACGAGACTGCAATGTCGGACTGCGCGATTTCCACGTCACTGATAGAGCACCATCTTCTAATTTGTGTGGGCCAATTCATCTGAGGTCCCTGAATGATTTAAAAAACCTAAGTTTTCGGACAAGTAGTTGGTAGGACACACTCCCGGGAGGAGCGTGAGGTGACTACTGTGTTCGAATACCATCGTCGGCAGTCCTGAAGGTCGCTTTCCGTGGTTACCCATTTTTACACCAGGCAAATGCTGGGACTGAAGCTTAATTAAGGCCACGGCCGCTTCCTACCCATTCTTAGCCCTTTTCTTCCCCATCGTCGCCATAGGACCTATCTGTGTCGATGTGACGTAAAGCAACTTGTATGATAGTCTGGTAGAAGATTAAGTATTTCTGCCGCATGGTCGCTCAAATATCCTGTTTTGGTGGCTTGTAAATCAGTGAGAACTTCGCTCAAGACAGTCTTGGTACAGTGCCAAGTCTGAAAATAGGATTTTTATTTCCTTATCATATGGGTTTTAGTGCGGGGAGATGTTGAGCTCGCGTCGCGTGGTGGTGACCTGTACGTCTGGTACAGTCATAGGGGTCTGCTCAAGACTTGACCTGCTACGCGGGACTCGAACCTCGGCGATCGTCGCGACCATGCGGGCGGTAGCTCGCAGCAATTTTTATTTATTCAAGATGTTTTAGTCAGTTGAAGATGGCAAGCCTTCTCTCCAAGATTCGAATAACGACACTCGTAGTGAAGCTCGTCCTTTCAGCTTCTCCTCTCTTCGGTACCAGTGTTGTTTAATTTCGGAGGTCACAGTGTTTCAGCATGCGAACACTGGCCTCAACCTGTATTTGAGTGTTTAGTATCCAAGTACAGATGGGTAAAGGGCTTACTTTTATCCCTTCACCAGTCTCCTTCGCTGAGGAACATCATCTTCATCGGAGAAAAAGTTTTAACCGCAAGGCCATTACAAAACAGAGACAAAATATGTTTTATTGATGCCTTTATTGCTTTATTTCCTACAGATGTTTTAAAGAACGTAGAAGGGGACGATAAAGAAGAGGAAAACAAAGTTCCTTGGACATGACTCTCTTCTCCAAACCCACAAGAGCACTCGTATCCCTTCGCCGTTATCTCCTCTTACTCGAATATCATTAACTCCTAACACATCCAAAGAGGGGACGACCAAGGGAACTGGCATAGCAACGTGAAAGATCGTCAGATGTGGCATTGCCTTTAGTAGGTGATGATGATGATGATTTATAATGTAATTACAAAAGCTCCCTTCATTGCTGGAATGATTACTGTTAGTAGAGAATGCTTGTGCCATGCCTGTTGGTACACCGGAGTTACACTTAGGCCCGAATAAAATCAACCATCTTGGAAAGAGAGGTGATGAAGACCTCTTCTGACAGACACATTTATGACGTCCTTTTAGGTTTAAACCTTTTGGTTGGAAGACCGAACCTTGGCCGATGGAGAAGTTGTCTGCTGGTGAAGGGACTGAGTGAGCTGTTGAAAGGGCGACACTGGCTGGTCCGCCCACTGTGAATGTTCGTTAAGAATTCAGGTTCACGAGGACCAGAGGTGGTTTTCTGTCAATGTAAAAACAATCTCTTACTTTCTATCACTTGTCTGACCAGCGAACGGCACCTGTGAACGTACAGACACACTCTAACGTGTGGCATGTTAACTAGAAATTCCGACAAAATTTTCAACTGCTGTATCGATTAACCCATCAGTTGTGTTTGCCACTGGCATTGAAATCGCCCACGAGGAAAATCGTAATATTGCTCTTAAAGCTGACTGCAATATCACTCAGTGCCTATCTATTTCACCCTCATCTGCTCGCTGATAATGTAAATAAACTGAGACCATCGTCGTCTTTATTACTGCAGCCCCTAAATCTACGCACACTTACGTGTCTATCCGAAACTATTGAACTGTCCTACCACAGCACTGCCCTTGTCTTTTTAACACTCGTTATCTCCTCTTACTCGAATATCACTAACTCCTAACACACATCTTGTTTGCTGATTTAGCCAGTTTTACTTTGTTTCTTCCATAAGCCCCATTCATTTTCATAGCTCCCCATCGAATTCCATTTCGTTCGCCACGTGGTTTCCAAGGAGACCCTCGCCTCTCAAATGGCACTGGAATTTCATTTCTCCCATATGTCCGAGGCTTGCTTAAAATGTTCCGAGGTCGGTAAATTCTGTGAAGCAGGGACCACGGAGAATTGTATAGTCCTAGGATGTCCTCTTCGTAGCAACTGTCAGGCTCACTCGTTGGATGTGACTACAGTAACCTAACCACGAACCATGCGGAAATTTAACATTTCTAGAAAAGTGTGAATGATATGGGAGACAGGGAGATGGACGGAAAAGAAAGTTCGTTTCAGAGATTTATTTTTATATGCCTAGGTTAGCTTCATATAAACACATTAATTTTATATGTCTAGGTTAGCTTCATATAAACACATTATGTTATATGTCTAGGTTAGCTTCATATAAACACATTATGTTATATGTCTAGGTTAGCTTCATATAAACACATTATTTTTATATGCCTAGGTTAGCTTCATATAAACACATTAATTTTATATGTCTAGGTTAGCTTCATATAAACACATTATGTTATATGTCTAGGTTAGCTTCATATAAACACATTATTTTTATATGCCTAGGTTAGCTTCATATAAACATTAATTTTATATGTCTAGGTTAGCTTCATATAAACACATTATGTTATATGTCTAGGTTAGCTTCATATAAACACATTATTTTTTCTAACATTTATTTTTACTGAAATGTGAATCATTTTGTCAATAGATGAAGAAAACACGTGCAACATCCCGCACCGTAGTTACTTCTCTGAGGTGTTCGTATGATCCTGCTGACGGTGATTTGTACGTCGGATAAAGACATTAAGCTTGATGCCGAGCTTCACTCTCTCTATCACCTTATCAGCCACATCCAGACGCGCAGGTCGCTCATGGCCGTCAAACAGAAAGACGTGTACCAAGTGAACCGAACAAGTTCGCGGACACTCTTGGCACTAAAAGCCATACGATCAATAATAAATTACTCTATAAACCTATATAAATCTATTTTTAAACCCGTCTGGCAAACATTCTAACATTTTCTCCAAGTCCATTAATGCTTCCAGGACTTCTTCGATCAAGATGTAAATTCCTAAAACCATAATCTTACGACTAACTCGAGGTTATCCGTATTACAGTTCACGATTATAGGTTTGAAGTTTCCACCTAATCAATATCAAGTATATGTATTTACATTTAAAATACATTACAATCACGCTGCCAGTCTTCAGCTGTTACTATATCAATAACACTAATGGTCAAAATAACATCAATTAAAACATTACTCTACCTAAGATGTATGTATACAGTCCTAGGTTCTAATAATAATAGACACCACGAATTAAGATAGTAATTTTATTAGTTAGAAATGCTATCCAGAATACCAACAGTTCACAACTATTTCGACCACATTGGTTAACCAGTACCTATTAATGTTCTCTCCTAATCAAGGCTATTTACATTCCAATAATCATCAGCAAGACGCCAACACAACACTAAAACGATGAATTTAAGATTAAGATTCGTAATTACCCTTGCATGGTGTAAAAGAAGTCAGACCCCATTTTATTTCAACATTAATGAATAACATCACTTTTGTGATATCACCACCAATTTTAAACAGATATATTCATCGCAGAATCTCATCTACGTAATTTCATCGATCCGCACATATTTGACTGCTACAAACAAGGTTTCACAGTCTTCTTCTTTCTTAATCTGTTTACCCTCCAGGGTTGATTTTTCCTTCGGATTCAGCGAGGGATCCCACCTGTACCACCTCAAGGGCAGTGTCCTGGAGCGTGAGACTTTGGGTCGGGGATAAAACTGGGATGGAGTACCAGTACCTCGCCCAGACGGTCTCACCCGCTATGCTCAACAGGGGCTCGGTGGGGGGATGGGAAGATCGGAAGGTATAGACAAGGAAGAGGGAAGGAAGCAGCCATGGCCTTAAGTTAGGTACCATCCTGGCATTTGCCTGGAGGGGAAGTGAGAAACCACGGAAAACCACTTCGAGGATGGCTGAGGAGGGAATCGAACCCATCCTCTATTCAGATGACCTCTCGAGACTTAGTGGACCCTGTTTCAGCCCTCGTACTACTTTTCAAATTTCATGGCAGAGCTGGGCCTTTAGGTGTAACAGCTAATCACACTAACCACACGGACCTTTTTATAACCCGCCTTATCAAAATTGTGGCATAAGATAAAATGAAGTGTAATAACCACTATTATCAGAGCATGTGAACTCCAAGCAGAACAATATTTCAAACTAATGAAATTTTATTACTATCTTAATTCATGGTGTCATTTAGTATTATTAGAACCTACCTAGGACTGTATACATAATTCATCCTTGTCACTACTTTTAGGGTATTATTCGCGTAAATACGGTACTAACAGCTGAAGATGATCCATAACTGGATCGAAACTGGTACCGTGATTGTAATTTTAATACATTCACTTGATTTTGTAATAGTATTGATTAGCTGCAACTCTAGGTTATTTATTGTTGAGTTGGGTTTGTTTTCCCACAATTTTAGAGTTCTTCGCTTACAGTGTTTTAAAATTTACGGACTCAATTCTAATCCAAGTTAGTTTCAAATACACGGGTTGTTGACCACGTTTTCCGATATTACAACAACTAATTCGGTTACAGAAGCCGTCGTATGTTAATTGTTGTCCAAAGAGGTGCTTGTGACGTCATGCAGGGCACACTTCCGATAAGCAGCCAGGTGCGGTTAGGGCGTGGTTGGCTAACACAATCATCGTTATCACTGCTGCCAGCTTTTGAGGCCGCAAACGTATCAAGATGGCCCGGACCGCCATATTTGGTCCTCCTTCACGGCTATGGTCAGCGTAAGGTGAGCTTGTCTACCAGCCGCTTGGAGCGCCTGCAGTATCGTCCTGGAAATGCATCAGTCAATCAATACTAATCTGTATTTAGGGCTGTTGCCGAGATGGTGCATTCCCTATGAATTGATTACCTATTTAATGGTTTCAAAGGTGTGGGAAATGTATTCAACAAGTTAGGATTGGCTGTTTACTCCCTATGAGTCAGCGAGTTGTGTCTGTCGTTAGTCAAACAGGGAAACAGTGAGCATTTGCTAACAAATTGCTTTTTAGACTGATTGTAGCCTACAATAAAACGTATTTGGATAGATCTTGTAGGATGTACGTGTGAGCGAGTTCTGATAAATTACAGACCGTTTGAGGAATTCCACCACAATATCTTCCTAAAGTGATTAAATGTTCCAGAAATATTCGAAAGTATACTTTGTAAATATCCCTGCCACCTTCACACTTGTGCATTACAAAAAGCGACAGAATCATGGAGAGCTTAGACGCGCAGGGGAGATAAAGTCTTCCCATAAATCGAAAGAATAATGAATCTGGGTGAGAAAATAAAAGACCTTCTAAGCCTCGTAGACCCAGTAGCGGTCCACACACTGTTCCGAAAGTAAAGCGCTCGGAAAGCTTTCAAATTGTAGCTCTCAACTAAAAAAAACAATTTTCGAAAATTACTTCCGGCCTAAATGCAGTTCCGAAAAAAGCCTTAAATCGCTCCTTTACTCGTTTTCTTTTTTTTATTCAAATCCCAGCCAAATTAACTTATTTACATAATTCTTTCTGTGATGTGGTCCTTGGTTCAATACCCTCAGGCATTTCTCCATTTTTGAAAGATATACAGACCGAATCTGGTTATAAGGGCTGCAATGACTGACATTAGCACTCGCAGTGGTAGAAAAAGGCAAACAGCTAATATCGATAACGATGATTAAGAAATGGATTGTAATTTCTAGGATTAAATAAACAATATGACTTTATTGTATTTTTACCTAAGACGTCCCTTTCGACACTGAGTTGAAGGGCTAGAACTGCGGATTTTCGTGATATTCTGTGAAGCTAAATAAATATTACAATAGTTATTCCTTGAAAACAAAGAAACAACATAGCGCTCATACAATGATGCGGATTAGCCTATCAGGCTACCACTGTTCAGCCCGAAGGCCTGCAGATTACGAGGTGATGTGTGGACAGCGATACAAATCATTTCGGCCGCTATTATTGGCTTTCTAGACCGGGGCTTAACGAAGCCCTGATGGACCTCGTACCAGCACTCAGATCAAGGGAAAAAGAAGACCTGCGCAGAATTCGAACCTGGGGCTACGGGTAAGAAGCAGGCTCACAGCCGCTAGACTGCCGGGCCATCCTTTACAGACGTTTCGGTGAACTTTGACCCTCCCCGCAAGTTTTGGTCCCTATTTGTGAATTGGACACAGTTTACTTTTGTGACTTACATGAGAACAAATTTAGTGAACACTCTATAGTGCCACTGGATTGTGACATCACACACGTCCATCACATCACATTCTGTGTCCAATTTGTTTGGATGGCAGCCAGAATTATCGATGAGCCTTGTCTGGGAACAATCTCCACCCCACTTCATTAGTTGTAGTGACAGCTGTACAGATGAGCTTTCCTCCTCTTGACAAGCATGACCAAGTGGATTGAGTCTCGGTGTTCCTCAAGGGTGCGATCTCACTCCATCCATAAACATAACCTACCACTCATCATGGCGTTCTAAAACTTCTTTGGTAAATAAAATTTGTTATAGTCCATGGTATGGAGCAGGACGATTATCTCGTGGTCCTGTCAGCTTTTTAGCATGTTTCTTTCGCACGGATATTGTTAGTTAAATTATTGTAACCAATGGCTAAAATTCGAAATTTTAAGTGAGAGGTACGAGGTTTGCTTTCGGGTCGGGATGGAAACATGGGTCGCGTCTCAGCACACTCTGCAGCCAGACACCACGTAGGCTTGCTGCACCTCTTCTGTGCACTACATGTCGCCCCGACCAACCAACTGAGCAAGCCTTGCATGTCTTAAGATGTCTCTCTCTCTTCTTCTTCTCAAATGTCACCCATCTCATCTACATTCGTTTTTGATTTATTTATTTTCATCTCGTACTCAAGACTGTGCCCAAACTATTCAGCACTTTCTGCAATCTCAGATTATTATCACCGAATCTCAGAGTTTTGATTTCTTTTACCGCCTGTTCTACAACCTGTGACAATAAAGTTTGGTGAATGAAGTGAGAACGGTCGATCCGGCAACACTGGCGACACGCAACGCTGCATCAGCATAGCAGCAGGTTTTGATCACCTGTTCCCAACGTTGTTCAGTTGGCCATTGTGTATGTGCCGTGTAAGATCTGTTTGACACAGTGCGTGTATAGTGCGTTGGTTCTGAACAGGAACAGGAACGTGAACGACCAGTTTTGTTTTAAGATTGGCAAGACACCGAAAGAAACGCATGCGATGCTGGTACGTGTTTATGAAGATCAAGCACTGTCCTTGAAGTGTGTGTACGAGTGGTTCGCCCGTTTACGAGGAGCCCGGGAAACCCCCGTAGCGGAAGACCGGCCACCGCCGTCAGTGACGAAAACATTCAAAAGCTGAGGGCATTAATTACGAACGATCGGCGATTAACTGTGCGCGTGATAGCGGGGGAACTGCAGATTAACCGTGAATCCGGGTGACAAATTGTTACCCAGAAATTAGGGAAAAGGAAAACGTGTTCTCGTATTGTGCCACATCACTTGACTGACGATCAGTAGCAGGGACGTTCGGAGGCTTCACAGGATTTTGTCGAAACGGCGGATGCGACACCAAATTTCTTGAACTGTATTGTCACTGAGGTGTCTCAGGTACGACCCTGAAACGAAATGGCAAAGCATGGAATGGCTTTCTCTGGGACCCCCTCGTCGGAAAAAGGTCGGAGCTGTAAAGTCACCTTTCAAAACGATGCTCATCACCTTTTTCGACAGTCAATGCATTACCCACAAGGAATTTCTACCTGAGGGAACGTTGAATGCTCCACGGTACATTGAAATTTTGACCCGTTTCATGAAACGTCTACGCAGGGTACGACCCCAGTACGCTCAACAAGGTTCATGGTATTTTGTCCATGACAACGCTCGCCCACACACAGCCAATATCGTCAAACAGTTCATGGCAAAAAAGGGGGGGTGGTGCAACTTGAACATCCCTATACTCGCCAGATCTCAATCCCACAGATTTCTATTCCTACGACTCAAACTCGCTTTGAAAGGAAAGAGATTTGACGATATTCCTGGCATCTAACGAAACGTGACGAGGCAATTGAACACTATCCCAAAGGAAGCCTTCTTGCAAAGTTTCCAGGACGTGTATCGCCGAATTCAGCAATGCATAGTTATGGGAAGGGAATATTTCGAAGGACAGTAAGGTCACTGTAGTGCAATGTTCATCTATGTTGATAGTACAGGACTATTCACCGAACTTTATTGTCACAGGTTGTATATAACATGGAAGGTGAAAGGGTACAAACTGCAGCCTTGCCTCACTCCTTCGTAGACGGGCATTTCGTTTTAAAACCCCTCGATTCTTATCACTGCAGACTGATTTAAATTCTTCTTTCTCGGTATCTGATTCCCGATCACCTGCAGAATCTCAAATAGCTTTGTCTAATCAACATTATCGAATGCCTTTTCCAGATCTACGAACGCCCATGTACGTGGGCTTGTCTTCCTTAATTCGATCCTCTAAGATCAGATGTAAAGTGTAACCGTTCAAATCCCGTTACAAGCATTCATCTGTATTTTTATTATTATTATTATTATTATTATTATTATTATTATTATTATTATTATTATTATTATTATTATTATTATTATTACTGTAACTATTATTATTGTTTGATTTAATTCTATAATCTGATTTCGCTATGTATTAATTAATTATCGCTTGCTTTATTGTATTTACGTCCGGCATGCCTCTTACCACGAGGCCCCGGGTTCGATTCCCGGCCAGGTCAGAGATTTTTACCTGGACCTGAGGGCTGGTTCGATGTCCACTAAGCCTACGTGATTAGAATTGAGGAGCTATCTTACGGTGAGTTAGCGGCCCCGGTCTAGAAAGCGAAGAATAACCGCCGAGAGGATTCGTCGTGCTGACCACACGACACCTCGTAATCCGCAGGCCTTCGGACTGAGCAACGGTCGCTTGGTAGGCCAAGGCCCTTCAAGGGCTGTAGTGCTACGGGGTTTGTTTTTTGTTTGTTTATTGTATTTCATTTATTGTGTATTGGGTATATGTGCATTAAAATCATGCAAAGTGAGACTAACTGCCTAATATCAGATATGAATATGTTTTTCGAAACCTTTTGACATTGTAACATATGGTGCAATACTGTTACAGTAACTGACGAGTTATCGCTCTGTCATTGTATGCATTTAGCGATGAGATCATATATAGGGAACTCCTAGGGTGCCTCAGGCTATTTCAACACAATATATAACATTTGTAGCTAGGTAGGAGTGACATCATATCTATTTGGAGCTCTAACGTGGGTGTTATACCCATGTGTCAACTAATGGCTATATAATGGGCTGTATCCTATAGCGGCAGTCATTTGGATGGTGAGGCCACAGCTGGTCAGTGACTTCAGTTGGATAGTTCAGTTGGTTGGAAGGAGATGAATGGAGATACTTGCCATGAAGTCAGTTGGAGTCAATTGGAAGCAGACGAATGAGGAACAGTGATATGGATGCGTAATCGTCAGTGACCAAATGGATTATATGTTCGGAGTGTGTTTCGTGCATCTGTTCGGTTGAGTTTTTTTTGTCAGTTCGGTGACAGCCGAATATTGTGTCATCGTAATGCAGACTAACAGTTATCAGTGAACTACTTGTAAAGTTGATTGTGAAGTGTAAATATAATTTCAAGCCATACTATATCTTGTTTGTGAAACTAAAAGAATACATCACCAAATTAGGCTTGAGATACCTATAGCTGATACCAACTCAAAGGAATACTTCGTAATAATACTCAAAATGTTGAAGGTACAATTACGTGAACCAGTGAGGGATAAATTTCTTGTGCAACTTTTAAATGTCCGGTCAAGAGGATTTCAAATTTAAAGTCTACGGTTTCCTTCAGTTGTAATGTCAGAGTTTTATATTATCTTTTAATTATCGCAGTAAATCTCACTAGTTTAAGTCAATTTTTAAAGAATATATATTATGTTTAGTATCAAATACAGTATAATTGATTGTTTCATTTCTATAGAAGCTTAGATAACCTTAAATTTTAATGGGGAAACCGAATGCCAATATCCTTTTCCCAGAACCTATATTTTATGCTGTCAAACTAAGCTCACACTCTAGAGATATTCAAGACTCTTATTCCATTATCGTTACATCTATTTGCGCCCATCAACGATTGTATGCGTAATTAATCATGTAAGTACTAAGTGTGAGTACATACTCCGACGATTGAGTGTTTTATTTTAAGAATATTTTAAGGTTGTTTCATTTTAATGCAGTTTCACATTTTTAATCAATGAGGAAAAGCCACAACGTGGCGCCCAGCGTGGGGCTCGAGTAAATTCAGAACTTGTTCTCAATGACAGCATACTATAGGTTGATTTTGGGAAGAATATGCACACCTGAACCAACGAAAGTATAACCGGAAAATGTGAGGAGTGTAATTGTGTGTTACACATTTGTATTTTGGGGGCATGTCAAAGGATTTGAAGAGGGACATTAATTTGAGATCGCGTACTATTACCAGTGAACCAAAGATGAACAAGTAGCTTCTACGGACATCCAAGCAGTGGCGAAGCGTGAGCTAAGTAAGGGGGTAGACAGAGTTGTTTTCTATATTTAAACTATTTTAGTCATATTATAAAGTATGAAATGTTGTTTTCGACGCATACAGAGCTGCATTCAATACTATATTAGTGACTCGGAAACTAAGACAAACCCGATAACAGCCTATAATCGTACGTACACTCATTTTATTTCTAAAACTAGACGTAATAGGCAGCGGGAGCTGTCAACATACATTTAAAATTTAAAAATAGCAAGATATTTCATTGTTATGTAGATTTAATAAGAGGAATAAGAAACAAATAGATTTTTCGTACAAGTCATCTTAAAGAATGTTCTTGCAAATGAGTTCAATCCGCCCGCCTTTCATTTCAGCAAATATATTTATTACTCTGGCCTTGAAGTCAGGCTTTTTGCTAAGATGCCACAGCAGTCCCTTCTCTACACCTAGAGCTCCCAAGTTAGACAACCTCTGGTTGGTCATCGAATTTCTTAAATATGTTTTAATTCGTTTCAAGGCACTCATAGCGCGTTCACTAGAAACTGACATTAACAGAATATAGCCTACATCAAGTCAAGCAGTTTTGTTGTTTCCGTATGCACACTCTGGAGTTCGTTATAAAGAATGTAAGCCAATAGTTGTTGTGGTTATAATACCGTAACTAATATTGGCGGGCAAGAAAATACATGTACTTGAAGGATTTTGATGCTGTCATTCATTCATTTATTAGGTGTAAGTTTGCAATACTTCGTATTTGAATATCGTTATTTTATTTTCAGATGTGTCTTACAATAAAATAAATTCAAATTAATTACATTAAAAGCATGTCTGAGGTGGTAGCCAATAAGAGCACCTTTATAACTGACATTCAAATACTAGCCAATGAGAGCAAGAAGAGGTGCTGGCAAGTCTGTCTACTGGGCGGAGAAATCTCGCTATGGGAAAGTCATTGTTGCACAGTCAGCATCTACAGATAGCGTAAGTGTTGCTCTATCTCAAAGCTTTGAAAATCAAAGGGAAATACACAGAATGGACAGCGTCTACTTTCGCCTACGTGCTTCGTGTAACTGACGCGAGCCCTAGCATTGTCGAAGTGAGACGGAAATAAGTAAAGCGGGGAATACAATAATGTCATGAATGTGTAAATCATGAATGCTGTAAGAAAATTGAATTAAATAGACAATATTTCGTTCACAAAATATTAAGGGTACACGCTGTCTAGCCTATCTCTACTGACGCTTCGCCCCTGCATCCAAGGTAAGGTTCAGAATAGGGAGCTGATAAACGTGATGGAAGGTTCTGAGGTAATTCAGGAAGTGCAGAAATTGAGAAGCACGTTGAAACTCAAAAGGAAGTCTCAGGGAGAATACATTTACAACAATTTAATTTGCTGATGGCCAAAATGAACGAGCTCAGGGAAATGATTAGTAGTAATGAAAATAGTAAGAAACAGATAATTAGCAAAATGGAATTGAGTATTAGTCGTAATATTGCGATCAATAGTGAAATAGATACTAAGATATTAGAGGTAACAGATCAAACATCTAAGTTAGAAAGTAATTCAAGGAAAGAGAGTGTTGAAATTGGAGGTGAAATGGAGTTGAGTAGGAGCAGTCTTCATACTGAAACCGAACAAGTCAAGGAGACAGGTAAAGAGAGCAGTAACAACATCCTACTGTTAGACAATAAGATCTCTAGTAATCGGGAAGAAATTCATGAGATGGTCGAGAAAAGATTGGACAAGATTAACAATGCAGTTGGGGAAGATACGAGGGAACAGGTTAGTAGAGTCGAAGAAATTTAAAGCAAACTTGGGAAGGTCAGTGAACTACGGAAGAAACAGGAAACGCTTTCACAGGAGGGGACAGAAAAAGAGAAACAGTACAGGAAGAAGTGAGAACAGTGAAAGGGAATGCTGAGAGAGTAACGGAAGAAGAAGTTTTTATTTGCCAGAGAGTCATACGGCAGGAATTTCGAAGTCAGACGGTGGGAGAAGTGGTAGTAGCGAGTGGTTTGTTCAGTAGGGATCAGGATTTATGTTTTCTGAAAAACAGTCCAGTTCTATGGAATTTTTAAAACTAGGTGAGAAGAGATTTGCAAATAAGTTGAGGGATATATAATATTATCGAATGGGCATACGTGTTGGAGATCTCGTCGAATGTTGTTAACAGTAAAAGGAAAATATGATTTCGAGTGTACCGGAATAAGATATCAGATTTAGGAGAATTTAAAGAGAAGTTCATTGACAGGTTTTGGGATGAATGTGTACAGGGTCGCGTGACAGAGCGTATTATGTTTGGTAAAAAAAGAGCAGTAGAGGAAGGGGGAAAATGTCAGACAAGTATCAGAAGAGAGGTACTAATCATGATCAGCAAAGTAACCGGAGACAATCCGAAAATGGGAGGCGTGAGGATTTGAGTTATCACAGAGATAATGATAGGCCGAATATGAATGTTATTCAGGAGTCGTCATCGAGCCAGAGTATTAAACTCTCAGGGGATCGGATAAAGTAGGTCACGTGGACAGGCCGAAGGTAGAAGTTGAACAAGTAAGTAGTTGTGTAGTGAAAGTAGATTTAAGTGAACAGTGTGATTGACCTAAGTAATGTTAAGTGAGATATTTTAAGTAATGACGTAGTCATAGTTAATAGAGTAATTAATGGTATTAGCAAGTTAGACGTAAGAAGTGATCTAATAAGATATGTAAGTTAATAAGAGCAAAATTGGACGAATTCAGTTTGGGTGAGGTGCTACTCAGAGTTCCATTTCCATCATCTGCAGAGGCGGGAAATATGTCTAAATTCTTTCTTTTGTAGCAGCGGTACTTCACGATTGTGAAGTATTCATAGTCCTTCGAAGATCAGGAAGGGAATATTGTCGGTACTTATAACATCAAAAATTTAAAGAAGTACGTCACGTGATATTTGTTAGTAAGATGATTGTTTTGTAAAAAGCTGGCATAAAAAATTAACTTCTGTGAATTTGCGTGTGAATCAAGTGTCATATTGGTGCACTGAACTCCAGTACATGGAAAAATAAGTGCTATATTGTTGTGAATTATATGATAAGGAGACAACAGGCCACTTAAGACAATGTGGGAGAAAAGTTCTCATATAAGTGATATTACATAAAATGTATTGATGTGTTAAAATGTGTTGTATACTCATTTAAAAGTGTTTATATGCGTCAATGTTAGTGTTATATATATTATGTTGTTCATAAATCAATCGATTACTGCAGCCTTGCCTCACTCCTTCGTGGACTGGCGTTTCCTTTTAAAAGCCCTCGATTCTTATCACTGCAGACTGATTTAAATTCTTCTTTCTCGGTATCTGATTCCCGATCACCTGCAGACTCTCAAATAGCTTGGTCCAATCAACATTATCGAATGCCTTTTCCAGATCTACGAACGCCATGTACGTGGGCTTGTCTTCCTCTAAGATCAGATGTAAAGTCAAGATTGGTTCACGGGTTCCTACATTTCTTCCGAAGCCAAACTGATCTTCACCAACTCAGTTTCAACTTGTCTTTGCATTCTTCTGTAAATAATATGTGTTAGAATTTTGCAGGACTGAGATACTAAACTACTAGTAATCGTGCGGTAATTTTCACACTTTTCAGCACCTGATTTGTTAGGAATGGGTATAACAACGTTCTGTCTAAAACTGGTTGGCACTTCATCTTACAAACCTCGCCATGCTGGTTTCTCGTGGGGCAGTCAGTAGTTCTGAGCGTGTCATCAATTCCAGGTGCCTTGTTCCTGTTTACGTCTCGTATGCGGGAGGGGGAGCCTGTTACTCACACATTCAATAACATGTTCACAATTGAGAACAATTTTGCAAATGGAATTTTAAATGAATAACGATGTAACATTTCAACTTGTTCATTACCGCTACTTCTTATTACAATACACGACAGATGTTTCACGTATGTTTTATGGACAATCTAACAGGAAGTATTGAAAACATTTGTATAAGTAGTAAAATACTTAACAGACTTTCAAGACCACGTTTACAAATATTTTGTGAATCTATCCGCAAAAAAATGTGTGTCTTGATATTATCATCATAATTTGTTAAGATGATAATACTTTTTTTTTTTACTTGAGGCATAGAGAATGGTCTGTCTAATAGGTGCAGCACTTGACAGCAGTTAAGACATCACAACACAAAAACACGCTATTGCGAATACATCCCTACCCCGACATAGGTTGACGTCAGGAGGGGCATCCAGTCGTAAATCTGGCCACAATTCGCATATAGTACCGAACCCAAGAAATTGGAAAAACCCCAGGAAAGAAACAGATTGCCCATACAGTACGAACATCACTGCACTATGGAATAGCGACGAAAGCCGCTACGCCTGGACAGTTGTTCTATGTCCAGATTAAAACAGTAACAAGTGGGAGTGCCCCAGGGGTCTAGACCTTGGTCTATAAATCACAACTTATGGCTGGCCTTCGCACGAATATCTCTACGAGCTGGATCTCAGGGGCACCATTAACTATATTCAGACAAATTCACCTGGCACAGAAACTAACATAACACCTTCTCTGTTAGTAATTATTTTTTTATATAGTTATCCCCAACTGAGCACTACGATTTCATTTATTCATCTATATATATATAAAATAACTTGTCCTGACTGACTGACTGATTCATCATCGCCGAACCAAAACTACTGGATATAAAGATATGAAATTTTGGGGATATATTCATATTAAGATGTAGGTGCTCGCTAAGAGAGGATTTTTTGATATTCCGTCGCTAAGGGGGTGAAAAGGGGGGTAAAATTTTTAAAAGAGTGTATCTATATCTCAAAACTTTAAAAGTTTACAGATGTAAAAATTGGTATTTAGAATCTTCTTTTAAAATAAGGATACACGTATTTTTTTGTTTTCTAAAAACCCCAATAGGAGGGGTGAAAAGGGGGAAAATGGGGAAAAATGGGTTGAATGCCTTCAATCAGGATACCGGTACCTATATCTCAGAAACTGAAGATATTACAGACCTGAAAATCGGTGTTTGGGATCTCCTTTAAAAATAAAGAAACACGTATTTTTTTGTTTCTGGAAAATCCAATTAAGGGAGGGGGTGAAAAGGGGGTAATATTTTAAAATGAGTGTATCTATATCTCAAAACTTTTAAAGGTTATAGATGTGAAAATCGGTATTTAGAATCTTCTTTAAAAATAAGGAAACACGTATTTTTTTTGTTTTCGGAAAATCCAGTTAATGGCGGTTAAACAGGAGTGACAAATTGGGGTGAATTTCTGAAAGACTATATCTACAGAATATCTTGGAAACGTAAAATGTTACAGACGTAAAAGTGGGTGTTTGGAATCTCCTGTAAATGTAAAGAAACTTAGGTGATTTGTTTTTGGAAACTCCACTTAAGGGGAACTCAAAAGGGGTGAAACTTTGAAATGAGAATTTTTACAGTATATCTAAAAAACTTAACATGTTACAGAAGTGAAAAATGGTATTTTTTATCTCTATTAAACATAAAGAAACGTGTATTTTTAGTTTTCGGAAATATCACCTGGGTGGAGGGGGGGGGGTAAAAGTGACTGAAAATGGTGTTGATTTATTTTAATTAGGCTACTGATATATCAAAAATGAAGATTTTACAGACGTGAAATTTGATATTTTCAATCTGCTTTAAAAGTAAAAATACACGTATTCTCTTAAAATCCAATGAAGCGGGGGGAGGGGGGGGTGAAAGAATTGAAAATTAATTGGCTTAATTGTATGAGAATACATACATCTAATAAAAACTAAAGTTATTACAGATGTGAAAATTCGTATTTGGATCTCCTTTAAAAACAAAGAAAAACGCGTTTTGGGCGGGAAACCATCTTGGAGGGCGGGAGTGTAAAGGAGTTGAATTCCTTTCATGAGGACACATAAATCAAAAACTGAAGAAGTTAGAGTCGTGATAATTGGTATTTAGAAGATCCTTTACTATTAAAGAAACAAGTATTTTTTTCGGGAAAGTTCACTTGGGGGGGGGGGGTAGTGTGAAATGAAGTGAAAAAAGTAAATTACTTTTATGGGGATACTTATATCTCAAAACTGAAGGTAATAGACGTGAACATTGGTGTTTGGAAACTCCCTTAAACATAAAGAAACAAGCCTTCTTTTAAATTTTTTTAGGGGGTGGGGGGTGGCGGTAAATAAACTTAACGGCGGTGGGGTGTAGAAGGAGGTGAGACCAATTGATTTTACTGTCATTAATGTACTTATAAGGATCCTCCGTTGCTCAGGCGGCACCGCGCCGGCCTCTCAAAGCTGGGTTCCGTGGTTCAAATCCCGGTCACTCCATGTGACATTCGTGCTGGACACAACGGAGGCGGGACAGGTTTTTCTCCGGATACTCCGGTTTTCCCTGTCATCAGCCATTCCAGCAACACATAATAATAATAATAATAATAATAATAATAATAATAATAATAATAATAATAATAATGTTCCGGACCGTCGTCAAATGTGCGGACCGCGCTGGCAACGGCTCCTGGACGGGTAATGACTAACAATGCAGTCCGGCCGCGGGTTCAGTGCCGCCAAATCACCCAATATGACACCACGCCGGATCTCCTGAAGGATTTTATCCATATTAAAAATGATTAAAGGGAAAGATGGCAAAGATTTACGGACCCAACTGACCAGGAGGAATACCTGAGCCTAGCCCGGGAAGTATGAAGATTGCTGGAAAGGAATATTGAAAAATGGGAGGAAACGTGCTGTAAAATAATAGAAAACGAGTCAGATCGGGAATTTTGGAGGATTCTCGCAGAAAACGAGTCAGATCGCGAATTTCGGCGGATTATATATCTAAAACAATAAGCATTCAATTATAAATTTCAGTATAATACCGTAGCGAAGCACGGGTATCTTGCTAGTTTGATATATTTACTTTGTTTTTCCCCAACATCTCCTCATCTCCTCGTTAAAATGTTTCTTGCTTTCTTGTGTCCAAGTGTTGTTGGTTGTAGTTCTGTTTCCTGGAGGACTTTTCAATGTCTCCAGGCCACTTGTTCTTGACTTTCAGTTAGAGATGTTCAGAATTCTTTTAGTCAGGCTGTTCTTGTTCATTCGGAGAATGATACCCTAGAATTTCAATCGCCTTCCCCATAAATTGAGTACGATACAGTTCGTGCTAGTTCCATTTCATCCACATTTACGTGGCTGAAGAATTTCCGTTCTTCCTTTTCTCTATCTTTAATTAGTGACCTGCCTTTACCTTTCCTATCCGTCATATTGTCGTGATGTAGTCTCTTAGTTTTGCGTTCTGGAATAGTGATTTTTGTAATATCTGTTCGAGGTGATACTATAAGCTCTCTGTAATTTAGACATTCTCTCTCTCTCTCTCTCTTTGCTCAATGATTTTGCGGGATTGAGCTCTCAGAGGATCCTTCCGTATACTATACTGTATCCGCTTTTGGCCGCAGTTTCATGTTTTTTTTTTTTTTTTTCAAGTGAGTTAATTGCTCCTTGCCTATTATTGGAAACCTTTCTAGATCATCTGTGAAGGTGGAACACGGAGCAACCTACCATTGATTATTCCTTTTACCTCCTTTTTGAAAGGTGTTGATTACTTTTTCCAATAAAAGTTTCAATAATTCTGGGGCTAATCCGTCCTTTTGTTGGAGTCCTGTTAAGAGCTTCATAATGACAGTTTTGTTGTTCTAGTTTACTGAAAACGATGTTTGTCTAAAGTCATAAGCCTACGAAGGTGATCACGGTTTCTCTGCTTTTACGGATTTGTAATATCATTTTATGATTAACAATATTTGTTCTGCACAGGATCTACCATTTCTGAATCCTGCCTGTTATTCGCCAATTAGGTGGTCTGTTTGTGTTTCAGTCTTTTGGGTAGAACTTCGGAGATTATTATTATTATTATTATTATTATTATTATTATTATTATTATTATTATTGCATTAACAAATTAATGATTCGACGATCATCCGCTTAATCGGGCCACATTTCATGATATGCAGAGTTCCGACCAATGTTTTTTCTACTTGCGTGTACAAGTAAGTACATTGTAATTCGACTCCATAGAATTGTCTCGCTTTAAGAGCAGGCTCACCCACACCTGGGAGATGCTCCCACGTCTTGCGGGCTTGCTTGTGATTTATTGCATCCTGGAGTCTCTTGCACTCGCATCGGCATTCGGCATGACTTTGACCTAGTGGTCGTAATAAGCTGATATCGCTCAGAGATCCGGCAGCTTGTTTCTCTCAACTCTCGTATTAGCGACCGAGTCTAACTACTGTGCCCTTTAATCCCGTATTCTTCTTGGGGGTCCTTGTCTGAGAACAGCTAAAAGGGCGTTGTTGTTGGTAGTTATTATTATAACGTGCGGCTTCCGGAGACAACTGCTGGTTACCAGCTCTCTCTGTGGATCAATGGTGGTTGCCAAGAATGCGGCTTCGAACCCACCGGACGTCGTCGGATTCCTTTTTTACTTTAGTATTTGTTTTACGTCGCACAGACAGACAGATAGATCTTAAGACGACGATGGAACAGGAAACGCCTAGGAATGAGAAGGAAGCGGCCGTGGCCTTAATTAAGGCATAGCCCCAGCATTTGCCTGGTGTGAAAATGGGAAACCACGGAAAAACCATATCCAGGGCTGCCGACAATGGGGTTCGAACCCACTATCTCCCGGATGCGAGCTCACAGCTGCGCGCTCCTAACCGCACAGCCAACTCGCCAGTTCGTCGTCGGATTTCTGAAGGGCAGGAAAAGTCCTCCATGTCGTACGATTTTAAACATGTCTCGCGACACATTTGGTGTTTACCTGACAATAGTATTTAAAACCCAGCTGTAGATCACCAACAGACTGGGATAAAGTTGGGAGTAATAATAATAATAATAATAATAATAATAATAATAATAATAATAATAATAATAATAATAATAATAATCGTACCGGTTGGTACACCCCGACCCCGCAAATTTAAATTGTGCGCCTAAAAAGTATCCCCTACAGGAGAAACTCTGAACTTTAAAATCTGTATTAAATCAAAGGTTTCTTGGAAGAGGTCACTACTGTAAATTTTGAAGTGTTCTGAACTATGTCTATTTCGATTTGTGTTTGTTTGCTCTGTAGCAAAAAGTGTGGACATTCTCTTCTAGATGTCTCTACTTAAAAACTATAACTGTGCACCCTGGTGCGAAGTGAACGAACTGGTTTTGAAGAAATTTTGTATCTATAAGTTTGTTCTTTGTTAAACTTCTTTATTTCATTTTTTGGGTTGGCAATATTGATCTCGGTTTCCGCCAGTTTTAAATTCAGCCAATCCTAAATTTTCTAAATTAATTTTCCACCAATCCTAGATTTCTTCTTCAGTTTTGACTTGTAATCTTTAGCCGACCAATAAAAGTTTGTGGGCGGGTTGTTATCATTCATGAAAGGTCTCGAATGTTCCACGAGGGTATATAAACTGCTGATTTTCTTGTCTCGGGGCCACTTCATCGACAACTTGCTTAGTGTGTGATTATGTAGCAGGGGGCGGGAAGCGCCTCTTTCTTCGGGCAGCAGTTCATCAACAAGGTAATGGCTGTTTAAGAACTTTATTTCTTGCTAGCTCAGCAGTTTTAACCCGCGGGGGAAGGTTTGAATCCTTTTCAATGTAAACCTTACTATATTCATGTAAATTAACCGCAATTTGGGATAGAGAGTGCTTAACCCTCTCGAGCTCCCACTCATGTTGTTTTGAGGTGACTACGTTTTCATAACCGATTTTCTTCTCTTCTTAATGTAATAAATTATTCTTCTACAAGTCACCTCCCTAGTATGGGATTAGCACCTGTATAACTGGACGAGTGCCACCTAGGTTTTAGGAAGTTTCATGTAGGAGTGCAAGCTACGCCTCCAGTCAGTTTGGTTTTTTGGGCCATTTAATTAACCCAAAGTTTTGTTTTCTTCATGTGAAGGCCCTGTAGGTACAAGATACCCCTGTTTCACTGTATGTGTGCCTTGAGGGCAGTTAGGAGTGAAATTTGTTGTGGCCTTTGATAGGCTTATAAACTTGAGAGCGGGACTGCTCTTTCCAAATTTGATCTCGGCGTACCTCTAGGAGGCTTGACATTCTAATTAGGGGCAATTGCTCCTTGGTATGAAGGGGTTTTCTGCCCTTTGGTTGTGAGCTGAGGGCTCAAGGAATGTGAAACGGGACTCGAAGCCCCAAAACTTGTAAAAACTGTAATAGATAGATAGATAAAGCCTTTATTTTCTGTGGCTCTTGGCCCTTTCTTACACTTAACCACACACATATTATTATTATTATTATTATTATTATTATTATTATTATTATTATTATTATTATTATTATTATTCCATACAATGACATTAACTTAAAATACTAAGAACTACAAATAACACTAATATTTAAGACAAAAATATGAATATATACATGCAAAGAAGAATGAAAGAAAAAGTAACTATCATTTCTTAATTTGTTGATTTGCTACTTGGTACCTGTTACACTTTTGTTATTTGTCGTCATTTGTTAATTTTGAAAAGAAAATATAACCTTTGTTAAAGTTTTAAATTAACTTTAATTTGGTAGTTGAGACCTATTCCAGCCCCCACCTTCTTTCACCTCTAACTACCACGGATATCTCCGTAATAATAATAACAACAACAATAATAATAATAATATTTTTGACGATATTCCGAGACGCCGAGGTGCCGGAATTTTGTCCCGCAGGATTTTGTTTACGTGCTAGTAAATATACCGATATGGGGGTGACGTATTTGAGCACCTTCAAATACCACCGGACTGAGCCAGGATAGAGCCTGCCAATTTGGAGTCAGAAGGCCAGCGCCTCAACCATCTGAGCCACTCAGGCCTGCATATAGTGGAGAAAGCAGATTCCCGCGGAACTTGTTGTATTAATTCAAAGATTTTCTGTGAGACAGTAATGTTGACTAAACGAAAGTGTTCTATGTTAATAATGTCGCTCCGAGTAGCCTTTCAGTTAGTGCACGTACACTGGAATTAACCAATGAAGGTTAAAATTCCCAACCCAGCCGGGAATCGAACAGGGCTCCCTGCCTACAGTGGATCTCCCTAATACTGGATACTATGTGCCAGCCCCTAACTTGGACTAGTATTTGAGTGCCTCTCAGTTGTTCACACTTCCGTGTTTGCCAGTCATGTGTGAGCAGCGCAGACATTGCACGAGATCAGTCTGGGACAAGGAAATGTGCGGTAGCGAGCGGTTCGTCGCGGTGTGGATCAACCTGGGGGTCTACCGGTCTACGTTTCAGTTCTTAAACTATGAATACGCGATGGTATGCCAGCCACACAGCGTTTACATGTTGCCAGCGGCAGTCGAAGGTGGACGATCAGAAGTTCATTTGCTCTGGTGATTTGCGGCCAGTTATTGTAATTGTTGGACACTACTTATTATATGTTCTGATTTTGTGATGAGCGGTCCTCTACTAGTAGAGATTAGAGTAGCTTCTCTGGCTCCAGGAGACAAAATGTCTGCGAGTCCTCCAAACCACAAGTAATTCCTGGGAGTGTTTACAAGAGGCCCGGAGCGTGTAGAAGATGCTTGAGGACATCCTTCACAATCAATTGGAGACTGCAGGAAACGTGACATTGGATTCTCTCAATTGTGTTTAAGACTAGCGAAAATATCAGCTTTCTGTTTCTGACCTCATTAGTCAAAAGGGGAGGTTGTGTTGAAGTACTCTCATACTGTGAAGAGAACTCTTACTAGCTTTCCGAAAATTCGTTACAGTTGTTTACTATCCACATATTGAGTTGTGTAATGGCTATACTTACCGATTCCATATTCCATCTGGAAGCAAAATATTCCATTGTACACGTACCAGGATTTCTGAAGTTTACCATTGTAAGTCTCTGGAAACTGGGAAGGAATACTGGACGGCGCGGAAAAGATCTGTCTTTAGTGAAACTTACCTGTGACCTTGTTTGATATTTCACCTCTACACCACTTGAGCATATTGATCTCTCGTCTTCTGGGCTCAATGATTCGGCACTGGGCTTTGAAGTGTGCTTAAGTATGAAGAGTTCAAGACTTACTGCCACATTAACAGACCCTGTTGTAGGAAAAATGTTCGCCACTTGTCACTTCTGAAGACTGAAATAGTTGAAAGAACGTTAAGGCTTGATGGTTGTTTTTCTAAACGCCCAAACATCGCGGTAAATTTGTCACGAATATAGCTCGCGAGAAAATCGTTGATTCCTTCTTTATCATTAACAACTTGTGTTATATACAAAACTAGACGACGTTCGCCAATATTCGGGCGCGCAGTAATCCCATCTATCGGAGATGAGTGGCAGCAGACATCACAACAATGTAATGTTACTGTTGATCAGTTTGTTGTAGGCCTTCTTCCGACTCTGTGATGTAAAGGGAGTCCTTCCTACTGCCAAGCGATCTTCCCTTATGGTCTTCACACAATTTTCCTCGTCGATATGAGGACGCGGTTTTAAACCATCGCCACTTAACACCATTAAAGACTACTTCCATGATCGACGTTGATATCGACTAAGCAACAAAAGTCTTAAATTCATGAATTATATTACCATAGTCGATACGGTAAAACTGTATAATGACCGGAACTTGTATTCTCTAAAACTTTTGTTATGTAATACTTTCAGATAGGACCAATAACATAGGTATTAAAAAAATTAAATTTTAGGTACATTCTCCTAAACTACCATTTCATCCACAATTAATAAAATTATTTATGACCTAGACTGTAGCACCGAATTCCTAGACTTTAAATACCAATTTTCATTCAATTCTGTTCACCCATTCTCTCGTGGTTTGGCGTTCATGTGGACTAACCAACAAAAATGGAAATTCATGAATATCTCTTGTCATAGCCGGCACGGTAAAAATGTTGGGAAATTTAATTCTATAAAACTTCAGTTATGCGCTATTTATCGATAGGACTACATAGGCTATATAGGCATCGTCAATCGAGAGCAAAATGCCTTCGGAGCCAGTGTGCTTCCCGCTTTAAAGGAACGAGAGCAGCTTAGCGAGCAAGTAGGGGAAGTTCATGACGTAATGCGTACTGAAGGCCAGTGGCGCAATGCTGTAGCACATCTTTCTTGACTGGTTAGATTCCGACACGATGCGTGTGAACTCATGTGAGATGACATTCCCTATTATACGAACGTGCAGTGGTTAAGTAGAGGAAAAGTTTTACATCGCTTCTATGCTCTGACGAAGGAAATAGCTCTCTTTTCCCACTTTGACTGCAGACTTGTGTCTAGCTCCAAACTATTCCGGTAAAACAGCAGAAGAATATAATGAGGTTTTAAATGTCACTGTATGACGAATTTGAGAGTCGGTTTCACGATATCAGGCGTTAGAAAATGATCTGCAGGTGTTCACTACGCCCTTCTCAGTGGAAATGCAAGGTAAGTTTGCGAACACAAAGATTCTTACTGAATTTTATGTTCGTTTTCCAAGGGAGAGATTTCCTAGATTGCTCCAATTTAATGCACATATTTTAAGTACATTCGCATCAACTTATTTATGTCAAAAGATGTTTTCATTAATGCAGTTTGTAAATGTAGACACAGAAGTCAGCTCACCGATGAAAACTTGAAATGTGCTTTGTAACTTGCCAGTACGCGAACAATAGTGACAAACATTGATACAATACCATCTAAACGAGCCCAAAAGTACCGTGAAGGAGAAGTATACCAGTGATATGTTTTAGTTCGTGTGGTTAATTTGTTGTCATAGTCATAAATGCCATACAAATATTGAAATGTATGATAATGAGAGTGTGAAGAATGTGTACAAATCACACAAATTGTATTTTCTTCCGGTAAATGTACGTGTCCCAAAGCTTCAGTTAATCGGGAAAATGTATTTATTCAGGACATATTGCACACTGCTGTATATTCCTTCTTTTCCTGTTATACTCTGTAATCTGTCCTGTTCGTCTCACATGATACATGCTCCAAATTATTATTATCATTATTATTATTATTATAGCGGTTGTTGATATGGAAACATTTCCGAGCGGGAAGTACAGTACGGCCACGGTACGCAACCCGCCTGACTGCTGCTCTCTTGTCACGTGACAGACAGCTCCCTAGAGCAATTGCATGATGACGTCTGCCCTAAACTACCATTTCATTCAGGGTGAATAACCTAGATTGTAGAGCATCATTTCCCGACTTCACGTAGTGATTTTCTTTAAATTCTCTTCAGCCGTTTTCTCTTGATGCGCGTGCATACAGGCAGACAGGTGAAAACCGCGTGGTCATCAGCCCATATCGGCAAGGTGACTATGAAAATGAGAGAAACTGGTGAAGGAACATCATGAAAGGAGATTGAATTGGACATCCTAACATCACAGAGTCGAAAGAAAATAATATGAAGGCCTATAACGTCGAAAGTCCATAAAATTGATAAGGAGTAACGTTACTTTGACCATCGTATGTTGTGATGTGTTTTGTCTCCTCGGCTCCCATTCGTCTCCGGTAGATTGCGTTACTGGTGTGTGCTCAGTACAACAGTCTGCTTGAATACAGGTGGGTCGGGAGTTAGATAACTTTCTTTTCAGCATGCCATTCTGCGGTTCATACATGTTCTGATAACTACTAGTTCATCATGGTGTCTGAGACCTGAGGTACTGATAGCAATGGACAGAGTGCACACTTAACGGAAAACGTCAGAGCGGTATTTACTGCTGTCTGTGGCGGGGACATACCAGCCCTGGAACAACAACAGTGAAGAGTGAGAACTATGCCATTTTTCAATTGATCGAACATTTCATGTGATAACGTTGCTTTTAAACTGGACGTTCCGCTCGGTTAATACTGTACTCTGACAGGAACACTGAAGTCACTGTAAGAGTTCAGTTTAATATTTGTTACAGCGGGTGTTTCAGAAGGGCCGTGTGCCGGTTGGCAGGGAAACATCAGTGCCAGTCGTGTGAAGGTGGAGGTTTTAAAGGCCGCACTTTTAAAATAGCTTTATTTTCTACGGGAAAGTGCGAAGGGCCACAGAGAGTAACGAAGTGATGCGCATGCTACATGAGGGGCGACAGGTACCATTGGGCTGCAACAAGAGGTGCAATGCCAGACTCAGTTCCGAGCACTACGGTCAACATTCAGGCCTAGTGCTGCATATTGAAAGACAAATTTCTGTATGACACCTTTTATGTCTTTGTTTCTCTTGCTTACGCAGCAGCAGACGTCATGAGGACAGTACTGGACACACTTCAGTAATAGCGGTGTGACTAGTCATTACAGCTTTAAAACTAGACAATATTTGAAATTGTTTTCTTACCCTGAAGAGTGAAATGTTCGTTACGAGACGTGGCGATGGATATGAATACCTGACCGTTGAGTAACATGATGAAGAGCCGCTACTTCAGTGGTGGTGGTGACAGAATGCTGAATCCTGTGCCTTGTTTTTATTTGCACGTTGTTTCTTCAAGAGAACCAAACGCCCCCTTAGTTCAACAGCGATGCAAATAGAAGCGAACTGCATTTAAAAATTCAAATTTCTGCCACAGCTTTACGTACAATATTACTTTGCATCATACACGTGCACCGTACTGAAACTGTGTCCTAAAAACCGGAGGCGATCAACTACTGAACCTTTTACAAGTGTTCCTTGTAGTTTTTACGCAATTAAAGGGGTGTATCGCTCTAACTCTGAAGGTTCCGAAGTAAACTGTAGTTCAGACTTAAGAAATGGTACTTTCGGAAATGTTATCGTAGATAACATCTTGTTCAAACAAGTCAAAAAAGCAAACGGTCACCTTTCACGTGCAAGGTACATCGCGAATTGAAGTGCATGTAGGTTTTTAACCACATACCACCCTTCCTGCCAATCAAATTTCTGGAAGAGCCGGGAATCGAACCATGCCCCCGAGCACAGCAGCTAACAGTGTTATCCGTTACCTAAACGCAAGAACATCAGTGAAATTAAAAAAGAACATGAAACAGTTTATATACTCATTAGACTTCCTATCTCTAGTCGATGCACAAGTGGGACAGTAAATCGAGAATAGCCCCGCTACTAGGTCAGCAGCAGGCTGGGGTGAGACGAGCAGGGGTGAAAGCACATTAGTCTTACTGTCGGATTTTTTATTATGGACACCCGAGTTTAGGCTTTAATTACAAACGAACCAATAGGCCTATTGCAATGCGAGTTATACCAATATTTTCCTTGTTTAATTCTACATTAGCGTATATAAGACACATTGTTTTCGACGTTCATTACATATTTTTTATTTGTGGTTATAATAAATATTGCCCGGGTTTTTGGCTTCTTCTCTAGGAAGCGCTCACTTAGGAATATATACAAGGAAAACGACTTGTCTGATTCTAATGAAATTTTTATATGTTATAACCACATGTATGTGAAGTGTAATACTCAACTTACAATGTTTTTCAACCACCCCGAAAAAAGTTCTTATCATTTTCCTAAAGCAACTCTTTCTCTGCCCAGGATAAACGTACAACAGCAAACTTGGGCTTGTTTTGAAGCACTCAGTGATGGTTATCAGAAACTACAACAACTGTAACCGTACAGTTTGGTACCGAATTTATAAAGTGTAATATTGAAAGGAGGTTTTGTGTACGCCGGACCGTGCGATTAACAGCAGGCCGGGTGGTGATATCGGGCGCAGTGTTGCCGCGTTCAGTAGTAATCACGCGCGCAACGAAAACAGCTTTTCGTTAATTTTTAACCTTTAATTTTATTTCTGCTTATAAATTCCACTTCCCATCACCTTTTCTCATACGGGCTTTGGACCTTCAAAGGCAGGTTTAAAAATGGTTGACTTCCTAATTTAGAAATATCACACTGTACAATTTTTACAAGAGTTATTTGCATTATTATTTACATATATTTACAATATTTAATTCTATCAATTTTCTTCGTCTGAAAAATCACTGTGTTCCGATGAATCGGTGCTGCTGTCATTCATGTTGATTATGACTGGCTCAAAATAAGGGACGTTTTCAGACAGTCCATCTTTTTCCCAGTAGTGGTCTTCAATTTTCTTAGCGTGTTTAACACATTGTTTCCAAAGTTCACGGGCCACGGTACATAAGGCTTCTCGGCACAAAGCGTTAATTGCTCCCATACCTCTACCATTTTCTAATTGTTAGCCATATTTGTTTTTTCTATTTTCCCTTTTACGTAAGCCCAAATGAGCTCGATTGAATTAAGCTCGCAATGGGCCACTGGTAACCAAACAAGCTGTACATCTGGTCGAAGTCGTTTAGTCAGTTGTTCCAGCTTCTTTACCGGTGTTTGAAACTAAGGCCTGGCAACGACAATCAGCTCTCATTTCGTTAATTTTTTATAATCGTCAACTCCAGGTGGTAGTGAAATATTCCTTGATGTTATCCAGGATATAATTTCAGGTTTCAGCCATGACATGTTCGGGTTTTTAGATGAAGGATCGTCCATCATATGATATGGAGCTTGATCTATAGCGACAGCCGACCTTTGAGGCAATAAGCTCAAGACTTTCGTGAACCATTCTTCATAATGAGTCGAGATCATCTCATTGTGGTAATCAGCACTTCTTTTCTTGCCAATAAAACAAAGTTCTGCACCGTCAAGAAATAGTTCTTCACTTCCGATGTGTAAAATTATGATGCGTTTCCCAGCCCCAGACGGTGTTTTGAACCCTCCATGCCATCCATAAATTTCCTGAATGAACCCTCTGTACATTTTATAGTTGTCAAAGTTGTTTTCTAAAGCTTCAATCACGTTTTCTTGCCACCCATATTACATAGTATGGTTCTGTCCGCACCAGGTCTCGTCTGTAAAGAAGATCTTTTAGCCCTGTGCTCTTAAGTCTCTAATTCGTCTAAGGTAGGTATGTCGGTATGCAGCAACTGTCACAGATTCCATTAGCACTGATTTCCTGTTTAGTTTTTTGAATCGGAATCCCAAGCTTTGAACTACTTTCAAAAGCGTAGAAATTGACATATCAGGAAAATCCACCATATTTTCTAACAGTTTCATGCGGAGGATTTTAATTGTAGGAAATACCTTATTCATATAAAAATCGTGCATATTTCTTCGTATTGTGTTCAAAGTAAAATCATCGAGATGGATTTTCGGACGCCCCGGTCTCACACACTGCTTCTTTCTTGACCTGAATGACGTATTTCTATCATTCTCCTTTGAAGCGGCTCCTACTCTCTACACTGACGACAGCGATAATCCAAGACAATCTGCCGCCTTCTTGTACACATGGAACCTCTTGTCCCCTACTTTTCCCCCTCACATTGAAAGAAACAAATAGCACTCAAAATCATTGCAAGTTCACCCTCTGATAACGGCGGTCTCGGAGGCATCTTGAAGTGACGTGGCCAACATGCAGAACATAGGACAACTCAAAATAGCTTGCGGACAAACCAAGGCCACGGGCATTCCGTTGCACAACTGCCCGGAACGAGTGTACTGTGTTCGTTGCGCGCGTGATTACTACTGAACGCGGCAACACTGCGCCCGATATCACCACCCGGCCTGCTGGTAATCGCACGGTCCAGCGTACACAAAACCTCCTTTCAATATTACTCTTCATAAATTCGGTACCAAACTGTACGGTTACAGTTATTGTAGTTTCTGATAACCATGACTGAGTGCTTCAAAACAAGCCCAAGTTTGCTGTTGTACGTTTATCCTGGGCTAAGAAAGAGTTGCTTTAGAAAAATGAAAAAATGATAAGAACGTTTTTCTGGGTGGTTGAAAAACATTGTAACTTAAGTATTGCACTACAAATACACGTGGTTATAACATATAAGAATTTCATTACCATCAGATAAATAGTTTTCCTTGTATATATTCCTAAGTGAGCGCTTCCTAGAGAAGAAGCCAAAAACTCGGGCAATATTTATTACAACCACAATAAAAAATATTTAATGAACGTCGAAAACAATGTGTCTTATATGCGCTAATGTAGAATTAAACAAGGAAAATATTGATATAACTTGCATTGCAATAGGCCTATTGGTTCGTTTGTAATTAAAGCCTAAACTCGGCTGTCCATAATAACAATTCCGACAGTAGTTCCTTTTTTCTGCATTCTGAACGACATCTGCGTATGTTAGGAGAAATTGGCTGAGCACAATGAATATGTAACATCCGACACACTCTTATGACTGACAACGTGTGTAGACACAAACATGCCAGTTCATGGAAACACTTTTTGCTTCACACCCAACATTGTGTAAAGTTGAAGCTCAAGCGTACGTCAGGACTTGCTTAATACAGGAGACATTTGTTCGTTATTTTAAAACTGATTGCCGTGCACGTTGTCAGTCCAAACTCCCGATGTGTCGGCAACCACTCTGCTGTACGCGTGCTGCGGAACAGTCTACTCTTACCAAGGGGCTGCACATTGATACTGTATAATCAACTCACTACATGGGTGTTGAAGCCTTCTGCATGAGCTTCGTTTGTTTTAAAATGTCAGTGTACAGTGAAAGCCTGCTAACATGGGATGATTTGGAGAGAAGAATGAAAGTGTCACAGGTATATTGATCATGTTCGTTGTACGCCGTAACGAAATTGCACTGTTTGTTTTCTTTACTGTACTGCTCGAGGCACGGCGGGAGTTTAGCACGTATTGTTCACTCCACCTACTGAGTTGTATGTATCTGAAACATAGGGCTACGCTGTATTGTCCTTACCATAAATTATACACACACATTCATTTTCCGCCATTCCATTTGTTAATGCAGCGCTATTGTTAGTATTCTCAAACATGTCCAAACACAAGTGTTAAAAATGAATGTATATTTTTATTCTCATATACTAAGACAACAAAGTTTAGAGGGAACTGTTTGTGTTGGAGGAGTGGTACCGGGCAGGGTGATCAATTTAGACATGAGAACATCGCTGCCCACAGCAGAGCGGCAGAAATAGCACGCACGTTCATGACCAAGATATCATTAGCTTCTATTATAAACAAAAAGCTCTAATATGTACTTGTTGGTACAGCAGTACAAAACTGTCAGCTAACTGCTCCGAGCCGCCGAACTGTTTAGGACATTTCATTGCAAGGTGTCACCGTGACAATGAAAGCTCTATAAACAAATGAATCACTAAAAGTGGTGAGCGCTTTAGTGGCGCAATTCAACCTCATAACTTACTGGCACATTACTGTAACACGTTTAGAAAGCACTGTTTTAAAAACGGCAGCGTATTATTCCGACCAATTGGCTGCTCCAGTACAAAGGAACAGGCAATTTACAAATTTGTCTTCAGAGAATTGCATGACTTTCTTTACATTCTGTAAATGCAAGACTTTTCCTTACAATGATTATCAATTACTTTCACATTCGTAATAACTTTGTTGTGAACCGAAATTTATTTCTTCGTTTTAGACTGCTGAAATTGAAAACCTAGTGCATAAGTTCAATTTTGAACTTCTAATAGCATTTCTTTTGTTCCATCGCCGAGTGAAACTTTGTCACTAGTAGCGGAGTTCTTTGTACATCAAATGCGTGCAAATAATAAAAGTGAATCAGTTTCATTGAGTAAAACAGAAGATGTCCATTGGTCAGCAATTTGTTTGTGTATTAGTGAATACACACAACATTTTGATAAGGGTAACAGAGGGTATCTGCAGTTCGAGTCACAGTGTAGCTAATTAAAAAGTAAACAAACTCGTATCCTCATGCCGAGGTTTAGACATACCAGCCGCTAACCGCTACGCTACGGAGGCGATCACAGAGAACAAAACGTTCAGCCCCAGAGTTACCTAGCGCTTAGTACGCTCATCTTACGAATTTCCACGTGCACAAAGACAATGAGAACATAACACCACTCCCAGACTTCGTGTTTCATCTCGGCCCCTTCATTTGAATATCTCCGAGCATCTCATCAAATGAATGTGACGTCAGGCGCTAGAAACTCTTGATTCACGACCTCAGGTTACTTTGTGTTTGTATGTCGTTTAATGGGGACTTCACTTCACTAAAAGTAAATCTCGGCACCCAATTATATTTTTCTCTTCTAATCGTCTTTCCTAATATGTTTACCCTCCCGGGTTGATATGGCATCCTACCTCTACCGCCTTTGGGTCAGGGGATACAACTGGATAGGAGGAACAGTACGTCACCAAGGCGGCCTCAGAGGCCTTGTGGGGGTGAGAAGGAAGCGGCCGTGGCCTTAAGTTAGGTACCATCCCGGAGAACCACTTCGAGGATGGCTAAGGTGGGGATCGAATCCTCCTCTACTCAGTTCCAGCCCTCGTACCACAGTGGGGAATCGAACCCAGGCCTCCGGGGGTGGCAGCTAATCACACTAAGCACTACACCACAGAAGCGGACCTCTTCTAACCTCTGGAAGCCTTTTGTCTCTATATCACTCTCTGCTGCATACAGAGTTGTGCGTCAGTTCTCGGGCTTTCTTCCTTCTCCACATAGTTCTCTCTGACGAACCCTTCATTTACTGAGGAGATCCCGAGACGCTCTATGCTGGATATTTCTGAACTCTAAATACAAATAAAATGTGCACAAGCCATGTGTGCGTTTCGTGCCCGGAATTTCCTTTTTACTGCTTTCTAATTTTACTTTTAAACGCTAAATGAACCGTTTAAGAAGTCACATGAATGTTTTGCTCAATTTCAAATATTTCATTCGTAGACTGTGTAGTTTTTTTGGAGAGACTGGTGTTTATGAAGATTTATACTGTTTGTAATATACTTCCATGTTTTGATTTTTCTCAGGAAATATTATCTCACTTGAAATTATGTAGGAGTTCAAAAGTACTCGCGGTACAGCTTATATGTATACTGATGAGAGTGATCCAATGAATATTCACAGCATATTTCTCTATCATCGAGGAAATGGCCATGCGGGCAGGGTCACGCAGCTGTGAGCTTGCATTTGGGGAGATAGTGGGTTCGGTAGTTTCCCATTTTCACACGAGGCACATGCTGGGACTCTACCTTAATTAAGGTCACGGCCGCTTCCTTCCTACCCCTAGGCGTCTCCTACCCCATCACCAGCATAAAATGTATGTGTCGGTGCGATGTAAAAAAATAGTCGAAATAAACTTTCAACACATTAAACTTAGCTCGTATTCACTGCACACCGAAAAAATGTAAGTATACATTTCCCGCCTGCAGAATAATACCTGCTATGACGATGATCTAATTAACGATACATTGTCTACTCACAACACGACCATTTCGTTACACGGCACACCAGTGGATACAACGAATTTCGCCTAGGTCACATTTGTTCAGTTGAAACTTCTTCTCAGCCCCATTGTACATATCTCACACGCTGTCCCCATTCCAATGGATAAACTGTCGTGAAAAAGGAGTCCAGCCTATCTGGTGAAATTTTAGACGCATTCAAGTAAGTTTGCGATTCTTATATCGTTAATCTGAAAACACAAATACACTCAGTTATGGCAGGAGTTACCACATGGCTGACAATTCACCTTAGAAAGAAGTAATGTCCACTGTACTTGTGTGTCTCATATAGAACATGCTTCACACCACGTGAAGTGCCAGTCTGTCAGGCGCTCAGCGGAAACCGGCCATCTAGGCTTCAAAAGCATACCGGGCGTTAACGAGGTACCGAACGCCAGATCGCTAAGTGAGTGTCTGCGAGAAACACGTACGACCCACGTAATCGGGGACGATTTTGAAGAAAACATCGTGGTGAGTTCACTTTTTGCAAAAGTAAAATACCGCAGTTACCCGTATACCCCGACAAGTCGCCTTCCAGTTTACATCGTGGATTTCCCGGCTGCTATGACGACGATCTCATTAACGATACATTGTCTACTCACAGCATGACCATTTCGTTACACAAAAGATACTTCACAGAGCAAACTGGACAATATGCTGTAAACAAGAAGAGGAAGCGTGAGGACGTTTATAAAAGGGTTCAGTGTGCTGTGTTGCAATATAAAGAATACCAATACTTAAGGGCTCTGAGCTTCGACTTTGTCGGAACTTTCTATAAGTTAAAGCAGATAATCTTTGCTTTCAACACAGCACACTGTAAAGACACTGAAATAAGGAAACAACGTATATCACAATATAAAAATTCATTAAAATAAAGCATCCATAAATAGGTTGTATTTCTACCTTAGCACATGTGCCAATGCACTGACAAAAAGTCCTTTAGGCCGCATAGCTAATAGTTCGTTTCTACGAACTGCTAGCTACGGAATGTCCGTGGCAACAGACATTATGGTAGACTTAGGCGGAATATTTGCACAAAACTATATCTTAGTGTCCACAGTTCAATATACAGTTTGGCACATCATCAATTTATTTGGCAACTGCGAAGACATATATAAGCATCCACTCTTAGAGCCACTGAGGAAGTTTAGTTTGACAAAGTCTTGTGAGTTAGAAGCAAATCTTACATCTTAAGCGTTTAAATATTACAGACAAGTGCTTCTGGTCCTTGAACTAGTAAAACACAAATATAAAATACACTGATTTATCACTTCGAGTGTCGGGCGTTCACTGCTAGACACATTTAACGACTGGTGAAGGTAGTTCTTTCTTCAAAGGTTCTGAGAATACAGATCTCATGTGCTTTCACGAGAAGTAATACTCTCTTGGTGTATTGCGGCTGAAATGGGCGACACTGATGATGGGACTGCAGGTCGACAAGTTATACTTGTGATATGAACACTCTCCTCGTTCAGCGATTGGTGAAGAGTAACAGTATTTGCCTATAGTTCAACTACTTCACGCTTCTGTCTGTTGGCACCACCAAAGGTAATGTGAAACAACAATAACCGATGGCGGAGTCACAATGAGGCATGACGAGTGAGGGCAGAAACTGCTATTGCAGCATAAATAACACCTTTTATAACACTAAGACCCATTAGTCATGTTTCGCATACTTGCAAGAGACTGGGACATTTCGCTGTGTTCTGTGCTATGCATCCATCACGAAAGTGTATTTGTTTCCTTTAAAATTCCTCTAATTATCCATCCCTTTCTCGCATGAAGGAGTGTGTTCCAGCCTCAACAGTTTTAAAATGTTCCACAAGCGCGTGTAATGTAAGAAACAGATTAAATGGAACATCTGACTGAATATAAATCACTCCAATTAGGTCTCTTGTTTCCTCCCCAGTTGCGAGCTGTCCTGTGTAAAGACAAATCTCTTTTCCAGATGTTGTACCCGGCTCAAAACTGTATTTTCAAAGAAAATAATTGATGACTTATTTCCAGGTTGGAGAGGAAATCTCGATGGTTTTTTTTAAATGGTTACAGCGAAACTAACTTTCTGTTGCTAATTAAGTTGTTCGCTGAGAATAATGGCAAAATAGAACGGGAAAGAAGTTTTCGTAACGTGCCAGTCTCATCACCACATTCGATAATACTTCCCAGAAAGAAGAAATACTTCGAAATAGTTCGTCACACCAATTTCAAGCAAATATCCGGAACAATAAAAAAATACGAAACATTTACAGATGTATAACGTCCAGTTTAAGGGTTCCACCCCTCGTAACGTTCGCGCTTCTTGCGACATCGGCCGGCCAGGCGAAAGTAGGAGCCGAACTCGCACGACGGCAGCCTACACTCTTCGTTCTGTATGCACCTGCAACAGAAAAATAAACAACATCAGGCCTCTCCTGACAAGACTGGGAGTGGACGTTGGTGGCAGCGGTGATTATGGTACTGCTAGTTATAGGGGGCGTGGAAGTCGATTTCCAGTGGTAACATGAGCTGGAAAGATGTGGGGTGGTAAAGGAGGTTCTGGAAGAAGTTTCCCCGTTCGAACAGATTAAAAATATGATACAGGAACAAATGAAAGAATTCGAAAATGTGAGAGAATGGGTCCGGAAAAAACGTACGAAACAGTGACTAAAATGGGGAACGAGGGAGAAATTGTATTATAGAGAAAATAATTAAATATGGAAGAGGAGATGTTGAAGCTGAAGATGGAAATAGAATACAGTAATGAGGAACGCAGGAAGAAATGCTTTTTTTTTAAGTTGCTTTACGTCGCACCGACACAGATAGGTCTTATGGCGACGATGGGACAGGAAAGGGCTAGGAGTGGGGAGGAAGCGGCCGTGGCCTTAATTAAGGTACAGCTCCAGCATTTGCCTGGTGTGAAAATGGGAAACCACGGAAAAACATTTTCAGGGCTGCTGACAGTGGGGTGAAATGCTCATGTATATATGTGGTGCCGGAAGAAAAGGGAGAGGACAAAGTGGGGACAATTCATAAAGTTGTGGACGACATCCGGAACAAAATGAAAATTAACTTCAGCGAAGTAGATGTAGATGATGCGGAAAGGATAACGAAAGCGCATGGTAACAGGCTAAAGTTGTTATCACATTGATGGCTGAAACAGTGATAAGTATCGCGGGGAACCTACAGAGTGAAAAAAAATGATTAAGAAAGACATGGGAAGAGAAGGCAACAAGAATCTGAAAATACTAAAGAAACATTTAGTGAGGGCCAGACGTGAAGGATTAAGAGGGCACATTAGAGAGTGGCAATTAGTGGTAACTAATGGCAGATTTTGGAATGCGACGAAATTACGCGCATTATAGGAGGGTCTGATGCAGGATGCAGGGATGGAAGAAAGGCAGGTAATAGAAAGCAGCGCCGGAGACGACGGGAATGGTGACTCAAATGGAAGCAGTGAGCTAAGTTTAACGTCGAGATCGGAGGAGTGAGTGGACACTCGCATAGTGAAAATAATAGTTTGAGGGGAAAAGCACAAGTAAGACGAACTATGGGGTAAGAAAGGTAAAAGAGATGAAGGCATAGTAACGAGAAGTAAAAAGGCAAGTAGTATTAGTAAGGTAGATAATAATGAAAGGTGATTCGGTCTGTAAATAATTAGATTGGAAGATGTTAAGAAGTCAAATTTGGCTGTGGCGAAGTGTGTATGGTAAAGGCCTAAATGGAGTTTAGTTAAGCATATCAGAATTAAGAGGGATGATATATGCATTACGAGTGGTGTGCAGTGAAGTATATCAGAATAATAAGTGACGGTAATAGTGATGATGATTAAGAGGTTCATCGCTGGTGTGTAAGAGTGAGTAATTAATGAAGATTGGCTGAAAGGTGGTGGGAGTTTGGTCTTAGAGTTATTAGTGTTATTGTTAAGAAGTTAAACATGGTAAGTGGTGGAGTGTGTTTGTTAATTTTATAACAGGAAAAACATTAATAGTGGAAATGTATTCTTAACTGTAAGAGGTAGAATTGGTGGTGTGTAAGAGTAATTAATTGATGAGGTTGACGATATAATAAAAAGTGGATGTAAGGTGGTTGGAGGTTGGCCTTGGAGAGATTAGAGTTAAGGGGTTGATTTGGTGGTATCTGAGACTGATTAAGTTATTTAATGTACAATTTAATGTGGAGTTTGGGAAATATAATGTGACCTGATGAAAGGTGGTAAGTGGGAAGAATGATGAAGTGGAAGAGATTGCAGTTGTATGTAAGTAATATTAGCAAGTATGCCGTATTGAAGTTAAACGAGATTGGAATGAAAGTAAGTGGAAACTTGGTTGGTGAAATAGTATAGAGTGATTGTAAAGAATATAAAAATTGTGAAGTGGTAAGGTTGGTGAATATTGATTAAGTGGTAGAAACTGTTGCAATTGGATTGGAGGTTTGGTATAGAGTGATAGAAAAGAGATGGTAGGAGAAGGATTTGATGGATATAACTGTAAGAGTGATTAAGTTATAGAGTTTGGTGGTACGAATTAATGGAATGTAATTAGACTTGAAGATATAGGGTAAAGTTGTAACAGCTCAGCAGATTGAGTAAGAGCCTGGGGCAATAATATAGTTCATGATATGAGGAAGCAGACAGCATGAGTAGGCTGCTCACTCAGATGCCGGGTTTCGCTCACATAACAGGATGAGGGAAGGTATGCCGTATTGCCATGGCGGAAAGATGTCCATTAGGAGTTGGCCAGAGGCCATTTTGCCGTGATGACGATTATTTATCTTAATTTATCTTATATTGTGAGTCCGCTTATTTAATTTAATTTAATTCGATAGAATTTAATTTCATGTTAGCGTTACTAATATATAGCTTAAGTTGGAGTTATTGTGTTCCTTGGAGGGATTGATTGGTTTAATTACTGAAGATCCGAGGAAATAAAGAACAAGGATATCTATAATCCAACCATCCCTTTCTTTCTTGAGTCGTATAACATTAAAAAAAACACGGTGACTTTTCTTTGGCGCGAGGGGAACAATTCCCAAATCTTTCCTCACATGGTGACAAAAATATAAACTAGCGAGAAATCTACAAGATGAGATAGTCGTCTCACTCATGAAATACTCCGTTTCGATTCTTCGTCACCATTTATATGGAGTTCATGCCATTTAACATAGTTAATTGTAACCTATCATTTTTTAAACATTAATCTTTTTTATCTTCCCTCAAAATTGTTATTGTGTATGGCAAATCTAGGGTGTCCTGGATCAGACTAAATAAATAAATAAATAAATTACCAAGCAACCCTGCAGGCTGTGATGTAAGCTATGGATGGTCAAACGATGTTACTTATCCACCGTGCTGGCTGTGATGTAAGCTATGGATGGTCAAACGATGTTATTTATCCACCGTGCTGGCTGTGATGTAAGCTATGGGTTGATGGTCGGACAATGTTACCTATCGACTCTGCAGGCTGTGATGTAAGCTATGGGTTGATGGTCGGACAATGTTACCTATCGACTCTGCAGGCTGTGATGTAAGGTATGGATGGTCAAACGATGTTATTTATCCACCGTGCTGGCTGTGATGTAAGCTATGGATGGTCAAACGATGTTATTTATCCACCGTGCTGGCTGTGATGTAAGCTATGGATGGTCAAACGATGTTATTTATCCACCGTGCTGGCTGTGATGTAAGCTATGGGTTGATGGTCGGACAATGTTACCTATCGACTCTGCAGGCTGTGATGTAAGCTATGGGTTGATGGTCGGACAATGTTACCTATCGACTCTGCAGCCTGTGATGTAAGGTATGGGTTGATGGTCGGACAATGTTACCTATCGACTCTGCAGGCTGTGATGTAAGCTATGGGTTGATGGTCGGACAATGTTACCTATCGACTCTGCAGCCTGTGATGTAAGGTATGGGTTGATGGTCGGACAATGTTACCTATCGACTCTGCAGGCTGTGATGTAAGCTATGGGTTGATGGTCGGACAATGTTACCTATCGACTCTGCAGCCTGTGATGTAAGGTATGGGTTGATGGTCGGACAATGTTACCTATCGACCCTGCAGGCTGTGATGTAAGCTATGGATGGTCAAACGATGTTACTTATCCACCGTACTGGCTGTGATGTAAGCTATGGGTTGATGGTCGGACAATGTTACCTATCGACTCTGCAGGCTGTGATGTAAGGTATGGGTTGATGGTCGGACAATGTTACCTATCGACTCTGCAGGCTGTGATGTAAGCTATGGGTTGATGGTCGGACAATGTTACCTATCGACTCTGCAGGCTGTGATGTAAGGTATGGGTTGATGGTCGGACAATGTTACCTATCGACCCTGCAGGCTGTGATGTAAGCTATGGGTGGTCAAACGATGTTATTTATCCACCGTGCAGGCTGTGATGTAAGCTATGGATGGTCAAACGATGTTATTTATCCACCGTGCTGGCTGTGATGTAAGCTATGGATGGTCAAACGATGTTATTTATCCACCGTGCTGGCTGTGATGTAAGCTATGGATGATCAAACGATGTTATTTATCCACCGTGCAGGCTGTGATGTAAGCTATGGATGGTCGAACGATGTTATTTATCCACCGTGCTGGCTGTGATGTAAGCTATGGATGGTCAAACGATGTTATTTATCCACCGTGCTGGCTGTGATGTAAGCTATGGATGGTCAAACGATGTTATTTATCCACCGTGCTGGCTGTGATGTAAGCTATGGGTTGATGGTCGGACAATGTTACCTATCGACTCTGCAGGCTGTGATGTAAGATATGGGTTGATGGTCGGACAATGTTACCTATCGACTCTGCAGGCTGTGATGTAAGGTATGGATGGTCAAACGATGTTATTTATCCACCGTGCTGGCTGTGATGTAAGCTATGGATGGTCAAACGATGTTATTTATCCACCGTGCTGGCTGTGATGTAAGCTATGGATGGTCAAACGATGTTATTTATCCACCGTGCTGGCTGTGATGTAAGCTATGGGTTGATGGTCGGACAATGTTACCTATCGACTCTGCAGGCTGTGATGTAAGGTATGGGTTGATGGTCGGACAATGTTACCTATCGACTCTGCAGGCTGTGATGTAAGCTATGGGTTGATGGTCGGACAATGTTACCTATCGACTCTGCAGGCTGTGATGTAAGGTATGGGTTGATGGTCGGACAATGTTACCTATCGACCCTGCAGCCTGTGATGTAAGGTATGGGTTGATGGTCGGACAATGTTACCTATCGACCCTGCAGGCTGTGATGTAAGCTATGGATGGTCAAACGATGTTATTTATCCACCGTGCTGGCTGTGATGTAAGCTATGGATTGGTGGTCAGACGATGTTGCCTATCGACCCTGCAGGCTGTGATGTAAGCTATGGATGATCAAACGATGTTACTTATCCACCGTGCAGGCTGTGATGTAAGCTATGGATTGATGGTCAGACGATGTTACCTAGCAACCGTTGATGGATGACATTGACCGTGAGACATATTCTTGATCATTTCATTTTTACAGAAGGAAGAATGATTTTACTTTTTATGAGGGCTACTGTAGTTAGCCTGTGATGAATATGAAGTGCCTAAATCCAGAGTAGCGTAAGTATTAAATATCTTTCAGAAATATGGAGGCCTGCTTGTCCAGTTTTTGAGAATGGACACTTCTGATATGGCGAGCACTTAGCAGCCATGGACTTCCAGAGGCACACGTAGGATGAATTCAACTGTTGTACACCGGGCGAGTTGGCCGTGCGGTTAGGGGCGCGCGGCTGTGAGCCTGCATCCGGGAGGTAGTGGGTTCGAATCCCACTGTCGGCAGCCCTGAAGATGGTTTATACATGGTTTGCCATTTTCACACTGGGCAAATGCTGGGACTATACCTTAATAAAGGCCACGGCCTCTTCCTTCCAACTCCTAGGCCTTTCTTATCCCAGCGTCGCCTTAAGACTTATCTGTGTCGGTGAAACTTAAAGCCACTAGCAAAAAAACGGTTGTACCGTAAAGTCACAAGCGTGGTTCGATGTCTGACTGGGTTCTCACTGCCCTTTAACGTCCCTGTCGGCGTTTAGCACTCTCACCTATACTCTTCAACGGCATCCCTGGACACTGCCGCATACGGATGACGTGATGCACGAGGTGGAAATCTGAAAAAAGAGGCAGGACGACTCAACACCCAAAAGTGAGAATATCTAGAATTTGGCCCCCAAGTCACCCGTTTTAAATATTTTGCATCTCTGGTCACATCAGATAACGGCATGGTGCACAGGGGACTGGTTCGCCCGAATATCTGAAGACGTGTGATTGTTATTGGCGGAAGAAGAGTTAGAATGTCTTGGTCTGACGAGGAAATGAGATGAGAATGTTGTGATGGCTGATGGTAGAGGAGTGGTATGTGTGGGAGACTCTGTAACAGGATGAACGACACGATCAAATGTAGCAGAACATTAGTTGATGGGCCGGTAGCAAAGAGGGGCGCCAAATGGTGTAATGCTATTTTATAGCGCATTTGGTTGTCCTTCCGTTTCAGACGGATCATAACATTTCATATTCTCTTAGTATTAAAAAAGTGTACACAGAGGGTGACCTCCATATCTTGTATTTAAGCAGATACATAGAGTTTTCGGGCCCCTCTGAAGCCCCCCGCGCCTTGTGTTGAATAGCGAACATTCTGCTTGCCTATGATGCTGCGACAGACCAACAACCTGATGCAGTCGAGCTGACTGGTAGTGAGGGAGAGGGTAGCCTACTCTTGTCGGCTGAACGGCCTCCATCTCGCGATCTAACCACCATGGCCACAGGCAATAGAGAGAAGGTAGTTGTACTTACTGTCGGTCTTGTGCGCTGAAGTAATCCTTGCCCTTCTTGAGCCTCAAGCACTCCCGCTGCTTGTCGAAACAGTCGCAGGTACAGGCTCCGTCCCGTCCGTAGCGAACAGAGAACTTGCTGGGGCATCGGCAACTGCAACAGAGGAACAATCTTTATAATGGTACACCCTTCTAACAGGACATTTGTGTGCGGTCAAATGATGAAAGGAGTTCCACGCATTGTTGTGTGTGCTGTGATGTTATCATATGCGATTTTGAAGGTTTAAATTAACTTCAACAGTCCCTCGAGATACATCAGCTCACGAAAGATACTTTTCAGTAATGAAGCAATGTGAATTAACAGTACTTTGAAAATGTAGTGATGTTTTAGGAAATAATATACTGAAAGCTATACATTTGCACTTAACTGTTCGGAAGAGAGTAATAAAGACGAAAAATGATGCGCCAGACAATATACCAAGAAGGAATATGCGACACAAACAATAATGATGAGGTATCGGAACACCACCAGAGACAGGAAACAACTCATCCGGAGGCGACCAGTCGTAGAGAGGAGGACCGTCACGCCCCCACCGGTGGGAGAGAAGTTCACACCCCTACCGGCGGATGAAGGAAATAAAGAAGGAGGCTATACTTTAGAGGATGCAGGGAACAAGAGACGAGAAGAAACAATGCACGCCCAACAGGTTCCGGGCTCCGAGCAGGAGATAGATCCACATGGCTTTATGTGGGAAACTCCATCAAGGTATCACAAAGGAGAAAACCACTCGAAACCTTCGATGAACAGGGAATGACAGGAGAGATCGGGTGCGATGAGCTGGAAACAAAGGGCCGCCTAACGGCCTTCAGACTCAGGGCATCTCTTGGTTGCCGCAAACAAGCCCTACAGCCAGACCGGTGGCCAGCGGGAGTGCTGGTGAGACAGTACCTTTTTCGGAGCAAGAAACACGAAGGCGCCCGGCTGTAACATCAGTCTTAGTAAACTCAAAATAAAAACACTAAACTGGAATATTGAAGGTCTTAGCACAGCAGTAGCGCGCGTTCCAGATAATTTCTTCAAGCCTTACGATATAGTGTTCCTGACGAAAACCTCCCTTACAAAAGATTGGAACACAAGAAACACGCATTACGCGATCAGTACAATGGCGGAGGGCGGCATCACATGTCTCGTCACATAAATTTTCTCGCCCTTCTCAATTTCCCACAAATCAAGACACTCCCTAGTAGTAAGGACCACCATCTGTGTTCTTATATGTGTGTACTTTCAACCGGAGCTCACAGCAGTAAATATCATATACGAATCAAGTCAGTGCTTGGATACTAGCACCCAGAATGACCCAGTCATACTCGCAGGGGACACCCCTTCACAAAAAACCACAGGTGTCTTGAACTACATAGAAGAGGAACGCTTCGCACTTGTAAATAACAAAGCAACTCACACTTATTTCTGTCATAACGGCGCAAGCACTTTTGACCTCATATTTGTGAACTGCAAACGCAAACTGCTAGAACAAAACATCATCGCGGAAGTGGAAACGAAGCACCTGCCAGTAGAAACATTGCTACAAGAACACAGTAAAAAACAGACCGAAAAATACAATTAAGCTAAGCAGAAAGGCAGACTTATCAGCACTTGGCAGAGTCGACACCAGCACAATAACAACACTGCTACAAAGAGAGAATCTCAATGAATCAGCATCATGGATAGAAGGACTCATCCTAAAGACCACTCACACAATAGACAACACAAAACGCAGAGCTAAACCATTGATCAACAAGGAATGTTATGAAGCCAGAGGGAAAGCCCTCAATGCCATGCATAAAGCCAGAGCAACTAAATCAGTGGATGACTTGGACCGCTAAGGTAAGCTGAGGAGAGACTACAAAATACAGATTAAGGAAGCGTAAAGGTCATTCTGGGAGGAAGAGGAAAAGCGTTTAATAGGAACAGCAAGGCAGAGACCGTACAAGGCTCTTCAGACTAAGCAACTGAAATTCGAATGGAGGTTTGGGAAGACATCTAAGCTCAATCCTTCAGGATAACGACACACGCCGGCCGGCAGCAAGCCCCAAAGTGACTCAACCCCCTACGCAGGAGATAGATTTCTTACAGAAGATGAAATAGTCCACACAATTATGAGTACAAAGAACAATAAAGCATGTGGACCAGACAACATCTACAACGAGCACCTGAAAACTACACTTCCTGCACTAGTGACTCCACTCACAGCACTCCTGAATGAGTGCCTGAAACGACGAACTGTACCCGATAAGAGAAACACTCAAAGGTAATAATGCTGTACAAGGGAAAAGGCAACACGGCTGACCCAAATGCTTACAGGGGCATCGTGCTGGAGAACACTCTACTCAAGATCATTATAACACTATTACGTTAGCGTCTTCGAGATATTATCTATGAGAAACTCCCCGATTCGCTGTTTGGTTTCAGATGTGGGAGATCAACTACACAAGCTATACACTGTCTCCAATCTGATATAGAAATGGCCTTAGCAAACCGTGGGGGAAAGCTTCACGCAATCTTCATAGATCACACGAAGGATCGTGACACAATCAATGGATCCATTCTAAAGAAGAAGCTGGAAACCACCTTAGGTTCAAGACATTACCTGCTGCCGATCATCAGAGACCTTCTCACTAATAACTGGGTGGAAATACATGATGGCATAGATAAATCGAGGCTGAGACAACAAACTGTTGGGGTACTGCAGGGGGACCCACTAAGCCCTTTACTCTTCATCGTAGCTATAGCAGACATCGTCGAGACAATAAAATGCGACAAAGCAAACCTTCTAATGTATGCGGACGACATGGCGTTGACCTCAACCTCAGAAAACCTTCAACCAGTTGGTGGACTTGGCATTGAATGAAGGGAAGAAAGTCTCTATGACCTTCGGAAGGGGGTGGGGAAGACCCGGCACTTTCTACACTGGCGAGACGCCGTTAAAGTCAGTCACCAGCTTTTCGTACCTGGAAGTTACCCTTCAGTCACGGAACTGTATTCATACGTCACATAAACGACAGAGTTAGCGCCGCGACGAGAGCCATAAATGACATCAAGTCAATAGGTAAACTCTCTCTGGAAACAGCCCTACGACTGTTCAAACTCAAAGTTGAACCTGTCGCTGGAAAACATATGGACACATCTAAAGAAGAAAACCCTCGAAATGATAGAGAAGCTGAAGGCAACATACTTAAGAGTGAGTATGAATAAATGAATGATTAAAGAGTGAGGAAAGAGAGGCAGTGAAGAATGGTTGGCTAACTGAGGTATGAATAAGAGATTGAGTTGATGGTAGGAGATTGGAAAGTCTGATGGTAATTTTGTAGTAAGAGGCTGAGATAATAAACTTTTGCCGTGTTAAGAAAACAAGGTGAACTTCTTTAGAACTTTGGTCCACATCTCGTCAGGAAGTCTTCTCTAATGAGATATCGTAGAAACATTTCTTACATTAATTGATTAGGCTCCACAAGTGAACAACCTAACCATAATTCTATCTTCATAATTAATTAACAATGAAACGCTTCGATACATTTTTTAAAATTTACTTTACGTCGCACCCACACAGATACCGATGAAGGGACAGGAAAGGGCTAGGAATGGGAAGGAAGCCTTAATTAAGATACAGCCCCAGCATTTGCCTTGTGTGAAATGGGAAACCACGGAAAACCATCTTCAGGGGTGCCGATGGTGGGGTTCGAACCCTCTATCTCCCGAATACTGGTAGCACTTACGTGACTGCAGCTATCGAGCTCGGTCGTGCACTAGTTATTAGAGCGACAACACATTAGCAATACGCTTTTCTTGGAATGAGCTGACACTCTCCAGAAATAGAAATAGAACACAACTGAAGTGTGAGGGATTTATCGAGCTAGGATGGAACATAATGAATACCGATATGTAGAATAGAAGTGGAAACTTTAGTATAGTAGAGAATAATTCGGGAATAATCAAACAGAAGACTAGATTTCACTCACTTGTTAGTGTCCGTCCTCTCGGGCTCGGACTTGCGGTGTCCACCGTAGTTGGCGGACCGTCTGAAGTAGTGTCCCGACTCCACATCGCGGTGCATCATAGCGGCGTTCCTGTTCTCACACATGCATTCCGTGTGGTTGTAGAAGGTGAGCTTCTCCACGCGCTGGGGGGCGCTCGAGCCCACTGTCGTGGTCTGGAACAACACACACAATATAACGAGTAACTACAAAATTAAGTAAGAAGGCTAATGCTAATAAAAAAAAAAGAAAAAGGGGCCAATGTCGGCTGCTAGCTTCATCAGAATGACGTAGTTACGTGACAACTGAAGCACAATATCAAAGCAAAAAAGCTCGATAGCTTGAGCCAAGAGCTGAACCACATTCCCTAAATACGCAGAATTCCTAAAATAGCAGTTTATGCGGTAGGCCTACTCAAGACCGACTACAATATATCAGACCGTAATATCAAAACCAAAATGGAGGACGTCATAGGGGGATCAGTTGCCGACTGTTCAAGGTTAGAGAGTCATCTTAAAAACTTCATTTCGATGCGAAAGCTTCTCATTTTAGATTACTTTTCTCCAGGAACCCCAAGATTTATGTCAAAACTTAGTAGACAATAATTGGAATGATGCACAATAAGCAAAAAGAGGATTACCTTAGCATCGTTTAAAATATCAATAACACAACACTGACATAAAGAAACATGTGACGTGCAATAGATCAGTTTTATCTGACAACCAGCTGGTTAATGTCAGAATATAGGCTGATCCACCATTTAGATATTACATTCAGTGCCCTCAGAAATAACAGCACACTCATTATGTAAAATCGTATGACATGTTAATAGCTAGAGCAACTTTCTGCCTCTCGGTAGCTGTGGGATGCAAGGAGTTCCTGGTCAAATTTAGAGCAAGCTGTAATAGTATTCTTATGAACCCATTCTATCAAAGATGTACATGATGAGACAGAACCATCATGTTAGTTTTTGTATCAACTGATAGGCTCCTGGATATATGTGAGTCCATATCAGAAGCTCAGGTGGATACTGTGCCTTAAGCTGAAACTAATCATTCCAAAGCAAATGTTATTTTCGTACATCTTACTATATCCATATCACTATCACGAATGAAGGCTTCCTCTACAATATTCACTAGGATATAAATCCTATTGGAAGAGGAAAGACGTTTGTAACTGACTCACCAAATTGTGCAGCTTATCCCATACAGAAAGTCTCGGTTGGCACACACCTATTTTCTTACAAAAGACCTCACATTCAAGGTACTTGACACTTCTAAACAGATATCGTCAAGTCTGTTATCATCGTGTACCTTAATAAAAAAGAGCACTATCATCCGCGTTAAGTGGAAACAGGAGTTTGTTCTGAAGTCATCAAAAGAGGATCAACATGTCTCCCTAGAATACTACCGTTTTCTGTTGGGAAGAGACACTTCCTACCCCAAAATCCTGGTTCAATATGTTAAACGGTTTGACCTTAGACTTAACTTTCCCGATAGATATACAGTATTTCTCCCTTAAATCTTTATAGTCAGGGAATTTAAGAACTGAAGTACAGTATCCTTAACAGTATAGTTTAATGTACGCAGCACTACAAATGCTACAGCCGTTACAGTACAACAATAGACTTTGCTGTGTGTATGTTCAGTCCACAGCCCTAAGGCTGGTTGGATCCTCAACAGATCCGACATCAGATGTCATTGATGGCCTAGAAATCACTGAAGAGGCGTAGTAGAGAAATGAGGAGTGAAGTAGTTTCCCGTTGCTTTCCCCACCGAGCCAGACGTTGCCATTACATAATATCAGTCTGCCAAGCCCACTGAAATGCATGCAGCAACCGACCCTATGAGCTACGTTTTCACACCATTCATAGCAGGGACTGGCATTACTAGCATCGCTCATACCTCAGTCACTTTCATATTGTCAAAGCCAAGGAGAGGACAATGAAAGTAACCCACACTACAAGACACAGTGAACTGTCTCGCCAGACTAGAAACTAATTAAAGTTGGTACCACGAACCAGACTCCTGCAGCCAGACCCACCGCGCAGCACTTCGAATCCACGGGCTCCGGCAGCCCAGCCCGTGCAGTGCCTTTCTCTTTCTGACGCGGCAGCGTACTGGCCCACAGCACTGGGCTCATACGGCCCACCGCAGTCCACCGCACTGGGCGGGCTCCGTGGAATAACCTTGAGTAGTTCTCCACAATAACATGTGCGCCGTGCACAACGAAATGTTCACGTCACACTACTATTCGGATCATTCACTCTACGAATTTCCGTGCGCTAATAACATATTTTACAGTAGGCTAATCGCATTTGGAAAGTAAACGGTAGAGTTTTCTCCTGCACTGTAATAATAATAATAATAATAATAATAATAATAATAATAATAATAATAATAATAATAATAATAATAATTGAAAACAAACAGAAACTTTATTATAAACTAATATTCGTTTGCAATTGACACCAAGTTAACTGAAAATGAATCTAAATAACACGAACCATATTCATAGGACTTCATTCGCATTTACTTCAAAATAAAATACAAACAGAAATGACGTGCAATATGCCAACAATAAAAACAAACCTGAATACAGCTTTTACTTAGTGTGCGAAGTTTATTGGTCATTGTTAATGGTGGTGGAATGGAATTACTGTGAATGAAAAGAAGAGCATTAGCTGTTGTCTGGTTGTAGAAGAGAATGAAGCCCGCTGAACTGAAATTTCTCTCTGAAGCTGAACTTGATGCTTGCATGCATATTACTTTCTTACCGATCTGGTGAAATTTTGAATAGTTTGAATAGTTTTGTCCATCTTCTTCCACTCCACAATTTTGCTTTAAATATCTTTCCAGCTCATCTGTTTGAATAGGAGCATCGTGAACGTCAATCCACGAAGAAAACTTCATTACTTTGTCGTGGAGTCTAATGACACGGAAACATTAGAATGGTCGTCATTCAAGCACACCTCGTTCATCGTAGGTTCTGTATCTAATTATAAAAAGACAAAATCAGTTCGACTCCTTTAATCTATACTAATATAATAAAGAGAGAGCACGAATTGTGTTAGTTTGTGTGTATCTGGAGGGTAATCTCAGAAACTACTAGACCGATTCTAAAAATCTTTTTACTAATGTAGATATACATTATCCCTGGGAGACATGGGCTGTATTTTATTTTCAAAACAATTCGAGGTGGGGGAGGCGGGGGAGATATATAAATAATAGACTAATATAGGCGAAATATCGAAATTGTCGTGCAAAGACGAGACTAAGCTCATTTTAAGTCCCTTGACCCGAAGAACAAATCTCGGTAAGACCTACGGGCCCGAAAACCATGTTTTAAGGCCCTAAAACCGACCGTTATGGAGATATCTGCACCACACTAACCCTGATCTCGGAACCGGATAAGGAAATGAACTGCCGTAACCATGGCAACGCCAGCTCCAGGATTCTATAGCAGCGAGATTATGCGTAGCTGCCAACCAAAATCTGCACACATAATCCCTGAGCATATGTACAATATATCTCGAAAACTTAACGTTACAGACGTGAAGTAGTATTTATAATCTCTTTTAAAAATAGACATGTATTATTTTGTTTTCGGAAAAGACACTTAAGTAGGGGGGGGGGGGGGTGAAAGGACTGAAATGTGGGCTGGCGAGAATTCTTAAGGTGAGCATATCTACAGTATATCTCAAACACTTAACACGTTACAGATGTGAAAAAATAAAAACAGGCATTTTGTTTTTGAAAAACCACTTAACGTGGGGGGGACTGAAAAGGGGGTTGAATTAATTTTATTAGGGTACTGATATCTCAAGAACTGAAGGTGTTACAGTCGTGATAATTGGTATTTGGCAGCTCCTTTATCAATAAACACGCATTTGTTTCGGAAAAACCACTTAACGGACTGAAAAGAATTGAAAAAAGCAGGTGAATTTTTAAAATGAGTACCGGTATATCTACAGTGTATGTCAAAAACTTTACATATTACAGACATGGAACTTGGTACTTGGAATGTCCTTTAAAAATAAATAAACATGTCACTCTTTTTTGTTTTCGGAAAATCCACGTAGGTGGGGGTGGAGGAAGGGCTGATAAAGGGGTTGAATTCTTTTTATGCGGATACTTATATCTCAAAACTTGAAGATGTTACAGATGTGGAAATATGTATTTGTAATCTCCTTTAAAAATAAAGAATTTTTTTTCTTTACTTGAGAGAAGACGTTCTCACGTGTACAGTTCTATGTCGCATGGTCATCTCAGCTCCAAAAGGCAATACCATAAACTTGGTTTACAAAGAGTTTCTGGGGTAAATGAAACTCAGTTTTTCAGTGAGGTTTTATACTTCAGGGATTTTCAGATAATGTCTTAGTACAGTACCGAGGAACGATTACTTTTATCAAATTAGGAAATCCACGCGAGATGTCGCGGGTAACTGCTAGTGTGTACATAAAGTTCACTGCAGATCGTACAGCACACAAAATTAACGTATTTCCCATCACCGTCAACTGCAAGCTTGAATACCAACCAAATACGACTTTTAAGTTTAGGATCCGGTTCAGAAGTCTTGTATTTTGCGGTTTTTAGTTCGTTTGTTCCTTCTTTTTTTTACTTCACGATTTTTTTTGCCACGGTTTCCTTTCTTTTGGAACTACAGTCCACATTCGCTTCCGATAACAGGATAGACGGAGAAGTCGTACTGAAAACCACAGCAAATTTAGTCGGCTCCACTCGACCGTAAGCAACGCACTCCACTGACACGCAGTACACTGTACACATTGAAGCAGTCAGCCCGTAGAACTACCATTGCGCTGTCCTTGGCTCACCGCGTATGAATGACAGAGCGCTGGCCCAGACCGGCCCGTGCGATGACGTCACGGGCTTCTTATGTTCGAGCCTTTCAAAGCCCATTGCAGCTTACTGCCGAAGCAGCTCATGGGCTGGGCAAGTCTGCATGACTCTGCCACGAACTAACTGAACCCCAATGAAAAATGAACATTAAACAGCGGTTCTGCGCTGGTCAGCCTTTACAGGAGTTGTACCCTTTATACCTAATAACGCGGGTGAAATAGTATTTCGCGTCCTCTAAACGCAATGTAAATAAACAATCATGTGCGAACCACACATCACTTACGACCACCACGAATTCCACCGTTTTCTCGCCACTCGATAGTCTGAGATATTGTAGTCGGTCTTGGTCTGCTTGCTACCACGTTCATTCTCTGATATCGGAAACTCTTTGGAATCCAAAGTCTATGACTTGAGAATTCTCCTCGCCCCTCCGGATATCTTCTATCTTTGGACTCGAAGACAGTTGATTTCGGAAAACTGTAAGCTGTTGGTTTGGTGGGCACTAATTGATTCGAAGAGTAAAATACATTTTGTTGTTGTCTGCCAGGAACTGAAGGTGATCACAAGATCTGTTACGTAAGTTTGAAAAATGTAAAATGCTTGCTATTTCAAAAGAGGTAATCATGAGTGAGAGCTAATGAGAGATGGCGTTCGAAATACAAGGGTTTGCATTTCACTCTGAAATGTTAAGAGTATCTGCATCAGTACAAGTCGGTACACGGTACGCAGAACTACAAGTACCCGCTTCGTTTGACACATAAAAGTTAATGAATTTACTCGGTGTATCCGTTATACACACGTTGTCCTCCGCACACAATGACAATCACCCTTCCCCTACAATGACGCATTTTCTTCTTAGTCTGTAGTCGACAGTCTGAAATATTGTAGCAATTATATGGCACAATTTCACGTTAAAAGTAATTTCTCTAAGTTCAAATGTTCACGTATTTATAATGAACGGTGACTTGAAAATATATAAACCTCTAACTTTCCACTTGCTCTAAGATACAGAGGAAAAACATGAAGTCGAGGATTTACCTAGACACGTGTCTTATCACCACCACACGCGTATGGCAGCTAAAACATTCCCCAGGCAAACATCTTACGTATTGTTAGCCTCTTAGTGGCAGGGCTGCCAGATTTCTCATAGCGTTTAGCATATAGAGTAATAGGCAGGTTCGACCGATGGGAGTGGGGAGGAGGTTTATGGTTATAAAATAATAATAATAATAATAATAATAATAATAATAATAATAATAATAATAATCGTATGCCTCACTACCGTGTGCAGACATTTCAATTTGACGCCATCTGGCTGTCTGCTCGTCAGTTTCGACGTTCCGTTTTCCTCTAGGCCCACTAGATGGCAGACCGAGTAACCCGAAACTCTCTCGGGCGTCTGTGGGTGAGATTTAATTAATTCTGTCGGTTACACACCAAATGTGTCACCAGAGATCTTTCACATGCCGATATCGTACGGCATGGAGTGTCGAATGGACTTTTTTCCGCCCTTCAAAAATCCGACTACCTCTGCCGGGTTTGAGGCCGACACTCTACCACTGATCCACAGAGGCAGCTTTCATAATGCTTGAGTGTCGTTGTAAGGACACTTACACAATTGAAGGATGTTGATATTCATGTAATGTACAGGTTGTACATTAACATATAGGACAAAAACAATATGATCAAGAGCCGGACCGAAAAGGGGCAACACGGTAGATCACCAAGTGAATCACCACCATACCGAATTTCCCATTTCGCAACAGTTAAAGATTCGTCGACAAGCGTCATTATCTAATTTAAGAAATGTTAACTTACTTTACCTATTGTTTATTACCAGTTCCTGTTAATTTAGTTTCGTAAAAATTCCAGGATGTTACTAACCAAAAATATAATAAAAAGGAAAACAATAGGAACAATACATCGTTCAGAAAAGTTAATAAACAAATTAAAACCGTCCATAGATTTGGATTTTAAATCAGTGCCCTAAACATTAAACTTGGGTTTGTCATATAATTATGGACATACGATTTTATTGGCTTCCAGCATAATTAATAATGAATATTTAACAAATCTACAGCACTCACAAACAGCATCGAAACAGACTAATCCATTTGTATTTTGCATCGTAAAAAATGACTTTAAAATTTGTATGATGAGCTCCTTGCTAATGTAGACCCTGGTGAAACGTAAAAATCGTATTTCAAATGATGACCTATTTTCAATGTTGCCCCTCAAAGTCGCAACAATACAAGTTATTATAAGACAAGTATTCCTTCTCATCGAATGCTTAAAGCAGACACATTTCACGATAAATAGAATTTGAGATGAATTAAAAATTGTATTCAGTCTCGAAAATACGAGAACATTTGCTTCCGGTGAAATGTTTATAAAAGACACGGGACATTTTCCTAAAAATAGTAGAGTCTGTTGACCCTGCAAGGCAAAGGCAGGTCACGTGGGTCGGGTAAAGTGACGCCTTTCCCATCTCGCACCTGAGGACGAGCCCACACAAGTCAAATGATGATGGAACATTCGCGTGACGGAACCCTTTAATCCTGCCCGAAAAGGTAGCGTAGGCCAAGTACCAAATTACAGGCACGATTGAATTAAATTTCGTTCATATTACAGGCTTCCCATGCCGCGTGGGAACCAGGAAATAAGTAACTTGTCCATCGTTCTGGAGAACGTCTAAGCGGCCGATGAGGGGTGTATACTGGCTCGGGAATATCGGCTGAATGTTTTCGGACTTCCACTTTTAAAGCAGACGGCTGCTCAGGGAGTGGACCTCGAACCAGTCGACCCTAAGAGACAGGCATGTCGCGTGCATCATGGAGTCTCTCATACTTCCCCACTGCACTGTATGAAGGAACTGACAGCGACGAAAAGGTATTTTGGGTAGTTCTGCTGAAGACAGCAGTGCACACTCTACGTGGTCGTGTTCGGTGCTCTACGACTGAGCTGCAGTTCGAATCCCGGCCAATGCACGTGCACGAGAGGACCACCCGAAGTCAGGTAAATTGAGAAACACACCTGTCTCGGATGATGTCACCAGCGGCTGGTCTCCATACAAGGACCTCTAATGACGCCATTTGCATACTTGGTGGAATCAGATACAACCTAGCTAATGAGCCGAGCAGACTAATGAATGGACCCGGGGATTGTGTGTCACCGGGTGAACCGAAAGTCTTTACCACATTGGCGGTAAGATGTAGCGAGAGAAGGTCTAATCGCCACTGTATAGAACATTATTATCGAGGAAGGTTTAGAAGAATGAAAGGGGGCAGTCAGTGGCAGTGTGAACGATAAGCCACATGTAGGTATGTTGAGCGTCTCTCGTTCGCATCTCAGTTTTTGTGAAAGTTCACTTTATCTGCAAGTGGATCGTAGCTCCGAAAGGCAGAAAACATTGCACAAGTTTACGACTTGCTGCAAATCGAGACTCTGATACCGTGTCAAGAGTAATGCTCCAAACTGGGAGCCAATTTGGTTGGTATGACTCTTTATTTAGTGGAACTGCTCGACAAACTGATGCATCACATACTCATTTACTAAGAGGAATGCTCAGTTATCCTGGATTAGAATAACCGGTTTACGAACACTTGACATTACTACTTGAGTATAGCTTTTAAAAGTAGGATCATAATATGAATTTATAGGGAGAGGAGTTGTAATTCTTCGATACATTTCCAAATTCTTTGAAATCATTTAAGAAAAGGCTCAATACAATTTTCACGTTGAGACATAAATCTGAGATTAGTATAAGTATCAATTCATCATAGACAGTGAAACAAGACAATTCTTATAAATTGTCTTCGGTAAATAAAACGAAAGCTCTGTAACAAAACCTTACATATTTCAACAAGTTCTGTTACTGTTTCTGTCTCTCGACATAGATAATAGCTATCCTCACAAAAATCTCGATATTCAGATACACGCTGAAAATGATAGAAATTCGCATCAGTTGCACGCCGAGTCATTAACGACTCCCAACATGGATATCAAGATAAACTGCTCCTATCGCTTGTTCGTGTAGGCCTTCCCTTTCCTGTCTCCATTCTCTTCCATTTCTCTCTGATAAGTGTTAATGTTGGATGGTTGTACTTCGTCTTTAAACAATAATCACCAGCACGATTAATGTTGATAGAGGAGCACTTCGTCTTCAAGCGATAGAGGTGTGGGTCTTTCTGCTCCCAAAACAGCGGTGTGAGTGCGCGGCAGTGTGTTCTATCTCACCGCTCCCGGTGGCCTTTCAACCTCTACCCCAAGGAGTAACAATAAACTTAAAGAGTTTTGTCTGTACATTGATCAGAATTTAGAAAGAAGGGTATTTCTGTATGGGTCGTGTCCACAGTAACAAGAAAATGCACTTTTTAATTTTCTGTAATTTCTGTACGAGCGCGTATCACGAAAAAACGGCTGAAGAGAATTTAATGAAAATCGGCATGTAAAGTCGGGAATAAAGAACTACAATCGACTCTGCAAATAATTTTTTTCATCGTCGTTAAAAATGTTAGTTTAGCGGAAGGCGCCTAAAATGTAATTTTTAATTACCTAGGTCATGACTCCTGTCAAAAAGTACTACATTACGTAAGTCATAGAAAATACAATTTCCTTTCCTTATTCAGTTTCACCGGGCCGACTATGATAAGATTGCTGGTGATGGAAGTACAACCATCCCCTAATAACACTAATCGGGGAGAAAAAGTGGAAGGGGTCCGACACTTCGAAGAATGAAGATCTCGGCCTAAGGAAGACAAGGGCCACGAAAGGCGTGAAAATAAAACACTCCCTAGGCCTCCATGCGTAATACTGTCGGGGTCAGAAAAGAACTAAGGGAGGTCCGATAGACAGATGAAAGTGAGGAGCCTGGCACAAGTTAGTGGAAGCACTGCCAGGACTCAGCTAACGGCCAACCCCCCCCCCCCCAAGTTGAGAGCCCCTGAGACCACATTTAGCCGCAGCCTCCACCCACAAAGGGACGACTATAATAAGATAATTCTTGAATTTAGACTGTTGTTATATATATATTTCATATGGAACAAATGATCTACATTATTTAACACAAATATGTACGTAATAAACTAAAAATGGAGTTGATGCTTTCATGAACTCTTCGCAAACACCTGTGAAGCTACGCCGTGTTCTTGAGCTCTGGAACATGCTGGGAAGGATCATCTAATTGGATTTGTCGGGATGATGAGAAATCTCTCCACCCTTCCTTCCAGACTTTGTTGATGTTGAAAGGCCCTGGCTGCTTAATAATGTTATCATCCCAAATAGGCTTCCTAGATTTCAGACGCATGCTTGGTGCATTACTCAGCACAGAATGAATCGGGAGGTGTTTAAAGTCAGGACAGATGTAAGTTTTCCAAGTTTGGGCAGCAGCTTGTTGTCTTCTCACTTGTGGAGGAGGTATACCCGTTACGAGGTATGCCCGTTACGATCCTCAAGGTCTAATTGAGCTCAGTATCCACTTGTATACCATACCGGTGCACACTATTCGGCAACAGAGTAGACCAGTGCAAGGCTTGCCATACGAAGAGTACTTGCATCAGCACCCCATGTTGTGCCGGCTACTTTGCGAATTATGTTATTCCTGGTCCTAAGTTTTCCTGCAATATTCTCGAGGTGTTTTCTGTAAGTCATAGAGCGGTCCAGAGTAACTCCCACGTATTTGGGGTTAGGATTGTTTCTCACCCTTTTGCCGCAGAATGCAATGTTCAGCTCTTGTTTGGAGATTCTATTGTTAAGGTGAAAAGCTGTGACCTCCGTTTTTGACGGGTTTGGGCAAAGCCTCTATTGTTTGAAATAGTTTTCTAGTTTTTGTAGATCTTGTGTCAGGATTTCTTCTCCTTCTTCAAGATAGAATTTTGTTGTTTACATGGAAATAGTGTTGTCTTAACACATGGTTATCGGTCCAAATCGACAAGGAAAATAGTAAAAATGATTATAAAAATCGTAAAGGAACGATCGCTTTAGACATCACAGAGTCTGAAGAAACTAAATGTAAAGTCCTACGATGTTGATAATGTTATTGGTTTTACGTCCCACTAATTACTTTTAAGGTTTTCGGAGACGCCGAAGTGCCGGAATGTAGTCCCGCAGGAGTTCTTTCACCTGCCAGTAAACCTACCGACACGAGCTGACTGGACTGGTCGAACGTGCCTCAACCGTGTGAGCCACTCAGCCCGGGTATTCTGAACACGGCTTTACTTGAATACATAAAACATAAAATAATTAAAATCATTAAGTTCTTCCACATCCATACAAACCCAAAGTGTTGTTTAATGTTTTCATGTTAGGGTTACTTGATTATCATCAGCAAAAGACCATCCAAATGGACCCTTATGTCTCCCAACCCCACGTTTTGGCCAAAATGTGACGTAGCTGAGATGAATCTACTGCTCGAAAATATTGACCCAATTTTGTTTTCATATGGCTTTATGAAAATGAAACGTCCCATCGCAACTTCTGGTGACGGGGGAGGATCCCTCAACAAGGTGTCAGTCCTGATTGAGCCCTACTTTCGTCTCAAACAATACGTAGTTCTTGTCTCCCTCTAAAAACCAAACTCCATGGCGCAACAGCCCCGAAGGGCCATGGCCTACCAAGCGACCGCTGCTCAGCCCGAAGGAGGTGTCGTGTGGTCAGCACAACGAATCCTCTTGGCCGTTATTCTTGGCTTTCTAGCCCGGGGCCGCCATCTCACAGTCAGATAGCTCCTCAATTGTAATCACGTAGGCTGAGTGGACCTCGAACCAGCCCTCAGATCCGGGTAAATATCCCTGACGTGGCCGGGAATCACACCCGGGACCACCGGGTAAGAGGCAGGCACACCGCCGGACCGCCTAATGTCTCCCTCCGCCGTCACAAATACCTAGCGTGACTGCAGTTTATAATTAAGTTTAATCAAATCAAGTTAAAAAGGCATATCGACGGCTTACTTCTAAAACCTCGTATGTCTCAATGATCTTCCTCTCCATTATTATCCTTAAGACTGGTCACGCCTCCGAGCCACGTATAGATATGAAGTCCATCAGAACAATGTTCGTTGTGTTCATTTTCCTGTGCTAATGTGTAAAGGAAAATGAACCCTAAATACATGATACTGTAGGAGTGCGAAAAATTCCCCTGCAAACAACATCCCTACAATACGGTATGGTAGGATCCATTTTCCTTTACACATTATCATAGGAAAATGAACACAACGAAAATTATCGTAATGGACTGCATATAAATATGTGGCTGGGAGGCGTAACCAGTCTTAAGGAATATAATGTGTACAAAGAGCTTTGGGACATACGAGGTTTTAGAAGTAAGCCGTCGATATGCTGCTTATTTGTTATATCTTTATATTATATTACTCCCACAACTTCTGTACAAAGGAGGATTTATTCAGTATTTCCACTCATGTGTTTGAAAATCGACTCAACTCCACCTAACAATTTCAAACATACTTATTTGAAAAATCTTTTGCTGTAAATTAGTCGCATAATATTCTTCTTTATAATTTATAATACTCAAGTGCCCCATACCAAACACTGGCTGATGTACCTGTGCTATGCTATGGAATTCTGATACACTGTCTTTGTGGTTTCCCCAACTGAAGTCAATATTCTTGTTGTTGCTTTTACTCGTTTAGTCGCTTGCGACTCTCCGTGACTCCACAGAACAAACTGCGCCATTTCTTTCTGTCGTGGAAGTCAATATAGGTCATTACAATGATATCAGCAGGAATGTCGCGCTTAAAAGTAATGCAGTCATGTGAAATACTCGATCGTATTCGGGAGATAGTAGGTTTGAACCCCACTGTCGGCAGCCCTGAAAATGGTTTTCCGTGGTTTCCCATTTTCACACCAGGCAAATGCTGGGGCTGTACCTTAATTAAGGCCACGGCCGCTTCCTTCCCACTCCTAGCCCTTCCCTGTCTCATCGTCGCCATAAGACCTATCTGTGTCTGTTCTTCCTGTTTTACGACACTATACTTTCTACTACCTGTTCTCCCCTCCCCGCCCAATGAACTAATTTGTTCGCGACTTCTACAGAAAGATTTCCTTTCACGCCGAGAAGATTTTCAATGTATTCCTTCTATCTGTCCTGTTATTCCTTGGGATCTACTATGAGTTCATATGATTTACACAAAATACTATTCGCTTCCTTTCTAAGATTCTCTGTTACTGAACAGAAAGGTTGTCCTGCCTGAAATCTACCCACAGTGTGTTTTTGGATTCAACAACTGTTCGTTTCACCTATGTACAAGGGCATCAACCCTTGTTTGGAGCCTTCCGCTCTGATTTATTCGTTCCGCCGAGATACTTCCTAGGCATTCCCTTGCTGTTTTACTACAGCATCCCTGTAGGTCACCCATTCTGAACCGGCTGACTGTCTGTTTCCTCGTCCTGGAGGTTCTCCACTCTTATTCGTCTGCAGACAGATTTCACTTTCTCTATCCTAGGCCTAGAGATACTTAGTTCACTGCAGATCAGATAATTGTCTGAATTATCGAAAACTTCCGGGAATAACTGCACATTCCTTATAGATTTTCTGAATGTAATGTCTTTTACGATATAGTCTATGACAGAACTGGTGCCTCCACTCTCCCAAGTGTAGCGACGAATAGCCTTATGCTTTAAGAATGAATCTGTAACTTTTCATCTCAAACTAGCATAGAACGCCAGCAAATTCTTCCCATTCCTATCAGCTTCTGTATCTTCCCCACATTTACCCTACACCTTCTCATATCCTTTAGTTCTATTTTCAATTCTCGCATTTAGCACTACCCTTTCCGTGCTGTTCACCAGGACTACGATGTTACTCAGTGCTTCATGCTCATCTGCACGTTCACATGGTGAATATACTGTCGTAATTCGTCCAGCTGCTAAAGCTACACACACATTCGCTCATTGACGTGTCTAACAGAAACTATGTTGCGTGACCCTACCCCACATTCTGCCTTTTTGTGTTTTAACGCCTATTGAGAATACCTTGTAATCTCCTTCCTCGGTATTTTCTCTTACCCGAACGTCATTAACTCCTAACACACCCAGATTGTCTCCAAGGAGTCTGTGGCCTATAAAATGGAAGTGGGACTCCGTTGCTCCCATACGTGCAAGGTTTGTTCTGAGCGCGCTCCGGAAAAAGATCTGTAAAGAAGGATGCTTCACAGTGAGAAGTAGTTTAGGGACAAATGATTAATGAAGAAAGAATTCAATCGCTTTCAGTCCGTCATAGACTGAGTGATGCACTGATGGGACGTCCTTTAGTAGACAAGTTTGCATGATTGATAGTAAAGAAAAAGAGGAAGCCATTCACTTTGGAATGTGAATCACAGTGCTACCAACCTTATTCCTCAATAAAACACCTCTTTAATCGAAGCTTGAGTAAAAATACCGGATGATATTCTCTGTCATAAGAAGGAACGTGCGGTGTCATTGTTAGTGACGTTGCTAGATGCGACTTCTTTGGAGCAGTGAATCAGGAAGTTCCTCTTCCCGGCGGAACGGTGGGCGAGGTTAGAAATTAGGCAAACGTGATGGAAGTCATTGATGTGGAAATAATTTGACATCGTGAACGAGTTTGGCATGAGTTGCGCCCTTGTCACAGTATGTTCACATGTCTCCCGAAAAGGCACACGCCTAGCTACGCGTCCGAGGATTCGTGCCAATACCTGTTGGCACTTTGGGGGGCGAGTATCCCTAGCATCGGCGTCCCTGATTTCCATCTCCACGTCTCCAGTTCGAGAAACGCCTACGCCTCATTTTTTTAAAAAAATCTCCCTTTTATATTTCATCCTGCCCTAGTTGATGCTCTTGGATTCTACAATACTCCAGTTTCATGTGAATGTGCCACTCCTGAGCGCCGTGTCAACACGTGCCGACGCGGCGTCGATTCAGGAGTTGTTGCTGTTAAACTGTAGAAGGATTGTAAAGAAAGAAATAGTATTAAGCAACTGAGTATACAGTATATTGCATTAGGAATTCAATGGATGAGAAGTGATGCGGAAATGTTCTCAGGAGGGGTAGTATTCATATTGGCGAAAGAAGAATTTATAAGTTACCAAAAAATGAAGGATGATACACATGAATTTCTAAGTGTAAGACTCATCTCTGAAGATAATACACGGAACAGTTTCAGCTATGCGAGGCCTGGTGGTGACCTGCTAGTCAGTGCGGGTGGGGCCCTAATGCTGAAAACGTCACAAACATCTAGCCCAGAGCCGTAGGAATTAACCCCACCGGGAATCGAATGCGGGACGTCTTGGAGTAAACCATTTACCCGGACAAATGGAACGTGTTTACCAAATGTTTACTGTGAAGGGAATGTTAATGACAGAAAACATGAGCAATAACTGACAGGGACGTGGTGCTGGATAAGCTCTGAAGTGATCATGAAGCTGTCTTTGTCGTAGTTAAAAATATATGCCACAGAAAGGTTGTGAAGGTTGGACTACTAGGCAATGAAAACTGCCGATGAAGACCTACAACAAAAATGTTCTATCTTATGGGGCTAAATTGAGCCATCTACACACTGTGCCTGTATGCAGCATGGTGGGCTTGAAATATCCGGGAAACAGAAAGAGAAACGCTAAGAAAAATTCTAGGTCCCAATAGGAAAAGTGGGGAGAGAAGGAGCAGTTCAGTTGATGAGGAAGAGGAGGGTGCACTTCTATGGACACTTACTGTGGATGGACTAACAGAGAGAATCAATGAATTCTTCAGGAAGAGGAGCTGAAATGGTTGGTTCTGGAAGATATTATGGAGAGAAGTTCCGCGGTTTCCAGAAAAGGGAGGTCCTATACAGAAGAGTTTTGAAAAGAAATTGTGATCAGTGTAAAATGGTGAATAAAAATGTAATATAGCCTATGGGATGTGTTTACACCCACTAGACAGTATTGTAAGAGAGAAAGAAGGAAGTGCAGGTTAGAAAGAAATTGGTCGTGGAAGTAAGAATAGATTGAAGAAAGTTATTAGGACCTTGAATTTAACAAAAGAAGATCAACTAAGAATGACATGATGGCAAACATAATTGGCAGTCATATGAATTTCAGCGAAAATTGGAAGGCGATGTATTTTAAGGCAGAAATAGCTTGCTAGGTTGACAAGACCTATTGCATTCTTTCTAATTATATTTGATGTGTTTGCGGAATTACTAAATGGTTTGATAGAGGCTCAACTTGTACGATTCTAGAAAGATATAGCAGATTGTTTAGATTCAGGAGGTCTCTATGGCCTCTCACAGGGCAGATCGTGGGAGGTTTTAGAAAATAGAACTCAGAGAATTAAGAGCAGCTGATCGGGTAATGATTAAGGCAGTGAAGAACTGGATTGTGAGCAGACCCCGGCAATGTTGTGAGGTTCAGAACGGGATGAAAATCCTCCTTTAGGAGGAAAAATTGTGATTACTGTCTTGACGGGGTAAGTTCTCCCGTCTGATTTTCCTTATTGCTACATTAAATAAGCCTACTTTTTCGTCCTAGATGTTACAGTGCTCATTTTATTCCCTCTTGCCACATGCCCTACTTCGCTCGCGTCAGTTTCCTAATTTGATAAAAGTAATCGTTCCTCTGTACTGAACTAATACATTATCTGAAAATCCCTAAGGTATAAAAACTGAGCTCCATTTACCCCAGAAACTCTTTGTAATCCACGTTTGTGGTATTGCCTTTTGGGGCTAAGATGACCATGCGACATAGAACTGTACATGTAAGAAACAGTCTTCTCTCAAGTCAAAAACGAAAAAAAACATGTTTATTTATTTTTAAAGGATATTCCAAACACCTATTTCCACGTGTGTAACATCTTCAGTTGTTGAGATATCAGTATCGCCATAAAACGAATTTAAAAACTTTATGTGTCCTTTCCCATCCGCACCACTCACCTATGTGGATTTCGCGAAAACAAAAAAGGCGTGCTTCTTTACATTTAAAGGCGATTCGAAATACCAATTTTCGCGTCTGTAACATGTTAAGTTTTTGAGATATAAGTAACCTCATAAAAAATAAATCAACTCTTTTTTCACTACTTTTCGCCCCCGTCAAGTGCCTTTTCCGAAAACAAAAAATACATGTTCCTGTATTTTTAAACGACTTTCCAAATACCAAGTTTCATCTTTTTTTTTTGATAGTTGCTTTACGTCGCACCGACACAGATAGGTCTTATGGCGACGATGGGACAGGAAAGGGCTAGGAGTGGGAATGAAGCGGCCGTGGCCTTAATTAAGGTACAGCCCCAGCATTTGCCTGGTGTGAAAATGGGAAACCATGGAAAACCATTTTCAGGACTGCCGACAGTGGGGTTCGAACCTACTATCTCCCGAATACTGGATACTGGCCGCACTTAAGCGACTGCAGCTATCGAGCTCGGTAGTTTCATCTCTGTAACATGTTGACGTTTTTGGGATATACTGTAGATATGCTCATTTTAAAAATTCACCCCCGTTTTCAGTTCCCCTTAAGCGCATTTTCTGAAAACAAATTATCTATATTTCTTTATATTTACAGGAGATTCCAAATACCAATTTTCACGTCTGTAACATGTTACGATTTTGAGATATACTGTAGATATAGTCCTTTGCAAAAATTCACCGCCTTTGTCACTCCTGTTCAACCCCCCCCCCCCCCCCCCACCATTAATTGGATTTTCCAAAAATAAAAAATATATGTTTTTGTTTTTAAAGGAGATTTCAATTACCAATATTGATGCCTGTAACATCTTCAGTTTTTGAGATAAAACTATCCTCATAAAAGGTATTCAACCCATTTTTCTCATTTTTTCACTCCCTTTAATGTGATTTTCCGAAAATAAAAAGTACGTGTTCCTTTATTTTTAAAAAGGAGATTCCAAATACTGATTTTTAGATCTGTAAACGTTTAAGTTTTTGAGATATAGATACACTCATTTAAAGAATTCACCCCTTAGCGACGGAATATCGAAAAATTCTCCCTTAGTGAGCACCTACACTCTGATATAAATGTATCCGCAAAATTTAATTTCTTTATGTCCAGTAGCCTTTGCTCGGCGATGATGAATCAGTCAGTCAGGACATGACTACTCTAAGCGAGCCTCTGTATGCATACTCTCGACAGATGTGCCTCTTAAACAACAAGTCTTCCTGTTTCTCTCTTCGACCCTTGCCACCGACATTGGAATACACGAGGCTGTAAACGTTACATCTCTTGCAGTGACAGGAGAGGGCGTATAAGTTTGAGTATGGTTCCACACCAGGATTAGTCGATACGAGAACTGGAAGCAGCTCGATTTCGTCTGAGTGACAAAAGAGTAGTGTCCCGACCTTTGGGCTGCTGGAACAAGCCTGAGTGGTAGGAAATATCATAACGTGAAAATGGGGTTGGAATTCGGAAGTCAACAAATTCTCATTTATAGGAAGATGAATTAAGGAATATACCGGGGGGTTAGGGGCGCGCAGCTATGAGCTTGCATCCAGGAGGTATTGTCACGGCCCTGAAGATGCTTTTCCACGGTTTCCCATTTTCACAGCAGATCGCTTCCTATCCCATCGTCTCCCTGTGTCGGCGCGACGTAAATCAGATTGCAAAACTATTTTTGTCACGAAATCAGTAAATACATTATTTTTCTTGTGAGTTTAAGGACCCCTGTACCATTTTGTTCATTCATCATAAGTGGTTTTGTATGATATAGCCTACATGCACTGAATTTTCGAGTACGTTTTAAGCCACTTGCGTCTGTCTGCAAACCTTCCTCAACCACTCACTGAGTGGCATGTGTAAAGCGATCATTCCATGTGTGCGTCGATAACCTAGTCGAGTGATAGGAGACATCTTCAAGAGCAGGGGGGACAATCTAGGAGAAAAAAGAAACATGTCGCCTTGTAACCCGTCCCATGTTCTAGTGACATTAAGAACATACAAAAAATGGTCCTGTGTTTCTGAATTCTTACTCCTCCTGTACTCAAGTAAGACACTAATACTGGGTTTATTTCAGTATCCACCGATCCATTCATGAAAAATGTCTCTGAGAACCATTCTTAAAGGTAAATTATTGCTTTAATGTCGGGTAAATTAATGTAGGTGCGAAGAATTAATTCTATATTTGAGGCCAACTCTGATTCTTCGCCTTATTTTCATTCTTATTCTTGCCTTTGCGAATTTATCGTGGCTTGCATTTGCTGTGAATTTGCAGCAGGGATTCATCACTATCGCGTGAAGAGTTTCCGAGTAAGAAGAATTATCCAGCTAGGAGTCGAACGCGGGGCCCTGCGGACTATACTATGGTGAATCCTGTGATTTGTTCTACCTTATTATCATTTTGCAGCGTGGTATACAGAGCAGGTGTGTAGTGACCGGCCATGCAAGGAAATGTGCCAACAACAGCCGGTTTAGTCGATAATAAGTGTTACCGTATTACGGCTTTCGGAAGAAGAGAAATACGTTCGCTTCAAACACAGATGTTCGTAGTAGAAAGCGTGAATGTGTGAAAGTGAGAGACATTCCTCTCAAATTTGGCGTTAAGGTGAGGTGGGTAGATCAGACCAAATACGAAGAGAAACTCAATCGCGTTTATGAGGACATACTTGTCATCAAGACCCGATTCTATTTAAAATCTCAACCGAAGTCGCTGGGATTCGCCTCTCGGACACGCTTTGCTAGACCATTGCGTCTTGATGTATAAATGGAAGTTAAAGTCAGAACTATGAAGACCTAAAATCGGGAAGTCCTTCAATCTACTTGTTTTGTGTGGTTTGGCAGTCCATTCATCGCCTTACTATAGGGGTACATTATTTGTGTCTTTCTTCTTTTTCTTTCTTTCGTTTCTCTCTACTTGCTCAAAGTGTCTTTCACAGTTATTAACTTTCTTTAACGGTATGATATTTCTTGTAGTACTATGTTTCAGCACACTGCCACTCGAGTAAAATCATGTGGCCTGGAGATCTGCAGTTTGCGTGCATGTCGTGAGGTCCACAGCTGTAGCAGCAGGTAGTTCACATCTTACGCTTCTCTGAATGCTGGCTGTACCGAGCTCGATAGCTGAAGTCGCTTAGTTGCGGCCAGTATCCAGTATTCGGGAGATAGTAGGTTCGAACCCCACTGTCGGCAGCCCTGAAGATGGTTTTCCGTGGTTTCCCATTTTCACACCAGGCAAATGCTGGGGTTTACCTTAATTAAGGCCACGGCCGCTTCCTTCCCACTCCCACCTATTTCCTCTCCCATCGTCGCCATAAGACCTATCTGTGTCAGTGCGACGTTAAGCAACTAGCAAAAAATAACTATTGTTTGAAAACTGAACCGCTCAAGTCTCGCAAAATAGAGCCCTTGTACTCATGTAAATAAACCTTTCCCTGTAAACATGAGCGACAGGAATCAACCAGACGTCGCTGGGAATCGAACGAGGAGCCCTCTGAACGGAAGGCTTGCTGGCCTCGTCAATCACCAGTCGATCGGTCAATTACAGTACAGTTCTGACATGCCGGCTAGTCTGTGCGGCCTCCGAGGGATTTACTTTTCAAAGAAATAATCAGTAGATTGATTTTAAAACTGTAGCCTACTTTCTTTGAATGACAAGTGGGATCACATCTCTCGCATTAGGTGCAGTCAATTTCTGTCCGACAAGGAAAGTGGCGAACATTCTAAAAAGTGTACAGAACACGAGCAATAATAACGGAGATACCCACAAGGCTGTCATAAGTTACAAATGCGTGATCATCACGAAGACAAAGGACGAGGAAAACGTGAAGCCTGTTGAATGCCGAGTCCTTAGCTCCTAGAGAATACCAATAACGTATTGTTGTGTTCTGTCTTTTCTGCTGCCACCCATCTCCGTTAGATGACATTAGTGCTCCAAACCTTGAAAAACGCGTTCGTTTTTAAATTAGATTAGCTCGACACGTGTCACTGTCCGCCAAGCATTGAGCAGTACAAACGAATAATCCAGTGCGCAGTTTTACCAACTTAATTTTGATGTATAGTTTTATATAGGTTAATATTTTTTAAATTGTTTACGCTAAAGGCTATGCTAATTGATATTTGCTAAAATAGTGCTAAAATTCGCAACTATAGCAGTTGAGCTGACATTCCTTAACTTCTCTTTTGTATGTAAACAGCACATCTTAGCAAACGATGTTTTCCAATACGTTTGAGATTAGCTGTCTTGATTTAAATTCTTCTTTAAACGTTTCTGGATCCGTTTTATACTCTGTGACGTCCACACAGAATGCTGTAACACCTCGCACAAGAGAGAGATGGTAAAACGCCCAGCTGTATATCGCACGGTAGCCGAGTTAGTTTTCACTCTCTGCGTGTATCTTTCTCCTACTTCCTTCTTCTCCTGTTCTGTACAGGACGTCCCTTTTCTGGAAACCGCGGAACTTCTCTCCATAATATCTTCCAGAACCAACCATTTCAGCTCCTCTTCCTGAAGAATTCAATGATTCTCTCTGTTAGTCCATCCACAGCAAGTGTCCATAGAAGTGCACCCTTCTCTTCCTCATCAACTCGACTGCTCCTCCTTCTCTCCCCACTTTTCCCATTGGGACCTAGAATTTTTCTTAGCGTTTTTCTGTCTGTTTCTCGGATATTTCAAGCCCACCTACAGGCACAGTGTGTAGATGCCTCAGTTTAGCCCCATAAGATAGAACATTTTTGTTGTAGGTGTTCGTCGACAGTTCAAATGCAATGTCATAACAATATTATTTTGAAGATATTTGATAATATTATTTGATAATTTCCTGGTATAACACGCATGTTTTAAGTGACGTGATAGAATCTGAGGATGTTCTTGTAGAACGAAACATGACATTCTTTGTTTAATAGTGTTATAATTTATATTGAAACTAGCTGATGTACCCGTGCTTCGCTAAGGAATTCTACACTGTATACAGAATTCTAGGTTAGGTAGTGTACACGTTGTGATGCAACGGGAGGTCACCAAACACCTTTGCTCATACAGTATGAAGACTGACGGAATTTTCACTGTCATACCATCAGTCACAATCAGGTTGGGATGTTTTCATTATAATGCCTTTTTACGTCCTCAGAAAGACTGTCTTAGTGGTTTTCCCAACTGAAATGAACATACAATGACGTCAATAGGAATGGCGCGATTAAAAGCAATGCTTTCATATTACGAAATACTCGTTCAAATGAAACACATTTTCTCACTTTTAACGAACAGGACTACACTTCCCATCTAACAGTCCAAAGTTGCAGACCTGGAATGACCAAACCGCAGACAGCCATGATCCGTGAACACACTTCGGTGGGGAGAGGGTCGAATAGTGGAGGCTCCCAGGGCAAAAACTATGCCCAAATACTATTCTGTTTCCTAGGAGTACCCGATGAGTCGGAAAATATCAATTCACTACACTGGCGGCGGAAAAATCTATCTGACTTGAAGGCAAATTCTTTCTCCAAGCCAGAAGAGAAACCCCCTCTTCAAAAGTGAAGAGAAATTAAACTTTTCTTAAGAAACGGCTCTTTTCAGAGTTGAATTTTGAGTTATTTAGTGAATATTGTGGTGCTATAATTTGGAAAAGGCCTAAATTGTTCTTCTAGACCAGGCCATACTACTAAGTGAGGCTCTGCCTTAAGTATGCACACTGCTTATTCAAAACAGCGCGTCAGAGTAGGGATCGAATAGCTGAAATACTATGATGAACCAGCATGTTACGTACCAACTGTATAAGAAAATGTATGAACCAGAGGAATGGCATGCTAAAGAAGAAAGTTTTCTAACTCCCCGGCTATTTGTCGCCAATATTCAGTCAAGCTGTTATGCTCGGTACGCAGCAGTAATCCCATCTATCGGAGTTGAGAGGCAGCATAAGAGACAAGGAACATCACAATAAGCAATGGTCAATATTCGATATTATAGGCCTTCCCATTTGGTTTTCTTCCGACTCTGAAATAACACTCTTATCATAGTCGGTACGGTAAAACCGAATAAGAGATAAATGATCGGAAATTGTATTCTCTATAACTTTTTATATAGTACTTTTCGATAGGACCAATAATATTGGTATTTAAAAATTACATTTTAGGCACCTTCCCCTAAACTACAATTTCATCCAGGATGAGTAAAGTTGTTTATAGCTTAGACTGTAGCTTTTTTTTCCCCGACTCTATATACCGATTTTCATTAAATTCTGTTAACCCATTTTCTCGTGGCTCGGCTTTGATATGGACTTACCAACAAAAATACAAATTCATGAATAACTGTCTTACCCTAGCCGGTACGGTAAAAATGTATAAGACATAAATGGACGTAAATTGAATTCTCTATAACTTTGGTTATGTAGTATTTATCGATACGACAACTAATAATATAAATATTTGAGAATTACATTTAGGCCTTCCCCTAAACTACCATTTCACTCTGCGTGAATGAAATTATTCATAGGCTAGATTGTAGCGACTTATTCCTCGACTTTGCTTGCGAATTTTTATGAACATAGGACTACTAAAAACATAAATATTTGAAAATGAAATTTTAGGCCTTCCCCTAAACTACCATTTCTATCAGCGTGAATAAAAGTATTTATAGCCTAGATTGTAGCGACTTATTCCCCGACTTTCTATACCGATTTTCATTAAATTTACTTTGGCCTTTTTCTAGTGATGTGGACATAACCGATGCAGAAATAGCATTATTTTCAAATTCTGAGCAATGTACAGACAAAACTCTTATTTTATATATATAGATTATTGTGTGTTTGACAGACTGGGAAGTTCTTATGTAACATGTCATTAAAAGAAAGCATTTTGAAAATATTAAGTCAAGGAAAATTCAAGAGCAAAGGCACAGGCAGTGTTAAATGTTGTGCAATGGTACACGAATGCTGTACTTGTGTGTGATCGGTGAAGTTCTTCGGAACTTGTTCTGACAGAGAAACAAACTTCACGAGTTCTTCAGCATCGTTCTTCTTATATCTACCCTCTGTACTACACTGACCAATGTGTAACAATACTCTGATATCTTCATTGAAGGTATTTTTAGCAAAAACTCCTTTCTTTTCTAACACACCGTGTTACCTCATCAAACATGGGAAACAAGAGCTAACTCGTAGCAGAGTTTGGGAGACGTCACGGCCTGATTTAATGCAGTTTTGAAAAGAAAAAAAGAAGAAAGAAAGAAAGAAAGAAAGAAAGAAAGAAAGAAAGAAACAAACAAACAAACAAAACACGAATTACAATCCCACAATTCACGATGACAGAGTGATTTCTGGAATGAAATATTAGGTCTGGACATCGCAAACAAGACGCAGCAGCTTTATCAATTTCTTCGAAAACGGGCTTAGTGAATTTCGGAAAGCATGTCTTCAACTGTGTGTGAAATGCATGAAGTCGTTCAGACGTGAGAGTTGTAAAACAGCCGACACCTTTCCACATTTATTATGTTGCTCTGTTCTTGGATATGATCTAAGTGCGACTTGTTTACTGCCTTGTACACGTTTTAAAACGCTGTTGCTGTTCTGTACGCTTTCAGAAAGGACCACTATGTCCATAGTAACCGGCGTCTCTCGAAACACACTTTCCGTATACTTCTCTGAATGGTTGAACAGAGAACTTCATGATTCGTGTGGCGGCGTGTCTTTGCCACTTGTTTCGAAATTCTGTGCTCGCCATAAACATCTGCTTTTCTTTGGACTTTTTCCAGTTCCTGAATCAAGTATCTTGGTGAGCGTCCCATACGCTGGAACTATACTCTCGTTGGAGTCTTACCACAGACTTCATGGCTGTTATAATACTGATGACGCGAACATTTTACTGCACATGGTCGCTGCGTTACAGATGCGCAGTAGATGGGAAGGAAACAGAGCTGAGCCATTTCAAGATGCACCTTAATGCAGCTTGGACAAGTCACACACGTTGCTTTACCGTGGTTTCCTATGTTCACACGTGCTAATGCTGGGGCTCGCATCCTTCCCACTCCTAGCCCTTTCCTGTCCCATACATGTATAAATTTGCGCCATTTCCGCATCTTTTAAAACTAAATTATTGCACCTTTATCCATCATTTCGACCCAAATTTTGCACCTAAAATTCCTAGCTCTACTCATAAGTCATCCTTTTCTGAACGAATTCTAAACTTGTTTTGAAAGTTATTATTTTTCTGGGGCCTATCTAAATACGGTGAACAGTTTAGTTAGCAACCCAGTGAGTAGCACCAGGTGTGTTCTTTAGTAATCAGGACAAATTACTTTCACATTCCTTAATCTCTTGCATGGAAATAGTTACGAACGAGCCTCAGGCACACAAATAAGTTATTTCCTGGAACGTTCAAATTTAGTAATATCGATATTAAATGTGACTCTTATTAGACACAAGTTGTTAAATATGAAGCGTGTTCAGTAATTAGGTACCTTATAGCGACAGGCACTAAAGCCGTTCTTTGTCAGTGTAGACTTAGTTCACTTGTCTTGCACGTTATATTAAATGACAATACTACCATAAGCTAATAAAAAGGATAGCTCGTGGATACATGTCAGGTTTAGGAATTTATTTAACTGCGCACGTTCATGTTATGCGTCATGTCATACACAAGAAATTTTATTTCATTCATATACGATTTATTTCTGGATCGAAGCACTTGTCCATGTTGTACAAGCCTATTCACATCTTAGAGTCAGTGCAGTAAAGGACAGCAATAGGTGGGTCACACTCACCAAGGATACATTATAGACCCCACCGTGTCAACCTGAAGAAGCTGATACACAAAAGAGCTCATTTACATAATTTTGAGCAAAATATCATCTCGACTTAGTGACAAGTTCGATCATGGCTCAGTCCGAGGGTACGTCAGCTCCGTGTCCATAGATTTATCGTAAAATAAATCCAGCGGGACAAACTTTCGACACCTCGGCGTAAACGTAGTTAGTGGGACGTAAAGCCAATAAGAGACAGTTGAACCATCTAATTACATGGCTACACTTAAAACAAGTGAAGTGGGGGCAACAAAATTTCCTCTCCTCCAAACTCCCTCAACTTATTGCCGGCCATGCAACTGTTGTGTAACAATACGGAGCTGATGAAACAATGGTGGATGAGAGGCGAGGGAAGTTGAATGAGCTCACCGTTTCTCAACGAAATTGATTATTGTACTGGGTTCAGCCAGTCATGGTAGATAAATAACAGATTGTCTTCCTGTTACAAGTAGTTCCAGCCACGTCATGTGGTGCAGGCACTTCTGGGAGTGGTCACAGCTCATACTTACTCCACGCATGCTGCTTAAGCTTGGCTTTAACCAGTGATTCCTTACAGGAATCCCCGCGAAACAAGTTGTGTAGTGGCGTCGCTCCAAATCTCTCGTGTGAACAAGTGTTTTCTTGCGCCCAACAGCCAGCAATATTACTTTAACACTTCGACTGAGACTGAATACTTTCTAAAATGGTTCACATCGTGCCATAAGACATATCTGTGTCTGTGCGACGTAAAGCCACTAGCAATTAAAAAAATTACATTTGAATTGACTCTGTTAATAAATCTTTACAACGTGTAGAATTAAAGCGTAAGGCCATGTAAACGTATAATTGAATCAGACAAAACATTGCGGGCACGTTCTTCTTAAAAGGAAGTAGGGAAATATGATCACAAAGTTAAGGAATGTACCGCGTTACAGGTAGAAAGCTTATTAATACAAACCAAAGCCCATGGCGCAACAGCCCCGTAGGGCCATGTCCCTACCAAGCGACCGCTGCTCAGCACGTCAGATAGCGCCTTAGTTGTAATCATGTAGGCTGAGCGGACCTCGAACCAGCCCTCAGATCCCGGTAAAAATCCCTGACCTGACGGGAGATCGAACCGAGGACCTCCAGGTAAGAGTCAGGCAAGCTACCCCTACACCGCGGGACTGGCTAACCTTGTAATAGTCATTCTTTACCACAGGCTTTCTCGCTCATGTGGAACTAAAATTTTAAACTGCGAGATTATGCTTTAAGTGTATTCGTATTCTTAAGCTGCTGACCTGAGCACAACATAATCGAAGCGAAGGCTGACGCTGGATATGTTCTGCTGGGCAGGTCTAAGGCCGGGCGCACATTGAGCAGCAGTTGGCCGCAGAGCAGGGCAGCGTGAAGCTTACGAAACTGCGAAGTGGACGTGAGCGCACATTGCCACGCAGGGTCTCGTCGGTTTTCAGAAATAACATGTTTTCTTTAGACTCTGTGATATAGGGGCATCCAGTATAAAGAGGCTCTTTTTTTCTTTTTCTTCAAGCATTCGCGATTTTTCTCATTTTGATAGTCACCTTGACAATTTTCCTTGTGCTGATGGCAACGCGGTTATTCACCTTAAGACAATCGCAATAAAAACAACCACCCTCGCCAGTTTACAAGATTGAACAATATTTCTATGTTAGTGATGTTCGGCGTTCATATGGACTAAGCAAACAAATCTAAATTCATGATTTTTAATTTTTTTTACGTCGCACCGACACAGATAGGTCTTATGACAACGATGGAAGAGGAAAGGGCTAGGACTGCGAAGGAAGCGACCGTGGCCTTAATTAAGGTACAGCTCCCCCAGCATTTACCTGGTGTGAAAATGGGAAACCACGGAAAACCATCTTCAGGGTTGCCGACAGTGGGGTTCGAACCCACTATCTCCCGAATGCAAGCTCATAGCAAGGCGATCCTAACCGCACGACCAACTTGCATGGTAAATTCATTAATAGGATCAGAGTGGGGGAGAGGGAGAAAATGTGTATTTACAAATGTACTGCTTGATTTTTATCTAGTTGCCACAAGACACAAGATACTAAAATCAATCAAAATTGACAATCTGTTGTGAACGCGTTTGCATTTATATTTGACAAGACATGGTAAATTATTTTCCGCACTTATGTCTTCAGATAAATGTGATGATGGATGACGGCGACGGAGTCGGCGATGATGCTCTCCATAATCAGCATTAAATCTTTGTCTTAAATACTCTATGTTGCGAGAACTTGGGTCACGGATTGTTTCATAGATATTTGAGGATTACATATATACATATATACTGTATATATATTGCTGTTTGTTTAACGTCGCACTAATACATCGAAGGTTTTTGGCGACGGAAGGGTGGGAGATTGGCAAGGTAGCGGCCGTGGACTTTATTAAGGTATAGCCCCAGCATTTGCCTAGTGTGAAAATGGGACACCACGGAAAACCATTTTCAGGGCTGCCGACAGTGGGGTTCGAATCCACTATCTCCCGAATGCAAGCTCACAGCTGCGCGACCCTAACCGCACGGCCACTTGCTCCGTGGATTACATTTTAGACCTTCCTCTAAACTACCTTATTACCCAGCGTGAATAAAATGATTTATAGCCTAGACTGTAGTGCCTTATTCTACGAATTTACATACCGATTTTCATTAAATTCTGTTCAGCTATTTTCTCACGATGCATGTACATACATACGTGCATACCGCTTTGCAGTCCACATGATGCACATAGTACCTACAAAACATGGTGAGACCGAACGGCTGTGGTAATTTTCTCTTCCATTTCTTAACTAACTACGCGACACGTGCGCAGGAAACTGTGTTTCGAAGACTGCGCGTGGTAGTCGGAAGTAGGTGCAGAACCGACCTGCTCTGCTCTTTTTGTGCTCGTTACACCGCTGCATCATAAGCGTGCTAGGGGGCCCGGGTTCGAAACGTGGTACCTAAGAATGGCAGGAGGGCTGGTACACGCAGCTCGCCACGAGTTTACTTTACCTTAGATCCTAAGCGAAAAAGAAAACGTGTAGATCAAAATGAGCAACAGCTTGCTAACTTAAACGAGATAAACTTGTCGCATATAAATTTGATGAAATATTTAACTCTTAAACCAGGAGACATGTTAGCGCCCCAGTCACCACATGAACGACCATGGTGGTGATTATTTTTTAAGAGGAAGTACAACTAGACAGTTGTAACAAGTTAGGAAGACCTGAAATTGTGTGCTACCCTGCACTGCAGTATACTGTACGAAGTGTTCGAGAAAGAGTAGAAGTTATTTGTAGAAGGCTTGCATGTGATGTACAATTACCACTACTTCTTTTAATAATAATATTATTGTTTCACTACTTTCATTACTTTTGTCGGAGACGCCGAGGTGCCGGAATTTTGTTCCGCAGGAATTCCTTTACGTGCCAGTAAATCTACCGACACATGACTGTCGTATTTGAGCACCGGACTGAGCCAATATCGAACCTGCCACCACTCAGCCCGACACTGCTGCTTTTGCAGCTTGGGGATCAATTTCCGATAACATTGCACTCTTTACATTTTATTTTCCACAAGCACGGATAAGAACGGTATAGCTGGCTGCTCGTGCGCAGGCATGCTCTGTTATGTGTGGGCGTTCGTGGCGGCAAGTGAATTATCTCTACAGGGGGCTAAAGTCCAACACAAGTCACGTTGAAGTGTAGAGAGTCTCTCATAGTACTCAGCCGCTCTAATCGTGTGTATTACGCTCCAAAAGATTCGCATGTTCATTTGGACAAAGCTGTCCTTGCGCAGATCGTGTAAGAAAATATGTAATCGAATCTCGACACTGGACTACAGATGAGTGCAAAATGAAAATCTTAGATCAAAATACTTAATTCTTGAAGGCATGAACGCTGGACAGTCAGTCAATTGGGGCCGTTCGACTGGTTATTATTATTATTATTATTATTATTATTATTATTATTATTATTATTATTATTATTATTATATTAGAGTATGGGAAACACTGTCTAGCCTCGCACTGATCGCAAGGAAACTTGATAGGATCACAGGCTGTCCAGAAATTGACGAAATGAGTGACTCTAAAGAGGGATGCGCCAGTTTATACAGTACATAGATGATGAAGATGGAACGTGTTGTCGGTATGAATCAACAGTGATTCACCAGAACCAGTGACCAGCCAAAGGGAAGAATTACACAGCGACTAACTAATTTGAAAAGAGCTCATTCACAACAGAATTCGGAGAAATGAGCTATTCCCCTCCGGCTAAATGGGCCATCTGGAACCAACGACGGTGGGGTCTGGAATGAATCACGTGGCTTGAGGCTTTTATTAGGATTTCGTGTGATTTCTCACAATAAACTGATTGAACAACTTTGTATAGTAATCCACAACTTATTCATGCCCTAGAGATCCAGGAAATATGCAGCATGTCCCTTGGCGGTACAAGAGATGACTTAATAAAACTTACATTATTCCCTTGAAAGTGAAGCTTTCTTTTCATTGTTCAGCTCGGTTCTATTCTATCCTGGTGTCTTTCCTTGCATGTTATTTTATTAGTTTCTATTACTCCGTGTGGTGCCCTTTCAGCTCCCGCCTACAGCTCCAACGGTGAAACCCTCAGTATTGTCGAGCCAAGTTCTCTTGACGTGATATACACTGATCATCAATCATCTCTAGTCTTCTCCTACTTTCATTGATTACACGATATAAAAGTCAGTGAGGTATGAGCAATACAGACTCATATGCAGTAGGATGGGGAAAGCACCCCTCTTCAAAGATATTGAGGATCCGCTTTAGTCTACCATCCGGTGCAGTAAAACGGGGCATCGAAGTTGACACGCAGACATCCTGAGACCGTTATTGTGAAGTACATTGTGGTAGAATTGTGGACTTACCTGTCACGTAAGTCTCAAAGTTCTTGTTTGCTAGCGACAAGATTAATTGATTGGAAATTCAAAACTAAACGACTTCCTCTAAAAAAAAGTCACCAAATTAATGTCGTTCATCACGTTGTGACAAAAAAACTCGTCGGATCGGGTGGCTCAGTAAATTGTGGTGGACATGACAAATGCCACATCCTCGTGCACATGATTTGTGTAGAAGCAGGCAGACCTAATACAAGGATGTGTGTCTCCACTTTTCACACACTAAGCTTTTCACCATTCTTAAGACGATCTCGAAGAGCCAAATTAGACTGACACCTTTCAGTTCTTGATTCTTGACGGATGTAGGTTTCTTTATCTGTTTCTTGGTACAGCGAAATGTAGCTTCCAATAAAATGTCTGTCTCATTTATGGATGCGTAATGATAATCAGAGTTGGGTCCGGCTCCATGGCCAAATGGTTAGCGTGCTAGCCTTTGCTCACAGGGGTCCTGGGTTCGATTCCCGGGAGGGTCAGAAATTTTAACCATCATTGGTTAATTTCCCTGGCACGGGGGCTGGGTTTATGTCTTGTCTTCATCATCATTTCATCCTCATCACGACGCGCAGGTCGCTTACGGGAGTCAAATCAAAACACCTGCACCTGAGGAACCGAACCCGTCCAGGAATCTCCCGGCACTAAAAGCCATAGGGGAGAGAGGGGTAATGGGACGCACCCCTCTAAATCCCCTCCCATGGTAGCAAGCATTCTGTAATCTGCTTCAATCTCATGGGGAGTCACCATAACGTTGTTGCGAGCAGAATGTCAGCCTGAGTTGCGTATGTTTCTCGTGCTGTGAAGAAATATTCGTTTGGTTACATCATCTTACATCAGAAGAGTTGAATTCATATCAAGGTACGTACTAAGCTCTTCACTTTTTTGTCGAAAGTCTTCAGTTTTCTTAATGTGAAATGCGATATCTTGTGATACACACGTGATTTCCATTTTTCCTTCATCGGTTATAAAATGGCAGGACAGAAGGTTAGACGTGCTCTGCGTCTCATTACTCCTTCAGTGCGAACAATTCTGTTCTCACCTTCTTCAGTTGGCTAGGCTATTTTACGGCATGACGATGATCAAACTACGTCGTGTTGCCTATGAATTTGCGGAAAGGAACAATCTTTCTAACAATTTTAACAACACTACTAAATTAGCTGGCCACAACTCAGTCTCGGATGCACGAAGCAACTAGCGTAAGCAGAAGTTAATCTCTTGACTGTCAGTGAAAAATGTATGTTTCCTCCGTCATGTATGACGAAACCAGCATTTCGACCGACCAGAAGCCACCTCCAATAATTGCCCGCAAGTAAGGACAGCGACCAGCTTAGAACGAGGACGAAATATTACTGTATGTTTCGCCATGAATCCTACGGGTAATTATATACCACCCATGTTTATACTGTGAGAATGTCCACTGCAATAACACGTGGAGACCCTCCAGGAAGCATTTACGTGTGCTCCAAGTCAGGATGGATGAATGAGGACTTATTCCTGACGTCGCTCAAGCATTTCGCCGCACACACGCAATCATCGGTGAAGTACCCAACTCTTCTTTTCGAGTCACAAATCACTTTTCTCTTTTAATTTCTGCAAGGAAAACGGAATTTTTGTTGTATCAATTCATCTCCTATCCCTGTCAGAGCATTAACATTTTGTACGAAAACACAAAGGTCTAGGCTTAAGCAGCACTCTGAAATGTTGACACCCACACGCAGAAAGCCAGTATTAGAGGAGTTGAGAAAGAAACGAGTATACATTTATCAAGAAGGCTCGAGTTGCAAATTCACGAATATGAAGAAGACAAAGAAGGTACTTTTCCAAGACAACAAGAGTTCGTCAGATGAAATATGTGATGATGATAATGATGATTACACGGAAGAAGTGGTGTCTCAGTTGCCACCAACGATGTTTGTCTCATTGCCCCACGTGGGTGGCTAATGGTCCGCAAAACCAACTTCACTTGTATTCCACACTCCGTTATTTCCTATCATACTGAAGTATTGTACAAATTTTGGATCCAGCATAGTACCTTGTACAGGTGTTTTGCCTTAGATGCGTGCAATTGCCCCTCTCTCCCCTACGCCATTTCATTTCATCACAGTTGTGCTGCAATAGTATTTTCTGATCGATCCATTCATCGTTATGGTCCAACCAGCGATCGCCTGTCTATTGAGCAAATAAAACATTCTGCTGATTTAGAAACTCAATCTTAACATATTGTCAAATGTTTACGCACGGTAAATGTTAACATAATAATAATAATAATAATAATAATAATAATAATAATAATAATAATAATAATAATAACGGTATAACTAAGAATATTTTCAACAAAAAGTGTTTATCTAAACACCTGAAAATACAACACTGCAGCAAAGTCAAACCGGAATGTCTAGTACTGACTTACAAGCTCAATAAATTAGAAGTACTGGGAAGAAAAATTATACGAAAAATACTCAGCCCGCTAAGAACTAGAGAACTCTGGAAATCAAGAAGTAAAGATAAAATATACCGGAACATAGAAAACATAACAGAAACAATACGAAAGAGGCGACTGATATTTTTTGGGCATTTATACAGAATGGATGACAACAGGCGAACCGAACAGATTCTCAAATATCTCTGGAACAAGAAATCAACCTGGATTCATGAAGTCAAAGATTTGGAAAGAAAGTGTTAAATATGGAAGGATTCCAAGGTCGGGAGGGAAAGAAAACAGGAGAGGAAAGGGAGGCATTAGAATGTCACGCGGTCCCTAACGAAGAAATAATAATAATAATAATTCAACTCTGTTCGATAGCTTTAGATGTTAAGAGACGCAAGCCCGCCACAACTGCGGCACTAAGGTCGGCTCACATCGTTTAGTTGAGTGCTTTAATGTCAGCCTCCTTCGCTGAGTGGCCATCATACTGGTCTTCTGTTCAAAAGTCTCCCGGTTCGATTCCCGGCCGGGTCGCGGAGTTTAACTTAGTCTGGTTAATGTTTTAATTGAGGACGGTGATGGCCTTCTCAGAGTATAGGCCAGTTTTACGGCCGGTTGCCCTGGTAGAGTAAGACGAACCTGAGCTGGAGGAATTAACAAGATAAAGATACAATCCGGAGAATCGAACCCAGGAGCCTCTAAACTGAACGCCACTAGCACCGCTGACGTATCGTAAGCTGCAATGTAGAACTCGGCTCCTATATCTAGTTCAATAAACGCTATCAAAATGCGTTCGGTGTTCTCAGTACTCAAACTGGACCCTCCCGACCTCATCCCTCGTGAAGAGCACATGCAGCACTTGTGAACAGCTGTGCATACGAAGTCAGCATTTGGAATGCGGCTTCGCGTCTCCATGCCCAAAAGAGACTGTCGACAGCCCGCGGTAATTTTTCAAACTTTTCATTGTGGGACAGTGGCCGTACAAGGAGCGGTTCGCAAGCCTCATGACAAATGAGAACTAACATAGCTCCCTCGACGTTCCTTAAGAGAGCTGCGGCTTCTACTGTAGCTCCCCTTTTACTTGGACCCAATAAGTTCAAAATGAATAATAATAATAATAATAATAATAATAATAATAATAATAATAATAATAATAATAATAATAATAATAATAATAATAATAATAAGCACATGCAATCATACACCTTGGTGAAATTGTAGAACCAACAGTATCAGAAAAGGAAGCACAGAAACTCAAGAGAGCGTACATAGACATTTAGAACAAAAAATGCATGTGCTCGAAGATCAGGCATTACAATGCTGTACGCGACAAAACACTGGCACTCAATAGAGAACATTCTGAAGGAAGAACGAAACATCATGAGGAAAATTCTTGGTCCAGAATAAACTGAAGTCCCGTAAAGCAACAGAGAAACTTTCTAACCTGGCAGCAAAAAAACATTTTATGGACACGTTCAAAGACTCCCAACAACAAGATAATTAATGACATAGAGCAGAAAACTGTAGTCTAACATGGATCCAAGAAGTCAAAAAGGACTTGCAGAAAGCCCACATAGATATATCAGAAATACCAGACAGAAATCTGTTCCGTAAACAAGTAACCAGATACAGCAAGAGAATCAAGTTAATGGACTGAAGAAGGGAAGAGAGGGATCCAGCAGAGTACATACTCAAGACTGTCTGCACGTCAATTGCGGGAGATGGCTGAGTTCAATAAACACCAAACGTGCTCAAAACTCGGACTACTTGTGCCGGGTCTCAAGCCACAATGAGAGCTTATTTCACGATTGGGAAAGCCTAAGGACCTTTAATAATTTCATAATCGTTGCGCCGTCACGAGAGTCTCCTCATGAATATGTACGCTATGATACAGTAATTAAGAGGTTTGTGCGGCCCGAGGGTCCGAGCGGTTTACAACAGACACAGGGTGTTCGAACGTCTCTCAACACACGTCCTGCCGTTTATCTTATCAACGACAACACACACGATATTTCTATTAATCTTGCAGTCAGAAATTCTGTTTTAAGAGTACGTATCATCTAATCATTACAAGCGGTCTAGGGGTAGCGCCCACGTGAGATGGCAGCTCGATTCCTGTTTTTCCTCCATGGCAAAAGAACAAAAGATTCTCCAAGACTCGAAAATAGGCTGTTCAGTAGCCATTTCGAACACTTGTACAAATACAGCCGACCGTCGATCAAAGGACGTGTGTTGTTTTGGGATGCACTTTCCACAATTTTGAGGACACACAGTATAAATAAAATTAAAATTGTAGATATGATAATAAGCTTTGGTTTTTTTGTCATGTCAAGAAAACAAGGCCTTTTTTCTTCTACCACATTCGTCCTGACTGGTCTGACTTCGCAACTCACATACGATTGAACAAGAAACATCTTAAATGGAGCAGTCTGGTGACGAAACCTTCCTCGTAAACAGACGAGGTTTTCTCTGTGAAACAAAGAAGTTCAGCTCGAAACAAAACTCCAAAAGCTTGTACAGTTACGGGCCGTGAAAGCATCAATCAATTGTGTGCCTCGTTCTTCATATTAATCTCGAGTTAGATACAGTATACAAAACTCGGGAATAGGTTCGGTTCAGTGTTCGTGTAGTCATCGCGGAAAAACGGATAGAAAGTTGGCCTGTGTAGCCAGAGTGGTCGCCAGACAATTCGCCCCAACAACTGTACACAATAAAAATTCTATGTAAAATGTACTTTCTCGTGAGTTCCGGTAAGGCGGCGGTGACTATCGAAATGAGAAGAAATGAGGTGTTAGTCCTGATCTCGCAACCAAGAATTGGGACGTGCGACCGCAAGCCGATATCGTACTATGAAGAGTCAAATGAAGTTTCCTCCCTTTTCAAGATTCCAACTACCTCTGCGGAGTTTCAATCCGCGATGGCAGTGTCTAGCCAAGAGCAGCTTGGCGCCTATATACTCTCTCTTTAAAAATCCATTAAAGCCAGTTAATAGTGCGAGGTTTACAGACCATAAAGTTCTGTACGAGACATGAATTACCCATTTAGTACGTCATTACACTTGTAAAAATGTACAGAAGATGCACGGTGGCACTTCAACTCCAAGGAGAGTTTATAGTGGTTTATTAGCGATATACCTGGTGACTCTTGTATGACATTAGCTATGATAAGCTGTTTATTCAAGTTGGAGAATACACGCCCGTTCCACGAGGTGCCCTTATGAAGTCTACCCGCAGTCTCGTGCAGTCGCAATTGCTGTCTTAGCACCATACACTTGTAGAGTCGTGAGTTGGAGTTCACGGAGGGGAAACTCAACCTGTACACGGGTCATGTGTCTCAGGGTAATCTGATGCGACACCGCACATGGAGCAGCCTTCTTTACCATAAATTCCAAGAGATAGGTGTGTCTCTTCAAAATATTGTTCACACACTCAACAAATAAATCAACATTGATTAAAATTGGAACTCCATTTCCAACCAGCGTACCAGTTCTTCTTTCTCCTGTCAACCGGAAAGTATATGCGATTTCAGCCGAATTTCTCAACACTAGTGATGTAAATATATAAATTGTGTCTTTTTTTTTACCTCTCTTATTTGATCAGAAATTTGTATTCATTTTATCCACATGAAAAGAAGTGGAAATCATGCCTTGTGAATGTCAGAACACCCAGGGAGAGTCTCAGGTGATATTGTATGTACACATTGTTGTGTCACTTGTAAATGTTTAATGGTTTGCTGGCTGTATGGTTGATGGGGGCAAACAAATTTAAAAACAGCAAATAAACCCACTCTGATATAGTAGATAATTCTAGATATCACACTCCCACTGCTTTAAAGGTATCTAACGTGAAAATGACGCTTTTTCGTTTTAACTTGTTCCTACAAGAGAAGCGACGAGTGTCGGTAGCCTACATGTTCTCACAAGAAATACGCTTCTTTAATGGCCTAAATGCTAAAAGAAAGCTTTGAAAAAATGTGTGGCACTAAGAATCTCCAAAAATACCTTTAGAATTATTATTATTATTATTATTATTATTATTATGAAGAAGAAGAAGAACTTGTCACTCATCAACATCTACAAGACTGGAAGCATGTGGCTAAGTGAAGTAAAAGGAGACCTTAATGCCGATGTCTCAGACAGCCCTAAATTTTGTAAATCGGTAAACTGGTGGTCTCTTCTACCAAAGCTTGTCAAATTTCGCAAACCTCTTTCACGGGAAAGAAACGAAAAACTACTAGCAGCATCCATAAGCGCTTCCTTAAATCGCTAATTGTTGTTATTATTATCATTATTCCAATAACCTTTTTTAGGGTACGATAAATCAACTTTGGTTACTTTTCTTTGCATTTAACTTTCTTCCTTTCCAAACTTCCTGAGAATGTCGCTCCTTTTCCTCTTGAGTCCGTTTTCTTCCAGTTGTTAATTTCTCTCTCTCCTGAAACCCTGCCTTTCGTGTTACTTCTCTGACACGTGATCTGTTTTCTATTGTATCTATTTTAATTCCAGCGTTTTTCAAATCCTTTTCAATTTCAATGAACCACGGCGGCTTGCATTTCTAACTGTTCGATAAGTTCAAGATTTGTTTAGTTAGTCGATTGTTATTCATTCTATAAATGTGTCAAACAAACTGGATTCTTCTTTTCCTCATTACAGTTGTCAGTTTTCAACTTGTAAATATAGCTCTGTGTTTGATGGGAGTCTAAACTCCGCATTGTTGTTTCTTATAGGTCCCAGTATTTTTCTCAAAATTCTTCTTTCAACTTTTTCTGATTTTTGAAGATCCCCAATTCTTGTAAGGTTAAGAGTTTCTGCTGCATATACAATTTCTGACCGGGCCACTGTTTGATAATGTCTTGTTCCAGGATAGACATTTCTTATTGTATATAGTTTTTGTCATATGAAAGATCCTTTCCATTTTGTTTACTCTTATATCAATAACTACCATTTCTTTTGTGTTGTTTATTATCCATTCTCCCAGGTATCTGTCCGACATATTATTGTTGTTAATTGTGAAATTTTGAGGGGCATTAATGATGCTTGTCTTGAACTTCGTTTTTTCAGATGATATTTACAATCCTATTTTGGAGGCTTGTTTCTGTAATTCTCGTATTTGTTCTTCAGCATTATCTAATGTGTCTGCAATTAGCGCCATGTCATCTGTGAAAACTAAACAATCTATAATTATTTTATTTGTATTTCTTCCTAGTTGAGCACGTTTAGTATTGATGGCTTTCCTCCATTCTCGAACCATCTTCTCTAATGCACACTTGAAAAGTAGAGGTGACAAACCATCTCCCTGTCGTACACCTGATCTTATTTCAAATGGTTTTGAGAGTTCTCCCAAAAATTTTACTTTGGATGTTGCGTTTGTTAATGTTGCTTTAATTATTTCAATTCTTTTATTATCAAGTCCAAATTCGTTTAACATATCAAATAGAATATTTCTATCAATTGAATCGTATGCCTTTTTAAAATGTGTCTACAAAAGTGATTACAAATTTAGAGTTTCTGATCTTCCTCATAGCTGTTATGGTCTTTACATTTAAAATTTCTTCTGATTCTGTTCTGATTTGTTCTAATTGTTATTCTTATTCTTATTATTCTTATTCTTATTCTTCTTCTTATTATTATTATTATTTTACAATTTGCTTTACGTCGCACCGACACAGATAGGTTTTATGAAGAAGATGGGATACGAGTGGAAAGAAAGTGACCATGGGGTTAATTAAAGTACCGGTACAGCCCAGCATTTGCCTGGTGTGAAAATGGGAAACCACGGATGTCCATCTTCAGGGCTACCGATCGTTACGAAGCCCATTATAATAGGTACTATTTACTGTAGGTACTAGTGTTATTAACTTATGACCCATAAAGTAACATTGTACCTGGAGTAGCGGCAGAAATATTAGTGTTTCAGTGTGATGTATTGCTTTTCACCCGTCTTCATGAACTAAGCGAGACAACAGTTAATACTGGAACATCTTATCGAATGCATAAGAAACATTTAACAGTCTTACTGAAGAGGTAGGGGACTGTTGAACTTTGCTGAGAAAGAATATGCCCTCTATAACAAGAATGTAGGTATCTTTGGTTTCTTGACACGATTTTGGAAGGGTTAATGGTATGCACGGTGTTGAGACAATATCCATCATTTTTGAAAGTTGTGTCCGTCTAAACAATGCACTCCTTTACGTAGGTGCTGAGTTCAGCGGGCAGGGCTAACAGCTACTTGCCTGCTGGATGCTTTGTAGAATACCAAATCAAACCCATGAGGATCCTTCACATGCGCACTGTTGCTCCATCGAGTAATACTAAAAAATACAAAGGAAGATCGTACTATCAACTGCAACCTCTTTTTCCTCTAAAACCTTGGTTTATGACAGGTCAGTACTCACGACGACATATTACCAATATTATCCGTCTACGTTTCAACCATGTACTTACTCCTCAATACAAATACCGATTTCATCTGACCCCTCAACCCTTTTCTGAATGTGGTAACCCCGACGGAGAATAGCAATGTCCATTATATCATTCAGCACGACAAAGTGTTTTTACACCGCCTTGTACACCAGTGTCTCTTGTATACTCTATAACCTGACACCGAATTTAATTACTACAATTAACACATTCCTTGATGATTCCAACCTCATTTTATAAATCTGTAAACTATTAATCTTTCAATTATTTGTGTTTGTAAGCTCCTGATTCCCTTTGTGTATACAAGATAATTGTTTTGTTTTTTATATTTCTGGTGACTCTCCACCAATTACGATATGTTTCACACTAGCTTTTGGAGCTGCCCACTACGCGTCTCTTACCCATCGTATCACATACAGTTACAATCTTTTATCAAATCAATAGTTCGTATCCGTATACACAGACCCCATTATTTTGTGCATAAAGCAGTGTTACGCTTGTATATATATAAATAAAGTGTTCGACATTATCCCAAGATATCTGACTGAGCAAAAATTAAAGGGAGCCAGAAAACCTTCCAAGAAGAAGAATAAGAAGGATATCTTTACACCACGGCCGACTTGTCCGACTCGTTGGCTGAATGGCCAGCGTACTGGCCTTCGGTTCAGAGGGTCCCGGGTTCGATTCCCGGCCGGGTCAGGGATTTTAGCCTTCATTGGTTAGTCTTCATTCCAATGGCCCCGGTACTGGCTGTTTGTGCTGTCCCCAACATCCCTGCAACTCACACACCACACATAACACTATCATCCACCATAATAACACGCAGTTACCTACACATGGCAGATGCTGCCCACCCTCATCGGAGGGTCTACCTTACAAGGGCTGCACCCGGCTAGAAATAGCCACACGAAATTATTATACGGCCGACTTGATGCGTCGTTCTACTTAACTCCTTACCTGCCTTGACAATCGGGTCCACTCACTGTAATGGGAGTAATTTCACAACTCGACACGTGGCGCTGGCGACCTAAGTTTTTGCGGTAGAAATACATACGGTACTCCTCTGTGGATAATATATTGACTTTGATTGTCGATTTATCGTAATTTAGAGTTATGGAGAATGTTACATAAGTTGATACTGTTAAAATGATTAATTCTAAAGGTTACTTTCGTTGATATTTGCCAAAAAAAATTCGTGAAATAAAACTGCGGAGAGATGGAGTAGTCCAACTGACGTTCCTTAACTGTGAGGAATAGTAGTGGCATTTAGATACATAGCGAAACTTACCACAATATCTTTGTCTTCTGATGTTAACCTTGAGATTAAGAGTCATTGTTCAATTAGAGTTTTAACTTTTTTCTAGTGCTGTTGACAGGAAGGGGGCTGGACAAAACATAAAAGTCTTACTTTTCTATGTTCGGTGCATGGATATATTTTGACTCAAACAATTTAAATTTTAATTTCAATATATATAGTTTCAGATTACATTTAATTCATACCTTGCACTAGAATTTTAAATACCGGGCGAGTTGGCCGTGCGGTTAGCGGCGCGCAGCTGTGAGCTTGCATTCGGGAAATAGTGGGTTCGAACCCCACTATCGGCAGCCCTGAAGATGGTTTTCAGTAGTTTCCCATTTTCACACCAGGCTGTGCCTTAATTAAGGCCACAGCCGATTCCTTCCCACTCCTAGCCCCTTCCTATCTCCAGTAGCGGCGATTGGCAGTTAAAAGGGGGGGGGGGCAAAAATATATAGACAGCAAAAAGTACCCTGGTTTATGGATAGCGGGCAGAAGGGGGTGGGGGTACATGCATCAAAACTGAAAAAAAAAAAAAAATGATATGTGTTTGGAGCTCTCTGAGCGAATTTCGACAGAGAGGTAAAGGTTGACTGTTTACCAACTTAAGTGCGGTAATAATAGATTTTCTGAGATTTTGATTCAATACTACACAATCAAACTCTCACCATATATATTACAATTAAATAGAAGTACGGTGTGATAATACAGTTAAAATTCATTTAGCATTTGACTACACACTAAAGAGACTGTCACACTGACGAATGCCCACGGCAAGCGGGTGTCCATACATACCCCTGTTGCCCTTCCTCACTGTTGTATGTCCGGCGCCCCCTTTTCGCTCCGCCAGCCAGCTGCACGCGCGCCTGTGTATCATTCTGCTAGCTTCGACGCGCAGCCCTCAGTGCGCGTGCCTGACCATCGAGTGTACTATAAATAGGAGCTCCCGGCCTGCTCACTTGCCCACTTGCCCCGGTGTCCAGCTCCAGAATACACCCTACGTCGAGCACGGAGGCTACTCCTCTTGAAAATGTGCTTCGACCAGGTGGACTGAATTTCTGGCAGTACGAGGTTTCACCTCTGGTCACCGCTCCCTTACCTGTTTCCGCTGCCTATGTTCCGTAATTCTTTTACAAGCCATTTTCATTCCCTAACTTATGCAAGCTCCCTTAGTTTCGCTAGGTGGAATTTCTTCAATCAATTGAACTTGCTTTTTAGGAATTCAGGCACTTCAACAAACAAGGACTCTCATAGACATTTATGTTAGTGTGCCAGATAGTTCTCGACTATCAACGTGTCAATTCACGAAGACTATCTTTTCAAGATAGAAGTGTATATAAAGACTGCAAACCTGTACATATTGTATAAAGACAGACTTTTCTCAAGATTCAATATTCCTTTTTGCTTCAAAATAAATTTCAGTTATTTGTGTAAATATTATAAAGTGAAGCAATAAAAGTTGTGTTTTGTAAACTTCAACCTTGGTTACAACACTCACAGCACATGCAAAGTCTCCACTACTTGCTGTGGCGTTATACAAATCGGTTAGCGCGACAAAAGACGTTTTATGCATATTTCCGTTAATAATTTTGTTAATAATTAAAGGAAATAAGGAAAGAATTAGCTGATAAGACAACAGGGCTTGTGCAAATTGCTTTTTTCCAAAACAATTCCTAGTTTCAGCCAGCTAAAATGGAGTAAAAATATAATGTTTTCTGCACAAAGTGTGGGGTGGGGCGACTGCCCCCCATCGCCCCCCTAATCGCCGCTGCTGCCTATCTCGCCGTCGCCATAAGACCTTTCTGTGTCGGTGCGACGTAAAACAAATAGCAAGAAAAAAATTATATAAAAGTTCAGTGAGAGAAAAGTATTTTGAGTAAAAACATTGTAAACTGTTCATTGCACAATTAGCACTTCATGCGTTGGCCTTGCCGTCATAGCAGTAATGGATCCTGCTTGTCAGTGTTTAAATGTTAAAGTTCAGATTATCTTGGAAAAAAATGTCTTGTGTTGGTGTCATGTGGCAAATATGACTCCGCTTAAAGGATCATTCATTGAAAGAAAATTTAGGGAAAAAATACCCGATTAGCGTGATTAGCTGGCACCCCCGGAGGCCGGGTACGATTCCCGGCTCTGCCACGAAATTTGAAAAGTGGTATGGGGGCTGTAACGGGGTCCACTCAGCCTCGGGAAGTCAACTGAGTAGAAGGGGGTTCGATTCCCACCTTAGCCATCCTCGAAGTTTCCCACTTTTCCAGGAAAATGCGCGGATGGTACCTAACTTAAGGCCACGGCTGCTTTCTTCCAATCTTCCCATCCCCAACACAAGGCTGCTGTTCAGCATATCAGTTGCAGCCGCCTGGGCGAGGTACTGGTCATCCTTCCCAGTTATATCCCCTGACCCGAAGTCTCACGCTCCAGGACACTGCCCTTGAGGTGGTCGAGTTGGGATCCCTCAGTGGTTCTGAGAGAAAAGCCAACCCTGGAGGGTAAACTGATTAACAAAGAAAGAAAAAAGATGAATACCCGAAATAGAAACGGAAAACTAAGATGAAACTGCTAACTGCTTTGAGCCACTCCGTAGTTTTGTCCTGGTCTACAGAGAATTCGCGAAACGATAATGTCCCTTTGCTCTTTTTTCCTGTTCGAAGTATAAAAAGGCACAGAGCAATACATATTCACGTATTTCCAAACACAGTTAAAGAAAAACATATCGCTACACAATTTTAAAAAACGAATTAGCACATAGATTAAAGTTCTTGTTTAGAACGAAAATACGGCGCGAAATTATTTGAGCACTCAGTACATTTGTTCTTGTTAGCAGAAAATTACTGTTCGAAGTAAAAAAAGGTGCACAATAATATCAATAATATTCCAAGATTTTTAAACACAATTTAAAACATCAAATCCCCACACTACACAATAAATAAATAAACTGATTAGCGCATAATTATCAGATCTCAATATCAAGCCAACAAACACCTCATTGCGAACATTTACGACAGCAAAACGATATAAACAGAACTAGAAATGTGTTTATTTGCGGTATACACCGAATAGGAGGCCAGCGCTCCAGCGGCGTTATGGTGAAACTTTCCAATTACAGCTTTATGCTGGGCTTCACAAGCGATTGTCAAGACCGGTATAAGGAGTTCCAGTCGGCCGTGCTTACATGCGTGTATACTATATGTTGTGAGTTCTGACCGGTTTGAGGCGTCGGCACCACTCTCAGCGAACTTCTATGGTTTGGTTTCATTATTTGTTCTAAATAGTTGTCGCAATGAAACTTCATGATCATTTCTAACCAATGGAAAATATACTGTAAGTTTACATTGTTCATGATTTCTAGAAACGGTCGCACATTAATTTCTATTCCTGCGAAGCCGCGGCAAAAGCTACTATAAAGCCGTGAGACAATGTGTGGGCGAAGACAATGCGCGGTCCCTCTAATTGAAAGCGGCAGTAAAAGACGAGACAAATCTTACCGCACTTAATTTAATTTGAATGGAGAATAAACGCGTGGACAATGCTCTCGCCTCGGCATCGTAAATCTCCCAGTACAGCTCCGGTCAAAAGGTTCTGCTCAGCTACTGGGGCAGCAATATCTCTGTAGAACGAGAGAAATGGTTTTTGTAAACTTAAGTAAAATATAGGAATGTCAAGTCGACAAGGAAAAATTACACTAGAGGCTAGAAGGCCTGTGTCATGTACAATAAATAAACGAAAGCCGAGCTTGAGGACTGTTCTGCAGTTAGAGAGGCAAGGCTGACCTGGAGCGGTGTTAGAGCCTTTTCCAAAAAATATAAGATGCTTCACGAAAAGGGCAATATCCTGATCATTTTGTACAACTTGGTGTTACGTACCGAGCAAGTGGCTGTGAGCTTGCATTCGGGAAACGATGGCTTCGAACCCCCACTGTCGACAGCCCTCAAGGTGGTTTTACGTGGTTTCCCATTTTCTCACTAGGCAAATCATGGGGCTGCACCTGTCGCTTCCTTCCCACTCTTACGTCTTTCCTATCCCATCATCGCCATAAGACCTATCTGTGTCGGTGTGATTAAAAAAAAAACAGAAGATCGTTAGGTTAATAGTAAGTCATTGTACCGCCCGACCTCTCGGTGGTAAGGTGTTGGAAGTGTGAATGCAATGTTACGCTACTTGTAATGGGGCACTTTTCCTGAGTGCCCACACACGACGGTAAGCGTTGCCACCCTGAAACTTTTGAGTATCCGCGCTTTCAGATTTTTCCTTTTACATTTCTCAATTATACTCAATTATTTCTCACCTTGTTTTTCCTCGAGGACACATATTACAGAGTTATTTTCTCTTCGACTTCCACTTAAAATTCGCTAACCAAGAACACAAGCTGTGGAATATATTAGCACTTAAAGTGTGGTAACAGAATTAACATGGCGTGTGTGGTCCTGCATGTTCGACATTAATATTAACAAGATACGGAAATTATGGTAATGAGTGCTCTACATTGCTGGCACGTGCTACCGCAACGACTTCTGGCTTGAGAGACCTTCTCCACCCAAGGAAATTCCCAATTAAGTCGTTCATATAGCAAAAGACGAAAGAAAATTATTGACAGATTATTAAGTTACAATACACACGATCAAAGGAAGTTTTGTTTATAAAACTAGGAGAGTTCTCGTAGCTATCGCGGGTCGAAACGTAAAATAAAGATGTTGATAGTCACAGTGTGAGGAGACTAGTGAAAATATGAACATTCCGAAATTAGAAGTTGTTAGAATCGCGTACCTGTCAGTTCGCAACATCCGCACCCTGAAGATGCGTTCCCGTGGTTTTCCATTTTCACACCAGCAAAAGCTTTCCAATGCCAGCCCTTACCCATCGTCGGGTCGTCGATAACCTTCGATATGTTAGTAGCACGTTAAACGATTAGCAAAAGAAAGAATACGTCGACATGAGAGCACAGCATCGCTGGAGTGGCATCTCGGTTAGAGATACGAGCCAGGTGAGTGCCGATGGCGAACTCAGTGCACTGTTTCTTCACAAGAACTGTGGACCCTGACGCTTGTTGCGTTGTTCTCGGGGACCCGGGCTGACAGGAGAGCTGGTATGTGGTTATGAAGGTACACTCGACGGCACAAAAACTGGCCGCCAAAGAAACATCTTATTGCATACATTTTGGAAACGCGAGGATATTGGTAAAGTATGTAGCTCACCTCTTCCTCGGGACGAGAAGTCGACCAAGGGACCGCATTATTTGTTTCACTTATCACAAAGTCTTTTTACTTCACTGCGCATCCACAGTCGTAACAATGAAGTTAAAATAGAAGAGAATCTTCTTCTTCTTTTTTACCTATCGCTTTTCCCACACCTGTGGGGTCGCGGGTGCGAACTGCGTCGCACATGTGGATTTGGCCCTGTTTTACGGCCGGATGCCCTTCCTGACGCCAACCCTATGTGGAGGGATGTAATCGCTATTGCGTGTTTCTGTGGTGGTTGGTAATGTAGTGTGTTGTGTGAATATGAAGAGGAGAGTGTTGGGACGGACACAAACACCCAGTCCCCGAGTCAGAAGAATTAATAAGAAGCGATTAAAATCCCCGACCCCACCGGGAATCGAACCCGGGACCCTCTGAACCGAAGGCGAGTACGCTGACCATTCAGCCAACGAGTCGTACAAAAATAGAAGAGTAAATAATCATTACAAATTAGTTAGTCTACTGTAAAATCAATAGAAAAACATTCTAATTTCTGTATTAGAGAAATAACATTGCGACTTTTATATGATTAATAGTCGGCCCCGCGGTGTAGGGAGCAACGCGTCTGCCTGTCACCCAGCGGGCCCGGGTTCGATTCCCAGCTGGGTCAGGGTTTTTTATTTGTAATGATTAATATCCCTGGCCTGGGGACTCACACACTATATTCCACACTACCGCCATTCCAATTACACACAGGTTCATACAATATGGTGCCATAGGGGCAAAAGATCCACATGGTTCGACGCCCAGAACAAATGGCATTAAAAATGATTAATAACGAATAAAAACATTTAAAAAAGTCAAAACTAAGAAAAATACAATTTAAAAACTTTATCTTAAAGTGAACCTGCCACTTAGGATTGTTTCTCGGGTGTCTGCTTCTCTACGTACAACTGGTTCACAGAACAGACTGTTCGCAATCCGGTGAGCACAACCCGCTTTTCTTCTTGTAAATCGAAACTTCCGTTCCCTTGCCACTCATACGATAGCGTCACATCCTCGTCAGACAGTTTGAGAATAGTTGATGTAAACAGAAAAGCGACAGAGACTTACCCACATTCTAAAAGTGGGCAATCAATCAACCAAAATTTTTAACGTTGCTTTTTTGATCTTAAATAACGGTCGAGTATGAAAACCAGTCCAATTTATAACCGAAAAATGTCTAAATTCTAGTAATTTTGAGAAAATGAGTGTTAAGAGAGCGGCCGACTGTTTCCAGACTGTTACGGGAACGTTTCCGGTCTAGAAGGTGCTACAGTGGAATTACTGAAAATAATGAGAAAATCGTTTAGAACTCATAACGTGAAGAATCACACATGCAGAGTCAGGAAAACAAACAACTTTTTTTGTAAAACGAGTTAGCGCTCATATACTGGGTTAAGTTGGTAGTTTTTTATTTGTCTATCTAGTAAAGATTTTCCTGGGTTCTAAAGGAAGTTCGCTTACCTGTTTTTGTTCCCTGCTCTCGTGATGAAATATCAAACATTTTAAGGTGAAGATTCCAGGATGCAGTAGTTAGAAGGCTATTTCCTGGAAAGATTCTCATCAATTACCGTGATCTGAGACCAGCCATACACGTACAGGAAATCCTCAAGGAGAAAGCCTCCGGGATTTCCTCAACCGAACCCTCGCCCACACACTCCAGGTCAAAACAACAGTTCTGTTGACTGGTGGTGGTGGTTTGTTCACGTGGTGTTGCAAATAAATTTCATCATGGTAAATTTTTGAACTCACTTGCAACAAGAAAGGTTCACTCTGGTATGTTTGTATAAATTCTGTTAGAAGGTCTCGAGACATGCCGATATAGGACACTCCCGACAATCACTTCACTTCATAAATCCTCAAGGCCTTCTACCGTCAACACATACACGCAGCAAGAGACTGGGAAAATCCGGCCTGCTTGGCCTCAAGGCGGAAAAGAATTGAATTTTGTTCGGGATGTTTGGATCGCTCGCACCCAGCGCGGCCTCAAGGACGCCACCACACACGTTGAGGAATTCCTCACGGATTGGACTGTTGAGACCGAATCTCGAGGAAATGCCGCTCTTGTATGGCCGCCTTAAAGGTGTTCGCTGAAACACGGGTTCTACTTTATCCTCACGAGGAAATTCCCAAGTCGATAGTTGTTCTGTTAGAAAACAAGGATCACAGTAATGCTCTTATGCTAGTCCAGGCAAATTCTGTTGGGCTGGAGGTGGTGAAATGTTGAGCTGCGCAGCCAGTCTTCTGCCACTTCAGCAGAAATTGATCCGAACTTCAGACGGACATGATATGATACAGCATACTACTCATTTTGGTGTATTTTCGTATCGTGCCGAGGATTTCTTCAAAACTGATAGCAATAGATTGTGTAGCAGAGGCAGCTGTGCCTGCTGTGTGACGCTGATAGAAGTCTTTCAGCAGAGTTATGCTGAAATAAGGTAGGGAGAGGGTGGAATGCTGTGCCGGAACATGGCCTACTCTTGTCGAGTAACATCCCCATCAGATGGACTGCGTCATATGCCCTCACTCCATATGAACACCGCACAGAGGTTTGCCTTTCGGCACCCAATCTAGTGATTACAAATTCTCCTCCCGGCCAACGTTCTGTTGGTGAATTTTTCTTCCACCCTCGAACCGGTTAACGACGGAAAATATGAAGTTTAGCTGCACAGTTCTTCTGTTGCCTGAAAGTTACAAGAGACACTTACAAAAGGTATATTTTATGACTAGTAAGGCACTTAGCACTACCAAGCTCGTTTTAATGGAGTAAAATGCGTTTTTGAACATACTTATGCAAGTTAATAACACTAAAAGTAATATAACCCATTGGAGTGAGTTTGAAATAAAAACTTAAAACTAACAGCACAAGAGCGTTTTATGCTATTTTTTTAAATTTAAAAGTTATTTTTCCTAATACGTACGATTTTCTTGAAGTAGATGTCCATTAATAAAAGTGAAGTTCGGTCTCGACCCCCAGGTGGTGCTCAGTGCTGAGGCTTTAGCGACCGCAGATGGACACGAGTATATATATATATTGCTAGTTGTTTTACGTCGCACCGACACAGATAGGTCTTATCGCGACGATGGGACAGGAAAGGGCTATGAGTGGGGAGGAAGCGGCCGTGGCCTTAATTAAGGTACAGCCCCAGCATTTGCCCGGTGTGAAAATGGTAAAGCACGGAAAACCATTTTCAGTGCTGCCGACAGTGGGGTTCGAACCTACTATCCCCCGAATACTGGATACTGGCCGCACTTAAGCGACTGCAGCTATCGAGCTCGGTAGTTTCATCTCTGTAACATGTTGACGTTTTTGGGATATACTGTGGAGAGCGCGTGTACGGTCCTGTGGTCGTAATAAATAACTAAATGGATCTTAAAGATCTAATTGGACAGGAAGCGTCGTTGTGTGAGTAAGACAACCAAATGTTAATGAGCGAAAGCACAAAATGAAACTATAAAAAGAAATTCAAAATTATACATTGTGATTGCAATAAAATACAAGGTAAATTATAGTCCATGAAGTGGCAATAAAACAGCAGATTCATGGAGTCCGCGTGATAATTGCTTTTGCTTTGAGGAAATACGATAAGTTTGAACAGGCCCTTTGTATAGAACGTTAATGTTAGGACTACGCAGATCAGAAATTCCCTCACATATTTACACATGTACATGAAAACAGGACTAATTATTACCTCCAAAATCACAGAAGTTAAATGTGAGCCCGAATCTCACTAAGTTAAGATTGGGACTGAGCCCACACACTGGGTAGCTTGCGTGCTACAACAGTCTCTAACGACAAAACACATGACAATTCAATAAAATACAAACAATAAGAACACAGTAAGACATTGCACAGTAAAACGACACATTCTGCGGCACTTGTAAATTAAAACAAGCTAAAAGGAAAAGGATATATTTAAGAAGACTGCGAGGTCGACTCGATCCGAACAAAATAACGTAAACAGACCTTTCTACTCCGCCTAGTTTCACACACAGCTGACACTGTCTCCACAAAATGGGACATTTAAATCCTCTGCTTCTCTAAAGCAGGTATACTTTGGCTCTCTGAGCCTCTCCATAATTCACATGGGATCATTCTTTCCTCATTCACATCAAGGCCTATGTACCTGACCTCTTCTCGGATCTTCTTCATCAAATGAAAACACTTTCATATACCAATTCTTCAAAAAATCCACGGAGTGTCATCCGCAAAATGTAACTCTTTGTCCCTAAGTCCCAGGTTCAGATCGAGTGCACAGTTATGGAAAAACTCTGCCGGTAAATTTAGAAAATCCTTTCTTATTCGACGTTGCAAATGCATGCACACAGCTTAGCCCCTTTCTGAAATTCATGCACACACACACATATAATCATGCCAATCCTATCTTTAAGTTAACCCATTAATGCCCACCGTATGATATATCATACGCAAAACGTGCTTCCCAAATTGCGTTATATCTCCGTCACCGTGACTGTGTTGCAATTTTTAAAGGCATTATTTAGCGCATCAGGGAACGCAAATAATGTTTCCTAGCTAATGGCATTGTTGTTTTCCTCCTGTTACGACTATAGTTGGCAAGAAAGTGCGGGTAGCGCAGCAGGCTGACAAAAATGACGCGCCGGTGAGTATAATTATTGTGGAATTGAGTTATGAAAAATTAATCATATTTCAGTATATTTGTTACGGGAATAGTATGAGGATTTGACCTCGTTTGATAGTTACTATCTTCACTGATCGAGATGGCATTCAAACACAAATATATTTTAATGTATGAAATATCATACGCTGGGCATTCGCAAGATGACATTTTTCAATTTCAGATAAAATAGAATAACAGATGGAGAGACCATTCTGAACATTCTGGACAGCTTAGAAAATGATGATTTTGATGATAAACCGTTTTCAGAAGCAGATGAAATATGATTAGTGCTTACGGGAGCTACTGATGGCGATGACAGTGATCAAGACGATGGGCCTAGTGATGATGATTGTGCTACAGCTTGGGACGTAGGGAAGGGTGTACTTAAGCAGGAAATCGAGGTCAGAGGGTAAAGAATACTCCGTGTGGCTTAAAAGAGTGACTCGATATATGCATTTCTGAAAATTCAGAGAGAGTATTTACTGCAGCTGATGAGAATCAAATACCACTACAGAAGGCTCCTCCAACTACAGAATCCATTGATGTATCTTCTGAATGGAATAAATCCAGGAATCCACAAAAGAAAGTAAGAAAAGTGGAATAAATCCAGGAATCCACAAAAGAAAGTAAGAAATGTAAGAAATTGGGTAAACAAGGAGCTTAAGAAGTCAGTCAGGTTTACAAAGAAAGATGTGCCAGAACCATCATGCATTCAAGGGTGGAGCTTCAGTAAGTTCACTCCAGGGCATTGTTCAGTTCCACATGATGAAGTAATTACTAAATGGTGATGGAGAGAATCATGAAAACAAACAATACAATGTTTTCTGTGGTTACTGTTACTAATAAGATTCTGTTGTACTACAAAAACAACAGTAGGCTTCAAAATTCGTTTCAGATCATGCTAACATATCATATAATAGGTGGGAAGTAAGGACTTTCCCCACGAGTATTCCTTGCCCCAGAGGGTTCTGAATTATTTAAATTCCATTTATAAAATCAGTATTCAGTTTTTAGTTTCAATTTATGTTGCAATAAATTATTTTTGTTCTTAGTAAATCATAAATATATTTGGTGTAATATGTTACCCCCTACTGCCCAGCGTATGATATTTCATACGCCAAAATAAATGGTCCTTAAAACTGAAATATTCAGATGATTTAAGTATCCTTACTTCAAAGATCGGTTATAGATGTAATGTTGAAAAAAGTACAAGAAAACCAGAAAATAATATTTTCTGGGCATTAATGGGTTAACTAACACTTCGTAATAAATTCTCATTCGACATTTTAAGGTGGCAGAACTTTCCATTAAGGACACTGACTGTACGACTAACTACATTAACATGCATAAAGGAATAAAATAAAGTATTTATATGGTGACAAACCTAAGTTGGACCTATCTCCCTCATAACCCATAAAGCAAAACTAAAAACACTGTCTACACATGCAATAGTCCTGTGAATAATAACTAGGTGCCAGAAGGGCTTAACCAACCTCTTATTTGCATTGAAATGTCGTGTGGCTTTTAGTGCCGGGATATCCCAGGACGGGTTCGGCTCGCCAGGTGCAGGTCTTTCTATTTGACTCCTGTAGGCGACCTGCGCGTCGTGATGAGGATGAAATGATGATGAAGACAACACATACACCCAGCCCCCGTGCCATTGGAATTAACGAATTAAGGTTAAAATCCTCGACCCGGCCGGGAATCGAACCCGGGACCCTCTGAACCGAAGTTCAGTACGCTGACCGTTCAGCCAACGAGTCGGACTTATTTACATTGAAAGGTTGCAAGAAGGGCTTTTTTTTGCTATTTTGCTTTACGTCGCACCGACACAGATATGTCTTATGGCGACGATGGGATAGGAAATGCCTAGGAAGTGGAAGGAAGCGGCCGTGGCCTTAATTAAGGTACAGCCCCGGCATTTGCCTGGTGTGAAAATGGGAAACCACGGAAAACCATCTTCAGGGCTGCCGACAGTGGGGCTCGAACCCACTATCTCCCGTTTACTGGACACTGGTCGCACTTAAGCGACTGCAGCTATCGAGCTCGATCCAGAAGGGCTTAACCAACATCTTATTTACATTGAAAGGTTGCCAGAAGGGCTTAACCGACATCTTACTTACATAAAAAAAACCTATCTGCGAAAAATTGCTGTCCCTAATCATGCTAAAACACCTGTTCAACTAATCTTATTGCTGGTGACCTCATGGCGCCTCCATTGCGGACACGGCTATTCTATTTAGCCCACCATCAGGCTGCCGTCATCCTGGGTTGACAGCCTTGGTTGGTTTCATGGCGACGCCGTCTGCCTGAGGTATATGTAGGAAGGCGTCGTGCTATCTCAGTTCTTGATGTGGATTACAAGTCCTAATTGCAATCAAACGCCTAATTAGTTGACTGCGATGCACATGGGATGCTCCTACTCACTCTCATTGACATTAAAGCAGGAATTGGCGGTTTGTAAAGCCAGATATAATTGATATCTGTCTACTGCTCAATCGCAAGCGAACTCATATATGAAGCGACTTCAACTGAAGGCAGAAATGATAGCCTAGTTGTCTCGTGTTCAACTGCACACGCATATTAATCTGGCAATTGTAATACTAGTTACTCGAGTCTATATCTCTAGCTACACTCACTTCTTGATGTGGATTACAAGTCCTAATTGCAATCAAACGCCAAATTTGCATACTTACATTGTTTGCCCATACAGCTCCTATTACGAAGTCTTTGTATACGGCGCTAGCATCGGTGATACGCTTACTCACTCACGACCGCACTGAAGCAAATCTTGAAACAGAATGAAGTACCTCACTCTTCTTATAGGGAGCAGCAGGGCACGCCACACCAGGGGGCTCACTTGAGACTGGTATGTCTTCTCGTTCCCACGGTGCACGCGCGAATGCTGTATTATTTAATTCATTATTTATTAATGTCTCAAGACACATCATGGCGTTTGGAAAATTACGAGGATTATTGCTATGGTTTTATTTTCTCTGATAACCCTCTGGGAAAGTAGATATAGCCTGATTTCCTCGACGAGGCAAACCTGCTTCTTGTCGCTCTAATTTTTAGCAAGATGGCAGGTTGTTTCCCCAAACAACATTCAAGTACCTCTGTCCTTCTCGCTCACTCATGGTGCCACGCCGTCTCGGTGGACTACACCCCAACTGCAGCTTCCAGCACGGCCAATTGTGAATTGAGTCCGATGATGCAATACTATCATTGCGTTCAATATCAACCTTTCATACCATGAACGATAAGGTCCAATAAATATAGCTGAAAGCTACTCTTTAAATAATGAGTTAAATATTTTTCCTCAATGTTGCACTTTCATACTATTTGAAAGAAAAGGGAAGGCCCCAAAGGGGAAATAGCTTGAAATAAAGCTTATGTACTACCCCTATGATGTGCTCTCTCTCTGCCCGCACACTTCTTTCCTCCTCTACCCCGTACACGTATAATAAAATTATAATTAAGAGCAAACTTCTTATTACAGTAAAAGGAAGGTACGGAGTTTTTAGTAGAAAACAGTAATGACCGATAACAAGCACTTTCGTTCTTCTATTCGTCATTCATCCTCTTTTATCTGTGTTCTGTGTGTGTCGTGCGTGGCCTGTTGAATGTCGTACACATTCCTACTTTGCGGGTGAATCAGAATTATTCATTGCATAAGTTATTTTCAGTCATCACTGTGGATAGTGAAGTGTCACAGTAAACATATCAATTTCAGTGGAAATAAAACAAAACTTTTGATAGTCAGCGACATTGTTTCTCTTGGAAGAGTCGCGATCGCAAATTCAGTAGCCTATAATTTGGAATCCTCGAATTTGGAGAAATTATTGTCTGATGTCCAGAAATATCGATATTTTGTTTTGATAATGTCGGCCTATCGATACTGTCATAAATCAAGACCGACGGTAATATATTAGACCTTAATGCTACTACCGATTGAGCGTAAAATGGCGCCTCCGTGGGCGAACGTTTGAGGCATGTGGTTGGTTCATATTTATTGTGTTCAAAAGTGTTATTTTGATCGAGTCATTGAAGCATGAAGTATATATATGGTGAAATAGTTATCTATAACGATTTATTAGTATGGTGTATCGTTAGGAGTGTATGTGATGGTATTTTTAGTGTATAATTGTGTATATATTCGCGTGCTGTAACATTTCACAAAATGGTTCGTTCCTGCTGCGTTCGTGGCTCAGATCGAATTATACCGTTACGGATACTTCAACTTTTAAGTTCCCTAAAGATAGATCTTTAGAAATGGATGAGGAATATTCATCGGGAAAATTTGGAAGTCAAAAAGACCAAACTGTTGGATGCGTGAAACTAAAAGTTGTGGTTAAGGAAGATCTCTTTCCAACTGAAAATGGCGAGCCTATTCGTTTTTGTTTTCTTATTCAGTCGGCGTAATTTAATGCAAGTTGACGATAAATATCAAACAATCAGTCAAATTGATCTGCATTTAGGGCAGTCGCCCAAGTGACAGATTCCCTATCTGTTGTTTTCCTAGCCTTTTCTTAAATGATTTCAATGAGATTGGAAATTTAATGAACATTTCCCTTGGTAAGTTATTCCATTCCCTAACTCTCCTTCCCATAAACGAATATTTGCCCCAATTTGTCCTCTTGAATTCCAACTTTATCTTCATACTGTGATCTTTCCTACTTTTAAAGACGCCACTCAAACTTATTCGTCTACTGATGTCCTCCCATGCCATCTCTCCACTGACAGTTCGGAACATACCACTTAGTCGAGCAGCTCGTCTCCTTTCTCCCAAGTCTTCCCAGCCCAAACTTTGCAACATTTTTGTAACGCTACTCTTTTGTCGGAAATTACCCAGAACAAATCGAGCTGCTTTTCTTTAGATTTTTTCCAGTTCTTGAATCAAGTAATTCTGGTGGGGGTCCCATACACTGGAACCATACTCTAGTTGGGGTCTTACCAGAGACTTATATGCACTCTCCTTTACATCCTTACTACAACCCCTAAACACCCTCATAACCATGTGCAGAGATCTGTACCCTTTATTTACAATCCCATTTACGTAATAACCTCAATGAAGATCTTTCTTTATATTAACACCCAGATACTTACAATGATCCCCAAAAGGAATTTTCACTTCATCAACGCAGTAATTAAAACTGAGAGAACTTTTCCTATTTGTGAAACTCACAACCTGACTTTTAACCCCGTTTATCATCATACCATTGCCTGCTGTCCATCTCACAACATTATCGAGGTCACGTTGCAGTTGCTCACAATCTTGTAACTTATTTATCACTCTATAGAGAATATCATCATCCGCAAAAAGCCTTACCTCCGATTCCACTTGTTTACTCATATCATTGATATATATATATAAGAAAGCATAAAGGTCCGATAATACTGCCTTGAGGAATTCCCCTCTTAATTATTACTATAATATTAGTTTCTTTGTAGAATGTAAGTGTGTGAGTGTATTTATATGAGTCAGCAGACACTTAGGATCTGTAATTATACGCAGTAATGTGAGAATGTGTTTGTTTTGATTGTGTTGTGAACCAGATTTAAATCGAACTACGGCAATGCCTCTCATACAAGTATTCTTGAGTTTTCTAAGGAATAAAATACTAAGAAGGAAGTGGATTAGGAATATACACCGTGAATATTTCGACAAAATAGTAGTGTGCATATATCATCTGAGAATAAGTCTGAAGTTTTGAAAGATGTTTTTTCTCATTCTAAATGGTGAACCTTTTCGCATTCCTCGAAAAACAATTCATTTAGATAGCTGATAGTCGATATGGTGATGTTCCGTTAGTGTCTATATCACTCAAAGTGTCGACTGATTTAGAGGCAAATGTATTTTAGAAGAATCTGTGCTTGCCTAGGGAAAAATTTGGCTGGATCTTGGGGTATAACAAAACCTATAAGTGTGACAGATGGAGCAATCTGTATACTGTTGCACAGAAGAAATAGTGACTTGCAGGGGTTTTATAGTAACAATGGTTCGAACCCCACTGTCGGCAGCCCTGAAAATGGTTTTCCGTGGTTTCCCATTTTCACACCAGGCAAATGCTGGGGCTGTACCTTAATTAAGGCCACGGCCGCTTCCTTCCCACTCCTAGCCCTTTCCTGTCCCATCTTCGCCGTAAGACCTATCTGTGTCAGTGTGACGTAAAACAACTAGCAAAAAAAAAAAAAAAATTACAATACCTTCCGATTCATGCAGTTCATATCTGTGATCAAGCAATCTACACCAAATTGAAGATCGTCCGTGTAGGTTAAAGACATCGATGTTTAGAGTTAATAGCGTTTTTTATACTTCAATGGGTAAAAACATACATCTTCAGTGTCTGGATGTTTCATTGTTAAGTTTACGATAATTGTGTAAGGTGGTGCCTTACCATATATCATCATATGATTTACGAGTTTCCAGAAAGGAAGGCTTGTTCATTGGGTTAGTATAACCATTTCAGGTGTACGTCCCTTTCATTGGGTGCTGAACATTAGAAATTGTCCACCACTTCGAAACTTAGGCAACAAGTTATGTTTTAGAGAATGAATAAATTGGGGAATTTCGCACCTTAATTTATTGTTAAACATTCAAAATGATGTTATAAATATTATTTTAACAGTTTTATCTTTCCAGCGAAGTGAAATCTTAGAGAAAACGTTATTTGTCTAAGTGAAATTTTTGCTGTGGGGCTGTCCATGTATTATGTGATTCTAGTTGATTACATGTTCGCGAAGCGTGTTCATACGTGCAACAGTGATTTCTCCCAACGATGTTACGTTTATCATGTTAAATTATAGCCGTTTGTATAATATGTACGTGATATTTTCGTGCTAGCAAATACCAGCTGTCTAGCTACTTCAGCCGCCATGGTTCTTTTTATTTATTTATTTATTTTTTTGCTAGGGGCTTTACGTCGCACCGACACAGATAGGTCTTATGGCGACGATGGGATAGGAAAGGCCTAGGAGTTGGAAGGAAGCGGCCGTGGCCTTAATTAAGGTACAGCCCCAGCATTCGCCTGATGTGAAAATGGGAAACCACGGAAAACCATTTTCAGGGCTGCCGATAGTGGGATTCGAACCTACTATCTCCCGGATGCAAGCTCACAGCCGCACGCCTCTACGCGCACGGCCAACTCGCCCGGTGGTTCTTTTTAATATTACGGTCTGAGTATCAGAGTCTCTCTTGGTACGAGTTCTACTGACAGCCATGGCCTTTGTACGATAATATTGTTAAAAAGATTTTATACTTTTGAATTCCGCTTTTGACAGTCGTAGTGAGTGAAAGGATCTTAACATGATCATGTCTGTAACGTACGGATGGACCGTAGATCTCGTCATGAACTGCATTAAAGAGAGTCTTGAACTCGGCAGCTATGTTCTACAACCGTACGACGCCACTTTTCGGCATGATTTTAAGATCACTTTCAATATGAATACCAAAGAAACGATTTGTCCCTTACTTCAGTATCACGGCTTGTATTCGAACCCCCCTGTCGGCAGCCCTGAAGATGGTTTTCCGTGCTTTCGCTATTTCACACCAGTAAATGCTGGGCCACGGGCACTTCCTTCCCTTTCCTGTCCCATCGTCGCCATATAAGACCTAAAGCAAACTGCAAAAAGGAAAGGAATACAAAGAGCGGGAAAGTTCAACTTCAGGTTCCGTATTCCTTTATGAGGTATGATTCTGTTTGTGATTGTATCCAGTAAGTATTTTGTTCCATCTCAACAACGAAACTAAAATGTGCTTGAAGATGGTCACGTTCGCTGGTCGCCATATTTAGACAGGCATTTCATTCAAAGAAGTGAAAAACCGAAGACTGAAAGGTTGATGCCTTTGGAATCCAAGATGCGGGTGTAGTAGGCACGACTCTCCGCACACGGTGGATGGGAGTGGAGGGTTCCAGGATGTTTACAGAATAATAAAAGCTGAAGAGGGCTTCAGTGTTTATGGAGCTGATAATTAGATAAGTGCCCGAACTACGGCTACACGAGTTTGCTTGCTATTTCTCTGGCAGTGCGAGTAAAGGTGAATGAAGGCAGGACTATTTGTCTGGCTAGTAAACTCACTCTGTGTTTTGAGTGCTTGCAAAATGTCGACAGAGGCAAGTGCCCTTGCAGTTCGAAATGGGTAGGAAAAAGAGGAAATCTAGAACTGGTGGTGGTGGTGTTGGTGATTATTGTTTTAAGAGGAAGTACAACTAAGCAACCATCCTCTATAAAACATTAATTAGAGAAAAAATTTGGAAGGGGAGGGGGAAAAATGAAGATACGGCCAAAGGAAGACAAGGGTCACGAAGGGCATGAAAATTAAAGACTCCCTGGGCATCGAGTGCTCTAAAACCTTCGGAGTCGGAAAACAACAACATTTGGCCAAGGGAGATCGGAAAGGACAGATGAAAGTGAGGATCCTGGCACAAGTTATTGGAAGGAATGCCAGGACTCAGGTAAGAACTACATGATCGCCAACCCACGCTCCGAAGTTCATAACCCCTTACGATAGGCAGGGGATACTGTGGGTTTTATTCTACAGCCCCCACCCACAGGGGGAAGGAAATATAGAAGACTGTAGGCAAGGAGACGATGGGAATTACTTGTATCGAACACTCTGATGAAAGAGGTGATATATGTACTGGGGGCCGGATGTTATTTGAAATGGCTGGCCGAAAAATGTGAAGTTTGTAATTTTTCCCTAATTTACTCAGTTATTGCTCATGGGTCCTAGGACCAAAAATATGTTAACAAATGACACAGTAGAACACTGACAGGTATTAGTATTGTACAGAACAAGTATCGGCTCATCTTCCTCCTAGCAGCACATTTCCATTAATGCTGAGCGTATTTAAAACATATGAGAGTTGTACCAAGCCGAAATATTTTAGCAAAGTAGGCGAGAAGCGATAGCAATCTTTCAGAACACGATGATTCTTTATATAAGCATTTTAAATTGTATCTGTTCATGTCTTGTTCTTATTGGGGTGAGCGACGAACGGGATGGAACCAGGGGCCTGCTGAAATGTGATACCTTGGTAAGGCTACCCCGGCTGTAATCTATTACACGGAGCCCAGTTTGATGGCAGTGATGTTACAAACTTTCAGGGATGACGGAGGGCAAACGACCCGCGTCAAAATTCTACTCATTTAAGTCCGTTTACCTGCCCACGTTTCGTTCCCCTGCGTCAAACGCCATCGTTGCACAAACTTCTGTCGTATATCCGCGGTGTCGTTTGAACAGCGTCGCAGCCAGTGAGAATTCTTGCTAAGAGATTGTCTTGGGTCTGGACAGGTGTCTCATACATAAGGCTTTTCACATGGCCCCACAAGAAGAAATCAAGTGGGTGAGATCAGGTGAACGAGCGGGCCACGGAACGGGACTTCCTCTTCCTATTCACTTTACAGGAAATGCCTGATCCAGGTGTTCACGAACCCTCCGTGCAAAGTGAGGTGGGGCTCCATCACGTGCCAGAAGCGACCGCGCCGCATGCGATCCATCAATCACAATTGATCTTCACCAAGTGGCAGATTGCTTATCAGTTACTAACTTAGTCTTTTCTAAAATAAAGGTCTGATGCCGTAGTTAACCGGTTCGAGTGTCGTTGGACGAAATAGTAATTATAACAATGTTGCTAGCTTTACGTTCTAGTAACTCTGTTTCTGGTTTAAGGAGACGCCGAGGTGCCGGAGTTTAGTCCTGCAGCAGTTATTTTACGTGCCAGTGAATCTACCGACACGAAGCTGACGTATTTGAGCACCTTCAAACATCAACCGGACTGAGGCAGGATCGAACCTGCTGAAGACCAGCACCTCAACCATCTGAACCACTTAGGCCGGCAGGGTTGGAAAGTTGGTGTTAAACAATTTGTAATCACTAGAGTACGTGCCAAAAGCCTGGATTCAAATCCAAACCTCTTCGCATTGTTCAAATGGAGTAAGGGAATATGATGCTGTTGATGGTGATTCGTCCGTCGCATGGCGACGTAAAGCTTTGAACAGACCCCTTGGTGTTATTCGAGAGGAGTAGGCTACGTGCCGACACCGGGTTTCACCCTTTCTCTACCTCATTATCATAATCTCACATCCAGAAGTGCAAGTCGCCCATGGGTGTCAGGTAGAAAGACCTGCACCAGGCTAGCCGAATACGTCTTCGAACACTCCCGGCACTAATAGGACACGATAAGTAAGTAGGCCTAAGTCATAAATAATTTCAGAGAACTAGGAAATTTATTGAACATCTCCCTTGGTAAATTATTCCAATCCGTAACTCCTCTTCCCATAAACTAATATTTGCCCCAATTTGTCGTCTTGAATTCTAACTTCACATTGTAATCTTTCCTACTTTCAAAAGCACCACTCAAACTTATTCGTCTACTAATGCCATTCTACGCCATCTCTCCACTGACAGCTCGGAACATCCCGCTTAGTCGAGCAGCTCGTCTTCTTACTTCTAAGTCTTCCCGGCCCAAGATTTGCAACATTTTCGTAACGCTACTCGTGTGTTTTGTTACCAAACATTATCGATTGTTTTCTGAAAGGGTTTCAACCTTAATTTCGGAGTCCCCGGTACAGCGTAATTAGATTCTGAAACAAATTTAGATATGACTAGCTGATGTGCCCGTACTTCGCTACGGAATCCTACATTGTATTCAGAGTTCTAGATTAAGTACTGTACACGTTGTAAGATTATATTAAATTGCATAGTTCTTAAAGTTCCCCAGAAAAGCGTCGGGAAAGTCACCATACGTCTTTTCTCATATGAACACTGGGTTAGGAAATTATAATGGCAGTTCATCTTGCCTACCATCAGTCACAATGAATTTGGGGAGTTTTCATTATGATGGCAGGCCCACTTCCTACTGTCAGTCAGTCGAGTTGGGCAGTTTGATGATAATAGCAGACAATCACTCTCCACCTGCCTTTTTACATCCTTAGAAAGGCTGTCTTTGTGGTTTTCCCAACTGAAATCATAATAGGTTATTACAATGAAGACAGTAGTAATGTCACGATTGCAAGCAATATTTTTTTTTTTTTTTTTGCTAGGGGCTTTACGTCGCACCGACACAGATAGGTCTTATGGCGACGATGGGATAGGAAAGGCCTAGGAGTTGGAAGGAAGCGGCCGTGGCCTTAATTAAGGTACAGCCCCAGCATTTGCCTGGTGTGAAAATGGGAAACCACGGAAAACCATCTTCAGGGCTGCCGATAGTGGGATTCGAACCTACTATCTCCCGGATGCAAGCTCACAGCCGCGCGCCTCTACACGCACGGCCAACTCGCCCGGTACAAGCAATATTATCATATGACATAATCAAATAGAAAATCGCACATTTTCTCATTTTTAACGAACAGTGCTATGCTGCCGATCTAACAGTCCAAAGTTCCCGACCTGGAATGACCAGGCGACGGCCGTGAACACTCCTCTGCCATTATTCCTTTAAGAGTGCACACTACTTATTCCAATCGGCGCCTCAAGTAGGGATCAAATGCGTGGAATACTATGACAGACCTGTGCGTTACGTACCAGTAGTATCAGGCAATCGATGAACCAGACCAGGGATGGTGAACCTTTTCCAGCTAGTGTGCCATTTTAAGTCTGGTTTATTATTCTCAACTGTTTACCGTGCCACTTGTTATTTTCCTTTAAGGACTGGATACCCCACCTCCACTTCCTTTCCTAATTCCCAATTATGCTCCATAATATGTTATTAATGTATTTATTTATTTATTATATCTTTAAATACATTTTATTGCATATTCCGTGGTCGTATTTTGCAAATTTATCAAAAATACGTAAGTTTTGAGAATAATAAGCTCCCATTGTAACGCACTTCGTCAATGAATATTATTAGATATAACAAAAAAAATACTACTATTGCCAATAGACTTTAAGTGAAATATCGTTCTCAAATTTAGAATGAAACTTGTTGCTGAATCTCAGTAGCCATGTCATTTATGTTAGGTTCATAACGTGTTGTCTTCAGCAACACACAAGAAGCACTTAGGTCTGAAACAAGACTGTTTCTAACTGTTGACTTCACAAAGTTCACTGTAGAAAATAGCTGCTCTCAGGCGTACGATGACCCAAACAAAGTAAGTAGCGCGGTAGCAAGTCTCTTCATGGCCGAAAACATTTGTGGAAAGCTGCTCCACTGTTCAAGTATTAAGTTCTCTGCCTTCTGAAGAGAGTATTCACCATCAACAGCACACTCGATTTTCACCAATGCTTCACCAAGTTGTACGAATTTGTTCACCCATGTAGGCCCCTACTGCTTCCTTGAAATTCAATCAACTCCATTTCTAAATGGTCAATAAAAATTTTACCTTAATGTCACTCATGAACAGGTCAAGAGAGATGCTGACGAAATGAGACTTACGATAGATGTGATCAACAATAGAAAGGAGTTCAGAAGCCGAATTGACATCAGGATATCGGAAGACAAACCACCAAAATACGAAATGTTTTCTCCAAATGTCAAAATTGGGAAAATCTCTTGGAAACTATTCGTTTTGAATTTTGTGAGACGTCCACATTCTTCTTACAAATACTTTTTGTTTGTTCAAAAGTTAATTGATTTGAAAAATGTAACATCAGTTCAATTTGTACTTTAAGTAGAGGAAATTACTTAAATGTCTTTGTTTCAAAATCACTGACGAATACTTCAAGTTTTCTCCGGAATGATTTTATGATCTCAAACAATCTATCTGTAGTATGCTCCTTTCCCTGCAGATATAATTGTGTACTGCTGTAAAATTACGGAGGAACATTCAAACACACAGCCAAAAACGGGTCCGTATGTTCTGGGAATTCTTCCTGCTTTTCTATCATGAAGAAGTGAATTTCGTCCAAGAGCTGGACAAGCCCACGACTCATTATAAGTGCGCCATAGTGGAGAACTGGCCATTATTTAGAGCACGTGCACGAATGAAGTTCACAACTTTGGCTACCCCGAGAGCAGTCTTTCACATGACTGCATACCTCTTTCTCACATAGGGCTTCCTGGTGTAACATACTATGAAACTGCAAAATAGGGTGTTTAAATTTTTCTTTAAGAAATCTCAGACACCCATTTTAAATACCCACCATACTTGGGGCAGTATCAGTTTTCCCAGGGACAATATTATTTAAGTCAAACCCCACTTTTAATACACTTCGTTCATTATATCTTTCCTGTAAGTAATTTCTCCCTCACCACATTTCAAAAAGGAAATTGGTCAAAAACAGCTGTCCTTGCTTTCAATTGCTGCACTGAAAGACAACTAGTGTGTTTTGTGTGTTGTTCGATTTTTTGTGAAACGAGCTCTCGTCCTGCTTCATTTGGCATGCAACGAACATTCGTCTCAAAATGGTGCTCTACATTAAATGTGCGGGATACAATTATTTTCGAACACAGGGAACACAAAGCTTTATTGCTTCTTTCTATCACTCCGCATTCACTTGTCCACTATTCTAGAAGAATCCGGTCACTACCATTGTTAAGTTTCTGTTGTTGTTGTTGTTGCTGCTGTTTTTTTCGGTAGCGAAAACATGTTTGTGAGATCCGTATACAAACGACATTCAATACACTGTTATACACAAAGAACAATACCCACTCAAACATCACTCACTGACTAACGGCCAGATTTTCTATATTTATTTCTTACACGTAAAACACAATGACTGCAAGATAAGTCTGTAGTAAAAGATGTATATAAAAACTTGAAGTGGCGTGCCACTGAAATCGTTTTCGTGTGTCACTAGGTGGCGTCCCTGAACCAGAGGAATGTCATGCTAAAGAACAAAGTTCTCTAACTCCACATCCCTCTGTGGGTGGGGGCAGTAGAATAACATCCAGGGTATTCCCTGCCAGTCGTAAGGGGCTCTCAACTTGGGAGCGTGGGTTGGCGACCACGGGGCACTGAGCTGAGTCCTGGTACCAGGCTCCTCACTTTCATCTATCCTATCCCATCCCATCTCCCTTGGGCAACTCTCGTTCTTTTCCGACCCCGACGGTATTTAGGGAGTCTTTCACTTTCACATCCTTCGTGGCCCTTGTCTTCCTTTCGCTGATATTTTCATTTTTCGCAGTGTCGGATGCCTTCCATTTCTTCTCTTTGATAATCACCACCACCACATTAACACGTAAGCATTTCTCCTCTAATGGTTGGCATCAAGAAGTCTGCCAAATCTGCTACGAACCCTGACCCGCAGAAAAAACTGGATAAAGTGGGGAGTAATAGAAACGAGCCCAGTGGTATCACTGCTCGCTTCTCACCAAGGCAGTCCCGGTTTGATTCCCGGCCAATATGTGTGGGATTTATGAAATAAAATGCCACATACTATGGGTCGGATTCCACATAAAAATGGAGGTCCTGTGGCTTATCATCACAAAAGTAAAACTCTAAGCGTATTTAGTTTTTAATAGAAAAACATTAAAACAACGACAAAGCGTTTATGTACCTTTTAGAGAATACCACACTTGACCAGATTGGCCGTGAGAAATGGTTTTCATTGTTACAGCAGTGTTCGAAAACACCAATACATGCTCGGCACCTTCGGAGAAAATTCTCTTGAACCCGCCTCAGTACCTCGTTGTTTTGACTGACGTCCTGAGCAGCTTCCAAGACACATTCCCGGAACTCTTGCAGAGTCTCCACTTCTCTGCGATAATAATTCTTAAATTTTATGAACCCCCAAAAGAAGTAATCTAAGGGATTTTGATCGGGACTTCTTGTCGGCCAATCCATCGCTACGGATAGGCGGCGTCCAGGTGACGGCGCACTGCGTTGGTAATGTGCGAGGGTGCTCCATCATGTTGCAACCACAGATGCCGTCGCGTATGGAGTGGAACATCCTCTGGTAGCAGCAGCAGCAGTAGTAGTAGTAGTAGTGGTAGTAGTAGTAGTAGAGTGCCTTCTAGAAACTGTAGACAAGATACGCTAGCCATTCTATGAGGTATATCACAGATCCTCTGATAATGCTCCCCAAAATCCCTGTCCAAACATTAATGGGAAAACCGAACCTGGTGGTGGGAACGTCTCATAGCATGGGGCTTGTTCTCCGACTACACATGCCTGTTGTCAAAACTGAAGCTGCCATTCCTCGTAAACGAGACGTCATTTGTGAACAAAATATGAGTCATGCAGTCTTTGGGTTGAAGATGGACCTATTCACACAAGGCTATCTGCGGTGCATAATTTCTTTCCGGTAGTGCTGAACACACTGCAGATGATACTGATGTTGCCGGTCTTCCCGTTATGTTCGTAGAACGGTCCACTCCTACCACTGCCGTGATTTGGCGAGTATTGCTGCTGGGGGCCTTCTGCAGTAAATCGTAATATGCGGGTCTCTGTACGAAGATCAGGACTAGACCCACCAGCTTCACGCATGGGCATGGCGTTTTCAATGTCAGCTATTCTCTGTAGGGCCTATACCTGCTACAACACTCCTCACTAGAAGACACAAAAAATCATTTATTGATTAACATTTTCTAGCATCTGGCTTTTAGTGCCAGGAGTGTCCGAGGATGTATGCTGTGTGAGGGTGTTGCCTGTGAGTATAACTGCACGGGCTAGAAATTGGGGGAAGTGCCATCAAACATTTTCCTGAAGATGAAAATGGGAAACCACGAGAAACCATTTTCGACGATGGCCAACGGGGTATTCCAACCCAGCAGCCTACCGAAATAGCTGTAACTAGTCGTGCTGCAATGCATTGACCTAGCCTGCTTCGTACCTTCTCCCAGACATAGAAACGCAGCTCCATATATGGACATATTTTAGGAAAAGACGTAAACGCATCACCATATTTCGTGTTGTAAGACAACGAGTTTCCCCCAGAAGTGTTACATGAAGTAGGCGTAGCAGCTGATTATAGGACTTGTTGAAATGACACTGCACTCCGAACTGGTACTTCTAAGGAAATTTCTAGAAAAGCAACTGAAGAAGATACTGCCTCTGTCATATCTGTTTCCCGAAAATCCAGGGACTGGTTCTGATGATCCCCAAGGGCTGTACTCACAGATCAGTTAACTGTAAAACAAATAATGCTTGTTAAAACGTAACCGAACTTGTGTTATTCTAGTATTTAGCAGAAGATTACCTGGTTGTACATTTCCCCCAAAGTTTTAGGATTTTGTCCTTGAAATACCTCTTGCGTTATGCCTATTTATGACCCATCTATGGTTTCTTTGGGGAAGGAATTCCTCGCTTTACGGCATTCCAAATTAAGTATTACACTGCCATTTTTCAACGAGTTCTTGAATTGGTTGTGTGTGTGTGTGAAGTACTGTATGTTTTATTTAAACTTTCGTAAGAAATGTACTCATTCATTATTATTTATGAGCCTTTCATGGAATCGTTCGAATTGTTCTCCGTAAAGAGCGGTATGGCCTTCATTTCCCGATGACTAATTCAGTGCACAGTTTGCGGTTTAGTAGTTGAACAGAACGAAGACAATTTCATTCCCTACCCCGTAAGAGTGTTCTCAATTTTTGGCCATTTTTCTAACTTTTTCTGGTTCTGATTTAGCTTACCTTATCTTGGGTGATGACAAAGCTTATCAAATGACAATTTGCTTGTCAACGCCGGTCACATCCGGCACGGAACCACATGTGGGGTGTGGAGCACGACTGTGTACGGCGGTTACGGTTCCTTTGCCGCCATTTCTGAAAGTTTGTACCGTCATCACGGATACACCCTAGCGGGAAGTCCTACAGTCCCTACGGCCGTGTTTTCTAACTTTACTGTGGGAGTGACTGTTCCGCTACAACTGGAAACTGTCGGCTGGAGATGAAATGCTAACATTTTCTTAATTCCTGCCCGAAGCTGTCTGTGTTTCTTTACTCGCCGTTGAACAGGTATAAACTCACCCTAGTAACAGAGTCTTTATTGCTATGAAATGAGGTAACAAATTATTTGCACAACTTCTCTCAGGATATTTCATTTTTTCAGTTATCTTACCTGAAAGCCAGCTTCTTTATAGCGCGAACGAGGCGCACTGTGTTTCTGCTGGTCATGACGCGCACAACCCTCGAAGAGCCCGAGACGAAGCTAGAGTACCGGCCTTGGACATCAAACCCGGCAGATGTAGTCGTATTTATGAAGAGAGAAAATAAATCGACTCGACCCTCCATGTCGACATGGTGACATGTAATTATTAATTAATTTAATAATAATTTAATTATGGCCGTACGGTCGTAATAAGCCTGATTTATCAGCCCGATGAGAGAACTCCTCAATTGTTCGCCAAATGTTCCCAGTCCAAAGTCCACGTAATCGAGCAGTTTCGAGGATCTGCGGACATACTCGTACGGTCAAACAACGATCTGTATGACACTCTGTGTCGCCCGGTGATTTCTCCTGGAATAACTTCGGTGGTATCGGCTCCTTTCAGCCGTACTCTAGTTTCTCCAGCTCATGTGATTATTGCGGCGTGTACAGACAGGTTCAAAACATGCAAGATGACATTGTTTTAATGCTCGATGTAGTACACGAGTAGGGCACCAGTAGTGAGCGTGGGAGTGGAGAAAATGATTACCGTACCCTCTGACAGTAATGATAGAGCACCTCGCAACAAGGAGCAGTAAAAGTGTTTACGTTAGATTTATGTGGGACGGGACTCCTCACAAATATGTCTTGGTCCATCTTGCCATCGGTGTTTCCGAGACACCAGCGGTTCTCTATTATCTGGTCAAGCAACCGCTACTGGGCAGCATATTCGCGCGATGCGACACTAAACAATGTTCCAACCAATCTTCGTCTTCACATTTTAATTTTACAGGACAGCGAGGCGAACTGACTTCCCGCCTCGCTCTCGTTTGTTTAAAAGCAACTCGCGTTTGCACATGAAAAAATCAGGGGTGTCGTTAGCGGGCCGGAGGGGATGGGGGGGCGGGCATGACCCCTTCAGTATCTCTCTGTCTGGGGTCTGATTATATAATAAATTTCGGTAGCAATATTTTATTTACCGTACATTGAAATCTGTGTTTGGTTGAATAAATGCATTAACAAGAAAACATTGAAACTTTGTATGGATTTTTCTATTCTTTTTTGGTTCTAGCTAACGGCACCAGATACAGGCCGGTCATTATTAATTTCTTCCTTGTTGTTATTTATTACGACAGAAGTTATTTTCTCCGAGCAAGTTAATTGCTATTTATGGACTTGCGAAAAGTACGGCTAACAATATATTAGAGCACTGCTAAATACTGTGAAAAGAATGACATTTCTAATACCAGAAGACAGTCCTGAACTCAGCTCACATTTGATGAGCATCAAGGTATAGTTGGAAACCACGTTTTATTGTTTTCTTGAGACAGACCAATTGACAAAATATCTTAAGAGTTAATATGTCTCCTCTCCTTTATCCTTCCTGTTTATTTTCTCGCTTTTCGTATCATCTCCTCTTAGAGTGAATCCTCACTTACTATCAGGTGGTGGTGGTGATTATTGTTTTAAGAGGAAGTACTACTGGGCAATCATCCTCTATATAACACCAGAGAGAGAAAATGGAAGGTTCTGACACTTCGAAAAATGAAGCTATCGGCGAAAGGGAGACAAGGGCCATGAAGAGCGTGAAAATGAAAGAGTCTCTAGGCTTCGAAAACCTAATACCATCTGAAAAGAACAAGAGTTGACCAAGGGAAGTCGGATAGGATAGATGAAAGTGAGGAGCCTGGCACAAGTAAGTGGAAACAATGCCAGGACGCATCTGAGGGCCCCGTGGTCGCCAACCCATGCTCCAATGTTCAGAGCCCCTGAGGCCCCTCTTAGTCGCCTCTTACGACAGGCAGGGGATACCGTGGGTGTTATTCTACCTCACGGTATCACTTACTATCATCTTCCTGACGAGTGATGACGGACATGCCATGACGAAACTCGTCCATCCATCCCGGTAAGTAGTATTTCGCCGCTCTGTAGATGTGTGGTCCCACATGTTCATATAATTCTACCCTGTTTCCTTTTTGGGAACGTTCTCACCATTTCTTGTATTCACGCCTCCACGGTTCTTCATCCTACGGTATACGGATTCGTTAGCAACGTGAGAAGTCAAATGCTCTGTCGAAATTAAAATAGCATACAATGATGAGAAAATAATTTATACTGCGTTTTCAGACAATTCAATAGAAAAGAAGGTGATTGTCCAGCCGCATGACCTTGTGTTCAATAAGTAGTCTGGACAGGTACTCACCTGGAAAAGAAGGAAACTACGGTTAGAACTTGTGTTGATGATGTTTGCCGTTTAGGGGGCCTAACAGCTAGGTCATCAGCCCGAACGAAACGAAAATCAAAACTTCAAAATTTATCCACTGACTAGAATCTAAAACGATAATGAAAAAATTATAGTGAAATAAAAACATTCAGTGGATCCAATTCACAAAGCCTGAATTACTGCAAGATGCGTTATTATCTAAAGGGCAGGACGCCAGCCCCTCACAATGGTACTAATCACAGGAAATGTAGACCTATCGTATGTCACACACTAACTCACAGGTAATGCAATCCCATGGTGTTTCACACACAAAGGGTACTACTCACCCGCGGTGTCCCTCACTAAGTGGAACTACTCTCGCGTAACGCACACTCATGGTGTTGCTCACATAGCGCTACCAATCATAGGTAATGTAGACCCACGGAGTATGACACATTATGGTAACAACCACAAACCCATGGTATTCTTCACATAATGGAACTACTCTCAGGTAACGCACACTCGTGGTGTTGCTCACATAGCGCTACCAATCATAGGCAATGTAGACCCACGGAGTATGACACATTATGGTAACAACCACAAACCCATGGTATTCTTCACATAATGGAACTACTCTCAGGTAACGCACACTCGTGGTGTTGCTCACATAGCGCTACCAATCATAGGCAATGTAGACCCACGGAGTATGACACATTATGGTAACAACCACAAACCCATGGTATTCTTCACATAATGGAACTACTCTCAGGTAACGCACACTCGTGGTGTTGCTCACATAGCGCTACCAATCATAGGTAATGTAGACCCACGGAGTATGACACATTATGGTAACAACCACAAACCCATGGTATTCTTCACATAATGGAACTACTCTCAGGTAACGCACACTCGTGGTGTTGCTCACATAGCGCTACCAATCATAGGCAATGTAGACCCACGGAGTATGACACATTATGGTAACAACCACAAACCCATGGTATTCTTCACATAATGGAACTACTCTCAGGTAACGCACACTCATGGTGTTGCTCACATAGTCCTACCAATCATAGGTAATGTAGACCCACGGAGTATGACACATTATGGTAACAACCACAAACCCATGGTATTCTTCACATAATGGAACTACTCTCAGGTAACGCACACTCGTGGTGTTGCTCACATAGCGCTACCAATCATAGGTAATGTAGACCCACGGAGTATGACACATTATGGTAACAACCACAAACCCATGGTATTCTTCACATAATGGAACTACTCTCAGGTAACGCACACTCATGGTGTTGCTCACATAGCGCTACCAATCATAGGCAATGTAGACCCACGGAGTATGACACATTATGGTAACAACCACAAACCCATGGTATTCTTCACATAATGGAACTACTCTCAGGTAACGCACACTCATGGTGTTGCTCACATAGTCCTACCAATCATAGGTAATGTAGACCCACGGAGTATGACACATTATGGTAACAACCACAAACCCATGGTATTCTTCACATAATGGAACTACTCTCAGGTAACGCACACTCATGGTGTTGCTCACATAGCGCTACCAATCATAGGTAATGTAGACCCACGGAGTATGACACATTATGGTAACAACCACAAACCCATGGTATTCTTCACATAATGGAACTACTCTCAGGTAACGCACACTCGTGGTGTTGCTCACATAGTCCTACCAATCATAGGCAATGTAGACCCACGGAGTATGACACATTATGGTAACAACCACAAACCCATGGTATTCTTCACATAATGGAACTACTCTCAGGTAACGCACACTCGTGGTGTTGCTCACATAGTCCTACCAATCATAGGCAATGTAGACCCACGGAGTATGACACATTATGGTAACAACCACAAACCCATGGTATTCTTCACATAATGGAACTACTCTCGCGTAACGCACACTCATGGTGTTGCTCACATAGTCCTACCAATCATAGGCAATGTAGACCCACGGAGTATGACACATTATGGTAACAACCACAAACCCATGGTATTCTTCACATAATGGAACTACTCTCAGGTAACGCACACTCATGGTGTTGCTCACATAGTCCTACCAATCATTGGCAATGTAGACCCACGGAGTATGACACATTATGGTAACAACCACAAACCCATGGTATTCTTCACATAATGGAACTAATCTCAGGTAACGCACACTCGTGGTTTTCTCATACAGACCCATGGTGTACACCCAGCACAGCGTTGGCGCAGCCGAATACCTGCTCCCCCGCTTGCGTGGAATACATACGATCGCAGACCCTGTTAACCACACAACCGTGCTGTTCCTCACATAAAGGCACTGCTGACTGCTAACGTAGATCCATGGTGTTTGGTGGTAGTAACTGCAAGTAACGTCGACCTATGGTGTTCCTCGCGTAATGGCACTATGTTGTTGTTTGAGTCATCAGTCCATAGACTGCTTTGATGTAGCTCTCCATGTCACCCTATCCTGTGCTAACCTTTTCATTTCTACGTAACTATTGCATCCTACATCTGCTCTAATCTGCTTGTCATATTCATACCTTGGTCTACCCCTATCGTTCTTACCACCTACACTTCCTTCAAAAACCAACTGAACAACTCCTGGGTGTCTCATGATGTGTCCTATCATTCTATCTCTTCTTCTCGTCAAATTTAGCCAAATCGATCTCCTCTCACCAATTCGATTCAGTATCTCTTCATGCGTGATTCGATCTATCCATATCACCTTCAGCATCCTTCTGTAACACCACATTTCAAAAGCTTCTATTCTCTTTCTTTCTGAGCTAGTTATCGTCCATGTTTCACTTCCATACAATGCCACGCTCCACACGAAAGTCTTCAAAAACATCTTTCTAATTCCGATATCAATGTTTGAAGTGAGCAAATTTCTTTTCTTAAGAAAGCTCTTCCTTGCTTGTGCTAGTCTGCATTTTATGTCCTCCTTACTTTTGGCATCGTTAATTATTTTACTACCCAAGTAACAATATCCATCTACTTCCTTTAAGACTTCATTTCCTAATCTAATATTTCCTACGTCACCTGCCTTCGTTCGACTGCACTCCATTACTTTTGTTTTGGACTTATTTATTTTCATCTTGTACTCCTTACCCAAGACTTCATCCATACCATTCAGCAACTTCTGGAGATCTTCTGCAGTCTCAGATAAAATAACAATATCATCGGCAAATTTCAAGGTTTTGATTTCCTCTCCTTGGACTGTGATTCCCTTTCCAAATTTCTCTTTGATTTCCTTTACTGCATGTTCTATGTAAACACCGAAAAGGAGAGGGGACAAACTGCAGCCTTGCCTCACTCCTTTCTGGATTGCTGCTTCTTTTTCAAAGCCCTCGATTCTTATCACTGCAGACTGATTTTATACAGATTGTAGATAATTCTTCGTTCTCGGTATCTGATCCCTATCATCTTCAGAATCATAAATAGCTTGGTCCAATCAACTTTATCGAATATCTTTTCTAGATCTACGAATGCCATGTACGTGGGCTTGTCCTTCTTGATTCGATCCTCTAAGCTAAGACGTAAAGTCAGGATTGCTTCACGTGTTCCTACATTTCTTCTGAAGCCAAGTTGATCTTCTCCCAACTCAGCTTCAACTTGTTTTTCGATCCTTCTGTACATCATAGGTGTTAAAATTTTGCAGGCATGAGGTACTAAACTAATGGTGCGGTAGTTTTCACACCTGTCTGCACCGGCTTTCTTGGGAATAGGTATAACAACATTCTGCTGAAAATCGGATGGGACTTCTCCTGTCTCATGCATCTTGCACAGTAAATGAAATAACCTTGCCATGCTGGTTTCTCCTAAGGCAGTCAGTAATTCAGAGGGAATGTCATCAAATCCAGGTGCCTTGTTCCTATTTAGGTCACTCACAGCTCTGTCAAACTATGACCTCAAAATTGGGTCTCCCATTTCATCAGCGTCAACAGCCCCTTCATGTTCCAGAACCAAATTATCTACATCTTTACTTTGATACAACTGTTGGATATGCTCCTGCCTTCTTTCTGCTTTGTCTTCTTTCCCTAGAAGTTGCTTTCCATCTGAACTCTTAATATTAATACACCTAGATTTCCTTTCTCCAAAGGTTTCCATGATTTTCCTGTATGCAGCATCTACCTTTCCCAGGACCATACAACCTTCGACATCCTTGCACTTCTTCAGCCATTCTTCCTTAGTTACCTTGCACTTTATATCCACTGAATTCTTTAATCGTCTGTATTCTTTTCTGCCCTTTTCATTTCTAGCATTCTTGTATTTTCGTCGTTCATCAATCAGGTGTAGTATCTCCTGAGTTATCCACTGATTCTTAGTTGATATTTTCTTCCTTCCTCACATTTCTTCAGCAGCCTTGCTGACTTCATTTTTCATGACTATCCACTCTTCCTCTATAGTGTTTCCTTCAGCCTTTTCATTTAGTCCTTGTGCAACATGTTCCTTGAAACAATCCCTCACACTCTTTTCTTTCAACTTGTCTAGATCCCATCTTTTTGCATTCTTTCCTTTCTTCAATTTCTTCAGCTTCAGATGGCATTTCATGACCAACAAGTTGTGGTCAGAGTCCACGTCTGCTCCTGGGAAAGTTTTGCAATCCAACACCTGGTTTCTGAATCTCTGCCTAATCATAATGAAGTCTATTTGATACCTTCCGGTGTCTCCAGGTCTCGTCCACGTATACAGCCGTCGTTTGTGGTGTTTGAACCAAGTGTTTGTTAGCAAGGACTAAATTATGATCAGTGCAGAATTCAACCAGCCGACTTCCTCTTTCGTTCCTTTGTCCCAATCCAAATTCTCCTACTGTACTACCTTCTCTTCCTTGGTCTACCATCACATCACAATTAGATTCTCGTCACCTTTTACATATTGTATTAAATCTTCTATCTCCTCATATATTATTTCATCATCCGCTGAACTAGTAGGCACTAAGCACAAGTAATTTCATGATTCTAATGTCATCATCCCTTGGTTGCCTCTTTTAATCGTCTCTTACGACAGTCAGGGGATACCGCGGGTGTATTCTTCGTCTCTGTTAACCACACACAGGGGATTGTGTTTGGTTCGCGAGAGTTATTTTATTTCGCTCAACCGGCAACCGGTTAGGAGCCCCCTATCCGCCACCTGGGAGTATCATCTCTCCCCCTGCTACGCCAGCGTATTAGGTTCCAAGAGTTTTCATGGAAATGTCATGCGTAGAGTGTATAAGAAATAAAGGACATAAACATGTAAATGTTAATGTTATTCTAGTATCCGACTTGACTCCTTTTTACTCAAGTATCAAGCTCCACGGACGTTGTTTTATTTAAAGTATATTCGATAATAAACACACGCGTTCACACCCTTTCTCTCTCGTAACACAAATGAGCAATTTCTTCAATATTCATTTTACAAGATTTAAAGACTTTATAAACCTACCTTTTAGATTCCCGCTCCTTAAAAGACAATCATCATGTGGACATGTCTAAAATAACGTAAGTAAGCTAGCAAGGGTGACGTAGTTCTCAATTCTCATCCTCCTCCATACCTTCTTTCAAACTCTGGATCACATCAGCCAACTCTAGGTCTTTCTTGTTAGGCCTGCATGATGGCTGCAGCGTCCCTTGAGTTTACGGCACATACGAAGCACTTGATTTTATCAAAGTTTTCCCACGAGAAACTTGCGCATTTTATCCAAGTACCCCACTTCATGGTGACAGGAAACTCTGAAAGGTGGAGCCCAGTCCCTTGCTGGTACATAACTTGACTACAAGGAGCCTTTACGAGAATCTTCTTCAGGGCAGCAATGAAGTTGTTTACCCTAATGTAATCTATGTCACACGGCTGAAGCTGTGTTGTTGGAAAGTCGAAAGCATGTACCGTGTTTGTTCGTATTGCCACATTTGTCTTCTCGAGTTAATGTTTGCAACTTACCACTAGTTTCATCTAAAATTAATCGCACTTCGTGATTTCCTCCAAGACGTTCTCATAAACTGACTGTACGTATCACAACTACAGCTTGGCCATTCTTGCGAAGGTTCGCCATAAATTATATTTTAATATTTATGTATTGTGATAATAATAATCTCGTGTGGCTATTTCTAGCCGGGTGCAGCTCTTGTAAGGCAGACCCTCCGATAAGGGTGGGCAGCATCTGCCATGTGTAGGTAACTGCATGTTATTGTGGTGCAGGATAGAGTTATGTGTGGTGTGTGAGTTGCAGGGATGTTGGGGACAGCACAAATACCCAGCCTCCTAGCCACTGGAATTAACCAATGAAGGTTAAAATCCCCGACCCGGCAGGGAATGGAACCGGGGACCCTCTGAACCGAAGGCCAGTACGCTGACCATTCATCCAACGAGTCGGACTATTTATTTATTTATTTATTTATTTATTTATTTATTTATTTATTTATTTATTTATTTATTTATTTATTGTTGTTTTCTTCTGATTATACAAACATTTTAAAATCCGTCCAAGAAGAGAGAAAAAAGATCTGGGATATGAATTATTGGTGGTTTTCATAAATTACAATTTCTTCTTCTTCTTTCCGATGAGGCCTGCTAAGGACCACGTGCTAATTTCAATTAAGTTCTTCATACTTTGTTGTTTTCTCTTCCGTTCCTTCCAATATTCTTTCATTCTTTCACTATGCTGTTTCTTTTTGTCCTCGGACCACTTCGCACCAGGCTTCTTGTTCAGTCTTCCTTGGAATCCTCCCGTACTCTTTCTAAAAACCTCTCTGTCCATAGTTTCTTCTTCTCTTATATATTTCTTTCTAAATCTTTCTTCACTTCTTGAATCCAGCTATTTGTTGCCTTTTTGTCCCAAAGGTACTTGAAAATCCTTTTTGTTAATCTGGAATCATCCATTCTGTAAATATGTCCGAAAAATTGCAATCTCTTTTTTCTTATGGTTTCTGTTATGTTTTCTATGTTCCTGTATATTTCATCATTAGATCTTAATTTCCATACTTCTGTTGATTTCACAGGGCCTAAGATTTATCTCATGATTCTCCTTTCTAGTACCTCAAGTTTATCTAATCTATAGTTTAGTACCAGGCATTCAATCACATATAAGCATTCCGGTTTCACCACTGTAGTGCAGTGCCTTATTTCAAGATTTTTAGATAGACACTTTTTGTTATAAAACTTATTTGTGATACCATATGCTCATTCCATATTGTGTATCCTTTCTTCTACTGCAGATTTGTCTAAACCATTTTCTTGAATGATTTCTCCCAGATATTTCAATTTCGTTACTCTTTCCACTGGCCCATTATCTGTTGCCAAAAAGTTTGGAGCATTCTTGATGTTTGTAACAAATTTTATTTATTCTAGGGAGATTATCAAACCTGATTTGTTGGCTATTTCTTACAAGAGATTGATTTGTGTTGTTGCACTTATTAGGTTTTCTGTCAATATAGCAAAATCGTCTGTAATATATTTCAATGCCTTTGCCTTTTCTCCCCAACGTTACCGGCAAAATGTTATGTTCTTTAAGCTTTACATTCCAAATTCTTACTATTTTCTCTAGAACACAGTTGAATAGAAGGGGCAACAACCACCACCTTGCCGTACCCCTGTATTTATCTTAATAGGTTTTGAAATTGTGTCAGTGTTTCACGTATTAGCTTTGCCAATTTAGTTTTCACTCCAAATTCATGAATTTGTATCTATAGTTTCTCTGTCAACCGAGTCAAAAGCCTTTTTAAAATCTACAAAAGTCACTACAATCTCCTTTGAATTCAATATCCTATGGCGAATTATGGATTTTAATTTAAATATTTGTTCCGAACAATATATTTTCGAAATCCAGCTTGATACTCACCCAGTTGCTTGTCAAGTGATGTTTCTACTCTATTCAGCAATATTTTTGAGAATACCTTGTATGCAATTTGCAGAAGAGAGATGCCTCTATAGTTATCAACCTTTTGTTTGTCCCCTTTCTTACGCATTGGGTGTATTAGAGCCATTTTCCATTCTTCTGGAATCCCCTCTGTTCTCCAAATATCTTCAAAGATTAACTGCAGCTCTTCAATGATTTTTGACTGAGACCATTTCAGAAGTTCAGCTGTTATAGAGTCTTCTCCACTAGCTTTATTATTTTTCATATTGTTAATTACTTCTTTAATTTCTTCAGCAGTGGGTGGTATATCTTCTTCCAGATTTTCAGTTGTTTGAGAGAATTCCAACTTATGGTCGGGTTCAGGGCAGTTGAAAAGTTGATGAAAGTGCTTCGCAATAATTTCAGAATTCTCAGCATTGCTTTGGCCAAGTCTACCATTTTCATCTCTTAAGCATATGCTATGCGCTTGATACCCCTTTAACTGACTCTTAAAAGTCTGGTAGAAGTTTCGAGAGTTATTTTTAACACAACTGTCTTGCAGGTCAATAAGTTGTGATTTTTCGAAAGATCTTTTACTCCCCTTATTATTCTAGCAAAGTCTTTCCTTTGCTGTTTGAACTGGTGATAGTGCTCAGTCTTTCCAGAGGATTTCCACCGTTTCCATTGTTTTATTCTCTCTTGTAATGCATCTTCACATATTTGATTCCACAAAGGTTTTCTTTTTAGGTTTGACCAGCCCAAATGTTTACTGGGCTGCATTGGTTATTTGCCACTTCCCAAGATGAGATACTTTTATTGCTTCCCGAAATGTTTCCAATGTTTCTTCTGTAATTTGAAGTCTATTTGTGTTATATTTGTTTACTCTTTCCCCTCTTCTCTGATTTCTATTGGGTAAGAATTTTAGTTTGATTTTAGACAAGTAGTGATCGCAATCAAATTCTCTGTTTCTTAGTACCTTAACATTCATAATTTCTTTCATGTTTCTTATGGATATCCACTTGAAGTTCACCTAGTGATGGATTTGGAGAAATCCATGTTTTAGCTTTCCTTGGCAACTGCTTGAAGAAAGTTGACATTAACTTGAGCTGAAAGTTTTTACAGATAGTAATGAATCTCTTTCCATTGATGTTTGTTCTTTGGTGTGTAGCATATTCTCCCATTATTGGTCTATGTAGGCTATTCTCTGTCTTCCTACTTGGGCATTGAAATCTCCAAGTAATATCACCACATTTGATTTTGGAATTTTAGATAATTCATCATCCAGGAGTGTCCAGAATTCCTCTACTTTATCTGGGTTCTTTTTGTTGTCTTCATTTATTGGTGCAAAATTATAGTTTATTTATTTATTTATTTATTTATTTATTTATTTATTTATTTATTTATTTATTTATTTATTTATTTATTTATTGTTGACTTCTGATTAGATGTTAGAATCTGTCCAAGAAGAGAATCTAATCTTTAAAAAAACGCTGATTTTTATTTTACAAGTTACTTTACACAGATAGATGTTATGGCGACGATGGGATAGGAAAGGGCTGGGAGTGGGAAGGAAGCAGCTGTGGTCTTAATTAAGGTAGAGCCACAGCATTTGCGTGGTGTGAAATGGGATACATCTTCAAGGTTGACGACAGTGGGGTTCGAACCGATTCCCGAACCCATGCTCAGAGCATGGGCAACTCGCTCGGTAAAACGCAGATGAAAGTGGGGAGAAAAGGTTCTGAGGCATGAAATAGAAGGGAAAAGGTAGCGATGAATGGAAGCAAAGAGAGCCCGAAGATGTGGACAATGAGACTGATTTGTTCTTCTGATACTAAACCAAACTTGTGACGTACAAAGTGAGAGAACACGATAACGTCACCTATTCCATACTTTTTGAAATGTCTGACGATATATTTTCTAATTTGCGCATGCATTTTTAAGAAATGTTATGTGATTGGAAAATGAAAACGGAGATCAAATAATGAATAAAAAATTAAGCATGCTTTATGAGTACACAGCACGTATGTATTCCACGTTGAGAAATAATAAAGATGCATTTCATGGAAGTGAAGTACAAGAGCGACTCTCGTTACATCATCGAGAGTTCTATTTGCGTCTTCTCGAGGGCTGTATAAATTAAAATCATGATGTCACTGATCCAAGTATACAAGGTCTAACTTCTTAAATGTCACCACCCGCCCGCCAATAAAAATTAAACTGTTCTTTAACTGAATGACAATGATGTCATCGACATAGTTTGGGGGTGGTGACATCGTAAATTAGCTTGACGAGAACTTGAAACCCTTTCGCATTCACCCAAGAGAGAAGTGGGTCACCGTCGGGCTGGATTTTGTGGCAAATGAACGTAACATTCGTAGCAGTGATGATTGCCGGTGGTTTGCAGTTCAGTGGTACCAAACTCGATAATGTTTCATAAGACAGCATTTAACTTGTCGTAACTCTGCCGTAAGATTCTTTATAATAATATAATCTTAATCTTTTACCGCTTTCCTACAGACCTGTGCAATCGCGGGTGCAAACTATGTCGGACCTGTTGAACTGGTCCAGTTTTGCGGCGGGTTGCCCTTCCTGACACAAACCCCCATTCCCGAGCCAGGAGAATTAATTCGACGCGATTAAAATCCCCTATCCCGCGGGAGCCTCTGACCCAAGGGCCTCCACGCTGATCGTTCCGCCAAGGATGCTAGTCAGGCTGCGTTCGCGCATTATGCCCGCCCTTCAGACATCCCAATGCATAGCAATACTTCCAAAGTCACGTGATTTCTCGTGCCAAACGAAGATCACAAACCGTAGAGATATACTGACACAACCTCCAGTGCGTCATGTGCACGTTAAGGAAACGGAAGTTGTTGTCAATTGCACGTACTGTGGAGATCACGAGTGTGAAGCGAGCATTCTTCAGAGAACTCGAACTAAACAGTGAAGTAATATTGCTCTCAACCTGAATATAAGAACCAAGTATTAGAAGTACAAAACCTGTAAAACGCTGCCGGGACGATCTCCGCGGAGTGAGTTTAACGGCTCTTGGACTATTTTCAAACGACTGTCACTAAGACTTTCCCTGTATCGGAAACAGAAGTAGAACAAAACGTTTTAAATAAGATCCTCAATACCTTTCCTCATAAGCAGTTTTCCTGTAAAACCAAGAAATTAATGGAATCGATCGTGGAGAATAAAGGGAGACATTAGTTTTAAAGATAAAAGGGTCTTTGCCGGACTGTGTGAGATCCTTCTGAGCGCTATACACGTTCAACATAATCGCTTGTTTACTGAAGTCAGGTGGCATTCACCACCAATTGTTGATTACAAACATTTATATTTGAGAACTTTGAGCATTTCGAAACTGACAATAGTACCAAAGGGCGCCCGCTTGGGTACCCAGTGGTAGCATACGCGTTCGATACTACGTGAATACAAGATATTTGGCGTGCAAGCTTTAAGGTGATTCTACCTGTACACCCGAAAAAGAGTTTGTAATATTGTAGGATTAGGCACGTGGTAAGTAGTCCTGTTGTAAGCAGATGTCGCTGCCTGAGACCCGTGTCACCTGGAGCGAGCTTCAGCTTGTGTCTAATGTGGCACTGATTCAGGGTGGACATACACAACGAGCAGCATCACCCAAACGTGGAAAACATACCGTGAGGCCGATGGTGTGCTGCACATTGCCTAATGTCCGACCGATTCAACGTGGAATCACCATTGCTGTCACAGGAGAATATTGGCCATCCAACATCTTAATTTGGCGGGTTATATGAATGGCGTAACGTCATGTTTTCAATTCGGCCAGTTACAGGACAATGAAGGGTGCGGAGACGTAAAGGGCGTGGTGAAAAGTACCTGCATCTTCAGTGTTGAGCGTTGGGATTATTCTCGGCCGTCTCGAGGCACGTTAACTACCCAGCGGTTCGACAGTTTGTACAACGGTTTAGGGATGAATAAGGTGGTGAATTCGTTTTCGTCGGCGACAATGATCGCCATCATCAAGATGCATCAGTGAGGAACTTAATGCAAGAGGTGGATATCATGCATATGAATTCGTCACCTAATTCACCGGACATGAGCTGCATTGAGCTTGCATGGGACAGGTTGATCGTACACAACCTCTACAGACACTCCCAGATTCATTCGAGTTGTTCAGGTGGAATGTGACCTTCTTCCTCAACATGACGTCAATATACTGAACGCATCCATGGCACAGCATGTCAGGTACCTGAACAATGCCAAGGAGCCACACACGGTACTAAGACAGAGTGAAGAAGGGGCCACCTTCACTATAATAAACCCTACAAATTGCAACATCTTCATTATTACTGTTTATTTGCGTTGAATATTGTAAGACATACATTCCAGTTTGTAAACGTTTGAAATGCGAATAGAAGCAGTTTCTTTTAGCGATGTGGAAGAAATGTTAATTGGATTGGTACGGGTGCATGACGATCTGTATGACATAGGTTCGACTAACTATAGAAATCAGCAAATGTGGCACGAGGCATGGTACGAAATAGGAAAGGAATTCAAGATCGCACGTACTAATTTTAACTGTTGAAAACAGGCCACAACTGTACTTAGGATTATTATCCGAATAATAATAATAATAATAATAATAATAATAATAATAATAATAATAATAATAATAATAATAATAATAATAATAAATTAAATACTACACAAATACAGATTATCCTGATGAATCAGAGATCGGTGAATAAATATAGTATTTATTGTATGATCCATTCACTAGCGCAGAGTTCTTTCCTTCTTTGTTCAATTTATTCTTCCACGACGAACTGTTGGTAATTCTCATGGCACAAAGCCTTCAAGCGAGTTGAAGTAATTGTTGAAATTTTCTCTTATGTGAAAAGCCTGTGTAGGATTCCTCCGAGCGTACTTCGGCCAACAATTTCGTCCTTGACGAGATTATGTAAGTAGTTGAATTCATCTTTGTTCAGCCTGAAGTACACCTGAAATCTTTCCGGATGCCCATTTAGCTCCCTTACTAAATTATGGTATTCACCGCCAATTGTCCGACTCGTTGGCTGAATGGTCAACATACTGGCACGAGTTTTAACCTTCGTTGCTTTATTCCAGTGGCTGGCGACTGGGTGTTTGTGCTGTCCGCCACATCCCTGCAACTCACACACCACACACAACACGCAGTTACCTACCCACCCTCATCGCAGGGTCTGCCTTACAAGGGTTGCATCCGGCTAGAAATAGTCACACGAAATTAAAAAACCCGCAAATTACTTTCATGTACCCATGCGACGTACAGTACTCATGGCAACAGAAACACCACAGGCAATTAAAAGATCATCAGAATCCGATGAACTGGATGTACAGTTCTATCGTAGCTTGCCATCGGGCGAAGTATACTGTGATCTGTGAACGTGAGGACAGTGTGTTTCCGCCTTAAACAACATCGTGCAACTTTATTATTGCACTGCATCCTTGATATACCTCACTTTTTTGGAGGGTGAATATTTCACCAAACATGAAAGCTGATATTGTCCGCACTAAGCTAACATATAGATGAAATGTCTTGTTCTGCGAGTCAGCTGATGAGACGGTGGACATTTCAGATTCTATAAACAAACAAAACAGAGAATTGCTCGGTTTTATGCCACTGGAGAATAAACTGCAGATCAAAATCATCATCAATGGTCTCAACATGGCTATTTTCGTCGTACAAGATTATGGCTCAATTGCAGCGAAGACATTATAGCAGTGCTTTCCGCTTCTGCCAATCATAGGCTAAATTTAGTGAGTAAATATCGGCGAAATAAGTCATCAATTCTTCATATGAAATTCTCAGAGGAAAATATGGTGGCGTGCCAGATGCGACCGTGCCGCATGCGACCCGTGCCACTAGCGACCGCATAATCTGTAACCGTGCCGGATGCGACCGGCGTTGACAAGCAAATTGTCATTTTATAAGTTGTGTCATCACCCAAGATAAGGTAAGCTAAACGAAGTGCAATGTCATTTCAAAAAGTCTTATAAGCAGCTACTGCCCCTACTTTACATAACACTTCTGGGGGAAACTCGTTTTGCAACACGAAATATGGTGATGCGTTTACGTCTTTTCCCACCGGGCGAGTTGGCCATGCTGGTAGAGGCGCACGGCTGTGAGCTTGCATGCGGGAGATAGTGGGTTCGAATTCCACTGTCGGCAGCCCTGAAGATGGTTTTCCGTGGTTTCCCATTTTCACAGCAGGAAAATGCTGGGGCTGTACCTTAATTAAGGCCACGGCCGCTTCCTTCCAACTCCTAGGCCTTTCCTATCCCATCGTCGCCATAAGACCTATCTGTGTCGGTGAGACGTAAAGCCATTAGCAAATAAATAGTATTTTCCTAAAATATCTTCATATATGGAACTGCGCCTCCACGTCTGGGAGAAGGTACCAAGCAGGTTAGGTCAATGCGTTGCCGGACAACTAGTTACAGCTACTTCGGTAGGCTGCTGGCTTCGAATACCCCGTCGGCCATCCTCGAACATTATTTCTCGTGGTTTCCCATTTTTCATCTCCAGGAAAATGGGCGTGGTATTTCATTTCGTAAATCCCACAAATATTGGCCGGGAATCAAACTCGGACTGCCTTGGTGAGAAGCGAGCAGTGATGCCACTGGGCTCGTTTCTATTACTCCCCACTCTATCCGGTTCTTACTGCGGGTCAGGGTGTGTAGCAGATTTGGCATTCTTTTACGGCTGGATGCTTTTCTTGACGCCAACCATTACAGGAGAAATGCTACGTGTTAATGTGGTGGTGGTGGTGGTGGTGATTATTGTTTTAAGAGGAAGTGCAGCTAGGTGACCATCCTTTATTTAACACTAATCAGGGAGAAAAATGGAAGAAATCCGACACTGCGAAAAAGGAAGATATCAGCGAAAGAAAGACAAGAGCCACGAAGGGCGTGAAAACGAACGACTCTCTAGGCCTAGAAAGTTCTAATCCCATCGGGATTGGAATAGAACAAGATTTGACCAAGGAAAGTCGGATAGGATAGATGAAAATGAGGAGCCTGGCACAAGTAAGTGGAAGCAGTGCTAGGACTCAACTCAGTGCCCTCGTGGTCACTAACCCACGCTCCCAACTTGAGAGCCCCTTACGACACGCAGGGAATACCATGGGTGTAATTCTACCGCACCCCTCCACAGGGGAATGTGGAGTTAGATAACTTTCTTCTTTAGTATGACTCTCCTCTGGTTCATCGATTTTCTGGTACTACTGGTACGTAACATACTGGTTTATCATAGTACTCCACCTCCACGCATTTGATTCCTTCTCTGTGGCACTGATTGGAATGAGCAGTGTGCACACTTAAAAGAATAATGGTAGAGGATTGTTCACGGCTGTCTGCGGCCTGGTCATTCCAGGTCGGGAACTTTGGACTGTTAGATCGGCAGCATAGTACTGTTAAAAATGAGAAAATGTGCGGTTTTCTATTTTATCGAGTATTTCATAATTATGATAGCATTGCTTGTAACTGCGACATTTCTGTTGACTTCATTGTAATGACCTATGATGATTTCAGGTGGCAAAACCACAAAGACAGTCTTTCTCATGATGTAAAAAGACAGGTAGAGAGTGAGTGCCTGCCATTATCATCAAACTGCCCAACTCCACTGACTGGCAGTAGGCAAGTGGGCCTACCATCATAATGAAAACTTACCAAGTTGATTGTGACTGACAATAGGCAAGAGGACCTGCCATTATAATTTCCTAACCAAGTCTTCACATGCGAAAATACGTATGGTGACTTGCCCGTCGCTTTTCTGAGTAACTTTAAGAGCTATGTAGTTTAATATAATCTTATTCACAACGTGTAGAGTATTTAACCTAGAATTCTGAATACAATGTAGAATTCCGTAGCGAAGCACGGGTACATTAGCTAGTCATATCTAAATTTGTATCAGAATCTAATTACGCTGTACCGGGGACTCCGAAATTAAGTTTGAATCCCTTTCAGAAAACAATCGATAATGTTTGGTAACAAAACACACGAGTAGCGTTGCGAAAATATTGCAAATCTTGGGCTAGGAAGACTTAGAAGTAAGAAGACGAGCTGCACGACTAAGCGGGATGTTCCGAGCTATCAGTGGTGAAATGGCGTAGAATGACATTAGTAGACGAATAGGTTTGAGTGGTATTTTTAAAAGTAGGAGAGATCACAATATAAAGATAAAGTTAGAACTCAAGACGACATATTGCGGCAAATATTCGTTTATAGGACGAGGAGTTAGGGATTGGAATAATTTACCAAGGGGGATGTTCAATAAATTTCCTACCGGGCGAGTTGGCCGTGCGGTTAGGAGCGCGCAGCTGTGAGCTGGCATCCGGGAGAAAGTGGGTTCGAATCCCACTGTCGGCAGCCCTGAAGGTGGTTTTCCGTGGTTTCCCATTTTCACATCAGGCAAATGTGAAAGTCGATGTGTACTTTAATCAAGGACAAGGCCGCTTCCTTCCCACTCTTAGCCCTTTCCTATCCCATCGTCGCCTATAATATATATAATTTCGTGTGGCTATTTCTAGCCGAGTGCAGCCCTTGTAAGGCTGGGCGGCATCTGCCATGTGTAGGGAACTGCGTGTTATTGTGGTGGAGGATAGTGTAATGTGTGGTGTGTGAGTTGCAGGGATGTTGGGGACAGCACAAACACCCAGCCTCCGGGCCATTGGAATTAACCAATGAAGGTTAAAATCCCCGACCCGGCCGGGAATCGAACCCGGGACCCTCTGAACCGAAGGCCAGTACGCTGACCATTCAGCCAACGAGTCGGACATCGTCGCCTTAAAACCTGTCTGTGTCGGTGCGACGTTATACCACTAGCAAAAAAAGAAGATCCTAATTCTCTGAAATTATTTACGACTTAGGCCTACTTACTTATCGTGTCCTATTAGTGCCGGGAGTGTCCGAGGACGTGTTCGGCTTGCCTGGTGCAGGTCTTTCTACCTGACGCACATGGGAGGCCTGCGCGTCTGTATGTGAGATTATGATAATGTGGTAGGGAAAGATGAAACCCGGTGTCGGCACGTACCCTACTCCTCTTGAATAATACCAAGGGGTCTGCTCAATGCTTTACGTCCCTATCCGACGGCCGAATCACCATCAACAGCATCATATTCCCTCACTTCATTTGAACACTGTGAAGAAGTTTAGATTTGAATCCAGGCTTTTGGTACGCATTCTAGTGATTACAAATTGTATACACCAACCTTCCTACCCTGCCGGCCTACATTCTCATGGTGAATTTTTTTTCATCCGGGCTAAGTGGCTCGACGGCTCAGACGGTTGAGATGCTGGTCTTCCGACTCCAACTTGGCAGGTTCGATCCTGGCTCAGTCTGGTGGTATTTGAAGGCGCTCAAATACGTCAGCTTTGTGTCGGTGGATTTACTGGCACGTAAAATAAGTCCTGCGGAACTAAACTCCGGCACCTCGGCGTCTCCTTAAACCATTAAAGTAATTACTGGGACGTAAAGCCAGCAACATTATCATATTTTTCTTTCGACCAACGGCACTCGAACCTGCTAACAACGGTGTCAGACCTTTATTTTAGAAAAGACCAAGTTAGCTACTGATAAGCAATCTGCCACTTGGTGACAGCCCTTAATGCAGATCAATTGTAAGTGTCTGATCGGTCGCATGCGGCACGGTGCATATCCGCTCGGTCGCTATTGGCACGATAAAGGCCGGGTCGCATCCGGCACGGTCGCATCTGGCACGTAACCGAAAATATGACTGGACTTTATCTTCGAAAGTTGTAGGATACTAGACGGACTGAAAACTGCAGAGCGTGTTGGAATGTAGCAGCGATACAGCCTAAGTTTGTCGTGACATCAGTCATGGATTAGCGTTATTTAAAGTCTGGAAGTGTACGAGAGCGAGTAACAGCTGCAGCCATAGCAGCTAAGGCACACTGATACTAGCACTTTGAAAGTTGCTCACTTGGCAAGAATCACCGCGGACGGAACCGATGTCTATTGCCAGGCCTTGAGACTTGAGATAGGCGCATGCGCGGCGCCTCTTACCACGCGACTTCTCGTCAGACGAGGCGACGAGAATTATAGTCTTTCGAACGGGGAATCATATTGAGGAACAGTCTAGCTTGAGCAAGCGGCGAGAGAGGACGTGTTGCGTAGTGCATGCCATGAAGTATGGTGGGAGTTGAACAGTACCGGGCCGCTATTGGTAGGTGGCAGTGGAAGCAGGGGAAGAATTCTAAGAATGGTTTGGAGAGAAAAGAAGAGCTGCGAAAGATAGGTGTGGCGGTACTGGTGGTAGCAGTGATAGCTGTGCTTTTGGTCATTGGGGAGGGGGGAATAAACCCTGGCCCGAATACCAGCGGCAGTTTCAGCTGGGAAGACTTGACAGCATTTAAGGATATAGTGAGGGAAGTTCATTAAATTCTGTCTACCCATTTTCTCGTGACTTGGCGGTGATGTGGACTTAGCAACAAAAATCCAAATTCATGAATACCTCTGTTATCATAGCTGGTGCAGTAAAAATGTATAAGACATAAATGATCGGAAATTTAATACTATATAACTTTAGTAATGTAGTAGTTGTCGATAGGACCACTAACAGCACAAATACTGTATTTGAGAATTAAATTGTAGGTCTTCCGCTAAACTACCATTCCACTCAGGGTGAATAAAATTTTTATGGCCTAGATCAGGGTCATCCAGCTCCGAGAGCACTGGGCAGTCAGACTATCACCACCACACTGTGGCAGCGAGACGGACGATGTTCGGACCGTACGTAGAGTCGTGCGGTCGATGGCTTTTGTGGGTTTCTTGACATATTAATATGCCTGTTTTGCCATAACAAATATGCCGCATATACAAATCGAAAGGTATTCCGATGTATGGAATATACAGGAAACGAAATCAAGTGTCAAGTAAAGAATAGTGTGATTTATTCAAAACTGAAATTTGAACATCTCTGAGAGGAAAATTCAACAAAATTTTTACCAATACGAACAGATAGTACAGACCTTTTGTGACTTTTGCTAAGTCGTTTTTACGAGCTTTCAGTTTTGGAGCAAACAATCTTCCCCAAATTGGCTACAATATTTCTGGACACAGCTATTCTTAAACAATTGCGCAAGTTTCTATCGCTCATCGCTGCACAATGTTTACTTTTGGTAAACTTAAGAACCGAAAAGAAACGATCACAAATGTACGTTGAGCCGAACATTGACAGAACTTCACATTCATGTTTGTACAAAAGGGGGTATTTTTCTTGCGGAAAGCCGCTGTAAAATTCGTCTAAACTTCGTGACATTTGAAACCGGTCTTTAACACGAACATTTCACTGCAGTTCAATCAAGTCTAATTGAAATAGCTGTGGAACACTGCACTAAGAGAAAATGGTCAAACAAATACATCTAACATCGCTTGGAGTTTTGATAATTCTGAAAAAAAATTCAAGCTGTTCTTGTAATTGGCGAATTACCTGCAAGTACTCATGGAAGTCGACACCTTCTTTCACTGTTTCAAGCACTGGAAAATGTCCTGTATTCCTTGCACGCAACTGGTTTTCCCACAAAATCAATTTTCTTTTGAACGCTTGAATTTTTTCCTCCAAATCGCAGATATTGTGTTTTTCGCCCTGAAGAGATGTGTTCAAAGTATTCAGATGGGCAGTCATATCACTTAAAATGCCAAGTCCTCCACCCACTTAGGATCACGTAAAAGAACTTTGGGCCGCCCTTTCATGTCACAAAAGGTATCTATTGCGTTCCACAAGCAACAAAAAAAACAGGATGAAGCACCCTCCGCCTCACTCAGCCATCTTATTTCTGCATGGTACGGGATATCCGGATACTGCGCTTCAGTGTCATCCAAGAACTCTTTGAATTGACGGTGCGTGAGTCCATGGAAGCGAAGAAAATTTACCATTCGTACAACTGTTCCCATTACGTGTTAAATTAAGCTTGGCGACTTTTGCACAGATTGCTTCCTGCTGTATCAAGCAATGGATCGCCGCCATTAGGGTACTACCGCCCTCAGCCATTTTTAATTTTACATAGCGGAGGAACCCCGTGCGTAGACCACGTAAAGCAGGAGCTCCATCCGTCATTACGCTCGGTTACCGCTCCCATTTTAATCCCACTGGCTCAAAAACATCCTCCACAGTTTGAAAAATATCGAAACCGGTAGCGGTGTCTCTGTGAGGTACCAGGTCTGGGAAATTCTCGGTCATCCACCCGTCGAATGAAAATAACGAACTGAGCTGTGTCCGCAATGTTAGTTGGTTCACCGAGGGCAGTGGTAAAGGATACAAAATTTGCTGCCTACTCCATTAATTGCTGTTCCATATAAACGGCCATATCGTCTATTCTGCGAGCAACAGTTTGAGGAGAAAGAGAGATTTTGTCAAATTTCTCGACTAGCTCCATATAACATATACATGCCGCCGCGTCCATTAGGCACTCCTTGATTACATTCCCTTCCGTGAAGGGTTTCCCAGCTTTGGCGATTCGCAGCGAACATTTGTAGCTTGCTCCACCGACCTCACTCTCCTCAATCTCCTGTCAGACAAAAATACGGTAAGTCACAATTTTAGTGTTCTTCAGATAATTCAATAATTTCTTCATTCCCGCTTGTAAACAAGCATTTAAAAATTAAAACAATTCTTCCAACTTCGATTGGCGACTGGCGTCTGTCAAATCACCGTAATCATCCCTGTGGTTGGCACTGTAGTGCCGTTCCAAATTGTGTTTTTTTTTTAACACATTAAATCTCGACGGCGCACTAAACATTTGGCATACCATTTATAAGCTGCACAGAAAAATGGAATTTCCCATTCTGCTTTAAAGGCTGATGCTTCACCACTCCTTTTCTTTTTGTATGATGTTCAGTCATGACAACTGCGAAACTGATTTAGTTAAACGCTGTCAACAAAGCGCATTGGACTAGACTAGCGGCTGAGCGATCGTTTGCTCGCTCAGCCAGCCAAGCTTCACCCACCACTAACAAAACTACCTTCCCCCAAAGAGCTCGGAGCACTGGCTTAGAGCGCGGCCAGAGCGCTAGCGCTCGGAGAGCGCTGTTTGGATGGCCCTGGTCTAGATTGTAGTGACTTATTTTCCGACTTTGCATACCGATTTTCATTAAGATAGGACCACTAATAACATAAACATCTGAGATTTTAAGTTTAGGCCTTCCCTAAACTACCATTTCTTTTAGCGTGAATAAGATTATTTATGGCCTAGATTGTAGCGACTTATTTCTCGACTTAGTATACCGATTTTCATTAAGATAGGACCACCAATAACAAATATCTGAGAATTAAATTTCAGGCCTTCCTCTAAACTACCATTTCTCTCAGCGTGAATAAGATTATCCATGGCCTAGATTGTAGCGACTTATTTCCCACTACATACCGATTTTCGTTAAATTCCCTTCAGCCATTTTCTCGTGATGCGTGTACATACATACATACATACAGATAGACAGAGAGAAATTACGGAAAATTAGAAAAACGTGCAATTCCTTGCTATTATGGACACGACCGATACAGAAATACCATCCTTTTTAAATTCTGAGCAATGTACAGACAAAACTCTTATTATATATAGATAGATTTAGTTGTATTTATTTCCCTTTTACTTATTTCCGTATTGCACACTTGTGTTCTTGTTGTTGTTATTACTACATATCGCTTAACATGTAAATAAACTAATATTTAATACAGTAAATTATGCTCATCTCTTTGGATTCATTTATTTCGTTGCATATTGTTTTTGCTATGTCAACATGACTTCTTTATGATTAAATAAATATAAAATAAAAGTATTTCTTCCCAAACATATTTCTTATACGTGCACCAATCAGACAACCAACTAGGGAAGTATCTTTTATTAAGGTGCATAATATTCTTACATACATGCATATATATATTTTGCTATTTTGCTTTACGTCGCACCGACACAGATATGTCTTACGGCGACGATGGGAGAGGAAAGGCCTAGGAATTGGAAGGAAGCGGCCGTGGCCTTAATTAAGGTACAGCCCCGGCATTTGCCTGGTGTGAAAATGGGAAACCACGGAAAACCATCTTCAGGGCCGCCGACAGTGGAGCTCGAACCCACTATCTCCCGATTACTGGATACTGGCCGCACTTAAGCGACTGCAACATGTATAATTGAAGAACTGAAAATCCATATACAGGTAAGTGGGTCGCCCATGTGGTAGGCCTATTACGCGTCATAAGAAACTGAGTGAAATGGCTATGCGGTTCGATCACATTGCTGTGAGCTTGCTTTCAGGAGATGGTGAATTCGAACGCCACAGTCGGCAGGTCTGAAGTTTGTTTTCCTCCTCATTTTCATTTCAGGCTAGTGGTGTGGCTGTACCTTTATTAGGGCAACGACCGCTTATTTTCATTTTCAGTCCTAGTCCTCTTCCCTATCTCATTCTTGCCTTAAAAGCTGTCTTCATGTGATTTAAGCCAATATATATCTAAAAATCTGGCAATGTGCTCCTGTACATTTTCTGGGTTTCCCTTATGTTGTAAGCTTGAGATACACCAACTTGCAAGCTGAAAATATGTTTAAAATGCCCTCTATCCCCTATTGCTTATTGAAGAAAGAAGAAGACATCATCCAAGCAAAAGGAAGGACACCGAGCTGAGTGGTGGTATTTGAAGGTACACAAATACATCATGTCCGTAGATTTACTAGCACGTAAGAGAACTCCTGCAGGACAAAATTCTGGCATATCGGCGTCTCCGGAAACCGTAAAAGTACTTAGTGGGATGTAAAGCTATTAGGATCATTATTAAAAGGAAGTCCTTGAACTTATAGAAATTGTAATTAATTATACAATCTATATTCTCTCTCCCTCTCCCCTCTCTTTAATAATGCAGTTATAGTAGTGCGTACATCAGAATAAAGGCAGGAATTTGAGCGAGTGAAGAAGAGAATGTATGACTAGCTGAAGATGGCGGGTTCGAGTCCGGCGGTATTTGAAAGTGCTTAAATACGCCAGCCTTATGTCTAGATCTACCGGCACATAAAAGAACTCTTGCGAGACGAAATACTGGCACCTCGGCGTATATGAAAACCATAGAAGTAGTTAGTAGAACTACTGTAGTAACATTATTATTCTCAATTCCTCAGTGAACTTGAAAGCTGACCTAATGTCCGTTCACGTAGCTTGGCACATTAGTGCTCCTATATGTTTCCTGGATAACCAGCCTGCAAGCTGAACATATGCCCAATAATCTCTCCTTTACTGGTTATTGTAGAGAGAAGGAAACGTCCGGGCAAAAGAAAGGAAAGGTATTAAGTAATGTCTGGAACTTTCGAAAATCACACTGCAAAGACTTATTAAATAAACTGCATCGTTTAACACGCCCCTCTTTTCAAGAATATGGTTAGAGTACGCCTACTGTATATCACCATAAAGACAGAAATATGTAACATTAATTTGAGTGAGGAAGTGTGTTTATTTCCTTAATTCCTCACTGAGCGTGGAAACCGACTTAATTATGAATATCTTGATTTATTTCATCTTAACTTTTATCATTTACTAGGGTAGGGGAACATTCATTCATTATCGATGCTTACATTGAAGTTACTTTGTTATGGTTATGTCTCGTTGGCAGCAGTGATCAGCCATTACAAAAAAGAGAATCGTGCGGCGATATTTACTTTCTAGCGATTACTATAGTTCGGTCCGACGAGTCTCTGCTCCAGTGGGCACGTCCCATGCAGGCACGGACCCCAATGAGAATGTTCACGTGGCATGGGCTGAACAAGTCGCTGACCAGTGACTTCACGTACCCTACCAGCAGGATAATCGGGCCCAAGGTGTTCAAGAATGTTGTAGCCTCCTCGTTCGTCTGATATGAACCCTGTCGAGCATTTACGGGAGCTGCTGGTGAGGTCCATTCACATCCAAGAACCTGCACTTGCAAATAGCAGGAAGTCCAGACGGGTTGCTGCACTCGGCCGAGCTATGTAATACTCAGTGAAGCCGGAGCCTTTACCTCACCAACAACTGCCTGTTGAACAGGGATACACGAAAAGAAAGTGTGTCACACCCACACAACTGCCGAATCTGTTGATGTATGTCTAGAAGCTTTGATCGTGTATTATGTACACAGTGGGGAACACTCATGATGGTGATTGTTGTGATGAAGGAACATCGTGCACAATGGGATTAGTATCTACGGCCGAGAGTCTAGTTTCTGGCAGGGCATGGCGGAGCGCTGCTATTGCTATACCAGAATTCTGAAATCCGCAACGAAGGTATAGACTCAACCCCCAAACCCCTCATCTCCAACCTGGGTAACTATGACACTGAATGTCTTCGTTACGAAAGACCCAAGTTCCTCTTAGCTTAATCACCCTTTGGGGTGCAGGTCCAGTTGGATTTCGTTCAGAGGTGCCACCAGCCTAGTTAGTTGAAGTCAAGTCGCACATATCCATCGAGACGCGTGGTCTAGTCAACCTAGCGAAGTTCTCTTTTGGACCTTGCGTCGCGCAATGCACCCTGAGAGGCCCTGTAACTAGCTACAGGTACATGGATGGCATATTGACCTTCGGTTCAGAGGATTCTGGCTTTGATTCCTGGCCGGACACAGGATTTTAACTATGGTGGGACTGGTTGTTTGTTTGCTTTTGTATTAATCCACTTCTCTTCGTTTCCATACAACATATCCCCTCCCTCAGGGTTGGCGTCAGGAAGGGCATTCGACCGAAAAACTGGGCAAAATACGCAACAAAGACCGAACCGAATAAGTTGTAGAGGATAAACATGTCTTGTGGTGGGGAGTCATCTGAAAATTTGTTTAGCAGGGCTGGTTGCCATCTGAAATGATGGGCAGAGATAATTAGGATCATTTGATTTTCGCAAAGAGCTCGATGAGAAAAGTGGTTTCGTGTGTTTTCCTATCCCCTCGTCCACCTGGTTTCTCTAATAATCAATGTTGAGTACTGTCCAACATGTGTCAGGTGCACCAAATCGAACTATTTCCACTCAATTAATTTACCTGAAAATTAAAAGAATTCGACTTTGAAGCCGTAACGGTCTGATACTTGACACAGCAGCCAATAGACCGTGGTTAGCTGGTATACAAGACCTGCCCGTAGTATGCTTACGGCACATTACGCTATCGACAGTGATTCGTCCGTCGGATGGAGATGTTAAGCCTTGGTGCTACGGTATTCGGTAGGACTAAACTATAAGCCGCCACCGAGTTTCATCCTCTCCCTTCCTAGTAACATACATCACGCCATTCATTTCATTCTGATTCACTCTCCTGATGTAGTTGACGCCAGGAAGGGCATCCGGTCGTAAAAATCATCTCACTTCATACCCGACTGCAGAAAAAACGGGACAAGGGTTCGGCACCCGGACCGCTTGTCTCTGTCACAGTCTATTTCAACCGTGAAGTTCACTTCATTCATATTATTCACAATACTATATTTTCTTTTAAATATGAATATGAGCATTTCATCCACACTAGCACATTACGTGTATTACATACGTTGCTGGCGTGAAGAGAAACTTAAATAAACATAATAACTATTTGCACTCATATTAGATGGCCTGAACATGTTCCATTTGAGCAGTTAGGGCAATACAATGGTAATAGACATATTGCCTAGAGTTCTGTAATCTCTTGTAGTTGATGCTGGAGATAGTCTAAAAAGGCCGGCAACTAAAATATTTCATTCACGTGTTTGTGCTGTGAACGACCAACACCTCTTGTTAGTGACACACAAGCCACCGCTATGACAATAATACGACAGCGATTTATCATGCAGGAGCCACATGTGCGGTTCCTTTGTCATGCAGATACAAGTTTGCATAGCGTCGATAATAATCGTTTCCTGTAAACAACGCCCTAACTTAACCAGGTTACAGGCGGGTCCGTATCAGATGGCCATGTAACAAGCAATGGCACTTCGACGTCAAACGTCATCGAAAATTCACCGTTGTAATTTTTCACTTCTTTGAACAGAGTAAAATGTCCTCAATACAAACATATATAATATGTGTATGTTCATGTAACAAGAGAAATATGGTGGCCGTCAGCAAACATAACATTTCGGAAACTGGCATTATACTTTAGGTACTTTTTTCTCACGGAACATCGAACTCAGTACACTTGTTCCATTACTTGAAAGCTACAAGGAATATTAAAAAAAGTATATTTTTATAAACAGTATACCACTAACCACCTGCGAACTTTTGTAGGGAAAATATATTTTCTTTTTGAGAGTCTATTTTAATGGGGTGAACACTTTTTGGATACACTTGTATGTCTTTCTCGTAGATAGGCTACACGTACTAGTGTTTCATGACTGATGTAACCTCAAGAAACGGACACGTACTGCACTGAACCAACGACCCCTGGGAGATAACTCCAAATTTAGTAACAATAAATAAATAAATAAATAAATAAATAAATAAATAAATAAATAAATAAATAAATTCGTAGTGTGCGTGTCGCTCTTTGGAGTGATAACGTCAAACAGCAGCTACCTATTCGCCGTGAGATCTTTCGTGATCACTGGTCACGCCATTTGAACATGTGAGCAGTACGAGATAGCGGCCATCCGATCTGTAACTCTGAGCCTCGATGTAACGCGATGTTACGCTAATTTTCTTTTCTTTATAGGATTGAGACGCCGTTGGTTTACACTCTTGCAACAGCCGGAAAGAGAATATAGATTTATTTAACAAACGTTCATTTCTTCAAAATTGGACGTGTTCTCGCAACTCAATGTACCTGGTCACGTGACGACAACTTGCTATCATGTGAAGCTTCAAACTGAAGTTATGTAGCCTGCACTGCTATCGGCGGACATAGTTCTCGTGTTTTCATAGAATGAATGTGTAGCCGTCATTGTGACCCACCAGGAAGCGGTGGGTTCGAACTCCACTGTCGACAGCCCTGTGCACGGCTGCTTCCTTCCCACTCCTCGCCATAAGACCTGTTTCTGTCGGGTCGACGTAAACCAAACTTGTAAGATGACAGGATTTGTGGCCCTCCTCTTTCCTTGACTACAGTACCTCTCCTATTGAGGAATTCAGTTCGAGGTGGAGGCAGCACATAGCAAAATTCAGTGTGTCGATGTTAATGGGCCATTAAGAGCGAACAATTAAGTCCAGCAGCCAAAGAAAGCTTTCTTTCTGAGTTACTCTTACAAATAGGTTTCTGAGGACGAGTCTCAACTTTGATCATACTTTCGAAGTATACAGTTCAACAAAAGTTTGGAACAATGCCATAAAATAGATTCTAAGACTTAACACACCTCAATTAGCGACGTGGCCAGTTCTAACACGAGACAGTTTAAAAGTTCTGTGCTCTGTGTCCCTCCATATGCGAGTCATGGTAAACTCTGGGGTGCACTCGTAAGAACGTGGGTAGTCGCGGTTAAAGTGCTCCAATTATTTCGCACCAATAAGGAGGCCAAACGCTTGGTCATCGCCGTTCAGTCCTGATGGTAGCGAACACAGGTCTGTCCCTTCGTAATATCATTATTTTCTCGTGGACAATCGAGATTTTCTTCTGATGACGCAGAGCACAGTTCTCTGCGAAACGTAAAGAATTTCACCTTTTTTTCTTGACACGGCATAAGCCCAAAAGCCTGTCTATAAGTAAGGCCGTGAAAGCATCAATGCCAACTTTAATACACATTGTTTATTGCAAAAACGACTGTCCACAATTACAGGCCGGTTCGTCAGATAACAATGCGGGCAGGCAGTCTCGTCATACTATCAAACAAGAAGCGTCTCAATCCACCCACGCGTAAAATTACACGGCAAGACGGACATTAAGTAAAAAACAAGAATTCAAATGAAATAAAAACTTCACTACCTTCATTTGTGTTCTTTTCCGTCTTAGTTTCTTTGATCTGCGTACTCGCTTTCTGATTTTCATCTTTTAGTGCCGCACCTAATTCCAAATAATAGCGTTCGCACAACTTTCCACATAAATGACATTTACACGTCATAGCTGATTCAGGATTTCAGTTTTTACAAATGACGTGAAGAATTCATGTAACGGACTCATCTATCTACCGGCCCTCTCTTCCCCTTAACCACGAACTAATCAAAATCTTAAATAAATACTGAGATACATAAAATAGTTAAAACTCCATAAATTAATATAATTGTAAATAAATTTAAATAAATTACTAAATTAATATTAAAACTAATTAATATTAAAAACTCTTTAAAACTGACTAATCCTCAGGCACGCACATATTCATACTTACCATGCAGTCAGCTGTCCTCAGCAGGTAATCTCGGCGAGTGATCTTAAATCTTGAAAAAAGAGCTACTAGTTTCTCTGACCTGAGCTGGCAGGGAATTCCATAATCTGGCACCGGTCACCACAAATGATCTATTAATTTTATTTGTGCGGTGCACTGGAATAGAGAGAAAGGATCTGGAACGTGTATATAAGTTGTGAAAAAAAAAAAGGTGAATTTAGAAGAAATATACAGTGGCTGACTTTCAGCTACCACTCTAAACACCATCGTTAAAATGTGTAGCTGCCGACGTTTATCAGGCTTCAGCCATGAGAGAGTCTGATTGTATGGGGTGATATGAACATCGTACCCGATATTGTAAATAAACCGCAGGCAGGAATTCAGTGTTCGTTTAAGTTTAAGTGTTTCCTTCTCTCGTCATATCAACTAAAACAACGTCACAATAACAGGAGAACCGGTGTCTGTATTAGTTTGGCTAGCTGCTTTACGTCGCACCGCCACAGATAGGTCTTATGGCAACGATGGGATAGGAAAGGCCTAGCAATGGGAAGCAAGCGGCCTTGGCCTTAATTAAGGTACAGCCCCAGCATTTGCCTGGTGTGAAAATGGGAAACCACGGAAAACCATCTTCAGGGCTGCCAACAGTGGGGTTCGAACCCACTATCTCCTGGATGCGAGCTCACAGACGCGCGCTCCTACCCGCACGACCGAATCGCCCTGTCTTTAGTTTAAATGGAAATACATCCCTCTGCCGTTTAAGAGAGTGAAGCACTCCAAAAATCTTTTTTTTTTTTACGGATTTCTTTCGTGTGATCGGACCAATCAAGTGTTTCATTCATAATTATGCCGAGATTTTTAACGTTTTACTGTAGGGAATAATGTTACCATTAAGTACAATAGGCGGGATTGCGACATTGTTTGAATATCTCAGTAATTTTCGTGATCCAAATTATGACTGCCTGAGATTTTGTTGAGTTTATTTTAAGAGAATTTCGTTGTGCATAGGCCTATGTACTGATTCGTTGGAGGTCATTGTTAATATCTTGTATTGTTTCACGTAAGTCTGAAATCTTGCAGTGTCGATATTTTTGTTTGTTTGGTATTTGCTTTACGTCGCACCGACACAGATAAACCTTGTGGCGACGATGGAATAGGAAAGGCCTAGGAATGGGAAGGAAGCGGCCGTGGCCTTAATTAAGGTACAGCCCCAGCATTTCCCTGGTGTGAAAATGGGAAACCATGCAAAACCATCTTCAGGGTTGCCGACGGTGGGATTCGAACCCACTATCTCCCGGATGCAAGCTCACAGCTATGTAGCCAACTCGCTCGGGGAAAATGTACTGTATGTATGTAGTACTTGCGGTGATTATGGCAGCGGGAGCAACTGTGATTATTATAGAACCTGGAAAGCCATTATAAAGATCATCATCATCAGTTTACCCTCCAGGTTCGGCTTTTCCCTCGGACTCAGCGAGGGATCCCACCTTTACCGCCTCAAGGGCAGTGTCCTGGAGCTTCAGACTCTTGGTCGGGGATACAACTGGGGAGTATGACCAGTACCTCACCCAGGCGGCCTCACCTGTAATGGTGAACAGGGGCCTTGTAGGGGGATGGGAAGATTGGAAGGGATAGGCAAGGATGACGGAAGGAAGCTGCCGTGGCCGTAAGTTAGGCACCATCCCAGCATTTGCCTGGAGGTGAAGTGGGAAACCACGGAAAACCACTTCGAGGATGGCTGAGGTGGGAATCGAACCCACCTCTACTCAGTTGACCTCCCGAGGCTGAGTGGACCCCGTTCCAGCCCTCGTACCACTTTTCAAATTTCGTGGCAGAGCCGGGAATCGAACCCGGACCTCCGGGGGTGGCAGCTAATCACGCTAACCATTACACCACAGAGGCGGCTCATTATAAAGATACGACATCCAAATGTATTATAGGTGACTCTTTGAATGCGAATACCCCTGTGGGTGGGAGACTTACAAGGGGGCATTCCCTACTCGTCATCACCGATTTCGCTCAAATTTATAGAACATGCAGGGCTTGGCTAGAAATGAAAGTACCCAAAGTGGGAACTCCAGATGGGCAAGCGTATAGAAAATAAAAATAAAAATGAAAATGTTGACGCGGCTCTCGCACCGTATAAGCCACTCACGTTAGTGCGGACGCCGGGCAGTTGTTGGCGTAGCGGTAAGAGCTCGGATGGTCGTGGGTTCGACTGGCCGTGTGGAGAATATTTTTCTCAATTTTTATATTATTTATTTATTTATTTATTTATTTATTCGGCTTTTCCCTCGGACTCAGCGAGGGATACCACCTCTACCACCTCAAGGGCAGTGTCCTGGAGTTTCAGACTCTGGGTTGGGTGGTACAACTGGGGAGGGTGACCAGTGCCTCGCCTAGGCGACCTCACCTGCTATGCTGAACAGGGGTCTTGCGGAGGGATGGGAACATTGGATGGGACAGGGAAGGAAGGGGGAAGGAATCGGCCGTGGCCTTACGCTGAGACCATCCCGGCATTTGCCTGGAGCAGAAGTGGGAAAGCACGGAAAACCACTTCCAGGATGGCTGAGGTGGGAATCGAACCCACCTCTACTCAGTTGACCTCCGGAGGCTGAGCGGACCCCGTTCCAGCCCTCGTACCACTTTTCAAATTTCGTGGCAGAGCCGGGAATCGAACCCGGACCTCCGGGGGTGGCAGCTAATCACACTAACCACTACACCACAGAGGCGGACCTTAAATTTATTTTACTTATGCAAAAGGCATACAGGACGTCATTTTTTTTTAATGAGCACACAATTGTAGAACATTTGGAGTTGCGAACTTTCCCGACGTGTTCAAACAGAAATTCTTCTTTTTCCTCCTTTATTGGCTATCTCCCCTCCTTGGGGAATGTGCCATAAACGTGAATAGTGGTTTCGCTGTAAGATTCGTTCTCACCTGACAAGTGAAGGTTGCTCCTGGCGGCTGTACACAAACAATAGATTCTTGGCGAAGGTAGAAAAAAAATCCCAAGTTTTTACCTTTTGTATGCCTTTTGCGTATAAATAAATGAAACGAATTATTCACCTCTTTGCGTAATTGGAAAATTAATAATATGAAATTTGACAGAAAAACCAACCTCCACACGGGGAGTCGAACCCATGACCATCGAATTACCAGTCCAAGCTCTTACCGCTACGCCAAGAACTGCCCGGCGTGCGCATTAACGTAAGTTGCTTATACGGTGCGCGAGCCGCGTTAACATTTTAAATTTATTTTTATTTTCTGTACGCTTGGCCATCTGGAGTTCCCACTTTCGGTACGTTCATTTCTAGCCAAGACCAGCATGTTCCATAAATTTGAGCGAAATCGGCGGTGACGAGTGGGGAATGCCCCCTTGTTAGAAAAACACCATCGGTATCTCCTGCTTCTTCTAAGAAGCGACTAAAAGGGTCCCCAGTGGCCCTCAACTTGGGAGCGTGGGTTGGCGACCACGAGGCCCTTAGCCAAGTTCTCACATTGCTTCCCCTTACTTGTGCCAGGCTCCTCACGTTAATATGTCCGACCTCCCTTGGTCAACTCTTGTTCTTTTCCGACCCCGACGGTATTAGAGCGCTCGAGGCCTAGGGAGTTTTTCATTATCACGCCTTTCGCGGCCCTTGTCTTCCTTTGGCCGATACCTTCATTTTTCGAAGTGTCAGATCGCTTCCATTTTTCTATCTGATTAATGTTAATAGAGGATGGTTGCCTACACCAGCACCAGTTTCAACATGGATATGCGGATCTGTCTGTTCGTCATCATCTTACTGTGTGCCAGAACATGCAGCAGGTGCAAATGGCGCCGACTGACTGACGTTCCCTCTGCGTCACAATCATGTTATTGTCATCATCATCATCATCTGTTTACCCTCCAGGTTCGGCTTTTCCCTCGGACTCAGCCAGGGATCCCACCTCTACCACCTCAAGGGCAGTGTCCTGGACCTTCAGACTCTGGGTCGGGGGATACAACTGGGGAGGGTGACCAGTGCCTCGCCTAGGCGACCTCACCTGCTATGCTGAACAGGGGTCTTGCGGAGGGATGGGAACATTGGATGGGACAGGGAAGGAAGGGGGAAGGAATCGGCCGTGGCCTTACGCTGAGACCATCCCGGCATTCGCCTGGAGGAGAAGTGGGAAACCACGGAAAACCACTTCGAGGATGGCTGAGGTGGGAATCGAACCCACCTCTACTCAGTTGACCTCCCGAGGCTGAGTGGACCCCGTTCCAGCCCTCGTACCACTTTTCAAATTTCGTGGCAGAGCCTGGAATCGAACCCGGACCTCCGGGGGTGGCAGCTAATCACGCTAACCGCTACACCACAGAGGTGGCCCATGTTATTGTCACCGGAGGTAAATGAGTTCCCACTGTCTACGTCACAGCAAAGCCCCTTTCGACTTTCCTCCTAGACAGGACTCACATTCTAGCGAACACGAATTCTTTGAAATGGCCATCGATCACGGTAGGTAGGAGTTTATATTCGAGTTACCCAGTGAAGAGAAACCTTATCTTTAATGATGGCTGAGGACTGAAAGAAACTGTTTAAGGACTTAATGGCCGTGGACTTATAAGTGGCTATAGGACGGAAGAGTTCTATTAGCTCGGACTAGTTTTTACAGGCAGCACAAGGTCCAGAAGCTGAAATGTGCTACAAGCACATTAGTTATAGATTGGACCAGACAGATTGGTGAATGGTCAGTTCAGAAAACAAACAAACCCGTACCGCAGCAGCCCCCATGGAACCAGCCCAGGGCCTGCAGAAAAGGTGGTCAGCAGCACAACCGCTCGTAGGCTCAGCTACCCCCAGATCGCGGGAGCGGCGAATGATGATAACTACTTTGTTGTAAAGTTAATAGCAGTGGGCGCCTCCGAACATTTAGAAAGTTAGATAACACGAAGTTCATCATCATCATCATCATCATCATCTGCTTACCCTCCAGGGTCGGCTTTTCCCTCGGACTCAGCGAGGCATACCACCTCTACCGCCTCAAGGGCAGTGTCCTGGAGCTTCAGACTCTTGGTCGGGGGATACAACTGGGGAGTATGACCAGTACCTCGCCCAGGCGGCCTCACCTGCTATGCTGAACAGGGGCCTTGCGGAGGGATGGGAACATTGGAAGGGATAGGCAAGGAAGAGGGAAGGAAGCGGCCGTGGCCTTAAGTTAGGTACCATCCCGGCATTCGCCTGGAGGAGAAGTGGGAAACCACGGAAAACCACTTCGAGGATGGCTGAGGTGGGAATCGAACCCGCCTCTACTCAGTTGACCTCCCGAGGCTGAGTGGACCCCGTTCCAGCCCTCGTACCACTTTTCAAATTTCGTGGCAGAGCCGGGAATCGAACCCGGACCTCCGGGGGTGGCAGCTAATCACGCTAACCACTACACCACAGAGGCGGCCTAACACGAAGTTAATAAACAAAAATATTAGGGTTTTAATACCTCCACATGGTCATCTATTAACGTGCAAGCTCTTGGCACAAACGACGGAACTGCTGTTGTTATGTTGAGGAAAGCCTATGTTTTAACCTACCAACTGCCTCTGTGGATCAGTGGTAGAGTGTCAGCCTCCGGATCCCAAGATAGCGGGTTCAAACCCGGCAGAGATAGTCAGATGTTTCAAGGGCGAAAAAAAGTCCATTCGACACTCCATGTCGTACGATGTCGGCATGCAAAAGATCTCTGGTGAAACATTTGGTGTTTACTCGACAAAATTCATAAAATCTCAGCCACAGATGCCCAAGAGAGATCCGATTTACTCTGTCTGCCATCTAGTGGGCCTAGAGTAAAACGGAACGTCGAAATTGACGAGCAGACAGCCAGATGGCGTCAAATTGAAATGTCTGCACACGGTAACTGAGGCCATATTATTATTATTATTATTATTATTATTATTATTATTATTTTAACCTACCAACTCTAACTGGAATGTTTATCAGCGCTTTAAACCGGCTGTTTGGTTCTGGCAAACCGGTAATCGATTTAAGTCCTAAAAAAAAAGAAATGGCGTATAGCTTTTAGTGCCCGGAGTGTCCGAGGACATATTTGACTCGCCAGGTGCAGCCTTTTGATTTGACGGCCGTAGGCGACCTGCGCGTCGTGATGAGGATGAAATTATGAAGACGACACATAAACCCAGCCCCTGTACCAGCGAACTTAACCAATGGTGGTTAAACTTCCCGACCCTGCCGGGAATCGAACCCGGGACCCCCTCACACTAACCATTTAGCCATGGAGCCGGACGAAGCCCTAACATTAGTTACGAGTGGAGACATGTCTCTAGAGAATTCCAACATGTTGATTTTCACCTTTCAGCTACTGTTTGCACATATCCCATTGACAACTTAGTAAACATTATGTTGAAAATTACCTTGGATAGGAAGTCACCGAATGTGGCATTAGCACTGGTGCTGTGACTTCCCGTTGGTCTTGAAATGCTACTCGCTGCACCTCTCTTCCCTGACATATCACTCTGCAGACTTCTGAAAATCTCGCGTGCAGGTACTGAACACTCCATGTGCCAACATTAGTTTATTTAACGTGGAAATTTAGGGTCGTGTCCTACGGTACATTTCACAACAAGAGCAATCGCACTATTGGACAAACATGAGTGCACATGCACTAGCAGCGCGTGTTCGTCCCTTACTCTTCTCTGTTTACTAGAAAGTGACATGAAGATACAATATATGTCAGGGAAACTGGCCGTGTGATTGGGGCGCGGTGTAACTGTATCAGTGACGTGCAGTGAACATATTCATTACCCCAGCTGCAAAAATGTGTTTTAAATATAAACAATCGCAGCCGCACTACACTCTCTACCATTTTATTAGGCTGCATTTTTCGTGGAAAGGTCTGCCTGAGAAAAGATCTTTCAAGAATATGTTCAACCACACGCTCGCTCATACTTCCAAATTGATATTCACGGCAGATATTCATAGCAGAGTTTAAACAATGTACTTACAGCTTCACCCGGTGACGCTTCGTGATACTACAGTCATGGTTTTCACAACAATACACTGGAACTATTTTTTTACTTAAAAAGCCTAATCTAAACTAATCAGCAAAATTGAACTGGTATTTTACCGTCACTGACGTCACACTCTTGTATCATTGACAAACGAGGGGAAATGTTTGCCACGACGTATAACACACGTTATATTCATGAAGAACGCCACAGAACTCGCGAAACCTTCACCTATAATCCAAGAGGAACTCTCACTATATACCACCATCACACTCTGTGATGTGTTCATGCTGGCCAACCTGCGGCTAACGGAACAGATACTCTACACGTGCCATCAGTAAACTGTGTACATGCCGAAATCCAAGACTAAACTATATTCTTCTGTATTTCATATACTGGCTCTATTTTCATTAGCAAGACGATGTGCAAGTGGCCACCTTGCAGTCTCTAGTATGTGGCGCTGAAGACTTCGAGTGTCAAGTATTAAAACTAACACCCCTTACTAAGCTGGCTGGCCTGTCGCCGTAAATTGCTGTCGGGGGAGGGCCACAGCTCCGCCTCGAGGAAGCTTCACGGGCATGCGTCACCCAAGCGACCTTGAATTTCGCTGGGGGTAGCTCTCTATCGCGCCGGCAAGGAAACCCAGCTCGCTGGAGAAGCTGAACTGCGGTAGTGGGAGCGGATTGTCGAGACAGCTCAGATGTTCGCTATGTTTTAAACATTATAAAAAGCGTCCTAAGGAATAATTAGAAAATGCTAATACAAAGTTATTTACCCCAGCAGCGCTGGTGATTCAGTGCGCGCCACTGAATTGTAGCTTTTAACTATATCACTTCAGCCTTTCTTGATCCTCACTATAATGACAATAATCAGGGAACAAAATAATGTACGGAAGTTGAACGCAAACCAGCACTGATCCCTCTCCAAGTTAGCCAGGTACTTTCACCGCTTACAGCTGTAAATATTATTCGCAGTACATAAAGTTTCCACTTATGGAATGTTCTCTAGCTCAGCTCCGGAACGAAATCTGAGTGTAACAGCTCGAAGGAGCACAAACTATTGTCAGCAACTAGCTATGCAGTCTCATATAGTTCCCGAAGTTACAGAGGCTAAGCCTGTACTACAGAGGTGACTAGATAGTGACAAAAATTAGGTTCCATACAAAGAGTTTAAATTTACGATTTTACAAAATCATAGTCACCCCAATACCAAGTTGAATGGAAATATAAAGAGGGTGGACACTCTCTATTCCCTAAGTTACATCTTTCCGAGCAGGGATTAGACTTGCTTTAAACGCTGCTCAAACTTTAGAACTTTACATAAAAAGAAATTTGAAACCTTCCTCTCAAGTCAGCTATGTCTGTCATTACCTTGATCTGGCCTCCATTACGTGTCCACTCTAGACTGGAGCGATAAAGAAGACGCCATGACCCAAAAGCTCACAGCCAGGTTCCAGAACGCTCTGTACACACCCTCAGTTTTGATTGGCTAACGGAATAAATATCAACATTTCTGATTGGCTGATACTATCATGAAGAAGGAGGCTATGTAGTGCTGACAACTTCAGCACATAAAGAAACAATTTTGCAAACTCTTCAGGTTAATGAACGTATACAAGAAAAATTCCTTGGAAAATTAAGTGTCCGTCCTCCCAGCAGAGGGGCACATAAGTCGACCGTAGAGACATCTGAAGATTAAAGTTCAAAACTTCTTCCAGTTCACAGTTCGGGGTTTACATCACAGATGTCCTTGTGTAAGGCGTCCAGTCAGGACCAGTCCAGTCAATTATACAAAGAAAATTTAGTTTTTCTATACTTCCAATATTTTTTCATCCTATACCAACATCCTTTCTTCAGTTGAGAACACTCTACCTTTTGGTTTGTAGTCTCACATGTAAGTCGTCGAGAATCTTAATTTTATCTGTTCTGCTCTTGAGTTCATTTAGTGTTATCTATCGTTCTTAATTTCTGTGATCCATTTAATCCTGGTATTGCTATTCTGTAATTTCTCTATTATTTTATTAGTAATTCTGGTTCTAATAAGATGTCCAAAAATGAAATGCGCTTCTTTCTAATTGTACTCAATACTGGTTCGATTTCCTTATGGACTGTGTTATTTGGAAGTCTTCTCCAATGGCCATTAATTTCATATTGTTTATTCACCAGGTTATAATTATTATCGTTCCTATTTCAGCAGTTTTGAAAAAGTTTCACTTGCATAAGTCACCGCTGTCTGTGTGACTGTTTTATGTCGTCTTCAGTTTGCTGTAGTCGATAAGGTTCTTTCGTTGTATGTGATGTTGGTGACACAATTTGCCTTTCTTAATTTATTTATTTTATTTTGCCAGGTTGGTTTTTCCTTTTGATTATAAGTTGTTATAATTTCACCTAAATACTTGCATTTATCAACAATTTTGATTTGATGTTCATCAATATTAATTTTGTTGTCTCGAGTGGTGGACTAAAGACCTGTTTTATGTGCTATTTCGTGCACAGATCTCAGTTTCCTGAATATTGTTGGAAGGGTCATCAGCTAACCCCAGACACTTTAAACTAAGTCTTTGTTTAGAACTTCCAGTGTTTTATGTTTTTAGAATTCTCTCTGAACCATTCTCTCATTACAGGACAGATAAATAGCAAAGGTGAGCAACAGTCTCCTTGTAATAAAACTGTTTTCATCATGAATGGATCAGAAATTTCCTGTCTAAACTTAACTTTTGATTTACTATCAATTAAAATTAGTTCTATAAATTTAATTAGTTTCAGATGGAGTCTAAAATTCCTTACAATTCTTGATATTGAAGGTTAGTCATATGCCTTCTTAAAATCTACAAACGTTGTTGAAAGAGGTTTATTTCGTTTCTTGTAATAATTAACGATCTGACCAGCACAAACCCCCGTGGTATTCTCTCAGCTCTTCTTGTAATAGGTTTTTAATTCGTTCATATAAGATGCGGAAATAAATCTTATCTGTGCAGTGTAGGAGAGACAAGCCTGTACAATTACAAGGATTACTCTTATCAACTTTTCAGTGAAGACAGCGTTTTATAGCTGTATAGGGTCTGTCTGTCTGTCTGTCTGTCTGTCTGTCTGTCTGTCTGTCATCAGCCCAGAGGCTGGTTGGATCCTCAAATAGCATCACCAAAGGCTATGCAGTTATAGGGAAACCACAAAAACCAATGGCAGTACCAAAATGAGGCGTACTAGGCAAGACGGGGAGTGAGGTAGTTTGCCACTGGGCCAGACAGTGCTATTGTAGCACAACTAACCCTATGAGTAACACCTTTCATGACACTCAGACACACTGGTTGTGCTCTGAATGTCATTAATCAGCACCACCCATACCCCAGCAACTTCCATATTGTCACAGCCATGGATGAGACTGGGACTTCAGTGGAAGCTACACTTTGCTCTGGCCTGTGCCAAGAGATGGATGCAAAAGTACTGTATCCATCAAGAAATGACAACAGGCAGCTGTATAGGGTATATAATAATAATAATAATAATAATAATAATAATAATAATAATAATAATAATAATAATAATAATAATAATAATATTTCCTGTCGTCAATTAGCCTGAACACTTTCTTACCGACTAGCTCTGATGTCAGCGACTTCTTTTAACGGATGAGTTGCGTGTGTGCCTCCTTATTTGGTGTTGGTAATTAATCTGATTTATCTGGTCCGCAATCAGCACATCCGCTGTGTAATCTGACAGTAACAAGCCGTGGTCTGTCCAGTCCATCCAGCAGCTTCAAAGACTGAGATCAGAACAGCTTTTATGAGGAGTAGACAACTGGCCAATGAGGAGAGTGATGGTATTGGCAAAGGTAAGGGAAAGACTCCGAAGGGCTCGCAAACGTCGGGGTTGGAGGAGAACAAGAGTTCACCACGAGAGGTCGGATAAGTTGAGGACCACTTAGGTACCTGCTCCCAGCTACAATAAGAATGAAACTACGCAAACATAAACAACTACATGTTGCTATGTCACTCTAAAATGCGCACAAGGAAGATGTAAGTAACTGACCTGGTACTGGCAAGCGGCTCCGCTGTCCTGATCACCAGGACAGCTATTTCATGGCCATTCTCCATACTCGTTCTTCGTACTTACGGGATTCAGCTGACATCCACATGCCGCCACGAAAATGAACGGGAATTAACAAGTAAGACACCCCTGCACATTTGCACAGTTCAAAAGGACGTCCCCAATATCGGTGTCGGTGTATCATGGATGGTTGCGAAGAAGTCCGACAGGACTCGACCGAGCGTAGCTGCACTTCGTTTCTAGAACCGATGCCTTATCGATACAACCAAGTTTTTGCTCTTTTACACTTCTATTAAGAGTAAAATAAATTATTTTTAGATAGAGTGTTATGTTCCATGGAACGTACCCTCTTGTATGTTAGAACACCGAATAGAGATGTAAGTAAATATCTGAAATACAATTGTAATATATTTGTCGTTATTAATCACTGTAGCAAATTATTCCTCTTCATATTCAGACGAAACACCACACATAGGGCTGGTGTAAGGAAGGGCATCCGGCAGTAAAATAGTGACCCCACAGTGTAGTCTTGTCTCCAGATTGCTTCACGACATGTTGTAAACCTGTCGCCTGTGCTCCGATGTACAAATCAGTGAAGTAAGAAACGTGAGTCTCTCGAGCATCCACACTTCTGCTGACATAAAACTACCATTAGTGCTAACTGGTGCTGTTTTTTACAGTTTGGTTGGATTTAAGCTCAGAGCTCAAAATGTTCCAAGGTTCCACAACAGCATTCATTTATTTCTGCACTCTAAAATGGAATGTGGTGTGTCGAGGCATGAGAACATCGCCCGACAAAACGAGTGACACTGAACGAGAATCTGCCAGTTTCCTGTTTGAGTTTACCATGCTACCAACGATACAACATTATTACATCACTAACAGTTTGATATGTTCGTGTTAGCTATATGGTAGTTGTCGCAGGACAGGGATAGGAAGCGACTCTTGGTTGGTGTGGCAACGGTAAACAATCTTCAGGGTTACAACCCACCATCTTCCGAATTCAGTACGATCCTAACCGCGTATCAAAGTCACTCCGCATCACTTTCCCAAGTCAGTTCCCTTGACAGCCAAGAACTAATGCCCGAGTGCACCAAGCTCGGTAATTATCAGCCTTTACGAAACCGTGGTAAAACTTTTACCGTGGTATTGTCGTAAAAGCAGTGCACCATTACTATCGCCCGGTTTCGTTACCGCGGTTTCTAGACGCTTGATTTTCTCGCTATTATTCCCCTCGGGAGAAATTCGAAGTAGTATTCAGGAAGCAGTGATCATTTCGATAGTCACTTGTCTTTAGTTTATCCAGCCGGCAGTGACCGTTTCGACAGTCACTTGTCCCTCGTGTTTACATTTTGTGACAGCGCAAGCAAGTTATCGACTCCTTAAAATGGAAAATAATGTTCGACATGTTTTGAATGTTACATCGAAGTCCTAAAGACATGGAAGGGGACCTCCTTTTCCACACACAATATTGTCTCTCGACAACATTCCTTGTGGCAATATGGGCTCTGTTATATCGTTGTTCTGCTGGGGAGGTGGGATTCTGAACAGGTGTAAGCAGGAAAGATTTACATGGGTAACCTCCATCACCCAAAATATAGCCATTAGCTATTTCTCTTGTCTCGAGACGCGCTCCCAGCCGAGAATTGTGAAATATTGTGCTAACATGAGTCGACCCTGGCCATCTTGCTACAATATCTCGTATCGTGAGTTTCGAATCGCTCACAGTTTGCATGTTTAGCGAGAAATAACCTTTCCTATTTCTAAATACCTCGCCATTTTCACCTCCGGGAGACTGTATTCGCACATGAGTGCAGTCCAGCGCACGCAATACACCAAGGAACCCAGCTATTGTATGAAACCCTTCCATAACCTCTCTTTGTTCTCGCTGCGTAAGTGAAAGTTGAATGAACTGTGGCGATAACGACGCAAGTAGATCAGAAACCTTGTGTATTATGCGGCATACAGTTGTTCTGTCAACATCACAGACGTCACCAATCACTCCTTGAAATGTTCCAGTTGCATAGAACCACAGCGCTATTAAAAGACGATTTCTAGGCGACATAGGTCAGTTTCTCCCAGTCGGGCATTCCAATTGTTCACCATTTAAATCTTCTCTGGAACGAAACATCGCTTAATTCTTCAAATAAATCGCGTCTGTCTTCTATAATTCTCCCTTCATTTCTTTCAAACTGATTAAGATACTGGAGATATAACCTATAGTTGTTAAGCTCCATCTTGGAATCTTTAACCACAGAGCACAAATAAACTTTACCGCGGTTTTCTTAGTTAACCGCTCGCTCACGCGCGGTAAACATTATACCGCGGTAAAATGTCGGTAAACTCGAAACCGAGCTTGGTGCAACAGAAATACGACTTTACCCTGGTAAAATTGTGAAGTTTACCGCGGTATTCTCTTTACCGATGTTGGTGCACTCGGGCATAAGACTTTTAATTCCCCCTGGCTTGATGCATTACACAGAAGCTGACATGACATTATCGTTAAGCGTCTCATCGCCGGAAAGTGATTGTACCTGCTGGCCTCATGCCGTCACACCACAACACCAGTATTCTCGGAAACGGGCCGCGAGTAATGTCAGACAATGTTGGAAACTTAAATTATCGAGTACGGTTCCACAAATTGCGTAACAACACTCATAACTCAACCATAGCCTTTATTGATGACTGAAGTGCGCCTCGCTGCCACTTGAAAACTAAAATCGAACAACGTCCAACAAGAAAACTCGTATGCGAGCCTATCAGTGCCAATAGAGCTGTTCACCTGCTCTAACTGATAGTCACGTGGTGTACGGATACTGCTTTTATATAAATCTTATTATATGAAATGGTAATAATGAAAATACGTTCTGTTAATTACAGTCCTTTAAGCTGTATGCGGACTAGTACATAAGCACTATTCTAAAACTGGCTCGCCTATTGTACAACACTATTTTATATTTTGTCCTAGGTGTCGAGTAATCAGGGTTTAGTAAAATATTTGTAGAGTTCACGAAAGAAAAAGTTGAGATATACCAGTCTAGAAAGTCTTTACACGATAATTTCATGGAAGATGAAGAAGAAAAAGCAGATGACAAATTTTCAGAAGTTTGATAACAAAAGCTGAGCAGTAGAACGTCTGGAAATGAGTCATTCTCAACCCCGTCTTACACCTATGGTGTTAAGCAATATCGGGTAGCAAAGAAAACAGAAACTGATATGTGCATACGTTATTTCTAAGCTGGGCCTGGCCAGCCTCGTATTCACAGATCAATCACAGCACAGTAAAACTAACAACACGTTTCCCTAAGAACAAAATGTTGTGTTGATATGGAGTGGCGCTTCACGCTCAAGAAGTCCACGAGCAGATCGGTTTGAAATGGCGTATGGCTTTTAGTGCCGGAAGTGTCCGACGGCTCGCCAGATGCAGGTCTTTTCATCTGACACCCGTAGGCGACCTGCCCGTCGTAATGAGGATCAAATGATGATGAAGACGACACATACACCCAGCCCCCGTGCCAGCGAAATTATCCAAGGATGGTTAAAATTTCCGACCCTGCGAAGGCCAGCACGCTAACCATTTAGCCATGGCCGGGCTGAGTGGCTCAGACGGTTAAGGCGCTGGCCTTCTAACCTCAACTTGGCAGGTTCGATCCTGGCTCAGTCCGGTGGTATTTGCAGGTGCTCAAATACGATAGCCCCGTGTCGGTAGATTTACTGGCACGTTAAAGAACTCCTTCGTGACTAAATTCCGGCACCTTGGCGTCTCCGAAGACCTTAAAAAGTAGTTAGTGGGACGTAAAGCAAATAACATTATTATTATTATCATTTAGCCATGCAGCCGGACAGTTTGAGTGATAGCTGGGTCAAGTTCCTCAGCGTCTGCCGACTGTTGTCCTTACGTGTGAGGACCCAAGACAACTCACTCGTGCGTGATTTGCGCCGTTTTACCCCTACGACAATGGATGCAGGAAGGACCTACACCCCCTTCCGTAACGACACTGTTCTTTTCTCTTTTTTCCCTAAAAGTTGCCTTACGTCGCACCAACGCAAATAGGTCTTATGGCGACGATGGGGCAATAAAGAGCTAGGAGTAGGAAGGAATCAGCCGTAACCTTCATTAAAGTACAACCTTCGCCTGGTGTGAAAATGGGAAACCACGGAAAACCATCTTCAGAGCTGCCGACAGTGGGGGCCGAACCCACTATCTCCCGAATGCAAGCTCACAGCCAACTCGCTCAGTAAATAAAGACACTTAAGAGATCGACTATATATGGGACATATTCAATACAGATGACACACCTACAAACATTACCTTTGTTCATCATTGAGTTATATGAATGGCTGCTCGGGAAAGTAAGCGCTTCTGTATTAAATTTAACTCCCGAAATAGTGTTTTTTCCTTACCTTAGTTTCGTACAATATTTTCTTTCATAACTTCAGCAACATTTCAAATAAATACTTCAGAGCTAACTTTGAATCTTGGGAGGATTACTTTAACCGCGATAAACCGAAGAAGAAGTTATTCGGTGGATTTGTTGGTTTGTGATCGAATCGTCACATTTTAAAGATGGATTTACTAGTTTTAAAGTTCTGCGGAATCATACCACGTATTTTTCCGAAATGGTGAAAAGTTGAATGCAGCGAAGATGGATTTATCGGTTTTGTTCCGACGTTCCTCCGTTTCCTTGACACACGGCCTTCTTGGCTATGAACGTGTCAACGTCTCTCGTGGAGCTGTTTAATATGTTTCTGCTCGCACCCTCATTAGACTCAGTTCCCACCCTATTATGATAGCTGGGGCCCTTCCTTCCCCCTCCTTCATCACATTCTTTTAAAACTCTTCTACAACTAAGAGCTAGCTGACAGCAACGAATGTCAGTTTCCTCCTTACTTACCTCGGAGAAAGCGCTGGCCACACAGAAAAGTCTGTTTCATAGCATGTGGAATTTCATGTTTTCGTTATTCAAAATGTCGAGATTGTTTGCACTGAACTTGTACCAACAGAAACCCTTTCCAGTGTATGTGCTACACTGCGTCATGTGGCCGCAAATTGTTTTCCATCAACAAAATTGTTCATATTCTAGTTTGTATCTTAAATCTGAATTTGATCGCGAACAGTTTTTCAATTGCTTCCTTCAGTTCTAAGAAATTTAAAAAAAAAACCACTTTGGAAACTGTGGTCTCAAGTAGATAATTTGTTCTCTACCGGACGAGTTCGGCGTCCGGTTAGGGGTGCGCAGCTGTGAGCTTGCATCCGGGAGAGCGTGGGATCTCACTTCCACACCAAACAAATGCTGGAGCTGTAGCCCTTTCCTGTATTCCATCGCCGCAAACCGTAAGAAAAGTTCTCACTTTGATCAGTTTTTTGCTTCTCTATCACCACAGAAACTCCCTCCATGGATTATTGGAATGGTGGAGGCCGAATTGAGCATGCTGCTCAAATAATGCATGCACCTTTACAACTGTTTCATTTTTGGCCATCACTTGCTCCGGGCACAGCCACTGGCTAAATAGGTTCTACTTGAGGATTATAGAGGATATTCTCTTAATTCGAACCATTACCACGAGAGATTTCCACATCAGCAAAGAAACACAACTCCATAGCGCCATGGGACAGACTCAGGATACAGGGCGGATGTTGTTGAAATGTCGCGTTAGATACGATAACGAAGGATAGTTACATGTTTTTTAGCTGATGAGTCATTATTTCATCTTTAAAGAGGGTTTAACGTCAAGATATAGCATTTTAAAGAATTTACTGACCATTTTAAAATGTTTTTAAGTTCATACATATATTCCTTATTGTCTCAGTCTGATAAAAATCCAAAGTAACAATATAAAAAAATATAAATTCCTCTTGGATTGAAATTGCTAAATATATTTCATGACCAAGCGAACTGACCAGCTTGTTGGTGATTAAGAAAGGGTAAGTTGAGTCTTTAGTTTCCCAGATATGTGCAGGAACACAAGGAACAAGAACAATGGGCAGGAGTAGGGTTTGGAAACAACAGTCAACTCTCCGCTTCACAACACCTGTGAAAAGCAAATACGAAAATAGGTGTAACCACCACAACGTGTTTACTATATGTGAGCGTGTTGTAAATTAAGCAGTAAATTAGCAGAAAATTATGTCTGTAAAACCAAAAAGCTGTGCAGTGAAGAGAACAGAGTCACCGCCAGTGCCGGATTAAGGAGTTTGGGGGTGCTGGGCTGTTTAAAAATGTGGGGCCCCTTCTTCGTAACATCACGTAAGACTAGCATACTGAAGTCGTTATAGAACTACTTCCACTTAAATTGATGGATAAGGAAGTGTTGAAATAGACTACAGTTTTTCTCTATTTTTCATGGTAATACTTCATAATGCCAAAACATATTTTACATTTGTCTCATCACCACTATCAAATCGACATACAAAACAGAACTTACGTTTTTTGGCCCACTGGGATATTTTCTATCTATTTTACAAGAACATTACAGTTGTAACTTACGAATGGTTCAATAATCAGAAGTGAACAGGAAGTTCTCTTCCTGATGAAAAGATATAGTAATAATAATAATTTCGTGTGGCTATTTCTAGCCCAGTGCAGCCGTTGTAAGGCAGACCCTCCGATGAAGGTGGGCGGCATCTGCCATGTGTAGGTAACTGCGTGTTACTGTGCTGGAGGATAGTGTTCTGTGTGGTGCGTGAGTTGCAGGGATGTTGGGGACAGCACAAACACTCAGCCCCCGAGCCACTGGAATTAACCAATGAAGGTTAAAATCCCCAACCCGGCCGGAAATCGAAAGATATAGTACAGCATGCGCATTCCACCGTGCTTCCCCTGTCCCCTCCCGCTCACTTCCTAGACCTCTTCCTCCCTTCCCCCTCTACCCGTACTCGCAAGCTGCCAGATTTGAATTTTTGTTAACAATAACCTTTACAATAATTACAGGGCCTAAGTAGCGAGGATTCGTGTCTGCGGACGGTAATTGATTCCAGCAGTGATGAAATGCTAACGCGGACAGCTGATAAGAAGGAAGGAAGGAAGGAAGGAAGGAAGGAAGGAAGGAAGGAAGGAAGGAAGGAAGGAAGGAAGGAAGGAAGGAAGAGTGCGTGTTCGATATTTTGCGAGCGTAAATAGTCATATACACGCACGGAGGTGGAGCCGCAGGCCTTTTTATACAATTTTAGGTTCGGCCCCTTTAGTCGCCCCCCCCCCCGCCTTTAATCCGGTCCTGGTCACCGCAAGTGAGCTACAGTCATTTTATATTTATTTTATAGCATTTTTCCGTAAATATCAGGGCATTTTATTGGCCATTTTCAGTGATCTGCCCCCTACTGATCAGCTTTCCAGGCCACACGATCGTGACGGACTATTTTAAACTGAGACGAGATAATTGCACTCAAATAGAAGAATGTGGTATGTTCTTGGCACACCCTGGGGAAGTCATTGTTCCTCAAAATGTGCAACCTTCACCTTCATACCATTGTTCTAACCGGATCACCACACTACAGACCGACTAACAAGCCTGTAACCAACTACGCTAGCATTTCGATGACGTATACATTGTTTTTAATGCCCTGTAAATAAGGTCTTTATGATCCAAAATCCTTCAAAAATTCCCGAAAATTTCCCGATAAAGACCTGAAGTAAAAGTTATATTGTAAACGTGTACAAACTGGGCAAAGAAGTTTTGAACATATTATTTATTCTATTCCAATGTAGACGAATGAATACTACACAATTTGTTATCAGTTTTTTCTGAATGACTGCACACAAATAATTTTAACAGATGTCGTTTCCAGCAAGTATAACATACACACTTAATGAGTTTTCAAACCGAAATCTTTGCCGATTGTTATCCTGCCTCTGTGGAGCAGTGGTACAGTGTCGGCCTCAAACCCGGCAGACGTAGTCGGATTTTTGAAGGGCGGAAAAATGTCCATTCGACACTCCATGTCGTACGATGTCGGCATGTAAAAGATCTCTGGTGACACATTTGGTGTTTACCTGACAACATTAATTAAACTTTCAGCCACCGACGCTCAAGAGAGTTTCGGTTTACTCGGTCTGCCATCTAGTGGGTCTAGATCAGCATGTATGATGAGAGAAATGGGAAATTACTGACTGCACCTTTATCTCATCCAAGGCTTGTGAAAGGTTTGTGGACAGGTCTCTTATATCTTTGCTATTTATAAATGAAATAGTAGATTTTTTCGGGGTGATTTATATCTTACTGATTTAAGCATTTGCTGTATTGAATTTACATTTAGTTTGGGATTTGCTGAGTATTCAACTTACTTTATAGGATTACTGTTGTGGGTATAGTGATAGTCTGGGAAAACTTGTAGGGCCTAAATTATGAAGGCATGTAAGGTATTGGCTTTCAAGTATTCCTTCTGTGCTGGGCCCTTAACTGCAAGTGAGGCAGTTCTGTTTATTATATCGCATGGGGGAATATACCTCTTAGTGTGGTTAATATTTCTAGTTAAGGCTAGACAGCAATTTTATTGTGTTTATTGCAGTTATGTTACGTTCTGTATAATTATTGTAAATTACATTCACTCAATGATTTTCTCTGTCTCCTTGTGTGCTATTCATTTTATATTAAAATCAACCAGAATCAACCTGTGAAGCAAGTGGTGCCATGAATTAATAGACGAGTGCAGTTATATCTAGGTGAATGCATTCTAATTTGGTCTAAACGTTTTAGGAGCTGTTCCTTCTCAGTTTCCAAATTGCCCAGAGTACTTGTCCGATACCACATCTGCCCACCGAGAAGCTCCAGATGATAGACGTTGTCGAGTAGACAATGAAAGTTTGGCCAAGGCTCTTGCTCAAAGTTTAGAGACCTAGAAAGCTCATGTCAGTACTGTTTCTTTCAAGAACTTCCAGGAATTAAAAAAAAGTTCAATATCTGTAAAACAAGACTGGAACTGTATTGAAAAGGAACAGTGGGTTTACTTCGTTTTAATCAAGAAAGTTAGTCGTGAATACAGCATTTTCTAAACTAGAATAACTGGCATTTATATTGGTGTGTTGTTATTTGTGTGTCTCACGGTAGGCAATTTAGATCTTACACGATTTTTCACTTCTTGTGTTAATATGACGTATTTATTATTAAATGCATATTACAACACAAAATTGTTATAACTTCATCTCATATACTTCATAGGGTACTTTTACTACTTATGATAAAAATAATACTGTCTACGAAATCTCTCAATGCAATGGTTGGTTGCCTTTGTTAATTTAAGAATAGCAATATTATTGTTTGAATTGGTAACAAGTGTTTGAGTACCTGTGGCAACACAAGTGCTCCATCACTCAAAACTGTGGTAATTGTGCTACAATATTATCATCCAGTACAAGAATTGCTTATGCTGGGGTGGGTTTAACTCCTACCTCGTATGGGTATGGTATTATTTAACTTACGGTATGCTTGTTAATACTTGAGTATGTAAGCTGAGGGAGTTGTATTTTAATTTTGTACATGCCATATTATTTATTATGTTGATAATGTGACAGTATGTAGAAGTTTATTGAGCTATTCTTTAAGTTTTTGGGCAACACGGTCTCTGCATCTACAGTATGTACTTCTTGACACATTGCCAAATCTAGTAGCTATTTTTTTCCATAGTAGTTCTTTAGAAGAGAACACAGTAATAACACAAGAGCACTTTTATTTTATCGTATTTATTGCCAGGTGTCATGTTTTTAGGGAGTGATGTTACATTTGAGAGGGCACCTTTTATGTTAAACAGGTATTCTGTCATTTAACAAATACGGTTCATTACCTTGGTGGCACATATCCTACAAAATCATTAACCATCTTTTTCTTTTATCTGTGGTAAGCTGAGGCTTTCTCATTTTTCGAGTACATTACTATTACTAATTACTGAGTTGATGAACTTCTATGAATTAATTGAAAAGGAATGTGTAAACTCTGAATTCAGGGTTAATTACTGTAAGTTCCTTCAGTAGTAAACATTCCTGTTTGAGTAATTGTGAATTCAATTATGAATTTCCTCTTCCAGCATTATAGCCTATTCAAACTTTGGTTATGAATTTTCTCTTGGAGAAAGTACTCCTTCCAGCTTTTGTTATTGCATGTAATGAATGTAACATGCATCTGTGAAATATTGGAGATTAATTACTTAATTGATCTCATGTGTGTCATATCTATCCAATGCAGCTGGTTCATAAAGCCTGATATGCGTAGTTCAATGTGCGTTCTGTTACATTTTTATTAATGTAATGGCAGGGATGCAAGTTCTTAGGATTTTAACAATTAATGTTCATAGAGATTTCCTTTTATGTTTTCTTATATCATGTTCACCTCATGTCCATTTGAATTTTAAACAACCTGGTGAGGTTAAATGGAAAACAATTTCAGAAAATGTCTGGCTGAAGATCAGAACGGGCGCTACTTTTCAAATTTAAGTTCATATATTTTAATAAGTTGTTTTATTTACAGTTTAATTTCAATTTTACTCCTGTTCTGGTTATTTGAATCAGGGTCCAAAATCAGGGAATGCGAATATAATTTTGATGACTTGATGAACAAACTATTATTGGCATGTACTGTAATCATTCTCTTTGCATAAAAGCCAAATTGTGTGAGCTCTTCACCCCCTTAATTTATGTTAGGCTTCTATAGCAAAAAAAAATGTTTACCTGTTTTCATGACCGACAACACAGAGCATTACAGCTTGTATGTTCCTGGACTGATACTGTAAGTAAGATAGTTTATACCTTATTATTTTTATTCAATAGCTTTTGTTGTACTTACATGTTGTTTTTGATCTTTTATCTTTCATCAGCAAGTTCAGTTTTGTAACTTTTTTTTTTTTTTTTTTGCTAGTGGCTTTACGTCGCACCGACACAGAGAGGTCTTATGGCGAGTTTTGTAAAAGGAACTGATCATTTTTGACTCTTAAATATACGAAAGAAAGTGTCATATAGGCATATTTTTAAAGTGGTTCAGTATTAAGACTCTTAAAAACTGAATTCCTTTTTGCATTTTTAATTGTTCTTCCTAATTATTGCGGTATATTACTAATTTCGCTTCCGATATGTGCACCTACGAGAAAGAAAATTCGTAGGATGTAGTTTAACCGGCGTATTTTTCAAATATCGTAAGGAATTAGCTTCATCTACTATCCACTCGCGCTGGGCCCAGTCGCGTGACGTCACGAATCCGGGTAGACTTTGTGCTCTTAGAAGATTTCAGTTCCTTTCTCATCTGTCTTGTTACAAAATAAAATCGACTCTTATACTTCATATAATGTAAGACAAGTTTAGGGATAATGTCCGCAACATGGCCATCGCAGCATCCTAATTTTCGGATTAATAGTGATACTGTGCAAACTGCCCGTCTGAGGTGAAATCAATAATTCTGGCGTCAATTTGCTCCAGTTGTAAGACCACCTGGATTAAAATTTGTAACAAAATATCACTAGATGTGGAATTTAAGCTTGCGTACACAGCAACCGGTTGTACGGCGAAGGCTGGCCAGGCCTTGTTCTCTAGGAGGTGCTGGCTTTTGCTTACCATTCCGGAAGTCAGTTGTCAGATAGTTTAGATAGCTCCCGAATACTGGATACTGGTCGCACTTAAGCGACTGCAGCCATCGAGCTTGGTAGTAAATAAATAAATAAATAAATAAATAAATAAATAAATAACAGTGGATTAATTATATTATACGCATAATATAGGCTACTTGAAGTATTACATATAATATGATGCATCCATTGTTATTATACTAGAAGTATTACACACACACACACACACACACACACACACACACACACACACACACACAAAAGAAGAATGAAGGATACGGGAATGGAAACTGAAAACAGTAGAAAAGGGGAAGTTAGTGACTGTCTACAACACCAAGAGAAATGCTGGGTTATTAGTGAAAATCACAAGTTATTATTCTAGTAACTGTACTTTTCAATAAAATCACTTTAAGACAACCTAAACAATTGTTCTTATTACCTGGAGTGCAAATATTCAGGGTAGATTACAAAGAATGATACCATTTTTCCGGTATATTTTATAATTTTTCCGGAATATGGTTCAAAATTCCAGTATAATTGCAGTACCAGTAGACACCCTGTGGGTGTGTTTACCTTTCGTAGTTTTACATACTGTACCCGGATGAGATAGCCCAGATGTATCATGATTTGATATTATAAAATCAATGCAGGCATTTGAGTGTATTGGAATATACACATTATCATTCTGGTGTACACCAAGAGATTTATACATAGTCAGACGTGTTCGCGACAATCTGTCGCCAAGAGTTAGGCCTGTCATAATGGGTAGTATTATTTTCTTGTCAAAAGCTAAGAGGATTAAATCTAGAACTCAGAACAACAGTCCTAATTGCAACAAGGAAGTGAAAGAGCATTTATTCTTGAACAAGAACCTTTCCTTGTGTCACAAATACGGAGAATATTTCGCAATATAGTTTCCCACGCCTCGAAACATTTTGTTGTTAGCTTGTCAGAGGAAGATATTTAAACGAACCGCTACAGTGTTAGCCAATGACAAAATTAGTAAAGGACTTGCAGATGCGCCAACATAACCGAAGTCAACATGAACTCCAGTTATCTCTAGTAATAATAATACCAATATTCCAACCACCGAATTGAACAGATACGATTTTTGAGATATCATCCCCATGTTGATTAATCTTGATGAATTACAATATAGAATTCTAGGAAAAGACCCACGTTGTTTTCCTATTGGTCAGCGATATCTCACCAGCATAGACGCCGACTTAGCGCGCGAAAAATGGAGGACAGAAATCAAGTAATATCTCCGTAATCGCCGAACGATATGAGATCAGAATACGACACGTGAATGTGTATCGCCGGTTTATTAAATGGGATAAATTAAGAGATCCAAATCCACCTGTAAGTGCCGATTTAGGATAACCAACCCCCCTCCCTCTGGTATGACCACGGATGACCCCGGCGGGAAACCATATCGTCTATAAATAACCCGGAGATGCACCCTCACATCACCAGTTGTTACCAGTCAGCAGTTGTTACCAGTCGTGTCAGTCGTGTCAGTTGTATGAAGTAGTTGAGACTCTGACACGTTGATTCTGTAAGTCAGTATCTCGGGACGCATTCGGAGTCAGTTAGAGCTGAAAGTACATGAGTTGTTATGAGAATGAAGACGAACAGTGAGATTATTCATAGTACCGAGTGTAAATAATCAGTACAACTGTATGTTGAATTTAATACATTTCTAAAAGGTTTCATGTGATTGAATATAAATAACTAACGGAACGCCGATAGTACTTTTGGAAGGCAGAGTGCGGAGCCTGAAGTAAATATTTCAAGATAGACGGTGATGTAATTATCCGAACAGGGAACTGTAGGAGCGAAGCGATCACGAGACGGCCTAGAATACATCGGGAAGTGCCGGTTGATTAACGCGATACGCGCCGGTCGAATAAAACGACACATCGTCGTGTCACGACTTGTGGTTCAGGCTCAAGGAAGAATATAATGGTGAAAGTGTAATGGGTCTTTGGACACCTATAAGTGTTGTTTTTGTATAAATCATTGTAAATTCTTTAGTAAGCTGTTAATAATGGGCAATCGCCCAAAAGTGTTTTGTTGTGTTAATATTATAAAGTGCGACATGATGCACGAGTAAAGCAATATGAGGCCATGAGGCTTCTCCATCGCCACGAGACAAGAATTCTACACAGGAATGAATAAACTAATTTGATATACACTCACTGACAGAGCAAATGCAACACCAAGAAGGAGTGGTTCGAAAGGGATGAAATTTGGGGAAAAAACAGAGACGGCACGGACGAATAATTGATGTTTATTTCAAACCGATATGCAGGTTACACAATGCGCACGGCATCGACTCAGTAGGATATAGGACCACCGCGAGCGGCGATGCACGCAGAAACACGTCGAGGTACAGAGTCAATAAGAGTGCGGATGGTGTCCTGAGGGACAGTTCTCCATTCTCTGTCAACCATTTGCCACAGTTGGTCGTCCGTACGAGGCTGGAGCAGAGTTTGCAAACGGCGTCCAATGAGATCCCACACGTGTTCGATTGGTGAGAGATCCGGAGAGTACGCTGGCCACGGAAGCATCTGTACACCTCGTAGAGCCTGTTGGGAGATGCGAGCAGTGTGTGGGCGGGCATTATCCTGCTGAAACAGAGCATTGGGCAGCCCCTGAAGGTACGGGAGTGCCACCGGCCGCAGCACATGCTGCACGTAGCACGTGCCTTGAATACGCACTAGAGGTGACGTGGAATGATACGCAATAGCGCCCCAAACCATGATGCCGCGTTGTCTAGCGGTAGGGCGCTCCACAGTCACTGCCGGATTTGACCTTTCTCCACGCCGACGCCACACTCGTCTGCGGTGACTATCACTGACAGAACAGAAGCGTGACTCATCGGAGAACACGACGTTCCGCCATTCCCTCATCCAAGTCGCTCTAGACCGGCACCATGCCAGGCGTGCACGTCTATGCTGTGGAGTCAATGGTAGTCTTCTGAGAAGAGCGGACGCCGGGAGTGCAGGCCTCCTTCAACCAATCGACGGGAAATTGTTCTGGTCGATATTGGAACAGCCAGGGTGTCTTGCACATGCTGAAGAATGGCGGTTGACGTGGCGTGCGGGGCTGCCACCCCTTGGCGGCGGATGCGCCGATCCTCGCGTGCTGACGTCACTCGGGCTGCGCCTGGACCCCTCGCACGTGCCACATGTCCCTGCGCCAATCATCTTCGCCACAGGCGCTGCACCGTGGACACATCCCTATGGGTATCGGCTGCGATTTGACGAAGCGACCAACCTGCCCTTCTCAGTCCGATCACCATACCCCTCCTAAAGTCGTCTGTCTGCTGGAAATGCCTCCGTTGACGGCGGCCTGGCATTCTTAGCTATACACGTGTCCTGTGGCACACGACAACACGTTCTACAATGACTGTCGGCTGAGAAATCACGGTACGAAGTGGGCCATTCGCCAACGCCGTGTCCCATTTATCGTTCGCTACGTGCGCAGCACAGCGGCGCATTTCACATCATGAGCATACCTCAGTGACGTCAGTCTACCCTGCAATTGGCATAAAGTTCTGACCACTCCTTCTTGGTGTTGCATTTTCTCTGTCAGTCAGTGTATTTGGGGATGTTATCGCGACAAAACGGGACTCAGGGTAAATTAATCATGGTTACTTAACGTAACACGTGGATCGCTTCCCGAATCCATGATTTATTTAAGATAGACGGACGAACTAATTTACATTAAGGTAATTATGGGTTAGACTAATTAATTGAATATTTGTTTGTTGTATATAATGTAAATATGGGATATTTCTTTCAATTAATGCATGCTGTTTGTGAATACTTTGATTTAAGTTCATTTCAAGTGTTAGATGTTCTTGTATGCTAACCCAGTTTATTTTAATTTTTCAATCACCACGGTGATTATTTGTACCTTAGTTAGGCGTATTTGTTACCAGACAACCAGATTATGAAAGTGCCAGGGTGTGTAAAATGTGTGTTTGCGTACGGAAGGTCATAAAATATAATTATAATAATGCTTTGTGAGTGCGCACGTTAAAATGAAGGAAATAATAATAATGCTTTATAAGTTCGCAAGTTAAAATATAATAATGCTGTGAAAGTTCGCGGGTGAAAGTAATAATCAATGTAGAGATAACATGTGGCGTAAAATACTTTAATTCAGGCAGTATATTTGATTTGTTTACGTAAATTGTTGATTTCACGTTTTTTGACTTTACAATTACCATAAAAATGTGCTTAGAAGTGTCAGAGGCACGCGTATAGGATGGTCACGTTATGTTGAAAGCTCAGAGTGGTTTGAGCCCATTTTTAAGATCGGAAGCCGTGTGGGACGAAAATCCGGCATGAGGTGAGAATTGAGCCGTACTGTTTTTGATGATGAAATAGATAAATCTCGATGCCTAAGACGATGTAAGGTCGATTCCGGTGTTATGAGTGGCAGAATCCACGCACCGAGGATTAATTATTAAATTACATGTTTGAAGAGTTCCAGTGGGATAAAAGGAACTTCAAATGAAAAGGAAGGAATAAGTTAGCAATCGCAGGCATTGGATGTATTTGCCCAGCCGCGATGTGCCATGGGATTTGAGATGTGTCTTGGGAGGACATGGTGTCCCCGTAAAATTAACGGCAGTATGTAAACGAAGGTTGCGGTTCCGAATACCGTGGTGTCCCGATCGATGTAAATCGGATCTTGGTGGTTCATACTTGGACTCAACATATGTGACTAAATTATAGAAAGTGGAAATAAAAATATAAAACTTTCCATATTAATAATAATAATCCAAGTGAATCTTGTCTTAAATCAATTACTTAGTGCCAAAGTAGACCGAAATTGTAAAAGCTTATGCATTAACCATAAATATCGCTAACGGTAGTGTAAAACGTGAAATAGAGTTATCATAATAATAATAATAATAATAATAATAATAATATGAAGAGGAATAATAGGCAGAATTTATTAGATTAATTTGAGAATAATTATGGTGAGATCAATGTAAAATATTAAATCCATGGTGAATAAGTGATACGATAATGATAATCTCCACTGATGAAAATAATAATAATAATAATAATAATAATAATAATAATAATAATAATAATAATAATAATAATAATAATAATAATAATAAGTTGAAGAAGCAGAAGAAGAACTTGCAATAGTAATTGAGAATAATAATTATGATGAAAGCAAATGAAGATATTTAATGGACGATGATTCAGTGTTACGAATATGACAATAATAATAATAATAATAATAATAATAATAATAATAATAATAATAATAATAATAATAATAATAAAAAGTTGAAGAAGCAGAAGAAGAACTTGCAATAGTAATTGAGAATTATAATTATGATGAAGATATTTAATGGACGATGATTCAGTGTTACGAATATGACAGTAATAATAATAATACTAATAATAATAATAATTTATTATGAAACTTATCATTAATTTGTGCGGATTAATCACGAGGGGAAACGACCCTTCGTTTGAAACGTCGGCAAAGGATAGCATAAAATCGTTCCCGGATGATAAATGATAATAATCAAATATAGGATAACTGAAATTAATGATAATAATAAAATAATTTATGGTAACCACAGAATATGCTAATGATCAGATAAAGAATGATAATGATGATTATTTAATAATCATAGGAAGATATGATAGGGATGTCATCATGTCGAATTGGTCGGAAGCACATGTTGGTTTTCGACGTGGGAGATTGTTGGCGGTATGTGCGGAATAATCCACGGACGGCACATGTCTTCATTGTGCGAGCATAGTAATGAACCTTTCCGTACGTCTTGTCGTATTGACAAATGTAAATATTGAGATAAGCTTTGAGTTAACGAGCTATACCTGGCCTGTTTGTGAATCTGGAAAAATGGGCTAGAGTTTGTCCGTACAATAAATTCCCGTTTTAGATACGATAACATTTCCACGGTGGGGGTCCGGCCTACTAGAACGTACATATCGGAAGTGACTCATGTCCAACGGAAGGTGGAGATGACAGTAAATATTTACTCTCGTGCCCTCGTCTCCGAAAGACGATCTCCAGCGGTGAAACGTCCACTCATACGGATGTGGATTCGATCCCCAGTAACCCATGGGGCGAATTCACCAAATATTTCACACTACCAGACTAGTGACGTGAATTCAAATGTATCTATGTATTCTTTTTTAGGATGGACATTTCTAAGTGTAATAATTGTAATCAGTTGCTGTGTGCGATTTAAGTAAATAAATTGCTCCTTATTGCAATTTTAGTAGGAAACAGTTTTCATATCTTTTTATTGTAGTTAGTCCAGGATTCCCATGGAATTAAAGTTGTCACTTCCCAGTCCTATTGTGGAGTCTATAATTTGTATCTATGAATGAGGCGTCCCCCTTTACCTTAATTTGCATGCCGTGTTCATCCCTGTGTTCACTTGGTGCGGCTATCTATCTATCTATCTATCTATATATATATATATATTGCTTTTGATTATAAATGTTTAACATCTTTTACCCCTGAGTTAAGGCTAGTCTGGGACTCAGGAGGTGAGCGGGTGCAATACAGCCTGGAAAGAAAGCAAGGATGCATTTTTACCTCTTCGGTGTGTTTAAGGTCAGCGCTATGTTTACGCTAAATAAATCACACGCTCTTCACTTTCACTTTGCCTTCACAGAACAACTACAGATACCAAGCCACTTCCACTCGTTATGGATGAAAGAGAGGCGGCAGAGGCGAAGAGCTGAACACATGTGGAAACATCACAAGTAAACATGTATCATAGAAGCTGTTTTTGTTGTGATCGGATTTAATTATAGAATACTCAATAAATGGTCGACAAAAATGTGATGACGCGCAAGTCAGGTGCAACATCTGGTCCCATAACGTACACACAGAAAAATGATATCTTCTTCCTGAGCTGAAAGAGAATCCTGGCGTGAAATAAAGCGGCGTAGTGCAATGGTAAATAAACAAACACTGACCGGCCTTTGAACTGTGGTGCATTAGGCGTGCTGGTTTGAACAGCAAATGCTGAACAAAGACCAAGATGTCCAAGAGCGAAGGATAAAATCATAACGATACGAATGAAGCCGTATAAGGAGACAGCGCAACACAAGACGTAGAGCTGCGCACACCTGCTTTAACGTTGTTGGCGCGGAGTAGTCCACACAATACAGTGCTCACACGTTAAATGACAAGTTTTCTTTCTTCCCTTCTCCCTTCATGTGTTCAGTTCTTTTCGTTTGTCAAAAACTATGATGTGATTTTTTGTCGCAGTATTTAAGAATCTGATTTTCCTTTGTGGCACACACGATTCATGTTTCGGGTGCAGAGAGTAGTGTAGCAATGTTAATATTTTGGAATGTTACCGCTGTAAAAAGACAAAGTGATCTTAGAATGCAGATTTCTTGGAACTTATTGTGTCCAATTAGTAGTTGTAAGGTGCACATTCCATGCCAGGACGGGACAGGAGCGGATTAGCGGCGCAGGTGTGTGCCAAACAATGGGGCACACGACACGCCTACGTTTGGGAGCAGTTACTTCTCTTGAGACAAGGTCACTGCTGTTTACTTACGCACACAACTTGTTACCCGGTGAAACATTCTTACTGGATAAATTAATTGCCCCTCAAAGTAATTACGAACTACTGTACTTGATAATCTTCATGTTCTTGTAGAATGAGCGCATAAGACTCTTCTCAGAAACATCTGAACCTAGTGTTCGTATCTACACGCGAGGTGAAATATATCCTGATAATAATTAAATATAAGTCTTATAAAATATTAAATGCGCTGTTTGGGGCATGTCGGTCCTGAAGACGGTTTTCCGTAGTTTCACTAGGGCTCTTTCTTAATTAAGGCCACGGCCGCTTCCCGTCGTCGCCGTAAGATCTATCTGTGTCGGTGCGACGTAAAGCAAATAAGAGCAGATGGCGCTCTATGGGCGAGCAGCGACCCACCTAGGGATCGCAACGATATATCGGTTTTTACGAAATGCCGGTATTTTCCTTTCGATTTACCGATATATCGATACCGGAATTTTGATTCGATTTATCGCATAATAGATCGGTTTTTCCATAAACGTATCGTTTTTCTTTGAATTATTATTTTCATTAACAACACTCACACTAGAGAATGCCGATAATTCTCTAAGAGATGGTGCTAGGGAAGGTGGAATTGCAACCTGGAAATATCCAATCTAATCAATACCTGCTCTGAGCCTCTGATAAGCTGCCTGCTCACTACAGCATTTTAACATGGCACTAAATGAAACCAGAATGCCGCGGATACCTTCAAGTACAGAACTGCGTCGAAAGTAGTTAAGTATTATATCTAGGGAACGAGACAGCAAGGGAAGTAAATGGATTCTTTATGACAATTCCGTGGTTTGCAGTCACAAAGCAGAATGATATGCTGTCATAGATTCCATTACAAGTCGTTTGTGAGTAGTATAAAATCGTGTTTGTATTATTATTATTATTATTATTATTATTATTATTATTATTATTATTATTATTCATTACGCTAGTAGGGCCTATTTAGTTGTTTTTTGTTTTACAGTTATAGCTAAACTAATGCCAGGTTCTCTCTATCTCTCTTTCCAGTCGACTCTCCGTTTACGGATACAGAGATAGGCCTAAATATTAGTAACAACGAACTGTGTGACGATGGTTGTCAAGTTGATATGTTGGATGACAGCAGCATGGAAAATCTAAAGAGAACAAATAAAAGGCTTCGTGTTACGCTATTCGGAATGAAGAAGAAAATAGTAGATCTGCAAGAAAAATTACACCGATCAAGTAAACAGCTCAAACCACTGAACATTATAAAGAAAGCTGCGGGTGAGGCCATTTATCTTCAAGATCAAGTGAATAACTTTCAGAAACTGCGCCCAGTACGTATATTGTCTGAAGAAACTATACGGCATTGTATTTGTATTTGCTTCTTCGAAAGGTGACCTTCGGTTCAGAGGGTCCCGGGTTCGATTCCCGGCCGGGTCGGGAATTTTAACCTTCATTGGTTAATTCCAATGGCCCGGGGGCTGGGTGTTTGTGCTGTCCCCAACATCCCTGCAACTCAGACACCACACATAACACTACCCTCCACCACAATAAAACGCAGTTACCTACACATGGCAGATGCCGCTCACACTCATCGGAGGGTCTGCCTTACAAGGGCTGCACTCGGCCAGAAATAGCCACACGAAATTATTTAAAAAAACAAAGGTTGCGAGTATGGGCGGAGATCACGTGGTACATTAGGCAGGTATCTGGGGATGGTGAAGTGTGGAGCTGGTATTTCACCAAGACTACAAGCAGAAGCAACTAATTTGAATGATCTGGAGAAAGTTTGCTCCCTTATTTCCGACGAAATGGTAATTAAAGAGCGCCTACTATATAATAAAGAAGACAGAATCCATGGACTGCTCGAAGCTGAGGGAGTGTATAACGAAAAGATTGGAACAAACCCTCGACTCAACTCGTCAACAAATTGTTGTGCTTTTTCAAAAATTCAAAATTTTCTGCCTCAGTATCCTGTCCCGGACTTGACGAAACAGAACCAGTGTTGCTCCCTGAGTATGACCTTGATTTACTGGCAGATGTTCGTGAGCCCCTTGAATCGGTGTGTGCCACTTTGGAAACTGCCTCCCAGACATTACTGTGTGATTGTTTAGTGGAAGTATTCGAAGAAAAATCAGAATGCAGCACGTGCTTGAATAACATTTCCACCTCAGTTAATGCATTCCCATTGATGAACTTAATCAGACAGTCGGATAGAGGAGGCCTGCGCTATCCCCAGCCACGATTTATTGGCCTAATTATAGTGCTATAAAAATTTGTTGAGGTGGCTCTACCGCAGTGCAAGAAATCTGCAAGTAAACTCTGTTCTACCTCCTTTGTGCCAGTGTAACATTTTAAAGTGTTTTAGTAATAATAAGCACCAGGAACTTGCGTCAGAAACTGTGGTGGCCAAATTCGTGAACCCTCTACTGAGTAATGTGGGGAAGGACCATACGTACAAAGTTTTCAGGTTTTCTTATTCGTCGAAAGTCCTGAAGCTATAACTTTCTATAGTCCGACTCGTCGGCTGAACAGTCAGCGTACTGGCCTTCGGTTCAGAGGGTCCCGGGTTCGATTCCCGGCCGGGTCGTGGATTTTAACCTTAATTCGTTAATTCCAATGGCACGGGGGCTGGGTGCATGTGTTGTTATGATCATCTTTTCATCCTCAACCAGATGTGCAGGTGCCTACGGGTGTTAAATAGAAAGACCTGCACCTGGCGAGCCGCCCCGACACTAAAAGCCATACGGCATTACATTACAACGTTATAGAACACCACTTTGTACGTAAAATCTTTAATTTTTTTTTGTTACTTTCAGATTTTAAATTTTACTTGTATGCTCATCTAGCTGTATTCACGCGAAAACTGGGGCCGTCCGGTGCTGCCATCAAGCGGCAGATAGTTTGTAAGTCTTGTTACACTTTTGAATATGGAATGAGCAGGCAGTGTAAGCAGCCATCGGATGCAGATCGAGCAGGCAGTGATTCGAATACAAACCGTGATTAGTAATAAGGCCTCCGCATGCCAGTTTACACAGCGCGAAAAACGTTCTATACTGAGAGTCAGCTCAAGACCTTACCGGTCCCTTTGATGTTAGTCAAACTTCTGGTCGGTGAAAAGGCTTCCGCAGCGCCAAATAGCTTTCTTCAGTTTGGTTACATATTCTGGTGAATTGACTTGATGAATTAAAAATGTTTCCATGTATAAATATGGAAAATATATCACAGGTTGTATGTTATTCGGGTTCGTTACCAACTCTTATATTTCATACTCTTATATTTCATGAACAATTATTGTTCTCAGTGGTGTATGTAGCAAAATAATAAAAATTTAATATGATATTGATATCGTATTGCACTGTGTACTTAGTAAGCTTTGTTCGAGTTCATTCTATTGCTGATAAGTTTGTATAATATGTGTGACGTTGAAGATGGATCCAAGAAAACTGTTGGCAATACTGGCTGCAACAGCATGTTCAGTATTCAGAATGGCTGCCAGCTGTGAGCAAGACGTGTGTGATACTGTGACGCTTGAGTCCCCTGTGAAATACTTTAAAGCTAACAAAAATGGAGAAAAATTAAGTAGGAACTCTAAACCAAATTGTTGTAAACGTTTACAGTAGCCTACGAGATTGGAATCCGCTGGGGACTGTGGAAGACGTGAAAAACACCGCGCAGCTGACCGGCGTTTCTGTGTTCAGTGTTTACGCCGCTCGTTTGGAATTTAAACTCCACGGAAAATCCAAATCTCCAGGAAAAGGTCGATGTGTCAGCTTAACACTCGCCGTAAATAAAACAGGAAGGGCCTTAACACGGTATGGGAATAGAATCCTTGGCGTATTCGATAATAATAATAATAATAATAATAATAATAATAATAATAATAATAATAATAATAATAATATGTACTTTATATTCGTAACCGCCCTCTACCTACAGAAATGTTGTCAAGAGGGGATCATGAGTTCGCTTTTACCTTCCGAATGACGAGACTACAGTATTTACAACATTTCTGGAAACATTGTATTTTGCAATCCCACTCACAGGTGGTTTTTTCAGCTTTTTGAATTGTGAGAAACTGCCACTGACAGTCGTTGCACGAGAGCGGAATTGTATACTTATGTTGTAAGTCTTTATGTGCCTCACACAAATTGCATTATGAAATAAAAATAAACCTTGCTTCTCTTGCCTCGGTATTCATCAGTAACCTGTAGGTTTTACATGGTCAATAAAGGTATGGTACGTAATCAAAGTACTGCTATGTGAAAGGAAGTGATTTCGTTTAATGCTTCACTATTTGAGAATGAAGTACTTGTCAGATGGACGCACGGCATGGAGAACGACGATGGAAAGGGGGTACAGGGGACGTGCTCACATGCGGAAGGATACTCTTCCTGAGCTCTTGAGTTGAATTTCAGTATAGTTCCAGAGTCGCCGCTAGATTTCGTGTTAGCCCTCCACTGTTAAACAACACAGACGTATATGGAAACTGTGAAGCAAGAAAGGTAAGTTAGTGAGTCTTTAGGTGAGATAAGCCTAAAATTAATTATAAGAGGCGTTGACTCAGATGGCAGCGCCAGACTCAACGGTAGGTTTCGTGGTTCAAATCCCGGTCACTCCATGTGAGATTTGTGCTGGACAAAGCGGAATCAGAACAGGTTTTTCTCCGGGTACTCCGATTTTCCCTGTCTTCTTTCATTCTAGCAACACTCTCCAATATCATTTCATTTCATCTGTCAGTCAGAGGAGTGCGACAGACTTCGGCAGCCACGGCCGATTGGATCCCTTGCTGCACTCCTTATACCGGCCTTGACAATCGCTTGCACTGTAGCTTGTGAAGCCCAGCATAAAGCTGTATTTGGAAAGTTTCACCATAATGCCGCTGGAGCGCTGGCCTCCTAGGAAGCTGCACACCGCAAATTGCCGCATTGTTGTTTTGGCAATGTGTTCGCAATGACGTGCTTGTTGACTTGATGTAGAGAGCTAATAGTTATGCGCTAGTGAGTTAAATTTTTTATTGTGTAGTGTGGTGATTATATTTTTTAAACTGTGTTTACAAATCTTGGAATTTGTGACGTTATTGTGCACCCTTTCGTACTTCGAGCAGAAATTTTCTGCAAACAAGAACAAATGTAAAGAGTGGCTCAAAGTGATTTGTCGCTGTAAATTCTCCTAAACAAGAATTTTAACATATGGACTAATTCGTTTTTTTTTGTTTTTTTTTTTTTTGGTGTAGTGATTTGCTTTTCTTTAACTGTGTTTGGAAATATTCGAATATGTATTGCTGTGTGCGTTTTTGTATTTCGAACAGAAAAAAAAGCAGCAAAGGGAAACTACCATTTCACGAATTCTCTGTAATCATGTCAAAACTACGGAGTAGCTCAAAGCAGTTAGCACTTTCATCTTAGTTTTCCGTTTCTATTTCGGGTATTTATCTTCTTTCTTTCTTTCCTTTTTTCTTTCTTTCTTAATCTGTTTACCTTTCCAGGGTTAGTTTTTCTCTCGGACTCAGCGAGGGATCCCACCTCTACCACCTCAAGGGTAGGTCTTGAAGCGTGAGACTTCGGGTTGGGGATACAACTGGGAAGGATGGCCAGTACCTCACCCAGGTGGCCGCAACTGCTATGATGAACAGGGCCCTTGTGTTGGGGATGGGAAGATTGGAAGGGATAGGCAAGGAGATGGAAGGAAGCGACCGTGGCCTTAATTTCCAGCCCTCGCACCAGTTTCGACATTTCGTGGCAGGGCCAGGAATCGAACCCGGGCCTCCGGGGTGGCAACTAATCACGCTAATCGGGTATTTGTTAACCTTACATTTTCTTCCATTGAATAATCCTTTAGGCGGAGTCGTATTTGTCACATGACAGCAACACAACACATTTTTTCGAAGATAATCTGAACTTTAACATTTAAACACTGACAAGTAAGAACCATTACTGTTATGACGGCAAGGCCAACGTATGAAGTGTTACCTGTGCAATGAACAGTTTTTACTCAAAATACTTTTCTCTCACTGAATTGTTACTTAAAATTCTTCATCTTCTTTTTTTGCTATTTGTTTTACGTCGCACCCACACAGATATGTCTTATGGCGACGGTGGGATAGGAAAGGGCTAGGAGTGGGAAGGAATCGGCCGTGGCCTTAATTAACGTACAGCCAGATGTGAAAATGGGAAACCATGGAAAACCATCTTCAGGGCTGCCGACAGTGGGGTTCGAACCCACTATCTCCCGGATGCAAGCTCACAGCTGCGCGCCCCTAACCGCACGGCCATCTCGCCCGGTATTTAAAATTCTAGTGCAAGGTATGATTGAAATATAACCTGAAACTATATATATTAACATTATAACATTTATACATGTCTGAGTCAAAATATTTATGTTATCCATACAAGAAATATGGTAAAAAGTAAGACTTACGTTTTGTCCAGCCTTCTTCCTGAAAGCAGCACTTGAAGAATTTTAAAACTCTAATTGAACAATGACTCTTAATCTCAAGGTTAACATCAGAAGACAAAAGCATTGTGGTAAGTTCTGCTGTGTATTTAAACGCCATGATAATAAAAGCGATTACTATTATTCCTCACAATTAAGGAACGTCAGCTGGACTGCTCCATATCTACGCAGTTTCATTTCACGACATTATTTTGGCAAATATCAACGAAAGTAACCCTTAGGATTAATCGTTTTAACAGTATTAACCTGTGTACCATTCTCCATAACTCTAAATTACGATAAATCTACAATCAAATTCAATAACTTTTCCATAAAGAAGTATGCATTTCTACCGCAAATAGTTAGGCCACCAGCGCCATGTGCCGAGCTGTGTAACTACTCCGATTACAGTGCGTGGGCAGGATTGTCACGTCGGCCGTGCGGCAGCCGGCACAGTTCCCATCCTCGCCGCTAGATGGGCTTCATTCGTTCCATTCCTGACCCGGTCAAATGACTAAACAAGCAGTGGATTTACATTAAGAAAATGGTTTGTGCATATTGATAAATATACAAGAGCCGAGAGAGTATTTATTGTAAATATTCTATTCACAGGATGTTTATTGCGCGTCATAAAGAATGGTTTATTGCTCTGTGAACCATTCTGCAAAAGTAAACTTCAGAAAGGTAGTGTCATTTCCTTCCACGAGCAAATGTAGAACTACGAGAAAAATGGGTCAAAATTATATCATGTCGGGGTGACAGCATGTGGCAACCTTCCTCGAAGTCTGTAGTGGCCGGGCTGAGTGGCTCAGACAGTTGAGGCGCTGGCCTTCTGACCCCAACTTGGCAGGTTCGATTCTGGCTCAGTCCGGTGGTATTTGAAGGTGCTGAAATATGTCAGCCTCGTGTCGCTAGATTTACTGGCAGGTAAAAGAACTCCTGCGGGACAAAATTCCGGCACCCCGGCGTCTCCGAAAACCGTAAAAGAGTAGTTAGTGGGACGTAAAACAAATAACATTATTATTATTACATCAGCTAGCCACAAAGGAGCCGGGAATTGGTCAGAGGAGCGCAGGAAAGAATTCAGCGAGAAAATGAAGGAATACTGGGCCAACAGGAAGGCTCAAGAGGCCACTAAGAACACAATCCAGTATGCTAAAAGGGGCAGACGAAGACAAAAACACAGCTAGAACACAAGCACCGTGGTCCACAGATGGCCTAAACGCAAAGAGAGAGAGAGAGTCTGTAGTGAACATTCTGAAAGCACGTGCTTTCGCTTTTCTACTAAAAATAGCTGCAATCAATGCCGACACTTTTTGCAGGGTATCCAGGGTATTTGCTCGGCAAGACTAGGCTATGCACTACTGCTAAAATGTTTTCATTCCTCCCCTGAAGGAGGAGGCGGGCCTCTTAGAAGGTGACGCCGTCTCTCAGGCCGGGAGATTTGTTACGGTGAAGGAGATGCTCGGAGAAGGTGACAGGGTTGGCGGCCGTGGGCTATACTAGGAATTGTCCCGGCATTCGCCTTAGTGCAGGAAAACGGAAAACCACGGAAAACTGTTCTCAGGGCAGTCGACAGCGGGGACCAGCCGTGAGGTCCAGCCCTGTCCCGTCTCCCGAATACAGAAGCGAAGAGGCACGGTAGAGCCGTGACCACCTCTCCTCTGCTCGGTTGGCCGGTCGGAATGCAGAGCTGTCGAACCACGGACCAGACATGGCCACTGGAGGGCCGAGACCCACTCGAAGTAGGCTATGTGAATTCTGCAGTGTTTTAAAATATACAATTGAGTATTTTCATTTTTATTAGGACGTGAACTTTCCGGTTGCAATTATACTTCCTGATTCGTATGAGGTCATCTCGAATTACTGAGTGATACATTTATTTTTCTTCCTTAAACGTCATAGAAAGACCACTTTCCTACTCAAAACGCAATGTTTTGTATTTGTAATGTGCTTTTATATGCAAGTTATTCTCGTAATGGCAATTGGAATCGTGCTGAGGAATGGAGGGGAAATCTGACATTTAGCGGCGGCATTTGAACTGTTGCTACTCTGTCAAGAGACCGAGCATTCAGAAGCCTTTACTTATCTCGTAGGCAACGATAACACCTAGAGACGTTCCGATTTCGTACGTAGTTTCAATAATGTCACCTTGCAAATTCTTCAGGAGGGTAGATAAACAAACAGTTCGATGTGATTTCTGTTTGAAAATGTTGCTAATAACACATCTAATATGTTTAAACAGGTAATGTGTCTAGCTCCATTGCTAAATGGTTAGCGTGCTGGCCTTTGGTCACAAGGGTCCCGGGTTCGATTCCCGGCAGGGTCGGGAATTTTAACCATAATGGTTAATTCCGCTGGCACGGGGGCTGGGTGCGTGTGTCGTCTTCGTCTCCATTTCGTCTTCATCACGACGTGCAGGTTGCCTACGGGTGTCAAATGAAAAGACCTGCATCTGGCGAGCCGATCTTGTCCTCGGGCACTCCAGGCACTAAAAAATACGCCATTTCCATTTTTAACGTGTAAGGAAAGACAGTTTCATGTCATCAAGCCCAGTAACTCATTAGAATCTGCATTTCTGGTATATTTCCGTTTCATGGTACTGACTGCCACTTTCGAATTAATTTTACAAGCCTAATTGTGCCATAGAAACATCAATACCTTGACTTTGAAGTAATTCCAAAGCAGCAACATTCTTAGGATCATAGTTTTTACTGCTAATGGTACATTCTGTCTCTGTCGGTGTTGGATAAAGAGCCTACAATCTCCTCTCTAAATAAAACAACTTTTTCAGGTCTGAAAATTTGGCCTCCGTAGTTGTAAATTTATAAACTGACTCTGTATCAACATCACCAAAACCCCCGGCGAAACAGCCCCGAACGGCCATGGCTGCTCAGCCCGAAGGTCTGCAGATTAATGTCAATCAATACTGATCTGCATTTAGGGCAGTCCCAGGTGGCAGATTCCCTATCTGTTGTTTTCCTAGCCTTTTCTTAAATGATTGCACAGAAATTGGAAATTTACTGAACATCTCCCTTGGTAAGTTATTCCAATCCCTAACTCCCCTTCCTATAAATGAATATTTGTCCCAATTCGTCCTCTTGCATTCCAACTTTATCTTCATATTGTGATCCTTCCTACTTTTAAAGACCCTTTTTATTTTTATGATTATAATTAATAATAATAATAATAATAATAATAATAAATAACTACATCAGCACTGTTAGTAAGAAATGGCTTTGATATTTTATAACGTTTATAATTTAAAACTTATTCGTCTACTGATGTCCTCCCACGCCATCTCTCCACTGACAGCTCGGAACATACCACTTAGTCGAGCAGCTCGTCTCCTTTCTCCCAAGTCTTCCCAGCCCAAACTTTGCAACATTTTTTGTAACGCTACTCTTTTGTCGGAAATCACCCAAAACAAATCGAGCTGCTTCTCTTTGGATTTGTTCCAGTTCTTGAATCAAGTAATCCTGGTGAGGGTCCCATACACTGGAACCATACTCTAGTTGGCGTCTTACCAGAGACTTACATGCTCTATCTTTACATCCACTACAACAACCCCTACATACCCTCATAACCACGTGCAGAAATCTGTACCCTTTATATCCAATCATATTTATGTGATTACCCCAATGAAGATCTTTCCTTATATTAAGACCTAGGTATTTACAATGCCTCCCATGCGAACCATGTGACCTTGCCGCGGTGGGGAGGCTTGCGTGTCCCAATGAAGCAGGTAGCCGAGCCGCAGGTGCAACCATATCGGATGGGTATCTGTTGAGAGACCAGACTACGGAATGGTTCATCGAAAGGGCGGTAGCAGCCTTTCGGAAGTTGCAAGGGCGGCAGTCTGGATGATTGACTGATATGGCCTTGTAATAATACTCAACATGGCTTAGCTGTGTTGATGCTACTACACGGCTGAAAGCAACGGGAAACTACAGCCGTAACTAACTCCCGAGGACATGCAGCTCTCTCTGCATGAATGATGTACTGATGATGGCTTCCTCCCAGGTAAAATATTCCGCAGGTAAACTAGTCTCCCATTCGGATCTCCGGGTGGGGACTACACGAGAGGGGGCGATCATCAGGAAGATGGGTACTGACATTCTGCGAGTCGGAGCGTGGAATGTTAGAAGTTTGAATCGTTGTGGTAGATTAGAGAATCTGAAAAGGGAGATGGATAGACTAAAGTTAGAAGTAGTTGGTGTAAATGAAGTACGTTGGCAGGAAGAACAGGATTTCTGGTCAGGCGACTACCGAATTATCACCACAAAATCAAACAGAGGAAATGCAGGAGTTGGTTTAATAATGGATAAGAAAATAGGGCAGCGGGTAAGCATAGTGAAAGAATTATTGTCGTCAAGATAGACACCAAACCAATGCCCACCACAATAGTCCAGGTTTATATGCCTTCTAGCTCAGCGGATGATGAGGAAATCGAAAGAACATATGAAGAGGTCGAAGATTTAATACAATATGTAAAAGGTGACGAGAATCAAATTGTGATGGGAGACTGGAATGCGGTGGTAGGCCAAGGAAGAGAAGGTAATACAGTAGGAGAATTCGGATTGGGACAAAGGAACGAAAGAGAAAGTCGGCTGGTTGAATTCTGCACTGATCATAATTCAGTCCTTGCTAATACTTGGCTCAAACACCACAAACGACGGCTTTATACGTGGACGAGACCTGGAGACAATGAAATGTATCAAATAGACTTCATTATGATTAGGCAGAGATTCAGAAACCAGGTGTTGGATTACAAAACTTTCCCAGGAGCAGACGTGGACTCTGACCACAACTTGTTGGTCATGAAATGCCATCTGAAGTTGAAGAAATTGAAGAAAGGAAAGAATGCAAAAAGACGGGATCTAGACAAGTTGAAAGAAAAGAGCGTGAGGGATTGTTTCAAGGAACATCTTGCAAAAGGACTAAATGAAAAGGCTGAAGGAAACACAATAGAGGAAGAGTGGATAGTCATGAAAAATGAAGTCAGCAGGGCTGCTGAAGAAATGTTAGGAAGGAAGAAAAGATCAAGAATCAGTGGATAACTCAGGAGATACTAGACTTGATTGATGAACGACGAAAATACAAGAATGCTAGAAATGAAGAGGGCAGAAAAGAATACAGGCGATTAAAGAATGAAGTGGATAGAAAGTGCAAGGTAGCTAAGGAAGAATGACTGAAGGAGAAGTGCAAGGATGTTGAAGGTTGTATGGTCCTGGGAAAGGTAGATGCTGCATACTGGAAAATCAAGGAAACTTTTGGAGAAAGGAAATCTAGGTGCATGAATATTAAGAGCTCAGATGGAAAGCCACTTCTAGGGAAAGAAGACAAAGCAAAAAGATGGCAGGAACATATCCAAGAGTTGTATCAAGGTGAAGATGTAGATGATTTGGTTCTGGAACAAGAAGAGGCTGTTGATGCTGATGAAATGGGAGACCCAATTTTGAGGTCAGAGTTTGACAGAGCTGTGAGCGACCTAAATAGGAACAAGGCACCTGGAATTGATGACATTCCCTCTGAATTACTGACTGCCTTAGGAGAATCCAGCATGGCAAGGTGCAAGATATATGAGACAGGAGAAGTACCATCCGATTTTCGGCAGAATGTTTTTATACCTATTCCCAACAAAGCCGGTGCTGACAGGTGTGAAAACTACCGCAACATTAGTTTAGTATCTCATGCCTGCAAAATTTTAACACGTATTGTTTACAGAAGAATGGAAAAACAAGTTGAAGCTGAGCTGGGAGAAGATCAATTTGGCTTTAGGAGAAATGTAGGAACACGTGAAGCAATCCTGACTTTACGTCTGATCTTAGAGGATCGAATCAAGAAGTACAAGCCCATGTACATGGCATTCGTAGATCTAGAAAAGGCATTCGATAATGTTGATTGGACCAAGCTATTTATGATTCTGAAGATGATAAGGATCAGATACCGAGAACGAAGAATTACCTTCAATCTGTAAATAAATAAATAAATAAATAAATAAATAAATAAATAAATAAATAATCAAGTCTGCAGTAATGAGAATCGAGGGCTTTGAAAAAGAAGCAGCAATCTAGAATGGACTGAGGCAAGGCTGCAGTTTGTCCCCCTCCTTTTCAATGTTTACATAGAACAGGCAGTAAAGGAAATCAAAGCGGAATTTGGAAAGGGAATTACAATCCAAGGAGAGGAAATCAAAACCTTGAGATTTGCCGATGATATTGTTATTTTATCTGAGACTGCAGAAGATCTCGAGAAGCTGCTGAATGGTATGGACGAAGTCTTGGGTAAGGAGTACAAGATGAAAATAAATAAGTCCAAAACAAAAGTAATGGAGTGCAGTCGAACGAAGGCAGGTGATGTAGGAAATATTAAATTAGGAAATGAAGTCTTAAAGGAAGTAGATGAATATTGTTACTTGGGTAGTAAAATAACTAACGATGGCAGAAGTAAGGAGGACATAAAATGCAGATTAGCACAAGCAAGGAAGAGCTTTCTTAAGAAAAGAAATTTGCTCACTTCAAACATTGATATCGGAATTAGAAAGATGTTTTTAATGACTTTCGTGTGGAGCGTGGCATTGTATGGAAGTGAAACATGGACGATAACTAACTCAGAAAGAAAGAGAATAGAAGCTTTTGAAATGTGGTGTTACAGAAGAATGCTGAAGGTGAGATGGATAGATCGAATCACGAATGAGGAGATACTGGATCGAATTGGTGAGAGGAGATCGATTTGGCTAAATTTGACGAGAAGAAGAGACAGAATGATAGGACACATCATGAGACACCCAGGACTTATTCAGTTGGTTTTTGAAGGAAGTGTAGATGGTAAGAACGGTAGGGGTAGACCAAGGTATGAATATGACAAGCAAATTAGAGCAGAAGTACGATGCAGTAGTTACGTAGAGATGAAAAAGTTAGCACAGGATAGGGTGGCATGGAGAGCTGCATCAAACCAGTCTATGGACTGATGACTCAAACAACAACAACATTTACAACGATCCCCAAAGGGAACTTTCACCCCATCAACGCAGTAATTAAAACAGAGAGAACTTTTCCTATTTGTGAAACTCTCAACCTGACTTTTAACCCCGTTTATCATCATACCATTGCCTGCTGTCCATCTCACAACATTTTCGAGGTCATTTTGCAGCTGCTCACAATCTTGTAACTTATATATTACTCTATACAGAATAACGTCATCCGCTAAAAGCCTTACCTCTGGTTCCACTCCTTTACTCATATCATTTATATATATATATATGAGAAAACATAAAGGTTCAATAATACTACCTTGATGAATTCCCCTCTTTATTATTACTGGGACAGATAAAGCTTGACCTACTCTGATGCTCTGAGTTCTATTTTCTAGAAATCTAGCCACCCATTCAGTCACTCTTTTGTCAAGTCCACTTGCACTCATTTTTGCCAGTTGTCTCCCATGATCTACCCTATCAAATGCCTTAGATAGGTCAATCGCGATACAGTCCAATCGACCTGAACCCAGGATATCTGCTATAACTTGCTGGAATCCTACAAGTTGAGCTTCAGTGGAATAACCTTTCCTAAACCAAAAATTCCTTCTATCAAATCAGTTATTAATTTCGCAAACATGTCTAAGATAATCAGAAGGAATGCTTTCCCAAAGCTTACGTGCAATGCATGTCAAACTTACTGGCCTGTAGTTTTCAGCTTTATGTCTATCAACCTTTCCTTTATACACAGGGCTTACTATAGCATATCTCCATTCATTTGGTATAGCTCCTTCATGCAAACAATAATCAAATAAGTACTTCAGATATGGTACTATATCGCAATCAATTGTCTTTAGTACATCCCCAGAAATCTTATCAATTCCAGCCGCTTTTCTATTTTTCAACTTTTGTATCTTATTGTAAATGTCGTTGTTATCATATGCAAATTTTAATACTGTGGTCAGCTCGACGAATCTTCTCGGCCGTTATTCTTGGCTTCCTTCAGCGGGGCCGCTATCTCACCGTCATATTGCTGCTCAATTGTAATCACGTAGTCTGAGTGGACCTCGAATCAGCCCTCAGATCCAGGTAAAAGTTCCTGACCTGGCTAGGAATCGAACACGCCGCATGCAGGTAAGAGGCAGACACGCCTCTGCCTTAATTAAGGTACAGCTCCAGCATTTGCCTGGTGTGAAAATGGGAAACAACGGAAAACCATCTTCAGGGGTTCGAACCCACTATCTCCCGGATGCAAGCTCACAGCTGCGCGACCCTAACCGCACGGCCAACTCGCCCGGTAACAGCAAATGTCTCATCAACGTTTGGTAGGATAAAGGTTTCATTTGACGTGTTCAACCAATTATTTCTAATGTACTTGAGGGTATGTGCACACTGTCAGGGACTTCAATGGATCTGCTGGATTTGGTAGGCAGGGTTTCAAGTTATTACGACAACATAAAAGATCAAACATTTTTCTGTCGGTGGGATGGTATCAGCAGTAAAGCAGAAAACATCAAAACCTAATTCAGCCATGAATTCTAACACGTTAAGTGTCTGAGTTAATGTTATTCAGCAGAAAAAGACCAATGACATCTTTATTTCCATAATGTAGTGATAAAGCCATAAATACATGCACGGTAGATGCTGCATCATATTCTTAACTATTTTCAGCCATTCCTACTAGTTTACGAGGTTTATAGGAACTTCATCATGCATTACTGACACTATATATTTCACTTTCTTTTACAGGTGTACTCATTTCTCTCAAAAAGCTATTTATTCAGGACCTATGCCTCGACTGCTGTCTTGTGGCTGGGGGTCAATGAAGTATAACCCTAGCAGCCGTGCAGTCGTCATGTGGAATTAGCAGCCGTTGATGAATAATTAAACCGCGAATTCCAGTAGCAAGATAAACTCAACCAACCAGTCGCGTGCACAGGCAGAATAAACCAATATTAATATTATATGCATTGAGCTCTGATGATATTGTAGTTGGTCTTCGACTCTTGGCTTATCATTAGCGACATATCGATATCGTTTGAATATACCGATATATTATGTGCAATAAATATCGATTATCGAAAATAAGTTCAATATATCGCAATATCAATATATCGGTTTTTCAACATTTTTTTCCAGCCCCACCCACTTGCACTAGCTAAATCATCATATATTCCAAGCGAACGAAATCAGCGCCTAAGCAGAAGTTTCAAAGACGACGTTGTAAATATATTTTGATCTTTTTGCGAATCCTGTACACTTCCAGCCAGCTCTAATCAATGAGTGGAACCTCTTGTATCACAGTGGAGAGCTATTTGAACATTTTTCAGTTGCTAAGCTCATGACATTAAGTTCATTTACAGCTAACACAGACCACGCGCCACAAGGGATTCGCGGGCGGAGCTCGGATCCATTTGTGCCATTTTAGCCCTTCGACCCGAAGGTCTTGACTGCTGCTTTCGACATTTTGGGGGTAGGAACAGAACATTTTGACTGTTTGTTTCTACTTATTTGTGCACGCAACCTCAGTGGCTTTTCGCCCATATGGCGAAGTTCCAATCCCGCCTTAATCCCCCGTTCAAAGCCAAAATGAGCCCGGGTGGTTACAGTGACACTAGGAATGTTTAAACGTTGTTACTTAATTGCAGACGTAAAGTAAATAGATATAATTAAAAGTAACATTTTGCACTTTGTTAGCTGCTACCGGCTCATTCCGAATTACATGCTCACGTTTGGGTTGATTTACGCATGAGACGCCGGAGTGGGATTCTAAAACCACTCTGCGAGATAACAGATAGCTTGGCGAACTAAGTTTCACCTTGTGTGAGATACTTTGAACAATCTTTCCGTCTAATAGAACAGTAATCGCAATAATAGTTTGCTCTGTGGATGTGAGGTAGATCTGAACATGACCAGTTCGAACCCGGAAGAAGTACTGGGATGTTTCAAGGCAGACACACTGTAGATATATTTCGTGTTTACGGGACAAAATTAATTAAAACTCAGACACAGGAGTAAGACGGAACGTGGAAATGCACGCAGGCTGAACAGTTGACAGTATGGGAGCAATTGCTCTTGTTACATGTCTGGTCAAGATGGTCGGGGCTCGGCCCATAATCCGTGATCCAACAGCTCTGCACTCCGAGCAGAGGAGGGTGGCCATGGCTCTCCTGTGGCTGCATTGGGCAGACGGGACAGGCTGGCCGCAACCGTCCGCTGTCCTGAGAATGGTTTTCCGTGGTTTTCCATTCACCTGCACTAAGGCGAATGCCGGGGCAGTTCCTAGTATAGGCCACGGCCGCCAAACCCCCTCACCTTCTCCGTCCATCTCCTTCACCGTAACAAATTTCCCGGTCTGAGAGAGGCCCGCCTCCCCCCTTCAGGGGAGGAATGAAAACGTTTATTAGTAGTAGCAATTTCAGAAAATAGACGAGACAACCTCCATTTCGCTCTGCGACACACAAACAACTTTACTGGTGTACATGCTGAGCGCTGAAGTGCCCACCACACTGCAGCTCTGCCCGCGTCTTTTCAAGAAGTGGGACGCAATGGTGAACTGAATTTGAATAAATCTTGGAAAAACCTTGACTATCAGAGTTTAACATAACAAGAAGTAATTTTTAAAGATTTTTTGTTAATATTTCGTTCAAAATAATGCATTCACATTCTTACAATTTGTGGCTGTGAAATGATAACGAATTTAAAATCGGTTTGCCTCATGGGCCGTACCTCGCCCTCAGTGAGGGGCCATTCACGACGTTCTGAGCAACCTAATTTTGAAGGTTACAATGTTCAAACTAGCGTATGATATGTTGAGAGACTTAGCACGAAGTAGGTTCAGAACAGACACGATCTGGCAAAGTGTTCTCAGCATTTTCCTCCAGCAGCTCTCTATGGCCACCTACGTAACACCATGTAGGACCACTTGTTGTCCGCAGAAGCGCGACCATTCTGAGAGACGTGGATTGAACGAGGTGGCGGAAGCAGTGTCTCAGCTTGGCGTGGTCTCGAACCCTCTTCTCAAAAAATGTTGAAGGAGTTCATATCCGGGGAAAGGCACTCGCAGTGTGGAATGGCGCATTGTCCTGTGGTACAACAATAAGAGGGAAGACAATTACAAAAATGAAGGTGTCGGTGAAAAAAGACAAGGACTGCCTAGGTCTGGGTTGGAAAAGAACAAGAGATCGCGAAGGGAGGTCGGACAGTGTGTCGCATGAAAACTCATCACATTTCGTCTCCGTCCGACCGTGTGGTGCGTACTTGTTGGTGATCACTGTCCCATTCCGACACCGGAGACACTGTCCGATGGTCCACATCTCTCACTGAGAAGACTACAGATTCAATGAGATTCTTTTTTGTACTGATGGTTATCATCTTCCGCACACGGATCATTCCTTTCTGCCATCTGTGGAACCACGAGAATTAGAGATATCCTCCAGTCTACTGGATATTCTTACAATCATGACTGGTTTTGTCTCGACAATTTATCGGCTTCTTTCTTCTCAGCCCTGACAGCTCCTCTATTAAGGACGTGTCATAAGCAAAGCTGATCTTGCATCCCGCAATAGAAAATCCTCTATTGCATATTCACCACAGAAATTGAAAATTAGTGCTGACATGATAAACGTACCTTGCAGTTTTCTTCTCCTCTCGCGGGTGCAACTCATTGTAATCACTATTGCGCGTTTCTGTGGAGGTTGGTAGTGTATGACGACGAGAGTGTTGGGACAAGCACAAGCCGGCCGGGGATCGAACCCGACACCCTACTGAACGCAATGCCTCTACGCTGACGATTCAACCAAGCAGTCGCACAGTAAATGTACCTTTCAGTATATATAAAGAATTTGGAAAAGTCGTTGAACTTATTTCTCAGCAGGAAAGTGCTTTATGAGCAAATTAATGCAGCCATATACGGCGTTTTATAATAATAATAATAATAATAATAATAATAATAATAATAATAATAATAATAATAATAATAATAATAAGGAACTTACGTTGCACTTTATTGTGTTAGTATCCCAACATACTTGAACTTCTCCGAGCGCACCTAGCAAGTGTCTGCCTCCTAAAAGCACATGCGACTCTAATCGGGAGCCTCGCTTTGTTCACAAAAAGCTAATGGCAAAATAACGTTTAACTCTTTCTCTAATAATCTATATTCTTTGAAAATATGGAATGTGAGAGATAGGATTATTGAGCATTAGTGGAGGCTAGGAGTCGTTTTTAAAAGCGTATTCTGGTATCTGTAGGCCATTACTGAAGGGCGCCCGTCATCTCTCGCTAAACCGGCAGCCAGACATGCGTGAAGCGCCGCCTGTTACGGGAAACTCACAAACCGTCATCTCTGCGACTAACTCTTAAAGGAATACACGGTTTGGGCCAGGTAGCTGTGAGCTTCTATTCGAACCCCACTGTCGCCAGCCTTGAAAGCAGCCAAATACGCTGACTGACAGAGCAAATGCAACACCAAGAAGGAGTGGTTCGAAAGGGATGAAAGTTGGGGAAAAAACAGAGACGGCACGGACGAATAATTGATGTTTATTTCAAACCGATATGCAGGTTACACAATGCGCACGGCATCGACTCAGTAGGATGTAGGACCACCGCGAGCGGCGATGCACGCAGAAACACGTCGAGGTACAGAGTCAAAAAGAGTGCGGATGGTGTCCTGAGGGATGGTTCTCCATTCTCTGTCAACCATTTGCCACAGTTGGTCGTCCGTACGAGGCTGGGGCAGAGTTTGCAAACGGCGTCCAATGAGATCCCACACGTGTTCGATTGGTGAGAGATCCGGAGAGTACGCTGGCCACGGAAGCATCTGTACACCTCGTAGAGCCTGTTGGGAGATGCGAGCAGTGTGTGGGCGGGCATTATCCTGCTGAAACAGAGCATTGGGCAGCCCCTGAAGGTACGGGAGTGCCACCGGCCGCAGCACATGCTGCACGTAGCACGTGCCTTGAATACGCACTAGAGGTGACGTGGAATCATACGCAATAGCGCCCCAAACTATGATGCCGCGTTGTCTAGCGGTAGGGCGCTCCACAGTTACTGCCGGATTTGACCTTTCTCCACGCCGACGCCACACTCGTCTGCGGTGACTATCACTGACAGAACAGAAGCGTGACTCATCGGAGAACACGACGTTCTGCCATTCCCTCATCGAAGTCGCTCTAGCCCGGCACCATGCCAGGCGTGCACGTCTATGCTGTGGAGTCAATGGTAGTCTTCTGAGCGGACGCCGGGAGTGCAGGCCTCCTTCAACCAATCGACGGGAAATTGTTCTGGTCGATATTGGAACAGCCAGGGTGTCTTGCCCATGCTGAAGAATGGCGGTTGATGTAGCGTGCGGGGCTGCCACCGCTTGGCGGCGGATGCGCCGATCCTCGCGTGCTGACATCACTCGGGCTGCGCCTGGACCCCTCGCACGTGCCACATGTCCCTGCGCCAACTATCTTCGCCACAGGCGCTGCACCGTGGACACATCCCTATGGGTATCGGCTGCGATTTGACGAAGCGACCAAGCTGCCCTTCTCAGCCCGATCACCATACCCCTCGTAAAGTCGTCTGTCTGCTGGAAATGCCTCCGTTGACGGCGGCCTGGCATTCTTAGCTATACACGTGTCCTGTGGCACACGACAACACGTTCTACAATGACTGTCGGCTGAGAAATCACGGTACGAAGTGGGCCATTCGCCAACGCCGTGTCCTATTTATCGTTCGCTACGTGCGCAGCACAGCGGCGCATTTCACATCATGAGCATACCTCAGTGACGTCAGTCTACCCTGCAATTGGCATAAAGTTCTGACCACTCCTTCTTGGTGTTGCATTTGCTCTGTCAGTCAGTATATATCTTATTGTATATAAGACCATAATCATTTCCTTCCTACTACCATGGTCTGTCTGTGTCGGTGCGACGTAAAACAAATAACTTTACTGTTATCAGGCAGGATTCCGTAAAGCGAGATCCTGCACAAAACAAATCTTAAACCTTAAAAACCACCCTACAAATTCGCAAAACCAAACAAACAGTAATCACCTTTGTCGACTCCAGAATACGTATGACTCCGTGGACAGGCACTGTTCAACACACTAGAGAGATTCCAAGTCGACAGGAAAAGAAGGCAACTGATCAAACAAAATCTAGTCAATACAATATCAAAAGTGAAATGTTTGCGAGATATTTCTGAACCTTTCAAAATCAGAACCGGTGTCTGGCAAGGACAATTTAGTTTAGGAAAAACGTGATTCGTGAATATAAATTAAACGGATGAATATTTGCAGACCTCTTGAAATCACAATTCCCCTTCATTGCTCAGCTTTTGCAGATGACCTCTCATTCCTTTTCAACAACAGACAAGAAGCAAACTTCATGAAATAGCGGCTAATTTCAAGTTCAAAAGACGCAGGATATGGAAGGCTTCTACGATCAACCATTAATCACCAAATTCGGAAACATCTTCCAAGTGGATAAGGTCAAGTATCTAAGAGAAATAATTCAACCAGCAGAGAGAAATCAGGAAACAAACAAAACAGAAATGGCTAAACTGTAAATAGCCTACAAAATGGCGTGGAAGTGATATAAGAAACATTCTATCCCAAACTAAGACACAATCTTCGGCACTTTCTGCCTCCAGGTCACAAATAAAAATTAATCGAAAAATAAGAGGAAAATTTTCAGAAAAATCCCAGGACTAAAATACGAAAAGGGAATTTGGATGAAAAGAAAACCACAGGAAATTGATCAAGTGAGAAATAGAATCAGAAAACGGCGATAAACATTCTACGATATCAACAACAAGGTGACGGCAGATCTAGCAGCTCAGTGAACTCAGCTGCCGCCCGCACTTTACCACTAATCTACAGAGCGAGATAGTATCTCATAATGTTGGCGCGCGATTCATGTTAGCGGACATCGCAGGACAACATCAGGCACGGGACATTGCCTTTGTTTGACGCTGTTACAATTACAGTAATATCTTCCATGACGAGAGGTCAGGCAGGACCCTGCCAACAACCGGACCACTCTGTCACATTATCGACCTACTTCTTGTATCGGAGAAGAATCAGCGTTCCGAGTATCTCAGCCGAAAACTATCAAACGAACGTCACACTTGGAGAGGTGCAGTCACGCACTCATTTACGAGTTAGAAGTTCACGTAAGGGGAAACTCGTTTCAGGAAACTTTCCTGTTCTGATGCGATGTCGCTAGTGATCTGACAAGAAGTACATGAAGGCGATGTGGAGTGGGCCAAGCCAATCATGCCATATTCTCTTTTTTTTCAGGTTCTCATATATACTGAAATGGAATGTCTCAATAATGTATAATTTCACAGTGCGTTCCAAAGACAATCACCAATAGCTCTTTCAGATTCCCTTTAATATTTTCAAAATGTCACTTCCGTAAAGGCAGATTAATTTTCTCCTTCACAGCATTAGGTAATTTCTAGGGAGTTGAATTTCGGTTTTTTCTCTCTTACTACAATTCCAAGAATATTTGCTACCCACTGACTTATCAGATTCATCAAGATGGAGTTTCTGCGCCGCTCCCCCGGGATTTCAGCTCGTATTCTCGAACAATATTCCAGATAGTCCTCTCACTCTGACCGTGCACTTCCTCTATTCTTATCTTCTTTACAAAATGTTAGGATTTTTCTCCAGCAACTAGGCGAATGTAACCAAAGGACGCAGTCATGACCAGAGGTTCTAAGGTATATTTCTATGTCAAACACTTCAAGGTGTTAGTTGGCATGATAGATTGATGGCAATGATCCATGAAACGGGCCCGTACCTATGTCTAATTAACTTTTCGGCATTTGGTCCGTAAGACCATGCTGCCAGCTCTGTACATTTATAAATCAGCAAGGTCAAGGGACCTTTCATGCCATTGTGAGTAATTGGTGATAGAAAGCCGCGGTTGGATCAGAACAGTTCAACTACAGACTATTGGCTTCACTTAAACATTTGGCTATTGCTTGATATACACGGATGTCAAAGCAGTTGGGAAGCGGTAAGTGGAACTTTGAGTTGTATAAGCGTTTGATATACATTGGTTACTTGTGGTTTGTATCTAGTGCACCCTAAAATTGTATGCTTCTTGACTGGGGTCAGAGCGACAATTTGGAGAGTCTATAACTTTGAGTCTGAACACATGACTGGGGTAAGATGCATGTCCAAGTCTCATTCTGATAATGGATGTGATATGGCGACGAGTCGGAGAAAGAAGATTGAAGCCATGGGATGTGTCTCTGGATAGTGGAGTAAAGCTTGCCTTTGATGAGTTGAGTTGTTGCCCAGTAGTTTGACCACTCTTTGTTTCGCACGATACAGCAATACCTGATCAAACAGGAAACTCGAGTACTTGTGATTAGATGCGCGGAAAGTTACCCCTTTTACTGCCGTTAGACCGGACAAACAGGTAGTGAATATAGCATGGTAGGCATAAGTCAGAATTAACATGTTTAATTAAAGGTCGCATACAATTAGACTAATCATTGCTTCAAACGGGACACAAATGTATTGAAAGAAAGACAAAGAAAAAGGAAACGCAGGTTATGGAATGGATTCGTCCGCGAGACATGTGCGGAGAATCGAACACCCTGTTGAAATATAGGAACCATCTGAACTGGTGATAATGGCATTGTCTTCTAGAACTAAAACTTTCTTATCTGTCTAGTGGCCACAACTTTCAATATCTGCATTAAGGAAGTTTTTTCTTCAAGTTCGGAGCACAAGTGTTCCGCTTGTTTTTATTCGAGTCACACATTCTCAAAATTTCATTTCTCGAACACTTGTAAGAACTTAGTAGTGCCACTTAACTCGTTTTTGAAATGGTTATGTAGCGAGGTGAAGGGCAAGATTAGCCACAAAACTACATGGTTTGTCAACTTATTTTCCAGCTGAATGAAAGCTCAAAACTTGCCTGTTGACGGCGCTTTGTGCCAGCCTGTGGACAGCCCTGGTCGGTAATCTGCGTGTAGCCCTGTCAAGACACAAAGGAATGGAGGCAAATCATAAAAAGCTGTTAGCTGTAGCATTATTAAGGCATCATAGCGCGTGAGAGTCCGACTTGTGTGGCCTGGCGCAGGTAGCACCCGGGGGGCATTACAATATAACAAGACAAATAATCTCCGTTGTTATTGCTCGTGCGGTAAAAAGCCATACCAACTTTTACAGATATATTAACGGAGAAATGAGACATTTACCCGTCCATGTGTACAATTCGGCTGCCCCTCAACTTAAATGCTGAGTTTCGAGAAGACCGAGGCTTGGAGACTGAACGCTGAGAGGCTCACCGGCCGTGGGCTTCGCGAATTAAAACAATCTTCTACTGGATCGATAATATGAAAATATTTCTATGTGTATATCTAAATTGATTTTTATTGTGCAAAATGTATTAAGAACATAAAAAACAAAACATCACACCAAAATTAAAATTTCCGTTTATAAATTAGAGGAACATTTACAGATAGCAGAGATTCAACTGTTTATTTTCCAAATGCTTTTTTAAATGATATTTCTAATTTACTGCAGGCTATTTCAAAACCCGTACAGCTGTTTAAATTTGTCAGGTTCACTTTTATTTCGGAGGGGTTTGAACCCCTCTAACGTCCCTCTGGGTACGGCCTTGAATAGGATGATTACCGCTACGAACAGTGCGAAACAAAGTGAAAAGAATATTCGCAACGAAAGATAAACAAGGGTCTTGGCTCGAAAATGACCGCTAAAAGAAGACCAAGACCAACTACAATATATCAGACCGTAATATCAAAACCAAGATGGAGGACATCGTGGGCGCAGTAGCTGCCGACTGATGAAGGTTAGGGTAGTACGCAATAACTTCATTTCGACGATAAACCAACTCACGATTTTCGGAGATGTCGGAATTTAGTCCCAAACCAAAGGAGTTCTTTTACCTGCCAGTAAATTTACCGACACGAGGCTGACGTATTTGAGCACCTTCAAATACTACCGGACTGAGCCGGAATCAAACCCGCCAAGTTGGGGTCAGAAGGCCAGAGCTTCAACCGCCTGAGCCACTCAGCCCGGCGTCACATTAAATTATTGTGTTGATACCACTGAAAGAGCTACGCAATATCTGGTTCAATCAGCCAGAAATTACGAAAAGATCACGTACATATTTTGCAAATGGTGGTAGGTAATTTAACATGATAAATGTAACATCATAGGGAAAATCACTGTTGCACCTATGAAAACGCTTCGCGAGCAACTACTCTTCACATATAATCAACTAGAATCACGCATATTCTGCTAGAATAGGTGGACAGCCCCGCAGCAAAAGAGAACAACAAGCTGATTATTTCGAAATATCACTTAGTCAAATAACGTTTTCTCTTAGATTACACTTCGTGGGATAGATGGAAATACATTATAAAGCTGTTAAAATGATATTTATAACATCATTTTGAATGTTTAAAAATAATTTAAGGTGCGAAATTCCTCAGTTTATTAACTCTCATAAGAACTATGAAACATAACGTGTTGTCTTAGTTTCGAAGTGGTGTACAATTTCTAATGTTCAGCACTCGATGAAAATGAAGTACACCCGAAATGATTATGCCAGCCCAATGGACAGCCCCGGTGATGTTAAACCTTCCTTACTGGAAACTCTTACATCATATGTTGACGTATGATATAGTAGCACTTCCAACCATGATGGTAAACTTAGCAATGAAGCGTTCAGACACTAAATATATAATAGGATTTTCCCCATTGAAGAACATGAGTAAAACAACTTTATTGACTCTAAACAATGATATCTTTAACCTACATGGAGGAGCTACAATTTGGTGTAGACTGCTTGATAACAGATATCCGCAGCATGAATCGGAAGGTATTGGTACAATAAAACCCCTGAGTTACAAACAAAGCTAATCCCTGCAAATCCTCCCTGTGGGTGGGGGCGGTAGAATAACACCCACGGTATCCCCTGCCTGTCGTAAGAGGTGACTAAAAGGGGTCCCAGGGGCTCTGAACTTTGGAGCGACCACGGGGCCCTCAGCTGAGTCCTGGCATTGCTTCCACTTACTTGTGCCAGGCTCCTCACTTTCATCTATCATATCCGGCCTCCTTTGGCCAACACTTGTTCTTTTCAGTCCCCGATGGTATCACGTATGGATGCCTAGGGAGTCTTTCGGCCGATACTTTCATTTTTCTAAGTGTCGGACCCCTTCCTCTCTTTCTCTCTGATCAGTGTTATATAGAGGATGGTTGCCTAGTTGTATTTCCTCTTAAAACAATAATCACCACCACCACCATCCCTGCAAGTCACTGTTTCTTCTGTGTAACAGTGTTCAGATTGCTCCATCTGTCACACTATAAGTTTTGTCATACACCAAGATCTAGCCAAATGTTCCCGCAGGCAAGCACAGATTTTTTCAAAATACAATTACATCTAAATCACACGACACTTTGAAGCACATGGACACTGAAAGAACATCACCATATCAATTATCGCTATCTAAATGAATTGTTTTTTTCGAGGAATACCTACGAATAGGTCAACCATTTAGAATTAGAAAAAAATAGTCTTCCCTAATCTCAGATGACATATGCACACTACTGTTTTGTAGAAATATTCACGATGTATGTTCCTAATCCACTTCTCTCTTAATGTTCTATTCCTTAGAGAACTTAAGAATAGATGTATGAGAGGCATTGCCATAGTTCGATTTAAATCCGGTTCACAACACGATAAAAACTAACATATTCTCACATGACTGAGTATAATTCCAGATCCTAGTGACCAGTGACCCATATAAATACACTCACACACTTATATTCTACATAGAAACTAACACTTATCGTCAACTTACATGAAATTACTCCAACTGAATGAGAAAACTAAAACGAATAGGCTCACCGTTATCGGTTGGAAAGAGATCTTCCCTAACCACAAATTTTGGTTACACACATAGCCTACGATAGTTTGGTCTTTGACATCCAAATTTTCCCGGTGAATATTCCTTAAGCTTCAGCAACGGTATAATTAGATCTACAACCACGAACGCAGCAGGAACGACCCATGCTATGTTACAGCACGGCAATATAAACGCTATTATACATCAAAAATACCATCATATAAATTTCTAACATAACACCATAGTGATAAACCGTTATAGATTACTATTTTACCCAACATATACGTTATACTTTAATAACTCTATCAAAATAACACTCTTTAACAGAATGTAAACACAGATATGAACCAACCACATGTCTCAAACGCTCGCCCACGAAGTCGCCATTTTCCTCCTAATCGATAGTAACATTAAGGTCTGATATATTGTAGTCGGTCTTGAGAAGACATGCGTGGAAGATTGTGGTTAGAGAATAGATACAGATGAGATCATAGTGAGGAGAGGCGCTTTGCAGACTGAACGGATGGATTTCTCGTATCTACATAGGTCTGGAAATTCATCAGACATGCTACGTCCCAGTTTGTGTCCGTGAGCGGGGCTGAAGCAGACACTGCTGACATTTCTTGATAGATGGTATCTTAAGCACATTTATGGCTGTGGCAATATGAACACTTCAGAGCACGACTAGCGCTCATAGGATGAGCTATGCTGTAATAGCACTTTCTGGCCCGGTGAGGAAAGCAAGGGCAAACCACTTGGCTCCTGGTAACACTGACACTGTCACCGGTTTCGCTATAACCGCATGACTTTTGAAGATTCTACCAGCAGCATGCTCCCCGCATCACATCGCAGCGTGGTATTCCCCAAGTCCTTGCAACATTGTAAACTGGTAGACCACAGCCGTGAGAGACGCAGTGTGTGTGGATCAGACAGTACAGAAAGCGTTCCCTTTCACGCTCCCATCACCTTGAGCAACACGAAAATAACTACACCATTCGTGAAAACATGCCTTATTTATGCAAGAAATAACAAAGGCGGGTAATAAAGGGGGAATAAGAAGGCCAACAGAGGAAATAAAGAGGAGGACAAGGGGAATGTAATAAATATTGTTTACATCTAGTCGCTGTCAGATCATTACGTTTTATCGCCGAGTCAAGCCTAGCTAGCACGGTAGCCGGTCACTAGGGAGTGCCAGCACTAAAAATAGATACTGATACGTCACTGGAGTTCAGTGGCATGTAACTGATGTACATGCCAGCATTTCCTTTTTCGAATTTGAAGACACCGGCTCTTTAATCAGTCGAGGGGGGATGTACATTTCTATCGGAAAAGTAATGAATTTTGACGTGTTGACGTGTGTTGGTAGAAAAGTCGACATTTGCAATTTGAAACCGTCGTGCGATACTGAAGGAGCATATCGCCCGATGAGAGTGAGTACTCACTCGAGAAGGCGCTGTAAATACACACGTTGTCCGGTTCAGGTTTGTTTTCTGTTCTGAAGTCAGCAAGCCCGTTCACAACGGAGGATGTGGTGAAGTTAACTCTAACTGGAGACCTTCAATAATAATCAGACGTATCAAAAGACATGGATATATCTTTCAGCATATCAGAGAGGGTTTATCACACTTTCCGGCACCCATGTGCATACCTCGTTGCCTCAGAAGCGCAAACACTAAAGAACAAAACTGCTGTGTTGTGTTCCTTGATGTTTCAAAGGCTTATGATTAAATCTCAAAATATGTCCTAATCGTATAAATATTGCTGTGAGGCATCGGACTTTCTGTTCATCCTTCGAAATGAAAAATGATAAAACATTAAAGGAGGACATCTTTGTCAAGGATCAATAATTACTGTAGGATGAAGTGTGCAGCCTGATGCAACTTTCGAAGGTGAACTTGTGTTCGACCAGACCAAAACTACTAGTAGTTGAGGTAAAGATCTGAATTCCCTGACTGTTCATGGACTTATCTTCCATCCAGCCGGCGATTAGGACACAACAAAGTCGGGCTGATGGATACGAAACGAGATCGGGAATCGATCGTGGTGCGAAATTCCTCACAAAGGGAAAGGCGCCGCTCCCAATGGGCTAAAGATGTCACCGGCCAGAGCTCGGGGAACATCTGAAGGAACTCTGCATTAGATGATATCTCTATTAATATTTCGAGACGTTCGCTTAGTATTTTTCATTGCCATTTGAATGGCACCTTTTACAATATTGTGACGGAGTATAAATTTTAGGTATTTGCATGTATTTGTGGCAGTTTCTTCTCGACCCTTGTGTGTATCCAAAATGTCGGACAGATTGTTTAAAATATTATAGTTGTTCCTGCAATTCTTACTGACTTTTAAAACATAAAACTGCATTTAAAATGAAAAATATGAAAATTAATATTCATTAAATAAAATACACAATCGCCGGACCTTGTACTCACACTTACTTCTTACCTGATACGTTATTTGATGGGCGCCAGCTACCACTCAGTGCAGCAATAATAGAATATTTCAAGGGTGTGTACTTTTGACAACATACCATATAGGCTCTAGGAAAAGGAGATTGTCGTTTTGTTTCCCCATTCTACTCTTGAAATAAAACGATAAATTAGTTTAATAGAACAAAATATATTCTTTAAATTGTATAAAAAATAGTAAGTCTTGCTGCGATAAAACAGATGAGAATATGAAATTATGACATTACAACTGAAAGAAACTAGGCATAAAAGTGAACTCCTCTTGACCGGACATTTAACAATTTATACAAGAAATTTATCCCTCACTGGTTCACTTCAATGCACCTTCAATACTTTGAGTGTAATTACGACGTATTCCTTTGAGTTGGTGTTTGCTGTAGATGTATCAAACCTAATTTGGTGATGTATCCTTGTTGTTTAACTGACGTCTAAGTATCCATGTGACTGCTTTTTCTCCATCCACATGACTGACTACTATCATCTCAGTACAACACTTCTTGGCAAGTATCTCCGTTCATATGACTTAATGGCAAGTCTTTCCTTCATATGGCTTCATGGCAAGTCTTTCCTTCATATGACTTGATAGCAAGTCTTTCCTTCCAACACAACAAACTGACCGGCTGAGGTCTCTCTTTCCAATTGACTCACTCACTGTTCACTATCCATTTGACTGACGCTATGAGATACGATGAGCTTATATAGCCATTAACTGACACACCTACGCAATCCCCACAAATAACTATAATATTACCCCCACCGGGGGATTCTAATCGTGTTTGATTAATTCTTCTGGCTCGGGGACTGGGTGTTTGTGTTTGTCCCAACACTTTCCTCTTCATATTACCAACCACGACAGAAACACGCAATAGTGATTACATCCCTCCATATCGGGTTGGCGTCAAGAAGGGCATCCTACCGTAAAACAGGACAATGTGCGACCCCCCACACGAGCTGTAGGATGTATAGCAGCAACCAACTGAGTGGCTCAGTTACGTTAGCCTCAGGTCGGTAGAACTCCTGCGGCACCTCGGCGTCTCCGAAAATCGTAAAAGTAGTTAGTGGCACCTAAAGCCAATAATGTGTGTGTAGGCTAAACTACTTGGTAACTTTGTTTAATTAGGACGTGTATCCTGCAATCTAAACAAATGCTACAAACTCCAGGTAATGTAGGAGGCACCGTGACACAAGACAGGCCACCCAGGGCGCGCAACCACTTCAGCGCATTGATAGGCGTGCTGCCAAAATCTCAAGGAGCACTCTGTGCTTGAAGAGCTCTGGTTAGTTGATAACATGTACCTCAGGGCCACCGCGGAGTCTGGCTGCACCCCAGTGACACGGCTGTGCCGCCATCTGCAGTCGGTCGAGTTTTCACTGACCGGTACCGCGTCACTTTTAGATGAATGATAATAATAATAATACGATGCCACTGGCTCAGCTTGCACTACAATGGCATGTATGCACACACTCTAATAGGCTAACAGCTAATGCAATCCCGACTATTATGGCACTGCACTGTTTCACTGATCACAATCACAACTGTGAAACCAAATAAGCAGTGAACTCCCGAATTTCTATCTCCTTGTTCAAATTTCAAAGCATGACAACGTATTTAACAATTTGACCACACTACAAATAGTGTCGTAACGTTACGGTTATATTTTGAATCTTTATTTCAGCTTATTTATACAAATGAATTGTTTAAATAGTCACTATAATGGAATTCATTGTTTTGTAAAATGTTTTGGAATTAATCTCTAACAACAATTAATATAAGACGTGGGGGAAAAAGCCTAGGCACATTTTATTTAAAGTGGTTGGCAATGTTGCTGAGGACTCCGCCGTTCGGCGTTTACACCCGCCTGCACTCTTCTTACCTCTCACAGCCCATACCGTTCTTCCAGGCTCCTGCCACAACCCGCACACTAGCAAAGTCAGGGGACCTAATCAGGGCTCCGCTGCCATAGTCCGAGCGCCTCGCGTGTGAAGCGAAAACATCGAGCTTGCTGGACAGGAGCCACGGTCTGAAAGTCTTTGCCATTTTCTTGAAAATAGAAAAGCAAAATGTTTACAGCGGAAATAATAAAGATAACATTGTATAACTTCGACTTCGCTACATTTGTCGATCTCTTTATGTAATCATTTACAGGGTGAAGATACGCTACAAGGCGGCCTCCAAAAGTCCTTCATGCACAAACCGCCACCGCTAGATCCTCCGCCTCAGTATCAGCTGCGACTTGTTCTTCGTTCCTGAAGGACTTGGAGATATTTTTGCTGAATTGGTTTGCATCCAGCCAGACCATCCAAAACTCTGATGCATTATTTCCTCGCCAGATTTGGACTTCAAAAACAATTATTCCTAATTTGTGCGAGGAGTTTCACAGAACTTTCACATTCGTGGACATTCGCATGTTTATAAACTGTCATTCGGAGACAAACGAGTAAAAGCTGAGACGAAAACAGTACGCATAACGCATTTCCTCCCCTACTTGCACCATGTGATATGAACCCGCGTGTAATTGGAATTGCGAAAGTGTAGGAAAGGAACGTTAAGGACGACACAAAATCCCTGACCCGCGGATGCGTTGCCCCTTACACCGGGGGGCCATGCACCTCCATGTCTTCCGGCCCATTTTCTGTGTCTCCCTCAGGCCATGCCATCAGCAACAAAGCACGTTTCGAAATTTATAGTACAAAGAGAAGTACACTTAAACATGTGGAGTTGGGTAATGCCACAGTACTTATGAAATGTGCTTTTTGGCAAGTGTAGCTTTCAGGGAAGTAGAGAAATGTACCCAAAGATTGCAATCTGTCACTTTGATAAATGTAACGTTAGCTGACTAGCGTCGCTATACGAAATATAAACAGCCACTTTTGTTGCAGGTTGATTAGTATATTGTGTAGGACGGGAAACTGATCATTTCTCAAGAGAGAGCCACGTCCAGAAATATGTGGTTTGGCATTGTCTGGGGTTACTTTGCATTCCAGCAACCCAACAAGAGTATCAAATTACAAAACGGTTTCGAATCGTGGACCTCTTGTAGAGCCTACATCGGCGGTCGAGAGTCTGTAGGATGACAATTTAATGCTCGCTGTGATGCTCTTGTAGGATTGGCGGAGCTTGACTCCCCATAGCGCCCAAAGCGGGGGTGACAAGCTCGTCAATGGGAACGCTGACCTGAGTTAATTGCAGGAGGTAGAAGACCACCTACTGGAGGCCGCTATTTAACAGGTAATTTACGAGCTCTGCTCGCGGGCGGCAACAGTCTGTTATTAACGTGACAGATCCTCTCTAATGAATCCCCCTCCTCCGACTGACGAACCAATACAACAGGTGTTAGCGTATATGCTCTTCGTATTCAACACAATGACACGTCCAATTTGTATTGTTTATAACATTAAAAGCAACATGATTGTCAGCATTTAAATTGATTTCACAAAACGGAGTTACGGAGAAACCGTGACAATAAACGTCCTTATTCGCCCCTCAAAATAACGGACAGTTTATATACTGATCTGAAAAGAGAAAGGAGAATTTGTGTTCAATAGCTGAAATTATATTGACCATATATCAGTAACATAAATAACAAATAAATGTCCTACAGTAATCGTACTCACAAATAAAGAATATTCTATAGAGCGTTCCAACCTTAAATTGCAGTACAGCAGTAATGGGATAATTCCGTCTCCTTCCTTCTCCCATGTTTTGCGGGTAGCGCTGTCCTACTCTAATGCAGCGGGTTTGCCAAATATCCGTAAATCAGAATGTTATCGGTTAAAATGGATAAATATCGTGTTATGTACAGAATTTTAAGGCGCATTTCATGCCGTTAACAAAACAAAATTAAAAAATAATTTAGTGTGAAAACGGTAATATAGTGGAAAGTTACGCCAAATGCAAAATCTTCATTGCATAGAACTTATCATGACATAACTCCTATTTTATATTCATGATTTTCCTAATATTTTCACTGCTGGTAAAGAAACATTTCAGCTCGATGTAGATAAGTTTATTTTTAAATTTAAAAGATAACAAAATGCAGTATATGCGTTTATTTTCAGTCATGTTCAGAGATTTTTATGTGCAGGCACGGAAATGTCAGTCGCTGGCCAGCGTCTTTTCTATTGAATTTGCATAGGGGGTCAAAGCGAGGCAAATGGACTTCAGATATGGAAGTTATTTTAAAAACAATCCCGAAGTTCTTATCTTGCTTAGTTCTTAATTTGTGACAGGAAGAATGTCTTCTTGAATTTTGGTTTCGCGCGTGACTCGGCTGGCTGGCTGGCTGGCTGGCTGGCTGAAGTACCGGTAGTGATCACCCAAACATGCGCTTTCAACATTTCCAGACAGTCGCATGCAGTGCAGTGCTCATTTTGTGAGTAGTGTGTATAATAGTGATTAAATACATATCAGTGACATATGTACAATTCTTGAGGGCAAGTGTATTTCGTTTGTGTGGTTCGGGAGTTCGTGCTCGTGCGTGGGGATCTTAGTTCGAAGAAAAAGTGCAGAAGGATCATGGCGTGGTTAAAGCGAATCAAACGGTCTTCGGATATGGAAGTTATTTTAAATCATATCTCAAGTCTTTACCTCGTTATATCTTTATTTTTTTCCTTTATTTTTCCTTTATTATGACCTTTGTCCATAGGACATTTGGCCATCAATAATGTACATGGATAAAAATTGTTACAGAAAAGAGAAAGAAAACGGGACAAGAAGTTAAAAGACATAAAAATAACAGAAATGACCAAGAACAGAGCAAAAAAGAAGCAAAACACACTTTAAATAAAGACACTTACTCCTTAGATATTAACACCAGTTTTTATAAAGTATGTTGCAATTGCACTGTACACACGTAAGTCTCCAGTTGCCAGTAACAGCTGAATATGTGTGGGTAAGGGAACCCTAAGGTGCACAAGAGTAGCGAAGAGTTCTCTGCGAAAGGATATCGTTCTACTGCACTCGAAGATAATGTGGTTCACATCTCCCGTGTTTCTTGCGCTACACGGACATTGTGCTGATTGGAGAACTCCAATCCTGTTGAGGTGAGCGGGAAATGAAGCATGGTTGAACCTCATCCGAATGATGGTAGTTACTTGGCCTCGGACCCATCTGATGTCTTGATACCATGGTCTGTGGGGGATAGCTGGTTGAATGCAGGCATAGTATCGTCCTTTGTGTTGAGTAGTCCTGTTCCACAGAGCTGTCCATTCAACATAAGTTTTCCTTCTACTAGTAACATAAAAATCAGTACAGAGGAGGCGTAATGAAAGGAATAAGCCAGTGCGTGCACCTTGTTTCGCCAGACTGTCAACCAGTTCATTGTATGGAAGTCCTGAGTGTCCTTTCACCCATAAAAATGACACATTTTCCGCGCGATTTCAGGACAGACGATAATTCTAATATTTCATAGATGTAGGAGTGTATTCGTATGTTTCGTCGAGGATGTCCCAATTTCCTAACAGCACTTTGAGAATCTAAAATGATAAGTATCTTGGGGAAATTTCTGGATTGTGAGTAATACAGTGCCTCCCGGATGGCGACAAGTTCAGCAGTGTAGATGGATGCTTCAACGGGAAGAGAAAAATGGCCATATTCCTGTGTTTGCACGCAAAAATATGCAAAACCAACTGAATCTGTAAACTTTGCGCCGTCGGTATAAATGTGGATGTAGTCGGACCAAGTAGATTCAATAAAATCAATTACGTGTTTATTTGTAGCAGGTTTTTCTGGTAGGTACCTGGGGACATAATATGTGGAAGCTGGAGATATCGAACAGGCGTAGTTAAAATGGAATGCCGGAATTGTGTGGGACTTCAAAGTCAAGGGTAGACAGAACTTCAGTTCTCTTAAACATTCTAGAAGTAGAGGTGGATGTTTTCCATGACGTTCGCGATAATGGTTGTGCAGAAGTCGTAGGCTCTTGAATAACGGGTGATCTTCCAGAGTAGAACGTTGAAGGAGAAATTTTGTTGCCAGTAGTTTCCTTCTCAAGTGCAGGGGTTGTTCATGAGCTTCGACCTGTAGAGCATTTGTAGGCGTTGACGACATAGCACCAAGACATACTCTGAGAGCACGAAATTGTAGGACATTTAGTTTATCCAGAACATACTTCGGAGCGTTGCTGTACAACATACTGCCATAGTCAATAACTGTCCGTATCAAGGAGCGGTAAAGAATTAGCAAAGAGGCGGGAGCAGCGCCCCACCAAGTGCGGGTTAAGAAACGAAGGACGTTCAGCCCGTGTCTGGATGTAAGCAATATGTCCACTCCAAGTGAGTTTGCTATCCAAATGCATCCCCAGGAGGCGAACAGTAGACTTCACAGGAAAAGAATATGGTCCAAGTTGAATTGTAGGAGACGGAAGAACCAGTTTCTGTTTGGTGAATATAGTGACGTATGATTTTGTAGGAGAAATTGCAAGTCCACTCTGTGTAGTCCATTCTTGACATTGTGATGCTGTGTGCAGACGCTGAAGAGTAATTGTCAAATTGATTGAAGATTTATAAATGCAGACGTCATCAGCATATTGCAAGACACAGATGGCGGGACTAAGTATCGCGTCCAAGTCAGAGGTGTAGATAGCATAGAGTAAGGGACTTAATACACTGCCCTGTGGAAGGCCTTTAGAGACTGTACGCGGTCCAATAAACGTAGGACCGTTCCGAACGTATATGGTGCGTTCTTTAATCAAAGTCGCAATGCCGCAGATAAGAGTTCTTGGTAGTTTCAAGGGTGCTAACTTACGCAGCAGTAGAGATACGTCCACACTGTCGTAAGCAGAACCAATGTCCAAGCAAAGTGCGGCCAGATAACCCCAAGTTTGAAAAGTACGCTCGATGTCAGTGGTGAGTATGCCGAGATGATCCATGGTTTCGCGTCCTCTTCGAAATCCATGTTAAGGTACAGGCAGTAACCTGTAGTGTTCCAGAAACCACTCTAATCTGTTTCTAACCATCCGTTCTAGTGTTTTAACCACGCAAGAGGATAAAACTATGGGTCTTTAAGATGCTGCATCTTGAGGATCCTTACCGGGCTTTAAGATGGGTACCACTATTTGAGTAGTCCAGTCTGCCGGTAGTGGGCCATGTGTCCATATGGAATTAAAAATCTGGACAAGGAGAATTTGAGCCGAGAGAGGCAATTTACTAAGCATGGAGTATTGTATGTTGTCCTTTCCCGGAGCAGTATTGTTACAGTCTTTAAGAGCCCGCTGAAACTCATCCAATGTAAATGGTCGTGTGAGGAAGTGATTGGGATCATCACAGACGTCATTCATTGTATCTATGGGTGGAGGCACGAACGGACGTGCAATAATGTCAACAAACTGTTCTCCCAGCTCTGCACTGTTGGACGGAAAGGGTGTAGTGTGACTATCTTTCCGGAGGCCTCTGATTTGGGACCATATTGTAGTTAGAGGTGTATCTTTATTAACACGTTCTAAAAAACTCCTCCAGCTTTGACGTTTTAGTTCTTTTAAGTAACGTTTCACTTTGGCATTCCTCTGTTGGTACAACACATAATTATTCTAAGTAGGTTGGCGTCGGTACTGGGCAAAAGCTTACTTACGCTTTGCAATCATCAATGAACATCCTCGGTCCCACCAAGGGGTTGGAGGTCTTCTTTTAAGAGTGTATGGGTGCTTTTCAGGTATAGAAACGTGGGCGGCAGGATTTATCACTTTCAGGAAAGCATTATAGTCTTCTAACGGGGTTAACGGAGTCCACAATAACTAGAGATCCTTGTCGATTTTAGAAGTGTAGGCGCACCAGTCTGCAAGTTTTGTATTCTATTTGGTGGATGGATAAATAGTGCATGGTGAGATATAAAGGGTATGCAATAAAATTTCAATCGCATAGTGGTCCGAACCGATGACATATGGCAAAGTTTTCCAAGACCCTGTATTCAAGAGTGTAGAAGAACACAATGTAACATCAACAGCAGAAGGACGCTGTCCAAGTCGAGGGACGAGATTTGGAGATCCATCATTTAAAATAACAAAGTTAAATTCGTCGAGGGTGTTCAATAGGGCAGTACCCGCAGCATCGGTGAACGCACAACCCCAGGCTTCACAATGTGCATTCAGATCTCCGCATATTAAGTATGGCGGGTCTAGTTGTGATATCAGAGTGTACCATTCGTTAAGCTCAATCACATCGAGGAGGGCAATACATTGATAACAGGGTAAAAGGCTTGGGAGGCAAGTCTATCCGTACAGCTACGGCCTGGAAAGACGGCACTTGTCGAATGTTCAGAGGGATCATCTTATGTCGTACTTGAGAGGAAACAAGGAGAGCTGCTCCACCGTAACCATCCACACGATCATCTCTGTACACTCTGAAGCCTCTAAACCGCACCTCCAGATCTGCTGATGTCCAACTTTCAGATATGGCAACGGCAGAAATCTGCCTGTCATGAATCTCCTTCAATAAACTGTCTTTGTTAGCTGTCAAAGAATGAGCATTCCACCGTAATATTTTTAGATTAATTGCCATTGTTAATGCACCGAGAAATCATTTCACGTAATTCTTCTGACGTTGGAGGGCCTGTCGAAGATGAGGTTATTCCTTGTGGAATATGTAAAATAAGATTGTGAACATTGGATATTAAGACATCCACCACAAAAGGAGAATTAGTCCTTGACACAGAGTTATCCACGGTCATTTGGGAGGGAATACGATAAGGTTGAGGTGGGTAGGGGTTTTGTCTGATGGGGCCTTGTGGAAGTTCATGAGGGGAATAAAACAGAGGTGATTGCTCATAAGCGCGGGAGAGAGGTGGTGGGGCTAGGCGAGGTTTTTTGAAGGCAGTGAATCTATTAGAGCGCTGCGTTGGGAGCGAGGGAAAGGTCCGTTCATCTACGGTGGGAAGGGTTGATCCCGCTACCTCTGCGTAGGGTCGGTGTTCCAAAACGTTGAGTGCGTCCTTGAAAGGAATATTCCTAGTAGCTGATAGTTCGTTCACCTTCTGCTGTTTAGAGTATTCTGGACAATCTTTACTTGTGGCAATATGTGCAACATACAATGTACACACACTAATTGCAACGATGAGCAGTGTTCTGATTACCACATTTAGCGCATCTTCCTGTTGAACCGATGCTGCGGGTACTGCCCTATTGAACACCCTCGACGAATTTAACTTTATTATTTTAAATGATGGATCTCCAAATCTCGTCCCTCGACTTGGACAGCGTCCTGCTGCTGTTGGTGTTACATTGTGTTCTTCTACACTCTTGAATACAGGGTCTTGGAAAACTTTGCCATATGTCATCGGTTCGGACCACTGCGATTGAAATTTTATTGCATACTCTTTATATCTCACCATGCACTATTTATCCATCCACCGTAAACTCTTAAAACATTGGCGTACAGGAGCAACGTATGGGGTGACCTCACACCGCATACCGTAAATAGACACACTGTCCGGCAAAAACTGGGAACTACACATGTCTGAAGAGAGATACTCTCTTGAGTGCCATTGTGATGGATTTTCTTCATACGGTGTACCCTGGGAATGCTAATCGGCGAAAAATGTTTTGTAGGAGCTCTTCGGCACCTAGACTGACATCAACTCCTTGGCAAGCTGGAACATAAGCTTGCCATTGTTTCTCAGCAAGACTCTACAATTAAGTTAGCAGCGCGAGCTGTTTTTAGGTCAATCTTGATTCTGTTCCGTCCAATGGGCTAATGTTCAACATACTAGGCCGAAGTGTTGGCAGACTACTGTAAAGCAATTTCCCTAATCCCACAGGATGAAATTTTCCAATATTGCCTGCCGTACCATCTACGTAAATATAGAATGGGCCAGGAGAATCGTCCTTGTATCAATTGTTTTTGTTGTTCGTTTAGGGGGAGGGGTGCGTTTTAACTGTACTCGGAAGTTTATCTGATGATAGCAAAGATATATGTTTACCTTGTAATTCATAAGTGGGTGTCGCTAACTTTTTTCCTTGTTGTGTGGCTGGTGATCCATCTGACGCTTCTGAACTGAATTGCTTCGACGCTCCATTTCCACGTCGTAATGCTGGTCTTCATTGAGGGTGAGGAGAGCAGCCTTCAGCGTAGAATGTAAAGAAGGCGTGGGAAGATCCTCTATGGCTTTGTTCGGTTGAAGAGTACTAGATTCGTAACACAAACAAACACAACGCTTGCTACAGTGTGTCCGATTGCCCGACACTTGCGAGCAGCGCAGTTGGCACGACCTAGCGAACTGTCTCTGAACGTCTCGTTTGTTGACTCAGTAATCATCTCCCAAACATTGAGCTTTTAGTGGTGTTCATTTAATCAGTATTATACGATTGATTAAATAAAGATCAGTAATAAATGTATAGTTCTTGAGGACAGGTGGATTGTGTTTGTGTAGTCTGTAGAGTTGTGAGTTCGTGCTTGTGTTCGTGCGGGGGGTTCTTAGTTCGAAGAAAAAGTGCAGAAGGATATACAGTGGATCGTCAAATTAAAAAGAAACGTTCCGTAGGTAAACTCAGGGGAAAGGAACGCAATATTATAATGAGTATCCTGGGTTATTTATTAAAGAATATGAACGTGAGTAGCGTAGTCAGTGAAACAGCTAAAGCTACAGGTTGTTCCGAAAGAGCAGTCTATGCTATAAGGAAGGAACACATACACATGGTCCTTTACGAACTCCCGCTAAAAGAAAGCAAAAAAGAGAAGGACGGCAGAAAAATGCAAGGAAAATTAAATATGATGAAATTGTGCGAAGTGGAGTGCGTCGGGTGGTTCACTCTCTTTTATTTGCTAACATACCAGCGACATTGAACGTGATTTTGAGTCGCGTAAATGAAGAAGATTCTTTGCCACGATTTTCCAAAACTACGTTGTATCGCTTCTTACATGATATAGGCTTCCGTTATTTAAGACGGGGTAATAAAACAGCTTTCATTGAAACCGATGAAATTATTAATTGGAGGCACAGATATCTCAGGGAGATAAAACGTTTGAGGGCACAAAGTAAAGCTATAATTTACACAGATGCATCGTAAGTAAATATTGGGCAGACAGTGACAAAAGAATGGAAGGATACGACACTGAAAAGTGCACGACAGGCCGCCATTGAAGGGGTGAGTTCGGGACTTAGGCCACCGAAAAGCCGAGGACCGCGATTCGCCGTAGTCCTCGCGGGTAATGAACATGGTTTTGTTACAAATGGTGAACTAACATTTTAATGCCATAAATTATATCAGACGCCCACGAGGAAATGACTGGTGAAATTTACGATAAGTGGTTTTTGGAACAACTTGCGGAACACTCCCGAAGGTGCCGTGATCGTGCTGGATAATTCCGCTTATCTTATTATTCCCGTAAGTTGGAACCTTTGCCGGCAGCTTCATGGCGAAAAGATGACATCGTACAGTGGTTACGTAAAAAACAAATATCTTTTGAGGACGGGATGCTCAAGCGAGAATTGTTGCACATCGCTTCTCAGCATAGGGCTCTGTATGATAAGGAGAGAATAGATGAAATGGCAAAAGCGGCAGGTCGGCCATATCACTGCGAGTTAAACCCTATTGAGATGGTGTGGTCCCAGGTGAAAAACTACATCCGGTATCATAACGTGTCATTCAAGAAAAATGATATGGAAAATTTAATAACCGCTGCGTATAAGGACATTAGAGTGGATAATTGGACAAATTACGTGAACGCAGTAAAGAGAAACGAAAGAGATTAGAGGAAAGCAGACGAATTACAGGGCGATGTCGACGATGAACAGTTTTTAGTAAGACTTTCTTCATCGTCCGGATCATCCTCAAGTTCATCTCCCGAACCCGGTTCATCCGAAGCGGGAACATCAGGCCTTGCAGAAGTGATAGAAGGTGCGAGAGCAACGACACCGGTTAATGTATGTTGTATTTTCTTTTACCATGCTACAAATATCAATTTATGGATGAATGAACTTAAAATTACAAATGAAAATTGTGGAACTGTGACGCACTGTTTGAGTCACACTCGAGCGCGCTCCATCTACGCCGTACCGGAACGCTCTATACTTGTATTCAGAATCAGGTAACTAATCATGTATTTTGATTTTGTTTACACTGTTTTGAAGCTATAATTCTTTGAACGTTTGGTTTAAACGCAGCCACGACAACACGCCGTCTGGTGAATCGCACTCAGTTCTCTAACTCACGCAGCGAGCAGAAAGCGAAGTCAGCACATTCTGTACTAGCGAGCCGACAGACCACTTCACTGTATTTAGTTCTGTTCATCTTAAGGACATGCAGCTAGTATATTTGTAAGAATACTGTTCGGTATTTATATAGTTTAAAAAAAAAAAGAGCCTTCGTGGCTCAGGCGGCAGCACGCCTACCTCTCACCGCTGGGTTCCGTGGTTCCAATCCCGGTCACTCCATGTGAGATTTGTGTTGGACAAAGCGGAGGCAGGTCAGGTTTTTCTCCAGGTACTCCGCTTTTCCCTGTCATATTTCATTCCAGCAACACTCTCCAATATAATTTCATTTCATCTGTCATTAACGGCCATAGCCGTGCTGAAACACCGGATCCCGTGAGATCTCCGTGCTTAAGCGACATTGGGCGTGGTCAACATATGGATGGGTTGCCACGCACTGTTGGTGGGGGGCAAGGGAATGGAGGAGCGGAAAGGAACTGGCCACCCTACCGTACGTAAACTCCGCCTCAGGCACACCTCTGCGGAGGCTCAGACCTGCCCTTGGGCAGAATACACCCTTACCTATCATCTGGCATTCACTAATCATCGCTCCACAGGCTTCGGCAACCGGCACAACTCCTATCCTCGCCGCTAGATGGGGGCTTCATTCATTCCATTCCTGACCCAGTCGAATGACTGTAAACAGGCTGTGAATTTTCAATAAGAGGTAAATTGTTTAATTGTTATTGATTTAAAATATTTATTTATAACATTATTGAATTTTTTAATATAATTGGTATAAGAGCACTTACAAAGTAATTAACTTTGTTGATACTGAAGATGGTGTCGTGCCAGATGCGACCGATGCCACTAGCAACTGCATTCCTCATCACGACGCCCGGAGATATGGCGTGGAATGACATTAGTAGACGAATACGTTTGAGTGGCGTTTATAAAAGTAGGAAAGATCACAATATGAAGATAAGGTTGGAATTCAAGAGGACAAACTGGGCCAAATATTCATTTATAGGAAGGGGAGTTAGGGATTGAAATAACTTACCAAGGGAGATGTTCAATAAATTTTCAATTTCTTTGAAATCATTTAGGAAAATGCTAGGAAAACAACAGATAAGGAATCTCCCACCTGGGCGACTGCCCTAAATGCAGATCAGTATTGATTGATTGATTGATTAATTAATTAATTAATTGATTGATTGATTGATTGATTGATTGATTGATTGATTGATTGATTGATTGATTGATTGATTGATTGATTGATTGATTGATTGATGCAGCCTATGTTAGTGGCTATATTGCAAAGAGGCTCTGGGACCTTGGTCCCTGCGAGAGTTCCAGGTTTGTTTTGTGTTGTGCTGACACAGATATTTTTCTGCATGAAGTCATTGACTATCGAGAGAAGGACCCCAATCAAAGACGTTTGACATATCCGTTGGAAAGTCTTATTTCTGCTGTTGCTTGGGACGTGACTCTCGTTGAGAAATACTTGATGCAGATCGAATGATGGCACATTTGATTAAACATCTAGCAGGGAATTTGGACAGAGAGATTAAATTTTCTTGCCTACACAATGTTGGTTGTGGCATGGCAACATTTCACTGCAGAAGTTTCTCAGAGTTTTTTTCCTCATCTGTGTAACTTGGTGGAGCACCAATACAATAGGGAAGTCAAAGAATCTGCTAAACGTCAGCGTAATCTAAAAAACTCAATGTATTATAAGCTCTCATCTGTCTCAGTCTGGTACTGGGATGCTAATGAAGGTTCCTTATACTAAGAATTCATATTCTGGAATGCCCTTGCAGTTCCACACCATGTTCTACTGGTTAGATGAGTGATGGAGCTACAAGTAGGCAACCATCCAAATTATCAACATAACACTCACTTGGCAGTGTTACGTTTTGGCTTCCCTTGTGGCAGTTTAATTAAAAGGAACCATTACAATGAAGTAATGCATTGGCGTGATATTTTCTTCTCTTTGGTACTGTTCTTACAGTTCCTTCATGGCTGCAGATATGTTCAAAACACAAAAGAAACCAGCAACTTTATACTTTTTGTGTGACTGGTGATATGATCACACCCTTGAGACCTCGAGTTCTTCTTGAAATCCAAACCCGAGGAACATGACTTTCCCTATAAATAAATCACATGTTCACTGAACACAGTTACAGTTGTCACCTTCGTCACAAAGTCATGTCATGTCATATGGCTATAACAACCCTGTGTGAAGTGTTTTTAAAACATAAATGACCTATACTGTAGAAGTGGTACTATGGATATTATTATTTCCCACCTATGTGAATTTTGTGCAGGAATATTGTGGTTTGATATGTATTTATCGAACTTATCATCGTAAGTGTTAAAATTCCCATGTGAAATGTCGGTGATTTGTGATATTGTGTTTCTGATACTTTTGAAAAATGTTCACTTTAACATCAACGGTTGAAATTTTACTTGGCCACAATATTGTGCGCTAACTGAAGATGCAAACTGATGTACAACTTATCACAAAATTAACATAAACATACCTACGGAATGAAAATGCTTCTATTGCACTGTCTTCTACATTTATTGTGGAATTTCTTCAGTGCTTAATGTTAGAATTGTGAATGTGATTCTTGAGCTTAGTATGTTTTTATACATTACTGGTCACTTTTTATTTCTGTGTGTTTGATAGTACTAATAATGCATTTCTCTCTCCTTATTTTGTTTGTATAATTATTTGCCAGTCCTGAAATCCTGTATGTCCTGTGTGAGCACACCTCAGGGGCTGGAAGCTGAATGATTCTATAATAATGTATTTCTATATATTCCCTGTGTCAGTACATTTAATTCTGTTACTTTTATTTTCATGTGGTACTTGGATGTTCGCTTGCATATGCTGTGCTCTGCTATCTTGCGTTTGAAGGGATTTCTTATTTGTTATAATATCAGCTTTGTGTTAATATGTCAATCATTCATTTGAAGTTAAAGCTGCTTTGAGGTGTGAGGTTATCTCAATAACATAGTATGCCGTAGGAACTAGGCGGTATCAGATCATTATTTACAACATAGTAAGTACCGGTAGTTGAAAATATATGAATTACAATGCATTGGGCATGGAAGTACTAGAACTACATTATAATCGACGGAGGAAGGGGCGAGGGGCGGGGGGCGAGGGCTGTAGGCATAACCGGATGTTATTTCTCTGCGCTGTCTGTTGATAACAGTAAGGTACTGCGTACTGTGGCGCTATTTCTGATTGCGGACTGAATCTGGTGGCACCTTGTGCCTTGGCACCGCGAGTTTCATCTCTGTCCTCTTTGCTACAGACCCAACAGCTAAATGTGGAGACTACGTTGGACATAAACCGCAGCAAATCTCTCCTGATTGCACAGTCACAGCCGAAGCGTGAAGAAGGCAGGAGCTGGAACAGGACCCGGTCCATGTAGTCAGTCTAGTGTTATCCGTATTTCATTTTGTGTTGTACTTCAGACTTTCTACAGCAGGCATATCTTGGTAGGCAATGTGTTAGCTACGGATCGCGGGTAAAAGTGCATAACATGGCAGTGTGTGTTTGCTCATATGAAAGTATAATTTAAAACCAAGTTACAGTATTAAATTGAATGAATTGAAGCCACGATACCACGTGTCGATGGAAGTTGTGTTTGTACACAAAACGAGTGAAGGGATACTCTATCCGTATTGTAAATCATTCTTCGTCCCGTTGCAAATATTGGGTCAATTCTCGCCGAATTTCCCAAATGCTTTTATTATAGGACCATCTTCTTGTGGATAGGGAGAATCTTCATGCATTTGTTAAAGTTTATATTTACTGTGTCGATGAATTGCTCGCGTGCGGACTATGATTTTATCAAAATAACTTATAAATAGTTTATTTTAAGTTAGTGTGGAGAAGTTATTGAAGAACCTAGGTGCAGTTTTCAGAGGCTCGTACCGGATTTAGCAGTACACAGGTCCTGAGAGGAAAGAGAAAACTATCATCCTCTATCTAAATTGGAGGGATGAATTTTGGTCAACTCTTGCTCCTAACTTCTGGCATTTCAGTTAATTAATATATTTATTCGTTGCAAGTTGAAGGCAAAGTGCCAGTGTGCAGTGAGTGTAACCAACGTTGCTCGTCTTCTTACTCCTGGACCTGGGAATACAACAGGTCGCACTCTCGGTGAAGGGAAAGTGCACGCCACACAATTTACTTACAATTCAGTTTTCTTGAAAAAACAAAGTATGTGAATTTTCTTCCTAACAGTTTTTCAGAAAAAAATGTGAGTTAAAACAACTGTTAGTCTTACAAGCAAACACAGCGTATATTTAGGATTTGGGATTGCATTTGATAAACAAATGTTCAAATTCGTTTACTTCGTAATTAACGATTTACCAGAAAATTGCGCTCTTCTTACGTGTTCAAGGAGTATTTCGAGAATGCGGCCGGCGCGGAGCTCGAAAACCGTGGATAAAATGCATCGATCTCCAAGATCTTATGAAAACTGACTACGCAGCAAGCTACAGCGCACAGCTACTTTGCGTGCGAGCGATGTCCATTACAGTTCACGGGGAAACACAGCGGTTGTGTCACAACAAAGTAGACGCGAACAAGTATTCGCTCAAATTCATATCAAACTGCAAAGAATTCCAGACATTGCACACAGACAGCACAAGACCTAATAATACCGGGCGAGTTGGCCGTGCGGACAGGCTGTGAGTTTGTATCAGGGAAATAGTGGGTTCGAACCCCACTGTCGGCAGCCCTGAAGATGGTTTTCCGCGATTTCCCATTTTCACACCAGGCAAATGCCGGGGCTGTACCTTAATTAAGGCCACGGCCGCTTCCTTCCACTTCCTAGGCCTTTCCTGTCCCATCGTCGGCATAAGACCTGCCTGTATCGGTGTAACGTAAAGCCACTAGCAAAAAAAAAAAAAAAAACCTAATACCAAATAGATTGAAATATGTCTGAAAGGATGTGAAAGCTGTCAGCCACCTCGGTGTTTGTTGTACGGAGAATGATGAGGAAGGAGCTGAAGACATACCGCCCAGGTCCACATTTGACGCTGTATTTGCCATTAACACTTCACATGGCGGTGACACTTCGTTGTTAATAAAGACGGCATTCTCTCCACAATGTTAGTAAGCGACTTTACTTCATAGTCCGGACGTCTTCATGTCGCGATCTGTTCGAACTGTAGCACGGCATGCCCAGAGTTAGATGTGGAAAGGACTATGTTTCCTTGCCTATATTATGTACACTGTACATTCAATCACTTTCTCCGCTATGGCCTGTCGCTGAAAACAGTCATCGACATCTTCAAACAAGGATTCAGAGCCAGCCTGGAGGTACACGTCACGCAGATTCATACCGAGCAGAAGGGAGACGAGTCTCGCATCAGTAAAGGTTAAAATTTACATCTGTGATCTTTAACGGAGTGGAATGGCAGTGCGTGTCTCGGAACCAACACCTGTAATTTCCTGACCATATATCAATACGTGTGTAGAATCGTAGAGAAATGTTACATTAGAGCGATTAATTAACGAGATTAACAACTGGATGTTTTAAGTCGCGCCGATAGAGCCATCATGGCGGAGTTTGAACACAGTGACTGCCGTGACGTACGATGACGCCTGGTTGATACTGTGTTCGGACCAGTCCCCGAGCCCATACGCACTTATGATCGAACGCGGGTCCCTCTGAACCGAAGGCAGTCGAGCAGTGGGATACGTTTGGTGTTTTCCCGACAAAATTAATTATAACTTCAGCCATAGCGTGCCATCTGGTAGAGTAAAATTGCCAAGCACGCAGCCAGTGTGTCACCACGCTGGTTGATGAAAGTACAATGTAGCATTGGAGTCGTGCAATGCCTGTGATTATTTTCAAAATTGCGCAAAAACTTCTCAACAAAAAATGGAATGTCTTGAAACGTGTTTCGTTCGCGAGCTATGAATTGCTAGTCACCAGGCGAGTTGGCCGTACGGTTAGGAGTGCGCAGTTGTGAGCTCGCATCCGGGAGATAGTGGGTTCGAACCCCACTGTCGGTAGCGCTGAAGATGGTTTTCCGTGGTTTCTCATTTTCACACCACGTAAATGCTGCGGCTGTACCTTAATTAAGGCCACGGCCGCTTCCTTCCCATTCCTAGGCCTTTCCTATCCAATCGTCGCCATAAGAGCTGTCTGTGTTGGTGCAAGGTAAAGCAAAACGAACAGAACTGCTAGGCAGGCGAACTAACACAGTCATCGGGCTTGAAATTACACCAAACTTGTTCGGCAGTAAAAACTAAAAGAAAAGACTAAAGGTACACCCTTACAAGCCGCCGCACTTATGTACGACATGGTCATACAAATTAGAAAGAATCCCTGGTTGTGAGAAGGGGCGCGTACCTCGGCCGTACACGGGTAGCGAACGAAGCAAGTTTGAAGATATTCCATTTTTTCATATCGGATTTTGATAAAATCACACCCTTGAATTTCTAATGTGAATTATTGTAACGGAAGGCGTAAAGCCAATTCGATTATGAGCCCGATATCTTTCAGGGTTGGAACATCTTCCCCTGTATGCAGCAATGTTTGTCCCTGGTGTTACAACAAGGTAACCCGTACAAACGCATGGCAATCAGCTTGTATAAGAAGCGGACACGGTGATTTTCTTCCCGTGGGTAAAACAGGTCCACCTCTTGCTGAGAGCAGCCTAAACGCCAAAGAGAGAAAGATGACGAGATTGGTTGCGCAGAGAAACAGAGCATGAAGAATAATTTAAAATGACATTTCTTGGTACTGAAACAATTCATTGTCAGATTATTAAACAAAGAGTGAATGGAACGAGGAAAGAATACAACGCATGTGGCAAAGAAAAATGAAATAAAATAAGCACAGGACAGGATTCATGTACGATAGAGTGTAAGATCCAGGACCAGGAGTAAAATAGGTACAAAACATTTCTGAGATCTAATTATAGTTTATTGTTATGTGCACTAACTAGACGAAGAGACTCACTTCTGCCGTAGCTGAGTTGACTTTAGTTTATTCTTAAGCCGCGCTAATTATGTCAACAGGCGGCTTTGCTATTCACAGTTGAAGTATATTCTCGGAAGACACAACTTGCGAAGAACAGTGCAGCTGCACTTGATAGACCATAGGGCGGGTGAGCTGATCTGCCCGATAAATCAGGCGGGCTCTTTAAGAGCTTCGTTCCTTGAGGTAAAGTGGTAAATCAAAACAGCTGATATCAGCACTGACCTCCAGACTAGGAAAGGTCATGGATTTGTATCCCTTTCTACTTTGCAATAAATTAAAGAGCATACTCATTTTGACAGGCTGGCCTTGCAGAAAACAAGATGACACGATAAGAATATTTCTGTTCTTCTTTCACATCGTTTTTGACCAAGTGCATCAGTCATGAAAGGTACAACTTTACGAACTAGAATATCACATGCATTCGGAAAATAAAATTCCGTGAAATATTTTCAGCTATCACGCCGCTATTTTATAGACGAGGCCTTCTCTATTAATACTAGTACGGACAGCGGGGAGTTAGCAGAAAGAACATTCAAGACTGGACTGGGCACAGCATACAGAAGAAGGACCACTGGCTTTAGTTACAGTACTGAGGTCGTGAAAGTAAAGGAAAATGGAGACATAATATGCGGAAAGTATTTAGGTGAACTTGGGATTAATTAGTATTTATAACAAAATGCATTATTGGTAAGTGGGATAAATGCGTTTAGCAAAATGACGATCGGAAGAAGGACTTGGCGGGTTGCTCCTCCTGGTGCGAGAAATGTGTAGCAAGTCTTCAGGAGCTCATTCACGCTTATCAGCTTCACCTTCACGTCATCTCACTGATCGATCCTCGTGGCCATCTTCATATGAGCGACATGAGATCGAGGTTTGCACCCAACTTCATCTGGCCCCGGGTTGGCCTCAGAAAGTCGTGAAACTGGCCCGAACCCACCCATGCCAGGAAAGTAAATAAACACGGTTTGGGAAGCTAACGCCTTGCGCGAGCGACCACTGCGGGTCACAGCAGTAATAAAGGGGGGAGGTCCGTCAGAACTAACGTCGTGGAGTAACGGAACACAAGACAACAGCACAATCCTCTGTGAATACCGTAATTAACTATACAGGTAGTTTAACGAGTCTCCAGCAACACATTGATTCTCCTCGCCTTTTGAGGACGCTTACTAATTCCGTTCGCAGCTATTAACAAGTCATAAGCTGCTGGCCTTCACTTTATGATCCTTTATGATTCTCTATTTCAGCCTCACACAAAAAGGTTTAGCTTCGAGTTCATCTCAAGATATTTCTACATTACTGGTAACTGGCCACCACCCTGCTTACCTTTTAACATCGACCTATAAAATAGGTTTGGGAAGCCTAAGGACTCTCATTTTCACGCGTCCGTGGCCTTTCGTCTTCGGATCGGGCTAGGAACATGAACAGGTTCTTTGAAAAACCCAAAACTACTTTAGTTCAAGCCAGGGTTAATTTCGAATATTTAATTGAAACTAACTGAAACCAGTTGTGGCTTATATACCGTACGCTCATTTTCAACAGAGAGGCATTGAGAGCATGAGATATATTCATGTCAAACTCAATAAATTATGGCCCTACAGTGAGCCACGCTACGAATAAGGAGCCAAGTCGCCTGGGTTCGAACTCTACCGTCGGCGTTTCTGGTGGTGGTGGTGGTACAAGTAGGTAAGCATCCTCTCTGAACAAATTAAGTGGAAAGCAAATTTAAAACAAAACAACGTTATTTATTTATTCAGTGGTTTTCTGTGTGCCCCCCCCCCACAGGCCATTCCGTCTACGTCCTTTCCCGGGTGCATTCACCACTATTCATTTCATCCTCATTAGCGCATCCAGCACCACAAATATGTCACCTAATTCCCGACCCCGTGCTTTTTCATCTCTACTTAAACATCAAAAGTTGAAATAACTATAACACTATTTCACTTTTCGCAGCAAGACTTTCTCTGTGCCAATGCACTGCCCCGAAACATGACAATATTCTTTCAACACCTGCTGTGCTCTAAGTAACTGTTCAATAATACGAAAAAAACTTCGTCATTAAATTACCAGTGTCATTCTTTAGACTTTCCGATCACTTTCTACAAGAAGTAAGACTTGGACGGGATTTCCCAAGCTGCGCTTCATCACTCAGTGAACTCGGTTACGTCTCAAAACTCAAGACAACAGATTAGTAGCTAAATTAACATTCTAATGAGTCTCAACAGCAGCACCGCACGCCATTATAAATGTATGTCAAAGAGAAACATTGCGTTATATTAACTTTAAGAGCACAGCAAAATATTTTGATGATGATGATGATATTATTATTATTATTAATACACCTCTGTCTTATGTTCCTCTGTGGCTGGGGTGGCAGAACAACATCCACGGTTTCGCCTGCCTGTAGTAAGATATGACTAAAAGGCGCTCGGGGGCTCTTAAATTATTTAAGAAAAGGCTAAATAAACTGCTGATAAGGAACCTGCCATCATGGTGACTACTGTAAATGCATATACTGGCGATTGATTGACTGATTGATTGTAAGAGCGACCACAGGGCCTTAGCTGAATACAAGCATTGCTTCACTTCTATCCTAGCTGGCTTTCTTGAGCCAACCCTTGTTATTTTGCGACCCCGACGGTATTAGAGCACTCGAGGCGTAGGGACTCCTTAATTTTCACGCCCTTCGTGGCCCTTGTCTTTCTTTGGCCGATACCTTCATTTTTAGAAATTTAGACACCTTCTATTTCCCCCCCCCCCCCCTCTTCACTGTGGAAGAGGTAGAACGAGCGATAAATACGACGAAAAACAGAAAGGCATGTGGACCGGATGGAATATATTATGAAAATCTCAAAAGTACCGCAACTAACCTCAAGGAAGTATGGACAAAACTGTTAAATGAATGTTTGAAACAAGGAAGTATTCCTCAAAATTGGAGAACTGCCACTCTTAAAGTACTATGCAAAGGAAAGGGAGACACGGAAGATCCAAATTCATATCGTGGCATAGCCCTAGAATGTACAGCTTTCAAAATACTAACTAGCCTACTGACAGACCTAGTAGAGGGAGCAATACCAGAAGAACAGTTTGGATTCACAAAGGGAAAGTCAACCTTACAGGCAATAAAATGTCTATTAGAAGATATAGAAGACGCATTAAGAATCCCTAAAGGAAAGCTACATGCTGTCTTCGTAGACTACAAGAAAGCTTTTGATTTATTAAACAGGACTATGATCATTGAGAAACTAGAAGCAATTACTGGTAAAAACTACATCACAAAAATGTTGAGGAATATTCTGAATAACAACATGATACAATGTGGACGTGTCAGACCCACTAGAGCAGAAGATTGGCGTATTACAAGGAGATCCAATCAGCTCCTTGCTCTTCAATATTGCGACTCCGGATATTTCCAGGATCATTGCTTCAGAAAATGTAAAAATATATGCATATGCAGACGACATGGTACTGGTGTCTCGTGAAATAAAAAACCTTCAAGAAGCATTCAATAAACTTACATCATGGGCTACACACAATGGATTGCAACTAAATGAGAAGAAAACAGTGACAATGACTTTCAGGAAAGGTGGCAAGCGAGCAGCCAGTGATATAATATACTACAGACGAGAACCACTAACAGTTGCCTCACAGTTTAAGTACCTTGGATTAACAGTACAGACAAACGGAAACACGTTCAGCTACCATATCAAAGGAAAAAGTGGCAGTTGGCATATCTGCCATGAACAGCGTTCAGAATATACAGAAAATTTCATTGGCAACTGCGTTGAAAGTGTTTAAGCGAAAGATCTCACCGATATTAACCTACGGCCTGACACTAATCTGGGAACAACTGCAAAAGAAAGGCATCAAATAAATTGAAAAGGTAAAAGCTAGATTTCTGAAAAAAGCTTTGGGAGTATCTAAGTTTACTCCATCACGCTTGGTCTACCTGCTTGCTAGAACACCTTTCTATATTGAAGATCTAAGGCTTGAATTATCATTGCCCATGCCAGTAGCATACGAGAGCCACCGAGCTTGATAGCTGCAGTCGCTTAAGTGCGGCCAGTATCCAGTATTCGGGAGATAGTAGGTTCGAACCCCACTGTCGGCAGCCCTGAAAATGGTTTTCCGTGGTTTCCCATTTTCACTCCAGGCAAATGCTGGGGCTGTACCTTAATTAAGGCCACGGCCGCTTCCTTCCCACTCCTAGCCCTTTCCTGTCCCATCGTCGCCGTAAGACCTATCTGTGTCGGTGCGACGTAAAACAACTAGCAAACAAAGCATACCAGAGCCTATTAAAGGAACTTCAGGACAAAAGGAAAGATCTATGGCTAGATTTCTTCTCCACGGCCGCGATGATCATAACCATGACTCGCTTGCGGTCCAAGTGAACTGTGCCACTGTAAACTCTGTGGCGACTAATGTGATAGCAGACAAATCTCGCTGACAAAATTCTGTAATAGTTAAGTGCTATGTAAACTATACATTGACCACTATGGCTCTATAACTGTATTATTATATGGCCATTGGCTGCATTAAAAATATTATTATTATTATTATTATTATTATTATTATTATTATTATTATTTTCCCCCTCTGATTGGTATTAATAGAGAACGGCTGCGTAGTTGCACTCCCTCTTAAAACAGTAATCACCACCATATTTTCCTTCACTGTTTTCAACCCTCATTGATATGCATTTGCCATTTCCACATTTTCTTGACTGGGGAAAGAACCTCTCCTCAGAAAATATCAACATCGCGCTCTGGAGTGTTTTCGAAGTCATTTAGCGACAGAATTTCAAAGATAGTGACTTCGTCTTAATTTAGATAAAATTGTGACGAATTTATTTGATTGATGGATTTGGTGAGCCAAGTAGTCGATACTACATAGCACTGGTGCGCGCGTGATGCACCTGAGAGTGCGCACTCATCCATACGTGTGTCCGTCGTAGCCGCTCACTTCCTGTAAGGGAGGTAATTGTAACTTCCCTGTGAAGGTAACATTAAGATTACTTCTCATTGGATTATTTCGAAGGCATTCACTATTCATTTGCTCCAGTCATTCTAATGGAATTTCAAATGAATGATTGAAAAATTAATCCAATGAAAAACAAACAATGATCGAATAAGCGATTATTTTGTATTTGATTATCGCATCAAATGAATCTCTGAATCAATGAATTAACAGTCGTAATCTGTAAAATAATGGAATTAAGGCCGACTGATAATTTCTTTTAACTAGCAGCAGGTGTCATGCTAGTCTTTGGTCCAGGCGGTCGCGGCTTCGATTTTAACTTTCATTTGACTCGGAGACTGGGTGTTTCTGCCGTCTTCAGCACAAGACTTCGTGGATTGAAAAAAAGGCGTATTTCTATTTTTGGAAATAATATATGTATTCGCTTAGTTCAGTCGATTATCCATTAGACACACTTACTCTCAATATGTATTCATCACGCATCCGATTATTCTTCGCGATATAACGGAATGATTACAAGTATCAGATTAGTAGGGTGGAGCCCCAATGTGGTTACACCGATACACATAGGTGATGATGGAATAGGAAGCGACCATGGCCTTAACTAAGGTACAGCCCCAGCATTTCCATGGCATGAAAATGCGAAACCACGGAAAATTATCTTCAGGGCTGCCGATAGCGGGGCGATAGGTTCGTGACCCAAGCGGCGCAGGCAGTTGCGCGCCTCCGTCACACTGCGTACAGGTCAACTTCTAGTTCATGTATTAAAATATCAAGATCTCTTATCTTCAAAAACCAGCCAACCCTGCTTCTCATTAGTGCTATTAGGGAATGGTTGCCCAGTTCTATTTTCTGAAAACAACAACCACCACTAATGAAGGATGATTCATGCAAAACTTGAAAAGCAAGCTGAGAGAAATTGTTTCCCTATTCCAGCAGCACATCGTAATTTGTCTTATAACCTGTTGCTCTCGTGTGTCTACTGAATTGTTAACTGGCGATATTTAACTTAATTTAAGCGCCCGATGCAAAAATGGTCTGTCTCCAGTTTCTAGTCAATTTCATGGACCGATGGTTTCATAGAGCATTTCGACTCCGGCCAGAGTGCGGTGCGAGTTTGCTGCAAAGTTCTCCAGGAATGTTCTTAACTTGGCGAAGGGTTATGATGAGCGTGAGTGAGCGAGCCGAGTGATTACGGGCTAGCAAGACGGGCACGTACCTTACAACAGTGGCTCATATGGCAAGGGCGCGGTGGGAGATGTGATAGTGGACGCAAGCTTGTTTTCTACCGCCAATTTTCTAGCATGTGGTAAGGTCGCATACTTGATAATATCCACAGACTAATTTGTTTCTTTGCCCCCGTAAAGGGCCGTTGGTACCGTGACAGAGTATGGAGTTGGATTGCACGAGGATGGCTATGTCGTACATGTTCCAAGTTTCGTAGACCACAGGTAACGTAAAGTGTGCCCCATTGCAACGATAACAACATGCACGAATTGCAAGTGAGAACACAACACGAGAAAGTGGAGAAGGTAGACAGAATGCCTACATCAAGAACGACGACAAGCGACAGGTATGACATTTCGGAGTGTGGAAGGACGTGTGCGGGCTACTGCGTCCCTGCGAAGGACACTGCCTGTTTTCTGGCTTCTTTCCTATATTACTGAAGGACTACTCTTGATTTTAAATGAACTTTTTGCTGTAAAGTTTGACATTCGACAGAATTTGTTTATTTTGTTAAGTAATATTCAATGGACAAAATGTCTTATTGAAAAGTCAAAGGAATCGATTACTTCATTGTTGATACCTGCACTGTGTTTCTGTTGAAGGAAGAATAATCTAAATCATATTAGGTTTACAGAAGTGACATCTTAAGTTACACGTACGATAACCAGACATGCGCCGCTAGTGAGGTAGTGAACAGCTACGAACATTTTACGTGAGACAATGGAACTCTGCCGATCATGTGGGAGCATTTCTCTTTGAACGAATAGATATAGCAAGTTGTTCAGCAGGACAGAAAAACAGATGAAGACGATGACTAGGATGAACATGTGCAGGCAGCATAGTCAAAAATATCATGGAAAGTTGAAACGTAAACAAAGACAGTTCTTTCTCTTGAACTTTGTGACAATTTATGCAGATCGGGACTTGAAATGCACTACTAATACTAGTTCTCATTCGTCCCAGCAGGGAAGGACGGACTGCCTACACGGTAACGCCCTCTCTCAGGCGAGGGAGATTTGATTCGATAAAGGAGATGCTCGGAGAAGGTGAGGGGGTTGGCGGCCGTGGGCGGGCAGAATGGAGACAGCCCCGCTCCGCTTCCCGAATGCAGAGATGTAGGACGATGGTAACCCATTCACCGACCTCTTGAAGTGGACTTCGCTACTGCGAGTTTCTGAACAGTTCAAATTCTCCCTCTGACAGCAGCGGGACACACAGAGACACCTGACGAACATTTGTAAACGTTTTATGACGTTCTAAGAATGATTTAGGGCATCCTATGTCTACTACCAGCAAGGCTCTTTTATGTCTTCTGAAATTCGAATTAACAGGTTACCACAAGAGAGAGAGAGAGAGAGTAGTAATACCGTACATCATGGCAACTTGCAAATTGGCATTTCTTTACTCTTCGGGAAATTTCCGTATACTACATAGCTACACTGGAAGAGCAACCGAGGAGCTTGCTAACAGGTGTCTGAGTGACAGAGACAAATACTGTGTTCACAAGAGAAAGAAGGAAGACTGGAATTTTGTTCGCTTTAAGGTAACACCCAAAATCTCGAACGGTTTGCCTTTCCAGAAGTATGTGACCAAGTGTATCCCGGACATAGAAGGCGGTTCTCTTTGAGGTAAGAGTAAGCACTTCATTATGATTCGAGAAAACGGCTAAAGCGATATGAGACATCTCATAAGGAACAATTATTACGTTTCTGTTATTTTGGGGAATGGAAATATAGGGTTTCGCATCCCCGGGTGTGCTATTTACTTACTGTTATCTGGAGAAGTCAGTGCAGGCTACTTACCTGTAAAGAAAGAGAGCTCGTTATAATTACACAAGAAGTGTACTTCTCCCATTAGGATATTATTATTAAGGCACATTTCAGTACATAAAGAGTAATTAATATTAGGCACAATTTTATATGAAGTTTATAACTTAAGAAGTTCATATTCACAGTCTCATTTAGTTCGTAGTACTCGGGCTATGGTTCATACGTCTACCTCCCAAAGAGCAACACATCATATTTTAAATTAACATTTTTGCCACACTTTTTGGTACAGTGTAACTCTATCGTGTAATACAGACAAAGTATTTCAGTAAGAGTAATAATGAAAATGTTGCAATTTGTAGCGTTTGCAATTTGTAGCGTTTATTATAGTGAAGGTGGTGTGTGGCCTGCTCTGACACGCTCTGCTATGATTGCCATCAGTACATTGACGTCATACTGAGGAAGAAGGTCGCATTCCACCTGGACAACCCTAATAAGGTCTGTGGAGGTTGTGTACGTTCAACCTGTAGCATGCAACCTCAATACAGGTCATGTCCGGTGAACTAGCTGGCCAACTCGTATGGTTGATGAACCTCGATGAGGGCGAGCATTCTTGTCGACGAAAATGAATTCAACACGTAAAGAGTTGTACAATTGTCGAGGAACTTCATGGCTACATCGCTGGGCAGAAAGCGTCCCTGCATTCGGTATCAGAGCTGGAGGAACATTACACGTGCGCTGCTACTCTCCACGCCATTCATCCAACTCGAAAATTAAGATGTTATTCTCCTGTCAGCATTCTCTAGTGTAACACGTCGTCAAATCCACACTGTGTAGCCGACCGAACAGTTGGTGTGTTCTGCGCTGACGTCACACGGTACTGCTTCCACGTTTCTTTGTGTGTCCACCCACAATTCTGGTTCGGTCAAACTCACTACTAGCGACATCTGCTGTACCGTACTATAAACGTGCCCTCTGCCACTTACAACAGAACTTCACATAACGTGCGTGCATCAGAAAACTGTTAACTCTGTTTATGATAGCGACTACTTCTAAGTACAGCAATATCGGCAATGCATTCCCGGACAGTAACAGTTCTCTAAACGAGTCATGTTCCCAACTAGAGATGAGAGGGTACACGAACTCCTTGGCTGAATATCTCCGGGTTCGATTATACGACATCGACGCAGGAAGTCTTATGGCGACACATCCATCCTCTATTTCAGGGATGGCGAACCTATGTCACGCGTGTCACCAGGTGACACGCAATCACGATTTAGGTGGCACACCACGTGCACATATTAACGTGTTTATATACTATACATATCTCGTGCATCTATAGTCATAGTATTTCAGGTTTAAGGAATAAATACCGAAAATCTAAGTTCTAGTTCCATTTGGAAGTGCATTAAGGCAACATTGCAACACTGATAGGCCTGCAAGTCAAGTGAGATAAATGTCAGATGCGGCCGGCGAGCCATTCGCTGACCCACATCAGTGATTTAGTGAAGTTTGGCTTGTGTATGGTTTTCAGCAGCGCGTAAGTATTCTTAGTGTGTAAATGTTTATTGTTTTGACATTTTTAAGACTAATAGTTGTCAAGGGATTACCCCAATTTCAAGATATGGAGAAATTATTGCACTTTATTTCAAAACCTCATATTGCAAAAATGAATTATATTACGGTCCGTTTTTTTAGTGGTTGGATATTGACAGTTCAGAAATGGTGTTGACTGAATTTCAAGAAAGCACTACATGGGTGAACAAATTCGTACAACCTGGTGAAGCATTTTTTTAAATCGAGTGTGCTGTTTATGGTGAATACTCTCTCCAGAAGCCGGAGAACTTAATAGGTACTTAACCAGTGGAACAGCCTCCCACAAAAGTTTTGGACCATGAAGAAACTTGCTACAGCGCATTTATCCATACGCCTGCGAGCAACTATTTTCTACAATGGACGCTGTGAAGTCAACATTTGGAAACCGTCTTGTTTCAGACCTAAGTGCCTCTTGTGTGTTATTGAAGACAATAAGTTATGAACTTAACATAAATGACATGGCCACTAAGATTCAGCAACAAGTTTCACAATAAATTTGAGAACGAGATTTTACTTAAAGTCCTTTAGCAATATTAGTATTTTTGATTTCCATATTTAATAATACTTAATTACGAAGTATCTTACAATGGGTGATTATTATATTGTTTTAAAATAATGTTAGGTATTCTTAGAACATACTTGTTTAAAAATGTATTTTTCGGTATTGGAAAAATGCAACCACGGAACATGCAATCAAAGTGTATTATCTTACAATATATTGCACCCACAAGGCGGGCAGCAAAAGGGTACAATATATGTAATAACATGTTATGAAACATAATTCGGAATTGGGGTGGAAGGTGGGGGGGGGGATGTTGTAGCCAAGTGGCACAGTAGACAGTTGAGAACAATAAACCAGACTTAAAATGGCACACTAGTTGGAAAAGGTTCGCCATCCCTGCTCTATTTCATGTCATCACGTGATGTAGTAGTGGGGTGCTGACGAGTTTCTGTCGTGTGTGCTACGTAGCGGGCCTTCTGATCCCAACTTGGCTCAAATACGTCAGCCTCGTGTCGGTATATTTACTAGCACGTAAAAGAATTCCTGCGGGACTAAATTCTGGCACCTCCGCGTCTCCCGAAAACTGTAAAAGTAGTCAGTGAAATGTAAAGCATATATTATTATTATTATTATTATTATTATTATTATTATTATTATTATTATTATTATTATTATTATTATTATTATTATTACGAACACAAGCAAAGAGTGTCCGGGCTACATGACTTAATTATAATATGCAGTTAAATCCTAGCACGGGTCAGAAATGGAACCCGGAGTCCTCAGCCAAGGAGCCACGCTAATCGGAGAAGATATCGGCGAAAGAAAGGCGGGAGAAGGCCCGGCAAACGGAACACACCAGCCGCTTGCAGAGCTTTCGCTGCTCGTAGGACATGCAAGTCTTGCCTCAGAAATCAAACGGTCAAACCACGCACGGTCCAGTGAAATGCATTGAATAAACAATAAGCAATCATAACATCACTCTGAGACGTCACTCAAGAGGTGTATCCCATTAACAAGTACTTCTCTTGTCTGCTGGCAGTTTTGTGTTCTTCACAGTAAAGATAAATTATCAACGTCCTGGTCTCTGGTTCGACGCTCAAACTGGGCATACAAACTGGACGCGTCAAGTTCACAATCTCGCCGCTAGATGTCTCTTAAATGAGATGTAATCTAATTTGTGGGAGTTATCATTAATGAAACAGGAAGTTCCACTGATTTACTACCTACACTTTTTTTAAAAATGAAAATCACTGAATATCGTGAGGTTGTACATGAGACATTGCCAAGAAGGTAGGAGTTGCTGCAGAAGTACACGGTGCATCTGTTTGCCAAGTACTTTCTCTAGATTTTGAGTAGGCCTACAATTCTCTTACCGAGTATCTGGTTCGTACGTCCACTTCCCAGACATCACAGCGTAAAAAGAGAGAGGCAGTGCCGGACAATGGTAATACTCTACATTTCAATTCACCTACTGAGACAAGTAAAATGTCTGCCTTAATGGTACAGAGAATAAAGTGTTTCTTCTTCCTCCCCTGATAGCCTAGTTTTACGGTCGGATGCCTCTCCTGTGTTGCTAATGAGCCGTACGTAGAAGTGTATTAAGATATATGCTGCGTCCTGGCCGCAATGAACCCGGGCCACTCTGCCAAGGAGGTTAACTAGTTCTCATCGTTTACTATTGTCATCCGCCTCGTTAGCAGTCAGAGTCCCCTTCCACGCCTTCTATCATGTGGCAGTGAAAACAAATCTGACGGTGAGGGCAGACGACTTGCACGAGTCTCCATTAGTATTCTCTTCTTGACGCGTTCTGGCCTGCTAGGGACCACGTGCCACTTTCAATTCCTCAGCCTTCCTCTTCCTTTCTTTCCAATTCTCCCTTTATTTTTTCTTCTTTCCCTCCATAGACCACTTTTCCTTTACCATTTTGCGTGCGAATCGTTCCGTGTTTAACACTTTATGCGACTCTTCTTCTTATATTATTTCTTTCGAAATCTTTCTTGAATCCAAGTTGTTGTTGACTTTTTCTCCCCCAGTCTGCGCTCTCTTATTGTTTCACTTATGTTTTCTAATAGATTTTCTTATTACTTCTTAATTTCCACAATTCTATTCTTTTGATTCGAGTCAGGATTTTTCTGATGGTTTGTCTTTCTAGTATTTCAAACTTTTCTGACCTATAATTTAGTACTCGGCATTCGCTCCTCTATAGATGTTCCTATTTCGCTACTATTTTATAGCGCATTATTTTAAGACCTTTGCACAAACACTTTTTATTGTAAAATTTCTTAGTAATACGATATGACCTTTCAATCTCTGTATCCTTTCTTTTATAGGCCTATCTGACTTTTCCCCCAGTTATTCTCATTTCTTCACCTTCTCGATCCGACCAAGACTTTCGGAGCAATTTTTATGTTCACAATAAATTTAGTTTTCTCTAAATTCTCAAACCTGTTTTGTTGGCTGTTTATTACAAAAGATTGATTTGTATTGCGGCATTTGTTAGGTTTTCCGGAAATGTAGCAAAATTATCTGTAAATGCCCGGTAATTTATTTCAACACCTTTATCTTTTCTCTCCTAAGTTATTGCCAAATTAATTCTTGTTTCCTAATACTTACAACTGTCTCTAGGATACGGCTGAAGAGGATGTCTTTACCTTGAAAGGTTTGGACATTTCTCCCATAAATCCGATATTGTGTCTGAAAGGGTTTCACGAATTAAGTTCGGCAATTTCAGTAAACTCCAAATGGTTTGTAAGTCACTGTTGCCTAGAACCAACGTTTTGCTATTGCTTTTACGTGGCATTGTCACAAATAATAATAATAATAATAATAATAATAATAATAATAATAATAATAATAATAATAATAATAATAACAATAACAATAATAAAATCGCCTCAACTGATCTGTGGTAGAGTAAACCAGATCTGCAGTATTTCTGTTGGGCGATTTGCGGCTAAGACTTAGTTTATTTTGTGAGGTGAAACACCGAATGTGTCGTCTGTCTGGTGTGAACCATCTTCAGGGCAGCTCAACTCGCTTGGTCCTCCTGTTCCTCGATTTCTGTTCGCCTCCGCAAATTTCATTCTGGACACCTCTCTGTTTTCTGTGTTCTTTTATCCATGAACATGTGGCTTCTGGAAGAAGAGCATCTTCTATTTTCTATCCTTCCTCGATGTGTTCCTTATTTAGACAGGAGTATTGAATGGAACATCATCAAGTCTTAAGAGAAACATCTCAGCTGCTACGAACCTATCGTAAATATATGTGAGCGTTTTTTTATATTTCTTGATTGTCATTAACATCAAGGAATTGCTACTACAAAGTGGTAACTTCACTTGTTATTTCTCCCCAGCGAATGCTTACGCCGTCTCACACTTTGCTATCTGTAGGCTACAACCGAGATCCTAAGAAGCAATGCACAAAGTGGGTGTTGAAAGGTACAAAACTTCCCGTAGACTCACTCGTAAGCTATCACGAATATATGGTTGGACAGAATAAATACATATTCTAAATCGTGCTTAAGAACATACAACATTATTGTACTGCTGAATGTTCGGTATCGTGAGGGTGCATCATTCTCCGCCATTCATCGTCGTACGGACAAAAGAAAGGACCAACCAGTCTGTTATGTTGGTCACAATGTGTGGATTACCGCTCGCCCACACCTGTTTACAAGGCTCTGACAGTAAAATATTCTCCAACAATTCAAACTCCTGAGCAAATTCCGGTCTTCAGGGAACAATTGCTGGAGGTAATGTGGCTTTCATAATTTGAAAGAGAGCCAATCCGCCTACTTGGATTAATGGTAAGATACTGGTCATGGTTAATTCCTATATGTTGTAAGTACTGTGGCGATGACGACATGGGACAGCTAAGGCTGGGAAGTAAACGACAGTCCTTTTAATTAGGGTATAACTTTTCGCTGGTGTTAAAATGGGAAACCACGGAAAACCATCTTTAAGAGGTGCCGGCAGTGGGCTTCCAACTCCCAATTAGGCCATTACGTAACTGGATGCGCCCAATCCTTGTTATCAGAGAACTGCGCTGTTTATTGACTATATTTATCGCATTCTTTCATCGTGATTTGTATTTAATTATCAACAGATTTAATATCATGAGACATGAAATGATGGTACTGATAAGACCTGGGGCATGTTTCTTAATTGAAGATCCGTATCAACAAAGTAACTCCGTTTGAGAATCATCGGCTGTGTGCGCGTCACTTTCGACGTTCTGTTTTACTCCAGCAGATGACAGAATGTCTTGAGGGATAGCGGTGTCCTCGGCTTAAGCACTGACCTCATAAAATCCGTCACAACTTCATTTATGATTCGTTTCTGTGCAAGTATTTTAAGGTGCAACACCTTTCCCAACATTTAGGTGTTTTGGGACATGAAATGAAGCAAAATAAAGACAATTTCTTTGCATCTTTCACTGCATGTTGCCATATTTTTCCTTCTATTTCATGCTTCAGCACTTCCCCCACTTTCGTCTTGAGTTTTAAAAGATGAGGCAGAGTTTTTCTTTTCTTCAACAGATTTTTTAAGATTTTGTTTAATCAGAAGTCAACAATAGTGAATAAATAAATATTAAAATATAATTATGGGAACCATATCCCAGCGGGCGCAACAAAGACCTAGAGTTGGAACTTTCTGCGGCACATTGCTATAGGTATTTGCCTGATGTGACAGTTTGGAAGAACGTGTGGAAAAGGAGGAACAGTGGCAAAAGTTGATGATTGTTAGGGACAACATTGATGGATTTGCTAAATACAAATTCGAATTAAATATGAAAAACAGTCCAGTTGTGCAACTCCCTTCACTAATGCTCCAATGGTTGCTGTAGATGTGGAGCTCTAAGCAGGGACACTCAACGTTCAGCTGAGAGAGCTCTGTCTTTGTGTCTGTCTTCATATCTGAGGCCATTTCTTTTTAGTTTCGACTCGGTTAATGTAAAACTGTTAGCTTCTTCAGTTTGCTGGCAGTTACAATGTGCTAATTAGTATTCCTCACACTGGAGTATCCTTTGATATTCATCCAGCGGCCAATATGGTTCCTACCCACGCGCAACAACAAGCACGATAGAGCAAGACATAGAGATTGTCCGTTCGACAAATGCCTTCCGTAAGCAGGGCACCGCAAAGAACTAGAGGACTCGTTTACATGGTATCTATCAAGAAAATTCAATATGGTGACAGGTTAAGATTTCAAAACCAAGAACTAAAGCTCTTAATGTATGGACCCATTATAAAACACAGAATCCAATATGGAGGAACTTGGGGCAATAAAGGTTAAGCCATAATACACCCTGAAGACAACAGAAATAGACCACAGATGGTAGATTACGGAGATAACACTTGACCAATAGATATTCTCCAGAAACCACAAACACAAATAATATCACGAATAAAGATGTTGAAAAAGCGTTCATCTACACTGCACATGATCTTCATGGTCTAAGCTACCTAAAAAAGAAAACGTTATAATTATATTTAATTTTATTTCGTGCATAATACCGTTACGTGTGTTCGGGCAGCACGTCCCACCGACACAGATAGCTCTTATGACGACGATGGGATAGGAAAGGGACGGAAGCAGCCGCGTCCTTAATTAAGCTACAGCTCAGCAGTAGGCTGGGTTGCCGACAGTGGGGCTCGAACCCACTATCTCCAAGCGACTGCAGCTATCAGGCATTGCTCGAAATCAGTTTCTACAGAGTGAGGAACACGGCGCAACAAATAGTGGAGTAACAAGAGGCCTCACCCAATCACCAAGGTTCCCAAAGTTTTCACCAAGATCAAGCTCTGGACTCACAAGTATACGAACTGGGGAATATGGACTTCAAAACGGTAGAAAACGCAATCATGATGAGAAAGCGGAGTCTCAAAATCCTTATCGGGAGCGTCTCAGAGTCGTAAGGCGACTTGCCATTGGGCCTGGCCTTGCTTAATAAGGTGCGTACTCTTCTTTTTGGCAGTGTAGATTTTGGCTCTTGTGTAAGAACGAGTGGTACCATTGCGAATGACAACAGACGCCTCCTTCGTGTTGCTATCAGAAGCAGCAGGTCCACTACGTCCTGAGAGGAGAGCACTCTTTAGTAAACCAATAGGGTCTATTCGACCATAATCAAGCGTACATAGTTTTCATTAGTGATGGGATATTCGATTCATTTTACTGAATCGATTCATTTCATTCCGTTCACATTACAGAATCGATACAGTGATCCGATTCACGGCACATTAGAGTCACCTTTCCTATTATATCTGTGTAGTGTCTACCGATTTGATGCGATAGCAGTGCTTCCTGCTGCCATCTGGTCTTCATTCTATGAACTGCTTTCCTACTCGTCATCTACATTTCAGATTCAGGTTCCTCCTGCATCAAATTTTGAGGTTACACAGACTTTCCCCATAGTGACAAGTCCATTAAATAAGTATACAGAATTAGATGAAAAAATATCTGTACGCACAATCATTTAGAGCTGTCGCCAAGGTGCGAGATTCCCTATCAGTTGTTTGCCTGGGCTTTTCTTAAATGATTTCAAAGACCGTGGAAATTTCATTGTATTCACAGTAAGTACACAATACAAAACAAATAAGTTAAGAATAACATGCAGGAACAAATAGGCACTTGTGCGGCACTATACATGCTCCTTATATCACAGTACAAAACTTACGTACTTAATAATAATAATAATAATAATAAGAAGAAGAAGAAGAAGAACAAGAATTACAATAACAGTAAGAAGAAAAATAAGACGTATAAGAAGAAGAACTGACATAACTTAAATTTTATTTCCGACAGTTCTCTGAAAGTCACAACTCTATTATGTATACAGAATTAGATGTAAAGTTACCTGTGTTCGCAATAAGTAGCCTACATATTAAATATAAATCAAATAAGTTGCTTTACCTCGCACCGACAGACAGGCCTTATGGCGACGATGGGCTTGGGAGTAGAAAGGAAGCGGCCGTGGCCTTAGTTAAGGTACAACACCAGCATTTACCTGGTGTAAAAATGGGAAACCACGGAAAACCATCTTAACGGCTGCCGACGGTAGGATTCGAACCCACCATCCGCCGAATGCAAGCTCATAGCTACGCGACCATAACCGCATGTCCAACTTGCTCGGTCATCTTTGAAAATATGCCTCTTTCTATCAGTAAAGGATTTTTAAATTGTCATATTTTGTATAGGCTACCCGAGATGTACAGTAGCCCTGTGGTTTTTATTTAAGTTACTGCATCAGTCGGCTCACTTCCCACTGTCCGCGTACACCCGTGATCTCGTGATTCGATTACTGAAGTCTTGGGCAATGATGTGACGTACGAACTGAGCGGTTCTTCCCAATACAAAACAGACAATTTCGAGTGGTCACGAGCATGACTTAGGTAGGCTAGACAGTTGAATTGAATTAATTGTGGAATGTCAACTAAGTTATAATACTGATTCATTAAACTAATACATACAATAACCTAATGGCCTACCTATTTACTAGCCAGTTACTTCCGAATTATGTTGTGACTACCTTTTTAACACTGCAAATAAATCCATATATTATTTAAACCTCCCTGTAAGAAGAGGACAGTGAATGCAAATGGGTATTATTTTCAAATGAGCTGAAAGCGAGAGCCCGTCATGGCGTACGATTCTTTCAAGTGTGCATTGTGCCGATATGGACCATGTGCGTGTTGTGTCTCACCGATTCGTGAGTGAGTCATTCAGCACTGCCTCCTACGACTCAACTGAATCGTGCACCGTGAACTCGCCGTTCCTGCGAATCGATTCACTTGAATGAATCGATGCACTGCTTCGAATCGTACATTCAGTAGCCAACACTAGTTTTCAAACACTCCATGCCGTTCTGTGCCAACCCGCACTACGCACACGACAGGCGAGTAGCCTACTGAAGCAATGATGTTCACCCTGTGATCTCTTCTACAAGTCACACATCCCTGTTCCTTCATTCCAGCGACGTCTTCACTACCAAAACCGCATCTATCGTTTGAATGTAATACATGATCACTGCCTGGCGCCCTGAATAATAACATACATTATATATACACGTTGCAAGTAAGATAACGTACGGCAGATAAACTTGTATTTATCACTGCAGAATTGCACTACAGTACACTGAACAAATTCAACTCAAATGAACACAGTCAAGCCCATTTTCATTCGACAGCTTCGCAGAAGTCGTAAATGAAATTAAAATTTCTTCGAAAGGGATATTCATGGTTCACTCTCGTAATTATTGCTGTGCTGCATGAAGTACATTTAGACATCGATCAACTTTATCAAAGTTCAATTCACTCATTTTAATGTTAGAACGCTAAACGTAATATCGCAAGAAACTGACAACTATTTATCTATACATACAACTTACTCAACAAACAGCGGGGTACAATGGCAGGATGAAGCTGAATGCATAGGCGTACCGTCACAAACGCCATAAGCGTGGTGCTGACGCCTATTTAATTCACAGAAGTTTGCAGACTGAGCACAGTCATCCAGGAACGTACACTAGTGACCAAACGTTAAGCATAAGTTACGAGTAAGCAGGGCAACAGGAAATAGACCGCAAATCGCACGACGTATGCACCCACCAACCCAACGTGTTCGCTCTGTATAGGAAAGGAGTGCTCCCTGCTTTGACTAGCGGCGTAACCGCAAGGTAAACACAGCCAGTGCTGCGCCCCATATTCCCTCAGTCCTGTTTGCCCCGTTATAGTGTGCGGTGAGTAGCCTTGAGGTGAACGTGACAACATAATGGCACAACGACGTCATTTGGACCCAGTTTTGCCGGGTAGAATACTCGGCCGCCTGGGAGCAGGCCAGACACAGACCGAAGTCGCCGTATCCTTGAATGTGCGACAAAGTGTCATTTCCAGGCTTTGGAGACAGTTTCCAGACACAGGAGATGTTAGTCGTAGGCCAGTACCAGGTCGACCAAGGGTCACCATCCCACAGCAAGACCGATATCTGGCCTTAACCGCCCGACGAGTTCGAAGTGCACCTGCAAGACAATTGTCGGCGGAGCTTGCAGCCGTCTCAGGGGTTACCGTTTCCAGGCAAACTGTGTACCGGAGGCTCAGAAGAGCAGGGCTGTTTGCACGATGTCCAGCGGTGTGCGTCCCGCTCACTCCAGCACAGAGACGGGCCCGTTTACTGTGGAGCCGTCAACATCGAAACTGGACCATGAATGAATGGAGGCATGTGCTCTTCACATATGAATCCCGCTTCAGTTCGCAGAACGATTCCCGCCGCACATTAATCTGGAGAGAACCGGGTAGCTGATACAACCACAGGAACATCGTGGAACGGGACCGGGGTGGCGGCAACATGAATGGCCGTACGGACCTGCACATCTTCATGGGTGGTCGGAGGAACAGTGTTAACGCTCGGAGATACAGGGATGAGGTACCGAGACACATGTTCGACTCTTCAAAGGTGCGGTTGGACCAGAGTTTCTCTTAATGGACGATAATTGCCGACTGCACCCCGCTGCGAATACATTCATCGCATGGACTGTCCAGCGAGGTCTGCGGATCTGCATCCTATAGAACAGGGATGGCGAACCTATGCCACGCGTGTCATTAGGTGACACGCGAACACGGTGGCGGTGGCACACCACATGCACATATTAAAATTTGTATGTACATTGTGTACTATAGACTACATATCTCGTGCGTCGTATATTCATGAAGTTTCACGTTTAAGAAATAAATACCGAAAATCTAAATTCTAGTTCCATTCGAACGTGCAGTATGGCAACACTACAACACTGATAGGTTCGGAAGTCAAGTGAAATAAATGTCAGATGCAGCCGATGAGCCATTCGCTCAGCCATATCAGTGAATTAGTGAAGTTTGGTTTGTTTTTGGTTGCCAGCATCGCGTAATTATTCTTAGTGAGTAACTGTTTATTGTTGTGAATTTTGTAAGACAAATAGTTGCCAAGAAATTATCCCAATTTCGAGATTTGGAGAAACTATCGCACTTTATTTCAAAACCTCATATTGCACAAATGAATCTTTTCTTTTGAGTGATTAGATACTGAGAGTTTAGAAATGGAGTTGACTGAATTTTAAGAAAGTATGTTTGGGTGAAAAAGGTCGTACAACTTGATGAAGCATTAGTGAAAATCGAGTGTGCTGTTGAAGGTGAATACTCTTCCCAGAAGCTGGAGAACTTAATACTTCAACAGCGGAACAGTTTCCCACAAAAGTTTTCGGCCATGAAGAAACTTGCTACAGCGTACTTACTTTGTTTGGGTCATCATAGGCCTGCAAGCAGCTATTTTCTACAATGAACGTTGTGAAGACAAGTTATGAACCTAACATAAATAACAAAGCTACTATGTATTTTTTCGGTATTCGCAAAATACGACCATGGAACATGCAATTACATGTATTTGGTATTTTGCAACATATATGTGAAATAACATATTATGAAACATAATTTGGAATTAGAGATAGAAGTCGGTGGTGGCGATGGTGAGTGGGGGAGGGGGTTGTATCCATTGCAATGAAAACAACAAGTGGCACAGTAGACAGTTGAAAATAATAACCCAAACCTAAAATGGCACACTAGTTGGAAAAAGTTCGCCATCCCTGCTATAGAACATGCCTGGGATGCACTGGGGAGGCGAATTGCATCCCGTCAGCCTCCACCAATGACCCTCCAAGGCCTTCGCATTGCCCTTTCGGAGGAATGGGATCGACTGCCACAAGAGCTCTTGGACCATCTGACAGAGAGCATGGCCAAGTTTTGTTAGTTGTTGTCAAAGGTGTACCTTAGCTATCAGAACCTTTCTGACACTGGACAAGTTGTGTGACATGTGGTGTGTGATTCAGCTTGCGTTTGCTCAGCACTGCGTGCGGTATGGCCAAAGTTTGGACACTAGTGTATTGATTACAATTTGCTTTATGTCGCAGAGACACAGGAACAGGGGAGGGGTGGGAGTGGGAAGTAAGCGACCGTGGCGTTCATTAAGACATCTTCAGGGCTGCCGACAGAGGGGTTCGAACCCAACTACGTGACCGAAACCACGCTCGGTAAACGTAGAGTAGATGCTTTAGTTACTTCGTGAGGTATTGTTGGGCTGCTTTCCGGGGCAGAACCAATGTGCCAAGCTGACCGTACACATCGGCTGACTCGAATGGAGAGACGTTTATGACCCGAGAACAGCCAGGTGCGAGACGTATCCGCCATTGTTTAATTACGAACCTCGCGGCTTTCTCCAGTCGTAATTGCTCAGGCTATCTGTCCATCGGTAATATCCGGCCCTTGTTCCTCCTCGAGACTGCAAATTGAATGACAAACTTTATAACCTGCGTCTATCAAGACCATGATTTATAGTAATGGACATGGACCATTGTGTCCTTAAAGAAACTGTCTGTGTTGGTCCGTCATTGAAGGAGTTCTGTATTCATCCACTCAATCACGAATGCTCTCTGCGCAGTTGGTGACAAGAGTGGTTAGTCATCCATCCATGCACGAGCGCAATCCAATCATGAAATCATTCACTCACCAGCTCATGTAAAGACTTGCGAGACAAAAGTAAGCACTAACTCAACGTCTAGAACAAAATAAACAAATAAATCAACTTTAAAGAAAAAACTACAATGTCGAAAGAAACTGGATTGAAATAGTTAATAAGATTAATGTAACAATAGGGAAAATAATTCATGTATAAAAGCATATTCTGGAGTACCTCCCCTGTTTGTATCGCGTATAAAGCAGTACAAAATCTCGGCAATCTATGAGCATGATCTTTTATTAGCACAAACCAGGCCTCCTGTGGACAAACATTTCCTTTCTAAGTGGAACCACAAACGCTGACTCTCAGAGGTTCGAAGTCACAATGCTATTATTTTTAGTTCATTCTTATTAACTTTCGTCCCCGACTGCGTGGAAATAATGTTTGAGCTCTCGTCAGTGTGTTCAAACTAAACTGGTTCATATGCGCTCCTTGTTTTCTCATTACGAGCTAGAACGTAAAGGCAGAGGGTGATCAAAATTACACCAGCGCGTGCTTTATTCAGCCAACTAGGGTTTTTACAGTCAACAAATATTAAAACTTTCTTTCAGAGGAGTTTTTCATAGAACTTTTTATACTGAGAATGTCTTCCAATAGTTTACCTTGATTTACGGCTGGGAAGGGACTGAGTGGAGCGTCGTGCGAAAACAGAAAACCAGATAGTGGGGTTCGAACCCGCCATCACAGCTCTACAGCCATTCCGCTCGGCATACTGACTTCAAATGCTCCAGAAAAATCCTTTCATTCGTATCACGCTCTTTCTTGTTATCAATAACGCAGAGTACTGCAAGTAGAGGATGTTTCCAACTTCGAATGGATCTTTATGCCGTAAAAAACAAGTCTTCATACTTGACTTGAAGGCTGACCACTGGCGTCCTTGAGTACCTTACTTGGCTTCCGACACAGCCAGAAACTTGCTCTTTAATGAGTCAAACAATGAAACTGCAGCTTAAAACAGTGTTTTCGAATGCACCTGGTCGTGAACCCTGCATCTGCTCAAGAGTAGTAAACATTGCTCACCTTCTAAAATAGAAATGCATGCATAATATCAACTAATGACAATAAAGTGGGCTCTCAAAACGAAAGTATTTCCTCCCTAAACATATTAGCGCCACCATAACATAAATACATCATATTTCTGATCCAGGGAAGCTTCCTCACTTTATACAAGAAAAATTGAAATGATTTTTAAAATGACTTAACAAATACAAGTTCTCTTACCTTGTTAACTTCAGTGTAATGAATTCCTAAGGTCTTTACAAAGTCGCCTGATTTTTTCGATGCAATTTGTACAAGGATGAGAAATTATTATTCTACCCTCAGTACGTAAAGGTTTCTGATACATTTCAGGGAACTGACATTTGGAACATAGAATTGCATTAGAAATATCCCTCAGTGTGTCCCTAACTTACCATGGTAACAACACAGTCGTATAGCCTCAAGAAGTGACTGTGTGTCCCTAACTTACCGTGGTAACAACACAGTCGTATAGCCTCAACAAGTGACTGTGTGTCCCTAACTTACCGTGGTAACAACACAGTCGTATAGCCTACTGTGCATCCCTAACTTACCGTGGTAACAACACAGTCGTATAGCCTCAACAAGTGACTGTGTGTCCCTAACTTACCGTGGTAACAACACAGTCGTATAGCCTCAAGAAGGGACTGTGTGTCCCTAACTTACCGTGGGAACAACACAGTCGTATAGCCTTAACAAGTGACTGTCCTCCTTGATTCCTTTAAGCCAGTTAGTTTGCGTCTTTCCGCTCTCTATGTACTCCAGAATTCTCTTGGCTGTTCTCTCTGTTGGCATTATTTTAATGTGTCCATACAAGCAAAGTATTCTCTTTTTAAATTATGATGTGATTTTCTCGGTCCTTTTGTATAGTTCCTCATTTGGTCGCAGTCTAAATTCTTGACCCACTTTCCTAGTATCTTCCTCAAGATTTTTCTCTCTTTTTTCTCCATGTTCTCTAGTAATCGTGTCCTATTCAGTGGAATGCATTCGATTGCATACAAACTTTCTGGCTTTATCACAGTGTTGTAATGTCTGACTTTCGCGGTGATTGAGATTAATTTTTTGTTATAGACATTTGATATAAATGGTATGCTGTTTCCATCTTCCTTGCCCTGTTCTGTACCGCCATTCCTGGTACTCCTGTCTCCTAGCACTCTTGTAACTGTCCCATACTTAGTGACAATAGTCTTTGTCGGGTCATTTTACTCTGAATCATTAGTTCTGTTTTTTAAACGATATCTGAAGCCTGTCTTTACAGCAATCTCTTGAAGCATTTGAATCTGTAGCTTAGCAGTTTCTGCGTCTTCTGCCAGAATTGCCATATCATCTGCGAACGCTAGATAGTCAATTTTGATTCCAGATCTCCCCAGTATTATTCCATTTTCACCCCTAATTCTGTCAATCTCTTCCTCGACTCTCTGACCACTTTTTCAAGTATAACAGTGAACAGGAGTCTCCTTGTCGGACACCTGTTTCAATTTTAAACAATTTTTAACAACGTACCCATAAACCTTACTTGTGATGTGTCAGTGATGATTTCCTTCATTCAATTTTTAGTTGTTTTTTTCATCTACCCCAAATTCCTCCAAAGTGCTTATCAGGGTTGTTCTGTCGACCGAATCATACGCTTTCTTGAAGTCAACAAATACAATCAGCCGGGCTGAGTGGCTCAGACGGTCTGACTCCAACTTGGCAGGTTCAATCGTGGCTCAGCCCGGTGTTATTTGAAGGTGCTCAAATACGTCAGCCTCGTGTCGGTAGAGTTACTGGCACGTAAAAGAACTCCTGAGGAACTAAATTCCAACACCTCGGCGTCTCTGTAAACTGTAAAAGTAGTCAATGGGACGTAAAGCAAATAACATTATTATTATTATTATTATTATTATCTGCGTATGGATCCAATGGATCACACTAAGCTCTAACGATTCTATTTTCTGAGTTGCCAAACAGCTCTCATCCTTTCTCCGTGGATCCTTTTTCGTTCCTCTGTCCACTTTGCTCCAGTCGTCTTTTTCACTTCGTTCTCTGGTTGCACTTTCCATCCATTAATTTTTTCCTATAGAGGTTTCTGTCCACGGTGTCACCTGAGTTCCAGATCCTTCTTCACTTCCATGGAATATTTTTTAGATGTTCTATGTAGGTGAGAATCTTGTGCCAGTCTCAGTCTGCGGACGTGTCCATAAAATTTCAGACCTCTTTTGCGGATGTCTGCTGCAATGTTGGAAAGCTCTTCTGTCACTTTGCGTGACCTCAGTCTATAACCATCTTCTCTTTTTCGGGGGCCAATAATTTTCCTCAGGATTATTATTATTATTATTATTATTATTATTATTATTATTATTATTATTATTATTATTATTACAGTATAATAATATTTCAACACTGACGTCGATATCTGGAAATTCGAATTACATCTCTTTAACGAGGACAATTTATTTTCACACGGACTGCCGCTATCTTAACTGCTCCATATATACAAAGCTCGACGATGCGCCCACCTGGCCTCTGCTCTGCGAGGGCCGCACATAATAGACCAAACAGTTCGTTGTACGATTCCATTAACTTGGAGTTGGCCGCGTCTGCTAATGGCCTTTATTTACTACTTTGATTTGATTATGTTCATCCGAGACACTGCTGACTGCATAGCATGTAAACATTGTGTCCGTGTTCAGCTTCAGATATTCTTTACGTTTTATGTGCAATGCGTTTGACCGAACCAGAATTGTGGAGTATCACAGTCCAAAGTGCAATGTCAAAAACGCGGAAACTGTACGGTAACCCCGGTGATGTGACAGCGCAGAGTGGAGCAACTTACTCTGCTCAGCAACCGGGGTCCGTGTGTCCCCAGAAGTCGGCAGTTAACATCATTTGGACGGTTCCCGTAGAGAATCGCCATCGTGTCGAGAGGAAGGCTGGAGGTTGTATAATGTCAAGTTTGCAGATGAAACACGGGTATCACTTAGGCTAAATGCACGACGACATGTGGCGTGGAGACGTAAAGGACGCGGTGGTGTACTGTTTTGGCCTGGGATTATGCACGGCCATCAATTCGAGAGAAGTTAACTGCAGAGCGGTATACCGAAATGTAGAACCCTTTAGGGGTGAATTTAGTTTCGTCGACGACAATGCTCGCCCTCATCGAAGAACTTATGAGAGAATTGGCCAGGTAATTCACTGGACATGAACTGCATTGAGCTCGCATGGGGCAGCTTGAGCGTCCACAACCTCCACAGACACTGGCACACCTCACCGGAGTCCTCAAGATGAGGTCAGTGTACTGATCGCAAGCATGGCAGAGCGTGTCAGAGATCTGAACGATGCCAGAGGAAGTCAGAGACTGTACTGAGGCAGAGTGAAGAAGGGACAACTTCAAATTGTAACCGTCTCGCTTATTACTGTTCATTTGCGTTAGATAGTGGAAGAAAAACACTTGAGTTTGTAAAAGTTTACATTTCCACCTTGTTCCAATACCTCGAGCTGTTACAGGCCACTCAAGGCGCTGTGTCGGAGCCTTGTGGTCTCACACCATAGTAAGCCGATTCGAGTCCCGTTGGTCTCACCATCAGAATGTTGGTAGGAAAAGTGCTGATATACAAGCCTGACTTCTCCCCACTGCTCATATGACGGTGATGCAGATTCGTCCGGCGGTTGCTCATACGCTCCTGGACCACTGCAGACATGACTTATTACGTCAGGATGAGCATCTGGTCATAACAACTCACTACGGTCCGGTTGTGTGTGGCCGGAGATCAATTTACAACCTAGAAGTGAAAATGAACTGAGATTACGACTTGTACAAAACTTGTGTGGTTCAAATGTAAACGGAGTTCAGAAAAGTGGACGTTGCAACACCGCACAACAAATGAAACACGAAATAGGTTTGCCCTTTAAATGATACACGTTGAATTAAGCTGGCCTTGACTGTCGTCAAATGAACGTCGTATGCAGCATTTCTCAGCGAACACAGGTGAAGGAAAACACGGATCCCCACGGTATTAGGTTAGCGATGTTCACGACCTTGGTGCTGTTCTCTTTCATGCTTCGAAGAATCGATTAGTGTTAAGAATTGCCCAGTTGCTCGTTCGGTCTTGTGTGCTTTAATGTCACGTCAAGAGCTCGCCGCATGTCCGTTTTCCCTTTACGGTACCTACGGCGATATTAAAGAGGTTTTAAATCATAAAATTTGGTCATAGTGCCTTTATGGGCATAGCAGAGCGAATACGTAGATGTCAGGAAAAGGCGAAGCAACTCGGCATGTCAGTTGCTAGCTCATGTTTCATACGGAGCGGGAATCGAAGAGGGCAGTCCCCAGCAGGTTTGAATACATTACATTTTCTCGAGAAGTACTTGGATCGATTTTCGGACTAATCACAGTGCTGAACTTGTGATGTTTGTGGATTTAAGACTAGGTGTAGAAAACAGTGTTTATAGCATTATCTCAGAGGATATTCTATATTGAACGGTCCATACGTTATTTGAGGTGGACAACTTAGTTGAATAACCCTCAATATCCTACTAATCAGACATGTGTAAAACATGACCGTAAACAATTCATAGAGGTTATGTTGTAGAATTATGTTTCATAATACAGCTTATGTACGCACAACAACTACAGCTAACAATGTTAGTCTTTTCTTATGATTTATCGTACAAACACAGGTAATATTTTGTTCACAATCAGCTGTTCTGCTATCTCGAATATAAAACAACTCCTTGAACTGAGGTTGAAGAGTTTAATCCGCGGAAGTTCACCACTCCAAGTTAATCCTAGTTCAGTGCAAATTGATCTCAGATTAACGTTTATACAACAAAAAATCCGAGTTTAGTGTGAACTGAGATCAATTTCGTCTCTGATCTAAGATCAAGTGATTTATGCAACCGGCATTACGAAGATTTAACTCGCTTGATACCAGACCTTGTAGAGAAAGGGGAAAGGGTTGGACATACATACACTGACTGACAGTGACAATGCAACACCAAGGAGGAGTGCTTCGAAAGGGATGAAAGTTGGGGAAAAAACAGAGACGGCACGGAAGAATAATTGATGTTTATTTCAAACCGATATGCAGGTTACACAATGCGCACGGCATCGACTCAGTAGGATGTAGGACCACCGCGAGCGGCGATGCACGCAGAAACACGTCGAGGAACAGAGTCAATAAGAGTGCTGATGGTGTCCTGAGGGATGGTCCATTCTCTGTCAACCATTTGCCACAGTTGGTCGTCCGTACGAGGCTGGGGCAGAGTTTGCAAACGGCGTCCAATGAGATCCCACACGTGTTCGATTGGTGAGAGATCCGGAGAGTACGCTGGCCACGGAAGCATCTGTACACCTCGTAGAGCCTGTTGGGAGATGCGAGCAGTGTGTGGGCGGGCATTATCCTGCTGAAACAGAGCATTGGGCAGCCCCTGAAGGTACGGGAGTGCCACCGGCCGCAGCACATGCTGCACGTAGCGGTGGGCATTTAACGTGCCTTGAATACGCATTAGAGGTGACGTGGAATCATACGCAATAGCGCCCCAAACCATGATGCCGCGTTGTCTAGCGGTAGGGCGCTCCACAGTTACTGCCGGATTTGACCTTTCTCCACGCCGACGCCACACTCGTCTGCGGTGACTATCACTGACAGAACAGAAGCGTGACTCATCGGAGAACACGACGTTCCGCCATTCCCTCATCCAAGTCGCTCTAGCCCGGCACCATGCCAGGCGTGCACGTCTATGCTGTGGAGTCAATGGTAGTCTTCTGAGAAGAGCGGACGCCGGGAGTGCAGGCCTCCTTCAACCAATCGACGGGAAATTGTTCTGGTCGATATTGGAACAGTCAGGGTGTCTTGCACATGCTGAAGAATGGCGGTTGACGTGGCGTGCGGGGCTGCCACCGCTTGGCGGCGGATGCGCCGATCCTCGCGTGCTGACGTCACTCGGGCTGCGCCTGGACCCTTCGCACGTGCCACATGTCCCTGCGCCAACCATCTTCGCCACAGGCGCTGCACCGTGGACACATCCCTATGGGCATCGGCTGCGATTTGACGAAGCGACCAACCTGCCCTTCTCAGCCCGATCACCATACCCCTCGTAAAGTCGTCTGTCTGCTGGAAATGCCTCCGTTGACGGCGGCTTGGCATTCTTAGCTATACACGTGTCCTGTGGCACACGACAACACGTTCTACAATGACTGTCGGCTGAGAAATCACGGTACGAAGTGGGCCATTCGCCAACGCCGTGTCCCATTTATCGTTCGCTACGTGCGCAGCACAGCGGCGCATTTCACATCATGAGCATACCTCAGTGACGTCAGTCTACCCTGCAATTGGCATAACGTTCTGACCACTCCTTCTTGGTGTTGCATTTGCTCTGTCAGTCAGTGTACATACATACATACATACATACATACATACATACATATATACATACATACATACATACATACATACATACATACATACATACATACATACATACATACATACATACATACATACATACATACATACATATATTGTCGGAATGAAGAATGGTGGAGCCTCACTGGTACAGTGTCCGGCTCCATGGCTAAATGGTTAGCGTCCTGGCCTTTGGCCACAGGGGTCTCGGGTTCGATTCCCGGTAGGGTCTGGAATTTTAACCATCATTGGTTAATTTCGCTGGCACGACGCGCAGGTCGCCTACGGGAGCACCTCGCGAGGCCACTCCCGGCACTAAAAGCCATATGCCATTTCATTACTGGTACAGTGTTGGCCACCATGTTGTTGCTCATAAGACACACTATCCTCTCGAATGTGTTTTGTAACCCATTTGTTGTCCAATTTCTTTTCGCGCAATGTCAGCTGCTGAGTGTCAGATCGCCACCCGCTGCAAGGTACCCAGGGACCAGGCGAAGTGTGCGATTTGTCTCAGCTGCCCCTTCTTCAGGCACGTTGTTACCCGCCGTCAAGCAACCCCTGTCTCTACTAACCATCAAAGTCACCCACCCTCAATAGCAACAAACCAAGTCACACAACCTCATCCTACCACTGAACTGACACACCCATGGTATTCCCAGACCCCTCCGTCCCCTTCTCTTAAAATACCTAAACAAACGCCTCGCGTCCCCCGTAGCCCTCATAAACGGGCCAGTACACAGTCCCACGCCCTGAAAACCCCGTCACTCTCTTTGGTAGAAAATTCGCACCTCCTACCCTTCCAAATCACCGGAAGCTTAGGACACAACTTGGCCAGAACTTGGATCAACGAAACAAGCAATCTTGCACCCCAACGTCGTGGGACATAGAGGGTCACCGCCAGCAGCAGTTTACATGCAAGTGCAACTAATGCACTCGATGAGGGAGACAGCAATCAAAGAAAATGTGCTGCAAGCCAAAGGAGAGCTGAATTCAGTTTTTAAAAGTAGCAAAGATCATAGAATCACAGATCCAAGAGTGCAAATTGGGACAACTACTCATTTGAAAGAAGGGTTATTAGTTATTAGGGTTTCAAAACAATTATCAAGGGAGACCCTTCGATACATTTCCGACGTCTTTAAAATCGTTTCTTAAAGAGTTGTGTTAGCATTTGATAGGGATTCTGCCACGCAGGCACAGCGCTGGTTGGTGTGGATGAACCGCAGATAGGACGCAGTTCAAACTAGGCCTCAACACTGGCTATAATGAGCTCGCTGATGGGCAAAGTGTCCCCAGGAATTCAGCTGTGACTAAACAGACGTTTCAGTTTCTTCTTTGGTGTTCTAGTGGAGAAAAGTAGGGGGCCTGTACTCGACTGACAAACCGTTTGGTTTGAGACATCTTCAAACTCGTGATAACAGGCATTTGTTTGCTACGTGCTGTATGGAAGTGGTGGTGGTGATGATTACTGTTTTAAGAGGAAGTACAACTAGGCAAACACCAATCAGAGAGAAAAATGAAGGGATTCGAAAAATGAAGGTATGGTCCAAAGGAAGACAAGGGCCACGTAGGGCGTGAAAATGAAAGACTCCCTAGCCCTCGGAACTTAATAGCGTCGGGGTCGGAAGAGAACAAGAGTTGACGAAGAAAGGTCGGATAGGACAGATCAAAGTGAGAAGTCTGACACTAGAGGAAGCAATGCCAGGACTCAGCTAAGAGCCTCATGGTCACCAACCCACCCTTGCAAGTTAAGACCCCCTGGGGCCCCTTTTAGTCATCTCTTAGGACTGCAGGGGATCTGTGGGTGTTATTCTACCGCCCCACCAACAGACAGAAATATACCTTCAATCCCCATAGTCTATTGAATGACATGTTCTTTTCTTCCCTTACCTTCTTTGTCGTGTAACGCCTTTATCAGAGATCTTGTTAAGTTTTCATCATATGAATCTGCCTAAATTTCAGTCCACGAGTCAGTCAGCACACTTGAGTACTACTCTTCCTGGATGAAAACTTGTCAGATCACTTACGACATTTTTCTGCCTATGGAAGACACCTGGTTGGATCAGAGACTTCCGGCCTAATTCCTTTCATGGACCATTTTTTCCGAGGAGTGAATTTTCTTCAGCAGTGGCTTTTTTCTTCGAGCATCGAAAAGAAAACCTGAAATTGCTTTCCTTATGAGCACTATTCTCAACGTGTCTGTGTGGATATTCGCTCCCAGCATCCACCGACATTCCACTTTGATACATTTCCAGTATATTTTATTGCAAGTACTGTTTCGTGGAATGTCCACACGTGCTTGCCAAAAACATAAGAACAACTTCTGCACAAGGATTCTGGAAGAAAGTGCTCAGGATTGCTTAGAAAAACTTATTTGAAAGGTTCGAAAAGTATGAGCACTCCTTGTGTAGGTCAAGCCTAGACATCTCGTCCTACCAACCGAACAACGTTTTATACTCCACATCAACAAGCCCCAGTGCATGGCTGCCAACTCCCCTATAATATAACTAAATTTACAAATACGGGACTATTTCGCTTACTTAAAATCCGGGACAAGATAACATTGCAGGCTGACTGATTGTTAACTGAACGTGTTAGTGCTGTCACCAGGGTAATGAGCCATATTCCTTAATGTCTGGGCAACTCCGCCCATCAGGTTAGGTATTATTTCGTATCATTTAGTGTGCTCACAAAATCAAATTTAACAGTATTCTAGTAAATATGAAAACCAAATTTATAAGTAACAGGATCACGGCACATGGCAGTCAGAAAATTTACACGCACCAAGAATGAACACGGTTAAATACGGAGCATTTCACTCGTTTAAACTAGAACTGTCCGTATATCTGTGTTCCGGCTGTTAACTGTCTGTGTGGTGCAAGCGTTCGGTTTCATCAAATTGTGTTGTCTTGCACGGACATGACCCCGAACTAATAATACTCCAGATGGTCATAAAAAGCTCGAGAAACTAAAATAAGTTGGTGGCGGACCGCAGAATAAGCCTTGACCGTCGTGAGCTCGTGTTACCAGGCGTCTCTGGTGTTTACAAGGCGGCGCATTTTACGAGCTCGTGTCTAAACGTTTACTTCCAGTTTATGAAGTCCGCACTAACAAATACATATTGGAACAGCGCACAGAACCACATATCAAAGAAGCATCAGCCCGCAGTCCCACGGCCAGCAAGAGTGAAACTCTTATTATCAACGGGAAATACACAAACATAGTGGAAATGGTCTCATTTCTGAAGAAAAGTGAACTGTGCAGCGCGTGCGACACCACTACTGTTCTATAGTTGGGTACCACATTCTCCGCACACATCTCCTGTGGGTGTAGGGAATGAAAACAGTTCGTAGTAATAGCAGCCAGATAACGGTCGAGCTTTTATATCTATAGTTAAATAACGTAGATGGTATCTTTCCTCCAGCCGTTGCTAAGGGTAATGTTTCGCCCCTTCTCTATGCTTCATCTTCGAGTGTGTGTCGCTGTGGCTCACGGATAACCGTGCGATGTTCCTTGCTTCCAGCTACTTTCGGCATTTTGTAAATTTATGTTCGCCTTTGTTCAGTAAATTTTCTTCTTGACAACTTATGTAGTGCTCGTGTATTATCGGGTGTAGCTTCAGAACTGCGGAATGTGCAAGTAGCTACACTGCTCTATACACCTGTTGGTTTATTACCGCTTATCTTAACTTGATTTCTTCACGTCCGGTTTCTAAAGATCTTTAACAATAATCTGTATTTATTTGGCCTCACATTATTTGTTTATTAACCTTTTTATTCAACTATTTAATAAACAATTAAAATGACACTGAAATATAATTTTGAAATTTGACTGTTTTTGCTCCAAACCAGAGACTTTTCAACTTGCCAATCCTCCGTTCTGTTACAATTGTTTATTTATTTTACTGGGACAGCAATTAATATGAAAAAGGAAGAGTTATATGCAAGTCATTATATAATTGTCTCAGTATTACTTATTTTTTTTCGCAGAGTGTTGATGAGGAAATATCTCCTGAACAAATGTTATGCCAATAAGGATACCCCCCCCCCCCCCCCCACGCTCTGGCTTGTTAGTTCTAAACGCCTCTTTCAAATTCAATATTTACATCATTCCACGTCATACGATGTCAACATCGGGGAGACATTTCGTAAAACTAGCACATACGCCCAAATAGCTGCCATCTGGTAACGTAAATGACGCGCAAGCAGCTTAAATGGCACCAAATCGAAATGCCTGCAGACGATAGCTTAGTCTGCTAAGGTATGTGAGACAGGACTTCACTAGTGGAATTCAGTGTCAGTGATCACTTCCTCCCCTTCCCGTCCCGAACCTGGCGCGTAATGGAAGCGGCTTTTAAAACATCAAAGCGCCGCTTAGCACTTGGGTTGGCTCCGAGACAGTTATGCAATTCCTTTAATTCACAAAACAAATTCGAGCCAAGAATATTCGACATTTTACGGATTTTGTTTAAAATAATGTCAACAATCTTGAAGTTAGGCATTGTTTGAGTCTTGCTGAAGGAGCACTTGGTTCCAGGTGTTCTCAGTCATAAGAATCCGCGAAATCTAATAAGGGTTTGGTCGTAAATGCCATTGTAGTGGTCCAAGACAGGAGTGAACCGGCATTCTCAGAAGAAGCCCTACCAGTGGAGGCCGCTCTCAGCTGTAAATTCACTTTTAAAGTTACGTATTACCAGTAATAATTAACAGTATCAGTACACAATGAAAGATATCTGACATATCAATTACGGTACTGGATTAATTACATTTTGTAGCACATTACAGTTTCCAGAGCGGCAAAATCTTAACACTGAACACGTTGTAATGATGTCTGTTTGAAAAGGAACTGACTTCCCTGCTGTGACACAGTGACAGTACGGTCATTGTTGCAGAACTCACAACTCCCGATGGACCCAATGTTGCTTTAGGTTAACATGATATTCAGTACACACATGCACTAAGCTTATTACTTTCCCCTAAGTTCCAATGTTGCTGTGAATTAACTACAGATGTAAGCTTGCATAATCAGTCAAGAGATGGCAGAAAAGTTGAATATAATTTCTCTTAGATAAAATAGTTGACAGTGGTGCACTCGATGGTCATGGAGGACGATGTCTTGGTGTTTACTTTCTGTATTTTATAAGTGAGAGTGTGTTGAATTAGGAGTGTATTTATTTTGTTTTGTGTAAAAACCTTTCAAAATACCGTGTGTATCATATATACTTAAATTTAGCAGTATTATTTTGTTATAAATATATCTGAAGTTGTTGTTAATCTAAAGCAACATTGGGACTCAAGGGGTAAACTGTGTTACCGTATCCTAACCTGAAAACAATAATGAGCAAGATGAAGCATTTTGATAGCCACTGAAAGAGACAGAAATAGAGGATATTCTCGAGAAGCTTGTTGACAGGACAATATCTGACTTCAAATGTAGTGATTCAAGCGATGAATTTTGTAACTATATAGGCCTGTATACAAATAGTGTATTATGAACGTCATGGTCGCCTTTAATAATTTGTTCTGTAGGTCACAGATGCAAATCCAGATTATTGAGAACAACCTCCTGGAGTAAGTTTAGACAACAACATAAGTGAACATTATCCAGAAAAGAAAGAACGTCCCAAGTATCGTTTTGAATTTTGAATTTTATACCGGGAAGGGTACTTGTAGAGATGTGGGCCTAGGTTTTTCTGGCGACATTGTAATGGCTCTTACAAGTGAACTTCCTGGTCATAAAAATTTTAAAGTTTACTTTGATGATTGAATTTCCTCCCTGCAGTTAGCCATTGCCCTGAAAGTAAGGGGTATTTTTTGTGTTGGTACCATCCGGAATGACAGGATGGGGAAATGGCCGCTAATGGCTGAAAATGACCTAAAGAAGAAAGGAAGAGTCAGAGTGTAAGAGGAACACAGCATTGCCCTCATTCGGTGGTTCATAACTTCATATATCGGTGTAGATCCAGAAGATAAATGCCAACGATGGAGCCAATCGGAAAAGAAAACTGTGGGAATAGAGTGTCCCCAAGTGGTAAAAGAATACAATCAGTTCATGGGGGGAGTAGATTTAGCAGATATGCTGCTTGAGCTATACAGAGTAGACATTAGATCGGTCAATTAGTATACTAGAACTGTGTTTTCGTGTATTAGTGTTGCAGTAATCAATGGTTGGCTACTGTACCGTAAACATAAAAAACAGCAAGGAGAAAAATGCATGCATTCCCTTGTACAATTTCACTTAGAAATATCTCAAACACTGACTAGGGCAGGGAAATTTCTGAATCGAAAGTGTGGCCGACCAAGTGACAGTCCAAATCAAGAACCCAGTGGAGAAAAGTTTGCTCCAAGACCAGTCGATGATGTAATGTATGATGCATATCCACACTGGCCTCGGCATGAAAAAGGAAAGGCTGCTGTAAATGATGTCCTAGCGGAATCACCCAGCTGACCTGCTCTAAATTTAGTGTTAATTTGTGCTTGACAGGAACTAAGAACTGCTTCTTCGAATTTCAGAACAAGTAATTGAAGAAACATTATTTTTGAGGCATAATTTATTGTTCTATTCATCTTTGTAGAATTATATTGTGAGACAATGTTAGATATAGCTTACTTTGTTTGCCAGATGTAATTTTGTGTACAGAAGAACACCATGTAAATTGCTCTGTGAAATATGTATGTCACATTTGAATGTTACCACAGGCTCCCAATGTTAACCTAGAGCAACATGCTGAATTTTCTAAATTTATTTGGGACTGAGTGACTTGGTCACGAATGTTATTTAGCCGAAATAATGTGTAGAGAACAAGTCCGACGACTGTGTTCCTCAGTCAAACAGTGTTACGACACCCAGTGTCCCAGGGTCTTGAAGACGCCGGGCGGTCGCTATGGACTCTCTAGTAGTCGTCGTTGACGGGTTAGAGTTCATTACACTCCGCGCTTATGACCGTCCATCTTCATTATCACCTCATCAATGATGACTACGGCCACCACTGTGTCTGTCACTGATCTTCGCGACGATAGACTTGGCAATATGTGGATTATTATATCTCGAACAGAAAAAATACATCAGGCATGCACGATTGGAAGTCTCATTTTCTACCTCTCTTTTTGCGACAACTCACATATTTGAACTTCCGTTATTACCGGTAAACATCGTTCGGCGAAAGCTGCTCCTGTCCATCTTACCACAAAAATATATGTTCGAAAAGGAGAAATGTATAGCCTTTTAGGGACCAGGAGGTACGGAATGAACGACCTACCGACTTACCTCTACAACAAGGCACCATCACGATTAACAGAATCATATCTGGAGGACTATTTACGTGTGACTAACTCATCAATGTGCATTGCTCAGTAACATTCAAGCTCAACGATGCTGACTGGTGCGTGAGGTTGGCGCACTAGGGGAAGAACAACAACTGTGGAAATATTTCCTCTTAACACAGGGGAAATGGAAGAGGACCCTCCACGTAAGAGAAGAGCCTAGGCTTCGTCTGCGTCGGAAGAGAACAAGACTTGGCCAAGAGGGGTCTCTCTCACTGACAGTAAGGCCAACGAGGATCAAACTCGAACCAGTTGGGACGCGAGAGACAGAGTCAGCAGCCGGCAGATTTAAACACAGTCTGAGCCCGGAGCACAAGCTACTGAACAGCTCCGAGTGTGGTCCTTTCGTAGCTGAATCGGAAAGGCATCGCTCATTGGATGGGCGGTTCCACTTCCATCGTTTAGGTATAACTTCACGGACAACTCACATTATCCCTCTAGGCATAACAGATATCACTGTAACGACGAGCGCAGTAGATGCTACACCTATTGTTAAATGTTCTTGTCCGCCTTGGAACTCCACACTTGCGATAAAGCTCGTGAAGTGGAAGGGAGTACGCTCATACGTCAAATCACAAGCGACAGCCAAAACTTCCCGGAGCCGAATCCACAGTAGTAGGAGGTAAAAGAACAATGTTACTGTTTGGGATTCGAACCCCTCCTGCTAAGTCTAGTTTGCTAGCCATAGCTACGGTGAGGCCAACATTTGGAACTAAGAAGCCTATTGGGTATCTGTTCAGAGTTAAAATCTACGCTAACGTCCATGTTATTCCCAACTGACATTAGTTCATTTTTTTCTTTTTCATTAGAGTTTCACCGTCGAGCCAAAACCCAAATAAATCGTTCCAATCCTGTGTGGGTACAAGGCCGACTACACATTACGGGCTCCATAAAACTAAATAATAATAATAGGGTGGTGCACCAGTAATTAATTTAAATTAGACTCTTCACCGACACAAGACACCAGGAGGGTGGCAGGCGCAAAGTAGACCTTTCTTAAGAAACGACAATTTGCTCAATCGGCATACAAGTCGATAGCCGAAAACGAAAGGGTTACAATTCAAAATCTATTTTTTCAAGAGTTTTAGCAGTTTACACCATTTCTCCTCAAAAACACACTTGATGATGATGCTTGTTGTTTATGGGGCCTACCATCTAGCTCATCAGCCCCTCATGGTACGAAATGTAATGACAATTTAAAAGTCCAAAATCATCCACTGACCTGAATTCGAAACGTGATGTCGAGGAATGAATGGATGGATAAGAATTTAAAACAAACAGCGGATCCAACCCGCAATGTCCCACCTGCCAAGGGACTGCCAGGTCATCGCCCCCTCATAATGGTACTTATCGCTAGTAAAGTAGAACCATGGTATTTCTCATGTTGCGATACTAATGACAAGTAGCGTTGACTCACGGTGTTCCATACATTATGGTACTCCTCACAAGTACTGTACTTCGCACGGGTAACGCAAACCCATGGTGTTCGTCATCTACGTGCACTAATCACAGGTGTTTCTCACGGGTACTGGAAAACCCGAGAACCAGCAAGACACAAACACACTGAAGCAGAATAAAGATCAAAGCATCCGAAAGTTAGGGAAACCCTCGAAGAAAACGGAAGCACAGGTGATGGAATAAAAAGCGTGAAAAGCACTTGAAATAAGTTTTAAATCCTGGAAGAGGTGGAATTAAAAAAGACTGAGGAAGACTTCTACGAGCGAGTTGGCCGTGCATTCTGGAGATAGTGTGTTCGAACCCCCTCTGTTGCTACTAATGTGTTCCTAACACACAGTGGTACTACTCGCAAGTAAAGGCGACCCATGGTGTTCGCCGCATGATGGTGTCATCTGCGTCCCCCCAGCGACAGGGAAATAAAAAACACTTGTTGAACTTTTTGTAATGAAAATTGGTGGGTACTTTGCCCTAATATCATTTATTATAATCTGGAAACGAGTCACAAATCAAAACCTGGCATGAATACATTAAAGTTTTGTGTTGTATGGGACAGCGGCTTTTGAAATGTACTGTTACAGAAGAATGCTGAAACTCATACGGGTAGATCGGAACAGAAATGAAGATATACTGAATCGAGCTGGAGACTATTTGGTGAAATCTGATGAGAAAAATTAAACAACTCTTTTGATACAGGGGTTAAGAACGGTACGACATCAAGACATGATTGTGACAAAGAGATTAATGTAGGATGCTGAAGTTCGGTAAAATTGAAAAGGTTAACACAGCGCAGGGTGGTATAACTGTGGCCTGATAATCTAATAAACAACAACGGAACAGATCCTCGTATCTGACGTATAATTATGTTCCTATAAAAGAGCACGGTCTGTCTCATGAGTTCATCCTGTAGCGTACTTTACTTTTTATTTTGCCGAGTCTTCATCAGAAGGCTACTATTAATCTGTCCTAGAAACCGGTATTGGGATTCCCAAGGAAATGTAGTGGCGGTACACCTAATTGATGCCCGGAGAATCGACCAGTAATTGAATATTTCTATGTAAAACATACACATGGCGATTCTATATAATCTAGAACAAATTATGATTACTAGTCTGTGCACAAAGTGAAATAAGTGAAGCAGTAAAGAGTGACAGCTAACCGCGTGATCACTGAAATGGACTACTTTACAAGAATGGACGCTTGCTAGATTTTTTATTATTATATCGCCAATACATAATAATAATAATAATAATAATAATAATAATAATAATAATAATAGTAATACCGGGCGAGTTGGCTGTGCGGTTTGAGGCGCGCGGCTATGAGCTTGCATCCGGAAGATAGTTGGTTCGAATCCCACTGTCGGCAGCCCTGAAGATGGTTTTCCGTGGTTTCCCATTTTCACACCAGGCAAATGCTGGGACCAGGTGTTTCCTAGGTGTTTCCTACTCTATCGTCGCCATAAGACTTATCTGTGTCGGTGCGACGTAAAGCCCCTAGGGAAAAAGATAATAAGAACGGCGTACGAGTATTTAAAGAAGACATTCCCCCTTGTAGGGAGTTACATACAGCGGCAAAAAATTTGTGCAGCAAGCAGGTTCATGTATCTGGTGGCTGTCATCGGTCGATGACCATGTCGCTGAAGGTTGTGAGAAAACCTTGTATCTGCGTCTAAAACTAGGAATTTTTTTAATAAACGTATTTCTGTAAATAACTCAAGCCGTAATGGATTTTTGTTTCGTGAAAGACGACACTAACGTCACCACTCGCATTTTGTTCTGCTCTCTATAAAATGTAAATGGGAACAACACTGACATGATTGCGAGAAATCCGACCGAAACTGACAGCCGATCGCAACAATATTTGTTCGTGTACTCCTGTATCTTGTTTCTTGATTTGAAGTCGGGGATGAATTTATAAGGCATGTTCTACGGCCAGATGCCCTTCCTGACGCCAAGGTCGCTTGAGGAGCTAATGGAGATGAAATGAATGGTGGGACGCTATGAATAGCAACTCTCCTGGCATTTACCTGGACGTGAAAATGGGACACCACGGAGCCGGCGGTGGGGTTCGAACCGCCGAAAAGACTTTGGCTCCACAGCGGTAGCGGCCATTCTCACGTATTTATCAATGATAAGAGTTCAATTTTCAAAATCGTGGACATAACACAGCACGCATGTCAAGTGTTAGTTAGGCTGTGCGGGGTGGAAGTGGCGCGTGCCTCCCCACCAGATTGATGTGGATTGTGCTAAACAATAATTCACAAGTTCCTTACGTATATATTTTTTTCTTGTGCTAGCGCCTAGTCTTAGCCTATTTCTTGTGAGTGATATTTTCACTTCATTTGTACTTAGCTGGGTGACTGATTTGCACTAGCAGCCAAGGAAAAGCAAAAAGAACGTTCTCACAGGATGCAAATCCCGAATGGCAAACAAACACGGGTAGGGAGAAAAGGAAAGCTAATTACTTGCGTCTTTATCTAAAAGATGAAAACAATTAGCGCTGCCTACATCGAGAAGTGTTACCATGTGTACCTCTTCATAGGTGCTGAGGGTACAATAATATCTAGGGGTTCTACTACGGATGTAGAGAGGCCGTACGGTTAGGGGCGCGCAGCTGTGAGAGAGTGAATATCGTTTTCCGTGCTTTCCAACACCAGCCAATGTCCGTAATGTACGGCCGCCTCCTTCCCACTCCTATCCCATTGCCGCCATAAGACCTATAGGAGACTCTCACCAGCATCACTAAAAGCTGCACGGTTTGTTCTGTTCTCTTTGACAAAAGATTAGCGTTAGGAAAATGTTGCAAATCTTGGGCGGTAAGATACGAGCTGCTCGACTAAACTGAACAAGTTGGAAGTAACAGTTGGTGTCCGGACACTCCACGTAGTACCATGTCGGCGTGTCAAAGACCTGCGGTGACACACTTCTTGTTTAGCCGACACTCAAGATATAGATCGCCCAAGAGAGATTCCGTTTATTGTGCTATCTTGTATAGAAAAACGGAACGTCGAAACTGACACACACGTAAGCAAGATGGCATCAAATCAAGATATTTATAATAATAATAATAATAATAATAATAATAATAATAATAATAATAATATACATACATACATTATCATTATAGACTGTTATGCCTTTCAGCGTTCAGTCTGCAAGCCTCTGTGGATTTACTAAACGTTGCCACAATCATCGATTTGCAACTATAGTGTTGTGGCCTCATTAAGTTCTATACCTCTTATCTTTAAATCGTTAGAAACTGAGTCTAACCATCGTCGTCTTGGTCTACCTCTACTTCTCTTACCCTCCACTGCAGAGTCTACTACTCTCCTAGGTAACCTATCCTTCTCCATTCGCCTCACACGACCCCACCACGGAAGCCGCTTTATGCGTACAGTTTCATCCATCGAGTTCATTCCTAAATTAGCCTTTATGTCCTCATTCCGAGCACCCTCCTGCCATTGTTCCCACCTGTTTGTACCAGCAATCGTTTCATGTCTTACTTCTAATTTATCAATAAGATATCCTGAGTCCACCCAGCTTTCGCTCCCGGAAAGCAAAGTTGGTCTGAAAACAGAGCGATGTAAAGATAGTTTCGTCTGGTAGCTGACTTCCTTCTTACAGAATACTGTTGATCGCAACTGCGAGCTCACTGCATTAGCTTTACTACACCTTGATTCAGTCTCACTTAATATATTACGATCCTGGGAGAAAACACAACCTAAATACTTGCAATTATCGACCTGTTCTAGCTTTGTATCACCAATCTGATATTCAATTCTGTTGAATTTCTTACCTACTGACATCAATTTAGTCTTCGAGAGGATAATTTTCATACCATACTCATTGCACCTATTTTCAAGTTCCAAGATATTAGACTGCAGGCTTTCGGCACAATCTGCCATTAAGACCAAGTCGTCAGCATAGGCCAGACTACTTACTACATTTCCACCTAACTGAATCCCTCCCTGCCATTTTATACCTTTCAAGACATGATCCATGTAAACTACGAACAGCAAAGGTGAAAGATTACAGCCTTGTCTAACCCCTGTTAGTACCCTGAACCAAGAACTCATTCTGCCATCAATTCTCACTGAAGCCCAATTGTCAACATAAATGCCTTTGTTTGATTTTAATAATCTACCTTTAATTCCATAGTCCCCCAGTATGGCGAACATCTTTTCCCTGGGTACCCTGTCATATGCTTTCTCTAGATCTAGGAAACATAAACACAACTGCCTATTCCTCTCGTAGCATTTTTCAATTATCTGGCGCATACTGAAGATCTGATCCTGACAGCCTCTCTGTGGGCTGAAACCACACTGGTTTTCATTCAACTTCCTCTCATTATATACTATTATTATTATTATTATCATTATCATTATTATTATTATTTCTGATGCTTGGAGGCAATCTAACTTCAGACTTAGGTCCCATCAATAGAGGCCGTTGTAACTAGGAAACATCAAATGTCGGACCCCAACAGATGGTGTAAGGGCCATTTGGCAAAAGAAAAAAAGAACTTTAGAAAGTTAAACTTCAAACTTTGACAGCCTTTTAATCCTACTGAAGAAAACCATTCATATGTGTTTGGCAGCATACAGTGGCTGTGAATGAAGTGACGAGCCACATGACCGAGCTTCTGCATCATCTCCCCAGCGTATTTCCTCTCGCCGAAGAGTCTTTCGTCCATTTCCCTATACAGAAGTAGTGTTGATTGCATTTCAAATATGACCTCATAATTCATAAATTCTTTCTTAATCATGGAAACCTGGAAATGAGAGGAATATAGAATCCTGGAAATGAAAAGAGAACTGGATGAATGACGTGAGCTCGTTGTAGATCCCAGAGAATGACTGGACAGACTGAAGGAATATTTTAAAGATCTTCTCATCGTAACAGTTGATGATAATGATGCTTGTATTTAAAGGGGCCTAACATCTAGGTCATCGCCCCTAATGGTACGAAATGAGACGAAATGTAATGACAATTTAAAACTTCAAAGACATCCACTGACCAGAATTTTTAAAAAACGTGATGATGAAGAATGAATAGATGGATATGAATTTAAAACAATCATTGGAACCGACCCAGAGACTATCATAAACAATAGGGACTGCTTCTAAAGCACAATCCTGAATCGAGGATGCTTGTTCAATCAGTCACTACTGATCTGCATTTAAGGCAGTCGCCCAGGTGGCAGATTCCCTATCTGTTGTTTTCCTAGCCTTTTCTTAAATTATTTCAAAGAAATTGGAAATTTATTGAACATCTTCCTCCGTAAGTTATTCCAATCCCTAACTCCCCTTCCTATACACGAATATCTGCCCCCATTTGTCCTCTTAAATTCTAACTTTATCTTCATATTATGATCTTCCTACTTTTAAAGACGCCACCCAAACTTATTCGTATACTAATGTCATTCCATGCCATCTCTCAGCTGACAGCTCAGAACATACCACTTAGTCGAGGAGCTCGTCTTCTTTCTCCCAAGTCTTCCAAGCCTAAACTTTGCAACATTTTCGCTACCCTACATTTTTTTTCGGAAATCACCCAGAACAAATCGAGCTGCTTTTCTTTGGAGTTTTTTCCATTCTTGAATCCAGTAACTCTGGTGAGCGACCCATACACTGGAACCATACTCTAGTTGGAGTCTTACCAGAGACTTATATACCCTCTCCTTAGGCTCCTACAAAGCTTCGCCTACGCTAATTTTCTGAGATCTGTTTTTTAGAAACATAAGCACCTTCAAAACCATGTTCAGAGATCTGTACCCTTTATTAACAATCCCATTTATGTGATTACCCCAATGAAGAATCGTTTCTTATATTAACACCTAGATACTTACAATGATCCCCAAAAGGACCTTTCACCCCATCAACGCAGTAATGAAAGCTGAGAGGACCCTTCCCATTTGTGAAACTCACAACCTTACTTTTAACCACGTTTATCATCATACCATTGTCTGCTGTCCATCTCACTACATTATTGAGGTCATTTTGCAGTTGCTCACAATCTTGTAACTTATTTAGTACTCTGTACAGAATAACATCATCTGCAATATACCTTATCTCTGATTCCACTCCTTTACTCATATCATTTATATATATAAGAAAACCCACAGCTCCAATAACACTGCCTTGAGGAATTTCCCTCTTAATTATTACAGGGTCAGATAAAGCTTCGCCTACTCTAATATTCTGAGATTTGTTTTCTAGAAATATAGCAACCCATTCAGTCACTTTTTTTTGTCTAGTCCAATTACACTCATATTTGCCAGTAGTCTCCCATGATTCATTCTATCATATGCTTTAGACAGGTCAATCGCGACACAGTCCATTTGACCTCCTGAATCCAAGAAATGTGCTATAATTGCTGGAATCCTACAAGTTGAGCTTCAGTGAAATAACCTTTCCTAAACCGGAACTGCCTTCTATCGAACCAGTTATTAATTTCGCAAACATGTATACTATAATCAGAAATAATGCATTTCCTAAGCTTAAATGCAACGCATGTCAAACTTACTGGCCTGTAATTTTCAGCTTTATGTCTATCACCCTTTCCTTTATACACAGGGTCTACTACAGCAACTCTCCATTCATTTGGCACAGCTCCTTCATGCAAACAATAATCAAATAAGTACTTCAGATATGGTACTATATCCCAACCCATTGTCTTTAGTACATTCCCAGAAATCTGATCAATTCCAGTCGCTTTTCTAGTTTTCAACTTTTGTATCTTATTGTAAATGTCATTGTTATCATATGTAAATTTTAATACTTCTTTAACATTTAGTCACCTCCTCTATCTGGACATTATCCTTGTAACCGACAATCTTGACATACTCCTGACTGAATACTTCTGCCTTTTGAAGATCCTCGCATACACACTTCCTTGTTTGTAAATGATTCCTGGAATGTCCTTCCTGGAACCTGTTTCTGCCTCAAAATACCTATACATACCCTTCCATTTTTCACTAAAATGTGTATGACCGCCAATTATGCTTGCCACCGAATTATCCTTTGCTAACTTCTTTGCTAGATTCCATTTCCTACTAAATTCCTTCAATTTCTCCTTACTTCCACAGCCATTTCTAACTCTATTTCTTTCCAATCTGCACCTCCTTCTTAGACTCTTTATTTCTCTGTTATAATATAGTGGATCTATACCATTTCTTACCACCTTCAAATGTACAAACCTATTTCCACATTCCTCAACAATTGCTTTAAACCCATCCCAGAGTCTGTTTACATTTTTATTCACCATGTTCCACCAATCATAGTTTTTTTAAACTGCCTCATGCCTGCTTTATCAGCCATATGGTACTGCCTAATAGTCCTACTTTTAAGACCTTCCTTTCTATCATATTTATTTTTAACTGCGACAAAAACAGCTTCATGATCACTGGTACCATCTATTACTTCGGTTTCTGTGTAGAGCTCATCCTGTTTTATCAACACCAGGTCAACGATATTTTTCCCTCTAGTTGGTTCCATCATTTTCTCAATCAGCTGTCTTTCCCAAATTAGCTTATTTGCCAGTTGTTGTTCATGCTTCCTGTCGTTCGCATTTCCTTCCCAACTGACATTTGGTAAATTCAGATCTCCCGCTACAATCACGTTCCTTTCTTTATCGTTTCCAACATAGCTGATTTTCTTCACAAATAACTCTGAATCCACGTCTGCGTTACCCTTTCCCGGTCTGTACACTTCAAAGACAAGGACTTACCTATTATCTTTAGAGAAGAGCCTTACACCTAGAATTTCATGTTTTTCATCTTTAACTTTTTCGTAGCTTACAAATTCGTCTTTCACCAGAATGAATACTCCCCTCCCACCATTCCTATCCTATCTTTACGACACATACTCCAGTTCCGTGAGAAAATTTCTGCATCCATTATATAATTTCTCCGCCATGATTCAACTCCTATTACAATATCTGGTAAATATATATATCTATTAAATTAATTCTATTCCTTTCTTTACAATACTTCTACAGTTCAACACTAACAGTTTTATGCATCCCTACTTGACTTCCAGATCCCTGTACCCTTATCATTGCTCCCTAGACCACCCCGTTTCCCTGAATGTACCTCCCTATTACCCTTTCAAACATATTTCCTAACTTATACGTACCTCTGCGGTTTAAGTGAAGGCCATCTGAGTGCAGATCCCTATCTTCTACCCACCCATTAGGATCTCGAAATCTCACTCCTTGTTTGTTGTCTAAAGGGGTCCAAAATCCAGGCCAACGGCCCCTCATAATGGTACTTATCGCTAGTAAAGTAGAACCACGATATTTGTTATGTTGCGGTACTAATAAAAAGTAGCATAGATTTGATGGTACTAGTATTGTAACGCAGACCTGTGATGTTTGTCAGAACGGTACTTATCACGGGTACTGGAAAAGCCGTACAGACTCACCTTCTGTTGCTACTAATCAGAAACCTATTGCGTACCTACGTGGTACTACTCGCAAGTAAAAGCGACCCATGACGTTCCCCGCGTGATGGTACTATTCACAAGTAGTTTCGTGGTTCTAACATCGCGTCTTGCGACAGGCAGGGGATTCTTCATCTGCGTCCCGCACCCACAAGGGGTAGACAGAGAGAAAAATGAAGAACCGGATGGCAAGGGGCCACAGAATTCCTAGACCTCGAGTGCTCCAATACCGTTGGGTTCGGAAAAGAATAAGAGTTGACCAAGAGAGGTCGTAAAGTGAGGAGCCTGGCACAAGTAAGTGGAAGCAATGACAGGACTCAGCTAAGGGCGCCGTGGTCGCCAACCGAGGCTCCTTGGGGCCTTCTTAGTCGCGTCTTGCGGCAGGCAGGCGATTCTTCATCTGCGTCCACCACCCAGAGGGCTCACCGTAACAGTAAATATTTCTGGAATTCGCCACAAGGACGCTCGAGGAAGTGGGAATATTCTGCGGTCGCTGCTGCATTCCTCACACCACGTGAGAAGCCAGCACGTTTAGGCAGCCTGCGTATCAGTTTCGACGTTCCAGATGGCAGAGAATCGGACCTCTGAGGTCCACATGGCGACTTTCCTCGTTAAGATAAAGATAACCTCTCGACTCCGATATGCCTTGGAAACAGGATAAATGGAGATTTATGATATTTATTCATTGAAGTTCTGTTAAGGAATGGAATTTTAACAGCGAGGAACTCTCTTTGTATATGAGTAAGCAGATAAATATTCAGACGGTTCGCATCAACTTGACCTTCAGGCTTTCTCTTATTTGTTTCAATTGAGCGCAGAAGCAACTTTCATAATCACTCCACAACAATGAAAGCTGATGCTTCGTTTGCTGGAACTTAAGTTACGACAATTTGCATGTTCCTAGTGACCATGTCGCTTGTTCGAGGCCTCCTGATCGTACGTCTCAACTTAGGCACAAGTTCTACAAAAGAGAGATTTCATGCCATACAATCCCACTATAAAATGGTCGGAATCCCAAATGAATGGATGAAACGGCAACTAAAGGCCCAAAATGTGAAGTTTATTTTTTAAAGGCGGCGATTTAACCGTCTGAATATTAATTGCGACCACTCGTGTGGGGTACAACCAGAAAGCCCGAGATGGCGGTTCCACCCTACGAGACAAAGTCATGTGGCGTCGAGTTCCTTACAATTTGTTTGAATTCGGACCCATGGTGGAGTACAGCGCTCGGAATGATACGGAGTGGTACGGTAGGTCTTGGTGAGCGTGTAGGTCACGACTCGTGTTTGTGGGGCTCTGTTAGGCAGTATTACTCTCAGTAGTTAGGACAAGTACTCACCTGGCTGTACTTTTGAGGAGTTATAAAGGAAAACCGAAATAAAGAAATATTTTGAATTGAGTAGTATTATATTGCTGAAGATGTGTCCGGCCACTTGAGACGAGAACGAACAGAACCGTTGGCATATCCTCCACTCAGTCCCGGGTCGGGCATGACGTCTCATGAAATGATATGGCCGATGCCCTCCCTGATGGGAGGCCAATGAATACGAACTTTCCCAGCATTTGCCTGGAGCTGAAAATGGGGAACCACAGATCATTATTCTCAGGAGAGCCGACGCTGGGGTACGAACCCACGCGACCAGTCCAGTCGGTAAGTAAAGCTCCTACAGTGCGAAGTGCTGTAATGAAACCACACAAAAGCACGCACCTGGCCAGAGAAAGTATTCCTTCCGCCCACTCAGCTTTCTCCCACCTGGCGACATTCAATACACCTGAGGACGAACTCGCGTATCGTCAGCTACGGCCCGCGAAAATGTCGATAAGAATATGGCATCTTCATTTGAGCTCTGTGCGGCTCTAATTCACTCTACAGGAAGTTAAATATCTCCACTTGTTCTCATGTCGTATATGGGAAATTACATTTACAGTTAGATAGAGACAGGTTCGTAGAGAAAAAGCTAAGAAATGAAATGTCTCGTAACGAAGAGAAGCTCCGCTAGTTGTGTAATAATAATAATTTCGTGTGGCTATTTCTAGCCGAGTTCAGCCCTTGTAAGGCAGACCCTCCGATGAGGGTGGGCGGCAGCTGCCATGTGTAGGTAACTGCCTGTTATTGTGGTGGAGGATAGTGTTATGTGTGGTGTGTGAGTTGCAGCGACAGAACAAACACCCAGCCCCGGGCCATTGGAATTAACCAATGAAGGTTAAAATCCCCGACCCGGCCGGGAATCGAACCCGGGACCCTCTGAACCGAAGGCCAGTACGCTGACCATTCAGCCAACGAGTCGGACCGCTAGTTGTGTAATATCACACTAGAACATAAAAGTTTTTCGGCACAAGGACAGGAAATGGCTAGGCATGGGAAGGAAGCGACCCTGACCAAGGAACAGTATTCAGGGCTGCTAACCCATGATCTCCCTCAAGTATGTGATCCGCACCGCGTAGCCAACTCGCTCGGTGAATTTCTTCTCTACATTAGAGACGGCAGGAGAAATCGCGGCCGTTCTAATGAAATTAAAGGAAACGGCTCTTCTCCACTGCTCTAGGTGTTCTTGTGGCCAAACTCCACTGGTCCCTATCGCCAGCCTATGTTCTTCCTCTTTCCGGACATTCCTCTAAGGATCTTCATTCCCTCTCCCTGCACCCTGCTTTCCCGTTTTGATGTTGGGAAAACACTTCTCTGATTTGTCGTGGGACCTTTTCACTCCACATTTATGCTCTGGTAAAATCTTCCAGTCCTCCATCTCCTGATGCTCCACTTTATTCCAAGCATCTCTGTTCTGTTTGTTCACTCTTACCCCAGCAAGGACTTCTTGTCTTGCTTCGCTCCACACGGCTGTTTCTCACACCACGAATGCATACGCAGTTCATATTTGGTTGGAAGTTTTGATCAACTTCATGCAGGTTCCTTAGTTGTCGTGACACACGGACCACCATATCGAACGCTGTCTTACAAGGAACCACGTTTCATGGTAATCTTAATCACTCTAAATCCAACACGAAGCAAAACCTGTTCCTATTTATCCTGTCAGCAGAACAGAGAGTGCAAGTGATCTGACGTGCAACAGACGTGTACCGACCAACTATCCTACTAACTGGTGGTTATGTCAGTCCTCTTAAAACACTAACCAGAGAGAAAATATGGAAGGGATCCACAAACGAATATATCCAGCAAAGGGAGACAAGGTCGTGCACCTAACACCGTCGGGTCCGAAAAGAAAAGAGTTGACCAAGGGACGTCGGAAACGAAATATGAAAATGAGAAGCCTAGTACAAGTAAAACTGGGCGAGTTGGCCGTGCGGTTTGGGGCGCTCAGCTGTGAGCTTGCTTCCGGGAGATAGTGAGATCGAACGCAACTCGGCAGCCCTGAAGATGGTTTTCCGTGGTTTCCAATTTTCACACCAGGCAAATGCTGGGGCTGTACCTTAATTGAGCCCACGGTCTTCACACTCCTAAGCCTTTCCTATCCCATTGTCGCCATAAAACTTTTCTGTATCGTTGCGACGTAAAGCAAACTGTAAAAAACAAAAAAGTGCAAGTAAATGGGAACAAAGCCAGGCTCAGCAAGGGTCCCCGTGATCGCCATTGAGAGGCAGGCAGCTAAAAGCCCAAGCTAGCAGTTTCCCGCTGCTGAAATGCTGCCAAACACAGGCGAGAACACGAAGGTTAGCAAGTTACTGTCAGAGCTCAGCGGGAGGAGAGGACATCGGACCCTCGGAGCGACAGCAGTGTCTATCTAATTTTTATCCATTTAAAGAATACATAATTTTGTGAATGCTTTTCTCTCATCGAACACGTGAATGGCGCAAAAGAAGAACGTATTCAAGACATCAGATAGACTCTCAGTGTTCGGAACTTAATTCATTATGGACTTCGTTGTAAGGAATTAAAAATTAATAATGAAAATTGACTCGATGAATTTTTAGGTTTGAAATCTTGTCAGCAACCTCGACTGAGGGTTGACGAGAAGCCTGAGAATTCGTCATATTTATGGAAGTATGTTCAACCATATAGTTTTACTCCGGCGGCCACCAACTATTCTCAGCAATGAAATTTCTTAATTTTAAAGACTCACCTAAGGGCATCGTGATGGTGATGTTTGTTGTTTAAAGGGGCCTACATCTAGGTCATCGGCCCCTGATTGAACGAAAATGGACAACATGAGATGATTATTAAAATATTAAAATGTATCCGCTGACTAGCGTGAGGTGATTCTGTAGGCCAATCGAGATGTAAACGTGTGGGGGAGTACTCATAAAACTAGTCACATGCGTCCAGCCCGATGAACTTCGCTGTTGTCATCTTGAAAACTCGGGGTATCAATAGCATACTGATCAACCAGAGTATTTAAATAAACACGCTGGTTCGTGTTAGTGGTCTCCTCAGTGAGCGGGTTCAATCCGTGATACGAAAAATAACGCCAGTCGCTAGCGAGCTTCAGCCGAAGCAAGTTACCTCTCGCTTGTGTTGACAGTGTAGCATAACGTGTGTTGTGCTCGTTCTTCAGTGTGTTTGTGTAATTACACTTCGTGTGCGTTCATGCTACGAACTTACACTTCTCTCAACATGGCTCATGGAATGAACCCTGATACGGGGACTGTATTAAAAGAAAGTTTATTAACATATTATTCGTCGTCAGCGGACATGGATTCAACGCAACCAATTCAATCCAGTCAACACGTCAACACAAACCAGCCTTTAGTGTATGTTTCCTAAAATATACAGCAACAAGCAACTTCACAGCAGCAGCATTTACAAAGACGGGAACAACATCATGTAAGTCCAGAACTTCTCATCAACGTTCTATGTCTTCAACCTCATCACGACCTATTTTACAACCAAGTAAACTTGCGGAACTTAAACGTGCGCACGAAGCACTTGCTTCTCCCGATCCCCCGTTACAACAGGACGATGGTTTTCAGACTCCCAGTAAAAAGTTAACTGTATCAGCTGCAAGATTAAACAATAAGTACACAGCCGTTCACAATAAGTATGCTCCTCTTGAACGCATGGATGATAACACTGCAGGTGACAATGTTGCCCCATTAACACCTAAAGTTAACGTGCCACCAATCTTTCTCCACGAAGTAAATAACTATCAGCAAATTATTAGAGACTTGAATACTGTAATCGGCAGTGATTACACTACACAACAGCGCGGCGAAGTGCTCAAAATAAATACTACCACTATCAGGGATTATCGTTCCGTCACCAAATTTCTAGAAGAATCCGGACTTCTATTTCATACCTTCCAGGACCCTACCACCAAAAAACTTGAAGTTATCATTCGTGATGTCCCATACTCTGTTACTGACTCGGAACTTCACTCAGAGTTACAAGAGCTTAACTTACCGGTACGTAAAGTTACTCCGCTTCTTTTCAAAGATAAGCAGCCCATGCCCCTCTGCGCCGTTGAATTGGACAGCACGGAAGATGCAAAGAGAATTTTTGACTTGACACACGTTCAGCGTGCCATTATTTCGGTCGAACTTCGTCGCAAACCACAAGACATCTCACAGTGTACCCGATGTCAAAGGTTCGGTCACACTAAAAACTTCTGCAAGTTAAGTCCACGCTGCGTCAAATGCCCTAATAATCATCACTATTCAGCATGCAATAAACCACGACAAGTACCTCCAACGTGTGTCAACTGCGGCCAAGATCATGCTGCAAATTACAAAGGCTGCCCATATTATCTCAATATGAAGAACAAGATCAGGCGTGCAAGTACTGCAGCTAATAATGCTACGAACTTCCCTCAGCTACCATCTCGACCTTTGCTAGTTCGAACCGCTAACACACCAGCATGGCAACGCCCGCTTTCCCAACCTTCTCCGAAAACCCCAGTATATTCAGCTCAGAATCCACCGCAAAATTCTTCTCAACCTGCGTCGTCTTCCAGCCTTGTCCAACAGATTGTAGTCTTTCTTACGCCTTTCATCCCTCAAATCAAATCATTTATCATGAAATTACTCTCAGAACTCCTTAACAATGGTTGTTAGTGCCAATCCTCTGTTTTGCCATCTCACATTTCTCAACTGGAATGCTAACGGTTTGAAGGTCAAAGGTGCCTCCTTCTTGGAGTTCATGTCTCGCCATAATATAGATGTATCATGCATTTATGAAACTCACCTCGTTGAACATGAACGTTTTACAGCACCTGGTTTCAACCTCTACCGATGTGATCGCCCAGCTCCTGTTGCCTCTGGTGGAGTGGCAGTCATCATAAAGAAAAGACTTAAACATTATCCGATATTCCTACCACAGTTAACAACTATCGAAGCTTGTGCTGTTAAAATTGAATTAAGCAATGGAACCCCTTTGGCAGTCATAGCAACCTATAAAAAACCATCAGCTCGACTCCACGTATAAGATGTAAGATGATTGTTTCAAGACCAGTTACCAACCATACTAATGGGAGATCTTAACAGCAAGAACGAGATTTGGGGCTGTCGTTTAACAACTCCTAATGGTAGACAGCTGTTAGCAGCAACTGAACTTCATGCCATCCACATCGCTGCTCCAAACGAACCGACTCATTACCCATATAACTTCAATCACCAGCCGGATATTCTCGACATAGCCCTAATCAAAAACGTCGCCTTCCCGATTTATATGAGACCAGTGGCTGAAATGGATTCGAATCATTGTCCAGTAATTACATCCTTTTCTGCTGAAACTTTCGTTCAACAACCACGCACTTTTACTCATGGTTATATTAATTGGGACATTTACCACCAGCAGCTTGACTCCTGTCTTCAACCAAATATGCCCCTAAAACTAGAGAAGATATTGACAATGCCATTCGCCACTTCACCACCATTATATCTACTTCACTCAAAGCAGCTACTGTGTCCCAAAGGAGGCAGCAACACCCACCTCTTCACTCAACATTTCGTTTCAGAATTTTAAGACTCATCAAGGCTAAACATAAAATGCGACGTCTGTGGCAGGCTCAGCGTCTACCTTGGCAACATCATAGATTAAACCTGCTTATCAGATTAGTACGCACAACTTTAGATAATAACCGTTATGCTTCGTACCAGCATCATCTCTCTGGTCTGTCGCCTGATGATTGTACACTCTGGAAGGAAACCAAACGAATACTGCATGAACCAAGCCTTATTACTCCTCTGAAAGCATCTGATACCCATTATTTGAGTGATTCTGAAAAATATTATATACTTGCAGATGTTTTTGAAGCTTCCTTCACTCCAAACCCACCAATCAACCATGAGTATAACAGTGAAATACAAGCGTTTCCAACATTCTGCCCTACAGTTCCGGAAAGAATCAAATTTACCTCACCGGGAGAAATACGAAATCTGATCAAGAACCTGCCCGTCAAGAAAGCTGCTGGACATGATCTCATCCCTAACATAGCCTTGAAGCACGTCACTCGAAAAGCACTATCATTTCTTGCATCTATATTCAATGCCCTTCTTCGTCTTGGGTACTTTCCCGACACATGGAAGCATACAGAAATAATTGCAATTCACAAACCTGGGAAACCTTCGACACTACCCACAAGTTACCGACCAATAAGTTTATTACCAACGTTATCCAAATTATTTGAGAAAATCATCCTTAAACGTCTAAATAATTTCTTAGAGGATACATCTCTCCTTCCACATCACCAGTTTGGCTTCCGTCAACGGCATTCGACAACTCATCAGCTACTACGTCTTACGAAACACATTGCGCAAGGTTTCGATTTCAAATATCACACTCTTGCAGCGTTCTTGGATTTTACAAAGGCATTTGACAAAGTTTGACATAAAGGCCTATTATATAAATTGCACACAATCGGAATCCCACATTATATATATAGCATCATCTACAGCTTCTTGAGTCAGCGTATCTTTCGCGTACGTATAAATTCCACGCATTCAAAACCTCGGCTCATTAACGCCGGAGTCCCTCAAGGTTCTATTCTTGGTCCAACCCTCTTCAACATTTATACCCATGATATTCCATCGCCTCCATTCGTCAACATCGCAATGTGTGCAGATGATACTGCAGTCTTCACATCCCACCATGACATTTTAACTGCCACTCGTCGACTGCAAGCCTCTCTGCAAACCATATCAACGTGGTTAGATGACTGGAGAATTTCAGTGAATGTACCAAAATGTGAAACCATGATATTTACTCTTCGACGTCCACCTCGCCCACCACCAATCTTCCTAAATGGAACAGCCATCCAATGGACGCCTAACGACAAGGCCGTGAAGTACCTGGGAGCATTCCTTGACCGTCGCTTATCATGGAAATAGCATATAAATCAGAAATTAAATCTAAGTTATGCACGACTAAGAAGACTATATCCTCTGCTAAACAGGAAATCTTCCCTCAAATTTGAATGTGGATTACTTCTCTACAAATCACTGCTCCGTCGCTTATTCACCTACGCCTGTCCAGTCTGGGGAGGGCCGGCTCGAACCACTATCAGACGTCTGCAATCATTCCGACACTCTGGAACACGTGATTTCTACGCAAGCCAAGACGTTCTTCAAGAAACTCCAAAATGTTCCTGGTGCTGTGTTCTTCGCCCTTGGAAAACGATCCACACTTCCACGCCGGATTAAAGGTAGACTTCCTGAAGATCTTTTACTTTCGCCAAGAGAAGAATCTGAAGTGAGTGTTCGTGTATATAAAAAAAAGTGTACGAATTTCCACTCGAGTGTTGCTCAGTGCTTCTTTTAATCAACTGCCAATTTACTTCTCAATGAATTATTTCGTATAACAAGCATTACAAAGAAAATAAGAGTTAACTTGACAAGAAAAACTGGAACATCCCTTTGTGTTAGTGAACAATTGCTTTTTCTTTTTTATTGTCTGTGTGTGCATCTTTTTCAGCACTTTATTACAAACGTTCCTCACTTATTCTAGTTACAGAAGGGCCTTCAGGAGGTCGACTTCAAATCTCGTCCTTAGTAAGTGATTATTTTTGCCTGTATTATTATGTACTAAGATTTTTGTTTGTTGTTTGTTTGGTTGTTTTTATTTTATCTCTTGTCAACAGTAATCTGATATAGCATGCATTTATGCTGAACGATTAAATACTGCATTTAAAAAAACGAAAAATATCACAGACCCACCTCCGGCTTGAATCTGACCTTGCACGCATCCAGGATGAAATGCTTCATTTGCCTTGGTGCACTCGACGACATGCGTCATTAGAATACAGGTAGAAACGTGATTCGCCGGACTACATCACGTTCCACCAGTCTCCACGTTAGCGCAGCTGTATGTGTCTGTCTCGCGAGGTGACCGACTCTCCCGTCGCTAACAGATTCCGATGGACCTTCATTTTGATTCACAAATCGTTTAACACGTCTCCGGTTCCTCTTAGACAGGATCTCGTGTTTCGTGCCCACGTGCTTGGATGGCCCTTTTTTGCCACTCTGTCACATCTGCTGAGACGAGAATAAGAACTACACGGTAAACGCTGGACTGAACATCGTTAACTCGTTGTTGACACTAACAGATAATGAGGTTAGGACTGCAATGCAGAGTTTCTAGAACATGGCTGAGGAAGTTCGGTACTTAAGTTAACTGTATTTCTGAATAGGTGCGGTCAGCGGAAGACTGTATTTCAAACTATCCAAGAAAGGTAACAACTGGAGAGCTACAACGATACTGCCAGTGCCATTTAGACGGCTGCACTCTCAAGTGACTTCGTGAAGAACAAGCAGGGTCCATGTTGTATCGACCACACTGTGAGAAACGAGATCAATCGAAGTGTCCAACATCAAAAACCAATGACCTTCAATTTTTTTAAAGGTCTGTGATTCAGTACAGCGAGAATCGATACGAAATATAGCAAGGATCTTTGGTATTCCTTAGTATTTCTTCAGCATTCACATTCCAGCTGTTGAGTACGAACTGAATGTGGTAATACAGGCGTAACACAAGGATGTATTTTGTCACCATTCTAGTTTCTTGTCAGCGCAGACTGTTAAGCCACGACCAATGGGGAATCCCAATTTGTGACTATCATGGAAAACAAGCCGTTTAACCGATCTAAATGTTGTTGTTGATGTTTCTTGTTAAAAGGGCCTAACAGGTAGGTCATCGGCCCCTAATGGTACGAGATGTCACGAAATGGAACAATTATTAAAACTTCAAAATATATCCACTGACTAGAGTCTAAAACGGATAATGATGAACATTAATCCAAAACAATCAGAGGGTCCAATTCACAATGCCTTATTTTCTGAGATGGTACTTGTTGTCCAAAGGGGTTCAAAATCTAGGTGACCATCCCCTCACAATGATACTAATCATCGGTAAAGCAGAACCATGGTGTTCCTCCTATAGTGGTACTAATCACAGGTAACGTAGACTCATAGTGTCCCTCCTATAGTGGTATTATTCACAGGTAGTTTAGACCCATGGAACCGATGTAGATTTTTCAGATGATACTACGCTGTTTGGTAAAGCAATAACATGTTTATCAGCGTGGGTACTGAAGCCAGTAAAATCGGCTTACGCATAAGCATTCAAAAGACCAAGATCAAGCAAATCGGAAAAAGCCAGGATAGCATATCTATAAAATGTTCCTAGTATCATCTATAATGTTGGAGACAGAGACAATGAAGTCAACAGCCGCACTGGGATAGCGTCGGCTGCATTCAGCGCATGTGTCGCAACAAAACTTACAGCCGCATTATACCAACCGTGATTGTGAGACACGACTAAGCTACCGTGACGACTAATACAAAGATCCAACTCGCCAGGTCCACTGAATGTCGAATGAGATTAACTGGCCACATCCTCCACATGTCTGATATCTTTAAACAGCGATGGGAAGGCGTGTCGTCAAGAAATGAAGGAGAACCTCTACAGCATTGCAGTCCAATGGCACGATACTGAAACTGTTGCAAACGTCCGACATTTCTGCGCAATGAGCTTTGCACAGGATCACATTAATTATGGCGAGTGAATACATTTTCTATCAAAGAGCTTCATCGTTGGAGTAATCTGTAGCGTGAGATAAACAATTCGAACGACCCATTCTAAAATCTTACAACTGTTTTAAAACTAATGGAACAAAACACAAGACTGCGTTAGATGCAAACTGTAATTGTTTAAAATTCATTTCCTCAAGGAAGGGCAATACAAGGATAAACTATTCACAATCCAATAATACAGCACATCCTGAGAGAAGAGGAAACCCTTGCGCATTGCTTGGTATACCGTGTGATTCAGCCGCACCATCCAATGTAATTTTATGCAACCCGCAATTGTAACTCCGTCCTGAAACATCTGCCCTGCCGGTAGGCTCAGACAACACAACCTGATATGTCGGTATTTACCGCCTCATCATGATAGGACACCGTAATATTATACTCGTATTAAACACTGGAAGGCATGCGTGTGTCTTCTATGTCGTATGAACGTGACACGCCGGCCAAACACTAAACTGGCATTGTAACCGCAGTAAACCCAGTGTGCTGTAAGGAAATGTAGCGTAGTTGTTAAAGGCGTGGCAGAGAGGGTTTATGTATGAGTTGGGAGGTTCGAGTCCGGGGCGAAGATTCCATTTATAAAAAATATTTGTTTAATATGTCATCATCATCATCATCATCTGTTTACGCTCCAGGTTCGGTTTTTCCCTCGGACTTAGCGAGGGATCCCACCTCTACCGCCTCAAGGGCAGTGTCCTGGAGCGTCATACTCTTGGTCGGGGATACAACTGGGGAGTATGGCCAGTACCTCGCCCAGGCGGCCTCACCTGCTATGCTGAACAGGGGCCTTGTGGAGGGATGGGAAGATTGGAAGGGACAGGCAAGGAAGAGGGAAGGAAGCGGCCGTGGCCTTAAGTTAGGTACCATCCCGGCATTCGCCTGGAGGAGAAGTGGGAAACCACGGAAAACCACTTCCAGGATGGCTGAGGTGGGAATCGAACCCACCTCTACTCAGTTGAGGCTGAGTGGACCCCGTTCCAGCCCTCGTACCACTTTTCAAATTTCGTGGCAGAGCCGGGTGGCAGCTAATCACGCTAACCACTACACCACAGAGGCTGTTTAATACGTACCGCACGTAATATAAGTTCTTTATCCGCTTTCATGCAATTTGTGTATGGATGTGTTTGTGGCCCTAAGAAAGGCTGATTAGTTTGCAGATTAGTTGGGTGGCATAAAACTACATTGGAAAGGACGTCTGAATCACACGGTATAAACTTACTGCTAATTTTCTTACATGCACTGATTATTTATTTTAACTTTTGGAACTGTTATTGCCGACACGTTCACAGAATAGAGCCATTAGGAGTTACAACCTTACTTACTAGTTTTTACAAATTCCGTATGACTCCCTTAGCTCCCCCGGTGCTATATGAGCGTATGCCAGAATTTATGATACAGATAGTGTTTGTATGAACCAAATTATGCTTAATTTTATGTACCACCATGGCTGAGGGTGAATCACGTAACATATAGTGTAGCACAAATCTGCATTTGTTATACAAATAATTCGTAGGCGTTAAGGGCGGTAAAAACGCCAACATCCCTATGGACCACAGTGTATGAAGCATTCCAATTGCAAGAATTGAATGACACATGTTTACGTGGCGTCCTCTGTGTGGTACAACTGTTAATGGTCCGATATTTCAGATGGTCTTGCTGCCGTCACTTGACCCAAGACGCCAAAGAATAATGTGTTTCGTTCACAAAATGAAAATAAAATTTTAACAATATAATTATAATTACAATCATTTATTCCTTGCAACTGTGAAGATCGGATGTGGAGAGAAATGTTGGATATCACATTGTATAACGGCGACTGCCTGCAGTAGTAAAGAAATTGTATTGTCAATGAATGAAATACACTGATGCATTGAAAGAAATGTGTTATTAATTCGTTCCAATGGGGGTGTACCTGAAAACAGCTGCACCACCTCGGGATGAGGACACGAGTTTTTTTATTAATTCGTTGTAGACTTGTGGTATTAACAGAATAAAAGTTGTTCGGTGGTTTATGCTACGAATAGAATACAGACAAAAGCTGGATCCACAAAAGGTCCTATAAAATATTCTACGAACTGAAGTTCCAGGATGCTTAAGAGCGTTCTATAGCACGTTTCTTGCTTTTATTAGCTCTTGGCTAGCAACCATCACCAATTAAAGGTGGTCACTGTCGTTAGATATTGTGTTTAATACTTGAAACTATTTTGGTGGTCTATGTCATTAGTAATAATAATAAATTATGACAAATATAATACTGGACAGCAAATGAGTGACAACACGTTCATCTTCACGGCATGTGGGAGAGCTACGGGCATCTTCTGCCTCTCAACTGGGCAGCGTGCTCTTATCTGATCTCCCTTTGCCAATTCTGCGAGGCCTAAATGGTGCTTATTTTCCATTTGCTGATACCGTCATAATTGGAGCTCTTGACTATGGTTACTAGAGGACGGTTGTACTTAACAGCACATCTATGTAACATTATCACGGAAAAAGAAACGAGGAAGTTGAAAACATGGAGCTAATATCTCACAAGACTAAGTCCAAGGGATTGACAAATCAGCAACATTGTGCTATCTTTAACATTTTGTCACTCCAGTTCGTCATCCGTGACTGCGAGATAAGAGTCGATCCTGCGAAGATTCTCTCATCACATAATGTGTCTAAGTAAGATAAAAATCCCAGGCCAAGGGGTGTCCGGACATTTCGTACCACGGACATTCCGTACCACTTGATTTTTGAGGACATTTCGTACCACCTAGATCGTTATCTACCTGCCAAAAATTTTCCCGTAATCCGCAAATATTTATGTCAGGACAATCCGTACCACTTGATGTCAAACTGGAATTCAATTTCTACGCCAGCGGGAGTAATGAGCCTGTCAGACACACTTTAGAAATCAGAAACAAAAATAATTCACAGTATTTGCTGAAGAAAACTTCTATATTATTGTAATAATTGCCCTTTAAACTATACGTATCACATATGTTTACGTAGTTATCACAAGAGTCGATATTTTGAATTACAAAGCCTGAAACAAAACAATACATTAGAAATATACATTGTGTTTGGGCGCAATGTACCTGACGAGCACAAGGATGGATAATATTACTATTATCGTGAATATTTATAAACTAAGCCTCCGTGCCTCAGACGGCAGCGCGTCGGCCTCTCACCGCTGGATACCGTGGTTCAAATCCCGGTCACTCCATGTGGGATTTGTGCTGGACAAAGCGGAGGCGGGACAGGTTTTTCTCCGGATACTCCGGTTTTCCCTGTCATCTTTCATTCCAGCAACACTCTCCATTATCATTTCATAGCATTTATCAGTCATTCATGAATCACTTTGGGAGTGACGAACCCATCGTACCAATAGCCTATACAGGGTGAAGCGTAATTCGCGCACTCGGGCGTCGGAGCGCGACTCCTCACATGCCAGCAATAAAAAAATGTCTCTTACAAAATTTCGTCTTGCGAGTATATCCGGCAGAAAAACGACGTTGAAGAGTAGCAAACTGGCAACACCGTAACCACATGTAGGGTAACTACCACTGTCGGCAGAAGTTTGACGTACTCTACAGTTGGTGCAGTGGATAGAGTTTTGGGTTAGCATGCAGGAGGTCGAGTGGTCGATCCTGGGTTGAGGCGTTTGTTTTTTATTTCGTAAATGTAGTCCAGGTGGTATGGTATCTGACATCTTAATCGTCAACAGCGATCGCAGTGGGTCCTCTAGAAACCATTTGCACTTACATACTACGATCCTAGAAATGGACGAACAGTCGTTTTCATTGGTCAGCTTTGAAGGGCGCCCGTTCCACGTCGTGGGCGTGAATTTATTCGCACCACTTCATCTACTAGATGTGAAACCTGTTTGTTTCAGCTGTCTATTTCTTATTAGTCTAACCAGGTATTTGTTGTTTCTGCGTTACAAAATGTTGTCAATGTAGGATGCATGTGACCTCAGAAACGGTGTCTTACTGTATTACAGTAGGTAATGTCAGATGGAAATTAGCAAATAAAGAATGTGCCTCAACCCAGGATCGAACCATCGACCTCCTGCATGCCAACCAAAAACAATACCCACTGCACCAACTGTACAGTACGACGAGAACGTGCTGACAGCGGTAGTTACCCTACATATGGTTACAGTGTTGCCACATTGCTACTCTTCAACGTCCGTTTTCTACAGGATATACTCGCAAGACGAAAATTTGTAAGAGACATTTTTTTTATTGCTGGCATGTGAGGAGTCGCGCTGCGACGCCCGAGTGCGCGAATTACGCTTCACCCTGTATATGCTTCATTCATCTCATCCCTGACCCGGTCAAAGACTGCAAAACAAGTTGTAGGGTTTTTTTTTTCATTTATAAAGTACTGCATTATTTCAGTATCAAGTAAAAAGAATATTCTGATTAAGTTGCCGATATGGGGTTGAAGGTCACGCGGAAAGGTGGAAGCAATTAGGTCCACGTGAATGACAACAATTAACACGTGTGTTGCGTCTGACGGAAGGTTAACATCAGCAGTGGCCACACCGTGCGCCACTAGTGAACAATGGATACATTCATTAGGATATCGTTTTTACTTCGCAGTACTTTCTCACTCTCTCAAGTGGTACGAAATGTCCTAGAACCGGCCAAGGAGGGTGTCTTGCTCCTCGCCACTCCCACAGGTCGCTTCTAGAATAACGAGTAGTAAGGTTACATAGGACACTTTGAGCATCGAATCCCGTCCAATCTATGCGGGCTTTCTGAAATGAGAAGTCGTTTTGCAGGTGCAGTGACTACACGTGGACCAGGAGGACCAGAGCCACTCGAATGCGAGGCGTAATTAATAAGGTTTTCCAACTGTTGTGGGGATCCACCAGAAAGGGGAACAGGTCCGAGTCTGGCGGTTCTGCGCAAGGCTGAAGGTGCAAGGCCTTTCAGTTTAAACCACAAATAACAGCTGTTTACTCTCAAGGTCTGAGGATTGCTCATTGTCTGGCTAGAGTCACGAGACAAAAATGCGCAATGGAGCAAAGAGGCCAATGCCAAACTGATCCAAGTTTAATGTCAAATGTTCGTGAGTATGTTCTGATCGATTTCAGATAGATTGAAATGACACTTGGCAGGATGACAATCGTCAATATGACAAAATGAATGAACAAGACACTGGGGTGGGTTCGCAAGAAGCTTCTGAATAATACGATGCACGTTTATGCTCGTATTAAATGCCCTTACCGAAGACGACCCCAGAGCACGGACATTTAATGTCACGTCTTTATTGGACGAGATCAGGAAAGTGGTAAACAGATATGGTTGATAAATCATTATGAATTTCACGTGGCTAAACTATGAAAAATGAAAACAAATCTAACATGGATAAAAATCATTAAAATAAAGACAAAAAACAAGTGTCCAATAAATTAAACCGTGAAAATGTAAACCAGGAGACCCGGGTTCGATTCCCGGCGGGGTCGTCAATTTTAACCTTAATTGGTTAATTTCGCTGACACGGGGGCTGAGTGTATGTGTCGTCTTCATCATCATTTCATCCACATCACGCGCACGTCGCCTACGGGAGTCAAATCAAAAGACCTGTCCTCGGACCCTCCCGGCACTAAAAGCCAACATCTCGTAGCGCACGCAATAAACACATCATGAAGCAAATTAACAAGAATAAATTGTCTTTACGTCGCACTATCAGGAAAGGGAGCGGCCGTGGCCTTGAGACCCAGCATTCCTTGGTGTGAAAATGGGAAACCATCTTCAGGTGGCCTGCGGACAGTGGGGTTCGAAGCGACTATCATAGCTGCGCGCACAGCCAACTCGCTCGGAACAAATCAACAAATACTCACATAACTGATCTTCTCGGGCTAAGAGACATGCCTTCTTTAAACCGTCAAATAGTTACTTTAAGAAGTCGCTTTTCCCTCCCTTGTGAGTGTGAATATAGGTTGTCATCTCCATGTCGCATAGGTCAGCTGTCACGTTAGGGCAGTGGCTTACAACCAGACATGTGAACACTACGCAACAAAACAGCTATAATAAAACTAGTCCATTAACACAGGGGATTTGAATCATGTTCCAGGTACCAGCAGCACTACACAAACTCACCATACCTTTACCAGTAAATACTATCAACAAGACAGAACTTTATTCTGTTCTTTTTCAGTACACATACTAAAATATTAAGTTCCAGTGTCCTGGAGAGTCACTTCTTCGAGTGTGATCCAACGCTATTTTTGTTTAATTATATCTAAACTGATTACAATTCATATCTAGATACAGGTATTTTTGTACCTGATCATGGGCAGAAGAGCCCGCTCTAGGCGGTGTGCCATTCATCTCTATTACCTTGTTATTTTCTTTCACGAAATACGAAGGTTACTCACGTATCCCTCCAGCATGAGCTATCATCGGACACTTCATAGTTAGCCTACCACATAATGACAGACGCTGGCAGTGATAATTGTTATAACTGGAAGTACAACTCGGGGAAAAGCAGAAGTCGAAATCATTAAGAACGTATCGCCCAAAGAAAGCCAAGTGAATATGAGAGATTCTCTAGGATTGGCAAACCTAATACCATTCGGCTCGGAAGAGAACAAGACTTGACCAAGGAAGGTCAGACAGGGAGAAGCCTGGAATGTCAGGACTCAGCTAAGGGCCCCGTGGGTACCAGTTAAGAGCGACAGACGTTACACTGCGAGGTTCTCATATAAAGAGCACGCAATAACATTGTCTATAAATAGAATACGATGAAACGAGTATTCGCTGCTCGCCAGCGGGTAGAATGGAGGGCGGGGGGGGGGGTCGAAGAAACATGCCATCTGATAAATCCATACCGCATCGAACTTACCTCTGTGAAAGGATTTTCAATAATGTCCAGTATAAAAACAAACCCCAAAGTGAAGAGCGATCTCAGACGAGCACTGATGTGAGATTGAAATAAAATAAAACTGAAGAGGCCTGAAACAAGGCGCGAATGCACTGTCAGCAGCCCTGAAGCAGCGAGCTAAACGAGTCTCTTGTTTGTTGAAGCGCTACCCGCGCTGCATAGTAAACACACCATTATATACAATTATTAGTAATGAATAGCGGGCCTCTCAGCACTGGGAGCCGAGAGCAGAACGGCGAGATACTGTACGTATGTGCTCTTCAGTACAATTATTAGTAATGAATAGCGGGCCTCTCAGCACTGGGAGCCGAGAGCAGAACGGCGAGATACTGTACGTATGTGCTCTTCAGTACCATGTTCACTTGAGCTTTCCCCACGATACACCTTGCTTTTACTATTCTTACAGTTTTCCGACACGCCGAGGGTTTCTTCCTCACGAGTTATTTTACATTCCAGTAATAAACCCGGTGATAGCCTAGAGCTTACGACTGTCTAAATAACAGCACAAAGATTAACGTATCCATCAGACGGCGGACAGCGTCATAAGCTCTCACTCGATATGAACAACGCGGAGAGTATCCCCTACGTTACGCTGCCGGCCAGCACTCTGATGGTGTTCCTTTTCTTCTGCCATGGCTGGGGCGGGGGTAACGCGACGAAAAATGTCACGTAAATGACGTCACATTGGTCGCCAAAGATGCTCCGTGAAAGTAAAAGGTTCGTTATCAAAATTGAGTTTCATTTATTCAAAGACATAATCATGATCATTAACTTTTCGCTAAGGCAAAACGTTTCTCTACTTCCATCACACGTGCCCTTGGCAATAAATATCACAAATAATTATAAAGTTACATTAAGTGTATCAACACGAAGAGCACCACGCAGCTCGCTACTGTGTCCTAGTGAATGGTGCTAACATTCAGCAGCTCGCTACTGTGTCCTAGTGAATGGTGCTAACATTCAGCAGCTCACTACTGTGTCCTAGTGAATGGTGCTAACATTCAGCAGCTCACTACTGTGTCCTAGTGAATGGTGCTAACATTCAGCAGCTCACTACTGTGTCCTAGTGAATGGTGCTAACATTCAGCAGCTCACTACTGTGTCCTAGTGAATGGTGCTAACATTCAGCAGCTCACTACTGTGTCCTAGTGAATGGTGCTAACATTCAGCAGCTCGCTACTGTGTCCTAGTGAATGGTGCTAACATTCAGCAGCTCACTGCTGTGCCCTAGTGAATGGTGCTAACATTCAGCAGCTCACTGCTGTGTCCTAGTGAATGGTGCTAACATTCAGCAGCTCAGTGCTGTGTCCTAGTGAATGGTGTTAACATTCAGCAGCTCACTACTGTGTCCTAGTGAATGGTGCTAACATTCAGCAGCTCGCTACTGTGTCCTAGTGAATGGTGCTAACATTCAGCAGCTCGCTACTGTGCCCTAGTGAATGGTGCTAACATTCAGCAGCTCGCTACTGTGCCCTAGTGAATGGTGCTAACATTCAGCAGCTCGCTACTGTGTCCTAGTGAATGGTGCTAACATTCAGCAGCTCGCTACTGTGCCCTAGTGAATGGTGCTAACATTCAGCAGCTCACTGCTGTGTCCTAGTGAATGGTGCTAACATTCAGCAGCTCACTGACGGTGACCGAAAGTTGTTAACTTTGGTGCTGTGCTGAGTATGCCCTGATGATACAGCAAGGCCTGTGACTGCAGGTGATGTCCCCTTTTCCGCTACACATTACCAAATTATGCTTTTCTGTTGCTTTGGCATAGCTTACAGCATGCTTGTCTGCCATCTGCAAGAACATCGTGAACTGTTATTTACTTACTTTATTTCCTAAATGTAAGTGCTTTATGTAACGGCACACGGTAAATAAATAGCACCAAAGAGCCATGTGCAAAACTTTCCTGAGCACTGACAGTATGTTTAATTTTTGCCTTCGTAGTTCATAGCACGCTTGACAGATTGGGGAGTATTGTACCACGAGATAGTGAATTGATGAATTCTTCTTCGTTAATGTTTAGAAAGTGTGCTGTAAGGCCGAAGAAAACTTCTGTGGAAGTGAAATAGCGCAAACTGTGCGAGTACAGTTGGCTACGCTTCAAGGCTGGGTGAAATCAAGAGTCACTTCACCCAGATGTGACAATTCTTCGCGTGGTTTGCTAGATCGTCACTGCTTACAGAAAAATAGAGGGAAGGTTGGAAATTACGGAATGGAATGTCGTTACCGGCAGCAATAGATTGGTTTGCAGGATAACAATTAGCATAGCAAAATTGTTGTGATGGACTGCGTGACGAATCTTAAAGTAAATAATAGACTGTAGAAGGAGATGTTTTGTTTCTTAAGCTACGACGTGTATCAGGAACTGGCAGTGAGGAAGGCAAGAGCTATGGCAGTGGAAGACAATATTTATAGCAATGGAATCTACCAAGGAAGGCACTGAGGAAGACATTATGGTAACGCAGATTTTTTCCGCGACATTTTACCAGTTAACAATTGATTACTTATCACAAGTTCACAAAAGTGGAGATGACTGTTACCAAGGTTTGCAGCACTGAAATCGTAAGTATATACGCGTGATGTGAATTTGGCTAGTGCTTCCTTTCCGTGTGATTTTTCTATGGAAGAGGTTTAATTCTCATCGCCACAACAGACAACTTACAGAGGCCTCTTGTATTTCTCTACTTAATAAGGATTCATTTAAGTTTTGGTTACTTTAATGCTGCACACGTCGCTATTAGCCATAAAGCTTAACAATCTTATTTTGTAAAGATTTACGAAAAAAACAGTTGGTCCTCCGCTTTGGAAACATGGCGGAGAAATGAGTTGTGGCTACCTGGTCCAGTCAAGTTTTCACAGGTTTTTAAATTGGTACCAAAGAACCACGAGGACGAATATGTAGAGCTGTACTGTTTGTACGAGGAATATCATCACGCAGATCACTTGGCCTGATGTCTTGGAAATGTAGGAGGATCTGAGACACTCGTTCAGGACCTCGGTACACGGTGTAAAGTAGTCTGAGACATATAAGTGTTAACTGTGCTCCTAAATGGCCGAAAGTATATGTAAAATAATAATAATAATAATAATAATAATAATAATAATAATAATAATAATAATAATAATAATAATAATATTTCAGTCCGAAACTGTGAAATACGGTTTCGACTGCCGACTCAGGGGCTGACTTGAGGGTCCTCATGTTGCTCTTTTTCGACCCCGCTGGTATTAGGTGCGCAGTGTCAGAGATAAGGCTTTTTGCAGATGATGTTATTCTGTACAGAGTAATAAATAAAACCTACAAGATTGTGAGCAACTGCAAAAAGACGTCCATAATGTTGTAAGATGGACAGCAGGCAATGGTATGTTGATAAACGGGGTTAAAAGTCAGGTTGTGAGTTTCACAAATAGGAAAAGTCCTCTCAGTTTTAATTACTGCGTTGATGGGGTTAAAGTTGTTTATGAGGATCATTTAGGTGTTAATATAAGCAAAGAACTTCATTGGGGTAATCACATAAACGGTATGGTAAATAAAGGGTACACTTCCTGAATATGGTTATGAGGGTATTTAGGGGTTGTAGTAAGGATGTAAAAGAGAGGGCATATAAGTCTCTGGTAAGACCCCAACTAGAGTATGGTTCTAGTGCATGGGACCCTCACCAGGATTACTTGATTCAAGAACTGGAAAATATCCAAAGAAAAGCAGCTCGATTTGTTCTGGGTGATTTCCGACAAAAGAGTAGCGTTACAAAAAATGTTGCAATGTTTGGGGTGGGAAGGCTTGGGAGAAAGGAGATGAGCTGCTCGACTAAGTGGTACGTTCTTTCGTTTTCTGCCCATCCCATCATACTTCGAAGTATAGGGCCTCCTAGTCTTGCATAGTTCTACTTTTTCTTAAAATGATTGTTTTCTGAGACGCCGAAGTGCGAGAATTTTCTTCCGCAGGATTATTTGTTGTATGTAAAGGAAAACATGTTTATGAGATAAAGGTAAAAATAAACTATATACATATTTACACAAGCTACTGTGGATAAGACATGTAGATCACATGAAAAGAAGCAGTACAAAAAATCCCGTCCGCTTGTTCGTGGTGCGCCTACAGGTTTAAATCACTCGAGCATTTATCACGCCACGGCAAGGCCTTGGATTATTGCAAGGCATTTGCATTCAATAAACTTGAATAGCAGCTTCGGGCTGCTGCTCCCAGACTGTGAAACATTTCACGAAACTTGTGTTGTTGTTGATGTTCAAGGACTTGTAAAAGCCCTCTCGTCACACAGTTGGTGTTTACCGGAAACATGTGAGCCGTAGGTCCTTCAACAGAGATCTGAGAGCCTAAATGATGTTCGACCGGAAACACGACGGGACAGTTCTTTGTTTTAAAATAGTGTCCCGACTTCTGTTGGGACGCAAAAATGTCCCTGTTTTCAGTATTCCTAAGTATGTATTTCAAGTATCGTAGAAATGAAGCAGCACTGATGATTCACGAACCGAGTGACTTGTAGCCTATGTTCAGATGTTCGGAAATCAGGCATCAGTGCGTGCTTACATCCTTCAACTCTATGTTTCAATGAGATGAAATTACTCGGTGTCCACTTACGGTTTCTCAACTATCGTCTGATATTTCTAAAGCTACTTTTATTTCTGTTATGAGTCATGGAGACATTGTCAGATTCTTTAGTCCTGTTAAACTACTTGGAACTCAAAACACTGCGAATGTAGTAACTGCTGCAGCGCTCTATGGATAAAACTAACTGCAATTTTGGTGAAAAGGTGTTGACAATGTCTTCACAAACCTGAAAGACAATTTGGGACGTATTTCAGCTGGAGCTGGATGTTTTCCTCATACCATTGGCAACACTATTCGGACAGCTCTTGATGCCTTTCCTCTTCATATTGAAAGCATTGTGCCAAAATATATTCATACTTTTACTCAGAGTTGAAATCCTGAAAGAGTTTTGCGAATTTGTGGAACACGAATATAAACAAATTTTCGGCTACAGCAAAACAAAGTGGCTTGAACGTCTTCGACAATGCTTTTACCTATTTGTCACAAAATTGTTTTAAAAATATTTTTTGTCAAAAGCATGGCTCTATTTCATTCACAATTAGCCGTTCAAAAGATAGAAGGGCAAATACTTACGATGTTTGAGCTAATTTAGAAACTAATCTCATTTCTAAGAGTAAAGACTGCTTTATATAGGGTCTTCCCTCTCTATCGCCAACGGCCGTAGCTGTGTTGAAACCACCGGATCGCGTGAGATCTCCGAGGTTAAGCAACACTGGGCGTGATCAAGATTTGGATGGGTTGCCACGCGCTGTTGGTGGGGGGTAAGGGAATGGAGGAGGGGTACCGTACGTAAACTCCGGCTCAGGCACACCCTGCGGAGGTTCGGACCTGCCTTCGGGCAGAATACACCCTTACCTTAACCCACTCTCTCTTTGCTGATTCATTACTGAAAACTGTAACGTCGTCCACATATGGTAACCCAAAATCTCACTCCCGTATTTCAGTTGAAGTTGTAACATCCAGTGAACGTGATCCCATGACGGATGGTCAACAAGGAAACAGCCTTCGGGCTGAAGACATCTTTGTACTAGTGAGTAGAGTTAATCGACATTACGATATTCGAAGGAAGAAGGACGGGGGTGAACTGGTGGTACATCGTGACAGCGAATAACTAATGAAATTGTTTTCTTTTACTTGACGTGCGCTCTTCCCGCTAGATAGTGTTACAGTAATACGATCACTCCTGTGCGCGATTCGCTGTAATAATATTTTTGTCAAGCTAGACTTAGCATAGCGACTGCCTTCGTGATATACAGACCGTACTGTAGCTCTGATGACGCCAGACTTGAGGCGATACGCATCCGCTCCGCTTGAATAACACACTCGTTTAAAATGAGTTAAGAAGTTGTAAACCCCTTATAAAATTAAAAACTATTCATAGCTCTGACATACAATGCATATCCTTCCCCGTAACGTTCTATTTCTCGCGTATATCCATTCGTTTCCGTGAGTACAGGCTTTCAAACATATTCTTGCGATTTCTATCCATTTTCTAGTCAACTGAAACATTCACATCATACACACTGTTAGAAACAAGCAACCAATTGCCAATACAATATACTACAAATGTAAATTATTTCTGTAGCACCAATTCAGTACCTACAAGAAAGATTACGAGTAAGCTAACCTCCAACAACAACAAAACATTTGCTGTCACTGTCATGAAATTCAGATATTGTTTAAAAAAATATAGATTTTTAAACAGCAAATAATGCCTATACAGTTATTTTCATATTCAGTTTTCATGGAATAACACTGTTCCATTGCCTATGATATGAAATTTGACGGGAAAAATCTCAGCAGACGTTGCGTCTGGACAAGCGATGTTATTGCGAATCAAGAAGGCGGTGAACTCGTAAGTTAAGTTTTAAACAAACGAAGAAGAATGACCCTTTTGTTGTGCTATGTGACTGCTGTGAAATTTGCTGAATATCTAAACATACCGTTTGAGAAGGAGTGAAACGGGTAGTTTCATTGTGAAACAATACATTTCTACCTAAAATGGTGAAATGCATAAGTTGGACTTGAATTTTCAAATACACCGAATTCAAATAAGCCGTAAGTCTGATTACATAAAAATATATCTAATGTTACCCATGTTTTTGACATAATAAGAAATTTTAACTCACCATCTGGACGAGACACTCTTATTTCCCTCAGGATTTAGTCTTCAGGAAAGTGGTTGCTACACACAACTGTGTGGTGATTAACTATTAATTTCTCCCTAGGAATTGCCTTCTTCGATAAGCTAACTCCTTCTTCATCAGAAGGAAACACAAATACTGGAGTGTACTCTCCTCGTTTATAATTGGGCTTTGCAGCCAGGCACACAGCAACTCTTAGCATGGTGATTTCTCTCGCTGATAACCTTAATTGAATTATATACACATCGTGGTTGATAATAAAACGCTGAATGCACTAACTAAATTCATTTTACGCTATGGATATAACATTACACACACAAAAAAAACCACAAGATTAAAACACGGCAGAGCGATATTCTTAACCTATAGCCTCACATGAGTACACACTCATACTAAGTTTAATAGAGGAATTTTTACTTAATAATGCAGTCGATAACGACTCAGACTGATATACATCTGAGTAAAGATGCGGCCAACATTAAAAATGTCAATAAAACAGCGCAGAATCCACATGTAACTCAACTAACGCACGTGCTAAACTTCCCGCGCTTGCTACAGTACGGCCTGTACTTCACGAAGGCAGTGGCACGCCCCATCAAGACTACAGGATGATAATGAAACTCTGTACGTAGGGATTAAATATAGTTCATTATTCAGATTATGAACTGAAACGCTAAAATCGTGCTCATATTTGGCATAATAACTTTAAATGTTAACATTTGAATGTGTAAATAATACAGAGTCCGCATGTAGACACTCTTTGTTAGACGATATGGACATTGTCAACTGTTATCTTCCGCTCAACAGATGTCGGTACTTGCATCACGCTTGATGTTCGACCGACATTCTGAAGTGGTTCATCAGGTTTGATAACGTCGATGGAGGAGGGAGTTTGAAACAGAACCCCCAACACGCCTAAAACGCATTACTGGGAAGTTTGAGACGCATGTGATATTCACAAAGGAAGAACGCGCACAGCTTCGTCGTCTCACGTGTTTTGCTCATTCTCCACAGAAGTCTGCTACGCAATGTGGGGATTAGCACTACAAGTGTAGGAGGCATTTTGAAAACAGCTAAGTGGAAAGTTTACACCCCACGATTACTGCGTGAGGACGACGATCGTCGAATGGTATCAGCAAATGGTACCCCAAGATAAACCATTAGTCTGATGAAGCCCAGTTTAAACTTAATGGAACAGTGATTCGACATAACTGTGTCTACGGGGCTCCGGAAAATCCGCATGTTGATGTGGACAAGGCGGTCAATCTACCAGGGATTAATGTCTGGCGTGGACTGTCGTCGAGGGGCTTACTAGGGCCCTTTTTCTTTGATGGTACTGTCACTGGAGCAGTGTACTTGCAAATTTTACGCACATCAATTTTACCAGCTGTACGTGCGCGTTAAGAGCCGATGATGAAGTCTTCTACCAACAGGACGGGGCACCACCACACTACCATGTAGCAGTACGAGCTTTCCTGGATGACAATCTGCCGGGACATTGGACTGGAAGATGAGGGCCCATTGAGTCCCCCCCCCCCCGATCGCCAGATCTTATCTCTATGGACTTTTACTTGTGGGGAACTCTGAAAAATCAAGTCTATCAACGTAAGTCACGCACGCTGGAGGCCCTTCACCAGGAGATTACAGCGGCATCCCCATTCAAACACTGACCGCTCGTCAATCTGCTATGTGTCTGGCAGCCAACGGTGAACATTTTGAACATCTCATGTAACCATATGTTTAACTGAAGACAGCACTACATGTGTAATCAAAATTGAAATGTAAACAAAATACACAAATAGTTTTTGTTCCGCAAAGAGTGTATACATTTTTCTGGCGGAGGTGTATTATAAAATGCTCATTATTATTGGTCTATTGCTGCTCAATTTAATTGGTCACATATTTCATACCTCACGTTAAATACACACTAAACTCACATACGTAATATAATATTATAAAATGATAACTTAATGTTATTAGCTCCACGTTCCACTAAGAGCCATTTTCTCCAAATCGAGTTAAACGTGGTATAAATTAAACCCGTTTAACTTTAATACCTAGTTTAAACCTGCGTCCATTTTCTCTACCAATTTCTGACACTCGTTTAATTTAAACAACAACTCGCCCGTCAAGTCTGCGCTAACGTTGGTGAAGAATAGTCGAATGCATGGCCAATCAGAGCCAAGTAATTCAGTGACCGACATTTTTGTGTTCATATCAGCTGTTTGTGGCGAATAAATGCTATCGTACGTACTGAATAATGTAGAAATTCAGCGGGATATTGCCTCTACTGACATTTGTGCGAACTGTTGTGTCGTATAATTTTACCCATTGTTGTCTACAATTTCTTGGAGAGCACCGTGGGCCTAATAGGGTTTTTTGATGTCTGTATTGTCTTACGGAACACACGGAAACTTTGAAATATTTTTAGCAATATTGATATCCTCAGAAAATCCAACATCTATGTGAATTTCAAGTAAACGAATTCCAAGCATGCTCGAGATTTATCTCCGATTAAAACCCGTCGCCCTCGGTCGGGATCAATCTCGCATACCTCGTATCCAGCAGACAGACCAGTGAGGATGTATTATTTGGAGATGTATTACTTGATTCTATACTCGTTTATAACATAACCTATTTCGCGGTATGTAGTACTGTATGCATAATACTCTTCTCCCTATATCATTACTATTTCTATTGCTGTATGCTGGCAATAGTTAGGACGAAACATTCGTAACTATAATTTACTTTATTACTAGCAAGCATGAAACACTTTATTATTTTTCTGATCCCAAAATTTTTATTGAATATAGTTATATTTTCTTAAGAGCAGTTGCCTTAAGTATGACAAAACAAACCCATTATGTAAGACTTACATTGTAAGTCAGATTCCGCTAGAAAATAAAGCTGAGTGGAACTCATTCAGTCTGCAGCATCACGGTTGTTCGACATTTTCCGAGTGTAGCGTGTCAAGAATAGGTTGGAGAACTTGGAAAGTATCAGATTGGTTATCTGAGCAAGATCACAATCGGGACATTCAAATATTTCGTTAAACTTCGGGGCTGCAAATGACAATAATGTTTCTGAGATATTTTCCCTTCACAGTTTATTTTGTGCTCCGCCTGCCTGCTAGGCCATCAGCCCAGAGGCTGGTAGTGTCTTCAAATATCACTACCGATGGCAACGCCAAAATGAGGCGACTAGGCAAGATGAGGAGTAAGGTAGTAAATGTAAGGAACTTACTCAAGGGAAGGGCAAATTTTCTTGAGAAATACCATAAGCTCCCCGATCTTGATACTTACTTAAAGCACAAGAAGATAAACAGGGTACACATGTGATCAGGATTTCAACAGTTTTGCTAATGGACTAGTTCTTGAAGTCGCATGTCCTTCCTGACGTCAGGGGAGATGAAATGAATGATGTGATATATGAAGGGGCGCCGTGCTGAGTACCTCAGACGCTTTCTGAACCCTACTTTGTAGGTGCTCAAATACATCAGCCTCGTGTCGGTAGATTTACTGGTACGTAAATGAAGCCATGCAGGACAAAATCCCGGCGCCTCGTCGTCTCCGAAAACGGTCAAATTAGTCAGTGGGACGTAGAAACATTATTGTTATGAATGGGGAGGGTAAAGCCTGGTGTCGACACAGCCTACTGTTATCCGAATAGCGCCAAGGGCTCTACTCAGGACTTAGCGTCGCCATCCGACGGGCGAACAGCGTCAATGCCCCCACTCGACATAAACACGGCAGAGAGTTTTGAGGACTGGGTCCAGGCTTCGGGCACCCAATGTAGCCACCAGCTCTCCTATCAACATTCTGATAGTAAAAACATGTTCGACTAAATACATTCGAACCCTCTAACCACTCTTTCGGACATAATGCTTTAACGAGCACCGCCACCAGACAGCAACGTATTACACCCCTTGTGGTTCACATTACAGTATTGATACGTATTATAAGGAGACTGCAATTGAAGGTCTGTGGTCCCCGTTGTTAATGAGAAAAATGCCTGCTGCATAAAGCAACGTGAATCATAGCATTATTTCGTGCAGTTCACGTTTTAAATGAAACCTTCCTTGATCCTTGCTGTTCGCTTGTGAATTATAAATCCATCAAAAAACTCCCTTACATCCAGTTTTTGTTGGAATGCGGCTTCTTAACCTCACTTGCACATCAAAATTATTTCCTATTTAATCAGAGACTTCAATAAATTCTTCCATTTTTCTAATGCTAATACAACGTTCTAATTTTAGTACGTTTTCTATTTAAGTAAGTTACTACAGTTCTGGTAGTCAAAACTAACCCTTCTACTAGGAAAAACAGCAGATATGTTAATAAAATATCAAGAAGGCTGAATATAAACAACAGTTTAAACCTACAATATAGGAAGTTTAACTTTGAGTCAAGTTTAAACTTGCCATAAAGTGTAAACCAATGTGGGGAAAATGAATGTTAGTTTAAACTCAGACTTACACTAGATAAAAATAAACGTAGTTTAAACTCATTTGGAGAAAACAGCCCTAAGTATTTTTTCGGTTTCTGGAGACGCGGTTTGTTTAGCAGGAGTCCTCTTACGTGCCAGTAAATCTACCGACAGTTGGGTGAGGACGCGAGCTGTTACAATTTGCTTTATGTCGCACCTACACAGACGACGAGGAGTGGGAAACACGAGACCGTGGCTCAGCCCCAACATTTGCCTGGACAACCATCTTCAGGGCTGTGGACACTAGCGTTCGGTAGAAGCGTGACGTGCTAGAATTTGTTCCACACATCGCCGTCTTGTTGGCCAGCATTCATCTCCGGACTCATCACCGTGCGCTAGACTCCAGTAAGTTGGCGGCACTGTAGTCCAGTTTGGGGTGATGCATCAGTGATCGTGCCATCAGTTTTCTTCAAGACGCATACCCCACTCTTGTAGGCTCTTTCCTGTCTCATTAATAATAACGTCCACGGATGCCCCGTCTCGACGTCACCGCAAGGCTGATCCTTGATGGACACTAACATTGGTTTGGAAGGTACCGGAAATTCATGCTGCTAACGGTGTTCTTTAACAGTACGAAAGAGAAAATTTTTGTTAGTATTATTTCTTTACACATTTCAATATAATACTTCAGTTAAAAAGTAAATAAATTAGCACCAAAATAGCATTTGTTTACAGAATGGTAGCCTAACGTTTGATACCTGGGACTCTATAAATTCGGCAGTGAGCTGCAATGGAAACTAATTAAATATAATTAAGAAAGGAGACCTTATCATGCCACGTGGTATTTATCTGGCAAGTTACTGCAGTCATTTATCGGCTATCGCTGTGACTGCGGCTGGGGTGAGAGACATTCCCCCAGAGACACGTGGTTATCCCCTCCCCTCGTTTGTTCAATGTAATTACGGATCTAATAGATGAGGTTCCTACAATTAATAGAGTGAAGAGTGAGCAGGCACTTCTAAGCCACGTGGGCCCGATGAAGCTCACCGAACACTACAGCCTCGACTCGCAGTTCAGAATACACTCTTTTTGACATCTATCCGAAAATGTAACAAAGCCAAAAGTCATGGGCAAGAGGGTTATTAAAACATGTATCAGAAAGAAGCAATACAGAAATACGCAGCAACGACAGTTGTCGAAGGTGGTTATAATTTTCTGTTCAGATACAAAAAGAAGATTATACATTCTAATGTGACAGCCCTTTTACTGCTAAAATATATAAGAAAATATTTCAACAAGTTGGACAGTTGGACGTAATACATCATAACATTTCTATTCCCCAGGACAATCATAGTCTACTATAACCCTGTGTTTCAGAAGACCAACAATTCTTGTAATATGTTACATTCGTAAGTATTGTTATTCCAGCTAACCATATCAAATATCGATTAATATTGTACGGGAACAATCAAGACCAGCTGGGATAATGAGACCTGAAAATATGTAATAAGATAGTCACAACCTTTGGTTATGTGTTGCAAGAGTTTGTTTCGTTTATATTGCGTGTGTCTAAGCGGAAGAGATCATCTTGTACCTTGTCACTGTCTGTTGGTTATTTTGTACACGTTCGGTAATGTTACTGTTCCTTCTATTAGCGACTTGATTGTTTCTGACGCGTTAATCACGTACCTACCTACATGAGTTTACCGTACCTTGAATGTTTCCTGGTGCTTCGGTTGCTTTCTCTGATGTGTGCTAGAGAACACGATAGATACATGCGCTGGGTTTGGATACCCAAAGAGGACTGCCGTTATCGACCGCCGGTCTGACTGGCTCAGTCCGGTGCTCAAATACGTCAGCCTCGTGTCGGACTCCTGCGGAACAAACTTCCGGACCGAGCTCGATAGCTGCAGTCGCTTAAGTGCAGCCAGTATCCAGTATTCGAGAGATAGTAGGTTCAAACCCCACTGTCGGCAGCCCTGAATATGGTTTTCCGTGGTTTCCAATTTTCACACCAGCCAAATGCTGGGGCTGTACCTTAATTAAGGCCACGGCCGCTTCCTCCCCACTCCTAGCCCTTCCCTGTCCCATCGTCGCCAGAAGACCTATCTGTGTCGGTGCGAAGTAAAGCAACTAGCAAAAAAACAAGTCTTCCGGTACCTCGGCGTCTCCGAAAACCCCAGTGGCACATAAAAATATTATTACTATTAAATATTTTGAACCTAGTCAATTGTGAGAGACGGAGGGTTCCCTTTAGAAATTGTTTATATTTCATTCAAGAATGGTTTCAACGGCCAATTATTAATAATATTCTTGTCTCTGTTTTGCAACGTTTACAGACTTTTCCAGGTGCTGATTAGTGTTGAGTACTGTGCGGACTGAAGTAAAGTGCTCTGCTATGTTGAGCATGTGTTTGTGTTTCTAACATTATTTAGACGATACAGCAATATTCTTGGCTTTGGAAACGTGCTTTATGTTGTTCTTCTTCACGGAAATTATGAACGTTATCAGTGTTTTCGAAACCGACTTTCAACCTATTAGGTCGTGTTACGTACATTTAGTACGTGTTCAAGAGATGTTAAGTACAGAACAAAAATGGCCAACCGGACACCAGTGGGATCCGAACCCACAACCTCCCGATTTAGCGTCGGTTGCTTTACCAATTGAGCTATGGTGGCCTAGGCCATCTTTGTTCTGTTCGAAAGGATCTAAGCTAGAGGTTAATTATTTATCTAGGCTTTTATCAATAAATGTAAACATGATGCTGAGGAAGAAACTTTTACAAAGGAGCTCGGAGTCAAACCTGGCAGCTTTCCCTCAGTCTTAGGTGAATGTGGAGTGGCGCACATTTCAAGCTGGCTACTGTACTTCGTATTAATTGCGAATTAAATTTCATGGTAGTGTGGTTGGTAATTTGAGTTTGTTCTTTTAAAAGTATCTTACGCTGTTATGACAGATGGTGGTGAAATTTCGTGATTTTCAGCTTTGCTGGTTTTAGGCTGCGTTCGTGTCCTTTTTCAGCCGATTTCGTGGATTTTAACTTTGCAAACGTAGTTAGTGTTGAATATAATAGTTCTTCTTTAAGGAAATTATCAATGTTAATTATTTTATCTGGAAGTTACGCCTCTCTCCTTCATTTTTTTTCGCAGCAGACAACAAATGTACGACAAGGGCAATGGTTCAAAACAACCGCCATGTCGGTCTGATACATTGCAGTTGGTCCACAAACCTTTACGGCTATCAACAAGTATTGAAATGTACGATCTAATCAAATGCAATACGCATTCATTACTAAGCAATATACTCGTGTCTATTTTGTTTACTTCTGCAGCTCTGTTCACTTACACTGCTCCGTGCAGGCCATGTGTTGAACAAGTCGGGAACACTCGTGCTCATGCCTGCCTTACTGTATCTTTCCAACTTCGAAGCTGGATATTTTTCAAACTATATCCGATTACGCTCGATCATTTAGTAATCTCTGATAAAACCATTGCAGGTGTTTCAAGAATATTAGTGATGTAGCCTATATCTTGCTACGAGGTCAATGATTGTGTTCTTTTAATATGAAATTACTTAGTGTTGTTAGAGACGAGTAGGCTATGTACCGGTACAAGTTCCTTTCTACTATCATATATCACGTCATTCATTTCATCTCATGAATTCATCTCATAAGTCTGACGTCAGGAAGGACATCCTGTCGTAACACTCGCTACGAATATTCATCTCCCCGCGTAGAGAAGATGGTATACACTCGGTTTCACACTGATAGAATGCTTTTTTTTTTTTTGCTTTACGTCGCACGGACACAGATAGGTCTTATGGCGACGATAGGACAGGGAAAGGCTAGGAGTGGAAGGAAGCGGCCGTGGCCTTAATTAAGGTACAGCCCCAGCATTTGCCTGGTGTGAAAATGGGAAACCACGAAAAACCATTTTCAGGGCTGCCGATAGTGGGTTCGATCCTACTATCTCCCGAATACTGGATACTGGCCGCACTTAAGTGACTGCAGCTATCGAGCTCGGTCTGATAGAATGCAATAAAGTACAAGGCAAAATGAAAAGTTAGACATTTAATTATGGTCGAACAAAAACAGTCGCATGCATGTTGCCTAGAATGGTAATTAAGATCGTCGTATGAAAATTACGAAACGAGTGTAATAAGAAGAAGAGATGTGGTGCTGGAGGAGACAGAGGAGGCACGTAATGTGCGAGATGAAGGCAGGAGGAGAAGCGGCATTCTGCAGTCTCCTCGTGTTTAAATCAGTGAAGGTCCACTCACATAATGTGGACAGTCCTAAGTCTGTTTACCAAGACGCAGAGGTGATCGGAAAGCGTGCTGTGCTTTCTTCACCGTTTAGTTGAGTAGAAATGCTCGCTGGTTCTTACCTTCCCTTCACGCTGTGTGAAAAATTAACGGAATTATGGAGAAAGTGTCATAAAATAACCATCTTTACTGCATAACTGATTCCTCCCTAAAAACAATGAAGAATGCGTAAAGATAAGAGATAATTTCCATGTTTTGTGGAAACGGAGAAGGGAGAACTTGATTATACAAATGCGCGCTTAATAATAATAATAATAATAATAATAATAATAATAATAATAATAATAATAATGATGATGATAATAATAACTAAATTACTCTCAGTAACTAGAAATACGAATATTGTACTTGTATTTCTACTAGAAAAGAGACTGACATCGCCTTGTCAAATGTTATGGCAGCTCACTGCAAATGAGTGTTGTTTATGCGTGAAATTAGCACCAGTCAAGAACCTGAGTACTTTTTTATTTGCTAATTACAGACAACTTCTCTCTTTATGTAGGCTGTTAACATCTCCGGTAGTTAAGTGGCCAACTTAGTTCTGAATAATACGGCATCTAGAACGGGATTCTTCGTCAAATGTCAATGAGTTATTTACGGGAGTTTCTTACATTCGAGTTGAACAACACATCAGTAGCAGTCTCTGTTGTACCGTCCATCCCAGTTATTGATGTTATTTTCTGTCGCCTTCGGTTTCGTGAAATACCACAGCAGCAGATGATCTTCCCGTAGCAACCGCTCGCTGACTTGTCCCGTCTACTCATGGTGCCTGTACATCCTTCACCTCAGTGTTACTTTGAGACACAATTCAGGCTGATCAGGGTCCCGAGTTCGATTCCCGTGTTTGTCCCAGCCCAGACAGGTGACAAGTCCACACGCGTGACACGGTTCGTGACCACAATCCGCAATGGTATGTGATAACCGGCAAAAGCAGAACAACATTATTTCTTCAGACGATCGCGATGGTATTAGCGCGGCCTCTCTTTTTGTCAGTTTCTCCTCTGTTGTCCAGTTGCACTTCTGTTAAAACGATAATCACCACCACCTACATCTGTTTTCTGTCAAATTCGTTACAAAGATAAGAGAGTTCATACATTCTACCAGTGAGCTTTAAATATTTAACCATTATTCTTTGTGAATGTTGCACTTGTTTACAAAACTCCGTGTCAGCATCAGATACATGTTCTGACGGTTCAAATCAAGCGGTGCGATGTCAAGTGGACACTAGGTTGTTCTGTAGCTCCGTAACGGGACATGCCAAGGCTGACCACTAGCACAAGATGCCCCACAGACTAGCGGGCAGAACGCTGGTCCTCTGCAAGGGGATAGAGCGCTCACACTACACACATGAACAAGAGCTATGAAATGATTGTAGAGAGAATGGTTTCTACGCCCTCCTGGACTTTAAGGGCAGGCGATGATGTAGAAGACACGCACTCTCTCAACAAATTATTGAGGTGAAAGATAACGTTTACGTGATTGGTTCTAACTTCCGGTGGATATTTTACTACAAGCTATAACATATAAACCCTCATTGATACTGTGTTAAGCCCTTTCACGAATGCTGCTGTCCAAGAGAGTCCACCACCGCTGCTAGAGTAGTGTTCTACACACCCAAACGTTCCTCAAATATTCTCTACACTGGTCAAGATCTGTCCGGTCGTTCTCGAGATCAGCCTACACAAACACCTGCCCGGGACTTTACGAGCGTCGGGGCATAATAATCCTTTCCTGACACAGCACATGGATGAATTATGAACCAGAGCTCAAACGCCAGTTTGCAGAATGGCCAATGTAGCATAACCATGAAGACAGTAGTTCCCCCGTGAAGCTGATGGTCATAGTGGCTTACGATGTCAGAGGCGTGATTATATGTCACCTCATTTGACAACGGTGACAGAAACGTACTGCGGAACAAAGTCCCGGATCTTCCCAACAGTCCATATCTCTGCATGACAACGCTGCAGAGGCTGGAACAGCCGCCCTACTCGCCCGACCTGTCTTCGTGCGATTTTCGCCTCATCTTCGAAGTGGAAAACACCTTAGCGTCCGACAAGGTTTGGGACACGAAAGGAATTCGGAATCGCTGTCAAACATGAGATTGGAAACTTCACACATGGTGAGCCATGTTTGTCAACGTGTTGTGGACAATCTAGGGACTTACTGTACTCTCTCATGGCTGACACCTGCCCGGCATTACTCTCCCCACTGCCATTTCTATTTGTCAAGTAGATGGCGTATTCGTGTGAAAATAATAGTTGTCTTGACTTATGCTGGTCTCGTACAGTTCGTGTTATAATGCACCTTAAGAAATAAGCTGAGTGCTGGTGACAGGCTGAGTAAGAATCACAATTAGCTTGGTTGCTACTTACTTCGTCATTCATACGCTAATTAGTCTGGTTATTTATTGAGCATCTGACTTGTTCGTTCAAGATGGTCAAACCAGATTCGCCACGGCCTGTGATCGAACCAATTAACTTTTACTCTAATGGCATGCGCACTCTATCATCCTCATCATCGTTTCAATAGAACTTGCTCAATCCGAAACTTGAATAATTTGAACTTTTCCAGCGGTCGCCGATAATTATATACAACATCATGTTTAACATTCATGTTTGATTCGAATATTATATTGTCTAATTGCAAGTAAAAATACAGGAATGCCGCTTGGGTAAGAGTTGCAAGTATGTTCCTCATGGGGAATTTATGTTAACAAAGGTTTATAATTATTAAGAGGCCATTTAAGTAATAAGGATAACTGTCAAGATTTTGGGCTGGGAAGCATCCTTCTAGTATTGTGTGATTGTTACTTGGTGTGGTCTCGAATGGCCGTAAACGAATATATAATAATAATAATAATAATAATAATAATAATAATAATAATAATAATAATAATAATAATAATAATAATAATACCTAAGTTAGAAGGTTTCCGTCAATCAATGATCTGCAGGCAGATTCCCCACCAGTTGTTTACGTAGTCTCTTATTAAATTATTACAAATAATTTGAAAATTTATTGAACACCTCCCTTGGTAAGAATTCGGAATCGCTGTCAAACATGAGATTGGAAACTTCACACACGGTGAGCCATGTTTGTCAACGTATAAACGAATATGTGCCCCAATATTCCCTCTTGAATTCCAACTTTATCTTCATATTGTGATCCTTCCTACTTTTAAAAACACCTCTTATTTGTCTACTAATGTTCTGTGCACTGATAGCTCGGTACATACCGGTTAGTCGAGCAGCTCGTCTCCTTTCTCCCATATCTTCCCAGAGCCAAATTTGGGACATTTTCGTAACAATACTCTTATGACGGAAATTACCGTGAACGAATCGTGCTGCTTCTCATTCGATACTTTCCAGTTCTCGTATGAGACAATCTTGGTATAGGCACCATACACTGGAGCCATACTCTATCTGCCGTCGTTCCAGTGATTTATATGCCCTTGGAGTAAGGTCTGGAGAAATGGATGGCCCTTCTGATAGTCTCCGTAACCCAATCAACTATCAGAGACTTTTCACGCCATCAGGTCATCCAAACTGAAGATCACATATTTCCAGTCTTCCAACTCACATGCTCTCCAGCCAAACTAACTCTGTTCTGCTTATCCTCTTATGACGCTGTTTGTTTTTCTCTGAGTGACCAAGCCGGATAATGAAGTCTTGTGACAGTTATTTCACCACCATTTCTTCTTCTATGTGCCGTGCCCAGTCTCCCGTACCTTGGCGATCAATGTGGAGAGTGCTTTTCTGTCTTCAGCAACACAGTACAGTTCTTCGGTGCTTTTTATGCCTGTCCAGTCTTTAATATTCATAAGGCATGTTGTTCTCCGTCTGCCTACTGCTCGGCGGCCTTCAATTTTGCCTTTCAAAATTAGATGTAGAACATACTGCGTGTTTTTCCCCACGATGAACATGCCCTAGGTATGCAATTTTTCTGTATTTGATGGCGGTCACCAGTTGTTTTTTGCATTTTGCTCTCTGTAATACTTGTTCATTGGTGGCATGGTCAATCACCACCACTAAGGTTGCTAATAACTTTCCTTCTTTTGTTTCTTTCTGTTTTTGCTCCAGGTATCAGCTTCAACGGTCTTCTAAGCAAATTCTTGATTCCTTTCCCGGGAAGGGAAGCTGCAATCTCTCCTTGCTCGAAACAGGCGTCCCAGATTACAAGAGGTAACAACGACTGTAATTAATACTGAAGTTTACAACTTGGCGATGCTCTATACCCTATAAACGCCAGTACATCGCGAAAACACGGCAATATACGCTCCTGAAGTAACAGGTAGTAAACCCAAACTCTACATAGGGTAGATGTCACCAGAGGAAATGAGAGATTGGTAAAATATTCGTCATTAACTGCACGTGGATTAGGCTTTGCTTGAAGTGTGATGTGCTTTTAGCACTGAGGCCATCTGGATTCACTTAAACCGATGAATATGGGCAGATGACCTAGTGATCAGAACAGGGACGGGGGCCGCTCTTTGTCTACCTGCCGCCAGTTTTACGACTGAGATAGAGCAATAATCAAGGAGTTTTTCCTCCTCGCCGCTCGTTACAATAAAAACAGACCACCGTGAGAGATACCGCCCTCCAGTGTACTCGCCCACTGTATTTCTCGATGGATGCAGTCTCACAAGGACAGGGTAGATCGCAATCGTGGCCAGAAAACGAAGAAATATGTTCTGTGCGTTTCACACGCAGGTGAAGACAGCGAGAAGACGTCCGGCGTTTTGGTCTTGTTTATCATCTGAACCGGATTTGTAATATACAGAGTCAAGAGATGATTTGTTTTTTACAATTACAGCAGGCAGTAAGGTACACAGAAAAAGGTACCTTTTTGCATTATTATAGATACATACAATTAAATTAAAGATATAAGTACGTATTCAACTTATATGTAGTTTCCATATTTTTTCCATTTCAGAACATTTGTGTCACAAAGAGGAATACGGTTAAAAACAAACCCGTCGATAATTATTCAACAGCAGGCAACTATAACTGACGTTCATCGATTGGAGCTCTTTAGGAGTTGGATTGCAGACTGCTGCTCATGTATGGGTATGGCAGTACGGAGCACGGTGCTAACATGTGCTGCGTTCGGGAGAAGACTGGATTCGAAACACACCGCCGGAAGTTCTGATTCACTTTAGACAAATACCGGGACAGTTGCTGTTCACAGGCCACTCAATCACCATCATCTCCATTAGCTCCTCGATAAGACGGGCATTCGTCAGTAAAAACATGCCATTTCATCCTGGAAACAATTCAATACATACGAGCGACCGATAGGCCTGCACACACGACACCGTAACTTACACGAACGAGAACATCACGAGCACTTCTCAACTTTACTACGGTATTGGATGCACTTTTATTTGAAAATCTTTCCAGAACCTGCCTGCCGAAATAAATTAAAACAAGTGAGCACGTTTTAAACTTTGTGCCCACATGAGACGAAAAGAATGTCGGATATGGCAACTTTCAATAGACGCTACAATACTTCTCTCGCACTCTGCTGCCTTACGTCCCACTATGTTCATATTATTATGACAATATTAGAAAGGGTAGTTCGAAAATATACTTGTAAACATATTTATTACTGAAGTGTGCAATACAATAGATCATTTCACCCCGCTTGCCAGCATATTGAGTCAAGGTGTGACAAAACTAACGCCTCTCTGTAAGTCAGCTTCCAGACGAAATTTTCAATCAGTCCGTTTCGAAGCCGATTTTGCTGCACGGAAATGAGAACTCAGGACAACTAACGGACATTGCTGCTATAAACATGAAGGAACAATGGCAGGAGGGCAGTAAGAATGAGGAGATAAAAGTTACATATATCAGGAATGAATGAACTCTCTGGATGAAACTGTAGGCCTACATATAAGCCGGCTTCGTGGTGGGTTCATGTGAGGTGAATGCAGGAGGATTCGCTGACTAGGAGAATTTCGGAATCACCCATGGAGGGTAAGACAGGAAGACCACAGTAACGATGGTTCCAAACCCCAAAATCAAAGCAAACCCCATGGCGCAACAGCCCGAAGGGTTATGGCCTACCAAGCGACCGCTGCTCAGCAGATTACGAGGTGTCGTGTGGTCAGCACGACGAATCATCTTGGTCGTCATTCTTGGCTTTCTAGACCGCGGCCGCTATTTCACTGTCAGGTAGCTCCTTAGTTGTAATCACATAGGCTGAGTGGACCTCGAACCAGCCCTCAGATCCCTGACCTGACCGGGAATCGGACCCGGGACCTGCGGGTAAGACGCAGGCACACTACCCCTACAGCACGGGGCCGGCTAACGATGGTTCCGTTTTCAATGATTGAATCAAAAGAGGTGCGGAACTAAAGGTAGTTGCTAATAGCGGATTGTAGAGGCGCATAATTCATTCACACAGGCTTGCAGACCGAACGCACAAAGGCAATGTATGTATGCCACTAATATATTCAAAAAGAAAATTAGTTTGCAAAGTCAGGATAATTCCTCAAACAAGTTCTTCATCTCCGAGCTTCAATTCCCTCAGCTGGAAACAAAACACCAAATTCCTCTCCGGAGAGCTCTCAACACTGGAGCGAGCAGTTAGATGTAATCTGTGAGACTTTTCCACTAAGCTCAAGGAATACCATCTCCAGATAATGTGTCGTGCTCTCACCAACCTTGAGGAGCAGCTCCAGCTGGGCTTCAACACGCTAACACGTGCCTCACTCGCAACTGAGCCTGCTCCACGACCATGGTAAAGAAGTCTTATACCCCGGGACGGAGTGGCCCAAAACTTTAGATAGAATTGTGAAAAGCGACGATATGGTCTTTTGTACCTCTCATGTGTGGTAATCTCCAAGTTCGAGATGATGGTTCCTACAACCCTTGGGCAAAAGTTATGCGCGATCGGAAATGTGAGGATTTCTTTATTCGCTTTATATCAACTTCTTGATGTCACGTTACCACTGCTGTAGACTGTAATCGTGACATCCACCCACTTACGACGCCATTACGCCCATCTTGAATAGTAAATTGCATCTACTTCGAAGTTCTATTAGATATCAGTGTCAGCTGACCTACACGTCCACCAATATGGCTGCATAGCTCTATAGCTGCCGTCTGGTGTCGCATGCGACCATTGTTGACAACCCAACTGTGTGTCATCGTCCAAGATAAGGTAAGCTAAATCACAACCGGAAGAAGAAAATAGGCCAAAAATATATAGCAATTCTTTCTTCTCTGTTCTGTTCAAATAGCGAAATAGTACTGAATTAGTCGTCAGGAAATACAGCCTATATTAACACGTAACGGAGAACAACACCAACGATTGTGTAAAAGGTTTATAAATAATAATTAATGAGTTCGTTTCTATGACGGAAGTGTAGGCATCACACCCGAACGTAATATCTAAAACCAACTCGTTGAAAACCAAATCAGTGTAATGTATAATTTGGAATGACATAAACAGAGATATTCCTTCCCCAGAGAAAACGCAGATGGGTCATAAATAATGCAAGAGGTATTTTAAAGGTCAAAAGTCTAGAAATGTGGTTGGCAATGCACTATAAGATAATACTAGAATAACACAAGTTCAGTTGTGCACAGTTCAAGAAAATTAGGGGAACATGTTTTGTAACGTCTGCTATGTGAACGTTAATGGTCGTACAACATACCTTGCGACCTTAGCTACTCAGGGTATGTCAATTCGAAGTTTTACTACATCTGTAGGCGTAGCCATGCATTAAACTGTCACGTGACCACTCAAAACAAAGTGAATAGCGGTGCGTTCGTGTGCCGTTGTGGGGTACACAAACTACTACGCTCATTTGAGCACGTTGTATGTCAACCAGCACATCCCGTGAGACATGTTAACGAGGTTCAAGTCGCAAGGGCCGTCACTTTGATCCAGGAAGGATGTGTCTCTCCGTCAATTATTCAACGCAACAGTGAGACAGAACAGTTCACAAAGAGGGTTCGACAAGGGAACCCCACAGGATGACCGATATCTGAGGCGTCGTTCAGCAACTGCCAGAGAACTGCAACAAGACCTCAGGAGGGTAACTGGAGTCACGGTGTCTGACTAGACAGTAAGGAACAGGTTAAGAGAAGTGTCCTTAGGACCCAGACGTCCTGTTCGAGTGTCCTGTTTAACGCAGCAACATCGCACAGCTCGCCTTCTGTTTGTCCGTACGTCAACTGGCAACTTCGCCAATGGAGACCTGTGTTATTCACAGACGAGTCCAGACTTCCCCTGACACAGTGAGATGGACATCAGCGTGTATGGAGACACCGTGGTGAGCAGTACGTGCCAGATGTTGTCCAGGAAGGCGACCGATTCGGACAAGGTTCTGTGATGGTGTGGGGTGGCATCAGTATTGATGGCCGTACGGATCTTGTCGTTGTCCGTGGTAATGTTACGGCTGCGGGGTACATCGAGCAAATACAGTACTGCTACAGCATGTGTTGGTTGCCGCACAAGGTGTTGGCCTTGAATTCGTACTCATGCACGACAATGCCAGGGCTCATGTAGCGCGCATCACCAGAGCTGTGCTGCCAGAACTGGACATTCAAGAGATGGAACGGCCAGCAGTGAGTCCCGACCTTAGTCCCATCGAGCATGTGTGGGACACCACGTAGGTGCCAAGCTGTGATAAATGCTCGTGGAGGACATACACCATACTGAAGCTCTCCAAATGTGATAAAAATCCTCCCTGGAGGACTGTTATCAGTTTGTTTTCGCTCCTATTTACAAATTTCCGTTTGTATTCTGAAAATGAAGGCGAATACATCGATGTTCATTTGTATACTTCAACGGTAAAGAATGCTGGTAATATAGCTGGGTGTGTCCGAGCCAAGTGCAGGTCTTTCGATTTGACTCCCGTAGGCGACCTGCGCGTTATGATGAGGATGCAATGATGATGAAGATGACACATATACACAGCTCCCAAGGCAGATAAATTAACCAATGATGATTAAAATTCCCGACCCTGTCGGGAATCGAACCCTGGACCCCTCTGACCAAAGGCCAGCACGCTAACCATTTAGCCATGGAGCCGGACATTTTAACGGAGATTACAATTACCTTACCTACAAATACAGTTCTTGCGGATAATCAGGATCAGTCCGTGGATTTTCGGGAAACGGAAATGACAGAGCACCGTCTTCTTCAAATGCTTTTGAAAAATTTACCAGGAGTAAGCGCAATGCCACTTCTATAAGCAGCTACTTTACGTAAAACTCCAGGAGGAACTGCGGTGATGCGTTTACGTTACATCCTACAACATGTCCAAATATGGAGCTGCGTTTCCATGTCCTTTACAGCACCGCTACTTCGGGAGACAGCTAGGTTCGAATTCCCGTCGGCCACCCTCGACATTTTTTTTGTAGTCTCCCATTTTCACTTCTACCCAAATGCGCAGATGGTACCTTATTTATGGCTAAGACCCATTCAGACCTACACCCACTGACAACCCCGCCATACAATAGTACATGTAGTTCACCCCCATGGGATGTACCGGGAAAAACTGCTACAGATGTGGCGAGCAGAACGACAAACCCGGCACTAAAAGTATAAAATTACCGATCTCGATAGCTGCAGTCGCCTAAGTGCGGCCAGTATCCAGTATTCGGGAGATAGTAGGTTCGAACCCCACTGTCGGCAGCCCTGAAGATGGTTTTCTATGGTTTCCCATTTTCAAACCAGGCAAATGCTGGGGCTGTACCTTAATTAAGATCACGGCCGCTTCCTTCCCACTCCTAACCCTTTCCTGTCCCATCGTCGCTATAAGACCCATCTGTGTCGGTGCGACGTAAAGCAACTTGTAATTTAAAAAAAGGATAAAATTTGACAACGTTCAATGTAACCATAAGAAGTTTCGTGAGCTCATGTGAGCACATGCCAGTATATAGGGGCTACCTGGCCGAGGCGGTAAAGACCTGCTCGGTTCACCCAGAAGGATGTGGGTTCGAATCCCCGCCAGGAAGTCGTAAAATTTAAGAAATGAGATTTCCACTTCCGGAGGTGCACACGGCCCTGAGGTTCACTCAGCCTACACAAAAAATGAGTACCAGGTTAATTCCTGGGGGCAAGTGTGGCCGGGCGTAGAGCTAACCACTCTACCCCATCAAGTGTCGAGGTTGCGGATAGTGGAAGCCTTTACCCTCCATCCCTCCAAGGGCCTTCATGGCCTGTACGGAGATGACTTTGCTTTTTACATTCCAGTATATACAGAATGGAAGGTAACTGGTCCACGAAATTAACACAGCAGATGCTGGAGAGAGGGCAATGCCGTAATGTTCAGGTCTGTAGCTTGCACCGAGAAAAAGAGACGAGCTGTTCGATTACGTGGCAGGTTCCGAGCTGTCAGTGGATAGATGGCGTGGATTGGCATTAGTAGACGAATAGGTTTGAGTGGCGCTTTTAAAAATAGGAAAGATAACAATACGAAGATGATTTTGGAATTCAAGAGGACAAATTCGGGCAAATATTCGTTTATTGGATGAGGAGTTAGGAATTGAAATAATTTACCAAGGGAAATGTTCTATAAACTTCAAAATTCTCTGAAATTAAGAAATGACTAGGTAAACAGCCGATAGACAATACAGATCAGTGGGGAGTAACTCATTGGTCGCTCCTGGCACGTAGTCGACATAATCACGGCCGAACTGTCAGAGCGTGCCCATCAAACTGTTGAACTTCGTGTCTGCCAAAAATAAATTAGAAATCAATAACAAATCCTTCTGTTCGTAAGCTTCTGAACTGTGAAATGAAAGTGAATTCTGTTCTAATTTGCCTGCACTACTGCGCACCAGTAGGTTCCGCAGTTTTTTTTTTTTTGCTTTACTTCGCACCGACATAGATATGTCTTATGGCGACGATGGGATAGGGGAAAGGCCTAGGAATTGGAAGGAAGCGGCCATGGCCTTAATTAAGGTACAGCCCCGGCATTTGCCTGGTGTGAAAATGGGAAACCACGGAAAACCATCTTCAGGGCTGCCGACAGTGGGGCTCGAACCCACTATCTCCCGATTACTGGATACTGGCCGCACTTAAGCGACTGCAGCTATCGAGCTCGGTTGCGCAAGATTTAGGGTTTCCGCAATCAAGATACGGAACTCTTTACATGAAGCTATTACATGTCTTTATAATATACTAGCTGATGTACCCGTGCTTCGCTACGGGAGTCTCAGAAAGACTGACTTGGTGGTTTTCCTAACTGAATTCAACATAGGTCATTACAAAAACGTCAGTAGGAATGTAGCAATTGAAGGCAATTTTATTATATAAAATACTCATCAAATGAAAAACCGCACACTTTCAACGAACAGTACCACGGTGCTGATCTAACAGTCCGAAGTTCCAGAGCTGGAAGAACCAGGTCGCAGACTGAACACTTCTCTGTCATTATTCCGTTAAACATGCACACTACCCAATCCAATCACAGTCTCAGAGTAGGGACTGAATAGCTCGAATGCTGTGATGAACCAGTGCGTAATGTACCAGTAGTATCAGAAAATGTATGAACCAGAGGATTGGCATGCTAAAGAAGAAAGTTATCTAACTCCCCAACTACTTCCCACCAATATACAGGCATGCTGTTACACTCGGTACGACCAGGTGAGCTGGCCGTGTGGTTAGGGGCGCGCAGCTGTCAGCTTGCATCCGGGAGATGGTGGATTCGAACCCCACTGCCGGCTCCCTGAAGATGGTATTCCGAGGTTTCCCATTTTCGCACTAGTCACACCAGGCTTTACCTTAATTAAAGCCAAGGCCGCTTCCTTTACACCCCTATTCCTTTCCTATCCCATCGTCGCCATAAGACCTACCTGTATCGGTGCGACGTAAAGCAAATGTTAAAAAACCTCGGTACGCTGCAGTAATCCCATCTATCGGGGATGAGTGGAAACAGAAGACAAAAACACATCACAACAAACAATGGTCAATGTAATGTTATTGTTGATAAAGTTTTCTATATTGCAGGCCTTCACATTAGTTTTCTTTCGACTCTGTGATATTAGGGCGTCTTGTAAAATTATTTATATCGTAGACTGTAGTTCCTTATTCTCAGACTTTACATACCGATTTTCACTAAATTCTGTATACCCATTTTCTCATGACTCGGCGCTGATATGGACTTAGTAACAAAAATCCAAATTCATGAATATCTCTGTGATTACATGCGGTACGGTAACAATGTATAAGACATAAGTGATCGGAAATTTAATAACTTCTTACATAACTACTACTGACTTACGACATAACTAAAGTTATGTTAGTTATGTAGTATTTATCGATACGACCACTAATAACAAAACTTATTTGAGAATTACATTTCAGGCCTTCCCTTAAACTACCATTTCACTCAGCGTGAATAAAATAATTTGTAGCCTAGATTGTAGTGGCTCATCACCCGACATTACATACCGATTTTCATTAAATTCTCTTCAGCCGTTTTCTCGTTATGCGTGTACATACATACATACATACATACATACATACATACATACATACATACATACATACATACAAATAGACAGACAGACAGACAGACAGACAGACAGACAGACAGACAGACAGACAGACAGACAGACAGACAGACAGACAGACAGACAGACAGACAGACAGACAGACAGACAGACATTACGGAAAAGTAAAAATTGCATTTCCTTGTTACTGTGGACATGACCGATACAGAAATACCATTCTTTTCAAATTCTGAACAATGTGCAGACAAAACTCTTATTTTATATATATAGATAACTGTGACGGATGACATCATTGACGAAATTGTAGTGTGAGTAGGGATGAATCTGATGGCAAGACGACGGGGTGAAGACAGCTCCAAGTACTTAGAAGGTGAAATAAAGGAGAGTTAAACTGATGAAGAGAGATTGAAAGAAAAGACAGATGAAGATGTAAGGCTTCACTCTATGGACTGATGATCTAAACAACGCACTTCACTCTCGAGTCCTGCTTCTAGTAGTTTACGTTACAACTGAGATGACAGGTCCGCCGGAATTTCGATACGGATTCGTTGAATTTGTTTATTCAGATAAAAACGAACACATCAGACGTCATCCATCAAAGAGTAGGTCGCCCACGTGTACTAGCAGTAGCGTCTGCTAATATATTTTCACCGTCCGATTTTTCGATGTAGTACGAGATAAGGCGGGCTCTAGATAGTAGGGAATACATACCCAGTATATTGGCAAAAGGAGAAGGAGAGAGGTTAATTTGATATCGTAAAGTTGTTTTAAGAGGCTCTGTTGTGTTCAAGCTGGAGGAGCGCTCACCCTTACCGGAACCTTATTTTTAGCGGGTTCTTTGGCGACAGTGGGGCAGAAAACAGAAAAGGACAGGGAAGCAGGTGAAGCATTTGCTTGGTGTGAAAATGAGAAAGGACGGTAAACCATCATCAGGGTTAGAACACATCACCCTGTCGTAGGTTTAGAAGGCCTCCAGTTTCCCTCTGAGGATGGTTGCAGTGAAACACCGAGCGCAGTCTTTAGATGAGACCGGCGATCAAGTGTCCGAAGATCAGCCGCAAGCAGCCTGCGTTAACGGTCAACACCGTGGTTAGCCGGTTCGAGTCCCGTTCACCATCAGAATGCTGGCCGGCAGGAGAGGTCGTGGTATACAGTTTCTAATCACTAGATGGCGTGCCAAAAGCCTGGATTCAATTCCAAACCTCTCCGCAGTGCCCATATGGAGTAAGGTTGATGATGATTTGTCAGTCGGATGGGGACGTTAAGTCTTGAGCAGACCACTATTGGTACTATTCGACAGGAGTAGGCTATGTGCCGGCACCGGGTTTCATCCTCTCCCTTCCCATTATCACATATCTCGTCATTCATTTCATCACATTAACTCCGCTGATGAGGTTGACGTCAGGACAGATTCATTTCACCTCATAACCGACCGCGTAGAAAGGGACAAGGGTTAGACAAAAAACATTATTATTATTATTATTATTATTATTATTATTATTATTATTATTATTATTATTGTTCTTATTGTTTCGTTATGCCACCCGTGGAATTTGTTCATTGGCTTGATGATTTTCAGCTTCCAAAATCTCTTCATGAACTCACTGTGTTGCCTCTTCCATTCTTGTGACCACTCTATAACGGGTCCTGGTGAGGTTTGAAGACTTCCCGATTTCCCGATGCTCTCCTCTTGTTTCCCCTACCCAATTCATTCTCCTAATCTGGGAGTCTGCTGTTATCCATCCTAAACATGTGTCCAAAAATTCAAAGGTCTCCGTATAGAATTTATGAAACTATCTGAGTAACTATAGAGGCCTGCAGTTCCTCTTTTGATCAACAATTTTCTTGTGTGAGGCCGAAAATGTTTCTAAGACTTTTACGTTCTCCAGCTTGAGAATGACCTGGTTTGTGTGGCATACACTTTACGTGACAGTACTCGTTCATTGCAGAGACCGTATGTTAGCCTAAATGCCCTCTGAAGTTCTGAGGCCCTTTCTGTATTGTCGCCAAACTGTCTAATCCTGGAGGAAGAATTATTTCTCCAAGGTATTTAAAGAAAGATACCTGTGAAATCGTCGCATATGCCGTTTCAGTTTTTTCTTTCTTGCACTTTTGCAGAATATTCTGGATACACTTGGTTATGTCGAATGATATTTGAAAACCTGCCTGTGTAATGTCTCGATAGCATACCTACTTTCCTCCTTGATCTTAATGATGATCACTAGACCATCTGCGAAAGCCAAGCATTTAACTTTGATTTTGCTCCCGATGTTTATGCCGGTGATATCCTCTTCCACTCTGTCATGGCTTTTTATTAAACCCAGTAGAAAAGAGGAGAGAGTCCAAATCCTTGCCGAACACCCGTGTGTACTTCAAAGGGTGACACATTTCTCCAAAAAATGTCACCTTAGATGTTGTGTTTGACGTATCAGTTCTCTTGTCTTCTTCTAGCGTGTCGAACAAGCTCTGTCCAAAGAGTCATACTCTTTCTTGAGGTCCACGAAGGTGACTATCGTGGCGGCCCTTCAGAATCATCTTCAGATTTCAAATCTATTCAGCACACGAACGTGCTTTCCTAATACCAACTTGATATTCGCCAGCAAATGGTTTGTTTGTTTCTCTAGTCGGTTTGAATGGATTTAGATAGAACTATTGTAGTTATTATTATTATTTAAAATAATTCCAGTTGTTTAAAGCAATGAAACCCAACCAATTTTAAGCACTCAACATGAGCGAGTTAAAATATTATAAAATGTAATGAGAAAAGAACTTGTAATAACGCTGTCTCACTACGAGCGTCAGGTCGCACAACACTGAGTAATGCGCTGTGCTCATAGCCTACAAATAGATTTTGTGTGTTTGCACAGGTTCCCACACTAACGTGCAAAAAGAAATATGAAAAACCAAAATCAGCTAATTCTCCAGAATTGATAGAGTGGAACATGGAATATTATTAAAGAAATTAGAGGGAATAGGATTGGACGTAAGGGTTACACGTTGGATAAAAACATTTCTAAATTCAAGGGTCCAGAAAGTCAAAGTAGGAAATAATATATCACAGGAAGAGAAAGTTTGGAAGGGAATTGCACAGGGTAGTATAATCGGTCCGTTACTTTTCTTAATATATGCAAATGATTTAGGGAACAATATAACATCAAAAATAAGATTGTATGCAGATGACATAATTGTTTATAGGGAAATAAATAACAATGAGGATTGTTCAGAATTACAAAGGGACCTTGAGAGTATCCAACAATGGGTTGAAGAAAATAATATGAAGGTTAATGGAGGCAAATCAACTGTTACAACTTTTACAAACAGGAGCTTTAAAACTGAATTTGAGTATACTTTGGATGAGGTAGTTATCTCAAAAAATGGCAAGCGTAAATACTTAGGTGTGAGATTTGAAAGTAATTTGCACTGGAAGGGTCATGTTGACGACATTGTTAGGAAAGCATACAGATCGTTACATGTCAAAATGAAGCTACTTAAAGGATGCAACAAAGAATTAAAAGAAAAAAGTTACTTAAGTATGGTTCGTCCATTATTGGAATATGCAAACAGTGTTTGGGATCCTCACCAAGAATACCTAATAAAAGAAACAGATAGTGTGCAGAGGAAAGCAGCAAGATTTGTAACAGGGGATTTCAGGAGAAAAAGTAGTGTATCAGGAATGTTAGAGGAACTTGGGTGGGAAACTTTAAGTAAGAGAAGGGAGAAAACTAGACTTATAGGATTATATAGAACCTATACAGGAGAAGAAGCATGGGGAGAAATCCGCGAGAGGCTTCAGTTGGAAAATAATGATATTGGCAGAACTGACCACAAATATAAAATTAGACGGAATTTTAGCGGAAGCGATTGGGGTAAATTTTCATTCATTGGGAAGGGTGTAAAGGAGTGGAACAGTTTACCAGGGGTAGTGTTTGATCCTTTTCCAAAATCTGTACAGATATTTGAGAAGATAATAAACAGCAACAGAGAAAATAAATGAAGTGTTAGAGTGCATTCGACCAGTGCAGGTTATTGTAAATAAAAAAATGTGTGTGAATAAATTAATTCCATCCCCTGGTCTAAGGAGTTTGGACAGCCAAAGTAGGGGACTGCCTGTAGGGGTGAAGTACAGTGGGGACTTCGAGGGCCCAGGGACCGCTACGGTAGCTGTGAAGGCCCTTCAGGAACTCTGAAAAGTGGTGGCAAAAGGGGCTCTGGTTAAGACGCAGCAGGTCGTTATGCTACTTATGTTCCAAAATGGGTAAAAAATAAATAAGTAAATAAATGCAATGTAAATTTTAATCTTATATCAGTTGTATAGTATTATCTGAAGTAATTTCACATACTGTATATGAGTTGACTATGTTTGTAAGTACAGAAGATATTATAAGTAGAATTTTGTAAACAATATAAATTTATTAAGGATGAGCTGCGTTAGTGTAATTTGTATAATATTGTATTTTAGGAAAATTTTCTTCTCTTGTTAATTTAATATTTGCTTGACAATAATGTATTTTAGTGTACCATTTGCCACCGAGGTAGACACCTCATTTGCAAATAAAGAGATTTTGATTTGATTTGATCTGATTTTGAATATTTACAACTGTGTGATTTCCTAGTCAGTTTCATTCGAGCGTTGTCGATATTTGAACAGCAACAACATGCGAGATGGGAAACAACACTGACGATCCTAGCTCAAAGAAAAACAAAATATAGCCTTCAGTCATAACGTGACTTAAGCCTATTGCATTTTGTAAACCCAGAACCTAAATTGTAAGGGTGGACGAAACAAACATACATCAAAATGAATTCGGAAATATATAAAGTAAAGATTATTCAAACGATGTCGAATCGCACATTAAGGACAACGTACCTACAAGATTGTGTTCTTAGAATTAAGTACATTCAAGGAATCATGCAGAAGAGGAAGTCGATCATTACAAAATTCATGTTAAGAAAACATAATGGAAGGCTTGCTATGTATTCAGATTTTGGGAAATACATGTAATAAATAATGTTATTGGCTTTACGTCCCACTAACTACTTTTTCGGTTTTCGGAGACGCGAGATGCCGGAATTTAGTCCCGCAGGAGTTCTTTTACTTGCCAGTAAATCTACCGACACGAGTCTGACGCATTTGAGCAGCTTCAAATACCACCGCACTGAGCCAGAATCAAACTTGCCAAGTTGGGGTCAGACCGTCTGAGCCACTCAGCCCGGCGAGAAATAAGTGCGCCCTAATCCGAGTCTGTAAGCAATGTTGATAAGTAAGAGTGGATCACCGGCTCTACACGAACGAAGGGAAAATTAGGACAAGTTGAAAAGGAAAATCTTATACCATGTGTCAAAATTTGGGAAGATGGGAAATAGTAATTTTGCTATTTTAGCCTCTTGGCCCAGACATCAAGAAGAGAACGAACATATTGTACACGTCGAGGAACATCCACCATTTCTTACGCCATTGCAGTTTAGTATCATTACTGTGTCGTGCATCGTAAGTCGCAGCATTCCCTTTGACGATATGATGTTCAAACTTCGTTTAAACAAAAACTGCTATTAAACATTATTTTATTTCGGTGATAAGCTATAAGGTAATTTGATATATGAGTTAAGTGCAAACGTTTGCAGTGTCAAAGCGACGTGGACAAATGAACGTTTTACGGCCCTCAGCTACAGTCCCTGCACCACTGGGATGACACTGCTCATTAGCCGAATAGCTTGATCACATCTATCTGTGGTGAGATATTCCTCTGCTATGGGCTACATTCTCTCAGTGACACCTTTGGCTTTCCTATGACAATACCAGTCCGTGTTATGAATGGATCAGCTATAGGACTTCCTCACTCTTCACACGTCTCTTTCTGGCAGCCTTCATCCTCCTGAGCTAACTATTAACACCGGACTTCAAAAGAAGAACTCGCGTTAGTGATCATGAGTCTCTGCATTTAAAACAAACTCACCATGAAGACTGAGTACATTGCTCACTCCATTCTGATGGCGTTCGTGGCCCGTTCCTTCCTTCGCTCGGCGTCTGTGACCATGTGGCTACCCTGCTCGCTTTAGAGCGTCACAGGTTTCAGTGTTGCACGTTCTGCTCTCTAACACGGAGCACCAAGTGGCCAAGTCACTGCGGTCCGCCGGTTCGAGTCCCGTTGGTGGAAAAAAATTAACCATCGGAATGTTGGCCCGCAGCGTACGGGAGCTGCTGGTGCTTAATTTCTGATCACCAGATTGCGTGCCGAAAGCCTTTCTGCAGTGTTCATATGGAGTGATGTTGATGGTGATTCCTCTGTCGGAAAGGGACGGGATGCCTCCATGAGACCCCTCGGTGTTATCCTACGTGCCTCTTGGTAACGCATCATAATAATCTCACACCCATGTACGCAGGCCACACATGGCCGTCAAATAGAAAGAAGTGCTCCAGGCGAGCCGAACATGTCCTGAACACCCGCCACTAAAAAGCTCGACTGCCTCAACCAGGATCCAACCCGCAACCTTGGTCCACCAAGACGTCATTGCCTGTTGTGTGACGGGATGTCAGACTTGTAACACATCAATATGGTAGTAAAGGAATAAAAATATTTCTAAAATTACGAACTAAACGGAAATCCTGATGAGATATCAGAAGTTAAATTATCTCCTCAAAATATAAAAGAATAGAACGACACAAAAACACATTTTGGAAGAAGGAAGAAACGAGAATTCCACGAACGGATTTAAACGTTAGACTTCAGTATGAAAAAAAATACCAGGAAACTGTTCAGAAGGTGCAATTGAAGCTGGAACAACTCGAGTGGACCAAGCAGGGCTTTCGGTTTAGAGTCCCAAGTTCTTTCTGCCTTATACAATAACGTATATTTCTTGCGGGAACAAAAAATCCATGGCGAAGAAATCCGCATTCAGATGGCTTTTAACTCTGAGAGTCACTACATGGACAATGTCTCCCGGAGAGAGAGTTATGTCAGCACGCATTGAGCAGGCAGGTTTCACTGTACGAACAGTGAACTGTAGGCCAACACACAAGTGTTAAAAACATTCGGACATTCCAGATTACAGAAGAACAGTGCGCTGAATGCCACTCACGGAGCTCATGTCATGTAAAGTTGAGTTCTTTTCTAAAACTTAAACATTTCTGTACGAAGCAATTAGGGAATTCAAAGCACATGCTAAAGTTCACAACACAAGCCAATTATATGAACGATTACGAAGATTTTATTTACCATTGAAACGAAAAGAAATTAAGAAAAGTAAGTTCTGCGGACAACTCACAAACTCTTGTAACTTTGTATAAACTAAAAGATGGTAAAAACAAGTTGTAAACATTTCCAGGTTCTACCTTCAGAAACGCTAACATGGACGAAGTAAGACAGAGGCCGCTGTAATGGAGATTGAGGTAATTGTGAACTCATTTTAATAGGAATGCAGAGGATTGTGATGTACTGGCAACCTATCATTATGGAGCATTAGTCCACTTTTTCTTGAGATATGCAACGTTTTTGCAACGACCTCCAAATTAGTCGGAAGGCTGCACACAGTAACGAGAACTGTGCAGCTACAATTTTAATAATATTTCGTCTCCTTTTAATATGCCGCACACATCCATCTTGTTTAAATTACCTCGGACTTCTCTAATACCGAATTTTGAACCGACCGAGATGATGAGCACACAATAGGATGCAGGTGATTAAGTGCCTTCCTTAAAATTTACATCAAACGGTAGAGGAATTTTCCTACATGCTTTAAGTTATCTACTTTGTGATTAAAAAGGTAAATAGGGTAAGCAACAGCTTTATTATCTTCATTATGTAATTTCTGTCTACAACTAACCGCCTAACTGCCGGGTCTAACCATCGCCTTCTCTCACCTCCACGGCTCATTCCCAGTACTCTCCTGACTCATCTGACTCTGCAGAAGACCTGAAGAATGGTGCGGACAGTCTTGGGGAAGAAATAAAGTAATGGAGTGGGTGAAAGAACTAACGGTGACACAAGCAAACAAACATTTACAGGGAATTAGAACTTTCATCTGGAAACACTGACGATAACTTGCTCTGAAAGAAAGAGAATGAAATCTTGTGAAATGTGGTGTTACAGGAGAATGCTGGGTAGATAGAATCACGTATGAAGAGATACTGAATCGAATTGGTGAGAGGAGATCGATTTGGCTAAATTTGACGAGAAGAAGAGATAGTGATAGGACTCATGCTAAGACACGCAGGACTTGTTCATTTGGTTTTTGAGGAAAGTGTAGACGGTAAGAACGGTAGCGACACGCAGATGTAGGATGTAGTAGGATAGTTATGTGAGGAGTTTTGGAGAGCTGCATCAAAGCAGTCTATGGACTGTGAACCCTGCCCGGAACAAGTCGCAAGACGGATAGCTTCATTCTTCCTTTGATGAGTGACAAGTACAGGAAAGTAGTGCTCAGGGGAGAATGGCGGAAATTCCACGTCGTACGCATCTCCGTGCTTACCGGACAAAAGTAATTAAAAGTCCGCCATTCCATCAGCTACCACCTCCAGGCGTTTTAGGCTCGGTGCGTTCCGTTGTACTCTGCACAGAGAAACGGAATATCTCTTGAGCGATCTACCGAGTTTTAATTCATTTTGTCTGGTAAACATTGGCACGCCTGGTGGCTGACATCGTAGTTTGATGGTTCGAGTTCTGATGGCCGGCAGGGTACAGGAGGTCTTCATACGGAGTGAACGCTGTTGGTAGTCAGACCCCTTTGCGTTATTCGACAGGAGATGTGACTCTCCCTACCTCACCACTAACGACCGGAAGTTCATGTCCTAAAAAACTAAGAAACATGCTCTTAAAAACTTGAAAATATGCCAATAAACATGCACTATTAAAATAAAAGAATGGCAGTAGGCAAGTCAGGTTAGTATTGATAATAATAAACTTACATTTATTCCTTGGAGGTTGCAGCAGAAATAGTCCCGCAGTTCACAACCATCACTTTGGACACATTTTCAACTGGAAAACATCGTCTGTTGTCTCGCAAAACACTTTTGTAACGTGAACATCACAAGATGTTATTACTGCTCCACAGAAGGAGGCAAGTCTCTTATTTATTTTGCTTTACGTCGCACCGACATAGATAGGTCTTATGGCGACGATGGGACAGGGAAGGGCTAGGAGTGGGAAGGAAGCGGCCGTGGCCTTAATTAAGGTACAGCCTGATGTGAAAATGGGGAAGCCACGGAAAACCATTTTCAGGGCTGCCGACAGTGGGGTTCGAACCTACTATCTCCCGAATACTGGATACTGACCGCACTTAAGCGACTGCAGCTATCGAGCTCGGTGCAAGTCTCTTGGCTTTCCTTCGAGAATGTTGCGAAAATCGCACAACTGTTTATAACCAAGATTTTTTTGAAGTTAACATACATAATTTATCTTTTTTCTTTCACTTTTTGTCCTATACTACCAGGAACAGAATTTAGGATGGATATTGTTTTTTCGAAAACAGTATTTCCTTGAAGGGAGATCCTACAGCTTCCGGTGACGTTATGACGGTTGGCAAAAAAAAAAAAAAAAAAAAAAGAAAAAAGGGCATTTATAAAAACTCATTGCCTGACAGAATATTTTGCACTGTTTGTATTGATGCAGCTTCATTCGAGTCCCATGAATTAACAACTTCTATGAGCTGAGCTGCATCCAGCCACGTTTCCTATCGGGTTAACACTGGCGCAGGAGGAAGTGGGATATTGGCTGCTGTTGATCTGAACAACTTGACTCTTGAAGGAGATTTAACAAAAATTGTCTTTGAACAGGCCACAAATCGATCTACCAATGAGAAAGAATTGCGTATTGTCTCAGTGATGCGATTAAGAGCATGTCCCAAACAAGTTATATGAATTAAGTTAGGAAAAATGCCTTTCAGTGTTTGTCCTGATTTTACCATATACTGTAAGCACCTGCATCGGTAACAAATAAAAGTAGCCAGTCTTATTTGATTCCAGATGGCCGTAATAATTTCAATGAGTCCATCACACGCTGCGTTCAGTTACATTGTTAGTGGCCGGCAATTCACACACATTAAGAAGATATCGTATCGTCTTTGTTCCTTATTTAAGGCGCCCACAATTACATTAGCAATAAATCGGCCCTCAGAATCAGTGGTTTCATCAGTAGACAACCACACAAACTGATCCGTTAATTCAATTTTGTAAATTTGACAATACGTTATTGTAACAACATCCAACGTACAGTAAGTCTTACGCAATATACTTGCTTGAGGCACATGTTGTCGAGTGTATTTGGCAAGAAAATGTTTTAATGTGGGGTTATTAACTTTATACAAGTGAATATCAGCAGCTAAAAATACTTGGCACAAGTCGTAAGAAAATTCACTAATCCTACTTCCTAAACACTGTAATAGGCTCTTTATTTGCGAGTTTGCTAGTTAAATTCTCCTTATGCTTTGTTGTGTTTGTGTGTTGAACTATTTGAAATCTTTTCTCACTCCCTATAGTTTTCTCACGCTCCACAGAACAGTTCCTTATTATCTGTAGATATTAAGTCACCTGAGAACTCCTTCTGTAAATTAGTTAATCTAAAACTCGAAGTTGCTCTTATTTTCGGCATTTAAAGAACCTTTTCCTCTCTAAAGAACCAGAGAAACAAGGAAATGCCATTTGGTCCTTGTTTCAATGACACTGACCTCCCCGCGGTAGAGAGGGGGCAACGACTGCAGGCGGCTAACGAATGAAGGGACCGATTATCTCCCGGTATAAGGAGATTCCCTATACCAAGTGCCAACAGTCTCTCTGAGAGTGGATGAGCGGGTATGGGTAAGGGCACTCTATTGTCCTGGGGACAAGTAATTGTTCCCAAAGGCGGAGGAACCAGTTTGGTCAACGGCATTAGGATGCAGAAGGCAACGGGAAACCACTGCATTAAAGATCCTGACAGATATTCCGGTAAATCCACATGGCATGGCTGCAACGTCAAGATCAGAGCTGGCCGTGTGGATCGTCTACTTCCGTTTGGAGACGACGGCTTAAGAAGAAGAAAGAACTGTTTAACGGATCCTTTATAGCGAAAGATAGCTTGGTCACAACCAGTTCACGACTCAATGGACAGCTAAGGACAAAACATGAGGGAAGATGATGAAAACTCCTCACCACATGACAAGTTGCGTTATCACGCACAACATTAACCAGATGAAGGAAGCTGATTAAAAATACCGTAAAAACCATTAAACTGATTAATATGCCACATAGGCGCTAAAATATTAAAATATGATGCATTTATCAAAGTACGAATATATGCAGTTATTTGCACCATAAAAGCATGTTCAAATGACTGAAAATTCCGTAATTCGTGCACATAATGTATAAGCATACATTTTAACCCCTAAAAAAATACAAATGCATGAATTTCCGAGCCCTACTCATCACATACCCTCGTCACTAAAAGGCATACGATAAACGCTTTACTCCTACCAGATATGTAGTTACAAGAAGAGAACCCCGGACCCTGTGACATCTCCCGGCTACAGTGTGCTACTGCCAAGGGCGTATACTATTGTTAGTGAATGGCACATGATCGCTTGCTGCAGATAGAGTACTCCATATAAGGAGGTGACCTTACTTTTGTGGCCTTATGACGTCATTTACAAATGTGCTACTGTGTTCATGGCCCCGTCTCGGTACAAGTTCTTATTGCTGCATTCTACATAACTGTTCAATTAGCGTCTTAGTCTCGCCAACAATGAGCCGATCACTTACTCGCAAGAGGAGTCGACAACTTCGTTCAAACTTTGGAAGGTCCGACTGGCTCTTATTCAACGGGAAAGCGGCCCTTTAAATGTGCCTGCTGGTCGCACGTGGCTTGGGTTCGATGAGCGAGTGCGTCGAGTTGTTTGTCCATGCAATGCTGTCGCTCACAGTTACACCATCATTTAAGTGCAGTAAAAAGCCACCATTCCCTTCTTTCCCCTAATGTCATTTTGCGGTTGATTTACAGTATTTAGGACATGTGTTGTCCCAGGACGGTAGAGCAAAAAGTGAGAGTGAATCAAGATGCAGCAAAGAGCTTGTAGTTCCGATGAAAGGTATTCTGTAAGAAAAAAAATATCAGCGCTCGGACGGAACTGTCTTTGTATCAGTGTTTGCAGTAGGGGAGTGATGTCTGATTTGTATGCAAAAGCAGATGGTAACAATGGCAGTAGGGTACACAGAATGAGCAGATCAAGTGTGATGTTCGGTGAGGTGAATAACGGAAGGGTATGATGAGATGAGGAGCTGTCTGGTGTGTGAACCACTGTACTGCTGGAGAACTGGTAGCTGACTCACACCAGTGGCACGCAATTCCTTGCCCTCCGGCACTCTTCCTCGGCCACCCAAAGGGTGTGAAATTACGCTGCAGAACAAGCAGACTGTTGTGTACGGACATATGGTCTGAGCTGCCAATAGTGAGAGGCGCGTATGACTTCTCATATTGAAGTATCCTTAGATTCAAAACGAATATAACGCACTTTATTTAGTGTTGTACAGAAACGCTGACCACTTCCATCCCCTGTCAGCAGGCCTACGCTGTGCTGGTTTCTGCCGTGAGGGACTGACTGATACACGAGTCGCTGTTCTCCAAGGAAAATAAAGAACAGGTCACGAATTCAGTTGCATGATCACTTTCCGTACCTCCTTCAGCTCTCGCCGGCAGTGCGCAAACATCAAGACGATTGTCTAAACTAGGCTTGTCAATAACCACGAACGGACACGATGCGTTCTTTGCGTGGACATTATAGGTTCAAACCTGTAAAACTTACCGACCATGTGGCCGGCTTTTTAAACGTCATTAGCAACAATTTGCTGTCACAGACCGATAATAATAATAATGATATAAAGGCACGTGGAGGCACCGTCCTACATAAGAGGCTCTCAGCGCCCGCTGCTACACTGGGGCGAAACGCTGGTAATTTCACGGTTCAAACAGCCTAAAGAGCTTAATATTTTCAACCAATGAAATTAAAATTATGACTTCCTTCCAGGAACCTTACCTTTGAAATAGTAACAATAATAGTACCGGGGGTACTGCGGACCTTCTATGAGGCCATAACTTGAAGTAATGTGAAGCTTGGGGTTGCAACTGTTAAACGTCGCTACTATCGGCCTAAGTGCCCCCTCTGGCGGGATTAAGGACAATTAATTCTCAACGGAAAGTCGAATGTTTAAAGCTGGATAACCTTAGTTTTTGAAGATTGTTTTGTTCGTGTCTGCGTCCTTCTTCCTTAGCTAACAACCAATCAGGAATTTTGTACATATATCCTCTAGCCAATTAGAATTGGGGGTGTGTCGAGGCATCAAGCCTACCTGTAAAGAGTTTTGGAAACTCCCTCTCGAAATGCTATAAACGTTGGGCGGTCATCGCCCCGGTTCAGTGAGACAGGGGCCGCAGGTAGCCGTTCATAATATGTGATAGTTCCAGGCAGATAGCTTGAGGGGAAAGTTTTAAACTTCTTTTATTCATGTAAAGTTTTCATTTCATAGTTTAAATGTAGATTTTCGGCAAGTCTAGAGACTCTGTTCAAATCCCGGCTGGAAAACATGTAAACTAAGGTAACAAAGTGTGATTACCCTCTATTGATTCGCATTCAACTGTTGAGATGAAGTGACTGTAAATACAGCCATAACCTTGTCTCTGAGAGGCTCAAACTCCTAGACGGTGTAAGCTCTACCTGTTCAGAGCTCATCCCTCAGCTCAGTGTTATTTGTTCGAAACCTTCTGAAAATGGAAATCCACAGCCTGTTTCCAGTCATTCGACCGGGTCAGGAATGGAATGAATGAAGCCCCATCTAGCGACGAGGATACGAATTGTGCCGGCTGCTGAAGCCTGTCGCACTCCTCTGGAGCAATGCTTGATGAATGACAGATGAAGTGAAATTATATTGGAGTGTGTTGTTGGAATGAAATATGACAGGGAAAACCGGCGTAGCCGGAGAAAAACCTGTCCCGGCTCCGGTTTGTCCAGCACAAATCTCACATGGAGTGACCAGGATTTGAACCACGGAACCCAGCGGTGAGGGACCTGAGCCACGGAGGCTGCTGCAAATCTTCTATCAATCAAATTATAAAACAAAATAAAAGGAAGGAAAGAAATAATATTTCAAAATGTCGTGCTTTCACCCCGGTACCTTCTCACACCGATATTCCCGTAACAATATAGGGTTTATCAGAATGCAGACAACACAAGGCTGGATCAAGTAAACTGTCTTCAGATTGCGGGACACAGGAAGGCGGTATGTATCTGGAAGAGATTACTTTGAAGATTTAGGATGGGTGCTAATTGACCCATGGGTTATAAACAGCTGTCCTCACATCACGGTAGCGTGCAGAGAGTTGCGTGACCTATCGAAGCCCTCATGTCTGAACTTCTCTTGATTGTATGGTATTAGTGCTATTTACAATTCGCTTACACGTCTATTAGTATGAGAACCACCGCGGGGCAGCATTCCTCAATGAGTGATGTGCACACCACAAGAATCCGCTTGTAATTCGTGAACTGGGGTGAGTTCCTCCGTGGCAAAAAGCATGGGAGATAATAAAACGTGCAGTAGTGCAGGATGACGTTACATACGCCAGGCGCCTTCTAAACAACAGTACTGGACACTAACCCTGTGTTGCCGGTTCGAAAGGACACTATTCTTCATGAAGCCATCTTTACGAGAGCGAATTATGGCTCTTATGTTACGGGTGATAATATTTGATCGCTAATTTAAGAAGCTCCTGCAGCAGACTGTGGTATTTCGTAATATTGCATTACATTTTCTCATATTTTTCAGAAGTCGGAGGAAGTCAATACGGACATTTGATAATCGCGACTTCAGTTCCCGCAGTGATGGACAAAACCGATGCACACGAATAAGAGAAGGCACTGCCCGTTAGGGTTCAACAACAACAACAACAACGTATTTGCGTATGCATGCAGGAGGTATGTCCATTCCTTGAATGTTGAAAGTATAGATTTCGAGTAAAATTCGCCAATAACGGCACTGCTTGACGTACCTGCTGAAGAGAGGTGAGCACCTTTACACTGAATACAGAACATTTCAAAGTTTACACGTTTTGCTCCTTTGTGCGCCTGCATTTTGAAGGAAATAGAGAAGGCAGACGTGTTGTCTGTGAGTTAAAAGGTACTGAAAAACTAGTAAGTTAAGTTACAACAAACACGAGCAGCCATATTTTACTCTCCTTCATGTTATTTTTGTATAATTTGCACTATTTAATTGGACGAATTATTTTTTCGTTTCCGACTTAAAGAATGAATATTGTCATTAAGATGCCGGGATACAGTACGCTGGAGGTGATAGAGCCTCCCTTCCTTTCATTACGCACAGAATGAGGTTGTATTTTTGCTAAATTCAATTAAGCCACGAGCTACAGGTAATTTGTATAGAGGCGGCCGGTCTCTTCCGTCAAAGCCATTGACATGACTCTGATTTATCTTGTGGATGTTAATTATCTGAAGAGCAGACGGAATGCGGAAACTGCGGTTCATGTCACGACTCCGTCCAGCGTTGAGCAACACCACGGTAACCCACTTTACACCGTTCCACACCAATTTCTTGCTACGGGTATGGAGACTCCAACACGAGAAAGCAAAGTGTTCGTTGATCTCTGATTTTGGAATTGAAAGTGAGAAGTGATTTTCGAATATTGAAAAGTTAGTGTGGGTTATAGGGGCGACTGGCACCATTAATTCGAGCTTCCACTTATTAACGAAGATAAATCAAATAAAGCTCCTGCGTCTGTATGAAAACGTTATACGAACAAGAAGGTGGTGGTGATTACAGGCTTAAGAGGAAGTGCAACTATCCCGTAGCTATTAGGCCTAGGGGCCCAAGACTTCGGAAAATGAAGATATCGGCCAAAGAAAGACAAGGTACGTAGCCTGGACAGCTAAACCCGTCGTGGTCGAAAAAGAATAAGACTTGACCAACGAAGGTCGGAGGGCTCAGCTAAGAGCTCCGTGGTCGCCAAGCCACGCTCCCAGGTTGAGAACCTGGGGCAAACACACACAGAGAACAGGAACGTCCAGTCTGAAATCTTCATGGTGTGGAAACCAGGGAAATGCGAGCTAGCAGCAGGCGGCATCAGGTGTTCGCTTTCTCTCGACATAAAAACTTCAATTCTGCAAGTCAACGGAAGACGAGGACACGAGAAGCTGTTGCGTAAGACACAGTTACTTTCTGTTTCCATCCTCCTCCATTCATACATCAGCGAGTGGAGTAGCCGAGAATGTGTTCTCTAACGCCACGAAGCATCTTTATCGAGGATCATATGCGTGTACGAATCGCTAGACCATGATGACAGGTGTCAGTCGGACTGATCCCAGCTTAGTCCGATGGTATTTGAAAATTCTTAAATTCGGCAGCATCGTGCCCATAGCGTTACTGTAAAACAACTCCTACGGGACAAAATTCCAGCACCTCGGCGTCTCCAAAACCGCAAAAGTAGTTAGTGGCACGTTAAACCCCTCATGGCTGACAATCCACCCCGTTTCTCGCCTCCTGAAATGAAACAGCAAAGAAACAAACTAACTTTGTATCGGTAACACGAACGGAAAGAGACGAGTACATTCGGCACTGACTTGTGTCAAGCGGTTCTTGGCGGGTGATGAACGGAGCAAGAAGAACAACAGTTTTCGGTTTTAAAATCAGTTTTCACGAGTGTAATCTGGGTATATAGTTCTGGTCTGTAATTTCCTGCAGAACCATTTAGCCTCTTTAATTTAAGATCGCGGAGCTGGTTACATTTCTGTCATGTCGTACGATGTCGCCTCGTAAAATATCTCTGGTTTTTACCCGGCAAAAGTAATTAGGACTCAGTCACAGTACGCTCAACAGAGATCCGCTTTACCTTCACACGGTGGCCACGGGTATACGATTGTTGTTGTTGTTGTTATTATTATTATTATTATTACTATTATTATTATTATTATTATTATTATTATTATTATTATTATTATTAATGATACAGGCATTCATCGTGGAACGCAGACGTAAGGAAGCGCGTGGCTGGACAGGGGATTACTTAGAGCAAAAATTACCTTTAACAAAAATTGGAAATGTTATCTCCTTCGTTTCTTAAAACACAAATAGAATGATCTAGTGATTTAACAAGAAGCAGTTGAGAATATTCACATTTAACAACGAGCTCATGAGCTCCAACAATAGAAGTCCTTAATCAGGCACAAGGAACTCCCAGTCGTTATGAAAGAGCACAGGTACACATTATTGAGTCTGAGCTCCAGATACATAGAGCTCTTTTTACATTCTCAGTTACACTAGTAACAAATTGGGTGACCCCACTTCATCTTGTTCATATACAGGTTGCCCCATGGTGGGCTTATCAATTACAAACATTTCACTAACAGGTGAAGTACTGTTCCACAAGGGAATCCAAATGTAGATACGGTTATCCGCAAAAACCACAACGAATATACAGGGGTATATTGTCCGTTCTACTTGGTCTTAAGAAATAAAAGAAGAAAGTTACAGCAAAAATAGGCCATGAACAAAAGGAAAGGAGGCGAAACTCCACCACTCCTTAAAATAACATTCGGGAAAATCAAGAACCTAAGTGGGCTTAAGGCCCAAGGACACAAAAGCTAATCCCGTGCTAAAAAGGGTGAATAAAGGGGAACGACAAATTTCCAAAATTTAGAGGTTGAAAAACTTCAGTCACTCAACGGAAAAGTAGAAGGGGGGAGTTCCGAGGGTCACCACTGGTGCTCTCTTACATTAAATATTTTCCCATTGGGGAATATAAAGTGAGTTGGAAGACTGCGCAGAAGGGCCTGCATTTCAGCGAAAAATGAAAATATTACATATTACATTTTAAAGAAAACCGCTCAAATCTTCCCTTCAAAACACACGCCGACACAATCACATATTTAGGTAAATTCTGCATTACTTGCCAGCCCCGGATTTTCTTCAAGCCGGTCACCCTCTGCCACCTGTTCCCTCTAACCTATGTCAAGTCGCACTCTCAATCACCGGAGCCAATCAGACAAGACGGCCCGAAAGCGTTCTCCTTAAATAGGTCCGCAGGGGAAGTTCTAAACTATATTAGAATCCAGAGCGCTGATAGGCTAAATTTCCATACACTCCCGCTAGGTTGTGACTGGTTAGAGAACTTACTTATAGGCATGTGATAGGCAGATTACATTAGAGGAGGAACCAGGTGAAGTACTGACAGCTTAGGACATAACAACAGTAAAATGGTTTACCAGCGACAACAAATTAAATTTCTTCGTAAATGAATTTGGGCTTATCTTACCAAAGATCATGCCAGAGCCATCTAACCATCGGAGAAGAAGTTTTAGAAAGTCTTAAAAGTTCTCAAGTCACTGCCAGAGATGGCCATAGTGGAGAAGGCGCACAGTTTAAATAGTCGGGGGAGGAGCACCCCTGGTACATATTATTATTATTATTATTATTATTATTATTATTATTATTATTATTATTATTATTATTATTATTATTATTATTATTATTATTATTATTTGTGGAACACTGAATTTTATGTACACAGGCGGCAGCCTGTATTAAAACTAAAATCTGAGATACATCTATACCAAATTTCAACTCAGTTGGCTCTATAGTTTTGGAAGAAACATGCTGTAGACGCGCACTGAACACCTGCCACAAACAAGCTTGTCTGTGGGCTAATGCCCGGTATGAAGTACAATTTACGATACCCACTCTTCACTCTTTTATGATGAAGAATGCAAATTTGAGTTTCCATATTTCATGGCTCGTTTTACTGTTGTATAAAGCTGCCACTCTTTGACTGTATTAAAACACCAAATTGCTACTTGCGCGCTGTGGCCACCGGGCAAGAAACAGGCTGTCAATACATCGTTAGATGGTCTGACTGCCTGGCCATAAACTACACACGTGTAAGTGAGCTTTCTTTGTACTAGCAGCACTCCAAGGAGAAGTGTGAGCGTGTTCGGTAATTCCCCCCGGCCGGTGGACGGGGTGCTGCTAACTGTCTGAGCACGTGGACTCTCAGCAACAATGTTTGTAGCACACCGAGACCTAGTGCAGGTCTTATAGGCGACCTGGGCGTCTGTAAGAATGTTGTCCTACCGATAATGAATTGCAATGCTGAAGACGGCATACACACCAATGAAGGCCGGGGCGGGAATCGAACCCGGGACCCCCTGAATCAAAGAGCAGCCAGTGGCAGGCCACATGTATACAGCGAGTCAAACAGAGCTTTTCACACGTCCCGCGCGGTAACTTGTGTGGAGTAGCTTCTGCAGTCATCAGGAAAGATAGGACTGGCCAGGAGGGGAGGGGATCAAATGAGGTGGGTAGGGTTGAGGCTATGGTCATTGTTAGACATGGTTTGTGGAGGAAAGGGAACCAAGGTAGAGTGTTTTCCAGGAATTAGGTCGAGGCAGATGTTGAAGTAAGTAGAAGAGAAGGAGGAGGGGAAGGAGAAGGTGGTAGTGTTTCACGTTGGTACCAACAACGTAAGACAAGCAGGTATAAGTACCAACATAGCTGGAGATGTGTGGGATCTGGTAAATGCAGCACGGGTGAAGTTTAAGGAAACGGAGATTGTTATCAGTGGAATACTGTGTGGGAGGGATACTGACTGGAAGGTGATCGGGGATTTAAATGAGGCTATGGAGTTCGTATGTGGGGAAACTGGGAGTGAGATTTCTGGATCGTAATGGGTGGGTAGGAGATAGGGATCTGCACTCACATGGCCTTCACTTAAACCGCAGTGGTACGTATAAGTTAGGAAATTTGTTTATAAGGGTTATAGGGAGGTACATTCAGGGAAAGAAGGTGGTCTGGGGAGCGGTGATAGGGGCACAGGAAACTGGAAATCAAGTAGGGATGACATAAAAATATTACTGCTGAACTGTAGAAGTATTGTAAAGAGAGGTATAAAGTAATTTAATAGATATATACACACCGGATATTGTAATAGGAGTTTAATCATGGCTGAGAAATGATGCTATGGATGCAGAAATTTTCTCACGGAACTGGAGGGTGTATCGTAAAGATAGGATAGGAATGGTGGGAGGGAGGAGTATTCATTCTGGTGAAGGAAGAATTTGTAAGCTACGAAAAAGTTAAAGATAACAAACATGGAATTATAGGCATAGGGCTCATCTCTAAAGATAATAGGAAAATTGATGTCTTTGGAGTGTACAGACCGGGAAAGGGTAGCGCTGACGTGGATTCAGAATTATTTGATAAGATAATCAGCTATGTGGGAAACGATAAGGAAAGGAACGTGATTGTAGCGGGTGATCTCAATTTACCAAATGTCAATCGGGAAAGTACGGTAATGCGAACGACAGGAAGCGTGACCAAGCAATGCCAAATAAATTAATATGGGAAGGGCATCTTATTCAGAAAGTGATGGAACCAAATAGAGGGAAGAATATTCTGGATGTGGTGCTGGTAAAACCAGATGAACTCTGTAGAGAAACCGAACTAATAGATGGTATTAGTATCACAAAGCTGTTTTTCTCGTAGTTAAAAATAAATGTGAAAGAAAGGAAGGTATTAAAATTAGGACTATTAGACAGTACCATATGGCTCATAAAAGAGACATGAGGAACTTTTTAAAGAGTAAACTATTATCGCTGGAAAATGGTAAATAAAAATGTAAACAGACTCTGGGATTTGTTTAAAGCAATTGTTGACGAATGTGAAAATAGGTTTGTACCTTTAAAGGTGGTAAGCATAAAGATCCACTATATTATAACAGAGAATAAAAGAGACTAACCGTAAGGAGGTGCAAGTAGAAACAAACAGAGTCGTAAATGGCTGTGGAAGTAAGGAGAAATTGAAGGAACTTACTAGGAAATTGAATCTAGCAAAGACGTCAGCTAAGGATAACATGATGAAAAGCATATTTGGCAGCCATATATATTTTAGTGAATAATGGAAGGGTATGTATAGGTACTTTAAGGCAGAAACAGGTTCAAAGAAGGACATTTCAGGAATCATTTACGAACAAGGAAGTATGTATGCGAGGATTTTCAAAAGGCAGAAGTATTCAGTCAGCAGTATGTAAAGATTGTTGGTTACAAGGATAATGTCCAGACAGGGGAGGTGACTAAAACTAAAGAAGTATTAAAATTTACTTATGACAACAATGGCATTTACAGTAAGATACAAAATTTCATAACCAGAAAAGCAGCTGGATTTGGTAAGATTTCTGGGGATATACTAAAGACAATGGGTTGGGATATAGTACCATATCTGAAGTACTTGTTTGATTATTGTTTGCATGAAGGAACTTTACCATATGAATAGAGAGTTGCTATAGTAGCCCCTGTATAGAGGAAAAGGTGATAGACATAAAGCTGAAAATTACAGGCCAGTCAGTTTGACATGCATTGCATGTAAGCTTTGGGAAGCATTCCTTCTGATTATATTAGACATGTTTGTGAAATTAATAACTGGTTTGATAGAAGGCAGTTTGGGTTTAGGAAAGGTTATTCCACTGAAGCTCAACTTGTAGGATTCCAGCAAGTTATAGCAGACATCCCGGATTCTTCTTGCTAGGGGCTTTACGTCGCACCGACACAGATAGGTCTTATGGCGACGATGGGATAGGAAAGGCCTAGGAGTTGGAAGGAAGCGGCCGTGGCCTTAATTAAGGTACAGCCCCAGCATTTGCCTGGTGTGAAAATGGGAAACCACGGAAAACCATCTTCAGGGCTGTCGATAGTGGGATTCGAACCTACTATCTCCCGGATGCAAGCTCACAGCCGCGCGCCTCTACGCGCACGGCATCCTGGATTCAGGAGGTCAAATGGACTGTATCGCGATTGACCTGTCTAAAGCATTTGATAGGGGTAAGTCATGGAGGACTGATGGCAAAAATGAGTGCAATTGGACTAGCCAAAATTGTGACTGAATGGGTGGCTCTGTTTCTAGAAACTAGAACTCAGAAAATTGGAGTAGGCGAAGCTTTATATGCCCCCGTAATAATTAAAGAGGGGAATTTCTCAAGGCAATATTATTGGATCTTTATGTTTTCTTATATATATATCAACGATATGTGTACAGATGTGGAATCAAAGACAAGGCCTTTTGCAGATGATGTTCTGTATAGAGTAATAATTAAGTTACAAGATTGTGAGCAACTGCAGCGTGACCTCGATAGGGTTGTGAGATGGACAGTAGGCAATGGTATGATGATAAACGGGGTTAAAAGTCAGGTTGTGAGTTTCACAAATAGGAAAAGTCCTCTCAGTTTTAATTACTGCGTTGATCGAGTGAAAATCCCTTGTCTGGATCATTGTAATTACCTAGGTATTAATATAAGGAAAGATCTTAATTGGGTTAATCACATAAATAGGATTGTTAATAAAGGGTACAGATCTCTGCACATGGTTGTGAGGGTGTTTAGGGGTTGTAGTAAGGATGTAAAGGAGAGGGCATATTAGTCTCTCGTAAGACCCCAACTAGAGTATGGTTCCAGTGTATGGGACCCTCATCAGGTTTGCTTGATTCATGAACTGGAAAAAATCCGAAGGAAAGCAGCTCGATTTGTTCTGGGTGATTTCCGACAAAAGAGTTTTAAAGACTTTTAAAGACGCCACTCAAACTTATTCGTCTACTAATGTCATTCCACGCCATCTCTCCGCTGACAGCTCGGAACATACCACTCAGTCGAGCAGCTCGTCTTCTTTCTCTCAATTCTTCCCAGCCCAAACTTTGCAACATTTTTGAAACGCTACTCTTTTGTCGGAAATCACCCAGCACAAATCGAGCTGCTTTTCTTTGGATTTTTCGGGTTCTTGAAGCAGGTAATCCTGGTGAGAGTCCCATACACTGGAACCATACTCTAGTTGGGGTCTTACCAGAGACTTATATGCCCTCTCCTTTACATCCTTACTACAATCCCTAAACACCCTCATAACCATGTGCAGAGATCTGTACCCTTTATTTACAATCCCATTTACGTGATTACCCCAATTAAGATCTTTACCTATATTAACACCTAGATACTTACAATGATCCCCAAAAGGAACTTACACCCCATCCACACAAAACTAAGAGGACTTTTCCTATTTTTGAAACTCACAACCTGACTTTTAACCCTGTTTATGAACATACCGTTGCCTGCTGTCCATCTTACAACATTTTCGAGGTCACGTTGCAGTTGCTCACAATCTTGTAACTTATTTATTACTCTGTACAGAATAACATCATCTGCAAAACGCCTTACCTCTGATTCCACTTCTTTACTCATATCATTTATATATATAAGAAAACATAAAGGTCCGATAATACTGCCTTGAGGAATTCCCCTCTTAATTATTACAGGGTCAGATAAAGCTTCGCCTACTCTAATTCTCTGAATTCTATTTTCTAGAAATATAGCAACCCATTCAGTCACTCTTTTGTCTAGTCCAATTGCACTCATGTTTGCCAGTAGTCTCCCATGATCCACACTATCAAATGCTTTAGACAGGTCAATCGCGATACAGTTCATTTGACCTCCAGAATCCAAGATATCTGCTATATCTTGCTGGAATCGTACAGGTTGAGCTTCAGTGAAATAACCTTTCCTAAACCCAAACTGCCTTCTATCGAACCAGTTATTAATTTCACAAACATGTATAATATAATCAGAAAGAATGCCTTCCCAAAGCTTAAATGCAACGCATGTCAAACTTACTGGCCTATAGTTTTCATCTTTATGTCTATCACCCTTTCCTCGATCTTTCAGTATTTATGAGCGGTTAGCTAATAATAATAAAGTTCATATATCCCAGTAATTGCAGTTCAAGTCCCTGGAGTAGTAGTAGTAGTAGTAGTAGTAGTAGTAGTAGTAGTTTTGATAGAAATATTTGATAAATTATTGTAGACAACCTCGTATTTTTCAGTAGGCCTAACTAAGGACACTGTTTTTCTCCGTCGCGTGGAGTAGGGAAAATAATAGTAATCCACCACCTGTAATAATCACATAACCACATTTCAGTAGAATTGTAGTGAAGATAAGGTATAATATATTAGATAGTATCTTGCCAGTTATATTCGTGTTTTTCTTCGTGTACGGCAATCCTTTTGATACTTAAGCATTTAACCAAACACAGTGTAGTGTAGTGTAGTGTAGATACATTGTAGTATAGATACAGTACATTTAGATAGTGCCGTATCTTGCGTGCTATATTCGTGTGTTATCTTTCGTGTATATCTATTAGACCGAAATACTAATAATAATTTGTCTAAGCATTTAGCTTCGTTGGTAATCTTTGAGTACAGTAGTTCTTGCAAATTTCATTTCTGTTGTGCTTAGTAGTGACATACGGTACGGTACCGGTATCGTAATTAGGATACGTCTGAAAGTAGTTTAAAAATTACTGTAGTGTACTGTACAGTAGTATACGAGTAATATCCTATTAGAATTTAGTGCGCTTATTTTATTATTGTAAAATATTTGTGTAGTACTGGTCTGGTAGAGGTATCCGTAGAAACTCTTACTAAAATATTGTTGAAATTAGGATAGGCTTAATTTCAGTTTGGAATTGTGTAGTTCTTGTGTATTACTTTCGATATTCAGTAATTAACAGCAGCTTTTATCCTGTTAGGGGTTGTAGGATAAAAAAAAATATAATATAATAATAGAGCACGACTAAGTAGTATTGTAGTGTAGTCGTATATTAATTACCTTATTGTTGTGTACTATCCCAGACAATATATCCCTAGGTTCATTTTTTTTTGCAAATAAGTTATTTTATTTTTTAATTTAAAATTTTCCCCCCGCAAAGAATGGCTAAGGAGCGCGAGTGTACTTATTGTGGGTGTGGTGAGGCATTGAGGGGTATGAGGGAGGAGTTGGAAAGTTTGAGGGAGATAATTAGGATTCTCACAGAAGACGGGAAACAAGATAGGACTCCCTCAAACAATGTACAGGTTACAGTAGGTGTACAAGAGGGAGGGGAAGGAAAGGGAGGAGTTGTAGAAGACAGGTGGTCTAATGTTCTAAGGGGAAGGATATTGCAGGCCAAGGGCTCTATTCAGGATCAGAATTCAGGACAGGTGTCTGTGCGAAATCGGTACGAGTCACTCCAGGTAGAACAGAGGGAAGATGAGGGACAGGGAACTGTTGCTGAGATGCGTGGAAGTAGGAGGAAGGGAAAAGGTAGGAAAGGGAAATGTAGAGTAGAGGATAGGAAAAGACAGGTGGAACAGGGTCATGGGAAGGAGAAAAGGGAGGAGGAAGTAGCTTCTGCAGCTATCAGGAAAGATAGGGCTGGCCAGGAGGGGAGGGGATCAAATGAGGTGGGTAGGGTTGAGGCTCTGGTCATGGGGGATTCCATCGTTAGACACGTGCGGAAAGTGTGTGGAGGAAAGGGAACCAGGGTAGAATGTTATCCAGGAATTAGGTTGAGGCAGATGTTGAGGAAAGTAGAAGAGAGGGAGGAGGGGAAGGAGAAGGTGGTAGTGTTTCACGTTGGTACCAACAACATAAGGCAAGCTGATATAAGTACCAACATAGTTGGAGATGTGTGGGATCTGGTAAATGCAGCACGGGTGAAGTTTAAGAAAGCGGAGATTGTTATTAGTGGAATACTGTGTAGGAGGGATACTGACTGGAGGGTGATTGGGGATTTAAATGAGACTATGAAGTGGGTATGTGGGAAACTGGGAGTGAAATTTCTAGATCCTAATGGGTGGGTAGGAGAAAGGGATCTGCGCTCGGATGGCCTTCATTTAAACTGCAGTGGTACATATAAGTTAGGAAATTTGTTTGGAAGGGTAATAGGGAGGTACATTCAGGGAAACGGGATGGCCTAGGGAGCGGTGATAAGGGAACAGGGAACTGGAAATCAAGTAGGGATGACATAAAATTGTTAGTGTTGAACTGTAGAAGTATTGTAAAGAAAGGAATAGAATTAAGTAATTTAATATATATATATTTACCAGATATTGTAATAGGAGATGAATCATGGCTGAGAAATGATATAATGGATGCAGAAATTTTCTCACGGCACTGGAGTGTGTATCGTAGAGATAGGATAGGAAAGGTGGGAGGGGGAGTTTTCATTCTGGTGAAAGAAGAATTTGTAAGCTACGAAAAAGTTAAAGATGAGACACATGAAATTCTAGGTGTAAGGCTCATTTCTAAAGATAATAGGCAACTTGATATATTTGGAGTGTACAGATCGGGAAAGGGTAGCACTGATGCGGATTCGGAATTATTTGATAGGATAGTCAGCTATGTGGGAAACGACATGGAAAGAAATGTGATTGTAGCGGGAGATCTGAATTTGCCAGATGTCAATTGGGAAGGAAATGCGAACGACAGGAAGCATGACCAACAAATGGCATATAAGTTAATATGGGAAGGACAGCTGATTCAGAAAGTGATGGAACCAACCAGAGGGAATAATATTTTGGATGTGGTGCTGATAAAACCAGATGAGCTCTATAGGGAAACTGAAGTAATAGATGGTATTAGTGATCATGAAGCTGTTTTTGTGGTAGTTAAAAATAAATGTGATAGAAAGGAAGGTCTTAAAAGTAGGACTGTTAGACAGTACCATATGGCTGATAAAGCAGGTATGAGGCATTTTCTAAAAAGTAACTATGATCGGTGGAAAACGGTAAATAAAAATGTAAACAGACTCTGGGATGGGTTTAAAGAAATTGTTGAGGAATGCGAAAACAGGTTTGTACCTTTAAGGGTGGTAAGGAATGGTAAAGACCCACCTTATTATAATACAGAAATAAAGAGACTAAGAAGGAGGTGCAGACTGGAAAGAAATAGAGTTAGAAATGGCTGTGGAAGTAAGGAGAAATTGAAGGAACTTACTAGAAAATTGAATCTAGCAAAGAAGGCAGCTGAGGATAACATGATGGCAAGCATAATTGGCAGTCATACAAATTTTAGTGAAAAATGGAAGGGTATGTATAGGTATTTTAAGGCAGAAACAGGTTCCAAGAAGGTAATTCCAGGAATAATTAATGAACAAGGGGAGTGTGTACGCGAGGATCTTCAAAAGGCAGAAGTATTCAGTCAGCAGTATGTAAAGATTGTTGGTTACAAGGATAATGTCGAGATAGAGGAAGAGACTAAGGCCAAAGAAGTAATAAAATTTACGTATGATAACAATGACATTTACAATAAGATACAAAAGTTGAAAACTAGAAAAGCGGCTGGAATTGATCAGATTTCTGGGGATATACTGAAGACAATGGGTTGGGATATAGTACCATATCTGAAGTACTTATTTGATTATTGTTTGGCCGAAGGAGCTATACCAGATGAATGGAGAGTTGCTATAGTAGCCCCTGTGTATAAAGGAAAGGGTGATAGACATAAAGCTGAAAATTACAGGCCAGTAAGTTTGACATGCATTGTATGTAAGCTTTGGGAAGGCATTCTTTCTGATTATATTAGACATGTTTGTGAAATTAATAACTGGTTCGATGGAAGGCAATTCGGTTTTAGGAAAGGTTATTCCACTGAAGCTCAGCTTGTAGGATTCCAGCAAGATGTAGCAGATATCTTGGATCCTGGAGGTCAAATGGACTGTATCGCGATTGACATGTCTAAAGCATTTGATAGGGTGGATCATGGGAGACTACTGGCAAAAATGAGTGCAATTGGACTAGACAAAAGAGTGACTGAATGGGTTGCTATATTTCTAGAAAATAGATCTCAGAGAGTTAGAGTAGGTGAAGCTTTGTCTGACCCTGTAATAGTTGAGAGGGGAGTTCCTCAGGGCAGTATTATCGGACCTTTATGTTTCCTTATATATATAAATGATATGAATAAAGGAGTGAAATCGGAGGTAAGGCTTTTTGCGGATGATGTTATTCTCTATAGAGTGATAAATAAGTTACAAAATTGTGAGCAACTGCAACGTGACCTCGAAAATATTGTGAGATGGACAGCAGGCAATGGTATGTTGATAAACGGGGCTAAAAGTCAGGTTGTGAGTTTCAAAAATAGGAAAAGTCCTCTTAGTTTTGTGTGGATGGGGTGTAAGTTCCTTTTGGGGATCATTGTAAGTATCTAGGTGTTAATATAGGTAAAGATCTTAATTGGGGTAATCACGTAAATGGGATTGTAAATAAAGGGTACAGATCTCTGCACATGGTTATGAGGGTGTTTAGGGATTGTAGTAAGGATGTAAAGGAGAGGGCATATAAGTCTCTGGTAAGACCCCAACTAGAGTATGGTTCTAGTGTATGGGACCCTCACCAGGATTACCTGATTCAAGAACTGGAAAAAATCCAAAGAAAAGCAGCTCGATTTGTTCTGGGTGATTTCCGAAAAAAGAGCAGCGTTACAAAAATGTTGCAATGTTTGGGTTGGGAAGAATTGAGAGAAAGAAGAAGAGCTGCTCGACTAAGTGGTATGTTCCGAGCTGTCAGCGAAGAGATGGCGTGGAATGACATTAGTAGACGAATAGGTTTGAATGGCGTCTATAAAAGTAGGAAAGATCACAATATGAAGATAAAGTTGGAATTCAAGAGGACAAACTGGGGCAAATATTCATTTATAGGAAGGGGAGTTAGGGATTGGAATAACTTACCAAGGGAGATGTTCAATAAATTTCCAATTTCTTTGAAATCATTTCGGAAAAGGCTAGGAAAGCAACAGATAGGGAATCTGCCACCTGGGCGACTGCCCTAAATGCAGATCAGTATTGATTGATTGATTGATTTACACAAAGGGCTACTATAGCAACTCGCCATTTATTTGGTATAGCTCCTTCATACAAACAATTATCAAATAAGTACTTCAGATATGGTACTCTATCCCAACCCATTGTCTTTAGTATATCCCCAGAAATCTTATCAATTCCAGTTGCTTTTCTAGTTTTCAACTTTTGTGTCTTATTGTAAATGTCATCTGTGTAGTTTGTTTGTGTAGTTAGCCTATTAAGGGCGTCTGACTATTCAAATTAATGTAACACTGTTAATTTTACACCCGAGTGAATGGTGAAGTGTGCGTTGGGTTGGATTTTATTCCATTTTCCTTTAATTAATTCGATTTTTCATTTGTAGTTATTATTATTATAATTTTTTGCTTTTATTTTGATTGATGGCTATTGTTTCTGCAGCTGCCCTCCATTTCATTGCATTGTTGTGGTATGCTTCCGTTTTTGTTATCTTGATAAATGTTCTACTTAGGCGCATTGTCGCGGTGAGAGGCGTTGTGTGACAATGCATGGGATGTTCGGATGCTGTTGGTGTGATGAACTGGGTCACGGGAAAGTGTTTATTTCTTTTATATTATTGTGTTACCTTATGATTGTTGTCCTTGGTTAACATTTGTTTGACGTGGGCTCTTACCTTATGTAAATTTAGGCTACTTTAATGTTTCTTCTCGACATTATCGTCCTGTCTGGGGATTCGGATAGATTGTTCCGTTTAAAACGCTTCCGTGTTCACTGAGGTATCTCAAACCATGTAATTATGTATGGTGGTTGGGCTGTTGGCTTTTAATTGTTTAAAAACAATTGGTAAATTGTAAATGGGTAAATTGAAGGGGCGCGCGTACCCAGGAAGGTGAACCTAAAATATAAATTTAAAAGGAGTACTCATTATATCCTCTCCTGAAAAAGGCAAACTGCAATATTGTTATGTTCAAATCTAAATTTTAACTTGAGTTAATTTGTTTTAAACCTTCTTGTACCTTATTAATTAGTTGAGTTTGTAGATCTTCTGGCGTTATGATCACGCTTTGAGTGGTAGTTCTCCTAGTGAGCCTAGTCGTTATTTTTTATTTATTTAGTTGATATCAATTTGATTTATATATGTATGTTGAACCACCCATATTACTTCTTGCTTTCCTTTTAAAATGGTATTAAATTTTGCTCCTTAAGTGTGACGGTGAGTGTTATTGTAGTTGAATTGCTCTATCCTTTAACTTTTTTCCACCCTCTGTTGGTTTTGGTATTGTTTTTGCCCGGATTCCACCGCTTCCCTATCCTGTGTTTGTGTTTTTTATCGAGGCCCTCTCTCAGTAGTTGGCGTGATTCCGCGCTGGGATCGCCTTTTATCTGTTTTGTGGTTGTGCTAGCAATCGAAGACCTGGGTTGCGGTGTTGGGCCATCAGTTGTTTGATTGTTGGTATGCCACAGTAACGTGGATGCCTCTCTAGCATGTGTGGGCGAACCTTAGCTTGGGCTACTGCCTCAAGACCCCCCAGAGAAGTCCGGAGAACCCCCTATGCGCCACCTCGGACGCGCCCGATAGGAGAACACCCCCACGGGCACGACCATGTTAGTGCAAAATTAACATTTAAACGAAAATTTTGAACTGAGAAGAAAATGTGTTTCTTAGAAATTTAAATGAATATTCCAGTATCACTAGATTTATTTGTTAATTTGGACGAATTTCATTAACGTTACGATCATTGCCACCCACCACGAGTTGTAATTTAATCATGTTATCTTGAATAACTGGAGTCACAGCCTGTCCTCTTTATTTGTCTGTGAGAAGCGAGAAACACACAAACTATAGCCCACTGAATTAGAGTGCAGAGAACCAAAAGCTGGCAATACAGCTTCTCTCCACTGAGTGCGCTGCACATGTGAGTTAACGAGAGGCCAGTTGAGCGGGCCTACGAGGAGTCACCATGGTTTGAACACGGGGCCTGCGCTATCCGACCCCAACAGTACTAGGTTTGCGAATCCTGCAGAGTCTTTCCTTTCCCGATACCTTCATTTCTCGTTTTCCTCCCCCGCTACTGAGGATGGTTGCCCACATTGCATGTCTTCTTCTTCTACGTAATATTATTTATTATTATATGCAGAACCGGGAGTCACTCAGACAAGAATCCGTCGATTGTAACTGAATCAAGGATTGGAGTTGAACATGTCCTTGTTTTTTCTCCTCTGAGTGAGAATTCGCCGTGCTTGCCCAAGGTTACGGTTGGATGCTCTGTTAACTCTATGTTATTCGCTATTACATTGCGTCTCGTCTTCAAGTCAGTATTTAATTTACGGCATAGCTAGGAAGTGAACCCTTGCCAAGCAGTCTACTTAAATCACAGTTGCAGCAGGACGGAGACGGAGTTTAGACCTTCAGCGTGACATTTGGAAGGATTTATACCGATTAAACCACAACATCCCGGCATAAAGTAAGTGTAGACTGAACTTCGCCCCAGAGCATCTGGCCAGCACATCTGTCACTTGCCGCAACACTTGGCAACTATTCTTTCTTTCATTCATCGACTGATATCATAGAGGCGTTAAAGCGTTCAACCGAAAGGACGAGAGTTCGCGTGCCAGACCTTGGTGTTCACACAGCCTGCAACAAAAATGAGTACGAGGGTAAAAGTGCAAGGATCCTCGTGAGGACTTCTATACAACTGAAGTTTTCTTACGTCTTTTCACGATGAGAAAGAAGAACGCCGGATCTAAGTGGAAGAGACAAGAACACTGATGATTCGCTCATGCCGCGGTTTCTGGCGGCAGAATGACAGGAACGTACAGTTCCAGGATTTATGCGGTCTGAAAATGGGAAACTAAAGAAAATCATGTAATTCGCAGATTCACCCAGCTGTTCGTAGCCTACATTTACGGCGATAACCTTTCTTCGTTAATAATCGAAACATGCGCCGTGAGCAACGAAAATCAGTACAATTGTTGACATCTTCCGTCTCATGCACCAATGATTTCCTCCTTTCACGCTCTCCGTGTTCTTTGAAGTGATGGCTCTGCTAACGACCTCATATCATGAACGATGATAAAGAAAGGCCACATCTGGCTCGATATTTAACGAGGCGTCAGCATGAAGAGAGATGTCCGCAATAGACAATATTTACACGTATGGCTGTTACGCGCTGGCTGAGGAGCCGTTGATACGAGACGCAGCGGGCCCGGTCTGCACGCTCACTGTGTGGGGACAGCGACAGCATTGTTGAGGACTCTACCTCCAGGTATGCTATCCGACCTCTGGACGGTATTATGTTGCTCGCCCTTCATGGTCCTTGACCGATGCACCCGTTGTTCGAACCGTTCCACTTTTCCTCATTAATGTTAATAGAGAGCGGTGGTCCACGTATAATTCCTCTTAATCGCCACTTATCTGCTGTCATCTACGTAACAGATTCCTTATCAGTTCTTTACTTACAACTTTCTTAAATGGTCTCAAAGAAGCTGCAAATGTATTAAGGATCACCCTAACTCCTCTTTATTTGTCCCAGTCTTTCCTGCCTTCAAAATCTCCATTAATGTCATTCCGAGCCGTTTCTCCACTATTTATTTACTGCAGCAGGTAACGCCTATCGCCAGCCTGGACATCTAGGTGTCAGGTAATGAGGTGAGCCTACTCCTGTCCTCCTCAAGTCTTTACTTCTCCATTCTACGGAAGAGACCACCATTCCCTCACTTCATTTGAACACCGCGAGAGAGTGGCACGCAATCTGTATTCTCTCCAAGCGGAGATTACCCCAAAGAAGCTCATTACTTTCACTGATTCCCCATGAGGTATAGTCCTGACGCTCAACGCATACCCAAGCGGTATCTTCTGATCTCAAAACTTGGCCCGCCCTAGTGATAATGAGGGTTGACAGTCGGCTCCTTTCCTCTGGACACAAGAGGCGCGTGTCCTTTAAAAGGCAAGTGAGCTCTGTCAAAAGCAAGGTTGTCATATTTTGCGTCGATTATTTAAACATGTTAACATTTAATTTATTCTAAAGTCAAAATATAAATATAAAAACATGATAATGAACCACAGCACAAACCAATATCGCAGAATAATTTGTTTCGTGCTTAACCCGTGCGGTGGTCGCAGATGTTGAAAGAAAGAAAGAAAGAAAGAAAGAAAGAAAGAAAGAAAGAAAGAAAGAAAAAACAGGAAGAAGGCATTGGCAAATAAACTCGACAAAGACTAAACTTAAATTGATACCAAAGTAGGCCCATTAAAATATTAATTTTATGCTGCTAATATCAGTGTCTCGCTTTCAGTAAAGAAATGAAAAGTGCAACAATTTTTTACAATTTGTTTTATGTCGCACCATCACAGATAGGTGTTATGGCGACTATGGGCTAGGCAAGGTCTAGGAGTGGGAAGGAAGTGCAGGTGGCCTTAATTAAGGTACTTCCCCAACATTTGCCTGGTGTGAAAATGGGACACCACGGTGAACCATCTTCAGACCTGCCGACAGTGGAGCTTGAACCCATTATCTCCCCGATGCAAGCTCACAGCTACGCGCCCCTAACCGCACGGCCAACTCGCCTGGCAAAGGAAAACTAAAATCACGAACTAGGGACTGGGATGATAATAATAATAATAATAATAATAATAATAATAATAATAATAATAATAATAATAATAATAATAACAATAATAATAATAATAATAATAATTGTCCGCCTCTGTGGTGTAGTGGTTAGTGTGATTAGCTGCCACCCCCGGAGGCCCGGGTTCGATTCGCGGCTTTGCCACGAAATTTGAAAAGTGGTACGAGGGCTGAAACGGGGTCCACTCAGCCTCGGGAGGTCAACTGAGTAGAGGTGGGTTCAATTCCCACTTCAGCCATCCTGAAAGTGGTTTTCCGTGTTTTCCCTCTTCTCCTCCAGGCAAATGCCGGGATGGTACCTAACTTAATGCCACGGCCACTTCCTTCCCTCTTCCTTGCCTATCCTTTCCAATATTCCCATCCCCCACCAAGGCCCCTGTTCAGCATAGCAGGTGAAACCGCCTGGGCGAGGTACTGGTCATTCTTCCCGGTGGTATCCCCCGACCAAATGTCTCACGCTCTAGGACACTGCCCTTGAGGCGGTAGAGGTAGGATCCCTCTGAGTCAGAGGGAAAAACCAACCTTGGAGGGTAAGCAGATTAATAATAATAATAATAATAATAATAATAATAATAATAATAATAATAATAATAATAATAATAATAATAATAATAATAATAAATATCGGAGTACCGGTATGTAGTTCGGACAAAAAATAGCCAGCAAACGTAGCTACTTTTAAAACAAATGCAGTATTTACCTTCGTCGTCCTCGTCATTGTCTGCTAGGTGAATTACAAATCTATCTTGGTTGCTATCCGTGTAGTGTTTCATGTACTTCTCTTCTGTCTTAATGGTGCTTCGAACACAAGCAGACCACCTCTCAGGACCGATCGTTCCAGCTCCTTCACGAAGAAGTTGACACACACTAGCACTCAAAGTTGGCGTAACATTATTTTTCCTAACATACGTCTTCAGCTGAAGCCAGATCATTTCTATGGGGTTTAAAATACAGTGATATGGAGGGAGTCGCAAAACTTCGTGTCCACGTGAGGCTGCGATCTCCTCTACAGCGTACCTTTTACTGATATTGGCTGATTTGATTTCCTGCAACATAACTGCCTTGATGGGTACAGGTTTTGGCACAGGAATGTTATTGTACTCCATAAACTTAATAATGTCCTTAATATTAGTGTTCATGGAAGGAAACCTAATCAGCTGCCGCGAATGATAGCTTGCGTTGTCCATCACGATTACACATTTTCGGTCACGTGGTAGGTTCTCTAGAAGATGAGAACTAAACCAGTTTTCGAAAACTTGAGCCTGTCATTTCGTCATGGCTATCAGCTTTGCAGTCTCCAATGTTTTTACCCGATAAATAAAGGAAATTCTCAACCCAGCCCTCACTGCCTCCAGCATGCAATACCATAATACGCTTGCCTCGCGATGTTGGAGCTTTCAGTATGCAATTACAAGTTCCATCATCCCACCCTTTCTTCACAATGTCATGAGTATCGAACCAAGTTTCATCTAGATAGACAACTCTGCATCCCTCGGAACGCAACTTCCGGAGACGGTCTATGAATTTATATCGCCAAGCTACTATTCTAGCAGATTCCATTACAATCTGTTTTTTCTTCAGAATACGGAAACAAAACCCAAGTTTTTTCAACAGCTGTCGTAGAGTAGTTTTGTCATAAGGAAAGCCACACACATTTTTCAAATGTTTTAACAGTTCCTGTACGGTTGGTGACTTGCCTTTAGTAAAGAATGCATATACCTCGCGTCTCACCAAGTCACAGCAAAAATAATCAATTTTATTAAAGATAACCCTATTATTACTACACCTTTTCGGAGTTGTAGGTCCCCTCTTTACCCTCTTTACTATTTTACTTACAGTTTTCCTGTTAAGTTTCAACATTTTAGCTGTCTCAGAAATATAACCCTTGCGAACGTTGTTCTTCATAACGTATTCGTATGCGTTACATACCAGCCGTTATCTTTGCTTACTCAAAGTTTTAGTCGCCTTTCTTTTCTCCGCGGAACGACTGCTACCCGGCTGAGTATCACTCGCGGGCACGGAACGACTGCTACCCGGCTGAGTATCACTCGCGGACGCGGAACCACTGCTACCCGGCTGAGTATCACTCGCGGGCACGGAACGACTGCTACCCGGCTGAATATCACTCGCGGGCACGGAACCACTGCTACCCGGCTGAGTATCACTCGCGGGCGCGGAACGACTGCTACCCGGCTGAATATCACTCGCGGACACGGAACCACTGCTACCCGGCTGAGTATCACTCGCGGACACGGAACCACTGCTGCTCGGCTGAGTATCACTCGTGGGCGCGGAACCACTGCTGCTCGGCTGAGTATCACTCGCGGACACGGAACCACTGCTGCTCGGCTGAGTATAACTCGTGGGCGCGGAACCACTGCTACCCGGCTGAGTATCACTCGCGGACACGGAACCACTGCTACCCGGCTGAGTATCACTCGCGGACACGGAACCACTGCTGCTCGGCTGAGTATCACTCGTGGGCGCGGAACCACTGCTGCTCGGCTGAGTATCACTCGCGGAAACGGAACCACTGCTGCTCGGCTGAGTATCACTCGTGGGCGCGGAACCACTGCTGCTCGGCTGAGTATCACTCGCGGACACGGAACCACTGCTACCCGGCTGAGTATCACTCGCGGACACGGAACCACTGCTACTCGGCTGAGTATCACTCGCGGGCACGGAACCACTGCTACCCGGCTGAGTATCACTCGTGGGCGCGGAACCACTGCTGCTCGGCTGAGTATCACTCGCGGACACGGAACCACTGTTACCCAGCTGAGTATCACTCGCGGACACGGAACCACTGCTACCCGGCTGAGTATCACTCGCGGACACGGGACCACTGCTGCTCGGCTGAGTATCACTCGCGGACACGGAACCACTGCTGCTCGGCTGAATATCACTCGTCGGCGCGGAACCACTGCTGCTCGGCTGAGTATCACTCGCGGACACGGAACCACTGCTGTTCGTCTGAGTATCACTCGCGGGCGCGGAACCACTGCTGCTCGGCTGAATATCACTCGTGGGCACGGAACCACTGCTACCCGGCTGAGCATCACTCGCGGGCGCGGAACCACTGCTGCTCGGCTGAATATCACTCGTGGGCGCGGAACCACTGTTACCCGGCTGAGTATCACTCGCGGGCGCGGAACCACTGCTGCTCGGCTGAATATCACTCGTGGGCGCGGAACCACTGCTGCTCGGCTGAGTATCACTCGCGGACACGGAACCAGTACTACTCGGTCGAATATCACTGTTTCCGGTGCTCGGTTGAGGATCGTTTCCCTGCACTGGCAGATTTAATTCAGGATTTTCTGATGCGATAATTTCCAGGTGTGATTCCCACGGCCTCCACATTACTGCGTGAAGCGAAGTGAAAAACAACACACTTCACAAATATTAATTAACGAAGCAAAGAAATAATCCAAAACTTTCAAACAGCGAACAAAGCAAGTGAATTGTCTGAGCTGAAAAGAGAGACTGATGTCTATTTAACAAGAGGTGCATTGGCAACAGAGCTGTGAGGATTTCTGAAGGGGAATGCGAACTTCCGTTTTAAAGCCCACTGCCGTCATAAATCACCCCCTACTAGGCAAGTAAGTGGCCAGGGAGATCAAACGTTTGCCGAACTCTTTGAATGGCGCTGGGTACGCGTAGCCCGTCTCAGCTATATTGCCATCACAATCCTGTAACTTGTTACTCTGTACAGTACATCATATTCTACACATATTATTACCGGGCGAGTTGGCCGAGCGGTTAGGGCCGCGCAGCTCTGAGCTTGCATCGGGAGAAACCCTACTGTCGGCAGCCCTGAAGATAGTTTTCCGTGGTTTCCCATTTTCACACCGGGCTGTACCTTAATTAAGGCTACGGCCGCTTCCTTCTCAGTCCCAGGCCTTTCCCATCCCGTCGTCGCCATATGACCTGTCTGTGTCGGTGCGACGTAAAGCAAAGTGTATGGATCCTGTTCGATCACGTGCTGCTTGGGCTCTCTTCCTTGGTCCCCTTGGAACTTCATTCCCGACTGTACTGTTTCACCGAGTCTCATTTGTACTTCTCGCTCCCGAGTGAGAACACAATAACACCGCCTTGTGTCTACTCTAATTCTCTGAAATCTATTTTGTTGAAATTAAGCCACCCGTCTGGCCGAATAGCCTTCATTTACGTCAGTAATTTGCCTGATCCACCTTACCGAAACACTTGGATAGGTCAATAGCGAGTTCATTTGATCTCCCGAATCTAAAATACTTGCTACATCTTATTGGAATTCTGCAAGATGACGCTCATTGGATTAACGTTTCCGAAACCTGAACTGCCTTCTACCAAAACAGGAAGTATTTTCGCCAACGTTTCTTCTCAGAGACTGCAATCAGCATACGTCTAGCTGACTGGCCTGCACTCTCCATTCACTTGGTACAGCTCCATCATGCGGGTACTTCAGACAGCCCATAGAGGCTCAGTTCGAATGTTAAAGTGTCAATTAAGTAGGATCTTCGTTCTGCACCAAGCAAGCGAACTGGGATTTAGCCTTAAAGAAAAGCACACCAAGGCCACAAGTTTCACTGGTTCTGAAGGAACATGTAGAGATAAATGAAGTCAGTGCAAAGTATGGCCCCGAGCAAAGGACATAAAAGGTGCCGTCTGTGAAGATTATGTGCAGTGAGTGGAATAGATCACTTAGGAGTCTTCCTTCTAGAAACACTTACCAACAATCAGGCCCGGGCTAGAAGAAGTTAAAGTAGCCCTCTTAGCAGTAGGAAACTACTCTGCTCTAGAACGTAACTATCTCGAGCGTTTGAATGCAGCTCCTACGTGAACAGTAGCCATACATTAACTGCTGCACAACTGTTGGCAATGACATCGCCCTCTACTATGACTGCGCTAATACGCCTTCCCAATACAGCTATATGAGCGATATGGGCCTAGTTCCCATTTTTACCACCGAGCGCTGTTTCGCTGGCATTAAAACACGATTGTTCATTACAGCACACGTTAAGTGTTTTGTATATTTCTGTTCAAATATAAAGCCAATCAGTCAATAATTATATCTGAATCACACCTTAAACCTTAATAAAGAAATTCAGTGAAGAACGTACCCCACCGCAGCGGAAAAACCGTACAAAATAATGTTAACTGTAGGTAGTAAATACTGTAGAATTTAAATAATTTCACACACTTTTCTGTTTAGGTGTTTCGCGTTTTTGCGTTCAAATCTTTCAAAGATCTCTATTATTTATGTGGCTATGTTATTTAAGAATACAGGAATACCACACTCGCAAGTAACTACACTCAACTATGAATGTCCGATTTCAGGACAACTTAAGTGAGGAAAATCACGCAACAAAGACACTAAATGGTCACTCATAGATGCAACAGGATTTTTATGTACAAATGGTTGTGCTTTCAATACAAAATCGTGAATAACTTTCAAAATCCATAGTGGCAAATCTGATGGGTAATGCAGCCTGCTGTTTTGATCTCTTTTATAAATCAATCCATTAGCACTGTTGAACACCTTGGTCTTGTCATAAGAATCAAGCTTCTTGTCCGGCTGCAATGTTGCTACATTTGTGCTACTGACACGTATGTCGAATCATTTTTTATCGATAACTTGTATTTGACAGTGGTACCTGCATTAAATAAATCGTGCATATCTGTGTAGGAATGGTCTTTTAAATATCATAGGGCTGTTATTACTTCAGTCGCGAAAATATCATTCGCGCACAGCACATTCATTTCTTAAACTTAGACGGCTCCATGTTTTTTCATGTAAGAAAAATGAACCTATTTCGCAGTTTCATTTGATTGCATCTGATACAGTTCCTTGATAAAATCACCATTTATATCATGGGAACTATCAAACATAGATTTTTTGAGTAAAGAATTTCTTACTTTTCAGAATGTGCCATTTGTCGAAAGCAAGAAGAGGCATTTCACTACCAACAGGATGACAGATCTTCGGTTTAATGTGTTTTGAAGAAGACATTCTTCTTATCCTGCTTACATTAGTCTTATGATTGTCACTCACAATGCGCAATACGAAAAAACAGCAAGCTTCGATTTCCTTTATTGCTTTGAGTGTTAAACTATGTAGCTCTGTACCTAAAAGCCTCTTAAAGAAGAAAAATGCTGCTGTAACCTTTATTTTGTAGTCACAGCAGAAATTATAAAACAGAAAATGTTATTGACTAGGGTAATTCGATTTCTACTTTCGTTTGGATGACGGTCATCTTCAGTAGTTTTTATTCGCTCAACATGGAATGAAGCGTCTTTCTGTTGAAAGAAGATGCCGAATTTCTTGTCATATAACGTCTGCTGTTCGATGGACTACCAACAATCACAACCTCTCTGCTTCACTTAGGCACTGACTTTCTGCTAAGATGCGCTCCTTATAAAGAGTGTTATTCCAGTCACGCAGTTCATATCTCCTACGTAGCATGAAAGTGTAGATTTATTCGGCGTGGCAAACATATCGTTAGGATGATCTTGAATTGAAATTCGGCGAGAAATGTTTCTTGAAATAACATTTAGTCACTTATGACGTAGCCCGTTGAGAGGAAATTCATGAAACGAAATCCCACTTCCAGATCTGCTTTTCATCATACATTAAGGCACACAGCAGTAAACAATATTATATATATATAAACACTAAAACGGTTCACGGTCAAAGAAATAACCAAATAAGGTAAATACAGACTCAAATTACACCAGCACTCTTAGCAGTGATTACTAAGCGTGTCTCGTCAAGCAGACTAATACCAGCTTCTCAGCGCTCCTAGCGCCTGAACTGGTAACTACGCCGTGTTCGCTCGTTTACATGTGTGACCGGGCGAATGAGAAGGCGTATTAGCGCAGTCATAGTAGAGGGCGATGGCAATGAGAAGAGATTCGAGCACAGTGGACAGCAGTAGGAGTACCAATTACAAACATTTTTTATAATGTAAAAATGAACTCACTTGCTGAGGCACACTGTATGCCTATGAATGCTTGCAAATGGTCAAGAAGGGACTAGTCAGGAATTTGGAACTGAAAGAACGAAACATCCTGAGAAAAATCAAGGGCCCCATTAAAGAGGGAGGAGAATTCAGAATCAGCCATAACAACGAGCTTGAGCAACATTTAGAGAGCGTAACATCAGCCATCAGAAAGAGCAGACTGCCACAAGAATCTTCAGCACCATTTCTAGCGGGAGGAGGGGAAATGCTAAATGGATGAAACTGTTTCGAAAAGACCTAGAAATTTTAAAAACTGATCCCAATGGTATATTGACCCTCTCCAGTCAGTGACAGCTAAACATCGCACCCTAGAGTGGGAGACTACTGGGCTAAGGGAGAACAACTCACTTCCTAGCATTACTATTTTGCTATTTGGTACATTCTAACGAAGACTTCCCTGGTGATGTAATTAATCAACTGTGCAAGACGTAACCTTAAAAAATAATGAAAAATAAATTAACATTATTATATTAAATCCAGAAGATCAAAATTATCAATTATTGTACAATCGCAGATTGATTTCACCTTGGTGGAAAGGAGTTAATTATTTCCCTTAATGAGTAACTTGGTTCTCTTTCGTAAAAATGGTCTGCCTTTGGTAAAGAAGGGGGCATCTTCTTCACTGTTCATGGTAACGTAATTGAAAGGTAACACAGAATTCTTGCGATTTTGAGAAAAGCAAAAGCCGGTGTTAATTTAGAGTAAGCTGTCTTCAGCGATTGGCACGTTATGTGTCGAACAAGAGCTGCCGACTGAATACTGATCTCCGCTGAAATCCCCAGCCTGTGACCATTGAGATGCGAGTCGCGTCAATCTGTGTGGACAAGCGGACATTCAGTTCAACCTCCCTGTTTGAACAAACAGGACAAACACTGCACGTATTGCGGCCGGCAATCACTCATTTCAGGAGACGGACACATATTTATCAAAATTACCTTCTCAGGTTTTCTTCGAAGGATCGGACCTCTTTCATTTTTCCTCTGATTATTAGTTGCCCAGCTAAAACAGTAACCATGAACTTCGGTTTACGTGACCCCTGAAGGCCTCCAGACGACTGCTGCATATTATGCGACTCAAGTAATGAAAGTTATAAGCTCCAATCCGGTCTGGAATAGCACCCAGGACCCATTGGAACAAAGGCCAGCGTACTAACCATGAAGCCATGGACCCGAACTTATGAATAATAGACTGATGTAAGAGAATTCATTATTGCTACTTGCATTGACATAGTTATTTTTGGTTTTTCATCTGAAATTAGCGAAGTTGGCAGCAATGATGCGGAGTCATGTTGCCATGTTCACTTAGAGGTCAACCATGCGCATTTCCAATTATAACTGAAGTAGCCTTGTGATCGTAAGAGTGACTTCAATGCGGGGGAGGACAACTCCTTGAGGTGATGTCTCCATGAACTGGAATTTGCTTTGTTCTTGTGAATTCTCCTATTCTCGTGAAGGAAGGAAAGTACATCCAGCTTAAATTTCTGTTGACGGTGTAGGTGAAGGGTGAGTGGTCTAGTTAGTCGCAATGCACATCTTATCAGTGATCAGGTTCCCTAATCCGTCACAGCGGAGTGTGCGCGTAAGCAGAGTAGCATCCTACTTCACAATGTTTCAAGCCCAATAATTACCCGTGAAAATTCTATCACATATGCACATTTGTTCTTAACTGGCTTTCTGCTATAAATGCTGCATTATTTTACAGATTTACCGCATATTAAAAAGGTTCTCTAAAATCTCAAGAATATTCCTTCACAGGTTGTTTAAAAAAAGCATGTCCTCTCAGGAAATTTTATCAAAGTTAGAAATAACAGACATGTAAGCAGCGAGAATGAAATCTGATGCAAACAGGAGGGAACAATGGCAGGAGGGTACACGAAGTGACGAGATAAGGTCTAAGTTAGGAATAAAGTCGATGTATGAAGTTGAAAGCATAAACCGGGTTCGGTATTGGGGCCATGTGAGAGGAGTGGAGGTAGGTTTTCTAGGATAATAAATGGCCGCAACGATGGAGGGTATGCAATGACTTTAGATATGGAACTAAAGGAGGTCACACAGCTACTTGTCATTGGAGGACTGTGGAGGTATTTAGTTAATTCACAGAGCTTTGCACACAGTCTAGAATGAAGTTGTACGTTGATCGAAGAGGGAAATTCACAGCATTCGTTAACAGAGAGAGTTGTTGTTCGGGAGCACAATAGGGCATGTTGACTCATCAGCTTCGTATACTTATGGATCCTAAAATATTATAATTATCTCCGTTATTAAAGTGCTCCATGAAATGTGTGTACTTTAGTGTAATTACTTGGATTTGAGATTGGTGGACCGTGACTACGTACAACACGGAGAGATCTCGCACTGCTCGTAGAAGATAACATTCGTTCGTGTAGAGCACACGAGAGGTAAAACTGAACGTCACGGTGAGTGGTGCTAGAACTCTGGTAACCTCGCGGCCACAAACTCTCCAGTGGGAACGGAACACGTTCAGCATGATAGAGGGACGGCGCTTGGAGCCTGCCAGCTGAACGCTCTGAGTTCCACGACATAAACCTTGCTGGCGCTTAATGCAATAGTTAGAAATATTTTCCTCTACAACATGTCGTTCTTCCTCTACTCAATACAGAGGATCATGATGATGCTTGTTGTTTAAAGCGGCATAACATCTAGGTCATCGGCCTCTAATGGTACGAAATGAGACGAAGTGCAATCACAATTTAAAAGTACAAAATTCATCCACTAAACAGAATTCAAAACGTGATGATGAAGAATGAATGGACGAATTTTAAACAATCAGTGGATCGGACCCACAATCTTCCCAGAAACTATCGTAAAACAATAGTGTTAGTGACCAAGGAACTGCTTCCCAAGCACAATCCTGAATCCGTGATGGTTGTTGTGTAATGGGGTTCAAAATCCAGGCCAACGGTCCCTAACCTAATCATGGTATTTGTCATGTTGCGATACTAATCGAAAATAGCGTAAACTCACGGTGTTCCAAACATTATGGTTCTACTCACAAGTATTGTACGTTGCACACGTAACGGAGACCTAAGGTGTTTCTCACATAATGGCGCCATTCGTAGGCAAAGCAAGCCTGTGGTGTTCCTCACAGACAACGCAGATCCACGGTGTCGCTCATATAGTGGTATTAACGCCCAGACCCGTGGTGTTTCTCACATGACGGTCCACATACAGTGCTACTACTCACATGTACTAGAACCGCTCTACTGTGTACCTAACATAGTGGTAGTATTCGCAAGTAAAGGCGACCCACGGCGTTCCCCGCCTGATGGCACTAATCACAACTAGTTTCATGGTTGTAATTCAATCATCCCTTGGTCGCCCCTTTTAGTCACCTCTTACGACAGGCACTTCGGCTGCACCCCACCCACATGTAAGAGCAGGGACTATGTCCATTAAGAACTTACGACTATGTTTCGTCTCTGAAACACAAAGTTGCTCCTGAGTGTTAATATTTTTAAATATTCATTTATAATGAGCGTGTGTTGATGTGCCACGACGTGGTGTGAGTCATGCTGTATTTATGTTGTGCCAAATTGGAAGCCAGTTAACCGCTTGATGTATCCATGACTGTCCCTTGGCCACAGCGACCAATCACAACATTGAGTGAACCTCAATGCGCAATATACAGGATAATCGAACCCGAGTCCACTTGAAGAGCACGTTCTAAGAAAGTGGTACAAGAGAAGGAGGGCCTCTCCGCCCGAACAAATAGTGAACACTTCAGAATATGGCTGTCAAGGAGAATGGAGGAAGTGAAGCGGATGGGCAGACTGAGAAATGCAGAAGTACTGACGAGAATAGGAGACAATCAGGAAGAGGAAACGATCATAACTTGGTCGCATTCTTTGTAAAGAAGGTTGATGGAGGAAAAAACTGATGGGGAGAGAGTAACAGGAAGACCAAGGTACGGAATGCTGAATGAAATCATTTTCAGACTGGGAGGAGATCTACACAGAATGAACAGGTTGTTAATAATAATATATACATTTCTCCGCTTCACGGACAAGCGTAGGCTTTGGAGCTTAGAAGACATGAGAGCAAATACAAATTCTTATGACATGCAGGCGTTACATTTAATGCACCCATTCACGCCTCCCACAGGTGAGATAATGGTCCAACAAATGAAAAGAAAAATGCAGCAACATGATTGATCTACGTCCAACAATATGGCAGCTGATGCAGCTCACAATATTCCCATGCGATGCCACAAGAAAGCTCCTCCTATCAAGATCTACGTCCAACAGTCTGGCAGCTGATGCAGCTCTCAACATTCCCATGCGATGTCACAAGAAAGCTCCACCTATCAAGATCTACGTGAAACAGTATAGCAGCTGATGCAGCACACAACATTCCCATGCGATGTCACAAGAAAGCTCCACCTATCAAGATCTACATCCAACAATATGGCAACTTATCCAACACACAACATTCCCATGCGATGTTGCAAGATAACACCACCTATCAAGATCTGCGTGCAACAAAATGGAAACTCTTTTACCACACAATTGAAGGCCACAAATATTCGCATGATACGTATTATGGGTCACGTTATCGTATGTGAAGGGCTTTGCTGTGACCTAGACAGTGTATATGAAAGGCTGAAGCCCCATGTTAATAATGTTCGAAGCGCAGGTTAGGTGTTGACAGTGGTGCATTTCTTACCGTATTGTCTCGCCCTATTCTGATTCTGTCGGCTAGTCACCATTCTACTGGGTAATATAACACTCAAACTTGTAGGATCGATACAGAACAGCATAGGCCGGAAATTCGTAACTGACGTAGTTTGTGATACTTTCCAAGACTGGAACCTACCTTGTAGAACGACTTTTACCATACGCCGAAATGCACTAGTTTCATTCACCTCCATTATCAATTTACGACCTGTGTTTATTTAATAAAACATGTTTTTACCATCGGTACAACCCTGTACGTTCGGCTTCAAGCCAATAAATAGCTCCCGTGATTGAACTAAGTACCTTCTCACGTGGAAGTCCCTCTCCATTTTACATAAGACATGGCCGCATCTGTCTGTCGCAGAACGTTATCACATGTGTCGTGTGTTAGGACAAATAATAACTGCCTATCAGTATAAAATAGTTACTTGGCATAAGTGCGCGAGCCCTGCACCTGTCTAGCTCAAGTTACTCTTTCACCTCATACGAATGTTATAACTTACTTCGACGATATACTTAACAATGATTACATCTAAAGACTTCACGAACATTTTAAGTATGAACCAAAATTTTATTAAAAACTGCAGCATTTATAGGCGAAAAATAAAACCGAACATTTACTGTACTTTCAAAATTAAATTCTGAATGTTACATCAAAGTATGATTCATTCCCTAGAACAGAACCTGTCCTCAAGGTAAGAGTGAAAGAAGTTGCCCAGTTTTCTCCTTTTTCCACGCTTTCTTTTCTGAATACTTGGGTCGGTACTACACAGTTTTATGGGCGGATGCGCTTCCCGACGCGGACCCTATATGGACGGATGCAGTCATTATTGTTGTAGTTAGCAGGTCCGACTCCAAGACACGCTCAAGTGACGGGCGCTAAGAACAACAACATTAATTGATCGTCTTCTATTATTATGGAAAGATGATGCTGACGAGTGAACTGCTCAATAAACACACTAGGTCCTTGTTTGGCTCACACTGGACCAAACACAACAGACAGGCCATAAATAAAGCGAACAGTGTCAAATGGCGCGGCAGTCTGTAAAATGCTCGAGAGCGCTGAGTGTTTCACAGAACAACACTTACATCACTCTCATTTCACAAATTACAAAAACTTGTATATTTTTGTTTAGAGGCGACTTCCTATTTTAATGATCGTCGTTCATTTCACATAGAGAAGACGTCAAGACTTCGAGATGGCACTAGTCAGCAGTAGAGTTCAAAGTCCGGCTGAGAATCGCTGGAGACATGAGTACAGCAGGTTGATTGATGGAGGATGAGCCAGTTGGCTACTGAGCTCGTACAGTCTCACGTGTGACGTTAAACTCTCGTAGCTGTTGGCGGCGGCCACATACTACGCTCTGTACAGCTAAACGGCAGTCCTAGTTATGTGATGGAATAGCTCACTGTTCACATGAATTGACACTTATTCTAATAATTTTCGTAAAAGTCATGAAATACAACGGTCAACATAACTTTAGGAATCATGAGTCGCTAGCGAGCTTCAGCCGAAGCAAGTTACCTCTCGCTTGTGTTTACAGTCTAGCATAACGTGTATTGTGCTCGTTCTTCAGTGTGTTTGTGTAATTACACTTCGTGTGCTTTCACGCTACGAACTTACACTACTCTCAACATGGCTCATGGAATGAACCCTGATACGGGGACTATATTAAAAGAAAGTTTATTAACATATTATTCGTCGTCAGCGGACATGGATTCAACGCAACCAATTCAATCCAGTCAACACGTCAACACAAACCAGCCTTTAGTGAATGTTTCCTCAAATCTACAGCAGCAAGCAACTTCACAGCAGCAGCATTTACAAAGACGGGAATAACATCATGTAAGTCCAGAACTTCTCATCAACGTTCTATGTCTTCAACCTCATCACGACCTATTTTACAACCAAGTAAACTTGCGGAACTTAAACGTGCGCACGAAGCACTTGCTTCTCCCGATCCCCCGTTACAACAGGACGATGGTTTTCAGACTCCCAGTAAAAAGTTAACTGTATCAGCTGCAAGATTAAACAATAAGTACACAGCCGTTCACAATAAGTATGCTCCTCTTGAACGCATGGATGATAACACTGCAGGTGACAATGTTGCCCCATTAACACCTAAAGTTAACGTGCCACCAATCTTTCTCCACGAAGTAAATAACTATCAGCAAATTATTAGAGACTTGAATACTGTAATCGGCAGTGATTACACTACACAACAGCGCGGCGAAGTTCTCAAGATAAATACTACCACTATCGGCGATTATCGTTCCGTCACCAAATATATTTTTTTTGCTAGGGGCTTTACGTCGCACCGACACAGATAGGTCTTATGGCGACGATGGGATAGGAAAGGCTTAGGAGTGGGAAGGAAGCGGCCGTGGCCTTAATTAAGGTACAGCCCCAGCATTTGCCTGGTGTGAAAATGGGAAACCACGGAAAACCATTTTCAGGGCTGCCGATAGTGGGATTCGAACCTACTATCTCCCGGATGCAAGCTCACAGCCGCGCGCCTCTACGCGCACGGCCAACTCGCCCGGTACCAAATTTCTAGAAGAATCCGAACTTCAATTTCATACCTTCCAGGACCCTACCACCAAAAAACTTGAAGTTATCATTCGTGATGTCCCATACTCTGTTACTGACTCGGAACTCCACTCAGAGTTACAAGAGCTTAACTTACCGGTACGTAAAGTTACTCGGCTTCTTTTCAAAGATAAGCAGCCCATGCCCCTCTGCGCCGTTGAATTGGACAACACGGAAGATGCAAAAAGAATTTTTGACTTGACACACATTCAGCGTGCCATTATTTCGGTCGAACTTCGTCGCAAACCACAAGACATCTCACAGTGTACTCGATGTCAACGGTTCGGTCACACTAAAAACTTCTGCAAGTTAAGTTCACGCTGCGTCAAATGCCCTAATAATCATCACTATTCAGCATGCAATAAACCACGACAAGTACCTCCAACGTGTGTCAACTGCGGCCAAGATCATGCTGCAAATTACAAAGGCTGCCCATATTATCTCAATATGAAGAACAAGCTCAGGCGTGCAAGTACTTCTCCTCCAACACCGATGTTCACCAGCACCCAGCCCAACATTATCGCCCCCGCACCACCAGCGAATAATGCTACGAACTTTCCTCCGCTACCATCTCGACCTTCGCTCGTTCGAACCCCTAACCCATCAGCATGGCAACGCCCGCTTTCTCAACCTTCTCCGCAAAACCCAGTATATTCAGCTCAGAAACCACCGCAAAATTCTTCTCAACCTGCATCGTCTTCCAGCCTTGTCCAACAGATTGTAGTCTTTCTTACGCCTTTCATCCCTCAAATCAAATCATTTATCATGAAATTACTCTCAGAACTCCTTAACAATGGTTGTTAGTGCCAATCCTCTGTTTTCCCATCTCACATTTCTCAACTGGAATGCTAAAACAAACAGTTACTTCGTGAACTTCAGTTAGACACTTTGGAACACGTGATTTCAATGCACGCCAAGACGTTCTTCAAGAAACTCCACAATGTGCCTGGTGCTGTGTTCTTCGCCCTTGGAAAACGATCCACACTTCCACGCCGGATTAAAAGTAGATTTCTTCAAGATCTTTTACTTTCGCCAAGAGAAGAATCTGAAGATGAACAGTGAGTGTTTGTGTATATCAAAAATAAAATAAATTAACGTGTACGACTTTCCACTCGAGTGCTATTGTTGCTCAGTGCTTCTTTTATTCAACTGCCAATTTACTTCTCAATGAAATATTAGTATAACACGTATTCTCAAGAAAATAAGAGTTAACTTGACTAGAAAAACTGGAACATCCCTTTGTGTTAGTGACCAAATGCTTTTTTTAAATTTTTTATTTTATTATCTGTGTATGTATCTTTTCCAGCACTTTATTACAAACTCTCCTCACTTATTCTAGTTACAGAAGGGCCTACAGGAGGTCGACTTCAAATCTCGTCCTTAGAAAGTGATTATTTTTACCTTGTTTTGTTTTGTACTAAGATTTTTTTTTGTTTGTTTGGTTGTTTTTATTTTATCTCTTGTCAACAGTAATCTGATATAGCATGTATTTATGCTGAACGATTAAATACTACATTAAAAAAACTTTAGGAATGTGACAAATGTACACTTACAGAGTCACCGAGCTTAAAGCAAGAACCGTCCGTACCTTTAACATCGATGACGCTAAGCTCTGAGAAGTAAGTAAATTACTCACGGAATTCGTGGATTAGCTTTCATTAGACAAACCTACTTTCTCATGCAAATATTTAATCAAAAGTTTCGGCTTGCGTGTTGGCGGTTGGTCTACTCACATAGAAGTAGAGCTCCACTCTGTTGGTGTAGCGTGGCACACAGGTGAGGGTCTCAGTCTTGCAGCAGCCAGTGTCTTCCCCACACTGGTGGAGGATGGTACACCTCGGCAGGTAGATCTTGGACGGATGTGGATACTCGCTTTTCACCTGCACCAGCTTCGGTTTGGGGATCTTACATTCCCCCTCCACACTCATGCGGACCATGTGATCCACCGCCTTCCGGAACTCTGTGGACAAGAACACACTTCATCTAAGTTCATCCCTTGTTTTCTCATCATTCACAACATTGTGCTGTCTCCTACCTTTAACAGAAAGTTTGTTATTTAAAGCAATTTCCGGTTGAGAATTTCAAAGTTCTAATAACATCCCCTGACAGCACAAATATCTTAACCATCAAGCTTCACGTTCTTAATTGACTAGTGAAATAATCAATCAAAGATCAAAAATATTGAAAGTAATTATGAAAATGCTGGATTAGTGCGCATTCCACAATAAGAAAATTGAAAATCTAGCAATTAAACACTAAAACAACTTAAAAAACAAGTCTAAAGTATAAGGCATAAAGGATTTGAGGAAGAACATTTATAAAATGCTCTAATATTTATAATCTACGTGTACTTGTGCAACGTGGGATCTGTAGTAATGTTTAGCATGACGTCTTTGCGTCCATTAGCAGCTTAACGCGCGTCATCCTGATGGACCATCATGATCCGCTGGGTACTTGGTGTAGGTCCAGTTAACATCACATGGTACAGGCTCTTATGTGGGCGGTTCGGAGAGTAACATTAAAAAACAAAAGGTAAGAAAGGCTTATTTTATAACAGCAAAGTCGTCTCTTTAACATAATCCAATGTTACAGCCCAATAAGTTGTTAGATGGAACAACTATGGGAGGAGCTCATATTACAATTCTAGGAACTGGATAATTTCCTTCAAGGAGGGTCGTTTAAATATAGAATTAGTGCCTTTTCCTGTAAAATTTCCCACTGAAACTTGCTTAATTTATTCTCATTTGTATTCTGCAGCAGCCACTTCCAGACTTACTTCGAATGAAAGCAAATGTATGAACTTGGAATTGAAGACACTCGCTACGTGCATGAGGTCTGCCCCACACCGAGGTGTTAACAAGGCATTCAACTTCTTCACACGCTCATTTCACATCGTAATTGTATGTGAAAGAGAGACGCGCCCTCTAACTGGCTGCACAAATCATTTGCATTCAAATTTATATCCTATCATGTTCGATTGAAAGCGATGACTATTTTTGCTTACAATGTGTCATTGTCTCATTATCTCCTCGACTCTCTGAATAATTCATCTCTTATTACGAGCGTGGGCGAGCAGTCTGCTGTTACCGTTCAGTTGACCCACTCCATGGCTAAATGGTCCAATGGCTCCCGAGTTCGATTCCCAGCCGGGTCGCTTCATTAACTCCTGACTGTGTGTTTCCCACATTCCGCTGATACTATTCCATTCGCTGTTTATTAACTTCAGCTCGAACGAGATGCAACAGGCCTCTTGGCAGGCCACGCACCAAGTCGTCTCCGTATAGGCCTTTGGAGTGGTCAGCTTTTTGCGCCCAGGACTCATTTTTGGTGTAGGCTGTTACGCCCCACCAACTGCGTTTATGATTTCGATGGACGTGCCCACACCGGGTAGAGCCAACTTCAGCTTAGCGCCGCTCAGCCCCAAGTGGAAACCTCGTTTTTAAATCTTTCGACTCCCTGATGGAGAAGAACATCTCTCATGAACAGAGTTCATTTGTAACTTACTCTTTGTCTTATCATTCCGCGTACTCTCCTGTCACTGTTCCCACCGCCTTGCAGCAGCAATCATTCTCTGTTGAGCCCACTCAGTTAAGTCTTCTTTAACGTAAAGAAATAAATGATTTCTGGACTAAATGCGAGCTTTCAGCCCTGATGAAGGCCAATACAATTTGGCTGAAAGCTCGCATTTAGTCCAGAATTCATTTATTTCTTTACGTTAATAATATGAGCCACGAAAACCGACGTTCATTACTGTCTTTTTTCTTACTCCACAGACTCCGGCGAGCGCGCGCTTGTCCGGGTCGAACCCAACAGCGGGAAGGTTCGAAACTGTCCGCCGTCATCACTCGCTGTAGTTCACGTTGAGGAATCCGCACCAATATTATGTTTCAGTTGTTTGTCATGCACGCGGCATTAATAATCGTAGGTGGGTAAATCGGGGGACCGAGGAGGCCGCTAATATATCTGTTCTGTTGAGGAAACACTTTATAAATTTCCCTCATGGATTGTTCGCAGTGTGAGACCTGCCAAAGGGGTTAGAGTCGTACAGTAATGTGATGGTGCACCATCATGGAGGGGAAGAGCGCTGCACTAACGACCAGGCCTCGTCCGGAACAATATTCACTGTGGGTCTTCAAACATACAGGTCACCTGGTTGAAGAGCATATTTTATAGGGCTTTAATTCTAATAATTTAGTAGCCTTCCCACTTGTCGACAAAGTGATACTTTAGGAGAATTTTTCTTCGGTGAGAAGCCTACAATGCTTTTTTTTTTCGTTTCCTAGGCTAGATACTTTCAGTCTTGTGACTTTGAACGTCCATACCCGGGAACGTTTCTTAAAACCTTCTTTGAAGTTCTCGAGCTGTTTGAGTTAACAGATAAAGACACGCTGTGCCCTTGAATAATTACAGAATTAAGAAAGGAACACAACACACACACATATGCATTTGGTAAGAGCACCAGTACAAGGTCTGCGCGCACACAAAACAAAGCCTGCGATCAGATCTGACGACTGGGTTACGGTAAGATGGTACATGCAGCTCATCTTCAGTTGGGGACGTGACGTGCAATCCCACTGTCGGCAGTCCTCACGATAGTCCCACATTTTCACACCAGGCAAATGCTGGAGGTGTACCTTAAGGCCACGGCCGCTTCCTTCCCATTCCTAGGCCTTCCCTGTTCCATCGTCGCCATAAGACCTATCTGTGTCGGTGTGACGTAAAGCAACTCCCAGAAAAAGAAAAAAAAAAGCCGCGATCTATGTTGCGATAAGCAACCTCGTTTAATACTCCCGATCGAAAGTTGGTAATCCTGAGAATCTTCATTCGGTCAGATGATGTTACAGAGAAAAAGGCATTTTCTCAACACTAGCCAAGTAAAAGTAATAAGAATTAGGTTTTCAGTCTATCGAAACACACAGAGTTCGCTGACGTCATCTGTAATAAAAATGTAAGCAATTTGTAGCCAATAACGGTGATGACTGTATGTGAGAGCCGAGACGTGCCGCAGACAACTCACCTTCGGCTTCTCATATTAAAGATGACTTGATCCCCTTAAGGCGTCAAGAACGAGAAGGTCACGGGACCTTCCATCGCGCGGTACTCAGCAGTGAAATTTAAAATAACAGAGGCCAGGGGCACTCCACTGGCAGAGCAACCAGTCCTTAGGAAAATCAATCAATCCAATCAATCAATCAATCAATCAATCAATCAATCAATCAATCAATCAATCAATCAATCAATCAATCAATCAATCAATCAATCAATCAATCAATCAATCAATCAAAGTAATAAATGCAATCATTTAAAATGATGTTTTATTCACCACAGATCGATGATATTGAATGCAGCTGTTTGGAGTATCGTAAGTCGTTAACGATTATGATTGCGTGAGCGTATTTCCGAGTGGCGTTAGACATCATCGATGATACGATAACTTCATTCCCGACTCCACAATGTTCCCTTCACTCCAGCTAATAATCGTAAACGTTTTTTTAAAATGTGGATATGTGTTTGATTCTCTACGGGGTCGGGTCCATCTGTCGTATGACCGGATGCCCTTCCTGACGTCAGAGGAGATAATGATATGAAATGAATGACGTGATATATGATAGTAGGGAGACGGTGAAACCCGGTGCCGGCACATAGCCTACTCCTGTCGAAGAGCACCAAGGGGTCTGCTCAAGGCTTAACGTCCCCATCAACAGCCTCATATGCCCTCACTCCATATGAGCACTGCGCAGAGGTTTGTAATTTAATCCAGGCTTTTGACACGCAATCTACTGATTAGAAATTCTATACCACCACCTCCCCCACCCTGTCGGCCAACATCCTGATGGTGAAAATATTTTCGACCTGCGGGACTCGAACTGGCTAACCATGTCCACCAGGGGCCTGTTCCAGGAACGAAGTTTGCAACTTTTCACTTCGCACTTTTCAGTTCAGATTTCGTTCTACCATCACTTTTCAGATTTAGCTTGCAAAGTGAAAAGTGAAAAGTTAGGAATCTTTTCACTTTTCGAGCCTGTTATGTTCCTCCATTGGTATAGAAATGCAAAGTGCAAAGAAATGAAATGAAAAGTTTTCATAAATCTTGCAAAGAGATGATTCCCCTTTCATATGTTATTTAACAAGTATCTACATTAGTTTCTCGGCGTAGAATTTAGTTTAGTGATATAAACACGTTATGACGAGAGCTTTTGTTAGCATCAAGTGAGGACAGTGATGAAGAATCCAATAAGAGAACGTACAAAGACAGGATTCATTTTCTTAACCTCACTTCGCGAGTGATTTCGTATTACCCCAACACAGGCTGACTTGAAATGATCGGTCATTTATTGAAACATGCAACAAAAAGAAGTCAATTCCTTTCCGTAAAAGAACAAATTCTTACATGCTTACATTGGTTAGTAAATGGTGCCCAGCTGCACGGTGTAGCACCAATGTATGGGACATCAAATTGAATTATTTGCAAAATGTTACCAAAGTCGTAGATGTTATAGTAAATGTAATATTTTATAACAATACGTTAGCCTGATAATCCACTCAATATAGCGACGGGATTTCTAATGAAGGGTGAAATTCCTTCTGTGTGTGGACGTGTTGACGGTAGGCTACTCTCGATAACATTGATGTGTGTCATCATTTGAGAGGTTACCTTTAAAGTTGTCAAAAAGGATGTCACCTTTCTCCTTGACAACTTCTAGCACAGCCAGCTTCTTGTAATACTAACCATGATAAAAACTTAAATGGTACCACAATATTATACCGTCAAGCATTAAAAACATAAGAGTATTAGGCCTATACAGTTTGCTCATGGAATAAATTCTGCTCCGTAGCAATCGATGGTGGCAGCAATGAAAGACGCTCCCTTTAAGGACGTTCCCGAAGCATTCGGAAGAGTCGAGTTGAATGCATGGAGGCGCTACGGAATTCTCCCTTCTAAGACACAGCGCCACAGCTACAGTAGTTTCGAGCGCCATCACCATTTTAACGGGGAGTAATGCTACTTTTTTGTTAAACGTGCGATAATCGTGTTTTTAAATTTCGATTTGGGCCTCCATGGACGACGGAATAACTTACCGATTTGCCAGAAACAGGTTCATCCTCAACAAGTCCATTTTTTCCAGATCCTCAAAGACTTCGGTGAGCGCCTGGGAGAGATCGTTCTTTCCTCTAAGCGAGTATTTTTTCCCTTCATCCCGAGGATAGGTACATTCCTCCCAGTGGGTGCAAATTGTATTCCCTGCCTGTTGAAACAGGTGACAGAGTTGGGTTGTCGACCACGGGGCCACTTCGCTCGGTCAACTCTTGTTATCACGTTTGGGAGGCCTGTTAGGGTAGAGGATGGTGACCCTCTTGTAAGCCTAGAACCTTAAAATCCTCTCCTGAATACTCTCAGCAGCGTAGCCTACGATGCTTCCGGCTTGACAGCTCGTTAGAATATCTGAGTTTCTTACTCTACACATTCGTACGATAGATCCGGGGTTGGCGAGTCGCGACACTTCTGTAACATTTGCAGGTATGAACTTTGCAATAACCCACAACGAAGAATGAATGATTGTACTATTTATCACAAGCCCAGTCACAGCAAGTCGAAGCACGACTGCTCTTCAAACAATTTGGCAGACAGCGCGGCTGCTCCGAGAACAGCGCTGTGTCTAAACAAGACATGATATAGGGCCTCGTTCCTTCAGCTTCTTCCTCCGTAGATCAGAGGTCCAAGGTCGCCAGTACAGCTAGTCAAATTTTTGAAGGGCAGAAAAAACTCCATTAGACACTACTCGTGGTACGATCAGCGAATCCTTGTATTTACCATTTATTATTTATTATTTAATTAGTTATGAAGCACGTTTGAACTTATTAGCACTTTTTATTCTTCTCCTCCCAATACCTCTTCATCCTCTCGCTGTGTTCCTTTTTACGTTGTTCGGCCCACCCTAATTTTATCCGGGTGGGCTTTACAGAAAAATTCTGTTTGTGAATTAAGGTTTTGAAGTTCATTATATTTTGAATGGTTTCTTGTAGTCAATCATAAGACGGACCGCTTCCGTAGCGTAACGCAGGGGCCCAGCGGTTCTGGGGGTAAAGAGCTGCACTAAGGACACGAGTTTTTATTCATAAGACTAACTTTGTGAGCCTTCTGTCTACAAGTGACCATACAATTGTAATCGCCGTTTCCTGGTTGTACCTGCGATTTTTCTGTAACTTGATTTGAAAAGTGAAAAACATAGTAAAGAACTCGACACGGTGATTTCCGACAAAAGAGCCGCGCTTGGGAAGACTCGGGAGTAAGGAGAGGACGCCTGAATAGAGTTTTTAAACGATGAAGATAAATTCAAGACGAAGAACTAGCACACATATTCAGTTATAGGAGATGTTCGACAAATGCGTACTTTCTTTGAAATCATTGTGTAGTTCCAGTAACTAGTTTCTTACGGTTTTCGGAGACGCCGAGGTGCCGGAATTTTGTCCCGCAGGAGTTCTTTAACGTGCCAGTACATCTACCGATACGAGGCTGATGTATTTGAGCACCTTCAAATACCACCGGACTGAGCCAGGATGCAACCTGCCAGCGCCTGGTAAACGAGTAATAGGAAATCTGCCGCCCTAAATAAAGATCACTCATGTCAAGTAGCTACGAAGAGCCGGAGAAAGTCGGACAAGGCTACTGCGGAGTTGAACCAACGGTATTTTGCAAAACGGACACGAAGACTGTCTTCTTTTCTGCACAGCAGTGAAGGTTATGTGCACTCGACCAAGAGTGTACATGTAGCAACAATGGCAGGGGGGTGAACCCGCTCCATTGTTGTAAGGCAGACACCGACCTTCCTTCTACACACACACTTCTGTTCAGAAGCTCATGATCTGAATTCTCCGCCAAACCTTCTGATAAGACACGGAAGAGCCGCAACAGACCTAATACGACAAGTGGAAGCAACGCCAGAGTCAGCTAAGGGAACCCTTCTTACGACACTTGCGCAGGCCCTTGGTTCAGCAAGAAATTTCTGCCTTAGTTCTTAAAGACAAAGCAGTCATTCCGCGGGCTGATGACCGGCGCAAGTTCAGGTAGCGACGAGCCCTTTCCTAGTCCCATTCTGAGAAAAAGTAATTTAGTTTCCGTTCCTAAATATGTTCACATACTGCAGCCGTTGTTGTCCTCTACACGAGCGTTCACAGACCAACTCACAATAACATCAACGTTCAGTTTATCAGATTTACTTCTCAGCTTCTTTGAACGAACAATTTGCCCCGTATGTTGCATCGTTAAAAGCTCCACCGATTTCTCAAACTCTGGAGAGATGCGATCAGAAGACGCAGCTCACACAACGAAAGCTCTCTGCTTCAGGTGAATCTCGAGTCCGGGATCTGCACGTTAAAGGAATGGCAACTTCTCTTGGAATGTTGGCTATTGCGCTTCATGAACGGTCCCACCTATCTCGAAGGTAATAACTTCTTTTAATAACGCGATACTGTTGTCAATTTTGTTTAAAGAAAGGATTTCAACAGAATAGACAGTATTTCACTGGCGAAATAGTTAACAGTCCTAATTGTTATTGATCATTGTCGCTCTTCTTATTCAAATATTGGCATTGTTGGCTACAGTCTGTGAACAAAGGGTATAGTGTATCAAGAAAATAAAATCAGCTGATTCTTGTAGTTCTGAGTAGGCAGTCAAAGTATCCGTAATTTATATTTCATGCCCTCGACATTTCAGTATTTATGAGAGGTTAGCTAATAATCAAGTTCCTATTTCCCAATAACTGCAATTCAAGTCCCTGGCGTAATTTAGACAGAAATACTTTTGAGAAATTATTGTAAACAACCTCATATTTTTCAACATTTAAGGACACTTTTATTCTTGGTCCCGCGGAGAAGGAAAAATAATAGTAATCCACCATCTGTAAAGATCACATAACCGCATTTCAGTTGAGAACTGTAGTGCAGATACAGTATATTAGATAGTATCTTGCCTGTTATATTCGTGTGATTTTTGTGCAAACGGGAGGTTTCATTTCTATTACAGCATAGTAAGACAAAGTAGTACTAATATTAATCTGTATACGTGTTTAACTTTGTTGGTAATCTTTGAGTACCGTACCTACAGGTAGTTCTTGCGAATATCTTAATTTACGCCTAATTGGAATTTTCAATCCTAGTTGTGCTTAGTAAGAAGCTAGGATACGTTTGAACGTAGTTTTAACATTATTGTAACTTATTAGAAATTAGAGTGCATATTCTATAATTTTGAGTAGTTTTGCGAATTTCGAACTTTAATGGTAATTTTCTTTTCTGTTTTTGCTTGGAAATAACCTATTGTAATTAGAATACGTCTGAACGTAGTTTAAAATTATTGTAGTGTATTGTAGTACCTGTACTTAGTCTGAACGTAGTTTATAAACTTATTGTAGTGTATTATAGCATCTTATTAGAAAGTAGTGTGTTTATTCTATAACTGTGAAATATTTGTATAGTATAGTAGGTCTACCGTTTCTGTGGTATCTGTAGTAACTCTCTTACTAGAATTCTGTTGTTGTAATTAGGGTAGACTGCAGTTAAGAACTGTGTAATTCTTGTGTATTATTCTCTGTTTCCAGTAATTAACAGCAATTTTCATCGTGTTAGCGTGTTGTAGGAATAAAAATTCTACAATTAAGTAGTATTGTAGTGTAGTAGTAGCCTATATTAAATAACTTACTGTCGTGTGTTCCTTGTAAACTAACCTAGACAATATTTCTTTCCTTTCATTTTTATTTTGCACAGAATAAGTTATTTTTCCTTTTGTTATTTAGTAAAAAATGGCTAAACAATGCGAGTGTAGGAACTGTGGGTGTGGCCAGGCATTACGGAGTATGAGGGAGGAGTTGGAGAGCTTGAGGGAGATAATTAGAATTCTCTCAGAGGACAGGAAGGAAAGTAGCCCTCCAAACAATGTACAGGATACAGTAGGTGCAATAGATGGATTGGAAGGAAATAGGGGAATTGTGGAAGACAGGTGATCTAATGTTTTAAGGGGAAGGAGATTGCAGGCTAAGGGCCCCATTCAGGATCAAAATTCAGGACAGGTGTCGATGAGAAATCGGTACGAGTCACTGCAGATAGAACAACCGAGGGAAGATGAGGATCTGGGAACTGTTGCCGAGAAGTTTGGAAGCAGCAGAAAGGGCACTGGTAGGAAAGGGAAATGTAGAGTAGAGGATAGGAAAAGACAGGTGGAACAGGGTAATGGGTTGGAGAAAAGGGAGGAGGAAGTAGCTTCTGCAGCTGTCAGGAAAGATAGGACTGACCAGGAGGGGAGGGGATCAAATGAGGTCGGTAGGGTTGAGGCTCTGGTCATGGGAGATTCCATCAGACATGTCGGGAAAGTGTGTGGAGGAAAGGGTACCAGAGTAGAGTGTTATCCAGGAATTAGATTAAGGCAGATGTTGAGGAAAGTAGAAGAGAAGGAGGAGGGAAAGGAGAAGGTGGTGGTGTTCCACGTTGGTACTAACAACGTAAGACAAGCAGGTATAAGTACCAACATAGTTGGGGATGTGTGGGATCTGGTAAATGCAGCACGGATGAAGTTTAAGGAAGCGGAGATTGTTATCAGTGGAATACTGTATGGGAGGGATACTGACGGGAAGGTGATTGGGGATTTAAATGAGACTATGGAGTGGGTATGTGGGAAACTGGGAGTGAAATTTCTACATCCTAATGGGTGGGTAGGAGATAGGGATCTGCGCTCAGATGGCCTTCACTTAAACCGCAGTGGTACATATAAGTTAGGAAATTTGTTTGGAAGGGTTATGGGGAAGTACATTCAGGGAAAGACGGTGGCCTAGGGAGCAGTGTTAAGGGAACAGGGAACTGGAAATCAAGTAGGGATGACATAAAACTGTTAGTGCTCAACTGTAGAAGTATTGTAAAGAAAGGAATAGAATTAAGTAATTTAATAGATATATACTTACCAGATATTGTAATAGGAATTGAATCATGGCTGAAAAACGATATAATGGATACAGAAATTTTCTCACGGAACTGGAGGATGTATCGTAGAGATAGGATAGGAATGGTGGGAGGGGCAGTATTCATTCTGGTGAAAGAAGAATTTGGAAGCTACGAAAAAGTTAAAGATGACAAGCACGAAATTCTAGGGGTAAGGCTCATTTCTAAAGATAATAGACAACTTGATGTCTTTGGGGTGTACAGACCAGGAAAGGGTAGCGCAGATGCTGATTCAGAATTATTTGATAAGATAATCAGATATGTGGGAAAAGATAAGGAAAGGAACGTGATCGTAGCGGGTGATCTCAATTTAGCAAATGTCAATTGGGAAGGTAATGCGAACGACAGGATGCATGACCAACAAATGGCAAATAAGTTAATATGGGAAGGGCACCTGATTCAGAAAGTGATGGAACCAACTAGAGGGAAGAATATTCTGGATGTGGTGCTGGTATAGCCAGATGAGCTCTATAGAGAAACCGAAGTAATAGATGGTATTAGTGATCACGAAGCTGTTTTTGTGGTAATTAAAAAGAAATGTGAAGGAAAGGAAGGTCTTAAAAGTAGGACTGTTAGGCAGTACCATATGGCTGATAAAACAGGCATGAGGTAGTTTTTAATAAGTAACTATGATCGGTGGAAAACGGTAAATAAAAATGTAAACAGACTCTGGGATGGGTTTAAAGCAATTGTTGAGGAATGTGAAAATAGGTTTGTACGTTTAAAGGTGGTAAGGAATGGTAAAGATCCTCTATATTATAACAGGGAAGTAAACAGACTAAGAAGGAGGTGCAGGTTGGAAAGAAATAGAGTTAGAAATGGGTGTGGAAGTAAGAAAAAATTGAAGGAACTTACTAGGAAATTGAATATAGCAAAGAAGTCAGCTAAGGATAACATGATGGCAAGCATAATTGGTAGCCATACTAATTTTAGTGAAAAATGGAAGAGTATGTATAGGTACTTTAAGGCAGAAACAGGTTCGAAGAAGGACATTCCAGGAATAATTAATGAACAAGGGGAGTGTGTACGCGAGGATCTTCAAAAGGCAGAAGTATTCAGTCAGCAGTATGTAAAGATTGTTGGTTACAAGGATAATGTCGAGATAGAGGAGGTGACTAATACTAAAGAAGTATTAAAATTTACCTATGACAGCAATGACATTTACAGTAAGATACAAAAGTTGAAAACTAGAAAAGCAGCTGTAATTGATAAGGTTTCGGGGGATATACTAAAGACAATGGGTTGGGATATAGTACCATATCTGAAGTACTTGTTTGATTATTGTTTGCATGAAGGAACTTTTCCAAATGAATGGAGAGTTGCTATAGTAGCCCCTGTATTTAAAGGAAAGGGTGATAGACATAAAGCAGAAAATTACAGGCCAGTCAATTTGACATGTATTGTATGTAAGCTTTGGGAAAGCATTCTTTCTGATTATATTAGACATGTTTGTGAAATTAATAACTGGTTTGATAGAAGGCAGTTTGGGTTTAGGAAAGGTTATTCCACTGAAGCCCAACTTGTAGGATTCCAGCAAGATATAGCAGATATCCTGGATTCAGGAGGTCAATTGGACTGTATTGCGATTGGCTTATCTAAGGCATTTGATACGGTAGATCATGGGAGACTACTGGCAAAAATGAGTTCAATTGGACTAGAAAAAAGAGTGACTGAATGGGTGGCTCTGTTTCTAGAAAATAGAACTCAGAGAATTAGGGTAGGTGAAGCTTTATCTGTCCCTGTAAAAATTAAGAGGGGAATTCCTCAAGGCAGTATTATTGGACCTTTATGTTTTCTTTTATATATCAATGATATGTGTAAAGAAGTGGAATCAGATATAAGGCTTTTCGCAGATGATTTTATTCTGTACAGAGTAATAAATAAGTTATAAGATTGTGAGCAACTGAAAAATGACCTCGATAGGGTTGTGAGATGGACAGTAGGCAATGGTATGATGATAATCGGGGATAAAAGTCAGGTTGTGAGTTTCACAAATAGGAAAATTCCTCTCAGTTTTAATTACTGCGTTGATGGGGTGAAAGTTTCCTTTGGGGATCATTGTAAATACCTAGGTGTTAATATAAGGAAAGATCTTCATTGGGGTAATCACATAAATATGATTGTAAATAAAGGGTACAGATATCTGCACATGGTTATGAGAGTATTTAGGGGTTATAGTAGGGATGTAAAGGAGAGAGCATATTTGTCTCTGGTGAGACCCCATCTAGAGTATGGTTCCAGTGTATGGGACCCTCACCAGGATTACTTGATTCAGGAACTGGAAAAAAAAATCCAAAGAAAAGCAGCTCGATTTGTTCTGGGCGATTTCCGACAAGAGAGTAGCGTTACAAAAATGTTGCAAAGTTTGGGCTGGGAAGACTTGGGAGAAAGGAGACAAGCTGCTCGACTAAGTGGTATGTTCCGAACTGTCAGTGGAGAGATGGCGTGGGAGGACATCAGTAGACGAATAAGTTTGGATGGTGTCTTTAAAAGTAGGAAATATCACAATATGAAGATAAAGTTGGAATTCAAGAGGACAAATTGGGGCAAATATTCGTTTATAGGAAGGGGAGTTAGGGATTGGAATAACTTACCAAGGGAAATGTTCAATAAATTTCCAATTTCTTTGCAATAATTTAAGAAAAGGCTAGGAAAATAACAGATAGGTAATCTGCCACCTGGGCGATTGCCCTAAATGCAGATGAGTAGTGATTGCCAGGGACGAAAGCGGAGAGCTCTTTACGTTCTGTTAAAGTGGAGCCACATTGTAACTGCCGGTCTTAACACATTGTGCAGACGCCTTTAGCCCTTTCAATTTTACAGTCTACATATTTATTGGCAATTTGCCTGTAAGAGTCCCTGACTTCGACGTGGGCGTCTCCATGCTAGATAATGCAGAGATAAATACGTTTACTATCGTCCTCTGTTTCTGATCATAAACATAAGCTTTGCACAGCCGCAAGTGACGGAGTGACAGGTGTCTGGCCTCCCTCTACCTCTCTTACCCTCCATGACCAGCTATCCTATCCTCGCACGTTTCAAACACTGAAGCCGGTTTATGCGTACTGCTTCATCATTCCTAACTTATACTTTATCTCCTCTTGTCATTGTTCCCATCTGTTTTTACCAGCGACTTTCATGTCTGTTACTTCTAAGTTAAGAATACGCTACTTTGGCTCCTCCAAGATTTCACTCCCGTAAAGCAAAGTTGATCTGAAAACAAATCGATGTAAAGATAGTTTCGTCCGGGAGCTGACTTCCTTCTTACAGAACACTGCATTAGTTTTACTGCACCTTGATTCAATCTCACTACAGTATTATACCATCCTAAATACTTGAAATTATCTACCTGTTCCAGGTTCTTAACCCCAATCTGACATTCAGTTCTCTTCTATTTCTTACCCACTCACATCACTTTAACCTTGGAAAGGCTAATTTTCATAATTTTCACATTTTCATTGTACCTATTTGCGCCAAGATATTAGACTGCAGGCTTTCAGCACAATCTGGCATTAAGACCAAGTCATCAGCATAGGCCAGACTGCTTACTTCATGTCCACCCAACTGAATCCCTCCCTGCCCCTTGATCCATGTCAAATACGAGCAACAAAGGTGAAACATTACAGCCTTGACTAACTCCTGTAAGTACCAAGAACTCATTTTAACATCCCTTCTCACTGTGGCCCAACATGAATTCCATTGCTTTAAATAATCTGCCCTTAATCCCACAGTCGACACTACGGCGACCTCGGTACTCTGTCACAAGCCTTCTCTAGATCTATTAAACAAAAACATAACTGTCTATTCCTCTCGTAGCATTTTTCAGTTACCTGGCGGATACTGAAAATCTGATCCTCACAGCCCCCTGTGATCTGAAATCACACTGGTTTTAATCCAACTTACTCTCATCCACTGATCGCACCCTCCCTTTCAAAAGGTGTGTATATTCAGGCTGATACATCGATCAAATAAATACCTCGATGTCAGTTGGTCCGGCAGAAATGTTCATTATAATTTATTTATTCAATCTGATTATAATGAAAATAAAAATATGTTTTATTACGTAGATTGGATGTCTGGAAGAGACGTCATACTCATAACTAATTCGTGAGACAAGTAGAATAAAAACTACAAACAGATTTTTGAATTAGGACAGAATCATCATTTTCATTTACAATGGCGAGCTGCTCAAGGCAGGTAGACCTAGTGGCGACTTGGCACAGAGCCAGAGGAATTAACTTATGAACGTTGAAATCTACGACGTAAGAATCGAAACTCGGACAGCTTGTGCTACGCATTCTCAAGGTAAGCTGTTAATGCTCAACAGTCAATGGTACGGAACAGTGATCTGTCACACTCGTCTGCTTTGGACAAGGTCAAGGAGCGGCTGGTTACACGCACTTGTAATTGAAAATAGTCTCGTTCTTGTGTTTAACTCGTCTTCACACAGTCACCAGCTCTACCACATGAGCATCAGATCACCTGCCTGAATTTTTTCAACATGGAAAACTTCAAATTAAAAAAACAAGTGGAAATTTGAGAGCACGGAAGTGTACGAGTTGCATCCAGCTGAACATTGCGAGTACCGTGTGGAACACTTGTGTTCGCTTATGTAAGTGATGATCCCTGCTGTCGGTGCTTCAAGCCGTTAGGCCATTAATAACATTTCGGAGGAAGAAATTTAATTTTTTTAAACGCTAGCAGTCTCTATGTTGCTGAAAGACTGGCTCACTGACTTCCTCGCCTGGCTTTTGATATTGTGATTATAGCCACATTATTTGTTACCTACTCAGGATTCGAATAGCTGTCCCCTTAGTGGGAGTCCAGCGTCAGGTGCATCTTATCGTATGTGAATCGTGATATTTTCTGGGCACACAAAAGTATCACTTTACTACACCTGCGTTTCAACGAGTTTGAGGCTCTTCATCAAATGCAATTGGTTACGACAGTTATTATAAAAAGAATACAGACCAAGTGGTGAATCCTGAGGGAACTCAATAACAGTTACTGGTCATATGCACCATAGATAATTTCGACACAGAATGAAGGTAGCTGCGATGACCTCACCATGTACATGTAACGTTAAATGAAGTCGCTCTAGGGCCGATGACCTTCGATGTTAGGCCCCTTAAAACAACAAGCATCATCAAGCGATGTTTACGTTAGAACAATTTATTTTCATTGTGAAGTGTTATGCGAAGTATTGGTCTGTCAAGTCGAGCCGGTTGGAATCCATTCACAACTCTTACACAAGAGAATGTTATATCAAACGTCTTACAGGATTCCATGTGCAAGCCTGTTTGGGAGGTTCTGAGCGTGTTTTAGTATGACTGTTATTTGAGGTGGATACAGCGTGTGGACGAGTGCTGTGGTGTGTGATATATTCACAGCAGCACAGTTTCATGTGAAGGGTTAAAAGGAGCAGTCGTGAGGTGGATGTAATCTAAGAACTCGTGCTATTTCCCCCACAGAGCCTTGAAGCGTTATGAGCTCATTAGACAACATTCCTAGAACATAGAGCTGATTTAATACTCGTTCGAGGAAGTGTATCGTGACCCGGCTGCTCTCTTCACGATAACTTGTTGCGTCAAGAAAGGATACTTTCGCGATCTAGATTACTATTATCATCAGTATTTTGGGAAGGAAATAATGAGGCAGTGCGTGGTCAAACCTTACATCGAAACTGGCAGAGCTATTTGAAGTTTGAGGGTGATAAGTTCATTCGACACTCCACGTCCCACGACGGCTGGTATTTACCAGACACAATTAATCAAAACTCTGATTTATTTTGGCATCTGGTAGGTGTGTGGCTATTTCTAGCCGAGTGCAGCCCTTGTAAGGCAGACCCTCCGATGAGGGTGGGCGGCATCTTCCATGTATAGGTAACTGCGTGTTAATGCGGTAGAGGATAGTGTTAAGTGTGGTGTGTGAGTTGCAAGGATGTTGGTGACAGCACTAAGATCCATCCCCGGCACCATTGGAATTAACCAATGAAGGTTAAAATCCTTGACTCAGTCGGGAATTGAACCAGGGATCCTCTGAACCGAAAGGCAGTACGCTAAGCATTCAGTCAACGAGTCTGACATTTGGTAGATTACAAGGAAGCGCCGAAATTGATTTGCACACTGTAGTCGATGTCTTACGATTATTATTATTATTATTATTATTATTATTATTATTATTATTATTATTATTATTATTACCTGCCGCGAAATACAGGCTTTCCCTAACGACAGAGAGTAACGCACAATCAATTTTACAAAGCAATATCCTTAAGCCCAAAAGGAACGGAGGACTAGATTCAGGTGACGATTCTGTCTTGCAGTTTGTATTTCAGAGAAGTTTATCAATAGTTTGTTCTGTTACTCGACAGCACAGTGCACTAGGAGCTTTAGCAATCTGATTGGAAGAGCTGCGAGTTCTGAGCTCGCTCAACCCTTACAGCGAGCTACACAACCTATTTACTTATTTCATCTCCCAAATTCCTTTCTCTTCCATGTCGGTTATACTCACTCGGCGGAGAGCACGGACCCTGGTGGAGATCCTCTCCAAGTTGAGCAAGGACAGCTCCCGTGGATTAATGGTCAAGTGTTGGCCTCCGGATCCCAGGATACCGGGTTCAAACCTGGCAGTGTTAGTCGGATTTTCGAAGGGCGGCACTCCATGTCGTACGATGTCTGCTGAATGGCCGTAGACGCGCGAGAGGTTTGCTCTGTCATGTAGTAGGCCCAGAGTAATATAGAACGTGAAAATTGATGAAGAGCCAGATGGCATTAAATTACAATTTTTGCACACGGTAGCTAAGGCCATGCCATTATTATTATTGTGCAAAGAAATGATGTGAACTCTTACACCTATCCTACGATCTGATGGTCAGTGAGGAGGCTGTTGATATCCAAATAACTGTGCTCTAAAACTCAGCTGACAACTCACTGTTGAGCTCCGAATCTCTAGGTGGTAGCAGAGCTTACGTCACCGTCATCTGTCAAAAGTGACAGCATAACCTTGCTCCACTGATCAGTGTTCACTGGGCTCATATATCTTAACGATGATTAATTAGCAATTCATCAGTACTGAGGTCGAACAGCGTTCATAGATTGAGTGATTCCTTGTCATTAAGAGCGTGAGCATGTCAGTCAGACGGAACCGTGCGATGAATACACGCGGAGTTTTACGAGCCCTTGAATACCATTTAAGAGTGCGAAAAGTGAATGCTGATGACGATGATGATCATGGTTACTGTTTGAGCAATCGGCCTCTCGGAAAGAGAATATCGATACGTTGAATGCATTGAAAGCTACTTTGGTGTAACATGTCGTCCATATTGGAAATATTTATACGTTTATTTGCTACTGTCATCTCTTCTCGTCCTGCAAGGGGTGATGGGTTTGATTGCAGGCTGGGTCTGCTTCAGACGCGCAGGTCACATGTAGGGGGATGAACGTGTGAAGCAGAACTGGCACAGGTTAGGTAACAAACGTTTCTTCGCAGATTATTTCATGAGTAGGAAAAAGAAGTGCATGTAAGACATTTACTGTCACTAACGTAAGGCATTTCTTGGCGAGAATAAAAACTGATGCCCCATCATATTGCGCTCAAAAACCTAAGCATGTAAATGACAATGTTTAAAAGGACTGTTCAACAGTAAGAATGAGTTACTAAGTGCACGGTTCACAATACAATTTCTTGATAGTTTGTCGTATACTTTCGATACTTCTATTTGAGTGCTTCTTACGTAAACACACCAATTTCCGCTGTAATCCAGTGTGAGGTGGAAAACTGCGTCTCTCCCCGACTTTAGAGGACGTACTTCCTCTAAAAACAATAATCACCACCACCAGTCTCCCCTGCTTTAATAAGGACCAAGTTGTTTACGCCCATTTCTGTCTTTCGTAGGCACGTGCACACTGTGAATGATACCAGAATCTTGGTGGACGGGAGACACATGGCCCCAGCGAAGGCCGCGGGTAGGTCTGGCCCAATTTGACTAATTGAGCGATAAATCCAAATTTCACGCACTACTCTTGTGTTTTTAGAGCAGGGCGGCATCTTCAATCTAATAACAGCTACCGCCAACCAGCTGTCTAATAACATCACACATACTCTGACGGTCGGATTGGAAGGGAAAAGACCCGGGACTTCTCTAGTCTGAAAACCTTCTCCCGGGCTGATTGCGGACGGGTTCGAACCAAGCACCTTCTGCATGCGAAGTAACAGGTACACAGCCTTTACTTTATAACACTGCGATACTGACCGGTAGTAGGGCGGACAAGAGCCCACGATCTCTGATGACACATTTGGTGTTTGCCCGACAAAATTCATTACAACGCAGCCAATTGCTCTGCCATTTAGTAGAGCTAGTTGGCACCAAATCAAAATGCTTGTACACGGCCACACCAAAAAGTTCAAAGTCAATTCCGAAATCGGATGACTGTGTTCTTATTTATCGTAATTACTCTCATCTAATTAAAAAACGCTTGGAAGTCGATTGCAATGTGAGTTCCAGCATAACAACGGAACAAGCTGGGGGTAATTCGTGTTTTTCTGCAATAAAGTTTAAAGCTTGCTTTGTAAGAAACCGTTTGCTTTCTTCTCTTGATAGAGTCAGACTGAGTTAATAGTATCCGTAATGCGCGCGAAGTGCACATTGTCCTCTAAAGACAGACACATGTTTTATTCAGTTCGCTGATGGACGAGTGAATAAATCACAGACACGTGATATTTATGTACCAATGTTTCTGCATAGGAAGCAAGAGAATATCTCTCAGGGGTCAGAAGTCTGCCTGAGAGCCCTATGGACTCTATTCCAAGGTTAGGAGTTCAATTCCGGCCGAAGCAACTCCATGCCATCTACTGAGCGTGCGGGACAATCCGGTGGAGTTCTAATTGCGCTGTTGATATGGCAGTCAACAGAACAGAAACATCAGGTTCTTACGGTTCACCTCAGGAACTGGGCGTACACTGCAGTTTTCTCGCTCGTTGTATATCAGGGTATTGCTAGTATTGATTCTCTGACGCAATCTGCTGTGGACGACCAGCTGCAATAGCAGTTTGTGGTGCAGTGAGGAAAACAACGGTCAACTAGCTCACTCTGCCACTGGCTTTTGTGGTTGTCTGATAAGTTACATGTCGCAGGAACTCCCTTTCTGATGAAGAGAACGCTAGTTAGCAAAACCTTGGAATATTCTGGTGTTTTCATGGGCCTAAACTGTCTGAGGCCAGTCTGCGATTATAACCCCGGGCCTCGACGCTGAGGGGGCTCTCAGCTAACTCCCACCATTAAATTCATAAAAACATCTCTGCGATCAGTTGTCCATGTAACATTGTTTGTTCTGAAATATTACACAGATCTGCTGTCTTCAGAATATCGCATTATTTCTAAAATATGTATTACATAAAAATTCTGGATATAAAACAATCATATCAGCAAACGTATCTGGTGAAACTATAGACGACGAATTCATGGAACAAGAACTGTGGTGTTTTTCGCATACGCCTGTTATCATTGCATGTAGAAAGGGCATTTAAATTATATAACAAAGTTCTTCGTCAGATGTAGGAGTTTCGTACAAGAAAGTCTCAACACAACTTTACTCATATTCGGTAACAGCCAGGAATAAGCTAAAATTGTGCATAAAACAAATAGTTCATTTCGTTCAGCACGTTCAGACCATTGAGGAGGGCACAAGCCAGAGTGACCGCGAAGCAGAGGACCGGATACGACAGAGGGACATGTTACGTAAGACACTGCCAGTGCCAGAGGAAGTGGTCTCAGAAAAAGTGGCAATGATTCACACTTTGGTCACCCACATGCACACACTTCCTGCACTCAAAGATGCCTATGAGCTCACCTGAAATGTCTCCGAGATAGTGGCCAAATACCAAACACGCTTCAGCAGAGACACCGGATTGGCCAAGATGTTCGCTGAGAAGGTCTTCAAGGCAAGGGCGTTCGAACCCACTATCTCCCGACTGCTGATATCGAGGTCGGTCATGGACGTGAGTTCCTTCCTGCCGATCTAAATACGTTCACGACTGAATTCAATATGGAAAACGTTAACCATAAGAAAATGGTCGCAACAGGCTTCACACTTACATTCTAATTTCAGAATTGCTTTGATTTTATAGGCATCACTACAACCAGGTTGGTGTCACTGAAATGTGACGCCATCTGCTCGTCAATTTCCACGTCACGTTTTACTGTAGGGCCACTAGATGGCAGATGAGCGTCTGTGGCTGATATTAAATGAATTTTGTCGGGTAAACACCAAATGTGCCACCAGAGATCTTTTACATGCCGACATGGAGTGTCGAATGGACTTTTTTCCGCCCTTCAAAAACCCGACTACGTCTGCCGGGTTTGAGGCCGACACTTTACCACTGATCCACAGAGGCAGCTACTGAAATGTAGAAACGAGACAACAATCTCAAATAGATTGGTCGGTAGATGCAGAGTGGGTTGTAGTCCCATATGCTCCGCACTCTGACCGGCCAGCCGAGCAGAGGGAAGTTGGCCGCGGCTCTACCGTGGCTCTACGCCTCTGCGGGCCTCGGGCACAGTGCGGGTCCCACCCGTCGGCTGTCTTGAGAATGCACTAAGGCGAATGCCACGGCCGCCCACCCCCTCACACATCTCCTTCACCGTAACAAATCTCCCGGCCTGAGAGAGGCCCGCCTGCCCCTTCAGGGGAGGAATGAGAACGTTTCGTACTAGAAGTAGTAGTCAAATCGATCTTCAGATTAGGTTTCCCATGAATCCCAGTGATGGGCATCAGTACTTTGTCTTTACCCTCATGGGCCCAGTATCACAGTCAGTTTTAAGACCTGAAAGGTCGCTACTCATTGGCAGCCCCCCCCCCCCCCCCCAACAACCAACGCTCGTTTTCCTGTTCCTCTAAAAAAATTATTGTTTATAAATTAAAGATTACAGTTTTCAAGATTATGAGTTTTAAACCAGCACATTATACAAATAAAGTTAATTCTCATAATTAAATTTATCAAGCCAAATAAGAATCAGGCTATTGGTTCAGTTTGATGTAATTTATTTCGATCACATTGTTTATAGGCTACTTGTATATAATACTAAGTTACTTGGCATAATATTTTTTCCTTGATTTTTCCTAACAAACACTTGATCAATTTCATCAAAGTTAGTTTTCAAAGTTAAATCTTTTTCAGTGCACATAAGGACTAATAACACTAAATTTTTATTAAGAAGACTTGCCCTCTGCTTAAAACTGAAATATCCCTTTCTTCAGTATAGTCGATTATTGGTAAGGTCTAAAACATGCTAATTGCAATTGCAAGGCTGGGAAAAGTACTCGATAAATTGTTTTGCTTAATGTAAGAATACACTTTAGGCAAGTTTTAGAATCCCTCGAGTTGAAAATGTTCGCACTCATTTACAAAATCTTGAGTGATGTCTTCAGGGTGCAGTGAACTAAGTTCTTCACTTCTGATGAGCGAGTCAGTTGAAGTTGCTTCCTTCCTTCTTGCTAAATTTCCTATAAGGGTGGCCATTACTTTAAGGAAGACATTATTTTTTAAATTTGTTCTCGCATCTATGTCTCTTTCAATGCCACGTGTTTCATCTGCAAATATTTTCCGTTTTCTTACTCTTGAGTAGCTTGAAACATCACATCCACTTATTTTCAATGCAGATTGCTCATATATGTCAAACTCATCCCTTTTCGCTTTGATGAACCCTTCCAGGGTTTCCAATTGTTTTACTCCTCCCTCAGGATTAAGATCTTCATACTGAAAGTTTTTAGAACACTTGTCAACTCTTTCCAAAATTACATTCCACACAACTGTCTCGAAATTCTGAAATGTAGTTTCAAGGTTTTGTGCCTCAAGTCTACAAGCAGGTTTTACACTGGAGTCTTCAGATAGCTGTCTCAACGATTGTTGTATTTCTTCATAACCTTCTACCAAAGCTCTGAGAAAGTCTGCTCTTGCTGACCATCTGATTTCTGATAAAGATTTTTGCCAAGAATTGCTTCAGAATATTCCACCTGTACGTTGACACAGAAAAGTAATTATACAACTCCTGGATGAAGCCAAAGAAAGTGCAGCATTCTACAGCAGCCGAACCGAGATTTAATGAATGTGTTGCACACGGTATGTATTCGGCAAGGGGACTTTGCTGCTTTATGCGGGCCTGAAGACCTGAGTAAGCTCCTGACATATCTTTGGCCGCTACAGTTCTTGATGTTTATTTCGAAACTCACGAGACAGTCAACTACAGCCTTTTCTAGTCCAGCAGATGCATCTGATATTCCAGGCAGAAGCTTAATGAGGCTTTCGCTCTGTTTGAGGTACATATCGTTTTTGTTTTTCTTTTGCTATTTGCTTTACGTCGCACCGACACAGATATGTCTTACGGCGACGATGGGATAGGAAAGGCCTAGGAATTGGAAGGAAGCGGCCGTGCCTTTAATTAAGGTACAACCCCGGCATTTGCCTGGTGTGAAAATGGGAAACCACGGAAAACCATCTTCAGGGCTGCCGACAGTGGGGCTCGAACCCACTATCTCCCGATTACTGGATACTGGCCGCACTTAAGCGACTGCAGCTATCGAGCACGGTAGGTACATATCGTAAAAAAATAGCCAACTGGTCTGTGTGAGGGCAATCAGGCGTCGAATCTATAATGAGAGACTAGTCAACTACAGTTTTAAGCACACAATTCCCCATAACTTCAATAAATTCATAACATATTTGAGAAGACAGGTACGAGTTCCCGATGGGCTGGACAAGGAAGCGGTCAAGATATAAACCATTTGAAGTCGATCCAAAATCCTCATTGTCTCCTTGGAAAGGTAAAGGACTAACTCCCAAAAATCGTACAACAGAAACTATTCTTCGCCAGCAGTTTACCTCTTCTTCGTACTGTGTAAACAGAATTGTATCAAACTGCATTAACTGTTTTTGTCCGGTGATGTACGCCTGTGGTCATGGGGTTCATAATGTTCATAATGTTTCAGTAGTTCGTAGCTCTGCTTCCAGTCATTAAAACCGGTAGAAAATGTGTTTTTGCATTGTCTGTTTGAAGTAAACTGCCCTGAATACAGAATACTTTCCCAGTTGACTGTGAATACAATAATCAATCTTTTACCATCATTGTAAGTTCGCAGAGATTTCAAAATTCCACCATTACGTTTTGTTTTGGACTGAATTTAACCTGACATTCCAAGTAGCGGGATCATCTATAGAAAATGAATTAGGTAATGTTACTTCAGGTTGTGATTGTGAAATAGTTCCAAATGGCTGCTGGACAACTTCAGGCTCATACTAACACAGGGCTGATCAGTCTGTAAGTCTTGTTGTGTGAAGTTAAATGGGACCGATGACCAAGTCGAAGGTTTTGTTAAGTCTCGGATTCCAAGGTTGGAGTTGAACGAGTCAAAGTAAAGAACTTTCCCATTTTAGGCACTTCCTTAAGTAGTTCAAGTTCGTCACTCTGCTTTATAGCAGCGCGTTTTTTTGTATTCAGCACCACCTAACATTTTACTCATGGTTAAATACTGAAAAACATGAGACAATGAGTTGGCTAGGTGAGCGATGTAAACAACAATACGCACAATATACCGCTTTCCGCGTCATTCTTCCGTAAAAGCTGTCCAAGTTAGGATTTATTCACCCGCTCCGGGATGCGATTTGCAGTATGCGCGGTAATTAGCAGCGAGGCATTGCAGGAGCGCTGGTACTCGAAGTTTCCTCACTCCAACCACTAGCAAGACAGAAAGAGACGCGTTATCACGTGACAGAGAATCTAGGTCACTAGCAGAGTTCAGGGAGTATATCCAGCGTGAGAACTAACAGTATACCCTATTTCCCTCATTCATTCACCACTGCCAACTCATCGAGTTCAATTCTTTTTCCCCTGATAATTTTATTAATCGCAAGATACTCGACGGAGAGTTACGTACAAACATTCATTGGAATCAGGGAATTTTATACATAATTATGAGAGCGACAAGTGCTCTACTTAATTGAAAGAACGGTAGCTACGCCGTAACATGGGCCCGTCTTAATGGTTAGCAGATGTTGGGCCCCGACCGCGGCAGCCAACTCAAGGATTCCCCTGCGGCTCGTCATCCTTCACCGACAGAGACAAAAGCATGCTTTTAAGATTGCTTGAGAATCTACGAAGCTATTTTAATAATGTTCACTCAGTGAAAATGGGAATACAGGAGCTACAATTTGATATCCTGTTCGTCACTCTACGTTGCGTATTACCGGAGCACATTTTGAGAAGGGGGTGTGCTAGCACCAGGGCATCTCGCCTATATAGTAAGGGGCTGAGGAACGAACACCACCAGTTCATTTTCAGTTTGTTACCAGTTCGTCGTGATTTGTGTGTGAGTCTTTTATGAAGAAATCATTCTGAAATGTGAGCAGTGTAATGCAGTGATTTATTAAAGTCTGTAAATGTATGTGGCAATAACCAAAATCTGAGTAAGCTGTTTGTGCGTACAGTGTGCCGTTAACAAATATAGTAGGAACGGTACGAAACCGTGATGATCCCTGTCCGTGTGTCGAAAAGGACATGCATCGAGCCTCATATATGCCTAAAATAATACGGCTCAATTAACATGAATAGGCACGTGTTTAACTAAGTGTGTGGAGCGATTGTACTCGATATGAATGTGAAATATAAGGAAGGGAAATGAACGGCTCATTGTCGGCATTATTAAGGACAGTGCCATGTTAGATCCATCCCTAACGCAGTAGAGAGCTCGACTTACGTATGACTAAGTGCAATATAGTATGCCTGAATTATTATTGTGTAATACGAGAGTGCTAACACATTAGTGGTCTAGCCAGTGACGTTGTAAGTGAACTAGTGGAGCTTCAGGACTTAGCTGTTAATTAAAAACATAGGTGGATGAGAAGGGAATAATGTCGGGTTTCAAGGACACAACCGACGTTAGGTTGAAACGCTTGTGTCATTAAGAAGACCCAACCACGTATATTTAATCCGTGATGTGTAATATAAACTAACGCATTCACATGAGATAACTTCCCCTGATTTACATAAGGAGTCTACGAGAAGGTCGCAGTGAACGGGACATCTATCTGCCTGCCAGAATTTTGCCTTGTCTAGCAGAGAGAACGAGACATCTAGCTGCCTGCCGGAATTTCGCCTGGTATAGCAGAGATCGTCTGGAACTTCGCACGAGATCAAGCCATCATGTTCGTGACTTGCCAGTTGGTCATCAGAGGAGTTCACATCGCTGATGACGTCATGAGGGCAGAGTAAATATATGGGCGTGCCCTCCTGTAATGCTGTGTTCGTGGTATCCAGAAGGATGAGTACATTTCCAAATATTAGTAGCTTTGAAAGTCATATCCTATTGTAAATATAGAATAAATTTGCGTGTAGACGTAACGTAGATCGCCAATATGCCATTTCAGAGGGATAATAATAATTTCATTTTATTTAGGATTTTTTATGGAATACATTCATCATGGTTTGGAATAACCATATTTTACTTCCGTTTTTATAAGGATTTTTGATAATGCATGACGTAATTGTGAGGAGCTTAGATTAATTAAGTGTGAAGCGCTGTCGAATAAAGAGGTCTTGAATATTTTGTAAAAATGACTCCAGTTATCATCTTCTCTATAGCAAATATGAGTCATCAAAGATCTCTCAGTAATTGACTTTTTTTGCTTCACACCTGGTGAGGAGGCCTCCTAACTAGTAATTAAGGCTGCTGAAACAACGGGTGGAGACACGACATTGGGGTATATATCGTCGAATTATTTAGCTCGTGAGTGCGTGATGTAATTTGGACCCGTGTGCAGGTGTTCATCATAAATAGCATTGCATTCCAGGTACCGAGATGATGAACGAGGTAGATAGGCAGGCTGTAGCCCTAATGTATATTGTGAAGTCGAAATGTAAAGTTTCCTCTGGAGTCTGTTATTAAAGAGCGCGAAGTGGATACCGTGCTACGAAGATGATGATTACGGCCGGATTTAGAATGTGCTGCCATTGTGGCCAGAAAGAAAAGAAGCGAGATTATTTGCCGTGAAGCAATTGTATGAGAGGGCCCAGTGGCCGCTGTTGGAAGTGGGTCGTGGGCGACTCACAGCTGGGAGAGCCCGTCAAAGGGACGAAGGAAAGTGTTTGCTCCATTGAAAGGGGAACAGAATACAAGTAGCTGGTTCATTCCTCTCGGCACAGCGATTACGAGCATCAATTTAAATATTACCAACGTCGCATAGATTCGAATGTGTATTAAAGGAAGGGTCCCTCCAATTTCTTTCCTTAATTATTTACAGCGTGTAGGGAATTCCAGGTTAAATATATCCCGTCTCAGAAGATCCTGAGTTCATTCCAGGAGACAGTGAAAGCTTCCACTCACTGCCACCAGCAACAGATGATTTGTACCATCTGTGACTCATTGTGTGTGTTTGAAATGTATTTGTTCTTGTCCATCTGTTGCAGGAAGTGCTATGATACTCTGTGTATGATATTAGGGTATTTGAGTTGCTTTATATTTGTCCGCAGGTAGCAACGTTGTGTAAATAATGTCCTGTTATGTGTATTGATGAAAATCCTAATGAAACGAACGTGGGAATTATATTGCATATTCAGCAATGATTAATTCAGGGAAGTGTTGTGATACGACTTTCAAAGATTTGGGAATGTATACATAAGTAACATACGCCTACTTCAGTTCATCCGATCATACAATATCCTAACTTGATATAATTTGAATACATTAATTCTCAACAGGTAAACAGAATTACAGCAGGGTATGACCATACTAATTAAACGTGTGCGCAAAGTGATAAGTGTAAATGATTCGAGAGAAAACGCCTCTCTAAGTTTGAAATAGTGTAAATAATTCAGGATGAAAGGCTTCTTTGAATTTGAAATAATTTAACGTCGAATGAGGTATAGAGAGAGACTAACGAACATTCACGACGTCAAGATCAGTGCGTTGTATGGCATACTCATGTTAATAAGATGTGTTTCACTAGTATAGTAAAACTGGTATTCAAGATATTGTTTCTCTTCTCATTAGTAATGAAATAGTGTTCCTCTCATAATTAATATCCCCCTACTATAGAGATTATTAGAAAATTATAGCCCCATCGGACGCACCAGTCAGACCCGAAATGCAATACCGACTCAGCTAGCGAATCATTGTAGTAGGGGAGGGTGAGGCTTCGATAACCGGGCTGAGTTCGAAGCTCATCGGACGTGCACCATTCTAATATCATACTTATGAAACGCGGTAACATGTTTATACTGATTATGATGATGATGCTTGTTGTTTTAAGGGGCCTAACATCTAGGTCATCGGCCCCTAATGGTTCGAAATGTAATGAAATTTAAAAGTTCAACATCATCCATGGACCAGAATAAAAAATGTGATGAAGAATGCATGGAAGGATATGAATTTAAAACAGTCAGTGGATCCGACCCAGAAACTGTCATAAACAATAGTATTACTGACCAAGAGACCATCCTGAATCGAGGATGTTTGTTGTCTAAAGGGGTACTTAGAACCATGCTGCACACATGATGGTACAACTCACAAGTCGCCACTCATAGCCAGCGCAAACCCATGGTAAAATGAAATGGCGTATGGCTTTTAGTGCCGGGAATGTACGAGGACAAGTTCGGCTCACCAGATGCAGGTCTTTTGATTTGACTCCCGTAGGCGACCTGCGCGTCGTGATGAGGATGAAATGATGATGAATACGACACATACAACCAACCCCTGTGCCAGCGAAATTAACCAATTAAGGTTAAAATTCCCGACCCTGTCGGGAATCGTACCCGGGACCCCTGTGGCCAAAGGCCAGCACGCTAACCACTTAGCCATGGAGCCGGACAAACGCATGGTGTTCCTCATGTAGTGGTACTAATCACGGGTACTGGAAACCCACAGTGAACCACTCTCTTCTGCTACTAATCACAAACCTATTGTGTACCTAATATAGTGGTACTACTTGCAAGTAAATGCGACCCAGGGTGTTCTCCGCGTGATGGTACTAATCACAAGTAGTTTTATGGTTCTGATACAATCATCGCTTGGTCGCCCCTTTTAGTTGCCTCTTACGACAGGCAGGGGATACCGTGGATGTATTCTTCGTTTGCGTCCCCCACCCACAGGGGGTAGGGTTGCCAAGCCACCAACCACAATCGGCCACCCAGCACCCGCACGAGTTTAATACCTGTCTTATTGTTTGCAGTTATTTAATTTTCTTTATAAAATTTAAATATATAGATTAAATTCATGTTTTAAAGTTAGAATAGATTAAAGTGTTGTATATAGGCAAATAAAATAATTGGAATAATTTGTGGAAAGTAAAGTAATTTGAGTGTAATGAATTTAAGACGTAATTCACGCAGGCCATAATTACTCGATCCGCCGGCCGCCGCCCAGGGACTGCGTTGGGTGGTTTGTAGTTTAGTTCACTCACTGTAAGTTAACAGTTTTATTATAGCTTGTCTTGAGGCGAGAATACAATTCATTTGGGAACCGCTCAGTTTGACTAAAAAAAATGCTGATATAAGTCAGGAGTAAAGAATGCCATTATATCGCCTCGAAAATTAACTTCTACATTTACTCCTGTGGCACAAGTGGAGGGCACTTGTGGTCTAAAGAATGAGCAAAGGAAAAATCACCCTATATTCTCGTCAACAAAGAAACCCGATGCAATCAAACAAACGTTGTCTGTGAGATACGTTCAGGAAAACGTGTTCACAGAGCCTTCTTATAGCTCCTTTAGTCTGAATCCATTAGCAAGTTTGGACGACTCAGATGTAATGGAATATGGTCCATCACGGGATCGAACATGTAAGTACGGGCAATCAAACCGAGACCGAGAGGCGGGAGCGCTAACCTTGTGTCCTATACACGCTGCATATTTATGTTCCTCCATTGTGTGTGTCTGGCGCAGTCGGCAGATAAAGGACGACATCGTAAAGGCTGTCTTCACGACACACGTTATAAGAGACGACTCTCAAGACTCCAGCGTTTCCTTGTAGAAAACCTGTGGTTTCGGTCCGTGCTATCCGTGGCCTAACAGCCACTGAAAGTGCGCAATTGCGAACTTGTAGGCAGATACGAAAGTGTTTGACCAGAAGTGAGGACAACCATTCCCTATTTACGCTAATGAGACAGGAAAATCCGAACGCTCGAGAAATATGAAGTTATCGGGAAACAGAGCCAATGCTGAACAGAAGTTGAGTAGGAGAAACAGGGGATACCGTGGATGAATTCTACCGGCTCCAGGACACGTTTAGACGTCAGCCAATTGAGACTGAAGCAGATTTATGAGTGCCGCTACTCGGTCTAAATTAACACCACTTAACTCCAGTGGTGTCTCGTCAAGTACGCGATTCGCTGTCCTTCACCTCGGAAATTCGTCACTTTCTTACGAATCTTAAGGTTACTGACACTTCATCAATGTGTATCTTAATTTGGCGGACTTCAGATCACTGAGGAGACACGAACTCACATCTCGTTAGTGAGAGCTACTTCTTCAGACCACATTTGATGCTCACTGAGACGTGCTAAGTACAATGGTCCGTCCTCTTCGCAGTGACATACTGCCGGCTATTTTGTATTCGCTACTAATTATTTCGACCTGACAACTTTCATCTTGTCCTTGTGACTTTTGTTTTAGATCGCAATGTACGTCTTATCGCGGTGATGGCATAAGCCAGGGCGGGGGATGGGAAGGAAGCCGCCGTCTTCTCCTGAATGTAGGTAACCAATTTCCCAAACTACAGACGTATTCTAGGTCAAAGTTTCGACTCCAAGCCGAACACATGTTGTTAGGTCCGTGCATGAAACAGTAACCGGTCACGAAGTTGGTACAAGACACAACTGACACCACGTAACATATTTCTGACCTTGTACAAGCCATTGCATCTGACATAAATGTATGTACGCGGTCATGCTTGGCGGTAAGACCACATCCAAAGGATTCGTTAGATGTTTCAGTTTCGATATCGTCATTTGATTTTGTCAAACGGAAATTCGATAGCATTTTTGCGATCGTGTCCACTGATAGCTCTACAAGATCGGATTGGGCAGTGTGGATACCGATCAGCCCGACTAGATCTCTAAAAGTCCACAAATGTTAATAGAAACACAATGTTCAGCGCTTTCGAGCCCTCCTCAGTCTTGACAAGAACATAAAGATTGCAGAACAGAAAACAACGCATTAAATGTCTATATGAAGCGTGTCACTGTGTCACGTTGTCAGAAACAAAAGATAAATAAGAATATATAAAATACTTCTCTTGAAGTCTTGTAGAAATGCCAATCCTGACGGTGGCAATGACAAGAAGTGTGATGACTGGCGACCAGGTCTGAACGGCTCGAAAACAACGTTAGTTTGTCCAGAAAGGTTAAAATGGGGTTAACCTTTCATCTAAATGGATGAAAATGTTTTTATATACAGTATGTTCAGTAACTCGGCATTATTGAGAATCAATAGATGGTTGTCAATGGATGTCACAGCCTGTGTTCACTCATAGCATTAACATGTTGTAGATAATGACATTTCTGTCAGTTTGACCAAGAAGTGCAATTATGACCTGCATTCTGTTATTCTGAGTTTTGAGAGCTATGCTAACATTCTTGCTGATCTGGAAAATCTGTTTAATGTTATACGTCAAAGCAAGGAATTTCTTTTTGCTTTTCGGTTGTTTAGCGAGGGAAGTTTATGAATTATTTTATCAACAAAATGCTTATCATAAGCATTGCTATATTATATTTTTTATTAACTTATTTTTTAAATTACCGGCTGACAGAGGAATGTTGAGGGCTGTAAAATACTGCTTGCCTGGATGTTGAGAATCGTTTATTATTATTTTACAAGTTTGTGTTGGTTTCCTATAAATATGATATGTGAATGAATTGTATTTTTCTAGTCATGGTGAGACTTAAAAAGTTCAAAGAATTATTCACTTCAGATTCAAGGGTAATTTTTTATGTGGCTGTAATGACTTCAATGCAAATTGTTTACGTTAATAAGGCGGTGGTCAATAACAGTAACATTGCTTCTCATGTCAGTCTTGAAGATGTGCACACTTCTTTAGGATTACGAAATTCAGTGTCAACAATCCTGTACTGCGGGTCGCCAATGTATGTCGTGTCATGAACACGAACGAACCCGCAGCCCTCGTCATTCGGAATCTGAGTTCTTCACGCAACGACAAATCGATAATGTAGCAGACAACAAGTACAGAGGACACAGGGAAGAACACACAACAAGAGAGGAAACAAGTAAGAAAGAATGAAATGATAAAGCCAGGGGGGGGGACACAAAGATCATCTAAACGAATACTAATAGTAATAATAGTGATAACGTATTGTTGTCTGCGCCGCTCCCTAAGATTTACGGCAGTCCATCTCATCTCGTATTGTACGGCTCGGCCAGATTCAGACGTCTCCCATTTTTATCGCCTGTTCGGCGGCAACTGGGTCCTTTATCTGTGGGCCAAGCCCAGCGCTGGGAATAATTACAGCGCTTAGGTTCCTGCATCACCACACCTTCAACTGTTAACTCCTTAATTGGAGACATTTAACAGAAGCGCAGCAACATCTCCACGTTTGGGAGACCAACATAAAAACCACCGGAGCGGTGCAAGTGAAATTTGGCAACCTGCTACAGTCTGTGCTACAAGTGTTCGCCCTCCTCTTAAGGCGTGTGCACCTCGGGTCTGTTGGAGATTCGTTCTTTTGTCACTACTCGTCTGTGGACAAAGAGCAGCAATGTCGTGTACCTCTCACCTCTAAAGAGGTCACTCTGGCCTTTCCCCCACTTTGTGCGGATGGTCCTCTATGTAGAGCGATGAGCGGTGGAGACGGGCAATCACTAATCAAAAGGAACGGGTCGGACATTTAGAAAAATGAAGATATTGGCCAAAGCAAGACAAGGGCCACGAAAGGCTCCCTACGCCTCCATACGTAATACCGTCGGGAGCGGAGGTCGGGTAGGACAGATGAAAGTAAGGATTGACATAAGGGCCCCGTAGTCAGCAGCCTCTTAACCCGGTCACGCCTTTGGAACCCGTACAAGAACTGAAGTTACAAGTGGGTGGTTATCGTTTCGTGCCACACATCCGTAAATGAGTTGATTGCGACGAGTGTGTAAAGAAACACGTGCGACACTTTGCACCTTCTGTCTCGACAATGTGGCCACATTATGGAGAACAAACCATGCTGGAAACTTCTTTGTCTGAAAATAGGAAATAGTTTTTTCAATCACTACACGTTCTCTAGTTGAGCGTTAGTTGTAGGCTATATCGCGGAAAGGAGCGAACACTCGCCCAGTCGTAAGATGTCGCCCATGTCCGAGTTAGTCTATCAACGGGCGTGAACATTTCTTTACTATTGCATGTAGCCTGAACATTGAACGTGTTTGACCTTTCTGGCTGAGCGAACACAGACGTGGGTGCAATGACGTACCTCTTCAAAAATATGGAGGAAACTCATTTTGCTCCACTTTATTCATAACAGCTATTATCATATCACAAACTGATTGTAGAATACATCCACTTTTCCTTCAAGATGAGTAAATTTCTTAAGAATCAAAAATAAAATGTCAACAATAACCCGGACACAGCGTCGTTGGAATTTCTCAATAGTTTGTACTGCTTCATCAAGTAATAGAATGTGAGTAAAAAGAAAGAACTTAAGAAATGGACATAAATACTGTTAGGATCGGAATACAGAGGACAGGTCAATCACAAATATAACCATTTAATTGATCTTAATGGAAAAACCTCGACTGCATATTTGTTGTTGTTTAAATGAATACAAATATACTACGGATGTTACTTGTTAAACTTGAGCTCGATAGCTGCAGTCGCTTAAGTGCGGCCAGTATCCAGTAATCGGGAGATAGTGGGTTCGAGCCCCACTGTCGGCAGCCCTGAAGATGGTTTTCCGTGGTTTCCCATTTTCACACCAGCCAAATGCCGGGACTGTACCTTAATTAAGGCCACGGCCGCTTCTTACCACTTCCCAGGCCTTTCCTATCCCATCGTCGCCATAAGACATATCTGTGTCGGTGCGACGTAAAGCAAATAGAAAAAAAAAACTTGTTAAACTGTCCGTATTTTCCTCAAAGTGAAATGATTGTGTGGTTGTAAAGCATCGGCCACACAGGCGAAAGTGTACACGAAGTTAGTCGCGCAAGAAGAATGGACCACATATCCTTCCATATAAGAAGCTTTCATTTTGCAGTGCCCAGACAGAACACTTGTCTTCCTTCCTGCGAGACCGGTTCTCCTCACAGGTCGGAGGTCAATGCCAAGCCGGGACACACTTCTCGTCCTCCACGTTATCCCTGCTTACGTTGTACGATACGCAAGTACGCACACTGCCAGCGAGTTGGGGTTCTGATACTTCTGCGTCGTGCGGGTAGTAGACATTGCGCCTTGCCTATAACTCCCGTCTTACGTCCGGCTCCATGATCCGCTAAATGATTACCGTGTTGGCCTTTGGTCACAGGGGTCCCGGGTTCGATTGCAGGCAGAATTGGAAATTTTAACCGTAACTGCTTAATTCCCCTGGCAAGAGGACTGGGTGTATGAGGCGCAGGCCGTCTATCACTCAAACAGTCGACATTAGGGTCTCGGCGTGTCGACTCTACCAGATTCCAGAGGGTAGTTAATATGTCGCACACATCGTACGATATGGAATGCCTGTGCGCTGATTTGACCAAATTCACCAATCAGATGCTTTTTGTCAAGAATCCTGCTCAGAACATGTGCCGCACTTGCTGTTTCTGATATAAAACCCCACTTGGTTCTGCTAACACCAGTTCTTAAACCCCCACTGTTCGTAAGAGCCAGAAGTGTTCGTGCAAATGAAGCTCCTTGCATCTAGGGATGAAACCTTTCTAGAGTGAGGCTCACAGCGCAGTATTATAATGTTTTCCAATATATCTACGAAGAGTTGCTTTTCACAAAAATCACATAGATAAATGAAAGAACGGTCAGTTGCTTTTAACAAAACATGAATCAATAATTTTTTACAAATAATATATTCAGTTTAGCATAATTATATCTTTGTACATAACGGCCGAGAGGAATAGTCGTCCTGACCACACGACACCTCGTAAGCTGCAGGTCTTGAGGCTGACCTGTTGCACCACGGGTTTTTGATGAGAACATACATTGAATAGGCATGTATGCTGTGAGGTCCCATGCATGAAGCAGCGAAGTGTGTTACCTCCCTTAGCGATGTTTTTTCAGGTTCTCTCTTTCGACTGAATCATGCATAGCCGCTCTCTGATGAAAAAGACGTTTTTCACAGATGTTTATTGCTCCACTTGAATGTTTACATTCAATTTTCAAAGTAGTCGCTCTCTGATACCATCTCTGCCAGGCCTCGAACACGTGATGTTTGAAAGTCGCCTCACTGCTTCACAAGCTTCCTCAGTGTGGGAGGCGGTTCCTGTAACCATAGCAACAAGTCTCGCGGTGTCAAGCCGATAGATCAGGATAAGTTAAAATTCCTCTAACATGTAAAGGAAACATCTTACTGTATTAAAAGACTATTAATTATTTAAGCTAGAATTTAAGAACTGTTTAATTAAATACTGTAGCTCTGAGAAACAGAAATCATGAACACTTAAGCAGTTTTGTATACTTACCAAACATATTTGTTGCTGTATTTCATAATACACTGATCTTTAACGTAACTGTGGTTTGTCGTGTGGATGAGAGACCTCGCACTTGACCCGCGCACGTGCAGGAACCTATGTTGGACCTCCCGCTATTTGGACACGTGGCTACACGTTGCAAGCAAAGTGGCCATCCCAAGGTGTTGTGTGCCGCATATAGAGGCGCCTCACGGAGAAATCACAGCAAATTTCATACATGTTACTAATAATTTCCATTCAAAGTTAATTAAAGTAGAAGAGAATTCCTTTGACTACGCACATTACTGGTCAGTTTATTTATGAATTTAGATTAGTTTCCCACTGATGAGTATTTATTTAGCGTATGACATTACACAAGGAAGAAAGCACATTCAGTGCAAAAACAGAAGATGTTTGACGTATGGTACACAACAATGCACACAGATATTAACTAATAATAAAAGGAGCCTGACGTGTACCATGGTTTGGTACACAATCACAGGTTGTACGTACACGGATGCGATTGAGACTTTTCAACATATGTCTTGCAAGTTCAAAGCCCTTGGATTTCTGTACGCGATCGGTAAGGTCACGTACTCTCAGGACACTAATATCAGCTAGCAGCTGAGCTAGTAGTAGAGGTGGATTTCTGGAACAAAGCCAGTTTACTCTCAAATGTGGAATGCCGTCATGAATCGGAAGTTCGGGATTGTTCATTAGTTTAGTAGTGGAGAGGAGGCTATGTTATGCATCCAGACGTTGTTCTCATTGGTCGAAATGTCGTGTGGCTTTTAGTGCCGGGATATCCCAGGATGGGTTCGGCTCGCCAGGTGCAGGTCTTTCTACTTGACCTGCGGCCTGCGCGTCGTGATGAGGATGAAATGATGATGACAACACATACACCCAGCACCTGTGCCATTGGAATTGACCAATTAAGGTTAAAATCTCCGACCCGGCCGGGAATCGAACCCGGGACCCTCTGAACCGAAGGCCAGTACGCTGACCGTTCAGCCAACGTGTATACTCAGCTGAGTGTGGGAGCTATTCATCCACATGAGCCGCAGAGAGCTGATCACACTGCTGCAGACTTCATGAAGGTAATGTCAACATGTGTCTTGAAAGATAATGTCCTATCCAGAGTTACTTCAAAATATTTTGGGTGACACTGATAGAAATATGAAATTTCAGTTATAATATGCTTGTCTGGTGTTGAGTGAAAGCAGCTGAGCTCTGTTTTCGTATTAGTTTCCGTTGGGTGAAATATTTATGCCGTTTGTTAGTGTTTTCAGGAATGTTCAAGGCCAAGCAGTAGGTAGGCCATTATTTAGTTTTGTTTATTTGCTTCTGAGATTGCCATGGTGGACCTGCCTGAGAGCAGTCTCAGAGTGTTTCGGCAGGGAATGACTCTGAACAATTTACACAGAAGTCCTTCTTTCCATTTTGTTGTCTGGCTCCATGGCTAAATGGTTAGCGTGCTGGCCTTTGGTTAGAGGGATCCCGGGTTCGATTCCTGGCAGGTTCGGGCATTTTAACCATCATTGGTTAATTTCACTGGGACGATGGCTGGGTGTATGTGTCGTCTTCATCATCATTTCATACTCATCACGACGCGTAGGTCGCCTACGGGCGTCAAATAAAAAGACCTGCACCTGGCGAGCCGAACACGTCCACGGACACTCCCGGCACTAAAAGCCATACGCCATTTCATTTTTTTCAGTACTGTGTCAGGTCGACGATAACTACAGATGTCTTTGAAGCTCTCATTCGATGTGTGTAGTTAGACTTAACAGCTGGTCCAGCTCTGAACAAGGTTCTACCACTGGGAGGATTTCCAGGAGCCTTGGGCCTATCCGCAGCAACTTAGGAGTGCTCTACTTTATCCGGAGGGTTGTTCGCTTTTAGCACGGCAATTACTTTGGCAACTCTGAAAGCTTTTGGTAGGCATCGCGATGTTAGGGTGGGTGTAAAAAACTTGATCATTCCTGCTCTAGCCTTCTTACCACATTGTACTAGAAATTGAGGGTGTATCCCATCAAAAGCAGGCACCTTTCCTGTCTTCAAGTCACTGAGAACTGTTTCTAATTCCTCCATTGTAAACTCTTTAGAGAATTCTGTGTCGAAATTTGCCGTAAATGAGAAAGTTCTTTCCTTACGCTTTTTTGTCTTGTGGAGCTCTAGACGTGTTCCATATTGGTGCCTCCTCCCGTTATTCGCACATTCAAGTCCTTATTAACATGCAGTTGCAATTCTGTCAAATGCATTTCCAGGCTCTTGGGACAATGAGTGGTCGTTCTTTGTTGAAATATCAACAGTAATATTAGTCATCCCTTATTTCGGATCTCGAGGTTAAAATGAAGGTAAAGGAAGGAAACTGAATCGAGATGATCTGATCTGGCTTTAGTTTTCGAGATTTTTATCAGCTGTGATGTAACCTCCAGCACCGTCTCCTTAGCCTGCTGTGAAAATGTTAAGCATCATCAAATCTGCCGACAAAGTACAAGCTCACAGCTACACTCGTTTAAACTTATTTTTATTCGCTGTACGTCTGTTTTCGCCCGCCCCGTGGTGTAGGGGTAACGTGCTTGCCTCTTACCCCTAGGCCCCGGGTTCGATTCCCGGTCAGGTCAGGGATTTTTAGCTGGACCTGAGGGCTGGTTCGACGTCCACTCAGCTTACGTGATTAGAATAGAGGAGGTATCTGACGGTGAGATAGCGGCCCCGGTCTAGAAAGCCAAGAATAACGGCCGAGAGGACTCGTCGTGCTGACCACACGACACCTCGTAATCTGCAGGTCTTCGGGCTGAGCAGCGGTCGCCCTTCAAGGGCTGTAGTGCCATGGGGGGGGGGTACGTCTGTTTACATTCCAATGTCACTTTCTACGAGGACCATTCTCCCAGCAAACAGCGTTCGTGCATTGATAAGAAAATAATCAACTTCCACTTTGTCGCGACGGCGTAAGCCCTTCCACGTTTCAAATTCCTGCTCGCTCAGTTTATTTCTAATTTTCATTACTTTGAGGTTTTTTTTTTTTTTTTGCTAGGGGCTTTACGTCGCACCGACACAGATAGGTCTTATGGCGACGATGGGATAGGAAAGGCCTAGGAGTTGGAAGGAAGCGGCCGTGGCCTTAATTAAGGTACAGCCCCAGCATTTGCCTGGTGTGAAAATGGGAAACCACGGAAAACCATTTTCAGGGCTGCCGATAGTGGGATTCGAACCTACTATCTCCCGGATGCAAACTCACAGCCGCGCGCCTCTACACGCACGGCCAACTCGCCCGGCACTTTGAGGTTAAGATGTCTTGAACTGCTGTGTATTTCTACTTTTACATTTCTGAAACGTTCTAAAAGAACATTTGGACTTCACTCGAGGCGGTTCTATATGTTAATGTGTTGAAAAAATGCTTCCTATGACGGCAACCACGGACTATTAGTACAGCACAGCGTTTCGGCTGCCGTTTGGTATTCCAATTATTTCTTTCACAGCACTTTTGTTATATTCTTCCACCACACCCTGACAGGGTTTTCCAGACACAAACTCGATGTGGAGGGAGATACAAGCAATGCCAATGCCAAAATTAAATTATTCCTGATCGTTATGCATTTTTGGCCAGCAGTGTCTTATATAGCAATGTCAGTTAATATTCGCTGTATCGAGCTGAGATAACGAGTTAACACTCGCCGCACACTGTATATCCCGACACAAGGGACGTTATTAACTGCTGGGGGCGCCACCAAAGCTGAGCAGCTTCTTCTCCTTCATTAAGAGCGACCCGCCGCTTTACATATCAACACAACATTAGAAAAGAGTTTTCCACCCTAACTCAAACCTGCAGTCACCTACACTTCGATACTTTTACTCAAGTTTAATACGAAACTATTCCAATTTCAAATTCCTGTTGCGTTCTAAAATGATACGGATACGCTAGAAATAAATCGAACTGGTAAATTGTAATTTCATTCTCGCAGATTATTGACACCAAGCCGATAGCTGACATTTTCGTGAGCCGTCAAGAAGATATGTGCTTATCTTGCGAAATGACTTCAGATGCTTTGTACTTAAGTGTCCGACTCATTGGCTGAATGGTGAGCGTTTAGGCCGTCGGGTCAAAGGTTCGCGGATTCGATTCCGGGCCGGGTCTGGCATTTTAATCACGTCTGATTAATTCTTCTCACTCGGGGACTGGGTACTTGTGTTTGTCCCAACACTTTCCTTTTGATATTCAGAAAATACACCTCAGAAACACGCAATAGTGATTACATCCTTCGATATAGGGTTGGCGTCACGAAGGGCATCCAGCCGTAAAACAGGGTCAAATCCACAGATGTGGGTAAAGTGGTAGAAAAAGAAGAAAAACAAGAAGTAGTTTGTACTATATTAACAAAAATAAATTACTATTTAAGTCATTTAGTCCGATATAAGAATGGCAGGAATTTCAGACAATCACAGCCGCCTGTCGTCACAATTATATTGTTTTTCGTTTCAGCACTGGCGTTTTATGTCCTTCGTGCACGTCAGAATTGCGCACAGAAATATCTTTATAGATCCTTTGGTCTGACGACGCCAACAAGTGTTTAAAGTTCTGTTCTCTGAACAGGATGGAACATGACGTAACCGAATCAAATGCGTATGTTTTATATTTATTAAATTTTATTATTGTTTAATTTTGGAAAATGGAACTCGAGCTCAACTATTAATCAGTTTCGCTTGAATGGGTTAGCTTCTTGTAACACAGGCGTTGCTGAGAGTCCCGGGCCGAGAACTATGCCCTTTGATTCACCTGTTTCCGAGAAGTACCGATAAGCGGGAAAAACCTCTGAGAGGCGGTATTTACGGTCATCCGTGAACCATTGCATTAATTTTGAGACGGAGAGTTTTACGAGGGTAGGGGAACGGCCCCTTTCAGGGGTTTGGCCAGAGGTCGTAAGTGTGCCAACGGCTAGGGTGTTCAAAATCAAATGGCGTACGGCAGTGTCCGAGGACATGTTTCGATATGACTCCCCTAGGCGACCTGCGTGTCATGATGAGGATGCAATGACTGTCCTCGAGAAAGGCTTCTAAAACAATCAGCTTTGAATTTAGATGTTACCCAATAGAAGTGTTTCGAAATGGTACGTTTATTCGCCAGCAAATGGCTCCTCTGATGACGAATGAACGTACCATTTCCACTTCTATTGAGTAACGTCTAAATTCAAAGCTCGTTGATTTAGAAGCCTTTCTCGATATTTTCTTCTGATGACGCAGGGCATAGTTCTTTGCGAACGTAAAGAATTTCACCTTATTTTCTTGCTACGGTATAAGCCAAAAGCCTAAGTACGGGCCGTGAAAGCACGAATGGCAACATGTTGATTAAATAAAATAAATTACATCCTCTTGTAACTGATACACTAGTGTACACTGAGAAATATTCTGAATGAACTGTCGTGTTGCTACGTAGGGAAGTCGCTCTATTTGTCCGCACCACTCTCTGTTTGCACCGAGGATGAACTCCGTCACAATACGGGGAGGGGAAGTGTTTACCGGTGGATTGAAGGCGTCATAGGAGCGTGAAGGATCCGGGCGTCCATGAGCAGGCGCTACACTTGTGCTTCTGCTCTTCATTGCGCGTCCACACGCTCAGACTCTTCAGATGCTGCGTTTCCAAGTGGTGGAGCATCCTGTGTACAGTCCTGATCACGCCCCGTCGGATTGCCATTTGTTCGGTCCACTTTAAAAATGCTCTGAGAGGCGGCCAACAGGTGATGGAAGCTTGCTCCGCAGCCAAAAACTTTTTTTTTTTACAGAGGTTATCAGAAAGCTGGTTAAACGATGGAACATGTGCGGTGATATCATTAAAAAGTGTGTACTCTTTTGTAATAAATTATAAAAGCAGATACTTGCGTTCACTTTGTTATTGTTTGTTTCTTATTTTCTCATCGTCTTTTAAGTTCGTTTCAATAACTGTATGGTTAATATTATACAATTACTGAATAAGGTTACAAGTCTGGATGCGGCTTTCCTCTATCAATTGTGTGTTTTCTTTCCTTTTCATTCTTTACAATTCACTTTTAGGTCGCACCGATGGCGACGATGGGAGAGAAAATGGCTAGGACTGGGAAGAAAGCTACCGCGTCCTTAATTAACATACAGCCCTAGCATTTGCCTGGTGTGAAAATGGGAAACCACGGAAAACCATCGTAAGGAATGCGGACAGTGGGGTTCGAACCCACTATTTCCCGAGTACTGGATACCGGTCGTACTTAAGCGACTGCAGCTTTCGAACTCGGTGACTGTATTTCTGAACGCGGAAATAATTGGGCTTACCGCCTGTATATTCATATTAAATAAATACTTCTCTTGATATTTGAAGAGATACATTTATTCCATATCAGAGGTCTCAGCACCAAGACTGTTTCAACTTTATCATAAAGTAGCTAGATACTATATTTTGACCATCGCTCGGAGGCCTGTAAAAGCAGAATGTTGTGGAAGATGACGTGCATTTGAGTGATGAGCTATCTATATCGCCTCTTAAATGACAAATATTTCATGGTCTTGGTTAGTGACGGCTCTGGCTGTCTTATGCCTCGCCCACACAAACACTTGCTACGCTCTTCCTAGTCCGAGTGGACTTACATAAGGAACACAATTTGCCAAACTGTAAGTAGCTAGGAGTCCACATGAAAACACACTTCTCCGGTGCACAGAACTATGCATGTGTTTTTGTGCTTAGAAGACGAGAACCCAGAATAGCAGCGGAAGTGTGAGAGGTACAATACTGCTGAACAGTCATCACACATCACTCTTGAGCAGATGCTGACTTCAGATCACCAGACGCTTCTGGCCTAGTAGACATAGATGTCGTGGTGTTAACACGCTCAACCTACTGTAAATAATATTTAATTTTCATGTCTCGTGACCCAATAATTCAATAATTTTGAAGCTAACAGAAGTCGTATAATATGTGACTTACAAACAGGAAGGTCAAAGAGCGACGCGCCCATCCACCATATTGCGGTGAAAACGGAGCTATCGTACTAATATTGGAACAAAATGAACACTGAGCCGCGCATTCTGCGACGTGTTCTATCGTTCGAAAATAACTTCCGTATCGTTTCTTGTAGTCTGGGCTGTTGTAACAACACTGACTGACGGGTAGGGCGCTTCACTGCTATGTATTGCAGGCACGTAGCCACTCCTTTGTGGTACCAACGTTTCGTGTGTCACATTTCTTACGACCTCATACCAGCGTGAATATTATCACCTCGCAATGTACTTCATAAAACACCAACACGATGATAGCTCCCCGTTTGCTACAATAAGATCCAGCTGAAGTTGATCAGTGACGGCTTAGTCCTCTACTGTCCTTACCAAGTCTTGCTCTTAGAAAATAAAAAAGAAGCAACGACAGGGTAAACAACTAAATAAAGGAAAGGGACCAAATACATACAAGAAAGAAGAAGTAGAAAAAATGACAGCAAAGGAAAATGGTGGTAGTAGTGGTGGTGGTGGTTATTGTTTTAAGAGCAAGTACAATTTGGTCACTATCCTAGAAAAAACTAAGGAAAGGGGAAGAAATAAATGAACACGCAGAATAAAGAAAAAGCTGGAGAAAATTCAGAAATAGAAGATAATTAGGATCAAAGAGGAAGAAGAAGAATGAAAATTAAGAATATTAATAAGACGAAAAATGAATAACAATAAAGAAGAAGAAATAGAAGTAGGCCAGTGTGGAGCATGAAGAAGTAAAGGAAAGAGAGGAACATAAAACAAGGGGAAGGAGAGGCCGTGCTTCACAAGTAAGAGGAAGATCGAACACGCACACATGCGAGGGCTATTCTGGGAGAAGGAACGCGCGTTACAAAGGGACACTGTCCGCATTGTCAAGTCACCGACAAAGAGCCCCAGCACTAGTTCATTTCTCACACGGATCGACGATTTTCTCTGCTGCCCTCATTCCTCTGTTTACATTACATGAGTCTCAAGGGACTTAGGATGTGGATATCGCAGTCTGTTTAGAACCGTCTGTACGAAAAGAGGACGTAATACTCACTTCAGCCGATAGAAACTGTCACTATGTTATGGGCACATCAGCCAGGCGTACTGCGAAGCCCATAGCAACCCCATGAGCAACACTTCACACGGACTGTCTGCACTCTCACATCGTCAAAGCCAAGGACGAGACTGAGATAGATCAACGAAAGTCATTTAGGTCATACAAACACTATATCTGTTCGGAGATAGATCTAAGCTTCTGATCCACCAGCTCCAATTCCGTTTTTTCCACCCAAGCACTCAATATTCAGATTTCTTTCTCACCGAAATCACATAAAGTCTGATAGGCTTATTCGAGTCTCGATTTATAAGACTGCGAACTTTCGGCATAACCTCCCTTTAAGACCACAAACACTGACCGCGTCACCGAGTGAGTTAGCCGTGCGGTTATGGTCACGCAGCTGTGAGCTTGCATTCAGCAGATTGTGGCTTCGAACTTCACTGTCAGCAGCGCTGAAGATGGTTTTCTGTGGTTTCCCATATTTACACCAAGCAAGTACCGCGCCTATGCCTTAAGTAAGGCCACATTCCTGTCCCAACGTCGCTATAATACCTATATATGTCGGTGCGACGTAAACCACACTACACCGGCGGAAAATGAAATCCCAACGCCTACGAGGAGTTGGCTTCGCGCATCTCCACATCTGAAAGACGGCCCCAATTCAAAGAGTGATGCTAGACCTTGCAGAGTAACTTTGATTGAAATATGCGCTCTTCGTGAGCGTCCGGTCTTGATGGTCACCAAGAAGGCAGTATCAGCAGCTTATGGCGAAATGGTTCGCGTGCTCCCCTTCGGTCACAGGGGTCCCGGCTTCAATTCCCTGCAGGGTGACAGGAATTTTTGACCATCATTGGTTAATTCCGCTGGCAGTGGGGCTGGGTATACGTGTCGTCCTCATCACGACGCGCAGGTCGCCTACGGGAGTCAAATCGAAAGACCTGCACGTGGCACTCCCGGCACTAAAAGCCATTACCAAGTTTAAACGAGGCCGGATAAAAAGACTACGAGAAGGTTGATGCTCTTTCCGCGATACTGCAGAAAGTCTGCGCAGGGATCAGTGGATCATATTGCATCTGCAGCAGCCAATGGAGCTTCAGTTGGCACCACAGTGACACAGCTCCGAGCCACACGTCCTGTAGTGTTCCTGAATCACTGCCATTGCGACTTCAATGGTATCAAGCTAGAGCTAATGGGAGGGTGGGGTGGAGATCTGCTGAGTTCTCAGATGAGAGCGACTTCGGTCTTGCTGCCAGTGAGGTTGGTAACACGGAAGCCAGGTGACCGCTTGGAACCAAACTGTCTGAGGCGTCGACATACTAGACCTACACCAGGAGTTGTGCTCTGGGGAGCGACTTCCTTTGACAGTAGGAGCACTCTCGTTGTTATAGCAAGAATCATGGCAGCGGATTGGTGAGTCAACCGGTTGTGTCGCAGCTTTCCAACAGGATAACGCTAGTCTTCATACCACGTGTTTACCGAGCACCAATGGGACATCATGTGACGTTATCCAATACCAGCATTAATCGTTGCTGATTTAAATGACCAAATGCAACAGGCGTGCAAGTCCAGACATCCGGCACCTGTATGTCTTCTTGCGCGTATTCGAACATGTGACCTGGAAACTTTATTCAAATAACTATATTACCTAGATCGGGGCCTCTCAAACGCCCAAAATCTCACGCCTTCAGACCGAGGCACAGAGGACACGGCTCCGTTAGGACCAGCGTTTTGTGTCGGGGCGACTCGGCTCGGATGTTGGAGCGCTGCGGAGTGAGCGACACAGGCGTAGGGAAAGAGAAAGACAGCGCTATTGCTCGGGGTCTGCACTCTGGTCGTCTTTTGCAGCTTGCGCCGCGCAATGTCTTCCTCGTCATTTCCCAGCAGTGTATATGTCCGACTGATTGCTGTGTGTAGCCGTTCCGTTCCATCAATGATCAACTGGAATGCAGTTTCATGACCCCGTTATTGTCTGTAGTACCTTGAGCATCCTCGTTAAGTTCGCATTTCAAAGGGTTCAATTTTCTCCGCTCTAGCCATCCGTCAACATGTACAGAAGAATGGACCAGACGAAACATTTGGAAATCTTACCTTGAGATGGACGACCAAAGAGTTCTTGAATTTCATGAAATTCAGTCGCCATGTCTGCATGCAGTGGTCACAAGGTATCACTCACTCTTTCTAATGGTGAGCAACCAACAGTATATCCTGCAAACTGAACGCCAACATGCCGGTTTCTTTTTTTCAAAACATTGGCAGAAAGGGTGAAAGCACGTTGGATATCGTGTTGTCTGGAGGATGTACTGTAATATGATACTGTGGCTCTGGGTAGGATTCGAACCCCAGCCAGGAGCGGCTGTGAGCTAGACGAACGCGCATAACAAGCGCCGACCTTGTCTTCAGCCCATTACTTCGTCTCCGCCCAAGACTACTCAGAGCCGTCATGTGTACTTCTGCCTCACTTTAATCTTTCACATCCGACCTGCCTCGGCCTGACTCTTACGTTTCCTAGTATGTCATCTTCATTTTCACACCTTTCATGACTTTTCCTTTCTAATATTGATACGTTCATTCTTGGAAAAGTTATATCTGTTCCGATGGTTGTCGAGTAATAAGGCCTGAAACATGCTGAAGTCTCGTCGTGCGCCCATTAGGAAACAAACCAACAGTAGCACACTCCTCCGTCCAGTAGGTTTGATATTTCAAGATGCAGCTGCTTTGAACGTCGCTTCATCGTCCGCTCTGAGCGACGACTCATTGCTGTGTCGTAACAATGATACATTCTGTTTACTCGTGCATGGAATTAAGGAAAAATAAAACGAGAATCTGACTGAAAATATAAATTAATTATCAGCTGTAATGATACAACCCATTATACACTATCATTCCTTCAATAGGTGCATCAAGCTTTTGCAAAATAATGGAATAATTAATGAATTACGTATTTGATCTTAGTGATAGAGTCGAACACAGAAAAATGAAAATGGCTGACAACTTTAATCGAAATTGGACCTGATTATTGTAACTTTGACAGAAGAATGAACTGAATACATTCATTGTCAATTAGCACTTCACCTTATGCTGTTAGTAGTCTTGAAACGCGTTCCCCGCTGCGGCCATGGGCTTTACAGTAGCTTCTGCAGTTTCAGCTCATTTCGTGGATAACCCTCGCCAGTTTTAGCTCCTCTTCATGTAGATGTTTGAGCACATATCATTTGAACAAATAATTTAACAAAGGGTAGAAAAGGCCTTCGTATGTTCGAACTCGGAAGAAATTCTTCTGTACGGTTATTTAGTTGGAGCTTCTCCATTAACTTGTAAATTACTGAGCTCCAGAAACTTCCGCCTCCACTCTCTTTTGTATATGCTCCCATTTCGATAAAAGTTCATTTACAGCTGGCATCAATAACCGCCTGAAAAACAACTTAGAGCCTTTGCTTATAATTAAAATACGGTGTTCCTAACTGAAACGGGCACTTCCATTTAACTCATGATGAAATTACTGCGCAATATCGCTTTTGCCAAGGCTGTAGCAACAATACCTTGGAGGTCCACTTGCTGCACTGGAAGATATTTTGAAATTTGTATTTGTAAGATTTTTGTATTAATCAAGTTCTTTTAAAGCTAATTATTAATATGTTTATCAATATCAATATCAGTAGTAGAAGGAGTTGCAGTATTTTTTCGTTTAGCAAGAAAGTGTTCATACTAACATCATACGTTTTGCACACTGTATTTATTCATCAAAGAATTTGTATTCCTTCTCCGGTACGATAGATATTTTTTATTTTCTAGCTATTCTGGACCCTTGTGGCAGACAATCTTTCTGACAGCACGAGTGGTAGTGCATAAACTATTGATACACGTGATTCACCCTCAACCTGTCATCAATGACTGGTAGTTCGGTTCGTTGCTCAGTGACCAGATGTACGCCATGTTTTCTACTCCATTACTTGCAGCAGTCGATAACCTCGAGTATTGCTTGCTCCTAATCCGTAGTCACCGACTACATCGCCCATCACAATGTTTATCTCAGATGGTTTGGTGTATGACAGGGCTGCTTCGATGTTCGTGCAAAAATCTTCGCCATCAACGTCACATGCTGGAGCATATACTTGGATGATATTCACTAAAACTGGTCGTGCATTAACCTGTAATAAACCTACTCTACCGCGCCCCATTGCCAACATTAATATCTCTTGAAGTACTGAAGACAGAAGTTCTGCTATCGATAATTCTGGACCTACTTAGCACTTCGGCAAGGAAAATATCTAGGATCCATTTAAAAACTATCTTTGTCTCGAAAGGAGTATTTTCTGAGTTTACTAAAATACGTGAGGGACTCGCCTCTCCGGATTAAGTTAGGTGAAACAGCTTGTCGCTACTCCAACCTCCAGCTCATCTTCCTTTACAAAACTTTCGCTAACCACGAGTAAATCCACGGCGCCGTTATTTTTACCACATTGGAACATATCCTGTTCGGCGGACTTGGCACGTCTTATTCATAAGGTTGAAGTAGCCAGAGCCTGGGTCCACCCAGCAGGATATTGTTTAAAGGGGCCTAACAACTAGGTCATGGATATTTACAAGTACGGTAAAAGCACCATACGAAATGTTAGCACTTACGATTTCTGGCCGCAGTTCAGGATAATTGCGACGATCAAAACTTGCGAAACAAGCTGTGAAGTGCAGTGTTTTTAGCTTGTATGCGTATCGGAAGTACTTGTAGTAGTAATGGGTCAGTGCACCGCGATAAGACAGCCAATTAAATATCGTGTACTGGCAATAAGAGCAACTTGATGGGTGGTGTTATCTGTCTTCCCGTCTTGAAACAAACTATCTTCATGTATCAAGATAGGTGGTAAGAAAGGAATGGAGGTCTTGAACCGTTTATGGAGAGAGAATCTGTTAATCGAAAGTTACTTGAGCTGGAGGAGTGCGATGCGCGGTAATGGTGCTGTTTGTTTTCTCGGTGAAAACAAGCAAACGGGGAAGCGTTTCATCTTCCGAAGAAATAATATCGGCTGAAGGAAGGGAAGAGCTACGGGGGACTTGCCAGCATGAGTTGTCTAAGAAATGTCATACTTAGAATGCGGCTTAAGTTACGTAGACTGGGACCGAGTGCTTGGAGTACGTGTCGCGGTAATCAAAGCCATCATATCGTCAATCTGTCTGCGAGTTGCAGGTTAGTACGCTAAAGTGTGACTCCTCTCCTTTGCTTCGTTTGTTTCATTGGGCCGTGCCCAGTCTCACACGATCGACACTGGGAACAGACACATGCCGTGTGAAGACTCGGCCCGCTGTCCTGTGCCCTTCACAGGTAACCTAGTCTCGTTGTTCCCATGAAGCAAGTGCTGTTTCCTTATTGCACCATCAAGAGCTGTTATGGTGTGTAGAACTTGGCCCGAGATTCCCCTTTGTGTTGGTCTACCTGGCGCCACTCGCGGATACCAGTTGTACAATAGTCAGCATGGAAGGTCTTGGCTTTGATCCCTTTGGTGTCTGTTACACTACCAACCACCCACAATACATTTCTCCGCAAGGGTTGGTTCGAACACGACCCCAATAAACGGGGGAAAGGTCACGAAAAAGAACAGTCGTCGCACTGTACCGCCAGGTGGTAGGCCTCGAGGACAGTGAGTGATGTCGTCCAGCTTCAAACCTCAGCCCCGTGAGAATAATGACCATCCTGAATGAAAGATTCTGTTTTGTTACTGCTTCCAGCGACTTATAAAATGAGAAGGTGTGGTGTGACCCGTGCAGGTCTACCCGGTGTAGCACATTGACTGCTTTGCTCGCTCGTGACTCAAGGCGTAAATACACGTGTCAATGTTATCGACAGTAGTTTGCCCCCTGCAAAGAAGAGTAAGATTCTTCTTTCCGTAACGCTAACGTCAGAGAGTTATGCATTCCACCCTATAAAGCCATATTTGATCGCATCCGTCAACTTTTAAACTTTTGAAATATGGATTCATGTTTTGCGCTTATATGCGCTAGCAAGACAAATACAGTTCTTTCGGTTGGAGTCGCGTAGGCTATCCTGGCAGCATGGTACCGCAGCAGCGCTATGATGACATTTTGAGACCCACAGTACATCGCTTAAGAATACGATGTTTCCGTGGTTCCCCATTTTCACACCAGGCAAATGCTGGAGCTCTACCTTAATTAAGGCCACGGCCGCTTCATTGCAACTCCTAGGCCTTTCCTATCCCATCGTCGCCATAAGGCCTATCTGTGTCGGTGCGACGTACAACCCCTAGCAAAAAAAAAAAGAATACGATGTATTTCAGATGATCTGAAGCAGAAACTTGAAGAAACAGCCTGGGGAAAAGTTCTCCTGCGATGAATGCGCTGCGACAGATTCTTAGAAAACAATTGCGAATGGCTGGGTGGGTATTTAAGAAATGCACAACCTTGAGCCCAAACTTTCAATTGCAGTTGTACGTGCGTCAAGTATGGTTAGTTTACACCGTAAAATGTGATGCTCTTGGCCAAACTACTTGCGATAACACTGAGATTTTTTACAATTTACTTTACATCGCATCGACACAGATAGGTCTTATGGCGACGATGGGATAGGAAAGGCGTAGGAATGGGAATGAAGCAACCGTGGCCTTAATAAAGGTACAGCCCCAGAATTTGCCTGCTGTGAAAATGGGAAACCACCTTCAGGGCTGCCGACAGTGGGGTTCGAACCCACTTTCTCCCGAATACTGGATACTGGCCGCACTTAAGCGACTGCAGCTATCGAGCTCGGTAACATTGATACGGGTATTATTTATTTCCACACACACGCAGGTCTGTTAAGAACGAGTCAGGCCTAAGTCAACAAGACGAAAAATAATTTTTGTCCGGCTGGATCGGGAAAGTGGTAAGATCGGAACACGTACTAGAGGAGTTCACACAGCGATACGATCGAGCTCCCTAATTTATGGAAACAGACTGTTCTCATTATACCGTTTGCAGTAAAAGGGTTTCTAAATCGTTTTCAAATTGTGCCGCTGATGGAGTTCTTGCATAATTATAGGTAATCTGCACATGATCTTGATCTTGATAAGATCGCATTTCGTCTTGACCTGCTTACAAGAGAAGACCTTGCTATGACTGTCTAGCCAAGAGCAAGCAATCAAGATTAGATCTTAGGTCTGTCTGTATGAGAAACACGTAGCGAGGACGCGATGTTGACCTACCAATAGATCGCTGATGAATTTTCTCGGCTGTTAAGCAGGCCCGCTGCCGCACTCCTCCTACAGCAAAGTACCCCACAGTACGTCCCCGGACTGAGATCTCCATGCACACTACGTCCACACCATCAACGTCGGACTGTACTGCCTGGCATATGCAGCATTCTTCTCCAACACCACATTTCTAAGCAACATATATCCTCATCAAATCTGCGGCATGAAGAGTGCAAGTCTCTGTGCCGCAGATGGAGTCAGAATATGGTGATAAACCGACCCTCTGACAGTGCCACAGTTCCTCAGAGATATTCAATAACCACTCTTGCGAGTAACTGGTAACTCATTGCTTTGAACAGTTGGCACCCGTGCTACAGTTGCTTTATCCTACATCTGGAGTCTGACAGTTATATCGATACCATTCTGTATATATTTAAAAGTTGTATTCTTTGTATTTTCAACCACGGCGCTACACCTTTCAGAAGGGTCACAAGGAATATCGCCACTATAATGTTGTACTGTATATCGAAGGGACGTCTAATCTGTATATCAGCTCATAGTGGATCTGTAGGAATCGGAAGAACGTTCGGGTTGCCTCGTACCCCTTCTAACCAACCACACTGCAGTGATCGGCGACAGGTAACACAGGGCCCAGTCACCTGTTGGGCAACATTTCCGCACCTCGGCGTCCCCGAAAAGTTGTTAGTGGGACCCTAAAACCAATTTCATAGAAAAAATAACTTCGGTCCCAACAAGACGAGTGCCTACACTCACCTGGGTCGTTCTGGGACACCTTGAGACCCAGTCGCTGACTTCGAGCCTCCTCCACAGCCTTCCGTGTTCCCAGAGTCTGCCACTTCATCCTGCTGATCGGAGACATCGGCTGGTAGTGGGGTTCGTTCTGGGGAACATCCTGAAACAACAAACAAGACCATGAGCTTCACACTTATCTGGGATTACCGAGTTTCAAGAAAACTGTGAACATCACGGGAAACTCGTTATCAGCAGTATCCATGCTGAGGGCACCATTGAGAACATCCATCTGGATAAGGTGCTTCTAATAATAATTCCCATTACTACTCTGAAGGGCTCAATTGCAATCTTACGTATTCCCTTCAAGGGAATGTAAATTAAAAAATCATATTTTTAAGATTTTATTAAACTCTTTTATTTGTAATGAGAAATAGTAATGTTATGGCAATCCTTGATACACATTATAATTTGTGTTTTCTTTCTCCGGCAATAATAACAATCATCCCCCGCAGTAGGCACACTTTTACGGTGGGATGTGCGTGTAGTGTGAACACAAACACCCAGTCCCCGAGCCGCACGACAGGATGTGGTTCCTCCAATCACTTGTCCTTCAATCTACACAACATTTAGTACCTTACATGAAAAAGTTTCTTACTACTATATTTTCAAAATTCTTATCGTGAAATTTAAATTAAACAATCATTTTAAAAATTATTTCCAACATTTTGAACATTTTCAGGTAATCTCCTTATTGTTCTTCTAAATTAATCTATATATTAATCTTTTTTTGTGAAAACTAAAGTTAGTCCTTCCGGCCATTCTATCCGGTCGATCTTGTTCATTTTTCTTTTAACTGAGAGGTATTCATGCACTGATTTGTCATCAGGTACTATAAATCACCTAACTTCCGCCTTCCTAAAATTATTTGATTTTTCAATTTTTTTTTACTCTTTGAAGCAATCATATCTTTGGTTCTAATTGGGGTACGCAGTTCGTTTTGGTCTAAAAACACTCCGTGGATCAAGCGCATTCTTTTGAGGTAATAACTACTTAAACTGGTAGATTCGGAAAAGAGTTAATTTAATTTAATTTCGTGTGGCTATTTCTAGCCGAGTGCAGCCCTTGTAAGGCAGACCCTCCGATGAGGGTGGGCGGCATCTGCCATGTGTAGGTAACTGCGTGTTATTGTGGTGGAGGATAGTGTTGTGTATGGTGTGTGAGTTGCAGGGATGTTGGGGACAGTACAAACACCCAGCCGCCGGGCCATTGGAATTAACCAATGAAGGTTAAAATCCCCGACCCGGCCGGGAATCGAACTCGCGACCCTCTGAACCGAAGGCCAGTACGCTGACCATTCAGCCAACGAGTCGGACGGAGAAAAGTTATGAGTATATTTGTCTCCATGACGAAGATCTTTGAAGGACTTTTTAACAGTTCGTCGCATAGTGTTGTTCCAAGGAACGTTTAATTCAATTTCTTTGTGTGATGTATTTTCAAGTGTTTTGTTGACACAATATTACATTCTATTACCGCAGCAGATCATGTGCTTTATTTCATTAACTCGAACTTTGCAAATACATCCGTGAGGATAGTAACGAACAACACCGCGGGTGGAGCCAGCGAAAAACAGCTAGTAGTCCGATTAACAACATAAACTTTAACGCTTAAGATATTTGCTTTGTGAACAGAGAAACAAACTCCAGTTAAGACCTTTCAAATTATGGCATTTAATATCAGAAAAGAAAATATAATAAACTTTTCTGTTAAATATTGCGGTTAACGTTACAGACTGTCACTCAAAATGTTACCGAATTATCTTCAAAACAGCAGATATTATGACATAAATGGTTTTAAAAGATAATAGCGAAGAACTGACAGCTCTGTTTTAATTCATAACTCGGTAAATCTGACAAACTTCATCGATACGAAGATCAAAGTTCATTTCCGTTTAAGATTGTGAACATCAAGAACGGATTTCAGGTGCCTGCTGGTTATACTTGCCCGCAGGACACTCGAGAAAACAATTCATTTCTACATTTGTATGAATGCTATTCTTTGAAACTGGTAGTGTGTCATATACCCAGGGCAGTACTCCGTATTTAAAACTGAAATTTCACACACACACACACACACACACACACACACACACACACACACACCTTCACACACACACGCACACACACACACACGCGCGCGCACACACACACACACACACATACCTTCTCTCTCTCACACGCACACACACGCACGCACGCACACTTACACACACACCTCCGCACGCACACACACACACACATACGCACACACACTCACACACACACACCCCTTCACACACACACACACACACACGCGCACACACACACCCCCCCTTCTCTCACACACGCACACACACACACACGCAAACACACACCACACACGCTCGCACACACACACACACGCACGCGCGCGCACACACACACACACACACACACACACACTCACACACACACTCACACACATACACACATACACAACTGAAGTAAAATTCAAGCTGGAGTCATTTGATGGACCAGAGATACGTGACCTAATGAGGGATCCAAATTTTCAGTCGTCAATGAATTAAACAGAAAAATCTGCATAGCGTTCATTTAAAAGATTGTCAGAAAACTTCCTAGCTGACAGAACATCTTACAAGCAAATTGCCGAGGAAATGTTGGCTAACGTTAAATCTCTAAGTTGCAACCGTAACCATATTGACTACTTGGTGCAATGAGTGAGGAGCCATCAAGATATCAAAATGAAGGAAACAAGAGACCGGGCGCGGATGGCCGTAAGTACTTGTTATGCACTCGAATTGTATATTGAGGCGTTTAAACATTTTTTGAAAAATAATATACGTAATTTAACGTTATTGACATTCTTCTTCAAATTTTGAAGTTTTTTGTTCATATTTCTAAAAAGTACATAAAACCGGGCATGACAGAGAAAATATGAATACAGAATTGAATTCTACATCCCCCAATACCTAAGAAGTCATTTCAGATATATTGTTTTATTAAATTAAATGTATTTTTTATTATGAATTTTGCCAATTTTGATGTTTTTCTATTGTATTTTCAAAATTACAAAAAACCTGACTTGACACAGAAAATATGAACACAGATATGGATTCAGGGCACTTTCGTTGCCGAGAATCCGTAATATTTTCCCTTGTAGCAGAAAAAAAATGAACTGCATGTTACTGTAATCAATTTTGCAACTGAATAACTGGCGATGTTGATGCTGACCAAGGAGACAGACGAACAAAGATCCTGATCGTGAGCAATGCACGTGCAATAACCAGACAAGGAGAACAAAGTTGTCTAAATGATCATGACACAAGTTCACTTGGCAGTCTTTTACCAAATATTTAATGAGTGTGCACAAGATTTGAGCTATATTTCAACATACGAACCTTGTCTCCCGAGACAACTGGTCCTTGGGCACTGACTGCTTACTCAACAGTCAACGTTCCCTCCAAACAAGATTCAGCTTTGCACATCCAGGTCAAAACATTTTTTCATTAGAATACGATGAGCGTTACTTTTCGATCTGTCCTCATAAATTTAAAACGGTTTCTTGGTGTGGGGAACGAGGGATTCCAAAATGCCGCAACTGTGCTTGTCCTTGCATACAGAGGAACAGCAAGTTCTGGTGCAAAGAGCGTGAGGCAACCTTATTCCTTCAACACTTCTATCCAAATGTCATAGGTCTCAAAATACAAAGGATAAAATTTTACCGTGCTTTTAAGCAGTCCTTTGATGTCTCAGTTGGATTTGAAGGTAGGATAGTTAATGAAATACGTCGTTGAAAATAACAAGGAAGTGCAATATTATATTATTATTATTATTATTATTATTATTATTATTATTATTATTATTATTATTATTATTATTATTATTATTATTATTATTATTATTATTATTATTATTATTATTATTATTGTACCGGCCGGTACACCTCCACGCCGCTAGTTCAAATAGTGCGCCAATTGAAACTCCTCTACAGGAGAAAGCCTGAACTTTAAAAAACTCTATTAACTCAACAGTTTCTCAGAAGATGGCTCTGTTAGAATTTTGATGTGTTTTTGTTTGTCATTGATCAAGAAGTGTGGACGTTCTCTACCAGATGCCTCTACAAAACACTATGATCATGCACTCTGGTGCAAAGGAATGAACCTTCTTGAAGAAATTTTGTATTCAAAAGTTGTTGTCTTTACTTAATTTTGTTCTTTTATTTTTGGCTTGGCAATATTAATCCTTCCTTCCGCCAGGTTTGAACTTAGCCAATCCCGAATTTCTTTTATTAATTATCAGCCAATCATGTATGTCTTCTTCGCTATGGATATGTAGCTCTAAGCTATCCAATAAAGTTAAGAGGGCGGGTCTTAATTACCCCTGAAACGTCTCGAATTTCCCGCGAGGGTATAAAAACTGCTGATTTTCTTGTCTCCGGGCCACTCGTATAACATCTTACTCGGTGTGTGAATATGTAGCAGGGGGCGGGAAGCGCCTCGTTCTTCAGACAGCATTTCTTCTACAAAGTAATGGCCTTTTAACATCTTTATTTCCTGCTAGCTCAGCAGTTTAACTCCCGGGGAAGGTTCGAAACCTTTAGTATGTAAACTATTAAACATGTAAACCCTTTTCCTGGTAAACTTCAGTTTTCTTGAACTTTAATTCGGGGATGGTGGTGGTGGTGATTCGTGTTTTAAGAGGAAGTACAACTAGGCAACCATCCTCTTTAATTCAGGGATAGAGAGTGCTTTACCCTCTCGAGCTCCCCTTCAATTGAAAGTGAGGTAACTATGTTTTCGTAACCGTTTCTTCTCTTCCTTAATGTATTAAAGTTTTCTCATACGAGTCACATTCCTAGCTTGGGATTAGCCCCTGTGTATCGGCCTAGAGCTACTTCGGTTTTAAAATGTAGATTTAGGAGTGCAAATTCACGCCTCCATGCTTTTGTTTTGGGCCATTTAAATTAACCTGGTTTGCACACTAAGGCCCAGTAGATTGGGTACGAGATACCCCTGTTTCTTTATTATGCCTTGATGGCAGTTTGTGTAAAGGTTTGTTATTGCCTTTATAGGCTTGAAAGATCGAGAGCGGGTCAGCTCTTTATGGAGTTGTGGTAAAAGTGCCTTAGAGAGGCTTGAGATGTAAGGTTGGGAGCTAATGCTCCATGTAATTAAGGGTTTTCTGCCCTTTGGTGTTTTGTGATTGTGAGCTGAGAGCTCAAGGATTGATGAATTTGGGCCCCTAGCCCAGAATTTGAAAGACCTCTTAACTGGTGCTTTCTTGTAAAGCGGCATTGTACCTGATTTTCTTTGTTATTTCCCCCTAGTGGAAACTGTTTAAATTTTTCTCTTGCTTGTGTACCTGATTTAACTTGTTGTTTTTTGTTGTACGCTCAAAATTCTATGTCACCATTGTTAAGTTTTGAAAATATAACCTTGTTGAAATTTTAATTCATCTTTCGAACTTGCAGTTAGACCCATTCCATCCCGCACCTTCTTTCACCTCTGACTTCCACGGATAACTCCGTAACAATTATTATTATTATTAAAGAGAAGCCGAAGAGTGCCTGAAAGTTCTGATCGATGCCGAGATCAGATCACTTTTTCCTAGAGAATTCCTCGGTACGATAAAAGTGTATTGCCGCGAGGTACTGAGGCAGTAAGTTGTTAGTCTTGTCGTGTTAGTCAAATGAGAGACTGAATGTCGGTATCAAGTTTCGTATCAAAGTCACCGCTAAGTGTGTAAAGCGTGTTGTTTCGCGCGTCCACCGCCGATAACATCTCTGTTCTACTTCATGGCTGTCACCCAGCAGACAGCTCACTACCCGTCACAGTCTCTCAAATTCAGTTCATGAACTGAATAATGGATGTCAGTAGTCCTGTGTCCAGAGCTGGACGGGGAGCGACCGACTCCGCAAATTTGGAGAAGCTTGGGTTAATGAATTCAAAAATTCACAGTTAAATTCACATTTCATTTTGGTGACATTAGGTACTTGTAGCAAATTTAATAATATTTGCATTACTTACAATATTAAACACCTATAACATTTGTACCTCAAATATATTGTTAGTCCTAATAAAATGGACATAAAACATTCATATTCGTGTGTATATGTACCCGTCACTCCAAGTGCCGGATTTTCACGGTTAGAAGGTGGCACCCGTGCCTAAAGAGCTTTCATCCTCAAAGTGTGTAACTACTGTACTTTACATAAGCCTAGATGACTGTTGTTTGTGACTTGGCCCTCTCCAATATTTAAACAATAATAATAATAATAATAATAATAATAATAATAATAATAATAATAATAATAATAATAATAATAATAATGGTCCGCCTCTGTGGTGTAGTGGTTAGTGTGATTAGCTGCCACCCCCAGAGGCTCGGGTTCGATTCCCGGCTCTGCCACGAAATTTGAAAAGTGGTACGAGGGCTGGAACGGGGTCCACTCAGCTTCGGGAGGTCAACTGAGTAGAGGTGGGTTCGATTCCCACCTCAGCCATCTTGGATGTGGTTTTCCGTGATTTCCCACTTCTCCTCCAGGCAAATGCCGGGATGTTACCTAAGTTAAGGCCACGGCCGCTTCCTTCCCTCTTCCTTGTCTATCCCTTCCAATCTTCCCATCCCCCACCAAGGCCCCTGTTCATTATAGCAGGTGAGGCCGCCTGGGCGAGGTACTGATCATTCTCCCTAGTTGTATCCCCCGATCCGATGTCTGAACCTCCAGGACACTGCCCTTGAGGCGGTAGAGGTGGGATCCCTCGCTAAGTCCGAGGGAAAAGCCAACTCTGGACAATAAACAGATTAAGAAAGAAGAAGAAGAAAGAATAATAATAATAATAATAATAATAATAATAATAATAATAATAATAGAAGGAACATTAAATGGACTTAGGCTGGTGATATTTCGCAGCTCCAGTTGTACATTTAGCATTTTGTAATATTTTCAAGAAAAACATAATTGTAGTTAAATGTAATAAATATTGACAGTATTAATGTGAAACTAAAATCTCATTTACATAGATTTAACAGTAAAATAAAAATGTGTAATAAAATTTATAGGGTTGGAAAATCAGAGTAACAAAAACAAAATTAAGTTAAGTCCTGCTTTTCCTATTCTTTGTCACTTTATTTACTGTTACAGGAATGATAAATGCAAATGAAGTTTTCGGAAGTAAATCGCGTTACGGTATAAACACGGCTCACAAAAGTGATTTACAGGCGGTGCACAAGGTAGCAGCAAACTCGACCACTATTCTCATTGGCATAAATGCATCTTTACTTAGGCCTATATTTTTGAACTGGAACCGAAAGTGCCTGCAAAGCTAAGCTCAGTTTTCTACTCGGGCTGAACGAGGATTCCCGGATAGTTATTTTCATCGAACTGTGAACTATAAAATGCATTGCCATGACTATTTTCTCCACTAGAAACAATCTCCGCTTTTCTCTGAGGATTCCAGATTCTTCATGATTATAATTGAAATAAGTGACAACGAGTCTAGAAAACTACATTTCGCCGGGCTGAGTGGCTCAGACGGTTGAGGCCCTGGCCTTCTGACCCCAACTTGGCAGGTTCGATCCTGGCTCAGTCCGGAGATATTTGAAGGTGCTCAAATATGTCAGCCTCGTGTCTGTAGATTTACTGGCACGTAAAAGATCTCCTGCGGGACAAAATTCCGGTACCTCGGCGTCTCCGAAAACCGTAAAAGCAGTTAGTGGGACGTGAAACAAAGACTACATTTCAAATGTCTCACTCCAGCGTAAAAAGCGAACAATCAGTGCATCAACTAAAAGCTTGCGAAAGAGAAAGGTAAAACTACTCACTCCTCGCCTGAAGGTAACGGCGGGCCCCCTAGACGGTATGTAAGTAGCAATATCTCAAAAGTCTAAGGTTATTACAAGAATAATAAGTGAATTACATTTTAATTATTTTAGAAAAATATTATTATTAGGAGTATCTTTTGGTATTTTGAAATATCAACATGTATTAGCGTTAAGACGGTGGGTGACACCTGCCGTGCAGTTACCGGAGCCAATAGGGAGACCCCTACTCACTATAGGAGAACGAGACGCAGTCAGCTTGTGAAGTAGGCCTAAGTCATGTGTTTGGGATTGATTTTCCACTTCACAGCAAATCTATTTAATATCAAAACACGCCTGCTAGACACATGTTGTTAACAGAAACAACAACACAGACCTGATCATTTTGTCTTATAAAAGTTGAGCCGCGGCCAGTAAAGTGGCTCGCCAGTCCGTGTCCATATGGATCATGTAAACCGTGACAAGAATTAGTGAAATATTTTACAATGTCGAAACAACAACTGGCACACAGCCTACTTCATACTCGTCCAGTACAGCCGTCTTCCTTAAAACGTCAAGAGTCTCTCAGTGCACATGAAGACCGTTCTCACAACCTGTGTGCATCTGGTGATTTCAAAAGGTATTTATCTGTCAAACGATCTGACATTGTAAAATATGAGGGGAATTCTGAAAACAAGGATACAGATGTATTGAACGCAGGTCTGTAGATGACTGCCGCGGCTTGGCCCCGTTTGCTCATTCTTGGAATGTTCGCACTTGTTTAATTTGTTTCGCTATCGCAGCTTCAAGTAAAGGATGCTCCTGATTGCGTACAGTCAGGCGGGCACGTACTACAGCCAGCAGAGCTCCACGGGGCAGATTTCGGAGCTCCAGTCAACTTCATCAATAGGTACCGAGGCAAATGGCAAACGAGGGGGCGTTCGTTTCGAAAATTTTCTTTTCTGAAGAATCCCAGTTTCACAATAATGGTATCGCGAATCTCTACAACATCCATTACTGGAGCGCTGACAGGTAGGATGAGGAGAAATTGGTGTGGTATTTCGGGTAACCGCTACCTGCGGTTGTTAGAGCATGTGCCTCAGCATGACGGCACCTGACGTCACCATGGCGCGCCAAATCACCACTGTTGGACTTCCTTCTGACAAGCCAGTCAGAGGCCTGAAAACATGCTCCAGCAAGTCGGAGTCTCAGTTCAACGGTGGGCATACACGTTCTGATCACCAAACGCCCCTTTTCAGGACCACATAAACATGCCCGCGAACTAAGGCGAAGTTTTGAAAAAAGCTCCTCCGGGGGATTCGAACCAGCTCCCACTTTATCCGGCCGCTTACGTTACTGCCGGGTCGAGCTGAGCTAGTACTACCGTACGGCCGTCACACCGGCTGGCCCGATGTTTGTATGTCGTCTATAAAATGCGTGTGCGCGAAGTGTGGCCTAATACTACATTCCAGGAGCAGAAGCGTCTCACTGTAGTACACCAACCAACTGAAGATAACAAAACGCAATTTCTGGTACTTTATTCCAAAATGATTTAACTTCTTTACAAACAAGCCACAAAATGTCTGAAGTATCTTGAATCGTTTCTCACGGATAATAATAATTCTCTTATTGAAGATATATAAGTTATCAAGTCGTGATATTCAGCTTCGCTCCACCATGCATTATACCCTTACTTCATTGTTAAATATAGCCTTTTTCTTATAATTGCACACCTTACGTGGTATTATTGATCTCGGAGATGAGTCCTGCGAACTTCTAAGCCGTGCTTCTGACCACAGGAACTGGTTTAGCAGCAGTAACAGTCCACATTAGCATACAATGAGCACTCTCGTACGTTATCAGCTGTACAATCGACCTGCGAGAAGGTGCCCCCACCCTCTCGTTCGTGACTTGACATGAAATCCAGCACAGGGGTCAACTTCAACTGTCTTCTTCCTCAATAGAATATGCGACCTCTCAGTCTCATGTCCGTGTGGGTGTTGCAATAGCGCTTTCTGGCGCTCCTTGCGCTAGACACCGCAACTGCTTTCTGAAGTTTCCTCATAATTTCTGCAAGTATCTGAGACTCTGAACTGATAACCTGACAGTTATAGGATATTTCCATTGGACAGGAGCAGTAGTTTCCGGCATCCATAACTAGACTTGTTGCTTCACAGGATTTATTTCTATCTTACAATCATTCAATATCTCAAAGACAGTCTTCTTGAAATTTAACACCTTTACTGAACATTATTATTGTTTAAAGCGTTCACAAACTAATTCACTGTTTGGCTGGTTAAACCAACACAGACAGGTTTTATGGCGGATAGGACAACAATTTGCCTGTGTGAAAATGGTAAACGGCTGTACAACATTTGGAGTGGAAGACCGTGCGGCCAGTATTTACACAGTGAGACTAAGTATTGAGGTATTACAGCGCATAATTGTGGAGTTAGGTTTTATAAGAAGAGTACAGATTGTTCTGTTGTTGGGAATTGTCGTTCAAGTCGGCTATTTCTCCAGGGTCTTCTGGCCAGTCACGGGTGTTCAATACATTGGTCCTCTGGAGTGCATCGTGAGCCAGACGTATTCTTGGCTGTCTTCGTGATCGTTTCAAATTCTTGAACCAGACTTGCGGTAGGCCTGTTGCTTGAATATGGTTCGTAGAGGTGTGGCTTCTTTCGCAAGCTGGTCTACCGTACCAGCGTGTCCTTTAATCACTAGCAGTTGCACTTGCTGAGCTGCTTTCTGGGCGGTATGGAGCTTTTGAAGGGCCCATTTGCATCTTGTTTACATAAGGTGACAGTGTCACTACGATACTAAAGAAGATGAACATAGTATTTCCCGGTATGACGGACGTGCTTGACAACGGCGCTACCACAACAGTGTGCCTCGTGCTGCTTCTTTTTCTAACTACTTGTGGTCGTCTAGTTTAAGGACATACACGTGGCATAGCTTTAAAACCTATACGACACAAATTCATTTTCCAACGTGCGAACAATATAATCCATACAAACAGAAAGAAAGTGCATTAAGTATTCGTCTGTAAGAAAGACAGCGTTTCTGGGGGTCTTCATACCTCCTGGCTCCTTTCTTCTGTGACATTTCCTTTAAACTTTTTAAAATGCATTTGACTAAGCTTTCGCTTCTTTCTACTATACATTAGTATGATGATGCTAATGCCATAAAGTCTCATACTCATCTCCATAATGAGTCCATGGGGGTGCTACGTACTATACAGTGCATCATTTTGTATCAATAGTAATTGTTCCCTTTTCGTTTACGGTCTATAACTTAATACACTTTTATTAATAATTTGATTATATAATTTTTTTAAAGCAAAAATTGTCTCTGCTTGAAAACATTTACTTTGTGATATTCCGTAGGTAATTTATTTATTTGCGTTTGAATGCTTGAAATTCCTAATATTTTCATATAATTAATGTACCTTAGAGTCATTGAAGTGCAAATGGGGAGGACACACAGACTAACGTTGTGGGATCCTAGAATCGGCAAGAGAAACGTAGGAAGGCAGAAGATCGATGGGCTGATTCGTTCAAAAATGGCTGGTGTACAGTGGACAAGAGGCAGACAAGAATGAAAGACCCTTGAAGAACTCCTCTAATTTTGTATGTGCTTAGATATATGAACAAGAATAATAATGTAATGTTATTTGTTTTACGTCCCACTAACTACTCTTTTACGGTTTTAGGAGACGCCGAGGTGCCGGAATTTTGTCCCGCAGGAGTTCTTTTACGTACCAGTAAAGCTACCGACACGAGGCTGACGTATTTGAGCACCTTCAAATACCACCGGACTGAGCCAGGACCGAACCTGCCAAGTTGGGGTCAGAAGGCCAGCGCCTTAACCGTCTGAGCCACTCAGCCCGGCGTGAACAAGAATACACAACAGACAAGATGTATAGGTTAGAAGTGTATGTGTCACTAACAGTCAAGAAAAGTGCATCACATGATGAAGCTTAGCAGGAGACCATTGCCCTTAAGGGATTTCGAAGGCTAGATTTAGATTTAGAGTCATATATCCCACAGGCATATTTAAGACGCCCTTGTCAGTACATCCCCCCATTCGCCTGATTTTGGAAACAGGTTCTGAATTTTAAACCACGTTTACCCGTGCAGCACCTTATAGTCCAACAAATTGATGCTAAAGCAAGGACAACCAGGTGAGAAGCTCGTGAGGACGCACGTAGGAAGAGAAACATACCCTCACGACGCTGCGAGCTATACAGGAGCCAAATGCTGATCGAATACAAAACAGAGACTTTCCAAATCCGGACACGAACGGAAGATAAATAATGAAATACTTGTGACCAGCACGCTCTCCTGGCGGGAACACTTCTCACTCAGTGACGTGACTTTGCTTGGTACAGTACGGTCCCAGAGCCAAACGAATTAATACTATTTGCAATTAAAGTCCGTCAAACCGGTCGGGAATCGAACCTAGGACTCCACGCCAAAATTATGGTAATTTCTTGAAAAATAGATCGTTGTGTCTCATTCCCGGTCAATAAGAATCCAAAATATAGCTGACCTTTCTTTGTTCGTTGAATGTTTATGCTCCTCAGTGCATCAGGTACAGCCCGGCTGCACTAACATTTCTCAAAATAATTGTCTATCATTTTCCTTATTATTTCTCTTTAAAAGCTATTCGTTTAAAAAACTGAAGACAACAGGCGTAGCGGGTGCGGTGCGGGCTGACTTGTGACGTGCAACACAACGCGGTAGACCGCCAGCAGTACGGATAGGGCCAAGGCCGCACTAGATAGACAGGCCACAAGGCTCGGACCGTGACGTCACGCTAGTGGCTGGCGTTCAGCATGGCAGTGTAGGGCCCGCTCTCACTTTCACCATGATATTGTTCATTTATTCAACCTTAACGATAAAATTGAACACTCCTTCAATTGTGGCTTTACTTAGGCTTGTATACTACACGAGTTTTATGCGGGGAGAAAACTGGAAGGGCAGTACATGTACATTTCTTTACGTAAAATTATAATGACATCTGTCACATGTAACTCAACACGGTATCTTTAAAAGATTAGAACGCATAATACGTATACAAAAAGTTTTAATGTTACTAGGAAAATGCATGATGGCAATTCACAACAATAGTCTGAAACCTTTCTTAGAAATTAAGCTGCAACTTAAAACTTACCTAAGAATTCCTAAGGTTTCAGTTTGTACATTTTTATTTTCCTGAGGATTTCTTCTTCTCAGCGATGAGTTTATCTACGGTAACTTTTCTATTGTTATTCAATAATATATTACAAAAGATGTATATACATCTGTCAACGAAATGTTTAAAACTATTTATTTAATCACTGCATGTTTAAACATTTTCGTTTTCCAGAACATTGTTGACAAGCGAAGTCAGAATTTTTCTCTGAGAATCCTCATGTAAAAACATTAGTATACAGGTTTACATTTTGTAGCTCTAAAAGAGTCTGGTACAACACAGGGCAGGAGCAAGCCAAGGCCGCACTAGATAGACTCAAACATTTTTTTTTGTCTGACTCAGAGTTGTCAAAGTCAGGATAAGTTGTCAGCTTGATTAAGCCAGTTATTTATTAAGATTTTAAATAAATGACCATTATCAAACAATTTTGTGTGTGTGTGTGTTTGTTTCGTCAAATGGATTTTGAAAAGTGGTTTGTAAATTGCTTTTGCACAGCTTTTCAAACATTTTCCTGTTATTTTTAGAAATTATGCATGCTACCTTATAAGCTATAGGACTATCTGTTAATACTTTAAAGACTTGCAAAGTTAGTTCTTCTAAGAAATGTCACATTAGGTTCTTACATGGAAACAAATCAACAACGTCTTTATTTTTTTAAAGACTGGATGACAACATAAAAGTTTGTGCAGTTGTAGCTAATGTAGTGTTATTTTCTCCGCTTTTACTACTAAAAGCAACTCCCTCTACCTTTCCTCCTAGCGGGCGATCTGGCCGTGCGGTTAGGGTCGTGCGGCTGTGAACGTGCATCGGGAGATAGTGGGTTCGAATCCCACTGTCGGCAGCCCTGAAGGTTTTCTGTAGTTTCCCATTTTCACACCAGGCAAATGCTGAGGCTGTACCTTAATTAAGGCCACGGCCGCTTCCTTCCAGCTGTTATGCCTCTCCTATCCCATCGTCGCCATAAGAACTAGCTGTGTCGGTGCGATGTAAAGCCACTAGCAAAAACAAAAATAAAACCTTTCGTCCTTTATAGTTCAGCTCACGTTTTATGTAGACTCCATTCAACAAGTTACAAAATATTTCATGCTCCTTTAACAATTTTAGTTTCTTTTTTCAAGTAATTCCAATGTGAATCATCAATACCCGAATTTCCCGTGCCTAGTTTTGCAGTAAAAGACTGTGAATAACCGGGTGAGGCATTGTAAGAAACGTTGACTGTCTTATCTTCTTTTACGCCCCAGGAAATGCGAAAAATATTGAAGTGAACCATGTTATTAGAATACAGGAGTAAGATACTTTCTTTGCAAAGGCTATATTTAACTGTTCCTTAAAAAAATTATAATTGATCAGTAATGATACACTCATTAACTTCACTTTCAATTTCATCGATTATTTTGTGTACAGATTCTATTTTGTCGTGGGCAGTCACTTTTGAGTTACGAGAAGGTCTAAACAGGAAGTTATAAATACTTTTCTAATTTGACCATTTTAATATCTTGCCCCCATCACCTAATGCACGTATATCAGGGTTATAACTCATGAAAATATCATGTTTAATAGATTTAAAATCAAGAGCCTCGTTTAATGTTAAGGAAGTACCAATTTTCGGAATATTTTCTCAGTCACATACATTTTGAAAATACAGACTTTGGCTGTTAAAGTTGACGGAAACTTTGTCCAAATCTAATTTGCGTTTAATACTGAAATTACCCTGAACGTCATCGAAGTCCTTGATCCTGTCATATTCTTCCTCTTCCCGTTTTTCAATTTCTTCTTGTCTTTGAATAGGATTTTTGCTCGTTGTTGGAAGATTTTTTACACAGATAGGCAGGCATATTTTAAAACTTAGGAATAGCATCGTTTGAGAGTTTTAAATGGTTAGGTTTTACAGTTAAAAGAGACTCATCAGCTCTTTTAACGGAATCGTCCCTAATTACGAAACTTTGTCGAAGTGTTTTATGCACACAACTGAGCTTGCTGAAGGGATGAATTCGGTTCGATGGATAGCTATGATCCACTTTTGTTTCCGAAACACGCCAGTAGGAAATTTAAACACTGAAATATTAGGCTGTTTTGAACTGTAGTTGATTCTACAACCAGGTATACAACACGACGTGGCCATAATTCACAATGTCCACACACATTTAAATCATTCAACACCATCGATAGCCTCACTGCTGCGAGGTTCAAATCAGCTTACAAGTCACTGGCGAGAAGTGAAGCGGCTGGCGACTAGTGTGACGTAGCGCCCGAAGTGGAGGGGGAGCCTTATGGCCTGTATATCTAGTTGGCCTTGGATAGGGCTGGCTTGTGCTTGGCGCACGGCACAAGCTGGGACGATATTATCCGAACACACTCGAATATGTAAGCCGGGCCACTGCATGCCGGCTCCTATAGCATTGCTGACAATGTTAGTATCTCAATCTCTCGCTAAAACACAATCAAACAAAGACAAATTTACTAACATATTTTGTCGCAAGAGTTGTGGCTACTGTTCCAACAGCTGTAAGAGGAAGCTCGTTATAAATTTCAACTTGTGGTGTACGGGGTACCCTTTTACAGTGAAAATAAATGTCCGTTGTTTTCATGTGATTCGTGTCCGTGTGGCAGGTTAATTGAAAGTGAACTGTGAATAAAGGAATGGAGAAACATTAGAAGCTATTTGCATACGGCTGAGAAGAATACCAAAATTGAACTGAAAAGACATTCTGATTTAAAAACAGAAAATGGAATTTTGCTAAGTATTGAGTGCTTTGTGTTCAGATATTGGATTTAGTCTCCGTAGAAATTGATGCAAGATTTCAAGATATGCAGAAGCTCAAATTTCTTTCCTGAGAAGATAGCTCTAAGTTTGAAGAATTTTCTTAAACCCTCCATCTTGATGCTCTGGAGAACTTAAAAAAAAATTATTCCTCGATATTTGACACACAAAAAAAGAACGTCAGTATATGTATTATGATTCTACCTACGAAAATACCAGTTTGGAGGAAATAATTCTGTAGTTCAATGAGAATGAACGTGTTCAAAGAAGCGTATAAATTATTTTGTTTAATACTTACTATACCATCTCCCAGCCCCTCAGTAGAAATAAGTTTTTTGTGCCTTAAGCCTACTTAAGGAATCAACATCCCACGAGAGGCACTACAATGTCCTTTTACAAGTTCGGTGCTTCAAAGGACCGAAGAGTAGAGACGTTACCAAATGTAATATTTGCTTATATTTGTACTTATATTGTGCTTGAAGATGATACAGTGGATGATTTCTTCGGAAAGCGTCACCCCGATACCTGATTTCCTCCTGGACACGCGCATGTGTTGGGTTGCACCAAACTTACAACCCACGAGCCGCCAGTGACGAATGTTGCTTGTGATTATCGTATCTACTGGCTGCGCAGATACTGACATTTATTAAAGACGCAAAGCTGACTAGTTCGCAGATACATCCTTTTAGAACGTAACAAAGTCCATTTGTTAGGTTCATTTAATGCTCAGTTGAATGCTCAGTTCGGAGGAACCGAGTTCAATCTGTACTTATTTCTTCTCGGTTGGTAACGGAGTGTTTCCGTTTCTGTCAGACACAGCGACCAGAACCCTCGATAAAGGTAAGGCACAAGGGTAGTGTCAACCTCAAGTAACTGAGGAATAACAAGACGACAAATGTCTTAATATTTGCTGAAACGTACGGAGATGTAAAACTAGGCTATCTACTAGAGAGACAAATTAAATTCTTGTGACCAGCATCTTCAACCTTCGTGGAAAGTTACTGTACTTAAGATATAAGCCAAAGGAAAATAATAAATAGAAATTTGTCAACAAAGGTTACTTTTGTCGGAATGATTGAAAATAAGGAGGTATAAAAACGCTAAATTCTGGATTTACCTATTTTTCCGCTGAGATTTATAAAATCTAGCCTCTTCGAGGATTTCTCACGGAAGTGGGAAGATGAAACAGCACCACCGAAAGTCTGTCGTGAACTAGTTTCCCCACTGTGTGCTCTCACCAGCGGGACATTCACAGCACGTGGTCTTCAATTACAGTCCACAAAGTGTGAAACACGTACGGGGAAACCAAACGATCATAAATGTGTGTGAGTGTGCAGTATTGGTGGATGGCCATAGCCTGTGACTCAACTCTAAGCTGACAAGTTAATTGAAATTTGCGCGGTTTACTCGTGATTTCTGTTGTTATATTGTCTTTATTCCTGCACACTTCATGTTTTAGGTTTGCCTACAAGAAAAAAGTCACACACGGTAAAATCAGGGGACAAGGAGGAGAGCAATCCTCTGTTATATCGGCCGCGGAGTCAGCAACAACAGATTATCTCCTGCCGTTTCTCTCTGAATTCACCGCATATAGGCCCTCTCAGTTAACCGGCTCCAGTATCTCGACTCGTATGCACTGAGCTGTGTGTTCTGCAACTCGTCATACTGATTTGTGTTGCAATGATGTGCTCACTTCAGCGACGAACTGCTCTGTACAAATGTGGCTCATCCCATAGCGTGTGTTTCTCCGCACACATCCTCCATCTCTTCCAGTTTCAATCCTTATTGACGTCACTGAATCTCTGAAAGTACCGCATCCATCATGAGCAAGCAGTGCCCTCGGGGAGTCTTCAAACTTTAATTCCGCATTCGTGTAAAATAAGAATACGACAGTAGAGATTGTCCATTTGTCATGAACCTACACCTGGCTTGTATTGTTAGCTTATTACTGACCTTATTGGACAGAACTGCAGAGTAATCTGCATCAGCAATGAACCTCAGTGCAATTGTATTTAAATAATGAATATTACATGAGCTAACAACGGCACAATAACGATTGGCCGAAATCAAAATGCCTTTTCTTTTCACAATAGAGTAATCTGCACCCTCCCTCACATTCTACCACCCTCTATTAACAGCAATCAAAAGGACAATGCCAGAGTCCGACAGTTCGAAGAGTGAAAGACGGGGCCGGGAAAGATGTGAAAATGAAAGACTCTAGTGCCATCGACGTCGGAAATGAACAAGAGTTCACCAAGAGAAGTAGGACAGGACTTCACATTCCGCAGGATGCCACAGACAAACATGAACCTTTCAATGCACTAATTGATATGTGGCTCTCGCTTCGAGTGACTCATAGTCTATATTTGTGAGGTGAACTTGTCTTTGGAATATTCTACCTAATTCATAAAAGCTTATTCCAGAGGCGTCTAAATAATTTGTTAAGAAGAAGTTCATGTGTACGACGACTTCGCTATGAACATAGACAGTTGTTAATAGTTACTCATCTGTTATCAACGGTTACATTTGTTGACGGTGCAAGTGAAATGCGCCCTTTTAGCCCCCTCTTTTGACAGGCAGTTATTTTACACGTTCCTGTCTTCTGCCGTAAAGAGGGAAATTCCTAGAAGAAACGTAACAGCTACTGACGGAAAGCGAAACAGCCAGCCAGCAATAAGATATGAAAGGGACAACTCACAAGGCGAAGAGATTGATGCTAAAAAGAAAAGTCACTATCTGAAAGATAGATGCCGAATAAAAGGCTGCGGAACGGTTCGAGACGCTCTAAGATAAACAAGAAATAACCCTGCGCATTGTGGATCACAATCCGCTGTCTTCTCGTTCATAATTATTTTATTTTTCCTCACAGTAACCCTTGGCTGAGGGCTGAAGAGTCGACATCGTATTGTTTCTCAGTATTTATTCTTTTTGCTCTTCCCTCACACAAACAAAAATACAATAACAGAGTGAGGAACTGTCAGGCCACAAGCGACTTGTTAGCCTGAGTTCGACACTTCCCTCCACTCACTACATACGGTACTTTCTAATATTATGCTGAAAGCATTAATTAATTATAAAGTTTAAAAGCATTTTATGCAGCATTAACGTCGTTTGTTAGACTTCGGATTCTGCCTCGTTTAACGAAAATACAATATCTGCCAACCGCACTTTACATAATTTATTACAGTAAAGTACAATAGGATTGCATATTCATGCTGTTAAAATCGCGTAAGTAATGTAAGCAGTGGAGAGTGGACATCCCTCGTGTCTGACCTCGCTTGGTCAACTCTTGTTCTCTTCCAAGCCGGCGGTATTACGTTTGCGAGCTCAAGAGAGTCTCTTCAGGTTAGTGTCAATAGAGAACGGTTGTAAGAGTGGTGTCGTCAGGTGACTGTGGTTCAGAAAGTGGCACGATCTAGTCCACATTCTCACTCAAATGTTCTGCACAGAAAGGGACTAGGCTCTGCCCTCTTGCAAACAAACAAGCGGACAACGAAAAGTTGATGGTCATCACAACATGCTGCTTTCCTCGAAAACATTTGCAGATAATTGAACATTTTCATTATTAAATACATCATTGTTATAATACGTAGGACCTCGTATAAACAAGCCTTTTAACGGCTGAACGAATGTTACAGTGTTATTAAAATAAATTAATCTGCGAAAAAATTAACTGAGGCTCAATTCTGACGTCTCGGACGTCGGCTACCTCTTGAAACATGAGACTTGTGGCGCGCGTAAGCTCTTTGAATGGAGAGAGCAGCATTCACAACTCATGAGCCTTGAGTTCTGTGTTCGCGCCAGGCAATCAGTCGATCTCTTCCCGACCCCGACTATAATAAGTAACCTTTCCAAAAACATACAATGCTCAATATATGTGAAATGAAGGGAAATAAACAAAATTGCACCTTTCGCAATTTTTCATAAGATTACTACATTTTGCCAACTTCTTTCTTCTATTTCATGCTTCAGCACCACTGTTATCTACTAGCTGATGTACCCGTACTTTGCTACGGAAAGACTGTTTTTGTGGTTTTCCCAAATGAAGTCAACAATGACATCAGTGTACTCGGTGAAATGAAAATTCACCCGTTTTCTCACTTTTAAACGAACACTGCCGATCTAACAGTCCAAAATTTCCGAGCTGGAATGACCAGGCCACAGACAGCCATGAACACTCCTTTGCCATTATTCCGTCAAAAAATCGGTGCCTCAGAGTAGGGATGGAATATCTGGAATGAACCAGAGCCAGGCAGCAGTAGAGATGAGCGGCACCACATGATGAGCTTTAGACTCTTAATAGGCCGATACTACGGTGTACTGAGATCGAAACACAGGTCGAGCAATGACACCGCTTTGTGGACGACACCAGTATTCACGCGAAGTCATCCAAAGTATTCTGCTCACATTCACAAAGTGTAGTCAAGTCCATACCAGCGCAAGATGGACGGAAGGAATATCTTTAAACTGAACAGCAATTTTAAACAAATTAAATAGTGTTCATGAAAACATATGATCTTTAGAGCACTGAAACGACTGTTATCGTCCGCCTCGTTGGCCGTGCGGTTAGGGGCGCGGCTGTGAGCTTGCACCCGGGAGATAGTAGGTTCGAATCCCACTGTCGGCAGCCCTGAAGATGGTTTTCCGTGGTTTCCCGTTTTCACACCAGGCAAATGCTGGCCGCTTCCTTCCCGCTCCTAGCCTTTCCTATCCCATCGTCGCCATAAGACCTATCTGCGTCGGTGCGACGTAAAGCCCCTACTCGCGTCTACTAGCAAAGGGCGAACTGGATCAGCCCGTTAGTTCAGATTTTCTCTCACTTGTGTGGCGATATGAGAACAGCAACGTGATGTAGTTACTGTTCCTGAAGCAAGGACATAGGGCGAGGAAGCCAAGACACATCTGCCAGCAAGTGCGGGGTAAATTTATTTTTCAGTCGACTTCAAGTAGAATTATTTCCGTCTGCGCGGTGACAGGGACACATATAGCATCTCCAGCCTGTCGTCTCCACAGTCGTAATATTTACTGTTTTACGAGAGCTTAGAAAGTAATGCTGCAAGGTTTTAACTTGCGGCTCAGTCCGTACATTAGAATACAACAACACCAACTACCCAACTTTACTTGTTAGCAGTGCCTATACAACATATCTTGTACAAAATTGAATTCTAAATATTCTTAACAGAACGAACAGATGAGCTATACACTGTATTCTTTATAATAATCTTTGAAACAGTAAAAGAATTACTGCAATCTGTTGATACACAAACACACTCGATACATTCAACAAGTTGTTGATAACACGATGTGCAGATAGGAACATTTCTGAAAATAAAAGAAACACCAATCATTATCACTGTGTGATCTGCGTGCATCTCTCTTGCTGAGGCTTTGTAACACATTTTGTACAGTCTTTGTGAATAGATAACAGTGATTTTGATGAAGATCCTTGTGTGAAGGTTTGGCTGGATACAGTTGAATACAGTTGATTTGCACGTAACAGAGTACATGAACTGTGTACAGTACGTGACGACCAGAGTGTCCTACATGTGTAGCATTCTCCGCATCACGGCTCTATGCGCACAAACAGGCAGTGAAGTACGACCATCCTCTGCTAACAGTAATCAGAGAGGAAGAGAGACCTAACAGGCCTACGTTCAGGTCGGAAGAGAACACGAGTTAAGCAAGGAAGGTTGGACAGGAGGAGCCAACCCACGCTATCAAGTTAAGAGCCCATCGTCCTCCTGCAAGAGGCAGGGAATACTCTACCAGCCCACCCCACCAGGATAGAAGTAGCCGCAATGTGAACGTGGAACCAACCAGAACATTTGACAGCTGCTGATCCTTCCAGAGCCAGTCTAAGCACGACAACGAATTAGCCGAGAGATTTACAACTCGCGGTCCGACGTCCACAGCGCCCATTTATTTCCATTTGTTCTCAATAAAGGCAACACTTCCTTCGTTCACATAAAGTGCAGTCTTGGGGGAATGCACATTCGTAATTACGTTTTCCAGAGCTACATCATGACGTAGAGGGAACTGAGTGCTGGCGACAGGAAAAGCCAGGACGGCAGACTGGCCAGCTGAAAGTGTCCATCAAACAGAATATCACCATACAAACTTGTTCTTTTTTCGTGCCGAGTCACACAGTTAACTACGCCGGAAAACATGAATTTTCTTGAGTGTATAAGAGGCCTGTTTAAAAAAATCGTTATGTATGTGACACTATGTGTGATAATTCTGTTTGGATGTGAAAGTGCCCAGAAAAGACCGCAAAACTGTTTAGAAAACTCCTACGTTTTTTAAAATGTTGGTAATGTGAACAGTCATTGCCGATACATCGTGGCATATGGGACATATTGCAGGTGTCTGTCAGCCCAGAGGCTGGTTGGATCCTCAAATAGCACCACCAAAGGTTATGCGGTTGTGAGGAAAACCAAAAACCAATGGCAGCACTAAAATGAGGCGTACTAGGCAAGATGAGGAGTGAGGTAGTTTGCCATTGCTTTCCTCACTGGGTCAGAAAGTACTATTGCAGCACAACTGACCCTATGAGCAGCACCGTTCATAACACTCAGATGCACTACGTCATGCTCTGAATGTCATTACTCAGCACTACCCATACCCCAGCAACTTCCATATTGTCACAGCCATGGATGTTGACTGGGACTTGGGTGGAAGCTACACTTTACTCTGGCTTTCGCTTTTCTCTTCCGGACGATAAGGAGACATGAAGCCTGCTGCTGAGCTTCTCAATTCATTTTGTCGGGTATTTTGACTGTTAAATAGGCCTTTGGCCAAATTTCAAAAAAAATGGCTGACCTTCGAGCGTGCGTTGTAGTAATAATAATAATAATAATAATAATAATAATAATAATAATAATATTAATAATAATAATAGAGCTATTACTGTACATTGCAGCAATCCACCACCCACTGTAGCAAACAAGGCAATAAGCCAGGTGAAGCTAGACGAATGCGGGGAGGAAGTAGCGCTGACAAGGACGGATGGGAACAAGACATGAGCCTAGAGCTTTGTTCGTGCAGCGAGAATTTGGTATTCTGATTGCTAGTCTGCTGTTCGTGCAGGCGTGGGGTCCAGTTTCGTACACTCAGCAGAATTTGTGGTTTGTTTTCGGATTTCCAAATGAGACATGCGCATTAACCCTTGTCACACGTGGTTCACAAAGCACAGATCCTTATAAATATAGTTGTTCCGTGTTTTTGTTGACAATAACATTCCTTGACGGCGGCATTCTGAAATAAAGTCTTAATTAAATGTAGCAGTTGCACATTCCGTTTAATTGGCGTACATGAGCGGTACATATCGTTAATTAAAACCATTATCACGATAAAATTAATGTGAACCGTTGTCAATGTGTCCGTCTAGGTGCATTTGAATGATCTGTTAGTCTATGCTTACTTACTGATAGGTAGTTGACTGTTGACCATATAAAATCTTGTATATTTTTGAGATGTCAGACATTAGTTTTACGAGTGACTCCAGTGAATCTTCAAGTGATGATGACAATCTAGATTTATTTGATATTACCGGTGAGCAAATTGTTTTGAGGGTGTTGTGTCAACATATAATGATCAACATTTTAGAGTCAGTCGACACGTGGCCTGAACGTTCTTCCAACAGCCAATATTTTAATTATCAATGTGCGGGAAATGGAAAATTAAGTAGCTTCCGATGTACTTATGATTTGCTGCTCATCAGACAGCTCCATATCGTGATGTAATTCACAAAGTCATACAACGTATGGTGTACTTCATAAGTAATTTATCTGATCAAATAATAAACTGGCCTACAGGAGATGAAATCACTACTATTGAAAGACACTTTACGCATAATCATTTCCCCGGAGTAATAAGAGTGACAGATTGTACAATTATTGAGCCAAAAATGATCCTGATTCGTACCTAAACAGAAAATCTTTTTATTCCATCCAGGTAAGATAGAAAGTTTGCTCTGCCCTTCATTTTATGCTTTACAAATCGGTAAAATGGTTTCACTTTATCAAAAGAATAAGATAACCCTAATCACGAAGCCGACATTTTTTCTCAGTTACAGGTTGTGTGTGGTTACAGAAGGAGAATAAGACACGTGTTTTCTGTATTTTACAGTAGAGCTTGCCAGAGAAATGCGTGATAGCGGCTATCGTTGTCTGCTCCACTTGATGACACCCTGGTCAACTGGGGCGTAGCCAGTGTTTCAAGTTTCGTCAGTTATATCACATAAAAATGAAGAAGCAGGTGCCAATTGTTCAAGAGGAGATAGAGGTAGTAGGAGTAGAGGATAGAAATAGAGATGGGATAGCCAGGAGAAATCATGTTGCCTTTTACATACTTGGAATAGTTGTCACAATAGATGTTACATTTAATGGGTAACAGAAATATAAATCTTAAATTGTACATAAACACATCACATATCAATTGTAGAAGCTACATTTATATTCTTCTCTAACAACTGTTTCAGGATGTTATTCCTCTGTTCAATCAGATCATTGTTTTTTATTTTCTTGCCATTTCTTTTCTTACAGTCTAACCTATCCTTCTGATACTTTAAACTCTCCTGTCTAATATTCCCTAGCACATCAACTGACCTTACTGAGCGCCTGTAATTTGTTATTAGGAGTTTGATTTGCTACAGCCGGGTTATGATCATCAACTGCTACGGAGGCTACCTCACATTGTGTGGTTACCGGCAGTTGTGCTGGTTGATAAGAAAAGTTCAGGGTAAATATTCCGTTTCTTCTGAAAAATCTCGTTCATTTTGTTAGCCGACTCCTCCCTGTTTTCTTCATATCGTCTATGTATTTCTTGTAATTTCTCTTTATTACACGCCATCTATTTTCACAGTTAGCTGGGGAAACTTTCACACTAAACTCTTCTTTGATTTTCATTACAATGAAGTCCTACAATCTCTTCTTATTCCTAATTTCCATCGACCCTACATTGTTCCTATATCTATTAAACTGGTCTATTAAAAGTAACGTGTGACCATGGCCTATATTCAACATCACTATTTCCTCCTGACAAATAATTGTATTGTATTACAATTTAATTTGCATTCATTATTTTCATTGCGTTACTAATTGACACAGCTATTAATACTATCCTCCATAGATTTACATAATATAGACTTCAAAATAAGTTGTTTCATTTGTACTTGCATGTTGCGTTCAAATTTTCGTGCTTTTAGTCCAAATGAGTAGTATATTTACGACAAAATAACTCTCAGTAGAACACAATTAATGAATCAATCTATCAATCAATCGAATATAAATTACGTAATTGGGAATTGTGCTGACATCTACTGGTAATATTTTTACTACGTGACCGTTCGCGCAGGAAAGAATCGGAAATTGTTGCAAACTGTTCCTAAACCGCGTATGCGCTCTCTTGTACAAAACACAAAGTAGGGTAAAGTAAGGTAATTTGGTGATAATTTTCGATTATAGCAACATAAAGGGGAGAAAATACATTATTTATTTCCTTTAAATTCCATGTATCATATAGAACAGAACATTGGCTAAAGGTTTTGATCATGAATGTATTCTTGCAATTACATCACCTTGAACTCTTTATGATTTTATGCAACTCAACTGAGTTAGGTTATTTGGTGATACATATAGGTAATTTGGTGATTAGTAGCAAGGTAATTTGGTGATAGTTATTTTAGAACACTTTTTACTTTCAGGAGTTGTATAACTACATTTCACAGGAGTTTTCGTCTTATGATGAGTCTTCACAACACACGTGACACATTCACATGATTATGTCGTCAGTATCTTGTGATTGGCAATCTTCATGCATAGTATGTGTACAAAAGCTGCACTGAATCCACTTTTCCAAAGTTTTGCGTTTTGAATCATTAGAGTACGATTTTTTTGCAAAAGACATCATCTAACTTTACACCTGAAGGTCCAGGAATCAGTAAGTCAACATGAGCGCTGTTAGGTCATCTTTCCTACTACTGTCGCTGCTCGGGAGGAGTGTGACACCTCTCGGAAGAGTCTCTTCTGCTTTTTGTAATCACGTCTTGGTTCTCGGAAAGCTGAAGGAAGTGCTCAACATTGGATTTTGAGTCTGCAGATTCACTTATTTCTGAGAAAGATCTCTCAGTTATTAGAGATGATGCAGTAGCTACAGAAGAGATCACATTTTGGTTAAAAAGCACTATTCCAGCGTTTCTAAATCCACCTGTTATGTTGGCATGGGGGAAATTTGAAATAAATGCAGGATTGAACAATGAACGGAAATTAAACTGGTTTGGTTTATCGTTGGGGTGATTTTGCATGTAATCCAAGTTTGGGTAAGATACCTTCTGCAATATCTCTTTCTTGACTGTTTTGGAGCCATCATTTGAGAGACGACCACGGCAAAGTTAGGCTCGGTGCACTGTCATTTTACCTTCAATCACTAATCTAGCCGCCTCCACTAAGTCTGCACTGGTGTACTGCTTGTACACTTAAGGATTATCATCTTGTCGAGGCTTTCGTTTCATGTTGTTGTTGTTGTTGTTTTCTGCATTTTTCCGTAAGTTAATTTGGTGACGGTCTATTTTCTGAAAATGATGATGAAATTTGTTAATTTACACTACCTACAACTGAAATATATATAAAATTATCATTCCTTCAGGCATTTCATGAACCAAGCTGGAAATAGAAAATAACATTATTGTGGCTTACCATCAGCTGAGTAGAAACTGCTTAAATATTTCGGTATTTACTTAAGGTTTGTCCCGAAAATTGTTACGGCATTAAACTTTTCTCTCAATGCAAAAAATAAGTCACTTTCTTAGGAACAGTTCGACACCAATACTAACTAAAACAAACGGTGTATTGCTACAGTTTATTTCACTTGAACAGCACACTGCATTTAATAAGTCTGCACTCGCCAAATCACTACAGCTGAGTGTTACAAAATCTCATACCTCCAAGGATTATACGTGAGCGCGGGACAACAGCTGACAAGAGACGAGCACAAAAACAGGACAGGTTTTGTGGTGGCATTCGTTTAAAACATTACTTCACCCTATCACAGATTTACTGCACGAAGAAAGCTTATGTCACGTGTCATCACCGAGTGCATGCATTCCTCTGGTTATAATCACAGCCCGGATTATATGTAATTAAATATTCTGTATGTAGGTACAAATGTCGGCGAATCAAAGTAAAAGGACCATCATTCCAGGAGTTTAAAGTTATATATTTTTACATATTTCGATGCATAATAAATATTTTGACAGGTATTACATATTTTAAATATTTTGAAGGACACTGCACATCTGAAAGAAAACACAATCTTTTTTTTTCACTAATTTTACATCGATTTAAGTTTTTTAATTAAACACTTGAACATAGTTTAAAAAGTCTGTACATCTCTAACATCTGAATATAATTAATAATTTAAACTGAAGTATTCTGACACAAAACGCATCCCTTAAGCCTGGGATGGCGAACCTTTTCCAAGTGGTGTGCCATTTTAAGTCTGGTTTATTATTCTCCACTGTTGACTGTGCCACTTGTTGTCTACAACCCCCCGGCGACTTCCTTTCTAGTTTCATAATATTTATTTATTCATTTACTGATTCATTTATATATTTATAATACATATATGTCGTAAATACATTCGACTGCAGGCTTTTTCCTTCCCACCCCTGAGCCTATCCCATTGTCGCCACAAGAACTATCTGTATCGGTGCGACGTAAAACAAATTGTAAAAAAGTATTATTAGATATAAAAATCAGAAGTACTAATATTGCGAATGGACTTCACTTTCTTCATTAGCGTCATTATCTCTCGTGTTGTAGTTTTCACGCTCAACAATTAAACTCATTTCTCCCTCATCACATTTACATGAGGAAATCTTCAGCTATCCTTGTTTGTAAGGTGACATTCATGATTTCATGAAAACATACTGCATACATGTCTGGGTTATCCAAATTAGCTTTCAACTGCTCCGAAACTTCTTCACTCATTTTCCTTGGCAGCATTTCAGTTCCTTTAATTCTGTTAATTGTTTGTTAGGGAAGTTTTCAAATACCGTGTCTCATGCAGTGAGACAGTCGCACTGATATTACTGCTTGGCCGGAAAGATGATACAAAAGAATTAGTTTGTTTTGTGTAATGCTCGATATTTTGTGAAACGAATTCTCTTCTTTCTTCATTTGAATGACCAGTCTCGAAATTGCGCTTTAAATGAAATTTTTTGAACAGAGGCAACACATCTTTTTAACACGCCGAATTCTCTTGGCCACAGTTCTTGAAAAATACGGTCACCACTTTTGTTAAGTTTATGTTCTTTTCGGCACCGACAACATGTTTGCGGTGTCTCACTTGACTATCAGACATATCAGAGTAGCAGTATTGTCATATTGCACGTCCGAATGGAACTAGTATTTACATTTTCGGTATTTATTTCTTACACGTAAAACACTATAAGTGCCTGTAGTAGAACACGTATATATAAAATATTATTATGTCCATGTGCCGTGCCACCGAAATCGTGTTCGCGTGTCACCTACTGTCACCTCCCTGTCGCCTGCTGCTACGGAGAGAGACCCAGCTCCCTGAACGAGGATCATTCCTTATTCGAAATACGCGCCAGTGACTTCGTGTGAAGTGAAAGGTTTATATATATAACAACATCCTAACACACATCGATGACCGCAGAACATTTTGAAAAGTTATTAATTTCGCCCCCAAATGAAAATTAGAGTGGGAATAACGTCTGCACTTAACTTTTTCCGGGTTTGTTTGTTTCCTTTTCTGAGTACAAGAATACCTGAGTTAAAGCTTAGATATTAAGTTATGTATTGTTTAATTATTACATATTTAGCTACATATTTCTTATAATCCGGGCTCCAGTTATAATATGCTCGCTCATTCCTTCACACTTCAACTACTCAAAAGCCATTCGTAGTGCCAACCTCATCAGTACCAAACTGGGAGAACACTTGCTTTTCCTTAGTTTGGGCTGCTACTGTAGAGTTAACAGTCAATGGCCATAGAGAAACTTACATACTGTATAAAGTAGGTGATTACAAATTACAATTTCATCAAGTAATTCTCAGTCTGCGCAGCATTAACTCTCTTCCGAGCAGAATGTCTTAAGCGACACACGCCGGTTCTCACGAAATTGCACGTGGTATCGATCGCATAGCTTGCCACACAAGGAACACCTACAGTCTTCACAAGGTTCATGGAATCGATCCGTAAAGTGCGATCCAGCTCGTAGTTCGCTTCCTTCCAGTCATTTGTCATTATCGCGTCTGTGCTGTAGAAGTCAATCCAGATGTCTTTCTTTTTCCTCTGGTGTTCGGAGACTATTTCTTCGTAAGCTGGAGTGGATGGCAGTCCAAGCTGTAGGCGGAGATCTTCCAAAAGCATCGTTTGGCTGCACAACTCGTAGATCAATCTGGATGGGGAAAATTTGGAGACGCCGAGGACTCGCTTCATATACGTGGCCTTAACATTTCAAGTTCGCTTTTGTAAGGCATTCCCAGATTAAGTGTAACCCGTACGTAGCTACGGGCATGGCCTTCCATTTAAATAGTTCCATCGCTGTTCGGAGTGAAATCTTCCTGATATGTCTGATATCATTTATTGCAATCAGAGATGCGGCCACTCTATCTTCAACATGTGCAGAAAATGTTCTCCGCTGTGCCTGAAGAGTTCTCCCCAGATATTTGAGTCTGTTCACATTGCTTAATTGTTGCTGGCCCAAGTATATTACGTGCCGTCCTTCTTTCTTGCAGGTCATTTTCACAGTCTTCACCCTGTTGAGTTGGAGATCGTTGTCGTTCGCCCAGTCCACCAGGTGATCGAGCGCTTTTCGTAGCGAAGTGATCGATGTTGAAACCAAGGCCGTATCATCCGCGTACAGGAATACCTTTACGTCTGCCTGCAACTCGTCGTATGTAGCAATGTTGAATAGGGGTCCCCTTGTTGTCTGGTCGATCGGGTTAGAGGTAATAAGTGCATCGTCCACTTCAATAAGTTATAGTTCCTCGAAAGTATATTTTTCACCAGAATGGTATAGGAGTTCTCTTGTCCTACGAGCTGGACGAGTTTCATCATTAGCTTCGTTCTGTTGATAGTGTCGAATGCCTTGCTATAATCAACGAAGATAACGTGTAGTTTCCCTTTTGGATGTCGAAGGGCCTCATTTATGTCGTTCTGTAGACATTCTACTGCTTGGATTGTCGATCGACATTTCCTAAAACCGAACTGTTCCTCTGGGATACACTTGTCCACTATGGCTGTCAGTTTCAAGGTCAGGGCTTGATATAATGTACATTCTAGCGGATCCCCTCTACCCTTATACAATTCTCCCCTGCTGGAGACATTCATTGAACAACACAGTCCATGCCTTTGCTAATATTTGAGCTGAACTCTGCAGGTACTCGCCGCTTATTAGAGAAGCCCTTTGTGCTGTACCGTTGCCTACGTGATATACAAGGCCTGGAAGAACGCGCGATTTCCCGCCACAATAGCGAGACACTTTAGGTTTGTAGTCATACCGGTAGATGTCAGGATTATGTCACTGAATTTAAGCCGTAACTTGCTATTTGATTCGCATCACATGTGTGATAAGTTTGCAGTTTATCAAACCGGGCAAGGTAGGAGCGCGCAGCAGTGAGCTTGCCTGCGGGAGATAGTGGGTTCGAATCCCACTGTTGGCAGCCCTGAAGATGGTTTTCCGTGGTTTCCCATTTTCACACCATGCAAATGCTGAGGCTCTAGCTTAATTAAGGCCACGGCCGCTTCCTCCCCATTGCTAGGCCTTTCCTGTCCCATCGTCGCCATAAGACCTGTCTGTGTAGGTGCGAAGTAAAGCCACGAGCAAAAAAAAAAAAAAAGCAGTTTATCAATGTTTTTCGCGGTATCTTTTGGTGTGCTAAAACTATAGAACGCTTTTCTTTCATTAATTACAACTTGACATCTCATTTCAGTCTGTATTGTAGTTTGACGATCGTTCTTGTTGTTTACATCTCGACACCTATTTGACACTTCCAGCTCTGCAGTCCGGAAGCGGAGTGTTCGGCTAACATTAGAATGGTTTTCCTTGGTTTTCCATTCTCTTGCACTAAGGCAAATTTTGGGGCATATGTTTTTATATCCCGCGGGCGCCACTCATCGTCTCCGCACCATACATCGTAACTTCAAATGTCCTTGGCCCGAGAGGGTGCGTAACCCTCCAGCTTCACTCCATCAGGGTACATGTCTAGGCTGTTTCTTCGTAACTTCTGTACCAATAGCGGCCAACAGTGCACAATATGGGAGTGGCGCATTGTACTTCAAACAGTGTGACGTTCCATCTGTTTCTTACTGATCCAAGATTACTAGAGAAGTGGAAATTGCAGTTTCGAGGTAAGATAAAAACAAGGCTTTTTTATGGTTACCAACAAGGCCATCGCAAGTGTATAGCAAGCATTTCCTTGAATCTGATTTCAGTGTTAGCCCCACACAGAAGAGGCTTCTTCCAAATAAAATATGATCCATATTTAGTGGTTATCCCACTCAAACAAACATGTGACAAAAGCAGAAGTGATCTTACCTCGGATTAGTTTCATCGAACCGGAAATAGTTTAATCAATGGCAGCTACGGGAAAACTCAACCTCCTATGACAAAAGTAGCCATTCTAAGATCCACCCCAACTCCAAAAGCATCTCGAAGAGCTAAATACAAAAGAAATAGAAGGAAATACATCTTGATGAGGAGGTCAATTGATAGATACAAGAAAGTAATTTACCGAGCGAGTTGGCCATGCGGTTAGGGACGCGCAGCTGTGACCTTGCATTCGGCAGCCCTGAAGATGGCTTTCCGCCATTTCCCCATTTTCACGCCAGGTAAATGCTGGGACTGTACCTTAATTAAACCCACGGTCGTTTCCTTCCCCACTCCTAGCCCTATCCTATCTAATCGTCCCCATAAGACCGATCCGTGTCGGTGCGACGTAAAGCAACTTGTAGGAATACAAAAAGAAGAAAAAGCTTCGATAGAACAGAAAGAATTAAAATCTGAGAAGAAGGTAAAAACAACAAAATTACAGAAGAAAGTAGATCAGCTAGACCCGTATGGAAAGAAAAAACATCAAATTTGGTGAGAATAATTTGAAGAAATCTGTTTTGTGGCATACAAATGCACCTAATGGTTACATTTAAATTAGATGGTTGCTTAAAACTTCCATACAGCAATACATTACAAAAATACCTTGGCTACACTAATGGAGGGACTGGAACATCTTGAAAATTTAAACGATTACCTAAAATGTTATGGACTGACAGGTACGGAATAAGTATTATGTGATTTAAACAGATTATTTGTTTGTAAACTTTCACCTTCCTTATAGTATTTTTTCCTTTTATCAAGTGAATATTGTAGGTCAGGCCATAAAGATGACGTCTAGTGGCGTATTTTGAAACTCTCCGCAACACCAGATCATGTAGGCGACGGGTTTTTTGTCAAATGTGAAATTAGATGAGATTTTCTCGGAGAGGGAGATTATTATTATTATTATTATTATTATTATTATTATTATTATTATTATTATTATTATTAATATTATTATTATGAATATCCAATACAAATGAACCCTATTTAACAAAGTATTTTAGGGTTATAGTTGAAACATACAGTACATATATGGAGATGGAGAATAACACGCTGTACCTGCTCTCCTGTACTTCAAAGCTTATCCGAAATCTGGAACTATCTGACATTAAACACGAGGTCATTGAGCGGCTTCTTCCCCATGGATAGTTGTAGTTGTACTCTAAAAACAGAACACGAAGTCTCGGGAGAAAAGAGTCCTGTGACCCAGAATACCACAGATAATGGCCAGCTGTTTGTATATCCACATACGTTGTGTGTTGTGTCATCCAGGTAGGCGTAATAAATCAACACGAATTCGGATGAGATTCTCCAAGGGGATCAGCGCGGGGTACAGTTCTGACACTTGGTGCACCCCGACTGGTAGCCAGACCACTGCTCAAAACAAACTGTACTTTCCTTCCAACAGACAAAGAGGATTAGACTTAAAGGAAAATTTGATGGAACTTTTGTATGCAGGGAGTCGTGCTATGACAAAGTCAGTCGTTTTCCTAGACTCACGCAAGTCGATCTTACAAATTGTACTTTCCTTCCAAGAGGCAAAGAGGTTTAGACTTAAAGGACTTAAAGTCGATCTTACAAAACGGATGTAACCTAAAGCCTAGTACACCCTACTATACAGCCGGGAATCGAAGCCCGAGATTGCGGCCAGATTATTGGTGCTAGGCGTACGGGTCGTGGAGGCACTGGGCTTTCCACGGGGCACCGTATCAAGAGTGTACGTGGATTCCGAGAATACCACAACGCTTGGGTCAACGTGTGCCCGCAGACTGCAGCCAATACTGGGCAAGTAAGCTCCTCGCAACTGACATGGACAAAGAAACTCCGCCTGGCCTGATGCGGTTCCTCTTGCCGGTATCCTCGTATGACGTCCAGCGCCCTCACCGACCCATCGCTCCCGACTGGTTCAACAGACAAGAGGCTGATTGTCTAGTCCCAAAAGTCCACCGACCTCTGAGATGCATCTACACGCCCTGTACGCTGCTCCGACAATTATGGGAGGTTGTGCGGCGGGCATGATCCTGAGGAATCCATGTCGCTGCCATGAGCTAGGTATCTCTAACTCAATGACTGATCGACAGACATCGGTCATAGCCGTTAAAATAATTAACAGTCAATGTGGAAGTATAAAGCCAGTTGTCGCACACTACTCGGACCTCTTCAATATGTGTCTGGATTCTACCGACAAAAATATAAAGGATTCTATTCGAGAGAACGATGGCGCAATCGCTTTGGCGGAGAAATGAGGTTAGTATGTTACTTTCCGCCACGCGATTCAAATTCAATTTTCTGTGCGAGAGCGCTGCTGTACTTCAGGCAAGGGAGGGGAAGTTTCTGTCCATATTGGCTACTTAATCTGCGGCGAATAGCTCCGTTTCGGTACACCAACGAAGAAATGGTACCGGAGCAGCAAATGGAATGGGACTGATTTATGGCAAATCGCCTCCAACAGTGGCAGGTGACTGCGTGAAGCAGTATAGTGTCGCTGGCTGTTACTGGATTATTGGAACATGTTCCTCACACATCGTATTTTAGTGGCCGTGTCACGCAGCAATTAGGTCGTGCTGGGCCACGCTCGGTCGACCTTTCTGGTTACATGAAGATCGAACTAGAACATTTACTGTAATAAAACCACTGGGGCGTATTCTCTCTTTCGTTCAGAATGTCATTCTCCCTACAATGTTGTGAGTAAAGGAAATGAAACTTCGCCCGTGTTCAATAACAAACAACATTGTTGAGACCAACAGGCGAGGGGAGAAAAGAATGAATGACAATGTGTCTTAATTACTGTGTGTGCAATTACGACTGTTTTATAAACAGACTGTTGATATTGTCTGTCGAACGAAGACCCCACTTCCCCTCCCTTCCCTCAAGCACAAGAGCGGGTAGCGGTTTGCGCTCTAATGCGCGTTCTTCAATTTGCATCGCACCCTCGGAAACAAGTAAGTAACCTAGTTTTCTTGAAAATAAATATATTCCCCGCCCATCCGATTGCGCCATCGTTCTTTATATAATACGAAGAGCATCTCTGATATTTTTGTCGATATAATTTAGGTGTCATGCTTAGGTTTCTTGAGCACGAAACGAAAGTTCAAATAGGCGTGTAGAAGTTGTTTGACGATCTTTTCTACATATTTAAGATCGGAAATACATGAATTAGGGCAGTAAATGAACCGCCCATCAGAGTTGAGTACAGCATTTAGTAGTCACTCATCAGCTAACAAGGCTTTCAGTGTCTCTCGCCTGGTCCGACCTGTGTGTCTGCTCACAGCTTGACATCTCCATCTGTCATATGCTCTCGCTCTGCTGGCCAACGTTCTCATGGTGAAAATACTTTCGACCTGCGGGACTTGAACCGGCAGACCGTATAAACTTCCATCCGTCATTACTATTACATAACTATTTATAATTATTACCATTTTATTATATTACGCAATTGTTTACAGTACCAGTGTAAAAATAAATAAATAAACACACACTGAGGCCCAGTTCACGGCTGTTGAGGAGGCAGGTTCTCCGAACACACGCTCCAGTAACCAGATACAAGATAAAGGAAAGTGTGGTGTGGATGGGAAAGGAAAGAGCTCAGGAGTGCACTATTATTGAAGTTGAAAGAAGATTCTTCAAGAGGTACTGTGCATTCAGTAGGCCCTGCGTTAACAATGTTTATCTTTCAATTACGAAGTTTATTTTCGCCTAGATCAATGATCTGAACAGCTCAGAGCATTCAGTGCGAGACAGAGAAATTCTTTCACGAGCATGCAGGAGAATAGTGTGCAGCTTCCATCGACATATATTAGACCCCGGATACGAATTCTGAATAATAATAATAATAATAATAATAATAATAATAATAATAATAATAGAAGATGACAACCAGTGCCCGGACGTGACAGCCGAGTGACTGGAGGTCTTGTGTCGTACAACATCGAATGTATCAAACTACCTCCCGAGGTTCGAGCTCTACAACACAGTAAGGAACTGGAGACATCTTAAAGCAGTATCTCCTATTTCACTAGAGCTCCCCTTTCAAAGTAAAAAACATTCTAGTTGAATCATTTGCTCTACCTACGAATTAGGTGACATTCACTTTTGGGCTGACCATGTTACACTTCCTCACGCTGGTAGAACGACAGAGTGCTCAGTGATGGCCAGTCTCCGACCTGTAGGCCGGGCTCTTTGACTTACCAGTGTTTGTACGTGGTGATCTGGTAGCCTTCTGCCCACCCTTAGGATCGGACAGTGCCCCTGTCAGAGAACTACACTTCATTCACCACTCTCCTGTCAGAGAGATGTCTAGGTGTTGCTCGTCTTGTGTCTTCCACAGTATTGAAGGAGTGTTCATTATTCGCATCTTTCTGTTATATTCCTTTACTTAGGCAATTGAAATGGCGTATGGCTTTTAGTGCCGGGAGATCCCTGGACGGGTTCGACTTGCCAGGTGCAGGTCTTTTGATTTCACGCCCGTAGGCGACCTGCGAGTCGTGATGAGGATGAAATGATGATGAAGACAACACATACACCCAGCCCCCGTGCCAGGGAAATTAACCAATGATGGTTAAAATTCCCAACCCTGTCGGGAATCGAACCCGGGACCCCTGTGACCAAGGGCGAGCACGCTAACCATTTAGCCATGGAGCCGGACTGCTGTGCTGGTTGGTGCGACTATCAGCAGACCGTGGACAGCCTGCGATCTCTAGTAATGAATGAATGGCCGTAAGTAAGCGTGCAGGTGTGACACGGTCTCTCACCTCTTCCTTGGCAGTGTATTTTGGCCGAGCAGCAGATGAATCAGCACTCTAGTATATCCATGAGTCACCCTGCACAGACGCCTTCTCAGACGACGAATGATAATAATAAAAAACCGGAGAAACCTAATTTGTAAGGGTATTGAATGTCAGGCTGAGAACTGGCGGATCATTTCCGGCTCCGTGCGTCGTTACTTGAAGGACGAAATTCCAGCACGTTGGAGTCTCGGAACATAGCAGTCTTCTTCTTATTCGATAAAGTGTACGTTAGGAATGATTAAGCTGTACGCATAAACTAGCTTCGGTGGTGGGATCATGTGAGGCGAATGGAGGACGATAGCTTAACAGAGGGTAAGAAGTACAGGGAGACTGTTTCTTCCTGGTACGTGAGTCGTCAGCTGAGTGCTGAACACGAAGAGGGACAACAGAGACGATAGAGCCCTGTACATGGTTTGGCTCACTTACTTAAGGCTACATCTACCCATATGTCTGCGGAAACGTTTACAGGGCCAAGCGAAGATAATGTGCATTTTGTGCGACAAGGATCGTGCGCTGAGTGGTTCACTTCTTGTGCGAGACAATTGTCATGGCTGAATTGTCCACGTAGTGGCCTTCGGTCCAGAGGGTCCTGGGTTCGATTCCCGACTGGGTCGGGGATTTTAACCTTCATTAGTTAATTCCAATGGCCAGGGGGCTGGGTGTTTGTCCTGTCGCTGCAACTCACACACCACACATAACACTATCCTCCACCACAATAACTCGCAGTTACCTACACATGGCAGATGCCGCCCATCCTCATGGGAGGGTCTGCCTTACAAGGGCTGAACTCGGCTAGAAATAGCCACACGAAATTATAATAATAATAATAATAATAATAATAATAATAATAATAATAATAATAATAATAATAATAATAATATATAGCCTCCATGGCTCAGGTTACAGCGCGTCGGCCTTTCACAGCTGGGTTCCTTCGTTCAAATCCCGGTCACTCCATGTGCTGGACAAAGCGGAAGCGGGACAGGTTTTTCTCCTCGCACTCCGGTTTTTCCTGTCATCTTTCACTCCAGCAACACTGTTCTCCACTATCATTTCATCTGTCATTCCAAATCATTGCCCCAGATGAGTGCCACATGCCTCGACAGCCGGCACAATTCCTACCCTCGCCGCTAGGGGCTTCTTTCATTTCAAACTTTTTTTTTCTAGTGGCTTTACGTCGCACCGACATAGATACGTCTTATGGCGACGATCGGACAGGAAAGGCCTAGAAATGAGAAGAAAGCGGCCGTGACCTTAATTAAGGTACAGTCCCAGCATTTGCCTGGTGTGAAAATGGGAAACCACGGAAAACCATATTTAGGGCTGCCGACAGTGGGGGTCGAACCCACTATTTGCGGGTGCGAGATCACAGGTGCGAGCTCCTAACCGCACAGCCAACTCGCCCGGTGTATTTCAACCCTCACCAGGTCATTGACGGAAAAACAGGCTATAGGTTCTCATTCATTTTCTATTATTATTATTATTATTAGGAAACGAATTTTACGTGATAAAATCTTAGAAATATTTCCTTATTTAGAAAAAAAAATGAAAAATATGTGTAAAAATTATAAAAATATTTTGTTCAATATCAGAAAATGTGCCACAGTCGTGCTGGGACACGTTATACGGAGTATACACACTTCTACTTTAAACCGTGAGTGAATTAATTCTTTTCTCGGTGCCATTTACTCAGATTTCTATATACAGGGACACAAGAAACTCAAGCTGCAGATATCTAAGATAATCCATTTTTGATAAGTTGTCCTTCACTATGTTTAGAATAATTCAATTGATCAACCGTCATATTTAATTAGTTAATCTATGTCTGATTTACAATTTTCAAAATTCTCTTCACAATAACTTACACTATATCTAACTAACCATGTTCCCCAACGAGTAAAGTATAGGTCTAGGTGGAAGCACAAGATCTGGATTTTTGGATTTAACCTAGTCAATTCACGAAGACTCTTTGCCTGTCTGATGTTAGTATGTCTACTTCAGGATAGAAACCATGTACGGTAACTTACAGAAAGGCCTATCAGATACGGAGCATCGAATGTGACCCCACTCGACCACGACAGATCAAGTCAGCCATCTCTACATGCTAATAGTAAACTAAACCTTCTATCTACCGGTAGAGTGCGCTGAGTCACGTCTTTCCTCGTGTTTGTTCGATTCTTGAGGTGTTTCAACGTGTCCGAGTTTCGTAAGAGGCTTCCTAAGCTCTGGACTTTTCGATTTATAGTAATGAATATGCTTTGCATACTTCTCGAATGTGAACTGAAGTGGTCATTCTGTTCCCTCATTTCTATCGCCCTTCGTGACCCGTGTTTTTCTTTAGCCGATACCTTCACTTTTCCAAGTGTCGGATCGCTTTATTTTTCTCTGTGCTTAGTGTTCGTCTTAAAACAATAATCACCACCACCTCACGTCTATTTTGAGCACTTCTCGTAATTTAGAGTTCTAGTTTGTAAATATGTCACCTGATTCAACAACAACATGAGTTTACATCCCGCTTGGTTCAGCCTGTGTAGAAAAGCGACAACCGAGGAACGAAAATCTGCTAAATTTCTTTATCATAAATTAAAAGAAATGTTTCAGTGTTGCTAGAAGTTGAAATATCAAATAAATGCTAACATGAAAATTATTTTTTTTTAATCCTCCTGCTAATACACCCTCGAATAGAGGAGGAGCGATCATCCAGGGATATTTTCATTTATGGTGGATTTAATGCCGTGAATTTCACACCCAAAAGTGAATCAAATAACATTATACGTGTTAAATAACTTTTTTTAAATTTGCTTTACGTCGCACCGACACAGGTAGCTCTTGATAGGAAAGGAAAGCGCTAGGATCGGGAAGGAAACGACCGTGGCCTTGATTAAGGTGGGAAAAGGTCAGACGGTTGAGGCGGCGGCCTTCTGACCTCAACGTGGCAGGTTCGATTATCGCTCCGTGCGGTGTTATTTGAAGGTGCTCAAATACGTCAGCCTCGTATCAGTAGATTTATTGGCGCGTAAAATTACTCCCACGGGACTAAATTCCAGCACCTCGGAGCCTTGGAAAACCGCAAAAGTACTCAGTGGAACGTAAAGCCAATACCATTATTATTATTATTATTATTATTCATTTTTTATCAAGTTTACCGAGCTTGATAGCTGCAGACCCTCAACTGCGGCCAGTACCTAATTTGCGAGACAATGGGTTCGAACCCCACTGTCAGCAGCCCTGAATATGGTTTCCCTTGGTTTCCCACTTTCGCATCAGGCAAATGCTGGAGCTGTACCTTAATTATGGCTACGGCCGCTTCCTTCCCACTCCTAGACCTTTTCTATCCCGTCGTCGCCATAAGACCTATCTGTGTCGGTGCGACGTAAGAGAAGTTGTAAAAAAGAAGAAGATTTACCCCTAAGGGTGTTAGATGGGGGTTAAACAGAAATACTCATTCCTCTGAAACCGTTTACGTACGAAGACGACATTCCATGTGTCTAAATGCTAGAAATACAATTCTACCCCTTAATGTGGTTACCTCCGGAAACGAAATAATTCATCCCTCGAAAACTGTTTGACCAACGAAGTTGTAATTTTACAAGAAGGTTATTCTTGTAAGTCCTAGGTGTCAAATTTGATGTACTTCAAAACGTTCTTAATAATAACAGTAATAATAATGTTACTAGATTTACGTCCCACTAAGTGCTTTTATTGTTATAGGGAGACTCCGAGGTGCCGGAATTTTGTCCCACAGGAGTTCTTTTATGTGCTGGTAAATCTACCAACACGGGACTGTCGTATGTGAGCACATTAAAATACCACAAGACAGAGCCAAGCCGTCAACTGTATGTCACTAACTAAAATCAAAACTGAATGCAGTCACAACTCCCCTTAGTAATTCAGATTTATTTACAGGAAGAGTGAAATCTGGACTTAGCACAAAATTAATTATTTGATAATCAGCGTTGTAATAAACAGGGACCAGGATTAACGTCTGCTTTAATAATGACTTACGCCACTGGCATTCTCAAGGTGTCAACTACCTTTGAATTATACTTCTGTCTTTCGGTTCATTGCCAATATCCATTTTTGTCTTATTTCGTTTTTGTATTGAACGCAAAAAACTTTACACTAGGATCGCTATAACATTCTGAGTTTGCGACACAACAGTGCACGTCCCGGTATTATACAGACAAGGGCTGCTTGCTACCTCGCTGTTTCGCCACCTTCACTTGCCACCGGCCAAGGTTCGGCAATTCCAAATAAGAGAGGAAGTCCATAACTACAAGGCAAAGAAGCGTAACGTACGAACGCTATAAAAAGCATCTTTTAAAGAAAATATAACATGAATGCTTTTAGGGTACAACCACGCGTGGTTGCTACAAGTTAGGGAGTCTCAAGATTGTAACGCAGAATAAGCAAGTTGAAGATGAAATTAGAGAACGTGCCGAGGAAGAGGTGTCCTCCACTCAAGTCCTACTGCTGAAGGGAATTCGTCGCTTATCCACTGTATTATCATTACTGACTCTGAAACGAACGACGAAGTGTTTTAAATCACGCGCATGTCTCTCCAACACTAGGACAGCTACTGCTATTATTCCAGTAATCGCTAAATCCTCCGACGTAATAAACTGAAGGAACTTACACTAGTGTCTGAAGGATTGACGACCTCTAAGGAGCGAGACAGGCTCAACATTCCTCTCCTTATGAGAAGAAGCACGTGGCTCTAATAGCTCGGGATTCCGAACAGGATCATGTGTTCTGCTGTATTACCGTGAGATCATCAGAAACAGGGCGTAAACGGGCCAGCTGGTAAAATAACAATCAGCACCCGATTCTGCTCTGACCTGCAAACACTCGTTTCTATCGGAACGAATTAAGACCGCCGTTATTATTATTATTATTATTATTATTATTATTATTATTATTATTATTATTATTATTATTATTATTATTCTTTCTTCGTTATGCCCGTTTACAGAGCGCGTTGGAACTTGTTAGCTTGATGATGGTTTTTCTTTCTTCTCCTCCCAAAATCTCTTCATGAACTCGCTATGCTGTTTCTTGCGTTCTTCCGTCCATTGTTTCACTGTGGTTCTTTCAGCCTTTGTTGCGGATATGTGCTTTACAACCAGAGTATCAAAAGCCTTGCGATCCCTGATGATATCTTCTGTGATGTTCATTTCTTTTAAGTCCTGCTTTATTTCCTCTAACCGGCTGATTTTGACCTTCTTTGAATTAATTATACCAAGCAGCTTTTTTTTCATATCTAATGTCGTCCATTCTACAGATGTGGCCATAAAGTTTCAATCGTCTCCTGCGTACGGTATCTGTGAGTTTGTCCATTGCTTTGTACAAATCTACAGTTTTCCTTTTCATCCATATACCATTTACATGAACGGGGACATATATTTTCCTAACAATTTTTCGTTCTTGTTTTTCAATTTCATCAATTTTAGAGTGGCCTCCTGGAGATGTGGTTTCTGAGGCATACAAGGCTTCCGGAAGAACAACAGTCTTGTAATGCCGAAGTTTTGAATTTCCTGACATCACTCTTTTGCTGTAGTGATTCCATGTTATTCGGTATGCTTTCAGGAGTTCGGTGGCTCTTTCTAAATTAGCTTTCCTCTCCAATCCGGATGGTATAATGATTTCCCCTAGACATTTGAAGGAAGGGACCTGTGTGATTTGGATATTCTGGTGTCCATTAGCCTTGATATGAGTCTTCTCATACGATATTTGGAGGCCTGTCTTTGATGCTATCTCGTGTAACTTCTCTATGGCATACCTGGTTTCTTCACTAGTCTAGTTTCTAGCTAGATCATTAGTAAAAGCTAGGCACTTAACGTTAATTCTTTGTCCCCGACTACCAATGTTTATACCTTCGATTTCTTTTCCCCATTCCCTGATGACTTTGTCTAACACTAAAAAGGATTGGGGAGAGGCCATCTCCTTGTCGAACTCCTGTACGCACTTCAAAAGACTCTGATAGTTCACCTAGAAACTTCACTTGAGATGTTGTGTCTGCGAGAGTCTGGCGGATTAATTCTGTGGTCTTCTTGTCCACACTAATCTCTCCTAGGATGTCCACAACAGTTTGTCTGTCGATAGAGTCATACGCCTTCTTAAAGTCCACAAATGTGACAAATGTGGTGGTACTGCGGCATGTCCTTAATATCGTCTTCAGACTCCAAATTTGCTCAGAACACGATCTACCTTTTCTGAAGCCTGCTTAGTATTAACCAATCAAATGATCTATTTGTTGTTCAACTCTGTTTAATAGCGCTTTAGATAGAACCTTGTATATAACTGGTAAAATGGATATGCCTCTGTAGTTGTTGGGGTCCGCTCGATCGCCTTTCTTATGTAACGGATGGATAATGGCATTCTTCCAGTCCTTCGGAATCATCATGGTCTCCCATATTTCTGTTTAAGGGTGTATGAATTCTTCTGATGAGGTCATCTCCTCCTATTTTCAATATCTCTGCAGTTATGCCATCGTTCCCAGGGGCTTTATTATTTTTGAGCGATTGGATTACCTCTTATTTCTTGAGTTGTTGGGGGCTGTGAGTCTGGGTTTGGTGAAGGATTTCCAAACTGTAGTCTTTCAATTGGTGGATCGCAGTTCAGTAGATTTTGGAAGTAGTCAGCCAGTATCTTGCAGTTCTCTTTACTGTTTGTCTCTAGTGATCCGTTAGGTCGACGAAACCATCAACACAAACATTATTATTATTATTATTATTATTATTATTATTATTATTATTATTATTATTATTATTATTATTATTATTATTTGTTCCTCCTAAATAACTGGCGTATTACAGCAACTTTTAGCTTCATTCGACCGGGTCTAAAAACACTCACGGCGCACTTCACTTACTGACTCAGACCAGAGAGAGGCACGCTTATATGAAACCTTGAGAACAAAAGACAAGTTTCTAATTAACGACAGTCGTCCTAGTTTCGCAGTCACTGCAAAGGCTCTACTGCTCGCTTCTCTTGGAACGGAAGATTTAAGTTGAAGATACAGCGGTTGCCAAAAGTAACTTCCTGGTCTGTACGTTTGTGTACAAACACTCGTGGTTTAATGATGCTACAAACAGCTCACGAGTGTGTACTCCACACACGACAGCGCCAAGACATGACTCAGCAGTATTTATACCTACGACAAGGTTCGTTCTCGTGAAATGACGACCATGTCCATACGTAAAGATGTAGCCTCAGTCCTTCAGTTCCTATGAAGATAATTCGCTCGCGAGTATCTTAATCCTGCTTCATACAGTATTTGCCACAACTTGTGACGTTACCGACAATCGAACACAGGGACAACAAACAACTGACGGCACAGAACCGCAAACACTCACTCTCGATTGCCAGTACTACCACATCCGAGACTAGAGGCCATCGCAGCGCGAACTCGATCAAAACACAAGACACAGGACTGGGAAGCGATGGATTCTGGGCAGAACCAAAGGTTTAAAGAACCGCAACAGAGGTTGGATCCTGGGGAATAGGGTAGAGCAATTCGTTTTAACCACATAAAAATTTAATACTTAGGAATATTTGAAACAAGGAGAGTAACGCCCATAAATAATTAATGAAATTAAAAAACAACGTTATTTAACTAAATATATCAAATAAAGAATAAGAAGAAATCAATTCATTCACTGAAACCATTTTAAATCACAAATCATGCACGCGAACTGCAGTTCCTTTTTGGTAAAAAGAAAACTTTTAAATCGATTGTCGTATGACTATAGTAGTTTGATAGCTCTTTTTCAAAGAACCTGGTACCCCTTTTAGTAGACATGTTTTTCCTCCTAAAACACTGAAGTACCTACAAATAACACCAGCATTTAAAGGTCACACAAGTAATAAAATAAAGAATATAAACCAGAACGAAAGGTGAAACATCTCGACCAACAAATTCAAAATAGCAGAAAGCGGAGTGACAAGTCGGCCACATATTCACACCAAATCACATCACAAATTAAACCGAAGAAATACATTCCTTAGATCACATCTGAGGTACAATAAACTACTGTTATCACACTGAGCCATATCCTGACGGCCCATAAGAGACATTCAGATATATATTTGCCATATTAAATAATTATATCGAGAAAGATTAGAGTCAAGCAATGGAAAAGTAGCAGATTACAGAACAGTTGAGACCGGAAGTCGCTGTATGTTGCGACCGTGGGAAATGTTCAGCGTTACCAGGAGTTAGCACATCTCAGCACGTGTAGAATTCCTTGGCTGAGGAGTATTCAGCCAATTAGGAAGCGAGGGTGTAGCTAATATGAATTGTGGACCGCGCGGAATTAAAATCCCAGGTTGACCAACATGGATATCTGTGTGAAGAATACATTGATATAGAGGAGTCAGTTCTGTTAGTTGATGGGTTTCCACAGGTCTGAAAGTGAGAAACAATAAGGAATACGTTATAGCAATTATCTGAGTCATTATTAAGTCATCAGGAGTGTGTTTGATGTTAATGTTAATCAATATCAAAGTCATTGTGGGTAACAAACACGCTGATTGGTTGAATATCTGAGCATACGGGAATCCCCTAGCTACAACGGCGTTAGCTAGGTTACTTAGGGCCTGTACTACGACTGTCAGATAAACAGCCAGATACGTAGGCTGCAGTTTTGCAAACTAGAAGTTAAATATTTTCTTGCGTACTACCAACGGATTTTAACGACGGTATTGTAATTCGGAAGATGTAGTAGCATTTTTATTGGGTTGGTAATTAGGTTACTGTAAATACAGTGAAATTTAGCGCAGAGGTATTCGTGTTCCCTGGTGTTTAGCTCTATTCCTTTTGAAATTGTATTACTGTAATGGAATATCCGACTCTTATTAAGCTATAATGTGGAAGTTCTGGTCAAAAATAGAATTAGGACTGAAATATACACATACGAAGAAATGTTAAAATTAATTAACTGTATAACGAAACTGAAACTGTTATAGAAAATAAAAAGACTGAAAATGTAACCTGGACGCAAAAGTTAAGATTCAGGTTATGTATCTTTTTTGTCTAGTACTATTTACGAGGTTGCGCGTTACGGCGAAAGTAAAGTTTATATTCGTAATTAATGCCACTGATGCTGCGTGGGATCATTAATTTTCTTATTAATTCAATTTATTGTTTGCTTATTGAATAAGTAGTTAGTTTCTTTCTTTTCAATACAATGTGAGAATAGTAACTGGCAAGCATTTATCTCACTTTAGCGTAAATACTTTTGTAGCAAGTTGTTATGAAGTAAAAGGAATATAACCTCCTTAACATCCTCATTCGATGGATGAATCGCCATGAACAACGTCGTATACCTTTACTCCATATGTGCGTCGCGGACAGATTTGGAATAGAACCCACACTTTTGACACGCATTTTAATGATTAGGAAATGTGTACTATCACCTATAGTACCCTACCGACTACCATTTACAAGGTTAAAAAATGTTAGACTGTTGGGACTCGAACCCACGAAATACTGATATACTCAGTAGCAGCAACTTGCTAGCTTGTGATCGCTGGACAGGAAGCACGACGTACTTTATAAATATTGTAACAACTTAATTTCGCACAGCATCATGCAGATGTAGATTCATCTTCATGAGTAGCCATCTTGATTCTTTACAGTAGCGTCCCCGATAAGAGCTAAGTCCCAGATAAGAGCATTAACAGCCTCTCCAACTTCGGCATAGCTATACTCGAGAATTTTTTCCCAGATTGCACATAAACGGAAGTCGTAGTACGCGGTTACAACCGAACTTCTAGATAAATGTCCAAACTGCCAAATAAATTTATACCGCACTTTTATCTGGCTGTCGTAGTACAGGCCCTTAAGCGTCCCACTCGTGGGGAGCGTCCTTCTTATTGTGTGAGTCGCCGTGAAGTGAACATCGTTCTATACTGTTCTTTTATCTGTGTGCGAATGTTGCCTTGTGGGTACACATCTAACAGTGTAAGGTCTTTTCGAACAAAAACAGTGCATTTATTTGTGAAGAGTGCTCAGTAAAATGGTGCAGTGATAAATCGCCAATTGCGCTATGTCGGACGGTAATGTCAGCCGCAGTGAAGGAGAGACGCTCAGTCGCTCGGTCGTGTATCGCGAACGACTTTCGTATCGAACCGCGAGCCGCTCTAAATAACTGTATCTAAACCCTAACATTTGTGTAGTGAATCTTACGTGTGTTTGTGCTGTTAGTTCATAGCTGACACGTGCATGTAGAGCGGTGAAGAGGTCTTGTGTGTTGCAGTGTACAGGAACTTTCATCAAGAAGATGGCACCGTCCTTAGAAGAAAGAAGATTGCTTCTATGTGTTGAATACGTCTTGAAGATGGAGTAGAGCAACACCGGAGCGGGGATGTGAACCGCTGCCTGCCAAAGATAAGACGCATGTTTTAAAATTAAATGGCATGTTATATGAATTATGATTAATACTAGTGAGGCTTAGTGCAGGGATTTTCTTTAAGGTAAATTTTGTCGGACGGCATGTGTTCATTTTACGTTTGTGATGCTGTAAGTATGGATAGGAGGGGCTCGCATGATTTCTCTATTTTTCTTTTACTTTACGATTAGTTAGATGGGATCTTGAGGGAGATGTTAACATTTATTTTTCTTTTATTGATGATTTATGCATGTCACATAGCTTACGGTTATTCCGATATTTTTGTATGTTAGAGATACACTTAAGAAAATGGAAATTGCAACACCATGAAGGCATTTGTCGTTTTTGTTGATTTTCAGGATATGGAACGATGCCATGTAGGTATGTAAACGATCAAAGTTTCAGACCCATTGGACTGTTGCTACAGGTCTCCCCACGTGATTGGTAGCGTAGCTGACTTGCAGTCTGTGCAGTCAAGTGTTCCCCGTCAAACATGCATCGACGACAGAGAAGAGCACGCTATCAACAACTGTTGCCGTTTGAGAGGGCTCGGATAATTGGGCTGTGTGAGGCTGGATTATCGCTAAGGACTGTCGCTGCACGTGTTGGCCGACAGGCATCTACGGTACAACGTGTATGGCAGCAGTGGTCAAATGAAGGTACCAACACTCGTAGATCTGGCACAGGCCCAGCGCGACGGACAACTGTGAGAGAGGATCGCCGCATCATTCGGATGGCCCGGATGGAACCCCATGCAACAGCAGCGCAAATTCGAGCATCCTGCCCCTTACTTGCCTTGCCCACTCACCATATCTCCTCTCACCTCGTCCTGCACTGTATCTTTCTTTCTTCTTTCTCGCTTCCTATCAAACCGCCCTTTAGGGCGCAGGGCATATCCAGTCCTGAAATGGAAGCTACAATCGGCCATCACCTACAATAATGAGGCCCTGTCTACTCCAAATGAGACGGCTGGTTGAACCGCGGCATGCAGATCATCGCGCGAGCGGCCAGTAGACGTTTCCTACGTACCCTAACACAATCTTGTCGGAACAGTGACCAAATTCCCAGAGCAGTTTTGAGTTTTAACATTTCTTTTCAGCCCACTGCAAAGCGCGAAATATGTGACAGATGAAAGCACTATCCGGTGCGCAAATGCAGCAGAGAAACTCAATGTTGCCCATTGCTTTCCACGTGTTTATTAAAGTATATTATTTGTTTTCTCTTACATGAAGATGTTTTGTGTAATTTCATGTTGTTTTGATATGTCTCTTGTTGTTTAATGGGGAACAGCCCGAGTGCTGAGTGTATCCTTTGGTGAACCGCGTTTCACGTCGAGTCAGTGCAGCCTGCCTGATCCAATGTAAATATTTGAGAGATATGCCACTAGTACTTGTTGTTGTTCATATCATGTCCCGTTGCGTCTTAATTCTCGTTTAATGGCCGCAACTCAATCCGTATTATGGTGATACTTAAAGTCGTGCTACTCCGTACGTATCCGAATATGAACATGAACATTGGACAATAACCTGAAGATCACAAATATCTTAATGTTGTGTTTGAACTTTCAGTTGCGTAATTAACGCTTGTTGTCAATATTTATTTAAAATTTATTTTCTTGTTAATTTTATTTCATCGTTTCATTATTTTTGAATTTTTATTTTGTTATAGGATGATTCGGGGTTGAGTTAGTCAGGCGCAGGTGTCTGATCCACAACGCTTCCCGAACGACAATCAACTCGTAACGGTGACACAGTACATATAAAATCATATCTTATCAATATCCATAATCTTCACACAATAATAACATAACCGTTGTAAGATGATGCAACAACACCAATAGCACGAATAAAAGTTTACAAGGAACAGAATAAAACTACAACGGAAGAGAAGCTCCGGAAGGATAAAGGTCGATTCACACATCTCCGGGACGTGACGGCGCTTTCCGTGCCGTGACGGCATCTTCCGTGAAAATAAAATATCGTCGCCATGTAAACGAAGGGATGAGTTCATACACTTCCGTTGACGTCATTCGCCGTGACCTTCAGTGCTTCTCCGTGATCCGTGCCGGCAATACATATTCGCTCGCCAACGATATTTTCTTGTTTTCACGGACGTGATTTCTCTCATCGCGCCTTCCTGTTTCTCTGCTTTCGTAGAGTACTGAGGTTATCTGTGTATGTTTGAACTTTATCTCCCAAAATGAAGGACGAACTGCTGATTGAATTAGTGAAGGCACACTCTTTTCTATATAATTTAGCTGATTCGAAATATATGGATAGTGGTTTGAAGAAGCGTGTATGGGAGGAAATTGGCGAGAAAATGGAAGCTGAAGGTAGGTAACCAATTTTTTCTGCTTTTAAGATTAAGAAAATCAGTCTGTCTGTACATAGGCACCGACTTTACCGCGACAAGGCACTTTCTGCCCCCAACCTACAAAGTCAGGGGCATTAAAAATTAATCAACAATTTCATTTATTTAATTTTTCAAGTAATTAAAAGCAAATGTAGTGTACTAATACCATTAATACCTTCTTCTCTAGTAGTTGTAAATAATTTACTAATACCTCACTTTATTGCACAACCCCCTCCCCCACCTTCTAAATGTTTAACAAGTCGACGCCTATGTACCTGCGACAATGTGAATATTAATCCAAATTTTAAAACACTTGTTATAACAATTACACGAGTATAATCATATACAGTAGGCCTATATAAAATAATATAATAATCATAATATACTAATTATGTTACTAAAAATTGACATTCTCAGAACTTAATATACTAGCATATCGGAAAGGTCTTCAGCCACTCACTAAGTGACGTTATCGACATCTTTCATATGTGTTCTTGTCACGGTACTGAACCAGCTTCTGAGCAGAAATAATCTTTTAACTTATCCCTTATGCAGAAAGCCTCTCTGGTCGAATTCCCACCACGAGGGGGTAAGTTTTGGAGCTGTGGATTGACAAACTCTTGGTTTGTGAAATCACTTGTTTCTTCCTCTCTTTCTCCTCTTCATCCAAGATTATAGCTATCATTAACAGTTCATCATCACTAAGAAAACTCATCATGGAACACTTGATTGCCGACTTATAACTGCACGGAACTGAAGTGTGAGAACAGACGTGAAATATTCATGTCGGAAAGGACGGATACGGAGACTGAGAGCGCCGTCACGTCCCGGAGATGTGTGAATCGACCTTAATAGCACCTTCAACGTTCTATAGAAAATACATGAGTTAGCTACCAAGGAAACCCATACTTACATACAAACATACATTATCATTATAGACTGTTATGCCTTTCAGCGTTCAGTCTGCAAGCCTCTGTGAATTTACTAAACGTCGCCACAATCCTCGATTTGCAACTAGTGCTGTGGCCTCATTTAGTTCTATACCTCTTATCTTTAAATCGTTAGAAACTGAGTCTAACCATCGTCGTCTTGGTCTACCTCTACTTCTCTTACCCTCCTTAACAGAGTCCATTATTCTCCTAGGTAACCTATCCTCCTCCATTCGCCTCACATGACCCCACCACCGAAGCCGGTTTATGCGTACAGCTTCATCCATCGAGTTCATTCCTAAATTAGCCTTTATCTCCTCATTCCGAGTACCCTCCTGCCACTGTTCCCACCTGTTTGTACCAGCAATCATTCTTGCTACTTTCACGTCTTACTTCTAACCTATGAATAAGATATCCTGAGTCCATCCAGCTTTCGCTCCCGTAAACCAAAGTTGGTCTGAAAACAGACCGATGTAAAGATAGTTTCGTCTGGAAACTGACTTCCTTCTTACAGAATACTGCTGATCGCAACTGCGAGCTCACTGCATTAGCTTTACGACACCTTGATTCAATGTCACTTACTGTATTACCATCCTGGGAGAACCCACAACCTAAATACTTGAAATTATCGACCTGTTCTAGCTTTGTATCACCAATCTGACATTCAATTCTGTTGAATTTCTTACCTACTGACATCAATTTAGTCTTCGAAAGGCTAATTTTCATACCATACTCATTGCACCTATTTTCAAGTTCCAAGATATTAGACTGCAGGCTTTCGGCACAATATGCCATTAAGGCCAAGTCGTCAGCATAGGCCAGACTGCTTACTACATTTAAACCTAACAGAATCCCTCCCTGCCATTTTATACCTTTCAGCAGATGATCCATTTAAACTACGAGCAGCAAAGGTGAAAGATTACAGCCTTGTCTAACTCCTGTAAATACCCTGAACCAAGAACATTGTATATAACACAATCAACAAATTACAGCCAATTGCTGTCTAGCAGTTCATGGGGTTTTGTTAAATGATACCTTTTAAATTCCACACATACAACAGTGAGGAAAGTAACGGGAAACTACCTCACTCCTCATTTCCCTAGTACGCCTCTTCAATGACACCTAGGTTATTTATGACAGCTGTTAGCGGATCTATGGAGGATCAAACCAGCCTTTGGGCTGAATACCCAACATACACATACAAGAGTCATAGATGGCAGTAGTAATATCAGTCCCCTTTAAATTATACCGCCACAAAATGGTCTTACTAATATAGAAATGGAACAATCAATAATCGCGAATATTTCTGTCGACCAGTGCGGCTGCCTGACCAAGGTGGTAGAGGCGTGTACGGTTCACCAGGAAGGACGTGGGTTCGATTCCTTCCAGGAAGTCGAAATACTCTATTTAAGAAACGAGATTTCCACTTCCAGAGGTGCACATGGCCCTGAGGTTCACTCAGCCTACACCAAAGATGAGTACCTGGTTAATTCCTGGGGGCAAAGGCGGCCGGGCGTAGAGCTAACCAAGTGCCGAGGTTACGGATAGTGAAGGCCTTTACCTTCCACCCCTTCAAGGGCCTTCACGGCCTGGACGGACATCACTTAGTTTGTCAACAGGTACACCAATCACATTCAGACATAACTTTAGCACCGAACAATTCTTTCTGTGCAAGTTCCTCACTGAAGTTCTCTGGAGATCTCGGCGACCACTCCACTTCAATAAGCTGTCTGCGACATAATGAAATCTCTTCTCTTGTAACAAAAACTGTTTCAAATTATTACAAATGATAAAAGTCTCCACATTGTTGTAGTTTTTAGTTCAGTGGTTGAACTCTAAATATCTTCCTTTTTACGATCAAAATACCCGGAATTAAGTAGCTGGCCACGAAACAACTAGGACCGTGCACGCGGGTATTCCCCTTTCAACATTAACACAATGAGCCAGGGAGTATTCCCCACCAATCTCTAATTACAAGTTTACTGCGAACAACGAACACTTACTCTCTATTAGGACGTTAAGGAGAAATTCCACTGTAATAAACCGAAGGTACGAATTTCAGACCAGCAATCTTGGTGGCATAAATTAAAGTGGACCAAACCAAGAGCCCTGAGGGAGGTGCGGACCTCCAACGTCGTGCAGGGATATGATGTCATGTCACAGAGGTTTATTGTCTGTGAACTGACAGCACCAACCAATGTATGCCTCGTTAGGTCGGCCAGTTTCTACCTGGTGGGCCAATATCTGCTGATTTATTATGATTAATAACTCTCGCGTGCTTTACAGAGGATGGGAGAATGACCTCGGTTATCCTTCAGATTACACGAATCGTTCGTATTCGATATGTGATTTAAGTTTAAGTTAATCGACACGTCAAAAACTGCACGTACCCAAATATTATTTACATGCAGTAATCATGTTATGATGCAATAACTAGGCCGACGTCTACGGTTTTCCGAGACACCGAGAAGTGTACCACAGGAGTTACCTTGCGTGTCAGTGAATGTTCATGGGGTGTTACTGCTCCTTAGAAAAACACAACCTGAAGACGTTACTTACCAAGGCTGAACTGCTTGCAAGCACGATTTATTCTTCACGAATATCAGTTTGGTTTTTGACGCAACCATTAAAGATACTTAAGGTTACAAACGACATTCGCAATGCGATGGACAGCAGACAAGTTTCCATCCTAGCTCTTCTTCAACTCTCTAAGGGTTTTGACTTTGTTGACACAGACATAATTCATAACTTTTAGTGGATGAATTCATACCTACGCGGTCGTCAGCAGTGTATCTAGACCCACTAATGGGAGCGGATCCTATTCGGATTGGCACGTTTTAGGATTAACAGAATTTTCTACCGAAAATGCGAAAATTGTCATGTAATAATCAAACTGATTTTGTTATTAATGACATTTGTGTAACCAAAGTACTTCATAGTACTATGACAGTAGAGAGTGGAATGATTGAATAATAAAAATACAAACAAATTCCTGCAATGATCCATTATTTTTTAATTGGATTTAAGTGAGTTTCCGTATCGGGATTCATAATAGCTGGACTCCACTTTATTCGTTCTGGCTATCTGTAGAGGCTAGTGTCCCATAGGATTCTGTCCTAGGACCGCTTATATTATCCATCTACAGTATACAAGGATTTTACCTTGTCTGATAGGAGCTGGAGACACCACGTGTCCCCTCACGATATCTGCACTGTGAATCAGAAAGACGCATTAGTTTAAACTAAATAAGGTGAAATCTGAGACTGCAATAAATTCTCACACAAAGATTTGTTGAAGAATCATGACCAAACTTACTAAACTTTTACCTAGAAATGTCATCAATTTATTTCAGTAAACCGGTCAACGTTCGTGGTGTTACCATATATTTCATGGAAGTACGGAGGAAGGTGTTTGCGACAGGTAAATCATAAGATCCCGAACTTATTTTCACGAATAATACATGAATGTCTCGTAGGCCGTATACGATGACCAGTCCGGCGGTACTTGAAGTTGCTGAAATAAAAATGTGTTTGTTGCGACTTGAACCCAACAACGTATTATTTTAATTGAATTGCTTACCAGACCAAACAAAATTTAACTTCGCGAATTAAAACGCTGGTCACTGAACTCTTCGGTTTTGTAAATCAAATAAGAACATAAAATAAAAGAAATACAGAAAACTGTCCATTTCCCAATTTGCTATAGGGGAGATGACTTGTTCTTAAGCAGTTTGTTCCCCTTTCTATGTACAGGGTATGAGACGTGTACGGGACGATCTGAGCAGGAAGTGCCGACACTGTGACCCCGGTGTTACATCCTCCTTACTCGCCCGACATTGCAGCCTGCATTTTCTTCTTATCTCCAAAACTGAAAATGCAGCTGAAAAGCCGAAGATTTCAAACGGCCGAGGAATTCAAATTGAATCGCAGCCCGTTTCGAACAGGCTGTGAGAAAATGTCTTCCTGGTATACTTCTGATCGCGGAAACGCCACTCGAGTCAATATTTAGCCTCAGAAGGGGAATACTTTCAAAGAGATGAGATCCGTCTGCCAAGTTTCAGTCGTGGCTTGTACGACCTATTTTGTGGCGCGAGACGAAGTTCACAGTTTAGAACGCAGCCCTGTTAACCTGCCAGCATCTCTCTGCACAACAGGTATCGTAGGAATGGCCTTTTACGGCTAGTTCACGCAAGTGGCCGTCCTATGGCTGCCTCGTTAGCGAGAGGCACCTGAAGGAGAATAGTGTCACTTGGCACACGCCAGCAGTGCCCTAATAGCACCCCAAGTGCTTTAACTGATAGTCTGAGTAAACAGCACAACGCCTGTCCCTACTCCTACTTCTAGCAAAAAGTTAACACTCGAATAAACTCACAACATTGCTGCATTCGCTTCATCTTTAGTGTGTTGCAGCTCACAGCGCAGGTCGCCCTCTGGGACCGATTCACTTCATTTCTGTTCCATTCTTTCCGGAATCACCTGCCAGTGAATCATCAGTCAACTTTGAGGGATTCTAACATCAAATATTAAATGATCACTGCAATTGTTGCAGGCGAAGGCTTACAATAGATTAGCGGGTTACACACAGTTAATAAGCGATGATGACGGGCCTAACATCTAGGTCATCAGGTCCTTTCCGTAAAGATATCGGTGAAACATGACATTTCAATCCATAGTTCTTGGAGTTACTGAGATGGTCTGGATGACCGACATTAGCACAGCTTTGGGGTTCGCTTGGCTGATTGGCGACAGCTGAACCACGGTTGCTTCATTCGTACCCCTTTCATATCCCATCGTCTCCGTAAAACCTATCTATGACGTAAACAAACTGTAGAAATAAAGTCCTTAAATATCAATCGACGTCACAATGAAACTTCACTTCACACATTATACAAATCCTGACACCGCATGCAAGCTGCGGACCACAATAGTATTGTCATATTCCTATTACTTTACAGGATTACGTTTTTAATTATGTCCTGCTTAACTGTAGTTTAATATGTTTGCTAATCGCGGTTTAGAGTATGGCTACGTCAAGCAAACCGAGAGGCGGGCACTTTGAGCTCTCGCTGTATACAAACACCTGCCCCACACAGTGCAGAGCTCGGTCGGCGCAATGAATGGATAGTACGCCCACCTTCAGCGCCTTGCTTACATCAGCGGTAAATAAGTTGTAAAAACTAACTTAATGAGTTATCATTATTCTGCACAGGAAATGCTTGCAGGAGTTTTAAACGAAGATAAATTACCACCCACAGTTGCAGAAAAGGCGCGCGTTACCGCATAATGACCACCCACGTGAAACCCTGCGTAAGTGAGCTTTCAGACCGAAATGACCTGGAATCCGTGGAAGTACGTTTAGATGGAGCATTTTACTCATCTAACGTTTCAAAATCTAAGTAACTCAATGCAATTACGAGGAATCATATCACCAAACAATGCGGATCAAACGTAAAATTCATGTCAAAACTGATTTCGTTTTCTGTGGTTCTCGGGTGCTTTTTGTTTCTCTCGTTTACGATTTGTCCGTTACATTCATTTAAAGACTTCCCTGCAATTCTAATGAAAACTGGTGATGTGTTTCATTATTCAAACCTAAGCTTGTACCAAGAGAAAACAAAAATGATACGTTACATCTGGCAATGTTGAAATTTGTACACACATATGAGTACGCGTCGACAATTCTTCATTTATAACCAACTAGCTCAGAGTCTACTATCGTCCTCCATTCGCCTCACACGACCGAACCTACAGCTTCATCAGTTGAGTTCCCTCGTGTTCATGTGTCCTGCGAGCTCGTGGTTTAACGTCGCACCAACGTAACGCGAAGAAAGCGGCCGTGGTACAGTCCCAGTATTTGTCGGGTGTGAAAATGAAAAACCACGGAAAAACCATCTTTAGCACTATTCAAAAAATCTCATTTTTCGTAATCACCTGCGTTATTATCCGCCGTACGATACTCTGAAACGTTTTTGTTTACATAGTACTAATGTTAACGAGAGTAATCTTCCTCCATGTGATTACGCAATCCTGAGTGAGTGAGTGAGTAAGTCCTCGGTGTTGAGTTACATTACGTGGGGATAATACTGTATTATTCATCCTTTGATTGGGATGCAGAGCATGAAGCCCGTTATTTTCTCCGTGACTTGAAGACGAAGCGAAATTATGTCATCATCATCATCATCATCATCATCTGTTTACCCTCCAGGTTCGGCCTTTCCCTCGGACTTAGCGAGGGATCCCACCTCTACCGCCTCAAGGGCGGTGTCCTGGAGCTTCAGACTCTTGGTCGGGGGATACAAACGGGGGAGAATGACCAGTACCTCGCCCAGGCGGCCTCACCTGCTATACTGAACAGGGGCCTTGTGGAGGGATGGGAAGATTGGAAGGGATAGACAAGGAAGAGGGAAGGAAGCGGCCGTGGCCTTAAGTCAGGTACCATCCCGGCATTCGCCTGGAGGAGAAGTGGGAAACCACGGAAAACCACTTCGAGGATGGCTGAGGTGGGAATCGAACCCACCTCTACTCAGTTGACCTCCCGAGGCTGAGTGGACCCCGTTCCAGCCCTCGTACCACTTTTCAAATTTTCGTGGCAGAGCCGGGAATCGAACCCGGACCTCCGGGGGTGGCAGCTAATAACGCTAACCACTACACCACAGAGGCGGCCGCGAAATTATGTACGTAACAAAAATGGCGAGTCACACATAGTCTGCAGTAAAATAATAGTGTAAGAGGAAATTGAAAAAATGTCTTCTGGTCTTCCTGTAAACCCCCATTCTATTAAGTGATTTTTAAATCATATGCATATCGAAACCTGCGCTTGAATAAGGAGACTCAAAATATGAAGTTTGGTCGAGATCTATTCAGCCATTTACCCATGCGATAAAAAAATCTCTGACCCGTCGGGAATCGAACCTGAGATCCTCTGAACCGAAGGCTCCAACGCTGAGCATTCATCCACTGAGTCGGACAATCAAGAAAAAGACTGTTTGACATTAAATACATTTTAATATGTTTTTTAAAGAAACGCGATTAAAGCGTTTTAAATTGTCAATATGCTTTAGTACGCTTCCAGCTGCTGGGAAACAGAGTGCACTATACTTTGTCCTACGATTTTATACGCAAAGCAGTACTCAAAATAGATAACATGAATATTTAATTGTAATAATTTTTAATATGACATGGCATATAAAGTTTTATTGACATACGTACAAAATCATACTATCCGTGTTAACAGATACAATAGTATTCTCTCAGTTCTACATTTTGTAAATAATGTCATTGGATTTAATACTAAATTTATACAAATTAACTTTGTTTTGCAATTTTTCTTACCTATTTCATAATTTATTGCTTATAAAAACACGAATTAAGAGGCACGCATTTTTCTGTTTATAATTTATTTGAATATAAAACTTAATGTATAATTATATAGAATTGCATAAATGCCAGAATATGACTAAATACAACCTGTAATGTCGGTGAATTGTCACCGTGCAATGCGCTCGCCCATACGCACTGCGAGAACGCTGCAACACATGGCACGGGGTCAGTGTGAGGTCTCGTGTCATTGCACATTGAAGTGCAGAAACACACGCACTGTACCACGCTCAACCAGAGTAAAAAGTGCGTTTAAACGCTTTCGAGATGGAAAGGAAGGTGTTGAGGTCGAGGCGCGTTCGGGTCGACCAACCACAAGCCCACCTCCACACAACATCGAACGAGTGGGTCAGATACTTGCGAATGATCGGCGACTGTCCTTACGAAATAGCCCTGAAAGGTCACTGGTTCGACAGTGTAGCAGGTATCCAACAACGCGTGACAAGGTTCTCCGGGAGATTCCAAAGGAAGCGTTTGCTGCCAGCTTCCAGCAGCTTTGCAGCCGATGTCAAAAGTGAGTTGCAGGTAACGGATATTACTTTGAAGGCCAGTAAAGGAGTTTTGTGTGTAACTTACGTTGTCTTTATTCCATGAGACCATTGACCGAACTTTTCAGACACAGGTTGTATGAGTTCCCACTAAGAATATGAAATACTCGCTCACACTGCGTGCCAAGGAGGGTTCACCACACCTGCTCCCGTTAAGTGAATGAGTCCACCTACGACAGCGTACACAGTATGAATGGACAGGTGTTATTAATGAGCGACCAGCTTGTCTTCTCACGTGCACATTCATTCAGTAGCGTACACAGCGAGATCTGAACAGTGTGGGCAGTCCGAGTTCATAGGTACAAGTGGTTGAACCCGACTACAGTTCCAGGTGGACACCTGCGACGTAACCTCAGTGTACCACTCTAGAAGTTTGTTAAGAAGGAAGCCGAGACGTTACGTCGCACAAACACAGGACTAGGAAAGGTTTATGAGTGGGAAGGAAGCGTCAGTGACCTTACAGTGCCTGGTGTGAGAATGGGGAACCACGGAAAAACCTCTTCAGCGCTGTGGACAGCGGGGCTGGAACCCACTATCTCCCGAATGAGCTCGGCCAACTCGCTGCCCGGACAGGAGTTCAGCGGACTGCGTGCAATAGAAAATGAACGCGTGACAATTGTTTTTGGAAGAAATTAATTCGCAGCTATAGAGTACCTCATCCCCACATTCCAGACGTATAGCGCGCCGGCCTCTCGCCCCTGGGTTCCGTGGTTCAAATCCCGGTCACTCCATGTCAGATTTGTCCAGGACCAAGCAGAGGCAGGAGAGATTTTTCTCCAGGTACTCCGGTTTTCCCTGTCATCTTTCATTCCAGCAACACTCTCCGCTATAATTTCATTTCAATAATCATTCATTAATCATTGCCCCAGAGGAGTGTGACATTCTTCCGGCACAATTCCCATCCTCGCCGCTAGAAGGGAGCTCCAGACCTGGTCGAATGTGTCGCTGAACACTTCCTCAATTTCGAGGTTGCAACTCATCGAAGGTGGTTTCTTAAAATACTTATTCATGACTTCAAGGCAGAATCACAGGAAAAAATGGCAAAACTCAACGAATATTCTAGGTATCTTGCCCCTACTCCCGATTAGCAAGCCATGACTTCGATCTTCTTTAGCTTGTATTCTTTCTTGTAAAACGGAATTGTTGGCTCGTATATTTTCTTCTTCTAACGATCAATATCGTCCCATTGACCCGCGGAGGATTCACAGCGAACTGATGGATCGATTATATACATATCCTATATTGTTGTTATCTTTGTAAGCAATTATATCGACCCTTCCAGTGCTTCCACCCATACCATACATCACAGCCTGCACAGTTGCTAGGTTATTCAAACTGGCCATCCATCCATATCATACATCACAGCCCGCACGGTTACTGTGTACCTCAGGCTGGCCATCCATCCATATCATACATCACAGCCTGCACGGTTGCTAGGTTACACTGTCTGGCCATCCATCCATACCTTACATTACAGCCTGCACGGTTGCTAGGTTACTCAGACTGGCCATCCATCCATATCATACATCACAGCCTGCACGGTTGCTAGGTTACACTGTCTGGCCATCCATCCATACCTTACATTACAGCCTGCACGGTTGCTAGGTTACTCAGACTGGCCATCCATCCATACCTTACATCACAGCGTGCACGGTTGCTAGGTTACACTGTCTGGCCATCCATCCATATCATACATCACAGCCCGCACGGTTACTGTGTACCTCAGGCTGGCCATCCATCCATATCATACATCACAGCCTGCACGGTTGCTAGGTTACACTGTCTGGCCATCCATCCATACCTTACATCACAGCCTGCACGGTTGCTAGGTTACACTGTCTGGCCATCCATCCACACCTTACATCACAGCCTGCACGGTTGCTAGGTTACACTGTCTGGCCATCCATCCATACCTTACATCACAGCCTGCACGGTTGCTAGGTTACACTGTCTGGCCATCCATCCATACCTTACATCACAGCCTGCACGGTTGCTAGGTAACACTTCTGTCACACGTTTCGTTACATGGCGCTACAGTATATGAGACGTGAGTTAAATGTATATTGGTGGGAGCTCCCCAGCAGTACGGAATTCTGCTCTCGACGCTCAAGATGCTCCCCACAAGTATTTTGACTCTCGACATAAGTGTTTTCAGTTCTGACAAGCCTATTTATTTTCTGCAACGCGGTTTCGTTAATTCTGAAGCAACGCACAGTTTATACGCTACGATATTTTACGAAATACGTTTTTCGCACCACAATTTTTTGATGTGTCTACAATTTGATTTAATGTCACCGTACAATTGTAAGACGCGCTGAGTCGAATCAAACTGCTCCCTAGCCGTGTGAGATGATACTGAACATTGCCGTCGCAGGAGGCGTCTAGCGTGATGTTTTCGGAACGCTCACAGCTGGACGTGGTGGGCACCCATCCTCTATTAACACTAATCACCTGGGAAAAATGGAAGACCTGTCTTAGTCGGAGCGACAGCAAGAAAGAATGACCACCTCCACTAGTCTCGGTTCAGAAAAGTGAAGATATTGGCAGAGGAAAGGAGAAGGAAAGACTTTTTCAGCGGGGTCCGATGAACCCGACATGTGGAAGCAATGTCAGGACTCAGCTCAGGGTCCCGCACTGCACTCACCAAGCCACACTCCCAAGGGAGGGAATACCTCCACCCACTGGGGAATACGCTTGCAGCCCTCACTGCAAAACTATAGACGGTATTGTATTATAGTGTGGTAGCCCGTCTGTGGTAAGAGGCGAGGTGTTGTGGGTTGGCGACCACGGGGCGCTTAGCTCAGTCCCGGCATTGCTTCCAGTTACTTGTGTTCATGTCTTCACTTTCATCGATCCTATCAAGTCTTGTGACCACGACCTTATTAGGTATGGGAGTTTCATTTTCACGCCTTTCGTAGCCCTTGTCTTTCACTGACCGATACCTTCATTTTTGGAAATGTCCGACCTCGTCCATTTTTCCCCTCCGATTATTGTTAACAGAGGTTTGTTGTAATCACCAGGTGAGTTAGCCGTGCGGTTAGGGGAGCGCAGCTGTGATCCGAGAGATAGTGGGTTCGAATCGCACTGCCGACAGGCCTGCAGATGGTTTTCCGAGGTTTGCCATTTTCACACCAGTTAATGCTGGGGCTGTACCGTAATTAAGGCCATGGTCGCTTCCTTCCCATTCTTAGGCCTTTTATATCCCATCGTCTCCATAAGACCTATCTGTGTCGGTGAGAAGAATCACCACCACTAGTCTGGCTGCGCGGTACTGCCACTTTCCTGTAATTAGTGGCAGAAAAAACTCTTCTGGGAAACATCGGTAAAGGCGGACAGAGGAGGACAGCTCGCTAGAAACTCTGACGCCAAAGACGAATGTCACGGTACTTTGAAAAGCAGTTTCCAGCCTATGGCCAGCTTATTCCACTGTAATCAGTCGACACTCTTTTCTATTTTTATTTTTTACAAGTTGGCTTTACGTCGCACCGACACAGATAGGGTAGGTGTAGAACAGTCCCAGCATTTGCCTGGTATGAGATGATAGAACCCACTATGACAGTGAGGAAGTAGAGACGCAACACAATGCCAATAGGCTGCACTGCTCTCAAGTGAATTATGATTGTCGTGATGTTGGCAGCTGTCATCAGACTAACGAGCCAAGCTTAAACATTCGTTTATTTTCTGCTCCACATTTCAAAACAGAAGGAAGCGTTTCCATCAAATAAAGCGATAGAGGGTTTGTTTTAAATGATGTTCGTCCCACTGAATGGAGGGACTACATCTACAAACTGTACAGAATTTCCAACCAAACTAGGGTTACAGCCGTCCTGACTTTTCAGGTACTTCCCCACCTCCGGGATTAAAGAGTTTCGCAACGTCGAATGTCCATGCTGTATATGAAATAGTGGATGTTGTTCTTCAACTGCTCGGCGAGCATGGTGCTGCTGAACAAACAGACTAAACACGTATTCTGAAGCTCCCACTTTGGTGACAGAAAATAATATACGGTACTTTATTTATGCGTCTTCACAAGTTGTAACAATTATGTAGAATGTGCGCTCGCACGATCCGTATCTCTCACCCACTGCAGTCGGTAAATATTACTTGCACGGGGCAGAAGACTTTTAAGAGCTTCCCGTGTGTAGAGTTATGTTACTCAAGAATGCTGCTGACACACGCAGCTTTACCTGCCAGTAACTACTTCTTTGTGATTTTCGCAGTCGCCGAGGTGCCTGAATTATGTCCCGCAGGAGTTCTTTCACACGCCACGAGTCTGACTTAAGCAACTTGTATCGTCTGATCTAAATTCCCCATCATTGTAATATACGTGGTTCATTGACGTTTTGTTCATCGTTAGAGCCCGAACCTGATGGCGGTGATAGCATCACACTCTCTTGAATGGCAATCGGTACTCAGAATAAAGGAATACAATTCACAGAAGCTCTTATTTCCACATGGCCTTGTCTCATAGTCAACAGCTCCTTTCAGAGGACTTGGCCGGGCCTCCAACACTGATCAACAGAGTGGAGCATCCGAGACAGCTATTGTAAGTGAGGTTCAAACCCAGCGTAGTCGAACCAACGTACAAGTGAAATGCGATGTTTTGGTGTCCAGACTTCGTTTCCTACTAGAATCCCATGTGAATGAGCTCTCGCTGACAGCCCGCCAGCTGCAACACATCGTTCGCCGGCCATCACTCGACACAGGAACTAATGGATCCTGCTTCATTTCAACAGATACTGCCCACTCGTGCTGTTCTCTTCCGCGGATGACGAAACACACATCTTGCACAACTTCCTCTCAATTCCAAGATTAGCGAAAGCAAAGTCATGTGTGTACAGGCCATGAAAGCTACCTGGTGGCGCAGAATTAACTGCTACTCATTTCTGGTGTAGGCTGGCTGAACCTTCGGAGGTGTCGACTTCTTGACAGGGAATCGCGTTTACCGCCTCGGCCATAAAACTACCGAGTGTGTAAAGATGGCCAATTAATTCGTCTGATTATTCGTGGAAAATATTTTGTTTCACTTATTCTTCTAAGAATGTCTTAATTTGTCGGCCTTGCTGTCCACGAGATCTTCTCCAGCACCGCATCTCAAATACCTCCAATCTTCCACGTTTCTGACCACACTGTTCCTTGACGTACGCAGCACGCTTTCCTAGTAAAATGTTCACAATCTTCCTAGGTTGCAGATGATACCGTGGTTCTTACACAGAGCCTTGTAACTGCATTAAACACATGGCTCAGTCTTTAGTCGACCATCAGGAAGATGTTCGGTTTTTTTCCATTTTAGGAAGAAACAGAGCGAGCGACTCAAACACCTCCGTGGTTTCCCATCTTCGCAGGCTTCTACTCAGTCCTGCCGTAAACTTCTGTGTCGGCGGGACGTAAAGCAAACTAAAGAGCGGAGTTCCCGACAGCCATTTCCTAAAAACAGCGCATTCCCACTTAATCAGCGATCACAGTTCAGTCAGTGGCAGAGAAACGAAGACCACAACACGACAATCCCACGCAGTACCACGCGGAAGAAATGACTCATTCCATTATGTTATGTTCAAAGTGCCCACCTCAGATGAATATGTAATAAAGACATTCCTTCTCATGTTATTACCATCTCTTAATTTGAATTCTCTGTCTAATTTGACGAGCCGCGTGGCTCAGGTGAGCTCCCACTGCCTGCAGCCACACAAACCCGGGTCGCTTCCTTCTTCCTATTATTGAGAATTTAAGAGCTGAGAGGTCAGTGTCGTTATAACTCCCATTCACCTGTCCCTCGCATTATAGAACGGTGTTCAGACGAGTTGACGTCTTCAGAGCCCAGAGACCACACGCCAGTCAGTTCTCACTCCTACGACACAATAAGCCGGGCAGGTTCGATCCTGGCTCAGTCCGAGGCTCGAATACGTCATCCTCCTGCGGGACAAAACTCTGGTACCTCGGCGTCTCAAAACCTGATTGGGACATTAAATATAATAATGCTGTTGGGAAATACAAAGTGTTGTACAAGGTTCGAAAACGTGGAATGTGGCAGATGGAAGCTGATGGCAGCGGCCACAGCACAGCATGTAAGGATTCCCGCTGGGAGATCACTCGCGTCCTGTGATCATGAAACATGTGTTTCTTCCGAGTACGAGACTAGTTTGTGTTAATGCTGACATTTCTTCAAATACAAACTGAGGCGTGTTTTTAAGTTGGACGCAATGGGGCTTACCAGTACCCAAAATTACAAAAACATCAGCTAGGTCGTGATGTACGACAATACTGATTCGTTTATTGTTACACAGACAAGACAGTATGAGTATTTTATAGACGACAATTCCATGGATTAGCTCCTAAACTTTTAAATACTTGCCTAATTAATTTGTTCTGCTTAAGAAAAAACATTGGCCCCGCATTTTTGAAAGAAAGCCTTGCATGTTGACCTGAGGCGAGTTTTGAACACCAGGACACTTGGCATTGAGGACAGTTCTACTTGTAGGAACAATGCATGCAGAGCTTTCAACACAACTTTTTTTCGAGCAATTCACTGATGGCGCGTGTAGAGTATGTGTTCTGATAGCCGCAGTTGCCCAGCATGAACACAACACAGAGCCTTTCGTTGTGAAGGTCTTTGAGAAACAACTTGGCTAGCAACTCTGTCCTCTGAGCAGTGACAGTAAGAGCAAAATATTTAAGACATTTTCTTATTTATTTATTTATTTATTTATTTATTTATTTATTATTCGTGTCTGAACATTGCAATATGGAAGCGCTCCTTGCAGAGGCACGACCGTCCCCATTTCTGCTCCCGTTTGGCGTTGTCCAGGAACCCACGAGCAGTTCTGTAGACTGAGCACTCTTAACTTCCATTCTCCTAATTGATAGTTATCAGCAAACATGATCAAATCACAATGAGATGACGTCCTCACCAACTCCTTTCAGTTCCCTCCAAACCCGACAGAGGTATTCCACGCCGTACGACACTACCTGACAATGAAAAACTTTCTTAATTTTTGAACTATTTCATAGAAAGGTGCATGGAGAATGAAGAAGTTCCAGTCGAGATTTGGAGTTGTTACGGCTCACCAGCTCGGTCGAGGGATGGCACAACAAAAGTAACGCCGAACTTGGAAGAGCTCAGCATGCTCTAGATGACACACTGGAAACTGTCAGCTGTTTACACGTTGACTTGCCAGAGTAAAAGTGTAAGTGTAAGAAGCCACGCCTGTAGCCAGCCCGTTGTCGTGGACGTACGCAGCTGGTCTGCCGAACACTGCTGGATGTAAATAGTCAAGAGAGGATTGGCCCAAGCAGGTATTTTGTCTGATAATGGATAATTCCTGTAGGTCGGAAACTGGCTATACGAAGCACCCGCATCAAGTTGAGAAAGAAGAACAGCACGCACTCGTTGCGGGTGAACCTCGGGGCGATGTGTCCCTCAATATCTACTGACGGGAAATCTCACTCGGTTCCTGATCAATGCATGTGGAAGTGCAGGTCAAATTCGAGGACCTGTGGCTGTGTGGCATGTACACTTCACTCGCTCACTTCATCTACAACCCCGTGGAGGTTCTCTCAGTGTGCACTCAGGTCCACTTTACGACAGTTCTTCCAATCCATAGCACGCTTCCGCACCAAATGAACATTGCGTGCCCTGGTACACTTGTCTCGACCACCTCATACATCATGTGGTCTCACTATCTCACTCAACTCTTGTCATCCATATCCCTCCTTGAGTTCCATAGTTTCTGCTTCCTATGTATGACTGACAGGGACGAGTTGGACAGAGAAAACACTAATATCCAAATCTTGAATGACATTAATGAGGAACGGATCTTCATTTATTCAATAGAGCAGAGGAAAGCTAAATTTCTTGGACACGTCCTACGACATGACTCCTTTCTCCAGAATGTCTTCGAAGGAAAGGTCCTAGAGAAGAAGTCGAGAGGAAGACCGCGTCTCTCATACCTTAGGAACATAATCACTCAGCTGGGTTTTGCTTCCTATGTCACGATGAAAAGGACTGCTGAAGACCGTGGGATGTGGCTGCAGCGACAAGGCTTAGCCTTTAGATAATGGATGTATGTGATTGGTCAGCTCTATGGGGCGATATGCCCACTTGTATCACGCTTATCGGTCATCTTTCCTAGTCGAAGTCCTACACTTTCTAGTTCACTCTTCTCCACTCGTTAGTATTAACAACATAACACATAAACATTCCAATGCTAACTTGGGAGACGTCGAGGAGCTCTCTTATGGGCCAGTAAATCTACCGCCTGAGCTGTAGGCACCGCCCGATGAAGTTCCATCAGGATCACGTCGACAATGCTATCGGCACACAAATAGGTTGGCCAGCCGAGACTGAGTTGGAGGTATTCCAACAGCTCGTCTAAACAAAGTGGAGTGGATTCTTCTCGACAAGATGACAGAAGAGAAATTACAGTTTACGTTTACCACGAGAAATGGATTAATATTGTAAATATTGTGAAGATAGAATACGAACCAGCTGAATGGAAAGAACATCTCATTAAGTTCCTTCTCACTGAAACACGGCGGACAACACTCAGCCTTGCGCAAATTATGTCCGGTTTATAAGAGAAACATGTTTACATTATTCCAAACTCTTCATCATTTTTGTCAGCTCCTCCACGATAGCTCTAGACCCACTATCTCTGTCATGTACGCACATCACAGAAAATAGCCGGAGACAATTTAATGAAAATCAGCACGTAAAGTTGGGCAAAGAGGCTCGCCCTAAGTGAAATTGTAGTTTAGGGGAGGCCTAAAATGTAATTCTCAAATATGTTTGTTATCAGTGGTACTATCGATAAATACAACATAACTAAAGTTATATACAGTTAAATTTCCATTGATGTTCACACACATTTTGCCGTACCGGCTACGATAACACAGATATTGATGAATTTCGATTTTTGTTCCTAACTCCACATAAACGCCGAATCACGAGGAAACAGGTGAACAAAAAGAAAATCGGTATTTAAAGCCAGGGAATAAGGTCCTACAGTCTAGGCTATAAATAATTTTCTTCGCGATCGATGAAATGGTAGTTTAGGGGAAGGTACTTAAAATTTAATTTTTAAATACCTATGTTATTGGTTCTATCAAAAAATTATAGAGCATACAATATCCGATGATTTATGTCTTCTACAGTTTTACTATGATAACACATTTGATGATTTCATACTTTTGTTGCTTAGTCCCGAGAATTGCTAGTGTTAACGGGCGATGATCGACAAGGAAATGTGAAGATGATTATTAAAGAGAGAAAAAAAGAACAATCGGTTAAGAATAAGACAAGAGGGAGTCAAGAAAGAAGGAAACTAAATGTGAAGGCCCACAATATCGAAAGCTCACAAAACTGATCAACAATGACATTACATTGACCACTCTTGTGATGTGATTTGTCCACGGCCGACTTGATGCGTCACTTCAGCTAGCTAGGAGCGCAGCGAGGGATCCAGTCGGCCGTGGATTTGTCACTTCTGCTGCCACTCATCTCTGATAGATGGATTAGTGGTGCGTCCCGTCTGAAACAGCCTGCCTGAATATTGGCGGGAAGTAGCTGGGGAGTTTGCTAGACGAGGGGTCCTTCAGCTAGTTTTCTGATAATATTTAAAATAGCGGTAAACAAAATGAACATATTTACCTAATTTAAAAGTAATTTCTTTCGTAACTCTACACAGGTCCACCGGAGTCAGTTTGCACTACACAATAGGGAACATAATGTGCATTTATCGCTTTGGCAAAACACGCGCTTCTTTACGATATTCAGCACGCTGACCATCCTCACCCTTCACGTGGAACGCTGAAGGCACGAGAGCTACTGTGTGAAGTGCCGAGCCGTAGAAGAAAGGGAAGGCTTCACATTCTACTTGACTGGAGAGAGCTCTTCAGGAAACATGAAGGTAAACACTAACACATGGCACGCAGAGGAATGTGTCGCCTCAATGTTAACTTGGTCAAGCTGCCAGTTTTCGTCTATCGCAGTGCGGATAATTTTGCTGTAATTTCTAAATAATGAAGTTTATTGATTTTCACTCAGGTATACTCTTCATTTTGCTTGTAATTAGGGGACCCTTGACGGTGTTATGGGAGAATAGTGATATACACAGAGCCTTGGCTCCAGCGCGCAGTTAATGGAAGGAAGGAACAAAGGTTCTGGTGCCTGGAAATACCTTGGGTGTAGTTAATGCGGATCCGCGCAGGGCTCTGTCGATGGACGCATCTATTCACTATTTCATATTATCGGTGTAGGAGGAATACGAACACCCAGAGCCCGAGCCAGCTCGATGGAGAATTGAACCTGGGACCTTAAGAACAGAAACAAATGTGCATTTTCTCCGATTGTTAATCTTAACTCGCAAGGCACAGAATCTGCGGGCGAGAATTTAATTGACTATTAGGACCGCAGAAGCTGGAGACTTGTGTTTTCCACATGCACAGCGGGTCAATGTTCAGAGGGACCGGGGTTCAATGCTGGGTCAGGCTGGGTATTTTGTTCATGTTAGTGCACACAACACTAATAGTGAAGAGCATCGGGCAGTAGAACTGTACTGACCCCTTGGCCAGAAAATCGAGAAGAACACGACGATTCCTGTCGAGCTTTAACTCGTTTTGGAAAATAGCTGAAGAGGCTACTTTTCCTGGTATTTGAAGATGCTGAACCCCAAGAAATAATTAAAAGATGGGAAGAATACATAGAATGGCTATATGGTCGGGACAATCGACCAAATGAACAAGAACTTGAATTAGAGGAGGAAGATGTGGTTAAAGAGGACGATAAAGGGGAAACCATACTCAGAAGAGAGATCGAAGCATCACTGAACGAGATGAAAAATAGAAAAGCAATGGGAATAGATTCCTGTTCAACTGTTAAAAGCGTTAAATAATGAAGGAAGAAAGGAGTTGATTGGATTATGTAATCAAATATACATGACAGGAAAATGGCCAAAGGACTTTAGTGAAATCATCTTAATCCCTATGGAAAAGAAAAAGAACAGCAAAAAATGTGAAGAACATAGGACATTGAGTCTAATTTCACATGCAGCCAGTCTTACTGCGGACGCTCAACAGAAGGATATATGGAAAGCTGAATAACTTTATAGGTGAAGAACAGTTTGGTTTCAGGAGAGGAGTTGGAGCAACTGAGGGTGATAGGAGAGAGGTACATAGAGAAAAACAGGAAGGTTTATGCTGTATTCATTGACCTTGAGAAGGCTTTTGACTGTGTCAGATGGGACAAATTGACGACAATCCTGAAGAAACATGGAGTTGATTGGAGGGATAGAAGGCTATAAAGAATTTGTATTTAAACCAGAGAGCAAGAGTGAGAATAGGAGATGAGTTGAGTGAAGAAATTGAATTAGGAAGAGGTGTAAGACAGGGCTGCTCTTTATCACCGACACTGTTCAACATCTATCTCGAAGAAATAATCAATGACAGTTTTAATGGAAATAGTGGAGTTTGTGTTGGAGGTAGGAGAGTAGAATGTATAAGATTTGCAGATGATATGGTTGTGATGGGAGAAAGCGAACGTGAAATGATACAAATGTTAGATAAACTCAACATGAAACTAGAAGAATATGGAATGAGGATTAATGAGAAGAAGACCAAAAGTATGATAATTGGAGGAAAAGATAGAAGTTGTCATATTAGTATAGGAGGAGAAGAAATAGAGCAAGTCAGTAACTTCAAGTATTTGGGAAGTATGATCAGAGATGATATGTATTGCACAACAGAAATTAAGAAAAGAATTGCCATAGCAAAAGAAGGCTTGTAAGCAAAAATAAAAATTACTTTGTGGACCACTAAACAAAGATTTGAGGAAAAGACTTGCTAAGTGTTACATTTGGAGCATATCGCTGTATGGCGCAGAGACTTGGACATTGAGAAAGAAAGATGAGAGAAGATTGGAGGCACTAGAGATGTGGGTATGGAAGAGAATAGAACGAGTGAAATGGGAAGACCGGGTAAGGAATGAGGAGGCATTACGAAGAATTGGAGAAGTACGAAGTATGTTACAAGCCATTAGAAGGAGAAAAATGAACTGGATCGGACATTGTCTGAGGAGGGACTGTTTACTGAAAGAAGGAATAGAAGGAATGGTGAAAGGCAAACGAGGAAGAGGAAGGAAAAAATATCAAATGTTGGACAATATCCAAGGAAATAAATATTCGGACATGAAAAACTTGGCGCAGGACAGGCAACAGTGGAAGAGGTTCATCCCATGACAAGACCTGCCATAAGGCAGAACACCTAGATAGATAGATAAGTACGTCAGGCACATGTCGGTAGATTTACTGGCACGTAAAAGAACACTTGAGAGACAACATTCGGGCACCTCGGCGTCACATTATTAGTAATAAAGTGCTGTTCTGTTCTGTCCTGCGATAGCGACCACCGTGCACAGTTCGTGGAACGGACTAGAGCGATGATCACAACATTTATGCGACAAGTGTTCAAAAAGTTACAATCGAACTTCATATGCTGCGTTAGACGGTACCGGGGGAGCTGCACTTTAATATTAGATTACTGAAATAATTCAAATGGCAATCTAATATGCACAAGGACACAGAAATAAACTCCGTTAAGCAAGAAAATGTATTACGGTACCGTGGTAACAAGTGGCCGCGTGGATTGGGTCTCCTAGAGAGATAGCGGGTTCGAACCCCCTGTCGGCAGCCCTGAACATGGTAGTCGTGGTTTCCCATTTTCACACCACGCAAATCCTGGGGTTGTACCTTAATTAAGGACACGGCTGCTTCCTTCCCAGTTCCCGCCCTTTCCTATCCCATCGTCGCCATAAGACCTGTCTGTGTCGGTAACTTGTAAAGATAAAAGCAAACCGATGTCGGAGCGCCGTGAATGTGAGACGTAAAATCAAGGTGTTGCACATTCTGATCGCTTGAAAATGAAATGGCGTATGGCTTTTGGTGCCGGGAGTATCCGAAGACATGTTCGGCTCGCCAGGTGCAGGTCTTTTGATTTGACTCCCGTAGGCGACCTGCGCGTCGTGATGAGGATGAAATGATGATGTAGACGACGCATTCACCCAGCCCCCGTGCCAGCGAAATTAACCAATGATGGTTAAAATTCCCGACCCTGCCAGGAATCGAACCCGGGACACCTGTGACCAAAGGACAGCACGCTAACCATTTAGCCATGGAGTCGGACTCTGATCGCTTTAATTGTCCACGACAGAAATTCTGCCCCCTCTACGTGGTCCTCATCCTTCATAATTTCTCTCAAATATGTTCTGCAATCGTAAAATTAACTTTCATCCCATAGACAATCACACAGCGTCGCGCCCAGTATCTATGCAACCAAGTTCGTCCTACGGCGGTGCGGAGAGCCTGAAGGGAGTAACGAGGCATTTGGCCGAATGGCAGGTGATTGCTCCGCCAATCCGTGGGAGCGAAAGACAAGTTCGCAGCTCGTTTGTCACAGAGCACAGGGGCTATAATTACTGTCCTCAAGGGACGAGCCTCTTCCTCATGAACAGACAGACGGCAGAAGCCCAAAGCATGTCTATTATTACAATATTGCTGGACTGCATATTCGTCTATGTTCAAGAAGTTTAAAATGTTTCGTAGCAACAAACAAAATAACACGGAGAATCGACTGATATTATTTTATGTAACTTTTAATACCCAATTACGAGCTAAAGGCGACCTCTATCGGCACTGCTCACCTCGTAAGTAGTCTTAAGGAAGCAGGCAGTACAGAAACTGGACTAGTAATGACTGTGACACAACACACTGCCCGAGGCCGTCTCGCTTGAACGCGAACTCATCAAAGCTGCTTTGTGAGCATTAATGAGATGAATAAATTAGAGCCGCTAATCTCCACGATGGTGTCCCTGAGAGGAAGTTCCAACTGGTTTCAGTGTTTTCAAAAAGATCTTCTAATTCCTTCAGATCAGCCGTGAAAAGTTAGCTGTTAGATAAGTCATACTGCTGGACATTTAGACCGGATCCACTGCCTCTCATATCAGCCACCTCCTGTACAATAACAACCGCGCTATCCCCTGCCCGTAGTAAAAGGCCCCAGGAGCTCTTAACTTCGGAGCATGGGTTGGTCACCACGGGACCCTTAGCCGAGCCTTGGTATTGTATCCCCGTACTTGTGCCATGTTATGTATCATATCCGACCTCGCTTGGTCAACTCTTGTTGTTTTCCGAGCATGACGGTATTAGAGTATGGGACTCTTCCATCATCACGCCCTTCGTGGCCCTTGGTCGAAGTATCGGATCCCTTTCACTTTCTTCCTGATTAGTATTAATAGAGGAACTTGTGTTTAAAACCACCGATATAGCCCTCAGGCGCTGGCAGCTGTTCCCTTGCTTGTAGATAGGTGTACCTACTGGTTTCCTCCAATCAGAAGGAACCCCATGCTAATTTCATCCATCATGATTCATGAAAAATGAAGTGTCGTATGGCTTTTAGTGCCGGGATATCCCAGGACGGGTTCGGCTCGCCAGGTGCAAGTCTTTCTACTTAACGCCCGTAGGCGACCTGCGCGTCGTGACGAGGATGAAATGATGTTGAAGACAACACATACACCCAGCCCCCGTGCCTATGGAATTAACTAATGAAGGTTAAAATCCCCGATCCGGTCTGGAATCGAACCCGAGACCCTCTCAACCGAAGGCCAGTACGCTGACCGTTCAGCCAACGAGTCGTAGGAGAATTTTTTAAACGTTCCTCCCATCAGCCCAGTAAGGCTCTTCAGCGAATTCGCTTCATTTTCTCAATTCACTATCTACTTCCGTTTCTAAGATTAATTTTACCGCCCAGAGAGGTTTCCCTTTCCAGGTTATTTCCAAATTCTTGGTCTCCATATTGACTTCCCTCAGCACAAGCATTCGGAAGAGACAGAGCCACATTGTTCCTTAGCGGTCGACGTGTCTTTGTAACTGTTCGCACGCCGACTTACGTAACTCGCCCACGGGCGCATGCGCTATTAATCTGTGGTTAATCTAAATTTATGTATTTACAAGAGGCGGCCTGTCTCGTGGAGATAAGAATCTCTGTTCCGACAGACAAGGTAAAAATAATCATAATTGGTCCCTAGTGCCCTTCCGCATACAAGCACAGCTAAGCACATATTACGCGTTTCGCCGGTCACTGCTCTCGAGCCACAGAACAAATGTTATGCCAGCTCGCGCACTGTGATGGAGACAAGACGACAGCAGCAAAATAACTCTCGCCAGTGTGAAGTCGTCCAAACAGGAAGCATGATCAACACCTCTACTTCTTGAACATGAAGCTACCAAGCTACATCGCTCTACTGTATTCACGATATCCCCTGCCTGTGGACTAACCCAGCGGGTCTTAACTTGGGAACGTACTTGGTGACCACGGGAACCTTAGCTTTGCTTTGCCAGGCTCTTCACATTCATCTATCGTATTCGACCTCTCTTGAAAAATTCTTGCTCTTTTCCGATCCCAACGGTATAACGTTTCTGAGATTTAAGGAGTCCCGTTTTTACGCCGTACGCAGCGCTTCCCCTCGTTCGGGCGATTTAGCTCTGATTAGTGTACTTCCTCTTAAAACAATAATCACGAGCACTCTTTAGAGGACAGCCACGACCTGTAGGACTGTGAGTGACTTGTGTTATTGTGTTGAAGGACTACTTGATACCAGAAATGTGAAGTGTTGCAAACTGCGGGCTGGAGGAGACTATGTGGAAGCTTCAACGGCACGTTTAAAGGTTGAAGGTGGACGAGGAGTAAAGGAGGGAAATGTTGGATAAATCTCCGAGTTCTTTGGACACGTTTCAGGTAATCTGTCACCTGGACCGGTATCTCCTGCCTGTCGTAAGAGGCCACTAAAAGGGGCTCCCAGGGCGTGGGCAGCATCTTGTTTCAGTGAAAATGGCCGCTTGCTAGTAATGCACGACTTGTTGATTTCTGTCACGTCCTGGGCACGTAACTCAAGAGAGCGATTGTAAGTGATAAAACTCTCCTTGTTTCCTTCACTGGTGAAGTTTTAACTGCTCTGTGTGAAGTGCTCCGCGCTGTATCCCTTGTTTGTCGTAAGAGGCGACTAAAATGGGCTCATCTCGGGAGGGTGGATTGTCGAGCACGCACGTTCCTCCACTTGCTTGTGCCAGGCTCCTGGCATGCGAAGACGAGGTTCACGAGTGACAAGTGGTGGTGGAGATGACACGCGTCGCACCACACAGGAGCACGCCACGTCAACCCGAAGGCTGGTTGGATCCTCAACAGGCCCACCATTAGCTGTCATAGATGGCCTAGGCATCACTGAAGAGGCGTACTAGGGAAATGAGGAGTGAAGTAGGTTCCCGTTGCTCTACTCACTGAACCAGAAGTTGCCATTACATATCAGTCTGGCAAGCCCACTGAAATGCATCAACCGACCCTATGTGCGATGCTGGCTGCATTACTAGCATCGCTCATACCTCAGTCACTTTCATATTGTCAAAGCCAAGGAAAAGACTGAGACAGGTCAGTGAAAGTAACAAATTTGATATAGCCCATACCAGACGACTACATCTCGCCAGCAAACGTAAGACCACGTCTCAACGACTACGCTATACCGAGCAAGTGTAACACACGGTTCGCCTTCATCGGAAGATGATGGGTTCGAACCTTTTCCTTCTTCTCGCACTGTCACAGTTGGCAAATGCTGGGAGTGTACTCTCATATTTATAAAAATAGAGACAGCAGTGTCGGCGGAAGTTTAAGCTAGCAAGCGTGCAGACTGTGGATCGAGACATGGTGGCCGAACTGCAGGTATCACGCACATATCAATGACGGTCACTACTGTCAGACAATCACATGTTCGGCCATCTTGGAAGAAGCGAGAGTACACTGTGTGGACTCTCACTTCCCTATTGTTGATCTGATCTTATCTCACTATACATCAAAATGGATGTGTGTGTGTAAATGATACATCTCCTGCTAAACCTCTGGAGAAATTTCAACCAAACTTGGTACACTTATTACGCACTATCTGGAGACGAGTGGGGCTTAGGGGTGTTATAGTTTACGGGGTCGCTGAGATGAACAGCAATGCTCCGCATTCAGCCCCCTGTGCCATGTGGGGTGAGAAACGATGAACAAATTAAATAATGAAAATAACCGAGAATATGTATTTTCCAGCATAAACATAACTTACTATCTGTGTAAAATGTTGTGGGGAAAGACACCGCTCAAACCCCTAGGGGAGGAGGTGAAATAGAAATAAAAATGACCAATAGTAGTGTCGAATCCATAGTTTTCAGAACTACTGGAGCGATTTGAATCGAACTTTCTACACTTACTACCAGGAGACTAACCACTAACTCTTAGCTGGCTGACATATAAAAATAAGAGAAATACTGTGGAATCCATTTTTCGGCGTCCCTGAGCGACACTCCGCATTTTTGTTTAAGTCGAAATTCACCCCCTTTGGCATATGGGTTGAGAAAGGGAAAAACAAGTAATTGTCCAAAATGACCGAGATAATGGACGTATGTATGTACCAGCGTAGTTATTAACCAAAATGAATACAAGTATGACTTACTACCTGGAAAATATCCTGTGGGGCGATATAGCACTAGAACCACCAGGGAAAGGAGTAAAATATATGTATAACTAAAAAAGGACCAATAATATTTTCAAATCCACAGTTTTTGAGACTACTAGTTCGATTTCAACCAAACTGTTCTTTCAATTTGATTTACGTCGGCCCGACACCGATAGGTCTTATCGTGACGGTGGGACAGGAAAGGGTTATGAGTGGGAAGGAAGCGGCTGGTACAGCCCCAGCATTCGCGTGGTGTAAAATGAGAAACAACAGAAAACCTTCTTCAGGGCTGCCGACAGTAGGATTCGAACCCACTCTCTGACAGCTGCGCGCGTACGGCCAACTCGCCCGATCCCAAGATTAAGGATGAATGTTCCAGCATAGCTCTCAACCAAACTTATATGGCTTACTGTGGGGGTACAAACGTGTGGGAAGGGCTTAAATATAAAAATAATAGAAGCCAACCTCCACGAGTGTCGAATCCATAGTTTTCGGGGTCGCTGAGATGAACTGTGACACTCTGGGTATCTTAAACGACAATGACTGAGATTATGTTCCAGCACAACTCTCTACGAAATTTAAAAATGTAAGTTTAGCCTCGGTCGACATAGGGAAGGCGTAAAAATAAAATATCCAAAATGACCTACATCGGCTGATTTGTAACGGTTCCAATCACAGTTGATACCTGTAGCGCGTAAATACACAGACTTTTTAAAGGGTTAAAATGACCGCCATTAGTGTTGAGTACATTGCTTTGATGCCTTTGCTGGCAGGACCTAGTGTGTCTTCTGGTATGGGCTAGATAGATCTGTCTCTGTCTTATCCTTGGCTTTGACAGTATGAAAGTGACTGAGGTATGAGCGATGCTAGTAATGCAGCCAGTCCCTGCTATGAATGGTGTGAAAATGTTGCTCATAGGGTCGGTTGGTGCACGCATTTCAGTGGGCTTGGCAGACTGATATGTAATAGCAACTCTGGCTCGATGAGGAAAGCAACGGGAAACTACTTCACACCTCATTTCCCTAGTACGCCTCTTCAGTGATGCCTAGGTCATCTATGACAGCTGATGGCACAGCAGTTGAGGATCCAACCAGCCTTAGGGCTGAAGACTGAACATACATACATACATACATACATACATACATACATACATACATACATACATACATACATACATACATACATTGCTTTGGGGTCGCTACGCTGATTGATGACTGCCCCAAAGACAGTGAAAGTCGAATACGCCACGGATAAATACATCCGTGTTCTCCAAGGCCACCTACAGACCGTAATGCAGAATTCAACATGGCGGTTGTTTTGCGCAGGTTTGTGTATGAGGAAAGCGATGGACGTAAAACAGTTAACGCTGATAATTTACGTAAGGAAGAACTATTATATTAACTGCGTTTATAAAGTTAAAAACCACGAAATGATATTATTTAATGTCTGAAAAAATATATGACACGAAAAACGTATCGGCCCACGAACATGAGTCTATAACCAGCAAAGTTGAAAACCACACACTTTTATCAGCATCTATCATAACAGCGACACAAAGCACCAGCTCCAGTACTAGGAAAGCAGCTGCGCAGATAACTTCAAATGTGCACATAGCAGTGTATTTTTAAAATATCGGTTCACTTTCAACGACATCACTTAATATTGAGGGGGAACTAAGCTGACACGTCGTTTTTTAAGAGAATAATTTGCTACTAACTTTCAGTATATCTTTACTCCTAGGAGATCACATGCATTATCTCAGTTAGGCTATCTTCAGATTTTTGATCTGGTGGTTCTTAGCAAGCTACTTTCGAAAACGTTTCCTAAGCAGGATTTTTGTATTAATTGATAAAAACGTAGATAAAGTCATTACGTTGACCCCAGCAGAATTGTTACATCCAACATAAACACTAGGTTTCTAAAGTCAAGAATCACGAAACGATATTACTGTACCTTTTAAGAAATATTAGAAACCACAACAAAGCTTCCATTGCAGTCCGCGCTTTCAACACAGACACTCACACATTTCTCTGACTTGCTAAACCTACCAGTTCATATTTTTCATTCTGTAAGTGAATAAATTCGTACTGATAATTGTCACTAACCAACAACTGGAAAATTCTGTTAACATTGCAACACAAGGGCAAGAATACTGATAATTGAAACTTCAAATAATTTTTGATCAATTTATTGAAATATAAAGAAGTTCACGTCACAATCCAAAGCGAAACTTGCGCTTCCTACAATAAACTCAGTCACTGAAGTAATGCCAGTCCTTTCTGAATGATAACAACAGTCATCAGAAGCTGTGATCGACAAGCAGACACACAACATTTTATGACCCATTATATGCATCAATAACGTAGGCAACATTTAAGGCATCTCCCCTACAACGCATCAGAGAAAGCAGCAAACACTCAAGATACGGTAGAAATAAAACTCTAATTAGGCCAGAATGTAATTAGGTCTTTCATTAACGCTGCAGAAACAACCAAATCCCTAATAGAAGGAACAGTAACCTACATACTGGATGACTCCTCCCACTTGGACACACAAAACACCCTCAAAGCCCGTGGTCATTTCATCACATATCGATACATGGCTTTAGATCTGTTATAGTTGGCCTTGGCCCATTACACCAGCAGCCATGACGGTGTCCGGACATTTCGTTCCATCTAGGCCGTTATGTACCTGCGAATGGTTTTTTTTTTTTTTTGTAATTCCTAAATATTTACGCCGGGACTTGATGTCGCATTCGAAGTCCATTTCCACGCCAGCGGACGTAATGCACCACAGAGGCAACAGTTACAAAATAATTTACAACATTTGCTGAAGAAAACTTCTGTATTATTTTAATAATTGCCCTTTAAACTCTACTTATCTTGTAGACATCATAAGAAAGAAGATTTTTTTTAAAAATATAAAGCCTGAAGCAAAACAAAACAAACCTTGAGGACGGCTGCCCTCGAACTTGGTGCTCACTAATATGTGGATGACCAACATTTAGCTTCCAATACAAACGACTGAGAATATTCTGTACGTGTTAGTAAAATTGGTTTATATGACTTTAAACCCGCTCATAATGTTTCTTGCTTTACGTCCCACTAACTAATTTAGAAGAGCAGAGCTCAATCCGGCTTCTCGCCATGTTCACCTCGAAATCTGTCCTGCGAATGTTTTAGCTGGCGTCTGACAGCATATTAAATACAAACGCTGAATGAACCGCACATAACTTACAACTACTTTGACATCACAATGGCCTATTCATTGTGACAACTTCCATCGCACTAGCAATTTGAGCTGATCGTTATTCCACAGCCACTAGACCGTGAAACACATTTCTAGGCTGAAAAGTACATTCCATTTCCAAGGTCTGCTTCAATGTTGTCGGTAATAATAATAATAATAATAATAATAATAATAATAATAATAATAATAATAATAATAATAATAATAATAATAATAATAATAATAATAATACATCCCTCCATATTGTGTTGGCGTCAGGAAGGGCATCCGGCCGTAAAACAGGGCCAAACCCATATTTTGGGCAGATTTCGCACCCGCGACCCCACATTTGTGGAAAAAGCGGTAGATAATAATAATAATAATAATAATAATAATAATAATAATAATAATAATAATAATAATAATAATCGAATGACTTCAGCTATCGTGTGACGCCATCTGGCTGTCTGCTCGTCAATTTGGACGTTCCGTTTTACTCTAGGCCCACTAGATGGCAGAGTAAGCCGAATCTCTCTTGGGCGTCTATGGCTGAGATTTAATGAATGTTGTAGAGTAAACACCAAATGTGTCACCAGAGATCTTTTACATGCCGACATCGTACGACATGGAGTGTCGAATGGACTTCTTTTCCGCCCTTCAAAAATCCGAATACCTCTGCCGGGTTTGAGGCCGACACTCTACCACTGATCCACAGAGGCAGCTAACGTTGTCGGTAGACATGTCATGATAAATGTAAATCCTCTGGGTCCGGTCAGAGTCGTGGCCTTCGGTTCAGAGGCGCCGGGTTCGAGGATTTTAGCCGCGTATAGTTTTTGTTCCTTTTGGAATTCGCTCTATCTCGCATCTACACAAATAGATCGTATAGCGACAATGGGATAGGAAAGACCTACAAGTGCGAAGGAAGCGGCCGAGGTCTTGCCCCACCATTCGCATGGCGCGAAAATGGGAAACAACGGAGCTGCTCATTGCTCCGGCTCAGAGATTGGGTGTTTGTCCTGTTCGTTCAACTTGTACACACGCTAAGAATGCAGCAGATAGAGCGGTGCTAGCGGGACATCGGCGGCTCCACTCGTCCGCTGCACGTCATATTTGGGGGCCGCAAGGCTAGAAATAAGGGGTAGCGGAGTGTGTCCAGGCTCTTCAACTGCGAGAAAATTAAGGCCGTTGTGTAAAGGTAGAGTGTCTGTTTTTCATTCGAAGGTCCTGGGTTCGTTTTCTGGCTAGTGCAAGGATTTTAATTCTGGGCTGAGGACTGGAACGGGATTTACTTGATACGACTAGTTGCCATGGTTACAAGCGTGACGTAACGCAGCAATCCTCGGCAGAGGGAGGTTGCTGCAGTCCCCAGACACGGGAACGAGTCTAATCCACTGTCTTGTATTTGTTGTATGTCGCACCGAAAGAGAGCTCCTGTGGGTGGACGCTGGTTTAGAGATCACGAGGCTCTTGGCTATGCCCTGGCATTGTTTCCACTTACGGCTTCTCTCCGACCTCCCTTGGTCAACGAATGTTATTAGGTATTAGGTTTGCTCTTGCCCTTACCTATATCTTCAGTTTTCGAAGTGCCGAACCTGTTCGAATTTTCCGTTAACTGCTGACTCACACGGAGCGTGCGGCAAGCGCTCTGATGTCCCCAGATGCCGCGTGTAAATATCACTTGGCACTGGCTTGCCAATTGTACACATAACCTGCAGATCTGAGAGAATATTTGCAGGCAGTATTTACACGTCCTCAAATAGACGTAACCTCAATTCCGAACACAGCAAGTGCACACGGACTGCGTTTAAAGTACCGAAAGCAGCTATAATTTCGCATCACACTGACCGGCGGAAAATGAAATCCTAATAGCAAGATGACCAGGTGACAGTTCAAGCACGCGCGAGAAGACATTGTGCCGTATGTCATTGTTTGGCATGGAGTTCTACGTCTGTTGCACTTGGTCACTCAAATCAGCAACGGTCAATGCTGCTAGTGGATTTATCCGATACGTGCTCAATGGGCGGAATGTTTGGTGATCTCGCAGGCCAAGGCAACCGGTTGACACTCTGTAGAGCAGCGCTATGAGGACGAGCGTCATCCTCTTGGAAAGCACCCGCTTCAATCACCAGACTGATATACAAATCTTCCGTCAAGGTTCTTCGGATAAAAAAGGGAGTTCTCCAGCTGTAAACGAAATCGCTCCCCAGAGCATAACTCCATTTTGTTTCCAAGCCGTCACCTGACCTCTGTTTTACCAACCGCTCTCATCTGAGAACATAACAGATCTCCACTCTTCCTCCAATGAGCTCTAGCTTGACACCATTGAAGTCACATATGACAGTGATTCGGAGTTAGTGGCATGAACGCTACAGGAGGTCTGGTCCTCAAATAATGGATTTGTCACAGTTCGCTGTGTCACTAAGGTCTAATGGCTGAGGCGAATACGGCAGTCTTCCCTCTTCGTAGTGAAACAGTGCCTTCCCGTGACCACTGTTCTCAGCACCGGTGCACCGGGGACACATCCCTGCCAAGTCTTTCTACAATATCGCGGAAAGAACATCGCCCTATTACACGGCCTTGTTAAGCTGCCGATACTGCCTTCTTCATCTCCTTAAAGGCATGTTTGACTCACGGAGATGTGTTGACATTCTAGGAAATTACTAACCATGGGTATGTCAAACAGTCACACTTGTATGGAGGCGTAAGGAGCGGTGCAATGCAAAAGCAGAGCGGGGGAAGGCCCACCCGGTAAAAAGGTGATACCCGGTGACTAGTGAACTGTGATGGAGTTCACCAAGGAAAATACTTTGTTGGTTAACAACGGACATCAGTATGTTGTGGACCGTACCAGTAAAGTTCAACTGACTTATTGGCCGTGCGCAGATTTCAAGAAATGTAAATGTAAAGGAAGAATAAGAAGGCAAGTCATGTCTACATTCCAAATCAAGTGAGAAGAAGGGGAAAAGAGGATAACTTCAACAATTTACACCGAGAGGGAGGTTACGAATTAGTGACATCGCATCCGACGGAAAAGAACGGGGCCCGGTAGGAGTAAAACTGCAGGAACACCACATAGCCATGAAACAACGGGGACCGTAGTGCTGCTTTCTCATTCTTCGTTTATTTATCATGCACGCCGATCTTGGAAATTCTTGGGAAGAAACCAGAATGCACTCTTACCAAAGAAGAAACGGGAAATACACGATCTTTGTAAAAACAAACACTTATTACGCATTTCCAAATCGCCGTATTGCCATCTGAAGCCTGTTTACTGCGTACAGAGAAAATTAAGAAATTCGACTTCTTTCAGCACTACCGCAATGACTGGCTACGCATTCAGGAGAGCCAGAATCTACACGTGAGGATGTTTCTGAAGGCTGGAATGCACATTCGCTGATAAAGACGCGGAGTTTGACAGGATCGTCTTTAATGGGGAAAGAAGGAAGAATGAACAGTGAAGAACGATGAGAGGATCTCAAGTGCCTTAAAGAAAACCTGAAGATGAACACTCCTTGTCCGCGTGGCTTAAGCTCAGAAAATGCAGTGACACTATAAGTGGAACATTACTGGATAATCATGTAAATATGCAAATATTTTGAACAAGCATTAAAAAAACCTTACAAGTTACATAAAGGAACAAATGTACGTACGAGGTACGTGAAGGGACTACCTCTCGTGGTGTTACCTCCAAATGATGTAAAATCCGCTAAATAGCTCTTACAATCTATAAAATTAACAGTTACCGTACTTATAAAGTGAATCACTACCATGATTACTGTACATGTCTATTAATACCCGAGATCTTCTGACTCATCAAGTACTGAATGTAGAATGGAGAGATCCAAGCCCTTGACTCGCACCCAACATCGGACGATGACTGAAAACCCTCACGAGGTCTACAAACTTGCGCCATAGTGGCGCTACTAGTAAGTTACCTCTCTTCGCCGACTAGCGCGTCTTCTTTCAGATGTGCAAAGACGGCCCCCAAATTCCTCCTTCGCGCTGGGATTTAATTTTCCGCCAGTGTAATTTCTACCTTCACAGGAAAGAAAGGACTAACAAATAGCTGGACTCAAGAACGAAAGAAACCGCTCTCTAGTGGGCTTCACGACCAGCGTCACTGTGAATCAGAGAGCAGACCTTTGAACAAGTAAACATGGAACCCTGCTCCTGGAACTTGTACCTCCTTGTAGGTGGGAGCAGTCATAAGAGGCGGCTAAAGGGGGGAGCATCTATCCTGTCCGACCTCACTGGGTCAGCTCTTATTCTTTTCTGACCCCGATGATATTAGAGCCCTAGGCCCTTCCAGTCCATTCCCTTTCTTTGGCCGATACCTTCATTTTTCTAAACGTCGGACCCCTTCAATTCTTTTGTCTGTGATTAGTGTTATATAGAGGATGGTTGCCCAGTTGTACTTTCTCTTAAAACAATAATCACCACCACTATTCCGTTCACCCAATGTGATGTTAACACTCAACTTGGAGAAGGAACTGCCAGAGACCTGGTACAGCCATGGGCCTACCTATGCTGAAAGACTGCACAACCGCTTAGTCCCCGAGTCAATGAAGGTTACCCGTGACCCCTTACCTAAAAGGGCAGCATGCTAACCATTTAGAGACGGCGATTTTTATAGATGCAATGATACGCGGGAGGGTTCTACTGTAATGATGTTCCTATCAAAATGGTTTTGGATTTCTACTTCACACACAGGAAGTCACACTTTTACGTGCCTAACTCATACGATAGATTTGTTTCTGAATTAGTAAATTTATCACCTCGCTGTGTTTTTTTCAGTACAGAGCATGCGAAAGTTATTCACGTCACACGTAATAAGAAACAAGTTCGCACGAACCGCTGCTCTCCAAATTAAGCACTTCTTCTTCTCAAGAACGTTTGGCGTTATTCGATTCGTGGAATTTTTATCTGGAACTAGGGGCTGGTTCGATGTTTACTCATCCACTAACAGAAGACCTGCACCAATTGCATTACGTTGCACCTCGCAGGCCCCGGGTTCGATTCCCAGCTAGGTCAGGGATTTTTATCTAGGTCCCGGGGTTCGATTCCCGGCAGGGTAGACGGTTGATTACCCTAGCACAGGGACTGGGTATATTATCATTATTGTATCGTCATCACGACGCGCAGGTCGCCTACGGGGGCATTAAATTAAAATACCTTATAGCGACGATGGGATAGGAAAGGTCTAGAAATAGGGAATGGGAAACGGGATGTATCAAATTCCTTCGTAACAGCACATACATGTACAATCTCGGGCATACAGTACAATTGGAAGAGAATTATAAAATATAAAATGTTGCACCGGATGTGTGGTGTAAGGAGTTTGAGTTTCTTGGCTCTTACCTAGAGGCCTCAGTATCTATTCCCGGCAAGGTTAGAGATTTTTACCTCATCTGAGGATATAGTTCGTAGCCGGGGTTGATTCCCGGTTAGGTCAGGGATTTTTCTGGGTAGAGGCAGGATCCATTCGCACCTCTGCTATCCGTGAAGTGGAAATAGTCTAAAACTGTCCAAATACAGGAGTAGTGAGAGGAATCGAGACTTAGTAGGGAATCGAAAACTCACGAAATCTCCAATATTTTGCAAATTTCAGGATTCGAACTCTGGGGTTACCAGGTAAGAGGCAGGAACCCTACCGCGTGGCTGGCCCCCAACACTGGTTGCCGTTGTAACAGTGTGAGTTTGGAACGGCCAAGCATACAATCATACGTGACTTATAGAAGCAATTCACTTGATACCGGATGTGGACTATAGAAAAGTTCCAACTGTTCACGACGATGTTATGTGTAGAGAATGAAAAATCCGCAGCCTGTTTCCAGTTATTCGAAGCCCCTATCTAGTGGTGAGGAGAAAGTCTGTATGGTCTTGCACATCAAGTGTCGTTGATGGCCCCTTCGAAAATGGCGATGGGAAGGGTACCTGTTAGGCCTATGACCGGGCAAGTTGGCGGTGTGGTTAGGAGCGTGCAGCTGTAAGCTTACATCTGGGAGATAGTGGGTTCAAACCCTACTGTCGGCAGCCCTAAAGATGCATTTCCGTGGTTTCCGATTTTCACACCAGGTAGATGTTGGGGTTGTACCTTAATTAAGGCCACGTCCGGCCTTGAATAACACGAACACGGAACACGTTCAATGGCGTATAATCGTTGATTACATTTAAGAAAGTGTAAACATGTAGAATCAGCCCTTAACATTTGCCTGGTGTGAAAATGAGACACCACTGAAATCCATCTTCATTGATCAGTTATGAATAACGGCCGAGACAGTCGCTTGGTAGGCTATGGCTATTAATATTGTTGTTTCTGAAAAAGTACAAAATTATTATTATTCATTATCCATGAATAACACGAACACAGAACACGTCCCCCTAAACGCACAGCCAACTCACCCAGTCATGGGGGCCTAACTACAAAACCACCACCTTGGGCCCAGTTTTAGCAACCTGGATGCAAGCTTACAGCTTCGCGCCCCCTAACCACACAGCCAACTCGCCGAGTCATAGGGCTTAAGTACACAATCACCATCTTGGGCCCTGTTTTACAAGTAGTAGCAGGGCGTGGCCTTATGTTACGTACTATCCCGGCATTTGCCTAGAGGAGAAGCGAGAAGTCCACTTCACGGATAGCAGAGGTGCGAATCGATCCTGCCTCTACCCAGAAAAATCCCTGACCTAACCGGGAATCAACCCCGGCTACGAACTATACCCTCAGATGAGGTAAAAAATCTCTAACCTGGCCGGGAATAGATACTGAGGCCTCTAGGTAAGAGCCAAGAAACTCAAACTCCTTACACCACACATTCGGTGCAACATTTTATATTTTATAATTCTCTTCCAATTGTACTGTACATGTATGTGCTGTTACGAAGGTGTCGTTTCCTGTTGAGGCAGCAGGCAGACACGCACGCATTCATCTGACAAGATAACACACTCAAGACATCTATAAAAAATGTAATCCTGCTTCAATTCACTAATTTTTCATATGTAAGTACATTATAGTATTCTGAGGTAAGCAAACAATTACTAAAAATTACTGAAGTGTGTGAGCATGTGTGGAGAATTCAACACGTTAATGCTTCCCGTCGTGTGCGCGCTCTGATGGAGTCCTAGTTAATCACATTATCTACTACACAACAGTCACAGAAATAATAATAATAGTTACCATGTTTTTGTGGATCACAGAGGTAGAAATTTTAAAATTATGATTATATTTCTTTCTAAGGTATCCTTGTTCTCTTTTTTCAAAAACAAGACTTTAAAAAATTCAAGTACAAAAGGTCATAAGATTGGATAACAATTAATTAACAACTATGAACTTTGAGCTCCCTGAGCGCCGCGGCGCCTTCGGAGACGACCCTCCCAATTTCTTTACAGAATATTCAAAATATACATTGTTTGAAGAGCACCTTTTGTTCCACAAGATTACTTAGGAGTCCAGGAGACATTGCACCAATACGGCCTTCCAAAAGGCATCACACCCAGAGCGTCTTCACTCTATAACAACCTGTCCAGGCACAACCTACATTTACAATGTAAACAGTATTTACTGTCTTAGATGTTCAACAGCTAACATATTAACACAGAATGAAATAGAATTTCACAGGGCTATCGAATACCCAATCTACCGGGCCTTTGTGAGAAAAAAATAACAGGTTAGCGTTACTGGCCCAAAAGTGATGGCGGACACTTGCATTAAAACTCTATTTGGACTTTGGTCCGAAGTAACAGAGGATAATGAAGTGACTAGATGGAGGAAAGTCAAGTTACAGAAATATGAAACGGTTAAAAAGCCATGGTCACCTCAAAATCAAGTTGAGAGGGAATACGAGAGGGTATCGCACTCTCTATTGCCCAATTTCAGCTAAGTTCTTTTCGGTTAGTTTGAAATTTACATTTTTGGAAATGTAAGGTTACATAAAACCCTCCTCTCGAGCTAGCTTTCAGAACAGTGTCTGCCATTACCTTACTCAGATGGAAAACTCGATGATGGGCTCCTTAGCACACACTCAGTAGACTGGACGATTAATAAGACAAGGTGGCTCGAAAAAGTGCCAGCTTTTATACCTGCGAGGAAGGTTCTAGAGAGCTCTGGGCTAAGGCCTGACAAACCTCCAAATTTTATTGGATAATTAGATATACGCTTTAGAAAATGGAAACTGCAACACCATGAAGGCATTGGTCGTTTGTGTTGATTTTCAAGATATGGAACGATGCCATGTACGTATGTAAACGATCAAAGTTTCAGACTCATTGCATTGTTGCTACAGGTCTCCCCACGTGATTGGTCGTGAAGGAATCAACTCCAGTATACGGACTATGGTGTAGCGTAGTTGAGTTGCAGTCTGTGCAGAGAAGTGTTCCCCGTCAAACATGCCTCGACGACAGAGAAGAGCACGCTATCAACAACTGTCGCCGTTTGAGAAGGCTCGGATAATTGGGCTGTGTGAGGCTGGATTATCGCTAAGGACTGTCGCTGCACGTGTTGGCCGACAGCCATCTACGGTACAACGTGTATGGCAGCAGTGGTCAAATGAAGGTACCCACACTCGTAGATCTGGCACAGGCCCAGCGCGACGGACAACTGTGAGAAAGGATCGCCGCATCATTCGGATGGCCCGGATGGAACCTCATGCAACAGTAGCGCAAATTCGAGCAGCTGTGGCACTCCACGGTACACAACAAACAGTTGGTAATCGCCTGCGTGCAGCTGGCTTACGAGCCCGTGTCCCTGCAGAAAGTGTTCCATTGACCCCACAACAGTGACGTGTAAGGCTGGCCTGGTGTCGAGAATGGCACAGGGTTGTCTTTAGTGATGAATCGCGCTTCTGTCTTGCCCGCAGTGATCGCCGGAATCATGTGCGCCGACGTACCGGGGAGAGAGCCGCCCAGATCTTAGTGTCGAGAGGCACACAGGGCCAATACCAAGCTATTGGCTTTAATGTGAAATCACAATTAGTGCTTGTTGAGGGCACTATGATTGCTCGACAGTACGTTGATAGGATACTCATCCAGTAGTTGTCCCTATGATGGCGAACATCTAGAAATATGGTGTCGTGAAGGGCATCCAGCCGTAAAATGATGTGCTGTAAGGTTAAGCCCCTCCAAGATGGCGATGGGAAGTGCCTCTGGCAAGATTGCGTTCCATGGTTTCCCGTTTTCGCACCAGGCAAATAAGATGACGTAGGGAAGGGTATCCAGCAAGATGGCGTCGGGAAGGGCACCTGGCAGTAAAACTATGCACCGTGTGGTTAGGCCCATCCAAGATTCCGTCTGAATGGCATCTAGCAAGATGATGTCCGAAAGGGCATCTGGCCGTAAATCTAGGCCCCTCCAAAATGGCGTCGCGAAGGGGATCTGGCAAGATGGTGACGGGAAGGATATTTGGACACCCTGTGAGGTTAGGCCCCTCCCTGGGAAGAGAGGACCACCTCTCTACCCCCACAAACAACAAAGCAAATCCTCGGTTCCCTAACCTAACCCCTTCAAGATGGCGAGTGTGAGATTAGCCTTGCACTCTTATTCAAATGCCGCGCCCTTTGTGTCCCTTGTCTTCCCGATACCTTCATTTCTCGAAGTGTCACATCCCTTAGAGGACGGCTGCCCACTTGTACTTCGCCTTAAAACAATCACCATCGCACGTCTCTTAGCTTTAAACCAAGATGAAAGCTTGCACTCGCGTTGGCCACAGTCAAACACTCCACGCGCAATAAGAACTCGTGGATCCCTAGTGACCTCCACGGATCGTCTCACGTCAACTTATTTAAGGGTTATGTAGTAATTTAAAAGGCCATGTTGATTCTGTTAGACTCTCGTTGTTTGAAGTGCGCTAGCATTTGATTTTTCTCTTCGCCACCCCTCAAACTCTCTTTCCTGCAGCCTTCAACATCCTTTAAGAAACCTGATTTAAATTTGCGTTAAGCACGCCAGTGATATGAGATGGTAGACCACCGGACCAGGGATCAAGAGGTTAACAAAGCCACACACGATGCTGCTGGCCCAGCACAACAAGCTAAGCAGGCCATCAAGCATGGGAGCTGCAACTGTACTAAACACAAGTTCACGGCTCAGGTTTTGGAAAGGACCCGACCGAGGTTCGATTCCCGGCCGGGTCAGGGACTTTTACCTGAACCTGGGGGCTGGTTCGAGGCCCACTCAACCTACGTGATTACAACTGAGGAGCTGTGTGACGGTGAGATAGCGGCCCCGGTCTGGAAAGCCAAGCGTGCTGACCACACGTCACCTCACGGGCACAGCAGCGGTCACTTGGTAGACCATTGTCCTTGTGGCTGATTCGCCATGGAGTTTGGTTTGGGTAACTCCTGGATGGATGTGTTAACTGGGCGGGAATCGAACTCGGCACCTCAGAAAAGCTTCTGCTCACTTGTGCCCCATACTGCGTATGTCGCGACATTTTGCGAACACATTTGTTCTCCTATGGGCGAGCGACACCTCACATCAGAGTGTAGAGCTAACGCGCGATGCGGTGATTTTAGTAGCTCAAGATGGCCGCGCTATTCCATCATCAGATGACATCATTCAGCTGAGGAGCTGTCAGATAGCGGGCCTCTACATGTGAGAAGACACGACGTCTCGCATCCTCGTAAGAGCAGAACTGGAGCAGTATTTCTACCCTCCTTGCTAAGTTGGGTTATCACCACCACCATTCTTATCACATCAACTCTGTAAGGTAAAGGTTTGCTCGCGTTTTAAACAGAAAGGACATTCCTTCCAGGATTATTAAATGAATACCACTGTCGGCCGTGAAGTGGGATGGCGTTTCAAAGCTGGGGCCTATTCCACGAACGAACTTTGCAACTTTTCACTTTGCACTTTAGACTTTTCAGTTCAGATTTTGTTCCACCATTGCTTTTCAGATTTAGCTTGCAAAGTGAAAAGTGAAAAGTGAAAAGTTAGACATCTTTTCACTTTTCAAGCCTGTTATGTTCCTCTATTGGTACAGAAATGCAAAGTGCAAAGAAATGAAGTGAAAAGTTTTCATAAATGTTGCAAAGAGATGATTCCCTTTTCATATGTTAATTAACAAGTATGTACACTAGTTTCTCAGCGTAGAATTTGGTTTAGTGATATAAACACGTTACTACGTGAGCTTTTGTTAGCATCAAGTGAGGACAGTGATGAAGAATCCAATAATGGAACGTACAAAGACAGGATTAATTTTCATAACCTCACTTCGACGTAATAACGCGAGTGATTTCGTATTATCCCAAGAGGCTGACTATATTCTTGAAATGATCGGTAATTTATTGAAAGATAAAGAAGTAAATTCCTTTCCAAAAAAGAACAAATTCTTATGTTTACATTTTTTAGTAAATGGTACCCAGCTGTACTGTGTAACAGCAATGCATGGGACATCAGAATCAATTATTTGCAGAACTGTTACCAAAGTCGTAGATGTTATTGTAAATGTAATATTTGCTAACAGTACGTTGGCCTGATAATCCACTTAATATAGCGACGGGATTTCTAATGAAGGGTGAATGTCCTTCTGTGTGTGGATGTGTTGACGGTACTCTCGTTAACATTGATGTGTGTCATCATTTGAGAGGTTATCTTTAAAGTTGTCAAAAAAGGATGTCACGTTTCTCCTTGACAACTTCCAGCACAGACAGCTTCTTGTAATAACCTTTCTTTCCCACGATAAAAACTTAAACGGTACGACAATTATACCGCCAAGTTGGCCGCGAAAAGTAAAGCATTAAAATCATAGAGTATTAGGCCTATACAGTTTGCTCATAGAATAAACTCGATCGGATCACTCATTCGCAAAGACTTTTCACTTTGCGAAGAAATTGAAAAGTACAGCCTAGTTCATGGTGGAACAGAAAGACTTTGCACTTTGCAAGAATTGAAAAGTGAAAAGTGCAAAGTTGAAAAGTTGCAAAGTTCGTTCGTGGAACAGGCCCCTGGTTGATGCAGCTCCCACCCGTGGCGCCGATTGCAGTTCGGGTCCGATTGTTGCCTTCCGATAGAACCCCGAAGCGTGTCCAATAATTTGAGTTGTCACAATCCCAATTTCAGTATTAAGTGTTTCGTATCTGAAAAATGGAACTATCAATTAAAACAATAATGTTCAATTTGCATCAAAATGACAATCGCCATCCTTAGAGGCCCCGGTTCGACTGCCGGGGATTTAAGAACGGCACGAGGTGGTGACCTCGAGATGCGCAGGAGAGCAGGCTCCACTTGATTCTCCCACGCTCATCACAGTTACTCAATCAGTGCGTTATTTATTTTACAGAAGACTTGTAACGGTGCGCATTCAGTTCCTCCTTTCTTTGCAGCCCACGTGACTTGTCAGCAGTGAATAGCGGGTTTTGTTTTCTTCAAGTGTCAATTGTATTAGGTGTGACATGGTACAAACAATAGACATCTTCCTTCACGGCCACACCTGTCGGCGTCTGTCTCGTCCTCTGTTGATTCCCAGATTTAGTCAATTCACGTACAGTGAAGTGAGTTATTATTCATTTTGTGAAGCACATATTTGACGTAGGCATTCTCACGTGAAGGACGAGAACTTAAAATATTTTTCTTACAATTTTTTAAACTGACGTACAAAAACGTCAAGACGAAGATTACATTATGGTCGCATTGACACAGATAGATCTTACGGCGACGATGGCATAGAAAAGGCCTAGGAGTGAGAAGGAAGCGGCCGTGGCCTTAATTAAGACACCCCGGCATTTGCGTGGTGTGAAAATGGAAAACCACGGAAAACCATTATCAGGGCTCCCGACAGCTGCCCGCCCCTAACCGCACGGCCAACTCACCCGGTATCAAGAACGCTCACGGCAAAGTTGTTAATGCTATCGTACAATATCGCTGTTCGCAACTTCCGAGTGATCTCCTTGTTTTATAGATGAGCAGCTGTCATCAAGCGGCGGTGCCATCAAGTCAAGTCATCAATGATCTGCATTTAGGTGGCAGCTCGTCATTTCACATTCATAATTGTTCTAAAATATTTTCAACGAACTTGGAAATTCATCGAACATTTGTCACTGCTCGTCCTGTGAAGGACAGAAATTGAGCTGATTGTCTCAGGAGCGAAGTCTTCTCAACAAGCATGTGTTCACGATTTTCGAAACCTGAAGAAACAAATTCGCTTTCATTCCATTACAGGAAGACCAGGAACGTTTGGTAAACGCAGTTCATTTCCTGTTTTGAAGAGGGCAATTGCAACACGTGGAACTCTGTCAACAGATATTATTATATTCACCACTGGAAATGAATGAAGCTCCTTGTTCACGATAACATTCACTGCTAAGCAGAGGAAGCTCTTTGCCCCGTTTAGTTCCCCACCCCTTGTCACTCCATCCTCCAGCCGAGCTGAGTGGCGCTGGCCTTCGATCCTGCTTCAGTCCGGTGGTATTTGAAGGTGCTCAGCCTCATGCCCGTAGATTTACTGCCACGTAAAATAACTCCTGCGTAACTAAATTCCGGCACCTCGGCGTCTCCGAAAACCTTAAAAGTAGTTAGTGGGACGTAAAGCAAGTCCATGGCCGCGTCCACTATCTTCCTCCATTCGCGTCACACAACCGAACCTAGCTTGACCCATTCAGTTAATTCCTACATTAGTCTGTCTCCTCATTCCATGTCGTCTTCTTTGTCACTGACTACTCCCTACAGGCATTTCCTTGGCTGAATGGTCAGCGTAGTCCGGCCCCCGGTTCGATTCCCGACCAGGTTGTAAATTGGTTATTTCGCCAGGCTCTGGAACTGTGTGTTTGGAGGGACTGCACCGGGCTAGGAATGGCCACTCGAAATAGTAACAACTTTAAACCTTGTCTAACACTTAGATATGGAAACGTGTCCGAGTTCGGTTCCTGTTCTTCAGCGAATGTTGTTCAATGATCACCTCCATAAGCTACATTCACTCGAATACAAGTTTTTTGGCTTGCTGGATTCCTTTAGTCTCATTTTTATTGAGATATTTAGAAAAAGCGAAGTTCACATGCAATTTTCAACAAACGTTTGACGAGAAGTGCGCACCAACAAGCCGCTCACACCTTAAAGCTACTTGGGTACCTTCCAATCAACTGAAGGGAGATGACCTACAGGTGCCAGGTGTGAGTCCACAACGCACCTGTCTGTCCGTCGGCCGATAAAATGGATAACGCTGTCATCAAGCCCACATACCATCAAGTACATAATTCAGTTGAGAAGCCACGCTTGTTTACTTTACGTATTGGTGTCACGTCTTACCACTGCTTCTTCATGCTCTTCAAAAACAAATTGTTGATGTACAAATTTAAAGAATCCTTTCAGATGAGGGCTGACATAAATCAGGTATTAATAATTAGTACCGGTGACCGTGCATTAACGACTTGCGCGGACAGAATATCAACTCTACTCAGGAGATAAGATTTCCGAGAGAGATGTAGCAATCTGTCCGGCTAACAGATAAGTTCTTCGACAGCAAAGAGCTTTAAAAGTTCAAATACGTTACATCAGACGCACAAGATGTCTGGACATGAAGGCCTCAGCACCGAGTGAAAGCTTGGTCTCGTTTTGTTTAGAAATAGAAGAGGGAACAAAGTATAGCAAACACAACACAGTTTCTGAATACTTGTGGGGTGCCATGCTATTGCTACTTCATACCCACTTCTGACCCGCGATGTCAACGGACAGACCAAATCATCCAGATAAGGTTACTTCACAAATACCATGACGGGGAAGGACAGTTATAACAATTGCACATTCAGTTCTTTCTGTACTTATATCTATCGTGTCTTCTATTTGAGCCGAAGTCGGAGTACTGTATTGTCACAGGGACATTCAATCAACCAGTCTACATTTTTACGTCGACTTTTCTTAAAGTGTTTGAAATGAGTTGGAAATTTATCGAATACCTCCCGTAATAAATTATTTCTATCGCTACTTCCTCTGCCTATAAAGAAATATTTGCTCCAATTTCAACTTTATCTTCATATCTTTGCTCATTCTTACTCAAGCTGATCATTCCACGCCATCTGTCCACAGCAGCTCGTACAACAATCGTGCTACTTCAGTTCTACTCTCGGGAGGCGGACGGTTTCCCGTGGTTTCCCATTCTCTCGCACTGCTCGCCTGAGAGGAACCCCGCCCCACCACCTTCACTTAACTGTTTCAGGGAAATGGACGTAAGAACATACGACCAGTGACAATGGCAACATAAAGGAACAATCGAAATAAAGAATTTATTGTAGTAAAGAAAATTTGCTATTTGTGTTACGTCGCACCGTAGGTCTTATGGCGACGAGGGTATAGGAACGACCTAGGAGTGGGAAGGAAGCGGCCGTGGCCTTAATTAAAGTACAGCCCCGGCATTTGGCTGGTGTGAAAATGGGAAAGCAGGAAAAACCATCTTCAGGGCTGCCGACAGTGAAGCCACTAGCTCACAGCCGCGCGCCCCGATAACAAGTTTCGTATGGTCGGTTACTTAAGCGCAGAGCAGTACTCGGCCGGCTGGTCTACAAGTCTGACACCGAGGTTCGAGTCCCGTTGGTCACCATCAGAATGTTGGCCGGCAGGGTACGGGAGGTGATGGTATACAATTTCTAATCAGTAGACTGCGTGCCAAAAGCCTGGATTAAATGCCAAACCTCTCCGCAGTGCTCATATGGAGTGAGAGCATTCGTCCGTCGGATGGGGACGTTAAGTATTGAGAAGATCCCTTGGTGCTATTCGACAGGAGTAGGCTACATGCCGGCACCGGGTTTCACCCTTTCCCTTTAACCTATCATATATCACGTCATTCATTTCATCTCATTATCTCCTCTGACGTCACGAAGGGCATCTGGTCGTAAAAAGCCGCCACGACAGATTCATCTCACCTCATACCTGCCCCCGTAGAGAAACGGGACAAACACAAGAAGATAACTTCATTTCTGAAACTTGGAAATGGTTTCTCTAGAACTCGTTTGAAATTCTCCATACCGGAGTAACATATAGCTTCTACTCAAGTCTCAGTTGTGAAAGATTCTATTCATAAAAGGCTCGTCGTGCCCCGTGAGGAAAGCAACGGCAAACTACCCTTGCCTTGCACGCCGCCATCATTTTTTCTGGTTTTTATGATCACATAACCGTTGGTGAGGATCCAACGAGCCTGCAGAACGGACAGTTGTGTAATCACGACCACTCTAACAGAAGCTATTCGTAAATTATCTTCATCGCTTTAATGAATAACAGATAAGCATTCATTAAACTGCGAGTTATTTCGACATTCGAAGTTGTTGTTGATGCACCATCGTATTCCTAGTTATTGCTGCCGAGTGTTACTACTTGACAGCGCAATGGCATCCTTTCCTTCGCTTGTCGCTTTTTTTGCTGGCGGTCAAAGATACACACGTCATGATACTTCGTTACCAGTTCCTTCATCAGTAAACAACTCGTCCTGTAAACTTAAATTCTGGTTTGGTTTGGACGGAGTGGGGCTACTTGTTACTTGACCAGCTGCTGGCTTTAATGATCACTTTCAGACTCGAGTTGCCGGATCGAATCTCATCGCAGGTGATTGGTTTTAATAGTACATAAATGTGAAGGTCTCACATTCACTGGCATATTGAAGGTGACATTTTCACAGCAAAATTCTGCATCTCTGGCGTATTTTAAAACCGATAGCAATTCTTGTTTAAATATACATTATAATTATTAGCACGGTTAACACTTATCTACCTTACCGGATTTCCAGTATTCCTTTAGCTTTCCGGACGGCTTCACGCTACTTGTGATACACTTTCCAAGACATCACACCGCCAAGCATGCGACATGTTATTTGCTTTACGTCCCACTAACTACTTTTTACGGTTTTCGGAGACGCCGAGGTGCCGGAATTTAGTGCCGCAAGAGTTCTTTTACGTGCCAGTAAATCTACCGACACAAGGCTGAGGTATGTGAGCACCTTCAAATACCACCGGAGTGAGCCAGTGCCTCAACCGTCTGAGCCACTCAGCCCGGCTTCATCTCTGCATTTGAGCCCAGAATTTTAGCATGGTACAAAAATCTTTGGTAGGAGTTAGACGCCCTCTCTCTGACAGTGCTGAGTTGGGACATACACAGGGGAAGCAACTACTACAAGCGTCACCCAGTCTAATGGAGCAACAATTACGCTATTGTTAACTCTCGTAGCAGGTGTTGGTAATTAAGTTCTGAGGTAAGCCGACAGTTAATTTACTACGTTCCAACATTGGTTCGGGTTTCAGGGAACACCCACGTCCAATCTGTTTTATAACCCGCGGTGTTGACAATTTATTGCGTCCTTCCATCCCATAAAAAAGCATTCCGATTGTTGGTGTTGGACCACAGGCAGGAACATGATACACCCAGCACTTCATGCAGTCTTGTGATGTCCGAGACCATGGCACACTTTCGTCATTCGATCCTCACCTCCCATGAGGCCTAGGGCGTAGTCCTTGTTCGAGAAATGTCTGCTTGGCTGCGGTCCGATTTCCGGCCGGAGTGCCCGCTTCTCGGGAGCTGGAGGTTTACATGCAACACAAAGAAAGACATAAACACGCAGTCACGGGGAAAGGTGTTGAACCGGTGATCAGATGATAGACCACGGCCATTGTAATGAAGAGACTGAGTCTGTCAGGAACCACTCAACCGATTTCAGTATTTTATTCTGCATTTGAACGCGAATTTCATTCTGATTATTACAGGTAGTAGCGAGAGGTTGATGCAGGGCTATGATGGTGCTGCTGTTAGATGCAGCTCATTTTTGCAGAGTACACGCCCCACACAGCAGGTTATCGGCTGTGTTCTGTTACAGACCACGTGACTGGTGAAGGCAGACCAGACCAGACCAGACCAGCCACACAGCTCTGGTTACGGCCCAAATTCTTGACCACTCCAAGCGAGTCCCCAATGCCTTGCTCATGAGGAGATTCTTCTTCGCAAACCTTCCAGTAATGGTAAAAGAACTAACGTTTTATTTTGTATTCCAGGCGGCTGATTAGGGTACTGACCATCGGTTCAGCGGACCCAGGATTCGATTCTCGGTCGGAGATTCCTCTCTGTCGGGGACTGGGTGTCACTGTCAGAAATGAGAATAGGAAACATGTCCCTCCACATAAGATTGACATCAGACCGTATTGGGGAAGGTATAACTGCTTGATTTGCAACAATCGTGGGTTTATCAACTTGTGCCATTGTCTGCCCTGTCGTGCCAGTGGGATTCAGTAAAGTGTGAAGAGCTTGTGCAGTCGGTAGATTCTGGAAACTTGCAATATTTCTCGTTAAAATCCAATTTAGCTAAGTCATTGAGAAGATTGTTTAAAGACGGCATGCATCAAAGTGAAGTGTAGATTTTAACAGTAGCCAGGATGTCGGTATATTCAAAGAATATTTCAACTTTCACATGGCTGACATTTAAAAATGAATACTGCTAATACGATGAGCTAACGGACAACTTCTCGGCCAACAACTCGCTAATAATTGACAGTTCTGAATTGAATAATTTGGCAGTATTCGGTCTTCGCTTATGTTTCAAGAACGAGTAAGGCTGCGTTAGGACATTCTCCGTCCATCTTAGAGATGTTCCATCGAAACCAGAATCCAAACTCCGCCAAAAGTCGGGGAGTAATGAAATGAAATTTCGTATGGCTTTTAGTGCCGGGATATCCCAGGATGGGGGGGGGGGGATGGATTTAACTTCCACTAGGAGTAGCCGACAAATCGTAACGATTATGAGGGGAAGAGATCGTGTAAGAGAACAGACAGGTGGAGCTAATTCATCACATTCTCCAAATTAACAAGATAAGTAAAGATCAACACCAAGCAGGCAGATACCTTACGAGTGGCCGGTCTTCATTCAGAGGAAAGCATGACTCACCTGAAACAAGAGGAAAAACAAACAGTAGCAAGTAGCAGCTCATTAGGATCTTAAAAATGTGGCATTGAGGAGGGAGATGAGAACAGTGTTCAGAAGGAAGGCTGTTCTCGGATAAGGAACGAGCAAACGCGAGCCAGAGAATGAAGGAGTAAGAACATCGTAACCTGTAGGAGGTTGAAACGGTCCTAAATAATAATACTTACAATAATAATAATAATAATAATAATAATAATAATAATAATAATAATAATAATAATAATAATAATAATAATAATAATAATAATAATAATAATGCTTACAATAATAATAATAATAATAATAATAATGCTAACAATTTGTTTTAATGTACATTCAAGGATATCAAAGGATGCTAATTTGTCCTTCTTTAACTTGGAGGAATTAAAAAGTCTCGGAATTGTCTCTTCAAAACTTTCCCAGTTATTATAACCGGGATCGAACCTGCTGCCCTGGGAACAGAAGAACGACTAAGGAACAGCATAATTAACGTCGGGCCACATTAATTATTTTAACTTATAAATCTAGTCATAGACATTCTACACCCAACTGTCACATGGGTCGAAGAATGGTAATGTTTGGGGCAGGGCGGTGTAATGGCGGCGGCCTGATCGTCGTTCTATGAGTTCGTGCAGTGCTGTTCGAACAAGTTCCATACGACGAAACAGTCCTCGAATATCTGTTGAAAAATAAAAAACCCTCAACATTTGGCAATTGCCGAGTGCGAGGTGTTTTAATACACTTAGTAACGGGTCTTTAGCTTCCAAGACACATGGACAAGTATTCCAAGCGCGTGGCGCACATACAGTTACTAGGACAATCCATGAAATGACTAGTTATTACCCGTATTAAAAACCAAGTGGGTGTTATGCACTACATCAGACGTTACTGGAAGAGCAGTACTTCCCGTCCTCGTCAGGGGCATAAATTATAATTCAGTTGAAGGTGAAAAATATTATTTCGTAAGCCTCTCAAGACTGGGGAGTAAACATTTAATTCGGCTGACTTCCAACTCAAAGGAAACAAACTGTCTTGACGATAGAAAACATCCTGCATTTACTGCTCGTGATAAAACTGCAGTTTGGAAGTAGCTATTGTGTGATGCACACACAAATGATGCAGTGAACATAATGAATTTTATAAAATCAAGCCCATGAATTCTTGAGTTTACACTGCTCTCTGTGAAGAAATGGCAGCCCAATTTAAGACTGTTACTTCACACTGAAGTAAAGTGGTTGTCCTTATGGCTTTCCTCTCTGATAATGTGGTTACATCTCGCTGATATATTTTAAGCTCTCAATGAACTGAACCTATCTCTGTACCTGTACTTTCACCTCTCAGCAAAGCTGAATCAATGTTAGTAGAAATCCACTTTTGGGAGCCTCGGTGTGGCGAAGAAAGTTACTATACTGCATAATTGTTTTGTGTGAATCAGAAATCATACAACATGTACAAACTGTTCAAACTGTCAATATGAAGTGGTTCACAGCCTAAGTAAATGATACAGATCCGCCAGCCAGAGTTATTGGCACCGCAGCTTTGAGTCCATCGACCTTACTCAAGATTAGAAGTTAATATGAAGGGACTTCAAAGGTTTCATCCTTTGCTAAAACATCCCTTGCTGAGACTAAGCAAAGCAGGAGACTTAATCCTGAAGCAGGTATGCGGATGCAGCTTCCAAGAAAATCTCAGCTTTAACATTAACAATCTTTATAAAATATTGAACTTTTAAAAGTGTCACAATTTTGAACAGCCAAGTTTCCAATCCTTGGAACGTGTACTTCTGTGAATTGTGATTTTTACTTTTAAAACATGCATCAATATTGCAAAATGAACTGCGGATAAAACGTTCATAATTTACAGAGCATTTTGAAATAAATATATTGCCTGTATTAAATACGCAACAAATACATTAGTCTCAAGTTAACGGGTTCCGCAGTGAAGTAGCACAGGAAGAGGAGCTCGGGTTCAGACTTGACTGGGAACATCTGCTCGACTGCGGCACAGGGGAACCACACTGTCTCTTGGCGATGGAGTGTCGAATAGACTTTTTCCCGTCTTTAAAAAATGCGACTACCTCTGCCGGGTTGGAATTGCCGACCTTACGATCCGGAGATCAACACTCCAGACAGGGAGCTAATGTCCGGCTCCATGGCTAAATGGTTAGCGTGCTGGTCTTTGGCGTAGCGAGTCCCGAGTTCGATTCCCGGCCGGGTGTGGGATTTTAACCTTAATTGGTTAATTCCGATGGCTGGGGGCTGGGTGTGTGTGCCGTCTTCAACATTAGAATTCATCACAGGTAGGGTGCCATCCTCATAGACGAGCAGGTCGCCTATACGGCGTCAACTCGAAAGACCTGCACCAGGCCTGTTCGGAGGCCACACGCCATATTAATAACAATAATATAATAATGGTCGTAGTTCTTACTTTTTACAGTTTGGGAATTTCGAGTTTCTTTACCGACACAAAGGTGAACACCACCGGACTGAGCTACTTAGTCTGCTTGATCCTGATCTTTGACAACCAGAGTGTACGTCGAAACAGCGGTCATGCGCCGATCGGCGTGACGGCCGTGTTCACTGTCCACGTTACCTCGAATTACTCAACGAGTCTTCGAAAATACACTGACTGACAGAGCAAATGCAACACCAAGGAGTGGTTCGAAAGGGATGAAAGTTGGGGAAAAAACAGAGACGGCACGGACGAATAATTGATGTTTATTTCAAACCGATATGCAGGTTACACAATGCGCACGGCATCGACTCAGTAGGATGTAGGACCACCGCGAGCGGCGATGCACGCAGAAACACGTCGAGGTACAGAGTCATTAAGAGTGCGGATGGTGTCCTGAGGGATGGTTCTCCATTCTCTGTCAACCATTTGCCACAGTTGGTCGTCCGTACGAGGCTGGGGCAGAGTTTGCAAACGGCGTCCAATGAGATCCCACACGTGTTCGATTGGTGAGAGATCCGGAGAGTACGCTGGCCACGGAAGCATCTGTACACCTCGTAGAGCCTGTTGGGAGATGCAAGCAGTATGTGGGCGGGCATTATCCTGCTGAAACAGAGCATTGGGCAGCCCCTGAAGGTACGGGAGTGCCACCGGCCGCAGCACATGCTGCACGTAGCGGTGGGCATTTAACGTGCCTTGAATACGCACTAGAGGTGACGTGGAATCATACGCAATAGCGCCCCAAACCATGATGCCGCGTTGTCTAGCGGTAGGGCGCTCCACAGTTACTGCCGGATTTGACCTTTCTCCACGCCGACGCCACACTCGTCTGCGGTGACTATCACTGACAGAACAGAAGCGTGACTCATCGGAGAACACGACGTTCCGCCATTCCCTCATCCAAGTCGCTCTAGCCCGGCACCAGGCCAGGCGTGCACGTCTATGCTGTGGAGTCAATGGTAGTCTTCTGAGCGGACGCCGGGAGTGCAGGCCTCCTTCAACCAATCGACGGGAAATTGTTCTGGTCGATATTGGAACAGCCAGGGTGTCTTGCACATGCTGAAGAATGGCGGTTGACGTGGCGTGCGGGGCTGCCACCGCTTGGCGGCGGATGCGCCGATCCTCGCGTGCTGACGTCACTCGGGCTGCGCCTGGACCCCTCGCACGTGCCACATGTCCCTGCGCCAACCATCTTCGCCACAGGCGCTGCACCGTGGATACATCCCTATGGGTATCGGCTGCGATTTGACGAAGCGACCAACCTGCCCTTCTCAGCCCGATCACCATACCCCTCGTAAAGTCGTCTGTCTGCTGGAAATGCCTCCGTTGACGGCGGCCTGGCATTCTTAGCTATACACGTGTCCTGTGGCACACGACAACACGTTCTACAATGACTGTCGGCTGAGAAATCACGGTACGAAGTGGGCCATTCGCCAACGCCGTGTGCCATTTATCGTTCGCTACGTGCGCAGCACAGCGGCGCATTTCACATCATGAGCATACCTCAGTGACGTCAGTCTACCCTGCAATAGGCATAAAGTTCTGACCACTCCTTCTTGGTGTTGCATTTGCTCTGTCAGTCAGTGTATTAGCGTACGTTTTGTATTCACCGTTAAGATGATGACGAAGATATGGCGTCAAGCGGTAACTCACTGAATCTGTATTTTTCGGGACGCACGGATTACTCGATTCTTGGGAAGGTATACTTCGTGAGAGTCAGTGAAGGCAGGGACCACCGTAGACTTCCATAAGGTTCAGCCTCACACATTATCGTACATGTTCGGGGAGTGTGAAGATGAAGACAGTGCCTGTCAGACGGCGACTTAATGAGACATGCTTTCCCTTCACGGCCATGACAGCCGTATTAATAGAGGGTGGTGCTCCCACCTGCTCAAAATAGAGAAACTAAACACGGGACTTTCATTTCACAGAACGTTACCTCGTCTCTTATGAACGACAAGTTGAAGACGATTGCTGGCGCAAAAAGTTTTTCAGGCGTTCTGTAAATCGCAAGTCCCTCCAAACAAACACATATATCTGAAGATAACGTAGCACAATGAGTATGTCAACAAAATGAGGAGAAGTAACTTTCTACCCGCATTATATTACCTGACTTTTGATCGCCTCCTTCAGACCCTGCATTCGATTCCCGGCAGATCGGAGAATTTAACTGCCTATAGCACGGCTCCATGGCTGCATGCTGGCCTTTAGTCACAGGGGTCCCGGGTTCGATTCCCAGCAGGGTCGTGAATTTTAACCATCATTGGTTAATTTCGCTGGCACGGGGGCGGGGTGTATGAGTTGTATTCATCATCATTTCGCGTAGGTCGCCTACGGGTGTCAAATCAGAAGACCTGCACTTGGCGGGCCGACACTCCCGGCACTAGAAGCCAACGCCATTTCATTTCAACTGCCTATAGTTAATTTCCCTCGACCGGGGACTGACCGTAAAACTGGGCTGACACCGACACAGACAGGTGGGAGTCGCTCTCTCAAGAACTTGATCCATCGCAAGCTTTAATACCGCCTCAGGTGGACGCCGCTAACACGAAACACATAAGAGATGTGGTCTAAGGCCTGCCCCTTTCAGCTGAAAGGACACTGCGTCGAATTACCGTTATGAACTCTAGACATTTACGAACGAGAATTGCTCATAGCCGAGCTTAAAACATACGAATATCGCGGTGGGGCATCGGGCAAACAGGGATAGCACAGGAGATTTAAAAAGATACCAGGTTAAGACAAGGTGGGCGACAGTCCTAAAAGAAAATCACTGATCTTTATAGTTATCCTCCAGAAAGCGTAAGGTGCAACTAGAACAGACGGTGATGTCAAGACTGACTAGTCAGCTAAAGCGTTGAAAATTCACAAATATTTGCAGAATTTCTGAGAGGTACACCCGCCCCGTGCATTTAAATTAAGCGCCTTGGAGAATGCCATCTAAAATATAAAACTCGCAACAACTAGCGCAAGGAGTTTGAATATTTCTCAACAGATGTCGCTACACTAAACTTATGTTATGCCCTCTGATGTGAAGATCAACTATTAAAATTGTAGAGTAATTCTGTATGTTAAGGTTTACTAAACTGAATTTTTATTCTTTGTTTTCGGTGTGTTTAAGTTTACAACACTTCTGTCTCTCCCCGCCGACTTTTATCAATGAAAAAATTGGTACATTTATTTTTCTACCAATCAAAATGCTGTGGTATTTATTTGATTATCCAATAAGAACTGAGTGTGTGTGAGCGCCTTAGCCCAGAGTTTTCTGGAACTTTCCCATCGCCTATAAAAGCTGGCACATTTTCGGACCAGGCTGTCTTAGTGATCGCTCCACTCTAGCGTGTGTTCATAAAGGAGGCGAGGTCACCACGTCCATCTTGGGGAAATCTACCAGCTCAAGGTAATGGCACATTCAGTATAGCTCGAGGGGAAGGTTTCCAGTCTTAGCAATGAAACTTTTCTTTTTTCAAGAAAAATTTCAAACTTGAAATGTAAATTTCAAACAACTTAACCGAAATGAGGGAACAGAGAGTAAGATACCTTCTCGAATTCCCTTTCAACTGGCTTTTTAGGTGACTATGGTTTTGTAACCTTTTCTATGTTGTAATTTCCGTACCTTACATTTTCACTCCGTCTAGTCACCTCAGTAGCATAGGCTTAGCCTCTGTAACGTCGGGACACAAGCCGAACTAGAATTTCATGCATTTAATGTAAATTTCTAGGAGCGCAAGATCGCCTCCTTTCTATTTTGGTTTTTGGGCCAGTTATTTAACTTTCTTTTCTTAAAAAAAGCCCTGTAGAATGAGTATTTGTTACCCCTGTTTAATTCCATGTTAAAGGTGTCAGACTGTTGAACTTTTTTTAGGACAGTGTTTGATTTTGTTAAATGTAGGTTGTGCCTTTGATAGGCCGGGGAAGTGTGAACTTTAGAAAATAGATCCTAAGTGTAAATGTATACAGCAAAGACGCTCTCTTATTAATGTAAAGGTCGAATGTTGGGAGAGTTGTCGCTCTTGTCACATTGGCAAGGTTGGAGCTTCAGGCTCGTATTATTGTTGTTTAATTGTTCTATGAATTCACATGATTAATTCTCGAGATCATTATTGTACCCAAGATTTTGATATGCGCTTAGCGAATTGTTTTTGTTAAAAGTTAACATCTGAAAAGTGAAGAGGGGAAATAAATAGAACTGCCAATTTTAGAGTTCGATTTTCGTATATCCGCCCATTGTAAACCACGGCCCAGCCCAGTCTACTTGCTCCGTCCACAACAACGAGTTTCTTCTTAAATGATCGGAAGACTTTTTAATGAGGCCAATGTGAAGTGGCTGACTGCAATGTTCAATGCAACATTCCTCTCATGAGTGACTAAAAGCAGAATTTATTGCATTACCTAAAACAACCGGAGCTAAGTTATGTGGCGATTTCAGAATGATAAGCTTTATGAGCCATTTGTTGAAACTTTTCCTGAAGGTCATTCACAGACGAATATACAAACTCTGCGAAGATCAAATTTCACCTACACAGTTTGGTTTCGCAAATGCAGTTGGCACACGAGAAGCTCTATTTTGCATTCAGCGATGTAGAGACATAATGCCTGTCTTATGCACTATCAGAAGGACTTTGATAGAGTGCAACATCACGAGAAGTTTTGGTCTACTCATTGTCAACTTATCCTGGAATCAGACTGCTTCTGTTAGAGTGGGAGAGGAAGACGTACATATCCAACGGGGTGTACGGCAGGGTTGTATAATGTCTCCATTGCTATTTAACATCTATTCAGAATATATCTTCCGGAAAGCACTGGATGATATACAAATGAAGTGCTTTTAAATGGACAATGGATGAACAACATTCGATATGGGATGACACTGTAATTTTTGCAGATAGTTTAAAATGTTTAGAATATCTCACTGACAGAGAAACATTCACCAGCCATGAATACGGTCTTGACATTAATATAAAGCAAACCAATGTTATGGTCATATGTAAAAACTTTATCCCTGCATGTCATCATAAACCTGTTGAACGAGTCCGGAAATACACTTATTAACGAGCAATGGGATCATTCGGTTGAAGTGAAGTCCCAACTGTTTACAAGCAGTGACTCCTTCGTTACTTTCTGTTCTCAATTACGGTGTTGAAATACAAAGTCGCTCAGCAAAATATTAGACGCCTTTCAGATGTGGCTATACCGAAGGTGTGTCATGGACAGATCATGTCAAAATTGCGGAGTTCCTTCGAAGAATGAGAAAAGAAGTAAAGAAGTAGTGACCACTGTCGAAAAGAAAACGCTACAATACCTTGGTCACATCATGAGAAACAGAAGCAGGTACCTTCTACTGCAAGAAATCCTGCAAGGAAAGATACCTGGAATGGGAGGTGTTGGCAGGAGACGAATCTCCTGGCTAAAAATCCTCAGAGACTGGACTCAAAACATCGGTAGAGTTAGTCCAACCAGCTCACAACAGAGAAAACACATCCAACATGGTTGCCGACATCCGGAACGGATAGGGGCTAGAAGAAGAAGAAGTTCTGAAGGATTCATTGTCAAGTCATTTGTCTTTCAGTTTTTAATTTTGTTTTTGTAATTTGCAATGTGCTTTCACTTTCACGTTGTTTTCTTTGGAGCATAATAAGTATTCCTTTTGCCTGTGCAACTGCAGACCGGACGGCAGGACTTGATTCACCCCTGGCTGTCGGATGATAATGGAGAGGTTCTTTCTGCTTCATTACCACCCCGACTCTGTGTTAACATTCCAACACTTCACCAACCAAGCTTGAAGAATTAAGCGTAGGAGATAAACAATTTCTCATAATCCTGCAAAAATAATTCATGATTAAATATTCACATTTTACTGTTTTCTTTTAGCGAAATCATCGTATTACATTTTTAACATATCTTGTTATCGCTAGAATTTGCATCAATTGAGACAGTCTTTACATTTAAATACTAGCTGATGTACCCGCGCTTCGCTATGAAATTCAACATTGCATACAAAATTCTACGTTATGTAGTGTACATGTTGTGAATAAGATTGCATGAAATAGCAAAGCTCTTAACGTTACCCGAGAAATGCGACAGGGAAGTCACCATACGTCTTTTCTCATGTGAAGACTGGGTTATGGAATTTTCATTGTAATGGCAGGCCCTCTTCCCGACTATTTGTCACAATGAAGTTGGGCAGTTTTCATTGTAATGAAAGACACTCACTCTCCATATATCATTCTTACTTCCTCAGAAATACTTTTTGTAGACTTTCCAACTGTTATTACAATGACGTCAGTAGGAAGGTCGCGATTAAAAGCAATGCTCTCATATGTAATACTCGACCGAATGAAATACCGCACATGTTCTCACTTTGAACGAACAGTACCACTCTGCCGATCTAACAGATCGAAGTTCCAGAGCTGGAATGACCAGGCCGCAGACGGCCGTGAATACTCCGTTAAGCACTGCTCATTCCAGTAGGTGGCTCAGATTAGGGATCGAATAGCTGGAAAACCAGCGTGTTCAGGACACTCACGAACCAGAGGAGAGGGAGATCTAACTGCCCAGCTATTTAAGGCAACAGTAATCCCATCTATCGGAGATGAGTGGCAGCAAATCACAACAAACACAACACTATTTCCATGTGAGCAACAAAAGTCTAAATTCAAGAATTCTCTTATCTTCGTCAATACGGTAAAACTGAACAATTGTATTCTCTATAACTCTTTTATATAGTACTTTTCGATAGGATCAATAACATAAGAATTAAAAAATTAAATTTTAGGTGCCTTCCCCTAAAGTACCATTTCACTCACCGTCAATAAAATTATTTATAGCCTAGATTGTAGTGGCTCGTTCCCCGACTTTACATACTGATTTTCATTAAATTATCTTGAGCCATTTCCTCGTGATGCCTACATATGTACAGACAGACAGACAGACAGACAGACAGACAGACAGACAGACAGACAGACAGACAGACAGACAGACAGACAGACAGACAATTTTTTAATTCTGAGCAATGTACAGACGAAACTGAAATATGCAGATGAACTCAGTCCTACGTTTTCAAATGGAGACTAAAATAATAATGCCGTATGGCCTCCGGAGAGGCCTGGTGCGGGTCTTTTTCTCGTAGACGGCGTATTAGGCGACCTGCATGTCTGCGAAGATGAGGGCCCTACCTACAGTAGGTTGATTTCTAATGTTGAATACGCCACACACACGCAGCCCCCGAGCCATTGGAATTAACCAATTAAGGTTAAAATCCCCGACCGAGCCGGGTATCGAACCCGGGACCCTCTGAACCGAAGGCCAGTACACTGACCATTCAGACAACGAGTCGGACGAAATGGAGACTTAAAATAACGTACAAATGGGAAAACGTAAAAGTGAATTTTGTTATGGAACCGAAACTGGGTTATTAGTTACATTATTGCTCAAAATGCTGTGTAAGAAAGTAACACACTGGTGCTTTATACTGATTTACAAAAATCGTCTGTTTTTCTTTGCCCCCCCCCCCCCCCCCACACACACACAGTCATACACTACTGTACATCGATAATGCGTTCCATAAATACACGGAGCGTCGCCTCACTTCACGCAAACTTTCTAAAGGTTATCTCCAAAGAGTCCGCCTCTTGAATTCCGATGTCAGTTTTCTCTCTGATATCCCCAGAACTGTACCAGACAAAAGTGACGTGTAATTGGGCTAACTCGGTATAACTGTCAATGAGGTTCGACTTTCCTGATACAAGAAATGATCGGCTGCGGGGCAAACACCCTTAAAAGAAAACCTGTTTCCTACTGATCTTGTCTTAGTTTCGAGAGACGAGGAAACTGACGGCTTGTACTTCAACTAAAAATATGTTAAACAACAGATTCCAATGACCAAAGCACATGGATCCCGAAGACAAAAATACTTATTTCCCTGGAAAGAAAACCAAGGTCTAAAACAAATGCTAAAGTGCAAAATTTAAATGACTATAACATAAAAACCTCACAAACTGTACAACAACAAAAAAATTAAAACTGAAAGAGAATAAACAAGTTCTTGAAATGGAGAGAGATTTATTCCTTAAAAAAAATACCGTTTGCTTTACGTCGCATCGACACAGGTCTTATGGCGTTGATGGGATACGAAGGGCCTGCGAGTGGGAAGGAAGCGGCACAGGTACAGCCCTAGCATTTGGCTCGTGTGAAAATGGGAAACCACGGAAAACCATCTTCTGGGCTGCCGACAGTGCCGTTCGAACGCACTATCTCCCGGATGCAAACTCACACCTGAGCGCCCCTAACCGCACGGCCAACTCGCTCGGAGAATCCTTCTTGAGGGCAGGGGATAGAACATGTGCAGTAAGCACTCTCTTCTCCTCGTTTTAAAGACTGCCGCGTTACATTATATTGAAGTTATTTCTTCAAATAGGGTTGGCGTCCGGAAGGGCATCTGGCTGTAAAACAGGGCGACACACTGCCTGCTCAGTACATACTCAAACGCGTTACACGACTTGCGAAGCATCGGCCGCTAGTTATCGCGGGAATAAGCGATATGGAAAGTCTGAAAATAAAGAAGAACAGGAAAAGAGTTTTACTTATTCAGTAAAGTAGTGCTCTAGAGATTTATATCTTTACGACTTCTCGTAAAGACGGTTTCGACGGACAAGAAAATCTGGAAACTTCGTCTGCCCACATTAGTAAGTGAAGGCTTCACACTTTGTTTCTAACGATTATTGTTACTAATGCACGTTGAATGACTCCACGAGTTCTAGCAGTACGCTGGAGTAACCTCGCAGGCGTATACGAGATGTAAACATTATTCAAGCACATTCAGTTTCTTCTTGGATTACACGCACCAAATAACATCTTCCAGTAATTCAAATACCACTCTTTCTGTGAGGCTGTTTGCTTGTGCATAACGGACTTGAGAATTGTGAGTCAGTCATGTCGCTGCTCCGTCAAGTGGATCTCCTGAAAGACCTGAGTCAGCGCATTCATTCTGTGAAAGAGGGGGTGCGACCTGTGTCACTCGTGTGCCATTCCTGACGCCAACCCTATGTGGGGACATGCAATTACTATTGCCTGTTTCTATGGTGTTTTGTCTGTATTTGAATAGAACACGCAGTCCCCAAGCCAGAAGAATTAATCAGACGCGATTAAAATACCCACCCGGACAACAAACGAACCCAGGATACTCTGAACGTCAGACCTCGTTCAGCCAAGGAGCCGGACAATGATAACAATAGCTGTATGTGTATCTTTCTATTCGGAGCTTCTTCAACATATTGGCGGAAACTAAACCACACATGACTTAATTTTCCGTCACCAAATTTCCTGAACATGGGAGTATTCGTTCTGTGCTTGCCCGTTACAAGACGAATGACATAGAATCCAGCCTTCAAAACCTGCTGAACCCAGAGCAAAATTCATTTCCTTGTAATGCCTTCGCCATGAAATAGGCAGGCGGAATCGTAAATGCCTTCGTCAATCCATGAATTACAAAGCACAGCAATTTGTTGGCGACTTCGGGGTTTATTTCAATTTCTTCTTTACAGACTCCTTCTGCTTCGCAAGTCTACAGAATCTGTCCTCTTCTTTATTATAGAGCAGCCGCTCTCATACAGCATTTCAATAAATAAATAAATAAATAAATACTGATCTGCATTTAGGGCAGTCGCCCAGGTGGCACATTCCCTACCTGTTGTTTTCCTAGCCTTTCCTTGAATGATTACAAAGAAACTGGAAATTTATTGAACATCTCCCTTGGTAAGTTATTCCAATCCCTAACTCCCCTTCCTTCGTAGCAAATAAGAGAGCACGCTTTCTTCAGATCATTCTACTTGCAATCTTCCCTTCATTAGCGGTGAAATGCCTCCTCCAAACTTCATCGCTCCTGGATACCTGTCTAATGTCCTACGTGACTGTATTAATTCTGATTTCTGTCCATACTTGTAATCTTTCGGAGAAGCACTCTGCTAACAGATACAATGTCGTATAATACACTATTTACACTGAAAAGAAGTACAGCACAGGGGCCATTTGGTGCTGCCACCTACTGTAGGTATTTGTAAACGCACTCTTTCATTTAGTGCCATGCTAACATGTTGTAATAAGCAGGCAGTGTATCATTATCATCATCATCATCATCATCATCATCATCATAATCAATAATCATTGTTGCTACCAGTTTGTTCCAGCAATCTTTCTCAATAATAATAATAATAATAATAATAATAATAATAATAATAATAATAATAATAATAATAATAATAATAATAATAATAATAATAATAATAATAATCATCATCATCATCATCATTGTGCCGGAGGTACACCTACTTTAAACCGAGCGCCTTTTAGAACGCCATCTGTTATATGAAGCTTGAACTTTATATCAGAAGAAGTTTCGAACTTTATCCTCAGATGTCTCTACTGCCGACTTGTGTGCCCCCTCTAGTGGGAGGATGGACAATTATTTTTCAAAGAAATGTGTAGTAGTTTCTGGGTTTACAAAACTGAAATGTTTGTAGATAGGTTTTTATTTGTGTTCTAAGGTTACTAGCACTGCTATCTCTTCCTTTTTTAATGAAATTATCGACCAATCAGAAATTTTTGATATTTATTAAATTAGCCAATCAGAATCGAGGGTGTGTACAGAGAGTTCTGGAACCTGCCCCTCCACTATAAAAGTTGGGATCTTTTGGGCCATTTTCCAATGGTTCATGTTTGTGGGTTACTGTAGCCACGTCCTAGTTCATGAACCATGTGGCCTTGTAACTGGTCCTGAGAGTCGGGATACAAGTTGCTATGGAATGGGAGTGGGCATCTCGGACATATTCTGAGTCATGGCCCTCCTTGTGCTCAGGCGGCTAGGACTATACAATTCACCGGTCGTCCATAACCCGTTAGAGGAGAGATCCTCACTTGGACTATGTGCTTCATGAATTCACCGAGCTCAGAACACTTTAAGCAAGCCTCGGACCTATGGGAGTAACGAAGTCCCACTCCCATTTGACAGGCGAGGGACTCCTTGGAAACAACTTGGCGAACAAAATGGAATTCGATGGGGAGCTATCAATATTAATGGGGCTTATGGAAGAAAGAAAGTAGAACTGGCTGAGTTAACAAATAGGATGCATCTGGATGTGCTGGAGATAGTGATATTCGGGATAATAATAATGGCGTATGGCCTCCGAAGAGGCCTGGTGCAGGTCTTTTTCTAGTAGACGGGCTATTAGGCGACCTGCATGTGTGTGAAGATGAGCTCCCTACCTAGGATGATTTCTAATGTTGAATACACCACACACACCCAGCCCCTGAGCCATTGGAAGTAAACAATTAAGGTTAAAATCCCCGACCCGGCCAGGAATTGAACCCGGGACCCTCTGAAACGAAGGCCAGTACGCTGACCATTCAGCCAACGAGTCGGACTCGGGTAACGGGAGATAATGAGGAAGAGATAGGAGATTATAAAGTGTACTTGACGGGTGTTAGAAAGGGAAGGGCAGAGTCTGGGGTAGGGCTCTTTATCAGGGATACCATTGCACGCAACATAGAGAATGATGTGGGTAGATTTGTCAGTTGTAGGAATTAGGACTAGAATTGCCTCCGTGTATTTACCATGTGAGGGTGCAGATGAGGATGAAGTTGACAAGTTTTATGAAGCATTGAGTGACATCGTGGTCAGGGACAACAGCAAGGATAGAATAGTGCTAATGGGCGATTTCAATGCGAGAGTTGCGAATAGAACTGAAGGATACGAAAGGGTGATTGGTAAATGTGGGGAAGATATGGAAGCTAATGGGAATAGGAAGCGTTTGCTGGACTTCTGTGCTAGTATGGGTTTAGCAGTTACGAATACATTCTTCAAGCATAAGGCTATTCACTGCTACACATGGGAGGCTAGGGGTACCAGATCCATAATAGACTATATCTTAACAGACTTTGAATTCAGGAAATCTGTTAGGAATGTACGAGTTTTTCGCGGATTTTTCGATGATACAGACCACTATCTGATCTGTAGTGAATCACGTGTCTCTAGGCCTAGGGTAGAGAAAGTGAAATCTGTCTGCCAACGAATAAGGGTAGAGAATCTCCAGGACGAGGAAATTAGACAGAATTACATGGATATGATTAGTGAGAAGTTTCGAACAGTAGACAGTAAGCAGGTTCAGGATATAGAAAGTGAATGGGTGGCATACAGGAATGCTGTAGTAGAAACAGCAAGGGAATGCCTAGGAACAACTGTGTGTAAAGATGGGAAAAGGCGAACATCTTGGTGGAATGATGAAGTGAGAGCAGCCTGTAAACGTAAAAAGAAGGCTTATCAGAAATGGCTCCAAACAAGGGCCGAGGCAGACAGGGATTTGCACGTAGATGAAAGAAACAGAGCGAAACAAATAGTTGTTGAAGGGAGGGAAAAAAGGAAATAAACAGAGTTTTGAGTAATTCAGGTGAACTCATAACAGATCCCAGGGAATCACTGGAGAGGTGGAGGGAATATTTCGAACATCTTCTCAATGTAAAAGGAAATCATCCTGGTGGTGTTGCAAACAGCCAAGCTCATTGGGAGGAGGAAAATGATGTTGGTGAAATTATGTTTGAGGAAGTGGAAAGGATGGTAAAAAAAACTCCATTGTCATAAGGCAGCAGGAATAGATGAAATTAGACCTGAAATGGTTAAGTATAGTGGGAAGGCAGGGATGAAATGGCTTCATAGAGTAGTCAAATTAGCGTGGAGTGTTGGTAAGGTACCTTCAGATTGGACAAAAGCAGTAATTGTACCTATCTATAAGCAAGGGAACAGGAAGGATTGCAACAACTATCGAGGTATCTCATTGATTAGTATACCAGGCACCGGGCGAGTTGGCCGTGCGCGTAGAGGCGCGCGGCTGTGAGCTTGCATCCGGGAGATAGTAGGTTCGAATCCCACTATCGGCAGCCCTGAAGATGGTTTTCCGTGGTTTCCCATTTTCACACCAGGCAAATGCTGGGGCTGTACCTTAATTAAGGCCACGGCCGCTTCCTTCCAACTCCTAGGCCTTTCCTATCCCATCGTCGCCATAAGACCTATCTGTGTCGGTGCGACGTAAAGCCCCTAGCAAAAAAAAAAAAAAAAAAAAAAGTATACCAGGCAAAGTTTTCACTGGAATCTTGGAAGGGAGGGTGCGATCAGTTGTTGAGAGGAAGTTGGATGAAAACCAGTGTGGTTTCAGACCACAGAGAGGCTGTCAGGATCAGATTTTCAGTAGGCGCCAGATAATTGAAACATGCTACGAGAGGAATAGGCAGTTGTGTTTATGTTTCGTAGATCTAGAGAAAACATATGACAGAGTACCGAGGGAAAAGATGTTAACTGTACTGGGGGACTATGTAATTAAAGGTAGATTATTAAAATAAGGCATTTATGTTGACAATTGGGCTTCAGTGAGAATTGATGGTAGAATGAGTTCTTGGTTCAGGGTACTTACAAGGCTTAGACAAGCCTGTAATCCTTCACCTTTACTGTTCGTAGTTTACACGGATCATCTGCTGAAAGGTATAAAATGGCAGGGAGGGATTAAGTTAGGTGTAAATGTAGTAAGCAGTCTGGCCTATGCTGACGACTTGGTCTTAATGGCAGACTGTGCCGAAAGCCTGCAGTCTAATATCTTGGAACTTGAAAATAGGTGCAATGAGTATGGTATGAAAATTAGCCTCTCGAAGACTAAATTGATGTCGGTAGGTGAGAAATTCAACAGAACTGAATGTCAGATTGGTGATACAAAGCTAGAACAAGTTGATAATTTCAAGTATTTAGGTTGTGTGTTCTCCCAGGATGGCAATATAATAAGCGAGATTGAATCAAGTTGTAGTAAAGCTAATGCAGTGAGCTCGCAGTTGCGATCAACAGTATTCTGTAAGAAGGAAGTCAGCTCCCAGACGAAACTATCTTTACATCGGTCTGTTTTCAGACCAACTTTGCTTTACGGGAGCGAAAACTGGGTGGACTCAGGATATCTTATTCATAAGTTAGAAGTAGCAGATATGAAAGTAGCAAGAATGATTGCTGGTACAAACAGGTGGGAACAATGGCAGGAGGGTACTCGGAATGAGGAGATAAAGGCTAATTTAGGAATGAACTCGATGGATGAAGCTGTACGCATAAACCGGCTTCGGTGGTGGGGTCATGTGAGGCGAATGGAGGAGGATAGGTTACCTAGGAGAATAATGGACTCTGCTATGGAGGGTAAGAGAAGTAGAGGGAGACCAAGACGCCGATGGTTAGACTCAGTTTCTAACGATTTAAAGATAAGAGGTATAGAACTAAATGAGGCCACAGCACTAGTTGCAAATCGAGGATTGTGGCGACGTTTAGTAAATTCACAGAGGCTTGCAGACTGAACGCTGAAAGGCATAACAGTCTATAATGATAAGGTATGTATGTATGTATGTATGTATGTATGTATGTATGTATGTATGTATGTATGTATGTCTTTTCCATCGCTCCAGTCTAGAGGTTTGGAGTGTGTACGTAGTGGAGGCAGGGAGCAAGCCTTGTCCGTCGTCGGAAGGCCCACCAGCTCAAGGTAATGTCAAACATTTTTTAATTATGTGATAGTTTCAGAAAGCTGGCTTGAGGGGAAAGTTTCAACTTTCTTTCTTAAGGACTTTATTCTAACTTAGGGAATAAAAAGTGTTCTCCCTGTTTGAATAACCATTCTACTTAGTATTGGGCCGACTATGATTTTGTAAAATTTTGAATATTTCTCTTCTTTTGGAACTTAATATTCTCTCCAGCTAGTCCATAAGCCCAGATAGGGTTTGCAAGTGTTCGCCTGCTAGCATTTTGGTTTACGGCCGATATCTTAAACCTTTTCTTTCTCTCACTAAGGTCATGTAGAATGGGCACTTACTGCCTCACATTGAGACTGTCGAGCGGGTAAGACTGTAATAAGTCTCCTGGAGTACGGAGCGATGAATTAAAATTTCGAATTTTAGAGTTTTAAATTACGTTTTGATCTTTTCTCTGTCCACCCATTCGGCCCGCACCTCCTTACACCTCTGTGCTCCAGGGTATAAGCACTAATTGTGACGAACTATCTTGTCAATAAAGAGCCCAGATCTCAACAAAGTCGTACAGTGGATGAGCGGCCACCAACAGAAACCTTGTCGGACTAGTTGGATACAGCTGCAGTCCCAGGGGCCTTAGCGAACTCTGGAGTGTCCACAGAGGTCTCTGATACTGAAGAATAGTAACGTGCGTGCCATACCGCAAGAATGTTCCACTCTCGAGCACTGAGAATGCTGAGACAGCGACATAACGACATGACGCGGGTACTTCCAAGAACAGGGCTCGCCGCAAGACACAGCAGAGAACGTATATTAAAAGAGTGTTAAAATGATCTGCTACCATCTCATGTGAAGGTTCTACCCTCTAAGGACCACCAAGGACTCTCTGTACTAGCTAGCGTGGAGTCGAAGGGACGGGGTTCCAATCCGAGTTGGGTATTGTTCCAGACCCCTAGTTTTTTCTTTTTTTGTTCTATCTGGACTTCCTCGCTCAAATTCCGTCTTTACCAACTCCGACTGCATTACGTTTGTGAAGCCCAGCGAGGCTCCTATCTTCTTATCCTTTGCTGCCCACACTAGGCGTAAAAGGGTTGTACTTTCCCTCACAACAATAGTGAGGGTTCGAATTTATATGACATGGAATCCGATCTTTTATTTACAATAATTCTAGATTTTTAAAATCCCATTTTTTCTGCTTCATGGTGTGGGTTACTGTAGTCACGTTCTAGTTCGTGAACCATGGTCAACGGCTGAGTGGCCTAGTAAGTGGTCCTGAGAGTCGGGATACCAGTTGCTAAATGGGAGCGGGTATCTCAGACATATTCTGAATCATGCCCATACTTGTGCTCAAGCGGATAGGGCTATACAATTCACCGGTGGTCCCTAACCCGTTAGAGGAGAGATCCTCACTTAGACTACGTGTAAGTACGGTATCATCCTGCTTCATGAATTTACCGAGCTCAGAACATTTTAAGCAAGCCTCGGACCTACGGGAGTAACGAAGTCCCTCTCCCAATTGACAGGCGATGGACTCCTTGGAAACAACTTGGCGAACGAAATGGAATTCGATGGGGAGCTATCAATATTAATGGGGCTTATGGAAGAAAGAAAGTAGAACTGGCTGAGTCAGCAAAGAGGATGCATCTGGACGTGCTAGGAGTAAGTGAACCGGGCGATTTCGCCGTGCGGTTAGGAGCGCGCGGCTGTAACCTTGCATCCGGGAGATAGAGGTTCTAATCCCACTGTCGGCAGCCCTGAAGATGGTTTTCCGTGGTTTCCCATTTTCATACCAGGCAAATGCTGGGGCTGTACCTTAATTAAGGCCACGGCCGCTTCCTTCCAACTCCTAGGCCTTTCCTATCCCATCGTCGCCCTAAGACCTATCTGTGTACGGTGCGACGTAAAGCCCCTAGCAAAAAGAAAAGATTAATATACCAGGCAAAGTATTCACTGGCATCTTCGATTTTCAGTATGCGCCAGGTAACTGAAAAATGCTACGAGAAGAATAGGCAGTTGTGTTTATGTTTCGTAGATCTAGAGAAAGCATATGACAGGGTACCGATGGAAAAGATGTTCACTATACTGGGGGACTATGTAATTAAAGGTAGATTATTAAAATAAGGCATTTATGTTGACAATTGGGGTTCAGTCAGAATTGATGGTAGAATGAGTTCTTGGTTCAGGGTACTTACAAGGCTTAGACAAGGCTGTAATTCTTCACCTTTGCTGTTCGTAGCTTACATGGATCATCTGCTGAAAGGTATAAAGTGGCAGGGAAGGTTCAGGCAGGTGGAAATGTAGTTTACGGTCTGGCCTATGCTGACGACTTGGCCTTAATGGCAGATTGTGCCGAAAGCCTGCAGTATAATATCTTGGAACTTGAAAATAGGTGCAATGAGTATGGTATGAAAATTAGCCTTTCGAAGACTAAATTGATGTCAGTAGGTAAGAAATTCAACAGAATTGAATGTCAGATTGGTGATACAAAGCTAGAACAGGTCGATAATTTCAGGTATTTAGGTTGTGTGTTCTCCCAGGATCGTAATATAGTAAGTGAGATTGAATCAAGGTGTCGTAAAGCTAATGCAGTGAGCTCGCAGTTGCCATCAGTAGTATTCTGCAAGAAGGAAGTCAGCTCCCAGACGAAACTATCTTTATATCGGTCTGTTTTCAGACCAACTTTGCTTTATGGGAGCGAAAGCTGGGTGGACTCAGGATATCGTATTGATAAATTAGAAGTAAGAAATGAAACCATTGCTGGTACAAACAGGTGGGAACAATTGTTGGAGGGTACTTCAGACGAGGAGATGAAGGCTAAGTTAGGAATAAACACGATGGATGACGCTGTACGCAGAAACCGGTTTCAGTGGTGGGGTCATGTGAGGCGAATGGAGGAGGATACGGTAGCTAGGAGAATAATGAACTCTGTTATGGAAGGTAAGGTAAGTAGAGGGAGACCAATACGACGATGGTTGGACTCAGTTTCTAACGATTTAAATATAAGAGGTATAGTACTAAATGAGGCCGCAGCACTAGTGGAAATAGAGGATTGTGGTGACGTTTAGTATATTCACAGAGGTTTGCAGACTGAACGCTGAAAGACATAACGTTCTATAATGTATGTATGTATATTGATATACATTTTACAATTTGACCAAAAGTGATACGAAATCTTATTTTTAGCCATGGACTGTGGTACTCGAGCCTCTTCTCCACTGTTAAGATTAAACTCAGTTTCCTTCATTTTCTTCTTTTTTCGGGGAAATATTTCACTTTATAGGGCGAGCATTTTGCTCTGGCCGATAGATGTAAAAATTCAGCAAGATTTTTAGCATGATGAATAAGTAATTTTTGGACAATGTTGAGGGTGAATGTTTCCACAACACAGATCAAAGTCAGTAGAATATTGCTAATCTTGTCCTCACTTGTTTGCAGCGTGCTGGCGCCTATCTCATTCTCGTCTTAGGTCCGCGTCAAAGTGGGAGGGACTTCTGGAGCAGCCCTGTACACTTTTCTTTCACAAGATGAGTCCAACGATGTAATTGCTACAAGTTTATCTTAATATTACCTTTTTCTTTGGGAAGCAAGCAATATTGTTTGAAATAAACGATCTCTTGTCAGGAAACAAACAAGTTGGTAACACTGCTATCAAACACTTTTTCATGCCAATTATTACATTCCATTAACGTGCAGCACGACACGAGTCAGTCACGTCCACCTTACAAGTGAGTATGGTCTGCTAGCTGCATACCGACTCCAGGCGTCGTTTGCTGCCGTACATTGTTACTGTTAACACTGTACTCTGGTACCTCCGGCAGTTGTTCGAGTGTTTATCTCGTCGAGTTGGACTGAGACGCGGCAAGTCTGAATACCATGTTTCACGAATCTTTACTTCATCTACTGAAAGCTCACCAGCATATGCCATTAGACTCTTATACCGTCCAGCAGCGTACGAGAGGCGTGGACCTTGCAAGTAGCCAGTCTGAATCTCAGCTGTGCAAGGCAGTTATCATTGTACAAGTCGGCTCGACGGGGACGCACAGATTCACATAATTGTAAGTCTACTTGTTCAGTGCGCGCACGACAGTTTCAAGAGGCCTGGTCACTCTCGCTATGTTGTTTATGAGGTACCTCGTTGCGAAGGATGACACTGCCAGCATGCGCGCTGTCCGCTCGCTCTGGGTTAATAACACAGACCCTGTGTTGTGGTTCTCTTCCTATGTTTGAAAATAAGTCATATTTCCGTTCGTTACTTCTAGAGGCACAGGTACATATTGACAAATACCAAAAAATACTGTCAAGATACACCCTTATTTAAACCACAAGCTGATAGTGAATGGCGAGTGGTGCGGAACTCGCGATTAGAATTTAATTTCAAGAAGTAAATTACGAGTGAAATTCACATTCTGTGAAAAGTGAAAACTGCAAGTAAAAATTACTAAAGAGTGTGATTATCTTCAGCAGTGCGGTGTGCATATTGCTCGTCAAGTGTCGTGCGTGTGCGGAAATAGCCCACGAGAGAAAAATAATGAAGTTTTACAACAGTCTCATCGTCTCGCGTTTTCCAGCGAACATGAAGTAATATATTTTATATTTTATATATTTTATCAGGAAACTGCAAATTACTTTGCGACATGAATTCTAAGATTGATGGTGCGTGGCTTTCTTGCGTGTAAATTATGGAAACAGAATGACTGTTGTGGTTTAACGGAACGACATTCCTCCACACCTTCAGCCGACGAGCGTGTCATCCTTGTGAAGTAAATACGTGATGTCAGAACAGTAGCAACACCCTTAGGGAAGGTCCTACACTCATCACTCACTGCCGTATAGCCTTGGCAATGTTTACCTTGGCTAATGAAGATTGATGTTAGCGGGGATTACTGGGCTGGTATTAAGCAATCCCCTTTCACTTGCAATTCTAATGCCTGTTGCACAATCCAGCCACAGCCCATCGTCACGGCGTCTGTGTCCAGTCTCTGAATGACTGCATGACCCTTCACAGGTAGTCCACTTGCTTTCCTTACGTCTCACTTCCATCTTAGATCAGGTTCATTTTTTCTAGCCCTCCCTTTCATCTAATCAGATTATGAGATACAATGTATATACGATAATAATCAGAAATAAAAATCACCTACTTACAACTATTACTGGAATGCAAATTCAGGTGATAATATTAGTAATGAAGTGATGGACGATGACGATCAGAAAGATGATAATCACGAAGCCGTGAAACGTGTACAAGAAATATTAATATATACATCTGAATCCTCGCTTCACAGTCGCTACAAATAATCAAATAACTACCTGATCAGAATCGCTATACTAACAATTTATAATTTAGAAAATTCAGTTGTATTTGAGGAGATATTACTGGCAATGTTTCCTGAAACAGTTGTGCTGTAGGAACGACAAAAGAGTTTGTGAATCGTGTTGGGCGATGGGGTGTCCGTTTTGACACTGTTCTAAAATTGTGGTCGGGTGACAACCAGTTAAACTGAGAATACATTTAAGGCGGAGAGGATATACAGAAAATTCGCTGAAGAAGGCATAGCGCATGAATTTTATGGCGTTGTTTTAGTCCTAACCAACCAAGTTGTTCGTAGGCCGAGGTGACATGGACCAAACTGCGATAATCGTTTGAAAACTGAATAATGAAACAATGACTTAGTTTGCGAACCCATGTTCTTACAGAGACCTAACACTCTTGGGTTTGAAGCCGTGATCTTGGAATCCAATTGGAAGTGAGGCACTGTACATGGCAGTTGGGATCGAAGCACGTTCACAAAAAGCGGATAATTTGTACAACGTCGATGCTTTGGGACTTGCATATACGTCACAGATGCAGCAGGAAGAATGCAAGCGATGTTCATGTAGTTCGTGGGACAGGTGGTGCCGTGGGGGTGATCCGGAGTCTCTTGCCCTGATCCAGCGACAAATTAACGTAGACATCCTCATAGCCTTCGAGCATGAGAACAAGTAATACATGAACCCTGCCTCGTTCCCTCCTTTGCGCTGATGGACATCGTGTACCAGTTGGTGGGTGGCGAGGTCAACGTATTGAGTACAAAGAAGAGTTAAATGTATCTCACTGCCCAAGATATTCAAGATGAGAAAAAACATTCGAGAAAATCACGATATATTTAGCTTTTCAGTCAGCGCTTTAACAATCCTCCTCATCTTGTGTAGTGCGTATTTCTTTGACGAGCAGATAATTGTATATATATTAGTGTCGTGCATTGTTCGAACTTGAGACGAGTAGTGCCTTGCTACATATGCAACCAGTATCACGCATGAGAGGAGCTTGTAATCTAAAATGTCTGAGTATGCTCCGATTCGTTCGACACGTCATGCTCGAAGCGAAGCTTGTTGACTAGAGAGGATGGCCTTGCTTGCTCTACTGACGTTGCAAGCAATGTGATTTTTCCAGATATAGGGAATCCCTTGTTTACACAGAGCAAAGCCCGGAAATTCGGGGGTATAAAAGAGTGAAGGAATGGTTGAGTTACCCGTTAGTTTTGAGCTGAAGTTCACCATGCCACGCGAATGGACGGACAGCGTTATGGCTAACATTCAAAGCAGTGAATATAAAGTAATCAAGAGAGACGTGCTCAATTCTGATGTTTGGAAGAAGTTCCTGCTTGTGGTCACTCCAGATAGTCAGTAGACAGGGTATGTTTCCAGTGAAATGTGCAATGCACTGTTAACATATAAATCAGGTACAACTCATTTTAAAAAACACGTTTGCAAATTTAATGTTGGCTTTTCTCGACAAATATTGCCCGGCATTACAAAGAAAACCATAACTAACGCGTGTGTGCCAAAGATTTCCGACAGTTTAACACTGTTGCCGGAGAAGGCTTTAAAGAATTAGGGCAAGAATTGATTAATATCGGTGCTAATTTTGGAAAAGTAGATATTGTTGATGTGTTACCGCATCCTTCCACCATCAGTAGAAACGTCCAAGCAAAGGCTCATGAAATACGAAGATTATTTCTGACATGCACGACAAATGTTGCTCGGCTACTGTTGATGTGTGGACTGGCGCTGACTACGCGGCATATAGACAGACAGTGGAAGCTGATCAGTAATGTACATTTTACTACAAATACAAAGAAAACAAGTACAAGTATAATTGAGGAAGTTCACGAAAGAATGTCCGAGTTAAATATTCCTCAATGTGATTATGAAGACATGATTTTTGGGTTAGGGTTCAAATATAAAGAAAGCTTTCGAAGAACATGACGTCTGCCTTGTGCTGCTGACTGCACTTGCCTACGTATTCGATGAAACGAGATTTCTTGTGGAAGATGCTCCAGTATCTGCAAACACAATAAATGCCGCAAAGGCAGTAGTGAGGTGTCTGAAAAAAAAGTGATCTTGCTGCCCAGCTTCAAACAACGGTTCAGCAAGAAGTAATGACGAGGTGGGATAGTCTCTAGACGATGTTACAGTCTGTTTTTAAGCAGTATGATAAAATTGTTGCGCTGTTGCGAAATCATAATGCCTTCCAAAAGTTAGATGGCTTCAGTTATGAGGTTGCAGACGAGATGGTAGCTTTTCTCGAACCATTCAAAGAAGCTATTTGCTTTACGTCGCACCGCCACAGATATATCTTACGGCGACGAGAGGAGAGGAAAGGCCTAGCGATTGGAAGGAAGCGGCCGTGGCCTTAATTAAGGTACAGCCCCGGCATTTGCCTGGTGTGAAAATTGGAAACCACGGAAAACCATCTTCAGGGCTGCCGACATTGGGGCTCGAACCCACTATATCGCGATTACTGGATACTGGCCGCACTTAAGCTATCGATCTCGGTATTCAAAGAAGCAATCGACGATCTGGAACATGAGACAGCACCATGCGGCAGCCCTGCTCAGTCAGTGAGGTGATTGACTTCTTCATTTTCTGTCACTTAAGTAATATGCATATAGTCTTTACATTAATATTATGTTGAACCTTGATTTTACTTTCAGGAAATCCGTAAAATAAAAATCAGAGTTCACAAGCTATTCCTAGTTCGGGGCTAGAGTTTGTGCACTAGTCATAGAAAACCTTGAACAAAGAGGACTTTTTAAATTACTGAGGTTTATATTTAACTTTATATGTTATAATGACTTAACTTGAACAGTTGATATAAAATGTCTTTGGTATAGTTAGTAGTGAAGTATATAGCTTATGCATTAATAATGTGTATTTAGTTTCCGTATAAAAGCAGGAAAGTATGCTAGCCAGGAGGAATACACCTGGCAGCACGTGAAATTCGTTAACTATTTCTCCGACAGGAGCGATATTTACTACAGTATTTTCCAGTATTGCTTACCTATATATACGAGGCCGCCCGAGTTCAGTATAATGTAGAATCACAGTCTAAAAATAGGAGTTTAACTATTGACTATGTCCAGTCATAAGTCCACCATTGAGGCAAAAGCGAATGTTTCGATAGATAAAGGTGCGCGAGACATGCAGCAGAGTACGTCCACAAGCGCGCGAAGGAGCGAGTATGAAGGGGCAAGCTCGCCTCGCCTGTGAGAAGCGAGGCTCGGTCATAGCCATACAGCGTGTTTTGCACGACACTAATATATATATTGAGGAACTGTTCTGTAGGTTCATATTACCTACATTATTCATTTCTGCACTGTGTTATTTTTGCAGATAGATCACTAAATCTTTATATTGTTTGAAAACAACGAAGCTTATGCAATCGCGCTGAGACAACCTTGGAGGTACACAATGACAGATTAGATCGTCGTTACCGACAACACTTCCAGTACTGCTGGCTGCACTCCAACACTTGTAATGAGCGTAAGCATTGCCTACAAAGATGCTGGACCCGCGTCAAACGCCGTCTCACGTTGTAAGTAAGATCATCTCTCTCGAATGTCTAACACTAGAATGTTACATTTATTCTTAATCTTGCCATGACTCGGAAATGTACTAGTGCCTGAGGCAAAGTGGCGTCAAGTGGCCCAAGAGCGAGTGACTTGTCTCCCTTCTGCACAAGGCGGATCGACCTGCGTCTGGATCCAACCGTGCCTTTTGCAGTTGGCTCGGTACAAGCTATAAAGGTGCCACATTGCACACCTGAGCCAAACTGAAGAAATGAGGCTGCTCATACGCGGTCGTGGCACAATTCCACGTTTTTCTCCTGTGATGTACACCGCCATTCTACGCCGTCACTTGTATAGTTCAGGATTCTCTTCTCTCTTTGGTTCTCTCCTCTTTTTTAATATTTATTTTTAATCGAATAACAACCATAACTTATCTAAAACAATCGATATGTGGAAATGTGTGTAAAACTTGACGAGGGAACAATAGCCAGTTACGATAGCTCTTAACTCAAAGGGTGCGGAGAATTTGGCACGGGTCCCACGCACAGAAGGGGCTGTCCCAAAAAGTACAAATCGCGAAGGAAATATTCTCCAATAGGGTGGTAGTAGTAGGGCAAGGCCGGTTGTCCCACGAGGTCATTGACCCCTAGCAAGGTTTCTGACCACAGGTCATTGACCCCTAGTTGAGTGGTAGGGCAATGGGGAATCTCGGATTTTGTGTACGAGAGCAAGCCTTACCTCACAGTCGCCATCTTGGAGGGGCCAAACTTCACAGGGCGTACTTTTACGGCCAGATGCCCTTCCCGACGCTAAGGGCCTCGTTATACGGCCAGATACCCTTCCAGCCGACATCTTAACAGATGCCCCTCCCGACGCCATCTTGGACGGGCCTAACCTCACATGGCCTAGTTTTACGGCCAGATACCCTGCCCGACGCCATCTCAGAGATCCTGGCAATTTATCACGGATGGCTATGTATTTTCCCCATCAGAAGAAAGCTCAAAGACAAAAATAATTTACGACAGTCAGGAACAAGGCCATATCTGTATAGAGTACATAGTGTTTCCTGAGTGTTAACTGATACTTGGTTTATCGATACGTGTGACAGGTTTATGGTTTCGGTTACTGTTGTTGTCACGTCCTAGTTCGTGAAGCACGGGAAACGGCTGAGTGAGCTAGTACGAGGTCCTGGAGTTACTAATTGCTATGTGCGCATGTCGGCTCTCCTTGCGCCAAGGTGGCTAGGACTACACAGTCCATCGGTGGTCCCTAACCCGTTAGAGAAGACATCCTTACTGGAGCTGTATGTAAGCCCCTGCTTGAGCCATTTGCTTTGGCTATTATCATGTCGACATACTAATTGTATTACTGTGATGGCGTCTTGCCACTTCACTTCGTAAGAGTTAAAATAATACCATGGCGGACATCTCGGTGTCGGTCAAACTTCCTGCCGCCTGGGAATCTTGTATCTCCTTGACTGTGTTTTCCCTGCACATTGGAGCAGCGTTTCTGATTTATCAGAATGCGTTTTAAGTCTTTCTAGCTTACATTTTACTGTTTGTGTCCTCGATAGCTCCAGGTATTTGTTGAGCTTTTATGGTTATGGACGGTCCAGCATCTTTTGTCGCTTGCTATGAACCATCACATCGTGTCATCGCGAGAACACTCTCGCCTTGTACGAACTGCGGACGTCCCTCTGCCCGTCTGATTGAACCTTGAAAAACCTCGCAGTAGCAATATTACTGATGCTATTGGACCTGTGTGCCTTGTCTTATTTTTGCATATCATTGCCGAAATGTATGGCGGTGTGGGTCAGTGTGTTGGAGTACATGTATCATATCGATAAACCATTTCGATTATTCATTTTCATTTTATCTTCTTATGCCGATTCTAGGCTTGTAGTTTTGTACCCGTGTTGGCTTCTCTCTATATTATTTCTTTATTGCCAGCTCGTTTAATTTATTTGGTCCCATCGTTTTTCGCACTGTTTTGACCTCAGTCATTGACAAGGGAGCTTTTAACTTCCTGGAGCTCTCGAAACATTTATTACCTTTTCCCTATTCCTTGATGCCGGGAGCGGATAACAAAGGTGAGGGATTGTTGAAAAAAGATGTGATCTATGCGGGTGGATGAAATTACTTTTTTCGTGGAATAACATATCCCCAGAAAAGTGTGACATTCGTGGCTCTGTTTTACAGTTACAAAAAAAATAGCCCTTAGTGCGATGTCTGAAGGATTTCAAATTACCATAGGGATTGCTCTCATGTTGACGTTGTTTAATCGCACTACGTTGCGAATGACCAGGATACTATTCAAACGCCGGCGATTGTAATACCGGTATGTTTCCTATCACTATGTTTCTTTTAATTCAATTCTTTTTATTTTGTTTCTCCTCAATTGAATAAAGCTAGTTGTTTTTATAATTCTTATTTCATTCTAGTAGCATTTGCTGTAAGATTAGAGCCCGATCTCCAGCTCATTCCGCCCATGTTTTGGTTTCTCGGGGAGTTTTCTTGCGGGTTGGGTCCGGTTCATGCTTCACACAATATGGGGAGCTCAGAATGTTTTAATCAAGCCTCGGGCCTATGAAAGTAATTAAGTCCCACTTCCACTTGACAGGTGGTGGTAGTGATTATTGTTTTAAGAGGAACTATAACTGGGTAACCATCCTCTATTAACACTAATCAGAGACGAAAAATGGAAGGGCTCCAACACTTCTAAAAATGAAGGTATTGGCAAAAGGAAGACAAGGGCCATGAAGGGGATGAAAATGAAAGGCTATTTAGGCCTCCATACGTAATACGGTGGGGGTCGGAAAAGAACAAGAGTTGACCAAGGGAAGTCGGATAGGATAGATGATAGTGAGGAGCGTGGCACAAGTAAGCAAAAGCAATGCCAGAACTCAGCTGAGGGCCCCGTGGTCGCCAACCCACGTTCCACAGTTCAGAGCCCCTGGGGCCCCTTTCAGTCGCCTCTTACGACAGGCAGGGGATACCGTGGGTGTATTCTTCATCTACGTCCCCCACACACAGGGGGACACAACTGTCAACCTCGTGTCGGTAACTCCTGCGGGACTGAATTCCGGCACCTCGGCGTCACCGAAAACCGTAGAAGTAGTTACTGGGACGTAAAGCCAATAACCTGGTGGTCATGATCGTGAGGTGAGCCGGCACGGGCTTTCACACTCTCCCTTCCTACTGTCATACATCACATCATTAAGTCCTCTGATGAGGTTGACGTCAGGAAGGGCATCCGGTCATAAAAATGTGCCACGACAGATTCATCTCACCTCATACCCGACCTCGTAGAGAAACGGGGCAAGGGATGACAATTATTATTATTATTATTATTATTATTATTATTATTATTATTATTATTATTATTATTATTATTATTGTTGTTTTCGAATGGGTCTACTATGGACCACGTTAAGCATCATTCATTTACGGTTCTTCCTCTTTCGATCGGCCCACTACTTCTTCATCCTTTCGGAGTGGGCTTCTTTACGTTCTCGTGACCAGTTGTTGCCGGTCCGTTTTTTGCTACTTTGATCTTGGAATCCCTTAATTATTATTATTATTATTATTATTATTATTATTATTATTATTATTATTATTATTATTATTATTATTATTGTACCGGGAGGTACACCTCTACGCCGCGCGTTCAAAATGAGCGCCTAAAATAACTCCTCTATCTACCAAATGTGAAATCAATAATACAACATGTTAGAACTTTACTCTGAAGATGTCACCACTAAAATATGATATAATTTTGTTATTGTGAAGTTTCCTGTACTGTGTGAATTTCCATTTGTTTTGTTTGCCCTTCGTCAAGAAGTTTGTGGACATTCTTCCATAGATGTCGCTGCTGAAAATCTATGATCATGCACCCTGGTGCAAAGTGGACGAACTTTTGATCTAAAGAAGTTTTGTATCCACAAGTTTTCTTTTTACTAATTGATGCTCATTTATTTTTGGTTTGGCAATATTTATCTTTTCTTTCCGCCAGTTTTGAATCTAGCCAATCCCAAATTTCTGTAATTAATTTTCAACCTATCACAGCCCCCTTCTTGGATTGTGAGTGTAACCTTTAAATCAACCAATAAAACGAGAGGGTGTGGCTTGTTTGATCTTGAATGGTCCCGAACTTTCCCCGAAGGTTTATAAACTGCGGATTTTCACGTCTCTTGGCCAATTAATCGTCATCTAACCTAGTGTGTGTCAAGCAGGAGGCGGGAGGCGCCTCTTTCTTCAGGCAGCAGTACACCGACAAGGTAATGGCCACATAACATCTTTATTTCTTGCTTGCTCCGCAGTTTAACCTGAGGGAAAGGTCCGAATCATGACCTATGTAACCTACTTTTCTGAAAATGTAACTTCTGCCGGATTATGTAATAACTTCATAAAAATCTTTAACTGTAAATCGGGGATAGAGAGTGATGTACCCTCTCGAGCTCCCCTTCATATTGGGTTGAGGTGACTACGTTTTGTAACTGGTTTTCTTCCTTTCCGTAATGTCTTAATTTATTCTTGTACGACTCATCTCAGTAGTTTGGGAATAGCCCCTGTTTCACCGGCCTAGTGCCCTTTAGGTTTTAAGTGTTCATATTTAGGAGCGCAAGCATTCGCCTCCTTTCATTTTGTGTTCGGGCCATTTATTTTACTGTTATTTCTTTTTACACGAAGGCCCTATAGGTTGGGTACAAGATACCTCTGTTTCTATTTGTAGGTTGGGCCATGGAGGGCCAAATGGTGTGAGATATCTTTAGTGTTGCCTGGAGTAGGCTTGAGAACTGAGAGCACGTGAGCTCTTTTTCAAGTGCTGTAAAAGTGCCTCTGGGAGGCCTGATATTGTGTTTTGGGAGCAAGTGCTCCATGAATTTAGGAGATTTCTGCCCTTTGAACAAATTTATGCTCGTCTGTAAAATGTGAGCGGGGAGCTCAAAAATTGTAAAACTAGGGGCTTGTAGCCCGAGAGTGTTAAAGTTCTGAAATCTTGGATTTTTCTAAGTCTTGTACCTGAAATGTCATTGATATCTGACTAAGTGAAAAGTTGCTAACCTTCAGTTTAAGTTTTTGAATTCTTTTCTTTTTTTCTTTTTTTTCTTCTTCTTCTTTTTTTTGCTAGTTGCTTTACGTCGCACCGACACAGACAGGTCTTATAGCGACGATGGGACAGGAAAGGGCTAGGAGTGGGAAGGAAGCGGCCGTGGCCTTAATTAAGGTACAGCCCCAACATTTGCCTGATGTGAAAATGGGAAACCAGGGAAAACCATTTTCAGGGTTGCCGACAGTGGGGTTCGAACCTTCTATCTCCCGAATACTGGATACTGACAGGAGTTAAACGACTGCAGCTATCGAGCTCGGTGAATTCTTTTCTTGACATTGTAGTTAGACCCATTCATCCCGGCACCTTCTTTCATCTCTTCTGCTCCACGCGTAAGTCCGTAACAATTATTATTATTATTATTATTATTATTATTATTATTATTATTATTATTATTATTATTATTATTATTATTATTATTATTAACATCAGAAAAGTTGAGAGCACAGAAGGAGAATAAATTTTGCGATAAAGCTAACGGCAAAACAGCCAAGTCAATATTCTCAACAAGAACTACAAGTATTTACGCATGTGGTGCACCCAGTCAGCGAACAGAGGACCCCGGGTTGCGGAATGGACACCACGTTTTTGTTCGTCGTAAAATACACTGGTTGCTAGGAAGAAGTTGAAACACATGTCTGTGAAAGAGAAAGCACGAAAACATGTGTTTACACACGCAATTTACAATGCGGAAGTATTGTATTACAAACTAAAGACAGGCCAGAACTCGCTGTTATCTGGATCCACCAATATCGGAGCAACAGCCACCCAGTTTGCACAGCTGACACATGACGTAGCAATGGTGTCTGGCTCTAACTGACAATGTTTGTTACATACAATAGATATTGTTAAAATCCACAAATATAAAACCAAACCCCATGGCACTATAGCCCTTGAAGGGCCTTGGCCTATCAAGCGATCGCTGCTCTGCCCGAATTACGAGGTGTCGTGTGGTCAGCACGACGAATCCTCTCGGCCGTTAATCTTGGCTTTCTAGACCGGATCCACAAATATGCAGACTCTAATGTCATCTCAATCCATAAGAAAATGCAATAAATTCAAAGTAATTTCTGCACAGAATAAAAATGATGCATCAGTAACTAATTTTAAGTTTTTGTTTAAATACATTAATGCTTGAACCTGTAAGAAGGTACATCGACCTGCGTGTTTCTTACAACATTCACGATAGAAAGAATGACTTTTGTAAACTGAGCTGTGACGTCACTTAAAACACGTGATAGCATCCAAATGAGGTCTTCATTATCAGAAGAGTGTTTTAAAGCATACAGGGATGCGAGAAACATTGCATGAAGAGAAAGAACGATATCGGCTTGAGAGAACTGACTAATGCCGCTACTACACTTTATCTCGTGTTTCATCCTTATTTTCAATATTTATCCATTTAATTTTAAAATGGAAAGCGGAATTAGTTGAACTCCGATGAAGGTGGGTGTTACGTGGTGAACGAGTGTGTATGTGTTGTTGAGTCATCAGTCCATAGACCGCTTCATGCCACCCTATCCTATGCTAGTCTTTTGTTGGGCCCATGACCTAGCTGTTACATCAACTACGTGTGCCTGTACACCTCCCTCAAGAACAAAATGAACAGGATGTTTCCATCTCGTCTTCTGCTCAAACGTAAGGAAATCATTCTCCTCTCAGCAATTCGATACATTATCTCTTCATTCAATCCTCTGTAACATCACACTTCGTGCTACGCTCCAGACGAACAAGCAACTCTATGTTGAAGACATCCTCGGGATATGAGCTACGAATTTGAGGAAAATATAATACAATAAAGTATGAGAATATATTCTTTATTTATTCCCAATCTTTCTCTTAATCATCGTTATCCGGTCGATTAGATTAGCAGTTTCCCTTTTTCTACCACTACGAGCGCTAATGTGAGTCAAAGTACATTCGGTGCGGACATTTTTCGAAAAATCCAAAAACAGTAGAGGATATTGAAGCAAGGAACACATTACAGAAATCGTTATATAGATACGTTAATTTGGCTACGAAACGAATGTAAAAAACGAACAAGCGACTTAAGGCTGTTTTTATTTTGAAGGAGCGACTCTTTCCCTTCAACTTTGAGGAAATTGCTTCGTTTTACGTTTTTCGCACTAAGGTTTTCACTTGACTACCCCAGTAACTATTTGTCACTCATTACTGTTGTGTTCGACCAGCCGCGCACCTTCTTCAAGGTTACTAGTGCGTTGGCAAATGCTAGACGCTCGTTCGACACTCCACTGTATTCAGCATGACGGTGTGTTTGCTGCTGGTGCCAACGCTCGAAACTGTCCACAACGGCTGGCGAGCTCCCTGCCAACTCTTAAAACCATTTACCCGAATTAAAAACGTATTTTTACCTGTCATAACGTGTGCACTATCTGTGATGAATTCTAATGATAAACACAGCACACACATCCAACCCCCAAGTAATCGGAATTAACCAATCCCTGACCCGGCCACGAATCGAAGCCGGAACTCTCTGGACCACAGGCCAGCACGCTACCAGAAGCCGGACATTAATAAAATAACAGATGAATAAATATTTTATTTTGATGAACACAGCGCGATGCTTAGCTTCTAACATCAAAACTCTATGTGAGGGCCTCCGAGTTTCCTATAGTATCCTCGGCCGTATGCGCTCGGATGTTCTCTTCACTGCATCAGACAGCAGCGCGCACATGCTTCAGCCGACAAACACAGTAGATCAGACTTACAATGTCGATATTGCTCTTATGTTCGCTGTCAGAAGAACGATAGTTGACAAACGTATTGTTTAAATAAATAGCAAGTTCCATAGTAGAAACTATTGCCGCTGAGTTCATGATTTATTATAGCAACTTGTAGTAAATCAAGAAGCATATTTTTTTCAATAAATCGTTTCTCTCTTCTAGTTTAATTCGTTAAGGAACTGTGATTTATAAGATACATACTACTGCATTAGCAAAGTGCAGCACCTGAGGATGAGGGCCACCAGAGATGACGTGTTGTGGGTTATCAGATGACGTCATGGTGTCAGGGGCCACTGGGACTGCGAGGGCAATGGCATGCTGCTGATAACAGACAACTCAGTACCTGATCCTCGCCTACTGTCATCGATCCTATACGGAGAACTCAGCATCCTAAACGCGTCCTGCCAGCCAATCACCGAATCGCTATTGTAATTTTAATACAACAAATACGCTTTAGTTTAAAGGAAAGGGCATAATAGTTGTTTAATACTGGGGTAGGAATAATAATATTGTTTGTTGTTTTTGAGTCATCAGTCCATAGACTAGTTTGATACAGCTCTGCATGTCACCCTGCCCTTTTCATTTCTACAGAATTACTTCATCCCACATCTGCTCTAATCTGCTAGTCACATTCACACATTGGTCTACCCCTACCGTTCTTACCGTCTACACTTCCTTCAAAAACCAACTGTCCGAGTCCCGGGTATCTTAAGATGTATCCTATCATTCTCGATTTCGTCTCACCAATTCGATTCAGTATCTCTTCATTCGTGATTCGATCTATCCGTCTATCACTCATTTCCCTAGTATCCATCTGCACTTATATATTCACTGTAATACTCTCGGTTCGATCCGCCTGCTTAAATTATCTTTCTGTGAGACTGGGTATTTTTTGCGGTGTCGTGCAGCATGCGACAATCCCGTTTTAATGTAATAAGCTATGATATCATCCACGATGAGGCCCAGCTTACCGGGTTGGTCGCTCGTGCACAAGAGTCGCCGGGAGTGTTCGGCTCAACCCCGTGCCTGCGGAAACAACCAATGATGCTTAAAATTCCTGAACCTGACGCCTGTCACTAAAGGCGAGCATGCTAACAATTTAGCCATGGAGCCGGAGTCGTCGGTAAATACAGCCGATATAAATCTCTACGGAAAACAATCCCAACGAGTGCGTGAAAGATTTATAAATAATAATTAATGAGCACATTTCTAGGACGAAAGTTTAAATAAAACATGATATCACACACAAAGGTAATATCTAACTCAAGAAGTCGTCGAGAACTAAATCAGCGTAATGTATACCACGGAATGCCATAAATAGAGATATTACTCCACAAGAGATGGGTCATAAATAATACAAGAAATATTTTAAGGTCAAAACTCAAAAAATAGGGGGGGGGGGGGAATGTACAATCAATAACACAAGTTCAGTTATATTTTAACGAAGATTATATTTGTAAATAATAATAGTCCACCTCTGTAGTGTAGTGGTTAGTGTGATTAGCTCCCACCCCCAGAGGCTCGGGTTCGATTCCGGGCTCTGCAACGAAATTTGAAAAGTGGTACGAGGGTTGAAACGGGGTCCACTCAGCCTCGGGAGGTCAACTGAGTAGAGGTGAGTTCGATTCCCACCTCAGCCATCCTCAAAGTAGTTTTTCGTGGTTTCCAACTTCTCCTCCAGGCAAATGCCGGGATGGTACCTAAGTTAAGGCCACGGCCGCTTCCTCCACTCTTCCCTGTCTATCCCTTCCAATCTTCCTCCCTACCCCGGCCCCCCACTACACACAAAGCCTCTCTTCAGCATAGTAAGTGAGGCCGCCCGGGCGAGGCACTGGTCCTCCTTCCCAGTTGTATCCCCGACCCAAAGTCTCACGCTCCAAGACACTGCCCTTAAGGCGGTAGAGGTGGTATCCCTCGCTGAAGGTGAACAGATTAAGAAAAAAAGAATGAATAATAATAATAATAATAATAATAATAATAATAATAATAATAATAATAATAATAATAATTCCTAATCTCTTCCCAGTTACCTGGATTTGTCATTCAGCCTAATTTTGAGAAGAATTAGCTATCGACTACTCACCGCGGTCGAATCCAGGGCTCTCTGAATCTAATGCCAGCACGCTGATAATTCAGCCAAGGACCCGGACAGTAAGCAACTTGGCAGGTTCGATCCTGGCTCAGTTCGGTGGTTTTTGAAGGTGTTCAAATCCGCGTGTCACTAGATTTACTGGCACGTAAAAGAACTACTGCGGGACAACATTCCGGCGTATCCGAAAGTAGTAGTTTGTGCGACGTAATAATAATAAAATAATAATAACAATAATAATACACTGACTGACAGAGCAAATGCAACACCAAGAAGGAGTGGTCAGAACTTTATGCCAATTGCAGGGTAGACTGACGTCACTGAGGTACGCTCATGATGTGAAATGCGCCGCTGTGCTGCGCACGTAGCGAACGATAAATGGCACACGGCGTTGGCGAATGGCCCACTTCGTACCGTGATTTCTCAGCCGACAGTCATTGTAGAACGTGTTGTCGTGTGCCACAGGACACGTGTATAGCTAAGAATGCCAGGCCGCCGTCAACGGAGGCATTTCCAGCAGACAGACGACTTTACGAGGGGTATGGTGATCGGGCTGAGAAGGGCAGGTTGGTCGCTTCGTCAAATCGCAGCCGATACCCATAGGGATGTGTCCACGGTGCAGCGCCTGTGGCGAAGATGGTTGGCGCAGGGACATGTGGCACGTGCGAGGGGTCCAGGCGCAGCTCGAGTGACGTCAGCACGCGAGGATCGGCGCATCCGCCGCCAAGCGGTGGCAGCCCCGCACGCCACATCAACCGCCATTCTTCAGCATGTGCAAGACACCCTGGCTGTTCCAATATCGACCAGAACAATTTCCCGTCCATTGGTTGAAGGAGGCCTGCACTCCCGGCGTCCGCTCAGAAGACTACCATTGACTCCACAGCATAGACGTGCACGCCTGGCATGGTGCCGGGCTAGAGCGACTTGGATGAGGGAATGGCGGAACGTCGTTTTCTCCGATGAGTCACGCTTCTGTTCTGTCAGTGATAGTCACCGCAGACGAGTGTGGCGTCGGCGTGGAGAAAGGTCAAATCCGGCAGTAACTGTGGAGCGCGCTACCGCTAGACAACGCGGCATCATGGTTTGGGGCGCTATTGCGTATGATTCCACGTCACCGCTAGTGCGTATTCAAGGCACGTTAAATGCCCACCGCTACGTGCAGCATGTGCTGCGGCCGGTGGCACTCCCGTACCTTCAGGGGCTGCCCAATGCTCTGTTTCAGCAGGATAATGCCCGCCCACACACTGCTCGCATCTCCCAACAGGCTCTACGAGGTGTACAGATGCTTCCGTGGCCAGCGTACTCTCCGGATCTCTCACCAATCGAACACGTGTGGGATCTCATTGGACGCCGTTTGCAAACTCTGCCCCAGCCTCGTACGGACGACCAACTGTGGCAAATGGTTGACAGAGAATGGAAAACCATCCCTCAGGACACCATCCGCACTCTTATTGACTCTGTACCTCGACGTGTTTCTGCGTGCATCGCCGCTCGCGGTGGTCCTACATCCTACTGAGTCGATGCCGTGCGCATTGTGTAACCTGCATATCGGTTTGAAATAAACATCAATTATTCGCCCGTGCCGTCTCTGTTTTTTTCCCAACTTTCATCCCTTTCGAACCACTCCTCCTTGGTGTTGCATTGTCACTGTCAGTCAGTGTAATTCTACTGACATATTAAAAGGATGGGATCAGAAAGACTCGCCAACAGGATCCTCACCTTCCAGGACAACAGGAAGACACAAGTCCCATGGGTAAAAAAGTCCACCGAGATTTAGCAAAATGTGGGATCACGGCAGAATACATAACAAAAAGAAAAATCTTCAGGCAAAGAGCTGCGGAGGTGAAGGACCTAGCTGATGAGAAAACAAAGAAGAATAGAGTATTCTCGGCAGAAGAACGAGCACGAGCAAGCCAACGGATGAAGGAATACTGGTGAAAGAGGAAGGAGAAAGAACTTGAGAAAGCAATGAAGTTGCGTAACCGCAGCCCATAGATGGCTGAAACGATAACAATAATAATAATAAACTCGGAACATGAAATTGTAGGATAGACAATTTAAAATAACTGCTTAACGCTTTACTGTTGCCGTTAGGCAACAAATAACATGTATAAATATAGTAGACAGAGGTAGTTTTACGGCACACCTTCAATTGTACAGTCAATTAAACACATATCCCAGTGATGCCTTGTTTTTTTTACATAACATAAGACAAAACAGCCCTACAACCAACCGTCAACATCCACGCGTGGGCCCTCCGCATCACATTACCACAGGCTTCAGGAGTACCTCTGGCTCAACCTCAAAGACATTACCGTGCAACCCATGGCCAGTAGGTAGTAACGTTCGGTCTTTAGATGTTAAAAGCTTAGCGTAAAATCATGAAAAATCGTATATGTATATATATATAAAATAGCTTGTCCTGACTGACTGACTGACTGATTCATCATCGCCGAGCCAAAACTACTGGACATAAAGAAATGAAATTTTGGGGATATATTCATATTAAGATGTAGGTGCTCGCTAAGAGAGGATTTTTGGATATTCCGTCGCTAAGGGGGTGAAAAGGGGGGTGAAATTTTAAAATGAGTGTGTTTATATCTCAAAACTTTAAAAGTTTAGAGATGTGAAAATTGGTATTTAGAATCTTCTTTAAAAATAAGGAAACACGTATTTTTTTTTGTTTTCAGACAATCCCAATAGGAGGGGTGAAAAAGGGTGAAAAAGGGGTTGAATGCCTAATCAGGATACCGGTGCTTATATCTCAGAAACTGAAGATATTACAGACCTGAAAATTGGTACTTTTGATCTCTTTTAAAAATAAAGAAACAGGAATTTTTTTGTTTTTGGAAAATCCAATTAATGGGAGGGTGAAAAGGGGGTGATTTTTTTAACTGAGTGTATCTATATCTCTAAACTTTTAAAGTGTATTGATATAAAAATTGGTATTTAGAATCTCCTTTAAAAATAAAGAAACACGTATTCTTTTGTTTTCGGAAAATCCCAATAGGAAGGGTGTAAAAGGGTGAATAATGGGTTGAATGCCTTTAATGAGGCTACTTATATTTCAGAACCTGAAGATATTACAGACCTGAAAATTTGCATTTGGGATCTACTTTAAAAGTAAAGAAACACGTATGTTTTCGTTTTTGGAAAATTCAAATATTGGGGGGTGAAAAGGGGGGGTGAATTTTTTAAAATGAGTGTGTCTACATCTTAAAACTTTAAAATTTACAGTTGTAAAAATTGGTAGTTAGAATCTCCTCTGAAAATAAAGAAACACGTATTTTTTTGTTTCCTGTAAATCCCAATAGGAGGGGTGTAAAAGGGTGAAAAATGGGTTGAATGCCTTTAATGAGGATACTTATATTTCAGAACCTGAAGATATTACAGAACTGATAATTTGTATATGGGACCTCCTTTAAAAATAAAGAAACACGTACTTTTTAGTTTTTGGAAAATCCAATTAATGGCGGTTAAACAGGAGTGACAAATTGGGGTGAATTTTTTGAAAGGCTATATCTACAGAATATCTTGGAAACGTAAAATGTTACAGACGTAAAAAGTGGGTGTTTGGAATCTTCTGTAAATGTAAAGAAACATAGGTGATTTGTTTTTGGAAACTCCTCTTAAGGGGAACTCAAAAGGGGTGAAATTTTAAAATGAGAATTTTTACAGTATATCTAAAAAAACTTAACATGTTACAGAAGTGAAAAATGGTATTTTTTATCTCTATTATACATAACGAACCGTGTATTTTTAGTTTTCGGAAATACCACTTGGGTGGTGGGGGGTGGGTAAAAGTGACTGAAAATGGTGTTGAATTCTTTTAATTAGGCTACTGATATCTCAAGAATGAAGATGTTACAGACGTGAAATTTGATATTTGCAATCTGCTTTAAAAGTAAAGAAAGCCGTATTCTCGGAAAATCCAATGAAGTGGGGGGGGGGAGGGTGAAAAAATTGAAAATTTAATTGACTTAATTTTATGAGAATGCATACATCTAATAAAAACTAAAGTTGTTACAGACGTGAAAATTCGTATTTAGATCTCCTTTAAAAACAAAGATAAACGCGTTTCGGTGGGGAAACCATCTTGGAGGGTGGGAGTGTAAAGGAGTTGAATTCCTTTCATGGGGACACATAAATCAAAAACTGAAGAAGTTAGAGTCGTGATAATTGGTATTTAGAAGATCTTTTACTATTAAAGAAACAAGTATTTTTTGCGGGAAAATTCACTTGGGGGGGGGGGGGAGAGTAGTGTGAAATGAAGTGAAAAAAATAAATTATTTTTATGGGATACTTATATCTCAAAACTGAAGGCAATAGACGTGAACATTGGTGTTTGGAATCTCCTTTAAACATAAAGAAACAAGCCTTCTTTTAATTTTTTTTGGGGGGGGGGGCGGGGGTGGCGGTAAATAAATTTAACGGCGGTGGGGTGTAGAAGGAGGTGAGACCAATTGATTTTACTGTTCTTAATGTACTTATAAGTATCCTCCGTTGCTCAGGCGGCAGCGCGCCGGCCTCTCACAGCTGGGTTCCGTGGTTCAAATCCCGGTCACTCCATGTGACATTCGTGCTGGAAAAAACGGAGGCGGGACAGGTTTTTCTCCGGATACTCCGGTTTTCCCTGTCATCAGCCATTCCAGCAACACATAATAGTAATAATAATAATAATAATGTTCCGGACCGTCGTCAAATGTGCGGACCGCGCTGGAAACGGCTCCTGGACGTGTAATGACTAAGAATGGCAGTCCGGCCGCGGGTTCAGTGCCGCCAAAGCACCCAATATGACACCACGCCGGATCTCCTGAAGGAATTTATACATATTAAAATGATTATAGGAAAAGATGGCAAAGATTTACGGACCCAACTGACCGGGAGGAATACCTGAGCCTAGACCGGGAAGTACGAAATCGATTGCTGGAAAGGAAGATTGAAAAATGGGAGGAAACGTGCCGTAATCTAATAGAAAACGAGTCAGATCGGGAATTTTGGTGGATTCTCGCAGAAAACGAGTCAGATCGCGAATTTCGGCGGATTATATATCTATAACAATAAGCATTCAATTATAAATTTCAGTATAATACCGTAGCGAAGCACGGGTATCTTGCTAGTATATATATATATTCCACTATGGCAATCCACATCACATACGAGTGTTAAGCTGTTAGCCCCAGTTAAGAATTGCTGGTACATACAAAACACTGAACGTATGTTGAACATTAAAACTTGAAATTTTCTTCACCAAACGACAACGAAAAATAATTCAAGCAGTAGAGGGTTAGAAAGAGGACAGTCCTTCTTGTGTTAACGACTGTTATCACATACTTTTCCGAATAATTCACTTCGATATTTTTGGACGGAGATTCTGGTAATACCGGTTCTTTTTATTTGTTTTATGTTGCACCCCTACAGGGCTAGGGCTGCGACGGAAGTGACAATGGCCGTAATTAAGGCACAGCAGCCGTCATATTTGCTTGATGTGAAAATGGAAACCACGGAAAACCATCTATCAGGGCTGTCGACAGTGGGATTCGAACTCACTATATCCGGAATGCAAGCTAAGAGCTATAGCCAACTCGCTCAGTAGTAGTGGTGGTGTAGGACTGGGTACTGTTAGTAGAGGGGATGAGGTGACTAGCGTCTTGTATCATCGTTGTTCTCTAGCCGGCCACTGTGCTCTGTACGAGACCATTAATTAATAAATAGTGTTATGGGTTTCTGATCCTACCAACTACTTTGTACGGTTTTGGGAGAAGATGAGTTCCGGTAAATCTACTGAGCACAAACAAGCCAACTTGGGTTCTACCGTCTGAGGCACTCAGCCAGGCAGCGTACTGTTTATCGTGTTTCGCTCTTTGGTCAGTTCCTCTAGGTCTACTGTACACATTCTGCTAATCGCTAAAAACTGTGTACTTCAGTGGAAAGAAAAACCATACTTGTGTTTTCACTGCGATTTATGCCACAATCATTTATTCGATCTAATCTATTAAAAGTAACCAGAACACTTGAACTATGGAGTCGCTGGGCACCACCCAGGGTGAGTCGTCTCTAGCTCGTTGATCCAGAGGAGCTGCGTTTCTATGTCTGGGAGTAGTTTACAAACAGGTTACCTCAGTGCGTTACGGCTATTTCGGAAGACGACTGGGTTCGAAACCCCCGTCGGCCATCCTCGAAAATGGTTTTTGGTCGTTTCCCATTTTCATTTCCAGCGAAATACTGGGATGGTACCTTTGTCATGGCCACGACGGCTTCCTTCCCATTCCTAGCCCGTACAATTACACCCACAGATAACACCCTCACACAGCAGTACGAGTGGCTTACTCCCATGGGGTGTACCAGGAAAAGAAACAGCAGATCTGGCGAGCGGAACATGTCCTCGGACCTCCCGGCACTAAAAATCATGCGCTAAAAATGCAATTTGAATCACAGGAAAAAGTAACAATTATTCAGATACTTTGAAGTGTCGTGAGAACATGTCATATAATCAAACCACATTCCAGCATAACCTATACAGCGTGGAACGTAAGTGAAGCACGAAATTAACACAGGAGATGTTGGAGAGAAGATCGCAATGCCGTTCTTTTCAAGGTCTCTTGCTAAGAATTGGGAGAAAGGAGACGAGCTGCTCGACTAAGTGGTATGTTCCGAGCTGTCAGTGGATAGATGACGTGGAATGACATTAATAGACGAATAAGTCTGAGTGGTGCTTTTAAAAGTAGGAAAGATCACAATATGAAGATGAACTTGGAACTTAAGAGTACAAATTACGACATCGCACGAGTTGAGTCAGCTGCGATCGAAACTGTTTCCTTGCGAAAAGAATGGCAGTGATCGGGGTTTGCCCTATCAGTCTACTCGTCATCCCCCTGCGACTTTCCCACACAAGTACTATCAATATTCATGACCGTAGTTAACCAGGCTGAATGCGAATAGTTACATCGGACGGGAACAGGTGAATTCAAATTTAACTACAAACAAGTCTCTATAACATAATGTGTTAAACGCAAGAAGAAATTCACTTTGACGATTACTTTTTACACAAACAGAGAAGCAGCCGAGCTTACCACCGGCTGCGTGTTGATGCGCAGACTGTGTTTACCCACGGAATCTCGAACATTCTGCGATACATCCACAGACCAGCAGCACACCCGACCATTCTAAACAGACGTCTCTTACTTCTTCTTTTCCTGCCGCTGTTCCCACACTTGTGGGGTCGCGGGTGCGAACTGTGTCGCACATGTGGATTTGGCCCTGTTTTACGGCCGGATGCCCTTCCTGACGCCAACCCTCTATGGAGGGATGTAAGCACTATTGCGTGTTTCTGTGGTGGTTGGTAGTGTAGTATGTTGTCTGAAGATGATGAGGAGAGTGTTGGGACGGACATATACACCCAGTCCCCGAGCCAGAAGAATTAATCAGAAGCGATTAAAATGCCCGACCCGGCCGGGAATCGAACCCGGGACCCTCTGAACCGAAGGCCAGGACGCTGACCATTCAGCCAACGAGTCGGACAAACAGACGTCTCTTACTATCATTATTAAATAGTCGATTAAAGAAATGTATCTTAAAAGATCAGTTCCATATCTCAACTCAGCGGATTCTAACTGATTGTGAGACTAAACTGGTAGCATTCTACCAGACAGAGCTTTGTTGTTGTTGTTTGAGTCATCAGTCCTTAGACTGGCTTCATGCAGCTCTGCATGCCACCCTGTCCTGTTCTAAACTACATAACTGCTGCATCCTACATCTGCTCTAATCTACTTGTCATATTCATACCTTGGTCTACCCCTATACTTCTCTCAAAAACCAACTGAACAAGTCCTGGGTGTCTTAAGATGTGTCCTATCATTCTGTCTCTTCTTCTCGTCAAATTTAGCCAAATCGATCTCCTCTCACCAATTTGATTCAGTATCTCTTCATTCGTAATTCGATCTATCCATCTCACCTTCAGCATTCTTCTGTTACATCACCTTGCAAAGCTTCTATTCTCTTTCTTTCTGAGCTAGTTATCGTCCATGTTTCACTTCCATACAATGCCACGCTCCACACGAAAAGTCTTTAAAAACATCTTTCTAATTCCTATATCAATGTTTGAAGTGAGCAAATTTCTTTTCTTAAGAAAGCTCTTCCTTGCTTGTGCTAGTCTGCATTTTATGTCCTTCTTAATTCTGCCATCGTTAGTTATTTTACTACCCAAATAACAATATTCATCTACTTCCTTTAAGACTTTATTTCCTAATCTAATATTTCCTACACCACCTACCTTCGTTCGACTGCACTCCATTACTTTTGTTTTGGACTTATTTATTTTCATCTTGTACTCCTTACCCAACACTCCGGCCATACCCTTCAGAAACTTCTCAAGATCTCCTGCAGTCTCAGATAAAATAACAACATCATCGCCAAATCTCAAGCTTTTGATTTCCTCTCCTTGGATTGTGATTCCCTTTCCAAATTACTCTTTGATTTCCTTTACTGCCTGTTCTATGTAAACATTGAAAAGGAGGGGGGCAACCTGCAGCCTTGCCTCAGTCGTTTCTGGATTGCTGCTTCTTTTTCAAAGCACTCGGTTCTTATCATTGCAGACTGATTTTCATACAGATTGTAGATAATACTTCGTTCTTGGTAACTGATCTTGATCACCTTCAGAATCTCACATAGCTTGGCCCAGTCAAAATCAAATGCCTTTTCTAGATCTACGAAAGCCATGTATGTGGGTTTGTCCATCTTAATTCGATCTTCTAAGATCAGACGTAAAGTCAATTGCTTCACGTGTTCCTACATTTCTTCTGAAGCCAAACTGATCTTCTCCCAACTTAGCTTCAAATTGTCCTTCCATTCTTCTGTAAATAACACGTGTTAACATTTTTCAGGCATGAGATACTGAACTAACAGAGCGATAGTTTTCAGATAGTTTTCACACCTGTCAGCATGGGCTTTCTTGGGAATAGGTATAACAATATTCTGTCGAAAATCGGATGGCGCTTCTCCTGTGTCATATATCTTACACACTAAATGGAATATCTCCATGCTGGTTTCCCCTCAAGCAGTCAGTAATTCAGAGGGAATGCCATCAATTACAAGTGCTTTCCTCCTATTTATGTCTCTCAAATCATTGCCGAATTCCGGCCTCAAAATTTGTACATTCTGATCACATTTTGTAATTCTGCATGAAATTTTGAATCAGATTAGCATATTTTAAATTAAAACCCCGGATGATGCATGTTCCCTATTGCTGCCGCCGTGTGGCATCCTGCGGCTGCAACTGTATTTACTGTCACGTGTGGCCCTAACCTTAGGGAATATCACACCACCAGTTGAATCTCTCCAGTAAGAAGCTAGGGGCGTGGCTGATTTGAATGCAGGGAAGCCCGAGACGAAGAATCCAGAATGACCAATTTCGTAACGTGGTATTTAAATCCGTTATTTGTAGCTATTCCACAGGTCTGAGTGTTACATATCTGAGAGAAAAACGGAATGTTTAAAATGAGTACTTTAGCGCTTTTGGAATACAAAGCCGTTAATCATGGCTAGACCGCTGTTCAAACACTAGGGGATTCCGCCTGAGCTAACGAACCTGGTGAAGGATATTTAACCTCGCCGCAAGGTGAACGCACCTTTTGCCTTCTTACGTTCTTGTGCTGTGCGTGGTGAGAAGTGAACGTGACGCGAGAGATGGTTGCCACGTGGGCAGAATTGTCTTTGTGCGGTCAGACCAGTAACAGTGTACTTTTAAACAAGTGAAGCGGAATGTTACTGTAAAATTAACTGCATTCCTTTGCCAAGTGCGGGATGGCATTATTCTCGTGTATTAACCGTGTAAATTAGTAACTATTTTACTGCAACCTGATAATAAAAGCGCATGGTCGGGTCGCGAACGCGTGATAAACTGTACGAGTGCGCTGACGATAGTCAGTGGCGTATGTTGGGATCAAGACGTGGGCTGTTACCCCTTTTCCATGGTTGGTTTAGTGAACGTCAAGCCTTCAGCGTTTGGAGCTGCAGCCAATAGCCTGCTGTGTTGTCAAGGCTGCTTCACAAGTTACTGCCTGGCCTCTTGCTACTGCCAATGCTCAACCCCTGATCAGTGGAGGTGGTAGCCTAAGATTTAGCAAATTAAAGTCCAGCTTTGTGGCTAAATGGATAGAATGCTTGCCTTTGGTCCAATGGCCCAGCTTCAGTTTTCAGAATCAACCCCCTCATGCTGTTAATTCCCCTGGCTTGGGGACTGGGTGTTTATGACGTCTTCCCATCCATTTTATCCTCATTAAGTTACCACCAAGTCTATGCAGATGCCATGCACCATTATTATTATTATTATTATTATTATTATTATTATTAAGTTAAAATGTTGAATTTTACAGCAGTCGTACCCATCGTTCATTGGTTAATTAGCTTTCTCCGGAGATCAGTGGCAGTGTCCGACCCATGATCACTGGTTCGATTCCAGCCAAAAAAGAGAGCACTAAACCTGAAAGATTTCATTTTATTGGTAGATCAGTTAAAATGAAATGCAAACTTTATTGTCCCCATAACATCAGCCCTGCAGTGTCTTCTTACAAGGATGTAGAAGAACATGGGAATGAAATACCAGCACTCTGTTATCTGTATACTTGCGTCCGAAGTATGAGATGAGGAAGTATATACGATGAGTAACGCATGGTAGTAGCAGAGGCGATCTGACGGACCGAAGCCTAGCACATCTATCACCCCGGTAACCGCTCCTGTCCGATATACAGCAGCAAGCCGCTTGGGGCGAGTCGAGGGGTGAGAGGCGAGAAGAGTCTGCGCTGCATTATCAGTCTCCGATGCCTTGCTTGCAGAAATACGTACGACGCTTTTTTTCACTGTTTTCAAGATTTTTAAAATGGAACATTGTGTCAAATGCGTACATTATAATGTGCTTTAGATTTCCATGATTCTCAATTGAGGTTTTGGCTTCACTGATAGCCTCGGTAGGCCTCAGTATATGCCACTGACGATAGGTATATCTTAAAACGTACGATGTGCTAACATTAATTTTCGTACTAAGGCTTTGTTATTTTATAGCGCGTGTTGGTTCGATGCCGTGCACCGAACACGCTTAGCGGTGAAGAGGAACTAACTGTGTATGTACTTTGCAGTTCTACAGGATCGTGTTTGGAAGAAGATGGCTTCACCAAGAGAAGAACCAAGGACTAATCTACGTGTGCCACGTGTGATCATGATGGAGTGAGGAGTCTAGACGCAGCGGCGATGTGATTCGCTGGCGGCGTCATGTCAGCTGCTGAAATTAAGTGGCATGGTGTATTTTTAATTGCATGATTTATGATATGCATTAAATGCTAGTAGAAATTAGGTTAGTGATTTTAATGTAGATTTCAGCGAGATGGCATGTGCTTCTTTTGCATTTTATTGACTGTAAATATGGACAGGGTTGGACTGCATGCTTTCTTTGATTTTCTGTATATGGTTAGATAGTTGAGAACCGAGGGAACTGTAGGTTCATTTTGTATATTTTTGTGTGTTTTTGTGCATTGCTATATATTTTTATTCCTGTGTTCTACGTGTGAAGGTTTAGATAGCCGCAATCATCAGAATATTTAAGAGTAGTACGCTTGCTGCGTTGATATTAATTTCATCTCGTAATTACAAAAAAATAGAGTCAGTTAGGATGCTTTCAGTGTCTACAAGAAGGAAGCAGATTGGAGGGTTGTTTGAGCAGGAAGTCGAACCGTAGATATTTATTGAAGGGATTCTGATATTGCACGTTGGATGAGAATGCATTTTTTTTGCTATCTGCTTTACGTTGCACCGACATAGATAGGTCTTATGGCAACGATGGGACAGGAAAGGCCTAGGAATGGGAAGGAAGCGGCCGTGGCCTTAATTAAGGTACAGCCCCAGCATTTTCCTGGTGTGAAAATGGGAAACCACGGAAAACCATCTTCAGGGCTGTCGACAGTGGAGTTCGAACCCACTAGCTCCCGGATGCGCGCTCCTAACCGAACAGCCAACTCGCCCGGTTGGATGAGAATGAAATGCATGCTGATTTATAAAGGAATTAACAGGCACGTGCGGAGTCCACGTTTGGCAACGTTGTAAGAGTGAGCCTAGTAATTGAAAGGGGATAGGGAAGCCTCGAATGATTTGTCAGTCAATAAGAATATTATGAGTATTCGAGAAATATGTTAGTCTCCCCGTAATGAACCCGAAAGAGGCTGTTGACAAGCCCTGTTGTGAAATGAAAGGTCGCTCCCAAGCAGCATAGTGAGTAGATTTGACATTTACAGCTGTTAGCCATGCAGCTAGCGTGAATACGAGAAACGACGGTGGGCGTTGTCTTACGCTCATGTGCAGCTGGATGACACGGGAATATTGCCCGTTGCCTTCTTATTGTGCATTACGATACTTTTGCCTTGTTTTATTTTCAGGATTGTTTAGTTATGATGTGTGTTATGTTGTCTTGTTGTTAAATTGGGGATACAGCCGGTAAGTTGTATAGTTCTGCCCAGATTTTTGTTGTGAACCGGAATTCACATGTAGAATGTGTGTTTTTGGATAAGTTATTTTGCCAACCTTGTACCAGTGTATATTATATGTCATCACTTCATTACCGTATTAACGGATGTACATACAGCATAGTTGAACTTCACTAGTATTTGATCGTATATCATAAATTCATGTTAAGCACATTCAATCGTAGTTAGGCCACTCGACATTTCCCTTAACCGACGCAGTCCGTAAATTTAGTATTTGTCGTGACTCCATGTGAACCAAGAACTTTGATCTTTATTTGAGACGATTTCTTTTAATTGTGTAATTCAGTTTGGAACGTTATTCGAGTTTGTTTACTTTTGTTCATTTCACTATTGTTTTTATGTGCGGATCTTTAGTATGGAGCCGATTTGAGACTATTTCTATTCTGATTTGTTTTTTGAGTTAGTTTGGATCGTTTATTTTTCTGGAATAACTCCATCTTACCCCTTCAATGTATTTCTCATTCGACAAACCTCCATTATTCCAGTCATTATACTTAGTTATAAGTTTGAACTTCGGCTTTATTTCTACCCTTGACAACCTAACCCACTCTCGACCTACTTGAGCTCAGTCGGAAGTTTCAGACAGGAAATGGAGGCATCGTCCTAGGTACCCCTACGGTACGGTACAGTACCATCTCGGGACAAGGAGAGGACTGGCCCGTGTCGGGTGCACCACGCCTCTGCGGGGTCCACACGCCAACAAGCCCCTATTAACTCCAATCAGAAGGAATGTAGATGATGCCCGACCTTCGAAGAGTGAAAACATTGGCAAATAAAGAGAAACTTCCTAGGCCTCGTCGGCATCGGGTTGATCAAGGGTGGTCGGACTGGAAGCAGTGATAGAGTGAGCTACAGGAAACGTGGCTGCTAATCCTGAGATCTCCAGGTCTCCCTTAAGACAGGTGGAGGATACCCTGGATACCCCCCCACCCCCACCCTTCCACCGAACAATCATACCCCAGCATCGAAAAATATTCCTGCGTATGGCCTTGATGTAGAGAGTATGACACTTTGTGCCTGCCTGTCACGAGTTTCAGTGAGACTCGTGAGGGCAGCTGAGGTACTCCCAAAGCGAATGGGTGTCTTGTTAGCTCTGTAGCTCACACATCCTGTGTACAGGCCACTGCACATGTGCTGTGGGAAAGGCCGAGGAAGAAGATTCTACTAATGTGTTAATTACTTTGTTCTTTGATTTGTCTTGGTCACGCGAGGTCCAGGCGGCCGCTAAATAATGTAGGTCAATCGGCGACTCTGTGCTAGCGAATAAACAAGCCATTGGATTGAAAAATACAAACAAGTCTAATGTTAAGGCCAAGTCGACTATTTCCTGGATCACATCGAGTTCGTTTGTTTTGTCTTGGCTATGCGCGCTGGGGTTCCATTCCTCGGCACGGTCGGGAATTTTAACCATCATTGGTTAATTGGGCCGGGCGTATGTTCATCCTCATGAAGACACTCATTTCAGCTCGTTACAGACCGCGGTAATTATCAGTGAGTATTATTGCGACTTATGGTTATGGTATGAGGCAATACCTCCACATTTTATGGTAAACACATCGTTGGTCTACTGTTTTCTGATTTATCCCGGAGACCATACAATGTACTGTTGCCCTGAAAATGAGCCGGGAGTGCAGGTCTTTTGAACTGACGCCCCTAGGCGACCTAGGATGAAATGATGATACCCCCAGCCCCCATGCCGGGAATGGAAGCCGGGACCCCTGTGACGATCCGGCTCCTAGTGTGTCAGCCAAACACAACCACATACGGAATATTCTCAAGATACTGCCAGTTCGAAACGCGTAAGGCTTGTGCCATTACCAACTGCTCTACATACGACATCACGGATACTCGGTGTCCCCGTGGTCACTGTAGCTGGGCTTCAAATATAACAACAGCCTCTGTCTCAGTCTACGAGCGGACATATCTCGTGTATTTGTTGCAATTAAGGGAGGACCTGATGATGTTGCACTGAACTTGCTCCTTGCATCCAACATCACTTATAAAGCTAAGCAAAAAGCAAAATCACCTCCGTACAGGCCATGAAGGCCCTTGGAGGAGTGGAAGGTAAAGGTTTCCACCATTGTTAACCTCGGCACGTGATGCGGTCGAGTGGTTAGCTCTACGCCCGGGCACCTTTGCCCACAGGAATTAACCTGGTACTCATTTTTGGTAGAGGCTGAGTGAATCTCAGGGCCATATGCACTTCCGGAAGTGGAAATCTCGTTTCTTAAATTTTACGACTTCCTGACGGCGATTCGAACACGCCTAACATCACTTCACATCGCGCGGAAGTGTGTCGTGTCATACACGTGCCACCACAGAAGCCGTACAACTCAACGAAATCCACACTAAACATAGTGTTTATTCATTTCAATAAGATATACTTGTCATAAATGGTTACTATCCTATTACAGTTTAAATATCACAAGGGGTACAAAGCATTGAGCTACGAAGCCTGTCACCATCAACTCAAAGTAGGTCATCTGAGAAGCGGGGGAGGGTACTAGTACTCCTAGCCTGCTACTAATGACTTAGGATATATTTAAGCCCAGACGGAGTTCTTGACTGCCAGGAACCTTGGCACTGCTAACAGATAAACAATGACCCACTAATGTGAGGCATAACTCATCTGCCTCACCCAGTAGTCTGCGGATTGAGGTTCGCTCTGCATGCAGAGCAACACCTTACAACAAGCACCACACCAACTGAGTTCCTCTCCTCATAAATATCCGTAGCGCAACAGTCAACCCTTTAGCGCCTCGTCTACGCTCATATCTTTTTTCAACGATGTCCACCACGGGCTTGGAACCACAGACATGAGGCTCGTACCACGTAGCCAACTAGCTCGGTCCAAGAATCCCTGAGTTGCTCGACCAACACTCTCTTCCAAGAGCGGGCTCTGTCTCTTCTAAACTCGTCCGATCACCTGTAGGACCTGCCGACATATGTAACAGATCGCGCCTCTCAACAGTTTAACCACACATTTCATATCCTTTTCTTAAATGATTTAAAACATGTTGTAAATTTATCGCACGTCTCCCTTGGTAAATTATCCCAATTCGTAACTCGTCGTCGTATGAAAAATATTTGCACCGATTTGTCGTCTTGAATTCCAACATACCGCTTAGTCGAGCAACTTATCTCCTTACTCGCAAATCTTCCCAGCCGAAAGATCCCAACATCTTCCTAACACTACCGGTATGTCGGAAATCACCTAGAACAAATGGTGCTTTCTCTGGGATTTTTTCCAGTTCTGGAATCAACAGTACCCTGGTGAGAGTTCTACACACAGGAACCATGCTCTGATTGTGGTGTTAACAGTGACTTAAATGCCCTCTCCGTTGCATCTTTACTAGAACTTCTAAATACTCTTATGACCATATGAACAGATGTGTAACCCTTATTTAGAACCTCGATTACCCCAACGAAGATCTTTCCCGCTTTCTTCTTCTTCTTCTTCTTCTTCTTCGAATTTGTTTTACGGCGCACCGACACAGATAGGTCTTATCGTGACGCTGGGATAGGAAAGGGCTAGGAGTGGGAAGGAAACGGCCGTGGCCTTAATTAAGATACAGCCCCAGCATTAGCATGGTGTGAAATCGGAAACTATGGAAAACCATGTTGAGGGCTCCCGACAGTCGAGTTGGACAGCTGCTCGCTCGATGAAGACAGTGCACGGCAGGCCGTGAGGAACGGAGCTCAACCCTCTGGATTCTAAAATGCAGAAGTTTAAATAAAAAAGAACTTAAAAATGGAGGAATATTGACCTACGAATTAGTTATCTTCGAAAACATGTGTGTAAAGGGAAATTCTTAACAAACGAGAATCTTATCCACTTCGAAACGAGAATGTCTTCAATCTAGAAAGGTTAAAACATGATAATTACTGATTTCTAGAGTTTTCATTCCATTCCACAATTGGTGAGTCTCGGTACAAGGCATCGCAACACCTCACTTCACTTGGTCTCGAGGACTGGGTGTCCCCACATTGATCTACCCCCTCCATTACGGTCTCTCAACTGCTTGAGTCACCCACGACCAAGGCAAATGAGTAGTTCGCCATTGCCTTCCGCTGAGCACATTCTCAGGTACTGTCCGCATCGTACTTTGTAATATTGTAAGCACTCGTTCATGAGAAATATAAACTAGGAGTGAAGTAGTTTCTCACTGCTTTCCTCACCGAACCAGACAAGGGACTGGCTGCCCCAAGCACCTCATGTTAAGGTACGACAGGAGAATGTTTAGAAATAAAACAAGGTTAGTGATGTCCAGGTTCCTTCTGACAATATTGCATGACGTGTGGGGGTTTATCGTGGACCACAGCAACCAGTGATGGTCTTTCAGTGCCCTTCTTGTCCGGCTCCATGGCTAAATGGTTAGCTTGCTGGCCTTTGGTCATAGGGGTCCCAGGTTCGATTCCCGGCAAGGTCGCGAATTTTAACCATAATTGTCCTGATCACGACGCGCAGGTCGCGCTTGAGAATCTTTCATATCTACTCCTCAGTCCAGAAATGTCCTACTCGCTGGCTGAATGGCCAGCGTACTGACCTTCGTTTCAGAGGGTCACGGGTTCAATTCCCGGCCGGGTCCAGGATTTTAACCTCCACTGGTTAATTCCAATGGCTCGGGGGCTGGGTGTTTGTGCTGTCCCCAACACCCCTGTGATTCACACACCGCACATAACACTATAATCCACCACAATAACACGCAGTTACCTACACATGGCAGATGCCGCCCACCCTCATTGGAGGGTCTGCCTTACAAGGGCTGCACCCGGCTAGAAATGGCTACACGAAATTGTTATATATAGTCCAGAATTGAAATCCTTGAACTAGCTGGACAACGAACCCAGGGTCTTCGAATAAGAGACAGGCACTCTTGGTGGAATAATTAGATAAGTGTTCTGTTTACGATGTCTAGAATGTATTTCAGCTTCTCGCAATTCATGAACCTCTTGCCATTCCTTGTTTCGATTTATCTCCTCTGTGGCGGCTACTAAGAGGGAAGCTGTACTCCCTTCCTCACTGATAGACTTGGCCTATTCCCACAAACGATTGTCTCTGAGCGATTGTTTTTGGCATGAGAAGAAAGTCAGTTGATCACTTAGGGGCTGTACCACGCAAAAGATGTAAGCATTTCTTCGAACTGCAAGACACAGTTAATCTGGTCGACTTTCCTCCTGGCACGTTCCCTTTTCCTGAAATGTCAACAAAGTATTTACACACAGAAACCTAACTTCACAACTTTCCACTGCGAGGTTCCGAAATCGAAGCCGGAATCCTACGCGGCTCATTGCCTCGCGGTTTTTTGCTCACTGCTGGGTTGCCCACAGTAAGGGCTCTAGTAACAAGTATCGCCATTGAAACAGGAGCAGTCTGACCATCATAAGGCCGGTATAACAACTGGCATGATAGGGCAATAGTGACGTGCCGGAGCTTGGGAACTGCGGCCAGAAAACTTGACTATAAGCATCAAAAATTGTGAAATAATAGATAAATTTTTAAAATGTCATTATTTGAAGGTTCAAGGAGAATCTAAGAAGCCCCAGGCAAGAACGACTCCCATTGTGTGATTTCACATTCTAACACGTCTAGCATCACCTAAGGCCGCTATCAGCCGTCTTCATATCAGCTTTGAGAACCTCCGTTAATCAGTACTTGCATGTTAATTTCGTCAGTCTTGGAGAGAAATGTCCGTGCACTTACTATTTCCTTCACGATTCTGTGAAAAGAGTGAAACCTTTCAGGATTCATGATTGCTCAACCTTCTTCTAGCTTCCCAATAAGGGTGTAACTAAAACCACTTTGCACCGTGCTGGTCTCCGACTGAACACTTGGTGAATTGCCGACCGTCCTGCTCCTGATCGACGTCCTATATATCAGGTTGCCGTGTACGACCATAAAGCGCTTTTAACATCACCATTGCTTTTCTTACGGTTTTCAGAAAAGTAGATTTTCTGCAATTTCGTCCCACACGAGTCCTTTAACTTGTTTGTTCTATACTGAGCACTTTGAGGTATCGCCAGCGCCTTCCAAGCCGAGCTCCAGCTTTTCCCGCTTATGTAGCCTTTTTAACTAACTTTGTTCACGACAGCAAATAATGAAAACTTTTGTGAATAATAATAATAATTTCTGTGTTTAACGTCAATAGTTTCCAGCGACGGCTGCGTCCTAGAGCAGTCCTCTAGAATTGAAATCTTAAGAGTATATCTGGTCTGGTAGAAAGCAATCAGTGGTGTTTTTTTTATTTGATTTACGTCGCACCGACACAGATATGTCTTATGGCGACGATGGGATAGGAAAGGCCTAGGAATGGGAAGGAAGCGGCCGTGGCCTTAATTAAGGTACAGCCCCAGCATTTTCCTGGTGTGAAAATGGGAAACCACGGGAAACCATCTTCAGGGCTGCCGACTATCTCCCGATTACTGGATACTGGCCGCAGCTATGGAGCTCGGTACTGGCTACTTACTGATGGAGTACGGCTGTAGCCTGCCGAGTTGCTCCACAACGATCTGTATCGGATTCAGCCCAGAGTATTTTGAAGTCAGGTATTCACAGCCGTCTCGCTGTACTGAGCGCCCCGCCTGCCCTTACTGACATTTTCAAATTACGTCACGTTGATATGCGCAGCACTAAAGAACTCTTCACTCCTCGATCATCCGACTGGTCTAGTTTGTACTCAGTCCCGACAAAGCAGTGCGCGGGCCTCCCACCCACAGACATCACCAAAACTAACTCGGACTAGCTGTATAACTGATTTGTGTTCTGGACCTCCTTGAATACATTACACGTCGTTTGATCTAATCTGCTGGTCTCATTCCACACACATATCGAAACAAGGTTGCCCGATTGTCCATTAATTTCGAAATAATAATAACTAATTTAAATTCCACACGAGACGGAACCAACCTCAATGAGGAACGGGAGAATGGCTTCTCATAGACACGCCAAAACAACAGTTCACTGGGTGAATGAAAACCATCAAGATGAATGCAACGCGTAAGACATAGCCAACACAAACTGTGGCGGTAACGGATCGCTCCAAGGAGAATAAGTAGGGTACTCTCGGAAAAACAAGCAAGAACAAAGCAAAGAATTAAGGAAAACGCGTATCAGAAAGTTAAGGAAGCAGTGTATGCAACGAATTATTATTATTATTATTATTATTATTATTATTATTATTATTATTATTATTATTATTATTATTATTCCAGTATAATTTGATCCCTTGATGTTCATTTAGTGTCAGGCTTCTGTCTCACAAGAGCTAATATCGAGCTATTGTACAACCCGACTAATTCCAACATTTTCAGTTTATATATTCCTCCGCTGGGTTTGGTGGCTAGCTACGACAATCCCACATCATCTAGATCCAGTCCGACTCGTTGGATTAACAGTCAGCGTACTGGCCTTCGGCTCAGAGGGTCCCGGATTCGATTTCCGACCGGGTCGGGGATTTTAACCTTAATTGGTTAATTCCAATGGCACGGGGGCTGGGTGTACGTGTTGTTTTGACCATCATTTCATCCTCACCACGACGCGTAGGTCGCCTACGGGTGTCAAATAGAAGGACCTGCAGCTGGCGAGCCGAACCCGTCCTGGGATATCCCGGCACTAAAAGCCATACGACATTTCATTTCACGTTCATCTAGATCCAGTGAGTTTAACTGATACTCGTACTATTGTACCTTGTTACAGCTCTCCATGCCACCCTATCCTGTCTTACCGCCTACACTTCCCCCAAAAACTAGCAGAACAAGTCCTGTTTCTCAAACTTCGCCAAATAGTTCTCATTTCACCAAGTCGATGTACGCATCTCACATTTCAAATGCGCCTAACCTACAGTGTCACGCTTCTGACCAAAGTCTTCAAAAACATATTTCTCATTCCTATACGAATGTTGGAAGTTAGTTCTTAAGAAAGGTCTTCCAGTCGTTAGTTAACAACATTAATCTGCAATGCTCGATCAAATGTAGGGTAAACAATAATTTGCCACGACCTAATACTAAGCCTTGTCTGCAGCTTCTAACGCCAGGAAATTGATTTGCTGGCGAGACCTCGTCCTTGACGTTGACATGAGCATTCATTATGCAGCCAGTCACTCTTGTGAATGGTGTGAAAATGTTGCTCTTAGCGTCGTTTGTTGGGAGCATTTCAGCGGGCCTAGCAACTTGTGCCTCGGCGAGGAAAGTAACAGGAAATGATCTCGCTCCTAGTGCCAGAATAAGGTACTCGTGAAGGCACACAGCGAGTAACACTCGGGAAGGTGGTGTTCTCAGCTCCTACTGAACGAACATAAGACCCGAACTAATGTACGAACAGGCACTGCATTCTTACTACATTGGCAAGATTATAATGGATGGTTTAAGTCGTAATGTTTCATAGTGGTACCAGTATCATTACCGGTTCGGTGTTAGGCCCGGTCTGTCTGTGGCTGTCTTTATGGACAGGAAAATTAAACGTTGAATGGCAATTATCTCACTAACATGCGCAGCGTGCAGGTTTATTCCACATTCTACGAGCGAGCGAAACGCAGCAAGGTAATCCATTATTCCAAGAGACAAATGACACAATTAGTTTTAATGATAAGTTTAATATCGTGTTGAAGATCATCAATTTCAAGAAATTAAAATATAACTAGTTTCTTGCAGTGGAGGTCTTTGAGGGCAACAACATGTTTAAGTCACATCTTTATGTTAAATATGAGAACCTATAACAGATACGCTCCACGGTATCCCCTTCTTGTCAGAGGCGACGAGATGGCAACACATCTTCCCTGCCCTCCTTCCCTTCTTCTCTACGACCCCGACGAGTTGTGGTCCTTCCCTTTCCTTTTCCGAAACCTGACTTCTGCGTCTTCCATTTTCCTTCTGATAGGTGTTGACAGAGCATCGTCGAGTAAATTTCTTTTGCTATGTTTTTACGTCTTTCTCACAGAGAGAGCTCTTGTGGTGGCAGTAGGATAGGACAGAGCCAGGACTGGCAAAGAACCCAGCATTTGTTTCGTGTGAAAATGGAATAACCACGGAAAACTACTTGAGGGCTGCTGACAGTGGGGTTCGAACCCACCATCTTCCGAACGCGACGTAAATGGTGTAGCCAACTAGCTCGGCAACTTAACAGAACAGCCACCATGCCAAAGAACAATTAGCCTACTGATCGCGAACAGAGGAATTTAAACAATCGCAAAAATTACACTCCCTGCTGAGGAACAAGTGGACAGAGGCGGCGAGGTGGCGGGCGTCCGTCAACTGAGCTCAGCTGAGGTGAAAGGAATAGGATAGGAACTGACCCGGCATTTGCCTGGAAGTGAAAATGGGAAACCACGGAAAACCATCTTCAGGGCTGTCGACACTGGGGTTCGAACCACTCACGGCTGCGCGCTCCCAACCGGACGGCCAACTCGCCCGATGAAAAAAAAAATTAAAAAGCAATAGGGTTAGTTCAAAACATCTACAACAAAAAATCCACGTCAAGACGTAGAAAAATTCGGCATTACAAGCGACAGTCCTTTACGGGAGTGAAACACGGGCACGAACAAGAAGAGAACATCGCAAATGACACCAGGAAAAGACGAATGAAATTCGATTGACAAAAAAGATAACAGATTGTGTAACCTCAGTTAAAAACTTAACGAATTTCGAAAGGACCTCAACAAACATTCTAGAAAGTAAACAATTAGGAAGGTACGGGACAGTTCGCTACTAGTTTCATACATCTGAGATGATCTTTAACGTCGCACAGACACATCGAACGTTTTCGGGGACGGAATGATGGGAGAGGAAACGGCCGTGGCCTGCTGTGAAAATGGGAAACCACGGAAAACCATGTTCAGGGGTGCAGGCGGTGGGATTTGAACCTACTACCTCCCGAATGCTGCGCGACTTCTTTACATATGGATGATAACCGGATTTTGAGGTTGAGCAGGTCCCGCACTGTTGACTCCTGAGCCAGCTGATGAGAGCGAGCACGCACAAGTTTGTACGTGCCCAAGGAGCGCTACCGGGAGGAACGACCCACACACCGCATTTCAATACGAAACATGAAATGCTCTTCCACGATCAAATTTCGTGGTTTTGAATCCCCCTCCGCCTCTTTTTAAGTCCATATTTCCCTTTTCAATACTTCTTATTTTGGTACTTTTGGTATTGCAAGACTTTATGTAATTCCTACATTTTTCCGACAAACGTATAAATTTCTGAGAAAAGAGAAAATGGTTGATGATAAATATTGTTCGTTTTCTGATTCCCCTACATTCCTAAGTACAGTATGTCGTGAGAAGCCTACCAAAATCAAAGAGGAAGAGTTTCTTCAATGTTATTTTTTCAGAGGACGGCGCTAATTTCAACTTGACGAGGACAAGCTTGTGTGCAACAGATATAGAACACTTTACTCTTCATCGCAGTTGGACTCGTCCACTGACATTCCATTAACATCCAACCACAGACATACACAAAGTACTCGGCTAGATTTAGCTTTGTGCTGTGATAGCGTGTGGAATCTAAAATGGCAAGGGCGGCTCCAGGTAGTAGCAGTAAGCTGTTTCAAGGACGACTTTATCCAAAGTGACAGGAAAATTATCTGCTGTTCCTTGTGTGACGTCAGCATTTAAGGTAGACGGAAATCACACAACATCTGCAAGGTATGAGAAAAATGAAGAGCTTCGTGGCAAAACTTTGACACAGTCGTCCTTACAAACATGTTTACAGACGACCTTACAGCTGCCATTCCCGTTCAATACTGTAAGCTTTAAATATTTTTGAAGATCTGTTCCGGAAAAAAGCACTCTGAAGGAATTACTTGCTTCCAATATACGAAGCGACTGTAGGAAATATTAGAGGTAATAGGAGAGAATCCCATTTCTTTTATTTTGAATGAAACACACGATTCTGTCTCGCGAGCTCACGGCCACTATTGTTTACAATGTATGAATTCCGAACAGTCAACTCTACAGGAATACTGACCAGCATTTGGACAGTTGGAAGTCTCCATCACGCTTTACATAGAGGATGCGAAGCAGTCGGAGCTGAATACTTCCCATATCCGAACTCAAGAAGGCACTCATTAAGGCTCCCCGAGAGATCACACGCGTTCTTTTTCTAAGTGAGAATTACGATAAAGAATCTATGCTGCCGTGAAGCGACACAGCGAAGTTCATCTAACACACCGCCTGTTTCACTTGATAGGTTGTGCGGTCGAACATGCTGAAGTGTGCCATATATGTCCACGAATGTGCTGTTTGTTTACAGCAGGAACTTGTACTTCTCCTTTCTTGTTCTGTGTTTGATAAAAAATGTTGCCTTTAAAATTCGGTCCCTACAGAGAGATGTGTCTAAATGAACAGAGCGACATCAACTCTATAGTGAAGTAGTATATTGATTTGGATTATTAATTTACGTACTCAGTGTACATTTCGGGCAAGTACCAAACCTCTGTCCCTCCTCAGGGCATCTCATTGTGAAAATTCATCATAAATTCACATTTCGGTTATTTTGCAAGAGACCATCCTCTTTTTCCCCGTACTGTATGTATGTTGGGTAGTCAGCCCGAATGCTGGAGTTCCGTACTGAAAGTCTATTAAAAGGAGAATAATAAAACTTAGATTTCCACGTATTCAATACTTAAAAAGCAAATACAAAATTAGGATCTCATCCTTATTTTATTGCTTGATTGTTAAAACATAGGACATGCGCACAGCTTGATTGGTAACTTCCACTTATGGTTCGTCGTTAACAATAACAAAGTTTAAAAGACCCTAATATAGTACGTCGTCTAATTAAGAATGATATGATGTTTGAACGTTGAAACTTTACAATTTACTTCTGTGAATACCAGCACAAAGAGTCTGTGTTTACGTAATGTTTCTCGTAATCAGTACATTTCTATGTTGCTGAGGGAGAAGCAGTGGGGCTCTGCTTGAACTATCGCTGCTGTTGAAGTAACGGAGTGATGTTAAAAGTTTGCTCTCTTGCTGCGCGGTTGGGGTCACGTAGCTATCAGCTTGCATAAGGAGATAGTGGGTTCGAACTCCACTGTCGGCAGTCCTCAAGATGGTTTCCAATTTCCACCCCAAGGTGTATGTTAATTAAGACTGCGGTCAATCCTAGCCCTTTCCTATCCGATCGTCGGTGTCGACGTAAAGCAAATTGCAAATAAACACATACTGTAGTTGTTAAGGACTCTGGTGATCCTGAATATGCTTCATTCAGGAAAAGTCTAGGATGGAGCCACGTTCTTCAAACATCTCGAAATTTCTCACCTCAGAATCTCAAAAAAGAACTCAACAAAAAATAGAGCCAGTTGTGTAGCAGCAATCACAAGCTGCTGCGGTCTGCACGGGATGCGCACGTGGCTAACAAGACCAGGTGCAACAGAGGGAAGGGAAAACCATCCGGTGCATCTTTTAGTCGCCTTTTACGACAGACAGCCTCACGGGGTTAACAGGATTGAATCTGTGAGCATCTCGCAGTAATCTTGAGCTGCCGTGGACCGTTCAGCGACACGTAATGAAGCAGCAGCTTTGCTGTACCGTTAAAAGAAATTCTTACAGAAATATACAGCCAAAATCACGCTATCAGTCGATTATAACATGTATGTAGGTAATGGATCTCCCTTGTGACTAGCCTCCTCAGTGGATCTACCAGTCGCGAGAAGCCACTCGGTCAGAGAGACAAGGATATCGCTTGTGGCGAAACTTCCAAGGCGAAAATTTAAATACGAAAATACAGCAGTGAACTTTCTTCAGCTTATCCCAGTCATTGTAGCCACGGTGACTATATATCAACCCAGGCTCCATAACAATTAGACAGTTTCGCCAGTACAGAATGGGCATTTAGACTAACATGGCACCACTGCAACAAACGAGTAATGCCACGTGATTGGGAAGTTCTGTATGCAACAGACTTGAGGGGATCAAGAACGTAACATAGGAAACGTTTCCGTTCCATACAAACTGCAGACCTCTGGAGGAGACGTTTGACAAGTTTATACACTTACAAGAACGTCATTCAATATAATAAATTTCCAAAACAGGAGAATAAACTGGCTGGAGGGAAGAAGACAGTGAGTTCATGAAGAGATTTTGGAAGAACGGGAAGGTGAAAGTCATGAAGCAATGAACAAGTTCCAACGCGCTTTATGAATGGGCATAACAAACAAGAAGTGCCGGCCCCATGGTAGAGGCGCAGCGTGCCTGCCTATTACCTGGAGGCGCCGGGTTCGATTCCCAGCCAGATCACGGCTTTTTACCTGGATCTGAGAGCTGTTTAGGGGCCACTGAAATGAAATGGCGTATGGCTTTTAGTGCCGGGAGTGTCTGAGGACAAGTTCTTTTTATTTGACGCCAGTAGGCGATCTGCGCGTCGTGATGAGGATGAAATGATGATGAAGACGACACATACACCCAGCCCCCGTGCCAGCGAAATTAACCAATGATGGTTAAAATTCCCGACCCTGCCGGGAATCGAACCCTGGATCCCTGTGACCAAAGGCAAGCATGCTAACCATTTAGCCATGAGCCGGACTAGGCGCCATGAGAACTGAGGAGCTATCCGGCGGTAAGAGGTCTAGACGGGCTGAGCGACAAGTGGTCTCAACATAAAGAGAAAACATTTGGGTCCAAAACAGGTCACAAAAGAAGCAACTCACATTGTTGTTGAGATCGAACCGTCAAGAAACTAACACAGACTTCGTACGGCACATCAAAAGGGTGGCATCGACAGTTGCTTGCCGAAGAGGAAGAGATACAGGAATGAGGAATAAAGACCAACGCATCCAAGAGGAGGAAGGTTTGCGGCCCTCCCTTGACCTGATAGAACAGCACGTTCGATCACGGCTGAGGGGCCTTACCAACTGTCCGCATACACGGATCGTTTCCGAACTGGAAACGACGATCAGGTTAGGGAAAATTAGAGGAACAATAGAACGAGGAAAGACGAGTTACATGTTAAGATGTGTTGAGAGAGCTTTACACTGCAAGCCACGTCCCGTTAAGGATGTGGGGAACAATAAACTATAGCGTGCTGACCAACTCATGTCTACTACTGGCACTGAGTAGAAAGAAGTGGTACAGTTTACAGAACTTGGTTTAAATGGTGACAGCAGGCGCGTGGTGGAAGGTTATCGACTCCTTGTCATCACGGCTGTACAAACAAGACTACAGGTGGCGGTACAATACACTTGTCTTCTCTGTTTGTCCACCATCCTCACAGTAGCACGAGACCAACAGGCAGGCTCGTTTTGCTCTCAAACGCCGCGTGATTTTTGACATGAAAACTTCAACGCACAATCGATCGGGTTTCGAACTTGAGCCTTTAAGATACGAAGCCAGTAACTCAGCTAATCACATCCCATGCCGTACTTCCTCATATTAATGAAGTGTTTAAACTGTCGTTCGTGAAATGCTTCCGAATCACAAGCATGGATTTGATAACAGTGTCGGGAACAGACAAGGTTCATACAGATTTTTGCGTAATGACACCTCTGTCGCGGAGCGGCGTCAACAACTGGTGTCCCCTGAGTAGCAATTTCCATCAATTTATGAATTGATTCCAGGAAAATATCTCTCACCAGACAATCCTAGATCTAGTTCCAGAAAGAGATAAGAATCCATTCAAGATCCTCTTTAAAACGTGGCACATCTTACCGTGAGGGACCTGTTAGCTCAGCTCGGCGGGCGCTGCACAGTCCATCTCGGCAACGCGGGAAGTCTTGTCAAAATTGCGCCGTATTTCTCGGTACTTTCATTTTCGTTTAAATTTGAATTACCTACTTTAAATTATAAATGCCGTTTTCCGAGACTTCTTAACCGCCTACTGATCTCGATAACACTGTGTGGTCGGAAATCATGACTTTTTCCTTCGCAGTCCATCACCAGCAATTAGTGTGAACAGCTCAAGATATTGCATCTGACCACTACGGATTTTGGTATGCCAAATTTAGTGACATCATCCCTCATATTTTATTCGAAAATGGCTACCTTCAAATTGAATGCATACAGTTATTAGATTAGGGAAGCAAAATGTTTATAATGGTATGTTAGCAGGCACAGGCAGAGCGTCGAGTGAATCTGAACAAGGCATTATCAGGGTTTGCAGATGTTTGCGAAAATAGTATAGACATGAAACAATTTTAATTTGTTTTGCACGTACACGAACAGCTACTTGATGCAAGAATCAGCACACTACCTTATGTATGAATCAGTTGAAATATTTCACTAAATTTTCGGAGACCTCAATATTGCAGGCATATGTTCCGATGTTAACAAGAAGTCAGATTGCTCTCCTGAGGTCATTTTACCCGAAATCTGAAAACTAACTCTGAATGATGGATCCCTTCAGCTTCATGTTGCATATTTGGGCGATTTTTATTGTTTTGGTCATATTTTGAGCATTATTGTTTAAACTGAGGCGTCGAGTTCAAAATAAGGATTTCGAAATACTGTAGTAGTGTTTAGGTAGGCAGCAGCTTTAAAAGAGGAGGTGCTACACGAAAGTACCCCGACAGATACAGAGTGCGCCTCTGGGCTGATACTGAGTGACACATTCTCTATCCCTAAAATGGGTCATATTTAGCTAAATTTAGGGCATATTTGCTTGCATTTCTTGAACGTCTGTAGGTCAAACTTCCGAACCCTACTTATTACAAAGTAGTTAATATTATTTTACTAGAATGAATCCTAAACCATGCATACAGTTCCAGCAGAACTCAAGAAAGCAAATATTTGTAACACGGGTTACACTGATGTTGTTTCGGTCCATATACTGGTTTGATGCAAGTCTCCATGCCACCCTATCCTGTACTAACTTCTTATTTTTACGTAACCGATACAACTGCCTGTCATATTCATACCCTGGCCTACCCCTACCGTTCTTACCTTCCTCAAAAACCAACTGAACATGTGACCTGTCATTCCATTCACTGTTTTTATTAATCTGTGATGGACCGGTTTTAGCCGTGCGTTGTCTGGAGCACTTGTACTTAAACAGACATCTCAAAAAGCCGTGAGGCAATCGCTATCTCCGTATGATAGCATAGTTATTTATATCCCACCAATAGATAGGACACGATGTGTGAAAGCTGCTGTCAGTGGTAACGAACTGACACGAAACAGTGACATTGCTGTCTACAGCAACATTCCGTAAAGCCCAGAGCTTACAAAACTCGCACAATGACTGGGATCAAACAAACAAAATCATTCTTTTCCAATGTGGCAGAGCTTCGCAAATAATTTATCTAATGACAAATTTCACCGGAATGGAAACGGGGCATTGAAAGTTCAGTCTAAATCGATCGCGTCCTTATTGCGGATAGTCCAATCTATGCATGATTTTTTCTTTTCTTTTTTCTGCTAGTGGCTTTCCACCGCACCGACACAGATAGGTCTTATGGCGACGACGGGATAGGAAAAGGCCTACGAGTTGGAAGGAAGCGACCGTGGCCTTAATTAAGGTACAACCCTAGCATTTGCCTGGTGTGAAAATGGAAAACCGCGGAAAACCATCTTCAAGACTGTCGACAGTCGGATTCGAACCCACTATCTCCGGGACCATGAAAGGTCAAGGATCAAAGCGTTAGAAAGGTCTAATATAGACATGAAGCAATTTTAGTTGGTTTTGCACACACATGGATATGTCTTGCGTACAATGAAACGATTCATCAGAGTTTGGTCTCTCCTCTACAGAGGAGTTGACGAGTGGCCGGCTACATTTCCTGAGCAAGTGTATGAGCCTGGCTTCGGCACCTGGTGTACCTTCAGAATCACTAATCACACTTTCCTCACAACAACTTTCAATATGGAACTTGCGTTCTTAAACGTCTCTTGGGCTTTCCGAACACTTATCCGCATGCAGTTTATTAACTATTTCGTCCGGATCTAAACATGCGGCCAGTCTGGGAAGCGCCATCTTACCCACTGCATGGCTCTTTGAACGACGTAAACATGAGGTCGGAAAACTAAGAAAATGAATCTAAGGAGCTAGCGATGCATCAAGTCAGCCACGATGAATCAGGCAACAGAATAAACCAAACCTTGACCGCCAGCTAGTGTCACAGAATGCACAAGTGTCGTCTCGTCAGCGATGGCAAATACAGTGGTTACGTGCCAGATGCGACCGTGCCGGATGCGACCCGGCCATTATCGTGCCAATAGCGACCCAGCGGATAAGCATCATGCCGCATGCGACCCATCAATCACTTATAATTGATCTGCATTAAGGGCTGTCACCAAGTGGCAGATTGCTTATAAGTAGCTAACATGGTCTTTTCTAAAATAACGGTCTGATATCATTGTTAGCAGGTTCGAGTGCCGTTGGTCGAAAGAAAAATATAATAATGTTACTGGCTTTACGTCCCAGTAACTACTTTTATGGTTTAAGGAGACGCCGAGGTGCCGGAATTTAGTCCCGCAGGAGTTATTTTACGTGCCAGTAAATCCACCGACACAAAGCTGACGTATTTGAGCACGTTCAAATACCACCGCACTGAGCCAGGATCGCACCTGCCAAGTTGGAGTATAAAGACTAGCATCTCAACCGTCTGAGATGTCTGAGCCACTTAGCCTGGATGAAAAAAAAATCACCATCAGAATGTTGGCCGGCAGGGTAGGAAAGTTGGTGGTAGACAGTTTCTAATCACTAGATTGCATGCCAAAAGCCTGGATTCAAATCCAAACCCTTCCGCAGTGTTCAAATGGAGTGAGGGGATATGATGCTATTGATAGTGATTCGGCCGTCGGATGGCGACGAAAAGCATTGAGCAGACCCCTTGGTATTATTCGAGAGGAGTAGGCTACGTGCCGAAACCGGGTTTCATCCCTCCCTACTTCATTATCATAATCCCACATCCATACGCGCAGGCCGCCCAAAGGAGTCAGGTAGAAAGACCTGCACCAGGCAAGCCGAACACGTCCTCGGACACTCCTGGTACTAATAGGACACGATAAGTAAGTAGGCCTAAGTCGTAAATAATTTCAGAGAATTAGGATCTTTTTTATTGCTAGTGGCATTACGTCGCACCGACACAGACAGGTCTTAAGGCGACGATGGGATAGGAAAGGGTTAGGAATGGGAAGGAAGCGGCCCTGGTCTTAATTAAAGTACAGCCCCAGCATTTGCCTGGTGTAAAAATGGGAAAGCATGTAAAACCATCTTCAGGGCTGCCGATAGTGGGATTCGAACCCACTATCTCGCGGATGGAAGTTCAGGGCCGCGCGCCTCTAACCGCATGGCCAATTCGCCCGATGGGAAAAGACGTAAACGCATCCCCATGTTTCGTGTTGTAAAACGAGTTTCCCCCAGAAGTGTCATGTAAAGTACTGGACTTATTGAAATGGCATTGCACTTCGTTTAGCTTACCTTATCTTGGGTGATGACACAACTTATCAAATGACAATTTGCTTGTCAACGCCGGTCGCATCCGGCACGGTTACAGATTATGCGGTCGCTAGTGGCACAGTCGCATCTGGCACGCGACCAATACAGTAGAGACAATACGCGACACTCAGCGAGATATCGAGTGACAGCTATTAGAGTTCTCTCTAGCGGATGGACCTGAGAACTACTGATTCTGTCATAAGAGCACGTGTATTTGTGTGTGAATTTTTTGTGTTATTTATGCGTTTACAGTGAGTTGACATAATTAAATAGAACGTGTGTCATTCCTTGATATCTCCTCTCAACATGAGGGGAAAGGTATTTGCTGTGTTTGGCTGCAGTAACTATGAAGTAGAGAAGAATGCGCGGTGTTTCTTTCACTTCCCTCGTGACAAGAAAATGTAAGTAATATTGTGTTTGCATATATATTCTTCCAGTGACAAAGAGATTTTTATAGCACTTCATAATATTCTGACCTGCTTGACCCATATTTTAACTGGCTTAAAATATAATACGCATATTTTATTGTATAGTGCAGAAGTTAACCTTCAATACCGATGTGTTGTTGTAGGCGTGATCTGTGGGTTTTGAAATTTCACAGAAGTGATTTGGATAAGGTGTACAAGAAAGAAGGGACATTGCGCTTATATAAGATCATTTCCAGGCCAGCGAGTTTAAAAATCCTGAACAAAATATGGGTGACTTAAGAAATGTACACCGAGCTCGATAGCTGTAGTCACTTAAGTGCGGCCAGTATCCAGTATTCGGGAGATAGTAGGTTCGAACCCCACTGTCGGCAGCCCTGAAAATGGTTTTCCGTGGTTTCCCATTTTCACACCAGGCAAATGCTGGGGCTGTACCTTAATTAAGGCCACGGCCGCTTCCTTCCAACTCCTAGCCCTTCCCTGTCCCATCGTCGCCATAAGACCTATCTGTGTCGGTGTGACGTAAAGCAACTAGCACAAGAAATGTACACATTTTGTTGAAGCAATATGGTGATGCAAATTTGCTTTACCCTAATGTAATAGCAAGTATTGCTTATAGGGAAGTTTTGAATGATTTTGAGGTTAATTTTATAGATTTTCTTTCTCTTAGTAGGGTTCATGTTAAGAGTAGAATTGTCCAGCTTTTAAATGTTAATTCATTGCATCATGTGTGTAAGGAATGTGCCAATATTTTTATTGACAATTGTCTTAATGTGATGATAAAATGTTTTTTAAATGAGAAAAAAGACAAATCTAACCGTAAAAGTTCAGGCAGGAATGCTAAAGCAAAAAAAGTAATGCATAAATGAAAGATCAAGCCATTTCACAGCAGTCCATTTCACGTGTCTGATTTCAGTCTTTGAATACCTTATAAATAATTCTTCATTCATTTATCCAGAATTGCTTTAGCAACTTCGAAGTTAATATCTCAATAACACTTTTTTTCTCGACGTAATTTATTTATCCATTTTCGTATATGCATTTTCATTGACATTTGAATTTAGCGCTACTTTTCAGGTCTAGTCACTAGAAGCGCCACCCATTTTAACAAGGCTAAATCCGTAAGTGTCGCGTATTGTCTCTACTGTATTATTGGCGATGGGAACACAAGCGCTATCGTGGTAAGTCTTCCAACAAAATATTCTACGTTAAGACAAAGTATGATTACGTGGACGGTTCGGTCTACAAGTGGTCCGACCGATCAACCGAGCAGAGGACGGATGTGTTCGGGAGACGAGGAGGGGCTGGTCCTGAGAATGGTTTTCCCTTCTCCTGCACAAAGACGAATGGCGGGACAGTTCACACCTTGGACTCTTAAAAATGTTATGTAAATTAATGATGACATCCAAAGGTTGAATCATATCTACAACAATAGGCTAGTGTTTATAGTGTCCATGAATCAACAAGCAAAACTCAAATCCGATCCCTCACCGCGTCTCCGCACAACTTCCAACGTTAAGTAAACAGCATTCATCACGGCTTTCACTAGCTCAGCTACTAGCATGCGGAATCTGAAGATATTTCACAGGGCAGGACCCTCGCAATAATACTCCCGCCGGAAATGAACGAGGAGCGAATTGTAAATACACCAGAAATGTTCCCATAAAGAACAATAGAGCTATTCTTAAACCGGAGACAGCTTTTACGATATCCTGCAGTAAACAGTTCCCTAGTGCTAATAGTGGCACCAGCTCAAACAACAGAGCCTGAAATGGATTAGGAATCTGCGACTGCGTTGGGATTCGTTCAACTGAGCACTAGCCCTGAAACTACGTATCATCACTATGTTATTTCATCAAGAAAAAAATGTTTCTCAGAGATGTACTCGGGTATCAAACGGCACCCATTTCAAATGGTGGTGCTTGATGAGTGTTTTATCTCTTGTTAAAAAAGTCTTTCGAGAATGAAATGCGGTTTGTACATATCTAGGTATCATTTCTGAGGACTTACAAGAAAGTTGGTCCGAACGTGGTGATAAGAACTCCCACAACCCCGCGAACGGTAAATGTAGTTCGTGCGACGTATAACCGAGGGCAGGTACTGATATGACGTCATATGAACTGCTTGCGTGTCGATTAGCAAATGGCCGAACCGAGCTCGATAGCTCCAGTCGCTTCAGTGTAGCCAGTGTCCAGTATTCGGGAGATAATGGATTTGAACCCCACTGTCGGCAGCCCTGAAGATGGTTTTTCGTTGTTTCCCATTTTCGCACCAGGCAAATGCTGGGGCTGTACCTTAATTAAGGCCACGGCCGCTTCCTTCCTACTCCTAGCCTTTTCCTATCCCATCGTCTCTATAAGACCTATCTGTGTCGGTGCGACGTAAAGCAAATTTTAACAAACTCAGTACGCAGCAGTAATTCCATCTATCGGAGATGAGTGGCAACAGAACACACAAAGCACACCACAATGATCAATGTAATGTTATTGTTGATCAGTTTTATGAGCTTTCTATATTGTAGGCCTTCACATTTAGTTTTCTTTCGACTCTGTGTCTTATAAAATTATTTATAGCGTAGACTGTAGTTCCTTTTTTCCCGACTTTACATACCGACTTTCATTAAATTCTGCTTACCCATTTTCTCGTGACTCGACGCTGATACGTACTTAGCAACAAAAATCCAAATTCATGAATATCTCTGTTACCATAGCCGACGCGGTAAAAATAAGACATAAATGATCGGAAATTTAATACTATATAACTTTAGTTATGTGGTATTTATCGATAGGACCACTAATAACAAATATTTGAGAATTACATTTTAGGCTTTCCCCTAAACTACAATTTCTCTCAGCGTAAATAACATAATTTATGGCCTACATTATAGCGACTTATTCCCCAACTTTACATACCGATTTTCATTAAAGTTTCTTCAGGCTTTTTCTCGTGATGCGAGTACAGACAGACAGACAGACAGACAGACAGACAGACAGACAGACAGACAGACAGACAGACAGACAGACAGACAGACAGACAGACAGACAGACATATGGAAAATTAGAAAGTGCATTTCCTTGTTACTATGGACACGACCGATACAGAAATACCATCTTTTTTTTAAAATTCCGAGCAACGTACAGATAAAACTCTTATTATATCTTCTATATATTAAAAAAATTGATGAAAACTAAACTCAGTCAGTCCGGTCGTTCTATCCGGTTGATTTCCTTCATTCTCTTTTTAACTGAAAGGTATTCATGCACAATTTGTCATCAAGTAGGCTACTATAAATCACTTAATTTCAGCCTTCCTCAAATTATTTGATTTTCAATTTTTTGTCTCTTTCAAGCAATCATATCTTTGGTTCTAATTGAGGTACGGAGTTCGTTTTGGCCTAAGAACACTCAGTAGATCAAGCTCTTTCATTTCAGCTCTTAACTATTCAAATTGGTTGACCCTGAGGAAAGTTATGAGTGCACATTCGATTTGACGTCCCATTTCTTCAACATTTTTTTTCTCATTGAAGCAATTAAAATCTTTCGTTCTAATTGAATACGCAGTTCGTTTTGGTCTAAAAACACTCGGTGGATCAAACGCTTTCTTTTGAGGTAATAACTATTTAAATTGCTAGATTCTGAGAACAGTTATGTGTACATTTGTCTCCATGACGAAGATCTTTCCAGGACTTTTCAACAATTCAGCGCGTAGTGCTGTTCCAAGGAACGTTTAATTCAATTTCTTTGTGTGATGTATTTTCAAGTGTTTTGTTGACATAATATTACATTCTATTACCGCAGCAGATCATGTGCTTTATTTCATTAAGTGGGAACTTTGCAAATACATCCGTGAGGAGGGTAACGAACAACACCATACTTTGCACATTGCGGGCGGAGCCAGCGGGAAACTGCTAGTATATGTTTAAAAGTAAAACATTCATTTAATGCCATGTCTTTTCATTTTTATATAGGAGAAGTTTCACTGCACCTACACTATTGCCTTGCTATTGCTGTTACTGGCTTTCTGTCCAGATATGGGTTTGTCCGATTTGTCGATGAGCTAGCAGGTTTAAGTTTTCCACTGGCCTACATACTCTCTCTAAATTAAGCCTCCGTAGCTCAGGAGGCAGCGAGCCGGCCTATCACCGCTGGGTTCCTTGGTTCAAATCCTAGGTTCTGTATGTGCTGGACAAAGCGGAGGGCGGGAGAGATATTCCTCCGGGTACTCCAGCTTTCCCTGTCATCTTTCATTCCACCAACACTATAATTTCATTTCATCTGTCAGTCATTAATCATTGCCCGAGAGGAGCGCGACAGGCTTGGGCAGCCGGCACAATGTCTATCCTAGCCGCTAGATGGGGGCTTCATTCATTTCAATCCTGACCCGGTCGAATGGCTGGAAACAGGCTGTGTATTTTCATATTAATTCTCTATTCTCTCTAGATTGTAATTTGGTAAAAAACAGACCGTAAAAACTGCAGGATAAGAAAGGTTCGCGTATATTCCTCGCCAGACACGCAGCAGGAGACGTTTGCTGGGATTACCATTATAATGAGTTCTTTGTGGAAGAGGAACTGGTACAGGTCTCCTCAGCCACAGCCTATTTCTGTGAGTCTTCATATGGAAAAAGTTTCCCCAAATCTGTTTTCATTTTCCTAATAGTGGATACTTGTTAATAATGAGAAGCTTCACTCTAGTTTCCATATGGGGCTGTCAACTCGATCAGGCACAAGGTCACTGTCGACAAACTGAGCCTTATCAAATGAGACCTCAATAATTTGAGAGATAAAAGTCGCCAGTGGCCGACAGTTGTTTGGTGTTCAAGAATTACTGGTTCAAATCTCACTTCGTCAGGTCTCAGGAGGCTACAGGTATGGGGTCACCGAGGTTCATGTACGTGAAACGTGTCCAAGAAAATTACTCTTTAAATTTACCAGGCTTCATACCTGAAAGTAGGTAGTCCGTGTTCCTGGCTTCACATGAGACGCGCCATCAAATATGTTTTACTTTTTTCTTCTTTTCCCCCTCTTTCTTTCATCTGTTTTTTCTCAGTGCTAGCCGACTACCTGACTCCGTTACTATCGTCCTAGCTTGTAGGATAGTCTGCCATTTTCCCGCTATTTTTGGTCCGCTTCTATGGACAGTAATAAAAAAGACATAAAAGTTCTCATTAAATTCATGAAGATGGTTTTCCACGTTCACATCAGGTAAGTGCCACGGACAACACCTTCCCAGTCGGCGCGGCGTTCACAGAAAGTGAACATTTGCCAAGCCATGGGTGACAAGGCAGGATGACATTATGATTTTTTTTTACTCCGTGTCAGCGCAGAAAAAAGAGGGAAAGGAAATATAAATAATGCACTAGCGTCTTGCGCCCGAAGTCTGGGGAGCTACTACTGAGCGCCAGAGCTGCGCGCACTGCCATCTCCCCCGTCCTCTCCTTCTCGTATGGAGAGCGGTCTCCACGTCTGGGAAGCTTGCCGATTCAACAATAAAGCATTGAACATCCTCTTAGTCCCCCTGACAACGTAATGGTCCAGCACCAAAAGTACCCACAGCCTTTTTCCGGTGATACATACACATAGACGAACAGAACTTGAACCAGTGGTCTAGGAGATGTTTCGGATTAATTTTGGAGTGAAGAATTCTGCTGTAAAGTCTCGTATTATCTAATTACTACGAGTTCTATGATGTCTGTACTTCCTGCGTGGCCAAAATAACGAAAGTTTCTCTCACTGACAGCACCACTTGAATATACCCTGTTCAGCAGCCGAAAAGGCAATTTTGAGCACTTCTTGGAGCTACCAGGTACAGACACCAGTCAAGATGGCGCTAAGCTATCACACCTCCACAAAGAAATGAATTATTAGCTCCATTACCGCAAGCTCACTCTGAGTTGAGTAAGAGTTAACAAGCGATTAGCAACAGAAAGACAAGGCTGTCATCAGACAACCAGGCTACCTTAACCTTTCCTACTGTATCATCGGTCAGGGTTATCCTTGCTGTAATGACTGTAATTGTTTACCGGCCTCCAGCTCAGAGATTTACTTCCTAGCGAGCTCCTCGATACAGCTTGCAGCTGTACATCACTCCGCGTGACCACCGTCTTCCTCAAGATCCGTGGGAGAAAGTGCTACTCAATCTCTTCTCATCGTTCTGCCAATCCTCAACTTTGTAGGCCTGTGCATTCTTCTCCAGCACCACATATCAATGAGTTGATCTTTATCAAATATGCAGCTCTTAAGTCCACGTTTCCGGTAAATAACTTTAATTCTTCTGGCCTACAGTTTATTATGTGGTCAAAGTGGAATGCAGTGATGGTCAAATGACTTGTTTGGATTCAGCTGCGTCCAGACAAAAACAGTTTTGCTAATGCATAGGACTTGCAATTGAAAGCGGACTAGTGTCGAAAACTTAGACTCTAATATTTGAAACTTGTGCGGCGCATATGATTTGATATAATCACTATTTCCAAGACTCAAGAAGTGGACCCGACTGGGAGAGATCAGTGTATTTCACCGGTGTGCAAACAGAATGCAGCACGTGTATACGTCCAGCAATATGGCTGAATAAACATCATGGGAACCAATAAGCTGATGGCGAGAAATAAACAATAACCTTTAACATGTTCTTTCTCTTTTACGTCGCACCGACACGCAGAGGTCTCATGGCGACGATGCGATAGGAAAAAGCTAAGAGTGCGGAGGAAGAAGCCATAGGTACAGCCAACTGTGAAAACGAGAAACCATCTTCAGGGCTGCCGACAGTGGAGATCGAACACACTATCTCCCGAATGCAAGCTCACAGCTGTCCGCCCTAAGCGCACGGTCAGTTTCGATATTCAGCAGTGTAGCCAACTCGCTTTTGTTTGGAGTGCAGCAACCTTCACTGTACGGGAGTGAATGCTGTGTGGAGGTAACCGACAAAAAGGTAGCAATATACACGAAGATTACGTGTGCGTACGAACCAGCGGCGATGATTCGTTCCACTAACTACATTTGTTGGTTTTCAGAGAAGTCGAAGTACCGGAATACAGTCCCGCAGCAGTTCTTTTAGTACCGAGAGCACCGGACTGAGCCAAATTGGGCAACCGTGGGGTCCTGAGATGGGGTTACCAACGAAATTAATAGATGACACGAGAAGTGGTGTATGAGGCTTGAGGTATCCGCTGTCTGTCGGAAGAGGCGACTAAATGGGACGCGAGTGGCTGCTCTTAACATGGGAGCATGGGTTAGCGACCACGGGGCCCTTAGCTGAGTGCTGCCTTTGCTTCCAGGCTCCTCACTTTCAACTATCCTATCCGACCTCCCTGGGTAAATTCTTGTTCTTTTTATTAGGTTGCGAGGTCTAGGGAGTATCATTTTCACGCTGTTCGTGGGCGTTGTGTTTCTTTGCCGATACCTTCATATTTCGAAGTGTCGAATCCCTTCAGTTTTCGCTCTGATTAGTGTTATAGAGGATGGTTGTACTTCCTCTTAAAACAATAATCATCACCACCGTCCGAGAAGTGACGTGGCATTGTTAATGAACATTACCAAAGATGCTGGAAATGACCTCATCTGAAGAAATGAAAAACTGAGGATCCACTTCGCGTCTGGACTTTAACGCGCACAACACTCGATCTGTTCCAACTCTTTTCGCCAGCGAGCTCGTTTCACGTCATCTTGCCTTAAAACAGTTCCGCACAGGTTGTGTTGCACAGCGACGTACTCAGGAGACATTGACATCACGGTTTGCAGCATTTCCTGCGATAGCCAGTAACAAGCATCAATTGCGCACCCGGTAGAGGGCTAAGGAGGCACGAGGCTTGCAGACTGAATGTGAAAAGGTATAACGATCCATACCGAAGATGTCTGCTGTCAAGATAGACACTTGTGGAAGATCCGACACACCATATCTGTTACGATCATTCAGTAATAATACTATGTTTGTTTGGTTCTGAGCCCCAGACAGTCAATGGTGATGCTTACTAGATAATAATGCTTTTGCTTTACGTCCCAATAACTACTTTTTACGGTTTTTGGAGACGCCGAGGTGCCAGAATTAAGTCCCGCAGGAGTTCTTTTAGTGCCAACAAGTCTACGGATACGAGGCTGACGTATTTGAGCACCTTCAAATAGCATCGCACTGAGCCTGCCAAGTTGGAGTCAGGTCCGCCTCTGTGGTGTGATTAGCTGCCACCCCCGGAGGCCCGGGTTCGATTCCAGGCTCTGCCATAACATTTGAAAAGTGGCACGAGGGCTGGAACGGGGTCCACTCAGCCTCGGGAGGTCAACTGAGTAGAGGTGGATTCAATTCCCACCTCAGCCATCCTAGAAGTGGTTTCCGTGGTTTCCGACTTCTCCTCCAGGCAAATGCCGGGATGGTACCTAACATAAGGCCACGGCCTCTTCCTTCCCTCTTCCTTCTCTACCCCTCCTAATCTTCCCATCCGAGACCAAGGCCCTTGTTCATCATAGCAGGTGAGGCCGCCTGGGCGAGGTACTAGTCACCCTCCCCAGTTGTATCCCCCGATCCAGAGTCTGAAGCTCCAGGACACTGCCCTTGAGGCGGTAGAGGTGGGATCCCTCGCTGAGTCCGAGGGAAAAACTAACCCTCGAGGGTAAACAGATTAAGAATGAAAGAAAGTTGGAGTCAGCGCCTCATCCGTCTGAGCCACACTGAGTCCACTGAAATGTAGCCTACTCACGGCAACACTTTCGCACCATTCATAATTCCAAATAATAATAATAATAATAATACTAATAATAATAATAATAATAATAATAATAATATTATCTGCTAGAGGATTTCTCTTCCAGTTCCAGCGGAAGTCAAGCGACTCCTCGGAAGGTTGTTTTCAGGGGTGGGATAGACGATATAATGTACGTAGAGGAAAGAGAACGTGATCTGATTCTTTGGAGAAAGAGAATATCGAAAAATGTGAAAGGTTTTTACATGAAGGCTGCGTGAGGTTTGCGAACCGAAAGCCTGTTGGTCGTGGAAAACGACAGAGAGAGATGAGCAATATCCGTGGTCGACAGGGGAAATCTAAGAAGTTGAGCGTGGACATAACACAGTGAAATGGAGGATGCACGCTCCGCTGAGCAGTCATTCGACCGGTCTGCTCTTACAAGGTAAAGCTATTAACTGTTAACCACATCACTCGCTGTACCGGCAAGTAGCGTGTTTACATTGCGTGCTCTGTGTTGGAACCAGATGTAATCTACAGCTCTGTTTCGTTTTCGAAAGGTCACGAGAGTGAGTGCTCCTCGAATCCAGGCGTTACTCGTAGACCAGAGTTGGTTTTCCCGTCAATTGGCAGGTCGCTGGTACACGCTCACCTTCTAAACGGGCCAAATGCCAAACACACACACACACACATACACACACAATGTATGTCATTCCTTTAAACTCCAGAACCAGACCAGATACTCCCACTGGATACGTAGTACGGACATGTCATAAAAAAACAAAATAAATTATTTCTGGAAATGATTTCTTCTGCTCAGGAACATGCAAATTAAACGATGCATGAATATTTCTCCAAATTCAAATGAAAATAACGTACATTGATGACCAACACGACAAACTCCCAGTCAAATTCGACACTTAGAGGAGTATAGCTGAGATGGGCAAAGCGTACCCAGCGGCATTCAAAGATTTCGGCAAACGTTTGATCTCCCTGGCCACTCACTTGCCTAGCAGGGGGTGATTTGGTTACGTGCCAGATGCGACCGTGCCGGATGCGACCCGGCCATTATCGTGCCAATAGCGACCGAGCGGATATGCATCGTGCCGCATGCGACCCATCAATCACTTACAACTTATCTGCATTAAGGGCTGTCACCAAGTGGCAGATTGTTTTTTATCAGCAGCTAACTTGGTATTTTCTAAAATAAAGGTCTGACACCGTTATTAGCAGGTTAGAGTGCCGTTGGTCGAAAGAAAAATATAATAATGTTGCTGGCTTTACGTCCCAGTAACTACTTTTATGGCTTAAGGAGACGCCGAGGTGCCGGAGTTTAGTCCCGCAGGACTTATTTAACGTACCAGTAAATCCATCGACACAAATCTGACGTATTTGAGCACCTTCAAATACCACCAGACTGAGCCAGTATCGAACCTGCCAAGTTGGAGTCGGCAGACCAGCATCTCAACCGTCTGAGCCGTCGAGCCACTTAGCCAGGATGAAAAAAAAATTCACTATCATAATGTAGGCCGGCAGGGTAGGAAAGTTGGTGTATACAATTTGTAATCACTAGATTGCGTACGAAAAGCCTGGATTCAAATCCAAACCTCTTCGCAGTGTTCAAATGAAGTGAAGGAATATGATGCTGTTGATGGTGATTCGGCCCTCGGATGGGGACGTAAAGCATTGAGCAGACCCCTTGGTATTATTCGAAAGGAGTAGGCTACGTGCCGACACCGGGTTTCATCTTTCCCTACCTCATTATCATAATCTCACATCCAGACGCGCAGGCCTCCCATGAGCGTCAGGTAGAAAGACCTGCACCAGGCAAGCGGAACACGTCCTCGGACACTCCCGGCACTAATAGGACACGATAAGTAGGTAGGCCTAAGTCGTAAATAATTTCAGAGAATTAGGATCTTTTTTTTTTTGTTGCTAGTGGTATTACGTCGCACCGACATAGACAGGTCTTAAGGCGACGATGGGATAGGAAAGGGCTAGGAGTGGGAAGGAAGCGGCCTTGTCCTTAATTAAAGTACAGCCCCAGCATTTGCCTGATGTGAAAATGGGAAACCACGGAAAACCATCTTCAGGGCTGCCGACAGTGGGATTCGAACCCACTTTCTCCCGGAAGCCAGCTCACAGCTGCGCGCTCCTAACCGCACGGCCAACTCGCCCGGTAGGGAATTTATTGAACATCTCCCTTGGTAAATTATTCCAATCCCTAACTCCTCGTCTTATAAACGAATATTTGCTGCAATATGTCGTCTTGAGTTCTAACTTTATCTTCATATTGTGATCTTTCCTACTTTTAAAAACACCACTCAAACGCCATCTCACCACTGAGCTCGGAACATCCCGCTTAGTCGAGCAGCTCGTCTTCTTACTTCTAAGTCTTCCTAGCCCAAGATTTGCAACATTTTCGCAACGCTACTCGTGTGTTTTGTTACCAAACATTATCGATTGTTTTCTGAAAGTGATTCAAACTTAATTTCGGAGTCCCCGGTACAGCGTAATTAGATTCTGATACAAATTTAGATATGACTAGCTAATGTACCCATGCTTCGCTACGGAATTCTACATTGTATTCAGAATTCTAGGTTAAATACTCTACACGTTGTGAATAAGATTATATTAAACTACATAGCTCTTAAAGTTACTCAGAAAAGCGACGGGCAAGTTACCGTACGTGTTTTCGCATGTGAAGACTTGGTTAGGAAATTATAATGGCAGGTCCTCTTGCCTACTGTCAGTCACAATCAACTTGGTAAGTTTTCATTATGATGGTAGTCAGTGGCCCGTCAGTGGAGTTGGGCAGTTTGATGATAATGGCAGACACTCACTCTCTACCTGTCCTTTTACATCCTCAGAAAGACTGTCTTTGTGGTTTTGCCAACTGAAATCATCACAGGTCATTACAATGAAGTCAACAGAAATGTCGCAGTTACAAGCAATGCTATCATAATTATGAAATACTCGATAAAATAGAAAACCGCACATTTTCTCATTTTTAACAGTACTATGCTGCCGATCTAACAGTCCAAAGTTCCCGACCTGGAATGACCAGGCCGCAGACAGCCGTGAACAATCCTCTCCCATTATTCCTTTAAGTGTGCACACTGCTCATTCCAATCCGTGCCACAGAGAAGGAATCAAATGCGTGGAGTACTATGATAAACCAGAATGTTACGTACCAGTAGTACCAGAAAACCGATGAACCAGAGGAAAGTCATGCTAAAGAAGAAAGTGATCTAACTCCACATTCCCCTGTGGAGGGGGGGGCGGTAGAATTACACCCACGGTATTCCCTGCGTGTCGTAAGGGGCTCTCAACTTGGGAGCGTGGGTTAGTGACCACGGGGCACTGAGTTGAGTCCTAGCACTGCTTCCACTTACTTGTGCCAGGCTCCTCACTTTCATCTATCCTATCCGACTTTCCTTCGTCAAATGTTGTTCTAATCCAACCCCGACGGGATTAGAACTTTCTAGGCCTGGAGAGTCGTTCGTTTTCACGCCCTTCGCAACTCTTGTCTTTCTTTCGCTGATATCTTCCTTTTTCGCAGTGTCGGATCCCTTCCATTTTTCTCCCTGATTAGTGTTAAATAAAGGATGGTCACCTAGCTGCACTTCCTCTTAAAACAATAATCACCACCACCACCAACTCCCCAGCTACTTCCCGCCAATATTCACGTAGTCGGCTATACTCCGTACGCAGCAGTAATCCCATCTATCGGAGATGAGTGCAAACAGAAGAGACGAAGCATATCACAAAATTATTAATAAAATAAAAAGTGTATGATCATGAAAGAAAATTAATTGTTCTATTAACCGGTGCTATCGGAGCTATAGCAGCTACTATAGGAATAATTAAGTGATTCCAACAGTCAATGTAATGTCATTGTTGAGTACTTTTATGAGCTTTTGATATTGTAGGCTTCACATTTAGTTTTCTTCCAACTCTCTGATATTGGGGCATCTAATGTAAAGGGAGTCTTCCTTTCTTTCATGACTCCCGCTTGTCTTATTCTTCAAGCAATCGTTCCTTTACGATCTCCCTTGGTTAACTCTCGTTCTTTTCTGAACCCGACAGTATTACGTATGGAAGCATAGAGACTCTTTAATTTTCACGCCCTTAGTAGCCCTTGTCCTTCTTAGGCCGATAAATTCATTTTTCGAAGTATCGGGCCCCTTCCATTTTTTCTCACTGATTAGTATTATTTGAGGATGGTTGCCTAGTTGTACTTTCTCTTAAAACAATAATCACCACCACCACTCTTATCATAGTCGGTACGGTAAAACTGAATAAAACATACATGATCGGAAAGGAGCGACTAGCACTAATGCATTGACTATATTTTGTGACAGTACAGGGCCTAACTTCATACTTTGAACTTAACAAACCTAACGAACGTTCGGTAAATATTCAACAATGAGGCCTAAAGCGCAACTTGACCTTTTCCAATGATGATGATGATTCCTGCCCTTTATTTGTCCTTTTAAGGTGAAAACAGAAAAGCACGGAACCCTATCTTCAGGACGGTCGTCTGTGGAATTCAAACCACTGACCATTCGATTTCAGCAAACTCGCCGGAATAGCGTGCTGCTGATAACTGCTGTTCGGGTTGGCCAGTCGTTAATTAATAATACTATAACTAGAACACAGCTGTCCGGCTGCACATCTGAATGGCTAGCGTACCTTCTGGCCCTGAGGACCCGGGTTCGATTCTCGTCCGGGCCAAGGATTATTACATTAACAAGTGCATTCCTATGGTTCAGAGACTGGGTATATCTGTCGTCTTCAACACTTGTACGCAGCACACAATAGGACTTGTCACTCACCACCACCACCAACACCACATTAACATGTAGCATTTCTCCTCTAATGGTTGGCGTCAAGAAAAGCATCCAGCCGTAAAAGAATATCAAATCTGCTACACACCCTGACCCGCAGTAAGAACCGGATAGAGTGGAGAGTAATAGAAACGAGCCCAGTGGCATCACTGTTCGCTTCTCACCAAGGCAGTCCGGGTTTGATTCCCAGCCAATACGAGTGGGATTTACGAAATGAAATACTACGCCCGTTTTCCTGGAGATGAAAAATGGGAAACCACGATAAATCATTTTAGAGGATGGCCGACGGGGTATTCGAACCCAGCAGCCTACCGAAGTAGCTGTAATTAGTCGTCCGGCAACGCACTGACCTATCCTGCTTGGTACCTTCTCCCAGACATGGAGGTGCAGCTCCATATGTGGACATATTTTAGGAAAATACTATTTATTTGCTACTGGCTTTACGTCTCACCGACACAGATAGGTCTTATGGCGACAATGGGATAGGAAAGGCCTAGGAGTTGGAAGGAAGCGGCTGTGGCCTTAATTAAGGTACAGCCCGAGCATTTGCCTGGTGTGAAAATGGGAAACCACGGAAAACCATCTTCAGGGCTGCCGATAGTGGGATTCGAACCCACTATCTCCCGGATGGAAGCTCACAGCCGCGCGCCTCTAACCGCATGGCCAACTCGCCCGGTGGGAAAAGACGTAAACGCATCACCATATTTCGTGTTGTAAAACGAGTTTCCCCCAGAAGTGTTATGTAAAGTAGGGGCAGTAGCTGCTTATAAGACTTTTTGAAATGACATTGCACTTCGTTTAGCTTACCTTATCTTGGGTGATGACACAACTTATCAAATGACAATTTGCTTGTCAACGCCGGTCGCATCCTGTCAACGCCGGTCACATCCGGCACGGTTACAGATTATGCGGTCGCTAGTGGCACGGGTCGCATGCGGCACGGTCGCATCTGGCACGCCACCGGTGATTTATGACGGAAGTTCGCATTCCCCTTCAGAAATCCTCACAGCTCTGTTGCCAATGCACCTCTTGTAAAATAGTCGTCAGTCTCTCTTTTCAGCTCAGACAATTCACACTTGCTTTGTTCGCTGTTTCAAAGTTTTGGATTATTTCTTTGCTTCGTTAATTAATATTTGTGAAGTGTGTTGCTTTTCATTTCACTTCACGCAGTGATGTGGAGACCATGGGAATCACACCTGGAAATTATACAACCGGGGAGAATGACCAGTACCTCGCCCAGGCGTCCTCACCTGCTATGCTGAACAGGGGCCTTGGTGGGGGATTGGAAGATTGGAAAGGATAGGCAGGGAAGAGGGAAGGAAGCGGCCGTGGCCTTAAGTTAGGTACCATTCCGGCATTTGCCTGGAGGAGAAGGGGAAAACACGGAAAACCACTTCCAGGATGGCTGAGGTGGGAATCGAACCCACCTCTAATCAGTTGACCTCCCGAGGCAGAGTGAACCCCGTTCCAGCCCTCGTACCACTTTTCAAATTTTGTGGCAGAGCTGGGAATCGAATGCGGACCTCCGGGGCTGGCAGCTAATCACACTAACCACTACACTACAGAGGCGGACAATTATTATTATTATTATTATTATTATTATTATTATTATTATTATTATTATTATTATCCCAGTCCCTGGTTCGTGATTTTACTTTTCCTTTGCTGGGCGAGTTGTCCTTGTGGTTAGGGGCGCGCCGCTGTGAGCTTGCATCGGGGAGATAATGGGTTCAAGCCCCACTGTCGGCAGCTCTGAAGATGGTTCTCCGTGGTTTCCCATTTTCACACCAGGAAAATGCTGGGGAAGTACCTTAATTAAGGCTACGGGCCCTTCCTTCCCACTCCTAGGCCTTTCCTAGCCCATCGTCGCCATAACACCTATCTGTGATGGTGCGACATAAAACAAATTGTAAATAATTGTTGTACTTTTCCTTTCTTTACTGAAAGCGAGACACTGATATTAGCAGCATGAAATTACGTATAATATTTTAATGGGCCTACTTTGGTATCAATTTAAGTTTAGTCTTTGTCGAGTTTATTTGCCAATCCCTTCTTCCTGTTTTTTCTTTCTTTCTTTCTTTCAACATCTGCGACCACCACACGGGTTAACCACGAAACAAATTATTCTGCGATATTGGTTTGTGCTGTGGTTCATGATCAAGTTTTTATATTTATATTTTGACTTTAGAATAAATTAAATGTTAACATTTTTAAATAATCGACGCAAAATATGACAACCTTGCTTTTGTCAGAGCTCACTTGCCTTTTAAACGACACGCGCCTCTTGTGTCCAGAGGAAAGGAGCCGACTGTCAACCCTCATTATGACTAAGGCGGGCAGAATGACAACCCTCATTATTACCAGGGTGGGCCAAGTTTTGAGATCAGAGGATACCACGTGGGTATGCTTTGAGCGTCAGGACTATACTGTCTACTGTATTGGCGCAGTGTTCTATGGTAATAATAATAATAATAATCGTATGGCCTCAGCTACCGTGTGCAGACATTTCAATTTGACGCCATCTGGCTGTCTGCTCGTCAATTTCGACGTTCCGCTTTACTCTAGGCCCCCACTAGATGGCAGATCGAGTAAACCGAAACTCTCTTGGGCGTCTATGGCTGAGATTTAATGAATTTTTTCGGGTAAACACCAAATGTGTCACCAGAGATCTTTTACATGCCGACATCGCACGACATGGAGTGTCGAATGGACTTTTTTCCGCCCTTCAAAAATCCGACTACCTCTGCCGGGTTTGAACCCGCTATCTTGGGATCCGGAGGCCGACACTCTACCGCTACTTCGTTTCATGTCCTCTGTCTTTTATGCTAAACTAGATAATATGTTTCCGCCTGTCGCGTCGCGTTGTTTTTACGTCCCACGTTTGAAGAATTTTCGGGGACGCCGAGGAAGTCCCGCAGGAGTTCCTTTACATGCCAGTAAATCTCCCAACGCGACGCTGACGTATTTGATCGTCTTCAAATACCACAGCATTGAGCCAGGATCGAACCTGCCAAATAGGAGTCAGAGTGAACTGGGCACCACCATAACGGTAAGGGAAGATGATTTAATCTCAGGTCACACAGTTTCGTGTAGAGAATTTCATTCACAGAGGTTTACAGACTGAACAACAGCATGCATGTACGTCGCTGAAAGAAAGAAAAAGAAACGACTTTTCCCTTTGCGAAAATCCCCCACCCATGGGACCCATGGCATAATGCCGTGTAACAAACTCAACGCGCGTTTCGAATATCTTCCCTTTCTTCATCAGGAGAAAACAGAAGCACGACGCTAAGAGAAAGCAACAAAGAACTTGAAATGGTGCCCTCAGATAGGCCAAGCTAGGGACAACGAATGGTAGCAGTAAAGCAGGTAGCCATGAGCCTGTGTCGCGGGCTGTTTACGTATTTCTAGCGCCTCCCTGATGACTTTGGGGCGATGTTCATTTATCCGCGTCCTCTTGTTGAAGAAAGTCAAGGTACCTTTCGAAACGCGCGTATTGTAGTTTATTAGACGGCACAATCCCAAAATTATTAAATCATGTATAGTTACTTCTTTCTTCCTTAATCTGTTTACACTCCAGGGTCTCTACCGCCTCTGGAGCTTCAGACTCTGGGTCGGGGATACAACTGGGGAGGATGGCCATTACTTCCCCGAGGCGGCCTCACCTGCTATACTGAACAGGGGCCTTACGGGGGGATGGGAAGATTGGAAGGGATAGACAAGGAAGAGGGAAAGAAGCGGCCAGGACCTTAAGTTAGGTACCATCCCGGTATTTGCCTGGAGGAGAAGTAGGAAACCACGGAAAACCACTTCCAGGATGGCTGAGGTGGGAATCGAACCTACCTCTACTCAGTTGACCTCCCGAGGCTGAGTGGATCCCGTTCCAGCCCTCGTACCACTTTTCAAATTTCGTGGCAGAGCCGGGAATCGAACCAAGGCCTCTGGGGATGGCAGCTAATCACACTAACCACTACACCACAGAGGCGGACATGTATAGTCACACGGGGCGTAAACGATATCTATATGTTCAGTTATTTCTGAGAAATGTGAACCTCTTTCCTTTTTTTGAGCGAGTGTACTGAACCAGTGTGGATGCGCCCACACCTGCCGAGACAAGATTGCTACTATAATGAAATTGACAAGGGAATCTGGAAATCCCCGGACAGATTACCTCATGGTTAGCCTGCCGTAAGTAGCGACGAACCTGATGGGCGTCCTATAAAATAAACATAATTACAGTCTTCAATAGTCAAAAGTAAGGCGCTTGCGCAGGAACTGATGAGCTCAGATACTGTATATGTGAGCTGATGGGCAACAAGCCTTACTGACGTATGGCAGGGAATAAGGGACCGCCATTCAGTTCTAACGCTGCTATTATTGCGCTTACCATGCGGTGTGGCTTTCATGTTCCTTGCCTTGAGCCGCGCCAACAGGAGACTAGCGAGAAGAAGGCTACTCTTTGCCTCATGCCGCACCAGGAAGAGGCTTGCGGTATCCAACGACTTTCTTGTCAATTTCGCTGCGGAGTATAACCCTATTATTGATTAAGTCAATTACGGATATTACATATTTCACAGGTTCGATAGAAGGAACTAACAACGTGCAACTCAATGAAGTATGACAGTGCCCGGACCTCCCCGTCACTTCTAGGCAACCCTTTGTGACTTCGCGATCTCTGCAACACCGCCATTTAGTGACTAGCTACATTAATTGTGAGAGCCATTTGCATAATGAAGCGTCTCCGTTCAAGGCCGAGCTTGTTGACCGGTAACCAATGTACCGTCAAACGCGGAGAGTAGGCTTATCTACCATTCCCAGTGCCGTAGAGCCTCCGAGGCTCGGCCTCGCACCACTGCATACCGTGGTTCAAATCCCGGTCACTCCATATGAGATCTGTGCTGCGGAGGCGGGACAGGTTTTTCTCCGGGTAGTCCAGTTTTCCCTGTCATCTTTCATTCCAGCAAAACTCTCCATTCTCATTTCATAGCATCTATCAGTGATTAATAAATCACTTTGGGAGTGGCGACTTCATCGTACTAATAGCCTTGATTTCATTTCATCCCTGACCCGATCAATGACTGGAAAACAGGTTGTCGGTTTTTTTCCAGTACCGCCCTGCGACTGATTGTAGCAACCAACTCTCTCACTACTTTCATGTCTTTTATTTCCAGGTAACGAGTAAGACATTCTAAGTCTACCCATGTAACTGCATTGCACTTGAAACACAAAAATGGACTTAATTTTTTATGTCAGACATTCATTTCAAGGCCCCTGTTCAGCATAGCAGGTGAGGCCGCCTGTGTGAGGTACTGGTCCTGTTGCACAGTTGTATCCCCCGATCCAGAGTCCGGAGGTCCAGGACACTGCCCTTGAGGTGGTAGAGGTGGGATCCCTCGCTCAGCCTGAGGGAAAAACCGACCCTGGAGGGTAAGCAGATGAAGAAGAAGAAGAAGAGAAGGAAGAAGAAGACATTAATTTCACGTCTTATTGAAAGTCGTTCTTCTTTCTTTCTTAATCCGTTTTACCCTCCAGGATTTTTCTCTCGGATTCAGCGAGGGATCCCACTTCCACGGACTCAAAGGCAGTGTGCTGGAGTGTGAGACTTTGGGTTCGGGGGATACAACTGCAGAGCAGGATTAGTACCTCGCCAAGGCCGGCTCATCTGCTGTGCTGAACAGGGTGGATGGGAAGATTGGAAGGGATAGGTCTTTTGTTAAGTACCATCCCGGCATTTGCCTGGAGGAGAAGTGCGAAACCAAGGAAAGCCACTTCGAGGATGACTGAGGTGGGAATCGAACCCCTCTCTATTCACCTGAGCTCCCGAGACTGAGTGCAGTCCGCTGCAGCCCTCGTACCAATTTTCAAATTTCGCGGCAGAGCCGGGAATCGAAGCCGGGCCTCCGGGGGTGGAGCTAATCACACTAACCACTACACCACAGAGACACCTAGCCTTTAGCTGATCCCCTCACGAGCTCATCTTTTTGCTCCCTAATATACATTCGTTAAAATGTTCATGGCTACTTTGTTCATTTTCCACCTACTTTCAGAGATGGTTGTCGTCTACTAACAGGTAGGTAACGCGTTACGTTGTTCTTGTGTTAGGCTGCTCAGGCTGTCGTAAAAGGAACATTCTATCAGGAACGTTTTCGCTTGAAACTGATATGACTGATTAAAAAGTGATTTTTGTGATGTTTTCTGAGTATAAACATGGTTTCTCAGGTTTTTCCGACCTATCACGAAAACTTCACTACTGCATACAAAGAACCTTAAAATACTTCCAGTTGAGAACTTATACGACAACACTACTTAAAAGCGATTCAAAACTCAAAATAAAAGTTGGTGTTCCGTGTATCTAGGGCTACTGAGCCCGGAGCCGTGGATTCTATTCCGGACTGATTCTAGGTGCAAGTCTTTCTAGTTGATGACCATGGGTAACGTGCGTGTCTGTTGAGGCTGGGCGGAGTGGTCCAGTCCGGTGGGATTTAAAGGAGCTCGTATTTTAGTGACGCGTCTTCGAAAACCATCACAAGTAGTTACTGGTCTCCCTGACTCAGTCGGGAGTCAAACCGAGGATCCCTTGGTCCAAGAAGCAATATGCGAACAACTGACCACGTGTCACCTCGTATTCTGGTACACAAAGGCGCCATGGACTTTCGTTTAGAGTTTTCTGTCCCTTTAAGTGGACGTAGGTAGTCTCCGACTCGCGCTCGAAGGCACATAAATGAAGACAATAAACTTATGACAAAGTCTTTACTCTACAAAACTGAAAATTGTGCACAAAATTAGTTAATATTTGTATTAATTTGATTAGACAAATATATCCTCAAATACGTGCCGTGAGTTCGTACAAGTCTGGCGCTACCTCACAAATATTCCGTTGCATAAAAGTTAATGTTATTGTTATTCCGGAAATTGTAAATCAGCTGAGAACGTTAGATGAGTTCAATGTCCACTTCGCGAAACTACAGTAACTAGACTGTCATGTTCGGATCCACAAACATGTTGAAGTGACGCCTGTTCTTGCTCGAAACTCGCGACCAGGATAGCACCTCACTTTCTAAGCTTTTCAAATAAAACTATTTGTAATATTCACGCAAGCATTACGCAGTATGTGGCAACAACCTCCCTGAGTAACTTGATGCAGACCGCACTTATCGTTGTAACGCAGCAACACAAATTATTAACTATAATCAAAACGTTTACTTTCATTTTGTTACTTTCCGTGTCTCATGCTATTTGTCCCTTGGCCTTCTGACCCCGACTGATCTTGGCTCAGTCCGGTGGGATTTGAAGGAGCTCATCATATACGTCAGTAGATTTACTGGCACGTAAAAGAACTCCTTCGAGACAAAATTCCGGCACCTCGGCATCTCCGAAAACACTTAAAAGTAGTTTTTGGGACGTAAAACAACATAACTTTCTTGGAACCGAGCGAGCTGGCCGTGCGGTTAGGGGTGCGCATTCGTGAGATAGTGTGTTCAATTCGAACCCCACTGTCGGCAGCTGGGGCTGTACCTTAAATAAGACCACGGCCACTTCCCCGCCCCATCGCCGCCATAAGACCTACCTGTGTTGGCATGACGTAAAAAAAAAAAAAAAAAAAAAAAAAACAACCCTTCCTTGGTCAGACGTAACGCTGTTAAGTTTCCATGCAAAGTCCTTTCCGTAACACCGTCATATCATCGGATGTCTATGCTAAATTCTGTCAGTCCTAGAGGTTGTTATTCTTTCTGGTGGAAAACACCAAGATTACCCTACATCTCCATCAGGGAGACACAAACACAAGTCATAATAACTGGTTATGGAGCAACTTGTTCCTAGACTTACAAGTTTTTCTCATAGTGTGAACCGTGTCACCTAACACAAGCAACCAGAATACCGCGTGAAACGTGAGAACAGTTAAGTAGTAGTTTTTTAAATGCCATTCTGTGTGTGTTCATAACAACAAGGATCAGAAATACAATGTTGCTTCTCACTACTCGAAAGTACTCACCCATGAAGGCGTGTGTTCATCTCCCTGCGGCTGTTGTCTTAACGAATCGTCGCCGCCATCTCCATCCTCATCGTCATCCTCATCCTCGTCTTCGTCATCGTCATCATCAAAATCATCTTCATCGAAATCGTCGTCTTCGTCCTCATCTTCGTAAGAATCCTGCCCTTGGGGCTTCCAGTGGTGAACTGGGGTGTGTGGAGGGGGTGTCGGGGTGGTGGTTGTGCTGGTAGTTTGTACCTTCTCCAAGCGATTCAGGAGCCGCTCTAGGTGCGGGTACCGCTGGGCTTGGTGGTGAATGTTTTTACTTGACCGGGTAGCAGCGTGGCTGGACTTGAAGTAGTATCCCTCAGCCGAACAGCAGAGCTGTAGGACAAGTCCTAAGGTTACGAGAATGAACACTGGTCGAACCATTGCGGCTGTTAGGTGTCTTCACGAACACACGACATCCCGGCACGGTCTATCGCGCCACACGGCCAACACTAACTGAGCTACTCGCTCGAGCTTAGCACGAGGCAGACCAGCACACAGTCGGTCCACGCTTCTCATTGGTCGAGCCCTAGGAGGGGAGGCACCCCATTCGATCAGCTGATACCTCGACAATATCGAGCGTATAACCCGTCATCAGTTCAGAGGACGCCGGGTTCGATTGCCGTCCGGGTCAGGAATTTTAGCCGCGTCTCTTTAATTCGTCTACCGGGCGAGTTGGACGTGCGGTTAGAGGCGCGCAGCTGTGAGCTTGCATCCGCGAGATAGTAGGTTCGAACCTCACTGTCGGTTTCCGTGGTTTTCCATTATCACACCAGGCAAATGCTGGGGCTGTACCTTCCAACTCCTAGCCCTTTCCTATTCCATCGTCGCCATAAGACCTATCTGTATCGGTGCGACGTAAAGTAATTTGTAAAAAAATATTCCTCCGGCTCAGGAGCTGAGTTTTTCTGTACGTCTTAAAATCTTCACGTAACTAGACCATAGCACATCCATCTCTCCACGTAGGGTTGGCGTTAGGAAGGGCACCCGCCCGTAAAAATGGGCCAAGTCCTGACCGCAGTAAATTGAGAAAAGACCAGGACTATTATTGTTATACTACTACTACTACTACTACTACTACTACTACTACTACTACTACTACTAATAATAATAATAATAATAATAATAATAATAATAATAATAATAATAATAATAATAATGCGTCTGCCTCTGTGTTGTACTGGTTAGTGTGATTAGCTCCACCCTCGGGTTCGATTCCCGGCAGGGTGGGGAATTTTAACCATAATTGGTTAATTCCGCTGGCACGGGGGCTGGGTGTATGTGTCGTCTTCATCCTCATCACGACGCGCAGGTCGCCTACGAGCTTCAATTCAAAAGACCTGCATCTGGCGATCCTCGGACACTCCCGGCACTAAAAGCCATACGCCATTTCATTTTTCCACCCCCGGAGACCCGGGTTCGATTCCCGGCTCTGCCACGAATTTTGAAAAGTGGGTCGAGGGCTGGAACGGGGTCCACTCAGCCCCGGGAGGTCAACTGAGTAGAGGGGGCTTCGATTCCCTCCTCAGCCATACTCGAAGTGGTTTCCTGTGGTTTCTCACTTCTACCAAACGCCGGGATGTGAGGCCATGGCCGCTTCTTTCCCTCTTCCTTGCCCATTCGTCCCAATCTTCCCATCCCCCATCACAGGCCTGTTCAGCATAGCAGGTGAGGCCCCCTGGGCGAGGTACTGGTCCTCCTTGCAGTTGTATCCCCTGCTCCAGGCGGTAGACGCGTGATCCCGTGTTGAGTCGGAGAGAAAACCACCCTTGGAGGGTAAACGGATTAAGAAAGAAAGAATGAAAGAAAGAAGGGAAATAATAATAATAATAATAATAATAATAATAATAATAATAATAATAATAATAATAATAATAATAATAATGATAACACGCAGCGTGTGACCTCCAGACAGGTCTTCCAAATTACAGCCTATAGCCGACTCGTGAGAATTGGGTCCTACTTTTGATGAATTCTAATGCTGAAGACAAGTAGTCCCCGAGCTGGAGGAATTAACGAATAATGGTCAAAATCCCCAAACCCACCGAGAATCGAACCCGAGACCCCTTCGACCAAATACCAGCACGTCAGCCATTTAGTTATTATTATTATTATTAGTAGTAATAGTAGTAGTATGAGGCCAATTAGGGTTCCTCACGTGTTTCACAGAGACATAGATGGTCTGCGGCTGAGTTTGCAGGCTGCCCCGACACGAAGACTGTGTTGCCAGTTCACACTGGGAGTCGATTGTGCCTGGATTGGGGTAGGTATCAGAAGGCTACTGGGAGTTGTATCATGATCACAGCAGAAGTTACACTTGCTTATCACAATTGCTTGTAATATATGCGAATACTCAGGGCTACGATTGGCCTACAATGAACATGTTGTCATAATTCAACGTTTTATTTGAAACTCCTTCTGGCGCTTTTCCCACAGCTTGTGAAGTCACGGGTGCAAATTGTGTGGACTTAGCCCTGTTTTGCGGCCGGATGCTCTACCTGACGCTAACACTATCTGTAGAGCTGCAATCTGGTGCTTGGTAGTGTAGTGCGTTGTCTGAATTCGAAGAGGAGCCGCAGTCCCCGGCCCAGAAAAGTTATTCACATGCGAATTAAAATCGCCGACCCGGTCGGGAATAGGACACGGGTCCCTCTGAACCGAAGGCCTTAACGCTGACCATGGTTTCAAAATTATTATTTCCAGAAAATAATTTAACAGTTATTTCACTAACATCAGTTTTCAAAGCTGGAGTCTGATACAGTATTTATATGGGAAAGTTCTGCTCATTCAAACCCCGCAATAAACTGTTGTTTCATTTCAACTTTTACTTTTTGTGACTTCTCTTTGCATAGGTATTAAACTTTGATGCAATATGATATTCTTCCCAGTATTTTTCACATTTTTATTAAATATTTTATTCATATTTCACTTTTTTTTTTGCTAGTTGTTTTACGTCGCACCGACACAGATAGATCTTACGGCGACGATGGGACAGGAAAAGGCTAGGAGTTGGAAGGAAGCGGCCGTGGCCTTAATTAAGGTACAGCCCCAGCATTTGCGTGGTGTGAAAATGGGAAACAACGGAAAAGCATTTTCAGGGCTGCCGACAGTGGGGTTCGAACCTACTATCTCCCGAATACTGGATACTGGCCGCACTTAAGCGACAGCAGCTGTCGAGCTCGGTCACTTTTTATTTGGACATTTATTAGCCCATACAGGAATTTTGGTTACATATAAATTATCCTAATGCTAATGATCCTAAATTCCAGCGATAATAATCGTATTAATTCAAAATCATATTATGTTACAATGTCGCATTATTCTGGAATAAGTGTCACATCTTCCTTTAACTATTCTTTGCTGAGCACAGTAGTGAGTTAAAGGTAGGAACAATGTAAACTTCGGACGACAGGGTTTGAATAATGATGTCTTCATCTGCGTCGGAATAAGCTGTAAATAACTTGGGAAAAGGCATCAGTCATGGCCTAATAACATTCAACTCCCTGCACCTGGTTATCAGCTGGAGGGGAGGCGAGGAGCTGCTTCCCGCGAACTAAGGAGACAGTATGGGCCACCTTCTCCTGGCCTGAGGTGGACGAGGCCCGCCTCCTCCTTCAGGGGAGGAGCAGTAGTATTAAACACTGTTACATAGGGATGGGCTGCGAACGGAACCGACACTCTTGATGCACGAGCGCTATCTAGCAACTGTTTTCGGAACTGCTTGAAACGTTCCTCCCTTGATAATTATCATCGTTATTGTTAATTTTGTAGCTCTATTCTGGCGATGATGATGATGATGACGACCATGATAGTATTGGTAGGTAATATCACAGTATACTTCTTGATAATCGCCAATATTGTCCGACTCGTTGGCTGAACGGTCAGCGTACTGGCCTTCGGTTCAGAAGGTCCTGGGTTCAAATCCCGGCCGGGTCGGGGATTTTAACCTTAATTGGTTAATTCCAATGGTCCGGGGGCTGGCTGTATGTGTTGTCATCATCATCATTTCATCCTCATCACGACGCGCAGGTCGCCTACGGGTGTCAGATAGAAAGACCTGCAACTGGCGAGCCGAACCCTTCCTGGGATATCCCGGCACTAAAAGCCATACGACATTTCATTTTTCATCACCAATATTAATTTCAATGACGTAAAACAGAAAAAAGGCGAGTGCTTAGCGTATGATTTTACAACAAAAATATTTTACGAATTTTATTGTGCATCATAATAGCCGCCTCCGCAGTCTAGGAAGGCCCCGGGATCGATTCCGGCCAGGTCAGCGTCTCAGTGAGGTAGAGGACCTAGTCTAGAAAGCCAAGAATAACAGTCTAGAGGATTCGTCGTGCTGACCACACATCATCTCGTTATCTACTGGCCTTCGATCTGAGCAGAGGTCACTTGGCAGGCGAAGGCCCGCTAGGGCTGTCGCGAAAAAGGGTCTTTTGTAAATAATAATAATAATAATAATAATAATAATAATAATAATAATAATAATAATCTTCAATAATCGCCAACGTGAACTTGATCTACATAATAAAAACAACTTTCATTTACCGGTACTATTGGAATATTCCAGCAAATTTTTCAGGATTTATTATTTATTATAATAATAAAAATGCATTGCGACAGAATCTTAAGTAATCGCCAATGTGAACTTCAACAAAACGCCGGCGAGCGTATTACGTATAATACGACAACAATTTCTTATCAGTTATTGATTTTACAGTAATAAGAGCTTCTGAGAAGAGATGCTAGAACTCACCAATATGAACTGCAATTACTGAAGACTTGAGAGTAGGCTGGTGTATAGTTCATTCGTGAACCGTCTTTTGTCAGTGCTCTTTGTCGCACTCTGTATAGCAATTGGCGGGCTTGGTCAAGACTTCATTCACAACGTTTATTTTTAATGGTTTCATCTATTTTCGAATTAAGTTAGTGGCTTTACCCGTATTAGATTTGTTTTCATCTTTCATGTGCAATTCGTAATGATTTACCATCGATATCTGTTTATCAATTTCCTGATCATGGCAAATAAGGGGTTCAAGGACATTTCGATGGCTAAATGCTGCTGATTTTTGGCCTACGGGGTCCCGGGTTCAACTCCCGGCCGGAGTGCCATCCTGACAGACGCGCAGCTCTCAGTCGCGCTATCTCACAATAAAATGCCCGCGCACTGGCCTCAATAGAAATACTGCTCCACAGCTCCGCGATCTAGTTTTACCAGGCTCGCGCTCCACTATGTCAAGTGCAAACGTTCCGAAAATTATCTTTTTACACTTCAATCTGAAGTAGAATTTTAAAATGGATTTGCTCAAGTTTGTTAGTGTGCAAGTTACCGAGCGTGGACTCTTCTTACATTTTAGTAATCACTTTATAATTATTCAAATTAGTTACTGTTTTAGTTAACCGTAAAGGGAATCCCTTTTAGTATCATTGTTCACGCTTAGTGAAGAGCAACCGCAGTACTCTTATGTTGTTGTTTGAGTCATCAGAACATAGACTGGTTTGATGCAGCCCTCCATGCCACCCTATCCTGTGCTAACATGTTCATTTCTACGTAACTATTGCGTCTTACATCTTCTCTAATTTGCTTGTTATATTCATACCTTGGTCTATCCCAACCGTTCTTACCGCTTACACTTCCTTCAAAAACCAACTGAGTGTCTTCAGATGTGTCCTATCATTCGATCTCTTCTTCTCGTCAAATTTAGCCAAATCGATCTCCTCTCACCAATTCGATTGAGGATCTTATCATTCGTGATTCGATCTATCCATCTCACCTTCAGCATTCTTGTGTAACACCACATTTCAAAATCTTCTATTCTCTTTCTTTCTGAGCTAGTTATCGTCCATGTTTCACTTCCATACAATGCCACGCTCCACACGAAAGTCTTCAAAAACATCTTTCTAATTCCGATATCAATGTTTGAAGTGAGCAAATTTCTTTTCTTAAGAAAGCTCTTCCTTGCTTGTGCTAGTCTGCATTTATGTCCTCCTTACTTCTGCCATCGTTGGTTATTTTACTACCCAAGTAACAATATCCATCTACTTCCTTTAAAACTTCATTTCCTAAACTAATATTACCTGCATCAACTGCCTTTCTTCGACTGCACTCCATTACTTTTGTTTTGGACTTATTTATTTTCATCTTGTACTCCTTACCCAAGACTTCGTCCATACCATTCACCAGCTTTTCAAGATCTTCTGCAGTCTCAGATAAAACAATATCATCGGCAAATCTCAAGGTTTTAATTTCCTCTCCTTGGATTGTGATTCCCTTTCCAAATTCCTCTTTGATTTCCTTTACTGTCTGTTCTATGTAAACATTGAAGAGGAGAGGGGACAAACTGCAGCCTTGCCTCACTCCTTTCTGGATTGCTGCTTCTTTTCACTGCAGACTGATTTTTATACAGATTGTAGATAATTCTTCGTTCTCAGTATCTGATCCCTATCATCTTCAGAATCATAAATAGCTTGGTCCAATCAACATTATTGAATGCCTTTTCTAGATCTACGAATGCCATGTACGTGGGCTTGTCCTTCTTGATTCGATCCACTAAGATCAGACGTAAAGTCAGGATTGCTTCACGTGTTCCTACATTTCTTCTGAAGCCAAATTGATCTTCTCCCAGCTCAGCTTCAACTTGTTTTTCCATTCTTCTGTAAATAATACGTGTTAAAATTTTGCAGGCATGAGATACTAAACTAATGGTGCGGTAGTTTTCACACCTGTCAGCACCGGCTTTCTTGAGAATAGGTATAACAACATTCTGTCTCATACGTCTTGCACACTAAATGGAATAACCTTGCCATGCTGGTTTCTCCTAAGGCTGTCAGTAATTCAGGGGGAATGTCATCAATTCCTGGTGCCTTGTTCCTCTTTAGGTCTCTCACAGCTCTGTCATATTCTGACCTCAAAATTGGGTCTCCCATTTCATCAACATCAACAGCCACTTCTTGTTCCAGAACCCTATCATATAATTCTTTACCTTGATACAACTGTTGGATATGTTCCTGCCATCTTTCTGCTTTGTATTCTTTCCCTAGAAGTGATTTTCCATCTGAGCTCTTAATATTCATACACCTAGGTTTCATTTCTCCAATGGTTTCCTTGATTTTCCTGTATGCAGCATCTACCTTTCCTAGGACAATACAACCTTCAACACTTCTCCTTCAGCCAGTCTTCCTTAGCTACCTTGCACTTTCTATCCACTTCATTCTTTAATCGCCTGTATTCATTTCTGCACTCTTCATTTCTAGCATTCTTGTATTTTCGTCTTTCGTCAATCAGGTCTAGTATCTCATGAGTTATCCATTAATTCTTAGTTGACCTTTCCTTCCTTTCTAACATTTCTTCAGCAGCCCTACTGATTTCATTTTTCATGACTCTCCACTCTTCCTCTATTGTGTTTCCTTAAGCCTTTTCATTTAGTCCTTGTGCAACATGTTTCTTGAAACAATCCCTCACACTCTTTTCTTTCAATTTGGCTAGGTCCCATCTCCTTACATTTCTTCCTTTCTTCAATTTCTTCAACTTCAGATGGCATTTCATGACCAACAAGTTGTGGTCAGAGTCTACGTCTGCTCCTGGGAAAGTTTTGCAATCCAACACCTGGTTTCTGAATGCCTAATCATAATGACGTCAATTTGATACATTTCATTGTCTTCAGGTCTCGTCCACGTATACAGCCGTTGTTTGTGGTGTTTGAACCAAGTAAAAATGACTAAATTATGATCAGTGCAGAATTCAACCAGCCGACTACCTCTTTCGTTCCTTTGTCGCAATCCGAATTCTCGTACTGTGTAACCTTTTCTTCCTTGGCCTATCACTGCATTCCAGTCTCCCATCACAATTAGATTATCGTCTTTTACATATTGTAGTAAATCTTCTATCTCTTCATATATTCTTTCGATTTCCTCGTCATCCACTGAGCTAGTAGGCATATAGACCTGCACTATTGTGGTGGGCATTGGTTTGGTGTCTATCTTGACAACAATAATTCTTTCACTATGCTGGTCGCAGTAGCTTATCTGCTGCCATATTTTCTTATTCATTACTAGCTGATGTACCCGTGCTTCGCTACGGAATTCTAAATTTTATACAGAATTCTAGGTTAGGTAGTGTAAACGTTGTGAGCAAGATTGTATTAAGTTGGATAGCTCTTAACGTTGCCCTAGAAGCACGACGGGTAATGGTAGGCCACCTTGCCTACCGTCAGTCACAATCAGGTTGGGGAGTTTTCATTATAAAGGCAGACACTCACTCTCCGCCTGCCTTTATAGATTCTCAGAAAGACTCTCTTAGTGGTTTTCCTAACTGAAATGAACATGGGTCATTGCAATGACGTCGGTAGGAATGGCGCGATTAAAAGCAATGCCTTCATATGAAATACTCGATCAAGTGGAAAACCACACATTTTTTCACTTTTAACAAACAGTACTATGCTGCCGAACTAACAGTCCAAAGCTACAGAGCTGGAATGACCAAGACGCAGATATCCGTGATCCGTGAACAATCTTCGTCCTTTATTTCGCCGGGGGGGGGGGGTTGTGTTCAAATAGTGGATAGTCCCAGGGCAAAAACTATGCCCGTTTACTTATCGGCTTCCTGGGAGTACTCGATGAGTCGGAAAAACTCAATTCACCACACTGGCGGGGGAAAGAACTATCTGATGTGGAGGCAATGTTTCCTCCAAGCCAGAGAAGAAACCACATCTTCGCTGCTAATTTGGAATAAAATTAATGTAGATTTAATGAAAGTGAAGAGGAAGAAGCTTTTCCTAAGAAACGGCTCTTTTCATGGTTGAATTTTGAGTTATTTAGTGAATTGTGGTACTATAATTTGGAATAGGCCTAAATTGTAATTCTAGACCAGTTCATACTATTACTAACTGAGCCTCTGACTTAAGTGCGCACACTGCTCATTCAAAACAGCGCGTCAGGTTAGGTATCGAATAGCTGGCATACTATGATGAACCAGTGTGTTACGTACCAGCAGTATCAGAAAATGTAAGAACCAGAGGATTGGCGCGCTAAAGAAGAAAGTTATCCAACTCCTCAGCTATTTCCCGCCAATATTCAGCGAGGCTGTTATACTCGGTTCGCAGCAGTAATCCCATCTATCGGAGTTGAATGTCAGCATAAGAGACAAAGAACATTACAACAAACAACTGCCAGTGCAATGTTATTGTTGATCTATGTTACGCGCTTTCGATATTGTAGGCCGTCACATTATTAATTGTCTTCCGGTTCTGAAATACCACTCTTACCATAGTCGGTGTAAAACTGAATAAAACATAAATGATCGGAAATTGAATTCTCTATAACTTTTGTTATGTAGTACTTTTCCATAGGACCAAGAACATAGGTATTTAAAAATTAAATTTTAGGTGCCTTCCCCTAAACTACCATTTTACCCAGGGCGAATAACATTGTTTATAGCTTAAACTGTTGTTTCTTATTCTCTGACTCTATATACCGATTTTCATTAAATTCTGTTTACCCATTTTGTCGGGGCTCGGCGTTGATATGAACTTAGCAACAAAAATCCAAATTCATGAATATCTGTGTTATCATAGCCGGTACGGTAAAAATGCTTAAGACGTAAATGAGCAGAAATTTAATTCTACAGACAGACAGACAGACAGACAGACAGACAGACAGACAGACAGACAGACAGACAGACAGACAGACAGACAGACAGACAGACAGACAGACAGACAGACAGACAGACAGAAATTACAGAAAAGTAAAAATTGCATTTTCTTGTTACTGTGGACATGATCGATACAGAAATGCCATTCTTTTCAAATTCTGAGCAATGTACAGACAAAACTCTTATTTTATATATATAGACTACACCAACTCCTTCATTTCCCCTGTTTGATTTTGTGTTGATAATTCGGTAGTCGCCTGACCAAACTTCCTGTTCTCCCTGCCAACGTACTTCACTTATTCCAACTACATCTGGTTTTAGTCTATCCATCTCCCTTTTCAGGTTCTCTAACCTACCACAATGATTCGAACTTCTAACATTCCACGCTCCGACTCGCAGAATGTCAGTATCCATCTTCCTGATGATCGCCCCCTCTCGTGTAGTCCCCACTCGGAGATCCAAATGGGGGACTATTTTACCTCCGGAATATTTTACCCGGGAGGAAGCCATCATCAGTACATCATTCACACAGAGGGAGTTGGTTACGGCTGTAGTTTCCCGTTCCTTTCAGCCGTGTAGCGGTACTAACCCCCTTTCGATGAACCATTCGTTGGCTGGGTATCTCAACAGATATGGTTGCACCTGCGGCGCGGCAATGGGACGCGCAAGGTCACATGGGAGGAGTTCTATTATACTGTACATAATTTATTTGTGCATTTCCCCATTACACATCTTATAAATCTCATATTTTGTCATTTCAGAATGTCGAGCATTTTATTCAGTGAACCGACCTTAGCTATGAAACATGATTCACGTTACATCACGAAATACTGTTTCTCTTCCAGTCCGAGAAGGAAGTGCGCCGACTGTCGATACATTGCTTCCCTGTGCCGTGTCGAATGTTTGGAAACAGTCTGCAGCAAGGTTGGCTTGCGGTTATGGCTATTCGAGCGTGACGTCACACAGATACCTAAGGCTCTAGAAGATGGGTATGCTTAGCCGCCATTTTGGTTCATACATGCGCAATGGCCATGTGATCAAACTCTAGTTTCTCCTACGAGCGCTCGCTTCGTCACATTGAACGTATTGCTTTGATCACCGCGAGCAGGGACAGGATAGTGCTATATCTGTGTGGATATTTATTACATAATGGTGGGTTGTTCTGCACCTAATTGTAGTACCGGTAATGTCTCTACTGCGGGATACAGGTTGTTTATGCCTCTGCTACACCTTATACTTCAACTGTTGACTAAAACCTGCATCCAGCTCGCACTGACATTACTACACCCCTTAATTCAGTCACATTGATCATTCAATATCCAGTTCTGCCCCCAAAGTCCGGCAACAGGAGTTCAACATCCAAACACTACAGTTACAATATTTGTCAAAACTAACGTCATATGACAGAAATAATTTGTTTAACGTTGGTGGTAGTACAAGAAATGCATTTTTTTAAACCAAGAACTGTGGTAGGCCTATATGCAGACAGGTTTTAAACTATGAGCTTTCTGACTCAAGCTCTGAAATATTTGGTTTTTTTAATTTGGGTGGTCTAAAGAAACCAAATTGTGAAGTAATGAAAATAATTTGTAACTGTGAGGTCTTCTGTAGGGACTATAAGCATTATATAACGCAAAATGGTGCAAATCATGTAACGGAGACAATTTTTATTGATAAATGTACTAGTACATGTTCTCCAACATGCTGCAATTTAAAACAAAAAAATGTTACACACTTCTTCAAATTTCGATCCTGTACTGTTGTAGACTTTTAAAAAAAGTACGGAACTGCTTCAGAAAAGAAGAGAAAAACGTAAGCAAGGAATGGAATGTTATTGTTTTGTAAATACTGTAACAAAAGGAGACAGTAAATTTGTAAAATATTACTTAAATGTATTTTTTGTAGGGTAGTGAAGTGTATTTCTCCTTTTTTTAAATGTTTTATTCCAGGAAAATAAATCAATATTATGATGTACAGTCAGAAATGTAAAATGGCTAGATAAGCGGCGGAAGGTCACGGGTGAGCCGAAGGATGGAATCCGACGTAAATCTAAGCTAGGTGCCTTGCCATCTTCCCACCTACTATATCTTGTTTTGTGATGTCAAACTTATGTGCATTTGAAATGGGTTTTTATGACGCAGTTGGACACCCCTATGTTTTTTGGCGAATGTCAAAATATGACGAAAGGTCTTTGTTTTATTTTCTGCTTGAATAAATTTAAAATATTGCGAGTGCCGTGTGACATGTAAAAGTTATTAGTGAGAGTTTCGAAGTGAAATCACGTCCAGAGTAGATCGTCAATTTCCGTGAATTTATTGCCTATACTTTTGTGATGTTAAATTGAGATAATTTTATCTGACGTAAAATTTTTCTGTTTGAATTTTGACGTAAATGATATAAGAAATCCATGTTACCCATTTTCAATCGAGCGGAAGCGCGCTGTCGGGTTGAGAATATAGAGTGGTGAATTTTGTCACGAAGTGAAACGTTATTCATTGTCCATTTAAACTGTGTCTGACTGACAATAAAAATAGTAGAATTTTGACAGTCACATTGGTGAAAATCCAGTTTTGAAAATACGAGATCATTATGCGAAGTGTTCATATTAATGTATTTGTGCGTATTATGCGTCGTGGATTCTAAATATTTTATTCCATTTATTTGTTAGTGAGAGCCGTCTAGTTGAGGCAGAGTTCAGAGTTGCCGTATGAGTTGAGATAGGATTTGTGAATCAGGTGATTGGAAGCCTGTAAATGTGCCGGGATATGTATAAGCCCGAGGAAGAGGAAGATTTTGTGCAATGTTTGGGATGGAAACTAGAACTAGAGAATCCATGACGGTATTAATTTGCGACGTGTACAATTATTGTAGGGCATTTTGAAGTATAATCTATGTGCATTTTTTTTGGTCAGAAATATCGTATTTGTTTAATTAGCCTATGCCGGAGAAGTTAAAGGTTTCATTCCGAGAGGCCAGTCAGGCAAAACGAAGCAGGTGTTTCATATCCCAGCGGAGCGGGGTCGTGTCTCAATGCCGTCAGCTGATAGGAGTTCGCAGTTCGTGTAACGGGATTTGGGTAGTGTGTTAGAATTGAGATCGCATTTCTTGGCAACGGAAATCATTATAACTACGGAACCTAGCTGAAATTTTCATCCGGGAATAACGTGTGTGTTATTGGATAATGTAAATTTGTTTAATTGAGACTGTAATGTACATTTGAGACCACGAAATTAGAGTATGATGAGCGAGGTTAGCCAATTTCAGGGTTGTCCAAAATATAGAGCGATGGTAATGATGATTATTTTGTTTGTGAAGGGTGCACAAAGCTTCACGGAAATGTTATGACAAGATATGACATCGTAATCGGTTTACATTGTACGGCGAGTTACTTATGGTTTTGCACTGAATTATCAGGGTTATCCAAGTAGTAATAATGGTTAGTATTAGATTAAACTAAAGTGTGATGTCACGATACAGAATAAATACTGGAAATACGAGATGTAAATTTTTTCCGCCTACCGATGATATACATCCAACATGATTAAAAATGAGTTACATCAAGACTTGTGTAGGGACTTGTGAAAGAAACCATTCGTCCGCGGAGATAGAATTTGTGTTTCATTAAGATTTCATTAAATCATTTAAATTTATTTAATCATTAAATTCAGTGGAAACATATTTTGAAATAACTTTAAATCAAGCAAATGACTTGAAGATGCATCCTGGAAATCTTAGTTTATTTTTCAGGGGAATATGTAAATTTTAACGTAACTATTAATGGGACATATCCGAAAGTAATGGATTTTACTGCCACAAAGTATTGTGAGCATTGTTGTTGTTGTTGTTGCATTATTTGACTTTGATTGATGGAGCAGTAAATGTGCTGACGTTAGTAAAGTGGAAACTTTGGTCATCAACCGATGTAACTTAATTGTGTTTAGCCTTCAGCTTAGAAACTTGGATGGTCATGGGGTCATCAACCTCAGTGACTTAGAGTAGGGCCATATGCCACCGCGGCATTATTTTCCTTGCGGTCATCATCTGCAATGACTTTAAAGTAACTTAGAAGTTTAGATGTCGGTCCATGACAGTCGCAGGTCACATCGATTCAATTAAGGGTCCATGCCGTATAACCACTGTGTGGCACACGCCGATTGGACTGCCTTAATTATACCCAGAGTCCAGAGTTCGTGTTACGAGGACTGGACCATAAAAAATCACTATGATGGTACATGGAGTCTCACATGGAAGCAGAATTAAAGGATTTCCAGACTTTCTTTTCTTTAATTAATAATTGAGACAATGGTTTCTAATAAGGATCCCCATCAGGCAGTTATGTCAAAGGCTCAAACCAGTGTTCTGACCTTTTGTGTAAAATGATTGTGGTGTCCAGTGGACACGATTGTATCCCAATGATACCGATGATAAATGATTAATTCTTCATAGAATACTTGAATAAATAGGAATATTTATAAACAGACCTTTCATTTGAGTAGATAGATTAGAATTACTGAATCCTACCTTTAGCTCAGCAAGTGACGAAGAACCCGATACGACCCAAGAGACAGATCTCATGAAATTTTGCTGATTTGTAAGAAAGGTATCCTTCAGTGTGGACCAAAGGGTTCAGTAAATATCTTCGACACTGACCGATAACCTCGTCAATTTCCACTATTTAAGAATGGTAGTAGCTTATATTCTCTGTGGTGTAGTGGTTAGTGTGATTAGCTGCCACCCCCGGAGGCCCGGGTTCGATTCCTGGCTTCTGGCATGAAATTTGAAAAGTGGTGCGAGGCTGGAACGGGGTACACTCAGCCTCGGGAGGTCAACTGAGTAGTGGTGGGTTCGATTCCCACCTCAGCCATCCTGGAAGTGTTTTTCCGTGGTTTCTTACTTCTCCTCCAGGCAACACCGGGATGGTACCTAACTTAAGTCCACGGCCGCTTCCTTCCCTATTCCTTGTCTATTCCTTCCAATCTTCCCATCCCCCCGCAAGGCCCCCTTCAGCATAGCAGTTGCGGACGCCTGGGTGAGGTACTGATCACCCTCCGCAGTTGTATCCCCCGGCCCATAGTGTGAAGCTCCAGAACACTGCCCTTGAGGCGGTAGAGGTGGGATCTCTCGCTGAGTCCGAGGGAAAAGCCGGCCCTGGAGGGTGAACAGAATACGAAGAAGAAGAAGAAGAAGAAGAAGAAGAAGAAGTAGCTTATATCAATACCACGGTGTCCCTCATTTCATTCGACGGTACCGCGACGCATAGCCTACGAACAACTATCTACTTATCAATAATTTTATAATAAGAAAAAACATTTAGTAATAAGCTATCTGTTTCTAGTATTTCTCCAGTGAGAGTACATGCGTAGATTGTTTGTTTATTAAAAGGCACATTGTCAACGACCTTGCTTTTACAATCACCGTCTCGAGTAAAAATTACACAGTAATGTACGAAATATACTAATGATTATTTTTACAGTATGTTAGTTTAGCATTATTTGCTAGCGTGGAGAACAGTAAAAAAGAGGGATGTACAAGACTAGGGCGGTCAACTGCCTTACCAACGTAGTGCAGGAATGAACCATAATGGTGGGCGAGCATACCTAGTCTTTAGAGAGCTCTACAGATACCTGCTCAAACTGACTTTGTAAATAGAAGGTAACGAACACACTAATCTACAATACAAGAGCTAATCGTGGTTATTGCTAATAGGATTTTAGTGGTTACACTACGCTACTGAAATCCAATAAAGTATTCTGAGTTAAATAAAACTGAGCATTAAACATGACCAACAAACAAGCAAGCGAACAAAATAACGAATAAGCAGTACTTTTATGATAAAGTGTACCCGCCCCCTACCCAAAAAGGCTCCGGCGAGAAATCTACAGGGCGTTAACGGGTAAAAAACAAATAGGCACATATCTAAAATTTACTTAGCGGCATACAGGGTAGGAGAAACGGGACATACCTAACTATAATGAGAACACATTCCTATAAAATTTAAGGCTGGGCTGAGTGGCTCAGACGGTTAAGGCGCTGGCCTTCTGACCCCAACTTGGCAGGTTCGATCCTGGCTCAGTCCGGTGGTATTTGAAGGTGCTCAAAATACGACAGCCCCGTGTCGGTAGATTTGCTGGCACGTAAAACAACTTCTGCGGGACTAAATTCCGGCACCTCGGCGTCTCCGAAGACCTTAAAAAGTAGTTAGTGGGACGTAAAGCAAATAACATTATTAATTAATAAAATTTAAGTTAATGCAAACGGTTTATTCAGTCCTGATGATTATGAGAATGAAGTACATAGTTTATTTTACAACTGTTGTGGATTATTTGTTGACTTGTAGTCGTGTGTGATAGACCGAGTGCTGTTTATCGCGAAGCGATATGTCATGACGCAACGTGAACGGAAACATTTATCATAAACACTGAAGCTATCTCACATTATTGACAAATGAAATTAACACTCATGCAACAAGTCTGAGTGATCCCTATTCTAAAAGCACACAATTATTTCCCCAACGGAATACCATAAAATAAATTATACAGGTGTGGATCAAATACCCGGGTTTGAACCGAGCCCTCACTGGAATACAATCCGCCGTGCCGACACTAATTACAGTCACAACATGTTACATAAAACAACATAAATAGTCACTCATTATATACACGAAACACGTGAGGCACGCATCCTTCATTCCAGCATTATGGAATATCAGTGCCCACGTAGAGGACTGAACTGATGACCTCAGGGATGAACATGTGGCACTGAAAACCCTAGCTAACTTATACTCAATTAAATAACAATAATTATCTAACAAATATTAGTACCAATTACCGTGTCATTTATTAGCGAATACATTATTCTGGCGTGTTGAATATTTCTAGCTCGTAGCTTATTCATTCAGGCCTCCCTTCACAGTAAAATCTCCCTCCCTTAGAGGCGAGATACATACAAAAATCAACTCATCTGGTGCACGGTCAAGCATTTCCACCCCCACATCGGGTGGTCATTAGCCTTGACTTTCACAGGCATAACAAACAATTTCTTTAAATACACCTCGTCCCGAGGTACACTCTCGATAATACTGAGGCCTATTACTCATTTATCAAATTCAAATAAATAACCTCAGTTCAACACATATGTTTTTCATGGCCAACCCATGACTTCAAATATCACACCTACCTCGCATCACGACACCGGTTTCATAATACTAATATTTGCACAATAATAATAATAATAATAATAATAATAATAATAATAATAATAATAATAATAATAATAATAATAATAATAATAATAATAATAATGGTTTCAGCTGCCCACTGACTTCCTTAAGTTATTTATGTGGTAATTAAATCATATCACACCATCACACGGTAACTCCCTCATAATTACAACTTAATTAAATATTCAAACGATATTTAACTCATAATTAAACCCTAATTAATTTATAGTTAACACATAATTAATTTATAATTACATTTTTACAGGTAATCAACTCATAATAAAATATTCACACAGCAATTAACTCATAATTAAATATCCACACAGCAATTAACTCATAATGAACTATTCACACGGTAATTAACTCATACTTAAATATTCACACGGTAAATAACTCATAATTAAATATTCACATGGTAATTAACTCTTAGTTAAATTGTAATTAAAGTATAATCAAACTAATCAAAAGAACCCAACTTAAATTGAAACACTCCCTAGCTAAATATTTCAATCGAGGTATGGGGTATCAGTCCTGTGGACATCTCTCATATTTCTTGAACTCCTCACGTAGCTTAAATTACAATACTTACCACTCATGAAATTATCAATACTGGATTAACTACAATCTAAATTAAATTATCAGTCCCTGAGTCTACTGAACTACTGGTCTCCTGACGCATTAACGCATGCAAATCTCTCAGATTATAACTTTCCCGTATTTACAATTAAAATCACTCAGACCTGTTATTAATTAAATGAAATAAGAAATAAAAACTACGTGCTCATCTTTGGCACTTTTACATTCAAATAAAGTTACATCCCTAACATTATAGCGTCAGCTTATAATAAATAATTCCCGTCCCTTCTAGCCATGCCATCTAAATATGAAAATACTCATCTCTATCACCTGACGACACCTTGGTCAGCTCGGTTGATCCATATCGGGGTTTACTGCTGACCCATTGGCACCAAACCGATCACTGGTAGCTCCATTTCACCATCAAGCTGGAATGTCCATGGTTCTTGATCGATGAAGTCGCTTGCAGTATCCTAAGCACAGAACACGTCACAGTTTTAACTGTTTAATTACTAGCGTCACGTATGTCACCTCTATGCAGTATTCACACGAATTACTCTATTGCGTTTGAATTTTAAGTTTGAAGTCACTAGACAAAGAATTAATACGAGCTCAGCCAAACATAGCTTTGCCCTTCGTGAGCTGGGAGTCCCGAATGAATAGCTGCTCCTACGGCAGTGCTTTTTACAAGAAGGCATTTTCCCCCACACACAAAATCTGCATATGGCCTATCCACGGCCACTAGAGGTCAAATAGTACGACCATCAGGTGACCAGTATTCACCTGATATGATGGAGACATATCCGTACGATTATTCTTCGTAGGATCTCCTGTAATTAATTAAAGTTTTTCCTGTTTCCCCTTCTACACTGGGGTGAACTCCCGCATCAAGGAGGTGTTTTGACACTAACCAGATGGTCCCTGGTAATTTTCCACGCAGAAATAACGAAGTATTTTGTAGAATTATTTTATCTGTCTCAATGATATTAATTAATTTCGATATTCCTTTCCTCAAATAGCACTGCGTCTGTAATTTAAATAACCAGTCTTAACCAAAGGTCCTTGGATCATGCCCCTGTCGGGTGCAAAAGTGAGTCTTATGTTAACTAGTAAGCTTCTTTATCTTCTTGTCTTTCACCTCCATAAAGTTGACAAGTTTGCTTCCACTTTTCGTCACGTTTGTTAAACAACTATACGAGCATACGTCCTCATTTTCACAAATGTGGCTACCAGATCGGTACTTAAATTAGGATCTCTTGCACATATTAAAGAAACTAGGTTCTATATTACTCCCAACCCTGTTCGGACTGTAAGTCCGTGATAAGAACAGAGACGTTTCTCCATATCTCGTACAGCTTATGACCACTCCACTCAGCTGTCGGCTCTGTAAGACCACCGTATGACAGACTTCGAACCCAGGACGCCGAACAGTACGTAGTCGTATGTCTGTTTGCGAACCTAAGTGTGAGTGAGTGCCTTCGTGTGTTTTAGCCATCCAACCTGCTATGTAATTCAAACCGTCGGCCTCGATTTCAGTGTCAGTTTCACCGGCAAATGTTGGAACAGTATCATATTTGCCTTCTTCAGAATAGCTTTCAGCAGGAGAATATTCTAACTCACGGCACGTTCTTCCGTGCTTCCTCAGCATTTGTGATGAAAGATATTCATCAGAGGTTTCTGTTCGCGTGTTTCTCTATTTGCGAGAATAATCATCCGAAGTCGATGAAGACAATTCTGCGGTTTAGGCTGGTCATATAGTCCTCCTTGAGAACGGATCTGGGAAAACAAATTATTAGAGGGAACAGCGTGTTTGTTAAGCACATGTTTAAGAGGAAGCCAGAATAATTCGCCCTTTAGATCCCTTTCAAAATCGCTATCAGAAAAATGTTGGGAACACGCCCTTCACGAATCTGCGTTATATTTTCCATCATGCCTACATCTTTGGATCCACTTCTACCTTAGTTCCTCATTTTTGGGAAACTGGAGTATTTGATATGACTTTTGGAGGGGTCTTCCCTGGTTTTCACCCAGCTGTTATTGCACACAGGCGTGTTTATATGCAAGCTGGGACAAATCAATTCAAGTCAAACACACGGGCATTAGAAAGCAGCTATTCACCACAAGGACTAGTCATAGAGAGCACCATGAAACTATAAAATCAAAACTGTAACTCACACACTACTGACTCAACCCCGAGTTACACAGTTTTAACTCCGCTCATTCTGTTTCATCAAGGAATTCTAGGTCAAAGGCGGAGTTAAGTTAACCCCTGAAAAGCAAAATGGGCGGCATAAGTCTTGCGTTTGATGCAGTGTTGCTTTATTTAAATTTGTTAAATGGTGTTTCTAAATGAGCGACTTTCAAAATCTATCTGAGGAACAATCAAAAACCGTCGTCAGTAAAGTCGTCGATGAAATTCGCGAGAGTTTAGACCGAAAGAGGCCTCTGCACTTCATATAATGGTCGGAGACAACAAGGGTTATTTTTATGTCAATCTCCAAATCCGTGATATAGTTCCAATCCTATTACATGCCAGCGTTATTTTTTCCCTGTGTCCTCCGTCAGTCTTCTTGCATTCTATAGTGGCTAATTCAATTAGTAATGTTGTTTCTAAAGCAGAAAAATGCGTACCCCTATTTCTCTTCCGATTTTTTCTATTTTCCGATCACTGCAATAAGTTCTATCTCGATCACGGAAGAATAATATCCACCATGGAAATGAGGAAGAAAACGAAATATCGTGCAAAAAAATAAACAAAAGTGTGTTCATAATCTCTGATTTTTAGTCACTGCCTCTTTGATTGTTACGACAGTTTTTTTTCCGGCGAGGGTTAATACGGTGTTAGTCAACCCTCTGCTTGGTGAAACGTGTGGCTCGTAAGAATGAATTAAAATATTAACCATAAGTCAACAAACCCAGGGTTAGACCCACGTTGATGAAAACGTCCCTACTGCACAGACTGGAGATGTCATAACCGAGCGTAGCCGAATGCAGAAACCTCTGTTCTGGGCAACGTGTTATATACTAACCTTGAGTCTGCAGTATCAATCACTGCATTGGACTAACAGGTGTTGGATATTGCTCCTCTGTACAAATAGTGCGTTAGACTTTGTCGGCTGCTCGTGTAATTTTCTATAAACACACAGTCTCGAACCCGGGATTGTTAGATGCCCTTACACTGTAAATGGAACCTTTTTTTACTTTTATGTATCAGTCAATATCATACGTACATTTTATAGCAGGTTTAAAAACTCATTGATACGTAAGCACCCAACATTAACAATTGAGGATCAAAGACGGAAATATGCAAATGTGTTTTTTTGTAATAATGGGGTGTATTAGCCATGCCATGCCGCATCTGGTGGTAACTTGTGCATTAGTTCAACAGGTAGAGCCACAGCCGAGTTTGGTGGGGAAGGGTGAATGTGCTATCACTCGTGTATTTTGTTATTTCTGAGCCACTTAATTAAAGAAATGAGATTTATAGAAGCTAAATATTGATATGTAATTGGATGAACGGTGAACGCTCGCGAACTCTATTGACCCTTTCTCATCTTTGGTCCTCAATTCTGTTTCGTAGAACCTAAAAAGGCCCAATACCGGCCGATTTGGTGGTGCGGTTAGGGTGGGTTCGAAGCCCACTGTCGCCAGCGCTGAAGAATGTTTTCAATGATTTCCCATTTTCACACCAGGCAAATGCTGGGGCACGGCCGCTTTCTGTGTCGTTGCATCGTAAATAGGATTGTTTTGTTGTAATAACTGTTATTTCTTGTGTTTCACACGCCTTTTTTTGTTAATATTCGAGGTTTATCTGCCTCTTGCGATAGAGGTGCTCTCACTGATGTTGTCTTGTGTTTCATGTCACGTCTGATCATCGTCATCTAGTTGGAGGTTAACACTAGCTCACCTTAAAGCTCGCTCTGACGTAATCATTTTATGGCGGTTATGTCCGGTAAATTGTCGTTGTTGCCTCATTCCAAGACTCTGCATGAACATGATGGCAGAGATCAGTGATGAACGCAGAGTAACATCTTGTTCTGTTCTGTCCTTTAAAGGCTTGCGGTGATAACAAGTGTCGAGAAACTTCCAAAAAGTATTGTGTTTCGTTGAATACACGAAATGTACTGCTGGAGTTCTCTAGCTGTAGACTGAGAGGTGTGACACCAGGTAGAGGGCAGTGTTCACTCGGTTAGTCACAATATCTGTTCAGAATGGTGAGATTGCACTAAACGATTACTCTCTCCTGCCTCGAGGGAACGGGACTGTTTTATTCTAGAAACAAATAAATACAAGAACAGCTGACAGACCTCTACAAGGATGACTGCTGCCCAACTTACTCAGCACTTGGGTTCACTGACAGCTCCTAACCTCGGCGCTCCTCGGGACCAGCGCCATGCGTTTCTAACTTCCCTCACGAGGACTGAATCAACGTTATTTTACTTCACACCGACACAGATAGCACAGCAAAGGGCTGCCAGTTGGACCCCATCATTCGACTCGTGTGAAAGTGGCAAACCACGGAAAACCATCTTCTGGCATGCCGACAGTGGTGTTCGAACCTACTGCCTCCCAAATGCAAGCTCACGACCAACTCGCTCCTGGAAGCGCTTCAACTTTAAGCTGCCATTTCTTTCTACTATTCTTACTTTTATAGTTGTTAAAGTTGTAGGTTCTACAAAACTACCATTATCATTATCTCAGTACTACTGCATTGGGTAACTTCGTCTCGAATTAAGACGCATTGCTTACTTGTGTACCTTTGCAGTCAGAACGCGTGATTTATCCAGATTTTAGACTCGAAAGTCTTTGTTACCAACGTACAGAAGGTAAGTATTTGTGTCTGTTCTTGGTATTATAGCGCTCTGTTTGTATTATGAGTAAACTATCGGTTGGTTTTCAGTTTAGTAACTCCTACAGGAAAACATCCCATCTCGATCACAATACAAATGATTGCGGTTTAGAAACGTGTAGTGTGGAGCCTCCGTCATCGACAGGTCTGTTGGAGGAAACTTTTTTACATGAAGGTCTGAACTGTTCAACTCTAAATCCTAGTTCCTTTCACCCATGCACCTTTTTCAACATTTCTTACAGACACGCCTGGTTAAAGAAGTTTTTAATTTTCGATGTAATGAAAAATAAAAATCCACAGCCTCTTCCCAGTCTTTCGACCGGTTTCGACGTAATAATAACACTGGGCAAGTTGGCCCTGCGGTTAGGGGTACGCACCTATGAGGTTGCATCCGGGAGATAGTGGGTTCCAGCCCCACTGTCGGCAGCTCTGAAGATGGTTTTCCATGGTTTCCCAATTTCACACCAGACAAATCCTGGAGCTGTCCCTTAATTAAGGCCACGGCCGCTCCCTTCCCACTGCTAGCCCTTTCCTGTCCCATCGTCACCATAAGATCTGTCTGTATCGGTGCGTCGTAAAGCAAATTATGTAAGAAAAACATAATTCAGGAAAATGGACACGGAGATGGAACTAACGAAAAATATCTATAACAAAAATGTATCTTCAAGCACACAAAAAAAATACAGTCAATAAACCAGAAAGTCTTTAGGGATCAGAGACACTAATTTCGAAGAGGAAAGCAGACATTGAAAACACTGAGAAGAAGGAACGCAAAATCATAAGAAAAATTCTAGGTCGTAAAGTAACGCACTGACAATACCAACTTAGAGGGGATAAGAAATTAAATAATACTCAAATATTCAGAGTGACATAAAACGCACGTTAAGATTCTAAAGACATATTAAAAGAATGCACACAGACAAAGAAATAGTACGAGTAGAATTCTATGAAAACCGATTTGCAGCAGGCAGGAATTGCACCATTACGTGTCCAAACCAGGGTAATTTTCAGATAGAAAATTCAAAATGGCAGGTTGACCAAGCGGAAAGACCAAAGAGGAAGACTGGAACAACCTGGTCTGAAGACGACAGTAAAAGAATGAAAGAAATATGGGCGCAAAGGAAGGCAAAGGCGCGCCTCCTAGGAGACTTAATAGGTTTATTCGCATATGTAATAATAATAATAATAATAATAATAATAATAATAATAATAATAATAATAATAATAATAATAATAATAATATACGTGACCATCTGATTCGTTTTGCTGTATGACCTACCACTGAAAAGTGGTCTGCTTGTATTGACAGCTCCAGTAGTCACTTAGATCTTACGCTGTGGACTGAGCATTCTGGTGTGTTCACACTTTTTATACAAAGATAACTAATGTGTTTCCTGGCGGCGGCTGTTTGGGCTTTGAGCCGTACATGTGTTTGATGCGAAGATTTTAACAAACATGTAGTTGATAGTAATCTGACGTGTTGAAGCTGGAAATAGCGGACGTGAAACAGAATTTGGCGTTAAAATTACTGCCTTCTATCTCATCAGCTGATCTCATCAGCGAACCGGCACGCTAAATGGACAGCGCCTGCAATGCTGCCGACAGCAACCCATCAAACACGGCTGTAATGAGTTGTATAGTAGTTTGTGTGGAGTACCACAGAGACACTAATGTCGAAGAGGAGAGCAGACATTGAAAACACTTGTGACTGATGTACTGGACAGACAGACCTCATGGTGACGATGGCATAGGACAGGAAGGCCTTCGTAGGTACAGAACATGGGAAACCACGCAAGATCCTCTTGTGGACTGCTGATAACTGGTTTCGAACCAGGGCTGTAAGGAAAGTGATACGTGCCCATCTGCCAAAATAAAAAAAAATACAATGTAAAGCCTACGAACAGCAGGCAGAAGTAATGCTCATTTTAAAAGTGGGCATTCGTTGTCCAGAAGAATAACAGTCCAGCTGCTCAGTAGGTGTGAACACAACAATAGTGACTCGCAGTCTGTACAAGCACAGAGCATAGCAGTGCCCCCACGTCTGTCTTTCCTACATTCGAAGACACACCGATTTTCCTAGAAATGAAAAGGCATACATCCTCGCAAAAGCAGCTTCGTCATCCAATATAGAAGTTATCTGTAATAAATTACCCTCAAGTTATGGAAAATCACAAATCAAAACACGTCTAATAAGACAGAAACAACTTCTCCACGTCATGTACAAAAGGGTCCGTCACAAGAGAATTATTTTGTCCGACATATAAAGCCAACTCCAGTGCAAAACATTAGTGGCCGAATTCGATGTCAGTCAGTTTCTCTCGGGCCGTGGAAGGTTTAAGTGTAGGCGATTACTCGTGGATCTTCACACATGGTGGGCCATGTACTGTTCCAACTTGAGTGTCACCTATAGCCTTCTGTTTAACAAACAGTTCCTTCACCCCATCTTCAATAATTTTGTTTCCTAATTTTGTATCAAACACCAAAAACTGATCAGAACTATAACTCTAATATACTCAAGTAGAATAGGGTTCAAACTGTTGGGATATTTAATAAATAAATATTTTAAAAATAAATATTTAATGGCTCAGCTGCTTTGCACTTAACTTTAATTGGTTTCATTTTTTAAGTAACTACACTCTATATAAAAGATACCGGTCTCGATTGAAACATACCAGACCCCACAACTGATAAGCCTATTTCTTCAAAATTTGCTTTACGTGGCACAGACACAGACAGGTCTTATGGCGACAACCCCAGTATTTGCCTGGTTTCAAAATGGGAAACCACGGAAAAGTATCTCGAGGGCTGCCGAGAATGGGCTTCGAAGCCATTATCTGCCGAACGCAAGCTCACAGCTGTGCGCCCGGTAAGCCTATTGTTAATTTCGCGCAAACAGAGCTCGTGAGTTGATTGGCTCTTACTACAACTTATAGGTTGTTGTCGAATAAAAGTGTGAAAAACAGAGATTTGTATATAATACTATCTCAGGTTCACTTCACATCATTTGCTAACTAAAATCTATTTTGGTATCAATTTTTGTTGCAGTTCTTTTGTGAATAGCGAGTTGCGGTGTGTGCAGCTAGATCCCAGGCGCACTAGTTCGAACCCAGTGCAGCCCGACTCACTCGGTAAGTGTCGACCTCCCTTACCTCTTGTAATTGGTGGGTGCTTCGGTTGTAAATGTGTCCCCGTGACACACTTGTACCGGATGCGTTCCTCCCACAGAGAGCGGAGGAGTGGCCACCTGCGGGGTATAAAGAGGACATTAATACGGCCATTGGGCTATAAACATAACTCAATACATTATTTTCATTCCGCATTGACACTTTACAGGTTCTATTACTTCCTCCTATTCAGTACATATCCATCTTTTGATGGAATGCTTGTAGCTCACCTTGAATGTAACATGTTGACACTAAACCAACGAGCAGGCTATAGCTGGGATCTCTCCAAAATGAGGGTGAAACTGTCCATCTTCCCACACCCACATGATCCGGAGAGCAACACAAGCCAGTGGACGTAGAATATGTGAAAAAAGTCCTGGTACGGTGTTGAGCGACTCTACACTGTGTAGATCTCACAAAGTGGAAAGAAGGTGAAGGAGTGTGTGTTGCTCTCGCCTTGTTTTCAGGGTTATTTATTTTTTCAACATTAATTCATCTTACTTTTTAATGTACGAGGGGCGTAGTAATACTTCATTTTTTCTACGTCCGGGTCTGGTTCACATTTCACTTTTGAAGGTGGTGACGTGTAACTAGTCCTATGGAAAGAAGGCGTGACCAGTGCAGAAATTCATCGGCGCTTGGTGGCAGTCTGCGGAGAACATGCGCCGTCACCGAAAGAACTCGGTGGAAGGTTCGAAAACAGGGCGCACATCGGCGGACAAGAAAGAATATATGTCATTCGCCTCCAGTGACAATCGCTCTCAGCTTAAAATGTGTCATAATCGCCCCCAGTCCATTAGCTGTTTACAGCTGAGCGTGACTCGCTCACTGTCTGGCTCCCTACCGCGAAATTCCACAGGACTATCCCTTTCACTCTAAAAATCGCACTTGCCTCCTAGCCTTCTTCGTCTTTTCTTCATGGGGCTTCTAAATATTAGTTGGTAATTAGCGTGAACCTCTAAAATCTTTTGCTTCCATTCCCACCTACATATACCTGCTCCCTTCACAAAGCTGCAGGTTGGGTCTTCTTGGAGATTTTTTCTCTCTCTTCACCTGATAGTCCTAGAGTGGAGAGTCTGATTCTACCCAGCGCCTCACATTCGAAAAGTATGTGTTCGGCTGATTCCTCTGCTTCATTGCATTTCCTACATATGTTGTCTCTTATTACTCCAATTCTATGTAGGTGTTTCTTCAGATGGCAGTGTCCTGTCAACAGTCCTACTACCCATCCTATATTTCCTCTGTTGAGTCTCAACAGTTCTTCGCTATGCTTCTTGTTTGGTTCTTTGATCAGTTCCTTTGAAAGCCTGCATTCTGGAGTATTTTTCCAGTTTTCCATTTGTTTCTTTTGTACCCATTTTCCTATGTAGTATCGGGCTTGTCCATAGGGCATCTCGCATACAGGTTCTGGGCCTACAAAATGTGTTTCTGTCCCAGTTTATCTGCCTTTTCATTTCCTTCACCTGCATGCCCTGGTACCCATATTATTTTGAGAGCTTCAGGAGAAGTGAGTGGCAATACCAGACAATTCTGGATATTATCCGGAGTAGTATGCGCAAGGCGGGTTCAAAGCCACAGCGCCGGCATTTTTCTGCTGAGTCAGAACCCAAGGTCATTGACCCTGGCCAAGGTCATTTACCCCCCTGACGTCATGACCACGTGACCGTGACGTCACAGCCAAGTGGTCTTGTTTGTAAACAAAGCTACGTGCTTTTTGACAGCTGTCAAGATGACAGGTCCTAACCAGGTGCATTTACTGAACAAGTGAAACGTGGCTAACCACACTGCAGCCATCTTGACAGGACCAAATCTCACTGCTACCACCTTAACCATGTAGGAGCGCGCAATTTCAATTATCTTGACGGTACTTAGCCACGCTGCGGAATTGAACGGGACATAGCCAGAGGGGCAAGCTTCCCTTATCGACATGACCCTTCCCCGACACCATCTTAGAGTGGGAAGTGAACGACCACTGTTGTCATCTTAACAGGACTTTGCCACGTGCACGATAGATGGCGCTCCTATCCACACCGTCTCCATCCGACAAGATAAAACACGATGACTATGGTACAGATTCAATCCTGTTACAGAAGACATACAACATACTGTTGTTATGTTTTAGTAAAGATTTGAATAGACATCATACATTTCCTATCGTGTTCTGAACAGGAAAACTTACCTTGATTATAACGCAAACACAATAGTTACCGTAAGAGAATAAAAAAAGATCGTGGGAGTCTAACTCTGTTCCCTTTCTATTCAGCATTAGAAAAAATCTCTAACACATTCATTATGGGATTCGAACACTAATCTCTTTGTTTAAAACAGGCAATGAATGATAACAAACGCACTTCTTTAAGTTATATATGCAATCAGCACACACGCAAAAATATGGAATTGATTGTAGGACAAGCAAATGCTGTATGTCACCATCCGACAAGACAGAACTGGATGACAATCTGTGATAGGAGGAGAGAAAGTGACACGCAGGCAGATTTTCATGTAACGTTGAGTTCAGTTGTGGCTTATTATTCTGTTGGCACAGTTCCAGTCTGCTCTTCGAGCTCCGGTCTCTATTCCAACTGTTTCTTCTTCTGTCATCTCCTCAGCCTCAGGAAAGTGACACGCCGTTAGCATCTCCAGCGTGTCCTTCCCCGCCCGAAAAAATAACCCATCTTGTTTCTCCAGTGTCCCCACCTGATTTATATGGGTTGCTTTAAGAACCTTATGTAGCCTTGCTGTTTCAGTGTGTGATTCCACTTTCTCACAGAACAGCCTACCAAGATTTTCTTTTTTCTTTCCGTATTTCTAGGTTATACTCACCGAGTTTCCTATGATATACGTCCCATATACCATTTCTAGATGGCATTCTATGCAACATCCTAAACTGTTTTTTCATTTTGGCTATTTTGTTGTTCCACCACCTTACTTTTTTGGTGTTTTCCTTTTCTTTGAGAGGACGGTTGTCATGGAGTGAGTCTATAATGACCTCTTATAATAGTTTCACTGCCTCATCCAATTCTTTCTGTCCTCTCACATTAGTTGGAATTTTTTGTACAGCCTTCCCTAGAACTTCTCTGTATCTGTCCCAGTTAGTTCTTTTTGGGTCCCTGTACATCTCAATCCCACATAGTCTCGCATCTATTGCAAATTGGATGTGCTGATGGTCTGCCAATAATGGTTCCTCCAGCACCTTCCAGTCTTTAATAAAGTTTGCAATATGCGTAGTGCTTAGTGTAATGTCTATTACCTAGCTACACTTTTTATTTATAAATGTAGGCTTGTTTTCTAGGTTTAGTATCGTTAAGTCGGTTCCCATAATAAACTCTAGTAAAGACTCACCTCTTGCACTGCAGTTCGTGCCCCATGCCATGTGGTGTGAATTTGCATCTGCTCCAAGGACTAGGTGTTTGCCTTTCCTCTTTGCGTTGCAAATTAGGTTCTCATCTTCTTCTGATGGGGACAGATTAGTTGAGTCATGTGGGATGTATGCAGAGCCTATGTTTATTTTCTCTGAGACCTTCCTAATTTCCGAGTTTTTTCTTTCTTGGCTACCACTAAGTCCTTTGAACAATGTTCCTGCAACTGAAAGCATTTTACTTTTCTTCTCACAAGTAGACATGTTGTAGGCATATTCGATGTAGTATCATACATTAGCTTGCATCCAGATTCAGCCAGTCCTGCTACTCTGCCCTTAACTACCCGTTGCTATTGCATAAAAGCCACATCGATAGCCTCGGATTTGAACTTCCTAACGAAATTGCGCACAGCTGATTATTTATGTTGTAGGTTGGCCTATAGAACTCTCAATACCGTCCTTGCGAACGCTAGGTATTTTTTCCCTTAATTACTTGAAAGTTGATCTGCCCAAGTCCAAGCTTGGCCTTAAGGCCTCTCTTCTTGAGCTCTTCAAAATCTCTTTCATTAAGGGCAAAAACAATTGTCCTTCCTGTGTCATCAGCGGTTGTTGCATTCAGTACTGTCCATTCTTTCGTCGGAAGTTTGGTGTCATGCTGATGTATCCTGACAAGCACATCTTCAGCCTTCATCTTGTCAAATGGAGGAGTAAACTTGGCGATGACCTTTGTAGTATTCAGCACCTTCTTGGCTTCTACCACCTCCAAATTCTCTCCTTTCCAAGGGTTGTAATTGGCCACTGTCTGTTCCTGCCAGCTTTTAGTTTCTGGATTTGCACAGATCAGTACCAATGCTCCACTCGCCAGCCTTGGGGACTCGAGGAAGCCTGGATGGCATCCATCCGACAGCGGTTTCATTTGTGCTATCAGAGCAGATGTAAGTTCCTTCACATCTTCCTCCTTCACTTTCCCGTCTGGAAAGGTTTTAGGTATTATTGCTACCTTGATTGAAGTTAGTCTTTCCTAAAAGGACATGACCGTCTCTTCTTCTCCGTCCAAGTTCCAGCCACTATTTTGACTGCCTTCTCGCTCTCTTCCTTTCCTTGTGATATGCACTGTTGCGAGGTTGTCTGTCGATATGAAATCTGTTGATTTTCGATGCAGAAATCTTCAGTTCTATCTCTAAGGAAGTTCTTGGTTTGTTTGTGGTAACAGTCTGCTTTACTGGAGCTTCTGTTGCTATTTCTTGTTTTGATCCGGCGACAGCCTGTCCAGTTGGGACTTCTGCCTCCATTTTTTCATCTTGGGGTTGCTCCCGGATCTGCTCTACTGAGGCTTCCATGGATTCCCTTGATGTCAAAGTTTTATGAAATTGGTTCTTTATAAGCATCCATATTTAAATCAATCATAGTGTTTTGCGCCTTCTAGGGTCCTGGGCGTCGTTCTCACCATCCGTGGTGAGGCATACGGCCAGACATTGTCCTCCCACAACTCAGGCTCTCGCTCCTCAGTCGTCCATCCAGGGCTCTGCCACCGGCCCGAACCTTGCCAGATTTGTTCTCCCTTCAGTAGGCCTACTCACGTGATCTCCACTTGGCATTGTCATGACTGAGTTCACAGTCACCCCTTTTCCAAGCCGCGGCTCGTCCAGGCTACGCCGAGCAAAGCACCCCGCACCAGCCCCAGTTCCCGTGAACCACCGTATCACCCATGTGGAGGTGCCTTACTTGCTCTCATTTTCGCTCCGAGGGTCACAGTGTTCTGGTCATGCATTCTAGTTGTGCTTGATATGGAACAGCCGTGCGTCCACTACTCGTAAAGAGAAGATGAAACTGTAATTTGGTGCTGTACAAAAGAGAGATCGGCACGTTGCCGAGGATCAATCAAGAGCCAACGTGGTGAAGTGCTGTGTTCAAGTGAGCATCAATGTGGACTTCCTGATGAAGCTCGCTTGGAAGTATTAAAACTCTCAACCAGGCGAAGAAGAGAGCACGCGAGGAGGACAGGCCGGTTTCTAAAATATATTTCGAACAAATGGGAAATCTCCACAACAAGGCCTCAGCACCACAAGTTACGAAGAGGGCGTTATATCGTCACAGAGCCAAAGCGCAAGGTAATCAACGAGAACCGGAATCGTCTGAAGAAGTCGTCCTGGAAATGGAATTGCTTACCATGACAGACGGAAGTAGTTTTGTTTTGAAAGACTACAACACTGGCGAGCGACTTATTATTTTGAGTGGAACTTTAGGAAAATAAGCTTTGAGAAGTAAGCAAGATTTTTTTATTGATGGAACTTTTAAGACTTGCAGTAAATAATTTTCCCAAATTTATACCATTCATGTAGATATTGGAAGCTCAAAAATGAAACAAATATGTATCCAGTTGTATTTTCTCACTTGCCAAACAAAAGAAAGAAACATATATTCTGCTTTTTCGCCTTCTTATTGAGGCCATACCAGAGTGGAATCCAGCGAGATTGACGGTCGATTTTGAATTTCGACCATTAAAGTTGTATTTCCAGCAGTAGAGGTAAAAGGATGCTACTTCCACACGAAAAAGAGCATTTGGAGAAAAGTTCAAGATTTGGGACTTGCTTGTGAGTATATGAAGAACGAAGAAGTGAGAATGTGCTTCTTTAGCGTTTCTTCGACCTGAGTATGTTTCCGATGGCTGGTTGGAAATATGTTCCAGAGTACCTGACAGTGAAAACATTTCTGCATTTTTGGAGTATTTCGTAGAAAGGTGGATGGAGAATGAAGAAGTTCCAGTCGAGATTTGGAGTTGTTACGGCAGGCATCACCGAATCACCAACTCCGTCGAGAGATGGTACAACAAAATTAACGCCGAACTTGGGAGACCAAATCCTCGAATCAAAGACCTCATCAAATGTTTAAAGAAAGGAGCGGAGAGCTTATAAGGGCCCAGCTCAATATGGCGGTTTCAGTCACTCAACAAACTCTTCCCATTTCATGGTTAAAGTTGCTATTTCTCTGCGTAACTTAGCTTCAAAGATGCTGTGAACTTTCTCCTTCCAGCATGTGTACTGCTCCTAAACTATTTCTTTCCCCACATGAATTATTTTAAGAACTTATTCAAGCAAGATAAGTGGTAAAACATTCTTCCCCGGTGTAATAACAAGCAGAGTGTTTCTGGCTGTGCGCGATATGCGAATGTTTCATTCAGCCTTTTGTGCCAACAATTCAAAAACAGACCAAGATAAATTCGGGTCCGTGTGGAGAAATATGAATGATTTATCATTCTATAACGATGCTATGCAGGGCAATTCAGACTCAGACGAAGACCTGTACATCATCCCACTGAAGAAGATTTGAAGTGTTGTGTTAAGTTTGATTTAATGTTCAAATATTTTCCATACGAAAGGAGAAGATGTCACTACGATAATGCTCAACTCTCGCACCGACACAGATAGGTCTTTGGCGACGATGGGATAGGAAAGGCCTAGGAAGTGGAAGGAAGCGGCCGTGGCCTTAATTAAGGTATAGCCCCGGCATTTGCCTGGTGTGAAAATGGGAAACCACGGAAAACCATCTTCAGGACTGCCGACAGTGGGGCTCGAACCCACTATCTTGCGAATAATGGATACTGGCTGCACTTAAGCGACTGCAGCTATCGAGATCGGTAGAGGGTCTGTACAATTCGAAAACTTTCCACATCCAAGCAAAAATCTCTAATAACTTTGCAAATATCGAGCGTTCATTATGACTATAAAAATGTTTGTTTACCCAGCAAGAGGAAAGGAGCTGCAAGTCGCGTCTTCATGCAGGAAATAATAACCGTTTTTCTATTGTAAAGTAAAACTCAATACATCAGGAGGCAGCGGCGTAAGACTACATTTAGCGTCGAAAGTAAACATTTGGCTCGTTTTTGTGTACTTTGTAAGAGAAAAACTAAATATTGTTTCTTGGTGTAAGCACGTACGGACCCACGTTTGTTGAAACGTGGGGGCCAGACCTTCTAAAACGCTGGGGGTGGGGGGGGGAATAGAAGTGCTCATTTTTCCCTTTGTGATCTAATTCTTTCCAGTGGCACGCGACACTTTCTCGGTCAATCATAATTAATTTTTCCCATAACTGTTAAATATTTAGAAAATTCCACGTTCAAAGTCTCAAAATATTGACAAATGTGTCGACAGAGAAACTAACTTCAATTTCAGTTTCAATTTTTCTCGATTATTTCCCTGAAGGAGAGTTTGAAGACCACTGGTTTAGATGTCGGCCAGAAGCTTACTAAGGATTCAGTGTGAAGTTAGTTTCTCTGCCAACATTTTGAGACTTAGAACGTGAAATTTTCTAAATATTTAACAGTTATCGGAAAAGTTAATTATGATTCACCGAGAAAGCGTCGCGTGCAACTAATAAGAATCACCCTGCGTTGTGGAATAAGGTGAAAGAAATGGAAAAGGTACGCTTGTGCTTTTTGAGAGTGATGCTGAGAAACAGTTCTCCAAAAATAGTTTTAAAAATTTATGATTTTATCAAAGTACGTGTTTCTGAAAGTCTTTGTCACAGTGGCACCCACGGTATCGCTAGCCTGTCCAAAGAGGCGACTAAAAGGAGCCACAGGGGCTTTCAACTTGGGCGACCAGGGGCTCTTAGCTGAGTCCCGGCACTGCTTCCACTCACTTGTGCCAGGTTCTTCACTTTCATCTATGCTATCTGACCTCCCTTGGCCAACGCGTGTTTTTTCCGACCCTAACGCTATTAGGTTGCGAGGCCTAGGGAGTCTTTCATTTTCACGCCCTTGGCGGCCTTTGCCTTTCTTTGGCCGATACCTTCATTTTTCGAAGTTTCGGATCCCTTCCGTTTTCTCTGTGATTAGTGTTAATAGCGGATGGTTCCCTAGTTGAACTTCCTCTTAAAAGAATGATCACCACCACCATCACCTATGTTCACGAGTCTTAGCTTAGAGGGAGCTAGAGTTGATCTTTGATAATTTCCCTTACGTCTTCTGTACGGAAGAAGCGACTAAGACGAAGCCGCGGCTACTGCTAGCACTTGGCGCGGGACACAGGAGACATCCTCACATCTGAGTGGCCCTCTGACTCCAACTTGGCAGGTGCGATCGTGGCTTAGTCCGGTGGTGTTTGAATGTGCTCAAATACGTCAGCCTCCTGCGGGACTAAATTCTGGCACCTCGGCGTCTGCGGAAAACAGTTAAAAATGTAGTTAGGGGGACGTAAAAACAAAGACCATCTCATTGTTCTGATTACACTTAAAATAGACTTCAATATCACGTGGCTGTCACTAGCCATGAGTGTTAAGGCTCTGCGACAGTGTAGGCGCTGTACAGTGTGTGAGGGCATATGATGCTGTTGATGGTGATTCGTCCGTCGGATGGGGACGTTAAGCCTTAAGCAGCCCTCTCCCTAGGTGCGCAGGAGGCGGGCCACTCCCGGGAGTAAGTAAGTGGGTCCGGGTGCAAATGAAACAGGATTTCTTTGTCTCTTTCTTAATCTGTTTACCCTCTAGGCTTGATTTCCCCTCGGTCTCAGCGATGGATTGCACCTCTACCGCCTCGACGGCATTGGGTCGAGGGATACAACTCGGGATGAGGACCAGTACTTCGACTTCCTATGCTGAACAGGGGCCTTCTGGGGGGGGGAGATTGGAAGGGATAGACAAGGAAGCGGGTTCGAGTCCACGTTGTGAGCACTGGAGCCGTGAGGTTCACTACTGTGCTGTGTACACGAACACAAACACCTAGTCTCTGAGTGCGCTCCATTGACGGAATGCTGCAACAGTAAGTGATATTCTCGTGCGGCTGATTAAAGTCACTTTATAACGTCATGGGCAGGAGTTCACGTCTGCCAGTGGCCACGAGCACTGCTGGTTCTTTCAGCAAAATGATCTTTGTGTCTCTCGGATATCATTTTTACCTGTTATCCTGGTTTCTTCAAGGTCTTTTTCAATTTCTGATATTAAATTATTCTTGACTTTTAGTAAGGAGGCATATTAATATTATTATTAATATTATTATTATTATTATTATTATTATTATTATTATTATTATTATTATTATTATTACTCCGCCCGCGGTGTTGTTCGTTACCCTCCTCACGGATGTATTTGCAAAGTTCCCACTTAATGAAATAAAGCACATGATCTGCTGAGGTAAGAGAATGTAATATTGTGTCAACAAAACACTTGAAAATACATCACACAAAGAAATTGAATTAAACGTTCCTTGGAACAACACAACGCGCCGAACTGTTAAAAAGTCCTGGAAAGATCTTCGTCATGGAGACAAATGTACTCTAACTTTTCTCAGAATCTAGCAATTTAAATAGTTATTACCTCAAAAGAAAGCGCTTGATCCACTGAGTGCTTTTAGACCAAACGAACTGCGTAACCCAATTAGAACGAAATATATCATTGCTTCAAAGAGACAAACAATTGAAAAAATCAAATAATTTGAGGAAGGCTGAAGTTAAGTGATTTATAGTGCCTGATGACAAATTGTGCATGAATACCTTTCAGTTTTAAAAAGATGAAGGAAATCGACCGGATAGAATGGCTGACTTTAGTTTTCATAACTTTTAATATATAGATTATTATTATTATTATTATTATTATTATTATTATTATTATTATTATTATTATTATTATTATTATTATTATTATTATAAGAAATTACCCACATGAACGTTAAGTACACGACCAATATCAACGAAATGCCCCAGTCTTAGACTTGTCACGTGAACACCAAATTACTTGCCTACTTGTGGGTGATCCATAGAGGAGCTTGTAGGACGTGACTTTGGTGGATTACACCAGCATCCCCCTGTCATAAGCAGCCGGCTGTGATGAACGAGGTCACGTCCTCTCTCTACATGGACCGCTGATTTATTTCTAAAGGCGGGGTTGCACGTCATCTGCCCCATTCTTAACTCGTGAGGGGTTGTGATTTGTATTTCCGGGTTCGGGGAAATTGGACCCGCGACCAGGTGAGCCTTCTGGCTCATTGTCTGCTCGACAAATCGGTCGTCAGATTTCTGTGCTCGCCAGGGGCGTCCACACTGGGCTTTGTGGCCTAGAACTCGGTTCGTCACGACGTTTAATTACACATGATAAAAACTGCAATTAAAAGATAGCATTTTTGTCCATCTTATTCAATGTTGTTAACTCTAAAATGAACACATCGACAGTTTAAAGCATACACATGTTTCGATCCTCTGAATCACCTTCAGTAGGCCTAATGGGCGAAAAGTTTCTTTTAAGAGTTAGTTCTTCTTTTGTGGAGAAGTTCTTGCGTGTTTCTCGTCATTATTGTAAATGTTCTTAGGCAGGAGTGTATAAATTGCTACCAGACGTTAGGGTCCGACCATTCGAAGGAAACGGGTGGATTCCCAGGACATAATAAAGGAAAGTTGAATATAGCAAAGGAAACTTACGAGATTACAAGAGATTCAGAGATCGGATCTACATGAAATTCGATCCGTGTAATGTAGGAGTCAGGAGCTACAATTTGACCCATCTCACGACGCTGAGAGATGACTTAGCGGAGCAAAATTCTGCCTGGGGGCGTGGCTTGCCACATATCGGTGTGAAACGTTGTGATCCAGTCCATATGTGTGTGATGTTTGGTACCGGAACCGCGAAGTCATTGTGTGAAACAATTACGGTGGTGCTTGAGTATAAAACTGCCAGAGATGTATTAAGGGAATGCCTATTCGTAATTTGAGTGACCGCTTGATGCCGCTCAGCCGACTGCAGTGATAGCACGCTCACGTTAAGTAACAGTAACCATTAATCAGGCCGTGTGACAAAAGGGAATGACACAGACAATGAGTGGATCTAACCACAACTAGGTTATTTGAAAACAGTATTCATTAACCATTTCCCCATTATGCTTGTATGTTTGTGAGTGGTCGTCGAAGCCGGGACTGCAATCAACTAGAGTCGCGCCATAACTGCCTGCAGTCGTCTATCCAGGGAACGTCTAGATTTTCAACTGCAGGAGACCATAGTTCGAGACATCATGAACGAGGCCAAGCAGATGACGAACCAGGGACTTCTCGCTGACAGGGCCGCAGTGATGGCTGTGCCCTCCGATGACGGCCGAAAGTACATTAGAATGTCCCGTAATATGCTTAAAGTTATGTAAGTGTTTGTAAATAAATAAAGATAGGGGAGCGCCTTAGGCGGTTTTGAAGGGATGGGCACTTTTTTTATTAATAGAGTTTTAAATTAATATTTGTCCCCTATGATCGGGTGATGCCTTTGCTGGCAAGATGTAGTGTTTACAGTGCGCTATGTCTTCTGGTACGGGCTAGAATAAAATTGTTACTTTCATTGATCTGTCTCAGTCTCATCCTTGGCTTTGACAATATGAAGGTGACTGAGGTATGAGCGATGCTAGTAATACCATTCCTTCTGCAGCCAGTCCCTGCTATGAATGGTATGAAAATGTTGCTCATAGGGTCGGTTGGTGCATGCATTTCAGTGGGCTTGGCAGACTGATATGTCATAGCAACTTCTGGCTCGGTGAGGAAAGCAACGGAAAACTACCTCACTCCTCATTTCCCCAGTATGCCTCTTCAGTGATGCCTAGGCCATCTGTGACAGCTGATGGCAGAGCTGTTGAGGATCCAACCAGCCTTAGGGCTGAAGACTGAACATACATACATACATACATACATACATACATGCGAAAATAACGGAAGTATCCCTACTGTCTCTTGCCTTTTCCAGATCAGCCCACATAAGTGAAAATTCACCAAACATTTGTCTTTTCGATGAAATATAATTTAACCCCCCCGAGCAGAGGGTTGCCTAATGCAGGCTAAATCTTGAGGATGCAGCATTAGCTCAGCTCGGCGAAAGGACAACAGCGTAAGCTTTCCGCTTCCAATGGACGAGAAGTCATAGAGTGATGGAACCCTCACCGTGAGATTCGAGAAGTCTTACGGAAATGTTGCAAGCTTTGGGCTTGGGAGGTGGTGTGCTCCGAGAATGGAACAGCTGCACGCTATGAGCGATCCTGGCTGCATAAGGAATGGCATTACTAGCATCGCTCATACCTCAGTCACCTTCATATTGTCAAAGCCAAGGATGAGACTGAGACAGATCAATGAAAGTAACAATTTTATTCTAGCCCGTACCAGAAGACATAGCGCACTGTAAACACTACATCTTGCCAGCAAAGGCATCACCCGATCATAGGGGACAAATATTAATTTAAAACTCTATTAATAAAAAATGAATGGTGTGAAAATGTCGCTCATAGGGTCGGTTGGTGGATGCATTTCAGTGGGCTTGGCAGACTGATGTGCAATAGCAACGTCTGGCTCAGTGAGGAAAGCAACGGGAAGCTACCTCACCCCTCATTTCCCTAGTACGCCTCTTCAGTGACACCTAGGCCATCTATGACAGCTAAGGGTGAACCTGTTGAGGATCCAACCAGCCTTCGGGGCTCAATACCCAAGATACAACATACATGATTGGGTGATCATAATCTTATTTCCGTGAAAGCCATGCATGGATTAGTTTTAAGGACCTTAGCATTGTTAGACGTGAAGCATTTTAAGATCGGAGTTCTATTTCATCACTCCAGTTCATTGCCGTTATTAGTCGTCGTAAGATTTCAGTTTATTTTAATACTTCACCAGTAATGTAGAGATTATCTCCCCTGTAAAGACTGCTCACCAGAGGAAGATGATGCGATCGATGATTGATATAGATTACGCGATGGTATGATATAAGGAGCTATGTGGTCTAATACGCTGGTATTTAAGGGAAGGAGCGAGAATTCGTGTGACAATAAGTGAAATGACAGACCAAGGAGACGAGATAATAATACGATTAATATAATTCAAGGGCCAGATCATTAATAAAAGTGAGATTTATAAGAATAATTAAGTTATGAAGCGCCTGGATTAGGAATCATGACGTGTGAAGAAAATGCCGCACGTGATTTGAGTAATAATAATAATAATAATAATAATAATAATAATAATAATAATAATAATAATAATAATAATAATAATAATAATAATAATAATAATAATACCCTAGCTGCTTGGGCACGTTGGGTTTTGTAGGTTTCCCAATCATTTTCTGATTTTGTAGAGTAGTACTGTTTCCACGAATTGAGTCTTTCTTTGAGGACTGATTCGCAGGTACCATTCCACCAGGCATGCTTTTTGCTTCTCTTGATTTCTGCAACGTCTTTGGCGGCCTCAACAAGGAGACTTTTGGTGTTGTTAAAGTCACAGTCATTTGGTCTAGCCTTCTCCTGGAACTCCTCGACCCTTTGCCGAAGTTTATCGTTGTCGAAGCGTGTGATCTGTTTGGTTGTCTTCCTTGTGTTTGCAGGAATTGGTTTGAATTTGATAAGAGACATATAATGATCTGAGGCCACATTGATGCCTTTCTTTACCTTGACATTCATAATCTCAGGGCTGTTTCTCCTGGAGATTGCAACATGATCAATTTGGAACTCTCCGAGAGTTTGGACGGGGGAACGCCAAGTCATTTGCTTTCTGGGTGGATGGCGAAAGTGGGTCGACATGACCTGCAGGTTGTGATTTTCGCAAATGGACACCAGTCTATTGCCGTTGGGATTGGTTCTTTTGTGAGCAGGATAATTTCCTATAACTTTCTTGTACTTCTGTTCACGACCTAGTTGGGCATTGAAGTCACCCAAGAGAAGCTTGACATGGTGTTTGGGGATTTTGTTTAATTTTTCATCCAGTAGGTCCCAGAAATTATCAACTTCGTCTGGATCAGACTTGTTCTTATCGTTTGTAGGAGCATGTGCGTTAACTAGGGCGTAGGTTTTGTTCGCGCATTTAATTGTGAGTATAGACAATCTGTCATTCACAGGTTCGAAATTTGCAACTGATTTAAGGATCTTGGTTCTAACAGCAAACGCGGTTCCAAGCATCACAGCTCCATTGAGGATTCCTCTTCGCGCTTTGCTCTTGAAAAATCGGTAGGCTTCGGATTCAAAAATCTCTTCATCTGGGTACCTTGTTTCCTGTACGGCCATTATGGATATCAGATTTTCGTGAAGAGATTTGGTGAGGGTTTTAAGCTTGCCAGTTTGTGTAAGTGAATTTATATTGAAAGTTGCTAGAAAGGTTTTGGATTTTGGCCAGAGTTTTTGACTCTTCGGGGTACACCGAGACGCTCCGACTCGTCTCTTGCATGATGTCGAGTCTCCCCCAGAATCCGAACGAGACTCGTGCGCCGTGGCGTTCACGACGAGGGATTAATCCGAAGATTTACCCCCTGGGGTATGTTTCTTGAAAAGTTGTGCCATCATGCTTCTTGACTTGACTCTGCTTTGGACGGGTACCCATCCTTTTACAACTAGGGTTGTTAGCCATAGAGGTTGCCTCAAGATGTTTTCTGGCTTCTGGTCATTTACCAGTCTTCGCCGTAACCCTGGCAAGGGACCAGTTTTTTCACGGTGGTATTTTATTTCCCTACTACCCTCTGACTCTGCTGGCGGCAGAGCCAGCGAGCTTCCCCAATTCCAATGGGACGCGCCCGATGGAGGTAACTGGTAAATCCCCACGTAAATACGAAAAAATCTCTCATTGAAAAGATAGAACAAAACTTTAGGAAGAATGAAAGCAGAGAGTACTACAGAGCCTTCAAACGCAAACTCGCTGGCTATAAACCACCATCTCTATGCTTTGAGCGAAAGGACGGCACACTGGCGACGTCAAATGAAGAAAATTGCAGCATTCTGGCAGATTACTTCAAGAATTTACTTAATTGCTCTAAACCGCAAAACGCCATTGAGACCAAGGAACCCCTACTCAGGTACCCAGATTCCAGACCACCCGACAGAGATGAAATCAAGCGCCACATTGCCCGTCTCAAAAATAACAAAGCTTTTTTTTTGCTAGGGGCTTTACGTCGCACCGACACAGACAGGTCTTATGGCGACGATGGGATAGGAAAGGCCTAGGAGTTGGAAGGAATCGGCCGTGGCCTTAATTAAGGTACAGCCCCAGCATTTGCCTGCCTGGTGTGAAAATGGGAAACCACGGAAAACCATCTTCAGGGCTGCCGATAGTGGGATTCGAACCTACTATCTCCCAAATGCAAGCTCACAGCCGCACGCCTCTACGCGCACGGCCAACTCGCTCGGTAAATAACAAAGCACCGGGGGAAGACTCAGTAGTAGCAGAGCTATGGAAATATGCCCCAGAGGAATCACTTGATATCTTGCAAAAGCAAATAGAAGAAATTTGGAACAAGGAGACCCTACCCGAAGATTGGAAAATAGCTTTGATCCATCCATTACACAAAAAAGGCAGCATGAAGAACATCAACAACTACAGAGGAATATCTTTGCTACCCGTGACTTACAAAATTCTAACACTTGCCATCCTGGAGCGTCTGGAAGCACAAGTCGAACATCAAATAGGGGAATACCAAGCAGGGTTCAGAAAAGGTCGCTCAACAGCTGAACAGATCCAAAATCTCAAAACGATCATCAGATATTGTACACTAAGGTCCAAGCAGTATGTGTCTGTCTTTGTGGACTTTAAGAAAGCGTACGACTCCATTGACCGGGAAGTCCTGCTAAACATCTTAAATGAATTTGGAGTTGATTTGAAACTGCTGACCGATACAAAATCCAAGGTGAAGTTCCACGGATGTCTCTCGCATTCCTTTGACATCAAAACAGGAGTCCGACAAGGTGATGGGCTATCCCTGATACTCTTCAACTGTGTTCTTGAAAAGATCATCAGAACCTGGCGGGTGAGATTACAGGAAACCAACTACAGTCCATTGAGAATAAGAACCAAATCCAAGGGGATCGCAACAGACTGCTTAGCATTTGCCGATGATATTGCTGTTCTCTCAAACGACATAGAAACCGCTAGAGCTCAAGTTGAAATTTTAAAGGAAATTGCCGAACAAACTGGTTTGCAGATATCGTTTGAGAAAACAGAAGTAATGACTAACATCAAAGAGGCTCCACCAAAACTCCATACAAAATATGGGGACATCACCCGAGTAGATAAATTCAAATACCTGGGTGAGATCATCATGAAAAATGGACTGGACAAAGAAGCACTTCAGGAGCGAGTACGCAAACTGGAAATAGCCTACCAAACATCCCGCAGAATCTACAACAAAAAATGCCTTTCCCAAAACACCAAGATACGTCACTATTAAACAGTTCTGAAGCCAGTAGTTCTATATGCAGCCGAAACCCTGTCTCTAAATGCCAACAAAGGACTCCTTGAAGAACTGGAGGAAAAAAGAACGCAAAATTGTGAGAGGAATCTTGGGATCAAAGTACAGAAATGGAATCCATCAAAAGAGATCCAACAAGGAAGTCTACAGCGAAATAGAGAAAATTACCGACACAATCAGAAAAAAGACGGGCACGATTTTACGGTCATCTGAAAAGAATGGACGGAAGAAAGTTAACTAAAGAAATATTTCACTTTTTGATTCAGATCCCAAAACCACAATTCCCTGGTTTAGAAATACCAAAGAATAACTGCAAATGCTAAATATATCTCAGCTGAAGACGCCCTTAACAGAGATCTCTTCCGCAAGAAAATATTGACGAACGGGCTAAACCGAGACGAGCAACCGAAGAGAAGACACGCTGCCCCTTGGACAGAGGAGCGTAAGTAGGCCCACTCACAAAGAATGAGGGAAATTTGGGCTCTAAAGAAGGTCAAGTTCAGTGTCAAATGCAACAAGACTTAACGTGGTCCTTGATGGCTCCAGCGAATTATAATAATAATAATAATAATAATAATAATAATAATAATAATAATAATAATAATAATAATAATAATAATAATAATAATAATAATAGTAATAATAATTGTACCGGGTGGTACACCTCCACCCCGCTAATTCAAATATTGCGCCAGTTGAAACTTCTCTACAGGAGAAAGCCTGAACTTTAACAAACTGTATTAACTCAACGGTTTCTCGGAAGACGTCACTACTGTAAATTTGGTAATTTTGAAGTGTTCTGAACTGTGCCTATTTTGATTTGTGTTTGTTTGCTCCGTATCAAGAAGTTTGAACATTCTCTAACAGATGTCGCTACCCAAAACTATGGTAACACACTTTGGTGCAATGGAATGAACTTTCTTGAAGAAATATTGTATTCCTAAGTTTTATTTTTACTAAATTTTGTTCTGTGGTTTGTGGGTTGGCAATATAAATCCTTTCTTTCCGCCCGTTTTGAATGTAACCAATCATGAATTTCTGTAATTAATTTTCCACCAATAAGGTGTTTCTTCATCGTCTTGTGTATTAGTTTTTGCTGGTAGCCAATAAAAGTTTGTGGGCGGGTTGTTATCATTCAGGAAAGGTCTCGAATGTTCGACTAGGGTATATAAACTGCTGATTTTCTTGTCTCGGTGCCACTTCTGTAACATCTTTCTTAGTGTATGGATATGTAGCAGGGGGCGGGAAGCGCCTCTTTCTTCAAGCAGCAGTTCATCTACAAGGTAATGGCCTGTTAACATCTTCATTTCTTGCTAGCTCAGCAGTTTGATTCTCGGGGAGGGTTCGAAACCTTTAGTATGTAACCTACCTTTTTAAAATGTAAATTCTTTTCTGTCTATGTATAAATTACAAATCTGTAAAGCGGGGATAGAGAATGCTTCACCCTCTCGAACTCCCCTTCATTTTTGAAAAAGGAGGTGACTACGTTTTCATAACCGTCTTCTCTTCTTTAATATAGTAAAGTTTTCTCATACGTGTCACCTCCCTAGCTTGGGATTAGCCCTGTATGATCGGCCTAGCGCCACATAGGTTTTAGACAAAACGTGGTGTAGGAGTGCAAGTTATCGCCTCCATTCAATTTTGTATTTTGGGCCATTTACTTAACCCGTTTTGTTTTCCTTCCTGCGAAGGCCCAGTAGATTGGGTACGATATACCCCTGTTTCTTTATTATGCCTTGATGGCAGTTTGTGTAAAGGTTTGTTATTGCCTTTATAGGCTTGAAATATAGAGAGCGGGACAGCTCTTTATGGTGTTGTGGTAAAAGTGCCTTAGAGAGGCTTGAGATGTAAAGTTGGGAGCTGATGCTCCATGTAATTAAGGGTGTTCTGCCCTTTGGTATCTTGTTATTGTGAGCTGAGAGCTCAGAAATTATATTTGGGGCTCGAAGCCCAGATCTTGTAATAACCCCCTAAATCTTGTGATTTCTTGGTACCTGATTTTGGCTTGTTGCTGACTTGTTAAGTTTACAAATTCTATGTCATCATTGTTTAGTTTTGGAAATATAACCTTTATTCAAGTTTTAAATTAACTTTAATTTTGTAGTTGAGACCTATTCCCGCCCGCACCTTCTTTCACCTCTAACTACCACGGATATCTCCGTAATAATAATAATAATAATAATAATAATAATAATAATAATAATAATAATAATAATAATAATAATAATAATAATAATAATAATAAGTGTCAAATGCAACAAGACTTAACGTGGTCCTTGATGGCCCCAGCGAATTATATAATAATAATAATAATAATAATAATAATAATAATAATAATAATAATAATAATAATAATAATAATAATAATAATAATAATAATAATAATAATAATAATGCGAAAGGACTAGGCCGCATGAATGCGAATTAGAATACCGCACAGGGTTGGTCTCACGGATGACGGGGTAGGCTAGTGCGAGAGAAAGGTGCAGCCCGGCTGTCGAGCGATAAGCTCGCTCTCCCGAACACTGTATTAGACTCACACGCAACTTGCACCCAATGTTGTATATTCGACGTGTCATTAGGCGAAGTGACTCTACCCGTATTTTCTTTTATTAAATCGGATCTAGGGATTTCAGGCATGTACCGCGAAATTTAACGATGCATGGGTTCGACCCCATGTAACAGTGACAACCATGGACCACTGTTAGCAGACCTGGAAGGGTCATAATTCCTTTATATATTCTTGTATGTGATATTTATTGTTGTAATTTCAGGTGATGGTTGATTATATCTTATGCTTATGTTCGTGTGCGTATTATTGTGTTCGTATAGGGAACCAACGTTGTTTGTGATAGGATGGGACAAAACATTGTGATCAGTCTAATATGCAAATTACGGTGATGTGGATATAGGCATTGAAACCTCACAACCATGATCAACACCTAATAAAGATGTCATTTCGCGACAATTGCCATCTAAAGTCTATATCGTGTCCTTATCGGGTCTCGCCAGTACGTAAAGGGGACGTCCTTATTCAGAGATATGTAAGTTCCTAAGATGCGTGTTTATAATGTGTGTTACAAGTATCACGCGATTCATACAGACTGACAGAACATGAACATCTTCGTCAAAAATTTGATTTTATTTTCATGTAACCAGCTGGCATTTTCTGATGTATGTTATTTACCCTGTGACTCTATCAGATAATATAATTTATATTTTTTATTGGGAACAAAAATCTTCTCCTTTCAGTAGTTGGAGTATCTCTCTCATATCATAGAACAGCTTACTTTCAATATATTTAAATTTAGTGCCCATTTTAGGCGAACAGACCACTAATCCACATGCCGTCGAGCTTAGCCCTTGAAACAGTGAAGATGGGACTTCGATTACCGGGAAGTGATTTCCGAAATTTCTCATCCAAAGAATGCCATGTGAATGTGAGTTGTTTAAATGTTGAACCTGGGACAGGTTGTTTTATGTATTGATGATGATCCAAACGATCGAAACATGTTCATGTTTTAAACTAAGAGTTAACAGCATTGTGAATTGAATAAGGTGGATAAAAATGCTATATTTTAAATGAAGTTTAATAGTCACAAATGATAAAATCCGTCTTATTTTTTCTTCTTCCAGACAGGGAAATACAGCACCGGTAATGAAGCAATAGTCTGCAGTTATCACTTCTTTGATAAATCTCCCACATGTCTTGGATTTCTGTTGTTGGACATCACGACATATAACTACCAGCTTGGACTGTGTGGGAACAAGTACAGGCACCATTTGAGAGCTGCACGCATCATTGACGCAATAATCAGATTCGAGACACACATCGAAGTGATCTGGAAGATAAATTCATTTACCAGCCAAGAATCCGGTACTGCACCATTGCTTGTTGGGGGAAAAGGTACCATCAGCTCTTTTGGTGAAGGAAGTTGTGGTGCTTAATCTCAGAGGTCCTATAAGAATACTGAGTCGCTCAGACGGTTGAGGCACTGGCCTTCTGACCCTAACTTGGCATGTTCAGTCCAGCGGTATTTGAAGGTGCTCAAATACGTCAGCCTCGTGTCGGTAGATTTACTGGCACGTAAAAGATCTCCTGCAGGACTAAATTCCGGCATCTCGGCGACTCCGAAATCCGTAAAAGTAGTTAGTGGGACGTAAAGTTAACGGCGCTGTGTTTGTTTCCTCGTTACAAACGTCTTCTAACTGAATTGTATGTGGCAGTTGAAATAAAGCACTTACTATACTTGTCGACAGCCCACTATTACACCAGGTTGCAGCACGGTCGCCGGTCCTAGCCCTGCCTCAGGCGGTCTGACCTTCTCCGAACACTCCGGAAGGATCGCTACCAAGGTGTGGAATTCATGAGCCTTTCTCTGAAATAAAAATAAATAAATATTGAAGTTCTTTTGTGATTTTCCGTGTATCGTGAGTTTGTCGTCCACCTGTTAACAGAACACCGAGCTCACGGCCTCCTTCTTCTTGCAAGTTGTTTTACGTCACAGATAGGTCTTCTGGCGACGATGGGACAGGAAAGGGCTAGGAGTGGGAAGGAAGCGCCCGTGCTCAGGACTGCCGATAGCACGGCCACTGGCTTGGAGGGAATACACCTGAGCACAGTCTCGCAACGCAGGCCCAGGTTCGGTCGCCACTAACTGCCACAAAAGTCACGCGAAAGCATCTTTCTAAATAATGTTGTTGTTGTAGGAGACAGCAGTTCATAGTTTGGTTTAATGCAGCCCTCCATGCCAGCCTATCACGTGCTAAACTTCTCATTTCTACCTAACTATTGCATCCTACATCTTCTCTAATCTGCTTGTCATATTCATACCTTGGTCTACCCCTACCGTTCTTACCACCTACACTTCCTTCAAAAACCAACTGAACAAGTCCTGGGTGTCTTAAGATGTGTCCTATCATTCTATACCTTCTTCTCTTCAAATTTCGCCAAATCGATCTCCTCTCACCAATTCGATTCAGTATCTCTTCATTCGTGATTCGATCTATCCATCTCACCTTCAGCATTCTTCTGTAACACCACATTTCAAAAGCTTCTATTCTCTTTCTTTCTGAGCTAGTTATCGTCCATGTTTCACTTCCATACAATGCCACGCTCCACACGAAAGTCTTCAAAAAGATCTTTCTAATTCCGATATCAATGTTGGAAGTGAGCAAATTTCTTTTCTTAAGAAAGCTCTTCCTTGGCTCTGCTAGTCTGCATTTTATGTCCTCCTTACTTCTGCCATCGTTAGTTATTTTACTACCCAAGTAACAACATTCATCTACTTCCTTTAAGACTTCATTTCCTAATCTAATATTTCCTGCATCACCTTCCTTCGTTCGACTGCACTCCATTACTTCTCTTTTGGAGTTATGCATTTTCATCTTGTACTCCTTACCCAAGACTTCGTCCATCCCATTCAGCAATTTCTCCACACCTTCTGCAGACTCAGATAAAATAACAATATCATTGGCAAATCTCAAGCTTTTGATTTCCTCTCCTTGGATTGTGATTCCCTTCCAGAATTTCTCGTTGATTTCCTTTACTGCCTGTTCTATGTAAACACTGAAACTGAGGGGGTCTAAAGCCCTCGATTCTTTCACTGCAGACTGATTTTTGTACAGATGTCAAATAGCGTGGTCCAGTCAGCATGGCGCAGGGCTTGTCCTTGTCGATCCTCTAATAACAGACGTAAAGTCAAGATTACTTCACGTGTTCCTACATTTCTTCTGAAGCCAAATTGACCTCCCGACTGGGTTTCTACTTGTCCCTCCATTCTTCTATAAATAATACGTGTTAGAATTTTGCAGGCATGATATATTAAACTAACGGTGCGATAGTTTTCACACTTGTCAGCACCGGCTTTCTAGATAATAGGTATAACAACATTCTCCTGTAAGTTACTATATCACATATTCTAGAGAACATACGATAGAAATAGTAGCTTGGGAATTATCACTTCCATTTGATTCTCTCACTATTTTGAAGAAATAATAATAATAATAATAATAATAATAATAATAATAATAATAATAATAATAATAATAATAATAATAATAATAATAATAATAATAATCGGAATCTACAGCAGAGAAGATGGACTTCTGAATGGTGGAGATTGCGGAAGAGGCAGCCCAGTGCTTAGGGAATAATATAAGTACACTTGGCATCAGCAGCGTCTGTTCCCCATGTAAGGGGCCGCCTAAATAATTGCTGGCAGTAGCTCTAAAATGCCTTTGGGAGTGGCGACCCCATTGTAATCGACGCTCCTGAATAAGATTCGGAGTGGCCAACCTTGAAGGCGTTCAGTCTTCCCCCCTAGTTCGCATGCGATGATAAACAACGACGCAGATGTCACCACCCCAGGGAATATCCAATCCCCCGTCACCAATGGTGGCGCATTCAGGCCTTCGGATTCTGGGGAGCCTGACCTCATCGTGCGGGGAAAGTCGGAGTTCCCCAATATCACCAACCTATTGAGACCCAAAACTGTCACACACTTTGGAACCATCAATATTCAAACCCTCTGTAAGACCGGAAAACTCAAGCAATTGACGGACATCCTGCATAAGCGCAAAATTGCAATAACAGCAGTCCAAGAAACCCGATTTACTGGCTTTTGAGTCAGAAGGTTATAGAGTAACGAGGGGGAAACCAGCATCTAAGAACACACATGGCTCCAGCGTTTTTGGTACACCTTTTTAGTACGACGTGATATAATGGATTCTGTCATCGGATTTACATCAGCTAGCGAACGCATCTCTGTGTTATATCTAAGATGTGGCAACAAAGGATACTCTATTGTAAATGCACATGCTCCAGTTAATGATGACAATAAGAAGAACCCTGAAAAGGTCAAAAGTTTCTGGCAGATGCTACAAGACGAGATCGATAAGATCCCCGGTCACCATGTCAAAATACTCCTAGGTGGCTTCAACGCTCAACTGGGAAAAGAACGACTGGGGCCTTACACAGCACATAGACGAACAAACACCAACGGCAAGCGCTTAATTGAACTGTGTAGATTACATCAGTTGAAGATCATGTCCACAGTTTTCCTCAGAAAGCCAAAATACCAGACCACCTGGCAATCACCGAACGCAGCTATAGGATCATTTCAAATCGATCATGTTGCAATCGGTGTAAAATGCAGGAAAGAGATCATGAATGTCAGAGTTCGTAAAGGATGGAATGTTGATTCTGACCATTTCTTCACACAAATAAAGACCAGATTACTGCCCAAACGAAATATACCTTCTACCACAGTTCCACCAAGGATTGATCCCCAATTCCTGCCGGAGAATAAAGAACGTTTTGTAACTGACATCTTGCAAAAAGATATGAAATACTGGAACCAACTGAAGTCCACCATATGCGAAACGACCAATAACCTCGGACAACCTCGAAGGAAGAGACGACATAGATGGTGGAATACTGAATGCGATCTTGCAGTTGATGAGCGTGCCGCAGCGTGGACGAAGTGGTACTCGACTAAACGAAAGGAAGACTGGGAGAATTTCAGAATGATGCGGAAACTGTCGAGTAAGACCATCAGACGTGTGAAAAGATCTTACGATCGGTCAAGACTGGAGAAGTTAGATGAAGAATTCAAAATGTACAACACCAGAAACTTTTATCGGGCCTTCAAAGAGGAACTTTCAGGTTATAAACCACAATGTCTTCACTTTAAGAATACAGACGGGGAGTTGGTCACCTGCAACAGCCAGAACGTGGAACTTTTGGCAAACTACTTTGAGGAGCTGCTCAATTGCGAAGAGCCCACGGAAAGATTACCTGTTGAAGATCCTCCAGAGATACACCTCCCATCTAACCCACCAACAATGCAGCAAGTTGCTAATGCCATCGGACATCTTAAGAACTGCAAAGCACCCGGGGAAGATGGCATCATTGCGGAAGCTCTAAAAGCAGGTGGAAATAAGATCACAGAGGCCATACACCAGATTTTGATCGATTGCTGGGAGACTGGCAGGATCCCTGATGACTGGAAATCAGCTATCATACACCCTTTACATAAAAAAGATGACCGCAGTGATGTCAAGAACTACCGAGGGATATCTCTGCTGTCAGTAGCATACCAAGTGCTGTCAAGGATTTTACTGGACAATGTAGAAAGCCAATGTGATCGAACGATTGGTGAATATCAAGGAGGATTTTGGCGGGGACGGTCCTGTACCGAGCAGATCTTCAACCTAAAAACCATTCTCCAACTAAAACAAGTAAGGAGTATGAACATCGCTGTGGTTTTCGTCGACTTTAAAAAAGTTTATGATTCCATCGACCGCCAGACACTCTTCTCCGTACTGCAAGAACGAGGTGTTGATTACAACACACGCACCGTCATCAAACAGACTCTTACGGATACAACATCTAAGGTGGAGTTCAGGGGAGAACTATCTCGGACTTTCAAGATAAAAACTGGAGTACGACAGGGTGATGGCCTCTCACCCATTCTGTTTAATCTAGTGCTTGATAAAGTCATCAAGAACTGGGAATGTACTCTGAGGAATCTAGAAATCAAACCAGTTGCCATTGGAGCCGGGACCCGAAAGATTGAGATCAGGTGCCTAGTATTCGCAGATGACATTGCAATCCTAACCAACAACTCTAAGGATGCTGTCATTGCTACTGAAGCCCTGCACGAGATAGCGGTGAAGGCTGGATTACACACATCGTACGAAAAAACTAAGTGCTTTGAGACTCGGCATCCCGGAAACCCCCCTTTGACGACCATACATGGAACGACTGGGAGAGTCAGTCGCTTCCGCTATCTTGGTGAATGGGTCCACCCCAATGGTAGAGATGGTACATCCATCCTAGAAAGGTGTAACAAACTCAATGCAGCGTACCAACTATCCCACAACCATTATAATAAGAGGTGCATTTCGAAAAATGCTAAGATCTGTCATTACAAAACTGTTGTCGGACCACAGTTTTTGTACGCCTCAGAGACCATCCTGGTGAACAAAAAAGGTACCATGGATGATCTAGAGAAAGCCGAAAGGCGTATCCTCAGGAAAATTCATGGACTGATATTGCTCCCAGATGGAACCTACAGACTTAAATCGAACTCTGAGCTGTATCGACAGTTAGAATCAGCCAATACCAGCATGCGACGTAGGAGGCTTAAGTTCTACGGACACCTACAACGAATGGACAGCAACAGGCTTACCAAGAAGATCTTTTCTTTGGTTAAAAGCTACAAGACTGGAAGCTTGTGGCTGAATGACGTACAGAAGGACTTGGATTCGGCTGGGATTTCAGATATTGATATAGAAGATCGTTCCAAATTTTGTACTATGGTACAGTCTTGGACCCCACCACCTAGAGTTCCTAGAAGTCGGAAGCCCCTTTCACAGGAGAGAAAGGAGAAATTATCAGCAGGGCTCAAGAGATGTTGGGAACAAAGGAGAGCATCGAGGAAAAACTAGTCACCAGCGCTCCTTAGTGGGCTTAAATCAATAATAATAATAATAATAATAATAATAATAATAATAATAATAATAATAATAATAATAATAATAATAATAATGACGATGTCTTGAAATGCTCGGCGTAAGACAATGGACGGTGGATGTGTTGAAGGAAGTCCAAATCGGCAAATTTTGACATTTTCATTTTTTAAATATTTTATTAACGTGTGAATTATTTTGTGGCTTTTGTTTCATTCTAATATTCGAATATTTCTATTTTAAATAATTTATTTAATATATTGGTGCTCTTCACACATCTCAGGGGCTGCGGTTTGAGCTTCACTGAAACGCCTACCTTTAAATGCAATTTACTCAAAATCACTTTTTACTAAGCAAATGCTCGCAAATGCACTGGCTGCATGTTACGGATCTACTTTGGTTAACATTTCTTGAATAGTTTAAAAAAATAAAATATCTGCAGAAAAAATTGAAAATTGCAAATATTTTTAAAGAATCTTAACTTGTAGATGAGTGAGAGGAGCCAGAGCGACCTGGGAGTTTGGTGCTCATTCCCTCGGCGTTGGCTGTTCTTCAGCCTCACTAGTGAATACCGTGAGCGGGTGGGAGCCATGCAGGACTCAGTCATTACGACTACCAATCTCTCTATATTGTTTAGTGTAGGCAACCCTTTCAACTCCCGAGGGAATATCAAATTCTACTGATAAATTTTAGGATAATATATCCAATTATGCAGCTCAGAAATGCTACATGACCTGGAAGTTTTAGCCCACTTGTAATAACCCATGTTGTGGTGTTAACAGACAACAGGAGTGAAAGGCATGATTTATGTTAACGTGAATTACATCCATTTTCACTTCATATTTTGTTGAAATGGAAAGAAAAAATATTTGTATATATATTTTTGATTTTAGCTCAATTAATTACAAGGTTGATATATATGAAGTGACTCAGGATATGACAACTATATTCTTTAATCCGATTTAGTTAAACCTAATATTTACGTCTGTATTTGATTTAATCGCCTCCATACGCGAGCTCTCATAAGGGATAGAAAACTGAGGCTGAAGCGGTCAGGGACATCAGTGCGGTATACTTGGTGAGACATTCACTCAAATACTCGTTATGAGTGTTCCTGCATGTCAGCACCTTATAGCCCAGTTATGCGACCACATGCCCTTCCTTCACTGGCGGCTGGAAGTGGGGTGTTGTACGCAAGCGAAGATGAGAACCGCGTCCACAGGAATTAGGCCTGGTTAGTAATAGAACCAGGGGTCCTATGAACCAAGGACCTGAGTATCCCACGTCGTCTTGAACACAGTATCTATTAAAAGGCCTTTTCTCTCCATTGATGAGAGAATGGAAATAAAAAACCGAGTGACTTAGGATCACGTGCATTCGGGGGATGGTGGGTTCGAACCTCCCAACTGCTACAGTCGTAACGGTGCGAGGTGTGGGGCGTTCTCTCGGGAGCAGTCGTCCTCCCACTGCCTACTTCACTCTCCATCTTCCCTTGACTTTCAAGTTCCCTTTCTGGACTGTGATAAAACACCTTGCGGAAAAAAAGGCGAAAAGGGAAATAAATAGCGTATTCGGTAAATCGCGCCAACTAATTTTAAGCTTCGGAGAATCATTGGCCAAGTGGAAGGAAAATCTTTTCGAAGTAAACGGGAATAAGTCTCGAAAAATGGAACAGTGATGGCAGTAATGAAGTAGAAAGCACAAGAAATAGGCCAGATCAGAAGTGGTAAGGCAGCAAGAAAGCAGATATCACCCGCGCGGTCACGACCTCATTTTCGGTATATGTCAATTAACGTTACGAGAGGATTATGTTTACGTTTCGTAGATCTAAAGGTGACTACAAAGTTAGAGGTTGCTCCAGGAAACCAATCGGGGTCCGTGGGAATTGACAGTAGAAGGAGTTGTTAGTTCAAAGCCGTTACGGTAGTCAGACGAGGCTCTAATAGGTCACATTTCACGACACGTTCGGCTCGCCTGCTGGAGAATCTCCTATTTGACATCCATGGGCGACCTGCGCGTCTGGATGTGGGTGTTGGTACGTAGCCTACTCCCGCTAAATAACACGAAGCCCATGTGACGGGCGAACACCGCAGAGACGTGTGGAACTAAATTCAGTCCTTTATACTCCCATCTCTACAGCATTCCGATGGTGAAATCTTTATAAATCCTGCTAACGGCGGTGGCAGTTTGTGCTGAAAGCTCAAAAGTAGGTGCAGAGGACTGAGTGGCAGCGTGTGTTAGGTCACTTACCTATCAGCATGTATTCCGGAGAACCCCACTGAGGGCAGCCCTGAAGATGATTGTCCGTGGTTTCCCATTTTCACACCAGGCAAATGCTGCGGCTGTAAGTTAATTAAGACCTCCGCCGCTTCCTTCACACTCCTAGCCCTTTCCTGTCCCATCCTCGCTATAAGACCTGTCTGTGTCGGTGCGATGTAAACCCCATGGCACTACAGCCCCTGAAAGGCCTTGGCCTACCAAGCGACTACTGGCGAATCCTCTCGGCCGTTATTCTTGGCTTTCTAGACCGGGGCCGCTATCTCACCGTCAGATAGCTCCTCAATTCTAATCACGTAGGCTGAGTGGACCAGCCCTCAGGTCTCTGACGTGGCCGGGAATGGAACTCGGGCCTCCGGGTAACAGGCAGGCACGCTAACCCTATACCACGGGGCCGGCGTGCGACGTAAAGCCAACTGTAAAAAATAAACATTTGCTCGGTCGGGTATTTAAAACTACAACAGAGGGATGACTTCAAGTACTGTATTTAGGATGTGTATTTGAGTACAGTGCAGCTAGTTGTGACCAATGGTAAAAATGAAACGGGTATCTGTTTGCAGTGGGAAGTGAAAGTTGGTGGACCTAAGATATCCTCTTCCTAAGCTGGAGTGGTAACAATGGCAGGAGAACTCGACCGCGGAGAATTCAGAGGAAGCTGAGGACCCGCCACTTCTTAGGCGCACAAACCAGGTTTTTTTTTCGTTGCTAAAAATTTCATATCTCTAAGTTTTGGGCTGGAAAATTAAGTTACATGTTTAATTAACAGAATAAAATTTAAACTTCAAAAACATAAAATAATTAAGTACTGTACTTCCAACACAGTGTGGAGTGGTGTGAGGGAAGAAGAAGCAATGGCTTCGCGACGCCCACATTATGTGTGACTTTTCTTCACTTTCTGTCTCTTTTGCGACTTGGCGATCCTTGCCTGCAACAGACAGACTGATCTTGTCAGTAACGTATCCTCGTGCGTTACAAACCCGACTGTGGGTGGGCTCATTCACAGAGACCCGGGCGGCGAACAGAACGAAGATGGCAATTTGTTACGGACTACGATGTCTGCCAAGCTCTGGTAACGAGCCTTGCGTACCAAAGTTAGGAAGAGAATCTACCCAATGCCTATTTCTTTATCATATTTAAAAGAAATGTTAGTGCCTGTGCCAATTCCTCTTTTTCTGAAATAGTATTTTTCCGGTGCACCATAGGGAAATCTAGAGGATGCTACTTGTGCTGTAATGGCACTTTCTGGTCCGGTAACCTCACTAGACTCTTCTCTACAGGGACATAACAATGCATGTTCACAATGCTGCTCCGATTTACGTAAAATAATCCTAGTTCACTTTTTTTAGCTGAGTTCTTAACAAATATATAATTTGGCTATAAAAACGTTACACAGAAAAGTGGTCGTGCAATAAAATCTTATTGTCCTCGCCTCGGCTTTGAAGTTCTCTCCGGTTGTCGTACCTCTACTGTAAAGTTCCGTTTTGTCCTATCCTTAATTCACTCACAATGACCTAAGTTAGGGACAGCCAACTTGCCCCTGCAACCAAAGGTTATGGCAACAAGGACTAAAAATATAATACTTCTTAAGAAGAGAACAATAATATTATATTCGGATAAGAACTAATACAAATTAATGACTCTAGTCTACAGATTTGATGGAAAGTATGTTTTGACCATAAATACACACTGACTCGAAGCCTAGTTCTTAATGCTATAGATGTTGGCAGGTCTTGTATGGAAACTGACTGGACAGTGCTGGTACTTTCAGGAAGGGGCTGGTCACTCACCTCGCTGAAACCACCCGAGCTACAGAAAGGTGGCTGGGACTCCGTGGTGGAGTCAGTGTGTGGGGGTTCGGCGACAGAGGTGTTGGTGTGGTGTAGATGGGCTGGAGACTGTAAGATGTTTGCGTATTTCTGTGGATTGAGGATCGCTGTGAGGTGTTGATGTTCGCTGTTGTGAGTATCGTCCTGCTGTTCACTTGTTCACTGCATGTGACTCGACTGTCTGTGTAGTCGAACCAACGAACAGTCATCGTGTGTTGAGTGGCCCGCAGCCCTGTGTTCAGATCCAGCTGCGGTATGTGGTGACTGGACTTGGGGAAGTGAAACCGTCCGCAAGTGTAGCAACGGGCCGGAAGAGGGATTTGTAAATAGAAATAATTAGTTCGTGTGGCCATTCATAGCTCATTAGAATTGTGTGTGTGCATTCATTGGGTCATCGTCAAATAAAATAAACAAATGTTTTATTTGTAACAGTATTATTGTTGGAGTACAGTACTCCAGTATGTGTTCATTCTATAAGAGAAACGTGTTCTGTAATACATAACAATGAATACGTCTTCTTAACATGCTGTCTAAATGTGGGGTCCCGTTGACCGCAAATTGTTTGAAATATTTGTGTTTCATTTATGTGTGGATCCCCGCTGACGCCCTGCAGGGCTACGAGGATGCGGCGCTAGTACTGTAGTTTGCCATTGCTTTCCAGTAGACCAGACCAGCCCCAACTCATTACCATCATAACAGAGGCACCATCATAACAGAGGCTACATCACATTTTAAACAATGTACTTACAGTTTGAGCATGGTTTTCACAGATGGGGCTTACTTTTTTAACTACATTTCTAACATAAACTGAGTAAGAAAAAAATAGGAAGTGTTGTTCTGTGAACGCCGACAGATGACACGAAGGATGCCACACAACGTCTCTGCCGCGATCACAGGCAAAGCCAAATTCTTGTTCTTCGCGCCTGGATCTGTGTTCATGCTGGACAACATAAATATTTTCCCGATTGTATTGAAAAAACTCGTCTACACCTGCCGTGAATGAATAGATCCCAAAAACCGTATACATGCCGAAATCCAAAAATAAAATAAATACTTTTATTACAATTGATTTAATGAAACAGGTGCCACCAGATCTCTTGAATATATTTTCTAAGAAGCTTCGTAATTTGGATTTCAGATTGTAAAACTATTCACTGTGATCATATTCTTCCCGTTCTATAGTTTAATGTAAGATTTTGTGGTGTTCTGAATATCAACATAATGTGTCCTCGCGCAATCACCTTCATTGTGTTCTATCATCAAGCCCTGTATCGTGCACCGTCGAGGAAATAACTCATAACAAATTACTTCGCAACGAATAACGCAAAGTGCGCATGCGTGACCATGTGATTACTTACTACCAGAACCAAATCTTGGATTTCTGGTTTGTTGATAGATGTAGGGACGAGGGTGGCGGGTGGTTGGGAACACAGCGGTCGGCCGACTGGAGAAGGGAAACCGGAGCCATTACCCCAGTTGTCTAAAATACAGCGAGGATTTGTTGAAAAGTAGGTCTTGACCCCTGTTGTGTGGGTCGTCTATCGCCCCCCCCCCTAGAACTCCTTACCTTACTCATATCGTATTTCTTCTGAATCATTTCCTGTACATTGATGTTTTCAGAATTCCTTAGTTCATTTCACATGCGCCATGACACCTCCTACTCAGCTGTAGAGCGATCGGTCGAAGGTCGATAACATTCTCGTTTTATTACTCGGTGCCATCTTCGTATTACAGACACTGAATTAATGGAAATTAGATAGGTAATTTTTATCTTGAAACAATATTAAAAATTAAATATTAAAAAAGAAATACAATATATATGAATTAGAACTGTGAACAAAAGAAATAAAAAAAGTAAATTGTGTTCCTTCTGTTTATTTATTCAATTTCTTATATTTTGCTTGCCATTGCAGTTGTTGAGATATATATACTATGTATTTTTAAACTAGACCGAACGTAAGTTAAATTATGTTTTTTGTCCACCCCTTATCCCGTTTCCCTACGGGGTCGGGTATGAAGTGAGATGAATCTGTCGTGGCAGATTTTTATGACCAGATGCCCTTCCTGACGTCAACCTGATGAGATGAAATTAATGTCGTGATATATGATAGTAGGAAGGGAGAGGGTGAACCCCGTTGCCGGCACACAGCCTACTCCTGTAGATGGCTTAACGTCTCCATTGGACGGACGAATCACTATCAACAAAGTCGTATGCCCTCGCTGTGCACCTCCCCGGGGCGTAACAATGATAAACAATAAATAAATTAGGCTGCACGGCCGCTTCCTCCCCGCTCCTAGACCTGTCTGTGTCGGTGCGACTTAAAGAAATCAATAATAATTTGCTTACACTAGCTAAGGTTCAAGATATTTGATCCTCGATCGGACATGAAACAGATGTCGTGTCGTTGACCTTGTCTTTGATTTCCTCTCTGACATTTTCTCTAGTTCCTTACCTTGTCTGGGAAAACGGATGTCGATAAGGGTTTTCATTGCCCATTTATAATCAATCTAATGAGCAACTTCGCACTTATTTCAGCGGCCTTTGTGTTAGGCGAGATGGTTTTAGAACGAAGTAGAATATCATCCCCATTTACGTTTTCATACTGTGTCCAATATTTACTAGTTCTTGGGACATCACCCGACACGACACTAAAAGGATCTAAATCAGAAGTGCACATTTCTGGGAAAGCAATTTTTAACAGCTTGTACTCTGTGTTCTGTCGACACCTCACATGATGATGCTTGTTGTTTCAACAGACGTAACATCTAGGACATCGGCCCCTAATGGTACGAAATGAGACGAAATGCAATGACAAATTAAAAGTACAAAATCCTCCACTGACCAGAATTCAAAACGCCAGGACGCAGAATGAATCCGACCCGCAATGCCTCACATTCACAGAAACAATAGTATTACTGACCAAGCATAATACTGAATCAATGATGCTTATAGTCTAAAGGGGTCCTAAATCCAAGTCATCGGCCCCTCATAATGGTACTTACCGCTAGGAAACTAGAACCATGCTATTTGCCATGTTGCGGTACTAATCAAAAGTAGCGTAGACTCACGGTACTCCACACATTATGGTACTACTCACAAGTAATGAAATTCGCTCATGTATTACAGACCTATGGTGTTTCGCACATTATGGCGCCATTTACAGGCAACCCAAACCTATGATATTCCTCACATACTGGTACTACGCGCAAGTAAAAGCGACCTATGATGTTCCCCGCGTGGTGGTACTAATTATAAGTAGTCTCATGTTTCTAATCTATCAGCCATTGGTCGCCCCTTTTAGACGCCTCTTACGACAGTCAGGGGATACCGTGGGTGCGAGATGTGGTTTGTAACAATGAGGAACACTGTTAGCCTAACTGCACCATCACCACGTGTGTCCCTTGCACGCTGGTGGCCGACAAACTGATCCCTTGCTCACGCTCGAGCGAAACACGACAATGCAAGGCTCTCACTTCCTTGGTACTCTATCACTGAAAGGTATTTGTTTCTGCAACGCCTTGCCCCGTAGATCACTGTCGGACGTTGTTATCGAGATACTAGGCGCTAAGAAAGTCCATACCTCAAGTATGGGCACAGTGTGAGGAAGAAAGGTACCGCCACCCCGGGGGCCCGGCTGTCAGGGTGTTTTGAAAAGTGGTACGAAGTCTGGAAGGGGGTCCACCCAGCCTCGGGAGGTCAACTGAGTAGAGGGGGGTTCGATTCACTCCTCAGCCATCCTGGAAGTAGTTTTCCGTGATTTGCGACTTCTGCTATTTTAAGGACACGGCTGCTCCTGCTCCTTCCCTCTTCCTTGTCAATAACTAACAATCTTCCCATCCTGTGACAAGGCTCTTGTTGAGCGGTTGGGGCTGCCTGGGCTAGGTACTGGTACTTCTTCCGAGTTGTATCTCCCCGACCCACTGTCTCACTCTCCAGGACACTGCCCTTGAGACGGTAGAGGTGGGATCCCTCGCTGAGTCCGAGCGAGAAACCAACCCTGGAGGGTACACGGATTAAGAAAGAAAGAATAAAGGAAGTCTCTAGGCCTACCAGTGTCCTGGAGCGTGAGACTTTGGGTCGGGAGATAAAACTGGGGAGGAGGACGAGTACCTCACCCAGGATACCTCACGTCCTATGCTGAACAGGGGCCTTGTGGGGGAAGGGAGGATTAAAAGTGATAGACAAGGAAGAGGGAAGGAAGCGGCTGTGGCCTTCAGTTAGGTCCAGGCCGACATTTGCATGGAGGAGACGTGGGAAATCACGGAAAACGACTTCGATGGATGGCTGAGGAGGGAATCGAACCTCCCTCTACTCAGTTGACTTGCCCAGGCTGAGTGGAATACTGCCAGCCCTCGTACCACTTTTCAAATATCGTGGCAGAGGCGGGTGGCAGGTGATCACGCTAACCACTACCCTACAGAGGCGGACATAATAATAATAATAATAATAATAATAATAATAATAATAATAATAATAATAATAATCATAATAATAATAATAATAATAATAATAATAACATAACATGAACACCTGAAAGTAAAATACATCGTGTCACTGACGTAACCAGGGCTGGCGTGGCGGAAGGTCAATAATCTGACCAGCCAGTTGGACTCGCGCCAATGACAGAGTGACACCTGGCATTGTATGCTAGAGTCAGAGAAAAGAGGACTTCATTAAGAAAAGATATAGAATTCAAGTTCCTAAGTATTTGAACATCAATGTTTATACATTTCTAAATATTTGAGTGAATGATGTTCTTTCAAGAATGAAACTTGTGGTTCTATTTTAACTTGCATCCTCGACAATTTTCGCAGTGACTTTGTGTGATGAACGTGATTGATATGTTCCTCTATACTAAGAGTTCACGAGTCACACGGACAATATTGAGTAGTGACTTTGTGTGATGAACGTGATTGATATCTTCCTCTATACTAAGAGTTCATGAGTCACAGGGACAATATTCAGTAGTGACTTTGTGTGATGAACGTGATTGATATCTTCCTCTATACTAAGAGTTCATGAGCCACAGGGACAGGATTTAGTGAAATGTGTTCTGAATGTGAACATAGTGCTGCGACTCTGAAGAAATGATCGCTGATATATTTCTCAGTGCGTAGGTATGCAGACCTAAAACACAAGCTGTGTAAGTTACTTTCCTTCATCCTGTTCCATTCCCATTAAAGTTGTAGGTTCGCGGTTGGGAGAATGTAAGTTATTCGTTATGAAATAATTACCAGTCCCAGTTTATATTAAGCGCGTTTCAGAGCTCCTACTCTAACTATTGCCACTCTATTCAATACGCAGTTTCCTGCAGGTGTGTGTCACCTTGCTGCTGCAGCTTACTTTTAAATTTTATCTTTGAGTATATATTAAGGACCTTTTATTGTTGCCTATAAATTTGTAGACTTTCTAAAATGTTACATGTTATCTTTTTCGGTTGTATGTGTAAAAGAGTAGAGACGCTTAGTGACCTGTGTCTAGTAAACAGCTGCTGAGTTTCCATGCTTATGTAAATAAAAGAAAACGCATATTATTAATTTATAACCAGTTTCAGCATTCGTAAGACTCAGGAGCGTAGCCAAGGGGTGGTTACTGGGGTTTACAACTTCCCCCGCCCCCCCCCCCCATATTTCTTAGAAAATAAAATAGATGGAAACTCACAACAAACAAGTGAAACTCGACTCAGTGGTTTCGAACATTCACAAAGACATGATAGTAAAACAACAGATCACTTGAATCTTTTTTTCTAAGGAGCATGAAAAGTGGGATTTTAGATTGTAATCTCCTCTGTGGTGTAGTGTACTCAGCCTCGGGAAGTCAACTGAGTAGAGGACGGGTTCGATACCCTCCTCAGCCATCTTCGATGTAGTTTTCCGTGGTTTTCCAATTCTGCTCCAGGCAAATGCCGGAATGGTATGTAACTGAAGACAACGGCCGCTTCCTTCGCTCTTCCTTGTCCGTCCCTTCCAATCTTCCCAAAAGAGTAGGTGGCGCCGCCGCCTGGACGAGGTACTGGTCCTTTTCCCCACTTGTATCCACCGTCACTGTCCATGACACTGCCCTTGAGACGGTAGAGTCCGTAAGGTAAACGGATTAAGAAAGAAAATGGAATGTTTCGTGTGCTGCTATGGCGAGCTAGTTACGGAGAGCGCTACTAGCCGCGCTTCACTACAGCAGCTGCTGTGGCGAGCTAGTTACGGAGAGTGCCACTAGCCGCGCTTCACTACAGCAGCTGCTGTGGCGAGCTAGTTACGGAGAGCGCCACTAGCCGCGCTTCACTACCGCAGCTCCTGTGGCGAGCTAGTTACGGAGAGCGCTACTAGCCGCGCTTCACTACAGCAGCTGCTGTGGCGAGCTAGTTACGGAGAGTGCCACTAGCCGCGCTTCACTACAGCAGCTGCTGTGGCGAGCTAGTTACGGAGAGCGCCACTAGCCGCGCTTCACTACCGCAGCTGCTGTGGCGAGCTAGTTACGGAGAGTGCCACTAGCCGCGCTTCACTACCGCAGCTGCTGTGGCGAGCTAGTTACGGAGAGTGCCACTAGCCGCGCTTCACTACAGCAGCTGCTGTGGCGAGCTAGTTACGGAGAGCGCCACTAGCCGCGCTTCACTACAGCAGCTGCTGTGGCGAGCTAGTTACGGAGAGCGCCACTAGCCGCGCTTCACTACCGCAGCTGCTGTGGCGAGCTAGTTACGGAGAGTGCCACTAGCCGCGCTTCACTACAGCAGCTGCTGTGGCGAGCTAGTTACGGAGAGCGCCACTAGCCGCGCTTCACTGCAGCAGCTGCTGTGGCGAGCTAGTTACGGAGAGCGCTACTAGCCGCGCTTCACTACAGCAGCTGCTGTGGCGAGCTAGTTACGGAGAGCGCCACTAGTCGCGCTTCACTACAGCAGCTGCTGTGGCGAGCTAGTTACGGAGAGTGCCACTAGCCGCGCTTCACTACAGCAGCTGCTGTGGCGAGCTAGTTACGGAGAGCGCTACTAGCCGCGCTTCACTACCGCAGCTGCTGTGGCGAGCTAGTTACGGAGAGCGCCACTAGCCGCGCTTCACTACAGCAGCTGCTGTGGCGAGCTAGTTACGGAGAGTGCCACTAGCCGCGCTTCACTACAGCAGCTGCCCATTCACTCGCACTTCTGCCGCTAGGTGTCGTCAGTCTAAAAGATAAGCTCTACCGACATTCGAGAGCTCTGCAAAGATGGAAGGGGAGAAGTCTTTGACCTTTCACTTAAACGTTCGCTCTCCAACATGAAATGTAATTATGATCCATTACACATTTTCTGTGTACGCTATTGAAATACGCTGTTTATTGGACCAAAACATAGATGAGATGAGTTTCTTGAATAACGCTGCAGGCTCCTCCTCGCCTGGTCAACTCTTCAGACGTCGATGGTATTATATATAGACGCCTACGTCTTTCATGTTCACGCCCTTCGTGGCCGATATCTTCACTTTCGAAGTGTCGGATCCTTTGCAATTTCCCCCCTACCATTAGTGTTAATAGAGAATGTTGTAAGTTATACTCTCTCTTCAAACAATAATCACAACCACCACCTCTAAGCAGTCATGTGGGGTTTGCACATGCCTCTTGCTCGACTATAGCAAGAAGTAGAGGTCTGTGTGCGACGTTTCATTTCAATGTGGATGTTGGAGGGTCATCACTAACTTGTTGCTTGCTCCACCACGGCGCAGGTCTTATGGTGACCCTGGGTAGGAAGTGGCCGTGGTACAGCAGCTGTGAAAATGGGAAACCACGGAAAACCATCTTCAGGGCTGCCGACAGTGGGGCTCGAACCCACCATCTCCCGAATGCAAGCTCATAACTACGTGACCGAAAGCGCACAGCCACTTCTCTGTGTGCCCCCACAGCTTACACTATCCCGCTTGACAGCTCTGTGTGGAGGCAATGCCATGTTCCAGGCTGAGCCCTGAATGGTGTGTTTGACTTTGTTAACTTGCTGTCACGTTCATTTAGCTTCAAATGCTTTGCGATTATCTTTGAGAACAAACGACAAGTAATAAAAAGCTCGACCCGTTAGGTGACCAGAATGCTGTCTGTCCAACTGTGATATTCTTACAAAGGCCAGGAAGCAAATATAAAGAGTATTCTGAAGAGGAATTTTCAAAATGTTGTTTATACGTAGAAAAGTCTCTGTAATGTGTAGGCTCGACAATGGGGGACGGAACTGGTGACGAACAGTTACAGAATGTATATAATACAATACAATGGATTTATTTTTTCTGGCAAGCCTCGGACCTATGGGAGTAATGGAGTCCCACTCCCATTTGACAGGCTAGGGACTCCTTGGAAACAACTTGGCGAACGAAATGGAATTCGATGGGGAGCTATCAATATTAATGGGGCTTATGGAAGAAAGAAGGTAGAACTGGCTGAGTCAGCAAAGAGGATGCATCTGGATGTGCTAGGAGTAAGTGATATTCGGGTAAGGGGAGATAAGGAGGAAGAGATAGGAGATTATAAAGTGTACTTGACGGGTGTTAGAAAGGGAAGGGCAGAGTCTGGGGTAGGGCTCTTTATCAGGAATACCATTGCACGCAACATAGTTTCTGTTAGTCACGTAAATGAGCGAATGATGTGGGTAGATTTGTCAGTGGGAGGAATTAGGACAAGAATTGTGTCCGTGTATTCACCATGTGAGGGTACAGATGAGGATGAAGTTGACAAGTTTTATGAAGCATTGAGTGACATCGTGGTCAGGGACAACAGCAAGGATAGAATAGTGCTAATGGGCGATTTCAATGCGAGAGTTGCGAATAGAACTGAAGGATACGAAAGGGTGATTGGTAAATGTGGGGAAGATATGGAAGCTAATGGAATGGGAAGCGTTTGCTGGACTTCTGTGCTAGTATGGGTTTAGCAGTTACGAATACATTCTTCAAGCATAAGGCTATTCACCGCTACACATGGGAGGCTAGGGGTACCAGATCCATAATAGACTATATCTTAACAGACTTTGAATTCAGGAAATCTTTTAGAAATGTACGAGTTTTTCGGGGATTTTTCGATGATACAGACCATTATCTGATCTGTAGTGAACTAAGTATCTCTAGGCCTAGGGTAGAGAAAGTGAAATCTGTCTGCAAACGAATAAGGGTAGAAAATCTCCAGGACGAGGAAATTAGACAGAAGTACATGGATATGATTAGTGAGAAGTTTCGAACAGTAGACAGTAAGCAGGTTCAGGATATAGAAAGTGAATGGGTGGCATACAGGGATGCTGTAGTAGAAACAGCAAGGGAATGCCTAGGAACAACTGTGTGTAAAGATGGGAAAAGGCGAACATCTTGGTGGAATGATGAAGTGAGAGCAGCCTGTAAACGTAAAAAGAAGGCTTATCAGAAATGGCTCCAAACAAGGGCCGAGGCAGACAGGGATTTGTACGTAGATGAAAGAAACAGAGCGAAACAAATAGTTGTTGAATCCAAAAAGAAGTCATGGGAAGATTTTGGGAATAACCTGGAAACGCTAGGTCAAGCAGCAGGGAAACCTTTCTGGACAGTAATAAAGAATCTTAGGAAGGGAGGGAAAAAGGAAATGAACAGTGTTTTGAGTAATTCAGGTGAACTCATAACAGATCCCAGGGAATCACTGGAGAGGTGGAGGGAATATTTTGAACATCTTCTCAATGTAAAAGGAAATCATCCTGGTGGTGTTTCAAGCAGCCAAGCTCATGGGGAGGAGGAAAATGATGATGGTGAAATTATGCTTGAGGAAGTGGAAAGGATAGTAAACAAAATCCATTGTCATAAGGCAGCAGGAATACATGAAATTAGACCTGAAATGGTGAAGTATTGTGGGAAGGCAGGGATGAAATGGCTTCATAGAGTAGTAAAATTAGCGTGGAGTGTTGGTAAGGTACCTTCAGATTGGACAAAAGCAGTAATTGCACCTATCTATAAGCAAGGGAACAGGAAGGATTGCAACAACTATCGAGGTATCTCATTGATTAGTATACCAGGCAAAGTATTTACAGGCATCTTGGAAGGGAGGGTGCGATCAGTCGTCGAGAGGAAGTTGGATGAAAACCAGTGTGGTTTCAGACCACAGAGAGGCTGTCAGGATCCGATTTTCAGTATGCGCCAGGTAATTGAAAAATGCTACGAGAGGAATAGGCAGTTGTGTTTATGTTTCGTAGATCTAGAGAAAGCATATGACAGGGTACCGAGGGAAAAGATGTTCGCTATACTGGGGGACTATGGAATTAAAGGTAGATTATTAAAAGCAAACAAAGGCATTTATGTTGACAATTGGGCTTCAGTGAGAATTGATGGTAGAATGAGTTCTTGGTTCAGGGTACTTACAGGAGTTAGACAAGGCTGTAATCTTTCACCTTTGCTGTTTGTAGTTTACATGGATCATATGCTGAAAGGTATAAAATGGCAGGGAGGGATTCAGTTAGGTGGAAATGTAGTAAGCAGCCTGGCCTATGCTGACGACTTGGTCTTAATGGCAGATTGTGCCGAAAGCCTGCAGTCTAACATCTTGGAACTTGAAAATAGGTACAATGAGTATGGTATGAAAATTAGCCTCTCGAAGACTAAATTGATGTCAGTAGGTAAGAAATCCAACAGAAGTGAATGTCAGATTGGTGGTACAAAGCTAGAACAGGTAGATAATTTCAAGTATTTAGGTTGTGTGTTCTCCCAGGATGGTAATATAGTGAGATTGAATCAAGGTGTAGTAAAGCTAATGCAGTGAGCTCGCAGTTGCGATCAGCAGTATTCTGTAAGAAGGAAGTCAGCTCCCAGACGAAACTAACTTCACATCGGTCTGTTTTCAGACCAACTTTGCTTTACGGGAGCGAAAGCTGGGTGGACTCAGGATATCTTATTCATAAGTTAGAAGTAACAGACATGAAAGTAGCAAGAATGGTTGCTGGTACAAACAGGTGGGAACAATGGCAGGAGGGAACTCGGAATGAGGAGATAAAGGCTAATTTAGGAATGAATTCGATGGATGAAGTTGTACGCATAAACCGGCTTCGGTGGTGGGGTCATGTGAGGCGAATGGAGGAGGATAGGTTACCTAGGAGAATAATGGACTCTGTTATGGAGGGTAAGAGAAGTAGAGGGAGACCAAGACGACGATGGTTAGACTCTGTTTCTAACGATTTAAAGATAAGAGGTATAGAACTAAATGAGGCCACAACACTAGTTGCAAATCGAGGATTGTGGCGACGTTTAGTAAATTCTCAGAGGCTTGCAGACTGAACGCTGAAAGGCATAACAGTCTATAATGATAATGTATGTATGTATGTATGGCAAGATTAAGGCCATTAGGTCCTCTACAGACTACATGTGCAAAATTAAAATAAATAGACTTACAATTGAAACATCTTGCAACTAGTAAACAATACAATATTATGATAAAGAGCAATAATAAAATCAGGAAAAATAGGAAAATGATAATGATGATGATTATTATTTACAAAATTTTGACATGATTTCCTAATTTCTATTAACCTTGATAATAACAGCGAGATTATAAAAAGTCTATACTTTGAGGAAGGCTAAATCTACAACATTTCCATAGCTTTTTCATCTATTACTTAGAAGGTATCGGTGACGAAGTTGCCAAACGTAGCAAGTGAAGCGCCTCTGATAGGCGGGTAGTGTATTCCTTTGTCGCGCCGAAGAAATGAGTTTGTGTACCGTGTGGTACGGTGAGGTGGAATAGAGTTTGACCGTGTTCCGAAACTGTGATTGGATGAGAGGTGGTACACGTAGGGACGTGAGTATTCGATGAAGAAGTTATAAAGCATGAAGATTACGGCGCTGCTTGAGTTTTAGCCAATCGTAGGCAGGTGGAACATGGTCAAACTAACGTATATGGCGAACACAGGCGTTTTGCGCGCGTTGTAGTTTGTCGTTAAGAGTAGCAGTCTCGTTGTACACGGTGTCACAGTAGTCGAAGTGAGGCAATACCAGAGTTCAAACGAGGCGTTCTCTTAATACTAGAGAAAATATGTTGCGGAATCTTCTAAGTGAGTTGAGTGTCGCAAATATTTTCTGGAGACGCTGGTAAACTGCTGCTTCCAAGAAAGATGTTCGTCTATCATAACGCCGAGATCTTTGACAGATTCACTGAAATCAATGAGTGAATTTTGTAGGTAGAGTTTTGGTAAAGTGAAGTTGCATATGATTTTTGAACAAAGCCGAGGATGTGAAATTATTATAGCTTGAGATTTTACGTTATTTAATCTAAGTCCATGCATGTCAGTCCAGTTACAGATTTCTTGTAAGTCTCTATCGAAGTGTTTAATTTCATCGGTTCACAGTGCAGTGATGTCTGCAGCTGTTTACCGACGACGTATTGACCGAAAATAGAAGCGGTCCTAGGTCAGACCCCTGTGGAACACCAACCTCTACGGACCGCCAGGATGAATATTCATTATGATGGACCTCTTCAACATGAACATAGTTGTATTCAGAGATATACCACAAATGGAGGATTATCGTCACTTCAGAAACTGTTGATTCTGGAGCGAAAGGAAACTGATCAATCGTCCACGAGCTAGTTCTTTAAGATGGAGATCACACGCGGTACGGCTCAATACGACTGGGCAGGAAATTTTAGCTTCATGCTTCTTCAATTGTTTGAAGTTTTGTAAGGCGCATTAAAGCCTAATATTTTTTTGTGATGAGCATTTCTTTAGGAGTAGAACTTGTTGGTTGCGTGGCATGACATTAGTTTCTAACCCTCAAACTCTAGAGTGTGGCTTAAGGAACACGACACGGGCTGCTAGTACCAGTAGTTGAGACCTCTGTTCTCGTGGCCTAAACGTGGTCCTATTGTGTAGACCTGAGGCAGAAACGTTTTGTGATGAATTGTGCGCGGTCGTGCTTAGTGACGCATTTGTAAGCAGATCTCACCGCTTTGCTCTGTCCCCCTCCGTGATTGAATAGTCAGCGGTACAGAGGGTCATGGGTTTGACCCGATCGGTAATTGTAATGAGAAATAGTTCAGGGACTGGACCTGAGCATGCGTACAGCAGAATACAATAAGACGCCGCCCACCTGTCGACTTCCAGACGCCACGAGTGTTGACGTTTAGGGAAGATGTTCGTGCAAACCAACACCTGTCTTAGTACGAGCGCTACTTGTCGATAGGGCTTAGAAGACGAGAGCCTCGTACGACATGCGAGTAAAGAGTTCGCACAAATCGAGAGAAAGATAAGTGTGAGGCTCACGAATAGTGCGCCCAAGACCGTGGGGTAGAGCGACTGTGCAGGAGTTGAAATGTGGTGTGATGAGCTGCCTCCCCTCCTCGCTGGAGCTGGGTCCACAGAGCTTCGGGAGGTCAGCCACTACTCCAGGAGTGGAAATGTGGTGTGATGAGGTGCCTCCCCTCCTCGCTGGAGCTGGGTCCACAGAGCCTCGGGAGGTCAGCCACTACTCCAGGAGTGGAAATGTGGTGTGATGAGCTGCCTCCCCTCCTCGCTGGAGCTGGGTCCACAGAGCCTCGGGAGGTCAGCCACTACTCCAGGAGTGGAAATGTGGTGTGATGAGCTGCCTCCCCTCCTCGCTGGAGCTGGGTCCACTGAGCCTCGGGAGGTCAGCCACTACTCCAGGAGTGGAAATGAGGTGTGATGAGGTGAATCCCCTCCTCGCTGGAGCTGGGTCCACAGAGCCTCGGGAGGTCAGCCACTACTCCAGGAGTGGAAATGAGGTGTGATGAGGTGAATCCCCTCCTCGCTGGAGCTCGGTCCACAGAGCCTCGGGAGGTCAGCCACTACTCCAGGAGTGGAAATGTGGTGTGATGAGGTGCCTCCTCTCCTCGCTGGAGCTGGGTCCACAGAGCCTCGGGAGGTCAGCCACTACTCCAGGAGTGGAAATGTGGTGTGATGAGCTGCCTCCCCTCCTCGCTGGAGCTGGGTCCACAGAGCCTCGGGAGGTCAGCCACTACTCCAGGAGTGGAAATGTGGTGTGATGAGGTGCCTCCCCTCCTCGCTGGAGCTGGGTCCACTGAGCCTCGGGAGGTCAGCCACTACTCCAGGAGTGGAAATGTGGTGTGATGAGGTGCCTCCCCTCCTCGCTCTACCACGAGAGCTGGAGCTGGGTCCACTGAGCCTCGGGAGGTCAGCCACTACTCCAGGAGTGGAAATGTGGTGTGATGAGGTGCCTCCCCTCCTCGCTCTACCACGAGAGCTGGAGCTGGGTCCACTGAGCCTCGGGAGGTCAGCCACTACTCCAGGAGTGGAAATGTGGTGTGATGAGGTGCCTCCCCTCCTCGCTCTACCACGAGAGCTGGAGCTGGGTCCACTGAGCCTCGGGAGGTAAGCCACTACTCCAGGAGTGGAAATGTGGTGTGATGAGGTGCCTCCACTCCTCGCTGGAGCTGGGTCCACAGAGCCTCGGGAGGTCAGCCACTACTCCAGGAGTGGAAATGTGGTGTGATGAGGTGCCTCCCCTCCTCGCTGGAGCTGGGTCCACTGAGCCTCGGGAGGTCAGCCACTACTCCAGGAGTGGAAATGTACTGTGATGAGGTGCCTCCCCTACTCGCTGGAGCTGGGTCCACTGAGCCTCGGGAGGTCAGCCACTACTCCAGGAGTGGAAAAGTGGTGTGATGAGCTGTCTCCCCTCCTCGCTCTACCACGAGAGCTGGAGCTGGGTCCACAGAGCCTCGGGAGGTAGGCCACTACTCCAAAAGTTGAAATGTGGTGTGATGAGGTGCCTCCCCTCCTCGCTGGAGCTGGGTCCACAGAGCCTCGGGAGGTCAGCCACTACTCCAGGAGTGGAAATGTTGTGTGATGAGGTGCCTCCCCTCCTCGCTGGAGCTGGGTCCACAGAGCCTCGGGAGGTCAGCCACTACTCCAGGAGTGGAAATGTGGTGTGATGAGGTGCCTCCCCTCCTCGCTGGAGCTGGGTCCACAGAGCCTCGGGAGGTCAGCCACTACTCCAGGAGTGGAAATGTGGTGTGATGAGGTGCCTCCCCTCCTCGCTGGAGCTGGGTCCACAGAGCCTCGGGAGGTCAGCCACTACTCCAGGAGTGGAAATGTGGTGTGATGAGGTGCCTCCCCTCCTCGCTGGAGCTGGGTCCACAGAGCCTCGGGAGGTCAGCCACTACTCCAGGAGTGGAAATGTGGTGTGATGAGGTGCCTCCCCTCCTCGCTGGAGCTGGGTCCACAGAGCCTCGGGAGGTCAGCCACTACTCCAGGAGTGGAAATGTGGTGTGATGAGGTGCCTCCCCTCCTCGCTGGAGCTGGGTCCACAGAGCCTCGGGAGGTCAGCCACTACTCCAGGAGTGGAAATGTGGTGTGATGAGGTGCCTCCCCTCCTCGCTGGAGCTGGGTCCACAGAGCCTCGGGAGGTGAGCCACTACTCCAGGAGTGGAAATGTGGTGTGATGAGGTGCCTCCCCTCCTCGCTGGAGCTGGGTCCACAGAGCCTCGGGAGGTCAGCCACTACTCCAGGAGTGGAAATGTGGTGTGATGAGCTGCCTCCCCTCCTCGCTGGAGCTGGGTCCACTGAGCCTCGGGAGGTCAGCCACTACTCCAGGAGTGGAAATGTGGTGTGATGAGGTGCCTCCCCTCCTCGCTCTACCACGAGAGCTGGAGCTGGGTCCACTGAGCCTCGGGAGGTAAGCCACTACTCCAGGAGTGGAAATGTGGTGTGATGAGGTGCCTCCACTCCTCGCTGGAGCTGGGTCCACAGAGCCTCGGGAGGTCAGCCACTACTCCAGGAGTGGAAATGTGGTGTGATGAGGTGCCTCCCCTCCTCGCTGGAGCTGGGTCCACTGAGCCTCGGGAGGTCAGCCACTACTCCAGGAGTGGAAAAGTGGTGTGATGAGCTGTCTCCCCTCCTCGCTCTACCACGAGAGCTGGAGCTGGGTCCACAGAGCCTCGGGAGGTAGGCCACTACTCCAAAAGTTGAAATGTGGTGTGATGAGGTGCCTCCCCTCCTCGCTGGAGCTGGGTCCACAGAGCCTCGGGAGATCAGCCACTACTCCAGGAGTGGAAATGTTGTGTGATGAGGTGCCTCCCCTCCTCGCTGGAGCTGGGTCCACAGAGCCTCGGGAGGTCAGCCACTACTCCAGGAGTGGAAATGTGGTGTGATGAGGTGCCTCCCCTCCTCGCTGGAGCTGGGTCCACAGAGCCTCGGGAGGTCAGCCACTACTCCAGGAGTGGAAATGTGGTGTGATGAGGTGCCTCCCCTCCTCGCTGGAGCTGGGTCCACAGAGCCTCGGGAGGTCAGCCACTACTCCAGGAGTGGAAATGTGGTGTGATGAGGTGCCTCCCCTCCTCGCTGGAGCTCGGTCCACAGAGCCTCGGGAGGTCAGCCACTACTCCAGGAGCGGAAATGTGGTGTGATGAGCTGCCTCCCCTCCTCGCTGGAGCTGGGTCCACAGAGCCTCGGGAGGTCAGCCACTACTCCAGGAGTGGAAATGTGGTGTGATGAGGTGCCTCCCCTCCTCGCTGGAGCTGGGTCCACAGAGCCTCGGGAGGTCAGCCACTACTCCAGGAGTGGAAATGAGGTGTGATGAGGTGAATCCCCTCCTCGCTGGAGCTCGGTCCACAGAGCCTCGGGAGGTCAGCCACTACTCCAGGAGTGGAAATGTGGTGTGATGAGGTGCCTCCTCTCCTCGCTGGAGCTGGGTCCACAGAGCCTCGGGAGGTCAGCCACTACTCCAGGAGTGGAAATGTGGTGTGATGAGCTGCCTCCCCTCCTCGCTGGAGCTGGGTCCACAGAGCCTCGGGAGGTCAGCCACTACTCCAGGAGTGGAAATGTGGTGTGATGAGGTGCCTCCCCTCCTCGCTGGAGCTGGGTCCACTGAGCCTCGGGAGGTCAGCCACTACTCCAGGAGTGGAAATGTGGTGTGATGAGGTGCCTCCCCTCCTCGCTCTACCACGAGAGCTGGAGCTGGGTCCACTGAGCCTCGGGAGGTCAGCCACTACTCCAGGAGTGGAAATGTGGTGTGATGAGGTGCCTCCCCTCCTCGCTCTACCACGAGAGCTGGAGCTGGGTCCACTGAGCCTCGGGAGGTCAGCCACTACTCCAGGAGTGGAAATGTGGTGTGATGAGGTGCCTCCCCTCCTCGCTCTACCACGAGAGCTGGAGCTGGGTCCACTGAGCCTCGGGAGGTAAGCCACTACTCCAGGAGTGGAAATGTGGTGTGATGAGGTGCCTCCACTCCTCGCTGGAGCTGGGTCCACAGAGCCTCGGGAGGTCAGCCACTACTCCAGGAGTGGAAATGTGGTGTGATGAGGTGCCTCCCCTCCTCGCTGGAGCTGGGTCCACTGAGCCTCGGGAGGTCAGCCACTACTCCAGGAGTGGAAATGTACTGTGATGAGGTGCCTCCCCTACTCGCTGGAGCTGGGTCCACTGAGCCTCGGGAGGTCAGCCACTACTCCAGGAGTGGAAAAGTGGTGTGATGAGCTGTCTCCCCTCCTCGCTCTACCACGAGAGCTGGAGCTGGGTCCACAGAGCCTCGGGAGGTAGGCCACTACTCCAAAAGTTGAAATGTGGTGTGATGAGGTGCCTCCCCTCCTCGCTGGAGCTGGGTCCACAGAGCCTCGGGAGGTCAGCCACTACTCCAGGAGTGGAAATGTTGTGTGATGAGGTGCCTCCCCTCCTCGCTGGAGCTGGGTCCACAGAGCCTCGGGAGGTCAGCCACTACTCCAGGAGTGGAAATGTGGTGTGATGAGGTGCCTCCCCTCCTCGCTGGAGCTGGGTCCACAGAGCCTCGGGAGGTCAGCCACTACTCCAGGAGTGGAAATGTGGTGTGATGAGGTGCCTCCCCTCCTCGCTGGAGCTGGGTCCACAGAGCCTCGGGAGGTCAGCCACTACTCCAGGAGTGGAAATGTGGTGTGATGAGGTGCCTCCCCTCCTCGCTGGAGCTGGGTCCACAGAGCCTCGGGAGGTCAGCCACTACTCCAGGAGTGGAAATGTGGTGTGATGAGGTGCCTCCCCTCCTCGCTGGAGCTGGGTCCACAGAGCCTCGGGAGGTCAGCCACTACTCCAGGAGTGGAAATGTGGTGTGATGAGGTGCCTCCCCTCCTCGCTGGAGCTGGGTCCACAGAGCCTCGGGAGGTCAGCCACTACTCCAGGAGTGGAAATGTGGTGTGATGAGGTGCCTCCCCTCCTCGCTGGAGCTGGGTCCACAGAGCCTCGGGAGGTGAGCCACTACTCCAGGAGTGGAAATGTGGTGTGATGAGGTGCCTCCCCTCCTCGCTGGAGCTGGGTCCACAGAGCCTCGGGAGGTCAGCCACTACTCCAGGATTGGAAATGTGGTGTGATGAGCTGCCTCCCCTCCTCGCTGGAGCTGGGTCCACTGAGCCTCGGGAGGTCAGCCACTACTCCAGGAGTGGAAATGTGGTGTGATGAGCTGCCTCCCCTCCTCGCTGGAGCTGGGTCCACAGAGCCTCGGGAGGTGAGCCACTACTCCAGGAGTGGAAATGTGGTGTGATGAGGTGCCTCCCCTCCTCGCTGGAGCTGGGTCCACAGAGCCTCGGGAGGTCAGCCACTACTCCAGGAGTGGAAATGTGGTGTGATGAGCTGCCTCCCCTCCTCGCTGGAGCTGGGTCCACTGAGCCTCGGGAGGTCAGCCACTACTCCAGGAGTGGAAATGTGGTGTGATGAGGTGCCTCCCCTCCTCGCTCTACCACGAGAGCTGGAGCTGGGTCCACTGAGCCTCGGGAGGTAAGCCACTACTCCAGGAGTGGAAATGTGGTGTGATGAGGTGCCTCCACTCCTCGCTGGAGCTGGGTCCAGAGAGCCTCGGGAGGTCAGCCACTACTCCAGGAGTGGAAATGTGGTGTGATGAGGTGCCTCCCCTCCTCGCTGGAGCTGGGTCCACTGAGCCTCGGGAGGTCAGCCACTACTCCAGGAGTGGAAAAGTGGTGTGATGAGCTGTCTCCCCTCCTCGCTCTACCACGAGAGCTGGAGCTGGGTCCACAGAGCCTCGGGAGGTAGGCCACTACTCCAAAAGTTGAAATGTGGTGTGATGAGGTGCCTCCCCTCCTCGCTGGAGCTGGGTCCACAGAGCCTCGGGAGATCAGCCACTACTCCAGGAGTGGAAATGTTGTGTGATGAGGTGCCTCCCCTCCTCGCTGGAGCTGGGTCCACAGAGCCTCGGGAGGTCAGCCACTACTCCAGGAGTGGAAATGTGGTGTGATGAGGTGCCTCCCCTCCTCGCTGGAGCTGGGTCCACAGAGCCTCGGGAGGTCAGCCACTACTCCAGGAGTGGAAATGTGGTGTGATGAGGTGCCTCCCCTCCTCGCTGGAGCTGGGTCCACAGAGCCTCGGGAGGTCAGCCACTACTCCAGGAGTGGAAATGTGGTGTGATGAGGTGCCTCCCCTCCTCGCTGGAGCTCGGTCCACAGAGCCTCGGGAGGTCAGCCACTACTCCAGGAGCGGAAATGTGGTGTGATGAGCTGCCTCCCCTCCTCGCTGGAGCTGGGTCCACAGAGCCTCGGGAGGTCAGCCACTACTCCAGGAGTGGAAATGTGGTGTGATGAGGTGCCTCCCCTCCTCGCTGGAGCTGGGTCCACAGAGCCTCGGGAGGTCAGCCACTACTCCAGGAGTGGAAATGTGGTGTGATGAGGTGCCTCCCCTCCTCGCTGGAGCTGGGTCCACAGAGCCTCGGGAGGTGAGCCACTACTCCAGGAGTGGAAATGTGGTGTGATGAGGTGCCTCCCCTCCTCGCTGGAGCTGGGTCCACAGAGCCTCGGGAGGTCAGCCACTACTCCAGGAGTGGAAATGTGGTGTGATGAGCTGCCTCCCCTCCTCGCTGGAGCTGGGTCCACAGAGCCTCGGGAGGTCAGCCACTACTCCAGGAGTGGAAATGTGGTGTGATGAGGTGCCTCCCCTCCTCGCTGGAGCTGGGTCCGCAGAGCCTCGGGCGGTCAGCCACTACTCCAGGAGTGGAAATGTGGCGTGATGAGGTGCCTCCCCTCCTCGCTGGAGCTGGGTCCACAGAGCCTCGGGAGGTCAGCCACTACTCCAGGAGTGGAAATGTGGTGTGATGAGGTGCCTCCCCTCCTCGCTGGAGCTGGGTCCACAGAGCCTCGGGAGGTCAGCCACTACTCCAGGAGTGGAAATGTGGTGTGATGAGGTGCCTCCCCTCCCCTCCTCGCTGGAGCTGGTCCACAGAGCCTCGGGAGGTCAGCCACTACTCCAGGAGTGGAAATGTGGTGTGATGAGGTGCCTCCCCTCCTCGCTGGAGCTGGGTCCACAGAGCCTCGGGAGGTGAGCCACTACTCCAGGAGTGGAAATATGGTGTGATGAGGTGCCTCCCCTCCTCGCTGGAGCTGGGTCCACAGAGCTTCGGGAGGTCAGGCACTACTCCAGGAGTGGAAATGTGGTGTGATGAGGTGCCTCCCCTCCTCGCTGGAGCTGGGTCCACAGAGCCTCGGGAGGTCAGCCACTACTCCAGGAGTGGAAATGTGGTGTGATGAGGTGCCTCCCCTCCTCGCTGGAGCTTGGTCCACAGAGCCTCGGGAGGTCAGCCACTACTCCAGGAGTGGAAATGTGGTGTGATGAGCTGCCTCCCCTCCTCGCTCTACCACGAGAGCTGGAGCTGGGTCCACTGAGCCTCGGGAGGTCAGCCACTACTCCAGGAGTGGAAATGTGGTGTGATGAGCTGTCTCCCCTCCTCGCTCTACCACGAGAGCTGGAGCTGGGTCCACAGAGCCTCGGGAGGTAAGCCACTACTCCAAAAGTTGAAATGTGGTGTGATGAGGTGCCTCCCCTCCTCGCTGGAGCTGGGTCCACAGAGCCTCTGGAGGTCAGCCACTACTCCAGGAGTGGAAATGTGGTGTGATGAGGTGCCTCCCCTCCTCGCTGGAGCTCGGTCCACAGAGCCTCGGGAGGTCAGCCACTACTCCAGGAGTGGAAATGTGGTGTGATGAGCTGCCTCCCCTCCTCGCTCTACCACGAGAGCTGGAGCTGGGTCCACTGAGCCTCGGGATGTCAGCCACTACTCCAGGAGTGGAAATGTGGTGTGATGAGGTGCCTCCCCTCCTCGCTGGAGCTGGGTCCACAGAGCCTCGGGAGGTCAGCCACTACTCCAGGAGTGGAAATGTGGTGTGATGAGGTGCCTCCCCTCCTCGCTGGAGCTGGGTCCACAGAGCCTCGGGAGGTCAGCCACTACTCCAGGAGTGGAAATGTGGTGTGATGAGGTGCCTCCCCTCCTCGCTGGAGCTCGGTCCACAGAGCCTCGGGAGGTATGCCACTACTCCAGGATTGGAAATGTGGTGTGATGAGGTGCCTCCCCTCCTCGCTGGAGCTGGGTCCACAGAGCCTCGGGAGGTCAGCCACTACTCCAGGAGTGGAAATGTGGTGTGATGAGGTGCCTCCCCTCCTCGCTGGAGCTGGGTCCACAGAGCCTCGGGAGGTCAGCCACTACTCCAGGAGTGGAAATGTGGTGTGATGAGGTGCCTCCCCTCCTCGCTGGAGCTGGGTCCACAGAGCCTCGGGAGGTCAGCCACTACTCCAGGAGTGGAAATGTGGTGTGATGAGGTGCCTCCCCTCCTCGCTGGAGCTGGGTCCACAGAGCCTCGGGAGGTCAGCCACTACTCCAGGAGTGGAAATGTGGTGTGATGAGCTGCTTCCCCTCCTCGCTGGAGCTGGGTCCACAGAGCCTCGGGAGGTCAGCCACTACTCCAGGAGTGGAAATGTGGTGTGATGAGGTGCCTCCCCTCCTCGCTGGAGCTGGGTCCACAGAGCCTCGGGAGGTCAGCCACTACTCCAGGAGTGGAAATGTGGTGTGATGAGGTGCCTCCCCTCCTCGCTGGAGCTGGGTCCACTGAGCCTCGGGAGGTCAGCCACTACTCCAGGAGTGGAAATGTGGTGTGATGAGGTGCCTCCCCTCCTCGCTGGAGCTGGGTCCACAGAGCCTCGGGAGGTCCGCCACTACTCCAGGAGTGGAAATGTTGTGTGATGAGCTGCCTCCCCTCCTCGCTGGAGCTGGGTCCACTGAGCCTCGGGAGGTCAGCCACTACTCCAGGAGTGGAAATGTGGTGTGATGAGCTGTCTCCCCTCCTCGCTCTACCACGAGAGCTGGAGCTGGGTCCACAGAGCCTCGGGAGTTAAGCCACTACTCCAAAAGTTGAAATGTGGTGTGATGAGGTGGCTCCCCTCCTCGCTGGAGCTGGCTCCACAGAGCCTCGGGAGGTCAGCCACTACTCCAGGAGTGGAAATGTGGTGTGATGAGGTGCCTCCCCTCCTCGCTGGAGCTGGGTCCACAGAGCCTCGGGAGGTCAGCCACTACTCCAGGAGTGGAAATGTGGTGTGATGAGGTGCCTCCCCTCCTCGCTGGAGCTGGGTCCACAGAGCCTCGGGAGGTCAGCCACTACTCCAGGAGTGGAAATGTGGTGTGATGAGGTGCCTCCCCTCCTCGCTGGAGCTGGGTCCACAGAGCCTCGGGAGGTCAGCCACTACTCCAGGAGTGGAAATGTGGTGTGATGAGGTGCCTCCCCTCCTCGCTGGAGCTCGGTCCACAGAGCCTCGGGAGGTCAGCCACTACTCCAGGAGCGGAAATGTGGTGTGATGAGGTGCCTCCCCTCCTCGCTGGAGCTGGGTCCACAGAGCCTCGGGAGGTCAGCCACTACTCCAGGAGTGGAAATGTGGTGTGATGAGCTGCCTCCCCTCCTCGCTGGAGCTGGGTCCACAGAGCCTCGGGAGGTGAGCCACTACTCCAGGAGTGGAAATGTGGTGTGATGAGGTGCCTCCCCTCCTCGCTGGAGCTGGGTCCACAGAGCCTCGGGAGGTCAGCCACTACTCCAGGAGTGGAAATGTGGTGTGATGAGCTGCCTCCCCTCCTCGCTGGAGCTGGGTCCACAGAGCCTCGGGAGGTCAGCCACTACTCCAGGAGTGGAAATGTGGTGTGATGAGGTGCCTCCCCTCTTCGCTGGAGCTGGGTCCACAGAGCCTCGGGAGGTCAGCTACTACTCCAGGAGTGGAAATGTGGTGTGATGAGGTGCCTCCCCTCCTCGCTGGAGCTGGGTCCACAGAGCCTCGGGAGGTCAGCCACTACTCCAGGAGTGGAAATGTGGCGTGATGAGGTGCCTCCGCTCCTCGCTGGAGCTGGGTCCACAGAGCCTCGGGAGGTCAGCCACTACTCCAGGAGTGGAAATGTGGTGTGATGAGGTGGCTCCCCTCCTCGCTGGAGCTGGGTCCACAGAGCCTCGGGAGGTCAGCCACTACTCCAGGAGTGGAAATGTGGTGTGATGAGGTGCCTCCCCTCCTCGCTGGAGCTGGGTCCACAGAGCCTCGGGAGGTCAGCCACTACTCCAGGAGTGGAAATGTGGTGTGATGAGCTGCTTCCCCTCCTCGCTCTACCACGAGAGCTGGAGCTGGGTCCACTGAGCCTCGGGAGGTCAGCCACTACTCCAGGAGTGGAAATGTGGTGTGATGAGCTGCTTCCCCTCCTCGCTCTACCACGAGAGCTGGAGCTGGGTCCACTGAGCCTCGGGAGGTCAGCCACTACTCCAGGAGTGGAAATGTGGTGTGATGAGGTGCCTCCCCTCCTCGCTGGAGCTGGGTCCACAGAGCCTCGGGAGGTCAGCCACTACTCCAGGAGTGGAAATGTGGTGTGATGAGCTGCCTCCCCTCCCATGGAGTTACCGATACCGTTGTAATCATCCCACTTTTCTTCCAGGCAAATGCTGGGATGGTATCTAACTTAAGGCCACGGCCGCTTCCTTGTATATCCCTTCCGATTTTCCCATCCCCCACAAGGTCCCTCTTCAGCATAGGAGGTAAGGCCGCTTTGGACTAGGTACTGGTCATCCGCCGCAGTTGTATCTCACGCTCCATGACACTGCCCTTCAGGCGGTAGAGGTGGGATCCCTCGCTGAGTCCGATCTTCTAGGGCAAACTGATTACGAAAGGAATGAGCTCCTCATTTGTGAGTTTAGGTGAGCCAAGATTTAATGGCCGCCGTATCGGTTTGACGTACGGTACACAGAATGGTGTACAGCTTTAATCAAAGCATGTTTTCTATAATGGAAATGACGAAATGCTGAAGTTTTTCTGGAAGTAAAACGAAAATTTAACACGCTTTTATAAGTAAATATCGAGCATAACCTAGTGCGATGTTAAGACAAATGTAAAGCAGAACATTTACATGTAAATCACAGTACGATACTCGAAGGTATGTAATTAATTAAATGTACTTGCTTTAATGGACACTGTTACCTCTAAATGTTGCACATACTGTATTATTAAACTGTTTACATTGTTTTGATAAACACACAGAGAATTCTAGGAGGGACTATTCATAAAATAAACAAAACAAGTAATTGTATACCCAAAGGGCCTACCTGATAGATGACCGGAGGAGCTGTTCATGGCCACAGACGCTGCCCCGCGAGCTTTTTAGAGGCGTTCTTCTCATGTAGTGTAATTGTTAATGAAAATATTGCTTAAAACTTTCACACACATTTTTAACAATCACTTTCATCTGCACAGATCTGAATACCTAATGTTGTAACTGCGTCTTGCTGATTACTTAATTAATTTTGAAACAGTGCATAGAGTATTGAACACAAGGTAATCAATTTCAGTTCACCTCGACTTAGTTCTGAGAAGTACCAGCTGCATTTGATCATTATCCGTCACAGTTTGCATGTTTATTAAATTTCTCAATGACTATCTTGCTAGTGTAACTTGCAATACATGTTTCAGAGGAGATTGGAACATGCGATATTTCATTCATTGCAGGTTCCAGATATTCCAGATAACAGGCACAGTTCCTTTACTACCTTTTTGAACTGTCACTGTAAAATCATTCAGTTTTCCATATTTAGCAGACTTGACCTTCAACACTTTCAGAGTCCAGAACCTGTTCCGTCTGTAGGCACTAAATCTTGTTTATCAGTCAGAATGTAGGGCCAATTATATGTATCAAACAGATATTTGCGTAATTGGACCAGTGAACTAAGTGTGTGAGCTCTCCTTGTATACCCGTATCTGATAAGTGGCAGATATCTAAGCGTGTCTTTAAATTTTGAAGAACACAAGTTTAGCCCCAGAGACTTGAGTAGTGTCAACATTTTTAGTGTAGTTTCCTTTCATCGGGTGCTTTACATTGCAAATTGTCCACCACTTTGTGAACGATGTCAAAAATTGGATAGTGCCATCACACCTTGTTTGTTCACTATTTCAAGAGCTACTGACAGTTAACGAGACATTTTGACGCTCTATAGAAGTAGGATATAAAGCTTTCCTTGACAACGTAGTTGCAAGTTTGAAATAAACGTTTCAGATCAGAGAATCTGACTCACACACAGTGGTCTTGCCATCCTCAGTACTTGACATGTTCTACATTGGGCACAGTAAATGTTTCCTTACATTTGTTCAACCAAATGTTACGAATACTTTTAAGAATATGCACATTTTCGAACAGAAAAGAATGTTTTTGAAGGGGTTACACGGTTGTTATCAGAAACTTAAACTAACAACACAGTCAGTACTTCTTGTCGTGACCGTGATGAGAGAGCAAGGTTAAGGAATTCTTTACTTACGGAGACAATACATAAACAAATACGAACAAAGGAGTAAAAGAAGAGATCCCCAACACTTCTATCGTAAGGTTATATAATGTGTCAGCTTGCGGGCATTTTACAGGAAAAGGCCAATTACATCTTTGTTTTGAAAATGCAAAGATGAAGACATGAAAACTTGCATAGCGGTGGCTGTATCTACATTGTCTGCCAAACCCAATACATTTCCTCCCATATATGTTACTTTAGAATTAAGATACATTTTATCTAACACAACTGATACCAGTTTATCCTCATTCTGAAGAAATTTACTTTTCTCTTTCAAAAATGCTTTATGTGAAGCTCCCATGCCTGGCGTAATGGGGCCAATTTTACCTAAGAATTGTTTAAGGTAAACACGATGTGGCAAATTCAAAACACTTGTCTGTCCTATGGACTGATATGCACCAGGAAATGAGTAGCACATTGTTGCAGCCCAAATCAGTCGTTCTTGGGAATATGTGACTTGTTTCATTAGAGGTAGCCCCAACTGTTCCAGACAGAATTTTATTTTAATACCCTTTTCTGTATCAAAATTATTTACTGTAAATCTAGAGCCTGTTTCAAGAACTGTATTACCAACACAATCCTTTCATCAATTTCAATTCTCTCATATTAAAACTCTGAAGATGACTCACCACATTGTAGAATTTTGGCCATCTGTTGCACTGGCCTTCTGATTCTAGTATCCACTTGAAGTTTTCTGGAGGCGCAAACACTTTAACATCCAAACCACTCGTAACGTGAAAACTTGCTGTAAGTGATGGGATATCGGTGGATCCTTCATTCTTTGCTTTAATAAAAAGAACATAGTCTTCCTTGACTAATGAAACGAACGGTTTCGTGTCTCTTTTCATAACCTCACTTTTGAAGTTATCAACACTAAAAATCTTATCTTGTTCACATCAGTTACTGATATCTTGTTCATCTGTAATTAGCAGGCGATCTGAAGAGCGGCTGGGTCTTAAGGGACCTTCACAGCCTGGTAGGAGGCTTGATTGGGAAAAATACTGGAGTAGGCATCATCTCTGAGTTTCGGCTTGTTCCGAGGAACAACCACAGATTCACGGGAAACTACAGGAAAAACGTTCTAATTATAAATTTATTTTCAAAATGTTTAATACGCAGTAGTCACGAGAAACCAAGCCTGTAGTCGCACTTTATGCTTAGGGAATCTAAATGCTCAAGTGTCTGTAGCACCGTAATTGGATTTGCATCCAGGCACACAGCACGAACGACCCATTCTAATAAGCCATACCGCACTTGTTTAAACACAGAACTGTAATAACTTAATGCAATTCGAGGCAAAAACTGCACTCGTGTTTACAACCGATCGTGGCGCCATTTTGACTAGTATCGATAGTTGCATCATGGCTGAGCGGCAGGGGAACCAGAGATGTCCGTCAAGGTAGAACTAGTAGGTCATGTGCCAACTTACCGAGAGAAGCAGGAAGGATAAAGGGAGCTCACTGTGTGTTGTCTCCACCTCGAACCTCGGCAAAGGCAGTCTTCTTATACAAGGAAATGACCACATTAATTAAACGTCAACTCCTTTCATCATTTAAACAAAACCGATAGCAGTAGCGATGGGTGGAGTGACATGGTCGACAGTTTTACTTGGAATGATATCTTCAGTTTACAATCTAAAGTCTAAATTTCGAGACTTGTTGAAAAATAGATTCAAGAGATTTGTTGGTGAATGTCAGTTTCTCCCCCGACTGAAACTCAGACACGGTAGTCGAGCTGCAATATCTGTCGGCACCTGGTTATGAAACTGGTGGAATCAATGACAACTCCCCAATGGCTACTTTAAAGGAAAAGATTGCGATACCGTCGTGGAGAAGTTTAGTTCATTCCCACACAAGAGCGGTGAATGACGAGCCACTTTGATTAATTTTGTTACCTATAGTGTGGTAACTGAACCAGTCAACATGGACGTGTTCGAGAACACTCCGAGTGCTCGACATTAATCAGTACCCAGTGCAGAATCTGGTGCAAGAACAACTGGACGTAAACTTACAACTACACGACCCACTCACTGCATATCCAGTGTCTGCTCCATCAGCTCCTTGATCCAACCTTAGTAACGAGACGTACGGTAATAGATATGAAAGGCCACTCCTGGCCTATATGTTATATTGGAAAGTGCTATCCCCTCCCCCTCCCTTTCCAGTGCCCATTAGAGAGACAAATTGCACAAGTAGGAAAAACAGTCTTTTTACCTCAATTATTTTTAAACCTTGGAAAATTAGTGGCAAAATGGGTAAGAATGATGCTGACTGCCTTCAGATCTAAGTGAAAAAACTGTTAATTGGATGGTAGATGACAGTCCTACCACAGTTCCCCAAATTTTAAAAATCTTGTTTTATATGGAGAAATGCTAGTCATATATTATTGTATTAATTTGCATCTATATTTTCCCCCCAGGGAGATGGAATTGAACGAGTATAAATTATTTTCCTAGTGGAGGAAAAAATAACATGGAAAAACTATAAACGATTTAAGCTCTCTGACATTTTGTAAAACTCCCTTTCTAACCGAGAAACACCCTCTTGTCTTTTTTGAAGCCAGCACTGGTTTTCTAATTCATCCCACTACTGTCCTATTCTAAAATTTACTACAGAAATCGTCAAGTCAATTAGAGTTGTAAATCAGTTAATTGTTAAGATTTGTTGGATTAGATGTTAGATCGATGCAGAATCCAACAAGGAACATCTTTGTAGGATTAGTGAAGGAAGTAAGGAGATAGAGTGTAGCTGACACTAAATCGTTTATTCTGTTGGTCACACAACAAGAAAGACAACACACGGAACAGAACAGAACTGTAGAACATCGAAAAATACCTTACAAAATATACACTCTAATGTAAATACCAGTACAGAATAAACATTCGATATGAAATCACCGCCTCTCCTTCAATTGACAAAGCCATTTCTAGTCCACATGGCATCAGTCCAGAGCCAACTTTGAATTGCCTTTCTGCCAGTATAGATGACAAGTTGTGTCGGCGCTTATCACATTCTTCACAGAAGACAGAAAGACAACCACTTAACCGATATCAGAAGGCTTAATTCTTCATAATTATTATAGGCTGTAGAGCTAAGCAATTTAAGTAAAACCTGGTCCAGTTGTCCAGTAACCTCATAGTGAATATGCTACCTAAAGTATTGTAGATACATAAAAAATATGGATAACACTTGGAGCTCTTAATGAAACGCACAAAAATTCTGCAACATCTTTTACCTGGCTTTATGGCTACACAGCTAAGTAGATGAAGGAATGAAATTCAATATCTCAGGAAAATAATTTAATAGCAATATACAATTCAATCTGTAAGTGTACAGAAATGAACATGAAGCTCGATATCAAGCCGAAAAGAAAATCATCGTCGTGTGAAACAAGGAGAGAAACTTGAGGGTGCTCTGAAGAAAAGTCGAATGCAGCGCACGCATTTTCATATCAGGAGAACGTCGCGAGTTTAGAGCGATGGGGCATGTTGATGACGAAAGGTAATAAGAAAAAGGGCGAGGGAATTTTTGTCGGAAGTTTGCTGTGTGGTTTAGAGATGGCGTGCATTGATCCACAGCGCTGCTGACTTTGTATTAAAATTTTCTTATTATTCATTAGGACGCTTTTTATAAATTTAAAAAAATGCCAAGCCAAGTACAGCTCGCAGTACCGCAGTTCAGCTTCTCCAGCGAGCACGCGCGAAAGAGAGCTACCTCCAGCGAAATTTAAGGTCGCTTGGGTGACGCATGCACTTGAAGCTTCCTTCTCCTCGGAGCGGGGCGGGGCTGTGGGCCCTCCCCCGACAGGCCAGCTAGCTTGGGTAAAGTGTGTTAGTTTTAATACTTGACACTCGAAGTGTTCAGCGCCACATGCTAGAGTCTACAAGAAAAATATCAACATCTTAACAGTGTCGCCACTTGCAGATCGTCTTGCTAATAAAAGCAGAGCCAGTTTACGAAATCAATTGGAATATAGAAGAATATATTTTATTTTTGGAGTATCGCGTTTGCTCGAGCAGTTCAATGATGTTTTACGATAGCCGCAGGTTGCCCAGTATGAACAGTAGTGTTCCTCGTGGGTGTGAGTTCTGTGCCGTTGTGCGTTATCCGTCGTGACGAATATTTTCCTTTGTTCATCCAGGTACACTCAGTAAGCGAATGAAACTTTAAAATACCAGTTAAATGTTGCTGATTCAGGTTTAAAAGGAGTCCCAGTGCATGTTTATGAACACCATGACTGTAGAAGCGTCACCAGATGCAACTCGTCACTGCCGTGAATATCAATTTGGAAATGTGGCTCAAAATATTCTTTAAGCACCTTTCTGAACAACCTGTTTCCACGAAAAATGCAGCCGTAAAAGATGGTAATATTGACTTCAGAGAGCGTAGTGGGGCTACGATACGGTATAAAAGAAACCGCACGCCACAGTCTTATGTCCTAATAAGAGTTACAGATGTAAAAAACGATCCGTGGCTTCTTCCCAGATATTCCACTTCTTTAGTTCCGCACAGCATTTCTCTAGCATTCACTCCACCGAATCTGCAAATTCAATAACGCGAAGATTAATGCTAAATTTCACATTAAATCTCTGACAGACCAACCCGCTAGTTCTTCAGATATTCAGTGATTTACACTTTCACAAGATGTACTCTTGTGAAAGCTTGCACAGACTTTGCCAATTAATATTTCGCTGATGCTGGAGAGGCGATACATTGATACTGACAGCATTCCACGCAGCAACAGCACTCTTACAAACACACAGCCATTACGAGTTACCAGAGGATCTACAGAAAAACAATGGAGTCGAAGCTTGTCCCGCTAAAGGTGGAAAATGGTATTGCCAAAACGCGTGGTGGTCACTTTCTTTAACCACCAGACGAAATCTGCGTCGTGGAACAACGCGTTGTGGCTGTTTTCAAGAGCGTTATTGATTATGCAAGCAAAAAGTGAGAAAAGAAAAACAACGGTATTTTCTTTAGGAATCCTGGGAAAATGGCATGACCCAAATGGTGCAGGTGCTCAACTCACTTGATCTCAACTTTACATAACCCTCCTTAAACTCACTCATTTTGCTCTCGGCTGAAAAGCTTTGTCCTTACCTCGGCTGTTCAGTTCGTGTGACGTCATAGCCAACTGCACTCGTAAGCGCTGTGACCGTCTTGTGCTTGCAACAGGCTGGTGCCGCGCGGATTGTAACAACACTTTGTACACTTGAATAACAAAAATACTTGAATCTCATCCATTGAAGACAATAATATGGAATGTATTCCCCGTGTAGGTGGTCGCAAGCATGAAGAGCCAACACCCCAATGAGAGGGTGTGGTCAAAACTGGGGCTGGGATACGCACACTGATCACAACACAGTTAAAACAGTTCACGGCTCAGATATGGTTGATCCTGGCGATGAGGGCCAGCCCTAGAGCCGCTAGGACTGTCCCCCACACGAAGGGCATTCCTCTGACCTTTGAACTGCCGCCGTGGTCGGCGTTTGTGGAGTTGGGCAGGTCCAAGTAGACCCGCTGCTTTCCCACGGTGCTCACGAACTTGTCCAGGGCGTTATGGTCCAGCGGGTCGGTGTCAGGGCCCCACAGTGTCAGAGTGGCATTGGACTTGGCGGTCATCAGCCCCAGGAGCACCTCTTGTGAGCGCACGGCGAGTGCAGCCCTCACTGGGAAAGTCACCGGCTGAGAGATGTTGTTCTGTTCCAGCAAGTCCCGCATGGCCTTGATGTGCTCCTGCTGGTAGCTGCCCTCAGTCACATTGCCCCCGAACCGAGTGGTCCAGCCCACAGACAGGGTGCGGTTCGGGAACCGATCTCGAGCCTGCTGAAGGAAGAGGTTAGCGTCGACAGGCGTCGTGGTGCTGTTGACGGGTCCTGCGAGAATGTCAGCATTCAGCCAGAGCGGGAACTTGATCTGGAAACAAGACAAGAGAGCTAGATTACTTCCTGGGAAAGGTGAAGAGGATGTTCCCAGAGCGGGAACTTCATCTGGAAACAAGACAAGAGAGCTAGATTACTTCCTGGGAAAGGTGAAGGGGATGTTCCCAGAGCGGGAACTTGGTCTGGACACAAGACAAGAGAGCTAGATTACTTCCTGAGGAAAGGTGAAGGGGATGTCCCCAGAGCGGGAACTTGATCTGGAAACAAGACAAGAGAGCTAGATTACTTCCTGAGGAAAGGTGAAGGGGATGTTCCCAGAGCGGGAACTTGATCTGGAAACAAGACAAGAGAGCTAGATTACTTCCTGAGGAAAGGTGATGGGGATGCCCCAGAGCGGGAACTTGATCTGGAAACAAGACAAGAGAGCTAGATTACTTCCTGAGGAAAGGTGATGGGGATGTCCCCAGAGCGGGAACTTGATCTGGAAACAAGACAAGAGAGCTAGATTACTTCCTGAGGAAAGGAGAAGAGGATGTCCCCAGAGCGGGAACTTGGTCTGGAAACAAGACAAGAGAGCTAGATTACTTCCTGAGGAAAGGAGAAGAGGATGTCCCCAGAGCGGGAACTTGATCTGGAAACAAGACAAGAGAGCTAGATTACTTCCTGAGGAAAGGAGAAGAGGATGTCCCCAGAGCGGGAACTTGGTCTGGAAACAAGACAAGAGAGCTAGATTACTTCCTGAGGAAAGGAGAAGAGGATGTCCCCAGAGCGGGAACTTGGTCTGGAAACAAGACAAGAGAGCTAGATTACTTCCTGAGGAAAGGAGAAGAGGATGTCCCAAGAGCGGGAACTTGATCTGGAAACAAGACAAGAGAGCTAGATTACTTCCTGAGGAAAGGTGATGGGGATGTCCCAAGAGCGGGAACTTGATCTGGAAACAAGACAAGAGAGCTGGATTACTTCCTGAGGAAAGGTGATGGGGATGTCCCCAGAGCGGGAACTTGATCTGGAAACAAGACAAGAGAGCTACATTACTTCCTGAGGAAAGGTGATGGGGATGTCCCCAGAGCGGGAACTTGATCTGGAAACAAGACAAGAGAGCTAGATTACTTCCTGAGGAAAGGAGATGGGGATGTCCCCAGAGCGGGAACTTGATCTGGAAACAAGACAAGAGAGCTACATTACTTCCTGAGGAAAGGTGATGGGGATGTCCCCAGAGCGGGAACTTGATCTGGAAACAAGACAAGAGAGCTAGATTACTTCCTGAGGAAAGGAGATGGGGATGTCCCAAGAGCGGGAACTTGATCTGGAAACAAGACAAGAGAGCTGGATTACTTCCTGAGGAAAGGTGATGGGGATGTCCCCAGAGCGGGAAGTTGATCTGGAAACAAGACAAGAGAGCTGGATTACTTCCTGAGGAAAGGTGATGGGGATGTCCCCAGAGCGGGAACTTGATCTGGAAACAAGACAAGAGAGCTAGATTACTTCCTGAGGAAAGGAGATGGGGATGTCCCCAGAGCGGGAACTTGATCTGGAAACAAGACAAGAGAGCTAGATTACTTCCTGAGGAAAGGAGATGGGGATGTCCCCAGAGCGGGAACTTGAAGGGGATGTCCCCAGAGCGGGAACTTGATCTGGAAACAAGACAAGAGAGCTAGATTACTTCCTGAGGAAAGGAGATGGGGATGTCCCAAGAGCGGGAACTTGATCTGGAAACAAGACAAGAGAGCTACATTACTTCCTGAGGAAAGGTGATGGGGATGTCCCCAGAGCGGGAACTTGATCTGGAAACAAGACAAGAGAGCTACATTACTTCCTGAGGAAAGGTGAAGGGGATGTTCCCAGAGCGGGAACTTGATCTGGAAACAAGACAAGAGAGCTAGATTACTTCCTGAGGAAAGGTGATGGGGATGTCCCCAGAGCGGGAACTTGATCTGGAAACAAGACAAGAGAGCTACATTACTTCCTGAGGAAAGGTGATGGGGATGTCCCCAGAGCGGGAACTTGAAGGGGATGTCCCCAGAGCGGGAACTTGATCTGGAAACAAGACAAGAGAGCTTGGCTACCTCCTGGGAAAAGGTGCAGAGGATGTCGCCAGAGCGGGAACTTGGTCTGGAAACAAGACAAGAGAGCTTGACAACCTCCTGAGAAAACATGCAGGGGATGTCGGCAGAGCGGAAGACTACCTCCCGAGAAAAGCCGCAGACAGAATGTGACTCTTCAGTTGTACATGGTTAGACATCAGATGTGTATGCTCTATAAATCACCAACTGTGCTGCAAAAATTGGTGAAATATGCATTTATGTATGCATTTATTTTCGTATTATCAAACACTTGTGTGGAATAGCATTCCTTTACTAGACTCACGCGATTGAACAGAATAAACAACTGAATAAAAAATCGCACTACTTACATCTCGGGCAGCTTGTGAGGCACATCAGCCTATAGAGCAACATGCACACTTCTCGTAGATGAGACACAGTGTATCTGAAGTTGTAGCGGGTCCGCTGTCGGTAATTTCGTTTGTTTTGCCAATTTTTCAGCTTTTTATCCGTTTTAGGTTAACTCAAGACCGTATCAGTGGTTTTTATTTTTCGTGTCTGTCTGTTCCACCATCACGGCGAAACGGCAGGGCAGTTCTCAGTACACTCATCCCGGGGAACGTTTTGATATGCATATGATTTAAAAATCATTGAACAGACGGGGGTTTTATAGAAAAACCGGAACAGTTTTCCTCCATTTTCGCTGATTCTATTGATTTTATGTAAAATCCGTGGACTGTATGTGAAACTTCCCTTCATTATAAACAACTTCTGTTATGTTCATAATTTAGCTTACTCTTCGAATGACGGAGAAAATTAATATTTTCTGCGGATATCACGCTCTGCATTGAGTGACGGACAGACCGATGACGACCCCATAGGTTACAATTGCAACGTCTCTGACTGCTTACCAGCAGGGAAGTAACGTATCGCCACTTTTGGCCATGATTCCTGTAAACTCGTGGCTGTTCCTTGGGTAGAAAGCAAGAGAGATGTCAATCGGCCATTCTGCGGGATATTGACGGAATATCGTTAAGAGTTTATAGCCGTCCTCGAATACCCTAAGTAATAACACCATAAGTCATCTTCTTATCTGTTTACCTAAGAATTCCTGCGCCTAAATTTCTCCCCTGTTACCGCTTTCCTATATCCGTAACTCATACATCATAATTTATTGAGGGACATTTGATTTTCCAATATATCCACTCGGTATTTACATATTTGTCCTATCCGGCTACCCTAATTTAATTTCAACTGTCTTAACTGCATTACTTTCTTCCTTAAGCAAGTGCTAATTCCGAAACTTGGACACTTGAGGGAAAATTCCAAGCTATTCAGATGTATAACTTTTAGCACCGAAAATTATCGAAATGTAGATGCATTTTAATGACGGTGCGGACCTTCGTTTCGGGATAATTGGTGGCTAAACGGTAAGTTCATATTACAAAACAGATAGCACAATCGCCGGTCTATTTGGAGAGATCATCAACTATGACTTATTGTCGTGTCTCGATTGTTGATAGCGCTGCATTTCTCGATTATAATCAAATCTTTTGAACTCGATTGCTACTTGCAATAGAAGAGGGCCTGTGTTTATAATGAAAACTCTCCATCTCTATTGTGAATGGCAGTTGCCAAGTGACTCTGCCGTTATAGTAGAAACTCCCGAACTAGATTGTGATTCGCAGTAGAAAATGTGGCCTGCCATTATCCTCAAAACTTCCGCAACGCCTACCTTACATCGGAAACAACGTATGGCGTCCTCCCTGTTTTGTTTCTAGGATAGCGCCAAAAGGCGTGCAATTTAATATAATCTTACTCGCGGACCATCTTCCAACATATTTACTGTTACTAAGTCAATACGGATCCAATCCCGACCATCATGGTCAAGATTATTAATAATGCTGACAGATGTACAAAGCCTGCTCTTTGACACGACTGCGATTTATATTTCCCTTATCTTTGGTTATATCGGAACGAAAACTTGCCATGAGCTCTTTTCGTATAAAACCAAGCGCAACAGTTTCATACTTTAGGCCCCTACTGCTCGATCTTAATCTAAACCAAATACCGAGATTCATTTACTTCCACACGTCTGTTTTCCCGTGATGCTGCGAGAGAAACAGAGATACAAATATTAGGTCATTACTACGGTCCGGTCTTCTGCGTTTTAACCTACAGTTTTCCTGCCAAATTAATTAAAGAATTTAAACATATGTAAGGGGCGATGAAAAACTTTTCGTACGACGGCAGTGCGGTCACTCATGCCCCGACAGGAAGGCTGGCACAAGCACGACTGCCTGCCACTAAAATGTCTTCATTCCCCCCGTGAAGGGGGAGGCGGGCCTCCTGTCTCTCAGGCCGGGAGATTTGGTACGGTGAAGTTGACGGGCTGGACTAGGATACAAGAAACCTAAAATGAAGGTTTATACCACCTGGAAATGAGGCCCACGTCAGTATTTTTGTCAGAGTACACTGCGCATTTAAAAGGAATGCTACCATATGAAATGACGGCGCAGTAGTGCCAACTTCCAGAGCTCGGCCATTTGTGCAGAATGGCGTCACACGCTCCATGTTGTTGCTGTCTTAGTCGGACCTGGTGGCGTCTTTTTAACAATAGATCCTGTTATTAACCCAAACGTCACCACGACTCCCATGAAAAAGTCGCTGCACTGTTATAAGAGACCCGCCATTTGCTCCATAACATGGCGAGTGTCCTCCTTGACAACTCCGGTCCCCACTCCTCCTACCGAGAGAGTACTAGACATGCCAAAAACGTCAGATTCCCGTCGGTCAGCCTGTATAACTTATCCTGGTCCCCTCTTCACAAGAGGCGTCGTGACGAAAATGTTATTTCACTACAAATGTAACAAGAATTATTCATGGAATTTACACATTTCCGTGGCAAGTTGCACTCCAAAACCGGAAATTCTGCACTAATTAAAATCGAAACTCACAGTGACAGCAACAGTACTTATGTTTATAACCTACAAACAGGTTTAGAAAGTTGTGTTTTGTCAGTTGACAAGTGCGCCAACTTCCAAAACAAATTTTCCCCAAAACAGAAAATGTATAGGTCACTATCTCCGAAGCAAGAGCTAATCGGTCATTTTCATGGTGATTTTTGAATTCTCCAGGTGGAAATGCGTAAAAATAGGCTATTTTTCGGCCCGACATTGTTGTACAGAGTAATTGGCATAACTCAAATTGTATATTCTATTAAATCATATAACTCTATTTCATAAACAGAAACACCTGTGTCCACCCACATATTAAATAAGTTACTTTACGTTACACCGACACAGATAGGTCTTACGGCGACGATGAGATAGGAAAGTGCTAGAAGTGGGAGAGAAGCGGCTGTGGCCTTAATTAAGGTACAGCACCAGCATGTGCCTGGTGTGAAAATAGGAAACCACGAAAACCATCTTAACGGCTGCCGACGTTAGGACTCGAACCCGCCACTCCCCCGAATGAAAGCTCATAGCTACGCAAACCGCACGCCCAACTACCTCGGTCATCTTTGAACATGTATTTTTCTATCAGCAGTCGTATTTTGTATCGGCTACACGAGATCACTTACCCACTGTCCACGAACACCGCTGACCTCGTGATTCCATTATTGAAGTATTGTGCAATGATGCGACATACGAACTGAGAGAATTCTTCCGAATATCAAACAGACGATTTCGACTGGTCATAAGGTAGGCTAGACAATAATGTTATTGGCTTTGCGTCCCAATAACAACTTTCATGGTTTTTCGACGCCGAAGTGCCGGAAGGAGCTCTTTCACGTGCCAGTAAATCTACCGACACGAGCCTCAGCACCTTCAAATACCATCGCACTGAGCCAGGATCGAACCTGCCAAGTTGGATTCAGAAGGCCAGAGCCTCAACCGTCTGAGCCACTCAGCAAGGCGTGGAGGCTAGAGAGCTGAACGTCAACTGGTTATAAAAATACCGACTGATTAAACGAATACGGTAAGTAGAATAACCTAATAGCCTACCTAGCTTGTAAGTACTTTGGAATTCTGTTTTTACTATCTTTTTAACAGTGCAAATAAATCCATCTATTATTTAAAACTCCCTGTAAGAAGAGGACAGCAAATGCAAGTGGGTATTATTTTCAAATGAGCTGAGCTCGAGAGTCCATTATAGCGCACGATTCTTTCAGTGTGACATGGGTCACTGTGTCTCGCTGCACCGGAAGCTCGGCTCCCCGCCAATGTCCAGTGTCCCCCTAGTGAGCCGTGAGTGCGCCACTCAGCACTGTCCGCTGCGAGTCAGCTGAATCGTGAGCCGTGAGCTCGGCGTTCCTGTGAATCGGTTCAGTCGGATACTTGAATGAATGGGTAGACCAACAGCGTGAACCAGAGCGTTACAAGGTTGGTTATAGTGATACATAATTCGGGCTCCCGTGCCGCTGCTGAAGTTAGACAACTCGGTGTTGCTAAATCTGCACGTGGCTTCATCCAGGAGGGGGACCCCGAGCTGACACAGTGTGTATGCCTTTGATACTGATTTGTTGACATGGCTTTGAAGGCGTTCTAAAGCTGCGGGCAGTTTTACCAACACACACACGAAGCGCTCTGATTGGCTAAGTTGAGCAGTATGACCAACCGTGTAACGCTCTGTACAGACATACATCTAGGAGGTGCACTAACCTTCTCGTTCCGGTCTGCCAAGAGAGACACAGACTTGTTGAAGACCTCCTTGCTCTTGAAATCCAGTTTGAGCCCCGCCTTGTTCTCTTTGATGAGCCTGTCTAACAACTGCTCCAGAGACAAGTCTGAAGTGTTGTCTGGAGGGTGCGCCATTATAGGGACCTCACCGGCGTCCTTCAACTTGCCCAGGGAGACGTCGGCCTCCAGCATCATCACCCCTCCTGGGAACAGATACACACAAGACTGCACTATTGGTACGACACAAGCACAAGGGACACAGACGTCGCTCATGTCGCTCGCCCTGCTTCCTCACTGTACAGGAAGACCGCTCACGTAATAATCATTTCTTTTGATCCACATTTCGGGTTTAGTTTGAAAATATGGTTTCTAATTTGAAGATTAATTCTTTTTACTGTAAACGACACTTATCGAGGGCTGTCTCAGATAAACCGTCGTGAACGTTCTTCCATCATACGCGGGGGTCTATGCCAAGACTTCCTTCACTAAAATTGCTCCTGCTTCCCTTTTTTGTAGTGGATTATAGTTTCATTGAATCCAGACCACAGTGACAAATGTTCGCTGAATAGCTTCCTCCAGTTGTAATTGGACGACCTCCCATCTGTGTTTGATTTGCAAAGAAACACCAACATGAGAAGGATCTCGTTTGAGAGATCCCAATACGTCTCTGGCGCTGACCTGCGCTCACATTTAACGAGTACAAGGTGCAACCAGAAATCTGTCGGTACGGTGTAGACTGCATCAGGTGGAATGAGCCAAGAACTCCTAACTTTAGCACGAAAGTCTAGGTGAAGCCTAAGATGGCAGGTTCCATTCCTGCTCAGAGCAGTGGTGTTTGAAAGTGGTCAAATACTGCGGCGCGTACTGGCATACCATGTCTGCGTGTCCTAGAGTGGTCTACTCGCTAATGACAAAGTTGCTAATTGCTAATCTCAAGTAATTGATCTGCTGATAGAAGCACAAGATGCTATATCTCTCTTTTCTGAAGAAAGAACACTCCAACCTTCGTACGAGATGAAGTAGTCACCATACAGAGGGGTTGTCGCATTACATACCTCCAGATACATCATATAGCAGTTATCATTATTGCTGCGGTATTGTGGAGTCCTTAGGGGCTAACAGCCGTGCAAATTAAAAAAATGTAAAATAAAGCGAGAAACAGTATTATTATTATTATTATTATTATTATTATTATTATTATTACTAAAGAGCGAATGTCGATGCCAAAATATCATTTTCTAGTAATTGCAGCAAGAAAGTGGAAGAGAAGATTGTCCACAGGATCTCTTTGACTGATTTAATTACACCCCTTTTGCCCTCATCATTCTCCTCCATTCGCCCCACATGATCCCACCACCTAAGCTACATCCATCGACTAACTTAGCCTTCATCACCTCATTCGCAACACCCTGCAGCCATTGTTCCATTTTCACACCCATTTTAAGGAAGATAGCTAATTAAATCAAGTAATTAACTTATTAATAAATATATAACTAAATAGATAAAGAAAGAACAATAACGAAATAAACAAACAACCGAGGAAAACAGGCAACACTGTAGGAAACACAATTTCCTAGTTAACATATTACCTTGAGCTTTTCCATCGGTCAACATGTGATAAGCTCCACTCCAAAGGTCACTCATACACTTATAAAAGCGACCGGAAGAAGCAGCTCGTAGCTAACGTAATAAGATGTTAGGGCAGCAAATATCATCATCAGCAACGTCATGAACGAGTTTATCACGCACTGAACCACAGTAGCTCAGCCTCCCACAAGCTAACCACTCTAGCCAAACTTTATCTCAGAAGATTAAACTTGACTTTTCTTAAAGAATCAGTTCGGGAAAATGCCTTTAAAATCGAGTAACTGCAACAGCTGTTTGTTTTCAGGCTGTGCATAACATGACGCCCCCCTCCTTTCTGCGGTTCACCTCAACGTCCTCGAGCAAGACGGGGAATTAATAGCTTAAATTTGTCCGACGCCTTGGCTAAATCGCTAATATTAAGGGGTTCGGTTGAAAGGGTCCCTACTTCGATTACCGGCCAGGTCGGGATCTTAATCGCGCCTGATTAATTCTTCTGGCTCGGGGACTGGATGTTTGTGTTTGTCCCAACACTTTCCTCTTCATATTGAGACAACACGCCACACTAACAACCGCCACAGAAAAACGCAATAGTGATTACATCCTCCGCCATAGGGTTGGCGTCAGGAAGGGCATTCGACTGTAAAAGACGACGAAATCGACATGTGCGACACGGTCGTACCCGCGAGCCCACAGGTGTAGAAAAATCTGCAGAAGAAGAAGAACAATAAGAAGAATAACTTAGATTTTAAGCAAAAATGTCACTTGGGCTGCATAACCTTTAGGGGTACGGTCTTTGAAAACTCCCGTTACTTAGTTCGAGGCAAGAGGAGTGCAGTCTATACTACCCGCTCGTTTGTGCGTTATGACCTGTAATTCCCTTGTGCGTCTCGCTATCACCTGGGCTACTTGAGGACGGGCGTCAATTGTGTTCCGAAAGGTCAGAAATTGAGCTCCTGATTTCAGCGAAAGGACACCATGACATTTAGAGGAAATTGGCCAGAGGTGTGCTCTCCTCTCACAGAGTCGCACGCCGCTTTACCCTCTAACACAAAGAAAAGCACCTTAGAATAAAACAACTGATACACATGAAGATTTGTTTCTTTGCTAAGCACACTGATGTGACCTCCAAGTCCACCTGATGACTGACATCGTTTGACCGTCTCTTATTAGTATAGATGGTGGAGGGGCGAGCGAGAGCGAGTTCAGGAGTGTTCTAGGTGTTAGTGACATAGACAGGTCTTGTGGCCAGCATGGAATAAGACAGGCCTAGCCGCAGACCGTAAGGTTAAAATAATATTAATAATAATAATAATAATAATAATAATAATAATAATAATAATAATAATAATCACCATCATCATCTGTAAAATACAGCACACAGAAATAGGCCATGGTGAACTGCTATCAGGTACAATACGAACTTCACCATCTTCCGAGCTGGACCACAATAGAGGCCTGGCACGAGCGATGAATGTTATCAAGAGGATTTACAGCCACAATAAGCTCTTGCTGAAATTACGCTTCAGGAAGCTAAATAACCTCCATTGTCCTAAAGCAGCAGGAATAGTTGAAATTAGACCTGAAATGGTTAAGTACAGTGGGAAGGAAGGGATGAAATGACTTCGTAGCATAAGATTAGCATGGAATGTTGGTAAGGTAGGCCTACCTTCAGACTGGACAAAACCCATAATTCCACCTATCTATAAGCACGGCAACAGGAAGAACTGCAACAACTATCGATGTATCTCGTTGATTAGTGTACCAGGCGAAGTATTCACTGGGATCTTGGAAGGGAGGGTGCGATCAATCGTTGAGAGGAAGTTGGATGAAAACCAGTCTGGTTTCAGACCACGGAGGGGCTGTCAGGATCAGATTTTCAGTATGCGCCAGGTAACTGAAAAATACTACGAGAGAAATAGACAGTTGTGTTTATGTTTCGTAGATCTAGTGAAAGCATATGACAGAGTACCGAGAGAAAAGATGTTCGCCATACTGGGGGACTGTGGGATTAAGGGTAGATTATTAAAATCAATCAAAGGCATTTATGTTGACAATTGGGCTGCGGTAAGAATTGATGGTAGAATGAGTTCTTCGTTCAGGGTATTTTCGGGGGTTAGACAAGGCTGTAATCTTTCACCTGTGCTGTTCATAGTTTACATGGATCATCTCTTGAAAGGTATAAAGTGGCTGGGAGGGATTCAGGGAGGTGGAAATGTAGTAAGCAGTCTGGCCTATGCTGACGAATTGGTCTTAATGGCAGATTGTGCCGAAAGTCTGCAGTCTATTATCTTGGAACTTGAAAATAGGTGCAATGAGTATGGTATAAAAATTAGGCTCTCGAAGACTAAATTGATGTCAGTAGGTAAGAAATTCAACAGAACTGAATGTCGGATTGTTGATGCAAAGCTGGAACAGGTAGATAATTTCAAGTATTTAGATTGTGTGTTCTCCCAGGATGATAATACAGTAACTGAGATTGAATCAAGGTGTCGTAAAGCTAATGCAGTGAGCTCGGAGTTGCGATCAACAGTATTCTGTAAGAAGGAAGTCAGCTCCAGGACCAAATTGTGTTTACATCGGTCTGTTTTCAGACCAACTTTTCTTTACGGGAGCGAAAGCTGGGTGGACTCACGATATCTTATTCATAAGTTAGAATTGCTCAGGATTCGAGGTCTATGTAGGCCTAATTGGTAGGATGTTTTACGACACAGGGTGTTAAATATTGTACATTTAGGTTAGTTTTTGTCTCCCCTTTGCGCATTAAATAACGTCTTTTCTTAAGATTACGGATCCCCACTGCAATGTCAAGTGTGCAGGAAAGGGAACGAACTCGTCTACAGTTGAAAGTGTTAACAAAAGGAGCGTAGTGCGAACGCGCAAGCCCAAGGTGTAAACTTCAAGATTTGAAATGATAGCAGAGCAAAGTGTAGCTTCCACTGAAGTCCCAGTCTCATCCATGGCTGTGACAATATGGAAGTTGCTGGGGTATGGGTGGTGCTGATTAATGCCATTCAGAGCACAACCAGTGTGTCTGAGTGTCATGAAAGGTGTTAGTTGTGCTACAATAGCACTGTCTGGCCCAGTGAGGAAAGCAATGGCAAACTACCTCACTCCTCGTGTTGCCTAGTACGCCTCATTTTGGTACTGCCATTGCTTTTTGTGGTTTCCCAATAACTGCATAGCCTTTGGTGGTGCTGTTCGAGGATCCAACCAGCCTCTGGGCTGATGACCTAACAGACAGACAGAATTATATATGTCGGCATACAATGTACATTTGTAATATATTTTTGATTCTCAAGATGGACTTTATCATTCTAAGTCATGTAAAAATTTGGATCATTTGATTTTTTAAATTTCTAAAAATATTTTTCTTGTTTATTTTGATGAACAGATTTTCCTCCAAAATTGATGTCATGTTTCGCCTTGATTTATTTGTAGCTTTTAATTGACCTCAACGTATGCATATTAGTTACATGCTCCGGATCAAATTCAGGGTGTATGTGATTTTAGGGTATTTTTTTTTTATCATAGTTCGAACTGAGCACCTCTGGGAGCGCCTGACTAGTCTGGAGCAAATTGCGTTGACGGTAGAAACAGGGGCAATATTACACATGTAATAGAAGTACGGCAGGACTTCACTACACAGTGAGTGACGGATAGCTCAGTGTTTACTACTTGCTGTGGCGCAATGCAAACTAGTGATGGGACATTCGATTCATTTTACTGAATCGATTCATTTGATTCCGTTCACGTTACTGAATCGATACAGTGATCCGATTCACGGCTCACTGGTCACCGCTCCTACTGCATCAGTGTAGTATGTGCTGGTAAGACAGCAGCAACAGCATTCAGTGCTCGCAGCTGCCATCTGGTCTTCATACTATGAACTACTTTCTTAGAAAAAAAATGCTAGTCACTCTAATACATCGAAGGTTTCCGGCGACGCAGGGTGGGAAAGGTTAGGATTAGGAAGGTAGCAGCCATGACGTGAATTAAGGTACAGTCCCAGCATTTCCTGGTGTGAAAATGGGGAAACTACGGAAAAACCATCTTAACGGCTGCCAACGGTGGGATTCGAACCCACCATCCCCCGAATGCAAGCACATAGCCACGCGATATTAACCGCACGACAACTCGCTCAGTCATTTAAAAAAAAAGTATTTTTCTATCAGCTGAGGATTTTTTTAATAGTCATATTTTGTATAGGCTACCCGAGATGTACAGTAGCCCGCTGGTTTTCTGATTCAACATACTGTTATTGCGTCTGTCCACATATGATTGAAGTCTTGTGCAACGATGTGACATATGAAATAAAAAACAGGTACTTTTGAGTGGTCATGAGCATGACTCATAGTCATAGGGCAGGCTAGAGTCGACTTTAATTGTCAAATGTCAACTAAATTATAATACTAAGATTCATTAAACTAATAAATAGTATAATCTAATAGCCTACCTACTTACTAGCTACTTCAGAATTATGTTGTGACTATCTTTTTAACACTGCAAATAAATCCATCTATTATTTAAACCTCCCTGTAAGAAGAGGACAGTGAATGCAAATGGGTATTATTTTCAAATGAGCTGAGCTCGAGAGTCCATTATAGCATACGATTCTTTCAGTGTAGCATGGCTCACTGTATGTCTCGCTGCAGTGAGCCGATAAGGAGCCGTGTGTATCTTGTGTCTCACTGAGCCGCGCTCGTTCACGATTCTTTCGATGTGCCATGGCTCACTGTATGTCTCGCTGCAGCGGAAGCTCGGCTCCCCGTCAACGTCCAGTGAGTGCGCCACTCAGCACTGTCCGCTGGGAGTAAGCTGAATCATGTGCCGTGAGCTCGCCGTTCCTGTGAATCGATTCACTCGGACACTTGAATGAATCGATACACTGCTTCGAATCATACATTCAGTAGCCAACACTAATGCAAACCCGTTAGCCGCGACCAACGACATGTCTTGCGTATTTCCGATAATAATTAAAGAAGATAAGGAGCTGATAAGGCAACAGAGCTTGTACAATTCCTAGTTTCGGGTGGCTAAAAGGGAATAACATGTGAGCTACTACACGCGTGTCCTCGTCTCTTTGGAACCGCCCTCTCGTGTGCTACTGTGTGAACTCCAGTGTTGACTGCTTTCTTCGTGTTTCTATCATTTTCGAGGGGCGGGACTCTCTGAGTTCGACTCCCGGCGACTATGGGTGGCAATTCCATTACAAATAGCATAAACGACGTGTCCCTGAGAAATTTCAATGTAAGGGTAAACCATTTAGTGATAATAATAACCTAGCTAACCCCATGGCACTGGAGCCTCTGAAGGGCCTTGGTCTACCAGCTCGATGGCCTGCAAATTGCGAGGTGTCGTGTGGTCAGCACGAAGAATCTTCTTGGCTTTCTAGACCGGAGCCCCTATCTCACCGTCAGACAGCTCCTCAAGCGGAGTGCACCTCGAGCCAGCCCTCAGATCCAGGCAAAAATCCCTGACCTGGCCCGGAATCGAACTCGGGGCTGCCGGGTAAGAGGTAGGCACCCTACACCTATACCACGGAGCCGGCTATAATAATAATAATAATAATAATAATAATAATAATAATAATAATAATAATAATAATAATAATAATAATAATAATAATAATAAAACTATTGGCTTTTCAATGTACGGGGCTACACAAGTCGGAGATGTAAGTGCTCCACCATGGCGTTAATTAAGGTACATCCCCGGCATTTGCTTGGTATCGCAGTGGGGAAAACTGCGCGGTCGAAACGCACCATCTCCCGAATGCAAGCTCACAGCCAATCGCTCGGTGTGATTGCCAGTCTCCTTGCCTGAATGGTCTTTGGTTCAGAGTGCTCTGTATTTGACTGCGAACAGAGGCCTTTGTGCTAGACTCTTCTGGAGTTCGGACCCGCGACCCCATCTGCTTCGGATCGCGTGATGTGGCACAACATGGACGCAGTGCTCTTTTCTTCCAACATGCGCGAGTAGACCAACACTTCTTTCAACATTAGCATTTGCATGCTATGAAAATGAGAAAGCACGCAAGAGGAGCTGCCTAAACCAAACTTACCACGAAGTCTTGTGTAGAACGATGTGAGCTCAGGATGTGCAACTAATGACCAACGCTGTGAACTTAAAGGTCACGAACTGTGCTGCCAGTAGTAAGACTTGAACACTCGAGTTACACAAGCAAGACAGATCGTAAAAGGTAACTCTTGGTAAATATTCGTTCGTAAATCGAGGAATTGATGATTGGAATGCGGAGCTCTCTTGGAGCCGTTTCAAGAATAGACTCAAGCAACCCACTGTACATTCTAGTATTAACACATCTGAACGTGCTGTAAGAGTAATTGGACCGCTCATTGTGAAATACTTAACGTAGCCTGAAATGAAGCTGGCGTTAAACTAATAGTATTCTTTGTAATATTTTCTTACCAAGCAATTGCTTCTTGTTGTCATTATTGCACTACTGTAAGTGGATATATCCCAATGGCTTGTGCCCCTCGGAGAGACGTGGTGCAGGCTGTGCGAATTGGGCCCGACCTAGGATGAACTCTAATGCTGAAATCGCCACATACCCAGTCCCCGAACCAATGAAATTAACCAATAAACGTTAAAATCCCCTGTTGGACCGACGGGCAGCCACACCACAAACTGTAACTTTTAAGATTGTCCTCACACAGATAAACTATGGCCTTGTGTGGCAACTAGTTCATCACAGCCCGAACAACGCTGTTCAAGAGAACGAGTAAAATCCTCTGACTGATGCTGAGGGTTGAGAGCACGCCGCCTGCTTCAGCTTAACGACCAACAACAACTGAAGGAAGGGCCACGGAATGTGATGACGACTTCCTGAGAACAACGAGCACACAGTCCAGCGTCACTGTCCAGGGACATGAACCTTCCGCACCTGAAAAGTTTGCCCTGCCTCCTGTTCGACCCGCACAAGTGAGTCGTGCCACTAAGTGCTTGTAGGGCGCCCACTTGTGTTGCTTGTCGACACGAGAATGATGGGACAAACACATTAAGTAGGCTACTCAGAGTTTATGGCCCCATTGCCCTAAGTCTCCGAAATCAAACACGAAATATTGTCTTTTGCTCTCTTGTTCAATTAGGTCACTTTTGTGAGTTAGTACCGCTTGACCTAAATTAGAGTCCCCTTTACCTTCGACAGGACTTACATTCATGAATAATAATAATAATAATAATAATAATAATAATAATAATAATAATTATACGCCCTCGTGTGCAGGCAATTCAATTAGCCGCAATTAAGGCTGCCCCTGTGACAATTTCGACGTTGTATTTTAGTAATAACACAAGGCACAGCGAGTTTATCGCAAGTCATGAAAAAGACAGCGATGGAAAACAAGTCCTTCCAAGATGAAAATCAGTTCCTGGCCAACAAATATGTATTGAAACTCGGACCGCCCTTCGGAACCAACCAAAGGCCAGTTGAAAGGACTCGATCAAAATAGACACGTGGCTATAGCTGGGCCTTTGAAGATTTACATTTTCACTCAAAATTCGATGACGTTTTATCAGGTGGAATCGTATTTACCATTGTTGTTCTCTGGGAAAAGGAATCCAGACTACCTACAGACGGAGTTTTTAATCTCATGTCATCATGCGTACTACAGTCAAAGTGTACATTTCAGTATTTTCTTACCTAATGCGAGTCCCGCTGGCCCCTGTCGGGTGCTACAGTAACAGACTGTTTCGGGTCGAAGCGGAGTCGGCTGTGTTCGGCGTGCTGCTAGATGGCGGTGAATATTAGGCCTCCCATCGGTCCACTTCCCGACCTTGTACACTGGTTGATCATATTATTAGGGCCACTAGGTAAAAATTGACGAACTTATGTTTGGACCATTATTCTCATGTACGTGCTTATAGTTTATTTTTATGGTTGGATATTATTAATTACACATTTCTATGTTAAATTCAACAATCATCCCTGCATTAGGAAGCCTAATAATGAAAATTCTGCTCAAGAGTTGAGAAAGTCGCCAATAATGTTACAGTTGCTTGCTGACTGTTGTTGGAGTAACACACGTGATTTGTTTCCTTGCATCTCTTGTGCGAATTTTGCTCTCTATGTGATACAGTGAAGTGACAAGAGTAGAATACACTTAATTATACTTAAAAATACCGGTAATTAGAAAACAAACATGGGAAAAGCTAAAGACCTTTCTCCCGGTAAAATTTCGGAAATAAAAACACTTTTTAAAGAATACTGATTATTCTCATGGAAAAATAGCGTCTATCACTTCTGTTTAAAGTCAACAGTGGACAGAATTAAGGAAAAAACTTGACCAAGGCACGAATTTGTCACGTAAACGGGTGGGTAAATATGGCCGCAAAAGAATCACTTCTCTACGAGCAGAGCACCAGTTAAGAAATGTCGTCATTAAACACAGAACGGCTTCAATGAAAGTCATTTCAACAAAGATTCGACAAGCGGGGATCAACGTATCTTCAATGGCAGCTCGTCGGAGGATCAAACAGGTGGGTTTCGTTTGTCATCGTCCAGCAAAGAACCCATTACTGACTTCAACCATCACGAAGAAGCTAATATTATGGGCAAAGCAACATTGAAATTGGACTGTTGATGAATGGAAAAGGTTAAGCTGTTTACAAAAATTATAACTTGTTTACTTGCTCCCGTTATGCTTAACCGCACTTGGCGTAAACAGGTTTTAATATAAAACTACATTTTTTTCAGGTTTGCTTTTCGGATGAGTCATCCTCGATGACAGATCTGCATTTGTGAGGAGGCGCAAGGGTAAGAAATACAATAGTGACTGCACTGTCAAGACCGTTAAGTGTCAGGGTGTGGTCCGTCATCAGTCTTCTGTATGTTGTCGAAGGAACCATGAACTAACACCAGTTGTAGAGAAACAGCTACTTCCACAAGTTCGTGAATGGTCCCCAAATAGCAAATTTGTGTTTATGCATGACTCTGCACCTTGCCGCAAGGCGAAAACTGTGACAAAGTGAAGGTTCTCGACTGGCCTGGCTATTCATTTGGTGGCTTATGAAGAGGAAAGTTTGTGCTCAAATGTCACGAGTAAGATCCAACTGATCGAAAAACTAATCAATGTTTGGCATCAAGATGACGAAATTAAAAATAGCTGCCTCAGATGCCAAGCGGAGGCGTTACAAAACATCCTACTTTCCTTAGTTTTTCATTAATATTTCAAATGTAAACTTATGTGTGTCAAAAGCCATTTTTATATTAATTAAATGTATATCAGTGAAGTTTAATTGTATCAGCTAGTGGCCCTGCGTTACTGCCTAACAAGAACCGAGCGTATTGTGCTTCCATCTGCTGGCGTTTTATGGCAAGAGAAGTTCTAGCAGCGCTTTGAACTGGAGCAGAGGTGGGAAGTGAGTACTCTCAATTTATTTACATATCATTGTGATATGAACCTAATGCTATTATAATTGTATGCACAAACTTTAACATACAGGAGTTGTAATAAAAATTGATTTGTTACAATTACTTGAATGCATTTTCAAACATCCATTCAGATGGACGTTAGGTCGTAATAATCATCATAATCACATAACCATACTTTAACTGTTCTACGATTGTGTATGAGATATTTTTACCAATATACATCAAGAAAATGCTAATTCCGTTCATTTTTAAGTTAGGAATTATTAATAAACATTCGTTTATGTTTATTCTAGTGTACATATTTTTTATTGCTTTCAGAGCGCCGTACCCGCTAATGATCCTGAGAAAATTTTACAGGTCTTGCTTTCTGCACACTTGTCTGATGTAAATTTGAGTAGCAGTGATGCAGATATTGTCCCTGCATCCTGCTTCAACAATGATGATAATGGGATATTCACTGATCACGAAGGGTTGAACCTCTTCGAGGGGAGCCCCAAGGAACACGTAATTTCCAGTGGAACACGTACGTACTTCTCTTAATCATTTCTTAGTTAAAAAATCTGGAATGTCGCTAAAATAATATGTTGGTATTTTTATTTCTAGTGTCGCTTTGTTATTTTTTTTCCTTTCAAACAGATTTGATGTAGTGCAAATCCCAGAGGCAACAGTTGGACCAACAATTGATTCGAAAGACAGAGAAATTTGGAGCATGAGAGATTATACAAATATGTATTTTAGAGATGTTGATTTGGAGGCGATCACTCAATACACTGTACATGGCAAGAGTCTCCTCGCGCCTGCCATTGCAGACATTAGAAGTAACTTCAAAGTTCTGGACGATACTGAAGTATCTGAAGAAGGAAGCCGTGAAGACAAGTTATGGAAGGTCACATCTTTACTGAATAGGATTAGACAGGGCTGCTTGCAGTTACCAACGTTGACTACTGTAGCAGTAGATGAACAGATGATCCCATTCACAGGGTCTTGTGGGGTTAAGCAATTTGTGAAGGGTAAACCCAATCCTGAAGGGTTAAAATACTTTCTATTAGCTGCACCGACAGGCCTGGTGTTCGATTTTGAATATATTACGGAAAAGGTACATTTTCTGAGACATCTTAGGGTACTACGGGTTCAAATAAATTAGGTGTGAGGGTTCTGCTGTTATGAGGCCTTACCAGAGGGTCTGACATATTTTTGATAGATATTTTACTAGTATGGCTCTTAGCAGGAATCACATCTACGCCACTGCAACTATTATGAAATCTCGGATACCTCCTACTGTTCATTGAACTGATGACAAAGTAATGGCAAGCGACTTGCGATGTATCAGTTAGACAAGACGGCCAGAGAGCAGTTTTGAAATGCTATGATCAAAAGCCAGTCACTTCAGCTTCGACTAAATTAGGTATTGAGCCATAACATACACGCAGGCGATGGAGTAAGAAGGAGAGGTCATCAGGCCAGTAATGGTAAAGGAATACACTGAATCAATTGAACGAATTGATTTAATTCAGACGTCATCACGTCGTTACTCTAGGGAGCTGTCTGTCACGTGACAAGAGAGCAGGTGTACTGTACTTCCCGCTCGGAAATGAACAACTGCTATAATAATAATAATAATAATAATAATAATAATAATAATAATAATAATAATAATTTGGAGCATGTATCATGTGAGGTGAACAGGACACAGATTACAGGGTATAACAGGACAAGAAAATTATTCATTGACAAATGAATAAATACATTTTCCCGATTAGCTGCAGCTTTGGGACACGTACATTTACCGGAAGAAAATATAATTTTTGTGATTTGTACACATTCTTTGCACTCTCATTAACATACATTTCAATATTTGTATGACAATTATGACTATGACAACAAATTAAACACACGAACTAAAACATATTACTGGTGTACTGCTCCTTCACGGGACCTTTGGGCTCGTTTAGATGGTATTGTATCAATGTTTGTCACTATTGTTCGCGTACTGGCAAGTTGCAAAGCACATTTCAAGTTTTCATCGGTGAGCTGACTTCTGTGTCGACATTTACAAATCTGCATTAATGAAAACATCTTTTGACATGAATAAGTTGATGCCAATGTACTTAAAATATGTGCATTAAATTTGTGCAATCTAGGAAATCTCTCCCATGGAAAACGAACATAAAATTCAGTAAGAATCTTTGTGTTTGCAAACTTACCTTGCATTTGAGTATCGCACTGTAAGTCAATCAGCTCTAGCTGCAGTTCTGGTCTAACAGTTTGCACATCCACTGAGAAGGGCGTAGCGAACACCGGCAGATCATTTTCTAATGCCTGATATCGTGAAACCGACTCAAATTCGTCATATAGTGACATTAAAATCTCTTTATATTCCTCTAATGTTTTACCGGAATAGTTTGGAGCTAGACACAACTCTGCAGTCAAAGTGGGAAAAGAGAGCTATTTCCTTCCTCAGAGCATAGAAGCGATGTAAAACTTTTCCTCTACTTAACCACTGCACGTTCGTATAATACGGAATGTCATCTCACATGAGTTCACACGCATCGTGTCGGAATCTAACCAGTCAAGAAAGATGTGCTACAGCATTGCGCCACTGGCCTTCAGTACGCATTACGTTATGAACTTCCCCTACTTGCTCGCTAAGCTGCTCTCGTTCCTTTAAAGCGGGAAGCACACTGGCTCCGAAGGCATTTTGCTCTCGATTGACGATGCCTGATTTAACTGACCGTACGATTAGCCATTACAGAGTGAAAGTCAGGACAAAGAAATGGACGCTTTGACTTGGCCATTGCTAATGAGAGTCTCTACCGACAGGACAATATATTTCTCCAGTATGAAAGGAAAAATATTTTTCAGTTTCTGGATTTCAAAGTTTTAGTAGCCGATAGGCTTCTGAGAGAATGCGAGGCTCAAGATGCCAGTGACGATGAAGTAAATGATGATCGCCTTAAGTCAACGTAAACGACGTCGACCAGAGAAAACAAACACAACGCCACCACAAAGAGGGCAGAAGAAATCTTGAAAACACCTTCCCAAACTTGCAGAAATAGAAAATTCTGCTAGGTGTAAATTTCCTGGTTGTCAGAAGATTCAGTGCTTGAAATGTACATTATTCCTCTGCGTGACAGCCAAAAGCAATTGTTTTGCTAGCAAGAAACACTGTACACAAACTCGTGATTGTTAAAAACTTGTTAAAAAATTTGACACTGAAGTGAAAATACATCAATACAGTTTCTAGGATAATGCTGAACTGTCAACTAAATTTTAGGTTGCGAGGTCCCAGTGTCCATTTAAATGTACACTCAAAAACTCAAATTAAAAAAGCAGAACAATTCCATTTGTGATTTATGCATGTGGAAATAAAATCCGATCAGAATGTGACTTCAGGTCTCAAGACTCGTCGCTGGAATACATCTCGAGGTAGTGTGTGAATTGTTTCGAAGGAGCTACATGCTTACCTGGCATCACATGTTCCAATGCCGTATCTGTGGTCTACCAAGCTTGGAACATGTACGACGTAGCTAACTGGCCACAGACAATCATCTCCTCATCCTCGACCAACACAGCGCCATACATATGGTACTTTACAGGGTCAAATAAATCATCAAGTATACTGTACAACCTTACCACATCCCAGGCAAATGGTTATTAAAAAAATCTTATGTGGGATTCGAACCTTCTACCTCGAGGACTGTCGACTATCACATATCTCCGCACCCGCGTGCCATGTGAGCTACTGCGACGACGCCCACTTCCCGTGCTCCCGGTCTCTGCGTCCAGCTCCTGTTTTAAAGTACGTGTTCTGCGCATCTGTACGCGCATATAGTGGCGCTCACGATTCCTGCTGTCTTCTAGTCCGAGCGACCGCTGTAGTGAATGTGAAGGGATGGTGGACCACCCAATATAAACACTATTAAACTTATTCGTCCAATTTCACCTGCAAACGGAAATATCCTGATGAAGACTACCTTATCCTAACCTTGTCCAATCTCAAGGTGGCTGTAAGACATACGCGTCTGTTCTTACGACCTCCTCATCTACGAGTGTCGGAGGAAAAACATGTGCAATAAATAGAGAGAAGAAACACAGGGCGCGCGCACGGTCAACAGACGGATAAGCTAATTCACCCATGGACTTCCATTTGGCACCACGGTATATCTTAAGGGGGCTGAACAGGACCCGAGACCCGGTTGAAGAGGATAATGTGGAGCCATTTAAAAATAACAGGTTGGTCAAGCGAAAACTTCAATACGCGATCCACAGATGGAAAAATGTGTGTGTCAATATCAAATATCTACATCTTAAGGGAACATGTCACTATAACGACCTTCCACTAAACTTAATAATAATAATAATAATAATAATAATAATAATAATAATAATAATAATAATAATAATAATAATAATAATAATAATAATAATAATAATACTTGTTTTCTTGTTTGTCCAGCCCTCTTCTCGTTTCTCTACGGGGTCGGGTATGAGGTAAGATGAATCTGTCGTTTTTATGACCGGATGCCCTTCCTGACGTCAACCTCATCAGACGAGTTAATGAGATGAAATGAATGACATAGTATAATATGAGGGTGTAACCCGGTGCCGGCACGTAGCCTGCTCAAGGCTTAACGCCGACAGCGTGATAAGTCCTCACTGCACCAGCTCCCTGCCGGTGGTGAAATCTTTGGAGAAACTGGAGCGTTCAGCGATCACCAGCTCTCGTACTTGGAAACGAACCAGAGGACAGCAACCGTCACACTGCATAAAATATTTTTTCATACTTGAGGAAAAATGGATCAAGTACAGTTAATGACAACAATGTACCGGTATATTTTAAATTACGTCATCACAGCAGAGTGCATCAAATCTGTCTGCAGGTTCTTTGATTCTTTCTACCACCTCAAGCGCAGTGTCCTGGAGCGAGATACTTTAAGATCGCGAGGATACAACTGGAAAGGAGGACCAGTACCTCGCCCAGGCACCATCACCTACCATACTGAATAGGGGCCTTGTGGAGGGATGGGAAGGGATAGACAAGGGAGGGGCCGTGCCCTTAAGTTGGGTACCATCCCGGTATTTGCCTGGAGGAGAAGTGGGGAACCACGGAAAACCGCTTCGATGATGGCTGAAGTGGGAATCGAAACCCGTCTACTCAAGTGACCTGCCGAGGCTTAGTGGACGCCGTTCCAGCCCTTGTACCACTTTACAAATTTCGTGGCAGAGCCGACAATCGAACCCGGGCTTCCCGAGGTGACAGGTAATCACACTAACTACATTGTTCATACTGCCCACATGGTTCTCACGTGCCTTACCAGAAAAATAAAAGAAGATGCTTACAATAATCGCCGCCTCTGTGGTGTAGTGGCGCACTGACGATATACTGTATATGAATACCATACTCTCTTATTATTACAGGCTGCATCAAGATCCGACTCCAAGAAAGTCTGCTCGAGATTCTCAGCCTCGCTTACGGCTCAGAGCTTGCCAATCTTGACATAGATTCTCCAGATGTACGCTGGAATCCCAGTTACTAGGAACTGATTTTCCACTTCACACATCACACATTCGAAGAGCAGCTGCCTTCATCTGAAGACAGTGGCATCGATCTATCGAGCCTCCATTGCTCTCCGACTATCTTCATCTGCCCACGGTCAAAAGTGAGTCCAGATTGAAAAGGTGATTCCTGTCGTCGCTTTCTTCATACCAAATGTCAAATATTGGTGAAGATAACTCGCGTGAAAACATGGATGGTGGAAGAAAAAACACTGACCGAATTTCCTACGTCCAGAAGGAATGTGATAGAATATGACTTGGAGAGTTGAATGGAGAACCCTACTGAGATTTTGGACCAAAAGTGGCCAAAGAACGAAAGTGATACATTCGTGCACGTCCAGAACTTCTTGTAGAACACGGACAGAACAGTTTTAACCTGACGAACTTGAACGGGTGTTCTTTATAGATTCTAACATCCGCTTTTAAAATGGTTGCAAAGTTTCATAAAGCGTTGCGTGCACACGACTTGTTAAGATGCGAAGCCACTTATTTGAAAAAGTTCTTAAAGCTCATAATAAATAACACTACAAATGATTCCTTTGACCTTTCCTAAGATTTCCTAAGATTTACAACCAGTTTTCAAACCAGAAAAAACTCTTGTTTGTGGAGCATTTTGTAAAAGAAGGAACCAACGTGCAGTAGTCGCTCACACCCTGGGACAGCTTGGAACTCGCGGACTGATGGAGCACAAGAAGGGAGATTTTCACCTGCCGGAAATTTTTCCTACTCAATCTAAGAAGCAGACTACTCACTGTCCAAAGCGTCGTTCAGGAGCTTCTGGCTGTTGACTGCGTGCGCCCACGTCACCTTGGTGAGGTCGCCCTTGACGTCGGGGAAGAAGTCGGTTACGTCCATTGCCACAGCTGCCACTCCTGCAACACAATACAAGAAACTGTCTAACTCTTGAGAGGCAGAGCAAAAGTTGCCACTTTCCGAGCGCGAGGAATTAACCATTTAAAATTAAAGTCCTCGAGCTGGACGGAAATCGATCCCGGGACGTGATAACGCTAGGAGTTGCACGTTTGGAGGCTCCACTAGCTGGTAATCTACGTCCACTCTTGAGATATAAATAGACCTACCGTCAAACAAACAGGAAAAATTAAAGTCAACCTACCTTTCACTTTTGTACACCTCAATCAATCAATACTGATCTGCCGCCCAGGTGGCAGATTCCCAACCTTTTCTTAAATATTTTCAACGAACTTGGAAATTTACCGATCATTTCGCTCCATAATCTTTAACTCCTCGTCCTATAAATGAATATTTGCCCTAATTTGTCGTCTTGAATTCCAACTTTAACTTCATATTGCGATCTTTCCTACTTTTAAAAAAACCTCTCAAGCTTATTCGTTTACTGATGTCATTCTACACCATCTCTTCACCGACAGCTGGGAACATACCACTTAGTCGAGCAGCTCGTCTCCTTTATCCAAAGTCTTCCCAGCCCAAACTTTGCAACATTTTACTAACACTACTCCTCCCAGAATAAATCGTGCTGCTTTCCTTTGAGTTGGAGTCCTGCACAGCGGCCCAGCCCGTGAGCTGCTTCGGCACTAGACGGCAGTGGGCTTTACAAGGCTCGAACTTGAGCGCTATGCAGTTCGTACGCGGTGAACCTAGAACAGCGCTGTATGGGCTTTAGAAGGCTCGAACTTGAGCGCTATGCAGTTCCTACGCGGTGAACCTAGAACAGCGCTGTATGGGCTTTAGAAGGCTCGAACTTGAGCGCTATGCAGTTCGTACGCGGTGAAGCTAGAACAGCGCTGTATGGGCTTTACAAGGCTCGAACTTGAGCGCTATGCAGTTCGTACGCGGTGAAGCTAGAACAGCACTGTATGGGCTTTAGAAGGCTCGAACTTGAGCGCTATAAAGTTCCTACGCGGTGAACGTAGAACAGCGCTGTATGGGCTTTAGAAGGCTCGAACTTGAGCGCTATGCAGTTCCTAGGCGGTGAACCTAGAACAGCGCTGTATGGGCTTTAGAAGGCTCGAACTTGAGCGCTATGCAGTTCGTACGCGGTGAACCTAGAACAGCGCTGTATAGGCTTTAGAAGGCTCGAACTTGAGCGCTATGCAGTTCGTACGCGGTGAACCTAGAACAGCGCTGTATGGGCTTTAGAAGGCTCGAACTTGAGCGCTATGCAGTTCGTACGCGGTGAACCTAGAACAGCGCTGTATAGGCTTTAGAAGGCTCGAACTTGAGCGCTATGCAGTTCGTACGCGGTGAACCTAGAACAGCGCAAGAGTACCGGAGGAGTGGTCCAGTGGAGACCATCATGTTTGCTGTCGTTGACTTCCGCCGTTTATTCCGTTATCGGAAATGAATGCTGACTGTGCTTTCAAAAGAAAAGAAAACGTAAAGCAATACAGGACTTTTGAACCGGACCCCTCATCCGTGCGTATGATCTCCCGTAAAGAAAACTGTCTTCCTGAACCTGCTCAGGACTTGTGTTGGTATGTGTGCTCGAGACAGTTGGAAGTGTGATTTTCTAGAACTCCTCAGACATTGGTTCACACTATAGAAAGGTATCCGCAACAGATATCACATCTCATCCAAGAACCACGTCCCGACACATAGGTGGTCGTGGGGAAGTACAAGTACATAACACTACACAAAGAAAGAAATGGAAGGGATCCGACATTTCGGAAATGAAGGTATCGGCCAAAGAACGACAACGGCCACGAAGGGCGTGAAGGGCCTCCATACGCAATACCGTCTAGGCTCGCAAAAAACTTGACGAAAGGAGGTCTGGCACAAGGAATACCAAGACGCAGCCCCTGGCGCCTCTTACCACAGGGCGTCCCGACACACAGCAGTATGCCGGAGGTACTCGAACTAATGAGGCACCAGCAGGTTCGACCCTCTGTCACTCTCGTGTCACTGGATTTCTGGCACGCAAAAGAACTCCTGCGGGACAAAATTTCGGCACGTCGGCGTTCCCTAAAACATAAAAAGTGGTTAGTGGGACGTAAAGTAACGTGCACGATTTCTTATTTTGATGAACGCGAACTCAAGTCTCGTGTGTTGTTCACCACCAGGTTTCCAGGTGATAATGTAAAAATAAAATTGCTGAGACCGTACCGTGCCCGCACTGCGAGGCTGAATTGCTCCCGTCACCAGTTCATGTCAGTTCGTCGCCCTTGTGTCGGCGACGAAAGGAAATACAAACGACACTCGCTGGAACACGATGCTAGAATGTGGGAATAAGGACAGGCTGATCGCACTTATTTTGCTTTGTTATTGAAATACGAGCAATTTAAATTCGTTCCATGTGATGATGATCTTGGTACACATTTGAAGTAAGCCAAAGCCGTCCACAGAACCATCAACATAATTGGAATACGAGACTTTACCTTGTCTTACCGTGGAAAATGACGCTCGTACAGCATCTGACTCAGGAGCGTCATATCGGGGACGCCTCTGAAATAGAACTTTGGCGGAGTCACATCAAATCATATATGGAATAAAAGTTCACAATCCATAAGCAGCACAAGGTGGCGACATCTGACAATGAAAGATGGCATGTAACAAGGCACGGAATGTCGTGCTTCTCACTAATTCCAAATTTCTTGTGTGAAGATAGCGCAGCAATCTCTCGCCTATTAGCAGCCACTGTTTGTGTAATACTTTTACCTTACGCGACGCATTTTGATATCAACTTATATAGCGACGTGTTTGATGAACGAGGCGTGTATCAATGCCGAGCATTCTCATGTTCCACGACTAAGTTATGCCACAACCTGCCGAAGTAATGAAATTTGCTTCGTGGGCTGATGTCCACGATGGTCCTACTCCAACAGATGAGCTGGAAAGATATTTAAAGAAGATACAGCGTCCCGTTCGAGAAGAAATGAACAAATGTTCACCAGATGACTAAGAAAGTATCATGTTCAGTTCAGCGGGCTCATTCACAATGAACAATAAACTACGCACATTAAGTAAAAGCTATGTTCAGGTTTGTTGACATGTTGCACGCCATCTTATTTCTAGTTAAACACGAATGAGAATACGCATCGTGTTATTTCACTTAAGTTGATGTCAAATGCACGTGAATATTAGTTTATAATTCTGTTTATAGCAGAATGCTAGCCTACTTACACATAGCCCAAGTGAGGATCTCTCCTCTAACGGGTTATGGAGCACAAGGAGGGCCATGTCCGAGATGCCCACTCCCATTCCATAGCAACTGGTATCCCGACTCTCAAGACCAGTTACTAGGCCACTCAGCCGTTGCCCATGGTTCACGAACTAGGACGTGACTACAGTAACCCACACCATCAACCAATAATAATAATAATAATAATAATAATAATAATAATAATAATAATAATAATAATAATAATAATTGTACCGGGCGGTACACCTCTACACCGTTTATTTAAAAGTTGCGCCAGTTGAAACTCCTCTTCTGGAGGAAGGTTGAACTTTATCTATTCTATTAATTCTCTACTTTCTCAGAAGATGTCACCACGTGGAAAATTTTGAGTTTTTGAACTGTGTCACTTTTGATGTGTTTTTGTTTCGCTTGAAGTAAGAAGTGTGAACTTTCTCTTCTAGAGGACACTACTGAAGATCAACAATAGCGCACCCTAGTGCGGAGTCAAAGAACTATTTTGTTGGAGAAATTTTTATTTCAAAAGTTTGTTTCTTGTTAAATTTCTTTCTGTTATTGTTTAAGTTGGCTGTATACCCCTCTTTTTCCCCTTGTTTTAGATTTATCCAATCCCGAATTTCTTTTAGTAATTTCTGACCAATCTGGTGTATCTTCCCCCAACTTGTATCCGTTGCGGGGTCCTATCCAATAAAAACATTGTGGGCGGGTGTTTTCATTCCCCTAACGCCTAGAAACTTCCGCGAGAGTATTTAAACTGCTGATTTTGGGGTCTCCGGGCCACTTCTGTTCCATCTTTCAGTGTATTAAGTACATAGCAGGAGGCGGGAAGCGCCTCTTTCTTCTTCAGCCGTTCAACACCAGGTAATGGCCTATTAATAACTTCTTTTCTTGCTAGGTCGGCAGTTTAACACTCGCGGCGGGTTCGAAGCATTTCCATCATGTAACCTTTTCCTAAAATGTAATTACTCTTTTCATCTTTTTCTTGTAAAGCTACATATTGGGATAGAGAGTGCTACCCTCTCGAGCTCCCACTCACATTTGTTTTGAGGTGAACTTATTTTCTCAAACTATTCTTCGTTTATGTAATGTAAAGTGTTCTTCTCTAAGTCACCTCTGTAGTATGGGATTAGCCCTTGCGTTAGCGGCCCAGAGCCAGATTAGGTTTTAAAAACCAAGTGTATTAGGAGTGCAAGTTCGCCTCCTCTCAAATTGTTATTTTAGAGGTCATGTAATCAACCTTCTTTTCATGTAATAGACCTCCGTAGGTTGGGTATTTTACCCCTGTGAATACGTCCTTAGAGGACAGCTTGAAGGTAGAGTTTGGTGTGGCCTTGTGATAGGCTTACAATTTTGAGAGCGGATCGCTCTTTGAAATTTGTTTCTGTATGCCTCGTGCAGGCTTTATGTGTAATGTTTGGAGCCAGTGCTCCTGGGCATGAATGGGGTTTTCTGCCCCTTGGCTAAAATTTTTTTTTTTTGGAGTAAGGCGGGGCTGATTGCCCAAGAGTTATGAAGTAAGGGCACTGAGCCCGAATCCAGTAATATTGTACCTACATTTTTGCTACTCTGTACCTGTTATGATTGTTATCTCTTGTTTTTCAAAAGAAAATATAACCTAGTTAAATTTTAAATTAATTTTACATTGCACGTTAATTTCGTAGCTTGAAACCCATTCACACCCGCACCTTCTTTCACCTCTACCTACCACGGATATCTCCGTAACAAGTGGTAGCAGAGCGTGGTTGAATGGGTCTCAATTTAGCCCCTTTTGACGGCTAAACATTGCTTTAATTCGAACTCAAACAATTTTCTCAGTTGCTGGAATTTTTTGAGTTTTTTTTTATTGTTCTGTCATCATGTCCGGCCCTCGCGATGTTCTCCTCCTTAACTATTTGCGCAAAGAGGAGTTGATATACGAGTTAACTATCAGAAACGTTCAATCTGGAGGCACGGTTGCAATAGACACTAACAAGCTTAGAGAGTCCCTTGATTTGCCCATTTCCATCCCCAATTTGGGAGAGAAAGAAATTGACGACTCTCTTTCCACGATCACGGAGAATATTACTGGGCTAGCTTCCGTAGTTAGTTTTTTGATGAAAATGATCCGTCTCCTAACCAAATTAAGCGTGTGCAAGGCAGATTATATCACTTTTCAAATAGAGTTAATGATCTGTTGTCTCTGAAGGTGAATGACGTTCAGAGGAAGCAAGCTAATACGCTCCTTGAAACTATCTCTGAATTGTCTAGTAAAGTCACTCAATTGTTAACTGGGGAAGTTCCTCCCAAATCTGATCAGCCCACCATAGTGAATGTAAGTAGTGAGGAAGAACCTGCTAAGGGAGAAGGCAATAGGATAACCGTTGCTGCTCAAACTATCTCTGCCCCATTGGACAACGAGTCTGAACGCCGCACATCGTTGAACAATGTACGTGCTGAATTAACTTCCTTGCCATTGAAACCTTTACCTACTATGTCGCCCGGGTTTAGCAGCTTGCCTCATCCATTGGCAATGTTGCTCAGAGGTATATCCAAGTTTTCCGTTAATACCACCAGTGACGTAATTTCATTTTTAAGATTTCTAGTGGAATTTCAGGATCATGCCCTTGTGTTTTCTCTTTCCCCATGTCAAATTTTGCAAATTATCTATCCTTATGCTATTGGGGTTCTCTCAGATAAAATAGTAAGAGCCATAGCTGAACAGTCATCTATCGAAGATTTCCATGCACATCTGCTTGCAAATTTTATTCCTGCCCGCGCGAGGTCATCTCTTATTCAGAAATACTATTATCGGGTACAGCGCTTGGATGAAAACCTGGCAGACTTCATCCAAGATATTAAGTTTTATACTAGGGTGTTTGCTCTCCACTTCCCTGAGGATCAGATCGTGCAAGCTATTATCGAAGGGATTTCACCACCCTACAGGTCATATTTGTGTTTCGCGGCGTGCCCGCAAACCTTCTCTGAACTGGAAGCATTAGCCGTCTCTGCGGAAGGAGTTAGGTATGCCGATTCCTTGCGTGTGGCAAAAGAACCCCCGCCTTCTTTTAGTAATACTCGGCTTCCACCTCGCCGATCAGTCACCCCTCGTAAATGTTATGCTTGCGGGTCGCCTGACCATCTGCGCAATAAGTGTCCTCTGATCAAGTCTAGTAGGGCAAATAATGGAGCTGGTTCATCACAAGGCTGTTTTAAGTGTGGGGCCTTCTCACATATCGCCAAAAATTGCCCAAACTCAAATAGCACCCCCTCCTGCTCAACTTCTGGTGCAAATTCCACCTATGCCAATAATAAAAAGTGACTAGTGGCATCGGCTGAGTCGACTAATCCATCTTCCCGAGACTCAGCCCCTAGTAAACAGGTTGTAAATGCAGAGAACAATCAGCCTTCAAATTCATCTTTTGAATGCCCTAAAGAATGTCTTAGGATTGCGGCGGATACCCCCGCACCTGTTCCTTTTCTTAAGATTGAGTTAAATAACGAGCCTATAACAGCTCTCTTAGATTCAGGCAGTGTTTGTTCGATTATTTCGGCTGAATGGTATTCTAAATTGAAATCTGTTTGTAAACTACCTGACCATGTCTCAGCTCTTATTCAATATGTTTCGGCTAATTCATCGCCATTAGAAATTCTAGGTTCCGTACTGGTCAAAATTCGTATTTTTAAATTTACATGGAAAATCAAACTGTTTGTGGCTAAGCACTTGTCTTGCCCCATCATATTGGGAGCGGACTTCATTTCTCACACTGGTCTTGTGCTCGATCTCCAGAGTAGGTCTTGCACATTCAAATTTGCGTCCAATTGTAGAATTCCCTTGTTAAAGTGTAATTCTGTATCATGTTCATCTATTTCGCCTACCCAGGATGAGATGTTGTTAGACCTTAGACATCTACCTGAGGAGCAGGCTGATAGTATTCGGAAACTGTGTCAGTCGTTTCCCGAGGTGTTCTCTGATACTCTTGGTGTTACTGACCTTATTGAATACAAAATTGAGGTCACGGATTCGATTCCTGTCCGTTTTCCACCGTATAGGCTATCTCCACCTAAAATGAAGGCTCTGAAAGAAATCATCGATCAGATGTTGAAGGATGGTATTATTAGGCCCTCTAAGTCAGCGTATTCTTCGCCTATTTTTCTAGTCCCGAAACCCCAAGGAGGCTTCAGGCCTGTCATTGATTACAGGGCTCTCAATCGGAAGGTGGTGTTGCAATCTGTGCCCCTTCCCGACCTTCATTCTTGCTTTTCATGGTTTCGTAAGGCCAAGTTCTTCACCATCTTGGACTTGAATCAGGCCTATAATCAAATTCCCCTTGCCGAAGAGTCTAAACATCTTACAGCGTTTGCCACGGACTGGAACTTATACGAATACAACCGCGTGCCTTTCGGGCTCCCCACGGGGGCAGCTGTGCTCACTAGGCTACTAGATAGGGTCTTTTCCGACATCAAATTTGAGTACTTATATCACTACTTGGATGATGTCGTCGTATTTTCAGAGACTTTTGAAGAACATCTAGATCATCTGCGAGAAGTTCTGAATCGCCTTCGTAAGGCTGGGTTAACTGTCAAGTTGTCCAAGGTTGCCTTTGCTAAGCCCTCTATGTCATTCCTAGGGCATATTGTGTCACCCGATGGGGTAGCTGTCGATCATTCTAGAACACAGGCCATCCGTGATTTTAAACCTCCTAAGGACATCAAAGGTATCGCTAGATTCATTGGTATGGTGAATTTCTTCAGGAAGTTTATTCCTAACTTCGCTAATAGAGCGGCGCCCTTAAACCTTCTTCGTAGGAAAGGCATCAAATTCGAGTGGGGACCTTCTCAACAAGCCGCTTTCGAAGATCTTAAATTAGCTCTCTGTAATGCCCCTGTACTTGCTATGCCTGATTTCTCGAAGAAATTCATCGTCCAAACGGACGCGTCGTCGTCAGCTGTAGCTGCAGTCCTTCTTCAAGAGACTGAACTAGGGAGGCGTCCCATCGCCTATGCATCTAGGACTCTATCGGCTCAAGAAGCCAAGTATTCCATCTATGAGCTCGAAGGGTTGGCAGTCTTATTCGCCTTAGAAAAGTTCCGTCTCTATCTGGAACATGTCAAATTCGACCTGGAGACAGATAACCAAGCCTTAAGCTGGGTCTTAGGTAGACCGCATCGTACTGGTCGTATAGCCCGTTGGGCCATCCGTATTTCCGCCTTCCAATTCGATGTCAGGCATATCAGAGGTACCGAAAATGTTGTGGCTGATGGACTCAGCCGTATGTTTTCAAACGAGGTCGAGACCCATGAACCGGTCGACAGTTCATCACCTTCCGAGTCCATACTATCCGAGGTTAATGCCATCCTAACCGATGCTCCCATGCTCTTTAGGGATATCGAGAAATACCAACGTGAAGATCCTACGCTGGCTCCGATAATGGAAACCCTTTCTTCTGGGGAACATGCTGTCCCTTATGTTCTGAGGAATGGTGTTCTATGTTGCCCTTCGAGGCATGATAAGTTGATGAAAGTTGTTGTTCCAGCGGTTCTTGTACCTATGATCTTCAAATACTATCATGAGACCCCATTGGGGGGGCATCTTGGAATCTTTAAAACTCGTGAAAAGATTCGTGAAATGTTCATATGGAAAGGTATGGACGGTGAAATTCGGGAACTCGTAAAAGCTTGTAAATCTTGTTTGATCAGTAAACCCACCATGTCCACTAAAGTAGGCCTTTTGTCTTCTCATCAAGCGTCGCGCCCCATGGAACGCCTGTATATTGATTATGTGGGACCCTTCCCCCAGTCAAAGGGCAATGCCAACAAGTTCATCTTTGTGTGTGTAGATGGTTTTACAAGATTTTCCTGGTTATTTCCGACTAAGCTGGCTACCGCTCAGTCAACCATTACTTGCTTAAATTCTATTTTTGCTTCTTTTGGTCCGTGTCAATATATTGTATCTGATAATGCTAAGGCGTTCACATCAAATTTATTTCGTAAATTCTGTTTTGACTTGTCCATCTCTCATGTAACTACTTCTGCTTATTACCCTCAACCATTTCTGGCTGAACGGGTTAACCGTAATCTCAGGTCCGCACTCATTGCCTATCATCATGAAGATCCTTCCAGGTGGGACACGTCCCTGCATTGGATAGCTTTTGCTTTGAATTCGGCGGTTCATGAATCTCACAAGTTTACACCAGCTTCTTTGATGTTCAAGTTTGTTCCCAACTCGCCGCTCTCTAACCTCTGGTCTTTGAATGACATTCTACCCGAGACAATAGATCCGGATAACATTAAAGATCTTTGGAAGAAGGCTAAAGCCAATCTTAAAGTGTCTCATGAAAAGGTTAGGGAAAGGTATGATCGTGGACGGAGACCCACCACTTTGAAGGTAGGTGACCAGGTTATGGTCAAAAATTTTGTTCCCGCGGGCAAGCTTGCCCCCAGATTTCATGGGCCTTGTATCATTCTCGATTTTCTTACGCCGGTTACCTTATTGCTAAGTAATCCAGCCACCGAGAGGATATTTAGAGTTCACCTGTCCCAGGTGAAACCGGTGTAATTTCTGTGTTAACTTGCTTCATATTATTTTGAAAGGATATGAAGGTTATATTTTTTTTTGAGTTTCACTTTTAAGGCATTCTGCCCCTTCTGTAATATTTTGGTTTTAGATGTAAGCCTTGTGTAAAACCTGCCCCGACCCGTTAAACTGCCATCCTGTTCTTGCCACGGCCATTACCACGCTCCCGTCTCCTGCTCCACCTTACACTGTGGCTTCATAATAGTAAATGCCATGGATATCTACACGCCGCTGGCCCCTCAACCTCTCCACAAGCCTGTACCCTCAAAGAAGATGATAGTCCAACACAATTCTGCCGCCTAGCTTTAATGTTTCAGCGCCCCCGCAGCCGCGCAGCGCCGTGCAGCGACTGGGGAGGGGGATGGGCCCCCTCCTCTCCGGCGAGGACGACATGTGCACGGCGAGCCGGAGCTCTCCTCCCGGCCAAGGCTGATGTGCGGCGCACGACCTGCTACATGCCCGCAGCCTGTATCTGTTCACCGCGGGCGCGGCGTACTTCAACACCTCTGCTCCCCTCATAGTGCGGGCGAGCGGTATCTCAGGGTACTTGAGGGGTCCGAGCGGCCCCCGTTGGACGCAAGCTGCAACGGCCGGTCTGGCCATCCGACTCAATCTACATCAACTACATGGACAGTCACCATAAGCAATAACTACACTTGGGAATTCAACAACAATATTTGGTGGACATTGCAAAATTTTTCTTCACCTTTAAGTATTAAAAGTTTATCTTCAGAAATTCAAATTCTACAAACATAAAGACTTTCATTCACCTGCAACAACAACATTTTGAAACTGAATTAAGAAATCTTGTAAATGCTTCTGCTATCTATCTTCGTATCAACATCATTACTTGGACTTTGTTTCAAACTGATTTCATGTGTCACCCCTGGAGGAACTTTTGGGGGGGGAGGTCTGTACCGGGCGGTACACCTCTACACCGTTTATTTAAAAGTTGCGCCAGTTGAAACTCCTCTTCTGGAGGAAGGTTGAACTTTATCTATTCTATTAATTCTCTACTTTCTCAGAAGATGTCACCACGTGGAAAATTTTGAGTTTTTGAACTGTGTCACTTTTGATGTGTTTTTGTTTCGCTTGAAGTAAGAAGTGTGAACTTTCTCTTCTAGAGGACACTACTGAAGATCAACAATAGCGCACCCTAGTGCGGAGTCAAAGAACTATTTTGTTGGAGAAATTTTTATTTCAAAAGTTTGTTTCTTGTTAAATTTCTTTCTGTTATTGTTTAAGTTGGCTGTATACCCCTCTTTTTCCCCTTGTTTTAGATTTATCCAATCCCGAATTTCTTTTAGTAATTTCTGACCAATCTGGTGTATCTTCCCCCAACTTGTATCCGTTGCGGGGTCCTATCCAATAAAAACATTGTGGGCGGGTGTTTTCATTCCCCTAACGCCTAGAAACTTCCGCGAGAGTATTTAAACTGCTGATTTTGGGGTCTCCGGGCCACTTCTGTTCCATCTTTCAGTGTATTAAGTACATAGCAGGAGGCGGGAAGCGCCTCTTTCTTCTTCAGCCGTTCAACACCAGGTAATGGCCTATTAATAACTTCTTTTCTTGCTAGGTCGGCAGTTTAACACTCGCGGCGGGTTCGAAGCATTTCCATCATGTAACCTTTTCCTAAAATGTAATTACTCTTTTCATCTTTTTCTTGTAAAGCTACATATTGGGATAGAGAGTGCTACCCTCTCGAGCTCCCACTCACATTTGTTTTGAGGTGAACTTATTTTCTCAAACTATTCTTCGTTTATGTAATGTAAAGTGTTCTTCTCTAAGTCACCTCTGTAGTATGGGATTAGCCCTTGCGTTAGCGGCCCAGAGCCAGATTAGGTTTTAAAAACCAAGTGTATTAGGAGTGCAAGTTCGCCTCCTCTCAAATTGTTATTTTAGAGGTCATGTAATCAACCTTCTTTTCATGTAATAGACCTCCGTAGGTTGGGTATTTTACCCCTGTGAATACGTCCTTAGAGGACAGCTTGAAGGTAGAGTTTGGTGTGGCCTTGTGATAGGCTTACAATTTTGAGAGCGGATCGCTCTTTGAAATTTGTTTCTGTATGCCTCGTGCAGGCTTTATGTGTAATGTTTGGAGCCAGTGCTCCTGGGCATGAATGGGGTTTTCTGCCCCTTGGCTAAAATTTTTTTTTTTGGAGTAAGGCGGGGCTGATTGCCCAAGAGTTATGAAGTAAGGGCACTGAGCCCGAATCCAGTAATATTGTACCTACATTTTTGCTACTCTGTACCTGTTATGATTGTTATCTCTTGTTTTTCAAAAGAAAATATAACCTAGTTAAATTTTAAATTAATTTTACATTGCACGTTAATTTCGTAGCTTGAAACCCATTCACACCCGCACCTTCTTTCACCTCTACCTACCACGGATATCTCCGTAACAATAATAATAATAATAATAATAATAATAATAATAATAATACATTTAGAAATTTTGGAAGTTTCGGAATGTTTTCTCTATTACTTTGGTGTCGCCACGCGAGTCCAGTTGCACAGGAGGCGATCCCCATCAAGCTGTAATTTGAGTGCAAGCGCCTGTCGTATTCCCTCTTGCCACCAATAATAATAATCTTCCTGGCCTGGCCGCGAATCGAACCCGGGCGACCTGCAAACTCGTGGTTTAACGACGACTCAAGGACGGGAAGCCTCCCCCCCCCCCCCCGGTGTAGGTGTAGCGTGCGTAGAGGACAGGTTATTCTCAGTTCCGTCTGTAACCATTTGTTAATGCTGTATACGGTAAAATTATTTTTCAGAAACCGTGCTATACTGCAGTCTAGGCAGAGATGTGACAGCCACAATGTATAAAACAAAACACTCGAACGCAATATATTCCGTCTTAGTCGTTCTCAGTGTTCCCAGCATCATACGTCATGTAACAGAATAAGTCCGCCTCTGTGGTGTAGTGGTTAGTGTAATTAGGAGGTCCGGGTTCGATTCCCGGCTCTGCCATACAATTTGAAAAGTGATACGAGGGCTGGAACGGGATCCACTCAGCCTCGGGAGGTGAGCTGAGTAGAGGTGGGTTCGATTCCCACCTCAGCCATCCTCGAGGTGGTTTCTCGTGGTTTCCCACTTCTCCTCCAGGGAATTGCCAGGACGGTACCTGAGTTAAGGCCACGGTTGCTTCCTTTCCTCTTCCTTATCTATCCCTTGCAATCTTTCCACCCCCCCCCACAAGGCCCCTGTTCATTACGACAGGTGAGGCTGCCTGGGCAAGGTGTCGGTCCTCCTTCGCAGTTGTATCCCCCGACCCACAGTCTTATGCTCCAGGACACTGTCCTTAAGGCGGTAGAGGGGGAAGCCGTCGTTAAGTCACAGAGAAAACCAACTCTGGAGGGTAAACGGATTAAGAAAGAAATGTGTCGTTAGGAAACTCTACAGAAAAATCGGTAGGCTCGGCTCCCTCACTTGACTGCTTTACTGGCTTTGTAGTATTCCATTTACTTTTGGGACATCCAAACTACCTGTTGCTTCTAGCCTTGCTGGTAGCGTGGAACGTCAGCACGGCACCAAAAGGTGGTGGTGGTGGTGGTGGTGATTATTGTTTTAAGAGGAACTACAGCTGGGCAACCATCCTCTATATTAATCAGAGAAAAAAGAATTGAAGGGAACCGACACTTTCACAAATGAAGGTATCAGGAAAGGAAAGCAAGAGCCACGAAGGGCGAACACCGTCGGTGCCGGAAAAGAACAAGAGCTGACCAAGGGAGGTCGGACAGTGAGAAGCCTGGCACAAGTAAATGGAAGCAATGCCACTACTCAACTACAGGCTCCGTGGTCGCCAACCCAGGCTTCGCTGCGGCCCCTTTTAGTCGCCTTTTACGACAGGCCCTAGTGAGTGGCGCTCTCCCGACGAGACCGGTGTACCATTGGACTTTGTTGATGGCAGAATGTTCTTATCAGCTGGATAGTCCGGCCGCAGCATGTTCGACTCCCGGCCGGCTCGGGGGTCGTGAATTGCAAGACCACATCTCACAGGAAGTCATATCAACATGGACGTAAGAAAACTGAGCAAGGTTTACTAAAATATCAAATCCAAGACGACAGCTGCATTACTCTTATTTCGAACCAAGTTCCGCCAGATCTGAAGCGGGGGTAAGAGAAGAGAACCTCTTAATAAATGCAATTTTCTTTCGCAGGGAGTGTGGCTCAGACGGTTCACGCGCTGGCTTTCTAACCACACAGTGGCAGGTTCGATCCTGGTTCAGTCCCGTGGTACTTGAAGGTGCTCAAATATGTCAGCCTCGTGTCAATAGGTGTGGGACTAAATTCCGGCACCTCAGCGTCTCCAAGGGATGTCTCCTGGAGCGTGAGACTTTGTGTCGGGGATACAAGTGGAGAGAAGGGCCAGTAACTCGCCTATGCTGAACAGGGGCCTTGTGGGGGCAAGGGAAGGAAGAGGGAGGAAAGACGCCGTAGCCTTCAGTTACGTCTGCCTCGAGGAGGGGTTGGGATAGAACCCATCTCTATTCATTTGACCTCCCGAGACTGAGTGGACGCCGTTCCAGCCCTCGTACCACTTTTCAAATATCGTGGCAGAGTCGGGAATCGAATCCCGGCCTCTGGGGATGGCGCCTAATCAAACTAACCACTACATCACGGAGGCAGACATTTTGTAAGTTCATTCGCTTCACGGAGCGAAAGCAGAAATCTCGCACAGCACAACATCGCGGTCACTCGCGTTAACAAGTGACTTGAAGTGGCTAGGCTCTGTTCCCTCCTCACTGTGCGAAACCGGCAGTATTTTAGTTCATTGACAGAGGCCTGCAGACTGAATGCTCGTTTTAGGTCCCACCAACTACTTTTACGATTTTCGGAAACTCCCCTGGAAGGAGGCTGGACTGAACTGAGCCTCAGGATGGTCTATACCAGGGATGGTGACACGCAATCACGATTTAGGTGGCACACCACGTGCACATATTAACGTGTTCATTTAATATACATATCTCGTGCATCTATAGTCATAGTATTTCAGGTTTAAGAAATAAATACCGAAAATCTAAGTTCTAGTTCCATTTGGAAGTGCATTAAGGCAACATTGCAACACTGATAGACCTGCAAGTCAAGTGAGATAAATGTCAGATGCGGCCGGCGAGCCATTCGCTGACCCACATCAGTGATTTAGTGAAGTTTGGCTTGTGTATGGTTTTCAGCAGCGCGTAAGTATTCTTAGTGTGTAAATGTTTATTGTTTTGACATTTTTAAGACTAATAGTCGTCAAGGGATTACCCCAATTTCAAGATATGGAGAAATTATTGCACTTTATTTCAAAACCTCATATTGCAAAAATGAATTATATTACGGTCCGTTTTTTTAGTGGTTGGATATTGACAGTTCAGAAATGGTGTTGACTGAATTTCAAGAAAGCACTACATGGGTGAACAAATTCGTACAACCTGGTGAAGCATTTTTTTAAATCGAGTGTGCTGTTTATGGTGAATACTCTCTCCAGAAGCCGGAGAACTTAATAGGTACTTAACCAGTGGAACAGCCTCCCACAAAAGTTTTGGACCATGAAGAAACTTGCTACAGCGCATTTATCCATACGCCTGCGAGCAACTATTTTCTACAATGGACGCTGTGAAGTCAACATTTGGAAACCGTCTTGTTTCAGACCTAAGTGCCTCTTGTGTGTTATTGAAGACAATAAGTTATGAACTTAACATAAATGACATGGCCACTAAGATTCAGCAACAAGTTTCACAATAAATTTGAGAACGAGATTTTACTTAAAGTCCTTTAGCAATATTAGTATTTTTGATTTCCATATTTAATAATACTTAATTACGAAGTATCTTACAATGGGTGATTATTATATTGTTTTAAAATAATGTTAGGTATTCTTAGAACATACTTGTTTAAAAATGTATTTTTCGGTATTGGAAAAATGCAACCACGGAACATGCAATCAAAGTGTATTATCTTACAATATATTGCACCCACAAGGCGGGCAGCAAAAGGGTACAATATATGTAATAACATGTTATGAAACATAATTCGGAATTGGGGTGGAAGGTGGGGGGGGGGGGGGTGTTGTAGCCAAGTGGCACAGTAGACAGTTGAGAACAATAAACCAGACTTAAAATGGCACGCTAGTTGGAAAAGGTTCGCCATCCCTGGTCTATACCATTCAGAGAAGCGCTTGCCTCTACGTGGCCGGACGTATTTCACCTAGGTCATCGCTCCTAATGGTACTGACTAGAACAAACGGTGATGATCGTGAAACAAAACACAAGTTCTCGTTACAAATCCTAACATATTTTTCTCTGAGTGCAAAAATGTATTCTTGAAATATAAGAAAGTGCAAGTTATGCAAGAAAAAGAGAAGTTTCGATCGCTACTCGTTCCAGACCTAAATTCGTGGTGAAATCGGCAATCGAATCGGGATGAAGAAGGAAGGGTGCGGTTATCACTTACCTCCAACCCCACGACATCAGCAACTAACACGTTCTTTCCACGTATTATTGTTAAACAGACGAGTTGTCTACTATTCCCTCCACAAAGATCATTTATCAATGTTTTACTATGGCGCAGCTTCACGTACACTGGATCTTTTAAAGAATTCTTCTTCCTTTTGCAGGCCCTCCCCCGCCCACAAATTTATTTTTAAATGCTGGAAGAGCGATATAAAATGCATGGCTAAATGTTGTAACTGCATTCACGAACCAAATTATCCAGAGAAAAACGTTATGTTAATATAAAACTTAAAGCGACACACAGTCCTTTTAAATATTTGTAAAACCGGAGCTCGATAGCTGCGGCCAGTATCCAGTATTCGGGAGATAGTAGGTTGGAACCCCACTGTCGGCAACCCTGAAGATGGTTTTCCGTGGTTTCCCATTTTCACACGAGGCAAATCCTGGGCCTGTACCTTAATTAAGGCCACGGCCACTTATATATATTTGTAAAGAACTAAATACGCACGCAACATAATGGAAGTTTATTCAGAAACATCAGGGCGGCGTGTTCCAATAAGATGCGTTGTTTCTGATACCACTCCCCTCCTCTGTACACGATCGCCACACATCGTCCCCAGGTACAGCAGCGCTGTGTGCTGTCCGCTTTAAGTGATTGACGAACTTAACTTGCGCAATCGTAGCTCAGTCATACGAGTTATTGAAATGAATATGATTCAGTCAATCAATACAAGCTCTACACTTATACACCATGTGGAGCGAAATACGAGATAATCTCAGTAACTGAACGATTATTTTCCAATAAAATTTAAATGAATGTAACGTGTCAGTGACACATCTCGAGGACTCATACGAGTCCTTCTGAAGAACTACTCCCAAAATACAGAAGATATCTCCTCGAAATTCATTTTCTACACGCGGATTCAAATTTATTTCAACATTCATACACTAAAACTTTCGAAATGTTGTAATGAAGACCGTGTTTCATTCATGAATTTCAAAGCGGGTAAGTTATATTTGGGTATTTACAAAAGGATTTATATCGAATAATTCACCACAGTCGTGCAATAACTTGACATTCTCTGCCTCTCATCAAAGTTAGACCGCAGACTTTACAATGTCTGTGTGGATGAACTTGAGCGAGATACGAACCGACGCCCCTTACCGGTAGAAGGTACAACGCATTAAAGTAGAATGTTCTGTTACGAGGTCTCACTATAAGAGTAAAATTTGGGAAAATTCAAACATGTAGATTACACAGCTGTACAGTGAAATAGCTGAAAAGTAAATGTTAATTTTGAGAAGACTCACCCACACAGGACAGGACAGACACCACCCAACCGAAGCCGCTCATCCTGACAGCGTATATGACGTCACGAGCAGCGCACAGAGCTTAGCAGTGCTGCCAACCCACCTGTCGAGCCTTCGGATAACTGAGCGTGTGGCCAGTACACGTGGTGCTGATGTGTGGAACGATCGTTGCAGTGAAAGGTTCCATGCTTTGTCGTTTGACGAGGAAAACGTCCTCTAAGAACAGAACACCTAGCAATTGTTGACACATCACTAAGTAACCGACGTCTTGATTCCAATTCGCTGTGCGGATCTGAAGGTCGCGCACTCAAATCTGGCGGAAGTAATCGGATTATTGAAGGGCGAGAAAAAAAAATCCATTCCATAATCTGCATGTAAAAGATCTGTGGTGATACATTCGAATTTAGTGAAGACAATTCATTAGAACTCTGCAGCGGAGATCTGGTGTACTATGCCATGAAAGAGAGCGGGGAGTGAAATGCGTTACTGTGTAGCTACTTACTTACCTCTGACAAAGGGGTTCGTTTCTTCTTCTTCAGTGTTTTTTCGAGAAACCAGGAGCTTTGTTCAGGACCAGTGTCCGTCAGCCAGGATGCCCTCTTGTGAGCGGATGACTGTCGTCTAGTGCATGGAGTTTTTGTAAACTCGTATCCTCATCCTGAGGTGGTGCACCCCATTGCATGTACCATTTCAACCACATAAGTTACCAGCCCTCCTGGCATTTTTAAATTTCTGGCAGTACCGGGAATCGAACCCGGGCCTCCAAGGACGGTAGCTAATAACACTAACCGTTACGCTACGGAGGTTGTCCGGGTCCGTGACTAAATGGTTAGCGTGTTGGCCTTTGGTCACAGGGGTCCCGGGTTCGATTCCCGGCAGGGTCGGGAATTTTAACCATCATTGGTTAATTTCCCTGGTACGGGGGCTGTGTGTAAGTGTTGTCTGCATCATCATTTCATCCTCATCACGACGCGCAGGTCACCTACGGGAGTCAAATCAAAAGACCTGCACCTGGCGAGCCGAACTCGTCCTGGGATCTCCCGGCACTAAAAGCCATACGCCAATTCATTTCATGGAGTTTTTACAAAAAGAAACTCGCAATAAACTAAGTAAACATTCAGAGACATAAGAGATCTGTAAGTTGTAAACTGTCGAAGCACCTGGCTGTGGTTGGTTACTCTCAGCTTGTAGAGGGCTGCAATGGCTCCAGTCGACTAGAGAGTGCAATGAGCTCACCTGCGGGGGCGGATCGTATCCCATAGCTATGGTAAAAGGCGACTAAGAGGGCACCCAGTCGGATGTATTCACTTCCAGCCCTGACGGTCTTGGGTTCCGAGCTCCTTTCTTTGGCCGATACCTTCAGTGTCGTTCCTGTTCGAGTCCACCATCAGTGTGGTGGTATACAATGTCTAATCACCAGATTGCGTGCAAGAGGCTGGATTCAATTCCACACATCCCCGCAGTGCTCATGAAGATTCGTCCGAGGATGGAGAAGCCGACCCCTTGGTGCTATTCGACAGGAGCAGGCTATGTGCCGGCACCGGATTTCACCCTCTCCCTTCCTTCTATCATGTACCACGACATTCATTTAATCTCATTAACTCCTCTGATGAGGATGTTGTCAGGATGGACATCCGGTAGTAAAAACTCGCTACGAAAATTCATTTCACTCCATACCGGACCAAAGGGGTTGTGCAATAATAATAATAATAATAATAATAATAATAATAATAATAATAATAATAATAATTAATGGCTAATTTTCGCAAAAACGTCTGCTTCTGAGCTGAACTGAACTTCCCATTACCACCTGGTAATAACAAAGCTGCAATTCCTGCCGATACAGCAGCGATTGCAATTCCCCCTCCGCTTCTAATCATGTATACCAAACTTAAATAAATAAATGTTTTCCCGCAGCCTCCAGGAGCTTCTAAAGAGATGGTGTTCTGGCTTGATTTCATACAGCATCGATTTATTCGAATAAATGACCAATTAACCAAATAAAGGACTTAGTGAAATAATATTTTTAGATCTTTCTGTTGATAGATAACATGCGCGTTAGTATTGCGGTGTTCTAATAGTATGTTACACGTTCATCTTATTAAGGAATCAGGTGGCATGTCGCAGCCAAGGGAGGCCCCTCGTCATCGTGCTTTCTGTGCCAATGTACTCGTATAAACCTCTAACCAGAGTTTGTTGCTCGACAAGGACAGGGTACGTCAACTGTTTTATGAGAGGACTTGGGGCGATTTGTGTGGGTGTGGCATAGTTTTACGGCCATATACCCTTCCTGATTCCGGTCCAAAGGATGCGATTGTTTATGAATACTCTCCCAACCTTTATCACTTCAAGAGGAAGAATTTAAGACCAACTATACAACTTAGGTCCAGTAAGACTTAAACAGCTTCTGGATAAATGTGCTTACATTTTCTACATCGTGCTCTTCTGCTATGACAAATAGAAAGTTCGAGAATGCTAGATGAAGAAGCGAGTGCATCACATCGGATATAAAATTAGCCAAACTCATGCAAGTCATTCAACTTTTGTGAACATGTCACTTAACTTTTCTATGGCATTATTATTATTATGCAATGTGTAACTTATCAATTACTTTCCCTTACAGACATGTAGCGTTTTGTGTCTCTTCTTAAAGGTGTTTAATGTATCAAAAGAACCTAAAATTGACTATTGATTAACAAGAAGAAGAATAAATATTATATTTATATAGTAGTTTCGTAGTTCTGCCACGTAAAATCCGATGGTGGTATTGCGTACGGCTGAGCTGTGTGCTGAGAGTACGTGCTGAATTGCTCCTGCAGTGTTTTTCTGCGTCCAGAACCTGCCTCTTGGCTCTTTGCTTGCCCTTTGATTCAGAGGTTGCGGGTTAAATTCTCGGGGAATGGGTGTGTGTTCTCTTCTGTGAGACCTCCCTTGGTCAACTATTTTTTTCCAAGTTGCTTTACGTCGCACCGACACAGGTGTGGATAGGAGTGGGAAGGAAGCGGCCGTGGCGTTAATTCAGGTACAGCTCCAGCATTTGCCTGCTGTGAAGATGGGAAACCTGCCGACAGTAGGGCCCGAATGCTGCGCGACCAGCTCAAGGTTTCGGAGGCTTATACACCCAGAGTGGCCTTGCGAGGTAAACCGACTCATAAGAGATAAGATACACCACGTTACGTCTTATCTGTCGTAAGTGGCCGTCCGCTGCCTGTCTGAAAGGGGCCCCAGGGGCTTTTAAATGGGAGCGTGGATTGGCGACCACGGGGCCCTTAGCTGAACCCTGGTATTGCTTCCACTTGTGCCAGGCTTCTCACTTTCATCTGGGCTATCCAACCTCCGATTCAATGGTATCAGATTCCTGAGGCCTTCGTGGCTCATGTCTTTCTTTCGCCGATACGTGTCGGACCCCCTCTGATCAGTGTCACAGTCACCTTTCAATTTTTAACTTCGCACTAACACGGAAGGACAAGTGATAGGACCGTGGCCTGAAGGTGAACATGGGAAACTACGGAATACCCACATCTCCCGAATGCGACCAACTCGCTCGGTGTTCCATATCTTGGTACAGGATGGGCGACCTCGCTTGAATCTCTAATATTCATGGATGGATCTGCCTCCTCTTTCACGTGAATGTACATCAACACATGCAGTTCTCTTCACTTAAGTTATGCTTTATTTCAAGACTTCGTTATAAACAACATTTGAATACCGAGACAAAAAGCAAATTGAGGTATAAACAAGTAGGCCTACATGTGGTTATGAAGTAACACTTGGGGAAGGATGACGTAGTTCCATTGCAAAAACTGTATTTAGATTATGTTTACGGCTAAACAATGACCAAATATGGCTGCCGCGTTATTTATCGTTTAAACGCCGTGTGGCCATATTAAAGCACTCTCGAGAACAGTGTTCAACTTCAAATCACAGTCCAGCCGCCTTTAGTGTGAGTGAAGAAGAGGTACGTAGACCCACGGGATCGGTGGAATTTCATGGGTTTTTTTGTCTTAAGATCTTAAACCAATACTAACTGAATACCATTATTTCTTTCTTTATATTACAATAATAATAATTATTATTAGAAAATGGGAACATATTATAGCCTATACTGTACATCGCACACAACTTTCTTTTTTTTTTTTTTTTTGCTATTTGCTTAACGTCGCACCGACACGGATATGTCTTATGGCGACGATGGGATAGGAAAGGCCTAGGAATTGGAAGGAAGCGGCCATGGCCTTAATTAAGGTACAGCCCCGGCATTTTCCTGGTGTGAAAATGGGAAACCACGGAAAACCATCTTCAGGGCTGCGGACAGTGGGGCTCGAACCCACTATCTCCCGATTACTGGATACTATCGAGCTCGGTACTCAACTGTGCTTTAATAATGTGTTTTGCTACAATTTTCGTAGGATGTAGTGTGTATCTCTTATACAGTTCTTTGCTTTAGTCAAGACCATGTACAATATGATCAGACCTTGGCCAACGCATGGGTTGAATATAAACAAGCCTTCTGACTATCGCATTGAATTGCTAACTTGTTAATAATAACGCACATAATACTTTACTTTGAGTAATAGAACCAATGCCATCTACAAATAGATAAGCAAATTGAAAATATAACTCGTTTCTATGAACTGGTATGATCCAGGAAATACATGCATTCTAAAATAACAGTCCTGGGAGAGTAGCTGATAAGAGTGGCAGTTTCAATCAATCAATCAATCAATCAATCAATCAATCAATCAATCAATCAATCAATCAATCAATCAATCAATCAATCAATCAATCAATCAATCAATCAATCAATCAATCAATCAATCAATCAATCAATCAATCAATCAATCAATCAATCAATCAATCAATCAATCAATCAATCAATCAATCAATCAATCAATCAATCAATCAATCAATCAATCAATCAATCAATCAATCAATCAATCAATCAATCAATCAATCACCCATGATCTGTGTCGTCCAAGTGGTCGATTATGTATCAATTTTTTACCTACTCTTTTCTTAAATGAATTGAAATAAGTTTTAATTTATTGAATTTATGTAGATATAGCAGTAGACACCCTTGGTAAATTATTCCAGTCCGTAATTTTTCTTCCTATAAATCAATACTTGTTTCAGAAGTACATTTATTTGAATGAGGCTACCTCGTACAAGAACTCAACATTAGAACCGTGGTTACTGCTTGCATCGCGCGGTGTGCCTGCCCTATGTTTATTTCTCGAAGACGACGTCATGGAGAGACCAGTCCACTTAGGAACTAGACCATCGGTGAGCAAAGGGGGTCTGGCGGCGTAAGCCCTCAGGTGAGGAAACACCTTTGGTCTGCACTGATTAGGGTTGGCAACGGTACGTGCTTCTAATCACTAATGGCAATGGCGCAACAGCCAATGGCAATGTGCGTAGCCATTCCAGCCTGCGTTTGGGGTGGGTTGCCCACATCTCCTCTCTATTGCATTCTTTATTCTACATCACCTCCTTATAAAACTTGCGTAAATACGGCTGAACTTTTACCGAAACATAACCTTTTCACATATTTCAATTATGTCATAACAGTGATTCTGATAATGATTCATCTATTTCACTTTAGATGCTATTTTTCTCTCAGTAAGGAGAATCAGTTCCAAGTTCCTCTGGTGGCATGCACTTTCGTATAAAGCACATTAGTTGGCGACAAGTGACACGGAGTACACGAGAAACATCTTCTCTAATGACAAATTTATCCTCGAATCTTTCAATGCACCCTAATTAATTATTTTTAACTGCGAAATCGTCACTAGAAGAATGCGAGTGCACCTGCTCAGTACGATCGAACCAACTTTCAATTGAAAAACATCGCTACACTAACGTTTTCTAATCAAACCAAACTCATGCTCATGCTTTCATTTGAACAAACGGAACGCGGCGCCATTAAGGTCTGATCAAGACCAACTACACCTATCGAAACTTCCCATAATGGCGACAATTGGAGTGCTACCTTGTATTTGTTTTGATTAGTGGAATTCGTGTTGTTACCAAATATGTACGTTAATTTGAACATTATTAATCGAAAATTATAGCTATTTATAACCTTAAAAATGGCTAAAGAGTCACTTTCGGTGCCGTAACAAGCTGTTTGTCATTCGAACAATTCCGGTGGTGACAATAAGGTTATTGTCCTCATGTTCTTCTCAGAACCTCTTTCAGGTGCTTGTGCAGTATGTTTATAGTTTGATCTGATAGGAGGCACTTTTTTTGCTAGTGGCTTTACGTCGCACCGACACAGATAGGTCTTATGTCGACGATGGGATAGGAAAGGCCTACGAGTTGGAAGGAACCTGTCGTGGCCTTAATTAAGGTACACACCGAACTCGATAGCTGCAGTCGCTTAAGTGCGGCCAGTATCCAGTATTCGGGAGATAGTGGGTTCGAACCCCACTGTCCGCAGCCCCGAATATGGTTTACGTGGTTTCCCATTTTCACACCAGACAAATGCTGGGGCTGTACATTATTAAGACCACGGCCGATTCCTTCCCACTCCTAGCCCTTCCCTGTTCCATCGTCGCCATAAGACCTATCTGTGTCGATGCAACGTAAAGCAACTAGCAACAAAAATAATTAAGGTACAGCCCCAGCATTTGCCTGGTGTGAAAATGGGAAACGACGGAAAACCATCTTCAGGGCTGCCGACAGTGCGGTTCGAACCCACTATATCCCGGATGCAAGCTCTCAGTCGCACGCCCCTAACCGCACGGCCAACTCGCCCGGTGGTAGGAGGTATTTACTGCATGCCTGGATGAAATTCCAATTACAGGGGCGAAGCAAAAGCTTCAGTGTTCAGATTAAAAAAAGGCCTGACATTAAGATAAATTGGTTAGATGCCTTCATAAGGATAAAGTCGAACCAAGTGATACTAGTGTTGTGCGCGTTAATAATTTTGATATCAAATTTATTGTTAGGGAAGATATTAAGCCCGTAAAACGTGTTGACGCAGTTCGGCTGCCACGCAAACTTCCGGAGTTACATAATTATGCCTATCCTAGCATTTCCGCAAATCAGTGAACGTACCTAAATACAAAATTAAGTCATCCCAGGAATATCGTGAGCCAGAGTTACGACCGAGATATGAAGATCATTTTAAACGAGTACAAGAATGACGCAGGAACCCCATTCGTCGTGAATTGAAATGAGGATTACCTTCTTTTTCTTATAAATCACGAGAGGATGGATGGTATGCCATCAATTCCGGTGAGTTTTAGGTGACTGTACCTACTCAACAATGCAGCTTGATTTTGGTTAGTTGAAATGTTTTACATAACGGGTTGTGGTTGTTATACTCTGACATCTTTGCCGTCCGGAGTTTCCTGTGTGAACTATTTTATAGTATGTGTTTTGATAAAATAATGCTCCCTTCGTGATTTTCCCACTGAAATTAAAATTAGATTTACACTATAATTACGTTCGACTTGCGATGTTTACACGTTCATTTCCTCTCATGTGGTCCGCCAGGAGTTTTCTGGGTTACGCTCTGATGTAATTGTAGTTGGTCTTGCTACAATATATCAGACCTTAATACTGCTATCGATTGGGAGGAAAATGGCGCTTGCGTGGGAGAAAGTTTGAGACATGTGGTGGGTTCATATCTGTTGTGTTATAAGTGTTATTTTGATCGAATAATTGAAGTATAAAGTATATATTTGGTGAAATGGTAATCTATAACGGTTTATTGTTAGGAAAGGGGCTGCCTGGTGGAGGCGGTAAAGGCGTGCTCGGTTCGCCCGGAAGAACGTGAGCTCGAATCCCCGTTAGGAAGTCGTAAAATTTAAGAAACGAGATTTCCACTTCCGGAGGTGGATATGCCCCTGAGGTTCACTCAGCTTACACCAAAAATGAGTACCAGATTAATTCCTGGGGGCAAAGGTGGCCGGCCGTAGAGCTAACCACTCTACCCCATCACGTGCCGAGGTTAACAATGGTGGAAGCCTTTACCTTCCACTCCTCCAAGGGCCTTCATGGCGTGTACGGAGGTGGCTTTGCTTCGCCTTCCTTTGCATTGTTAGGAATGTGTATTGTCAGTAATTGTGTATTATTGCCGTACTGTAACATTTCACGAAATGGGTCGTTCCTGCTACGAACTATACCGTGTTGCGGATACTTCAAATCTTAAATTCCCTGAAGACAGAGCTTTACGGGAGAAATGGATCAGGAATATTCACCGGGAAAATTTGGAATATGCGAATATGCGATTGCTGCAGAGGGAGTTCTTGTGTACCACAATCCTCTTCATCATGGGAGCTACAAAACTATCGATTGTATGTCTAAGCTTGCATCTAAATTATTTCCTGATTCTGAGATAGGGAGTGTGCTCGTACAAAGTCTGAGGTCATGTACTTGGACCTCACTGTGTAGAAAGTGCTATTAAACAAGCCAAAGACGTATCATACATTGGTGGTTGTACGGATGGCAGCAATCATGGGAATATAAAACTGTTTCCTGTGCTCATGCAGTATTTCGACTACAGGAATGGAGAGCTGCACACTGTTAGTAATGAAAAAGTTCAGTGGTGTTAGCTGTTCTGCAACAAAACGGAGAAGTGCAGTGCTTTTGGAGGAGATAACTGCAATACGAATTTTGGTGGCCTGAAAAGAAGAGGAGATACGAATGTATTTTCTAACCTCAAGTCTCAGCTTAATGAAACCTTGATTGGAGTAGGCTGCGCAGCATATGGAGTTGATTTATTGTCGATTGACATTGTGTTAAAAGTATTCAACTACTTTTCTACCACAAGGAATGGAGAGCTAAAAACTTATTGTGAATTTGTTGATGTGAATTACAAATCCCTACTGAAGCATACAAAGACTCGTTGGTTGTCACTTTTTCCAGCTGTTGAACTGTATCCAGCACTTCCTATCTGTGGATAACCCGCCAACAGTTTTTCACCAATAAGTTAAGTGAAATGTATTTAATATTTTGCCAGTCTTTCAAGAGAACATTCTTCATGTTGAAAAGGAGAATAATTCCATTATTACCGAGCTCGATAGCTGCAGTCGCTTAAGTGCGGCCAGTATCCAGTATTCGGGAGATAGTAGGTTCGAACCCCACTGTCGGCAGCCCTGAAAATGGTTTTCCGTGGTTTCCCATTTTCACACCAGGCAAATGCTGGGGCTGTACCTTAATTAAGGCCACGGCCGCTTCCTTCCCACTCCTAGCCCTTTCCTGTACCATCGTCGCGTAAGACCTATCTGTGTCGGTGTGACGTAAAACAACTGGCAAAAAAAAAAAAAAATTCCATTATTGAAGTGAGGCAGGCACTTGAAGAAACTGTTGCCATTTTACAAGCTCGTGTTTCAAATAATTTTGTTCCTATGAAGGTGAAAGAAATAATGAAAACTTTGAAGGAGGAAGGGTTGCAGGAAGACAGTGATTCCTTCATGAAAGAAGTCCATGATGTAAGTTATATAATGTATGCCTGGAGTACCTTGGAAAATGGTTACAACCATTTGAAGAATTCAGTACTTTTAAATGGATGACCTTGAAGATAGTGCTCAAGGTGTGCACATTGACGATGTTAGATTATTACACGAATTCGTAAATCTTCAAAAGTATGTTGAAGTGCAAAGGCAGAATGAAAATTTCTTGAAGAAACCAGTTCATAAAAACTGGGCTGGTTTTCTAAATAGTGTCAATATTGCATGTTCTTCCGAGCTACTGAAATTGGCAGAACTGTATTTTGCAATTCGTGCACATAATGCGAACGTAGAAAGATTTTTTCTTTAATACATGCACAGTGGACCAAAGAAAGAAATAGATTAAGTGTTGACTCTGTGAAGTGGTTGGTGTCAGTGAAATTTAACATGAAATACTTCACTTGTAACCAGTTTTATGACTGTTTAAAAGACAATAAGGAGTTGCTCTGATAAGTACAATCAACATGTATAAAGTGTCAGTGACATTCCTGCTTTCGAGACTTCACTTGTGGCGAATAAGGTACGCTAAATAAATGGTTTTAACAAAATATTTAAGCAATTTTAATGCTGTCCTGGTTTTGTCCTGCTTTCGAGCCGTTGCCGTCTGGCAACCCTACTTCCGTTTACTTCTACATCCTTGCAGGAAGACACTGCAGGGCTGCTGTTATGGGAGCAATACAGCTTTATTTTAATGGGTAGATCTGCTATACATTCGTTCAGGTTTGTTGGTTGAAATCGACCCCGTGATCACGGGTCGAACACCACCATTAATCTCCCGAGGAAGCTAACTAACCAGTGAACGACGTTTACAACCGCTGTAAAATTCAGGATGTTTATTTAATACGTAGGTCCAGTCATAAGTCATGGCAACTATTTTTTTTTCTCGCGAACAGGAGACAACACGGAGCATTTGGAAACGTACGGTATGTTCTTGCGTATGATGCCACTAGATGGTGTATGTCTGGATCTAAGCATGCCCCCAAGTGAGAGCGTCACAAAATGGAAGTCAACAAGCAGGAGCAAGCAGTTCTCCGCGGCAGAGCAAATACAGTAGAGACACTCTGGAAGATATCGAGGGACAGCGATTAGAGCTCTGTCTAGCGGAGTGGCCTGCAGTTACTGATTCTGTCATAAGAGCACGCGTATTTGTTCGTGAAGTTTTTGGCGTTATTTATGCGTTTGCATTAAGTTGACATATGTAAATCGTAGCGTGCGGCATTCCTTTATATCTCCTCTCAATATGAGTGGAAAGAAATGTGCTGTGTTTGGCTGTAATAACTACGAAATGCAGAAGGATTCGCGGTCTTTCTTCCGTTTCCCTCGTGACAAGAAAATGGAAGTAAATATTGTGTTTCCATATATATTCTTCCAGTTATGAGATTTTTATAGTCCTTCCTAAACTTCTGACCTGCGCGACCCATATTGTAACTGGCTTAAAATATAATAAGCTTATTTTATTGTATAGTGCACCAGTTAACCAATGTAATGGCAAGTATTGCTTATAGGGAAATTATGAATGTTTTTGAGGCTAAATTTATAGATTTTTCTGTTAGTAGGCTTCAAGTTAACCTTAATAACCTGTTAAATAATTCTTCATTAATTTATCCAGAATTGCTTTAGCAACTTTGAAGTTAATATTTTAATAACACTTTCTTTCTAGCCGTGATTTATTTATCCATTTCCGTATACCGTATGCATTTCCATTGATATTTTAATGTAGCGAGAATTTCCAGGTCACGCCGCTAGGAGCGTCACTTGCGAATTGTCTCCCATTTCAACAAGGCTAAATCCGGAAGCGTCGCGTATTGTCTCTACTGCATTTGGCCAAAGCCATGCAGAGCTGCGGGAAGCATTAGGTGTGCACGCCATGCCTTGTAGAACAGGGACGAGGTGGGTGGAGACGTTCAAACGGGGTAGAGTACCAACTGCCGATTTACCTCGCCCAGGCCATCCAGTGTCCATGGACAAAGATGTAATAAGTGGAGGCCTGTCCTTTGTACGTAGTCTATACCATAATGAAACAATGTTTACCAATGGCCTGTGTTGTGTCACTTTCCTACGAGAATCTCCTCAAGTCAGAATTTGTCTTCAGGCACTATGCATAAGTACATGACCTATATTTCCAAGTGCATATCTTAGATTTTCCGTGTTGTCTCCTGTTCGCAAGAAAAATATAGTTGCCATGACTTATGACTCGACCCTGGTATAATAATAATAATAATAATAATAATAATAATAATAATAATAATAATAATAATAATAATAATAATAATAATCAGGTGCATGGCATCTGTACAGGCTTGGTGGAGACCTGATAAGGATAAAAGGAATGGCGAAGACATCATAAACACACAGTCCCCAAGCTAAGGGAATTAACAGTGTGAGGGGGTTGATTCTGAAACTTGAACCGGGGCTATCGGACCAAAGGCAAGCATTCTATCCATGTAGCCACAAAGCCGGACTTCAGTTTGGTAAATGTCGGGCTACCATCTCCACTGATCAGGTGTTGGCAGTAGCTTGTGGCTGGCTGAAGGCTTCACGTTCACTATCAAAGGGTGGTAGCCCACGTCACGCTCTCAACTTGACCATGAGTTGTAACCTTTTCTGTCTTGTAATTTCTGTAACTTTAATATTGTTCTCCATCTGGTCACCTCAGCCTCTGTAACGTTGGGCCATAAGCCCAAATAGGGTTTAGGCATTTAAAGTAAATTTCTAGGACTGTAAGGGTTCGTCTCCTCACCATGTTGGTTTTTGGGCTAGTAATTTAACCTTTTGTTTTTACCAAAGGCCATGCAGCATGTTTAACTCCATAAAGACATCAGACTGTTGTGCCTGGAAAGTGTGAATATATTCCCAAGTGTTAACTAAACTGCGAGATCTGTTGACTGAACCGCTAAAGGAACATTTGTAATTGGAAGCTTCAAACTCAACTCCTTCTTAGCATGCCCGCCTCGGACGTTGGCGATCAACATGGATATTCTGGCTTTATCCATTCAAATTCGGAACAGTTCTGCAGATGTTTTGTTGAACCAGGTTTTAAGGTTGTCGAGCCAAGAAATTCTTCTTCGCCCAGGAGATCTTTTTCCTTCTATTTTCCCTTGCAGGATAAGTTGAAGCAGCTCATACCTTTTCTGATTCCTCATGATGTGTCCAAAATATTGTATATTATGACACTTGATGGTGTTGATCAGCTCTGGTCTCTTGTTAGCTCGGCGTAGAACCTCAATGTTTGTAATCTTCTGAGTCCATGATATTCTCAAAATTCTTCTGTATAGCCAGAGTTCAAATGCTTCCAGTTTAGCAGTGGTGGCTTTTGTAAGCGTCCATGTTTCCACACCGTAAAAGAGAACTGAAAACACACAGCACCTAAGGAGCCGCATTTTGGTATCCATGGTAAGGTCGTGATTCTTGAAGGTTGAGCTCATTGCATTGAAAACACTTCTCGCTTTTCCAATGCGACACTTCGTTAATGCTTCGTTAATGATGGTACCCAGGTACGAATACTGTGAAACTCTCTCTATACTTGCTCCATTGAGGAACAGATTCACGCCTCGGATGTTCTTCTTACTGATGATCATCAATTTTGTTTTATTAGTGTTGATGTCCAGACCATATCTCTTGCTTGTTTCAGAAATGTTGTTCATCAACTTCTGTAGCCCTTCCATCGTATCTGCGCAAAGACAATTGTGTCATCTGCGTAGCGCAAATTGTTGAGTTTGACACCATTCACTGAAATTCCTTCCTCCACACCAAATAGGGCTCAGAATACAGGCTGAAGAGTATCGGTGATATTATACATCCTTGCCTGACCCCTCGGCGTATTCTCGCTTGCTCAGATTGGTCTTGATCTCTTTTCATGACTGCAGATTGGTTCCAGTATAAATTTGCTATTATTCTTAGATCTTTCCCATCAATTCCTGTTTTCTTGAGTACGTCTATCATGTGTTCATGATTCACACGATCAAACGCGTTTTGATAATCAATGAGGCATACAAATACATTACAGTTGATATCCCTACATCTTTGGAACAGTGCCTGTACACTAAATATTGCTTCTCTAGTGCCAACTGCCTTCAAAAACCCACACTGGTTGGACGCTACCTGTTCTTCACAAATACTGTGTATCCGCTTGTGTAGCACTTTAAGAGATAATTTTAGCAGATGGCTCATTAAACTGATGGTACGGTATTCCCCATATTCTTTGGCATTTGATAACTTAGGTAAAGCAATAAATTCTGATTTTAACCATTCTGGAGGGATTTTACCTGATGAGTAAATGTCGTTGAATATTTTTGTGATAATTTTTACTTTTTCCTCACTGAGCAGTTTCTGGCCCAGCTGCTTTCCCTTCCTTCTGCCCGCTTCCACTTCGGTCCCGTTGTATCTGATAACACGACGAGACAGGAACTAGAGATATCTTGGAACAACTGTTCCAGATATTTCTCTTTTTTCTTCCTTGTCGATTACGAGGTTATTTACAAGCTTTGCACAGTTTGATTTGCGATATTTTTTGTTGCCTCTTTGACCTTCCGGTGAACATTAAAATCGTCATGTCTACTCTGACAAAACTCTATTTCTGCACATAATTCCGTTTTCTCTTTGGCTTCTCTAATTTTCCTTCTGACTGTATTTTGAACCACTCTGTATTCCATCAAATTACCTCTTCTCTTCCTTCGTTCTTCCATTAGGTCTCATTTGCCATCCACGTTTTCCTCTTTCTAAGCTCCGGTCTCAAATGCTCTTCTTTTACTCCTTTTATCACTTCTTGTAGGTGTGTTTCATTAACATTGTCACCAGAGAGCTCTGCTGTATGGTAGCATCTTTCACAAGTCGTATTTCCGTGCTGTTTTGGGGACAGCATATTTTATTCTGATCTGAACATTTCCAACCACTGGGACATGGTCTGCTCCTGGATATGTTCTGACAGATGTACAACCATTTCTGTATCTCTTGTTCACCATCTTGAAATCGATGTGATTCCTCACAATGTGTCCTGGTTTGTCCATGGGCGATTTCCATGTGTATAACTTGCGTGGTGGTAGTTTAAACCATGTATTCATCACCACTAGCTGCATATAGTTTCAAGTCATCTCCTCGAGCATTCCTGTCTCCTAGACCAAAGGCATTTGATGTTTTTCCCGCCCAAAGTTTTGCATTAAAATCGCCCATGACTATGTTGAGGTCTTCTCTTTTTAGCTTATTCAGGATATGGTTTATGCTGTTATAGAAATTTTCGACTTCCTCATCTGGTTTGTCTGCAGTAGGAGCGTAGACTTGAATAATATTTAAGTCAACTGGCCTTGCTTTCATTTGAAGTAACATAACACGTGGTGAGACTGGAATAACGTTGTCAACAGACTTGGCTATGCTTTTATTCAGTATGATTCCTACCCCATGTTCATGCATACCCGAGTAGCAAACTCGGTGCTCGTCTATCCTGGCCATCGCATTTCGCTTACTAAGACCTCACTCAAAGTGTTTTTCAAGCTTACAAGCCAACTTTTTAACCAACTGTTAGTTACTTGTCAAAGCACAGAGATTTGAAAAGAAAGAAGAAAGGAAATAAAACTGCCAATTTTAAATTTTTAATTCAATGTTTCAATTTTGGTTTATCCTCCCATTGGTGCCCGCACCTTCGCTATATGACGGTGCAATGTGTAATTGTACGATGTCCGAAGTCGTGGATGTCTGCCATCTAGTGGGGACCTAGAGTAAAACGGAACGTCGAAATTGACAAGCAGACAGCCAGATGGCGTCAAATTGAAATGTCTGCACACGGTAGCTGAGGCCATACGATTATTATTATTATTATTATTATTATTATTATTATTATTATTATTATTTTGAATAGATGCCACACAGCGAAGCCCGCTGCGTTGTTTGTTCAATAGAAGTCACATACGTCGGCAGAAATACTTCTCGGATGATCCGTCACCCACCCCAATAACACACATCCTATTTCGGCCGTGGACGGGCTCGGACAGGTTAAAACAGCCTGGAGCTGGACTCGTGTCAATAGTAAGAACTCGGACCCCTCCCAAAGTATGGGGTTTATTGACAAACATAAAGCAAAAGGGGAGACCAATAAAATAGGTAGCTTCAAATGCGTCGAGCACGTAACACGTCCAAGAGGAGCCACACTCACAACCTACAGTTGACTTGCCTCGAGTAATTTAAACTACGTGACGTGTGACATATCAATCATAGTAGTACAAAGTTGGACATACTTCGAAATAAATTCACACAACACCAATGCAGTACGTACATCTCAATCGTAAATTAATATGCTCCCAGTTTCAAACGAGCATCACAAAAGACGCGGCTCTAAAGCAATCCACCATCTTGAAGACACCATCCCAAGGAACAAAAAAAGATAAGATGGTTGCTATAGTTACGAGGCGGGGTAAACAAAGCCAAATGTGAAACAGATAAATCAAAGGAATACAACAAGCGTAACAAAATAAATAGGCCCACAAATAGCCCAAAAAACGAAAATAAAGAGAAAATACAAGCAAAAATGAAAGTAGCATCGCGAGATGCGGAGAATACTATCATGCAGTAATAATAATAATAATAATAATAATAATAATAATAATAATAATAATAATAATAATAATAATAATAAGTGCCATCTGTCAAGGAGTAGGCTACAGTATATATGTTAAACGTCACGTACGGGAAAAATATCGACGTCTTTGTCGAGCGCAGTCAAAAGAAGTGCACCATCAAGGCAAGCTTGGTGCGGCACATCCGGCACTTAAAAATACATACTATCAATAAAGAGGAATCGTCACAGAACACCTCCGGCCCGGTCTGAATCACAAGAACTACCCTGCCGACAACGATTGTGAGGCATTCAGGTAGGTGTACGTCCTAATTACAGTTATTAAAAAATATACGGGTTGTTCAGTTAAGAAGTCCACCTGAAATAACTCGTGAAGACTTTTATCATACTGGCATTCTGTCTTCACTTTCGTCAATGGTATTAAAGAGCTCATAGTTCAACATGCAGCGCGTTCTTAGGCTTTTGACAAAATTTATCGTCACACACGTTTCCATCTGAGAATTGCTGATGATAACTATCAAGCTTACATTCGTAGTTACTGGGACATCGCACTGCTCGCAGCACGCGACAATCGGTCTCGAGACCGTTGGCCATCACCCCTGTGGAAAGAATTCGAGCGAACTCGGGCATTTTAGATTACACGTTCCACTCATGTGTGATGGGGGTTGCATATGTAGCAAAGCACATCATTCCCCGTCTCAAGTTCGAATAATGCACGCCTCTAGTATCCAAGTAGGTGTACATCCTATCTACAGTTATTCACAAATTCTGCGGGGTTATTCAGCTAAGATGTCTACCTCAAATGAGACGTAAACAGTTTAAGATACTGACATTCTGTTTTCACTTTCGTTAATGGCATTAAGGGGTTCATAGTTGAACATGCAGTACTTGTCCAGGTTAATGTATTGGCTCACACGTTTCCATATGAGAACGTTATTTCACGCAATAAATGCTGATGACATACCATCAGTTTACTGGGAGGTCACATAGCTTGCAGTACAGGAGAATCGGTCTCGAGATTCTCGCGGGAGTCTCGAGAGTCTCGAGCGAGAGCGTTGGCCATCACTAGTTGAACACTCCTGAAGGTAATTCACAACCATTCAGGCTAATTTTTAATACTTGAGAGACCTATTTCATTCTGAAAAGAGGATGTTATTATAGCTAGCTCCAGGTTTGATCAGGAAGGCTTTGTATTCTACGGCTATGGCTATTTAGAGGCGGAACGTTGCTCTAGTTACGAGTATTCTGGCTTTAGAGATGCTACGAAATGAGGGTATGGTTATCTCTGAGGGTACCATCCAATCTCTAAATGGTTGAACATTCTTAATGTTCAGCATGTTATGAAGGGAACAAACACATTAAATCAGGATGCAAACCCAATTTATGGGGCCAATGACACCAATCTCCTCTTTTTGCAAACTTTGAAACGTTATATTGATATCTGGCACATATCGCAGAGCGAAGGGAAACTCACTAATGCCACATACACAGCTCTAATTCATACACTCCTCGCAATTGTTGATCTATGTAAGTACGTTTTTGATAAATACAATTATGACTATATACTAACGTCCAAGCTACACAAAGATAGTTGGGAGGAAATCTTGGCAGCTTATAGGAGACTGAGAGGCTGCACGGACAATGTATCTGATCGAAGATTCAAAGTCCTAACCCGGTAGTGGTCGCGACTTCTCGAAATGAAGTTGTGTCATTGCCCAATGAATGTGCGCACAGCTCCCCTCCCCTCGGCCAATCCCTTATCTTCCATACAGGATGTTCAGTATGAGTCAGCCATTCACTAGAGAAGAGTTATTTTTGTTCTTAGTATGCAGTGCGCTCGGTGAAGGATTTGCTCAGCACGCGATCACTAGTGTTACTGTATTATTATAACATGACAATGCATCTCTGGTGTATTGTTTTATTTGTTAGGGTGTTCTTTCATTAGTGATTTACCGAGTTGTGAACATTCAATGGCTAATCCACAAGAACAGTGAATCCTGCAATGGATGGACGAAGTGGAACAGGAACTAAAGCAAGTAAGAAATACGGTTGGTATTGGTGAGAATCCCGGTGTCGAGAGCCAAGAATAACGGCCGAGAGGACACGACACCTCGTAATATGCAGGCCTTCGAGCTGAGCAGCAGTCGTTTGGTAGGCCAAGGCCCTCCCAGGGCTGTAGTGCCATAGGGGAGGGATTGGTGAAAATGATTTGGCACAATTTGGTGATCCTTATGACAGTGAAAGTGAGGGTGAGAGTGACCACGTGGAAAACAGTGATCATAATACTGATTCAGAGGTATCAGGAAAAGAGCTGGAAGAGGAGCAGCGTGTACCAGTACCTCGTTATATTGGAAAGGACAACTGCACGGTGTGGGACATCCATTGTGCACCCAGCACGACAAAGACAAGACACATCAACCTTATTCGTAAGTTACCAGGCGCGAAAGGAAATGCTAAGTTTGTCAGATCACCGTTTGAGTCCTGGAATTTATTCTTTCCCTCTGAAACGTTACATGACATTGTATTGCCTTATATTGTATTTATGCATTATTTACGTTTGTAAAATAAATACATTAAAAGTCCACTTCAAGATAATTATAAAACCAAAGAAAGGATAAACAATAAACAAAACCGATTTTAGTATTGGTTTTGAAAAGAGCGAAATGCTCACCACGCGACCACTTGACATCATAATTCTCAGACTAGAATATTATGCTGGAAACTAACACCGTACGTTCATATTACGTGATGGGACATGTCCGTGAACACTTCCATATCATTAACAGATGCATTTAAGTAAACTACTTATCACAATAACATAAAAATTACTGGGTGAGGGAAACCCTGAGACGCGACAATTTATGTGCCACCAACGACGCGACCACTGCCGGGTTAAAGTCTGCCATCTAGTTGTAACATTCACCCAGAAGAAAGTAGATGTTTTAGAACCTGCTATTGATGAGTCTGTAGAAACTCAGAGAATATTGCTAGTTATACGAGCATGACCGTGCTGGAGAGAGAAGTGAAGAGCTACTTCTTTCATACTTCACTCAGCTAAACAGAGCTTTCCTTCTATCCCTTATTTTTGATGTATATTGCCTTTTCTAAACCCTTATCAGTGTTGAATATGAACCACATTCTTCGCTTAGTATTTGCAACACGACTAGAACACTGACACACGTTACTCTTTTTTTCTCGAAACACACACACACGGATAAGAATGTTGCGAGATACTACATACTTACATGTTTTAAAAAAAAATAGGGGGTGAAAAATCGTAAATTATATGTACACATGTTGTCTCCTCCAAGTTGTAAGACGAAATAGACGCAGTACTGCGAGTTTCCGCTATAGCTGGCGAACGGAAGTAGCATGATATCTCAGCAAAAAAAAATACGCGTGAGCTTGCATACAGGCAAGTCAGACACAATGATGGGTACCGCGATTCAAATCCTGGCAACTTATGCCGTCAGGAAGGGCATCTGGCTAGATCATGTAACTACACGTTATGACGATCGCGCAGGTCCCTCGCCTAGCATTTGCTATTTTTTACGGCTTCCGACAGTAGGAGTTCGAACCCGCTATCTCCCGAAGTAGCGAGAATGATTGCGGGTACAAGAGTGTTGATGGTGATTCATTTGTCGTATGGAGGTTATAAGCCTTGTGCAGGCTTCTTCGGTAGGAGTAGGCTAGGAGTAGGCTATGTACCGGTACCGGGATATCTAGTTATAAAACCCGCTACAACAGATTTGTCGCGTATACTGCGATTTAAAATCCTAGTCCTTTAACGTCAGGAAGGGTAACCGGTCGTAAAACTATGGTGTATGATGTAAGAGGCTAGATACTAATAGTTTATGCGTCAAGAAGGGCATCTAGCTATTAAACAATAGTTTGTGGTGTGGGACACAAGTTAAAATCTTGTTTCTCTAATCAAAAATAACACCCGGCTGTAAAATTAATTCTTGCGATTTAAAATCTTACTTCTCGCGTTAAGAAGGGTATCTAGCAGTAAAACAGATTCTCGCGAGTTAAAATCTCAGTCCTCGCGTCAAGGAGAGTAAATAGCCGTAAAACTATGGTGTATGATGTAAGAGGCTAGATACTGTAACTTAAAATCTTATTTCTTGCGTCACGAAGGGTAACTAGTTTTAAAACAAATTCTTGCGATTTAAAATCTTAGTTCCTGCACCAAGAAGAGCATCTAGCTGTAAAACTCCGATTCTCGTGTTAGAAAGGGCAACTAGTTGTAAAACAGATTCTTAATCCCGGTTCTTTGACGTCAGGAAGGGCAACCGGTCGAAAACAATAGTGTATGATGTAAGAGGCTAGATACTGCTAGTTTTGTGTCAGGAAGGGCAACCAGTCGTAAAACAGATTCTTGTGATTTAAAGTCTCGCGTCAGGAAGGGCAACCGGCCGTACCGTAAAACAATAGTGTATGATGTAAGAGGCTAGATACTGCTTTTTAAAATCTAAGAAGAGCATCTAGCTGTAAAACACCGATTCTCGTGTTAAAAAGAGCATCTAGTTGTAAAACAGATTCTTAATCCCAGTTCTTTGACGTCGGGAAGGGCAACCGACTGTAAAACAATAGTGTATGATGTAAGAGGCTAGATACTGCTATTTAAAATCCTAGAAGGGCATCCAGTTGTAATACAGATTCTTGTGATTTAAAATATCGCGTCACGAAGGGCAACCGGCCGTACCGTAAAACAATAGTGTATGATGTAAGAGGCAAGATACTGCTATTTAAAATCCTAGAAGGGCATCCAGTGGTAAAACAGATTCTTGTGATTTAAAATCTCGTGTCAGGAAGGGCAACCGGCCGCAAAACAGATTCTTGCTATTTAAAATATCATATTAGGAAGGGGGCACTCGGCTGTAAAATATATTTATAATCCCGGCCCTGTTACGTTAGGAACCACATCTGGCTGTAAAAACAGGCGCTCCAAACATTTACAGTGTTAAGCTTTAGGAACAGGCTATGGGTTACATTTTTTGTTCTACCGCATAGAACACTATCTTTGAAGTTGTATCGGCGCAGTCAGTGAGAGCGAAGTGAGGAATGCATGTGTTGACTGAAATTGTACACTCGGCTTCCGGCTGTAGTAACCTTGAACGAGGACACTGCGTGCTGATAAGCCACTTGTAACTCACGGAACGTTTTCTTAGCCGTGTAGCATTTAGCTGGTGTAAGTTCCTAACATAAAATATCATGATTGTACGGGGAGGTTAAAACCCAGTACTAGCACATAGCCTACCCCTATCGAAAGAGCCTGCACGGCGCCGGCATATAGGCTACTCCTGTTGAAGGAGTCTGTACAAGGCTTAACACCCCCATCAACAGCCCTTACTTAACGCCGGCTTTTTGCACACACTCGAAACTGCCTAAGAATGTAATATACTACAGTAGGGAGAAGGTAAAACCCGGTGCCGGCACATAGCCTACTCCTACCGAAGAAGCCTGCACAAGGCTTAACGCCCAACCGACAGATGAATCACCATCAACATCTTGTACTCACAAACATTTTCGAAGGAGTCTGCACAAGGTTTAACGTCCCCATCAACAGCCCTTACTTAATGATGGCTTTTTGCACGCCCTCGAAACTACCTAAGAATGTAATATACTACAGTAGGGAGGGGGTAAAACCCAGTGCCGGCACATAGCCTACTCCTACTGATGAAGCCTGCACACAGCTTATCGCCTCCATCCGACAGATGAATCGCCATCAACATCTTGTACTCACAATCATTGGAGTCTGCACAAGATTTAACGTCCCCATCAACAGCCCTTACTTAATGCTGGCTTTTTGCATGCCATCGAAACTACCTGAGAATGTAATATGTAACAGTAGGAACGCCCCCATCCGAGAGATGAATCACCCTCAACACTCTTGTACCCGCAATCATTCTCGCTACTTCGGGAGATAGCGGGTTCGAACTCCTACTGTCGGAAGCCGTAAAAAATAGCAAATGCTAGGCGAGGGACCTGCGCGATCGTCATAACGTGCAATTACATGATCTAGCCAGATGCCCTTCCTGACGGCATAAGTTGCCAGGATTTGAATCGCGGTATCCATCATTGTGTCTGACTTGCCTGTATGCAAGCTCACGCGTATTTTTTTTTCTGAGATATCATGCTACGTCCGTTCGCCAGCTATAGCGGAAACTCGCAGTACTGCGTCTATTTCGTCTTACAACTTGGAGGAGACAACATGTGTACATATAATTTACGATTTTTCACCCCCTATTTTTTTTAAAACATGTAAGTATGTAGTATCTCGCAACATTCTTATCCGTGTGTGTGTGTTTCGAGAGAAAAAGAGTAACGTGTATCAGTGTTCTAGTCGTGTTGCAATTACTAAGCGAGTGACCGAGCGAGTTGGCTACGCAGTGTGATTTTCTTGATTTTCGTATGACATATATCAGTGTATTTGCAATTACTAAGCATCTTAGCAGTGCGGTGCACGAGTTAGCTACGCGGTATAGATTTTTTATTTTCGCACTAAGCAAATCATTTGAAGTGTTGCCGAGTTAGCTATGCGATATGTGCACAGTGTGTGTTTTTGATTTTTACACTAGGTAAATCATTGAAGTTGTACTTTTGCTCTGAACACATCAAACAATGTTCTAATCACATGTTGTATCGAGTACAGTGTTCGATTCTAGTCTTGCTATGTTTCAATCTAATGTTCTCAGAACAAAGGTATCCCCTAACATGTTGTATCGGATCACATGTTAAGGTTAACGACATCGAGTGTAGTGTTCGATTCTAGTCTTGTTATGTTTCAATCTAATTTTCTTAGAACAAAAGTATCCCCTGACATGTTGTATCGAGTACAGTGTTCGGTTCTACTTGTTTAGTGATCTGAACACATCAATCAATGTTCTGATCACATGTTGTATCGAGTGTAGTGTTCGATTCTAGTCTTGTTATGTTTCACTCTAATTTTCTTAGAACAAAGTTATCCCCTGACATGTTGTATAGAGTACAGTGTTCGGTTCTACTTGTTTAGTGATCCTAACACATCAGACAATGTTCTAATCACATGTTGAAGTTAACAACATCGAGAACAGTGTTCGATTCTAGTTGTTTAGTGATCTGAAACACATCAATCAATGTTCTGAATCACATGTTAAGGTTAACGACATCGAGTGCAGTGTTCGATTCTAGTCTTGTTATGTTTCAATCTGATCTCCTTAGAACAAAGGTATCCCCTAACATGTTGCATTAAGTACAGCGTTCGATTCTAGTCTTGTTATGTTTCAGTCTGATCTTCTTAGAACAAAGGTGTCCCCTAACATGTTGTATTAAGTACAGCGTTCGATTCTACTTATGTAGTGTTGTGAACACACCAAACAATGTTTTAATCACATGTTGAAGTTAACGACATCGAGTACAGTGCTCGATTCAAGTCTTGTTATGTTTCAATCTGATCTTCTTAGAACAAGGGTATCCCCTGACATGTTGTATCGAGTACAGTGTTCGATTCTAGTCTTGATCACTTATTTTGTGTTCTGAACACATCAATCAATGTTCTGATCACATGTTGTATCCAGTACAGCGATTGATTCTACTCTTCTTATGTTTCGCAAGTCTAAACATGTACAATAATGTTATCGCTGCACACGCTTGCCTTCGCGATGCAGGCTTAAACTTGTTCGATATAAAGCTATGGCTTGACATAAGAGGCGCAGGAGGAGGAGGAGGAGGAGGAGGTAGAGAAGAAGGAGGAGGAGAATGATAAGGTCTTAACAGCCTATGTATAGTCGCCATTGTTTAAAGATGACACCTGTCAAAAGAATTTTTCAAATTATCTACCACCACATTTCAGCTAAAGAGGGCAGCAGGGTGCTCTGTTGATTAAGCACATAGAATTTCAATTTGCTCTCCACCGCATGCATAACAGCAACCGTTATCTTGCGCAGTAGCGTCTAAGCTAGCTTTCTTCATAAAAGTAGCCGCCATCTTGTGCGAGCACCCCCTACGCTGTCTCATAAGGAGCTATGTATAGTCACCATTTTGCGTCCGCCATATTGCGTAAGCATCCCTAGGACGCCTCAAGCCATCTTGTGTCTCATAAGAGTAGCCACCATCTTGTAGAATTAGATAGCTGCCAATTCCAAAGGGCTTAAGTAGGAATCGAACCGTTGATCCCATCATTAGACTATGTTTTTCTTGTTCCTCATACTGCGAACCTACGTATTAGGCAGAACAATTTTGTCCGTTTTGCTATACGGTGCACCGTTTTCGAGATATTTAACATTTTGCATTTAAGCCCTAAATTTAATGAATCGAACTAGCACGACACGTTAGCCTCTAAGCTAAGAGCGGCAGCCATCTTGCGCAAGCACCCTTAAGGCGTCTCATAAGGAGTCGTGTATAGCCGCCATCTTGCGTCCGCCATCTTGCGCAGGCATCCTTAGGGGGCGTCTCTAGCCATCTTGTGCAAGGACCCTTAAGCCACCTCATAAGAGCAACCGCCGTCTTGCGCAAGCATCCCTAGGGCGTCTCATAAGGAGCCTTGTATAACCGCCATCTTGCGCAAGCATCCTAAGGGCGTCTCATAAGAACCTATGTATAGCGGCCATCTTGCATAAGCACCTTTAAGGAGTCATGTATAGCCACCATCTTGTGCAATTAGCGTCGAGAGATGGCTGCTGTAGAATTTTTCTTTTTAAATTATCCGCCACCATATTTCAACTAAAGAGTGTAGCACTGAGGTTTGCGATGTAAGATGGCGGATGGCAGCTGACAAAAAGCGCGTGAGTTTGTTTACTAAACAAGAGCACGTGGAATTTTTCAATTTGCCGCCACCACATTTCAAAGGTATCTAGCTAAAGATGGCAGCACGGAGCTCTCTTGATTAAATATGGCGGATGACAGCTAACAGAACTTTTCAAATTGCCCGCTACTACAGAGAGCAGCACGGTGCTCTGTGGATTAAAGATGGCGGATGACAGCTGACGAAATTACCCGCATGATAGCAGCACAGTGGTCTATTGATTAAAGATGGCGGATGACAGCTGTCAAAAAAGCACGTGGCTTTGTTTGCAAACAAGAGCACAGAGAATTTTTCAAATTGCCGCCACCACATTTCAAAGGTATCTAGCTAAAGAGTACAGCACTGAGGTTTGTGATGCAAGATGGCGGATGACAGCTGTCAAAAAGCACGTGAGTTTGTTTCCAAACAAGAGCACGTGGAATTTGCCACCGGCACAAAGAGGGCAGCACGGTGCTCTCTGGATTAAAGATGGCGGTTGACAGCTGTCAGAAAAGCACATGGGTTTGTTTCCAAACAAGAGCGCGTAGAATTTACCACCACCACATTTCAAAGGTAAGTAGCTAAAGAGGGCAGCACGGTGCTCTCTGGATTAAAGATGGGTGATGATAGCTGTCGAAAAAAGCGCATAGGTTTGTTTCCAAACAAGAGCATAAAGAATTTTTCACATTGCCGCCACTACATTTCAAAGGTATCTAGCTAAAGGGTGCAGCACTGAGGTTTGCGATGCAAGATGGCGGATGACAGCTGTGACGTACCACATTTCAAAGGTAAGTAGCTAAAGTGGGCAGCACGGTGCTCTCTGGATTAAAGATGACGGATGGCAGCTGTCAAAAAAGCACGTGGCTTTGTTTCCAAACAAGAGCATAAAGAATTTTTCAAATTGCCGCCACTACATTTCAAAGGTATCTAGCTAAAGGGTGCAGCACTGAGGTTTGCGATGCAAGATGGCGGATGACAGCTGTGACGTACCACATTTCAAAGATAAGTAGCTAAAGAGGGCAGCACTGTGCTCTATGGATTAAAGATGGCGGATGACAGCTGCACGTGGATTTGTTTATCTCGCGCTAGTGAGGTTAAGTTGGAAGCACTAAGGTTTAGGCCCGCCAAGATGGCAGCACTTCCGATGACAGGTGACGGATTTACAGCAACTGCGATAAAGAGGGCAGCACGGTGCTCTGTAGTTTAAAGATGGCGGATGACAGCTGTCAAAAAGCACGTGGCTTTGTTTATCTCGCGCTTGTGAGGTTAAGTTGGTACTACTGAGGTTTAGGGCCGTCAAGATGGCAGTACTGAGGTTAGCGATGCGTTGTTGTCTGTCAAAAAGCACGTGGCTGTCAGATAACACGTGGATTTGTTTACCTCGCGCTAGTTAGGTTAAGTTGGCACTACTGAGGTTTAGGCCCTTCAAGATGGCAGCAGTGTGGTTAGCGATGCGTTGTTGTCGATGACAGCTGTCATAAAGCACGTGGCTTTGTTTACCAATATCAAATTTCCCGCGGGAGGCGGAGGAGGCCTCTGGGAACGCCCCTCGGGAGGCAGAGGCGGAGGAGGCCTCTGGGAGGGCCTCCCGTGAGGCGGAGGCGGAGGGGCCCCTGGGAGCCCGGAGGCGGAGGCGGCGGCAGAAGCCGCTTATTATACTACTGGTGGGGGAAGTAAAATAACACCGACCATATCTCCTGCCTGTCGTAAGAGGCCACTAAAGTGGGTTCCAGTGACTCAACCTGGGAGCGTGGGTTGGCGACCACGGGGCCTTTACCTGATCCCTGGCATTGCCTTGTACGAGGCTCCTCACTTTCATCTGTGCTATGCGATGTTATTTGATCAACTCTTGTTCATTTCAGACCCCGAAGGTCTACGGATCTTTCATTTTCACGTCCGTCGTGGATCTCGTCTCTCCTTGGCCGATATCTTCATTTTTCTAATTGTCGGATCCCTTCTTCTTCATCCTCCCCCGCCTGATTAGTGTTATCATAGGATGATTGGCCAGTTGTACGTCACCACCACCACCAGTGCTATGCGGTCCGTCCTCAATGTTATAAGTGGCGGCTGCAATAATATCCTAATTTGAAGGGGGTATGCGAAGTAGCTCCTTCGGGAAGAGCTTTCGCATTACTGGCGATCCGCATGGTTGTTTGCAAAACTATTTATTTATTCTCTCTCGACCGCGCGTCAAAATTTCAGTTTTATTTTATTAACTTGTCCATTTTGTAGCTTGAAAGCCTTGCAGGCATGACAGCGGCAGTGACAGGGTAACTAGTGCCGAAAGGAGATATGGGATTGCCTGGTGGGATTAGGAAGGTTTCTCTTAACTTCCCCTTTACGGAGGGGTGGCAGTCTGTACTCTTGTACTAGGCGTTAGCACTCACTTGTCTAAATGAGGCGGGCGGCGGACCCCAGCTCTAACTTGGAGAAAGGCAAACCTTGTCGAGCTGGGCTGAGCGACGAGAATCCGACCAAGTCTCCAGTGATTTCCATGTCTTCGGATCGTAATTGGAGCGCCAGGGTGGTCAGCACGTGGCTTCAGAGACCGCAAGCCAACATCAATACCTTGGTGTAGCCGAACACGTGCCTGTGAAGTGAGTAGTATAATTGGACAGTTCTGCGGCCTCCTCCCGCGGGAAATTTGAATTCTGGGGGGAAATTTGAATTTTGGCGGGAAATTTGAATTTTGGCGCGAGATTTGAATTTGTAAACAAAGCCACGTGCTTTTTGACAGCTGTCATCAACAACAACGCATCGCTAACCTCACTGCTGCCATCTTGACGGGCCTAAACCTCACTAGTGCCAACTTAACCTAACTAGCGCGAGGTAAACAAAGCCACGTGTTTTTTGACAGCCACGTGCTTTTTGACAGCTGTCATCGACAACAACGCATCGCTAACCTCACTGCTGCCATCTTGACGGGCCTAAACCTCAGTAGTGCGAACTTAACCTAACTAGCGCGAGGTAAACGAAGCCACGTGTTTTTTGACAGCCACGTGCTTTTTGACAGACAACAACGCATCGCTAACCTCAGTACTGCCATCTTGACGGGCCTAAACCTCAGTAGTGCCAACTTAACCTAACTAGCGCGTGGTAAACAAAGCCACGTGCTTTTTGACAGCCACGTGCTTTTTTGACAGCTGTCATCCGCCATCTTTAAACCACAGAGCACTGTGCTGCCCTCTTTATCGCAGTAGCTGCAAATTCGTCACCTGTCATCCGCAGTGCTGCCATCTTGACGGGTCTAAACCTTAGTGCTACCAACTTAACCTAACTAGCGCGAGGTAAACAAAGCCACGTGTTGTTTGACAGCTGTCATCCACCATCCTTAATCTATAGAGCACAGTGCTGCCCTCTTTAGCTACTTACCTTTGAAATGTGGTGGCGGATAATTTGAAAAATGCTTTTTGACAGCAGCCATCTTTAATCTAGAGAGCACCGTGCTGCCCTCTTTAGCTAGATACCTGTGGTGGCAGGCAATTCCACATGACAGCAGCCATCTCTAATCAAGAGAGCACCGTGCTGCCCTCTATGTGGTGGCGGCAAATTCTACATGCTCTAGATTGGAAACAAACTCACGCGCTTTTTTGACAGCCGTCAACCGCCATCTTTAATCAACAGAGCACAGTGCTGCCATCTTTAGCTAGATACCTTTGAAATGTGGTGGCGGCAAATTCCACGTGCTCTTGTTTGGAAACAAAGCCATGTGCTTTTTTTGACAGGTGTCATCTGCCATCTTTAAACAACAGAGCACCGTGCTGCTATCATGCGGGTAATTTCGTCAGCTGTCATAAGCCATCTTTAATCTACAGAGAACAGTGCTGCATTCTATGTGGTGGAGGTAAATTCCACGTACTCTTGTTTGGAAACAAATTCTATGTGCTCTTCAGCTGTCATCCACCATCTTTAATCAAGAGAGCACCGTGCTGCACTCTTTGTGGTGGCGGATAATTTGAAAAATTCTTTTCGACAAGCAGCCATCTTTAATCCAGAGAGAACAGTGCTGCCCTCTTTAGCTACTTACCTTCGAGGCGGTTAATTTGAAAAATTCTTTTCGACAAGCAGCCATCTTTAATCCAGAGAGAACAGTGCTGCCCTCTTTAGCTACTTACCTTTGAGGCGGTTAATTTGAAAAATTCTATTTAACAAGCTGCCATCTTTAATGAAAAGAGCATCGTGGTGCTATCTTGCGAGTAATATTTTACGTCACAGCTGTCATCCCCCATCTTGCATTGCTAACCTTAGTGCTGCCCTCTTTAGCTACTTACCTTTGAAGAAAAATCTATTTGACAAGCTGTCACCCGCCATCTTGCATCGCAAACCTCAGTGCTGCACTCTATGTGGTGGCGGATAACTTGAAAAAATCTTTTTGACAAGCAGCCATCTTTAATCAACAGAGCACCGTGCTGACATCTTTAGCTACCGCCATCTTACATCGCTTACCTCGCTGCTGCACTCTTTAGTTGAAATGTGGTGGCGGTAAATTCGAACAAGTTTAATCACGCATCGGGAAAGCTAGAGTAAGCACGTGCTGCAGTGATGACGTCATCATGCATGTTTAGACTTGTCCGTTTTCTTAAGAGTAAGTCGGTGTAAAGGAATGTGGTAGCGGTAAATTCGAACAAGTTTAAACATTCATCGGGAAAGCTAGAGTAAGCACGTGCTGTTGTGATGACGTCATTATGCATGTTTAGACCTGATCGTTTTTCTTAAGAGTAAGTCGGTGTAAAGCAATGCAATAAGTACAACATTTTTTGAATGCGATCAAATATTTATTTACAAATGTACTACAACAGTGTTCGTTTTCGCTGCTGACAAGGTTGGTGTGCTTCTTAACAACGTATGCTTCTGAAATGCCTCCTGCAACATTCAAATTAAACAAAACATTTAGAAATATATTATACTAAGTATGTTATGCTTTACAGAGAAGATCATATACTTCTTACCTTGCTGTTATTCCTTTTCGGAATCATCATCATCATCATCATCATGAGGTACTAGAGAAAGTTCATTCATACACTGTGTACAGTGTTCAATCCTCGGATTTGGTCCATCCCAATCATCATCACCATTTTCTCCTCGATGCTTGTAATGTCGCTCACAAGTTCTGCATAAAGCTACTTCGATCGACATCTTACTGTGTAGAGGAAGGATGTCCCAAAAATTATGTACGTAAGAGGCAGCGTACGTATATAAAAATCCTGGCGGTAAGTATTGAATAAGATGTTTCGGCATCGACGATCTATGTTTATAGAACATCTTAATAGCTTCACTCACTCGTGAAACATAAATAAGATGTTGCGTATGAGCTTGCAAACAGCATGCACATTTACAGTTTTGTTCCATAGCGTACGATGTCGAAGCACACACTAATGAAAATGATAAAGATCTATTCTTATTTATAGTCTCGTAACAATATTCGTTAGCGGATGGTAAGTAACATCACTCAATATGAATAATAAGACAATAGGCTGCTGTGTTAGCAGGAATGTTTTCAGATGTTTCAAATTCTAAACAAATATCAACTGGAGATTCTTTTATAGATTCTTCATGATAAGAGCAGTCTATAACTACAATCGGAGCTTTATTTTTAAATTCTTGAGGTGTAAATAGCGGACGATCTTCTTTCTGATAATACGATGATTGAAACTTACAAAACATGTCATAGAGCATCCCAAACTTATTTTTCTCAAAGTTAATGTCGATGTTTTCGTAGGGATACGTAATTCCGTTGAGATATAGCCTAACGTGTCTTAATTTACAGTGATCAAACAGTGAGCTATCTTTTTCGTGATTGAATTTACGATTAGTTTGAAATCCAAAAATAATGTACAAGGGCTTCTCAGTAAAACGTGATGTTTTAAGAGCCCAGCTATGCTTGTTTGTAGGTGGTAACACAGGATATTCATGCAGCTCCCAACTTCTAAAACGTATAGGTAATGGTGTATCATTTTCTACAATCTTGAGCAATCGAAGTTTTTCACGATCACATAAGGTTACATGTGGAATCCGCCACAGTATACGATGCAGTGTTATTTTCGATTCTACTGGTGTTTCTACTGCTTTAAGAGAATTGTAATCACTTCGATCCCGGATTAGAACAAGCTCTTGTTTTGCGTTGATTATAATACGTGTAAAGTCTTCTGCGAATCCAAAAATATGTTTCAGTGATAACATACCCGTAAAAGTTCCATCCTCATTAATAATCCAGTCGTTAGTAGCTTTCGGACACCATCCACCCATCCGCAAAAGATTACTTTCTTCATCACAGAAAGAAGGGTAGAGTTTCATTGCACTTGTAATACCAACATTCTTCGTTCGATCTATTTCAACATTATTTACTTCATATTGCGCTTCAGAAAAGAGAAAAGCTAGAGCATGGTTGTTTAGTTGTGAAGTGCTTGGTCCACTTCCATCAGACTTTTCTAGTCGTCCTTCAATATAGAGGTAGCTTTCGTGTGGTAAAGTGTAAACATCTTGCTGATTAATAATAAAATGAATTTCATCATTGTTATTTAATCCAAACGTAAAAGTTTGATAGGAATGAAGCTCACTTCGTACTACACCTTCACGACTTTCTACTGTATTCGTAATGTCTAGCATTTCTTCCATTCTGTTGTAGTAGTGTATATCCTAAATCTTGGAGTATCTGCTTATGGGTATCTGTTAACTCGATGAGTCTCTGCACACATGTAGTATTGTACCGTACCCAGGGGTAAATACCCTCTAGGACGATGCCTCCATTCCTGTATGAACATCCGACTAACTCAGGGTTGGGCAGAGTGTGGGTTGGTTGTCGTTTGGGTCAGGATAAAAGTCGAAGTTCTACACTAAAATAGCAATCAATGACAGGAAATGGAGGTATAACACGAATGAGAAACAATCATAGGGGGTAAGATGGATTATTAACAAATATCCCCGATCAAATCACACGAAAATAATAAAATCAAGAAAATAAATAATTTGTAAAAAAATTAACTCAAAGTATAGAAATAAGTTGAAATCAGAAACGTTAATTGAATAATTGTACAAATTTGACATTAAAAAACATGTTCAACAAAGAACATAATATAAATCAAGATTGAGTTTCTTCTTATAGTCCAATGTTTATGTTGTATGGCAACAAGTGTACGCAAACACTGCCATGTGGTATTTCCGTATGGAGTTTCACACTATCGCATCCCAACGATACGGTTTCAAATTAAATTAATCCCGAGAGTCGTCAAACTATTTTCGTAAAATAAAAGTTACATAATAAGAAAAATTACGACGGAAAGAAAAATAATTAAGACGCACCAGACGCTATGTAAGGTATGCAAAATACTAGGGACAAATCCTACACTATATTTACAGCAATTCAAATAATCAAACTAAACATATATGTACATCGGATATCGAGTAAAGTCTTAAATGCTACACTGCTTCTAATGTGAATCTAGACAGAACTAGATAAACCAACAATGGTTCAGCACTCGGGCTGTTCCCTTTAAAAACACCGAGACAAGGTATACAATCATAAATAATAATGTAGAAACCATCCTGTAAGAGAAAAACATATAAATAATCCTTGATGTCATGAAGAAAGCAATGGGCAACATTGCCTCCTTCTGCTGCGTTTGAGCGCTCAACAGCGCGGTCATCCGTCATGTACTTCCGGGTAGATTACGAGCTGTAAAGAAATATTGAACTCCACTACGCTAAAGATTGGATTTTGTCTCCCGAGGCCGCCACAAGGAAATACTGTCTCTTTCACACATGCCGATAACACAGGCCAGGAATCAGCTTGCCATGAGATAATGCCCATCATCGGCTACACGGAAACTCCCGTATATTTATTCCTTCTTGGCATGCTTGGGCCATTTAACAACATCAGACTCAATAGTCTGGAATTAACACTGTCCATTCTGATCACAATATACACTCAGAAGACACTAGGCAGGCACACACACATCTGCACAATACTCTTTATCTTGTCAGGCATACCATCAGCCTGTACCAATACATTATAATTCAGCATGCAATTATTATCTCATTATTCCTCATGAATCCCACTGGCCTTTCCACATAATGAGACGCAGTTCCAGTCCTTGGCAGACCATCAGGCAAACCGAATCCAACTTAACTTCAAAGATCTTAATTTAACAACGACGTTCTGCAGCTCCTTCTGGCAGCTTCTGTAAAACCATGCATCATGCAAAATAGCTATACCTGTCTCTCTGAATAAAGGAAATAAAATGAATTGATACGTGTTTGACGTAATATAAAAATGAACCTGTCGATCTAGCCCTTCTAGCATATATTTAAGGAAAACTCGGAATATCCTACGCTAAGTACTATATTTACAACAATAACTGATCCTATTAATCCCTCATTTTCCCAAACATCTACTCATAAAGCAAAATGAAAATAAAAAAAACATGCATTAATCTCGTATCCGAATCTATCATAGTAACAAAGTTAAACAAACACATGCCGTCAGGCTTACTTTATATGAAAATTAAAATTCTATCTACACTGCCCTAGTACCTTAACATAACTTACATATCATGCCGTAAATAATACATGCGTCTTACTTTGCATTCTACATGACTCTCGGGAAACCAGGATAGCAGCTTACATCCCCACTGCTTTTGGGATCTATTCCATGTTAATCACATCCTTAACATGTGTGAATGCACTTCCTTCCTCTGCAGGTGTATCCATCATCTTGCTGGAAAACAATTCACTGGAACACAGAAGACTATTATTGATAACCTCTTCACTGCTTAATGCTGCGAGCCGAGATACCCTTTCTTTTACCAGATCAGCTAACACACTGATTCACATATATATAACACACTTCACTTAAAGGGTAAAAACACAGTTTTTAAAGCAGCCCACGGTTCGGTACGGAAGTTCCACGCGAATACGCGCCCGTCGCGAAATAGTGAAACAATAGCACGTTTCCACTACCCTTGTTACTCAGCGGTCACTAAACACCGTCTTTATCAATTGAAAGTAAACTCTGCCAAAATTATACTATTTCATTTGCTCAAGCACAGTAAATATTGCGACTGCACAATTTGAAGTATCAATGAAACTCAGTTACTATTACAGAAATGATACCACGTTAATCACGATCACCAGCCACAGAGTTAATACATCCGCACTGTGGAAATCTTTACCACGGAGATACAAAGTTGGTGCATCCGCACTGCTCAAATTTCAACTACGGAATGACGCTCTCCAGAGCTAAGGGTTACTGAGGAGGCTTCGGTGACGCCAATAATGTTGGGGTTCCCGGGTGTCTGAACTAACCACCAATCAGAGAGTTCGTCATATATGATGACATAATACTTATTGTAATATATTTACAAAACACAGCTCAAACACTAGCAAATCTCTTCCACCAATTTTTATAATACATTTCCAAATATATCTGACTTTAGAAACTGTGGAAAACCGATCTCTTTCAGAAACTGACTTTATCCACAGAGCACGTTGGTCGTCCTGGAATTAATATTTGGCGCGGTGTAGCCTCCAGGTTTGCCAAATCCCTAAGTTCCCATTGGCTGAAATATCTTGCTTGGTCAGCATCTAATACACGTGTCGATCCTTGCCAGCGCTTGGGTACGCTATCTTTTCTCACGGTCATACGGAAATATGAAGCAATATCCAGCAAACCACTGTCTTGCTCAACATCCGGTATCAACTACCTTAGGGTACGATGCTTTCACATATTAGACTGTAACTTTTCTGAATAAATTTCACATGTTTGGTCAAATAATATTCCAATTATTATTATGGGCCGGTAGGATACGGCTCAGTATGTCTTCGGAATGTACACCGTGTTTTATAGATGGTTTTCATACTGTTTTAAGATGTAGTTTGTAAGCTACGTACGCGTGCTGATCTAAATGAATAAGCTGATTATGTTTATTTACAAGTCTAAGAGTAATGTTGCTAATGTGTTTTACAGACACAGGATGATAAAGAACTACTGCTGGTTTCTAACAAATAGTATATCCACGTTCCTCTGTAACAATAAAGTCGTGCAGGACGTGCGAAGGTTGTAGATTACTATTCAAGTCTGTAATAATATTACAAGTAATGTTCACATTATAATCATCGAAGAGTTTTATAGGTTGATCAGACTCGTAACGTATGTTCGGTAGGAGCTCCCTCGATGAAAATCCAAGCAGTGGTCCAATCGAATCAGGTTGTGATTTGAAGTCAATCTTAAATGATGATTCAATAACACATTTATGTGTAATGTTGCTTATAGTGATTGAGAACTTGTAATTATGATTACTAAATTATCTTCCCCAAACTGATCAATTAACGTACTTTCAATATAGTCGTGAATATCGTCTACTGTATAACTACCTGAGGGTAGTGTTAGCACATACTCATCGTAATAGAACTTGTTTAAACCATCACGCACATTATAGATTTTATTGTAGCTTTCAAACGATACTAGTCCAAGACTATGCGGCTGATAACCAAGTTCGATTGGTGGATTAAAATAGACGGTTGTTTCAGGTCCTTCTCCACGTACAGCAAACGTTCTTTCACTGTTCGTCATCACGTAGACACTAATGCACTTTCTCTACTGTCTGGGTTTGATATAAGAACATAAGACATAATCGTCCACACATGCGTGTATTAAAGTTTTGCACACGGTTTTTATTGTAAACAATGTTTGCACTGCTTCCGAAATAACGTATGAGCTCAAAAGGAGGAGGTAAATCTCCATAGCTATCAAAATACCATACTTTAGATTTACGTTTTACATAAGCAACGTAATGAGTTCCAGGTCCACGACTGTCGTCCAAGTTAATTACGACACTTTCACGTTCACGTGGGCGCGCTGGTAATTGATCGCGCATATACACTCCTCGAAAATAATGAATTCCTAGTTGTTTAGCAAACGTAAAAACTTCATCATGCGTTAGAGCTCGATATGGCAGTGCATTCAGTAGACGTGTTTTGGAGAAATGTAGATACCAAGCCCTTTCTTGTATGGCGCTAGCTTCATGTTCACACCTTTGCCTCGTAACGCAATTGCCTCCATCGTCTTGTTATGACGTTCACTCTCTTTCAACTGTTGTTTCGCTTTTTCTACAGCTTTGACAGTTCTCGCTACAGCACTAGCACCACCTAGCAATGACCCTAAAGCTGCTAAGTTTCAGCAAACAGCGCAGGTACAGGAATAATTCGTGCACGTTTACTAAATATTGCTCTGCACTTTGTAGAAATTCTCGCTCTTGCTGCGCGTAACCCCTTAGTAATAGCTACACGAGGATTGTATTCCCCTCGAATAGCTTTTTGCGCAGCCTTTATAACATCTTTCCATCCAACAGTTTTTACTTTCTTCTTCTTCTTCATGTCGTTTGGATATCGTTGTTTCACCATGCTGGACACGACTTTACTAGTCAAGAGCAAATCATAAACTAACCGTTGCCTCTTGTTTCGTTTAATATATATATTACTATTACGTACTTTATGATTCAGTTATCATGAAGATTATAAAGCAGCAAGACACGCTACCTGTTACCGACATTGTACCACATCTCTTACCTAGTTCTAGTACAACTACAAGAAAACGTCATGGAACGTTGTTTCCTTTTACTGTTCGATGTATTATATCAGGTCCGTCGGGATGCGGTAAAACAAATCTTTTACTCACACTTATTACTTCTGTAAATGGTGTACGCTTCGAGAATATTTACGTTTTCGCAAAGTCTCTCTATCAGCCGCTATATACTATTCTACAAACTGTAACGCACGATCTAGTTAAAGATGGAATAAGATATTTTAAATTTAATTCACATGAGCAAGTACCATCACCAGACGATGTGCTTCCTAATTCTCTAATGATCTTTGATGATGTCGCAACAGAACAGCAAAAAGTTATTCGTGCATTCTTTAGTATGGGTCGGAATAAATATGTTGATTGCATCTATTTGTGCCAAACCTATTCTCGTGTGCCTAAGCAGTTGATACGCGACAACGCAAATGTTATTGTGCTTTTTCGGCAAGATGAGCGCAACATGCGACATGTGTATAACGATCATGTTAACACTGATATGACATTCGATGACTTTAAACGTATGTGTGCTAAATGTTGGTCATTACACCGTTACAGCTTTTTAGTTATTGATAAAGAAAGTGATGTACAGAATGGACGATATCGCATGGGTTTCGATCATTTTATATGCATTAACACAGAATTACAGTAACTACTTGATTAAAAACCATCATCATGTTAACATCTAGCAACGAGATCACAAAACATATCATCCAAGCTCGAAACAATATTCGACGGAAATTTAAGGAGCTTAAACGTATTCAAGCAGACACGGATTTATTTTTAAAAACACAACTAAGTACACCACTCAAAGAAATTTTTAATTCTACTTCATTACCGCAGTCTGCTTCAAGTTTTGCTTCTATGCAAACATCATATCATAAAGAGAAGCATGAAGAAGATACGGAAGAGAAGAAGCAGGATGTAGATCAAGAAGAGGAAGAGGAAGATAAAGAAGAAGGAGAAGAAGAAATTAATGATACATCAGCATCTAAGCGTGTTGAGTTTTTAACTACAGATGTTATTGCTGAAACACCTACTACATCGACGCAAAATCTACCATCTTTGTCCGAGGTTATGATTACACCAGAGTATCGCAATCAGTTTAGAACTTTTATTCAAGATATCTATGGATCTCTCTTTGCACCTTATGTAGCAAAACTTTTTTCAGGACAAACTGACACTACCTACGGTATTCGCTACGAAGATGACTGTTTCCGGATAGGAAATTCAAATGTTAAGATTAATAGCAACAAACTCATTGTAAAAGGTGTTACCTATAAACCTACGAAAGGACTCTTAGAACTTCTTTTCTCACGAATACCTGACAAGGATATAATTTTACAAGATGATCTTAAAAAATATAAAGCAATACTTTTTGCTACTGATGCAACACGACGTAATTACAGGAGAACAGAAGCTGTAAATGCGAATAAGAGTTACAAGTATCGTGAGTTTATTTCTAAGCTGTTTCCGACTGCACGTAGTCTAGACGTTATCTACAAGCCTTTGTTGCCGTATGTGGATGTAAGATACTGGAATGACCCAAACTTACTCGTTGAACGATTACAACTTTTAAGAGCATCGCAAGAGGCTGGTCACACTGGTCACGGATCAGAAATTCTAGAAATAGAAAGAGAACTACGTTATGCCGGTATTATTTTGTAATGGCTCGTCAAGAGAAGATCTCACCTGTAAAGGTAAACATCGCACATGAGTTACATAAACCAGCACGTCGCACCTACTGTCGCAGACGCGTTATTACACGAGGAAAAGATGATCTCTGGCAAGCAGACTTAGTAGAAATGATTCCATATGCTTCTAGTAATAAAGGGTATAAGTATCTACTTACTGTTATCGATGTGTACTCGAAGTTTGCTTTTGCACAAACCGTGCGTTATAAAACAGCAGCTCAAGTTAAAGAAGCATTTAAACATATTGTTGAAGAATCGAAACGCTGCCCAAGGCTTCTTCAAACTGATCAAGGTAAAGAGTTTTACAACAAGGATTTTTCTTCTTACCTCAAGTTACTTGGCATTCAACACTACTCTACGTTCAGCAATCTCAAGGCAAGTGTTGTAGAACGCTTTAATCGTACACTGAAAACAATGATGTGGCGAGAATTTACAGCGCAAGGTTCATATCGTTGGATTGATCTGCTACCTAGACTTTTATCTACCTACAACGATACACCTCATCGCACTATCGGAACAAAGCCACCTCTTTTGCAAAGAATACACCTCGTATAAATGCTATTCATCTTGTAATTAAAACAGCTGATCCACGTCGCCATCGCTTTAAAGAAGGTGATTTTGTTCGCATCAGCAAACAAAAGTCTATCTTTGCAAAAGGATACACACCTAACTGGAGCACTGAATTTTTTCAAATCAGAAGTGTTAAGCTTACTAATCCAGTTACGTATTTACTTCGCGATCTCAGAGGACAGCCTATTGAAGGAGGATTCTACATCGAAGAACTGCAGAAAACAAAATATCCTGATCACTATTTAGTTGAACGTGTTATTCGACGTTGTGGCAATAAACTGTATGTTAAATGGCTTGGTTTTAATAACAGCTTTAATTCATGGATTAATAAAGAGGATGTACTTTAAATCTTACGTGTGTTTTCTTTTAATCCTCTACGTTTCCTTTCTTCTAAGTCACTAGGACATGCTGTAGGATTAAACAACACCTGTAATATGTTTTGACAATTCATATTTATTTTAGAATATATATATATACATTTTTATCCTTTGTTTATTTTGCGGTCTTTGTCACTCAGTTTTCGTTTTATTACACCAACAACGACAAGTGCTGCTATATTCTTCTGAGCAGCTAAAGCACTAGGTAATAACACACACACACACACACACACACAGTATAACTGTACGAAGCAGATTTTAACAGCTACACGACATACTCTATGCAGGCAGCATGTAACTACGTGTCAGGCGAACGTGTTCTAGGGGCGGAGGGGAGATGAAGCACGAAGAAAAGAAGATCCATCACTCTAGTGATGAGTCCACGCCCAACACGCTTCCTCATCTTTCTCCCAGCACGTTTCTTCACCTTTTCCTTGTTTACTCTCTCCACAGCCATGATAAGTGTTTATAAGCGAAGACAACTCGTTAGATTTAGGTCCGTGATACAGTTTAATTAGTTGACATGTACGGCACTGTCTCACAGAAGGTCGTCTACCTAAACCCACGTGTTCATGATGTAAACTACACGTTTGAAGCTCTGACAAAACAGGATCATGAGTCCACTCACGAGACACCTTATCCCAAATCTTCTTTACAGCATTCGCAGCTACATTAACCAAAAATGCCTTTGGTAATGCATTTAACTCTTCTGCAGTAAAAGTGTTTAGTTTCTTTTTGCATGCATAAGACTTTACGATCGCCTTTTCAACTGCGTTACACTTAGTATCTGTTAGAAATGACATGATGTCTTTACTCTACAAATGTTTCTTTTACACTAAGGTTATTTCGACACTGCAGTTTACATATGTTGTTCACTTCCCGGCATGCACTGCGACACAACCAATCAAAGAGCATGCATACATGTTGTAAAGACTGTTTACTTGTTTCTCTACTATGCTCTTTCGGAATAGTTTTAAATGATGGGCACCCTAATTCATGCATGTCGATAATTTCACATGATGATGGTAGAAAATCACGCAACCATTCTTTCTTTTCACAACCCTTTAGAAGAACAAGATCTGCTCTTGACAAATGTGCATTCATCATTAAAGGTAGAAAACGATAAGGTATTCCTTTTTCTTCCCACTTCAAACCTAAATTGTTTTCAATCCACTGAGTCTGCTTTTTATCTTCATCTGTTTGCAAACAGTAAGGGAACGGTGGACTAAATACTAAACTAACAAGTTTTGGAGCCCACAACACACTGCAATCTAACACAGCTACCTCTTTAAACACAAATTTGTTTCCGTTTACTTTAAAGCCTTGCACATCAACTATTAAAGTTTTCGTCATGTTTGCACTCCACAGTCTATCACTGTTTCTCGAAGACTAAAGCTTTTAGTCAACGAACGGGTTTAAACATGCACAATGACGTCATCACAACAGCACGTGCTTACTCTAGCTTTCCCGATGCGTGATTAAACTTGTTCGAATTTACCGCCACCACATTTCAACTAAAGAGTGCAGCAGCGAGGTAAGCGATGTAAGATGGCGGGTGACAGCTTGTCAAATAGATTTTTTTTTCAAATGTAAGTAGCTAAAGAGGGCAGCACTGTTCTCTCTGGATTAAAGATGGCTGCTTTGCGAAAAGAATTTTTCAAATTATCCGCCACCACAAAGAGTGCAGCACGGTGCTCTCTTGATTAAAGATGGTGGATGACAGCTGAAGAGCACATAGAATTTGTTTCCAAACAAGAGTACGTGGAATGTACCTCCACCACATAGAGTGCAGCACTGTTCTCTGTAGATTAAAGATGGCGTATGACAGCTGACGAAATTACCCGCATGATAGCAGCACGGTGCTCTGTTGATTAAAGATGGCAGATGACACCTGTCAAAAAAATGCACATGGCTTTGTTTCCAAACAAGAGCACGTGGAATTAGCCGATACAATATTTCAAACTAAAGAGGGCAGCACTATGCTCTGTTGATTAAAGATGGCGGATGGTAGCTGTCAAAAAGCACGTGAGTTTGTTTCGAAACAAGAGCACGTGAAATTTTTCAATTTGCCGCCACCACATTTCAAAGGTATCTAGCTGAAGATGGCAGCACGGTGCTCTCTTGGTTAAAGATGGCGGATGATAGCTAACAGAACTTTTCAAATTACCCCCTACTACGTGCTTAAGGTAGTAGCCATAAAGAGTGCAGCACGGTGTTCTGTGGATTAAAGATGGCGGATGACAGCTGACGAAATTGCCCGCATGATAGCAGCACGGTGCTCTGTTGATTAAAGATGGCGGATGACAGCTGTCAAAAAAGCACATGGCTTTGTTTCCAAACAAGAGCACGTGGAATTTGCCGCCACCACATTTCAAAGGTATCTAGCTAAAGATGGCAGCACTGTGCTCTGTTGATTAAAGATGGCGGATGACGGCTGTCAAAAAAGCGCGTGAGTTTGTTTCCAAACAAGAGCATATAGAATTTGCCGCCACCACATAGAGGGCAGCACGTGCTCTCTTGATTAAAGATGGTTGCTGTCATGTGGAATTGCCTGCCACCACAGGTATCTAGCTAAAGAGGGCAGCACTGTTCTCTCTGGATTAAAGATGGCTGCTTGTCGAAAAGAATTTTTCAAATTATCCGCCACCAGAAAGAGTGCAGCACGGTGCTCTCTTGATTAAAGATGGTGGATGACAGCTGAAGAGCACATAGAATTTGTTTCCAAACAAGAGTACGTGGAATGTACCTCCACCACATAGAGTGCAGCACTGTTCTCTGTAGATTAAAGATGGCGTATGGCAGCTGTCGAAATTACCCGCATGATAGCAGCACGGTGCTCTGTTGATTAAAGATGGCAGATGACACCTGTCAAAAAAAAGCACATGGCTTTGTTTCCAAACAAGAGCACGTGGAATTTGCCGATACCATATTTCAAACTAAAGAGGGCAGCACTATGCTCTGTTGATTAAAGATGGCGGATGGTAGCTGTCAAAAAAGCATGTGAGTTTGTTTCCAAACAAGAGCACGTGAAATTTTTCAATTTGCCGCCACCACATTTCAAAGGTATCTAGCTAAAGATGGCAGCACCGTGCTCTCTTGATTAAAGATGGCGGATGATAGCTAACAGAACTTTTCAAATTACCCGCTACTACGTGCTTAAGGTAGTAGCCATAAAGAGTGCAGCACGGTGTTCTGTGGATTAAAGATGGCGGATGACAGCTGACGAAATTGCCCGCATGATAGCAGCACGGTGCTCTGTTGATTAAAGATGGCGGATGACAGCTGTCAAAAAAGCACATGGGTTTGTTTCCAAACAAGAGCACGTGGAATTTGCCGCCACCACATTTCAAAGGTATCTAGCTAAAGATGGCTGCACTGTGCTCTGTTGATTAAAGATGGCGGATGACGGCTGTCAAAAAAGGGCGTGAGTTTGTTTCCAAACAAGAGCATATAGAATTTGCCGCCACCACATAGAGGGCAGCACGTGCTCTCTTGATTAAAGATGGCTGCTGTCATGTGGAATTGCCTGCCACCACAGGTGTCTAGCTAAAGAGGGCAGCACGGTGCTCTGTAGATTAAAGATGGCTGCTGTCAAAAAGCATTCTTCAAATTATCCGCCACCACATTTCAAAGGTAAGTAGCTAAAGAGGGCAGCACTGTGCTCTATAGATTAATGATGGCGGATGACAGCTGTCAAAAACACGTGGCTTTGATTACCTCGCGCTAGTTAGGTTAAGTTGGTAGCACTAATGTTTAGACCCGTCCAGATGGCAGCACTGCGGATGACAGGTGACGAATTTGCAGCTACTGCGATAAAGAGGGCAGCACAGTGCTCTGTGGTTTAAAGATGGCGGATGACAGCTGTCAAAAAAGCACGTGGCTTTGTTTACCACGCGCTAGTTAGGTTAAGTTGGCACTACTGAGGTTTAGGCCCGTCAAGATGGCAGTACTGAAGTTAGAAATGCGTTGTTGTCTGTCAAAAAACACGTGGCTTTGTTTACCTCGCGCTAGTTACGTTAAGTTGGCACTACTGAGTTTTAGGCCCGTCAAGATGGCAGTACTGAGGTTAGCGATGCGTTGTTGTCTGTCAAAAAGCACGTGGCTCTCAAAAAACACGTGGCTTTGTTTACCTCACGCTAGTTAGGTTAAGTTGGCACTACTGAGGTTTAGGCCCCTCAAGATGGCAGCAGTGAGGTTAGCGATGCGTTGTTGTCGATGACAGCTGTCAAAAAGCACGTGGCTTTGTTTACAAATTCAAATCTCGCGCCAAAATTCAAATTTCCCGCCAAAATTCAAATTTCCCGCCAGAATTCAAATTTCCCGCGGGAGGAGGCCGCAGAACTGTCCAATTGTACTACTGAAGTTTATCCGTGTATTCTTTTATTTACCTGTAAAGTAGTTTATCCTTGCAAAATCTTGTTTCCTTATATTTTAAAGGCACACTTCTTATAACAGATCATGCCCGTCATCGGTAAGGGTCTGCTTTACAAAGCCATACAAAAACACCTTTGCGTGTACTTTAGACACGGTATACATTGGCCGTTCTCATTGGTACTCGTGTCAAGGAACACCAACGTAATAATCGTCTCAACCAGCCAGACAAATCATTAATAGCTAAGCACCCCCTATCAACGGGTCATGATAGCGCGTTCCAAGACGTAGGATTACTACTAATATAATACCAATATAGTTGGTGCGTTATTGGACATTATAAACTTTCCAGCTAACTCATTCCTGGTTGCCAGCGTTTCGCCCCAGTGTGCTAAGTTGGGCTCATCAGTTGGAAAACAGCACACCGGCAGTGCCGAGAGTGCTCCAAGTAGCCATGCGTCTTGGTGGGTGTGAGCACACTGGGGCAAAACGCTGGCAACCAGGAATGAGTTAGCTGTCCAATAACGCACCAACTATATTGGTATTATAAATTTACTCATTCGGAACAAATATTTCAGGTTTCCTCAACATCTTTATGATACTACTAACATGTTCTCACTCCTCCCTGGCCTGTACTAGGAACTGTCCCAGCATTCGCCTTAGTGCAGAAGAATGGAAAACCACGGAAAACCATTCTCAGGACAGTCGAAAATGGGGACCAGCCCCTCTCCGCCTCACGAAAACAGAACCGTAGAGCCACGGTAGAGCCGTGTCGACATCTCCTCTGCTTGGTTGGCCGGTCGGAGTGCAGAGCTGTCGGACCACATGTGGGCCCAGACTCACCCTGCATCCTCCGACCAGATGCTGTTACCCTCACTAAACGTAGGCTACTTCATTATCATGAAGTGCAAAGGGAAGGTCAATATATGTACATCACATAATAATTTATTCACTAAACTAATTACACTGTACAAAATATACATTAGGACACAGTGGTCCATGATGTAGCGCACCAAACTCAAGACCGACCGTTACCCAGGCAAGTCTCGTAACTCGCTGACGCGTCAGTCCGCCTCCACTTCCACCGGGGATGTAGCAGTCATGCCGTTCAACAGACTGCCAACAAACCCTGGTTTCCAACATGCCCGGCTACTCGATTGAACGACCCAGAGTAGCGTTAAGGTCTGATATATTGTAGTTCAATCAGTCAATACTGATCTGCATTTAGGCCAGTCGCGCAGGTGGCAGATTCCCTATCTGTTGTTTTCCTACCCTGTCCTTAAATGATTTCAATGACATTGGAAATTTGTTGAACATCTCCCTTGGTAAGTTATTCCAATCAATAACTCCGCTTCCTATAAACGAATATTTGCCCTAATTTGTCCTCTTGTATTCCACCTTTATCTACATATTGTAAAATTTCCTACTTCTAACGACACCACTCAAACTTATTCGTCTACTGATGTCCTCTCACGCCATCTCTCCACTGACACCTAGGAACATACCACTTAGTCGAGCAGCTCCTCTCCTTTCTCCCAGTTTTTCCCAGCCCAAACTTTGCAACACTTTTGTAACGCTACTCTTTTGTCGGAAATCGAGCTGCTTTTCTATGTATTTCTTTCCAGTTCTTGAATCAGGTAATCCTGGTGAGGGTCCCAAACACTGGAACCATACTCTAGTTGGGATCTATATACACTTCCAATAATTGCAATGCAAAAGACCATTTTAATTATTCCAACTATTCAGGCAATAATTTAATTGCTGGTCCGGGGCTAGCCAACCGTCGGGATTATGTAATATTTGAAGGTGAAACATGAGAAAATGGACTTAACAAGTAACAAAAGACGACACGTTCAAGAGGAATGCCACTGAAGAGTACCTCTCTCAACTCACCGGCTAAAATTAGTACCAAAACTCACGACTACAAACTAGTATCCAAGTAAACATTTTAATGAGTATCAGAATTCACGACTCCGTGACGTGCGTATCAGGCCACACGCCATATTATACATTTATGTCAAAATACGTTATATTAGCTTTAAGACCACAGCAAAATATTTTAATAATAATAATAATAATAATAATAATAATAATAATACACGTCTGACTTTCATTCAGCAACCATTACTTTCCCCCGTGATTTGGGGTGGCAGAATAACGTTCACAGTATCCCCTGACTGTCATAAGGGGTGACTAAAAGGGCTAGATAAACAAGTGATAAGCAATCTGACTAAATGCATAGAGTGGTAGAGCGACCGCGAGGCCCTTAGCATTGCTTCACTCGCTCCTTGCAGCCAGCTACCCTAACCGACTCTCCTTAATCACTTCTTGTTCTTTTCCGACCCGACGCTATTAGATTTGCAAGGCCTATGGAGTCTTTCATTTTCATGCCCTTCGTGGGCCTTTGTCTATTTTCTCGATACCTTCAGTTTTAATTTCTTTTCCCTCTGATTGGTGTTAATAGAGAACGGCTGCGTAGTTAAAACAGTAATCACCACCATCTTTTCCTTCACTGTTTTCAACCCTCACTGATATGCATTTGCCATTTGCACATTTTCTTGACTGGGGACAGACGCTCCATCACAAAATATCGTCAACAGCGCTCTGGACTATTTTCCAAGTCATTTAGCGACAGAATTTCAAAGATAGCGACTTCGTCTTAATTTAGATAAAATTGTGACGAGTTTATTTGATTGATGGATTTGGTGAGTCGATACTACATAGCACTGGTGGCGCGTGGAGACCGTCCGTCGTAGCCGCTCACTTCCTGTAAGGGAATGGAGGTAGGTAATTGTCATTTCCCTGTGATGGTAACGTTAGGATTACTTCTCATTGGATTATTTCGAAGGCATTCACTATTCAATTGCCCCACTCGTTCTAATGAATGATCGACAAATGGAGTCGCTTATTTCAGTCGATTATCCATTTGACACACTTAAGCCGAAAAATGTATATCCGATTATTCTACGCGATATAACGGAATGATATTCGAAGCTCATTCGATTGTTTGATTATTTAAATAAACGGATGGAAGTTATTCAATTATTCCATCACTGAACTGGCCCTGCTCGTGAGTTCCGAGGCGGCACGAGTGCTGAAGTTGTGTGCCGTCGACATGAACATAGATACACTTTTTACGCTCTAATAATATTTAATAGTGACAGCGAATTTTACTCCCGATTTACCCTAAACCAAGACAGAAATAAGCATGAAGTAACCTGAGGAAAAGTAGTGGACGTATTTCAAATAAACACTTGAGATGCAGTAACGTAGCTTTTGTTCAGAAAATGCTATTCCACTTGGACGGCGAAACGCAAGGACAAATAACTTATTTCACATTAGAATATTGTAAGGAGAGAATTGAGGTGGATTTTCATGAGTTACACCTTCAATAGGGCGAAGTTTGAGACCCATACCACTTACAAATACTGCATAGTGTGAATACATCGCTCACGAAGAGTTGGCCATGCAGCCGTAAAACTAGGCCTAACCCACGTATAGTGATGACCCCCAAATACAACACCATAGTAGTATAATTGGACAGTTCTGGCGCCGCCACCGCCACCGCAGGCTCCCAGAGGCCTCCTCCACCACCACCACAGCCAGAGGCCTCCCAGAGGTCTCCTCAACCACCGGCAGGAAATTTGAATTTGTAAACAAAGCCACGTGCTTTTTGACAGCTATCATCGACAACAACGCATCGCTAACCTCAGTACTGCCATCTTGACGGGCCTAAACCACAGTAGTGCCAACTTAACCTAACTAGCTCCAGATAAACAAAGCCACGTGTTTTTTTGACAACCACGTGCTTTTTTGACAACTGTCATCCGCCATCTTTAAACTACACTGTGCTGCCCTCTTTATCGAAGTAGATGTAAAATTCGTCACCTGTCATCGGCAGTGCTGCCATCTTGGCGGGCCTAAACCTTAGTGCTACCAACTTAACCTCACTAGCGTGAGATAAACAAATCCACGTGCAGCTGACATCCGCCATCTTTAATCTATAGAGCACAGTGCTGCCCTCTTTAGCTACTTACCTTCGACGTGCAGCTGTCATCCGCCATCTTTAATCTATAGAGCACAGTGCTGCCCTCTTTAGCTACTTACCTTTGAAATGTGGTGGCGGATAATTTGAAAAATGCTTTTTGACAGCAGCCATCTTTAATCTAGAGAGCACCGTGCTGCCCTCTTTAGCTAGATACCATTGAAATGTGGTGGCAGGCAATTCCACATGACAGCAGCCATCTTTGAGCACCGTGCTGCCCTCTATGTGGTGGCGGCAAATTCTACATGCTCTTGTTTGGAAACAAACTCACGCGCTTTTTTGACAGCCGTCATCCGCCATCTTTAATCAACAGAGCACAGTGCTGCCATCTTTAGCTAGATACCTTTGAAATGTGGTGGCGGCAAATTCCACGTGCTCTTGTTTGGAAACAAAGCTATGTGCTTTTTTGACAGCTGTCATCCGCCATCTTTAATCAACAGAGCACCGTGCTGCTATCATGCGGGCAATTTCGTCAGCTGTCATCCGCCATCTTTAATCCACAGAACACCGTGCTGCCCTCTTTATGGCTACTACCTTAAGCACGTAGTAACGGGCAATTTGAAAAGTTCTGTTAGCTATCATCCGCCATCTTTAATCAAGAGAGCACCGTGCTGCCATCTTTAGCTAGATACCTTTGAAATGTGGTGGCGGCAAATTTAAAAATTTCACGAGCTCTTGTTTGGAAACGAACTCACGTGCTTTTTTGACAGCTACCATCCGCCATCTTTAATCAACAGAGCATAGTGCTGCCCTCTTTAGTTTGAAATGTGGTGGCGGCAAATTCCACGTGCTCTTGTTTGGAAACAAAGCCATGTGCTTTTTTTTGACAGGTGTCATCTGCCATCTTTAATCAACAGAGCACCGTGCTGCTATCATGCGGGTAATTTCGTTAGCTGTCATACGCCATCTTTAATCTACAGAGAACAGTGCTGCACTCTATGTGGTGGTGGTAAATTCCACGTACTCTTGTTTGGAAACAAATTCTATGTGCTCTTCAGCTGTCATCCACCATCTTTAATCAAGAGAGCACCGTGCTGCCCACTTTGTGGTGGCGGATAATTTGAAAAATTCTTTTCGACAAGCAGCCATCTTTAATCCAGAGAGAACAGTGCTGCCCTCTTTAGCTACTTACCTTTGAGGCGGTTAATTTGAAAATATCTATTTGAAAAGCTGCCATCTTTAATGAAAAGAGCATCGTGGTGCTATCTTGCGGGTAATTTTTTACGTCACAGTTGTCATCCACCATCTTGCATTGCTAACCTTAGTGCTGCCCTCTCTATCTACTTACCTTGGAAAAAAAATCTATTTGACAAGCTGTCACCCGCCATCTTGCATCGCAAACCTCAGTGCTGCACTCTTTAGTTGAAATGTGGTGGCGGATAATTTGAAAAAATCTTTATGACAAGCAGCCATCTTTAATCCAGAGAGAACAGTGCTACCATCTTTAGCTACCGCCATCTTACATCGCTTACCTCGATGCTGCACACTTTAGTTGAAATGTGGTGGCGGTAAATTCGAACAAGTTTAATCACGCATCGGGAAAGCTAGAGTAAGCACGTGCTGCAGTGATGACGTCATCATGCATGTTTAAACCCGTTCGTTGACTAAAAGCGTTAGTCTTCGAGAAACAGTGATAGACTGTGGAGTGCAAACATGACGAAAACTTTAATAGTTGAAGTGCAAGGCTTTAAAGTAAACGGAAACAAATTTGTGTTTAAAGAGGTGGCTGTGTTAGATTGCAGTGTGTTGTGGGCTCCAAAACTTGTTAGTTTAGTATTTAGTCCACCGTTCCCTTACTGTTTGCAAACAGATGAAGATAAAAAGCAGACTCAGTGGATTGAAAACAATTTAGGTTTGAAGTGGGAAGAAAAAGGAATACCTTATCGTTTTCTACCTTTAATGATGAATGCACATTTGTCAAGAGCAGATCTTGTTCTGCTAAAGGGTTGTGAAAAGAAAGAATGGTTGCGTGATTTTCTACCATCATCATGTGAAATTATCGACATGCATGAATTAGGGTGCCCATCATTTAAAACTCTTCCGAAAGAGCATAGCAGAGAAACAAGTAAACAGTCTTTACAACATGTATGCATGCTCTTTGATTGGTTGTGTCGCAGTGCATGCCGGGAAGTGAACAACATATGTAAACTGCAGTGTCGAAATAACCTTAGTGTAAAAGAAACATTTGTAGAGTAAAGTCATCATGTCATTTCTAACAGATACTAAGTGTAACGCAGTTGAAAAGGCGATCGTAAAGTTTTATGCATGCAAAAAGAAACTAAACACTTTTACTGAAGAAGAGTTAAATGCATTACCAAAGGCATTTTTGGTTAATGTAGCTGCGAATGCTGTAAAGAAGATTTGGGATAAGGTGCCTCGTGAGTGGACTCAAGATCCTGTTTTGTCAGAGCTTCAAACGTGTAGTTTACATCATGAACACGTGAGTTTAGGTAGACGACCTTCTGTGAGACAGTGCCGTACATGTCAACTAATTAAACTGTATCACGGACCTAAAACTAACGAGTTGTCTTCGCTTATAAACACTTATCATGGCTGTGGAGAGAGTAAACAAGGAAAAGGTGAAGAAACGTGCTGGGAGAAAGATGAGGAAGCGTGTTGGGCGTGGACTCATCAATAGAGTGATTGATCTTCTTTTCTTCGTGCTTCATCTCCCCTGCGCCCCTAGAACACGTTCGCCTGACACGTAGTTACATGCTGCCTGCATAGAGTATGTCGTGTAGCTGTTAAAATCTGCTTCGTACAGTTATGCTGTGTGTGTGTGTGTGTGTGTGTGTGTGTTATTACCTAGTGCTTTAGCTGCTCAGAAGAATATAGCAGCACTTGTCGTTGTTGGTGTAATAAAACGAAAACTGAGTGACAAAGACCGCAAAATAAACAAAGGATAAAAATGTATATATATATATTCTAAAATAAATATGAATTGTCAAAACATATTACAGGTGTTGTTTAATCCTACAGCATGTCCTAGTGACTTAGAAGAAAGGAAACGTAGAGGATTAAAAGAAAATACACGTAATATTTAAAGTACACCCTCTTTATTAATCCATGAATTAAAGCTGTTATTAAAACCAAGCCATTTAACATACAGTTTATTGCCACAACGTCGAATAACACGTTCAACTAAATAGTGATCAGGATATTTTGTTTTCTGCAGTTCTTCGATGTAGAATCCTCCTTCAATAGGCTGTCCTCTGAGATCGCGAAGTAAATACGTAACTGGATTAGTAAGCTTAACACTTCTGATTTGAAAAAATTCAGTGCTCCAGTTAGGTGTGTATCCTTTTGCAAAGATAGACTTGTGTTTGCTGATGCGAACAAAATCACCTTCTTTAAAGCGACGGCGACGTGGATCAGCTGTTTTAATTACAAGGTGAATAGCATTTATACGAGGTGTATTCTTTGTAACAAGACGTGGCTTTGTTCCGATAGTGCGATGAGGTGTATCGTTGTAGGTAGATAAAAGTCTAGGTAGCAGATCAATCCAACGATATGAACCATGCGCTGTAAATTCTCGCCACATCATTGTTTTGAGTGTACGATTAAAGCGTTCTACAACACTTGCCTTGAGATTGCTGAACGTGGAGTAGTGTTGAATGCCAAGTAACTTGAGGTAAGAAGAAAAATCCTTGTTGTAAAACTCTTTACCTTGATCAGTTTGAAGAAGCCTTGGGCAGCGTTTCGATTCTTCAACAATATGTTTAAATGCTTCTTTAACTTGAGCTGCTGTTTTAGAACGCACGGGTTGTGCAAAAGCAAACTTCGAGTACACATCGATAACAGTAAGTAGATACTTATACCCCTTATTACTAGAAGCATATGGAATCATTTCTACTAAGTCTGCTTGCCAGAGATCATCTTTTCCTCGTGTAATAACGCGTCTGCGACAGTAGGTGCGACGTGCTGGTTTATGTAACTCATGTGCGATGTTTACCTTTACAGGTGAGATCTCCTCTTGACGAGCCATTACAAAATAATACCGGCATAACGTAGTTCTCTTTCTATTTCTAGAATTTCTGATCCGTGACCAGTGTGACCAGCCTCATGCGATGCTCTTAAAAGTTGTAATCGTTCAACGAGTAAGTTTGGGTCATTCCAGTATCCTACATCCACATACGGCAACAAAGGCTTGTAGATAACATCTAGACTACGTGCAGTCGGAAACAGCTTAGAAATAAACTCACGATACCTGTAAATCTTATTCGCATTTACAGCTTCTGTTCTCTTGTAATTACGTCGTGTTGCATCAGTAGCAAAAAGTATTGCTTTATATTTTTTAAGATCATCTTGTAAAATTATATCCTTGTCAGGTATTCGTGAGAAAAGAAGTTCTAAGAGTCCTTTCGTAGGTTTATAGGTAACACCTTTTACAATGAGTTTGTTGTTATTAATCTTAACATTTGAATTTCCTATCCGGAAACAGTCATCTTCGTAGCGAATACCGTAGGTAGTGTCAGTTTGTCCTGTAAAAAGTTTTCTATATAAGGTGCAAAGAGACATCCATAAGTATCTTGAATAAAAGTTCTAAACTGATTGCGATACTCTGGTGTAATCATAACCTCAGACAAAGATGGTAGATTTTGCGTCGATGTAGTAGGTGTTTCAGCAATAACATCTGTAGTTAAAAACTCAACACGCTTAGATGGTGGTGTATCATTAATTTCTTCTTCTCCTTCTTCTTTATCTTCCTCTTCCTCTTCTTGATCTACATCCTGCTTCTTCTCTTCCGTATCTTCTTCATGCTTCTCTTTATGATATGATGTTTGCATAGAAGCAAAACTTGAAGTAGACTGCGGTAATGAAGTAGAATTAAAAATTGCTTCGAGTGGTGTACTTAGTTGTGTTTTTAAAAATAAATCCGTGTCTGCTTGAATACGTTTAAGCTCTTTAAATTTCCGTCGAATATTGTTTCGAGCTTGGATGATATGTTTTGTGATCTCCTTGCTAGATGTTAACATGATGATGGTTTTTAATCAAGTAGTTCCTGTAATTCTGTGTTAATGCATATAAAATGATCGAAACCCATGCGATATCGTCCATGCTGTACATCACTTTCTTTATCAATAACTAAAAAGCTGTAACGGTGTAATGACCAACATTTAGCACACATACGTTTAAAGTCATCGAATGTCATATCAGTGTTAACATGATCGTTATACACATGTCGCATGTTGCGCTCATCTTGCCGAAAAAGCACAATAACATTTGCGTTGTCGCGTATCAACTGCTTAGGCACACGAGAATAGGTTTGGCACAAATAGATGCAATCAACATATTTATGCCGACACATACTAAAGAATGCACGAATTACGTTTTGCTGTTCTGTTGCGACATCATCAAAGATCATAAGAGAATTAGGAAGCACATCGTCTGGTGATGGTACTTGCTCATGTGAATTAAATTTAAAATATCTTATTCCATCTTTAACTAGATCGTGCATTACAGTTTGTAGAATAGTATATAGCGGCTGATAGAGAGACTTTGCGAAAACGTAAATATTCTCGAAGCGTACACCATTTACAGAAGTAATAAGTGTGAGTAAAAGATTTGTTTTCCCGCATCCCGACGGACCTGATATAATACATCGAACAGTAAAAGGAAACAACGTTCCATGACGTTTTCTTGTAGTTGTACTAGAACTAGGTAAGAGATATGGCACAATGTCGGTAACGGGTAGCGCGTGTCTTGCTGCTTTATAATCTTCATGATAACTGAATCATAAAGTACGTAATAGTAATATATATTAAACGAAACGAGAGGCAACGGTTAGTTTATGATTTTGCTCTTGACTAGTAAAGTCGTGTCCAGCATGGTAAAACAACGATATCCAAACGACATGAAGAAGAAGAAGAAAGTAAAAACTGTTGGATGGAAAGATGTTATAAAGGCTGCGCAAAAAGCTATTCGAGGGGAATACAATCCTCGTGTAGCTATTACTAAGGGGTTACGCGCAGCAAGAGCAAGAATTTCTACAAAGTGCAGAGCAATATTTAGTAAACGTGCACGAATTATTCCTGTACCAAAACGAGGAGGATTTCCTCCTGCGCTGTTTGCTGGCCTAGCAGCTTTAGGGTCATTGCTAGGTGGTGCTAGTGCTGTAGCGAGGACTGTCAAAGCTGTAGAAAAAGCGAAACAACAGTTGAGAGTGAACGTCATAACAAGACGACGGAGGCAATTGCGTTACGAGGCAAAGGTGTGAACATGAAGCTAGCGCCATACAAGAAAGGGCTTGGAATCTACATTTATCCAAAAAATGTCTACTGAATGCACTGCCACATCGAGCTCTAACGCATGATGAAGTTTTTACGTTTGCTAAACAAGTAGGAATTCATTATTTTCGAGGAGTGTATATGCGCGATCAACTACCAGCGCGCCCACGTGAACGTGAAAGTGTCGTAATTAACTTGGACGACAGTCGTGGACCTGGAACTCATTACGTTGCTTATGTAAAACGTAAATCTAAAGTATGGTATTTTGATAGCTATGGAGATTTACCTCCTCCTTTTGAGCTCATACGTTATTTCGGAAGCAGTGCAGACATTGTTTACAATAAAAACCGTGTGCAAAACTTTAATACACGCATGTGTGGACGATTATGTCTTATGTTCTTATATCAAACCCAGACAGTAGAGAAAGTGCATTAGTGTCTACGTGATGACGAACAGTGAAAGAACGTTTGCTGTACGTGGAGAAGGACCTGAAACAACCGTCTATTTTAATCCACCAATCGAACTTGGTTATCAGCCGCATAGTCTTGGACTAGTATCGTTTGAAAGCTACAATAAAATCTATAATGTGCGTGATGGTTTAAGCAAGTTCTATTACGATGAGTATGTGCTAACACTACCCTCAGGTAGTTATACAGTAGACGATATTCACGACTATATTGAAAGTACGTTAATTGATCAGTTTGGGGAAGATAATTTAGTAATCATAATTACAAGTTCTCAATCACTATAAGCAACATTACACATAAATGTGTTATTGAATCATCATTTAAGATTGACTTCAAATCACAACCTGATTCGATTGGACCACTGCTTGGATTTTCATCGAGGGAGCTCCTACCGAACGTACGTTACGAGTCTGATCAGCCTATAAAACTCTTCGATGATTAAAATGTGAACATTACTTGTAATATTATTACAGACTTGAATAGTAATCTACAACCTTCGCACGTCCTGCACGACTTTATTGTTACAGAGGAACGTGGATATACTATCTGTGAGAAACCAGCAGTAGTTCTTTATCATCCTGTGTCTGTAAAACACATTAGCAACATTACTCTTAGACTTGTAAATAAACATAATCAGCTTATTCATTTAGATCAGCACGCGTACGTAGCTTACAAACTACATCTTAAACCAGTATGAAAACCATCTATAAAACACGGTGTACATTCCGAAGACATACTACATGTGTGCAGAGACACATCGAGTTAACAGATACCCATAAGCAGATACTCCAAGATTTAGGATATACACTACTACAACAGAATGGAAGAAATGCTAGACATTACGAATACAGTAGAAAGTCGTGAAGGTGTAGTACGAAGTGAGCTTCATTCCTATCAACCTTTTACGTTTGGATTAAATAACAATGATGAAATTCATTTTATTATTAATCAGCAAGATGTTTACACTTTACCACACGAAAGCTACCTCTATATTGAAGGACGACTAGAAAAGTCTGATAGAAGTGGACCAAGCACTTCACAACTAAACAACCATGCTCTAGCTTTTCTCTTTTCTGAAGCGCGATGTGAAGTAAATAATGTTGAAATAGATCGAACGAAGAATGTTGGTATTACAAGTGCAATGAAACTCTACCCTTCTTTCTGTGATGAAGAAAGTAATCTTTTGCGGATGGCTGGATGGTGTCCAAAAGCTACTAACAACTGGATGATTAATGAGGATGGAACTTTTACGGGGATGTTATCACTGAAACATATTTTTGGATTCGCAGAAGACTTTACACGTATTATAATCAACGCAAAACAAGAGCTTTTTCTAATCCGTGATCGAAGTGATTACAATTCTCTTAAAGCTGTAGAAGCACCAGTAGAATCGAAAATAACACTGCATCGTATACTGTGGCGGATTCCACATGTAACCTTATGTGATCGTGAAAAACTTCGATTGCTCAAGATTGTAGAAAATGATACACCATTACCTATACGTTTTAGAAGTTGGGAGCTGTATGAATGTCCTGTGTTACCACCTACAAACAAGCATAGCTGGGCTCTTAAAACATCACGTTTTACTGAGAAGCCCTTGTACATTATTTTTGGATTTCAAACTAATCGTAAATTCAATCATGAAAAAGATAGCTCACTGTTTAAAAACTGTAAATTAAGACACGTTAGACTATATCCCAACGGAATTACGTATCCCTACGAAAACATCGACATTAACTTTGAGAAAAATAAGTTTGGGATGCTCTATGACATGTTTTGTACATTTCAATCATCGTATTATCAGAAAGAAGATCGTCCGCTATTTACACCTCAAGAATTTAAAAATAAAGCTCCGATTGTAGTTATAGACTGCTCTTATCATGAAGAATCTATAAAAGAATCTCCAGTTGATATTCGTTTAGAATTTGAAACATCTGAAAACATTCCTGCTAACACAGCAGCCTATTGTCTTATTATTCATATGAGTGATGTTACTTACCATCCGCTAACGAATATTGTTACGAGACTATATATAAGAATAGATCTTTGTCATTTTCATTAGTGTGTGCTTCGACATCGTACGCTATGGAACAAAACTGTAAATGTGCATGCTGTTTGCATGCTCATACGCAACATCTTATTTATGTTTCACGAGTGAGTGAGGCTATTAAGATGTTCTATAAACATAGATCGTCGATGCCGAAACATCTTATTCAATACTTACCACCAGGATTTTTATATACGTACGCTGCCTCTTACGTACATAATTTTTGAGACATCCTTCCTCTACACAGTAAGATGTCGATCGAAGTAGCTTTATGCAGAACTTGTGAACGACATTACAAGCATCAAGGAGAAAATGGTGATGATGATTGGGATGGACCAAATCCGAGGATTGAACACTGTACACAGTGTATGAATGAACTTTCTCTAGTACCTCATGATGATGATGATGATGATGATGATGATTCCGAAAAGGAATAACAGCAAGGTAAGAAGTATATGATCTTCTCTGTAAAGCATAACATACTTAGTATAATATATTTCTAAATGTTTTTGTTTAATTTGAATGTTGCAGGAGGCATTTCAGAAGCATACGTTGTTAAGAAGCACACCAACCTTGTCAGCAGCAAAAACGAACACTGTTGTAGTACATTTGTAAATAAATATTTGATCGCATTCAAAAAATGTTGTACTTATTGCATTGCTTTACACCGACTTACTCTTAAGAAAAACGATCAGGTCTAAACATGCACAATGACGTCATCACAACAGCACGTGCTTACTCTAGCTTTCCCGATGCATGTTTAAACTTGTTCGAATTTACCGCCACCACATTTCAACTAAAGAGTGCAGCATCGAGGTAAGCGATGTAAGATGGCGGTAGCTAAAGATGGTAGCACTGTTCTCTCTGGATTAAAGATGGCTGCTTGTCATAAAGATTTTTCAAATTATCCGCCACCACATTTCAACTAAAGAGTGCAGCACTGAGGTTTGCGATGCAAGATGGCGGGTGACAGCTTGTCAAATAGATTTTTTTCAAAGGTAAGTAGCTAAAGAGGGCAGCACTAAGGTTAGCAATGCAAGATGGTGGATGACAGCTGTGACGTAAAAAATTACCCGCAAGATAGCACCACGATGCTTTTTCATTAAAGATGGCAGCTTTTCAAATAAAATTTTTCAAATTAACCGCCTCAAAGGTAAGTAGCTAAAGAGGGCAGCACTGTTCTCTCTGGATTAAAGATGGCTGCTTGTCGAAAAGAATTTTTCAAATTATCCGCCACCACAAAGAGGGCAGCACGGTGCTCTCTTGATTAAAGATGGTGGATGACAGCTAAAGAGCACATAGAATTTGTTTCCAAACAAGAGTACGTGGAATTTACCACCACCACATAGAGTGCAGCACTGTTCTCTTTAGATTAAAGATGGCGTATGGCAGCTGAAAGGTTAGCAATGCAAGATGGTGGATGACAGCTGTGACGTAAAAATTACCCGCAAGATAGCACCACGATGCTCTTTTCATTAAAGATGGCAGCTTTTCAAATAGATATTTTCAAATTAACCGCCTCAAAGGTAAGTAGCTAAAGAGGGCAGCACTGATCTCTCTGGATTAAAGATGGCTGCTTGTCGAAAAGAATTTTTCAAATTATCCGCCACCACAAAGAGGGCAGCACGGTGCTCTCTTGATTAAAGATGGTGGATGACAGCTGAAGAGCACATAGAATTTGTTTCCAAACAAGAGTACGTGGAATTTACCACCACCACATAGAGTGCAGCACTGTTCTCTGTAGATTAAAGATGGCGTATGACAGCTGACGAAATTACCCGCATGATAGCAGCACGGTGCTCTGTTGATTAAAGATGGCAGATGACACCTGTCAAAAAAAAGCACATGGCTTTGTTTCCAAACAATAGCACGTGGAATTTGCCGCCACCACATTTCAAACTAAAGAGTACAGCACTATGCTCTGTTGATTAAAGATGACGGATGGTAGCTGTCAAAAAAACACATGGCTTTGTTTCCAAACAAGAGCACGTGGAATTTGCCGCCACCACATTTCAAAGGTATCTAGCTAAAGATGGCAGCACTGTGCTCTGTTGATTAAAGATGGCGGATGACAGCTGTCAAAAACGCGCGTGAGTTTGTTTCCAAACAAGAGCACGTGAAATTTTTCAATTTGCCGCCACCACATTTCAAAGGTATCTAGCTAAAGATGGCAGCACTCTGCTCTGTTGATTAAAGATGGCGGATGACGGCTGTCAAAAAAGCGCGCGAGTTTGTTTCCAAACAAGAGCATGTAGAATTTGCCGCCACCACATAGAGGGCAGCACGGTGCTCAAAGATGGCTGCTGTCATGTGGAATTGCCTGCCACCACATTTCAAAGTTATCTAGCTAAAGAGGGCAGCACGGTGCTCTCTAGATTAAAGATGGCTGCTGTCAAAAAGCATTTTTCAAATTATCCGCCACCACATTTCAAAGGTAAGTAGCTAAAGAGGGCAGCACTGTGCTCTATAGATTAAAGATGGCGGATGACAGCTGCACGTCGAAGGTAAGTAGCTAAAGAGGGCAGCACTGTGCTCTATAGATTAAAGATGGCGGATGTCATCTGCACGTGGATTTGTTTATCTCACGCTAGTGAGGTTAAGTTGGTAGCACTAAGGTTTAGGCCCGCCAAGATGGCAGCACTGCCGATGACAGGTGACGAATTTTACATCTACTACGATAAAGAGGGCAGCACAGTGCTCTGTAGTTTAAAGATGGCGGATTACAGCTGTCAAAAAAGCACGTGGTTGTCAAAAAGCACGTGGCTTTGTTTACCACGCGCTAGTTAGGTTAAGTTGGTACTACTGAGGTTTAGGCCCGTCAAGATGGCAGTACTGAGGTTAACGATGCGTTGTTGTCTGTCAAAAAACACGTGGCTTTGTTTATCTCGAGGTAGTTAGGTTAAGTTGGGACTACTGAGGTTTAGGCCCGTCAAGATGGCAGTACTGAGGTTAGCGATGCGTTGTTGTCGATGACAGCTGTCAAAAAGCACGTGGCTTTGTTTACAAATTCAAATTTCCCGCGGGTGGTGGAGGAGGCCTCTGGGAGGCCTCTGGCTGTGGTGGTGGTGGTGGTGGTGGAGGTGGCCTCTGGGAGTCCGGTGGCGGTGGCGGCGCCAGAACTGTCCAGTTATACTACTCACCATAATGGCGTGTGGCTTTTAGTGCCAGTGACCTGCGCGTCATGCACCCAGCCGTCGTGCCAGCCGAATTTACGAATGATCGTCAAAATTCCCGACCCTGCCTTTATTTTAAGCATTCACTGACAAGCTTTGCAAAATTAAATTTACAAATATGGCATTCAAAGGTACAACAGAAGTTACAGGTCCGTTTAGGGTAAATCGGGAGTAAAATTTGCTGTCAAGTGTCCAGTCCACAATAACTTGATGCATTCACCCCCACAGGTTAATCTTCAATACTTTGTTTGTATAATAATTTATAAATGCATGCTCGGATACCTTCACTCCAGTGACAAACAGCGCTTTTCGTCCCAGTAACTACTTTTACGATTTTCGGAGACGGCGAAGTTGCGGAACTTAGTTTGGCAGAGTTCGTTTACATACCAGTAAATCTAAGGACACGAAGCTAACCCAGGGGACTGAGCTAGGATCGAACCTAGGAGAACGCCAGTGCCTCAATCCTCTGAGCCACTACAGCTATTACAACCGTAATTTATTCACAAGGCACTAGAATTTTCATGGATATTGTTGAATCAACCGACCAGAAACTTATCACTACAACCAATGCGGTTTTAGCGAGTGTCTGTCTACGGCTGAAGTCAACATTTGTCATTTTTTTGGAGTTAAGTGCGGGGTCACAAAAATACTAGTTCGTAGATTTCCTGAATTAATTATTTGGCATTGTTTGAGTCACAGAACAGAGAATGATGCTCTCCAGGATCACAATCACTTTGAAACTATTATATAAGCATTATAATTATTCTTTATAAAATCGGTCGCCGAAAAATTGGACAAAACTTATAATTGCGTCGGAATTGGGAGTAGAAATGATTAAAAACTGTTCAATATAAGCTGTGCGAGCGGAAGTGTTTCACTGTAGAAAGGCTTCAGTCTAAGAGAATTTCTTGAACAATTAGCTTTGTTTTGTCACGTAGGCCTTCATGACAGACCGCGAAGCGAACAAACCTATTCAAAGGACCATCTTTGTCATAGAATCTATGAAAATTTAGCGACAGCAGTCTGACTCGCGCCCAGGTGATGCGAGCGGTTCAGATTGGAGAACAAGCAGCACATCTTATAGAACTAACTCAAGCGTATCACGTGCCTTCCTCGGAACAGAATCGCATCTTTGATGTACATTAAATTAAATCCAAGCCCTTTCGTTAAACGGGGCGCGTTGCTTCGGGAGCATCATGCAGCCACAACAGATAAAGATATAAGGGCCTAATTTTGACCTGCGGAGTTCCATTAAATATTCATTTATTAGTGCACTGGATCCTGAAAATGTACGAGCTAATTCTCCAATCCACATTTTAGCATAAGTGACCGGCATTGTTTTAGACTGTACGTTCACCAATGTAAATTATTTACGAGTACACATTCACACTTTCTCATTACTTATTAATGTATACAGTATTTTGTTTTCTGATCTATAACAAAGCAGTTGAGGCTTCAATGATCTGATCTTTGTCTGGGCTGGTCCAATTTAAGATTATTCCAATCTTTCACACAAGCTAATAATAATAATAATAATAATAATAATTTGATAAATTAGAAACACGTGGGGAGTGACTCACATGCAAGTTCTTATCTTAAAATTTAGATGCGCTAGGGCACATGGATGAGTGTTCATGTTTTGTCCGTTCTAAGTTTAGTTGTAACGTTGCCTACGAGATATACAAGGCCGGGAAGTGGACCGATAGAAAGGCGGGACGCAAGTAGTTTTATGAACGTCCGCTAGAAGTCTCGACATCTTGCTATGCTGCTCGCGCGAAATACATTCAATTAATAGTACATGTTTGTTTCTAAAGACGTAAAAAATCTACAAATAATGAAGTTAGGACCACGTAAATGTGATTTCGAGTGATTCGATGTAAAGTAAAACACATTTAAGTGGTATTCGGAATTATTTTAGGCGAAGTCAAGTGCGATAATTAATAAAAGAAACACATTAAAAATGACTTACCATGATCACTACTCTTGTCACTCACATTTTTAATATCTTCCAACTTAAAGGCTTCGTCCTGAAGTTCTTTTCCAAGTCGTGAGCATCTGTAATTGTATGAGCTTCATTGTCGAGTACTGGTTTTAAAAGTTTTGTAATGAGAGTTACAGTCAGTACTCTCTGATCACACTCGTCACATTTGAATGCCTCAATGAACTTTGGAACAACAAAAACGAAGTTTTTAAACTAAATCCGTATTTCCCAGATAACGTAATAAGTGACGCGTAAAATTTAACATATTTCGCTGGAAGTAAACAAATTCTTTTGAGGGGTAGCGTAATGCTCAACGATCTTTGATCCTAATGAGGCACATCAATGGACTGTCAGTAGTGGCCGAGGGTATCTGTCCCAAGCATGATTCACAGTTCGAATTTTCTTCCGCAACTCGAACAAGATAACCACATATCATGGCCAAGGAAGACAACTCCAGAGTGACAGGACATGGTGTCATTCTTAATATCAATAGCATCTTAGATAATATAAAACCACCGGGTGAGTTGGCCGTGCGGTTTGGAGCACGCAGCTGTGAGCTTGTATCCGAGAGATAGTCGGTTCGAATCCTACTGTCGGCAGCCCTGAATATGGTTTTCCTTGGTTTTCCACTTTCACACCAGGCAAATGCTGGGGCTGTACCTTAAAGAAGGCCACGGCCGCTTCCTTGCCTTCCTAGCCCTTTCCTATCCCATCGTCGCCATAAGACCTATCTGTGTCGGTGCGACGTAAAACCAATAGCAAAAAAACTTCCAGATATTTTAGGCCTATTAAAAATAGCACATCTGAAAGAAAATACAATAATCGCGAATTGATTAGTTAGCTTACCTTCGAGGGTATCATCCAGTAGGCCTATTTCCAGAACTGTTGCTGATCAGGATTACGATTATAGTGTACTCGGGGCTTGATAGCCATTTCATCTACGATAAGGGATCCTAACGTTTCCTCCACGCATGTCAAATTCATGGTTTCGTAATGGAGGTATTCTTTAATGAGGTGGTGGTGGTGGTGGTGATTATTGTTTTAAGGGGAAGTACAACTAGGCAACCGTCCTCTATATAACACTAATCTGAGGGGAAAAAATGAACGGATCGGACACTTCAAAGATGAAGATATCGGCCAAAGGAAGACAACGACCACGTGAAAATGAAAGAATCCCTAGGACTGGGGAACCTAATACCGTGGGGGTCGGAAAAAACAAGAGTTGACCAAGAGGAGCCTGATAGGATAGTTGAAAGTGAGGAGCCTAGCACAAGTGGAAGCAATGCCAGGACTCAGCTAAGGGTCCCGTGGTCACTAACCCACGCTTCAAAGTCCAGAGCCCCTGGGGCATCTTTTAGTCGCCTCTTACGATAGGCTGGGGATACCGCGGGTGCTATTCTACCGCCCCCACCCACAGGGGGATCTTTAATGAGGGGTGTTATTCTAGCTTTTTCGATTCGAAAAGGCAACATAGGCCTAATTCGTGTCTTTTGATGCGGTAGTCGGAGGCAGTGAAGTGTTCTAATGAATCTGTAACCCATAAGCTGAAGTCTCAATATTTAAAATGTAAATTACAGACTCTGGATGACGTCCCAGGCGACCAAAGCGAACCTAATTCGCCCCCCCCCCAATCGTCCGGATGTAGCAATTATCCACTTATCCTTTAAAACTGGATCGGCTGGAAATGATTGAAAACTCCGATTGTTCTCTCTTTCTTTTTTTTTTTTTTTTTTGGACGAATTGGACTTACAGTACGATATACCATATTTTATACAGTATATGAAATTTACTTCGAGTTCATTTGAACACTAACAGCAAGTGGAATCTGTAAGTAAACGTATTAAAAACACTTTTCTCCATATGTTAATACACTACAGCACATGAAAACTATAGCACGATGTCGAGACATCTGGCGGCGGTACTACGAACCTGGTTGGGGACGGTTTTTATGCTCAGAACTAGCGCACACTTCCCGGCCTTGTATATCTCGTGGGCAACGGTTGTAATCGAGTTTCGAATTGATCTGCTTGTACACGTGTTTCTTCACTACCTCCACAGATGGCAGCACCTATATTTGATTGACGTGCCATCTGCTGGCCGATCTAATCTTCGATCATATATCCATTGCTGATCTGTCGCATTTTCATTTACCGGGTTCTACACTTCAAACTTCCAACATTTCGTATGTGCACATCGGTCTTCTATCACCGTGACAGGTTTGGCGCATGCGCAAATGAGTTGCAGGATTGTGATAAGTCAGGTTTAAGTCCTCTCAGCTTTAATTACTGTGTTGATGGGGTGACTTCCTAGCTGTGATCTTCATTGGGGTAATCAAGTCTCTTCACTTGGTTATGAGGGTAGCTAGGGATGTAAAGGAGGGGGCAAGACTAGAGATGGGCACTATCGACTGAAAACTACTATCGACTACTCGGGCGATAGTCCCTTCGAACTATCGACTGAATAGTTGAATGTTTTCAGTCGAACAAAAGTATTCATTACTTCCTGTTGAGGAGACTGAACAGTCGAATGAAAGTATTCATATCACGCAAGTAGTCATTCCATGAAAAACATTCGAATGTTTCCAGTCGAAACTCTCCGTATCAAAAGTGGAGAGTCGTACTTTTACGAATTCGACTCGATTTAACGCAAATTACGAATAATTAGAAATCACTTGTATAGACACCCATTAGAAAAAAATTAATGTTATATTGAGTGACTTACAAATTTATTCAAAGAGACCCACGTTCGCAGCCATGAAGTCCACTCCGCTCCACATTAGGAATAAGAAGCTGCACCACCTGGATATCCCAGTTCCGTATTCCATTCACGGACAGCGGATACCAGACTCCGATTTACGCACTTGTCCGTACACGGGGCTAACAAATAGAGAGATGCCCTTAATACGAACCAACATCATATGAATGGCCTTTCTTGGTCTTAAATGGACAGTGAAACGTAGAAAGACGACAATGAGGCTCTATTCCCGAACAATGCTAACAATAATAATATGAAAAGCTTATTGCTGTAGTACACAGTCAAGATATATATGAGAATAGCCAAACACACTATCGTACTACTGTATTTTCTAGATGATTATTATTATAGTTATAAATGAATAACGTAATTAATATAAACAAATATGCAACGAAATAAAGAGCACATAAACGACAAGAGAAAATCGCCATATTAAGTAGGTACCTATAAAGTTAAGATATTATATATTACATATCCGAAGTGACTATAAACCGATATTCCATTCGGTGTGACGGGAGTGCGACTGAATTCAGTCGACTTGTTTAGTGCTGACTGGAGAGCAAAACGTGGGAGGTGCATGACGGGAATACGACTGAATTCAGTCGACTAGTTTTTAAAGTAGTCGACTGTTATGCCGGAAGACCCTCACCAGCATTGCTTGATACATAAAGTGGAAAACATCCAAATGAAAGCAGTACGATTTCTTCTGGATGATTTCCAACAAAAAGGCAAGAGTTATGTTGGGCTAATTGAGTTGTTTATCCCCATTGGCAAGTCTCGTGGCAGGTAGACAAATGAACGCCTTGAAAGAAACAATTTATTACAAGAACTTCCTTAACAGTAGCAAATATATCACGGGTAGAAAAACGTAGCACAGCTTATCTTAGAGTACACAAATTACAACATAGGAATGTGAGGAAGAGTAGACAGTGCCTTTCATTCACAACAGCAAGGACTGGGAAGAAAAACCACCGCAGTATGTGATGTCCCTTTTGCCTACAAAATAATTACAATTGCCAGTTACATGTATCACAACTCACTTCTTCTAAATAACACAGTCTGTCATTTGAGAAACCTCACATCTGCACGTTCTAAAGTTTGCCAAACATTTGAGTTAGTTGCATGTAGAATATCAGAGATGTGCTCTTGAATGAGAAACCGTCGAGACGACACTATTAAACAGAACTACTTGTCTCATGGGAAAATGTTTCTCACTGAGGAAGAGCTGCACAGAACTCTCTACTCACTTGTATTGAAAACAACTCACCGCATTCACAATTTACACATGTGGAAAACATTTGAAATTCCCATCAGAAAGGAAATAAACAGCAGATGTGCTACTCAATGACCAGAGACAGGCACAGGCTAGCGCTACAGGAACAAGTATGCCGTAATATTTTGTAAGAACTTTTCTATTTCACGAAGATTATCATACATTGCTCAGTATTTTGCATAGTTCTTTTCTACCTCCGCTAATATTCCATTAGGCTTTCCAGACACAAGACATCTGTAATAGTGGCGTGGTAACAGTGTTTAGTGCTTGTCTGCGACCATAAACCAGAATGCTTGAACACTTTGGCATCAAGAAAATGAACTGGTACAATATCTCCTCAAACTAAAGAAATAGAACGTAACGAGCTACGTATTCTGAAACAGGAACTATCTTCCACAGGAACATTATGCTGCGAAACAATCACACAGTTCTTTCATCAACAATGATAAAAAATATCACTTTCACAATATTGTCTTACACGTTTGGCTCGAACGACCTACAACAGATTTGTTAGGGACATACGTTGTGTACTATTCCCAGAAGTCACCAGACTGCTGTATTCTAAGCAATCGAATTCCCGTTGGCAAGGTGCTTTCGTAGCAGTAGTTCGCTTCTGGAATAAAACTATTTCTACTTTTTAAGCAAGACAACGAATAGTGCTTAACGAAACCTTTGCTGTAGGTCGTCGATACACTTTCATACATTTTACAAATACTTCGGAATGAAAATTTTCAAAACATATACAGTGTACTAAAGAACAAATCAATTCCATGACTAGGGTTTGGCACGTATTTAACTACGGACAAGACGAAACTTTACCCGAACCGACGTTTCTCACTTTAGAACTATCCAGATCATTACTAATCACCCTGATCAGAGTGTCTGGTCACTACTTCGCAGTGCCGTTAATGAGACGCTCCTCTTCAGGTTCAGGCTCGGGATCTGGTCGAGAGATCATTGTCTGCATCTTCATAGACTCGAGCTGGACCCCTGAAGTCCAGTCGTCCTTTCTGGAAAGAGAAAATTCCTCATTTAGACAAGTGTTTGCCGGTACACATCGTGTTTATGACCTGAAGCGGGCAGCACATTGGTAACAGCTCCAACTCTGGGACAAATTGAATGTTTCAGTTTAAAACGGAATTTGACATTCGAACACGCTTACTAAACAGATATCGGTAGCGTTCTGCTACCGACCGCGAGCGAACAGGGAATTACATCAGCTGTGACACCACTGAGAGAAGCTGTTCTGCCCCATAAAGACGACCTCGTCATGACCAACACGTCGTCCTCGCTCATGTAGCAGGCAGGTTTTCCCATTTGAGATTAGTTCATTATTCAAGACACGAAATACTCAATTCATTTTAAACGCTCTGGAGTAAATTCTCTCCTCTATTTTTAATCTAAGTTTAAACGAATTTTATGGTAAAAAACTATAAAACATTTTAGGACCTTCAAACGAAAATAAATTATCCACGTAAGATATTCATTGAATCATACTTAAATACGCCAATTAGAGTGATGCAGACCTGGGAGTGCGGCGCCTCTTGACGATGGCGACGCTTGCCACAAGAATAGCGAGCACCCCAAAGGCCACCATGAGGAGAGATACCACGAGGCCTATGCTGGGCAGCAGCAGCAGGTAGCCCAGGGACACGGCCATGTCTGCTGTCATGGAGGCTCGCTCCTGGAACCACAGCACCGGGAAGAAGACACGGGGCAGGCCGCTCAACATCCTGGAACACAAGACATTTCACTCCATATTACTTCCACACTTGAAGCAACCCACCTCCACCAAACTTGGGGAACGGCAAACCTTTCATACAGTTGTTCATCAAAACCTAGCGACCGCCGGTCGCCCCGACGGTGAGCGACGAATCTTCTCTGTCGTTAGACCGGGGCCGCTGCAACGCGAACCAGCCCTCGGATCTCAGTAAAAATCCTGTCCTGGTCGGGGCTCCGGCTAAGAGGCACCGCACCGCCAGCTATGAACTAGTGCAGGTGAAGGCGAGGAACGAACCAAGGACGCGGCCGGAACCTTGCGACGCGGATATTGACTCCTGGTGACGTACTTACGTGTGTCCTTCACATAACGGACAATACCCCGTCAAAGTGAATACAATACATCATTTTCATATTATTGTGGAGAGAAAAGTAAAATATTAACTTATCAGCCAGAAAAAAGTCGTCGATGAGTACGACATGTGAACTGTATTAACAGCTGGAAATGTGATCATCTGTTGTACTACCCAGAATAAATGAAGGAATGGAGACAACACGAACAACGAAGAAAATAACCCAGTACCATCTCGTTGAGAGGACGACCCGTCTTTAAAAGAGGATCTGATATTAATTAATGGCGTGGAAATGCAGGAAACCAACCGCCGGATCTCAACACGGGTAGACCTTTAAGGAAATGTTTCTATGCACTGAATATTAATTACATTTAAGTAGATGTTCACAAAAAAATTCATTTGATTTTCAAAACATTCGGCGCACTTGTTACAAAATAATTCTGTAAGCCTATCCTCAGCTGGTGCACTCTTGTGAACTGAGGAGTCAACTCAAATGCTAACTTTGAAATCTATTTTCCAAAGAAGCACTTCCACCAACACTCATCATACGAGCACAGTTCGCTTCACTGTGCCTGAGGTCTCCTGTCACAGCGATCCGGCAGCTGGCAGCACACCAGAATTGCGTGTCCACCTTCCGGTGGCACCGCCAGCATACCCCGTTTGTGGATCAAACAGTGGAAGAAGAGTGGAACAGAGTTATGCCTCACAATTTGGTATTTTGTCTGCCAAGACGAGGACTTTGCTGTCAGATTCTAATGACTGTACGCAAATTGTTCCATTTCAAAACGTAGACTTTCGCGAACACTAAATTACGTAATAGAATGTTGGAATAAGGCTGCAGACCGCAGAGAACGAAGTTATCTTACAAGGAAACAAGTTTTAATCACTCTTAATTTTCAGGTACTTACCTCCTTATCGCACGAGTCAGTTTAGACTCAACTAATTGTAAGAGTTTGTTGAAAGCTTGTTCATTCATGGTCCAAAAGGTCTTGTAGGAATCAACGTCTCCTGTGATCGTTGGAGAGAAGTTCACTTTCACCTCGCCACGGTTTTGTCCACTTTCAACATCGGCCCTTTCTTTTCGGCGGCGTGAATCGCTCATGCAGCAGTACATGGTACAGACGTGCACATTAATGGTGTCCCGACTGCCCCACTCTAGTACTGAAAAGGAGGGGAGAGAGTGAAGGCCACTCCAGTACAAAACAAGTGGGAAGGGAGTGAAGGGGGTAGTCCCGAAGGCACAATGACCCACGCATTGCTGCATGCAGACAGCCCGCTACAAGACTTTGTTGTGATTGAAATGGGCACAGTGGCGGATGTATTGAAGTACAGCATTTACTCTGATAATTACAGTATCAAAAGGTAAACGAGGTTTTTAACCGAAAAGTATTTTATAATAGATAGGAATATTTTGTAGCTGCGTTATATCGGGTCGTAATTTGAAAATACCTTTTACTGGTTCGTAACTTTGTTCTGAATTTTACTGAAGTTACGTTATCATAATTTACCACCTCGGATATAGAATTACGATAAATTCTATAAACAGAAAATTAATATGCTAAAATAAGATATTGAAGTATCACTGTGAAAGCACTTCTTTATAAAAATAACTGAAGATACATTTTACTTCTTGAGCGATAAGAAAATACATCTAAAAATAATTTAATATCATTCGAATTCAACTTCCATAAAATACAAAGTCGTGTCTTTACAACAAAAATGCTATTATTGCAACATCTCAACATAATTATTATAAAATGAACACATTTTTACAGAAATATCTTATAAAAAATATGAACGTATCGCATCTTCCTCGAAAATATATAAATAAAATAAACGTACGGTAAAAGAATAAATATAATGCACTGTCTATAGATAGATAATTTAAAGAGAAGAAAACTCATAACTAAAGAGTGGTGTCAAGTGACGGGTTCCTCCTCCCTCCCAGAATCAATAATCAGTCCATGCTTATCACTTGCTCTAGCCGCTTGGGAATGGAATCTATTGTATGTTGGAAAAAATCTGGTTCATTCCTTAGATTCACCCAAACTCGATGGCAGTGCCGCTCTTGTCCGCTCCTGACCAAACATGTTCTATTATATTTAAGTCAGCCGATTTGGGAGGCCAGTCAGTCAGAATGCTGTTTGAAGAAAGCTTCGGTTACATGTGCAGTGTGAACAGAGCAGTTATCTTGCACAAACCTGATAACGGAAACTTCTGTGTCGAACACTGAGAAGAACGGCACCTTCTAAAATATCTACATATTCACAAGCATTCTCCTGGACCAGTGACGCAACCCGACTGATTAGTTATCTGGAAAAAGGGCTTCCAACTGGACGCCAGTACTTCAGCTGTTTACCTGGTTCAGAGCAAAATTCCTTTTCATCCAACCAAATTGTAATTTCCCATTCCTGTCGTGGAGTAACACTTTCAGCCTACGCGAAGTTCTCTTTGGATAAGAAGACGTCGCCCCTTTTTCGCAGCTCGGCGATTGTAAATACCTGCCATGTGGAGTCGGCGACTCACGGTAGTCCGGCTTACTGGCAATTCCATTGCGGCAAATCGCATTATCGATAGTTGCAAGCGGAGAATTGTCCATACTTTGAACGATATCAGCATCCTGTTTCGGAGTAGTTCTTCCATGATCTACCAATCTTTCTTCACCATCTCCAAACTGTCTTTCGACTGCATGAGCTGTTGCTTGGGGACCATGTGAGCCTCACACATGCCAATAATACGGCCTCGATAGGAGCCATCTTACAATGTTTGTAGGCCAGGGTGTGTTCACACCCTTCCCCTCCTTTTCGGTACTGGAGTGGGGCAGTCGGGACACCATTAATGTGCGTGCGTGTACAAGCCATAGTGAGCGCCACTATGAGCCGCTGAGGTGGTGGTGCTTTTTGAGGATCCAACCAGCCACCGGTCGGAATGCTTAACTGGGCCAAGACCACGTGTTTGGGACACAGATTTTCGGAAAAGTGCCAGGGAAATTGAAGTCCAAAAGTGAGACTTCTAAAATTGTTGTTTATTACATCCATATTCTCATTTTGTATTTTCTGTGAAGAGGAGGCGGCCCTCCCGTGGTGTCCGGCGCTACTGACGGCCTCCTGTTGGCGGCCCTCCCGTGGTGTCCGCCGCTACTGACGGCCTCCTGTTGGCGGCCCTCCCGTGGTGTCCGCCGCTACTGACGGCCTCCTGTTGGCGGCCCTCCCGTGGTGTCCGGCGCTACTGACGGCCTCCTGTTGGCGGCCCTCCCGTGGTGTCCGCCGCTACTGACGGCCTCCTGTTGGCGGCCCTCCCGTGGTGTCCGCCGCTACTGACGGCCTCCTGTTGGCGGCCCTCCCGTGGTGTCCGCCGCTACTGACGGCCTCCTGTTGGCGGCCCTCCCGTGGTGTCCGCCGCTACTGACGGCCTCCTGTTGGCGGCCCTCCCGTGGTGTCCGCCGCTACTGACGGCCTCCTGTTGGCGGCCCTCCCGTGGTGTCCGGCGCTACTGACGGCCTCCTGTTGGCGGCCCTCCCGTGGTGTCCGGCGCTACTGACGGCCTCCTGTTGGCGGCCCTCCCGTGGTGTCCGCCGCTACTGACGGCCTCCTGTTGGCGGCCCTCCCGTGGTGTCCGCCGCTACTGACGGCCTCCTGTTGGCGGCCCTCCCGTGGTGTCCGCCGCTACTGACGGCCTCCTGTTGGCGGCCCTACTTCCGACTGTACTGGACGTATTGGACTGATCTCATGAATGTAGGCACACTATAAAGAGTTTACTGCATATACAGAAATTGATCTATATTACTGATATTGTATACAATGACCCTTTTTCTTTGCTAGGGGCTTTACGACGCACCGACACAGATAGGTCTTATGGCGACGATGGGATAGGAAAGGCCTAGGAGTTGGAAGAAAGCGGCCGTGGCCTTAATTAAGGTACAGCCCCAGCATTTGCCTGGTGTGAAAATGGGAAACCACGGAAAACCATCTTCAGGGCTGCCGATAGTGGGATTCGAACCTACTATCTCCCGGATGCAAGCTCACAGCCGCGCGCCTCTACGCGCACGGCCAACTCGCCTGGTACAATACCCCTTAACAAAGAACATAGTAATTTAGAATGTATGCAATGTCGCATTTAAAAAATGTTAATTAAGTAACATCGACATACAATTCATCTCTCATGCAGATACAAACCCGGTGCATGCTCACAACAACAAACTACAGATTTAACTGTTTCTGAGAAAAGTGTAACAATACCCTCTGTTCATTATTATTATTATTATTATTATTATTATTATTATTATTATTATTATTATTATTACGAATTACACTCCATCTGTTTCAATAGTCAATTCATTTCAGGATGACCTAATAAATGCACACACACAAATTTAAACAAAATTCTAACCAGTCATGAATGTCACACTAATTACCAGTCTATTCTTCAATCTCTCTACCATATGGCGCACCAAGGGTCCAGCCCGTTCCTTTACCTGGGACACTAATCCTTAAAAGTAGCCATCACGTACAGGAAATCGTCTAGGAAAAAGCCTCCGGGATTTCCTAAACCGAACCCTCGCCCACACAAGGAAAGGATTTCCTTGAGGAAATATAGTAATTTTTTGAACTCGCTTGCCACGAGCAAGGTTCATTTTGGTATATTTGTATAAATTCTGTTAAAAGTTCTCGAGACATGACGAAATAGCACACTCCCGACAACACTTCACTTCACAAATCCTCAAGGCCTACTGCCGTCAACACACAACCGCAGCAAGAGACTACGAAAATCCGACCTGCTTGGCCTCAAGGACGCCGCCACACAAGGATTGGACTGCTCAGGCCGCCTTTACTTTCACTCTCCCAAAGTCGAGTCACATCCTACAGTGTAGAGAGCTGGATTTGAACACTGTGCCCCAGGCTATACTACACACGACGACTGTTCGTCGGTTCGACTCCAGTCCCAACTCAAGAGCAGGACGATACTCACAACAGCGAACATTTATCCTCGCTGGTCTCTCCGACACAACAACAACTACTGCTTCAAACCTCGGTGGGGCACTGGTGACAGGCAACAGCTCTGTCGCCCTCAGCCCAGCCACCGAACCCCAACTCACTGACGGAGTCTAACTCTCACTCCGAGTGCCTCCCTTGTTATAGCTCGCGTCATTTGATCCAGAAATTTCACGGAGCAGAACATTCCCGCTGAATCTGCAAGAAACTCATCGGTAACAATAGACGGCTAGGCCGGCCCCGGCTCCCTCCTGGAAGCAACGAAAGGGGCTACCACGGGGCTCGCACGTAACATTATTATTTCTTTCTTAATCAATTTTTCCCCCAGGGTTGGTTTTCCCTCGGACTCTGCGAGCGATCCCACCTCTACCGCCTCAAGGGGAGTGTCTTAGAGCGTGAGACTTTGGCTCGGGGGATACAACTGGATAGTAGGACCAGTACCTTGCCCAGGCGGTCTCTCCTGATGTGCTGAACAGGGGCGTTGTGAGCAAATGGAAAGATTGGAAGACATAGATAAGGAGGAGGCTAGGAAGCGGCCGTGTTACCATCCCAGCATTTGCCTGGAGAAATACCACTTCGAGGATGTCTGAGGTGGGAATCGAACCCATCTCTACTCAGTTTACCTACCGAGGCTGAGTGGACCTCGTTCCAGCCCTCGTACCACTTTTCAAATTTTGTGACAGAGGTGGGAATCGAACCCGGGCCTCCGAGGGTGACAGCTAATCACATTAACCACTACGCTGCAGAGGCGGATTTTCTTTCTTTCTTTCTTTCTTTCTTTCTTTCTTTCTTTCTTTCTTTTTCTTTCGTTGGTTTTTACCTCGGACTCAGCGAGGGATCCCACCTTTACCGCCTCAAGGGCAGTGTCCTGGAGTGTGAGACTTCGGGTTGAGAGATAAGATTGGGGAGAAGGACCAGTACCTCGCCCAGGCAGCCTCACCTGCTGTGTTGAACAGGGACCCTGTGGGGGAATGGGAAAACTGGAAAGGATAGACAAGGAAGAGGCCGTAACATCCGTGGTACCATCCCAGCATTTGTCTGTAGAAGTGGGAAACCACTTCCAGGATGGGTGAGGTGGGAATAGAACCTCCCTCTACTCAGCTGGCCTCCCGAGGTTCAGTGGACCCCGTTCCAGCCCTCGTGCCACTTTTCAAATTTCGTGGCAGAGTCAGGAATGGAATCCAGTCGTCCGCGGTTGACAGCTAATCACACTAACCAGATTATTATTATTATTATTATGGAAATATTTTGGCGCCAGAATACAATACGTTCAATTCAGGAATGCAATATACAGCGTGATGATTAACGAGCTGACAGAGGAGTTCATGTGCTGTACTGCTAAACAAGTCCCTGGACCACGGAGATTTTATCCAATGAAGGCGGCCGTACCATATACTAGTGACTGTTTGAGCGCAGGGGACCAGGAGCCAAGGATGTGGCTTGGCTTGTGTAACTACCAGCCTGGTATAATTCAAATATTTTTTTACCGGAGAGGCGTAGTTTCGCGGAATAATAGCGGTAAGTTATAAATTTCTCGTAAAAATGCGCCTTTCTTTTTCCTCGTAGCAGGTTCAAATTACGCGCTTGCCATTCAATCGGAGGTTATCCCGTGACACGGATTGAAACCGCCCACAGCCTTTGGCCCGTTACCAGTGCTCACATTAGCATTCTGGTGACCTGGCGGGGGTCTCTAAGTGTTATTTCCACTGCACTCTACTTACGAGACATAGTCGTGTGGTTGGAGCAGAATGTTGATTTGGAAGCGAGCAGCGACGTCCAGAGGAATGCCAGTCTCCTGAAACAATGAACAAACTATTAATGTGAGAAGTTCCTCTCCAAATGGCAAACAACATTTCTTTGTTCAGGAAAGAAAATAATTCTGGTCAATACATGCTCGTAACAGGTTTCTTGTCAATTATTTCCATTTTGTTGTAAAACCCTGGGGTTTCATATCACAAATTTAAATATATTGGCTATTTCTTGGCATAAATATTCTGAATATAATGCTGTGAAAAAGCACAAATCGGAAATGTATCATTACATTCATGAGACTTTAAGAATAATTCTAAAGAGAGCCAGTAGAGCACAGTTAGGCAGAGGAGATCCGAATTCTTAGGGAAGAAGCACCAGATGGAAATATGTCGCTCAACTGCACTGGAGGAGTGAAGAAGTTGTTCTGCACCTGCGTTATCACAGCTAAACTTTTAGCAGACCTAGGGAGTGGCCCTCATCTTTGTTTGCCCGATACCCAAAGTGTCTGTTCCGTTCCATTTTCCCCCTCTGATTGGTGGGTCATCAGCACCACCAAGTGGCGAATGGTCTTTAAGTGCTGTAACTCGTTAACCGTTCAAGAGATCGAGTTGGAGCCTTTTAACTTCTTGGTAACGTAGCCCCAGTCAGGCCTGGAACAGCGCATTTTCATATTATCGACAGTTTAAAGAAGAACTGCTACCTGTGTCGCACCCGGCAGCTTTAGCCAATCAGAGAGGATTACTCTCGTTAGTGGTCGCTCTCGCGGGTACGTGCAGCGCAACCATCATCTCTTATTTTTAACGGATAAGTTCATTAAACATCTACATATTAATGGCTATTCATTACTGAAAGAACATGAACAAGCCTCATATTTCAGCTGACTGGTCCAGTAACCAGTTCATCTCCAGCTATTACGTGACTCTTTGAAAGTAATTTATCAATATCCTGAAATCAAATGTAATTAATCGTCTAAAAATGTTTCTCCATCTCATCCTACTAGCGTCATTGGCCGCAAACCACTTCCTTGACATCTAACAGTTGATCTCAGTCTATCAGCTGGTCCTCACATCGCGTCCTGCAGGCAGGAACTTCTCATATGTCATTTACCACTTTGTTCTGGACCTTTATGGTCGCGTGGACAGATGGGCTTGTTGGGGAAGTGAAGGAGAACAAGTGAGATTTGCAAACGTATTTTCAGCTGAGGAGCGTCACTACAGTTCCAGAAATAGTTTTGTCGCTCGGTACAGGCCAGCGGTGCTGTATATGAGCCGACACATTCTTAAAATATACGTCGTGTCTACGAGTTACGGTGATAGCCCTACCTGACCATGGAGGAATTACTCGTACAAAAACTCACCGGCTCAAGTGTGATGTAGAAGCGGTGCTTGTCGGGCTCTGGCTGCAGTCCATCCACCTGCCGAAGGTAGAAGGGGTCTGCCAGGTAGAAGTGCGGATAAGAGACGAAGGCAGGAGCGCCGTACCGGCACGTGGACACGTTCAGCGCCCCTGAGGGTACACACTGCCCGCCACAGAAACAGTCCGTCTTGTTGTCCAACAAGTCCGCTCCTCCGCTGTACCGGTAGCCGCTAATGCCGTGGACTGTCTGCTCGTCCAGGTACTGGAACTCTATCGACCTGCAACAACACGAAGCGCTACATTCAGGAGCGTGACGTACTGCACATGGAAGCTGACAGACTCGCATCGCGTGTTCATGACGATTCTAGAAATTTCTTGTTGGAATTTAGTGATCGGGGCGCGATGTCATCGAACATTTAATTGTAAACTATGTGGCCCACAAAGACTTGAACAGAGTTCGTTCAGTCACCGCGTACTGCACGGCGTAATGAGCAGCTTACCAGTGCAGCTTCAGGTGCGGTGATGAGGTAGCCTTGTCCCTTGATAGCGTCGTGGAGTCTATCTACTCTGCTAGCCGACTGCACGTGTGCTCACCTGCAGAGGTCCGGGGAGAACATGGCTCTAACAAGTGCTCACCTGCAGAGGAACGGGGAGAACATGGCTCTAACAAGTGCTCACCTGCAGAGGTCCGGGGAGAACATGGCTCTAACAAGTGCTCACCTGCAGAGGAACGGGGAGAACATGGCTCTAACAAGTGCTCACCTGCAGAGGTCCGGGGAGAACATGGCTCTAACAAGTGCTCACCTGCAGAGGTCCGGGGAGAACATGGCTCTAACAAGTGCTCACCTGCAGAGGTCCGGGGAGAACATGGCTCTAACAAGTGCTCACCTGCAGAGGTCCGGGGAGAACATGGCTCTAACAAGTGCTCACCTGCAGAGGTCCGGGGAGAACATGGCTCTAACAAGTGCTCACCTGCAGAGGTGCGGGGAGAACATGGCTCTAACAAGTGCTCACCTGCAGAGGTCCGGGGAGAACATGGCTCTAACAAGTGCTCACCTGCAGAGGTCCGGGGAGAACATGGCCACGGTGTCCTCCTTGGTGCGGCGAGGAGGCCACAGCTCTCCCGCAGACCCGTTGACGTGGCCGCACGGCCCAGGGAAGAACTTGGTGGTGTTGCCGCCGTTCCAGCGACTCAACTTGCCCAGCAGGGAGATGTCGTCCGTTCCTGTGTGCATCGTGAACTGCCCGTCGTAGTCCACCGAACCGTTACGCTGTCAACATTTCGTATGTGTTCAGTTATCAGCAGGTCTCTAAGAACTTCACACCTGTTGGTCAGTAAAACTTAAAAGAGGAACTGAAAAAATTAGTTAAAGCTCTTAAGCGAGAATTTTTGTGACATAACATTTACTGCGGCGATAAAGAGTCTCTTTTAGAACTAAAGTTCAGCACTCGGAGACGTATTTGAAGAGCCACATTAGCTAAGAGAAGTTCAGGCCATATTATTATTATTATTATTACTCACTAATATATGATATCAAGAACTAAATACATTTGCATAAGCCACAGTAACAAGTCGTTATTTCTAAGGCGCCCCTCATGACACACTCTGATGTCAGCAGTACCGTGAAGGTGATACCATGACACACTGATGTCAGCAGTACCGTGAAGGTGATACCATGACACACTCTGATGTCAGCAGTATCGTGAAGGTGATACCATGACACACTCTGATGTCAGCAGTATCGTGAAGGTGATACCATGACACACTCTGATGTCAGCAGTATCGTGAAGGTGATACCATGACACACTCTGATGTCAGCAGTATCGTGAAGGTGATACCATGACACACTCTGATGTCAGCAGTACCGTGAAGGTGATACCATGACACACTGATGTCAGCAGTACCGTGAAGGTGATACCATGACACACTCTGATGTCAGCAGTATCGTGAAGGTGATACCATGACACACTCTGATGTCAGCAGTACCGTGAAGGTGATACCATGACACACTCTGATGTCAGCAGTACCGTGACGTGCCAGAAAAACTGAAGTGACGACACACTCGAACTTGAAAACATTTAAGGGTATGTGGACCACTTTGTTGGTTGATACTTACCATGTAGAACCATCCGAACTTGTCGTAGGGAATGTCCATGCCGGAGATCCCCGGCAGCACGTTAGCCATTGTTATGAGTGGACTGGAGTAGCCCTCGAAGAGCAGCTCCCCAGCCGTGCGAGTGATGGCCAACGTCTCACCATACGAGCTCATAGCAATGCTCATGGACTTGAGCAGGTAGAAACTCCAGTCCCGGGACACGAAGGCGGCCGTCTGAAAACACAACCACCGGTTAGGTGCAATCTCTATCAACGAATGCAGGTTGGCAATGTTACACCAGGTGCGTGTTTACTTCCCCTTAAAGGCGCCACGTCCGCTCTGCTCAATGCTCCCTCGGTTTTGATTTCTTACTACTGTTCGCTTAGTTTGGTTTGTTCAAAAACTATAACACTTCGTCCATTTCCTTTGCACCAGAGTGTTGCCGTTTCACGATTCATTTCCATACCTTCTGTCTTGTTTTTCAAGATTATTTTTTAGAATTTGATTTACGCCGCACCGACACAGGTAGCTTTGGCAACAATGGCATAGGAAACGACTAGGAGTGGAAAGGAAGCGACCGTGGTCTTAATTAAATTACAGCCCAGATTTTTGACTCGTGCAAAAATGGGAAACCACAGAAAATAATACTCAGGGCTGCCGACAGTGGGATTCGAAGCCACTATCTCCCGGATGCAAGCTGTCAGCTGCACGGCCAAGTGGCCCGGTTTGCAAGATTCTTGTAACTCCTCGAATTGTGAGAGTACATACATAGCTCGCTCTCAATGAGGAAGTTGCGAACTGTTGCCAACCGCAGTCTCACAACAACATTGAACTACTTTAACGTTTGCAAGGTTATGAGAAAGTAGTTATAATACTGACATTTAGTCACTAAAACAAGTCGTCCTTTAGACTTGGTTCGAAGAAAAATGTCGCTTTTGCTACAACTTCTGTCCGTAGGATACTGGAAACAGAATTTATGAAATGGAGATATTAAAATCCTCCATAGAGCCTCACACTTAGCTATTGGCTCGACTAACACAGATCTTGACGAGTAACACAGCACCTGAATTTGATGATATCCTGAGGAGAAACCATTTAGTGCGCTATCCGACTTTAGAGAGAATGTTGTTATATGACGAGTCGCAGAATTAGTTTAGTGCTTGCGCTTGTAAAATGTTAACACGTATTATTTACAGAAGAATGGAAACACAAGTTGGGAGAAGTGCAGTTTGGCCTCAGAATAAAGATACGTAGCAGCACATGGAACAATCCTCACTTTACGTCTGATCTCAGAGGGTCGACAAGTCCACGTACATCGTCATCGTACATTTTTTTTTTTTTTTGCTATTTGTTTTATGTCGCACCGACACAGATAGGTTTTATGGCGACGATGGGACGGGCAAGGCCTAGGAATGGGAAGGAAGCGGCCGTGGCCTTAATTAAGGTACAGCCCCAGCATTTGCCTGGTGTGAAAATGGGAAATCACGGAAAACCATCTTCAGGGCTGCCGACAGTGGGGTTCGAATCCACTATCTGCCAGATGCGAGCTCACAGTTGCGCGCTCCTAACCGCACTGCCAACTCCCCCGGTGATCGTAGATCTAGAAAAGGTATTCGATAAGGGATCGCACACCGAGAAAGAAGGATTGTCTATAATCTGTCTGCAGTGATAGGAATCTAGGGCTGTGAAAAAAGGTCCCTTCTCCTTTTGGATGTTTATATAGAACAGGAAATCAATGAGAAATCAATCCATGGAGAGGAAATCGAAACTCTGAGATTTGCCAACCACATTATTTTACCTCAGTCTGCAGAAGATCTCGAGAAATTGCTGAATAGTGTGGACAGAAGAAGGCGTAATAAAAAATAAAAAGGCAAACAAATAAATTAAATCTATATACATAAAAGCAAGTCGGTCCGGTGCGATGAATATATAAATATCAAAAAATGAAAAAAAGACTTGAATTAATGAGGCACTTCCAGAAATCTCAGAAATTTGAAACTTGGTACGGGAGAAGCTAATGACCCCAGGATCCCTAGAAAAATCGAAAATTTTCAAAATTCCCTGAAGGGGGCACGCTGAGGGCCTCAAATTTTGGGCTCAGCATAAGAACGCAGTCGTATCATTTATCCAAAACGACAACCTATAGGTTTTGTGGGCTTAAACATTTTCTGGAATTTCCTAATTTTTATCCCCCGTCCCCCCAAATCAAGATGGCGGCACAACCTGACAGACGAGGTAGAAAATTGAAATTTGATGAAATTGTAGCTTTTGGTCCCTAACCGACAGAAAAATTCCAAGATGTTCTAATTTTTCACTTTTTACCCACAAAATTATCGAAATATGGAGGCAATTTTAATGACTGTGCAGACATTCCTCTTGAGATATTTGTTGGCTAAACGGTAATTCGTATCACAAAACGGATGGCACAACATCGCTTCAATTCGGAGTGATCTACAACTTTGGTCCTATGACATTTTGTCGTATCTGTCTCCCTTATACGTTAGATTTGGCCGTATTTTCGAATTGTTCGTAAAATTGCTGATTTTTACACGTAATTTTTAATTGTTTGACACACTTTATTGAATGATAGGATTATCAAGTTGGGTGTGCACATTGGCACGATCAAGGGCCATATGGGGACCGAATTTCATGATTCTAGCTTATACACAAGTAGGCAAAAAGTAATGTAAAACGTTAAAAATGTACCCAAATTTCAGCCTATTCAAATGTTTCAACTCAATTTACCCCTAAATACGGGAGATACGCAGGAATGGTTTACAAACAGACATATAGAGCGATGAATGAGACGTCTGATGGCGCAAACATCATGCACCGTTTAGGAGTTATGAATCTCGAAGTGGCGGTCTGCACTTTTCAACGTGCTCATGCTTATCCGTCATCTTGTAAATAAAGTTGTAGGGGGTCCGCTGTTTGTAATTCCTTTTGTTTTGCCAAATTTTCAAATATCTATCCGTTTTAAGTCAACTCAAGACCGAATCGGTGGTTTTTACTTTTCGTGTCTGTTTGTTTGTCTGTTCCACCATCACGTCGAAACGGCTGAATAGATCACCCAAACTTCATATTTTGAGTATACTCATCGCGGAGAAGATTTCTATATGTATATCGTTTTAAAATCTTTGAAAAGGCGGGGGTTTTATAGGAAAACCACAACGGTTTTCCTCCATTTTCTCTTATACTATTGATTTTCTGTGAACTGTGTGGACCGTATGTGAATGGTCTCTTCATTATAAACAACTTTTGTTATGTTCATAATTTACCTTACTCTTCAAATGACGGAGAAATTTACTATCTGCATTGAGTGACCGACAGACCGACAACGAATATATGGGTTACCATGGCAACGTCTCTGACTGCTTGCCAGCAGGGAAATAACATATTGCCATTTTCCCCATCATTCCTTTAAATTCGTGGTTGTTCCTTGGGTAGAAAGCAAGAGAGTCTTCAATCGGCCATTCTGCGGGATATTGGCGGAATATCATTGGAGGTTATAACCGTCCTCGAATAGCTTAAGTAATAACACAAATATTAATCTTATCTGATTACCTAAGAATCCCTGGCATAATTTATTGAGGAGCATTTGATTTTCCAGTGCATTCACTTGGTATTTACATATTTGTCGTCATCCGGATGTCCTCAGTAATAATCCATTTTCTATGAATTTCAACTTACTAAACTGTATTATTTTCTTCCTTAATTACCACGTATGTATGCGAGTGCTAATCCCGAATGCTGGACACTTTTCTTTGAGGAAATATTCTAAGCTATGCAAATGTATAACTTTTGGCCCAGGAAAATTCCGAAATATGGATGCCGTTTTAACGACGGTGCAGACCTTCGTTTCGGGGTAATTGGTGGCTAATCAGTAAGTCGTATCACAAGTCAGAAAGCAAATGGCGTTTCATTTTGGAGAGATCTACAACTTTAGTCCTATGACTTTTCGTCGTATTTCTATCCCTAATACGTTAAATACAGCTGTATTTCTCGATTTCAAGTTCGTTTTGTACTTTTACACGTATATGTTATCATTTGGCACACTTATAGGAAAGGTAGAATCATGACATTCGGCACGCACATTGACATGGCCATTGGTCATATTATAGCCAAATTTTATGATTCTAGCTGTCACATGAGTATCAAAAATATAAAGTAGTATGTGAAAACTGTACAAACTTTCACCCCATTCAATGACTAACTCAGTCTAACCCAGAAACATAGGAGATACGAGAAGATGTCATAGGACCAACCATGTAGAGCACTGAAAGGGGCGTCTGATGGTGAAGTCCGTTTGTAGATACGTCATACAGTTACAAAGCAGTAACTATCGAAATAAAGGTCTGCACTTCTAGAGTGTGTACATTGACAATTTTGGTGAAATTTCCGTACAGTTATCCGTTTCAGGTGTAATAATGACCATCTGCATATATTCACTTTTCGTGTGTCTGTTTGTTTGTCTGTTTGTCTATAACTTTGAAACTACTGGATATATTTCCACCAAACTTGATATTTAGAATCCACCTGTCCTTTGGTAGGTTTTAGGGCAAATATTATTTCTAAATCCCTGAACTGACACCGAAACCGTGATTTTGCATTCTCACAAAATATACACAACCAAACTTAATGTAAATTTACCTGCCTTAACGGAAATTAATTTCTAAGCCCTTTTTTCATGTGCATCATTTCAATACGAAGATTAATAAGGGAGATATCATTAACGGACCGTTTTCCGGCACAAGTCCCACCGGACTTAACTCAAGAGCGGGTGCGTGTAAAGCGTATGTTTTACAACTTGAAAACTACTGAAGATATTTGAGTCAAACTTTACATTAACATCCACCTGTCCAACGGTAGGTGTTAATCGTCAATAACATTTCATGTTCCCGGAATGGACTGGCGGTTTGTAGGGAACCGAAATAGTGATTTTACTCTCACACAATATATACAGTACAAGACCAACCTGACTGGAAATCGACCAAACGTGATGGAATTCCATCTCTAAAACTTTTTTCATCTGCATTTTTTCGACAGGAGCATTAATAAGGGAGATATGATAAACGGTCCGTTTTTTCAGGTTAAGTCCAGCGGATATAGCCCAAAAGGTGTTGTACGTGGAGCAGGTTCCTTATCTATCTATGTAAATAAAATCGTATCGACTGTGTGCCTGTACATTGTCTATTTTGGCGAAATTTTCGTACAGCTACACGTTTAAGGGGTAATAATGTCCATCTGAATATTTTTTAGTTTGGTTTCTTGAAAGTCCTAATTTTTACACTCCTCACCAAAAACCCAGATTGCGGCATAATCTGCCAGTCGAAGAAGGATATTGAAATTTGGCAAAATTATACGTTTTAGCCTGTAACGGATGGAAAACTTCCAAGATCTTTATATTTTTCCCTTTTTATCCCGAAGAATATCGAAATATGGAGGCAATTTTAATGATGGTGCAGACCTTCGCGAAGTATTATCATATAACGGATGGGACAATCTCCGTTTAATTTGGAGTGATCTACAACCTTGTTCTTACGACATTTTGTCGTATTTCTATCCCTCTTAGGTTTGATTTTTCTCTATTTCTCGATGTTAAGTAAATTTGGATTTTTCACATACATAATTCATACCTTCCATCACTTATAGGAAAGATAGAATCATCAAACTCTACACGAAAATTGGTCCACCCAGTACGCATATATGAGCCAAATGCTATGTATGTAGCTGTCAATTATCCGGAAAGCAACGCAATGTGAGATAATCTTACACAAATTTTACCCTATTCCACGTTTCTAACTCAATCTGACCCATGAATAGATGAGATATCATAAGACCAGCAATTTAGGCCGCTAAATCCGGCGTCTTATGGTACAGTCCTTTGTCGATATGACGTACCGTTTAGCAGCAGTTAATCTGTAAATGAAGGTCTGCAATATTGTGAACAAGCACATACTTTCGTATGTCGATATATATATTCAATGATGTCGATTTTGTAGCGATCGAGAAAGGATGTGTCTGCTATTGTAATCAGTACTCCCCACACCGACTTTGACTGGCAGTAGGAATGGGGTCCTTCTCCAATTCCTGTGTAACTGGCATTAATAAGGCAGGCCTACCATTGTAATGAATAATTCACTTCTCGATTTGACTTGCAGAAGGCAAGGGAGCATGCAGTTTTGTTCAAAACTCCCCTTACCCAATTGTGTTTGGCTGTAGGCAAGCGCTCCCGCAGTTATAAACAGATGTACCCCTCTAAAATGTGACTGGCATTAGGCATACTGGCCTGCTATTTTGATGGAAACTCACCAACTTGGTTTGCCTGGCAGTAAGCTGGCCTGTCATTATAATGATAACTGCACAACTCAATTTTGTCTGGTTGTAAGGAAGTTTCCTGCCATTATAATAAAAACTCCTCAATTTGTAATATGTCTGGAAGTAGGAAAGGGGGCTGCCATTGTAACGGAAACTCCCCAAATCGATTGTGAATGGCAGTAGGCAAGTGAGCCTGCCGTTATCATCACAAATCCGTAACAAGCACTTTACATTGGAAACAACTGCTGTTTCTCGGATAACGCTAAGAGACATGCTATTTTAAAACAATCTTATTTACTGCATGTACACTATTTACTTCAATATTCGTATACAATGCAGAATACCGTAGCGAAGCACGGGTTCATTTGCTAGTAAAATAAATAAATAAATAAATAAATAAATAAATAAATAAATAAACGACATTGTCGCAACAGGAACGTCTCCCGGTTTTCAGTCGTTTAGAGGCATTAGTGTCGGAGCCTCATGAATTAGACAGCAGATAGCAGTGATGATATGACTGTGATTGTATCAGAAAAAAACTTTCGACAAATATAACGACGAATTTGAGGTTATACGGGTACAGGTGAATAATGTTTTGACGCACCGTAGACCTCGTGTCATAGTCAGGATAAGAGGAGAACTTCCTAAGATTGAAATTAAGAAATTTAACGGTGATTTACGGGAGTGGTTAAGTTTTCGGTCACAATTTTCGAAGACTCACGAAGATGATAGTCTGCATGGTAGTGACAAATTTCAGTATTTATTGCAGGTTATGGAAATAGGAACTGAACCCTTAGTTATCCACAGACGTCAGAAAATTACCCGAAGATCATTCAAAATCTACAAGAACGGTTTGGAAGAGCGGATCTTCTCTCCTTGTTAATCAAGCTAGAGTCTCTCCTTCGATCCCTCAGTAGTTTGAATCTAGCATCTGCAGACCCAAGTACACGGCTCTTTCCATTAGTTCAAACTAGCCTCCCTGAAAAGACATTGCGAGCCTGGAAAAGAAGTCGGTTCTCGAAACAAGAAGGAAGTACAAATGGATAAATTGGGTCTCGACTTGAGTGTCTCATGGAAGTTCTACGTACTGAAGTCCAAAACGAGCAGCAGATTCTATTATCTCAGCAGGATTTAGTAATTTGGCTGTGAAAAGTAAGAATGAGAAGAAGTTAGGTTCTACCAGGACGGAGAAGAAACATAATAAAGAACATGTAGATAGACTTCTTCCTACTGTTGCTCCACTTTACAACAACAGTCCTTCTGTGTCATGCATTTTCTTTAGTAAATCTCATGAAAGTGATAAATGTTATTTCACTAGGAAAATGAGTATAGAAGACCGAAGATCAGAAATGAAAAAGAAAAAGGTCGTTGCTACAAAACCTAACCACTTAGCTAAGAACTGCAAGTCTTCCGTTCACTGCTTACTTTACTGTTGTGTGTCCTGATCTATCAGGAGCTGAGAAGAGTGAATTTAGGATTGAGAAGGAAACGCAGCCAATTCAAGTTACATCCGACTGAGTACGAGCATTCTTAGACTGTGTACAGTTAAAGAGTTGAGGTTAGAACCTAATAATAATAATAATGTTATTTGCTTTACGTCCCACTAACTACTTTTTAAGGTCTTCGGAGACGCCGAGGTGCCGGAATTTAGTCCCGCAGGAGTTCTTTTACGTGCCAGTAAATCTACCGACACGGGGCTGTCGTATTTGAGCACCTTCAAATACCACCGGACTGAGCCAGGATCGAACCTGCCAAGTTGGGGTTAGAAGGCCAGCGCCTTAACCGTCTGAGCCACTCAGCCCGGCAGGTTAGAACCTTGTGCAGAAGAAATAGTAACGCATGTTTTGTTTGGCGGAGTTCAAACTTCTAGCATTAAACCCAAAAGATATAAAATCAACATAGAAAGAAATAATGGACAATTCAATTGTGAAGTAGAGTTACGTAATTATCCTAAAATTTGTGGATCGATTCCACGAATGTCAAGATCTTCGGACTTGCTGCAAAAGTTGAAAATGAAGAGGATATGGATCAGTGACCTGGGTGATGATTTCCCCGAGATTGAGCTCCTTATAGGAATGAATGTATACGCCAAGATTCTCACAGGAAAGACAGTCCAATTGAAGAATGGTCTTTTAGCCATGGAAAGTAAACTCGGACGGACTTTGGCTGGTGAGAGGCAAGACCAATCTGTTGATGTTCGTCTGAGTAACCTCACCATCTCAATGGCTTGTGACGATATGCGAACCATATCTGAGCTTTGGAATCTGAAGACTATTGGTATCTGTGATCAGGAAGAAGACAAAACAACTGAAGACGTCAAAGAGAATCTCCAAAGAGATGGCAATGGTCGCTTTATATTAAACCTCCCAGGAGAAAAGGTCACCCCGAGATCGGTTGCAATAAGCATATTGCAGAGAAGGGACTTGAGTCTACAACTGACAAGCTGATGAAGGCAAACCTATTCACCAGTTACGATCAGGGTTTCACCGATTGAAAGAAAGAAGGATTCATAGAAGAGGTACCGAATGAAGAATTAGAAAGATGCTGTCATTATCTTCCTCGATAAGACCTATCTATGTCGGTGCGACGTAAAGCAAATAGCAAAAATTATCTTCTTCATCGGCCAGTAATTAAATTAACAAGCTTGACAACTCCTGTTCATCCAGTCTTCGACGCATCCTGCAAGACAGAAGGTGTTTCACTGAATGACTGTCTATAGAAAGGGCCCAATCAAGTTCAGTTAATTCCAGAGGTACTCCTCAGATTTCGGGAGAACGTGATTGGAGTTACTTCAGACATCCGAAAAGCCTTCCAAATTATTAAGGTTGCGAGAGAAGATCGTGATTTCTCCTATGGTGGAAGAATTGCGATATGAAGAAAATCAAAGTTTACAGACACTCACGCGTGGTTTTTGGAGCTACCTGCAGTCCATTTATACTAGGCGCTGTAATAGAACACCATATTACCAATGTAGGTAAGGAAGACAAGTTAACAGCACTGGAGTCGACAAGTGTGTGACATCGGTAGAACCGAGAGCGAATGATGCAAAAGTGGAACTGGGAATGTTCAACAGAAGGAGGGCAGTGAAATTGAGGAGGGATACATCACAAAGGCTCTCGGACTACAATGGAACAGAAGATCGGACAGACTGAGTGTTGAATTTAATACAGAATTTTTAGTTCTCCCAGAAGTATTGACGAAGAGAATATTACTTTCCTTAATACACAAGATTTTTTATATCATGGGGTTTCTCACTCCAGCACTTCTCCCATTCAAGCTGCTGTTGCAGAAGGCATGGTAAGTACAAAAGGAAACCAGAAGGTCAAACAGAAGTGGGGCACGCCATTACCCGAGAGTGTCGTAAACGTTACCAGGAAACTAACTGGTGAAGTTCCTCGACTAATCACGGGCGGTGTGAAGGAAAGGAATCGGTGGTAGACGCTAGCTTATGATCTTCTTACGAACTGAAAGTGACCATCACTCTGCTCTACATCTACAAAATGTGAAGCGATTCTTCCACCACATTAGCTTGTATAAGAAGAGACGAACCATGGGCTGCATTTTTTGGCAACAGAGTAAAAGAGATAAGGAGTTTAACATGTCGAGAGGACTGGAAATATGTTCCAAGAATACGCAATCCGGCTGATCCCATATCAAGAGAATGTTATCCGACCCAGCTGAAGGACTCGTCGTGGTGGAAAGGTCCGGATTGGTTAAAACGACCAAAAGAAGAGTCGCCATTTAATCAGCTGAAAGACAATGAGGATTAAATCACAATTCTAGCAGAAAGGAAGAAGAAGAACAGCCTGGACTACACTATGACAATGCTATGTCTAGAAATAACAACGAATTTGAGCTTCTCAACGAGTTAGGGTTGTGGCACGGTTTCTTAGATTCTGTAGTAATACAAGAAAGATTAACTCCCATGCAGGCCCTCTATACTTTTCAGAAATAAAGGCAGCAGAGCTGATTGTCATCAAAGGTATTCAATTAGATTCATTCCCAACTGAAGGCGATAACGTCAATGGGATAAATTTTGTCAGGGACGAGGAAGGTCTGAAGACCAGAGAGGATGAACTGAACTTCAGATACCCATTGTTGCTACCTAAGAAACAAAAAATATCTGAAGCAATGATTGTGGAGCAACAGACTTCATCGTCATGCCGGTTTGCAGTTTTCGATGGCTTATTTGAGGAAAAGGTATTGGAGAGTGCAAACTGAAGGACTGATAGCAAGTTGTCTGCACAAACTAAAGAGAAGCGGTTGGCATTGACATGGCCGGACCATTAATTCTGAGCTATGGATTGATCTCTATATCTGTGCCGTCTTCTGGGCAATCCACTTCGTACTAGTTTCGTCATTAAGTACCGAAGCTTTCATTGAGAAGATTTATCGCTAGAACGGGCCGTCCATCCATTATCTATTCTGACAATGGTACTAATTTTGTTGGGGCTTCCAATGCATTGAAAAGTCTAGATCTCAAAGAACTTCAACAACAATCTAGGTTTCAAGAATTAGAGTGCAAGTTCAATCCCCCTACTGCTAGTTGGTGGGGAGGATGGTGGGAACGTCTGGTCCGTTCCATTAAAGAATTGTTGAGACGAATGCTCGGAAAGTCTGTACTCACTTATGAAGAATTACTAACTTCGCTTTGGGACGTAGAGCCGTTATTAATGGACGCCCTCTGACATATGTCCGAGGTTCCTGAGGATTTAAATCCTCTGATACCATCAATGTTTCTTAACGATGATGGAGAGGGTTTTGTGCAAGATATTGATCGTCTTGAGAACGAGAAGTTCCATTTACAAGTATTTTACGTCGCACCAGGTTTTATGGCGACGATGGGACAGGAAAGGGCTAGGTGTGGGAAGGAAGCGCCTGTGGCTTTAACACATTGAATGACACTTAACCTTCCGTTACTGCAGCGTCATCCTTACATGAATGACGTGCAGATGAGCTGTTTCAGGCTTCGCCATTCACGTACGAACGACATTACGGTAAAATCAAATGGTAGCCTTAAAGTGTGGCCCACGGGTTACTTTTTGGTGTGCTTGGTTTGACCGTACCTATAACGGAATTGGGTATACCATTCACAAATTACTCAAAAAATACATTTGGCCCCGGGGGAAATTTTACGACCCAGGCCTTGGCATTCAATGTGTTAAGTAAGGTAAACCTTGGTGTGAAAATGGTAAACCACGGAAAACTATCTTCAGGGCTGCCGACTGTGGTGTTCGAACCCACGATCTCCATTTAAGCGACTGCAGCTATCGAGCTCGGTAGGAGAAGTTCCAGGCACGCCTGCGCTACTTGACGCAAGAAGTGAAAGAACCCTTTAGGTGATCCAGCGCCCCAAAGGACTGTGTGGAGTGGAGTGGCCGCTAGTGGCCCTGGCATGGCTAAGACAAGACAATCGTGAGCCTCTTCACCTGGCAACATTCCCCTTTCCTCTTAGATTATGGAACTGTGATACTTGCGACATCGAAGTGACTGAAATTATTCTCACAATTTGAGGGTGAGAGAAATGGTTTTGAATTGTGCATCGTGGCTGAACTGTCGTGTGTTGTTATTGAGTTTAAACGGCAATAGAGTTAGATGGAACGCTGTCGCTCCATCGGATGGGGACGTTAAGCCTGGAGCAGAACCCCTGGCGCTATCCGTCACGAGTAGGCTACGTGCTGGCACCGGGTTTCACCCTCTCCTTTGCATAATATATTTCGTCATTCATTTCATATCATCAACTCCTCTGACGATGCAGACGTCAGGAAGGGCATCCGTTCGTAGAAAGGTTGATCTCACTTCACACCCGATCCTACACACAATATCATTACGCACAAATTAAAAATTTGAATTTTAACAAACCAAGAACACGATTCACTGAAGTACGTATATTTCACTACATTTGACCTTTTTGATACAGAAATCGAATATAAGAGTTAGGTTCTACCAACTCGCAACTCGCAGCATGACTGGTACTTGCTATAAGAAGTCTTTCATGAAAAGACTTTTTTTTTTTTTTTTTTTCAGTTTGCTCAATTTTTCAGTCTCTTGGAAACAGTTTCAGAGATGCTGATTATTTTTTTTTAGAATGTTAACGTCGCACTAAGACATCGAAGGTTTTCAGCGAGGTGAGGTTGGTACGGTGTGAAACTTTTCATGATTGCTACGGTCAGTTTTGTAGGCCTTCTTGCTGACCCACAGCCTCCAGCCTAGGAGTAGGCAACCTTCTTACCACTAGCGCGCATTTGGTTGCAGACTCATCATGAAATTTCATGCCTTTCGACGGCCAATTTTATACGGGTATTTTTCCCATCAAGCCACTCAAAGTGACTAGGAAGGGGAACAGCGTGAATAACTTTTATCCTTTTATGGGCTAAACGTTTAGAGATAACTAATTTCCCAAGTATCTTACATAAGTGATCCCGGTGATGTAACAGAACATCTTCGGTAATGCCATTCCAACTCCGTACGGATGCCGACACCTGCACGTATCTCCACAGGACCAATCACAACTTTAGGAGCAAGGACAAATAGTATTTCACCGTCTTACGATGGCCTCTGCAAAAGAAAATACTTTTTCTTCAAAACTTCAGATGGAGTTAATGTCAAACTATCATTAAAATGTACCTTCTGCAAGCTTTCGTTAAAGCGTTTAGCCAATAAACAAGTGGTTCCTGAGAAAAGTGTGGAGGTAACACGTCTCTAGCTGCCATAAAACATGCGTTACGCACTCTAAATAACATTAAAACCAATAATGTGAATACTCCACGACTAACCACGTCCACTCACACCACATACCATTTGTATAACGGTACGTCTCCATTACATTCTAAAACCCCAGGGTATCGATGACCGCTACTTAAAAAATGCACACTCACAACGGAAGTCGTAACAAGATTTCCATTGTTCACAACCAATAACCAGCTGCGTCAACGAAACTTTCACTTCTGAGGGCAATAATTGAACGGTAAACATATTTTAATTAGCCCAGCAGGATTGCTTGAAGGACATATAACATCATAAATACGTTTGATATGCACATTTCATTAACGGACAAGGTTAACGAGCTGCCCAGGGCACAGTTGTAAATGAAGACATCACTCTTGTGGAACAAACAAAAAGTTTAGCCCCACTAACTACGGAGACGCTGCTAGCCTGTTTCGTGCGAACTACCATTACACTTCTCTTCAGTTTTAGAGTAGGTCTCTCCCGGTAGTGTGTTCTATTCGCAACCGGTAAGTGCACCTTTTTACTGCTTCTCTATCTAATTGTAGTTTCCAAAAAATTCCACTTGTATAAATTCTCTTCAGATTTATTGCGTAACAGTGCCACGAGTCTTTCAACATGTTTCGTGATATGTTTGACTTGATCGTCTGACGCGTGTGTTCGCTGGACATTTCAGAGAACACTTGTGGCTACGGTGCGTAGGAGGACCCCTTAATAAGCTTCGGTTTAAATAAATCGTAATACTCATATTGGTATGTGAAGGAAGAACCTACAATAAGTGACCAAAAGGGATTTTACTCTTAAAACTGACTCTTAAATCGTTAGTGCCATACACGTGAAGGTGGTCTTGCCCCGCTCCCCACCACAGCAGGTAGTCCAGTCGTAGGCGCAGGTATCGATCCAGAGACCACACTAACGAAGGACAACTGCATTTCCGAAACCGATGGACGATTTCCGGGCGATGGCTTAGTTGAGGTGATATTACTGCGCCGCTGTAAGAAGCGTAACTCTTTACTCATGACAGCTTAGTTCAGCGTACAATATTCTGGTCCTCGGGCGACGACTGCACACATGACTGAGTGAGCAATGTGAGGGAGAGAAACGCAACAAAAGTAAATGTAAGAGGTCGTCCAAGAAAATAGGGCAATGACCAGCAGATTAAGCTGGCTGGTAGAATTCTGCACTGACAAAGCGAAAAAGACGGCTAAAACTTGGCCAAGACTTGGAAGGTATTTTATGAAGCAGAGCTCACAGCTCGGTGGTCACGAAGTTGAAGGAAAAGAAAGCGAGGAAATGGGCTCGTCAGTGTTGATGACTGTCAACTTCTAAAGACAAATGTGATGAGGGATGGAAATGAACAGTGCTGCAATCAGCTCTGGATTCGGAGCTCGAAATAATATCGGTCCAGCATGAAACGTTTTTAAACATTAGGATTCGAGCATTTTTCAGCTGCTACGCAATTGGTTGAGCACTACAGTTCTCCGTCTTTTATAACGCGTGTGGGGTCCTTGACCGTAGTGGTGTTGTTGGAGAATGCTATGGATGAAAAGACCAATTAAGCATAAATAAACATCTGGTGAAAGTTACATCCAGTTCGTTGGCCAAAATCTTAGAAAAGAAGGACGGAATTTAAAGTTGAAGGCAGTGCGGGACGATCAAGCTCCATCTCGCTGCAGGTCCGATGATGGCGATGATACTGTATGCACCGTTCAAAAGTGTTATTTTTAACTCTTTATATTGGTTTACTTGTGCCATTGTGAAGAATGTGAGTTTCGTCCACAAGTCTCCTTTGTAAGTACGAGTGGCTGAAGGAGAGGAGATTGTCACATCACTCTAACGAAGGTCAGTAATTGTGATTACGTCCTTACCACTAAGAAAGCTTCTTGTGCAACAACTCCTTTATACGATGTGGTAAGCTATGACATCGTGTTGAAGGCCGTCGTGGAAATTGAGTAATGAGACGAATTTAAAAAAATCCCACGGAAAGAACAGACAAAGAAGGGAAGAAGAAGCAAATAGAGCAGCAGGGTTCAGTGAACGGTCGTAGATAATGTACTGCATCAAAATTAATTGATTTGATAATTTGTCATTCGATTTTAAACAATTGTATGAGATTAGGGAAGCCTTTAGCATATAACATTTTAAGATGAAGATTCTCGATCAATCGAAGTGGTGCAGTAATGGCACCGTTTAAATATGCTTCTGCCATGTAAAACTATTGAAAAGTAGGAAACAGGAAGGGTGTAGTAGACAAATGTGAGCAGTGCCCTTTCTGGCAATACGAGTGGAGCCCATACTCTGTCTTCAAGGACAAGAAAAAGAGTCGGAGATGGTCCCATATCGTAGTCGCTGGTTCAGTCTGAAATGAGTGCGTAGTTGATGACAGGAGACAAGCTGCTGGCTAGCAATGACTTGTCGCTTGACAGGAGACAAGCTGCTGAAGAGCAATGACTTGTCGCTTGACAGGAGACAAGCTGCTGAAGAGCAATGACTTGTCGCTTGACAGGAGACAAGCTGCTGAAGAGCAATGACTTGTTGCTTGACAGGAGACAAGCTGCTGGCTAGCAATGACTTGTCGCTTGACAGGAGACAAGCTGCTGGCTAGCAATGACTTGTCGCTTGACAGGAGACAAGCTGCTGGCTAGCAATGACTTGTCGCTTGACAGGAGACAAGCTGCTGAAGAGCAATGACTTGTCGCTTGACAGAAGACAAGATGCTGAAGAGTAATGACTTGTCGCTTGACAGAAGACAAGATGCTGAAGAGTAATGACTTGTCGCTTGACAGAAGACAAGATGCTGAAGAGCAATGACTTGTCGCTTGACAGGAGACAAGCTGCTGGCTAGCAATGACTTGTCGCTTGACAGGAGACAAGCTGCTGAAGAGCAATGACTTGTCGCTTGACAGAAGACAAGATGCTGAAGAGTAATGACTTGTCGCTTGACAGAAGACAAGATGCTGAAGAGTAATGACTTGTCGCTTGACAGAAGACAAGATGCTGAAGAGTAATGACTTGTCGCTTGACAGGAGACAAGCTGCTGAAGAGCAATGACTTGTCGCTTGACAGAAGACAAGATGCTGAAGAGTAATGACTTGTCGCTTGACAGAAGACAAGATGCTGAAGAGTAATGACTTGTCGCTTGACAGGAGACAAGCTACTGGCTAGCAATGACTTGTCGCTTGACAGGGGACAAGCTGCTGAAGAGCAATGCCTTGTGTTGAAACATTTGAGGTGGAATACGGAATGGAGCCAGAGAGTTGTGACAGGAAATGGAGAATAAAACGACATATCGTCTGCCATAGAAAGAAAAAATGAGAATATACTTAACTCATGACCAAATCACTTAACATTTTGTTCCGAGTTCTATGATGGTGGTGATTATTGTTTTAAGAGAAAGTACAACTAGCCAACCATCTTCTATATAACACCAATAAGAGGGAAATATGCAAGGGATCCGACATTTCGAAAAATGAAGGTATCGGCCAAAGAAATACAATGACCAGGAAGGGCGTGAAAATGAAAGACTCCCCAGGCTCGAGTTCTGTTACTCAGTAGTTAGTGGAATATGCACACAGTTACCAAGCTCCTCGCTGAGAGAGTGCGACTCTCAGGTCGTACAAAACGAAAATACAACGCCTTATGAATATGACTGTTGCTTGATGGACTCCGTTCATTGATAACAGTTCTTGAGTAATGCAATGTAACTCATTGAATGAAGATGGAGGGGGGCATAGCAGGCAGCTCATCACATACAATGTTAGCGATTGAGATTTATCCCTTCCACTTGCGAAGCGTAGACAACAGCGGTAACCCTTTCTTCCCTTTGGCTCCCAGAAGGATTTCATTGGCGCTCAGCAAAGCTATGCAACTCGCTGTCAGAAGATACCAAGAACTTTCGTTTTGCGAAATACCGGTTCCGAATAGGAGAAATCACTATTTAAAGGAACTGCTACATGTGGGAATGAATGAAGGAATGGGTGTTGACCGAGAGAATGCAGGTGCCCAGTATATTGCACGTTATGTATTTTCTGAACCGTGTAAGATTGTAAATATACATCATTTTAAGCAGTAATGTATGAATGTGGGGGTGGACAATTCTAGTAGATACTCGTATTTGTTGCTCATCACGGTGTAACTGTGCGACTAATGAAGATATAAGGTGTAAGAGCTGTTGCCACTTCTTATCGTCGTTCGGAGAACTGGAGACCAGTTATTACGTTAATGTTTGATGTAACGTTCACGATCTCTTAATCCGTAATTACTGGAACGAAGTCTCTTCTGGCAGCTCCCAACTGCTGAGCAGCCGACAAGGTTCAATAAGAACCTTCAACGAATATTTTTCATTTGAAATGTAATCATCATTATTGATTGTTCGAGTGCACCACTTACCAGAGCTACGACGTTCAGGGTCGTCACCTCGTCGTCCAGGCTGCCGTTAGAGCGCTCGGCGTCGAAGTACCAGCGCCGGATCTGCTTGTAGCTGATGGTGTTGTTTGGGTTCCACGTCAGGTTCACCTTCTCGTGCACCTCGCTGTGAACACAAGATTCCAACCTCAATGCGAGAATTTGGCCCAGTTTTACGGCCAGATGCCCTTCCTCGCCAAGAGGTTCTCCGCCACTAATAAAATTGTCCTTCAGATACTTTTTTCAGTAAGATATTTGGCAATGACATGAACCTATTTGCCGAATACCTTGTTTCTAACAGGAGCATTTGGCAACTTTAAAGGATCTCTACAGTAAATTGGTTTTTAATTAATACGTTACTGAAATATGTGAATGTTTTATAGCATCAACTTTGTCTGTGATCCTCATGAGCACGTTTTAAAATGTTATTAGAAAAGCTCTAGAAGACAAACGAATAAAATCAAGTACGGTTTTTCATTTTTGAATCATGGATATGTCCACACCCCTGGTTTATCAGCACAGGTTTTTGTATAAGTAAGATTTCCTCACTCAAACACTTTCAGAAATTGGAAGGCATCAGATAATTTTCTCCGCATGGCGTGTATATTTCAATCAAATGAATGCATGAAATGAAGAAAGGAAAAATAAAATAAAATCAGTGATGACACCAGTTGACTTCCGACGTAATACGGTGCAGGACACACTGAAGCGAAGCACTACTAATTTTTATTTGCTTCACTTTTCCAAACCGTGCAGTCCAAAACTGCTCCTGAGGATTGTCCTAAATATCCCGCACACATCATTACGATATTCTGTACACAGTAATCCTCCTGTGGGTGAGGGAGGTATAATACCCATGGTATCCCCTGCCTGTCGTAAGAGACGACTAAAAGGGCCCCAGGAACTCTAAAGTTTGGACCATGGCCTGCGGACGCTGGGGCCCTTAGCTGAGTCCTGGCATTCCTTCCACTTACTTGTGCCAGATTCCTCCCTTTTTTATCCTATCTGACCTCACTTGGTCAACTGTTGTTCTTTACCGACCCCGACGCTATTAGGCTTGGGAGGGCTAGGGAGTCTCATTTTCACGCCCTTCGTGCCTCTTGTCTTCCTTTGGCCGATATCTTCATTTTCCAAAGTGTGGGAACCCTTCCATTTTTCCCTCTCATTAGTGTTATATAGAGGATGGTTGCCTAGTCGTACCACCACCACTCTGCACAGGGTTAACGAGCACCCGCGGCAGACAAAGTTGGTGCTTTATTAACTCTTATATGTCTCGGATTTTCACGTGGGGAAATTAAAATCTAATTTTGAAAACTTATTTATAGTAAATATAACATTAATATTAGAAATTAATAGAGTTCTATTTCGAATTACCAAAACCATAAAACAGTTTCTTTTAAAAACAAAGTATCTACATGTTATCACATCGTAAACTTATCCGTTCTTTTCATTGCCGAACGTTTGTTGGCGGAGAATGATCACCTCTCCTCGAGTGTGTGCGCGAACACTCTCACCTTCAAGTTTTATCCACGATACTTGTTATTTCCTCTGTCGGTCGAGCCGTGTGGAACACGGTATGTATTTACTATTATAATTCAAGTACAATTAAGTCGTCAAAGCCTGTATAATCTCCTGAACAAAAAATAAAATCAGTATCTCGGAAGACAGTCTTGATCAGATCAGTAATACGTAAAATACGGAGAAAAGTCTGCAGGGAGGGAATCTGAATGTGAAGAGAACCTCACATACTTTAGGAAAAGGCGATTTAAATTCTCGTGTTCTCAAAATGAAAAAGGATAGGTTGATCTTGACTCGGGGACTGGGTATTTGTACTGTCCCCAACATCCCTGCAACTCACACAGCACATAACACTATCCTCCACCGCAATAACACGCAGTTACCTACACATGGCAGATGCCGTCCACCCTTATTGGAGGGTCTGCCTTACAAGGGCTGCACTCGGCTAGAAATAGCCATACGAAATTAATTAGACTAAGCAAAGTACTTTGCCTTCCTTTGAGCCCGTATTTCTTTCATTATTGTACTCTTGCCGGACTGGGCAGCGCAGACGGTTCGATTCTGGCTCAGCCTGATTTACGGGCACATGTGGGACTAAATTCCGGCATCCCGGCGTCTCCGAAAACCGTAAAAGTAGTTAGTGCCACTTAAAGCAAATAGGCAGTCGTAGTTTTACGTACCACCATTTTCATTTACGAGGTGCCGGTATTTTGCCGTGCAGGCTGGCGTACTACCGGACTGACCCGGGATTGAAGTCACCTAACTCACTTAGCCCAGTATTCTTAAAATTTGTTTGACATCGCGCCGACACAGACAGGCCTCATGGCGACGATGGGACAGGAAAGGACTAGGAGTGGGAAGGACGCGGCCGTGAATTGAGGAACAGCCCCACCATTTGCCTGGTGTGAAAAATGGAAAAGCAGGGCTGGCAACAGTGGGGTTCGAAACCAGTATCTCCCGAATACTAGTATTATTGAGTTAAGTTTATATCATGGACTGCCTTGACAAGGACATAACGCCGACAGGATCTCCTGGTCAAGGCAAGTCATGTACACTCTTATATAAGCAACGAGTCTTGTCTTTACATACGACGTGGATCCGGTAATGATATTACCTTGCCCATTGAGATTGGCGTGCTAATGGTAGACTTAATTTCATTTTGAAGTGGCCTTACGTAACAACAGACCATGATGGAGTTCGCTCCGATGTTCAGTGTCTATATTCTGTAATACTAACGACAGAAGGAATTATCAAAGCTGTCTCACCTTACTGGAAGGAAGACTCAGTTTTACGGCGATAAGTCAACTACACAATGAAAAGGTGGTGATTATGATCCTTGTTCTTTAAAGGGCCGCGATATCGAGGTCATCACCTCCTAATGGTACGAGAAGAGACGAAACGTAATGGCAATTAAGATTCCAAAATTCATCCACTGACTAGACGGCAATGAACAATGATTATGAACTTAAAACAATCAGCTGAACGATCTGCAATGCCCCACAAAGAATGCTATAAACTGAAAAAGGGACTGCATCCATAGCAAAATCCCAAATCGATAATGCTTGTCTTCTAAAGGGATCCAACATCTAGGTTACCGGCGCCTCAAAATGGTACTAATCGCTGTAAAGTAGAACCATTGTGTTCCTCACATCGTGGTACTAATCAACATCCACACCTGTGGTATTCCTCATGTGGTGGTACTAATCAACACCCACACCTGTGGTATTCCTCATGTGGTGGTACTAATCAACACCCACACCTGTGGTATTCCTCATGCGGTGGTACTAATCAACATCCACACCTGTGGTATACCTCATGTGGTGGTACTAATCAACACCCACACCTGTGGTATTCCTCATGTGGTGGTACTAATCAACACCCACACCTGTGGTATTCCTCATGTGGTGGTACTAATCAACACCCACACTTGTGGTATTCCTCATGTGGTGGTACTAATCAACACCCACACCTGTGGTATTCCTCATGTGGTGGTACTAATCAACACCCACACCTGTGGTATTCCTCACGTGGTGGTACTAATCAACACCCACACCTGTGGTATTCCTCATGTGGTGGTACTAATCAACACCCACACCTGTGGTATTCCTCATGTGGTGGTACTAATCAACACCCACACCTGTGGTATTCCTCACGTGGTGGTACTAATCAACACCCACACCTGTGGTATTCCTCATGTGGTGGTACTAATCAACACCCACACCTGTGGTATTCCTCAAGTAGTGGTACTAGTCAACACCCACACCTGTGGTATTCCTCATGTGGTGGTACTAATCAACACCCACACCTGTGGTATTCCTCACGTGGTGGTACTAATCAACACCCACACCTGTGGTATTCCTCACGTGGTGGTACTAATCAACACCCACACCTGTGGTATTCCTCATGTGGTGGTACTAATCAACACCCACACCTGTGGTATTCCTCACGTGGTGGTACTAATCAACACCCACACCTGTGGTATTCCTCACCTGGTGGTACTAATCAACACCCACACCTGTGGTATTCCTCACGTGGTGGTACTAATCAACACCCACACCTGTGGTATTCCTCATGTGGTGGTACTAATCAACACCCACACCTGTGGTATTCCTCATGTGGTGGTACTAATCAACACCCACACCTGTGGTATTCCTCATGTGGTGGTACTAATCAACACCCACACCTGTGGTATTCCTCATGTGGTGGTACTAATCAACACCCACACCTGTGGTATTCCTCATGTGGTGGTACTAATCAACACCCACACCTGTGGTATTCCTCATGTGGTGGTACTAATCAACACCCACACCTGTGGTATTCCTCATGTGGTGGTACTAATCAACACCCACACCTGTGGTATTCCTCATGTGGTGGTACTAATCAACACCCACACCTGTGGTATTCCTCATGTGGTGGTACTAATCAACACCCACACCTGTGGTATTCCTCACGTGGTGGTACTAATCAACACCCACACCTGTGGTATTCCTCATGTGGTGGTACTAATCAACACCCACACCTGTGGTATTCCTCATGTGGTGGTACTAATCAACACCCACACCTGTGGTATTCCTCACGTAGTGGTACTAATCAACACCCACACCTGTGGTATTCCTCACGTAGTGGTACTAATCAACACCCACACCTGTGGTATTCCTCACGTGGTGGTACTAATCAACACCCACACCTGTGGTATTCCTCACGTGGTGGTACTAATCAACACCCACACCTGTGGTATTCCTCACGTGGTGGTACTAATCAACACCCACACCTGTGGTATTCCTCACGTGGTGGTACTAATCAACACCCACACCTGTGGTATTCCTCATATGGTGGTACTAATCAACACCCACACCTGTGGTATTCCTCATATGGTGGTACTAATCAACACCCACACCTGTGGTATTCCTCACGTGGTGGTACTAATCAACACCCACACCTGTGGTATTCCTCACGTGGTGGTACTAATCAACACCCACACCTGTGGTATTCCTCACGTGGTAGTACTAATCAACACCCACGCCTGTGGTATTCCTCACGTGGTGGTACTAATCAACACCCACACCTGTGGTATTCCTCATGTGGTGGTACTAATCAACACCCACACCTGTGGTATTCCTCATGTGGTGGTACTAATCAACACCCACACCTGTGGTATTCCTCATGTGGTGGTACTAATCAACACCCACACCTGTGGTATTCCTCACGTGGTGGTACTAATCAACACCCACACCTGTGGTATTCCTCACGTGGTGGTACTAATCAACATCCACACCTGTGGTATTCCTCTTGTGGTGGTACTAATCAACACCCACACCTGTGGTATTCCTCTTGTGGTGGTACTAATCAACACCCACACCTGTGGTATTCCTCATGTGGTGGTACTAATCAACACCCACACCTGTGGTATTCCTCATGTGGTGGTACTAATCAACACCCACACCTGTGGTATTCCTCACGTGGTGGTACTAATCAACACCCACACCTGTGGTATTCCTCACGTGGTGGTACTAATCAACACCCACACCTGTGGTATTCCTCATGTGGTGGTACTAATCGACACCCACACCTGTGGTATTCCTCATGTGGTGGTACTAATCAACACCCACACCTGTGGTATTCCTCATGTGGAGGTACTAATCAACACCCACACCTGTGGTATTCCTCATGTGGTGGTACTAATCAACACCCACACCTGTGGTATTCCTCATTTGGTGGTACTAATCAACACCCACACCTGTGGTATTCCTCATGTGGAGGTACTAATCAACACCCACACCTGTGGTATTCCTCATGTGGAGGTACTAATCAACACCCACACCTGTGGTATTCCTCATGTGGAGGTACTAATCAACACCCACACCTGTGGTATTCCTCATGTGGAGGTACTAATCAACACCCACACCTGTGGTATTCCTCAAGTAGTGGTACTAATCAACACCCACACCTGTGGTATTCCTCTTGTGGTGGTACTAATCAACACCCACACCTGTGGTATTCCTCATGTGGTGGTACTAATCAACACCCACACCTGTGGTATTCCTCATGTGGTGGTACTAATCAACACCCACACCTGTGGTATTCCTCATGTGGAGGTACTAATCAACACCCACACCTGTGGTATTCCTCATGTGGTGGTACTAATCAACACCCACACCTGTGGTATTCCTCATGTGGTGGTACTAATCAACACCCACACTTGTGGTAATCCTCATGTGGAGGTACTAATCAACACCCACACCTGTGGTATTCCTCATGTGGTGGTACTAATCAACACCCACACCTGTGGTATTCCTCATGTGGTGGTACTAATCAACACCCACACCTGTGGTATTCCTCACGTGGTGGTACTAATCAACACCCACACCTGTGGTATTCCTCATGTGGTGGTACTAATCAACACCCACACCTGTGGTATTCCTCATGTGGTGGTACTAATCAACACCCACACCTGTGGTATTCCTCATGTGGTGGTACTAATCAACACCCACACCTGTGGTATTCCTCATGTGGTGGTACTAATCAACATCCACACCTGTGGTATTCCTCACGTGGTGGTACTAATCAACACCCACACCTGTGGTATTCCTCATGTAGTGGTACTAATCAACACCCACACCTGTGGTATTCCTCATGTGGTGGTACTAATCAACACCCACACCTGTGGTATTCCTCATGTGGTGGTACTAATCAACACCCACACCTGTGGTATTCCTCACGTGGTGGTACTAATCAACACCCACACCTGTGGTATTCCTCATGTAGTGGTACTAATCAACACCCACACCTGTGGTATTCCTCATGTGGTGGTACTAATCAACACCCACACCTGTGGTATTCCTCATGTAGTGGTACTAATCAACACCCACACCTGTGGTATTCCTCATGTGGTGGTACTAATCAACACCCACACCTGTGGTATTCCTCATGTGGTGGTACTAATCAACACCCACACCTGTGGTATTCCTCACGTGGTGGTACTAATCAACACCCACACTTGTGGTATTCCTCATGTAGTGCTACTAATCACAGCCCCCTGGTGTTGCCCACATAATGATTTTAATCGCAAGTAGTCACATGGTTCTAATTCCATCATCCCATGGTCGCCCCTTTTAGCCGCCTCTTATGGAAGACAGGGGATAGCGTGGGTGTATTGTTCATCTGCGTCCGCCTCCCAGTTACATTACCCGACAGCACTTTTGTAGCAGTTCACCCAGCATTACTTGTGCTCGAGAGAAAATTATACCTCCAGCTGCATCCGGTGGTTAAATTCTGATCCACAGTCCACAAAAGTTTTGCGGCTGAGGCTTCATGAAAGGCAAATGGGAGACAGTTCGCTTCCATCCGAGATCTCGAACGTCGCAAGCGAGAGATGGAAGAGAAGAATTGTTCCACTGCCGTAGTCCAGATCTGTGCTTGTCTTGTGTCGTAACGAACGCTCGCCGCCACCAAGTGAGAACAGCTTTCGCAATACGAGAAGTGGATGAAGAAATTCTACTGGGTCTGTAAAAAGAGCAGACATCGTTGCGATCCATTGTCAATCGCCATGGTGATCGAACCAAGGCAACTTGGATGTGAAACAACGCAGGGAGGTGCATCCCGTATCTCAGTAAAGACTCCAACATCCGTACAGACTGTAAGAGGCTTGTTATTTGTAAGCAAGTACACATGGAGTCTCATGAACTGTTGGGTATTCATCGCCCTACGTTAGAAAACAAGACACCCCTGTATTATGCATTAATCATGGCATTTTACAGCTTCTACAGATGTTAGAATGTTGAGTAGTATGCCATGTTGGCACACGAGACTCGGCACCGTGACATCTGTTCAGTGGCTGAGCTGCGTTGTCTCTGTTTCCTGCACGTCTCTGGATTCATCGACCGTAAATGGGGCACAGCATACGTTCCTAGAGACAAAACGAAAGTATTAATTTGTTGTAATAAACGCCAAGTTTGCAGTGGAACGCGTCAAGCGAAGCGAAACGTGTAGGGATCGAGGAAAGCGAGCTAACAGACGCTGATCCCAAGTAGAAGGCACTTGTCTCTGGTACCCGGAGATTAACATCGGTGGTGGTGGTGGTGGTGGTGGTGGTGGCGCACTTCGAAATGTGAAGGTATCGGCAAAGAAAGACAGGGGCCACCCCCTAGGCCTTGCATCCTAATACCGTCGGGAGTTGACCAAAGGAGGTCTCATAGGATACATGGAAGGCATGCCAGGACTTGAGGGCAGGGGATCATGCCTTAGTCTGTTAGGCTCCTCACTTTCATCTTTCCTGTCCGGGACCATAGAAGGCTTACGCCCCTTTCACTTCTTCGTGTGATTAGCGGAGAGCCGCGAGACAGACTTCGTTCAAGATACGTGCATAAAGTAAACTAAAGTAAAGTAAAAGTTTACATGATCAGGAAGGTGGAAGTACAGCACGCCCGTGAGTTACATTGTGCCGAAAGCAGGCAATCAAATATCTTTCATCTTGAAAAATATCTGCTGCCACATGCGATCAAAAAGAGAAGAACTCTTGAGTAAAAGCTGAGTGAACTCAGAAGTAATAGTGGGAAGAATAGCAGGAGTGTACGTAAATGAGTTAGAAATGAACTCTTGATGAACCTGTGGCCATGTGAGGCGAATGGAGGAGCATTGTGGAGACTGTGAGACTCAGGTTGTTAACGGTGTCTGTGCTGTGTGGGACCCTATAGAAGCTCCCTCTGTGGATCAGCGGTGCAGTGTCGGTGGACAGAGTCCATGCGACACTCCAAGTTGTGATACATTTGGTGTTTACCGGATAAAATTCATTAAAAATCAGCTGCAGACGCCCAAGAGCGAGTCGGTAGGACTGGAGTAAAACGAGCAAGCAGGCAGTGAAGCTTGCAGTTATCATGTGCACACACAAGTTGACAAGGATGGCCTAGGTGTGGGAAGGAAGCGACCGTGCGGGTGCGCGCAAGGCAAGGCTTGTCACCAGGTGGTGCTGTGGGGTCTGTGCCGAGACCTACACCTGCTCGACAGACGATCGCAATCCGCCAATTTGGTTGTTCGTGCTCAGCATTTAGCTAAGAGTGTGTCACACTGCTGTGTGGTGCGCCTCAGGTCCTCCTATCCGCAACATTATTACCTTACTCGTACTCCAGTCTTGTAGCATATCCACGATTCTAAGGTTTCCCTGAAGCGGGTATCTTTTTCTCTATTTTACAAATACTCATTATTTTTTCAAAAATATTAAACTTTTGTACGCCCACAATAAACCAAAATAATTTTAATGAAGTACAAACTTACAGTCCTCATATAAAGTAGGTCTTCCTTTGCTTTACCTAAAACTATAGTTTCATCTGACTACCAATTTCAGTGACCAGGGTTGAGGGTGGGATCGTGTGGTCATACTCGAGCCACATTAGCAACTTATTTTCTTTCTTTTCTGATGCTTTATGTTTCTTTGTGTACACCCCTCAAGTATTCGTACCGAAGACTGTCCGTACGTGTCAAGCCCTCCACCGAGTACGTGTGACAGGTGGAGGTAAAGCCCTTCTCACGCTCATTAACCTCCATTAAATGTCTTAAGTAGCTCTAATCTTCCAATTAGCATGTGCGGTCCCGTCCTTTGCAACTTGTCATAGAATTCAAGAGAATAAAACGGTCAAGAAGAGAGTTAAGAAAAAAGTTGTACGTCTTGTGAAAACAAAAAAACCTATATAAACTCATATCATTTGGTAAACTTCTTCACCTGGCTACACACGGAAGTTTGTGCGTCTTTCCCTAGACGAGTGGGCCCGGCAGCGAGAAAGTTAAACAAATAATACAGCTTTTGGTTGATATGCGGACCCGACACAGGGCTCGCTGCTGTCGAAAACTGTTGTTTTTAAACGAAATCAGTAATAAAATAATGTTATTAGCTTACGTCTTTACGCTTTTCGCAGACGCCGACTCGCCGGAATTTAGTTCGAGAAGAGTTCATTTACGTACCAGTAAATCTACCGACACAAGACTGACGTCTTTGAGACTGTATCGCGACTGACCTGTCATAGGATGGGGCAAAAATGAGTGCTATTGAACTAGAACAAAGAGTGACTGAATGGGTGGCTCTGTTTCTAGAAAATAGAACTCAGAGAATTAGAGAACGTGAAGCTTGATCTGATCCTGTAATAATTAAGAGGGGAATTCCTCAAGGCAGTAATATAGGACCTTTATGTTTTCTTATATATATAAATGATATCTGTAAAGGAGTGGAATCGGAGATAAGGCTTTTTGCGGATGATGTTATTCTCTATAGAGTGATAAATAAGTTACAAGATTGTGAGCAACTGCAACGTGACCTCGATAATGTTGTGAGATGGACAGTAGGCAATGGTATGATGATAAATGGGGTTAAAAGTCAGGTTGTGAGTTTCACAAATAGGAAAAGTCCTCTCAGTTTTAATTATTGCGTTGATGGGGTGAATGTTCCTTATGGGGACCACTGTAAGTATCTAGGTGTTAATATAACAAAAGACCTTCATTGGGGTAATCACATAAATATGATTGTAAATAAAGGGTACAGATCTCTGCAAATGGTTATGAGAGTATTTACCGGTTGTAGTAAGGATGTAAAGGAGAGTGCATATAAGTCTCTGGTAAGACCCCAACTAGAGTATGGTTCCAGTGTATGGGACCCTCACCAGGATTACTTGATTCAAAGAACTGGAAAAAATCCAAAGGAAAGCGGCTCGATTTGTTCTGGCTGATTTCGGGCAACAGACTAGCATTTCAAGAATGTTCCAAAGTTTGGGCTGGTAAGACTTGGGAGAAAGGAGACGAGCTGCTCGACTAAGTGCTATGTTCCGAGCTATCAGTGGAGAGATGGCGTGGGAGGACTTCAGTATTAGACGAATAAGTTTGAGTGGTGTCTTTAAAAATAGGAAAAATAATAATATGAAGATAAAGTTGGAATTCTAAAAGGCAAATTGGGGCAAATATTCGTTTATAGGAAGGGGAGTTAGGGATTGGAATAACTTACCGAGGGAGATGTTCGATAATTTTCCAATTTTTTTGCGATCATTTAAGAAAAGGCTAGGAAAACAACATATAGGGAATCTGCCACCTGGGCGACTGCCCTAAATGCAGATCAGTAGTGATTGATTGATTGATTGAACCTTCAAATAGCACAGGACTGAGCGAGAATGGAACCTGCCACATTCGGGTCAGAAGGGCAACGAAATCGAGAAAGACAATAGCAGCTAAGTGAGCATGGGGCGTCACCTGCAGTTCATATTCATGCCACCTTTATCTTTTTAAAATCGTATCTACAAGTTATGGATGGCAGATGCAGAAAGGCAAGACTCACACATCCCCATTGGTTGTTGTACACATACATTATCCTTGACATTGCTAGGCCTTCACTCGTATAACATGGAGAATGAACAGTGACATTTTACTTGCGCGAAAACATCGACTCTGCCTTATGGGTCCGACCTCCCGGAGAGAACAACTTACAATTACTTGCACTTAAGATTAAACTGTTTCGATCATATCGTAACTACTTTTCTTGTCATTTCTTCTCAGAAGTCTGCTTTTGATAGAGTCCTGTAAAGCGCCATGTCTTACCTCTAAACTACAAAACTCTCCTTTAACATTTTTGTAACTTTAGCTGAATTTCCAAGTAGCTAAAATGCATGCAAGTAAAACATTTCTAAAGTTCAACCATTCAAACAAAAGAAGAAAACTAGATAATATTTTCATAATTTTCTTACCCGAGAATATCACAATTTAAATGCTTTCTAGCAGAGAAACATTAACTTTAAAGGTTGCTTATGGTGTAAATATGACCTTCAATATATGTAGAACATTTGTTTTGCTATTTTGCTTTACGTCGTACCGACACAGATAGGTCTTATGGCGACGATGGGATAGGAAACACCTAGGAATGGGAAGGAAGCGGCCGTGGCCTTAATTAAGGTACAGCCCCAGCATTTGCCTGGTGTGAACATGGCAAACCACGGAAAACCATCTTCAGGGCTGCCGACAGTGGAATTCAAAGCCACTATCTCCCGGATGCGAGCTCATAGCTGCGCGCCTCTAACCGCACGACCAACTCGCCCGGTAAAGAGAACATTATTTAAATGAGTGACTGATGTAATACGAACATCAAAGAGCTGCAGTGGGGTGTGGGACCATTGCCTGGCACTGCCAGCCCTATTCTTGCACTGTAAAACAGAAACAGACAAGTTCTGCTTGTAGACTCGAGCCTGTACGTTGAGCGCGCCGTTACATCAGATGTTCACACAACTACAAGGGCATTTCACTGCGGCCTCTCATACAGACCAACAGCATCAGAAATTTGAGAATTTATTCATTTGCCTCATTGTAGGTTCGGACCCGTGACATGTGAAGATAAAGTACGGAATCAGCGTTTATTCTGCCAAGTCACATGTTCGTGGGAGAAATAGAAATACGCTTCTGTATTGGGATAAGAGGACAAAGAACTACAGTACGCCATGATTGCGACCTCAGTTTCAATGTTGGAATTTACTTCCCTTTTTCGATTAAGTACGTGACCAATTCTGTGTTGGATTCACATGAATGGGAACACAGTCCTACATAATGTCCGTGCTACGATTTACAACCACATGCCTCAAACACTACATAAAGGATATTTAAATACAAAGGAAACTGAAGCGATAATGACATGTTCTTTCGAGACTTGTGCCTTTCGGTGTTCAGTCAACAAGTCCCCGTCAATTAACTAAGCACTCTTTAGCAAGTACATTACTTCTGCGGCATCCTTTCTCATCGTTATGGTCGCTTTGGTCTTCTACTTCTCTTACTCTCGAAGACCGGATGCATTCATCTCCCAAGCCCGTTCATATACACAGCTTCATCATCGATGTGTTGAACCATCGTCTGTCGTCTCAAACACCCACCGAGCTTCAAGCACCTCACATCACAGCACGAGGGCCAAGGAGGAAGCTCACCGGACAAAACACTAGTCACCCCTGAAGCCGCGACTTGATAACGGCCTGGATTCGCTCCATGTTACGCCATTCCCTCAGGATTTGATCGCGCATTTCCACCAAATTGCGGGGATGCTAGCAACTCCCACAGTCAAGTGATTTTGAAGGCAATCGAGATGCAATAGGGCGGCAGTCGCACGTGCGGCCAGCCCGATGAAATTACCCTTATGTTGAAAAATCGGGGTATCAGCAGCGCAGATGTTGAGTGAAAGGCAACACCACACATCCAGAGTGAAATTTTTCATTTGCCCTTCGGTGCACTTGACGATGTGAGTGTCTCGCTAACAGGTTTGGATGCACCTTCATTCGCTGACTGCAGCAGGAGCGATACGCGTCTCAGTCAGGATCTTTATCCGACCACAATTCTGACGTGTTTCGTACACCACTGCTTGTGGACACGCACCCTTTCTTCTCACGTAGAGGCGGTGCGCTGCGCCATCTATACAGGCTGTGCGTGAGCACTAACTTTTGTCTGGTGAGCTTAAGGAGAAGAAGAAGAATTGTACTTTTTCATAATAAAATATTTTAAGAGGGGCGAAGACCTAACAGACGACCCAGTTCACAACCCAAACTTTACACCTCCAGAGGACAGACCGATCACTGTGCCTCAATGGTGATGACCGCATTAAGACCCCAGCTGTTTATTTCCAAGGACTTTTGAATGCTGAAGAAGCTACACAGCACCTAACCCCGACATCAAAGACATCCCTCCTCTCACCCATGAAGAAGTAAAAGAGACCATTCAACTTCAAGTACAACAAAGCCCTGGAGAAGACGGAATAGTGGCAGAAATGTTGAAACAAGTTGGTGAGCAAACATTCAGGCACATACACAAAGTACTCCTGGACATATGGGCTAAGGAAAGGCTCCCAGATGATTGGACATCAGCCGTTATCCACCCAATCCACAAGAAGGGAAGCAAAACAGATCCCAGCAACTATAGAGGATTATCACTCCTTTCAGTAGCGCATAAAGTCTTTTCCAAGATTCTGGAACAGCACATAACAAGACAACTGGCTAACGAATTAGGAGAATATCAAGCAGGGTTCAGAACTGCAAGGTATTGTGCTGAATAGATACAAAATCTGAAGACCATCCTTCAGTATAGCAAGAAAAGATGCCGACAGTGGGTAGCTATCTTTGTTGACTTTCAGAAGGCATTTAACTCCGTGGATAGATTCACACTCTTTAACACTTTAAGAGAACTGGCACTAAACGAAAAAATTAATAGGTTGGTCCAAGCCACACTACACAAAACCACTTCCAAAGTTAAGTTTAGAGATCTATTATCAGAGAGCTTCACAATCAAGACAGGGATGAGGCAAGGAGATGGTATCTCATGCATATTATTTAACTGTGTCCTGCAAAAGATCATAAGAGAATGGATCAGGTCATCACCTGAGAACACCGGATTAAGGATCGTGTTTAAAGCAGACAACTTGAGGATTCCATGCCTGGTCTTTGCTGACGACCTTACTTTATTAGCAAACGACATGCATGAAGCCAGTATGGGACTTCAAGCACTGCACTCTATAGCAGCTAAAGCGAGTCTCTTGATCAACATCGGAAAGACCGAGTTTCCCCTAGAACAATGGCAGTCAGTCATACAAAGCACATCAAGAGAGCTAAAAGTGTGAAGTACCTCGGAGAGTGGATATCGGAGGACCTTGAACAAATTAGACAAGGCCTACCATGCCTGCAGAAAACTGTATGCCTCAAAGCATTTCTGAGACACTCTCAGACCATTAGTGCTCTACGCAGCAGGATGCCTATTCCTAACTAAAAAGACCCCACTGGAAGTGCAAGAACGGAAATTCCTGAGAATAATAGGGCCAAGGATCCTACCAGATGGAAGGCGATGGTACAAACCCAACAACGAGCTCTACCAGCATCAAGGAAACCTCATAGATGCCATCAAAGAAAAACGTCTGACTTTCTGTGGGCACCTACACAGAACGGATCCTCATAGATTATCCCATAAGATCTTCAAGGTTTATGACAAAGGCAAAGCTACTGGATTCCCCTGGACCAAGAGATCTTACAGAGCTTAATATTAATCAAGCCATCACAACTCACAGGAATGCATACCGTTTAATGGTCAAAACTAAACCTTTCCTAACATCCCTTATATCAGCTAGTCACAAAGGAGCGCAGGAAACATGAAGGAATACTGGGCCAACAGGAAGGCTCAAGAGGTCGCTAAGAACACAACCCAGTACGCCAAAAGGGGCAGACTACGACACAAGCACCGTGGTCCGCAGATGACCTAAACGGAAAGAGGAAAAAAATATTGTTTGCACATTGGGTGCAGGACTCTTACCCAGAGGTTCAGAAGCAGTGCCTGGACTACAAGATCCTTGTAGAGTTCGTCACAAAGTGCAAATAAGCCATCCTTCCGTACCGTCACAAAAAGTTGTCGATAATTTACGTGTTTCAGGAAGTCAAAACAGAGTTTTTGTTCACTTTCACCTCCTTCTCAAAACAGTAAATCAGAAACACAGAAATGTTAGTACAGTCAGGAAAGCAAGAAAGCCCCTGGGTGCAGACGGTCTGTCGTAAGAGGCAACGCGCTGGTTGCATTTCGTCGTGCCCAGTCTATACCTTCATGCTTGGAAGGTTTAGACCACTTCCTCTGGGAGACGAACGCTAAATAACTGAGAAACATTTGAACTGCCATAACCCATGAGCGGGTGACTTTCTTCACCCCACTCAGGTAGGCTTGAGTTAACAGATGTTCATGTTCTATCCAGACCCCAGTTACGAGCAGAAAGCGGGTGCCCAATTTCTGTGAAGAGTTATCGAAGAAAGAATGTGTTAAGTTGCGAAGCTTAGGCAACCTGACGCAGCAGCGACTGTAGTTCTTGAACACTCCAAAAACAAACTGTATCTTCTGCATACCGAACAAGCCACGACCCATGGATCGAAATTAATTACTCCATTCACAATTATATTTCACGAATGAAGTTTTGGGAATTTCTTGTCGAAGTATAGACCTTCTGTGAAATGGTATGTTTAAAAGGCACCTTTCCCCCCCCCCTTCCTTCCTGATTGCCGTACACTTACGTGAAGACGTAGGGCCCCATCTGAACGAGGTTCGGCTTAGTTCCAGGTTTCCTGATGTCTTCCGGGTTCGTCCAGTTAAAGAAGTAGAACTCGAGCGTCATGGGTACTGGGGTGTACTTCCAGATCTGGTAGCTCTTGGACGAGGGAGATATCGTCAGCTCCTACAACAGACAACAGTGCTCTTATGTACTTTGGAATACACTAAGAAAATAATTTAATACTTTTAGACATGATATAGGCGTCTGGGCTTGTGCCGCGTCAAGAAATTAAGGTGAAATTCTTTACGTTTCACAGAGAACTGTGCTCTGCGTCGTCAGAAGAAAATCTCGACTGTCCAGGAGAAAGGCTTCTTAAACAACGAGCTTTTGAATTTAGACGTCATAATAGAAGTGGAAATGGTACGTTCATACGTCACCAGATGGCTCACCGGACGCTGTACAGCTCTAGCGTTCGAAGCGGAAGCTGACGGAACCATCAGAATCAGTCTAAGAGGGACACATAACATGTGTACGTAACATATGACATTGACACAAGCCTGGAATGAAACATCTGGCGATGAAGAACATACGAATTTGGAAAACACCGAGACGAAATAACAATAGTGAAGGGACAGGGAAGGGAACTACATACGTAAATTCTTAATGGCTGGCAACCATTTCTGCGTATTTCCACAGCTTCCCGTATAATCCTGGACCTGTACAGTCTACTGTGGGTAACAGCTCGAGCATCTTCGAACATGACATGACCCGACGATGCAGCGTGCTCAGCTATTGCTGATTTGTCTCGCTGATATTTTTATGGAGCATTTTGAGGAGGAGGCTATTGCTTCGGCCCCCGTCAAACCTATGATATGGTGGAGGTATGTTGATGATGCATTTGTGGTCTGGGCAGAAGGTCCTGAGAAACTTCATCTATTTCCAAACCACCTAAATCCGCAACATCCTTCAATTAAATTCACTACGGAGATGGAGTCGGACGGATGCCTTCCTTTCTTGGATGTTCGAGTAAGAAAGAAACCGGACGGCTCCTTGGGACATACCGTCTATCGTAAGCCTACCCTCACACATCGCTACCTTCATGAAGATTCTCATCACCATCCAGCACACAAACAAGGCATTCTCATGACACTCGCCAAGAGTGAGCCATCAAATATCCAGGTGGAGATGGACAAGCTCAATGGTTACAGCGAGATCACTGCATCCCAGAGAAACGACCAAGCAAAGCTCACAGAAGGAACAAGTACAAGGATCTGCCTACTTGCCATACATTCACAACACCTCCTCCGCAAACAATATAAAACCCGTGTTTGCTCACAGTCTGGGTAAAACCAAGGACAATTTCCCCCCACTTTTACATCCTGGGGCTTACGAAATTCCCTGTACTTGCGGTATGGTCTGCATCCGCCAAACATGCCGGTCCATTGGTACCCGTATCAAGGAACATGAACGTAATATTAGTCTCAGCCAGCCTGATCACGCTCTATCGTCTGGTCATGATGTCATGTTCTAAGATGCTCCAGCTCTTACCCACAGTAGACACTACAGGTCCAGGATTATACCGAAAGCTGTGGGAATACATAGAATTCCTAACAATTTCAACAGGGGCACTGGATGGTTGCCAGCCATTAATGAATTACGTAGGTAGTTCCCTTCCCTGTCCTTTCACTATTGCTATTTCGTCTCGGTGTTTTCGTACGTTCTTCATCGCCAGATATTTCATTCCAGGCGTGTGTCAATGTCATATATTACGTACACATGTTATGTGACCCTCTTAGAGAGATTTTGATGGTTCCGTCAGCTTCCGCTGCGAACGCTAGAGCTGTACAGCGTCCGGTGAGCCATCTGGTGACGTATGAACGTACCATTTCCACTTCTATTGTGACATCTAAATTCAAAAGCTCATTGTTTAACCCTTACCTGGTACGGGTTCACTTTTGTATCATAAATGGTACGACAGGGTCCCAGGGACCCAGGTTATAATGTTGAATTTAAATACAAAATCTTACATTTTATTAACATACAAACTTATTTAGCTCAACACACTGTTTACATCAGAAATAAACAACTTTCAAGTATTCTTAAACTTGTTAAACCAATTAATGACTGACTTTTTTGTTTGCATACATTTTCAAAGGACTAATGTTGCCTTGCCAATTTTGATCAATAATCCAGTATTACGATTCAATATTTTTCAATACAATGACACAAAGTGACAAAACAATGTCTACATTGATTCACAATACTGTCTTATGGTATAAAACACTTAACAGGAAAGTTCTACGTCACTCACTACTTGCACAAACAGTACACACCTTTTCTTCACATTCCTGCAAACAATAGCCTTGCTGTATGGGCAGGTGGAACAACTTTTTCGTTTGGATTTAGGTGTTTCGGGTGCTTGAGGATAGCGTTCCTCTGGCACCTCCACTTGCAGAACTCTTCTAAGTCCTATCTTAATTTCCCTTGAAATATACCTGATGTAGAAACGTGTATTCATCTGAAGAAAAGTCATTTCACTAGAAAGACCCTTCAAGAAATCATTCTATAAGCGAGAATGTGCGAAGAAAAGAGTCAAACATGAACTTGAGAATACCTTAAAAATATTGCATTAATGGTACCCAGGGTCACGAGGACCCAGTGTTACTAACTTACCTGGCTGTGCAGAAGAAATTGACCACGTCCACAGCTCACAACTGCTTCTCATCAACTAAAATGAATTTACATGGAACAACAATGAACTACCGTTACAGACGGAAGAGTAACGTAAATTCAAAAGTTGCGCGGGATCCTCAGGACCCAGCCGTACCAGTTAAGGGTTAAGAAGCCTCTCTCGTGGACAGTCGAGATTTTCTTGTGATGACGCAGAGCACAGTTATCTGCGAACCAAATTATTTCACTTCATCATCTTGACATGAAATACGCCCAAAAGCCTATATCATGTCTATAAGTACGCGGCGTGAAAGCATCAACAGCAAAATTACTTTTAATTGGTTGCCGGTTGCTGAGTAAGCTTCGGTCCACAAGTGACCACGGCTGGTCAGTGGTCAGAGCGTTCTGCACTCTGACCGAACAACAGAGTCACAGCTCTACACCTGTCTATTCAGGAGAGAGAGCGCTCTGCACTCTGACCGAACAACAGAGTCACAGCTCTACACCTGTCTATTCAGGAGAGAGAGCGCTCTGCACTCTGACCGAACAACAGAGCCACAGCTCTACACCTGTCTATTCAGGAGAGAGAGCGCTCTGCACTCTGACCGAACAACAGAGCCACAGCTCTACACCTGTCTATTCAGGAGAGAGAGCGCTCTGCACTCTGACCGAACAACAGAGTCACAGCTCTACACCTGTGTATTCAGGAGAGAGAGCGCTCTGCACTCTGACCGAACAACAGAGTCACAGCTCTACACCTGTGTATTCAGGAGAGAGAGCGTTCTGCACTCTGACCGAACAACAGAGTCACGGCTCTACACCTGTGTATTCAGGAGAGAGAGCGCTCTGCACTCTGACCGAACAACAGAGTCACGGCTCTACGCCTGTGTATTCAGGAGAGAGAGCGCTCTGCACTCTGACCGAACAACAGAGTCACAGCTCTACACCTGTCTATTCAGGAGAGAGAGCGTTCTGCACTCTGACCGAACAACAGAGTCACAGCTCTACACCTGTCTATTCAGGAGAGAGAGCGCTCTGCACTCTGACCGAACAACAGAGTCACAGCTCTACACCTGTGTATTCAGGAGAGAGAGCGCTCTGCACTCTGACCGAACAACAGAGTCACAGCTCTACACCTGTGTATTCAGGACACAGAGGGGCTGGTCAGTGGTTGGAACGCTGTGCACTCCGAAAGAACAGAGCCACGGCTCTACACCTGTGTATTGAGGACACAGAGGGGCTGGTCCGCGGTGCGAGCACTCCGCAGAACTCTACCACGGCTCTAAGTTTCCGCATTTGAGAAAAAGGAAGGCCCTCCACCCCATTGTCGTCTGTCCTGAGGAAAGTTTTCCGTGGTTTTCCATTCTCCTGGACTAAAGGGAAGGCTACGCCCGCTCTCCTGGCCTGAGAGAAGGCGTGCGGTGAGCATGGGGCAACAAGCGGAGCAATTAAACGATAAAGGTTAAAATCTGACTCGGTTGGGGACCTCTGACGTTAGCAGGGACGGACGTTGTGACACTTTTATCGTTTTTATTGAGCTGAAAACCCGGTCTTACCTTTGCACAGGTCTTACAGGCAGCCATTCTTCTCATTCATAATGAAATTTGTATTTGGGCGTTGATTTCGTTGTCTAGTATACGAAAGAGTTCTCACCTTACGCACAATAGCGTCAAAGACGTTGGACCACATGAAGCTGAGGGTACAGCCCGTCGCCGTCAGCACCACTCCCGTCACTACGGCGATAACTGCCCCTGTGTATCGCCATCTGCCCTCCATGCTACTCCTGCAACACACAACATCATCTACGGTGGTATTACAAACAAAAACAAGAATAGACAACACTAAGACATAACAATACCGGGCGAGTTGGCCGTGCGGCTAGGAGCGCAGCTCGCATCCGGGAGGTAGTGAGTTCCAACCCCACTGTCGGCAGCCCTGAAGATGGTTTTCCGTGGTTTCCCATTTTCACACCAGGCAAATGCTGGGGCTGTACCTTAAGTAAGGCTATGGCCGCTTCTTTCTCATTCCTAGGCCTTTCCTGTCCCATCGTCGCCGTAAGAGCTATCTGTGTCGGTGCGACGTAAAGCAAATAGCAGAAAAGAAAACGAAAATATCTTTATGGGTCAGAAACGCTAATTTTGAACAGGAAAACAGACATTGAGAACATTGAGAAAAAGGAACGCAAAATCGTAAGACGACGTCTAGGTCCAAAACGCGCCGCCGGACAAAACCGTCTCAGATGCAGACAGGAAATTTTCACAGTGACGTCAGAAAACGCAGTTGAACATTCTCTGGACATACGAAAAGAATGCATCCACACAGACTTACAAAACGACTAGTCGAATTCTGTGGAAACAGGAGGAAGACCAATGAAATGGACAGGCGAAATCAAAACCAATTTGAAAAAGGCAGGAATATGTCCAAACCAGGTTCATCTTCAGATAAAAAAATCACAAATGGCAAGTTGACCAAGAGAAAAGACGGAAGAAGATTAGAACAACTTGGTCTGAAGGCACAAAGGAAGGAAAATGCAGCCCTGCCAACACAACTATACAAGACTCCTTTCCAATGCACGGAAATGCAAATTCTTGGATGGGTCTCGGGCATTTCCGTTCTTCAGCACATAAGCAATGACGCCATCAACCTCGTCGAAGACACAATTACAATACGATGGATAGCAATCGCGCGTACCCTGGGCAACGTCATGTGCTCACAGCAGATGCTTTCAAATCCAGGAGCAATTGTAGAGATTATGAATTGTCGTACAAAAGGTCTTTTTCAAGACCAACTTTGAACATTCTTTCAGTAAATATAGAAGGAATATCTGAACTAAAAGAGGAACTCCTCCATAATCTCTGGCAAGAAATCCAGTAATATATTGTGTATCCAGGAGACCCATAGGGATACATATCATAGAAGACCTAAGGTACAAGGCACGAACATTGTAACTGAAAGACGCCATCGGCAATATGGTAGTGCAGTATTTGTTAAACATGGCTTATCCGAGCTTTCTACAGCATGTACTGAGGAGGATCGGTGTGTTGAACAGAAAAACTGTGTAGTCACCTCCGTATACAAACCACCTAATGCAAAATTCATCTTTAAGGAACCAACTAATATCCACAATCAGAAAACTAAGTTCATCTTAGGAGGTTTCAATAGTCATAGTAATGTTTGGGGAAATGGTGAAGCTGTAATGCAGTGGGCTGAAATCTACAACAACTTACGCTTAATTCACGACAGTAAATTACAACCATCTTTCAACAGTGGACGCTGAAAACGCTGGTTTTCACTAGTGAAGAAACAGCTTCACAGTGCCACAAGAGTATTGGTTCCCCGATTCCAAGTACCCAACATAGACCTACGTATGTCAGATTACTGTAACCGTAAGACCACAAATAGAAGAATATGCAATTTCAAGAAAGCAAATTGGGATATATTTTCTGAGACTGCCTTGATAATTTATAGCAGCCGTTCAGTGGCCATGTCGTAAATCTATTCCACGTGGACAAGTACATTCCAGGACTCGGTAAAGAAAACATCTATTTGTTAGAAGAGTATATTAAACTCTTCGAAGAAAATCGCTTCAGCGCGCAAACATCAGATGCTGCTATAAAACTTACTCAGTCTGTGGTGTAAGGTAAGAAAACTCGGTGGATAGACACGATAGAAGGACTATGCAGGAGCAAAAGCAGCCATGTGGCATGAAGATTACTACAGTTTTCGAAAAATGGTCAAACAGACAAACGAGGTAAAGGACACGAGATTCAAAGGCAAGAACATTTGGAGCTCTCAAAGCGAGTTGCGAAAGGTCATACAATAAGGCAGCTGGATTAGACGATATGAGAATAGAGCAAATACAGAAATTTGGACCAACAACACTGAAATGGCTTGAGCAACTCTTCAGAAACTACTTAAAGCAGAACAAGATTATGAAAATATGGAGGGAAACTAAGATAATTGCTATCTTGAAACCTGGGAAAGAACCTTCTAACCCCAAGAGTTATCGGCCCATCTCATTATTATGCCATCTTTATAACATATTTGAAAGGCTGCTATTGAACCGCATTATCACCAAAGAATTACAATTTACTTATACCTGAACAGGCAGGCTTCAGACCCCAGAGAAATTGTACAGCACAAATAACTCACTTAACACAGAGGATGGGTTTGAGAAGAGCTAGATCACTGGAGTGGCATTTATTGATCTCTCGTGAGCTTATGATACAGTCCCCTCTCCCATGGCACTACAGCCCTTGAAGGGCTTTGGCCTACCAAGCGACCGCTGCTCAGCCCGAAGGCCTACAGATTACGAGGTGTCGTGGGGTCAGCACGACGAATCCCCTCAGCTGTTATTCTTGGCTGTCTAGACCGGGGCCGCTATCTCACCGTCATATAGCTCCTCAATTCTAATCACGTAGGATGAGTGGACCTCGACCCGGCCCTCAGGTCCAGGTAAAAATCCCTGACCTGGCCGGGAATCTAACCCGGGGCCTCCGGGTAAGATGCAAGCACGCTACCCCTACACCACGGGGCCGGCTATGATACAGTCCAACACCGCCTGACCCTGGAATTTGGTTTCACTAGAATACTTGCCACCTTATTGCACAACTGAAGATTCTACGTTGAATTCCTAGGAAGTCAGAGCCGTTGGAGGACTCAAAGGAATGGTTTACCCCAAGGGAGTGTATTGTCACCAATACTCTTCAACATTTAGACCTCATGCCACCAAAAGTTTCATATATGCCGTCGACCTTGCTTTGACGGTACAGACAAGCAGAACAGATGCTTACAGGAGCTCTACCACAACAAGAACCGCCTGAAGCCAAACCCACAAAAGACTCAGGTAAGTGCTTTACACCTTGGAAACAGACAGGTAGGAAGAAAACTGAAAGTAACTTGGGAAGGCACCAAAACTGGAGCACTCTTTTAGACCCAGATACCTTGGAATTACCTTAGACAGGTCACTCACGTACCGACGGCATTGCCTAAACGACAAACACAAGGTGTCAGCCCGTAACAACATGCCATGGCACTTCACTTCTCCGCTGGTGAATATGCCTGCCCAGTGTGGTATAAATGCGCGCATGCAAAGCAAGTAGACGAGGATTTTAATGAAATGTCGTATGGCTTTATCCCAGGACGGGTTCGGCTCGCCAGGTGCAGGTCTTTCTATTTGACCTGCGCGTCGTGATGAGGATGAAATGATGATGAAGACAACACATACACCCAGCCCCCGTGCCATTGGAATTAACCAATTAACCGGCCGGGAATCGAACCCGGGACCCTCTGAACCGAAGGCCAGTACGCTGACCGTTCAGCCAACGAGTCGTGCAGGACTTTAATAAAACTGCGGGACTAATTACTGGATGTATGAAGCCAACTCCAGTTGACAAACTGTATTGTATGGCAGGAATTGCTCCTCCTGACATACGCCAGGAAGTAGCCGCAAATACCAAAAGGAAAAAAGTTCAAGAAAATGAGCTACATCTACTACATAGACACACTCCACCAAAGCCTAGATTGAAATCTAGGAGGAGCTTCCTAGTCAACATATCCACTAAATACATCTCCGAAGAAAGCCAGAGAAAAATTGTGGGCAGCCAGAACAAGTCATCCTCAAACATGGACAAAACCAGTTGAATGCTTACCAACCGGACACAACTTGCATGGAGATCACTGAACAGGTTAACAACAGGTGTTGGAAAGTCTAGTGAAATGGAGATATTTGGACGTATGTCCACTATGTGAATGCGGAGAGGTGCAGACTACCAAGTGTTTGTGTTGCCCTGATTCTTGCAGTGTCGCAGTTGTTTGTTCCTGGGCAAAGACTATTTCATACCATTTTGGTACACATAAGAATAAATTAGTTCTGTTTCATTGTTTCTAAAAAAGAGTTCTATTGTATGCTTCTGACTCGAGTAAACAAATCAGAAGTGACGTCGGTACAGACACATGATAACAGCGTCGAGAGAAGTGCTTCTTGTCGCGCATTCCTATCTACGAAATGTAACTGTAAAATTTGTCACAAATGGAACATAATAATTGCTTTTACACAGTTGAAGTCTAAAATATGCGGTAAATTAAGAAATATTTTATTTTTGGAGAATGTTATGTATACCTACTTTACAAGTCGTTTTGGTGCTACGCTCTCAGTAACACACGTATGTCTTGTTTGTCTTACACAATGTCGTGTGTGATGTCTGTGTTCACTGAAGTACTTTGCTTCAGTTGTCAATGACATCATTTCCTGAATTGTATCGCGATATCCAAGATTTAATAGGCGACAAAAAGCTATGGCCAATGTACATAAGATTTCTGTGGACTAGTGATTTATTGGTCCAGGGATCATGCTATTTTCGTTCAAACAAAAATCGTTTTTGTGGTACATCTCTGTAATGTGCAGCACCAAGTTGTTTTCCCGTAGAGTTCCAGCCACATCACTATAACATGGTCATTTGCCTCATTGAATGCTGTTTGAACTGGCCGCCCTAGTAATATGGACAAAGATAATGAGAATCTACAGACATAGCACTCCCATTCCTCGCCCTGGACCTCATGAAATAAACAAAAGACGGCACCAGCAGCGGAATACGACATAAACGAGTCCTGTCAACAAGCCTTATGTATTTCTCTAATAACGACGGTATTTCTTAATTTACCGCAGATTTTTCACTTCATTTAAGTAAAGGCAAATATTATGTTCCATTTGTGACAAATTTTACAGTGATATTTCGTAGATAGGAATGCGCGATGTAACCCTTCTTGTCTAAAGGGGCCTAACATCTAGGTCATTGGCCCCTAATGGTACGGAATCAGACGAAATTGTATGACCAGAATTCGAAAAGGTAAGGACGAAGAACCAATCAGTGGATCCTACCCGCAATGCCCCACATTCCCAGAAACTAAACTGTAGTATTAATGACCAAGGGACAGCTTCTAAAGCACAGTACTGACTCGATGATGCTTGTAGTCGAAACGGGTCCAAAATCCAGGTCATCGGCCCCTCATAATATCGCTAGGAAAATAGAACCATGCTATTTGTCATGTTGCAGCATTAATGAAAAGTAGCGTAGACTCGCGGTATTCCACACATTATGGTACTACTCACAGGTAACACAGACCTATGGTGTTTCGCACACTGCGGCGCAAACCTATGGCGCTCTTCACATAAGTGGACTAACCACAGGGACCCGCACTATCCCGTGGTGTTCCTCACAGAGTGGGTACTAGACATAGGCAAGGCAGAACCATGGTGTTGCTCATATAGGGGTACTGTAGGACCCACCTCCTGATTCACACAATGTCGCTACTAATCGCAAACCTATAGTGGTTCTACGCGCAAGTATAAGCGACCCATGGTGTTCCCCGCGTGGTGGTACTAATTACAAGTAGTATCTTGGTTCTAATTTTATCATCCTTTGGTTTGGTCGCCCCTTTTCGTCGCCTCTTGCGACAGGCAGGGGATACCGAGGGTGTATTCTTCGTCTGCGTCCCCCACCCACGACCCGCAGCTCCAAGTGGATCCCGCATCTGCAAAACAGCGCAAGATACTTTCTGTGGGTATTAAAAGAATCTCAAAGAATATCATCACATTGTAAGGCTCTGTTTACTCATAACTGCGCCAGTCCTAATACAATGTTACGCAAACGATTATTAAACGGAGGTAGAATCTGTAGGTTAGCTGTTACAGAACGTGGACATTTGTTACTCCTTAGGATGAGACTGTACTTTAATTGGCAGAACCTCGAAGCTCAATGATGTCTACCACATCAATAAATAATGTACAGTAGTCAAATCTGTGCAGCACGTGTAACTATATTTATGTTTGTGGACATATAGGCAACCATTCAAAGAAACCATTTCATACAAAGAAAGTTTGAGTTAGTTTCTAAAATATATCGAGATATTCTGCTTCCACTCCTTTGTCTCCCTCATCACTGCTGAGCAGGCGTGTTCTCGACCTCTTAATAAGCTTTGTAATACTCGTAACAATACTTTGATGTTAATTGGTAAAATTCAATTGCACCAGTATCAATTCACGAGCAGAACATTTCATGAAGCACACGCAATTTTAAATCAAGCAAGCAATTTTCCGGGGCGTCACAAAAGACATGAATTCCAAGAAGAGAAACACAAGAACCGGACCAATGGATTATCGAGGAGCTGTGAGGCTTTTGCTTTTCAAACGCTGCCCTGTGTCCTGTCCAACTGCTATATTGCAGTATGTTGGCCGACAAACTTTACAGAGATGAGCACGAGGCTAGGCCTGCATCCTATACAAACCCAGAAGATGCGGGCACATGCTGGGGCTGTACCTTAACTAAGGCGACGATCGCGATGTAACGTGTTGTGCTCTAGATGAAGGCTGTCACTCCACAAAGGATAGTCTAAATTACCTGTTTTACTTCGATGATCGAATCATTCTCTGATGAACTTCAACTAAAGCAGAGAGAGTAGTGTATTGCTCACCGGGATCCATTTCAAACTTGCGTAGCCGATCCGTTATCCGATATCTTAATTTGCAAACAATTCTTCATTAGCAAAAATCCGTTTCTCAAGAACTACGACATATATTTCTCCATGTCCCTAGGAGACTTCACAAATAACTTCAGCAAATATATATCAACAAAAATTAACTTTCCGCAAACTAAATGAATAATCTCTCTGCAAATGAATTTTCACCGTCTGTGAATTTCGTAAGCACGCGCCTTATTAATCAGTAGGCTATAGTGACATCTCGCTTATTGAATCAGTAACCAGTAATTGTAAACAATGTAATCCTGATCCGTGTATACGAATTTCATTTTTATTATTATATTTTCCACCGGGCGAGTTGGCCGTGCGGTCAGGGGCACGGGGCTGTGAGCTCGCATCCGGGAGATAGTGGGTTCGAATCCCACTGTTGGAAGCCCTGAACATCGTTTTTCGTGGTTTCCCACGTTCACACAAGGCTGTACGTTAATTAAGGCCACGGCCGCTTCCTTCCAACTCCTAGGCCTTTCCTGTCCCATCTTCGCCATAAGACCTATCTGTGTCGGTGCGACGTAAAGCAACTAGCAAAAAAATAGTTATATTTTCCTGAATTTCTAATTGTTAGTACCGTGATAATACGCAACTCTGTCACAGACACATCATCATGAATAAATAAAATAAATCAATTAAATTTGGAAAACAAACCGTTTACCATCAGAATGACACCTGCATCCATTACATAAGAAAGGGAACAACTATAGGGGAAACTCCCTCCTGCTTGTGACCTACAAGATTTTGTCCAAGATCAGATCCACAACTAGGAGAGTATCAGGCACGATTCAGAAAGGGACAGTAATGTGCAGAGCAAATATTAACTTAAAAAATATAGTAGAAAGGAGAAAAATCAAACTTGAAATATGTACTTAATTGTGTGGATTTTAAGAAAGCCTAGGAGTGAATTGACAGAAATACACTAACTGACATTAATTACTGACTCACTGTAAAATGCTCAAGAATAAATCAGAGAAAGCATCAAAAGTAGGATTACAAATTCCATTTGAGAAAGCAAAGTTCAAGGCAACCTCCCCGCTACGTATAGTTCATAACAATATGTACAAGAAATTGTTTTAAATACCTAGGAGAATGGATAACGAACAACACAAAAAGGACAGCCGTAGAAACCAAAGTACACAAAATGGAAATGATGTTTCATGTGACAAAATTGTTGATAACAAAAAAGGAAATTAAGAGACTGCCAAATAGAGGTGACGCTATATGCAGCACAGACAAACTAGAACTGGAGAAAGTTGAAATAAGAATTTTGAGAAAAATACTAGGAGTTAAAACAAATACAGGATAAAGCCCAACAGAGGGCGATATTTGAAAACTGAAAAAGTAACCGATGTAATAAGGAAGAGAAGACTGCAGTTGTTTGGACACATTTGTAGAACTAACTAAACAGATCTTCAATTTACTGAACAGTTACAAATCCAAAGCCACATGGTCTGCAGAAATTGAGAAACATGTGAAGAACTCTCGAATTAAAACAGACACAATAGGAAAGTTTTTAGAGAAGTACCTCAAAAGGCAGGAGGGGAAGAAACCGACAACTAGAATAAAGTGGACTCAGGAAGAGACTCTCGAATGATGAAGGAAATCGAATACAATGAAAAATATCGAAAGTTGATTCATCGTGCCCTCCAAATGGTTATTGGAAGGAAGAAACTATCACTGACTCTTGGCAACCGGTCCGCTACTCCAGAACTTGTTGCACAACTTCATAATCGTAAATCCTACACGTGCAATTATTTGGACCAAGTGCCTGTCTCAAACTGCAACACGATGAGAAGTAGCATTTCTGCTGAATGCGCACTTTTAAACTTCCACGATGATTTACATTGGAGTCAGACCTGTTCGGCACGCACAAACAGCTGATTGATTGATTGATTGATTGATTGATTGATTGATTGATTGATTGATTGATTGATTGATTGTTGTTGTTTAAAGGAGCCTAACATTTAGGTCATCGGCCCCTAGTGGGGCGACGAGAAACGAAATTTAATGATAATAAACATTTTAAAATGTATCCACTGACTAGAACTTAACAGATGATGAAGAACGAGTATACAACTACAATAATCAGTAGGTCTGCAGGCCTTTGGTCACAGGGGTCCCGGGTTCGATTCTCGGCAGGGTCGGGAATTTTAACCATCATTGCTCAATTTTGCTGGCACGGGGCTGGGTCTATGTGTCTTCTTCATTTCATCGTCATCATGACGCGGAGGTCGCATACGGGAGTCAAATCAAAAGACCTGCACCTCGGACACTCCCGGCACTAAAAGCCATATGGCATTTCATTTCACTGCCTTATAAAATGATATAAAATAGATAGAAATATGATAACGCATTCCATTTGAAGTGATATTTAAATTAGAAGTTAAACCAACAAGACAAAGACCAATAAAATGAAATAAAATAAAAGACAGGTAGAAGACTCGCTTATATACACGATCCCTAATAAAGCTGATGACGAGGTGGTGATTGTTGAACAACTGGGGAATCATCCTCTACAACACAGTAACCAGAGAGAACGAAACTATCGAACAAAGGAAGACAAGGGCAACATGTAGTCGGAAAAGAGCAAGTGTTGACCAAGGGAGGTAGAATAGGATAGAAGAAAGTGAGGAGCATGACAAGTGGAAGCAATGCCAGGACCAGCTGAGGGGCCCTTCTTACGACACGCTACCGCCCTGTAGGATGAGGCGCAGATCGCCCATGTACATGTGCACCATGGTAGTAGACACCCTTCAGAAAGCAAGAGTGCGTTGCTATGACGACATAACACCACTCCTCCTCTCCGAGAAGCCTGAAGGGAAGTCTTCCATACCTTCGTAGTTCCTTTTATCGTTCTCAGCTTATTTGGAAGAGGGGTGGCCTTCCTACCATCTCTCAATGGGACATAATGTCACTGGCTGGAACTTTGTAAGGCAACGGGGGCACTATGACTGCCTCCTTCGCAGCTACACCCATGTGGTTGTTGCCAGCAGGAAACATGTGTCAATACGACAGGAGAGTGCACGCACACCCTAGCTTGCCTTCCAACCATCCGTGTAAATTCATATATATATAACAACAGTTTTGTCTGTACATTGCTCAAAATTTAAAAAGTAGGTGTTCATGTCCACAGTAGCAAAGAAATGCACTTATTAATTTTCCGTAATTTCTGTCTGTCTGTTTATCACGCATCACGAGAAAACGGTTGAAGATAATTTAATGAAAATCGGCATGTAAAGTCGGGAAATAAGTCGCTACAATCTAGGCTATAAATAATTTTATTCACGGTGAGAAGAATGGCAGTTTAGGGGAAGGCCTAAAATTTAATTATCAAATATTTGTTATTAGTGGTCCTATTAACAAATACTACATTATTAAAGTTATATAATATTAAATTTCCGATCATTTATGACTTATACATTTTTACCGTACCGGCCTTGATTTCATGAATTTCAATTCTTGTTGCTAAGTCCATATCAGCGCAGTCACATGAAAACCGTTATGTAAAGTCGGGGAATAACGAACTACAATCTACGCCCTAATATCAGAGAGTTCAAAGAAAACTAAATGTGAAGGCCTACAATAACATTGAACAACAATAACACTACATGGACCATTGTTTGTTGTGCTGCTTGCTTGATGATGATGCTTGTTCTTTTTAAGGGGCCTAACATAGTGTTGTGATGTGCTTTGTGTCTTCTGTTGCCAATCATGTCCGACAGATGGGATTACTGCTCTATACCCCGTATTTTTTAAAATTTGCTTTACGTCGCACCGACACAGATAGGTATTATGGCGGCGATAGGATAGGAAAGGGCTAGGAGTGGGAAGGAGGCGGCTCTGGCATTAATTACGGTACAGCCCCAGCATTTGCCTGGTGTGAAAACGAGAGACCACGGAAATCCATCTTCAGGGCTGTCTACAGTGGTTTTCGAACCCACTACCTCCCGAATGCAAACTCACAGCTGCGCGCCCCTAACCGCACGGCCAACTCGCCCGGTCGTACCGAGTTTAACAACCTGCCTGAATATTGGCGGGAAATAGCTGCGGGGTTAGAGCATGCCATTCCTCTGGTTCATAAATGTTCTGATACTACTGGCACGTAGCACACTGGTTCATCATAGCATTCGAGCTATTCAATCCCTACTCTGAGGCACTGATTGGAATGAGTAGTGTGCATATTTAACGGAACAATGGCAGAGGAGTGTTCACGGCGTATGCGGCCTGGTTATTCCAGCACTGGAACGTTGGCATCGTAGTACTGTTCGTTAAAAGTGAGAACATGTGTGGTTTCTCACTTAATCGAGTATTTTATGTGATAACATTGCCTTCAATTGCTACATTCCTACTGGCGTTTTTGTAAAGGCCTAAGTTAACTGTAGTTAGAAAAACCGCAAACACAGTCTTTCTTAGAATCCCGTAGCGAAGCACGGGTACATCAGCTAGTAGATCCCGGTGTGCAGATCCAGATCGCCATAGGTACCCTACTAGACAAGGAACTACCAACCGGCTGCAGCATACAGCCGACGGCTTGCATTGTCTAATACACAGCGATAGCTTGAGTAAAGTGGCATCCTTACAGCTTAGGCCAATAAAGTTTGTCGTCGCCTCAGGTGTAAAAAGCGACACATCGGGCTAGCAATGCGGGATACTTTGGTCAGACTCATAAGAGCGACTGCACTGCCATAGTTTAACCTGGATAAAAGATGTGCTCTTTAAAATCGATTAGGGCCGATGACCTTCGATGTTAGGCCCCTTTAAACAACAAGCATCATCATCAAAATCGTATGAGCACCGTGCGGTCTGCCCCCAAGTAGAGCCGCTTAGAAACTTCAAAATATTCAGTTTCTTACCGCATTTGACTTAACTGACGCACTTGTGGCTCCCACAATAATTTACTATTTAAAGTAGGCCAAGAAATCGTTAAGTGTCAACTACAGGAAAAGCGACAACCCCTAAGTAAAGCTCAGGATAGGAATGAAAAGTGCGCTTTCGGTAGAAGTGAACAACAGAGGTCTTTGCAGTTGAAAACCGAAAGTCATGCACTGCTCCACTCTTAATAGCTTGCTGCAGTTGTTTTTCTTTCTTTATCTTGACCTTCGTCCATAGGACATTTGGCCATCAATAATGTACAATGATAAAAATTGTTACAAAAAGGAGAAATAAAAAGGGACAAGAAGTTAAAAGACATACAAAATAACAGAAATGACCTAGAACAGAGCAAAAAGGAAGCAAAACACACTTAAAATAAAGACACTTACACTTTAGATATTAACACCAGTTTTTATGAAGTACGTTGCAATTGCACTGTACACACGTAAGTCTCCAGTTGCCAGTAACAGCTGAATATGTGTGGGTAAGGGAACCCGAAGGTGCACAAGGGTAGCGAACAATTCTCTGCGAAACGATACAGTTCTACTGCACTCGAAGATAATGTGGTTCACATCTCCCGTGTTTCTTGCGCTACAGGGACATCGTGCTGATCGGAGAACTCCAATCCTGTTGAGGTGAGCGGGAAATGAAGCATGGTTGAACCTCATCCGAATAATGGTAGTTACTTGGCCTCGGGCCCATCTGACGTCTTGATACCATGGTTAGTGAGGGATAGCCGGTTGAATGCAGGCATAGTATCGTCCTTGCTGCAGTTGTCGCTCTGCGAATGCCATACTTTGTGAGCTATAATGCGGAGCAAAATCCTCTACATATAGCGACTGTATCAGCAGGTGTGAGAATGCCGTTGATCGCAATCGGGAGTACAACGACTCTGAGAAACGATCCCTCTGGGACTCCTTTTTCCTGAACATGATATTGCGAATATGGGACAAAAACATGGTAATAACAACCGGCAAGTTGCCTGGGATGCAGGACTGGAAGGATACCACATCACCATGCGGTGTCATAGGACTTTGCTAGGTCAAGGAAAACAGCCACCAAATGCAGTTTTTGGAGAAATGCAGAACTCTCCAGGCGTACCAAGTGGTCAGTGGTGGAGCGTACTCGGACCAAAGTCCTCTTTTCTACAAACACCACCCTCTCAAATAGTTTACACAGACAGTGAATTCACGTAAGTCTGTAACTTCCTTCATATTAGGGATCTTTGTCGGGCTTGAGGAGACACTCGCCACTGGACGGAAAGTTACCGTCTGTCCAGATTCGATTAAACAATTCAAGACGATGTGGGAGGCTATCCTCGTTCTAGCAAGGCGCCGGATTTAGCAAGTTTGTGTATTGTCCAGCTCAGCTCGTGATCACACCATAGGAGGGGTCTGGGCTTCAGTCACATCGGTACTGATCCCACATAATTAGGAAAAAAGTTGTCCAAATTCCAATAGTTAAGTTTATGAGAAGCCCAAATCCTAAGAAACTGGATGACAACGATGAGTTTAAAAAGTACCTACATGTCCTTATTAGAAAGACAACATCAAACTTGGAAAATAACACTGTATTAGAAATTTCGTGAGACAGACTTTGACATGCGGGCATAAGATGGGGACAGCACAGATTCCCAGTCCCCGAGCCAAGGTTTACCAATGAAATCCCTAATCGAGGTCCCAACGTCTGAACACGTCAGATCTGTCTTCTAGCTCTCATTTGCAGGTGAAATGTGGCTGTTTTTACGCCGGATCCTGTCGACAGTTTGCAAGTGTCTCAGATCCCACCCTAAAATGAGCTCTTTCAAAGATTTCAGTGGAGGTGATGAACTCTCCTGGCGTGCCATTTCCATGCATGGGTGCTCCTATCGACAGAACCAGATGAGACTAGGACTCTTTGAACTCGGCGAAGTGAATACAGTGGGCAGTATGAGCCGACAACAGCGAATATGTCATCAGTTCACCAGAGGGTCGGCATATTCGCGACTGGGACCACAGGTCGGAGGACATGTCCTTCTCGGCATTCCCAGTCCCTACAGGACCGGGAATATCCGCCGAGCTGAGAGGCGCTGCACTTGTGGCCCCAACTTGGCTCAGTCCGGTGGCATTTGACGGTGCTCAAATACATCAGCCTCGTGTCGACAGATACATTGGCAGGTAAAACAATTCCTACAGGACAAAATTCCCGTGCCTCGGTGTCTCCGAAAACCTAAAACGTAGTTAGTGGAGTGTAAACCCACATCATCGCATTCACCTACATCCACCCCTCGTCGTAATGCTCAGTAGTAGCAACCTCAAATAACTGGTACAAGAGAGCTTCATCCACAGTAGTAACAACCTCAAATAAGTGGTACAAGAGAGCTTCATCCACAGTAGAAGCAACGTCAAATAACTGGTACAAGAGAGCATTATCCACAGTAGAAGCAACCTCAAATAACTGGTACAAGAGAGCTTTATCCTCAGTAGTAACAACCTCAAATAACTGGTACAAGAGAGCTTCATCCACAGTAGTAACAACCTCAAATAAGTGGTACAAGAGAGCTTCATCCACAGTAGTAGCAACCTCAAATAAGTGGTACAAGAGAGCTTCATCCACAGTAGTAGCAACCTCAAATAAGTGGTACAAGAGAGCTTCATCCACAGTAGAAGCAACGTCAAATAACTGGTACAAGAGAGCATTATCCACAGTAGAAGCAACCTCAAATAACTGGTACAAGAGAGCTTTATCCTCAGTAGTAACAACCTCAAATAACTGGTACAAGAGAGCTTCATCCACAGTAGTAGCAACCTCAAATAAGTGGTACAAGAGAGCTTCATCCACAGTAGTAGCAACCTCAAATAAGTGGTACAAGAGAGCTTCATCCACAGTAGAAGCAACGTCAAATAACTGGTACAAGAGAGCATTATCCACAGTAGAAGCAACCTCAAATAACTGGTACAAGAGAGCTTTATCCTCAGTAGTAACAACCTCAAATAACTGGTACAAGAGAGCTTCATCCACAGTAGTAGCAACCTCAAATAACTGGTACGAGAGAGCTTCATCCACAGTAGCAACAACCTCGAATAACTGGTACAAGAGAGCTTCATCCACAGTAGTAGCAACCTCAAATAACTGGTACAAGAGAGCTTCATCCACAGTAGTAACAACCTCAAATAACTGGTACAAGAGAGCTTCATCCACAGTAGTAGCAACCTCAAATAACTGGTACAAGAGAGCTTCATCCACAGTAGTAGCAACCTCAAATAACTGGTACAAGAGAGCTTAATCCACAGTAGTAGCAACCTCAAATAATTGGTACAACAGGGGGCTTTAATCACAGTAGTAGCAACCTCAAATAGCTGGTACAAGAGGGGACTTTATCCTAGTTGACAAACAGTACCGGACTAGATATCCACATGACTTCCGGTATCACTCAATGTGTTGTTCGGGTGGCAGGGTTGCCAACCTCCGATTATGAAGGTATGGCGCCGTGTTTTCACGCTTAAACACATAAGTGTTGGAAGCCTGGTGGAAGACAACCTCGAACGTGCATCCTGTTGTGTGTTGGAACATCATTTCACAGTAACGTTCGTGTAAACAGCAAAGCGTTACTAAATAATTGTCCTTCAATCAATACAAACAATATTTTAAATTTGATCCAGCCCACCTGGTGAGCCTCGTTTTATTCACCATCACTGCCATGGCGCGCAGGCCATCAGTCGCCGTCCGTATTCAGTTAGGTAAAAGAAAATGAACAGACCTTGTATTGGACGAAACTAACTTATTTTGTATTGTGTTTGGTTGCCTACTGATTAAGCCAGCTCATCTCATGAAATGATCGGAATATTATGTCGACTGGTTAGACCTCAAGTACACAAGATAAGATGGTTTATCACTTATCTCACTGTTACCACTCCCAGATTCAAGAACCAGACTTAAGAGGTCATTATTGTTTGTGGCAGAACATCTACAACATTTTCATGTGCTCTGCAGCGAATGTTCTTGAGTACGCCAGCCATCTTACGTAAGGTGTTGATCCTGTAGTGGTTGCAGAGTAGGCTCTACACCACAACATTTGGGAGACGAAGTGGGGCTGGCCGGGACAGTTCCCAGTACCGCCTCGCCTTCAGCGTAGTCCCGCTTCAGCGAGGGAATAAGAACAGTATCTTGTGGTCATCTATCAACACAAATGATGATTATTATTAAAGATGATGTACCTACAACTGGGAAAGACCGAGGGCGGTGGTGATTACTGTTTTAAGAGACATACAACAGGACAACTATCCTCTACTCGCACTACTGGTGGTGATTACTGTTTTAAGACACATACAACAGGACAACTATCCTCTACTCGCACTACTGGTGGTGATTACTGTTTTAAGAGAACAACAGGACAACTATCCTCTACTCACACTACTGGTGGTGATTACTGTTTTAAGAGAACAACAGGACAACTATCCTCTACTCGCACTACTGGTGGTGATTACTGTTTTAAGAGACATACAACAGGACAACTATCCTCTACTCACACTACTGGTGGTGATTACTGTTTTAAGAGTACAACAGGACAACTATCCTCTACTCACACTACTGGTGGTGATTACTGTTTTAAGAGTACAACTGGACAACTATCCTCTACTCGCACTACTGGTGGTGATTACTGTTTTAAGAGACATACAACAGGACAACTATCCTCTACTCACACTACTGGTGGTGATTACTGTTTTAAGAGTACAACTGGACAACTATCCTCTACTCACACTACTGGTGGTGATTACTGTTTTAAGAGACATACAACTGGACAACTATCCTCTACTCATACTACTGGTGGTGATTACTGTTTTAAGAGACATACAACAGGACAACTATCCTCTACTCACAGTACTGGTGGTGATTACTGTTTTAAGAGACATACAACAGGACAACTATCCTCTACTCACACTACTGGTGGTGATTACTGTTTTAAGAGACATACAACTGGACAACTATCCTCTACTCACACTACTGGTGGTGATTACTGTTTTAAGAGACATACAACAGGACAACTATCCTCTACTCACACTACTGGTGGTGATTACTGTTTTAAGAGTACAACCGGACAACTATCCTCTACTCACACTACTGGTGGTGATTACTGTTTTAAGAGACATACAACAGGACAACTATCCTCTACTCACACTACTGGTGGTGATTACTGTTTTAAGAGACATACAACAGGACAACTATCCTCTACTCACACTACTGGTGGTGATTACTGTTTTAAGAGTACAACCGGACAACTATCCTCTACTCACACTACTGGTGGTGATTACTGTTTTAAGAGACATACAACAGGACAACTATCCTCTACTCACACTACTGGTGGTGATTACTGTTTTAAGAGACATACAACAGGACAACTATCCTCTACTCACACTACTGGTGGTGATTACTGTTTTAAGAGACATACAACTGGACAACTATCCTCTACTCACACTACTGGTGGTGATTACTGTTTTAAGAGACATACAACAGGACAACTATCCTCTACTCGCACTACTGGTGGTGATTACTGTTTTAAGAGACATACAACAGGACAACTATCCTCTACTCACACTACTGGTGGTGATTACTGTTTTAAGAGACATACAACAGGACAACTATCCTCTACTCAACTACTGGTGGTGATTACTGTTTTAAGAGACATACAACTGGACAACTATCCTCTACTCACACTACTGGTGGTGATTACTGTTTTAAGAGACATACAACAGGACAACTATCCTCTACTCACACTACTGGTGGTGATTACTGTTTTAAGAGACATACAACAGGACAACTATCCTCTACTCACACTACTGGTGGTGATTACTGTTTTAAGAGACATACAACAGGACAACTATCCTCTACTCACACTACTGGTGGTGATTACTGTTTTAAGAGACATACAACAGGACAACTATCCTCTACTCACACTACTGGTGGTGATTACTGTTTTAAGAGACATACAACAGGACAACTATCCTCTACTCACACTACTGGTGGTGATTACTGTTTTAAGAGACATACAACTGGACAACTATCCTCTACTCACACTACTGGTGGTGATTACTGTTTTAAGAGACATACAACAGGACAACTATCCTCTACTCATACTACTGGTGGTGATTACTGTTTTAAGAGTACAACTGGACAACTATCCTCTACTCACACTACTGGTGGTGATTACTGTTTTAAGAGACATACAACTGGACAACTATCCTCTACTCACACTACTGGTGGTGATTACTGTTTTAAGAGACATACAACTGGACAACTATCCTCTACTCACACTACTGGTGGTGATTACTGTTTTAAGAGACATACAACTGGACAACTATCCTCTACTCACACTACTGGTGGTGATTACTGTTTTAAGAGACATACAACAGGACAACTATCCTCTACTCATACTACTGGTGGTGATTACTGTTTTAAGAGACATACAACTGGACAACTATCCTCTACTCACACTACTGGTGGTGATTACTGTTTTAAGAGTACAACTGGACAACTATCCTCTACTCACACTACTGGTGGTGATTACTGTTTTAAGAGACATACAACTGGACAACTATCCTCTACTCACACTACTGGTGGTGATTACTGTTTTAAGAGACATACAACTGGACAACTATCCTCTACTCACACTACTGGTGGTGATTACTGTTTTAAGAGACATACAACAGGACAACTATCCTCTACTCATACTACTGGTGGTGATTACTGTTTTAAGAGTACAACTGGACAACTATCCTCTACTCACACTACTGGTGGTGATTACTGTTTTAAGAGTACAACTGGACAACTATCCTCTACTCGCACTACTGGTGGTGATTACTGTTTTAAGAGACATACAACAGGACAACTATCCTCTACTCACACTACTGGTGGTGATTACTGTTTTAAGAGACATACAACAGGACAACTATCCTCTACTCACACTACTGGTGGTGATTACTGTTTTAAGAGACATACAACAGGACAACTATCCTCTACTCACACTACTGGTGGTGATTACTGTTTTAAGAGACATACAACAGGACAACTATCCTCTACTCATACTACTGGTGGTGATTACTGTTTTAAGAGTACAACTGGACAACTATCCTCTACTCATACTACTGGTGGTGATTACTGTTTTAAGAGTACAACTGGACAACTATCCTCTACTCGCACTACTGGTGGTGATTACTGTTTTAAGAGTACAACTGGACAACTATCCTCTACTCGCACTACTGGTGGTGATTACTGTTTTAAGAGTACAACTGGACAACTATCCTCTACTCACACTACTGGTGGTGATTACTGTTTTAAGAGAACAACTGGACAACTATCCTCTACTCGCACTACTGGTGGTGATTACTGTTTTAAGAGTACAACTGGACAACTATCCTCTACTCGCACTACTGGTGGTGATTACTGTTTTAAGAGAACAACTGGACAACTATCCTCTACTCACACTACTGGTGGTGATTACTGTTTTAAGAGAACAACAGGACAACTATCCTCTACTCACACTACTGGTGGTGATTACTGTTTTAAGAGACATACAACTGGACAACTATCCTCTACTCGCACTACTGGTGGTGATTACTGTTTTAAGAGAACAACTGGACAACTATCCTCTACTCACACTACTGGTGGTGATTACTGTTTTAAGAGACATACAACTGGACAACTATCCTCTACTCGCACTACTGGTGGTGATTACTGTTTTAAGAGACATACAACAGGACAACTATCTTCTACTCGCACTACTGGTGGTGATTACTGTTTTAAGAGAACAACTGGACAACTATCCTCTACTCACACTACTGGTGGTGATTACTGTTTTAAGAGACATACAACAGGACAACTATCCTCTACTCACACTACTGGTGGTGATTACTGTTTTAAGAGACATACAACAGGACAACTATCCTCTACTCACACTACTGGTGGTGATTACTGTTTTAAGAGACATACAACAGGACAACTATCCTCTACTCACACTACTGGTGGTGATTACTGTTTTAAGAGACATACAACTGGACAACTATCCTCTACTCACACTACTGGTGGTGATTACTGTTTTAAGAGTACAACTGGACAACTATCCTCTACTCACACTACTGGTGGTGATTACTGTTTTAAGAGACATACAACTGGACAACTATCCTCTACTCATACTACTGGTGGTGATTACTGTTTTAAGAGTACAACTGGACAACTATCCTCTACTCACACTACTGGTGGTGATTACTGTTTTAAGAGTACAACTGGACAACTATCCTCTACTCGCACTACTGGTGGTGATTACTGTTTTAAGAGACATACAACAGGACAACTATCCTCTACTCACACTACTGGTGGTGATTACTGTTTTAAGAGACATACAACAGGACAACTATCCTCTACTCATACTACTGGTGGTGATTACTGTTTTAAGAGACATACAACAGGACAACTATCCTCTACTCACACTACTGGTGGTGATTACTGTTTTAAGAGACATACAACAGGACAACTATCCTCTACTCACACTACTGGTGGTGATTACTGTTTTAAGAGACATACAACAGGACAACTATCCTCTACTCGCACTACTGGTGGTGATTACTGTTTTAAGAGACATACAACAGGACAACTATCCTCTACTCACACTACTGGTGGTGATTACTGTTTTAAGAGACATACAACTGGACAACTATCCTCTACTCATACTACTGGTGGTGATTACTGTTTTAAGAGACATACAACAGGACAACTATCCTCTACTCGCACTACTGGTGGTGATTACTGTTTTAAGAGACATACAACAGGACAACTATCCTCTACTCATACTACTGGTGGTGATTACTGTTTTAAGAGACATACAACTGGACAACTATCCTCTACTCACACTACTGGTGGTGATTACTGTTTTAAGAGACATACAACTGGACAACTATCCTCTACTCAACTACTGGTGGTGATTACTGTTTTAAGACACATACAACTGGACAACTATCCTCTACTCGCACTACTGGTGGTGATTACTGTTTTAAGAGACATACAACAGGACAACTATCCTCTACTCACACTACTGGTGGTGATTACTGTTTTAAGAGACATACAACAGGACAACTATCCTCTACTCACACTACTGGTGGTGATTACTGTTTTAAGAGGAAGTACGAGTGGACAATCATCGTCTTCTGCTCATTGTGATGAGACAGCATGTTGCGTGAAGTTGACCGCTTTCCAAACACCTCATCTGGCGTCTATGACACGGAAACTAGTTGTGGTACTTCTCATGCGATAAACCATGATAATGTTACTGCCGATAACATTGATAAAGGAATTCTCTCATCACTGGAACATGCCTAATATCGCGAGTTCTATTTTTAAAACACTTCAGATTCAAAATGAGAGTTTGACAAGACCAGAATCACACGTCTACAAAACCATTTTCTAACACGTACAGAATAGCCTACGTTTGTTTTGGTGTTGAATCTTGCCGTGCTGTGAACGGACGTCAAGAGTAGTCCATAACTCTCGGTGATCGCCATCCTCTTAGCACTAATCAGAAGGAAGGAATGCAAGAGGTCCGACACATCCGCCTTCATTTGAAGGTTATCAGCCAAAGAAAGATGAGGGCCACAGGTAATTCTCTAATACCGTCGGGGTCGGAACACGGGTGGTCGCACGTCCACATTTTAACTATGAATGCGCAATTTTAATACGTATAAGGCTTATGGCGTCACGTTTGTGAAATGTTGTACAACGTATAAATCAATGAGTACGTAGATGATACCGGTATACGTACGACAGTGTGGTCGCGAGGCACTCGTCATTCACGAAAAAGAAAGGAATTATTTGCTCTTATGAGAATGATGGTCTGCTGTAACACACAACCTGGAAATTTACAAGTAGGTAGACTACTGGGGGGTATGTAGGTAGTGTCGCGGAAGTGTCGAATGTGTGTGTTTGTAAGTGACTGTGTGCGTGACAGTCCTAAGTTTTATTTTGTTTTTTAATAGTACTGAACAGTTACGGACAGTTAGCAACATGTGAAGCATAGTTATAAAACCTTCAAGCTAAAGGCTGGACAGGACGGTAACAGCTGTGGAAAGAAAAGTTTCAGTGAGTGGGAACTTGGCATACGTGACTGGCGGAAATTAAAATACAAGCTAGACGCGCGTTTAATATCCGGAAACAAGGAGGTGTCTGAAAATTGACGAAGAAGTGTTTGTGTACGTCCCAATGGCGGCACCGCGCTGCGACGAACAACACGGACAAGATTGTAAATATTGCGCCAGGAAAGTTCACACTTACTTTCTCAAATGGCAGTGCCTAAGTTGCTGAAGGGTTGGATGTCGGACAGAGCACAACAGGTCTCAGTCACTGGACCACTTACGTTGATTTTACGAGTGCATATCAGCAATTGACGTCCGCTGGAAATATTAGGCGTCAATCCTTCGACTTCTTATGCTCGTGGGCAATCAAGAGTTGTGACCTTATACCACCTAAACTTCAAAAACACTTGCATTTCGAACGCACTAGACGGATCTGAAGATGACGACGCAGTGTGGCAGAGTAACAAAGAATCTGATACCGGTATGAGCAGCGTCAAGGACGGCGCATGACACAGAGAAGTCCATATTTCACAATAATGCAATACATTTTCATAGTGTAATATTTTAACTTTAATGATCCGATTAATAAAAATTAATTTAGTAAGTTCATTTTTACACTAACTGACAGAGCAAATGCAACACCAAGAAGGAGTGGTTCGAAAGGGATGAAAGTTGGGGAAAAAACAGAGACGGCACGGACGAATAATTGATGTTTATTTCAAACCGATATGCAGGTTACACAATGCGCACGGCATCGACTCAGTAGGATGTAGGACCACCGCGAGCGACGATGCACGCAGAAACACGTCGAGGTACAGAGTCAATAAGAGTGCGGATGGTGTCCTGAGGGATGGTTCTCCATTCTCTGTCAACCATTTGCCACAGTTGGTCGTCCGTACGAGGTTGGGGCAGAGTTTGCAAACGGCGTCCAATGAGACCCCACACGTGTTCGATTGGTGAGAGATCCGGAGAGTACGCTGGCCACGGAAGCATCTGTACACCTCGTAGAGCCTGTTGGGAGATGCGAGCAGTGTGTGGGCGGGCATTATCCTGCTGAAACAGAGCATTGGGCAGCCCCTGAAGGTACGGGAGTGCCACCGGCCGCAGCACATGCTGCACGTAGCGGTGGGCATTTAACGTGCCTTGAATACGCACTAGAGGTGACGTGGAATCATACGCAATAGCGCCCCAAACCATGATGCCGCGTTGTCTAGCGGTAGGGCGCTCCACAGTTACTGCCGGATTTGACCATTCTCCACGCCGACGCCACACTCGTCTGCGGTGACTATCACTGACAGAACAGAAGCGTGACTCATCGGAGAACACGACGTTCCGCCATTCCCTCATCCAAGTCGCTCTAGCCCGGCACCATGCCAGGCGTGCACGTCTATGCTGTGGAGTCAATGGTAGTCTTCTGAGCGGACGCCGGGAGTGCAGGCCTCCTTCAACCAATCGACGGGAAATTGTTCTGGTCGATATTGGAACAGCCAGGGTGTCTTGCACATGCTGAAGAATGGCGGTTGACGTGGCGTGCGGGGCTGCCACCGCTTGGCGGCGGATGCGCCGATCCTCGCGTGCTGACGTCACTCGGGCTGCACCTGGACCCCTCGTACGTGCCACATGTCCCTCCGCCAACCATCTTCGCCACAGGCGCTGCACCGTGGACACATCCCTATGGGTATCGGCTGCGATTTGACGAAGCGACCAACCTGCCCTTCTCAGCCCGATCACCATACCCCTCGTAAAGTCGTCTGTCTGCTGGAAATGCCTCCGTTGACGGCGGCCTGGCATTCTTAGCTATACACGTGTCCTGTGGCACACGACAACACGTTCTACAATGACTGTCGGCTGAGAAATCACGGTACGAAGTGGGCCATTCGCCAACGCCGTGTCCCATTTATCGTTCGCTACGTGCGCAGCACAGCGGCGCATTTCACATCATGAGCATACCTCAGTGACGTCAGTCTACCCTGCAATTGGCATAAAGTTCTGACCACTCCTTCTTGGTATTGCATTTGCTCTGTCAGTCAGTGTATTTTCAGACTGGGGAAACGTTCGCTCAACTGTTGCGAATAAATCATGAAATTGTAATTCAACTATTTCAATTTTATTGAGACATATATACGCGATTATTACATGTACCTTAAACTTAAAATGTAAATAGTTATAAATATATACTGGTGTTAAAATATTCTTCGCGTAATGGTCGCAACTTAGATTTTTCGAAAATATTTGTATAAAAAGTGCAGCGATAATATCGTGAAATACGTTACATGAAAGTAAGAAGTCTGGTGCAATGCCACGACTCAGCTACGGTCCGTTGTGATCGACAAGCCATGCTCCCAAGATAAGAGCCCCTGGAGCTCCTTTTAGCCGCCTCTTACGACAGGCAGAGCACACCACCCTCACCCACAGACCTGCAGATTACGAGGTGACGCATGCTCACTTTGTTTTCTAGACCGAGATCGCCACTTCACTGTCAGATAGCTTCTCAACAGTAATGGCTCAGCACGCCATATGTCAAGAGCTTCAATCCTCTGACATGCTCTACATGAACGTATTATAAAACATATTTCTGAAAGGTATATTAATGTTTCGACGGATTATTCCTTGAGAAAGACGTTACCTATGTCCTCGTCACTTTCATCGAATGGACAACGTTCATCTATTTCATTTCCTAATCTAATATTTCGTGACTGAGTCCGGAACTCGTGGTTCACACTTTGAACAACACAAGGATTACTCGGGTTACACCACATTATGTTAGTAAATTTACTTGGGCTTTTCAACAGCGAAATTTGGGCACTCTGGCGTTGCTAGTGGTTTAACACAGGAAGAGCAGGAGAGGGCTATGACTGTGAAACGGCCGTGGCATTAAGGTGCAACCCCAGCATTGGCCTCCCGTGAAAATACAGAAACGACAGAAAACCAATTATCTGCAGTGCTACAGACATTTATCTCCGTTTGTCATTCACACTGTGAAGCCGGGAAATATTGTTTCCCTATTGGAGACATGCAAATGCACAGATTTCGTCCAACTATTTCACATCACAAAGTTATAGAAGAAGTAGAACAAGAAAGTACACCTTACTCCCTACGGTTTTCAACAGAAATATGTTCCTCTGCTTCATATCACAAGTTGTACAAGAAGTTGAACAAGAAAGTACACCTTACTCCCTACGGTTTTCAACAGAAATATGTTCCTCTGCTTCACATCACAAGTTGTACAAGAAGTTGAACAAGAAAGTACACCTTACTCCCTACGGTTTTCAACAGAAATATGTTCCTCTGCTTCACATCACAAGTTGTACAAGAAGTTGAACAAGAAAGTACACCTTACTCCCTACGGTTTTCAACAGAAATATGTTCCTCTGCTTCACATCACAAGTTGTACAAGAAGTTGAACAAGAAAGTACACCTTACTCCCTACGGTTTTCAACAGATACATTTTCCTATTCTTCCAGTGAAGACGGTTGATACTTGATAGGGTGCGAGCAAGTCTTGCTCGAGTGGTGGAACCGTGGAGTTGTAATGGTTATGGTTGTGGTTAGGAGTGGTCTGCTAATGGGTAATACCATGTGCTCAGAAACAGCTATGGAGGGAAGTGCTTCAGTCGCACGATACACGACAAACTTCCGCCATAGATCGGCCTATACAAATACGTTCCTCTGCCATCTAGTGTAGTAAAATGAATCATCAAAATGGACACGCACATAGACCATATGCCGGTAGCATCATCATCCAGATTTAGAGCAAGTCACCATTACCGTCGCACCATCACAGCGACAGCAAGGTCAAAGTTCACATAGTTGTTTTCTTTTTTGTTTACAATTTCCTTTACGTCGCACCGACACAGATAGGTCTTATGGCGACGATGGGTTAGGAAAGGGCTAGGATCGTGGCCTTAATTAAGGTACAGCCCCAGCATTTGCTTAGTGTGAAAATGGGGAAACTATGGAAAAACATCTTCAGGGTGGGTTCGAAGCCGGATGCAAGCTCGAAGTTGTTCGACACTATCAGACCTCATTCGTTCTTAGCAAATAGATATTTTCAACGAATATCATAGCACAGTGCATTGTGGAGTTTAGCGAACGTAGTAAGATCCTTGCCAATTACAGTACTAGATCACATCGTACCGAAATGCTAGTGCTGTAGACAGTTCAAATTAAACTGGGAGGTGGTGATTGGGCAACCATCCTCTTAACACTAATCAGAGGGGAATAATTTGAAGATGTCCGAAAAATGGAGGTATCGGCCAAAGAAAGACAAGGGTAAGAAGGGAGTGACAATGAAAGACTCCCTAGCGCTCGGCCGGAGAAGAATCAGAGTTGATCAAGGGAGGTCGGATGAAAGTGAGGAGCAGGACGGGAATAATTTGAAGATGTCCGAAAAATGGAGGTATCGGCCAAAGAAAGACAAGGGTAAGAAGGGAGTGACAATGAAAGACTCCCTAGCCCTCGGCCGGAGAAGAACCAGAGTTGATCAAGAGAGGTCGGATGAAAGTGAGGAGCAGGACTCCATTAAGCCGCCCCTAGTCACCGCTGGGGCCGTTTTAGTCACCTGTTAGGACAGGGAGGGGATACCGTGGATAGACTCGGCTATGGGGAGGGGAGATACGCCTTCCCTTCCGAGAAGCAAACATACCACGTGAACCCGAGTCCTGAGTTCCTTCCTCTAACCAGTCTCATTTGGACGACTGCCATCAGTAACGATTGATTGATTGATTGATTGATTGATTGATTGATTGATTGATTGATTGATTGATTGATTTAGTTTCCCACTCTTGAAGTTCATCTTTCCTACGCAGGTCAATTCCAACTCCAGCGGTATTGAGGTGGTTCAAGAGTGGATGCGTGCACCACGGGACTTCACCTATTGAGGTGTTCGAGACTCGCTCTCTCATGTCTTTATCTCTTCATCTATAACGTTGAAATAGTAAGTTGAACACAGGACTGCGGCGACCCTATGATGAGGTCACAGGGTCAACGAGGCTCGTCTCAGCAATCAACTCGTCAAGGGCAGCTACCTCAAGCCTTTGTCTACGTCCTTGGTCGTTAATAAACAGACCGATAGTAAAATATTTGAGAGTTCATTCTGCTGCGAAAGCGGAAATGACTTGTCGACACAGAGTGAACAAGTTGGCGATCTGTGCCCAGTGCATTCGTGGAAAGAATCTTTTCATTAATGAATAAGTAAGTGTAGTGACAAGTAGGAACTCGCACGCTACAGATGGCAGGTCAACATTGCGGAGCATTGGCTTTGCGGCGGAATCAGACGGACATGAAGAGCGAAAGAAAGCGCTGTCAACACGAACAAGATGCGGCTCAATTGGAATGTTAAGAAAGATCAACATGTCGGATAAACAAAGTATACCGTACTTTGAAATGAACTAAACGATATTCCGTGTTATTTATCAGTGAACGTAACGCAGCAGGCTACTCGCTTGTATTTGCCATGTCACTGAAATGTTAAGGTGGTGGTGATGATTACCGTTTTAAGAGCAGAACTCAGCGAGCATTGTCTTAATACCAATCAGAGGAAAAGAATTGGAGGGATCCGGCACTTCGAGAAATGAAGACATGGGCCTCGACACTGGGGTCGTAAAGGGAGGTGAACCAGCTAAAGGCGGGGCTGACGTGCTCTATCCAAGGGATATTCACCATTTTGGCCTTCTCCACCTTGCACACTGGAGAGGCGTTCCCAGAAGCAGGCGCGGACGTTCCACGGAGACAACCGTACTATCCGACCAACCAGCCACTCTTGCTCTGCTTTCGGCTGTCCAATGTTCACTTCCAGGGAAATGCCGGACAGCCATAGCCTGTTCTTTCCACCATCTTCATTAGCTCCTAACTGATGGTCACGTCAGGAAGGGCATCCAGCCGTAAAACGTGCCGTATCATCCGATCCCACGAAGGGTTAACATACATATGTATTTCCTATATCTTACCGACACTGGACACCAGGTAGATGGTGTATTACGGAAATCCCTGGAAGAACGTCAACATGAGCGACACTTCGCGTTGTAAACTTCCGCCTTTAGTAAGGTGAAGTCCGCCAATTTGTGTCCGTATTTGAAACACGAGTTGGTGTAAGGCGAAAGTGAGTAGCGGCCCTTACAATGAACGGACGGCGATAGTAAGTATGATGCTTTTTAACCCACCGATTTTCCTATTCGTAGTTTTTCTTTTAGCTCAGATTGTGTTAAGACTTCGGAAAGAAGACTTGTGCGGTTCGAGGTAATGAAGTGGGATCTGAACCCACTGCCTCTCGAGTGTTGAGATGACTAGTGGAGTGTAAGCTCTATTGGCTTCTCGGGCTATCATATGTATATGTTGTTATGTGTACAGACGACCGATAGGCTACTAATATCAATTCCGGCAGCAAGAGGAATTTGCCATTCGCGGCTAAGATCTTTCGGAAATCGAACTCATGACCAGTTTTCTGGTCACTCGACTACAAAGCTTCTCATTTGACCAGTAAAATCTGCTTATGAACCGACCAGGAATTGAAACCGGATTTCAGCGCCAGTGACTAACGTATTCTAGTAGGAAGAAAAGCAGAATAGAGAAGCTAATTTCAGATGAAATACATAATTGATGCAATTCAAACATTAGCTGTCTTGTTTACCGCTCCAGACAGGATGGACACCACTGGTGAAAATAAGTTAAATAACTTACACTTTTTGTCCTTTTATTATGTGAACTGGATTCATTTACGGTCGAGTAATTGTCGGACTGCTAAGCAAATGTAACATCCATTTGCTTGAGTTTTATATTGCGTGGGTTTGACACTCCTAGACTAGTAGAGTGATCTAGGTGTTGTCACTTGCTCGTCCTCGCTGCACGAAATAATATGCTGGGCTGAGTTCAGTCCGGTCTTTAAATATGACAGCCTCGTGTCGGTAGATTTATCGTAAAACTCCTGAGGAACAAAATTGCGGCACTTCGGCGACTCCGAAAACCGTAAGAAGTAGTTAGTGCGACGTACAGCCAATATTATTATTATTATTATTATTATTATTATTATTATTATTATTATTATTATTATCGTACGACCTCACCTATCATGTGCAGGCGTTTAGGGTGTCTGTGTAATTACCATCAAGCGAACGTGTTCTGCTATACGCCGAGCGCCGATGCAGACACAGACTGAACTGAAGCTCTCCGTGCAATTGCACACGCTACCAGTCTTCAGCACACCTCGCAAGGCATCTTATCAGCTCCTTTCCCTATATCAGCGGTAAATGAGTTTTAGGCACTTATCATCAGAAAAGACAAACTGGTCACAAGTCAAGATGTAGTTAAGAAATCCCAACATAGTTACATTTTATCGCGCGGAATTTCAAGAAAGTCAATTCTGGTGCCAAAAATAAAGCTTATAAATGTTTGGTCAGTGCTGTGATTCGTACACGGGAGGTTTCCAAGGAAAAATGTCAATGAAGAGCGCCCGAAACGGGAACAGGAAGAATACCACTAATTGGGAAGAACACGCCTGTGGGGTCTTTATTATACGGAAGGGGATGCCTAGAGTAGTTTTAGGAATAGGTTGGAACCTCCGTCGTACTTTTCGAGAATTTATCACAAGCATAAAACTCGGGCCAGAAACCAGTATACTGATGTCAGCAAGTTTTCGTTCGTAAACAGGACCGTAAGAGATTGGAATAAATTGCCTGCAGCACTATTTGATAGATTACTTTCCGTAAATGGCGGACACTCAACGTCTGGCTGTACAAAGGCCGTGATATTCCAGATAAATGCCGGGAGTGTCCGAGGACATGTTGGACTCGCCACTTCCAAGTCTTCTGATTTGACGCCCGTAGGTGATCTGCGCGTCATGATGAGGATGAAATGATGAAGACTGCACATACACCCAGCCCCCATGCCAGCGAAATTAACCAATTATGGTTAAAATTTACGACACTGCCGGGAATCGAACCCGGACACCGGCCAACACGCTAACCATTTAGCCATGGAGACGAAAAATACTCTAGACAGACCATTGGCAGTCGATCGAATATATAGGCCTACAGTTTTATCTCAACTTCCTTATCTGACCATTTATGGCCATTTCGAGGATTAAGTTAGTTACTAGTGACATTTTGGCAACTTCTTCCTAACTTCGGCATTTCTTGCCACATTTACTTTGGACGATTCTCACTGCAGTGAGTTAACAGGCTTTAATATTTTCAATGTGGACATTTTGTGAAATAATAATTCCTACATTAATGTTAACGAGTACCCCTGTCTGAAATGCCCACCAAAAATTCCCATTCGACATTTCCGCATGTCTGCATAGCACATCTTCGTTATTTGCTTGAGAATGAAATTAAAAAATGTTAATGTCTCATGGGACAAAGCGTAATATAATATAAAGTGTCGAAAATTTCAAATAGTTAGTGAAGGAAATTCAGAATCTACTTGGAAATCCTCAGAAAAATATCACCAAGTGTGAAGAGCATATCGCATTTAGGAATGTTGACGAAAGTTAAAATCAGTGAAGGAATATAAGTTTTCAGAAGGTGGTAAATAAGTTCTCTTTCTGGCTAGAATTTAGATGCTGCAGTGTCGAGCGTGCGGTTAACATGAGCGCAAGGTTTCCCGTAAAAATCGGAACTTCTTCAATTTGTTGAAATCCCCCAAGTGCTACTGGAAGTGAGCTGAGTGGCGCGCCGGTGGGCTGTACCACGAAGAGCGACCAAGTGAAACAGTCGGGATCGCAAAAGAGCAAGGATAGTATGGATGAAAGCGAGGAGCCTGACACAAGTCAGGTCGCGAACCCATGTTCCCTTGTGGTCACCGGGTAATACAAGCAGTGTGGCCACACAAAACCGAAAGCCATGAGGGGCCGAGTTAGCTGACCTATGACGCGGGATTGTTTAACAAAAAACAAAGAGCACATTTAGCGATGTCTGTCTGTACGATAGTACTCATGTTGGTCCCTACTACTCATAATTAAGGGAACTCAATATGAAAACTTCCATCCGTCAAGATACGCAGTAACCTTTCGGAAAATAATTTCAGTTTAAACCAAATACCCTTTTTTTTAACGTTTTAACCAAATATATACCCATGAACTAATTATTTTATAAAATGAAAATCAGTTCTGTCCATTTAAATGTTTAAATACCTTGAAGTTCCCAAACTTCGATCAATGACATAATTGTTGCATTTTATGTACACCTTCCTGAGAAAGTATGTGTGCCCTAGCTCGTTGTGTGTTACGAAACCATAGCTCTGATTCTCCGCAGTACCGAAAGTAGCTTCTCTTAAAGCTTTCAAACCAGGTAATAAGGATAATTAGCGTTCATAAATAATGCTTAAAATATCTACGGAAATAAAGAATAAAGAAGTTTGAGTTGGACATGTTTCATATGACAGTTTCGTTTCAGACCCACAGTCACCATCCAATAGCACTAAGAAGGCTCTATCAGAAGAAACACAGGAAGCGGACATGTTTGTTTACGTCAACCAAAGAACATGATGCTGATCAAAAATAGAGATAATTAGTGTATTGGATGCATCTGGGTCATTGGCCACTGGGAATGGCTCGAAAGTGATGATCATGGGCATTACTACTAGCTGCAGTACGCAGTGTTCAGACAGGCTGTTTTACTCGGAACGCAGCAGTAATCCCATGTATCGGAGATGAGCAGACGAATCACGCCACAACAATGTAATGTTATGGTTCATCAGTTTTATGATATTGTAGACCTTCACATTTAGCTTTCTTCCGACTCTGATGACCCCCTCTTAAGGCGATCGTTTTACCATGTGTTCCTCTTGTCTATATGGGCCGATGACCTTGCGGTATTAGTTCGGCCTTGATTTGAACTAAGCAACAGAAGTCTAAACTCATGAAGTCTCATCGTACGGTAAAACTCGGATCTGCTTCCTCTTCGGGGCGAGATGACTGTCACCTTCAGCACAGGAGTTAATGATGTGATGTATGACAGTAGAAAGGGCGGTGCCGGCACATAGCCTACTCCTGTCCAGTAGCACGAAGGGGTCTGCTCAAAGCTTAACGTCTCCCTCACTCCATACGAGCACGCTGTGACGGTGACATAGGCACTGCCACTTCATACACTGGAGGGCCTTGTTCACCTATTTTATCTTGCCTCGGCATTCTTATGTACTTCGCAACAAAAATCGAAATGCATGATTATCTATTATCATATAAACATGTATGCCAGGTATTATGGCAAGTGGCCTGAAGGTACACCCCTGTATTTGCCTGGTGTGAAAATGGGAAACGAAGCAAAGCATCTTCACGGCTGCCGACAGCGGGGCTCGAACGCAAGTCACAGCTCATCACCATGCATATGCTTAAGGGCTGCGGTTTATGCAGAATTAGCGTGGAGCATGCCAATCATGCGATTGTGCGCAGAACACTGGGCCGTATAAACGGGGATATCGGATGAGGACGTAGAAGTCTCGTTTCGTTTAATTTTCAAAGATAAGTGCAAGAAGAATCGGAGCAGAAGGGAAGGGAAGAAGAAATGGCTGACGAAGAAGTACGTGGAGACAATGTCAGGCCATGAATAGTGCAAGTTTAATTTGTTAAGATAACGGGTGGAATTTGTCGCCATAAAGATATGGTAAATGTCGATTGATTAATGAGGTCACTTGGGATGTAGCCAGAGAGTGTTCGGCCGATCTGCGGCTCTAGATGAGAGATGACGAGCTAGCGAGGGAGTCAAATCCCACAGCAAGGGTTAACCTTCCCATCAGACGGCCACCGTCATTTGTCCTCGTTCTAGGAGAGGTTTCCATCTCAATCCCGGCTTCTTGTTCGGAATCTAGTAATTAAAAAGAAGTATATTACGACCTGTCCTACCCTGCCGACCAATATTCTGAAGGTGAAGTCGATTCCACCGACGGGACTCGAACCATAGAGACACTGCGAGCTGGAACAAGTGGCTGCTGGCCGTCCTCTATTAACACTAATGGTGGTGCTTGATTACATCTTCCAGCACTAATCACAAGTAAAATATAAGAGGGCCAATACTTCGAACAATGAGACAAGGGCCAGGATTGGCCATCAAATAAAAGACCCTGGACGCCTTGCACACCTCATGGCACGGGTCGGAAAGGAATAAGGGAGGTCGGATAGAGGAGATGAAAGGGAGAAGTAAGTGGAACCAATACCAGACTCAATGTTGCCAATCCACGCTCCAAATTTTAAAGTCCCTAAGGTCCCCCTTTAGACGCCTCTTATGACAGTTATTCGGTGTATTCTACCGCCCCTACTGTCACGGTGTAGCTGGTTAACAGCAGGAAGGGTTTCAATGAGACGAGACTTGAAAAATGAAAATAAGAGACTCCGTTCCTTCTAGCGTAGAGAACAGAAATAGTGATTACATTTCAAATAAAGAATACATTCAGTCTCCCGAGAGAGTCCGAATGGTGGTTGGATCCTCAGCAGGAGGCATTCTCTACACGTTAGGACGTGTTGGCAAATTCTCGCTGGTCATTCAGTTTCCTTGCTGGCGAGATACACACACATGTCGATCGTCAGCGGTAGAGTTGTGGCAGTGGAATGCTCCAAACAGTTTCGGGGTGACCGGTACGATCCCCCTGTGGGTGGACACGGTAACCCCTGCCCGTCGTAAGGGGCCGACTAAACTGGGACTCAGGGGCTCTTAACTGACGAGTGTGAGTTGGCAGCCATGGGGCTCTGCTTCTACTTGTAGCAGGCTCCAACACTTTCATCTATCCTATCACACCTCTCTTAGTCAACCCTGACGGTATTAGGTATCGAGGTCTACGGTGCCTCATTTCACGCCCTTAGTGGCCGTTGTCTTTCTTTGGCCGATACTTTCAACTTTTTCTCTCTGATTAGTGTTAAAAGGATAGTTGCCTAGTCGTACTTCCTCTTAAAACAATCACCACCCCCAGAAACAACATGATGCATATACTATCACTGTTCTCGAGATGGATTTTGATTTAGTTGTACAGAACATCTATCTAGGAAGGTTTAGATTTATGAAACAATCTAGGACAAAAAGGAAGCCGATTAGTCGCAATTTTAGCGAGGGAAGTCAAAGAGAGGCAAGCGCGCTTTGAACAGTCAACACAGTGTCCACCACCAAATACCGTACATATTCCTCCAAGACTCTGCTACGTTCTATTTATTAAAAGGACAGGATTTGGAAAAGATCGTCCTTCAGGGAGTTGAGAGAATTAAGACCCGAAAACCAAATTATCCATTCCTCCAAAATTATGACATTGTAGATTTACTTATCCCAGTCAGAACAGAAACTAACACATCTCCATAATTATACTGGGCCAATGTTGGTTTATCCGCAGCAATTCCTGGAACATACAGATAAGTTAATTCTGTCTTCTCGGTGATGTGATAGTACAAAAATTCAAGGGGTTAGGTCTATTTCACTGAAAATGGGAAATATTAATAACTGAAAACCGTCCTTAAAACCGGAAATCCTCGTCTGACTGACCGAAGACCCCGTCGAACGATGAGATACATTGTTCAGTAAAAAAATCCGGACTGTAATGAATCCGCATACCTTAAGAGCCAAGTAGCCCCTGAAGAAACGGTGTAAACTTCTCCAAGAAGAGGAAAAAGGGTAGAATTATTCCAGCCAATCGATGTTCGACAAAAGAGGCAGAGTGGCGTGATACCATTTCAGGCACATCCCAGGATGGATCCCGTTGTGCATCGAGATGGTCAATAAATTACACCCTGCTACTTTGTCACCGACATATCAGATACACTGTCACGGAAGTATCTGTGACTTAAGTTGTGTACTTTGATCACGCTCAGAGGGCTACGTTATACGCTGTAGCTCAAAGTCTGTATCAGTTTTTCATTTACCAGTCACTACGACGAAAGGGGGGTAGCAGTCTTTCGGAAGCTGCAAGGGCGGCAGTCTAGATAATTGACTGATATGCCCTTGTAATAATACTCAACATGGCTTAGCTGTGTTGATACTGCTACACGGCTGAAAGCAACGGGAAACTACAGCCGTAAGTAACTCCCGAGGACATGCAGCTCTCTCTGCATGAATGATGTACTGATGATGCCTTCCTCCCGGGTAAAATATTCCGGAGATAAACTAGTCCCCCATTCGGATCTCCGGGTGAGGACTACACGAGAGGGGGCGATCATCAGGAAGATGGATACTGACATTCTGCGAGTCGGAGCGTGGAATGTTAGAAGTTTGAATCATTGTGGTAGGTTAGAGAACCTGAAAAGGGAGATGGATAGGCTGAAGTTAGATGTAGTTGGTATAAGTGAAGTACGTTGCCAGGAAAAGCAGGATTTTTGGTCAAGCAGCTATAGAATTACCAACACACACACACACACACACACACACACACACACACACACACACACACACAAAGGGAAATGCAGGAGTTGGTTTAATAATGAATAAGAAAACAGGGCAGCGGGTAAGCTACTACGACCAGCATAGTGAAATAATTATTGTCGTCAAGATAGACACCAAACCAATGCCCACCACAATAGTACAGATCTCTATGCCTACTAGCTCAGCGAATGATGTTGAAATCGAAAGAACATATGAAGAGATAGAAGATTTAATACAATATGTAAAAGGTGACGAGAATCTAATTGTGATGGGAGACTGGAATGCAGTGGTAGGCCAAGGAAGAGAAGGTAGTACAGTAGGAGAATTTGGATTGGGACAAAGGAACGAAAGAGGAAGTCGGCTGGTTGAATTCTGCACTGATCATAATTTAGTCCTTGCCAATACTTGGTTCAAACACCAAAAACGACGGCTGTATACGTGGACGAGACCTGGAGACACTGAAAGGCATCGAATACACTTCATTATGATTAGGCAGAGATTCAGAAACCAGGTGTTGGATTGCAGAACTTTCCCAGGAGCAGACGTGGACTCTGACCACAACTTGTTGGTCATGAAATACCATCTGAAGCTGAAGAAATTGAAGAAACAAAGTAAGGAGATGGGTTCCAGACAAGTTGAAAGAAAATAGTGTGAGGGATTGTTTCAAGGAACATGTTGCACAAGGACTAAATGAACAGGCTGAAGGAAACACAATAGAGGAAGAGTGGAGAGTCATGAAAAATGAAGTCAGTAGGGCTGCTGAATAAATGTTAGGAAAGAAGAAAAGATCAACTAAAAATCAGTGGATAACTCAGGATACACTAGACGTGATTGATGAAGGACGAAAATACAAGAATGCTAGAAATGAAGAAGGAAGAAAAGAATACAGGCAATTAAAGAATGAAGTGGTTAGAAAGTGCAAGGTAACTGAGGAAGAATGGCTGAAGTGCAAGGATGTCGAAGGTTGTATGGTCCTAGGAAAGGCAGATGCTGCATACAGGGAAATCAAGGAAACCTTTGGAGAAAGGAAATATAGGTGTATGAATATTAAGAGCTCAGATGGAAAACCACTTCTAGAAGAAGACAAAGCAGAAAGATGGCAGGAGCATATCCAACAGTTGTATCAAGGTAAAGAAGTAGATAATTTGGTTCTGGAACAAGAAGAGGCTGTTGATACTGATGATATGGGAGACCCAATTTTGAGGTCAGAGTTTGACAGAGCTGTGAGAGACATAAATAGGAACAATACACCTGGAATTGATGACATTCCCTCTGAATTACCGACTACCTTAGGAGAAACCAGCACGGCAAGGTTATTCCATTTTGTGTGTAAGATGTATGGGACAGGAGAAGTGCCATCCGATTTTCGGCAGAATGTTGTTATACCTATTCCCAAGAAAGCTGGTGCTGACAGGTGTGAAAACTACCGCACCATTAATTTAGTATCTCATGTCTGCAAAATTTTAACACGTATTATATTTACAGAAGAATGGAAAGACATATTGAAGCTGAGTTGGGAGAAGATCAGTTTGGCTTCAAAAGAAATGTAGGAACACCTGAAGCAATCCTGACTTTACGTTTGATCTTAAGAGGATCGAATTAAGGACAAGTCCACGTACATGGCGTTCGTAGATGTAGAAAAGGCATTCGCTAATGTTGACTAGACCAAGCTATTTGAGATCCTGAAAGGGATTGAGATCAGGTACCGAGAAGGAAGAATTATCTATAATCTGTATAAAAATCAGTCTGTAGTGATAAGAATCGAGGGCTTTGAAAAAGAAGCAGCAATCCAGAAAGGAATGAGGCAAGGCTGCAGCCTGTCCCCCGTCTTTTTTCAATAGAACAGGCAGTAAAGTAAATTAAAGAAGAATTTGGAAAGGGAATCACAGTCCAAGGAGAGGTAATCAAAACCTTGAGATATGCCGATGATATTTTATCTGAGACTGCAAAAGATCTCGAGAAGCTGCTGAATGGTTTGCACGAAGTCTTGGGTAAGGCAGGGGATGCAGGAAATATTAGATTAGGAAATGAAGTCTTATTATTATTATTATTATTATTATTTGATTTACGTCCCACTAACTTCTTTTACTATTTTCGAAGACGCCGAGGTACCGGAATTTAGTCCTACAGGAGTTCTTTTACGTGCCGATAAATCTACCGACACGAGACTGACGTATTTGAGCACCTTCAAATACCACCGGACTGAGCCAGGATCGAACCTGCCAAGTTAGGGTCAGAAGGCCAGGGCCTCAACCGTCTGAGCCACTCAGCCCGGCAAAAATGAAGTCTTAAAGGAAGTAGATGAACATTGTTATTTGGGTAGTAAAATAACTAACGATGGCAGAAGTAAGGAGGACATAAAATGCAGACTAGCAGAGCCAAGGAAGAGCTTTCTTAAGAAAATAAATTTGCTCACTTCAAACATTGATATAGGAATTAGAAATATATTTCGGAAGACTTTAATCTGGAGTGTGGCATTGTATGGAAGTGAAACATGGACGATAACTAGCTCAGAAAGAAAGAAAATAGAAGCTTTTGAAATGTGGTGTTACAGAAGAATGCTGAAGGTGAGATGGATAGATCGAATCACGAGTGAAGATATAATGAATCGAATTGTTGAGAGGAGATCGATTTGGCTAAATTTGACAAGAAGAAGAGACAGAATGATAGGACACATCTTAAGACACCCTGGACTTGTTCAGTTGGTTTCTCATGAAAGTGTAGGTCGTAAGAACGGTAGGGGTAGACCAAGGTATGAATATGACAAGCAGATAAGAGCAGATGTAGGATGCAATAGTTACGTAGAAATGAAAAGGTTAGCACAGGATAGGATGGCATGGAGAGCTGCATCAAACCAGTCTATGGACAGATGACACATGACGATATTAAAGGTGTTACATGTTATCATAGTGTATTTATGAGCACAGTAGAGAGAAACTCTAACAGTATAGTCCTCAGCTGGCAAATGAGGCAGGTTTGAATTCATCATTTTTCGATGAATACTTCCCGATTTTCAAAATAATCACGGTGCTAAATTTGTAATGTTTGTAGATTTAAGGCTATGTGTACAAAATAGTGTGGTACCGTTTAAAATAAGCAAAGTTAGTACCATTAACGTCATGACACAGTACATTATCCCGTTGGTAGCATTACTGAGAGTGAAAACAAATCGTTCACGAGTTGCGAGCACATCAGCGCGGTAGGGGAGGTGGTGCCTCTTCGTCCGGCGTATGGAGACGATAAGCCTTGGTGCTATTCGACAGGAGTAGGCTATGTGTCGGCACTGGGTTACACCTTCTCCCTTCCTACTACCGTATCTCACGTCATTCATTTTATTAACTCCTCTGACGTGAGGAAGGGCATCCGGTCATAAAAATCCGACACGACAGATTCATCTCAGTTCATACCCGACCCCGTAGAGAAAAGGGACAAGGGTTCGACAGACAAACAGTCTTTTTAAATCTACATTATGATCTGTAAATAATTGGTATCCCGAAGGCACGTCACGAGTAATCACATTCCGCTTGTTAATTTACTGCGCATCATGTTAAGGTCCGTTTCCCAGTGCATTATCAAAACTTCAAATTAAAAATGTGAATATTATTTTTCCCACTTCTAATGCCCCGAATGTTCCGAAAAATACTAGGTAGCCGACTTTGTCATCATATCAACTAGAAATATTTCCATACTGGTCGCCCGTGACCAAAGTGACCGTGACGATAATCATATGTTCGTGTGACTGAATTACCGATAACAGATAGTTTTGTGTCACAGATACGACATTCTGAAATATCGGTTAAGCTCTTCAGTCAGATGGGCACAGTGGTGCGAATATCGATACTTGTAAACCGTACAACCATCACCACGCTGACATTTATACTTTCAATTTATGCCATTGATATTTGGTCCATCCTCAGCCCTTTTCATATGATTGCTGTTCTGAATCTGAAATGCGAAATGTCTTCAAACAGTCCGTCCGTAAAGGAGTTTACATTGGCTTAGCTCCGAGAACAAAAATATTAATTCCTTCAAAAGCGTGTGACGTACGATTTTGAAATTTCACATCACAGTTGCCCTGAATGTTAAATGTGAACGAGTTTCCCACCGAACAGAAAAACATTGTCCTCCAAAACTGTTTGACGTACGAACTATACAGTGAACAGCGCAGGTAAAAACCGCTCGGGAATCCTAGTTAATGCAGCCCGTTACTTCTGAATGGTTAGGACTGGACCCAGTGTCAGTGGTGAATTGGGCACCTTGCATACCACAGCAGTAGCTTACAGGGGCTTCCATTAGACCACAATTAAGTCCTAGGTAGATAATACCAGCCAGAGAGAAAGCAAGAATTCTGAATCAATGAATGAAAATCAGTTTAGCACCCACCTGGGTTTCAAGAGATGAATCCTACCTGTAGTCTCGGCACTGATCGCTGCACACCGGTCAAGCGCACACTGCAGACTGAAGTGCTGTGCTCGCGATAGCAGCACTCGCCCGTCACTCTGCGCACTGGGCGGGAAGCTACAAGCATGAAATGTGCTGTTGATAAAAACACGTGCTATTCTGAAGTGAGAGTCTCGCCATATTATTCCGACACTACATTTCACGTAACAAATATAAAAAGTGATAACGAAAGTACCTCTGTGGTATAGCGGTTAGTGTGATTAGCTGCCACCCCCGGAGGCCTAGGTTCGATTCCCGCCTCTGCCACGAAATTTGAAACGTGGTACGAGGGCTAAAAGGCGTCCACTCAGCCTCGGGAGGTCAACTGAGCAGAGGTGGCTTTGAATCCCACCACAGCCCTCCTCGAGGTGATTTTCCTCGAGGCAAATGCCAGAAAGGCCACGGCCACTTGCTTCCCCCTTTCTTGCTCGTCCCTTCCATCCCCACAAGGCCGCTGTTCACCATAGCAGGGCGAGGTACTGGCCCTCCTCTCCAGTTGTATTCCGCGATCCAAAGTCTCGCGCTCCAGGACACTGCCCTTGAGGCGTTAGAGGTGGGATCCCTCGCTGAGTCCGAGGGAAAAACCAACCCTGGACGGTGAACATTCTTATATTAACGCTTCACGGAGACTGCATGATACCGATCGTAGAAATATTGGAAACAGAAATCTCGCACACCACAGGATCACCCGAAGGCCACGCATAACGGCGCCTGCAATTGATTATGAATCAACGCGTCGATTTTTATTGCATCGCGTTATCTCTTTGCTGTGCAATGCCTGTACAACAAGTGATATTTCAAAATTCATTCACCAGACAAAAAATTAGCATACGAAGAAGGACAACGACATTTCAAGATAGATTGGTCATCGTTAATAAATAAATAATCACGGGGCGCACAAGTGGCAAGTGGTCGAGTATGTTCACTGAGGGAAAAGTTCCCCTCGTATCTATGTCTCCGTTCTAAGAAAATTTGAAGTAAAAATCAATGTAATTTACATAAATATATATAAAAAATTTGAAAGTGTTGAGGATAGCTGCTCATGTAATTCTGAAAAAGTGAAAACAGCTTGGATTATACACCTGCCGCATTGTTGCTTACCAGCACGTCACAGGACTTGGTATTGGATTCTGCTCCGTGATGAAGTGGTTAGTGTGATTAGCTGCCACCCACGGAGGCCCGGGCTCGATTCCCGGCTCTGCCACGAAATTTGAAAAGTGGTACGAGGGTTGGAACGAGGTCCACTCAGCCTCGGGAGGTCAACCGAGTAGAAGGGGGTTCGATTCCCACCTCAGCCATCCTCGGAATGGTTTTCTTTGGTTTCCTACTTCTCGAAGCAAATGCCGGGATGGTGTCAAACTTAAGGCCACGGCCGCTTCCTTCCGTCTTCCTTGTCTATCCCTTCCGATCTTCCCATCCCACCACAAGGCCTCTGTTCAGCCTGGACGAGCTACTGGTCCTACTCCGCAGTTGTATACCCGATCCAAAGTCTGACGCTCCAGGACAGTGCCCGTGAGGCGGTAGAGGTGGGATCCTCGCTGAGTCTGAGGGAAAAAGCAACGCTGAAGGATAAACAGACTGAACATCAGTGCGGTGAAGAGGGTTGATGCGCAAGAGGAGGGCAGCGCCTCGTGGTTGTGACGATCAGAACACGCCAAAACCACTACGGTTACTCGGGGGCGGGGTGTTACGCCAGACATAAAGTCACGTGGTGTTCACAACTGCTTTTGCCTACATTTTACCAGAAACTATGTACTTGTTACATGTGCAGGAAAGTAAATCACAGAGAAGTGATACTGGAGTATAGGACCTAGGTGTCATCCTCACATCAGCCCAAGAACTCCACGTTTTCGGTTTTTAATTATTTCATACTATCTTCGTACCAATTCTAAGAATTCAGGTCAAGTTAAATGGTCATTGGTTTCTTTTTGCTGAAATGCTGGTACAGTTTTCGGTAAACAGACTGTACATGATATAAGCAATTTGCAAGTTGCTTTACGTCGCACCGACAGAGATAGGTCTTACGGCGACGATGGGACAGGGAAGGGCTAGGAGTGGGAAGGAAGGGGCCGTGGCGTTAATTAACGTACAGCCCCAGCATTTTCCTGGTGTGAAAATGGGAAACAACGGAAAACCATCTTCAGGGCTGCGGACAGTGGGGTTCGAACCCACTATCTCCCGAATACTGGATACTGGTCGCACTTAAGCGACTGCAGCTATCGAGCTCGGTAATATAAGCAAAATAAGTCTTCTCTAAAGTTATTTTCAAAACAAGGTCTTAATTTGTGAAAGATGTATTTTTGTGTGTGTCCAAAATTCTCATTTAAAATGTGGAAATACACTTTTCCTGCCTCCAGCCTTCTGCAGTTGAAAATCCCTGGTCTTGTCATGTTCGAGACGGCGCGGCGCCCACCTAACAGTCACTTTGCTATTTGATTACTTTTAAAAGTGGAGGGGAGTGCGACTCTCTCTGTGGCTCGGGATCGAAATTGCTTAAATATCAAGAAACGTGCTTTTGTTATCTCGGGCAGCGCCTTGTGTCATTCTACTGGAGGAGTCGTTTGCTGTGTTTTAAGTTCACACCCGACCGTGGGCAAATCTATAGAACAAGAGTTTTGTCTGTACATTGCTCAGAATTTAAAGAGAATGGTATTTCTGTATCGATCATGTCCGCAGTAACAAGGAAATGCACTTTTTAATTTTCCGTAATGTCTGTCTGTCTGTCTGTCTGTCTGTCTGTCTGTCTGTCTGCCTGTCTGTCTGTCTGTCTGTCTGTCTGTCTGTCTGTCTGTCTGTCTGTCTGTCTGTCTGTCTGTCTGTCTGTCTGTCTGTCTGTACACGCATCAGGAGAAAACGGTTGAAGAGAATTTAATGAAAATCGGTATGTTAAGTCGGGGGATGAACCACTACAATCTAGGCTATAAATAATTTTATTCACGCTGAGTGAAATGGTAGTTTTGGGGAAGGCCTAAAATTTAATTCTCAAATATTTGTTATTACTAGTCCTATCGATAAATACTACATAACTAAAGTTATATACAATTAAATTTCCGATCATTTATGTCTTACGTACTTTTCCGTACCGGCTATGACAGATATCCATGAATTTGTATTTTTGTTGGTAAGTCCATATCGACGCCGAGCAACGAGCAAATGGGTAAACAGAATTTAATGAAAATCGGTATATAGAGTCGGGGAATAAAAACGGGTATGATGCGCAAAGGTATCACCGAGATATCACTATAAAATTTGTCACAAATGGAACATAACAATTGCTTTTACACATATCAAGTGAAAAATTCCTGCACATTAAGAAATACCGTCGTTATTTGAGAAATATGAAAACATACTTAAGGCTTGTAGACAGGACTGGTTTATGTCGTATTCCGCTGCTGATGCCGTCTTTTGTTCTTTCCTTGAGGTCCAGGGCTAGCACCGAGGAATGCGAGTGCTATGTCTGTGGATTCTCATTATCTTTGTCCATTATGAGTAGAGCGGCTAGTTCAAAAAGCAAAATGGAGGTGAACAGTATTCATTTTTCGATGAGGCAAATGAACAGGTTATTGTTAAATTACAAGACCTTAAGCTATTGCCGAAGTAGCATGATCCCTGGACCAATAAATAACTTAATGAATCAGTTAGGGCACAAGTCCACAACTCGTCGTGATCAAAGAACTTCAGCGAACAAAGACATTACACACGAAATTGTTCAACGTGTGAGACAAAAGACATACGTGTGTCACTGTGAGCGTAACACCAAATGTACTTGTAAAGTGGTAAAGTACGCATACATAATATACTCCAAAAATGAAATATTTCTTAATGTGCCAGGAATTTTTCACTTGATATGTGTAAAAACAATTGCTATGTTCCATTTGTGACAAATTTTATAGTGATATCTCGGTGATACCTTTGCGCATCGTACCCATAAAAATTACAGTCTAGGCTATAAATAATTTTACTCACCCTGGATAAAATAGTAGTTTAGGGGAAGGCGTCTAAAATATAACTTTTAAATACCTATGTTATTGATCCTAACGAAAATTTCTACATAACAACAGTTACAGAGAATACAATTTCCGATCATTTATGTTTTATTCAGATTTACCGTACCGACTATGATAAGAGTGGTATTTCAGAGTCGGAAGAAAACTCATTTTGAAGGCCTACAATATCGAAAGCTCAGAAAACTGATCAACAATAACATTACATTGATCATTGTTCGTTGTGGTATTCTTTGTTCTTCTCCGATAGATAGTCGAGCCCAAGGTCTGGTCACGCTACCACAATCCTTTGCGGTGGCGGCCATATTCGGTCTTAAAAATCGTTGTTATGTCGGCGTGCCCGATGCAATGATGCGAGTTATTACTTGTATTTTGAAGGAAAGGGGGATACTGTGGCAAAATAAGACAACTGACGGAATTTCGCTTCCCGAGAGATAAGCAAAGGAGAGCTCAGTGGGTACAAATGGCAATCTACAGATAATTCCGTCTTGTGCGACGTTAGTGAAGTTATACATTCGTATTATTCCTGAATAATAATATGTTTATAAAGTCAATCAATCAATACTGCCCAGGTGGCAGATTCCCTATCTGTCGTTTTCCTAGCCTTTTCTTAAATGATCGCGAAGAAACTGGAAATTTATTGAACATCTCCCTTGGTAAGTTATTCCAATCCCTAACTCCTGTCAACGATGTTTTTTATTTATAGGTCTTCTAGCATCATTTTGAAGAATCGCAGTTTGAACTAAGGAGGGAAACTGCTCAAGTGGAATTTTCCAACCGAACAATTTTCAACGTCCCTAATCCACCCAAGACTTTGATAATAGGAAACCTCCCAAAGAAAGAGAATTGTCTTTCAAACCAAGCAAGAAAAGTGTAATGCAGTATTGATGTTTATGAAAATCTCCTTTTCATGTGTCCGGCTCCCTGGCTAAATGGTTAGCGTGCTGGCCTTTGGTCACAGATCCCGGGTTCGATTCCCGGCAGGGTCAGGAATTTTAACCATAATTGCTTAATTTCGCTGGGTTTATGTGTCGTGTCCATCATCATTTCATCCTCACCACGACGGGACGCGCAGGTCGCCTACGGGAGTCAAATCAAAAGACCTGCACCTGACGAGCTGAACTTGTCCTCGGGAGCTCCAGGCGCTAAAAGCCATACGCCATTCCATTTAAACTGCAGACAGTATCTTTCTAACCCTACATGCAATGTAGAAATGTTTCACAGATATTTGAAATGCTTGTTCCTGTTCATTTACCAATTACAATCACAACAAACAATAGGCCTATCACTTCAAACCAACAATCTGTGTCCTGCTTGCCATCATTACAACAATTGTTAATAGCAGTCTTGTGCGGTACTGTAGTTCATACACTGACTGACAGAGCAAATGCAACACCAAGAAGGAGTGGTCAGAACTTTATGCCAATTGCAGGGTAGACTGACGTCACTGAGGTATGCTCATGATGTGAAATGCGCCGCTGTGCTGCGCACGTAGCGAACGATAAATGGGACACGGCGTTGGCGAATGGCCCACTTCGTACCGTGATTTCTCAGCCGACAGTCATTGTAGAACGTGTTGTCGTATTATTTAAAGTTAAAAACTTCATTATTGTTCCGTATTGAATAGAGAAATAAGATGTACAATATAATAGGTTAGGATCCACCTTTCAATACTCCGTAATAAGATGGTAAGAAGTAGTTACAACCTGTTTAATGGGACCGGTTTCAACACATTTTAAGTGTCATCATCAGCCAATTTTCGAAGATCTTAAAACAACTAGCACATTGAATACAATCTTGATTTTAAGGCCTAAATAGTTATAGGCTTTAGATTTTGCTTGGTAAGCGTTATCATTTAAAGTTAAAAACTTCATTATTGTTCCGTATTGAATAGAGAAATAAGATGTACAATATAATAGGTTAGGATCCACCTTTCAATACTCCGTAATAAGATGGTAAGAAGTAGTTACAACCTGTTTAATGGGACCGGTTTCAACACATTTTAAGTGTCATCATCAGCCAATTTTCGAAGATCTTAAAACAACTAGCACATTGAATACAATCTTGATTTTAAGGCCTAAATAGTTATAGGCTTTAGATTTTGCTTGGTAAGCGTTATCATTTAAAGTTAAAAACTTCATTATTGTTCCGTATTGAATAGAGAAATAAGATGTACAATATAATAGGTTAGGATCCACCTTTCAATACTCCGTAATAAGATGGTAAGAAGTAGTTACAACCTGTTTAATGGGACCGGTTTCAACACATTTTAAGTGTCATCATCAGCCAATTTTCGAAGATCTTAAAACAACTAGCACATTGAATACAATCTTGATTTTAAGGCCTAAATAGTTATAGGCTTTAGATTTTGCTTGGTAAGCGTTATCATTTAAAGTTAAAAACTTCATTATTGTTCCGTATTGAATAGAGAAATAAGATGTACAATATAATAGGTTAGGATCCACCTTTCAATACTCCGTAATAAGATGGTAAGAAGTAGTTACAACCTGTTTAATGGGACCGGTTTCAACACATTTTAAGTGTCATCATCAGCCAATTTTCGAAGATCTTAAAACAACTAGCACATTGAATACAATCTTGATTTTAAGGCCTAAATAGTTATAGGCTTTAGATTTTGCTTGGTAAGCGTTATCATTTAAAGTTAAAAACTTCATTATTGTTCCGTATTGAATAGAGAAATAAGATGTACAATATAATAGGTTAGGATCCACCTTTCAATACTCCGTAATAAGATGGTAAGAAGTAGTTACAACCTGTTTAATGGGACCGGTTTCAACACATTTTAAGTGTCATCATCAGCCAATTTTCGAAGATCTTAAAACAACTAGCACATTGAATACAATCTTGATTTTAAGGCCTAAATAGTTATAGGCTTTAGATTTTGCTTGGTAAGCGTTATCATTTAAAGTTAAAAACTTCATTATTGTTCCGTATTGAATAGAGAAATAAGATGTACAATATAATAGGTTAGGATCCACCTTTCAATACTCCGTAATAAGATGGTAAGAAGTAGTTACAACCTGTTTAATGGGACCGGTTTCAACACATTTTAAGTGTCATCATCAGCCAATTTTCGAAGATCTTAAAACAACTAGCACATTGAATACAATCTTGATTTTAAGGCCTAAATAGTTATAGGCTTTAGATTTTGCTTGGTAAGCGTTATCATTTAAAGTTAAAAACTTCATTATTGTTCCGTATTGAATAGAGAAATAAGATGTACAATATAATAGGTTAGGATCCACCTTTCAATACTCCGTAATAAGATGGTAAGAAGTAGTTACAACCTGTTTAATGGGACCGGTTTCAACACATTTTAAGTGTCATCATCAGCCAATTTTCGAAGATCTTAAAACAACTAGCACATTGAATACAATCTTGATTTTAAGGCCTAAATAGTTATAGGCTTTAGATTTTGCTTGGTAAGCGTTATCATTTAAAGTTAAAAACTTCATTATTGTTCCGTATTGAATAGAGAAATAAGATGTACAATATAATAGGTTAGGATCCACCTTTCAATACTCCGTAATAAGATGGTAAGAAGTAGTTACAACCTGTTTAATGGGACCGGTTTCAACACATTTTAAGTGTCATCATCAGCCAATTTTCGAAGATCTTAAAACAACTAGCACATTGAATACAATCTTGATTTTAAGGCCTAAATAGTTATAGGCTTTAGATTTTGCTTGGTAAGCGTTATCATTTAAAGTTAAAAACTTCATTATTGTTCCGTATTGAATAGAGAAATAAGATGTACAATATAATAGGTTAGGATCCACCTTTCAATACTCCGTAATAAGATGGTAAGAAGTAGTTACAACCTGTTTAATGGGACCGGTTTCAACACATTTTAAGTGTCATCATCAGCCAATTTTCGAAGATCTTAAAACAACTAGCACATTGAATACAATCTTGATTTTAAGGCCTAAATAGTTATAGGCTTTAGATTTTGCTTGGAAAGCGTTATCATTTAAAGTTAAAAACTTCATTATTGTTCCGTATTGAATAGAGAAATAAGATGTACAATATAATAGGTTAGGATCCACCTTTCAATACTCCGTAATAAGATGGTAAGAAGTAGTTACAACCTGTTTAATGGGACCGGTTTCAACACATTTTAAGTGTCATCATCAGCCAATTTTCGAAGATCTTAAAACAACTAGCACATTGAATACAATCTTGATTTTAAGGCCTAAATAGTTATAGGCTTTAGATTTTGCTTGGTAAGCGTTATCATTTAAAGTTAAAAACTTCATTATTGTTCCGTATTGAATAGAGAAATAAGATGTACAATATAATAGGTTAGGATCCACCTTTCAATACTCCGTAATAAGATGGTAAGAAGTAGTTACAACCTGTTTAATGGGACCGGTTTCAACACATTTTAAGTGTCATCATCAGCCAATTTTCGAAGATCTTAAAACAACTAGCACATTGAATACAATCTTGATTTTAAGGCCTAAATAGTTATAGGCTTTAGATTTTGCTTGGTAAGCGTTATCATTTAAAGTTAAAAACTTCATTATTGTTCCGTATTGAATAGAGAAATAAGATGTACAATATAATAGGTTAGGATCCACCTTTCAATACTCCGTAATAAGATGGTAAGAAGTAGTTACAACCTGTTTAATGGGACCGGTTTCAACACATTTTAAGTGTCATCATCAGCCAATTTTCGAAGATCTTAAAACAACTAGCACATTGAATACAATCTTGATTTTAAGGCCTAAATAGTTATAGGCTTTAGATTTTGCTTGGTAAGCGTTATCATTTAAAGTTAAAAACTTCATTATTGTTCCGTATTGAATAGAGAAATAAGATGTACAATATAATAGGTTAGGATCCACCTTTCAATACTCCGTAATAAGATGGTAAGAAGTAGTTACAACCTGTTTAATGGGACCGGTTTCAACACATTTTAAGTGTCATCATCAGCCAATTTTCGAAGATCTTAAAACAACTAGCACATTGAATACAATCTTGATTTTAAGGCCTAAATAGTTATAGGCTTTAGATTTTGCTTGGTAAGCGTTATCATTTAAAGTTAAAAACTTCATTATTGTTCCGTATTGAATAGAGAAATAAGATGTACAATATAATAGGTTAGGATCCACCTTTCAATACTCCGTAATAAGATGGTAAGAAGTAGTTACAACCTGTTTAATGGGACCGGTTTCAACACATTTTAAGTGTCATCATCAGCCAATTTTCGAAGATCTTAAAACAACTAGCACATTGAATACAATCTTGATTTTAAGGCCTAAATAGTTATAGGCTTTAGATTTTGCTTGGTAAGCGTTATCATTTAAAGTTAAAAACTTCATTATTGTTCCGTATTGAATAGAGAAATAAGATGTACAATATAATAGGTTAGGATCCACCTTTCAATACTCCGTAATAAGATGGTAAGAAGTAGTTACAACCTGTTTAATGGGACCGGTTTCAACACATTTTAAGTGTCATCATCAGCCAATTTTCGAAGATCTTAAAACAACTAGCACATTGAATACAATCTTGATTTTAAGGCCTAAATAGTTATAGGCTTTAGATTTTGCTTGGTAAGCGTTATCATTTAAAGTTAAAAACTTCATTATTGTTCCGTATTGAATAGAGAAATAAGATGTACAATATAATAGGTTAGGATCCACCTTTCAATACTCCGTAATAAGATGGTAAGAAGTAGTTACAACCTGTTTAATGGGACCGGTTTCAACACATTTTAAGTGTCATCATCAGCCAATTTTCGAAGATCTTAAAACAACTAGCACATTGAATACAATCTTGATTTTAAGGCCTAAATAGTTATAGGCTTTAGATTTTGCTTGGTAAGCGTTATCATTTAAAGTTAAAAACTTCATTATTGTTCCGTATTGAATAGAGAAATAAGATGTACAATATAATAGGTTAGGATCCACCTTTCAATACTCCGTAATAAGATGGTAAGAAGTAGTTACAACCTGTTTAATGGGACCGGTTTCAACACATTTTAAGTGTCATCATCAGCCAATTTTCGAAGATCTTAAAACAACTAGCACATTGAATACAATCTTGATTTTAAGGCCTAAATAGTTATAGGCTTTAGATTTTGCTTGGTAAGCGTTATCATTTAAAGTTAAAAACTTCATTATTGTTCCGTATTGAATAGAGAAATAAGATGTACAATATAATAGGTTAGGATCCACCTTTCAATACTCCGTAATAAGATGGTAAGAAGTAGTTACAACCTGTTTAATGGGACCGGTTTCAACACATTTTAAGTGTCATCATCAGCCAATTTTCGAAGATCTTAAAACAACTAGCACATTGAATACAATCTTGTCGTATGCCACAGGACACGTGTATAGCTAAGAACACAGGCCGCCGTCAACGGAGGCATTTCCAGCAGACAGACGACTTAACGAGGGGTATGGTGATCGGGCTGAGAAGAGCAGGTTGGTCGCTTCGTCAAATCGCAGCCGATACCCATAGGGATGTGTCCACGGTGCAGCGCCTGTGGCGAAGATGGTTGGCGCAGGGACATGTGGCACGTGCGAGGGGTCCAGGCGCAGCCCGAGTGACGTCAGCACGCGATGATCGGCGCATCCGCCACCAAGCGGTGGCAGCCCCGCACGCCACGTCAACCGCCATTCTTCAGCATGTGCAAGACACCCTGGCTGTTCCAATATCGACCAGAACAATTTCCCGTCGATTGGTTGAAGGAGGCCTGCACTCCCGGCGTCCGCTCAGAAGACTACCATTGACTCCACAACATAGACGTGCACGCCTGGCATGGTGCCGGGCTAGAGCGACTTGGATGAGGGAATGGCGGAACGTCGTGTTCTCCGATGAGTCACGCTTCTGTTCTGTCAGTGATAGTCACCGCAGACGCGTGTGGCGTCGGCGTGGAGAAAGGTCAAATCCGGCAGTAACTGTGGAGCGCCCTACCGCTAGACAACGCGGCATCATGGTTTGGGGCGCTATTGCGTATGATTCCACGTCACCTCTAGTGCGTATTCAAGGCACGTTAAATGCCCACCGCTACGTGCAGCATGTGCTGCGGCCGGTGGCACTCCCGTACCTTCAGGGGCTGCCCAATGCTCTGTTTCAGCAGGATAATGCCCGCCCACACACTGCTCGCATCTCCCAACAGGCTCTACGAGGTGTACAGATGCTTCCGTGGCCAGCGTACTCTCCGGATCTCTCACCAATCGAACACGTGTGGGATCTCATTGGACGCCGTTTGCAAACTCTGCCCCAGCCTCGTACGGACGACCAACTGTGGCAAATGGTTGACAGAGAATGGAGAACCATCCCTCAGGACACCATCCGCACTCTTATTGACTCTGTACCTCGACGTGTTTCTGCGTGCATCGCCGCTCGCGGTGGTCCTACATCCTACTGAGTCGATGCCGTGCGCATTGTGTAACCTGCATATCGGTTTGAAATAAACATCAATTATTCGTTCGTGCCGTCTCTGTTTTTTTCCCAACTTTCATCCCTTTCGAACCACTCCTCCTTGGTGTTGCATTTGCTCTGTCAGTCAGTGTATTTACAGCTAAATTTCGTTCATCTTAAATGCTCTCTAGAGTACGTTATATGGCTGGACAAATACTTAAAGACAACACTCACTAACCAACTACTGTAATTTAACGTACCGTAGTCTAACATAATATCCTAATGTAATCCCTAAAATAGCCTAACCTAGGTTAACTCAATAGTGATTGAATTTCTATTGCTTATGGATTCGTGTCTAATAATGGCTTTAATTTTCTTAACCATTATTATTTTATTATTATTATTATTATTATTATTATTATTATTATTATTATTATTATTATTATTATTATTATTATTATTATTATATGCATGAATGTTAGGACTCGGCTAAGAGCCCCGTGGTCGCCAACCCCTGCTCCCTAGTTAGGAACTCCTGACGCCCCTTTCAGTCGCCTCTTATGATAGGCAAGGGATACCGTGGGTGTTATTCTATTGCCCCCACCCACAGGGGGAAATCTATTTTGGGTTGTGACTACGAGCCCCTTAGCCGAGTCTTGATATTGCTTTCACGTACTTGTGTCGGGCTCTCACTTATTCTAGCCCATCCGACCTCCCCTGGTCAACACTTGTTCTTTTCCGACCGCGACGGCATTAGCGCATTCGAGGCCTAGGAAGATTTTCATTTCCACGCACTTTGTGGCCTTCATCTTTCTTTTGCCGATACCTTCATTTTTCGAAGTGTTGGACCCCTTCCATTTGCTTTCTTCTGATTAGTGTTTATAGAGGATGGTTGCACAGTTGTACTTCGTCTTAAAACAATAATCACCACCACCACTTTATACTATCTGGTAAGACCCCAACTAGAGTATGGTTCCAGTGTATGGGACCCTCACCAGGATTACCTGATTCAGGAACTGGAAAAAATCCAAAGAAAAGCAGCTCGATTTGTTCTGGGTGATTTCCGACAAAAGAGTAGCGTTACAAAAATGTTGCAAAGTTTGGGTTGGGAAGAATTGAGAGAAAGAAGAAGAGCTGCTCGACTAAGTGGTATGTTCCGAGCTGTCAGCGGAGAGATGGCGTGGAATGACATTAGTAGACGAATAAGTTTGAGTGGCGTTTAGAAAAGTAGGAAAGATCACAATATGAAGATAAAGTTGGAATTCAAGAGGACAAACTGGGGCAAATATTCATTTATAGGAAGGGGAGTTAGGGATTGGTATAACTTACCAAGGGAGACGTTCAATAAATTTCCAATTTCTTTGAAATCATTTAGGAAAAGGCATGGAAAGCAACAGATAGGGAATCTGCCACCTGGACGACTGCCCTAAATGCAGATCAGTATTCATTCATTCATTCATATAGCTGCATGGGTTATCAATAAACTAGTAGAGTAGCTAAGAACATCACTCTTGTTGCACATGTGCAGGGTATTTTTTCCTTAGAACCCAAAGAAATGCCTCATGAATGAATAACAACAGTTACCATACATAATTTAATGCACTCAACTCAAGAGGCATTCAGTGTTTGTCAACATACTGGGGTAACCTTTTAAAAACGCAGTATCGGTAATTACTTTCTTAATAAAGAAAATGCTGAAGGTAATTTATTACAACTGTCTTTTAGTACTTTAAGTACAGTAATTCAAGTTCAGTATTTCATGTACCGGTAATCATAATATGACACAGGTACTGTACAGATTTCTATGTTTCTGTCAATAAGATTACTCATTTGACATATGATATTAATAAGAAACACAGTGAGACCAAGTTGTAAGGAAGTAAAAGAGTATGACATGAGCTTTTCTGTTGATTCTTGTTTCTCAAAAAAAAAAAAAAAATTAAAGAAAAAAACCTTCCTATTCAAATAGCTGTGAATGTATTCATATCATTTAAGCGTTATGCAGTTATATTTACATGAATAGTAGTTGCCCAATTAACTTATTTATGAAAAGTAGTTGGTATTTTGTTTTTATCTCAATGTACGGTACGGAAATCCTCTAAATTCGATTACAATAATTGCCTTTGGTTACGCTTGCTTAAAGACCCAATATGGCGGCTCCATAAGAAGCATTCGTGACTTGACCTCCCTAGACAGACCTTGGTCGAGCCCTCTGCGGCCTGCTGACTGTTAGAACTGTTCGTTAAAAGTGAGGAAATGTGTCGTTTTTAGAGGTGTGACAAACTGTTACTTTTGTTTAACTGCTACAATAGAGTAACTGTGATAAGTAACAGTTAAAAATAGCATCCAACGTTATTCACCTTTTAATTGGTCACAGCCTGGTCACGGCTTCAAGCTTGTCTTGCGAAGTCCCATTCATTCACCCGCACATGCGCGCAACGCATCACTACACTGTTGAAAGTCGGTGCAGTAAAACACGCATTCCAATTTGCTATAAAGTTAACGAGAGGCAACCAAGGGATGAAATGAGAAGACAACATAGCGTATTTTCTGAAATCTAGAGGAGTGAGTTTGGCAATGCCCCGATCAAGGATGGAAGACGAGCAAACATGATGATCTGTCTGCCGAACCTCGACACAAACTGGTACAAGAGGATCGATTGAGTAAAATGAACTAATGTTATGTTATTTTATTATAATGAATTGTGTGAAACGAATTAGTAAAAACATCAATGGGTAAAGAGGCGTTATCACGTGCGTTTCATTCCTGACAAACGGAAGATTTTATTGTACAACTTGTGAATATTCAAACAGTAATTGGGAGAACCTGTAATTGTCACAACAATGAGTACTGTATATTATCTATCTAATAAATTAGCGGATGAATAAAAATACAAAGTACCTGCTAATATTAAGTAAAATTGAGCGTCATGGTTTTGATGCATGGTTCATCTTGCGACTTCGAACTTCACAGGCTTAAATTACCGTTCAAAATACCAATTGTTCTACTTTCTGAGGACAGAGTCGGGTACATCTGTAAATAATTACGAGTGCCGTTTTAGAAAAAATTCGTTCGCAAGGAACCCACGTGGCAACAACATTGAACCTTTCCTTGACGATTTCGGGGAGGGTCGAACTCTTCCCAAACTGAAATGCTATTGGAGGCGGAAATTTCACTCACAGTACGATTGACACACTTGTTGAGTGTTCACTGAGTCAGCAACAATGGAACTCGAAAATAGAATGAGTTTGAAACTCGGAGAGCGCCGAAGTTTTGCTCCATTCCAAATTCGGAAACCGTGTTCTAATTCCATTGTGGGGTGAAAGTCCTCTTTCACAAGTTTCTTACATACTGCAGATAGTCCTCGAACCTGACTTGCGGTGATGTAGTTTTCGCCACTCAATTTCGAAGAAACATCTTCGAACGGTTTCAAAATTGTTGGCAATTCACCGCAGATTCGCCATTCCTCTGTTGAAATTGGAGGAAGCGAAATATTACTCAAAGGCACTGTGCTTTTTATGGCGTCTTCACGCAGCGACAGCCGTTCGAACATGAATTCCACCTAGTCAGCATATCCTGAAGCATTTCTTTTAGGATTTCGATGTCCTGAACATTTTTGGAATTTTAACAGTTTCTGGGTTGCCTGAATATACCTCTTGAACAATGTCACCACTGCTTTGAATTTATGTTGCATTTCGTTGAGGCCCTTAAGCGCATCTTGCACAACTAAATTCAATGTATGGGGATACATCGTACATGTTTCTGTTGTCACAGCACTTTTGACGTTTGGTGCATTGTCTGTGACGACAACTAGCACTTTATCTGTCAAACTGAATTCGTATATAATTGTTTTTATCTCGTGTGCAAGGTTGGCACTGGTGTGGCGAGCACCCCAACAGTACGGATTTCAAGTCGAAATCGTCTGTTCTGTAATATAAGCTTAAAGAGTATTAGAACTCCAGCAACCTGTTAGAGAAACACTGGGCACAGTATTATATTTATATGTTAACATGCTCAGCTTAATTAATCTTACCCCATCAGTCAGTTAACTGGACACCTTGGACATGTCCTTGCGGTCGTATAAGCTTGCATTTCTCTCCTTACTCCTTTTATTCGGAAATAAAATCGGTATCGTATGTAATGGAAAATTAATTTTGGTACCAAGTCTTGAGCACCCAAGTCCATGAGAAACAGTAATTGGAGGTAAACTATCCAGGCATTCTTCAAATATTTCTCCCCATAATGCTTCTTCTCGGAACAACTTCCTGTACATGAGAAGTAATAATTCATTCGATGGCTAAATGAGATGACTTACGTTATCCTTGTTAGGGGTGACTGCCTCCTCTGTATTGTTTTGCAGAGAACCAATACATGCTGTCCAATGCATACAGCAGTGATGAATAACATTCATTTTTGAACTGGTGAAAGGAGCTATTTGTTCATCTTCCCAACTTGATAATGGTGGCTGATCAAAGGTAAGCTTGCTGCAAATTTTCTTCCTGAGCTGCCCTCATGAGTTTGGCATTCTCTTTGACAACAGCTTTTGCCATGGCTCTAATCTGACCGAAAAATGATGTTAAGGGTACTGTCACTTAAAGGCATATCTTGACGTTGAATAGCCTTCGACCACTTTGAGAACAGAGTGGGATCTTTTGGGGGTGAAAAAATGCCGTTTTTCATTCGAATATTTATCGCAACTCGGTACACAGCAACTTGTAGGCATATTCACATGCCAAAGTATACGTCCTACTTCTCAAATGCTTAATCTTTTTCAGTTCACGGAAAGTTAACACCAGATATTTTGCACGTATAAAACTACCGAAAAAGACCACAAACTGTTTACACACTTCCACATTAAGCCGACAAAAAGCGCGCGTATCGACAACAGCGCTGCAGGTGGCGGAGAACATGTGATTCAGAGGGAGTCGCCACACTGTTCATTTCTACGACTCTTGCTGTAGAAGCAAAAGCAAAGTGATCTCCATACAGCGAAGAGGGGTGGAGTGGTGCAGACTCAGTGAACCTGGAGTCCGGCTGCATGGCTAAATGGTTAGCGTGCTGGCCTTTGGTGACAGGGGTCCCGGGTTCGATCCCCGGCAGTGTCGGGAATTTTAACCATCATTGGTTCATTTCTCTGGCACGAGGGCTGGGTGTGTATTCGTCTTCAACATCATTTCATGCTCATCACGACGCGCAGGTCGTTCAACTCTAAAGACCTGCATCTGGCGAGCCGAACTTGTCCTCGGACACTCCCGGCACTAAAAGCCATACGCCAGTTCATTTTCTTCAGTCACAGTCTAGCGTGGTGTAGTGCGCGCCGGGAAATATGGAACAGTACCGGGCCGCGGCAGTGGAAGCAGAGGATTTGGTAAAAAAGAAGAGATGGTAAAGATGGGTGAGGCGATTCTGGTAGCAGCAGTGTTAGCTGGCGGGTGGCAACTTGAGCAGGACTAACGGGAAGTCATACAGGAAACCTGTCCTTGGGACCAGGTGAAAGAGCAGACAAACGAGATAGGGAGGATAGAAGCTAAGACAGATGAAGAGAACGTGTAGTAATGAGAAAGAAATAGAGCTGTTAAAAGAGAAAGTAAAATATCTAGAAGAGGAGCAGAAGTGCGCAGCCAGGAGAGGATGAAGAAATCTATATTTGTATATGGCGTGCAAGAAGATGAGAAGGAAAAGGTGCTATAGGGACCGTGCGCGCACGAGATTTTTAGTAGCTAGCGCCCCTAACGGAAGCAGCTGCAGTCGTTTGATGGGGCACTCACGAGACCATTGACAGTGCAGTTCATTACAACCAGGGCAGTAAGCTTTGACTTGTGATTGTAAAATAAATAGGTAAAGCCGGACAGTAATGGTTCGACTGTAGCAGCGACCGCTATAATTTATGTAGGGTTTCAGACAGTGCAACACTCAGATTATTTCCGGGAATCCACGCTAAAGAAAGGTGCAGATTTAAATAGCAGTAACCATGTCTTTGACGTGAAGGAAAGGTTAGGGCAAGAAATATACTGTAAATGTCTAAGGGAAACGAGTATTAATCACTCACCATACAACGTTGAAATTAAGGTATTTACTATATTTTCCTCCTATTTCGGGAAATTGTTAATTAATTATTTATTCACAATAACTTTAGTCATAAATTATTGAATCATTGCGCGGGGCCATTACATACACTGAGTCCTGTAAGAGTTGTAATCATGAATTTAGAGTCGGATGCCTTTCCTGAAACACAATTCTTTCAACTGAAAATTGCACTTCAGTGACACTGGGGTTCAAACCACGGTCACTAAAGTCAGAGGCTAGCGGCTAAGCTAACATAGTAAAAGCAAGCCAATTTTTCTCAGTTATTCTACTTTATTATAAAGGAGGTAGCGAGCGGCTTGCTTCAAGTTCCGGCGACTGTGGTTCAAATCCCGACAGATTTTCACTTTATAAATAATGAGTGAGGAAGGACAACCGACCCGCAATTCAAGGCGACAACTTCTTCTTGAGTGTACTTCCACTGCGCAGGCGGGATAAGCTGTGAATTATGATGAGATGGTTCAAAGATTATAACAAAAGTACTTAATTCCTAAAGGTGATGCGATAAATAATTCCTCATTATAAGTATTTTTATTTATTTTCACATTGATAATAACAGGAACATTGTTGACGGTGATTGTGGATGCAAAGCAGGTCAGTCGAAACGCTGTAAGGACATTGCTGCTTTGTGTTCCTTTATTAACTCCGAGAGGGACTCCTCCAAAACAACCATAGTGCAGCAATGGAAAAAATAAACCTAAGTGTGCTCGTAAGGATCTATATTCGAAAGGAGAGAAGATAGCAGAACTATTGAAACCATACGTCCACGTTGCTGAACAAACAGAATCAACCACTTTCAATAAAACGTGTTTGTACCAACGAGTAAAAACATATTGAGTGTGCCCTCACTGATACGCTTAAAGCCGAATGTGAGAGTGAAAATTACGTGGTGGCAAGTTCCATTCTACAAAAAGTTATAGATGATGCTGTAGAACGAAGCAAAATTGAGGATTTGATCAAGTGTCTGAACGAAGTACAAAATCGGAATACCCATGCAGTCCATAGGTGCTATTTTGTTACAAAAATGCCCGCTGTTAAATTATCAATCAAACCCGTGAATTACCTCAATTTCTTGCCTCAAGATGTGCAACTATTTTATATCGCAAATGTTACAGTTACAACAGAACAGATGTACAAAATTGCATTTGACACAAGGTTTCAATATCGCTGTGTTGCATGGTTCAAACAAAGAAAATTACGCTTATCTGCCAGCCAGCAAGCTGATCAGATTAAGACACTGAGAAGTGGTGATTATGATCAGCTTGCAAGGTCATTTCTAATTTCCACATCCCTTAACACACCTGCGATGAGGTACGGTAGGAACACTGAACAACTAGCGGTGGCTGAGTACTGCAAACTCAAGGACTAATACAGGTGGGAGTGTGCATCAAAGTAGAGCACCCATTGCTGTGTTCGAGTCCAGGCGGGATAGTATTTCATCCCAATGGCTTTTCTCTCCTGGAAATTAAGTGTCCTTTTCGTGTAAAGGAAAGCCTATTATTCAAGAGAAACGGAGCAGTGTACCGTATTCGTATGTGACACAACAAGGTGAAATTAATATTAGAGATAGTTACGTCTACTACACCCAAGTGCAAATATCCATGTATGTTTTGAACATCAACTTACGTGAACTGTTTGTATATTCTCCTAAAGGAAGTATCACTGTGAAAATTTCAAGGCATGAGCAATTCCTGAGTACTGCCATTCCCTTATTGGAAAGGTTTTATTTTCAGTATTATCTGCCATTTATTCGGAATATGTCGTTACGGGTACCGGTAGTGTCACATTGAGGGGCACGTGTATACACTTTTATCTTTTTATTTTGCTCACTGACGTACTTCAAAGTTTTCAATGCAGAGAACTAACAGTACCAAAGATACATTTTATTCGGTCCCAAACGCTATCAGGGGTTGAGAAGACATTGCTTTCTCTTTTTTGGCTAACGTTGGGAGGCTTACCATGCTGTAAAACCCACCTTATGTCTCATAATAAAACAGGGTGAACACAACGAGGCTAGTTCATTTTAATTTGAAGGAGAAGTCCCCTACAATAAATGTTAATGTCAATTCCTTGCTGGGAGATGAGTGAAAGTTTCGTTTATAGTACGCGCACCTTTTCTTGAGCCCGAATCTCCATAGTAACGAATGGGAACCAGGGCTCAAGAAAAGGTGCGCGTACTGTACTTTTACTCGTTCGACTCTCCATTCTTTCAGTTTACACCGTCATGAACTAACTCGAGCGCTGGCTTGCAGCTTACCCCAGCAAACGTTTTCTGAGGTAGTCGCAAGAGCGCACCACTCGCCATTCGCACGGTCCCTATAGATCATACAGAATAAGATGAATATAAATTTTAGTGAAGTAGAGTTAGAGTGGGCAAAGCTAAAGGTCGCAGACCAATTAAAGTAAAGTTATTGTCTACCCTAATAGCAGAAATAGTGTTAAGAAACGTCAATAACTTACAAGGACAGAAATAATGGGTAAAGAAGGAAGTGAAATTATGAAAACTCTGAATAGGCATCTTTGGAAAGCGAGACAAGAAGGACTAAATGCGCACGTAAGTGGTGTCAAATGGAAAATGGTTTAGAGAGTTGTCAGTCATTCAAAGTTATAAACTTCATTATTAATTCCGTATTGAATTAAGATTACATATAAAATACAAAGTTTATACCACCTACTCAATACTATACAGTAATTGCAATGTTTATATTGTAATGTGCTTATAAACATTGCAATTACCGTATAGTATTGAGTAGGTGGTATAAACTTTGTATTTTATATGTAAATATAGTTTTCAGTGTCAAAATTGAAAGCGATGGATGATCACGACAGTACGGAGGTAGAAGTGAGGGAAGGGAGGTCGCAGAACCAAACAGGGAGAGAGTGGAAGGAAGTGAGGAGAAGCGGGCAGCGCAGTGCGGGTTCAGAAGAAGAGAGTCGAGAAGTGCTGAGTGAGGGAGAGTCGCAAGAATCATTAAGTGCAGGGTGCAGTGGTCAAGAGAACAATAAAGAAGGTGAGATGCGTGACGAACTGAAAGGTAAAGCAGTTATGAACAAAGTAAGAAGTAAGAGTCTAAAAGACGTGTGGGGTAAAATGTATAAAGATATGGAGGATACTGAGGGAAGATAATGGCAAAAACTGTTAAAAAGGAGAAATGGAAACAGAGAGTGAGAGGGCTATAGTAACAAGAAGTAAGAATAGGGCAGGTAATTTGGGAGAGGGCAGGGGAAGCTATAACTAAATTGGGAAATAGGATTTGTGAATATTGAAAGGCTATTAGGCAAATTAGGCAATGAAAAGGTTAAAGAAGTAGTGAACAGTTACGATATTGTGGCACTCTTGGAGACTTGGCTTGAAATAGGGAAAGAGATAACATGCGAAGCGTTTGTGGTTAAATATAAATACAAAAGAAAGGAGAAGAATAAGGGACGCACCCCAGGAGAAATTGTTCTTGTAATAAAGAAAGATATTAGTGGACTAGTAGAGGATATTGAGACAGAGATGCGAGAGGTTATCTGGATTAGATTTAATATGGGGAGGGTTAAGAAGATAAGTTTAGCATTCGCATATTGCCACCCTAGGAGTTCTTTATACACAAATAAGAGTTATTGGTGGATATTAGTATGATGAAAGAGAAGTTTGCAAAAGATGATATGTTGTTATTTGGAGACTGGAATGCGAGAATAGGGGAACAGAGTCCAGTTTATAGTAGAGAAGAAGGAGGGTTAATGATGAAAGGTAGAATAAGTGAAGATAAAGTCACAAACAGTTACGGTGAGAAACTCCTAGAAATGTGTGCAGCGGGGAATTTATATATTCTGAATGGATGAAAGGAGGGCGATGATACTGGGAAACTGACATATGTTTCAGAGCAGGGAGTTCGCGTGATTGACGCTCGGAAGATTGTAAGGATGGAAGTAGGGGATTGTATTGAATCACAGCACTTTCCAGTGTGGCTATTGTTAAAAAAGAGGGAAGGGATGCACAAAAAGAAAGAGGTTACGAAGAATGATGAATTAGGGAGAGGGTATATTAAATATAAATAGACAAAGAAAGCGGAACGGGAAAGGGATAAGATAGTAAAAGAAGAGTTACAATTTCTAAGGTGGATGGGAGGTCGCGTTGAGTGTGAGGTAATGCGAAAGAGGGCTATAGGCGCGTTAGGAGAGTATAGGAAAAAAGGTGGGAGCTCAGAAAGATAAGTTTTCTGTAATTTAAATAAAGAATACAAAAGGAAAATCAATGAGATAAAAAGTTAAGGGTGGAAGAAGACGTGAGAAAACAAGGATTGAGGATGAACAGTGGGTGAACTACTCGGGGAGGGGGGAGGAATGGTTGAGAGAGAAGGGGGAAGAAGAGATCTGGAGAGATAGGGGAGTTTCAAAATACGAACTGGACAAAGAAATTACAAAAGAAGGAACCTTGGGAGTGATAGGAAACATCAGGGGGAGGAAGCAATGGTATCAACAAGAAATAAGCACAATGGGACAATGATACAGGTCATAGTGAAATTATTTAATAAGATTTTTGATAGGGGCAAGTGCCGTATAGAGTGGGAAACAGGAAATGTATGTCCAATGTACAAGAAGAACAGTATGAACAATCATAGGGGTATATCTCTGGTAGATTTATACAGGGTTTTAGCTAAGAGATTAAGTGAATGCGCGGAAAGGAACGCAATTTTGTCAGATTACCAAGGGGAATTTAGAAAAAGAAAAAGAACGGTAGACAATATAATGAAAGTGAAGACGAATTTTGAGAAATACATGAGTATAAGAGGCAATGTGTATGTAGCGGCAATTGACTCTGAAATGGCGTTTTATAAGGTAAATATAGGTGCTTTAATAGAAAAATTGGGTAGGTTGGGAGTTTCGGAGGAGATGGTACGTGCAGTTGAGGTCAGGTGCTGTGTAAAATTGGAGGAAAACAGGTTGAGTAGGCTCATAGAGTCTATGGTGGTTTTAAAACAAGCATGCAAATTAGTCTCGTTATTGTATGTATTTATTGTTGTTGAACAAACAGGCATCCGCCCAATACATGTTCTTATTCACATCAGGTTATAAATTAAAATGAAATAAATAAAAAAGTATGTACAATAAATTAAATTCTATATCGATAAGGGCTTTGAACAACTCCTTCTCGGAGGTCCAGTGGCCATGGCATTTCGGCAAACAGCATATGAGCTAACAATGGCAATTAACAAATTAAAATGGCATGATAGATAAAATAGTTAACGTAAAGTTAAGGCAATGATAATAAGGAGCAAGATGTCGCAACCCTGTAAACCTACTTCTACCTCCTACCCTGTCAGCATGTTTAATGGAAATATCACTACATGCTGACGTTGTCCTAGCCTCTAAAATACTGGGTGCCAATCTCTTGCTGACGTAATTATGCTGGCTACTTCACTATTTACATTCCATGCCATTACATCATATACTACCTCGTATTTCTCTGAGACATTGTTTTCTCACTGCGCATAAAAACTTACTCAGGCCACTGTCATTTCTCCACTAATTTGCAATCCATACAGTAATTTTTTGTTCATCTCTTTGTCTGCACATTTTTTGCTGCTTAACATTTAAGGGTTTTGCCCTTAATTTCTCTGTTCCTATACAGTCACAAAGAAAATGTAATTCATCTTGTTCGGACTCACATAGTATACACTGAGAGCTTTTCCTGATCCTGTTCCACCTTTTGTTTCTATGCAGCCCCATAAGCCACCATAGTAACCCACCCTTTAATCTTCCATCCCCAAATCGTATACTTAATTTTGAGAACTGGTATACCTTGTAGAATAGGCTGAGCGAAGGCCTTTCCCTACATTCTTACAAACATTTCTGGGTCTTTATGTCCTTAATTCTCATTGTTAGGGCCTGCTGCATTCCACTATTGCTCTCCTTCCATCCCTCTCGCCAAATATATCCCATACCCAGTTCCTCAATATAACTTTTGATTTTTGCTAGTCAACCCTCACCATATAGTTCATATCTATATACACTGACTGACAGTGACAATGCAACACCAAGGAGGAGTGGTTCGAAAGGGATGAAAGTTGGGGAAAAAACAGAGACGGCACGGACGAATAATTGATGTTTATTTCAAACCGATATGCAGGTTACACAATGCGCACGGCATCGACTCAGTAGGATGTAGGACCACCGCGAGCGGCGATGCACGCAGAAACACGTCGAGGTACAGAGTCAATAAGAGTGCGGATGGTGTCCTGAGGGATGGTTCTCCATTCTCTGTCAACCATTTGCCACAGTTGGTCGTCCGTACGAGGCTGGGGCAGAGTTTGCAAACGGCGTCCAATGAGATCCCACACGTGTTCGATTGGTGAGAGATCCGGAGAGTACGCTGGCCACGGAAGCATCTGTACACCTCGTAGAGCCTGTTGGGAGATGCGAGCAGTGTGTGGGCGGGCATTATCCTGTTGAAACAGAGCATTGGGCAGCCCCTGAAGGTACGGGAGTGCCACCGGCCGCAGCACATGCTGCACGTAGCGGTGGGCATTTAACGTGCCTTGAATACGCACTAGAGGTGACGTGGAATCATACGCAATAGCGCCCCAAACCATGATGCCGCGTTGTCTAGCGGTAGGGCGCTCCACAGTTATTGCCGGATTTGACCTTTCTCCACGCCGACGCCACACTCGTCTGCGGTGACTATCACTGACAGAACAGAAGCGTGACTCATCGGAGAACACGACGTTCCGCCATTCCCTCATCCAAGTCGCTCTAGCCCGGCACCATGCCAGGCGTGCACATCTATGCTGTGGAGTCAATGGTAGTCTTCTGAGCGGACGCCAGGAGTGCAGCCTCCTTCAACCAATCGACGGGAAATTGTTCTGGTCGATATTGGAACAGCCAGGGTGTCTTGCACATGCTGAAGAATGGCGGTTGACGTGGCGTGCGGGGCTGCCACCGCTTGGCGGCGGATGCGCCGATCCTCGCGTGCTGACGTCACTTGCGCTGCGCCTGGACCCCTCGCACGTGCCACATGTCCCTGCGCCAACCATCTTCGCCACAGGCGCTGCACCGTGGACACATCCCTATGGGTATCGACTGCGATTTGACGAAGCGACCAACCTGCCCTTCTCAGCCCGATCACCATACCCCTCGTAAAGTCGTCTGTCTGATGGAAATGCCTCCGTTGACGGCGGCCTGGCATTCTTAGCTATACACGTGTCCTGTGGCACACGACAACACGTTCTACAATGACTGTCGGCTGAGAAATCACGGTACGAAGTGGGCCATTCGCCAACGCCGTGTCCCATTTATCGTTCGCTGGGTGCGCAGCACAGCGGCGCATTTCACACCATGAGCATACCTCAGTGACGTCAGTCTACCCTGCAATTGGCATAAAGTTCTGACCACTCCTTCTTGGTGTTGCATTTGCTCTGTCAGTCAGTGTAATTCCTGCAGTAGAATGCCACCACTTCCTCGTCTTAGTCTAGTCCAGTAATTTAGCACCCTTTTGACACAGTCCAACTCAATGAACTACCCGCATAAGATTAGCGCTCCCACATTAGCTGTGCATTGCGGTAGCCTCATAACAGCTTTGCTGAACTTGTATATTATTTGATTCAGGCTGTTCCTTTTCTTTTCTAATCCCCACAGTTCAACCCCATATAAAGCTCTGCTTAGGACCAGCTATTTTAGTAGTATCCTAAGTACTTTATGCCTTGCTCCGGGATATTTGGCGACTAGAATTTTTATTGCTGCAAGTGCTGCAACCCCCCTTAGCTTGCATTTTTTTATGTGGTCATCCCAACCTCCTTTTCTGTTCATTGTCATTCCTAAATATTCTAATCTATCTACTTCCTCTATTCTTTCCCCTTGTATCCACCATTCTCTTGGTTTTTACCCTCCTTCTTCTACTTACAATCATCACCTTTGTTTTATTATAGTAAATTTTCAGCGACCACTTATTCGCGTAATCTGCTAGTTTATCCAGACTTTTCTTCAGTCCACCCCTAGTCAGCGCCGTTAACAGAACATCATCAGCGAAAATCAGTCCTGGGATCTTCACTGCCGGTACAGCCCAACTAGCCCCTCCATGCTCATCCAATATATCATTTATAAATGTGTATGTTCATTCTTCAGCCCTAAGACTGGTTGTATCCTCAACAGCTCTGCCATCAGCTGTCATAGATGGCCTAGGCATCACTGAAGAGGCGTACTAGGTAAATGAGGAGTGACGTAGTTTCCCGTTGCTTTCTTCACTGAGCCAGAAGTTGCTATTACATATCAGTCTGCCAAGCCCACTGAAATGCATGCACCAACCGACCCTATGAGCAACATTTTCATACCATTCATAGCGGGGACTGGCTGCAGAAGGAATGGCATTACTAGCGTCGCTCATACCTCAGTCACTTTCATAGTGTCAAAGCCAAGGATAAGACTGAGACAGATCAATGAAAGTAACAAAATTGCTCTAGCCCATACCAGAAGACATAGTGCACTGTAAACACTACGTCCTGCCAGCAAAGGCATGATTTATAAATAGTATAAATAATATAGGCGATAATTTACACCCTTGTTTGAGGCCCTGCTTGCATTCTATTGGTTTGCTTATTAAATTGTTCTCTAGTTCGACAGTACTATATACTCTTTGATACAGCGCCTCTATCGCACGTATCATTTTCCTAGAGACTCCCAACCTCCCTAGTTTTTCCATTAATGCCTTTCTGCTTACCGTGTCGAACGCTTTCTCAAAATCTACTGCTGCTAGAAATAAGCTTCCTTTTTCCCGTACAGCGTATTTCTCCGCTAGCATTTTCACTATCATGATATTATCTATCGTTTGCCTCCCCCTTCTGAAACCTCCCTGGAATTTAGAGATTATTCCGGTTTTTTCGGCCCAATCTCTTAGTCTATTGGCTAAGACACCTGTGTACACTTTGCTCAATGAGTCTATCAGGGTTATACCTCGGTATTTATTGGGTAAATTTCTATTTCCTTTCTTTTTGTATATTGGGCATATTATCCCATACTCCCATTCCTTCGGTACCTCTGCTCCATTGAAAATCCTGTTGAATAGGTTTACAATTCCTTCTACCATCTCACCGTATTTACTTACTTGTTTCCAGCATACATTACTAATACCATTCCTCACCCCCCCCCCCCCTCCGCTGATTTTACCTTCAGATTCCCAATCACTTCCTTAACTTCTTTTATCGTGATATCCCTATCTAGTTCGCGGGTTAGACCACGTGGCCTGCTTTCTTCCCTTATACTCCCAATCGTCCCTTCGTCCTAATAGCTCGCTAAAATATGCCACCCATTTTGCATAGTCAATATTCATTTTCTTCGGACCCTTCCCTCCTTTATTGATCATATTTATTCTCTCCCAATTGTTTTCAGTCCGATCCATGCCGCATTCCTTATTTATTAGCTCTGATTGGTCCTTCAACCACTTCTTCTCCGCAATTTTCCTTTCATACTCTTTTCTCAGCCTACAAAATGCTTCACGATCTTTGTTCCTTCCTTTTGTTCTGTACTCTTTTAATGCTCCTAGCGCTGCTCTTCTACAAGCCTCACATTCCCTTCTGTTGTGCTCAACTGCCCGAGGGTATTCTAACAGCTCGGTTTGTGTTATTTTCCATCAGCGCCCTTTCCCAGCCAATTCTAATTAACTGTATCTCCTTATCCATAAATGCATCCAGCTCTCCTTTTGAATTCTCTGTCCATATATATTTAACGTAACCACTCTCTCCCTCTATCGTACTATTCTTCCTCTTTAGTTTCCTCTCTCCTTACCAAACTCACCCATACCGGGGCGTGGTTCGATTCGTTCCAATCTTCCACCATTATGCTTTTGATGTTATCTAGCAAGTCCTCTGAACTCATTACTAAATCTATAACGCTCCTCCCCTGTTCAGTAATATATGTCATTTTTCCTTCTCTGTCCCCCTCCCAATACCCGTTCAAAATGCAGAAATTCCCGACTTCACACAATTCTAAAAGTTTTCTACCGTAGTTATTTATTACCTTATCATTACTACTTCTTCCTGATCCTACTATCAACTCTTCTTCCTTACTATACCTCGGGCTTCGCTCGCCTATTCCGGCATTCCAGTCTCCAAGTAGCAATATTCCGTCCTCCTCATACCTCCCTCTAATGATGCTAATTTCTAATAACAATTCCTCGAAGAAGTCATCATTTGCATATGGAGATTCCTTGGGGTGACAGTGGGCAAAAGCCAAACGTACATGTTTCCCTCTCCCTGCCTCTCTCCCCATGTTAAATCTTATCCATATCACACCTTCGATGCCACTCTCAATATACACTATACGTTCGTTCAATTCTTCTTTAACTAGCACGACTACTCCTCCTGGCACATGGCCCATTTTGCTCAATCTCTTCCTTGACTTGTGCCTCGCCATAAATCCTCCCCAAGTTATCTCCCTGCCTATTTCTAGCCATGTTTCCAAAAGCGCTACAATATCAAACCTTTCTATTACATTTTTCACTTTTATATTGCCTAGTTTACTCAATACACTTTCAATATTAAAAAAGCCTATCTTCCAGCTTTTTTTCCTACCCTCCGAACCACCCTCTTTATTTTTACTCCTCGTCACCCTCTCATTCTCAGCTTCTACCTCCCTTCCGTCATTCTTGGACACTTTGTCATCCGTTTCTCTTTATCTTCTAAACCTTTATTCCTTTTCCCCCACAGATCTTCAAGCTCCTGCTCCTCTCCTTAGTCATAAGGTCTCTCTCTTTCTTATCACCCTCCAGGTCGGTAATCAATGAATCCTCTTTTCCTTTCGGAGCACTATCCAGTAACACTTCTTGAACCTGCACACTTGATCTTCCACTCACATTACCTTGCACTGCACTGTTTTCTTGTCTCGTCGCTTCAGCCATCGTTGCCCCGTTTCTTCCTTCCTCCTGTCTGTCTTTTGGCCGCTTCGATCACTCCTCTTCCCATTTCATCTCTTCCTCCATACCTTTTATTTTTACTACGGACCAAACACGCCACCAGATACCGTTCGTTACCACCAGCCTTTGGTCCTTAATAAATGCTTTAAGGCCTTGATGTCTAGTTCGGCCTAAATGCTTTCGTAGGATTTTCCTATTCTCAACTCCTTCTCTTCCTAAGTCTCTGTTTATCGAGATCTTTTCACCTTGTAAATTCCTAGCGTTTTTATCACTATATCCGCCATTAAAGTTTTGCTACTCTTTCTACATCGTCCATATCTACTTCACTGAGGTTAGTTTTCAGTCTATTTTGGACGAGGTCCACCACTTTATATATAAGCTTCACTTTATCTTCATTTCGCTCTTCCTGTAGTCCATAGATATATATACATTTCTTCGTCTTTTCTTGATTAACAATTCCGAGCTCATTCTTCAGGGACGCCACTTCCTTCTCTAGATTTTTCACCTGCTCTTTTAGCACTCCCGTTGCTCTCTCATTCTCCTCTATTCTTTTTTCCGTGGCTCCCCATTGCTCCTTGAACCATATCTACAAAGCCCTTGGCTTGTTCCTTGCTCAATTCCTTTACCAGTGCATCTCCAGTATATGTTTTACGGCATCTCCTATCAGTCCTCTGATTCTATCCCAGTCTTCCGAGCTCATATCAGGGCCTGGATTCATTTCCACTCCCCCTATGATTAATAGCATAGTTATCACCATCGTTGCCAGAATAGCTTCGCCAATCTTCCCCAGTTCTCTCTTGTCCGCCTTCTTCTGCGTGCTCTGCCAGCCGCCTATCGCCGCACGATGTTTAACGGCACTCGCCGTACCACACGTCTACTGTCCGGTTGCTCAAGTAGTACTGATTCTCGTTATTGTTTATTTTATTTATTAATGATATTTTGGATGAACACGGGGGGAATAACTGGGCGGTACAGCTGATTAATAGCTTGGAGATACCGGGACTGATTTTTGCAGACGATATGATTTTGCTGACATTAACCGCAAGGCGGATGCAGAGAAGTTTAAATACACTGTCGGAAATGTAAAGAAATGGTACTTGAAAATTAACAGGAACAAATCTTAAGTCTTAGTAATGCAGAAACATAAAGGAAGAAAACAAGAAATGATTTGGATTGTGCAGGGAGAGAGGTTGGAACAAGTAAACAAGTTGGAATATCTAGGAGTGATTTTTAACAGAAAAGGGACATGGGAAGATCAAATCAAAAGAGCGAGGAGTAAGGGGGTGGCAGCCTTAGCCTCAGTCAAAAATTTAGTGGCCAAAATTCCGGGAATTAGCTACAAAACTTTGAGGTTAGTCTTAAGATCAGTTGTATTTGGGGCGGAAGTATGGGGGTTGGAGGAAAAGAGAGTATACTTAAGACAAATTATTAGTAAATTTGGTAAGGCTGTGATGTGGCTCCCTCAGTGCACAGCGAACGCTGAGGTGGAGTTAATGTGTGGGGAAGATATAGAGGTGGAGTGTGTGATAAGAATAGTTAAATATTGGATTAATTTGAAAAAGGAATAAGGGGAGGGTGCTTCAGGCCGCGTACAATCAACAAAAGAAGAGCATGTATAAGGTGTGCTGGTTAGAAAAAAATTAAAAGATACCTGGAGGGGTGGGATTGCGGTACATGTGGGAAGAGGTTTGGAAAAAGAAAGAAGCTAGAGGGCAGGGGGTGCTTTCGAGGAGGATTAGAGATATACAAAGGCAGAAACTGATAGAAGAGTGTAGGCAAAGAGGATCGCTTAGTGTTTTTAAGTAATGAAAGTGACAGAGCTAAATATAAGGAACGTAGATAGGTTAAACAGAGGAGGGCTACTATGGTGGTTGGTGGGGCTATACAAGAATAAGGGATAGGTAAAGGGTAGAGATAAGGCATTATGTGAATTATGTGGGATTGTAGGCAATGATCTGCACTTAATAGGTAACTGTAAGGATAGAAATAAAGTGCTGAGTGCCAAAAACCGTAAATTACCAGAAAAAGGGGATGAGCAGAAAATCGTAAGGTTGATTATCAGAGAATGGGGGAACGGAGGGGATTTAAACAGGTTTTTATGTGCGGTAAAGAGAATTTGTGAAATAAAATTACAAGAGGAATGTGCATAGAAAGAAAGACTAAAGAGTTTAGGGTGCAAAGTGAAAACAAATTTGAGGAGTGTGTAAGAGTGATAAGTAAGTCTTTTAGAGATACAGATGTATATGTGTAGAGTTGATTAGTGTAGTTACGTGTGAAATGTGAGTGCAGGCTTGTTATATCTGGGGATACAGTGAAAAGGCGGAAGGCGTGTGAAGTGTAATTAAGGTGGGGAAGTGGTAAGAAAGTGTTAATGTGGAAGGTTTAATTGATAGTGATAAGGCATGTTATTATTGTTATGGCATAACATGGAAGTAAAATTGAACTAATAGTGGTAAGCAAGTTAGAGAATGGGAGTCATGATGTAATTGTTGACGCTCAAGTGAACTGGAATGTAGCTGGGAGTAGGTCAGTACATAAACAATAGTAGGAAATACTACGTCAGTAGGTGATCAGGTTGGCACATTCGCTGAGGATGACGAAATTTGAAGTCACGGATACGGAAAGCAAAGCTCTGGTGAAATAAGTGTGTCTATGAGTTTAGATAGATGTATATGAGAGAGATGAAGGGGTAGGGTTAGATTTAGGTTTTTTACTTGTATTATATTTATTTCTTATTATTATTTGGGTTTGTATGGGAACATGTATTTGGGCGCAAGCCTGTTATGTTCATCAAATAAATGTATATGTATTGTCCCCGTCAAATTTGGCCTACAATGAACATTTTGTAGTGCAGTCAACTAACAGGCTATTATTTATTTCGTACGGGCGAGATATTCATTTCCAGCCCGGGTTACAGAGACGTGTTCACATGTTGGGAACCGGTTTTAGCCAGCCAGGAGCGAAGTATTGATTTTCCAATCGAGCGATCAGCTGTGCCACGTGACCCAGTGAGGGCTCTCAAGGCCGCTGCGAGGTGAATACACATGACAAGTGCCTTCAAATGAGAGCACTTTCCAACATTATAATAACCTATCAGGAGGAAGACGGCGTGGAGCCACACCTACCTCAGGAAGTTAATAAATACCTTAGTTTTGCGAAGAAACACTCTCTTGCTATCTTGCTATCTTGCGCTCTTGTTCACCTGCTTTCTTGCTGGATGACTGAATCGGCGCTATTATTCTACAGAAAATTTTGAACACGAGCATTCTGTAGTTGGACTTGAAATGCCATCCTTTTACGTACAATAATCTACGATCCTGACGAACCTTCACAGGCTAAGTTAAGTGTCGTTCATCATATAAACTCGGCGTATTTGTGTGTGAATATTTCCTACAGACTTGTGTTAGTTTCAGCTTATACCGCATAAGGAGAAGGAAGAGGATTACCACGTGACTACTGCAGTACCTCAAGATGTTTCCACAAATTGAAGAGGAACCCTACAGAATTCCTGCATTGAACTTCGCTGCTGCCGTGGTGTTCTAAATGAAGGCGAAATCTAACATGGGGAAATAACGACAGAAGCAGCCATCCAACACCATGTGATCCAGAAATTCCAGATCACCGGCAGATATCCAGTTCCATCTTGCATTTAAGTACCTTTTTTTAAATATTTCTCTGTTCATCTTTGTAGAAGTAATGCTTGCTTATTCATTAGCGTTGATATTTCTTCTACATTTGCAGTAGTTATTGATATTTTCGTTCTTCTTTCACTGGGAGATGGTAGTGTTGTCAGGTTGAGTGTGAATGACTAGTAAAACCTATTAGTGTAGCTAGGATACGTGTGTGTCTTCTGTGATTAATCTAAAGGTCCCATTTAATAGTTTAGCATTAATTAAAAATCATTGTCCTCGACGATAACTAATAATTTGAATTTGGAATATTTTCTATAAGGAAACAATGTGGTACAGATTTCCGGCATTTTCTTTGCATGCCGAATTTCTACGTAAAATTCCTTCTTATTGGATTTATCACGTGTTAGAGTCATCTGGCTTATTGTCAAGCTTTGGTTCACGTAATATCTCGCGCATATAATAATAATAATAATAATAATAATAATAATAATAATAATAATAATAATAATAATAATAATAATAATAATAATTAGAATTTCATTTCGGGTTAAATGAATGGATAAAAGGGTCATGAGTGTAAATATTGCTCGATTCTGTGTCGATGTTTATGTGTGCACAATTGTAATGGAGATGAGCCTGGAATATGGCAGAATCCTGATGGATCAATTAATGTAGTTGTTGAATGGTTGAAATCCATTTATTGGATTTTTATTGAGGAATATCTGCGTGTAGTCAGTTGCGAGCACGTGTTGATTTGAGAATGTAGAATGGAGTAATAATAATAAGATCGTGACTCATGAGCCATAAACGTGAATGCTATATTTGACCTGTATTATGTGCGTGTCTGTAACCGACCAATTTTCCAGATATTTACTGCTAATGCTGTTGTAACCAACGTTGTGGAATCTACATCATCTTTGACCAAGTGATCACTGAAGTTTCGTCACATATCCGAGAGTTGAAAATAAAATCTTTCTTTAGCCGATATCGTCATCACGAGAATTCGCATGTCCAGGGTTAAAAATCAAGAACTAGAGTTCGTTGTAAATAGTGTAGATAATTCGCGTGTGTCTTTATGTGAATGTGGTATGTGTATGTTGTATTAATTTCTGAGACTGGCGATATATTTTCTTCTTTTGAAATGTGGTTTTGACCTGGCGTTGTGTTTTTGTCAGGTTGGGCCCAGGTTGTTAACACCGTTGTTCGAGATGATTTATTTTATTTGGAGTTTAACCTTTAATGAGTTTAATTTAAAAATTAAGTTGAGACAAGATCACCGTTTCAAACGCCAATGAATAAGGAGGGGTTATTTCAATCGTTTGGACAAAGGCTCATTGTGTTGTAAAGCTTAAAATGTTAAATTTCATCAAGGCGTCAGAGGTTTAAGGTCAACTTTACGTGTTGTCCAGTTGAATATTAGAGGAAATTTTGTGGGAATAATTATTGTCTGAATACACTTCAATAGAAATGAGTCCGATAAAGGTATTCTGAAATGATGATTTTCTGAATAAGATTTGTTAACTTAATTTGAATAATTTCATGTTTTATGAACCAGATAATGTGACATAAATTTACCCATGAGTAGAATAACGCGGTTAAGTATTTGTTTCTAGTGGACTTAGACGGCGTAATTTATTCAATTATTTAATAATTTAAATCTTATTTTGAAGTAATAAATGTCGTCAGGGAGAGATATGACAATTCAAAGATTTAAAATCATTTGCGAAGCAAATAGCCTATTGAGATCTGCTCGTTCTCATCTTGTAAATAATTCAAGCATGACCAAAAGGAAATTTATCCCAACGTAAAATTTTAGTTTTGTATTTTGTCAAGCTAGGTGTGGGCTAACATTAATTTGTATATTTACAGAATTATTTAACGTCGAAATGGGATCAAAAATTTAAGAGCTGTATCTAGAGAGAGACCGGCTGAGAAGATGTAGTTTTTCCATCAAGATTTATAACAAGATGTTATTTTTTTACTTTCACTTAGTGCCAGTTGATAATAAATGTCAAAACCTGTTGTTTGGTTTTTTTGTATTACTGTCGTCAGTCCTTGTTTCCTTCCCTGTCCACCTTTGAGACTCTCGCTCTCCGGCTGAGCGTGCCCGGTAAAAAGGGGACAGTATATATGTCATTTTTTCAGTGAACCTGGAAAATAGTTATGCGGGGTCGAAAGTGGGAGAATTTCTCAATTTTCCTCATATCTACTTGTGAATGTCTTCCGTCCAACAGGGCAGTGACAGTACTTATCTTATGAATAGACCGCTGTCTGGAATGGCATTTATTTCGCCATATTTTGATATAGTTTTTATCTTTCGGGTCTGTTTGTTTGTTTGTTTACTATCTCGACCAAACCTCATATTTAGAGTCTACTCATTAGGAACAGGTTTACAAATCACCACAGCGAGTTGATCTGGATGCTGGGTTTCTGTTTCCTGACTAGAAACTCAGTTACAGAGCAGTACCTACAATCAGACGAACAAGTGTTGTCAAACATATTCAAGTACAAAAAAAAAAAAAAACATCTACTTACAATAATGTTGAGAAGAACATTTAGGAAGCCGCCATTTCCCTTCTTGGATCCAAAAGATCCAACTGACCGCAACAGTTTTAGCAACGTTCCATTAGTAATAATTGTAAACGTGCCCGGGAGTCCAATGTTAGGTGGTAGTGGTGGTCATATTTATTATCCTCAACCACACCATTCAGATATAACGATGAATGAAAACACTGAGTCCAGCGAAGTCCCATGTCCGTATCACCGATCAAATGGCCAACGCTTTAATACTGGCTTAGCCTATGTCTGTGTGTCTAATCGTGATATGTGCAAATTGCCCAGCTGGTAATTAGTGATCATAGCAGCATAAGGTAATGTACTGTGTATACGGCTACATTGAATACCGTGCCATTAATAATTCCGTCCTTGTGAATAAGGGTGCTATAACATCCTGAAATGGGACCCTTGGACGAATCACCTAACAACACAACTCACCGATGTAGTTGTTAACGCCACACAGCCTGTCCACATTGTGGTAAACTCTATAACTCCGCACGGCTTTACTTCTAAATGGACGTTTCGCAAAACAAATGAGCAGGGCCTTACCGCAGCGAGAACCGCTGATGCAATACGACCGCGGTAAACAGCCCTCGTAAAATGTAATACACTATTCAGAAAAGCTAATGAATCCGGATTGAAAACAAATTCAGAAAACAACACTTTCTAGCAACATCCGACAGTAAAAAGAGAATATATTAAGAATAAAGAAGAAGGATCACTGACCGCTAATGGAAGGAGGGAACACTCCACTGCTTCCTTGCCACTTGTCTTACACTGAGACGTGCTAAATACTAACCAATACACGGGCGTAAATAAAACTACAGCTATATTCTTATACACTGAGCTATTGTACTAACTTATGCTATGCTAAACTGTAAATTACACTCTACTGTAATATACTAGAAAGATAAAGACTAATGTAGAAAATAAAAATTACTGAAGAAAAATTCAAATGACCGCGAACCGTACCTAATACCATACACGTGGTGAATGTAAATTTAAAATCGGCAACTAGGCTTAGAGATAGCACTCTGCCGATATAAGTCGATATGAATGGCAGCTTGGGATTGGCTGGATGTCTATGTTTCAGCGCGTAACCATCAGACAGAGCCAGCTGTGCGCAGTATAGGAGTGAAAGAACTGCGCTGTTAGCTAAGCAGCCCAGATGGAAATCAGCGAGGAGTGCTTGCAAATGATAATGATGTCTTGCTTCCAGGTAATATCAACAAAAATATTAACACGCCGGACGTAACGAATCACAGAACTTAACACACAGACATACAAAGAATATAAGTTTGAATTGCAGAATATCGGTAGTGACGATGACTTCTGTAATCGTGTCAAGGAATTCTTATCCAATGCTTCCCGGTCCAAAACACGCGCCACTTAACTTTTATGAGATACGACGGAGAAAACAGTTAAGAATCAACGTAAAGTGATGCAATCCAGAAAGGACGACCAAGAGGGATAGAATAAAGCACTGTGAGAAGTATGAACTCAATTCCTACATTACAACCAGAGCAGTACGTGCGGCAATCAATGACACATCGTGCTTCAGTCTCGAATAATTTCGAAAGAACAACGTATACTTCACACACATCTGAAGTAGAATCTGTAGAATTAGAAGATTCAATGAATACTAAACAACAAGTAACGTGTGCAATCAAGCCGTTGACATATCCACTGGCCTAGACCATATACTGACAGGGGCACTTGTACATTGATTGCAACAAAAACACTGGTGCCCGAGATTCTTAAGATAACTGGAGACAATAACCATCTATCCATTAGTGAGAAGAGAAATAGAGCACTTCGTAGCTACGTGAGCTTTAATGGCACTCATATTAACAGTTCCATTCAGGAATCTATTCTGACATCAGCCAGATACCAAAAGACCGATAACACTAAGGCCTTAGAGAATGTCGCAGCCTCACTCGCCCTACTGGCTGAGCTAATCCAATTGTTTTCAATAAAGGTATAATGCAGGGTTCTCCTGCGCTTTACAATACTGCAACCGACCAGAGTTCCAGCAAGACCAGGCCTTCCTAATATAACTATGCTCGCCTTTGCTGATGACACTTCAGCTCGAATGATCGCTGAAATTGCCATCAAAAGATTCGAAGAAATTGGCCAAACAATCAACATGAACAAATCTAAATCCTTTTCCATACTAAAATCAAGTCGTATCTGCATATAACTCGTGCAGAGACAATCCGCTATCTCGGCGTAAGTGGTGGTGGTGATTATTGTTTAAAGAGGCAACCATCCTCTATATAACACTAATCAGTGGGAAAAATGGAAGGGATCCGACACTTCGAAAAATGAAGATATCGGTCAAAGAAAGACAAGGGCCACGAAGGGCGTGAAAATGAAAGACTCCCTAGCCCTCGCAAACCTAATAGCGTCGGGGTCGGAAAAGAACAAGAGTTGACCAAGAGAGGTCGGATAGGATAGATGAAAGTGAGGAGCCTGGCACAAGTAAGTGGAAGCAATGCCAGGGCTCAGCTAAGGGCCCCGTGGTCGCCAGCCCACGCTCCAAAGTTCAGAGCCCCTGGGGTGAATATCTCGGCGTAAATTATCACGATCAACTCCACTACTACATCCACACCAGAAATGTAACTATCAACATTTATTTGCCCATCTTTGATCTACGAATTCCACACTACATATTTACATCGGATACCTGCGAGTTCCCTAACTGATACTGACAAACTTATCAAAAGCTCCTTGAAAGAAGTCCTTCAAGTTCCAATAAATACACCAGACAGCATGTCATACTCCGATCAAAGGTATAAAGGACTCAGTTTTTTCAAGAGCATTTGGGAATCTTATCTACAGCACATACATGCATGCCAATTTCTCCATCGAGCCAACAATATATACATTAACCATACCAGAGAAGTGAATATTGAATTTTCACGACCGCATTGTAATCGAAACAGACTTTCAACGTATTAGGTCGTGTTACGTACATGTAGTACGTGTTGAAGAGATGTTAAGTACAGAACAAAAATGGCCAGCAGGACACCAGTGGGATCCGAACCCACAACCTCCCGATTTCGCGTCGGTTGTTCTACCAATTGAGCTATGGTGGCCTAGGCCATCTTTGTTCTGTTTGAACGGATCTGAGCTACAGGTCTGGCCATTTTTGTTCTGTACTTAACATCCTTTCAACACGTACTACATGTACGTAACACGACCTAAATACGTTGAAAGTCTGTTTCGAATACCAGAGAAGTGTTTCGAAAAGCTTGGCCTATTCCTGAATACGAATCAGTCAAAGTCTCGCTCCTACGACAACAACTCGTGCCTGGTGTGCCTTACCACAGAATGGAATACACACCAGCCAATCATCGGGTAATTCTAACCAGCAGCGACTGTAGAAAACTGAAAGCAAATGTTCGTGCATTACCTGGGACAATAACCGTTGTCGGTGTTGGGTCCCTGTCCATTTAATGACACACTACGGAATTCACGACATAATCGGGTAAGACCTATGATTGCTGAAGCCCTACGAGGAAAGGAATACACATCCTACGAGGAGGGACATGGATTGTCTCAGGATGGACCAAGCCGCCGGATTGACATGATAGCTATACCACCGGGCTTGAGAAAGCGGTTCCTAAAAGACCCCACAATTAGAATCGAGGCATCATCTACTCAACCACATGATGCACACAAGGAGAAAGGTGATATATACGAACCTACAATTCCATACTACGCCGAGAAATATCATCTGGACTCCATAGAGGTACGATTGATGATGGGACAAGAGGCACCATTTCTCAAATAATTAACAACTTTTGCAAGAAATTTAATTTGGATAACGAATTTATTAAGGGCACTGGGTTAGCAGCCCAACAATAGAAATAATTTATACTCCTAGCTATATATTTGTCCTATAAGGAGTTTTTCGTCGGTTTCAAAATGATTGATAATGTACCAGGCGGTACACCCCTACGCAGCATTTTAAAATCTTGCGCCAATAAATCCTCCTCTACAGGAGAAACTCTGAACTTTAAAAACTGGATCAACTCATAAGTTTTCTCAGAAGATGTCTCTACCGTAAATTTTGTGATTACGAAGTTGTCAGTACTGTGTGGATTTCAACTTGTTTTGTTTTCCATTGATCAAGAAGTGTGGACATTCTCTTATAGATGCCTCCACTAAAAAACTATGATCATGCACCCTGGTGCGAAGTGAACGAACTTTTTTGAAGAAATTTTGTACGCATAAGTTTTTGCCCTTACTAAATTTCGTTCTTTCATTTGTGGGTTGGCAATATTAATCTTTCTTTCCGCCAGTTTTAAACCTAGCCAATCCAGAATTTCTGAAATTAATTTTTGACCAATTGTGTCTTTCTTCTTCGATTTTGATGTGTAACTTTAAGCTACCCAATAAAAACCTGTGGGTGTGTTTGAATTATTCATGAAAGGTCTCGAACCTTCCCCGAGGGTATAAAACTGTTGATTTACTTGACTCTCGGCCACTTGATCAACATCTAACCTAGTGTATGGAAGTGTAGCAGGAGGCGGGAGTTGCCTCGTTCATCAGGCAGCAGGTCTTCAGTAAGGTAATGGCCACTTAACATCTTTATTTCTTGCTAGCTCAGCAGTTTAACCCGCGGGGAAGGCCCGAAACCTTTACCATGTAACCTATTTCTATAAATATGTAAAATGTAAAACTTAAGTAAATTTGTAACCTTAAATCGGGGATAGAGAGTGCTTTACCCTCTCGAGCTCCCCTTCATTTTGATTTGAGGTGACTACGTTTTGGTAACTGAATTTCTTTTCTTCCGTAATGTTCATATTTCTTTCTTATACGGGTCACCTCCATAGTTTGGGAATAGCCCCTGTTTCATCGGCCTAGTGCCTTTTAGGTTTTAAGAAGTTTCATTTAGGAGTGCAAGTTCACGCCTCCATTCCTTTTGTGTGTCGGGCCATTTACTTAGCCTGTCCTTTTTCTGCTAAGGCCCAGTAGGTTGGGTGCGAGATACCCCCGTTTAATTTTGTAAGTCGTGCCTTGATGGCAAGTAATTGTAAAATCTGATGTTGCCTTGAAAAGGCTTGATTAACTGAGAGCCTGTTAGCCCTTTTCATAATTAGATTACTGAGTGCCTTTTGAAGACTTGATATTGTGAGTTGGGAGCATGTGCTCCAGGAATTAGGGGATTTCTGCCCTTCGAACAAATTTGTGCCTTGGTAAAGTTGAGCTAGTAGCTCAAGGATTGTAAAACTTCGGGCTTGAAGCAAAGATTGTTAAATTGTCTCTAAATTTTGGATTTTCTTGTTTTGGTTAAAGCCTTGTCATTGTACCTAACTTTTCATTGTTATAAAATTTGCTAAAGTTGATTTTAAAGAAAAAGGAAATATAACCTTCAGTTTAAGTTTTAAATTTTGCTTTTCTTGGCATTTGTAGTTAGACCCATTCATCCCAGCACCTTCTTTCAGCACAGAAACCCCGGAACAGATAGTACTTTACTGAATAATAGGTCATCCCCCTGAGGGTGGGGGCGGTAGAATAACATCCATGGTGTTCCCTTACTCTAGTCAGAGGCGACTAAAAGGAGCCCCAAGGGCTCTCAACTTAGGAGCGTCTGTTGACGACCACGGGGCTCCAGCTGAGTCCTGCAATTGCTTCCAACTATTTGTGGCAGGCTCCTCACTTTCATCTATCCTATCCCACCTCTCTTGGTCAACTCTTGTTCTTTTCCGACCTCTACGGTATTAGAGCACACGAGGCCTAGGGTGTCCTTCATTTTCACGCCCTTCGTGGCCCTTGCCTTTCTTTGGAATATAACATAAATTTTCGAAGTGTCGGATCCCTTCCATTTGTTTCTCTCTGATTAGTGCCTAGTTGTACCTCCCCTTAACACAATCACACGATCTTCCTGGTGTGCAAACGGCAGGTTTCATTTCTATTACAGCTTAGTAGGACGTGTTTAACGTCGTTGGTAATCCTTGGGCACCGGTAGTCCTTGCGAATATCTAACATTAGGCCGAATTGGAATTTTCATTTCTGTTTGCGCTTAGTAATAACCTATTGTAATTAGGATATGTCAGAAAGTAGTTTATAATTATTATAGTAACTTATTAGAAAATAGTGTGTTTATTCTATTACTGTGAAATATTTGTGTAGTATTGTATCCGTGGTATCTGTAGTAACTCTCTTACTAGAATTCTTAATCAATCAATCAATACTGATCTGCATTTAGGGCAGTCGCCCAGGTGGCAGATGGTCTATCTGTTGTTTTCCTAGCCTTATCCTAAATGATTTCAAAGAAATTGGAAATTAATTGAACATCTCCCTTGGTAAGTTATTCCAATCCCTAAGTCCCCTTCCTACTATATTGTAGTAATTAGTGTAGACTTAACTGCAGTTTAGAATTGTGTAATTCTTGTGTATTATTCTCTGTTTCCGGTAATTAACAGTAGTTTTCATCCTGTTAGGGTGTTGTAGGAATAAAAAATCGTACAACTAAGTAGCATTGTAGTGTAGTAGTAGCCTACATTAATTGTCGTGTGATCTTTGTGAACTATCCTAGACAATATTTCTTTCCTTTCATTTTTATTTTGCAAAGAAGTTATACAATTTTTCCATTTCTTTTCATTATTCAGTAAAGAATGACTAAGGAGTGCAAGTGTAGAAATGGCCAGGCATTAAGGAATATGAGGGGGGAGTTGGAGAGTTTGAGGGAGATGATTAGGATTCCCTCAGACAATGCACAGGATACAGTAGGTGTAAAAGAGAGATGGGAAGGAAAAGGGGGAAATGTAGAAGACAGGTGGTCTAATGTTTTAAGGGGAAGGAGATTGCAGGCTAAGGGCTCCATTCAGGATCAGAATTCAGGATAAGTGTCTCTGAGAAGTCGGTACGAGTCACTGCAGGTAAAACAACTGAGGGAAGACCAGGAACAGAGAATTGTTGCTGAGAAGTGTGGAAGTAGGAGAAAGGGAAAAGGTAAGAAAGGGAAATATGGAGTAGTGGATAGGTAAAGACAGGTGGAACAGGGTCATGGGATGGAGAAAAGGGAGGGGGAAGTAGCTTTTGAGCTATCAGGAAAAATGGACTGACCAGGAGGGGAGGGGATTAAATGAGATGCGTAGGGTTGAGGCTCTGGTCATGGGGAATTCCACTGTTAGACACGTGGGGAAAGTGTGTGGAGGAAAACGTACCAGGGTAGAGTGTTATCCAGGAATTAGGTTAAGGCAGATGTTGAGGAAAGTAGAAGAGAAGGTAGAGGGAAAGGAGAAGGTGGTAGTGTTTCACGTTGGTACTAACAACGAAAGACAAGCAGGTATACGTACCAACATAGTTGGGGATGTGCAGGACCTGGTAAATGCATCACGGGTGGAGTTTAAGGAAGCGGAGATTGTTATCAGTGGAATACTGTGTGGGAGGGATACTGACTGGAAGGTGATTGGGGATTTAAATGAGACTATGGAGTGGGTATCGGGGAAATTGGGAGTGAGATTTCTAGACCCTAATAGGTGGGTAGGAGATAGAGATGTGCGCTCAAATGGCCTTCACTTAAACCGCAGTGGTACATATAAGTTAGGAAATTTGTTTAGAAGGGTTAGGGGGAGGTACATTCAGCGAAACAGGATGGCCTAGGGAGCGGTGTTAAGGGAAGAGGGAACTGGAAATCAAGTGGCGATGACATAAAACTGTTAGTGCTCAACTGTAGAAGTATTGTGAAGAAAGGAATAGAATTAAGTAATTTAATGGATATATACTTACCAATATTGTAAAAGGAGTTGAATCATGGCAGAAAAATGATATAATGGATGCGGAAATTTTTTCACGGAACTGGAGTGTATATCGTAGAGATAGGATAAGAATGGTAGGAGGGGGAGTATTAATTCTGGTGAAAGAAAAATATGTAAGCTACGAAAAAGTAAAAGATGACAAACATGAAATTATAGATGTAAGGCTCATTTCTAAAGATAATAGGCAACTTGATGTCTTTGGAGTGTACAGAACAGGAAAGGGTAGCACAGGCGCTAATTCAGAAATATTTGATAATATAATCAGCTATGTGGCAAACGATAAGGAAAGGAACGTGATCGTAGCGGGTGATCTCAATTTACCAAATGTCAATTGGGAAGGTAATGCGAACGACAGGAAGCAAGACCAACAAATGGCAAATAAGTTAATATGGGAAGGGCACCTGATTCAGAAAGTGATGGAACCAACTACAGGGAAGAATATTCTGGATGTGGTACTGGTAAAACCAGATGAGCTCTATAGAGAAGCCGAAGTTATAGATGGCATTAGTGATCACGAAGAGTTTTTGTCGAAGTTAAAAATAAATGTGAAAGAAAGGATGGTATTAAAATTAGGACTATTAGGCACTACCATATTGCTGATAGAACAGGCATGAGGCAGTTTTTAAAAAGTAACTATGATCGGTGGAAAAGGTAAATAAAAATGTAAACAGACTCTGGGATTGGTTTAAAGCATTTGTTGAGGAATTTGAAAGTAGGTTTGTACCTTTAAAGGTGGTAAGGAATGGTAAGAAACCAATATATTATAACAGAGAAGTAAAGAGACTGAGAATGAGGTGCAGATTGGAAAGAAATAGAGTTAGAAATGGCTGTGGAAGTAAGGAGAAATTGAAGGAACTTACTAGGAAATTGAATCGAGCAAAGAACTCAGATAAGGATAACATGATGGCAAGCATAATTGGCGGTCATACAAATTTTAGTTAAAAAAAAAATATGGAAGAGTATGTATAGGTACTTCAAGGCAGGAACAGGTTACAGGAAGGATATTCCAAGAATCATTAATGAAGAAGGGGAGTGTGTACGTGAGGATCTTCAAAAGGCAGAAGTATTCAGTCAGGAGCATGTAAAGATTGTTGGTTACAAGGATAATGTCCAGATAGGGGAGGTGAGTAATGCTAGAGAAGTATTAAAAATTTACCTATGACAACAATGTCATTTACAGTAAGATACAAAAGTTAGTAACTGGAAAAGCAGCTGGAATTGATAAGGTTTCGGGGGATATACTAAAGATAATGGGTTGGGATATAGTACCATATCCGACTATACCAAATGAATGGAGAGTTGCTATAGTACCGCCTGTGTATAAAGGATAGGGTGATAAGACATAAAGGTGAAAATTACCGGCCAGTCAGTTTGACATGCATTGCATGTAAGCTTTGGGAAAGCATTCTTTGTGATTATATTAGACATGTTTGCGAAATTAATAACTGGTTTGACAGAAGGCAGTTTGGGTTTAGGAAAGGTTATTCCACTGAAGCTCAGCTTGTAGGATTTCAGCAAGTTATAGCAGATATCTTGGATTCAGGAGGTCAAATTGCCATTGACCTATCTAAGGCATTCGATAGGGTAGATCATGGGAGACAACTGGAAAAAATGAGTGCAATCGGACTAGACAAAAGAGTGACTGAATGGATGACTAAGTTTCTAGAAAATAGAACTCAGAGAATTAGAGTAGGCGAAGCTGTATCTGACCCTGTAATAATTAAGAGGGGAATTCCTCAAGGCAGTATTATCGGACCTTTATGTTTTCTTATATATATAAATGATATGAGTAAAGGAGTGGGATCGGAGGTAAGGCTTTTTGCGGATGATGTTATTCTCTATAGAGTGATAAATAAGTTACAAGATTGTGAGCAACTGCAACGTGACCTCGAAAATGTTGTGAGATGGACAGCAGGCAATGGTATGTTGATAAACGGGGTTAAAAGTCAGGTTGTGAGTTTTACAAGTAGGAAAAGTCCTCTCAGTTTTAATTACTGTGTTGATGGGGTGAAAGTTCCTTTTGGGGATCATTGTAAGTATCTAGGTGTTAATATAAGGAAAGATCTTCATTGCGGTAATCACATAAATATGATTGTAAATAACGGGTACAGACCTCTGGACATGGTTTTGGCAGTATTTAGGGGTTGTAGTAACGATGTAAAGGAGAGGGCATATAAGTCTCTGGTAAGACCCTAACTAGAGTATGGTTCCATTGTATGGGACCCTCACCAGGATTACTTGATTCAGGAACTGGAAATAATCGAAAGAAAAGCAGCTCGATTTGTTCTGGGTGATTTCCGACGAAAGAGTAGCGTTACAAAAATATTGCAAAGTTTCGGCTGGGAGGACTTGGGAGTAACGAGACGAGCTGCTCGACTAAGTGGTATGTTCTGAGCTGTCAGGGAAGATATGGCGTGGAATGACATGCGTAAACGAATAAGTTTGAATGGCGTCTTTAAAAGTAGGAAAGATCACAATATGAAGGTAAAGTTGGAATCCAAGAGGACAAGTTGGGACAAATATTAGTTTATAGGAAGGGGAATTAGGGATTGGAATAACTTACCAAGGGAGACGTTCAATAAATTTTCAATTTCTTTGAAATCGTTTACGAAAAGGCTAGGAAAACCACAGCTAGGGAATGTGTCATCTGGGCGACTGCCCTAAATGCAGAGATTGATTGATTGATTGATTGATTGATTGATTGATTGATTGATTGATTGATTGATTGATTGATTGATTGATTGATTGATTGATTGATTGATTGATTGATTGATTGATTGATTGATTGATTGATTGATTGATTGATTGATTGATTGATTGATTGATTGATTGATTGATTGGGGAAACAGAAATAAATGCATTTCTCTCTACAGCAGGTGTGACGCGACCCTTCATTATAAATAATTCCTCTCACTCTACAAACGACAGAGGCCTACATGTTGTGACGGACACCCTCGATGCATAACAGGAGAGCATGCACAATATTTCCCTCCGACTGAATGTCCTCCCCTGCAAACCATGTGACCTTCCCGCGGTGGGGAGGCTTGCGTGTCCCAGGTGCAACCATATCTGTCGAGAGACCAGACTAACGAATGGTTCATTAAAACGGGGATGGGGGGGGGGAGTTGCAAGGGCGACAGTCTGAATGATTAAATAGCATGGCCTCGTAATAATACTCAACATGCATCAGGTGTCTTGATACTGCTACACGGCTGAAAGCAACAGGAAACTATAGCCGTAACTAACACCCGACGACATGCAGCTCTCTCTGTATGAGTGATGTACTGATGATGGCTTCCTCCCGAGTAAAGTATTCCGGAGGTAAAAAGTCCCCCATTCGGATCTCCGGGTGGGGACTGCACGAGAGGGGGATGATCATCACGATGATGGATACCGACATTCTGCGAGGAACGTTAGAAGTTTGAATCGTTGTGGTAAGTTACTGAATCTGAAGCGGGAGATGGATAGACTAAAGTTAAATGTAGTTCGTATAAGTGAAATACGTTGGCAAGAAAAGAGGACTTTTGGTCAGGCGACTACAGAATTATCAACACAAAATCAAACAGGGGAAATGCAGGAGTTGGTTTAATATTGGATAAGAAAATAGGGCAGCGGGTAAGCTACTACAACCAGCATAGTGAAAGAATTATTGTCGTCAAGATAGACACCAAACCAATGCCCACCACAATAGTGCAGGTCTATATGCCTACTAGCTCAGCGGATGATGAGGAAGTCGAAAGAATATATGAAGAGATAGAAGATATAATACAATATGTAAAAGGTGACGAGAATCTAATTGTGATGGGAGACTGGAATGCAGTGTTAGGCCTAAGAAGAGAAAGTAATACAGTAGGAGAATTCGGACTGGGACAAAGGAATGAAAGAGGAAGTCGGCTGGTTGAATTCTGCACTGAACATAATTTAGTCCTTGCCAATACTTGGTTAAAACACCACAAAAACGGCTGTATACGTGGACGAGACCTGGAGACACTGGAAGGTATCAAATAGACGTCATTCTGATTAGGCAGAGATTCAGAAACCAGGTGTTGGATTGGAAAACCTTCCCAGGAGCAGACGTGGACTCTGACCATAACTGTTGGTCATGAATTTCCACTTGAAGTTGAAGAAATTGAAGAAAGGAAGGAATGAAAGAATATGGGATCTAATCAAGTTGAAAGGAAAGAGTGTGAGGGATTGTTTCAAGGAGCATGTTGAACAAAGGCTAAATGAAAAGGCTGAAGGAAACACAATAGAGGAAGAATAGATGGACAGTTGTGAAGAATGAGGTATCTAGGGCTGCTGAAGAAATGTTAGGAAGAAAAGATTAATCAAGAATCAGCTGATAACTCAGTGGATACTAGACCTGATTGATGAACGACAAAAATACAATAATGCAAGAAAAGAAGAGGGCAGAAAAGAATAAAGGCAATTAAAGAATGAAGTGGATAGAAAGTGCAAGATAGCTAAGGAAGAATGGATGAAGGAGAAGTGCAAGGATGTTGAAGGATGTATGGTCCTAGGAAAGGTAGATGCTGCATACAAGAAAATCAAGGAAACGTTTGGAGAAAGGGAATCTAGATGGAAACCACGTCTGGGGAAAGAAGACAAAGCAGAAAGATGGCAGGAACATATCCAACAGTTGTATCAAAGTAAAGACGTCGATTATATGGTTCAGGAACAAGAAGGGGCTGTTGATGCTGATGAAGTGGGAGACACAATTTTGAGATCGGAATTTGACAGAGCTTTGAGAGAACCACATAGGAACAAGGCACCAGGAATTGATGGCATTACCTCTGAATTACTTACTGTGTTAGGAGAAACCAGCATGGAGAGGTTATTCCATTTGGAAATCCGGTACTGACAAGTGTGGTAACTACCGCACCATTAGTTTAGTATCTCACGCCTGCAAAATTTTAACATGAATTATTTACAGACGAATGGAAAGACAAGTTGAAATTGATGAAATTGAGGTGATCAATTTGGCTTCAGTAGAAATGTTGGACACATGAAGCAATCCTGAATATTAGTCCGATCTTAGAGCAGTGGTTCCCAACCTGGGTAGCGCGCCCCCCTAGGGGAGCTGCGGCTTTATCAGGGGGGGGGGCGTGAAGTGATTTCCGAATTATTTTTTTAAACTCGAATATTTTTTGTGTAATAAACGTTTTTCGAATCTCTCCAAGTGATTGTCGCGCGAAGTCAATCGTTCAAAAGCACTGGTAATTGCCAACTGCCGGCACAAACCTCTGCGGAGCCGCGAGGTTGGAGGTGAAATAAATAATTTGCTGTGTTGTGAGGAGCAAAGAGAGCAGGTGCGGGAACAAGACCATTCAACGCACGTTTAATTGCACACTTTCTGAACCTACTTGCGTGAAAATAAACTATGACCATACGCGACATATTTCAACTCATCAACGGTGTAGCAGTTGCTCTCATTTTCCAGTATTATTGTTACATACTGTACAAGGTTTTTCTCATAAACAAAATACATTACATAAAGGAGGTACTCGTATAAATGTCGGTATTATATCAAATTGAGCTAGTAGCGAGGAAAACAGGAGATAATGCAATAATAGTAGGCTAAATTATAATAAATTTATGCAATATAACATGTTAGGCTTTCACGGCTAGCGTGAAATTCTATGTAGGCCTACTGGTATTTGGGGCTACAACTAATTAATGTTTAACCACAGCAATTAACGAAACAGTGACATTTTATCACCAAAGATCTTAACTGGCAATAAGTTACTATCGATATTAACTCTGAAGAACAAAGAATATCGGAGTTTCAGAAGCAACAGATAAGTGGAAGTTCCTCCTTCCCTTTCACTCTGCGGTATATAGACTCGTTTTGTGGGCAGCTCGTCCTTGAATGCTCTCTTCTCACCCCTACACATGCTTATTCTTCCCTTTCAGTCAAATTGGCGAGAGCTACATAGTACAACTCTCCCATCAGAGATGGCGCAGTAATGGCCATGACAACACATCGCCGATAGACCATCAGTGGCCAGGTCTTTCGACTGTTGATTCTGTGCCTCGTATACTTTCGCAGTGGACGTGTCTGTCAAGTTGTTTATTGTGAGTGTTGTGAATGTTCGCTGTAACAGTGCGACTGTGTGAATTGTGAAATTTAAAAAATTGAAAACGATGTCCAAGAAGAGACTGTACAATGATGACTAGATTAAATATGGCTTCATATCGTTGAACGGAACGGAATACAACAGCCTCAATGCATAATCTGCCACTGTGTTCTGAGTAACGATGCGATGAGGCCTGTGCGTTTGGAAAGACATTTAAACACGAATCATTCAGACTTACAAGACAAACCCACAGAATTTTTTGCAACTAAACTCAACTCAAGATTCATCGGGTACTTTTAACAAAGAAAATGAGGAAGCAGTGGAAGCATCATATGAACTAGCTCTTCTGATTGCCAAAGACAAAAAACTACACACAATTGGGGAAACGTTACTAAAGCCATGTATGTTATTAGCCGCAAATATAGTTTTTGGGTAAAGAGAGCCGGGAGAAATTGTCTAAAATTTCTCTTTCTGATAACACAGTGAAGTGCAGACTTCAAGAACTGTCAGAAGACATTAAAATGCAAATTTTGGAGAAAGTGAAAACATCTCCAGTGTTTTCAATTCAGTGTGATGAAACAACCGATGTAGCCCATTGTTGTCAACTGATTGTATATTGTCCATTTGTCGAGAGTGGAATTTTAAGAGAAGAAATATTATTCTCCGAATGTTTGAAAACAACTTCGAAAGCTTGTGATATGTTTTCTGCCATCGATAGATTTTTCCAAGAACATGGACTTTCCTGAGAAAATGTAGTGGGTGTATGTACGGATTGGGTCACGTTCTGGGTTTCTCAAATTGGCCAAAGATAAAAATCTAAACATCATGGGAACCCATTGTATAATTCAAAGGCAGGCTTTGGCGGTCGAAACCTTGCGCCAAGATTTTAATAACTCTCTAAAATTCGCTATAAGAATTGTGAACTCTGTGAATACAAGTTCTTTTCAGACAAGATTGTTTGAAGCCCTTTGTGTTGACCTTCAAGCCGATCACAAAACTCTGTTCTTCCACACAGAGGTTCGCTGGCTATCAAAAGGGAACATGTTGGCTTGGCTGTTTGAATTAAAGCCTGAAGTTTAAATTTTTCTTCTTGGTGAAAGTAAGAACGATCTGTATGGAATGTTTACTGATGCCAATTTTGTCGTCTCATTGGCATATCTTTGCGATTTTTCAAAGCTTTGAACAGTTTGAACCTAAAGCTCCAATATTATACTTGCGTATGATGCCATCATCGCTGTCGTGGAAAAATAAAGTTATGGAAACGCCGGCTTCACTTGAACAACTTTCACCGTCTTAATGAATTTTGCCGGAAAATGAATGTGATCGTAACAAACTTAAGGTGCAAATTCAGTCACATTTGGATTCTCTGGCACAAGAATTCAATTCCTACTTTCCTGATATCTCGTCAGATGAATGGTCCCGGATGTTAACAAGAAATCCGTTTGCCATTGACATTGAAGTACTGGCAACACAACTTCATGAAGAAGTCATACTTTTGAAGTGTGATTCAAAGCTAAAAGATGATTACAAAATATTAGGACTGGGAGACTTTTGGGTAAACTGTCTTGCAATGTATCCTGAAATAGCCAAAGTAGCATTGCGTGTGATTGTCCTATTTTCAATTATATATTTATGCTAGTCAGAATTGTCAACGCTCAATGTCATAAAAAGAAAGCAGCGCTGTCGGCTTGAAGTTGCTGTGCTCTGTCAAATATCAAACCAAACATACCGAATCTTACCAAGAGAAAACAGTGTTAACCCTCTCACTGACATTTGTTGACTAATTTAAGGATTTATTGTAAGAGTGTGTTCTTTGTATTGTGCTAAAATGAAGTTAATATGTCGTAGATATAAAACGCGTACTTCATATTATTTTTTCATAAGTAATTGAATAATGGAATAATTAATTATGTAGTGACGTAGGGCTAGGTCTATATCCTCCACGTCAGTTCATCGGAGAGGTTATAGAAGCGACAGGCGGGGGGGGGGGGGGGATGACCACCCGTATCTGAAAGGGGGGCGTCAGCTGGCAAAGGTTGGGAACCACTGTCTTAGTGGATCAAATTAAGAAGGACAAGCCTACGAATATGGCGTTCATAGATTTGAAAAAGCATTTGTTAATGTTGATTGGACCAAGCTATTTAAGATTCTGAAGGTGATTGGGATCAGATACCGGGAACGAAGAATGATCTACAATCTGTTTAAAAATCAATCTTCAGCGATAAAAATCGAGGGTTCTGAAAACGAGGTAGCAATCCAAAAAGGAGTGAGGCAAGTTTGCAGTTTGTCCCCCTCCTTTTCAATGTTTATATACAACTGGCAGTACAGGAAAGCAAAGAGGAATTTGGGAAGGGAATCACAATCCAAGGAGAGAAAATCAAAACCCTGAGATGTGCTGATGATATTGATATTTTATTTGAGACTGGAGAAGATCTGGATAAATTTCTGAATGGTATGAAGAGAGTCGTGTGTAAGGAGTACAAGATGAAAATAAATAGGTCCAAAACAAAAATAATGCAGTGCAGTCGAACGAAGGCAGAGGACGCAGGAAATATTAGATTAGGAATGAAGTCTTAAAGGAAGTAGATGAATATTGTTACTTGGGTAGTAAAATAACTAATTATGGCAGAAGCAAGGAGTGGTGGTGGTGATTATTGTTTTAAGAGGAAGTACAACTAGACAACCATCCTCTATACAACATTAATCAGAGGAAAAAGTGGAAGAGATCCGACACTTCGAAAAATGAAGGTATCGGCCAAAGGAAGACAAGGGCTACGAAGGGCATAAAAATTAAAGATTCCCTAGGCCTCCATACGTAATACCGTCGGGTCTGAAAAGAACAAGAGTTGACCAAGGGAGGTCGGATAGGATAGATAAAAGTGAGGAGCCTGACACAAGTTAGTGGAAGCAATGCTAGGACTCAGCTGAGAGCTCCGTGGTCGCCAACTCACGCTCCAAAGTTCAGAGCCCCTGAGGCCCCTTTTAGGAGCCTCTTACGACAGGCAGGAGATACCGCCCCCACCCACAGGGGGTCAGAAGCAAGGAGGACATAAATGCAGGCTAGCACAAGCAAAGAAGGCCTTTCTTAAGAAAATAAATTTTCTCACTTCAAACATTAATATAGGAATTAGAAAAAAAAAATTGAAGATTTTCGTCCGGATCGTGGCATTGTATGGCAGTGAAACAGGGACGATTACCAGTTCAGAAAGAAAGAGAATAGAAGCTTTTGAAATGTGGTGTTACAGAAGAATGCTGCAGGTGAGATGGATAGATCGAATCACGAATGATACTGACTCGAATTGGTGAGAGGAGATCGTTTTGGCTAAATTTGACGAGAAGAAGAGACAGAATGATAGGACACATCTTAAGACACCCAGGACTTGTCCAGTTGGTTTTTGAAGAAAGTGTAGGCGGTAAGAACGGTAGGGGTAGACCGAGGTATGAATATGACAAGCAGATTAGAACAGACTAGCTGATGTACCCGTGCTTCGCCACTGTATACGGGTTAGCTTAGCTAGAGTACACGCTGTGAACAAGACTGTATTAAATTGCATAGATCTTAACGTTACCCTGGAAACGCGACGGAGAAATCACCAAACGTCTTTTGTCATATGAAGACTGCATTAGGGAATTTTTTTTTGTAGTGGTAGGCTCAGTCACAGTCAGGTTGTGGAATTGCATTATAATGGCAGACACTCACTCTCCACATGCCTTTTTACATCCTCAGAAAGACTGTCTTAGTGGTTTTCCCAACTGAAATAAACATAGGTCATTACAATGACGTCAGTAGGAATGGCGCGAGTAAAAGCAATGATTTCACATGAAATACTCGATAAAATGAAAGAAAAACACATTTTCTCACTTTTAAGGAACAGTACTACGCTGCCGATCTAACAGTCCAAAGTTCCAGAGCTGGAATGACCAAGCCGCAGACAACCATGATCCGTGAACACACTTCGTCTTTTTCGGGAGGGGTGAGGGGGTGTCGAATGGTAGAGAGTCCCAGGGCAAAAACTATGCCCCTTTACTAATCTGTAATGCTGGGGCTGTACCTTAACTAAGGCCACGGACGCTTCCTTCCCATTCCTAGGCCTTTCCTATCCTATCGTCGCCATAGGACGTATCTGTGTCGGTGCGACGTAAAACAAACAGCAAATTTACTAATCTGTTTCCTAGGAGCATCCGATGAATCGGAAAATCTCAGCTATTAAAAAGCAGAAAGATATGTGCTGGAGGTACTGTAAGGCTCAACAGGTTTGCTAACCCTCCTCTCCTATGTGATAAAGACTTGAAGAAGAAGGGGCAAGGAAGTTTTGATCAAGTTGTTAGTGCTGATGGTGATGTAGTAGTGGTTAAATGGATGGACAATCGGTCAGTAGTACTTGCTTCCAATTTTGTTGGGTCTGGTGAGTTAGACCTAGTTGAAAGGTGGGACAGAGTACTGAAAACCTACGTAAAAGTTTCACGACCAGAGATTGTGAGACTATATAATCATGCAATGGGAGGTGTCGATCTATGGGATCAGCTGATTGCTCTGTATCGTATTTATATTTGCGCAAGGAAGTGGACTTTGAGGCTTATTTTACACATTATTGACTTTGCTATTGTTTGCAGTTGGTTGGAATATAAGCGCGACTGTGCTACAGTTGGAGTTCCAGTGAAAAACGTTCTTGATCTTCTGCATTTTAGAATGCGTATTGCAGAAAGTCTTGTAAAGGCAGGAAAATCCCAATCAAAGAAACGTGGAAGACCAAGTTGTACAGAAAGTCAACCTAAAAGCAATCCCAAGCACAGTAAAGAGGAACAGCGTCCTATTCCAGAAGTTCGTCAAGACCTTGTTGATCACATGCCACATTTAGAAGGAAACAAGGAAGGCAAACGGTGTAAAAACAAACTTAGCAATCAGAAAACACATTTCTATTGCGACAAATGTATGGTTCACTTATGTATTAAGAAGGACAGAAATTGTTTCGTTGATTTACATCATCCTGGCAGAATTACAGTGACACAGTAAAGTGACTGATTAGTTTCGAAAGACTGCTGTGACGTATAACAGGATTGTATTATTTTTTTCAACATAATATATTTCTAGTATTTTATTGTTTCTAATGTGTTGTATATAAGCTATTGTAACATATAAATAAACATTTTACAACTAATAGATGAATTTGTATTACTGATCAAACAGGAGCAATTAACCTTGAATATGCAACGTTTGGGCACATCAAAATTCGTCTACACAAAAGTTTTCTTCCAAACTTAACTGAAGACATCGTTCCCTAACAGAATTGTACGAAGGTCTGACTTTGAACATTTTCACTTGACATGATTCAGGTCTGTCAAGATTGTTGACAATGTGTAGGTTTTTACGTAGTTTGAAAAACCTGTCTCTAGACATAGAATCTAAGAACAAATTCATTCCAACGAACTGATCCCAAAATAATCTAACCCTTGGAAGCTTCAAAGTACCAGTTGCAACGTGGAGGCCAATTAGAGTCTGAATTTCGAGCATATCTGTAGGGTTAAAATTCAATATATTATTCTGTAGGGCATAAATGTTTGTAAAATTTGCCATTTGTTCAAAAATACTATCAGGAAGATACAACTTGAAATAATTGATAGGATTCATGTGCACTATGTCAGTTTCAGATTCAGACTTGTGCCAAGGATTGTGAAGTCTGTCAAATGAACGCCTTCTCCATTTTATATTTTGCTTTTCAGTCGTCTCTAAATTAGCATTACTTGCACTATCCACATTGTCACTAGCAAAATCCCTATCCCAGTTACTTGCTGCACCATTTTCTTGCACTGTATCTTCAGGCAGCACTCTATCAACTCCTTCGCGAATAAAAAAATTATTGGACTGTACATGAAGTTCCACATTATCATCTTCATCACTCAGATCCAAATCCGATAGATTTCCAGATTCTAGGAGCTGTAATATTTTGTCCACATCATCTGCTCGGAACACCTCTGCAAAAAAAAAAATACACCTCTGTAAAAACAGTTCTGTTGACACACTTACAGAATTCACACTGATTTCAAAGGCAGTATCAGCTGAACAAAGGTAGTTAATATCTCTAAAATAAATAAGGGATTAATTAAGAATTAAAAGATAGCAAAATGATAGGAAATATGATGATTCCACCACACAATAATATACAAGAAGTCGAATTAGGCTAGTAACACAACATTACTACAAGTAAACAATTTGCCTAAACAATGTAACCTTTCAGCCTGGGTGGTCATTATAATGCACATCATTTTCAAGATGAGAAACTGGAGTATCACCTGGCTCAAATTAAGTATATTATGACGTACAACTATCTTAATAACTCTCTTCTGTAACATTCATTACAGATATTTCAAAATTGCAGTTGGATTATATTATATAAAAGCAAAAATATGTGAGCTTACCTTGGTCAGTAGAGTAGCAGTCAGCCATGCTTTCTTCAATGTGGCTTAGTTCCCTGTTTTCCACACAGGAAGCACCACTGCTGTTGTTATGATTCTCAGCTCATGTCCAGAATTGTGAACAAATCTTCTGAACGTTTGTAAGAATAACATGCTTCCATTTAAGAAGCTTTAAAACTGATGTGCATAATTATGCACCGTAGGTCTGAAGGGGTTAAACTACAATTTCATACTGGGCGAATAAAATTGTTTAGACTGTAGTTTCTTATTCCCCGACTCCATATACCGACTTTCATTAAATACTGTTAACCCATTTTCTCATGGCTCGGCGTTGATATGGACTTGGCAACAAAAACACAAATTCATGAATATCTGTGTTATCAAAGCCGGTACGGTAACAATGTATGACATAAATGATCGGAAATTTAATTCTATATAACTTTAGTTATGTCGTATTTATCGATAGGACTACTAATAATATAAATATTTGAGAATTAAATTTCAGGCCTTCCCCTAAACTACCATTTCACTTAGCGTGAGTAAAATGATTTATAGCCTAGATTGTAGTGGCTCATTCTTCGACTTCACATACCGGTTTTCATTAAATTCTCTTCAGCCGTTGTCTCGTGATGCGTGTACATACATACATACATACAGACAGACAGACAGACAGACAGATAGAAATTACGGAAAAGGAAAAGTGCATTTCCTTCTTACTGTGGACACGATCGATACAGAAATACTATTCTTTTAAAATTATGAGCAATGTACAGACAAAACTCTTATTTTATATAATATATACAGTAGATGTAGGATGCAATAGTTATGTAGAAATGAAAAGGTCAGCACAAGATAGGGTAGCATGAAGGGCTGCATCAAACCAGTCTATGCTATGGACTGATGTGGGTAGGAGCGGTAGAATATCCTGTCTGTTGCGCCAGGAGCTTTCAACTTGGGAGTTTGGGTTGGTAACCACGGGACCCATAGCTGAGTCCTGACATTGCTTCCACTTACGTGTGCCAGGCTCTTCACTTCCATCTATCCCATGCGACGTTCCTTGGTCACCTCTTGTTCTTTTCTCACGCCGGCGGTACTAGAATCAACACATGAAACCAAGTTTTCAGTCATTGTTCTTAATGAAACACGACTTCATCTGTGTTCTCGGTATTGAGAAAACGTCTCTTCACTGAAATTATATCCGACTCGTTGGCTGAACGGTCAGCGTACTGGCCTTCGGTTCAGAGGGTTCCGGGTTCGATTCCCGGTCGGGTCGGGGATTTTAACCTTAATTGGTTAATTCCAATGGCACGGGGGCTGTGTGTATGTGTTGTCTTCATCATCATTTCATCCTCATCACGACGCGCAGGTCAAATAGAAAGACCTGCACCTGGCGAGCCGAACCCGTCCTGGGATAAAGCCATACGACATTTCATTTCATTACTGAAATTATATCTTTTGTATAAATGAAGATCATTTCAGAAGTCTATAAAGAACACTTCCAGTCTAGAAAGCCAAGAATTCACCTTCAGGCTGAGCAGCGGCTGCTTGGTAGGCCAAGGCCCTTGATGGCTGTAGTGCTATGGAGCCTACGATCGGATGGTATTGTACTTGTTTTGAAAGTCGATTTAACACGTTCATTCGTCAAAAGATTTGAGGTAACTTCGGATCGGGAATGCTGTCCGACTCCATCGCCTTTCCTCCCAGCGATCACGGGTTCGATTCACGGGCGAGTGGGGGATTTTACTCTAATGAGTTACTTTCTCTGGCTGCGTCTTCAGCATTAGATTTCATCTTAGGTAGAGTCGTTACTCTTTCAACAAGAATATGAAATAATTTATGCCAGTATGTGTTTAATGCCGGAACATACTTTTTTAAAATATAAACTGAATGTAACAAGTATGTCAAATTCAGTGTGTGATGGGCAGCAAGCTCTCTCGATCTGTCCATGAAATGAGCTCGGACACTCTGCTGATCTGCACGAAGTAGAAACTTAAATGAAAGGGAATTTCACGGCAACATACTCTGCGAGCAAGGGACTGCTGATAAACAAGGACATAAAGATCGTCTTATTGCCAGCTAAGATAGTCTATATCACAGGTCCCACTATCTTATCTCTATTGGCTGTGTGACCTCTTTCAACTCCAGGATGGTTCCAACAGTTTGCTACTCGACTTCTAAAAATGCGACCAACTTTCAATGCAAATGCGACAACCACATTGGGCATGAGGTGTGATCACAAAACGAAGATCCTCCTTTAATGTGCAAATAACACATTCGTCGGAGTTTAGTGACACCAAACGATTTGCTAGTGTCTGAAGTCTGGACATGGATCAGAGACTGCATAATAAAAGTAGAAGGGAGGGAAACCAAACAATATATAGGGGTGAATCTACAAGTCACAAGGCACATTGAAGATAGAACAGTGGCTGCAATCTCTAGTCTAGCAAGCTCAAAGTTGCACTAGTAGCATCGTACATGGCCGTACCTTTCATACAGACACCTGAAAACTTCGGACACAACCAAATCCAGATAGAGCACTCTGCATCTCAAAGTTGTCACCTACCAGCTATCAGGAACATCTTCCTTCATAAAAGACCTGCTACAAGCTACCAAAAGGTTCCTGGACGAACAACTCCAGAAAACTGCAGAAATAGACCCAGAATATTCGTTAATACTCCTGCCATCAACAATGATAAATGGAACGCATCCAATTTTGAGCTACGTCACGTCTACAAGAGAGGAGCAATTCACGTGTTTTTAATAAGAAAGGTTTTTACCAGGTATCCAGCGACTGCGTGACACAGAACACTTCCATGCAAAAGATGAAACCTTGTATTGACAATGAATTTCTCTATGTTTAAAATTATATGAACAAATCGTGTTCCATTGTTGGATGCGCTTGAGAACGGTTGGCTGTTGAGAGAGCTCTTGCATTATTGTAGTGATAAAGTAGTGAAAACCTATTGAAATAGCTAAATTTTGCGTATATCTGATTCATTTAGTGGTGTTTAGTGCTTGTTGGTAGAAATTGGGAGTAGTGATATTTATTTAAATTTTGTAACAAGTAATTCGGTTGGTCTTCAGTAAATTACGTTTTCTAGGTTAAGTAGGCTAGCTAGGTGTACCTTGTTTCGAATTTAGGTTTAGGAAATACTTTAGGTAATAATATTAACTTTAAAAATATTTGTAAATATCTGTAGGTTCGTTGGTTGTACTTACAAAGGCAGATTATCATAAGGAATAGTACCGTAACTTCTGTAGCAACTTCTCCGGTATTTCGTATAGATATCCGTTCAGACTATCGCGAAGGTAATAATTTACTACATTAAAAAACACGATACGCCTGTAAACTTCCATTTAAAAAGAAGTTAAAGAGATTACACGGTATAGTTAACAGTCGTTGTATTGTTATTGATTATTGTCGCTCCTCATATTGAAATACTGCATTGTTGGCTACAGTCGTGAACAAAGGGTGTAGTGTAGTCAAGTAAATATAAATAAAAATCAGCTGACCTTGTATTCCATTCATTTGTACTTCTGAGTAGGTAGTTAAAGTATCCGTAATTTATATTTCGCTCCCTCGATCTTTCAGTATTTATGAGCGGTTAGCTAATAATAATAATAAAGTTCATATATCCCAGTAATTGCAGTTCAATTCCCTGGAGTAGTAGTAGTTTTGATAAAAATATTTGAGAAATTACTGTAGACAACCTCGTATTTTTCAGTAGGCCTAATTAAGGACACTTTTATTCTCCGTCCCGTGGAGTAGGGAAAATAATAGTAATCCACCAGCTGTAATAATCACATAACCACATTTCAGTAGAATTGTAGTGAAGATAAGGTATAATATATTAGATAGTATCTTGCCAGTTATATTCGTGTTTTTCTTCGTGTACGGTAATCCTTTCGATACTTAAGCATTTAACCAAACGCAGTGTAGTGTAGTGTAGATACATTGTAGTATAGATACAGTACATTTAGATAGTGCCGTATCCTGCCTGCTATATTCGTGTGTTATTTTTCGTGTGTATCTATTAGACCGTAATACTAATAATAATTCGTCTAAGCATTTAGTTTCGTTGGTAATCTTTGAGTAGAGTAGTTCTTGCAAATTTCATTTCTGTTGTGCTTAGTTTAGTGACATACGGTTCGGTACCGGTATCGTAATTAGGATACGTCTGAAAGTAGTTTAAAATTACTGTAGTGTACTGTACAGTAGTATATGAGTAATATCCTATTAGAATTTATTGTGATTATTTTATTATTGTAAAATATTTGTGTAGTACTGGTGTAGTAGAGGTATCCGTAGAAACTCTTACTAAAATACTGTTGTTGTAATTAGAATAGGCTTAATTGCAGTTTGGAATTGTGTAGTTCTTGTGTAGGCTATTACTTTCGATATTCAGTAATTAACAGCAGCTTTTATCCTGTCAGGGGTTGTAGGATAAAAAAAAATAGAGCACGACTAAGTAATATTGTAGTGTAGTCGTATATTAAATTACCTTATTGCTGTGTACTATCCCAGACAATATATCCCTCCGTTCATTAATTTTTTGCAAATAAGTTATTTTATTTTTAATTTCATTTTTCCCCGTAAAGAATGGCTAAAGAGCGCGAGTGTACTTACTGTGGGTGTAGCGAGGCATTGAGGGGTATGAGGGAGAAGTTGGAAAGTTTGAGGGAGATAATTAGGATTCTCAAAGGAGACAGGAAGGAAGATAGGACTCCCTCAAACAATGTACAGGTTACAGTAGGTGTACAAGAGGGAGGGGAAGGAAAGGGAGGAGTTGTAGAAGACAGGTGGTCTAATGTTCTAAGGGGAAGGAGATTGCAGGCTAAGGGCTCTATTCAGGATCAGAATTCAGGACAGGTGTCTGTGCGAAATCGGTACGAGTCACTCCAGCTAGAACAACAGAGGGAAGATGAGGGACAGGGAACTGTTGGTGAGATGTGTGGAAGTAGGAGGAAGGGAAAAGGTAGGAAAGGAAAACGTAGAGTAGAGGATAGGAAAAGAGAGGTGGAACAGGGTCATGGGAAGGAGAAAAGGGAGGAGGAAGTAGCTTCTGCAGCTATCAGGAAAGATAGGGCTGACCAGGAGGGGAGGGGATCAAATGAGGTGGGTACGGTTGAGGCTGTGGTCATGGGGGATTCCATCGTTAGACACGTGGGGAAAGTGTGCGGAGGAAAGGGTACCAGGGTAGAGTGTTATCCTGGAATTAGGTTGAGGCAGATGTTGAGGAAAGTAGAAGAGAGGGAGAAGCGGAAGGAGAAGGTGGTAGTGTTTCACGTTGGTACCAACAACGTAAGGCAAGCTGATATAAGTACCAACATAGTTGGAGATGTGTGGGATCTGGTAAATGCAGCACGGGTGAAGTTTAAGAAAGCGGAGATTGTTATTAGTGGAATACTGTGTAGAAGGGATACTGACTGGAGGGTGATTGGGAATTTAAATGAGACTATGGAGTGGGTATGTGGGAAACTGGGAGTGAAATTTCTAGATCCTAATGGGTGGGTAGGAGATAGGGATCTGCGCTCAGATGGCCTTCATTTAAACCGCAGTGGTACGTATAAGTTAGGAAATTTGTTTGGAAGGGTAATAGGGAGATACATTCAGGGAAACGTGATGGCCTAGGGAGCGGTGATAAGGGAACAGGGAACTGGAAATCAAGTAGGGCTGACATAAAATTGTTAGTGTTGAACTGTAGAAGTATTGTAAGGAAAGGAATAGAATTAAGTAATTTAATAGATATATATTTACCAGATATTGTAATAGGAGTTGAATCATGGCTGAGAAATGATATAATGGATGCAGACATTTTCTCACGGCACTGGAGTGTGTATCGTAGAGATAGGATAGGAAGGGTGGGAGGGGGAGTGTTCATTCTGGTGAAAGAAGAATTTGTAAGCTACGAAAAAGTTAAAGATGAGACACATTAAATTCTAGGTGTAAGGCTCATTTCTAAAGATAATAGGCAACTTGATATATTTGGAGCGTACAGATCGGGAAAGGGTAGCACTGACGAGGATTAGGAATTATTTGATAGGATAGTCAGCTATGTGGGAAACGACATGGAAAGAAATGTGATTGTAGCGGGAGATCTGAATTTGCCAGATGTCAATTGGGAAGGAAATGCGAACGACAGGAAGCATGACCAACAAATGGCAAATAAGTTAATATGGGAAGGACAGCTGATTCAGAAAGTGATGGAACCAACCAGAGGGAAAAATATCCTGGATGTCGTGCTGATAAAACCAGATGAGCTCTATAGGGAAACTGAAGTAATAGATGGTATTAGTGATCATGAAGCTGTTTTTTGTGGTAGTTAAAAATAAATGTGATAGAAAGGAAGGTCTTAAAAGTAGGACTGTTAGGCAGTACCATATGGCTGATAAAGCAGGCATGAGGCAGTTTCTAAAAAGTAATTATGATCGGTGGAAAACGGTAAATAAAAATGTAAACAGACTCTGGGATGGGTTTAAAGAAATTGTTGAGGAATGCGAAAACAGGTTTGTACCATTAAGGGTGGTAAGGAATGGTAAAGACCCACCTTATTATAATAGGGAAATAAAGAGACTAAGAAGGAGGTGCAGACTGGAAAGAAATAGAGTTAGAAATGGCTGTGGAAGTAAGGAGAAATTGAAGGAACTTACTAGAAAATTGAATCTAGCAAAGAAGGCAGCTAAGGATAACATGATGGCAAGCATAATTGGCAGTCATACGAATTTTAGTGAAAAATGGAAGGGTATGTATAGGTATTTTAAGGCAGAAACAGGTCCCAAGAAGGACATTCCAGGAATAATTAATGAACATGGGGAGTGTGTATGTGAGGATCTTCAAAAGGCAGAAGTATTCAGTCAGCAGTATGTAAAGATTGTTGGTTACAAGGAAAATGTCGAGATAGAGGAGGAGACTAAGGCCAAAGAAGTAATAAAATTTACATATGATAACAATGACATTTACAATAAGATACAAAAGATGAAAACTAGAAAAGCGGCTGGAATTGATCAGATTTCTGGGGATATACTAAAGACAATGGGTTGGGATATAGTAACATATCTGAAGTACTTATTTGATTATTGTTTGGTCGGAGGAGCTATACCAGATGAATGGAGAGTAGCTATAGTAGCCCCTGTGTATAAAGGAAAGGGTGATAGACATAAAGCTGAAAATTACAGGCCAGTAAGTTTGACATGCATTGTATGTAAGCTTTGGGAAGGCATTCTTTCTGATTATATTAGACATGTTTGCGAAATTAATAATTGGTTCGATAGAAGGTAATTCGGTTTTAGGAAAGGTTATTCCACTGAAGCTCAACTTGTAGGATTCCAGCAAGATATAGCAGATATCTTGGATTCTGGAGGTCAAATGGACTGTATCGCGATTGACCTGTCTAAAGTATTTGATAGGGTGGATCATGGAAGACTACTTGCAAAAATGAGTGCAATTGGACTAGACAAAAGAGTGACTGAATGGGTTGCTATATTTCTAGAAAATAGATCTCAGAGAATTAGAGTAGGTGAAGCTTTATCTGACCCTGTAATAATTAAGAGGGGAATTTCTCAAGGCAGTATGATCGGACCTTTATGTTTTCTTTTATATATAAATGGTATGAGTAAAGGAGTGGAATCGGAGGTAAGGCTTTTTGCGGATGATGTTTTTCTCTATAGAGTGATAAATAAGTTACAAGATTGTGAGCAACTGCAGCGTGACCTCGAAAATATTGTGAGATGGACAGCAGGCAATGGTATGATGATAAACGGGGTTAAAAGTCAGGTTGTGAGTTTCACAAATAGGAAAAGTCCTCTCAGTTTTAATTACTGCGTTGATGGGGTGAAAGTTCCTTTTGGGGATCATTGTAAGTATCTAGGTGTTAATATAAGGAAAGATCTTCATTGGGGTAATCACATAAATGGGATTGTAAATAAAGGGTACAGATATCTCACATGGTTATGAGGGTGTTTAAGGGTTGTAGTAAGGATGTAAAGGAGAGGGCATGTAAGTCTCTGGTAAGACCACAACTAGAGTATGGTTCCAGTGTATGGGACCCTCACCAGGATTACCTGATTCAAGAACTGGAAAAAATCCAAAGAAAAGCAGCTCGATTTGTTCTGGGTGATTTCCGACAAAAAGAGTAGCGTTACAAAAATGTTGCAATGTTTGGGTTGGGAAGAATTGAGAGAAAGAAGAAGAGCTGCTGGAGTAAGTGGTATGTTCCGAGCTGTCAGCGGAGAGTTGGCGTGGAATGACATTAGTAGACGAATAAGTTTGAATGGCGTTTATAAAAGTAGGAAAGATCACAATATGAAGATAAAGTTGGATTTCAAGAGGACAATATGGGGCAAATATTCATTTATAGGAAGGGGAGTTAGGGATTGGAATAACTTACCAAGGGAGACGTTCAATAAATTTCCAATTTCTTTGAAATCATTTAGGAAAAGGCTAGGAAAGCAACAGATAGGGAATCTGCCACCTGGGCGACTGCCCTAAATGCAGATCAGTATTGATTGATTGAATATTAATTAAAGTAGAAAGGGAGGAAAGTGGAATTCAGCTCCCCAGGCTCATTTGAATTTGGCCGCGAATTTAAGGCCAGATGCCTTTCCCGATGCTACTAACCCAGATTAGAACGTCGGCCGTGTGCTAATTACACCCCCAATTCTTGTTTCTAGAAACATTATTCGTTTCACCTTTCTGCACAATAATTTGGTATACTCTACAAGTTTTTCGCTGTGTGCAGAAATATAGCTTCTAATCTGCGTATTTTTTGTATATTAAATCTTCATTTCTTTCACGACTGCGTCTTTCCTAAGAAAATAAGGGATATTAAAGGTTTAAATTGCACCACGAGATGACTGCTCTGAGGAGAATATTGCGATGCACCCTTCCTGAGATCGTATGGGTTCCCCGAAAGTTAGACGGCGATGAGAGAGTTTTTCAACATCTTATCTCTGGTAGTGCCAATCTTCAAGAACTAGATGCCAACTTCCACAAGTTCCTCCTCTACTTTGTTTAACCCCCATCCCATGCAAATAGCTCCAGACTGGAATATACCGTGAGTTTGTCTGATCGGTGGGCCCAGATTATCTGCCTCCGGTTGACTCATCACCTAGAACGTGTATTAAGTGTTGATCTGTCGGTCCAACTATTCTGGAGTTGTGAAGTGATACTTCGGGGTAATAATTGTCATAATGCCTCCACATGTGCAGACGGTAGAGGAGATGATTATGTGAAAACAGAGTTTCGCAGGGAAGTCGTTAGGCGATTTGTAACACAATTCCCAGATGTACGCCCTCTACATAGAGATACTCGTGAACAAATTGAGACGAACTGGTTGATCACAAGCGAAGTGTTAGAAAACGTGAGGAAATAGTAAATGAAATCGCCTACAAGAGCTCAGCATGACGAAAATGTTAAAGTGTGAATGAGAGTTTCCTTAACTCTTCATTTATTTTAATTTTAATTGTTATCTCATGTGAGCGAAGTGATGAGGCAGACAAGCTGGGCGCGCCTGCGGCAGTTCTCGATGGGAGGAACAACACACGATCTCTCGTGGACCTCTTGTGGGTGGAGACGATTGAATAACACCCACGGTATCCCCTGCCCGTTGTAAAGGGTCCCCAGGGGCTCTTAACTTGGGAGCGTGAGATGGCGACAACGGGGCCATTAGCTGAGTCCTTACATTGCTTCCAGGCTCCTCACTATTGTCGACCTCCCTTGGTCAACTCTTGTTCTTTTCTGATCCCGACAGTATTACGTATGGTGGCCTAGGCCCTTGTCTTTCTTTGGCCGATACCTTCATTTTTCCAAGTGTCGGATCCGTTCTATATTTTCTCTCTGATTAGTGTCAATAGAGGATGGTTCCCTAGTTGTACTTCCTCTTAAAACAGTAATCACCACGACCATGATAAGCTGCTACCGGGCGAGTTGGCAGTGCGGTTAGGGGTGCGCAACTGTGAGTTTGCATTCGGGACATAGTGGGTTCGATTCCCACTGCCGACAGCCCTGAAGATGGTTTGCCGTTGTTTCCCATTTTCACACTCCTAGCCTCATCGTGTGTGACGTATAACAACTATACGGAGCAGGAACGTGAGCACTGTGCTACTCTGTTTCCTCTCACCTACGAGGCCGATGTCAACTCCCGCCATCCCATATGGCAAGTCAACATGTACACATTACTGTGGTTAGCTGCCACATCCGGAGGCCCGGGTTCGCCACGAAATTTGAAAGGTGGTACGAGGACCGCGACGGGGTCCACTTAGCCGCGAGACGTCAACTGAGTAGAGGGATGTTCGATTCCCTTCTCAGCCATCCTCGAAGTGGTTTTATGTGGTTTCCCACTTCTCCAGTCAAATGCCGGGATGATACTTAAGGTCACGGCTGCTTCCTTCCCTCTTCAGTGTCTATCCCTTCCGATCTTCCCATCCCCCCTACACGGCCCTCCCCAGCATAGCAGGTGTGGTACTGGCCCTCCTTCAAAGTTGTATCCCTGACCCAAAGCCTCAGGCTGCAGAACACTGCCTGTGAGGTGGGATCCCTCGCTGAGTCCGAAGAAAAACCAACCCTGGAGGGTAAACGGGTTAAGGTATAAAGAAAGATGATAATTGCATGCCGTCTAGGCTGCAGGCCGGTGTTGGGCGATCTGTGACCTGGTGATAGCCCCGGGGTCTGATTTCCTGAGAAACACAAAGAACTACCAACCTCGACAGAAACACGCCAAATCCACACAACTGTCCACCCCACAAGAAAATTAGGATAAGTCCAAGAAGAAGATACTTATTTTCTCGTCATCATGAAATTTCTGGTTTGCAGGCGATTTCTTGTAATCTCACGTAACCTGCTGCATGGAGGCGTTGCCACACGCACTTGCAAGGTACTGGGTAGTCTTGAAATGGAAATCAGCCAAATCGTATTTGCAGGTGTACTTCGTTATGTAAGTCAGCGTGACGCCATTCTCAAGGCTAATGCCTGCATAGTTTGACTTCATCGGCGTGTCGTAGCGAGACTGGGTTCAATTCCCAGACGAGCCGTACTGCAAGACCACATAGGGAAAAGAAGACCTGGGCCTCTTTGGCGTTGTTAGCACTGGGAGTTCCGGGTTACATTCCCGGTACAGCCAGAGATTTAAGAATGACAGAAGGGCTGCTAAGTGGAGATATACATGAAAAAACTGCGTCACGTTCTGAGAACGTGGTCAGCCGGTTCGAGTCCCGTTGCTCAAAAATATTTTCGCCATCATAATGTTGGCCGGCAGGGTAGGGCAGGTGGTGGTATACAATTTGTAATCCTAGATTCCGTGCCAAAAGTCTTGATGCAATTCCAAACCTGTCGACAGTGTTCATAGGCAGTGACGCTGTCCGTCAGATGGAGACGTTAAGCCTTGGTGTTGCTCGTCAGGAGTAGGCTACGTGCCAACACCGGGTTTCACCCTCTCCCTGCCTCATTATCCCGCATTGAGACGCGCACGTGGCAAGTCCTGCACCAGCCGAGGCGAACACGCGCGGCAGAAAAAGCCAAACGATAAACAGATAATCGCAAAGAGTGAGTGGCGCACCACGTGGGTTGAGGTAGTGCGAGCGAAGCACAGTCATCTAACTTGAGACATTAACAGCTGAACTGCTAGGATAAGAGCTCGTATCTACTTGCGGTGAAACCTGCTGCTACTTTGGCTAGTAGCTTAGTTGTAGTGGAAATTATTGTTTTAAGATGAAGTACACACTATCCTCTATGGACACTAATAACAGAAGGAGTAATAAAGTGTCCTAATGCCGGTTGCAAGAGAGATGGTAGAAAAACCATGGCTTAATGATGAAGCGACTACATTGTTAAACAGAAAATAATATTTTTTACATGAATAAACTCCAGCCTAATGCTTCAACGAAAACCATTCAATATTGTGAAAGAATTTGATGACGTTAAAAAGAAAACTTAAGAAAGATTATTATAGCACAGTATAAATAAACCGAAACATATGTGTGCTGTTATGAACGAGGTACTGAAAGGGAGGAAAAATTGTAATAGAAGAAGTAAAATCATGACAGTGGTATTGAGTAAAAAGCAAAGTCATCTCCGAACAGGCCGTGAAGGCCCTTGAAGGGGAGGAGGGGTCAGCTTTACGCCCGGCAGCCTTTAACCTGGTACTCAGTTTTCGTGTAGGCCATCTGCACCTCCGGAAGTGGAAATCTCCTTTCTTCAATTCTTCGACTTCGTGAGGAGGAATCGAAGCCAGGTCATTCCACCACTTCACCGCCTCGGCCAGGGGCCCCATAGAGCTGGGTATTTTTACTTTGCTAGTAGAAGAGTTCGTCAGCTACTGGAAAAGGATAAAAACTTTTTAACCCAGTCGATGCCAAGGAAATATTAAATAACGTAGATAAATTCAATGATTCTGGTAATGGAGATGTCTTTAGCTGTATAGAAATATAAAGACGTTTTAGTGTCTGCTATTAGTGAGTTAATCAAGATCTCATTAGTTAATGGATATGTTCCACAAGGTAGCTGTCCCTGCTCACGAAGAGGTAATGCTACACATCCATCTGGACTCGGAAAAATAGAAATGGCAGTTAAAAACTGACTTATCGAATGTTTAAACTCAGTAAATTATATTTATATTATTCAATATGTTTTCCTTGAGAATTTAGCACGACTCTACCCATGTTTGATGTAGTGACAGGAGAGTTTAGACGATGGCCGGAGAGCTGTGATGAGCACTTTGCCAACAATGAAGTGAAAGTTAATTGCATTGTTTTTATGAACTGAACTTGATCTTAAGGGTAACCTCTTATTATAGTAATCAGCGGAGAACCATGACTAAGGTGGGAACTTGAACACCTGGTGAAAAGACGTAAAAATGCGATTTAGTGTTAATACAGTGATGAAGGAATAAACACGCGAGTGAAATACTTCTTGTGTTTGTACTCGCGGAATTTAGAACGAAATATTGTTTCCCCCTAGAATGAATTTAGCGAACGCGCAATGGACATCCTGCAGAAAGAAATTGAAATTAGAACTGGAATCGACATCGGTGTAACCACACTCGGGTTACTTGGCTTTGCAGCACATCTCCACGTTGTTCGGATGATCGCGCCTTGAGAAACTTCTCTGCTCATACTTGAGATCACATCAAGATGTTCTCCTTTCAATATTTCACTTACCCCTGGTTCTTTCAAATACTACTTCCATTTGTTATGTCAATTAATGTCCTCTCTTACGGTTCAAATGTATGCATTTACTAGAGAAAAGAGGTGATGGTTGAATTAATGATGAAAGAAGAAAGCCATCGAGATCTAAAACGGCTAGAAAAGGACAATTAAGCGGAAAAGGAACAAATAAAACCCTTCATTTTGTGCCCATATGTTATGTTGGCACTCCTGTTCGGACACTCGAGAATACAGGGATACCACTTCCGAGCTCGATATCGTAACAAATTTACATAAGACGAAGAAGGTCTCTCCACATTGAATGAACGCCTCAACTGTATAATCTGGTGATAAGCCGGCGAGTTGGCCGTGCGGTTAGGGGCGCGAGGCTATGAGCTTGCATCCGGGAGATAGTGGGTTCGAATCCCACTGTCGGCAGCCCTGAAGATAGTTTCCTGTGGTTTCCCATTTTCACACCAGGCAAATGCTGGGGCTCTACCTTATTTAACGCCACGGCCGCTTCCTTCCCACTTCCAGGCCTTTCCTATCCCACCGTCGCGTCGCCATAAGACCTATCTGTGTCGGTGCGACGTAAAGCAAAAAATATCTGGTGATAATTCAGTAATGAAGTATATAAGCAGTAGAATACCAAAACTTGTTCCTACCCTGTGTTAATATTGTTGTAGCTCAGACAGACGAGAGCCAACCGTCTTAATTTCTAGGCAAGTCGTGCACTCTTCAGCGGGAATTCCATTTATCACGTTATAGCCTATTGCACGTAAATCATAAAGCTACGTACTTCCCTCTGAGTAGAGTGAAAGTACCCCTGCTAAAACAAGTAGCGCATCTCTTTGAATTGGTACAAGGTCTAGAAAAGATAACTACTACCAGCATAATTTTATTTTTCCTTTCCTTTTCATTTTTTCCGTAAAGAATGGCTAAGGAGTGCAAGTGTAGGAACTGTGGGTGTAGCCAGGCATTAAGAAGTACGAGGTAGGAGTTGGAGAGTTTGAGGGAGATAATTAGGATTCTCTCAGCGGTCACGAGGAAACGTAGGCCTCCCTCAAACAATGTACAGGTTACAGTAGGTGTAAAAGTTGGATTGGAAGGAAAGGGGGGAATTGTAGAAGACAGGTGGTCTAATGTTTTAAGGGGAAGGAGATTTCAGGCTAAGGGCTCTATTCAGGACAGGTGTCGGTGAGAAATCGGTACGATTAAAGATAAAAATTTCATAATGTTCCGTATTGAAATGTATCACAATGAAATTGAAATAACAAATAAGTTAGTTCAACCTATTCAATACAAATAAATACGAAATGTAGTGTTACATTCCTATTTAATTATAAGCGGAAGCGGTACCGGTTTCGACCCTAATCGGGGTCATCATCAGCCGAATAAAATGCAAAAAACAATGCATAGGTAAATAAGAAATTAAAGAGTGAGTCTTTCACAAAAACACTTGAAGAGGCAAAATATGTTCATGGGGATTGGCACTGTGCAATTTTAAATTGTAAAATCTAGAAGAAGTAGAAAGTCAGTCACTTATAAGAAGTAACGCGTGGTCTTTTGAATAGTAGCACAACACACGCAAAGTGTCTCATAATGTTTACAAGAAGAGGTTAAAAGTTAAATGAGCCAGTGAATGAGGCGCGAAGTCACAATATAATTTAATGAATATGAAGTTCCAAAACTGTCTAGAAGTCGAAGACGAGTCGCTTAATTGAAGCGAATTGCTAGCTCCTGAAGATGAGCGCAACACACTCAATGTCCGGCACTGTGCTTTCAAATGGCTTGATGAACCAGTCTCTAATTGTTTCGGTTGCGAAAATGTGTGTGTGTATATATATAAATAATACAATTTAATATAATTTAAGTACGTAAACAGGATCTTGTAGATTCTTTAGAACAGTGACCACAGGTACCAACAACGTAAGGCAAGCTGATATAAGTACCAACATAGTTGGAGATGTGTGGGATCTGGTAAATGCAGCACGGGTGAAGTTTAAGAAGCGGAGATTGTTATTAGTGGAATACTGTGTAGAAGGGATACTGACTGGAAGGTGATTGGGGATTTAAATGAGACTATGGAGTGGGTATGCGGGAAACTGGGAGTGAAATTTCTAGATCCTAATGGGTGGATAGGAGATAGGGATCTGCGCTCGGATGGCCTTCACTTAAACCGCAGTGGTACGTATAAGTTAGGAAATTTGTTTGGAAGGGTAATAGGGAGATACATTCAGGGAAACGGGATGGCCTAGGGAGCGGTGATAAGGGAACAGGGAACTGGAAATCAAGTAGGGCTGACATAAAATTGTTAGTGTTGAACTGTAGAAGTATTGTAAAGACAGAAATAGAATTAAGTAATTTAATAGATATATATTTACCAGATATTGTAATAGGAGATGAATCATGGCTGAGAAATGATATAATGGATGCAGAAATTTTCTCACGGCACTGGAGTATGTATCGTAGAGATATGATAGGAATGGTAGGAGGGGGAGTGTTCATTCTGGTGAAAGAAGAATTTGTAAGCTACGAAAAAGTTAAAGATGAGACACATTAAATTCTAGGTATAAGGCTCATTTCTAAAGATAATAGACAACTTGATATATTTGGAGCGTACAGATCGGGAAAGGGTAGCACTGACGCGGATTCGGAATTATTTGATAGGATAGTCAGCTATGTGGGAAACGACATGGAAAGAAATGTGATTGTAGCGGGAGATCTGAATTTGCCAGATGTCAATTGGGAAGGAAATGCGAACGACAGGAAGCATGACCAACAAATGGCAAATAAGTTAATATGGGAAGGACAGCTGATTCAGAAAGTGATGGAACCAACCAGAGGGAAAAATATTCTGGATGTGGTGCTGATAAAACCAGATGAGCTCTATAGGGAAACTGAAGTAATAGATGGTATTAGTGATCATGAAGCTGTTTTTGTCGTAGTTAAAAATAAATGTGATAGAAAGGAAGGTCTTAAAAGTAGGACTATTAGGCAGTACCATATGGCTGATAACGTAGGCATGAGGCAGTTTCTAAAAAGTAACTATGATCGGTGGAAAACGGTAAATAAAAATGTAAACAGACTCTGGGATGGGTTTAAAGAAATTGTTGAGGAATGCGAAAACAGATTTGTACCTTTAAGGGAGGTAAGGAATGGTAAAGACCCACCTTATTATAATAGAGAAATAAAGAGACTAAGAAGGAGGTGCAGACTGGAAAGAAATAGAGTTAGAAATGGCTGTGGAAGTAAGGAGAAATTGAAGGAACTACTAGGAAATTGAATCTAGCAAAGAAGGCAGCTAAGGATAACATGATGGCAAGCATAATTGGCAGTCATACAAATTTTAGTGAAAAATGGAAGGGTATGTATAGGTATTTTAAGGCAGAAACAGGTTCCAAAAAGGACATTCCAGGAATAATTAGTGAACAAGGGGAGTGTGTATGTCAGGATCTTCAAAAGGCAGAAGTATTCAGTCAGCAGTATGTAAAGATTGTTGGTTACAAGGATAATGTCGAGATAGAGGAGGAGACTAAGGCCAAAGAAGTAATAAAATTTACATATGATAACAATGACATTTACAATAAGATACAAAAGATGAAAACTAGAAAAGCGGCTGGAATTGATCAGATTTCTGGGGATATACTAAAGACAATGGGTTGGGATATAGTACCATATCTGAAGTACTTATTTGATTATTGTTTGGTCGAAGGAGCTATACCAGATGAATGGAGAGTTGCTATTGTAGCCCCTGTGTATAAAGGAAAGGGTGATAGACATAAAGCTGAAAATTACAGGCCAGTCAGTTTAACATGCATTGTATGTAAGCTTTGGGAAGGCATTCTTTCTGATTATATTAGACATGTTTGTGAAATTAATAATTGGTTCGATAGAAGGCAATTCGGTTTTAGGAAAGGTTATTCCACTGAAGTTCAACTTGTAGGATTCCACCAAGGTATAGCAGATATCTTGGATTCTGGAGGTCAAATGGACTGTATCGCGATTGACCTGTCTAAAGCATTTGATAGGGTGGATCATGGGAGACTACTGGCAAAAATGAGTGTAATTGGACTAGACAAAAGAGTGACTGAATGGGTTGCTATATTTCTAGAAAATAGATCTCAGAGAATTAGAGTAGGTGAAGCTTTATCTGACGCTGTAATAATTAAGAGGGGAATTCCTCAAGGCAGTGTTATTGGACCTTTATGTTTTCTTTTATGTATAAATGATATGAGTAAAGGAGTGGAATCGGAGGTAAGGCTTTTTGCGGATGATGTTATTCTCTATAGAGTGATAAATAAGTTACAAGATTGTGAGCAACTGCAACGTGACCTCGAAAATATTGTGAGATGGACAGCAGGCGATGGTAGGTTGATAAACGGGGTTAAAAGTCAGGTTGTGAGTTTCACAAATAGGAAAAGTCCTCTCCGTTTTAATTACTGCGTTGATGTGGTGAATGTTCCTTTTGGGGATCATTGCAAGTACCTAGGTGTTACTATAAGGAAAGATCTTCATTGGGGTAATCACATAAATATGATTGTAAATAAAGAGTACTGATATCTGCACATGGTTATGAGGGTGTTTAGGGGTTGTAGTAACGATGTAAAGGAGAGGGCATATAAGTCTCTGGTAAGACCCCAACTAGAGTATGGTTCGAGTGTATGGGACCCTTACCAGGAATACCTGATTCAAGAACTGGAAAAAATCCAAAGAAAAGCAGCTCGATTTGTTCTGGGTGATTTCCGACAAAAGAGTAGCGTTACAAAAATGTTGCAAAGTTTGGGTTGGGAAGAATTGAGAGAAAGAAGAAGAGCTGCTCGACTAAGTGTTATGTTCCGAGCTGTCAGCGGAGAGATGGCGTGGAATGACATTAGTAGACGAATAAATTTGGGTGGCGTTTATAAAAGTAGGAAATATCACAATATGAAGATAAAGTTGGAATTCAAGAGGACAAACTGGGGCAAATATTCTTTTATAGGAAGGGGAGTTAGGGATTGGAATAACTTACCAAGGGAGACGTTCAATAAATTTCCAATTTCTTTGAAATCGTTTAGGAAAAGGCTAGGAAAGCAACAGATAGGGAATCTGCCACCTGGGCGACTGCCCTAAATGCAGATCAGTGGTGATTGATTGATTGATTGATTGATTGATTGATTGATTGATTGATTGATTGATTGATTGATTGATTGATTGATTGATTGATTGATTGATTGATTGATTGATTGATTGATTGATTGATTGTAATAAATAAGTTACAAGATTGTAAGCAACTGCAGCGTGACCTCGAAAATATTGAGATGGACAGCAGGCAATGGTAGGTTGATAAACGGGGTTAAAAGTCAGGTTGTGAGTTTCACAAATAGGAAAAGTCCTCTCAGTTTTAATTACTGCGTTGATGGGGTGAAAGTTCCTTTTGGGGATCATTGTAAGTATCTAGGTATTAATATAAGGAAAGATCTTCTTTGTGGTAATCACATAAATGGGATTGTAAATAAAAGGTACAGATCTTTGCACATGGTTATGAGGGTGTTTAGGGGTTGTAGTAAAGATGTAAAGGAGAGGGCATATAAGTCTCTGGTAAGACCCCAACTAGAGTATGGTTCGAGTGTATGGGACCCTCACCAGGAGTACCTGATTCAAGAACTGGAAAAAATCCAAACAAAAGCAGCTCGATTTCTTCTGGGTGATTTCCGACAAAAGAGTAGCGTTACAAAAATGTTGCGAAGTTTGGGCTGGGAAGACTTGGGAGAAAGGAGACGAGCTGCTCGACTAAGTGGTATGTTCCGAGCTGTTTGTGGAGAGATGGCGTGGAATGACATTAGTAGACGAATAAGTTTGAGTGGCGGCTTTAAAAGTAGGAAATATCACAATATGAAGATAAAATTGGAATTCAAGAGGACAAATTGGGGCAAATATTCATTTATAGGAAGGGGCGTTAGGGATTGGAATAACTTGTCAAGGTAGATGTTCAATAAATTTCCAATTTCTTTTAAATCATTTAAGAAAAGGCTAGGAAAACAACAGATATATGGAATCTGCCACCTGGGCGACTGCCCTAAATGCAGATCAGTATTGATTGATTGAAGCCCTCTGCTCGTCAAATTATAATGTTGGAAGTTGTTGGAGCAATTTACACGAAATATTCTCTAGCAGGGTGTGGCACTTTAGTACTTACCCTGCGTCCTCCCTCACTCTACTGCCCTGAACGCGGCCAGCACGCGCTATACACCCACCGTGCAGCCAGACAAGTGTCACTCTACTCAACTTGGTCGCGAGTTTTCGTCAGCCTACGACTAGGGGGAGGTAATTGACCTGGAGCGTCCTTAACAACGACCAGATGTTTTCATCATATCAAGTCAATATGTATTGCACTAAATGAATCACACACAAAAATTAACAATAACACACGGCGCTTTCAACAACCGACCATTTAGCAGATTACACATTTTTCTCTTACTAGTAAGAACACAACGTTCCTATCCGGTCTCTACGATAAACACTCCAATTCCTTAAAAAAAATTCCCCTTTCATGATTTAACCCATGTTTTAATATCTGGTAAATATACAGACGTGTGCAAATTTTTAGAACAAATTATAAAACTAACAGTAATTCACTTTTAAAGTATAATTATAACAATTTACCCATATACAATGACCTCTTTAGCACTTTGTGTGGATTCCCCTGCTCTTTATAATCATTTGGATCCTCTTTGACATGTTTGCCACAAGGTCCTTGCACATTTTCTGAATTTTTTCATCTCTATGCCATATGTCTATGATGTTTTCGATGAGGCCAATTCTGGTCGTTATTGTTCTTTTCCTCACTCCTGACTTCACAATTCCCCATAAATTTTCAATTGGGTTGCAGTCTGGGCTATTACCAGGCCAAGGCAATGTCTTTATATTGTTTTCCTTCATGCCTTATGGCATGTTGCTCCGTCATGCATAAAAATCCAATCTCCATCAGGAAAGCAATCCCTGATCTGAGGCAGCAAGCAACTTCTTGTACTGATTCTGCTCCATCATGCCCTCAACAATCTGCCACATTCATGAACTCAAATGCAACTCCATACCATCACTGAAGTTGGATATTTAACTTTGTGTGTGATACAGTTTGTCTTTCTGACATCCTCGGACACAGAAAATATGGACTCATAAGAAAAGATCACCTGCAAGATATTAAGCACTAATTGGAATGACTTTTTCAACAGAATGTTTTGAAAATATAAGAAAATAAATCAGTACACCTCTGACTGAATTGTTGAAAAAATCGACTTAACCCATGAGAATGAAGTTACTTCTTAGCAAACAGTAAATTATGAGATATATCATGTTTCTTACCTTTTCCTAATTGGTGGTGGTGGTGGTGATTATTGTTTTAAGTGGAAGTACAACTAGGCACCCATTCTCTATATAACACTAACCAGAGGGAAAAATGGAAGGGATCCGACATTTCGAAAAATGAAGATATCGGTCAAAGAAAGACAAGGGCCACGAAGGGCGTGAAAATGAAAGATTCTCTAGCCCTCGCAAACCTAATAGCGTCGGGGTCGGAAAAGTACAAGAGTTGGCCAAGGGAGGCCAGATGGGATAGATGAAAGTGAGGAGCCTGGCACAAGTAAGTGGAAGCAATGCCAGGACTCAACTAAGGGCCCCGTGGTCGCCATTCCACGCTCCAAAGTTCAGAGCCCCTGGGGCACCTTTTAGTCGCCTCTTACGACAGGCAGGAGATACCATGGGTGTTATTCCACCGCCCCCACGTACAGAGGGATTTCCTAATTGTCCTTAAGCTCATTATGCATTGTTTTTGCCCATTCCAGCCATTTCTTAGCCATGGCAGGAGTTATGTTGGCTCTCTTTCTCGGCCTTCTTGCAGCACAAAGACGTCTTCTGACAATTGATGGAGATATTTCAACTCCATAGTTCCTTATTTGATCGCACAAGTCTTTACTGGTGCTTCTTAGATTCATCTTAGCCATTTGAATCAATTTTCGTTGCATACGGGGGCTCATTACCGGTTTCCAACCACATTTCCCCTTGATTTCAAAGCAGAGCTGGTTCTACTAACCGATGCCTGCGAAAGATTCAATTTCGTAACAATAACTTGTTGGGAATAACTACAATCTATATATATAAAATAACTTGTCCTGACTGACTGACTGACTGACTGACTGATTCATCATCGCCGAGCCAAAACTACTGGACATAAAGAAACGAAATTTTGGGGATACATTCATATTAATATGTAGGTGCCCGCTAAGAGAGGATTTTTGGATATTCCGTCGCTAAGGGGGTGAAAAGGGGGGTGAAATTTTAAAATTAGTGTATCTATATCTCAAAACTTTGAAAGTTTACAGATGTAAAAATTGGTAATTAGAATCTCCTTTAAAAATAAGGAAACACGTATTTTTTTGTTTTCAGAAAATATCAATAGGAGGGGTGAAAAACGCTGAAAAAGTGGTTGAATGCCTTTAATCAGAATACCGGTACTTATATCTCAAAAACTGAAGATATTACAGACCTGAAAATTGGTACTTTTGATCTCTTTTAAAAATAAAGAAACACGTATTTTTTTGTTTTTAGAAAATCCAATTAATGGGGGTGAAAAGAGGGGTGAATTTTGAAAATGAGTGCATCTATATCTCATAACTTTTAAAGTTTACAGATGTAAAAATTGGTATTTAGAATCTCCTTTAAAAATAAAGAAACACGTATTTTTTTGTTTTCGGAAAATCCCAATGGAAGGGTGGAAAAGGGGGAAAAAGAGGTTGAATGCCTTTAATCAGGATACCGGTACTTATATCTCAGAAACTGAAGATATTGCAGACCAGAAAATTGGTACTTTTGATCTCTTTTAAAAATTAAGAAATACGTATTTTTTTGTTTTTGGAAAATCCAATTAATTGGAGGGTGAAAAGGGGGGTGAATTTTTAAAATGAGCGTATCTATATCTCAAAAATTTGAAAGTTTACAGATGTGAAAATTGGTATTTAGAATCTTCATTAAAAATAAAGAAACACGTATTTTTTGTTTTTGGAAAATCCCAATAGGAGGGGTGAAAATGGGTGAAGAAATGGTTGAATGCCTTAAATTAGGATTCTTATATCTCAGAAACTGAAGATATTACAGACCTGAAAATTGGTGTTTGGGATTTCCTTTAAAAATAAAGAAACACGTATTTTTTTGTTTTTGGAAAATCCAGTTAATGGGGCGTTGAAAAGGGGGTGAATTTTCAAAATGAGTGTATCTATATATCAAAACACTTGAAGTTGATAGATGTTAAAATTGGTATTTGGAATCTCCTTTAAAAATAAAGAAACCGGTATTTTTTTGTTTTCGGAAAATCCCAATAGGAAGGGTGCAAATGGGTGAAAATATGTTGAATGCCTTTAATGAGGCGACTTATATTTCAGAACCTGAAGATATTACAGGCCTGAAAATTGGTATTTGGGATCTACTTTAAAAATAAAGAAACATGTACTTTTTCGTTTTTGGAAAATTCAAATAACGGGGGTTGAAAAGGGGGTGAATTTTTTAAATGAGCGTAATTGCACCTTAAAACTTTAAAAGTTTACAGATGAAAAAATTGGTATTCTGAGTCTCTTTTTAAAAATAAAGTAACGTGTGTTTTTTTCAGAAAATCCCTATAGGAGGGGTGAAACAGGGGTTGAATGCCTTTAATGAGGATACTCAAATATCAGAAACTGAAGATGTTACAGTCATGAAAATTTAAATTTGGAAACTCCTATAAAAATAAAGGAACACATAATTTTTTTTGTTTTAGGGAAATCCAAACATTGGGTGGGGGAAGGGGGGTTATTTTTTAAAATGAGTGTATCTATATCTCGAAACTGTAAAAGTTTACAGACGTAGAAATTGGTATTTGGAATCTCCTTTCAACATAAAGAAACATGTATTTTTTGTTTTCGGAAAATCCCAATAGAACGGATGAAAAGGAGTGAAAAGTGGGTTGAATGCCTTTAATGAGGATACTTATATCGCAGAAACTGAAGATATTACAGCCTGAAAAAAGGTATTTGGGATCTCCTTTAAAAGTAAAGAAGCATGTACTTTTTGTTTTTGGAAAATCCAAATAGTGGAGGGTTGAAAGGGGGGTGAATTATTAAAATGTGTGTATCAATATCTCAAAACTTTCAAACTTTACAGATGTAAAAATTGGTACTTAGAATCTACTTTCAAGATGAAGAAACACGTATTTTTTTGTTTTCGGAAAATCCCGATAGGAGGGGTGAAAAAGGGTGAAAAATTGTTGAATGCCTTAAATAAGCATACTTAAGGATACTGAAGATGTTACAGACCTGAAGATCGGTATTTGGGATCTTCTTTATAAATAAAGAAACATGTATTTTTTGTTTTTAGAAATTACAAATAGTGGGGGGTGAAAGGGGTGGGTGTATTTTGAAAATTAGTGTATATCTCAAAACTTCAAACGTTGTATGTATGTATGTATGTTTAGTCATCAGTCCGAAGGCTGGTTGGACCCTCAACAGTTCCGCCATGAGCTGTCATAGATGGCCTAGGCATCACTAGGGAAATGAGGAGTGAGGTAGTTTCCCGTTGCTTTCCTCACCGAGCCAGAAGTTGCTATATCAGTATGCCAAGCCCACTGAAAAGGATGCACCAACCGACCCTGTGAGCAACAGTTTCACACCATTCATAGCAGGGACTGGCTGCGTAAGGAATGGCATTACTATCATCGCTCATACCTCAGTCACTTTCATTTTGTCAAAGCCAAGGATAAGACAGAGACAGATCAATGAAAGTAACAAAATTGCTCTAGCCCATACCAGAAGACTTAGTGCAGTGTAAACACTAGGTCCCGCCAGCAAAGGCCGTGCAGATGTAAAAAAAATTGATATTTAGAATCTCCTTTGAAAATAAAAGAACACGTATTTTTTTGTTTTCTGTAAATCCCAATAGGGGTGAGGGGGTGAAAAGTATGAATAAGGGTTTGAATGTCTTTAATGATGATACGTATATTTCAGAAACTGAAGATATTACAGACCAAATAGTTAGTGTATGGAATCTCCTTTAAAAATACAGAAACATTTATTTTTGTTGTTTTTGGAAAATCTAATTAATGGGGGTTAAACAGGAGTGACAAATTGAGGTGAATTTTTAGAAAGACTATACCTACAGTATATCTCAGAAACGTAAAATGTTACAGACGTAAAAACTGGTATTTGGAATCTCCTGTTAAAGCAAAGAAACAGGTATTCTCGGAAAATCCAATGAAGGGTCGGGGGGGGGGGGGGTAAAAAATTGACAAATTAATTGAATTAATTGTATGAGGATACTTACATCTAATAAAAACTAAAGTTTTTACAGACGTGAAAATTGGTATTTAGATCTTCTTTAAAAATAAAACGACGCATTTTTGGGGGGGGGGAAATCATCTTTGGGGGTGGGTGTGAAAAGGAGTTGAATTCGTTTCATGAGGACACATATATAAAAAACTGAAGATAATCGGTATTTAGAAGATTTTTACTATTAAAAAAACAATTTTTTTTGCCGGAAAATTCACTTAGGGGAGGGGGGAGTGTGGAAGTAAGTGAAAAAAGTGAATTATTTTTATGGGATCAATTATATCTCAAAACTGAAGGTAACACACGCGAACATTGGTATTTGGAATCTCCTTTAAACATAAAGAAACACGCCTTCTTTTTTCTTGGGGTGGGGTGGGGGGTAAATGAACTTAAACGCAGTGGGGAGAAAACGCAGGTGAGACCAATTGATTTTACTGTTCCTAATGTACTTAACTTATAAGGAGCCTCCGTCTCTCAGGCGGCAGCGCACTGGCTTCTCACCGCTGGGTTTCGTGGTTCAAATCCCGGTCACTCCATGTGAGATTTGTGCTGGACAAAGCGGAGGCAGGACAGGTATTTCTCCGGGTACTCCGGTTTCCCCCGTAATCATTCATTCCAGCAACATTCTCCAATATCATTTCATTTCATTTCTCATTCATTAATCATTGCCCCAGAGGAGTGCGACAGGCTTCGGCAGCCGGCACAATTCCTATACTCACCGCTAGCTGGGGGCTTATTCATTCCATTCCTGACCCAGTTGAATGACTGGAAACAGCCTGTGGATTTTCAATGTACTTATTCTGATCATAAACAGATCATTTTTAATCTTTCCAGGGTTCGTTTTCAAGTTCCATATTTTCCTTTGGAGAACCTTCTAAGATTACAGTAGATTCTTCTGGCATATAAATAAAAATGTAAACACATTTGAAATAAACGATAGGTATAAAATTGACCGTGCAATTGTTCACTTCTATAATAAGGTCAATAATACACGGAAGTATGTCATTCGCATCGCCAGAAGTTCTGCGCACTTGCCTACGGGCGACAATGGTGGTGGTCATACTGTCATCTATGGCAATGGCAGCAGATGTAATTTACCGACAAGTAGAGGTCTTGCATCTTGCTGTGGGGTCCAGAACATCAATAATAAAAGTAAATAATAATAATAATAATAATAATAATAATAATAATAATAATAATAATAATAATAATAATAATAATAACGTTCTGGACCGTCGTCAAAATGTGCGGAGCTCGCTGGAAACGGGTCCTGGTCGGGTAATGACTACGATTGCAGTCCGGTCGCCGGTTCAGTACCACCAAGTCACCCAAGAGGACACCACGCCGGATCTCCTCACGGATTTGATCCACATTAAAAATGCTTATAAGAAAACATGGCTAAGATTTAGGGACCCAACTGACCGGATGGAATACCTGGACCTAGCCCGGGAAGTACGAAATCGATTGCTGGAAATAAAGATTGAAAAATGGGATGAACCTTGCCGCAATCTCTCAGAAAATGAGTCAGATCGCGAATGTCGGCGGGTTATATATAAAACGATAAGCATTCAATTATAAGTTCCAGTATAATACCGTAGCGAAGCACGGGTATCTTGCTAGTTTGTTATAAAACGAAAAACTTCTCTCCATTTTATAAACATGCTCCCAGTTTTGTCTCCTGAATTTGCTCCTAAATATGCGGCTCCCAAAATTAAGGTTAGTGGCCACCCCTGGTCTAGACAAAGCCATTGGTGTGGATAGGTTAGGGTAGGGTCTGGACAAGGTCATTTGTCTGGATAGGTTAGGGTAGTGGGTCCTGGACCAAAATTACCTTTTTTCTTGCTGTATACTACAGCAGGGCATTCTATGTGGGTTACTGGTGAGAAGATGAAATATCTTTTTCTTGGTAGTTGTGAAAACTTTCATTAAGAATGCCGCAAAGTAGCAAAGCCTGCTACATTGTTCTCGGCAGATAGCGTCTCGAGATCGAGACAGCAGTGCCTCTCTCCATTGTTGGTACAGGACTGTTCTTCTGCTTCACCTACAGGCTTTATTAGTTGTGCTTTTTTATTCGGCGGGTTGATACTTTTGATCATTGATGGGAATGACGTCAAAACGTATTTTACGTTAGCCAATAGCAATGCGAGTAGCAATGGAACATCGCGTGCACTACTGTTCCTTAGGTTGTAAAAGTAAATGAACTTCTGGCAGGTGGATCCCTGAACATGGCAATGAACACATCTCTTCTCTAAAAGGAATTCCTCGTAAGTTTCGCATGCTTTCTACATCATCTCCTCCTTATACAACTTGCGTGAATAGGTCTGCAATTTTACCAAGTGTCCTATTAACAAGACATCTTCGTATTGTTACGGCCTCTCTACTACATCAATATATTTTCTTCTTACCGTCTGCCATCCGTCGCATTCTACTGCTGTCATTTTCTCTCCGTCTGCTTGCCCACCTAGCTGTTCACAAACTGGCCTGTTCCCCTGCACTGCTGCTGCTCCGCTGTGACGTCACGCTTGCGTATTTTTCGTCGAGTAACTTCTGGACTCGCTTCACCACCCATATAAGCGTGCTATTACTTCGTTTCGCGGGTCAGACATCGAGTGAAAACATCCCTGAGTGGAGAGAGCGGAACATTTCGCAGGCGGCTGGCCCGTTGCGATGTTTTACATTTTTATTCTGTGAAAAGCTGCATTGGAAATCTTCAGACTAGGTGAGCAAATGTTATAACCTTTTCATCTTTCATCAAGATTTGAACACTGAACGATTGATTATTCTGTGCCTTTATGGGTCTCATTCTAACAGAGTCATTCAGACTGATATCTTAATTAATCTTCTACTTTAAATGATAAACTGTACCTGGACAAATGTTAGAAGTGTTGCCATTTCCAGAACTTTTCTTGAGGCCGGAGCGGAGTAGCGTATACGAGTCTAACACTTGGCCACCTGGATTCCTCGCTGTACAACTTGTAAGGAGTCTCGGTTTCAGAGCACTAAAGGTGTGTTATGTCCGCATTCAACTAAAACTAAACTATTAGAATGGCGGTAACAGCCGGCGTGCGTTCTACTTCCTAGCGTTTGGCGGCAAGTGTCGATGATTTGAATTTTTACAGGGACGTACTTCGTAGCGTTGCGCAATAACCTGCGAGAACAGATTAAGAGCTTCCAAAGTGAGTTCCTGTATATATCAATTGGTAAAACTTACGGTACCCACTGGGTGAAACTTACGTTTGGGGCCGATGACTTTCGGTGTTAGACCCCTTAAAACAACAAGCATCAAACTTAGGTTAGATATCGAACATACCGGGGACGCCACCTTTAAATCAATATAAAGTATTATTCAAGTATGCTTTATGAAGCATATACTAATTTTCAAAATTTACTTCAACAGATTCTTTTAACACCGCAGATTATATTGACAACACCTTTCATAATAATTAGAAATACGTTCAGCAACTGGCTATTGCAGCCATTCCAATAGTTTACTTGAATACTGAACCGACAGGTGGCACATACAAACCACACATTTAGCGCTCACACGGCTATTCCTTACCGCTCCTTACAAGCATTCTCTTTGCTTACAAGTTGTGCAGAAAAGAGGGTGTACAGCGAGGAATCCAGGTGGCCGAGTGTTGGACTCGTATACGCTACTCGGAGGCGGTCGCTCACACTGCCAATTTATAGGGTTTAAGCAGCCTGGAAAAATCCCCCTCCCTTTCCTTCCCTTCTCAGTCTGTCTTTTTTTTCTTTCTTTTTTTCACGGTATTAGGTCGTATATTTCTGTCTTGTAACGTGCTCTAACTCTCTTACCCCCTTTTGGGTTTGATATTTGATTGCAAGTGTGGCCTTTAATCACTATTGTCAAATTGTATTAACACGCCCCCCTTCTTTCTTAATTAGTGTATTTTAAAAAATATACCGTATGTAAAATAAAATCTATACTAATTGCGGTTTTCTGCCGAATACGGGTCTTGGGCTTTCGCAGAAACTTATTGGTGTTATTCGCAAGAATTATTTTAATCAAGATCTGTCTCAATTGCATTTTGTTGGTAAAAGGGCCGAGCCGTTACTAAAATCTTAGTGATTCCTATTCTTGGATTGTTGCCCTTTGCCTGTTCTAGTCATTTATGGTTGAAATATAACTTGTTATTCCCTTTTCTTTAATTTTGTTTGTTGTACGCCCCCTCCCCTCTGTTCTCTCTCTCTCTCTCTCTCTCTTTTGTTCACTCTGCACTTATCACGGACGGCCCTCTTGGTCGGCCCGCCGAAGTTCCGCTGACTCTGCTGACTGATAAATGTCATGTTTAACACATCAGTTTTTGTGTTGCCGTAACCTAACGAGATTTATGGTTTGGGGTATCAAACATATGCCTTTCCGTGGTCTGACAAATTCCCACCAGTGAAATGATACATGCCTGCCTTGGGCGCTGAGCAGCTCAAAACGTATACGGTACTGTTTGATGATCCTTTGTGTCGTGGGTCGATCATTTTTTCATTACCTGTGCTGTGATTTACATCGTTTTCGTCATTCCTATGAATATATCATTTATTGATACCACACATTATTCTTTTCGCCACAGTATTCCATAAATTAATCACTCAGCTATACAAATAGGTCATGTGTAAGTCTCTGGCAACGAGTCTCGTCGGCGAAATACCATGGAGATTATTTCCGAAGAAAGGCTAGAGACCTTTATTCTACTGGGCAAAAACCAGGCTCGAAATGAAAGTCCCCGAGGAAGCGATCAAGAATCCATCTCAACAAGGGCACATATCAAAACATAACAAGCATGCAATCAACCAGAGATAGATCGTGCATCGATTACTCAATGAAAGCGGAATTAAACAAGGGGAGAAAACAAAATGCAAAACTAAACAAAGAGAAACGACGCAATATCACGTTTTAATGTACGGGCAAAGTTATACTAAGTATAAATTCGACATTACAAGAAATTGCTTAATGATAACCATGTACAAAAAAGAGCAAAACTGTTAAACTCACAGTGAGTAAAAGAAAATATATAAAGTGACTTACAGAAGCTCACAAAGAAAAACGCTCCAGACCTTAAGTCATCAGAGCGATCCACCAATTTAAAGCATAGACTATTTAAATCGATTGAAAAACCGATTATAACACTGGAACACATTTTGGTAAATTATTGCCTGTTTTTATTTGGATTGGGGCAAAAATTAAATCAAGGAACAATAATATTTGAAAAGAAAATGAAAAGTATCTCCGCCACGAGATGGGACACTGATGCCATCTACAAGCAAAGAAGGAGTATATAAAATAGATGTAAAGGAACAGTTATAGAAATGAATTCAAGCCCAACTGAGAGTAATTATGAATCAAGAGATGGATAATTATACGTGAAGACACGGGTGTGTTTATATTTAATTTTTAATTCATGTTTTGGTCCCAGGCCACTGTTCCCAGCACTGCATACAGGTACTTTCCCTTGTGGGGCCTGAGTTCTATGAGCTCGTTAGCGTGTGAGGCCTATGGTCAGCCGGTTCGATTGACGCTGGTCGGAAGCGTTTTTACCATCAGAATGTTGGCGGTGGGGGTATACAATCCTGGATTCTCCGCAGTGTTCATTGATGCGCCAGATGAAGTCGTTAAGACACACCCTCTCCCTCAGCGCCTGCACCAGGCGAGCCCAACATGTCCTCGGACACTCCCGCCACTGGTTGTTACTGCTTGTGAGGTGGCAGTCAGGTCATCAGTCACATTCTGTTCTCTTCGAGCTCGGTGGCGTTAGAGCAACATGCGGGCAGCCATCCTCCTGATCAATAGCGGATTTGCAGCTTCTTCTGTGTCTTTTGGGCCTACCGAGGAATCTTCTTGTCACTTGGGCCTTCTGTTTTCTCCTCTTCCTGGTTGAGACACCTTTCTTTCCTCCGTCCCTGTGTTGGATGGCTTGCTGAAACTGTGGGCGGTCGTTCCAGATCTGACTTGACACAAGCGATCCACTCGTTAGTAAGTCTGCAGGGGTTATGTACCCCAACAACAACAACCTCAACACTCATCACCAATCAACTAGTTGATTACAAAGATGACAGAAAAAAGAGGCTATGTTCATTGTTGATGCCAGTATGTTGAATATCTCCATTAATATAGCTCATAAAATTCAAATGTATGAGATATTAAGGATAAAGTAGTTGTTCTGTAATTTCTTTATTTTTTAATGAAGTTGCTTTAGTATATTCTTTGCTCTAGGCAGCCTTCAAATTGAGGAAGATTTTGAAAATAAATAAAAAAATAGAATTAATATTCCTAGAAATATTTGGAAGGTAGCGAAAATGTAATCAGGTTGCCCATGTTAGCGGTCGAAGTAAATGGAGAAAATACACTCATATTCATAAGAAACAGAACACCTTGAAAGACAGGAGGACATGTTCTGCAGATACAGTGACCGAGGTTCAGCATGTGTCCTAGTCCGTCCTCCATGGGCACTGATAACTTGTTCCATGCACCTGGTTCCACAGTTCACCTTCGGTGGTTCTTGTTGTTGCTAGTCTCCGTGACCCCATAGAACAAAGTGCGCCATTTCTTTCTAAATTGAGAGCCGTGGCTTCCTTGATGCCATCAATCCGTTGTCGCTGTCTTCTCCTGCTACCACCAGTCTTCCCCAGCATTAAGTTCTTTTCCAGTGAATCATGCTTTCTCGTAATATGATCGAAGTACTTTAGGTTTTGTCTGAGTATTAGACCTTTCAGTGAACAGCCTGGGTTGATTTCCTATAATACGGATTTATTATATCTCTCCGCAGTCCACGAAACTCTAAGGAGTTTTCTCCAACACCATAGTTCAAATGCAACTATTCTTCGACGTTCATGCTTTCTTACTGTCCAGGTCTTGCTTCTGTACGTTGCTACTGGGGATCTTCGTCCTCTGAATGTGGGTAGTGTCACTGCCTTTGTGATATACAAGCCGTACTGTAGCTCTGATGACGTCACGCTTTGGGTGGGACTTGAGGCGATACGCATCCACTTCGTCTGAATAACACACTTGTTTAAATTAGTTAAGAACTGTTAACACCTTATAAAACCAAAAACTATTCATAAATATTTGTTAGTTCTGACATACAAGCATATCCTTCCCCGTAACGTTCTATTTCTCGCGTATATCCGTTCGTTTCCGTGAGTACAGGCTAACACTTTGAGACATATTCTTGTAATTTCCATTCCATTTTATAGTCATCTGAAACATTCACATCATACACACTGATAGAAAACAAGCAACCAAATACCAATACAATATACTACAAATGTAAATTATTTCTGTACCACCAATTCAGTACCTACAAGAAAGATTACGAGTAAGCTAACATCCAACAACAAAACACTTACTGTCACTGTCATGAAATTCAGTTATTGTTTAAAAAATGTAGATTTTTAAACAGCAAATAATACCTGAGGCGCCAAACGCTGTGAGTGCACCAGAATCAGGAAACACGAAAAACGTCTTATTGCCTTTGGCTCGCAGATATGCAAAATTCCTTTTCATTGTAGATTTATATTCACTTAAGGACAATTTTTATGACAATTTTTAAAATATTGGTGTTTTTTTAGTTATTACCTAAAATTGTTTGGATTCACCGAGTTTTTCTTCTGTTTTCATGGTCTAGGTAGGTTTGCTTCTGTAAAGATATTATCACAACATAATTGGAAAGAAGATGCCTTAATGCTGGTTCAAATGACAAAATAAATTAATTATTGACTACAAGCAAGTGTGATTACATAGTATACGACATCAAATGATAGTCTGCAAGAAGTAAAAAGGCCGCAACATTGCAAGTCCTGTCCTGTTCCATCGAAATTACACAGGCAACCCATTGTCTTCCGGATGAATTTCAAACTCTGAGTCCTCCTCTGGATTGTTCACAGCTGTTTGAGAGATTCTTATAGAAAACAAGACCTTCGTTTTCTTTCCAAGTCTCCCCGAAATGCTTTCTAAGCAGAAAATTAATGTCCCTAACTTTCACTTCCTTTAAGGCTCTTTAAATCTGGATAACATTAGGCTTCATAGAAGAGTAGGCTTTGCCACGTCTGCATATCCTTCTCCATTCACCAGCGTCCATTCTGAAGGCCACTTCACCTCTTACTAGTGCGTTTCCGTGTTTACTCCTGGTGATCACAACCCTTTTTACAGGAGTAAATTTGAAGTGACACTGACCACAGGGCTTGACAACATCAGCAACTTCATCTTTCCAACACCGATTGACGACTTCTGCTCCCAGCTGGAAAACTATTCCGTGATCCTTGAATACTTCATGGTACTCACTCGGTAATATGACAGTAACTTTCGACCTGAGAACTTTTTCTATACCACCAAAAATTCTATCGGGTGGTAGAAAAGAATGTCCAACCTTTCGATAGAAGATCTTCACCCGTTTCACACTGACAGGAGCCTCTTGTATTAGCCAAAAGCACAGCATACCCAGCATTGTCTGGTTCTTGTTTTGCCCCACACAGCTGTCCGAGATTAGGTGGATGGTGTGGATGCCATTCAAATCTGTTGATGTTAACCTGTAATGCACACAGGACACAATTTCATTAGATCCCTTTGCAAAATCGGTTTCTTTCCAAGTGTAAATAAATGCATTTCCCTGGTTTTTCCACACACCTGATGGGCTTTGGCAGATCCTAAAATTGTACACATACATTTGTCGTGTATAATAAACACTTTGATGTTGCAACTTAGGCAATGTAAGGTTTTCCTGGCAATCAAATGCGAAGGTAATTCACCATTGTCCTCAACTTTCAGCTCATCACAAAAAGCTTTTGCCTCAGCTTTGTGCACAAGCTCGGAAGTAACATCCATGGAGAAAAAAGCTTGTAAAATAGCATTATTCAAACGCAGGGCACAGTGTGTATTAAGCTAGTTTTGCACCTGCAAACCACCTTAAGTAATGACGCTTGGTCAGGATACACAAACTTCTGCTTCTTTATGATGAAAATGGATTTACTCAGTTTTGCTTTGCAAACAGATGTGGATACACACACTTTTGCATCTGTAGGCTGTTTTCGGGGTGCGATTTAAAGCAGACGGAAGCAGTTTTGCTTGAGTTTTAAGGGTCTAATCAACAGACGAAAGCATAGAGAACAAAATGGTGGCAACTACTCATTTTCGAGCAAAAGTGGATTTACTCCATTTTGCATCTGGACGCCTCACCTATACAATTATTTTCATGGAATAACCCTGTTTCATTGCCTATGATATTAAATTTGATTGGAAAGATCGCAGCACTGTTATGTCACAATACATTTCTACCTAAAGTGGTAAAAAGCATAAATTGGACATGAATTTTCAAATACACCGAATTCAAATAAGCCGTAAGTCGGATTACATAAAAATATATCTAACATTACCCATATTTTTCACATAATAATAATAATAATAATAATAATAATAATAATAATAATAATAATCGTATGGCCTCAGCTACCGTGTGCAGACATGTCAATTTCGACGTTCCGTTTTACTCCAGGCCCACCAGATGGCAGACCGAGTACACCGAAACTCTCTTGGGCGTCTATGGCTGAGATTTTAATGAATTTTGTCGGGTAAACACCAAATGTGTCACCAGAGATCTTTTACATGCCGACATCGTACGACATGGAGTGTCGAATGGACTTTTTTCCGCCCTTCAAAAATCCGACTACCTCTGCCGGGTTTGAACCCGCTATCTTGGGATCCGGAGGCCGACACTCTACCGCTGATCCACAGAGGCAGCTATATTTTTGACATAAGAAATTTTTACTCACCATCTGGACGAGACACTCTTATTTCCCTCAGGATTCGGTCTTCAGGAAAGTGGTTGCTACACACAACTGTGTGGTGATTAACTATTAATTTCTCCCTAGGAATAACCTTCTTCCATAACCTAACAGATTACTGAGAACCACTCTGTAGTGATTGGCAACGCTCTTGCTCGAGACTGACGTCGCAGATCTCGAGACTCTCGCGAGAATCTCGAGACCGATCCTCCTGTAGCGCAAGCTGTGCGACGCACCAGTGACTACGACTGTAAACTTGATAGTATATCATTGGCAGTTATTGCGTGAAATAACGTTCTCTTATGAAAACGTGTGAGCCAATACATTTTGTCAAAAGCCAGGAAAAGTACTGCATGTTCAACTATGAACCCCTTAATACCACTAAGGAAAGTGAAAACAGAATGTCAGTATCTCAAACTGTTCACGACTTATTTGGGGTGGACATCTTAGTTGAATAACTGTAGATAGGATGTACACCTACTTGGATACCAGAGGCGTGCATTATACGAACCTGTGCTTTGCTACATATGCAACCCCCATTACACATGAGTGGAACGTGTAATCTAAAATGCCCGACTTTGCTCCAACTCTTTCAGCAGGGGTGATGGGGCAACGCTCTCGAGACAGATTCTCGTGTGCTGCGAGCTGTGCGACGTCCCAGTAACTACGAGTGTAAGCTTGATAGTTATCATCGGCAGTTCTCATATGGAAACGTGTCTGACGATAAATTTTGTCAAAAGCCTAGGAAAGCACGGCATGTTGAACTATGAGCTCCTTAATACCATTAACTAAAGTAAATACAGAATGCCACTATCTTAAACTGTTCACGAGTTATGTCAGGTGGACTTCTTAACTGAATAACCTGTATAGTTTTTTTTAAAAAAAATTGTTATTAGGATGTAAACATACCTAGATGCCTTACAACGTTGTCGGCAGGGTAGCTTATTGTGATTCAGATCGGGCTGGAGGTGTTCTGTGACGATTCCTCTTCATTGATATGCGTTTGTAATTGACGGATCATCCCAGAAGTATATCCGCCGATGTAATTTACTTCCTTTGAATAAGCAACACAGTGGGCTGTGCTATGTGACATCTCTTAAAAATAACCGACATCTACGACTTACGTTGCGTGTCGGACATCGTCTTCAAGTTGTCGCGTACAACTATAGACAATTTCACATGGCACCGTCATATATCGAAGCACCTAATTATGACGCGAATACTCTATAACATTGAAAGGAATTATTTCCTTCGTCACCAAAATATCGGTAAACACAAGCAGTGGTCATGTGTTATTGAATGCGGGGTCTGATAACGATGTACACCTACTTGTCGAAAGAACTGGAGCAAACTGAAGCATTTTAGATTACACATTTCACTCGTGCGTATTGGTGGTTGCATATGCAGCAAGGCGCATCTTGCCTCGTCTCGAGTTCGAATAATGCACGCATCTAGTATCCAGGTACGTGTACCAACAGTAGCCGTCAGGTTCTGTACATTCGTGTACCTACCAGTGCATACAATGCCAGAATGCGTATCCTTTATAATTATGTTATACTGCGTCAAAATAGACCTCGGTAGAAGTGAACGCCCTAGTCGCTTGTTGACACGTATTTACGAAGTTGAGAAGGCCCGTGGTTGGCTATTCGCATACTCGGCACAAACAACATTCAGCTCCGACTACCTGTAGGCCTACGGCACGCTGCTCGCCGCACAATGCGGGGACAACGATCTCGAGATCTCTCGAAATTTCTCGCGAGAAATAGTGCCTGCGCTAGTCTCGAGAAATCCCGAGAAATCTCGAGACCTCGTCTCAGACTGCCCATCACTACCACTCTGCAGTGTTTTAATTTTGTAGTTTATTTTTGTAATGTTATATCGATAGCATAAAATGAATTGAGTTAGTGCATTCAGTGTTTTATTGTCAACCACGATGTGTATATAATAGAATTAAGATTATCAGCGAGAGAAATCACCATGCTAAGAGTTGCTGTGGTACCTGGCTGCAATGCCAAAATTAAACGAGGAGAGTACACTCCAGTATATTTGTGTTTCCTTCTGATGAATACATAATAATTAAGAGGGGAATTCCTCAAGGCAGTATTATTGGACCTTTATTATGTTTTTCTTATAAATATGAGTGATATGTATAAAGAAGTGGAATCAGAGATAAGGTTTTTTGCGGATGAGTTATTCTGTACAGAGTAATAAATACACTGACTGACAGAGCAAATGCAACACCAAGGAGGAGTGGTTCGAAAGGGATGAAAGTTGGGGAAAAAACAGAGACGGCACGGACAAATAATTGATGTTTATTTCAAACCGATATGCAAATTACACAATGCGCACGGCATCGACTCAGTAGGATGTAGGACCATCGCGAGCGGCGATGCACGCAGAAACACGTCGAGGTACAGAGTCAATAAGAATGCGGATGGTGTCCTGAGGGATGGTTCTCCATTCTCTGTCAACCATTTGCCACAGTTGGTCGTCCGTACGAGGCTGGGGCAGAGTTTGCAAACGGCGTCCAATGAGATCCCACACGTGTTCGATTGGTGAGAGATCCGGAGAGTACGCTGGCCACGGAAGCATCTGTACACCTCGTAGAGCCTGTTGGGAGATGCGAGCAGTGTGTGGGCGGGCATTATCCTGCTGAAACAGAGCATTGGGCAGCCCCTGAAGGTACGGGAGTGCCACCGGCCGCAGCACATGCTGCACGTAGCGGTGGGCATTTAACGTGCCTTGAATACGCACTAGAGGTGACGTGGAATCATACGCAATAGCGCTCCAAACCATGATGCCGCGTTGTCTAACGGTAGGGCGCTCCACAGTTACTGCCGGACTTGACCTTTCTCCACGCCGACGCCACACTCGTCTGCGGTGACTATCACTGACAGAACAGAAGCGTGAATCATCGGAGAATACGACGTTCCGCCATTCCCTCATCCATGCCAGGCGTGCACGTCTATGCTGTGGAGTCAATGGTAGTCTTCTGAGCGGACGCCAGGAGTGCAGCCTCCTTCAACCAATCGACGGGAAATTGTTCTGGTCGATATTGGAACAGCCAGGGTGTCTTGCACATGCTGAAGAATGGCGGTTGACGTGGCGTGCGGGGCTGCCACCGCTTGGCGGCGGATGCGCCGATCCTCGCGTGCTGACGTCACTCGGGCTGCGCCTGGACCCCTCGCACGTGCCACATGTCCCTGCGCCAACCATCTTCGCCACAGGCGCTGCACCGTGGACACATCCCTATGGGTATCGGCTGCGATTTGACGAAGCGACCAACCTGCCCTTCTCAGCCCGATCACCATACCCCTCGTAAAGTCGTCTGTCTGCTGGAAATGCCTCCGTTGACGGCGGCCTGGCATTCTTAGCTATACACGTGTCCTGTGGCACACGACAACACGTTCTACAATGACTGTCGGCTGAGAAATCACGGTACGAAGTGGGCCATTCGCCAACGCCGTGTCCCATTTATTGTTCGCTGGGTGCGCAGCACAGCGGCGCATTTCACATCATGAGCATACCTCAGTGACGTCAGTCTACCCTGCAATTGGCATAAAGTTCTGACCACTCCTTCTTGGTGTTGCATTTGCTCTGTCAGTCAGTGTAAGTTACAAGATTGTGAGTGGCTGCAAAATGACCTCGATAATGTTGTGAGATGGACAGCAGGTAACATTATGGTGATAAACAGGGTTAAAAGTCTGGTTGTGAGTTTCCATTGATGGGGTGAAAGTTCCTTATGGGAATCATTGAAAGCACCTAGGTGTTAATATACGAAAGATCTTCATTGGGGTAATCACATAAATGGGATGTTAAATGAAGGGTACAGATCTCTGCATGAGGTTATGAGGGTATTTAGGAATTATAGTAAGGATGTAAAGGAGAGGGCATATAATTCTCTGGTAAGGCCCCAACTAGAGTATGGTTCCAGTGTATGGGACCTTCACCAGGATTACTTGATCCAAGAACTGGAAAAAATCCAAAGAAAAGCAGCTTGATTTTTTCTGGGTGATTTCCAACACAAGAGTAACACTACAAAAATGTTACAAAGTTTGGGCTGGGACAACATGGGAGAAAGATGAGCTGCTCGACTAAGCAGTATGTTGATATAGATGTTGATTCCCATAGGGAACCTGAAATATTTGTCCAGAATGAATAAATTTATAATACCAACTAGCAAATGTACCTGTGCTTCGCTACAATATTGTATAAGGATTTTTCTGTAAATTACTGTAAAGACAGTGAGTAAGATTAGACTAAATTGCATTTATAAATGGACTTCACCATGCGACGACTTGTTCGGTGTTCTACAAGAATGACCCTATGACATTTTCTCGTATCTCCTGTATTTATGGGTTAGAATCAGTCACTGAATGGGATGAAATTTGGTAGTTTTCACATACTACTTTATATTTTTAATACCCATGTGACACTAGAATCATAACATTTGGCCACTAGTCATGTCAATGTCATGATAGCATCTTTCCTATAAGTATGCCAAATGATAACTCATACGTGTAAAAAGTACAAAATTAACACGTTGGCTGCCAGAGCGGTACAATGTACCGCTGAGTGAGTGTCTTATGAGGCCACGGCGTGACAGGTGTTGCTATATGAATTTCTCTGCCGGGCCGGCGGACCGCTGAGCTGTTGAATTCCCTATGCTAGCGTACCGCTATGGCCTCGGAGCAAATCCTGGCGTGCTTCGTTTCAATCAGTTTAGCCATGCTCTTACATGTGCCGGGTTAGCTAACTCGCAAGCTCAAGATTTTGAAGATTGTGGGTTTGAATCCTACTGTCGGGAAACCTGATTATGGTTTTATGTGATTTCCCATGTTCACTCCAAGCTTATGCTTACCTAATCAATAGGCCACACTGATTCCTTCCAGATTTTTGCACCCATACCTGAGCTGATTTATACGCTTATCGCAGTAAATATAGCGTAAACATGAACATTATCTAAATTGACAACATTCACTGACAACATAGCAACATTCTACATTACCATTGAGTACTTGGCAAGAAATAAAGGGGAAATAAATATATTTCAAATTTAATTTGGTGAAGAGTGTTTTGTGTTACAAAACCTAATTGATCAGTTTGACATGGACACTACTTACCAGAATTCTCACACTGAAGGGCTAGCGTCATTGTCTTCCAAGTTCGAGAAGAAAATGGTTTCTTTTTTATAACTAACCTCTCCGTTCACTGGTAAATATAATTTAGAAATATCTCGCAAGTATTTCACACACACCCTACTGTAAAACAATGAGTGCCTTGCGATTGTAGTCCTAAGCGCTAGTAAACAACTCGTGGCACACTCTGTTATCTACAATGTTTACTATCAATAATGCAAGCCTCTAGTACCGCTAGACTGTACCGCTCTGGCCGTCTAGGCAAAACCATCCAGTGGACTTTTCTGTGGGGCCACGGCGGTACCTCGGGGCGCTGGGAATTTTTATTGTATTTCGTACGTACATTAAACACTTGAGTGAAATATCACTTCGAATGTTGCTTTACTGCTTATTTACTACATGTATAGAAGAAAAAATGCTTTGGCCACCGGCAGTCAACGTGTTAACTTGAAATGGAGAACCACAGCTCTATTTAATGTACAAGGGATAGAAATAGACAAAATGTCATAGAAACCTCCTACCAAAATGAAAGGCGATTGTGCTTTCTGTTTTGCGATACAACTTACCGGTTAGCCAACAATTATCCAGAAACTAAGGTCTGCACTGTTGTTGAAATTGCATCCATATTCTGATATCTTCCGGGGCCAAAAGTTATACAATTGCATAACTTAGAATATTTCCTCAAAGAAAAGAGTGTCCAGGCTTCGGGATTAGCACTCGCATATGTACGGAGTAAGAAAATAATACAGTTAAGGAAGATGAAATTAACAGAAAATAGGTTAATAATCGGACAGCTGGATAGGACAAGAATACGTAAATACCAATTGAATGTATTGGAAAATCAAATGCCGCTCAATAAATTTTGCCGATATGAGTTAAGGATATAAGAAAGCGGTAACAGAGGAGAAATTTTGGTGCAGGTATTCTTAGGTAAACAGATAAGAAGTCTACCCAAAGAACAACCACGACTTTACAGGAATGATGATGAAAATGGCAATACGTTACTTCCCTGCTGGCAAGCAGTCAGAGACATTGCCATGGTAACCTGTAGATTCGTTGTTGGTCTGTCGGTCACTCAATGCAGAGCATGATACCTGCAGAAAATAGTAATTTTCTCAGTCACTTAAAAGAGTAAGGTAAATTATGAACATAATAAAAGTTGTTTATAATGAAGAGACGTTTCACATACAGTCCATGGCATTCACAGAAAGACAATAGTATAAGAGAAAATGGAGGAAAACCGTTCGGGTTTTCCTATGAACACCCAGTCTATTCCAAGATTTTAAAATGATATGCATATCAAAACCTTTCCCTGGATATGTATACACTAAATATGACGTTTGGTCGAGATCTAACCAGTCGTTTTACCGTGATGGTGGAACAAACAGACAGACACGAAAAGAAAAAAACCGATTTGGTATTCAGTTCACCTAAAACGAATAAATACCTGAAAAATTGGCAAAACAAACGAAATTATAGACAGCGGAACCCCTACAACTTTATAGATGTAGTTGGACCGATTGAGGTAGACAGGAAAGACCCACCAATTACAAAAAGTGAGTTTAATATGGCTCTACACTTATTAAAGGATAAAAAAAACCGTAGGTGTTGATAACACTTCAGCAGAGCTCCTAAAGAACTGTGGAGATAACGTGAAAGAGAGATTGTTTGATAACATTACAAACTGCTATGAAGAAGGAGTCATACCTACTGATTTCATAAAGAGCCAGACAATAACACTCCCAAAGAAAGGAAATGCCAAGAACTGTTCAGATTACAGAACAATATCCATTCTATCACACGCTTCTAAAATCCTACTGACAATACTTAAAGGTCGAATCTGCACGAAAAGTTGATGAATTTGGGACTTACCTTAAATCACAGTTCAGTTGTTGGATAAGTGAAGGGAGTAATGTGGATACACTTTGGGCTAAATTCAAAGGAATCGTTTGGGAAGGAGAGAAGAGATTTGTACCTGTTAAGAAGGGTAAAATGACCTCAGACCCTGTTTATTATACAAGGGAAGTAAGAAAATTAAAAAGAAAATGTAGAATAGTAAACAGGAAAATCAAAGAAGGTAGGGAGAGTAGAGAAAGTAGAAAACAGCTAATGAGGGAACTGAATAGAGTGAAAAAGGAAGCAAAAGAGAATTATATGAATGGCATTCTTCAAGAGCGTAATGACCACAAAGGGAAATGGAAAAAGCTGTATTCATATATCAGGAATCAAAAAGGAAAAGGAATCCAAATTCCTACAATGGTGGGAGAAGGGGGTGAACACTATTTAACAGATACTGAGAAAGCAAACCTATTTAGTAGGGAATTTAGAGATTCAGTAGATGATTGTCAAGAGTTGGAAACCGAAACAGAAGATAAGAGAGGGAGAGAGACAGAGGGAAACAAGAAGCTTCTCATTCACAAATGAAGATATTTTCAGAGAAATCAACTGCTTCAGCAAGGAAAAGCAGCAGGAAGTGATCAAATTACTGGGGAGGTATTAAAGACAATGGGGTGGTACATAGTGCCTTATTTAAAATTTCTCTTGGACTATGTCATAAATAATAGTGTAATACCAAAGGAATGGAAGGAATCTATAATAATACCAATTTATAAAGGAAAGGGTGATAAAAGGAAACCAGAGAACTACAGACCAATCAGCCTGACCAGTATAGTTTGTAAAATACTGGAGAGTTTAATAGCAAAGTACATCAGAGGGATATGTGATGATAAAAATTGGTTCATGAGGAGCCAGTATGGATTTAGAAAGAAATGTTCTTGTGAGGCACAACTGGTGGGATTTCAGCAGGACATATCAGATCAGTTGGATTCAGGAGGTCACTTAGATTGCATAGCCATAGATCTTTCCAAAGCCTTTGATAGAGTGGAACATGGAATATTATTAAAGAAATTGGAGAGAATAGGATTGGACGTAAGGGTTACACGTTGGATAAAAGCATTTCTAAATTCAAGGGTTCAGAAAGTCAAAGTAGGAAATAATGTATCGCAGGAAGAGAAAGTTTCGAAGGGAATTGCACAGGGTAGTATAATCGGTCCGTTACTTTTCTTAATATACGCAAATGATTTAGGGAACAATATAACATCAAAAATAAGATTGTATGCAGATGACATAATTGTTTATAGGGAAATAAACAACATTGAGGATTGTTCAGAATTACAAAGGGACCTTGAAAGTATCCAACAATGGGTTGAAGAAAATAATATGAAGGTTAATGGAGGCAAATCAACTGTTACAACTTTTACAAACAGGAGCTTTAAAACTGAATTTGAATATACTTTGGATGAGGTAGTTATCCCAAAAGATGGCAAGTGCAAATACTTAGGTGTAAGATTTGAAAGTAATTTGCACTGGAAGGGTCATGTTGATGATATTGTTGGGAAAGCATACAGATCGTTACATGTCATAATGAGGCTACTTAAAGGATGCAACAAAGAATTAAAAGAGAAAAGTTACTTAAGTATGGTTCGTCCATTATTGGAATATGCAAACAGTGTTTGGGATCCTCACCAAGAATACCTAATAAAAGAAATAGATAGTGTGCAGAGGAAAGCAGCAAGATTTGTAACAGGGGATTTCAGGAGAAAGAGTAGTGTGTCCCACTATCGGCAGCCCTGAAGATGGTTTTCCGTGGTTTCCCATTTTCACACCAGGCAAATGCTGGGGCTGTACCTTAATTAAGGCCACGGCCGCTTCCTTCCAACTCCTAGGCCTTTCCTATCGCATCGCCGCCGTAAGACCTATCTGTGTCGGTGCGACGTAAAGCCCCTAGCAAAAAAAAAAAAAAAAAAAAGAGTAGTGTGTCAGAAATGTTAAAGGAACTTGGGTGGGAAACTTTAAATGAGAGAAGGGAGAAAACTAGACTTATAGGTTTATATAGAGCCTATACAGAAGCAGCATGGGGAGATATCCGTGAGAGGCTTCAGTTGGAAAATAATTATATCGGCAGGACTGACCACAAATATAAAATTAGAAGGAATTTTAGCAGAAGCGATTGGGGTAAATTTTCATTCATTGGGAAGGGTGTGAAGGAGTGGAACAGTTTACCAGGGGTAGTGTTTGATCCTTTTCCAAAATCTGTACAGATATTCAAGAAGAGAATAAACAGCAACAGAGAAAATAAATGAAATGTTAGAGGGCATTCGACCAGTACAGGTTATTGTAAATAAAAAATGTGTGTGAATAAATTAATTCCATCCCCTGGTCTAAGGAGTTTGGACAGCCAAAGTAGGGGACTGCCTGTAGGGGTGAAGTACAGTGGGGACTTCGAGGGCCCTGGGACCGCTACGGTAGCTGTGAAGGCCCTTCAGGAACTCTGAAAAGTGGTGGTAAAAGGGGCTCTGGTTAAGACGCAGCAGGTCGTTATGCTACTTAGGTTCCAGAATGGGTAAAGAAAAGAAAAAGTAAATAAATGCAATGTAAATTTTAATCTTATACCAGTTGTATAGTATCATTTGAAGTAATTCCACACATACTGTATATCAGATGACTATATTTGTAAGTAGTACAGGAGATATTATAAGTAGAATTTTGTAAACAATGTAAATTTATTAAGGATGAGCTGTGTGTTTAATAGAAAAAATTGTTAGCGTAAATTATATAATATTGTATTATAGGAAAATTTTCTTCTCTTGTTAATTTAATATTTAGTGCTTGACAATAATGTATTTTAGTGTACCATTTGCCACCGAGGTAAACACCTCATTTGCAAATAAAGAGATTTTGATTTGAAAATTGAACATAATTTAGATGACTACCAATATGGCTTCAGAGCAGGTAGGGGTACTAGAGAAGCAATTCTACCTTTGCATCAAATCCTGGAGAGAAGACTGGAAGTTAACAGGAAAACTTATGTAACTTTCGTAGATTTAGAGAAAGCATTCGACAAGGTTGACTGGAAGTTATTGTTTCAAACTCTGAGAACGTTGGGTCTTGATTGGAAAGACAGATGTTTGCTTTTTAACCTGTATAGAGCCCAAAGCACAGAAATAAACATCAATGGAACAAGAGAAGCAAGAATAAGAAGAGGAGTGCAGCAAGGCTGTCCCTTATCACCTTATCTGTTTAATATTTTCATAGAATTCACTATTAGAACAGTAAAAGAAAAAACACAGGGATAAATTTTAATGGTAAACAAATTCATAGTATTCGCTTTGCAGATGATATTGCATTGATAGCTGATTTAGAGCGCACGATGCTCAGTATACTAAACAACACGTTAGAGAAGTTCAGGCTAAAAATAAACACAAAGAAAACAAAAATGATGGTCGTTCAAAAGAAGAACACTGAATTGGAAACAAACATTAAATTAGGATGTGAAAAAATAGATCAGGTTAAAGAACTTTGTTATCTGACTAGTGTTATTACCAATGATAATCAGTGCCTGACAGAAGTCAAAAGAAGAATTGCTATGGCAAAACAAGTGTTTCAATACAGGAAAAATCTATTGTTAAATAAGCGCATAGGAATTGAAACCAGGAAGAAATTTGTTAACACCTTTGTTTGGAGTGTGCTAACTTACGGTTGCGAGACTGAAGCACAATCAAGACCAGAAGCTGTGGAAATGTGGTTCTGGAGAAGACTGACAGGGACGAGTTGGACAGAAAAAAAAAGACTAATATCCAAATCTTGAATGACGTTAATGAGAAACGGACTTAATTTATTCAATAGAGCAAAGGAAAGCTAAATTTCTTGGACACGTCCTACAACATGACACCTTTCTCCAGAATGTCTTTGAAGGAAAGGTCCTAGGGAAGAAGTCTAGAGGAAGACCACGTCTCTCATACCTTAGGAACATAATCACTCAGCTAGGTTTTGCTTCTTATGTCACGATGAAAGGGACTGATGAAGATCGTGGGATGGGGCTGCAGCGAAAAGGCTTAGCCTTTAGATAATGGACGGTGGAGTTGGACCGTTACTGGACATTATAAATTTTCCAGCTAACTCATTCTTGGTTGCCAGCGTTTCGCCCCAGTGTGCTAAGTTGGGCCCAGTATTGAACAGTATGTTCTGAGCTGTCAGTGGAGAGATGGCGTGGAATGACATTAGTAGACGAATAAGTTTGAGCGGTGTCTTTAAAAGAAAGAAAGATCACAATATGAAGATAAAGCTGGAATTCAAGAGAACAAATTGGAGCAAATACTCGTTTACAGGAAGGGGAGTTAGGGATTGGAATAACTTATCAATGGAGATGTTCAATAAATTTCTAATTTCTTTTAAATCATTCAAGAAAAGGCTAGGAAAACAACAGATAGGGAATCTGCCACCTGCGCAACTGCCCTAAATGCAGATCGGTAGCGGCTGATTGAGTGATCTTGTATATTTCTTAGTCTTAATTCTGCAAATTAAAATTAATTACCCTTGCTGCTATTGAGAGCATTTTCTTTCCTACATTTCTTTATTTTATATAAACTTTATTGCACACAAGTCGTACAAAATTAGGATACCTTAATTAATACAGAGATGTATGATTGATTTCACACGATTTTTACACGTCAGTACATGATATCGGTCACAATGCTTTCCACAGAGTTCACATATGCACATCGAGTCTGGGTCGTGATATGTCTTCGACCTGCAGATTATGTGATGGTAGCCATGGAATTTACAAAGTGTCTCAGCTCCTGTTCATCATGGCCTCTGAAGAGTAGAACTCTGGCCATATCTCCCTCTTTTTCTTCTCCCTCTCTAACCGCAGTTTCTTCCAGTTGGCTGTGCAGGGCATCTCAGTTCCTCCATTAAAAATGTTTCTCTCGAGAGTTTGTGTGCTAGTCTTGACTTGGTGTACTTTGAAATACCGAGGGCTGCTTTCAAGAATCTGGCCTTCACTCTTTCCATTCGTAGTAGGTCTTTATAGCTTAACTTTTCCCATGTTATTTCTATTCCGTATGTTAGAATAAGAACGATTTTGGCTTCAAAGAGGGTCATAGCTGTATCCAGGGGAAGTTTGCTTAATGACTTGATGTCGTAGATGGCTTTGGTTGCGGCAGCTGCTCGTTGTGTTGTGTGGATTCTGTACGAGTGTGCTGTTGTCTGTTTCTTTATTTTGCTCCCCTATTGTATGACTTAATTCATTCAATTTATTTCGTAAGCTGTTAATATTCAGCTTCAAGAATCGCGCAGTAAAGGCCACAATGTTATTACCTTCCACATAGAGTTTATCTGTAGCAGTGTCATTCTGAAATCCATAACTGTCAAAATTACCATTATTTCGCTCCAGTATGACGGCGGGTTTGTTCCCATTTATTCACGTGGAGGTACATCTCCAACAAAGGAGGCTTGCAGTGGTGTGGCAGTCCAAATGAAGAGCCTGGGTGAAATTCTGATAATTTCCTGATTGAGAAGGCCTAAAAAGTGAAATTCAATTATGGTTTCCTTCTGTGCAACTTCATTTTTGACGAATGACTTAATTCTGTACAAACAACAAGGTATCATTAAGGGTGAGAATTTATTTTTCGTAAAAGCAACTCTCTTGGTGCCAGGCAGTAGTGCGAGAACCCACCCTTTAAATTGCCAGAGCCGATCTGGTCGGCCTTTAACAATCCAGTCGGAAGTTGCCAGAGCCGATTACATCGGCCGGCTTATAATTCTGTGATATACATAATTTTGAGGCAACCTATAGTGACGTGCATACTTTTGTTACAACCCGTAGTAAAGGGGCTACATGTTATTGTGTGCCTGGCCTTGCTTTGGCAGTTCTAAGAGGGTGTTATACCTTTCACAAGAGTCGTTTCCTGTGTTTACAAATACCGCTAACGGGCCAGTAAGAGATTGCTCCTTGCAGTGAGTGGATTTGTGACAGGAAAATGGCATGTTGTTCACGTGATATTTTTTCAGCAGGTATTGATGACAATAAATTAATGCAGTATTTGGAACAGTGCGAAGTTAACACGGATGATTTATCGGATAGCGATAGGGAATTTAGTTCAGAGAGTAGTGACAAAATTATACCGGACAGGTCCGCGGAAACACCGCAGCTAAAGTAGAGACGTTTAATTGTGTCTAGCAGCACTAAAGCTACTCTGACTATGGTGGTAGATGAAACTAGTGATAACGAATATGATGATGATGTCTCTGGAGAACATTTTGTGGAAATTTGTCCCAATGAACCCGACAACATTCCTCAACCTCCTGTCTCCTTCAAGGAAGTTCTTGGACCTAAACATGCCCTACCGTCTGATTCTCCGCCCATATCATACTTGAATTTACTTTTCACTTACTCTCTGCTAAACCTTATAGTCATATATAGTCCTCTATCATTACCTAAATGCCGGTCTCCATGGGCCAAGTGTAGCGTGCCTGCCTCTCACCCGGAGGTCATGGGTTCGATTCCCGTCCAGGTCAAGAATTTTAGCCTGGTCCTGAGGGTTGGTTCGAGGTTCACTCAATCTAAATGACCCTAAGTGATTGCAATTGAGGAGATATCTGAGGGTTAGAGGGCAACCCCGGTCTGGATAACCAAGAATAATTACTGAGAGGATACGTCTCACTGACCATGATTCACCTCGTAAACTGCAGGTACCAAACTGAGCAGCGGTCGCTTAGTAGGTCAAAGCAAATCACGGCTTTAGTGCCATGCATTTCTTAACTTTGTAAATTCTGATGTATTGTAAAATTATTTTTTTGATATATACTACAACCGAAAAGGGGAAACTATTTTTTCTGAAAACAAAAAACTATATCAACTACTATTTTTACTTACTTAATAATTCAGAATTATTTTAATACTGTGTTGTCTGCACGTAGAAACTTTGTTGTCAGTATTTGCCAAACATGGATACATACACGCGAATTTCATCGGTGAGTAAAATTGTCTTGTTTTTACTAGTGACATATGTTTGAATTTTTATTTTTTTATGTTTTGTATTTTTCTTGTTTAAATTAGTTATTCTATAGAATTGTATTTAAAAATACATTATACATAATTACGTATATTCTTTTGTATCGTAAATTATTTTTTCAAAGTAGATATTGAGAGAGAAAGTGCGAAAATATTTCTCTTCCTAAAAATAAACGTTATCGACAACTAAGTCAACAATGAAACGTCTTTGACTCTTTATATCACTCCAAACCAGTTTCTTATCCTACGTAGTCGATATGTAGAAAATTTCATGCCGGTATTTGCTATACACTGGTAGATATACACGAATTTTAAAATACATGTATTTCCACTGAAAACGGCCTGGCAATTTACAGTAGTCGAGTGGAGGTGGAGCTCTGGCCTCTTCCAGCTGATGAGGAGCGGCCGACCAGATCGGCTCAAAGCAAATGCTTATTACTTCTGTATTTTTCACAATGTGTAAACCACTTTTTGATATGTTTGGAAAATGAGAAACCAATGGTTTCTTCAAATGTTTTTTATTCCTCTGGGACTTGAACCGTGGAGCTCAACTGTGCAATGTATTCAGCTTCCTGAATGTCGGAACAAAAGTTTGCTTTTTCTTATTCTGATTTTACATCAATATAAATTGTTTATCTCTGTTATGAATTTAATTTAAAATAAATATACAGTTTTACAATTATATTACATATTCATCACAATTCATTCAAATTCTATGTTTTTCTTCAAAATGCTGAGTGTAGAAATCAGATCACCTCCCCAAGTTATCACAGGGTTAAATGAATAAGAACACAGCAACACAACAAATCATGTATTTATGCAAGAAATACAAATCTCCATCCAAGAAGCCACTTTGCTGTGATTTGAGGACAAACAATATTTACAATATATAACAACAATATTATCACAGTTTCATTCCAGCAGATTGAATGGCAAATGATTTGTAGTGAACACCGGACTTCACACATTTATAATTGACGGCTAACAAAGTTCCTGTTCCTTATTTACAGAAGACGACAACGACACAACACTCACACTCAACTAGGCCCCATCATTACAAAATTATGATTTTGATCGTCGAAATTAAGTAAACAGTAAAGTAAACGCAGAACGTATACACTAGTACTGAGCATGTCACTCTTTTAGTCAGAATTTAAGTACACCCAAGAGGTCAAAAGACCAAGATGTTACAAAAACTTTACAGGCTTACCTTCCACAGCGCATACACAGATGTAAGAATATCACAGAGCACATTAGAATATAGTCAGACATTAACTCAATGCACTCCCAACCACTGTATATCGGAACATGCTGCCCTCATTTATTTACTACTACTACTACTACTACAACAAAATATTGTTGTTCTGGAACCCATTAAGCCAAACTTCACGCGATTCGGACCGGAAAAAAAAAAGAAAACAACCACCTGTTTTAAAGTAACCCCACTTGTCATACGCCTTTCATGTACCAAAAAAAGTATTACATACACAGGAATATTATTTTAAAGTAGGATGAAGTGGCACGTGACATTGACAGAAGTCTGTTACCACACAGAGTGTACATGTGGTGTCATTTAGTTCATCTTGACATTATCAGAAAACTCTAGGAAAATAAATATGTAACAGTTATATAAAAGTTTGAAGGTTTTGTGACTAAAAATTTCTCAATATATTGACCAATAAGTGGGTAAAAGCTCACAGAATTAGACTGTGTAAAGGATCGAATAGGACCAAAGATGTCTGCAGAACAAATAACACGGCTGTGGGGGCGTTACAACTTGACGCTGCAGTGAAATGAAATGGCGTATGGCTTTTAGTGCCGGGAATGTCCGAGGGCATGTTCGGCTCGCCAGATGCAGGTCTTTAGATTTGACACCCGTAGGCGACCTGCCCGTCGTGATGAGGATGAAATGATGTAGAAGACGACACATACACCCAGCCCCCACGCCAGCGAAATTAACCAATGATGGTTAAAATTCCTGACCCTGCCGGGAATCGAACCCGGGACCCCTGTGACCAAAGGCCAGCACGCTAACCCTTTAGCCATGGAGCCGGACGAGGCTGCAGTAGTGACCTCTTTTATGAAACTAAAAGACACTGGTACACGCTGCAGTTGGAAACAAGCAGTTTGTGCGAGGGTTTGATTTGTAGCCGTAGAAAATAGTATGCTCATTGCACCGGTGCGAATACAATGAAAACGTTTCATGTAAACAACTCTAGCAGCTTTGTTAGGCCAATACGGGTTTTGTAGTTGTAATGGACTTACCACTGTTCTTAGTTCAAATTAGCAAAGTTTTTGGATTTTACAAGAGAAAAATGGTCGCCCTTTATGACCCATATCATTGCAAAAGTTCACTTCCAACTTATGATAATGGCTAACAACATGAGACAGAGTACACACAGGTGAGGTGACAGCTGATGTCACAAGATCTAACAAAATGGAACTGATTTTAGTACACTATTTTATAGCCATAAATATTCACAAGATACTCGGCGATGTTACAGTGTTATTTGTAACGTAGAGTTCGGGAGCAAGAGAGGGTGAACAGTGCTTGCTTCGTGTCGAGATAGACCCCCCAGCACAGAAACATATCCGTGTTCAGAAGAATTTGAACAGTGCTGTGTCTGGGTTCTGTCATTCACACATTTTCAAGACCGTACGTTCTAAAGAATTTTCCGCCACCGGGGCTCGAGCGGCGTGGAGCTTGCTTCACAATGCTCGCCTGCTGTAACTCCTTAGAATTGCAAGTAATCAACTTGATTTTCCGTATCAAAATTTAATCACTAAGTTTTACAATATTTAAAATTCTTCCACCGTTTTGATACTTTTTTTTGCCTTTTGGCAAATTTTTATTTGTCAACAGTACATGTTTCGTTCCTTATTTAGGAACATCCTCAGCTGTTATTATAGCTCAGGTGAATTGATAAGATTTTAAACACGTTAATTTGCAGGTACATTGATTCACTTAAAAACTACTAAAAATACCAATTAAATTAAATGATATTAAAAACAATGTAGGGGTTAGTGTGTTAATGATATGAGAACGGGTGATTACATAATTGGTCAGCTTAAAAACTATGTCTATTCATTTGAATAGTTGTTAAAAATTTCATTTTGTTACATTAAAATGTCTGTTTGCGGTTAAAAGTTTTAAAAAATGTTTGACTTCGTAACACTGTTCAAATTATTGAATGTTTTATCTTCTGTTCCTTCCAGGTAAGTTGTTATATATTATGAGTTTGCTTATGGTGCCTTTGATTGAGTCTAATGTGGAACTTTGAAGCTGATTGCTGATCAATTTTTGTGAAGGGAGCTTCGTCTCAATTTCTGAAATGAAATAAAATAAGGAAATGGGAATTTGTTTAAAAAACATGTCTTTACGTAATAACTAAATGTGTAAAAAAGTTCTTTACCTTCCCATTTCCTTATTTTATTTCATTTCAGAAATTGAGACGAAGCTCCCTTCACAAAAATTGATCAGCAATCAGCTTCAAAGTTCCACATTAGACTCAATCAAAGGCACCATAAGCAAACTCATAATATATAACAACTTACCTGGAAGGAACAGAAGATAAAACATTCAATAATTTGAACAGTGTTACGAAGTCAAACATTTTTTAAAACTTTTAACCGCAAACAGACATTTTAATGTAACAAAATGAAATTTTTAACAACTATTCAAATGAATAGACATAGTTTTTAAGCTGACCAATTATGTAATCATCCGTTCCTATATCGTTAACACACTAACCCCTACATTGTTTTTAATATCATTTAATTTAATTGGTATTTTTAGTAGTTTTTAAGTGAATCAATGTACCTGCAAATTTACGTGTTTAAAATCTTATCAATTCACCTGAGCTATAATAACAGCTGAGGATGTTCCTAAATAAGGAACGAAACATGTACTGTTGACAAATAAAAATTTGCCAAAAGGCAAAAAAGTATCAAAACGGTGGAAGAATTTTAAATATTGTAAAACTTAGTGCTGTAACTCCGTCACTCGACGTTGACGATTTTGTACTCTTTGTAAATATCTGACAAGCTGTTAAATTTTATGAAAGCAAACATATTTTGTAGTCCTTTGCACCACTATTTTCTCAAATGATCACTTTTGGATTTCCTTTTGCTGTATGCATGTAATGTGCACCAAGAAAAATTAATGACTGTCACACTGTAGTACAACACTGGAGTTCAGAACTACACTACTACTTGGATACATTGGTACTTTTGAAATGAGATACTGAACACTGTCATGTTGTCTATTTTGATTTTTAAAATTCCATGTCTTTGAAACCCTCACCAGCCCAAGTACGGTCAAAAAACTATAGACTCATTCTATGTCAAGATGGTGGTCGAGTTTCAAGAAATTTGTCTCAATGGATAGCAACAGAAAACCTATGTGAAAATGAGTTCCAAAATATCTGTGGTTAGGAGTGCAACAAGCACGTACCTACTCTCTCTCATCAAGAAAAGTGGACTTGCAGGAAGTTATTACTTCCAGCTGACAAGCACTTGTGTGTAACCTATAGTGTCTGGTGTTGAAAAGGATTGAAACACAGTTCTTGATTGAAACGTGGCTAAAATGCCTGACCCCTGATGGAAACCGAGTAATGCATGGACCAAGAACAATCAATAACGATGACAAACAGTTTCAGGGTTACAGCCTTTTGCCAAATGAACTAAGGGACATCAGTGAAAATACAGGGACAAAATAATGAACAAACCTAATTTGACAGCAGGATTGAATTACCTTATTTCTTCCACATTTGACTTTGCTCTCTTTAAAACATGAGCAGTAGATTTTATCATGGTAAGGAATTCTTTACACAACATCATATTTGCCGCTGAGCGTCTATTCCTTGTATCAGTCCACTTGGAGAATATGCCACATGCTCTCCATTATGGCTGCTGAACTCTTGTGCAGCATCATAAAACTGTGTGGAACTTCCCTCCAGTTTTCTCCTTTCTGAATCACTAATATGTTAAAATACAGGACAACAGCAGACAATATTGGACATGTCATTTCTGCCTGAAATACAGGAAGATCGTTAGGGGGAGAGAGAGTAGCCTATTTCCACACATAAGAAAAATGCGCACATGGAAGGTATTGAACTTGTTGCTGCCTAAGGCTGTTCGTACTACTGAACAGACACAAGCAGCAAATTACAGTATTGAGTCCATGGCCTGCAATTCAGTTCGTTGTACAGATCCCCAGTCTCACTGATTTTCTAGGAGGAGTCTCCCTCCCTCCGAGCCCTTCCAACCGTTCCTGATGGTCAACATGGCCCCCACGAAGAGAAGCAAGGCTCCAATGCCCGCCAGGCCGAAGAGAACTCCCATCCCGATAGTCTGAAGTCCCAGAATTAGCTTCACTTTATCAGCCATATCTTCGTCTAGTACAACTCGCTGATTGAACCATAAGGTGGGTATGAACATCCTTCTCGAAAAGTTCTGAAACATACTGAAAAAAGAAAAGAAAAATTAATACAAAATAATTACATACATCATCATCATCACCACCACCACCTTGAACCAGTTCCAGTTCCCCAGGTGTGGTGAATGAGCGCTCTCCATTTACTTCTGTCCATAAGCTGCTGCAAATCCAGACCTCGTCCAGTTAGATCATTTCTAATCTGATCGATCCATCTCTTTCTTGGCTGACCTCACGAGTTCCTTTTCACACCATTTTAGCGTGCCTTTGACACAGATCTCACTAAGGGGTTGTTTCATTGATGGTGTATCTTGTCGTTTCTTATTTTGTACCTCCTTGTTTTCTGTATCATAGTTCTTAAAAGGTTGTAGTTTGTTGGTCTGCATGCAGGTTTCTACTGTATGTAGTAACTGGTAGAGTATTAATTTTGATGTTTTTTTTTTTTTTTTTTTTTTTTTTTTTTTTTTTTTTTTTTTTTTTTTTTTTTTTTTTTGCTAGGGGCTTTACGTCGCACCGACACAGATAGGTCTTATGGCGACGATGGGATAGGAAAGGCCTAGGAGTTGGAAGGATGCGGCCGTGGCCTTAATTAAGGTACAGCCCCAGCATTTGCCTGGTGTGAAAATGGGAAACCACGGAAAACCATTTTCAGGGCTGCGGATAGTGGGATTCGAACCTACTATCTCCCGGATGCAAGCTCACAGCCGCGCGCCTCTACGCGCACGGCCAACTCGCCCGGTAATTTTGATCTTAGTGGAACTTGCAACATAATTACTACAAAAATGTTCTACTATCAAGTCATAAACAGGAAGAGTGACAGATGTGTGTGGAGGTGCTCCCTCTCGCCGCGTTCCTTTCCGTGTTTTTATCCTTCCAATATATGACTAGATTTGCAACCCACTGTTTTCTAGTACTTCTACTGGCCCTACTTTTCTACTCTTACGTTTGTCCTGCGTTCCTGGTATTTTACCGTCTGTATTGTATTTATGAGGCCTTCTGAAGTACTTTATGATAACTGTTTGCATGAAGGAGCAACACCAAATGGATAATGGTAGCCTGTGTGCAAAGGAAAGTGGATAAATACAGGCCAGCCAACTAAACATGAGTTGCAGGTAAGCCGAGGGTACGTTTGCAAGATTACCGACTGGTTTGATAGAAGCAGAGGATACATCATCTCTACCTCCGTTTATGATATGGAGTGTATCAGATAGGAAGTAAATGGATGTTCTGTGCGAGAAGGTAGTTTCATGTTCTGTCCAAGAAATACAGAGCCAACTGAGACCACTTTCCGTGCAGTACTTTGGCCACAATGTACGTAGAGGAGGAGGTAATGTTGCTCAGCCACGACAAGAGAGAACATAGAGAGCCCTCGCAATCCTCCGCAATGATGAAAGATACTTCTAAATCAGGTTTTAAAATTAAGCTTTGTTCTAAAAATTTTATTCTTTGTGAAAAAAAAAACCCTGATTAGATTAAGCGGATCACAGTGTTTACTGTACACTGGGGAAATTAAGTGCAGTAGTTACCTGATGTTGTCGAAAGGCTCCACCATTATATTGAGCTGCAGACGACCATTCACATAGAGTGGGATGCCAGTTGTCTGAAAAAGAAGCACATAACACATTAAACAAATCTTCATGGGGATTGTTAGTGGCTCATCTACTACTAGATATGCACAAACCGTACCACTCTGTACCAGATGGCAAAAAGACACTGTAATGTTTACTTTACCATCTAGAGTGGGAGGAAAGCGGGCATGGTCTTACAGCCACTTGCTCAGTAATGTTGGGCAGCAACAAGCGAGCTTACTATCGAGCTATGCTGTCTAAACTAACTAAGCCGCTGAAGTGACCACTGCTCAGCCCGAAGGCATGCAGTTATGAGGTGGTGTGTGGTCAGAACGAAGAATCTTCTTGACCGTTATTCTTGGCTTTCTAGACCGGGCATTGCACTATCTAACGAAAGAAAACGTGAAGCAAGCTGAGGAAAACATACGCTTTCAAGTGTAAAATTCAATACGCTGCCTAAACTATGAAGCAAACCAAGTCTACTTAAAGTTAGATTTTACACAAAACAGTGCATAAGGATTTTCTTCATAGCTCTTGTACCGGGAGGTACACCCCAACGCCGCGCATTCAAAATAAGCGCCTTAATGAACTCCTCTATCGATCAAAAGGTGAAACTAATAACACAACAAGGTGGAACATTAATCAGAAGATGTCTCCACTGAAATATTAAGTAATTTTCTTATTGTGAAGTTTCCTAAACTGACTGAATTTCTCCTTGTTTCATTTTGCTATACATCAAGAAGTTTGGACATTTTTTCTACAGGTGACACTACTAAAAACTATGATCATGCACCCTGGTGCAAGGTGAAAGAACTTATAATTTAAAGAAGTTTTGTAATTCTAGGTTGCCGATAATTGATCTATGTTCATTTATTTCTGGGATGGCAATCCTTTCTTTTCTTTCTGCCAGTTTTGAATCTAGCCAATCATGTAATTTTGTAATTAATTTTCAACGAATCCCGCATTTCTTGTTCACTTTGAATTTGCGAATAAAAATTACGAGGATGTGTCCCGATTAGTCCTGAATGATCTCGAACCTTCCCTGATGGTATATAAACTGTGGCTTTTCATGTTTCCTGGCCAATTGATCGTCATCTTCTGGAGTGTGTGTGTTTAAGCAGGAGGCGGACGGCCTGTTTCGTCAGCAGCTAGAACATCTATAAGGTGATGGCCACATAATTCCATCTTTCTTGCTATATTAGCAAATTATTCCGAGGGGAAGGTCCGAATCTTTAGTTACGTAACAAACTTTTCTAAAATGTAAATCTTCTTTCGGCTAATGTAAAATTTTCATAAAGCTTCAACCGTAAATTGGGGATAGAGAGCGAGTTACCCTCTCAAGCTCCCTTCATCTTGGTGTTTTTCCTCCTTTCCGTAATGCATTAATTTAACCTTTATTCGTGTCGCCTCAAGTAGCCCCTGTTTCATCGGCCTAGAGCCCTGGAGCACAGTAGGTTGGCCTGTAAAAGTGGTGGTTTGAGAGGCCAGAGAGTGATGAAACTGAGAGCCTCTTTGCTCTTTTTCAAAGTTCTGTAAGATTAACGAGTGCCTCTGGAAGGCTTGAAATTGTACTTTGGGAGCAAGTGCTCTTTGAATTAGGGGATTTCTGCCCTTGACTAAATTAGTGCTCATTTTTGTAAATTTGAGCTGGGAGCTCAGGAATTGTAACGACGGGCTCGAAGCCCAGAAGCTGTAAAATCCTCTAATCTTGGATTTTCTCAGTCTTGTTTCAAGATTACTATTTTGTTGTTATGTTCACTCAGTGAAGAATATTGTTAGTTTGTTTTTGGGAAAGAAATATAACCTTTTGAAGTTTTAATTCAATTTGGATATTGTAGATAGACCCATTCCCCCCACCACCTTCTTTAACCTCTTTCTGCTCCACGGGTAACCCCGGAACAGGTCTAATACACACATACATTATCATTAAAGACTGTTGTACCTTTCAGTGTTCAGTCTGCAAGCCACTGTGAATTTACTAAACGTCGCCAAAATCCTCTATTTGCAACTAGTGCTGTAGCCTTATTTAGTTCTATAACTCTTATCTTTAAATCGTTAGAAACCAGGTCTAACCATCGTCTTGGTCTACCTCTACTTCTCTTGCCCTCCATAGCAGAGTCCATTATTCTCGTAGGTAACCTATCCTCCTCCATTCACCTCACATGATCCCACCACCAAAGCCGGTTTATGCGTACAGTTCCATCCATCAAGTTCATTCCTAAATTAGCCTTTATTCTTCATTCCGAGCACCCTCCTGCCATTGTTCCCACATGTTTGTACCAGCAATCAATCTTGCTACTTTCATGTCTGTTACTTCTAACTTATGAATAAGATATCCTGAGTCCACCCAGCTTTCGCTCCTGTAAAGCAAAGTTGGTCTGAAACCAGATCATGTAAAGTTAGTTTCGTCTGGGAGCTGACTTCCCTCTTACAGAATACTGCTGATCGCAACTGCGAGCTCACTGCATTAGCTTTACTACACCTTGATTCAATCTCACTTACAATATTACCATCCTGGGAGAACACACAACCTAAATACTTGAAATTACCGACCTGTTCTAGCTTTGTGTCACCAATCTGACATTCAATTCTGTTGAATTTCTTACCTTCGAAAGGTTAATTTTCATACCATACTCACTGCACCTATTTTCAAGTTCCAAGGTATTAGACTGCAGGCTTTTGGTACAATCTGCCGTTAAGACCAAGTCGTCAGCATAGGCCACATTGCTTACTACATTTCCACCTAATTGAATCCCTTCCTGATATTTTATACCTTTCAGCAGATGATCCATGTAAACTACGAACAGCAAAGGTGAAAGATTACAGCCTTGTCTAACCCCTGTAAGTACCCTGAACCAAGAACTCATTCTACCATCAATTCTTACTGAAGCCCAATTGTCAACATAAATGCCTTTGATTGATTTTAATAATCTACCTTTAATTCCATAGTCCCCCAGTATAGCGAACATCTTTCCCCTCGGTACCCTGTCATATGCCTTCTCTAGATCTACGAAACATAAACACAACTGCCTAGTCCTCTCGTAGCATTTTTCAAATATTTGGCGCATACTGAAAATCTGATCCTGACTGCCTCTCTGTGGTCTGAAACCACACTGGTTTTCATCCAATTTCCTCTCAACGACTGATCGCACCCTCCCTTCCAAGATGCCAGTGAATACTTTGCCTGGTATACTAATCAATGAGATACCTCGATGGTTGTTGCAATCCTTCCTGTTCCCTTGCTTATAGATGGGTGCAATTACTGCTGTTGTCCAACACTCCATGCTAATTTTACTACTCTATGACGCCATCTCATCCCTGCCTTCCCACTATACTTTATAACTTCAGGTCTAATTTCATCTATTCCTGCTGCCTTATGACAATGGAGTTTATTTACCATCCTTTCCACTTCCTCAAGCATAATTCCACCAACATCATTTTCCTCTTCCCCATGAGCTTGGCTGTTCGCAACACGACCAGGAAGATTTCCTTTTACGTTGAGAAGATGTTCAAAATATTTCTTCCACCTCTCTAATAGTTCGAGAAAAAAAAAAAAAAAGTTTTTCTGCGTCCCACTGTCCCAGCAAAAAACGTACAGGACACATTGTCACATTTTTTGTGAACCGTCCCATATATCTTTAAATCCTTAGGTAGATTCAATTTCCTAGTAAGTTCCTTCAATTTCTCCTTACTTCCATAACCATTTCTAACTCTATTTCGTTCCAACCTGCACCTCCTTCTTAGTCTCTTTACTTCCCTGTTATAATATAGTGGATCCTTACCATTCCTTACCACCTTTAAATGTACAACCCTATTTTCACATTCCTCAACAATTGCTTTAAACCCATCCCAAAGTCTGTTTACGTTTTTATTTATAATTTTCCAGCGATCATAGTTACTTTTTTTAAACTCCCTCATGCCTGTTTTATCAGCCATATGGTACTGCCTAATAGTCCTAATTTTAATACGTTCCTTTCTTTCACATTTATTTTTAACTACTACAAAACCAGCTTCATGATCACTAATACCATCTATTACTTCAGTTTCTCTATAGAGCTCATCTGGTTTTATCAGCACCACATCCAAAATATTCTTCCCTCTAGTTGGTTCCATCACTTTCTGAATCAGCTGCCCTTCCCATATTAACTTATTTGCATTATCTTCCGAATTGACATTTGGTAAATTAAGATCACCTGCTACTATCACATTCCTTTCCATATCATTTCCAACATAGCTGATTATCTTATCAATTAATTCTGAATCAGCGTCAGCGCTACCCTTTCCCGGTCTGCACACTCCAAAGACGTCAAGTTGCCTATTATCTTTAGAGATGAGCCTTACACCCAGAATTTCATGTTTTTCATTCTTAAGTTTTTCGTAGCTTAGCCATGATAGCCTTATTTATGTCATTGTGTAAAGTAATTACACTTTCTTTGGTTGGCACTAAATGTAACAAACCAGTATTCGGTAGGTAGTGGGGTTTGAGCCCCACTGTCGGCAGCCCTGAAAATGGTTTTCCATGGTTTCCCATGGCGTGTACCTTAATTAAGCCCCTGCATCCTTCCCACTCCTAGCCCTTTCATTGAAACCATGATCGCATGTAACAGACCACTTACTGGTTCCATAGCAAAGGTGAACTCGTGCTTTTCTTTCGTTGGTTCCAGACCATCCACAGCATTCAGATAGGATGGATGAGCCAAGTAGAAGTGAGGATAGGTCATGAAGATGGGAGCGTTGAACTTGCAGAGAGACACGTTGAGAGCTCCTCTTGGCTGACACTCTCCCACGCACTGACACTTCTTATCCGGGAACAGGGCTCCTGTGTCCAGTGTCCGATTGTCACCTATGTAATGTAGACCAGAAATACCTCGAACTTCGGTTTCCTGCTGGTAGGTGAGATCCAAGGACCTGTAACAAGGAGTCCTTAGTGTGAATGACAACTTCATCTAATTCTACCCCTCCTTTCTTTTATTTAATCATATGGTTAATAGAGAGAACTACACATTAAGGTCAGGTTCAAGGGTAAAGGGGCCCCACTTAGCTCACAGTACTGTCTCTGTCAAAACCTTTTGGCTTCCTTGTAGGATCTATTCTTCAATATTTGATCTGAGTCAAATGCATCTGGTTGCAGTAACACAGGTGAATCTTTCTTGACAGATGGCAAAGAGTGTGACCTTTTACATCGCACCAACACAGACAATGATGTGATAGGGCGGGAAGGAAGCAGCCATGGCCATAATTAATGTACAGCACCAGCATTTGCGAGGTGTGGTTGAAATGAGAGCCCACAGCAGCATGGCGCTGTCCAAACACTGCTTCAAACCGACACTCGGTTACAGAGGCTGAACAAAGTGTGGCAAGTGAAAGTGAACCAGTGAACCACTGGTATTACCTCGAAGTCTTGAGAGGTTTGACAAAGCCTCAACTGTGACAAGAGCTACTCTCCATCTGACATATCGGTGTCGCACACCCGACAGGAGACCCACTTCCTCTAAACAATTGTCTCGTTGCCCCATGCTGGCCTTTGGTCCAAAGGGTCCTGGGCTCGATTCCTGGTATCAGAGTGCAACCATCCCCTCTCCTTCTGGTGCCCTACATTCAGGTAGAGTGTTTGCTCCATAAAGTGGAAGTGACACGCACTTTGCTCTGTTCAACTTTCGCAGACGTATGTTACGTGACTAATGTTTGTGAGTTGTGCTAATAAATATTTTGCGTTTATTGCAATATATGGTTTAATGTAACATTGTTATTACTGACAATGGTTTTTAATTTCCAAATCAACAATGAGAACAGGCTGATAATGCAGAAACACAATCTGGTTCTTGCTAACGAACCTGAGACCAAATCAATCAAACTTTGGAATTGATTTGGAAAAAAATTATTAATGAAGTGCTAAACAATAGTGATATTGATATGCATTACGACATACGTGATGAAGAGGATTCAGAACAGGGAGTGGATGAAAATGGAGGAAAAAAAAAATAGAAACAAGTAAAGATGATTTAATAGACATGAATTTTGGACATCAAAATGTGAATTTATGCTTGGAGTTTTCTACTCATTTCTTCTTTTTTCTGATTCTAGATTCTTTTTTAAAAGACCGGTGTAGCAGAGAAATAATTATTCAAAGTTTTGTTTCAAGATTTTTGGGAAAAACACAAAGGTCCTCTTTGAGCTTCATTTTAGTATTTTGATATTTTCTTGTAGATTTGTAATTTTTCTCATAAGTTTTTCAGTGACATGTTTGAAAACATATCTTTCTAGAAATTAAGTTCAATGAACAACAGGAAAAGTAAGAAAATAATTTAATAGTAAATTTCTGGAGTCCCACAGACACCATGATACCAGTTGATAGTTGATTCAAGGAGTGTGTGGGTGGTGTAGGGGTAGCGTGCCTGCCTCTTACCCATAGGGCCCGAGTTCGATTTCTGGCCAGGTCAGGGATTTTTACCTGGACTTGAGGGAGGGTTCGAGGTCCACTCAGCCTACGCGATTAGAATTGAGGAGCTATCTGACGGAAAGACAGCGGTCCCGGTCTAGAAAGCCAAGGTTAACGGCCGAGAGGATTCGTCACACTGACCACATGACACCTCATAATCTGCAGGCCTTCAGGCTGAGCAGTGGTCGCTTGGTATGCCAACGCCCTTCAAGAGCTGTAGTGCCATGGGGTTTGGTTTGGTTTTGTGTGGGTGGGCCCAAGGTCACGTATAGACCTGCGCCAATAGTCTCTGGAGGCCAGATGTGGAGAATGACAGTGTGTTCAAGTGTAATACCATACGCCATCTGTTAACTCCAGAATGCCATCTAGACATCTTTTAACATGACATACAGGATTCCTGCTATCTCCTTGCCTATTGCTGATTCCTCCCCCAGTCTCTATCAAAACAGTTTCTTTCAACTATATTTTAGCTCTGATGACTCTGCAAGTCATAATTCCATAATCAAAAGGGATGGGGTGGTATCCCTTGCCTGCCTTAAGTGAGTGTACACCCCGAGACCTCTTTCTTTTCCAGGTAACGTCATTCTTTGAAGTGTCAGTGCTCTTCCATTTTCCTTCTAACTAGAAATTTTTAAGTTGTACTTCCTCTTACCACCATCACTCGCCTAATTGGATGGTATCGTGCAGCACGCCCTCATCATAGGCTGGCAACAAACCACCTCCTCCCGACCAGGTCTGCCTCGTGTCTTTTTCCACTAAGTAGACCTTAGGCATTCTCATGATATGGCCAAACCATTTCAATCGTGATTTTTCTAGAATATCCAGTGCAATTTGCTTTCGCCCTAGTTGGATGTGGACTGTTGTCTGTACTGGTCAGTCTTTTCTACTGTAATAGACAAAAAAAGCATGGCGCAGCAGCTGCGAAGGACCATGGCCTAACAAGGGACAGCTGTGCTCATCCGAAGGCCTGGAGATTACGAGGTCTTGTACGGTCCGCATGACGAATCCTCTCGGCTATTATTCTTGGCTTTCTAGACTGGGGTGATTATGTTTTTTAAAATTTTTATTAACATATTCATTAACTGCATGCTCCATTACAATTTAAGTAATACTACATGTGTTAGTATTCTTTTGTAGTCGTGATTATATTTTCTATTCATTATGTTACCCATACCTACATGTTTGATTTTACTGTGTCTAGCCTAGAAACATCATGTTACATTTTTTTTCCTTGAAAGTATTCTTTCTTGACATAACTATGCCCTACATCAGGTTATCAACATTGATATACTTCACAAATAGCTTAGCGAACTAAGTATTTACCTATAAGTTCATTCGTGCTTGTAGGCCAGTGGCCTCCTGAGTTGATTACATTTGTCCTCAGGTTTATCCTTTCGTGTTTTAATAATTCACACTCATATAGGATGTGGTCCACACTTTGTGTTTCTTCGCCACACCGACACGTCGCATGCTCTTTAATTTTAAATCTGTGCAGATAGGTCCGTATTTTGCCATGACCTGTCATCATAACCATCATATTGTGGCCTAAGAGAATTTTTGAGTCAAGTCTCGCTTTAACACTCGGAAAATATGCTTTCGTTATTGATCCATTGGAAGTTTCTCTCCACTCTTTTTCCCACAATTGTAAACTTCTCTCACGCAATACCTTTTTTACTGCACCATCAGGAATTTGATCGAAAGTCACTTCTAGGTCCATACTGCTGGCTGCTTGTTTCGCCAACTGATCAGCAGTTTCGTTGCCTTCTGTGCCGACATAAGCCTTAACCCGTGAGAAGTATATTTCCCAGTTTTGTAGTTGTAGGTCTCTCATCTTCCTTCTGATCTCTTCTACGAGACTGTTGATTTTTCCATTGTTTTTGAGTAGGTCCAGGGTTTTTTTGCTATCAGTGTAAATAATTGCTGCTCTATTTTCATGGTTGATGTCTTGTAATTTCTCCATTGCCTTCAATACTGAGTATTGTTCTGCTTGATTACTGGAACAGGTATTGTTGAGGAGGTTCATGGCGACTGTACAGAATTATTCCAGATACAACTCCAGCCTCACTTTTGCTTCCATCTGTATAGATTTGGAATGGGTAGTGTTTGTCAACCATTTTGTCCAGTATCTTAACCGTTTGAGCCAGGTGAGACCATTGTTTATAACACATCCTGGAATCAAGTTTCAGCGTCTCTTTTCCCACTACCATTTCTCCAGTCCGTTTTGTTATGTCATAATGCCTGGCAATTTCTCCAAGTTCTGTCACGATGGGAGTTAATCTGGTTATGATACATAGTGCCTCATGTGATGTACGGTAGGCCTTAGCTATTTTATTATTAGTCGCTGCACTCTTTCTTAATTTCATTGCAATATATGACTTTGTTGTGGACTGTATCCATAATGGTATTCCGTAAGACAGGATAGGTAGAATAGCTCCTTTATATATAATCTTCATAAAGTCAGGGCGAAGTCCCCAATTTGTTTTGGCAGACTTTGAGAGAGCATGAATAAGTTTCGCGCACTAAATCAGTTACATATTCTATGTGCTGGTTGAACTTAAATCTGTTGTCTATAATAACTCCAAGATATTTTATGCTGTTTACTTCTTTCAATGTCTCGTTGTTTAAATATATTTGCAAATTCTGCCTTATACCAGATATCTTGCGTGTTATTATCATTGTTTCAGATTTCTGCTTAATAAACACAACTTTGTTTTGTGTACCCCAAGTCTATATTGTACTCAGTTCTATGTTTGTATTATTTTCTATCTCCAGTTTGCTCTTTCCTTTGACTAGGATGAGCACATCATCTGCAAATGCAATCACCTTCGTGCAGTACTTTTAGTTCAGATTTAAAAGCGAGTCGTACTGGATGTTCCAATATCCGGGTCCACAGCATGAACCCTGTGGACATCCTTTACTTACGCTTCTCTCTATGACGCTCGAGTCGGCTTTCAGCGTGCATCTCCTCTCGCTGAGACAGCTTTGCGTGAGTTTGTAGACGTTTTTAGGGCAGCTGAATCCTTTCAGTGCATTCAAAATCCCAGGCTACTAGGCCGCATCAAAGCCCCTTTCACGTCCAAACTGATCATTGCGACGTTCTTTTAGTTTATGAGTCCATCTTCAACAAACTGCTTGACTGCCATCACTGCATCGACTGTTCCAGTTTGTGGCGTGACACCATACTGGTTTCTATTTAGTAGGTCTCTAGAGTTAATGTGGTGCATTATGCGATTTATGAGGAGATTTTCTAGCACTATGGCGACTACGTTCCATACACTTATTGGTCGATACTTAGAAACATCATTGCTGTTTTCTTTTCCAGGTTTGACTATGGGTACAATGATGGCCCTTTTCCATACTCCTGGAAAACATCCAGTTTTAAGATCCATTGAAGAGCGCTGTTATGTATGATGGTAATTGCTCAAAGATAAATTTTAGTATGTGTTTGAGTCATCAGTCCATAGACTGGTTTGATGCAGCTCTCCATGCCACCCTAACCTGTGCTAACCTTTTCATTTCTACATAACTATTGCATCCTACATCTGCTCTAATCTGCTTGTCATATTCATACCTTGGTCTACCCCTACCGTTCTTACCACCTACACTTCCTTCAAAAACCAACTGAACAAGTCCTGGGTGTCTTAAGATGTGTCCTATCATTCTGTCTCTTCTTCTTGTCAAATTTATCCAAATCGATCTCCTCTCACCAATTCGATTCAGTATCTCTTCATTCGTGATTCGATCTATCCATCTCACCTTCAGCATTCTTCTGTAACACCACATTTCAAACGCTTCTATTCTCTTTCTTTCTGAGCTAGTTATCTTCCATGTTTCACTTCCATACAATGCCACACTCCAGATTAAAGTCTTCCGAAATATATTTCTAATTCCTATATCAATGTTTGAAGTGAGCAAATTTCTTTTCTTAAGAAAGCTCTTCCTTGCTTGTGCTAGTCTGCATTTTATGTTGTCCTCCTGCCATCATTAGTTATTTTACTACCCAAGTAACAGTATTCATCGACTTCCTTTAAGACTTCATTTTTGCCGGGCTGAGTGGCTCAGACGGTTGAGGCGCTGGCCTTCTGACCCCAACTTGGCAGGAGGAGGACATAAAATGCAGACTAGCACAAGCAAGGAAGAGATTTCTTAAGAAAAGAAATTTGCTCACTTCAAACATTGATATTGGAATTAGAAAGATGTTTTCGAAGACTTATTTCATGTGGAGCCTTCGACATCCTTGCACTTCTTCAGCCATTCTTTCTTAGCTACCTTACACTTTCTATCCACTTCATTCTTTAATCGCCTGTATTCTTTTCTGCCCTCTTCATTTCTAGCACTGTTGTATTTTCGTCGTTCATCAATCAGGTCTAGTATCTCCTGAGTTTTCCACTGATTCTTGGTTGATGTTTTCTTCCTTCCTAACATCTCTTCAGCAGCCCTACTGACTTCATTTTTCATGACTATCCACTCTTCCTCTATTGTGTTTCCTTCAGCCTTTTCATTTAGTCCTTTTGCAAGATGTTCCTTGAAACAATCCCTCACGCTCTTTTCTTTCAACTTGTCTAGATCCCATCTTTTTGCATTCTTTCCTTTCTTCAATTTCTTCAACTTCAGATGGCATTTCATGACCAACAAGTTGTGGTCAGAGTCCACGTCTGCTCCTGGGAAAGTTTTGCAATCCAACACCTGGTTTCTGAATCTCTGCCTAATCATAATGAAATCTATTTGATACCTTCCGGTGTCTCCAGGTCTCGTCCACGTATACAGCCGTCGTTTGTGGTGTTTGAACCAAGTATTGGCAAGGATTAAATTATGATCAGTGCAGAATTCAACCAGCCGACTTCCTCTTTCGTTCCTTTGTCCCAATACAAATTCTCCTACTGTACTACGTTCTCTTTCTTGGCCTACCACTGGATTCCAGTCTCCCATCATAATTAGATTCTCGTCACCTTTTACATATTGTATTAAATCTTCTATCTCCTCATATATTATTTCGATTTCTTCATCATCCGCTGAACTAGTAGGCATATAGACCTGCACTATTGTGGTGGGCATTGATTTGGTGTATCTTGACAACAATAATTATTTCGCTATGCTGGTCGTAGTAGCTTACCCACTGCCCTATTTTTTATTCATTATTAAACCAACTCCTGTATTTCCCCCCGTTTGATTTTGTGTTGAGAATTTGGTAGCCGCCTGACCAAAAATCTTGTTCTTCCTACCAACGAACTTCAATTATACTAACTACATCTAACTTTAGTCTATCCATCTTCCTTTTCAGATTCTCTAACGTACCACAACGATTCAAACTTTAACATTCCTCGCTCCGACTCGCAGAATGTCAGTATCCATCTTCCTGACGATCGCCCCCTCTCGTGTAGTCCCCACCTGGAGATGCGAATGGCGTACTAGTTTACCTCCAGAATATTTCACCCGGGAGGAAGCCATCATCAGTACATCATTCATACAGAGAGAGCTGCATGTCGTCGGGAGTTAGTTACGACTGTAGTTTCCCGTTGCTTTCAGCCGTGTAGCAGTATCAACACAGCTAAACCATGTTGAGTAATATTACAAGGCCATATCAGTCAATTATCTAAGACTGCCGCCTTTGCAACTACCGAAAGGCTGCTACCCCCCTTTCGATGAACCATTCGTTAGTCTGGTCTCTCAATAGATACCCATCCGATATGGTTGCACCTGCAGCTCAGCTATCTGGATCATTGGGACACGCAAGCCTCCCCTCCGCGGCAAGGTCACATGTTATTCCGTCTTCTCCGGGTGCTTTATTGTGATTTAGGTCCTGTATGGCTGCGCCTACTTCTTCTAGTGTGAATGGGATATCGTCAGCAGTATTTGGAGGCTGTTCTGACTTGCTTCTTTGTGATGTATGCTGCCTTCAGCTACATCATCACAGGGTGTAAAATGAGCTATCGTGTAGCTCACTGTGTCAACTAAATTATAATACCAATATAAATGGTCCATTATTGGACATTATAAATTTTCCAGTTAACTCATTCCTGGTTGCCAGCGTTTTGCCCCCGTGTGCTAGGCTGGGCTCATCAGCTGGTACCTAGCACACCTACCGAGACGCTGGCTAGTGCATACCATGGAGGCCACTGCGTAGGCTAAGGTGTGCTAGGTACCAACTGATGAGCCCAGCCTAGCACACGAGGGCGAAACGCTGGCAACCAGGAATGAGTTAGCTGGAAAATTTATATTGTCCAATAATGGACCATTTATATTGGTATTATAAATTTCCTCATTCAGAACAAATATTTCAGATTCCCCAATGGGAATCGGCATCTATATCATCGACTAAATTAGTCGTGTATGTACCGTCGGCCTTTCTTGAGGTTGAGATTGTACAGTTGTTCCTAATTGTACACTGTGCTCCACGGGTTTACTCTTGTGCTTATATTACAGTATATTTTCCATGATTTCATTTTCTCCTTTCTTATCACTACTTGATACTCTCTTTTAACTGCTTCGTATATTAGTTTCCTTTGTTGTCACAGGGGTTTGTTTTCTATAGTCCTCTGATATTTTCTTCTTAAAGCGTTTAATTTTTCCTCAGTATGGTGAGCTGAGGTACCCACCAAGGAACCGTCCTGTGTTGAGTTATTTTTGTTGTAGCTTGACGAGTTTTGAATGATTTAGAACAGCCTGCAGTTACCATGTTTTGAAATTTCAGCACTGCAGTTTCAAAGTCCGTTTCATCTATTATAACTTTACGCAGCTGTTCATCCACTTCTTTTATGTACTTTATTTTGCTGCCCTACTGTTCCCTTGCTGCTGCAAAGAGGTAGACCACAAGTTTTTCTAAGTCATTCTCCTCATTCCGTGGAACTGCGATTCTTCTTCCTTGGGGCTCGATACACCAAGGTGATCCGAGCAACTTTCCTTGTTACTACACTCCCAGCCTGTTATAATGCTGCTCACCGTCAGATCTATGTAGCTCTACTATTTTCGAAGGTTGGTAGCCCTCCCTCATTCATAACAAAGAGCTCATTTCCTATGAGGAATTCTTCTAGAATTCTTCCTCGTTTATTTGTCATAACATCGTGCCATATTTTAGATCTGGAGTTACTGTCAACTGAAAACATTATGTTCTTTCCTCTTGCAAAATCCAGAATATTGTTCACTTTAAACAAATCCAATTTTATGTCTCTTTCTATATTTAAGTACATACTTACAGCCAAAAAGCCTGTGTGACCACGAGTTATTTCAAGAACCACTACGTCTTCATCTGACAGTTGATTTATCAGGATAGCGTTTATTGTTTTGTTGAAGACCACAATCGCCACTCTCCTCTTCCCTCCTCCAGTAAGCGGGTATTCCCACCAGTCTGTTTCGAATTACATAAGGTTCTTGTAAAAATGTTGGTCTGTTACCAAGTGGGGTGTTGCTGCTCTTGAACGTTGCATGTTTAATTGTAGTCATTTGATAGGTGTTTGTATCATTACTGATTTAACTCTTCCCGATGCATTGTTTCCTAATTCAGTCGCTTAGCAGTCAGTGTTTTGTCTGTATTTTCGAAGAACAGCAACTAAACTAGGGTAGCCCTTGTCTAATGAAAAGTGATTTTCACAGATTTTCTCGATTTTGTTATACCTATTGAAAGTTATGCAATTTATGCATTTAAATTCTTCTTTGGATGCTTTGCATTCCTTCAGTCTATACTTCCCTGTGCAGAGAGGACAAGTATTTTCTTCTGCTCGACATTCTCGATATAGGTGATTATATTTGGAACACTTGAAACAGCGAACTCCAGCATTGTAAGTCTTACATACTGACCAGCCCATTTTGAGTTTGGTTTGAAGTAGTTGTTTTCCGACTTCCGAATTTACTTCCACTACCATATTCTCTTTGTTCTTGTTCCGACAGACAAATTTAGGTTTTATGTAACCTTTCCTTTAATCCCAATCCCGAGTTTTGTTCTATTATTAGTTCTTCAACATTTGTAATGTCAATATGTGAGGGTACATCGTAAATGAGATCTGGATTTCGCACCTGACCACAGTTTGTGTACATAATGTTTCAGTTTCCTCCTTGCTACTAGTTTCAATAATAGTTCACCCGTCCTTAAGGGTCTTGAATGTCTTAATTCCTACTTTCAGCGCTGTAGGGTTGATATTGGACTTTATAAGAGTTCCTTCACTGCTTCAGGAGTTTGATATGTCTTCGAAGTTATCATAAGTTTGTATCGTTTTTCTTCGGAGCCTTCAGCTGATGTAACTACACAAGAATCCACTTTCTTTGGTTACCGATAAGTGGAGTAGCATTCTGCAGTCGATCCCCCGATGGTACCAGAGTTTCGGTGATAGATGGTGCCACTCGATTGGGCACTTGAGTAATTGGGTTTTCAGGTGCCACATGGAGCTTCATTTCCGTTCTTTCAGATTGTTTTGTAACTTGATATTCTCTTGATCAGTTGTTTCACATAAACTGTTCTTAGTTTGCTCGCCGATTGCGAAATAATTTCTTTCAGGTCCTTTCTCAGTTTGCCTTGTATTTTGGTTATGCTCATCAAGTTTTGTAGACAATTTTCGAACACATCAACTCCTATCGCCCATCATCTTGGCTGGACGTAAAATGGCAGATTGACTAACTTCACTCCACACCGCACATTAGCGCTAGGAACGCTCGACTACCTCCTGAAGTTCTACCACTGCGTGCTTACAATCTTTGACAAAATGGCTACTCACAACAAAATTATTTCAGCAGAAATATTTCACCATTCACTCAATATTATTGCATTCCAGATATAGGCACACACAATTAGAATTACACTCAAATGGAGCTAAAATAGAACAAATCAATCTCAGAACGTCTCTTAACACTAAAACCACTTTCTTCCACTATATTGCAGCTACGAAATTCACACACACTTTATAGATCCACTGCCATCTGACAGATAGCTCCTCTATTGTAATCGTGTAGGCTGACTGGACCTCGAACCAGCCCTCAGATCCAGGTAAATATCCCTCACCTGGCTAGGAATTGACACCCTACTCCTATACCATGGGGCCGGCTGTAATTGTGGAAGGCTGCCGCTCATTTCATAAATAACATGTTTACACTTCTGAGCTATTCCAAGTGCTTAACCAAGTGACTGCTTATCACCAAGCATTCCATTTTGGTTTGACCGATATTAATTCGACGGTGTTATGTACCAATCCTTAGTTTTGTGCAAAATTTGTTCAAAGGTTTTCATATTTAAAACGATTTTACCAGAGATGCTTTAGTCAAGATAAATCAATATTTGTCACAGTTAGTGCACATAACATTATTATTTACAAGAAAACAAATCCAATGAGATTTTTTCTTTGTTTTTCTCAAATTTAACTTAGCCGTATTTGCAGTTTGCATCAAGCATCTAATCACAAAACTGTGCAGTTAACTTGTTCATGCTCAGGGCTGCAGATCATGCAGTAATACAACAAGTTAAGTGCCGCTGTGCGAGATTTTGTGACGGAGCGAGTTGCCTGTGCAGTTAGGAACGTGGAGCCGTAAGTTTGCACTTGGAAGATAGCGGGTTCAGACCCCAAGGCCACGGTTGCTTCCTTCTCACTCCTAGCCCTTTCCTATCCCATCATCGCCATAAGACCTATCTGTGTTGGTGAGACACAAAGCAAATTGAAAACAAAAAATTATAAAATAATTGTTAATAACCAAGAACCAGCTACTTACATGCACACGTCTGGAGCAAATATGGCGATTCCGTCGTGAGTGTGCGTGGGGGGCCACAGTTCGCCAGATGAACCTCTCACCACATTACAAGGGTAACCATAGTAGTGAGTCTCATGTTCGAAGTTCCATGCAGTTAACATGCCGAGTTTGCTGATGCTATCTGCTCCCGTGAACATGTTGAATGCACCATCGTACGTGTAGGAACCATTCCGCTGTGCAAAGAGAAGTATGATGAGGAACACTTCATATAACATAGATATTGTAATAACTGGTGCAATCTCTCCTCTATGGTGAAATACAGGGAGGTGACATGGAGGTACTGTTTGTAATTTATATATAAATTAGGTGGGCGGTATGTGTATGTTTGTCCATCAGGGGTCAGCACTAATCAGAATGCTACACCCCCAGTGGAAGGGGAAACAGAGTCACGCGCCTCACCGGGCGTCAGTGGGGCAGTGAGTTACGAGACTTGAACTAGCGTGGGTAATGGTGTTGAGGTTGGTGCGGTACATTATGGATCACAGCGTCCTATGTGTGGCTTCTGTACAGTGTAATTAGTTTTGTGAATAAATTAAGTATGTAATGTACATTATGTTGGTCTTCTCTTTGCACTTAATGATGATGAAGTACATTTCGTGGATTGTGGGAAGAGCTAGGCCTCGTTCAACATGAGTTAACAACTCGAACACGAGACTGAACAGAGGGAGATTTCAAAAGTACCTTTGTCAAACGATACAATTGCTCGCCGCATAGAAGACATGTCAATAAAAAGAGTAGTGGAAAAATTAGATGTTGGTAAAAATTATGCAATTATCTGGATGAATCAACAGACATAAGTAAAAAAATGTAAATGAGCTACGTAAACGAATCACTTACTGAACATGTCCTATCCTGCAAAGAATTGCCTCTGACGTCAACAGGATCAGACATATATAACTCTATGACAGCGACACTGGAAGGACATGGACTGAGTTGGAACAATTGTATTTCAGTGGAGCCCCAGCAATGACTGGTCATTTCAAGGTTGAAGCAAGATTTTCCACACACTGGGTTTGTTTGTTTTTTCTTTCTTTACAGCAGGAAGCTGTGGTGGCAAAAATCATTCCTTCAGATCTAAGGAACATAATGAGCTCGGTTGTTGAAGGTAGAACTCTAAAGTAATGTGTAAGAAAGCAGGTGCTGTTAATGAAACTCTGGTCCTTCACACCGAAATTCGCTGGTTGTGCAAAGGAAGTGTACTTAACAGATTTCGGAACTTAGAAATGAGTTATTACAAATATTTGTCACAGAAACAACTGAGTTTGCCGACTTTATTAGCAACTGAACTTGGTGTTCTAGCTGATACTTTTGGACATCTGAATAACCTCAATGCCACTATCCAGGGAAAGAGAGAACATTCTTACATCAACTGACAAACTCAGGAGGTTCTTAAGAAAAATTCAACTGTGGAAGTTAAAATTTGAAAAATTGTTATTGTGACGCTTCCTCTCACAGCTGATATTGACATCTGATTTTAGAACATCCTTCTGCTTTAGAGAAGCAACTGGAAGAATATTTTCCTTCCCTCAAGGTGAACGAATGCGACCGGATTCATAATCCCTTTTCCGTTACTGACGACACAAAACATCTACCATTAGAAGAGACAGAAGAATTGGCTGAACTTTGAAGCTGAAATTTAGGGAAGAAACACTATTTCAGGGAAGACAGAGTTCTCAGTATTATCAGAGTATGCCATATCTTTATTAATACAACAAATGTGAACATAAAAACAAGAATAATAGTTAACACCACCTTTCCAATACTTATCTCTCCTTATATATAGGAAATAAACATTACAACAGGCATTGTAAGATGGGACATGTTTCGCTTAACAGTCGTAAACATCATCAGCCGAAAATTATCTTAGCCTAAAGTTAGGTCAGGGCCCTGAACCTAGTGTCCTTAACATATGGCACCCTAAGAATCAACATTTATATTTAGAAAATGAAAATAGGCTTAAAACTAGTGTGAAAAAACATAGAATGTTACAACATGGCTAAGAGAAAAACACAATCGTGTTGAGACAGAGGATAAGAACAGAAAGTAGGCTACAATACAGAGCTGGTAGTGAAATAATTAAAATCATTAGGATATCATTGTTACCAGTCAGTCAATCAGAATGTTCAAACATAAAAACAAGAGTAAAAATATATAAAAGTGTTCATCATGGCTGAGTTAGAAAAAACACGTAATCATGTTGCCAGAGGTTAAAAACATAAGGTACAACATAGAGCTGGCAGTGTAGTGTCAAACTCATGGCTGCCAGTCAGTTAATAAGAATGTTCATATATAACAAAACATGATGGTTATATTCTTTTAAGTGAAGAAATAATTAAATCCCACTCTTGTATAGATACGTGAGAACGGACAAGAGAAATCATATGTTGTAGCAGACATGGAGTAGTAACACTTCAAACAGGATTGATCACGCCTGAAGCCGCTTCATTTTTGCTGGGAGTTCAAGACCAAAACGTTTTGGTCTTGAACTGTTTGAAGTGTTACTACTCCATGTCTGCTACAACATATGATTTCTCTTGTCCGTTCTCAAGTATCTATACAAGAGTGGGATTTAATTATTTCTTCACTTAAAAGAATATAACCATAATTTTTGGTTATATATGAACATTCTTATTAACTGACTGGCAGCCATGAGTTTGATATTACACTGCCAGCTCTATGTTGTACCTTATGTTTTTAACCTCTGGCAACATGATTACGTGTTTTTTCTAACTCAGCCATGATGAACACTTTTATATATTTTCACGCTTGTTTTTATGTTTGAACATTCTGATTGACTGACTGGTAACAATGATATCCTAATGATTTTAATTATTTCACTACCAGCTCTGTATTGTAGCCTAAGTTCTGTTCTTATCCTCTGTCTCAACTCGATTGTGTTTTTCTCTTAGCCATGTTGTAACATTCTATGTTTTTTCACACTAATTTTAAGACTATTTTCATTTTCTAAATATAAATGTTGATTCTTAGGGTGCCATATATGTTAAGGACACTAGGTTCAGGGCCCTGACCTAACTTTAGGCTAAGATTTATTTTCGGCTGATGATGCTTACTACTGTTAAGCGAAACATGTCCCATCTTACAACACCTGTTGTAATGTTTATTTCCTAAATATAAGGAGAGATAAGTATTGGAAAGGTAGTGTTAACTATTATTCTTGTTTTATCTGATGGCCAATACGGTCTACAATGAGATTTATTGCTTGTAACAACAAATGTGTGCGAACAGGCACTGACCTGCATTGAAAATAAGAAACATGAGACACTTCTTTCTGTAGACCAAGCCCACATTTCCCACTAAACTGCAACAATAGTGTAATATTATTGACAGAGCATGAGTTCTTACTGCATGTAGGCTTACACCATTCTGTATTTTTAATAAATATTATTACTAAAATATTGAATACACAAGCAACTTTTTTCACGGCACAGTCCAACAATTTCACAGCACACCCTTTGAGAACCCCTGATCTAGACGATGGAAAGAACCATGTGAACTGAGATGACTAGGTGGATTAGGATGTCCATTAGACAGCTAATTACCGGACCACCTTCTGACAGTAACCATAGCTTTAACAATAGCACTCCATCTCAGCCTACTGAACCCTAACTGATCTAAAAGTAACTAATGACCCTCAGAAAGTTGCAACTCATTGACAAATTTCAGTACCGGCCGTACCCATGACCTTATATTCCTTGCTTACTTGATTCGTATTCCAAAAATGTAAACCTAGATAATGTAACATGCAGGAATTTAAAAGACATCGACATGAATCAGTTAAGATATCATGCCTACAGCCTTCTGTGGCTGACATTTTAAATCTAGATGATACTGACACAAAAATGAATAAATTTAATTCATTAATACATAGCCTATATAACAAACATGCACCAAAGAGACAGATTAGAGTGGCTAACCTCTGAGGTTAAAAACATGATGTCTCAGCATGATGCTCTTTTTCAAACGCTACAAATGTTCTTGTGACCAAACTGACAAATTACAGAATAACTGGAATAAAACTAAACAAATGATACGTAATCTTAAATTTAAATATGTTGGTGATTCAGTAAGTAACTTAAATACGGCTAGTGCCTGGAAGCATCTCCGAGCAACGGGCGAGGGAAGAGACCCGACATTCCGTTTGACAAGCTGAACAGACGGCACCTCGACTATATTCCTACCTCATTGTCACCCATATCTTTATTTATTGCACACTACAAACAATTTGGAAATTAGCTAATGTCATCCCACTTCCTAACAACCCAGGTTTATATTCTTCTTGCCCTCTCCAAAGCACTAGAACAGTTGGTACATGTTCAAATACAGGAATACATGCAGTCTGACCCCCTTGTGGGTCCGCTGCAGTCTGGCTTCAAGAAGGACCATAATACAGCAACTGCCTTACTGAAAGTGACTGACGACATCCGACAAGCAATGGACGAAAGACAAATGACTATACTTAGACTCCTAGACTTCAGCAGTGTCTCTGACACAATCAATATTCAGATATTGTTTTAAAAAAAACTTTAATAATTTTTCGGTACTGAAGCTTCAAGATTTTTTCGCTCCTACCTTACAGATCGTAGCAACATATTATAGCTCATGATATTTACTTCACAGTGGCGGGTCAGGGAGGCTGGACCTCCACAGGGTTCTGACCTTGGTCCACTCCTGTTTGCCCTTTATACTAATGATATACTGTATCTTCTAAAATAATGTATAATATATATCACCTTTTTGCCGATGACCTCCAAATTTACTGCCACGTTAATATAAGAGATATCACAAGCAGTAAGAGATATTAACTTTGACCTTCAACAGACCGAGTGTACGCCAGTGAAAAGTCTCTCCTCCTTAACCCGAATAAAACTCAAACAATGATAACTGGTTCTCAGAAATTATTAAACGCCATGTATAAAAATGATACCATTCCCCCGGTGACATTAAATGCAACTGTAATCCCGTTCAGTAATGAAGTGAAGAACCTAGGTATGACTGACAAACTCTCGACTTCTCTGCACATGTAAGAAATACATGTAGAAAGATGTACGCGACATTACACCCTCTGAAACGACATACGGACATTTTGTCACAAGACAAATATAAAACTTCTCCAAACATTGATGGTACCCATACTTGACTACTGCAACACTGTCCTCGATGTGACACGTGAACAAACTAAGAAACTTCAATGAGAATTGAAATCTGGTCTTCAATTTGCTTTTTACTTGAGTTATGATGCTCACATAACCCCTAGGTACACAGCTCTTTCCTGACTGAAACCGAAAGGTGACGGAAGTTTCACATACTTACGTTGATTTATTGAACTCTGAAGGAAAAATCTACCTAAGTACACTTCTTCAAAATTCCACTTATTATCCCCATTCCATAATTGTAACAGTAGATCTGGCTATTCCCATCAACCAGTCTTTAATTTGTTCGTTGTGGCTGGGTCACGACTCTGCTCCTGTCAGGAACTTGACAACAAACGCAGAGATTACCTGTTGAGTACCACTGATTGTGGTATGTACGCATCTTACTGTACAGCTGAAGAACACTTGTTATAGAGTAACTTTTAACTCGTGTATATAGACCACTGTTTATTGCCACACTTGTATTTCCGTTACTGTGTTCTGCTTATGTTTTTCAGTTTGTATGTAACTTTTTCATTATGACTTTTTCTCATTCTTTTTTACTTTTACAGTATGCTCCAGATTTCTTGTTATCTTGTTGAGCTTTGCTTTCATTCTTCTCTGTATGTTCTCCAGGTTAGTTATCCTTATGTATTAAATTGTAATTTACGTGGTTAAGTGTTCGAGAGGGCCACGAGCCGTAACTTTGCTACTGCTAAACTTAAATAAGTAAAAATAAAAAATACTCAGTTGTAGAGAAACGGCTGTAGTTGCTGCCCAACTGAGGATAAGTTTATGTTTAGAAGAGTGCAGTTCTGCAGCCAACATCAAGAGGTTTATCATTCTTCCTCCGACAACTTCACTTTCAATCTTCTGTTCAGTAACAACCGTTGAATGATACTCATAAGTTTGAAGTTTTCTGTCATTTTAAACATCGTAAGCAGCAGTCACGTCGACCAAAACAGCACCAGTTGTGAACGGTAAATTGTCACTACTGGAACTTGCTACTGAGTTTGCAACTCTTTGTGTTTGTCTGCTACGACGAAGTGGCGAGCCGTCTCGTTATGAATTCCCTGGCAACTTGCATTTCTAATTAAATGAAATAAGTTTCATTATGATAGATCCGTACTGAACTGTGATTACAATAGAGTTAAACTAATGTATTATTAAGGTCCAACTTTTCAATACAAATTGTACAGAGCTTAGGGATTAGTTTCGACCTAATAGTAGGTCGTCATCAGCCTAAAGCAAAATACCGAACAAATTAAACAATGTAAAGACACATAAGGTCTCGTAAATGTGCATACCATGTGAGATATTGAGAAAAGAATTATAGAGACATGCAGCACTATGTTAAAAAAATAACTCCATGACAGAGATTCATAAAAAGTCCAGTGCGCATTAAAAAGATGTTAAAGATAGGAATCCTTGAGTTGCTGGATAAGGAGATAGTATATGCTGGCTCCTTTAAGATGCTGTTATCCAACAACTGAGCCGAAGGCATGTCGTTTCTTTACGATTACAACACAAAGTAATTTCCCATATGACGTATTTTATTTAAGTATTTTCTTCCACCTGATGTAATTCTTTCTTTCTTTCTTTCTTTCTTTACTGTCACTTATTCAGAGTCAAATGTATGGTCCGCATTGAACTGCAAATTTCTATCCACCTTTATTTTACTCTATATATGTTAATCCGCCTCACGTAACATCCATCGTCCTTCAAGATTCTAGAAATGGAAGAACTTTCTTCTAGCATCCAACATCTTGAGAAGACATGAACAGCAGCATCACTTACAAGCCACCAACTTAACGATTACTTTTACAACTTTTTAATTTTATACGGCGCACTCGACTTTTTTATGGATCTCTATTTTTTAACATAGTGTAACGCATCTTTGGATTCTTAAGCCTAAACACGCAACAATCACCTTCCTTCAACTTCCACAAAACAGAAGAGCCTTTTCTAGCATCCATGTGTTTTTACGTCTAAGAATATCTTGAAAAACGACGTTGCTTCGGCCCAGTCGTTCTTCGAATGTATAACAGCGTATTTAAAGAGCGAGCATATATTGAATTCCTTGACCGGCAACTTAGATTTCCATCCCTAATAACTTTTTAATGCTGTACGGCGCACTGGACTTTAATCGTAAACAAACGACATGTCTTCGGCTCAGTTGTTGGATAACAGCATCTTAAAGGAGCCAGCATATACTAATCTCCTTATCCAGCAACTCAAGGATTCCTATCTTTAACATCTTTTTAATGCGCACTAGACTTTTTATGAATCTCTGTCATGGAGTTATTTTTTTAACATAGTGCTGCATGTCTCTATAATTCTTTTCTCAATATCTCACATGGTATGCACATTTACGAGACCTTATGTGTCTTTACATTGTTTAATTTGTTCGGTATTTTGCTTTAGGCTGATGACGACCTACTATTAGGTCGAAACTAATCCCTAAACTCTGTACAATTTGTATTGAAAAGTTGGACCTTAATAATACATTAGTTTAACACAGGCCAGTCTTTCTTACTGCAGTAATGAAAGGAGTAAAGTGAGGACTAGTACAGTCAGTGTCTTAATATGATAGACCTTTGGACCATAAGATGCAATGCAGTATCTGTTATAACAAAAACTGCCTTATGGTACTTGCTTGTGCCGGAATGACTGACTCTCAAGAAAGTGATCACAGTTCTGTCATATTCACGTATTTTAGAAAAACACATAAGAAACACTGTCACCAGGGCTGAGCAGTTAACCCCACTGGTAGCAGCCACTATCCCACTGATGCAAAGAGCTGCGGCAGTAGTATCTGTGCTCTGCTTTGCAAAAGTCAGCACAAAAGCTGTTATCCAGATCAGGTTCTGCTCAAAAGAATGCATGAATTGTAGGTAGTTCTTGCTCCCTCATGAGCATGCAAGAATAGACAACCAGAGCATGGCAGGCAGAAAGGCACTACCAATAAGAAATATGCAGAAAAATGCAAGAAGTACATAAACCTACTTAACATTAAAGATGTCGCCTGTGGTGGGATGTTAGTAATGAAGAAGTTTCAATCTAGGAAGATGTACCAACGTTGGACAGCCGTGTGCAGAAATCAATGAAGCCACAGAAATCCTTGTCATGTAGTTATTTAATTTTGGCCTTGTCATCATTTTAAAATTGTATGTAAAACAGCTGTTTGCAAAAACAAATGGAACATTTAAAGACTGAAGAGCTTATGCAAAGAGAATTATGTTTTGAGAATTAGAAAATGTTAATTAGAATAAGGTTTTTAGGACTCTCAACAAAGACATTACTGAAGAATATATTTGAAGTTATTTCCTTTAATTGTTGTAAATAGGTATGAAGAAGAAGAAGAAGAAGAAGAAGAAGAAGAAGAAGCAGAAGAAGAAGAATTGTGTTCAAAGCGATTTGGTGATTTTAAATTTCATGTTGTTGTTATCGGTCTGAGACAGGTGGCAAGTGTAAGTGGTCTTTTCCAGTCGTTTCTTCATATCTAGTAATATGCTGGTTCAGCAGAAAAGATTGTTCTAGAAGTGCTTCGTGATAGGCCAAAATAATAAAGTTTCTTATTGGCCAGTATATTAACATTTTTTCATTGGTAAACAGGGAGATCTGGAGTGTTGTTATTGGTTACCGTGTAATTGCTCGATTTCCGGTTTTGGGCTCCTCGTGAGAGCAAGGCAATTTGTCCGCATATTTGAATTCTGAACGCCTTAGCGGCCGGACGTGCACTGCATCCGTCCTGCCTGGGACTTTGCTTCTAAGGTAAGCGATATTTCCATTGACTTTGATTTTATTTAATTTATTCATATTTCGGCCTTTTCTCATTTGACGTAAAACTTTCTGTGGTAATGTAAGATTTTATTTTGTGTGTCGGAGTTTCCTCTAGATTCCCACATTCACGAATTTTGCTTTTCTGAAAGACTGTGCTTCGACAGACAGTCATAGCATCTCTCTTTGCTTGTTATGAATTGTGTAACCTATGTAAATTGTAATTAACATAAATGTAACTGTTTCTGGAGTTCTGTATCAACTTTTATGTTAAAGTTTATCCATATCGTTGGAAGATTACCTTTTGTGTTTTATAAATTGATATCAATATCCTACGCTATGTTTTGTTTTATTTGTATTTGTAGCTTTTCATTTGTTAATTTTTAATACATTTGAGCTCCAGGGTGTGCGCAGCGCGTTTTTCTTTCCCCATAACGAGATAAGATCCCACAGCCTCATTAGGCTGCATGTTTCTGGAACCATTCCTGGGCAACGTGCCGGCACGTTATCATCTTGAGACACCACAGAACCGTCTGGGCGCTGGAAGGCCAAAAATAGGTGGAAATGGTCTCCGAGCAGCTCAACATACCGCGAACTATTCAAAGTCTCTTCCAGAACAACTAGGGGGCCCATACCATACCAGGGAAATGCACCCCAGACCATAACAGAGACACCAGCGCCCTGGACCACACCTTCGAGGCAGGCGGGATCCATCGCTTCATGTGGTCTGCGCCATACACGGTGCCTCCCATCGGCATGGTGCAGTTGAAATCGTGATTTGTCCGACCATATCACGTTACGCCATTGTTCCAGTGTCCATTCCTGGTGACTGGCGACAAATGCGCGTTGTTGTACCCGATGACGTTGGGTTAACAGTGACACCCGTGTGCGGCGCTGGCTCCCATACGCCATAGAACCCATGTTCCTACGGATTGTCCACTGGGAGACGTGTCTAGCACGGCCTGTGTTGAAATGAGCCGTGATTTGTTGCACGGTTGCCCGTCTGTCACCATTGACAATCCGTCTCAGATGTCGCCGATCACGGTCATCGAGGGTGGCTGGACGGCCAGTCGTTCGTCTGTTGTAGACGGTGATACCCGCATTCAACCATTCATGATACACCCTGGACACGGTTGGTCGTGTGAAGCTGAATTCCCACACCACTTCCGAAATCGCACTTCCCATCCGTCGGGCACCGACCACCATACCCTGTTCGAATGGTGTCAGCTCAAGACGACGTTCCATGTTACACCTGTCACATACACACCCACTGCTCACAAAGTCTCCTATACAACTGCCACTGGCACAGGGGGCGTGTGGTGCGCAGACAACACACTTGAGCATCAGCACTCTGCTATCCCATGACATTTGCTCAGTGAGTGTACATGTTTAGCAGTTACTCACAGTCTATTGTGCTAGATTCACTTATCAAACCTTTGTGAATACATACCTATAACGTACTAAGTTCGTGAAGATTATCAGATCACACAACATTTTAAAAGTCAAAACATGTTTGCACCCTTCACTGGTGGTTTGAAATACAAGAAAACTAGAAATCAATCTATTTTTAAAATATTTTTGAACGTTTAAGCCCAGATTACATTAATATGTCTCAAATGCGTTAAAGTTTAAATTGAGCACCACAAAATAAATTAAGTGTACATCTTTCGATACATTATGGTAGGGCGGCAGGCAAAATAGTGCAAACTCACATAACTTTTTCATTCTTCTCCGTGGGTGGTACTGAAGTGTATGGCAAGATTCATCTACAAAGCTTCAGACGCGAAAGACCTACGATTATCACTTAACACATTCTTGTAAGAAGAGAAGCTCCTTTCTACGTCACAAGACATTATTGGTGCATATTTAAATAATATTAAGTCACTGCTGTCGAGTATGCACTCATCTTAAAATGTATGGGAACTTTCTCCACTAAGAACATAATTTATCTTGCACACACAGCGAAAACAGTCACTTCGATTAAGCATGTTTCGAAGTTTCCATTTTACACTGACGCCAAGTATTCCATGGGATTGTTGTGCTGGAAGTTCAACAGTTCTCACAATTTCAATACTTGCATGAATTTTTTCTAAGCTAGCAGCTTCTAAACGAGTAATTGCACTGGATATAATACCAAAGTTCGACTTAATATAAGCCAGACTTTGACAAACTGTTTGGAGAACAATTCCTGCGCAATCTTGATAGAAGAGGCAGAGTATTCCACTTGTATTAACTACAGACGTGATAAGGAAAAGCAGTTTTGTAAATACTAGTTCTCATTCGGAAAGTTGACGATTTTGTACAGCTACAGCCGTCGCCAAACCGCCGAAATATGACGTTTCTATGAAAATAACTCAAAATATCACCTTATGACAAAAAAGAGTCAAAATATGCATTTATATGACAAATAAGCCATTTAAATGTGATGATAATCACCTGATTTGCACCAAAATCCAATCAGGAAAGAAAATAGAAACAAAGGAAAAATATGACTTTTCCTAAACAACTGAGCCCTATTGATGCCATGTTTTTTCAACAGGTTGTAATTGTTAAGTTTGCATTCCTAATCCCATTTATTTGTGGTTTTTTTTCATGATGTTTGTTCGACAGAGCTGCCTATTATCTGTAGAAGGCATTTGAACGTGTTCGGCATGTTGTCCGTCATGCCTTAACTGTGTTTTGCTGTTTGTAACCTGTAATTGCCTGGACCGTTGGAGGAAATGGTAAGTCACTGCCTATAACAAATTCTTTCAGTTTTATTGTCTATTTTCATTAAGTTTCTTTGTCGCAAGCCTACAGCTAACTACGTGTTTTGTTAAAGTCTTTCAATGTGTGTTCGTTAACTTGTTTCTTCGATCCGTGTGTCTCTATCGTAACATCAGTGCGATCACCTGTTGCTTTGGACTATGTCATTAAATTATGTTGGGTGTTGTACTTCCTTGTCTGACTTCACATTTATCTCTTGAACAGCTGGCGTTCGTATTTCTGGGAGACAGCTGATTACTGACCTACTCCGAGTCTGTGAGCGTTCAATTCCATATTATAAATTTACTCGTGTTGTAATCTTCTTGTTCTTCTTCCAGATGATGTCAACTGTAGTGCTGATTGTCGTACTAATCATCATGTTTGGGTTAATTTTTAGCATGGAGTCTTTAGATTTTTCTGAAACATTTGTTTTAGTAAATTCTTGGCAACAAACTTTTATTACATAAAATAAATTTCATCGTAAAGTCCGTATTGTCGTACCTAAAAGTAAACAAATTTTTAGGTTAATGTTCGTAATTTTTCGTTTATCTTTTTCAAGTGTTTTCTGTTTTGTGAATCTGGTGTTTTGGCAAATTATTTTCAAATTTATATTTTGTCACCTGCTGTGTTTTATTTGGTATTATGCTTTGTATGTGATCTTTTAAAATTATCTGCTACGTCGTGTTTTGCCTCAGTGTATATCTAAACTTCTGGACATGTGTGGTGTTATGTCCGGTCTTCTACTGTACCTGGGTTCGTTTCCAAGTAGGTATTGTGACCGTTCACAACGTCACCTATAGGATGGCATGATACCCACTACTATACAGTAGAAGTCCGTTATAGCGAGAATTCACAACAGCGAAAAATTCACTCGCTATAACAGATTGTCGTTATATCCGATTTTGTATAAAAGTCGGAAAACCCTTCATGTACATTAAAATCGGTATGAAACGGCAATCAGTTTGTTCAAAACTTGTGTTTCCGCAGATGATATTGTACCGTTTTCATCGTCCTGATAAAGAAATAAAGGTTGTCATACGACATTAAAAGTTTGCCATGCACGGTAATAAGATCGCGAAGATTACGTAATTGGGCCATACATCTGAAAAGAACGCATATATTAAGTGAAATAGGCCGTGATTTCAGAATATATATATAATACGAACGTATAAAATCAAGGAGGCCATGCACGTGACGGCAAAGATGTTTACTTGGTGAAATAAGTATGCCTAGATCACGGAGTGAGACGGAAAGTTATAAAGGATCCATGCGGCCGTGACAAAAATAATAGAAGGTTTTTAAAATTGTTAGAAAAGAAGAAGTTGGTGAACAATAAAAAAATCGGTTACGCAAAACTACGTAGAATTATCCACGAGAAAAAAAATCCTCAATAAAGAAGAAAGGAGATATTGCAGTTATTACGGGCTGAAGAACCTGCACAGCGAAGAAATATTTGAGTTGCACCTATATTTGAATAAATATCGTGACGGAAAATCAGAGCAAATTGAAAAATATCCGGACAGTAGTCGGAGTATAGACCGAAGGTCGTTACAAATGAATCAAGTCGAGCTTGACGCATGATGGGCTGATTAGCTGGACAAAAGAATTTTTTAGAAAGCTAACTTGTTCATTTTACCTGTAAAACTGTCGCAAGGAGTTAATATTGAATTACTGTCTTAATAACCTGAATCAGATATATAAACTAGATTCTCATTATCAAGAGTATGGACGTGAAACTAATTGCCATTTTGGAAATGTTTCTTTCGCATATGACTGACGGCTACAACATGAGAGGCTAAATCGGAGGTGGAGCCGACTTTCCGACGTAGACCGCCCAGCTGTTTCTACTATCCCATGTCCCAAAACTACAACCTGATGGTGACGTAACGGATGTTGGAGACGATCTACGCAGTCCCAAGATGACAACATCGAAGCCAAACCCAGTCATCTAACGTCAGCGATCGCAAGCTAAGTTCCAAAGAATTAATTTATTATCTTGAAATTAATGTGCAGTAGATGTAGTATTCATATATCTGTAGTGAACATTGGTATGTTGTTTTTACGTAATTCTTCGTGATAAAATGTAAGTCGTTGCCATCTTCGCAATGAGATTATCCTTGTTGATTTATTATTATGGGAGTAGGTATTTCTTCCAGAGTTTACAATCAATGTCATAATATAGGAATGTTTATGATTGAACAAGGAGAGATTTAGAGTGTGATTTTCAACCATTATGGGATTGAAGCAACGTATAAAAAGAGAAGTATCCCAGATTTAATATTTCTAAAGAAGGTAGTTGATTTTTGAGTAACTTATATCTGATTGCTGTTACGACGCGATGACATGTGAGTAAACATTAACTTGTTTAGTTTATATATGTGTTTCATTTTCAGGTTAACGTGTTTATTTGTATTATATATGAAATCTAACCCAAAGGTGTACCGTTGCAGTACATTAATGAGATGTTAAGATGATTTGCCGTCTTGTTGGAAATGATAAATGTTTACGTAGGGAAGTTACGATTTGAGTGGCATGTTGATGTGGATTTACGAATAATTATTCGTTGAGATATGTTTGTGGGAATGAATAATGATATATTATGGTAATTAATATTGATAAATGGAGAGATAGATATGCTTATGGATAATTTTGGCGGTAAATACGGCGTATTACTGGCCAATGGTGATGTTTGACATATGCGGCAAGATATTAATATGGTAATGCGAGATATATTGGGTTAGTGGTACACGAATACAATGAAATACATCGCAGATTTCGTATATGGGTTACCGTAAACTGTCTTCAGATTAAATATCCAAATAAGAAATAAAAGAAGGGAAACTTGTTGTCTTCATAGAGAATATATCAACGTTGTATTGAATATTATTTGAAACTTTGGTGTCGAGAATGTATTTAATTCATAGAACAATTTCATAATTTAAATCTCTACCACAATTAGATAAAATAGGTTACTAAATGCATTCCTACGGAATTTTTGATATTTGATTGGATATTGTTAAAACCATAAATCATGTTAGGTATAATTTCTATTTGAACTACGATTATAATTATTCTTTACACGATACCTACATTTAATTTTAAGATGTTATTTGAATATTTTAACCAAATAACATGGTCAAGGTGACCAATATTTCTCATTTAATGAACTATATATATTTGAAATAGCTAGTTTGAGCTGATATATATTTGGGACTTACTTGCGATTGGTAACGTTATAACATCGAAAGATACGCGTGCTAGTGACAGGATATCAATGTGATAATGATGAAAATAAGCATTTTTTTTAAAGAAAAGAAACAAATACTGATGGACTCAGATTATACATATTTATTATGAAGATTACTTAGGCTTAGGGACTTAGGTTTATTTTTAACCCAAAAATGTGAAACTACGTTTTCAATAGAAAGAATATGTACTTTCGATTTATGTAAATAAGAGAATTAATCCTTTATTTTTGTGATGCGCATAATTGATGCAAGAAGAATAGTTGAATCAGATCGAAGATAGATTAAATTTATATTTTTTTTTAGAGAGGAGGAAGATAATTGATGTTGATAAATATTATCAGATTTTCTTTTATGATTCTAGAATCATGAAATAAATTATAGATTATCCAATTTAGATGTTATTATTTTAGGAGTTAGGCTAATATCATTAGGATATAAGTGATTTTGAATTAATTCATTTAAAAAAAATTCTTTTTTTTTCTTTTCTTTTATTCGAATGATTGAACTTGGAAAACTTGATATTGATTATGGAGGATGAATGGTATCGATGGTTATTTATTGAGAAGGAAACGTGGTGTCTCAGTTGATCTCACGTAAAAATAGTATGGTTCGCATAAGCAATTTAATTATCCCTGAGAGGTGTCGTGTGGCAACTTAAGGAATATCATATCAATAAATGTAATAAGAAAAATGAAGATCACGAAATCGCTTAAATTCTATGATGCGGTGATTGTTTATACAATGAATATTAGAAGCGAGCGTAGCTACCGACACTTAGCATCATTCTTATTATATGCATTGATCCAATTAATGATCTGTAGAAGTGATGGATGGTTGAGGGGAAAATAGCCGGAGCAATTGATAGGTCGCCCAATATGGTGCAAGAAAGAAACCCCCCCCCCTCAGGATGGTGCAATATCCACGCTACGGCTTACGTGTTTGTTATTTTTCGTAATCCGATACTAGGTGAAAGTGTATGTTTAATTTATTTCTGAAAAAAAATATTAGCGTATTTCTCTGAATCCAAGATGAACCCCACTTTTCCCTTCAAAAAATTTAAAACAGGCTCAAAAAGAAGTGTGTAAAATCATATGAATGCCTTGTTGTACAGTAGGCCTACGCATTGTAGACTATTTTTAAATGCCAAACATTGACTTTCGTCACGCCGTTTTTTTTGTTTTTGTTTTTTTGCGGCTGCACAATGATTCTTTATTTGCGCGGGTTTAAGGGCCATTAACTTAACATTGGCATCATAATACCGAAGAGAACTCGTTGAAAATTTTCCGGCAATACCTATTCCATGCGGCTCTACAATACGACGAGCCATCAGGAAATTATTCTTGCTGTCTATAAAACTGTTACTTTTACGCGGCGTCAGATATAACCGGCTACCACTACACGCACGTCTCGCTTGTCGGGTTCGGCCAAATTCAGCAGCTAGCGATTTACAGGCCTAATCGCGAACGTTGAACGTCAACGAACGAGTTTAATGCGCCACCGTATGGCCATTCCGCCCTTGCTTTTTTCGTGCACATACCTCATAATTTCACCTTCGACTTCTTTAAAGCGTCCTTGTGCAGTATGCATTTTTTTTAGCTCTTTGTCTTCACGCTAACGTCAAATATTGGCTTTAGTTAGGCCTATGCCGTATTTTCTTGCGACTGCACAATTATTCTACATTTCCGAGTGTTTAATAAACATTAACTTAAAATTGGCATCATAATATCGACTAGAACCCGTTGAAAATTTGCCGGCAATAACTTTTTCACGTATCTTTACAACACGACTATCCATCACGAAAATATTCCTGCTGTGTATAAACCTTGATTTTACGAAGCGTCAAGTACAATAGACGCGTTATGACTCTGCCACTGAGTAGCCATGGCTTTTCTAAATATTCGAAGGGTCGCATGTTTTGATGCCATTCTGCAGATTTGAGAAACACACAGGCACTGCACAACCGGTTGTCGCGGCTAGCGATGTGTAGTAAAGAGGCGGTCGTTTATTGTCAACGAGTTCGGTGCGCGTGTGAAAAGATGCACTGTGGTTACCGCGGTAATTGCCAGCGGTATCCATTAACTTACTGTTAGGCCGCGAATGCAACAACCCTTGAGTTTTCGCATTGGACTCTGAGAAAAAAGTCTTGGATTCGGAAAAATACGGCATCACTCCAGAGATTTCTGTGGCAAACGCCTCAACTTTCTTCTTCAAACAGCGTCACCTAACCTAACCGTATATGTAGTCTATCATGAAAACATATTTGAAACGCATGTAGAGAAATAACCTCCTCGCGAAAAATTGACATGTAAATAGTCGTAACTGACGCGAAAAGAAATGAAATATCCTCTGAAATCAATGATATACTCTGCCATATCTTGAGGTGTATCACATTCTTACTTAATTTCTGTATATAACATTAAAATTAAGATATCTTTATTTTTAACGAGTTAACAACTGCTATCGGCCACGTTATTTACGCATTTATTACGAAAACATGTTATCCTCTTCCATTTCGAGTTTTCTTTAGAGAACAGCAGTCGATGGGTATTACTAATCAACTCCAACATCGCCTTTGAATGTCAACGAGAGAGCTCGCAAATGCACAAAGTGAAAAAACTATAGGCTACCGTACCGAAGATGATCGATCGCATTTTGTTGCAAACGTTTCAGTTTTCCTATTCAAACAGCGTCACGTATCCTAACTTAATCGTACTATACGTATGATGAAAACACACTTCAAGCGGCAGTAGAGAAATTATAACTTTCTCGCTATAAATTTTCATAATAGCCTTTCCGTAATTTAACCAGACGCGACAAAATATAAACTAACCTCTGAAATCAATTAACCACTCTGCCATATCTCGAGGTGTATCCCATTCCTACTTAAGTGCAGTATTTAGCCTCAAAATTAAGCGGTCGTTTAGTCAGCCTTAATTTTTAACGATTTAACAACCGTTATCGGACACGTTATTTACGCATTTATTACGAAAATATGTTCTCTTTCATTTCGAATTTTCTTTACGGAACAGCTGTCGACGGGTATTACTAATCGACTCCGACATCGCCTTCGAATGTCGACGAGAGAAATCGCTAGTGCACATAGCGAGGAAACGATGCAATATCATCGCTGTGGTGCATAAATATCGGTAACGGAAACTCGCGCACGCTTAATCACTCGTAATAACGGATGCGCCCGTGATAGGGTTTTCGTTATAACCGAAGGACGATACACAATTTAGTATAGGAATTTTGAAGGGACAGAAAAAAGTCGTCGCTATAACGGAGTTCTCGTTATAGCGGACTTCCACTGTATTTGTTTTCCGCATCATTCTACTGTAAAAACTGTCCAAGTCAGGATTTTTCCACCCGCTCCGAGAAACGAATGGCAGTACTCTGACTCGCACGACCCAACTCTAGTTGTCGGTAATTAGCAGCGAGGCAGTGCAGGAGCGCTTGTACTTTAAGTTTTCTCACTCCAACTGTGAGCGAGATGAAAAGAGACACGTTATCACATGACTAAGAATCTAGGTCACTAGTAGAGCTCGTGGAGGACATCCAACATAATGAACTAACATTATACCATATTTCCCTCATCCATTCACCACTGCCAACTCGCCAAATTCAATTGTTTTTTGCCAAATTATTATAATTCGCTAAAATACTCAACGGAGAGTCATGTGCAAACATTCATTCGAACCAGAGAATTTTACACACAATTATAAAGCCGAGAAGTGCTCTACATAATTACAAGAATGGTAATTACACCGCAACAAGGTGCGCCTTAATGGTTACCAGATGTTGGGTCTCAACCGTGGCAGCTAGCTGAAGGATTCCCCTGGCGCTCGTCATCATCCACCGACAGAGACCAAAGGGCGCTTTTAAGATTGCTTGAGAATCAACGAAGCTATTTTAATTAGATTCACTCAGTGGAAATGGGAGTACAGGAGCTACAATTTGATACCTCGTTCGTTACTCTCCGTCACGTATTACCGGAGCACATTTCGAGAAAGTGGTGTGTCTTCCCCCACTGCCAGCTTCAGGGTATCTTGCCTATACAGTTCAGAGCTGCAGAACAGACTCTACCAGTTCATTTTCAGTGTGACATCAGTTTGTTACCAGTTCGTTGTGATTTGTGTGCGAGTCCTTTGTGAAGAAATCATTCTGAAGTGTGAACAGTGTAATACAGTGATTGATTAAAGTCTGTGGATGTATGTGGAAGTAACCACAATCTGATTATTCGCATACAGTGTGTCGCTAACAAATATAGTAGAAATGGTATGAAACCGTGATGATCGCTGTCTGTGTGAAGAAGAGGTCGTGCATCGAGCCCCATATATATGCTTAAACTAATAGGGCTCAATTAACATAAGTAGGCACACATTTAACTAAGTGCGTGGAGCGAGTGTATCAGAGACAAACGTGAAATATTTAGGAAAGCGAATGAACGGCTCATTGTCGGCATGTATAAGGGCAGTGCCTCGACAGACCAATCCCTAACGCAGTAGAGAGCTCGACTTACGTATGACTAAGTGCAATGGAGTGTGCATGAATTATTGTTATGCAATACGAGAATGTTAACACAATAGTAGCGTGTCCAGTGAGAGGTTTAAGTGAACCAGTGAACTTCAGGACCTAGAGTAGCTGTCAATAAGAAGGATAGGTAGATGAGGAGGGAATAATGTCGGGCTTCAGAGACATAACTGTCATTAGGCTGGGGTGCTTGTGTCATTGAGCAGATCCAACCATATATTGAATCTGTGATGTGTGATATAAACTAACGCATTCACATGAAATAACTTCCCCCCTCATTTACATAAGGAGTCTACAAGAACTTCGGAGTGAACAACATATCTAGCTGCCTGCTGGAATTTCGCCCTGTGTAGCAGAGAGAACGAGACATCTAGCTGCCTGCCGGAATTTCGCCTGGTATAACAAGTCTGGAACGTCGCACGAGATCAAGCCGTCATGTTCATGACTTGTCAGTTAGTCATCGAAGGATTTCACATCGCTGAGGGCATCATCAAGACCGAATAAATACACGGGTGTGCACTCCTATAAAGCTGTGTTCATAGTTCCTGAAGGATGAGTACATTTTCAACTATTAATATCTTTGAACGTCGTATCCTAGTGTAAACACAAAGTAATTTTGCATGTAGATGTAGCGTAGATCACCAATCACCCCAATGAAGATCTTTCCTTATATTAACACCTAGATACTTACAATGATCCCCAAAAGGAACTTTCACCCCATCAACGCAGTAATTAAAACTGAGAGGACTTTTCCTATTTGTGAAACTCACAACCTGACTTTTAACCCCGTTTATCAACATACCATTGCCTGCTGTCCATCTCACAACAATTTCGAGGTCACGTTGCAGTTGCTCACAATCTTGTAACTTATCTCTCTATAGAGAATAACATCATCCGCAAAAAGACTTACCTAAAATTCCACTCCTTTACTCATATCATTTATATATATAAGAAAACAAAGGTCCGATAATATTGCCTTGAGGAATTCCCCTCTTAATTATTACAGGGTCAGATAAAGCTTCACCTATTCTAATTCTCTGAGATCTATTTTCTAGAAATATAGCAACCCATTCAGTCACTCTTTTGTCTAGTCCAATTGCACTCCTTTTTGCCAGTAGTCTCCCACGATCCACCCTATCAAATGCTTTAGACAGGTCAATCGCGATACAGTCCATTTGACCTCCAGAATCCAAGATATCTGCTATATCTTGCTGAAATCCTACAAATTGAGCTTCAGTGGAATAACCTTCCCTAAAACCGAATTGCCTTCTATCGAACCAATTATTAATTTCACAAACATGTCTAATATAATCAGAAAGAATGCCTTCCCAAAGCTTACATACAGTACAATGCATGTTAAACTGACTGGCCTGTATTTTCAGCTTTATGTCTATCACCCTTTCCTTTATACACAGGGGCTACAATAGCAACTCTCCATTCATCTGGTATAGCTCCTCCGACCAAACAATAATCAAATAAGTACTTCAGATATGGTACTATATTCCAACCCATTGTCTTTAATATATCCCCAGAAATCTGATCAATTCCAGCCGCTTTTCTAGTTTTCAACTTTTGTATCTTATTGTAAATATCATTTTTATCATATGTAAATAATATTACTTCTTTGGCCTTAGTCTCCTCCTCTATCTCGACATTATCCTTGTAACCAACAATCTTTACATACTGCTGACTGAATACTTCTGCCTTTTGAAGATCCTCACATACACACTCCCCATGTTCATTAATTATTCCTGGAGTGTCCTTCTTGGAACCTGTTTCAGCCTTAAAATACCTATACATACCCTTCCATTTTTCACTAAAATTTGTATGACTGCCAATTATGCTTGCCATCATGTTATCCTTAGCTGCCTTCTTTGCTAGATTCAATTTTCTAGTAAGTTCCTTCAATTTCTCCTTACTTCCACAGCCATTTCTAACTATTTCTTTCCAGTCTGCACCTCCTTCTTAGTCTCTTTATTTCCCTATTATAATAAGGTGGGTCTTTACCATTCCTTACCACCCTTAAAGGTACAAACCTGTTTTCGTATTCCTCAACAATTTCTTTAAACCCATCCCAGAGTCTGTTTACATTTTTATTTACCGTTTTCCACCGGTCATAGTTACTATTTAGAAACTCCCTCATGCCTGCTTTATCAGCCATATGGTACTGCCTAACAGTCCTACTTTTAAGACCTTCCTTTCTATCACATTTATTTTTAACTACCACAAAAAACAGCTTCATGATCACTATTACTTCAGTTTCCCTATAGAGCTCATCTGGTTTTATCAGCACCACATCGAGGATATTTTTCCCTCTGGCTGGTTCCGTCACTTTCTGAATCAGATGTCCTTCCCATATTAACTCTTTTGCCATTTGTTGGTCATGCTTTCTGTCGTTCGCATTTCCTTCCCAATTGACATCTGGCAAATTCAGATCTATAATACCAATATAATGGTCTGTTATTGGACATCATAAATTTTCCAGCTAACTCATTCTCGTTTGCTAAGTTAGGCTCGTCAGTTCGGACTTAGCACACCACCCAAGACGCAAGGCCAGTGCATACCGTGGAGGCCACTGCATAGGCTATTTGAAGCCACCAGCAGTGCCAATGCACGGTATGCACTAGCCTTGCGTTTTGGGTGGTGTGCTAAGTCCTAACTGACGAGCCTAACTTTGCCTCCGTTTCGCCCTCGTGTGCTAACAAGAATGAGTTAGCTGGAAAATTTATAATGTCCAATAACTGACCATTATATTGGTATTATAAATTTACTCATTCAGGACAAATATTTTAGGTTCCCTATGGGAATCAACATCTACATCAAATTCAGATCTCCCGCTACAATCACATTTCTTTCCATGTAATTTCCCACATAGCTGACTATCCTATCAAATAATTCCGAATCCGCGTCAGTGCTACCCTTTCCCGATCTGTACACTCCAAATATATCAAGTTGACTATTATCTTTAGAAATGAGCCTTACACCTAGAATTTCATGTGTCTCATCTTTAACTTTTTCGTAGCTTACAAATTCTTCTTTCACGAGAATGAACACTCCCCCTCCCACCATTCCTATCCTATCTCTATGAAACACACTCCAGTTGATATAGATGTTGATTCCCATAGGGAATCTGAAATATTTGTCCTGAATGAGTAAATTTATAATCTATATATTGTAACAGGAACGCCCGTACTTCAGTTTATCGGAGAGCATGAGGAATGACAAGGCGTGTACGGCCCATGCTAAGAGAGTGAGAGAGAAGGGTAGTGAAAAAAAATTTCATGATTAAGTGGATCCTTCAGTTTATTCAATAGGTATGCAAAGAATTATGTCACCTTTTACAGCTGAATCGTGGAGTTATCCCTGAAGGCGTGGAGAGGACGTCGTCCTGCGGCGGCTGCGTCGTCTTGCGGTCGGCGTCGGCGTTGTCTTCCGTTGTTGGGGTTTTCTCTGTATTAGTGTTGATGACTCGAACCTGAGGCAGGAACGGGGAAATGTGGAGCTTCCACATTGGACGTCATGGGACACTGGTGTGACACTTCTCTAAGGCGAAGCACGCCGAAATAGTTCCCACAGTCAATGATGTTGAACGCACTTTAGCAGCAAGGATAAAGTTAGAGTTACAGTTCCACGAGGATAAGATGGAAGGAATTATCGTATTTGGAATAATAAACAAACGAAAACAATCTAGGACCTTCCGAGGTGCAGTGATTAAGCACTTCATAAAGAAAAGTAAATTTACCGGGTACAGTCTCTGCACTGTACTCCATCAGCACAATACACTTGTTGAAATAACTGACAGTCCAAGTTCCATTACGTCGTAAATTTTAGAAGATTATCACTGGCACTTAAGATCATACGTGATTCTGAACAGGTTATGGTGGGAATTGACATGGTTCCTCGGAAAGAAATCACGATACTGCATTCCACTGTCTTTAAGAGGGAATGTTGGCACAGTTTATTATGAACACAGTTCAACGGATAGACACAGTCTTTAAATGAAATGAAGATCGGCACAGTCTATGCTAGAAACACTGTCGCTGTTTTCACACAGTCTTTAAAAGAAATCAAGGCTGGCACAGTTTATGCGAGAACACAGTCTTTAAATGAAATCAAGGCTGGCTAGAAACACTATCGCTGTTTTCACACAGTCTTTAAATGAAAATAAGGCTGGCACAGTTTATGCGAGAACACAGTCTTTAAATGAAGTCAAGGCTGGCTAGAAACACTACCGCTGTTTTCACACAGTCTTTAAATGAAATTAAGGCTGGCACAGTTTATGCGAGAACACAGTCTTTAAATGAAATCAAGGCTGGCTAGAAACACTGTCGCTGTTTTCACACAGTCTTTAAATGAAATCAAGGCTGGCACAGTTTATGCGAGAACACGGTCTTTAAATGAAATCAAGGCTGGCTAGAAACACTACCGCTGTTTTCACACAGTCGTTAAATGAAATCAAGGCTGGCTAGAAACACTATCGCTGTTTTCACACAGTCTTTAAATGAAATCAAGGCTGGCACAGTTTATGCGAGAACACAGTCTTTAAATGAAATCAAGCCCACGGAGAAAGCTCTTAACACGAACGTTCTGAACTCAAGTATACAGCCGGACCGAGTGACGAATTATGTCGCGACGTGCTTGCTTGCACACACTCACTAAACTCACGGCTTACTGCCGACTCCATTCACTCACTGCCTACAGCACACTGCCGCTGCGTACCGCACACTCTCTCTGCATTACCCCAGGCTGGCGACTCGCTTATATTGCCGAAGGCCGGTGGGCGTGGCTACACATGTGGGCCCCAAGAATTTTTTTTTATCTTGGCCATCTTCACACCGATTGACACGAAATTTCGGCTAGCAGCGTTCATTATTCCTGCCTGCAAGGTGACGTTATTGAAATATTGATATTATATTTCGTTCATGCAGCAATGCTATGGAACACGAAGGAACCTTCTGCGTGACGTCGCTTGTCCTTGGCCGGTGTTCTAGAACATCGCGAGCTTGTTTCCAGCTCCCACTATGCCTGTGCGCTCGGCGCAAGTTTTAAATCCTTACGGCCGGGTGTTAGCGAGCTCCTCATAATAAAAGAATGAAACGTGAATGTTCGTAGGGCGTTCCCGTTTCAATATATAAAATAAGAGTTTTGTCTGTACATTGCTCAGAATTTGAAAATAATGGTATTTCTGTATCGGTCATGTCCATAGTAACAAGAAAATGCACTTTTTACTTTTCCGTAATTTCTGTCTGTCTGTCTGTCTGTATGTATGTACACGCATCACGAGAAAACGGTTGAAGAGAATTTAATGAAAATCGGTATGTGAAGTCAGGGGATGAACCTCTAAAATCTAGGCTATAAATAATTTTAGTTGCGCTGAGTGAAATGGTAGTTTAGGGGAAGGCCTAAAATTGAATTCTCAACTATTTATGTTATTGGTGGTCTAATGAAAATCGGTATGTGAAGTCGGGGGATGAGCCTCTACAATCTAGGCTATAAATCATTTTACTCACGCTGAGTGAAATGGTAGTTTAGGGGAAGGCCTAAAATTGAATTCTCAACTATTTATGTTATTAGTGGTCGTATTTTAAAGAAAATGGGTATGCAAAGTTGGGGAATAAATTGCTACAATCTAGGCTGTCAATAATTGTATTCACGCTGAGAAAAATGGTAGTTTAGGGGAAGGCCTAAAATTTAATTCTCAAATATTGTTATTAGTAGTCCTATCTTGATGAAAATCGGTATGCAAAGTCAGGAAATAAGTCGCTATAGTATAAGCTGTAAATTATTTTATTCACGCTGAGTGAAATGGTAGTTTAGGGGAAGGCCTAAAATGTAATTCTCAAATATTTCTTATTAGAGGTGTAATCGATGAATGCTACATAACTAAGGTTATATAGTATTAAATTTCCTATTATTCATGTCTTATACATTGTTACCGTAGTGGCTATGATCACAAAGATATTCATGAATTTGGATTTTTGTTACCAAGTCCATATCAGCGCCGAGTAACGAGAAAATGGGTAAACAGTATATAATCGGTATGTAAAATCGGAGAATAAGAAACTACAGTTTACAGTATAAAATATTTTACAAATCACAGAGTCGAAAGGAAACTAAATATGTAGGCCTACAATATAGAAAACTCATAACATTGATCAACAATAACATTACATTGACCATTGTTTGTCGTGATGTGCTTTGTGTCTTCTGTTGCCCCTCATCTCCGGTAGATAGGATTACTGCTGCGTACAGGGTACTTTTTTATTTGATTTACGTCACACCGACATAGATAGGTTTTATGGCGACGATGGGATAGGAAAGGGCTAGGAGTGCCTTAGGCCTTAATTAAGGTACAGGCCCAGCATTTGACTGGTGTGAAAGTGGGAAACCACGGAATACCATCTTCAGCGCTGCCAACAATGGGGTTCGAATCCACTATCTCTCGGATGCAAGCTCACAGCTGCGCACCGCTAACCACACGTTCAACTCGCCGAGTCGTACAGAGTGTAACAGCCTGCCTGAATATTGATGGGAAGTAGCTGGGGAGTTAGATAACTTTCTTCTTTAGCATGCCATTCCCCTGGTTTATAAATTTTCTGATACTACTGGTACGTAACACACTGGATCATCATAGCATTCGGGCTATTCAATCCCTACTCTGAGGCACTGATTGGAATGAACAGTGTGCATACTTAGCGGAATAATGGCAGATGAGTGTTCATGGCAATCTGGGGCCTGGTCATCCCAGCTCTGGAACTTTGGACTATTAGATTAGCACCGCAATCTAACCGCAGCACTGTTCGTTAAAAGTTATAAAACGTGCGGCTTTCCATTTGATCGAGTATTTTATATGATAGCATTGCTTTCAATAGCTACATTCATACTTACGTTTTTGTAATAACCTATGTTGATTTCAGTTAGGAAAACCACAAAGTCAGTCTTTCTGAGAATCCCGTAGCGAAGCACGGGTACATCAGCTAGTACCAATATAAATGGTCCGTTATTGGACATTATAAATTTTCCAGCTAACTCATTCTTTATAATTTATAATGTCCAATAACGGACCATTTATATTGGTATTATAAATTTACTCATTCAGGACAAATATTTCAGATTCCCCATGGGAATCAACATCTATATCATCTGATGGCCAAGCAGGCATCAATTTTTAGTGATGAAACAAAGTCTCTTAGTGCATTGGCACTGCCGGTGGCTCCAGTTAGCCTACGCAGTGGCCTCCACGGTATGCACTAGCCAGCGTATTGGTAGGTGTGCTAGGTACCAACTGATGAGCCCACCCTAGCACACGAGGGCGAAACGCTGGCAACCAAGAATGAGTTAGCTGGAAAATTTATAATGTCCAATAAAAGACCATTTATATTGGTATTATAAATTTACTCATTCAGGACAAATATTTCAGATTCCCTATGGGAATCAACATCTATATCATATGATGGCCAAGCAGGCATCAATTTTTAGTGATGAGACAAAGTCTCTTAGTGCATTGGCACTGCCGGTGGCTCCAGTTAGCCTACGCAGTGGCCTCCACGGTATGCACTAGCCAGCGTATTGGTAGGTGTGCTAGGTACCAACTGATGAGCCCACCCTAGCACACGAGGGCGAAACGCTGGCAACCAAGAATGAGTTAGCTGGAAAATTTATAATGTCCAATAACGGACCATTTATATTGGTATTATAAATTTACTCATTCAGGACAAATATTTCAGATTCCCTATGGGAATCAACATTTATATTATCTGATGGCCAAGCAGGCATCAATTTTTAGTGATGAGACAAAGTCTCTTAGTGCATTGGCACTGCCGGTGGCTCTAGTTAGCTTACGCAGTGGCCTCCACGGTATGCACTAGCCAGCGTATTGGTAGGTGTGCTAGGTACCAACTGATGAGCCCACCCTAGCACACGAGGGCGAAACGCTGGCAACCAAGAATGAGTTAGCTGGAAAATTTATAATGTCCAATAACGGACCATTTATATTGGTATTATAAATTTACTCATTCAGGACAAATATTTCAGATTCCCTATGGGAATCAACATCTATATCATCTGATGGCCAAGCAGGCATCAATTTTTGATAATGAGACCAAGTCTCTTAGTGCATTGGCACTGCCGGTGGCTCCAGTTAGCCTACGCAGTGGCCTCCACGGTATGCACTAGCCAGCGTATTGGTAGGTGTGCTAGGTACCAACTGATGAGCCCACCCTAGCACACGAGGGCGAAACGCTGGCAACCAAGAATGAGTTAGCTGGAAAATTTATAATGTCCAATAAAAGACCATTTATATTGGTATTACACACTCCAGTGCCGTGAGAAAATTTCTGCATCCATTATATCATTTCTCAGCCATGATTCAACTATTACTATATCCGGTAAATATATATCTATTAAATTACTTAATTCTATTCCTTTCTTTACAATACTTCTACAGTTCAACACTAACAATTTTATGTCATCCCTACTTGATTTCCAGTTCCCTGTTCCCTTATCACCACTCCCTAGGCCATCCTATTTCCCTGAATGTACTTCCCTATTACCCTTCCAAACAAATTTCCTAACTTATACGTACCACTGCGGTTTAAATGAAGGCCATCTGAGTGCAGATCCCTATCTCCTACCCACCCATTAGGATCTACAAATTTCACTCCTAGTTTCCCATAAACCCACTCCATAGTCTCATTTAAATCCCCAATCACCCTCCAGTCAGTATCCCTCCTACACAGTATTCCACTAATAATCTCCGCTTTCTTAAACTTCACCCGTGATGCATTTACCAGATCCCACACATCTCCAACTATGTTTGTACTTATATCAGCTTGCCTTACATTGTTGGTACCAACGTGAAACACTACCACCTTCTCCTTCCCCTCCTCCCTCTCCTCTACTTTCCTCAACATCTGCCTCAACCTAATTCCTGGATAACATTCTACCCTGGTTCCCTTTCCTCCACACACTTTCCCCATGTGTCTAACGATGGAATCCCCCATGACCAGAGCCTCAACCCTACCCATCTCATTTGAATCCCTCCCCTCCTGGTCAGCCCTATCTTTCCTGATAGCTGTAGAAGGTACTTCCTCCTCCCTTTTCTCCTTCCCATGGCCCTGTTCCACCAGTTTTTTCCTATCCTCTACTCTACATTTCCCTTTCCTACCTTTTCCCTTCCTCTTACTTCCACACATCTCTCCAACAGTTCCCTGTCCCTCTTATTTACCCATGTATGCCTAGGGAGGGGTCTATGAGGACTTGGAGAGTCTCAAAGGGTGAAACGTGCTCACCATATTTATAGACCAGGTAAAACTTGAGGCCATTATGGCAAATTTTGATGGGTTGAGAGTAGTGTCTATTGTTATTGTAAATTATATACTAGGAATATTTTCTTCGAAGTTTTATTTCGGTATCATTATTCCGAGCTACTAATTTCAGTTAAATCTGTTGTTGTTTTGCAGGTTGTCAGTTATTCTAAATTCGCCATGAAATGTTAGTGAAATTTTGTAGGTGTTACAATTTGGGAAAAGTTTATTTCCATTTGTTTCTGGTTTCGTTTGCTCGATTATGGGGTCCTGTGGACTGAGTAATATTTTCAAAATTCTATAATGAGCTGCATCGTATCTGTCCATCCATATTTGTAAATACTTGTAAATATTGGATGTTATTTGCGTTTGTCTTCAGTGCCTTGGGACTTAGGACTTTAGGTGCTGATAGGCCATTCCTCTCCTGGGAGTACGATACTGGTTCTAATATAGTCTCATTGTTGTGTGAGGGATTCAAGAGTACTTGGGGTTATGTATTGCCCTTTTTTTTTGCTGGTACTGCTTGATTTAAGGGTCACCGCACTGGTATGTCTGTGTGTGTGTATTGTGTTTTTGTAATGTCGTGTGATGGAATCAGTAGTATTGAGGTCGTTTTGTGCCTTTTTAACTGGTTATACCAATTGCTTGATTCAGGGGTTATCACACTTGGTGTTTTGTGTGTTGGAGGACAGATAGGCTTGGTGATCTTGGTATATCATGCTTGTAACCTGAGATTCTCTGGTATGAAGGTGTTATTTGTGCCCTTTTATTTCTAATATCAGTGAGTTGGATTTCTGTATGCACACTCTTGAAGAGCTTTCATGTTTCATTTGAATATAATCTGTTTAGCGGTAAAGTTAATATGATGTTCAATTTTTGGCCTTAATTACATTTTAATTTGACTGATGGGACATGTGGGACATAATGTGAATTTTATCAGTGTTAAAATGTTAAAATAATGCGTACCTGCCATGGAAAATAGATAGTGACTTACTAACCTCATTTACTGAATAATATGACCAACGTTGCAAGCTAACATAATAAATGTAACTATTTCCCTCTTAATTCCCTTGCAACATTCTAAATTTTACCTCCAATTTTATTATTTTAATGTTGGGTAATTAAGAATGCACACAGTAATTTAATTTAAAGTAAATTTTGAGAGAGGATTTGGGTAGTACATTATGTGCCCTAATGGTGTGTGTGCAGTACTTGGAGGATGCCTGTCATACCTGTAGTGCTTGAAGAGGTTCATTGTGCATTGTGTATAATGGCATTGGGTGAAATGTAATGTCTCATGCTGTATCCTCAGCAAGATATGTTTTAAACATTTATTTTTCCTCGTAAATTTCCTTTATTTGAATTTTGGGTTGTGTTAATCTTTAATAAATTTGAGCTCAAGGGTGTGCACCGCGCATTTCTCTTTCCCCATAACAATATACGATCCCAAGGCCTCATTAGGGTTCCTTCCACTTTCCACAATCCTTCCATAGTTGTCATTGTTAGACCTGTAAGTTTAAAGTTTTTCATTGCGAACTATGGTGTAAATTTAATTTAATATTTTTCAAATTTTATATTATTTCTATTATTAGACGCTGAACAAGTGCTACAAAAGAAGGCATAAAACTTTGTTTAGCTACATAAACAGAAAGTTGTATTTCCCAATCAAGAAGAGGTGTTACTATGTCAACTTTGTCTCTTCACACGGAACAGTAGGGCAAAACATCACTCCAGCAAGATTTATTTGTACAGAAATTTCTAAATCAGCCCCTGCGCTATGTGGTGCTTGCGTCTGAAAATGTCCAGAGTTTCTAGTTGCCTCAAGCTTCGTGAGTGCGACTAAGATTACATACAGGTACACCAAGTAGGATTAGTATTCATGACTACAGGAGCCAATATTATTATTATTAATGAAAATGTGCACAAAGTGCAAAATACAGAAACTATATTATAATTATTCTAGTCCTACTTTTGTCTTTTACTGCAGAACTGTTCACTACACAATTCACACACATAATTTTCATTCGCGTGATGAAATCTCTTATTTTAGCTGAACTGATGATGATCTAAACCATATGTTCCATATCGCAATTTGCTTGTTTCCAATAATCCGTCTGCTAAATAAAAATTGTTCAAGATATAGCTGCATTTTTCTTGTGTTCTTGTAGGTCTTCGTGTTTAGCAGGTGTACTGGCATTCTGATGTTTTCTATGTCTCCTTTTAGTAAGACATAGGTCAGTGTCTTCATTTCATATAACGAGCTTTTGCGAATGTGAAAACTGTATGGCAGAAGAGACATGAATACAACATGGGGAATTAAAAAATGCGAACATGCCTCACACACTTACCTCAGCAAAGTATCCAAACTTTTTAAATGGTATCTTGAACAAAGATATGTTCAATTGGCGAGCAAAGTCTAGGAGCTTGTCGTCATAACCATCAAAAAGAAGCTCCCGTGCAGTCTTAGTTACAACCAGCGAGGAATTTGTCTTGTCTAAGAAAATACTGATGAATAAGCGCATAAACTCTGGAAGAAATCGCGTCGCATAAGCTGTAGTCTGCAACACAAGAAAAAGACTGGCAATGTAAAAAAAAATTGAATATTTACAATAGTAGATGATAGAACCTGCTATAGTATGATTTGTCTACATTTTCTCATTATCTGTTTAACTTCCAGGATTGGGGCTCAGCAAGGGACTACTGACTTAAGGGCAGTGTCCTGAACCGTGAGACAACTGGGGAGGAGGACCAGTACCTCATCCAGGCGGCCTTACCTGGCATGCTGAACAGGGACCTATTTGGGGGACAGGATAGACGAGGAAGAGGTAAGGAAGCGAACGTGGCCTTAAGTTAGATAACATCCCGGCATTTGGCTCGAGAAGTGGAAAACCACTCTGACGATGGCTCAGAAGGGAATTCCAGCTCCCACCTCTACTCAGCTGATCTACCATGGCTGAGTGGACCCCGTTCCAGTCCTCATAACATTTTTCAAATTTCGTGGCAGAGCGGTGAATCGAACACGGGCCTCCAGGCGTGGCAATTAATCGCACTAACCACCGAGCTACAGTCAATACTTCAAGACATTGTTGTTTTTATTTTTTTTGCTAGGGGCTTTACGTCGCACCGACACAGATAGGTCTTATGGCGACGATGGGATAGGAAAGGCCTAGGAGTTGGAAGGAAGCGGCCGTGGCCTTAATTAAGGTACAGCCCCAGCATTTTCCTGGTGTGAAAATGGGAAACCACGGAAAACCATCGTCAGGGCTGCCGATAGTGGGATTCGAACCTACTATCTCCCGGATGCAAGCTCACAGCCGCGCGCCTGTAAGCGCACGGCCAACTCGCCCGGTGTTGTTTTTATTAACCAATTGTTTGTTCCATTTCATTTATACTTCAAAATTGTGTACCTATTTTAGATCAGCATCATCATCATCATTTCTTCTATACTTTGTTTTAAGTATTTACAGACTGGGCAGACATCTTAAGGATCATGAAGACATATTAATTCATATTTTGTTTCATATGGACTCCGAGAATAAGAAGCCTTCTGTTCGGACGGAGAGGTTCATTAGCAAAAAGTTTCAAACTTCCATGTCATGAAGGACTCTATAGAAAAAGCATATTTTTCATAATATTAAAGGATTATTACATAATCCAATTGTATATTTCAACTGGAATTGTACTGTTGACTTATTATGCAAGGTCATCCTGTTTGGAGGACGCTGATTTAATGCCACAATGCAGTACACGGTAAGTACTGATCACACAATGCATATTTACACAAGAAATGGACCAAGTCATGTTCAAATTCAACAGCGTGTGGTTTGTTCTTTAAAGGTGTACAAACTACAAGCTAAGGACTTTTAGGCATTAAAAAAAACTTCAATAGGCATTCAATATGAAAAAGAAAGAAGAAAAAAATGGATATTGGCAGTGAAGTGAATGAAATAATAGCAGAAGTATAATTCAAACTTAATTGACACCTTGAGAATGACGGTGGTGTATGTCATTATCAAAGCAGAATCAAATAAATAATTTTGTGCTACTTTCAGATTTCACTCTTCCTGTAAATAATGTGAATTCTTTCGTGCATTGACTTCTTCAGTTTAGTGATTTTTGCCGGACTGAGTGACTCGGTCCAGGTGCTCAAACATGTCACCTTCGTGTCGGTCTGGGACAAAATTCCGGCACCTCGGCATCTCCAATTACGATAAAAGAAATTAGTGGGATGTAAAACCAACAACATTATTATTAATATTTTGAAGTACATCAAATTTCACAACTAGGAAATAAAAGAATAACCTTCTTGTAACATTACAACTTCGTACATCAGACAATTTTGGAGGGATGAATAATTTTGTTTCCAGAGCTAAACTTACAGGGGTGGAAAGTTTTAAAATATTTCTTATTGTTTATTGTTCAGGATTTATGAACATATACCGCCATTTGGAATGTTGTCTCGGTACACATCGTTATGAATGAGATAAGGTAAACTAGCCATGTTTGTAAACGGTTTTGGAGGAATGAGTATTTTTGTTTTTGGACCTTAACCCCCATTTAACCCTCCAAGTGGCAACGCCTGATATCAGGCATTTTGACATGCTCTTTATTTTATTTCGATAATCTTATTATTATTATTCATCGAAATGTGCTAATTACGAATCAATTGAAGGAGAAATGTTCAGCCATAATCATGAAATAGTTTGTATAATAACATCTTACACTAATCTAGTGTAAATCGTTGCCAAAGTAGCGTCATAATTCCGCTGTCTTGTGCTAGCTGCTACATACTCAGCGGCCGGCCACACGAATGTCTCAGCTGAGCCAGCTATATTTAGTCGCCAGTTTTCCTTCTGATATCAATCTGAAGTGTTGATATGCACTCATCTCAGGAACAGTGAATAAATCTTCAAAGGGACTGTCTCAGATTGTTTTAGGTACAAAACTTGAACCTAGGCAAATCGTTTACTTTAGGCAAGGTGACGTTCTACTGGTTGCTTATAAAGAGATGAAAACAAGGAGACCAGTTTGTCTCACAACAGGATGTTACATTGAGGGAAAGGAGGGGTTGAAACCACTACTGATTCATAAGTACAATAACTTCATGGGAGGTGTAGATAATAAAGGTAAGTGCATTTTCCATGCCACTTGTTCCAGACCCACTAGAAGGTACTGGAAGCAGTTAGATATGGCATTATTTGACACATAAGTCCTGTACATAAAGAACACTGATAAGCCTTTAGCAAGATGGGACTTCATGATCACTATAGTTAGGGGATTGCTAAATGAACAGTTCCCAATTCCAGTTATGAGGCCAACAGGTCATGCAGGAGGCCCCTCTCATTCTCTCGAAATATTGCCACAGAATAACAATCGCCTATGTGTTGAGTGCTTGAAAGTAAAGAAGAAGAAGTCTACATTCTAGTGTCGAGGAAGTAATGGTGGTATTCACCAGGGGTGTTATAAAGTAGTGCACTTCTGGAGGCCTCACAATCATGGAGTAAAAAGAAAGATCCACCCAAGTGACTGAGTGAAATGTACAAGTGGTAGCATACAACTGATGTATACATTGTTGTATAGTTTTTCCAGCTAAGAACAGTATTATAAACTATATACTGGTACGCACCTATTTACTATGAACTGGTGCTTCTTTTGTATATGTCATTTTTTTTAAATTTACCTAAATATAAACATTTTATATATAGCAAAACTTTTGCAAAAATAAATAATATAAACAAATTCAACATATTTTTGGTCTTACACTTTGTGGATGATAAATAACAGCTTTAGTATCATCATCATCATCTTATTCCTTGTACTTTTGAGGATAAAAGGGTGTGCTGTTTATGTATGTATAACAAGTCAACGATTTTTAACACAATTTATACTATGAGTCTGCAAGACCGGTAAAATATCGCTGCCATTACAGGATAAATGACCGCCATTTCGAGGGTGAACGCTCTTAGGCTTTATGTTCTACTAACTACTCGTGCAATTTTTGGACACGATGAGGTGCCAGAATTTAGTTTTGTACGAGTTCTTTTACGTGCCACTAAATCTACCAACACAAGTCTGAAGTATACGAGCACCTTCAAATACTACCGGACTGAGCCAGGATCGAACCTTCCAAGTTGGAGTCAGAAGGTCATCACCTCAACTGTCTGAACCACTCAACCCAGCTAACCTTTCCTCACACCAGGTAAATGCTGGGGCTGTACCTTAATTGAGGCTATGGTCGTTTCCATCCCAATTCTAGCAGTTTCCTATCCCATCGTCAGCGAGATCTACCTGTGTCGGCGCTCTTTCGTGACATCATTTGATTCACTTTTGGGTGTGAAATCCATCATAAATGAAAATATCCCTGGATTGCTCCTTGCACTAGCCTGTGTGGTATCTCAGGAAAGCCCGCTAGAGCGCTCTGAACCTTGTGACTTGCACGTTCCCCGCAGTTTATGTGCACTTGGCACTCGAACCTGCCGTAGTGTCCATGCCGAGGAGTGTGGGGATATTCACTTCACACTGAAGGCCACTTGTCCCCTTAACACTATATAAATTCTTACTCGTATATTCTATAATCTATGGGTCCACAATAACACAAAGATCAATTACTCAAGATCCAAGAATACTTGTTTTATTACAAAAACATTCAACAATCTATCATTACCCCATTGGACTTCAGTGTAAAACATCAGTTTTGACAGGGCTTACATGTGTTTTCACCATTATGTAACTTTATACAAATTAAAATATACCAATTGTAACATGTTACTGGTGTTCATATACACATGCATGCTATTTTCAATTTTTATCATGGTAGAAGGTGACCAAATATAGCAAGGTCGAAACTAGTACCAACATTCTGCGGCGGCGGCAGCTTTAACTCGTTTTCAAGTATTTGAATTCTAAGAAACAATGCTAGGTTTTGGTCCACCCAATCAATATACATCACTTTACAAGTGAACTATTTAATTAAAAACATTAAAAATATTTAGGGACATGTTTCGTCTCTATTTGAGACTTCATCAGCCATAAAATGACGTGGTAGATTACAAAATTCAAATCAGAAACTGAAAAAAAATGTAAGAACCCAATGTCTTCTTAAGAACTATTTGGGAAATGCGAAAGATATCATCATATATACATTATGTACACAAATTGACCTTGAAAAACTTTTGTCTTCAATGTTAAAAAATGAAATTAACAAGCCTGCCATAACGTTTCGTATGGAATCAAAGTGCATTGTTGCTGTCCGTATTTGAAACGGAAGTTCCATTTGAAATATTTAACTTCTTCCAACATTTTCACTTCTGTCTCTGGATGTACTTTCGATGGTTGAAGAGACCAATTCTAGCATGGAATAAGCATCCGCACAGATTGCACAGAATTGTTAGAGGTGGGCATGGTTATGCTGCACAGAGTTTTCTTGCTTCCTTCTTGGCCTCTTCACATCTGCGTCATTTCCCTTCAAACAGACTGACAGCAGCAGGGATGGTACGGTTTTGAGCAAGCATGTCCCAGGTTTGTGGATTGAGACCTGTCATCTTCATATCGTACTTAAGCTGGTCCTTGTAGCGCCTCACGGGAAATCCACGAGGTCTGGTGTCAGAACAAAGTTCACCGTACAAGATTAGAAGCGAAAATCTGGTATCACTCATCTGATGGACATGGCCAACTCATCTAAGCTGATGATCAATGATGGATGATTCTATGTTCTTGGCATGCGCTTTCTTAAGAACAGCAATGTTGATCCTAAGGATGAATCGAAGTTTTTGCTGGTGGAAATGTTCAAGAGTCCAAGTTCCACAACCATACAGCGTGGTACACCACGGTCACACCCGGTGGTGCACAGGTAGGATACTGTGGTCTAACTGATCTGAGATGGAGATGTTGAAATGTGGAAGAGTTGTGCCAGGACCTTGGTCTTTTGAACGTTGCTTTACGTCGCACCGACACAGGTAGGTCTTATGGTGACGATGGGACGGGAAAGGGCTAGGACTGGGAAGGAAGCGGCCGTGGCCTTAATTAAGGTACAGCCCCAGCATTTGCCTGGTGTGAAAAATGGGAAACCACGGAAAACCATTTTCAGGGCTGCCGAAAGTGGGGTTCGAACCTACTATCTCCCGAATACTGGATACTGGCCGCACTTAAGTGACTGCAGCTATTGAGCTCGGTAAAACGTTGATGATGAGACCAAAACAATCACATGAACTCTTGTAGCAGTTGCAATTCCTCTGGTGTGGGTATAGGTGATACAGCATCATCTGGGTTGAAGCATTGCAGCTAAATATAAAGCACATATCCCGGAGACAAACCTGTCCGGCCTGAACGCTGACAATCAGTACTGCCCACATAGTAGGTCTTGGAACAGAGTCAAATGCCTTTTCCAGGTCATGAAAGATTAAGAAGAGAGGATTCTGTTGCTCTCTGCAATTTTCCTGAAGTTGCCTTGCACAGAAGATCATATCAGTTGTACCTCTGGAAGTTCAAAACCCACACTGGGACTCTCTTAGACATAACCTGAAGGTGGTTAGGCAGAATTCTTGTGAAAATCTTACCTATAATAGATAGTAGTGATACACCGCGATAGTTACCACAAACACTGATCACCTTTCTTGAAGACTGTGATGATTGTGGCATTTTTTAGTTCGCCAGATACCTCTCAGACTTCCCAAATTTTGAGGATGAGAGTGAAAATCCTCATTTTGAGTGACTGACAACCAGCCAGAATTAACTCCAGGAGGATGTTATCTGGGCCAGGTGCCTTTCTGGGTTTCAGACGATTGAGAGCTGCACCGAATTCTTGGTAAGTTGGCGGAATTGCCATCCGTGGTTGTTCGGGCTGTTGAGGCATGTCACAAAGAAAGCCCTCATCAGCAGTGGAAGGACGATTTAGAAAGGTGGAGAAATGCTCCGTCCAATGCTCCAGGATTTCATGGTTGTCAGTAAGAGTAGTAGAGTTGTCAGCAGTTTTCAGTGTACCTGTTGAAGAGCGAAATGGACCATGCAACTCTTTTTTCTTCCTGCGTAAAAATTCAAGTCCCGAGCATCAGATAGTTTGTGAAGTTCGTGAGCTTTCTGTTGCCACCAATTATTCTAAATTTCTCTTACCCTTGTCTGACATATTCTTTTAAGTTCTAACAAAATGTGCCTTTTTCATGTTGAGGATGGATCTTGAAGATGGGATAGATAGGCTTCCCTATTTGCGTTGACAAGACATAAAACTTCCTCACTGTTGCCGTGAAACCAATCTCGTCTCTTCAGCTTTATAAAACCAATGGTTTCCTCGGCTGACTTCACAATCATCTTCTGCAAAGTGGCCCATTCAGTGAATGGGCCAACTGGATTAACTGTTAGCTGTACATTGATCATATTCTGAAATTCTGAAGGTTAAGCATGTTAAACTATCTTCTGGTGAAGATTTGCAGATGCCTAGGTGGTTTAGGGTGTATGGAGATCCTGAGCTGGCAAATAAGGAGTTCGTGATCAGTCCAACAATCATGAATATTTGTTGCTGTTCTGCTAATATGTATGTCCTTCTTATCATGTTGCCATGTAATGACATAATCAAGAATATGCCAATGCTTGGATCAAGGATGCATCCAGGTGGTCTCTAAGCGGTTAGGCATTCGAAACATTGTTGGTGATGAAGAGTTCATGTTCTACACATCTGCATTACAATTCCCGACTCCTTGCTCTCCCATCACATTTTTCCATAGCCGATTATTTCTCCCAATTCTGGCATTGAAATTGCCAAGGAGTAAGAGCTTATCTGCAGATGGTAGCTTGGTGACGGTTGTGCTCAACTCATTGTAGAACTCTTCTTTACATGATCATCAGCATCTAAGCTTGGAGCACCTCCTGAGAGTGGAATGTGGAGAGTCGTTGATTGTAGTGGGAGTAAGTTGGTGATCAATAACCAGTTTAGTCTTCACAGTGAATTCCACACCATGGATGCAACATTCTTGCTCCTCCTTTCCTTTCCAGAAGATGGTATATCCTTTGCCTTTCATGGACAGTCTGGTTTCACTCCATGTTAGTAAGCAGTCTGGTCTTAATAGCAGATTGTACTGAAAGCCTGCAGTCTAATATCTTGAAACTTGAAAATAGGTGCAATGAGTATGGTATGAAAATTAGCCTTTCAAAGACTAAATTGATGTCAGTAGGTAAGAAATTCAAAGGAATTGAATGTCAGATTGGTGATACAAAGCTAGAACAGGTCCACCTCAAGGCTGCATCAAATGCGGCTCATTTGCTCATCTTGCCAAGAAATTCACTATTCTTAACAGCACACCATCTTGTTCAACTTCTGGTGCTACCTCCACTAACCCCGACTATAGGAAGTGACTAGCGTCCTCGGCTGAGTCACCATGTTCACCTTCCCGAGGCTCAGCCCCTGTTAAACCAGGTGAAAATTCTGTTAAGGGTGAAATTTTTTCTAATTTATCATTTGAAGGCCCTAGAGAATGCCTCAGAATTGTGGCAGAGGCCTCAGGATTCGTGCCATTTCTGAAAATTGAAGTAAATAACGAACCTGTCACGACCCTATTAGACTCGGGAAGTGGGAGTTCCATATTTCTGAGGGGTGGTATTCTAAATTAAAAACTTCTTGTAAATTTTCAGACTATTGTTCCCCTTCTGTTAAATGTGTTTCGGTTAACTCATCTCCATTAGAAATTTTAATAATAATAAACACTTTATTAATCATCATAATTAATAAAGATACAGCACACAAGTTGTGTATTGTATAAACAAAGTTTGTCATATGTACCGTCACTTCTCACTATTACAAAAGTTCACAATAGATAATCCCCGGTTTTTGCATGTGATTACGTGATATCGACTGCAATGCTCATTGCACAGCTTGCAAACACAGGTTTCGTCGGGGTCATGGAAGTACTCGGTGTTGCACAGTTTATGGTGGTACCCATGGACCGCCATCGAGTTAACGAAATGTTGCATGTCTTGATTGGTCTTTGTCCATGTTCTATTCATCATCGCCTCCGTTGAGTAGAAATCGAGCCAGATTTCTTCCCTCTGTCCTGCATTAATTTTTCCCAAGCATCTGTGGATGGAAACCCTCGCTTCATTCGGAGGTCCTCGATGAAGAAGGTTTCTTTTGCAAGCTCATATGCAAGCCTTGATTTTGTGTATTTTGATATTCCCAGTGTAGCTTTCAGGAAGCGCGACTTGACTGCTTCAGTTGTCTTCAGCTCAGCCAGACCCAGTTTATTCCATATAATGTCCAGTCCATATGTGGCAATTGGCGCAATTTTCGCATCGAATACTTTCATAGCAGTTTCTAGTGAAAGCTCGGTAATTGTTTTAATATCATATATTGCTTTGGTGGCTGCCGTTGCTCTAGACTTTATGTGAATCCTATAGGTTGTTGCTGTTTGCATGGTCAGTCCTAGATACTTAAATGTATTGACAGTCTTGAGGACTGTAGATCCTAGGTATATCCCTGTCACTTGCAGCCTCTCGGCCACCTTTCCAAAATGTCATTTTCACTGTGTTAATTTTCATCTTATTATCTTTTGCCCACCTGTCTAGATTGTCTACAGCTTTTTGCACATCATGTAGGGAACTTGATCCAATGACCATATCATCTGCATATATTTTCAAATCTTCTATTCCTTGCTGAGTTACCTTTACCACATCGTAGGTCGCAATGTTAAACAGCAAGGGGCTTAGTGGGTCTCCTTGGAGTACTCCGTTGGTCTGCATGATCAATTTCGAAGTCGCAACTTGGTCATCAATTTGTATGTAATTTGTCGTCAGTATGTTACTTATCAGAGTCGTGAGCTTGTCTTTCCCCATTATTGCTTCCAGCTTCGCGATTATTAGTGGTCTGCTTAACGTGTCGAAAGCTTTTGCATAATCAACAAATACTGCATGGAATTTGCCTCTTGGATGTCTGAGGGCTCCTTCCTTTACGGAATCCAAACTGTTCCTCTGGGAGTTTGTGTTCTACTGCATCTGCAACTCTTTTTGTGAGAAGCTTTGTCATTATTTTCAGCATGCATTTTTCTATAGGTAATCCTCTATATGAGTTAGGGTCTGACTGGTCGCCTTTTCCCTTGTACAACATTTTCATAGTCTAGGTTCTCCAAGATGTTGGGATGTTGCATACTTGTAGACAGAGGTTCATTAGGTTTGAAATCACCGGTAATAGTGTTTCTGATGAGTCTTATGTATTCGATGTGTATGCCATGGAGTCCTATGCCCTTCTTATTTTTAAGTGACATAATAGCTTCGTACACCTCTTCCTTTGTGAACGGGTCAGTTACTTCTTGGTGCGATCCTGTTATCGCAGCCTCAGTATTGACGTCCTCATCAATATTTAGTATATTCCTAAAGTGATCTTCCCATGTATTCATTTCTATCATTCCACTGCTTTGCATTTTCTTAGGCTTTAATGCTACAAACGGTTCCTTGATGGCATCCTTCACGATTTTTATCGCTTCCTTTTCCATATGTTCATTTCATTTTACCGACAGCAGTTTCTTGTATTCCTTCCTGATGACGATATATTGCCTTATTGTCTCAATGCTCTTGTTGTTCTTTGCCGCATGCATGGCCTTAATAGTGCTCTTTCTCTTCTTATAGCAATCTTTATCGAACCATATTCGCGATCTTCTCTTACGCTTATACACAAGTGCTGATTTGATTGTCTTCTCCAGGGATAGTGCAGCTGCATCTATGTCATTATTCTTTATGTTCTTTTCAAGTTCTTTCCGTTCTTTGGTTTGTTGTTTGAGTACATTTTTATTTATCTGTCTTGAGGGTTTGGCATCAGCATAGTTCTCTCTCTTCTCTATTCTTGAGACATTAAAATGGGTCGAGACAGGACAGTGTTTCCTCATCATCGCCTGTTCTGTAGTGAAACACACGGAGTAATTTATTAGCTTAATGTTTTGACCTTTGTAAAAGATTAAGTCTATAGTACTACTCCCTGTATATGTAAAGTATGTTCTATCTTCGAAGTTGTTAACAAGGCTGAAACCTTCCTCAGTCATCATTTCCAGGAGCTCTTTCGCTTTATGATTGTTGTTGTCAAGCCTGCAGTTTAGGTCACTGGCAAGTATTATGTCTCTGCCCGGAGCTATTTGCTTTATGGAAGACATGATGATTGCTATTAGTTCATTTTTGCTAAAGTTCGCATTTCAAAGTTTACTTGGAAGAATAAGTTGTTCGTAGCTAAACAAATGTCTTGCCCTGTAATATTGAGGGCCGATTTCATGTCTAATACTGGTCTTGTGCTCGACATTCTCGACATTCAGAGCAAGTCGTGCACCTTCAAGTTTGCTGGTAACTGTAATATTCCTCTTTTCAAATGTCATTCTGTATCATGTTCATCTGTTAGCTGCCTCTGTGGATCAGCGGTAGACTGTCGGCCTCCGAATCCCAAGATAGCGGGTTCAAACTTGGCAGATGTAGTCTGATTTTTGAAGGGCGGAAAAAAGTCCATTCGACACTCCATGTCGTACGATGTCAGCATGTAAAAGATCTCTGGTGACACATTTGGTGTTTACCCGACAAAATTCATTAAAATCTCAGCCAAAGACGCCCAAGAGAGATCCAGTTTACTCTGTCTGCCATCTAGTGGGCCTAGAGTGAAACGGAATGTTGAAATTGACGAGCAGACAGCCAGATGGCGTCAAATTGAAATGTCTGCACACGGTAGCTGAGGCGATACGAATATTATTATTATTATTTTCATCTGTTTTGCCTACCCAGAGTGAGATGTCGTTAGATCTTAGGCATCTACCTGAGGACCAGGCTGAAAGTATTAGAAGGTTGTGTCAGTCCCTTCCTGAAGTATTTTCAGATACACTTGGCGTCACTGACCTTATTGAATATAAGGTTGAGCTAACAGATTCTATTCCACTTACATTTCTGCCTAATAGGTTGTCCCCACCTAAAATGAAGGCCCTTAAGGAAATCATCGATCAGATGTTAAGGGATGGTATAATTCGACCTTCTAAGCCGGCGTATTCATCGCCCATTTTTCTGGTGCCGAAACCCCAAGGTGGCTTCAGGCCTCTCATTGATTACAGGTCTTTGAAGCATAAGGTGGTGTTACAATCCGTGCCCCTTCCTGATCTTCCCTCTTGTTTTTCATGGTTTCGGAAGGCCAAGTTCTTTACCATCCTTGATCTTAATCAGGCATATAACCAGACAACTCTAGCAGAAGAATCGAAACATCTAACGGCTTTTGCCACTGATTGGAACTTGTATGAATACATCCGCATGCCTTTCGGGCTCCCCACGGGTGCGGCTGTCCTTATTAGTTGCTAGATATGGTCTTCACAAACATCAAATTTGAATATCTGTATCATTACCTCGATGATGTCGTCGTGTTTTCAGAGACTTTCGAAGAACACTTAGATCAACTGAAGGAAGTCCTCAATCGCCTTTGGAAGACTGGGTTGACTGTTCAACTATCTAAGATAGCTTTTGCTAAGCCTTTTATGTCATTCTTAGGGCATATTGTGTCGCCCGATGGCGTTTCCATAGACCAATCCCGAAAACAGGCTATCCATGACTCCAAGCCTCTTAAGGACATCAAAGGAATTGCCAGGTTCATAGACATGGTGAATTTATTCACGAAATTTATTCCTAACTTCGCTAGCAGGGCGGCGCCCCTGAACTTACTGTGTAGGAAAGGTGTCAAATTTGAATGGGAGCCGTCGCAGCAAGCCACTTTTGAAGACCTGAAATTGGCTCTTTGTAATGCCCCTGTATTAGCCATGCCAGATTTCTCTAAGAAATTCATGGTCCAAATGGATGACTCTTCATCTGCTGTTGCCGCTGTCCTTCAGGAAACTGAACTCTGAAGGCGGCCCATCGCCTGTGCTTCTAGGACCTTATCGGCTCAAGAAGCCAAATATTCTATCTATGAACTTGAGGGTTTGGCAGTATTGTTTGCCCTAGAGAAGTTCCGCCTTTATCTGGAACATAACAAATTTGAATTAGAGATGGATAACCAAGCCTTAAGTTGGGTATTAGCTGGGCCTCGTCGTACTGAACGTATTGCCCGTTGGGCTATCAGGATTTCTGCATTCCAATTTGATGTGCGACACATTAAAGGATCAGAAAATGTAGTTGCTGATGGACTAAGCCGCATGTTTTCCAATGAATTTGAGACCAGTGATCAGGAAGATAGTTCTTCTCTTCCCACGCCCATACCTTTGTGTATTCATGCTATTCTGACTGATGCCCCTATGCTATTTCAGGATACTGAAAATTATCGTGAAGATCCAGTACTGGCTCCCATTATGGAAACCATCTCTTCTGGGGAACATGTTGTCCCTTATGTATTGAGGAACAGGGTTTTGTATTGCCCTTCGAGGTACTATCAGAAGATGAAAGTGGTGGTTCCAGCTGTGCTTGTGCCTATGATCTTCAAATACTATCATAAGACCCCATTAGGGGGGCATTTAGGCATCTTCGAAACTCGGGAAAAGATCAGGGAAATGTTTATTTGGAAGAGTATGGATGGTGAAATTAGAGAAATGGTTAAAGCTTGTAAATCTTGTTTGCTCAGTAAGCCCACCTTGTCCACTAAGCTAGGACGTTTGTCTTTGCATCAAGCATCTCGCCCCATGGAGCGTCTATATATAGACTACGTTGGACCTTTCCCCCAATCAAAGGGGAATGGAAATAAATTCATTCTTGTATTGTAGACGGCTTCACTAGATTTTCACGGTTGTTTCCGACTAAGCTGGCCACCGCTCAGTCTACAATTTCTTGTCTTAATACTATCTTTGATTCTTTCGGTCTCTGTCAATATATTGTTTCCGATAGTGCTAACTTATTCTGAAAATTCTGTTTTGGTCTATCCATTTCACATGTAACAACTTCTGCTTATTAACCTCAGCCATCTCATCGCAATCTTCGATCTGCTTTGATTGCCTTTCATCATGAAGATCATTCCAGGTGGGATACTTCCTTGCATTGGTTATTGTTTGCTCTAAATTCGGCTGTCCACGAGTCCCACAAGTTCACTCCGGCATCTCTCATGTTCAAGTTTGTTCCCAACACGCCGCTCTCTAATCTTTGGTCACTTAATGACATATTGCCAGATACAATAGATCCTGATAATATTAGAGATCTATGGAAGAAGGCTAAGAGTAACCTTAAAGCTTCTCATGAAAAAGTTAAAGAGAGATATGATCGTGGACGGAGGCCCACCTATTTAAAAGCTGGAGATCAGGTTATGGTAAAAAATTTTGTACCTGCGGGCAAGCTTACCCCAAGATTTCATGGGCTTTGTATTATTTTGGATTTCTTAACCCCTATCACTCTATTGGTCAGCAACCCAGCCACGAAGAGGATAATTAGAGTTCAACGCTCTCAAGTGCAACCTGTATAATTTCCTTGTTTTATAACATAAGCCATAAATATTGGCAGTAAGCGAAGGTTTTTTTTTTTTTTTGGTAACTGTACGGAATCTTAAAATTTATTAGGTAACTTATTTGTAATACGGAGGCCTTCTGCCCCGACCACAAGAGAACCATTTTGTATAAATACTTAGATTTGTACAACCTTCCCCTCTGAAAAGGGTTTCCGTTTGTCCGTGGCCTGGTGGCCATTACCTAGCCCCGTCTCCAAATCCATGCCAATTATACACACACTTATCCTCTACGCCGCACGCCTCATCACAACCTGCAAAAAATAATGACCCTCAAACTCCAGCAAACAATCTCTGCCGCTGAATAAATTACTGTTTCAGTGCCCTCTCAGCCATCAGCAGCCGTGTCTCAACATCTGGCGAGCGATGCCGGCGTGGGGTAAGGGCCCAATCTACTCTGGTCCAGTCTCCTTCTGAACGGCGCGCCGGACCTCCATCCTTTCCGGTAACGGCTGAGGTGCGGTAACCCAACCGCCCATCCATCATGGAGCAGTATCTCTACACCTGGTTTGCGGTGAATAACACCATGGATACCCCTCTCATGGTAGAGGGAGAGGTGTATCTGAGGGTACTTGGGGGGTCCAAAGGACACCACCATGGTATCGGCGGCAGCAGATGCTCTTGCCGTCAAGCTTGAAAGAGGCATCACGGACTTAGACTACTTCGGGAAGTCTTCAAGACTGGTTTTCAAATTATTTTTCTCTTAAAATGAACTTTCAGCAAGAAATTTTCCATCTGTGAAATTCCAACAGAATTTTTTTTGCAGATTTCTACAGTGTCACCCCAGGAAAGGACTTTTGAGGGGGGGGGGGGGGAGGTCTGTACTCGGAGGTACACGTCAACCCTGTGCATTTAAATGAAGCGCCTTGAGAATGCTATCACATAAAAATTGAAACAACTAGTGCAAGAAGTTGGGACGTTGATCAACAGATGTCACTACTAAAGTGATAAAGAGTTATGTATTATTTTACGGTTTCCTAAACTGACTGGATTTTTTTTTTTTTTTTTTTTTTTTTGTGTATCACAGTTTGCAACAACTATTTCAAGAAGTTTGGACTTTTCTCCACAGATGTCTCTCTATTAAAGAACTGATGTCAGGCACCTTGGTGCAAAGTGGAACAACTAGAAATTTAAAGAAACTTTGTGGTCATAGGTTTTCTGAACTCAATTGAGTTTCTTTGTTTTTGATACTTGTAGGTTTGCAACACTTCTTACTTATCCCGCCAACTTTGTATTCTGGCCAATCAAAAATTTTGTGTATTTATTTTTTTGCCAATCATAGGCTTCTTGTAACTTTTCGACTGTCCAATAAAAATGAGAGGGTGTGTCTGGTCTTAGCCCAGAGCCTTCTGGGACCTTCCTCTCGGGTATAAAAGCTGATGTTTTTTCGAGTTAACTTGTCTTATTGATAGTCGTATTATTGAGTGCGTGTGCTAAGAAAGGAGGCGGACGCCTCATCCTTTGGCAGGCAGAACATCAGCTAATGTAATGGCCACCATTTTTTTTATCTCAGTAGTTATCTCCGCAAGCTGACTCGAGGGGAAGGTTCCAACCTTTAACTATGTAACAGTCCATCTCCTAAAATGTAAACTTTTCTTTCTTCTAATGTAAAAGTTTGAGTAAATCAAGAGTACTTACTGAAATTTGAGAATAGAGAGTGCGACACCCTATCAACTTGTATTTGAGGTGACTACATGTTTTTGTAACCGTTTTCTATCTGTAGCCTTGTAACTTAACTTGTCCATTTAGTCACCTCGGTAGTTTACGATTAGCCTCTGCACCGTCAGGCCACTAGCCCAAGTAGGGTTTTAATCTTTGATTTCCAGGAGCTCAAGTTTCCGCCTCCATACATTTCTATTTTTGGGCCAGTAACTTTAACCTGTACTTTTCACGAAGGCCTGGTAGAATGGGTAGTCGATACACCTGTACTATTTAAAATACAACTGCTACAGTCTTGTTAAAGGTAGACTGGGCCTAGAGAGGCCAAAAAGTGCAAATTTTATTGAGCAAGACGCTCTTATCACAAGTGTAAAAGTTAAAGGCTGTAAGGGTTTGGGAGCGCCATCTCCTTGGTTGAATTATAGAGTATTGAGGCTCTTTTCTTCAAAGGTAAAATATATTTGTGTGATATTGAATGGTGCCTTTGGTAACCCTTGGAGCAAAGTGCTCTTGAAATTGTGATTTAAAATTTCCTGTAAACCAAATTGGGAGATTCGTCTACTTGCCTATCTAACCAAACGCAACAGTAGTGACATAGGGACCTTGTAAATAGGGAGCCGGAAGCTCGAATTTTGTAAGTAACCCTTTCTAGGTTTTTCTGTTTTTCTATTTTGTACCAAACTACCTCTGTACCTGAAATCTTGTTTGTTAAAATTTAATATCTGAAAAGAAATGTAACCTTTATTTTAAAGTTTTAAACTGATCTTTGACCATCGTAGATAGACCCATTCAAACCAGCACCTTCTTACACCTCTGCGATCCATGAAAACAAGGTAACAAAAATAATAACCATAATCGTAAAATAATAATAATTAGTTACCCATGGGTGAGAGAACAATGTTTTCAAGTTATACCTGTTATCGCACTTGCGTCAGAACCAGTTCATCAAATCAAATCACTACTGATCTGCATTTAGGGCACTCACCCAGGTACCTGTTGTTTTCCTAGCCTTTTCTTAAACGATTGCAAAGAAATTGGAAATTTATTGAACATCTGCCTTGGTAAGTTATTCCAATCCCGAACTGCCTTTCCTACAAATGAATATTTGCCCCAGTTTGTCCTCTTGAATTCCAACTTTATCTTCATATTGTGATCCTTCCTACTTTTAAGGACACCACTCAAACTTACTCATCTACTGAGGTCATTCCACGCCATCTCTCCGCTGACAGCTCGGAACATACCACTTACAAGTTACAAGTCTCATATTTGTTCCGTATTGAAGTTGACCATATATCAAGAATATTACAAGAATACTTAGTAAGACCACCTATTCAGTGTTCAGATAGAGAAGGTGACTAATGCTAAAGAAGTATTCAAATTTAAGATAACGACATTTACAATAAGACACAAAAGTTGACAACTAGAAAAGCAGCTGGAACTGATAAGATTTCAGGAATGTCCTAAAGAAAATGCTATGTATTCAATAGGTGCTCTTATTATATATTCTTGTAATATTCTTGATATATATACCACTTAGTCGAGCAGCTCGTCTCCTTTCTCCCAAGTCTTCCCAGCCCAAACTCTGCAACATTTTCGTAACGCTATTCTTTTGTCAGAAATCTCCCTGAACAAACCGAGCTGTTTTCTTTGGATTTTTTCCAGTTCTTCAATCAAGTAATCCCATACACTGGAACCATACTCTAGTTGGGGTCTTACCAGAGACTTATATGCCCTCTCCTTTACATCCCTACTACAACCCCTAAACACCCTCACAGATGTGCACAGATCTGTACCCTTTATTTACAATCCCATTTATGTGATTACCTCCAATAAAGATATTTCCTTATATTAAGACCTAAGTACTTACAATGATCCCCATAAGGAACTTCCACCCCATGAACACAGTAACTAAAACTGCGAGGACATTTCTTATTTGTGAAACTCACAACCTGACTTTTAACCCCGTTTATCATCATACCATTGTCACTGTCCATCTCGCAATATTATTGAGGTCATTTTGCAATTGCTCACAATCTTGTAACTTAGTTATTACTCTATAGAGAATAACATCATCCGCAAAAAGCTTTGTCTTATTCCACTTCTTTAATCATATCAATTATATATTTAAGAAAACATAAAGGTCCAATAATACTGCCTTGAGGAATTCCCTTCTTAATAATTACAGGGTCAGATAAAGCTTTACCTTCTCTAATTCTCCGAGATCTATTTTCTAGAAATATAGCAACCCATTCAGTCACTCTTTTGTCTAGACCAAATGCACTCATTTTTGCCAGTAGTCTCCCATGATCTACCCTATCACATGCCTTAGATACCTCAATCGCAATACAGTCCATTTGACTTCCTGAATCAAAGATATCTGCTATATCTTGCTGGAATCCTACAAGTTGAGCTTCAGTGGAATAACCTTTTCTAAACCCAAATTGAATTCTACCAAACATGTTATTAGTTTCACAAACATGTCTAATATACTCAGAAAGAAAGCTTACCCAAAGCTTACATGCAACGCATGTCAAACTTACTGGCCTGTAATTTTCAGCTTTATGTCTATCACCCTTTCCTTTATACACAGGGGCTAAGTACTTCAGATATGGTACTATATCCCAAACCTTTGTCTTTAGTACATTCCCTGAAATATTATCAATTCCAGCTGCTTTTGTAGTTTTCAACTTTTGTATCTTATTGTACATGTCATTGATATCATATGTAAATTTTAATACTTCTTTAGAATTGGTCTCCTCCTCTATCTCGACATTATCCTAGTAACTAACAATCTTTACATACTGCTGACTGAAAACTTCTGCCTTTTGAAGATCCTGGCATACACACTCCCCTTGTTCATTAATGATTCCCAGAATGTCCTTCCTGGAACCTGTTCTGCCTTGAAGTACCCATATGCATACCCTTCCATTTTTCACTAAAATTTGTATAATCACCAATTATGCTTGCCATCATATTATCTTTTGCTAACTTATTTGCTAGATTCAGTTTCCTAGTAAGTTCCTTCAATTTCTCCTTACTTTCACAGCCATTTCTAATTATTAATTCCAATCTGTACCTCTTTCTTACCATCTTTAAATGTACAAAACCTGTTTTCAGATTCCTCAACAATTGCTTTAAATCCATCCCAGAGTCTTTACATTTTTATTTACCATTTTCCACCAATCAAAATTACTCTTTAAACTACCTCATGCCTGTTTTATCAGCCATATGGAACTCCCCAACAGTCCTACTTTTAAGACCTTTCTTTCTATCAGATTTATTTTTAACTAAGACATAACATTTTTGTGATCACTGATAATACCTACTAATTTGGTTTCTCAATAGAGCTCAACTGGTTTTACCAGCACAACATCCAGAATATTCTTCCCTGTAGTTCAATCATTTTCTGAATCAGTTGTCCTTCGCATTATTAACTTATTTGCCATTTGTTGGTCATGCTTCCTGTCGTTCGCATTACCTTTTCAATTGACATTTGGTAAACTGAGATCACCCGTTACAATCGCGTTCCTTTCCTTATCGTTTCCCACATAGCTGATTATCTTATCAAATAATTCTGAATCAGCATCAGCGCTACCCTTTCCCGGTCTGCCTATTATCAATATAAATGGTCCGTTATTGGACATTATAAATTTTCCAGCTAACTCATTCTTGGTTGCCAGCGTTTTGCCCTCGTGTGCTAGGGTGGGCTCATCAGTTGGTACCTAGCACACCTACCAATACGCTGGCTAGTGCAAACCGTGGAGGCCACTGCGTAGGCTAACTGGAGCCACCGGCAGTGCCAATGCACTAAGAGACTTGGTCTCATTATCAAAAATTGATGCCTGCTTGGCCATCAGATGATATAGATGTTGATTCCCATAGGGAATCTGAAATATTTGTCCTGAATGAGTAAATTTATAATACCAATATAAATGGTCCGTTATTGGACATTATAAATTTTCCAGCTAACTCATTCTTGGTTGCCAGCGTTTCGCCCTCGTGTGCTAGGGTGGGCTCATCAGTTGGTACCTAGCACACCTACCAATACGCTGGCTAGTGCATACCGTGGAGGCCACTGCGTAGGCTAACTAGAGCCACCGGCAGTGCCAATGCACTAAGAGACTTTGTCTCATTACAAAAATTGATGCCTGCTTGGCCTTCAGATGATATAGATGTTCATTCCCATAGGGAATCTGAAATATTTGTCCTGAATGAGTAAATTTATAATACCAATATGAGCCCACCCTAGCACACAAGGGCGAAACGCTGGCAACCAAGAATGAGTTAGCTGGAAAATTTATAATGTCCAATAACGGACCATTTATATTGGTATTATAAATTTACTCATTCAGGACAAATATTTCAGATTCCCTATGGGAATCAACATCTATATCATCTGCCTATTATCTTCAGAGATGAGCCATACAGCTAGAATTTCATGCTTGTCATCTTTAACTTTATGGTAGCTTACAAATTCTTTCACCAGATCCGTGTACTCTTATCACCGCTCGCTAGACCACCCAGTTTCCCTGAACGTACCACCCTATAACCAGTCTAAACAAATTTCCTAACCACTGCAGTTTAACTGAAGGCGATCTGAGCACAGATCCCTATCCCCTTACCACCCATTACTATCTAGAAATCTCACTCCCAGTTTCCTACATAACAACTCCAAAGTCTCATTTAATTCCCCAATCACCCTCCAGTCAGTATCCCTCCTACACAGCATTCCACTGATAATCTCCGTTTCCTTAAACTTCATCCGTGCTGCATTTACCTGATCCCACACATCCCCAACTATGTTGGTACTTATACCTGCTTGCCTTACGTTGTTGGTACCAACGTGAAACACTACCACCTTCTCCTTCCCTTCTATTTCCCACAACATCTGCCTCTATCTAATTCCTGGAAAACACACTACCTTGTTTCCCTTTCCTCCACACACTTTCCTCACGTGTCTAACAAAGGAATCCCCCATGACCAGAGCCTGAATCCTACCCAAGTCATTTGATCCCCTCCGCTCCTGGTCAGCCCTATCTTTCCTGATGGCAGCAGAATCTACTTCCTCCTCCCTTTTCTCCCTCTCATTACCCTGTTCCACCTGTCTTTTCGTATCTTCTACTCTGCATTTCCCTTTCCTACCTTTTTCTTTCCTTCTACTTTCACAGTTCTCAGCAACAGTTCCCTGTTCCTCATCTTGTTCTACCTGGAGTGACTCATACCAAATTCTCACAGTTACCTGTCCTGAATTATGGTCCTGAATAGAGCCCTTAACCTGCAATCTCCTTCCCCTTAGCACATTAGACCACCTGTCTTCTACAATTCCCCCCTTTTCTTTCATTCCGCTTTTACACCTACTGTATCCTGTACATTGTTTGAGGGAGGCCTACTTTTGTACCTGTCCTCTGAGAGAATCATAATTATCTCCCTCAAACACTAAAACTCCTTCCTCATACTCCTTAATTCCTGGCCACACCCACAGTTCCTACACTTGTACTCCTTAGCCCTTCTAACACTTCTCAGCCCCCTTCTACTTCCCATCTTGATAGAACTTTGGTCTTGACATGGGAAGAAAGCCAGATAAGCATAGAAAAAGTTAAGATAAAATGATAAAGACTAGAAACAGCAGGTATACATACCGTAGCTATTACATTTATGTTGGTTATCTCGTCGTCTAGGGAGCCTTTTGACATCTCTGGCTGGAAGTGCCACGTCCTTATTTGGTAGTAAGTTACAGTATCGTTATCATTCCAGGAGAGATGAACTCGCTTGTGGTACTCTCTGGAAAGAAATTAAGAACACAGCTGTAAATGTAGATACACTCAGTCCTGGTGTTTGACTACCCAACTGAATACTGGATGCTGGTAATTAGCAGTTCATTTGCTCTTCTTAGTCCAGTCTAATCTCGAATCAGAAAATTTATCGCTTTCTGACCTCCTTCACATCACACATCAATGTGTATTAGTCCCTTTCTTCCCCCGTACAGATTACATGAAGCAACTGGAAATGAGGATTTCTTGTTGCGTGCTCTGCCTTTCCTCTACTTATGAATTTAAAATATACAAATTACAAAGTCAGAACACTGAAATAGTGGACACCAGGAAGCATAACACGATGTAGAGGCCGTACTGTAGGAAGCGTGCAGTGTAAACAAATGTTATGAGTTGTACTCGATGTAATACTTTGTGATTGAGAGCATTCTTTGCATAATTGTGACTGTTACAAGACAGACCATTATTTTTAAGAGTATTGCATGCCTGTTCTCTGAGTGTATCACATCAGGATTTGCATAAAAAGCACAAATCAAGACACTCACTAGTAGTAAGGACCACCATCTGCGTTCTTATATGTATGTACTTTCAACCAGAGCTCACAGCAGTAAATATCATAAGAAATATCATAAGAATTAAGTCAGTGCTTAAATACTACCACCCAAGATGACCCAGTCATACTGGCAGGGAACTTGGAACTACCTGGAAGAGGAACACTACTTGAACTGCCATGTAGACACCCCTTCACTAAAAACAACAGACGTCTTCAACTACCTGGAAGAGGAACGCTACTTGAACTGCCGTGTAGACACCCCTTCACGAAAAACAACAGACGTCTTGAACTACCTGGAAGAGGAACGCTACTTGAACTGCAGTGTAGACGCCCCTTATGGAAAATTCTACATTCCCATGGAGGGAATTAGATATTTTTCACCAACAGAGCATGTCTATTAACCGTTAACAGAGCAAACGCCTGAAAAGCCTTACATCTGATATGTTTTTGACATTTTAGACACACCTTCACGAAAAACGACAGGTGTCTTTAACTGGAAGAGGAACGCTACTTGAACTGCTGTTTAGACACCCCTTCACGAAAAACGACAGATGTCTTGAACAACCTGGAAGAGGAATGCTTCACACTTGTAAATAACAAAGCAACTCACACTTAGTTCTGTCATAACGGCGCAAGCACCATTCACCTCATATTTGTGAACTACAAACTTAAATTACTAGAACAAAACATCATCCCGGAAGTGGAAAGGAAGCACCTGCCAGGAGAAACATTGCTACAAGTAATGAACACAGTAAAGAGAGACCAAAAAATCCAATTAAGCTAAGCAGAAAGGCAGACATATCAGCACTCGGCAGTGTCGACAACAGCACAAGAACAACATTGCTACAAAGAGAGAATCTCAATAAAGCAGCATCATGGATAGAAGGACTCATCCTAAAGACCACTCACACAATAGACAACACAAAATGCAGAGCTAAACCATGGTCAACAAGGAATGTTATGTAGCCAGAGGGAAAGCCCTCAATGCCATGCATAAAGCCAGAACAACTCAATCAGTGGATGACTTGGACCGCTAAGGTAAGCTAAGGAGGGACTACAAAATCAATATTAAGGAAGCATAAAGGTCATTCTGGGAGGAAGAGGAAAAGCGTTTAATAGAACAGAAAGGCAGAGACCGTACAAGGCTCTTCAGCAGAAGCAACCGAAATTCCCAGGGAACATCCAAATGGAGGTTTGGGAAGACATCTAAGCTCAATCCTTCAGGATAATGACACACACCGGCCGGCAGCAAGCCCCAGAGTGACTCAACCCCCTACGCAGGAGATAGATTTCTTACAGAAGATGAAATAGTCCACACAATTATGAGTACAAAGAACAATAAAGCATGTGGACCAGACAACATCTACAATGAGCACCTGAAAACTACACTTCCTGCACTAGTGACTCCACTCACAGCACTCCTGAATGAGTGCCTGAAACGACGAACTGTACCCGATAAGAGAAACACTCAAAGGTAATAATGCTGTACAAGGGAAAAGGCAACACAGCTGACCCAAATGCTTACAGGGGCATCGTGCTGGAGAACACTCTACTCAAGATCCTTATAACACTATTACGTTAGCATCTTCGAGATATTATCTATGAGAAACTCCCCGATTCGCTGTTTGGTTTCAGATGTGGGAGATCAACTACACAAGCTATACACCGTCTCTAATCTGATATAGAAATGGCCTTAGCAAACCGTGGGGGAAAGCTTCACGCAATCTTCATAGATCACACGAAGGATCGTGACACAATCAATGGATCCATTCTAAAGAAGAAGCTGGAAACCGCCTTAGGTTCAAGACATTACCTGCTGCCGATCATCAGAGACCTTCTCACTAATAACTGGGTGGAAATACATGATGGCATAGATAAATCGAGGCTGAGACAACAAACTGTTGGGGTACTGCAGGGGAACCCACTAAGCCCTTTACTCTTCATCGTAGCTACAGCAGACACCGTCGAGACAATAAAACATGACAAAGCAAACCTTCTAATGTATGCGGACGACATGGCGTTGACCTCAACCTCAGAAAACCTTCAACCAGTTGGTGGACTTGGCATTGAATGAAGGGAAGAAAGTCTCCATGACTTTCAGAAGAGGAGGAAGACCCGGCACTTTCTACACGGGCGAGACGCCGCTAAAGTCAGTCACCAGCTTTTCGTACCTGGAAGTTACCCTTCAGTCACGGAACTGTATTCATACGTCATAAACGACAGAGTTAGCGCCGCAACGAGAGCCATAAATGACATCAAGTCAATAGGTAAACTCTCTCTGGAAACAGCCCTACGACTGTTCAAACTCAAAGTTGAACCTGTCGTAACGTACGGACTGGAAAACATGTGGACACATCTAAAGGAGACAAACCTCGAACTGATAGAGAAGCTGAAGGCAACATACTTGAAAAGGGTACTCTGTCCCTCCAAATACACACCCTCTTGACTCGTGTATGAACTGACCAGAGAGCCCTTCTTTATATAACATCTACGACATGAGAAGAAACGCAAGATACGGGAGGAAATTCTACGTTACTAATGCTATGACAAGCCGTGATTGGAAGCAGGGAGAATACGAACTCCGCCACTTCATCACAAACTGTGCAACATCCAGAGTATTACAAGGCTGGCACAAACTGTACACGAACTGCCCTTCCTGACATCAACCTCGTTGGAGAAGTTCATGAGATGAAATGAATGACGTGTTGTATAATAGTAGGAAGGGAGAGGGTGAAACCTGGTGCCGGCACGTAACCTACTCCTGTAGAAGAGCACCAAGGGGTCTGCTCAAGGCTTAACGTCTCCATCCGATGGACGAATCATCATCAACAAAGTAATATGCCCTCACTCCATATGAGCACTGCGGAGAGGTTTGGAATTTAATTCCAGGCTTTTGGCACGCAATCTAGTGATTAGAACTCCTACCCTGCCGGCCAACGGGACTCAAACAGGCCAACCACGGTGTCAGGGCCACGAGGCGGGGTTCTTACTGAGAGGAGACCTCATAGTTTATGTTTGGTATGTTATTTTCCGGTGGTGATTATAATGTAAAATCAAGGGATGTAATGCTTTTCCTGGAATTTATTCACGGAATTGTTACCGTATACCAGTTTTTATAGAAAGATAATGTATTGCGAATTTAAATAAATTGTCACAATACCAAAAAGTTGTGCAGACCAGAATGAATACCCAACTAAGCTTATACAAGTGACTATAGACCAATATTGTTATTTCGTTCAAATGACGGCAGAAGACATTTATGGAACACTAAAATCCTAACCAAAAATGTAACTATTATGAAAGAATATGCGAGTATGTCTCGCTAATTTTCCTGAGCTAATGGCGAGTTCTGCTTTTGACTTTCTTCTGGTTATGTAGATTTATTGTTGATACAGAATGATCAGTATTCATTCATTCTGACTTGAAGATTTTGCCAACTTCATAAAAAGGGAAAGGAACCACCAACATTTACGACATTCAGAGTGAGAAAATTCCAGAACAACAGTCACATCAGACAGGCCAGAATACGTTTAAGTCAATTAAAAAGTGGTTGAGTCATACACAAAGTGTATAAGCATTGCATATTAAAGCTTGTAATTTGAATTTGCATTTATAAAATATAAGGAAGTGCTGTCACTTACTATTTGGACTTAAAAGACATTCATATATAGCATATCTTACAATGTGTCAAATATCTAATGTTTTGTGTAAAAGGCAAATTTGTGCAGCAACAACATAATATAATGCAAGAACTAAGGCCAACAGCTATTTTAGACTTTCAGTGTCACAAAGTACATTAGTCACACTTCATAACAGTTTAATGTGAATATGAAAAATTTTATTACAGTCAACACGCAATTTAGTCTACTAAGTACATTACCATACTTTAATATTTTAATGTGAACATGTAATATAACATTTTATCAACACGCAACTTTAGTTAATTAGTATATTTTACTGGTAGCTCATTGCTATAACATTCACGAATATAAACAAAGCTCCCCTCAAATATCACTATACATTTGTAAAATGGGGCTTATTTCAACTGAATACGGCAAACATTTACACTCGATAAGCTACATTCCACTACAATTGCATGTGTATATTAAGATATAAGCTTGTTTTGTCACAGTTTCAGTTATGATGTAATGTTTTAAATTTTTTTAGCAAGAGTATAAAAAATATTTCAAATAACATTGTTAAACAATAGAGTATGTCAAAGATCTTTATGAGGCAAAAGGTGAAAATGCAAATAAGATTCTAATGTAGCTGAGGATGACCTTGTTAAGAGGTCGAAACTGGTCCTAGACATGTGATAATCTGCATTACATGTAAATAAAAAGTATTGTTCAGGTGGAACTTTCTTTTCCTTTTATGACAATTGGTAACTATCAATACGGAAAAATGAAACTTATAAATCGAGAATGATCAGTAACCAAGGGTTATGTACAATAAAAGCAAAACAGTTGATTATCACATGTTAAGCCTATTTCTCCCAGCATTAAATAGACCTAGCTTACGAGAAATCAAACGATTACAGGTGTTAATGATCACATGTTATATTAATACAACATTTGTGAATATTTCTTACCTATTAAGGCACACGTATCATGTGCTTGCACAGCCGTGCGACGCTAATTGCACAGCCAATTTGCTTGGTGTAGACCACGATGAAGTGCCAAAATTTTGCCCTAAAAAGGGATTTGGATTTCTTAATATGATACATACACTATGTGTTCCTCTGTTTCTTTCTCTCTCTCTAACTTGATTTCACATGTATTTGTTAGTTTCCTTTTGTGTTTCTGGTCATTTATCACCAGTACTCTCTTCCTCCTTCTTCGAGACGAATGCTAAGGAAGCTGGGAACCAGGGACTGAGAAGAAATTAAGTTTCATTTTACCCAGGACAGTCTTCTTATCAGATATTTTGTCCCAGGGTTCCAATAAACACTAACTGGAATACAAAATGCTTTTTTTTTTTCCACTAAAGGAGCTGAAATACCTAACATGGAATTTTTAAATTCCTGCCCTGTCAAGCCTTTGTCCAACTTTATAATCACAGCTCAATTTTTTTGTTGAAAGCATTTAACAGGCATATCAAATTCTTAAAATATGTTTGTTCTCTTCAGTCCATATACCTTCAACAGGCCGTGGAGCCAGCTCTGTCACCCGAAAGGTTTTCACCTGGTCAACCCACCTGCCTTCTACAGTACTTCCTCCTGCACCACCATGTCTTGATGAGATGTAGCCGAAGAATCTGAGAGAGGCATTTCCTTTTCTTCTTGTAGGGCCTATTCTGCCCCTGAAGCTTTCTCAGAACTCACATTTCAAAGACTCCAATTTTGTTCTTAATCATCTTAGTTTCCATGACAAAGGTGATGATAGAGCTCTGACTAGACTCAGTTTGGTTTGTCTTGTTATCATACCATACTTCCATAGTTGTGGTTCTAGCCATTGCTAGTTCAAGCAGTTGCAATCATTTGAAATCGGTGTTAAAAGCTAACTACTTCTCTCATGTGTTACAGAAGACCATTTGCTATATCTACAATTATGATCTTTGTTTTGGCCCTGCTGATCCCTAGACCATACTCCCTACTGGTTACTGTCAACTGTTCTCTGACACCTACAGCTATGAGGAAGTATCGCCGGTGGACCCAAAGTTGTTGATGGTCCTGCTTCGTACCGCTCCAATCCTCCAGCACTTTTCGCATCATGTGTTCGGAGTAATACGGGAGACCTGTCCGACTCCTGCTTCCGCTTGTACAGTATCGGAAATAGTGCTGCTGACCCATGTACGACAAGCGTGCATCGCACTTGTAGTTCGGGCACTGTACTGTGTAACCCCTCCCGAGTCAGTATGCAAAGCGGTGTGGCTTCAGACGGTTGTAATGAGCCCCTGTGACAGTTTTCGTGTGATGTGTTTTTCGACCTCTTAGTATTTGTGATTATGTGAAATGGCTGATTTTCCAGAACAGTGTGTGGCGTTGATAAAAGTGCGTCAGACACTTATGACATGTTCCCTACAGCTTATGAAAAACTTGCGTGTTTGAGTGGTGTTAACGTGTCGATCAAAAACATTGAACACCCAAGCCAGCATTCCAGCTTTCCTAGCGGCAGGGTAACGAGAGCGAGGAGTAAGGGAACATCCACCTTTTGCGACTACTGTGCCATACAACCAAGGCTGCATTGTCATTTAACTTTTGACCTTCAACAACATCAACAGTTTATAAATAAAAGGATTAGCAAGTTTTATGTCAACCAAAATGAGATTTTAGACAAGAGGATTTTTGTACCCAGTGTTCTCCCCTGGACCTTTTTAATGGGCGCACCACCCTGCTGTTTTTACAGACCGCCCGGCTAACATAACCTAGATACGTGTTAGTTACGCATTTGAGTCATTAGGGGTTCCAAATTAGAACGTAAATACTGTACAACTATTTAATTAAATTATAAGTCTACGTTATTGTCAGAATAATTGCATCAATTACATCCGAATTCAAATGTTCAGCTTGATTATCATGAAGTGTTGCGTGCGAGCGGTGTCTGTATTAGCGTGGAATTGCAGGCGGGCAGTGGAATGCACTCGAGGTCACAAACCGAGTAGTAAGCGCCGGTGTTATACGACTGAACGAACAGTGGAACGCTAGTCGTTTAAACTACTCTGTTATGTCTACTTTGCAATAACACTAAAATAGTTCAATTCTGGCATTAATATTATTAATGCCTTGAGGGGACTAAGTTGAAATTTTATCAGATTCACCTTTTTACTTAGTATTCCCCACCAGGTTACCCATTCCTGCCACCCAGCTGGGGAGAACACTGCTACCTCAACATGTCAATCATGATCATTGTATTTTAATTCCACAAACTTCATCAGTGTTTTAATTTATTTGCAAAAAAGTCTTATCTGAGCTTCTGCTGATGATGAAACTTGCACAGATGTTCTCCTCTAATAGAGATGGTTTATATGAAACATTTTTATTTGTAAAGTGATAACTGTCTGACAGCAACATGCTCCCCCAACTCTTTGCGTTAACATCATTACTTTTGACAAGTTTTTTAAATTAGACTACGAATATATAAACATTTCTTAACATGTGTTTATATATCCATAGCAACAACATAAGAACTTTATAAGATTTCTCAGCTTCAAGTTTTTATATCTTATTTTAAAACTCTGCTCAACATTGTACAAATGCACTCCAATTATTTGTGACCTGATCCTAGGACATTCTTTAAATTTTAACGTATTTGTATGATATATAACCCATGTCAACCATTTCAAGAGAGTTTTAAGTTGCATGTGTGTTAATACCCTTTTGATTTATTTATTTGCTATGAACTGATGATGATTTCAAGAGAATCAAAACCAGAATTAATTCAAAAAATGTTTCTTACTATATGAAGTATTGAATGGTGGAACATCCCTCAAGTGATTCCTATTATGCAAGATCCTATACAATGAAAAGTTTTTTAAAAATCTGTGATTTCATTAATTTTTAGATAATTCAAATTAATACCCAACAAGATTCAACGGCAAAATAAGAAATTCAGCCCGGGATACTGCTCCATGCAGTTCCTGCACAGACATCAGAGTGTAGACATTTTTAAGAAGGAAAAATAGAACAATATCTGAAGTGGGTGAAAGGAAAGATCCTTCCTTTATGTTTGCCAGCGACCCAGCGACCCAACCATACAAGTATTCTTATTATTATACTCCCCCTCCCCTTCCTCCACGGATCTTATGGATCGAGCTCCCTTCTCCCACCTACCTGCAGGCACAAGAGACGCACGTCGCTTCTGAAGTACTCCTCCTGATCCACTCGTGTACGCCACATTCAAAGCCATTTTATACCTAACTGCAAGGTTTTAATGAGGCTGCCCCCGGACATTTCCTTTACTGGTGGCCAGCACCCAACTACAGAAGCTCCTCCGCAGAAATCCAATGGCCTGTTTAGACAGTCAGGTTATTTACCACTTGGCGTTTACCCGCTGAGAAAAATTAAAACTGACATTATGGCAATTCACGAGTGAGGCCCACCGCTGCCACATTCCCTAAAAATAATGAAATTGCGGAGTTTGAAAGTGACTTCTCATGGCGTGTACAGAATGTAATTGCAGTATCCATGGCGTTACTATATTAAGTATCCAAAATATTTTCTCTTATGTTCTGGTCAACAGTCAATACTATCACAGATCTGTAGGCCACTTTGCAACTCTAATGTGGAGGCTCATGCCCCTAGACCCCAGTTGTCTTGTCACTAGCCAGGCCTTAAGTTCCTACATCGGTAGACTTGTGCAGCATGCTGTGATATGTGAGCCACGCCATTCTGGATTCCTAACTTCTGTTCTCCGTACCCATTACAAGTTACACCCACATCATCTTACTGAACTGTGTTGACAATGTGTCTCTCCAAACAGATTCAAGTGCGATAGAAATGAACTTCTGCTGAGAAGGCACCAGCCATCCTACATTGTCTACTTTACCAACAAACCACAAAACTAAAATCAGAAAAAAAATATATATATATATCAAAGGGAACTGACAACCCCATGGAGGAGTGCATTATTAACCAGTTTAAACAGGCAAGGCATAGGATGTTTAAAAAATCCTTTAAATGGAATTAACACAAAACTTAAGGAATATTAATTTTAGGCCAGCACTGGTCGACTGGATCATTTTAAAAATGCACATTTTAATGAAAACTTTAGAAATTCAAATTTGTTTAATTTGGAACATAGCTTTCTTTGTCAGCTCTTTCAACTTCGATTTAATCATGTTTGACTGTATTAAAATTCATTTGTGAAGGTTTCCAGTAGGATTGATGTGAAACTGCTCTCCACTCTAAAGTAGACTAATATGTGAGCAGGTCTACTCACCTGAATACATACGGCCCATGTTCTTCCAATTTGGGTGGAATGGTAGGATCACTCAATACTTCATCAACATTGGTCCAATTGAAGAGATAGAAATCCATGTACATTGGAATAGGAATATCTTTCCAAATGTCATAACTTTGAGACGTTGAAGTTAGCGTCAGTTGCTACAAGTAAATCATTACAATTATATTAATGATCAAAGAGACACACTACATGGAGCATATTCAGCAGTAACAAACAGTTCAATCAACGTGCAATTTCATGAATGACAACAACTAATTTCAAAGACAGTTTTGGTCTACAATTAATAGAGTCTAAACAGTTAGAACATGAACAATACAACAAAATTGCATCGTGTTTTAAAAACATTACTTTCGTGTTGAAGTACTTACTGAAATCAGCACTGCATCGTAAATTTCTCCCCAAAATCCGCCAATTATTCCTCCGACAAGCACCAGAAACGATCCAGTTCCAAACACCAAACCCTTCTTGACATTAGTTGACACCATGTTAAGAACTTGAATTTAACTGTGGTGAAAAATAATTCTGAAAATAAGAATATAGAGAGGATGTATACTTTCATTGAATAAGTGATGGAATTAAAAAATCATAAAACAGAATTAGACATCGTACATGAACATGGGCTAAAGGTTACTGGATAAATCAGCATAAACAGTGGCCAAGGAATGCAAATTTCACACAGTATATAGAAAACATACTCATTTACTGCCGTTAAGGTCATAAACCCAACGTCAACATGTTACTAAAACATGCCCATCTGCCTGCATATACGAGGATCAGCAACACACTGGGTTATAACACCACAAGTGAGGAACCAGCCCACACCAAACATCTTCCGAGGTCAACATTATATTCATATCTCCCACAGCAAACACATGTTCAAGGCTGGTCGACATAAACTGTCAAACTGGCAGCTCATACTTCAAACGAGAATCACAATCACATGTTACGCACGCCTTTCTAATGTTCCCCCTAAACAGTGTTACCAATCGCGAAACAGTAGGGTGGGAAATTAATTCTCGGTTCTATCCTCTTTGGTTCTAACAAATACAGTACTGTATTTGGTTCACCGCCGTCTCGATCCTCCTATACTGCCTGCTCTATGCGAGCCTTTTAGCGACTACGCTGCGACAAAATTTCTCCGCTAGATGGCAGTGTGGCAGACATAGACGCACAATGGTCTAAACTTATTCTAATGACGACAGCCTACAAAACACTATGCAGTATGGTCATATGTTCACTGAAGCTCGTAAATTACATCAGTAATATTAAATACCGGCAATATTACCTGCACGAAGTCGCAGTTGGCCTCTTCATGCACAATTTAAAGATTTTCCTGGACGAAGGCTTGGAATGGTACCGTACTTTTTGTGTTCTTGCCAACGCAATATCTAATAATAGAGGTCTTACGAACTTGGTTAGGATAATATCACTAACATTTTGCTGATGTTCTTTGACCTCACACTGTAACAAAACACATTCTGAAAGTTTTTTTAATATTTGATTTACGTCGCACCGATACAGATGGGTCTTATGGCGATGATGGGATAGTAAAGGCCTAGGAATGGGAAAGAAGCGGCCGTGGCCTTAATTAAGGTACAGCCCAGAATTTGCCTGGTGTGAAAATGGGAAACCACGGAAAACCAACTTCAGGGCTGCCGACCGTGGGGTTCGAACCCACTATCTCCCGGATGCAAGCTCATAGCTGCGCGCTCCTAACCGCACGGCCAACTCACCCGGTATTCTGAAAGGGAAGACGTCGCAAGTCCTCGTATTACGCTCATACGCTTGAAGGACTTCGACAATAGGGCACATCAGTTTAAACGAACTTCTGGAGATGCTTCACCAGAGCAACAAAACTAGGTTTTGGGTATCGAACTCCTCCTCTGTCCTGCTGTATAATCAGTTCCATTTAGAGGTGTCGAAGCTCTAGGCAGTGAGATGTTGCTGACACAAATGTCACACTCCATCCTCTCTTCAACAACACGAATCTAGTACCCGCAAGCTAGGATTTGATTTCCTGTTTCTAGTTTGATTGGAATATTATCGTCTGGATATCTGAGGTTGCCCAAAATGTCTAAACATGAAGGCGTTTAGTGATTGTCCGTCACAATTTTTATCGCAAGGAATCTACTATCCTCCACGGCTTTAATCACCTTCTGGAAAAAAATCCGCAGCCTCTTTCCAGTCATTCGACCGGGCCAGGAATGGAATGAATTAAGCCCCCATCTAGCAGGGAGGATAGGAATTGTGCCGGCTGGCGAAGCCTGTCGCACCCCTCCGGGGCAATGAGTAATGAATGACAGATGAAATGAAATGATATTCGAGAGTGCTTCTGGAATTAAATATGACAGGGAAATCGGAGTATCCGGAGAAAAACCTGTCCCGCCTCCGCTTTGTCCAGCACAAATCTCATATGGAATGACCGGGATTTGAACCACAGAACGCAGTGGTGAGAGTCCGCCGTCTACCGCCTGAGCCGTGGAGGCTCCATCAAATTCTGAAATAAGGTGTAAAGGCACAGATGCGAGAGTAATCTGAGGATATCCAATTACTTCCTTCATTAGGCCCTTGCATAGATAAAGCCGACAGCCGCTTTTCTCTCAATTCACTTCTAGACTGTATTTCATGGAGTCGTATATATTCTGGCTGCGAACAACCTTGCTGAGATTGGCAATATGGTATACGAGAGTTGAATATTTCGGGGAAAGAATCTGAAGTTTCAGTTCTACGAAAAATATACCTTGCACGAACGGAAAGAAACAAGTACCAACACCTTAAAATCAATTTTTGAAATATCTATAAACATAACATGATTAATTCATATCACAGTTCTATTCAAAATATAGCTTGTACGAACGAAAGTGACCAGACAAGTTTACTCATTGTACAAAATAACTCAGGTTTTCACACACATTCATGCACCAATAATACAGTGCTACACCCACACTGACAGCGAAGATTGTGCGTCTGCTGCTGCACTCTTACGGCGATTTGGAGAACTATTGGTAGTCGCGCCTTCCTGTGTTAAACTAGTGGCATAGAGCAGGCAGTATAAGAGGATCGAGACGGCGGTGATTTGGTTCTAACTTCAAACCAGAGTTGCCAGACGTCCCAGTACCATATGTCCCACGCCCAGACATTTCCTATCTGGGACGACAATTGTCCCGTATTTTGAGAGAAATACGCCAGTGTTTCCATATCTGATAAGTAAAAATAGCTTCTTATTTTTTTCTTTCTTTCAAAGAGAATAGATTTATTCAAACCATGGTTTCTTTGTCTGGTGTGAGTTGGTAGATTTTTAAAATTGATTTTTATTTTATTTTTTCCAATTCTCGGGTTGGCCATCCAGGCAAATAAGACGCGTAATAGCGGAGAGCTACATAACGTTCTGAACTGTTCATATCTGTAAATTTTTCTTCAATGTCATTCTGAGATTTTTATGAAATTGCTACGAATGACAAAAAGATCTGTTAACAGCACTTCAGAGAAATTAAAAATATATTGAAATTGCAGTGGCGTACGCTGAGTGCAAGACGTGGGCTACCACTATACTTAGGTTACCCTTTTTCGATGGTTGGTTTAGTGAATGTCAAGCTTTTTAAGAGTTTTGAGCTGCAGACAATAGCCGACGGAGTAGCCTGCTGCATTGTCAAGGCTGTTCCAGAAGCTACCGTCCTGGCCTCTGCTACTGTCAATACTTAACAGCTGATCCGAGGAGATGGTGGCCTATGGTTTAGCAAATTAAAGTCAGGCTTTGTGGCTAAATGGGTAGAATGCTGGCCTTTGGTCCGATGGAGCAGGTTCAGTTCTCAGAATCAACCCCCTCGTACTGTTAATTCCCCTGGCTTGGGGACTGGGTATTTATGACGTCTTCGCCGTTCATTTCATCCTCATTAGGTCACCACCAAACCTATACAGATGACATGTACCGTACCATTATTACCGTATTATTATTATTATTATTTTTATTATTATTATTATTATTATTATTATTATTATTATTATTATTATTATTATTATTATTATTATTAAATACACGTTTTGAATTTTACAGCATTACCAGTGGTCGTACGTACCGTTCACTGGTTTATTAGCTTCCTCGGGAGATCAGTGGTGGTGTCCAACCCATGATCATGGGTTCGATTCCAACCAACCAACAAAAGAGAACACTACACCTGAAAGATTACAATTCATTTTATCAGATCTACCTGTAAGAAGAAAACTATAATACTCTTATAAGAACAGCCCTGTAGTGTCTTCCTACAAGGATATAGAAGTAATGGAAGTGAAAAGTCAGCACTGTGTTATCTATGAGTATAAGGTGAGGAAGTATATACGATGAGAAACGCATGGCTGTTAAGTTAGCAGTGGCGATCTGATAGACTTACTGTATCTCCCCGGTCAACGCAGCAGTCGAGCATTCATCAGCAAGCCGCCTGAGGTGGGTCGAGGGGAGAGGGACGCAAAGTCTGGGCTCTCAGAAATACGTGCGACGTTTTTTCCCCATTACTTTGAAGTTTTGTAAATGGAACAATGTGTCAGATGCTTACATTATAATGTGCTTTAGATTTCCATCGTTCTCATTCGAGGTTTAGGCTTCACCGATAGCCTTGGTAGCCCTTAGTATACGCCACTGTGAAAATGAAAGAACGGGTATGAATGATTAAATAACCTAAGATTTGTCCTGTTTGTTTTATGTCGCTCCGACAGTGGCAGGTCTCACGGTGACGATGGGAGAAAGAGACTACGAATAGACACGACCGTGGCCTTAAGACGGGCTACAGCCGCAGCATTTGTCTGGTATCATCAGGTGGTCGTGAGTAGTATAGCAATGAACGTTCTAAAACAAACAACGGTCAGCATTTTTGTGCTGAGCCAGCACCCGACGTCATTAACCGCTGGCAAGGTCATTGACCTCTAATATACATACATACATACATACATACATACATACATACATACATACATACATACATACATATACATACATGCATACTGTCCCCGCCAGATTTTATAACAAAGAAAGCCTAACCTTACAGTCACCATCTTGATGGGGCCTCACCATACTTTTACGGCCAGATGCATTTCCCGACGCGGATTTTGCATAAGAGACCATGCCTAACCTCACAGTCGCCACATTGGAGGGGCCTAACCTCAGTTTTACAGGCAGATGCCCTTCCCGACGGCAACAGTCGCCATCTTGGAGGGGCCTAACCTCATTGTTACAGCCTAGATGCCCTTCCCGACGCCATATTGAGTAGTAGAGCAATCAGGATTCTCAGGATGGCAATGTGGATTCGCGTAAGAGAGCAAGACTAACCTCATGGAGCTGCTTAACCTCATTTTTACGGTTAGATGCCCTTCCCGATGCCATCTTGAGAAGAAGGGCAATGGGATTCTCGCGACGCCATCGTGAGTAGTAGAGCAATGAGGGATTCGCATAAAAGAGCATGCCTAACCTCATGGAAAGACCTAACTACACAGGGCCTACTTTTACTATCAGATGCCCTTTCCGTCACCATTTCGGAGAGACATAACTACGCAATCGCCGTTTTGGGCCCAGTTTTACAGTCGGATTCCCTTCCCGTCACCATTTTGGAGGGCCGAACTACACCGTCGGCATCTTGGGGTTGTTTTACGGACAGATGACCTTCTTGTCGCCATTTTTGAGGGCCTAACTACACAACGCCCAGCTTTACGGGCATATGCCCTTCCCGTCGCCATTTTGGAGGGCATAACTACACAGTCGCCATCTTGGGCTCAGTTTTACTGTCAGATGCCCTTCTCTCCATACAGACGACATTTTGGAGTGGCCTAACTATATTGTTGCCAACTTAGGCGCAATTTTACAGATAGATGCCCTTCCCGTCGCCATTTTAAGGGCCTAACTTCACAGTCACCACCTTTGGCCCAGTTTTACGGACAGATGCCCTTCTATCCTTACACATGCCATTTTGGAGGGGCCTAACTACACAGTCGTCATCTTGGGCCCAGCTTTACGGTCATATATCCTTACCTCCTCCTCATCTGGCCTCGACCCCCCTTGGAGTAGTAACAGAGCTGTGACGTAATAAGCGCGGGCGATTTAAAAATACTCACAACCAAACGTGCAGGCCTTCTGCTGACCGAGCTGTGACGTCACAGCGTCAGTGCTTTGAAATGGGAACGGATGGCTAAGGGTGCATGACCTGTGTCTAGTCCTTGTCTCGTTTCTCTACGGTGTCGGTTTCTTGTGAATGAGATGAATTTGTTAAAATCGATTACCGGATGCCCTTCCTGACGTCAGAGAAGATGAAATGAATGTTATGATATATGGAGTGAGGGTGAAACCCGGTAGTAGCATATAGCCTTCTGTCAAGTAGCATCGAGAGGCTTTACGTCTCCATCCGACGGACAAATGACCGACAACAGCGTTATACGCCCTTACTGCGGAGAGGATTGGAAGGCTGTTATTGGGCACACAATCTAGTAATTAGAAATTGTATACCACCACATACCTTACTATGCTAGGCTGAATGGCTTAGACGATTGACACGCTGGCCTTTCCGTCGCAACATTTTGCCTTACCTCATACACGATCCACCTCGTCCTTCTCCTAAAACTCATCTCTACTTTGTTGTCTACCTGTGCCAGAGCTGTCTCCGACGGGTCTGAGCATGTGCCATACTAAGGTCATTCCATTTTAACATGCAGCGATGACGTCGTCATGGTTATTCATGTTTAGACATGTTCGTTATCAAGGTCACTCTCTAGTAAACTCAAGCCTTTATAGATGGTATGAGTGTTAAGGAGGCAAAGAGAATGCAATAAATAGAACATTTTGAATTTTATGAAATATTTATTGTGTAATTATTTACAAAATTAAACAAACTACTACCGGTAATACAACAGTCTTGGTTATGCTGCCGACAAGGTTGCTGTACTCCTTAACAGCTTACTGCGAAGAGATAGCATCCCTACAAAATTGTAATGCCCCACTGCAACATTTAAATTAAACAAACACATTTATTGTTTATGAAATTATTTTTAAATATACAGTATTATACTATGTACGTTATGCTTTACAAAGAAGTTAATGCAGTTCTTACCTTGTTGATATTCATGTGTTTTGTTCCTTTCTGAATTATTGTCAGATACTGTAATGAAGGGCAAAGTTCACCCATACACTGAGTACAGTTTACAATCTTCGGATTAGTTCCATCTCAATCATCCGAACCATTTGAGCTCGATGCTTGTAATGACGTCAACAGGGTCTGCATAAAGCTACATCGATTGACATCTTACTGTGGAGAGGAAGGATGTCCCAAATAGCATCTACGAAAGGAGCAGCGTACGTAGATACAAATCCTGGTGGTAAAAATTGAATAAGATGTTTTGGCATCTGATATAACGGTCTATGTTTGTAGAATACCTTAATAGTCCCACTTACTTCTGTGAGATAAATAAGATGTAGCGTATTAGTTTCGCTGGTAGGGGAACAGGATGCATATTCACAGTTTTGTTTGTTATCAAGACGATTGTCTGTGACCGGGTAGGCTATTTCTTCTTTCTGTTCCATAGTGTAGGATGTAGAAGCGCACACTAATGTTTATGATGAAGAGCTATCCATATTTGTAGTCTTGCAACAATATTCGTTAGCGGATGGTAACTGACACCATTCACTTCAATAATAAGACAACAGGCTGTTGTGTTACCAGGAATATTTTCAGATGTTTCAAATTCTAAAAGAATGTCGACAGGAGATTCTTTTATTGATGCTTTATGATAAGAGCAGTCTATAAATACAATCGGTGCTTTATTTTTAAATTCTTCAGACGAAAATAGCAGACGATCTTCTTTCTGATAATACGATGATTGGAATTTACAAAACATGTCATAGAGCAAATTTATTTTTCTCAAAATTAATGTCCATGTTTTCGCAGGGATACGTAATTCCTCTGAGATATAGTCTAATATTTCTTAATTTACAGTGATCAAACTGTGAGCTATCTTTTTCATGGTTGAATTTACGATGGGTTTGAAATCCAAAAATAATACACAAAAGCTTTTGAGTAAAACCTGACGTTTTAACAGCTATGCTTGTTTGAAGGTGGTAACACAGGATATTCATGCAGCTCCCAACTTCGAAAACGTATTGGTAATGGTGTTTCATTTTCTACAATTTTGAGCAATTGAAGTTTTTCTCGATCATATAATGTTACATGTGGAATCATCCACAATATACGATGAATTGTAATTTTCGAGTCTACTGGCGTTTCTGCTGCTTTAAGAGAATTGTAATCACTTCGATCACGGATCAGAATTAGCTCTTGTTTTGCGTTGATTATAATACGTCTAAAATAATCTGCAAAGCCGACAATATGTTTTAATGGTAACAGTCAGAAAGAGTACCGTCCTGATTAATCATCCAGTTGTTATTAGCTTTCGGACACCATCCTGCCATCCGTAAAAGATTACTTTCTTCATTACTATAAGAAGGTTAGTGCTTCATTGCACTTGTAATACCAACATTCTTCGATCTATCTATTTCCACATTATTTACTTCATAAACGCGCTTCAGAAAAGAGAAAAGCTGGACCATGATTGTTTAGTTGAGATGTGCTTGGTCCACTTCCATCTGCCTTATCTAGGCATCCTTCAATATGGTGGTAGCTTTCGTGTGGTAGAGTGTATACATCTTGCTGATTAATGATAAAGCGAATTTCATCATTGTTATTGAGTCCAAAATAAAAGGTTGATAAGAATGAAACTCAGTTTGTACTACACATTTATGAGTTTCTACTGTGTTCATAATGTCCAGCATTTCTTCCATTTTGTTGTAGTAGCGTATAACCTAAATCTTGGAGAACCTGCCTATGGTCATCTGTTAACTCGTCGAGTCTTCGCAAACATGTAGTCTCCGGAATGTACACCGTGTTTTATAGATGGTTTTCATACTGGTTTAAGGTGAAGTTTGTAAGCTACGTACGTGTGTCAATCTAAATTAATAAGCTGATTATGTTTATTCACAAGACTAAGAGTGATTTTACTAATGTGTTTTACAGACACAGGATGATAAAGAACTACTGACGGTTTCTCACGAATAGTATAACCACTTTCCTCTGTAATAACAAAGTCGTTCGGGACGTGCGAAGGTTGCCGATTACTATCCAAGTCTGTAATAATATTACAAGTGATGTTTGCATGATGATCATGGAAGATTGTTATAGGTTGATCAGACTCGTAACATACGTTCGCTATGAGCTCTTTTGGTGATAATCCAAACAATGGTCCAAACGAATCCGTTTGTGATTTAAAGTCATGATGACTCAATAACACATGTATGTGTGATGTTTCTTACAGTAACTAAGAACTTGTAATTACTCCCAACAGCATACTGTTCAATTATCGTACTTTCAATATAGTCATGAATATCGTCTACTAAATAACTGCCTGATGGTAGCGTTAACACATACTCATCGTAATAGAACTTATTTAGGCCATCACGCACATTATAGATTTTATTGTACCTTTGAAACGACAGAAGTCCAAGACTATGTGGCTGATAACCGAGTGCGATCGTTGGATTAAAGTAGACGGTTGTTTCCGGTCCTACTCCGCGTACAGCGAACGTACTTTCACCGTTGTTCATCACGTGTACGCTGTTGCTCTTTGTCTCCTGTCTGGGTTTGATGTAAGGACATAAGACATAATCACCCGCACATGCGTGTATTGAATTTTTGCACACGGTTTTTATTGTAAACAATGTCTGTACTGCTTCCGATGAGCTCAAATGGAGGAAGTCTCCATAGCTATCGAAATACCATACTTTAGATTTACGTTTTACGTAGGCAACGTAAGGAGTTCCAGGTCCGCGACTGTTGTCTAAGTTAATTACAGCACTCCCACGTGAATGTGGGAGTGCTAGTAGTTGATCGCGCATATACACGCCTCGAAAATAATGATTTCGTAGTTGTTTAGCAAACGTAAAACTTCTTCGTGGGTTTGAGCTCAATGTGGCAGTGCAATCAGCAGACGTTTTTTGGAGATATGTAGATGCCAAGCCCTTTTTTGTGTGGCTGAAGCTTCATGTGTAAGCCTTTGCCTCGTAATGCAATTGGCCCCATTGTCTTGTTATGACGTTCACTCTCTTTCAACTGTTGCTTCGCTTCTTCTACAGCCTTAACAGTTCTTTCTTCCTACAGTTCTAGCACCATCCAGCAAAGACCCTAAATCTGCTAGTACAGCAAACAGCGCAAGAAGAAATCCTCCTCGTTTTGGTACAGGAATAATTCGTACACGTTTACAAAACATTGCTCTGCACTTTGGAGAAATTATCGCTTTGCTGCGCCAAGTGCCTTAGTAATAGCTACACGCGGATTGTATTCCCCTCGTGTAGATTTTCGTGCAGCCTTTACAATTTATTTCCATTCAACTGGTTTTGTTTTGTTCTTCATAACGTTTGGATATCGTTGTTTCACCATTCTGTACAGAACTTTACTCGCCAAGGGTGAATTATGAACTAACAGTTACTTGTTGTTTCATTTGATATATATATTGCCTACTTTATTATTCAGTATCCATGAAGGTTGTAAAGCTGAAAAACACACTACCTGTTAGTGACATAGTGCCACATCTCTTACCTAGTTCTAGTACAACTACAAAAAGACGCCATGGAACGTTGTTTCCTTTTATTATTCAATGTATTATATCTGGCACATCGGGATGTGGAAAACACATTTTTACTTACACTCATTATCTCTTTAAATGGCATACGCTTCGAGAGTATTTACGTTTCAGCTAAGTCACTCTGCCAACCGCTATATTCTATTCTACAAATTGTAATGCGCCATTTAGTTAATGATGGATTAACGTATTTTCAATTTAATCCACATGAGCAAGTAACATCAGCGGATGATGTGCTTTCCAATTCTCTTATAATCTTTGACGATATCGCAACAGAACAGCAAAACGTTAATCGTGCATACTTTAGTATGAGGTGACCTAAATATGTAGATTGCATCTATTTATGACAAACCTATTCTTGTGTGCCCAAGCAGTTGATACGCGACAACGCTAATATTATTGTGCTTTTTCGACAAGATGACCGCAGCTTGCGGCATGTGTATGATGAGCATGTTAACACTGATATGATATTGAAATATTTTAAGCGTATGTGTGCTACATGCTGGTCATCACATCGTTACGGCTTTTTAGTTACTTATAAAGAAAGTGATGCTCAGTATGGACGATATCGCATGGGTTTTGATCATTGCATATGCATCAAGACAGAGTTAAAGTCACCACTTGATCAAAAACCACCATCATGTCAACGTACTCAAGTAGACACTGATTTATTTTGAAAACGCAACTAGGTACACCACTGAAAGAAAGTTTTGTTTCTAATAAACATCATATGATAAAGAGCAGCATAACACATAAAAGCATGAAGAAGAATAGGAGAAGTATGAACAAGAAAAACATAAAGAAGAAGAAAAGCGGGATGAGGAAGAGGAGATGCAGGATAGGGGTGAAGAAGAGGATGAGGAAAAGGATTATGAGAAAGAAGATCTTAACGATACTTCACCATCTAAGCGTGTTAAGTTTTTAACTACAGATGCTATGGCTGAAACATCTACTACATCAACATAAGATCTGCCTTCTTTGTCTGAGGCTATGATCACGCCAGAGTATCGTATTCAGTTTAAGACTTTTGTTCGAAATACCTATGGATCTCTCTTTGCTCCTTCTATATACAAACTCTTTACAGGACAAACTGACACAACCTACGATATTCGCTATGAAGACGACTGTTTCCGGGTAGGTAATGCAAATGTTAAGATTAATGACAACAGACTCACCGTAAAAGGTGTTACTTATAAACCTACTAAAGGTCTCTTAGAATTTCTTTTCTCACGAATACCTGACATCGATACAATTTTACAAGATGATCTTAAAAAATATAAAGCAATACTTTTCCTACTGATGCAACAAGAAGACAGAAGCTGTAAATGCAAATAAGCACAAGTATTGAGAATTTATTTCTAAGCTGTTTCCGTCTGCACGTGTTGTTGCCGTATGTAGACGTAAGATATTGGAATGACCCTAACTTACTCGTTGAACGATTACAACTTCTAATAGCCTCGCAAGATGCTGGTCACACACGTCACGAATCAGAAATTCTAGAAATAGAGAGAGCATTACGACATGTGGGTATTATTCAGTAATGGCTCGTCAAGGTAAGACCTCGCCTGTAAAGATAAGCACCGCACACGAGTTACATAAACCAACACGTCACACCTACTATCGCAGACGCGTTATTACATGCGGAAAAGATAATCTCTGGCAAGCAGACTTAGTAGAAATGATTCCATATGCCTCTAGCAATAAGGGTATACGTACCTACTTACTGCCATCGATGTGTACTCTAAGTTTGCTTTTGCACAACCTGTGCGTTCTAAGACAGCAGCTCAAGTCAAAGAGGCATTTAAACATATTTCTGAACAATCGAAACGCTCAAGGCTTCTTCAAACCGATCAAGGAAAAGAGTTTTACAACAAGGATTTTTCTTCTTACCTCAAGTTACTTGGCATCCATCACTACTCTACGTACAGAAATCTCAAGGCAAGTGTTGTAGAACGCTTTAATCGTACACTCAAAACAATGATGTGGCGAGAATTTACAGCTCAAGGTTCATATCGTTGGATTGAACTGCTACCTAGACTCGTGTCTACCTACAACGATACAGCTCACCGCACTATTGGGACAAAGCCACGTCTTTTTACTAGGAATACACCACGCTTAGATGCTATTCACCTTGTAATGTAAAACGGCTGATCCGCGCTGCCATCGCTTTAAAAAGGCTGATTTCGTTCGCATCAGCAAAGACAAGTCTATCTTTGCAAAAGGATACACCCCTAACTGGAGCACAGAAATGTTTCAAATCAGGAGTGTTAAGCTTTCTAATCCTGTTACATATTTACTTCGTGATCTCAGAGGATAGCCTATTGAAGGAGGATTCCTCATCGAAGAACTGCAGGAAACAAAATGTCCTGATCAATATTTAATCGGACATGTTATTCGACGTTGTGGAAATAAACTGTATGTCAAATGGCTTGGTTTTAATAGCAACTTCGATTCATAGATTAATAAAGAGGATGTACTTTAAATCTTGTGTTTTTTATTCTCGAACCTCTACCTCTCCTTTCTTCTACGTCATAAGACAAGATTAAACTTGCAAGTCAGCATTACTATTAGTTAATTTAGGACATGATGTAGGCTAGGATTAATATTAAAAGAATAAACAACACGTGCAATATGTTTCACAATTCGTATTTATTTCAGAATATATACATTTTTCTTCCTTCAAGTAAATCTGTTCTGTCCTTTCTTACATAGATTATTTCTACTGCTTCGCTCCTTAATGCCACCACCTAGTAATTGCACCGGCAATAACAAGTGCTACTATTTTCTCAGCAACTGAAGCATTAGGTGACGACGCTCGCTGCATAGCTTTGCGAAGCAGATTTTTATACGCTACACGTCTTAGTTCAGGATTGTTTTGACGATAAGCAATGTCATGCTCTTTGCAGGCAGCATCTAACATATTAATACCAGGAACATCACGCGCCAAGCGGACGTCAAGTCGTTTTCCAGGGCCGCAGTACTAGTAACTAGGAAGATGAAGCTCAAAATGAAGAAGATGAATCACCTTATTGATGAGTCCATGCCCAGCATGCTACCTCACCTTTCTCCCAGCACATTACTTCACCTTTTTCTGCGACAATTTGCTTACACTTTTCGCAACCATGATAAGTGTTTATAAGCGAAGACAACTCGTTAGTTTTAGGTCCCTGATACAGTTTAATGAATTGGCATGTACAGCACTGTCTCAATGAAGGTCTTCTAGCTAAACTCACTTTTTCATGATGTAAACTAAGCGTTTGAAGCTCTGACAAAACAGGATCTTGTGTCCACTCACGAGGCACCTAATCCCAGATCTTCTTTACAGCATTCGCAGCTACATTGAGCAAAACTGCCTTTGGCAATGCATTCAACTCTTCTTCGGTAAAAATGTTTAGTTTTTCTGCAAGCGTAAAACTTTACGATTGCCTTTTCAACTGCGTTACACTTAGTATCAGATAGAAATGTCATGATGTCTTTTGTCTACAAATGTTTCTCTCACATTCACGTCATTTCGGCGCCGTAATTTACATATGCTCTTCATCTCCCGGCATGCACTGCAACACAACCAAAGAACATGCACATATGTCGTAAAGACTTTTAAATTGCTTCTCCACAATGCTCCTTGTGAAGAGTTTTAAATGATGGACATCCTAATTCATGCATGTCGATAATTTCACACGTTGATCGTAGATACTCACGCGACCATTCCTTCTTTTCACAGCCCTTAAAAAACAAGATCTGCTCATGACAAACGAGCGTTCATGATCATAGATAGAAAACGATAAGGTATTCGTTTTTCTTCCCACTGCAGACCTAAATTTTTCCTGTTCATTGTGTCTTGCTCTTGTCTTCATCTGTTTGCAAACAGTAAGGGACAGATGGGCTAAATACTAAACTAACGAGTTTTGGCGCCCACAACATAGTGCAATCCAACACGGCCACCTCCTTGAACACTTTACTTTAAAGCCTTGTACATCAACTATTAATGTTCCCATCATGGTGGAATAAAGCGCTCTACTCTCTATTCCTGTATCTCAAGACTAAAGAAAAACTCACACTTATACCATCTATAAATGCTTGAGTTTACTAGAGAGTAACCTTGATAACGAACAAGTCTAAACATGCATAACCATGTCGACATAATGGCTGCATGTTAAAACAGAATATTTAAATCGCCCGTGCTTATTACAGCACAGCTCTGTTACTACTCCAAGGGGAGACTAGGCCAGATGAGGAGAGAAGGACGTCTGACCGTAAAACTGGGCCCAAGATGGCGACTATGTAGTTAGGCCCCTCCAGAATGGCATTTGTAATGAGGGAATGGGATCTGTCCGTGAAACTGGGCCAAATATGGCGATTGTGTAGTTAAGCCCTCCAGAAAATGTCGACGGGAAGGCATCCATCCGTGGAACAGCGTCCAAGCTGGCGAAAGTGTAGCTAGGCCCCTTCAAAATGTCGTCAGTAAGGAGAGAATGGCGTCTGACCGTATAACCGAGCCCAATATGGTGACTGTCTAGTTATGCCCCTCCAAAATGGCGACGGGTAGGGAATGTGTCCGTAAAACTGGGTGCTGTGTAGTTAGGCCCCTCAAAAATGGCGACGAGAATGGCATCTGTCCGTAAAACTGTGCCAAGATGGCGATGGTATAGTTAGGCCTCTCCATAATGGTAACGGGAAGGGCGTCTGACCGTAAAACTGGGTCCAAAATGCCGACTGTCTAGTTAGGTCCCTCCTAAAATGGCGATGGAAAGGACCTCTGACAGTGAAACTGTTCCCTGTGTAGTTAGGCCCTCCATGATGACGTCGGGAAGGGCACCTGGCCATAAAACTAGGTTAGGCCATATGTGCCCCTCTGGTGGGGAATCAAAATGGCGACGGCAAGGACATCTGGCCGTAAAACTAAGCCCTGTGTAGTTAAGCCCCTCAATGAGGTTAGTCATGCTCTCTTCTGTGAATCCCCCATTGCCCTACTAAAGATGGCGTCGGGAAGGGCATCTAACCGTAGAAGTGAGGTTAGGCCCTTCCATGAGGTTAGTATTGCTCTCTTATGCAAATCCACATTGCCCTACTATTCAATATGACGTCTCGAGGATCCCCCATTGCCCTACAACTCAAGATGGCATCGGGAAGGCCATCTAGCAGTAAAAGTGAGGGTAGCCCCTCCAAGAGTTCGACCGTTGCCGTCAGGAAGAGCATCTGTCCGTAAACCTGAGGTTAGGCACCTCCAAGATGGTGACTGCGAGGTTAGGCTTTCTTTCTTGTGCAAAAACCGCGTCGGGAAGGGCATCTGACGGTAAATGTGAGTTTATGCCCCTCCAAGATGGCGACTGTAAGGTTAGGCTTGCTTTCTTATGCAAAATCCGGCGGAAACAGTATGTATGTATGTATGCATGCTAGGTGTCAATGACCTCGGGTGCTGACGGTTGTTTGTTTCAGATCATACTACTGTGGTGATTGCCGTACAACCAGGCAACCATCCTAATCAGAGGGGAACATTGAAGAGATTTGACACTTCGTGGCCCTTGTCTTTCTCTAGCCGACACCTTCATTTTTCGAAGTGTCGGATCCCTGCCACTTTTTCTCTCTTTTTGGTGTTCTATAGAGGTTGGTTGTACAGTACTTCCTCTTAAAACAATATCACCACAACTCTTGGTCTCCCTCTACTTCTCTTACCTTCCATAATATAATCCATTATTTGCCTAGGTTACCTATCCCTCAGCATTCGCCTCATATGACCCCACGACCGAAGCCGTTTATGGGTCCAGCTTCGTACATCTAGTTCATTGCTAACTCTTTCCGTGTACCCTCTCCTCTCAGTGTTTCCACCTGTTTGTACCAGATATGTTTCTCGCTACGTTCATATCTGTTACTTCTAACTTATGTATAAGATATCCTGAGTCCACCCAGCTTTCACTCCCGTAAAGCAAAGTCGGTGAGAAAATTGATCGATGTAAAGATAGGTTTGTCCGGGAGCCGACTTCCTTCTTACAGAACACTGTTAATCGCAACTGCGAGCTCACTGCACCTTGATTCAATCTCATTCATTATAAGTTACCACCACATCCTAAATACTTGAAACATACCTGCCAACTTTTAGAAATCAAAAAATAGGAAGATTTTTTAATTCTTGGATATCATCAAGTGTATTGCGCCACGGTCTCGGTAAAAAGAGGACAAGATAAAAGGCATACATATCTACACTTACAATGCAAATTAACCGTTACATTTAAAATCTTAAACTAAGAAAACGTACCTAATAATCATTTTCATTTATGACACATCTGTCTAAATGTTACATACGAATAGTATAAGTCAAGAACTGACTACAACTTAACAAATGGTGAAGAATATACACATGTAGGTGATAGAGTCTGCTGTGTTTACTTGTTTAGCATTGAACTAGCAGCTAACTTTGCCCTCTTCAACAATGCACTGTCATACTGCTGCTCATAACACTTTCCACTTAGACTTGATTTGACCACCAATAGTTTACTGAGATTTTCGTCATTCAGAGATGATCGGAAATGTGTCCTCGTCTTTTTTACCTGGCTGAACAATCTTTCACACCCGGCATTGCTGTGTGGAATTGTCAGTATTGAGAGCATTACTTTTGCGATTCTATCATATTTGAAACACTCATCTGCACCTCGTATATCCCCTATAGCAGACTCTTTCTCCTTGCACAACAGACAATGGTAAATTGGTACTGTAATGCATCCATTGCTTCTTGGTCATCTTCACCATCTTTCACTGGCAATATAACAGGAAACTTTGAAACAAAATACTTTATGGCATGGAAGGAAGAAGTCTGAGCTACTTGAGCATTAACAAAACCATCACTATTCAAATTAAATTTATGAATAATATAATCACAAACTGCAATAAAATAGTTCGTGGCGTGCAAATAAAAGTTTTTCTTCTCAGGTGCCAGATTTTCTACAAGACGAGATGTTGAACAGCCTATTACTAAATTATCATCAGCTTTCTGATTCTCTCTCGTGTGATAGACTACTTCTAAAACAGTAGGATTTTTTTTATAACCTACATAGAATGTCCTTCAACATATCCGTCAGCATTGACCTTATGACATGAATGTTAGGTGCTTGCGATTGAAGAACTTTATTAGTTTTCTCCAATGTAGGGATGATAAATGCCAGAAATGAGCAAAATGCTTTATTAAAGTTTGAAGACAGAAAAAGAAATAGTCTCTCCTCTCGTGAAATACTGGCAGTGCAACTAGACTCCTTTATTTTCTTCACAGATGAGGATGAACTACTCTCAGCCTTCCTTTTCCCAGAAATAACAGAAGCTTGGTCTTGTACTCTACTGACACAAGGACCACGTTCCATTTCTGTATCTTCATGTGCCTTTAGCTTGGGAATTTGGAAATACTTCAGAGATGTGTCTGTGCCATTGGACCTCTTTACCTCATCCTTAAAAAACTCTGAAGTGGCTCCCACTCTGAAATCAATCTTTCCAAACATTTCCCCAAGGATAACCAACGTGTACACACATGCTTTAATATTTTTCTAACATCAGTTTGGTACGAAGCTTGATACATTTTGATATGATCTTTTCTCTTCGAGCTTTTGTCTAAGTAATAATAAATATCAATTAGCATCTCATCAATTTTTACAGGAAGAGAGTCTGCACCCTTCATGGCAGCCGCATTAATCAAATGACATAGGCATCCCATAATAATGATGTTTTCGCACTGCTCTCTTAGTTTAGCAGCAACACCGTTTTTTCTTCCCATCATAACAGGAGCATTATCTGCGCTAAAAGCTATACAGTTTGCCATCGGAACGTCATATCTTTTCAGAACATCCAGGAGCAAATTAGCAATATTAATACCAGTAGAATTGCCTTCCAAATTTTCCATGGATAGCAAACGATTTTCATTTGCATTTCCTTGTTGAAAAACGAGACGACGATAGGATAGAGCTTACTATCTTTATCATTGCTACCATCAGTTGAAATCGCAAAAGGTTCAGTCATTAATGTTTGAATCACCTTACTATCTGCATCACGGGCCATTTCATTAATTATGGCAGATGTTTTTGTTCTAGCACACGCATATTTCTTCGCAATGTCTGAATCTGGGAACATCTTTCTGAACAATGGCCCTGCGTGATCATAACAAGACAATGCAAGGTTATGTTCGACAATGAACGCCGTGAACAAACATTCTGCTCGAGTGACTGGATTATCTTCCTTCCCACGTACATAAAAATTACTTAATGTTTTGTTCCTCTCGAGACAGCTAGCACTATCTTTGTGTTTCTGTGTGACACTGTGAGCTACAATATCTGTTTTCCCTCCATGTGAGATATTAATATCACACCGACACACGGAACAAAATGCATAACAGTTTCCCTTATTAGACTGTAAAATGAACGGAAATTCAGTTTTATTGGTTTCCCTGAACACTTGGAGATAACGTTCCTTATGTTTTGTAGTCATCATGTGAAGAGAAAATACCACAAACTGTCACCGACACAACTCACTGAAATACATTGAAGTCATTAAAATTATGAACTCTGATCAACACAAAAGCACTGAAATACGCGAAACTACCACATACAAAACAGATCAATATGTCTCGTACATTATTAACATATGACTTCGACAGGGGGAAAAGCACAGAACCGCAAGAAAAAATACGGGGTCTAAAACTCCAACGAAACTACGCACAGAAACGAGAGCGCGAACCACACAATAACAAACTCACTCTTTCATCCCGATCAGCGGAGTCCCCAGCGGTCGCTATTGCGCATGACCTTCTCTGACTCGTAGGACGATTGCCGTCCCGAATTCCCACCTAAACAGCACACACGGTGCTGTAGTGAGCGGGAAATACGATACACGAAGACGACGGATGATCCGCCCGCCAAATAAAGCATCAAATACCGGTAAATATGCTTAAAAATGAGGTTGCGTAAATTACACAAGCACATAAGAATTCGTCCTAGGGAAAGAGTACCGACCGTACTGGAGGTTATATTGGTCAAAAATAGGAAGAAATAAAAATAAATCGGAAAACCGGAAGACGAGTTAAAATCGGAAGGGTTGGCAGGTATGTACCTGTTCCAGCTTTCTGTCACCAATGTGACATTCAGTTTCTTACCCACTGACATCAAACTAGTCTTGGAAAGGCTAATTTTCATACTATATTCATTGCACCTATTTTCAAGTTCCATTCTGCGATTAAGACCAAGTCGTCAACATAGGCCGAACTGCTTACTATATTTTCACCTCGTTGAATCTTCCCTGCCAGTTAAAACCTTACAGTACATGATTTATGTACACTGTAAACAACAAAGGTGAAACAGCCTTGTCTAGAGAACTCATTCTACCATCAGTCCCCACTGCAGGCCAATATCTTTGCTTTAAATAATCTACCCTTAATCCCATAGTTCCTCTGTATTACGAACATTTTTCCCCCGTTACTTTGTCATATGCCTTCTCTAGACTAACGAAACATAAACATAACTCTCTATTCCTCTCGCAGCATTTTTAAATTTCTGGCGCATACTGAAAATCTGATCCTGACAACCCCTCTGTGGTCTGAAACCACAGTGGTTTTAATTCAGCTTCCTCTCAACCAGTGATCGCATCCTCCCTTCTAAAATGCAAGTGAACACCTTGTGATCAATGAGATATCTGGGTACTTGTTAATACTTCCTGTTCCCTTGCTTATAGATAGGTACAAATACTGCCTTTGTCCAATCAGAAGTTACGTTACTAACACTCGAAGATAATCTTATTACTCTGTGAAGCCATTTCATCCCTCCCTTCCCACTATATTTCATTTCTGATCTATTGCTGCTGCTTTTTGGCAATGGGCATTACTTACCAACCTTTCCACTTCCTCAAGTCGCCAGCATAGACGAAACTTCCGATGAGTTGGGTTGTTCACGACGTCAGCAGGAAGATTTCCTTTCACGTTGAGAATATTTTCAAAATACTTTCCAAAGATTCCCTAGGACCTATTATGAGTTCACCTGATTTACCTAAAATGTTATTCATTTCCCTTTTTCCTCCCTTTCTAAGGTTATTACTGTCCAGAAAGGTTCTCCTGCTTGAAGAAGCCATTGTCGGTTATTACTAAAATCGATCGCTAAGCAACCTTCTCGCTGAGCATGCTCCTTCGTGTGAGTGTGGTGTGAGTTAAGAGTGGCTCATCCTGAGAATGTGACCGGAGGTGTCTCGTTATGTGATTTATTTTCATCCCCATTCTCTCTGGGCCAAGATTTTCCTCGGATTTTACCTTCTTAATTTTCCGTATCTTTAATTAGAGACCTCTTTCAATGTATTCCAAATTATTTAAGAAAACACAGATAGTGAATCTGCTACCTGGGCTACATGTAGATTAGTGATGATTGATTGATTGATTTCGATGACTTTTAATACTCCGAGTTGTATTATTATTATTATTATTATTATTATTATTATTATTATTATTATTATTATTATTATGTACACTGAAGATGACTCGTGTTTGAAGTAGGATGAATATCCTCACGTTTCTTGGATCCCCTGTGGGTGGGGACCACTCAAACTGCTAGTACAGGCAAGCTTGTGCCACCCCAGGGGTATTCACGCACACTCCGTTCATTTTGCCTATATCTTCCAAGTGTCGATCAACTACCACGACCACTACCACCAAAGAAAATTAATTTCGATATCTTTCTGGCTAATGACTTCAGTGATGCCATTTACGGACTTAGCAATAAAAAGTAAATTCGGGAATATCTCACTGATCAAACAATGGGCATTGAACATTCTATGATTATTGTTATATGATGTTATTATTATCGTTATTGTTCGGAAGATAAAAGATCGAACATTCTATATTGTTTTGGTATAATAATAGCAATACGGGGTTTAGAGCTACTTCTGCATTATGTGAAACAGACAAAAACTGAACCTCGCCTATTTTCGACATTAACTGGACCTGGAAGTTTCCACACATACTCCGGCACTCATCAATATTCTGTCTCGCGCTTCTAATATGACAGAATAGTGCGTTAGATTTAAGTTCTACATGATTCAGAAAGTGATGGAACCAACTAGAGGGAAGAATATTCTGGATGTGGTGCTGGTATAGCCAGATGAGCTCTATAGAGAAACCGAAGTAATAGATGGTATTAGTGATCACGAAACTGTTTTGTGGTAGTTAAAAATAAATGTGAAAGAAAGGAAGATATTAAAATTAGGTCTATTAGGCAGTACCATATGGCTGATAAAACCGGCATGAGGGAGTTTTTAATAAGTAACTATGATCGGTGGAAAACGGTAAATAAAAATGTAAAAAGACTCCGGGATGGGTTTAAAGTAATTGTTGAGGAATGTGAAAATAGGTTTGTACCTTTAAAGGTGGTAAGGAATGGTAAAGATCCACTATATTATAACAGGGAAGTAAAGAGAAACTGAAGGAACTTACTAGGAAATTGAATCTAGCAAAGAAGTCAGCTAAGGATAACATGATGGCAAGCATAATTGGCGGCCATACAAATTTTAGTGAAAAATGGAAAAGAATGTATAGGTACTTTAAGGCAGAAGCACGTTCCAAGGAGGACATTCCAGGAATAATTAATGAACAAGGGGAGTGTGTACGCGAGGATCTTCAAAAGGCAGAAGTATGCAGTCAGCAGTATGTAAAGATTGTTGGTTACAAGGATAATGTCCAGATAGAGGAGGTGACTAATACTAAAGAAGTATTAAAATTCAGGAGGTCAATTGGACTGTATCGCGATCGACCTGTCTAAGGCATTTGATAGGGTAGATCATGGGAGACTACTCTCAAAAACGAGTGCAATTGGACTAGACAAAAGAGTGACTAAATGGGTGGCTCTGTTTCTAGAAAATATAACTCAGAGACTTAAAAGAAGGCGAAGCTTTATCTGACCCTATAATAATTAAGAGGGGAATTCCTCAAGGCAATATTATTGGACCTTTATGTTTTCTTATATATATCAATGATATGTTTAAAGAATCAGAGATAAGGCTTTTTGCAGATGATGTTATTCTGTACAGAGTAATAAATAAGTAACAAGATTGTGAGCAACTGCAAAATGACCTCGATAATATTGCGAGATGAACAGTAGGCAATGGTATGATGATAAACGGGGTTAACAGTCAGGTTGTGAGTTTCACAAATAGGAAAAGTCCTCTCAGTTTTAATTACTGTGTTCATGGGGTGAAAGTTCCTTTTGGGGATCATTGTAAGTATCTAGGTGTTAATATAAGCAAAGATCTTCATTGGGGTAATCACATAAATATGGTTGTAAATAAAAGGAACATATCTCTGCACATGGTTATGAGGGAATTTAGGGGTTTAGTAAGGATATAAAGGAGAGAGCATATTTGTCTCTGGTGAGACCCCATCTAGAGTATGGTTCCAGTGTATGGACCCTCACCAGGATTACTTGATTCAGGAACTGGAAAAAATCTAAAGAAAAGCAGCTCGATTTGTTCTGGGCGATTTCCGACAAAAGAGTAGCGTTAGAAAAATGTTGCAAAGTTTGGGCTGGGAAGAACTGGGAGAAAGGAGACGAGCTGCTCGACTAAGTGGTATGTTCCGAGCTGTCAGTGTAGAGATGGCGTGGAATGACATCAGTAGACGAATAAGTTTGAGTGGTGTCTTCAAAAGTAGGAAAGATCACAATATGAAGATAAAGTTGGAATTCAAGAGGACAAATTGGGGCAAATATTCGTTTATACGAAGGGGAGTTAGGGATTGGAATAACTTACCAAGGGAGACGTTCAATAAATTTCCAATTTCTTTGAAATCATTTAAGGACAGGGTAGGAAAACAACAGATAGGGAATCTGCCACCTGGGTGACTGCCCTAAATGCAGATCAGTAGTGATTGATTGATTGATTGATTGACTGATTGATTGATTGATTGATTGATTGATCGATTGATTGATTGATTGATAAAGTTCATCCTTCTATCAGAATATGGGGACTTGATCACACTTAAAAAGTAGCGCTCATGGCAGTTACGTCAAACTGGTAGTCGAATTTTGGATAAGTAATCATTTATGGAAGAATGTAAAGAAGGCCGGGAACGCACCTATCTAGCTTATGAAAGCGTTTGTTTTGAAAACATAAGACAGAAGTTTAAATCTTCTATTAACTTTAGTAAATTAAATACACTAAATAAGAAGAGAAAACATAAGAACCTTTAACCTTTAAAAAAATGACAATGGCAAATAAGCATTTCACGCCAAATATATGAACTTATCGCACCGAAACCGCCAACTCAAATAAAAGCTAACAAAGTCAACTTGCAGATAATTATGTTAACTTTAATGGTTTTATACTTAAATAGCTGATGATAAGAGCACAAAACTGAAGATGTTGGGAAGTTGTTTTAGGTATTTATACAATGAAAATGTATTGATTAAACTATCAATGAAAATTTGCGAACTATGACAATGATCGAATTAGTCCCACTTCTCCTGTCCTCTATAGGCACATTATGTGATCCACTTAACATTTAAGGTTCAAGTTCGTTGTTTCTTTCTCTCTTTACCCTCCAGGGTCGCTTTTTCCCTCGGACTCAGCGAGATATTGACCTCTACCAAGGGCAGTCTCCTGGAGCGTCAGAATTTTGGTCGGGGATACAGCTGGGAGGAGGACCAGTACCTCACCCAGGCGCCTTCACCTGCTATGCTGAAGAGGGGCAAGAACGGAAGGGATAGACAAGGAAGAAGAAGGAAGTGGTCTTAAGTTACGTACCATCCGGGCACTTTCCTCGAGGAGAAGGAGAAGTGAGAAACCACGGAAGACAACTTCGAGGATGGCTGAGGTGGGAATCGAATCCTTTCCATTCAGTTGACCTCCCGAGGCTGAGCTCTCGTACCACTTTTCAAATTTCGTGGCAGGACCGTGAATCGGAGGCGTGTCTCGTCACGGTAACTATTTGGAGCTTCCAGACGACATTCTCCGCTATAGCAGCATCCACGAGGCTTTAGCTCGCTGTTCTGGCCTTTGGCCCGGGGGGTCTAGGCTTCGATTCGCGGTCGGATCGGAGATTTTAACCTTAATTAGTTAATTGGGTGTTTTCTTCTTAGACCTGCATCAGTCCTCTGCAGAGACGATGACCCCAACCCTTGTTCCGTGTCTCTACGGGGTCGGGTATCTTGGTAGCGAGTTTTTACGACCGCATGCCATTTCCGACTTTAACCTCGTCGGAGGACTTAAAGATAGAGGGCGAAGCCCGGTGCTGGCCCAGAGGCTTAACGTCTCCATCCGACGAACGAATCACCGTAAGGGGCAGGCGGGCCAGGGCCTTTAAAGGGCCCCGCTAGCTGATGTACCCGTGCTTAGCTACGGAATTCTCAGAAAGACTGTCGTTACGGTTTTTGTAAATGAAGTCAACATAGGTGATTACAATGACGTCAGTAGAAATGTAGGGATAAAAAGCAAAGCTATCATATAAAATACTCAATCAAATGAAAAACCACATTTGCTGACTTTTAACAGTGCAAAGTTCATGTGCTGGCCGCAGACAGCCGAGACCATTGCTGTTCCATTATTCCGTTAAATGTGCACACTGATCAGAGTAGGCATTGAACAGCTCGAATGCTATGATGAACCGGTGTTACGTAGCAGTAGTATCAGGAAATGTATGAACCAGAGGAATGGCATGCTAAATGAGAGATCTCTCCAGTTACCTCCCGGCAATATTTAGGCAGGCCATATATGTGAGATGAGTGACAGCAGAAGACAACAAACAATGGTCAATGGCATTTTATTGTTGGTCAATTTTATGAACTTTCTGTATTGTAGGCCTTCTTATTTAGTTTTCTTCGGACCCTGTGATATTGTGGTATCTTATAAAGGTGCATATAGCGTAGAATGTAGTTCCGTATTCCCTGACTTTACATACTGATTTTCGTTAAATTCTCTTCAGCCGTTTTCTCGTGATGTGCCTACAAACAGACAGACATGACGGACAATTAAAAAGTGATTCCTTGTTACTGTGGACACGACAGATAAAGAAATACGACTGCTTTTAAATTCTGAGCAAAGATGTTATTCTGGGCGGAAATGGCTAGCACAACACTTGCAATAACTGATACCAAAATATCAATCATATGAGTACGACACAATGTATCACTTGCGCTGCTTGAACAGTTTTGGATTTGATTTTGTTCCATGGTTATAGAGAACAGTTCCGTAGTAAAATACAACCACGGAGGCAGTTGTCCCTCTACGTGCTGTGGCACGAACCCTCACTCCACATGAGGTTTGACGACTCGACGCCTTAACGATGAGACACGTCACACCGCTGATTCACCTTGGGATAAAAGCTGAGTATTTGTGTCGTGCGCACAAGATAGCCAGCACTTGTGAATCATACAGAGATATCACAGCCGGGTCACACTCCTCTGAGGCAATGACTCACGGATGATACGATATTGGAGTGTTGGTCGAATGAAAGATGACAGGGAAAACGCGGAGAAAATCCTGTTCCGCTCCTACTTCGTACAGCAAAAATCTCACATGTCCGGAGGCTCCGTTCAGCATGACCCTTTCCTAATTTGTATTGCATTTAAATCATGTCCATTAAAATCACAAAATATGGATGCATATATACACTATAACCACTATAAAGTTCAATCTGCAAGCTAACTCCTGTCTAGGATATCAAGTCAAATCAAATCAATACTGATCTGCATTTAGGGCAGTCGCCCAGGTGGCAGATTCCCTATCTGTTGTTTTCCTACACTGTCCTTAAATGATTTCAATGAAACTGGAAATTTATTGCACATCTCCCTTGGTAAGTTATTCCAATCCCTAACTCCCCTTCCTATAAATGAATATTTGCCCCAGTTTGTCCTCTTGAATTCCAACTTTATCTTCATATTGTGATCGTTCCTACTTTTAAAGACGCCACTCAAACTTATTCGTCTACTAATGTCATCCCACGCCATCTCTCCACTGACAGCTCGGAACATACCACTTACTGGAGCAGCTCGTCTCCTTTCTCCCAAGTCTTCCCAGCCCAAACTTTGCAACATTTTTGTAATGCTACTCTTTTGTCGGAAATCGCCCAGAACAAATCGAGCTGCTTTTCTTTGTATTTTTTCCAGTTCTTGAATCAAGTAATCCTGGTGAGGGTCCCATACACTGGAACCATACTCTAGATGGGGTCTTACCAGATACTTATATGCCCTCTCCTTTACATCCTTACTACAACCCTAAATACCCTCATAACCATGTGCAGAGATCTGTACCCTTTATTTACAATCATATTTATGTGATTACCCCAATGAAGATCTTTCCTTATATTAACACCTAGGTACTTACAATGATCCCCAAAGGGAACTTTCACGCCATCAACGCAATAATTAAAACTGAGAGGACTTTTCCTATTTGTGAAACTCACAACCTGACTTTTAACCCAGTTTATCAATATACCATTGCCTGCTGTCCATCTCACAACATTATCGCTTATCTCTGATTCCACTTGTTTACTCATATCATTTATATACTTAAGAAAACATAAATGTCCAATAATACCGCCTTGAGGAATTGCCCTCTTAAATATTACAGGGTCAGATAAAGCTTCGCCTACTCTAATTCTCTGAGATCTATTTTCTAGAAATATAGCACCGGGCGAGTTGGCCGTGCGCGTAGAGGCGCGCGGCTGTGAGCTTGCATCTGGGAGATAGTAGGTTCGAATCCCACTATCGGCAGCCCTGAAGATGGTTTTCCGTGGTTTCCCATTTTCACACCAGGCAAATGCTGGGGTTGTACCTTAATTAAGGCCACGGCCGCTTCCTTCCAACTCCTAGGCCTTTCCTATCCCATCGTCGCCATAAGACCTATCTGTGTCGGTGCGACGTAAAGCTCCTAGCAAAAAAAAAAAAAAAAAAAGAAAAAGAAATATAGCCACCCATTCAGTCACTCTTTTGTCTAGTCCAATTGCACTCATACGGCGACCTTTCTTGCTGCAAATCTTGTCGATCGCCTTTTGGTTGAAGTTTTTATTTCCGAGATAAACATTGATAACATCGCTGATACACACTTTAGTGGATAAAACGTCAGCACTAAGAATATAAAGTGCTGCCAACTGCTCCAGCATAACGTGTAGGGGCACCTACGAATGTCTTATTTCTTCTTCTTCTTAATCTGTTTACCCTCCAGGGTTGGTTTTCCCTCAGACTCACCTCTACCGCCTCAAGGGCAGTGTCCTGGAGCGTGGGACATTGGGTCGGGGAATACAACTGGGGAGAATGACCAGTACCTCGCCCAGGCGGCCTCACCTGCTATGCTGAACAGGGGCCTCGTGGGGGGATGGTAAGTTTGAAGGGGATAGACAAGGAAGAGGGAAGGAAGCGGCCGTGGCCTTAAGTGAGGTACCATCCCGGCATTTGCCTGGAGGAGAAGTGCGAAACCACGGAAAACCACTTCCAGGATGGGTGAGGTGGGAATCGCACCTCTACCCATTTGACCTCCTGAGGCTGAGTGGACCCCGTTCCAGCCCTCGTACAACATTTCAAATTTCGTGGCAGAGCCGGATTTCGAACCCAAGCTTCCTGGGGTGGCAGGTAATCACACAAACCACTACAACACAGAGAAATTCCTTATTTTCGACACAAAAGAAAGATGGATATTTTAATAAGCATTGGTTGGTTACCTTAACAACAACAACATGTTTGCGAGAGATTGCCCCCAGACGAGGCTACTCTCTAGTGGCAGAATCGCTTACCACGTTCAACATCAGGGTAGCAGGAGGCATCGACTACTTGCACTCCCTTGCGGAAGGAAAAGAAACTATAGAAGTCAGATATGGAACAACTACTGGGACAAACTCATGACCGACTACTGTTCCGTCAAGCCATCCGACACGGTGTTTTCCCAACGTCCCTTACAAGTAAGAAGACTACAGGAACTAAGTGGACAGCTGGCTCATAGTCAGCAAATGAAGGAGTATTGGAAGAAGAAGAAAGCAACAACTTTACCCAAGAGTAGATACGAACCCCGTGGTCCTCAGTAGGCCTAAACAACAAAGAGGAAGAAGACGGGATCAGTGAAAGTTGACCACGCCACCGGCTGCGTATCGCTTCCTTCAGGCTACAGGCGAGCCAATTTCCCCGGACAGATCTCGCTTGATTTTCACGAAACACAAATTCATCCTGTACTCAAAATAAAGAAAAGGCACCAGGACAACTGTAGTGAATATAATTAATTCCTGATAGTTCGAAGCTACGTGCTGGAACCCGGTAGCATGTATTGACCGGCCGCCACTGCAGAGGCTACTGTAGCAACTCTTCATTCATCTGGTATAGCTCCTTCAACCAAACAGTAATCAAATAACTACTTCAGATATGGTACTGTATGCCACCCCAGAAATCTTATCAATTCCAACCGCTTTTCTAGTTTTCAACTTTTGTATCTTACTGTAAATGTCACTGTTATCATATGTAAATTTTAATACTTCTTTAGTATTACTCACCTCCCCTATCTGGACATTATCCTTGTAACCAACAATCTTTACATACAGCTGACAGAATACTTCTGCCTTTTGAAGGTCCTCACATACACACTCCCCTTGTTCAGTAATGATTCCTGGAACATCCTCCTTGGAACCTGTTTCTGCCTTAAAGTACCTGTACATACTCTTCCATTTTTCACTAAAAGGGGAGTTAGGGATTGGAATAACTTATAGTCCTCTCAGTGTAAGGACGTACCCTAAGGGTGCAACCTTACCCTTTCTCACCTGTAATATTAAGGTATTGATTTATAGTTACTTTTCTTGCTGTTGGGTCTTTTTCAGTGTCGGTAACCATACAGTTTAGGGACCCTACTTGCCGATACGACGTCTTACATTTACCGTTAATCTGGCACGCTGGCAACGTTCAATCACTGTTCTAGCATGAGTTGCGTGTTGCCACCGCATCGCCGTTAAAGTCACTAGTGATACATTTGCGAGAATATTTAAAGCATATTTTCTTTTTCTGTGGGATTGTAAATCTATTTGGCTAATACCAGGTGAGTAGAATTGTGGCATGTTCGGATAATGCATTTAATAACATAGTTTGTGTGAAATGATTAAAGTGCTCAAATACGCCAGTCTCATGTCTAGATCTACCGGTACATGAAATAACTCTTGCGGGACGAAATTTTGGCAGTAGAACTTATAACATTATTATTTTCAAATCCGCAGTGAACTTGAAAGCTGACCTAATTTCCGTTCACGGAGCTTGGCACATTAGTATTCCTATAAGTTTCCTGATAAGCTTGAAGATATAACCAGCCTGCAGGCTGAAAATATGCCCAATAATCTCTCTCCTTACTGGTTACCGGTATTGAAGAGAGAAGGAAATGTTCGCGCAAAAGAAAGGGAAGTCGTTGGATGTCTGGAACTTTCGAAAATCACACTGCAAAGACTTATTAAATAAATTGCATCGTTTAACACGCCCCTCTTTTCAAGAATATGGTTATAGTACGCCTACTGTATATCAAAATAAAGACAGATAATTTGAGTTAATTTAATTTCGTGTGGCTATTTCTAGCCGAGTGCAGCCCTTGTAAAGCAGACCCTCCGATGAGGGTGGGCGGCATCTGCCATGTGTAGGTAACTGCGTGTTATTGTGGTGGAGGAGAGTGTTATGTGTGGTGTGAGAGTTGCAGGGATGTTGGGGACAGCACAAACACCCAGCCCCCTGGCCATTGGAATTAACCGGCCGGGAATCGAACCCGGGACCCCCTGAACCGAAGGCCAGTACGCTGACCATTCAGCCAACGAGTCGGACAGATAATTTGAGTGAGAAAGTGTGTTTATTTCCTTAATTCCTCACTGAGCGTGGAAATCGACGAGATATTCATAATTATCTTGATTTATTTCATCTTATCTTTTATCATTTACTAGGGGTAGGGAAACATTCATTATCGGTGTTTACATTGAGGTTAGTTTGTTATGATTATGTCTGGTGATTTTAATATGTAACCAGGCAGGTTGGCAGCAGTGATCAGCCATTACAAAAAAGAGAAAAGAAGAGCATCGGGCGGCGATATTTACTTTCTGGGGTATTTCCTTACGTGGCAATACCAAGGGAGTTGTTCAATAAATATCCAATTTCTTTGAAATCATTCAAGGACAGGGTAGGAAAACAACAGATAGGGAATCTGCCACCTGGACGACTGCGTTAAATGCAGATCAGTAGTGATTGATTGATTGATTGATTGATTGATTGATTGATTGATTGATTGATTGATTGATTGATTGATTGATTGATTGATTGATTGATTGATTGATTGATTTATTGAGGCTGTAGGCCCAACCCCGACAGTAATTTACGGTGACAATCCAACTGGCTTAGATAGGGCCTGTTAGTTTTAATACTTGACACTCGAAGTGTTCAGCGCCACTCACTAGAGGCTACAATTAAAATATCAACATGTTAAAAAACATTTCTCAGCTGGGGTAAGAAATATGTTCACCGCACGTATCTCACTGCAAGTCTGAGATACTATAATGTTCTACTTCTTTTTCCTCCTGCTCCTAAAAATATATTTACCGGATGACAAGAAGTGACTTCAACTCGGGCAATAAATCACACATCACCACTGTCCAGAGCAAGCCAGACAGTTACTTGTTACGAGGGTTATCGAAGTCAAATCAAATCAAATCAAATCAAATCAAATCAAATCAAATCAAATCAAATCAAATCAAATCAAATCAAATCAAATCAAATCAAATCAAATCAAATCAAAATCTCTTTATTTGCAAATGAGGTGTCTACCTCGGTGGCAAATGGTACACTAAAATACATTATTGTCAAGCACTAAATATTAAATTAACAACAGAGGAAAATTTTCCTGTAATACAATATTATATAATTTACGCTAACAATTTTTTCTATTAAACACACAGCTCATCCTTAATAAATTTATATTGTTTACAAAGTTCTACTTACACTGACTGACAGAGCAAATGCAACACCAAGAAGGAGTGGTTCGAAAGGGATGAAAGTTGGGGAAAAAAAAGAGACGGCACGAACGAATAATTGATGTTTATTTCAAACCGATATGCAGGTTACACAATGCGCACGGCATCGACTCAGTAGGATGTAGGACCACCGCGAGCGGCGATGCACGCAGAAACACGTCGAGGTACAGAGTCAATAAGAGTGCGGATGGTGTCCTGAGGGATGGTTCTCCATTCTCTGTCAACCATTTGCCACAGTTGGTCGTCCGTACGAGGCTGGGGCAGAGTTTGCAAACGGCGTCCAATGAGATCCCACACGTGTTCGATTGGTGAGAGATCCGGAGAGTACGCTGGCCACGGAAGCATCTGTACACCTCGTAGAGCCTGTTGGGAGATGCGAGCAGTGTGTGGGCGGGCATTATCCTGTTGAAACAGAGCATTGGGCAGCCCCTGAAGGTACGGGAGTGCCACCGGCCGCAGCACATGCTGCACGTAGCGGTGGGCATTTAACGTGCCTTGAATACGCACTAGAGGTGACGTGGAATCATACGCAATAGCGCCCCAAACCATGATGCCGCGTTGTCTAGCGGTAGGGCGCTCCACAGTTACTGCCGGATTTGACCTTTCTCCACGCCGACGCCACACTCGTCTGCGGTGACTATCACTGACAGAACAGAAGCGTGACTCATCGGAGAAGACGACGTTCCGCCATTCCCTCATCCAAGTCGCTCTAGCCCGGCACCATGCCAGGCGTGCACGTCTATGCTGTGGAGTCAATGGTAGTCTTCTGAGCGGACGCCGGGAGTGCAGGCCTCCTTCAACCAATCGACGGGAAATTGTTCTGGTCGATATTGGAACAGCCAGGGTGTCTTGCACATGCTGAAGAATGGCGGTTGACGTGGCGTGCGGGGCTGCCACCGCTTGGCGGCGGATGCGCCGATCCTCGCGTGCTGACGTCACTCGGGCTGCGCCTGGACCCCTCGCACGTGCCACATGTCCCTGCGCCAACCATCTTCGCCACAGGCGCTGCACCGTGGACACATCCCTATGGGTATCGGCTGCGATTTGACGAAGCGACCAACCTGCCCTTCTCAGCCCGATCACCATACCCCTCGTAAAGTCGTCTGTCTGCTGGAAATGCCTCCGTTGACGGCGGCCTGGCATTCTTAGCTATACACGTGTCCTGTGGCACACGACAACACGTTCTACAATGACTGTCGGCTGAGAAATCACGGTACGAAGTGGGCCATTCGCCAACGCCGTGTCCCATTTATAGTTCGCTACGTGCGCAGCACAGCGGCGCATTTCACATCATGAGCATACCTCAGTGACGTCAGTCTACCCTGCAATTGGCATAAAGTTCTGACCACTCCTTCTTGGTGTTGCATTTGCTCTGTCAGTCAGTGTATAATATCTCCTGTACTACTTACAAATATAGTCATCTGATATACAGTATGTGGAATTACTTCAAATGATACTATACAACTAGTATAAGATTAAAATTTACATTGCGTTTATGTACTTATTTATGATTATTATTATTATTATTATTATGATTATTATTATTATTATTATTATTATTATTATTATTATTATTATTATTATTATTATTTTACCCATTCTGGAACCTAAGTAGCATAACGACCTGCTGCGTCTTAACCAGAGCCCCTTTTGCCACCACTTTTCAGAGTTCCTGAAGGGCCTTCAATCCTACCGTAGTGGTCCCAGGGCCCTCGAAGTCCCCACTGTACTTCACCCCTACAGGCAGTCCCCTACTTTGGCTGTCCAAACTCCATGGACCAGGGGATGGAATTAATTTATTCACACACATATTTAAAATTTTATTTACAATAACCTGCACTGGTCGAATGCCCTCTAACACTTCATTTATTTTCTCTATTGTTGTTTATTCTCTTCTTGAATATCTGTACAGATTTTGGAAAAGGATCAAACACTACCCCTGGTAAACTGTTCCACTCCTTCACACCCTTCCCAATGAATGAAAATTTACCCCAGTCGCTTCTGCTAAGATTCCTTCTAATTTTATATTTGTGGTCAGTCCTGCCGATATAATTATTTTCCAACTGAAGCCTCTCATGGATATCTCCCCATGCTTCTTCTCCTGTATAGGCTCTATATAATCCTATAAGTCTAGTTTTCTCACTTCTCTCACTTCAAGTTTCCCACCCAAGTTCCTTTAATATTTCTGACACACTACTCTTTCTCCTGAAAACCCCTGTTACAAATCTTGCTGCTTTCCTCTGCACACTATCTATTTCTTTTATTAGGTATTCTTGGTGAGGATCCCAAACACTGTTTGCATATTCCAATAATGGACGAACCATACTTAAGTAACTTTTCTCTTTTAATTCTTTGTTGCATCCTTTAAGTAGCCTCATTATGACATGTAATGATCTGTATGCTTTCCCAACAATGTCATCAACATGACCCTTCCAGTGCAAATTACTTTCAAATCTCACACCTAAGTATTTGCACTTGCCATCTTTTGGGACAACTACCTCATCCAAAGTATATTCAAATTCGGTTTTAAAGCTCCTGTTTGTAAAAGTTGTAACAGTTGATTTGCCTCCATTAACCTTCATATTATTTTCTTCAACCCATTGTTGGATACTTTCAAGGTCCCCTTGTAATTCTGAACAATCCTCAATGTTGCTTATTTCCCTATAAACAACTATGTCATCTGCATACAATCTTATTCTTGATGTTATATTGTTCCCTAAATCATGTGCGTATATTAAGAAAAGTAACGGACCGATTATACTACCCTGTGCAATTCCCTTCCAAACTTTCTCTTCCTGCGATACATCATTTCCTACTTTCACTTTCTGAACCCTTGAATTTAGAAATGTTTTTATCCAACGTGTAACCCTTACGTCCAATCCTATTCTCTCCAATTTCTTTAATAATATTCCATGTTCCACTCTATCAAAGGCTTTGGAAAGATCTATGGCTATGCAATCTAACTGACCTCCTGAATCTAACTGATCTGATATGTCCTGCTGAAATCCCACCAGTTGTGCCTCACAAGAAAATGTCTTTCTAAATCCATACTGGCTCCTCATGAACCAAATTTATCATTACACATCCCTCTGATTTACTTTGCTATTAAACTCTCCAGTATTTTACAAACTATACTGGTCAGGCTGATTGGTCTGTTGTTCTCTGGTTTCCTTTTATCACCCTTTCTTTTATAAATTGGTATTATTATAGATTCCTTCCATTCCTTTGGTATTACACTATTATTTATGACATAGTCCAAGAGAAATTTTAAATAAGGCACTATGTACCACCCCATTGTCTTTAATACCTCCCCAGTAATTTGATCACTTCCTGCTGCTTTTCCTTGCTGAAGCAGTTGAATTTCTCTGAAAATATCTTAATTTGTGAATGAGAAGCTTCTTGTTTCCCTCTGTCTCTCTCCTCTCTATCTTCTGTTTCGGTTTCCAACTCTTGACAATCTTGTACTGAATCTCTGAATTCCCTACTAAATAGATTTGCTTTCTCAGTATCTGTTAAATAGTGTTCACCCCCTTCTCCCACCATTGTAGGAATTTGGATTCCTTTTCCTTTTTGATTCCTGATATATGAATACAGCTTTTTCCATTTCCCTTTGTGGTCATTACCCTCTTGAAGTATGCCATTCATGTAATTCTCTTTTGCTTCCTTTTTCACTCTATTCAGTTCCCTCATTAGCTGTTTTCTAGTTTCTCTACTCTCCCTACCCTCTTTGATTTTCCTGTTTACTATTCTACATTTTCTTTTTAATTTTTTTATTTCCCTTGTATAATAAACAGGGTCTGAGGTCATTTTACCCTTCTTAACAGGTACAAATCTCTTCTCGCCTTCCCAAATGATTCCTTTAAATTTAGCCCAAAGTGCTCCGTTCACTTATCCAACAACTGAATTGTGATTTAAGGTAAGTCCCAAATTCATCAACTTTAATTTTTCTGTACAATTTCTTGTCTTGTGTAACCCTCTTATTAAGCCTTTTTGGTACGAGTCCTACATCCATTATTACAGCCTTATGGTCTCCTATTCCTTCAATTACCTCAGTTTTATCAACAATTTCCGATGGTTTAACCAAGAATACATCTAGTAAGTTATTGAGACGAGTTGGTTCTTGTACTACTTGTGTAAATCCTCCCTCCCAAATTAACTTATTTGCCAGTTTCTGTTCATGGGCTTCACTTGCAGCTCCATTCCATTCAACTTCAGGCAAATTTAGATCTCCCCCAATTATTACCATATCATTATTATTGTTTTTACGAGTATAATCTATTATTTTTTCAAATATTTCCATGTCTCTTTCCTCTCTTCCAGGCCTGTATGTTCCTATAATTCCCACCTCCTTCATATTATCACAAACTAATTTTATCCCTAATATTTCATCCCTTTCATCGGTAAACCATTCATGTGAACAGTAAGTTTCCTTCACCAGAATAAACACCCCCCTCCCTTTTTATCTCCTCGGTCTCTACGATAGACTGTGTACCCTTCTGGAAATACTTCTCTATTACCCACCCCTTCTTTCAACCATGATTCTACTCCTATCACCACATCAGTCTCATAAGATTCCATCAATGTACCAAATTTTAATTGTTTATTTACTACACTTTGACAGTTTACCAAGAGCAATCTCAGACCCCCTTCCTCCCTAAAACTTGACTGTTGCAATTGGGTAACTTGAAATTCCTTACTATCCTGAGTTTCTTTTTCTAGTTGACTGAGCCAGCTTGAAGTACAGCTGGCTCTTTCTACTAGTTTTCCTGGTCAGTATTATAACTCAAGGGAGTTGCCTGTTTTACAGTACATTTCTTAAGATTAATAAAATCTAGAACAATATTTGCTATCTTTCGTTTACCTGAATTGTTTAGATGGAGGCCATGTTTTGTATAACAGTATCTCTCAAAACTGCTGCATTCAATAACCTGAGTATTCCGAAAATGTTTACAAATTTTAACGATATCTGTATTGACCTTGTCCACTTCAATGTTCACACACGAGTCTCTACTCAAATCATGTCTGTAGGGCACGTTCACTACAAAGACGTTAGTGTGGGTCAGCTTCCCTAGTGTATGTTTAAGTTGTGATCTTACATTCTTGGCGTCGTCGCGAGCTACGTCGTTCGTCCCTCCGATGATAAGCACTGCATCGCCGCTCCCGAAGTTCCTAGTTGCTTCTTCTACGTTTTTCAGGACACTGCTGATAGAAGCTCCTGGATATATTTCTCCGGTTGCTGCTATATTCTCGTCGTTAATCAAATTCTTAGTCAAAGAAATCTAAAGCGTTATTTCTCTTCTTCTTCCTCACGCGGTCCGCTAAACCCTGACGCCGTAATACTTCTCAGCTCGTGTACTTCCTCTTACAACACCATTGTGTCCGCTGCCATTCCCGGACTCTCGGGATCGATTCCCGGTTCTGCCACGAAATTTGAACAGTGGTACGACGTTTGGACCGAGGTCCACACAGCCTCGGTAAGTCAACTGAGTAGCGGGAAGGGGGAGGGGTGTTCGATTGCCATTTCAGCCATTCTGGAAGTGATTTTCCGTGGTTTCCCACTTCTCCTCCAGGCAAATGCCGAGATGGTTCCTAACTTCCGCTTCCTTGCCTCTTCGCTGTCTATCCCTGCCAATCTCCTCCCCCTCCCCCCCACGCATGGTCCCTGTTCAGCATTGCAGGTGAGGCCGCCTGGTCCTCGTCTCCAGCTGGATCTCCCGACCCAGGGTGGCAGAGGTGTGGTCCCTCGCCGAGTCCGAGGGAAAATCCAACCCTGGAGGGAAAGCAGATTAAGAAAGAACGAAGATACTTTTCATCGGAGAAAATAAGAGTTAATGTTAAACTTTAACATTCTAAATTCTCATTGGTTCTGTTTGGTGGTTGCCCGCTCGTGTGCACTGTGTTATCTTACACTGGAGTTTATCCTCGAGATTCACGTTTACCGCCTCTCCGTATTTCTGTGTCTATGCTCATTACTTGAAGTGATGGAAGTATTTCTCTCATTTGAACCAACACGTATCGTTCAATTCAAATTCAGTTTCTTTTATGTTATGCGCATGCTCATTGCGTTTATAAAGGTCTTTCTATTCTGAGTTTTGATTTGTTTCTTTTCTCTTACAATACATGTGAATAATCCAAGCGCAAAAGGCTGCCTTCCAGTTGTCATGTTTGCTAACCTGGTGCAACGCTTTTCTTGAACCGTAAGTTTTCTTTTACTGTGTTGAGAATTTCGTAAATGTATTATTTTCTTTGTGTAATCAAACCGTCACGGTTACAGAATGAATGAAGCCCTCATCTTCCTGGGGACGGTAGAATAACACCCACAGGGTGAGTTGGCGTCCACGGAGTCCTCAGCTGAGTCCACTTTCTTGTGCCAAGATCCTTTCTATCCGACCTCCCTCGGCCAATTCTTGTCCGTTTCCGACCACGACGGTGTTCGAGCAGTCGGGACCAAGTTCACACCCTTCGTAGCCCTTGTTTTTCTTTGGCGAATGTCTTAATTTTTCGAAGTGTAGGATCCCTTCCATTTTCTCTCTCATTAGTGCTGCCTATTTCTACCACCGAGCGGCGAGGATAGAAACTGTGCCCACTGTCGAAGCCTGTCGCACTCCCCTGGGCCAATGATAAATCATTGACAGGTGAAATGGTACTGGAGAGTGATGATAGGAAAAACCGGACCGCCTGCGATTTGTCCAGCGGTGAGAGGCCAGCGCGCTGCCCCCTGAACCACGGAGGCTCTTCTCGAAAGTTAATATCCGTATCAAAGTCTTCAGTGTTCAGTTAAGTTATTTACATTACATAACACGTGGCATAACCTATTCATTCGACGTACTCCAGGCACCTGTTTTATTTCAAGGCGCAGTAAATCACATGTTTTCAGAATTGCCCTTTGTATTTGGCGCGGAAAAGTGCATAGTACACAGTCGTATCAACCATAACGAGAAATTTCAAGTTGTTTGGTGTTCGTAAAACAGACGTTATTTGGGTTGCCTATCTCCGAAAAATAAGGCGCTGGTGAACCACCCGGTATAGATTCACATATTACTTCGTATGTCTGAGAAGAAGATGGAGGCAGGTGTAGTGACTGAAGACTTAGTTCACGTCGCACGTACGTCTTATGGCGACGATGGGAAAGGACAAGGCTAGGAGTGGGAAGGAAGCGGCCGTGGTACATCCCGAGCATTTTCCCGATGTGAAAATAGGGAACGACGGAAGACCCATGTTCATAGCTGCCGACAGTGGGATTCGAACCCACCATCTCACAGCCGGCCACTCGCTCCGTCAGTCGGAGTAAAGGGTCTGATAGGTATGGGAAGTGTAGAGTTGTAAGGCAAGGGAGTGGAATACTGGCTGGACGGTGATGGGTGGTAGAAGATGTGTAGGGAGCTGGAAATGAAGTAAGGAGGTGTGCAAGTATTGTAAAGGGAATAATACAATTAAGTAATTTAATAGAAATATATTGACCAGATGTTGTCAATGAAATGGCGTATGGTTTCAGGTGCCGGTTCGCCCGGTGCAGGTCTTCCGATTTTACTCTCGTAGGCGACCTGCGCGTCGTGATGAGGATGAAATGATGATGAAGACGACACATACACCCAGCGCCCGTGCCAGCGAAATTAACCAATGATGGTTAAAATTCCCGACCCTGCCAGCAATCGAACCCGGGACCCCTGTGACCAAAGGCCAGCACGCTAACCATTAAGCCATAGAGCCGGACACCAGATGTTGTAATGGGTGTTGAATCATGAGTGAGAAGTGATTTTATGGATGCGGAAATTTTCCCACTGAACTGAAGTGGTTATCTCGGAAAAAGGATGAAAACGGCATGAGGGGAAGTCTCCATACTGGTCAAAGAAGAATTTGTAAGCAAAGGATGAGAAACATGACATTTTAAGCGGAAGGCTCTTCTGTGGCAGCTTGATGTTTACAGACCTGGAAGGGGTGCGAAACGACACAGACAGGAACCTTAGCGTCGTGGGAGATCTCAATTTACCTGCTGGTAACTGGGAAGGTAACGGAATTACAGAAACATCATTGGGAGGGACACCTCAATGAGAAAGTGGTGGAACCAACTAGAAGTTGGTGGTAGATGAGTTTTATAGAGATGGTAGTAGTGATTACGAAGCTGTTTTGTCATAGTTAAAAATAAGTGCGATAGAAAAGAATGTTGTAAAAGTAGCACTATTAGGCAATGTCATGCGGTTGATAAGACAGTCATGGCGGAGTTTTTAAAAATAATTATAATCGGTGAAATGGTAAAGGAAAATATGGGCTGTGTTCGTTGAGGAGTGTGAAGATGATAAGGAATGGAAGAGAGCAACTATATTATAAGAGAGAAATAACGAGATTAAAAAGGAGGTGCAGGTTGGAAAGTAATAGAGTTAGGGATGGTTGTGGAAACGTGGAGAAATTGAACGAACGTACGATGGAATTGAATTTAGCAAAAACGTCGGCTAAGGATAACACGATGGCAGCATAAATAGGCAGTGATATGTATTATATAGTAAGAAAGAGGTTCCAGGAAGGACATTCCAGCGATCATTAATGACCTAGGAGACTGTTATGTGAGGACTTAAGTCAACAGTGACCCGCTGCGCGGAAAGAGAGCTAGTGGTCCTAAACTTGGCATAAGACACTGAGCATTTCATGCTTCTAGGTGCAATACTTCAGAAGATCATTCACTACTGATATTTAAAAACATATTTTGAGAAAAAAGCAGTTACAGCTTTGACTGTTTTCACACATCGAGTGGCTTAGACTCGCACATAGCGCAACACGTCACTTCTTTTGTCCTTCTGGCTACTTTCTTAAATGATTTCTATCGAACACTTCCTTCCTATAATGCAAAATTCTGCTGGGCACATACCACTTAGTCGAGCAACTCGTCTCCTTACTCCGAAGCCTTTTGAGCGCAAAGTGCGCAACACTGGTCTTTTGTTGAAAACAAATCTCGCTGCTAAAGTTCTCTTGGTGTGGGTCTCCTTTGCATCCCTGAGAACCATATGAAAAGATCTGAACATAGAGTGATCCCGCTGTGGATGGGGACAATACCCCTGCCTGTAGTAAGAGGCCACATGAGCTCTCAAGTTGGGAGTGTGGGTTAGCAACCACGGGGCTCTCAGCTGAGTCTCGACATTGCTTCCACTTACTTGTGCCAGGCTCCTCACTTTCATCTATGCTATCCGACCTCCCTTGGTGAACTCTTGTTCTTTTCCGACCCCGACCCTGTGTGGGCCTTGTCTGTGGCCAATGCCTTAATTTTACGAAGTGTCGGATCCCTACATTTTTTCTCTTTGATTAGTGTTATATAGAGGATGGTTGCCTAATTTTACTTCCTCTTAAAACAGTAATCACTCCATCAACACAGTAATTAAAACTACGAGGACTTTTCACCCCTGTAGTCGCACACTATACAAGCGGCTGGCGAGCGCCCTACAATTGTCCCGCATGAACTAGTGATGCCTACAACGTGCTGTAATGTCCATGTTGTGACAGGCCGCATTTCTATATACGCGAAAGCTGCAGAAAAGAACATTTAATAACTTATTCATTTACAGACGTGTAGACATTCCACTCTATAAAGGAGTTGTTTGTATGAAAGAAGAACTAATACTGTTCGGGGAAATACGTGTCTGTTTGGAGCTTTGGCTGTATTCTCACCAGATGTCTGTGTATTCGTCGTTGAGCCATTGCACACTAGTACATATACCAGCCTAGTACTATGCGGTCGTAAACGAGGTTTACTATTCCAAGGGGTTGCATTAGACGGGTAGCGCTGAGGAACATGCTGCGAGCGACCGTCCGGTTGTTATTTCTTCCTATTCTGACGTAACCTGCCTGATGGCAGTACTGCCCCTGTTAGTAGACATCCCATTCATCATTTGTGCATGCGGGGCATTTATAGGTAGAAAGTACGGCAGTCGCGACTAGCCTGGTATATATAAAATAAAAGTCCAATCATTCTGCCTTGCAGAACGCAGTTCTTAATCATTACAGGATCAGACAATGCTTCACCTACTTTAGCTCTCTGAGTTCCAATTTCTAGAAGCTTAGCCACCCACTCAACCAGTCCAACAGCCCGCACAGTCTCCAAGCCTTCGAAGGTCAATAGCGAGACAGTCCAGTTGACCTATATGCATTCAGCGTCACCTTGTGTTCTCACTAATTCACGAAGAATTTAATTTTACTAGTTGTTTTACGTCGTACCGACACAGATAGGTCTTATGGCGACGATGGGATGGGAAAGGCCTAGGAGTTGGAAGGAAGCGGCCGTGGCCTTAATTAAGGTACAGCCCCAGCATTTGCCTGGTGTGAAAATGGGAAACCACGGAAAACCATTTTCAGGGCTGCCGATAGTGGGATTCGAACCTACTATCTCCCGGATGCAAGCTCACAGCCGCAGATAGGTCTTATGGCGACGTTGGGACAGGAATGCGCTAGGAGTGGGAAGGAAGTAGCCATGGCCTTAATGAAGGTACAGCCCCAGCATTTGCCTGGTGTGAAAATGGGAAACCAGGGAAAAACCATATTCAGGGCTGCCGACAGTGGGGTTCGAACCCAGTATCTCCCCAATACTGTCTGCAGCTTGGTACCGGAGGGAGGGGGCAAGATGAGGGAAAACATTACTTTTAACTGTGACTTTTATGAACTAACAGAAAAGTACACACGAGCCACCTTTATCCCGTCGACCAGGAACTGGGGAGACACTAATTCCAATTATTGTTGATATAATTAGTTTATCTATTACCACTCACGTCCGATCTCTAAAATGTTTATTTTTGTCCCAGTCATTTCGTTTGTTCTACGTAGTGCTAGCGAGTTTTGTTGTTCGCCGAGCGCAGTGGGACGCTATCGCCTTATCTGTCAGCTGTTGCTCCTATAAATCTTACAACACGTGTTCTTGTTTGATGTCCGGTTTGCCTTAGATCATCGTTACGCCTACAGTTCCTTTTTAACGATGGAGAATAAATTATATATCCAGGTCTTTTAATATCATTTGTGGGTTTAGACCAATGTGATGGTAGAACTCCAACCATTCAAACGAAAATAAATTAATTACGTAACTTCTTTAGAATAAATGTTGAATCTTGCCTAAGAAATGTGTCAACTTAAACATTTGAGTTTTATTTTGTATAAGACTTGTAAATGGCTAAGGAACGTACGAGAGCCGGACCAAGTGCGTTATAGCGAACACTCACAGTAAATATAACGAATCATCCTCATTGGAGATTGTAAGTAAAGGTTACATTCAGTTATGGGAGTGTTGAAGGGTTGTAGTACGGATGGAAAGAAGAAGTCACTGTTACGGCTCTCGTCCATTGAAAGCGGAAACCTGCGAAAATGTGCGCTGGCGAATTCTTACGAACACGCACGAAAACAGCCGAACGATCCAAACCACTGAATTCAGGTGGTACTGCGTCCATTGGAACCAGCGTGGTTCGTCACTGAATACACAAATACGTGCGAACTATCAAGATTGGTTTGCATTTTTCGGCCGAAGAGCTGCGTTTTACCATTAATGCTGATACTTGTGGAGCAAGAGAGGACCACCACATGCAGGGGTGTACACAACTACTGTACTTTTTAACTGATATGCTACTTCATTGAATATGAAATGAAATTTTTAACATTACATGCGAAAAATGCCTTTGCTGGCAGGACCTAGTGTGTCTTCTGGTATGGACTAGAGCAATTTTGTTACTTTCATTGATCTGTCTCTGTCTTATCCTTGGCTTAGACAAAATGAAAGTGACTGAGGTATGAGCGATGCTAGCAATGCCATTCCTTATGCAGCCAGTCCCTGCTATGAATGGTGTGAAAATGTTGCTCATAGGGTCTGTTGGTGCATGCATTTCAGTGGGCTTGGCAGACTGATATGTCATAGCAACTTCTGGCTCGGTGAGGAAAGCAACGGGAAACTACCTCACTCCTCATTTCCCCAGTACGCCTCTTCAGTGATGCCTAGGCCATTTGTAACACAGCTGATGGCAGAGCTGTTGAGCATCCAACCAGCCTTAGGGCTGAAGAATGAACATACATACATGCGAAAATAACGGAAGTATCCCTACTGTCTCTTGCCTTTTCCAGATCAGCCCACATAAGTGAAAATTCACCAAACATTTGTCTTTTCGATGAAATATAATTTAACCCCCCCGAGCAGAGGGTTGCCTAATGCAGGCTAAATCTTGAGGATGCGGCATTACCTCAGCTCGGCGAAAGAACGACAGCGGGAGCTTTCAGCTTCCAATGGACGAGAAGTCACAGAGTGATGGAACCCTCACCGTGAGATTCGAGAAGTCTTACGGAAATGTTGCAAGCTTTGGGCTTGGGAGGTGGTCGAACAGCTGCACCCGCGCGGGACACTCCCCTGCGAAAGAATGAATTATCCCAGAAAATTCGAGTAGTAGCCAATGGCAACATTTCGATGTTCCATTGTCTGGGCTATTTAGTACAGGCAATAGTAACTTGGAGAACTCAAGCATGTCTTCTACAGCAGCCAGCAGGGAGATGGCTTCGAGCATAGAAATAGAGAGGGCGCCCCCTATATTTCTACCGGCCAAGCGTGGCACCAACATCAAGCTCTGAGCGATCAGCTGATGTAGGGCAAAACAAGGTGGTCTTCCATAAGAAAAGCATTGCGGAGTGTTTTTAAATCGCGATTTAAGCGTGCTCCTTATGATTAATTGATTTAAACTATTAAAGATGGTGATAAATGCAATCCCCTAGGAATATTTCCATTCCTTTTTTTGTATGAAAAATGTTAAGTATAATTTTATATGTGTGATATTATGATGTGTTTATGTACTGGTATCAGTTAAGCGATACGGTGACGCGAATAGGTCTCACGTTGTTAACCTATTTTAGTTCTCCTAATTTCACAAGTTTAATTTTTCTCCGTAATATTCATCTGAAATAGTTATTTTTAAAATATTTTCACAGTGCTGCAAATAATAAACTCAACAAACATAGCAATAACCTGCATTTCTAATAATGCCGATTTAATGCTGGTTAAGCCTTATAAATCAAGAAACGTAACCGATAATAACGCAATCGTCCCCACTGCACCTATAATAATTAGGTCAAAGAAAGTTTGAAATTACCAATAATGCAGGTGATAACCTCAAGGTTCTGTTTAAAAAAAACAGCTATCACCATCATCACACTTATTCACAGACCTTCACATTTAGTTTGCACATGTACATTTAGGCATGATGATAATTATTGTTTTACAGGGCCTAACATCTAGGTTATCAGCTGCTATCATGCATGAGCGCACATAGAACAACCTAACATCTAGGTTATCAGCCACTATCAGATATGAAAAAGCACACACACACACACACACACACACACACACACACACACACACACACACACACACACACACCAAATGTTGTTCAGCTGTTCTAAATACTAAGGCTATATCAAACTATAACTGAGTTAGTTAAGGCTAATGAGATGTAACATTCACAAAACTATCCTTAAAATGTACAATATGATGGAAGACAGGAAGTCATGTAGGCTACAAGTCACCAAAACAGCTGCAGACAGTCAATACCGAAATGGATGATAGAACGCAAGAAACAAATATTTAGATGTAAGTTATTCACCATTCTTCTCCAGGCTGCTGATCAGGAATGTTTTGAAAACCACAGAACTGCATGTCTTCACAATACTGTCCTAAATCACTGATGATTGAACAATATCTATTTGTTCAATACACTTCTTACTTTTTTCTGTCTCTTTTCTCTTCTTCCTTAGCACATTCATGTCACATTCTGGAATTGACATAGCACTTCACAATTAACTTAACCAAGTCAATTTCATGGCTCTGTGCAAGTTCTTGCTCAAGTAAATGGTCCTTTATACAATAAAACAAGGTTCCATTCACTGACCTCAACAAACATCTTTGTTCCTTAGTACATTGATATTTCTGAGTGCACTTTCAGTCACCTTACACAACACTATCACATCTTAGGCGGGCACGATTAATCCCTCATCTCCAGAGTACATCTTGTCCTTGATTAAAGCGTAGTCTGTGTAGTTCTCTCTGGCACTCCTCAGAGCACTCAAGCATAGTGCATTCCACCTTCCTCACCACAAATGCAGCAATATACCGGTACGTCACATCACTCACACTGTTCAAATGCTGGATGAGTACAGTAGTCATGATCAAAACCTGGAATTAGTGGGATATCTGCAACCCTATCCTGTGATACTGGGAGAATTGCATGACACTGTAAATCTGAACTGGGCTCGGAGCTAGATGCACTCAATATATTAATTTGATCCAAGGCAATGCAGTTGCTTGAATCTGCTCCTTTAACCTCTTGGCGAACCAGCAATCTTTGGTACGCAGCTTTAAACTGAGCAGCAGTAGGGTTATTGATATCACCACCTCTCATTCTAATGGCAAGTGGTCCTGACTGAATTTGTACAATAACAGGTATTTCAAGTTATGCTGCTCACTGAGGACTAAATACTTATAGAGGCCAAGGCAACTTCTAATGCACACCAAAAATCCAAGAAATCCAGTCTTCTTCCTTGAGCGAAGAACAGAAGAGTCTAACGAACTTGATGTTAATAGCTGCATGATGTATGATTCTGCCTTGCTGAGGAAATCCTTTATAAAAACCTGTGTTTTGGGAGAGAATGCACACTTAAATCCCTTTTGTAATATATTCCTGCTGTTCAAACTGTCAAATATGTGATTAAAAATGTCTACAAATTCAGTTGTAGCTTCACACTCTTCAAATAAATCATACCCTGAATTTTTCAAATACCTGAGTAACTGAGCCACACTGTTACTCAAAGTTTGGGCTGCTAATTTGACTTTCATCTTTTCCGATTCCCAATTAATATGGCACTTACGAATCTTAGTAGCAAGTGTTAATCCCTCTTCTAGTTGTATTTCCACTAGTTTTTCTACATATGTCCATTTTATGGCATTACCTTCACTGTTAAAAATTGTGCCTAAAGAAGACAAAGAATTCGTCACCAATTTCAGCATGTGGCACACATCTGGAAAAATAAACAAATGTAGTGAGTATAAAAGAGTTTTACTGACTTTTAACATTCTGCAGCATTTTCATTTATCATTAGTTCCTTCTGTAAATGAGCCACCAATGAATTTAAATAATTATTTATTTTCTTAATTCTTGTTTTTAGTTTCAGTAGGTTTTGAGAACCTGTGCTGTGTGCATTGAAGAGACATCTCTTTGCCTTTTGGGGGGAATTCATGTTACTTTCTTCAAAATCACCAATGTAATGCTTTCTTTTTTTAGACTTGCCAGGAATGTTAGAACTAGTATTGGGAATGTTTTCAGTGGATGGAGCATGCTGCTCAGTTATCATTACTTTCAATTACTGGAAGTGAAGATGAAGTGCAAGGGCTGTTTCGACTTTTAGGTGGCTTATGATGCCTGGAATGTTTGTTCAGGTGTTCTGGAAATTCAAAATCAGTTGGAACTGATCCTTTCAGAGGAAATGGATGGCCAAACCTCTCTTTGTCGAAGCAGCTGGTTCAAAATGCTTTGAACAAAGTTTACTAAATTTTGACGGCTGAAAACCCTCTATCTTCATATTCATGACCCATTTCTTCAGCAATTTGGGGTCTGAAGGGAAACTGAAATAAGTTAATAACATAGTCAGTTATGCTTAAAGGGTGATATCCAGCAATGTATCCCACAATAACCCACTGTTATTCCCCCTCCCCAAACATTTATATCTTACATTAAATAAATTATGATGTTACTCCATTTGAGTGGCTTGGGACATATTGGCCATCATCTCCTTATCCTCAGGTGTTTGTTGAATTTGTCTGATAACCTAGTGTGTGTGACTAGTTTTTAAGGTCTAGGATTCAGGTAGGTTGGGGGGGGGGCTTTAAACAAGGTACTATCCTGGTATTTTCCTGGAAGGAGTATTGGAAAACCACTACTCTAAGGATGGCCAGTCAGCAGCGGGATTCGAACTTTCTATCTCCGGACACCATGCGCGACTCACGGCTGTGCTGTGAGGTCCAGAAATAAATTTAGGCTACCAGGTAAAACGATTATGCCAAAAAAGTTCTAAGTAAGATATGTCCACGATGTAATTATAAGTCATAACTAAACTATATGTACCAAGGCCTAATATTTCATTTGGTCGCAACGGTGCAAGTAAACATGTTAATATCTATGTATGGGAGAAGAGTACAAGTCATTTTCTAACTTATACTCGTTTTCCCTGGCAGCCTAGATACTGTACGAAATCAAGACAGTGTCTTTTCACTTACAGATTTTAATCTTTACCCGTGAAAAGATATCTTACTCCCCTTTTCAAATCTCTGACTGCAATTGTAAGCAGAGCAAGAAGTGACTATTTTTGCTATATTCTTTCAGACTGGTGTAATTCACTTATCACATAAACGAAAATACGTGTTTTTTATGTTTGTAACACATCAAAATTGCACAGAAAAGGTCTGGTTTGTCGACAATGAATCTCCCCGCTTACGATAGATGCCACGTTCTGCTGGCAGCGCCCCCTGGTTTGAACAAGTGACTGGCGTCACGGACGAACGTCAATCTTGAATACTTGTTGTAATCGAAAGTGGTCTTCGTGCGGATATGTATGACATAAAATACGCCAGAGTGTACATCTCGAACCAACGATCTGCCAAGAAGGACACTTCACGAAAGAAACTAGTTCTGGTCAAAGGGTTATGTGATGGCCCGTGCTCGGTCTCACCCTAGTGCGCACCGCCTCTACATGGACAGATGTAAGGAAGTGACAGAGTGCGTGAACTTCCTGTCTACAAACACGACCTCGGAAGAAGATTCTCACTGAGGGGGACCGCCTTGTGAATCAAAATCGCTTCCGAAGACGACAGGAATTGCTGACTGAATCCAGCGGGTTACCAAGTCCAAACGGAGAGACTAATCAACCGCTTGCATGTCTTGGTTAAAATTACAAAGAGCATTAAGCCCCAGCGTGTGTAGATCTGTTCGGTGTATTATCCTGGGTTCAGTTCCTCTTCATATGGCGCAAGTCCATAAAATTTGGGTGCAGCAGTGGATGAATGATTTGCTGACCGTGGACCTCGCCATCAAATAACGATGTAGATATGTCCAATTACACTCATCCATTTGATCATAATAATAATGGTAAGCATGTTTAGTCGTAGAATATTATTTAAATTTATACTATCAGGAGATTAAACGTCCATTCGATTGATTCATGTCCAAAGATCACGACAGAAATGAGTTGAAACCAATTATTATGATTAAAACTTAATTAAAATAGAGTTCGGTATTCATTTACGCCCAGTTTTATTTCTGAGCTTCGTGATAGAACAGTGATATCAAGTATGCAACGTCTTTATACATTCGCCGAATAATAATAATAATAATAATAATAATAATAATAATAATAATAATAATAATAATAAAATAATAATAATAATGTCCCCCTCTGTGCTGTAGTGGTTAGTGTGATTAGCTGCCACCCGGAAGCGTGGGTTCGAATCCCGGCTCTGCCACCAAATTTGAAAAGTGGTACGATGGCTGGAACAGAGTACAGTCAGCCTCGGGAGGTCAACTGAGTAGAGGTGGGTTCGATTGCCACCTCAGCCATCCTCGAACTTGTTTTCCGTTATTCCTCACTTCTCCTCCAAGCAAATGCCGGGATAGTTCCTAACTTAAGACCACGGCCCCTTCCTTCCCTCTTCCTTGTCTATTCCTTCCAATCTGCCCATCCCCTAGAAAGCCCCTGTTCAGCATAGCAGAAGAGGCAGCCTGGGCGAGGTACTGGTCCTCCTCCCCAGTTTTATCTGCTGACCCAAAGTCTCACGCTCCAGGACACTGCCCTTGAGACGGTAGAGGTAGGATTTCTCGGAAAAACAACCTTGGAGGGTAAATGAACTAGGAAAGAAAGAAAGACAAAGATAATAATCATAAAGAATGTGGAAACTAAATCCTTGTACAGTGGTTTTAGCGAGCGTAATTCTTCTCTTATAGGCCTTTGCGGACGTTGCGTGTGACTTATGCCTGTTGCTCACGGTAAAATTCAAGTTTTATAAAACCTCTGATAAAACTTTTCATAAAATAGGACATGTTTTATTCCGTAAAATTAATTTTACGAAACGAACCAATCACGATGATGCTGGCGCTACGTCGTGATAAGATTGCGAAGCTTCTATCTAAACTGGCAGGATCCGGGTGGACTGACGAAGCTGTTGGTGTTTTACTGACGTATACCGGAAATGTCCTCGCCGCTTTACCACAACAGAAATGCAAGAAAAGAGGTAGAAAACACAGTCGCCGAATTCCTATATGAATACTGGTCTTCTAACCTCAACTAATTTTCGACCAAGGACAGCAGTCCTCTACCTTCTTCTCTTCTTTTGATATAATCCCGAGTCCAGCACTTCCTGGCATTTCTTTTCTTCCTTTTTACCACTGTTCAACATATAATTGCAGCTAAAGCAGCAAGTTTTGCTTTGTTTGTTGTGGTTTAAAAGTTTTATCGATAGATGGCTGCACATACACATCTTAGTTCAGAAGTAAGTTCATAGATGGCCATCCTGATGTTTCCACCGATTTTATAAAATAATTTTACCGTGAGCAACACAACTTGTTTCCACAAATTCTTTATAAAACTACTTGTACAACAAATTTTACGAAACATTTCACCGTGAGGAATAAGCATTAGATTTTTCTTTTTTATACGTGAGTGTGTTTGATTGTGTCTTTGTATTTCTTGTCTGTGCTTTTGTTGCACTAGACCGACGTTGTGCATGCCTAATGGTTAGTGTGCTGGCCTGTGGTCACAGGGGTTGCAGGTTCGATTCCCGGCAGGGTAAGGAATTTTAACCATCCTTGGTTAACTTCGCTGGCGCTGGGACTGGGTGTATGTGTCGTCTTCGTCCTCATTTCAACCTCATCACGATGCGCAGGTCGCCTACGGGCGTCAAATCAAAAGACCTGCACGTAGTGAGCCGAACTTGTTCCGGCCATACTCCACTGACCCGCGATGCGGGTTACAGGTGCAAGTGTTATTGATGTTCAGACAACGTCACTAGCGTCTGTTCAGTTTACAGCATTCACAAGGCGAACAATTAGCAGTATTACAATCATGCAAAGTACACTGACTGACAGAGCAAATGCAACACCAAGAAGGAGTGGTCAGAACTTTATGCCAATTGCAGGGTAGACCGACGTCACTGAGGTATGCTCATGATGTGAAATGCGCCGCTGTGCTGCGCACGTAGCGAACGATAAATGGGACACGGCGTTGGCGAATGGCCCACTTCGTACCGTGATTTCTCGGCCGACAGTCATTGTAGAACGTGTTGTCGTGTGCCACAGGACACGTGTATAGCTAAGAATGCCAGGCCGCCGTCAACGGAGGCATTTCCAGCAGACAGACGACTTTACGAGGGGTATGGTGATCGGGCTGAGAAGGGCAGGTTGGTCGCTTCGTCAAATCGCAGCCGATACCCATAGGGATGTGTCCACGGTGCAGCGCCTGTGGCGAAGATGGTTGGCGCAGGGACATGTGGCACGTGCGAGGGGTCCAGGCGCAGCCCGAGTGACGTCAGCACGCGAGGATCGGCGCATCCGCCGCCAAGCGGTGGCAGCCCCGCACGCCACGTCAACCGCCATTCTTCAGCATGTGCAAGACACCCTGGCTGTTCCAATATCGACCAGAACAATTTCCCGTCGATTGATTTTTGCTTTGCTAGCGGCTTTACGTCGCACCGACACAGATAGGTCTTATGGCGACGATGGGATAGGAAAGGCCTAGGAGTTGGAAGGAAGCGGCCGTGGCCTTAATTAAGGTACAGCCCCAGCATTTGCCTGGTGTGAAAATGGGAAACCACGGAAAACCATCTTCAGGGCTGCCGATAGTGGGATTCGAACCTACTATCTCCCGGATGCAAGCTCACAGCCGCGCGCCTCTACGCGCACGGCCAACTCGCCCGGTCCGTCGATTGATTGAAGGAGGCCTGCACTCCCGGCGTCCGCTCAGAAGACTACCATTGACTCCACAGCATAGACGTGCACGCCTGGCATGGTGCCGGGCTAGAGCGACTTGGATGAGGGAATGGCGGAACGTCGTGTTCTCCGATGAGTCACGCTTCTGTTCTGTCAGTGATAGTCACCGCAGACGAGTGTGGCGTCGGCGTGGAGAAAGGTCAAATCCGGCAGTAACTGTGGAGCGCCCTACCGCTAGACAACGCGGCATCATGGTTTGGGGCGCTATTGCGTATGATTCCACGTCACCTCTAGTGCGCATTCAAGGCACGTTAAATGCCCACCGCTACGCAGCATGCCCAGCATGTGCTGCGGCCGGTGGCACTCCCGTACCTTCAGGGGCTGCCCAATGCTCTGTTTCAGCAGGATAATGCCCGCCCACACACTGCTCGCATCTCCCAACAGGCTCTACGAGGTGTACAGATGCTTCCGTGGCCAGCGTACTCTCCGGATCTCTCACATATCGAACACGTGTGGGATCTCATTGGACGCCGTTTGCAAAATCTGCCCCAGCCTCGTACGGACGATCAACTGTGGCAAATGGTTGACAGAGAATGGAGAACCATCCCTCAGAACACCATCCGCACTCTTATTGACTCTGTACCTCGACGTGTTTCTGCGTGCATCGCCGCTCGCGGTGGTCCTACATCCTACTGAGTCGATGCCGTGCGCATTGTGTAACCTGCATATCGGTTTGAAATAAACATCAATTATTCGTCCGTGCCGTCTCTGTTTTTTCCCCAACTTTCATCCCTTTCGAACCACTCCTTCTTGGTGTTGCATTTGCTCTGTCAGTCAGTGTATAATAAAACAGAATTGTGAGAGAAGCTGTATTCTTTTCGTGAATAACAAAGAATTATATAACATTATTCTTGAAAATCAGTTTAGATGCTAATGTGCATAAAAATTATGTATGGCTCATTACGACAGTTTAACATTTTACATTTTGGACAAGCTTTATTTAATGTAATTCAGCAATGATTTAATTAGTATATAATCTTCTGTTTAATGTTTTAACTCACAATCTTATTAAATTTAAGTTATATCTTAATTTATTGCAATATAATTTTATTTCTATTCAGTTCACACTTTATATAATCTTATTTAGTTAACTTTGCCACGATCGTTTAGAATACAATTTCATTACATTTACTTCAGTCCTAACTAGTTTCGGTTTACTTTGTCGTCATCAGTCTTGTTTCCTTAGCACGTAGATTAGTCCGCGCCCTGGGATGAGAGAAGAACTCATACTAGGACAGGAAGAAAATAAGCTTGGAATTCAAGAGGAAACATTGAGTAAAAGATTCATTTATGTTTCTTTCTTAATACCTTTACTCTCCAGGGTTGGTTTTCCAGGGACTAACGAGGGGTTTCACATCTACCACCTCAAGGGCTGTGTCCTGGAGAGTGTGACTCATTGGGTCGATGATACAACTGGAGAGGAGGACCAGTGTCTCACCCAGGCATCTTCATCTGCTTTGCTGAATAAGGGCTTTATGAGAGGATGGGAAAACTGGAAGGGATACGCAAGCAAGATCGAAGCAATCGGCCGCGGCCTTAAGTTACGTACCAGCCTGGCATTTGCTTGGAAGAGAAGAGGGAAACCACAGAAAAACCACTTCGAGGATGACTGAGGTGGGAATGGAAGACCCTCTACTCAGTGTACATCCCGGGCCTGAGAAGACTCCGTTTCAACCCTCGAAACATCTCTCAAATTTCGTGTCAGAGCCGGAAGTAGAGCCCGGGCTTCAGCGTGTGGTAGTTAATCACACTAACTACTACACCACAGAGGGTGCCTGCCACCTGGCGACACTCCTGATTAATTATGCCCATCTCTCAGCGTGGAAGAGAATGCTGTGTTCCACTGATGTATCGCTCATGCTACTGTACACTCTTTGTGTATGTCTGACCAATCACATTTTCAAAAAGGCAGTCATCATTCACAGCTCTAAGCAATTTACTCACTATCACTTTATGGTACGTCGGGCTCCATTGCTAAATGGTTTGCGTGCTGGCCTTTCGTCACAGGGGGCCCGGGTCCGATTCCTGGCAGGGTTGGCAATTGATTGGTTAATTTATCTGGTGTACGTGTGGTCTTCATCCTCATCTTGACAAGCGACTCCCTACGGGGTGTCAAGTCAGAAGACCTGCACTTGTCCTCGGTTTCCCGGTACGTCATTACAAGTGCTCACTGATGTTAGTGTCACTACTCTAACGTCAATTATCAAGATACCATATGTTGAAAGTAGAGATTCAGTTCTTATTGTCGGTATGTCATAGTTCTGTCCCATTTGCTTCAGGCCTTCTTAAAACAAATGTACAAGTTCTACCCTAAGATGAAATAACATTTTATCGAATATTCGGTGTTATTTACAAGATTTTGCAAAACGTTTCGCATTTATGTGCGGTGAGTAAAGTTAGCTATTTCTCTTCGCACAAATTGGAAGTTACGCATTGCTTGAGGGGCGAGGAGGTCGTGTACTTCAGCGAATCTGAAAGGTTTGAAGAATTCCTCAACGTGGATGCCAATTTCGCGAATAATTCCTAAATAAACCGAGTGTTTTGTTTGTCCAGCAGGAAGAAACGTTTCAATAGCCAGTGAAAATAAATTACTACAAAATGTGAACACGTAACCCGAATGCACGTGAGTGACTTACAGTGAGGAGCCAGTGCGGCGGACGGACATTTACCTTTCTTTGTTGCTGGGTCCTCCTGGCACACAGCTTATCTTCGTTCCTGCAAAACACGTGTGCCCATAAGAAGGTCCGACGAAAACAAGTCACTTACGACATAAACCTCAAAATGATAGGTTTTTTTTTCATTTACGAGTTTTACCTCTGACGTCGATATTTTTTCTAGTAAACACTAATAGTGTTTTCTAATTGTTGACTGCATGATGCAGTATTCTGAGAGAAATCTTTTGAAATGACGCCGAGGACACCGAACAGAGATCCTGATGAACGGCTGTGTCATAGTGACGGGAGAGACGGGAGATATCGGCAACACAAGTGATTAGTTCACACGTTTTAGGGGAACAAGTCACCTCCCCGCATGACGCGGTTCGAATACTGGTGAATTTATGCGAGGTTCAAATTATAAATAATGTCTCAGTGCTGCGTTAAACAGGATGTTACGACGCCGATTGACACGTTCATCTACAATAGTGGCGCAGACGCCGAGAGTTGTTTAACACACGCGACGCAGGCATAGAATAGGACTCAGCTGCGCTTTAAGAGGCCGGATCCTTGGGGAAGTGGCGAGCTCAACAAGTGTGACTGTGGCTACCAACAACTTGGTATCAAACACGCCCCTAGATGTCTTCTCTATCACTAAAATTGTGTATTGTATCATTATCCGATAATGAGGTGATGTTAGGTCCTCCAAGACCGCAACAACTGTCACATTTTTCGCGTGTTATTGCTTCACAAGCAGCGCGGGCGGTGGATCATGTTAACTGAAAATCCAGGTCCGCTAACAAATGTTGTAAACCAGCTCTGAATTAAACAGTCATTTATCATTAAATCATTAGTCGCGGCTAGGTGAAGGACCAACGATAACTCAAGATGGAATATGCAGTAACTCCTTTCATACATAATTTCCATTCTCATACGTTCTACCAAGTATTCGGTTTAAATGTTAATTACTCGAAAGGGACACACAATTTCATTTCACCACCTCCGAATATCATACTGTACAACTATTCAATTTCCAATGTCGCATTACGGCGAAACGACTGAAAAAGCCACCCCTAAAGCCTGACGGCTGGACGGTCACGCCTGGTTTGTCGCGGTAGTTTTGAGTTTATCCACACAAAAAACTTTAATTTGACTACGTGATGAGGCCACTACCTAATGAGGAAGTTACAGTGAGCTGGTGATATAATCACTCACCTAGGGTATGGCCATCATCCTTTCTTTACAAAAGAAATTAAATGCGTTGTACAGAACAAATAGTTTGGTTCCACTTGTATCCCAAATTATAAGTAAAAAATAGAAGGGGGCATTTATCGCTACATCCAAGGAATAGAATTTACTTTCCGTCGAGGGTTTCTCCCCGAGATGCCATTCAGTATCATCATCACTGGTTCCTAGGGCAGCAACGAGTCCTGTTCGAAACGGCCTTGTCAATATCATCCCACCTGGTGTTAACTATTAGCACGTGACCGGCTTCTGGTGGCTCACATCGCATAGCTGAAAGCTGTACATACGCACATCAAAATCATGTGTTTCAATAAATGCACCTCAAATATTAATGCATCATTTCACAGAGCATCTTTGGCGACCAAGGCCTACGGTAACCACTAATGTGACGTGACATATTTTGTCGCGTAACACAATATTTTGGGATAACCCCGAACCATAAGGCACATTCATATCAGAATACCTATGCATTACCCGCCAAACCGAAGTTCTAAGGCATGATGAAGTGGGACTTCACAAGTGATGCATCTTCAAGTTTATTGACTACCGAAACCAAACACATCACTTCGACTGTAAGCTACCAGAAACACAAATTACTTTTCTTGAGATAAGCCCCTTGTGTAGGAACCTCATTTAGTACAGAGTAACGTGTCCCCTTGCATGAATCCAAGCCTGCATCCTACGTGGCATGCTGCCCGAGAGTACCTCATTCTTCACTGGCAATCCTGCGTAACTCCCGTAGATTTCATGGTGAGGTAGGACGTGTTCGCACAGGTCTTTTCAATCGATCTCAAGCATGTTCCATGGGGTTCATATCGGGGAACATGAAGGGGGATCCAGTCGGGTAATACCGGCATAATTGATGCCTGGAGGATGCCTGCAGGATGGACGCGGGACTTGTCATCAATAAACTTATATTCTATTCCGAAATGCTGATGAAACGATGGGTTGAAGAATGCTGTACCTGTGTTGGAGAGCTCTGAGTGTGCAATGGCGTCCTATGCCATCGTCTGTGTCTGTCGCCGTGCGGCTACAATCGCACCTTGGAAAACGCGGATCGCTGACTCCATCTTCCGCATTACGTCAAGCTGGTGTGAGAACACGAACTTAAGTGACGTTTCCGTATGCGCGGGGAGGTACATCGGGCGACTAGTCGCCCACGGCTAATAACGGCCTTAAGACTTACCCTGTTGTCTCAACAAAGGTAGACATGTAACTGCCTCGGCGACATTCATCCTCTGTGGATAACACCCACGGTATCGTCTCTTAAGAGGCGACGAAGGGGCCCTTACCTCAGTCCTGGCATTGCTTCCACTCCTGTCCGATCTTCCTTTGTCAACTCTTGTTCTTTTCCGAGCCCGACGCTATTAAAGCATTGGAGAGCTAAGGCGTCTTTCAGTTCCACACCCGGCTGTGAGCTTGCGGGTTCGAATCCCACTGTTGTCAGCCCTCAAGATGGTTTTCCGCTGTTTCCCATTTTCACACCAGGCTGTACCTTAATTAAGGCCACGGCCGCTTCCTTCCAACTCCTAGGCCTTTCCTATCCCATCGTCGCCATAAGACCTATCTGTGTCGATGCGACGTAAAGCCAACAGAAAAGAAAAGTCACGCCCTTTGTGGCCCTTGTCTTCCTTTGACGGATACCTTCATTTTGTCTGATTAGTGTTATATAGAGGATGGTTGCCCAGTTGTACTTCCTCGTAAAACCGCCTCACTGATATTCAACATACCGGCCGAGTTGGCCGTGCGGTTACGGTCGCGCAGCTGTGAGCTTGCATCCGGGAGATAGTAGCTTCAAACCCAACTGTCGTCGGCCCTGAAGATGGTTTTCCGTGGTTTCCCATTTCCACACCAGGAAAATGCTGAGGCTGTACCTTAATTAAGGCCGCTTCCTTCCCACTCCTATGCCCTTCCTATCCCGTCGTCGCTACAAGATGTATAAAAAAAAGATTTGATAGAGTTTCGTAGTATAAATTATTCCCGCTATTAGGAATATGGAAGTGAAAGAACAGCTGACCGGTCAAAATGCAGGTGTGTGATTTCCTCTCTCCCTAATTGTGTTTAATGATTTTGGTGAGTTGTTGACGGCAGAAGTTCTAGAAGACACAAGACAAGAAATACTCGCAATTCCCATAAGCTGTTCACTCACACTTGTCTACCTGTGACACACACAGCTACAGACGTCCCACCACGCAGCCATGGAAGTCACAAATAACAACTGAACTGCGGACGTTGCAGGTTTATCTGTGACCTACATTCCCACCATCTTGAGATAAGCTCGTTCGAGGATTTGCAAACGATGTGCTCACACAGGGGAGCGCACAGTTTCTTTTGGAAAGAAGACCTCGTTTTGAAATAACGATTTTATACTAATATTTTAAAAACGTTATATTTTATGGGGACTAAACAAAACACATTCCAAAGATCTCCATTTTCATTCCTGAGCTTAATATAAGGAGATGGCGATCGCTGTTGGGGTCGGTACCTCGGACGACAAGATATTAACCACGTTCAAAAGCAAGTCGGAACGAGGGAAGTTTCACACCGGGATGATTTGTGCCACACTCCCGGTAATTTACAGATTCCAAACTAAAGACAGATATTTTGGGAAATTCCCCCTTTATAATGAACTTAATAAAGATTTAGTCTAGCAGTTTTTATTTGGCACAACATAATTATGACTTCTTCGTCGGAGTAATTTGCACTCATAATTCTGGGCCGAGGCACGAGGAAACGGGTTTTCTCTGTGATAAATCACAAACAGGCAGCAATAAAATCAGAATTCCAAGTGAATGTAAATTATAAATTAGATTGCAAGGATTTCTACAGCGTTGATGAACATAGACTGCGTGACACCGTGGTTGGCCGGTTCGAGTCCCGTCAGAATGTTGGCCGGCAGAGTAGCAGAGGTTGGGGTATGGGTTAAATTCCAAAGCTCTCCGCAATGCTCATACGGAGTAAGAGCATATGGCGCTGTTCATGGTGATTCGTCCATCGGATGGAGACATTAAGTCTTGAGCAGACAGGAGTAGGCTATGAGCCGGCACCGGGTTTCACCCTCTCTCATCCTACTATTAGTCACCTCATTAACTCCTCTGATGACACTCATGTCAGGAGGGGCATCAGGTCGTAAAAACTCGCTAAGAAGGTTCATCACCCTTGCCGCAGAGAAACCGGACAAGCAACAATATAACTCAATACACACCATCGGCGGGTATGGTGCAATTCTCAGTGACTGGTTGAACGGCCACCAGAGTGCAGGCCTGGTAGGGTATGTAAGGGGTGTACACACAGTGGCGGTAGGCTCTCAGGAGCACAGGAGCACGTGAACACCCAGTTTTAATACATATTTACGCATTCATGGATAATTTAAAACTTTCCTTTCTTTCGACCTGATTTCAACAATCGATCGAAAGCATTCGACTTATATCGAAGTTCCGTTACACCGACAGTTGTTCGTTTTGACTGACAGTGCAGCGAGCACACTGGATAATGCGCTCTTGTGCTGAAGACTATACGCATGCGCAAAGCAGATGACGTCAGGGTTTTCTGCACTGATATTCCCATTAGCGAAGAGCACGGCAAGGTACGTGCCTTGTCGTCTAGAGCCACCCTCAACCCAGTGGCAGTATGACAGTTGACCACAAGGGTCCGCCACCTCCCCTATTACGGTTAGCCACTGCCTCCCAGGAACTACTATTGCACTACATTACCGGCAGATTTCGCTAGTACCCTAATTCTGAATAGGCATTTTCTAGCTCGTTGTGAACAGGTGTTTGTAATCGCGGGAAGAAGTTTGCTTTACCTTGTGACTGGAAAATCTTTTCAAGTGAAATTAAATTAAGTGTTCTGTTCTGCTTCTGTGTTTGTATGGTTTGAGACCATGGTATTCTTTGTGTAAGAGGAAATCAATTCATTCAGGTAATTTTAACCAGTGAAATATTAACCTATCAGGATAAGTTAGAATTTAAAAGGCTTGGACCGAACAGACCAGATTTGATTATCGAAAAATGTACAAAAACTGACAAACGCGAGTATAGGCGTAAGTTTAAGAGAGAAGTGTACGAAACACTCAAGTGGCTATGTGGATGTAGATCTAGGAACGCGCTTTTTTGTTTGCCCTGTTTATTGTTCAACAAAGAAAGAAGTGAATGGAATTCAGCTGGGTGCACAGACCTTGCTCATTTGAGTGCAAAAATAAATAAACATGAAAATTCTCATGCACACAAAAACGCGAGTATTGAATTCCCTACGGTAGTATTGTCTATAATTTCCAAGACGAAAATAATTAACATATGACACAGTAGAACTCTGCGGGCCCCGTGGTGTAGGGGTAGCGTGCCTGCCTCTTACCCGGAGGCCTCGGGTTCGATTCCCGGCCAGATCAGGGATTTTAACCTGGATCTGAGGGCTGGTTAGAGGTCCACTACAATTGAGGAGCTATCTGACGGTGAGATGGCGGTCAAAGAGCCAAGAATAACGGCCGAGGGGATTGTCGTGCTAACCGCACGACACCTCGTAATCTGCCGACCACCGGGCTGAGCAGCACTCGCTTGGTAGGTCATGGGGTTTGGTTTGGTTCTACACTAACACCCAGGTGAAGTTCGTGCTATTTAAAAACCAAGAATAGTGCTCGCATCCTTCAATATTCGCAGTGTAATAAAGTTATTGTGCATTTTACTTTAGTTCTACACTAACAAATTAGTCTCGTATAAAATTTATCCACGGTTACAGGGGTTCTACCAAAGTATTTGTGAAGAAGGAACCGTACAAGGAACTGTTAGGGAAATGATTTTTGTACCTATGTTACTTTTTTGCTGATTTGAGACATGAACAAAAATGTTGTTGTGAACACCCTAAAAATTTTGTCACGAGCCGCCACTGTGTACACACCATCGGCGGGTATTGTGCAATTCTCAGTGACTGGTTGAACCGCCACCAGAGTGCAGGCCTGGTAGGGTATGTAAGGGGTGTGAACAACGTCATGTGTTGAGTGGCCACTGTGGCTGGCTGGTGTGATACTGGCCCGAACACCTGCGATTGCCATTGTAAGCGGGCAGAGGACTGCTATATTATATCATTTCAGTGCTCAAGAAACTACAGAAATTTTGTCCCGAAATGTTTACGTACAATACACCGTTTTTTGTTGTTGTTTTTTTGGTTTTTTTTTTTAGTCGTAGCAACAGGTGTCATGATCCAAGCAGCAATCTCTCGTCGAGTTTTACTGTTCTTTCAGAAATGATGACACAGTGTATTTCAGGGTCGTGAAAATTAGATTCCTGCATATTTTGTGATCAAAACCGCGTTGTTAGGTGTCTCGTTCTTCTATGCTTAAGTATCTCTCCGAATTTTAGGTAGATGACAGCTGGAATCTGAGATCTTCAGTTAAGAAGGACGCCACTCTTGAGGGAGTATATTTGTCTTTTACTTTTCCCACTTTTCCTAAGTCTTTCTGGCTGAGTTTTCTCCGTACGTAATGGCCACATCAAAGAAAGTGGTCTCCAGTTTCTTATGACGTCCCTGCGATGGCTCTCTCTCTTTTGCTCAGGTCTGAAGGTCACCATGTACAGTCTTCTTCTGGTTTATGAGGAGTCCGTTTTCGGTACTCGGATGTTTGAAGGGCGCACAGACAGTCCATGGCTGTGTAAAAGATGTCTGCTTTTTAATGTGAAGTCAGCCAGAGAGATCCGTCTGCTGGACGTCGAAATTGACATGCAGGTGACCTGATTGGCTTCGAAATAACATGCGGCCGTTGAGCAGGTATTATTATTATTATTATTATTATTATTATTATTATTATTATTATTATTATTATTATTATTATTATTATTATGAAAATGAAATGGCGTATGGCTTTTAGTGCCGGGAGTGTCCGAGGACATGTTCGGCTCGCCAGGTGCAGGTCTTCTGATTTGACACCCATGGGTGACCTGCGCGTCGTGATGGTGATGAAATGATGATGAAAACGACACACCCAGCCCCCGTGTCAGCGAAATTAACCAATGATGGTTAAAATTCCCGACCCTGCCGGGAATCGAACCCGAAACCCCTGTGACCAAAGGCCGGCACGCTAACCATTTAGCCATGGAGCCGGACAATATTATTATTATTGGTAGTAAATCTCTTGTGCATGCAATGATCGCACCCGTACATTGACATGGAAAGTGCCTAATATTTAGTAGACTATACGTACTTTCGATATTTGTGGGTGTAAACTTCAAGACATTGGTATTGTGTGTTAGTGAAATCGCGTTTTTAGGTTACCTAGTTTCTTCATAGAAAATAACAGAGACTTGATGTCGGAAGCTGGAATCCAGCAGCTCTGAAACGTGGCCACAACACGCCAGTATTGAACAAAATGAGAAAACGAATTTGAGGCTTGATATCATTCAACAAATAATGGACGACATGTTAAAAGAGGAAGAGCAACTGAAAATCACCAGAGGCCTGTTCAGAGTATTCTTCCAATTCAGCAGAAAAAATGAAGTCGGAAATTCAGCAAGATTTGAAGAAATTGGAGGAAGCTCTACATGCCGGATCTACGCACAGAAAAGCTTGGAAAGCAACTAGAGCATTACTGCAAATTGATTTTCCCGTTCAAGAGAAGACAGAACAGTGCACCATAAACAGAAACGTAGAACAGGAGAATAATAAGAAGAAGAGGGGACAGTGGCAGAAGAAGACAGATGAAGATGAAGGTACTCAACCTGAACAAGTATCTGAAACTGTTAAAAGGAACGAGCAACGGAAACGTTTAACTATAAGAAGCCGCCCAGAAGCTATACTTATCAAACCAATGAAAGGCACGACTTTTGCAGATGTTGTGAAGGATATCCGCAGCAAGGTGAAACCGGAAGACAGTGCCGCTGGCATTAGATCGATCAGGAAAACTATATCTGGAGCGGTTTTTCTTGAATTTAATAAGGCCACGGAAAAGGAGAAACGAGAAAACTCACTTAGAGGTGCTCTTGGACATGATGGCGAAGTAAACGTTTTGACGCCTAGAACTACGTTGGAAATTCGGGATATGGACAGTGCCGCCACTATTTCCGACGTAGAGGAGGCCGCAAGACGAGACTTAGAAAATCCTAATCAAGAACTGAAGGTCTCAATTACAAATCCGAACAGCAGGGGACAAAAACTCGCCATTGTGGAGAGAGAAGATAGCGAGGCACGAAAGCTGTTAGAAATAGGCAAAATTAAAGTAGGCTGGCTGTACTGCAGAGTAAGACGGTGGGCCGTAGTTCCGCGGTGCTTTAGATTTCTGTCATATGGGCATCAAGCACGAAACTGCAAAGGATTGGACAGAAGTAAACTCTGCTTTAAGTGCGGGGAAGCTGGTCACAAGGCAGTAGGATGCAAAACGAATCCACGATGCATAACTTGCACAGATATGGACGTGGAAGGGTCAAAACGACATCATGCTCTTGGCTCAGGCAAGTGTATTGTGTTTCGTGAAGCACTAGAAAAGGCCAAAAAGCAACGGTGAATGGTACAAATCCTTCAAGCCAATATACACAGGAGTCTAACTGCCAGTGATCTATTGACGCAGATGACCTATGAGATAGGACCAGACATCTTGATTCTTAGCGAACAATATGAGGACAGAGATCACCCAGGTTGGTTTTCAGACAATTTGGAACAGCTGCGATATGGATACCAGACCTTGGAAAATATTCAGTTATAAATCAAGGATGCGGGGATGGGTTTGTTTGGGTCCAAGTTGGTAACGTAATTTTTGCCAGCTGTTATTTTACCCCGAATGAGGCTATTTTTGACTTCGAGACAAAACTAGATGGGCTTGAAGATACTCTGCAATGGATGAACACTAACCTAGTTGTTTCCGGTGATTTTAATGCTCAAGCAGTTGAATGGAACATGCCTCAAACAGATTCTAGAGGGCGGCGTACAATGGAGATGGCCGCCAGATTGGTATTCATGGTTTTAAGCGTTGGTAATGTGACAACCTTTCGGCGACCAGGATGTCAGGGAACTATACTAGATGTAACCTTTGCTTCTGAAGACATTGCGTCTAGGATAACTGAATGGCGAGTAATTGAAGAATATACTGGAAGCGATCATCAGTATATCACTTTTCGTGTACTTCAAGAGACTCCGCATGTAAGGCTTACCACGCGGAAGCCAGAAAGATGGAACATAGCCACTATAGATAGAGAAAAATTTCAAGAAGTAATACAGAATGGAATGGACTGGTCATGAATACAAATTGCTAGTAAATGCGTGGAACACACCACGAGACTCCTCCAGCAAGCATGTGACGCATCAATGACCAGAATCAAACAACGGAGAGGCAAGCGTCCAGCATATTGGTGGAATGAAGAAATTGCTGAGCTCAGGAAACAATGCCTGCGACTCATACGAAGGACACAACGATGAAGCTCTCTCAGTAGAGTATAAAACTATGAAGAAAAGACAGCGAAACACAATCACAAAGAGTAAAGACGACAAGTGGTGGGAAATCTAAGGAAGTAGATGAAAATCCATGGGGATTAGGGTATAAAATTGTTATGAAGAAATTCGGGATGCTACCAAGCCCTATCATGGATCCACGCACCATGGAAGAAATAGTACACACATTATTCCCTGATCATGCAGAGAGGATTGATGATAGAAATAGAAATAGAAATAGAAATATATTTATTTAAAGTTAATTACAAGTAGGACCAGAGGTCCCTTTGGCTGTAACTAACTGCCACTTTAACTTAAATGTATCACCTAACATACAAAATCTAATGAAAGAATACATAAAAAGCGTAAGATACATTTTCCTACTGAGGATATAAGAATAAGATTAAAAACTAAACATCTAGGAGGTTACAATAATACTTTAACATTTCATAAACATACACTATACTAACAAGGAACAGAAGACGAAACAGAAACCTAAGATTTTTAAAGCCGAGGATGAATTAAGAATAAGACTGAGCATCTAAAATGTATCTAGGGGATTATGATATTTCGTACTATTTAATTAATTTGGTGAAAATTCATTTACATGGCTTAATAAGTGGAAAGGTAGCGGTATTTAAGATATTTTTTCTGAGTTCCAACACTACTTTGCTGAATTTCATATAGTTTAAGATCGTTGTATAATTGAGAGGCAGTGACAATGAACGACTTACTGCACTTTACCGTACGATGCTGTGGAACCTGAAGGGTGTTAGCTGTAAACCTATTGTCCCGGTCGTGCACTTGACTCATCTGAACAAAGGACTTGGTCAAATATGAGGGAGCATTAGATTTTAAAATTCTCAGAAGTAAACAAGCAGCTGAGTATGATCGTCTATCCCTGAGTTTCAACCACTCTGCGGCTTTGTAGTAAGATGTTACGTGACAGTCTTTACGAATATTGAAGACGAATCGAACACAGGCATTCTGAATACGTTGGAGTTTGCTATTATATTTCTCAGAGATATCGCTGTAAATTACAGCGCCGTAATCTAAAATAGGAGGCCGAGAAAGAACTAGATGTTGTACCTTCTTTTACAACTGAAGAATTGATAACAGCAATTAATTCCCTTAGAAATAAGAAAGCCCCTGGACCAGATCAGCGGATGTACTGAAGGTGGCATTTTAATTATGTCTCCAACTGCTTGTATAATCAGTGTTTGAAAGCGGGAACTTTTAGTTTTCGTTGGAAGATAGATAGATTGGCTTTGATCAGTAAAGGAAACACCGGGGGTTACAGACCTCTTTGTATGCTGGACACTAACGGGAAAGGTTTAGAGAAGCTGCTACAGCCGATAATACTCTCAGCAGTTCGCGATTTATCTGACCAACAACATGGATTTCGCAATCAACGCTAGATGCGGTGAAGGAAGTGGTGAACACAGCAGAACGAGCTCATCACTGACGACATGTTAAAAATGCTTCCAACTCGGCAAGATGGAGTGATATTTTGGAAGCCCTACAAGAAACTTTCAAGCTACCAGAAAATCTGATGTACATACTGCGAGACTATTTGAAAGATCGTACATTGTTATACGACACGGAAGATGGTCAGAGCTGGTGCAGCGCAAGGCTCAATTCTCGGACCACACCTTTGGAATATCATGTATGATGGTTTGTTACGGCTGGAGATGCCAGAAGATGTGAAACTTGTGGCTGCCTTGATAGTAACCTATAACCTAGAGCTGGCTCAATTTAAACTGAATCAGATGATGCGACGGGTTAAAGAATGGATGATAAATCACAGGTTTGAACTCGCAGATCATAAAACGGAAATTGTTGTCCTGACGAGGAAAAGGATTAATACTGTTGTACCCATGCAGATTGGGCCGATAGTCATCGAAACAAGTAGGAGCACAAAATATCTTGGTGTAACGCTTGATACTAAGCTTACATATTGGGACCACATCCAACGGGTAACACATAAGGCAGCGAAAACCATGACCGCACTGAGTAGACTCGTGGGAAATATCAAGGGGCGGAAATCTAGTAAAAGACGGCTTCTCATATGACTGTCAAATCGATGCTTCTATACGGTTCGGAAATTTGGGCTGACTCGTTAAAAATTGTGAAGTATCGGACAAGAATTGCGGCTGTACAACGGAGAGCAGCTTTACGAATTGCATGTGCATATCGTACAGAATCAGAACCTGCTGCAGTAGCTCCTATTGACTTGTTGGCTTTCGAAAAACAAGAAATTTGGCTGACACTAGGAGAGTTAGGAACGAGACGGGCAAAGGCTTTGGCTCTTAGTCGCAGAATGCAACGATGACAAACGAGATGGGAAGATGATTCTAGAGGGAAATGGACGAAAAGACTAATGCGTTCTCTGAGTGTATGGGTTGGCCGAAATCACACAGTTCTTGACAGGGCATGGATACTTTCGGAAATATCTTGATTGACTAGGGCTGGCAACTTTCCGGAGTGCATATACTGCTGTCATATCGATGATGCATTACATACTTTATTTGCGTGTGTACATTGGTTAGCACAAAGAAGATGCTTAGAAGTTGTGCAGGGAGAAGGCACCGTGTCAGTAATGCTGATCAGGTGGCAGTCTACGTAGAAAATATTCTGCGTCAGAAGAAAAAGGACCTGGATGATTACGACAGACAGTAAAGCAGAAGAAGGAAGATGAAGCACGACATTCCGGGGCGGAGATAAACGTCGTGGGAAAAGGGAGTGTGGTTGCTAGTGGGAAAGGATCTCCACTCACTTGTTGAGTGCGGACCCTCACAAGCCATCGCACATCTGTCTCATGCTGTATTGCCAGGCTGAGCAGGACGTCCTCCTGAGTGTGGGGTTTGTAGATTACATCCACGGTAACCCCTGACTGGCGTCAGGGTCCCCGCTCAGTCCGGGCTCCTCACGTTCATGTGTGCTATCCGACCTCCCTTGGTCAACTCGTGTTATTTCCAGACCCCAAACATGTTACGTATGGAGTCTCGTGGCGTTTGGCTTTCTTTGGCGCTCCTTGTAATTGTTTTGCTTTCCTCTTAAAACAGTAACCATCACCATTTGCGCCGAACGCTGACGTGCTCTAGTGATCGGCATGTCGGAGTCTCCGGAAGTAGTAACAAGATCACTAGTACAAACAGATGGGAACAATAGCAGGAGGGTACTCGGGATGAGCAGTTACGAATGAACTTGATGGCTGAATCTGTGCGTATAAACCTGTTTCGATGGTGGAGTCATGTGAGGCCCACAAGTTGAATGTAGTCAGCCGTAGTAGAGGGAGATGAATGGGACCCTGCTTTGATTCAGTTTTTAATGATATGATGTAGGATGGCAGATGATTGCGGACTGAACGCTAAAAAGGATAACAGTCTGTATGCTGCAGCCAGCGACATGTTGTAGAACTCGTACGTGGTTGGTGCGACGTAAAACATTTCCTTGTTTTGATCCCTTACGAGTTGGAACCAGTGGTGATACGCTCCGCTCAAGGCTCTGCTTAATAGGTATACTATAAGGAGAGAAATTTAGGTAACTGTGTGAAATACTGGACTTTGCCTAGAGTCGAACCAAGGAACAGTCGTCTTGTTTTGGCAGGGGTGAAGCAGGGGCGGTGCGTGGTATTATTTCAATGTTGCACGACTCCCAATAATTTTACACTTCATTTGTCGTCTGTTGTTTTTGCTTAATGAATCTAACATACAGTATATTCTAAAATATGTTAAAATGAACCATCTATGATTGTTGGGTGTAGCAATGGTCAGCGCACGCACCTCGCTGCTCGTGTACGTCACAGCAGTATTACCAACATTTTGCAACAACGAAAAACAGCAAGACAAATTTTCAAATCAAGTGAGGTCAGAATAACTGTAATTATGTTCTACAATCAGCCTGTGTTTTAGTTGCGGGATAAGGAATGTAGTCTTGTTGTTGGCCGCCACTGCTGCGCAGATGACTGTCTTCATGACTGAATAGACTGGCTCATCAAACAGAGAGTGTAGTCGAAAGTACTTCTTATAACGCAAGTTGCGACTTTCCCGGTTGGTCGTTGAGCGCTTCATGCTAACCCGTAGAAGAAACGAGTGCGAAGCTGAATTGTCTTCTTTATTTTGCAGTTCATTTTCTGACTGAAATTCTTGGAAGTTTTCACAACGCTGAATTCAACGTGTAGAAGGGATTATAAAATGATTGTGGAAACTTGGATTTTGGTCTTGCAATCTCATTGTCCTATCACAAGGATAAGAGCTTGATGGGAAAATAATCAGAGTGAGTTGAACAGCTAATTGGATCATGTTATCAGTGTTTATTGTAAACAGCTCAGCTCATATCTGATGTCTGGAATGCTGCGGTACAATAGTGGACGCATTTTCATTCTCAAGCGGAGAAATCATTAAAAGTCAATGTTTATGCATTTAAAAATACAATTACAGTTTCTAGAATTGTGAGGGCCTCTCATCAGCAGTGTTCAGCAGTGTTCGGGAGCATGAGGACCTCTAGCACTGCTCCAAACACTCTCATCAGCAGTGTTCGGGAGCATGAGGACCTCTAGCACTGCTCCAAACACTCTCATCAGCAGTGTTCGGGAGCATGAGGACCTCTAGCACTGCTCCAAACACTCTCATCAGCAGTGTTCGGGAGCATGAGGACCTCTAGCACTGCTCCAAACACTCTCATCAGCAGTGTTCGGGAGCATGAGGACCTCTAGCACTGCTCCAAACACTCTCATCAGCAGTGTTCGGGAGCATGAGGACCTCTAGCACTGCTCCAAACACTCTCATCAGCAGTGTTCGGGAGCATGAGGACCTCTAGCGCTGCTCCAAACACTCTCATCAGCAGTGTTCGGGAGCATGAGGACCTCTAGCACTGCTCCAAACACTCTCATCAGCAGTGTTCGGGAGCATGAGGACCTCTAGCACTGCTCCAAACACTCTCATCAGCAGTGTTCGGGAGCATGAGGACCAAACACTCTCATCAGCAGTGTTCAGCAGTGTTCGGGAGCATGAGGACCTCTAGCACTGCTCCAAACACTCTCATCAGCAGTGTTCGGGAGCATGAGGACCTCTAGCACTGCTCCAAACACTCTCATCAGCAGTGTTCGGGAGCATGAGGACCTCTAGCACTGCTCCAAACACTCTCATCAGCAGTGTTCAGCAGTGTTCGGGAGCATGAGGACCTCTAGCACTGCTCCAAACACTCTCATCAGCAGTGTTCAGCAGTGTTCGGGAGCATGAGGACCTCTAGCACTGCTCCAAACACTCTCATCAGCAGTGTTCGGGAGCATGACGACCTCTAGCGCTGCTCCAAACACTCTCATCAGCAGTGTTCAGCAGTGTTCGGGAGCATGAGGACCTCTAGCACTGCTCCAAACACTCTCATCAGCAGTGTTCGGGAGCATGAGGACCTCTAGCACTGCTCCAAACACTCTCATCAGCAGTGTTCAGCAGCATGAGGACCTCTAGCACTGCTCCAAACACTCTCATCAGCAGTGTTCGGGAGCATGAGGACCTCTAGCACTGCTCCAAACACTCTCATCAGCAGTGTTCAGCAGTGTTCGGGAGCATGAGGACCTCTAGCACTGCTCCAAACTCTCTCATCAGCAGTGTTCGGGAGCATGAGGACCTCTAGCACTGCTCCAAAAACTCTCTTCAGCAGTGTTCGGGAGCATGAGGACCTCTAGCACTGCTCCAAACACTCTCATCAGCAGTGTTCGGGACCATGAGGACCTCTAGCACTGCTCCAAACTCTCTCATCAGCAGTGTTCAGCAGTGTTCGGGAGCATGAGGACCTCTAGCGCTGCTCCAAACACTCTCATCAGCAGTGTTCGGGACCATGAGGACCTCTAGCACTGCTCCAAACTCTCTCATCAGCAGTGTTCAGCAGTGTTCGGGAGCATGAGGACCTCTAGCACTGCTCCAAACTCTCTCATCAGCAGTGTTCGGGAGCATGAGGACCTCTAGCACTGCTCCAAACACTCTCATCAGCAGTGTTCGGGAGCATGAGGACCTCTAGCACTGCTCCAAACACTCTCATCAGCAGTGTTCGGGAGCATGAGGACCTCTAGCGCTGCTCCAAACACTCTCATCAGCAGTGTTCAGCAGTGTTCAGGAGCATGAGGACCTCTAGCGCTGCTCCAAACACTCTCATCAGCAGTGTTCGGGAGCATGACGACCTCTAGCACTGCTCCAAACACTCTCATCAGCAGTGTTCGGGAGCATGACGACCTCTAGCGCTGCTCCAAACACTCTCATCAGCAGTGTTCAGCAGTGTTCGGGAGCATGAGGACCTCTAGCACTGCTCCAAACACTCTCATCAGCAGTGTTCGGGAGCATGAGGACCTCTAGCACTGCTCCAAACACTCTCATCAGCAGTGTTCGGGAGCATGACGACCTCTAGCGCTGCTCCAAACACTCTCATCAGCAGTGTTCGGGAGCATGAGGACCTCTAGCACTGCTCCAAACACTCTCATCAGCAGTGTTCAGCAGTGTTCGGGAGCATGAGGACCTCTAGCACTGCTCCAAACACTCTCATCAGCAGTGTTCGGGAGCATGACGACCTCTAGCGCTGCTCCAAACACTCTCATCAGCAGTGTTCAGCAGTGTTCGGGAGCATGAGGACCTCTAGCGCTGCTCCAAACACTCTCATCAGCAGTGTTCAGCAGTGTTCGGGAGCATGAGGACCTCTAGCACTGCTCCAAACACTCTCATCAGCAGTGTTCGGGAGCATGAGGACCTCTAGCACTGCTCCAAACACTCTCATCAGCAGTGTTCGGGAGCATGACGACCTCTAGCGCTGCTCCAAACACTCTCATCAGCAGTGTTCGGGAGCATGAGGACCTCTAGCACTGCTCCAAACACTCTCATCAGCAGTGTTCGGGAGCATGAGGACCTCTAGCACTGCTCCAAACTCTCTCATCAGCAGTGTTCGGGAGCATGAGGACCTCTAGCACTGCTCCAAACACTCTCATCAGCAGTGTTCGGGAGCATGAGGACCTCTAGCGCTGCTCCAAACACTCTCATCAGCAGTGTTCGGGAGCATGAGGACCTCTAGCGCTGCTCCAAACACTCTCATCAGCAGTGTTCGGGAGCATGAGGACCTCTAGCGCTGCTCCAAACACAACATAATGCTATTGTGTTTAATTTCCTATCGTAGGTTGGTAGCACCCAACTGGAGGTGAACGCGTCACCAGGCTGTCGAACAGTTGACACAGGATGTGAGTCCTACTCTGCCACTGTCACACGATCGCCATGGACATCTTCTTTCGCATTTTAGTAGTCAGCGACTTTAAAGTTGTTAGGTTGCTTATACTGCGAGTAGTTCAGTCTTATTTACCAGTCCAGGGTTAACAAAGCATAATTTGTGAAGTGAAAGGTATTTTCATTCTTGGCAAGAAAATGGATGGCAATGTGACATGGTCTACAGTTAAGGTTATTCACGTCTGCTCGTAAAGTAACATTCAAGCTTGAAGATCTCATGGATCTGGCGAGTATAGCATCACATGATCGCAAAGATGACTTAGTAGCAAAGAGTACAAGAACGGAGCAATAACAATTGTGATACGTGGCAGATAGATCTTATAGCCAGAACGGGATAGGAAGAGTTCTCCGTGAAAACAGGTGAAACAGAAAAGCAAGAGAAAAAAAGGAGACATCTGGGCTCCATTAAAGACTGACAGTAAGAACGCAGACCTCTACAAAAATAAAGAAACTCAAAGAATGTCTGATAGGAGAGGAGAGTTAATGAGCAGCCCCAACACTTGCTTGGTGTTGACCATCTTCAGGGCTGGCGACAGAATGCACGGCCAACCCGCTCGGTCTTCGCTACGGCGTGAACAAGTGTTGTATAAATAACAGAAAGTCCATCTCTAGAAAAACATTTTCAAACTGTAACTGCTTGAAAACCTGGCTGTTGAGGATTATCGGTCCCAGTCTCAAAGATGGTATTTACAGAGTTCGGACCACGAGAGAGTATTACGCTCAGATCGCCAGCTGAAAGAATCTGTCTGACTTGGTTGGTGGACGTTCAACTACTCAGAGTCAGACAGGTACATCGAGAAGCATGTCCAGAGCTCTGTGACAGCCACTTAGTCGAGTAGTTCGTCTCCTTTCTCCCAAGTCTTCTCAGGCCAAAGTTTGCAACATCTTAGCAACAATACTTTGTACGAAATCACCCAGAACAAATCGTGCCACTTTCTTTTCCGTCTTTTCGAATTCTCGGGTGGGTCCCATGCACTCTAACTGCGGTCTTGCCAGACCTAAATACTCTGTAAGCTTTACTTACAACCTCGTTGCCCCAACGAAGGTACTATCACCCCATCAACACAATAATTACAACTGAGAGGATCCCATTCTCCGCTCTCTGGTGTGTCCAGGACGGCGGACCTGGCGGTGGCGAGGAAAGTGAATCCAGCCTCCGAACCATCCGAATTAACCAATCAAGGTTAAAATCCCCGGCATGTCGGGAATTGAACCGGAGACCCCCTGGACCAAACGCCAACCATAGAGCCGGATTTCACTCCTATCATTTATATAAGAAAAGATAAAGGTCCTGAGAGACCTCCTTATTAATAATTACAGGTCAAATAACACTTCACCTACTATAATTCTCTGAGTTCTATTTTTCTAGAAATGTGGCCACCCACTCAACCACTCCTTTGTCTACTCCAATTGCACTCATTTTTGCCCGTAGTCTCCCATGATCTACCCTATCAAAAGCCTTCGATAGGTCAATAGCGATACAGTCCATTTCATCTTCTCTACCTGCTATATCTTGCTGAAATCCTACAAGTTCAGCTCCACTGTAATAACCTTTCCTAAACACGAACTGCCTTTTATTAAACCAGTTGCTAATTTCAGGAACTTGTCAAATATAATTATAAACAATGTTTTCCAAGAGCTTACAGACTACACATGTCAAGCTGACTGATCTGTAATTTTCTGCTTTATGTTTATCACTATTTTCCTTGGGAACTATCTGAGCTCACCATTGAAATGAAACGTTGTATGGCTTTTAGTGCCGCGATATCCCAGGACGGCTTCGGCTCGCCAGATGCAGGTCTTTCTATCTGACACCCGTAGGCGACCTGCGCGTCGTGATGAGGATGAAATGATGATGCAGACAACACATACACCCAGCCCCCGTGCCATTGGAATTAACCAATTAAGGTTAAAATCCCCGACCCGGCCGGGAATCGAACCCGGGACCCACTGAACCGAACGCCTCAACGCTGACCATTCAGCCAATGAGTCGGACTCATGTCCTATTACAATATCTGGTATATATATAAAATTATTTAATTCTATTTCTATCTTTACAATATTTCTACAGTTTAATAGTTGTATGTCATATCTACTTGCCTTTATGAGATTCATTGATTGCTGCAGCAACGTGTTCCAGATATGTCCATTGGTGGATAAGATGCTTGTTGTTTCAAGGAGCCTGTGGCCCCACCGAAACGTTTTCCGATTATAAAGTGGCCGTATTACGGTTGTTGTTGTTGTTGTTGTTGTTATGTTAGAAAGCACGTCGCACTAACACTTGCATCAACTTCAACGAGCGAGTTCAGTTCGTGTGGATGCTGGTCGCACGTGAGGGAACAAAGTACAAAGTCCAGAACAGACTCACACGTTGTAGCGCCGATTAGAATCAAGAAAAAGGCGCTCTCTTGGGTTACTATTGAGCAGACAGTGATAGTGGGATAGGATTGGGAAGCAAGGTGAACATGGGAAACCGTGGAAAACCGTCTTCGGCGCTGCTACCATCTCCCCAGTGCACGCAAATCGAGCTGCTTTGTGTCTTTTCCACTTAATGAAGTAATCCGGGTCTTACCAGAGACTTTAACCATGTGCAGAGATTTGTGCCAATCTCGTCTATGTGATTACCCCAATGACGGTCAACACCCAGCTGCTGTCCAACTCACAAAATTGTGGACGTCTTTTTGCAGTCAAAACTAACGCCATGCTTACTTGACCTCCTCCTCTCTTCCCTGAATGCACCCCCTACCAGTCAGTATCCCCACCTATACATTGTTGGTACCAACTACTCCCTTTCCTTTTCTAGTTTCCTCAACACCTACCATAACCAAATTGCTCGATAACAGTCTACTCAGGTTCCTGTAATCGATTGAAGACAGCTCAGTGAAGTACGGTATGTCAGGTGTTACGGTAGGCGAGCAACTGTCACCGTTACAACTTCGTGTAAAAAGCGGAATATTATTTTCTCGAACCTAGAAACGAAACAGAGTGAAAGCTAAGCAATAGGACTATTGAATGTCACAAACAAACACAGTATTTGTTGCACTAAATGGATCACAAAAGCGAGAGAGGTGTGTGGATACTGACCGACTCAGATCGGGCGCAGCTGTGAGCTCGCATCTGGGAGATAGTGGCTTCGAAGCCCTCTGTCGGCAGCCCGTAGTTTCCCATTTTCACACCAGGCAAATCCTGGGGCTGTACTTTAATTAAGGCCCCAGCCGTTTCCTTCCCATTTCTAGGCCTTTCCTGTCCCATCGTCGCCGTAAGACCTATCTATGACGGTGAGATGTAAAGCAAATAGCAGAGGCTTCCAGGTTCTATTCCCGGCCGACTCTCGGATTTTAATCGCGTTTGATTAATTTTTCTCCCTCAGGGACTAGCTGTTTGTGTTTCTGTCAACAGAGAACACAGCATAGTAGCAACACGCTCAGGGACTAGGTGTTTGTGTTTCTGTCAACAGAGAACACAGCATAGTAGCAACACACTCGGGGACTAGGTGTTTGTGTTTCTGTCAACAGAGAACAAGCATAGTAGCAACACGCTCAGGGACTAGGTGTTTGTGTTTCTGTCAACAGAGAACACAGCATAGTAGCAACACGCTCAGGGACTAGGTGTTTGTGTTTCTGTCAACAGAGAACAAGCATAGTAGCAACACACTCGGGGACTAGGTGTTTGTGTTTCTGTCAACACTCTCCTCTTTATATTCAGAGAACACAGCATAGTAGCAACACGCTCGGGGACTAGGTGTTTGTGTTTCTGTCAACAGAGAACACAGCATAGTAGCAACACACTCGGGGACTAGGTGTTTGTGTTTCTGTCAACAATCTCCTCTTTATATTCAGAGAACACAGCATAGTAGCAACACGCTCGGGGACTAGGTGTTTGTGTTTCTCTCAACAGAGAACACAGCATAGTAGCAACACACTCGGGGACTAGGTGTTTGTGTTTCTGTCAACAGAGAACACAGCATAGTAGCAACACGCTTGGGGACTAGGTGTTTGTGTTTCTCTCAACAGAGAACACAGCATAGTAGCAACACACTCGGGGACTAGGTGTTTGTGTTTCTCTCAACAGAGAACACAGCATAGTAGCAACACACTCGGGGACTAGGTGTTTGTGTTTCTCTCAACAGAGAACACAGCGTAGCAACACGCTCGGGGACTAGGTGTTTGTGTGAACAGAGCACATTACGAAACACGCAGTAGTTGGGAAGGGCACGCCGGTGTGTATCACACCTTGAACTGCCGAGCAATGCACTTCTTTTTGAGAATGTGTACGGAAGACATAACTGAAAGTTTGAACCGTCTTGTCTGACACCGAGCTGGCTGTGCGGTTAAGGGCGCGCAGCTCTGAGGTTGCATTCGGGAGATAGTGGGTTCGAAGCCTACTCTCGGCAGCCCTGAAGATGTTTTTACGTGGTAATGCTGAGGCTGTACCTTAACTAAGGGTACTGCCCTTTCCTACCCCACCGACGCCATAAGAGCTATCTGTGACTGCGCGACGTAAAGCACTTTGTACAATTTAAACAAAGATGTTTACCTAAGAGCCCCTTTAGTCGGCTCTTACGACAGGCGGGGGATTCTACCGCTCGAAGGTTGCTGAGATGTTATAGCTATATTGCTACTTCCATTGTGTGGTCAGAACACGGCACTCATAGTTCATTCACTCATTTAATTTCAACATTTGGGGATTCTTTTTTTAAAACGGCGCATTCCTATTTTTCGTAAGAGTTATGTACTCGCTTATTTATATATCCGACACACTTAAACCGAAAAAAGTCTTCATGACGTGTCCGAATATTTCTGTCACTTGCAACGGAATGATATTTGAAACTCATTCGATTATTTTATTAAATTATTTAATAATGTTAATACTTTACGTCCATTAACTACGTTTGGTTTTTGGAGACGCCGAGGTGCCGGAAGTTTGTCCCGACACGACGCCACACGCGAAGGTAACAGGACACGGCTTTGTGCAGCTCCAATGGAGGTGAGTCGCATGTACCAGCCCTCGTGCTATTCTTAAATTTCTGGCAGTACGGGCAATCGAACCTGGGCCTCCCAGGACGGAATCTAATAACACTATCCGTTACGCTACGGAGGCTCCATGGCTAAATGGTCACAGGGTGTCGGGTTCGATTCCCGGAAAGGTCGAGAATGTAAACCATCATTGGTTAATTTCTCTGGCACGGGGGCTGGGTGTATGTGTCGTCTTCATCCTCATCACGACCCGCAGGTCGCTTACGGGCGTCAAATCAAAAGATCTGCACCTGGCGAGCCGAACTTGTCCTCGGACACTCCCGGCACTAAAACCCATACGCCATTTCATTTCAACGAGTGTTATTGGTATATTTTGTGCTGCATGACGGGTTCTAAAAAGCACACGCTAATTGTTTAAAGATAATGAAGAAATCTTTCTTTCTTAATTCGTTTACCCTCTCCCTCGGTTCCAGGTCTCACGTGCTATGCTGAACAGGGGCCTTCTTGCTGGATGAGAAGATCGGAAGGGATAGACAAAGAAGGTAGAAGGAAGCGGCCGTGGCCTTCATGAAATGGGCCCAAACTGTCAATTTTCAATTTATCTTTTATTTTATAGTAGAAGTCATTGACAATATATTCCCAAAGTTTCAAGGACGAAATCGCATCCGAACTGCCTGAAAAATAATAATTAAATGTGTGACGCGACCTTTACTTCAATACTAGCTCGGTGAAGAACGATTCCATGGATTTTGTTCCAGCAAACTTGCACGGGATACATCTAGAAGGCTGTGATACATACTCTTCATCTATGAATGTTCCGCATGCCGCATCTTAGAAACAGCTGCTTTGTTTATGAAGAAGCAATAAATTCTGCTACTGACGGAGATTTACACAAGTGTTCGATTCTTTCATCATTCAATAATGCTATGGTCACAAAGAGTGTATAAACTGGTGAACGCAAGGCACGAGAAACAAACCAGGAATGAAGTTAACTGTATGGGATGCATATTTTCACATGGTGTAAACAGATGAACAACCCATATGTAAACTGTGCCACATTAGCTGCTGTCCCCTACGTCCACAAGCAGATGTATCCTAGATGTTGTCAAGCCCACTTAAAGGTTTCTGGCGATCCTGAACTCCTCAACAAGTGTGTTTTTGGCAAAAACCCAAATCCAAATTAATCTCTAAATTGACTCGTAAGGAAACGATGCCCTAAAACCACACTTTCATCTGCTACAGTTGTCAGAATTGCAACGTATGGTACAGTTCTTGCATTTTATGGCGAGAACTTACTGAGGATGAAGGTATTAGACAGAATGTGCTTTAAGGTAGGAATTTTCACTCAAGACATCTTTAAAAAATATATTTACAGCTCCTCTCTGCAGCTGAAAAGTCAGTTGAAGACCTGGTAAAGCAAAGAAGGCAGAAAACAAGAAACCAAAAGAAAAGTCTTGAAGGAAATGAGGACACTCAGTACAGTACTGGAGCCTTTTAATAAACAGAATTGCAAGGAAAAAGTAAGTTAAACTTTAAAGTGCATTTTCTCAGAATCACCATTTCCGTTATTAAAGTACACCTTTCTCAGAAACTGTGAAGGATAGAGCCATGATTTTTGGCATCCCCATTGCTGTGTGTATAATACACAGAGCCAAATTTTAATATCATTCCTGTACGCCGAGATATGCAAGAAATAATATAGATTTTTATGGATGTTTTTCTGTTTACAAAATAATTAACATAAAATTAATTAAATATCATTGTATTTAAAAAGCTTCTGCGGAGTTGTTTCTATATATATTGAGGTTACACTGTACAATTTTCCTGACAATTTGTTGAAAAGTGTATAAGAAAATGGTACCTTTGTTGAACACGGGGTCATAAAATTGTAAATTGCAAAACACTTCAATTTAATTTTGCTTTAGTTATGAAAAATAGTGAAGAGATGCATTTAACAATTCTTAACCTCTGTACTAAATTTCAGTTATGTACCTTACAAATTGTGGATTTGGTGAATGATTACATTTGCACATGTATTCCATGCACGTCCCCCCTGGCCTTAAGTTATGTAGCATCGCGGCATTTGCCTGGAGGAGAAGTGGGAAACCACGGAAAACCACTTCGAGGATGGCTGAGTGGACCCTGTTCCAGCTCTCGTACCACATTTCAAATTTCGTGGCAGAGCCGGGAATAGAACCCGGGGCTCCGGGGTGGCAGCTAATCACGCTTAGAACTACACCACAGAGGCGGGCCAACGGAGAAATCGATAGGGGATTAATTCAAACCGTTGTGTTCAGTATTTAATTTATGGACGCTTAGAAATTCCTAATACCCCTGTGGATGGGGGCGGTAGAATAACACCCACGGTATCCCCTGCCTGTCGTAAGAAGCGACTAAAAGGGGCTTCAGGGGCTCTGAACTTTGGAGCGTGGGTTGGCGACCACGGGGCCCTCAGCTGAGTCCTGTCATTGCTTCCACTTACTTGTGCCAGGCTCCTCACTTTCATCTATCCTATCCGACCTCCCTTGGTCAACTCTTGTTCTTTTCCGACCCCGACGCTATTAGGTTTGCGAGGGCTAGGGAGTCTTTCATTTTCACGCCCTTCGTGGCCCTTGTCTTCCTTTGGCCGATATCTTCATTTTTCGAAGTGTCGGACCCCTTCCATTTTTTCTCTCTGATTAGTGTTATATAGAGGATGGTTGCCTAGTTGTACTTCCTCTTAAAACAATAATCACCACCACCACCACTTAGAAATTCCTAAACTAACAGGTGATTAAATTCTTAGAATTTTCAGAAGTCTATTACAGGCCTTACCTTACAATTAGACCGCAAAGATAGCTGAAATCTGGAGAAAAAAGTAGTGCAGAGGAAAGAGAATTTAAGATGTTAGTTTTTTGGTTGTTAAGTATTCCGAGATCAGAGAACGTAAATAAAAGATTGAGCTAAAATAGAAGTACGCGATAAACGTTGTAGCACTACTCTTGTCTTGTGAACGGAACATAGTGAACCGATGGTTCTCAGCCGAGTATTTCCTTTTTCACATTTACGAGTGGAGTTCTTGATGGAAGGAAAACAAACATGGGAACTGTCCTCCATCTTGGTGTTAGTTCCTTTTGCCATTACAGTCGTGATTGTTGTCCAATCAAAACAGGCACCACATTACGATATGAAAATAGTCACTAGTTGCTAGTTGCTTTACGTCACACCGACACGGATAGGTCTTACCAGTGGCGCCCCTAAAACTAGGAACTATATTACTGAGTTTTAAGTGCCGGTATATATTTAAAATATTCTTGTAGGATTATTAACTAACGAAACGATTAACGACTGTAACTACTGTCTCCTTGCACTTGACTCATGTTGGCCATACTCACTGGAGAGCGCGATGTGTGTCTCGTGAGGTGACTGTGTTATATGTAGGCGCAGTGTCATGTTTGCACTTCGTACAGTATGATTACCATCGAACATATTACAGAACTAACGTTTTCTTCTCTTTCTATCGAGAAGAAAGTCGAACTGAAGGAGTGTTTTAGGCCGACACCAGACTTCTCGTTGAAGAAACCGGTGACCAAGAAAAATGAAAATAGGGCTTTCCAAAGACAAATTAATTGTCCTGACGTATATAACAAGAACCCACGGATATGTCAGAAACATTTTACTGCCTGCTATTCTCCTGTTCTAGGAAAGGAGATAAATGGATCACAACAGGGGTGATATCAATAGTACCATGGAGTTTGAAATGTATGTTCAGTCTTCAGCCCTAAGGCTGGTTGGATCCTCAACAGCTCTGGCATCAGCTGTCATAGATGGCCTAGGCATCACTGAAGAGGCGTACTAGGGAAATGAGGTGTGAAGTAGTTTCCCGTTGCTTTCCTCAGCGAGCCAGAAGTTACTATTACATATCAGTCTGCGAAACCCACTGAAATGCATCCACCAACCGACCCTATGAGCAACATTTTCACATCATTCATAGCAGCGACTGGCTGCATTACTAGCATCGCTCATACCTCAGTCACTTTGATATTGTCTAAGCCAAGGATAAGACAGAGACAAATCAATGAATGTAACAAAATCGCTCTAGCCCAGTGCACTGTAAACACTAGGTTCTGCCAGTAAAGGTATATAATGATCATGATAATGATGATAATAATAATACTAATAATGAAAATGACTGCATATGCATTGCACCGTATAGTGTTCGAACTGTGTATCTTGATAACATGGTTTGAATAACTTCAGATATTTGTGGAATTATGAAACTAAGGCGTTCTCCGAAGACCTTAAAAAGTAGTTAGTGGGACGTAAAACAAATAGCATTATTATTATTATTAAACTAAGCCCCCCCCCCCCCCACTGCTGATATCCACGAGCCGTCACTGGCTCTTATGCCGACGATGGGACAGGGAAGGGCTAGGAGTAGGAAGGAAGCGGCCGTGACCTTAATTAAGGTACAGCCCCAGCATTTGCCTGGTGTAAAAATATCATTTTCAGGGCTGCCGACAGTGGGGTTACTGGCGACTGCAGCTAACCCGTCAGTGTGTTGAATGTTATTCTCGCTTCGATAAGATAAAGAGATATCGCTCCCGTTCACCTCCTACAGACAAAAGTAAACCGACTGCGCACCACGTTCCAGGGCGGTCAGCTTGCATTCGGGAGATAGTGAATTCAAATCGCACTGTCGGTAGCCCTCAAGATGGTCTTCCGTGGTTTCCCACCTTCACACTTTAATCAACGCCACGGAAGTTCACTCCTACTCCTAGCCATGTTCTGTCGTCGTACTTCTTTACTTCCTACAAGAAAGAGACTTTACTTGTAGGTGCTAGTGTTGACTCACGAAAGTAATATGTTGTAGCTTGTCTTGCTGGAACAAATCAGGTCCAGCCATCGTTATGGTCTTTTGGTAGAAAACAGGAGGAAACTGAGGTTCAGTTTGTCTTAGAAAAGCGCGAGAAGTGCAGTCCAGTCAAGGAAAACAAGTCCTACACGTCGTTTAGCCATCCTAGTCTGTGTGTGCTTGCCATATGTAATGCTAACATTTTAATAGTTTTATCTCCTCTCTTCTGTTGCATCACATTTATCTTGCTTTCTTCCACGCTGTTTCAAAATCCTCAGCCGTTCTTGGACTCAGTTTGATCAAAAAGTGGACTGTGTCAGGTTCAAAAGAATTCAACAATAGCTTTCGACACTGATACACATGTACCTTCACATTATTCTGCTCCCAACACGTAAGTTTCGGGGTACGTTGAACAGACAAGCAGGACCGCCACAACACCAACAGCTCACGGCACATCCAGGTAATTTTCAGGTGCTCCGCTTGAGAACTGAGTTTCTTCAAGGCAACAAACAGTTATTGTATCTAGAAAGTTGATAAATTAATTGTTTTATAAATTGCCGCACGTCGCATGCACACAGATAGCAAACAACCGTGGCTGCCGACAGTGGGGTTCGAACCCAAGCCACGCAGCCACTCACTATACCGTGTGAGTAGAAGCTGACTGGATTGATGGCCCTTGTTTTTTTTTTTTTTTTTTACGTCGCACCGACCCAGATAGGTCTTATGGCGACGGTGGGACAGGGAAGGGCTAGGAGTGGGAAGGAAGCGGCCGTGGCCTTAGGCCCTTGTTGAGCCACTAGCATCACTACAAGCAAAGTTCGGAGTTCAAACTTGTTCACAGATATCACTGTTTCAGCGGGGTTGTTCCCCATCAGCTGTTTAACAAGCCGTAGTGGCCTACACTGACAGAATAAAGGTGAATGTAACTTACCGACTGTCCGTGCTGCTGCGTCGCACAACACTGGCCAAGAGCACAGATAACGGGACTGCTCTTATCGGGCCCAAACCAGGACCTTTGTCCTCTTGTCTCAACTTTGTCCACCGAACTGATGATCACCCCGGCCGGAAGGAGACTCAACAGGGCGCCTTCTCCCGGTTCGTTGTCGCCTCTTGACACTCCATACACTCTTACAACAAGAGAGCGTTAGGTAACGGCGGGTCATTTCTCTTTTATATTAATGTTATTACGATTTTAAGTAATAATAAAGGGTGCATTATATAAGCAGTAGGAGTACGAACGTTTGGGTGTTGGCAAAACCTGTCCTAAAGAAAGTATTACCGATATTGAAACAACTCGAATATACATGTCTGCCATGCTCCTTTAGAATTTCTCTTGTTACTGTAGCTCCTCGGCATGCTCACGAGTTGTTCTTTGTGTCATATTTTTAAATAATAAAGTTATTGGTTTTTACGTCCCACTAACTACTTTTACGGTTTTCAGAGACGCCGAGGTGCCCGGAATTTAGTCACGCACGAGTTCTTTAACGTGCGAGTAATTTTATCGACACGAGGCTTACGTATTTCAGCAGCTTCAAATACCACAGGACTGAGCCAGGGTCGAACCTGCCAAGTTGCGGTCAGAAGGCCAGCGCCTCAACGTCTGAGCCACTCAGCCCGACATTTTTAGACAGATGTTTATGTCAGACAAAGGAGCTGGTGTTGTTGATACAGTACCGAGTGTGTACCGCTACCATCACAAGGCTACAAGAACAATTACCTGGCTTCTAGATTTAATAACACTTGTCATGGCCTGGGCAATACATTTTTTGAGACTCACACCGGAGAAGTTTGGAAATTTCCTGCTGGTGGTGGTGGTGATTATTGTTTTGAGAGGAGGTACAACTAGGCCACCATCCTCTATATACCACTAATTAAAAGGGATCCGACACTTCGAAAAATGAAGCTATGGGCCAAAGAAAGACAAGAGTGCTCTAATATCGTCCGGAAAGGAACAAGAGTTGACCAAGGGAGATCGGACAGGATAGATGAGACTGGGGGATCTGCCACAAGCAAGTGGAAGCAATGCCAGGACTCAGCTAAGGGTCACCAACCCATGTTTCCAACTTAAGAGCCCCTGGGGGCAGGTGTCATTCTAGCGCCCGCGCCCACTTTCTAATGCCATAGTGTTCATATTTGTGCGACCGTGCCACTCAGTCCGCCATCACTAAAGAGGAGAAGTGGTGTAGTTTCCCATTGCTTTCCTCGCCGAGGCAGAAGCTGTCCGCCAAGTCCACTGAAGTGTACGCCCTAATATTTCCGTACCATTCATAACAGTGACCTCACTCATACCGACAAAGAAGTGCTGGCTGATTGTACAGTACTGTAGCTCTCCTTACGCGTCCTCACGTAGACAACAAGAAGCACATTGGATGAGACGAGCAATGTTCAGTGTCCCACATAACATTGTCGGAAGCATCAAAGACAGCACACTCCACTAGAAATGGATTTATGTTATTGAATATGGACGCACTGAACTGACTCTCGAGTAAAACTCCGTCACTAAAACTTGCCCAATTTCTTGCACCGCTGAAAAACTCTAGACCCAAAAGTTCAACAAGCTCACCTGTTTGTGTTAGAACGTGCCTCATACCTCCCATCGAGGCGAGCCAACCGTCCTGCCATTCTTAAATTTCTGGCAGTACCGTGAATCGAACCGGCCCCCTGACGGCCGACTTTGAACAAGTTTTATTCTATACGTTAGGTTCATGTTACGTAGTTCACGTAAGACAATCACAGTGGGTGAATACAATCGGATAAACTGTATATAAATGTCATACTCGAGACGCTGAATTCACTCCAACAATCCTGCGCTGTGCTGGACATTGTGTGGTCTTTGCGAATCTGAGAATTAAATGCAGACTGAGTGGTACGAACGATGGCCGTTAATCCAATACTAAATGCAACAGCAGAATTGTCAATGTCTTTTTGGGAATGAGCATGTTTGTAAGATGCGAAGCGTATAATTTTGCGACGAATCAATATGGGAAGCTAAGGGATGCGTTAGTGGCTTATGTTGGATCATTCATGTCTATTTACCCCTAGGCACTTCGAGAATGTTCCCTGTGGAACAGGCCAATGAAAGTAACAAGTTTGTTCCAGACAATACCAGAAGAAATAAACACTACGTCTCGCCAGCAAAGGCATATTCCTTCCCAACAGCAGCAAGGGTTTTGTTCTTAAAACAGCAAGTAGGACGTTCAAGGGTACCAGGGATGTCTGAGAAGGATTAATAAAAGCAGTAGGCGAGACGTTTCCGAGTCCAATGTGTTAAGAGAAGAGTACGTTGAAAGGAGAACGCTACTGAACTCGACAATGCCTGAAGAGAGAGATCAGTCACTGATACGTAAACTAGATTCTGTTTCCATACCACATCTGTTAGCTGACCCCTAGAACGGCAGACAGGAAGAAAAGAAACTTAGGCAAATGAAACGCTCAACTCAACCTCATGATGTATACTCAAGACCTTTCACCTTACAAGAATCTTCAGAATGGAAAGGCGGCAGGATTAGATGGATTTACCCAAAACTCTTAAAGAACTGTGGGCCAGCTACGAAACGTTGGCTGCCGTTGGTTTTCAGTTGTAGACTGGAGCCAAGAAAGATCCGAACTCACTTCAAAGTTATCGGCCAATATCCGTGGTCTCTATTACGTACAAGCTTTTAGAAATATCGATCCTGAACAGAATAGCAACAACAATTGAAACATTCATTCCAGTTGAATAAGCAGCATTCCGCATTTGCCGTGATTCCAGCGACCAAGTACTTTCCCTGACCGCCTTTTGAGTAGAAGTTGAAGAGCGCCTCAGTCTTTCTGGATCTCACAGCAACATGCGATACCATACCGCAGACTACTGCCAGTTTACTCCGAGAACAGCAAAAGCCAATTCTGTGAACTGAATGATGCCCTACCACAATGTTTGGTTCTCTCGCCTGCTCTTTTTAATTTCTACACCTATGATTTTCCTACAACAGTGTCCCACAAATTCATATATGCGGATAATATCAACCTCTAGTTTTGATGAAACTGCAGTTCTACATGACTACTTCAAAACATGGCGCTTGCAACCCAACCCTGAGAAAAGGCATTCACCTGGACAACAGGCTTGAAAACTACTTCCACAGAGTCATTTTTGCACTAAGGCACGGGGATGACTCTGGATAGATCTCTGTGAGCGCCTAGCCGGAACAGTGCTGCCTCCACCGATCAGAAAACAAGTTAGCACTGCCAATACTTGAAGATGTGAGTGAACTAAGTCCTACTGCAATCCACCAGACATCCTCAAAGCTGGGGCTTCTGCTCTTCATAAGTGGGGTTGGTCAGATAACCCAAAGTGCGACTTTGCTAGCATTCCACAAACACATAGTGTTGAATAATAATATTGCCTTTCCGTGGCTTACTTGGACTCACCTACTGTACTCCTGAAGCGGTGGATTGGATAAGAGTTTACATGGACAAATCTAATCTTTCAGTTGTATGAGACATGTCATTTCTGTTGATGTACTTATAAATCTTGTTGTATTGCATCATATATTAAATTTTATAAGTAAATCAGCATACATAAACTTCTATGCTTTTGCTTCAGGCAAGTCCGATGTATACAAGTTGAAGAACAGGGAAACAAGAACTGAACCTTATGGAGGGCCGTTATCCAGTTTTCTTGGTTTGTTGGTGTCACTGGCAAGCACAACTTGGAATATCCTGTTACTTCTGCACTGAACTGTATGAAGAAATTTATAGATTAGTACCTGTCTCCATACAGTGTCGTATGCACACGTAAGGTCCACAAATACTGCGACGGTTTTAAATCCTTTTTAGAAACCCAGTTCAGTGCACACAGTCAAGGCAGAGGTCTGGAGACAGGTTGTTTCACGGGGACTTGTTCAAGGTCCGCAGTCACTGAAATATAACGTTACCTCAGCGGTCTGAGTAGTTCAGTGGATCCCTTGGGTGGTAAGATGTGAGTACTTCCTTGTTATTCATGGACTAACGTGAATTAATTAAAAAAGTAAACTGTAATGCTCGTTCAAAGAAATACAAGAGTAATATTGTCATTCTCACACTGCGAGTCTTTCCTGCAGAACATGAATACAGGTACAACGTGGGTCTCTGCAGGCACTAACAACCTCCTATATCCCTTCGAATCCGTTTTCGATCATATGCAGCGACGTTTCGCAAAGAAAAGACAATTTTCTGCCTTCTTCGCGTCAAATGTTGGCTATTTGGTTGTCGTTTGTCGTATATAGAACTCGCGGAGAGGGGTATGTTACACACTCTTGCTTGTAGGCCCAAGGACGAGTTACTCCAGGACTTGTGCTTTCGTAAAGCAAGCGAGTGGCTGACAGCTTGCATTCGGGAGATAGTGGGATCGAGCCCAGGGAAATGTTGGGGCTGTATCTTAACTGAGGCGAGCAACATAAAAAAGGGCATATTGGTGAAAATTATTTGTGGACAAAAAGAAAATGGAATATTTGTTTTTCTTCGGTCTTTATTTATTTTCCATGTTGTAGTGTTTGTTATTCAGATAAAGGCTCATGGACTAAAACAAGAACTTTTAAATCAATATTATGAGTCCTTTTTACGCAGACAGCATTTTTGATTGAATAAGCGAGACTTAAATACAGTGCTTTACCAAAGTGTGGCTGCACTAGATCAGTATTATCAGAAAATATAATTTTCGTTCAGTCTTGGTTTATTAACATTCTCAGAGAATAAGGCCCTACTTCTTGGTTAATCGTCTCCTCAATAAACACAACATGGTCTTCAGACAAAAATTTGTGGAGGCTTCTTGTATCCTTCATTTTTTGGTTGACGTCTGTTTATTTGTGAAGTTTTCTTGTCTGTAAGGACATTTCCAAATGTGAAAAAGTTGAAATTTGCAGTAAAGGTGTGGTAACGCATAACAGGACCTATACTACCTGGGACACGTCAATTGAACTTCAAAAGTGGAGAAGAGTACAATACCATTGTACTGTCTGATGCTGGGTGTAACACGAACTTATCCCGCCGAATCTTTCGCCATTATTAACTAGAGAAAATGGCAGACAAACCTATGTATTCTTCGTAAAACAGGTCCATAGGTCTATGTGCCCTTTTTACAGCCACGGTCACTTCCTTCCAAGTCATAGCGCTTTTTTTATCCCATCGTCGACCGATCTGTGTCAGTGCGACGTAAACAAATCCACGCCATATGCTATTTATTTATTTATTTATTTATTTATTTATTTATTTATTTATTTATTTATTTATTTATTTATTTATTTATTTATTTATTTATTTATTTATTTATTTATTTATTTATTTATTTATTTATTTCAACCACCAGCATGGTCGGCTTAGTCAATATTTATTAAAAACAACAAATGCCAGAAAGAACTTCATATCTAAAAATATTCAATATTATCAAGATGTAAAGCAGCGCCAAGTTCTGTTGCCAAAACTTGAATGAAGTCAGTGGTGGAAGGGCGTAGACAAGTGATTTGTGCTGAACTGTTGCACATTTGTAGCTCTGAGACACGACTAGAGAAGGCCAAGTAGTAACTCAGTATAACGAGGGCCCTGACTCGCCCTCTCATTACAGAAATGTGTATTAATTAAGTCATTTTGTCGTCTGTTTTGCCCTTTAATAAATTTTTATCTTTTTTTCAATGTTGTCACAATATGTGGTCGTTTTGAACAACTCATTATATTAATTTGTTGGTTTTAAGTGATTTTTCTTTCTTCTGCGTTATTATAATTTTTTATGAATGTATGTTGGGTAACCAACACATCTGAATTTCGCTCTCACTAAACGAGGGTGCTCACACAGCGAAAGGTTCAGGGAGTACATCCGGAGAGAGCAGTAGGATATTTTTCTACAAATAGTGACACAAGTTTCGCAGTGAAACGAGCAGCACCCTGTGAGCTTCTCTGAATGAAGGGTCCCTGAAAGCAAGTGTATGTTGTTTGTTTTCTACGTCACGTTTCGAACACAGGACTATAGTAGACATGTTTTTATTTCTTTTCCTGGAACAGAGAGGTTGCTCGGTTCAGTAGATACTGTATATTAAGCTCTGGGGCAAGGAAGCTTAGAGCCCTCTTTCCCTTTCACCACCAACGAATTTCAAGAGATTGCTCACACTACTACAGTGAATCCGATCATACCTAAAGTGAGTACAGTGAAGGGTAAAATTAAGAAATTACGTGAAAGATTTTGGTGAAGAGATTTTCATTACTGACGGGAGAATTATCTTTTGTAAAGCGTCTTTTTTTTTGCTAGGGGCTTTACGTCGCACCGACACAGATAGGTCTTATGGCGACGGTGGGATAGGAAAGGCCTAGGAGTTGGAAGGAAGCGCCCGTGGCCTTAATTAAGGTACAGCCCCAGCATTTGCCTGGTGTGAAAATGGGAAACCACGGAAAACCATTTTCAGGGCTGCCGATAGTGGGATTCGAACCTACTATCTCCCGGATGCAAGCTCACAGCCGCGCGCCTCTACGCGCACGGCCAACTCCCCCGGTGTAAAGCGTCTTATAGCGGCAGTAGAGCGGTTTACTGTGAAGTGCTGCATTATCACTTAAGATGTTTAATGTTACTAATACTCTCCCCTCTTTTACCTATCACTAAATTCCACAAGTCATATTCTACCATATTTATAGCGCATAACGCTTGCATATTTTGTACTTCCTTATGTCATAAACTTCCCACTCTTTGATGACATAATAACTGTGTTCTCTCGACTGTTTCTGTAGTGCGTCAACGTTCATAATTTAGGTCATTTTCTTTCTCATTTGTGAGGATTGCACTTTATTAGCTCATCAAATAGTGGGAACGACTGAACACCAGAGCAAGGTGCCTGCCTCAGCCTCAGCCAATTTAAAAAAATACAAGAACCTTGTTCCTAATTTCTTTCTCCCGCGAAGCATCAAAATTTTGCTCTTTCTTCAGGCTGGACTGACGAGTGAGACGGGACTTGGGTAGAAGATACATTTTGCTATAACCAGTGCCAAGAAGACGAGATCTCCCCGCGTGTCATAGAGCCGCACTCTCATAGGCATATTAACTCCAAGATGTCCATCTTATTCACACCTAAGAAGGGAACAGACTTTTCTCGTGTTGACACAGGAGAGTGTCGCATACTACGGCTACTATGTGTCTCCCATACGTACGGGTGACAGCTACATTTTCAACCTTAGTTTTAAAAGACAAAAATGTTAACGTTTTCTCAAAGGCGTTGTGTTGCCAGTTTTCCTTCACCAACACTACTTTTACTGCTGGGGCCGGCAGCAAACGCATTGAACTCCTTGCAAAGTGATGCATGGCTACTTGATTCCACTCATGGATTGAATCTTCTTCAGTCCTGGGTTTGAGTCCAACACTGCACTGAGTTTCCTTTTCCCCACGTTCACCATCGACACCATTTAAAGAAGGAATGGTTTACTGAAGGGGTACACCACGACTTTGTAGACCCTCTATCGCTTTCGAAAGTGACGAATATTGCACATGGCTGAAACTGATATATTTCTAAACAGTTTCAGATACAAATGCACACTTTGTTTCAGGAACAATTGTAACTGCATCTTTCCCCCGGTAGCACGACAATGAGTGTTGTACACGAGCCGGTGCTTGCCAGGAAAGCTTTTTCTCACTTGAAATTACCTTGTTGACAGATGGAAAGAGGGTAAATATGTGTTCTCCAGTACGATGGCAAACATGTGACATGGATGAGACTGACCACCAAGCTGCGTCTGTGGCTAAAGGGTGCACAATCAGAAGTCGTTCATAAATCGATCACACATAACAGAAAAATATACCTGTATATGCACTAACATTCAAAATGTGCATATGCGGATATATCCGGGCCCTAGTGACTACCAAGAAAATGGATTTCACTCATCGTTATTGTACAATTTCGTTTCCAATACGCGCGTTGAAGACCCTTCATCTAAATGAAAACTTACAAAAGTGAAACAAATCTGAAATAAAAATAAATATGGAACTATTGCATCATTTGTTGCTTGAAACTCTTTATCGTCATTCAGTAGAGCCATTGTTTAGTTGATGGCAGAGGACAGCCAAGTGAACACTACACGCTGTAGTCGGCTTGCATCCGGTAGATAGTGGGCTCGACTCCCACTGTCGGCAGCCCTGAAGATGATTTTCCGCGGTTTCCCATTTTCACACCAGGCAAATGCTGGAGCTGTACCTAAATTAAGGCCACAGCCGCTCCCTTTCCACTCCTAGCCCTTTCCTATCTCATCGTGGCCATAAGAGCTATCTGCGTCGGTGTGACGTAAAACCACTAAGGTGTATAAAGCACCAACTGTGCTACAAAAAGTGGTGAAATATACACTAAACACTTGTATGAAATTCTCACGTAACATTCCCACAACATGATGATGATGATGATGATCAATGAACAACTGAATGCGGCTGTTCACTTCACTTACTAAGGTTGTAAGAAAACCGTGAAGAAGCTGCATCCTCACACTGCACAAGTGACTTGCAGTACACTCGAACAGTCTTCTCCAAGTTTTCTGGTTTAGATCTGTGGCGTAGCTTCAATGCAGAGAATGATGTACGGATCGCGAGCCAGTGTACGTGTTGAACACATTATCATTAGCAGCCACTTATTTGTTTACAGCCCGCATTTCGTTTAAGGCTTCACCTTCTCCATAAACAACAACCGACGAGTATCTAACTTCAGTCTTGATAACTGCCAGTTCCCTATGAACGGTATCGAAAGTGTTCACAAGTGTTGACAACTGCTTGTAAAAGACAATAAAAGTCGAAAGCATGCACAAAAATCTGAAATGTATGCACTAATCTCAAATATAATCAGCCATCTGCAACCCGCAATATTAAATCCGTCCTGAAAACATCTGCCCTGCCGGTATGGTCAGGACGCCGTAACGTTATACTCGTATTAAACACTGGAAGACCTTCTACACGCCGGCGAAATACTAAATTGATATTGTGACCACTTACTTACTATAAGCTGCCCAGTGTGCCGTGCGGAGCGGGCTTGCATGTCAGGTGGGAGGTTCGAGTCCGGGGCGATTACAAATGTTTGAAATATCTGTTTGATACGTACCGCACGTAATGTAAGTTCATTGTGTCAATGAATATGTTTGTGGCCGATTAGTTAGCACGCCGGACACATACAGAGCTGCCCTGACAATGTTTTATCGCAGCAAATGCTCGATGTGATGACAGTTTTGGTTCCCAGTGTCCAATAGATCGTCTTGCGGCTGAAGCATTCCAGGTGTAATTGCTCGGCAGGCGCCCGTGATGAGTGCCGGAGCTGGTCGGGGTTTCCCGTAAACGACGTTCTTCAAATGTCCCCACAAGAAGTCTAACGGCGCTAAAGCCGGTGATCTGGAGGGCCAAGAAACAGGGCCTCCTCGTGCTATCCATTTCCCTGGCAGTTCCTCGTTCAGATGGTTACGAATGTGATGGAGCTCCATCCTGTTGGAACCACAAGGGCACATCCTCCAGCAGCAGTGGGACTTCCTGACGCACAAAGTACAGCTGGCGTGGGCCCGTCCAATGGCCGTCAAAGAATTAAGGTTCAATCAGGCGATTCCCCGAGATTCCACACTAAACATTCACTCCCCATCGTACTTGATGGGCCGCCTGTCGCACCCAGTCAGGATTGTCCGGACTCCAATAGTGCATGTTGTGGCGATTGACGTTCGCATTGTGTGGAAGCGCGATTCGTCCGAAAATAGGATGTATGATACGAATACTGCATCATTGTCCAGCGTGCCTAATAGCCACCGACATAAATGCATTCCAGCTTCGAAATCCCGCCCATGGAACTCCTGGTGTAACTCAGGAGAGTACGGGACGGCTGGCTGTGCAGTCGCCCTTGTACTAATGTGTCGATTATTACGATCTGCCTCCAGATCGGCCTGTTCTGGTTCACACGATGTAATGGGCCTACCGCGGACTGGTGGCTGCTGCTAAATGTCGTATCGCCTGTCGGGATACCGTTCCTGGTACAGATATTGTGTGTCTTTCTTCCCCATAAGTGAGGACCATGTCAAGACAAGAGGCGCTAACCAGCGGAGTAACATCGTCATTCTACTGTTTACATCATACCGATGCGAAAAATACTTCAATGATGCAGTATTCGAGCCGCCGTTGGAACATTGTTGCGCTAACGCCGCCGCACTGCTGGGAGCATGACGAGAGCACTGCACTGTTCGTTACGTCAGTGGACGTCACTACATGATTTCAAGGCGTCATTTTTTCCGAATGGACGAAATAATCTGTCGGTAGGATTGAGAATCGTGTGGAGAATGTGCTCGCTGTATATTAGTATCGGTAGTTCGCTGTGAGACGTGCAAGCGTAAACATCGAACGCGCTGTTCTGTTGTGTACTGTGAGGTAGAGTGTTTCGAGTGGTATTAGTACAAAGTGCAAGACAATGGCAAGCTTAAATATTAGGAAGAATACAGTAAAATGTGCATTTCCTGATAAACTAAACAAACCCGGACCGGCAGAAATTCATGAGTGGATTGAAACAGTTTTAAAATTAAATGTTGATCAAGTGGAAGCAATACAACTGGACAATTTGGAAACAGCAGTGTACATAAAATTAACCAGCAAACTTCTGATGGAGCGCATTCTCACTTCAACAGCAGGAAAATCTCAGGTAAAGAAATTCAATGGTTCATTTTCGGAGGTAATTATCACATGTGCTGATGTGGACACGAAACTAGTCCGGATAATGAATCTTCCTATTGAAATGGCCAATGAACGCGTGGCAACTTATTTCAGTAAATATGGGAAAGTTAGGGACATACGTAATGAAAAATGGTCTTCTACATACACATTTAATGTATTTAGTGGCATTAGAGCTATGCGTATCGAATTACAAAGTGCTATCCCGACAATCGTGACAATTGAGGGATATCGAGCTCAGGTACTTTATGAAGGACAACCAAAAACATGCTATTATTGTCGTGGTAGTGACCATCTCCGACAAGATTGCCCGGTAAGGCGAGGAGCAACTTCGACAGGTGAAACAGGTAGTAGGCTTATGAGTCAAGTAGTTGCAGGGCACTCCACTGCCCTATCTCTCGCGAGCGACACAGTTGTAAACACAGGCAGGAGCGACAAGCTGGACTCACAACAGGTTATCGGTCTTGAGTCACAAGAACAGACCAGCCGGGGACATAAACAAGATACACTACACGAAGTTCAAGTTATCACAACGGAAGCAGAGATACATCCCCTTCCAAATAACCTTCTAACACATGGACAAGGCAACTCAGTCGATGTGCACGGACCAGAAACAGACACACAAGCAGCTCATGTCGGCACTGTAGGACTGGAACAATCTACGGATCACATTCAAGTTGAAGAACACTCACCCCACCATAACACAAATGTCCCTGAACTTACGACAGGAAACGAACTTATTAATTCTGACCTCGCAAATACAGACTGTGACGTAACCAGTTTGTTGGCAGACAAGTTAAATAGTTCTAGTTACCCCACCACTAGCAGTCCTCCGAAGGAAGATATGGAACTAGATACTGATGATAGTAACACCACCGAAAATTTGACAGGTCATAGTGAGACTCCTAAACAGCTGTGGTCAGATGACCTTGAACCCTCGCCTCATTCACTGCTTAACGACATTAGCGAAGTTCCCTCAAGTCAGATTATTCCGCCAGAGAAAAACGTTAAAAAGCTAAAAACTACCCAGTCCACCAAAGATGGCGTCCATAAGTCAGTACAACCTTATATCAGCCCAAAGGATCCTCGAAGACAAGGAGGGAGGATAGGTGAGAGACGGTAGTTTGGCAATGTCTGTCAGATCCAAGGGCTCGACAGTTCAGTTTGGTATCCAGATGAATGTTATATTCCTCATGCTATTTACGTACACTATAATGACCTTAAACATTAACTGTATCCAGATAGGCAGCAAGCAGCAGCTTCTTAAGAAATTAATTCGTGACCAAGATGTTGATATAGCATTGTTACAGGAGGTTGCTACAGATGATTTACTTCATATATTTGGGTATGAAAGAATAGTAAATATCAACGAGACCAAACGAGGTACAGCTATATATATATAAAAGATACAATTCCCCATACAGCTCCAGTTTTTCTTCCCAGTTCCCGTGGTATCAGTTTCAACATAAAAGGACTTCTAATTGTAAATATTTATGCACCTTCTGGTTCTCAGGCGAGAGCCGAACGAAATGAATTCTATACAAGTGATATCATACATCTAATTAAAAATCATAGAGATCGCATGGTTATTGGCGGGGATTTTAATGCAGTTATCAATGCTAGAGATCAGAGCGGGAGTTTTCAGAATTGTATAGCCTTGTCAACTCTAGTGAAAGGGCTCAAACTGATATACACCTGGGAATTACAAGCATCATCCGACCCAGGCTATACATATTTTTGCGCGAAAGGAGCATCGAGATTAGACCGAATATATGTCAGTCAAAGTCTGCAAGAGCATGTTGGGAATGCTGATGTGTGCCCCGTCGAATTTTCGGACCATGCAGCATATATATGTAAATTAAAGCAATCAGAGCTGGGGGTAGCTCGGGGAAGGGGTGTATGGAAACTAAATACGAGTATTCTCAACAGTGAAGAACTGCAGGAACAGTTTTCTGTGCAGTGGCAACTATGGAGGAAACATCATTCACGTTATACAACGAGACTTGAGTGGTGGTTATCCTATGCAAAGCCGAATGTAATCAAATTCCTGAAACGGTTTAGTGCTCAGTATACTCGACAGCTCAATCAAAAATCCGAATTCTTTTACAAGTGTTTACGTCAGCTTTATAGGGAAGATCCCAGGAACCCATTAACATATCTCCGTATCAAGAAAACAAGAGCACTTCTCCTCAAACTACACAGAGAAATGATTGAAGGACTTAAAATACGAGCACGAGATCATCGGAATACTACCGATGAAATGTCATCATTGTACCATCTCATTCGTGAGAGTAAACGAGGCAAACAAAAATATATTTCGAAACTGGCATCGTCAAGTGGTGAGTCTTCTGGGGATGTCAATATCATTAAGAACACAATTGAGCATTTCTTTACACAATTGTATGAACAAACGAATGATGTTCGTCTTGACAGCAACAGCGCCTTTTTTGATTCTGTTCGAGGACGACTGACACATGTGCAACAAGACTATCTTATTGAAGAATTGCGGGAGGAAGACATTTATGAAGCCATACAGCGCAGTCTGCCTAACAAATCCCCAGGATTAGATGGCCTTGGACGAGAATTCTACCTGACATTTTGGCCAGTTATCAAGGAAGACCTTACGATAGCTTTAAATGATGTGTTATATTCAAGACCAAATATACGTCGCCTAAAAGAGGGATTGATTGTACTGGTACCAAAAAAGCCTAATCCTAAGAGTATAGATGATTACAGACCAATTACTCTGCTGAATTTCGATTACAAGTTACTCACCCGATGTCTTAAACAGCGCCTGACCTTCCTTATGTCCGATGCTTTAGGGGCACACCAATCGTGCGGAGCTCCCGGTAGGAGCATTATACACTCAGTATGTGCAATAAGAGACATTATCAGTGATTGTAGGGTAAGAAGGCAGTGTAAACAACTAATATCTTTAGATTTCGATCACGCGTTTGACAGAGTGAATCATACCTATTTAATTGCTGTTCTACGTGCAATGGGACTAGACAACCGCTTTATTGCTATCCTACAACATGTTCTTCAGGGAGGTTCTACGAAGGTCCAATTTAATGGTTTTTTTACTAAGGCAATTAACATAAAAACAGGAGTACAACAAGGATGTCCGTTATCTATGTTATTATTTGTGCTATCTCTGGAACCACTATTGAGTAATTTAGCATGTTTACGCGACCGAGATATGATGGAAATCCTTGCCTTTGCTGATGATGTCACTATCATTGCGGACCGCAGAACAAACGCACAAGATCTTCAAAAAACTATCAGTGACTACTGCAATATATCTGGTGCACAGCTGAACGTTAATAAATCGTGTTTGTTAAAACTAGGAGCAAGCCATATAATTGATAAACCTTTGCTAAACTGGGTAACAGTTCAGAACGAGGTAAAAATTTTAGGCCTTAGTTGTTTTAACAGTACTCACCAAATGATCCAGCGTAACTGGGGCAAAACAATGAATGTGATACGCGGACTGTTACAGCGAGAAAAATACAGGAATTTATCATTACTGCAAAGAATTCAGTACATCAATACATACATAATCAGTAAACTGGGTTACATGGGTCAAATCCTACCTCTGCCTCGGGTATCCGGTATTAAGATAATGTCTGCTGTAGGATGGTACATATGGCAAGGTTCAATCCTAAGGGTGAATCGTGATACTTTAACTCTGTCAAGATCTACTGGTGGATTAGGACTCAAGAATATCCAGAATCATGTGACAGCCTTATTCCTCAATCGACACATAAAATTCCTTATTGGTGAGGGTCATCCGTATTCTCAAAATTTTCTCCAACAGTGGTGCAGTTTACAGCAGATGCCTAACCCTCCCCCTTTCCATGATGTAGATAAATTCGCCCCTCATGCGCGATATTTGAAATATGAAATGAGCTATCTACCACAAACTTTTATGAACAATAACGTGACCTCGAAAAGCATCTATATGTTTCTGCAGCGTAGCCAATATGTAGCTCCCAGGATTCAGCAGTCTATTTTGGTATGCAACTGGAATCGCATCTGGAGGAATATTACGCATCGGGTTCTTCCTCTTGAACTTCAAGCAAAGTGGTATATAGTTGTTCATGATATTGTGCCGACAAATAGTAAACTGTATAATATTCGTATGGCAGAAAGTTTACTATTTACCGTGTGTCGCAGAGGAGAAGACACTCTTCTCCACCGTCTGCATGATTGTGCCCGTGTTACGCAAGCTTGGCGATATGTGACGTACATCATCAAACGGACTGCTCGATCCCAACATTTTGAAGTACCACCGGAATGGCTTGTCCGCCCCACCTTTGGGACAACTTCAGCTCATTTTACATCTGTGCTCGTGTTAGTGCTTGCAGTGTACGTGCATACAGTATTAAAAACTCCTGGAACTTGGAACTCTCGACACAATAGTTTGTGTCCAGATATTCAAGATGGTATTGGTCAAGTTTTATCGTCACCAAAAGCTAAATATGTGGGGGAATATAGTCCGTTATTGTACTCAATCATGGAAGACTTCTATACTGAAAACAACATGAATAATTAAGCAACTTATTTATTTTTAATGTCTTTTGTAATTCTCCGAAACTTGTGCTACTGTTTCAGCTCGGTAAAGCCAAAAAGAGTGTGTTGCTATTTTATTTATTTTATTATTTGTATTTATTTTCATCCTAACGCTTACATAATAATGCTTTCTAACAACAATAGTGCCAAGTTATCAAAGCAAAAAGAGACCTTTTACTTTGTTTACTCTCTATATTTCTACTAAGACACTGTTTGTTAAATTTGTAATGTCATCTATGTCATTATTGGTTTTGTATTCTGTATGTGTACCAACTGCGCCGCAGGATTAGGCACAAGAACTCTTCATTGTTTTTACCCAAGACCAGGTCGTAATGGTCATCAATTAATGTCATAGCAATGTAAGAATGTTCAAGAACTGACAAGTGGTAGTGGAAGTGGAACGGACTTACTGTAGACGAGGAGACATGTAAACCTACCAACTGTAAAACTTGTAAGCATGTATTTGTATCAATAAAAAGGTGTAAAAAAAAAAAAAGTACCACACAGTACGCCTGCAAGGGAATAGCCACCTTATAAGCATCTCGCACGTTAGTTGGGTTGCATGAAACCACAGTGGAAGGGGCGGCTGAATTGCAGGGTATATAATATAATATTATATGCACTTCTAAACTCATAACTCAGTTATTCACCCAGTGACCGCTTCTGTGGTGTAGTAGTTAGCCCCGGAGCCAGGTTCGATTCTCGGCTCTGCCACGTCATTTGAAAAGTGGTACAGGGGTTGGAACGGAGTCCACTCAGCCTCGGGAGGTCAGCTGAGTCGAGGTGGGTTCGATTCCCAGCTCAGCCATCTTGGAAGTGGTTTTCCGTGGTTTCCCACTTATGCTCCATGCAAACCCCGGGATACCTAACTTAAGGTCACGGCCGCTTCCTTCCCGCTTCTTTGTCTATCCCTCCTAATGTTCCCATCCCCTCGCAAGGCGGTGCTGGTCCTCCTTCCCAGTTGTATTCCCAGACCGAAAGTCTCGCGCTCCAGGACACTGCCCTTTCCCTCGCTGAGTTCGAGGGTAAACAGACTAAGAAAAGAAAGAGAGAAAGAAAACTAAGCAAAGAATACATTTATTTATTTATTTATTTATTTATTTATTTATTTATTCATTTATTTATTTATTTATTTATTTATTTATTTATTTATTTATTTATTTAATTTAAACATTGCCTTTTACACAAGTGGCCACCAATTAAAAAAGACAGTGCATAGAACATTTAAAAATAACATAAAAAGGTTTAAGAAAAACGAAAAGACGAGAACGAAAGAAAATAAACGAAATGATTAGTTAATATTATCAGTTGAAACATTCTACAGTAACAGGAGATACTCTTCTTCTTCTTCTTCCTCCTAATCTGTTTACCCTCCAGGGTCAGTTTCTCCCTCGAACTCAGCGAGGGATCCCACCTCTACCGCCTCAAGGGCAGTGTCCTGGAGCGTGACACTTTGGGTCTGGGAATACAACTGGGGAGGAGGACCAGGGGCCTTGTGGGGGAAGGGAAGATCGGAACGGATAGACAAGGAAGACGAAAGGTGCCAACCGTGGCCGTAAGTTAGGATATCCCTATATTTGCCTGGAGGAGAAGTGGGAAACCACGGAAACCACTTCTAGGATGGCTGAGGTGGGAATTGAACCCACCTCTACTCAGTTGACCTCCCGAGGCTGAGTGGACCCCATTCCAGCCCTCGTACCACTTTTCATATGTCGTGGAGAGCCGGAAATCGACCCCAGGCCTCCGGGGGTGGCAGCTAACTACTGAACCACAGTCGTGGACTCTGCTTAAATGATGTGAAAGAACTTGGAACATGTCACTTGATGTCCTCTATCCTCGTTATTATTATTATTGTACCGGTTGGTACACCTATACGCCGCACATTTGAATTTTCCGCTTTCAATTACTCCTCTACTGGAGAAACTCTGAACCTTATAAACTGAATTAATTCAGCCATTTATCTGAAGATGTCACTGTGTTAATTCCGAATTGTTTTTGTTTACTAATTATCAAGAAGTGTGGACATTCTCTCACAGATGTCTCTACCAAAAACTACAATCATGCACCCTGGTGCGAAGTGATGGAACTTTTCTTGAAGATATTTTATACTCATAAGTTTTCCTATAACTAAATTTCGTTCTTTCGTTTGTCGGTTGGCAATATTAAGCTTTCTTTCCGCCTGTTTTGAACTTAGCCAATCAGTAATTTCTGTAATTAATTTTCCACCTATCAGAGGTTTCTTCTTCGAATTTCCATGTGCAACTCTTAGCTACCCAATAAAGTTGAGTGGGTGTGTCTTTATTATTCATGAAAGGTCTCGAATCTTCCATGAGGGTTCAAAAACTGCCGATTTTCATGGCTCGTCGCCACTTCAACAACATCTAGCTTAGTGTATGGAAGTATAGCAGGGGGCGGGTTGCGCCTCTTCCTTCGAGAAAAATACCACGGAAACCCATCTTCAGGGATGCTGACAGTGGGGCTCGAACCCACTATGTCTCGAATGCAAGCTGACAGCTAACCGCACGGCCAACTCGCCCGGTTAATGAAGAAAGAAACAAGCCGTACAAATTGAGGCTGAAAGAGGAAAATTGTCCTTGTGTTCGAACAAAATTGTGATGATCCTTTGTTCCCATTACACACAATGTTGGCAGGCACGCCCCTCACTGCTTGAGATGGCAACCTGGCGTACACCTGCCGGCTGGACAAGGTTTCTGACTCGTACAGGGTTATTTTTTCTATTTTCCTCGTTAATTATAATCATGGTTTTGAAATAATTACTTTTTGAAGGAATAGTTTTCTTATTTGCATAGCGTCCGTGGCTCCGGCCTTTCACAGCTGGATACCGTGGTTCACATCCCGGTCACTCCATGTGAGATTTGTGCTGGACAAAGCGGAGGCGGGACTCCGGATTTGCCTGTCATCTTTCATTGCAGCATCACAATCACTGTCCCAGAGAAGCGCAACAGGCACATTTCCTATCCTCGCTGCTAGATGGGGCTTCATTCTAACCCGGTCGAATGACTGGAAACAAGCTGTGGATTTCCATGTCTATAAGTTCTTCAGCCGCCCTTGGTCATCGATCTCGGTTAATGAAGACGTATCGAATAGCCGGTGTTAATGTGGGTTCTGTTGCTGTTAGGTCCTTTAGGGGATTGGGATATTTTTAGTCATCAGTCCCATGCTCTAGTAAGTGTGGAAATGGCCTGATCATCTGTGTCGCTACGAGGTTTGTAAGATTGTGTGGTATTATAATTTTTCCAGGGTAGAGTTAGGATAGGTACTCCAGGACATGAAGTATGCTACTATCCTCGTTTTGCATTGCATAAATGGAGAATGAACAAAGCAAACTCATGCTGGCGTATATGTAAACAACGTTCCTTGGGTCAAGGAAATAATACATGGGATAGGATATCCAAATGGGTAGTACTGAAAGTGAATTATTAAAGTACATCGAACGTTTTGTTTCAAACGGATAATGTACATGTTATTAAATGACATAAATTAACGTACCTACAGTTCATCCTTCCTAACGAAAAGAACATGTATGCTGATAGAATAAAGAATCATTAACTTATTGCTGCGTTTGTAGTGCTTATTAACCGCATCAAAATTCAAGTTTACGGGCTGAGTGGCTCAGACGGTTAAAGCATTGGCATCCTGGTCATTACTTGGCAAGCTTAATCCTGACTCAGTCTGGTGGTATTTTAACCTGCTCAAATACGTCAGATTTCTATCAGTAGACTTACTGGCACGTTAAAGAATACACGTGGGACAAGATTCCGGCACCTCGGAGTCCCAAGAACCGTAAGAAGTAGTGGAACGTAAGCAAATAACATTATTATTGTTGTTGTTATTATTATTAAAATAAAAGCTATCCGTCACACTCAAACTTTGTAGCTCTTAATTTGTCAGAATGCACGAAAAAGAAAATAGTGAACTGTCAACAACTCCTAAATTACTGGAACATGCACTTCAAAGTTCGAAATGTCCCCCGTTAACTCGACGACAGACTTCCATGTGGTGACACCATAAATGCCACACCCACCTCCACATCTCCATTTCCACTTGGTACACCAAGTCTTTGAACTCGGGCAGCTGACGGGACTGCGTTCTAGTGGTCGACAAGCGTACATGAGCCACGTAGTGGAACGTCGTCGAGAGGCTCTGGAGCCAGTCAGTCGTGCAGTCAGCTCCAATGGTCCAAGAAGCAGATCTCCCGAATTTTCAGCCTTAATATTTTTAGAAAACATGTGCTGCAAATGACCTTGGTGAATGGCATGAGGGTTTTCTTCTGCTCATGCATGGGCATTGTGAAAAATAATTATCCCCCCCCCAGCCCCCCCCCCTCCCCGGTAAAGGATGCCTCATCTGTAAACAACTCAGTGTGCATTACGTTCACATTGTTACAAGAACCAGGTAAGAATTCAGCTCTTGGTAGGTAATCCGCTTCTTGTTCTTTTTTTACAATTTCCTATCCCATCGTCTTACTGCGACGATCGGATAGGAAAGGACTAGGAATGGGAAAGAAGCAACCATGGCCTTAATTAAGATACAGCCGCACCATCTGCCTGGTGTGAAAATAGGAAATCACGAAGAACCATCTTGAGGGCTGATAACTACGTGAGGCTACTTGCTCAGTGAGATGCTGAACTTTGTGGTACAGTCGGGCCCTCTTCGACAAGTTTTCTTTTAAATCCTTCTTCCCGCCGAAGCTCCAAGGGCTCGCGATACGATCTACGGCACTCAACCCGAGAATGAAGCGAGCCTGAGTCCCAGAGCCTAGGGTACACAGCGGCGAACGTTTGGCTACACAGCTTCTTCTCCGCATGTGCACTTTCTCCAGCTGCTCCGTAAACGAGGTGAATATCAGCTAATTGGGTACATGTAAATGTTTCTGTTGTGTAATCAATTGGCCACAGTGATGTGGGGCAGGCAATGACAGTGGGGCAGGTAGCGTGGAGTGTCGCATTCGCTTGTGCTGACGTCACCAACTGGTGTGTCGAGCCACGGCCTGCTACACATGACAGTTCCATAGTGATGACGTCCAGGTTGTATGGTATCTGGCACCTTAATCGTCAACAGCGATTGCAGCGGGTCCTCTAGAAACCACTTGGACTACATTTACGAAATAAAAACAAACATACGCCTCAACCCAGGCTCGGCCCCTCGACCTCCTGCATGCTAACCCAAAACTCTATCCACTGTACCAACTGTACAGCACGACAAACATGTGCTGACAGAGGTAGTTACCCTACATGTCGTTACAGTGTTGCCAGATTGCCATTCTTCAACGTCCTTTACCTGCCGGATATACTCGCAGGAAGAACTAACGCCCGGGTGCGCGAATTTCGGTTCAACCTGTATACAATACACCATTGGTACGACGGGACCTTCGATATTTAATTTCTATCCATTCAATTTGTAATTATTTCGCTGCCGTATATGCTAATTAGACTAGATAAAGGGAAACGAGGGAGAATAGTAATAACAATACGAAAATTTGAAAAGAACTGAAGTCCTGAGTCCGATGGGATATAACTGAACTTTCAGGATTTTTAAAATTACAACTCACAATCCGTAGATATTGAATGTTGCGAACATGCATCACTGGACACATAGAGCAGGTATTATGTTCTAGTGGATTAGTCATTAATAATTCAACATATTTCGATATAAACTTACGTTATTACCACGAACATGCGGTATTTAACATCAAAGAGCAAACAAGATTGCCCCTCAACTGATTCAGTACAAGGATATCACTCATAGATCGCGGACCATAATCCTGCTGTGACGTCATCAGCTCGAGCTGCTCGAACTGCGCTCAAGCCCATCCATCCCTAACTGAGCATTACGTCACTCGGCAGCTGCGTAATATCATTTAACAATGTCTTGAGATTCAAACATTTAAAATAAAAACAAGAATGCATTTTGGAATAAATCAATAGAGCGAAAGCATGTTGTTGTTGTTGTTGTCATCAGTCCATAGACTGGTTTGATGCAGCTCTCCATGCCACCCTATCCTGTGCTAACCTTTTCACTTCTACGTAACTATTGCATCCTACATCTGCTCTAATCTGTTTGTCATATTCATACCTTGGTCTACCCCTACCGTTCTTGCCACCTACACTTCCTTCAAAAACCAACTGAACAAGTCCTGGGTGTCTTAAGATGTGTCCTATCATTCTATCCCTTCTCGTCAAATTTAGCCAAATCGATCTCCTCTCACCAATTCGATTCAGTATCTCTTCATTCGTGATTCGATCTATCCATCTCACCTTCAGCATTCTTCTGTAACACCACATTTCAAAAGCTTCTATTCTCTTTCTTTCTGAGCTAGTTATCGTCCATGTTTCACTTCCATACAATGCCACGCTCCACACAAAAGTCTTCAAAAACCTCTTTCTAATTCCGATATCAATGTTTGAAGTGAGCAAATTTCTTTTCTTAAGAAAGCTCTTCCTTGCTTGTGCTAGTCTGCATTTTATGTCCTCCTTACTTCTGCCATCGTTGGTTATTTTACTACCCAAGTAACAATATTCATCTACTTCCTTTAAGACTTCGTTTCCTAATCTAATATTTCCTACATCACCTGCCTTCGTTCGACTGCACTCCATTACTTTTGTTTTGGACTTATTTATTTTCATCTTGTACTCCTTACCTAAGACTTCATCCATACCATTCAGCAACTTCTCGAGATCTTCTGCAGTCTCAGATAAAATAACAATATCATCGGCAAATCTCAAGGTTTTGATTTCCTCTCCTTGGACTGTGATTCCCTTTCCAAATTTCTCTTTGATTTCCTTTACTGCCTGTTCTATGTAAACATTGAAAAGGAGAGCGGACAAACTGCAGCCTTGCCTCACTCCTTTCTGGATTGCTGCTTCTTTTTCAAAGCCCTCGATTCTTATCACTGCAGACTGATTTTTATACAGGTTGTAGATAATTCTTCGTTCTCGGTATCTGATCCCTATCATCTTCAGAATCAAAAATAGCCTGGTCCAATCAACATTATCGAATGCCTTTTCTAGATCTACGAATGCCATGTACGTGGGCTTGTCCTTCTTGATTCGATCCTCTAAGATCAGACGTAAAGTCAGGATTGCTTCACGTGTTCCTACATTTCTTCTGAAGCCAAATTGATCTTCCCCCAACTCAGCTTCAACTAGTTTTTCCATTCTTCTGTAAATAATACGTGTTAAAATTTTGCAGGCATGAGATACTAAACTAATAGTGCGGTAGTTTTCACACCTGTCAGCACCGGCTTTCTTGGGAATAGGTATAACAACATTCTGCCGAAAATCGGTTGGGACTTCTCCTGTCTCATACATCTTGCACACTAAATGAAATAACCTTACCATGCTGGTTTCTCCTAAGGCAGTCAGTAATTCAGAGGGAATATCATCAATTCCAGGTGCCTTGTTCGTATTTAGGTCACTCACAGCTCTGTCAAACTCTGACCTCAAAATTGGGTCTCCCATTTCATCAGCATCAACAGCCTCTTCATGTTCCAGAACCAAATTATCTACATCGTTACCTTGATACAACTGTTGGATATGCTCCTGCCATCTTTCTGCTTTGTCTTCTTTCCCTAGAAGTGGCTTTCCATCTGAGCTCTTAATATTCATGCACCTACATTTCCTTTCTCCAAAGGTTTCCTTGATTTTCCTGTATGCAGCATCTACCTTTCCCAGGACCATACAGCCTTCGACATCCTTGCACTTCTCCTTCAGCCATTCTTCCTTAGCTACCTTGCACTTTCTATCCACTTCATTCTTTAATCGCCTGTATTCTTTTCTGCCCTCTTCATTTCTAGCATTCTTGTATTTTCGTCGTTCATCAATCAGGTCTAGTATCTCCTGAGTTATCCACTGATTCTTAGTTGATCTTTTCTTCCTAACATTTCTTCAGCAGCCCTACTGACTTCATTTTTCATGACTCTCCACTCTTCCTCTACTGTGTTTCCTTCGGCCTTTTCATTTAGTCCTTGTGCAACATGTTCCTTGAAACAATCCATCACACTCTTTTCTTTCAACTTGTCTAGATCCCATCTTTTTGCATTCTTTCCTTTCTTCAATTTCTTCAACTTCAGATGGCATTTCATGACCAACAAGTTGTGGTCAGAGTCCACGTCTGCTCCTGGGAAAGTTTTGCAATCCGACACCTGGTTTCTGAATCTCTGCCTAATCATAATGAAGTCTATTTGATACCTTCCAGTGTCTCCAGGTCTCGTCCACGTATACAGCCGTCGTTTGTGGTGTTTGAACCAAGTATTGGCGAGGACTAAATTATGGTCAGTGCAGAATTCAACCAGCCGACTTCCTCTTTCGTTCCTTTGTCCCAATCCAAATTCTCCTACTGTGCTACCTTCTCTTCCTTGGCCTACCACTGCGTTCCAGTCTCCCATCACAATTAGATTCTCGTCACCTTTGACATATTGTATTAAATCTTCTATCTCCTCATATATTCTTTCAATTTCTTCATCATCCGCTGAACTAGTAGGCATATAGACCTGCACTATTGTGGTGGGCATTGGTTTGGTGTCTATCTTGGCGACAATAATTCTTTCACTATGCTTATCCGCTGCCCTATTTTCTTATTCATTATTAAACCAACTCCTGCATTACCCCTGTTTGATTTCGTGTTGATAATTCGGTAGTCGCCTGACCAAAAATCCTGTTCTTCCTGCCAACGTACTTCACTTATACCAACTACATCTAACTTTAGCCTACCCATCTCCCTTTTCAGATTCTCTAATCTACCACAACGATTGGAACTTCTAACATTCCACGCTCCGACTCGCAGAATGTCAGTATCCATCTTCCTGATGATCGCCCCCTCTCGTGTAGTCCCCACCCGGAGATCCGAATGGGGGACTAGTTTACCTCCGGAATATTTTACACGGGAGGAAGCCATCATCAGTACATCATTCATACAGAGAGAGCTGCATGTCCTCGGGAGGTAGTTATGGCTGTAGTTTCCCGTTGCTTTCAGCCGTGTAGCAGTATCAACACAGCTAAGCCATGTTGAGTATTATTACAAGGCCGTATCAGTCAATCATCTAGACTGCCGCCCTTGCAGCTTCCGAAAGGCTGCTACCCCCCTTTCGATGAACCATTCGTTAGTCTGGTCTCTCAACAGATACCCATCCGATATGGTTGCACCTGCGGCTCGGCTATCTGCATCATTGGGACACGCAAGCCTCCCCACCGCGGCAAGGTCACATGGTTCGCAGAGGAGGAGCGAAAGCATAAGTAATAATAATAGGAAGAAGAACTGACTACTCGTAATCAATGCTCTGCCTAGAAAACACTCATCAACGTTTATAACTCTGGATCTCCACGGGTGTATAATGTCCTATTCTCTAATGCCAGATTGATTAACTGGACGGTAGAGCGCATTCTGGCATCTCGGTGCCTCCGAAAACCGTACAGGACGTGAAACCTATTATTATTATTATTATTATAACGAAAGCTAGACCGGCATCACCTCGTCACCCCTCTTCCCCAGCGACAAGGGGAGGAGCACACCAACATGCGTTGGCAGGTTCAACAACTCCTATACTCGGCTAGGCCTACTGTAGTTGAACACGTGACTCAACGACACGAGGACACTATGACATAACCAGCGCTTCCTACTACGGCAATTGAAAACACATTAGGTCCTGATATATTTGGCTCGTTTATAGGGAAACTAATAGGACAAGGTAAAACGTACATATTATGTGCTGTGAGATGTACTTTTCTTTATCGACTAGCAAAATATCTGCACGTATACCCCTCACAACCTGTATAGGTTGCCAAGCCAGGATATCTCATATCTTGTAGTAATTTCTAGAGTGCCTAAAGCCTAGAGATACATAGTTCTCGTCTTACCTAGTGATGTGTTGCATAATACTGTAGTGGATTACACATAACGTAGCTACGTAAATAATACTAATAAGTAGATGTAAACATTTCATTGCCATACCTCACACGTCATATTAATAATAATAATAATAATAATAATAATAATAATAATAATAATAATAATAATTCGAGCTCCATGGGTTAAAGGATATTGTTTTCAGTCTATTACACTTGCGTTTTGTGATGGTCAAGTAGAGAGCTGGAGAGTATCACGGGACTGCCAGATAATAACGTACTTACGTCAGCGACAACAGCGCTCAAGATAGCCCCACATGAGACACAATGCGGTCCACTAAATCTTCTTACCGATAGCAAAGTTTATCTTTCATTATTTTCAAGACACTCTGATAATCCTCATGATTGATTACCTCTTATAATTTGCATTTTCACCAACGCTTTTAAAAATGCAAATCGGATTGAAAAAGACGGCGATGTGCGTCTTCTTGACATGAATGATTGATTATGAAAACTAGAATTACGACCCTCATAACCACGTTACGCACACTCGCGGTACTGTTGTTGTTTGATGCCACCCTATCCTCTACGTAATTAATAAAGCCTACCCTCGCGACCTACGCTTCCCTCAAAAACGAAATGAAAAAGACCTGGGTGTCTTAAGATCCATTGTGTGCCTTCTTCCGGTCAAATTTCTCCAAATCGATCTTCTCTCACCAAAGCGATTCAGTATCTCCTCATTCGTGATTCGATCTCCTCATGTCACCTTAAGCATTCTTCCGTAACACCACATTTCAAAACCTTCTATTCTCTTCCTTTCTGAGCGAGTTATCGTCCATGTCTGCCCTCCATACAGTTCCACGCTCCACACGAATCTTTTTAATTCCTATATCAACGTACGAAGTGAGCAAAAGCCTTCCTTGTTGTGCTAGCCTGCCTTAGCGGTGGTGATGATTATTGTTTTACGCAACTATCCTCTATAGAACACTAATCAGAGCGAAAAACTGAAACGGATTCGACACTTCGAGAAATGAAGGTATCGGCTAAAGAAAAACAAGGGCTTCGGAGATCGTGGTAATGGAAGACTCGCTAGGCCTCGATAGCGTCGAGGTCGGAAAAGAACAAGAGTTGCTAGATGACTGAGCTAAGGGTCCCATGGTCACCCTGTCGTTCGACTGTGAGCAACTTGTCGAGATCTTACCGCCGATTAGTTAAACCTAGAACCATTAGTATTGCTTACAAATCGCCCTTGTCTTAAAACCGATCTGTTCCCATTCAACTCCTATATGCGTGTCCATTGGGTGAACTTAACCTTATTTATTGCGTACAAATGACCTGTGGTATGTCAGACCGTTACCTGTATTCTCTCTAAAATACATCTTCATACATGAACGACATCTCCACTACGAACATAGAGATTACCCGTATTCTTCAAGGAAATGAATGTATTAGGATTTTCTTTTTTGTACAGCAGCTTCCTTACAAGTATCACGTTGTAGAGAATTCAGTAACATCTTTACAACAAATCCTGAGAGATATTCAATGATATTCTGTGATAATAAACCTAACACCTATCCATTTATGCAAGCTTACTAATCCTTCCACTGTAATTTTAACAGCAATTTTGACAACATCCTTACAACATAATCCTTAAAGAATGAAATACACCTACATAATTAGTAATATGACCCAAAAACCTCAATCTATAACCTAGTGTTGCAGTAATATTATTATTATTATTATTATTATTATTATTATTATTATTATTATTATTATTATTATTATTATTATTATTGTTATTATTATTATTATTATTATTATTATTATTATTATTATTATTATTATTATTATGTACGCCTCTGCGGTGTAGCGTTTAGCGTGATTAGCTGCCACACTCAGAAGCACGGGTTCCATTCCCGGCTCTGCACTGAAATTTGAAAAGTGGTACGAGCGCTGGAACGGGGTCGAAACAGCCTCGGGAGGTCAAATGAGTGCAGGATGGTCCGATTCCCAGAAGTGTTTTTTGTGGTTTCCCATTTCTCCTCCAGGCAAATGTCTGGATGGTCACGGCCGCTTGTCTAGCCCATAAGGTCGCTGTTCAGCATAGCAGTGAGGTACTGGTCGTCTCCCCAGTTGTATGCTCCGACCCAGGACACTGCCCTTGAGGCGGTAGAGGTGGGAATTCTCGCTGAGTCCGAGGGAAAAACCAACCCTGGAGGGTAAACTGATTAAGAAAGAAAGATTTTTTTTTTTGCTAGTTGCTTTACGTCGCACCAATACAGATAAGTCTTATGGCGACGATGGGACAGGAAAGGGCTAGGAGTGGGAAGGTAGCGGCCGTGGTCTTAATTAAGGTACATCCCCAGCATTTGCCTGGTGTGAAAGTGGGAAACCACGGAAAACCATCTTGAGGGCTGCCGATAGTGGGGTTCGAACCTACTGGATACTGGCCGCACTCCATCACATTACCGTCCCCTACATCATCTTTAATGGTAAATTTAATGTCCGACACTTTGGTTCAATGGTCAGCGTTGAGGCCTTCGGTTTAGACGGTCCCAGCTTTGATTTTAATCGAATCTGATTAATTCTTGTGGCTCGGGGACTGGGTGTTTGTGTTTGTCCCAACACATTCCTCTTCATATACACACTACATACTTCACTACGAACCACCACAAAACGATGCAATAGTGATTGCATATCTCCATATAGGGTTTGCGTCAGGGCCAAACGCACATGTGCGATACAGTTCCTTCGTCCAATCACCATTCTACCACACAGAAGTAAGATGGCGGCGGCCGCACTAGCACCAGCGCTCCCAGTGTGATGCAGCCTTTCTGGATTGCTGCTGCTATTCTTATCACTACAGAATGATCTTTGTATAACTCTTCTTTGTCGGTATCTGATGCCGATCACCTTCAGCTTGCTCCAATCAACATTATGGAATGCATTTCCTAGATCTACGTGGGCTTGACCTTCTTAATTCGGCATTCTAAGATCAGGCGTACAGTTATGATGCTGGCAGATAGATCAACTGTCTTTCCATTCTTCTCTAAATAATACGAGTTAAAATTGTGCTGGCCTAAGATAGTAAACTAATGGTGCGGTAGTCACACCGGCTTTCTTCGGAACACGTATAGCAACACTGTGCCGAAAATCGGATGGGACTTCTCCTGTCTCATACATCTTACACACTAAATGGAATAACCTCGGCATGCTGGTTTCTCCTAAGGCAGTCTGTCATTCAGAGGGAATATCGTCAGTTCCAGGTGCCTTGTTCCTATTTAGGTCCCTCAAAGCTCTGTCGAATTCTGAACTGAAAATTGGCTCTCCAATTTCACGAGCATTAACAGTTGCTTCTTGTTTCAGAATATTACCATCTATTTCTTATCCTTGTTACAATTGTTTAATGTGTTCCTGACTTTTTTCCCTAGAAGTGGTTTTCTATCTGAGCTTTAATGTTCATACAGTGAGTTTTCCTGTCTGCAGCATCTACACAACCTTCAACATCGTTGCAGAGACTGAAACTGAAACTGAAGGTAGTGTACAGGTGTGAGGCGCTGCAACAGGCTTAAACAGCTTCCTAGATGTTTCTATTTCAGGTCACATTAAAATGGGCACTACACACTATTGCATGTTTCACGTTAATTTCATTCCGCCGTTTGCACGCATGAATCTAACTGTTTGCAAATAGCTCGGTCTTTCAGGAATATATGATAGGTAATGCTTGTACATTTCGTTTCTTGTAATAACGTAATAATTTGGCATTGTTATTATATTGTGATAACGGAAAGAGCACTTATCAAACTACAAACACCGTGCACCCCACACTGGAGCAAGCGCACGCAATGGTAAGTACTGTTACTCTCCGGGGATCATCCTAGCATGACATCCTCCTGCCCCCAGGCACCCCCTCCACTGGCGAGCCTCAACATACTCGCAGACGATCGTCATCCGGGGTAGTGCAGAACTGCGACGCCACTCCAAACGCAGCCCACTAGTCTGTGCGGGATGACACAGAACGATGCAACGAGTTCATTACTTCTTCTTGGGTGGCTCGATCCTCCCTCGTAGCCTGCCCTCAGATCCCATGTAGTACTGTCACATCCGAATGCCCACAAATATGGGCCGGTCAAATGGAAGGTGCCGTCTCACACGGGTATGTCCTTCACAGTGATCACAGGGCATTTCTTATAAACCGAGACAGTCGGGAGTAGCCAGTCTGAATCTCAGCCGTGCGAGACAGTTATCATTGTACGAGTCGGCTCGGCGGGGACGCGATGCATTTGTTCAGCAATTTCCTGGTGAAGTGCCACCTTCATGAGCACACATTCACGTAATTGCAAGTACTGGCTCAGGGCTCAATGCGCGCACACGAAGAGTTTTAACAGAGAAAAAGCTAGATGTCACCGAACAAATCACTCCAAAATTGGCACAAGTAGGGGATTCGGTTTCTTGTGCACACACAGCTATACGGGCGCTACTGAGTGGTACCTTGCTTGTGTTATTTTCGGATTGGGCCTCGTTCACCTTAATGGCCGAGTGAACTCTCGCTATTTGTGTGCAGAAAATCCTAATAGTGTTCATCAAGTTCCTCATTATGATAGGAAGATTGGTGTTTGGTGTGCAGTTAGTGCAAGAGTAATTAATGCGCGTAGTTTTTTCGAACCGACTGTAAATGGAGAGAGTTGACGACGTTCCTCCATCAGTTAAGGGAAGAAGAAAACTTATTTAAAACGGAACTCGAATAAAGCGGAAACTTGTCCACTATGGAGTTTTTTATTGGTCCCGGCGAAACTTACAGTTTGTATGTTGAATGTTCCTCAACGCGGAAACGAATAATGAAAGAATTCATTTTAAAATCTGGTCGTGGACTGATCAGTATATGCACAAAGTGAAGCACAGGTTTAGATATCCCTGCCTTTCTATTTCTTCACTGCGACACGTCAGGGTTTCCTGTGAGGGAAAGTCCAGCAATCCGTCTTCTGAGATAAACAGATACAGTGAACGAACGAAGCGCCAATATCAAGCAAGACAAGGAACTGTGTTCGAAGTGATGAGCAACTTACGACACATCTCAGGTACAGCCCTTCTAGCATTGAGAAAGAGGAGCGGACGAGCAAAATCAAATCAAGATTCGAATCCACGAACAGCCCCTACAGGGCTTTTGTGACGTAAAGCACTTTGCCATTACAAGGAAGTCTGAGCTCAGGATTAGGAGGAAAGAAATTTCCTTCTTTGATTTGTGGAAGACAGCTTAGTGTTGTGAAGGAGCGCGTTGAGCACACACTACTGTATCACGTGTTGTGTAGCGGTCTTATGTCTAATGCAGAAAATTGTCTAATTCGGAAAAAAAATGTGTCGTCCCTTGCAATTCTGCTTTGAGTAAGTATAACTGTATTATGAAGAAGACAGAAGTCCCCAACCCAGTCTCAAGAGAGAAGATGCTATTCGAATTACAGCGCACGACCAACAGAGCGATATGTAACTGATTGTAAAACTTGGGTGATCCAGCAACTCTCCCTTATTTCCAGAGCTTAGTGTACGCTTGATTGAGGATTTTGGTTCAGTGCTGGTGATCGTGTGTGCTTCATTGTCTTTTTGATGAATGAGCAGCCAGGAATACCCGGGGCACCGTACTCTCACTATTTGTAGGCTATAGGTCATTCCACTGAAACATTTCTGTTAATATTAATAAATGATCATAAATAAAATTACTCATAAACTTGATAAAATGATTGAAATAAATAAAATTAAATTAATATAAATAATTGATCGAAGTGTCCGTAATATGGACGCAACAGTTTACCAGAATGGATCCCTCACACAGCTCGATAGCTGCAGTCGCTTAACTGCGGCCAGCATCCAGTAATCGGGAGATAGTGGGTTCGAGTCCCACTGTCGGCAGCACCGAAGATGGTTTTCCGTGGTTTCCCATTTCCACACCAGGCAAATGCCGGGACCGTACCTTAATTAAGGCCACGGCCGCTTCCTTCCACTTCCTAGGCGTTTCCTATCCCATCGTCTCCATTAGACCTATCTGTGTCGGTGCGACGTAAAGCAAATAGCAAAAACATTGATCCCTCGAATTTGGATAGAGCATGTCTCTCCCAGCGCGTGTAAATAATGCTGCGTCCTGGTACATCTGCTTCGGGTCTTACCTAACGACTAAATAGGTAGGAACTGCCCCCAGGTTCATTAATAACTCCACTGATTCTAAAATAACTAACTATATTCTCAATAAAATCCCTCCTTGAGCACCTCATCAACACACCAAAATATACATAAAATACACACACAAAATATTACTGGAAGACTCCATAGTTACAACAACAATAATTAAAACCGTGGGAAAACGAAAGCGAGAACTAAGCCACCATTTCCAGTTAGTCCGTTGAACAATGTACATATATGTAGATAAGTACCCTTCACTGTCTCTGTATGAACACGACTTGTCGATTCACATAACCTGCACTTATTATATCACACCGATACTGTACCTTATAATAATGTATTCACTGACTCTAACCCATGTTTTAAAGATATATTCACTTGAGCAACACACGCTTGTCGTTCTAAAATGTAAATTATGGAAAGTGTGAGATACCGCACCTCCCAGCTTTCACCAACATGTATTACCTGGCCGCCACACTTAGTGCCAAAGCACTCCACAACTGTAGGTCAGCCACGTTCCACAAACGTTTGAAGTCCAGTCCAGTATATTCCAGCAGTGTCACTCCAGTACCGTACAGCCAGTCTCGCCATTTGATCACGTGCATATATAGAGCTCCGCTTTCCCCTTCCTCTCACATGATTCGTGTCGATTCATCCTGGACAGCCAATCATGAATAGATTCTCTAGTCAAGCCCACGCCCTGAATTTCTTCCAATATCACAATACAATCACAAGATCAACAAACTCTGGGGTGTTCCTCGTGAGTCATCGGACTTTCGACTACATCAACAAGCTCACCTCATCAAACACTGGGCTATTCACATGAGTCATACAAATTTCCCGAGTTATGACTATCAATCAATCAATCAATCAATCAACCAATCAATCAATCAATCAATCAATCAATTAATCAATCAATCGATATCCTGTGAGATCTTGGCATGGTGTGATCCAATGTCCAAACGATCCCCGACCGTCACAGGAATTATGCATCCAGAGTACGGCAGAACATCTACGTCGGCAGGCAGACCGCCGGTTACGCAGGGTGAAGAACAAGATATTCCACCGTCCCTTAGACGAAGGCGAATTTATGCTTGTTAGGAGACCCATGATGTCGAAACCACAGGAAAACATCTATGCTAAATTTGCTCCCTTATATGTTGGGCCTTTCAAGGTGATCAAAAGTTTCAGGAATAATTCCTATAAAATTCAGAGTCTGGATGGTAGCAGAGAAGCTATATTCAATGCAGAGAATTTGAAGGTTTACCATAGAGCAGAAGAAAAAGTTCCACCACAGGATGATGCCGCCTTACCAGCAGGGGAAATGGTCACCGAAGAAGAAGAAGAAGTACACCCCGTAAATATGATCGTCACGTCGAGAGAAAGACAGATCGAGGCACCACTCCAAGGACAGGCAAGCAGCTGCAGTAATCAAGAGGGAGACCCTGAATGTTTACAGTGTTCATTCTTAAGAGAAGATTTTGTTAATGACATGTGTAATGCAATTATATTGTTGGAAGAAGAAAACAAGAAAATACGTGAAAGTAACAGAGCCCTACGTCAAGAGTGCGATCGACTGGGAACTTTACGTAGAATCATGGTTCATTTGTATCAAAATTCCCATGTATAGTTCAGAATTTTGAAAGAATATATATACAAATATTTCTCGTTACTGGGTAAACATTTCGTCGTTGTAGGTGGATTATGAACCCATAATTCTACGAGGAGAATATTTCTTTCTCAATATTTATTTCAAATAAAAGTTACTTGTTTGAGAGCGGCCATGTTGCATTTCATCAGTCTGGCTGTCTCGTGGGAACGAGCTCACCGTGTCGAGCCGAGCCGCAAGCAAGTGAAATACCGTGACACATAGGTGGACTTCGAATATTCAACAATTTTTCAAATTCAAGGAATTCTTCGTAACGAGAGATTTTGGCAACACAGTAAATCCTGAAATAAGGAATCTAAATTATTCTTAAATCCTATGGGAAGACGGAACCCCCAGGGTAAATATAAATGCAGTTAAGCCTAGAGACGAATCCGCGTCCGATCCGCGGACTAGTGACACGTGCCAAGGTCGATGAATGAAGAAACCCGCGAAACGCCCGGGCAGAAATAATTTATTTCGCTTGTTGCGAGTATGGGAAAATTATGAGATTAACACCTAAATAAATTGTAAGTCTGTCCGAAGTTATGGAACAAATTTCAGGAAAATCGGTCTATTGGATGCGGAATTAGCTTATTGCATAACCAAGCTTCATGGTATGAGTAGCGTCACCCCATAGAGTATAAAAGAAACCTCCCTCCGTATATTTCTCAGTGTCTGTCTGGTTTCTGGAGCGGCGGAGCCCACGTCCCTCGTCGGCAGAAAAGTGTGAAAATTTGGTCTCCAAATAACTTACTACATGTTCGTGACTATGGTTCAAATATACTGTTAGAATGGAAGAATTTTCTGAGCTGCCGCTAATAGGAACTTTGAAGATTTAGATATGTGGTGAATAAGTAATTGAGTTCCTCTTTGTATTCAGTGCGTGCGTATAATATTTGTTAGAGTCTGGATGAGAGCTACAGTGTCTGGTTTCTTATCTGTTGGAACACCTGGTCTTCTTTGTAGGGTGAACAAGTCAGTCGCCATTTGAGGAGCGAGCTCGTCACAAGGGCGACCGTGTCAAAAAAAGTGCGTTATAAAGTGTTCTGTAATTTAAGTTATACATATATTTATAAGGAGATGTACACGTTAGCCACGGAAGGCTAGACGAGAGATTTGCTGGTTAAATGCAGCCAGAACTCCAGGATGACGGCTAAGATCATAGGTCTGTAACCTTTTAATCAATGTTTTAGTTAGAATGTTGTTTGTCGCAACCAAATATCAAGGCGTGTGTCGGGTTGATATTTTGTAAAGATCAGGAAAAGATATTATATTTTTGGTCAGCGTGTGAAATTCTTTAGTTTTGTAAAATTCACATCAAGAAACCATAAATGCAGCGTTTAAATATTGTGTAAATGTTCTATGAGATATTGTCCGAAGTGAGGAAAATTAGGAAGGTGATAATGGTAACGTAGTCTTGGCGAATGTCTTAATTTCGAATATCGTTTGAATTCAGAATTTTTTTAACGAAATAATAATAATAATAATAATAATAATAAAAATAATAAAAATAATGTCTAGCGCGGGATAAAATTTTCCTATGTTAAAAGTGGATTTAACAAGTATGTTCTACAAGGATTGCGGTCGTCTAGAAAATTTCCAGTGAAATCCGATAAAGTTATGTTTTATTTATGGGAAGTAAGATTTTGTGACATCGTGTATGTCAATGATATGGAAAATCACGGTGTGTTGTTGTATTCTCGAGGTCCGAAAGTTGTAGTAACAGTAAAAATAAAAAGGTATATTTTGATATAAAAGTTGTTTTTTTCACGAGAGGATTGAGGTTTGAAAAGGTCTTGAAATATAAGAAAAATGGATTGAGAGCGAAGAATTTGTATATGTGGAGATAAGAGTTGTTGAAATGTTGAAGGCAAAAGGGAGCCTGGATTTTACGTAATACCGCCATGAGAAGGCGATGACAATGAATTTTTGAGACAGGCTATGTTTGCCGAGAAAGGATATTTGAGACAGGCTGTATATAAAATGTGAGATGTATGTGGCAGGCTCTAGTATATTCCGCTAACAATCCGAAAGCTGGGACCTGGAGAAGGTCGGTTCGAGATAATTATTGTGTGAAGCACAGTAAATTTCAGATAAGATCCCAAGTGAAAAACGATTTGGTGAAGATGGTAACTCTTGGTAGTAAAATTTCAAGTGACTAGTTACGTAAAGTCAGTAATGAATATTAGAATAATATGACCTCAAGAATGGAAGAGCATTTGAATACACGGTTGGTGTTGTTTGACTGTAATGACAAGTTTCCAATCAATAAAGTTCATAAATTACAAGGCGGTAATTTATCATTAAATCGGAAAATTTGCGGGATGAGATATTGGACGTTTTAAAAGCAATATATTTGACTGTGAAAAATTTATTGAATTTCGTTTCACTGGATAGTCATCGATATGAATATTTGGAAAAATGACGGTAGCTGATTTGAGGACCTCACCCTAAAATTATAGAATGGATTTCTGCGCTGGTGATGATTATTATTTTTGACGACATCCACTAAATGTTAGACGTATGTTGGAAGCTGTTATTCTTTCCTAAACTTCATTGCGCATGCTGAGATCGTGTTTGAGTTGGGGGATTGTTCGCCACGCGATATTTATTTTCAAGTTCACGTTTATTTTTTGTAACAAGATAGAGACTTACTGCATTTTCCGACTTGCGTTCTTTCTGTGGCCAGAGTTGTTTTCGTTGTGTGTTATTAGGTTCGATCAGATTTACAGCCGAGATATTTAAGAGTTTGTTTGAAATTACGATTTCGCCTGATATGCTAGGGGAGCGTATACGACCCAGTTTCCGCCCGACAATAGATTTAGGACGTCACATGTTATCCTAGGAGTATACTGATGATGAGACGTCCTAGTTCACGCTCAACGATAGAATTAGGAAGGTACGTGTGTTAGGGTGTGCAGGTGTTAAGTAGTCTCGACGATAGGTCCGGGATGTCAGCTGTACATACTCAAGTCTTAAGGGCCCTTTACACGTTCAGACTTGTCTGCACAGACCACGTTTGCAACGACCGCCTGCACAACTGGTCTGCACTGTTCACGCTGCGTTTACACGTTCCGACCATTTGTACAGCTTTCGCACAGTCCTGTATTTCTAATCGAGACGAGCGCAGGTAGTATTTCCTGACCATGGCCACATTAAGTCAATTAACTTACAAAGTGTACTTCTGTCTAGTGTTGTTATTTCGGAAGTTAAAAAGAGGAAGAAATCACAACATAGAAGGTGGACAAAAGACTGGCTTCTACAACACGTTTCGCTTTCCAACGTTAATCTTTTGAAGGAGTTAAAATTGGAAAAAGATGAGTGGTTTAACTACTTGAGAATGGACGAAGAGAAATTCTTAGTGTTGTTACAGTATGTCACACCGTATATAAGGAGAGAATACGGTGTAATGAGAGAATCGATAAGCACTTTAGAAAGACTTGTAGTAACATTGAGTTTCTGGCAACTGGAAAAAGCTATGCGGACCTTAAATTTTTTGCTATAGTGTCTCCTTCATCTTTAAGCCACATCATTCCGGAAACATGCCGTGCTATATATGACGTTCTAAGAGAGGAATATTTAAAGGTGAGAATTCAAAGGCATTATTTTGCATAGGTAAAATAGATTGCGTGTTCCTTCCTCAGATGCTGGAGTTCCGTAGCTGTAAGTTGAGTGCATTCATTTATCAATAATAAGGGCTCTCTTTTCATCTGGTGGTTATGCGTGACAGGGAGAGAACAGTAGCGGTATTTATTAGGTCATGCAAATATGCATGAATACAATTCAATCGTGCAATCATTCATTCATTTATCTATTCATGCAGTCATTCACAATGTGTGTTGTAATTGTAGTATAACTGGATCAGGTACAGAATTGTGACATGAAGCACTAATTTAACTCACGAAGTGTTAAGATAGGCCTGCATGTTGTCCTAGATCATATAACACTGTTAACATCTAGGACAAAATGAATGAATGAATGAATCAATCAATTAATTAAGTAATTAAAATACAAGGGTGTAAATAGTTAGTAGGCTTAATTTTAATGTTTAATATCGTGGTAGATGGACAAGTTGTGATAAGGAAATGCTAGTTTAGAAACTAATACATCATAGGCCGCGTGTTTTTCATTCCGGACACTGTATTCTCTGCTCTTGATCTTCCAAACACTTGGCAATGATTTATAGAGTTCTATGAATTCAATCATAAATGTACGGGTACAATTACGCGAATCTTGAGTAAACTCACTCATAGCTGTTCCTGTATTGAGAGCAAACACTACGCTACAGTACAACACTACATACACGCTCCCAGACGAAGGACTGTGCTATCTGTCTGCAGCGTTGTCTGCGTAAGCTTTACACGCTCAGACTTGTCTGCGCGTGGTCTGTGTTAATTCAAACTCCGTCAGACTTTGCACAGGCCGAACACAGACCGCAGTACAGACCAAAATTAAGTCGGCGATTCATTTACACGCGACGACTTGTCTGCACAAACACGGTCTGTACAGACAGATCTGTGTAAATGTCTGAGCGTGTAAAGGGCCCATTAGATTAGATATTTTTGCGAAGTGACCTGATCAGAGGTAGTGTCTGCAGTAAAATACGAAATGTGAAGTGTGTTAGCTCGATAATAACGAGGCCAAACTTGCGCGCAGCCCTCAACAGCTGGAAGATGTTTACTCAAGATTATAGGATCACTGACGGCGTGCATAATGAGAGTTGTCCAACACTGGGTACTGAGCTAACGGTGACAATATTTTACTGTAGATCTCCATGCGTGTTTGAGTCCAAATAACTTCGGTATTTTATTTTACGGGCCTACTTGTTTTGTCGTTATGATGTCCATTTTTGCTTTGGCAGCGTGCATGTTGACACTCAACGTATTAGTGTGAGACTTGAGTTACGAATGTGGATTCGATTCGTCAGCCAGTAATATATTTTATTTTCAATCTTTGTCGTTCTTTCATTTTTATACGTAATTGAGTTCGATCAATTGATAGCTTTGTAGGTAGTGTGTTGGGACAAACAATAAGTAGATGGATCTGTGATGGTAGTCATTGTTAAGTAGGAAAGAATTCTTTAAATCTGTTTTATGTTACCCTGTGGACTTGTAATTTTATTAAGCGTAACGTAACCGTTCATAACCTGAAAGTCGGTTTTCTAATAATATTTTTCAAGTGATTTACCACTTTTTAATTAACTTCAGTGTGTGGCATTTCTTCTAAATGCGTGATGAATAAGTGTTTCCTGCATTTCGCAGTTTTGTTCCTTCAGAACAACGTAACGTAAGATCCTCCCGGACCGTGTTGTTGTTGGTTCTTCAGAACAACTGTTTGGGCGATGCACGTTTAGCGTCGGGATTATTTATCACTTAAGAGTGTCATGAAATTTTGTTTCAATTGTGAATGCTGCTGGTAACCTGTAGCGAACACCATGCTTTCCAATAATATTTCGCGACCTATCCATAGCAACTGATAGTCAATTTGGTTCAATTAAGGGTCCATTCGGCGGGTATTCCGTATCCGAAAGGGTATTCGACTGGTGGATAACCTTAATTGAGAGGAAATCTGGCGTTCTACTTGTTGAAGGTCAGATTTTCCAGGGATCGTATTGATTAATTCTCAGTTATCGTTTGGATTAATAGGTGCCCGATTTTTCCGGTTTTCTTTTCACTTTTTTCAGTTTCGCTGTCCACTGATTTATGAGATTCATACTTTCTCCGAAGAAAACTCTTCGATATTGTAAGAAATAAATTAACGCTATGCAATGTGACTGCGTTTCAAACATTTAATAATGAATAATTAAAATTTTTGTCAAGAATTTACATAAATAAAGTTCTTTTGTGCCATAGTATGCTCGAATAGATACACACGAATATAGCAGGCAAGATACGGCACTGTCTAAATGTACTGTATCTACATTACAATTCTCAGCTGAAATGTGGTTATTTAAATTTTTACCGCTGGTGGATTATTATTATTATTTTCCCTACTACGGGGGACGGAGAATAAAAGTGTCCTTAAATGCTGAAAAATAAGTTGTCTACAATAATGTCTGTCAAAACTACACCGAGGGCTTGAACTGCAATGTTATTGGGATGTAGGAATTTGATTGATAACTTTTACTCGATGAATAAACGAAGGTGGAAATTACAAAAGTATGCAGGGTACTAAGACTACAAATTATCGGAATAATGTAATCAGCTGATTGTGTATTTATTTACTCAAATATCATGTGCATGTAGCAACAATCGTCAACAATCCAAAAACTGTTAAGTATCGTAATTATCCAGTGAAATTACCGTGTATACTTTTTAACTTCTTTTTACATCGAAGTTTACAGGCGTATCGTGTTATTTAATTCAATAAATTATCATCTGCGTGATAGTTTGAATGGATATCGGAAAAGTTGCGGCGGAAGTTACAACTCATTATGATAATCTGCCTTTGTACACGAACCTACAGGTATTTAACAATATTGTTTTTAAAGTTAATATTATTACCTAAAGTATTTCCTAAACCTAAATTGGAAACAAGGTACACCTAGCTAGCCTACTTAACCTAGAAAACGTAATTTACTGAACACCAACTGAATTACTTGTTATAACATTCAAATAAATATCACTACTCCCAATTTCTACCAAAAAGCACTAAACACCAATATATAAATAGCACTAAATGGAACACACACACACACACACACACACACACACACACACACAAAATTTAAACTATTTCAACAGGTTTTAACTACTTTATAACTACAATAATGCAAGAGCTCTTTCAACAGCCAACCGATCACAAGCGCATCGCTGATATTCTCTTACCAATCATCCTACCCTATTCCTCCTCAACGTACAATTTAGCGCGTCGACACACCCAGCACAACCACATATGGAGGCCTTCCACCTTACAAATATTGATGACAAAATATACAACTGAAATACTGATAATAATATATAAAGTGCGAGGGTGTGGTCATCGAACACATCCCCTCTTAGACGCTCACAATTCACTTTATATTGTACTAGCAAGATACCCGTGCTTCGCTACGATATTATACTGAAATTTATAATTGAATGCTTATTGTTTTAGGTATATAATCCGCCGAAATTCGCGATCTGACTCGTTTTCTGTGAGAATCCATCAAAATTCCCGATTTGACTCGTTTTCTATTAGATTCCGGCACGTTTCCTCCCATTTTTCAATCTTCCTTTCCAGGAATCGATTTCGTACTTCCCGGGCTAGGCTCAGGTATTCCTCCCGGTCAGTTGGGTCCGTAAATCTTTGCCATCTTTTCCTATAATCATTTTAATATGTATAAAATCCTTCAGGAGATCCGGCGTGGTGTCATATTGGGTGCTTTGGCGGCACTGAACCCGCGGCCGGACTGCATTCTTAGTCATTACCCGTCCAGGAGTCGTTTCCAGCGCGGTCCGCACATTTGACGACGGTCCGGAACATTATTATTATTATTATTATTATTATTATTATTATTATTATTACTATTATGTGTTGCTGGAATGGCTGATGACAGGGAAAACCGGAGTATCCGGAGAAAAACCTGTCCCGCCTCCGTTTTTTCCAGCACGAATGTCACATGGAGTGACCGGGATTTGAACCACGGAACCCAGCTGTGAGAGGCCGGCGCGCTGCCGCCTGAGCAACGGAGGATACTTATAAATACATTAAGAACAGTAAAATCAATAGGTCTCACCTCCTTCTACACTCCACCGCCGTTAAATTTATTTACCGCCAACCTCCCCCCCAAAAAAAAATTAAAAGAAGGCTTGTTTCTTTATGTTTAAAGGAGATTCCAAACACCAATGTTCACGTCTATTGCCTTCAGTTTTGAGATATAAATATCCCCATAAAAATAATTTACTTTTTCACTTCATTTCACACTACTCCCCCCCCCCCTAAGTGAATTTTCCCGCAAAAAATACTTGTTTCTTTAATAGTAAAAGATCTTCTAAATACCAATTATCACGACTCTAACTTCTTCAGTTTTTGATGTATGTGTCCTCATGAAAGGAATTCAACTCCTTTACACTCCCACCCTCCAAGATGGTTTCCCCACCAAAACGCGTTTTTCTTTGTTTTTAAAGGAGATCGAAATACGAATTTTCACGTCTGTAACAACTTTAGTTTTTATTAGATGTATGCATTCTCATACAATTAAGTAAATTAAATTTTCAATTCTTTCACCCCCCCCCCCTTTCATTGGATTTTCCGAGAATACGTCTTTCTTTACTTTTCAAGCAGATTGCACATATCAAATTTCACGTCTGTTACATCTTCATTTTTGAGATATCAGTAGCCTAATTAAAAGAATTCAACACCATTTTCAGTCACTTTTACCCACCCCCCACCACCCAAGTGGTATTTCCGAAAACTAAAAATAAACGATTCGTTATGTTTAATAGAGATAAAAAATACCATTTTTCACTTCTGTAACATGTTAAGTTTTTTTAGATATACTGCAAAAAATCTCATTTTAAAATTTCACCCCTTTTGAGTTCCCCTTAAGTGGAGTTTCCAAAAACAAATCACCTATGTTTCCTTACATTTACAGGAGATTTCAAACACCCACTTTTTACGTCTGTAACATTTTACGTTTCCAAGATATTCTGTAGATATAGTCTTTCAAAAAATTCACCCCAATTTGTCACTCCTGTTTAACCGCCATTAATTGGATTTTCCAAAAACTAAAAAATACGTGTTTCTTTATTTTTAAAGGAGGTCCACTATACCAATTTTCAGGTCTGTAATATCTTCAGGTTCTGAAATCTAAGTAGCCTCATTAAAGGCATTCAACCCATTATTCACCCTTTTACACCCTTCCTATTGGGATTTTCCGAAAACAAAAGAATCCGTGTTTCTTTATTTTTAAAGGAGATTCTAAATACCAATTTTTACATCCATACACTTTAAAAGTTTTGAGATATAGATACACTCATTTTAAAAAATCACCCCCTTTTCACCCCCCCCCATTAATTGGATTTTCCAAAAACAAAAAAACACGTGTTTCTTTATTTTTAAAAGAGATCCCAAACACCAATTTTCAGGTCTGTAATATCTTCAGGTTCTGAGATATAAGTAGCCTCATTAAAGGCATTCAACCCCTTTTTCACCCCTTTTCACGATTCCTATTGCGATTTTCCGAAAACAAAAAATACGTGTTTCTTTATTTTTAATGAAGATTCTAAATACCAATTTTTACATCTGCAAACTTTAAAAGTTTGGAGATATAGATTCACTCATTTTAAAAATTCACCCCCTTTTCACCCTCCCATTAATTGGATTTTCCAAAAACAAAAAAATACTTGTTTCTTTATTTTTAAAAGAGATCAAAAGTACCAATTTTCAGGTCTGTAATATCTTCAGTTTCTGAGATATAAGTACCGGTGTCCTGATTAAAGGCATTCAACCCATTTTTCCCCATTTTCACCCTTTTTCACCCCTCCTATTGGAATTTTCTGAAAACAAAAAAATACGTGTTTCCTTATTTTTAAAGAAGATTCTAAATACCAATTTTTACATCTGTAAACTTTTAAAGTTTTGAGATATAGATACACTCATTTTAAAATTTCACCCCTCTTTTTACCCCCTTAGCGAAGGAATATCCAAAAATCCTGTCTTAGCGAGCACCTACATCTTAATATGAATATATCCCCAAAATTTCATTTCTTTATGTCCAGTAGTTTTGGCTCGGCGATGATGAATCAGTCAGTCAGTCAGTCAGTCAGTCAGTCAGGACAAGTTATTTTATATATATATATAGATTATGAAGGAGGATGAGGCATGTTTTGTCCGAGGAAGCACAATGGCTCCTTCTGTGTTGCTCTACTGCCTGGGTAAACATTTACTCTATGAACGAGGCTGAGGAAGAAACAAAGTAAACTGTGCGGATTTTCTTCTCGCCTTTTATCTCGACCTTGTTAGCGCGCTGGCCGTTCAGCAATACTGTTATGGGATCACCTATAGGTGCGGACATTCCTGTGCTCACACTTCTAGCGAGCAACGATCTCCCAGTGTTACCAAATTGTAGGAAATTTTACACAGACGACGGAAAAATCGACGTAGTTGAGGAATGGTGGCGACAAGACAAACGTGGAAATTTTCTAGTAACGGTTTTGTTTATACTGTCCTTATAACATACGAGGGATACCTTTCCCTTTGCATAGCACAGTATATTTTGATGAACGCTACAATCAATCAGTCAGTCACCACTGATCTGCATTTAGGGCAGTCGCCCAGGTGGCAGATTCCCTATCTGTTGTTTTCCTAGCCTTTTCCTAAATGATTTCAAAGAAATTGGAAATTTATTGAACGTCTCCCTTGGTAAGTTATTCCAATCCCTAACTCCCCTTCCTATAAATGAATATTTGCCCCAATTTGTCCTCTTGAATTCCAACTTTATCTTCATATTGTGATCTTTCCTACTTTTATAAACGCCACTCAAACTTATTCGTCTACTAATGTCATTCCACGCGATCTCTCCGCTGACAGCTCGGAACATACCACTTAGTCGAGCAGCTCTTCTTCTTTCTCTCAATTCTTCCCAACCCAAACATTGCAACATTTTCGTAACGCTACTCTTTTGTCGGAAATCACCCAGAACAAATCGAGCTGCTTTTCTTTGGATTTTTTCCAATTCTTGAATCAGGTAATCCTGGTGAGGGTCCCATACACTGGAACCATACTCTAGTTGGAGTCTTACCAGAGACTTATATGCCCGCTCCTTTACATCCGTACTACAACCCCTAAACACCCTCATAACCATGTGTAGAGATCTGTACCCTTTAATTACAATCCCATTTATGTGATTACCCCAATGAAGGTCTTTCCTTATATTAACACCTAGATACTTACAATGATCCCCAACAGGAACTTTTACCCCATCAACGCAGTAATTAAAACTGAGAGGACTTTTTCTATTTGTGAAACTCACAACCTGACTTTTAACACTGTTTATCAACATACCATTGCCTGCTGTCCATCTCACAACAGTATCGAGGTCACGTTGCAGTTGCTCAGAATCTTGTAAATTATTTATTACTCTATACAGAATAACATCATCCGCAAAAAGCCTTACCTCCGATTCCACTCCTTTACTCATATCATTTATATATATAAGAAAACATAAAGGTCCAATAATACTGCCTTGAGGAATTCCCCTCTTAATTATTACAGGGTCAGATAAAGCTTCACCTTCTCTAATTCTCTGAGATCTATTTTCTAGAAATATAGCAACCCATTCAGTCACTCTTTTGTCTAGTCCAATTGCACTCATTTTTGCCAGTAGTGTCCCATGATCCACCCTATCAAATGCTTTAGACAGGTCAATCGCGATACAGTCCATTTGACCTCCAGAATCCAAGATATCTGCTATATCTTGCTGGAATCCTACAAGTTGAGCTTCAGTGGAATAACCTTTCCTAAAACCGAATTGCCTTCCATCGAACCAGTTATTAATTTCACAAACATGTCTAATATAATCAGAAAGAATACCTTCCCAAAGCTTACATACAACGCATGTCAAACTTACTGGCCTGTAATTTTCAGTTTTATATCTATCACCCTTTCCTTTATACACAGGGGCTACAATAGCAACTCTCCATTCATCTGGTATAGCTCCTCCGACCAAACAATAATCAAATAAGTACCTCAGGTATGGTACTATATCCCAACCCATTGTCTTTAGTATATCTCCAGAAATCTGATCAATTCCAGCCGCTTTTCTAGTTTTCAACTCTTGTATCTTATTGTAAATGTCATTGTTATCATATGTAAATTTTAATACTTCATTGGCCTTAGTCTCTTCCTCAATCTCGACATTATCCTAGTAACCAACAATCTTTACATACTGCTGACTGAATATTTCTGCCTTTTGAAGATCCTCACATACACACTCCCCATGTTCACTAATTATTCCTGGAATGTCCTTCTTGAAACCTGCTTCTGCTTTAAAATACCTATACATTCCCTTCCATTTTTAACTAAAATTTTTATGACTGCCAATTATGATTGCCATCATGTTATCCTTAGCTGCCTTCTTTGCTAGATTCAATTTTCTAGTAACTTCCTTCAATTTCTCCTTACTTCCACAGCCATTTCTAACTCTATTTCTTTCCAGTCTGCATCTCCTTCTTAGTCTCTTTATTTCTCTATTATAATAAGGTGGGTCTTTACCATTCCTTACCTCCCTTAAAGGTACAAGCCTGTTTTTGCATTCCTCAACAATTTCTTTGAACCCATCCCAGAGTCTGTTTACATTTTTATTTACCGTTTTCCACCGATCATAGTTACTTTTTAGAAACTGCCTCATGCCTGCTTTATCAGCCATATGGTACTGCCTAATAGTCCTACTTTTAAGACCTTCCTTTTTATCACATTTATTTTTGACTACCACAAAAACAGCTTCATGTTCACTAATACCATCTATTACTTCAGTTTCCCTATAGAGCTCATCTGGTTTTATCAGCACCACATCCAGGATATTTTTCCCTCTGGTTGGTTCCATCACTTTCTGAATCAGCTGTCCTTCCCATATTAACTTATTTACCATTTGTTGGTCATGCTTCCTGTCGTTCGCATTTCCTTCCCAATTGACATCTAGCAAATTCAGATCTCCCGCTACAATCACATTTCTTTCCATGTCGTTTCCCACATAGCCGACTATCCTATCAAATAATTCCGAATCCGCGTCAGTGCTACCCTTTCCCGGTCTGTACACTTCAAATATATCAAGTTGCCTATTATCTTTAGAAATGAGCCTTACACCTAGAATTTCATGTGTCTCATCTTTAACTTTTTCGTAGCTTACAAATTCTTCTTTCACCAGAATGAACACTCCCCCTCCCACCTTTCCTATCCTATCTCTACGATACACACTCCACTGCCGTGAGAAAATTTGTGCATCCATTATATCATTTCTCAGCCATGATTCAACTCCTATTACAATATCTGGTAAATATATATCTATTAAATTACTTAATTCTATTCCTTTCTTTACAATACTTCTACAGTTCAACACTAACAGTTTTATGTCAGCCCTACTTGATTTCCAGTTCCCTGTTCCCTTATCACCGCTCCCTAGGCCATCCCGTTTCCCTGAATGTACCTCCCTATTACCCTTCTCAAGAAATTTCCTAACTTATACGTACCACTGCGGTTTAAGTGAAGGTCATCTGAGCGCAGAGCCCTATCTCCTACCCACCCATTATGATCTAGAAATTTTACTCCCAGTTTCCCACATACCCACTCCATAGTCTCATTTAAATCCCCAATCACCCTCCAGTCAGTATCCCTCCTACACAGTATTCCACTAATAACAATCTCCGCTTTCTTAAACTTCACCCGTGCTGCATTTACCAGATCCCACACATCTCCTACTATGTTGGTACTTATATCAGCTTGCCTTACGTTGTTGGTACCAACGTGAAACACTACCACCTCCTCCTTCCACTCCTCCCTCTCTTCTACTTTCCTCAACATCTGCCTCAACCTAATTCCTGGATAACATTCTACCCTGGTTCCCTTTCCTCCACACACTTTTCCCACGTGTGTAACGATAGAATCCCCCATGACCAGAGCTCCAACCCTACCCATCTCATTTGATCCCCTCCCCTCCTGGTCAGTCCTATCTTTCCTGATAGCTGCAGAAGCTCCTTCATCCTCCCTTTTCTCCTTCCCATGACCCTATTCCACCTGTCTTTTCATATCCTCTACTCTACATTTCCCTTTCCTACCTTTTCCCTTCCTCCTACTTCCACACCTCTCAGCAACAGTTCCCTGTCCCCCATCTTCCCTCTGTTGTTCTACTAAAATACTACTTAGTCGTGCTCTATTTTTTATCCTACAACCCCTAACAGGATAAAAACTGCTATTAATTACTGAATATCGAAAGTAATACACAAGAACTACACAATTCCAAACTGCAATTAAGTCTATCCTAATTTCAACAATATTTTAGTAAGAGTTTCTACGGATACCTCTACTACACCAGTATTACTCGTATACTACTGTACAGTACACTACAGACGTATCCTAATTACGATACCGGTACCGGTACTTTTTGCCAGTCGCTCAACTGTTGTTAAATGTTTAAAGTTGTAGTATTTTAAATGAACATTTGATAGCGTAAATATGAGCAATAATGCATGCCATTCCATATTTTAACAATACCGTCGTTGGATATTATCAAAGTCGGACGAAGAAATAGTGATCGTGCCGTGTGGGTGTCAGCAGCCCTGTCTCAGGTAATACCAACGAGCCGTGAAGAGGACAAATCGACGTGGCTTCGCAAACGTCAAGAATGAAGGTTTGGGAATAGTTTGTTTATTATCATATGTGAATTAAAAGACCAGCCTAAAAAGAAAAGGATGAGTGGAAATGTGGAAGTGGGTGAACAGTATCACTATATCACTACTTTTTAAAATGAATTACAGCTTGGTTTCATGTTTAGGATTATATATATCAGAAGTGTGGAGAAGAACTACACTGGTTTGTAAGAGCTGCGCCTTACAGATGGCTATGCCACTGCCTTCGTGATGTACAGGCCGTACTGTAGCTCTGATGACGTCACGCTTTTGGTGAGACTTGGAGGCGATACGCATCCACTCCGCTTTAATAACACAATCGTTTAAATTAAACTGCTAACACCTTATAAAACCAAAAACTATTCATAAATATTTGTTAGCTCTGACATACAATACATATCCTTCCCCGTGACGTTCTATTTCTCGCGTATATCCGTTCGTTTCCGTGAGTACAGGCTAACACTTTGAGACATATTCTTGCGATTTCTATCCATTTTCTAGTCAACTGAAACATTCACATCATACACACTGATAGAAACAAGCAACCAATTGCCAATACAATACACTACAAATGTAAATTATTTCTGTACCACCAATTCAGTACCTACAAGAAAGATTACGAGTAAGCTAACCTCCAACAACAAAACATTTACTGTCACTGTCATGAAATTCAGGTATTGTTTAAAAAATATAGATTTTTAAACAGCAAATAATACCTATACAGTTATTTTCATATTCAGTTTTCATGGAATAATCCTGTTCCATTGCCTATGATATGAAATTTGACGGGAAAACATTCAGCAGTATTATTTCACAATACATTTCTACCTAAAATGGTAAAATGCATAAATTGGACTTACATTTTCAGATACACCGAATTCAGATGAGCCGAAAGTCTGATTACATAAAATATATCTAATGTTACCCATGTTTTTGACATAATAAGAAATTTTAACTAGCTATCTGGACGAGACACTCTCATTTCCCTCAGGATTTAGTCTTCAGGAAATTGGTTGATAGATACCACTGTGTGGTGATTAACTATTAATTTCTCCCTAGGAATAGCCTTTCTCCATAAGCTAACTTCTTCTTCATCAGAAGGAAACACAAATACTGGAGTGTACTCTCCTCGCTTTGCAGCCAGGCACACAGCAACTCTTAGCATGGTGATTTCTCTCACTAAAACCTTAATTCAGTTATATTCGCATCGTGGTTGATAATAAAACGCTGAATGCACTAACTCAATTCATTTTACACTAGGGATATAACATTACACAAATAAACTAGAAGATTAAAACACGGCAGAGCGATATTCTTAACCTATAGCCTCACATGAATACACGCTAGCACTAAGTTTTTTCACTAATTAAGGACTTTTCACTTAATAATGCAGTCGATAACGACTCGGTCTGATGTATATCTGAGTAAACATGCGACCAACGTTAAAGATTTCAATAAAACAGCGAAGAATTCACATGTAAGTCAACTAACACACGTGCTAAATTTCCCCCCTAACGATCAGCGGATTGCTTTCCCGCGCTTGCTACAGTACGGCCTGTACTTCGCGAAGGCAGTAGCTTTGACTTAGGGATTCCTTGAAAAAGACAAGTGAAGTGGATTCCAGAGATTTGACTAGAGGACAGGCCAGTTGACTTGGTGAACGAACAAGAGAAGTTTATTTTCTATTGTGTAACTTCATATGGGTTTTCTTATCAGTAGTGAAAATGAAAATCTACAGCCTGGTTGCAGTCATTCGACCGGGTTAGAAATGGAATGAATGAAGCCCCCATCTAGCGGCGAGGATAGGAAATGTGCCGGCTGCCGAAGCCTGTCGCACTCCTCTATTGGAGAGTGTTGCTGGAATGAAAGATCACAGGGAAAACCGGAGTACCCGCAGAAAAACCTGTCCTGTCTCCACTTTGTCCAGCACAAATCTCACAGGGAGTGACCGGTATTTGAACCACGGTATCCAGCGGTGAGAGGCCGGCGCGCTGCCGCCTGAGCCACGGTGGCTGTTTTCTTATCAGTAATAAAATTATTAAAAACCCACAGATGATAGAAATCTAAGCAATGCTATGGGAGTTTCAACTCTCAATAAGAGTCAACAGTGCGATCTCCAAAATCTGTAGGCCCTTCACTTCTATTGTCGAGAATGATAATGGCGGATGGTTTCCCCGGGGATGTCATAGAGTTAGTAAATAATACACTAGAGGTAGCATTGGCGCTGCAGTCGCGTGCGAAGTTGAACGAGCGCGCTGTTTGGCAAAAGCTGGATTGTTTGGCACTGGCAGTACTGGAGCTTCCCGCTAAATTTAAGTATATACTTCTCTGAAGGAAAATGCCTGTCTCCTGTGCACCTTATGGCTGCATAGAGAGGTTCATAAAGGGCAGTGGCGTATCATTTCACATGTACGTTTCCTTGAAATTCATTTCCGTGCGTATAAAATAATACGTTGCATGACACTTATTGTCATGTGAATTGGCCTACGTAGGCTGACTTAATGACTGATTCCCCTGTCGGCGTGAATGAATTTCTTTGGATCTTTCCTTAAAGACTGAAATTAATGTTTTAGGAAATATAAGGGATGACATTTTCCTTTCACTGAAAGCGAATATCCAGAAAAATACCGAGCGAGTGGCTGCAGGCTTTAGGTCACATAGCTGTCAGCTTGCATCCAGGAGATAGTGGGTTTGAACCCCACTGTCGGGAGCTCTGGAGATGGTTTCCAATTTTTACACGAGGCAAATGCTGGGGCTGTACCCTAATTAAGGCCACAGTCGTTTCCTTCCCACTCCTACCCCTTTCCTGTCCCATAGTCGCCGTAAGACCTGTGTGTGTCGGTGCAACATAAAGCAAATTGGCACAAAAAAGAAAATAAGAAAAGATGTACATGATAGCCTGGAATTGTGCTTCGTTTTTCACTTTCTGTGTATATTTATAGCATTAAAAGCTATTGAATATATTTTCTGTATATACAGTTTGTTGCTTTCCCTTCGTACAATACGTGTAGCAGTCCCCATTCATACCTTACCAGATTTTAAAATATAGATACTATTATAGATGTCCTGCACCGTGTGAACATCTGAGTCCTTTACTTTCGTCAATATTATTCCCTGAAAAGTCATATAGAGATATAAGCATAATAAATTATTGACCAAGCGAGTTTACCGCGCGGTTAGGGCCACGCAGCTGTAAGCTTGCTTTCGGGAAATAGTGGGTTCAAACCCCACAGTCGGCAGCCCCGAAGATGGTTTTCCGTGGTTTCCCATTTTCACACCAGGTAAATGCCGAGGATGTACCTTAATTAAGCACACGGGCGCTTCCTTCCCACTCCTAGTCTTTCCCTATGCCATCGTCGCCATAAGGACTATCTGTGTCGGTGCGATGTTAAACAAATTGTAAAAATTATTATAAGTATTTTTTCGGTTCTCTTCAATCATTTAATTTACCACTCTCCCTTTCTATTAACGGAAATCATTTTATAAGTTAAAATCTTAAAGCGATTCATGCATTTCAGGAAAAACTAAATAAAAACTCCATAATAGTATGAAACCACAACCGAGTGTCGTATTTCCACTTGTAATCGCGTTTAGAAAACATCGACAATAATAATAATAATAATAATAATAATAATAATAATAATAATAATAATAATAATAATAATAATAATAATAATAATAATAATAATAATAATAATAATAATAATAATAATAATAATAATAATAATAATAATAATAATGGCTTTACGTCCCACTAGCTACTTACACGGTTTTCGGAGACGCTGAGGTGTCAGATGTTTTCCCACGGGAGTTCTTTCATGTGCCAGTAAATTTATCTCCAAGAGGCTGACATATTCGAGCATCTTCAAGTATCATCGGGCTGAGTCAGGCTCGAACCTGCCAACTTGGGTTTAGAAAGGCAGCGTCTAAACCAGCGATAACAATATTTTGTCTACTTTACCCCAAAATCTCGACAACGCTTTTAGGCCTAAAATCTCGCTCATCCGCTTCGTACGAGAGAGGACATTTTCGGCCGTTGAGCAGAACTATACCAAAGTCCTGGTCATTTACACAAAAGATAGCGAAATATACGCCCCCTCCTTCTAAACCTATATTGTTAGAAGACTTAATATGAACAGTATATTGATTTTGTGTTTCTTAACTACACCTGTACACCGTCCTCTTTTATCACGCATTTCTCCTGTATTTATGCTTTTAGGGCTTTCCTTTTTACTGGAGAGAAGCATCGCAAGTATACTGTAATATCTGAGAATGTTTACATGTAAGAATTTTAAACCTTATCTGTATCCACACAGTTTTAAAAGTCCTTTATTTACATTGATGAATATAGCGGAGTGAGCTTTTTGCCAAACAGCTGAGATTTCAACATGCTCCGCTGGCTACAGCGATTCTCTCGTAGACGGTGGCGCCAATGCTACCTCTAGTGTATAATTTACTAACTCTATGGGGGATGTAACTGCTGCGATATCTTCTTCGTTGTTGTAAACCTTATCACTGGGATGTGGACACGAGCATTGACCTGGACGCTGTTACCATTCAGCTTTCTCCTGCACCCTGTGCTGTTAGTCTCATATCTCATCCAATCTGATAAATATGCCCCTATGTTTCCTAGATCGCCAAGTCACGGTCGTCAATACCAAGAGGTCGCGGAGACAACCGTTTCAACAGGAAAGAAGAGTTACCGCCAGACGGCAGCACTTTCAACGCACTGAGACACACTGTGCACTAGAGGTGTGACAAACGGTTATTTGTGTGTAACTGCTGCATCGGCCACTGCTACAATAAAGTAACTGTCAAAAGTAACACGTAAAATAACGTCCAACGTTAATAACTTTTTCGTTTATTGGTCACAGCGTGGTCACGGCTTCAAGCGACCTCCAATGCGCGCACGCATCACTACACTGTTGAAAGTCGGTGCAGGAATTGCTATAAAGTTAACGAGAGGCAGAAGACTGAACTAGAGGAGTGAGTCTGTCTGCGAAACCTCGACACAAAGAGGATCGATTGAGTAAAATGAAGAAATCTTATGAAATGTGTGAAACGAATTAATAAAAACTAGAGTGGATAAAGAGGCGTTATTCCTGACAAACGGGAGTTTTCTTGTACAACTTGTTGTGGGCACTGAGTACTGTTTATCTATGTAATTTATTAGTGACAGTCCCCGCTTCCCAGTTGTCCTTACTCGGTAACCTGTTATTCTTTTGTACTCGTTACAGACATGTAACTGTGACAAAGTAACTGCTGCAGCCTCACGTCGACATTGAAAATGTAATATGACGGGAAACCGTGCACTAGCTGTCCAGTTTCTTATTGACAGCTTCGCAGACGTGGAAATTGTAAGGAAATGCCAGAGAAAGTGGGCAGGATGCGTGCGAGGGATGTTTCTGCACAGAGAGTAAAAGTAGAAATATAATGGCTCTTAAGATGTTCGATCAGCGTTATGCGGGCCTGTTCCAAGAGCTCTGTATTATCTCAGTGACAAAGTAGTTGATACTTGTAGAAATTTAGCAAATTGTGTGTGTGTGATACATTTAGTTCCACAAATATTGGTGTTTAGTGTTTGTTTGCGATTAGTGGTATTTATTTACAATGTTCACACTGACAAGTTCCCTAGGCGTTCGCTAGATTACAACCTGTATTTTAGGAATGTGTGAAAGAAGAAATATCTCTTTCTTTTAGTATTATTGAAATATCACTAGGTTTGCTGATAAAATACTTATAAAGACGGGATATTAAAAAGAGTCGTAACTTCGGCAGCGCTTATATCTATTACTGCAGGCATTTGACAGGGTATTTCAAATAGCAGTTCAACGGTCCCACCTATCACGAAGGTAATAACTTCTTTTAATAACGCGATACTGTTGTAAATTTTATTTAAATAAAGGATTTCAACAGAATAGATAGTATTCCACTGGCGAAATAGTTAACCGTCGTATTGTTATTGAATGTTGTCCCCCTTCGTCTTCATATATTGGCATTGTTGGCTACAGTCGTGAACAAAGGGTGTACTTTATCAAGAAAATATATTTAAAAAATTAGCTGATTCATGTATGCCGATCATTTGTAGTTCTGAGTAGGCAGTTAAAGTATCCGTAATTTATATTTCACACCCTCGATCTTTCCGTATTTACGAGCGGTTAGCTAATAATCAAGTTCCTACCGTACATTCCAATAATTGTAATTCAAGTCCCTCGCGTAATTTAGACAGAAGTACTTTTGAGCAATTATTGTAAACAACCTCATATTTGTCAGCATTTAAGGGCACTTTTATTCTCCATCCCGCGGAGTAGGGAAAATAATAGTAGGCTAATCCACCATCTGTAATAATCATATAACCACACTTCAGTTCAGAATCGTAGTGTCGATACTGTATATTAGATAGTATTTGCCTGTTACATTCGTGTGTATTTTTATGCAAACGACAGGTTTCATTTCCATTACAGCATAGTGGGATAAAGTTGTACTAATATTAATCTGTCTACGTGTTTAACTTTGTTCGTAATCCTTGAGTACCGGTTGTTCTTGCGAATATTTAACTTCAGGTCTAATTGGATTTTTCATTTCTGTGCTTACTAATAACCTATTGTAATTAGGATACGCCTGAACGTAGTTAAAATTATTGTAGTGTAGTATAGCAACTTATTAGGAAATAGTGCGTTTATTCTATTACTGTGAAATATTTGTGTAGTATAGTATTTGTGGTATCTGTAGTAATTATCTTACTAGAATTCTGTTGTAGTAATTAGGGTAGACTTAACTGCAGTTTAGAATTGTGTAATCCTAGTGTATTATTCTCTGTTTCCAGTAATTAACAGCAATTTTCATCCTGTTAGGGTGTTGTAGAAATGATGATGATGATGATTATTATTATTATTATTATTATTATTATTATTATTATTATTATTATTATTATTATTATTATTATTATTATTATTATAGTTGTAGAAATAAAAATCTTACAACTAAGTAGTATTGTAGTGTAGTAGTAGCCTATATTAATCAATTTATTGTCGTGTGATCTTTGTGAACTGTCCTAGACAATATTTTTTCCTTTCATTTTTATTTTGCACAGAATAAGTTATCTTATTTTTCCTTTTCTTTTCATTATTCAGTAAAGAATGGCTAAGGAGTGCAAGTGTATGAACTTTGAGTGTGGCCAGGCATTACGGAGTATGAGGGAGGAGTTCGAAAGTTTGAGGGAGATAATTAGGATTCTCTCAGAGGACAGGAAGGAAAGTAGGCCTTCCTCAAACAATGTATAGGATAAAGTAGGTGTAAAAGTGGGATGGGAAGGAAAAGGGGGAACTGTAGAAGACAGGTGGTCTAATGTTTTAAGAGGAAGGAGACTGCAAGCTAAGGGGTCCATTCAGGATCATAATTCAGGACAGTTTTCTCTGAGAAATTGGTACGAGTCACTACACGTGGAACATGAGGAACAGGGAACGGTTGCTGAGAAGTGTAGAAGTAGGAGAAAAGGAAAAGGGAGGAAAGGGAAATATGGAGTAATGGATAGAAAAAACAGGTGGAACAGGGTCGTGGGATGGAGAAAAGGGAGGAGGAGGTAGCTTCTGCAGCTGTCAGGAAAGATAGGACTGGGCAGAAGGGGAGGGGATCAAATGTGGGTAAAGTTGATGCTCTGGTCATGGGGGATTCCATTGTCAGAGACGTGGAGAAAGTGTGTGTGAAGGAAAGGGAACCAGGGTAAAGTGTTATCTAGAAGTTAGGTTAAGGCAGATGTTCGGCAAAGTAGAAGAGAAGGAGGGAAATTAGGAGGCGGTAGAGTTTCAAGATGGTACTAACAACGTAAGACAAACAGGTATAAGTACTGTTGAGAGGTTGGTTCAATCCTCGTAATGTAACATGGGTCTACGTGCGAACGAGCATCAGCTGCTCACCAGGCCGTTCCACTGCGGACGAGTTGAGACTGTGTCAGGCGGTCAAGGACATCATACGTCACATAGAGAGTGTCGGAGACGAAGGGAAGTGAGATTCCAGAAAAATCTGCCCCAAATTTGGAATAACGAATCACGTCGCAGAATAGCTGTCGACCAATGACATTTAACAGAACTGTTCTATAGTCAGAGAATCATTCTGGAAGGAAGACGAACAGTGTAAGGCTGAGAGACAGACTATGAGAGTGCTGTTCAGACGGATCAGCCCATTTGCCCGGGTGAAAGTTTACGTTACGTCGAGTTTTGCCGCAGAAGCTTATGAAATGTTGTATCAGGTATTACGAGGGAAGATAATGGTTGAAATGGAAACTTGGAGAGTGAATTTGGCCGAGGAACATCGTTATAGTGGACTATTCGAGATTACGACAACTCAATGAAGTGATAAATGAGGTCTGTACATCATTGCGCCAGTTAAGTCTACAACGAGTGTGGATCTAGAACTCTAAAACACCGCTGGAGTGATTCTACGCTGTTTGACTGGACAATCCACCATCATCCAGAGGAGGAACCTGTATCTACACCTATATTGAAGACGCCGGAGATTTACATCGGAATAATAAGTACTCTTGTCACATTTTCCTCTCTTTCGGTAGATTGCTAGTTGGATTGTATTCTTATATAATGAAACGTACATTAGTTCGAGATGTAGTATTTAAATTGTAGTGATGGTAGAGTAGTCATTGATTTATTGATTCATTGATTTCATTTTGTTGATTTCTTGGAGTATTGCTGTGTTGATTCAGTGATTGATAACCCCAGTTAGTGAATTTCTCGAGGTTACGTGTAATTAAGATCTTCGAAATGAATTACAGGGGAATGAAGGCTAATAATAATAATAATAATAATAATACCCGTGTGGGGATTTACCGGTTACCTCCATCGGGCGCGTCCCATTGGAATTGGGGAAGCTCGCTGGCTCTGCCGCCAGCAGAGTTAGAGGGTAGTAGGGAAATAAAATACCACCGTGAAAAAACTGGTCCCTTGCCAGGGTTACGGCGAAGACTGGTAAATGACCAGAAGCCAGAAAACATCTTGAGGCAACCTCTAGGGCTAACAACCCTAGTTGTAAAAGGATGGGTACCCGTCCAAAGCAAAGTCAAGTCAAAAAGCATGATGGCACAACATTTCAAGAAACATACCCCAGGGGGTAAATCTTCGGATAAATCCCTCGTCGTGAATGCCACGGCGCACGAGTCTCGTTCGGATTCTGGGGGAGACTCAACATCATGCAAGAGACGAGTCGGAGCGACTCGGTGTACCCCGAAGAGTCAAAAACTCAGGCCAAAATCAAAAACCATTCTAGCAACTTTCAACATAAATTCACTTACACAAACTGGCAAGCTGAAAACCCTCACCAAAGCTCTTCACGAAAATCAGATATCCATAATGGCACTACAGGAAACAAGGTACCCAGATGAAGAGAGTTTTGAATCCGAAGGCTACCGATTTTTCAAGAGCAAAGCGCAAAGAGAAATCCTCAATGGAGCTGTGATCCTTGGAACCGCGTTTGCTGTTAGAACCAAGATCCTTAAATCGGTTGCAAATTTCGAACCTGTGAATGACAGATTGTCTATACTCACAATTAAATGCGCGAACAAAACCTACGCCCTAGTTAACGCACATGCTCCTACAAACGATAAGAACAAGTCTGATCCAGACGAAGTTGATAATTTCTGGGACCTACTGGATGAAAAATTAAACAAAATTCCCAAACACCATGTCAAGCTTCTTTTGGGTGACTTCAATGCCCAACTAGGTCGTGAACAGAAGTACAAGAAAGTTATAGGAAATTACCCTGCTCACAAAAGAACCAATCCCAACAGCAAAAGACTGGTGTCCATTTGCGAAAATCACAACCTGCAGGTCATGTCGACCCACTTTCGCCATCTACCCAGAAAGCAAATGAATTGGCGTTCTCCCGTCCAAGCTCTCGGAGAGTTCCAAATTGATCATGTTGCAATCTCCAGGAGAAACAGTCTGAGATTATGAATGTGAAGGTAAAGAAAGGCATCAATGTGGCCTCAGATCATTATATGTCTCTTATCAAATTCAAACCAATTCCCGCAAACACAAGGAAGACAACCAAACAGATCACACGCTTCGACAATGATAAACTTCGGCAAAGGGTCGAGGAGTTCCAGGAGAAGGCTAGACCAAATGACTGTGACTTTAACAACGCCAAAAGTCTCCATGTTGAGGCCGCCAAAGACGTTGCAGAAATCAAGAGAAGCAAAAAGCATGCCTGGTGGAATAATACCTGCGAATCAGTCCTCCAAGAAAGACTCAATGCGTGGAAACAGTACTACTCTACGAAATCAGAAAATGATTGGGAAACCTACAAAATCCAACGTGCCCAAGCAGCTAGGGTGTTCAGAACTGAGAAACGTAAATACAAAAAATCTCTCATTGAAAAGATAGAACAAAACTTTAGAAAGAATGAAAGCAGAGAGTACTACAGAGCCTTCAAACGCAAACTCACTGGCTATAAACCAGCATCTCTATGCTTTGAGCGACAGGACGGCACACTGGCGACGTCAAATGAAGAAAATTGCAGCATTCTGGCAGATTACTTCAAGAATTTACTTAATTGCTCTAAACCGCAAAGCGCCATTGAGACCAAGGAACCCTTACTCAGGTACCCAGATTCCAGACCACCCGACAGAGATGAAATCAAGCGCCACATTACCCGTCTCAAAAATAACAAAGCGCCGGGGGAAGACTCAGTAGTAGCAGAACTATGGAAATATGCCCCAGAGGAATCACTTGATATCTTGCAAAAGCAAATAGAAGAAATTTGGAACAAGGAGACCCTACCCGAAGATTGGAAAATAGCTTTGATCCATCCATTACACAAAAAAGGCAGCATGAAGAACATCAACAACTACAGAGGAATATCTTTGCTACCCGTGACTTACAAAATTCTATCGCTTGCCATCCTGGAGCGTTTGGAAGCACAAGTCGAACATCAAATAGGTGAATACCAAGGAGGGTTCAGAAAAGGTCGCTCAACAGCTGAACAGATTCAAAATCTCAAAACGATCATCAGATATTGTACACTAAGGTCCAAGCAGTATGTGTCTGTCTTTGTGGACTTTATGAAAGCGTACGATTCCATTGACCGGGAAGTCCTGCTAAACATCTTAAATGAATTTGGAGTTGATTTGAAACTGCTGGCGTTAATTGGAGCCACCCTGACCGATACAAAATCCAAGGTGAAGTTCCACGGATGTCTCTCGCATTCCTTTGACATCAAAACAGGAGTCCGACAAGGTGATGGGCTATCCCCGATACTCTTCAACTGTGTTCTTGAAAAGATCATCAGAACCTGGCGGGTGAGATTACAGGAAACCAATTACAGTCCATTGAGAATAGGAACCAAATCCAAAGGGATCGCAATAGACTGCTTAGCATTTGCCGATGATATTGCTGTTCTCTCAAACGACATAGAAACCGCTAGAGATAAAGTTGAAATTTTAAAGGAAATTGCCGAACAAACTGGTTTGCAGATATCGTTTGAGAAAACAGAAGTAATGACTAACATCAAAGAGGCTCCACCAAAACTCCATACAAAATACGGGGACATCACCCGAGTAGACAAATTCAAATACCTGGGTGAGATCATCATGAAAAATGGACTGGACAAAGAAGCACTTCAGGAGCGAGTACGCAAACTGGAAATAGCCTACCAAACATCCCGCACAATCTATAACAAAAAATGCCTTTCCCAAAACACCAAGATACGTCACTATAAAACAGTTCTGAAGCCAGTAGTTCTATATGCAGCCGAAACCCTGTCTCTAAATGCCAGCAAAGGACTCCTTGAAGAACTGGAGAAAAGAGAACGCAAAATTGTGAGAGGAATCTTGGGATCAAAGTACAGAAATGGAATCCATCAAAAGAGATCCAACAAGGAAGTCTACAGCAAAATAGAGAAAATTACCGACACAATCAGAAAAAGACGGGCACGATTTTATGGTCATCTGAAAAGAATGGACGGAAGAAAGTTAACTAAAGAAATCTTTCACTTTTTTGATTCAAACCCCAAAACCACAATTCCCTGGTTTAGAAGTACCAAAGAAGACCTGCAAACGCTACATATCTCAGCTAAAGACGCCCTTAACAGAGATCTCTTCCGCAAGAAAATATTGACGAACGGGCTAAACCGAGACGAGCAACCGAAGAGAAGACACGGTGCCCCTTGGACAGAGGAGCGTAAGCAGGCCCACTCACAAAGAATGAGGGAAACTTGGGCTCTAAAGAATGCCAAGTTCAGTGTCAAATGCAACAAGACTTAACGTGGTCCTTGATGGCCCCAGCGAATTATATATATATAATGATGATAATAATAATAACAACAATAATAATAATAATAATAATAATAATAATAATAATAATAATAATGTGTGACTTCATTAAAAATCATGACGATAATAATAACTTATCGGATTATATTAAAGCAATGATTTAATCGAAGCATTGGTAGAGAATGATTTGTGAAGTAATTCTGAACTTAGAAGGGAGGGTGATAGCTGTGGACAGAAGCATCTCATCGAGATGATGCGTTTAGGAATAATAATCATGGATATAATAATAATGAGTCGGACAAATTTAAACTTGTTGTTGAGAGTTAAATGTGAGCGACGATTGTGATGATAATAGACAACATGATGACCGCTAGGGTAAGGATATTGTGATTTATGGTTAATTATTCAGGGAATAATAATAAACTTCGGCTCAACAAATTATATTGTGTAAAGTAAAGATTCAATAATTTTTCCCATGAGGTTATATGAGTGCATTCTTCGATGACGGTGGTGATGTTTGTTCCCTTGTTTGGTCATTCATCGGATGTCATGGTGATTCACTGCTATTATCTGCAAATAATGCGAGGATCTTCAACCTAATTCTGAAGGGAGACAATAATATAATAACAATAATCCTGATACTATGATAAAATCTGCTGATAAATAATTGGGGGAGATCGTGTAATTGTGTGACAGCTTATCCATGTGATTCAACAGTGGCATTTCTTTTGATGATTTTTCATGTGGTTTTGTTGTCATGTGGAGTTTTACTTCCGTTTGTTGCGCGTTTCACTAGGCGATACTCTCCACAGTAAGTGATTGATTATTTTAAATTTTCAATAAAAGAATACAGTCGAGCGTAATCTGAGAAAGAGGGGAAACTTGCCAAAGAATTTTCCAATGAAATGTTAAAATATTGTCCAATGAAATGTTGAAAGGAATTTTCCAATGGAATTGTAAAGAATTTACCAAGTAAATGTTAAAGGATTTTCTTACGATAACGTTCAAAGATTTTCCAAGTATTGGTAAGCGAATTTCCTAAGTATTGGTGAAAGAATTTCCCAATGGAAATGTTGCAAGAATTTTCCAAAGAATTGTAAAGGAAATTTCCAGAAAATTAATCAATACATTTTCCAAAAAGTCACGGTGAATTACAGAATTAATTGATGGGGATTTGCCCAGAACTTGTATAAAGGAGCAGTAAAATTGGTAAAGAAATAATTCATCAAGGGAATATTGTATAATTTAATGATCTAATGTAGCAATGTTACAGTTCCGTAAATCGACTATTTCGGACAAGGTGGATTAATGAAGATGGGTTGTAACGAATGGAACCCATAAGCATGCAGTGTACATTACACCTATTCAATACACTGACATAGTGAGTCAATTAAGACATCACATATTTGTCATAAAATGTACATTATGGTACCGGTTTCGCCATCTCGCGTGCCATCATCAGCCATTGAGAAAATTATCGCAAGGTATATTGGATGAATACATAAACTATTAGTACATATAAAATATATACAGAGCATACTATTCTGATTAGCGAGTCTTACTTTTATATATATATACATTAAAATATATTTGACTAAGTAGCAAAGACCAATTAATATTTAGAAAGTTAAATACATCTTAAAACACAATATTATCTTGTATGTCAAAAAATTCTGTTAATAGATAAAAATGTCTGTAATTGGCCTAGAAAAGTACAAGGAGTTCCTTATAAAATTTATCATTACTCCTTCAATATTATCTGACGTGTTGAATACATCATTTCTAGAACTTTGTTCTTTGGTTAAGGTATGAGTTGTACGTTTTTGTGTAAAACAGTCCCTCACAATATATAGTTACAAGATTAATATCGTATACAAATTTTCCTTCGTATTTAAAATATCACAGTCTTTGTATGACTATTATAAAACCTCTAGTTGTTGATATGATTTAATCTTGAACTCTGCATTCATAATATTGTTCAAAATGTAAAATTGTATGGCTGAGGCCGTATACTGATGGCTGAGATCTTGAGAAATTGTTTCAATGTCAGGTGGAATAGACAGGTTAATACTGATCTCGAACCAACACAGACCTACGAACAGAGAACGAATTGTGAATTTATGCGTTGAAATTCCAAAAATCAGAAGCAGCGCTTGAAAAAAGAAGGGAACAATAAGGTATGAAACTCACCTCTAGGTCGATGTATTGTGAAGTGTCAAGCGACTGCCAGCAAGCGTCAGCTGTTAGGCGGGGCGTGTTAGGTAGGGGAAGGAGAAGTTGCCGAAGCGGGGGACTGTATGTCAGGGGGGCGTGGACTTCGCTGGGGATAGTAAGCCAGCGTGCTGCGTAATGTTTTGTGTACTAATTGTTTCTTAGGTATTTTTAGATTATTTATCACCGAAATGAGCATGTCAAATAAAATTGTAGGTTTCTCCGAAAGATCATTGAGATTGTAATTAGGATTATAATACTGATCTAATGTAATGAAACATTGCTCCGTCAGGTCTAATAGTAGGCCTTTGTTCATTGTTTCAATGATGTCCAGATCGTTGCTAATACCTTGAAAATGATGTTTGTATTCTTGTATATGCTGGCCTATTGCTGAAAATTTCCTGTACTTAATGGCATTAACATGTTCGTTGTATCTAATATTAAATGATCTCCTGGTTTGTCCGATATAAACACTGGAACAGTCGTTGCAATGAAACCTATAAACGCCTGATCTATCAAACGGATTGGATACATTAACCAATTTAGAATTATGAAAAATATCAAGGTTTCCGTTGTTAGTCCTAAAGGAAATGTTGATGTTTCTTTATTCGTTAGTCGGAAAATGTCGGGGTTAAACGTGAATGTTGCATAAGTTTTAGCTTCTTTTTGTAACTTAGTCCTAGGTCGGTGTTTGAACTTGTAAATTATACGTTCTATAAAACTTTTGTTATAACCATTATGGGCTGCGATCTGGCCTATAGTGTTAAGTTCTTTCTTGAGTTCTGTACTAGACATAGGTACATTAAATGCTCTATGTATTAGACTATTATAGGTAGTTCTTTTATGACTAGGAGGATGTACAAAATCTTCTTTGATCGTCGTAGCTGTATGTGTTGGTTTCCTGTAGATTTTATATTTAAAAGAAAATGGGAGTCTGGTGATGGTTAAGTCTAGAAAATTTAGGGTCTTATTACTTTCTGATTCTATTGTGAATTTGATATCGGTATCTATGTTATTAAGGTGGAGGGTGCATCAGTGATACGTTGGTCCATGATCATAAAAGTATCATCCACGAATCTAGACCATAAGGCTATATTATTGAATGTCTTGTTTTTTCTATTTTTGTGTGTTCCAAAAATCTATGTATATACCAGCCAGGTTGCCTGATGCCGGTGAACCCATCATTGTTTGTATATTACTTTGTTGAAAGTAAAATAATAATTATTGGTTAAAAGTTTCAAAATTGACATAAAATCGTCTATTTCAAGTTGACTACGCCGGCTATGAGTGCGCAAGTTTTTTTTAAGACGATTGGTATGACTTTTTCTGTTTTAATGTTAGCATACATATTAGTGATATCGAAGGAGTGCATTGTATGGTATGGTTGTAATTTGAAATTATCCAGTTGTTTAATTAATTCTAAAGTAATTTTAATCGATTTACTGGCTTGAAAGGTGTAATGCTTACTCAAAAATTGCTGTAGAAATTACGCTGTTTTATACAGAGGGCTTGGTCTGAAATTTATTATAGGGCGTATAGGAACTCCGTTTTTATGTATTTTTGGTTGTGCTTTTACAGTCGGTAGGCCAGGGTTCATATTAATCAATGTGCTCTTTTCGCTATCAGTAAACAGGCATGTTGTATTTTTAAGAATTTGTTTAAGTTGTTTTTGGATAGACTGGGTTGGGTCTTTGACTATAATTGTGAAAGTTTTATCTGTGAAAAAATAAGCATTGTAAATCTCGATTCAATACGGACCATAATGAAACTTGTTATCAAATAAGATCAGAAGCAGTCAATTTTAGTTGTATCGCTGTATTTCTTTTTTTTTTTTTTGTATTTTCTCATCTGCATGTCCAGACTGTTATTCATTTAATAAATGTTACTGTTATTATGCTTCGATTTTTTATCATGCTGTGTCACATATCCAGTCACCTATAGCCCTGAAGATTTAAAATTTCTTAAGGTCTGTCCCGAAACAGTAAAGTTGGCTCTGCGAAAGTTCCACCCTTTGGAACTCTCGCTCCGAAGACTGAGCGACCCCGGAAAAGGGGACAGTGCCAACATAGTTGTGGATGTGTGGGACCTGGTAAATGCAGCACGGTTGAAATTTAAGGAACCGGAGATTGTTGTCAATGGAATGCTGTGTAGGAGGGATACTGACCGGAAGGTGATTGGGGATTTAAATGAGACTATGGAGTGGGTATATGGTAAAATGGAAGTGAGATGTATACATCCTAATGGGTGGGTCAGAGATAGGGATCTGTGCTCAGATGGCCTTCACTTAAACCGCAGTGGTACATATAAGTTGGGAAATTTGATAAGCAGGGTTATATGGAGGTATATTCAGGGAAGCGCGGTGGCCTAGGAAGCGGTGATGAGGGAACAGGGAACAGGAAATCAAGTAGGGATGACATAAAAATGTTAGTGCTCAACTGTAGAAGTATTGTAAAGAAAGGATTAGAATTAAGTAATTTAATAGATATATACTTACCTGATATTGTAATTGGAGTTGAATCATGGCTGAGATATGATATAATGGATGCAGAAATTTTCTCACGGAACTGGAGGGTGTATCGTAGAGATAGGATAGGTAGGAGGGGGAGTATTCATTCTGGTGAAAGAAGAATTTGTAAGCTACGAAACAGTTAAAGATAACAAACATGAAATTCTAGGGGTAAGGCTCATCTCTAAAGATAATAGGCAAATTGATGTCTTTGGAGTATACAGACCGGGAAAGGGTAACACAGATGCTGCTTTAGAATTATTTTATAAGATAATCAGCTATGTGGGAAACGTATTACGATCTCCGTATATACTCTACGTTTCCCTACCTTGCCTGGCGCTGCTTGCTTCTACTCCACGCTCGCCGCATGATGTACACTGCTCATCTACTGTCAACTCGACTGATTACGTCAGCTGTGCTACACTTTGCCGTGCTTGTGTACTGTGCACCACGTGACTTTGTTCTTTCTAGAACTCGCTAGTGTGTATGCCTTCGCTTCGTTTCTGGAAAGTTCCTTTCCTCTTTAAATTGCCCTCTCCGCCCATCCATCCTTGAGTCGGGCTTACGTGGCGGAGTGGTGGATTACACACGCTAACAACTGTGCTGTGTTATTATGTCAACTTCAGCTGGACATTATCTGCTGCAACTCGGTGAGCAAGGCTTGTAACGCATTTGTTTATATTTGGACTTTACCTTCATTCTGGCATTCACCTATTATAAATACTTTACTCAGTCGGGTGGCTATGCTTCGCTTTAAAAACTTTCACATAGACTTTTTCTACTTATGAACTGCGCTACGGACTATTTTGCAAAAAGAAAGCTTCTTCAGTTCTCATTTATGATCTATTGCTAATGCTAACTATTCAATTACCCGGTGAAGAAGATCCTTTCTCATCCTAGTCCCCTTTCCCTTCCCATGCGTCCCTTTTCTTTTCAGGGGTCTGGTTTCGATGCATATTCTATACTTTTGTAAATGTGGCACATCTTTTTTTAGATTTTTCTTCCATTTCCAAATTTTTATCTGGTTGTTAACTTATGGTTGTTAAAATATATTTATATAATATTTTGCACTGTTATTCTGGTCATCTTCTTTTGGGCCTAGTTCCTTCCTTACTGCGCGATTTTCCTCATCATAGCCTACTTCTTATTATATATTATTAACCACGTTTGATTGCCTAACGTTATCTTATCAATATTGGTACATTTTATTTCATTGTGGTATATCAAAATATAAATTTAATCATGTCATCGCCCCGACAGTATTGGTAGCGTTACCACAAACGATAAGGACAGGAACGTGACTGTAGCGGGTGATCTCAATTTACCAAATGTCAATTGGGAAGGTAATGCGAACGACAGGAAGCATGACCAACAAATGGCAAATAAGTTAATATGAGAAGGGCAGCTGTTTCAGAAAGTGATGGAACCAACTAGAGGGAAGAATATTCTGGATGTGGTGCTGGTAAAACCAGATGAGCTCTATAGAGAAACCGAAGTAATAGATGGTATTTGTGATCACGAAACTGTTTTGTGGTAGTTAAAAATAAATGTGAAAGAAAGGAAGATATAAAAATTAGGACTAATAGGCAGTACCATATGGCTGATAAAACCGGCATGAGGCAGTTTTTGATAAGTAAATATGATCGGTGGAGAACGGTAAATAAAAATGTAAACAGACTCCGGGATGGGTTTAAAGCAATTGTTGAGGAATGTGAAAATAGGTTTGTACCTTTAAAGGTGGTAAGGAATGGTAAAAACCACTATAACAGAGAAGTAAAGAGACTAAGAAGGAGGTGCAGACTGGAAAGAAATAGAATTATAAATGGCTGTGGAAGTAAGGAGAAATTGAAGGAACTTACTAGGAAATTGAATCTAGCAAAGGAGTCAGCTAAGGATAACATGATGGCAAGCATAATTTATTAGTGGTCATACAAATTTTGGTGAAAAATCGAAGGGTATGTATAGGTACTTTAAGGCAAAAACAGGTTCCAAGACGGATATTCCAGGAATCATTAATGAACAAGGGAAGTGTGTATGCGATGATTTTCAAAAAGCAGAACTATTCAGTCAGCAGTATGTGAAGATTGTTGGTTACGAGGATAATGTGTCGATAGAGGGGGTTACCAGTACTAAAGAAGTATTAAAATTACCTATGACAAAAATGACATTTACAGTAAGATACAATAGTTGAAAAATAGAAAAGCAGCTGGATTTGATAAGGTTTCGGGGATATACCAAAGACAAGAAGTGGGTTGGGATATAGTACCATATCTGAAGTACTTACTTGATTATTGTTTGGTTGAAGGAATTGTACCATATGCATGGAGAGTTGCTATAGTAGCCCCTGTATATAAAGGGGTGATAAACATAAAGCTGAAATATACAGGCCAGTAAGCTTGACGTGCATTGCATGTAAGTTTTGGGAAAGCATTTTTTCTGATTATATTAGACATGTTTGCGAAATTGATAACTGGTTCGATAGAAGGCAGTTCGGTTTTAGGAAAGGTTATTCTACTGAAGCTCAACGTGTAGGATTCCAGCAAGATATGGCAGATATCCTGGATTCAGGAGGTCAAATGGACTGTATCGCGATTGACCTGTCTAAAGCATTTGATAGGGTGGATCATGGGGGACTACTGGCAAAAATGAGTGCAATGGGACTTGACAAACGGGTGACTGAATGGGTGGCTATGATTCTAGAAAATAGAACTCAGAGAATTAGAGAAGGTGAAGCTTTATCTGACCCTGTAATAATTAAGAGGGGAATTCCTCAAGGCAGTATTATTGGACCTTTATGTTTTCTTATATATATATCAATGGTATGTGTAAAGAAGTAGAGCCTCCGTGGCTCAGACGGCAGCGCGTCGGCCTCTCTCCGCTGGGTTCCGTGGTTCAAATCCCGGTCACTCCATGTGATATTTGTGCCGGACAAAGCGGAGGTGGGACAGGTTTTTCTCCGGGTACTCCGGTTTCCCCTGTCATCATTCATTCCAGCAACACTCTCCAATAGCATTTCATTTCATCTGTCAGTCATTAATCATTGCCCCAAAAGAGTGCGACAGGTCTCGGCAGCCGGCACAATTCCCATCCTCGCCGCTTCATTCATTCATTCCTGACCAGGTCACTGACTGGAAAACAGGTTGTAGGTTTTCATGTATAAAGAAATGGAATCAGAGATAAGGCTGTTTGCAGAAGATGTTATTCTGTGCAGAGTAATAAATAAGTTATAAGATTGTGAGCAACTGTAAAATGACCTTGATAATGCTGTCAGATGGACAGAAGGCAATGGTATGATGATAAATGGGGTTAAAAGTCAGGTTGTGAGTTTCACAAATATGAAAAGTCCTCTCACTTTTAATTACTTCGTTGATTGGGTGGAAGTTGCCTTTGGGAGTCGTTGTAAGTATCTAGGTGTTAATACAAGGAAAGATCCTTATTGGGGTAATCACATAAATTGTAAATAAAGGATACAGAGCTCTGCACATGGTTATGAATATGTAAAGGATAGGGCATATTTGTCTCTGGTAAGACCCCATCTAGAGTATGGTTCCAGTGTATGGGACCCTCACCAGTATTACTTGATTTAAGAATTGGAAAAAATCCAAAGAAAAGCAGCTCGATTTTTTCTGGGTGATTTCCGACAAAAGAGTAGCGTTACAACAATGTTGCAAAGTTTGGGCTGGGAAGACTTGGGAGAAAGGAGACGAGCTGCTCGACTAAGTGGTATGTTCCGAGCTATCAGTGGAGAGACGGCGTGGAATGACATCAGTAGATGAATGTGTTTGAGTGGTGTCTTTAAAAGTAGGAAAGATCACAATATGAAGATAAAGTTGGAATTCAAAAGGACAAATTGTGGCAAATATTCGTTTATAGGAAGGGGAGTTAGGGATTGGAATAACTTACCAAGGGAGATGTTCAATAAATTTCCAATTTCTTTGCAATCGTTTAAGAAAAGGCTTGGTAAAAAACGCAATTATTCTGCCACCTGGGCGACTGTCCTAAATGCAGATCAGTAGTGATTGATTGATTGATTGATTGATTGATTGATTGATTGATTGATTGATTGATTGATTGATTGATTGATTGATTGATTGATTGATTGATTGATTGATTGATTGATTACATGCCAGAAGCCCGGGTTCCGTTCGAAACCTCTTGGCTGGAGACGTTAAGCCTTGATCCAATGGGAGTAGGCCATGTACAGACCTCATCAAGTCATATGGTAACAGTGTGCGTGCTGCTGACATTTCATTAGTAAGATAAGACGAAGCGTTCTCGATATCATAACACTAAAACATTTCAGTTAAAAGGTAATCACATTATCTGATATCTGTAGCCAGCTTTGACGTCGTACGACAGTTATCAAGCACTTGAACTTTCTCACAGCACTTCGGAGCAACAACACTAAGACGTCCAGGTGTTGATTTCTGAATGAAACACCATTTAACAAATAAAATAGAAATGCATTCAGAATTGAAATTCGCTGCCTTCAAGTGAGGATGCTGTTTGCGAAATTAAATATTCCTAAAATGTCCGGCTCCATGGCTAAATGGTAGCGTGCTGGCGTTTGGTCACAAGGGTCCGGGGTTCGATTCGCGGCAGGGTCGGGAATTTTAACCATCATTAGTTAATTTCGCTGACACGGGGGCTGGGTGTATGTGTCGTCTTCATCCTCATCACGACACGCAGGTCGCCTACGGGAGTCAAATTCAAAGACCTGCACCTGGCGAGCCGAACTTGTCCTCAGACACTCCCGGCACTAAAAGCCATACGCCATTTCATTATTCCTAAAATGTTCTTGTCAGCAACATCCTTGTCCTCAAAATCGCGTAAGAAATACACCATCATTTCGTTGCTCGCATTTATTCTGTCACTGTACTCGTCGACTGGATTGTTCCAGATTACTGGGCTATTAAGTCCTCTGTGTTCACTTGCTTATCTCTTTCCTCTTATCCCCACCACTACTCTTCTTCGTAGCGGTCGGTAGTGGGGTGGCTCTACGCCTCTGCCTTGGGGAGACCCAACCGTCGGCTATCCAGGGAATGGTTTACCGTGGTTTTTCATTCTCCTGCACTAAGGCAAATGCTGGGACAGTTCCTAGTACAGGCCACGGCCGACAATCCCCTCGCCTTCTCCGAGCATCTCCCGGCCTGAGAGACAGGAGGCCCGCCTCCCCCTTCAGGGGAGGAATGAAGACATTTTAGTAGTAGTCTTCGTATGAAGGGATTGGCATCGCCTGCACTGTTCGTGTCATTTGAGGCTGTTCTCATCTTTACTGCTGAGTGCCTTCATTTAAGAGCAAAAGCAGATCGGAAATGCGATTCCGTTTCATGAATTTCCTTTGAACGAACAACAAAGTCAAGAATTGTTAAATGCTATTTCAAGAAAGAATTTTTCGCCGAATTTCAATTAGGGATCATCAAAACTACATGTTCGCCACACCGAGTAAATCCATATATTCACGCTACGTAGAAAATATAAACTGTGAGACTGGAATAACACCCTTAGTAAAGGACCGCCTCTAAGTCAGTGCCTAGATCAAGCAGAGAGATTGACTCCATCGAACAGCACATGCCATCAAGAAACTCGACACTTTCCTTGAACAGAAAGACGCTTCATTCCATGTTGAGCGAATAAAAACTACTCAAGATGACTGTCATGCAAGAAATCCAATTACCCTGGTCAATAACCTTCTGCGTTTTTTTAATTTCTGGTGTCACTACAAAATACAGGCTACCAGCAGCATTTTTCTTCTCGAGGAGACTTTCAGGTACAGAGTTACATACTTTAACACTCACAACAATGAAGGAAGTCGAAGATTGTCACTCACTATACACAACACGTAAAAATAGCAATCATAAGACTGATGTCAGCATGATGAAAATACTTTATTCTTCAAAAGACACCAAACCGAAGATGTGTCATCCCGCTGATGGGGAAAGGCATCTTTTTCTTGCTTTCGACCAATGGCACATTCTGAAAAACGGAAGAAATGCTTTACTTGAAAAATCTATGTTCAATGGTTCCCAAGTGGTGATTTTAACAAGAAACTGTATCAAAATAAACTGCGAAACCGGTTTCTTTCCTTACACGCTCGAGCCGTCTGTGAGAAAATGAAGATATTTTCGCGACTGAAGTAACAACAGCCCAAAACATAATTTATGTCATAAAGATACGACGACTTTGATAATACAAGCGGCACTATCAAATACATGTTATCAACAAAGAAATTGTTCGACATACATGATGCCAGTAGCATACATGTAGCAATATTGCATCCGACAAGATGCATTTCTTCAGCTTGGATGACAATAGATTGCAATGGCTGGCAGGCAGTACCTCAATGAACTGAAGACCTCCAGTGAGAAAGCCGGAAAGCAGGAGACGTATAAGGTCATTGTGTTGACTACAGTAGTGTGTGTCACGAACCTTCTTCAGACCCGAGCATTCGTTAGTGACGAAAGTGATGCTTTTTAGCGCTCTGCGGTAAATGCCAGGCAGATATGATATGTCTCAACCGCTTTTTGAAAACGGGAATCTTGGCTAATCCTGCAAGCAGAAACGGGGAAGGGAAGTCGGGCACTTCTGTGATCGAAAATGCTAAAGAGAATCTTCCAAACACGCCCCAAAATCAGCACAATGCAGCACATGTATCAGTACATGTCTCGTGTATCCTTGAGGATCTGCACATGACCCCTGCTAAGTTACTTCTGTACTTACGGTAGCTAATATTTAAATATATTATACAATAACAATTTCTTCATTATAGGTCTGAGGCCCGGTTTAAAGTCCCACAGTTCTCTTTTTCCTGCTCTGTGCTACCCTTCTATGAAGTTAGCATATATAGAATGTTTTGTTGTTCGAAAACCCAAGTGTGACATCTGCTTGATTCTTGTGACAAGGCGAAGGCGCTAATGGACTTTATTAATAAGGGAGACGGAAAGAGCAGGCTGCAGTACCCATCTGATTACTGAAAGTTATTCATTATTCTGTACTGAAATCACAACCATGCGTGCATAAAAATCCTAGTGCATCTACTGTATGAGTGCTTATGTTATAGGATTCTCTTCACTTCAGTTGTCCTGAAATCGGACATTCACAGTTATTGCGTAAAATTATTTGCGAGTGTGCTATTCCTTAAATAACATAGCAACAGAAAGCGAAACAATAGAGAGGCATGTGAAATTATTTACTACCGTTAACATTATTAGTACGGGGTTTCTCCACTGAACTTCTTTATTAAGGTGTGATTTAAATACGTTTATCGAGTGATTGCCAATATATTTAAACATGAATACATAAAATAATTCGCGTGCGCTGTAATGTTGTTGTTGTTGTTGTTGTTGGAGAGGTTATGGACTCTATTATTTCAACCAGCCACTACACTTATTATCGTGATATTACACTTAATATGCGAAATCACACGCAATTATTCACATTACGAAGATCACACGCAATGAGTCTCACTACAAAGGTCACAAGAACAAAGTTGAGCATCATGTCTATGTACACATCTTAAATAGCGCGTAACATAACAAAGGAAGTGCGTAGAAGGAAAAAACAGTGGAAGCAGGAGTATGTAACCGTGCGAACAATAAAAAGACAGTAATTTACAAATAAATATGAGAGTCATCCAAATATTGATAGCATGTATTATAGCAGGAGACATATCGGTAAGCAAACAGGAGACATTGGTGGGGAGAGCTTTCTTAAAACTGATAAGACGAGAAATAAAAGCCGGACGAAAAGAATCATACACAGGGCATTGGAATAATAAATGATTTACATCAGCATTCGGTTAGACAGGAGGAGTGGGGGGAGAGGAGTAAGGGCATGATTAAAGCGAAGACGAATAATGTTGGTAATGTGACGGCGAGAAAAGCTACCCTTCAAATACCAAGGATAGGGAGGAATACAAGGCTGAATATTGTAATAATAGCGACCTTTATAAGAAGCTGATCGAGTCCAATCTTCTTGCCACTGACGATAAGCGGAATGTTTAATAACAGGGAAAAAATCGGGCAGAGGAACTGCAAGTTTAAGTAGGGATTTTCCATCACGAGCAGCTCGCTTAGCAAATAAATCCGCCTGTTCATTCCCATAGATACCTATATGACTAGGGATCCAGACAAAAGTGAGAACCACCCCAGATTGATGCAAGGAATAAATTAGACTTTTAACATGATACAAATACCAGTTAAAAGAAAGATGAGAGGACATGAGCGACTGAACGGCGCTGAGAGAATCCGTATAAATAGCTGCTTTAGGTATAGAATGATGCTTAATGTACATGAGAGCTTGACGAATAGCAAAAATTTCCGCAGTGTAGATAGAAAAATCACTGGATAAACGATAGAGTTCAGCAACATTGATATTGACAATATAGAACGCTGCTCCAACACCAAAAGAGTTTTTTGAGCCGTCTGTATATATGTTGACACCAGAATCACTTAGAGCAACACGTAGTTTTTTAAAAGGAGGGCCAGTCAACGAAGAACCAGGAATAGAAGAGGAAAAAGAAGATGTAGGGGAGAATGTGATAGAAGGGACAAAAAATAAACAGTCAAAATGTACTGAATAAAAGGGAGAAGAAACAGAAAGTAAGATAGTATTTTTATAGGAGAGAAGAAATTGATATGCATACAACAAAGCAGGCATCTTACGACGGCGAGCCTGTGAAAGAAGAGAGTATTCATCTAATAACTGCAATTTAGGAAGCAATGGGTGTTGAGCCAGGGCAAATCTTTTAAGTAAATATTTAGATGTTATCATTTTACGGCGAATTGGAAGAGGGAGCTCACCGGTCTCGACAAGGAGAGCATTAGTAGGGGTAGACAACAATGCTCCAACACAAGTTCTCAGGGCTTTAAATTGTAAAGTTTTTAAGTGGTTAAGAAAAGAATCCGGAGCAGTATCTATAACATGCGCACAGTAGTCGAGTCTAGAGCGAATAGTAGCGGAATATAACAACTGAGTTGTGCCAGGGTCAGCAACCCATGATCGTCTAGTAACCGCTTGGAGAATTTTAATATGCGTATCAGAAGAATTACGTAACTGAGTAATATGATGTTTCCAAGATAACGAGCGGTCTAGCATGACACCAAGGTATTTATGGGAGGAACAAAAAGGATTGACATGAGAATCGAAAACAAGTGGCTCAGAGTTAAACCTACGCTTAGAGGTAAAAAACATTGCACAGCATTTGGAGGTGGAAAGTTGAAGACCATGAAAAGTAAGCCATGTAATGACTTGCTCCATTAGCTGATATATATGGTGACGACACACATCGACATTACTATGAGAATAATAAAGAACTATATCATCAGCATAAAAGAGAATGCGAGCTTTTTGTGTAACCAATTGTTCAAGATTACTCATGTACAGGGCGAAAAGCAGACCACTTAAAATGTCCCCCTGAGGAACACCGACAGATGACAGAAAACAAGGAAGAGAAGAATAAGTGGATTTAAGTGAAAGTTTCCGATACGTAAACAAATTACACAAGATGTGGAAAAAATGAGCAGGAAAACCTTTCTGTACGAGATTAGTCCAGAGAAGATGAAGTGGTATGGAGTCAAAAGCTCCTCGTATGTCCAAAAAATAGCAATAATACAATCCTTACGAATTTGCGCTAATAAGATATCTATAATTAAAATGTTAATAGCATCTTGAGCACAACGACCTTTAAAGTAGGCGAATTAATATTTGGGAACCAAATTATAATATTCAAGAGACCACAGGATTCGTTGAAGGAGAATTTTTAAAAACGTCTTGCGGATACACGAACCAAGGACAATCCCTCGAAAGCTGTTAGCGTCAGTTTGAAGTTGACCAGGTTTGGGGATAGGCACCAAAAAAAATTCATTCCAAGAGGTAGGAACAGAAGTAGTGAGAAGAATATTATTATAGAGAGCTAATAAAGCTTGTTTAGCACGTAGAGGGAGGATCCGGAGCATATCATATGATATATAATCAGGGCCTGGAGACGAACTCTTTGCGTTACACAAGGTGGCCTCAAGTTCAGAAGGTGTATAGGTTGGAGTAATACAGAAAAGCGGGAAGAACATGGAGACAGGGGGATAGTAAAGTCGGGCACGACATAGTCAGGAGTGAGTGAGTTGAGAAAGATAGATAGAATCTGTGGAGGGGTGACAGAGGGTGGAATGTATTGAGAAGCTCGGGTAAGTGAGCGAATTGCACTCCATAAATGAGAAGACGAAGTACGAGCGTTTAGGGAGGAAATAAAAGATCGCCAGGCAGCACGGCGTTTAGAAAGAAAAACTCGTCTAGCGTAAGCAATATGTTGTTTAAGACGGAAATAATGATGGGGGGGCTAGTGTTTTCCTATATATCCGGAATAAGCGACGTCGTTTAAGAACCAGATTGTGGCACTGTGAGTCCCACCATCGTAAAAAGGAATAGGGATGAGAAGAGTGAGAAGAAATAGGTTTATAGGGATGGTAAAGATCGAGATAATCTTGTATAAATTGAAAGAGAGTAGAAAAGGACAAAATAGTGTCCGAAATAAGCTCAATACGATGGGTAACATAAGAAATAAAAGATACTCTATCAAAGTGACGGAGGGAGCGAACATTACTGATACATGTAGGAGTGGAAGAAGAACTAGAAAACCTACCAAGACCATACGTAAGAATAATAGGGAAATGGTCGCTAGAATGTGTATCAGAAAGACGATACCAAGTTACAACCGAAGCCATTGCAGGACGACATAATGATAAATCCACAGCACTGGGAGGAGAGCCGGGGGGAGTGAGGCGCTTGGGAGAACCATCGTTTAAGATGACAAAGTCGTGCGATTGGGAAGCAGTGAGGAAATAAGAACCCAGGGAAGTATCACTACTGCTCCCCCACATAGAATGATGAAGATTGAAGTCCCCTAAGAAGAGAAGCTCGTTATGAGAAGAAAATTGCTGTAAGAATCGACACCATTGAATATGAGAAATAGAAAGATTTGGAGGGCAGTAAAGGTTAATAATGGAAAGGCGATTATATGAGATACCGATAACAAACGTATGGGGTAGACAATACGAGATATGAAGACGTTGATAGGATAAACTATGGTGAATAAATAAAGCAACACCACCATAACCAATACCATCACAACGCTCAACATTAAAGCCATTTAAATAAAACTCAGTGGATGGGGAAAACCAAGTCTCCTGTAAGGGTATAATGAAAGGGGAAATTTCTTTTATCAAAAATTGTAACTCATACCGTTTAGAAGGAATACTCCTAGCATTCCACTGCAGGATACGTAGCATCTAAAGAGAACATAGTGTGCACACAGTCACGAAGCTTATAAAGTGTATGTGCAACATGTGGCTGGTCCCCTAATAATTGAATAAATTGTAGAAATAGTTGATGAATACCACTTTGGAGATGCGCCTTTTGGCGTAGCACAGGGGAACTAGATGATTGAGAAGGAGCTGAAGGCAAACACTGAGAATTACGGGACGTAGACGGAATTGGGGACGGGGAGGATGAAGATGAAGTGGATGGAAAGACCGAGGTATGTGAAGACACCGGAGTGGGTCTGATGAGATTAAGATACCCAGACTTATCGAAACCAGGTTTTGGAATGGGACGGGGATCTTTCATAACCATCTGAGTAAATTTACGTTTCCTGGGAGTTTCCACAGGTGAAGAGGAACTAGTAGAAGGAAGAGGTGGAAAATGATGGGTATTATTGGACATGTCAAATTGGGTCGAGGGTTTTCTAGCAGACGCCTCGGAAACGGATAGATTTTCTGTACACATAAGCTTTTTAAGAGCAGTTTGCTGTTGATGAGTAGGGCAGTTTGATGAGCCAGTATAATGTTCCTGCTGACAGTGAACACATCGGCGAATATTTTCCTGACACTAAGATGTAAGGTGATGTAACGCACAATGCCCACATCGGGGTGACTTAGCCTGACAGTTTTTGATCGTGTGCCCATATCGCTGACACTTTGAACATATAATCGAAGAGAATATGAAAGGGTGAACCTCTAAATGCTCTTGAAACAAAGAGACGTATTGAGGAAGAGTCTGAGAGCGAAAAACAATCTTAACTGTTCCAGTAGGAACGTACGTCACTCCACTGGGCTCCACAACCTCACGGTTAAGCCGCTTGACCGATTTGACCCGAACATCAGATTTGAGATATTTAAGAATGTCAGAATCAGAAATATTCTTTTCCAACACGAAAGATATTGGAACTGGGAATATATGCTTTCAAAGAATGAGTTGCAAGTATTGAATGACATAGAAAGGAATTAGCTTGGATCGCGGAACTAAATTCCACCCTAATCTATTTCGTCCTTTGGGCGTTATACCTTTCACAAAAATATCATTATCGTAAAACAAACGCCCAAGCGCCATGGGATGTAGCCCACCAATATTTTTCGACTTAGTTGATTCAACAAAGACAATACATGGACCAAAATGAGCCTGTTGATAAACCTCCAACTCTTCAGGAGGTGGAGGAGGTAGCTGAGCGTCATTAGACTGTTGAGGTTGTAAAGGCTGCTGCAATGAATTCATATGTGAAGTGAGATTAATCAAATTGGTTTGCATCGGCACAGTTTCTTCACGACCAACATTGGCATTGGATGAGGGATCCGGTGCCTCATCTCCTCCACTATCAGTATCCATCGCCAAAGCTTACACAGACACACACTCGCCAAACGTTCACACACTACTTATCACCGCAGGCAAACACCAGACTGCAACCAAAGAACGATCCGCACCGTACAAGTCACACGGACGGACTTTTCTTGTATGTTGTTGGGCTTAGTTACTATTATTTGTAATTTATTTGGGAGAATACTTTTTCGCGAATATTTCCAAGATGGCTGCTGCATTGGAATAATAAATGCGCTGTAATGAACAATCGTCTTTTAATGCCAGCGATGCAGCGCTCGGTGGTAAAAATGGGAAACAGGCCCGTAAGGCCCACCGTCGTCTCGATTCTCTTATACTGCCTGCTCTATGCCACTAGTTTAACACAGGAAGGCGCGACTACCAGTATTTCTCCAAGTCGCCGTAAGAGTGCAGCAGTAGACGCACAATCTTCGCTATCAGTGTGGGTGTAGCACTGTGTTATTGGTGCTGTGAAAACCTGAGTTATTTCGTACAATGAGTAAACATGTCTGGTCACTTCCGTTCGTACAAGATATATTTTGTATAGAACTGTGAAATGAATTAATCATGTTATGCTTATAGATATATCAAAAGTGATTTTAATTTGTGGGTACTTGTTTCTTTCCGTTCGTGCAAGGTATATTTTTCGTAGAACTGAAACTTCAGATTCTTTCCTCGAAATATTCAACTGTTATGTACAATTTTGCCAATCTCGGCAATGTTGTTCACGACTCCACGTAATACCGTCTAGCAAAGTGGCTGTCGGCTTTATCTAGGCAAGGACCTAATAAAGGAAGTAATTGGATATCCTCAGATTACTCTCGCATCTGTGCCTTTACACCTTATTTCAGAAGGGGATGGAGCCTCCGCGGCTCAGGCGGCAGCAGCCGACCTCTCACCGCTGGGTTCTGTGGTTCAAATCCCGGTCACTCCATTGAGATTTGTGCTGGACAAAGCGGAGGCGGGACAGGTTTTTCTCCGGATACTCCAGTTTTCCCTGTCATATTTCATTACAGCAACACTCTCGAATATCATTTCATTTAATCTGTCATTCATTAATCATTGCCCCGGAGCGACAGGCTTCGGCAGCCGGCACAGTTCGTATCCTCGCTGCTAGATGGGGGCTTCATTCATTCCATTCCTGACCCGGTCGAATGACTGGAAACAGGCTGCGGATTTTTTTTCCAGAAGGTGATTAAAGCCGAGGAGTATAGTGGATTCCTTATGATAGGAATTGTGATGGACAATCACAAAACGTCTTCATGTTTAGACATTTTGGACAATCTCAGATATCCAGACGATAATATTCCAATCAAACTAGAAAGAGGAAATCAAATCCTAATTTGCGGGTACAAGGTTCGTGTTGTTGAAGAGAGGATGGAGTGTGACATTTGTGTCAGCAACATCTCACTGCCTAGAGCTTCGACACCGCTAAATGGAACTGATTATGCATCAGGACAGAAGAGGAGTTCGATACCCAAAACCTTGTTTTGTTGCTCTGGTGAAGCATCTGCAGGAGTTCGTTTAAGCTGCTGCGCCCAATTGTCGAAGTCCTTCAAACGTACGAGCGTAATAGGAGGACTTGCGACGTCTTCCCTTTTAGAATACCGGTTGAGTTGGCCGTGTGGTTAGGAGCGCGCAGCTATGAGCTTGCATCCGGGAGATAGTGGTTCGAACCCCACTGTCGGCAGCCCTGAAGATGGTTTCCCGTATTTTCCCATTTCCACACCAGGCAAATTCTGGGGATGTACCTTAATTAAGGCCACGACCGCTTCCTTCCCATTCCTACGCCTTTCCTATCCCATCATCGCCATAAGACCTATCTGTGTCGGTGCGACGTAAACCAAATAACAAAAAAAAAATTCAGAATGTGTTTTGTTACAGTGTAGGGTCAAAGAACATCAGCAAACCGTTAGTGATATTATCCTAACCAATTTCGTAAGACCTCTTTTATTTGATACTGCGTTGGCAAGAACACAAAAAGTACTGTACCACTCCGAGCCTTCGTCCAGGAAAATCTTTAAATTGTGCATGAAGAGGCCAACTGCGACTTCATGCAGGTAATATTGCTGATATTTAATATTACTGATGTAATGTACGAGCTTCAGTGAACATACTGCATAGTGTTTTGTAGGCTGTCGTCACTTGGAACATTGTGCGTCCACGTCTGCCATCTAGCGGAGAAATGCTCGCATAGAGCAGGCAGTATAGGACTGGATCCCTCGCTGCCCTCCTAACTATCTAGAGTGACGCGCCAAGTCGGCCATATCACTGTATTAGCGCAGTCGTATTAGAGCGTTATGGTCCCGTGACACAGTTCGTGTCCCAAGTCAAGACCATCTTCAACATATCAGACCTTAATGCAGCTATCGATACTAGCTAAAAAGGCGCCGCGTTCGCTTTGTTCAAACGTAAACATGAGCATGTGGTAAGTATCAGTTTAGTTTGGTTTGATTAGGAAACCTTAGTGTAGTGAAGTTTTTATTGACATTTGGTTTTAAAACTAGTACAACATAGTAGTACTGTGTACCTGGATGTGCACTCACACTCATCGTGATGATTTCGTAGTTACAAGTTATTAATTAACGTGCATTAAAACACCCCAGGGAAATTTTTTCATTAGAGAGGATATTTTCAGTGTACTTGATAGTTATTTTTCCGGATAACGCCAAAGCTCCGAGTTAGTGCCTATCCATTTCCCAACTACTGTATCTTTGGAGGTTATAAGAACTGATACAGCTATTTATTTTATGTTGAATGAAGATTATATTCTCTTTGTTACATTAGAGGACAAGGTACCAACTGATACACTGTTCCTCACAGTAAGTATTTATTGACCAACGAGTAGGGTGTTAATGAGTTTTATACGAAAATTCAAGTGCCACCAAAGAACTTCAAATCGATTCTACTAGTGAAAGACAAAGGTCATCTGAATTGTAACAGTTAGATGAATCATTATCAGAATCACTGTTATGAGAGAATTGAAATTCTTGACAGGGTTATGTTTCTAATAATTTTTTGAACGAGGTACGCTATTATATATAAAAACATATAGTAAAAGAAAGTTCATTCAAATAAACGTATTTATAAAACAAGCATTGACTCATAGGAAGGAGAATTACGGACTGGAATAATTTAAAAGGGTGCCTTCTACACAATTCGATAAATGTCCAACTTCTTTGAAATCATTTAAGAGAAGACTAGGTACGCCCTGGACAATAGCGCATTCCCCATGACTGTAACTATACTAGTTCATAGAAAGTATTTATGTTTTGAATTCTCCTTATCTAAATATATGTCTAGATAACAGTGTTTTATTACCCCAAGTAAATAACTCTTGAATGGAAATAGTAAACTGCTTTAAAAATCAGGAATGTCGTGTGATATGAAGTACATAGAGTAGATGTCGGGTTTTATTTCTATTCTACTCTAGAACCTCGGCAAATCGCGAGAGCCGTTCGGTCCCCTAACTAACTAAGCGAATATAGTGAATACGAATGTGGAATTTGGGTGAAAAATAAACCAAAATAATTCCATTAAATCACAGACAGAATCAGAAAAAGTGCAGTCACCTGTACAGAATGGATACCTAATAAACACACAAGAAGCAGAATGAACACAGGAGAATGCCCCGTATAAACGCCGATAACCACTCAATTGAACCTCCGTCTGAGCAATGAGCCTAATGACCCGAGGATGGGAATTTGCATGAATTGCAAAAAGAAACTTTAAAAGTAGCCAGTCTTGGCACTTATTTTATAGCGTGTGGATGTATGTCAAAACTTTGGAAAGCGTTTACAGATTTCCACGTTTAAATGAAAAAGGGCAGCAGTTGCACTTTTCGCAATCTACGGGGACACGCAAAGTGAGCGCCAAGTTCCCTTCAGTGTTTTGCAAAGGACAGATGAGTGTTCAATAAAGAGGTTGTTAAGAGCAGAAAACAGACAGAAGGTACCAATTTCTTTCCACAATAGCAAGTAAAGCAACGATTTATTTCAATGCTACTGTACAATGCATCATGAAGTTAAACCTGATAAACGCTACAGATTTGTTTGTGAATATAACAATACAACCTGCTGGTATGTAGTGAGCTTCCCGTCACTGAACTCGAACTTCTACGCTTTTCTGAGACGTTCAGGCTTTACATGCTCATAAATTTATCACCTTCATGACGCAAAGGAAGACGAGCAGAAAAGTTGGCACTGCAGGTCGGCAAATGATGAGGATGACGTCCCCAGTCCCGGAGCCAGAACAGCTCTATTCGCAACTTTCATTGGAGTTGTTTCGTTTATTTAAAGCAAACAACATGGCAGATAGACAAAACTTTCAAAAGTGACCTTGACATTGCAATAAAGAACGAACCTGGTATTGAGGCTCCCTTCTGGACGACCGCTGTCTCGACTGGGACTCAGCTCCCTTGTAGGGGTTCTGCCGGGCTAAGCTCAATTACTGACAATAAATCACATTAAAGACATAGCATTGACTTGACACAATCTATTAACAAAAGTCATATCCTGTGTGTTCGTGTGCACAAGGTCTGCCTTCTTCGCTGTCAACATGAAAATACCAAGGTAAATAAAGACTTCCATCTCCACTGTGCTTCTATACGACTGCCAAGACGCCCACCAACATCTGGAAGAAATGAAGATTTCAATTTCCAGAAACATGTCCAGGAATTGACCAATCAGTCGCTCTGGTGTCTGTTGTTTACCTACTCTGTTCTTAAATTATTGCCAAGAATTTGGAAATTATTGAACATCTCCTTTGCTAAGTTATTCCAATCCCTAACTCCCCTTCCTAAAAACGAATATTTGCCCCAATTTGTCCTCTTGAATTCCAACTTTATCTTCATATTGTGATCTTTCCTACTTTTAAACACACCACTCAAACTAGAATTGTGTCCGTGTATTCACCATGTGAGGGTGCAGATGAGGATGAAGTTGACAAGTTTTATGAAGCATTGAGTGACATCGTGGTCAGGGTCAACAGCAAGGATAGAATAGTGCTAATGGGCGATTTCAATGCGAGAGTTGGGAATAGAACTGAAGGATATGAAAGAGTGATTGGTAAATGTGGGGAAGATATAGAAGCAAATGGGAATGGGAAGCGTTTGCTGGACGTCTGTGCTAGTATGGGTTTAGCTGTTACGAATACATTCTTCAAGCATAAGGCTATTCACCGCTACACATGGGAGGCTAGAGGTACCAGATCCATAACAGACTATATCTTAACCGACTTCGAATTCAGGAAATCTGTTAGGAATGTACGAGTTTTTCGCGGATTTTTCGATGTTACAGACCACTGCCAGATCTGTAGTGAACTAAGTATCTCTAGGCCTAGGGTAGAGAAAGTGAAATCTGTCTGCAAACGAATAAGGGCAGAAAATCTCCAGGACGAGGAAATTAGACAGAAGTACATGGATATGATTAGTGAGAAATTTCGAACAGTAGACAGTAAGCAGGTTCAGGATATAGAAAGAGAATGGGTGGTATACAGGGATACTGTAGTAGAAACAGCAAGGGAATGCGTAGGAACAACTGTGTGTAAAGATGAGAAAAGGAGAACATCTTGGTGGAATGATGAAGTGAGAGCAGCTTGTAAACATAAAAAGAAGGCTTATCAGAAATGGCTACAAACAAGGGCCGAGGCAGATAGGGATTTGTACGTAGATGAAAGAAACAGAGCGAAACAAATAGTTGTTAAATCCAAAAAGAAGTCCTGGGAAGATTTTGGTAATAACCTGGAAAGGCTACGTCAAGCAGCAGGGAAACCTTTCTGGAGAGTAATAAAGAATCTTAGGAAGGGAGGGAAAAAGGAAATGAACAGTGTTTTGAGTAATTCAGGTGAACTCATAATAGATCCCAGGGAATCACTGGAGAGGTGGAGAGAATATTTTGAACAGCTTCTCAATGTAAAAGGAAATCACCCTGGTGGTGTTGCAAGCAGCCAGCTCATGGGGAAGAGGAAACTGATGTTGGTGAAATTATGCTTGAGGAAGTGGAAAGGATGGTAAATAAACTCCATTGACATAAGGCAGCAGGAATAGATGAAGTTAGACCTGAAATGGTGAAGTACAGTGGGAAGGCAGGGAGGAAATGGCTTCATAGAGTAGTAAAATTAGCGTGGAGTGGTAAGGTGCCTTCAGATTGGACAAAAGCAGTAATTGCACCTATCTATAAGTAAGGAAAGAGGAAGGATTGCAACAACTATCGAGGTATCTCATTGATTAGTATACCAGGCAAAGTATTCACTGGTATCTTGGGAGGGAGGGTGCGATCAGTCGTTGAGAGGAAGTTGGATGAAAACCAGTGTGGTTTCAGACCACAGAGAGGCTGTCAGGATCAGATTTTCAGTATGCGCCAGGTAATTGAAAAATGCTACGAGGGGAATAGGCAGTTGTGTTTATGTTTCGTAGATCTAGAGAAAGCATATGACAGGGTGCCGAGGGAAAAGATGTTCACTATACTGGGGGACTATGGAATTAAAGGTAGATTACTAAAATCAATCAAAGAATTTATGTTGACAATTGGGCTTCAGTGAGAATTGATGGTAGAATGAGTTCTTGGTTCAGGGTACATACAGGGGTTAGACAAGGCTGTAATCTTTCACCTTTGCTGTTCGTAGTTTACACGGATCATCTGCTGAAAGGTATAAAATGGCAGGGAGGGATTCAGTTAGGTGGAAATGTAGTAAGCAGTTTGGCCTATGCTGACGACTTGGTCTTATGGCAGACTGTGCCGAAAGCCTGCAGTCTAATATTTTGGAACTTGAAAATAGGTGCAATGAGTATGGTATGAAAATTATCCTCTCGAAGACTAAATTGATGTCAGTAGGTAAGAAATTCAACAGAATTGAATGTCAGATTGGTGATACAAAGCTAGAACAGGTCGATAATTTCAAGTATTTAGGTTGTGTGTTTTCCCAGGATGGTAATATAGTCAGTGAGATCGAATCAAGGTGTAGTAAAGCTAATGCAGTGAGCTGTTTTCAGACTAACTTTGCTTTACGGGAGCGAAAGCTGGGTAGACTAAGGATATCTTATTCATAAGTTAGAAGTAACAGGCATGAAAGTAGCAAGAATGACTGCTGGTACAAACAGGTGGGAACAATGGCAGGAGGGTACTCGGAATGAGGAGATAAAGGCTCATTTAGGAATGAACTCGATGGATGAAGCTGTACGCGTAAACCGGCTTCGGTGGTGGGGTCATGTGAGGCGAATGGAGGAGGATAGGTTACCTAGGAGAATAATGGACTCTGCTATGGAGGGTAAGAGAAGTAGAGGGAGACCAAGACGACGATGGTTATACTCTGTTTCTAACGATTTAAAGATAAGAGGTATAGAACTAAATAAGGCCACAACACTAGTTGCAAATCGAGGGTTGTGGCGACGTTTAGTAAATTCTCAGAGGCTTGCAGACTGAACACTGAAAGGCATAACAGTCTATAATGATAATGTATGTATGTATGTATGTATGTATCATATGCTTATAAACATAGCAGACGGCGAAGGGTATATATTTACCAGATACTGTGATATGAATTGAATCATGGCTGAGAAGGAATATTATGGATACGGAAATTTTCTCACGGTACTGGAGTTTATATCGTAGACAAGTTAGGAAAGATAGGAGGGGAAGTATTCATACTGGTGAAGGAAGAATTTGTAAATTACGAAAAAATTACGGATGGGAAACATGAAATTCCAAGTGTAAGGCGAATTTCTAAAGATTTGACATTTCTGGGGTGTACAGACCTGATAAGGCTGGCGCTGACGCTCATGCGGAAGTATTTAATAAGATAATCAACTATGGGAGCGACACAGAAAAGAACGTTATTGTAGCGGAAGATGTGAACTTACCAAATGTAAACTGGGAGAGGAATGCGAGCGACATAAAGCAATGGTGCATTTGGGAACGACAGCTAAATGAGACGTGTTGCTGATCAAACCAGCAGCACAATGTAGGTCCGCTCGCCCTAATGACGTAGCTGCGATTCTTTTCGCAAAATTCCTTGGTGACGTCACAGTAAAGGATGTCCTCATATGCTTTCATCTTAACAAGACATCATTCCTGATGCAGAGAGACGACTCTGAGAATTGCGGACGGAAGATTTAATTCGCTTTAGGGCCCAGAAACAGACGATGATGTATAAAGCTGTGGAGACCACTGCTCAATAGGAAGCCACAGTCTTATCTTTGAAGCGTTCAGAAGTGAATATTGCCCTCAATACAGATTTGAGTTGTACTATATCAAAATATTTTCTGTAGACTTCAATCAATTTGCTGAATTACTAGCTGCCTCTGTGGATCAGTGGTAGAGTGTCGGCTTCAAATCCGGCAGAGGTAGTCGGACTTTTGAAGGGCGGAGAAAAGTCCGGTCAACACTCCATGTCGTACGATGTCGGCATATAAAAGATCTCTGGTCCCACATTTGGTGTTTACCCAACAAAATTCATTAAATCTCAGCAAGAGAGTTTCGGTTTACTCGGTCTGCCAACTAGTGGGCCTAGAGTAAAACGGAACGAGCAGACAGCCAGATGGCGTAACACGATAGCTGAGGCCATTCGATTATTATTATTATTATTATTATTATTATTATTATTATTATTAACCCATGACCTTTGTGCCCTAAGGATTTTAAAATCTTTAAGTTACCACATGAGGCCCCATGTCAATTGTAATGAGCAGCTCGAACATATTTTTTATATCGCAGAGGCGACACGAGGCGAGAAGGTGGCTATTGTGTTTTTCATGCTATGAGATGTGACGTCATCCGCACGTGTCGAAGGTGGATGGATACAGAAGAAAGTTTGGGTTAAATAAGTATATTTAAATAAAGGAATTAGCAATGAACGGGGTATAATGAGTGTCATGTAATTATTTGTAAGACAATTGGTCTTTAGTAAGACAGATTTGAGATTGATAAGCCATTTCTGTGGATTTTTCAGGAAGGACGCGCGTGTCTATTTTACCCACGCTGAGTCGTCAGAATGTAGTGCCTATCAAATGATGTCAATTAGCCAGTTAATTTGTTATGAGATAATTTTAAATGTTCGTGAACACTGTCGCTAGCAAGTACTTGGTTACAGCAAAAACTCTTTTAAATACAGTTCCACTAAGTCGGAAAAATTCGCAAATTTTCTTGGCGGCAAGGAAAAATGCCTGAAGAGAGGGGATAGAATCTATAAAATAAGAGGGGACGCCATCTTGAAACCCCTGCATTTGTATCATTGAAGCTCGAGAGAGAGGGTTGAACTGTTCAGTATATCGATCGTCTAGAAGTAGACTAAGTGCAGCCGATGTGGCCGGGGTCTTGACTCCAGGTGGAGATAGTTGTTCACTGATAAAAGACGGTCAAGATACCCAAGTAGTATTTGTGAAATATTGTGCTGTAAAGAAAATTCGTGTGCGGGTAACAAATACAATCAGTCGAGTGCGATCAACGAAGACACCGAGTGAAGGGCATTTCTTTTTTTATGCTTTATTTTCCATGAAAACATGACTAAAACAAAATGTGAAGCCAGAAGTACTAAAATGGCTAAATATATCAGTGATATCACACGTATATGTATTTGTAGTGGGTATTTATGACGCAGTTGGTCATCCATATGTTTCGTGAATGTCAGAAATATGACGAAAGGTCATTTGTTTTATTTTCTGCTTGGATAAATTTTTAAAGTATCACGAGTGTCGCGTAACATGTTGTAAAATGTTATTCATGAGGGTTACGAAGTGATATCATGTCCAAAGTAGATCGTCATTTCCGTGAATTTATTGCCTATATTTTGGTGATGTCAAGTTACGATGTTTTCTTTGACGTAAAATTTTCTGTTTGATAAAATGGAATTGGTGCAAGATATCCGTGGTTACCCAGTTTCAATCGGGTGGAAGCGCGCTGTAGTGTTCAGTAATGTAGATCAGTGAATATGTGTCACAAAGGGGAATGCTATTCTATGTCCGTTTAAACTGTGTTTCATTGGCAAATAAATAACAGTAAAGTTTGTCGGTCATTCTTGTGAAAATCAAATTTTTAAAATACGAGGTCATGTTATAAGAAGCTGTTCATTATTAAAGTATTGTGCGTAATTTATGCGCCGTGGATTCTAAGGATTTTTATTCCATTTTTTTTGTCAGTGAGAGTCGTCGAGTTGAAGGCAAGAGATTAGATTTGTCGTATGAGTTCAGATAGGATTTGCGAATCAGGTGATTGGAAGCCTGTAATGATGCAAGGATTTTATGTGAGCTCGAGGAAGATATTTGTATAATGTTTGCGATGGAAAAGTGTGAGAGAATCCACGTAAGTGTTAATTTACAACGTGAACAATTAATGAACGACAGTTTTAAAAGTAAATCTATGTGCATATTTGTTTGGTCAGGAATATCGAAGTCGAAGATTTCATTCTTGTGAGAGCAGTTAAGCGCGGACATAGGGGAGATGTTTCGTTTCAAGGAGGGTTGCTTGTTTCCAATACCGCCAGCTGATTGAGTCGCCGGGAGTGTGCTGCTTGTTACGTGTTCTTTAGAATGGATCATTAAATGTGCGTGAACTAGTTGAAATAACGTGTAGGTTATTAGATACGGTACTATTTTGTTTAATTGAGATCGTAATGTATATTTGAAACCACGAACTTAGAGTATAATGAGCGAAGTTAATCCATTCCAGGGTTGTCCAGAATATAGAGTGATATTGGTGATGATTGATTTATTTGTGAGGGGTGCACAAAGCGTTATGGAAATGTCATGGTGGGATATGACATAGTAATTGGCTTACATTTTTACGGCGAGTTACTTATACAGATTTTTGTTTTGTACTTAATTATTAGGGTTATCCAAGTATTAATAATGGCTAGTATTAGATTAGATCTAAAGTGTGATGTCATGAAACAGATATAATACTGGAAATAAATGATGTAAAATTTTCTTCCAGCTGCACGATTCTAAACGACGATAGACTATTATAACAATTATAAAATATAACTACGTCAGAATTTGAGTAGGGACTTGTTAAAGAAACCATTCGTCTGCGAGATAGAATTTGTTGATTCATTGAAGCATGTAAATTTATTAAATTATTAAATTCAGTGGAAATCGTATTTGTGAAATAACTTAAAACCAAGTGAATAACTTAAAGTTGCATTCTGGAAATCTTAGTTTCTTCTTCTGGGAAAGTTCAAATATTAACGTAACGCTTTAGGGGACATATCCGAAGGTAATGGATTTTACTGTTTTGATTGATTGAGCATTAAATGTGCTGGAATTAGTTAAGTTGAAACGTTGGTCATCAACCGATGTAATTTAATTGTGTTTAGCCTTCAGCTTAGAAACTTGGATGGTCATGGGGTAATCAACCTCAGTGACATAGATTAAGGCCACATGCCACTGTAGCATCATTTTCCTTGCAGTCATCATCCACAATGACTTTAAAGTAAATTAGAAGTTTAGATGTCGGTCCATGACATAGTCGCAGGTTACATCAGTAGTATAACTGGAGAGTTTTGCCGACACCACCGCCACCGGCCCTCCTCAAAGGCCTCCTCCTCCCGCGGGAAATTTGAATTTTGGCGGGAGATTTAAATTTTGGCGCGAGATTTGAATTTGTAAACAAAGCCACGTGCTTTTTGACAGCTGTCATCCGCCATATTTAAACAACAACGCATCGCTAACCTCATTGCTGCCATCATTACGGCACTAGACCTCACGGGCGGGAGATTTGAATTTGTAAACAAAGCCACGTGCTTTTTTGACAGCCACGTGCTTTTTGACAGCTGTCAAGCGGCCATCTTGCATAGCTAACCTCAGTGCTGCTATTTTGACCGGGCTAAATCTCACTGTTGCCACTTTACGCATGTGGTAGCGGGCAATTTGAAAAATTCCACGTGCTCTTGTTTTTAAACAAAGCCACGTGATTTTTTGACAGCTGTCATCCGCCATCTTGCATCGCTAATCTCAGTGCTGCCCTATTTATGGTACTAAACCTTATCGTAGTGGTGGTGGGTAATTTAAAATCCACGTACTTTTTTGACATCTGTCATCCACCATCTTGCATCGCTAACCTTAGTGCTGCCCTCTTTACTGCACTACCTTTGAAATGTGGTGGCGGCAATTTGAAAATTTCCACGTGATTTTTTGAAAAGCGGCCATCTTTAATCAACAGAGCACCGTGCTGCCATATTTAGATACTACCTTTGAAATGTGGTGGCAGCAATTTCCACGTGATTTTTTTGACAGCTGCCATCCACCGTCTTGCATCGCTTACCTTAGTGCTATTATCTTTACGGTACTAAACTTTTACAAGCGGGTAATTTAAAATCCACGTGCTTTTTGACAGCTGTCATCCTCCATCTTGCATCGCAAACCTCAGTGCTGCTACTAACTCTGAAATGTGGTGGTGGGTAATTTGAAATCCACGTGCTTTTTTGACAACTGACATCCGCCATCTTTAATCAAGAGAGCATCGTGCTGCTATCTTTACGGCACTGCGGGCAATTTGAAAAATCCCACGTGCTTTTTTTGACAGCACTAAGGTTAGCAATGCAAGATGGTGGATGACAGTTGTCAAAAAAGCACGTGGATTTTAAATTACCCACCACCACGATAAGGTTTAGTACCATAAAGAGGGCAGCACTGAGGTTAGCGATGCAAGATGGCGGATGACAGCTGTTAAAAAGCACGTGGCTTTGTTTACAAACAAGAGCATGTGGAAATTTTCAAATTGCCCGCTACCACATGCATAAAGTGGCAACAGTGAGGTTTAGCCCAATCAAGATATCAGCACTTAGGTTAGCGATGCAAGATGGCCGCTTGACAGCTGTCAAAAAGCACATGGCTATCCAAAAAGCACGTGGCTTTGTTTACAAATTCAAATCTCGCGCTAAGATTCAAATTTCCCACCCGTGAGGTTTAGTGCCGTAAAGATGGCAGCACTGAGGTTTAGCCCCGTCAAGATGGCAGCAATGAGGTTAGCGATGCGTTGTTGTTTAAAGATGGCGGATGACAGCTGTCAAAAAGCACGTGGCTTTGTTTACAAATTCAAATCTCGCGCCACAATTCAAATTTCCCGCGGGAGGAGGAGGCCTCTGAGGAGGGCCGGTGGCGATGGTGGCGGCAGAACTCTCCAGTTATACTACTCACATCGATTCAATTAAGGGTCCATGCCGTACAACCACTGTGTGGCACACATCGATTGGACTGCCTTAATTATACCGAGACTCCAGAGTCGTGTTATGAGGGCTGGACCATCAAGAATCATTATGATGGTACATGCAGTCTCACATGGAAGCCGAATTTAAGGATTTCCAGACTTTCTTTCCTTCATTCATAATATGTGGCAATGGTTTCTAGTAAAGAAGCCCATCAGGGAGTTAAGTCAAAGGCTCAAACCAGTATTCTGCTCCTCTGTGTTAAATTATTGTGGCGTCAAGTGGAATAGATTGAGTTCAAATTATATTGATTTTTAATATTTTTCATCGTGATTTCATTAATAAATACAAATATTTTTTTTTAATAGACCTTTCATTTGAGTAGATAGATTAGGATTACTGAACCCTACCTTTTACCTCAGCAAGTGACGAAGAACCCGTAACGACTCAAGAGACAGATCTCATGAAAATTGCTGATAGGTAAGGAAGGTAGGATCCTTCATAGTGGCCCAAGGGTTCAATTATTATTATTATTATTATTATTATTATTATTATTATTATTATTATTATTATTATTATTATTATTATTGAATTACTCTTCAGGAAAATCGCCAGAAAAAATGAACACTTCTTAGAATTAAGCATTTCAATGAAGGACAAATCTCCCAATGAACAGAAGCGGTATTTTAACTGTGCTAGAATAATATCATATATTTCCAGGTAAACCCTCCTAAACTCATCTTTAACCGAAAATGTTCTTTTTCTTCTTTGGTGGATCAAATTTCTCTTCTGTTCTGTCCCACACGTTTCACATTATTGATACTTTCGTTTCTAAAAATTCAGTTCTTAGGTGCAAAATGCAATGTCTACGGTCCCAGATTAAAGGATTTTATATGTAACATCAGTCAATGAAAGTGTTTCATTAAAAACATTCAAAAGAAAATTGAACTGAAATTCCGTTAACTTCGAAAGAAACCCTCTTGGGTTTGGCAAATATGGGCATCTAAAGATGTATCTAAAGAAAGGAGCACTAAAAAATTTCCATTTTCCTGGTAAAAATTCCTGAAAACTTACAACTATTCCCATTCTAATAAAGCTTGAACCAGCTTCCCACCCATCGTGCAATTGTCCACATGGTAATATGCGCATATTTGCTGGGAATATGGGCACAAGTTATTAAAAGATATTTAGAGTAAAGGAGATGATTACATTCGTTTTGTATTATAACACGGTGGTTGTATTGAACATAGGGTAAATATATAACAATTAAAAACTGATCGTGAACAAAGAAGTAGAACTAATACCACTTGTACTGAACTAGAAAATGTAAATAACATAAAACTGGCCCAATATAAAAGGAAAAAGTGTTAATCTAACAAAACGAATCACTTTTTTCTAGTTGCTTTACGTCGCACCGACACAGATAGGTCTTATGGCGACGATGGGACAGGAAAGGGCTAGGAGTGGGAAGGAAGCGGCCGTGATCTTAATTAAGGTACAGCCCCAGCATTTGCCTGGTGTGAAAATGGGAAACCACGGAAAACCATCTTCAGGGCTGCCGACAGTGGGATTCGAACCTACTATCTCCCGAATACTGGATACTGGCCGCACTTAAGCGACTACAGCTATCGAGCTCGATAAAACTAATCACATGAGATTATTCTGAGTCATAAATATTCACGAAATTGTATTAACTACACTCGTCACAATAGAATCACCTTCCATCTCTATGCAGTTCTCGTGAAACCAGTTAGTCCACTTCTTCCCTTCATTTTCATAATAATAATTCCCCTGGCGCACAGGAGAAGTGTATTGCCGCTAAACCTCCTCCACTGGCTCCCGCGATAGGCCTGCGCTGAAACCAGATTTTCTTCACTAGTAAGTTCTCTTCTCTTCCCCAGTTACTAGTCGTCATCTTCAGTTTTGGAACTGGACTAATTCCCTTAAAAAGTGCTCTCAGTGGCGACGAGGATGGGACAGATGAAGAAAGTCCATGAACAGACATGTTCCGTTCATCTTTCGACAAATACCGCTACAAAGTTTGTCTAGGCATATTTTAAATTTTAGATGCTTGTAACTGGGTACAATCGCCATTTCTTACAGCACGCGACATATAATCTTTATCCCATTTCTGGCGGATACCCGCTCGTTCATTCCAATTTTGCATCATCATCTGAAAAAAAGTTTTTGTGAAACAGCTTCATGCTACATTAATCGATTAGCATAAAAACGCGAAGACTGCTGTACAACCAGCTAGAATAACCATCGCCCTCTACTATGACTGCGCTAATACGCCTTCCCAATACAGCTATATGAGCGATATGGGCCTAGTTCCCATTTTTACCACCGAGCGCTGTTTCGCTGGCATTAAAACACGATTGTTCATTACAGCACACGTTAAGTGTTTTGTATATTTCTGTTCAAATATAAAGCCAATCAGTCAATAATTATATTTGAATCACACCTTACACCTTAATAAAGAAATTCAGTGAAGAACGTACCCCACCGCAGCGGAAAAACCGTACAAAATAATGTTAACTGTAGGTAGTAAATACTGTAGAATTTAAATAATTTCACACACTTTTCTGTTTAGGTGTTTCGCGTTTTTGCGTTCAAATCTTTCAAAGATCTCTATTATTTATGTGGCTACGTTATTTAAGAATACAGGAATACCACACTCGCAAGTAACTTCACTCAACTATGAATGTCCGATTTCAGGACAACTTAAGTGAGGAAAATCACGCAACAAAGACACTAAATGGTCACTCATAGATGCAACAGGATTTTTTTGTACAAATGGTTGTGCTTTCAATACAAAATCGTGAATAACTTTCAAAATCCATAGTGGCAAATCTGATGGGTAATGCAGCCTGCTGTTTTGATCTCTTTTATAAATCAATCCATTAGCACTGTTGAACACCTTGGTCTTGTCATAAGAATCAAGCTTCTTGTCCGGCTGCAATGTTGCTACATTTGTGCTACTGACACGTATGTCGAATCATTTTTTATCGATAACTTGTATTTGACAGTGGTACCTGCATTAAATAAATCGTGCATATCTGTGTAGGAATGGTCTTTTAAATATCATAGGGCTGTTATTACTTCAGTCGCGAAAATATCATTCGCGCACAGCACATTCATTTCTTAAACTTAGACGGCTCCATGTTTTTTCATGTAAGAAAAATGAACCCATTTCGCAGTTTCATTTGATTGCATCTGATACAGTTCCTTGATAAAATCACCATTTATATCCTGGGAACTATCAAACATAGATTTTTTGAGTAAAGAATTTCTTACTTTTCAGAATGTGCCATTTGTCGAAAGCAAGAAGAGGCATTTCACTACCAACAGGATGACAGATCTTCGGTTTAATGTGTTTTGAAGAAGACATTCTTCTTATCCTGCTAACATTAGTCTTATGATTGTCACTCGCAATGCGCAATACGAAAAAACAGCAAGCTTCGATTTCCTTTATTGCTTTGAGTGTTAAACTATGTAGCTCTGTACCTAAAAGCCTCTTAAAGAAGAAAAATGCTGCTGTAACCTTTATTTTGTAGTCACAGCAGAAATTATAAAACAGAAAATGTTATTGACTAGGGTAATTCGATTTCTACTTTCGTTTGGATGACGGTCATCTTCAGTAGTTTTTATTCGCTCATCATGGAATGAAGCGTCTTTCTGTTGAAAGAAGATGCCGAATTTCTTGTCATATAACGTCTGCTGTTCGATGGACTACCAACAATCACAACCTCTCTGCTTCACTTAGGCACTGACTTTCTGCTAAGATGCGCTCCTTATAAAGAGTGTTATTCCAGTCACGCAGTTCATATCTCCTACGTAGCATGAAAGTGTAGATTTATTCGGCGTGGCAAACATATCGTTAGGATGATCTTGAATTGAAATTCGGCGAGAAATGTTTCTTGAAATAACATTTAGCCATTTATGACGTTGTAGCTCGTTGAGAGGAAATTCATGAAACGAAATCCCACTTCCAGATCTGCTTTTCATCATACATTAAGGCACACAGCAGTAAACAATATTATATATATAAACACTAAAACGGTTCACGGCCAAAGAAATAACCAAATAAGGTAAATACAGGCTCAAATTACACCAGCACTCTTAGCAATGATTACTGAGCGTGTCTCGTCAAGCAGACTAATGCCAGCTTCTCAGCGCTCCAAGCGCCTGAACTGGTAACTACGCCGTGTTCGCTCGTTTACATGTGAAACTGGGCGAATGAGAAGGCGTATTAGCGCAGTCATAGTAGAGGGCGATGGAATAACATAGAGGGCTGTATGCCTGACATCAGCGCTCCCTGCGGAAGCAAGTTGATAAAGGGGAGCCATCTTAACGGTTGTCTGGCGCGAGAACATACGTTGAGGTGACAGGGGGATTGTGCATGGCAATTTAATTTCGTAAGTTTTCGTAAGTTTTAAAAAGTGAAACGATAGATTCTCGCTTTTAAGAATGCCAGCCGTATGCTTAGCGTACGGTAGTACTAATCGGAGTAATAAAACCAAGGATATATCGTATATGCCATAATAATATAAATATTATTATATTTGCTCTGTAGACACGTTACAGAGGGTAGGTCTATATGAGGATTTCTATGCGTATGACTGGAATATTTACAGTATATAAGCTTAGTTTGCTTATGTCAAACCTTGTACTCCACGGCTTTTGAATACTTATTTTTCATAAATTATTATTCGTTTTACGTCCTACTAACTACTTTTTCGGATAAGTCAAAGTGCCGGAAAGTTGCCCCGCTGGAGTTCTTTTACGTGCCAGTAAATGTACTGACACGAGGCTGACGGATTTTAGCATTTTCAAATACCACCGGACTGAACCAGGATCGAACTTGCCAAGTTTCTTAGCATCTGGCTCCTTGCTGAATGATCAGCGTGCTGGCTTTTGGTTCAGAGGGCCCCGGATTTGTCCGGGTTGAGGATTTTAACTGGGAAGTGGACAGTTAATTCCTCTGGATCGGGGACTGGATAACTTCCTTCATGTACACACAACAGGACATAATACAATCCACCACAGAAACACGCAATAGTAAATTCAATACTCCACCTAGGGTTGGCGTCATCAGGAAGGGCATCCGGTCGTAAAATTAGGCCAAATCCATACAAAATTTCAAATCCATTCTACTGGAGTTCTACTTCATAGGCATGAGTTGGTTTTCATATTTCATCTAATCACTCTGTCAGTGAGTCGTTGATGTGTATACAAATTAATTCTTAAACTACTTTACATATTGGCATAACTTGTTTCTGCACGAGGGCAAGAACATTGCTGAATGCAGCTCTTTCTTCTTTTTCCTCCGTTATGATCCTGAAGGCTATGTGTTACTCTCTTCTTATGCTTGGGCATTGGTTTGATGCCGGCCTATTTCGATCAAACGTACAAATTTATGGTGGTGGTGGTGATTATTGTTTAAGAGGAAGTACAACTAGGCAACCATCCTCTATATAACACGAATCATAGGCAAAATATGCAAGGGATCCGACACTTCGCAAAATGAAGGTGTCGACCAAAAGAGAACAAGGGCCACGAAGAGCGTGAAAATGAAAAACTCTCTAGGCCGCCAGTGGTCCAATACCGTCCAGGTCAGAAAAGAACAAAAATTGACCAAGTGAGGTCGGATAGGATAGACGAATGTGAGGAGCCCGGCACAAATAAGTGGAAGCAATGCCAAGACTCAGCTAAGGGCCCCATGGGCGCCAACCCACGCTCCAAAGTTCAGAGCCCCTGGGGCCCCTTTAATCGCCTCTTACGACAGGCAGGTGATTCCGTGGGTGTTATTCTACCACCCTCACCCACAGGAGGGGAGGGGGGTGAAATTTATGCAGCCTTCATTGTAGATGCCAGTTGCATTGGTATTTAAAACTCTGCTACACGTTCTTTCAGCTAGTAACCCCAATTACATGTCCCCTATATTATAATATATGATTACATTTAAAAATTATAGTGGTACAGTACTCATGGGGATGGAATACCGGTACTTAAATATGAGGTTGTAACCTATTGTAGGTCAAGGATTTCTCTCATAAATGTTTATTTCCACGGGTTTTATTGTAATGTTACGCTTAACCACAACAGCCAAGCAGAGTAACGCCCTTGCTACCCTACAATCAGCTGATCGTGATGTTCGCCTATGATGAAGTGGCGGTTTTCGCAGTCTAAAATTGTTAAAGCTTTAAGCTTTCGGCTAAGGGTCTTTAATTCTGCCCCAGTGATTCTAAAATGTGTATTTTCTACACTTTTCGTCATTCAAGAGCTTGTGTAACCGCAGGAAACATGGCGGACGTTCGTTCTATTAGCGCTGTTATTCTAGCTCGTTGCTGCTGTGAGTGCGTCACGTAAATACAATGTAATATGATGATGGCATATTACCTAAAATGTCACTGCTCATTTTTGCCCTAGTGACACTTTTCAGAGATTGGCATTACTGGAAAAGTAGTAACTCCCAAGCGCGTGTCCACTCGCTACAACATACCCTACACTAACCTTAAAAGCAGCCCGTGATAACATTTCTTGAAAAAGAAAGGTATTTTTCAAGTAGTGCCTTAATTTAATTATATTATAACAGCTTGATTTTAGAAGAATAGATTGGTCTGCTTACCTCAAAACATGTTCTTTTCAGCTTGTGTTAGCACAATAAAAGACAATCTTCAACACACTGTGCACCCTTGACACTTCAGTACCACCAACCTAGCAGAGCGCATGCATCTACTCACTACCATTGCACGAAATACGAGCAAGTTCTTAAATATGCCCATACTACATTTGCGCCCATATTTGCCAAGTTTACCCTAATGTTATCCCAGTTCCCAGGTTCCTTTCGTAAAGCTCTTGGAGAGAAGCACGATATTCCGCGATGGTCTAGAATAGTTTCGCCTTGTTGGAGCAAGCTTAGGGAACACTATCCAGCAGGTTAGTTCTCTCAGAAGAACTGCTAAGGAATGCCTCAAAGCCATTCATCGTTGCGAAGAATATAACGACATTCCTTCGTGCTTGCGGGAGAAGCTAGTGCGCGTAGCAGCCTCAGTCAGCACACCGTTCAGTTGAATTGCAAGCACCGCCGCTCCATCGAAAGTCTGCACAACTCATTTTTCGCGGCAGTCAAACTGATCCACACACTCAATCGCAAGTCTCACCAATGCATTCGTTGACCTATCAGAACTCACATTATAAAAACGAACAAATATTTCAACAAACTCACCATTATGACCGTATCTGAGGACAAAAGACAAGTGCGAAAAGTTTGAAACATCGGAAGTCTCATCGATAATAATTGCTACGAATTTAGCTTCCCGAACCTTGATCTTTATTTCAGAGGTCATTGCGGCGCAGATGCTTTGAATTAAGTCGTTCTGTGTGAGTGGAGAAACACTCGCTGCTGTGAAGTGACTCTCTAATCTCGGCTAACAATTCAATTAGTTCAATGTAATTTCCTCTATTGTTGGACTCACTAGCCTCATTGTGCGCACAGAATAGTAAATTTATTTCCCAAAAAGCACGTCACCGCAGTCAGCCGATTCAGAATTTCTCTATTTTGCTTAACGTCTTCGTTGTGTCTGAGAATATTTTCCTGCTTCTGCTTATCCAACTTCAAATATATCCTAGTCATAGCAAAGGTACCTACGGATATCCATGCGTGGATACGTGAATCTGATTGCAATAGCAGTGTTCAGATTGTTCCACGTTTCTTGCTGTTCATTTTCAGCAACAAGCAAGGCCAAAATAATAATTTGCTTAGTGACTCAGAGCCGCAGAACTAAGTTTCTGGATTTAACGTGCGAACACAATTAATTCACATTTTCTGTGTTTAAATTTGCGGGGGAAGCGGAGAGGTCTCCCAGCTTTAACCATTTGAATCTTTTCATCAAACGAACGGATTGTAAATGACTTTTCAATGAGATTTGAATTATATCCGTTTTAGACTCACCCATCGTTATTCACAAGAAATCTTCACGCTTAATGTTGTGCCTGGAGCGCTCGTCAGCAAACTTGTGTCCTAAGCCAGAAATGACGGTACTGCGACCCTTCGCTAAAACGTTATGTGAGAACTTGCCTCACATGGAAATATCGAGCCATGATGTGTGTAAAGTATCCGCCCGACACAAGTTCCATCGTGAATACAGTATGTGCTGGGGCCCATATTTATTGACGAAAACAATGGCGCCATTCGTCTCATCGGCTGCTTGTGACAGAGCGTCACATTCGCTCGGTGATTATAACTGGGTGACTATCCTCAAGTTAACATGTAATATGAGACCTGTCTTTGAGGGCAAGTCAGTTGTGTGTTAAAGGCTGCTACTTCTGAAGGAATTTAACCTGCATTGTACAGGTTTCTGCATATTAAATGATAAGGGGTAACCAGTCAGAGATAAGTCGAGCAGCTACTGCATCAGCTGTAAGAGAACAAAGTGCGCTGCTTGACCTTCAAGAGGCCTTCTACACAGTTCTAATGAAGAAAAGTTACACAAAGAGAGGTACATTCAGGGGAACGGGATTGACGTGGGAAGTCAAGTACCGTAGAGATGACACAAACATGTTAGTGTGAACTGTAAAGAAAGGAACGCCATTAAGTCATTTAAGAGTTATATAGGCTACTTAGGAGTTGAATCATGGCTGAGAAATGATTTAATGGTTAATAGATATAGGGTAGGAATGGTAGGAGGGGGAGTGTTCATTCTGATGAAAAGAGAATTTGTAAGCTACGAAAAAGTTAAAGATGACAAACATGAAATTTTACGTGCAAGGCTCATCTCTAAAGAGCTTGATATCTTTGGAGTGTACAAACCGGGAAAGGGTGGCGCAGGCGCTGATTCGAAATTATTTGATAAGATAATCAGCTATGTGGGAAACGATAAGGAAAGGAACGTGATTGTAGCGGGTGATCTAAATTTACCAAATTTCAAGTGGGAAGGTAATGCGAACGACAGGAAGCATGGACAACAAATGGCAAATAAGTTAATAATGCGAAGGACAGCTGATTCAGAAAGTCATGGAGCAAACTAGAGGGAAGAATATTCTGGCCGTGGTGCTGGGAAAACCAAATGAGCTCTATAGAGAAACCGAAAGATGGTATCAGTGATCACGAACCTGTTTTTGTCACAGTTAAAAATAAATGTGATGGAAAGGAAGGTCTTAAAAGTAGGACTATTAGGTATTACCATATGGCTGATAAGACAGGCATGAGGGAGTTTAATGAAAGTAATTATGATCGCTGGAAAATGGTAAATAAGTAAGCATGCTCTGGGATGGGTTTAAAGCAACTGTTGAGGAATGTAAAAACATATATGTTCTTTAAACGTGGTAAGGAATGGTAAAGACCCTGTATAACAGAGAGTAAAGAGGCTAAGGAGGTGCAAATTGGAAAGAAATAGAGTTAGAAATGGTTGTGGAAGTAAGAAGAAATTGAAGGAACTTACTAGGAGATTGAATCTAGCGAAAAAGTCAGCTAAGAACATGATGGCAAGCATGGCAGTAATAAAAATTTTAGTGAAAAATGGAACGGCAGGTATACGTACATTAAGGCAGAAACAAGTTCCAAGAAAGATATTCCAGGAATCATTAATTTTTTTTTGTTTTTTTTTTTGTTTTGCTACTTGCTTTACGTCGCACCGACACAGTTAGGTCTTATGGCGACGATTGGACAGGGAAGGCCTAGGAGTGGGAAGGAATCGGCCGTGGCCTTAATTAAGGTACAGCCCCAGCATTTGCCTGGTGTGAAAATGGGAAACCACGGAAAACCATCTTCAGGGCTGGCGACAGCGGGGTTCGAACCTACTATCTCCCGAATACTGGATACTGACCGCACTTAAGCGACTGCAGCTATCGAGCTCGGTGGAATCATTAAAGAAGAAGGGGAGTGTGTATGTGAGAATCTACTGATTACAAGGATAATGTCCATATAGAGAAGGTGACTGATACTAATAAAGTATTGCAATTAACTTTCGATAACAAAGACATTTACAATAAGATACAAAAGTTGAAAACTAGAAAACAGCTTGAATTGATAAGATTTCTGGGAATATACTAAAGGCAATGGATTGGGATAGAGTACCATATCTGAAGTACTTATTTAATTACCGTACGTTAATATTTGCAATAAGGAGCTATACCAAGTGAATGGAGAGTTGGTATAATAGCCTCTCTGTATAAAGAAACGGGTGATAAAAATAAAACCGAAAATTACAGGCCAGTCAGTTTGACATGTATTATTCAAAGAGCTCTGGGAAAACATTATTTCTGATTATATTAGACATGTTTTCGAAATTGATAACCGGGTCGATCGAAGGCAGTTCGGGTTTAGGAAAGGTTATTCCACTGAATCTCAACGTTTATGGATCCCAGCAAGATATAGCAGACATCTTGGATTTAGGAGGTCAAATGGACTGTATCGCGATTGACCTGTCTAAAGCATCATATAGGGTAGATCATGAGAGACTAATGGCAAAAATGAGTGCAGTTGGACTAGACAAAAGAGTGACTGAATGGGTTGCTATATTTCTAGAAAATAGATCTCAGTGAATTAGAGTAGGCGCAGCTTTATCTGTCCCTGTAATAAATAAGAGGGGAATTCCTCAAGGCAGTATTATTGGACCTTTATGTTTTCTTATACACGTATATCAATGATATGAGTAAAGAAGTGGAATCAGAGGGAAGGCTTTTTGCAGATGACGTTATTCTGTACAGAGTAATAAATAAGTTACAAGATTTTGAGCAACTGCAAAATGACCTCGATAATGTTGTGAGATGGACAGTGGGCAATGGTATGTTGATAAACGGGGTTAAAATTCAGGTTGTGAGTTTCACAAATACGAAAAGTCCTCTCAGTTTTAATGGGGGTGATGGGGTGGAAGTTCCCTTTGGGGATCATTGTAAATACCTAGGTATTAAAATAAGGAAAGATCTTCATTACGGTAATCACATAAATATGATTGTAAATAAAGGGTACAGATCTCTGTACATGGATATGAGGGTATTTAGGGGTTGTAGTAAGGTTGTAAAGGAGAGGGCATATAAGTGTCTGATAAGACCTGAACTAGAGTATTTCGACAGAGGTCAAGAAGATGCTGTTCGAAATCCTTATTTGTGATTATACTTGCCAATTATGCTTGCCATCATGTTATCCTTAGCTGACTTCTTTGCTAGATTGAATTTCCTAGTAAGTTCCTTCAATTTCTCCTTACTTCCACAGCCATCTCTAACTCTATTTCCTTCCAACCTGCGCCTCCTTATTAGTCTCTTTACTTCTCTGTAAAGGTACAAACCCATTTTCACATTCCTCAACAATTGCTTTAAACCAATCCCAGAGTCTGTTCACATTTTTATTTGCCGTTTTCCACCGATCATAGTTACTTTTCAAAAACTCCCTCGAGCCGGTTTTTTCAGCCATTTTAATTTTAATATCTTCCTTGAAGGCGAAAGAACTCCTTTAAGCCCATAACTTGGAACTGCACTCACCGTTATATGTTAGGAATCACGGCACGGTTCAACAGCGACCGCTGCTCAGCCCGAAGGCCTGCAGATAACGAGGTGTCGTGATGAATCCTCTCGGCCGTTATCTTAGTTTTCTAGACCTCACATTTCATGTTATCTAAAAAAGTAACGGCAATGGGCACCAAGGAAATAGATTATATATATTTTTACAAAATACGCACTGGATTAACAACATACTTTAATCCATATCTGCTTCGACGTCTGCATGTAGGCTTCATAACCTACCGTAAAGAGTCGTGTGTCTTGTTGACTCGATACGTCGAGCGCATCAGTCTATCTCCCTGGATAATAGTATAAAGACAATTCCACAAATTTAATCGTTTCTCTTGTTCTCAAGTTTAAAATCTTCCATTCTTATCATGGGAGCTCCAAACTTCGTTGACTTGTTGATCATCTTTGCTCAAAGTGGTACATAAGACATTTTTCTTGGCACTTCTCTGCTTATATCCTTCTAAATTTAAGTCCACTTCTGGTCAAAGCGCGTCTGCCGTTAACCTTTTCATAAATTTGTCTCGTCTGCCAGTGCGTCGGTCATGTATGTCACTTTCACAATCTGAGAAAAATATTGCTTCTCTAAGGGCACATTAACAGTCCAGGCAATAACACGAACACCTCTGCGCCGCCAGTGTTCCACTAGAAGGGGAGTTATTATGTCCTTGTGTAGCACGAGCACTGAAATTCCCAGCACATAGAAACTAAAATATTCCAAAAGCCACTCATTTATGACGTCGAGAGTTCGAGCTAGAATTTGCATCACTCCTGATGTATGTCGAGGGGGACCTTCACCATTTTCTCCGCTGTACGATATTGCTGAGAAGAAGTATGGCCTCCAGGCCAGGCAACACACGATCTTGGGATCCGCCTTCCTGATGGAATAGATTGACAGGGGGTTGAAGGAAATGACCGCCGCTCGATTGTAAAGGTGGGCGTTATTTTTGTAGGCATTCAAAACGGCTGTTAATACTCTCGAGTCGTAGTGCTTTATTTCTATAAATATTCGAAGGTCCAGAGTAATACACAGTTCTATAGCATCATGAAAGAGAGCAATGCGCTCCCCTTTAAACTTATCTCCAAACTCTTGTTTCATAGAGATGTCCAAATCTCTGAGTTGAGTCCACGGAAGTTCTGTAACCTTCCCGCTCCCATTTGTGATTCTATCAACGGTTTCATCATGGAACAAAATCACTTCATTATCAGCAGTAAAAGCAACATCGACTTCCACTGCTGTACAGCCGTGTTTCTTCGCATGTCGGATGGCGGACAGGCTGTTTTCTGGAGCTTCGCCTGCCGCCCCTCTATGTGCCACCACTCTCATCGTGTAGCTAGACCCGCGGTCCGCTAACCACGGATCACAACCTAACATTTCCTCCACAACTGAGTCCTCCGGACGTGGTATACTTACATACTTCACGCACGAGTAGAGCACAATTCCTCCAATGAAAGAGAGCAACAACGATGAACAAGACACAATACTGTACACATACACCCACACAAATATACAGGACCAAAATAAGTGTGTCGTGACGATGTCTGACATTTCATAAAGAACTAAAAACGTTGTAAAACCAGATCAATTAGAGCCTTGGGCCACCATGTTTGAAGCCCTTTATATAGAATTTCTGGACATGCTAGTTCAATTGACAAGAAAAAAAAAGTGCGACGGTCCACAGCCTTCTTTGATCACAGGCTAGAAAATGAGCTTACAACAAGACGGACTGCTAGCGATTAGCGGGAATAAGTGATGTGTGGCTAGTCTAGAGGACTATTTCAGCCGTGTCATTGAAGTATATACGCAGTCTTTAACTATTAACTAAACGTTATATAGTGAAATAAACTGCTAATGCTGATTATGCTACTAGATGCAAAGAAGGCCATGATTCATTAGAGGCGCCTCATCCATGGATCTTATCTATTTTCTCGATTTCTGTGTTGTTTCTTTGTTTGATCTTAACATGCTTTTTATTATTAGTGATGTTTATGTTGGACGAGAGTAGATTTTGGTTAAGTTTGTGCGTCTACTTGTGACACCCCCTGTGGGTGGGGGCGGTAGAATAACACCCACGGTATCCCCTGCCTGTCGTAAGAGACGACTAAAAGGGGCCCCAGGGGCTCTGAACTTTGGAGCGTGGGTTGGAGACCACGAGGCCCTTAGCTGAGTCCTGGTACTACTTCCACTTACTTGTGCCAGACTCCTCACTTTCATCTATCCTCTCCGACATTCCTTGGTCAACTCTTGTTCTTTTCCGACCCCGACCGACCTAGGGAGTCTTTCATTTTTATGCTCTTCGAGGCTCTTGTCTTACTTTGGCCGATACCTTCATTTTTCGAAGTGTCGGACCCCTTCCATTTTTTCTCTCTGATTAGTGTTATATAGAGGATGGTTGCCTAGTTGTACTTCCTATTAAAACAATAATCACCACCACCACTGACACTAAGCTCTTTGCATATAACATTGTTTGTACAGGTTACTGTGCTTCTCTTTGGTAGTTTTTTTATCATAGTGACTATTTTGCTCCTCGTATTGAAACAGTGTTTTAAAGGATTTTAAGTGTTTTTTAATCTATCCGGTGATTTTAATATTTCGCCAACGAGATATGAAGAGTGCTAATAACAACTGTCAAAAAATGTGCAGATTACGCGAAAATCATAGAAATCGATAAATATAGATATTAGCTCGGCACATCCAGAACAGCATAGGCTTACATTAACTAAACGTTATGTAGTTAAAGATACTGCTAATGATGACTTTGCCGACATAGTGCTGCAACTACTACTACAGCCGCGCAGTCGAATAGTTCCGTTGATTTAATGAAACTATGGGAGGCTAGAACGCATAAAGTAACACCAGAGCAAATAGATGATACTTTCGGAGGTTTTTTTTTTTTCCGCACTTGGATGAAGACACTATCCGGACCACAACAGCCGCCGGTGAAATATTTTAACCTACGTAAAAAAGGGATTGGTAATCGCAGTTTCACTCACTCTCAAAGCTGTCATCCTGCAAGAAGATCTAAAAGAGAGAGAGGAAAAGACAGAAGTATGCATACGACGTAGCACAGGATAATAGGAAACAAGTCGTACGACGGATAGTGAATAACGAGTCGCATCCTAATTAAATTTATTTAGTCGTGTCAGAAACATACATTATACTTACAATAATAATAACAGGACAATAACAAATCTGGTACTATAATCATTAATCACTTCTGATGATGGCAGGTAACGATGTGATTTAAGCTCTCCATAAATACAAAATTAATGAAATGTGGTGTGACCAGTAAGCGGCTAATTTACATGCTTATCCTAATTAAATCATGTCGAGGGATATTTATCAGAATTATTCATGACATCTTTGGACTCCTCTTTTTAAACAAATAATAGCGTTGCTAATACGCTGATGTTATCGGAGGAGGAAGTTAAGAGAGCCCTTCCGGTATGCGTATGGATACTTCCCCTGGCCCTGATAAAATTTCCGTGAGAGTTTTAAAGCATTTGAAAGCAGGAAAATTCATCGCATTTATTAGGGTCTACAATGATCCGTTTTGGAGTGGTTCCTACAGAATTTAAAAAGGGAAGAACTACCGGTATTCTTGATCTAAAAAACTCGAGGCCTATGACCATTTTCTTAGTTATTAGAAGAATGATTGAACGTGTGTTGGATAAGATGCTTTCCAGTCTCATAAGCTTTTCTTGCCATCATTCTCTTCTCCAGGAACACACATAAGCACTTCACTAATTAATGGCTGCCTCCGAACGGCTAAGGCAAAGAAACAGGGTTGCGTGGCATTCTTAGATGTAACGAAAGCCTTAAATTCAAGAGGACACGAACATATTAGTAGATTTTTAGCTTCCTGTGATATGCCTGAGAATTTAAGAATTTGAATTGTGAAATTACTAATCGACAACCGTATCCAAATCGACGTAGGTCCTAACAAAACAAAGGCAAATAGGGGAGTTACACAGAGTAGCCTTCTGGCGCCAACTATTTAGCAACAGACGGAATAATTAAGGAGCTTTGTGATGTATAAGTTATGGGTTTTCAGTAGCAAGCTATCTTGCCTTGCTTTTGTGGATGACCTAGCTCTGATAGGAGATAATAAAACCAGCTCTTTGGCATCCATTGGTCTAAAAACAAACCGAGCAAAGAGTAAATTAATTTGCCTCGACCAACCAAAATTACCACTGTGGACGGTAACTTCGGTGATGAGATGAAGCTGCGGTCATAAAGGATCTGAATACAAATATCAACATTCAGCTTTGCTGAAACCTGATCAGAAACGCTCCATCATTAATCAGTACATTAAAAATACCTTTCTAGATGATGTAGAGGAGCGGTGAAAATTCCTCACGCCTGTCGCGGACTGGGTCTTGTGAAAGTTAAATGGGAGGATTCCTCACAAGATTTCAACATCTACAACCGTCTGCTTCGAGTCAAAGATGCCCACCTTCAATTTGTTAGAGACTTTCGGAGGAGAAGAAATCTACCCTTGTCATTTTAAATATCAACGAAGCTGATAACGGGTACCGATCTCTGCACATGGTTATGAGGGTGTTTAGGGGTTGTAGTAAGGATGTAAAGGAGAGTGCATATAAGTCTCTGGTAAGACCCTAACTAGAGTATGGTTCCAGTGTATGGGACCCTCACCAGGATTACCTGATTCAAGAACTGGAAAAAATCCAAAGAAAAGCAGCTCGATTTGTTCTGGGTGATTTCCGACAAAAGAGTAGCGTTACAAAAATGTTGCAATGTTTGGGTTGGGAAGAAATGAGAGAAAGAAGAAGAGCTGCTCGACTAAGTGGTATGTTCCGAGCTGTCAGCGGAGAGATGGCGTGGAATGACATTAGTAGACGAATAGGTTTGAATGGCGTCTATAAAAGTAGGAAAGATCACAATATGAAGATAAAGTTGGAATTCAAGAGGACAAACTGGGGCAAATATTCATTTATAGGAAGGGGAGTTAGGGATTGGAATAACTTACCAAGGGAGATGTTCAATAAATTTCCAATTTCTTTTAAATCATTTCGAAAAAGGCTAGGAAAGCAACAGATAGGGAATCTGCCACCTGGGCGACTGCCCTAAATGCAGATCAGTATTGATTGATTGATCAGTATTGATTGATTGATCAGTATTGATTGATTGATAACAACAACTGGACTGCCAGGAGATTTTATAAGGGAGAAAGCCTTTCACTTCTTGAGAGTACAGGGCGCTGACCTACAAAGCCAAATTTCGGGTGAATAATCGTAGTGGTTTATCGTCTTTGGAGTCAACGGACGCCATTAAAATGTCACCCAATACGATCTCGGTGGTTCGAGCAGACCCTGGACGGTGCACAAGTACAGCCCGCTGCCGTCATCCTGACTGGCGAGACTGCCATCAGCTCTAGCTTCAGCATTAAGGAGAATGAAGTGGCACGTTTATCAGAAGTTCACTGTGTGTCTTCCACGGAGTCAAATAGAAGGGCCAACATTGTTGCTATTCGTCCCAAAAAAAAGCACACTGCTTTAGTGCCGGATCCCACCATTCGTTTTCAAAGAGACATTGAGCAGGCGATTGAGAAGAGAAAGATATTTATGAACCATGCGTCCCATATGACAACATCCCACTTGAGCATTGGTCAGCAGGCGAGGTACTACAAAATACACGTGGAATATCCTGAAAGGGTTAGGTTCAGGGCTTTTTTATATGGCGGAACGCACCGGAACGGCGTTTCGGAACCTCTTCGTGGATACAAATCTCTAAAAAAAATATTTAGACTTCAAATATGATTTTTTTTTCAGGATAAGGAATTTGAAAAATATTATTTTTACTGTTCCCGCGCTAAATGACCTTAGTTGAAAATGAAATATCGCATATCGCCTTGTTATTTTGAGAATCGAAATCAATCGAAATCGACAACATTCTTCCGGTTTGCGGGCAGCATGGATATAGTTCTCACTTTGTAGCTCTTTTGTCCCAGTTCTAGAACGTTTCATCTGGATTGCCCTCAATATAGAGTACTGTTGCCTGTGTTTGTTGCATTCTCAGCCGTAGTTTGTACAACTTCTTACGCGGCAATAGACATAACCTAAATCTGTCGACCACGACGCGAGAATGAAAAGAATTTCAGAATATTTTTGTGTGCCTACCACCAAATGCAAAAATTGCCCAAGCAGTTCGTCAGTCCATCAAGCTGGAGTATCATCAAACTCAAGTGTGGAGTTTGAAGCAACAGATGTGTCGACGAGTTCCATAACGGTCTGTAAAGTTCAAAGTGAATTTCAAAGTCCGTGGCCTAGTTGTTGGACTGTAGAACAAAAGAACGATTTTGTAAAGAAAAACGATTGGTTGTATTTTCGTGACAGCAAGTTACGTTGCTCAGTGTGCAAAAATGTTGGAAGTTTAGGTGTACAAGAATGTGGGTTTGCGACTATCAAAGAGTGGATAAACTGTGAAATTGTGTCTTATGGGGAAAATCGTAAACAGAAGCTAACATCTCTCAGGAAAAAGATTTTTGACCACAAAGAAAGTGCGGGACATAAAACTGCTAATAAAATAACTGAAGAAGGGAAAAAAGAAAAACTTGAGGCAGTATGTCTAAAGTCATTAGAGAGAAAAGGAAATTACTTGTAAAATATTTCGTACTGCTTATAAGGTGGCAAAAATGAACCAGTTTTTTCTACATTTTTGAAACTGAAATTGATTTACAAGAATTGAACGGGATTGATATGAGGGTAATTTTGCATTCGAGTAATGCCTGTATAAATACAGTAAACCACATAGGCAGTGAAATGAGAACAAGATTGATAAAAAATGCACTTGATCAAAGAGCAAATTCTCTCTTATTCTTGATGAATCTACAACTGTAAGTCAAAAGTCTGTTCTGATAGTATATGTTTGCACCTACATTGAAGAAATAAAAATGGCAGAACCGGCCAACCTTTTCATTGATTTAATTGCGTTAGATGACGTAACAGCAAGTGGAATTTACAAAAGGTTTATGTCTTCTATAGGAGCACTAAGGTTCACAGAATATTTTCTAAACGAAAATTTAGTTTCATTGACGTGCGATGGTGCTGCAGTAATGTTCGGAGTGCGTGGAGGAGTTTCAAAACTTTTCAAAGACAGATTTCCTGCCATAGTTTTGTGGCATTGTGCTAGCCATAGACTGGAATTATCAGTACACGATGTTGTGAAAGAGGTTTCTGGCATCAATAGATTTAAGAGTTGTATGGACAAATTATATGTTATGTATCATGCCTCTCCAAAGAATGCTAGGCAGCTCCAGTCATGTGCAGCTACACTGGAGATGCAGATTTTAAAAACTGGAAGAATTCTCTCCACAAGGTGGGTTGCATCCAGCTATAGAACTGTTTTGGCAGGATTTTGAAGCACTGGTACTTCATTTCGAAAGAGGTAAGTCAGAAGATAGTTGTGAGAGAAAGAAAAACTTCACTTATGAAGGTCTTCACAGGAAAATAATATCTGTGGAATTTATTTTGAATCTGGAATTCATTTGCGATGCTTTGCAAGAACCATCTGAACTAAGCTTAGATCTGCAGGAGAGAAATGCTGATCTTTACAAAGCCCGAGTGTCTTGTTGATATTTTTGAGAAGAGGAGGTCTGTACCAGGACCTTACTATCAGAAAGCTCTTGAGGCAGCTGCAAATCTACAGTTTAAGAGTTTTCCATTGCATAAGAAAAACAGAATTTATGATCCACCAATCTCCCCGAGTGCTTTCTATGAACAACTTAAAACTTCTCTACAGAAAAGATTACTTTCCCAAGAAGACACTGAACTGTCAAGATGTGCAAGAGTTCTGGATTCTAAGAATTGGCCAGCAAACTCAAGAGAAAATATTCTGTATGGAGAAGCAGAAATACACACTGGCAAGAATATTCCAATTGAACGAAAGAGAAAGCTATTCGAGCCTTCAGAGATCATCTGAAATTCAGAGAATAAATACTCAGGGAACTTTCTTGGGATTTTCTCAGATGAACTTGATTGTGACTCCAGAAAGATCATCTTTGGTCAGTGAAAACCATTACCTCATTACTATTTATAAGAATTGTTGGGGACCACCTTTGACGGTATTTGATCCAAAGAAGTATGTCAAAACTTGGTTGTTATATGGTCGTCATTCAGTCATGGATACAAAAAGCAAGACCAGAAAACGAACTGAGGAGGATGATGACATGTCAGAAATTTGGAAATTGTTTTGTATTCGGTGTAAGTAGGTTTCAATGAGAATTACATGTTCGGTAAGTCCCATGTCTTCTTCCTTAATTTCCCTCCTGTGAGTTCCGGCACCTCATTTTCCAGAAAAATAAGTCCTGGATAGGTATCCCCGGAAATGCACTCCACAACATAATAATAGGGATTACCGAAGACTCGCACCATATAGGCCACTTTGTGTGAAAATCCCCTACGAATGTGTTGAATTCCATAAAGTCCCAGCAGTTTTCTATTCGTGCTATACGAAATTGTTCTCAAGTTGTAGCATTATATACATCTACTAGCGTTTTCTGTAAAATTCAGGATCCCTGTGGACACACACATTACATGTGCTGATATATACATTGACTGAGCAAATGTCATGGGATAGCGGAGCACTGCTGCACAGGTGTGTTGTCTGCGCACCACACGCCCCCTGTGCCAGAGGCAGTAGTATAAGAGACCTTGTGAGCAGGGTTTGTGCATGTGACGGTGTAACATGGAACGTCGTCGTGAGCTGACACCGTTCGAACGGTGGTTGGTGCCCGACGGATGGGAAGTGCGATTTCGGAAGTGGTGCGGGAATTCGGCTTCACACGATCAACCGTGTCCATAGTGCGTGAATGGTAGAATGCGGGTGTCACTGTCCACAACAGACGAACGACTGGCCGTCCAGCCACCCTCGATGACCGTGACAGCGACATCTGAGACGGATTGTCAATAGTGACAGACGGGCAACCGTGCAACGAATCACGGCTCAATTCAACACAGGCCGTGCTAGACACGTCTTCCAGTGGACAATCCGTAGGAACATGGGTTCTATGGGGTATAGGAGCCGGCGCCGCACACGGGTGCCACTGTTAACCCAACGTCATCGGGCACAACGACGCGCATTTGTCGCCAGTCATCAGGGATGGACACTGGAACAATGGCGTAACGTGATACGGTCAGACGAATCACGATTTCAACTGCACCATGCCGATGGGAGGCACCGTGTATGGCGCAGACCACATGAAGCAATGGATCCCGCCTGCCTCGAAGATGTGGTCCAGGGCGCTGGTGTCTCTGTTATGGTCTGGGGTGCATTTTCCTTGTATGGAATGGGTCCCCTAGTTGTTCTGAAAGAGACTTTGAATGGTTCGCGGTATGCTGAGCTGCTCGGAGACCATCTCCACCCATTTTTGACCTTCCAGCGCCCAGACGGTTCTGCGGTGTGTCAGAATGATAACGCGCCGCCACATCGCTCCCACGTCGCCCGGGAATGGTTCCCGAAACATACAGAGGAGGTCCAACGACTGCCATGGCCATCCAGGAGCCCCGATATGAATCCTATCAAGCATATCTGGGATGTCCTGGAACGCAGGCACCGTGCCACAGATCCTGCACGCACGAACAGACCAGCACTGGCGGCCGCTCTGCAAACGATTTGGTGTCAGCTGCGTCCAGAAGACTACCAGGGACTTGTCGCCTCACTTCCATGGCGTCTCACTGCAGTTCGCAGGGCCAGAGGAGACCCACACGTTATTAGGTGACTATCCCATGATATTTGCTAAATCAGTGTATACCATATTGTGTTGTGTTCAAGCGTTAGAGGTGTATTCAGGATCACTGTGGTCACACACAGTACATGTGCTGATATACCACAGCGTTAGAGGTGTATTCAGGATCACTGTGGTCACACACAGTACATGTGCTGATATACCACAGCGTTAGAGGTGTATTCAGGATCAGTGTGGTCACACGCAGTACATGTGCTGATATACCACAGCGTTAGAGGTGTATTCAGGATCACTGTGGTCACACACAGTACATGTGCTGATATACCACAGCGTTAGAGGTGTATTCAGGATCAGTGTGGTCACACACAGTACATGTGCTGATATACCACAGCGTTAGAGGTGTATTCAGGATCACTGTGGTCACACACAGTAGGTGCTGATATACCACAGCGTTAGAGGTGTATTCAGGATCAGTGTGGTCACACACAGTACATGTGCTGATATACCACAGCGTTAGAGGTGTATTCAGGATCACTGTGGTCACACACAGTACATGTGCTGATATACCACAGCGTTAGAGGTGTATTCAGGATCACTGTGGTCACACACAGTACATGTGCTGATATACCACAGCGTTAGAGGTGTATTCAGGATCACTGTGGTCACACACAGTACATGTGCTGATATACCACAGCGTTAGAGGTGTATTCAGGATCACTGTGGTCACACACAGTACATGTGCTGATATACCACAGCGTTAGAGGTGTATTCAGGATCAGTGTGGTCACACACAGTACATGTGCTGATATACCACAGCGTTAGAGGTGTATTCAGGATCACTGTGGTCACACACAGTACATGTGCTGATATACCACAGCGTTAGAGGTGTATTCAGGATCACTGTGGTCACACACAGTACATGTGCTGATATACCACAGCGTTAGAGGTGTATTCAGGATCACTGTGGTCACACACAGTACATGTGCTGATATACCACAGCGTTAGAGGTGTATTCAGGATCACTGTGGTCACACACAGTACATGTGCTGATATACCACAGCGTTAGAGGTGTATTCAGGATCACTGTGGTCACACACAGTAGGTGCTGATATACCACAGCGTTAGAGGTGTATTCAGGATCACTGTGGTCACACACAGTACATGTGCTGATATACCACAGCGTTAGAGGTGTATTCAGGATCACTGTGGTCACACACAGTACATGTGCTGATATACCACAGCGTTAGAGGTGTATTCACGATCACTGTGGTCACACACAGTACATGTGCTGATATACCACAGCGTTAGAGGTGTATTCAGGATCAGTGTGGTCACACACAGTACATGTGCTGATATACCACAGCGTTAGAGGTGTATTCAGGATCAGTGTGGTCACACGCAGTACATGTGCTGATATATATCATATTGTGTTGCGTAGAGCGTTGGAGGTGTAAATAATCGTGCATAACACCGTCTATTGTTGCGCTGTAACATTTTCCAAAAATAATTGTTCCTGCTGCATACTAGGTTGTAGATTAAATCATACTGCTGCAGATACTTCAAATTTTAAATACCCTTTGAGGGATAAATACATAAATAATATACACCGGGTTTTCTTTTGTATTACTATCAAATATGTTATATAAGATGTAGCCTACGCTAAAATGTGAGTCTCGTGATTCTTTCTACTGTCTTGTAGAGCTCCAAATTCGATCTTAACCGGAATGTATTTGGGTCACTCGTCGACTTTCTTGGGGCTAAGATTTTTCGTAAGAATCTTCTTTCACTTTTTTCAAGGACTGGGTGAGCCATCCTCGTAAGGGGCGGTGCGCGGTGTTGCACAATTCCCAATAATTTTGCACTTCATTTGTCGTCTTTCCTTGTATTGTTTCAGCTTAATAAACCTAACATATATTCGAAAACATGTTAAAAACAACCATCTTGGGTCGTTCGCTCTACTAACGCTGCTGGCTTCCCCGTAGCGGACAGCAGGGACGAGCCGCTATCGGCCTGAGGGAGTTGCTCGAGACTAGCAAGTCCCCTACCGATAGATTGCACCACTCTGCGGGGATTATTTCATTCCTACTTTCCCTCCGCTCGCAAAGGTGATTGATTTCCATTTTTTTAATTTACAAATGTTATTTACGTTGCACCGAGGCAGGCAGGTCTTACGGTTACGATGGGATAGGAAAGGGCTAGGAGTTGGAAGGAAGTGACTGTGGCTTTCATTAAGGCACATCCACAGCATTTGCCTGGTGTGAAAATAGAAAACCACGGAAAACAATCTTCAGGGCTTCTGACAGTGGTGTTCGAACCCACTACACCCCGAATACAAGCTCACAGCTGCGCGACCCTAACCGTACGACCAACTTGCTGGACAATTTCTTTTCCACGCCATACCAGACCACCCACAATATTACACCAACATCTCGCTTCAATGAAAAACAGGACGGCAAATGTTCAGTTCAAGTGAGGCAAAAGTGTGCCAGGCTGAGTCCGGTAGTATACGTCAGCCTTGTGTCAGTAATTTACTGGCCGGCACCTCCGCGTCTCCGAAAACCGTAAACATTCGGTAGTGGAACGTAAAGCCAATAACATTATTAAGATAAACATAGTTACAGTGTATAATTAGCCTCTTCTTTCCTGGGTTGTAATTGCCAGATATATTGCAGTTTTAGTAGGGATGTTGTTAATTACTTAACGATAATAGTTTCGTGTTATTTCTGTAAGCTATAGAAATGTGACACTGAAAATGTTGGTGCAACATCCAGCTTCAGATACCACCAGCCACCACTGGGTTTCTGCTCCATATCTCTATATATTAAATAAGAGTTTTGTCTGTACATTGCTCAGAATTTGAAAAGAATGGTATTTCTGCATCGGTCATGTCCACAGTAACAAGGAAATGCACTTTTTACTTTTCCGTAATGTCTGTCTGTCTGTCTGTCTGTAGTGTATGTATGTGTGTATGTATGTATGTATGTATGAATGTATGTATGTATGAATGTATGTATGTATGTACACGCATCACGAGGAAACGGCTGAAGAGAATTTAATAAAAATCGGTATGTAAAGTCGGGTGATGAACCACTACAATTTAGGCTACAAATTATTTATTTTTTCACCCTGAGTGAAATGGTAGTTTAGGGGAAGGCTTAAAATGTAATTCTCAAATAAGTTATTTATGTTATTAGTGTTCGTATCGATAAATACTACATAACTAACATAAGTTGAGTTATGTCGTAAGTCAGTAGTAGTTATGTAAGAAGTTATTGAATTTCCGATCACTTATGTCTTCTACATTGTTACCGTACCGCATATTATCACAGAGATATTCATGAACTTGGATTTTTGTTACTAAGCCCATATCAGCGCCGAGTCACGAGAAAATGGGTAAACAGAATTTAGTGAAAATCGGTATGTAAAGTCTGAGAATTAGGAACTACAGTCTACGATATAAATAATTTTGCAAGACGCCCTAATATCACAGAGTCGAAAGAAAACTAATGTGAAGGCCTGCAATATAGAAAGCTCCTAAACTTTATCAACAATAACATTACATTGACCATTGTTTGTTGTGATGTGCTTTTTGTCTTCTGTTTCCACTCATCCCCGATAGATGGGATTACTGCAGCGTACCGAGGTTTCTTAAAATTTGCTTTACGTCGCACCGACACAGGTAGGTCTTATGGCGACGATGGGATAGGAAAGGAATAGGGGTGTAAAGGAAGCGGCCTTGGCTTTAATTAAGGTAAAGCCTGGTGTGACTGGTGTGAAAATGGGAAACCTCGGAATACCATCTTCAGGGATGCCGGCAGTGGGGTTCGAATCCACTATCTCCTGGATGCAAGCTCACAGCTGCGCGCCCCTAACCACACAGCCAGCTCGCCTGGTCGTACCGAGTGTAACAGCCTACCTGTATATAGGCGGGAAGTAGCTGGGGAGTTAGATAACTTTCTTCTTAAGCATGCCAATCCTCTGGTTCATACATTTTCTGATACTACTGGTACATTACGCACTGGTTCATCACAGCATTCGAGCTATTCAGTCCCTACTCTGAGACTGTGATTGGATTGGGTAGTGTGCATGTTTAACGGAATAATGACAGAGAAGTGTTCAGTCTGCGACCTGGTTATTCCAGCTCTGGAACTTTGGACTGTTAGATCGGCACCGTAGTACTGTTCGTTGAAAGTGAGAAAGTGTGCGGTTTTTCATTTGATGAGTATTTTATATAATAACATTGCCTTCAATCGCTACATTCCTACTGACGTTTTTGTAATGACCTATGTTGAATTCAGTTAGGAAAACCACCAAGTCAGTCTTTCTGGGACTCCCGTAGCGAAGCACGGGTACATCAGCTAGTATTAATATATGGCCGAGATGTTATACTATATAATATTTTATAAACGATTAAGTATTAAGATGTTTCACATACTGTACGCGTTCGCAAAATAGAAAGGAAAATACTGTCAAAATCTGATTTTCGGTATAAAGTGTTTTGTTATAACAAAATCGTTGAAAAGTAATCGTTACCATCAAAGTTATGATCACCAATGTGTCATCATTCTGAAGTCTCGGTGGGCTATCTGCAGTCATTCCCGAAGAATAATGTACATAGAGGAGAAAGTGAGTCTGGCATTGCCCGACCCCTTGGTCATCTCTTGTTCTGTTCCGAACCCAAGGCCCCTCTCTTGTTCTTTTGCCGACACCTTCATTAGTGTTAATACAAGATGGTTCTGTCAGGACAAGATGTATACAGTTGTTTAGAATTAAACCACACAGCTGTGGCCCCAATACAGCAGATGGCGTTCGGCAATAAACTGTGTATCAATATATTCAGGAAAGTCTGTATTTTATAACAGGTGACTCAGCTACTCCAGGCGTCAGGGCGGCGATCGCCAATGCTGGGAAGGGAACGGGTATCGGGGTGACAATGGCAGCTCGAAGCCATACCAGGCAGCAACCTTGCTCGGTGGGAATTGCATATTATTATTATTATTATTATTATTATTATTATTATTATTATTATTATTATTATTATTATTACCCTCGGAACTAGGAAACGTGCAAGTTGGAAGCGTATTGCCAGATGAAAACTCGTCCTGCCTTTTCTTACGTCATTACGGGGTGACTTGATGTGGCACTAGCGGCGATTGGGAGTTAAAAATGCGGGGGCAAACAGTAGCCGGGTTTGTTGACTGGTGATATCCTGTACGCTGCATTGAAAAACTAGATATTCAATTGTGAAGCACAAATTACATTGTTTCTCGCCTGTAAAGGTGTATATACGTATATAACAGATAAGGCATACGGTAAATAATAAACCCAAGTTTGTAGTATATAGAGGAATGGTGAAGTGTATACATTCAAACTGAAGAAACAAGCCACAAAGTGGTAAGTTTTCTGATGCTTTCTCAGCGAATGTCGACAGAGAGGTATATTTACAGTAAGTGCGGTATCAAGACTTTGATTGAATACTACACAAGAAAACTTTCACCAAAGGAACATTGTTACGCATTTATTCCAATTAAATAGACGTACGTTGTGAATATACAATTAAAATCATTTAGTATTTGACAAAGTGAGACTGACACTTCCTCACAGCTGTGGCGCTATACAAATCGGTTAGCCAAGACGAACGTATATTTTGGGTGTTTCCGCTAATAATTCTGTCAACAATTAAATAAAACAAGGAAAGAATTAGCGGATAAGACAACAGGGCTTCAACAGATTGATTTTTTTAAATAATTCCTAGTTTCAGCCGACTAAAATGCGGATAAAAATATAATATTTTCTCCAAAAAGTGGGGCCCTAATCGCCGCTACTGTTCATGTCAAGTTAGGGATCACGGCCCACTCTTACACTTAACCACATCATAAACTTCGGAAACATGATAATAACCACATTCACACAAGGTCGTTACAGCAGTGAGTGGAAGTGTAGAAGTCCATCGTGAGGAGAAATAATCAGGTTTTAGTTCATTCAACACATGAATCACAAGAGTTGCAATGTGAACACATCCTAGTTTGTGGATTTGTAACCATGAACGTATTTTATGAGGTGTGAATTGAAAATATAAACCTAATACATGAGTTTCAATGTTTGTCACAACATCCAGCAGCGGCCATTGTCAATCAAAAGTATGGGGGGGGGGGGGTGTTATATATATCAAAACTGAAAAAACTGCTCTCTGAGTGAATTTCCACAGAGAGATATCAACTTAAGTGCGGTAATAATTGATTCAATACCAACACTCTCACGAAAGGAACAATATTACGCATGAGTTAGAACAGAAGTACAGCAGGATTCTAGTATTTGACTACACACGAACAAACTGGAGGGTATCCTCGTGAATGTACAAATTGCTATTTTTAATCATTCCTAGTTTCAGCCGGCTACAAATTGAATAAAAAAGTGTTTTCTCCAAAAAGTGGCGACTGCCCCCTCGCTAATCGCCGCTACTGACAACACGACTGCTGGTCACGGGCTCGCTAAGTCGTCCAGGGTTTTGTTTACGTAGCTCATTTCTTTTACTGCTCGTCTTTACCATACAATAAAAATAATGTTCCTGTTACGGTTTTCGGAGACACCGAGGTGCCGGAAGTTTGTCCCAAGGAATTCTTTTACGTGGCAATAAATCTACTGATACGAGGCTGAGCACCAAACTGCCAGCGCCTCAACCGTCTGAGCCACTCACCTCGGCTACTTTTAAAAGCTCCACTCAATCTTATTCTTCTACTTATACGATACCACATACCACATAGCCGAGCAGCTCCTCTCCTTACTCCTTCGTCCGAACAAATCGTGCTGCTTTCCTTTAACTCTCGTACCAACTAGAGAGTTCCAACACTCAACACTGTAGATCTGTTCTCACAGCGCTCCCCACGACTTTTGCTGAAACTTACAACTTGACTTTTCTTGTCCATCTCACAACATTGTTCATGCCCCTGTGCAACTCATTCACAACCCTATTCATCCCTGTGATTCCACATTTTTACTCATATCATCTTCATCTATAAATATAAGATAAACGTTTTGTCTGTTCATTGCTCAGAATTTAAAAAGAATGGGATTTCTGTATCGGTCTGTCCGCAGTAACAAGGAAATGCAATTTTTACTTTTTCGTAATTTCTGTCTGTCTGTCTGTCTGTCTGTCTGTCTGTCTGTCTGTCTGTCTGTCTGTCTGTCTGTCTGTCTGTCTGTATGTATGTACACGCATCACGAGAAAACAGCTGAAGAACATTCAATGAAAATCGGTATGTAAAGTCGGGGGATGAGCCACTACAATCTAGGCTATGAATCATTTTTACGCTGAGTGAAATTAGTTTAGGGAAGGCCTAAAATTGAATTCTCAAATATTTATATTGTCAGCGGTCCTGTCGATAAATACTACATAACAAAAGTTATATAGAATTAATTTCCGATCATTTTCGTCTTACACATTTTTGCCGTACCGGCTATGATAACACATACAGTATATTCATGAATTTGTATTTTTGTTGTCGAGCCACGAGAAAATACTGTAGGTAAACAGAATTTAATTAAAATCGGTATATAGAGTCGGGGAATAAGAAAGTGCAATATAAGGTATAAACCAGGGGCGGCTTTTCAGGTGAAGTAGGTGAAGTGCCACTTCACCGTTTATTTTTACCAGAATGATTTTTTTAAATTTACTTTTCTTATGACAATTGTTGGTTTTACGGAAAGAAAATGTTTTTTGTACGGCGTTTGGAGCACCAGGAGTTCGCATTACTTGATGAGAACCAGGGAAACTCACGAAAGCGCCGGCTGTTGGCCACCCACAGTACGGCGCGTGAGCTTGAGTGAAGACGAGATATTCAGCAGCTGGCTTTACCTCCCAAGTGCCGCTTGGCCTTGGCGGTTGTCATGACAACCGTGACGTCACCCGCGTACTCAACTCAGTGCGAAATGTACAAGTGAAGTTGCGGGAAGATCGGAATGCTTTGTCTTCCCTGCGTCATCCTGTGTGAAGTACGAGTACTTCATTCGTAGTGTTGTGCTGTTTTATTTAAACAAGTATCCTGTTTATGTGTATTTTATTAGAAACACCATTTTCACGTTGGAGAAACGAAGATCTGAATGAAGTTGTACGTTTTGGTCGTCCTACTGAATCACTGCGAATTTTTGCTACAAAAGAAGTGAAACATTCCGGTAAATCTTACAATCTTAGTTTCAAACGATCGTGGTTTAAGCATTTTCCATGGTTGTGCTCCTCTCCAGCTCTACAGAAGTTTTTTTTTGTTGGCCCTGCTTGCTTTTTAGCAATAAAAATAACGTTTGGAATAAAGAAGGATTTTCAGCCCTTTTGAACATAACACGTTCTTTATATAAGCACTCAGACTCTGCAGAACATATAAAATGCCAGCTAGATTTGAGGACTTTAGAAAGAAACCAAAATACGATCTCTGATGCCCTGAAGGAAAATGCTAGACTGTATATTGTACACTTCAATGAAAATGTGCCTTTAAATAGGCTTTTCCTTCAGTTGGTGATTCATGCAGTGCTCTATTTAAGTAAGCAGGAACTTGCTTTTCGTGGTCATGACGAAACATTAAATTCAATAAATCGTGGTAATTTTAAGGAATTGTTAACATTGCTGGTATCAAGGAGCCCTGCAGAAATACACTGACTGACAGAGCAAATGCAACACCAAGAAGGAGTGGTTCGAAAGGGATGAAAGTTGGGGAAAAAACAGAGACGGCACGGACGAATAATTGATGTTTATTTCAAACCGATATGCAGGTTACACAATGCGCACGGCATCGACTCAGTAGGATGTAGGACCACCGCGAGCGGCGATGCACGCGGAAACACGTCGAGGTACAGAGTCAATAAGAGTGGGGATGGTGTCCTGAGGGATGGTTCTCCATTCTCTGTCAACCATTTGCCACAGTTGGTCGTCCGTACGAGGCTGGGGCAGAGTTTGCAAACGGCGTCCAATGACATCCCACACGTGTTCGATTGGTGAGAGATCCGGAGAGTACGCTGACCACGGAAGCATCTGTACACCTCGTAGAGCCTGTTGGGAGATGCGAGCAGTGTGTGGGCGGGCATTATCCTGCTGAAACAGAGCATTGGGCAGCCTCTGAAGGTACGGGAGTGCCACCGGTCGCAGCACATGCTGCACGTAGCGGTGGGCATTTAACGTGCCTTGAATACGCACTAGAGGTGACGTGGAATCATACGCAATAGCGCCCCAAACAATGATGCCGCGTTGTCTAGCGGTAGGGCGCTCCACAGTTACTGCCGGATTTGACCTTTCTCCACGCCGACAACACACTCGTCTGCAGTGACTATCACTGACAGAACAGAAGCGTGACTCATCGGAGAACACGACGTTCCGCCATTCCCTCATCCAAGTCGCTCTAGCCCGGCACCATGCCAGGCGTGCACGTCTATGTTGTGGAGTCAATGGTAGTCTTCTGAGCGGACGCCGGGAGTGCAGGCCTCCTTCAACCAATCGACGGGAAATTGTTCTGGTCGATATTGGAACAGCCAGGGTGTCTTGCACATGCTGAAGAATGGCGGTTGACGTGGCGTGCGGGGCTGCCACCGCTTGGCGGCGGATGCGCCGATCCTCGCGTGCTGACGTCACTCGGGCTGCGCGTGGACCCCTCGCACGTGCCACATGTCCCTGCGCAACCATCTTCGCCACAGGCGCTGCACCGTGGACACATCCCTATGGGTATCGGCTGCGATTTGACGAAGCGACCAATCTGCCCTTCTCAGCCCGATCACCATACCCCTCGTAAAGTCGTCTGTCTGCTGGAAATGCCTCCGTTGACGGCGGCCTGACATTCTTAGCTATACACGTGTCCTGTGGCACACGACAACACGTTCTACAATGACTGTCGGCTGAGAAATCACGGTACGAAGTGGGCCATTCGCCAACGCCGTGTCCCATTTATCGTTCGCTACGTGCGCAGCACAGCGGCGCATTTCACATCATGAACATACCTCAGTGACGTCAGTCTACCCTGCAATTGGCATAAAGTTCTGACCACTCCTTCTTGGTGTTGCATTTGCTCTGTCAGTCAGTGTACAAAACCAGTATTCTAAGATAAAAAGTGTGGTTAGTGGCGAATCAAAGAGTATTCAAAATGAGTTAATCGAGTGCATTTCAGAATACATCGATGATTTCGTAAAAACAGAATTGACGAGTGCTGATTTTTTTTTTTTTCTGTTCAGGTGGACGATACGACAGATATCACACAGGTGTCTCAGTGTTCTGTAATTGTGAGGCTTGTTAATGCTGACGGGACTATAGTGGAACGTTTCTTGGGTTTCCATGATGTAAGTGCTGACAGATCCTCAGATGCTTTGTTTGCTTTATTGGACAAAATTTTGGGACCATTCGATTACGAGCACAAGTTAGTAGGAGAGTGTTACGATGGTGCTAGCGTGATGTCTCGCCATTTAAATGGACTCCAGAGAAAGATGAAAGAGAAAGCTCCTCTTGCAGTATTTGTACACTGTTTGGAGCATCGATTAGATGTGGTCTTACAACAGAGTTGTAAAACAATACGAAAGTGTCGTATATTTTTTTTCATCAATTTCTGGAATACCATCCATTTTCCATCACTCGGCGAAGAGAACTTACGCAATTTCTGCTGTGTCGGGGCCACGCATTCCAACCGTGACTCCTGTCCGCTGGAGCTCGAACTCAAAATTATTGAGTGTAATTGTGGATGACTGGGAAAAGCTGAAAGAAGTTTTCGAAAATATAGTTACCAGTGAAGAGTCCGGCGACAAATGTATTCTACTTGCCAGAGGCTTTCTTCACATGAACAGTTTTAAATTCATCTTCTGACTGTGTTATATCGACCGCACCTTCTTTCACCACGCAATCTGCGTAACAATAATAATAATAATAATAATAATAATAATAATAATAATAATAATAATAATAATAATAATAATAATAATAATAATAATAATAATAATAATAATAATAATAATAATAATTCCCGGTCTCTTGCCAGTTGCCTGTGTAGATTCAGCAGGATGCAAACCTTAGGTGGAGTGATGTACGCTGATCATGGAGCCGAACACTAAGCAACTTGGCTCAGTCCGGTGTTTATTTGAAGGTACACAAATCCGTCAGCCTCGTGTCGGTACATTTACTGGCACGACACAATATTCCGGCACCTCGGCGTATCCGAAAAAGTAGTTAGTAGGACGTAAAAATAATAATAATTCACGAAAAATAAGTATTTTAGAGCCGTGCAGTACAAGGTTTGAAGTTAACAATAGTGTAATAAAGTACCCAATAATAATAATAATACTAATAATAATAATAATAATAATAATAATAATAATAATAATAATAATAATAATAATAATAATAATAATAAAATTTCCGTGCCTGGTTAGCTTAAGTGGGGGTTTGGCTAGGGGCTAAATGTAACCCTGCATAAGACACTGGGGTCGGGGGCCTCAACCCCGACACGGCGCGTCCGAATGGCTGATAGGGGAAGTCCTTGTAGATATGCAGGACAGGTGTGAAAAAGGAAATGCCAAATAAGCACCCGCAGATCAACTGAGGTCAAGAGAAAAACGGTCAATGGTCTCAAAGGCGGAAGAAGAATCTCATTTCTCAACGGCTGAGAGGGCGGAAGAATCTAGTGGAGTCAACCACGAAAAACAATCATTTCAGACTAACGATATGATCTTACTTTGGAATGTTATTCCTACCCTTGAAACATACAATTTCAACTGCAGAATGGAAAAGCCACTGAAAGAAAGCACTACCCCAGGTGGCAGCAATGCATCGGGACCGACGGTTCTGGGGAGTCCGAGCATCCTCGGAGTCCGTCCAGACTTCAATTTAAACAGAACTTTTTGCAGGCACTTTCAATGTAAATTCTTTGTTGAAGATTGGTAAACAGAAGGACTTAGAACTACTTCTACATAGAAACGAAATTCAAATCTTAGCAGTACAAGAGAAAAGATTTTTGGATGAGAATGTGAGAGAAACAAAAGATTATCGAATCTTTAAAGGTAAACCTGCGATTAAAATTATCAAAGGAATGCCGCTCTTGGGAACAGCCTTTAATGTCCATAAAAAATTATTAGACAATGCAACTGAATTCAAATCCCGCTCAGAACGGATATCTCTTTTAACAATGAACTGCAAAAGTAAAAATATACTTTTATTAACCGCCATGCACCAATAAATGAAGACAACAGAAAGAAACCAAATAAAGTAGAGGAATTCTGGACACTCCTGGATGATAAATTATCTAAAATTCCAAAATCAAATGTGGTGATATTACTTGGAGATTTCAATGCCCAAGTAGGAAGAGAGGGCATTTATAAACCAATAGTGGGAGAATATGCCGCACCAAAGAACAAACATCAAAGGAATGAGATTGATCACCATCTGTAAACATTTTCAGCTCAAGTTAATGTCAACTTTCTTCAAGAAATTGCCAAGGAAAGATAAAACATGGATTTCCCCAAATCCATTACTAGGTGAATTTCAACTGGATATCCATAAGAAACATGAAAGAAATTATGAATGTCAAGGTAGTAAGAAGCAGAAAATTTGATTCCGATCACTACTTGTCTAAAATCAAACTAAAATTCTTACCCAACAGAAATCACAGAAGAAGGGAAAGAGTAAACAAATAACGCAAATAGACTTCAAATTACACAATAAACATTGAAAACATTTCAGGAAGGGGGAAGTGGCAAATAACCAATGCAGCCCAGTAAACATTTGGGCTTGTCAAACCTAAAAAAGAAACCTTTGTGGAATCAAATATGTGAAGATGCATTACAAGAGAGAATAAAACAATGGAAGACTTTACAAAAGAAAATATTTATAAAATCCTCCTATCAATATAAGTCAAGTCATCTGTTAGATGAAGCAAAGTCTATACATGTTTCAACCTAATCTCAAGGCCATCTTCAGTAGTAAAACAAAGATTACATAATATACAAACAAATGAAAAAATCACTTCACATCATTACGATTTTTAATTTGTTTGTATATTATGTAATCATTGTTTTACTACTGAAGATGGCCTTGAGATTAGGCTGAAACATGTATAGACTTTGCTTCATCTAACAGATGACTTGACTTGTATTGATAGGAGGATTTTATAAATATTTTCTTTTGTAAAGTGATGACCGTCAATACAGAATGAGATTCATAACTTAAAATGGAAGAAGTTTAAATCCTCTGGAAAGACTGAGCACTATCACCAGTTCAAACAGCAAAGGAAAGCCTTTGCTAGAATAATAAGGGGAGTTAAAAGATATTTCGAAAAATCACAACTTATTGACATGCAAGAAAGTTGTGTTAAAAATAACTCTCGAAACTTCTACCAGACTTTTAAGAGTCAGTTAAAGGGGTATCAAGCGCATAGCATATGCTTCAGAGATAAAAATGGTAGACTTGGCCAAAGCAATGCTGAGAATTCTGAAATTATTGCGAAGCACTTTGATCAACTTTTCAACTGCCCTGAAACTAACCATAAGTTGGAATTCTCTCAAACAACTGAAAATCTGGAAGAAGATATACCACCCACTGCTGAAGAAATTAAAGAAGTAATTGACAATCTGAAAAATAATAAAGCTAGTGGAGAAGACTATAACAGCTGAACTTCTGAAATGGTCTCAGTCAAAAATCACTGAAGAGCTGCAGTTAATCTTTGAAGATATTTGGAGAACAGAGAGTATTCCAGAAGAATGGAAAGTGGCTCTAATACACCCAATGCATAAAAAAGGGGACAAACAAAAGGTTGATAACTATAGAGGCATCTCTCTTCTGCAAATTGCATACAAGGTATTCTCAAAAATATTGCTGAATAGAGTAGAAACATCACTTGACAAGCAACTGGGTGAGTATCAAGCAGGATTTCGAAAAGATATTGTTCGGAACAAATATTTAAATTAAAATCCATAATTCGCCATAGGATATTGAATTCAAAAAACATTGTTGTGACTTTTGTAGATTTTAGAAAGGCCTTTGACTCGGTTGATAGGGAAACCATAGATAAAACAATTCGTGAATTTGGAGTGAAAACTAAATTGGCATACCTAATACGTGAAACCCTTACTGACACAATTTCAAAAGTGAAATTTATGGGTGAGATATCCAAACCTATTGAGATGAATACAGGGGTACGGCAAGGTGACGGTATGTCACGTCTTCTATTCAACTGTTTTCAAGAGAAAATAGTAAGAATTTGGAACGTAAAGCTTAAAGAGCATAACATTTTGCCGGTAACTTTGGGGAGAAAACACAAAGGCACTGAAATAAATTGCCTAGCATTTGCAGACGATTTCGCTATATTGTCAGGAAACCTAACAACTGCAACAACACAAATCAATCTCTTCGAAGGAATAGCCAACAAGACAGGTTTGAGAATCTCCGTAGAGAAAACAAAATTTATTACAAATATCAAGAATGCTCCAAAATTTTTGGCAAGAGATATTGATCCAGTGGAAAGAGTAACAAAATTCAGATATCTGGGAGAAATAATTCAAGAAAATGGTTTAGACAAATCTGCAGTAGAAGAAAGAGTACACAAGATGTAAAGAGCATATGGTATCACAAAGAATTTTTATAACAAAAAGTGTCTATCTAAAAATCTTGAAATAAGGCACTGCACTACAGTGGTGAAACCGGAATGCTTAGATGTGATTGAATGCCTGGTACTAAACTATAGATTAGATAAACTTGAGGTACTAGAAAGGAGAATCATGAGAAAAATCTTAGGCCCTGTGAAAACAACAGAAGTATGGAAATTAAGATCTAATGATGAAATATACAGGAACATAGAAAACATAACAGAAACCATAAGAAAAAAGAGATTGCAATTTTTCGGACATATTTACAGAATGGATGGTTCCAGATTAACAAAAAGGATTTTCAAGTACCTTTGGGACAAAAAGGAAACAAATAGCTGGATTCAAGAAGTAAAGAAAGATTTAGAAAGAAATAATATAAGAGAAGAAGAAACTATGGACAGATAAACTTTTAGAAAGAGGGTAGTAAGTATTGTACCGGTTACGACCTGTACATGCATATTTTTTGAGAGTTGATCGCATTTTATCACCACGCGTATTGCTCCGTGCAAGCCTGGTGTGTTTACATTCAGCAGGACGAGCGAGCAAGCTGAGAACAGCTGTATGTGTGACGTAGCTGCAGGGGCTAGTTAGATCACCCGCCCGTCATGCCACGTGCAGCTAGCCTGAACTCGTATGTTTCAGATTCAAGCGTCACACCTTCCGGAACATTCGACGGAAAAAATTTAAAACTCCTATAATAACTGTGGTAGCGACTTGAGCAACATGTCATTTTAAAGGGAATTACATAAACGTCGCAATGCTTGAATTTCAAGAAAATCCGTCGAGGGATTCAGAAGATAACCAGCTTCACGGCATATGTGACGTAGATGTCCCCAAACCAAAATATAAGGAGGGCTCAATATAGCCTGATATCTCAGTCAGTCAGCGACAGTCGCAGGGGCGATTTCTCCGAGCATGCTACGCTTGCTGCGCAAGCGCAATATTTTTCTAAAGCAGGCGAGTTAAAAAAAATTACAAAATGTACCGTATCTGTAATAGATCTGCATTATACAAATCGCATGTTGCATATATCTTGGCGAGTCCAGCGAGGCTTGCTCGTGTCATAGGAGCTTCAGTGGAGCTGCCGACACAGCGAGAAATGTATGCGCGCGCAGGTTTCTTCTCTCCAAGGCCGGTTTCAAGCTGTCACGTTTGAATGTGTAGTTGGAAGCTCTGGTCTGAGAGCTACAGATCTACTGTGTTGTGTCAGTGAGTAGTGTACTGTAAGTTCCTGATCATCTATTCTGAATGATTTGACGTGCTGCAATGGGTTCCGAACCGTGCATTATTGACAGCTTGTTATCAAATCCATTTTCTCGGAGGACTATTCAAGAGAAAACAGACATTATTAAGAATGGCAGGTCCTATCGGGCGCTGCCAGATTTAAAGACACAGCACAGGGAGAAAATAGAGAGTATGTACGTTCGTTCTCTGTATCTGAATATAATAATACGCACTGGTTGACAGGGTCCAAGAAACTGAATAGACTGCTTTGCTGGCCGTGTTTACTATTTTCTGCTGATAACGGTGTATGCTGTAAAAGTGGCTTTGACAATTTGAACACCTTGACACTGTCCATTACAAGACATGAGAAATCTGCAAACCGTATGAAGTGTTTCTTGCAGTTAAATAGCTTTGGGCGTACAAGGATCGACCACCAGCTGGATGAACAGAAACGCATCAGTGACGAACTTCATAATGAAAAGGTAAAGAAAAATCGTGACATACTTAAACGACTGATCGATGCAGTGTGTTTTTTAGCAAAACAGGAACTACTATTTCGCGTAAATTACGAGCCTGCAATTTCCGTAAACAGAGGAAATTACATCGAACTTCTACAAATTATAAGTGAATATGATCCTCTTCTGGCAGCTCATCTGAAAGACACCACCATTTTTAGAGGGACGTCGTCTGCAACCCAAAATGATTTAATAGCAGAAATAAGTTCAGTAATTGTGAGGAGAATAAAGGAGGAGCTTAAACAAGCAACTTTTGTGGCAATAATGTTGGACGAAACGTCCGCTATTATTAATAAGTCACAACTCTCTACCTTACTCCGTTTTGTAGATGAAAGTGGTGAAATTCAAGAGAGGTTTCTTGGTTTCGCTGACGTTAGTAAAGATCGCACTGCTGGAGCCCTCTTAAATCATGTTCATGCTATTTTAAAAGAGTTCAGTTGTGAGGAAAAGATTGTGGCTCAAACATATGACGGTGCTGCTGTCTTAGCCGGTCATGTAAATGGGCTTAATAAACTACTTCAAGACCAGTATCCATATGCGACATTTGTGCATTGTTACAGCCACCTATTGAATTTAACACTACAGCAGTCTGCTTCAAAAATGAAAGAATGTACAATTTTCTTCAAAACAATGTCAGGACTTGCTGGGTTTTTTTCAAAGACTACAAAGAGAACAGCTACTCTTCGAGATTTTGTTCAGAAGAAGTTGCCAACAGTAGCACCAACGAGATGGAATTTTGCTTCACGTCTTATTAATACTGTGAAGGAATATTATGGTACGCTGGTGAAATTCTTTCAGCGTGTACAGGATACTTCAGACAACTGGGATGAAGACACTACATTGAAAGCACAAGGATTTTTGTTCTTCTTACTTAAGTTCAACACTAGATTTCTGCTGGCAGTGTTCTCCAAGATTTTTTCATTCTCCGATACCGTGTTCAATATTTTACAAACAAAAGTCTGGATATTCAGTACTGTGGCAACAAGGTTGAGGAGCTCTTTTTAAATATCTAGTCTATGAGAGATGAAGATTTTGATAGTTTGTATGGACATGTTGATACTGAAATTTATGTTTATGGGGGACAGCCGTGCTCTAAAAATTGAAGAATTAGTGATGAACCAGAAAAATCAAAATACAAATATCTATTCATTGAAATTATTGACAATGTACTTTTCCAAATAGGAGAGCGTTTTAAATGCATAAAGAAATTTGTGTTCTTCTCGCTGTTGGATTGTGATTTGTTTGAGAAGCACAGAAATAGGTTTCCAGACAGTGATGTTATTGCCCTAGAAAAGACCTAGGGTCATTTTTCGACATTGTTCGCTTAAAAACCGAATTAAGTGTGATGTATTCATCTTCCGATTTTAAAGAGAAAAGTGTTTCAGACTTAATGCAGTTTATGCATATAATAAATTGTGCATGGGTATGTCAGAAATTTTCAAGCTCATCAAACTTGTAGCAACAATTCCTTCTACTACATCCTCTGCAGAACGTTCTTTTTCAACACTGAGACGCATTAATACATATTGCAGATCGACTCAAGGTCAGGAGAGGCTATCATCATTAGCTATGTTGTCGATTGAAAAAGGATTGCTTGCAAAAGTTAGATTACAGTCCTCTTTCTATGACGAAGTTATTGATGGTTTTGTAAAGAGAAGCCACAGAGTAGAGTTTGTTTTCAAGAAGGAAGATCTAATAAATAGTTGCAATTTTTCTGTGTACATAAGTTTGACGTTTACATGTTTAAATTATATAATTACTGGCTTGTCATGACTTGTTAATAATTATAAAATGTGTCTGATTGTTATTGTTATTCTTTTGGCCATTCTTGAAGGTGTGACCAGTTTGAATGCGTGTTCATGTAACCGATGATTAAAATGTTCATGCGATTTAGCGATTATTGGGTTTATAAATTTTATTCATTCAGAACTATGCATGCCCCACCGCACCAACTTTCACGAATGGAAGAGCAAGCCTGACTTTCATGACCAGCATTCGCCCCTGGACAGTCGAGTAGTCAGCGTGGCTCTACTCGCTGCCATAAACGTCGGAAGCTATCTCCGTGTGGTTATAGTCTCACTGGGGAACTCTGAATTTCCTCGAAGTCTTTATTTACGAGTGCTGAATTCTTCTAAGTCTTTATAAATGGGACTTGTAATATTTACGAGTGTTGAAGAACTCTGAATTCTTCTAAGTCTTTATAAATGGGACTTGTAATATTTACGAGTGTTGAGGAACTCTGAATTCTTCTAAGTCTTTATAAATAAGAATTGTAATATTTACCAGTGATGGACTTTAAATTTTCGCCAGTAATTATTCAAAGACTTGTGATATTTACGAGTGATGAACTCTAACATTATTCAAAATTTTCATGAGCGTAGACTTGTGATTTTCACCAGTGATTATTCAAAGACTTGTAATATTTACCAGTGTTGGACTCTAATTTTTCGCCAGTAAGACTTGTAATATTTACCAGTGTTGGACTCTAACTTTTCGCCAGTGAGTATTCAAGGACTTGGAATATTCACGAGTGATGAACTCTAAACTTGTTCGAAGTTTCCATGAGCATAAACTTGTGATTCTTGCCAGTGATTACTTAAAGACTTGTAAATTTTGCCATTGATGAACTATAACATCATTGAAAGTCTTCATGAACACGGACTTGTCATTTCCATGAGTGTTAAAGAGTGAATTCTTGAAAGTCTTTATAAACATTGACTAGTGATTTTACTAATGGTGAAAACTAATTATTTAAGGTTTTCATGAACTTTGACTTATCAATTCTGCGAGTGACGAAGAACACATTTTCGGAGTTTTGTGGGCATCAACCTCATTGTACTTGGGTAATGTGATTACCCTCAACATCGTCAGGAACCAGCGGAGGTCATCACGAGCATCGGGAATTTGAGGCGTATTCTATGCAACCAACCTGGATGGTCCGTTCGCATCTTGACGGAGTACTTGGGCATCTTCTGGAACGTGTTCCAGCCGGTGCGGCCTGGTGAGCTGGAGACCCGGGCCATTTAAAGGACAATGTGGAAGACAACCCCTATCTACCATGAGGTGATGTGCAATTTAATATGCATTACATGAATAAACTCTTATCAAATCAGATTCAAACTTTTGTTGTAGATAGGACCCTGCCTCCTGTACCAAGCCCTAGCTATTATTAATCTAGTTTAGCCCTGAGAACTATTCCATGCTTACGCTGAAAATCAATCTTAAAGTCGGGCTCTTTTACTGGTACAGTATGGAAGGATTCCAAGGAAGACTGAACAAGAAGCCTGGTGCGAAGTGATCCGAGGACAGAAGGAAACAGCATAGTGAAAGAATGAAAGGATATTGGAAGGAGCGGAAGAGAAAACAACAAAGTATGAAGAACTGAATTGAAATTGGCACGTGGTCCTTAGCAGGCCTCATCGGAAAGAATAATAATAATAATAATAATAATAATAATAATAATAATAATAATAATAATAATAATAATAATAATAATAATAATAATAATAAAATTTAAATCAGAACAACTTGCATGATAAACAATTAGGAATAATTGTTTTAAAAGAGGACAGTCCTTCTTGTGTTAATGCTCTTAAATAACATAAGTATACTTTCCTGAATAATTCGCTTCGATATTTTTGGACGAAGGTTATGGTAATGCCGATTATTTTATTTGCCTTATGTTGGACCCACTCAGACACTATGGGAGAGGACAAGGCTGACACTGCGAAGGAAGTGGCCTGATGTGAAAATGGCTGTCGACAGCGGGACTCGAACTCACTATATCCCGAATGCAAGCTAAGAGCTATAGCCAACTCGCTCAGTAGTACTGGTATCGTTAGCAGAGGGCGCTGGACAGCAATCTCTATATTTATTTTCAAAATGCCGGGTATTGTGCTCTGTAGGATACAATTTGATAATAAATCATGTTATTGGTTTCAACTGCTTTGTACGGGACCCCTACGGGCCGGGTGAACCTTCAAATACCAAATATGCCAAACTGGGTTCAGAGCCAGCGTCTACCGTCAGAACCACTCAACCGTTTATCGTGTTTCGCTGTTTGGTCGGTTACTACAAGAACATAAAACTAAGCCTTTGCACACATGCTGAATTGTGTTACAAGCACAGACAATCGCCCAAAATGGCGTACTTCAGTAAAAAACAGAACTTTTTGAAATATGATATATCGTACGTGTTTTCTCTACAATGTCGCACTGTGAGCGCTCAATCCTCCATAAATTTCTAGTTTAGGGGAAGCCGCCTAAAATTTGATTTTTAAATACCTGTTATTGGTCCTATCGAAAAGTACGACATAACAAAAGTTATTGAGAATACAATTTCCGATCATTTATGTTTTATTCAGATTTACCGTACCGACTCTGATAAGAGTGGTATTTCAGAGTCGGGAGAAAAGTGAATGTGAAGGCCTGCAATATTGAAAGCGCATAACATTGACCAACAATAACATTACATTGACCATAGTTTGTTGTGATGTTCTTTGTCTCTTATGCTGCCCTCAACCAATACACCAATACCGGACAGCTCTATCTCAACAGCATGAGTGGAGTGCGACGGTGGTGACATCTAGTGTGTTGGTGTGAACTGCATACTTGTCTATGCTACAGCTGAGCGGAATGGACTACACTCCTTGGAAATAGTTTTGTTAAAATGATTGAATAATCATAATAATTAAGAATGAAATTTTGAAATATGAAATGCCTCCTTTATAAACCTCTAATGGAGCATTATGTTAGCCGTGCCTTTCTCTGTCTTAAAAGTTATAAAGCAGATTTTCTTTGAGGATCCACTCAGCCTCTGGGGGAAATATTTAACAACTACTCTCTCATCTTCTTTCTAGCCTTTTTTCAATTACCTAGTGCAGGATTTTGTTCGGACTTAGCCTAATTTTCCGGCCGGATGCCTTTCCTAACAGCAATCATATGTGGAGGGATATATACCGTACTCACTATTGCGTGTTTCTGTAGTTGATTTTCGTAGGATATGTTATATATACTAGAAGACGCCTATGAATACGAACCGTAGCCCTCGATCTACAGGAATTAACAGACGCAATTAAAATCTCCGGCTCAGCCGGGAATCGTAGCAGGGCCCTCAGTACGCTGACCATTCCGTAGTGGTGATTATTTTAAGAGGAAGTACAACTGGAAGCCATCCTCTATTAACACTAATCACAAGGGAAATGGAAGAGATCCAACACTCCCAAGACTTATTTTTTCGCTATCTGTTTTACGTCGCACCGACACACATAGGTCTTATGGCGACGATGGGACAGGAAAGGGTTAGGAGTGGGAAGGAAGCGGTACAGACCCAGCATTTGCCTGCTGTGAAAATGGGAAACCACGGAAAACCATTTTCAGCGCTGCCGACAGTGGGGTTCGAACCTATCTTCCGAATACTGCATACTGGCCGCACTTAAGCGACTGCAGCTATCGAGCTCGGTGTTATACCTTGATGAAATCCTACAAGCTGAGCATCAGTCGAATAACCTTTCCTAAACCCAAACTGCCTTCTGTCAAACGAGTTATTAATTTCGCAAACATGTCTAATATAATCAGAAAGAATGCCTTCCCCCCCAAAGCTTACATACAATGCATGTCAAACTTACTGGCCTGTAATTTTCAGCTTTATGTCTATCACCCTTTCCTTTATACACAGCCCTACTATAGCAACTCTCCATTCATCTGGTATAGCTCCTCTGACCAAACAATAATCAAATAAGTACTTCAGATATGGTACTATATCCCAACCCATTGCCTTTAGTATATCCCCAGAAATCTTATCAATTCCAGCTGCTTTTCTAGTTTTCAACTTTTGTATTTTAGTCCAAAAGTCATTGTTATCATAGGTAAATTTTAATACTTCTTTAGTATTACTCATCTCCCCTATCTGGACATTATCCTTGTAACCAACAATCTTTGCATACTCTCACTGAATACTTCTGCCTTTTGAAGATCCTCGCATACACACTCCTCTTGTTCATTAATGATTCCTGGAATGTCCTTCTTTGAACCTGTTTCTGCCTCAAAGTACCTTTACATACCCTTCCACTTTTCACTAAAATTTGTATGACCACCAATTATGCTTGACATCATGTTATCCTTAGTTGACTTCTTTGCTAGATTCAATTTCCCAGTAAGTTCCTTCAATTTCTCCTTACTTCCATAACCATTTCTAACTCTATTTCTTTCCAGTCTGCACCTCCTTCTTAGTGTCTTTACTTTCCTGTTATAATATAGTGGATCCTTACCATTCCTTACCACCTTTAAAGGAACAAACCTATTTTCACATTCCTCAACAATTGCTTTAAACCCATCCCAGAGTCTGTTTACATTTTTATTTACCATTTTCCAGCGATCATGGTTACTTTTTTAAACTCCCTCATGCCTGTTTTATCAGCCATATGGTACTGCCTAATAGTCCTAATTTTAATACCTTCCTTTCTTTCACATTTACTGTAATTTTAACTACGACAAAAACAGCTTCGTGATCACTAATACCATCTATTACTTCAGTTTCCCTATAGAGCTCATCTGGTTTTATCAGCACCACATCCAGAATATTCTTCCCTCTAGTTGGTTCCATCACTTTCTGAATCAGCTGCCCTTCCCATATTAACTTATTTGGCATTTGTTGTTCATGCTTCCTGTCCTTCGCATTACCTCCCCAATTGACATTTGGTAAATTGAGGTCACCTGCTACTATCACATTCCTTTCCTTATCATTTCCCACATAGCTGATTATCATATCAAATAATTCTGAATCAGCGTCAGCGCTACCCTTTCCCGGTCTGCACATCCCAAAGACATCAAGTTGCCCATTATCGTTAGAGAAGAGCCTTACACCCAGAATTTCATGTTTTTCATCCTTAACGTTTTCGTAGCTTACAAATTCTTCTTTCACCAGAATGAATATTCCCCCTCCTACCATTCCTATCCTATCTCTACGATACACACTCCAGTTCCGTGAGAATATTTCTGCATCCATTATATCATTTCTCAGCCATGATTCAACTCCTATTACAATATCTGGTAAGTATATATCTATTAAATTACTTAATTCGATTCCTTTGTTTACAATGCTTCTACAGTTGAGCACTAACATTTTTATGTCATCCCTACTTGATTTCCAGTTCCCTGTTCGCTTAACACCGCTCCCTAGGCCACCCCGTTTCCCTGAATGTACCTGCCTATAACCCTACTAAACAAGTTTCCTAACTTATATGTACCACTGCGGTGTAAATGAAGGCCATCTGGGCGCAGATCCCTGTCTCCTACCCACCCATTAGGATCTAGAAATCTCACTCCCAGTTTCCCATCCCATATACCCACTCCATAGTCTCATTTAAATCCCCAATCACCTTCCAGTCAGTATACCTCCTACAAAGTATTCCACTGATAACAATCTCCGCATCCTTAAACTTCACCCGTGCTGCATTTACCAGATCCCACACATCCCCAACTATGTTGGTACTTATATCAGCTTGCCTTACGTTGTTGGTACCAACGTGAAACACTACCACCTTCTCCTTTCCCTCTACCTTCTCTTCTACTTTCCTCAACATCTGCCTCAACCTAATTTCTGGATAACACTCTACCCTGGTTCCCTTTCCTCCACACACTTTCCCCACATGTCTAACGATGGAATCCCCCATGACCAGAGCCTCAACCCTACCCACCTCACTTGATCCGCTCCCCTCCTGGTCAGCCCTATCTTCTCTCACTGCTGCAGAAGCTACTTCCTCCTCCCTTTTCTCCCTCCCATGACCCTGTTCCACCTGTCTTTTCCTTTCCACTACACTACATTTCCCTTTCCTACCTTTTCCCTTCCTCCTACTGCCACACATCTCAGCAACAGTTCATCGGCATACCACGTGAAACACGTTGTTAGGTATTCCTCATTTCGCGTTCTTGCTACTACATGATGGCGCGGAAGGAACACAGGTTAGAGATGAACTACTCGATTGTTGTTCTGTACCTTCTGAAGTTTCACACACATTACTTGGCTGATGCTCCACATCTGCTGTTTCATGATCTGCCACAGGTCTCTTTCTGACCACAAATTTGTCCATTCCTGGTGTTTCTCGTAAATTATATCACTCTGAAGTAATAAAATAATTACACATGTCAGCACTAACGTAAAAAACAAACTGAAGAAAAGCAGTCGATAATCTCGCTGTGTGTGATACATATCAGGTATATAAATCGATAGATAGCGCCAACATACATCATTGAGAACAGAGACATATAGTGTCATCTTTGGATGTTCAAGTTTGTGCCTATCAACATCTCGATCACGCGCCGAACGAAGGGAAGCAAGTTTAATTTCCTCACAGGTTCTTTATTCGTTTTCTATCCTGACGAATCTCACGACACCCTTGATGGTAGCAAGCGACACCCAGTTTGGAAAGCACTGATCTAGGCTATAAATCATTTTATTCACGCTGAGTGAAATGGTAGTTTAGGGAAAGGCTTAAAATTTAATTCTCAAATATTTATGTTATTAGTGCTCCTATCGATAAATACTACATGACCAAAGTTATAACTTACAAAATTAATTTTCCGATCATTTTTGTCTAAAACATTTTTACCGTACCGGATAGAACAGAGATATTCATGAATTTGTTGCCATTGATGCTTTCACGGCTCGTACTTTTGGGCTTATGCCGTATTTTTGTTGGTAAGTCTATATCTATGCCGAGCCACGAGAAAATGGGTAAACAGAATTGAATAAAAATCGGCATATAGAGTCGAAGAATACAGTCTAAGCTATAAACAATTGTGTTCACCCTGGATGAAATGGTAGTTTAGGGGAAGACGCGTACAATTCAATTTTTAAATACCTTTGTTATTAGTCCTATCGAAAAGTACGACATAACAAAAGTTATAGAGAATACAATTTCCTATAATTTATGTTTTATTCAGATTTACCGTACCGACCATGATAAGAGTGGTATTTCAGAGTCGGAAGGAAACTAAATGTGAAGGCCTACAATGTCGAAAGCTCATAAAACTGATCAACAATAACATTACATTTGCTGTGGTATTCTTTGCCTCGTATGCTGCCATCATCTCCGATGCGTACCGAGTATAACAGCCTGCCTGAATATTCGCGGGAAGTAGCTGGGGAGGTTTTGCCCCTACTTGCACCATATGATATGAACCTGCGTGTAATTGGAATTGCGGAAGTGTAGGAAAGGAACGTTAAGGACGACACAAACATTAATCATTTACAATTAAAAACCCTTGTCCCGGCCGGGAATGGAACCCGAGGCGGACGCGTTGCCCCCTACACCGCGGGGCCAGACATCTGGGAATTAGATCTCTCTCTTGTTTAGCAAGCCATTCCTCTGGTTCATACAGTTTTTGATACTGCTGGTACGTAACACACTGGTTCATCATAGTGGTCCAGCTATTCGATCCTTACTCTGACGCGCTGATTGGAATGGTCAGTGTGCATATTTACGGCAGAGGTTCACTTATGGCTTGGTCTAGAATTAAAATTTCGGCCTATTCCAAATTCACCACAATTCACTAAATAACTCAAAATTCAACCCTGAAAAGAGCCGTTTCTTAAGAAAAGCTTCTTCTATTAAATTCTACACATTCATTTTACTCCACATTAGCACCTCCTCTGGCTTGGAGGAAACATGTTCCCCGCCAGTGTAGTGAATTGAGATTTTCCGACTGATCGGGTAATTCTATTAAACACATGAGTACTCTGCTCTACTCTACTCCCCCCAAAATTAAAGAGTTTTCACGGCTCACGGCCGCCTGATCATTCCAGCTCTGGAAATTCGGACTGTTAGATCGGCAGCGTAGTACAGTTCGTTAAAAGTGAGAAAATGTGTGGTTTTTCATTTGATAGAGTATTTCATATGATACCATTGCTTTTACATTACTACTGCGTCATTGTAATGACCTATGCTGATTTCAGTTGGGGAAACCACTAAGACAGTCTTTCTGAAGATGTAAAAATGCAGGTGGAGAGTGAATGTCTGCAATTATAATGCAGGATTGTGACAGATGGTAGGCAAGAGGGCCTACCATTACAATGAAAATTCCCTATTCCAATCTTCACATAAGAAAATACGTTTGGTGACTTCCCCGTCGCGTTTCTAACGCAACCTTAAGAGCCATGCAATTTAATACAATCTTATTCACAACGTGTACACTCAACACGGGTACATGAGCTAGTTGGCGGGTTGCTGAACGATAGCGTAGTTTTACGTACCCGACTACTCACCTAGCGTCAAACTAGGCGATAATATCACCGTATAGCCAGATCTACAGCGGCGCCATTTGCGAACCAATATTTCCGCAAATTCCGTTTTAATGTTTCTGCGACTCGTGCAATTGTTTCTTGAACAACTTAACGTGCCGCATGCAGGTCAGATTGCCTGTCGGCTTTTTACAAATAATTTCACACAATTTGGAAACATATCCAACATTTCCTTCGGCAAATTATTCCAATCCCTAACTCCTTTCCCTATAACCGAATATTTGCCCCAATTTGTCTTCTTGAATTCCAACTTTATATAGTAAGCACCACTCCTCTCTCCAGCTCTTGTGCTAACGAAACTTCAAAGCAACTTCTTATGGTTATTGTGAAGGTTTTCAAATGTTCTAGTGCCGGGAGTTCTCCCGGTACACCCCATGGGATTGAGCTCCATGTACTACTTGTATCAGGGTGTTGTTTGTCGGTGCAAATATAATTGTACGGACTAGGAATGGGAAGGAAGTGGTCATGGCCATCCCGGCATTAGGCTGGAGATGAAAATGGGAAACCACGAAAAAACATTTTCGAGGATGGTCGACGGGGGATTCAAACCCAGCCGTCTCCCGCAGTAGCCGTAACGTGTTCGGTACTTTCTCCCTATCATGGAAATGTAACTCCATATATGAGCATGTTGTACTGTAAAAACTGCCAGTTTTCCCCAGTAGCTGCTTACAGAAGTGGTTCAAGTGGCATTACTTCACAGTAGCAACTTAGGAAGATGATGCTCTTTACCGAAAATTCAGGGACTGATCCTAATGATCCCCAAGAACTGTGTTTATAGATGAGGTAACTGAAAAATAAATATAATCTTCGTTAAAATATAACTGCACTTACGTTATTCTAGTATTCAGAATTAACCGATTGTACATTTTCTCGCACATTTGTAGGGTTTTGATCTTAAAATATCTCTTGCATTATTTATGACCCATCAATGTTTTCTCTGCGGAAGCAATATCTGTTTATGGCATTCCAAATTATTCATTGCACTGATTTAGTTTTCAACGACAAGTTCTTGAGTCACCTTTGTGTGTGATGTAATGTATGCTTGTTTTATTTAAACTTTCGTATTCATTATTTACGTGCCATTCTTTCCCTTTCACGGAACAGTTTATATTAAATTTATATTTCAAGAAACTGTTTGCCTTCATTTGTACGAGCGCGCTCTGGCCTGTGAGTGCGCGTGACGAGAGCTTATGTATTCCTGTGGCGAGTTTAGATATGTGTGTGTAAAGTAGCCTTGGAGTTGAAGGTAAGGAGGTACAACTTGCCAACCATCCTGTATTAACACAAATCAGAGAGGAAAAAGCTGAAGCGATCCGACACATCGCCAAAGAAAGACAAGGGCCACGAGGGGCGTGAAAGTCAATAACTCCCTAGGCCCCAAGTGCTCTAATACCGTAGCGGTCGGAAAACAACAACAGTTGACCAAGGGAGGACCTCAGCTAAGGGCCCCGTGGTCGCCAACCCACGCTCCATGTTAAGAGCCTCTTAAAGGCTACTGACATCGTGTGCGCGCGTGTATGTTGGCAGTGAAGGTGTCGGTCACATACGTTTTAATCAGTTTTTCCTTGAGAGGTTGTTAATTTTGAATACATTTCTTAAAAGTGATATTATGAAAAAAACGGATATGCATTGAAGAAAATATTTATATTAGTTTCTTAATTTCTAAATTATTTTTAACCGATAACGGTGTTGTACGTCACTTATCAGTTACAACTTGGAAACATTGGTTTATAAACTTGGAATTTGCTGGCACTAATCACCAGCTCCGCCTTTGCTGGCAGGACCTAGTGTTTACAGTGCACTGCGCTAGAGCGATTTTGTTACTTTCATTGATCTGTCTCTGTCTTATCCTGGGCTTTGACAATATGAAAATGACTGAGGTATGAGCGATGCTGCTATGAATGGTGTGAAAATGTTGCTCATAGGGTCGGTTGCTGCATGCATTTCAGTGGGTTTGGCAGACTGATATGTAATAGCAACTCTGGCTCGACGAGGAAAGCAACGGGAAACTACCTCACTCCTCATTTCCCTAGTACGCCTCTTCAGTGATGCCTAGGCCATGCTGACGGACTGAACATACATAATCACCACTGATCTGTCGCACCTACTCTAGTCTTTTCTTAAAATATTTCAAAGCAATTGGATAATTATCAAACATGCCCCTTGATAAATTATCCTTCCTATAAATAAATATTTGCTCCAATTTGTTCTCTTAAATCGTCACTTTATTTCCTGCTTTAAAACCCCCATTCAAGCCAATGTCATTCCAAGGCATCTGATGTGGGAGCTACTGATTAGCGGACAGCCCCAAGTTCTCGCTTGTAAACATGTTCTAGTGATGAAAGAAAGCCGAACAGTAACGAAACAGCTCCAACAAGATTTTCTCTGCTTAATCCTTTGACTACCCATTTCTTTTTAGGTAGTTTATAAATTTCGGAAGAATGTAACGGACTCGAAACTGGAAACAGTTGGCTAAAACCTGCTTTGGCCAGTACTGTAGTATGAACGTGCAATTATACACTGTATATTAAGTCGGAGTGGCGACAGGAGTGGCTTGCAGGACCTCATCCTTACCAGCTGAAGAGACTTCGGACTGTGGTCCCAGCTTGACACATCGTCCGAGTCCTTTTCACATATTCGAAAAACTTAAAAATCACTGTTTAAAGAAAACTGCATCTAAGTACGATGACGTTCACTTTAGTTCGGGACCAACAAGGATAAAATTGAGGATTTAATTTTTACAATTTGCTTTATGTCGCACCGACACAAATTTTTGTCATAATGACGACGATGGGATAGGAAAGGCCAAGGCGTGGGAAGGAAGCGGCCGTGGCCTTAGTTAAGGTACAGCCCCAGCATTTGCCTGGTGTGAAAATAGGAAATCACGGAAAACCATGTTCACGGCTGCCGACAGTGGAGTTCGCGCCGCTAACCGCACGGCCAACTCGCCCGGTCGGAGCAGTTTCAGACACGACACTTGACGTAATCGCGCACTACGAGGCAAAATGAAATTCGCGAGTCAATTCAGAAAGGGAAAGTGGAATACTGCATCATACGACTTGAACTGGGTTTGAACCGGCGACGTGCGGAAGTGAGTATACCCCGAATTCTCCTCCTTCCGGAGGCTAATGTCGAATTACTTTGAACATGGCTATTCAATAATACACCGATTTCTTCAAAGAAAACACGATTTCCAGGTAGAAAAGAATGCGAGCCTGACAAAGAAAATATTTTTTCATTAATACTCAGTGAGTCCAGCGGAACTAACGCACTTTAGTTTATTCGAGTGACGATCAACTTGTAGACTTTGTAACGGTTCAAATCCCGTTACAAGATGATATCTGTATTTTTATTATTGTATGATTTTATCTGTATTTTATTATTATTATTATTATTATTATTATTATTGTGTCAGTATTATTATTATGTTATCTGTGATATTGTTACTATTATTGTAATTATCCGTTTTATTCAATTCGATTTTGCAATTGACTGTTGCTTGCAAGGTTGTTCTTAGATGTATGCATATATACGTATGTGTAGTATAACACTCAATACCTGTACAGTGAGAATTGTTGTATATATCAGAGATTGGAAGTGACGTTGTTATATTGCGATACCAGTGGAGATTCTGCCAAGTCATCGCCGCGCCATGGCTACGGCATTGTATTTATTTAGGATATGCGCGCACGGACTCAGTCGCCGCGGGGCTATTTCACCACTGTCTGTAATATCTGTCGCGTAGGTGGGAGTATGTCATGGTTATTTCTGGAGATTACGTAGCTGTGTCAACCAACGTCTATATAAGGTGGGTGCATATCGTAGCATCAGTCATTAGTTATACGGATGCAGTACAGTGAAGTAGTCTACTAGATCAAGAGGCCTTAGTTGGTTAGTCAACCAGTGTGAACGAGAGATGGTGAAGACTCAGTGAGCCATTTATTGGTCATTGAGAGAGTGAGACCAAATGGTTGGTCCGTCACTTAGTGGAAGACGCGGACGCAAGGGCTTACCATGGAGTCAGAGAGGGCAACCCTGGACCTGCCAAGAGGTCATACCATATTGACTTACAAAGAAGTCAGATGATATGGAGAAGAAGCAGTCACAAGGATGTATCACCAAGTTAGGCGTGACACATCTACAGTAAACACCAGATCAATGGATTACGTCGTAATTACACTCAAAGTGTTGAAGGTACAGTCAAGTGAATCAGTGAGGGAAATATTTCGTATAAATTGTTAAATGTCCGGTCAAGAAGAATTCAAATTTATGCCTAGTTTCTTTCAGTTGCAATGTCATAATTTCATATTTTCATCTGTTTTATCGCAACAAGACTCACTATTTTTTGATATATTATTTAAAGAATATATATTGTTCTATCAAACGAATTCATAGTTTCATTTCATTGACAGTAAAATATCTTAACCTCAAAATTAATGGGGAAACCGAACGCCAATCTCCTTTTCCCAGAACTTATATGGTATGTTGTCAAAAGTAAGCTTATTACCCCACACCCTAGAGATAGTCAAGAGTCTCATTCTATTATTGCTGCACTGAGTGGCAGCTGGCGCCCTTCAAATAACGTATGTGTAAGTAAGCAGGTAACAAGTAAGTGTGAGTACAAGGTCCGAAGAGTGTGTATTTTATTTAATGAATGTTAATTTTTATAATTTCCATTTTAAATGCAGATAATCAGATTTTTCAAGTTAAAATCCTGTTTTATATGTTTGTGAAATTAGTCAGACAGTTAGGAAGTTCTCAACTTCCAGCAAGATATTGGCCGAGATTGCAGAAGAAACTGAGTAGCTGCCTGATTTGATTAACAGAGAGGTAGTATTATTGGATTTCTGTATTTTATGTATAATAATAATAATAATAATAATAATAATAATAATAATAATAATAATAATAATAATAATAATAATAATAATAATGATAATAATAATAATAATAATAATAATAATAATAATAATAATAATAATAATAATAATGCTCGCTAAGGGAGGATTTTTCGATATTCCATCGCTAAGGGGGTGAATTTTTAAAATGAGTGAATCTATATCTCAAAACTTTTAAAGTTTACAGATGTAAAAATTGGTATTTAGAATCTCCTTTAAAAACAAAGAAACACGTATTTTTTTGTTTTCGGAATATCCCACTAGGAGGGGTGGAAAAGGGGTCGAATGCCTTTAATAAGGATACTTATATCTCAGAAACCGGAGATATTACAGACCTGAAGATTGGAATTTGAAATCTCCTTTAAATATAAAGAAAAACGCTTTTTTTTTTTTGAAAATCCAATTAATGGGGATTGGACAGGAGTGACAAATGGGGTAAATGTTTAGAAAGACTATATCTACAGTATGTCTCACAAACGTAACTGTGACATCCTGAAACAACAGTTCAAAAAGTTAAACAACTGCGAACCACCTACTGAGAAACTCCAATTCCACATACCCACTCCAAACCCAGATTCACTTCCACCGATTCATGAGGAGGTAAGGAACATCATATTACATCTCAAAAACAATAAAGCACCAGGAGAAGATGGTGTAATCGCCGAGATGCTGAAGATTGGGGGAGGGGGGATCAAATGATCGACCAATTGCAAGTCATCATTGCGAACATGTGGGAAAGTGGAGTCATACCTGTAGATTGGAAAACTGCCCTGATCCATCCACTGCATAAGAAAGGCTATAAGATGGACCCAAACAACTACCGAGGTATTTCTCTTCTGCTAATAGCATACAAAATTCTTTCACGTGCTCTGCTTTCCAGATTGGAACAACAGACAGAAGATAAGATCGGCGAATACCAGACGGGCTTCCGTCCACATCTATCGTGCGTGGAACAGATCTGGAAACTTAAGATGATACTCCAACACCGCCAGTCAAACCGCACAGTGGTCATTTTAGCAGATTTAAAAAAAGCATACGACTCAATAGACCGTGGTACCCTGTCCAATATCCTTCGAGAATACGGTGTTCATAACAAAACAATCACGTTAATCCAACAAACTTTAACAGATACAACCTCGAAGGTGAAGTTCATGGGTGAAATATCTGCACCTCTTGAAATAAAAAAGGCGTTAGACAAGGTGATGGATTGTCCCCACTTCTGTTCAACCTAGTACTGGATAAGGTCATTGAAACATGGGAGAAAGAAGTACCCGGAATAAACATGAGAACGAAAAGTAAATGGATTAACATTAAGTGCCTTGCCTTTGCTGATGATAAAGCAATAATTACCCGGACTCCCGAAGAAGCCAGGCACGCCATCGAGAAGCTTCAAGAGATTGCAATCAAAACGTCTCCACATCTCCTATGAGAAAATGCAATACATGGACTCCAAGTGCGCACACCTAACATCACTAGCGACCAAGTATGGCAACATTTATACAAGTCAAACAATTCCAGTGCTTGGGGGAAATTATTGGTAATTCAGGCAATGAAAAAGAAGCCAACAAACTGCTCGCAGAAAAACTACGTAAAGCATACCTAATCACTTGGAAGTTCTACATTGAGAAAATTGAACGACAGATACTGAGGAAGATATTCGGGCCCAAGTTTCAAGGCGGTATATGGATGAGAAAAAGTTCGGAAGAACTCTATGCATTAACTGAGCGATTCACATCAGTCGCACGCAAACGGCGTATGCAATTTTATGGACATTTAGCACGAATGGATGACTCACGACTGACTTAAGAAAATATTTCTTATTAACAATGGAAACCGACAAACCAAAGTTCGCTGGCTAGTGGATACACAAAACAACCTTGCAGAAGTCGACGTTGATCCAATGGCAATCACAAGGAATACATACAGACAAAAGATCAACACCCATAAATTTGCACCCAAGAATCCGTTTGAGAAAAGCTTGAAACTCAAAAACTCATGGACACAAGAAAGATGGTAGGCCCACAGTGAAAGGATGAGAACGTTTCGGGAAGATAAGTGCTATGCTCCTTGGGGGGCTCTCGCTGTCTGACTCATCGCCGAGCCAAAACTACTCGAATAAAGAAATGAAAAATTCGCTAAGGGAAGATTTTTGGATATTCCATCGCTAAAGGGGTGAAAAGGGGATGCATTTTTTAAATGAGTGTATTTATATCTCAAAACTTTAAAATTTTACAGATGTAAAAATTGGTATTCAGAATTTCCTTTAAAAATAAAGAAACATGTATTTTTTTGTTTTCGGAATATCCCACTAGGAGGGGTACAAAAAGGGGTTGAATGCCTTTAATGAGGATACTTATATCTCAGAAACTGAAGATATTACAGACTTGAAGATTGGTATTTGGAATCTCTTTTAAAAATAAAGAAACACGTATTCTTTTGTTTTTGGAAAATCCAATTAATGGGCATAAACAGGAGTGACAAATTGGGGTGAACTTTTAGAAAGACTATATCTACGGTATATCTCAGAAACGTAAAATGTTACAGACGTAAAAATTGGTATTTTATCTCTTGTAAAAGTAAAGAAACATAGGTGATTTGTTTTCGGAAACTGCATTTGAGGGTAACTAAAACGGGGGTGAAATTTTAAAATGAGCGTGCCTACAGTATACACTGCCGGAATGTTTCAGTGTGACAGCTCATAAGCTTGTTTTACTGCCTCTCTAATGCAAGCTGTAGCCTTTCTTAATTGAACAATCCCTCTGAATCCTCATAGAAGTTTTCGTGTTCACAAGTTTGTTTCTTTTTGCTTGAAAGAGTTTGAGTGCCAAATTGTAATAAAAATGTATAGAAAATGTGATATATTACCAAGAAAGGCATTAAGTGAATGCGGTAAAACTAATTCTGAGATAGCTCAAATTGTGGGAGACAATGGGCCAACTTTCGAGAAAACTGAAAACTTCACCGCGCTTTGCATCGTTTATGTCTGGAAAATAGATTTGCTACCTCGGAAGTACTTAGAGACAACGTCTGGGGTTAATCTTTGTTCTAGAACTGTAAGGAAAAGATTGCGAAAATTTGATTTGGTGTCCAAAAAGCCTGTAAATAAACCAATGCTCACCAAACAGCAACGTATGAAGCGTGTTCAGTGGGCTAAAGAACATCAGTACTGGCCAGTTGAGCAGTGGCGTAAGGTTCTCTTCAGTGATGAATCTAAAGTCAATATTGGTGGAAGTGATGGGGGTTGTCGAGTGTTTCGGAAAAACAAGTGAACCACTGAATCCAGCCTGTACTCTTAAAACTGTGAAGTTCCAACTAGTGTTATGCTCTGGGGGAGTTTCTCATACAATTGTGTTGGGCGTATTGATGTCCTAGAATCCACCATCATTGGGCAGAAGTACAAGACAATTTTGGAGAAGAAAATGTTACCATCAGGAAGGGATTTATTTGCAAGATAACCATTCATTTTTCAGGTTGATTCAGCACCCTGCCATCGTGCGAAAGAGGTCAAAGACTTCTTAGGTGAACAAGAAAATGTCACAGCGCTGTCTTGGCCTGGAAATTCGCCAGACCTAAATCCAATAGAAAATATGTGGGCGATTCTGAAGAAGAAAATAAGAGAAAGGAAGCCCTGAACAAGACTGCAACTGAGTGAGGCTGTTGTTAATATCTGGTATCATAGAATACCCATTGAAGCTCTCCAAAATGTAGTAGATTCCATGCCAAGGAGGTGTCAAGAAGTTTTGGGGTTAAAAGGCTATCCTACCAAGTTCTAGAGCCGAGATAAGAAAGTAATTAGTGAAGTGTAAAATTCTGGTTTTGTCCCTTCAATTAAGAAATGCTACACAGACTGCTATATGAAGGGCAATTTATTAATTTGTTACCTTGCATTAGAGAGGCAATAAAAAAAGCTTTCAGAAAATATATAGATTGTATTACTTTGTAATGAGCTGTCACACTGAAACATAAAGAGAAAATTCACCGAGGTGCTATTCATTTTTCCGGCATCTCCGGTATCTCAAAAACTTAATATGTTACAGAAGTGAACATTTGTATTTTATCTCTATTAAAAATAAAGAAACATGTATTTTATATTTTCGGAAAAACCACTTGGTGACTGAAAATGGGGTTGAATTCTTTTTATTAGGATACTGAGATCTCAAAAACTGAAGATGTTACAGACGTGAAATTTGGTATTTGCAATCTCCTTTAAAAATAAAGAAATACGTATTTTTTGTTTGCTGCAATCCACTTAAAGGAGGGGGGGAAATTGAAAAATTAGTTGAATTATTTGTATGAAGATACTATTATCGGAAAAACGAAAAATTTTGCAGACAAGAAAATTCGGATTTGGAATCTGCTTTAAAAGTAAAGAAACACGTATCCCTTTGATTTCAGAAAATCCAATGAAGGGGTGGGGGTGAAAGAATTGAAAAATTAAATGAATTAATTGTACAAGGATACTTGCATCTAATAAAAACTTAAGTTGTTACAGACATGTATTTGGATCTCCTTTAAAAACAAAGAAAAATGCATTTTTGTGGGAAAATCATCTTGGGGGTGAAGAGGAGTTGAATTCCTTTTATAAGGGCATATATCTCAAATTGAAGATGTTACAGTCGTGATAATTGGTATTTAGAAGATCCTTTACTAATAAAGAAACAAGTTTTTTCGAAAAATTCACTAAAGGGGGGAGTGTGAAAGGAAGTGAAAAAAATGAATTATTTTATGGGGATACTTATATCTCAAAACTGAAGGTAACAGACATGAACAATGATATTTAGAATCTCCTTTATACATAAAGAAACACGCCTTCCTTTTTGTATGGGAAGGGGGGGGGGGAGGCAAGGAATCAACTTAACGGCGGTGGGGTGAAAAAGGAGTTGAGACCAACTGATTTTGCTGTTCATAATGTACTTGATTCTGATCATAAACCGATCACTTTTAATCTTTTCTGGGTTCGTTTTCAAGAGCCATCTTTTCCTTTGGAGAACTTAAAGTTAGTTTACAGTAGATTCTCCTGGCATATAAATAAAACTTAAAACACATTTGAGATAAATGATACGAATGATATTGACCGTGCAATTGTTCACCTCTATAATAAGGTTTATAATGCACGGAAGTACATCATTCTTATCGCCAGAAATCCCGCGCACTTGCCTACGCGCGACAATCGTGCTCGTTACATTGTCAGCAATGACAATGGCAGCAGATGTAATTTACTGCCAAGTAGCGGGCTTGTATCTTCTTGCGGGGTCCAGAACATCAATAATAATAATAATAATAATAATAATAATAATAATAATAATAATAATAATAATAATAATAATTCAACAAATATCACCCACCCTAATAAAATAATAATAATGTTCCGGGCCGTCGTCAAAATGTGGGGGCCGCGCTGGAAACGGGTCCTGGCCGGGTAATGACTATGAATGCAGTGCGGCCGCGGGTTCAGTACCGCTAAGGCAGCCAAGACGACACCACGCCGGATCTCCTCAAGGATTTGATCCATATCAAAAATGCTTATAGGGAAAGGTGGCAAAGATTTAGGGACCCAACTGACCAGGCGGAATACCTGGAGCTAGCCCGGGAAGTACGAAATAGATTGCTGGAAAGAAAGATTGAAAAATGGGAGGAACTTTGCCGTCAGATCGCGAATTTTGGCGGATTATATATAAAATGTTAAGTATTCAATTATAAATTTCAGTATAATACCGTAGGGAAGCACGGGTATCTTGAGAGTGACTCCAAGAAGATGGTGGTGGTGGTGATTATTGTTTTAAGAGGAAGTACAACTAGGCAACCATTCTCTAATTAACACTAATCAGAGGGAAAAACGGAAGGGGTCCGACACTTCGAAAAATGAAGATATCGGCCAAAGGAAGACAAGGGCCACGAAGGGCGTGAAAATGAAAGACTCCCTAACCCTCGCAAACCTAATAGCGTCGGGGTCGGAAAAGAACAAGAGTTGACCAAGAGAGGTCAGATAGGATAGATGAAAGTGAGGAGTCTGGCACAAGTAAGTGGAAGCAATGCCAGGTCTCAGCTGAGGGCCCCGTGGTCGCCAACCCACGCTCCAAAGTTCAGAGCCCCTGGTGCCCCTTTTAGTCGCCTCTTACGACAGGCAGGAATGCCGTGGGTGTTATTCTACCGCCCCCACCCACAGGGGGAACAACAGTGTTGTGAGATGGACAGCAGACAATTTCACCAAGAGGAAGAGACTGTGTTCATGGGCTGGAAGTACCTCATATTAACGAGCTTGTAAATATCTCTTGACATGGTTATGAGGTTGTCGGGGTAGCGTACCTGCCTTTTACCCGGAGACCCCGGATTCGATTCCCGGCCAGGTCAGGGATTTTAACCTGGATCCGAGAAGATTCGTCGTGCTGACCACACGACAGATCATAATCTGCAGGTCTTCCGACTGAGCAGCGGTCACTTGGTAGGCCAAGATCCTTCGGGGCTGTTGCGCCATGGAGTTTGGTTGTAAGGGTATTTAGGGGTTATAGTACACCCCAATTAATATACGGTTTGTATTTAGTTTAATAAGTAATGGAAGCTACTTTCAGACTTTCTCAGTACTTACGCACCATCAGGCCCAGTGTCTCGTTCTGTTTCTTTCCTTCTTTCTTTCTTTCGCGTAGTTCTTTTTCCACAATCGACAGTATAATAAACACATAACTTTTTATTTTTCTTGATTCTAATATTTCAATTCAATTCACTTCAGCCACGGAGACGAACCGCTATTCTTCTTTCTCAAATGAAAAACCACAATCCGTTTCCAGCCATTCCGCTGGTTCAGGAGGTCCCCATCTAGTGGCGAGGTTAAGGACGAACTGTGCCTATCGCATTCCTTTCGAGCAATGATTAATGACTAACTGACATGATATTGCAGTGTTGCTGGAATGAAAAATGATAGGAAAAACCGGAGTATCCGGAGAAAAGCCTGCGCTTTGTCCAGAACAAATCTCACATGGAGTGACCGGGATTTGAACCACGAAACCCAGCGCTACGGAGGTGGTGGTGGTGATTATTGTTTTAAGAGGAAGTACAACTAGGCAACCATCCTCTATATAACACTAATCAGACGGAAAAATGGAAGGGATCCGACACTTCGAAAAATGAAGATATCGGCCAAAGGAAGACAAGGGCCACGAAGGGCGTGAAAATGAAAGACTCCCTAGCCCTCGCAAACCTAATATCGTCGGGGTCGGAAAAGAACAAGAGTTGACCAAGGGAGGTCGGATAGGATAGATGAAAGTGAGGAGCCTGGCACAAGTAAGTGGAAGCAATGCCAGGACTCAGCTAATGGCCCCGTGGTCGCCAACCCACGCTCCAAAGTTCAGAGCCCCTGGGGCCCCTTTTAGTCGCCTCTTACGACAGGCAGGGTATACCGTGGGTGTTATTCTACTGCCCCCACCCACAGGGGGACAGCGCTACGGAGCCTCCCTTCTTTTTTAAATATAGATAAAAATAATCTAATTATTTTCACTTCAACATCGGAAAAGCTAAGAACAGCTTTTTACCAATGGTGAAAAACTCCTTCATACACGTTGTTCCACTGATTTTCAAAAACCAAAATGTCAATTTGGTCCGCACTTGCCAGTGAGGTTGTCCTACAGCAGTTACGTGTAAAAAGTGATCAATCAATCAATCACCACTGATCCAGTCGCCTTATCTCGAATAATTTCAGAGAATTTGGAAATTTTTCGAACATTTCCTTTGATAAATTTTTCCAATTCCTATTTGCCCCAATGTTTCCTCTTGAATTCCAACTTCATATTGTGATCATTCCTACTTTTAAAAACACCAATCAAACGTATTCGTCTACTAATGTCACTCCGAGCAATCCCTCTACTGGCAACTCGGAACATACCACTTAGTCGAGCAGCTCGTCGTCTTTATCCCAAGTCTTTACACAACGGTGTAAAATACAGACCTGACATTTGGATCTTCTCTCCAAGATCTATTGTGTTAATCTGGTGCATCAGCTACCTTCCAACTGGACTGGGCTTTCAGTATTTAAGATGGTCTCACGAAACTTCAAAATATCTCAATAAATGTTACCACTTGTTATGATTACCTTGAACGTTTTCAAATTTTTAATTTTTATCCCATGACTTTTAGTGCCGGGAGTGTCTGAAGACATGTACTGCGGTGTGACGGCATTGTGCGGGCTGGGAATGGGAAGGCATCCCGGCATTTGGTTACAGACGAAAATGGGAACTATTTTCGAGGATGGCCGACGGGGGATTGGAACCCAGCTGTCTCCGGAAGTATTCGTAACAGGCAGTACTGAAATAACCTGTTTGATACTTTCTCCCGGACATGGAAATGCAGCTCCGTGTATATGGGCATGATAAAATGTAAACGCATCACCATATTTCGTATTGTAAAAACTACCGGAGAAGTGGCATTGCGCTTACTGCTGGTACTTCGCACTACATTTTTCAAAAGCAACTTAGGAAAATGCTGCTCTGTCATTTCTGTTTCTTGAAAATCTAAGGACTGTTCCTGATGATCCCCAAGAACTATATTTATAGAGAAGGTAATTGTAACACAAATATAATCGTCGTTAAAATATAACTGAACTTGTGTTTTTCTGGTATTCAGTATAGAATTGTACATTTCCCTCCGCATTTTTAGGGTTTTGATCTTAAAATATCTCTTGCATTATTTATGACCCATCTATGTTTTATTAGGGGGAGGAATATCACTGTTTATTATACATTGCACTCAACGACAAGTTCTTGAGTTGGTTTTAGATATTACCTTTGTGTACGATATAATGTATGAATGTTTTATTTCAACTTCTGTCATAGAAATGTATTCATTAATTATTATTTATAAACCTTGGAATTGTTCTCCGTAAAGGCTGTGCACGGTTTACGGTTATGGCCGTTCGCAATTTGAACAGAACATTCCCTAGCCGGTAAGGAGTGCTATCAATTTTTGGCCTATTTTCTAACCTTTTCTTGTTCTGATTTAACTTACCTTATCTTGGATGATGACATAGCTTGTCAACACTGGCAGCGATCGCAACTGGACACCCCTAGAAAGCTGGGACCGACAAGGGAGGTCGAATACGAGCTGAATGGACGAAACCAGTTAATAGAATCAGACTGAGGTCGATATAAAACACAGAGGCAATGTTGTAGCAATAGACTCAACTCCGCCGGAGTAAAACCAAACGTCGAAAGTGATACGCAAGCAACCTACGTGACGTCATAAGAACCTGAAACAAGGTCACTTGTAGAATGGTTGTGGGTGAACTTGTAAATATCAACATAGAGTCTGCACATTCTTCAAGTGCACTTGTCAGCAAAATACAGCGCTCAAGATGAATGTGCCGTGTCAACACACTGGACCAAGCACGTGCTTTGATAATCTTCTTCCTCGATGAAACACAATAAATAAATGAAGGTAACTTTCATTTATGCATTTATTTTTGTAAAACAAAAAGTAGCAACTCTTGTTGATCTTGACTAGATGAACATTGTATCAAGTAGCAGTAAGGTGGAGCTACACTTTCAGGGCACAGAAGTAGTCTTGGGCCCGGCTACGCTTTTACCGATTGTCTACGCGAGCAGGAAGTACCAGCAATGATCAAAATGCTCTCCAGACGTTACAGGTCGCATTGCCACAAATACTCGTTTATAGGAGAGGAATTAGGGATTGGAATTATTTACAAAGAAATGTCCAATTTCTTTGAAATTGCGTAAGAAGATAAACATTCAGATCAGTGGTGAAGAACACACAAACTCTACAATCAAAATTTACTGTACGTGACTCTCCAATTTTACACTCGATCCGAACTAAAGGGAAGTCAATTTACGTTTCAAAACTTCCACACCATCGGAGAAATGTGGGAAAACAGAGAAGATGCATGACTTTAGGAATATGTCCAAGAAGACATTTAACACTGTTCATAAAATGTTTTGCATATTGTGGCCTACATTACAAAGAAACACAACAAAAGTTGCTACTGTGAGGACCGTGTGTAGCCATCTGGGGCTCAGTTTCCGTCAGAAGCTGAATGTCATGACCTCATCAGAAAAGATGTTGCCCGATGCGTGTCTCAGTGAACTGCTGCCTGTACAAGAGACGCTTCTTATCGAGCAAACGTCGCTGGCCTACTGTAACGTATAATATATCAGCAGGGGCCCAAACAAACTGTCTAATAATTGTTGTAACATCCTCCTTCATACACATTTCCAAAAAAACCAAACCAAACCAAACGCCATGGCACTACAGCCCTCGAAGGGCCTTGGCCTACCAAGCGACCGCTGCTCAGCCCGAAGGCCTGCAGATTACGAGGTGTCGTGTGGTCAGCACGACGAATCCTCTCGGCCGTTATTATTGGCTTTCTTGACCGGGGCCGGTATCTCATCGTCAGATAGCTCTTAAATTCTAATCATGTAGGCTGAATGGACCTCGAACCAGCCCTCAGGTCCACGTAAAAATCCCTGACCTGGCCGGGAATCGAACCCGGGGCCTCCGGATGAGAGGCAGGCACGCTACCCGGCCGGCTCATACACATTTCAGTTCACAATATTCTAACCAGGACGCAGAACTATGGCATTAATGGAGTTCCACTTCCAGCATCTGACAGGCGAGGCAATCCTTGGACAAGTTTACGAACGAAATGGAATTTGACGGGGTGCTGTTAATAATACTGGGACTACTTGATACGAGAACTGGAAAACAATTCAAAGGACAGCAGCACGATGATTTCCGACAAAGAAGTAGTAACTTTGGGCTGGGAAGACTTGGGAGTAAGGAGACTACGCGGTGTGAGTTGGCGTGCAATGGCAAAGTAGAAGAATAAGATTGAGTGTAGCTTTCAAAAGTACGAAACTTGGAATTCAGGAGAACAAATTGGGGCAAATATTCATTTATAGGACGAGGAGTAAAGGATTATCACGGGAAATGATCGATGAATTTCCTAGTTCGTTGAAAATATTTAAGAAAAAGCTGGGTAAACTATTATAAATATGAGGTAAACAAGCCGTCATAATGGAGCTTATCGAAGAAAGAAAGTAGAACTGGCCGAGTCAGGAGTTGTGGTAAGGGGAGATTGCGCAGAGTATGTGCAGGTCTGTTCATCAGGATCACCATGGCACGCAACATAGTTTGAACAAATGATGTGGATAAATTTACCGGTTGGAGCAATTAGGACGAGAATTGCCTCTGTGTATTCATCATGTGAGAGAGCAGTAAGGTTGAAGTAGGTAGTTTTATGAAGAACTTTGCGACATCGCAGTCGCGATAGCGCTAATTGGAAATACAACTCAAGGATATGAGAAGGTGGGCAACATATGGAAGCAAACATGAATGCGAGTCGTTTAACTGGACTTGTGTGCCAGTATGGGAATACATTCTTCAAGCATAAGGCTATTCACCGCTACCCATACGAGATCCACAATAGATTATTGACTTTGAATTCAGGATATCTGCTAGGAATGTCTGGACATTCTGCGGATATTTCGATGATGCAGGCCTCTATCTGATCTGCACTGAAGTAAGAGAGTTATGTGTGTCTACAGACAGGTAAGGGTAGACAATCTCCACGACGAGGAAATTACAAGTACATGGATATGATTAGTGAGAAGTTCTAAAGAACAGATAGGCTGCAAGTTCAGGATATAGAAAGCAAATGAGTGGCATACAGGGATGCTGTAGTAGAAACAGCGAGGGAATGCCTAGGAATAACTGTGTGTCAAGATGGAAAAAAGCGGACATTTTGGTGGAATGATGAAGATAGGGCAGCTTGTAAACGTTAAAAGACGCCAAGCAAAGTCATCTCCGTACAGGCCATAAAGGTCTCCGCAATTGGTGGGGTAGAGTGAATGGTTGCAAACAAGAACTGATGTATGTACAGCAGCGAATCACTCACTGTAGAGTCCAAGAAGAAATCATCGGAAGATTTTGGTGATGGCGACGATGGGATGTGATTGAAGACACCACCGTGGCCTCGTGTGAAAACCGACAGTCTATCTCAACTTGACCGCGTAGCCGATTCGCTCATGGTATGAATAGTCTATGCTAGGATATCACATCACAGATGGAAGGAATCTTGTCAACGTAAAAGGACACCTTTCTGTTGAAGCCTAGAACAACGGAGGGAGAGAAATTACGCTCGAGGAAGTGGAAAGAATGGTAAATAAAGCAGAAGGAACATATGAAATGGTGAAAAACAATGGGAAGGGAGCGATGAGATGTCTTCACAGTAATACGATTAGCAAAGCATCTTCTGATTGGACAAAGCACGCAAGGAGTGGTGGAATGGCGTCACACTGTGTTCAGCTGTGTGTTGTGGTGGTACCGGCAGGGAGTCCACAGTCTCGCTCCTCCCTCGCGCTGCCCTTACGTTCACATCGGGTCACTGTCACATTCCAATGTCCCCAAAACTGGACAATGCTCGATTCGACCAGCCAGCCAAATGGAGACTCACAATGAGGCCGCTTTCAAACTCCGTCAGGTGCTGATAACACTGTCTCACTCGAGTGATCACCTAACACCTAACGCTGTTCACCCTTCTTACATACCCTACCAGGCCTGGTAACAACACTACTTCAGTAGTTTTTGAGTCTATCCGATACCAGTAACAAAGAATTGCAGCTCAAATCATTTACATATCCGCCGATGGTGTGTACGGAGTTACATTGACATCTGACCATTTCTTTAATCGTTTTGAGTTACCTTTGTTGTTCGACATGGGTCATTTACTGAAAGGTGTAAAGTGGTAGCAAGGGATCAGTTGGGTGATGTCGGTAGGGAAGGAATGGCGGGAGGTCGAGGTGCACTCAGGATGGTAAAATGGCAGAAGAGCACTCGGCTACGTCAGGAATAAACTCGGTGGGTAAATCGGTTTCGGTGGTGGGGCCAAATGAGTGTAAGAGAAGTAGAAGTGTGGAACTGAACGAGGCGTTTAGTTAACTCACAGAGGCTTGCAGACTCAACGCTGAAAGCTGTCATCTATACTAATATTATAAAGAGGAAAAATTTGTTTATTTGTATCGGATAGACTCAAAAACTACTGAACCGATTTTAAAAATTACTTCACCTACAGAAAACTACATTGCCAGTGAGTAACATGGGCTGTATTTTATTTTCAAAACAATTCGAGGTGGGGGCCACCGAGTGACCACCGGTATAAGTGGTCCCCCTCTACCAAGTGCCAACGACCTCCCCGGAGGGCGGACGAGCAGGTAGAGGTCCAGGGTACCCTCTTGTCCTTGGGGTGGGAAACTGCCCCTAAAGGCGGAAGAGCCACTGGATGGCCAACGGCATAGGATCAGGAAGGCAAGGGGAAACCATCTGATTATCATCCCATGAGCGCATCATCCAGAGTCAAGAAATGAATATTGGTATGCTGCGCGACCCGAGTAGCGATCGGCGTCAGTTTGGGTCCGGCCCGAACGATGTGAGATGTGCAACCGGACGTGTAGAGGTGGATGATCAGGCCTCGCACGGTAAATCTACTACTGATCGACCAAATGCAGACCAACTTCGCAAAGGTAAAGCAATAGCTACATGGAATGTGAGAGGGTTATTTCAGACGGGAAAACTTCGTATTGTAGAAAGAGAACTAAAGAAACACCAAATAGACATTTGTGGACTGTCAGAAACTCACTGAAAAGGATGTGGGCATTTTGAAACAGATGACCATGTAATATACATCGCCGGGGCAAATGATACAGGTCAGAATGGCGTCGCGTTTCTTGTTGATAAGCGGATATCCCAATATGTTGAGGAATACAGACCTATCAATGGAAGAATACTGACCCTCACTCTCAACACTAAACCATTTAAACTATACCTGATCCAGGTATATCTACCCACCACCGCTACAGACGACCAAGAAATCGAAGACTTCTATGCAGACATGGAAAATACAATAGCATCACTTAAACCAAAAGGTATTACCATCATATTGGGAGACTTCAATGCAAAAGTAGGAACTACCTCGATGGACAACCACTTGCGAGAAACTATAGGACAGTATGACCTGGGTGCACGCAGGGGCGAAGCGTCAGGGGAGACAGGGTAGACAGCGTCTACCCTTAACGTTTTGTGAACGAGAAATTGTCTAGTAAATTAAATTATCTATATAGAACATTAATTATTTCCAAATACAAGACATTATTGTATTCCCCGCTTTATTTATTTTGGACTCACTTCGCCCATGCTGGAGCTCGCGTCAGTTACGTGAAGCATGTAGACAAAAGTAGACGCTGTCCATTCTGTGTATTTTCCCTTTGATTTTCAAGGCTTTCAGATAGAACAACGCTAACGCTATCTGTAGGTGCTGACTGTGGAACTATTAGATTCCTATAGCGAGATAGCTCCGCCCAGTAGACAGATTTACCAGCGTCTCTTCTTGCTCTCATTGGCTAGTATTTTGGAACTCAGTTATAAAGGTGCTCTTATTGGCTACCATCTCAGGCATGCTTTAAATGTAATTAATTTGAATTTACTTTATTATAAGACACGTCTAAAAATAAAATAATGATATAATAATATTCATATACGAAATATAGCAAACTTACACCTAATACATGAATGATAGCACCAAAACCCTTCAAGTACATGCATTTTCTTGCCCGCCAATATTAGTTACGGTACGGCATTATAACGGGAAGGAACAGTAGACAGTTTCAAAGTTACGAATGTGGTGTGAGACGTGAGAGCAAGGTGGCTAATAGTGTATGCGTGTGCTAGTGTCTTACAATAAAGTGATGGGCCTAAGTGTTAATTTTTCATTTATAAAGGAATAGTGGATAGTTACTGGTGATAACGTATAACGTGCAATTCTTGTTTTCTCGTGTGGCAGTTTGTGTTTATTGATGATAGGCCTATCATGGCTTCTGAATTTACCAGTCCTGACTTCGATTCAGTTGTGTACTTACTTAACAATGGTATTTCCTCCTTGTCGTTAGAACAAAAGATAACGATAAAAACTTTACAAAAACGGCCTGACCTAACATTATCACAACAGGACGGAAAATTTGTTCGAAAATTTCAGAAAAGCTGGTATGATAAATATCAGTGGTTGTGTGGAACGGGTAAAGGTCGTGAACAAAAGTTATTGTGTTTTTATTGCTTGATGTTTGGCGTTGACGGGGAAGATTCTTGGCGCAGAACGGGTGTAAATACCATAAAAAATTTCGAGAAAAAAGCTAAAAAGCACGCGGCATCTGAAAATCATATAAAGTGCGCCGAGAAATTTCACATGCTGGGGCGGTGCCGTATCGATCACGCCGTTTCAGAGGGACAGAGACTACAGGCCATTAAACACAATGAAATGGTTTCAAAAAATAGGAAAATTGTCAGCAGATTAGTAGACGTTGTTTGCCACTTAAGTATTCAGGAATTGCCGTTCAGGGGTCATCGAGAAAGTCAATGTTCTTCTTTATGTTCATTTAATAAAGGGAATTACTTGGCTACTCTTGACTTACTGGCTTCGGAGGAATCTTTCATGAAAGACCATTTAGAATCAGAAAATGTCTTCAAAGGTACTTCTAGTGACATACAAAATGACTTGATTAAAGCTGTTACTGTTGCCGTTCAGGAACATATTCGAAAAGAGATAGAATTAGCTGAATTTGTTTCTGTCCAAGCTGACGAAACTACAGATGTTTCCATTAAATCACAATTAAGTATTATTGTGAGGTATTGTGTTAATGGTAAAGTCGAAGAGCGGTTTCTAGGCTTTTATGACGTGTCTGCTGATAAGACTGCTAGGGGTTTAGCTGATGTCATAATCTCAGTTCTGAAAGAATGGAACATTGATGATACCAGACTCGTATGTCAGACGTATGACGGAGCTACAGTAATGTCTGGTCATAAAGGAGGTGTCCAGGCAATTGTCAGACAGTCTTATCCTCATGCCATCTTCGTACATTGTTACGCCCATCAGCTCAATTTGGTTCTTCTTCATTCTGCGAAAACTATAAAAGAGGTGAAATTGTTCATATGCAATTTATCTATCTTCCACACATTCTTCTCTCGTTCTTCACGTCGTGCAGAATTGCTGAGAGAGCAAGGTTTTCAGCTTCCTCATCCTTCCCCTACCCGATGGAATTACCATTCTCGGGCTGTTATGACTGTGAAAAAATATTATCCCGAGTTGAAAAGAGCAGTGGATCATATCATAAATTCTGACAACTGGGATCCAGAATCAATCCAGACAGCAATAGGAATAGACAATATATTGAACAATCACAAATTTTTGTTCCTCCTGTGTCTCTTTTCTCGAATTTTTGTCTACACCGACTTCTTGTTTAGCATTCTGCAGTCGAAAACGTCTTCTGATGTAAATTTTTGTATTAAAGAGGTGAAGGTTGCTACTACTAACATCAGATCGCTCAGAAGTGATAAAGTAATTAAAGAAATTGAAGAAGAATGTTCTGCTTTGTGTTCAACTGTCGTGAATACTAACCAGGGTCAGAGAAGAGTTGCCTACGAGGTTCTTGATTCAGTGTTGCTTCAGTTAGAAACACGCTTCGGTAATTACGAAAGCCTTCGTTTCGTAGAACTACTTGATGAAACTAAATTTAATATTTATCATTCACAATTTCCCCAACAGCATTTAAACGAACTCGTGTCCATGTACCCTAAGGTTTTCCATGAGGATCAACTTAAGAGCGAACTTATCAACATTTACTCTGATCCTGATAAATATATTCGACCCCAGCAACTATTGGCCTACATTCTTAATAATGAACTCCAGAGTGTGTATACGGAAACAACAAAATTCCTTAACTTGATGCTATGTATTCCGTTAACGTCAGTTTCTAGCGAACGCGCTATGAGTGCCTTGAAACGAATTAAAACCTATTTAAGGAATTCGATGACCAACCAGAGACTGTCCAACTTGGGAACTCTAGCTGTAGAGAAGGAACTGCTGTGGCATCTTAGCAAGACGCCTGACTTCAAGACGAGAGTAATAGACATATTTGCTGAAATGAAGGACAGGCGGATTGAACTCATTTACAAGAATATTGTTTAAGGTGAGTTGTACGAAAATCTATTATTAACCTCTCATTAAATTTACACAACAATGACTTATATTGCTATTTTTAATTCTAAAAGTACGTTGTTATTTGACAGTTCGCCGCAGCCAATTTATTTATTTATTTATTTATTTATTTATTTATTTATTTATTTATTTATTATCGTCTTGTTTTCTATGGCGTAGCTCAGGTTATAGATCCTGCTATTATGCCCAACCATAATACACTATTTAATTTATGTTAAATTCTACAACATACTAGAACTGTGCAACTTATAGACTAACTGGTAAAGCTCATGGCATAGCCCATAGATCCTACGGTTAATATTTACAGGAAGAAAGTAAATTATCTTAGATATGTTCTATAAATTATGTTCTGATATATAAGTAATGTTTGCAACAACATTCTTTTGAACAGCTGAGTACTAGGAATGTTTCTAATTTCAGCCGGCAGGGAATTCCACAGGTGGATAGTAGCGGGGAAGAATGAATCACTGTAGTGTGGTGAGTAGGAAAACTTAGCAAGGAGTTAGCTAATGACGTTGTTTGGCGATTATTTCTGGATGATAGGTACTGAAGGTCATCTCTCAAGTAAACCGGTATATTGCTCCGTAGAACGCTCTGAATAACTGTCACAGAAATAAAAGGAGTGCACGTAGGGTTATACAGTAGGTTGTTATAGGACTTGTCTTAGTTTCAGAGTCATTAATATAATATTGATAATATGATTAAATAGCTTTAAAAATATCTGTCTACCCAGTTATTTAGCTCACGCTTCGCCACTGGGTGCACGTAATGAGCGAACCAACCGGTTGATACAGTTTGCAAGCGAAAACAATCTTTCCATTATGAATACCATGTTTAAACACCACAAACGCCGTCTCTTTACGTGGACCTCTCCGAACGGGCATGTTAAGAACCAAATTGATTACATCCTTGTCGATAAAAGATGGAGAACCTCCTTCCGTAATGTGAAAACAAAACCTAGTGCCGAATGCGGATCGGATCATCGTTTACTCTGGGCCTACCTTAGAATCAAACTGAGCAAACCAGTTGTCAAAATAAACTCGAAAAAGGTAGTGGCCCCTGAGCCAGTTGCTTTCCAAGAAACACTACGAAGCACTGGGCCACCTGACCTAGAGGGAAATTGTGACATGGCTTGGAAGAGAATTGAAGAATGGATCACAGACGCAGCGAGCAAGGTCCCAAAAATGAACACTATAGTGAAGCGACAACACTGGATGACTGACGAAACTTTGGCACTAGTTGAAATAAGACTTAACATCCGCCTCACAGTTACAGTTCCAGAACAACAAGGACGACTAATGAAAAAACTGAACAGTGATATCAAACCTGCTTGTAGAAGAGGCAAGAATGAACACATTAAGAAAGTGTATGCAGAACTAGAGGCGCATGCGACCAAAAATCACAGCACAGAACTGTACGACAAGGTAAAATACTTAGCACGAGAATTTATGCCTAAGACTCAGATTATTAAAGATGACCAAGGGAATATCATCACAAATGCAGCGGGCATCGCCAAAGTATGGAGAGAATACTGCATCAAGCTGTTCACTGATGACCCACAACCAATGCCAGGTCACCAGAACCCAACAGACTTTGAACCAATGATCCTTAGAGAAGAAGTGGAACATGCAATAAAAAAGCTCCGGAACCGGAAAGCACCAGGCCAAGATGGAATCACTGATGAAATCCTAAAAAACATGGGTGACCTAGGTGTCGACATCCTGCACAAGCTATGTCAGAAGATATAGACATCTGGAAATTGGCCGGACCAGTGGTGCCACTCCGTCTTCGTACCACTGTTCAAGAAAGGTTCTCCACTTGATTGTGCAAACTATCGAACGATAGCCCTCATCTCCCATGCGAGTAAAATCATGCTCACGGTGCTGAACGAGAGGCGGAAGACCTTCTTACTTCCACCAATCTCAGAGGAACAAACCGGGTTTGTTCCAGGCAAAGATCCTAAACATCCGGCAGCTCATAGAGAAGACAAGGGAATATAATATCAAGATGTTCCTGTGCTTCGTGGACTGCAAGAAAGCCTTCGACAAGGTAAAATGGTCAAAGCTCTGGGCTATACTCACTGAGATGGGGACGCCACGACATTTAGTGTACCTGATCCAACAATTGTACTCTTCGAACACTGCGACAGTGAGAGTTAATGGCGACCTCTCAGACGTCTTTTCTACTTGTGCTGGTGTGCGACAAGGTTGCATTCTTTCCCCCCTCTTATTTAATGTATACAGTGAGTATATTATGAGGGAGATCCTCGAGGACTGGAGTGACGGCATCACAGTTGGTGGCAGGAAAATTAACAACCTCAGACATGCAGATAACACCATGATTACTGCAACAGATGATCATGAATTAGAAACCATCATGCGGAGGCTAGACGAGCGAAGCAGAGAATATGGTCTTGAAATCAACAATAAAAAGACCAAAGTGATGATTGTAGACCGTTTTAATAACAACAGACCTGCCATAACAAGAATTGCGGATTATGAGGTTGTCAGTCGCTTCGAGTATCTAGGATCTATTGTCACAAATACTGGAGACTGTGAACCTGAGATCCGCAAGCGCATTGCAATTGCGAGAAATTCAACAGCAAAACTTCCTCGCATCTGGAAGGACACCTTCATCACTTCTAAGACAAAGCTCACCCTCATGCGAACTCTGATCTTCCCTATCGTGACCTATGCAGCAGAAACTTGGACGTTGAAGACGGCGGATCGCCGCAGGATTGATGCTCTAGAAATGTGGTGCTATAGGCGATTAATGCGAATACCATGGACAGCACATCGTACTAATGAATCGATCCTGCAACAGCTCGGCATCAGAACGAGACTGTCGAACCTTATCAACCAAAAACAACTCGGATATTTTGGTCATATTGCCAGAAGGCAGGAGGCAATGGAAATACTTATCATAGAGGGAAAAGTCGAAGGAAGAAGACCTAGAGGACGTGCGCCGTTACGATGGATGGACCAGATCAAGAACTTAACCAGGATGAGTTTACAGCAAGCAAGCCACCATGCCCAAAGCAGAGACTCCTGGAGGAAGATCGCCAAAAGGATTGTCGCCTGATGCCACTACACCCTTACGAAGGATTGAACTAAGAGAGAGAGAGAGATAGGCAAAATATCGAATTTGTCGTACAAGAACGAGACAAAGCTCAATTTAATCCCCTTGACGCAAAAAACAAAACTCGGTAAGCCATACGGGCCCAAAAACCAACTGTTATGGAGATGTTGTCACCACACTACCCCTGCTCTAGGAATCGGATAAAGTAATAAACTGCCGAAACCATAGCAACGTCAGCTGCAGGATTCTACAGCAGCGAAATTATCTACAATAAATCACGACAACCTAACATGATACAGACATGAAAACTGGTATCTGGAATCCCCTTTAAAAGTAAAAGAACACAAATGTTCGTTTTCAGAAAATCCACTTAAGGGGGTGGGGGGGTCGGGGGGTGAAAAAAGTGAGGAAGGAGTTGAATTATTTATATGCGAATACATATATCTCAGAAAATGAAGATGTTACAGACGTTAAAACTGGTACTTTGAATGTCTTTTAAAAATAAATGAACACACATTTTTAGAAACTCCACTTAAGGGGGTGAAATAAAAAAAAGCGGTTGAATTTTTAAAATGAGTATCTTCTTCTTCTACCGCTTTTCCCACACCTGTGGGGCCGCGGGTACGAACTATGTCGCACATGTGGACTTGACCCCGTTTTACGGCTGGATGCCCTTCCTTGCGCCAACCCCGTGTGTACAGATGTAATTACTGTTGCGTATTCCTGTTGTGGTTGGTAATGTGGTGTGATGAGTGAATATGAAGAGGAGAGTCTTGGGACAAACACAAACAACCTGTCCCTGAGCTAGATGAATTAATCACACGGAATCGAACCCGGAACTCTGTGAACCGAAGGCTTCAACGCTGACCACTTAGCCAAATAGTGGGGCAGGTTTAAAATGAGTATATCTATAATATATTTCATAAACTTAACATGTTACAGACGTGAACATTGGTATTTGTAATCCCCTTTAAAAATAAATAAACACGTACTTTTTGTGTTCGGAAAATAAACTTAAGATGGAGATCGAAAATAAGTGAAGGAGTCAAATTCTCTTTATGGTGATACTTATATCTCAAAAACTAAGATGTTACAAACGTGAAAATCGGAATTTGGAATCTCCCTTAGAAATAAAGAAACCCTTTTTTTATTGACTTAAAAGGAGACTGTAGCCAGTAGCCCGGCCATCTCAGCCCCGAAAGGCAATGCCAAAAGAGGTTTTGGGGTAAATGAAATGCAATTTTTCGGTGACTTTTTATACTTTAGGGATTTTCAGATAAACCGAAGAACAAGCCGTGGGTAAGAGCCTCTCCAGTTGCTGCCACGGGCTCCACTCAGATCAATTCAGTAGACGGAGTTCGATTCCCTCCTCAGCCATCCTCGAAGTGGTTTCCCAATTCTCCTCCAGGCAAATGACGGGATGGTACCTAGGTTAAGGTCACGGCGCTTCCAACCTCCCCATCCTCCAACAACGCGGCCTGAGCGAGGTACTGGTCCTTCTCCCCAACCTAAAGTCTCACGTCCCAGGACACTGCCCTTGAGGCGGTAAATGTGGGATCCTTCGCTGAGTCTGAGGGAAAAACCAACCCTGGAGGGCAAACGATACGATACGTAGACTGTCACGGTCACTAAATGGCATTACTATTTGGGAATATTAGGTCGTCTTTTAATTGTACGAGCTGACGCGACCAAGAGATAAGAACAAACAACTCCGAAGAAACTACACTCTAGGAGTAAGATGATATAGCCGTTGCCTTTAATAAGTGGTGGTGGTGATTATTGTTTTAAGAGGAAGAACAACTAGGCAACCATCCTCTACTTAACACTAATCAGAGAGGAAAAATGGAAGGGGTCCGACACTTCGAAAAATGAAGGCATCGGGCAAAGGAAGACAACGGCCACAAAGGGCGTGAAAATGAAAGACTCCCTAGGCCTCCATACGTAATACCGTCGGGGTCGGCACAGAACAAGAGTTGACCAAGGGAGGTCGGATAGGATAGATGAAAGTGGAAGCAATGTCAGGACTCAGCTAAGGGCCCTATAGTCGCCAACCCAGGCTTCAAAGTTCAGATTCCCTGGAGCCCCTTTTAGTCGCGTCTTACGACAGGCAGGGGATACCGTGGGTGTTATTCTACCGCCCCCACCCTTTATTAAGATTATTATTCGCGTGTTTGAATGACTTGAGGTAGGAAGCGTTTCTCTTTATAAATTACAGGTGTGGGTGAGACAAATGTCTGCCGGCACCTTTGACAAGGAACCGTCCCACTCCAGTCGCCCGGGTGTGGTTAACAAGCCTCCTTTCTTCCTGCTCCATTACTTCCGCCACATCCAATCCAACTTCTCTAATCTGATCCATCCACCTTCTTCTCGGTCTTCCAACTGGTCTAACGGTTCTATATTTAGCTCTTCTCTTCTTGTCATTTTAACCGATGTTCTTAAAAGTTTCATTTCTACTGCTTGGATATTTACAACTTCCTTTACGTTGAACCGACACAGATAGGTCTTATGGCGACGTTGGGACATGAAAGGGCTAGGCGAGGGAAGGAATCGGCCGTGGCCTTAATTAAGTTACAGCCCCAGCATTTCCCTGGTCTTCAGGGCTGCCGACAGTAGGGCTCAAACCCACTATCTCCCGGATGCAAGCTCACAGCTGCACGGCCAACTCGCCCGGTATAACATTAGAGACCAATATGATGAGCGCGAATAACTACCTACGATAATATTAGGCTTAAACACGGTCTTATTTTTGTTCGTTCTTCTGAGAATACTGCTAATCTTATCCATGAAAAAATTGTAGGTTATATGGCGAAGAGGCCAAATTCACAGCAAGAGAATGTCGCGACAGTACAATATTATATTGTACTAAGTATAAATCGTTAATATTACGACTGTACTTGGTATTTTGTATGGCTAGGACGCAGATAACTTCGTGTGAGGACATGTTTCATTATCTGGCTTCGCTTTAACTGGAAACAGATAAGTAAACTCGTGAAGGTCCCCTCTGCTCGGTTTGTCGGTCGGAGTGCAGACCCCTAGGCTCTTGGCTAACGTTCTATGATGCGCCCTTGCGCTGTGAGCTACGGTATTGCCATCTCTTGGAACTGACTGAAACTGCTTTTCGAAGCCGAGAGGAAGTTTCGTCCGAACAATGAAAAATTCATATTAAAGTGATAGCCTAACTATAAAGGAAAAACGCAGTGATGCGGAATGTAAGGCTTGAATGTTTAAAATCGGCCGAGTAGTGCATTATGCGCCTGTCAATTTCGAAAAGTAAAATACTAATAATAGTTGAAATGAAGAAAACGACATGCAACTACCTTTCATTTCAATCACATTTCATAAAAATCGGTCCAAAGGGGAGTTGTTGGCGGACTGCAAACGTCTTGCGTTTGAAATATACAGGTCTTCGTGTGTGTCTTATTTCATAATGCCAAAAGCTGAGACAGAACAGTAACAGGGCTCTCATCTGAGTTGTAGCCCTAATGAAACATTGATGTAGCGGCAATATGAGTAGCTCAGAACACCAGCATCATGAATATTTGCCTAAACCAGAAGGCAAATAAATTCATTATAAACACAGATGTACTAAATATTCTGTAAACATCTAATTAGATTTTTCTGCCACGTAACGAATATTGGCAAATTTCCGACGTATTCTGTAAATGTATGAGGTTTTATTGAACATTCATTCCTTGAATCCAGAGCTATGAAATATAACACAGACTAACTGAAACAGCCAGTTGAAAATGTGCTAAAATCTTTCTACAGTTCACAAATAATAAGTGTATCGAAACACTGACTGTGAAAGTTCTGCTGGGTTGTGTCGCTTGACCATGCGAACCCGGATCATATTGCGGCCCGGGTTCCATTTCAAGACTGGTAAAGTATACAGTGAGGTGGACGACACAGTATGTTCGAGAACACATTCCTGCCGCGCTGGGCAGTAGTAGCGGCGATTGGGAATTAAAAGCGCGGGGGCAAAAACATATACAGATAACAAACGGTAGCCGGGGTGGGGGCTATATACATCAAAACTGAAGAAACAAGCCACAGAATGGTAAGTTGTTTGGTGCTCCCTGAGCGAATTTCGGCGGAGAGGCAAAACCGATCTCCCGTTGACTCTCTCTCGTCATTGAGATAACAAGTTCCAATGAGAATAACTTTTGAGTAGTATATACTCAGATGCGAAGTGAACTAAGTTAAAATCTTCTCCGATGTGCAGACGTAGAATCGTAGTAAGAGTGTCTTCCAAGCGTGAGAATCAGAATCAGAATGTCCGAATACAAGTGACAATCTGCTCACGAGTATGAATAAGACTGTCCTCTCCAGCTCTTGTCAACGACGTATATAGGTTCAAAAGTCTCCTCCCATCAGCCATATCACATGGTCCAGTAAGATTCGAGGTCTCAACCCATCTCCTATGTATTGCTGTGTATCCATCACGTTGCTTCATTACGTTCATTCACATTGGCTGAACTTTCCCGCTGAAATAAAGCGTCAGGTACCTTAGTTTGAAAAGTTGGCGTTTATAATGTATCAACTGTCTCTTCTTGAGGTAGAGAGGGTGAGGTCTCTCGTAACCTAGATGACGTACTTTTTCTGGAACAGTGCTGAAATTAGCCTGCTGACTCTGGTCACCTCACAACGGCTATTGGAAAATTTACTGCAAGTTATAAATATGAATGATGTTGAAATACTTTACCCAATAATGTGTTCGTTCAGAATACGTTATAGACGCGATACAAAGAAATGAAATGATGATTGAAATGGATGATAAAAACCCAATATATATATATATATATATATATATATATATATACATATTAATTTAAACATGACCTATCAGTGATTAAATATATACCTCTTATCAATTAATTATATAGTTCAATAATTGAAAACATGCAGTGATGTCCCAAACATCACAGCATACCTCAGCCTCCATGACCTTGGAAGATATATATATATTTACCCCTGCTTCTTTGGCTTTTTCCGTAACCGCGAAACAAAACCCAACTGGTTTAAAGAAACTGAAAAAGGCTTGTAGAAATAAAAATGACAGAAAATTCACTATTCAATCGAAGTTAAAGTAAAAAAGTGAAATCTACATTATAAACCAAATCTACTATCTCGGAATATGAAAGGAAAGTAAGCTCAAAAAGACTGAAGAAATACTGGGCACTAAGAAAAGAACACCACCCACAGAAATGCATCTCAAAGAGGGGAAAACGAAAGAAGAAAATACCCCCGCTACCCTTCCTCACAGCACTACTTGCTGTGGCGCTATACGAACGACATCTTGTGTGTATTTCCGCTATTGATTAAAGAAAATAAAGGAAAGAATTAACGGCTAAGATAACAGGGCTTGTACAAATTGCTTTTTTAAATAATTCCTAGTTTCAGCCGACTAAAAGGCGAATAAAAATGTAATATTTTCTCCAAAAAGTGGGGGTGGGGTGGAGAACGACTGCACACCCCCCCCCCTCCCGCTTCATCGCCGCTACTGGGGGGAGAATTGCGCCTCCCAATGAAGCAGATACCCGAGCCACAGGTGCAACCATATCGGACGAGTATCTACTGAGAGACCAGACTAACGAAGGGTTCATTGAAAGGGAGCCTTTCGGAAGTTGCAAGGGCGGCAGTCTGGATGATTGACTGATATGGCCTTGTATTAATACTCAACTGGCTTAGCTGTGTTGATGCCGCTACACGACTGAACTACAGCCGTACCTAACTTCCCTCTGTATGAATGATACACTTACTGATGATGGCTTCCTCCCGGGTAAAATGGTCCCCCATTCGGATCTCCGGGTGGGGACTACACGAGAGGGGCCGATCATTAGGATGATGGATACTGACATTCTGCGAGCCTGACCGTGGAATGTTAGAAGTTTGAATCATTGCGGTAGGTTAGAGAATCTGAAACTGGACATGGATACACTACGTTAGATGTAGTTGGTGTAGGTGAAGTACGTTGGCAGGAAGAACAGGATTTCTGGTCAGGCGACTACAGAATTATCAACACAGAATCATACAGGGCAAATGCAGGAATTGGTTTAATTAATTCATTTTCAATATTATTTGCTTTACGTCGCACCGACACAGATAGGTCTTATGGCGACGATGGGATAGGGAAGGCCTAGGAGTGGGAAGGAAGCGGCCGTGGCCTTAATTAAGGTTCATCCCAAACATTGTCCTGGTGTGAACATGGGAAACCACGTAAAACCATCTTCAGGGCTGCCGACAATGGGTTTCGAACCCACTATCTCCCGGATTCAAGCTCACAGCTGCGCGCCCCCAACCGCACGGCCAACTCGGGTGGTAGTGATTATTGTTTAAGAGGAAGTACAACTAGGCAACCATCCTCTATATAACACTAATCAAAGAGAAAAATGGAAGGACCGGGCAAGCTGGCCGTGCGCGTAGAGGCGCGCGGCTGTGAGCTTGCATCCGGGAGATAGTAGGTTCGAATCCCACTATCGGCAGCCCTGAAGATGGTTTTCCGTGGTTTCCAATTTCCACACCAGGCAAATGCTGGGGCTGTACCTTAATTAAGGCCACGGCCGCTTCCTTCCAACTCCTAGGCCTTTCCTATCCCATCGTCGCCATAAGACCTATCTGTGTCGGTGCGACGTAAAGCCCCTAGCAAAAAAAAATGGAAGGGGTCCGACACTTCGAAAAATGAAGTTATCGGCCAAAGGAAGACAAGGGCCACGAAGGGCGTGAAAATGAAAGACTCGCTAGGCCTCCGAAACCTAATAGCATCGGGGTCGGAAAAGAACAAGAATTAACCAAGGGAGGTCGGATAGGATAGATGAAAGTGAGAAGCCAGGCACAAGTAAGTGGAAGCAATGTCAGGACTTAGCTAAGGGCCCTGTGGTCGCCAACCCCCGCTCCGAAGTTAGGAGACCCTTTTAGTCGCCTCTTACGACAGGAAGGGGATAGCGTGGGTGTTATTCTACCGCCACTATCCAAAGGGGGAAACAGCCAACTCGCCCGGTGGAGTTGGTTTAATAATGGATAAGAAAATATGGCAGCAGGTAAGCTGCTACGACCAGGATAGTGAAAGGATTATTGTTGTCAGGATAGACACCAAACCAATGGCCACCACAATAGTGCAGGTCTATATGCCTACTAGTTCAGCAGATGAAGAAATCGAAAGAATATATGAAGAGATAGAAGATTTTATACAATACGTAAAAGGTGACGAGAATCTAATTGTGATGGGAGACTGGAATGAAGTGGTACGCCAAGGAAGAGAGGGTAATACAGTAGGAGAATTCGGATTGGGACAGAGGAATGAAAGAGGAAGCCGGCTGGTGGAATTCTCTACTGATCATAATTTAGTCCTTGCTATCAGTTGGTTCAAACGCCACAGACGACGGCTGTATACGTGGATGAGACCTGGAGACACTGGAAGGTATCAAATAGACTTCATTATGATCAGGCAGAAAAACAGAGACCAGGTGTTGGACTGGAAAACCTTCCCAGGAGCAGACGTGGACTCGACCACAACTTGTTGGTCATGAAGGGCACTTGAAGTTGAAGAAATTGAAGGAAGGAAGGAAGGAATGCAAGGAGATGGGACCTAGACAAGTTGAAAGAAAAGAGTGTGAGGGATTGTTTCAAGGAACATGTCGCAGAAGGGCTAAATGAAAAGGCTAAAGGAAACACAACACAGGAAGAACAGACAGTCATAGAGAATGAGGTCTCTAGGGCTGCTGAAGAAATGATAGGAAGAAAAGAAAGATCACCTAAGAATCAACGGATAACTCAGGTGATACTACACTTGATTGACGAATGACGAAAATACAAGAATGCAAGAAATGAAGAGGGCAGAAAAGAATACAGGCGGTTAAAGAATAAAGTGGATAGGAAGTGCAGGACAGCTAAAGGAAGAATGGCTGAAGGGGAAGTGCAAGGATGTTGAAGGTTGTATGGTCGTAGGAAAGGTAGATGCTGCATACAGGAAAATCGAGGAAACCTTTGAAGAAAGGAAAATTAAGTGTCTGAATATTAAGAGCTCGGATGGAAAACCACTTCTACGGAACGAAGACAAGGCAGAAAGATGGCAGGAACATATCCAACAGTTGTATCAAGGTAAAGATGTAGATGATATGGTTCTGGAACAATAAGAGGCTGTTGATGCTGATGAAATGGGAGATCGAATTTTGAGGTCAGAATCTGACAGAGCTTTGAGAACAAGGCACCTGGAATTGATAACGTCCCCTCTGAATTACAGACTGCCTTAGCAGAAACCAGCGTGGCGAGGTTATTCCATTTAGTGTGTAAGATGTACAGTATAAGAAAGGAGAAGTGCCAACCGATTTTCAGCAGAATGCTGTTATACCTATTCTCAAGAAAGCCGGTGCTGACAGGTGTGAAAACTACCGCACCGTTAGTTTAGTATCTCACGCCTGCAAAATTTTAACACGTATTATTTAGAGAAGAATGGAAAGACACGTTGAAAGTGAGTTGGGAGAAGATCAATTTGGCTTCAGAAGAAATGTAGGAACACGTGAAACAATCCTGACTTTACGCATGATCTTAGAGGATCGAATTAAGAAGGACAAACCCACATACATAGCATGGCGTTCGTGGATCTTGAAAAGACATTTGATAATGTTGATTGGACCAAGCGATTTGAGATTCTGAAGATGATAGGGATCAGATACCGAGAACGAAGAATGATCTACAATCTGGATAAAAATCAGTTTGCATTCATAAGAGTCGAGGGCTTTGAAAAAAAAGCAGCAATCCAGAAAGGAGTGAGGCAAGGCTGTTGTTTGTCCCCCCTCCTTTTCAATGTTTACATAGAACAGGCAGTAAAGGAAATCAAAGAGGAATTTGGAAAGGGAATCACAATCCAAGGAGAGGAAATCAAAAGCTTGAGATTTGCTGATGATGTTATTTTATCTGAGACTGCAGAAGATCTGGAGAAGTTGCTGAATGTTTTTTTTTTGTTTTTTTTTTTTGCTATTTTGCTTTACGTCGCACCGACACAGATATGTCTTATGGCGACGATGGGACAGGAAAGGCCTAGGAGTTGGAAGGAAGCGGCCGTGGCCTTAATTAAGGTACAGTCCCTGCATTTGCCTGGTGTGAAAATGGGACACGGAAAACCATCTTCAGGGCTGCCGACAGTGGGGCTCGAACCGACTATCTCCGGATTACTGGATACTGGCCGCACTTAAGCGACTGCAGCTATCGAGCTCGGTTTGCTGAATGGTATGGACGAAGTCTTGGGTAAGGAATACAAGATGAAAATAAATAAGTCCAAAGCAAACGTAATGGAGTGCAGTCGAACGAAGGCAGGTGATGCAGGACATATTAAATTAGGAAATGAAGTCTTATAGGAAGTAGATGAATATTGTTTCTTGGGTAGTAAAATAACTAACGATGGCAGAAGTAAGGAGGGCATAAAATGCAGACTAACACAAGCACGGAAGAGCTTTCTTAAGAAAATAAATTGGCTCACTTCAATCATTGATATAGGAAGTAGATATATGTTTCTGAAGTCTTTCGTCTGCAGCGCGGGATTGTATGAAAGTGAAACATGAACGGTAACTAACTCAGAAAGGAGGATAGAAGCTTCTGAAATGTGGTGTTACAGAAGAATGCTCAAGGTGAGATGGATAGATCGAATCAGGAATGAAGAGATACTGAATCGAATTGGTGAGAGGAGATCGATTTGGCTAAGTTTGACCAGAAGAAGAGTTGGAATGATAGGACACACAGTTGGTTTTTGAGGGAAGTGTGGGTGGTAAGAACGGTAGGGGAAGGCCAAGGTATGAATATGACAAGGAAATTAGAGCAGATGTAGGATAAAGTAGTTACGTAGAAATGAAAAGGCTAACACAGGATAGGGTGACGTGGACAGCTGCATCAAACTGACGACTCAAACAACAAAGTTTACAAAATATTTGTTATTTAATTGATATCAATAAGGGTATCGCATACATCAAACAGAGTAGTGAACAATTGTATACGATAGCTTTTGTTTTACATCTCGGATGATCTCAGTGCACTAAAATTATGTACATTTCCAACGTACTGAGTTCGTTGCCGACCAGCGTAATTTGTTTGTTTCAAAAGTTACCCTGACATTTCCTTTCTATGGATGTGAGCGGGGCTTTGGGGCTCACGGCGCCAAGTGCGGTAGACACGCTGTGGAGCGGTACAGGCCTGTAGATTACGTAGTGATGCGTGGTCAGCGCATTCTAGAGTGGGGCACATTTCCACTGTCCTGACCTCAAACCAGTGATCGAACCCAAGGAGCCGGACGAAATATTATTGTCGAACCCTTGTTTCAAGGGGTCGGGTATGAAGCGGCACCAGGTTTCAAGCTACTACACCAACGGGTCTGCTCGAGGCTTAACGTCCCCATCACCATCAACACTGCAGAGATGTTTGGAATTTAATCCAACTAGGGATAGTATACCAACAGCGAGACTCGAGCCGGTGTCTGACCAGGTAGTGCTTGGATGGTCTAAACTTAGATTATTATAGAACTATTTCCTAATAGTAATGTCAGACTCCTTGGACGAATGGTCAGCGTTGAGGTCTTCGGTTCAGAGGGTCCCGGGTTCGATTCCCGGCCGGAGCAGGGATTTTAATCACGGTTCATTAATTCTTCTGGCTCAGACAACGCACTAAACAACCAATTTCTAAGGAACACGCAATAGAGATTACATCCCTACGTACAGGATTTGCATCAGGAAGGGCATCCGACCGTAAAACAGTTCGCACCCGCGATCCCACTAGTGTGGGAAAAAGCGCGGCATGCTCGTTGACTGAATGGTCTGTTCGATTCCCGACCGAGCCTAGGATTTTAATCGCATCTGATTAAATCCTCTAGCTCGGGGAGTGGATACCACTAAGCGAGTCAAATTGGCAATCCCCGCTGTAATAGGGCTGCCGACACATGTCGCTCGTTTTAGCAGAGTTAAGTCGTCGATGGCACTTTGCTCCGCACAACCGCCACTCATATCTGCATTTTGTCATGAACAATCGTAACGTGAGATTTCTCACTCTAACCGAACAAGGAATAGAACTAAAACGTTTATAAATACATTTTGCTGTTAACAATGTTTCTGTAAAATCAACCATAAAAGAGATACGGGAAGTTTGGCGGTACCGACTTACTAGAAGAATAGGCAAGTATTACCTTGGTCGTGTGAAGCTCCCGCGCCGAGTAGTGTGCAGCCGACGACTGAGGGGAATGTGGGCAGTGATTAACAGCTGACCCGGAGAACTTGACTATAACATCGCTCAAGGCCGCGGTGCGACAACAGTGGAAAGACTCGGCTCGATTAGCTGCTTGGTCTTCCGTGGTTTCATATTTTCACATCAGCCACTTTCTCCATTCGCGACTGTCTTATTGAATATCACAACAAACTAGGTAATTTGTTTTCTATTTTGCGCCCCACTAAGAACTCTAACTGATTTCGGAAACACCGAGGTGCCTGAATTTGGTCCCGCAGGAGTTCTTTCTTCTCCATTGTGTCGGGCCATAAGCCATACTAGGTTTCATAATATATCGAACTAGAAGTGCGTGTGTGGATTCAGCGCCCAGTTTCATTTTTAATTCTCGCCCTTTTCCTTCCTCAGACGTGTAGTATAGACTTCGGCTCAGTATTTCTTCTGGGTCTTTCGATGCACTTTCAGAGGAAAGGTTGCAGGTTTGATGTGAAGTCATTTTGTAAATTTAAGGCCATGTAAACTGTCATTTGTAAAGCGTGGCTCAAGATTCGAGACCCATTTGATGCAATGTAACTTTAAATTGAGGGTTCGATTCGCCTCTTTCAAGAAGTTGTGGCTACTTCTGTTGAATAGTGTAAACTTATATTTTCCCTCTGCAATGGGACTGTTACGTATTTCACTACATAATTGGTGACCCCGAAGTGATTCAGTGACGGAAGTCCATAATAAACATCGCGAAGTGCATAAGTTCTGAGTAAGCGTGAAGAACAATGGATGAAAACAACACAACGGGTACGCCGAGGGCAAACGAATCTCATTCAGCACACATGATGGGTGAAGCTAACAAGGTAAACATCAAGATCCCTCCTTTCTGGATAGAAAAACCGGAAATATGGTTCTTTCAAGTGGAAGCTCAGTTTTCTATCTCAAGAATTACCCAAGAGGACACTACCTCGTGTCTCAGCTCGAACCTAAATATCTCGAAAACATTTGGGACATTATTAAAAGTTCGGAACTGAATAAAATTTCCGCGGCTAAAGAACGCCTTCTGAATATCTTCAAGGAAAGCGAAGATAAACAAATAAAACGGTTGGTAACAGGCCTAGAATTAGGCGATATGAAACCTAGTCAGCTTTTAAGGAAAATGCAGTCTTTAGCAGGCGTGAATGTTTCCGAAAAAGTGCTTCGTACCTTGTGGCTTGAGAAATTACCGGACTCTATCAAACATGTTCTAATCGTATCGGACGAAAACTTGGAAAAAAATCGCAATTACGGCCGACAAAATCATTGAAATAAATCCCTGCAGTAAACTTTACAGTGTAGAAAATAGCGGCACTGATGCGTCCGTAAGTAATGACGCTATCACGAAACTCTCTGCACAGATAGCCGCCCTAGAGCAACAGATAGCTTCACTGCGCGCTGTTAGGCCCCACAGTCGAAGTTCGAGCCGAAACCGAAGCAAAAAGAAGTACGATCCAAACGGAAAGTACTGTTACTACCAGTGGCGTATCCTGGAATCTCCACTGAGGCATGCAACTAGTAACCATGCAGTTAACACAATGTATTAAGTAAATTTCAATTCTACTCACCCTAATTACATGTAGGTGAACTCGAGCCAAACAGTTTTACTGTAAGTTTCTGGATTGAACGTGCGTACACAATTCTTGTTTTCTCTTTTTAAATTTACGAGGGTCCGCCTCTGTGGTATAGTAGTTAATGTAATTAGCTGCCACCCCCGGAGGCCCGGGTTCGCTTCCCGGCTCTGCCACGAAATTTGAAAAGTGGTACGAGGGCTGGAACGGGGTCCACTCAGCCTCGGGAGGTCAACTGAGTAGAGGTGGGTTCGATTCCCACCTCAGCCATCCTCGAAGTGGTTTTCCGTGGTTTCCCACTTCTCCTCCAGGCAAATGCCGAGATGGTACCTAACTTCAGGCCACGGCCGCTTCCTTCCCTCTTCCTTGTCTATCCCTTCCAATCTTCCCATCCCCCGCAAGGCCCCTGTTCAGCATAGCAGGTGAGGCAGCCTGGGCGAGGTACTGGTCATCCTCCCCAGTTGTATCCCCGACCCAGAGTCTGAAGCTCCAGGACACTGCCCTTGAGGCGGTAGAGGAGGGATCCCTCGCTGAGTCCGAGGGAAAAGCCAACCCTGGAGGGTAAGCAGATTAAGAAGAAGAAGAAGAAATTTACGAGGGAAGGTAGAGGTCTCGCGGCTTTAACTATTTGCATCTTTTCATCAAACGAACGGCCAGTAAATGGCTTTTCAAACTGATTTACAATTATATCCGTTTTAGACTCATCCATCGTTAATACCACATTGCGCAAAATATAATAAAACGACGAATAGCACAGGAACAGCACACACAGAATGAACTCACTAATCAGCAAAACACACAATGAATTAACTCACTAGTTAGCCACAACTCAAGCACTGGAGGTAAGTCACCCCAGTGGCATTGGTCAGTTTCGTCACGTTGGGTTCTCGCTAGGGGGTAATCTGTGTGTCCCGTTCGCTGTAAACATGTCGACTTTCTCCAAGTTGCTAACAAACGGCAGAGGGTAGCACGGGTATGGGGTGACAAATTCTGGCCAAGTTTCAATTGCAGCGACATCGTTCGGAGGGTTTCAGAACTACGTCTGCCACTGAATGCAATTTTAAGATTGAATGCCTTACGTCGTTAACTCCTCCATTTGCTGTCTCTTTCTTCCGAGAGTGGAGTAGACTGCGAGACTACACCAGCACCACACGTAATCAAGCAACGGAACTAGTACAGTTGCGCGGACCTTTTGAACTTCTGCGAGATGAAATCGTTAATATTTGACCTGAAACAACCTAAAATCGTAAATCAGACAGTTCTTTGTGTTATCATAGCGCATGCAATGAATGCCTTGCATTCAAGGAGAATACGCCCCTGGTTACTACCACTTCAGATTTGGTAATAAGTGCTTCCATGACAAATATAAGCCTCCATGCTCGTGGAAAAATTTGGAAAACTCCAAACAGTAGTAGAGTTGGCAGCAAGCTCCACTACTGAAAATAGTAAGGATTGCTGCAAACCCCGTTTATTTGTACGTGACAAAAACACGGGTTTGCACTTCCTAGTGGATAGTGGAGCCGATGTTTCAATAACCCCTGTCACTTCCAGTAACAGAAACTGTGACCCAGATTTTAAATTATTTGCAGCTAATGGCACAGAAATCCCAACTTATGGACTTAGAACACTGAATATTGATTTGGGACTCCGTCGACAATTCCAATGGCCTTTCATAGTAGCTAAAACTGTCAAGGGCATATTAGGTGCTGATTTTCTGAAGAAGTTCAACTTACTAATTGACCTAAATAAAAAGCAGTTAATTGATGGCGAGACTAAACTCTCAGTCACGGGTGAAGTAACAGCCATCACAGCTGATAAAGTTGTTAGCACAGTGTCAAAAGCCCAAAAATTTGCCGATCTTTTATCCAGTTACCCAGATTTAACGAAACCAAATTTACTACCTACTCAAATCAAACACAACATCCAACACATTAGTGGCAAGGACAATATTAGCAGATGACCTGTCACGGATTGAATCTATGACTGTCATAGATTACGACACAGTCGCTGACAGCCAACGTCAAGACAATGAACTTAAACACCTTCAAGAGGAAAGTCAGTCACTCGTATTCACGAGCTACCCACTACCTTCTGGAAAGTTACTGTGGTGTGATACCTCAAGGTCATACATTCAAAAATAATTTCGCAAACAATTCTTTCTTCAGATCCACAACAAGGCGCATCCAGGGATAAAGACTAATGTTAGGCTGATGACTTCCAAGTTTATCTGGCCTGGTATCAAGAATGGCGTCAGAAAGTGGACACAAGCCTGCACAAAATAACAAGGCATACAAAATTACCAGTCACCCATTTTTAAGAACCTGATGAGAGGTTCAGCACTGTTCACATAGACACTGTTGCCCCTCTTTCACCTTCTGATGGCTATCTCTACTGCCTCACATGTATAGATCGCTCCACCAACTGGATGGGAGCAATACCAATGCAGAATATAACAGCAGAGACGGTAGCAAAATCATTTTATGATCATTGGGTGACGCGATTTGGAGTCCCAGCAAATCTAGTTACTGACCAAGGTCGACAGTTCGAAAGTCAGCTCTTTAAGAATCTTTCCGAATTGGGTGGTGTGAAGCTTAAACGTAGGTAGGACACCCTATCATCCGCAGAGCAATGGTAAAGTTGAACGTCAGCATCGAACAATAAAAACTGCTGTCAGAGCCCACAACTCTATAAAGTGGACAGACACCCTTCTACACGCATCACTCCGGGAGGACTCGAAAAGTTCAGCTGCGCAAATGGTATATGGCACGCATATTAGGCTTCCGGGTGAATTCTTCGATAACCCTCCATCTTATATTGAACCAGAAACTTTTGTCTCCGAACTTCAGCAGCACATGCAGCAACTCAGGCCTGTGGAAGTTTAGCACAAAACTTTCCGACCTGTGTGCATCAATAAAGACTCGAGTAAATATACTCAAGCTTTTCTGAGAATCGATAGAGTGAGAAAACCTTTGCAACCCCCATATTAATGTCCTTTCTTGGTAACTGCCGAAACTGATAAATATTTCAAGGTTAGGTACCATAAAAAATAAATATGTGAATGTCTCCATTGATCGCCTGAAAGCAGCCTACTTCATAGCAGCAGATTATGAGACTTCTACAGCTCTTCATGAAGAACGGCCAGGTGTCTCGAAGGACTCTACCCCCCCCCCCCTGATCGATCAACGGCGGATTCCCAGGACAAACTCAGCAAGGAAAAAGTGGTAACAAAATCACATAGTAGAAGGACTGTCAGGTTTCCCACTCGCTATTTAGATGATGTTCTACATATTTAATATTCTTGTAATTATGATATATTTTGTTTATATTCTCTTTGTATCATAACTTGGTTACTGGAGGGGGAGCGGTGTAGGCCGCCCCTAGTGGACTTTGACTGAACTAAAAACCGAAGATGACCGATCTTTGTTGAGGGAGAAAGGCGGCAGAAAAAGTAAAGATGGAGTGAGCTGGTTCTGTATATTTGTGTAACGATAGGCTAATTGTGGTGCAAGATTAAAATGTAGCTAAGGTGGATTTGGTGTGTTGCGTACTTCACTATGAGGGGTACGATGCGCGGTACTACTTCACTACAGGATTTAATTTGTAAAGCCTAGTGCCTTATTAAATAAGCCGAAGACCTACTGATCTAATCTCGACTCTAACAAGGAAACATCGCCAATGGGTAAGTCGCCGATCGCGATGAAACTTGGAAAACACATTGAGGTACACGTAAAAATGATGTCGGCATCAATTTTGGGTGCCAACATTCATTAGGGCGTTAACTACGGGGCCTAAAAGTTGCGACATTTCAAATTCCGCGCGATCAGCGATGAATACCTGCTGGCCAATGCTAAGCTGCCACACTGCGTATCTGGAGACACGCCTCTGCACCTCCTCCCCTCCCCGCTCAAATTGGTTCGCCGCCGCACGTTCCCCTTCTACCCGCGCTTAGCTGTCGAAGAGAACGGGTGCTACACTTTGCGTACTCTATCAGCCTTCCTCATATCTCTCCTTTGTAATTTCCACGTTGTATTAGTCAGTTTGCTTTTGCTGAAATGTTTATGAAAACGTTTGGACCGGGAGAGTTGGCCTTGCGGTTAGAGGCGCGCGGCAGTGAGCTTGCATCCGGGGTATAGTGGGTTCGAATACCACTGTCGGCAGCCCTGAATATGGTTTTCCGTGGTTTCGCATTTTCACACCAGGCAAATGCTGGGGTTGTACCTTAATTAAGGCCACGGCCGCTTCCTTCCAACTCCTAGGCCTTTCCTATCCCATCGTCGCCATAAGACCTATCTGTGTCGGTGCGACGTAAAGCCCCTAGCAAAAAAAAAGTTGGGGTCTTACCAGAGACTTATATGCCCTCTCATTTACATCCTTACTACAACCCCTAAATACTCTCATAACCATGTGCAGAGATCTGTACCCTTTATTGACAATCATATTTATGTGATTACCCCAATGAAGATCTTTCCTTCTATAAACACCTAAGTACTTACAATGATCCCCAAAATGATATTTCACGCCATCAGCGCAGTAATTAAAACTGAGAGGACGTTTCCTATTTGTGAAACTCACAACCTGACTTTTTAACCCCATTTATCATCATACCATTGCCTTCTGTCCATCTCGCAACATTATCGAGGTCATTTTGCAGTTGCTCACAATCTTGGAACTTATTTATTACTCTGCACAGAATAACGTCATCTGCAAAAAGCCTCATATCTGATTCCACTTCTTTACACATATCATTGATATATATATAAGAAAACATAAAGGTCCAATAATACTGCCTTGAGGAATTCCCCTCTTAATTATTTCAGGGTCAGATGAAGATTCACCTACACTAATTTTCTGAGTTCTATTTTCTAGAAATATAGCAACCCATTCAGTCACTCTTTTGTCTAGTCCAACAGCAGTCATTTTTGCCAGTAGTCTCCCATGATCCACCCTATCAAATGTCTTAGATAGGCCAATTGCGATACAGTTTATTTGACCTCCTGGATCCACGATATTTGCTATATCTTGCTGGAATCCTACAAGTTGAGCTTCAGTGGAATAACCTTTCCTAAAACCGAATTGCTTTCTATCGAACCAGTTATTAATTTTGCAAACATGTCTATCAGAAAGAATGCCTTCCCAAAGCTTACATGCAACGCATGTCAAACTGACTGGCCTGTAATTTTCAGCTTTATGTCTATCACCCTTTCCTTTACACACAGGGGCTACTATAGCAACTCTCCATTCATTTGGTACAGCTCCTTCAACCAAACAATAATCAAATAAGTAGGCCTACTTCAGATATGGTACTATATCCCAACCCATTATCTTTAGTATATCCCCAGAAATCTTATCAATTCCAGCCGCTTTTCTAGTTTTCAACTTTTGTAACTTATTGTAAATATCATTGTTATCATATGTAAATTTTAATACTTCTTTAGCATTAGTCACCTCCTCTATCTGGACATTTTTCTTGTAACCAACAATCTTTACATACTGCTGACTGAATACTTCTGCCTTTTGAAGATCCTCACATACACACACTTCTTATTTGGTTTGATTTGGTGACCGATCTGATTCGGTCACAGATGCTAGTTTTAGTTTACATGGCCTCTTAAAATTCATAACATTTTCTAGTTGACTGAGCCAGCTTGAAGAACAGCTGATTCTTTCTGCCAGTTTTCCTGGTAGGTATTTTAACCTAAAGGAATTGAATTTTTCAAAGTACATATCTTATGATTACTAAAAACGTGAATAGTATTAGCAATCTTTCGTTTACCTGAATTGTTTAGATGGAGGCCATGTTTTGTGTAACGTGTCTCTCGAAACTGCTGCATTCTATAACCTGAGTATTCCAAAAATGTTTATAAAAAGAGTAGATTTTGCCGTTGGTTCTGGCTTTGCTCAGCCATCTACCATCATGCTTCCTTCCCTCTCTGCTCTGTAACAAGCAGTGTAGGGTGCTGGCTTTCTGAACCCAACTCAGTCCAGTGGTATTTGAAGGGGCTCAAATACGCCAGCCTTATGTCGGCAGATTGAACTCTTGCGGGACAAAATTCTGGCACCTCAGCGTCTCCAAAAACCATAAAAATTAGTTGGTGTGACAAAAAACCAATAACATTATTTACTATGTAACGGTATCCTACAGAGCAGAGAAAATAAATATACACTGACTGACAGAGCAAATGCAACACCAAGGAGGAGTGGTTCAAAAGGGATGAAAGTTAGGGAAAAAACAGAGACGGCACGGACGAATAATTGATGTTTATTTCAAACCGATATGCAGGTTACACAATGCGCACGGCATCGACTCAGTAGGATGTAGGACCACCGCGAGCGGCGATGCACGCAGAAACACGTCGAGGTACAGAGTCAATAAGAGTGCGGATGGTGTCCTGAGGGATGGTTCTCCATTCTCTGTCAACCATTTGCCACAGTCGGTCGTCCGTACGAGGCTGGGGCAGAGTTTGCAAACGGCGTCCAATGAGATCCCACACGTGTTCGATTGGTGAGAGATCCGGAGAGTACGCTGGCCACGGAAGCATCTGTACACCTCGTAGAGCCTGTTGGGAGATGCGAGCAGTGTGTGGGCGGGCATTATCCTGCTGAAACAGAGCATTGGGCAGCCCCTGAAGGTACGGGAGTGCCACCGGCCGCAGCACATGCTGCACGTAGCGGTGGGCATTTAACGTGCCTTGAATACGCACTAGAGGTGACGTGGAATCATACGCAATAGCGCCCCAAACCATGATGCCGCGTTGTCTAGCGGTCGGGCGCTCCACAGTTACTGCCGGATTTGACCTTTCTCCACGCCGACGCCACACTCGTCTGCGGTGACTATCACTGACAGAACAGAAGCGTGACTCATCGGCGAACACGACGTTCCGCCATTCCCTCATCCAAGTCGCTCTAGCCCGGCACCATGCCAGGCGTGCACGTCTATGCTGTGGAGTCAATGGTAGTCTTCTGAGCGGACGCCGGGAGTGCAGGCCTCCTTCAACCAATCGACGGGACGGGAAATTGTTCTGGTCGATATTGGAACAGCCAGGGTGTCTTGCACATGCTGAAGAATGGCGGTTGACGTGGCGTGCGGGGCTGCCACCGCTTGGCGGCGGATGCGCCGATCCTCGCGTGCTGACGTCACTCGGGCTGCGCCTGGACCCCTCGCACGTGCCACATGTCCCTGCGCAACCATCTTCGCCACAGGCGCTGCACCGTGGACACATCCCTATGGGTATCGGCTGCGATTTGACGAAGCGACCAATCTGCCCTTCTCAGCCCGATCACCATACCCCTCGTAAAGTCGTCTGTCTGCTGGAAATGCCTCCGTTGACGGCGGCCTGGCATTCTTAGCTATACACGTGTCCTGTGGCACACGACAACAAGTTCTACAATGACTGTCGGCTGAGAAATCACGGTACGAAGTGGGCCATTCGCCAACGCCGTGTCCCATTTATCGTTCGCTACGTGCGCAGCACAGCGGCGCATTTCACATCATGAACATACCTCAGTGACGTCAGTCTACCCTGCAATTGGCATAAAGTTCTGACCACTCCTTCTTGGTGTTGCATTTGCTCTGTCAGTCAGTGTAGATTGAAGAGTGTTGCTGTTTAATGCCAAACCTAGTCAATTCGACCCCTCTGCCAGCGATATTGAGCACTACTTCCGAGCGAGCTGGCTACGTGGTTCGCGGCAAATAGCTATTGATGGTGATTGTCATTGTTTAAAGAGACCTAACAGCTAGGTCATCGGCCCCTAATTGGACGAGGTGCAACAAAGGAAACAATAATTACAACTTCAAAATGTATCCACTGACTAAAATATAAAATGAACTGACTGACCTGTAATTTTTAGCTTTATGTCTATCACCCTTTCCTTTACACACAGGGGCTACTATAGCAACTCTCCATTCATTGAATCCAAAACAATCAGTGGATCCAAGTCACAGTGCCTTCTTTTCTGAGATGATGATTGTTGTAAAAAGGGGCCCCTCATAATAGTATTAATCACAGGTAACGGTAGACTCTTGGTGTTCCTCTGACGGTGGTACTAATCAAAGCTAACGCAGACCCATGGAATGTCACACATAATGGGAACACAGACCCATGATGTTCCTCAGAGAGTGGTAGTAATCAGAGACAATGTAGACCCGTGGTGTTCTTCATATAGTGGTACTACTCATAGGTAACGCATACCCAATCTAAACAGAGGGGAACCGACACATTTCAGTGCACCTTTTTGTCGCATGGACATTAGTCCTCGCCCTCTGCCTTGGTGAAATGCTCACGATGGTACCAAGACGAATATAAGAACAAGTGTGAGGACTCATCGCCAGGCAGGGTTAGAGTGGGCTATGTCCACAGTACCGATCAGCTGGTGTTAGGAATGGTGCCAGAGGGAACTTATTACTCCGTAAATGATAAGCATATGCACTGCCTTTTCAAAACAGTGAGAGATTAAATTACAATAACACGGCAGGGTACAAGGGGAAAAAAATCATACATGGAAATAAGAGCTACGACCTTCATCAAATGTTACAATGTTACAATTGATCCCAAAATTTTTGAAGCCTACACAGCAAAAAAACTTAACTAACCAAAGTTTGAATAGAGTTCAAAAGAAGGTCAACGACATTTGGTTAAGAACTGAAATTAAAGCGTCATATAAAAAGAAGTCACTTTTAAATCTGCAGTTATATAAAGTTCATTTAGCGTTAGCTCAGGCTTTACATCCGTTAGAATGGAACTCTTTCCAACTACATGTGGACAATAAATTAAATGTCTTGTTGGATAGGAAGCAAGTTACTCTCGACAAGAAACTATCTCAATTAAAAGCATCCCAATCAGGTTACCAAAACGTAGTTCAGACACGCAAAATGCGCCTCCCTCACAGAACAATACACCCACAGTAGTTAATTTGACAGACGTACAGTTCTCTGAAGAAGAAATGGGGATCTTGAATAAAGGCTTAAAACATAACTGGCCTAGCAAGAAAAAAGAAACGGATATTATCATTACAGTAGCTGAGATCGAAGCTAACATTTCTAAACTCCCTTTAGAAACACAAAATGATACCAGATTTGAGGTAAAAAAGAAACTACCAAAATTAGCGGAAGAAATAAACGCAAATTCAAATTTCAACCACAAAAAATTGATCCGGAACGTAAAAAAGAAAATAGACAACAACAACATTATTGTCACAAAAGCGGACAAAGGAGGATCCACAGTTCTCCTAGGTCAAAACACATACATTCAAAAAACAGAAGACTTTTTTAAGGACAAAATATACACAATAGTCAACAAAGATCCAACCACGAGAATTCAGCGAAATCTAAAAACTCTAAGAAGAAGTTCTAACTTTCTTTTCAATGAACAAGAACAACAAAAACTTTTTAACATGAACCCTAGTATTCCGACAGCCAGAGCCTTACCAAAGATTCATAAGGACATTCCAATACGCCTTATCATAAACTGTAGAAACAGCCCCACCTATAAAGTATCAAAATTCATTCACGGCTTCCTAAAAAACATTACGTATTCAATAATAAACATCCTTTAAAAATTCGGTCACTTTTTGCGAAATTCTAAACAAGTTTAAGCTGCGACCCAATCACTCAATCACTCGGTGTGCTCCTATGACGTCGTAAATATGTACCCAAACATCCCTACCAAACAGTGGCGTATCCTGGAATCTCCACTGAGGCATGCAACTAGTAACCATGCAGTTAACACAATGTATTAAGTAAATTTCAATTCTACTCACCCTAATTACATGTAGGTGAACTCGAGCTAAACAGTTTTACTGTAAGTTTCTGGATTGAACGTGCGTACACAATTCTTGTTTTCTCTTTTTAAATTTACGAGGGTCCGCCTCTGTGGTTTAGTAGTTAATGTAATTAGCTGCCACCCCCGGAGGCCCGGGTTCGCTTCCCGGCTCTCCCACGAAATTTGAAAAGTGGTACGAGGGCTGGAACGGGGTCCACTCAGCCTTGGGAGGTCAACTGAGTAGAGGTGGGTTCGATTCCCACCTCAGCCATCCTCGAAGCGGTTTTCCGTGGTTTCCCACTTCTCCTCCAGGCAAATGCCGGGATGGTACCTAACTTCAGGCCACGGCCGCTTCCTTCCCTCTTCCTTGTCTATCCCTTCCAATCTTCCCATCCCCCGCAAGGCCCCTGTTCAGTATAGCAGGTGAGGCAGCCTGGGCGAGGTACTGGTCATCCTCCCCAGTTGTATCCCCCGACCCAGAGTCTGAAGCTCCAGGACACTGCCCTTGAGGCGGTAGAGGAGGGATCCCTCGCTGAGTCCGAGGGAAAAGCCAACCCTGGAGGGTAAGCAGATTAAGAAGAAGAAGAAGAAATTTACGAGGGAAGGTAGAGGTCTCGCGGCTTTAACTATTTGCATCTTTTCATCAAACGAACGGCCAGTAAATGGCTTTTCAAACTGATTTACAATTATATCCGTTTTAGACTCATCCATCGTTAATACCACATTGCGCAAAATATAATAAAACGACGAATAGCACAGGAACAGCACACACAGAATGAACTCACTAATCAGCAAAACACACAATGAATTAACTCACTAGTTAGCCACAACTCAAGCACTGGAGGTAAGTCACCCCAGTGGCATTGGTCAGTTTCGTCACGTTGGGTTCTTGCTAGGGGGTAATCTGTGTGTCCCGTTCGCTGTAAACATGTTGACTTTCTCCAAGTTGCTAACAGATGGCAGAGGGTAGCACGGGTATGGGGTGACAAATTCTGACCAAGTTTCAATTGCAGCGACATCGTTCGGAGGGTTTCAGAACTACGTCTGCCACTGAATGCGATTTTAAGATTGAATGCCTTACGTCGTTAACTCCTCCATTTGCTGTCTCTTTCTTCCGAGAGTGGAGTAGACGGCGAGACTACACCAGCACCACACGTAATCAAGCAACGGAACTAGTACAGTTGCGCGGACCTTTTGACCTTCTGAGAGATGAAATCGTTAGTATTTGACCTGAAACAACCTAAAATCGTAAATCAGACAGTGCTTTGTGTTATCATAACGCATGCAATGAATGCCTTGCATTCAAGGAGAATACGCCCCTGCTACCAAAGAAACTGTAAGAATCATAAATGATAATATCAATAAACACAGCGGCCTTAGTAAGATGGAAATTGAAGAATTCATGAAGATATTCAATTTTGTCTTAAGCAATAACTTTTTCTCTTTCAATGGAAAGTTTTACCAACAAAAAGGCTTAGCGATGAGCGACCCTCTTTCTGGCATCTTAGCAGACATTTATATGGACACAATAGAACACACAAAAATTATAACACAAATAAAAGGCGTATGTTTATGGCTCAGATTTGTAGACGATACTTTCGTAATTTTCGACAAAAATGTCACTAATAGTGACGAGATCTTGGAGTCCCTAAACAAAATTGATCCCAGTGTTAAGTTTACTAAAGAGGATGAGGTTAGGAACTCATTAAACTTTTTGTTACACGCGGACATAATACCTTCGATTTTCGAATATACAGGAAACCTACACACTCTCCCTTAACTATTAAGAATTCATCTCTACACCCCAAGTCCCAAAAACAAGCCTCTTTCTATAATTTAATTTATAGAGCTTTTAAAATTCCTCTTTCTCCCAACAATTTAAAAACTGAACTGAAATACATAAGGAATCTTGCTCAACTCAACGGGTTTAAAATAGATATGGTCAACCGTTTGATTAATAAAAACTAGTTTTGCCACATTTACATATAACAACCCAGCCGTCCATCAGATCGCAAATACTTTAAAGAAGCACAATATTAATATAGCCTTCAGGACATTTAACACTAATCGAAACATATTTTTTAACCACAATGAGGTCAATCACAATAGCAACCATTATTCAAGGTCCGGCATATATAAACTAACATGTACACAATGTGATTTTTCTTATATCGGCCAAACTGGCCGGAGCTTTAACACGAGATATCTGGAACATTATAACGCTCAAAAACACAATAAGTACTCAGCGATGAGCCAACATGAGAGAAACGGGCCATCACTTTACATCCATAGAGAAAGATCTTACCATCATTAGAAGCATAGGTAAAGGGAAATTAATGAATGAACTGGAAAATCTACACATCTTTTTAGACCAAACCTACAATAAAAATAAAAATCTCAACGACGTCAATGAAATTAAAAGTCCTTTGTACGAATTAACACCTAGATTAATTAATATCATGAATTCAAATCAAAACAAAATCCTTCAATTTTTTAAATCTCCACACTCAAATGCTTCATCCACCATGCCAAAAGTTGAACCCGCCCATATCGCTTCTAGAAACTCCCCTCCAGCAATAGCACATACGCCCATAGACCAGCCTACCCCCACTCTCCCTCCATGCCCCGCCCCTCCATTACCGCACCAGTACAACACCAGGAGTAGAAATGTTGATAAGACAGATGCTGCCGGAACAGACAGGTCCATCTAGTATGAACTGAACAAGTAAGTCATTTTACAGTTAAGAGGTGTTAGTCTAATACATTTTATCACAACGCGTGCTCTAAATTTTTAATTCAATATTACTTTTCTACTTCATTACAGATATTCTTAAGATCCCTCCCAAAGACCAAGCAACACATCAACGGGAACAATATTCATACAAGATTGTATCAAGTGTCTAGGATGTTCTTTCTCAATTAAGCAGCAGCCTAAAACTAAGAAACGCTTAATATTGTACTCTTGTCAATTCCTTGACGTTACACGAGACCCAAAGTCAAGACGCTAACAGTTTCATTCACAACAACGTTCTTGACCAGTCTACCTATAACAATCGGTTTTTTAAATCTCCACTTGCGCATGACAACACATTTAAATATTAGTTACGTCAAGAACATGAAAATGAAAATCGTGGGTCAAATAAGCCCCAGTTTTAATATCACCCTTTCTCAAGACTTATGATAAAAAAGAAGATCCATTTCATTTCATTTTTGAACATTTTAAGTTAACCAGAATAGAACTGCCAAGTTAAAACACATTTAATTATATTTTCAATCCTGACCAACCTACAATCAACAATCAGTTCAAATCTCCACTTATTGTTGACGACACATCCTCTCAACAGACACGGTACGTCAAGAACATAATATGATATAGGGGTCACATAAACCCTGGTATGTAATCCTCTTTACCAAAAAGAAGATCCATTTTAGTTTTGGACATTTTTCAAATTAGATAGATTAGGACCAAAAAACTTAACTGTATTAACTTATGTTACCCATCTTAAGAGTTCATTAATGTTTGTATATATTGTATATATTGTATATATTGGTTAAAAAGGTCCCAAACCTTGACCTAAAAGTTGTATACAGGCTGAAGATGCCCAAAATAATGGGTGAAACATGTACCTGACCTAAATAAGTCTACATAAAATCATGTAGATAATAACCACATTAAACGTGGAAAGTATTGAATAGGTGTTTTTTTATTAAATTATCCTTGATAGTTATGCCTACTTCATCAAATGTTACGAAAAGCACAGGTTACTCGAGTGTACATATACAGATAAATAACTGCCAGCATATTAAAACAAACCCCCATGAACTATCTAAAGGTAAATACTCTACTTACCAACTCAGTTTGTCAGTTACTGGACTTTCGAAAGCTTGTGTGAAGATTTGGCAGATGTTCGAGATTGTAAATCTCAATGGAAATTCTAAGTTCCCAAGTAGGGAATTAGATATTTTTCCATCAATAGAGCATGTCAAAAGACAGATCAGATGTAAGGCTTTTCGGGCGTTTGCTCTATTAACCAGCGTTTCGTTTTAGGTCTGACACTAGCTAGACGGGCAATAATTCCATTGTGGAGTTTTATCTCCCGTATGCAGTTATCAGACTGTGCCTCTTATATAGGGCTTCTGATAAGTTCACCTGCATACACCCCAGCGTCAGTGGGTAGGGTCTGACACATCCCACTCTGATGAGTCTAGTGTCAGACCTAAGACGAAACGCTGGTTAATAGAGCAAACGCCTGAAAAGCCTTACATCTGATTGTAAATCTCGCCGGATTTCTTTCATTATGAAGAAAAATCAGCACTTCAGATAATGATAAACAAGTCTGGGGTTTATATCCACATGTTGAAGATAACAACCAGCTCCTGAAGGATCGACTGAAATTTTGTCTATGGAATCGATACAATCAAAAAATATTTTGCCTCACATCGATTTTGAGTTCAGTTTTCCACTAATTAATTTCTCAGCCTGGAAAAGAATGTCACATATACTTTTCAAAGAGCGTGATAAAAATACTTTATTATTGCTTGAACCGTAGTTTTTTATTTCGGTGAGAACTGAAAATATACTTTGATTATTGTCACTAAGAGAATGGGCACAGGGCGAACACTTCATAAATTTAGAAGAGTGATTAACAACGTACCCAGCCTTATGATACATTGCTCCTGGATGTAATTTCTATCTCATACGATAGACAGCCATTTTTTCACCATTCACTATAAAATTATCTGATTTTACTATCAAATCATCAGAGAAATGAACTTAACTGATTCTACTATTACGCGTTAACTCAGTATCCTTTCGTTGCCCATTTTTCAAATTTATTTCTATCCTTTGGTGGTGAAAAGAATCTCGTATCATTAACTACTGTACGATAGCCAGGCACAAAACAGTACGGCATGTTGAGCTATTAGGCCACATAAGATACACAACACACAATGAACTGAGTTTAGGAACTGAAAGCAAAGAAAATTCAACTTACTCACTGAAATATTTTGCACAGTAACGTCCTATACCCGGCTTGCCGGAACTACTGGAGCACGTGTTGTGCTTGCAGTGGCGGGGCCACAAACTACCATGCTATAACGGCAGCACTTTGTTGTTCTATTCGTCATGATGGTACTACTTCCAGGTAACGCAGATCCATGGCGTTCCTCACGTAATGGTACTAATCACAGATAGTCTCATGGTTCTAATTTCAATATCCCTTGGTAGCCCCTTTTAGTCACTTCTTACGACAGGCAGGGGATATCGTGGATGTATTATCCATCTGCCACATGGGGTGGCATATAGCTATTGGCTTGCATTCGGGATATAGCGAGTTTTAATCCGTGTTAACATGGTTTTCCGGGGTTCCCATATTAACATCAGGTAATTGTCGGGGCTGCTGTACCCTACTTTATGCCATTAGCACTTCCTGAGTGGGTGCCTTTACCAGAATCTTCATCCAAAAATATTCTTGTAGGAAATTAAAAGTGAACCACAGTAAACACTGATCTCTTTTTAAACAATTAATTTAAACGTTCACCCTACAACTTTTGTTGTCCTTCGCACTGAGCAGGATGTACAAAGGAAAGGATTTTAAGGTGGAAAATATGATAAGAGTTATGAAAACTCATACAAAATGGTGTTGAAATTACTTTATTCAGGTTTTAACCACTTACATGAACTCTGTTTATCCCATTTATTGGGTTCTAATAATACACTTGTTATACATACAGCATTCAATGTCGCTGGCGCTTTGAACTCCGCTCGACATCTACAGAAACAACACTTGTAAAGGGAGTTCAGTCAATGTATGGACTGTTCTTCAAATTTGTGATGGCAGGAAACTGTGGAAGGTGGAGTGCAGTCATTTCTTGACGAGAATCTTCTTCAGAACAGCAATGGAGTAATTTACCCTGCTGTAGTTGTTCCAAACGGTACATGTCCTTCAGTTGTTGAAAAGCCCAAAGCATGTCACCACAAGCCTGACTTTTTCCTATTGTATGCCCCTGGGGACAAGAGTCATTGAACGATTGCATCGCTGTGCACGCATTCGTCTTCTCGAGTTGATACATCACCAGACGTCTTTGCAGCTCATCAGTAGTTTGATCTTTTCTCGAAGATGTTCTCATAAATTGGCTGTACTGTATTACCGAGCAAGTGGTCATCAGGGAGCACTGTCGGCAGCCCTGAGGATGGTTTCCCATGGTGCTGATCCTTGGTCCCATCGTCGGTGCAACGTAAAGCAGATTGTTTACCTTGTGGTCTGGAATTCCCGCTGCTTTTCAGATTCTGAAGCGACGGCATGTATCAGAGTAGTTTGCTTTCATTTCGACTTGCGAAGTTCAATGTTCTTTACATGTTTGCTGTACTCGATGCCCTGGTTTATTCTGTTTCTTTGATGCTTGTCATCGATTGCAATATTTACTTCACATTGAAGAATTATGGCATCGGTTTCGATAAACTGCATCATGAATTACTCTGAAAGTGCAAACAATTCACCCAATCCTGCTGCTTTTCCCATTTTAATTCACTTGAGAGCAGTTTCCACCTCTTCCACTCCCCACACTCTACCTCCATCATCTCATCTAGACCCCTTCTTACATTCATCAAATTAATCCTTCCACCTTTTCCTTATCTGTTCCAGTTGTTTTCCCTTTCACCTGCTCTGTAAACTCTTTCTGGCACTTTAAAACTAAATCTGCATATCAGGGATATAGTGGTTATAAAGTAACCAAACTGGTTATCCTGACTGTTTGGTCAGCAGAAGTACCAGCATTGTCTCTTTGATCTCTAGAGTTTCTTTCTCATATTTACTGTTGTAGCAGTTACGAAAAAAAGAGAGTGTGTTTACGAATCTGGGATGAAGAAATTGACAAAGTTACTTCAGACGAAAGAAACGCCTGTAATTTTTTTTTTTTGCCAACAACTAAATTGGAAGATAAAATAGAGTATCACCATAAGAGAGCAATAGCAAAAAGGGAAGTGCAGCACAGAAAGCGTTGGGAAAACTTTGTTTCACACCTGAAGGCTGATATAACAAGACCATAACCACAGACCTATAAAATACTCAAGAAACTGAATAATGATGTAAAAGAAGACATACATATTAATGCAATACCTCTAACAGAGTGGCTCATTTATTTTTGGAACCTTTGGAGGGGTCCAAATATTGAACCATTTCTTCTGCCAACATCATTTAACAAGTCTTTGGAAACCATTACAAGAACTGGATCTAGTACTCAGAAAATTTAGAAATGGAAAAGCATCTGGAGAAGACTTAATAAATGCAGAACTATTCAAGTACTCCAGTGACATCTTCAAGCAAAGATTTCATCGATTTAATTTGGAATGGCAACAGACCACCAGAGAATAGACAAAAAGCTATAGTGATTCCTCTTCATAAGAAGGGCAGTGTGAAAGACTGGAAATTAAAGAGGAATAAGTATACTCAACTAAGGTTACAAAATTTACTCTAATATTGTCAAAGAAAAATTATTCAGGCATTATGAAAATGTGATTGCGCAGATTTCGAAAGGGACGCTCATGTGCTGATGCTTACTGTACTTTACCTTGAAAGTCTTAGTAGAAAAACGCAGGGAATTTAACTTGGAAACTCGCATAGCATTTGTTGATTTTAAGAAAGCCTTTGACCTAGTTAACAGGAACAGACTTCTTAATATCTTAGCAGAAGATAATGTCCCACAACAGTTAATAGATAACATATACAACATGTACAGTGACAACCTTATTGCAGTAAAGTTAGGAAATCATCAGACTGAATGGGAACCGGTCAGCAGAGGTGTGAGACAAGGTTGTGGACTTTCTCCTTTGTTGTTCAAAATCTATATGAACAACATAATGCAGGAATGAAGACATGAAAGGCATGGATCAATTCCAGTCAGCAGATATCTCACACATCTTGATGCCATACTCTTTGCTGATGATGTTGCATTGGTAGCATCATCAGAAGATGATCTTCAGTGGTCAGTATTTAATCTCCAGAAAGTCTCTTCAAAATTTGACACGATCATTTCACCAGAAAAGAGCAAAATAATGATATTTAAGGAGAAGGACCCTATCCCGAGTAAAATCTGTTTAGATAATAAAATTTAGGAAAGAGTCAACGAATTCAATTATCTGGGATACAATTTATACCTCTGATTGATATCTCTGCAAAAATAACCAAATTTACCAGAACAACAGGCATTATAAATCACATTATGAAGCCATCTCTTGTCCAAAATCACACTCGCTTATGTCCATATAACCAACCCTTTGCTACGGCAGTGAGGCATGGACGATAAGAACTCGACACATTTCCAGAATTACAGCACGTGAAATGACATTCATGCGCAGAACAGCAGGCTATACAAAATGGGATCGCAAAAGAAATGAAGATGTGCTTAAAGGACTGAATGTGAAACCAGTAATCAATTACATCTATGATTACCAAGAAAACTGGAAATGTCGTGTTCAGAGGATGGAATGTGGAAGCCTACCAAAGGAGATCCCACGCTATCAACCAAGAGGACACAGATCAATAGGATGTCCAATGAAGCGATGGAAAGAAAATGCAAGACCATAACGGGCCACATGGCCCAGTACTTGAAAGGATGATGATGATGATGATGATGATGATTGTTGTAGGATTTGTTTTTAATGAAGAAATTTTGAAACTTATACACTCCTTTCACTATATTTAACCTGCTGTATGACGAGAAAGTAAACTAATTATTTTTTTACATTGTTACTCCAATTGTAATTTTTGCTGGAAGAAGTGTGCATGTGCAAAGAATGATGTGAAGCTTCCCCTTGTTCCTCTTTCTTACCCTCGATGCCTGCCCCTTTTAAAGCCACGACTTTCTGCTGCCCTGGAACATCCCCTTAACACTTCGGAGGAAGTAGATGCTGGTGGATGGAGCAAACATATAACTTGAAATACTGAGACTGGCAGCTGCAAGACCTATCAAGTTCTTGTGTCATCAGCAGGACAATCCCCCAAGCGTTCAGTTTAACGGCAATAGCCACTGAAGTTCATGAGTGACTCGCACCTACATCAACTCGCTTGTAGAGACCCTCAACCTTAGTAAAGCGTTACATGTGTTTATCTGGAAACCGTCTGCTCCTGTGAGAGTGAAATACGTCTCTATCCAGAATTTTAAATTACATGCTTTTGGTCCATGGTGTGGGTTACTGTAGTCACGCCCTAGTTCGTGAACCATGGGCAACAGCTGAGTGGCCTAGTAAGTGGTCCTGAGAGTCGGGATACCAGTTGCTACAGAATGGGAGTGGGCATCTCGGACATATTCTGAGTCATAGCCCTCCTTGTGCTCAGGCGGCTAGGGCTTTACAATCCACCGGTTAGAGGAGAGATCCTCACTTGGGCTATGTGTAAGGAGGGTAGCATCCTACTAATTGAATTTACTGAGCTCAGAACATTTTAAGCAAGCCTCGGACCTATGGGAGTAACGGAGTCCCACTCCCATTTGACAGGCGAGGGACTCCTTGGAAACAACTTGGCGAACGAAATGGAATTCGATGGGGAACTATCAATATTAGTGGGGCTTATGGAAGAAAGAAAGTAGAACTGGCTGAGTCAGCAAAGAGGATGCATCTGGATGTGCTAGGAGTAAGTGATATTTGGGTAAGGGGAGATAACGAGGAAGAGACAGGAGATTATAAAGTGTACTTGACGGGTGTTAGAAAGGGAAGGGCAGAGTCTGGGGTAGGGCTCTTTATCAGGAATACCATTGCACGCAACATAGTTTCTGTTAGGCACGTAAATGAGCGAATGATGTGGGTAGATTTGTCAGTTGGAGGAATTAGGACAAGAATTGTGTCCGTGTATTCACCATGTGAGGGTGCAGATGAGGATGAAGTTGACAAGTTTTATGAAGCATTGAGTGACATCGTGGTCAGAGTCAACAGCAAGGATAGAATAGTGCTAATGGGCGATTTCAATGCCAGAGTTGGGAATAGAACTGAAGGATACGAAAGGGTGATTGGTAAATGAAGGGAAGATATGGAAGCTAATGGGAATGGGAAGCGTCTGCTGGACTTCTGTGCTAGTATGGGTTTAGCAGTTACGAATACATTCTTCAAGCATAAGGCTTTTAACCGCTACAAATGGGAGGCTAGAGGTACCAGATCCATAATAGACTATATCTTAACCAACTTGGAATTCAGGAAATCTGTTAGGAATGTACGGGTTTTCCGGGGATTTTTCGATGAAACAGACCACTATCTGATCTGTAGTGAACTAAGTACCTCTAGGCCTAAGATAAAGTGAAATCTGTCTGTAAACGAATAAGGATAGAAAATCTCCACGATGAGGAAATTGGGCAGAAGTACATGGATATGAGTAGAACAGTAGACAGTAAGCAGGTTCAGGATATAGAAAGTGAATGGGTGGCATACAGGGATGCTGTAGTAGCAACAGCAAGGGAATGTCCAGGAACAACTGTGTGTAAAGATGGGAAAAGGTGAACATCTTGGTGGAATGATGAAGTGAGAGCAGCCTGTAAACGTAAAAAGAAGGCTTATCAGAAATGGCTCCAAACAAGCACTGATGCAGACAGGGAATTGTACACAGATGAAAGAAAAAGAGCATAACAAATAATTGTTGAATCCAAAAAGAAGTCGTGGGAAGATTTTGGTAACAACAAAGAAAGGCTAGGTCAAGCAGCATGGAAACCTTTCTGGACAGTAATAAAGAATCTTAGGAAGGGAGGGAAAAAGGAAATGAACAGTGTTTAGAGTCATTCAGGTGAATTCATAATAGATCCCAGGGAATCAATGGACAGGTGGAGGGAATATTTTGTAAATTTTCTGAACGTAAAAGGAAATCTTCATGGTGCTGTCACGAACAACGGAGCTCAAGGGAAGGAGGAAAATGATGCTGGTGAAATTACGCTTGAGGAAATGGAAAGGATGGTAAATAAACTCCATTGTCATAAAGGAGTCGGAATAGATGAAATTAAACCTGAAATGGTGAAGTATAGTGGGAAGGCAGTGATGAAATGGCTTCATAGAATAATATTAACATGGAGTGTTGGTAAGGTACATTTAGATTGGGTAAAAGCAGTAATTGCACCTATCTATAAGCAAGGGAACAGGAAGGATTGCAACAACTATCGAGATATCTCATTGATTAGTGTACCAGGCAAAGTATTCACTGGTATCTTGGAAGGGAGGGTGCGATTAGTCGTTGAGAGGAAGTTGGAAGAAAACCAGTGTGGTTTCAGACCACAGAGAGACTGTCAGGATCAGATTTTCAGTATGTGCCAGGTAATTGAAAAATGCTACGAGAGGAATAGGCAGTTGTGTTTATGTTTCGTAGATCTAGAGAAAGCATATGACAGGGTACCGAGGGAAAAGATGTTCACCATACTGGGGGACTGTGGGATAAAAGGTAGATTATTAAAATCATTCAAAGGCATTTATGTTGACAATTGGGCTGCAGTGAGAATTGATGGTAGAATGAGTTCTTGGTTCAGGGTACTTACAGGGCTTACACAAGGCTGTAATATTTCACCTTCGTTGTTCGTAGTTTACATGGATCATCTGCTGAAAGGTATGAAGTGGCAGGGAGGGATTCAGTTAGGTGGAAATGTAGTAAGCAGTTTGGCCTATGCTGACGACTTGGTCTTAATGGCAGATTGTGCCGAAAGCCTGCAGTCTAATATCTTGCAACTTGAAAATAGGTGCAACGAGTATGGTATGAAAAATTAGCCTTTCGAAGACATGTCAGTAGGTAAGAAATTCAACAGAACTGAATGTCAGATTGGTGATACAAAGCTAGAACAGGTCGATAAGTTCAAGTATTTAGGTTGTGTGTTCTCCCAGGATGGTAATATAGTAAGTGAGATTGAATCAAGGTGTAGTAAAGCTAATGCAGTGAGCTCGCAGTTGCAATCAACAGTATTCTGTAAGAAGGAAGTCAGCTCCCGGACCAAATTATCTTTACCTCGGTCTGTTTTGTTGCTTTACGGGAGTCCTACATGTTTTTCAGGTCATATTATGGATATATTTGTCCCATGACAGATAAAACTAATAGATAATATATTTTTTCATTTATTAGTATATTATAGAATAAGCATTGGAAGCTATGATAAATGGAACTTACTTATTGTGCTTACATTATGAGTGAAGTTCGAAAAAAAAGATAAAATTAATGATGTGGGTAAGGTGGCAGACTACCAAGAAGGAAGAGGACCTGTCAACTTTCGAGACATCGAGAAAGATGGCTGCCAAGACGATCAGGAATGCCAGAAGGAAAAGGTGGAATGAGAGGCTGGAAGAAGCTGATCATGTGTTTAAGAAAAACAAATCACGATCCTTCTTTAAGGAGATGAAGAGCAGGATAAAGGGTTATGAGGCGAGAGAACCTTTTGTGAAAGGACAAGATGGCGAGTTGAAAATAGGAGAAAAAGATGTATGCGAGGAAATGGCAAGATATTTCAAGGATCTACTGAACACAGAAGCACCCACAGGGAGCATTACTCTACAGTATAGCAGAGACATCAACCAAGGACGAGCACCCACCAAAACAGAAGTTGTGAAGGCAATCAAGGATCTCAAGAACAACAAAGCGGCAGGTAATGATGGTATATGCGCTGAGGAGATCAAATGGGGTGGTCCTGCAATGGAAGAAAGCATGTACAGAATAATAATGGACATCTGGATAAATAAGAAGATACCTAGCGACTGGAAAGAAGCCATAATTATACCAGTACATAAGAAAGGAGATAAAAGAATACTGGATAACTACAGAGGTATCTCACTGCTAAATATTGGGTACAAGATACTCTCGAGATTATTGCTGAACAGAGTGGAAGCACAGCTTGAATCGACCATAGGAGAATACCAGGGTGGTTTCCGGAAAGGGAGAAACTGCGTAGAACAGATCTTTGGACTAAAGAGAATCACAGAACACAGACACAGGAAAGGAAAAGACACAATAGTTACATTTGTAGACTTCGCAAAAGCCTACGATTCAATAGACAGGAACACACTACTGAACATCCTACGTGACAGAGGATTGGATTCTACGACACATGGATTGGTGGGGGAAACATTGAAGGATACAACTGCTAGAGTAAGATACCGGAGTATGTTGTCAGACAGCTTTGAAATTAAGACAGGAGTCCGACAAGGGGATGGGCTGTCGCCAATATTATTTAACCTAGTTTTGGATGAAGTGGTGAAGCAGTGGAGACAGTTGAATAGAACCATGGGAATTGAAGGTGTACATATTGGATATAAGATCAAAAACAATGTCATAGTGGATTGCCTTGCCTTCGCAGATGATATGGTGTTGTTACATGAGAAGGAAGAAGAAGCAAAGTTGGCACTAGCAAATCTAGCAGAAACTGCAGCAAACGTTGGTCTGAAAATAGCCTACAACAAGACGAAGGTACTGAATACGAAGACCGATTGGAATGTAAAAGGCCAAGTGGTAGAGAGAGTCGACAGCTTCCGGTACCTAGGTGAGAACATCACGGGTAAAGTACAAAGCAACAAAAGTACCACAGACAGAGCTAAACTGCTGCTGAAACTACGATATGCAGCCATGACTACATATGGAAAGAAGAACCTCTCGAGGAACGCCAAACTGCGACACTACATGATAACCATCAGGAATGCTGCATTATATGCAACTGAAACGCTGACATTAGGCAAGAGAGCTTGCATACAATTGGAGAAGGAGGAAAGAAGAATCTTGAGACATATATGGGGCACCAAAAAGCAAGGTGAAATTTGGGTACACAGATCAAGGCAGGAACTATATGCGAGTATAGAACCAATCTCGAGTGTGATAAGAAAGAGAAGGTTAGGATTTCTTGGACATCTCATGAGGATGGATGACAGTAGGCTGACGAAGAAGATATGGAATGCAACCTGCTTAACTGGAAATAAGTGGATGAAGGAAGTCAGAGAAGATTGGGAGACTATTGGCATAAAGGAAAAATATCCACTGATGACAGTACAGGATAGGTCCAAATACAAAAAGCTCGTGGAAGGTCACAGATGGACAGACACCAGGATCCAGATTCAGATCACGGAAGCCGAGAGAAAGAGGAGGAGTGAGAGAATGAAGAGGTATTGGGAAGAAAGAAGACGTACCGAACAAGTCACTCGTGATCCTCAGGGGTCGTAACGAACCTAATAATAAATAATAATAATGACTTGTGGAAGTCATAAATAAGCATTCTTGATATTTTGACAACGTTGATAGTCAACATGATTGATAAATATTTTAACTGATTTTTCCTCACTTTAATATCTCGATTCAATAAGTACTACATGAGATTATGATCGGATTTCAATCAAGAACTGCATTAATTTTTTTTTTTTTTTTTTTTTATGAGAATGCAACATTTGTAATTGTATTGGCGGGAAAACCATAACGTTCGCGGGGTATGGAGGAAATGCCTACTCCCAGTCCTGAACAACTAGGATGAAATAAGGCAAAAAGCCTTCTTCACAATTCATCTTTCATCACCCATCATTCACCATTCATCACCTTGCCAGATCACATCTGGCATTGTAAGCCCTGACTTCGGTCAGAAATGTATTGATCATTGATCAGACAATCAGCCTATTATGATTAGTCTTCTAATGAAATATCCACCGGTTTGGATACACATGATCATCAGGGAAGACCCCATTTGGTTACGGTGGGGTGTCACATGGAAGACCAAGGCGAGTCGGAGCGCCTGCAACCCATTAAACAACATGCAGACCCATCCGATCAAGAGGAAACTTAAATTTAATAAATCGGGACAGTTCTCATATTTCGCTACAGTGAACATAAATTCATTAATGAAAGTGAGCAAATTAAAACATCTCACAGACGTCTTAGATCAACATAAGATACTGATAACTGCTCTTCAAGAATTGCGTAATATGGATCAAGACCCCCTTGAGTCAGGGGGATATCGCCTATACAAGGGTCCCCCAGGTGAAAGAGTACTAAAGAGTGTTCCTCAGTTTGGAGTCGGCTTTTTGGTTCATACTAGTATCTTAGATTCAATTGAAGATTTTTCTTCCACCTCGCCCCGAACGGCATTGATGACAATCAAAGTAGAGAATAAAACGTACACATTGATAAACGTCCATGCTCCAACGAATGAAAAAAACAGGACCAACAGGGAAGAGACACACAAATTTTGGGAAGAACTAGACCAACTATTATCATCCATTTGCGATAACCATATTAAAATCATGCTTGGCGATTTCAATGCTAAAATAGGCCGTGAGAAAAAGTTTTGTAATGTTGTAGGTAAGTGGCCAGCTCATCATCTAACTAACAGGAATGGTCAGAGATTGATCGATCTTTGTATTGATCATGGGCTACTTTTGGAAATCACACGATTCAAACGACGACCACATAAACTGATGACTTGGAAGTGCCCTAATGTTAAATTAGGGGAGTTCCAAATTGATCATGTAGCTATGGATAAGAACTATCATAAGGAAATTTAAAATGTGAGGGTCCTCCGTGGAGTGGACATAGATTCAGATCATTATTTGTCCAAAATTAAAATAAAATTAACTCCAAAAAAGAAACGCATTCTCTCCAAATGTAATAGGAAGAAAACATATGACCCTAGCTATCTCATTAATAATAAATTATATTATGAACAATCTAAAACCTATCTAAGTGATGATTTGGGAACGGTAATTAACAAGCTAAAAACCATCGCTGAGGAAAACGCTCCCATTAAAAAGAGGAAAAAACATGCTTGGTGGAATGAGGAGTGCGATGCAGCGATTCAACACCGACACAAGGCATGGTTGATTGATCAACAACGGAAAACAGAACAGTCACGCGAAGAACTTGTTACTGCTAGACGACATACGGCTAAAATCATCCAAAGGGTTAAGAGAAATTATCACACGGAGATGTTACACTCTATTGACGAAGCATTTACTCAACATAAGACAAGAGATTACTATAAAACATTTCGGCAATACCAAACAAATTATACTCCCCCGACACTCCTAATGAGAAATACTAATGGAAAACAGGCACATACTAATCAAGATAATGCGGAAATTTTAGCTAGATACTTTGAGAACTTACTTAACAGTGAGGAACCCTCAGAATATCTGCAATATGACACACATCCAAAAAATAGGATACCTTTAGAAAAGGTTACGCCGCCCGTTTATAATGAAGTACGAGCAGCAATTGATTCCCTTAAAAATTATAAAGCACCGGGAGAGAACCAAATCGTCGCAGAGGTATGGAAGAATGCTAATGACCAAACCGTTCAGAATCTACATAAACATCTTATAGATATTTGGAATACTGCTACAATGCCTGAAGAGTGGAATATGGCAATAATTCAACCTAATAATAAAAATGGCGATAGATCTGATCCAAATAATTATCGGGGAGTATCATTATTGAATATTACATATAAGATTTTATCTAAGATTATCTATAACAGAATACAGGGACATCTTGACTGTGAACTAGGGGAATATCAAGGTGGATTTCGTCCAGGAAGAAGCTGCCCTGACCAAATCATCAGTTTAAAATGGATTATGAAACATCATAGATCTAGAAACAAAAATTTAGTTATTACGTTTGTTGATTTTCAAAAGGCGTATGATAGTATACATCGTGAATCACTGTTGAATGTCCTTCAGGAATTTGGTCTACATTCCAAACTTATTAGCCTGATTGGTATGACTCTTAAGAATACTCAACCTAAAGTTAGATTCAGAAATGAGTTATCTAAATCATTTGCAATTACAACAGGCCTCCACCAGGGAGATGGACTTTTGCCATTATTGTTCAATTGTGTATTGGAAAAGGTCATGCGAGAGTAGACTAAGGTATGTCCTCCAAAAGTCAAAATTGGAAAAAAATATCAAACTAAATTGCTTGGCATTCGCGGATGATCTTGTGATACTGGTAAATGGTTTCGAAGAGGCTAAAGTTCAATTGGAAGAACTTGCAAATGTAGCGAAAAAAGTTGGATTGCAAATTTCGTATGATAAAACAAAAATAATGCGTACTTTCCTCTAAATTCAGAGCTATTATTAAATAATAATAAAGGAATTGAAATTGTAAGTACATTTAAATATTTGGGTGAAAATCTCACTTGGAATTGCAATGAAAAACCATCAATAGGGAGCAGAATATATAAACTGAAGCAGGCACAACGGATAACTTGGCCTATATACAAAAAGAAATGTCTTTCGATTAATGCTAAATTTAGGCATTATAACTCTGTTATTAAACCAGAAGCAACTTATGCTTGTGAAACATTATTTAAACTCAATACTAGATCAACAACAGAACGCTTACGAGTTGATCGAAGGATACTCAGGACGATCATAAACAAGAAACATCAGGTGGATGGACAGTGGAGATTGTTGCCGAATGAGGTTATCTATCGGGAAAGTGAGTCCATCACAGACACGATGAGAAAAAGAAGAATTGCCATTTTTTTGGTCATATATTTCGACTAAGTGATAACAGAGTCTTAAAACAATTATTTAATTACTTTTGGAATAGTAAATCAAAACACAAATGGTTTAAAGAAGTTCAAAGTGATTTGGAGGAGTTGAATATTACTATGTAAACCATAGAAAACAGAGGCAAGAAAAGAATTTTGAAGAATAAATGCATCAGGCTTCCTCTGACCACTGTACAGAGGAAACAATATGTTATAACGGATGCGGAGAGGACAGCCAGGTCAACCAGACTCAAGACTTTTTGGGAGAAGAAAAGGAAGACAAATTTGTTGTAGTCTGATTTAAGTGCTCCAATGTGGGCGTAAACTCTGTAAATAAATAAATAAATAAATAAATTTAATAATTCATCCTAAGATACATTATGATAATGAATAAAACTAGAAGTTAAGGATTTAAATAATTATTATTGCTATTTTATTTCATTATTATAGAAAACTAGTTTACGGCAAATTATTGCAAGATTGTGATTGGATGAACTTGAGAGTTGATTATTTAAAAAAAACTTAATTACATTTAAGAAGAAATGGATAAGCTGGTAAACTAGAAAAGAAGAGATGCAGTTCCTCAGCCGATCACTGGGGTGGGGGGAAATTGAACATTAATATTTATCCCTGAGAGATGCTGTGCAGCGAATCAGAAACTTATTTGACACTAATAGTGAAATGTGGAAAGGAGATATTCGTCCTAACCAAAATATATGTCGGCAGAAGAAGGTTTATTCTGTCAGGTCAAAGAAGAGAGGTAAAGCTGCAGATAATACAAATGCGTGGTTGCATGATAGTTAATGATGGCATATTCTAATGTGGAGTAAGGAAAGAGGAAGATGCCGCAGGGTACATTTATTGGGCTCCTATTCATGTGGCAGTTTGAGGAGACAAGTAGAGACATGCTGGAAGGAGCATTTCTCCACTCTTTTAAACTGAAGCTCCATAACTTCCCTCTCAACCATGGATGGTGATACCAGGAATTCAACGTGGCACTTGATAGGCTGAAACCTACAAAAGCACCTGGACCAGACAACATCCAAGATGGAGGCTTACCCATGAAACCAAGGCTCTATACCCTCATCCTCTCAATTTGGGAAACTCAAAAAGTACCCAGCAATCTCAAAAATGCCAATATCATTACTATTTTCAAGAAAGGTGACCGTAGTATATGGGACAACTATTGTGGCATTTCTCTGTTATCCACTGTAGGTAAACTTCTCGCAAGGATCCTGCTTAGCCGCCTGCAAGTCATCTCCGAGAGGACTCTACCAGAGTTTCAATGTGGTTTCCGAGCCTCCAGAGGTACTGTTGACATGATCTTTTGTGCAATGCAGAGAACAACAGAAGCCTCCCTATTTTGTGTTTTATGACCTGGAAAAGGCTTTCGATGGTGTTCCACGACTCGCTATGTGGGCAGTTCTGAGATGCTTTGGCTCTCCTGAACATTTTGTGGGCCTGGTGTAAGCACTTCAAGATGGTATGACTGGACAGATTCTCCATCAAAACAACTTCTCCGAACCATTCCCAATCACACATGGATTGAAACAGGGTTGCGTACTTGCTCCAACTCTGTTTGCCTTGTATCTGATGACCATGCTTTATGAAACAACAGACAACCCCGGCATAGAGATTAAATACTGCCTCTTCAACTTGGCCAGACTTCACTCGCGAAGACATAACAGTGTTACTAGAGTAACTGAAATGCTGTATGCTGATGATAACGCATCACCGGCTCTTACACCTGAGGAGCTGCAACAGTTAGTCAACAGTTTCAAGGATGCATACGAACTTTTTGGCCTCACCATCAATACCAACCAAAAGACCCCAGGTACTTGCTCAGCCTGCACCAAGGACTAACATTCCAGAATTTAACACTACCATCTTAAACACCAAACTAGAACAAGTAGACCACTTTACTTACTTTGAGAGTATCTTGTCAAAGAGCTGTACTTCAGAACAGGATGCGGAAAACAGGTTTCGTGCTGCCCATGTGGCCTTTGACCGACTATCATACAGAGTCTACAGGAACAGAAACCTTACAATTCGCACAAAACTAAGAGTGTACCAGGCTGTAATCATCTCTACACTTCTCTATGGCTGTGAAAAGTGGACCTCATACCGCCGTGACATCAAAAAGCTGAAGTTCTTTCACCAGCAAAAACTACGCTCCATCATGAACATCAAGTGGGAAAGCTAATGTTGAAGTTCTCGAGAAAGCATGTGATGGGCAGGATATGTGCGCCATATGAATGACACTAGACTACCGCACCAGATCCTCTATGGCGAACTTGGGTCCGGTTCAAGACCCCTGGGTGCCCCCCTGAGACATTTCAAAGACCAACTGAAACAATGCTTAAAGATGGCAGAAATAAACCCACAAACCTGCCAAGGACCGTTTACTTTGGCGGCAAAGTCTCTGTGCTTCAGTTCAACACTTTGTACAAGAACACTGCAGACATGAAGATATTAAGCGACAGGAATGCAAACATCACCAAACCCATCCAAGATCTCCCCTGTCCCTCAGCTGTGCGATGTGCGGATGTACGTCCTACCCAAGAATTGGCCTGTACAGTCACCAGAAGTTTAAACACAAACTGCTGTGAGCTATTAGCCTGGAAATTAATAACTACCGACGAAGGTATGGTGTGCCTTGTGCCATTTTTGAACTAAAACAAGCCATTGAGAATTTCTTTCTTAAAGAATAAATGGACAGTTGCAATCCACTCTGATGAAATTAGGTATGAATGACTTATTGATACTTAACTACTTACATTTCTGGAATGTTTATGGGTGTTAAGAACTAATCACAAGCAAAAACTTGATCCGCTTGTCAGTCATTGCCTGTACAATGTACACGCTAAGTTTCTAAACTCGCTGTAAAGCACATAAAGTTTTGGCAGATATATTAAGTGAAAATCACTTGATGCATTTTGGTGGAAGGGAGGAGCACGTGCCCCTGTGCCCTTTAATGTGAGCCACCACTGGGCGAGCATGTCAACATTTGCTTCTACTTCAAATTGGGGAAAAACTATGGAGATGTGCCAAATGGTGAAGAGAGTTTACGATCATTCGCAGAGACTGAAGTCGGTACGGCAGGTCAGGTGTTGTCTACCAGGAGGGTCAAATGGTGAACTGTTGGTACTGTCTCAAATTTTGAGACGTTTGAGAGAAAACAATCAGACTCGCACAAAACTGTGCAACTCACCTGACCAAGCCCTGCCAGACAAACTGAAATTGCAGTGGCGTTAGGAGGGGAGTACGACATTAACGAAGTTAGGCCTCATACTCTTCTTTTGTTTCTTGAGGTTCTTCTGTATGGGAGTGATAGCAGAACATTAGTGTGCATAGTTTCACAGGAGATAAAAGATCTGTGTACAAAACACACTGAAAGCAAACATCACACTTTAGACTTCAAAGAGAGGGGGGATTCATGAGTCATTTCCTGACACTGTGACAACATTTGAAATTAACTATTTACACGATCTTCGTAATGTTGCTAACTCATGGGATATGCAGACAGGAATCTGTTTAACATTCGAGGATGGTTTTACTTCCTCTTAAAACAATAACCACCACCTTGTACAATCTGTTAGCTATACAACACAACCTGTTCAACAGCACGTCACAGTTAACATCCTTCAAAGTAGTCCCCAAGTTGTCCACGGTTCGTTGCTATCGATGGGGAAGACGGACAATACCATCGGCTGCATGCGCTACTTCACGCTGAATGCAGTTACAATATCTTCTATGTTGGCAAAGCATTTCTTGCGGAATGGCTTCTTCGGTTCAGGAATAAGATTAAAGTCACAAGGACTAAGATCGGGGAATACAGAGGATGTGGCAAGACCTCCCATCCCCAATGCTGTAACTCTGTCTGCGGTCTTGCATTGTCATGTAGGATTATAGCCTTGAAGTCTTTCTTGCACTGCACAACAAAAATGATACCACAGAAATGACAAGTAATAGTGTGCCCCTGAGGAAGTGAATGACATACACTATAACACCTTGACTGTCATATGCCAACATTAACATCAGGTTTATGGGCGATGGATTTTTTTTTGCTATTTGCTTTATGCCACATCGACACAGATAGGTCTTATGACGACGATGGGACAGGAAAGGCCTAGGAATGGGAAGGAAGCAGTCGTGGCCTTAATTAAGGCAGAGCCCCAGCATTTGCCTGGTGTGAAAATGGGAAACCACGGAAAACCATCTTCAGGGCTGCGGACAGTGGGGTTTGAACCCACTATCTCCTGGATGCGAGCTCACAGCTGCGCACCATTAACCGCAAGGCCAACTTGCCCAGTGGCGATAGATTTCCTTGTACCTTACGTCTTTATGGTGATCCAGGATGAGGCCATTCAGTTGATTGTCGCTTCAATTCGGGTTCGCCCACATTTCGTCAACGGCAATGATGTAGATCAGCATGCCATTTGCTTCATGGTGGAATCATTCCAGATTGATGTGACGCCCACAGGAAGCAACGCTGACAGTCGAACACTCGATCGCACTTACCGACATGGGATGTTAACTGCAAGGCAGATCAGCAGTCGACTCTCTTCCCTGTTTGAAGGCCCCGACCCCCTTCCGTAGCTCTTGGGCATTGCAGAGCGGAGAAAAGGCCATCTTGACACACAAGTGCTGTTCACCTTTGGTTACCTCAATATAAGACCACATCTGGTGGCAAGATTAAGAAGGTCATGTAACATAATTTCCAAGGTATATAGTTATCGTGTCTTGGCACACTGTCGGGAAATAAAAAAATAGTCTGCATGACTTATGAATCAACATATGGATTTGGGAGGGGGAAAGACACTACAAAACAATGTAGAGAATATTGTGGGCTTACGAGCAAAAGAAAAAAAGTAAAAAATCTTACTTATGACAAAGCGAGTTTTCAGTCTTTCACTGGCAATATTTCTCCTCAGACCTTCCAGTGCAAACTCACTGTTTTTTTTCCTTTCATTTAAGATGTATTTAATTACTCACCAAGATGTGGTTCCTTTCTCCCGTTCCTGCTGTTGTTGGAGTGCTGTAGGGCAGAGTGACTCAAGTGCGATGTGGGGATGGGGTTTTCAGCCCCAGCATTAAAATGGGAAAACACCTCCAGTGAGATTCAAACCGACCATCTCCCGAATGCAAGCTTAAAGCTGCATGACCAACCCTCAACTGAGGTCAATCTACATACTATCAGAAAAATATTTCACTGAAAAATTTAAATGAATAACAAATCTCATACACGTTTCACTTTCAATACTGTAGGTGCAAAATATCAAATTGCTAATGAAAAAGTATTTGTTTAAAACCTCATTAAAAGTAACGTGTCAAGTGAGAAAATGAATACATGGATAAAAACTACCCCCCAAGGACGTGGAAACACATGCACATTTTACGTCGTGTATCCGATGAGGAACAGTGAAAACTACATCTACCATTTCTAAACATGAGAGGAGAGTATTAAAAGGTGGGAAAAACACGACACAACAAATATCAAAACATTTGCATTGGGACCCATAAAAATTGCAACATATTATTGAAGATAACACTCTTCCTAAAACAAATTTTAGTACAACCCTTATATTTTGGACCAGTGGGTTATTGAACATCATGAATTACAGGTTACGCTCAGCCATGTGCGACTGCCAGGGAATCACTTAGCTGCCATTTTGAATCTGACAAAACTTCGACCAACTCGTGCGATCTGACACAGGTGAAGAAACTCTTGGAGGTGGAAAGTGTTTGTAGATGATTTTATTTGTAAATCTTTTTAAGTAGTACTTACTTATTCATATTCCATTCAGCTACCTAACCTGTACAGTGTAAAAAATATTTTTCTAACATAGGTTGGTTGTAACTAGTAGATTACATTTCTATAGTAACTGGAACAAGCTGAAAGCGAGGAGTCTCCGACAACGTCAAAACTCCGGCAGACCAAGGACAGACAGGCTTAAGACCAACCATGAAATGCTGCCAAGCTCCCTTTAAAAAGGGGAACCCGGCTTTGGAGTAGCCAATCAGAATGCAGGAGCTTGCCCAGATTCACAAATCACAACTCTTACTTCGGTCGCGATGTTTAACCCTGTTTCTCGAACACATACGATCGCGAATCTTCTATTTCCAGAATAGCAAGAACATATTTCTAGAATGCATAACTAACAAAGGCCAACACACACGGTTTAAAAGGTGCGCGTCACAAACTTTCTGGCTTGTTCCAGTTACTATAGAAATGTAATCTACTAGTTACAACCAACCTATGTTAGAAAAATATTTTTTACACTGTACAGGTTAGGTAGCTGAATGGAATACGAATAAGTACTACTAAGAAGATTTACAAATAAATAAGTATTACTTAAAAAGATTTACAAATAAAATCATCTACATACACTTTCCACCTCCAAGAGTTTCTACACCTGTGTCACGATCGAGTCAAAACTCCAGGTGCGAGTTTCAACATTCGCGCCTCTTCTGTGCGCTTAGAGATGCGGATGCCAGTCAACTTCGCGAAGAATTTTGTCTGCATTAGTAAGGAATTTAACAACATTTTCTGTACCCATACCTAGGCTATCACAAGTCAACTTAACACGATTATGTTCCTAATCCAGATGAAGGCTATCAAGCTACCCCTCATCACAGAATACATTTCTAACTCCTAAATGCAAAGCAAAATATAAGCACAAATAGGCTCACTGGGTTATTCAGCAATCTCACTGATAACTGGCAAGCAAAACTTGCTCGTTCCCCAAAGGGGCAACTTACCCTGCGAATATCATGAATTCACATTCCGATATCGAGGGCTAGCAAAAATGTGATCGCACTAAGCGGTAATAGCGAAAATTCGTGCCGCAATAAGGGAGGTATTTTTATATAGATTTAATACGATGAGAATTTACGACATGCTAAGTGCGAGTGTTGAACCTGCTTTAATCTCACTTTTTCCAGGTGCACATAGCTACACTGATGGTGTGTTCATATCCTGCTGTAGCTGACTCTTGTCTCTCAGCCTGGCCTGCATCAAGCTGTGTTCCAACACTCCGATGCGAATGTCCATATTGATGACTTCGTTCTTCAGTTTGGTAATGGCTTTCTTCACGTTTACCAAAGGAGCTGTGAACAACAATAACACAATCACTACCCTCTCATCATTGGACATGGTCTCAGCATTGCCAGATGCTCTGTTTTTTGGACATGACTTTGTTCTTCCCTTTTTATTATTATTATTATTATTATTATTATTATTATTATTATTATTATTATTATTATTATTATTATTATTGCCTACAGTGGGCAATTATCTTTTTATAAATTATTTCTGCTTCACAACCAATATCATGAAAAAAACCCCACATTTCTCAGTAGTAAGTTGGCCAACGTGATTCAGAGCCATGTTGTTAATGTCCACCTCTGGTTCAATATTTGCAAGTGCAAACTGTAGTAATCGACAAACAAACAAACACTTTAAAATGAAGATGATCGATTAAGAAGAAATTGAAATCCTGACAATCACATTCACTGTATTCAAAAGAGTGGGAAAAGCTGGGTCAAGATAAACATGTTGTTAGATGCATCACTGAAGGCTAAGGACACCAAAACACTACAAACTACACTGGTAATATGAACAATGAAGTTTTTAATAAATTTGGAAGTACTGTTACACAGGGCAGATCATCATTAAAGTAAACCAAGAAACACAATGATAAATCAGCACAAGAAGAGGACAACCTCCACATCTTGAAATCATCGTCAGCTTCAACACTCAACGATCTCAATAGAAAGTGTAAAACAAGAAGGAGCGGGTAAAATGTACTTACTCCCATCAGTCATGCTGGAGCCTCTCTCCTCCATTTCCTGCTTCACAGCCTCTAACTCTTCAGTAATACCAGCCAGGGTATGCGACCGTTCACTCACTCCAGCGCTCGCCACGCGATGCTTTTCACTTATCCGCGAGAACTCGTCCTGTTAACAGGAAAGCAACACTCCTGGTGAGTTCAACTAAATGCTGGATAGAGACAATAAAATCACAAAACTCACGAACAGATGATATTGAGCCCTTATTGAACTGATCATTCATTTATTGAGAGTACAGTGAATATTTCATTTCACTGAGTCTTGGTAACTTGCAGTGACCAAGGCAATTTCAACAGGAAGCTGTTTGTTCGCAAGCTATATTAAGAAAGAGGGGATGCTACATGACGCACCCGACCTTCCCGTGCTTGCTTTAGAACAAAGAAACGATGGAAGACAATGGCATAGACCAATGGACCACATTTCGGAAGCCCAGCACGAGGCTAGAATATCATACGACATCGGTGACGCGATGATTTGAACCAATAAAAAGATAGCATCATTCCAATACACTGGTTAAAGTGTGCCCTGAATGAGCATAGGCCAGCGTCTGAAGTGACCAGCGCATGGGTTCGCTATCCTTATTCGGCAGGAGTCTTTGAAGTAGTAAAAAGTGCAGAGTCAGGTATTATGTGTGTAGCTCTATACGCTCAGACTTCAGGAGCAAGCTAAGAATGTTTGTAGGCATGGGGGCCTGTAAGAACAATGCCGAGACAATAACTTTACTTTTACGCACTAACATTTCTGGGTGCAATTTAACTCTGGTAAATTTGCATTTTAGTGTCTTCAAATTTCAGACGGAAAGAACAATTTCGATCTGAACATTTACGCGCATAGTTGCCTGCCTATTTTCTGAGGACACGAACGCCACAGTCTCTAGTCCAGCATTGTGTACTGTTTCCCAGGTGTTGAGCTGTGACATAATACAGTTGAAGTGCGGAGTGAGTGGGAAATGACATAGTTATGGAGTTAAGATAACCGGAGAGTTGTACGTGGCTGAATGGAAACTGGTTTTCACGGTCACAGCAAATTACCCCAACTGTTGTAAATAGTAACTAGCAGCTTGCATTGACCCAGTTGTAATACCGTAATTGAACAACCAAACCAGCAGAAACAGGAAGACGCAGGGAGAACACGTTTTCTATGCCAGGATGGAGAACCACGGACTGAACGAGTTCCAATTTGAAGGCATCACAGTAAATATGGCTGGCTAGAAGGATTGGGAGCCAGCTGACCGATAGAAGGCGGCCGAATCAACAAAAGATGAGTATTAGATTTGCAGTGTCATAATGTATTTTGTGCACTTGTTTTAATGTAGCCAAGGGGATAGGTTAGTTTCTTTTATTATTTAATTCCAGAACGTTTAGCTGTTGGTTGGAAGGACTATGTCCTATTTCACTAAATGTAAGGAAGCTTGTATATTATTTTAAATGTAAATAAGTGTAAAGTACATGTGGGCCGAATGCATGAGGTCACAGCTTGCCTTTGCTTTTATTGAGATTTTATAGCTGAGTGGTTAACATAATTCTTTTTACAAGTCAGTCTCTTGCTTTTAGCCTTCTTTATTATTGATTTGTTTTCCTTTGAGATCTGAGACGCAGTGAACGTCTCGGGGCTTAAATGTAAAAAGGATTTAAATTAAAGTCAGGAAGGACTAGATTCATTAGACAATGGGATTTCAAAGCGTATGAGAACATGCCGTCAAGTTTTCTCTGATTTATTGCATGAAGTGTGGATGAGAACGTGTGGGATGGTGGAGCTTAGATCCACGACGTTTGTTAGCATCATCTTCATGATTATTTGAATGTAAATATACATGAATTTGTGATTGGTTCACGATTTCCTTGATTGCAGTTTCGTATTCCAAGTTTTGAATATTATAACCAGTTTTCTTTAAATCTCACTATTCTTATTTTTCTTATTATTATTAATGCGATCGAGTTCGAAGTGAGCGTCGGTGACGCGATAATCTGAACCAATGACAAGGTAGCATTATTCCAATATTGGCTATACATTGGTTAAAGTGAGAGATGTGCCCTGAACGAGCATAGGACAGCGTCTGTGGAGGCATTATTGAGGTGCTCATGTGGTAATTTCTCAGTTTTCTAATTACTGTATTCTTACGGAATTGGCCATTTTATTTAAAGTTTAACTTTATGAGCGCGAGTGCTCTGGTATGTGAACAGCGCGGTATTGTTTATATTGGTACCAGTTTTGGCAACTTTAGGACATGTGATATTTTTTTGTGATGATGAATAAGGGAATGCATTCGTCATTCTAAAAGGCCTGCATTTTCATGATTGAGTAACTAGCCTCGGGTAGACTTGTGAGGAGCGTGTGTTAAGGGTTGGACCCTGGATGTATTTGGTACCGTATCTGCTGCAAATTTTGGGAGATTGAATCTCTGCCTTTGAGTCATTCCACCGCATGGTAGGCGAGGATGATGTGTGTTTCTACTGAGGGGCGTTTTGTATAGCAGCCTAATTTATTGTGTTTATTGGTGTTTGTCCATGTCACTACTGTTGTTGAAAATCACAACACTTAGTTTTGACTTGTCTTTTATGATATGACCACGCTGAGGATTATGTGTGTCATGTAATTTTTTGCAGAGACCAACGGTGAGTTATGTGTTGATGGTAAAAGCTGACTCTGGTTATTTTCTTAAATTTTGTGCCATGCAATTTATTTTAGGAAATCACGGTGATTTATGTGTGACATTGTAAGGTCCACCAGATGATTGGTTTTATGTCATGTAATCTATTTCAGGATCCTACGTTGAATAGGAAGTGATTGCTCATAGTGTAAAATTTATCTCATTAATATTTTCCATTGAGACTGTGTGTGAGTGAGAGTTGCCTTTTCTTGATGATGCGTGGAAAATATGACACTTTTTTTTGTTCTTTGATTTGTGTATATTGTGCAATTTATGTGGTTTTTATTGGTGTGTGGTTCCGTTCCACAGTTGTTTTTTTTTTTTGTGTGTGTGTTCATGAGTATACTCATTATCGAGGTGTATATACTGGTAGGATGTTTTATCACTCAGCGTATGTTTTATTGTGTACTGTCGGATTAGGTATTTTCACTCCAAAGTGCATTAAAAGTAATCTTTTCTTTAAGGTTAGGGACCTCACTGCAATGTAAAGTGTGCAAGAATGGGGAATTACTCATCTAAAGTGGAAAGCGTGGTGCAAGCATGCGGGCCACAGTTTTTAGTGCTAAGTTTAGGAATTTTCTTGCTAAATGTTAAGTATGTGTGTTGGCATACACTTGTTATAAGCATTGAGAAAGATCTGAGACATATTTGTTTTTGGGTCACATTTAATGATTTTGTTACATATTTTGTTGTTTTCCTCTAAACTGATGTCATGCTTCACACTGGATATATGTTCCCCATCAAATCCAGGGATAGTCTGTGGCAGATTACCCTGATGGTAGAAATGGCGAGCAATATACAATTACTCCAAGGAATGGATATTGTTGACAAGCTTTGGTCACTGGGATGTAAGGAAGGCAGTTCAGGTTAACAACTTGTAGGATTCCAGTAACATACAGCAGATTCAGGAGCTCAAATGGATTGTATTGCTATCCAAGGGAAACGGCAGACGAAAATGAGGGCTACTGAACTAGACAATGGGTGGCTATATTTTTAGAAAACAGAACTCACAGAATTAGAGTAGGGACAGTATTCATCATCATCATCATCATCATCATCATCCAGCACTTCTCGACCTTCCTCTCTCCTTCTACCATTCTGTCCCAGACCATGTTTCTTCTTCTTCTGGCACTTCTCTTTACTGAATCGATCCATATTGTTCCAACTTCATCTGTTTTGGTATTCTTTCTTCCTCTTTCATATCACACTTCCAGACAAGGTTTCTTACATCTCCATTCTGCACTTGCTACCGTCAACAATTTCAAGACTTACAATGTCTTTCTCCTCTCAATATCACCAAGGTCTTGCTTTTCTCTGTGCTGATTTTCATACCACACTTTTCAATGTTCTTGTTCAGTGCTCGTTTCCCAGACCGCCTTTGTCTCCTTTAGACATTAGACAGCGCACTCCAGTTTCATTTCTAAACCATTCCGTCTGTACGCTGCTCACACAGTTTGTGTACCCAGACTCTTTTTGACCATGGTTTCCTACACCTGCTCCCCAACACTATCACATACCTTTGTTAGATCTATGAACGTCATATCGACATTGTTTCCTTATTCCCAATTCTTTTCCATTAATTGCCTCATGCTGTAGATTTTCTACTTCTAAAGCCGTACTGTTCCTTTTGCAACTCTCCTTCTAGCTTTCTTCTCATTCTCCTCTCAAATAGCCTTTCCAGTATTTTTGCCACTTATAATGAGACTGTAATTCCCCTATAGATATCACACACATTTTTTGTCCCCCTTCTTAAAAACTGGTATTATTATTCCCTTTCCGCAGTCTTCTGGCACACATTTCTGCTTCCATGCGCACTCTAGCAATTTGTTTAACTCCTTGCCTTACCTTACCATCGAGTGCCCTGTGTTATCGGCGAGAGAGTGAATACAGCATTAAAATACTTTTTATATTACAAGGAAGTCTCTTATCGCTGTACGTACATCATCTTTCACTGTATAACCACTGTATTTGAGATAACTGAACAGCTGTTGTCGCAATTATTCAGTCAGTAAAGATGAGTGTGCGCAAACCTATAACCGAGCGGGAAGTTCTGGATAATTTACTACATAGTGATTGTCATCATATATCATTCGCATCCTTACATATTCTCTGGAAACCTGCACACTAACATCAAAGAATTGTAGTTAGATTCAAGCCTGTGAAATGAAATTTTTTAGAACTGCCCTCCAAAAGACACGACTTGATCATGTGAAAAATGATGAGATCCGATCTAACCTTGGTCTAAATGAATCAATGGAGGAAAGACTTAGGTCATCTAGACTTAAATGGTTTGGGCATGTTAAACGAATGAATAGCACAAGGTTAAAATGTGCTTATTTGGAAAAGAGAATAACAGGTAGAAGACCAGCTGGAAGACCAAGAAGAAGATGGATGGACCAACTGAGGGAAGACGTGGAGAGAAGAGGATGGGATTGGGAATCTGTCATGGACAACAAATTTTTTTGAATAGGCAACTTTGGAAGACGCTCGTTTTCAAACACCCTACCCGGCTCGCTGGAAGGGCAAACTGATGATGATGATGATGATGATGAGTGATTGTCATGAAGACCATAATATATATGCAGACGTAAATATTGCGACTGTAAATGTTCCCGCCCACCGTAAAAAACAAAAAAACAAAGTCGAAATCTATGTGTCCATTACAAGATATTTCTACAAAAGTGCAATTTATGGGAATTCCTGAGGTAAATCCTATTTTTCAAAACAATGAACTTACATTCTAGATCAATTTCCCGCTGATGAGACAAACAGATATGATGAGTTTATGTCCTACAGTATATTTTTTCGCTGTAATGTAGCAAATTTCAATGAAATAGTTATTTATGGTGCGTTGGCCTTGCTGCCTGGCTCGTGACATTTGTTAGGTGCTACTACTCGCAGCAACTCCCTAATTATCTTCACGCCGTTCCAAGATTCCTTGTATTTCTAAACTATTGACGGTGCCAAGGAGCGAACCCAGGTTGCCGTAACGACATGGTAGAATTCTAGACCGGAACCGCAGTGGGGGGTCTGTTTAATTCTGAGTATTTATGTACTGGTTTCCCATTATCTGCGCGGAGATAATATTTAAATACAGCCATGTCTGCATCAGAATTCAAATGGTGAAACACAGGTTTAGAGCACGTGAGCAAAGGGGTTAACAGGTCCTTCCTCATTTTCATTCCACCTTAACATCTTCTAGTGTTGAGACATCACACTGTCTCCTCTGCACAATTTCTCACATTCAGCATTTTATCAAAATATTCCTTCCATCTTCTTTTTATTTCTTCTGCATGTGTTATCCACCTTCCTCTTTCATCAGCTTTGTATAAACTCTTTCTTATTTGTGTAATTCCATACTGCATTCTACTACTGCCAGCTCCATCTGTTTCCTTCATTTATGTAAATTCTTCCAAACTTTTTTCTTCTCTTGCATTTCCTTTTATTATCAAGATAGTTACCTTTGCTTTCTTGTCTAACTCATTGGCTGAATGGTCAGTGTTCAGGCCTTCGGTTCAGAGGGTCCCGGGTTCAATTCCCGGCCGGGCCGGAGATTTTATTCGCCTTCAATTAATTCTTCTGGCCCGGGGACTGGGTATTTGTCCCAACACTTCCGTCTTCATATTCAGACAATACACCACACTACCAAACACCACAGAAATACGCAATAGTGATTACTTCCCTCCGTATAGGGTTGGCGTCAGGAAGGGCACCCGGCCGTAAAAAAGGCCAAATCCGCACGCGTTCAACACACATAGCACCGGTGTGGGAAAAGCAGTAAAAAAAAAAAAAAAACTTCCTTTTGCTTTCTTCTCTATTCCATTCTTGCCATGTTTTCTGTCACTGCTGCTCTCACCTTCTCATTCCACGAAACCAAACCAAACCCCACGGCGCAACAGCCCCGAAGTACCTTGGCCTACCAAGCAACCGCTGCTCAACCCGAAGGTCTGCAGATTACGAGGTGTTGTGTGGTCAGCACGATGAATCCTCTCGGCCGTTATTCTTGGCTTTCTAGACCGGGGCCGCCATCTCACCATCAAATATCTCCTGAATTGTAATCATGTAAGCTGAGTGGACTTTGAACCAGCCCTCAGGTACAGGTAAAAATCCCCAACCTGGCCGGGAATCAAACCCAGGACTTCCGGGTAAGAGTCAGGCACGCTACCTCTACACCGCGGGGCCGGCTTCTCATTCCACTATAGTGTCTCGTCGATGTGCTACCGCAGATACACTCTGCCCCACTTACAAATGCCCTTTTGAAGTTGGACCATTCACGTTCCACACTCCTTACTTTAGTAACTGAAATTTGTTGTTTCAGTCTCTCCAGAAATTCTTCCTGCACAATCTTATCTTTTAATTTTGACAGTTTTATTTCATTATCTCTTATCCCTTTCATTTTTCCACTTCTCCCACCCTCATTTTTGCTATCAGAACTCTATGATCCCCATCGAATGCTTCTCCTATTAAAGCTGTTTACATCCATCAACTGTCTGTGATTTGTCCTTTCCACCAGAAAGTAATCAATTATTGATTTTATTCTTCTGTCACCCCAGCCATATCTTGTAATTTTTGAAAAAATGTGTTGCCCACAATCATTCCATTCCTCTCACAAATCTGAACCAGTTTCTCTCCTTCTTCATAGTTTTCTTTTCCGTATCCATATTGTCTAATTACTTCTTCCGTTCCTACCTGTGCATTAAAGTCTCCCATTATAATCACTTCCTCCTCTTTGTTTGTTGTCTGTGTGAAGTCCTTGTTACCTATCTACACACAATATTTTAATCACTCAGACACAGTTTTACTATAAAATTTCTACTTCATCACAACAAAAATACAGCAGCTGACTGTTCACCTCAACCAGAACACACTGACTACCAGGAAGTAGATGCAGATGTTGATTCCCATACGGAATCTGAAATATTTGTCCCGAATGCATAAATTTATAATACCAATATAAATGGTCCGTTATTGGACATTATACTTCTTTTTTTTTTTCCAGCTAACTCATTCCTGGTTGCCAACGTTTTGCCCTCGTGTGCTAGGTTCCTACCTAGCACACCTACCAAGACGCTGGCTAGTGCGTACTGTGGAGGCCACTGCGTAGGCTACTGGCAACCAGGAACTTTCTTCATTGTTGGGGATATTTTGGTTGGAAACTGTCCCCAGTGCCTCCCCTGAAGTCTCAGTGGTGTATCCCCACGGCTTGGGCATCCTCAATTGGATAGTCAGGCAAGGTCACACTTGCCTATGGCTGTTCGGCCAAACTGATCTGGAAGCTGGTAAAGCTCTTGTCAGGGTCGAGGAGGCGATGAATGACGTTAGAATTCAGAAGTGTCATGTCTAGCACGTAGAAGTACACTATATATGTTTGTATACTTCCTCATCAAGAGGAATGATGCGAGTCTCTGGTCAAGATTGGGTCTGAACTACCTCTTGCCATCATACTTTACCACTTCACTTCATCCAAAGATACAGGAAACCAGTGTTCCTCTTCATATGATATTACCCTTTTTATATCCTCGGCAGCTGATGAATGAAATGGCGTATGGCTTTTAGTGCCGGGAGTGTCCGACGACATGTTTGGCTTGCCAGGTGCAGGTCTTTCGATCTGACGCCCTTAAGCGACTTGCGCGTCATGATGAGAATGAAATGATGATGAAGACGACACATACACCCAGTCCCCGTGCCAGAGAAATTAACCAATGATGGTTAAAATTCCTGACCCTGCGGGAATCAAACCCGGGACCCTTGTGACCAAAGGCAAGGCCGCACTAGATAGACAGGCCACAAGGCTCGGACCGTGACGTCACGAGAGTGGCTGGCGTTCAGCATGGCAGTGTAGGGCCCGCTCTCACTTTCACCATGATATTTTCATTTATTCAACCTTAACGATATAAGGACACTCCTTCAATTGTGGCTTTACTTAGGCTTGTATACTACACGAGTTTTATGCGGGGAGAAAACTGGCTGGGCAGTATATGTACATTTCTTTACTTAAAATTATGCTGACATCTGTCACTTGTAACTGTACACGGTATCATATAAAAGATTAGAACGCATAATACGTATACAAATAGTTGTAGGAAAATACATAACGGCAATTCACAACAATAGTCACAAACCTTTCTTACAATTCCTTTATTTTCCTGAGGATTTCTTCTTCTTAGCCATGAGTTTGTCCACGGTAACTTTTCTATTGTTATTCAATAATATATTACAAAATACGTATATACATATGTCAACGAAATGTTTCAAACTATTTATTTAATCACTGCATGTTTTAAACATGACGTTTTCATTTTCCAGAACATTGTTGGCAAGCGAAATCAGATTTATACTCTGAGAATCCTCATGTAAAAACATTGGTAAACAGGTTTACATTTTGCAGCTCTAAAAGAGTCTGGTACAACACCTTTTGGTCCAGGGCAGGAGCAAGCCAAGGCCGCACTAGATAGACTCGGATAGACATTTTTTTGTCTGACTCAGGGTTGTCAAGTCAGGATAAGTTGTCAGCTTGATTAAGCCAGTTATTTATTAAGATTTAAATAAATGACCAGTATCAAACAATTATTTATTTTTTGTGTTTCGTCAAATGGGTTTTGAAAAGTGGTTTGTAAATTGCTCTTGCACAGCTTTTCAAGCATTATCCTACTAACACTGTTATTATTAGAAATTATGGCCTGTATCCGGAAGATAGTGGGTTCGAACCCCGCTGTCGGCAGCCCTGAAGATGGTTTACCATGCTTTCCCATTTTCACACCAGGCAAATGCTGGGGCTGTACCTTAATTAAGGCCATGGACGCTTCCTTCCAACTCCTAGCCCTTTCCTGTCCCATCGTCGCCATTAGACCTACCTGTGTCGGTGCGACGTAAAGCAACTTGGAAAAAAAATAATAATATGTATGCTACCTTATAAGCTATAGGCCTATCTGTTAATACTTTAAAGACTTGCAAAGTTAGTTCTTCTGAGAAATGTCACGTTAGGTTCTTACATGGAAACAAATCAACGTCTTTTTTTAAAGACTGGATGATAACATAAAAGTTTGTGCAGTTGTAGCTAATGTAGTGTTATTTTCTCCGCTTTTACTACTAAAAGCAACTCCCTCTACCTTTCCTCCTACCGGGCGATTTGGCCGTGCGGTTTGGGGCGTGCGGCTGTGAACATGCATCGGGAGATAGTGGGTTTGAATCCCACTATCGGCAGCCCTGGTGATGGTTTTCCATAGTTTCCCATTTTCACACCAGGCAAATGCTGGGGCTGTACCTTAATTAAGGACACGGCCGCTTTCTTCCAGCTGTTAGGCCTTTCCTATCCCATCGTCGCCATAAGACCTATCTGAGTCGGTGCGACGTAAAGCCACTAGCAAAAACAAAAACAAAAAATAAAACCTTTCCTCCTTTATAGTTCAGCTCATGTTTTACGTAGACTCCATCCAACAAGTTACAAAATCTTTCATGCTCCTTTAACAATTTTAGTTTCTTTTTCAAGTAATTCCAATGTGAATCATCAATACCTGAATTTCCCGTGCCTAGTTTTGCAGTGAAAATGAAATGAAATGGCGTATGGCTTTTAGTGCCGGGAGTGTCCAAGGACAAGTTCGGCTTGCCAGGTGCGGGTCTTTCGATTTGACGCCCGCAGGCGACCTGCGCGTCGTGATGAGGATGGCCCCAGTGCCAGCGAAATTAACCAATTAAGGTTAAAATTCCCAAACCTGCCGGGAATCAAACCCGGGACCCCTGTGACCAAAGGCCAGCACGCTAACCATTTAGCCATGGAGCTGGACAGTTTTGCACTAAAAGACTGTGAATAACCGGGCGAGGCATTGTAAGAAACAATGACTGTCTTATCTTCTTTTACGCTCCAGGAAATGCGAAAAATATTGAAGTGAACCATCTTATTAGTGTACAGGAGTAAGATACTTTCTTTGCAAAGGGTATATTTAACTGTTCCTTACAAAATTATAATTTATCAGTAATGATGCACTCATCAACTTCACTTTCAATTTCATTGATTATTTTGTGCACAGATTCTATTTTGTCGTGGACAGTCACTTTTGAGTTACAAGCAGGTCTAAACAGGAAGTTACAAATACTTTTCTAATTTGACCATTTTAATATTTGGCTGCCGTCACCTAATGCATGTATATCAGGGTTATCACTCATGAAAATATCATGTTTAATGGCTTTAAAATCAAGAGCCTCGTTTAATGTTAAGGAAATACCAATTTTTGGAATATTTTCCTGAGTCATATACATTTTGAAAATACAGAGACTTTGGCTGTTAAAATTGATGAAAACTTTGTCCAAATCTAATTTGCGTTTAATACTGAAATTACCCTGAACGTCATCGAAGTCCTTGATCCTGCCATATTCTTCCTCAGCTTTCTTTCTTTCCTTCCTCTTCCCGTTTTTCAATTTCTTCTTGTCATTGAATAGGATTTTTGCTCGGTGTTGGAAGATTTTTAGACATATAGGCAGGCACATTTTCAAACTTAGGAATAGCGTCGTTTGAGAGTTTTAAATGGTTATGTTTTACAGTTAAAATAGACTCATCAGGTCTTTTAACAGAATCGTCCCTAATTACGAAACTTCGTTGAAGTGTTTTATGCACACAACACGAGCTTGCTGAAGGGATGAATTCAGTTCCATGGATGGCTATGATCCACTTTTGTTTACGAAACAAGTCAGTAGGAAACTTAAACACTGAAATATTAGGCTGTTTTGAACTGTAGTTGATTCTACAACCAGGTATACAACACGACGTGGCCATAATTCACAATGTTGACACACGTTTAACTCATTCAACACCATCGATAGCCTCACTGCTGCGAGGTTCAGATCAGCCTACAAGTCACTGGCGAGCCTTATGGCCTGTCTATCTAGTTGGAGCCGGCAGTTCGTTCGGGCATTGTCCTAGGTGCCTTTGAACAACACTATTATTCACCAGTTGCGACGCATGAATGATACTCTGGAGTATTACTTACATGCCTCCAGTTCCATTCCCTATCATGTAAAATATGATTAGAAGCCGTTGGCGTGGCATCAGATGTAGATTTAAAATTCAGTAACATATTTGACAGCAAAAGTGCACTTGGTTCACCCCTACCAGCGCTCACCTCACTGTCACACGAACTACTTTCACTTCCATTCAATTCTTCGTAGCTTATTTCTATATCAACGTCACTCTCTTCTAAAAATTCCCTTATAATCGCTTTGTCACTCAACTCGGAGGCAGCCATGATCTCGCTTACGATGAGGTTGCTAAGATTCAGGTTATTTTTTCCATGGAATAACTGCACAGAAGTGTTTATCGAATACATCAAGAGAATAAAACAGTGCTTCCATCTATCAAGAGGTTACCTTACTAATATCAAATCTTCTCACAAAGGAAACCGGTTTGGAGCGGGGACAGAGATAAACACTATGCGCAGACGGGGAGATCCGTCTTTGTACCGGAGTGAAGTCGAGAGCCAGGACGGACAGATCCGTCAAAGTACGTCAAGTGGTTAAGGTGTGATATCTGGTGTCACATGCTCCAGGGTGCAGGGCGACACCACACTTCCTGCAGTACCATCTTGTGTCACATACTTTTTTTCTTTTTGAGACAAACTCTACATCTTCTTGTGGGGTAAGGGTCAGTTTTCAGTGGTGGAAACTTGAACAGAACATGTTTATTCACTTTTCCATCCAGACGTGACGGGGGGGCTGGTGAATGGAATGCGGTGAGGTGGACGCTAGTGATGACGTGTTGGAGAGAGCTGGAGAGGCTGAGACTGGGACAGTGGCAGGAGGATTATGACCTTCAAGATAGTATCTGGAAACTGTCTGTATGAACTGTAGATAGGTAATGTTTGTCTGGGTATTGGACTTCTGGAAGAGATGGAAAGAATTAAAGAGTAGTAAATAGAAGAAAACCTATTTCGGCCATTTACAAGTTTTTCTCATGAAGGGACATAGAGCAAGGTCTGAACTGTTTACACAGTTAGTGCTGTCGCTAAAATCATCATGATACTTTCAAATCTGTTCCAGGATAGAGGAACACTGTCTGGTATTTCAACATTATCGCGCACTGTTGTTTCATCCTCATCACTTTCACTATCTAAATCTGGGATGAGTTCATCACCAGATCATTTCAACAGATATAAACTTAATGCTCGCCATACTGTGTCTTACTAGTGGCACCAACAAAACAACACTGGAGGCAAGAGGGCGGGCCTGGGCAATTCTAGGGAGAAATTACTGATGGCTGAAGTTACACCAGATTACGACTGTCTACTGCCCAGTGGTAGTGTTGGCAGATCCTGGGACTAGGGATCCGTATTGACTGTGTACCTCGTTCAATTACAATCTAAAAGACTGATTAAGATGATAATGCTGCTTGTTGTTTAAAGGGGCCTAACATCAAGGTCATTGGCCCCTAATGGTACGAAATGAAATGAGAAACAAAAAGTTCAAAATCATCCACTGACCAAAATAAAAAATGTCATGAAGAATGAATAGATGGACACGAACCCCAAAAAAGAACACAAAAAAAAAACAGTGGACGACTCAAAAAAAGATCTAAATAATAGTGTTACTGAACAAGGGACCACTCATAAAGCACAATCTTGAATCGAGGATGCTTGATGTCTAAAGGGGTCCAAAATCCGGGTCAAAGGCCCCTCAGAATGGTACTTATCGCTTGTAAAGTAGAACCATGGTATCTGTCATGTTGGGGTACTAATCAAAAATAGCGAAGACTCATGGTGTTCCACACATTATGGTACTACTCACAAGTATTGTACGTCGCACAGGTAACGCAGACCCATGGTGTTCTCACACAATGGTGCCACTCATAGCCAACGCAAACCGATAGGGTTCCTCACCTAGGTGTACTAATCACGGGCGCCAGTATTCCTGTACTGTTCTTCACATAGTAAGTACTAATCACAGGCAACACAGACCCACGGTGTCGCTCCTGTGGGTACGACTCATGGGTACTGGAAACCCACAGTGACCCTCTCTCTGCTGCTACTAAGCACAAACCTATTGTGTACCTAATATTGTGGTACTACTCGCAAGTAAAGGCGACCCATGGTGTTCCCTGCATGACGGTACTAATCAAAATTAGTTTCATGGTTCTCATACAATCATCCCTTGGTCACCCCTTTTAGTCGCCTCTCACGACAGGCAGGGAATACCGTGGGTGTATTTTTCGTCTGCGTCCCCCACCCGCAGGGGGTAGAGAGAGAAAAAAGAAGAAAAGGAAGGGATTCATCACTTCGAAAAATGAAGTAATGGAGGAAAAAGGCAAGGGCCACGAAGGGCATGAAAATGAAAGACTCCCTATAGAGCGTTCCAACCTTAAATTGCAGTACAGCAGTAATGGGATAATTCCGTCTCTTTCCTTCTCCCATGTTTTGCGGGTAGCGCTGTCCTACTCTAACGCAGCGGGTTTGCCAAATATCCGTAAATCAGAATGTTATCGGTTAAAATGGGTGAATATCGTGTTATGTACAGAATTTCAAGGCGCATTTGATGCCGTTAACAGAAAAAGTGTAAAAAAATAATTTAGTGTGAAAGTGGTAATATAATGGAAAGTTTCGCCAAATGAAAAATCTTCATTGCGTAGAACTTATCATGTCATAACTCCTATTTTATATTCATTATTTTCCTAATTTTTTCACTGCTGGTAAAGCAACATTTCAGCTCGATGTGAATAAGTTTATATTTAAATTTAAATGAAAACAAAATGCAGTATATGCGTTTATTTTCAGTCATGTTCAGGGAATTTTATGTGCAGGCACGAAAAATTCAGTCGCTGGCCAGCGTCTTTCCTACTGAATTTGCATGGGGGGTCAAAGCGAGGCAAATGGTCTTCAGATATGGTAGTTATTTTTAAAACAATCCCGAAGTTCTTATCTTGCTTAGTTCTTAATTTGTAACAGGAAGAATATCTCCTTGAATTTTGGTTTCGCGCGTGACTCGGCTGGCTGTCTGGCTGGCTGGCTGAAGTACCGGTGGTGATCTCCCAAACATGCGCTTTTAGCATTTCCAGACAGTCGCATGCAGTGCAGTGCAGTGCTCATTTCGTCAGTAGTATGTATAATAGTGATTAAATACATATCAGTGACATATGTACAATTCTTGAGGAAAAGTGTATTTCGTTTGTGTTGTTCGTGAGTTCGTGCTCGTGCGTGGGGATCTAATTTCGAAGAAAATGTGCAGAATGATCATGGCGTGGTTAACGCAAAGCAAACGGTCTTCGGATATGGAAGTTATATTTAAATCATACCTCAAGTCCTTATCCCGTTATCTCTTAATTTATGACAGGGAGAACGTCCCGTGTGTTTACGTTTCAGGAGTGACTCGGCTGGCCGAGCTTTTAAATACACTGACAGCCGTGCGCAATGGTGTTTATTTAATCAGTATTATAAGACTGATTAAATAAAGATCAGTGATATATAATATTTCATGGTGTGTGGCCTCCGAAGAGGCTGAGTGCAGGTCTTTCGAGTTGACGCCGCATAGGCGACCTGCACGTCTGTAAGAATGGGACCCTACCTGTGATGAATTCTAATGCTGAAGACGGCACACACACCCAGCCCCCGAGCCATTCGAATTAACCAATGAAGGTTAAAATCCCCGACCCGGCCGGGAATCGAACCCGGGGCCCTCTGGACCAAACACCAGCACGCTAACCATTTAGCGATGGAGCTGGGCAAAGTCAGAGATAAATGTATAGTTCTTGAGGACAAGTGGATTATGTTTGTTGTGTTTGTGTAGTCTGTGTAGTTGTCAGTTCGTGCTCGTGCGGGGGGTTCTTAGTTCGAAGAAAAAGTGCAGAAGGATGTACAGTGGATCGTCAAATTAAAAAGAAACGTTCCGTAGGTAAACTCAGGGGAAATGAACGCAATATTATAATGAGTGTCCTGGATTAGTTCTTTAAGAATATGAATATGAGCAGTGCAGTCAGTGAAACAGCTAAAGCTACAGGTTGTTCCGAAAGAACAATCTATGCTATAAGTAAGGAACACACACATGGTCCTTTGCGAACTCCCGCAAAAAAAAGCAAAAAAGGGAAGGACGGCAGGAAAATGTAAGGAAAATTAAATAGGCCTATGATGAAATTGTGCGAAGTAGAGTGCGTCGGGTGGTTCACTCTCTTTTATTTGCTAACATACTACCGACATTGAACGTGATTTTCAGTCGGGTAAATGGAGAAGATTCTTTGCCACGATTTTCCAAAACTACGTTGTATCGCTTCTTACATGATATAGGCTTCCGTTATTTAAGACGGGGTAATAAAGCAGCTTTCATTGAAACCGATGAAATTATTAATTGGAGGCACAGATATCTCACGGAGATAAAACGTTTGAGGGCACAAAATAAAGCTATAATTTACACAGATGAATCGTGGGTAAATATTGGGAAGACAGTGACAAAATAATGGAAGGATACGACAGTGAAAAGTGCATGGCACGCCGTCATTGAAGGGGTAAATTAGGGACTTAGGCCACCGAAAAGCCGAGGACCGTGATTTGCCTTAGTCCACGCGGATAATGAACATGGTTTTATTCCAAATGTTGAACTAACATTTTTATGTCATAAAAACATGAGACATTTGGGCAAATTATGTGAACGAAGTAAAGAAAAATGAAAGAGATTTGTGGAAAGCAGACGAATTACAGGACGATGTCGACGATGAAAAGTTTTAATACGACTTTCTTCATCGTCCGGATCATCCTCAAGTTCATCTCCCGAACCCGGTTCATTCAAAGGGGGAACATCAGGCCTTGCAGAAATGATAGAATGTGTACGACCAATGTCTGAGAGCAACGCCCGTGATTAAGGTATGTTCTTTTATTTTACCATCCTACAAATATTAATTTATGAATGAATGAACTTAAAATTACAAAATTAAAAACGAAAAATGTGTGACTGTGACGCCCTGTTTGAGTCACACTCGAGCGTGATCTTCACGGGTCGATTTCGCAACAGCGCGCTCCATCTATGCTGTACTGCAATTTAAGGTTGGAACGCTCTATAGGCCTCGAGTTCTCTAATATCGTCGGGGTCGGAAAAGAACAAGAGTCGACCAAGGGAGGTCGGACAGGATAGACAAAAGTGAGGAACCTGGCACAAGTAAGTGGAAGCAATACCAGGACTCAGCTAAGGGCCCCGTGGTCGCCAACCCACACTCCCAAGTTGAGGGCCCCTTGGGCCCCTTTTAGTCGCCTCTTACGACATGCAGGGGATACCGCGGGTATATTCTTCGTCTGCGTTCCCCACCCACAGGGGGTAGGGCGTTTGGTCCGCAAGAGGTATTTTATTTCCCTCAAGTCCGCCGGCAAGCCAGTTAGGAGCCCCCTATCCGCCACCTGGGATGCGCCGATTTGCTGATCACTACAAGTTCCGATCATATTAGTTTCCTTTACTTGTTAACTGTTCCTCAAATTCGAGTTACAGAGTAGTTTTTGCTTCAAGGGAGGAAATGTTTGCTTCGAGAAATACACGTGAAGAATAGGACAAATGTAAGTTAGTTCGAGATATCGACTGTATTATTATTCTTATGCATGTGTCATAAATGAGACTGATTAAGTACATTTTCTTGTAACCACATGAATGTTTTTTTAAGTTTAAGATTCTAAATTTAACGATCAAATCACGTTGTAACTGTAGCTATGCACGCCTTTTATCCTGTCCTTTTTTCACTTAGACCGTGGCGCAATACATGTGATGAAATCCAAGAATTAAAAAATCTTCCTATTTTTTTATTCCTAAAAGTTGGTACCTTTGCTGATATCTAATGTGTGACCTATCAAGCTTGCATCACAGTTAATACATTTAAGATTGTAAACTCCTGAATTTAGGAATTATTTAAGGTACTAGCAATGTGGGTGTTAAAAATATATATTAGCTTTAGGTCTTATTAGCCGGCCCCATGGTGTAGGGGTTGCATGCCTGCCTCTTACCCGGAGGCCCCGGGTTCGATTCCCGGCCAGGTCAGGGATTGTTACCTGGACCTGAGGGCTGGTTCGAGGTCGAGGTCCACTCTGCCTACGTGATTAGAATTGAGGAGCTATCTGACGGTGACATAGCGGCCCCGGTCTAGAAAGCCAAGAATAACGGCCGAGAGGATTCGTCATGCTGACCACACGACACCTCGTAATCTGTAGGCCTTCGGGCTGAGCAGCAGTCGCTTGGTAGGCCAAGGACCTTCAAGGTCTGTAGTGCCATGGGGTTTGGTTTGGTTTAGGTCTTATTCGTTTTAAATGCGACCCAGGCGAGTTGGCCATGCTGTTAGGGGTGCACACCTGTGAGCTTGCATCCGGGAGATAGTGGATTCAAACCCCACTGTCGGCAGCCCTGAAGATGGTTTTCCGTGGTTTCCCATTTTCACATCAAGTAAAAGCTGGGGCTGTACCTTACTTAAGGCCAAGGCTGCTTCCTTCCCACTCCTAGGCCTTTCCTATCCCATTGTCGCCGTAAGACGTGTGTTGGTGCAATGTAAAACAAATTCTTAAAAAAAGAATTTAAATGCGACATTAATATTATGCCTCTTAAACAAATATGTGATCTGGTGTAACTTATTGCTATTGAATGTGAATGATGCGTAAATGTTTTTCTTGTTGCGTTTGCTTAATATAGAGTTTGGCGTGCTTCTGATCTTATTAATGATTTTGTTAAAAAAGGTCTTATTGTATCCGCTGTGTTGGACTATGGTGTAAATGGTGTTTAATTCTTTTCCATAATTTCACCTTGATAGAGGATATCAAGAGCTGTATAGGCCAGACTGTAGAATGCTGCTTTTTCTTTCCTGGGCTCTGGGACGTACAGAAGTGAGTTTGATAACGTTGCTTGTCTGAGTAGGTTTACGGTAGACGTCATAAGCGAGATTTCCAATGGACCCTTTGGTTGTTAAATCTAAATAATTAAGGGTGTATTGTGTTCAGGTTATGTTTATCCCAATAAATTGATGGTTATTTTATGTTTTAAATATGCACTGATACATCGCGATAAAACCTTGGAGTTAAAGTGACCATAAAGAACCCTAATAAAAGATTTAAAAAAAAAAAATATTGAGGAAAATAAAAGTTGGAAAATTTTATAATTTCTATTACCACACGCTTACAAATGGAGTAAAAATGAACACTGGAGGGCACACATACATAATACAAGAACCAAGAGATGCATTTTGTTTGTTCTAAAAATATCTGGGCCAGGCTGAGTGGCTCAGATGGTTAAGGCGCTGGCCTTCTAACCCCAACTTGGCAGGTTCGATCCTGGCTCAGTCCAGTGGTATTTGAAGGTGCTCAAATACAACAGCCTCGTGTCGGTAGATTTACTGGCACATAAAAGAACTCCTGCGGGACTAAATTCTGGCACCTCGGCATCTCCGAAGACCTTAAAAAGTAGTTAGTGGGACGTAAAACAAATAACATTATTATTATTATTATTATTATTATTATTATTATTAAAATATCTGCAGGGGTGTCAAACATCCAAAATTGTAAAATCTATCATATTGAAAACTACAACAACAATAGCAATCGCACAAGAAACGACAGTGAAAATAAAGAGCCATATAGCTGATGACTGGCGAGCAAATTGGTGATCTCTCGGACTTCATGGACTGTGATTCCGATCAAGGTGATAAATCAAGTACCGATTTCGCCTCAGACAATGAATGTGACTGTACATACATAACCAAGCAACTGATGACCAGGAGAATCCTGCACAGGCTCCACAACATTTTTCCTCCCTTCTTACACAACCCTTCTTATACTTTGACGCGAGTATAGGAACTTCAAAGATCACTCGAGATTATCATTAGACACAACTCTCTGTAATGGTCGTCACTAAGATCATCCCGTATTTAACTAAAGGAGTACAATGAACACAGTTTACTGTATATGTCATGATCTCACATTATCAACACTGGAATCGTTCAAAATGTGATAGGTTTTGTGGAGAAAGAAAAGAGTTGTATTTGGCCATGTAACTTAATTATAAGGGTTCTTATCATTATTGTTAGATGATATTCTGGAACATTTCCGTCATACGCTGACTTTCGGAACAGGGCGTGTGTCAATTCTAGAAGTATGTTTTTACTAATTTTGGAAGATGGAAAGTTCGCAATTAGGGTTAGGTGATGTTCTGGAATATTGTGAAAACATTGCAACTTGATGATGGGTTCTGATTGGTGGATCTGGGTGGCTAGAGGTAAGCTTCTCTGGCCTGACTGGTTACCTGGTGATCGGACCGGGGCCAGCCTCGCCCTTCTTAAGAGAGCGAGGCAAGATTTCGTGGCCTTTTTCGTTTCTCGTGAATCCAGCAAACGGACGCACTTTGGCGATCCTCCCTCCCAGGATGGCCTGCCTTGGGGTAAGCACTGTTGGTTTCTTTTCCACCTTAATTTAAATTCAATGTTTGTATTTCTTCTCACACAGGAGTTTACCCCTACTCTCCCAGACTCGCCACTCAATTATTAAGATGCCAGAGCTTTTTAGCTGGGCCTGCCTGTTTGCTTTTGGAGGCATTCCCCTTTTCTTTTGGTTTTGTAAACAGTGTAATTAGTAGATTAGTTTTTTTCCCCTTGGGGTTTGCCTCCAGTAACTTTGCGTCACTTGATGCACGCTAGGTTTCCCTCTGCCCGATATCATAAGCGTTTTTGGCATCGGAGTAGCACGATTATTTGAAAACGCCGTAATTTTCACTTAATGTTGTCATGTGGTTCTTATTCTGCAAGTTGCATTATGTTTGACTTAAAGGAATAGTCCTTGAGATATGAGAACCTATTTTGTAATGTTTATTTTCGAAAATAATATCGCAGATCAAGGGACCACCGTTGATTTTTCTAGAAACCCGCAACCTACGGATCCCATTGGCCCATGCCTGCTCCACAACCTGATGTTCTTTTGTTTATATCTTATGTTTTGGTTTGTGCTAAAGGTGTTAAAATGCTGTGTAATTTAATTCTCCTTTACTATGCGTCATGTAGCCAGTTAGTTATCTGAACACGTTGATAATTTTTGAATGTTTTAAACATGTACTGATGATGGCTCTTTCGGATTGTAATGCATTTAATACTTTCATATTGTGATAGAATGAGGAGATCAGAGCTGTAGGGCCGTGTTGGGCACTTACACTTAACTCAGACGGACGGGCGGTGGGTGGACTGCCTGAGGAAGGTCATGTGAGCATCCTGCTGATGCCGAAGACCAAGCAAAATGCAAGAAGGCAAGATGGGAAAATGTCAGAAAGTTGTTTATGGATAATTTCTGAAAGCAATGGAAACCACACCCCCAATCCAGAATCCCTCAATATCAGAACTGCATCCTTACTGCACTTACCTCAACATCGTGATACTGAGCAAGAACTGCTTCTAGCTGACTGTTGAGGTATTTTTCTCTGTTATTTATTTTATCAAGAACTTGGGTTATTTCTTCCTGTAACTTATCTAGCTGAACCCTTGTCGTTGACAGGGCGTCCTCTATACCTTTGCGATGACTGATCATCTGTTCAAGTCGGGATCTCCAATCTCGGTTATCTGGAATGATGGGAGGAAAACAATAAATTATTAGGAATAATTAAGGGCAACTGAACGTGAAACCTCCACGTCTCATGGCCCATTAACTCATATAAAGTAGAACCTCTGTTAACCAAAACAAGGGATGGGAGGGTGTTTCGGATAATAATTGTAATCTTACATTAATACAAATATTATTTAATTATTCCTCCTATTCAATGCAATCAATATCATGAGTGTTAATTAACAACTTGCTCCAAGTTATCTTTGGTAAAGGCACTGAATTAATGCTCATGATGCAGTAAATTAGAAGGCATATACTGTAACAGGAAATGCCCATACTCTAGGCTTGAAGAGCACGCACGGTGGTTCATCAACGTACCATTTGTTTATCATTTTCGCTGTTTCGGTACCTTTCCTATCTTTCTAAAACTATGTTACATGTTGTTCTTACCTTTTTTCGGTCTGGCTACTTTTCGTTAATTGATTACAAGTTTCCTTCGACGTGCACTCATGTCACAAGTTAAACGGACTCTGTTCGTATTTTCCTTCACTTTTGCGCTGCCCTACGTCATTCCTTCTTGGTTTTTGATTGCTTGCAGCACCTTAACATGACTGCTTACATCACTGGCAGCTTTTCTCTTGATTGGTACCGACAGTATATCCTTCCGCGCTTTCTTGTCTTTTCATTGGTTCTTTTCGTTATTTGTATTTTGTACTGATTATATTTATTAATTGTAAATTTTTAAAAGATATTCTTTCTGGGTCCCCTTTTTTCTTATTATTTCGTTATTTTTTGTTAAGATTTCCATGCACAGTTTGTAAATTACTTATGTTAGTTTTGCAGTACTATGTTGCGTCGCATCTGGAATCTTCCTTAGTGCTATTTAAGGGACATGCCCACTGGAATGCTTCGCCTTATCATTCCGGATTTGGCCGGAATCGCCGCTGATGTTCTGCAGCAGCTACTATGCTGTACCTTCATTAGAAACATATTAACTTCACGCATATGGATTAGCGGCTTTTCTTCAGCGTGCTTTCTTTGCTGTAGTCAACTTGAGGTCATTTACCTCGCCTTCTTCGCTCAGGTCTGGTTCGCTTCAAGCATGACTGCCAGCCAGCTAGCTGCACTGACGTGGCCCTGTCGGCCTCGTACTTTACATTTGGACATGAAAACAACACCAGCTTAGGGTTTGGTCTTTGCACCAGGATCTACTGAATTATTTTTAATGACTGTTTTAGCTAACTGTGCCTATGGACACGCTTTATCCAGACGTCGGCTGGTTCGTCTAGAAACATATTAACTGCAGCTCTTAAATGAATAATGAAGTTACTGGACAAAAGGTCCCTCTTTCTTGAACTTATTACTCCCCGGCGGAGAATCGTGTGCAAAAATTCAATTCCAGAACTGTTCTGCTACAGCGTAAATTTTCTCAAAATTTCTTACATTTAACCCTGTTATTTTGATAGCTTTACCTTTATTAATTGTTCATAGTTATTCCACTTGATTCGGTCTGGTTTTTAACCAGCCTTCAACGTAATTCTATGGTTAAGAGTGTAATCTCATTTCACAGCTGTCGTAAGACACAGTCCTACTTATTTGTCCTTATTCGCACAGCCTGTGGCAACTTTTTAGCTCAAGGCCAAGTGCTGAAATATAATGTAATCATTGTTAAAATTTTCCTAATTCTTGTTGTTATTTCTAGATCATTTATTTAATAAAAATTGTAACTGCTGATTTCCTTTCTTATTTCCCGAGAAACCCTGGAAACCCCTTCCGGCTTTCTACTGTTTTCTTCACAGGGCGTGCACGGCACATTAAATTGATGTGGTACACAGAGTGAGAGGATTTGCTTTGAATGAAGTTCTAAAAATTTTTCAAAACTGCTCGTTTTATTGTGAAAAGTACAGTTCATATCACCTCAGTACAGTAGAAGATGTTGCTCTGCTACTTCTCTCGGCACCGTGGAACCACGTATACTCCAACGAGCAAAGCTCTACAAGTTCTAGAAATTCTGGAAGTTCCTGAAGATTTTGGAGGTCTAGGGGTTTGGTTCGACGAGATCACTCACTCGGAAGAATAGCGTGAACGCACGTACTTAAGCCCTTGGACATATAAGACGTGTTAGTCTGAGGTTGTAATTTCTGAACTGAAGAAAATAAATGCACTGATGCTGTATTGAATGTCAATGAAATCGAAAACAAATGTTTCCTTAAGGCAAATAAATGGTTCACTTGAGAAAATATAGCAATTAACTTTCATGCAGCCGAATGCCAATGGAATCGAACCCGCACTCTTTCAACGTACGTGACACTTGGTACAAATTATTATATTGTTCACAAATAGTTCACTTAAGCTTTTACCGTTCGAAGAATATAGCACAATTATTTGTAGAGTTCTACAGCTTTGTGACTGTTTTGCATGTATTTACAAAGTTAATTTATCACTGTTGTGATGCTTCACTTTGATAGAGGAAGTTTAATGCTTTGCCTGTGAAATTAATTCTGTTCACACGCACTGTCATGTTCACGTTCAGACACGAATAATAATGCTAGTAAGGCTTTATAATACTTTATAATGCTCCTAGTCCTGGGTTCATTTAAAGACACCGTGAAACTGTAAGTTAATTCACACGTGGACTTATGTTTTCCTAATATTCAAATTTCATTTGAAAGATACAAGTCTTAATGCACTGTTCAAAATTCTAAGTTCACTATCTACAGAAATACTTCAATCACTTTGAATGCAAGTCCTATCGCACTGTTCAGTATCCTATGTTTACTATTAGCAGAAATATTTCAATCACTTTGAGGTATTAACACTTGATTTAAAGATAGAAATTTCATAATGTTCCGTAATGAACTGTATCACCAATTCAATTGAAAACAAGAAATAAAGTGGTTCAACCTATTCAATACAAGGAAATAAGAAATGTAAATATTACATTCATATTTGATTAAAAGCGGTACTGGTTTCGACCTCTATTCTGGGTCATCATCAGCCAAGTAAATAAAAATATAAAACAATGCATAGGAAAACAATAAGTGAAGGATAAGTCTTTCACTAAAAGCAGTTCAAGAAGCACTATAACACTACAGGGATTAGCACTGCGTGATCTAAGATCCTAAAATCCTGAAGAAGTTGAAGATCAGTCATTTAAATGAAGCACGCTGCAAGTTTTTGAAGAGCAAACAGAAACCCCCAGTCCCCGAGCTAGAAGAATTAATCAGGCACAATTGAAATCCCTGACGCAGCCAGGAATCAAACCTGGGACCCTCTGAACCGAAGGCCTCAATGCTGACCATTCAGCCAATGAGTCGAACGTAATATAGCACAATATGAAATGTAAATATGTAAATCTATATCTATTTGTCTGTACATTGCTCAGAATTTGAAAAGAAATGAGATTTTTTGGTATAAAAATGTTTTGACGGGGTTATGGAAAGGGGTATAAGTTAAACGTTTAATGACTGGACCAAACTTGGAAGCTGTCAACCGATTTTCTCTTTGGTCATGCCACATCTGGTTAGCATGCTGCCCAAGAGTTAAAACCTCAATGGGACTACTATTTGATACTTCATAGGCTATTTCCTTCAAAAAGTTTTTACATCTTATTACAAGGACTCAATTTTCAACGTCGGGCAACTGCGCTAGTGGCGCATATTTCTCGTCACACTTTCCAGCTCTTTGTATTTTATTTACTGGTGGTTTCTGAGAAAATGCAAATCTCCTTCTTGATTATCTTTTCTCTTTGGCGAGAATATCTGTCTTGAAGACACTACCTGGGCTTCTGTTCAGTTTTCTCCAAGGACTGAGATACCAAGAGGGTCCAGCTGTGTGACTCAGCTCTGCACATATACATCTTCTCTAGAAAGATCCTGCACTAGAATAGTTCACGTGTTTCCCTCCTGTAAATGTAGCAATGATGCCCATGCACCTAAAAAAAGGTAAACATTCAAAACTGCAAATACAAAGTTTGGAAAATGATTCTATGATAAAGCAGAAGAAGAAGAAACGTACAAAAACCTAATACACTTTAAAAGTAGGTAATTTACTAAGAATACTTTCAAGACCTTTCAAATAGATGCTCTAAGCAATTTTATTTTGTGTAGCGTAATATAAATATCGTCCCCGGTCAAGAAATTCTTTCAGAGTAGAAACTGGAGCTAGATAAAGATGAGAGTTCTAATCCCGTCCCATTCTGTAATCCAGCGTGTAGCTCTGAGGCACTGGCGTAGCCAAAGGGGGGGGGGGGCAGTGGGGCCGGCCCCCCCCCAAAATATTTCCTGAAACTAGAGCAATGATCAGCCGTTATTTTACGTACAGTACGAACAACTTAAAAACGTACGCCGAAATGTTAAGTTAACGTAGCGACAAGAATCTACTAGCAGGGCTCAATAGGGCCATACATAATTATCCATATTTGTACTGCTTGAATGAAAGGAAGACACTTAGGATTGTGATGCGCGGGGATATTGCCCTGTAGAGGCCTCAGTATTGAGAATGTAACCGTGTGTTGACAAATGTCAAGACATGAAGAAAGGGGCAATTAGCAACGGATTACTCAGTAGGGGGCCGGAACGTGACCACCGAGATAACGGGGGGCCACGTCCAGAAACAGTTGCAAGCTTACAACATCATGTCAGCTTTTGCATATCGGTTCCAGGAAAGAACAATGTCCTAGGGATCCTCGGGTTGTACCGTGGTTGAGAGATGTGCTGTGTTTAAGTTGCAGCGCTGGGAAGACTGTGACAGGATTGTGAGCTGCACGTTAGTTCCTCATTTTGTGCCATATAAGTAACTTTTTTGAAGAGGGACCGTTCTGTCACTGAGAAGCCAACACCATGTGCATCCTCGGTAAGTTATGAAAATGTTTCTTTACTTTTAAAATAGCAAGACAATCGTGGAGTTGTGCCTAAGTTCGACAGGTAGGCCTATATATTTTGTCAAATGCCCGGGGACTGATTGGAACCTCAAATGGCACCATCAAAAGTGCGGGTAACTATTTTGTAATTGGCGGGCGTGATAACTCAGTTCCAATAGTTCTATCTTCTCATCAGGATGTCCCAGGCTTGAATCGCAGTCGATACATGAAACATTTTTAAAATGGGAAGTCACGTTCTATTGATATGGATTCAACTTAAAACACAGATCCCGTCCCTTACCTTTCTTTATACTTTTGAGCCATAATCGCATCATTTATGGTGGTGTATTTTGAGTATCCAACCATTCTTCGAGCTTACCTTGTACCTTAAATGGTGAGTGGATGCAGTGGCGTACCCACAAAATAATTTCAGTGGGTGGGGTGTAAGTCCAGGCCAGTAGTGTGGATACAACTTTCCTTGGAAGGGGGTGTGGACATTTTTTTATTTTTTTGTTTAGAATTTGCTTTACGTCGCACCATAGGTCATATGGCAACGACGGGAAAGGAAAGGGCTGAGAGTGGGAAGAAGCGGCCGTGGCCTTAATTAAGGTACAGCCCCAGCCTTTTCCTGGTGTGAAAATGGGAAACCACAGAAAACCATCTTTAGGGCTGCTGATAGTGGTGTTTGAACCCACTATCTTCCGGATGCAAGCCCACAGCTGTGCGCCCCTAGCCGAACGGCCAACTCGCCCGGTGGATATAAAAAGAAAGCTGGTCCTACCGAGTCCGGTGACGGACCTTCAGTAGATATTGTTGGTTTTGATTGTTACCATGTACAATCATAGCTTCTGTACTCTTAACATACATCAGCTGCATTATTGAAACTGTTCGTAAAATTGATATCATTCTTCGTTTGTGAGGAAGAAGAATATTTATTTTTTGTCTTCTTAAAAAAGGAACCACTTTCGTACTACACTCCGTGAAGGTGACTACCTTCCAGGCCGTAGATATTTCGATTACGGGAGACTCAAGGAAAACTCTACTGCACCCAAACAAGGTTGTATCCTCCCGATCCCATGCCGTTCTTAACTCTGTCAGTGCTGGGATTCGAATGCAGAATGCCTTAAGTCAAATTCGAAAATAAGGAGACCTAAAAGTAACCAGCCGGTCCCACGGTGTAGGGGTAGCATGCCCGCCTCTTACCGGAGGCCCCAGGTTCGATTCCCGGCCAGGTCAAGGACTTTTACCTGGATCTGAGGGCTGGTTCGAGGTACACTCAGCCCACGTGTTTATAATTGAGGAGCTATCTGATGGTGAGATGGCGGCCCCGGTCTATAAAGCCAAGAATAACGGTGGAGAGGATTCGTCGTGCTGACCACACGACACATCGTAACCTGCAGGCCTCCGGGCTGAACAGCCGTCGCTTGGTAGGCAATGGTGCTTCGGGGCTGTTACGTCATGGAGTTTGGCTTGGAAAAGTGAACAGAGAAGGATGCGACACCCCTGCAAGGCTCCTTAGCTTCCAGCTAGTTCTTCTGTCCGGCCTCGTGCATTTAGGACAGTAAGAAAACGTACGCCTTAATAAATGCTCCTCATAAAACCTTTGTAAAAATACTAACTGCATCTATTTATAACAATAATCACAAACGCCTCCTTTTCATGTGGCTCAGTTGGTTGTGTCTCTGTCCTTCTGAGTCCTAGTTCGCAGGTTCAAATCCCAGCTTGGATCGGTAACCCTTAAAACGGTGTTGAAATGGCTACAGCTCAGTGTCGTTGGTTTCTGACACGTTAATAAAAATTATACATACGAATATTAGCGTCACAAAACTCTATACTACTATATTCTGTATCCCAGGCTTGCGAGAAAAGTAATTAACAATTTACTTTACATCGCACCGACACAGATAGGTCTTATGGCGACGGTGGGACAGGAAAGGCTTAGGAGTGGGAAGGAAGTGGCCGTAGCCTTAATTAAGGTAGCATTTGCCTGGTGTGAAAATTGGAAACCACGGGAAAACATTTTCAGGGCTGCCGACAGTGGGGTTCGAATCCACTATCTCCCAGATGCAAGCTCACAGCTGCGTGGCCCTAACCGCGTTGGAAACTAATAGGACAAGGTAAACCGTACATAGCACATGTTGTAACGCGTGTTTTTCTTTACCAACTAACAAAATATACCCATACGCTTTACATTATTTATTTATTTATTTATTTATTTATTTATTTATTTATTTATTTATTTATTTATTTATTAGTGCCCTCAGTACAGTGGCGAAGTTAGGGCTCCAGGCCCTCTCGTACACTGAGATACTGAGATACTTAAAATAGTTAAAACTACATAAATTAATAGAACTGAAAATACATTTAAATAAATTACTTACTAAATTAAAATTAGAACTAATTAATATTAAAAACTCTTAAAAATGGCTAATCCTCAGGAACGCACACATTCATACTTCAACCATTCAGTCAGCTGTCCTCAGCAGGTAGTCTCGGCAGGTGACCTTAAATCGTGATTTAAAAAAGCTAGTTTCTCTGACCTGAACTGGCAGAGAAATACATAATCTGGCGACAGTCACCACAACTTGTCTATTAACGTTATTTGTCCGGTGCAGTGAAATAGAAAGAATGAATCTCGAACGTGTATTTAAGTTGTGAAATGATGATAAAAAGATGAATTTAGAAGAAATATAAATTGGCTGACTTTCAGCTGCCACTCTGATCACCATCGTTAAAGTGTGTAGCTGCCGACGTTTATCAGACATCAGTCATGAGACAGCCTGATAGTATGGGGTGATATGAACATCGTACCCGATATTGTAAATAAATCGCAGGCAGGAATTCAGTGCTCGTTGAAGTTTAAGTGTTTCTTCTCTCGTCATGTCAACTAAAACAACGTCACAATAATCAAGAATAGGGAGAATGAGTGTCTGTATTCGTTTGGCCTGTAGCTCAAATGGAAATACATCCCTCTGCCAGAACTTCCTCGTATACTAAACGTTCAAAGTCTTTAGAAAGCACAGTGAGTACGGACATAGGACAATAGTCAGAGGGTGATTGTGGGTCTAAACTCTTAGGTACCGATATAATATTGGCTGTTTTCCAGACAGTAGGGAAAGTTCCGTTTAGTAAACAGTAGTTCAATATGTGCGTCAGTATAGGCGAGATAGCACCCATAATGTTATGTATAAAAGTAATAGGAATATCATCTACACCTGTAGTCTTTGATTTAATCGAGTACAAAGCCTTTTAACCTGATTTTCTGTGACTCTGTGAAACACGAATAGTGGATTGGCTGGAGGAGAGGGCGGTGAGTTGGTGCAGTTAATTTGGGTAGGTTGAATATTTATTCTACTACAGTAATCGTTCACTTTGTTAAGTGGAATGTCAGGAGTTGTCTGTCTCTGTTGATGTTTTCCTATTTCCAGAGCTCTAAGCTGGTCCCGTGCATGATTAGAATTTAAGTTGTTAGCTAAATTCCGAAAATATATACATTTTTTAAAATTTCTGATTAACTGCTTTGTTTGATTTCTTAAGATGCGGTTAGATTCGAAGTCTGTGTCATCTAGGGTTTGTTTATAATGTCAAAATAACGAAGTCATGGTGGGCCATCATTCTCTTGCCTTCATCATCTAGCCATGGATAAGAAGGACGAGAAACCTGTATTTGACGCGTGTGTGTGTATACCTTTGCCGCATTATTTGTATAAAATCTCACTTCTTTATTGCTTATCGCATGGTCATTATTATAATTACATTACCGTATTTATTCTAAACCAGAATATTGTATCCTTACTAAACGCCGGAAAAGCCAACATCTAATTTTTGATCAGATTCATTTCACTTGTACTCGGAATATGTGAAATGCTGCAGTTATGTTGGGATGGGAGTAACAGAGGTAGCCGGGGGACGGGGGGTTTGTCGCCCAAGAAGTCCCGACACCCCAGGAGTTTTAACGAATGTACTTTTATTGAGCATTTTATATATAATGTACATTAATATCACCTTACGGAGTCCGACTCATTGGCTGAATGATCTGTGTTGAGGCCTTTGGTTAAGACGGTATCGGGTTCGATTCTCGGCTGGGTCGGGGATTTTAATCGTGTCTGATTAACTCTTCTGGCCGGGGACTAGGTGTTTGTCCCAACATATTCATATTCAGACAACATACTACATCACCAACCACCAAAGAAACACACAACACTGATTACATCCCTCTATATAGGGTTGACGTCGGGAAGGACATCCGGCCGTAAAACAGGGCCAAATCCACACGTGCGACACAGTTAGCACCCACGACCCCATAGATGTGGGAAAAGCGGGGGAAGAAGAAGAAGAAAATAATTACTATTAGCTTCCGGAATCCGCACGAATCCACCACTCTTACTTGGATCCAAGGACACCCATTTCCTTTTTCGATATTCTACACCACCTAAACTATGGAAGTTTGGACACCTATCAAAATAAAATTCTGGATGAATGCCCCCCCCCCCCCAAACTGAAATCCTGGCTACGCTACTGCTCTGAGGAAATACCAATATAGTTGGTCCGTTACTGGACATTATCAATTTTTAAGCTATGGGAATCAAAATCTTTGTCATAGCTCTGAGGTGGCGTTCACGCCTCATACATCAGAGGTCGTGAGTTAAAATAAGTGCTTTTAAGCAGTTACTTTACTGGTTTATTAATTAACAACAGTTTACAAAAGAAAATATTTATAAAATCCTCCTATCAATACAATTCAAGTCATCTGTTAGATGAAGCAAAGTCTATACATGTTTCAGCCTAATCTCAAGGCCATCTTCAGTAGTAAAACAATGATTACATAATATACAAACAAATTAAAAAAACGTAATGATGTGAAGTGACAGTGATCATGATTAGTGAGTTAAAAACACATTGAGGTGCAAAGTCCTCTCGTCTAATAGATCTTGCTGACTGTTAAATAAAACACTATGCTGAGGAGTGTAGTGAGACCGTCAATACTACGAATAAAACGTGTAACATCTGTAATGAGAAAAAAGGAATATATGAGTGGATGAAGAACAAGTTAAAAATGATGTACGAAAAGAAAACTCATATGACTTACTTGTAACTAAAAGTTGTCGTCTCGAATGGAGATGACCGTGTCGGTCTCAAGTCACATTGACAACTAAGCCTGTGTGTGGCTTACTATGTATCTGTGTTGATGTGGTTGGGAGGGGTAATGGAGGGGGAGGGGCAGGGAGGGAGGGACGTTGTGATTCGCGGAAGGAGGGTGTTGATGGAAGGGCGGGTCTTGTTCTAGAATGTCGGTAGTGAAACTCTTTTTTATTAATGAACTGTTCGCAGATGAGCGGGACAAAGGTTTCCAATAAAATATTTTTCTTTTCGTTGATTTCATTTAAGTTATAGACGGGATTGTTATATTGGTTGATATCTATATATATATTCTCTAGTATATTAAGTAAGGGACCTTTCTGTTCGTAATGCAGGATCTTTAAATCTTGATCAATTGTTGTGTATTTATGATTTTTCTCTCTACAGTGTTCGCTCATGGCTGAGTAGCGATTATACTTTAGGGCATTAAGATGTTCGGAGTATCTTACATTGAAACTGCGGCCTGTTTGCCCAATATACGTTGAAAGACATGATTGGCATTTTAATTTGTATATTCCAGAGTTAGAAAATTTTTTGCTGTTGACAGTATGAGAATTAAAAAACATTTTTGTATTGGTGTGAACAGTCTTGAAAGCTATTTTTAACTTGTGCTTTTTAAAGATGTTTGAAATAGGATATATATTATTATTATTAAAGGTAAATGTGGTGAACTTCTCTTTATGGGAAGATTGTTTTTCTAAGGTGGTCTTGGGTTTATTTCTAAATTTATTGAGATTTTATTCACGAAAGCTTTACTGAAACCATTACCTTCGGCTATTGCATAAATGGTGTTGATTTCCTTTCTAAAATTCTTACGGGATAAAGGAACATTAAGAGCTCTGAAAATCATACTATTGCAAGCTGTCTTCTTCTGTGTCCCTGGGTGTAGAGAAGTTTGATGGATTGTGTTTATTGTGTGAGTGGGCTTCCTGTAAATATTAATGGAAATGGTTTTATTCTGATTGTGAGTAATAGTTAAATCGAGATAATTAAGGGAATTGTTGTTCTTGGATTCTATCGTAAACTTTATGTGTGGATCCAGGTTATTAAGTAATTCAAGAATGGTGTTGCTGTCAGTAATGTGAGAATCCAGGATAATAAAAGTATCATCCACATACCGAGTCCAATGTTTGATCCCATTAATTTTACCTATAATGTGAGTGTATTCGAGGAAATCTACGTAAATATCAGCGAGGATTCCCGAGGCTGGTGACCCCATAGGAAGCCCCTTCTGTTGGTATATGATGTTGTTAAAAGTAAAAAAGCCATTATTTAATGTAAACTTGAGAATCTGAATAAACTCTTCTATCTCCCCTATAGTCAATTTACTGAATTTGTAAAGATTGTTTTTTTACTATTTCGATGGTTTTATTGACGGGTACATTCGCGTACATATTTTCTATGTCAAAAGAGTGAAGGGTGTAATGTTTCGGTAACGTAAGATTTTTTATTCTATTGCAGAATTCCAGGGAATTTTTAACTGACGTGTTAGCTTGAAAGGAATAATGTGTTTTAAGAAAATTGTGAATAAATTGGGATATTTTATACGTCGGACTACTTCTGAAGTTAATAACGGGCCTTATGGGGACATCCGCCTTGTGAATCTTCGGTAACGCTTTCGCCGTAGGTAACTTGGGATTCATGATGATCAGTTTTGATTTTTCTATGTCATTAAACAAAAATAAAATAAGATCCTACCAATAGAAGAACACCAATAGAATACAAAGAGAGCTGAAAGCTTTAATTAAGAATTTTTTATTTTTGTTTAATGACGTAGAAAAATCAAAACTGATCATCATGAATCCCAAGTTACCTACGGCGAAAGCGTTACCGAAGATTCACAAGGCGGATGTCCCCATAAGGCCCGTTATTAACTTCAGAAGTAGTCCGACGTATAAAATATCCCAATTTATTCACAATTTTCTTAAAACACATTATTCCTTTCAAGCTAACACGTCAGTTAAAAATTCCCTGGAATTCTGCAATAGAATAAAAAATCTTACGTTACCGAAACATTACACCCTTCACTCTTTTGACATAGAAAATATGTACGCGAATGTACCCGTCAATAAAACCATCGAAATAGTAAAAAAACAATCTTTACAAATTCAGTAAATTGACTATAGGGGAGATAGAAGAGTTTATTCAGATTCTCAAGTTTACATTAAATAATGGCTTTTTTACTTTTAACAACATCATATACCAACAGAAGGGGCTTCCTATGGGGTCACCAGCCTCGGGAATCCTCGCTGATATTTACGTAGATTTCCTCGAATACACTCACATTATAGGTAAAATTAATGGGATCAAACATTGGACTCGGTATGTGGATGATACTTTTATTATCCTGGATTCTCACATTACTGACAGCAACACCATTCTTGAATTACTTAATAACCTGGATCCACACATAAAGTTTACGATAGAATCCAAGAACAACAATTCCCTTAATTATCTCGATTTAACTATTACTCACAATCAGAATAAAACCATTTCCATTAATATTTACAGGAAGCCCACTCACACAATAAACACAATCCATCAAACTTCTCTACACCCAGGGACACAGAAGAAGACAGCTTGCAATAGTATGATTTTCAGAGCTCTTAATGTTCCTTTATCCCGTAAGAATTTTAGAAAGGAAATCAACACCATTTATGCAATAGCCGAAGGTAATGGTTTCAGTAAAGCTTTCGTGAATAAAATTCTCAATAAATTTAGAAATAAACCCAAGACCACCTTAGAAAAACAATCTTCCCATAAAGAGAAGTTCACCACATTTACCTTTAATAATAATAATATATATCCTATTTCAAACATCTTTAAAAAGCACAAGTTAAAAATAGCTTTCAAGACCGTTCACACCAATACAAAAATGTTTTTTAATTCTCATACTGTCAACAGCAAAAAATTTTCTAACTCTGGAATATACAAATTAAAATGCCAATCATGTCTTTCAACGTATATTGGGCAAACAGGCCGCAGTTTCAATGTAAGATACTCCGAACATCTTAATGCCCTAAAGTATAATCGCTACTCAGCCATGAGCGAACACTGTAGAGAGAAAAATCATAAATACACAACAATTGATCAAGATTTAAAGATCCTGCATTACGAACAGAAAGGTCCCTTACTTAATATACTAGAGAATATATATATAGATATCGACCAATATAACAATCCCGTCTATAACTTAAATGAAATCAACGAAAAGAAAAATATTTTATTGGAAACCTTTGTCCCGCTCATCTGCGAACAGTTCATTAATAAAAAAGAGTTTCACTACCGACATTCTAGAACAAGACCCGCCCTTCCATCAACACCCTCCTTCCGCGAATCACAACGTCCCTCCCTCCCTGCCCCTCCCCCTCCATTACCCCTCCCAACCACATCAACACAGATACACAGTAAGCCACACACAGGCTTAGTTGTCAATGTGACTTGAGACCGACAAGGTCATCTCCATTCGAGACGACAACTTTTAGTTACAAGTAAGTCATATGAGTTTTCTTTTCGTACATCATTTTTAACTTGTTCTTCATCCACTCATATATTCCTTTTTTCTCATTACAGATGTTACACGTTTTATTCGTAGTATTGACGGTCTCACTACACTCCTCAGCATAGTGTTTTATTTAACAGTCAGCAAGATCTATTAGACGAGAGGACTTTGCACCTCAATGTGTTTTTAACTCACTAATCATGATCACTGTCACTTCACATCATTACGTTTTTTTAATTTGTTTGTATATTATGTAATCATTGTTTTACTACTGAAGATGGCCTTGAGATTAGGCTGAAACATGTATAGACTTTGCTTCATCTAACAGATGACTTGAATTGTATTGATAGGAGGATTTTATAAATATTTTCTTTTGTAAAGTGATAACCGTCAATACGGAATGAGATTCATAACTTTCAATAACAACAGTTTACTTAGCACCGTGACTTGATGGGACAGTGCTTTCACCTAACAATCTGGCATATCTTCCAACTGAACAGAATTATTTGAAACATTCGTTAAGACTTGTTCTCCCCTGCAGCTCGGTTTCCGCGGAGGACGATGTTTTCATAGGATTCTTGAATAATGTGTGAATATTATAGGTGTAAACTCCACTATAACTCGATCACAAGGTGTAATGGATGAGACAATATTCTTCTACTGTTTCCTCAAGACTCACCAGATGGGTCAGCGGGAGGGAGCTGCGTATAGCAGCTAGGTGACTGTGCGCTCTCTTGCCGCTGTGTGTGTTTCATTCAGCTGCCATTTCGCAGAGTCTGCACAGGTATATCGCTGAACCGATTATTTTTATCAAACTTTCTTACAGCTCAGACTGAGAGCCACTTCAAATAGCAATAACTTTGAAGTTAATATAACAATTTTTTCTCACTAAAAATGCTATTCAAATCTGAAAATGTTAACAAAATATTTGAATTTCAAAATAAGAATTATTATTATTATTGAAGGTAGGCCTACCACTACAGGGACTGTTGCACATAAATTTTGATATCTCCCGATTATTAGTTTCCTCACAATTAAGTATTTATTTATTTTCCACCTAGTCGATACAATGATTGCTTAAGGCAATTTTTAATGGTCAAAAGTGGTACATGTTTCGTATATTATCAACATCTTCAGCCACATAACACTGTTTAGATGAAAAATATATAAAATTGACAAAGTAATGCTTTAGAGGAAGTGTCCTTTAACCTCAAAATAGCTACTTTGAAGCCGTGTCCTCAGCAAACGAGCAGACGTTACTTTCTTCAAACAGCATTTAATATGTCACAAAGACCTATATTAGAGATTAAGGATAAGAATACCCTGCAAATAATCTCAGCCTTTGTAGGTGGAGTTAACTTCCAATAAGTAACCAGGGGAACCTGACCCCTACAGAGCGCGTCCCCAGGTGGCAGATAGCAGGTCCCTACAGTATGTAGGGCTGGTTGAAATAATACAACCCGCGGATCAACAGGTAGCCCATTTCATGGGGGCTTTAAAGTACTGGGACGCCCTCTCTCCAGGGGTCATAAATATGGAGGGCCCTTGCCCCGGGTTATGGGTGAAGACCTCAACGGCATCTACGGCGGAGAAGATGGACTTTGGTACGGTGGAGATGGTGGAAGGGGCAAACCCATAGCGTCTGTACTCCAGAGGAGCGGCTACAAAAGGCGTCTGACTCCATGTTAGAGGCGGCCTAATTTGAACCTGGCAGAAGGTAATAAAATGCCTTTGGGACTGGCGAACCCATCGTACAAACAGTTTATAAAACGAGTGCGAGCAAATCGAGGCCTCGGAAAATGCTAGGGCATCACCCTGAAGTGACGCGCAGTTCCCGGTGCTCTGGGGGAACTGTGAGAAGCGGGCAACCAGGCATCACAAGAATCGGTATCATCAATGTCATGACCTGGAATGGAAAGGTAGAAGAACTGATAGATATATGGAAGAGAAAGATATAGCAATGATGGGAATAAGTGAGACAAAATGGATGGGGAAAGGTCAAAAAGAATTGAAGAAAGGGTATAGATTATATTGGAGTGGAGGAAAGATGGCGATGGCAACAAATGGTGTTGGTGTTTATAATAATTTGATAACATTAATAAATAATAATAGAATATCATAAATAAAATATATAAATAAATAATTAAAATACTTGAAATAAATTAAATTAATAAAAATAATTAACCGAAATGTCCGTAGTATGGGCGCCAGAGTTCACCAAAATGGGTGCCTCGAATTTAAATAGAGCATGATAATTCTTTATCTCCCAGGGCGTGTACATAATGCTTCGTACTGGTACATCTGCTACAGGCCTTACCTAACCTCCTGAAAATGACTAAATAGGTAGGAACTGCTCCTAGGTTCATCAATAACTCCACTGATTCTAAAATATCCAACTATATTCTCAATAAAATCCGTGCATGAGCACCTCATCAACACACCAAAATACACTTATAATATACAAACAAAAGATTGTTGGAAGACTCCATATTTACAACAACAATGAAAACAGTGGCAAAACGAAAGCGAGAACTAAGCCACCATTTGTAGTCAGTTCGTTGAACAATGTACATATATGTTGAAAAGAACCCTTCACTGTCTCTGTATCAACACGACTTGCCGATTCTCATAACGAGCACTTATAATATCACACAGATACTGTACCTTCACTGACTTTAACACTTGTTGTAAAGATATATACATTTGAGCACCACACGCTTGTCGATCGTGAACATAAATTATGGAAAGTCTGAGATAGCTTTCACCAACATATAATGCCAGGCCGCCACAAGTGCTACAATACTTAATGCGTAAGCACAGACAACGAAGTCCAGTCCAGTATAGTGTAGCAGTCTCGCTCCAGTACAGTACATCCAGTTTCACTCCCGTGTGTGTTAGCACTCTTCCTTCCCGTACATGTGTCCACACTATCTCCTTCTCGTACAGTGTCTCCGCACTACCTCCTTCTCGTACAGTGTGTGGTCTCCTTCCTTCTTGTACAGTGTCTCCGCACTACCTCCTTCTCGTACAGTGTGTGGTCTCCTTCCTTCTTGTACAGTGTCTCCGCACTACCTCCTTCTCGTACAGTGTGTGGTCTCCTTCCTTCTTGTACAGTCAGTGTCTCCGCACTACCTCCTTCTCGTACAGTGTGTGGTCTCCTTCCTTCTTGTACAGTGTCTCCGCACTATCTCCTTCTCGTACAGTGTGTCTGGTTCCCGCTGTTTGACCAACCTTTATAGACATCAGCATTCCCCTTCCTCTCACATGATATGCCGAGATTGATCCTCACGGGCCAATCATGAGTGATCCTCTTGTCAAGACCATGCCCTGAACTTCTTCTTGGTCCCTAGACATAAACGAACTCTGGGGTGTTTCACTAAGTCATGTAACTTTCCGAGTACAACAACAAACTCATCTCATCAGACTGGGATATATACCTTCCCGACGACGACAACAACAAGTACATCTCATCAAACACTGGGGTAGACACATGACTCATCCAAATTACCAGAGTTCAACATAGCAATGTTTTCCCAGCCATGGTACAAAACAAATTACTCATACTACATATATGGAGACCTCCCAGCTTACAAATATTAGTGACAAAATATACAACTGAAATACTGATGATGATGATGATAATAATAAATATAATAATAATAATAATAAATATAATAATAAATCGAATACTGACAATAATATCCCTCACTTCTACACATAGTGCGAGGGTGTGATATATGTACTATCACATGTTATATTGAGAGAAAACCTAGCATAACATGTGGACAAAATTGACCAGATCAGTGATAGGATGATTACAGTTAGACTTGAACTTCAGAGTGGAATTAAGGATTTTAAACAGATTTATACACCCCAATCGGGGAACGCAGATGAATGTTTAGAAGAGTTTCTAGAAGAACTGGAAAGCTGTATTGAAGACAAAGAGGTTAGTATAAGGGAGACATGAATGCACATGTTGGAACAGACAGACAGGGAAAGGAAGAAATAATTGGCCCCTATAGTTATGGAAACAATGATGAAGATTTTTGTAGAAGGAATGGATTAATTGTTGGTAATACGTGGTTTAGAAAAAAGAACTCACAAAAAATAAGTAGATAGGGTTGGGGAGGCAGAAAGACACAGACAATGATTGAACTTATTCTGGTGAAGAAGGAGAAACGTAGACAACTGGAAGATGTGACAGTAATGCCAAGAGCAGACTTCAAAGGAGACCAAAAAGTGGTGGTAGCTAAATTAAGACTTCGTAAAATAACGAAGTAATAGAAAAAAGGGAAAGAAAAATAAAGGGATGGAAGTTAAAAGAGAAAGAAATAAGGGAAAAGTTTCAAGAGAATGTGAAGAACGAAATTCCCAAAGATGACATGAACAGTGTGGAAGAAGAATGGACATATTTCAGAAATGGATTTGTAAAGTATGCCATAAACACCTGTGGAAGACTATCAGGGAGGATAAAGGAAAAGGAGACTCCTTGGTGGAACAGCAGGGTAAAGGAAGCAGTTAAAGAGAAACAAATGGCTTAGAGGAGGTGGATAGGCAGCAATAGTAGATAGAATTGGCAGAAATATAAACAGCCAAAAAAGAATGTAAGAAAATAGTACAAGAACAGAAACAGAAGAGCTGGAAAAGTTTAATAGAAACTTTACAGGAGGATATAAAGGGAAGTAAAAAGGTTTTATATGGTTTGGTGAAGAATAGTTTATGAAATAGGGAAGATAAAAAATTTGTAAAAACTGAAACAGAGCAGTTATTGAAGCAAATAGATGACATACTAAAAAGATGGGAAGACTACTTCTCAGAATTGCTAAATATTAAATACAGTGAACTGGTATATGAGAAGGAGCAAGAAGAAACAATGGGGAAAGAAGAACAAGAAAAGGAGATATTGATGTTAGAAATAGAGGAAGCCATACAAAAGATGAAGAGCGGTAAAGCAGCAGGAGTGGATGAGGTAACTATGGAAAAGATAAAAGCAGCAGGACCAAAAGGGAGGGCTACAGTGGCTGTATAGATTATTTAGAATAATCTGGAGGAAGAAAGAGAACCCAGAAGAGTGGGGAAAGGGTTTAGCTATCCCAATAAAAAAGGTGATAAAAAGGAATGCAATAACTACAGAGGGATCACCCTTATTGCCCATGTAGCTAAGATATTTGAGAGAGTATTGGAAGGAAGACTGAGGAGGAAGTGAGAAGGAGAGATGGAAGAAGAACAGTATGGTTTTAGGAAAGACAGATCAATGTTTGACCTGATCTTTACATTAAGACATATGATGGAGAAAAGATGGGAGTTTGGAAAATAAATAGTGATGACATTTACTGACATTGAGAAAGCTTATGACAGTGTGCCCAGACATTTGGTATGGGACACATTAAGGAAACAACAAGTTAACAGAGGGGAAGTGCAAATGATAAAAGCTATGTACAAAAATTGTGTTAGTAGTGTGAAGACTAGTATAGGAAAAACAGAATGGTTTAAAGTTGAAACTGGTCTCCGACAGGGAAGTGTACTATCCCCCATGCTATTCATCATAATCATGGATGAAATTCATAAGAACATTAAACAGAGATTGGGAAGACGCAACAAAAGCCATGTTGTATGCAGATGGGGTAAGGATGAAACGGAAGTGCAAAAACAAGTAGATGTATGGAATCAAGACATAGAAAAATTTGGGATGAAAGTAAGCACAGAGAAAAGTAAAACAATAGTGATGACAAGGGGAAGGAAGGAAAGAAGGAAGGAAGGAAGGAAGGAAGGAAGGAAGGAAGGAAGGAAGGAAGGAAGAGGAAAGATAAAACTGAATGGTAAAATTCTGGAACTGGTTAAAAGTTTCAAGTTCTTGGGAAGTATGATGACAGAAGATGGAAAGATTACTGAGGAAATTGGAAAAAGAATACCACAAGTAAACAGCTTCTAGCAGTGTAAGGGGCATTTGTGGAACCTACATGTCCTGAAGAAATGTAAGAAAGTATTATATTCAACCTGTTATGAACCCATACTAACCTAAGCACCTGGATCGCAGACTACAACAAAACGAGAGGAGAGTAGAATGCAGGCAGCGGAGTTGATATTCCTAAGAGGTATCGAGAGCAAGACCAGAAAGGATAAAATTAGAAATGAAGAGATAAGGAAAAGGACATGAATCTTGAAACTTCAAACAACAAAGCTAAAGTGGTATGGGCATATGATGAGAATGGGAGAAGAGAGAGTGCCAAAAGAAGCTTTTTCGGAGAAGTTAACAGGAAAGAGACCACGAGGAAGCCCCCGAAAGAGGTGGACAGATTCAGTGTGGGAGTGCATAGAGAAGAGGGGAGGAAAACTAGAAGATGTACTTAAAAAAGGAGAAGAGTGGTGGAGAGACAGGCAGCGATGGAGGTCCTCGATTCACAACCCGATCCGGGAAGCTGGAAATGGGAAATGAAGAAGATGATGATGTACATGTTCTCTAAAATACTAAGCCATGGACCGTTTTGTTCTCAATCATCATTCTGCATTTACGGCCCAGGTGGCAGATTCCCAATCTATTGTTTTCCTAGCCTTTTATCTTAAATGATTGCAAAGAAATGGGAAATGTATTGAACATTACACTTGGTAAGTTATTCCAATCCCTAACTCCCCTTCCTATAAACTAATATTTGCCCCAATTTGTTCTCTTGAATTCCAACTTTACCTTCATATTAGCTGATGTACCCGTGCTTCGCTATGGGGATTCACAGAAAGACTGTCTTTGTGGTTTTCCTAACTGAAGTCAACATAAGTCACTACAAAAACGCCAGTAGGAATGTAGCGATTAAAAGCAATGTTATCATATAAATTACTCGAACAAATGAAAACCGCCCATTTTCTCGCTTTTAATCAACTACGGTGCCGATCTAACAGTCCAAAGTTCCAGAGCTGAAATGACCAGGCCGCATACGCCGTGAACACTCCTCTGCCATTACTCCATTAAATATGCACACTGCTCATTACAATCAGTGCCTAAGAGTAGGGATTGAATAACTCGAATGCTATGATGAACTCTGTGTTACGTACCAGTAGTATCGGAAAATGTATGAAGCAGAGGAATGGCATACTTAAGAAGAAAGTTATCTAAATTCCCAGCTACTTCCCACCAACATACAGGCAGGCTGTTAGACGCGGTACGACAGGACGAGTTGGCCGTGTTGATAGGGGCGCGCAGCTGTAAGCTTGCATCCGGGAGATAGTGGATTCGAACTCCACTGTCGACAGCCCTGAAGACGGTATTCCATGGTTTCCCTTTTCACACCAGGCAAATGCTAGGGCTGTACCTTAATTAAGGCCAAGGTCGCTTCCTTCACACTCCTAGCCCTTTCCTATCCCATCGTCACCATAAAACCTGCGTGCGTTGGTGCGACGTTTAAAGCAAATTAAAGAAAATATACTCATAATGCAGCAGTAGTCTTCTCTATAGGAGATGAGTGACAACAGAAGATACAAAGCACATCGCAAAAAACAATGGTCAATGTAATGTTATTGTTGATCAATTTTATGAGCTTGTCGTGATCCTAAGGATTCGGCAGGCTGGGGACTTGGGTTTCGATTTTTCGGGAGCTTAGTATTAGAAATAACAAGATCACCTTTCCACTCACACACAATTCCCTTCACCTGTATTAATCAGATAGGCACACACTATACATTTACAAATTATACAATTGAGAAACCTGATAATCTTTGTACGGATACACTTAGATAGTCTCTCTCAAAGTCCTTGACTACCCAGTTCATTTACACTCTGTAATACAATAAGATCAAACTACACAAAACTTGGTAATTACTTAGCTTTTGATTGAAATTTCTTCTTCTTCCATCTGCGTCGGCCTTCACTCTACACTTCTCTGCGTCCACGATACCGTAGTTGTGATGAGTGATGCAATGTTTAGTTCAAGTGGATGTGTAACTTCGGGTCTCGAACACAACACCCTCAAACTCCATCGTCGATCAGAATAGTCTATCTCCCAACAGTTCTGACTACTGATGGGATAGGCTCGGTATGACACTCGGCTTTCCTGACAAACAGTTCGATGTTCGTGCCGTTGCAGCTAGCAGCCTGCTAACTACGCTGTACACAGTGATTCCTTCACTGCCTCGCGTAACCCTTTACAATTTCTAGACCGTTTTGCCTAGTCACATTTAACTGGTTCTGCAGCTCACTGCTATGTACATAACCTACCAATTCTGTACTATTCTGGCTCACAGCCACGCACATCTTGTTCGCACGGTAGTCGGACAGATTCTCCCCGATCTGTCGAAGTATCATTCTCCATATCTTATGTTCGAAGTTTCATGAAGCTTTTTCTCTCTACTTCTGCGGAAGTACGACGTTTTTAACTCTGACTGGTTCACGAGTTTCTCCCACTGACTGCAAGAAAGGCAATTAGTAATGCAGCCGCTGGGGCACCGGGAGGGGAGTACAATTTTTTTCCGAGATTACTAACTTACATATCATTAAAAAATCAATGAACAACACACAGTTCAACCAGATGTAACATATTCAAAGACTGGCATATAAAGAGTGTATGATTCTTACCTGCTAAAGTAACAGGTGATCTGGAGTACATATCTGAGTGGATTACTGTAGTTGCCCCCTTAGCAGCTTGTACACTGGTGACAGGTTTTTCTTTTGATATCATGTTCTCCTCTGTACTAACAGAGCACTTAACAGTTCAGTGTTCATATTAGCATGGAATTCATCATGCGCATCTGAAAAATTGCAGCTACGCACACTACAAAACACGTGTGGATGAGATTTTGAGGAGCGCAGTAAACAGGGCCATTCTTTCGAATATTCCTCCCAAAATTTTTGAATTATTTTTGGTTTATTACTAGCATCACTAGTCACGGAAACGTCATCACACGTATTTTTCTGCAGAAGAAATCACTTCATTATTTCAAACCTTTCGCACTTCGTAACACACGATTAGCATGTATCATAGAAGAGCAATATATGCAAATTTGGCAACCAAAATCGCAATAAATACTTCTTCAACAGTCACGCATAAAGTATTCACAATGAAATGTCGTATAGCTTTTAGTGCCGAGATATCCCAGGACGGGTTCGGCTCGCCAGGTGCAGGTCTTTCTATTTGACGCCCGTAGGCGACCTGCGCATCATAGTATTCACAATGAAACGGACTTTATTACCACTTTTCTGCTAAAACAAAGACAAAAGAACTCGCATAATGCATGGAAGTCTGATCATGTGATGAACAAAGGCAACAACTCCGCCTATTTTTTCGGTACTGGAAGCACACACTGTGTTTGGCGCATGAAAACCCGAAATATTCTTAAACAAGGGACAAGAAAGGAGTATAAATTATTACTGAGAAATCCGAAAATAATATTCTGAGAATTCAAGCTGTAATGGCATTCCTCGTGTATCCTTTTGAACACTACCTACACTTAGATTTAAAGGCGCGTACACACTTGCGAGCATCTTGCGAGCCGAGCGCCTCGCGAGCCGCTCACACTACGATGCTCGCAAGTGTGTACGGGGTAACGAGCGTAAAGCGAGCATGTTTTGAGCCGCTCGCTGCGAGCCGACTGGAGTCGGTTTTCTAGGCGAGCACAAAGGGATGCTCGCGCTCAGTGTGGACGGCCAAGGAACGTGCTCGCAAGTGTGTACGGCTACAGTGAGCATCCCGCGAGCATGGCGGCCTGGTCGGATGAAGATGTGCTTATCGGACACATTCTGTTTTGTGGGACCCGAAAAATGGCGATCACTTTAAAAAGAATGTGAAAGAGGATGCATGGCGGGATATTGGCACAACAATTGGACGACCCGCGGATGAATGTAAAAAGAAAATTATTTCTTTGTTTGCATCACTCCGGAGGGAAAGGAGCAAAGAGAAAAGCAGTCGCACTACTGGAAAAGGTAAGTTCTCGTGTTTAAATAAAATGAAGCTTGAACTTCCTTTTTGTACATGATGTATTCATTTATTATCTGTTTAAAATAACAACTGTAGTAAGCAAGTAATGATATAATAATCAATAAATATCAAAAGTGAACACAGGTTGCAGTTCAATAGGTAGTACCTATACAATACCGTATTCGATAATATTTTGTACAATTACCTTTTTCTTTTAAAGGAGCTACAGAAATTTACAAAAGCCGATGGTTTGCGTATGAAACTTTGGGGTTCTTCAATGAAAGATATAAACCAAGACAGACGCTAAACACAGAGAGTATTTTTCCTTTTCTTTATCTCGTTTAAGCGTACGTATTTTGCCATGGCAGAGCTCCTCCTTTCATGCAATAGTCAGCTATTTCATCTCTAATTTTGTTTACGTAAGCAGAAGATGGAACATTTCGTAGCCGTCTCATGGAAGTCATCTCTTCATTGTGTCTCCATGTTCCTTCAATTATTTCTCCGTTCGCTTCATGGTCTAGTGAACCGGGTGGTGTGTATAAGGTGGGGGAATGAATCCTCAGGTAACGTGCTACGAGCTATTATTATTTTCTCATTAATAATTATTAATACATTATTTTTTGCCATTGGATTTATGTCCGCTTCTGTGGTGTAGTGGTTTGTGTGATTAGCTGCTACCCCCGGAGGCCCGGGTTCGATTCCCGGCTCTGGAACTTCATGTCCAACATTAATTCGCTTTTTGTACAGCTCAGTGCGCCAATACCAACGAGGTTTCTTTTGCTTATTTAAATAGGCTATAATCATAGCTGCGCCACTTGCTACCATCACAGCAAGCAGTTTCATGCTCAGAAGACATCTTTGCATGGAATTCACAGACTGATCCTGCTTCCAAATGGCGAGCAATCGGCGAGCAAATGGCTCAAGCAGTGCTCGCGAGCCGCTCGGACATTTAATTTTTTCACGAGCGGCTCACGAGCGGCTCGCGAGCTGCTCGGCTCGCAAGTGTGTACGCACCTTAAAAATCAACGAAAAATCGTAATTTGTGGTGTGTGATTCGTAAGGGCGTAATTATGATGGGTAATTTGTAATTATTACGACTGAATCGTAATAATTGGCATCTCTGTAACTGATGGGGAGTGTCAGGGAATTCACTCGAACAATTTCGCTTCTGACTGCGTCAACAATCTACGCGATATTTGCTTCTATTCACTTCTAGAAAACCTTACAGAACTTTCTTTTGCATTTTCTGCTGTACCCTGATGCCGTGTAGCTCACTATTGCACAACATTACACATGCACTCACTTTGTGTTGCACCAGCTTGCATGAAGTCTTACGCTTTGAATATTTATAACTCTCTTTCACTTAATTAAATTATCACTCAACATTTGAAACACTATAACATCTTGCCACTGTTACATGATCATAAAAACTCTAGATCAATACTGAATATCTTTGGTCTAGGAGATCGTGGATTCGAGACTCGATCGAGTCCGTTTGCTCAGCACTGACACATGAAAGGGGTGTGTCGCGACACGTGGTCGTGACAAACTTTCTATATTGTAGGCCTTCACATTTAGTTTTCTTACAACCCTTTGATATTAGGGCGTCTTATACAATTATTTATAGCGTAGATTGTAGTTCCTTTTTCTCCGACTTCACATACCGATTTTCATTAAATTCTGTTTAGCCATTTTCTCATGACTCAGCGCTGATATGGACTTGGTAACAAAAATCCAGATTCATGAATATCTCTGTGATCATAGCCAGTACGGTAAAAATGTTTAAGACATAAACGATCGGAAATTTAATACTATATAACTTTAGTTATGTAGTATTCATCGATACGACCACTAATATCATAAATATTTGAGAATTAAATTTTAGGGTTTCCCCTACACGAAGATTTTACTCAGCGTGAATAAAATTATTTACGGCCTTGATTGTGGCGACTAATTCCCCGACTGTGCATACCGATTTTCATTAAGATAGGACCATTAATAACTTAAATATCTGATAATTCAATTTTAGGCCTTCCCCTAAACTACCATTTCTTTCAGCGTGAATACAATTATTTATGGCCTAGATTGCAAAGACTTATTCTCCGACTTTGTATACTGATTTTCATTACATTCTCTTCAGCCATCTTCTCCTGATGCGTGTACATACATACAGTCAGGCAGAAATTACGAAAAATAAAGTGCATTTTCTTATTACTGTGGACACGTCCAATGCAGAAATACCATCCTTTTTAAATTCTGAGCAACGTACAGACTAAACTCTTATTTTATATATATAGATATATAGATTGTGATCTTTCATACTTTTAAAGACACCACTCAACCAATGTTATTCCACACCATCTCTCCACTGACAACTCAGAACATACCACTTAGTTCAACAATAATAAAGGTGTTAGTCGAAAAGCTCATCTCCTTTCTCCCAAGTCTTCCCAGCCCAAAATTTGCAACATTTTTGCAACGCTACTCTTTTGTCGGAAATCACCCAGAACAAATCAAACTGCTTTTCTTTGGATCTCTTTCCTGTTCTTGAATCAAGTGATCCTGGTGAGAGTTCAATACACTGGAACCATTGCTGGGGTCTTACCAGAGACTTACATGCCCTCTCCTTTACATTCTTACTACAATCCCTAAACACCCTCTAACCATGTGCAGAGATCTGTACCCTTTATTTACAATCCCATTTATGTGATTGCTCCAATGAAAATCTTTTCTTATAGTAACTCCTTGGTACTTACAATGATCCCCGAAAGGAACTTTCACCCCATCAACGCAGTAATTAAAACTGAGAGCAGTTTTTTCTATTTATGAAACTCACGACCTGACTTTTAACCCCATTTATCATCATACTGTTGCCTACTGTTCATCTCACAACATTATCGAGGTCATTTTGCAGTTGCTCACAATCTTGTAACTTATTTATTTCTCTGTACAGAATAATGCCATCTGCAAAAAGCCTTTTCTCTGATTCCACTTCTTTAGTCATATCATTTATATATATAAGAAAACATGATGGACCAGGAATACTGCCTCGAGGAATTATAGGATCAGGTAATGCTTCCACCTGCTCTAATTCTCTAGAAATATAGCCACCCATCCAGTCCCTCTTTTGTCTAGTCAAATTGCACTCATTTTTACCAGTAGACTCCCATGATCCATCCTGAGAAATGCCTTGAATAGGTTACTCGGGACACAGTCCATCTGACCTTCCGAATCTAGGATATCTAGTGGCATCCTACAAGATGAGCTTCAGTGGAAAAACAAACATGTCTAATATAATCAGAAAGCATGCTCTCCCAATGCTTACATGCAATGCATGTCAAACTGACTGGCCGGTAATTTTCAGCTTTATGTCTATCACCCTTTCCTTTATACACAGGGGCTACTATAGCAACTCTCCATTCATTTGGTATAGCTCCTTCATTCAAAGAGTAATTAAATGTCTACTTCAGATATGGTACTCTATCCCAACCCATTGTCTTTAGTACATCCCCAGAAATCTTATCAATTCCAGCTGCTTTTCTAGTATTCAGCTTTCATATTCTTATTGTAAATGTTGTTATTATAGGTAAATTTTAATACATCTTTAGTATTAGTCACCATCTCTATCTGGACATTGTCCTTGTAACCAACAATCTTTACATACAGATGACCGAATACTTCTGCCTTTTGAAGATCCTTGCATACACACTCGCCTTGTTCATTAACGATTCCTGGAACGTCCTTCTTGGAACCTGTTTCTGCCTTAAAGTATCTATACATATCCTTCAATTTTTCACTAAAAATTTGTATGACTGCCCATTATGCTTGCCATCATGTTACCTTTAGCTGACTTCTTTCCTAGATTCAATTTCCTAGTAAGTTCCTTCAATTTCTCCTAACTTCCACAGCCATTTCTAACTATATTTCTTTCCAACCTGCACCTCCTTCTCAGTCACTTTACTTCTATGTTATAATATAGTGGATCTTCACCATTCCTTACCACCTTTAAAGCTACAAAGCTGTTTTCCCATTCCTCAACAATTGCTTTAAACTCATCCCAGAGTCTGTTTACATTTTTATTTACCTTTTTCCACCGATCATAGTTACTTTTTAAAAACTATTGTTCTCAATGCGATTTTATAGTGGTATATTACACGAAATCTACAAACCCACTACAGTGTTGTAGCAGGCGGAGAGATGGTGAATAGGCACTGGCTTGCTGACGGACTCGAGCGAAATAAAATAGCTCTCGCGGACCAAACACACAACAACCTCTGTGATTAACAACCATAGTTGTAATAATAATAATGTTATTGGCTTTACGTCCCACTAACTACTTTTATGGTCTTCAGAGATGCTGAGGTGCCAGAATTTAGTCCCACAGGAGTTCTTTTACGTACCAGTAAATCTACCGACACAAGGCTGTTGTATTTGAGCACCTTCAAATACCACCGGACTGAGCCAGGATCGAACCTGCGAAGTTGGGGTTAGAAGGCCAGCGCCTCAACCGTCTGAGCCACTCAGCCCGGCACCCTAGTTGTAAATCGAAGCTTGCTCCACTTAAGATCCATTACCTTCGATTGTAAATAAGAATATGAATTTTACGAAAATAATTGCCAGCTACGAGTCAGAGCATTTGCAACCAACTGAACTTAATAGGATTAAACATTTAAAAATGATCTACATTGCAACACACAATATTGAAATTGGAAGACTTAAGACTTTTATAGATGAATTAGATATCAAAACATTCCAATAGTGGGCCTACCTGACCGAGGAATAGGACTTATAGTGAATTTAAAAATAATACATTCACTAATTGTTTTTCAAGCAGTATCACCAAGAAATACAACTCTCACCTTAACCCATACGTGCCCACTGTCGACATTTGTCGACGTCAATATCTTAATATTGTCGATCTTCATCTTATATCTGTAAACCGGAAGAATATTTTTGAGGTACATTGTTTACAGTTCATTGTTTGATACTTACTGCACAGCACAAAAACAAGAATCACTCGGTTTCGCGCCTCATCGCGTGGCCGTGTATGATATACCATTCCGTATACAGTAAAGAAGATGACGCTTGCGTCGCGGTGAATAATATTTTCTTATAATATTGTTACAGTGGAAAGTAAGATCGGACTGTTGTGTTAAACGTAACAACAAAACATACCTTTAACAGATTTTGAATTCATTTATGGCTGATTTATAGTTGCTTTTGATTAGCAGAGCACAAAAGTTCCACGTCGACATATGTCAACAGTGGGCGCGAATGGGACTGTCTCAGTACTGATACAGAATTTTCAATTATTCTTCTCAGACTGACCGTCGAGCAGATCATAAGCATGCTGGAAGAATCACAAGACATCCTAGATGCTAAAATATGCATAGAACCACCTGAAAATGATTTCCATAGTGACGGGGATTAGCGATGATGATGAGTCATGTGGAGATATAAACAAACTTTCTGGTAATCAACTCCGGGCTGGTGCTGAACTAGTGTGTACAAAAATAAGTGAACTTTACCATTTGACCCCAAACGGCAAAGAGGAAAATTTAGAGCCTCTCGGCTTCACGCGGTACATCGCTAGGGCATATATCTGATCATGTGCCGCTACGCGTCCTAATGCAGGAAGACCGAGTACGAAATTATCTTCACGCGTATTGCCAGAAGTGCGTTTCGATGGGGTAATTCATTACCTCGAAACAAGAGGGAAGCAGCTGCGGTGCGCTCAATGTGGTAAAGCTGCCAGGAAACAGTGCAAAAAATTTAACGTTGGCTGCCACGTCCTTTGCTTTGAGGCATTTCACTCACGCTAAACAAGACTGGATTGCGAAAAGAAGAGTGTAACCTCAAAATACGCACTAAACTATTTTGAAGTTCTACTCGTAACTTTCCTTTTTTGCTATTTTCAAAGAGATCATACTTGCTTAAAATTTGGTATTGTGTGTATAACAAAACTACAAACATACGAATATTGTCCTTTTATTTTGATACAGTGTGCATTCTAAACTGAGACAAAACTGTTCTTCATTTATGTTTTGAATCATATATTTTGTAATATTTTGTGCTTATTCAACAATTGTGTGACTAATATTTACTAAGTGATTAATTATTACATTCATATGAGCTTAAAATGCGAAGAAAAGTTCCTTTATTGAGCATGTCTTTTACCCTACCCGTCCATGCTCACTGTCGACATGTCGACACGGTAAATCTCCGCGAAAATATGTTAATGGAACCTAAAATCATCATAACCCTTTCGTTTAGATTACAAACAATTGTACTTACGAAATATATCGCAATATTCCACATTTGGGCAGATGTGGATTAAAACTTATACAATACAATAAAAAATGCCCATGCCCCTACTAATGAAAACACGAACAAAGAAGGAAGTGGATATATTTTGGGATCTCCTTGAACACATAATAAACAAAGTAAGTAAAAGTAATATTAAAATTTTATTAGGGGAATTTTATGCCCAATTAAGGAAGGGAAAAAAGTATAGAGATATCATTGGAAAATGGGCTCCACATAAATTTACTAACAAGAATGGCCAACAATTTGTTGAACTTTGATTTCTATCTACATATTTCAAAAGGAAACCAAACAAGCTTAAAATTGGAAGCACCCTGATTGGAGGAAAGGGGAATGGCATCTAGACCATGTTTGTATGGATACATTTTGCCATAAGGAAATTTATAATGGTTCTGATCACTACATTGTCAAAATTAAACTTAAATTCACACCACTAAAGAAGAAAAATATCAAAACTAATCATCATCATCATCATTCCTCATCATAATTTCTTCGCTCCAGCAAGCCGGGTGCGGTTGTGTACGAGCCTCCTCCAGTCTGTTCTATCCATCCAGAGATGCCGCTCATATATGCGACACCAGTTCACATCTCTAATTTCAAGGTCCCTCATTATCTCTCTTTTTCCCAAACATCACGAGGTCTTCCTCTTGGTCTCTTCCCAGGAACATTCTGGTCAAAGTATGTTCGAGGAGTCATGTGAGGGTTCATTCTTTTCATGTGACCATACCATTGCAAGCTCTTCACTTCTAGAGTCTCCAGGAAGCTTCTTTCCAATCCAAGCTGTTGTCGGATATCCACATTCTTTATTTTATCCATTTTTGTTTTTTGTAGACAAGAACAGAGGAACTTCATTTCTGTTGCCTAAAGATGACTCTTTGTTAGTCCAGTAAGGCCCGGTTTCTTCAACGAATGTTAAGTGTTAACACTGCTCTTAAGGAGACTTAACACACAATTTAACAAACTGGTCGTCTCATCAAGAATTGTTAACTCTAACAATTGTTAAATCTTGTGTTAAATTAACCTAGCAGCACCCCTGTGTTAAACCTCTTAACAGTTGCTAAAATGTCAAAATGGAGACATGTAGAAGATGTAAGTTTGAAGCTTTACTGCTGTATGAGGACTATTTATAAACTGAAGAAGGCAAAGGACGACATACTAAGAAATAACGACCTTTTACAGTTGTCAGAAGAAAGATTCCTAATTACCAAAGCCATAATGAACAAAGTACCTACTAGACGATATAGGTTAGAGTTTCCAACAGATTGCAATTTACGAATCTCTCCAGTGCAGCCGTTGCTTATAGATTTTACACGGATGGGTCAGACCCTGCGTCCAATCCATTTCAACTAGCTTAATGTACCTGCTGGGGGATACTCAAGAGTAACTCGTGTAGAAGGGTTTGGGTCAATACCGTACAGTTTCGTTTTCGAAATAAATGAGGACAAATGTCATGAGGCAGGATCCGCTTCGGACCACGTGGAGGGGATAGAACACTAAAATGCGAACACATTTAACTTGAACATGTTAGGTCCGCAACCTAATAATTTCCGAAAAAATTACGAATTCCCGATTGTAAAGCACCGCGTATATACTTGAAAAGTTGCACACTAGTCAAGTGTAGCAGTGGCCGAGTGGTTATCGTACTTGTCTACGAACCTCGACGATGAGAGTTCGAGTCCCGCGTTCGATTACTTTTTTTAAATACAAATTTAATTAATTATTTCAGGGAATGTGAAGGTAAAATGCGAATAAAAGTAATGATCAAATTACAGTGGAACTTTATTTCCTACCTCAAAAAAATATAGTCCGCCTCTGTGGTGTAGTGGTTTTGATTAGCTGCCACCCCCGGAGGTCCGGGTTCGATTCCTGGCTCTGCCACGAAATTTGAAAAGTGGTATGAGGGCTGGAACGGGGTCCACTCAGCCTCGGGAGGTCAACTGAGTAAAGGAGGGTTCGATTCCCACCTCAGCCATCCTCGAAGTGGTTTTCCGTGGGTTCCCACTTCTCCTCCAGGCAAATGACGGGATGGTACCTGACTTAAGGCCACGGCCGCTTCCTTCCCTGTCCCATCCAATCTTCGTTCCATCCCTCCACAAGGCCCCTGTTCAGCACAGCAGGTGAGGCGGCCTGGGGGGAGGGGTACTGATCATTCTCCCCAATTGTATCCCCCGACCCAAAGTCTGAAGTTCCAGGACACTGCCCTTGAGGCGGTAGAGGTGGGATCCCTCGCTGAGTACAAGGGAAAACCCGACCCTGGAGGATAAACAGATTAAGAAGAGATTCAGCAGTAACTGTGAGAACGTTTAGACCTATATTAATATCAGGTAGAAAACAAAGTGTACCGGTACTGCAATTTGCGTAGTATTTTTGTTCCAATTTTTAAAAAAAACGTTCCCTGAAACGAGACTCGAACTCACGTCTACGACGCTCGCAGACAAGTACGATGACCACTATGACACAACTCCTAAATATATACCGGTATGCCTTGCATTGGAATTGGGGTTTCATCAGTTTTTTCAGAAGTTATTAGGTTGCGGACCTGAGATGTTTAAGTAAAATTTGTTCGCCTTTAGTGTTATATCACCTCCACTTCGTCCGAAGCGGAGGTTTGTAATGACATCTGACCTCGAGACACTTTCCATGTAGGCCTAATTGTAGGGGCAAACGATCTTCATAGGTCGACGTCCCGAACAAATCGTATTTTTTTAAATAAAAAAAGGCCTAATTGTAGGCGACTATGTTCACGAGGGAAAGAAAAGAGTGTGTAGAATTCTACAAAGAATTCTTGCTGCCATTGCAGCATTAACAAGGCACTACATTATTTTCCCCGCAATAAAAGAATGCCCGAAAATCATTCAAAACATATCAATCATACATTTTCCCGGTGATGTAGGAACCTTAGATTGCACTCCTACAAGAATAGGCTATATAGAATGTTGTGATATAACAGTCCGTTATTTCATTTTTTAAGCACTCTCGCATAATTTTAAATTAAAACTATAACAACATTTGTCTCGCATTCATCATAATAACGCTGTTGTTGCCTCTTACTTGACATATTTACTTCTTAGCGGTCTCCGCTAACCATAACCTATAATAATGTCAACCATGTGTCTGTGTGACAAAATACTATTTCAACGCGCCACTAGGAGCGCTATATGTAAAGAAACAAAAGACGCTCACTGCCAAACGCGTTCAGAAATCTTACGGAAATGTGTTAATTTGTATTTAACAATTGTTTCGTAACAAATGTTGGAAATATGTTCGTGAAACAGGGTACTTTTAAACGAAGTGTTAAATTAATAACAATTGTTAGTTAACATTTGTTAAGCAAAATTTAACATAGAGTTGAAGAAACTGGGCCTAAGTGTTGCTGCTTCCAGGCCATACGTCAATATAGGTACTAGATATATTTTGTACAAGCCGATCTTGGAAACTAACAGAAATGCTTCATCCCAAAGTATTTGACGTACAGCGTGATAGAATTTGGAAGCTTTCTGTATTCTGCCACTAATCTCTTGATGTATGGTATTGTCTGATGACATAACACTACCTAAATACTGGAAGTTGTCTACAATATCCATCTCCTCATCTCCAATTCTTAGATGAACAGTTGGAGAGTTTCTACTCATCACCAAGCCAACTGTCTTAGTTTTGCTGATTTTGAGACCTAAGGTTGTAAAAGCTTCATGCCAGAGATCTAGTCTAGTTTGTACTTCCGCTTCTGTCTCACCCTATACCATTACATCATCAGCAAAAACCAGGGCATTAGTTGTTGGATCCTTTCTCTTAACCACTTTTAAAACTTCATCCATTATGATTATGAAGAGAAGTGGTGAAAGACAACTTTCTTGCTGGACTTCACTCTTCGTTTCAAACCAACCTTACCTTCCATCCTGGACCTGGACACAACACTTGGTTTCATCATATAATCGTACTCGTGCTATGTTGTCATCGGGCACTTTCTTATGTCTCAAACATTCCCATATATGCCTGCGTGGTACATGGTCATATGCTTTCTTTTACGGTAGCAGGTAGGGAGGGACCCTTTTCGGAGGCAGCCCTAACTCAGGGAGTGGCGCCCCTGCCTATGTGAGTCCCAGAGCACACTGACCTGGTGTGTAACACCTGGTAAGGGTCCCAGCTCAGGGTTACGAGTGAAGACCTCAATGACTTCTACAGCGGAGAAGGTGGACTCGGTACGGTGGAGATGGCGGAAGAGGCAACCCTGTATTCAGGGATTAATATGAGTACAACCTGCTGCCTTGTAGGTTGAGGTGACTGGACACAAAAGGCTAAGGGAGAAAACCCTGAAAGAAAATCTCCATCTGTGTTAGGCTCAGCAGGTCAACAGAGGGATTACTGAAGAAGTTGCTTTCAAGAATAATACGAGCCTCGGATGTTGGAATTCACAACAATGACATCAGTTTGGTGCGAATCACGGTTTACAGCCTGATGTTACACCAGCTACCCAAACCAAACGAAGACAAAGTATCAGAGTGGGAACATTAAATATCCTGAGATTGACAAACAAAACTGAAGAGCTGGTCGACCACATGGAAAGGAGGAAACTTCTGATCATGGGCCTGAGTGAAACAAAGTGGAAGAAAACTGGGAAAATGAATATCGGATTGGACTATAGTCTCTACTGGTCTGGAAATGAAGTAGAGTCTAAGAATGGAGTAGGATATTTAATACATAAAGACATAGATGCTTGTAGTGAAGTTGAGTTTGTTAGTGAAAGGATAATTAAGTTATCTGTGAACTTAGGAGGGAAAAAGTACAATGTGATACAAGTCTATGCTCTACAGGTAGGATGCTTAAAAGAGGAAAAGGCCAACTTCCTTAATAACTTGGAAGAACACACTGAGTATGACAATCTAATTATAATGGGTGATTTTAATTCACAAGTTGGCTCACAACGAACAGGATATGAATCCATACTGGGCCCTCATGGAATGGGAAACAGAAATGAAGAGGGAGAATATATGCTAGATCTATGCATGAGAAACAACCTGATAGTGAGTAACACTTGGTTCAAGAAAAGGGACTCTCATAAAATCACAAGATATAGCTGGGATGATAAAAAGGTAATTAATAGATTATATTCTGATAGATCAAAATGTCTGGAAAAATGTCAATGATGTTAAGGTCATTCCAAATGAAGACCTTGGTGGAGACCATACACTGTTGGTTGCAGTTACTGCAGAGGAAAGACCTCCCAAAGTCTGTAACAAAAGAGTCCCGACTAACCGAGCCTAGTGTAAAGGAAGAATTCAGGGAAGGTGTCCGCAGGTTGTTGCTGAAATTGGTAGATGAAGAATGGGATACTCTAAAGAAGGTTGTGGTTGTTACAGCAGAAAAAGTATGTGGACGACAGAGTCAAATAAGAAAACCTAAAGAAACTGCCTGATGGAATGATGATATTAGAAAGGCTATCAATGACAGAAACCGTGCAAGAAGATCCTTATATCAAGCAAGAACACGGGAGATCAACATGAAATAGAGGAGAAGCTGTCACTTTACAGAAATAAAAAATTACAGGTCAAACAGGTGGCTGTAGCTGAAAAGCAGAAATGCAAGGAAGATCTGGCTACCAAAATAACGCAGGATGGAAATAAAAAACTGTTATACAGTATTGTTAAGAATAGAAGAACTCAAAATGAATCTATCCAATCTGTAGAACTTCCTAATGGTGAGGTGACTAGGGATAAAGGCACTTTGAAACTTTGCTGAACTGTTATGAAAATGTCACTCCATTAGATGACGAACCTTATGATTTTGGCAGCACAAATACCACTACTCTGACACGGTTGGAAGTAGTGACAGCAATATCTAAGCTGGATCAAATGAATTAAGTGTTGAGATGATCAAAGCACTAGGGAAGGTTGGACAACAGTGGATGTACAGGGTACTAAATAGAATCTGGAAAGAGAATGTAATACCTAATGACTGGAAGCAAGGAGTCATCATTCCATTGTTGAAAAAAGGTGATAGAAAGAAATGTACGAACTACAGAGGTATAACTCTGCTGTCACATGGCCTCAAAATCTACGAATCCATACTTGAGAGCAGGAATAGAAAATATGTTGAACCTACACTTGAGGAGGAACAACATGGATTTAGACCTTATGGATCAAAACTAATAAAGATGAATGATGACCCACACCAGTTAATAAAAAAATGACAAATATATGGAAGAAACGCAAACAAAAAATAATGACATGAGCTTGAAGAATTGTTCCTACTTCTCAAAAAACAAGCTGAACCCTTGTAAAAAACATGCCTAGTGGACGACAGAATGTGATGAAATTAACAGAGAGAGACATCGGGCATGGTTAAAGTTCCAAGCCCATAAATCAGAAGAAAATGCTATCAACCTAAAAAATATCAGGAAGAAATACTCATAAAACTTTAGAAAAGTAAGAGAGAATTTCGTAAGGATATAATAAACTCATAACACCAATTCTAGAGGTTATTATAAAATTTTTGGAAGACAACTACAGAAATATGCTCCTCCTACATTAATGTTGAAATAAAAAAATGGAAAAATGGCACATAGCAGTAGTGAAAATGCTGAGATTATGGCAAAAGCATTCAGTAAACTTTTGAACTGTGAAGAACATAAGGAATTATTATAAATTAATACAAATATTCCAACAAAAACCAAATTTAATAACACAGACCCTCCAACATTTCAAGAATTAGAAAAAGCACTAAAAGAACTTAAAAATTATAAGGCATATGGAGAAGACCAGGTTTGTGTCGAGATGTGGTAATATTCAAGTAATATGGTTCGGATTTCCTTACACATGGCTTTAACAAAAACTTGGGTCTCTTGAACAGTTTCCAGAACATTGGACAACAGCCTTAATACATTCTCTTTATAAAAAAATAATAGGAGTAATCTGGATAATTATAGAGGATTGTCTATCTTGGACTGCACATACAAGAATGTTTCCAAGATCTTATATGGAAGGATTGAAGATCAACTAGAAAGAGAGTTAGGAGAATACCAAGGAGGCTTTAGGCCCTGGAGAAATTGTGCTGAGCAGATCACTCTAAAATTAATAATGGCATACTACAAAAAACAAAACAAGCCCAGGAATGAGTTGGTTGGAAAATTTATAATGTCCAATAACGGAACATTTATATTGGTATTATAAATTACTCATTCGGAACAAATATTTCAGATTCCCTATGGGAATCAACATCTATGTAATTTACAATGTAACCGTAGAAAAGAAAGGAATTCATACAAACATTGTTTTTTTTTGTCCCAACCAATACATACATTGTATAGAAAAGACAAATTTTTAAAAAAGAGGGAGGAGGGGATAAAGGAGATAGATATATGCCCAAAGGCAAATTAACAAGCTAACCAGAAATACCAAAACACTTTACACAAATTTAAATTCCAGATGGAAGGAAACGTTAGAAGTTCATTGATTACACACATTGAAGATTACACACCTCAAGAATGACAATACAAGTTTTCTGACGCCAAGCAATACCCGGCAAGTGATTTTGACTGCAAATTTAAACCATCACGACACCCGAAACAGGTCAACCCAGTCTCACTTAATCATGAATGGTTCAAAACAAAGTAACGGGAAAACAACTGTATGGATTAGGACCAGGATTGATGAACAAATAGTTCATGGTCACAGTTGAAGAGGGCATGAGAAGTAATAGATGCCAGACACACACACCTCAGAAGCTTAAAACATTATGCACCAGGCGTAGATCGATGAAGAAGAATAAAGTCTTTGCTAGGAAATGGCACGCTCCCCATTAGCCGCTAGGTAACTACCAGCAGCTTTAAAAGATAATTACACATCAGTCATGTCCAGTGTTCCGGAGCGAGAAGAAGATAAATTACATACTCTGCTCTACACAGGTTCGAAGTCCATCTTAATAGCGTATGAGCGAAGCCGTGAATATATATCATTGGGCAGAGGGGAAGAAAGACTAGCAATTTCTAGAAGGTAGTGGGCATTACGGGGGCATGCGCCAGTTGAAACAGCTGTCCAACTACGTAGCGTGTGACGACATCGGGATATCAGCTGACATGCAGAACAGTTAATTGATGGTCAGCGGCCAATGGGATGGTAGAGAATATGAAAGTAGTGTGTGCGGCGTTTTTCCATTTCTCTGAGATACATCGGCGATGAGGTGAGTCCATTACAGTAATAACAACAGTTGATTTTAAGAAGGTATATAATAGTATACATAGACCTTCAATGTTAAAAATTTTATGGAATTTTGGACTCCATTCTAAATTAATTAAACTGATAGAACTTTCCTTAACTAATACCATATCAAAAGTAAAATTTAGAGGAGAGGTTTCTGAACTATTTTTTTATTAAAACAGGTTTAAGACAGGGAGACTGTTTATCACCGTTACTATTTAATTGTGCATTAGAATTTATAATAAGGGAATGGTGCAAGGTCAACCCAAAGAACATAAAAGTTGGAAGCTCCAAACAAAATTTAAGTTTAAACTGTTTAGGTTTAGCTGACGACCTTGCTCTATTGTCCAACAATATTCAAGAAACTCGACACCAAATTCAAATCTCTACAGGAAATAGCACAAAAAATAGGTCTTACAATATCCTTTGAAAAACTGAGATCAGGTTTACACATCCCTCAATAGTAAATAAAATAACAATTCGTAGGCAAGAAATCAAAATTGTTGATAAATTTAAGTATTTAGGAGAAATCATAACTTATAATCTTAACTTTTCGCTGCTGAATTCTTGAACAGGCCGGTGCGACCCCAGTGCTGGATTTTTTCGGCCAACAACCTCATCAAATATTATTGCCATTTTAAACATAAAATACAAGTATTAACTACAGAATTAAATTTTGTTTTTTGCTATTTGCTTTACACTGCACCGACACACGTAGGTCTTATGGCAACGATGGGACAGGAAAGGCCTAGGAGTGGGAAGGAAGCGGCCATGGCCTTAATTAAGGTACAGCCCCAGCATTTGCCTGGTGTGAAACTGGGAAACCACAGAAAAACATCTTCAGGGCTGCCAACAGCGGGGTTTGAACCCACTATCTCCCGGATGTGAGCTCACAGCTGCGCGCCCCTAACCGCACGGCTAACTTGCCCGGTGAATAAAACTTTGAGACGATATTTTAACACACCAGTTTTTTTCCTACAGTGTTGGAAACAGTTCATGTTGGGGATCAATGGTTCGATTCCAAAAGAGGTGGAAAAAAATTTCGTCCATTAGGAAGATGCTTAGAAATTTTCATTTGCATTATGGGCTGTGCATGATACCAATCCATACACAGCATTAACAGCAGAGAGATGGAACTTATCATAAACTTAGCCTCAACTGTCTATTTATAAAATTTGTTTGCTTTATTCACTACCCTCGCCGACGTTCACAAATACCCCATTTCACGGCAATTCGGGTCAAATTATTATCTGACATTGCTAGATTTTGCGCTTGGGACCACATGATGAGTGTCATTTCTTCCTCTCTCTGGCAGCAATATTATTATCAATACTGTCACTGTCGAAATCCACATCAGGCTCAATTTCCTCTAAAAGTATAAGATTTCCTCCAGACGCGGCAGCCATAATTCAAACACGATGTTTACAACTGTCATAAAAGAAAAAAAAGTTTTCCAGCAAAACTATTTGTGAAAAAGATATGAACTACTTAATTTAATGTGTGGCTAATAGATTGCAGAAGCATGTAACACAGTTATAAGGCAGATCACGTATATTCGACCGCAGCACTGGTGACGGTCCGGCCCGAGTATACTCGATCACAGCAAACAAAAAATTAATGAGAAACCAGCTTGGCATAAGAGAATAAATAAATTTAACAAAGCAAATTATATTACCAAGACTACATACAATTAAAAAAAGCTTATTGATAGCAGCAAAATTAAGACATTATAAAACAGAAATAACATATGATAGTGAAACAGACAAAATACTTATGACAGAAAGAAGACTAATTAGAACATGCATAAATAAACAGTATCAAGTCAATGGACAACGGAGAATACCAAAGCAAACCCCATGGCGCAACAGCCCCGAAGGCCTGCATATAACGAGGTGTTGTGTGGTCAGCACGATGGATCCTCTCGCCCGTTATTCTTGGCTTTCTAGACCGGGGCCGCCATCTCACCATCAGATAGTACCCCAATTATAATCACGTAGGCGGAGTGGACCTCCAACCAGCCCTCAGATGCTGATAAAAATCCCTGATCTGGCCGGGAATCAAACCCGGGGCCTCCGGGTAAGAGGCAGGCACACTACCCCTACACCGTGGGGCCGGCCAATGGAAAATAGCATTTAAAAAAACAGTTTATAAGGAAAATAAACCAGTACTGAGTACGATTAGGAAAAAACGTATATCATTCTTTGGACATCTTATCAGAACACCTGACACCAGAATCAGCAGATGAATAATTGAATAATTATGAAATAACAAGACCACGATTAAATGGATCATGGAAATTAAGGAGAATATTAAAGAACTACGAATAACAATAGACAATCTCAAAAACAAAAGAGAAAAAATTAAGATACTTCAAGAGACACACCAGGATACAGACCAAGATCAATGGGAGGGTATTTTCAACAGAACGAAGGAAGGCAGCATCTCTCAGAATGAACAAATATTGGGCTGATAGGAAATGAAGAAATCCTCTGTATAATTGACTAGAGTGGTCCAATGTAGGCCATAAAATGTAAAATAAATACCATAAATAAAAATTAAATGAGATATATTAACTTCCTTGCATTTTAGAAGCCTGTTTATGCCGCTACGTCTATTCCTTAACAACACACAGTTATACACAACAAACTATTAAGGGAAACACACTGAAGCAATTTACTGTAGATTCTGCCAAGTACAGATATCAACAGTCCACACATTGATTATTCACTTTACCATCACTTTACCCTCTCACTCAAGTCGATTCTGCCAAGTTCAGATATCAAGCAAATCTGTAGCTCACTGTAACAGTCACTCTACACTCTGGTTCTCTCGGCCTGTCAGCTCCATATTTATACTGTCCGACAAACAGTCTAGAAATACTGACTTTTGGAAATGTTCTTACAACACTCTGAAAGGAACACATCAGAAGAAACAAGGAACAATCAATCGACTGGCCTCTTGACTGCAGTAAATCAAACTCGAATATTCAATTACATATACTAAAATACAGCGACAAAATCCACAAAATTCCTAATGATTCTACATGCATCTGGATAATAAATCATTACAGTAATTTTCCAGAAACCTGCATATCTATATATATAAAATAAGAGTTTTGTCTGTACATTGCCCAGAATTTGAAAATAATGGCATTTCTGTATCGGTCATGTCCACAGTAACAAGGAAATGCACTTTTTACTTTTCCGTAATTTCTGTCTGTATGTATGTATGTATGTATGTATGTATGTATGTATGTATGTATGTATGTACACGCATCACGAGAAAACGGCTGAAGAGAATTTCATGAAAATCGGTATGTTAAGTCGGGGGATGAGCCGCTACAATCTAGGCTATAAATAATTTTTATTCATGCTGATTAAAATGGTAGTTTAGGGGAAGGCCTAAAATTCAATTCTCAAATATTTATATTATTAGTGGTCCTATTGATAAATACTACATAACTAAAGTTACATAGAATTAAATTTTCGATCATTTATGTCTTATACATTTTTATCGTAGCAGCTATGATAACACAGATATTCATGAATTTCGATTTTTGTTGCTAAGTCCATATCAACGCCGAGCTGCGAGAAAATGGGTGAAAAGAATGTAATGAAAATCGGTATATAGAGTCGGGGAATAAGAAACTATAGTCTAGGCTATAAACACTTTTACTGACCCTGGATGAAATGGTAGCTTAGGGGTAGGCGCCTAAAATTTAATTTTTAAATACCGATGTTATTGGTCCTATAGAAAAGTACTACATAACAAAAGTTATAGAGAATACAATTTCCGATAATTTATGTTTTATTCAGTTTTACCGTACCGACTATGATAAGAGTAGTACGAAAATTAAATGGGAAGGCCTCGTAAGCACATAACATTGACCATTGTTTGTTGTGATGTTCTTTGCCTCTTATGGTGCCCTGAGCTCCGATAGATGGGATAACAGCCTGACTGAATATTGGCAGGAAATAGCTGGGGAGTTAGAAAACATTTTCATTAGCATTGGTTCATACATTGTCTGATACTGCTGGTACATAACACACTGCTTCATCATAGTATTCCAGCTAATTGCTCGCTGTTTTGAATAAGCAGTGTGCACATTTGGCAGAGGCTCACTTAGTAATAGTAGTATGACTGGTTCACATATGATACCGTTGCTTTTAATCGCACCATTCCTACTGACGTCATCGTAATGACCTATGTTCATTTCACTTGGGAAAACCACTAAGACAGTCTTTCTGAGGATGTAAAAAAGCAAGTGGAGAGTGAGTGTCTGCCATTATGATGAGAGCTCCCCAACCCAGTCTTCACATAAGAAAAGACGTTTGGTGACTTCCCCGTCGCGTTTCTAGGGTAACGTTAAGAGCTACGCAATATAATACAATGTTGCTCACAAGGTGTACACTACCTAACCTAGAATTCTGTATACAATGTAGAATTCCGCAGCGAAGCACGGGTACATCAGCTAGTGTATCATAAAGATGGTGGTTTGTATCGAATATTACAGAGTTTTCTACAGTTTTCGACTACACAGATTTTAAGGTTAGATGTATTCACAATACGTATTTGAGGTTATACAAATTTACAATACACTTAACATTTAATAAAAAATAATTCAAATAATATTAGACATAATAATTGAAAGTTTTACAAGAGTTAGGTTATGTGTAGGATGGCATACATACGACAAAGCAAAAACAGTTTTTGAAGAATATGTTCCGCACCTGATGTTATAGTAACTTTCAGCTGTGGTAGGACTCTTTCTAATTCCAGCTTCCATTCTTCAATGATCACTTCTGACTCCAAAATGGGCAGAAGTCTCTACGGAAGAAAGAAAAATAATGATTAGTGTCTCCTATAAAAATGTTAAATACAGTGAAACCTTTCACAGGATTGGATGCAATCTGCCTTCGCAATAACTTAGTACTGTACGGCATGTTAACTACTGAAGATTGTACTTCAACTCATACTTTCTGTTGAAACACCTGTGCTTGTTGTAGTGGCACCATTTGGTTGTCACAAACTGTACATTCCTACCAATCACTGCCACCCTGCCGGTTCAGAAGACCCTGGATGGAATCTTGTAATAGTACTTTTATCCTCTTGATTTGCTGAATTCCCAAAACCCTGCCTTGAAGAAACAGCACTGAATTATGTCCTTTGTAACAGCTTTCTAAGCCACGTCAATCCATCCCACTGCATCGAGTACAGCGACAGATCTAGTGAGATCAGAGGCAGAAGATGCAGTGTCAGGGTTTGCTAGAACCGTTTGTTCTGGCCTTTGAAAACATGAATGATGCCTTCATTAAGAGGTTGACAGACAAGGCAAAGAACGCTAATTGGACATTTTTAAAGTTAAATGCAGCATGGCAGGTTGCACTGTCTAGGAAAAGTAATTCCGTTTTGAATCTTCATTTTCTTATTAAAGCCAGTCCATCATAATTACTTGCATCATCCAACCTTTCCTATTAGCTCTCCATTCCATTGGTAACTTTTCTTTAAAATAGTGAGGGTTTGCATTTACAACAACAAGAGGTTTTGATATTTCACCTGATATACTTGAGCAGAGAAGCACAGTCTCTTTAGAAGTTTTTCGCACTGCTACATCCCCCGCCAGAAAAAGGAAAAGCACCAATAAAGAGACCAGTCCTGTCCATGTTATGAATGTCTTCTTCCTTATAACCTGCTATAGTGGAAGACACTTTCTCTTTCCACTGTTCAATTTGTACGCCAGCTACATCAGCAGATTCCCCACACACAGTTTGTAGCAAATGCTGTGCCCAACTCAACATTTTTTCCGGCTAACCACTTGAAGTTTTAAATCTTCATAGCAAAGTTCTTAAGCCTTTTCGTTGATAACAGGATCGGAAATGGGTAAGAGGTACAGGAAGTGCTGAAATTTACCTATTATAAGAAAGACGTTTACAAAGGTAGAAAACCAGAAAAGCAGCTGAAATTGATAAGACGGCTATGGGTTAGGATACATGATCATATCTGAAGTTTTTTTTTTGCAATTTACTTTTAAGTTGCACCGTCACTGATAGGTCTTATGGCGACGATGGGACAGGAAAGGGCTAGGAGTGGGAAGGAAGTGGCCATAGCCTTAACTAATGTAGAACCCCAGCAATTGCCTGATGTAAAACCATTTTAAGGGCTGCAGACAGTGGGGTTCAAACCCGCCATCTCTAAGTAGGCCATTGGCCCGTTTGTTAACTTACGCTAACTGGTCTCATAGAAGGAACAGTTATTCTGGTGAGGCTCAAGATTACTGATGAAAATGAGGGTTATTAGACTGAATGGCTGGCTCATCGTGAGAGACACAGCAGACAACGCAAGTCTTACTATGTTGATGTGGTGATAGTACTGCAAAGCTTACAGACCTCTTCATATGGTTATGAGAGCATTTATGGGCTCTAGTATGTGATCCTCACCAGAAACACTTGATTTGACAAGTGGAAAAGAGCCAAAGCAAAGCCACATGATTTGTTCTACGTGATTTCTGACAAAAGAGCAGTGTCAAAAAGTTAAGATTCCAGTAAAGTTTCACCTTTTCAATACAAATATAAGTTGTACAAGATGTTGTCCACAACATTTATTTATTTATTTAACTGATTTATTTATTTATTTATGGGACTGGTTTTGACATATATAAATGTCATCATCAGCCTGAAAGAGCAAGTACATAATAAACATACATAACATCATACTTCATTTTTACAGATAAAATTAACAGTTTCATTAAAATTATGAATTTGGCATGTTTTAAAACACATAATAGTCCTATGCCGTACAATCAAATCTTGCGATGTACTGTACTTTGTAACTCGTTGATTGTGTGAAAGTCTTAAGAAGTTTCACGTATCGAATTAAAATAATGTGCTCAGAGCAAATACATGTTAAACCTATCATGCTTTACATACAAGGGCACATAACACCTTGCATCATTTTTACTATTATAGTTAATAATTTCAATAAAATATTTGTCGTGTTATTTAAAACACCTATTAGTCCTATGCCGCATAATTAAATCAAGCAATGTCATTTCCAACACGTTGATCGTGTGATGATCATTAAAAAATTACATGTTTGTATACTGCATTAAAACGTTTTATTGAAACTAGTATTCTTATTAAAAACTTGCTAAAATACATGTAAAAAGTTTCTTTTTAATGGTGTCATTACACACGATGGTTGTTGTATAATATGTAAATTCTTCTTGATCGAGGAAGGAAGGAAGGAAGGTAGGTCTGGAGGGTGGTGTGGTGGGGGCTTGTAACGTAATAGGGTGTTATGTATAGTGTGGAATACTGAACGTCTATTTGAAAGATCGACACATCTAATGCTTTTAATCAAGAAGTAAAAGAGGGTGTCGGTTTTTTCTGAGATTTCGTTAAGATTTAAATTAAGATTAAAGAACTGGTCCAAGTGGATGAAGCAGTTTTCCGTAACATTGAGAATGGAGCCTTTATTTATGTTCATGAGAATTTCTATGTCTGTGCTTTGAGTCTTGAATATGCTATCCGACCGCTGAATATCTATTATATTTGACGGCATTTACATGTTCCACTATCTCATTTTAAAGTTCCTCCCGGTCTGCCCGATGTACGAGGAATCACATTTATTACATTGTAATCGGTAGACGCCCGACTTTAAATGGACGTCAGTTTTATTTATTGAACTGGTATTGTATACAATTTCCATGTTTCTGTTATTGGCTCGGTATGCGATTTTGGTACTGTGTTCCCTAAGAATGTTCACAGTACTATAAACATCTTCACTAAAAGTGAGGGTTGAATAATTAGTAGGGTTTGTCCTTTCTTTAGTTAACATTGAATTTAAATGGTATTTGTGTTTATTAATGATTTGCTCTATGAATGCATGATCCATTATATTTAGCAATGGAATGAATGGTGTTCAATTCCTTATTTAAATTTTCTTTAGTGAATGGTATTCTGAATGTTCAATCTACCATGCTATTACAGGTGGCACATTTGTGTGCTTTAGGATGTGAAGAATCTTTCCTAACGGTAGTGGCTGTCTGTGTTGGCTTTCTATACATTATACAGGGTCTTTATTTATGCTTGGCAAGTACTTTCTCGCTTGAACTCGGCCGCCAGTGACGGTTCAGTTGCCGGCAGTATCATGCATTTTACTCACCATTTTTACAGTTTACGCTGAAAATGTTCCCCATGCGCTGCCAAACATAATCAGCATCTCCTAATGAAGTTTTCGGTTACTCTACCAAGTTCTTCAGCATTGATGGACGCAATTGCAGCTCTTATATTGTCTTTAAGTTCATCTAGTGTGTGAGGGTTGTTCCCATAAACTACATTTTTAACATTTCCCACAAATAAAAATCACATGCCGTTAAATCTGGGCTACGAGGGGGGCCACAGATTTTTACTTATGATCCTCGTACCAAACACGCTTCAGTAAGGGGATAACGACCTTTACGTCCATTTTTATTGTTTACGGAACCTGTACGTCTGAATCTCTTGCCCAGTTGTTTTACTGTCCGATTAATAGGAATGGGTCTCCCTGGAAATTTCGTTCGAAACATTTGTCTTGTCCTAGAGCACGATTTTCTGCACTTAGTGCCAGTATTGTGCAGATATACAAGTTCACGTTAAGAATATTTCACATACATCACAGCACTATACACAATCACAATAAAACACTGTACAACATGACATACAGTACGCAGTAGCTTCATTGAATACCCTACTATCTCAGGAGATCAGTTCTCAGCAACTGCAGGAAGTGCCTATACCGTGCGCGCCAACGGCCGGTAGCGGCCTGTCATCGGCGGCCAAGGTTGAGCGAGAAAGTCCTTGCCAAGCATAAATAAAGACCCTGCATGCTCTGTTGAGGAAGGGAGCCTGTTTATCGTGAGATCCAGAAAATTTATAATTTTATTAGATTCTGATTCTAAAGTGAATTATATCTGAGGATCAATGTTATCAATGCATCAGTAGTTCTTTCATCAAGGATAACAAATAACAGATAATCTACATACCTGGCCAGGAATTGTATGTTCTTGAAAATAATATTGTTATTGATTGACATGTGCTCCAAAAATCAATATATATTTCAGCCAATATCCCTGAGGCCAGCGACCCCATCTTGTTGGTATATACAGTTATTAAAGGAGAAAAAGTTATTGTTGAATACTAATTTTAAAAATTACCATAAAATCTTGGATCACAAGCTTGCTGAGACCACTATATGTGTTTAGGTTGTTTTGAATGATAGTAAAAAGTTTTTTGGAGTTGATAATAGGACACACATTAGTTATATTGAATGAATGAAAATAATGGAAAGGTTGTAGTTCGAAACTATCTAGTATTTTGGTCAGTTTGATGATATTTTTTACAGATTTATTAGACATGAAATTATAATTCTTTCTGAGAAATTTTTGGATAAATTGCATTAATTTATAATTTATAAAGTGGACTAGGTCTATAATTAATGATGGGGCATATGGGTATTGGGCAAAGCTTTTGCAATGGGCAGACCAGGGTCTAGGTCTATAATTAATGATGGGGCATATGGGTATTGGGCAAAGCTTTTGCAATGGGCAGACCAGGGTTCATAGTGGTTAATTTTGATTTTCCCTGCTATGTGAATAAACATTATGTGTTTTTTAAAGTTGATTTTAATAGGCATTGGATCTGTTGGGTCGTATCTTTTCTAACCCTTGTTAAAAACTCTTTAGTTTTTTTTATATAATAGGTTTTTCCATTACCACGCACGGTTGTCTGCTTTATTAATAATCAGATTCACGTCTTTAATTTTCTTTTTGAGCTTTATTATGTGTTCTCGTTCGACAAAATTTCTGTTGTTGCTATTATTATTGGTGGGTCATGGATTTCTTCTCGATGTGTGGATTTTATTCAGTTGCTGAGTTGAATAATGACACTTGGGACTTTTTAAAAATTCAAGTTTATCCACCCTGGGGAGAGTGAGATAACAAAATAATCTAAAATAGTGTTGAATCCATAGTTTTCAGGGTTGCTGAGATGAAGAGTGGTAGGGGGGCAAAGAGAAGTGAGATATAGAAGTACCGTATAATCTCGAATACCACCCACCACCGAATAAGACCCGCACCCTAAATTGGAGATAGAGGAATACGAAAAAAATAAAAATCAAATAACTTACATACCTATTTAATTTTCTTCAAATATACCACAAATATAAATTCAAACAGCTTACAATTAATAAAATCATCACAAAAATCTTAAATAAAATCGGTCCAATACTCAGATCATTCACAATTCACTGTCGTCACCTGAAGTTTCACCATAGGAACTTTTGTCGCTGGCATCTTTCCACAAATAGTCGTCCTCACTACCATCCACTGAATTTGAAATTCCACATTTCTTAAAGCTTTTTGGACACTAGATCGTTGGGAATGTGCGACCATGCGGTCTTGATCCAGCTGCATATTAGTCCCACTTATAGGCCTCTTCACTCGTCCGGCTGGTGTTAACGCGTGATCACCATCAGACATCCATTCAGTGTACAACTGTTTCATTGTAGTTTTGGAAGGCCGGTTCACTTGCACATCCAACAACTGTACAATAGAAGTGAGTCTTCCGGGAATAACGGCAAGATCGGTTTTTCCTTTCCTCATCATATCTTTTACGTCATCAGTTGTATGTCCTCGGTAACTGTCCAACACAAGCATGTTTCGTTTTTGTAACAAAGCTCCCGGGCGACGTTGCCAAATGCACTTCACCCAGTCTTCAACTAACGCACTGTTCATCCAGCCGAACTCATGTGTTCTAACAATAACAACAGACGGCAAGTTCCCTTTCAGAAGCGTTTTCCTTTTCAGAACCACATATGGAGGGAGTTTGGTTCCATCCGCTAATAGGCACAACATTACCGTGCATTGTTGCTTTTCGTTACTATCTGTTCTGATGGTTACACTTTTAGAACCCTTCGTATCCACTGTATTTTCCAACGGCATTTCAGAATGGACAGGTGTCTGATCAGCACTGAATTTACTAAACTAATGGTCTTATGATGCATTAACTAACTATGGTTTTCCCAAAGTAAGCAAATAAGTGAATCTTCTCCCGCATAGAAAATCTCTCAGAATCAAAAATTTCCCCTATTTACAATTAAAATCACTCAGACCTGTTATTAATTAAAATAAAATAAAAAACTACGTGCTCATTTTTGGCACTTCTACATACAAATAAGGTTACATCCCTAACATTATAGCCATGCCATTTAATTAGATTAAGACGTACTCATCTCTTATCATCTAATGACATCTTGTCAGCTGGGGTGGTCCATATCGGGGTTTAGTGCTGATCCATCAGCACCCAAGGGATCACTGGTAGTTCCATTTCACCATCAAGCCGGAAATCCATGGTCCTTGATTGATGCTGTCACTTGCAGTTTCCTAGTGTACCGGTTACGACCTGTACATGCCATATTTTTTGACTATTAATTGTACTTCATCACCATGCAAGACGTTCAGAGCAAACTTGGTGTGTTTACGTTTGGAGGAGCGAGCAGGTGAGCCGCCGACAGCTGTATGTGTGACGCAGCTGCAGGGACAAGATAGACTACCTGCCTGACACCACGGGTAGCCTGCATGGCCTAGTATGTTCTGGATATGAACGACACGCCTTCGCGAACATTCAACTGAAAAAATTTAAAACTTTTCTAATAATTATCACAGCGACTTGAGCGATACGTCATTTTGAAGAGAATAACATAAACGTCTCAAATTGTGAATCTCAAGTAAATCCGTCTAGGGATTCGCGAGATAATCAGCCTCAAAGAGATTACATTATATGATGCCGTAGGAGCCCCGAACCGAATATAAGGAGAGCTCACTTTACCCAGATCAGACAGTCATAGCTGGGTGTTCAGCCTGACTCCCCACGCTGCAGTGTTCGTCAAAGTGCTGACAGAGTCTACCTTTGAATATTCAAAGTCTTCATGCGAGACTTAAACTCTGACAGTCGTGTTGAACTTATCAATTGTGCGCGTGTGAACTCTAATGTATAACAAAGTCTTTATAATGGACATTGAGTCTATCAATCAAGTTGAACTTATAATCTGTGCACGTATTTGAACTATGATTATGACAAGTCATGTATTGGACTTAGGTGACAACAGTCAAGTCGAACTTATATTCTGTGCGGATGTAAAAACTTCTCAATGCAACTTACTTTTGTTCTTGTAGAACTGAGTTCATTACCACGTTGTCTGTATGAAACTTAGCATCTGAACAAACATAATTAATTTCAATGTGACACTACTACGTTATACCACTAACTCTGACATTTTGTTAAATCTCAGTCAGCATAATTTCACTGGGAGTGTTTATGAAAGTTGTCACAGGTGAACATGTAGTGGAAGTGGAAAGTGTTTTTGAAGACTTTATTTGTAAAGTATGATATAATGTTTTATTTGTAATGACCTAACCTGTACTGTGTAATATTTGTAACATATGTATTTGTAAATAGTAGTATTCAGTTCTATATTTACTGGAAGTATCCAGAAACTTTTGTTACATAAATTTTTGAACAGGATGTGTTGCCTTTTGTTGGTTAGGTATTCTAGAATGTATTTTCTGACTGTTTTGGAAATGGAAGGTTTGCGATCGCGTATTTGAGAATGTAGATTAAGTTCGCGACTAAAGTTGGAGTTGTGATTGGTGAATCTAGGTAGCGATAGGAGGGCTCATGTTTTCTGATTGGCTACTCCAAGGCCAGGGTTTACCTATATATAGAGAGCGAAGCTGCGTTCGTGAAAATTGGGTCTTGTCTTGATCTTGTCTTAGTCTGTCTGAAGTTTTACGTCGTGTGCGACGCTTCGCTACCGGGATGAGCCACCTTCGGGTAAGCACTCTTGAATTCTGTTCCGGCTAAAATTTCCGTAATGTTCGGTTGCTATTTCGTATAGGAGTCTGCCCTAGCCTAACCTAGAATCGCCAAATTAATTATTTAGGACGCCTTAGCTTTTCAGCTGGGCTTGCCTGTTTGTTTTCGAGGCATTCCCATTTCTTACTTCACTAAATATGTAGATTGTAATTTAATATATCGTCGTTGCCGGGAAAAAACCTCCTATGTGTCAGAATTTGTGAAAATGAGATTTTAGCACCAAGAGATTCAGAATGGCTGCCACTACGAAGTGGCAAAACCTCCAATGTGTTAGAAAATATCAAATGGGTTAAATTCCACAAAATATTGCACCTCCTATGTGGCTTAGCATTTTTGTTGCTGGGGAAAATCTCCTATGTGCTTGAAGGACACATAGGAGTATTATACCTTGGTCCACACTGTTCACGCTACCAGGAAATATCTCCTATGTGTTGAGTCGAACACGTTAGTGTTATACTTTTCCGCCTTCTGCTCGACAATGACAACTCTATAGGGATTGTTTACTCTGTATGGCGCCAGATTGAACAAGTAGACGTCAGATCTTTTTCTGCCGCTTCTACTATTATTGCTGCAGGAACTTTATTGTGAAGAGAAATGTTCAATCGTGGAAAGAAGATTCTACAAATGGCACTGGAGATATCTACAAAAGATTATCAGTCAGACAAAGGTAAGTCAATTAATAAACAGTGATGAAAGCATGATGCATTGCAAATCTTAAAATACCAAAAACACAAGGGCTATCCCAACTCTATGCACATTTAAATAACAACTACTATGGATTGTAAGATGACAGTAGTATGATCGTTTTATTTCCTTTAATATACCGCAGGTGCATTTGTAAAACCCACAACAGAGACAAATCACCATGGAAATGACGACACCCCTACCATGGAAGAAATATTGGACGACGTGATGGATGTTACAAGTTCTGCATGCAGCAGGTACGTATGAATTACAATACCAACTTGAAACACATGGATATCATAGAAACTATGTTCAATATGAATGTTGCATTATTGGTAAACAAATAGTCATGTGGCCTCTAAAATTTATCTGCAAAATAATCCTCATTTCCCTTTCATCTAGAAGAACTTACTGCATCCATAGCGGCGATGTCTGATAATGACTCTACCAGCACAGCAAGAAATGTGGAGGCAATGGAAATCGCCTGCCTTATAATAGGTATATTTGAAGTTTTACAAGCCTTCTACTTAAACATAAAATTGTGACTAATACGAGTACAAAGCAATTAGTGTAAAATCTGTGACGTTGACAAATGGAGCCACACGAAGGATAAAAACTGTGTTCTAATATTAAATCATTTATTTCAGATTTAGAAGATCTACATGACATGTCTTCCATTAAGTGGAATGTAGAAGAAGATGATCTCCAAAATATACTGAACTCTCATAAAAATAGAGGGACACCGAAGACCGAAGATACGTCTAACGAAGGTACGAAAACTGTGAGTGAGGCGCTGGATCATTCCGAAATGTCTGTTGGTAATCCTGATGTACGAAATGTAAGCGCAGAGAAGAGACTCAACCACAAAGCAAAGGAAAAATCCCATTCAAATAGAATCTTTGGCAAGCCTTACTTACGCTTACAGCAAAAGGCTAAAGTAATCACAAAAGAGGCAAGAAAATTAGGTAACAGATGCAAACATAAAGAACTTATAAAGAAGACACAGAAGACATTCCTTTGCGGTACAATCAACGAGGAGCACCGATGTCAATTGTTCAAAGATTTCTGGCAGATTCCATCCTGGGCTGAAAAGAAGGCATACATCAGAGGGCTTGTCACAACTAGGAATGTTCTCAGGAGGCGCAAAGAAACAACAGGCAACATCAAAAGAAAGAACGTAGGCCATGATATACATTTAACTAAACCTGACGGAGAAAGTGTGCATGTTTGCCGAACATTTTTCATAAACACTTTGGGAATTGGTGAGGACAGTTACAAGAGATGGACACATGTAAAGGACGTCGAACATATTTCAACTTCTACTGGTAAGGGAGCAGATAATTCAGACACCGATGCCCGAAGCAGTCCATTGAAGAAACGTGCCCAAGAAAAGCAGGATGTACCTATGTCCATCAAGAAGAAAAAGAAAATTGAAGACAATTCATGAGTGGCTTGGAGTTTTACCTAAAGTTCCCAGCCATTATTGTCGAAAGTCCACGAAAAAGGTATACGTTGAGCCAACTTTTCGATCAAAATTACATATGTTTTCAGTCTACAAGGAATGGTGTGACGAAAACAACAAATCTCCGAGCTGTAGAACCCTTTTCATGGTACGTTGGAAGAAGACAAAATTGATATTCATCTGCCTAAAAAAGACCAGTGCAACATTTGCTGTGCATATAAAGTTGGTCAAGTAGGAGAAGAAGATCAAAAACACCTCCTAAGGAAAGACGAGGCTCGGGAAGCGAAGAATAAAGTTAAGGAGGCCAGTACTGATTATCATGTTGTGGTAACAATGGATCTTCAAAGTGTTCTTTTGTGTCCTAAGTTGCTAGCATCCAAGACATACTACAGACAGAAACTTCAAGTACACAATTTCACAATTTATGATCTAAGAAACGGTGATGTTACACTTTATGTATGGCACGAGGGCAATGGTGGTGTAAGTGCAAATGAATTTACATCATGCATAGTTAATTTTATTGAAAATTTGCCACCTACAACCAATAAGGTTACCTTAATTTCTGATGGCTGTAATTATCAGAATAGGAACAAGGTTTTAGCCAGCGCCTTAAGTAATGCCGCTAGATCTAAGAACATCACCGTGGAACAACTGTATCTGGAAAAGGGGCACACTATGATGGAATGTGATAATGTCCATACCACTCTAGAGCACTACTTCTCTCCACCAATTAATTCGCCCATGGATTATATAGCAAGAATGAGGCAAGCCAGACTCACGAAACCATACAATGTGAAAAGTGTCGACTTCAGGTTCTTTAAGGATTTTGAGCATAAATCAAACCTCCCATCATTACGGTCTGGAAGAAAATCTGGCGACCCTGTAGTGACAGATATCCGCCAACTGCAGTACTTACCTGATGGAAGAATAAATTACAAATTGGAACACACAGCAGAGTGGGAAGAACTTCCACAAAGGAGGAGAATGAGTTTTCCAATTGGTGAACCACGCAGTTTGTACACTGCACAATTGCCAATCACAATATCTAAGTTCACTCATTTGCAGGAACTGAAGCAGGTAATTGAGCATGACCACCACTCTTTCTATGATAATCTCTCCGATATAATAAAATACAATTAGGAACAATTGATGTAATAAAATTCAGCTGATTAAACTAATGATTCATGTGTTTGAGTAAAACTTCAATATAATAAAAGCTTCATTCTTAAAGCATATCTGGTGAAATAATTGATATTACTGCAGTTAAACAGTACAGGGTTATAAAAAGACAGGTATAGAAGGGAACTAGATTACGTTGATTATCATGAAGTTAAGTATTATTATGTGAGATATTTACCTTGGGGTTTGAGTGAGTGAGTGAGTGAGTGAGTGAGTGAGTGAGTGAGTGAGTGAGTGAGTGAGTGAGTGAGTGAGTGAGTGAGTGAGTGAGTGAGTGAGTGAGTGAGTGAGTGAGTGAGTGAGTGAGTGAGTGAGTGAGTGAGTGAGTGAGTGAGTGAGTGAGTGAGTGAGTGAGTGAGTGAGTGAGTGAGTGAGTGAGTGAGTGAGTGAGTGAGTGAGTGAGTGAGTGAGTGAGTGAGTGAGTGAGTGAGTGAGTGAGTGAGTGAGTGAGTGAGTGAGTGAGTGAGTGAGTGAGTGAGTGAGTGAGTGAGTGAGTGAGTGAGTGAGTGAGTGAGTGAGTGAGTGAGTGAGTGAGTGAGTGAGTGAGTGAGTGAGTGAGTGAGTGAGTGAGTGAGTGAGTGAGTGAGTGAGTGAGTGAGTGAGTGAGTGAGTGAGTGAGTGAGTGAGTGAGTGAGTGAGTGAGTGAGTGAGTGAGTGAGTGAGTGAGTGAGTGAGTGAGTGAGTGAGTGAGTGAGTGAGTGAGTGAGTGAGTGAGTGAGTGAGTGAGTGAGTGAGTGAGTGAGTGAGTGAGTGAGTGAGTGAGTGAGTGAGTGAGTGAGTGAGTGAGTGAGTGAGTGAGTGAGTGAGTGAGTGAGTGAGTGAGTGAGTGAGTGAGTGAGTGAGTGAGTGAGTGAGTGAGTGAGTGAGTGAGTGAGTGAGTGAGTGAGTGAGTGAGTGAGTGAGTGAGTGAGTGAGTGAGTGAGTGAGTGAGTGAGTGAGTGAGTGAGTGAGTGAGTGAGTGAGTGAGTGAGTGAGTGAGTGAGTGAGTGAGTGAGTGAGTGAGTGAGTGAGTGAGTGAGTGAGTGAGTGAGTGAGTGAGTGAGTGAGTGAGTGAGTGAGTGAGTGAGTGAGTGAGTGAGTGAGTGAGTGAGTGAGTGAGTGAGTGAGTGAGTGAGTGAGTGAGTGAGTGAGTGAGTGAGTGAGTGAGTGAGTGAGTGAGTGAGTGAGTGAGTGAGTGAGTGAGTGAGTGAGTGAGTGAGTGAGTGAGTGAGTGAGTGAGTGAGTGAGTGAGTGAGTGAGTGAGTGAGTGAGTGAGTGAGTGAGTGAGTGAGTGAGTGAGTGAGTGAGTGAGTGAGTGAGTGAGTGAGTGAGTGAGTGAGTGAGTGAGTGAGTGAGTGAGTGAGTGAGTGAGTGAGTGAGTGAGTGAGTGAGTGAGTGAGTGAGTGAGTGAGTGAGTGAGTGAGTGAGTGAGTGAGTGAGTGAGTGAGTGAGTGAGTGAGTGAGTGAGTGAGTGAGTGAGTGAGTGAGTGAGTGAGTGAGTGAGTGAGTGAGTGAGTGAGTGAGTGAGTGAGTGAGTGAGTGAGTGAGTGAGTGAGTGAGTGAGTGAGTGAGTGAGTGAGTGAGTGAGTGAGTGAGTAATTCGTCTTTATTCGTGGCGAAGTTAGGGCTCAAGGCCCTCTCTTACACTTAACCACAATATTTAAAATAATTAACGTACATATAATATTTAAATACAACAAATCTTTTTAAAATAATATGGTACTAATAGAAAATTTGGAGATTGTAATAAAAAATGATTATAGAATGTACAACACGACAATCTATGTGTACATGATAATAAATATAAAACTAACACTAGTGATAATAAGAGATGGAAACACAGAAAAAACCTATAACTAGCAAATATATTTCTAATTTTTATGAAAATATGCTCATTCACGCACTCATTCACACTACACACATCGAAAAGTCAGCTAGAAGTATTCAGAAAGTGATTTCGGCAATCCATCTTAAATCTCCAACGAGAACGCAAATCCCTAATGGTAGCAGGTAGGGTATTCCACAGCCTCGCGGCAGTGACTACAAAGGAGCAGTTATAGGTCCTGGAGTGACTGAGAGATATTGTTAAACAGGAGCCAGATCGTGTATACTGGTTATGATAGGAGGAGAGGTAATTAAATTTTGAAGAGAGATAATTCGGTACACCTGTGTTTAGAACTCCATGCAGAAGAGACAACATGTGGAGACTGCGACGCTCATGAGCATGAAGCCATGACAACTCCCTGTAATAAGGTGAAATGTGAGAACCATATCGCAGCTTAAATATGAATCGAATATCGTCGGAGAACATCGTAGAACTTCGGAGATCGTCCAGAACGTCGAAAGTTCGAGACTCAAACCCATATCGAGCCAACGTGGGTGTTCCTGCCTTATCTCAACGTAATATTGGCAACTTCCAGAACGTGTTCCAGCCTCGTTCAGCCTGGTGAACTGGGGTCATCAAAAGGCGATGTTGAAGACAGCGACTATCAACAGTAAGGTGATGTACACTTTAAAATGTATTTTCTGAATAAAAATCTATTATTCAATCTATTTAAAAAATTTCTTATAGATAGGACCCTGCCTCCTGTACCAAGCCCTAGCTAGAAACCATCCAGTATTGCCCTGAGACCTACTTCATGCTAACTTTAAAATTAGTTCATAAAGTCGGGCTATTTTACTGGTACACTATGCACAGAACACATCACTATTTTATTCCCACAATACGTTTGATTGCGTTCAGGGCAGGTATCCGGCCACGATTTCGGATTAGTATCTTGTAGTCCGGGGTTCAATATCGAATTATCTTATACCTCTCAGCCACTGTTCATTTATTACTACCCGACACGGCCGTGGTGTAGTAATAATAATAATAATAATAATAATAATAATAATAATAATTTTACAAGTCGAACTGAGTATTCGCAACTCGACACAGTTTAAATGTTTAATTAGTAGCATCACGTATGTCAACTCAATGTAGTATTCACACGAATTACTCTCCTGCGTTTGAATTTTAGGTTTCAAATCAGTAAACAAAGAAATACTATGAACCCAGCTAAACATAGCTTCGTCCTTCGTGAGCTGAGAGTCCCGAGTGAGGAGCCGCACCCTTGGCAGTGCTTTTTACAAGAAGGCAGTTTCCCCCACCTAAAATCTGCATATGGCTTATCCATGACCCACTAGAGGTCAAATAGTGCAACCATTAGGTGACCAGTATTCACCTGATGTGAATGAGACACATCCATGCGATTATTTTTCGTAGGATCTCCTGTAATTAATTAAAGTTTTTCCTCTTCCCCCCCTCTACTCTGGGTAAACTCCCGCATCAAAGGGGTGTCCTGACACTAACCAGATGGCCCCTGGTAATTTTCCACGCAGATATAACAAAGTATTTTTTCTCCATCCGTAAGTTATCAACCAAGAGGACATTATACACTCTAAATAAATGCCCCAATTATAATTATCTCTTCTAAATCGAAACGCCACTCCAGAATTCAGATTTTATTAATTTTTACATCGTAGACAATCAAGTTGGCCAAGCTGATTTAAAGATGGCTCCGATATTTCGCTTAGAAAAGTTTGCCTCCCCTCACTTTCTTGAACGTGAGGTAGGGATGACTTCTCTCAAGTCACGCCACGGTGAACCACCGATTGCAGTCCCACCCACGACTTCACTCTTCTGCGGGCTCACCGCTGGACAAAAGAAGATGTTGCGCTATAGATCGCAAATAATGAAATTCTATAGAATAAATTTTAAAAACTTATTTCATCTGTCTCAATGATATTGATATTAATTAATTTTGAGATTTCTTTCCTCAAATAGCATCGCGTCTGCAATTTAAATGACCAATCTTAACCAAAGGTCCTTGGATCATGCCCCTGTCGGGTGCAGTATCGAGATTTGAACTCGCGTACCGGTAATTAAAGTTTGATGACGGTTTCGCGGTCTAACTTGCCCACCTCTCATCCGGAGGGCCCGGGTTCGATTCCTGGCCAGGTCAGGCATTTTACCTGGATATAAATGCTGGTTCCAGGTCTACTCAGCCTACATGATCACATTTAATTAAGGAGCTGTCTAATGGCGAGATGGCGAACCCGGTCTAGAGAGCCTGGAATATCGGCCGAGAGGATTCGTCACACTGACCATGCGCCACTTCGTAATCTGCAGGCCTTCGGGCTGAGCAGCGGTCGCTTGGCAGGCAAAGGCCCATTAGGGCTGTAGTTTGGTTTGGTTTAGGAGTTTTTGTAAGATTATAATTTTACATATTTCATTTTTGTGATATTTAGCCAAACTGTTAATGGTTTTCATTCATTCCCGGATTTTCCGTTTTCCTGTGTTGTACGTTTTATTTTCATGGTCCCTTGAAAAACGGAGAATCAGGGTTCTACTGTATATATGGGGAAGACATATAAAAACAACAGAAAACAACTGATATTAATGCGCAGTCCATTGTTTGTGTGTCGCTGAGACAAACCGCGATGTTCAGATTCCATTGAGACAGGAGGGCTGAGAGGGGCTTAAAAGTAAATCGTTAAAAATGGCCAAGATTAGTGTTAAATTTACTACTTTTGGAGTCGTGAGGCTGATTGGTGACAGTCTCAACGATAGCTCAAATTATGTACATTGAATCTATAGCGCGACAGTTAAATACATATAGTTATCTTTTTTTTTTTTTTTTTTTGGAAGAATCAAATACTTCCCCATCAATTTGAGCTCCCACAATGACAAAGTTTAACTTGCAAATTAAATAAGCTAAAACTTGAATTCAAATATATCTAAATAACTGTAAAACTACATAAAGTATCAACCTACATCTCAAAAAGGAATGCTACTTTGAACATAACTAACTGGCAATGTCGGATACTACAGCTACTGTAAATTCAGCCAAACCTCGTATGGAACGGGGACATTAAACCTTGAGCAGAGTGTTCCCCCACCAGAGTGAGCCAGAATTACCTTAACATCAACATTCTGATTTGTGATTTCATCCACAGGTAAGACATTGCCTTCTTGTTCGGCGTCCACATCTGCCTCAGGATCGTCCTCGTCTATAGCTGGCTGCATTTTTATCTCCTCAATTATTTCACTATCGTCGTCAATGTATTCCACTGGCGTCTCGTCTTCCTTTGGATAGACAGGCCTGCCAAAAAAAAAAAAAAAACATTTCCAACCGAGAACATCAAAACAAATGAAAGAATACGACACGTTAAAAATGTATGCAGGGAAAAGGAAAACGTTTTCAGAATTGTAAAATAAGATATGAATATTGTGTTATGTAACTTATTTGATGCCATAAGCTACATCATTTCAATTGAACAAAATAACTTACACTACATTTCCACCATCAATCAATTAGTGTATGGGACCCAAGGCCAACAAGAACGACAGTCCTTGGTGCGGGATTATCACGTGATCAAGTCAGTGTCCGATATGGCGAGGGTTCATGTTGTCTTGTTGCTACAATATCATATATATTTTAATATTAAACTATTGTTTTAATTATATTCGATGAGTAATTATGTTGAAAAGAAAGTTACCTTTGCATGTGTGACATTATTTGTTTATAAATATGTGTACGTGTGAACTTACGGTGTAGGTAAATTTTGTTATCGTTTGAGCGGGATAAATATTTACGAAGCTTGTGCAAGATCTGGAGCTTGAAAGGTATAGTAAATGGGATACAGGTTTGTTCTTTCTAATGAGATATCTCTTAACACTCGTAAGAAGTAGCTTTAGTTTCTGACAATAATTGCATCAATAGGAAGGCTTTTGAGCACTTTTCTGTAGGTCAGAAATTAGAATCTGTATTTCCCCATCCCTGTGATAGTGACAGGAAACTCTTTTTTTTTTTTAATTTGACGCTGCGCACATAGCACTTGTAAAGTTTGGACATACTTCAGCCTATAAGGCTGTCTATCCGACCTCAATAGAAAAACAAAATGTAAACCTAGCTCTGGTGATTTTCAATGAAAAAAATATTACAGCACTTGAGTGTGTGTCCAAGGAAACTGAAACATTTTCTGGATTTGAGGGCACCTGCAAGTTTCTACACATAATTTGTTCATGGTGGAAAATAGCTAAAGTAAAAAGTGCATTTGAAGGGAAAAGGTTTGAGAAGCAATTAGACAGGGTGGAGATATTCAATTGCACTTTTTACAAAAAAAATATCATCATGGTTGAAGACATGGAAGATTAATATGTCTACAAATGAATCCCTCTAAGCAGAACCTTTTAGGCATTCAATATAACTAGATTCATTCATTCATTCATCTCATACAATATACACCTGCCCACATTATTCGACTACAGGCCCTTTATGCAATTCTTTTCACTTGACACCCTAATTCTTGGATTTATGAGACAGCAAACCCATTGTTGATACTTGCATTGTAGGACATGTTATTCTTGATAATAATGCGAGTTTTGGAACTTACTATCTTTACAAATTCCCGCCTTTATTACTCTATTAACTTAGTACCTACCTTGGCATAAATATATGAGGTAATAATTCCTGCGGTTTTTGTGTCAGATGTGTGTTTGGTTTACTGATAATTATCTTTAACAGTTTGTCTTGCTGTATTTTAGATATTTACGCTAAATCTGTGTTGATAACAGCAACTTTATGAGGTAGCAGTGGTTTTAAATTTGTTACTTCGGAAATCAAACAATTTCTTGATAACAGAGTTATAGGGAAGTCTCAGGACCTTTCTCCTCGCAAGATTGAGTTTGTGAAGGGACTTTTGCAGCACAGAAATCTGACACAACGAGAAATTGCTGCCCATTCAGGAATATCGCAAACTTCTGTGTGTCGTATAAGCAATACAAATAAAACTGGGAGAGATTACCCGAAGAACAGACGAGGGAAATGTGGTAGGAAGAAAATTCTGACTCCAAGAGCAGAACGTTTGCTCGTCAAAATTGTGAAAGGAAACAGAAGGGCATCTTATGCTACTATAACCCAAGAACTGAACAACAGTGGTAACAAGGTTTCTGAGAGAACAGTGTGTCGACGTATTTGCAGCTTGGGGTACCGATGTCGTCGACCAGCTAAGAAAGCCAAACTTACTGAGGGAATGATGAAACGGAGGCTACAGTGGGCAAGAAAACACCAACATTTCACAGCAGAAGACTGGAAAAGGGTAAGTTCCTTATATAAATTCCGTAACAAATGATGTTTTAGCTAGGAAAAACCAACAAGTATTTCCAACTTTAAATTTCATACACATCATCTTAATTTTTAGGTTTGCTTCAGTGATGAATCAACTTTTGAGGTGTCAAGCGAGAAATCCCGGTTTGTAAGAAGATTGTCTAGTGAAAAGTATGAGATGTCCAGCAAACAGTAAAACATCCTACCAAGGTCATGATTTGGTCAGTGATAAGTGGAAAGGGAATGGGACGTCTTCAGATCGTGGAGGATATCATGCGTCAGGATCAGTACAGATAAATACTTGAAAAGAGACTGATTCCGCAATTGAAGGACTGGTTTAGTGAAGGTGGAAACAAGATTTTCATGCAAGATGGGGCTCCATGCCACACAGCAAAATCTATTAAAGCTTTTCTGAAAGAGAAAGAAATTCCTCTTTTTGATTGGCCTGGTAATTCACCCGATTGAGAATGTGTGGCAATGTCTGAAACTTGAAATTAGTAAAGAGTGTATCACTACCAAGCTTCAACTACTTGAAAAGACATTTCATTGGAATCACAATGAAAAGTTGTCAGCAGCAGCTTCAACTTGCATTGCAAGTATGCCTCGCAGGGTGCAAGCAATCATAAAAGCTAGGGGTGCACTGACTAAATATTAGAATTGCAGTCTTATAACTGCGTATGACATCGTAAATTAAACATACTGTAATGCTATCCATTAGTGAATGTGTAATATTCCATAAAAAGTCTGTTAATATAACCTTTTGTTAGGAAAATGAAGATTTTGTTACGTTTTCTGCGTACAAGGTAGATTGCTTACTACTTAGTAAGTTTCACAATGATGTGTTAGAGGGGAGGTTTCGCTGCTACACACAATTACGTGGAGCTAAGTACCAGTTAACTGAGAGTGAGAGGAAACTCAGGTTTAAGTCTGTAGTGTTGTTAGCAGGCAAGAATGGAAATGTTCCATTAACAACACTCTTAGGAATGGCAGGAGTAGTATTCATTCTGGTAAAAAAAAAAGAATTTGTAAGCTTCGAAAAAGTTAAAGATGACAAACATGAAATTCTAGGTGTAAGGCTCATTTCTAAAGATAATAGGCGACTTGATGTCTCTGGAGTGTACAGACCACGAGAGGGTAGTGTTGACACTGATTCAAAATTATTTGAAAAGATAATCAGCTATGTGGGAAACGATATGGAAAGGAACGTGATAGTAGCGGGTGATCTCAATTTACCAAATGTCAATTGGGAAGGTAATGCAAACGACAGGAAGCATGACTAATAAATGACAAATAAGTTAATTGGGAAGGGCAGCTGATTCAGAAAGTGATGGAACCAACTAGACGAAAGAATATGGATGTGGTGCTAGTAAATCCATATCAGCTCTATAGAGAAACCAAAGCAATAGATGGTACTAGTGATCACGAAGCTGTTTTTGTAGTAGTTAAAAATAAATGTGATAGAAAGGAAGGTCTTAAATATTAGGACTATTAGGCAGTACCATATGGCTAATAAAACAGGTAAGAGGGAGTTAAAAAAAAAAAGTAACTATGATCAGTGAAAAATGGTAGATAAAAATGTAAACAGACTCTGGGGTGGATTTAAAGCAATTGTTGAGGAATGTGAAAACAGGTCTGTACCTTTAATGGCCGGTTTCTGGTACACCACAGTTACCTGTGAGTTACCTAACAGCGCTTGTAACTTTAACTGTGCTGTTAACTTTAATGAGTTTTCAGAAACTTAAATCCAGATTTATAAGCCCCGGTAATAAACAGTACAGCTATCGTCATGTTTAGTATCTCTCGTCCTACAATAGATGTCTCTACGCAAATGTTTTTAGGGTTATTTTAGGAATATCTAGTTCATTTTACTATCAGAAGTTTTCTACAATGAAAAATGGTTGGCAAATATGTACACAGTCATCTCAATCAATCTGATTCAGCATGTAATAATCTCTCATAATATGAAAATACGTAGGATCTAATGATGCAAAAATGAGGTATATATTATTTCCCCTTCTTTCTTATTCACAGTATGCAGACATCATCTTAAATTTCACCTTGATCGTTGTCATCAGTAAAATGATAAAAATACACCGCAATTACCAAACAGATCACTTTTCACCGATCCAGAACACAACAAGCGTAAACGAAAATGATCACATAAATGAAAAGTGCCGCAAACTTTGGAACTTATCATTCCGGCGCTGTAAGTTCTGCACTGATGGTGTGATATCAATCTGTTCTCACTGCAACTGTTGCAGATTGTTTTTACACACAACATGCATTGATAAAAAAAATCTTGTAACTGCTGATGTGAAGTCCACTTGAGAATTTCAATCGAACGTAGCGAGACAACCCTGACTCAGGGTGTGAAGTGTGTTGAAACAGATAAGAAGGTAACATAAACTACAGCTCCCTGCAAGATTTTTAATTAAAGAAGTCCATATGTTTTATGTTTATTGGGAGTCTATGAGACCTCACCTCACCGGTTAAAGGATATAATAGCATTAAAAATCTGCCTGCTGTCATTTCTTGATGGATACAGTACTTTTGCATCCATCTCTTGGCACAGGCCAGAGCAAAGTGTAGCTTCCACCAAAGTCCCAGTCTCATCCATGGCTGTGACAATATGGAAGCTGCTGGGGTATGGGTGGTGCTGATTAATGGCATTCAGAGCACAACCAGTGTGTCTGAGTGTCATGAAAGGTGTTAGTTGTGCTACAATAGCACTGTCTGGCCCAGTGAGGAAAGCAATGACAAACTACCTCACTCCTCATCTTGCCTAGTATGCCTCATTTTGGTACTGCCATTGGTTTTTGTGGTTTCCCTATAACTACATAGCCTTTGGTGATGCTATTTGAGGATCCAACCAGCCTCTGGGCTGATGACCTAACAGACAGAACAGACACAGCATTAAAAAAAAAAAAAAAAAAAAAAAAAACCAATGAAAAATCAATATTTATTATTCAGCAGGTTCATATAAAATGCATACCGGTACCTAAGATATTTATTATTTAGTACAAATGGAAATATTAATGGTAAATACTCCATAATTTCAGATTGTATTCACTAACTGTTGGTGGGACTCATGATTCAACGCCTGACGAAAGAGATCTTAACATTATAGCTACGGTACACTGAAAGATCAATTTGAGCCTGTTGAAAATCTGTTTGACTGGAGTTCTATTTTATTTGACGATTCATTTCCCGGATTGGAAAATATATCTACAGTAGAGGCACCATGCTCCGAGGAGATTGTAACCTAAACAGCTGGGACAGATGACACCATACAAGTGGAATCAGTGACTAAAGCCAGTGATAACATGGAAGTAAACGTACTAACCGAAATATTGTTGAGTCCAGCACACTCAAGCACATTAAAACTACAATGAATGACTGTAAATATATTATAACCAGTTCATTATCACTTTCTAATGTTTCACTAATATAACACCTAGTACGAGTGGCGCCTCATATCGGTATTTGTTGGAATCAGTTCTACAGCACTAGCTGCAGTTAACAGTCGTTGCGGAGATAACTGTGAAGAAGCCGATAACTGTCGTTTCGGAAACTCATTGTAAACGTATCACATGTTAAGTCACTGATAACTACGCATCTACAGATAACTGTCATTCCAGAAACCAGCCATAAAGGTGGCAAGGAATGGTAAAGACCCACTACATCATAACAGAGAAGTAAAGAGACTGAGAAGGATGTGCAGGTTGGAAAGAAATGGAGTTAGAAATGGTTGTGAAAGTAAGGAGAAATTGAAGGAACTTATTAGGAAATTGAATCTAGCAAAGAAGTCAGCTAAGGATAACATGATGGCAAGCATAATTGCCAGTCATACAAATTTTAGTGAAAAATGGAAGGGCACGTTCAGGTACTTTAAGGCAGAAACAGGTTCCAAGAAGGACATTTCAGGAATCATAAATGAACAAGGGGAGTGTGTATGTCAGGATCTTCAAAAGGCAGAAGTATTCAGTCAGCAGTATATAATAAAGATTGTCGGTTACAAGGATAAGGTCCAGATAGAGGAGGTGATTAATACTAAAGAAGTATTAAAAATTACCTATGATACCAACAGTAAGATACAAAAGCTGAAAACTAGGAAATCAGCTGGAATTGATAAGGTTTCCGGGGATATACTAAATTTAAGGTTATAAACTTCATAATTGGTTCCGTATTGAGTTGAGATTATACGTAAAGTAAATACAAAAAATTATTTCCACCTTCTCAATACATATCAATCCTGCAATGTTTACAATAACATTACAATATTATTAGGTACTAGTTTCGGTTCTGTTAAGAACCATCATCAGCCAAGACAAGACAAGTGTAAATTATATTGCTAAAACAGATTAATGCAGTGAAATGAAATATGAAGTGATGGCCTAAAAATGGGGTAAAAATTATATACATATAAATGAGAACAGTAGTATGCGACAAAATTATTTAAAAAGTGACAATAAAATCTTTAAAAAACAGTAGTATCAACTATTATCTCAAATAGAATAAACAGCTCTAGTTGACGGAGTTGCACATTTAAATTGGTTGAATCAGATATAAACAAAGTCCAGAGTTTCCATTAGGTTCTAGAAGATGTGGATCAACATTGCGCAGAGGGAATTTTTGTTCAAAAGTCCAGAGCGGAGGTTAAAAGATGTCAGAGCGGTAGAATGTATCTTGAGGTAAATTGAATCTTGTTGTGGTGCAAAAGAGTAATCCCAATTATAAAGGGAACCAAAATGAACCTGAAGAAAAGAGTTTGAATTAACGTGAGAAAAAGTAAAGTGAAGGAACGAGGCTAGCAGAAAAAGGAACAAACATTGAGAACTCACCCTGCGCAATGTAAAGCGAGCTTGCTGGTTGAGTGCAACTACCAGAGTAAGAATTGCATGAAGCAGAAGGGAAGTGACAGAGGCAGAGGGGAGGAGATAGATAAGGGGAGGGGCGTAGAGAGACTTGAGTGGGGAAAGGCGGGGAAATGGGAAGTGACTAAGGTGAGGTGGTCGGGAAGGAAAATGGCGGTGTTTGTGTCAGCGGGGAACCCTTAATTGACTTGAAGAAGGAATTTTGGTCTACTGACTTGTTTTTTTCTGAAATAAGTTATGAAAAGGTCAAACAAAATATTAGGTTTCTCGGTTATTTCATTGAGATTGTAATTAGCGTTGAAGTATTGGTTCAAATGGATGTAAAAATTCTCGATTATGTTAAGAAGAGGGCCTTTATTAGCTATTTGGAGGATATCCATGTCTGAATCGATGTTTGTAAATTTATGATTATAGTCGACCATATGTTGGCCAATAGCGGAAAATTTGTTGTATTTGACTGCATTAAAGTGTTCCAAGTATCTTATATTAAAGCTTCTGCCCTACATAAGAAATATTAGAACAGGAGTTGCATTTAAGCCTGTATACGCCTGATTCTAGCCAAGGGACCCAAGCACAACTGGCCCAATTCGAATGCAATTAGTTCAACTGTTACAATGATAACAGAATCAGAATTAGCCATTTCAAAAATGCCACCAGACACACAAGATGAATTAAGATACGAGATTAAAAAGAAGCTCAACAACATCCTCCTTCATATTTCACATGCCAACACCAGTAACAGGAAAGTACAAGCCGATCAGAAACTTCTGCGTGCCCTAAATAAGAAAATAAAAGACAACAACTTAATTGTGACAAAAGCCGATAAAGGCAACACGGCAGTGATTATCGATAAGAATGAATACATCAGTAAGACGTCAGATTTCTTCAAAGACGACTTCTTCTCCATAATTAAAAAAGACCCCACCCAAAAATTCAAAGACTCCTCAAACAAACTCTAAAAAGTACTTCTTTTCTGCTTACCGAAAATGAAAAAAGTCAACTCGTAAGTATGAACCCTGGGCTCCCTACGGCCAGAGCTCTTCCTAAGATACATAAAGCCGGTGTTCCCATTCGACCAATCATTAACTTTAGACCGAGCCCTTTGTACAAAACTTCTCAATTCATCCAAAAGTTCCTAAGGAAAAAGTACCAATTTTCATCTAAGAAGTCCATTAAAAACACACATGAATTAATAGATAAACTAAACAATTTCAGCATGCAACCTGACTACTCACTTCACTCCTTTGATATCGTAAATATGTACCCCAGCATTCAAATTTCCAAATTAATTCCCATCATTGAAGATAATCTAAATAAAAATAGTCGTTTGAGTAAATTAGAAATTCAAGACTTTACAAAAATTGGTAGTAAACAATAACTTTTTCACGTTTAATAACACCATGTACCAACAGAACGGTCTGCAATGCGTTCACTGGCCTCAGGCATTCTTGCAGAAATTTACCTGGACTTCCTTGAAGACACCAAAATTAACAACAATTTTGATAACATCCTTTTTTGGGCCAGGTACATCGATGATGTTTTGGTAATTATTAACGAGAGCTTAAATGATGCCCACACCACACTTCTAGCATTAAACAGTATCGACTCTCATATTAAATTTACCTCGGAATCAGAAACAGATTAAAAGATTAACTTTCTAGACCTTACCATCACTAGACACCCGGATTCTTTAACCTATAAAATTTATAGAAAACCCACCCAATCAGCTGTTACAATTCGACAAGATTCATATCACCCTCACCATCACAAGAAAGCAACATATAACATAGCATTCGATGTGCCCATGACTAAAAAAGACCTTCATATTGAACTGAATACTATCCGCAGCATAGCAAGATTCAATGGCTTCAGCAACCACTTCATTGAAGGTATAATCAATAAACATAAATTCTGTCCCAAAACCACACTTAAAAAAGAAGTACCTAAACACGAGTCTTTTTCTACTTTCATCTACACCAACGAAATTCACAAGGTTACTAATATCTTAAAGAAAAAAGGCGTTAAAATAGCGTTAAAACTAACAACAACAGTTCACACATTCTACATAATAAGTTACACATTAACAAGGTTTAATAAGTACACAAAATCAGGCGTTTACAGGCTTAAATGCAATTCCTGTTCTAATATTTCTTATGTAGGGCAGAAGCTTTAATATAAGATACTTGGAACACTTTAATGCAGTCAAATACAACAAATTTTCCGCTATTGGCCAACATATGGTCGACTATAATCATAAATTTACAAACATCGATTCAGACATGGATATCCTCCAAATAGCTAATAAAGGCCCTCTTCTTAACATAATCGAGAATTTTTACATCCATTTGAACCAATACTTCAACGCTAATTACAATCTCAATGAAATAACCAAGAAACCTAATATTTTGTTTGACCTTTCCATCACTTATTTCAGAAAAAACAAGTCAGTAGACCAAAATTCCTTCTTCAAGTCAATTAAGGGTCCCCCGCCGACACAAACACCGCCATTTTCCTTCCCGACCGCCTCACCTTAGTCACCTCCCATTTCCCCGCCTTTCCCCACTCAAGTCTCTCTACGCCACTCCCCTTATCTATCTCCTCCCCTCTGCCTCTGTCACTTCCCTTCTGCTTCATGCAATTCTCACTCTGGTAGTTGCACTCAACCAGCAAGCTCGCTTTACATTGCGCAGGGTGAGTTCTCAATGTTTGTTCCTTTTCCCGCTAGCCTCGTTCCTTCACTTTATTTTTCTCGCGTTAATTCAAACTCTCTTTTCTTCAGGTTCATTTTGGTTCCCTTTATAATTGGGATTACTCTTTTGCACCACAACAAGATTCAATTTACCTCAAGATACATTCTACAGCTCTGACATCTTTTAACCTCCGCTCTGGACTTTTGAACAAAAATTCCCTCTGCACAATGTTGATCCACATCTTCTAGAACTTAATGGAAACTCTGGACCTTGTTTATATCTGATTCAACCAATTTAAATGTGCAACTCCATCAACTAGAGCTGTTTATTCTATTTGAGATAATAGTTGATACTACTGTTTTTTTAAAGATTTTATTGTCACTTTTTAAATAATTTTGTCGCATACTACTGTTCTCATTTATATTGCGCTATCCCGGCTCCCTGAGAGGACGCATAATATCCAGGCTAGCTTAATTATGACCTTTCCGACTAATATAATTCTATCATCTGGGCTATGAGTTCCCAAACAAGAGAAAAACATACCATACGGAGCCAAATAAAACTTAAATCACATATAGAAACCACTCTCATATGTTGCTTATTCTAATTCTTATGCTATCAGGTTGTTACCGCATTTATCCATTTAAATCTAGGTCTCTACGCTACGAAACACATTGAAAGTACTGTTTAAAATTTTTACATATTTGTTTATTACATAAATTTTTCAATCCAGAAATCAAATGTTAAGCTATCCTCCCATAAAAAAAAATCTGGTATAGGAAACTGCATGATCACCTGACCACTTGGCCTATTTCTAGTGAACATGGACTTAACCTCATAAGTCTACCTATTTCTCCATTCGATTATACAATTAATCATTTCCTTTCCTCTTCTAACTGCTCCATATCACTCTTTCATTCAGCACTTCCACATTTCTGGGTAAAAAGAAAGAAACAAAGAAATGACGGTATCGGGCAAAAATATCTGCAAGCAAAATTTATCGATAATCTGCCGGTATTTGATACATCTGACACCCACTATACATTCTAAAGGAAATGTTGCTTGATTTTGTCTTCTTTACAATAAATCCACTGAAATCTATTGCACCAAGTGCTCAGATCTTGGTTGCTCAAATCAGGGACAGACTATAACATGCGGCAAATTATTGAATTCCGCATAAGCCATTATTCAGCTGAATACTATTATGATCCAGCTCATAATTATCAAATTAAAAATCATGAGTCCAAAAAAAATTATCAAATTCATCCTATTCAAGCCCTTAAAGAATTGATCAGATCGGACTAAAGTGTAAAATTAATGGATTGAAACGACGAAGTCAAATATGTTTGGACACTTAAACTAGTGAAATAGCTCATAACATAGGTGAGTAATTAAAATTCGTATAAGCAACTAAAAACTTACTTGGGTAACTAAAGAAAAACTTATCAGGGTAACTAAAAAACTTATCTGGGTAACTAAAGAAAAACTTTTTGGGTGCACCCTAGCAAAGGAAAAGAAAAATATTTACAACATGAATCCTAACAACCTAAATAGACTGAGGGTGTCTTCTCATGGTATCCAGGACGCGTTTTGAGATTTAGAACCATATCTCATGAATTGGAATTTTTCTTCTATTGCATATCAGGTTTTAGTTAATTATTAGCTCTCCTTCGGAGCTCATATTCATCTACTGCCATATAATCATTCCTATCTTTCTCAACATACTAATAAATACCTATGGATATTAACTTGGAAGGATAGTTCCCTAATACATTTACATAACAGGTTACAATGATGAATATTCATGCTCCTTCTTTATGTTGTTTTTCTGCGTGAAGATTGATAAGTCCACTTTCAAATCAATGTAATTTTCATAAAAGGTTCAATCAGTACCAATAAGATACACATACTATTTTAAGTTTCGAATCCTCTCATCATTTTAAGTTCAACATACGTGCGATATTATACCTGCTAACGACAACTCTAATAGTCTCATCTGAAATATACTATCTAAAGTGGTGCATGGTGTGAAGACTTGACCGTCAAATATAATTCCCACATTTTCATTCAGTCATCAGTGATAGGATGTTGCCTAAGAAGTTACTACCTTTCCTCTCATCTGAGAATAGATTAGAATTAGAATACATCTGTGACAGTACATGTGTTTAGTATATCCTCCTAACTAAGATTTCGTTGACACTACCAAGTGTGCACGCTAACCAACAGGTGTCACTCTGATCTTATTTGAATTTCTTTATGCTTGCTGGTAAGATAAACAGTACATGAAACTGCTACATATTCATTTCCTTATTAGCAAAACTCAACATGAAAAACCATTAAGTCCACTACTACATCACCGTGCTCATCCTCGCGAAGAATCAATAACTACCACTATTCTAAATTATCAATCATGTATCAACTTCTCTTAAAATATCACTATTATACTTTCAAACATATATTCTGTCTCCTTTACTAAATACGGGTTCACTTCCTTCAAACGTGGCCCTTATTATTTTAATCACGGTTCATGGACATATTTCAGGATACTATGACCTTCATTCTGTCATAACCTCCAATTATCATAAACACACTTGTCTATTTAGCAAGCATATCCTATTGCTGGTTCCTAATTTGACATTCATTGGTCATAACCAATGTACATGCGTACCTACATCGCTCTTTAACGTATCATACAACTCACTGTTACCTTAACGAACTCAGTATTTCACACTACATGGATCACATTTCGAACGTAGGCTTTCATCACTGATTGACTACCTATCTAAGGATTTGTCATACATATCTGAAGATTACCTATCCACCTTTGCTCTAACTCATCACACCACTCTTGTCACTTAATTATTTCGCACGGAACAAATTAACAGGTCATATTACACTTACATTTGAATATAAACATTATTACACTAATTTAAAAGTAAGACTTATCTGAATTCAGCAGCTCCAGTCGTCGGCATATGTCCAGCTGACAGGACATATTGAAACATCGCCTCTTATTTCCCTAGGTGAACGGGAAATATTGGCGAACTTCTCCTCTGGGCTTAGTCATCTCTCGGTAGGCAACATCATCCGACGGCACCCATTTGGGCAGTCTGGCTTATCATCTTCTTAGAACATCTTGCTCATCTCTGGACTAGTTGGAATAGAATAGCAAATAATATTCATTAGCATTTCCATCGTGAACAGCTGTGAGAAATTGTCTAATGCAAAGATTGTTTCCTTTTGAAAGAGTTGATCTACTTGTCCAATATTCTCCAGGGAGTAAGGTAATTTTATGATTTGAAATGAAGAAATTCTCTTTCTTCAATCTCTTCCGGGTTATTGTAGGATTCCCTTTCTGTAACTCCTTAACTTTGGTAATATCGTGATATACGTCAGCAGAGACTGCGGTGACGTAAGCTTGTTGCCGTTTATTTCAACTTTCCACGTATCTTGGAATTCGCAGAATGAAATTACCAGTCTTCCATTTAATTCGCGACGTAGCTTCTAAAATCCGTTCTTTGTTCCCGCTGAGCTGATTTCTTGTTGTACCGTCCTTAAAATTCTGATGTAGTTACTTCCGTCTTCGACTCGTATTTTTCAAGTAGCAATCCAATCTTGTTTTTTTTTAAATAATTGTTAGTAACAATCTTCCCGTTCGATCCTTTTCACTGCCTTCTGGATCTAAACTCTTTTTCTCTCCCGCCTGAGGTGAATACTTTCGTCTTCGCTTGCGGTATGATCAGACCTTTTGACGTTAATTATTCTAAGATACCTGGGTTCCATCTTTGTTCTTCTTATGGACGGAACTTCTTATAACAGTGAAATGGCACAATATGTATATCATTTTCACCCCATTTTTAGGCCATCACTTCATATTTCATTTCACTGCATTAATCTGTTTTAGCAATATAATTTACACTTGTCTTGTCTTGGCTGATGATGGTTCTTAACAGAACCGAAACTAGTACCTAATAATATTGTAATGTTATTGTAAACATTGCAGGATTGATATGTATTGAGAAGGTGGAAATAATAAGTTTTTGTATTTACTTTACGGATATACTAAAGACAATGGTAGGGATATAATACCATATCTGAAGTACTTATTTGATTATTGTTTGCATGAAGGAGCTGTACCAAATGAATGGTGAGTTGCTATTGTAGCCCCTGTGTAAAAAAGGAAAGGATGATAGATATAATGCTGAAAATTACAGGCCAGTCAGTTTGACATGCATTGCATGTAAGCTTTGGGAAAGCATTCTTTCTGATTATATTAGACATGTTTGCAAAATTAATAACTGGTTTGAAAGAAGGCAGTTCGGGTTTAGGAAAGCTTATTCCACTGAAGCTCACCTTGTAGGATTCTAGCAAGATATAGGAGATATTTTGGATTCAAGAGGTCAAATAGACTGTATTGCAATTGACCTAACTAAGGCAATTGATAGGGTGGATCTAGTAGTTGCCATCTAGTACTTCTAGGATGCTGACTTTCTGTTCGGTAATGGAGATTTAATTCCAACTACCTTAGCAGGGGCACCAGTAAGGTGCACACACCCACAAACTGTTAGAACTACTGCACTAGCCTTATGTTACTCCGCCGGTGAATATGCCTGTCCAGCATGGTACAAATCTGCCCACGCAAAACAGATTGATGTGGCACTCAATGAAAGCTGTAGAATAATTATTGGTGTCCTGAAGCCAACTCTTCTTGAGAAAATCAATTATCTTGCCGGTATTGCTCCTTGTGATATCAGAAGAGAGGTCGCTGTTAATAACGAAAGGCTTAAAATAAATTTAATGCCTTCACATCCACTGTTTGGATACCAACTTGCCCAACGAAGACTGAAGTCCAGGAAAGCCTTTTTAACATCTTCAGAATACCTGGAAGGATAATCGGACAAAGTCAGGATTAGAAAATGGGAACAAAAGACCCCTGGCCTCTTGAAATGGATGGAACCATGGGAAGTGTTGCCTCCCGGTCACACTGAGGACGAGTTGACATGGAAGTCCTTAAACAGACTTAGATCTGGAGTGGGTAGAACCAGAGCGAATCTACAAAAATGGAACTTCCCCATCGATACGGCCTTTTATGACAGTGGTGAACTTCAGACAACCAAACACCTGCTATGCTGCCCCCTGTGTCCATCAAACTGCACAATGGAAGACTTGGTGCTGGCCAATCCAAATGCACTTAAAGTGGCCAAATTTTGGGCCGAATCGGTGTGACAACTGAAGACGTTTTACTTGTATATATTTGTGTATATAGTTTGTTTCTTTTATATGTAGTATTATTCTATTGTACTTCTGATTCGAATAAAGAAAGAAAGAATAGGGTGGATCATGGGAGACTACTGGCAAAAATAAGTGCAACTGGACTAGACAAAAGAGTGACTGAATGGGTTGCTATATTTCTAGAAAACAGAACTCATAGAATTAGAGTAGGTGAAGCTTTATCTGTCCCTGTAATAAATAAAAGGGGAATTCCTTAAGGCAGTATTACTGGACATTTATGTTTTCTTTTATATATCAATGATAGGAGTAAAGAAGTGGAATCAGAGATAAGGGTGTTTGCAGATAATGTAATTCTGTACACAGTAATAAATAAGATACAAGATTGTGAGCAACCGCAAAATGACCTCGATAATGTTGTGAGATGGACACCAGGCAATGGTATGATGATAAACGAGGTTAAAAGTCAGGTTGTGAGTTTCCTAAACAGGAAAAGTCCTCTCAGCTTTATTACTGCTATTTGCTTTATGGCGCACCGACACAGATAGATCTTATGGCGACACCTCTCAAATTACTGCAAGCTCACAGATGCACGTCCCTAACCACATGGCCAACCTCGCCCAGTAGGAAAAATCTTCATTGGGGTAATCACATAAATATGATTGTAAATAAACGGTACAGATCTCTGCACATGGTTATGAGCAGGGCTTTTTCAGCGTTCCGGAACCTCTTCTTAGATACAAATCTCTAAAAAATATTTACACTTCAAATATGATTTTTTTTCAGGATAAGGAATTTTTAAAATATTATTTTTACTGTTCCCGTGGTAAATGATCTTAATTGAAAAGGAAATATTGCATATCGCATTATTATTTCAAGAATCGAAATCAATCAAATTCGACAACATTCTTCCGGTTTGCAGGCAACATGGATATAGAGTATTCGTTCTTGTTCTCACTTTGTAGCTGTTTTGTATATTGGTCCCAGTTCTAAAACGTTTCATCTGGATTGCCCTCAATATAGAGTATTGTTGCCTGTGTTTGTTGCATTCTCAGCCGTAGTTTGTACAACTTCTTACGCGGCAATAGACATAACCTAAATCTGTCGACCACAAGGCGAGAATGAAAAGAATTTCAGAATATTTTTGTGTGCCTACCACCAAATGCAAAAATTGCCCAAGCAGTTCGTCAGTCCATCAAGCTGGAGTATGATCAAACTCAAGTGTGGAGTTTGAAGCAACAGATGTGTCGACGAGTTCCATAACGGTCTGTAAAGTTCAAAGTGAATTTCAAAGTCCGTGGCCTAGTTGTTGGACTGTAGAACAAAAGAACGATTTTGTAAAGAAAAACGATTGGTTGTATTTTCGTGACAGCAAGTTACGTTGCTCAGTGTGCAAAAATGTTGGAAGTTTAGGTGTACAAGAATGTGGGTTTGCGACTATCAAAGAGTGGATAAACTGTGAAATTGTGTCTTATGGGGAAAATCGTAAACAGAAGCTAACATCTCTCAGGAAAAAGATTTTTGACCACAAAGAAAGTGCGGGACATAAAACTGCTAATAAAATAACTGAAGAAGGGAAAAAAAGAAAAACTTGAGGCAGTATGTCTAAAGTCATTAGAGAGAAAAGGAAATTACTTGTAAAATATTTCGTACTGCTTATAAGGTGGCAAAAATGAACCAGTTTTTTCTACATTTTTGAAACTGAAATTGATTTACAAGAATTGAACGGGATTGATATGAGGGTAATTTTGCATTCGAGTAATGCCTGTATAAATACAGTAAACCACATAGGCAGTGAAATGAGAACAAGATTGATAAAAAATGCACTTGATCAAAGAGCAAATTCTCTCTTATTCTTGATGAATCAACAACTGTAAGTCAAAAGTCTGTTCTGATAGTATATGTTTGCACCTACATTGAAGAAATAAAAATGGCAGAACCGGCCAACCTTTTCATTGATTTAATTGCGTTAGATGACGTAACAGCAAGTGGAATTTACAAAAGGTTTATGTCTTCTATAGGAGCACTAAGGTTCACAGAATATTTTCTAAACGAAAATTTAGTTTCATTGACGTGCGATGGTGCTGCAGTAATGTTCGGAGTGCGTGGAGGAGTTTCAAAACTTTTCAAAGACAGATTTCCTGCCATAGTTTTGTGGCATTGTGCTAGCCATAGACTGGAATTATCAGTACACGATGTTGTGAAAGAGGTTTCTGGCATCAATAGATTTAAGAGTTATATGGACAAATTATATGTTATATATTATGCCTCTCCAAAGAATGCAACGCAGCTCCAGTCATGTGCAGCTCCACTGGAGATGCAGATTTTAAAAACTGGAAGAATTCTGTCCACAAGGTGGGTTGCATCCAGCTATAGAACTGTTTTGGCTGTTTGGCAGGATTTTGAAGCACTGGTACTTCATTTCGAAAGAGGTAAATCAGAAGATGGTTGTGACAGAAAGGAAAACTTCACTTATGAAGTTCTTCACAGGAAACTTTTCGCTAGTTGCTTTACATCGCACCGACACAGATAGGTCTTATGGCGACGATGGGACAGGGAAGGGCTAGGAGTGGGAAGGAAGCGGCCGTGGCCTTAATTAAAGTACAGCCCCAGCACTTGCCTGGTGTGAAAATGGGAAACGACAGAAAACCATTTTCAGGGCTGCCGACAATGGGGTTCGAACCTACTATCTCCCGACTTCACAGGAAAATTTAAAGATAAAAATTTCATTGTTCCGTATTGAAATTAATAACATTAAAAATTAAATAATTGAAGTTCAACCAATTCAATACATAAAAGAAAGAAATGTAGTAATTACATTCTTATTTAAATGGGACCGGTTTCAACCCTAGTCCAGGTTATCGTCAGCCATAAAAACAAGTAGGCGAAATCACACAATGTTTATGAATATTGGAGAAATGGGTCAGTTTCACACTCTGTCAGGCACAAAGTCACAACACTATCAAATAATATATGAAGATTATAAATAAACTTCAAGTCGCAGACGAATAGATTTGTAGAAGCAAACCGCCAGTTCCCGGTGATCAGCGCGGCACATTCAAGGTCATGCGCTGCGGTCTCGAACGCCAAAGTAGAGTGGAGAATGTCTTGAAGGTCCAATATTTGTCTCGGTTGCGGGAAGTTAAGTACGTATATAAAAAATATACGACGCAAATCAGTATAATTGAATGGGAACTTGTGCTCCTGCTAAGTTCTTGGAAAACAGTTGACTTGAAAAAACAATTGTAAAGAGAAAAAAATGTAGTAAAAAGCGCAATATCGGAAAACAAATGAAAACTTATATGCACAGTGCGCTATTTTTTAAATTGAAAAAATTATTAGGACATGATTGAAGTAGTCGAAGTTGGCGCAAGACAAGAGTTAAAATTTGAAAGAGGAGAACTCAAATGAAGGTCGATTGGTTTTTTTTGTTTTCTTTTGTTTTTTTTTAATAAATAGAGAAGGTAGAATAAATTAACAGAGGAAGAGTGATAGTGAAAAACTACACCTCCTTCATTTTCCCTATCTTATCCTTCCTCACTACCATCTAACTTCAATCTCTTTTATTTTTTCCGATATTGCGCTTTTTACTACATTTTTTTCTCTTTACAATTGTTTTTTCAAGTCAACTGTTTTCCAAGAACTTAGCAGGAGCACAAGTTCTCATTCAATTATACTGATTTGCGTCGTATATATTTTATATACGTACTTAACTTCCCGCAACCGAGACAAATATTGGACCTTCAAGACATTCTCCACTCTACTTTGGCGTTCGAGACCACAGCGCAAGACCTTGAATGTGCCGCGCTGATCACCGAGAACTGGCGGTTTGCTTCTACAAATCTATTCGTCTGCGACTTCAAGTTTATTTCTCCAATATTCATAAACATTGTGCGATTTCGCCTACTTGTTTTTATGGCTGACGATGACCTGGACTAGGGTCGAAACTGGTCCCATTTAAATAAGACTGTAATTACTACATTTCTTTCTTTTATGTATTGAATTGGTTGAACTTCAATTATTTAATTTTTAATGTTCACAGGAAAATAACATCTGTGGAATTTATTTTGATTCCGGAATTCATTTGCGATGCTTTGCAAGAACCATCTGAACTAAGCTTAGATCTGCAGGAGGGAAATGCTGATCTTTACAAAGCCCGAGTGTCTTGTTGATGTTTTTGAGAAGAGGAGGTCTGTCCCAGGGCCTTACTATCAGAAAGCTCTTGAGGCAGCTGCAAATCTACAGTTTAAGAGTTTTCCATTGCATAAGAAAAACAGAATTTATGATCCACCAATCTCCCCGAATGCTTTCTATGAACAACTTAAAACTTCTCTACAGAAAAGATTACTTTCCGAATAAGACACTGAACTGTCAAGATGTGCAAGAGTTCTGGATTCTAAGAATTGGCCAGCAAACTCAAGAGAAAATATTCTGTATGGAGAAGCAGAAATACATACTGGCAAGAAGATTCCAACTGAATGAAAGAGAAGCTATTCGAGCCTTCAGAGGTCATCTAAAATTCAGAGAATACCCAGGGAACTTTCTTGGATTCGGAGGACTCTCAACACAATAGCTATATCTTCGAGTGAGTGTGAAAGGGGATTTTCTCAGATGAACTTGATTGTGACTCCAGAAAGATCATCTTTGGTCAGTGAAAACCATTACCTCATTACTATTTATAAGAATTGTTGGACCTCCTTTGACGGTATTTGATCCAACGAAGTATGTCAAAACTTGGTTGTTACAAAGTCGTCATTCAGCCATGGATACAAAAAGCAAGACCAGAAAACGAACTGAGGAGGATGATGACATGTCAAAAATTTGGAAATTGTTTTGAACTCAGTGTAAGTAAGTTTCAATGAGAATTACATGCTTTCTTAAATGTTCGGTAAATCCCATGTGTTCTTCCTTAATTTCCCTCCTGTGAGTTCCGGCACCTCTTTTTCCAGAAAAAAAATCACTGCTTATGAGGGTATTTAGAGGTTGTAGTAAGGATGTAAAGGAGAGGGCAATTAAGTCTCTGGTAAGACCCCAACTAGAGTATGGTTCCAGTGTACGGCACCCTCACCAGAATTACTTGATTCAAGAACTGGAAAAAATCCAAAGAGGGGCAGCTCGATTTGTTCTGGGTGATTTCCGACAAAAGAGTAGCATTACAAAAATGTTGCAAAGTTTGGGCTGGGAAGACTTGGGAGAAAGGAGACGAGCTGCTCGATTAAGTGGTATGTTTTGCAAGTAATCAGCTTCATTTTCCGTATCAAAATTTAATCACTAAATTTTACACTATTGAGAATCTTCCACCGTTTTGATACTTTATTTTGCCTTTTGGCAAATTTTTTATTTATATGTTAACAGTACATGTTTCGTTCCTTGTTTAGGAACATCCTCAGCTGTTATAGTGGCTTAGGTGAATGGTTAAAATTTTAAAATACATAGATTTACAAATACAATGATTCACTTAAAAACTAAATACGAATTAAGATAGATGATATTAAAAACAGTGTGGAGTTAGTGTGTTACTGGTATGAGAGCAGATGATTACATGTTTGATTAACTTAAAACTATGTCTATTCATTAGAATAGTTGTTCAAAAAAATTTTCACTTTGTTACATAAAAAGTCTGTATGCAATTAAAATTCTTTAAAAAATGTTTGACTTCATAGCATTGTTCGAATTGTTGAAAGTTTTTCTTCCTTTCCTTCCAGGTAAGTTGTTGTATGTTGTGTGGTTGCTTATAGTGTTTTTGACTGAGTCTAATGTGGAAACTTTTGGAGCTGATTGCTGATCTATTAATGTGAAGGGAGCCTCGTTTCAAATTTCTGAAATGAAATAAAATACGGTAGTGGGAATTTGTTCGAAAGCTGTGTCTTTGCGTAATATAGAATGTATAAAAAAGTTCATTTACCTTGCTATAGCTGAATTCCGATTCTACTGTGACCCTGGAGGGACGTTTGATACTGCTTTGCGTCTGGTGAAGTAATGGTGTGTGTATTCCGTTGTATGCTCCTCCCTACGGGGAGGTGGGGCTGCGGAGAGGGGAGGAGGCGTGTCGGTTACAGTGACGGCATCAACTTTGGGAGGGCTGGGTAGAGGGGATGTACAAAATGGCGGAGGCTCTGTCTTGTTCATTCTTCTACTATCTGTATTGTGTCTTTTGCCTAATGCTTCGAGACTTGATAATGTCCCTTCAAATAAAGGGTTTCTATTATCAATAGTTTCATTGAGGTTATTGTCTTGATCACTTTTTTGTTCTAAATAAATATACAGATTTTCTAAAGTATTAAGGAGAGCTCCTTTGTTTATTTTATGTAATATAGTTAAGTCCTGCTCTATGGTTGTAAATTGATGTCCCGTTAAACTCATGTGCTGGCCCATCGCGGAAATTTTTTTATGTCTTTCGGCATTGACATGTTCTTGGTATCTTACAGTAAAACTGCGCCCAGTTTGTCCGACATAACTTTTTTTACATTGATGGCATTTTAATTTATAAACCCCTGATTCAGAGTGTTTGTTTTACCTAGGGAATTGACAATGTTGTGATTAAAAAATTTTTGTTTCGTGTTGTTGCTGGTTGAAAATGCGATCTTATAATTATGTTTTCTGAATAAATTGGTTACTGTGTATAGGTTAGGGTTGTTGAATGTGAACTTAGCGTATTTGTCTTTCTTTTTCGTTTCGGGTGTTAGATTGGTTTGCAATTTTTGTTTGAATTTACCGATTATTTTGTATATTATCTTTGGTTCGAAACCGTTATACTGGGCTTGTTTGCGAATAAAGAGCAGTTCTTTTTCTCTTTCTGTGTGTGTAAGGGGTATGTTAAACGCTCTGTATATGTAACTGTAATAAGCTGACCTTTTTTGCGATTCTAACCCCACACTGTTTTTAATATCATCTATCTTAATTCGTATTTAGTTTTTAAGTGAATCAATGTATTTGTAAATCTATGTATTTTAAAATTTTAACCATTCACCTAAGCCACTATAACAGCTGAGGATGTTCCTAAACAAGGAACGAAACATGTACTGTTAACATATAAATAAAAAATTTGCCAAAAGGCAAAATAAAGTATCAAAACGGTGGAAGATTCTCAATAGTGTAAAATTTAGTAAGTGGTATGTTCCGAGCTGTCAGTGGAGAGATGGCATGGAATGACATTAGTAGACGAATAAGTTTGAGTGGTGTCTTTAAAAGTAGGAAAGATCACAATATGAAGATAAAGTTGGAATTCAAGAGGACAAATTGGGCCAAATATTCGTTTATAGGAAGGGGAGTTAGGGATTGGAATAACTTACCAAGGAAGATGTTCAATAATTTTCCGATTTCTTTGTGATCATTTAGGGAAAAGCTAGGAAAACAACAGATAGGAAACCTGCCACCTGGACGACTGCCCTAAACGCAGATCAGTAGTGATTGATTGACTGATGATGCTTATTGTTTAAAGGAGCCTAACAGCTAGGTCATCGGCCCCTAATGGTACGAAATGTAATGACAAATTAAAAGTTCAAAATCATCCACTGACACAAATTAAAAAAATGTCATGAAGAATGAATGGATGGTTATGAATTTAAAACAATCAGTGGATCTGACCCAAAAACTATCATAAAAATAGTATTACTGACCATGGGACCACTTCTAAAGCACAATCCTGAATGGAGGAGGCTTGTTGTCTAAAGGGGGTCCAAAATCCAGGTCAACGGCCCCTCATAATGGTACTTACTGCTAATAAAGTAGAACAATGGTATTTGTCATGTTGGGGTACTACTCACAAGTATTGCACATCGCACAGGTAACCCAGACCAATGGTGTTCCTCACCTACGTGTACTAATCATGGACGCAGGTATTCCCGTGGTGTTCCTCATATAGTGAGTACTAATCACAGGCAACGCCCAGACTCGTGGTGTTTCTCACGGGTACTGGAAACCCACAGTGAACCACTCTCTGCTACTACTAATCACAAAAATAGTTCGTACCTAATATAGTGGTACTACCCGCAAGTAAAGGCGACCCTGGGTGTTCCCCGTGAGATGGCACTAATCAAAAGTAGTTTCATGGTTCTATTACAATCACCCCCTTGGTCGCCCCTTTTAGTCACCTCTTACGACAGCCAGGGGATACTGTGGGTGTATTTTTCGTCTGCATCCCCCACCCACAGGGGGACAGAGAGAGAGAGAAAAAGAAGAAAAAGAAGGGATCCGAAAAATGAAGTAACGGACGAAGAAAGGCAAGGGCCATGAAAGGCATGAAAATGAAAGACTCCCTGGGCCTCGAGTGCTCTAATACCGTCGGGGTCAGAAAAGAACAAGAGTTGACCAGGGGAGGTCGGACAGGATAGACAAAAGTGAGGAGCCCAGCACAAGTAAGTGGAAGCAATGCTAGGACTCAGCTAAGGGTGCCGTGGTCACCAAGACATACTCCCAAGTTGAGAGCCCTTGGGCCCCTTTTAGTCACCTCTTACAACAGGCAGCGGATGCCGTGGGTGTATTCTTCATCCGTGTCCCCCACCCACAGGTGGTGGAAAAGGAATGAAGAAACTAAGAAAGGGGTACACCTTGTACTGGATGGGTAACAGTAAAGAGAAAAGAAATGGAGTGGGATTTGTAGTGAATCAGAATGTTGAACCAATAGCTGAAGTTGAGTATGTAAATGAAAGAATGCACATACATGTAAACAAGAAACTACTGAAGATAATACAGGTGTATGCTCCACAGACAGGATGTAGCATGGAAAAAAAAGAAGAGTTCCTCAATGAACTGGAAACACATATTGTTGGAGATGGGATCATGATAACGGGAGATCTGAATGCTCATGTGGGAACTGATAGAATGGGGTATGAGAATGTTCTGGGCCCACATGGGTATGACGGTAGAAATGAAGATGGAGAGAAACTGTTGGACTTGTGTATCAGAAATAACCTGATGATAAAGAACACATGGTTTATGAAGAGGAATAGCCGTGGGATGGACAGTATGGAACACTCATCGATTATACAATAACAGGATGCTAAAGGGTTTAATGTGTCACCTATTCAATCACTATCACTATCAGCCATATTCAATCGTTTTTACGATGTGGCCTCTTTAAGTCCGAAGCAAGGTAGGTTTTCATGAGGTCTCTCCATCTGGGACGGTCTTGAGCGATGTTCTGCCAATTGATCCCAGTAATCTTCCGGATGTCTTTATCCCATCTGTCTGGTGGTCTTCCCCTTGGTCTGAGATGATCTTTCGGACACCACTCAAGCACAAGCTTTGTCCACCTACCATCAGTTCTCCGAGCAACATGGCCTGCCCACTGCCATTTTAGGGTAAATACCCTTTCTAAAATGTCACTGACCTTTGTGACTGACCTGATGTAATCTGCTCTCTTCCTGTCTTTCTTCGTCAAGCCTAGCATGAACCGTTCCATAGCTCTTTGGGTTGTTCTGAGTTTTTGCTTAACAAACTCGCTCAATGTCCAGGTTTCACAACCGTAAGTCAGTACGGGGAGAACACTCTGGTCAAAGACTATCTTCTTTAGGTGGGGTGGCATGTTGGATTTGAAGACTGAAGAATTTCTTCCGTAGGCTTGCCATCCTAGTTTGATACGTCGGAAGATTTCCGGTCTTAAGTCCCCTTTCATGTTTACAAGTTGCCCAAGATAGACAAATTCATTGACCTGTTGTAATGTGGTGTTTCCCACATGCAGCTTTCCTGCTGGGGCCCATTTGTTAAGCATTACTTTGGTTTTAGAAAGGGTCCTGGATAGTCCCACTTTTTGACAGGCTGAGACAAAATCTTGTATTAGAGTTTGTAGTTCATCGATGTTGTTGGCCAAAAGTGTAATGTCGTCTGCAAACCTTAAATTGTTCAGCCTTTTCCCATTGATTTTGATTCCTGTGCTTTGCCAGTTGATTTTTGACATGGCCATTTCTAATACGGCTGAGAACAGCTTGGGAGATATGGGGTCGCCTTGCTTAACACCTCTTTGAATGGGAAAATCCGTGGTTGGCACATTGATGTTCACGAAGGCTGAAGAGGTTTCGTAGATATGCTGGAGAACTCTTATGTAGGCAGCATCGATGCCGTGTTCAGCTAAGGCTTGCATAACAGCAGCGTGGCTCACCGAGTCAAAAGCCTTTTCAGAGTCCACAAAGGCTAAACAGAGCGGCATTTGATATTCATTACTTCTGCTGATAACTTCACGAAGGGTGAGTATATGGTCGATTGTTCCAAAACCTCGGCGGAAACCTGTTTGTTCAATTGGTTGGGCAAAATCAAGCGTTGAACTGATTCTATTTGTCAGTACCTTGGTGAAAACCTTGTAAAGGACAGAAAGCAAGCTAATAGGACGATAGTTTCTGATGTCATGTATGTTCCCTTTTTTGTGCAGGAGAATTATCATTGCTCTGTTCCAAGATGGAGGGATGAATGCATTGTGTAGGCAAGACGTGAATATTTTTGCCAAGTGGCTTAAAGTTTCATCACCAGCAAGTTTGAGAACGCTAACTGAAAGGTTATCGCTACCTGCGACTGATTCTTTTTTCATACTGTTTATAGCATGTCTGATCTCAGATGGGAGAACTTCCGGGACTTGGGAAATGTTGGATAAGTCAGGCAAGGACAGGTTATCATCAGCCTTCTCGTACAACTTGCTATAAAAGTTCCTGATGAACTCAAGAAGTTCTTCCCTATCAGTAATTCGTCCGATGTCCCCATCTAATGCAATTAATTGCTTCTTCCCGATCTGTAGCTTCCTTTTGGCAGACTTCAAACTTGTTTTTTCAGATAAGCAAGTTCTCAGAGTATCTTCGTTGAATTTCTTTAAGTCGGCTTTAATTCTCTTTCTTATGGTTTTGCACAGCTCAGAGTACTGTATTTTGTCACAGTCAGACTGAATTTTCATTTCTCTCCTCCTCTTTAGCAGGTTCCTGGTATCGTCACTGAGTTTCTTATCACGAGTGTTATTCTTTTTCAACCCTCCAATTACTTCAGCCGTATCCATTAGCATTTTTGCCAGATTTTCACCAGTTGTGTCATGTAGGCTTTGTTGAAGGGCTTGATGGAATTTCTCTTTATTTTCTTCTAGATGTTTAAGATTTATTTGTTTCTTTTTCTCCCGCACTAGTTTAAGTCGATGTTCCCTAATGTTTAACTCGGCTCTAGCCCTTACTAGTCGGTGGTCACTACCAGTATTGAATCTGTTGAGGACTGATGCATCTTTAATAATTTGAGGGATGTTACAGAGAACAAAATCGATCTCATTGGTGAATTCAAAATTGGGACTTCTCCATGTCCATTTACGCCCTGGGTGTTTCTTAAAGAATGTGTTCATTATACGCATGTTGGTGTACTCGGCAAACTGGACCAATCTCTCCCCTCTCTCATTTCTCTCGTCTATCCCATAGTTTCCAATAACAGTTTCACCAGTCTTACAGGTTCCAACCTTCGCATTGAAGTCACCCATTACTATTTGAAAGTGACAGTCACTCCCCTTCTCACAGGTTTCATGTAGACTCTCATAAAAGAATTCTAACTCCTCGTCTGAGTGGCTTGATGTGGGCGCATACGCTTGCACAATGTGCATTTCGTATCTCTTAGAGAGTTTTAGAACTAATCGCGCAATTCTACTTGAAGTACCTTCTAATACAGAGACCTTGTTTACGAGATGTCGGTTGATTAGGAATCCTACTCCATTAAGCCCTCCTTCTGGTTCACCACAGTAATAGAATAAATTACCAGAATTCAAAAGGTAACACCCTTCTCCTTTACGGCGTACTTCAGATAGACCGATTACGCTCCAGTTGATCTTTCCAAGTTCATCTTCGAGCTCTTCTAATCTGTCATTGCTTAATAGAGAACGACAGTTGTACGTGCAGAGCTGGTAGGTTTGGATTTTTCCTGTGGTTGTTTCTCTTTCACGGGACATCAAAGTAGCACCCACCCGGAGATCCGATTGTGGGGCTATTTTACCTCCGGAATGTAGGAATTTCACCTTAATGTCACTCATTGTCTTTTGACTTAAAGGATGTGAAGCATAATCACCACGCCTGCTTCATTGACGGATTGGTGATCCTCCCGCACTGATCGGCTCGCCGACCCAGCTTCCCGCTGGGATTGGTTACCCGAACCTTCCGCTGGGTTGCTCGGCTTAACGGGGACACCTCTTGTAGGTTACGTGCTTGGAGTTGGAGTGTGAGAGGCTAGAGGACTCAAACTTGCCGAGTCCTTATGTTATTGTTGCAAGATGGATTACAACGACGCATCACACTCCCATTACGCCCCATTACATATGCATTTTTAAACATTAGGAATTTATTATTAATTCCATTTGAGACATGTTTCACCCTTCATTGAGGGGATCATCAGTCAAATTACCTCCTCAAGGCAAAAATCAGGTATCTGATTAGTAATTAAATTATAAACATTAAGATACATTACAAGGGGAAAATGAAGGGCGAAACATGTCTCAAATGGAATTAATAATAAATTCCTAATGTTTATTGAATAGGTGACACATTAAACCCTTTAGCATCCTACATTCAGTATCTCCAATACGGACAACAATGATTTTTATACAGACCGAGAATGGGGAAAATACGTCATGAATACAAAGATAATCCCCAGTGAAAGTATGGAAGCTGATCATAGATTATTAATTGTGGAATTAAAACAAGTAAAAATCCCTAAAATTGTATTGTAGAAGAAACAAAAGATCAGGATTTGGGAATTGGAGAAGGATAAAAGAATGGCACTCCAAGATTGTATAAAAAAGAAGTTGCCTAACATGAAGTGGAGAAGATGAGTGGGACAATTTAAGACAGGCATTTGTAGAAGCAGCAACTGAGGTTAGTGGAAAAACAAAAGCAACGGTTAAGGGAAAGGAGACAAAGTTGTGGACCGACAAAATAAAAAATGAAATAAAAGAAAGGAACAAGGTGAAGAAAGAAAGGGATAAAAAAAGCAAAAAACGTATCAGAGGGATAACAATAAGATAGAAAGGTTACATGTGGAATACAAAAGATTGTAACTGCAAGTACAGAGGAGTATCAAGGAAGAAAAGGTTTAATGTTTGGGAGAGTTTACCAACAAAATTGAGAAAGATAGTCGAGGAAATCAGAAACTAGTATACAGAGTAATAAAATCAAAAAGAATAAATCAAGAAAAAATCAAGGCATTAGAGGGAGGGAGAAGATGGATCCATAGCACATGACGAAAAGGGTCTTCAGAAGGTGATGGCAAAGTATTTTGAAAAACTTTATAATGAGGATGACTGCTCGGAGGAAGAAGGAGATGAGAAAATGGAAATAATAGACGGAGAAAAAGAAGAGAACCCAGCAACATGGTTGGAATTTGAAAGGGCAGTGAAAGTAATGACCAAAGGTAAAGCAAGTAGAAAAGACGAATTCAATGCTGATATGATTAAGGCAGCACGAAGCATTGGACTACAGTGGCTATATAGAGCCCTCAATGCCATATGGAAGGATGAAAGGATACCTGAAGATTGGCCTCAAGGAAGCATTGTACCACTGTTCAAAAAAAAGGAAATAGGAAGAAATGTGAAATTACAGAGGTATAACTCTATTATCACATGGGCTAGAGAAAGTCATAGACTAAAGACTGAGGGATATAATAGAAACACAATTTGAGGAAGAACAATATGGCTTTAGACCAAATAGATCAACAATAGACTTGATATTTACAGTGCGAACGATAATGGAAAAAAATATAGAAAGGAACAAGAAATCATCTTCATATTTTTGGATTTGAAAAAAGCTTATGATACAGTCAAGAGAAAAAATGTATCGGAATGCCTAATGAAAAGGAATGTACCAAATTATTAACAAGATAAAAATGCTGTATCATGAGAGTAAAAGCAGTGTACAAATGGGGAGTGGTGACTGAAACATACAAAAAAAGGTCTCAAGCAAGGAAGTGCACTGTTGCCATTACTGTTTATTATATTGATGGATGAAATCATAAAACGTGTAAAACAGAGTATCAGTAGTGATGAATGCTTTGGTATTTGAAGATGGTGTGGTGATTTGGGGAAAGGGAGAAAAGGAAGTACAAAGGAGAATGGACATTTGGAATGAAAATCTGTAGGAGTTTGGAATGGTAATTAGTAAAAAGAAAACTGTAGTCATGCACTGTGGAAAAGAGAAAAAGAGAAGCCAAGTGAACATAGACAGAGGATGGTTAGAGCATGTAGAACATTTTACATATTCAGGTAGCATTATTAATGGAAGTAATGAAATCAACCCTGAAATTAATAACAGACTAAGTAAAGGTACAACATTTTATCATCAAGTCAGAGAGCTTTTATGGGATGACAAAGTGCCCAAGGGAAAAAAAATTTTTTTTTGCTAGTTGTTTTAACGTCGCACCGACACAGATAGGTCTTACGGCGATGATGGGACAGGAAAGGGGTAGGGGTGGGAAGGAAGCGGCCGTGGCCTTAATTAAGGTACAGCCCCAGCATTTGCCTGGTGTGAAAATGGGAAACCACGGAAAACCATGTTCAGGGCTGCCGACAGTGGGGTTCGAACCTACTATCTCCCGAATACTGGATACTGGCCGCACTTACGCGACTGCAGCTATCGAGCTCGGTGGGAACGAAATTAACATTATATAAACAGTATTTTATACCAATTGTAACATACGGACTAGAAACACTCGTAACTAATAAGAGACATTTAGTAAGATCCAAGCAGTGGAAATGAAATTTTTAAGAACATTGGTTAAAAAGACAAAAAGAGATAGAATTCAAAATATTAAAATCAGAGAAGAGCTAAATATGAACAGTTAGTACAGAAGATACAGAAAGCAAGACTGAGATGGTTCGGACATGTAAAAATAATGGGAAAGGAACGGGTAGCAAGAAGGGAATTGGAAAGAGAAGTCAAGGGAAAGAGACCAGTTGGAAGACCAAGAAGAAGGTGGATGGATTAGATCTGGAAGGACGTTAGAGAAAATGAATTGGATGTGGCAGAAGTAATGGAGTAGGAAAAGTGGAAGGACAGAAACGAGTGGAGGAGGCTCGTAAACCACACCTGGGCGACTGGAGTGGGACATTGATGATGATGATGATGATTTCAGTATTAATGTTGACTCACTTAGTTAACAGAGTTGGGAAGTTTTTTAGTTCATATTGTCATGAAATTAAAATATGAGTTTCATATCTAATCTTGTAAAACATTTCAAACTTTCGAGTATGACTTTGGTTCTCAACTCTGCTGTGTTTCCTGTATTTTGGTGTACCTTTCTTCTGTGTTATTAATGCTTTTCAGAAATGATTGTTGGCAGTAATTATTTTACCATTTTCTATCAATTATCAGTGCAACCTCATCAAGATGTACACAAAGCAATGCAAATGCACAAACAACAAAATGAAAATAAAACACAATTACTTACCGTAAGGGCAGTAGCACAAAATACGAAGCGTGGAGGGCAAAAACATGAAGGAGAAAGGCCAGGATCTTACATTAACGTCTGACGGGTTGCCAGGTCAATATTACTAACTACTAAATAACAGACAAGATTAAATTTAAAATAAAGAATTTTTACTTAATAAATTAAATATGAAAATTAAAAAATAGTATAAGGACAGTTAAATATATATATTCTTAAAAAAAAAAACCAAAATGCAATTAAAACTAAAGGGAGAAACAGTATTTTATAATGAAATTTAAATTAAAATGAAATGAAGCTGATATCAACATAGGCTTCCTCAAAAAATCAAAGTTGGAAAACTCATAACTGATACCATTAAATAAAATTGTCAATTACGTTACCTTCATGTACAGAAAGATTAAAATATTTTTTTAAATGAAAATTGATTGCAACCAGAATTTTTGGAACGATAAACACTAGGTGATTACTACATGGAAATTCATTTAAAAATATAAAATAGTCACAAGATAATCAGTATGTGGGCCCGCGACTATTAATACTGCTTAAAATTGAAATGTGCTACACTATCAACAAATAATAAGTCACACGCAAAGGCACCCACAAGAACACACGTACAATAAATCAGTGGCTCCAACCGCGAATTAAAATTACATAAATAAACCAAATCAAATTAAATTATAATCAAACAACAGTGGAAAACTATCCCATCTAAATGAAAAATATCAAGGGAAAAATACTATAAATGTTGCCACATAATAACAGAACACGCAAGCACACCACAGGAGCGACCATTTACGGACGCCAAGCCATCATCCCATAATAGTTATCAAAGCCCCAAAATTAATAACGTGTCCATCAGATTAGATAAGAAGGGGGTGACACATTACGTAATAATAACAAAGGCAAGGAACCCTAAACAATGAGTAGAATGTGGCAAGAAAACATAAAGAGAATGGCATAAATATCGACCAGCAAATTTCAATCTTTCACAGACTTGACGTTATTAAAAATAAATTATTATTATTATTTATGCAAGAGGTGATAGTTAGAAATTACATTTTTTTTTGTTAAACAGTTCGCCTACAGCTTAGATAATTTAGAATGAAGGGGGCTTTGGATTACACTAGGATACGTACATGAGGCGTCATTTATTAAAGACCGAACAATGCAAATAACGATCACGTCCAAATAATTAGCCGGCCCCGGCAATAGCAACAGTTAGAAGGAAAATACAAACGACGAAAAAAAATTAGAGAGGAAAATCAACACCAAAATAAAATAACAGAATAATAATAATAATAATAATAATAATAATAATAATAATAATAATACACATCTCAAAGAACGAGTAGGCAAACAACATAGTAAGTTTAAACAACTCACACAAAATACAACCTCATAGACGCATAACTAGCGATTCCAAATTCCCACATAATTTAGTTACATACTTTCACGAATTTAGTCCATAACCGATACTATAAATTTTGTTACCAGATGTTTACAGTTTTTAATTAACAAACCGAAGTTTCGAAGGATGTGCTCCTTGGCTGTACGAGATCACTTGAATAATATAGACCTTCCAGTACTTACTTGAGTAGAGTTATCCAATACTAAGACTTACAACACATTTAGAACTTGCCATGTCCGTAACGGTTAACACACACAAGGTTTTATTCTTACACTAGTACCATAAACATGTCCAGCTCCATGGCTAAATGGTTAGCTTGCTGGCCTTTGGTCACAGGGGTCCCGGGTTCGATTCCCGGCAGGGTCGGGAATTTTATCCTTAATTGGTTAATTTCGCTGGCACGGGGGCTGGGTGTATGTGTCGTCTTCACCATCATTTCATCCTCATCAAGACACGTAGGTCGCCTACGGGCGTCAAATCAAAAGACCTGCATCTGGCGAGCCGAACTTGTCCTCGGACACTCCCGGCACTAAAAAAGCCATACGCCATTTCATTTCACCATAAACATGGGTTGGAGCACACTAATAAATATTCAAAAGATCAAGGACCAGGCTCTGACATCCTCACACTTATCCTGGCGAGTAATTCACCATTACTAGCACTATCCGACTACACCAAGATGTCTTTTTTACGAGCGCGGCTAAAACCAGCCATGTTGAATTCTCCAACACAACAGACAAGGCGGAAGTCAGCAGCTCCCAGCATTCAAAGTTCGCACCGCGCAAACGCACGGCACTCGATCAATAATCGAGCGAATCAGATTAATCCAGCAAATACGTAACAATAGGAGATATAGTTTTGAATTAAATGTGCATGGTAAATTCCACAACCAGACGACAGTTCCAAACAATGAGCAATAATGTTAGATAACGTCTCGATTCACAAGTAGACATGGTAAATAAATAAATACTCGTAGATGTTTTCATGTTATAATTCCTTTATGCCAGATAAATATTAGTTGCCATTTTCACGTCACAATTAGGACTACCCTCTCCTCTCTCAGGGACATCAACTGTAGTGCAATCAACTTAAATCAGTCCCCACTCATGGAAATATAAATGAACAAATACAGCAAAAGAATGTTCTTTCACATTGTGAGCATTCCTTCAGTAGGACCGAGTGTGAATCAAGTGTATTGTATGAAACTAATTTAATTGATCTAATCGGTATATGTCAAATTACTGAAGTAAAATTTCCAATCACAAAGAACTGTGCTGATTATCTGATGCCTTTTAATCCTCAAATTAAGCTCTTTATTTCCCCTGCATTTTTCACGATAATTCCTTTTTTTTTTCCAGTTTCTCGGAATTCACAACGTAGCTGGCCATGTAAGATGCAGAGATTACTGCTACAGTGGACGAATGCTTGTAAATTAAAAAAAGCTAGGTTATTCATGTCAGAAATTCCAAGGATCATTCATATAAAAGCAGTTGTTCTTCAGGCCACATGACTCCGCTCGATCGTGAGCGCACCCGGGCCTGTCCTCCTGGTCTTCTTGTTGGATTTCATGGGACCATTACCAATATTACTTACTTCAACAACCAGAAAGGAAAGTATCACAAGTATCACAATTTGTTCTGGGTGATTTCTGATAAAAGAGTGGTAGGCAAATCTTGTAAACACTCAGCTGGCAAGAAGACAAGCTGCGCGACTAACAACATGCTTTACTATTACAGACTATCATTTATTGACTGAACATGCTTAATGTCGCACTGAGATAGGAGGAAAGCAACTGTGGCCAGACAGCCATCCCATTCCCCCCTGAACGCAAGGTAATAGATACGCGACCCGACCACAACGCCACTTGCTCGAGTAACAATATGCTTTACGCCGCATTGAGACAGGAGGAAAGCGACCATGGCCAGACTGCCAACCCATTCCCTATTGAACGCAAGCTAATAGATATTGCAAGTTGTCCAATTCATGACCGTTTCGATGAGTACAATCAACAAGTATAATTAAAGAAACACCTAATCGATACTTTATTTTTTGCGTTGGGCAAAATTACATTCTCACTCACAGAACACGTTTTGACCACTTAGTGGTCATCATCAGCTGTATAAGGCAAAACTTAGATGAAAAATATTGGACAATAAGCACAAGCGTTAATCATTAGGTTATGGAAAAAAATATTTGCTGTGTCGATTGTTTGATTGGTGAAAGTTCTTTGGTATCTTCTCTGTTATAAAATGGCAGTCATCTGGTTAGGGCAGCTTGTCTCACGTTATCATATCTTGAAAAGATGTTCATTTCGCGCTGCCTTGGGGATCTGTCTTTGTGCACTACCTAGTGTAGTAGCGATGTGACACGGTTTGATTGTTCGTGCATTCCACAGAAGAAATGGGAAGTGGAGTTGTGTCATCATCTAGTACGTCATTTGAGGGTGGAGGGAGACTTAGCAGTGATTCCACGACGTCGTGCTTGATTATTACAAATACATGGAATGGGTTGACAGACAACAAATAAGACGAAAAAATGTAATAATCAAGCATATTTCAATATTTCATGTAAGAATACTTTCATATACAGAATGCAGAGAGTAAAATTATATTCTCAATAATAATCTTCCCAACAATATATGACTGCTCTTTCTGTATACATTCTCACATCAAATTTAGCCACTGGATGATCCACTGATTCTAATCTTACTTTTTAAACATCAGGAATTACGGCACTCAGGTGGCCTTCACTTAAACCGCAGCGGTACATATAAGTTAGGAAACTTGTTTAGAAGGGTTATAGGCAGGTACATTCAGGGAAACGGGGTGGCCTAGGGAGCGGTGTGAAGCGAACAGGGAACTGGAAATAAAGTAGGGATGACATAAAAATGTTAGTGCTCAATTGTAGAAGCATTGTAAACAAAGGAATCGAATTAAGTAATTTAATAAATATATACACTTACCAGATATTGTAATAGGAGTTGAATCATGGCTGAGAAATGATATAATTGATGCAGAAATATTCTCACGGAACTGGAGTGTATTCGTAGAGATAGGATAGGAATGGTGGGAGGGGCAGTATTCATTCTGGTGAAAGAAGAATTTGTAAGCTACAAAAAAGTTAAGGATGAAACACATGAAATTCAGGGTGTAAGGCTCTTCTCTAAAGATAATAGGAAACTTGATGTCTTTGGAGTGTGCAGACCGGGAAAGGGTAGCGCTGACACTGATTCAAAATTATTTGATAAGATAATCAGCTATGTGGGAAATGATAAGGAAAGGAACGTGATCTCAATTTACCTAATGTCAATTGGGAAGGTAATGCGAAAGACAGGAAGCATGACCAACAAATGGCAAATAAGTTAATATGGTAAGGACAGCTGATTCAGAAAGTGATGGAACCAACTAGAGGGAAGAATATTCTGGATGTGGTGTTGATAAAACAAGATGAGCTCTATAGAGAAACCGAAGTAATAGATGGTATTAGTGATCACGAAGCTGTTTTTATCGTAGTTAAAAATAAATTTGAAAGAAAGGAAGGTATTAAAATTAGGACTATTAGGCAGTACCATATGGCTGATAAAACATGCATGAGGGAGTTTTTAAAAAGTAACTATGATCGCTGGAAAATGGTAAATAAAAAAGTAAACAGACTCTGGGATGGGTTTAAAGCAATTGTTGAGGAATGTGAAAACAGGTTTGTACCTTTAAAGGTGGTAAGGAATGGTCAAGATCTACTATATTATAACAGAGAAGTAAAGACACTAAGAAGGAGGTGCAGGCTGGAACGAAATAGAGTTAGAAATGGCTATGGAAGTAAGGAGAAATTGAAGGAACTTACTAGGAAATTGAATCTAGCAAAGAAGTCAGCTAAGGATAACACGATGGCAAGCATAATTGGCAGTCATACAAATTTTAGTGAAAAATGGAAAGGTATGTACAGGTACTTTAAGGCAAAAACAGGTTCAAAGGAGGACATTCCAGGAATCATTAATGAACGACGGGAGTGTGTATGCGAGGATCTTCAAAAGGCCGATATTCAGTCAGCAGTATGAAAAGATTGTTGGTTACAAGAATAATGTCCAGATAGGGGAGATGAGTAATACTAAAGAAGTATTAAAATTTACCTATGATAACAATGACATTTACAGTAAGATGCAAAAGGTGAAAACTAGAAAAGCAGCTGGAATTGACAGGATTTCTGGGGATATACTAAAGACAATGGTAGGGATATAGTACCATATCTGAAATACTTATTTGATTATTGTTTGGCTGAAGGAGCTATACCAAATGATTGGAAAGTTGCTATAGTAGCCCCTGTATATAAAGAAAACGGAGGCATAAAGCTGAAAATTACAGGCCAGTAAGTTTGACATGCATTGCATGTAAGCTTTGGGAAAGCATTCTTTCCGATTATATTAGACATGTTTGCGAAATTAATAACTGGTTTGACAGAAGGCAGCTTGGGTTTAGGAAAGGTTATTCCACTGAAGCTCAGCTTGTAGGATTTCAGCAAGATATAGCAGATATCCTGGATTCAGGAAGCCAAATGGACTGTATTGTGATTGACCTATCTAAGGCATTTGATACGTTAGACCATGGAAGACCTACTGGCAAAAATGAGTGCAATTGGACTAGACAAAAGAGTGACTGAATGGGTGCCTATATTTCTAGAAAACAGAACTCAGAGAATTAGAGTAGGCGAAGCTTTATCTGAACCTGTAATAATTAAGAGGAGAATTCCTCAAGGCAGTATTATTGGACCTCTAGGTTTTCTTATATATATCAATGATATGTGTAAAGAAGTGGAATCAGAGATAAGGCTGTTTGCAGATGATGTTATTAAGTTACAAGATTGTGAGCGGCTGCAGGGTGACATCGATAGTCTTGTGAGATGGACGGTGGGCAATGGTATGATGATAAACGGGGTTTAAAGTCAGGTTGTGAGTTTCACAAATAGGAAAAGTCCTCTCAGTTTTAATTACTGTGTTGATGGGGTGAATGTTCCTTTTGGGGATCATTGTAGTACCTAAGAAAAGATCTTCATTGGAGTAATCACATAAATGGGATTGTAAATAAAGGGTACAGATCTCTGCACATGGTTATGAGGGTATTTAGGGGTTGTAGTAAGGATGTAAAGGAGAGGGCATATAATTCTCTGGTAAGACCTCAACTAGAGTATGGTTCCAGTGTATGGGACCCTCAAAAGGATTACTTGATTCAAGAACTGGAAAAAATCCAAAGAGGGGCAGCTCGATTTGCTCTGGATGACTTCCGACAAAAGAGTAGCGTTACATAAATGTTGAAGTTTGGGCTGGGAAGACTTGGGAGAAAGGAGACAAGCTGCCCGATTAAGTGTTACGTGGAAATTCTAAGTTCTCGTGGAGGGAATTAGATATTTTTCCACCAATAGAGCATATCAAAAATCAGATCAAAAATTAGATGTATGGCTTTTCAGGCATTTGCTCTATTAACCAGCGTTTCGCCTGACACTAGACTCTTCAGAGTGGGATGTGTCAGACCCTACCCACTGACGCTGGGTGTATGCAGGTGAATTTACCAGAAGACTATTTAAGAGGCACAGTCTGATAACTGCATACGGAAGATAATTTTTATGCCAGCGTGCTGATATGACTGTTTTATTTTAATAATAATAATAATCATGGCTTGATATTTTATGGCAATTATGTATGTTTTACTTTGTTGCGATTTTGAGAGCATTGTGGAGACGACACCTATCTGTCTGTTGTTGCTGTTATTCCACATTTCATGAAATTTGCCACTTGCTACTTTCTTACCTTCCGCCCATTGTGCAGGTTGTCATACTGATACAGTTTCTAGGGTTCATCACTTCTATAAATGGTGAGTGAATCCAGTGCAGCATAGCAACAGACTGTGATTTCCACTTCAAAAGAGACCTACCTTTTCTGTTCAAACTTGGTAAATTTAAGAGCAGCATCAGCCAGTTTTGTAAGCACGTAGATAACGTGCTCGCCATAACCCTGTTTCAACTTGTTGGGCGAGAAGTCCACTGCGCCACCCTAGGGTCAGAAAACATACAGTCATGGATATAACACAGCACAGCCCTAGCGTCATGGATCAGGACGAAAGATCCACATACGAGATCATTTACTTACTTATTCATTTATTTCTAAGTGAACTATCAATATCTCGTCTATAAGATCAGTATGTAGTTCCCAAGAAACATGGTAAAAAAATGATGATGAGAGTTTAAAAAATTAACAAAATATCACACATGCAGGGTGCCCACATGTGCCTGTAAAAACATATGAATGTTTATAAAAGTTCCCACAAAGATGAATGTATAGATGTGCATAGAACAACCAATGTGGACATCATTTTTAAGCAGTTCAATGAAGATCGAACTGTTTTGAGAAGTAACCTCAGATTGTGATGTTTTCGATAAGATCCTTGATCTTGAGTGAAAGACAAATTAGGAGAGGACATGAACTGTAGAGTTGGATGCTGTGAATGAGACTTAATAACAACAATTACGAAAGATTATTACTAAGATTGATGAAGAGGTCATGAAATCTATATGGTCTGACACAGTGGTTAGCCGATTCATGTCCCAGTCAGAATGTTAGATGGCACGGTAGGAGAGGGGGTGGTTTACAATTTCTAATCATTAGATTGCATGCCAAAAGCCTGGATTAAATTCCACACTTCTCTGCAGGATTCATAAGTTAGGGCACATGGTGTTGATGGACACGTTAAACCACTACCCGTCCTACCCTGTCGGCCAACATTCTGATGGTGAATTTGTTTTAACCAACGGGACTCGAACCGGGCAGATAGTTGTATAGCCTCGGCTACCGTGAAGTGCTGACACCGAGTGCATCACAGTTGGAATCATGACATTCTGATGAATCAAAGAAAGCATTAATAAGGAATTGAAATGAAGTCCACCTATTCAATAATAATTAATACTAGCTGACCCGACAGACATCGTTCTATCAAAAATAAATGACAATGGAACGAACTCAAATTCAGTCTGTACTGCACGCAAAAATCAGAATAATGCAAGTGACTACATCAACATCAAATGAGTTAATTTTCTACTGCTAACAAAAGTTAGTAAGAAACTACTGGAAAAACGTGTTTTCATTACCTGCAATATTAATACCTTGATTGTGAATAAGGTCACAGCATATCACTACCCAGAAATAACCCTGATTGACTGTAACGTGGATGTGAACTGTTCAGCAGGTCTTCAAATGCCTCAGAGAGTCATAATTATCCCCCCATTGCAAATCAAGTAATTTTATAAGTTGATGGCGTGAAGATAATGTGGCAAAACTTACTCCTCTTTCTTCGTAGGAAATAACTCATAGAAAACGCTGATTCCAGTCAACACTATGAATATATTTTTCACTGTAAAGCTTTAAAGTACATGATATTTTTTGTTTCATTACCTGGCAAGTAAACAAACAAAGTTGATGGTTTTCCAACACAGGAACAGGCAACATACAATTGGCCATGCGAGAAACATGGGTTTTCGAGTTAATGCCGCAAACATTCAATGACTGCCCCTGGGATTTATTTATGGTCATAGCAAAAGCGAGCCGCACTGGAAACTGCAGTCGTTTAAATTCAAATGGCATGACCATCGGAATCATAGGGATTCGTGGTATCAAAACGTCTTCTCCTTTACAGTTCCCCGTTAGAATGGTTGCTTCAATCACGTTGTTCAGTAATGTTTTCACCGCTAGCCGTGTGCCATCACAAGGATGCGGTTGGTTGATATTCCGTAACATTATGACCACTGATCCGACCTTTAATTGAAGAATGTGAGACAGCAATCCTGGTAAATCCAGCGAGTTCAAAAATTCGGGTGGATAGTTGACGACATCATCTTGGTTAGTAGCGGAATCAACTGATTTGTATGTCCTCAATTCACCGGCAATTTCATTTTGAATTTTGAAATTAAATTCATTTACATCCATGTTTTTGGCATCCAATATAGCTCGTTCGCTCAACCAAATATGATCTCTGTAATTTTGAGCAATGTTTGGGAACACCTCTTGAATGAGTTCGGTTTTGGATTCTGTAGATTGCCAAAAATTGTCAGGAAAAGTAATGCAGCCAGTCAGAACGTCTGAAGGGAATTTGTCATTGCCAATGTCAATTACTTGTTTTGAAAATATCTCTCCAGATGGATCATTTTGCAACTCGACACGCATATTCTGGCTCAAATTTAGTATCTTGACGTGTTTCCACAAAACTGATGACTTTAAACAGGCATTAAGTTCATCAGCTGGCATTGACTGTGGAATCACTGGCAATGTTTGACGAAAATCTCCTGCTAACAAAATTATCGCTCCACCAAATCAGTTTTGATTGTTCCGCAGATCTTGAATGGTTCGGTCTAATGCCTCCAAAGACTTTTTATGTGCCATGGTGCATTCATCCCACACTATCAATTTACATTGCTGCAAAACCTTTGCCATTCCAGAGTTCTTCGATATGTTGCAGGTCGGAGTTTCGTTGCTTTGCATATCCAACGGCAATTTTAGCGATGAATGGGCTGTTCGACCACCTTCCAATAATGTAGCTGCAATGCCTGATGATGCAAGTGCGAGTTCAATTTCATTGTGTGAGTGAATTATTGCTAAAATCAATGAAATTAAGAAAGTTTTTCCTGTACCCCTGGGAGCCTCCAAGAAGTAAATCCCTCCAGTTCCATTATTTACAACTTTCATTAGAGTATCAAATACATAATACGGGGGATACATCTATTTGTTATATGTTACCTTGAAAGTTGGCATGAAATTGTCCCGAAGTACATTTGTTGCCCCAAAGGAAGTCATTTGAAAGCAGTTGTTATATTTTTGGATATTTGTAAGGAAATGTATGGAATCTGTTCCTGTTCCTGAAACCAATGAGTACAATGGATCTGGTGGTGGAATCAATAGCACTAATTTCACTTTGCCATTTGCGCAACACAATCCAGCGTCTTCACTTTTGTATTTCAATGCCTTACAATTTTGGCACACTGAGTTCATAGATCTGGTAGGAACTGTAGTCAACTGAAACATCGTAACTGAAAGCAGCTCGATTCAAACTTGGAAGATTATTAGCTGAACGTCGCGCTGCACGGGTTTGTGATATCCGAATCCTTTCAGTTTCATTCCGCTCTGCACGTTGTTGTGCAGTCTGATTAGACTGAAAATTAGCTTGGCTTGTAGAAATTTGAGTTCTTCGACCGAAGTTGCTCCCCCCGCGTCTTATAGGTGGCACGAGTCTTGAAATGGATATACTGTATATGTAAGTAGACACAAAATAAACCAATCAACCAAAGAAATCGATGAACTTGTTTGTTGAGAAGCGAAGAATCGTATGACCCTGTAATAATTAAGAGGGGAATTCCTCAAGGCAGTATTATCGGACCTTTATGTTTTCTTATATATATAAATGATATGAGTAAAGGAGTGGAATCAGAGGTAAGGCTTTTTGCGGATGATGTTATTCTGTATAGAGTGATAAATAAGTTACAAGATTGTGAGCAACTGCAACGTGACCTCGAAAATGTTGCGAGATGGACAGCAGGAAATGGTATGTTGATAAACGGGGTTAAAAGTCAAGTTGTGAGTTTCACAAATAGGAAAAGTCCTCTCAGTTTTAATTACTGTGTTGATGGGGCGAAAGTTCCTTTTGGGGATCATTGTAAGTATCTAGGTGTTAATATAAGGAAAGATCTTCATTGGGGTAATCACATAAATGGGATTGTAAATAAAGGGTACAGATCTCTGCACATGGTTATGAGGGTGTTTAGGGATTGTAGTAAGGATGTAAAGGAGAGGGCATATAAGTCTCTGGTAAGACCCCAACTAGAGTATGGTTCCAGTGTATGGGACCCTCAGCAGGATTACCTGATTCAAGAACTGGAAAAAATCCAAAGAAAAACAGCTCGATTTGTTTTGGGTGATTTCCGACAAAAGAGTAGCGTTACAAAAATGTTGCAATGTTTGGTTTGGGAAGAATTGGGAGAAAGGAGACGAGCTGCTCTATTAAGTGGTATGTTCCGAGCTGTCAGCAGAGAGATGGCGTGGAATGACATTAGTAGACGAATAAGTTTGAATGGCGTTTATAAAAGTAGGAAAGATCACAATATGAAGATAAAGTTGGAATTCAAGAGGACAAACTGGGGCAAATATTCATTTATAGGAAGGGGAGTTAGGGATTGGAATAACTTACCAAGAGAGATGTTCAATAAATTTCCAATTTCTTTGAAATCATTTAGGAAAAGGCTAGGAAAGCAACAGATAGGGAATCTGCCAACTGGGCGACTGCCCTAAATGCAGATCAGTATTGATTGATTGATTGTATGTTTGGGAGATCCGTACCGGCAGTCGAGGCAGCCAGACAGCAAGCCAGGCAGCCGAGTCACGCGCGAAACCAAAACCAAGGAGACATTCTTCCTGTCACAAACTGAGAACTAAGCGAGATAAGAATTTGGGATTTATTTTAAAAATAACTTCCATATCTGAAGACCATTTGCCTCGCTTTGACCTCCCATACAAATTCAACAGCAAAGAAGTTGGCCAGCGACTGCACATAATAATCTCTGAACATGACTGAAAAGATACACAAATAGTGCATGTGAAAGAGGAAAACATGTCAACATTTCAAGAATCTCAGACTGACGTCCCTTTTGACCAAGCTCTCAGAAAACGAACTGCTTCTAATGTAAAATCTGCTCGTCAAATCAAGACCAGTTCGAGGAAACTACCAACAAGTTGCATTTTTACCGTTTACAACTAATAAATTACAGAAGTATACTTCAAACCAATACATGATGCAGAATATTTCCAACTTCTTTGACACGCATATTAAGACTTTAAGCTTTAGACACTATTGAGTTTTAACAGAATTTACGACTCAAAAATTTTAATACAATAAGTCAACTAACAATTGTTTTTAAAAAAACAAAGAACTTGAGAATTTTAGCCTAATCTCATTACTGTGAAGATATTACTGTGTTTTGGACGTCAGTGTTATTAGAATCAATGTATATCCCAATTTTAGCACTGTCATTTTAAATTGTTAAACTGTCCATTGTGTTTACAAATGCCTATGTTCACATATTTTACCACTTAGGTTTTAGAATCATAATTAAGTACAAATTAGTTATAAGCAAATTAACAATGACAGGTCTTAACCTTGAGATAAGTTACAAAGGCTGAGGATGCTCGTAAACCGAGCGAAACATGTCCCTTTTAATGTAGTGTTGTAGAGATATGAATTCCTAGCACAAAATCAAATATATTGAATAGGTGGAATAGAAAAATACATTTTAAAACTGTGTATGCAAATTATAGCAAATTTCAATACGGGTCTAAACATGAGAATACTCACAATCTGTCGGACTGCATCCAAAATAGCAGCAATGGTAGAATTTGGGTCATCATACTCCTGCGGCTGCTCAAAAGGCTTTCCACATTTCCTTATCAACCATGCTGCCAAATTTGTGAATTGATGGAACTGTTCTCCAGGATTGGTCTGCACTGCAAAATAGTGCCTGCAACAAAGACCACAATGCTACTTGTGTTTTCCCCAGCATCTGTAACACTAACACACTGTAGGTTTTTGGCGGCTCACAACGGGGAAATCCACAGAAAACCATGTTTATAAGGCTGCGAATGGTAGAATTTGAACCAACCATCTCCCAAATACAAGCTCGCAGCTAAGCAACCCTAACTGCACGGCCAACTCGCTCGGTTGTTTGGGCTGAAGACTTCACACAAATCTAATTGCCACATGCAATGAAGATCTTTGAGACAATCCCTGATTAACGAGTGCGTGAAATCATCTGCGTTAGCACCAACAAGTGCGGCTTCGTCAAGGGCGCTGGAACCACCGACGCCATCTTCACTGCCAGAACGCTCACAGAAAAGCACCGACAGAAACAACAGCCACTGCATATTGCCTTCCTTGTACTTGAAAACGCTGTCGACCGTGTTCCACATCGTGTGATATGGTATGCACCGTACCGTGGTGTACCGGAAATGCTTATCAATTTGATCGAGATGCTCTATACGTGTACGTTACGTTGTTGGCATCTCCGAGAGCTTCCCGGTGCAAGTCTGTGTACACCAAGGTTCCGCACTATCCCCGCCGTGGACAAGGGGTGTCCCTTGGACTCTCTTACATGCAGATACCACCAGAAGGGGATTGCAGTGTCAAGTCGAAGATTGAAATGCCATCTCTGACAATATGGTCTTAGAGTGAACAAGAAAAATACTGAATACTTGGAAACCATCCCAAGCTCTGCCCAAGTTAATGGAGGGACCTTACCGAAGACCGCAAGCCTCATGTATCTAGGATCTCACCTACAGACTGATGGTGTGGTAGACGATGAAGTGGGAAGTAGTATAAAGACAGCATGGACGAGACAGAAGGATGCCACTATATCTTAAGTCAAAATATACTGCATGGTCCTGTTGCTTTATACAGTGTTGACAAAGCTACGCAGTGCCAATTACGTGACATGCAAATGCGTATGCTCCGTTGGTTCATGGGCACCACACTGTTCGTTAGTAAATAGGCATCGCAACCATCACTGAGAGGGCACAGGAAAACTGTCTCCAATGGTATGGTCAAGTCCTGGAATAGTTCCCAATTTCACCCACTCCTTTGAAATTAATGGGCAATATCCGCGGGAATGTCCAAAGCAGCGCTGGTAAATGCTGATGTGAAGACTCTCAACTTAAGATCATACTATGCCCAAGATCGTGCAAAATGGGAGCCAAAATTAAAATAGCGGACCCTACTAGAAAGAAGAATTCTGTCATAAAACCAATGGCAGTATTAAGAGTGAGCAAGGGACCCAAGCACAATTGGGGTAACACATCAACTTTCCAGAACATTACAACTACTATCACCGAAATAGAAAACGCCGTACAGAAAATCCCACATGAGCTACGAGACGAAGTCAGATATGATATTAAAAAAAGGCTCCCACAATATATCGACAAAATTCGCAGTAACTCCCAAAATAATAAATCAACCAATAAAGTACACATAAACAAACTCAAAGATAATATAAAACAGAATAATCTACGAAAGCCGATAAGGGCAATACCACAGTTATTATCAACAAAGACCAATACATATTGAAAACCAAAGAATGTTTTCAAGATAACACTTTCCTCATCAAACGTAAAGACCCGACTAATAACATACACAGGAACCTCAAAACCTTATTAAAAAATACACACTTTCTTTTAACAGAATTAGAATCCTCTAAACTTATAGTAATGAATCCTGAAATACCCACTGCTAAAGCTTATCCCAAAATACACAAAGAACATATTCCAATGAGACCTATTATTAACTACAGAGCAAGCCCAACCTATAAACTTTCGCAATTTATTCAACGATTGCTCAAAAAGCACTACGTATTCTTAGCTAATAACACAGTACGGAACTCAATAGATTTTTGTAATAGAACAAAAGGATTAAAGATTGAACCATATCACAAACTCGCATCATTTGACATAATAAACATGTACCCGAACATTCCCACAAAACGAACAATAGAAATCATTGAATCTAACCTAAAAAGTCATAGCAATCTAAGCACTTTGGAAATAGAAGAGTTCATTAAATTACTTAATTTTGCCATTAGTAACAACTACTTTAAATTTCATGATACTATCTATCAGCAACAGGGTTTACCGATGGGATCTCCCGCTTCTGGTATAATCGCCGAAATTTACATAGACTATTTAGAGCACACATTCATGAATAAAATAGACCATATATTTTTTTGGTGTAGATTTGTTGATGACATCTTTATCATCCTTGACAATAGGTCCACAAATGAAACTGATATATTAGATAAACTCAATACAATAGATTCCCATATAAAATTTACCATGGAATCCTAAAACAATCACAAACTGAACTACCTGGACATAACGACAACTAGACATGATGACCACCTTTCTTACAGAATATACAGAAAACCCACGCATACCTTAAATACAATTAAAATGGATTCCGTTCACCCCAACATACACAAAAGAGCAGCCTACTATAGCATGATACACAGAGCATTCAATATACCGTTAACAAAAGAAGATCTAAACAAAGAATTACAATTAATTCATGACATAGCTAAAAACAATGGATTCAAGAAAGAAATGGTTAACAAAATCATTCACAAAATAAAATCCCAACCCAAAACCAAACTAACAAAAGTAAACGAATCCAAGAAAGATTATGCACTATTCACTTTCAATAATGTACACATATACCCCATAACTAACATTTTTAAAAAACATAACCTAAGAATAGCATTCAGAACTACACACAATAGTACCAACATCATACACAACGTCAGGACAATCAACAGCAACAACAAATACAACCACTCAGGGGTATACCGTATCAAATGTAATAACTGCGAGACAAGCTATGCCTGACGTACCGGTAGAAACTTCCTAACCCGATATAACAAACACATAAACGCGGTGAAACACAATAATTTTTCCTCAATAGGACAACATGTCGCAGACTATAAACACAGTTTTACAAACATCGATAACGATATGCAAATCCTAAACATAAACCCCAAAGGCTCCCTGCTCAACATAACAGAAGAAGTTTACATCACTCTAGATCAGTACACCAATCCAAATTACAACATAAATGAAATCACAGAAAAAACTAACATCATCTTCAATACAGTTATTCCCGCCCTAAAAAACCCTTACCTTAAGTTAATCGATAAACAGAACGCGACACGCAACAGAAAAACACCAAGTAACACACTCAGCTCCACGCCTACCCCCACAACAACAACTCTCCCTACCCCTCCTTCCCTTCCCCTCACAGCAGCTAGTATGAGCCCAAGAAGAACACGAAGTAGTACATTACAGGCTCGCACGTCAAAAACAACTCAGCTACACCAACAACAGTAAGTACATATTCCAATTCACACACATAACCCTTAGACATTCCTCCAACATGATATCACTCATAGCTCAATCTTATCTTCCACAGATAAACATAACATCATTGCACAGCTACAAATGGGAAAGGAGCCACTACTTTGAACCCAATGTCATCCAAATTTACGGACGCCATAGGACAACATGAATTGGTTCCAATAAAAGGGCAACACCCACAGCAGAGCTGAACATATTTTAGTTGAATTTCATCCATACATTTGGCACCTTTTTAAAATTGAAAGTGTTTTATCCCACATATACACAGGAAGACAAAACTTTTTACCCATGCAATTTTACAAACTCCAAGAATAGCAGCTGAAGTGTACAACTGTAAATAAGACTTAAATACGGAAGTTAGTCGATGTATTGACCAACAAGCAAGAACGAATGTTCATATGCATGAAGTGTTTTTATATATTGTATTTATCTTGTACATATATATATATATACGTTAGTTAAAGTAAAGACATATTTTATACACTTATATTAAGACCTTCAACATAATATTTTAGACATACAGTTGCAATATTGTACAGAACGACATATACGCCAGTTCACGCTAAGACGTGCCCCATTTGTATGTGACTAAATGTACATCATCATCATATAGCATTCCTTTAACAACACAATCTGAATCAAAGCTTCATTACATAAATATGTATGTATGGTTCAGCTGAAGATGACCTTGTATATGAGGTCGAAACCGGTCCTGTAGTTTAATATATGCAATAAATAAGTATTGATTGGTGGAAATCCTGTCCTATTTTTAATTGTGCAATTCATCAATACAGAAATGAAGATTATAGATTACGATTCATCAGTAGAAATCGAAAAAGCATCAAAGTGAACAGATATGATATTATATTGAAGTGTAGGCGTTATCTCCATAAGATAAGAGAATTTAGACAACAGGGGCGTAAATTATACTATTTGGACGAGACGTGGATTAACAAAGGGCATATAACATCAAAGGCAAGGCGTGACACTACCGTAAAGTCGAAGAAACAGGCATTTCTTTCGGGTTCAAGCACAGGGCTACAAAATCCAACAGGGAGAGGTAAACAACTGATAGCGTTAAAAATTATAAGTGATGACGGTTTTGTGGAGAGTGGTGAACTTGGGTTTGAGTCTAAAAAAAGGAGACTATCACGATGAAATGACTGGCGACATACTGGTATTTGAATCGTGGTTGAATGTATGTACTGTAATTGTAAATGTTATTAGGATGAAATCCAAATTATCGCTATCATCAATCTTTGAAATTTCCTTTGTGGTTTGCTGAGAAACGAGTTCTATCTTTCGATATTTTTGATGCTGTACTATTCGTAACTTCTTGTGTCTTGCGTTTGAATACATCTATTTTATTCATCCGAAGTTGGCAATTCTTGTTCATCCCTTAGTGTCCTTATATCTTCCTGACTGCTTGTACATTGCTATTTATACTGAAGCAGGACACTGGTCCAGTCACCACTGTGGAAGTATTTTGAACTTCAAAACACATGCCATGCACGCTTGTGATCCGCTAGCTGCAACAAACATGTGGTGAGTGACGTAGCAGCTTGCTCCAACGCACCAAGGCTAACTTATGTCATGTGGTTTGAAAGAATATTACCAAAGCTGATGCCCGGTAGTGTTATCGTTTTCGACAACGCTCCTTTTTCACAGTTTGAAGTTACAACGTATCACAAACAAATCCTGCAAGAAAGCTGAAGTAATTAAATGACTGAGAAGTAAAAATGTAACATGCGATGAAGGACTTGTTAGAACCGAATTGATAGAATTGGTGAAGATTCACAAGCCTCAGTAAGAGAAATATGTAATAGATGACTTAGATGAACAAGAGGGCCACACTGTACTCAGTGCCCCCATATCACAGCTAATTAAACCCAACAGAGGTGGTGTGGAGCCAGAGCAAGCATTATGTTGCCAGCTTTAATAACACCACTTTCACCGAGCTCGATAGCTGCAGTCGCTTAAGTGAGGCCGGTGTCCAGTATTCGGAAGATAGTGGATTCGAACCGCACTGTCAGCAGCCCTGAAGATGGTTTTCCGTGGTTTCCCATTTTCACACTAGGCAAATGCTGGGGCTGTACCTTATCAAGCCCATGGCCGCTACCTTCCCACTCCTAGCCGTATCCTGTCCTCTTGTCGCAATAAGACGTATCTGTGTCGGTGTGGCGTAAAAAACTTGTAAAAAAACCCACCACTTTCAAACTTTGTGACGTGCGCAAGCATCTTGAGAGCACTTTGTGAGGTGACAGTTCTTATATCCAGCATGTGGTGCGCAAAGATGTGGGACCTGGAAAGTGCCACAGATACTGTAGGCGATTCAGGAGAGGATTCTAGTGAAGCTAATGACAGCTGATCAATGCAGTTCCTATATCCAGCATGTAGTGCACGAAGAGAGACTACCGTATGTGGGACATGGGAAATGCCACAGATACCGTAAGCGACTTAGGAGAGGATTCTAGTGAAGCTAGTGACAGCTGATCAATGCAGTTCCTATATCCAGTATGTGGTGCGTGAAGATGTGGGACATGGAAAGTGCCACAGATACTGTAGGCAATTTAGGAGAGGATTCTAGTGAAGCTAGTGACAGCTGACCAATGAAGTTCCTATATCCAGCATGTGCTGGGCGAAGAGAGACTACCGTATGTGGGACATGAGAAATGCCACAGATACTGTAAGCGATTTAGGAGAGGATTCTAGTGAAGCTAGTGACAGCTGATCAATGCAGTTCCTATATCCAGCATGTGGTGCGTGAAGATGTGGGACCTAGAAAGTGTCACAGATACTGTAGGCAATTTAGGAGACGATTCTAGTGAAGCTAGTGACAGCTGATCAATGCAGTTCCTATATCCAGCATGTGGTGGGCGAAGGTGTGGGACCTGGAAAGTGCCACAGATACTGTAGGCAATTTAGGAGACGATTCTAGTGAAGCTAGTGACAGCTGATCAATGCAGTTCCTATATCCAGCATGTGGTGGGCGAAGATGTGGGACCTGGAAAGTGCCACAGATACTGTAGGCAATTTAGGAGACGATTCTAGTGAGGCTAGTGACAGCTGATCAATGCAGTTCCTATATCCAGCATGTGGTGGGCGAAGATGTGGGACCTGGAAAGTGCCACAGATACTGTAGGCAATTTAGGAGACGATTCTAGTGAAGCTAGTGACAGCTGATCAATGCAGTTCCTATATCCAGCATGTGGTGGGCGAAGATGTGGGACCTGGAAAGTGCCACAGATACTGTAGGCAATTTAGGAGACGATTCTAGTGAAGCTAGTGACAGCTGATCAATGCAGTTCCTATATCCAGCATGTGGTGGGCGAAGATGTGGGACCTGGAAAGTGCCACAGATACTGTAGGCAATTTAGGAGACGATTCTAGTGAAGCTAGTGACAGCTGATCAATGCAGTTCCTATATCCAGCAAGTGCTGGGCAAAGAGAGACTACCGTATGTGGGACATGGGAAATGCCACAGATACTGTAAGCGATTCAGGAGAGGATTCTTGTGAAGCTAGAGACAGTGAATCTTCCGGAGCCTCTTTCAAGCTTCGGATGAATGAAATGTCACATAAGTAGGCATACTTATTAATGTTCATGGCAAATATATTTTGTAGCAATGATGGTGTATTTCTGTTACCGTATCTCAAATATGTTTATATGTCTTCATCCGCTAATTTTCATTTTATGTTCATATTGCCATACAGAGCAGGCAGCGAGCCATATGGAATTAAATGTTTGTTTATGTCTACTTTATTCTACAACGTAATTGCTACAGCCCCGCTTTTCATAGCAATGCCTATTATAAGTGGGGGATTCGAAAATTGACTAGTTCTGCTTATACATGGTGCCGCTGAAATTACCTCCCCCACTCACACTGTAGTGTACCCCACGCTGGGGCCTCTGTTCATTTAGCAATCTTCTTGCTTCATTTAGCGTTTGCGAAAAGAGAAATGCAAGCAGAAGAAACCTAAAATGGTGGAAGGAGAGAGGAAGGAGCTTGTAAGGCAACAGGAGGAGGATGATGATACTGTACAGTATGTAACTTAGCCTAACTATATTCATATTTAAAGAGAAAAATATATTTTCAGCAACACCTCTTCTCACCTCATCGGTGCTATGTAAATTACATTATTATTATTATTATTATCATCATCTTCATCATTTCCCCGTGGTTTGTAATTTCTACCAGTGTTTTAATTTTGCATTTTCCTTTGATTCTCTTATGTCCATCTGCTGTTGATTATTTTTCATTTACTCTTTTAATTTCATGAATTTCTCTTTTATCTTAATTAGGACAATTTGCTACCAAGAGAAAATAACTGCACCACAGTAACGTAAAGAAAAAGAATGATGGTAAAACCCGTCCTGTTCACTAATATCTTATGATATGCACTCGATTTAATTTTCCTTGTATCCATTATTATGATTATTACTATTAACTTTATTGGCAATATTCTACCACTTGAGTCTTCCATATACACTTTTTCTTCGCAGGTTGTGCTGTTTAATTCTTCTTATCTGCCCAGTACTTCTTCATTCGTTCTGATTGCAGTGTTCTTAATTCATCTGAAATCTTTACAGGCCTTCTGTGCATCATTTCAGTTGAAAATTTCTGATTCTTAAGAAGGGTGGTAATTTTATTCTTGTTCTCTGCATCTGTAATTTCGAGTCCAACCGTTTTGAGATCCCCTTGAATTTCTTTGATTGAATGCCCTCCTGTCTTCTTTCCCAGATTTCTCATCATTAGTTGTCGTAAAATCCTGTTTTCTGGTAATCGTGAGAGATTCTTTTCTTCTTCATCATGCTGGTAACTGGGTCAATCTCTCGATAGACAGTTTCATTGGGGACGATTCTCCAGAATCCTTCAACCTGGTACTTTTTATTTATGCAAGTTCTAATAATTCTTCTTTCAGTTTTGAGGAGCTGATCAGTTCTTCTTTCATTTTTAATTTGGAACAAGATTTTGCAAGCGTAAGTGGTTTCGGGCAAAGTTAAAGTTTTGTACTGTTGGATCTTAGTGTCTATTGACAAGCATTTTTTGTTATAAGTTGACCAGGTTAGAAATTTTTTTACTCATTGATGCTGGTGTTGCCTATAGCATAATTAATCCTAGTTAATTTCTTTCATTGTTAATATGGCTTATGTAATATCTTTCCCATCATGCCGTGGAGTGTATTATGCCAGATTGTCCGAGGCGGTAAAGGCATGTTTGATTCACGTGGAAGGACATAGGCTCCATTTCCTGTAAGGAAGTTGAGAAATTTAAGAAACAAGATTTCCACTTCCAGAGGTGCACATAGCCCTACACAGTACCAAAGGCAGTCGGGCCTTCACGGCAAAAGAATTTGGAAATTTCAAACATCTCCCTTGGCAATGTGTAACTCCTCTTCCTACAAAACTAATATTTGCCCCAATTTATCTTCTTGAATTCCAACCTTATCTTCACATTGTGATCTGAACTTTTAAAAACCACTCAAACTTATTTGTCTTGTAATGCCACTCCACGCCATCTCTCCCCTGACATGTCAGAACCTACCACTTAGGCAAGCAGCTTGTCTCCTTTCTCCGAAGTCTTCCCAGCCTGAAATTTGCAACATTTTGTAACACTACTACTCTTTTGTCGGAAATCACCCAGAACAAATTGAACTGCTTTTCTTTGGATCTTTTACAGTTCTTGAATCACGTAATCCTGGTGAGGGTTCCAGGGTCTTACCAGAGACTTATATACCTTCTCCTTTACATGCTTAGTACAACACTAAACATCCTCATAACCATGTGCAGAGATCTGTAATCTTTATTTTCAATCCCATTTATGTGACTACCCCAATGAAGATCTTTCTCTACTATCATACAATATTTCCTTTAACCCATTATATCATAAGGTGATTTCCAGCTTTGTAAATTATCAAAATGGATTATATGTTTAGTTGAATTTTTACTTAAACAGGAAACCTAATTAAACTTGAAGGCTAACTATTGCACTGCTTCAGTTGTTGCAGGCTATGATTACTATCCCTCACTTACTTGTTTTCTTGTGTGTAGGCGTGCTACTGTTGGTCATTGTGCTGATTGTGGGTTTTTGTTTTTGTGGGTGTGGAATTCTTTACAAGATGGCTGACGGAGATGATTATGATGATAATTCTATGGTCTCTTCACCACATGCAAACATTTTAATTTGATGCCACCTGGCGGTCTGCTCGTCAATTTTGACATTCCGCTTTACTCCAGATCTAATAGAGGGCAGAGTAAACCAAATCTCTCTATGGCTGAGTTTTAATATATGTTGTGAGGTAAACATCGAGTTTGACCCACACAGGGAGCTGACGTACTATAAGTGCACCTCTATTAATTATCTGAAAATGAATTATTTTTATTTGGTTCACATCCAGATACATTCCCATTCATTACTGATATTAAACCTTGAGAAGGTTTTGTAGTTAGAAAATCTTGCAAGATATGCTGTAAAATCAAAACATATTACTGTCTTATCAAGTTCATTTTGTTTGGTTAATGCACTCCATATTAGTAAAAGGATTCAAGCTGGAAGTTGTTTCTATCACAGTGTAAGAAATATGTTATGGGACAAAGATGTGCCAATGGAAGCAAAGGATACTATGTACAAGATGTATTACGTACCCATAACAACTTACGGAGCAGAAACTTGGACAATGACAAAGAAGGATGAGAGTCGAATACAGGCAGCCGAAATGAAATTCTTAAGGAGTATGATACAGAAGAGTAGAAGAGACAAAATAAGGAATGAGAAAATCCGGGAAGAAATTGGAGTGGAAAAAATGAATGATAGAATAGAGAAGAGCCGACTAAGATGGTTTGGGCACATAAAGCGAATGAGCGACGAAAGAATGCCAAAAAAGGTGATGGAAATGCAAATCCAAGGAAGGAGAGACCGTGGACGACCACGATTGAGATGGAAGGATACCATCCAACGCAGCATTATAGAAAGAAACCTGGAGTGGGACACAGTGTTGGAGGAGGAGTGTTGGAAAGACCAAAGAAAGTGGAGAGGAACCATATTTGCCCCTACCCGGCTACAGCTGGATAAAGGGAAATGATGATGATGATGATGAATGCACTCCATAATGGTGTTGAAGGGCACGTCCTTATTTGATAAGCACATTTCCAAGGGAGCTATCTCACTTTTATTTATTTCTTTATTTGCAAGTTGGGACAAGTACTTGTATTGTGTTCAGTTGTATGTTTCGTTTTCTCTTGTTTATTTGACTACGACCTTCCTGTTTGATTTTTCTTTTCGCTCTGTTATTTTTTAACGACCTTGGGCTTATGCTGTGTCTCAATCAGTGTTTATTACCAAATTACTAATGTTTACAAAAGGATTTAAATAAGTGATCAAAACGAATGAAGTAGAAGCAATAAACACAAACTTTTACAAAAAACAGGCCAGAGTCATGCCCAAAATTTGAACTGTCCACCATAGATGCTGTTGGAAAAACCAACTGTTGAAATGAACCGTCAATATCTCAGCTGTTAGGATACCAGGGAAGAACTCAGTAATGTCGCGAGCGCCGATTCGCAACTCGCCCATTCGTGCGGAATTATGGAGCAAGCGCATCGAACGGGATTTGATCCATGACCTCCCAGTCAGAAATCCCTAATAATCATGAGTAGGTCAAGTATAACATAAGAAAAGAAGATAAAGCAAAACAGTGGAAGTGAGTGATGAAGAGTAAATTAAATATCAGTGCTGTGAATACGTGCAAGAATTACAATAATAATTAAAAGCATTCTTAAAGCTAGTCTCAACTTGGAACATTCAGTGAGCCAGGGAGTGAAGCAATCTTGAGCAATCAGAATATTTGAGAGAAAGTGTAGTAAAAAGACTAGAAGGTCGTGGTTTGAGGCTCAAATTGGGTGGACCAGTGGAAAACAAGCATGGTTTTGGTCACGTAGGAATGTACCCTATGAACTAAGAATGCGACAATTCCTTCTAGAAAGAATCAGAGGAAGGTTACTAATCACATGTATGCACAGGATTTGGGTGGGACCACACTTGAAGTACCTATAGTGGGCCATGCACTAGTAGTGAGCCACCAACTTTGAAAAACTGAAAACAAGGTTCAAAGTCAAGATTGCACAACATCATCTTCACTGGTTCTTGCAGAATTAATTTGACTTTTCTTTTCTCCACGCAGATACATACTGAAATGCTGTATTTCTATTTAATATTCCCTACATTAAAAGATAAAATGGGGTGGTCCACTTTAGGGTCATCATTGTCCCACTATTAGAACGTTTAGTTTCAGAACCAGTAGTGGGCCAGCGTGGCTCACTATTGGCCCAACACAGATTCGTTTGCTAACATGCTCATTTAATTAAATTTTAGGACAATGGAGGAAAGAAAGCAAAGCTACACCGAAGATCAAATAAAAAAAGCAATAGCTGATGACGAGCGATCGCGCAGTTGCCAAAATGCATTGCATTCCGAGAGCAACTTTGCAAAGGAAAATGAAAGAAGGGGGCCAAACTGGCAACACAGAAATGCACAAGAAGTGTGTTCTCAAAAGATCAAGAAACTGATATTATTGTGTGCATCCAAAGGACCAAAGTCTGTGAGAGAGCCAGCAATGTCATCACAGAATAGAGAAATGGCTTCCTTCTTCAAAACTTTGGAAGAAAAAATTGGAGAAGAGAAGTTAAAGAAATTCCAGGAGAACGAAGGTAAATGGAAAGGTCCTGTGGAACAAACAGATCTTTTACTATTTATGGCTGGGGACTAAGGATACACAGAATCCAGAATCAGTTTTCCAGGTAAACTAAACATATTTCGAGCTAAAATAACTTAAAATTATTTATTTTATATTTTATTTTATTTAACATACACTTTATTACAGGGTGTCCCAAACAGTTCGATAGAAGTAGGCCATGAACAGGAAAAAGTTCAGCCTGCAGAAAATGCAACATCTCTGTACCACAGTACAATTCCATTCCTACTGCTGATTCATCAAATGTAACATCTCCATTCAAGAGAGCTCTCTTCTGGCCAGAAGAGGAAGACAAAGAGAAGAAGGTGAGAAGCTTCCTACATTACATGTAACTAATCTCATGATTAGACCCATATTGAAATTTGCTATAAATGCTTACAATATAGTGATTATTTTAATCCACCTATTCAATACAAATTGGTTTTGTGTTGCTAGTTCATAATACTACAACACGAATTTACAGGGACATGTTTCGCTTTATTTACAAGCATCTTCAGCCTACATAATTGTCTCAAGGTTAAGACCTGTCATATTTGGCTTGTTTTTACAAATTTTTTGCTTGAGTATAAATCCATTTTTAGTGATAATATGTAAAAAACATAGGAATTATGTAGACATTCAAAGTATGACAATATGAATTACAATGTTGAATTGAAGTAACCCTTAATTCTAAAATACATTGACGTCCAAAACATAGTAAATACAATTTAAAAATTTGGCTAAAATTGTATTCACAATGCTGTGGTTGATTGAATCAACTGTAATATGGCTTTAAATTGGAGTCATAAATATAAACTGAAGGTTAAAATATAGGAGCCATTTTTTTCTAAAATCCATTGATTTCTGGAACACAGTAACTTCCGATATTGAGAATTTGGTTAATAATTGTGATCTCCAATGCAATTATTTAAAAACAACTATGATTTGACTCCATGTGTAATTTGAGTCGAAATTATATTCTAAAAATTAAAATCTTGGAACCGTTGGAGACCAGCTTCTAGAATTTTCGAGGCTTGCTGCAGTTTGGTGATTTGATCAGTGAAAGTATTAGAATAATTAGTTCTTGTTTATTGCAACTTGAATATCCATTGGTAGCAGATTGTATTAATGTAGTTGTAGTTAAATGGGGGGGCTTCTATCCAAATCTTGAGTAGCTGTTTATGTTTCTTTCGAGGTAATAGAATGAGTGAAGCTTCCCTTTGACTGCTGCTACAAAGTCTTGTGGTCTTTCTAACATTACTGTGGACGTCAATGTATTTTAGAATTAAGGGTTACTTCAATTCAACATTGTAATTCATATTGTCATACTTTGAATGTGTACATAATTCCTATTTTTTTTTACATATTATCACTAAATATGGATTTATACTCAAGCAAAAAATTTGTAAAAACAATCCAAATATGACAGGTCTTAACCCTGAGACAATTATATAGGCTGAAGATGCTTGTAAATAAAGCAAAACATGTCCCTGTAAATTCGTGTTGTAGTATTATGAACTAGCAACACAAAACCAATTTGTATTGAATAGGTGGATTAAAATAATCACTATATTGTAAGCATTTAAAGCCTCCTACAGTCGTCACATCTCCTCACATGATAAAATATTATAATAAAAAGAAGGAACTGAAAAGAAGTAAAACGGCAGAAATTGAAAGACGAAACATAGAAATGGAGGAGAAGAAAAGAGCAGCAGAACAAAAGAAAGAAAAATAGAATCCCTCAACGTCAACAGCCATTTCTTCATCATCTGAAGATTCTGTGCCAGAAATGGATAAATCAGGAGATTCGCCTTGGGAAGAAAGTGAGCACACATGGAGTGAAGAAGAGGCAGGAGAACCTGTCAGAAAAGATTCTAATATTAAGGAAGGAACATTTGCCCTTGTGTCATTCCTGGGTGGAAAAAGAAATGCCACAAGGTATGTATATCTTTGTGTAGTGCAGCAAGTTATAGAAAGAATGATTCGTGTCCAAGGTCTGGCGTCAGCAGGGAACAAAAAGGACTTTGTTATAATAGAAAATGTGTCTGATATTTCTCTGTGTGACATTATTGCATTGGTACTACAACCAGAACTCAGAACGCAGGACCGTCAGTTAGTGTATACAGTACCTGTGAAAGAGAAACTGTAATTATGCAAGAACTATGATCCATTTTTCAGTGTTATATAGGGTCTATTACATTTTAATAATATTTTGTATACATTTTTCTTCATTGTATCCTACATTTCTAAGGCCCAGTATAGGGAGGAACATTTTGGGTGCCCAGTAATGGTACATGGTTCGGGTTCAAGTTTTAAATTGCTAAAACTAATGCTGTGTTGCAAAAAAAAGTTTGATAATTAGAATAAATATGTCTTTAATTAAGGGAGAAAAAAATGGCTTCTTTGAATTCACGTAAGTTTTAGAATGTCCTTAAGTGCCTCACTACTGGTAATTCTACCTTAATCAATACGAAGCTAACGAGTCAGTGATGTTATATTATTTTTTTTTTAATGTTATTTGCTTTACGTCCCACTAACTACTTTTTAAGGTCTTCGGAGACGCCGAGGTGCCGGAATTTAGTCCCGCAGGAGTTCTTTAACGTGCCAGTAAATCTATCGACACGGGGCTGTCGTATTTGAGCACCTTCAAATACCACCGGACTGAGCCAGGATCGAACCTGCCAAGTTGGGGTTAGAAGGCCAGCGTCTTAACCGTCTGAGCCACTCAGCCCGGCCGGTCATTGATGTTAGAGAACATTGTAGCAGGGAGAGACTCGTGGTCACTCGGTAGAAAGTAGTCACATCAGGCAGCAGTTGAGCCTGCCAATTAGCCGTGTCCCACAGGGTAAAGCACAAAGACAGTACGTAGAGAACTCGTCGAGTGTTTAAGGAGACTGTAGCCGCAGTCCGCGTTTAACTTGGAAAGAGTTCTGTGTTGCAGTCTTGAAGATTCCAGAGGAGCCCTACAGCGAGGAATCACGAGAGAAGCAAGAAGAAAGAAGCTTCAAAATCTGAGATAAGTATCGACTAGTTTAACCCATTGCCTTGCAATGACAGAAATTTCTGTCATTGTCCGCGGGTTCCCATAAATGCAATGACGGAAATTTCCATCCACTCTCTTTATTGCTTTGTTGAGCTTTCCACGGATACATATCGATATTTCTTTGCAATCCCAACATGTCTACAAGATGTTGGTAATTGTATTTCAGCTATCTTTGCCCTTCAGCTACGTATTTCGCCACCAAAGGGTCTAAATATGATCGAGTAAACTGCTACGTAAAGCTTTAGTGAAGGTAAAGTCAACGTGATGGCTGAGTCGGATGAAGCTTGAATATTACGTTGTTTGGAGGAAAGCGATGTCGGTGACGGTTTTTCCGATGAAAGTGATACTGAATTACCTTCGAGTGACGTTAACATTAGTAATTCCGAAGAATTAGATGACATTATTGAAGAAAATGAAGACGGGGACGCAGGTGGGCATGTGCAAAACCTAGAAGACTGAAAGTGTACACAAACAGAAAATGTACCAAATAATATGTGATGTATTATAGATGGAGAACTGAACTCTGTGGTACCAAGAAGATTAGGCGAGAATCCAGAGAAGGCTGAAGTAATTAATCACATGCTGAATCCTGAAAAAAAAAAAAAACAGGCCCAGCTTTTCCAGTTTCAGGGGTGATGTTGCGGAGCAAACTTTGGAGGGTGTTGTTCTGCCTGATTATCGAACCAGAGCCGGCCCAGTGCAGGAAGTACACCAGTGAGGTTACAAGGAAAACACTGCGGTCACTTCCCTGTCAAAATAACAGCAACAACAAGCAAGGCATCTCCATCAAGAAGGTGCGAGGTCTGCTATGACTGCAGGGGAAAAAATCCCAAGGGAAAGAACAGGGGTGAATCCCGCTATGAATGTGATAAGTGTAAGGTGGCACTGCATGTATATGAGTGTTTAAAGATCTACCACACTATGTTGAAGTATTGTTAGAACGTGAACTGTTTTTCAGTGTGTTAACTTGCTGTAGCAAAAGTGTTCTCTTTTAAGCCAGATTAAATCGCAATCAGTGTATATTTATTTTCAAGAAAAATTGCAGTTCAATGGGTTAAGAGACTTTAAAGACTGAAGGAAAGTTAAAAGTGTTGTACAGTGAAATATAGAAGTGTGTGATCTTTAGGTGTCAGAGACTAACAAACTGATTATTTATCAATTTCGAGGAGAGAATATTTGCAGGTATGCTGTGTAAAGTGTTATTGCATAAATGGTATATTTTAGAATCTATTTTGAATAAATTAGAGTGAGATTTTTAAGGTGTCAGAAATTGTTTTAATTAAGGTCAATCTGATATTTGAACCCTAGTGCTGAGCCTGTCCTTTCCTTAGGATACGACAATAACCATCCCCTCCAATGAGAAAATCTCTTAGTACCAAAGAAGAGTAAGGATAGATTGATCAATAGTGTGAAGGTGGATGTGTGTTTTGTGATTTTTGTCCTAGGTAATCAGGACCAAACTAGTAACTATTAGTAATCTGGTCACAAACAATAACCTAAATGCTATTGAGACTGGCAGTAATAAGACCTCATGCTAATTGGTCAGTAACAGTAACCATCAGATTCACTATGCATTTGTTATACTGGCAGCCACGTAAAACCATCGACCATCAACACGTCAGGCCAAAAGATGTTACGAAGACCACACCAACATTTTGCCATAGTATTAGTAATAAACAATTTCAAGAGAACCTCGCTAGTACTTATATAGCCTTGAAAATACTGTACAATGAAAGAAGTCTTACTTATGTATTTGTCTAAGAGCAAATTCCTTCACACAGGTCACATATTTTAGTCTAATTAATTTTAGGAACAATTTCTCCATGGCGATGTAGTGAAGGTACTGAATGCCCGGATTCTCAACATTGATGACATCCTCGGAGGTATCAGACGCTTCCCCTGCAGACTGAGGCCTTCCATCTTCTGCCTCTCTTGCCATTTCACGGTGCATCTGCAGAGAGACAAAAAACAATCAGGCAAAAAATAGCATTCCAGAATAAATTAATTTTACCCTGCGGTGTTATTCTAACTCTCGTGGTGGTAAGACGCCACTGCACTATGTATTCTGCAGGGCTGAGGAAGTAAAGACACCGAACAAGATGCAGATAGAAGTGGTGCAAAGCTAACCCGTCTAAAAATAACGACAAAATATTGCTGTACATTTTCCTAAACACCACTTGTGCAATCGGTCCATAACGTTTTGTAAATTATATCGGTTCTATGTTCAGTTTATAGTAAATAACTAGTAAAATAACTGAGGGGTTTCATTAATGGCATTAGGCTACTAAGAGAAAGTTAAAAAAAGAATTCCAACACCATGACTGCGTATGTCACATTACTCACTATTCCGGTCAGACAAGAAAACTGTCAGAGCGCACTAGACGACTTCACTCTGGATATTTACGTGATGTGTAAGATTACTTGTATACTACTTCCATTTTTCTGATTATTGGGCAAATCATTTGATAACATATTCCTTTGGATCTTAGTAGTGTTGTGATTTCTTCTACGCAAAGATTTGTTTGTTTATACCGTTGCTAAGGGATCTTCTGCATGGAAGAAGAATGAATTTAAGTTGTTTTGTTAATTATTAGCCTATTTTTTTGACATTTTAACCTAATATTTACACTTGTTTCTCAGTTCATACAAGAACTTACAATAGTAGCCTATATCAAACAAAGTCTTGTTGGAGGTTATTTGTATAACTTCAGCTTTACTGTACATTGTGTGTGAACGAAAGCGAGTACAAGACGGTTGATGTATTCACAAAATGCTCTCAGTTACGTACAGTAATCTATTTACAACTTAACTTCCATCAAACACACACATCCACAAACCAACATTTTTAACTACTACTACTACAACTACTACTACTACTACTACTACAAAACCAATTCACATACCTCAAAAACGACTTCTACACACGTCCCATCAAAACAATTATTAAACAACAACTCAACTCTACCATCAAGACTGCCTCTTATATATATGTTGCCTGGTCAGGCTTCTAGAAGGATGTTACACAACATATCTTCTTGTAAATTCTAGAGTGCCTAGTAGTATGTATATAATGTAAGGAACATTCTACAACCATCTAGTGTCAACGATACGTTATTCTGAATGTGACAGTGTGTCGCAAAATGTTACTGTGGATTATACATCATAATACATACCTACATTATCATTTTAGACCATTATGCCTTTCAGTGTTCAGCCTGCAAACCTCTGCGAATTTACTAAACGCCACCACAATCCTCTATTTGCAACAAGTGCTGTGTCCTTATTTAGTTCTATACCTCTTATCTTTAAATCGTTAGACACTGAGTCTAACCATCGTCGTCTTGGCCTACCTCTACTTCTTTTATCCTCCATTACAGAGTCCATTATTTTCCTAAGTAACCTATCTTCCTCCATTTGCCTCATATGACCCCACCACCAAAGCTGGTTTATGCATACAGCTTCATCCATTGAGTTCATTCCTAAATTAGCCTTTATCTCCTCATTCTGAGTGTCCACTGCCATTGTTCCCACCTGTTTGTACCAGCAATCATTCTCGTTACTTTCATATCTGTTACTTCCAACTTATGAATAAGAGATCCTGAGTCCACCCAGCTTTCGCTCCCGTAAAGCAAAGTTGGTCTGAAAACAGACCATGTAAAGTTAGTTTCGTCTGGGAGCTGACTTCCTTCTTACAGAATACTGCTGATCGCAACTGCGAGCTCACTGCATTAGCTTTACAACACCATGATTCAATCTCACTTAATATATTACCATCCTGGGAGAACACACAACCTAAATACTTGAAATTATCTACCTGTTCTAGCTTTGTATCACCAATCTGGCATTCAATTCTGTTAAATTTCTTACCTTCTGACATCAATTTATCTTCAAAAGGCTAATTTTCATATCATACTCACTGCACCTATTTTCAAGTTCCAAGATATTAGACTGCAGGCTTTCAGCACAATCTGCCAGTAAGACCAGGTCGTCAGCATAGGCCAGACTGCTTACTACATTTCCACCTAACTGAATCCCTCCCTACCTTTCAGCAGATGATCCATGTAAACTACGAACAACAAAGGTGAAAGATTACAGCCTTGTCTAACCATCAATTCTCACTGAAGCCCAATTGTCAACATAAATGCCTTTGATTGATTTTAATAATCTACCTTTAATTACATAGTCCCCACTATGGCAAACATCTTTTCCCTTGGTACCCTGTCATATGCTTTCTCTAGATTTACAAAACATAAACACAACTGCCTATTCCTCTTGTAGCATTTTTCAATTGCATGGTGCATACTGAAAATATGATCCTGACAGCCCCTCTGTGGTCTGAAACCACACTGGTTTTCATCCAACTTCCTCTCGACCACTGATCGCACCCTCCCTTCCAAGATGACAGTGAAAACTTTGCCTGGTACACTAATCAATGAGATACCTCGATAATTGATGCAATCCTTCCTGTTCCCTTGCTTATAGATAGGTGCAATTACTGCTTTTGTCCAATTTGAAGGTACCTTACCAACACTCCATGCTAATTTTACTACTCTATGAAGCCATTTCATCCCTGCCTTCCCATTTTAGGTCTAATTTCATCTATTCCTGCTGTTTTATTACAATGGTGTTTATTTACCATCCTTTCCACTTCCTCCAGCGTAATTTCACCAACATCATTTTAATCCTCACCACGAGCTTGGTTGTTTGCAACACCACCAGGAAGCTTTTACGTTGAGAAGATGTTCAAAATATTCCCTCCACCTCTCCAGTGATTCCCTGGGATCTATTATGAGTTCACCTGAATTACTCAAAACATTGTTCATTTCCTTTTTCCCTCCCTTCCTAAGATTCTTTATTACTGTCCAGAAAGGTTTCCTTGCTGCTTGACCAAGCCTTTCCAGGTTCTTACCCAAATCTTCCCACGACTTCTGTTTGGATTCAACAACTATTTGTTTTGCTCTGTTTCCTTCATCTAAGTACAATTCCCTGTCTGCCTCAGCCCTTGTTTGGAGCCATTTCTGATAAGCCTTCTTTTTACGTTTACAGGCTGCTCTCACTTCATCATTCCACCAAGATGTTCGCCTTTTCGCATCTTTACACACAGTTGTTCCTAGGCATTCCCTTGCTGTTTCTACTACAGCATCCCTGTGTGCCACCCATTCTCATTCTATATCCTGAACCTGCTTACTGTCTACTGTTCGAAACTTCTCACGACTCATTTCCATGTACTTCTAATTTCCTCGTCCTGGAAATTTTCTACCCTTATTCATTTACAGACAGATTTCTCTTTCTCTATCCTAGGCCTAGAGATACTTAGTTCACTACAGATCAGATAGTGGTCTGTATCTTTGAAAAATCCCTGGAAAACTCATACATTCCTAACAGATTTCCTGAATTCGAAGTTGGTTAAGATATAGTCTATTATGGATCTGGTACCCCTAGCCTCCCATGTGTAGCGGTGAATAGCCTTATGCTTGAAGAATGTATTCGTAACTGCTAAACCCATTCTAGCACAGAAGTCCAGCAAACGCTTCCCATCGCATTAGCTTCCATAACTTCCCCACATTTACCAATTACCTTTTCATATCCTTCAGTTCTATTTCCAACTCACGCATTGAAATCACCTATTAGCACTATCCTATCCTTGCTGTTGACCCTAAAACGATGTCACTCAATGCTTCATAAAACTTGTCAACTTCATCCTCATCTGCACCCTAACATGGTAAATACACGGAGGCAATTCTAGTCCTAATTCCTCCAACTGACAAATCTACCCACATCATTCGCTCATCTACGTGCCTAACAGAAACTATGTTGCGTGCAATGGTATTCCTGATAAAGAGCCCTACCCCAGACTCTGCCCTTCCCTTTCTAACACCTGTCAAGTACACTTTATAATCTCCTCTCTCTTCCTCGTTATCTCCCCTTACCCGAATATCACTTACTCCTAGCACATCCAAATGCATCCTCCTTGCTGACTCAGCCAGTTCTACTTTCTTTCTTCCATAAGCCAAATTAATACTGATAGCTCCCCATCGAATTCCATTTCGTTCGCCAAGTTGTTTCCAAGGAGTCCTTCGCCTGTGAAATGGGCATGGGACTCCGTTACTCCCATAGGTCCGAGGCTTGCATAAAATGTTCTGAGCTCGGTAAATTCATGAAGCATGATGCTACCCTACTTACACATAATCCAAGTGAGGATCTCTTCTCTAACGGGTTATGGACCACTGGTGGATTGTATAGTCCTAGCAGCCTATCAATCAATCAATACTGATCTGCATTTAGGGCAGTCGCCCAGGTGGCAGATTCCCTATCTGTTGCTTTCCTACCCTTTTCCGAAATGATTTCAAAGAAATTGGAAATTTATTGAACATCTCCCTTGGTAAGTTATTCCAATCCCTAACTCCCCTTCCTATAAATGAATATTTGCCCCAGTTTGTCCTCTTGAATTAAAACTTTATCTTCATATCGTGATCTTTCCTACTTTTATAAACGCCATTCAAACCTATTCGTCTACTAATGTCATTCCACGCCATCTCTCCGCTGACAGCTCGGAACATACCACTTATTACAAGTGATGAAAATCATTTTTCGTCCGTATTGAAAGTTTCATAAACTGTATATAGGATAACATCTTTTGTTTATTTCCACCTATTCAATACATTACAAGAAGTTGGCATTTATTTTAAAACATTATTCAGATGAGACATGTTTCGCCTCTCACTTTGAGGCATCTTCAGTCATTATCAAAAACCTTATTATTTTACCAGGCATCTGGTTAAAGATATTCAAAAATGTGTTTGATGATTATAAGAGAGGTAAGATTTACGTTAGTTATAAACATGTTCATGAAGTAACTAAAAATCCAATATATTGATAAAAACATATGTAGTTCTTTGTTGAATAGGACTTGTTTGATTCTAATATAATAAGAGAAGGTGGCTTGAAGCCGTAGTCGTTAATAGATGTCTAATACATAGTGGAAGGCATAAAATATCAGTTCTATGAGAATATACATTACATTCAAATGATACTAAAAACTAGTGGATTCAAAGGTAGTACATATAAAATGTTCAATGAAATAACTATGTTCTAATAAAATGATAAACACATATGTAGTTCTTTGTTGATTAGGACGTCGTAAGATTGTACGGCTTAAAGCCGTAGTCATTAATGGATGTCTAATACATAGTGGAAGGCATATGAAATCAGTTCAATGAGAATATATAATACAAACAATTGATACATAAAAACTGGTAGATTCATAAGAGGTACATTTAAAAATGAAGGCGTCATGTGACTATAAAAGACAGTTGATGGCTTAAAGCCGTAGTCAAGGTTTGAAATGTAGGTCAAATAACTGCTAAATATATGATAAAAAGATATAAGTCAAAATATACAGCTTAGTATAAAAAATATGAAGGAAAAACATTCCAATTGCTTGAGAAAAGTTACTTGACGTTGGCATGCGTATGTCCGTGATATTTATTGGTCAACATTTCGTAGGTTATTTTAGATTTATTCGGCAAGATTGCGTTGACAAGAAGTTCACCAGATGTTTATAGTTGGCCTAATTTGTAAAAAGAAAGTTGCAGAGATGATGATGGGTGGAAATTCTCAACGTTGGTATGGTTTTTTTTTTTGACGTGAAGGTTGGAGAGCTGTTGTGTTCTTCTTCGATGACAATATATTTTATAAAACGTTGATTGTAAATAATTTATACTATTGAAGAGTATTATGGAAGTTTGATGAAGCTGTTGAATTATTGTTGTTATAGAATGGTTCTGAAATGAAGAAAAAAACTGTAGTTAATTTTGACGAAAATGAAAGAAAACATGGGAAGGTTTTGTTTAAGTGTTGTTAGTGAGAAAATGTTGGTGCTTACCTATGGCGTTGTAGGCCCATTTAACAAGCTGTGTGAGGCGCTATTAGGATACTAATGGTCACTAACGGTTTTTACTCCTTGTGTTGTACGTATGTCGACTGGCTAGAGGGGGGTGGGTAGGAGGGGACGGAGTTGTAGGCTTGTGATTCGTGAACGGGAGGGAGTTGTGAATGGTAGGGGAAGCGGAGGGGCGTGTATCATTTATTGGTTTCTGAATGGCGCGTGAAGGGGAATTACGTAAGATGGGAGGGGGAGGGGGGTATGATGTATTTGTTGACGTAGGGGTGTTTGTTGATACTGTTTTGAAAATATTAAAAAACTTTTTGTCCTGAAGGTTTACATTATTGAATAATGTTACTATTTGGTCATATAAAGGGCTTCTATTGTCTATTGGATCATTTAAATTTTTATTAGCATTGAATTTTTGGTCCAAAAATATGTATAAATTTTCGAATTCGGTCATAAGTCTACCTTTTTTTACTGTTTTTAAAATTTGAAGGTCCTGTTCAATTGTGGTAAAGTTGTGCCCCGTTTCTTTCATGTGATTGCTCATTGCTGAGTGTTTATTATGTTTCTGAGCATTGAAATGTTCTGTGTACCTAGTTATGAAGCTTCTTCCTGTCCGATGTATGAGCTGAGGCACTCATTACATTTTAATCTATAGATACCGGAGCCTGAGTATTTATTATTTTCTGAATTTATTGTATTATGGTTGAAGAAAATTTTTTGGTTTGAATTTTGAGTTTTGAAAGCTATTTTGATCTCTTGATTTTTTAAGGTGTTGGTTACTTGGTGTATGATTGGGTTGGTGTATGTAAAGGTTGCGAACTTTGATTTTTCATTTTTTATTGGGGAGAGGTTTGTGAATAGTTTCAATTTAACTTTATTGATTAGTTTGTCTATGATAGAGGGATTATATCCATTAAAAGTGGCTATTTCTTTTATTGTATTTATTTCCTTTTTAAAACTGGTCGCTGAAAGGGGGATTTTTAGAGCTCTGTACACCATACTATAAAATGAGGACTGTTTGTGTGATTGTGGATGAAGGGAACTTTGTTTAATAGTTATAGGTGTGAATGAGGGTTTTCTGTAAATTTGGAAATCAAACTTATTGGAAGTTCTTGTTATTGTGATGTCAAGAAAATTAATTGATTTGCGGTTCTCGTCCTCTTTAGTGAATTTAATATTGTTATCCAGATTATTTAAATAAGTTAATATGTTTTCACTATTGTTGAGGTTTTTGTCGATTATTACTAGCGTGTCATCAACATAGCGTAGCCAGAGATTTAATCCATTGATGTTATTTATTATTTTGCTGTTTTCGAGGTTTTCCATATAAATTTCAGCAAGTATTCCGGATAAAGGGTCTCCCATGGCCAGGCCTTCCTGTTTGTATATTTTATTGTTGAAAGTGAAAAAGTTGTTTTGTAAGACGAAGTTTAGTACTTTTAAGAATTCTTCTATTTCTATTTTGCTTAAATGGCTATGTTTGGAAAGATTGTTTTTTTATTATTTCTATAGTTTTTTTAGCGGGAATGTTTGAATACATGTTAATGACGTCGAAAGAGCACAATGTGTGATTAGGTTTTAAGTTAAATTTTTTTAGAGTTTCACATAGTTCTATTGAATTTTTGGGGTGTTTGTTATGGAATTTGAAATGTTTTTTGAGAAATTTCTGGAGGAATTGTGAAGTTTTATATGTCGGGCTGTTTTGGCTGTTTATGATTGGTCGAATGGGAACGTCCTTTTTATGTACCTTCGGTAGTGATCTGACGGTGGGTAGTTTGGGGTTCATATTAATGAGACTTTGGTATTCATGTTCATTAAATAAAAATGAAGAGTTTTTTAAAAGTGTTTTTAGATTACGTTGAGTTTTTGTAGTGGGATCCTTTGAGATTATTGTGTAGGTCTCATTAGAGAAGAACTCCTCTGTTTTATGAATGTAATCTTGTTTTTTCATTAAGATTACAGTATTGCCTTTGTCGGCTTTAGTTATTATTATGTTATTAGTGTCCACTTTTTTTCTTAATTCTTGGATCTGTTTTAGTGAGGACAAGTTATTTTTGTTAAAAATTTCTTTTACAAGGGCAGGTAATTTCTTTTTAATTTCGTATTTTATGTCGTTTTGTTTGTCTATTGGAATTTGTTTCTTTATGTTTGTTTCAGCTTCGGCTATTGTAGTGATTATATCTTCTGCTTTATGTGGGTTGGGCCAATTATGTTTTAGGCCTTGGTTGAATAAACGTGTTTCTTTATCTGTAAAGGTGACGTCGGATAGATTAATTGTAGTTGGAATATTGTTCCAAGGAGAGGGGGTTATTTTTATATTACTGTTCCGGTTCATTGATTTTGCTTTTTCTTCTTTTAAGTGTGTCAATTTGCGATTTAGTGTTTCTTGTTTTTTGTTCAATGCAATCTGTATTTTATATGTAATGTGTTGTTGATAAGAAAGCCATTCTAGCGGTGATAACGATTGTGCGAGAATCAAATGTTCGCGATAAAGTTGTGTATTTAATAAGGATTTCTTTCTATACAATAGTTTTATCTCATTTTTGAGCCAAAGGTTGTTGATTTTGTTTTGAATATCGTTAGATTTATGTTTCGGAATGTTTTTCCTTTGAGTCGATTTTAGAAATTTCGGCTTCATAACTAGGTACACAGAACATTTCAATGCTCAGAAACATAATAAACACTCAGCAATGAGCAATCACTTGAAAGAAACGGGGCACAACTTTACCACAATTGAACATGACCTTCAAATTTTAAAAACAGTAAAAAAAGGTAGACTTATGACCGAATTCGAAAATTTATACATATTTTTGGACCAAAAATTCAATGCTAATAAAAATTTAAATGATCCAATAGACAATAGAAGCCCTTTATATGACCAAATAGTAACATTATTCAATAATGTAAACCTTCAGGACAAAAAGATTTTTAATATTTTCAAAACAGTATCAACAAACACCCCTACGTCAACAAATACATCATACCCCCCTCCCCCTCCCATCTTACGTAATTCCCCTTCACGCGCCATTCAGAAACCAATAAATGATACACGCCCCTCCGCTTCCCCTACCATTCACAACTCCCTCCCGTTCACGAATCACAAGCCTACAACTCCGTCCCCTCCTACCCACCCCCCTCTAGCCAGTCGACATACGTACAACACAAGGAGTAAAAACCGTTAGTGACCATTAGTATCCTAATAGCGCCTCACACAGCTTGTTAAATGGGCCTACAACGCCATAGGTAAGCACCAACATTTTCTCACTAACAACACTTAAACAAAACCTTCCCATGTTTTCTTTCATTTTCGTCAAAATTAACTACAGTTTTTTTCTTCATTTCAGAACCATTCTATAACAACAATAATTCAACAGCTTCATCAAACTTCCATAATACTCTTCAATAGTATAAATTATTTACAATCAACGTTTTATAAAATATATTGTCATCGAAGAAGAACACAACAGCTCTCCAACCTTCACGTCAAAAAAAAAACCATACCAACGTTGAGAATTTCCACCCATCATCATCTCTGCAACTTTCTTTTTACAAATTAGGCCAACTATAAACATCTGGTGAACTTCTTGTCAACGCAATCTTGCCGAATAAATCTAAAATAACCTACGAAATGTTGACCAATAAATATCACGGACATACGCATGCCAACGTCAAGTAACTTTCGTCAAGCAATTGGAATGTTTTTCCTTCATATTTTTTATACTAAGCTGTATATTTTGACTTATATCTTTTTATCATATATTTAGCAGTTATTTGACCTACATTTCAAACCTTGACTACGGCTTTAAGCCATCAACTGTCTTTTATAGTCACATGACGCCTTCATTTTTAAATGTACCTCTTATGAATCTACCAGTTTTTATGTATCAATTGTTTGTATTATATATTCTCATTGAAATGATTTCATATGCCTTCCACTATGTATTAGACATCTATTAATGACTACGGCTTTAAGCCGTACAATCTTACGACGTCCTAATCAACAAAGAACTACATATGTGTTTATCATTTTATTAGACCATAGTTATTTCATTGAACATTTTATATGTACTACCTTTGAATCCACTAGTTTTTAGTATCATTTGAATGTAATGTATATTCTCATAGAACTGATATTTTATGCCTTCCACTATGTATTAGACATCTATTAACGACTACGGCTTCAAGCCACCTTCTCTTATTATAGTAGAATCAAACAAGTCCTATTCAACAAAGAACTACATATGTTTTTATCAATATATTGGATTTTTAGTTACTTCATGAACATGTTTATAACTAACGTAAATCTTACCTCTCTTATAATCATCAAACACATTTTTGAATATCTTTAACCAGATGCCTGGTAAAATAATAAGGTTTTTGATAATGACTGAAGATGCCTCAAAGTGAGAGGCGAAACATGTCTCATCTGAATAATGTTTTAAAATAAATGCCAACTTCTTGTAATGTATTGAATAGGTGGAAATAAACAAAAGATATTATCCTATATACAGTTTATGAAACTTTCAATACGGACGAAAAATGATTTTCATCACTTGTAGTAATAACGCCAACCAGGCTAATAAAAACAAGTATCTAAACCTTAAAACAAAAATTAGCAAGATCTCTAAAGATATTCAATTCCTAAAAGAATGTGTAAGATCCAATCTAGTGCCGAAATTTCTAAAATCGACTCAAAGGAAAAACATTCCGAAACATAAATCTAACGATATTCAAAACAAAATCAACAACCTTTGGCTCAAAAATGAGATAAAACTATTGTATAGAAAGAAATCCTTATTAAATACACAACTTTATCGCGAACATTTGATTCTCGCACAATCGTTATCACCGCTAGAATGGCTTTCTTATCAACAACACATTACATATAAAATACAGATTGCATTGAACAAAAAACAAGAAACACTAAATCGCAAATTGACACACTTAAAAGAAGAAAAAGCAAAATCAATGAACCGGAACAGTAATATAAAAATAACCCCCTCTCCTTGGAACAATATTCCAACTACAATTAATCTATCCGACGTCACCTTTACAGATAAAGAAACACGTTTATTCAACCAAGGCCTAAAACATAATTGGCCCAACCCACATAAAGCAGAAGATATAATCACTACAATAGCCGAAGCTGAAACAAACATAAACAAACAAATTCCAATAGACAAACAAAACGACATAAAATACGAAATTAAAAAGAAATTACCTGCCCTTGTAAAAGAAATTTTTAACAAAAATAACTTGTCCTCACTAAAACAGATCCAAGAATTAAGAAAAAAAGTGGACACTAATAACATAATAATAACTAAAGCCGACAAAGGCAATACTGTAGTCTTAATGAAAAAACAAGATTACATTCATAAAACAGAGGAGTTCTTCTCTAATGAGACCTACACAATAATCTCAAAGGATCCCACTACAAAAACTCAACGTAATCTAAAAACACTTTTAAAAAACTCTTCATTTTTATTTAATGAACATGAATACCAAAGTCTCATTAATATGAACCCCAAACTACCCACCGTCAGATCACTACCGAAGGTACATAAAAAGGACGTTCCCATTCGACCAATCATAAACAGCCAAAACAGCCCGACATATAAAACTTCACAATTCCTCCAGAAAGTTCTCAAAAAACATTTCAAATTCCATAACAAACACCCCAAAAATTCAATAGAACTATGTGAAACTCTAAAAAAATTTAACTTAAAACCTAATCACACATTGTGCTCTTTCGACGTCATTAACATGTATTCAAACATTCCCGCTAAAAAAACTATAGAAATAATAAAAAACAATCTTTCCAAACATAGCCATTTAAGCAAAATAGAAATAGAAGAATTCTTAAAAGTACTAAACTTCGTCTTACAAAACAACTTTTTCACTTTCAACAATAAAATATACAAACAGGAAGGCCTGGCCATGGGAGACCCTTTATCCGGAATACTTGCTGAAATTTATATGGAAAACCTTGAAAACAGCAAAATAATAAATAACATCAATGGATTAAATCTCTGGCTACGCTATGTTGATGACACGCTAGTAATAATCGACAAAAACCTCAACAATAGTGAAAACATATTAACTTATTTAAATAATCTGGATAACAATATTAAATTCACTAAAGAGGACGAGAACCACAAATCAATTAATTTTCTTGACATCACAATAACAAGAACTTCCAATAAGTTTGATTTCCAAATTTACAGAAAACCCTCATTCACACCTATAACTATTAAACAAAGTTCCCTTCATCCACAATCACACAAACAGTCCTCATTTTATAGTATGGTGTACAGAGCTCTAAAAATCCCCCTTTCAGCGACCAATTTTAAAAAAGAAATAAATACAATAAAAGAAATAGCCACTTTTAATGGATATAATCCCTCTATCATAGACAAACTAATCAATAAAGTTAAACTGAAACTATTCACAAACCTCTCCCCAATAAAAAATGAAAAATCAAAGTTCGCAACCTTTACATACACCAACCCAATCATACACCAAGTAACCAACACCTTAAAAAATCAAGAGATCAAAATAGCTTTCAAAACTCAAAATTCAAACCAAAAAATTTTCTTCAACCATAATACAGTAAATTCAGAAAATAATAAATACTCAGGCTCCGGTATCTATAGATTAAAATGTAATGAGTGCCTCAGCTCATACATCGGACAGGAAGAAGCTTCATAACTAGGTACACAGAACATTTCAATGCTCAGAAACATAATAAACACTCAGCAATGAGCAATCACATGAAAGAAACGGGGCACAACTTTACCACAATTGAACAGGACCGTCAAATTTTAAAAACAGTAAAAAAAGGTAGACTTATGACCGAATTCGAAAATTTATACATATTTTTGGACCAAAAATTCAATGTTAATAAAAATTTAAATGATCCAATAGACAATAGAAGCCCTTTATATGACCAAATAGTAACATTATTCAATAATGTAAACCTTCAGGACAAAAAGTTTTTTAATATTTTCAAAACAGTATCAACAAACACCCCTACGTCAACAAATACATCATACCCCCCTCCCCCTCCCATCTTACGTAATTCCCCTTCACGCGCCATTCAGAAACCAATAAATGATACACGCCCCTCCGCTTCCCCTACCATTCACAACTCCCTCCCGTTCACGAATCACAAGCCTACAACTCCGTCCCCTCCTACCCACCCCCCTCTAGCCAGTCGACATACGTACAACACAAGGAGTAAAAACCGTTAGTGACCATTAGTATCCTAATAGCGCCTCACACAGCTTGTTAAATGGGCCTACAACGCCATAGGTAAGCACCAACATTTTCTCACTAACAACACTTAAACAAAACCTTCCCATGTTTTCTTTCATTTTCGTCAAAATTAACTACAGTTTTTTCCTTCATTTCAGAACCATTCTATAACAACAATAATTCAACAGCTTCATCAAACTTCCATAATACTCTTCAATAGTATAAATTATTTACAATCAACGTTTTATAAAATATATTGTCATCGAAGAAGAAAACAACAGCTCTCCAACCTTCACGTCAAAAAAAAAAAAAAATACCAACGTTGAGAATTTCCACCCATCATCATCTCTGCAACTTTCTTTTTACAAATTAGGCCAACTATAAACATCTGGTGAACTTCTTGTCAACGCAATCTTGCCGAATAAATCTAAAATAACATACGAAATGTTGACCAATAAATATCACGGACATACGCATGCCAACGTCAAGTAACTTTTCTCAAGCAATTGGAATGTTTTTCCTTCATATTTTTTATACTAAGCTGTATATTTTGACTTATATCTTTTTATCATATATTTAGCAGTTATTTGACCTACATTTCAAACCTTGACTACGGCTTTAAGCCATCAACTGTCTTTTATAGTCACATGACGCCTTCATTTTTAAATGTACCTCTTATGAATCTACCAGTTTTTATGTATCAATTGTTTGTATTATATATTCTCATTGAACTGATTTCATATGCCTTCCACTATGTATTAGACATCCATTAATGACTACGGCTTTAAGCCGTACAATCTTACGACGTCCTAATCAACAAAGAACTACATATGTGTTTATCATTTTATTAGAACATAGTTATTTCATTGAACATTTTATATGTACTACCTTTGAATCCACTAGTTTTTAGTATCATTTGAATGTAATGTATATTCTCATAGAACTGATTTTTATGCCTTCCACTATGTATTAGACATCTATTAACGACTACGGCTTCAAGCCACCTTCTCTTATTATATTAGAATCAAACAAGTCCTATTCAACAAAGAACTACATATGTTTTTATCAATATATTGGATTTTTAGTTACTTCATGAACATGTTTATAACTAACGTAAATCTTACCTCTCTTATAATCATCAAACACATTTTTGAATATCTTTAACCAGATGCCTGGTAAAATAATAAGGTTTTTGATAATGACTGAAGATGCCTCAAAGTGAGAGGCGAAACATGTCTCATCTGAATAATGTTTTAAAATAAATGCCAACTTTTTGTAATGTATTGAATAGGTGGAAATAAACAAAAGATATTATCCTATATACAGTTTACATACCACTTAGTCGAGCAGCTCTTCTTCTTTCTCTCAATTCTTCCCAACCCAAACATTGCAACATTTTTGTAACGCTACTCTTTTGTCGGAAATCACCCAGAACAAATCGAGCTGCTTTTCTTTGGATTTTTTCCAGTTCTTGAATCAGGTAATCCTGGTGAGGGTCCCATACACTGGAACCATACTCTAGTTGGGGTCTTACCAGAGACTTATATGCACTCTCCTTTACATCCTTACTACAACCCCTAAACACCCTCATAACCATGTGTAGAGATCGGTACCCTTTATTTACAATCCCATTTATGTGATTACCCCAGTGAAGATCTTTCCTTATATTAACACCTAGATACTTACAATGATCCCCAAAAGGAACTTTCACCCCCATCAACGCAGTAATTAAAACTGAGAGGACTTTTCCTATTTGTGAAACTCACAACCTGACTTTTAGCCCCGTTTATCAACATACCATTGCCTGCTGTCCATCTCACAACATTTTCGAGGTCACGTTGCAGTTGCTCACAATCTTGTAACTTATTTATCACTCTATAGAGAAAAACATCATCCGCAAAAAGCCTTACCTCCGATTCCACTCCTTTACTCATATCATTTATATATATAAGAAAACATAAAGGTCCGATAACACTGCCCTGAGGAACTCCCCTCTCAACTATTACAGGGTCAGACAAAACTTCACCTACTCTAACTCTCTGAGATCTATTTTCTAGAAATATAGCAACCCATTCAGTCACTCTTTTGTCTAGTCCAATTGCACTCATTTTTGCCAGTAGTCTCCCATGATCCACCCTATCAAATGCTTTAGACATGTCAATCGCGATACAGTCCATTTGACCTCCAGAATCCAAGATATCTGCTATATCTTGCTGGAATCCTACAAGTTGAGCTTCAGTGGAATAACCTTTCCTAAAACCGAATTGCCTTCTATCGAACCAGTTATTAATTTCACAAACATGTCTAATATAATCAGAAATAATGCCTTCCCAAAGCTTACATACAATGCATGTCAAACTTACTGGCCTGTAATTTTCAGCTTTATGTCTATCACCCTTTCCTTTATACACAGGGGCTACTATAGCAACTCTCCATTCATCTGGTATAGCTCCTTCGACCAAACAATAATCAAATAAGTACTTCAGATATGGTACTACATTCCAACCCATTGTCTTTAGTATATCCCCAGAAATCTGATCAATTCCAGCCGCTTTTCTAGTTTTCAACTTTTGTATCTTATTGTAAATGTCATTGTTATCATACGTAAATTTTATTACTTCTTTGGCCTTAGTCTCTTCCTCTATCTCGACATTATCCTTGTAACCAACAATCTTTACATACTGCTGACTGAATACTTCTGCCTTTTGAAGATCCTCACATACACACTCCCCTTGTTCATTAATTATTCCTGGAATGTCCTTCTTGGAACCTGTTTCTGCCTTAAAATACCTATACATACCCTTCCATTTTTCACTAAAATTTGTATGACTGCCAATTATGCTTGCCATCATGTTATCCTTAGCTGCCTTCTTTGCTAGATTCAATTTTCTAGTAAGTTCCTTCAATTTCTCCTTACTTCCACAGCCATTTCTAACTCTATTTCTTTCCAGTCTGCACCTCCTTCTTAGTCTCTTTATTTCTCTATTATAATAAGGTGGGTCTTTACCATTCCTTACCACCCTTAAAGGTACAAACCTGTTTTTGCATTCCTCAACAATTTCTTTAAACCCATCCCAGAGTCTGTTTATATTTTTATTTACCGTTTTCCACTGATCATAGTTACTTTTTAGAAACTGCCTCATACCTGCTTTATCAGCCATATGGTACTGCCTAACAGTCCTACTTTTAAGACCTTCCTTTCTATCGCATTTATTTTTAACTACCACAAAAACAGCTTCATGATCACTAATACCATGTATTACTTCAGTTTCCCTATAGAGCTTATCTGGTTTTATCAGCACCACATCCAGGATATTTTTCCCTCTGGTTGGTTCCATCACTTTCTGAATCAGCTGTCCTTCCCATATTAACTTATTTGCCATTTGTTGGTCATGCTTCCTGTCGTTCGCATTTCCTTCCCAATTGACATCTGGCAAATTCAGATCTCCCGCTACAATCACATTTCTTTCCATGTCGTTTCCCACATAGCTGACTATCCTATCAAATAATTCCGAATCCGCATCAGTGCTACCCTTTCCCGATCTGTACACTCCAAATATATCAAGTTGCCTATTATCTTTAGAAATGAGCCTTACACCTAGAATTTCATGTGTCTCATCTTTAACTTTTTCGTAGCTTACAAATTCTTCTTTCACCAGAATGAAAACTCCCCCTCCCACCTTTCCTATCCTATCTCTACGATACACACTCCAGTGCCGTGAGAAAATTTCTGCATCCATTATATCATTTCTCAGCCATGATTCAACTCCTATTACAATATCTGGTAAATATATATCTATTAAATTACTTAATTCTATTCCTTTCTTTACAATACTTCTACAATTCAGCACTAACAATTTTATGTCATCCCTACTTGATTTCCAGTTCCCTGTTCCCTTATCACCGCTCCCTAGGCCATCCCGTTTCCCTGAATGTACCTCCCTATTACCCTTCCAAACAAATTTCCTAACTTATACGTACCACTGCGGTTTAAATGAAGGCCATCTGAGCGCAGATCCCTATCTCCTACCCACCCATTAGGATCTAGAAATTTCACTCCCAGTTTCCCACATACCCACTCCATAGTCTCATTTAAATCCCCAATCACCTTCCAGTCAGTATCCCTCCTACACAGTATTCCACTAATAACAATCTCCGCTTTCTTAAACTTCACCCGTGCTGCATTTACACAGGTATGGCCATGACTCAGAATATGTCCGAGATGCCCACTCCCATTCCATAGCAACTGGTATCCCGACTCTCAGGACCACTTACTAGGCCACTCAGTGTTGTTGTTGTTGCTATTTTGCTTTACGTCGCACCGATACAGATATGTCTTATGGCGACGATGGGATAGGAGGCGCCTAGGAAGTGGAAGGAAGCGGCCATGGCCTTAATTAAGGTACAGTCCCGGCATATGCCTGGTGTGAAAATGGGAAACCACGGAAAACCATCTTCAGGGCTGCCGACAGTGGGGCTCGAACCCACTATCTCCCGATTACTGGACACTGGCCGCACTTAAGTGACTGCAGCTATCGAGCTCGGTACTCAGTGTTGCCCATGGTTCATGAACTAGGATGTGACTACAGTAACCCACACCATGAACAACCTCGTATATACAGGTAATAATAAATCGAAAGGGGAGTAGCAGCCTTTCGGAAATTGCAAGGGCAGCAGTGATAGCCTTGTAATAATACTCAACATGGCTTAGCTGTGCTGATACTGCTACACGGCTGAAAGCAACGGGAAACTACAGCCGTAACTAACTCCCGAGGACATGCAGGTCTCTCAGTATGAGTGATGTACTGAGGATGGCTTCCTCCCAGGTTAAATATTCTAGGGGTAAAATAGTCTCCCATTCGGATCTCCGTGTGGTGACTACACGAGAGGGGCTGATCATCAGGAAGATGGATACTGACATTCTGCGAGTCAGAGCATGGAATGTTAGAAGTTTGAATCGTTGTGTTAGGCTAGAGAATCTGAAAAGGGAGATGGATAGACTAAAGTTAGATGTAGTTGGTATAAGTGAAGTTCGTTGGTAGGAAGAACAAGATTTTTGGTCAGGCGACTACCGAATTATCAACATAAAATCAAACAGGGGAAATGCAGGAGTTGGTTTAATAATGAATAAGAAAATAGGGCAGCGGGTAAGCTACTACGACGAGCATAGTGAAAGAATTATAGTCGTCAAGATAGACACCAAACCAATGCCCACCACAATAGTGCAGGTCTATATGCCTACTAGTTCAGCGGATGATGAGGAAATCAAAAGAATATACAAAGAGATAAACAATTTAATACAATATGTAAAAGGTGACGAGAATCTAATTGTGATGGGAGACTGGAATGCAGTGGTAGGCCAACGAAGAGAAGGTAATACAGAAGGAGAATATGGATTGGGACAAAGGAATGAAAGAGGAAGTCGACTGGTTGAATTCTGCACTGATCATATTTTAGTTCTTAGTAATACTTGGTTCAAACATCACAAACGACGGCTGTACACGTGGATGAGACCTGGAGACACTGGAAGGTATCAAACAGACTTCATACAGAGCTCGATAGCTGCAGTCGCTTAAGTGCGGCCAGTATCCAGAATTCGGGAGATAGTAGGTTCGAACCCCACTGTCGGCAGCCCTGAAAATGGTTTTCCATGGTTTCCCATTTTCACACCACTATCTCCCGAATACTGGATACTGGCCGCACTTAAGCAACTGCAGCTATCGAGCTCGGTGACGTGAACTCTGACCACAACTTGTTGGACATGAAATGCCATCTGAAGTTGAAAAAATTGAAGAAAGGAAGGATTGCAAGGAGATGGGATCTATACAAGTTGAAAGAAAACAGTGTGAGGGATTGTTTCAAGGAGCAAGTTGCACAAGGACTAAATGAAAAGGCTGAAGGAAACACAACAGAGGGAGAAAGGATAGTCATGAAAAATGAGGTGAGTAGGGCTGTTGAAGAAATGTCAGGAAGAAAGAAAAGATCAACTAAGAATCAGTGGATAACTCAGGAGATGCTAGACCTGATTGATGAACGACAAAAATACAAAAATGAAAGAAATGAAGAGGGTGGAAATGAATACAGGTGATTAAATATGAAGTGGATAGAAAGTGCAAGATAGCTAAGGCAGAATGGCTGAAGGAGAAGTGCAAGATTGTTGAAGGTTGTATGGTCCTAGGAAAGGTAGATGCTGCATACAGGAAAATCAAGGAAACCTTTGCAGAAAGTTAATCTAGGTGTATGAATATTAAGAGCTCAGATGGAAAGCCATTTCTAGGGAAAGAAGACAAAGCAGAAAGATGGCAGGAACATATCCAACAGTTGTATCAAGGTAAAGACGTAGATGATTTTGTTCCGGAAGAAGAGGCTATCGATACCGATGAAAGGGGAGACCCAATTTTGAGGTCAGAGTTTGACAGAGCTGTGAGAGATCTAAACAGGAACAAAGCACCTGGAATTGATGAGATGCCCTCTGAATTACTGACTGCCTTAGGGGAAACCGGCATGGCAAGGTTATTCCGTCTAGTGTGTAAGATGTATGAGACAGGAGAAGTGCCATCAGATTTTCGGCAGAATGTTGTTATACCTATTCCTAAGAAAGCCGGTGCTGACAAGTGTGAAAACTACCGCACCATTAGTTTAGTATCTCATGCCTGCAAAATTTTAACATGTACTATTTACAGAAGTATGGAAAGACAAGTAGAAGCTGAACATGATCTGACAGGATCGAATTATGAAGGACAAGCCCACGTACATGGCGTTCGTAGATCCAGAAAAGGCATTTGATAATGTTAATTAGACCGAACTATTTGAGATTCTGAAGGTGATTGGTGTCAGATACCTAGAACGAAGAATTATGTACAATCTGTATAAAAATCAGTCTGCAGTGATAAGAATCGAGGGTTTAGAAAAAGAAACAGCAATCCAGAAAGGAGTGAGGCAAGGCTGCAATTTTTCCCCTCTCCTTTTCAATGTTTACATAGACAAGGCAGTAAAGGAAATCAAAGAGAAATTTGGAAAGTGTAAAACAATTCAAGGAGAGGAAATCAAAACCTTGAGATTTACCGATGATATTGTTATTTTATATGATTCTGCGGAAGATCTGGAGAAATTGCTGAAAGGTATGGATGGAGTGTTGGGTAAGGAATACAAGATGAAAATAAATAAGTCCAAAGCAAAAGTAATGGAGTGCAGTCGAACGAAGGCAGGGGATGCAGGAAATATTAGATTAGGAAATGAAGTCTTAAAGCACGTGATGAATATTGTTACTTGGGTAGTAAAATAACTAATGATGGCAGAAGTATGCAGGACATAAAATGCAGACTAGCACAAGCAAGGAAGAGCTTTCTTAAGAAAATAAATTTTCTCACTTTTTTTTCTTGCTAGGGGCTTTACGTTGCACCGACACAGATAGGTCTTATGCCGACGATGGGATAGGAAAGGCCTAGGAGTTGGAAAGAATCAGTCGTGGCCTTAATTAAGGTACAGCCCCAGCATTTGCCTGGTGTGAAAATAGGAAACCACGGAAAACCATCTTTAGGGCTGCCGATAGTGGGATTCGAACCTACTATCTCCCGGATGCAAGCTCACAGCCGCACGCCTCTACGCGCACAGCCAACTCGCCCGGTAATTTTCCCACTTCAAACATTGATATAGGAATTCGGAAGATGTTTCTGAAGACTTTCATCTGGAGCGTGGCATTGTATGGAAGTGAAACAGGGACGATAACTAACTCAGAAAGGAGGAGGATAGAAGCTTTTGAAATGTGGTGTTACAGAAGAATGCTGAAGGTGAGGTGGATAGATTGAATCACTAATGAAGAGATACTGAATCGAATTGGTGAGAGGAGATCGATGTGGCTAAATTTGATGAGAAGAAGAGATAGAATGATAGGACACATCTTAAGACACCCAGGACTTGTTCAGTTGGTTTTTGAAGGAAGTGTAGGTGGTAAGAACGGTAGGGGTAGACCAAGGTATGAATATGACAAGCAGATTAGAGCAGATGTAGGATGCAATAGTTATGTAGAAATGAAAAGGTTAGCACAGGATAGGGTGGCGTGGAGGACTGTACCAAACCAGTCTATGGACTGCTGACTCAAACAACAACAACAATAAATAATATACTATTAATTACAGGTTCTTACATTAACTAAACTCATATAAATATATATACAGCACGTTTCACGACATAACCTCACAAATAATACGATCGTCCGAGTATGTAAATAATAATAATAATAATAATAATAATAATAATAATAATAATAATAATAATAATAACAATAATAATAGTAATAATAAGTAGATGTAAACACTTCATAGTCATGCCTCACAAGTAATAATAATAATAATAATAATAATAATAATAATAATAATAATAATAATAATAATATAATAATCATACCGTAATGATGGGCTACTTGGACAGTTAAGGTGTTACTTGGGCCCACATGAAAAAAAAGTTTTCAACTTCTGAAGCCTGTTATACAATGTGATATCGAATTACTTCACTGTTCCTTCCATTAGGTGGCATCACAGTGTAGGACTATGCACATTCAAACTAGTTTTGCAGTAATCTACTAAGCAGCTGCAAGGTCCATACAGTGGTTTGACTAAAATGACGCGATTTGTTCACTGCAAACTTTTATTTGTCTACTGTATTTTCATGGAAGCCAGAACATTGGCAAGTAAACATGTAAGCAATTACATAAAGAGCAATAACATGCCATAGGAAGACGAAGGATACGAAAGAGGGGTTAATGGCGCTGCTTGTAGCAGTGGTGGTGGCAGTGTTGCTAATGATAGGGGGAATGGAGACGAACCCAAGACCAGGTCCAGGTAATGTGGGCGCTCTTGGATGAGAAGAAATTGAGGCAATACAGGAGCTGGTAAAGGAGACCTGTCAGGCAGACCAAGTACGGGATCTGATAACGAACCAAGCTGAGGATATTAAGCAATGCATCAAGGAGATGAAAGAACTAAAGAGGAAGGTGGAAAACAACAGAGAAGAGGTAGAAATACTGCAGAAAAAGATCAAAAACCTGAAGGAGGAGCTGGTAAAGGTGAAGATGGAAAGAATTAATAGGATCAGGAAAGAAGAAGGAAAAACATTTTTAATTATGGAATTCAAGAAGGGGCCAGAGAAAATAAAGTGGACTTAGTGTATAAGGTGGTGGATGTGGTGCAAAACAAAACGAAGATCAACTTTAGCGAGGTTGACATTGATGATGTGTGTAGAGTGGGGAGAAGGAAGGGCAATAGGCCCATTAAAGTGCTGCTGTTATCCACCCTGATGGTGGATACTGTGTTAAGGAACGCAGGAAATTTAAAAGGGGAGGAAGTGTGGTTGAAGAGTGATATTGGCAGTGAAGTAATTAAAGAGTTGAGAATTCTGAGATAACATCTTTGGATAGCGAGAAAGCAAGGTTTGAGAGCATATATTAGAGATCGTCAGTTGGTAGTTGGAGACGGCCGGTGGTCACGTGTGAGGGGAGTGAACAAGCTTCAGGAAATGGATGACAAACATCAGCAGGTTAGCGAACAAACGGCGGGTGAAAGTGAAAGGAATGGCGAAGCAAGTGCCGAGTGTGCTGACGCAGTAGTAAACAATTGTGACAAAGTGACCAAAGTCCAGTGTCCAGAGGAGGAAGGAGCATCGGGTAGATCACCGAGTGAGGAGGGGTTGGTGCTGTTTTACGCAAGTGGAGCTGCAGAAAGAGAAGAAAGAAGACGCCGAGAAGGTCTGGGTAGGGGAAGGAGTCTAAGTTTAAAAGACTTGTGGGGTAAGAAAAACAAAGGGCAGGACAACAAGGCTAATAAGGAGAGTACCGAAATGAATAAAAAGGAAGACAGGGGAGCTGAGAGAGAAGGAGCGAGGGTAACAAGTAGAATGATCAACACAACAGAAGGAAATAAATTTAAGGGAGGAAGGGTAGAGGATGGAGAGGGGAATAAATAGCTATATTGGAAAATAGGATTTGTAAATATAAGGGGTACTAAATTGGGTAATGGGGGGAAGGGGGGAGGTGTGATAAAAAGTAGTGGAGAGTTTTGACATTGTGGCCCTTTTGGAGACATGGTTAGGAGAAGGAAGGAGTCTGACGAGGAAAGGGTTTGTGGTAAGGAACATAACGAAGAAAAAACGGGGGAGGAAGGGAAGAAACGCAGGCAGAATAGCATTGCTAATAAAGGAAGAAATATGCGATATGATTGAATTTTTAGAAAATCAAATGGAAGGGGTGATTTGGGTGAGGGTTAAGCTAGGTGGGGGCGAGCCTAATGAGGTATACCTGGCCTTTTTATACAACCACCCTAGTGGCTCAGTATATGCATATGATAGTTTCTTTGAGGAGCTGATAGTGGAAATTAGTGGAATTAAGAAGAAGTATGAAGAAGCGGGGATGATATTGATGGGCGACTGGACCGCGAGAATAGCGAACTTAAGTCCCATATACAATAAAGAGGAGAAAGGAATTAGGAGGAGCAAAAAGAGTAAAGATAGTGGAATAAATGGTATGGGCAGAAACTGCTTGAATTATGTTCGGCAGGTAATTTATACATTCTGAATGGATGGTGGAATGGGGATAACGAGGGGGAGTTGACATATATTACAAAGCAATGAGGGAGTGTTATCGACTTGGTAATCAGCTCGGATGAGATGTTGGTGAGAATAAATAAAATGGAGGTTGTTAACTGGGTTAAATCTCATCATGCCCCAATATCTCTAAACCTGAGGAGATTGGAACACGGGGATAGGGTGGGAAAAGGATAGAATGATAGAGAAAAGAGTATGAGATTCATTAAATATAAATGGACAGAGGAGACTAAAACAAGATTTGATGAGCATTTACAAAAGGATTTCCAAATTATTAATGTAGGGAGCGAAGTAGCATTGAGATGTAATAATATGGATAGGGCCGTAGAGCTAGTAGAATACCCCTTAAAGAGGGTAGCAGAGGTGATACATCATAGGGGGAAAAGGGTAGAAGAGACAGAGGGATGGTTCAATAGTGAGTGTAAGGGATTGAGGAGAGTAATTTTAAGGGCGCTGAAAGACTTTAGGAAGCACGGAGCAGGAGAAGAGAGGGAAAGGTTTTGTAGACTAAGGAGGGAATACAAGGCTAAGATATAGAACGGAAAAAGTTATGGAAGAAGGAACAACTGGAGGCGATCAACAGGGAATAGGTGAAAAGGTATGGGAGAGAATCAATAAAATGAATAGGAGAGAGAGGAGGTATTGATTATGAAACATGGATGGAATATTTCCGTAAACTGTTAGGAGGGAAGGATAGGTGGAAGGGGGATAGAGGGGAGGTGGTGATTGGGAGGGGGTTGGCAGTAGGGAATTATGAGTTGGATAAAGAAATATCAGGGGAAGAGGTATTGGAAGTGTTAGGCAAAGCCAAAAATAGGACAGCTGGGGGTGGGAACGGAATAACAAATGTATTTTGGAAAGAAGCGACAAAGGTCCGATGAGGGAGCGTATAGTGAAGTGATTTAATAAGGTGTTCGAAGGTACCAATTTCCCGAAGGAGTGGCAAAAAGGGGCATAACTCTTTTAGACGCATTGAGTAAGGTGTACATGGGTGTATTAGCGAATAGGTTGAGAAAATGGGCGGAAGAGTTTTCTGTATTATCGATCTATCAGAGTGGGTTCAGGAAGGGACGTAGAACAATGGATAATATGATGATAGGGAAGACACTAATTGATAAGTAGCCTATGTATGGAAGGAAGGAAGCAAGGTGTATATAGCAGCGGTCGATTTTGAAAAGGACTTTGACACACAGTGAGTAGGAAGCAGTTACTTGAGAGATTGGGTAGGATGGGAATTTCCAAAAAGATGAGACATGCTATTGAGGCCATATATGAGGAAGTATACTGTAGTATAAGATTAAAGGAAGGGGTTGTAAGTGGTAGGGTTGCAAATTATCTCCTATTCTTTTTTTTTTTTTTTTTTTTTTATCAAAGGGGCTAGCAACACTTTCAGTTATTACTGGAAAATAAATTCCCAGGGGTCAATTACAAAATACAGAGAATGGTATTTAAAACAGTGGTTCAAAGTAGGGTGGATTATGGAGAAGAAACATGGGGGGTTGAAAAGAATCGTATTATATTAAATCAGATTGTTAGTAGATTTGGCAAAATTGTAATGAACCTCCCAAATTGTACCGCTAATGCAGCGGTCAAAGTTATGTGTAATGAGTGTATGGAGGTTGATATCGTGAAGAGAGTGTTGGGGTATTGGAGAAGGATGGTAACGAGTGGGGGCGGCTTACTCCTACAAACGGTCTACCAGCACCAAATGAAGAGTTCTTTTGGAGATTATTGGATTGACAAGGTGAAAAATATAATTGAGAGATTGGACTTAGGAAATTATTGGGGGAGGGATTGGGAAAGAAGGAATGCAGTTTATTGGAGGAATATGTTAAAAAGGATTAAGATATTCAATTACAGGAGCTGGAGGCAGAATGTGGGAGAAGGACGTCCCTAAACATGTTTTATTAGAATCAAACAAGTAGTAAGTATAAGAATAGATTAGAGAGAAGAGCAATAATTTGGTGGATGTTGGGTATTTACAGGAATAAAGGGTGGACAAGAATGAATGACAACTCGATTTGTTTATTGTGTGGGGAGACAAGGGAGGAGTTCCACTCGTACGGAGAGAGAGAAATTCATGAATGAGGGACACTTGGAAGCTATGAACAATGAACAGAAGATTGTTAATATTATTTGCTTTACGTCCCACCAACTACTTGTTCGGTCTTCGGAGACACCGAGGTGCCGGAATTTAGTCCCGCAGGAGTTCTTTTACGTGCCAGTAAATCTACCAACACGAGGCTGACGTATTTGAGCACCTTCAAATACCACCGGACTGAGCCAGGATCGAACCTGCCAAGTTGGGGCCAGAAGGCCAGCGCCTCAACCGTCTGAGCCACTCAGCCCGGCCAGAAGATTGTTAACGGGATAGCGAGAGAGTGGAAAGAACCTGGGAACTTAAACAAGTTTTTAGAGGTTGTCAGAAAATGCTGCATAAAGAAGTTAAAGGAAGCTGAAGTTAGAATATAGTAGTGGGGTAGATATATATATTGTTTCTCCTGTCGTAGTTATTGTGATTGTTAGCAGAGTGGGGGGAGATAACGGGTGTGTACGAGTGGTGTCCTAGGTCAGGGTTCAGCTGCCTGACTCTGTTGGATGACTCGGACAGCTCACTGAGGGTACACCCGCTCTGGTGCACGCCCATTGTAAGTAGACTGTTATAGTTAGCCATCTTTTTGTTTTTGTTTGTTTTGGCCTTGTTTGCTGAAAGACTTTATTCAATAGGGTTGTCCATTATTTATATCTTGTCTTGATTGCATTGTTTTTTGTATTGTGTATGTTTTTGTTTGTTCTCTCTTTTTTATTTTCTCTGTAAAGATTAATTAGGTTGAAAAACTGTAAAATCTGGAGAAAATAAATCTACTACTATTACTAATGTTTGTAAATTTGTACCTACTTTGAGTGATTATTTCTCAACCAAAAACTTCATTATTATTTGCAAAATGAGCCATGATCAGTGTTTCAGAGTAAATGACAAAATATTCAAATCCAATGCCATAATATAAGAATAAAGGCCCAATGTCCATTCCCTTTGGTAACTTTTTTAAATTTTAATATCACCATATTCCTTTATCTGATCCTATATGACACGTGTAAGGTAGTTTTAACAAGATAGCAACTTTGTCTCAGGAGGATGGAGAAGCAGCCAATCATTAGGTGAATGGTGAAGCACGTAAAAGTAAAGGCAGCCTACAGTAATAAACATACAAGTCAGCGCCAATGAAGACTGGGAAAAGATATAGAAAAGTTTTGGAAAACTCAACTGAAGGAATACTTGGGCAGGATGAAAGAATGGATCACAGCAGTAATTGATCTAATAGATCTACACAGGGATCTCAAGAAAGATACAACAAAAATAGAACTCTCTGGAATGAAATAAACAGGAAGTGTAAGCAGGCAAAAGAAGCATTCTTATGGGAAAAGTGTCAAGAAGATGATGAATGGAATGATTGAGAAATGAGGAACGGTCTGGAGGAAGCAATGTAGCAACAAATATGCTGGTATCTCCTGAAGACGTAGATGAAGATTAAGGAGATAAAATTCTGAGAGAAGAATTAGATTTGGCAGTGACGAGAACGAAGTTCCAGGCACTGACAAGCACCACACTATCAGTTTAATATCACATGCTTCTTAAGGAAGTGGGATGCAATACTAGTGCTGGAGAAATGTATTTGTTAATCTAGAGAAAGGCTGAGAGCAGTTGCCAATTGTTTCAAATGCTAAGACGAGTCATCTGGACTCTGTAAAGAGAAAGTGTAGTGGACATGACCATAGAAAGGTATAAGAGAGGGAGGGATGCAATCTTTAATAGGTACATCTGGAAACCTCTAGATGAGGCCTGCCTGCCTGTCGAGAGAGCACACAGCGTCAACATCTAACATACATACATCCTACAATATATGAAAGCCTCCACGCTATCATTACAATAAAGTGCAACTCAAATCTCCATCAAGTTGCACGACACTCAATCGAATCAAACTTATAACCGTCACCATTCAGCCCAGTAACAACATACGCAGCTTTTGTCTACGACATTCATAGATCAAGACAACTTCATTACGAGTAGCAATTTATAAATTATAACGGATGAAAAACAACATAAGCTCTAACCTCAATATTATATATCATGTACTTTACTAGTGCAAGTGGTAAAATACAACAATACCAATAAGAAATTTGGTCCTATCCTATAAGATCAATATTTTATATATTTTAACGGCCTGTCATGTCAGATCATATTTTATACATATATCATAGATAACAATAATTTTATTGTACTGGTATCAACAAATGTAGACCTAACGCACAAAAAATGGACACATAAGGTACCATATAACAAGTGTTTCTAGCCAAAAAGGTATCATTTTAACAAGCTTTTTCATGTTTGTTTCCGATTGGACTTACTATATAAAAGTGAAATACCTCAAACATCTAAAAAGTGTAAACAGTCCTACTGACATTTTATAAAAACAGATACAACAGATACAATGAAGTGAGATACCTCAAGTAATAAAATATTTTTAGGACTTCATAATAGACTCACAATTAATAGTGTGTATATAAAAAATTTTACTTTATGTTCTGTAATATAGGTGTCATGTGACGTTAAGGTTCAAACCAATTAGTGCTATTCAAACCAAAGATAGACACATTCTTTTACAAGCAATTTTTAATGTTTTAATCAATATGAAACAACTATACTGAATGTAACATCCTAAACAATGATTGAGAACAAATGTAAGATCTCCTCAATGTATATTAGCTTAGACATAGTGTGGTCACGTGCCACACACATACAAATACTTTCTCACTAATAACATAACAACTTTCATATTTAATTTAATTGAACTAGTCTTACCAGATACAATCTTTTACATGTGATGTTTTTGTAAATATTTCATCGTGTGTCAACTGAGGATGATCCCATAGGGATCGAAACCGATATTGAATGATTTTACCACTTTAGAGTAAATAAATTAATGTATTGATAAGGTGGAAACTTCTCAATTTTCCTTAAATTGTAAGTGGTATGCTCCGACCTGTGAGTGGAGAGATGGCGTGGGAGGACATCAGTAGACGAATAAGTTTGAGCCATGTCTTTAAAAGTAGGAAAGATCACAATATAAAGATAAAGTTGGAATTCAAGAGGACAAATTGGGCCAAATATTTGTTTATAGGAAGGGGAGGTAGGGATTGGAATAACTTACCAAGGGAGATGTTCAATAAATTTCCAATTTCTTTGCAATCATTTAAGAAAAGGGTAGGAAAACAACAGATAGGGAATCTGCCACCTGGGTGACTGCCCTAAATGCAGATCAGTAGTGATTGATTGATTGATTGATTGATTGATTGATTGATTGATTGCAGACAGGCCTAACTTTGTCGTGGAACTCATATACTGTAGATCAGGTGAGACGTTAGGCAATAACTTACCATAATAATAATCCTGAATTCATAGTAAATTAGTTAGCACAGGAATCCATAATTTCCATTTCCTGTAGTTGCTGATTCATTTCAATGAGATTAAGGTGGTGCTTCTGTACCTGGTGTTCAAATTTAGAAGTGTGGTGTTATTTCTCCATTTCTGTTAGCTTTTATTTGTTGACTATAAGCCAATAGAAAGTTGCTATGCATCAAGAGTGTACTGCGATATCATAGGAGCGTAGCTGTCAGTCTTCTTTATAATTACAAAATCATTATATATATTTACCTACCATTAAGATCCTCGAACAAATGTAAACAACTGGAAAAACATAATTTTAACAGAAATACATCTCGTAGAGATTTACGTGGAAAATATATTAGTTTCAAACCTTAACATTCAGTTAAACAACTAAAATACACTCACTAGAGCATGAAATGATTATTCAAAGTACATATCATAATCCATAACATTAGGTTCGATACAGTAGGGGAGAGAGGGGCAAAGGGACGCGTCAGGTAATAACACGCACCACTCTAAATCCCCTTCCATGCTAGCAAGAATTCTGTAATCTGCTTCAATCTAATGAGGAGTCAGCATAACGTTATGTCAGCCTGAGTTGCGTATGTTTCTTGTGTTGTGCAGAAATATTTGTTTTGTTACATCATGTTACATCAGAAGAGCTGAATTTATATTAAGGTACGTACTAAACTGTCCACTTTTTTCTCGAAAGTCTTCAGTTTTCTTAATGTGAAATGCGATATCTTGTGATCCTTCATCGGTAATAAAATGGTAGGACAGAAGGTGTGAAGGTGTCTAGAGGGGTAATCGTACGCGCTCTGCGTCTCATTACCCCTTCTGTGCGTACACTTCTGTTCTCACCTTCTTCAGTTGGCTAGGCTATTTTACGGCATGACGATGATTAAACTTCGTCATGTTGCCTATGAATTTGCAGACAGGAACAATCTTTCTAACAATTTTAACAACACTACTAAATTAGCTGGCCGGGAAGGACTGGGCACAAGTTTTCTTGAAAAGAAACCCACAACTCAGTCTGCGGAAGCACGAAGCAACTAGCGTAAGCAGAATTTTATCATTTAATAAAGCAGGAGTTGACAGACTTTATCATAATCCAACTCTTCTTTTCGAGTCACACATCACTTTCCTCCTTTAAGTTTTGCATGGAAAACGGAAACAGAATTATTGTTGCTGTTGTATCAATTCCTCTCCTATCCCTATCAGAACATTAACATTTTGTGTGAAAGCACAAATGTCTAGGCTAAGCAGCACTCTGAAATTTTGACAGCCATACCCAGAAAGTCATTATTAGAGGAACTGGGAAAGAAAAGAAAGGAAAAATTATAGATATTGTCAAGAAGACTCGGGTTGCAATTGCAAATTCACAAACATGAAGAAGACAAAGAAGGTACTTTTCCAAGACAACAACATTTCTTCAGATGAAATAGCCTATGTGATGAAGAACTTTGTCAAGACGATGTTAATGATGATTATACGAAAGAAGTGGTGTCTGGGTTGCCACGGAGGAACACCACCAACGATGTTTGTCTCTTCTGTGGTGAACGAAGTATATGCGTGCCATTGCCCCACATGGGTGGGTAATGGTACGCAAAACCAATTTGTATATTTTGATAGAAAACTCGGGAACTTCACTACTTGTGTACTTGTATTACAGACTCCGTATTCTTAACTATATTTTCTATCATACTGAAGTATTGTAGAAATTTTGGATGCGTGCAATTGCCCCTCTGTTCTGTTCTGTTCGTGAAGTTGATTTGGGCTCGTTATTTCACCCAGACACAATACTGTATGATATTTGTACTAGTTCTACACACGCACACAATTTCAATAAAGTAGTACACCAATGCAGTTGACAATGTTTTCTGAGTACGAAGTACTTGAAGATTGAGGGAAGTAGACCATGCAGCAGACTCACAAAGTGGGTTCAAAGCACTTGAAGTAGTTCAGGAAAAGACGTATCACCTAGACAATTGAGAGTGAGGAAATACGTATACAAGACTAGGAGATATAGGAAAAGCACAGGGACACAAGGTATACTAATTTTCACGCTAGAGTGGCCGTCTCAGCGACTTCTACAAAACATACACACCGGGCCAACATATAAGGGACAAGCAGGAGAGGGCAGGGGAACGACAGAGGGGTGGATATATGTGAGAGTGTAGGACTTTGGACAGATGGAAAGAAATATCTGAGCAACGTATATGGGGGGATGTAGAGGGGGCAAAGTGTCAGTGAAATCGTAAACAAAAGATGAAGAGGGGCGACAGTGTGTTGATATGAACATCAATGAAAAGGTACACGCGATCGGTGTAGGGGGAGATGAGAATAAACGGTAGCTATGTGTCTTGGTTGAAGAGGAGGCGTTAGGGAGGGCGGGAGGCAAATGAGAATATGATGAAATATGTAAGTAGTGTCAATGTATTGTGGGAAAGTGGGGTTAGAGTTGTAAATTAGAGTGATCTAAGAACTGATTTAAGATACGTGATTGTGGGAGAGGGCTTGTAGACGAGACATGCAATTGACGAGGGGAGTGGATAATTGTATTGTATTAAGTTGGAGTACAGGCAGCGGCGAGGAGAGTTGTACAATGGGCATTGAAAAAAGAGATGATTGAAATCAGCATCTACAGATCCACAATGGCATAGGGGATGCGGTTGTAAGCGAAATCGCAATTGCCCCTCTCACACCTATATCAGATACTTACAAAATAACACAACAATCTTTGCACAGTCAATAGGTGCGAAATGAGCAGATGGCAACGGCCAACATTTATACAGAAACACTACTATACCATTCCTCATATCATTCAGATTTTACGGCTTTTACTAAGACCGACAACTTCATCTTCTTCTTTTCTTTCTTAATGATTATGGGCTCTCTTGACCGACAACTTAAGACACTTCGGTATTTCAAACATAAATTGTTTATGTTTACACCACTGCCTGCTCGATCTGCATCCGATGGCTGCTTTCGGTCAAAGCCTACTAGGTACCAAAGAGAATGAGTACCTATTTTGATTTTTTGGTCACCCTGAAGTCTATATTTTAATTCTTCCAGGATTTGGTATGGTCTCTCATATTATTAGTCAAGAAAGAGGGAAAAAGGAAGCATTTGGTACTTTAGGAATAATCTACGCAATAATAGCAATCGGGCTCCTCGGGTTCGTCGTATGAGCACACCATATTGCTAGGTACTATTATAGCGTTGGCAACGTTTGCATCAAAGTGAAAAATAAGTATAAAGAGGATAGAATAAGTGGTTTACGCTGGTTTACAAACGACCCGTTGCTTACGCTATTGACGTCAGAAAAGTTGGATGGCGCAGCCACGCGGTAGAATGTTGAAGCTGCAACATAGTGACTGGTGAGATTTATTTACATGGCGAAGCATTGACGTCGTGATGGAAACAGAAAGAAAATAGTCAAATTTGAGGAGGTACTGCTCTGTATACGGTTGCAAATCGTAAAAAACGGATGCGAAATCTGTTCACTACTTTCCTGTACAAAAAGTTCAGAGAGAAAGACGAGCTTCACGCGCTGTCAATTCGAAAACGCGTTACGCGATATATGACAGTGTGCAGTCTGCATTCTCGTGAAGACGACTTTTTTCCACAGCGTAGGTACCGGTACTGTTTATTGTACTCATTGATACTTATTGTCTCTAATTTGTATTCACAAAAATTTAGCTACATCAAAAATACTGATAAACTTGTAGCCTAATACTTCTGTGCCGCACATAGAATGTAATCCGCTCTTTGTAAACTTCTTCATATGTGTAACAGCAGACAGTAAATTAACTATCTACATGTGAGTAATATCTTTAACTGGTAGTAATTAAGCGCTGCATTTAAATTGCCTATAAAATACTTCTAACAATGAAAGAAAATATGTAGTATTTTTCCATCATAAATTAACTTTTTTTGCTATTTGTTTTATGTCACACCGACACAGATAGGTCTTATGGCGACGATCGGAAAGGAAAGGTCTAGGAATGGGAAGGAAGCGGCCGTGGCCTTAATTAACGTACAGCCCCAGCATTTGCCTGGTGTGAAAATGGGAAAACACGGAAAACCACCTCTAGGGCTGCCGACAGTGGGGTTCGAACCCACTATCTCCCGGATGCGAGCTCACAGCTTCAGGATCCTAACCGCACGGCCAACTCGCCCGGTGATCTTAAATTAGAAGCCATAACCTAATTATTTGGTAGAATTGGACAAACCAAGTATTCTTCAACCCCAAACAGCTGTGACTGTAGAGGTTATAGTACTCTTAAATTATAATTTTCCAACTTTGGTCTGCATATTCTGTAGGTAGTTATAATTTTTATACTTATTATTGTCGGTTCTAAGTTCTAAATTTTGTGCTGATGGTAAAAATGGAAGAACATTAAGAATATGTGGGCTATTCCAACACAAGCCTGTATAAAGCCTAGGATTTATTTGCTTTACAACATTTACTTAGTAGAATTATTATTTTCTTTCTTCCCCAAGATTACAGTTTACAAAATAGGTAACTCCCCCGTCACCTGGCTAAGGCTTTGGCATGGACCAAATCAACAAGAAATTACTCCATAACCTCTAATAGTGGAAAATTACAGTAGCTTAACTGTTAAGGTGAATCAGCGTGTCATCGGTAACATTTCTCTGACAAACCCGCTTTACATATACAGTTGCACTTCACATTTTTACCCCCTTGTTCAAGACAACATTAACTTTGTGCGGTTTTGAATCGATGTGGGATGATTGTAAAGACAACGCTACAACACCAGTTTCATCTTCGGTTTCAAACTTTTTACCTACACATATCAAGTAATTACGCTTGAATATTTATTTCCCTTCCACCAATGGACGCGTGAAATCTCCGACAACTCTCAACAGTTGCGCATACGACACCAAAGACATTTTGAATATTTAATAAATCCTACAGACGCACACCCGATCACTGTCATGTTTACTTCCCGTCACTATCTCGCCGCCATATTGGAAACAGCTGACCGTAAGCTCCTCCCCCGTTTCGGACGTCAATTATACAAGGCTGGGAAATGAGCTATGAGAAGTGGGATCACCGTATTTAGTTTTCAGTTCTCCCGCTAGGATCACCTTTCTTAGACACAAGTTTTGAATGTTTGTCCAACCCTTGTCCCGTTTCCCTACGGGGTCGGGTATGAGGTGAGATGAATTTGTCTTGGCGGTTTTTTATGACCGGATGCCCTTCCTGACGTCAACCTCATCAGAGGAGTTAATGAGAGATGAAATGAATGACGTGATATATGATAGTAGGGAGAGGGTGAAACCCGGTGCCGGCACATAGCCTACTCCTGTCGAATAGCACCAAGGGGTCTGCTCAAGGCTTAACGTCCCCATCCGACGGACGAATCACCATCAACAGCGTCATATGCCCTCACTCCATATGAGCACTGCGGAGAGGTTTGGAATTTAATCCAGGCTTTTGGCACGCAATCTAGTGATTAGAAATTGTATACCACCACCTCCCCTACCCTGCCGGCCAACATTCTGATGGTGAAAATTTTTTCGACCAACGGGACTCGAACCGGCTAACCTCGGTGTTAGACCGTTTTTAGACTTCAGCGCCTTAACGATCATGGCCACCAGGCGGGCTAGACACAAGTTTTGAATGTCTTATGTATTATACAGCATGAATTTTGTGACAAGTGCTTGTGGAAATTCGCTAATATATAGCCAATTATGATACTTACGGAGAAACCACGTGTTTTAATGTTGCCCGTGATCCATTTTTGTCGTAGTGCAAATAATCCCGTCAATATAATATTAACGTACCCTGTTGGAAACATATTTACATCAGTATCTTGAGGTTATGAGTGGTCGTAGTATGGACCCCCAGTCAACACGAATTTATACATATTTGCAAAGGTGTTCTCAAGTGTTTGGGACATATATAGTCAGTTTATACTCACGTAAAAGCTATTACTTAAAATGTAGTATTTGTAATGGGTCCCCAGTTCAGAGTCACCATTTGAATAATACATCACTGCCTAGCATAATTTAACTTTAACACTTTTCTGTTCAAAGGTTTTCGGTCAAGATTCGGTATATTTTGGCACTTTAATGAAATATTCCTTGCAATATTGTCCAACAAGGCTTGAGTCATTTCTGCAGCAACAATAGTGGCAATGTTTCGTTATTGCAGGTCCTGCACATGAGTTCCCTTAAAAATCTGCCTTTCAGGTAGTGGGTACAGATTGGTAGATAGTGTTTTCTTGGGAGATAGTGTATTGCTTCAATAACAGAATTGTAACACATTTGTATCAAAGCCCTGAAGAAGGCCTTAGGGTACCTCAACCCTCCCCTGTCTTGAAAACGGATTAAGCATAAAGCAGGACTATCAGTTTCAGGTAAGGATATTATCTGTAGACAACTGTCATAGATAGTTTCTTCTTCTGCTACATGTATCAAACATCCAGTTATCATTACCAGTGATACTGACGACAAAGTAACTACAGGTTCTGAAAACAGAAAAAAAGTAATTATCACTGCTGAGTTAAGGATCAAATAATTTGTAAGCACTTTAAAAAATGTTTGTTAAATTAGCCTGTAGATGACTTGTCGGACAATAATATGCAGACCTTTATAGTGTTCTCTCTGAATTTACACTTTTATCATGTCTATAGGTACGGGCCGTGAAAGCATCAATGGCAAAATTTACACTTTTTTTTATAAAAAGGCTGAATCTGCTCTATCAAGAAATTTGCTTTCAAATCGCCTTGTTCAGCTAGTCCTGTAATTTTAATTAGTTGACTGTCAAGTCCATGCTTTCTTTTAAAGTTGTAATAATATGTTTCTGCTTTGCTATAAGTGCTCTTTGTTTCCTACATTTCCTGGCTATTCTTTTCAGTTTCAAACCTAATTTACTACAGTATAGTTTATGTTTAATAGAACACTGTGTGGCTGTGGTTTTATACAATGGTTCACTGATAAGTACATGTGGAGGGCCATTATCTTCACTGGCTGTAGATGTGCTTGGTTCCACATGAAGTTCAATTTTCTTGTGGGGTTTAGCTTCATTTCCCACTTTTAAAGCCTTCCTCTTAAGTGGTCTTTCTGTATGTGATTGTGTTTGTGTCCGGGAAAGTCTTGAAATACGGATGGAATGACGTTCGGAAGTAGGATTTTTAGTGCTGTGCTCACACTGTAATCTGAGTTGTTGTTGTTGTTGTTGTTGTTGTTGTTGTTGTTGTTGTTGTTGTTGTTGTTGTTGTTGTTGTTGTTGTTGTTGTTGTTGTTGTTGTTGTTGTTGTTGTTGTTGTTGTTGTTGTTGTTGTTGTTGTTGTTGTTGTTGTTGGAGAGGTTATGGGCTCTATTATTTCACCCAGCCACTACACTTATTATCGTGATATTACACTTAATATGCAAAATCACACGCAATTATTCACACTACGAAGATCACACGCAATGAGTCTCACTACAAAGGTCACAAGAACAAAGTTGAGCATCATGTCTATGTACACATCTTAAATAGCGCGTAACATAACAAAGGAAGTGCATAGAAGTAAAAAACAGTGGAAGCAGGAGTATGTAACCGAGCAAACAATAAAAAGACAGTAATTTACAAATAAATATGAGAGTCATCCAAATATTGATTGATAGCATGTATTATAGCAGGAGACATATCGGTAAGCAAACAGGAGACATTGGTGGGGAGAGCTTTCTGAAGACTGATAAGACGAGAAATAAAAGCCGGACGAAAAGAATCATAGACAGGGCATTGGAATAATAAATGATTTACATCAGCATACGGAGTACCACATAGACAGGAGGAGTGGGGGGAGAGGTTAAAACGATGTTTATACAGAGGAGTAAGGGCATGATTAAAGCGAAGACGAATAATGTTGGTAATGTGGCGGCGAGAATTGTTACCCTTCAAATACCAAGGATAGGGAGGAATACAAGGCTGAATATTGTAATAATAGCGACCTTTATAAGAAGCTGACCGAGTCCAATCTTCTTCCCACTGACGATAAGCGGAATGTTTAATAACAGGGTAAAAATCGAGTAGAGGAATTGCAAGTTTAAGTAGGGATTTTCCATCACGAGCAGCTCGCTTAGCAAATAAATCCGCCTGTTCATTCCCATTGATACCTATATGACTAGGAATCCAGACAAAAGTGAGAACCACTTTTAACATGATACAAATACCAGTTAAAAGAAAGATGAGAGGACATGATCGATTGAACGGCACTGAGAGAATCCGTATAAATGGCTGCTTTAGGTATAGAATGATGCTTAATGTACATGAGAGCTTGACGAATAGCAAAAATTTCCGCAGTGTACATAGAAAAGTCACTGGGTAAACGATAGAGTTCAGCAACATTGGTATTGACAATATAGAACGCTGCTCCAACACCAAAAGAGTTTTTTGAGCCGTCTGTATATATGCTGACACCAGAATCACTTAGAGCAACACGTAGTTTTTTAAAATGAGGGCCAGTCAACGAAGAACCAGGAATAGAAGAGGAAAAAGAAGATGTAGGGGAGATAATGATAGAAGGGACAAAAAATAAACAGTCAAAATGTACTGAATAAAAGGGAGAAGAAGCAGTGCGTAAGATAGTATTTTTGTAGGAGTGAAGAAATTGATATGCATACAACAAAGCAGGCATCTTACGACGGCGAGCCTGGGAAAGAAGAGAGTATTCATCTAATAACTGCAATTTAGGAAGCAATGGGTGTTGAGCCAGGGCAAATCTTTTAAGTAAATATTTAGATGTTATCATTTTACGGCGAATTGGAAGAGGAAACTCGCCAGTCTCGACAAGGAGAGCATTAGTAGGGGTAGACAACAATGCTCCAACACAAGTTCTCAGAGCTTTAAATTGTAAAGTATTTAAGTGGTTAAGAAAAGAATCCGGCGCAGTATCTATAACATGTGCACAGTAGTCGAGTCTAGAGCGAATAGTAGCGGAATATAACAACTGAGCTGTGCCAGGCTCAGCACCCCATGATCGTCTAGTAACCGCTTGAAGAATCTTAATATGCGTATCAGAAGAATTACGTAACTGAGTAATATGATGTTTCCAAGATAACGAGCGGTCTAGCATGACACCAAGGTATTTATGGGAGGAACAAAAAGGATTGACATGAGAATCGAAAACAAGTGGCTCAGAGTTAAACCTACGCTTAGAGGTAAAAAACATTGCACAGCATTTGGAGGTGGAAAGTTGAAGACCATGGAAAGTAAGCCATGTAATGACTTGTTCCATTAGCTGATATATATGATGACGACACACATCGACATTACTATGAGAATAATAAAGAACTATATCATCAGCATAAAAGAGAATGCGAGCTTTTTGTGTAACCAATTGTTCAAGATTACTCATGTACAGGGCGAAAAGCAGACCACTTAAAATGTCCCCCTGAGGAACACCGACAGATGACAGACGACAAGGAAGAGAAGTATAAGTGGATTTAAGTGAAAGTTTCCGATACGTAAACAAATTACGCAAGATGTGGAGAAAATGAGCAGGAAAACATTTCTGTGCGAGATTAGTCCAGAGAAGATGAAGTGGTATGGAGTCAAAAGCTCCTCGTATGTCCAAAAAAATAGCAATAATACAATCCTTACGAATTTGCGCTAATAAGATATCTATAATTAAAATGTCAATAGCATCTTGAGCACAACGACCTTTAAAGTATGCGAATTGATATTTGGGAACCAAATTATAATATTCAAGAGACCACAGGATTCGTTGAAGGAGAATTTTTAAAAAGTCTTGCGGATACACGAACCAAGGACAATCCCTCGAAAGCTGTTAGCGTCAGTATGAAGTTGACCAGGTTTGGGGATAGGCACCAAAAAAAAAAATCATTCCAAGAGGTAGGAACAGAAGTAGTGAGAAGAATATTATTATAAAGAGCTAATAAAGCTTGTTTAGCACGATGAGGGAGGATCCGGAGCATATCATATGATATATAATCAGGGCCTGGAGACGAACTCTTTGCGTTACACAAGGTGGCCTCAAGTTCAGAAAGGTGTATAGGTTGGAGTAATACAGAAAAACGGGAAGAGCATGGAGACAGGGGGATAATAAAGTCAGGCACAACATAATCAGGAGTGAGTTAAGAAAGATGGATAGAATATGTAGAGGGGTGACAGAGGGTGGAATGTATTGAGAAGCTCGGGTAAGTGAGCGAATTGCACTCCATAAATGAGAAGACGAAGTACGAGCGTTTAGGGAGGAAATAAAAGATCGCCAGGCAGCACGGCGTTTAGAAAGAAAAACTCGTCTAGCGTAAGCAATATGTTGTTTAAGACGGAAATAATGATGGGGGGCTAGTGTTTTCCTATATATCCGGAATAAGCGACGTCGTTTAAGAACAAGATTATGGCACTCTGAGTCCCACCATCGTAAAAAGGAATAGGGACGAGAAGAGTGAGAAGAAATAGGTTTATAGGTATGGTAAAGATCGAGATAATCTTGTATAAATTGAAAGAGAGTAGAAAAGGACAAAATAGTATCCGAAATAAGCTCAATACGATGGGTAACATAAGAAATAAAAGATACTCTATCAAAGTGACGGAGGGAGCGAACATTACTGATACATGTAGGAGTGGAAGAAGAACTAGGAAACCTACCAAGACCATACGTAAGAATAATAGGGATATGGTCGCTAGAATGTGTATCAGAAAGACGATACCAAGTTACAACCGAAGCCATTGCAGGACGACATAATGATAAATCCACAGCACTGGGAGGAGAGCCGGGGGGAGTGAGGCGCGTGGGAGAACCATCGTTTAAGATGACAAAGTCGTGCGATTGGGAAGCAGTGAGGAAATAAGAACCCAGGGAAGTATCACTACTGCTTCCCCACATAGAATGATGAAGATTGAAGTCCCCTAAGAGGAGAAGCTCGTTATGAGAAGAAAATTGCTGCAAGAATCGACACCATTGAATATGAGAAATAGAAAGATTTGGAGGGCAGTAAAGGTTAATAATGGAAAGGCTATTATATGAGATACCGATAACAAACGTATGGGGTAGACAATAAGAGATATGAAGACGTTGATAGGATAAACTATGGTGAATAAATAAAGCAACACCACCATAACCAATACCATCACAACGCTCAACATTAAAGCCATTTAAATAAAACTCAGTGGATGGGGAAAACCAAGTCTCCTGTAAGGGTATAATGAAGGGGGAAATTTCGTTTATCAAAAATTGTAACTCATACCGTTTAGAAGGAATACTCCTAGCATTCCACTGCAGGATACGTAGCATCTAAAGAGAACATAGTGTGCACACAGTCACGAAGCTTATAAAGTGTATGTCCAACATGTGGCTGGTCCCCTAATAATTGAATAATTGTAGAAATAGTTGATGAATACCACTTTGGAGATGCGCCTTTTGACGTAGCACAGGGGAACTAGATGACTGAGAAGAAGCTGAAGGCAAACACTGAGAATTACGGGACGTAGACGGAATTGGGGACGGGGAGGGTGAAGATGAAGTGGATGGAAAGACCGAGGTATGTGAAGACACTGGAGTGGGTCTGATGAGATTAAGATACCCAGACTTATCAAAACCAGGTTTTGGAATGGGACGGGGCTCTTTCATAACCACCTGAGTAAATTTACGTTTCCTGGGGGTTTCCACAGGTGAAGGGTAACTAGTAGAAGGAAGAGGTGGAAAATGATGGATATTATTGGACATGCCAAATTGGGTCGAGGGTTTTCTAGCAGACGCCTCGGAAAAGGATAGATTTTCTGTACACATAAGCTTTTTAAGAGCAGTTTGCTGTTGATGAGTAGGGCAGTTTGATGAGCCAGTATAATGTTCCTGCTGACAGTGAACACATCGGCGAATATTTTCCTGACACTCAGACGTAAGGTGATGTAACGCACAATGCCCACATCGGGGTGACTTAGCCTGACAGTTTTTGATCGTGTGTCCATATCGCTGACATTTTGAACATATAATCGGAGAGAATATGAAAGGGTGAACCTCTAAATGCACTTGAAACAAAGAGACGTATTGAGGAAGAGTCTGAGAGCGAAAAACAATCTTAACTGTTCCAGTAGGAACGTACGTCACTCCACTGGGCTCCACAACCTTACGGTTAAGCCGCTTGACCGATTTGACCCGACCATCAGATTTGAGGTATTTAAGAATGTCAGAATCAGAAATATTCTTTTCCACACCGCGTATAAGTCCAACACGAACGATATTGGAACTGGGAATATATGCTTTCAAAGAGTGAGTTGCAAGTATTGAATGACGTAGAAAGGAATTAGCTTGGATCGCGGAACTAAATTCCACCAATAATCTATTTCGTCCTTTGGGCGTTATACCTTTCACAAAAATATCATTATCGTAAAACAAACGCCCAAGCGCCATGGGATGTAGCCCACCAATTTTTTTCGACTTAGGTGATTCAACAAAGACAATAAATGGACCAAAATGAGCCTGTTGATAAACCTCCAACTCTTCAGGAGGTGGAGGAGGTGGCTGAGCGTCATTAGACTGTTGAGGTTGTAAAGGCTGCTGTAATGAATTCATATGTGAAGTGAGATTAATCAAATTGGTTTGCATCGGCACAGTTTCTTCACGACCAACATTGGCATTGGATGAGGGATCCGGTGCCTCATCTCCTCCACTATCAGTATCCATCGCCAAAGTTTACACAGACACACACTTGCCAAACGTTCACACACTACTTATCACCGCAGGCAAACACCAGACTGCAACCAAAGAACGATCCGCACCGTACAAGACACACGGACGGACTTTTCTTGTATGTTGTTGGGCTTAATTACTATTATTTGTGGTAATCTGAGTTCTTAAAATGCCTACTAGGTTGCGTTCACAAAATACGACTCCGAGTAGAGTTGGAGTAGAGTAGAGTATCGCGGAGTAACTGGTAAAGTTAACTCTGAATAAGGGTATTTCGTGAACGCTTCGAGTGAATACAGAGTAACAGAATATGGCTAATCAATTAAGGAAGGTTATTTGTTTTACCATAACCTCATTTGCGAGGAATTTAATGTCTAATTTCTACGCGAGTTTCTTCATAGCAGCGTGCTATATGAGTTATTACTACTTTCCTCACCAAGTTGTGCCTTTAAACAGTATCCGTTATTCTTTACCTCGTAGGAACAATCCGATTACATTGATGATGAATACCAATACATCGGCTCCGCACTGATGCATGATAGGCCATTTAGGACAACTAACTGTAAAGATTATGTTGTTAACAACTACGACGAAACTTGAATTTAAACATCATTTCCGATTGCCGGATCAGCATTCGAACGTGTACTCAGAGTCATTGGCCCTAAACTTTTTAAATCCAAAATTGGGGAACGAGGAAGACCATTGCAAGACCCACGAAAAAAAAATCTGGTTGTAATTTGGCTCTTAGCACCTGATTCGTAGATATCGGTTTCGTGAGAATTATAAATGCACTGTGTGGTATTTCCGATCGTATAATTAAATGGTCTCATTCAGAAGGTCATCTAAAATATTAAAAAGTTACGTTGCATTTTCCCAAGGAACTCTCATAATGTTGAGGTTAATAAATCAGCTGCTCATTCATAACATGGGTTTTCTTATAAAAATTCAATCATGTTATTTCCGCCGATTATTAAAATTGGCACGGTGCCTATTTTTCCTGTTTTAAACGAAAATATCCCCTTCTTTATTCAATACATAACGCCCTTCTTTGTCAACAACTGAAAATAATTTGAATTCATTGCCATGTCAATATAGCCACAGTTAATATTTCTCACCGCCACCAATGAATGCATTACTGCGCATGTCGAGTTAAATCTACCCACCTATTTACGCAGAGTAAAAAGAGTATACTCTAAGTTAACTCGAAAGCATTTTCTGAACGCCTTGTAGAGTTGACTCTTTACTTTTATGAACGGATTGAGTTAACTCCGAGTTTACTCGGAGTTGGAGAGTAGTATTTTGTGAACGCAACCCTACAAACAAAGGAATGTACACTAGGTCTCCACAGAGCTCCTAGTCTATTTCCCTGACGAGAAATTTAGTTTTAAGTTCCTTGCCTTTCGGAAATCTATGAAATGAAATACCACAACCTTTTGAGATTTTTGATTTGCATTAAGAAACACTACAGTACACCATGTTTTTTTTTAAGTTTATCCGATGTTCACGTTACGTAAATATGGTCATGAATTTCAATCACTCAATTACAATCACCTGCACTTGCACAAGAAAGCTCATAAAATACAAAAATACGTCTTGACACGCTCGTGAATGTTTGAATGAGCACCTCGCCCGAAGAATTTTATGTCTAAGAAACGCGCACCTAGCGGCAAAACGATGAGTTTCGCAAGCCCGAGAGGGAACCGGTTTCACGAACAGCGAGGCCTTGTATTTCCCAGTCTTGTATAATAACGTAAGCAACGAAACGACCACAGCCGTCTCGAATTTCTTATAACGCTTACTCTTTGCCACAGAATACTGTTATAAGAAGGTATAGATATGACTAAATATAATCAAATACTGTGACTTAAATACTATGACTATAATCAAATACCTGTCCGACTCGTTGGCTAAATGGCCAGCGTACTGGGTGTTTGTGCTGTCCAAACATCCCTGCAACTCACACACCACACATAACACTATCCTCCACCACAATAACACGCAGTTACCTACACATGGCAGATGGCGCCCATCTTCATCGGAGGGTATGTCTTACAAGGGTTGCACTCAACTAGAAATAGCCACACGAAATTAAATTTTAAAATTATCAAATACCTATCGAAATTGTGTGTGTGTGTGTGTTCCATTCAGTGCTTTTTATATATCGGTAGAAATTGGGAATAGTGATACTTATTTGAATATTATAACAAGTAATTCAGTTGGTGTTCAGTAAATTACGTTTTCTATGTTAAGTAGGCTACCTAGGTGTACCTTGTTTCAAATTTAGGTTTAGGAAATATTTTAGGTAATAATATTAACTTTTAAAACAATATTTTTAAATATCTATTTAATTTAATTTCGCACAATGTGCATAATTAGAGGGCATACTCTTAAGCATTTTCACAGAATTTTGTCAGAGATATTTCTCTGCGCTTACATGTCATTACGTGATATCTGTCACATGGGTTATCACCCAGGGGGGCTCATTCCCGACTCCCGCGCTTTGCTTCCAGCGTAGCATTGCCTCATGCTGACGTCACGTGGAGGGCTCCTGTCAGCAGCTGTTGCGGTAAACGATAAGGAAATCGCTTTCAGTATAGTCTATTTTGCGGTACGGTACGAATTCTTGTAGCATTTTCCGTATTGTGTTGATTGTTGTGTTAAAGATGAGTAAGGTTTCTAAATATAAAGTTAATTGTGCTATGCCACAATGTACTAATTGGGGATCGAAAACAACTGGTGTCTTGTACCACAGATTTCCAAAACGTGAGGAGCTTAGGCGAGTGTGGGTGTTGCGCTGTAAGCGAAGTGACAAATTTAATCCTGATAATGCCAGGGTATGTCCCATACATTTTCGTCAAGAGGATTATGAACGAGATTTGAGAAATGAACTACTGGGATTACCACAGAGAAAAATCTTGCGGGCAGATGCTGTTCCGTCTCTGTCCATTGCAAACTGGCATGGCTATAAAGCTTCGTATTCAACCACTAGCACCGTTCCCAGCCAAACAGCAGAGCAGGTCTGTCTACTAATTTTCATACAATATTTAATAATTAATAAATACAATATTTAATAAATCGTAATAAATTTGACCACCTACGTGGAAGTATGAATAAACTTATTCTGTCGTACTACGGTATTGTATACTGGCTAGGTTAGCTGACTTACGTTTAGAAGGCTTGGGTTCGATTCCTGGTTCTTGAACTATTTTTCGATTTTTTTACATTGTTCTGTTGTTTACCAGCGGAACGTTTTATGTGAGAACACCGAGTTACGACAGTATATTAACTTATAACTCTTCATATACTTCGAACGTTAAGTAGTTCGGCTTAATTTACTTAACGATCGTAGTTTAGATTTTATAAATGTTTAAAACGTGATCGCTCATAAAGGTTTATCTTCATTTTACAGATTTCCAGTGATAGAGATTTGCGTCATGAAGTTAGGAGCGTGAAGAAGCGGGCGCGATCAACATTAGAGACTTTGTCACCAAAGAAAAGGAAAATTGACCAGGCGACTAGCACTGAATCGCTTCAAAATGAGGAGATATTAAAACTCCGTAAGCGGGTGGAGATTTTGGAAAAGGAAAACGCGATTTTAAGACGAAGGGTGGCTGCCCTAAAGAAGCTCAAGGGATCTAGGTATCTAGTCTCAAAAAGACGACAACAACCGTCTCTGCCGAAAGTAAAGAAGAGTGCACACAGAGAGGAAGTAGTTAAGATTCTGTCGAAATGTTTTACGCCAGGTCAGATTCGATGTCTCTTGGGAGGCAATAAACGAGTGAAATGGTCCTCGGAGGACATAGCAAATGGTTTGTCTATGAGATCGCTTTCCAGAAAAGCATATGGTTATTTGAGAAACCGGAACATCCCTTACCATGTCGGTCAACCTTACTAAAATGGATTCGGCGCTTTAAATGTAGGCCCGGAATTTTAACAGAGGTGCTATATCTGTTGAAAGCTAGAGCAGTAAGTTACAAGGAGCCTGAAAAGATCGCGGTTTTGACATTTGATGAAATGAATATAGACGGACGCATTTCATACGATTCATCTGATGACCGCATACTAGGGCCTCACAGCAACGTCCAGGTAGCGATGGTTCGAGGGCTCTTTGCTGCATGGAAGTAACCCATTTTTTTATGATTTCGACGTGACAATGACGTCAGAGTTGTTAAGAAACATAATTTGTAAACTTGAGGCTTGTGACATTCATATTGTCGCAGTAACTTGTGACATGGGGGGCAAAAATTCCAAAGTGTGGAAGGAATTAAACGTACACAAGGACAAGAGCTTTTTTACCAATCCAGTGGACGATAAAAGGAAGGTGTGGGTGGTCTGTGATGTACCCCATCTCTTAAAATTATTGAGAAACCACTTTTTAGATGAAGGTTTGATGTTAGCTGATGGTTCAGAATTTCAGAAGAAGACAATAGAACACCTATTACAAACTCAAACAGGGGACCTATCAACGACGCATCATATTAATGAGGCTCATCTGAGTGTAACAGGCAGATCCCATCAAAATGTGAGAATGGCTGCGCACAGCTCTGGCAGTGCGGTATACTTTTAACAAGGACGCTGAAAGCAACTTCATCGAGCTAGTCAATGACACCTTCGACGTGTTGAACTCCAGGGCGCCTAAAGATGAAAAGACTCCCCTTAAGAGTGGATACGGCTTAAACTTAAGGAGTCAGGAAAATACTCTGAAGCGCTTTCTGGAGGTGATTACACAAGTGAGATTTGGTAAACGGAAAACTTTACTTCCGTTTCAGAAGGGGTTCATAATATCTATAAATTCTCTCTTAGGCCTTTTTGAAGACATGATATATGCAAATATGTCTTATATTTTAACTGCCAGATTAAACCAAGACTGTTTGGAGATTTTTTTCATGTGTACGTGGCCTAGGAGTTTTTTATAGCAATCCGTCCCCTTTTGAAGTTCGTAACAGAATTCGACTTCTATTACACACAGGGAGTAATGAAATCCCTCTCTCCTGTAGTGTGTCAGTGGAAGCTGAAAATAATTCATCGCCAAGTGATACGGGTACTTTTCATCCTGATGCTGATAATGAGGAAGATTTCTTGAGCTTGATAAGCAATGAACTATGAATAGATGTTTTTGAGGGGCCGTTAACAACTGTACCCGTAGATGAACAGGAAGAAACGTTGGAGTTGTTAAGGATGGAAGACTTGAGCCAGGACTTCGAAACTGAAGACGTAAACCAGGATTCAATTAAATACCTTGCAGGCTACTTGGCATTTAAATGTCGCTCTGTTGATGACAGCTTGGGTGATAAAGGTGAAATGTTTGCCTTGCCACAGGAAGTGCCTCACGACTGGTTATCAATCATTCCAAAAGGAGGCCTTACTCGTCCAACCGAAGGATGGTATCAAAAAGTTATCCAGTTTGAGGTACTATTTGGCAATTTTCACGGGATTTATGTCTCTAAATGTGAAAGAGTAATGCAGACTTTGATTTCTATAATTAAATCAAAATTTCCAGAACTTGACGAGAATATTATATCACTATACGTCAGAACTAGGACTTTTATTAGAATACGTCACCTCAACAAAAAACATTATATAGATGCTATGAAGAAGTATTCAGCGAAAAAGAGTCGACTCTGGGCAGCTTCAGCTTCTTCAACAACTTCCCAAGTCATCAAAACGTGAGTTTTAAATACAATTAAACCAATAACTATTCCAGTGTTTCTATGTATGTATTGTTCTTACAGCCGGCTTTTAAGGTGTAATTACTCAAGAGTTTCTTCTATTTTTCTATCAACAGTATTATATCACTGATTGCAGGTGGTATGTAAAGTACCACTTTATTATAATAATGCAAACCTTTTGATTATTTATAAGAAATTGAACTTATTTTACCTAATTATCGAGGTTTATGCTGCATGCAGGCAATGCAGGCGCGCCCTTCGAGCCCTCCCGGCTACGTCACGCGCGATCAACCAATGAGAGCGCTGTGAGCGGGAATGGCCTACCTAATATACTCTATGTACCTTGGGTTATCACAAAGTTTGCACCACCGCCGTCTCGATCCTCTTATACTGCCTGCTCTATGCCACCAGTTTAACACAGGAAGGCGCGACTACCAATAGTTTTCCAAATCGCCGTAAGAGCGCAGCAGTAAACGCACAATCTTCGCTGTCAGTGTGGGTGTAGCAGTGTATTATTGGTGCATGAATGTGTGTGAAAACCTGAGTTATTTTGTACAATGAGTAAACGTGTCTGGTCACTTTCGATCGTACAAGATATACTTTGAATAGAACTGTGAAATAAATTAATCATGTTATGTTTATAGATATTTCAAAAGTGATTTTAAGGTGTTGGTACTTGTTTCTTTCCGTTCGTGCAAAGTATATATTTCGTAGAACTGAAATTTCAGATTCTTTCCCCGAAATATTCAACTGTTGTATACCATGTTGCAAATCTCGGCAAGGTTGTTCGCAGCCAGAAAATATACGACTCCATGAAATACCGTCTAGAAGAGAATTGAGAGAAAAGCGGCTGTCGGCTTTATCTAGGCAAGGACGTAATGAAGGAATTGGATATCCTCAAATTACTCTCGCATCTGTGCCTTTACACCTTATTTCAGAATTTGATGGAGTCTCCGCGGCTCAGGCGGTAGACCGCCGGCCTCTCACCGCTCGGTTCTGTGGTTCAAATCCCGGTCACTCCATGTGAGATTTGTGCTGGACAAAGCGGAGGCGGGACAGGTTTTTGTCCGGATACTCCGGTTTTCTCTGTCATATTTAATTCCGGAAACACTCTCGAATATCATTTCATTTCATCTGTCTTTCATTAATCATTGCCCCGGAGGGGTGCGACAGGCTTCTCCAGCCGGCACAATTCCTATCCTCTCTGCTAGATGGGGGCTTCATTCATTCCATTCCTGGCCCGGTCGAATGACTGGAAAAAGGCTGCTGATTTTTTTCCAGAAGGTGATTAAAGCCGTGGAGGATAGTGGATTCCTTGTGATAAAAACTGTGACAGACAATCACAAAACGCCTTCATGTTTAGACATTTTGGACAACCTCAGATATCCAGACGATAATATTCCAATCAAACTAGAAACAGGAAATCAAATCCTAACTTGCGGGTACTAGGTTCGTGTTGTTGAAGAGAGGATGGAGTGTGACATTTGTGTTAGCAACATCTCACTGCCTAGAGCTTCGACACCTCTAAATGGAACTGATTATACATCAGGACAGAGGAGGAGTTCGATACCCAAAACCTAGTTTTGTTGCTCTGGTGAAGCATCTCCAGGAGTTCGTTTAAACTGATGTGCCCTATTGTCGAAGCCCTTCAAGTGCATGAGCGTAATACGAGGACTTGCGAAGTCTTCCCTTTCAGAATACCGGGCGAGTTGGCCGTGCGGTTAGGAGCGCGCAGCTATGAGCTTGCATCCGGGAGATAGTGGGTTCGAACCCCACGGTCGGCAGCCCTGAAGTTCGTTTTCCGTGGTTTCCCATTTTCACACTAGGCTAATTCTGGGCTGTACCTTAATTAAGGCCACGGCCGCTTCCTTCCCATTCCTAGGCTTTTCCTATCCCATCATCGCCATAAGACCCATCTGTATCGGTGCGACGTAAAACAAATATTTAAAAAAACTTTCAGAATGTGTTTTGTTACAGTGTGAGGTCAAAGAACATCAGCAAAATGTTAGTGATAGTTTCCTAACCAAGTTCGTAAGACCACTATTATTTGATATTGCGTTGGTAAGAACACAAAAAGTGCGGTACCCCTCCAAGCCTTCGTCCAGGAAAATTTTTAAATTGTTCATGAAGAGGCCAACTGCGACTTCGTGCAGGTAATATTGCCGATATTTAATATTACTGATGTAATTTACGAGCGTCAGTGAACATATGACCATACTGCATAGTGTTTTGTAGACTGTCGTCATTAGAATAAGTTTAGACCATTGTGCGTCTATGTCTGCCATCTAGCGGAGAAATTTTGTCGCAGCGTAGTCGCAAAAAGGCTCGCATAGAGCAGGCAGTATAGGAGGATCGAGACGGCGGTGGTTTGCACAAGCATAGTTCATCCGGTTGATGGTAGATGTCTCTCGTACAGATACGGTGGTGAAACCCATGAACAGCAAAACGCGGCATGAAGCGTCTCAATGCGTAATTGGCTTTTAGCTATTCTCTGTTGAACAGAGCATCTGTAGCGTAAAATTCAGGAAATATTTCTTTTATTTTTCCTTGCAGTTCACGGAGTAGACTCTGGTATGCTTCTGTTGATGGCAAGCATAGGTCGTATCTCAAATCCTCAATGTGGAAGGATTCTCTGGCGAAAATATATGCCAGATGTGAGGGTGTGTACTTTGAAATACACAAGGCCATTTTCACGAATATTGCTTTTAATTTTTCGATTTACTTCAGATTCTTCTTTATTAATTGGTCCCAAATTAAAGTCAAAACATATGTCACTATTGGAGTGATTTTTAACTTGAAAATTTTTAACGCGGTATTTAATGATAACTTCCGTAAATTCAGTATACTATTCATAGTTGATAAAGCGGCGATATCTCTCTCCCGAACATGGATACTGTATACATTTCCGTGAGTCTGTAATGTGATTCCCAAATATTTGTAATGTGTTACGATCGATAGTGTGTCTCTTTTATAAATTATAACATCGTTAGCTACCGGTTTCCCTCCTTTCCTGAAAGTCATTGACACAGTTTTATTTTCATTTAATTGAAGTTTGTTCTCGGTTGCCCATACTGTAAGTTTGTTGAAAGCCTCCTGGAGATTCGCTAACTCAGTGGATACAAGCACCATGTCTCCGGGTATGCGTACAATTTGACCTTTTCTGTTCTAATGCTCTGAGTTATGTCCGCAATTACTATGTTAAATAGGAACGGACTAAGCGAATCACTTTGCAAAACTCCGTTTGTTTGTTCTATGGGATCTGATATATCAACATTGTCATATATTTGTATGAAATTTTTGTTCAGAATGTTCCTTAAAATCCTCGTGATGTAATTTTTCCCAATGAGTTTTTCCAGTTTATTGATTGATATATTTCTACTCACGAGGTGGAAGGCCTTAGTGTACTCTATAAAGACAGCGTGTAGTTTACCTCTGTGGAATCTTAATGCATCTTCTATATCCCCTTGTAAACATTTTACCGCTTGGAGTGTTGATTTTTCCTTCATGAATCCAAATTGCTCTTCCGGTATTGATCCTTCAACCAAGCGGTATAGATGTTTTGTTATAAGGCTCGTCAGTATTTTTAGGGCAGTACATTCGAGAGCTATTCCACGATATGTGTTTGGGTCCCTAACGTTTCCTTTCCCTTTGTATAAAATTTTAAGAGTAGAAAGTCTCCAGTTATGAGGTATATTCCCTTGCTTTATGCATTCATTGTGTAGGTCTGTCCATATTTTCTTGAGATGGGTTGCTGTACCTTTAGGATTTTCGTAGTAAATTCCGTCTGGACCACAAGCCTTTTTGTCTTTAATTGTGTTTATTACATGCTCTACTTTTTCTACCGCAAAGGGAGTGAAAGTAATTTCTGGATACTCGTCTTCATTTAGCTCTTCTGGTCGAGTATCTTTTGCTTGCAAGACTTTGCTGAAATGTTCTTTCCATATTTTAATCGGGATGTTGCTCGGAAAATGTGGGTGTTTGCGCAGTACTGCTTTGTACTATTGTTGTTCTGCCTCTTCTATTTGTTTTTGCTCTTCTTTGTCTTGAAACATTTCTTTTGCTTTTCTGATTATTGTTTTATAATTCTTTCTTGCGTCGTTATATTTTCTTAGGGATGTTTCTGTTGTCATTATTCTCGCGCATCTCAGTGCTTTCAGTGTGTCTTTCCTTACTTTATAGCAGTTGTGATTAAACCAGGGATTCGTTCTTCGATTTTGTTGATTATTATATACGACAGTATCTTAGATACATCTTTCTAAATTGGCAATGGCATTATCTATATTGCCTTCACGAATGTTTTCATTTATTGCATCTGTATCCATTCCAGCTAATCTAGTTATGTCAACTCTTCTCCCCTCTTGGGTTTTTTTTTTTCATTCTCGATCTTTGCAACTCTTCCAGTTTTATGATAGTGTCCACTGGCAGGTGATTCCTTACAACTATATTTAATAGTATCTTCTGTTGCATTGACCTTACATTGCTGAATACTAGATCAATTGCGCTGCAACTATTTACACATATATATGTTTTAGAGTCCCTTTTATTTACCATTATCAAGCCTTCGCTTTCTAAATACTCGATTACGTTTTCCGATTTCCTTTGACTGCAGTTTAAATCTCCCATTAATATGGTTCTTTCGTTCCGATGTATCATATTTATTGCTGTGGCCAGCTCATCGATGATATCTTCTTCTTTATATTCAGGCTGAAAGTAGACAGCGATTATTATGCATAGCTTTGTTTTTACCATTAGAATGGTATCGGTTTCCATCATGACACTGAATGGTGACAGTCTGGCTTTTAATAGCAAGGTGATACCGCCTTAGGTCTGCCACGTAGACCTTGTGTTGCGTGAGAATGTATGGAGTAAAAGTTTTTGGTGTTCCATTCTACGGTGAGGAATGTTTCAGTTAAGATTACTGCATCATATAGTTGGAATAAATTTTCTGGTTTCAAATCCAGGGCGTTTTCTAAACCTTCAATGTTCCAAAGTAGTGTCTTTAATGAATCTGGGGTGCAATTTTTATTAATTTTTACGGTATCAATTTTTGCATTTTTGTGGACGTTCTTATTTTGGTTTGCATTGGTTTTACATTCACATGTAAGATTCCAGGTTGATTCCCTGAATTGGCCTGTATCTGTGTCGACGTTGGAAACGAAAAGGCCTCACAATCACTCCTTTAGGTCAAAATCCTGAGTATCTGTTGCCTTTAGTTGTCTATATGGGAATCCTATTTTGAACGATTTATAAGTACCCGGTGAATTTAATTCCTCACATACTATATTTTCTTCTATTCCTTTCTGTTGAAGGAAGTTTTTGACGCTTTCTGTTGTGGTGCTTTTTGATAGCATACCCAAGTATAGCCATGCATTCGTTTCTGCTGCTTGAATCGTGTTGGCCATAGAGGTTCCTACGATGACCTGTTGGTAGCGCCTACTTCTTCTTCTGTTATTTATTTCTTTGTAACTGTTATGTTCATCTTGTTCACCATTTTTATTGCAATGGTGTTCGAAGTTTTGTCCTACATATTCTATGTTCGAGTCGTGGATAGCTTTTGTTTCGCTGATGATAGGTTGCTCTACTGATTTTGGACTTTCCTCTGTCATTTGGTTTGTCTTTACCTTCCGAGGGCTGTAATCGAGTTCTATGTTGATTTGTCTCGTTGTTCACCTTTCTTTTTGAGGCATTCTACAGTTAGCTTGGAAAGTGCTTCGGCCATTTCATTTATTTTCTTAGTAACTTCCGTACGCATGTCTTCCAGTGCTCTCTGCATGTTCTTTCCTGCTTTATATAAGGTGAAAACTTGTTCACAGCTAATACATAACCATAGCAGTTTTAATTTCTTTTTATTGGTTGATTTAAGAGCATTAAATTGACCTTGTTGTAGCTCGGCACATGAGAAGTGGTGCCATCGTTGGCATAACCCATCGCAGGACACAACTGCATCATTTTCTCAACTCGTTTGTTCAACACCTCCTAGATATAAGGCCTCACAACCGTTCTGGGAATATACTGTGACGTCAGCATCGCGAGACAAGCTTGAACCTTTTCAGTAATAACACAGCAATGAGTTTGGCCATGTAACGCTGAAATTAGATGAGTTTTAATTCGTTTAATGGTGCCAATTGCTAATACCGTTGTACGTAAAGGTACTGATGTGTTGGGTACTCAACTGTAAGGAGAATTGCGACAGTGATAACGAAGTGATGCATTAAGTTTCCGAAAGATGAGGTTATGCGGCAGATATGTTTACGTACAATTCCAAGACAAGACTACAGATTTACTACTAACTCAATGGTGAGTAACTATTATTACACTGACTGACAGAGCAAATGCAACACCAAGAAGGAGTGGTTCGAAAGGGATGAAAGTTGGGGAAAAAACAGAGACGGCACGGACGAATAATTGATGTTTATTTCAAACCGCGATGCAGGTTACACAATGCGCACGGCATCGACTCAGTAGGATGTAGGACCACCGCGAGCGGCGATGCACGCAGAAACACGTCGAGGTACAGAGTCAATAAGAGTGCGGATGGTGTCCTGAGGGATGGTTCTCCATTCTCTGTCAACCATTTGCCACAGTTGGTCGTCCGTACGAGGCTGGGGCAGAGTTTGCAAACGGCGTCCAATGAGATCCCACACGTGTTCAATTGGTGAGAGATCCGGAGAGTACGCTGGCCACGGAAGCATCTGTACACCTCGTAGAGCCTGTTGGGAGATGCGAGCAGTGTGTGGGCGGGCATTATCCTGTTGAAACAGAGCATTGGGCAGCCCCTGAAGGTACGGGAGTGCCACCGGCCGCAGCACATGCTGCACGTAGCGGTGGGCATTTAACGTGCCTTGAATACGCACTAGAGGTGACGTGGAATCATACGCAATAACACCCCAAACCATGATGCCGCGTTGTCTAGCGGTAGGGCAGTAACTGCCGGATTTGACCTTTCTCCACGCCGACGCCACACTCGTCTGCGGTGACTATCACTGACAGAACAGAAGCGTGACTCATCGGAGAACACGACGTTCCGCCATTCCCTCATCCAAGTCGCTCTAGCCCGGCACCATGCCAGACGTGCACGTCTATGCTGTGGAGTCAATGGTAGTCTTCTGAGCGGACGCCGGGAGTGCAGGCCTCCTTCAACCAATCGACGGGAAATTGTTCTGGTCGATATTGGAACAGCCAGGGTGTCTTGCACATGCTGAAGAATGGCGGTTGACGTGGCGTGCGGGGCTGCCACCGCTTGGCGGCGGATGCGCCGATCCTCACGTGCTGACGTCACTCGGGCTGCGCCTGGACCCCTCGCACGTGCCACATGTCCCTGCGCCAACCATCTTCGCCACAGGCGCTGCACCGTGGACACATCCCTATGGGTATCGGCTGCGATTTGACGAAGCGACCAACCTGCCCTTCTCAGCCCGATCACCATACCCCTCGTAAAGTCGTCTGTCTGCTGGAAATGCCTCCGTTGACGGCGGCCTGGCATTCTTAGCTATACACGTGTCCTGTGGCACACGACAACACGTTCTACAATGACTGTCGGCTGAGAAATCACGGTACGAAGTGGGCCATTCGCCAACGCCGTGTCCCATTTATCGTTCGCTACGTGCGCAGCACAGCGGCGCATTTCACATCATGAGCATACCTCAGTGACGTCAGTCTACCCTGCAATTGGCATAAAGTTCTGACCACTCCTTCTTGGTGTTGCATTTGCTCCGTCAGTCAGTGTATTACATCCTCACACAATCATAATGAGCATAGGCCTATGACGTATTTAACTACACGCAATAGCTGGTGATATTTTGGCATATTTACTCTCCAATGATATCAGGTTATGTTAGCTCACAATCAAGGGATACATTATTTCAACGGTATTATTATTTTTATTATTATTATACGCATTAAAACATACCACATACAAGAGCTGCTGGTGTAGGCCGATTCACTCTGTAAATGCACGAATTTCGCTCACGGTAATACCGTACATTATTTTACAAGTATGTCACCGACATTTCAAAGTCGGTGATATTTTATGGGAAGTAACTGGTACTGATCCTCAGGAAAAACTTTTAACTACTCCTCTTCCAAGACCATGACTGTCAGAGACTGCAGTGCCTTATATACTTACCAACTGCCATCATATTTATCGTCACATTCTGGCAGGTGAAGAGAAGAACCAGGCAAAAACGCAGAATAGGAGGAGGAGCAATAAACAGAGCCACTGAAGATAGTACATATCTCATACACAGAATTTCAATCCACAATCTTACACAGCTGAAAAGTACAATAAACATGTTGTTACGTGATGGTTGTTGTACTGTGATGGAGGGAACGTAAGTATTTTTTCTGTACATCGATACATTAAGGCAACCATACTGCGTAACATATGTAATCATCTTATAGGACATGGCCTTTATTCTAAGCGGGTTTTATTAAATTATAAAATATTTCTAAAGTATATGCGGACAAAATTACTAATAGAAATGCGGTATATTCTTTAGTTACAAAACATCATAGCTGCATTGCAAGGAATGAGTGTAACAATGTGTAGAAAGATTCAAGAAATATGTTAATTCTAGTCCTAGTTGTTGAATTGATCACTGTTAAAAACATTTCTTAGTTCATAAAGGAGTATGTGTATGATTTTCTTGTTATTTGTTCAGCCTTATGCCTGATATCTCCTCATGTTTACAAATTTACGGCCGACCCCGTGGTGAACGGATATAATGCCTGCCTCGTACCCGGAGGCCCCGGGTTGGATGCCCGGCCAAGTCAGGAATTTTTACCTAGATCTGAGGGCTGGTTCGAGGTCCACTCAGCCTACGTGATTATATTTGCGAGCTATCGGACGGTGAGATTGCGGCCCTGGACTAGACAGCCAAGAATAACGGCCGAGAGGATTCGTCCTGCCGAACACAAGACACCTCGTAATCTGCAGGCCTTCGAGCTGAGCAGGGCCAAGGCCAAGCCCTTCAGGGCTGTTGCGCCGTGCGATTTTTACAAATTTGAGACATAGTAGCAATTTAATGTTGCCACATGTCAATACTTTTAAAAGAGTAGGCTCCGGTCTGAATGGTAGTCCAATATTAGGACAGAAACTTACATACTTTCTGGAATACATAAGACATAAAATTCAAGGTTTCGAACAGAATGACAAATTGGTAACATCGATGGTAGATGAAATTATCATTAAACCATACATGAACTACAAGGGAGGAAACATTGTAGGCTCATGTGCAAATACTGTCAGTTGTGCTACATCAGCTTAGATGTCAGGTCTAAGCTAATATTATACGTGCTAGTTTTCTTTTAAGATTATGTAATGCCTATTTAAATTGAAATATGTTCATAACGTCCTGTTATGCTGTTAGCAATTCGGCCTAAGTTAACATTGCAATATGCTGCCGTGTTTTACCACTGTTTGCTGTGTATCTTTAATGGCAAAGTCATCAAAATACGGTTATAACGACAGTATAATTGAATATACTTTAAAATTTAAACGCTATTTTTTAGTAAATAAATATTTCCATTGGCAAAACATATTAAAATTATGTCTGTGTTTAACCATGTTCCGCGTTTCTCTGCATTGTCATCGCCTCCTTAGCGTGACGTCACCACGCTGTTGTTGGGCCTTATTATCTGTTGGTTTGTTGCATATTGAACAGATTTCATGCTTATCAATTTCCTCGATAGGTGTCGCAGTGTGGTGGTTGCTTTGTTTCGGCATGCCTGGTTGATATATCTACATTTTCTGTGTTCTTCGCAAAGCGGGCTCCAAGATGGCAGATCCTGTAAAAAATCTTGCCTAGTGCTCTTTTGAAGTAGATATTGTCTATTCCTCACTAGGATTATCAAAGATTACGCTTCCTGACCACAAATATTGTTAACGGCACTTCACTTAAATAGATAGCACTTACTTTTATGAACTGTATCACTGCTTTATTTCGTATTTGTAAGACACGATTTTAATTGTGTGCCCTGCCTCACACATTTTTTGAAACACCATTTTTAAATATCTGTAGCTTCTTTGGTATAATCTTAGCCTACAAGGGATACAAGGCCTGCCCAATAGCCACTCATAGCTGTCCGCCCTGCGGATCTATATTTGCCGCTAGAGGCGCTGCAATTCAACCTCACATGAACAGCTCGGTTGGCGGTATTTCTACACCTTGTATGCTTACTGGTAACGTCGTATTGTTAAAATACACCAATTGTATTACAATCGTGTATTGTTGCGTATCGTTTTGTAAACAAGACTCTAGAAATAAAGTTCCCGGAACTAGTTTCCATGAATTTCCTTGCCAAGAGCCAACCAGGGAATTATGGATTAAAGCAATAAGAAGACAAGGTATGGTACAATAAATACGCAGACAATGTGACAGCAAAATGAGGTTACTTATTATTATTGCTCCTGTTATGATGATAATAATATTATCTTCGAAATAAATATCCTGGCCCGAGAGACGTGTCAACGTCTAGGAAGCCTGCTTCCCTCCTAAGGGGAGGAATGAAAATATTTAGCAGTTACATGCATGGGCGCCCATAGGATAGTTTGTAGTTGGTCTAGACCTGGGGGTATGTAGTATTTTTAATATTTTGGAAGATGAATGTCGACTTCTATTCCACGGCAGAATACCACACACGGTATTTCCTACCACTTCTACGTAATACCGATTTTTATACCATTTTCTTGAAAGAAAAACAGCTGTCTGTATTAGATTCTTCCTAGGGAGGGGCCGCGTCCCCACCTTGCCGCCGTGTATGGGCGCCCATGGTTACATCATCCGTCATCATTAGCATATTATTTGGGAAGGTATAAGCAATGCCAGACTCCTTGGGTGTCATGGCCATCGTATTTGGCACAAATATTGGAGTAGGTACCCGAGGACTTGAAGGCTCTCTCATACTTTCATTATATTCCCGTGGTATACTCTACATGAAACTCACATTGAGAATTGCCAGTGTCGAAACTGTGATTTGAACCTTGGAATATTCGAAGAGTGCAACTGTCCATTCTTGTCACAGAGCGTAGGTTAATGTGCTCGTCTACGCAGGAGGATGAAGCAATAGTTATGGAAAGTAAAGTTATTATTAGTAGTTCCTTTTTACTTTTAACTTTTTTCGTGAAAAATAACCAGAAAAGAAATAAATGGTCTCCTATAAGATTGTAAATGGTTTTCTTATTTTTCGGAACAAAATAAATAAAATGTATCCTATCCAACATTTGCAGCCGTTAGTTAGTGAACAAATAGCACACTATGATGAACCGGCAGCAACGATTCCTGAGTTGGCAAGAAATTTTCAAACACAACTGGAAAGCATCGAAAAGGAAGCCGGAGGAGCACCATGCGTTTCTATGTCGAGTGCTGCAATGGCATATATTGGAGGGTATTTGGTTAGAGTTGTCGAAGATCACATGCCATGTCAAGAGTGTGTTGATAAAATTAGTAGTATACAGAGTCCATCTCCACTAACGTTAACCGAAATACTGTTGCCACATGTTGCTGATGAAATGGGAGACCCAATTTTGAGGTCAGAGTTTGACAGAGCTGTGAGTGACCTCAATAGGAACAAGGCACCTGGAATTGATGACATTCCCTCTGAATTACTGACTGCCTTAGGAGAAACCAGCATGGAGAGGTTATTTCATTTAGTGTGCAAGATGTATGAGACAGGAGAAGTCCCATCCGATTTTCGGAAGAATGTTGTTATACCTATTCCCAAGAAAGCCGGTGCTGACAGGTGTGAAAACTACCGCACCATTAGTTTAGTATCTCATGCCTGCAAAATTTTAACACGTATTATTTACAGAAGAATGGAAAAACAAGTTGAAGCTCAGTTGGGAGAAGATCAATTTGGCTTCAGAAGAAATGTAGGAACACGTGAAGCAATCCCGACTTTACGTCTGATCTTAGAGGATCGAATCAAGAAGGACAAGCCCACGTACATGGCATTCGTAGATATAGAAAAGGCATTCGATAATGTTGATTGGACCAAGCTATTTATGATTCTGAACAAGATAGGGATCAGATACCGAGAACGAAGAATTATCTACAATCTGTATAAAAATCAATCTGCAGTGATAAGAATCGAGGGCTTTGAAAAAGAAGCAGCAATCCAGAAAGGAGTGAGGCAAGGCTGCAGTTTGTCCCCTCTCCTTTTCAATGTTTACATAGAACAGGCAGTAACGGAAATCAAAGAGAAATTTGGAAAGGGAATCACAGTCCAAGGAGAGGAAATCAAAACCTTGAGATTTGCCGATGATATTGTTATTTTATCTGAGACTGCAGAAGATCTCGAGAAGTTGCTGAATGGTATGGATGAAGTCTTGGGTAAGGAGTACAAGATGAAAATAAATAAATCCAAAACAAAAGTAATGGAGTGTAGTCGAACGAAGGCAGGTGATGCAGGAAATATTAGATTAGGAAATGAAGTCTTAAAGGAAGTAGATGAATATTGTTACTTAGGTAGTAAAATAACTAACGATGGCAGAAGTAAGGAGGACATAAAATGCAGACTAGTACAAGCAAGGAAGAGCTTTCTTAAGAAAAGAAATTTGCTCACTTCAGACATTGATATAGGAATTAGAAATATATTTCGGAAGACTTTAATGTGGAGCGTGGCATTGTATGGAAGTGAAACATGGACGATAACTAGCTCAGAAAGAAAGAGAATAGAAGCTTTTGAAATGTGGTGTTACAGAAGAATGCTGAAGGTGAGATGGATAGATCGAATCACGAATGAAGATATAATGAATCGAATTGGTGAGAGGAGATCGATGTGGCTAAATTTGACGAGAAGAAGAGATAGAATGATAGGACACATCTTAAGACACCCAGGACTTGTTCAGTTGGTTTTTGAAGGAAGTGTAGGTGGTAAGAACGGTAGGGGTAGACCAAGGTATGGATATGACAAGCAGATTAGAGCAGATGTAGGATGCAATAGTTACGTAGAAATGAAAAGGTTAGCACAGGATAGGGTGGCATGGAGAGCTGCATCAAACCAGTCTATGGACTGATGACTCAAACAACAACAACAGAAGGTGCTACGTCAAATGAATGGAAAGTTGCTATGGTAGCTCCTGTGCGTAAAGGAATGGGAGAAATACTTCTTCTTCTGCCTCTTCATGTGCCATGTCCTCGCAGAACGTTGGCGATCAGCAGCATGATCTGTTGTTTGTTCATAGCTGTTCTGAACAGGGAAAGCTTTGTCACTCCAAACCACTGGCTCAAGTTGCCGAGCCATGATGTCCTACTTTTCCCCGGACCACGTTTTCCATTAATTTTCCCTTGGAGTATTACTTGCACAAGGTGGTATTTAGAGTTCGGCATCATGTGACCAAAGTATTCTAGTTTCCTTCTCTTGATGGTAGTGAGAATTCCTGGTTCTTTGTTCATACGGTGCAAAACGTCTGTATTGGTCATTTTAGCTGTCCAAGGTATCTTCAGCATCCTTCGGTACGTAAAGCTGAAAAATACAGGCCGGTAAGTTTGACATGCGTTGCATGTAGGTTTTGGGAAGGCATTCTTTTCTATTATGTCAGACATGTTTTGAAATTAATAACTGGTTCGATAGAAGGCAAATCTGTTTTAAGAAGTGTTATTCCACTGAAGCTCAACTTGTAGGATTCCAACAAGATATAGCAAATATCTTGGATTCAGAAGGTCGAACGGACTATATCGCGATTGACCTGTCTAAAGCATTTGATAGGGTGGATCATGACAGACTACTGGCAAAATGAGTGCAATTGGACTAGACAAAGTGCGTCAGAATGTGTTGCCGTATTTCTAGAAAATCTCAGAGAATTAAGAGTATGCAAAGCTTTATCTGACCATGTAATAATTAAGAGGGGAATTCCTCAAGGCAGTTATTGGCCTTTTATGTTTTCTTATATATATGAAAATGATATGAATAAAGAAGTGAAATCAGAGGTAAGGCTTTTTTCGGATGATGCTATTCTTTATAGAGTAATAAATAAGTTAAAAAATTGTGAGCAACTGCAACATAACCTCGATAATATTGTGAGATGGACAGCAGGAAATGGTATGTTGATGGGGTGAAATTTCCTAATGGGGATGATTGTAAGTACTTAGGTGTTAATATAAGGAAAGTCCTTCAATGGGCTAATCACATAAATGGGATTGTAAATAAAGAGTACAAATCTCTGCACATGGTTATGAGGGTGTTTAGGGGTTGTAGTAAGGATGTAAAGGAGGGGCCATATAAGTCTCTTGTAATACCCCAACTAGAGTATTGTTCCAGTGTATGGGGCCCTCACCAGGATTAACTGATTTAAGAACTAGAAAAAATCCAAATAATAGCAGCTTGATTTGCTCTGGGTGATTTCCGAAAAAAGAGTAGCGTTACAAAAATGTTGCAAAGTTTGGGCTGGGAAGAATTGAGATAAAGAAGACGAGCTGCTCGACTAAGTGGTATGTTCCGACCTGTGAGTGGAGAGATGGCGTGGAATGACAGTAGCAGGCGAATAAGTTTGAGTGGCGTCATTAAAACTAGTAAAGGTCACAATATGAAGACAAAGTTGGAATTCAAGAGGACAAATTTAGGAAAATATAATTTATAGGAAGGGGAGTAAGGGATTGGAATAACTTACCAAGGGAGATGTTCAATCAATTTCCAATTTCTTTGAAATCATTTAAGAAAAGGCTAGGAAAACAACAGATAGTGAATCTGCCACCTGGGCGACTGCCCTAAATGCAGAGTCAGTATTGATTGATTGATTGATTGATTGATTGATTGATTGATAGTCCTGCGTAAATTGCTCGAAGAGGTCATAATCTATATTGTGCAAGTTGCGAGTGAGTATAATGAAAATCATGTTGCTATATATAGGCCTGTTATTGTTACTTGACGTACGTATGGGGAAGTGATCACTGGAATGGGTATCTTTATAGTTTGCCAATACAATTTATGGGCTATATCATTATTAAATATAGTTAGATCTCGGAGTGTATGAAGGGGCTGTTATTCGTGTTGGTGCGTCAGCATTAGGGATAGTTAAGTTTCTTTAATGGTGGAGTTAAATATGTGTGTTCCTTTTGTGGTATTTTTTCTGCTATCCCAGGTTGTGTGGTGGGCGTTGAAGTCCCCAAATATAATAAATAGTATGTTTCGTGCTGGTGAATTGGTTGAAAGAATTATGCCAGTTTTGTTGATAGCCGTGGATATCTGGTGTACAGTATAAGTTAGAAATTGTAAAATCTTTGATTTGTATGCGGTGGAAGTAAGTGCCTGTTAAGACTTGGTCTAATTGTAAAAGCTCATAAGGTAGATGATTATTTATGAGCGTTGATATTCCTCCGTATCTTGGGCCGTCTAACCTTTGGGTATTATAACCATTGATCATGAATTTAAAGGAGGTTTCAAGCCACGTTTCTTGTAATAAAATTACATGCGGTTGGAATTCGTTTATGAGTAAAAGTAGTCCGTGTCATTTTTTCACCACACTCCTAAAGTTCCATTGTAGAATCTGGATTTTTTGACTCTAAAATTGTGATTATTTTATCTTGTATCTGTTTTAATAAGTGTTTCCATTGTGTGTTTTGACCCATTATGTCCATCAAACTGACGAAGTCATCATGAATCTCTCTACGTAAATCTTTTACTTGGGGTGTATTTGATGTGGAAGGGTACATTTCCGATTCATTGCAGTAAGTGATTTGTAGGAACCGTCTGTGTAGCATTACGAGTATTCTGTAATACTGTAGCTGGGTGTTGGTCTAATTGGGGGGTTTATAGAAAGTTTAGATAAGACTTTTTATCATAACCTGGCCGTGCGATTCTCCTTGTGTATGTATGCATGTATGTATGTATGTATGTATGTACGTATGCCATGGGGGTTGGTTTGGTTTGGATATGAAATAATGTAATTGGATGAGTACAAGTTAAATTATCATGTTTGTGTGATTTGGATTTACGTAAATACTGCCTGACATTTGTTACACTAGTGCTAGTCTTCTGTTGTGTATTTCTTAAAATGATATTAATGTCTAGGGTTAGTTTGAATTTCTCTGCGTGGTTTAGGCTTAAGTTTTATTTTTTACAACTTGCTTTACGTCGCGCTGGCACAGATAGTTCTTATGGCGACGATGGGATAGGAAAGGCCTAGGAATGGGAAGGTAGAGCCCATTGCCTTAATTAAAAGTACAGCCCCATCATTTGCCTGGTGTGAAAATGGAAACCGCGGAAAACCACCTCAGGGATGCCGACAGTGGGGTTCGAACCCACTATATCCCGGATACAAGCTCAAACTGCGCGATCTTAACCGCACGGCTAACTCGCCCGATTAGGCTTAAGTAAGATTGTTATCATTTAAGATGTAAAACCCTCCTCATAATATTATCTTCTTAAATATTACTGCTTTTACAAACTCATTCTGAATTAACATTATCTGAGCACATAAAATTGAAAGTGCGTTCTAATTTTTCTCTAATATGAGCACCATGATTTACACCAGAAAGAAAATAAAATGAAATTGAAAGAATTGGAGTAGATCAACGTGGATATACAGGAGTGGACGTTCTATGTCACATCAAATACTCGATAGCCAATGCGAGGGCTTTGTTTTGAGCGAGGTTTGGGTTGACTGAGTGACGCGGGAAGAAGTGCCGGTGTGAGCGTTGCTACCAGTAAACTTTTAATTAATATCATTAATATCATAGTGAAAAGTTAATTTGACTAGCGTTTCCTAATGCAGAATAGGAGTGACAAGATGGTAATGAGCTTTGTTTAGACTTTATATTGTCAGATTTTTCTGAAATAGCGTATTAACAATAGTATTCTTTTATTATAAAGCAAGTGGGAAAAATTGGAGAAATTAAGACATACGATACTAATAAATCATTTTTCAGATAATTGATCATTTGAAGCAATAATTTACCCTAATATTAGAAGGTTTTATCAAGTTGTATCAAACATATCTTACGGATTCTAGGCCCAGGTTTATCAAATTTGTAATACCGCTACACAGTTTCTATGAAAAATATGTAGTCTTTTTCAGAAGAGCTTTTTAGTTCTAAACAATTATCCCCGATGGATTGGAAAAAGGCAAACAAGAAAAAGAAGCCTAAATATTCTAAATTTTGTGTCCATGCGTTCTCTGAATCAACCACCCTACAACCTGTTTAGTTTTCGATTATGGTAAATGAAAGTTATTTTTAACAGTTCAATTTCTACTCACATGTGAAAAGAAATACCAGATCCCTTCTGATAGCAGTCTGTACAAATGATGGCTGCACACGAATTCACCCTCGTGAATATATTTCCATTTCACAGGTAATGCCTAACTTTAAGGCCGGTCACCACTGATTAACATTTAACACTGTAACCGTACGCATGTACGATCCCCGAGTTTTTAGGTTAGAAAATTTTCGTATATAGTTTGTAATGTTAAAATCATGTAATTTTGTTTATTTACAAAGTAAAAACGTAATATTATAAGAAGAATGTATAGTTAGGGAATATTGCATATGTGCATCATTATATTTTGTATACATTTCCGTTTGGGTAAGAGTCTGTAAATATGGCCTAGCCGTAAGGATTGTGCAACCGAGAAAACTGCGACTATATCAGGAAGGACGGTTGAGGTCAGTTGTGTGTGTTGCAACAAAGTGGCCTGGAAACACGGGGTACGGCAGGTAGGATAGGTTGAAGAATTGGAGTAGATCAACGTGGATATACAGGAGTGGACGTTCTATGTCACATCAAATACTAGATAGCCAATGCGAGGGCTTTGTTTTGAGCGAGGTTTGGGTTGACTGAGTGACGCGGGAAGAAGTGCCGGTGTGAGTGTTGCTACCAATAAACTTTTCAGGACGCTATAACCACGTGTAGCAAGCATATATAAGTGTGTACACGTGTGCGGCGAGTCATTATGATTCTCATTCTGATTCTGATACTTATTCCGACTCTGATGCTGATTCTGCGTGTTTCTCATTTGTACCGGTCTGCGGGAGGTACGTATTTGCGCAGTTTGCTATACGATCTGCTATTGTTCGTGAGTATCTGTTACGGAGTGAACATGGTATAATCACAACGACTTACCGGCTTTGCAGTGGACTTTCTGAAAAAGAAAGTGTATGTTTGTAACTTGTCACCCGAGTGTGCAGCTTCAGTTGATGGAGAATTTTGCTGTTTGCTTGCCTCCGGACATGTAACGCGATGCTCCTCGTAAAGAAGGTTGCATCCATATGTAGGGAAATAGTCGTCGTACTTTTCTCTACCAGATTAGGATTCACGGTAACAGTGGAGTGCAGTGGGGCTCTTACCTGGAGGTATGTTAAAAGTATAATGATGTTCTATTTTTTTATTGGTGATTTTAATGGTTTGTAATTTGCCTTTGTAGACGGCAAACGAGTAAATCTCGTGAAGATATGATTTTGTTGGGTAGTATTGTGTATATTTGCTCTATGTAAACGGCAAGCACTAAGTGGGTTGCATAAGTGTTGATTTTGTTGGTGTTTGTCACATATTAGTTCTTATTCTGGGAGTAAAGTCAGGGAATCAAACTTAAAGTGAGTCTTTTGTCAATGGAGTAAGGCTGAACCTGGCATGTTACCCAAATTTAATTTCAGGGGTTATATAGCAACAGGTAAGGTTATAAAGTAAGTCTGGAGCCTCGTCAGCCTGATGACCGTCGCCTTGGGAGAGGGAGTGGCTCGTTGCTCTACATAATTAAATATTCCTGCAATTGTTTTGCAGGTGGCGCCCATTATCCTTGTTATTTACACTTAGTTGAGTCAACGTTTATCTGTTCAGTATTTCAATAGCTTGCAGTAGTTTCAACACCAACATGTTAAATTTAACATGTTACAATTGACATGTATATTGTAACTGTGTCTTCCAATTGACTTTGCATGTTAACTCAGAATGTTGAGGTTACTTTTAACATGTTGGTGTATTTTCCGCTCCAAGTGGAAAACATGTCAAGTCAATTCGTTGTTCGTGAGATGTTGGCACAGCTTCGGCAACTTTCTTGCCGTTTCCATGTCAACAGATAACCAAACGATGCAAACGACGTGCTTCTCGTGAAGCAGGATTATAGTTACAACACTGCGCAACACTAATTCTCTTTCTTATAAGCTATAAATACAGTTCTGGTACCGGTACCGATACGCGCACGTGTATCGTTCTCTCTGCACTATAATAAAATTTATAGTCAGAAATGGAGTGGAGCAAGATTACTTTGGACTTAATTAATGATATAGTAGAAAGGCCATGTTTGAGGGATGTCTCATCAAAGTAATGTAGGGATAAAGCGAAGAAAGCCGACATTTTCCAGGAACTCTAAATTATCTATAATTGTTTCCGCGAGTGCATCGAAGAAAAAGCCTAGCGTCCCTAGGCTCCCAGTACAGTCCAGTATTGCAAAAAAGCCGACAAAATTTATACTTCAAAGTGGTTTGCTTTTGAAGAAATGAGCAGGAAGGGGGAGGAAATGTGTCTAATAGAACTGCATTTCTAAATCATAACAAGAAGCAACTATGGCAATAAGAAAGACCAAATCCTCTTCATCCGAGTCCATTGTGCTTGTTTGAAAATACCAGACACCACCTAAATGTATTACCGCAAACTGATATGATGAACTACCTATATATAAACAAAGAAAGTCAAGTTTATTAAGTGTGGACACAATGTTAAATGAAACAGTATTCAACATTTAACATGTTGATGGTATCACCAGTTAACCTTTAACACTTTTAACATTTAACATGTTGTTGTTAAATGTTAATCAGTGGAAACCGGCCTTTAGACCTAATACAGCCGATCAATTTAACTAACGTAATATATCAGCTCTCACATTCCTTGAAAATATTTGACAATATATTATCACTCCGTCACATATAATACCAAACCAGATCCACAAACAGGCATGATTCAAATCGAAAGCATGCAAGGGTCTGTAAATATTACCACGTGCTAGCCATGCATTCGAAGCTATAGCGCCCGCAACATGGCGATGCGCGAAAGTGTTCAGTATTCCGCTTAGCATCAGCGCGCTCTGTAAGTCTAGATAAGTAATATTAAAGTCTTTGGTTTTATCAGCACCACATCCAAAATATTCTTCCCTCTAGATGGTTCCATCACATTACATAAACAATGTTTAGCCGGTGTTTAACTAGACATCGTTTAAAGTTTCAATATTGGTTCGAAAATGGAGATACCGGTAGAGATATCCTTCTTGCAAATCTTTGCTTGTCGCAGTCAATGCAATTCGTCGGTGTGCGTGCCGAACGCAAGTCAGCTGTCTTTCTATTGTACACTTTACCAAAACCTACTAGATACTAGAAGGCCTGGGCAGAAAGCCAATTTCTTGCATTAAAAGCGAGGTAATAGTTTTTCTCTTTCCCACCGCTAGGTTCGCGTTTATGTTCTGTTGTTTGGCGTGAATTCTTTGATTACGTGCGTTACTGTAACATGTTCTATGAGAAGAAATAACATATTAAACTTCATTTCATAATGTAAGGCCTTATCTAACATAAAATATTAAAAGGTTTGTCGTTTTTTAACATATTTGGTCTCACGATTTGCAGTATATGGATGGTTGCTGAGATGCATTTAACATTTGTTTAGTTATGTGCTTCCAAATTATCGTCAAAGTGGTGGTGTTTATTGTTTTAAGAGGAAGTACAACTAGGCAACCATCCTCTATATAACAATAATCATAGAGAAAAACTGGAAGGGACCCAAGACTTCGAAAAATAAAAGTATCGGCCAAAGGAAGACAAGGGCCACGAAAGGCGTGAAAATGAAAGACTCCCTAGCACTCAGAAACCTAATAGCGTCGGGGCCGGCAAAGAACTAGAGCTGACCAAGGAAGGTCGGGTAGGATAGATGAAAGTGAGGAGCCTGGCACAAGTAAGTGGAAGAAATGCCAGGACTCAGCTATGGACCCCGTGGTCGCCAACCCACGCTCAAAATTTCTGAGCCCCTGGGGTCAATTACCGTCACGTTTCTCTTTCCATTCTGTAGGTTAAGACGGTTTATTGTTGCGTGCTTAACTGCACATCTGACACAGCGAAGAAATATACACAAATATAATGTTCATCTTTTTCCTCAAGTCCCGAGTTTACGGGAGAAATGGAGGCTTGCTATTTCTCGACAGGGCAGCAGAATAGGATCTCTTTGGGCTCCTAATGATAACTCCATAATATGTAGCTTGCACTTTGTCGAATCAGATTACGGTGTAAGTACTGTGAGAGTAATTCTGCTCCCCGACACAGTGCCGACGCAAATTCGTCTTCTTCTTAAAACTGCATTTATATTTAGAACGCGGGCGTTAGGATATCTCGGAAAATGTAACCTTGTCCGAAATTCCTTACCGCTCCAAGGTTTAAAGAGACGTTTCAGTGCCGCGACTGTGATCAAGCACACATCACATACGTTATACTTACAAAATTTTTCAGGCTTGTTGTTGATAATAATGCACAGAAAGTGACTAATTAATGTGATTTGTTAAACAAATTCAAGAGCAAGCCTCTCAGCAGAAAAGTGTTGAATTTATAGAAATAGGGAAAATCGGGTGAATGCTTCTATTGAGTACTATTTCCCTATTCTTTACTCTTGTGTGACGAACAAGTGCAAAATGAATGACATCTATGAAGTGTAGTGTGTTCTAAGTTGTTTTCTATATTTATATCTGATTCACACCGGGCATAATTATAATAAAAATGTGTTATTTCACGAGGGATGACATAAAATTGTTAGTGTTGAATTGTAGAAGTATTGTAAACAAAGGAATAGAATTAAGTAATTTAATAGATATATATTTACCAGATATTGTAATAGGAGTTGAATCATGGCTGAGAAATGATATAATGGATGCAGAAATTTTCTCACGGCACTGGAGTGTGTATCGTAGAGATAGGATAGGAAAGGTGGGAGGAGGAGTTTTCATTCTGGTGAAAGAAGAATTTGTAAGCTACGAAAAAGTTAAAGATGAGACACATGAAATTCTAGGTGTAAGGCTCATTTCTAAAGATAATAGGCAACTTGATATATTTGGAGTGTACAGATCGGGAAAGGGTAGCACTGATGCGGATTCGGAATTATTTGATAGGATAGTCAGCTATGTGGGAAACGACATGGAAAGAAATGTGATTGTAGCGGGAGATCTGAATTTGCCAGATGTCAATTGGGAAGGAAATGCGAACGACAGGAAGCATGACCAACAAATGGCAAATAAGTTAATATGGGAAGGACAGCTGATTCAGAAAGTGACGGAACCAACCAGAGGGAAAAATATTTTGGATGTGGTGCTGATAAAACCAGATGAGCTCTATAGGGAAAGTGAAGTAATAGATGGTATTAGTGATCATGAAGCTGTTTTTGTGGTAGTTAAAAATAAATGTGATAGAAAGGAAGGTCTTAAAAGTAGGACTGTTAGGCAGTACCATATGGCAGATAAAGCAGGTATGAGACAGTTTCTAAAAAGTAACTATGATCGGTGGAAAACGGTAAATAAAAATGTAAACAGACTCTGGGATGGGTTTAAAGAAATTGTTGAGGAATGCGAAAACAGGTTTGTACCTTTAAGGGTGGTAAGGAATGGTAAAGACCCACCTTATTATAATAGAGAAATAAAGAGACTAAGAAGGAGGTGCAGACTGGAAAGAAATAGAGTTAGAAATGGCTGTGGAAGTAAGGAGAAATTGAAGGAACTTACTAGAAAATTGAATCTAGCAAAGAAGGCAGCTAAGGATAACATGATGGCAAGCATAATTGGCAGTCATACAAATTTTAGTGAAAAATGGAAAGGTATGTATAGGTATTTTAAGGCAGAAACAGGTTCCAAGAAGGACATTCCAGGAATAATTAATGAACAAGGGGAGTGTGTATGTGAGGATCTTCAAAAGGCAGAAGTATTCAGTCAGCAGTATGTAAAGATTGTTGGTTACAAGGATAATGTCGAGATAGAGGAAGAGACTAAGGCCAAAGAAGTAATAAAATTTACGTATGATAACAATGACATTTACAATAAGATACAAAAGTTGAAAACTAGAAAAGCGGCTGGAATTGATCAGATTTCTGGGGGTATACTAAAGACAATGGGTTGGGATATAGTACCATATCTGAAGTACTTATTTGATTATTGTTTGGCCGAAGGAGCTATACCAGATGAATGGAGAGTTGCTATAGTAGCCCCTGTGTATAAAGGAAAGGGTGATAGACATAAAGCTGAAAATTACAGGCCAGTAAGTTTGACATGCATTGTATGTAAGCTTTGGGAAGGCATTCTTTCTTATTATATTAGACATGTTTGTCAAATTAATAACTGGTTCGATAGAGGGCAATTCGGTTTTAGGAAAGGTTATTCCACTGAAGCTCAACTTGTAGGATTCCAGCAAGATATAGCATGTCTAAAGCATTTGATAGGGTGGATCATGGGAGACTACTGGCAAAAATGAGTGCAATTGGACTAGACAAAAGAGTGACTGAATGGGTTGCTATATTTCTAGAAAATAGATCTCAGAGAGTTAGAGTAGGTGAAGCTTTGTCTGACCCTGTAATAGTGGAGAGGGGAGTTCCTCAGGGCAGTGTTATCGGACCTTTATGTTTTCTTATATATATATATATAAATGATATGAGTAAAGGAGTGGAATCGGAGGTAAGGCTTTTTGCGGATGATGTTATTCTCTATAGAGTGATAAATAAGTTACAAGATTGTGAGCAACTGCAACGTGACCTCGATAATATTGTGAGATGGACAGCAGGCAATGGTATGTTGATAAACGGGGCTAAAAGTCAGGTTGTGAGTTTTGCAAATAGGAAAAGTCCTCTCAGTTTTAATTACTGCGTTGATGGGGTGAAAGTTCCTTTTGGGGATCATTGTAAGTATCTAGGTGTTAATATAAGGAAAGATCTTCACTGGGGTAATCACATAAATGGGATTGTAAATAAAGGGTACCGATCTCTGCACATGGTTATGAGGGTGTTTAGGGGTTGTAGTAAGGATGTAAAGGAGAGTGCATATAAGTCTCTGGTAAGACCCCAACTAGAGTATGGTTCCAGTGTATGGGACCCTCACCAGGATTACTTGATTCAAGAACTGGAAAAAATCCAAAGAAAAGCAGCTCGATTTGTTCTGGGTGATTTCCGACAAAAGAGTAGCGTTACAAAAATGTTGCAATGTTTGGGTTGGGAAAAATTGAGAGAAAGAAGAAGAGCTGCTCGACTAAGTGGTATGTTCCGAGCTGTCAGCGGAGAGATGGCGTGGAATGACATTAGTAGACGAATAGGTTTGAATGGCGTCTATAAAAGTAGGAAAGATCACAATATGAAGATAAAGTTGGAATTCAAGAGGACAAACTGGGCAAATATTCATTTATAGGAAGGGGAGTTAGGGATTGGAATAACTTACCAAGGGAGATGTTCAATAAATTTCCAATTTCTTTGAAATCATTTCGGAAAAGGCTAGGAAAGCAACAGATAGGGAATCTGCCACCTGGGCGACTGCCCTAAATGCAGGTCAGTATTGATTGATTGATTGATTGATTGATTGATTGATAAGGATACGGTACAGACAGAACATGAGAACAATAGAACATAAACACGATCCAAGCGGCCATTGCATGAACTACTTTCGCCCAGAAAAGTGTCGGCTTGACCAGGCTTTCTATTATAACGTATACAATGATAATAATAATAATAATAATAATAATAATAATAATAATAATACATACATACATACATACATACATACATACATACATACCTGCCAACTTTCGAAAAGTGAAATCCGGAAGATTCTTAAGCGGAATTTTTTTAATAACACGCGCATGCGAAAGTCTTGAGACATAATGAAAAAGGACGGCAAGGGGTGGGGGAGAGTATAAAAAATACTAATACAAGTCAAATACAGTAGAACCTCGATGTAACGTTTCCCGAACTGTAGTTTTCCCGTATCCATCGTTGAATTTATTGGGTCCAAAAATGTTCCATATAAACCAATGTTAAATTTCCCCGCATCTACCGTTTCTCGAAGTATAGTTTTTATCGCATCGATCGTCGAAAAATTGTTAGTCCTCGGTCACAATTTTCCCGCATTAATCGATCATGCGTAAGAAAAATATACGCAAGTTTTCTTTTTAATTTAGAGGGACTGCTCGAAACTCTTAGCATATAATAGCGACAACCTGTGAAGCGAGAATGTACGAGCGATTCTAGGTTGCTAGTCTTGAACAGGGATCTTGTAGGCTGGAGTGCTGTGCGGAGGTTATTCACGCGCAAGCTCACTACGGGCCTCCTGGTGCCAGCGCTTCTCCTCGGCCCATTAACCGACCCCTAGAAGTATTCTTATTTACAAGAATTAAAACGTAGACAGCGTAAAACTCAAATTTGCCACCATTTTCTGTGTTGGTATAGGCTGGCCAGATACGTTTTAATTACTCTCAGGGTGATGAATCGCGTCCTACCTTATGGATAATCATAATATATTTACGTAACGAAAAATGTCCCAATACAGTACCCGTATTTTATTATTTTGCTTTCCCCCTATTTTTTATGTTGCCCGCATTTATATTTTTTCCGCATGCGTCGTCATTTTCCTCCTGCCCCCTAAAAAAGGATGCATTGAGGTTTTACTGTATATGTTAAGGCCGGTCTCCACGGATTAACATTTAACACTAACATGTTAAATTTAACATGTTGCAATTGATATGTATATTGTGATTGTGTCTTCAATTGACTTTGCATGTTAACTCAGAATGTTGAGGTTAACACTTTTAACATGTTGTCGTGTTTTTCGCTCCAAGTGGAAAACATGTCAAGTCAATTCGTTGTTCGTGAGATGTTGGCACAGCTTCGGCAACTTCCTTGCCGTTTCCATGTAAACATGGCCAGACGAAGCAAACGACGTGCTTCTCGTGAAGCAGGATTATAGTTACAACACTGCACAACACTAATTCTCTTTCTTATAAGCTACAAATACAGTTCTGGTACCGGTACCGATACGCGCACGTGTGTCGTTCTCTCTGCACTATACTAAAATTTATAGTCAGAAATGGAGTGGAGCAAGATTATTTTGGACTTAATTAATGACATAATAGAAAGGCCTTGTTTGTGGGATACAGGAATACAGAGATAAGGCGAACAAAGCCGACAGTTTCCAGGAACTCTAAATTATCTATAATTATTCCTGCGAGTGCATTAAAGAACTGTCCGTCTCGTTGGCTGAACGTACTGGCCTTCGGTTCAGAGGGTCCCGGGTTCGATTCCCGGCCGGGGTCGGGGATTTTAACCTTAATTGGTTAATTCCAATGGCACGGGGGCTGGGTGTATGTGTTGTCTTCATCATCATTTCATCCTCATCACGACGTGCAGGTCGCCTACGGGTGTCAAATAGAAAGACCTGCGCCTGGCGAGCCGAACCCGTCCTGGGATATCCCGGCACTAAAAGCCATACGACATTTACGACATTTCATTTCATTAAAAAAAGTAGCGTCCCTCCGCTCCCAGTACAGTGGAGTATTGCAAAAAAAAAAAAAAAAAAAAAAAAAAAACGGAAGTCGGGGGGCGGGAGCGGGCGAAGTTTACACTTCAAAGCGGTTTGCTTTTGAAGCAATGAGCAGGATGAGGGGAGAAAATGTATCTAATCACTGCATTTCTAAATCATAACAAGAGGCAACACTGATAATAACAAAGGCCAAATCCTCTTCATCTGGGTCCATTTTCCTTGTTTGAAAATACTAGACACCACCTAAATGTATTACCGCAAATTGATATGATGAACTACCTATATATAAACAAAGAAAGTCAAGTTGAACATGTTTATTAAGTGTGGACACAATGTTAAATGAAACAGTATTCAACATTTAACATTTAACACGTTGATGGTGTCACCAGTTAACATTCAACACTTTTAACATTTAATATGTTGTTGTTAAATGTTAATCAGTGGAGACCGGCCTTTATGGTCAACCCTGAAATTAAATACACGAAGTTACATCTTAATGAGTGCTCATCTGTTTTCACTTAACACTGGGGACATTTTCCGTGATCGTACACAGCAAGGAAATCAAGCAGAATATGCCTCACGAAAAGACTGATAATAGTTTCTTAGTAACTCATTACGAACACAACTAAAAATCGCTTAGAAATTCGTCACACAATTTCACGAGTTTCAGAACTACCGCCAATGTTACACACGTACACAAAGCCTTTCAGCTGCTACGAAGCACGACGCAGTTACTAAAGTTGTTTTACATTATATTCACGGCCTGCTACTTTTCACGGAATTCTTTTCTTCAAAATCGCAGCCTGCTACTTGTTTGGGAACATCTCACTGAATGAAGTAGCAATTGAGGTCGAACCAAGACCAACTACAATTACATCAGACCGTAATCCAGAAGAAACATGGCAGACATGGTTGTGCGATATGAGAGGTTGACGGAAAGGTTATGCACGTTTATTTCGAGTCATGTAAAGAAAATATCACTAGTCAAACGTCATGAAATGCAACTCACTAACTCACAATATGAATAATTAAACACCAAAAGTAGCGTTATCGCGTATTGTCTAAATATAATTTCAGGGGGGAAATAATTGTATCAGGTTGAAACAGACACAGAGTATAAAAATATTTCACATATGAATCTCCGGTCAGCAAATAAGATATATAGATGTCAACAAAGACCATTATTAACCTTACATGAAATACTATGTAACACGACCATTAACTACAGCCCATTATGTAAAACACGCAAACAAATTCCTCCAATAAAGTTTCAACCCCCCAGAATCCACCTGTATTGTTGAGTATTTGTATGATTCACATGACCATCTAAAACACTCGTCAACTTAAAACTCACCAGAATTGATGGCATAATTGTATTTTATATAAAAAAACATAATCGTCACGTTAACTCACGGGAAATGGGGTTAGGTTTAGTTTACGCTTGTTCACTTGTTTCACTGTAAAACGTTGAAAATTAATTACATCATTCTTGCACCGGATCTTTCTGGGACTGACTTAATTTTCTCTGTAGTAAGGTACCGGTACGTTGGCTGATAGGGTAAATGCTAGGATAGGCATCATTAGTTTTAACTTCGGAAGTTTGCGCGGCACTCGAATGGGTGAATAATGTCTTCCCTGACAATACATTTGATTTCAAAAATGATAAAATGATTAATGTACACAACATTATTAGTCCTATGATTCGGATCGAAGTTTTCCTTACGAATGCTCTTAACCCAATTTTGCCGAAACTAAAAATGAAGAAAATACTTTCAGAGAAGAACACGAGAATCAACATTAACATAATCACCAGCGATATTGTTAGAATAAATCAGCTCTTTAAGAACAAACAACTTATTACGGCACTGAAAGAGGATCTATAACCTTCTTAAGACTAAAAATAAATATCATGTATGATTAATAATATTCAAATTTCCGTAAATATTTGGTAAAAACACGGCTTACACAAATCAAAACAAACGCATGCTAGCACTCCAGCTGCCGCCATTATGGACAGTTTCGATAGGTCGGTTAAGGTCTGAGATATTGTAGTTGGTCTTGGTCGAACAGGTGACAAAAGCACGGTGATAATCGATGATGTGTTTATCGATACATTCACCGGTCGAATTTCAAACACTGCATCTCATATTACCAGCTACTATCGAATGTCAAACGAATCCGATTTGACCGCAGAAAGCGAACCCAAGTGCGGATATTCAAAATCCGTACAATAACGTTGTTCATCCGTACAACTGTAAAACACACCCAAAATCCGTACATTTTACGGAAAAACCGGAATACTTGGCAGGTATGATAATAATAATATTAAAGGTTAAATTTTATTCTAAAATATTTATTTACAAAATGAGATCATTCGAAGAAGGTCTCCTTGGTGCTTCGCTCCGGCCTGAATAGACAAGACGTAAGAAAAAAGACTTCGTCCAGTGGAGCGTTATCCGGAAACGAGCGTATAACACTAGCATCATTTCCTCGTTGGATAGCAATTCCTATCCGCTGCCTCAGGAATTCTGTTGAAATCAGACCTCTAGCCTCTTGGCACCACGTCCACATCGTTTCGACTGCGAATACCACGAAGATGCTCTGTATTTCGCCCTTTTTCGCGCATGACCAATTCCGCAGCAGAACCAGCAGTCTTGCACATGTGAGGCAAATTAAATTGTGCTAAGGTATCGACACACGCGGCATCCCACAGGAGAGATCTGCCTTTGTTCCTAAAAAGATTCAATTGCATCATTCTTGAACCCATTTAAAAATGTAACTCTTAATCAGAATTTTTTCGGATATTTCCGGGATTGATTTCATTTTTTAGTTAGGTACTTTGGCTGATTGGGTAAAACGCTACGATAGGTATCATTAGGTAACCTCAGACTTTTGTGTGGCACCCGAACTGGATAAACACCTATTATGGGTATAATGTCTTCCCTAACAATACATTTGATATCAAATGATTAATGCACACAACACCCCTGGGTATCCGTATGTGCACCTATCTCCGAAGATATAGGTGGTGTGGGAGGTACCGATACCGGTGCGCACCTGGCGCTCCTCTGTCGGTCTGTAAGCGTGATTTAGCTAATTTGATGCGTCAATTTGTATTTTGTAACCTTTAATGTGTTTTTATTGTTATGATGTTTCGGTTTTGTATTTAGAAGTGTTTAATGTGTTTTTCTCATTATGATGTTTCAGTTTTGTGTTTAGTGACATTTAATGTGTTTTTAATTAGTATGATGAGTGACATTTTGTGTTGGTAATGTCTTTAGCGAAGTGTAACCCTGGGGATGGCATGACATTCAGTGGAATGACTGGCACAGCGATTTTAGTGTAGCGATGTGGTAGTACTGAAGTGCAGCAGCTGAGTGCTGACCACGCCTGGTTGCGTTTGGAAGTTTGCAGTGGCTACATCGCGAAAAAAGATGGCGCCTCATTATTTAATTAAATTTAGAGAAATTTAAATACAAATAAGTTTGACGGATGTTGTAAAATAGTATCGTTATTGGCAGCATATAACATGTGCACCGCCTCGTATCCTGCGACCAGTGCTTCATCTTAGGTGTTTTTATTTCTTTTAAGGCTGAAGTAGGAAGTGAGGATTGGGGTCTTGTTGATCTTGTTCTTGGTTGTGGTATTTTGGGGGGGGGGGGGGAGTGTGTGTGTGGGGGGTGTCTGTTTAGATACTTCAGGGTCTCGGCTACTCAATCCACCGAGGGGGCCCTGAATTTTACTGGATTTGGTTTAAAAGTAGGTTAAGGATTAGGAGTATTAGGTTTTTGCTAGAGGTGTGACGGTCCAGAGAAAATGTGTCACTGCTCCAACTGCTCCAGTGACACGACTGGAGCAGTGACACGTTGCCGGTCCAGTGACAAACCGGTCCAACCACAGATGGAGCTGAGGAGCATGGGATAGCATGCAGAGCGCGGTGACACGCTGCTGGCCCAGTGACAAACCGGTCCAGTAACAGATGGAGCTGAGGAGCATGGCTCCGCGGTGACACGCTACCGGTCCAGTGACAACCGGTACAAGCACAAATGGAGCTGAGGAACACTGTTGCCAGCCCATAAATATTTTCTCCGCCAATTTTTAGTTCAAAACCCGCTAAATTCCGCTAAATTTCGAACTGAAATAAAAGAGCATATATCAACTGTGTTAATAGAGGGGATTAACTCAACACTCATCGCATTATACGCTCTGAAGCAGATCTGACGTCCTGTGGTTGCATATGAAGCCACATGGTACTACTCTTTTTCAAAATATATGCTGGCAGTTCAAAGTGCAAAGCACATCCGGAAATTCTCAAATCTGTTTCGAAAGTTACTTTCACTTTCATTACTGTTTTCATTGGTTTTGATAAGTGCGGAAAGAAATAATGTCTAACACTTTCGCATTTATATTGCACTACCAATAGGTGCACCGTCCGTGTTTGGGATTACTGGGAAGCTTAACCAACTAGTCTTTTAAAGTTTAATTCTTTAACCACTTTTTACGAAATATCTGACTGTACATTTAACCTTTTCTTTTGACATATTGACATACCAAACATAACCTGACGTCAAAAGAAACACGATATCAAACACGACACTACCCGTCTCCTCTCATCAAGAGCACAGTAACGATTGCAACCAATTCTGGCTAAGGTTGTGGGCCAGAGCTGCTCTCATTGTGTTATACGGGCCCGCCTGAAAAAATTACAACTCGGACCCTGTCAAATAAAATGTAAAATCTATGAATAAAACCAAACTCCATTGCGCAACAGCGCCGAAGGGTCATGACCTACCAAGCGACCGAAAACCTATGAATAACTAATGTAAATTAAATCACCGAGCTTGATAGCTGCAGTCGCTTAAGTGCGGCCAGTATCCAGTATTCGGGAGATAGTGGGTTCGAACCCCACTGTCGGCAGCCCTGAAGAAGGTTTTCCGTGGTTTCCCAATTTCACACCAGGCAAATGCTGGGGCTGTACCTTAATTAAGGCCACGGCCGCTTCCTTCCCACTCCTAGCCCTTTCCTGTCCCATCGTCGCCGTAAGACCTATCTGTGCCGGTACGACGTAAAGCAACTTGCAAATTAAATCACAACAGGAAGAAGTAATGCAATACAATGTCAATTTATATAAGCAAATGGATTATTCATTACTGTAAGATTTCGAAGAAAATATTTAAAGGTTCTTTAAGTTGATGCCATCCTGGTGGGAACATCCAAATGTTGTCATCAACTCATCGATAACATCAGAGGGAAATTAAATTAAAATTATCAATATCTATTCCCTGACAGGTTTACAGGACGCGTGTGCGTCTCCGATAACCCTTCCAAAAATATGAACTCATTCTCCGCACGTGTGAATGAGTCATGCACTCAAATGCTATTACTTAGGAAATGTATACATGGCATCACGCACCCACACGATTACGCGAAGCGCTGTGCTAGTATTTACTTGACTCACCTAATTTACCAAATGATAAATTAAAATCCAGCAGAATGATATTATTATTATTATTATTATTATTATTATTATTGCCGGCCCCGTGATGTAGGGTTAGCGTGCCTGCCTCTTACCCGGAGGCCCCGGGTTCGATTCCCGGCCAGGTCAGGATTTTTACCTGAACCTGAGGGCTGGTTCGAGGTCCACTCAGCCTACGTGATTAGCATTGAGGAGCTATATGACGGTGAGATAGCGGCCCCGGTCTAGAAAGCCAAGAAAAACGGCCGAGGGGAATCGTCGTGCTGACCACACGACACCTCGTAATCTGCAGGCCTTCGGGCTGAGCAGTGATCACTTGGTAGGCCAAGGCAATTCAAGGGCTGTAGTGCCATGGAGTTTGGTTTGGATTATTATTATTATTATTATTATTATTATTATTATTATTATTGCAAGGAGTCTGCGGGCCCCTTGCAGGCCCTAATGTTACGCCCCTGTAGTAAACGAGTGGTAGTATGTAGCATAAGTTCAGTACAATGGGATTAAATACACTATTATACCGTAGTAATTTATACATTTTTCTGTTTTTTTCTTTTTTTTCTCCAGGTGATGAAAGGTTAGCGCTGAAAATAGTTAACAGAAGTTTGAAAAATCCATCAAAAAATCCACTGTCCACCTAAATGGAGAATTTATCCGCTGCCCCATTTAAAAATCCGCCAAATTTAGCGGAAAATCCGCTGAGTTGCCTACACTACTGAGGTACATAGCATAGTAGGCTTACGTAGCTAGGGGATGCACGATTTGCTTTGTTCTCCGCTGATATGACCACGCCTGTCTTATCAGATTCGATAATGGCACACTGGTGGTAGGATGAAGTTGAAAGACCCGAAAATACTTTTTTTAAAATCTTCAATCAATTAATACATACATAGAAATTTTGTTCTACGTCCCAAAAACCACATTTACGGTTTTCGAAGACGCCGAGGTGCCGGAATTGTATTCTTCAGGAGTTCTTTAACTTGACAGTAAATCTACTGACCGAGCAACTGGCTATACGGTTTGGGTTACGTACTGTCGACTTCCATTCGGGAGATAATGGGTTCGAACCCCACTAACGGAAGCCTTGAAAGTGGTTTCCGTTGTTTCCCATTTTCACACCAGGCAAATGCTGGGGATGTTCCTTAATTAAGGCCACGGTCGCTTACCACTCCTAGCCCTTTCCTATTCCGTCGTCACAAGTCTGTCGGTGCGACGTAAAGCAGACGATACGAGGCTGTCGAATTTGAGCGACCTCAAATACCACTGGACTGAGCCAGGATCGAACCTGCCAAGTTGGGGCTAGAAAGCCAGCGCTTTCACAGTCTGATAACAAATACATAGTGACCGGGCGAGTTGGCGGTGCGGTTAGGGGCGCGCAGCTGTGAGCTTGCATCCGGGAGATAATGGTTTCGAACCCCACTGTCGGCAGCCCTGAAGATTTTTTCCCGTGGTTTCCCATTTTCACACCAGGGAAATGCTGAGGCTTACGTTAATTAAGGCCACGGCCGCTTCCTTCCAATTCCTAGGCCTTTCCTGTCCCATCGTCCCCTTAAGACCTATTTGTGTCGGTGCGACGTAAAGCAAATTGTAAAAATAAAAAAGTGTGAAAACAGATTGTTTACATATCACTTATAGGAGATTTTTGACATATAACCAGTGAATCATCACCTAATCAGTGGGATATGTAAGGCTATGACGTCATCATTCCGTATCGTTGTAAAAACTAATAATTTCAAACATGCTTTCAATTACTTCTGACTGACTACGTTCAAATGCATATCGTTCTAATTCGTGTATGTACTGCATTTATTAATGAACTGAGAGGACAGATAGGCCTATAGAAGTGGCGTTTGACTATATTTTAACTATGTTAATAAAAAGAGCCATTAATAGTAATCACAATAATATTATTACCTTATTATTATTATTATTATTATTATTATTATTATTATTATTATGTCCGACTCGTTGGCTGAATGGTCAGCGTACTGGCCTTCGGTTCAGAGGGTCCCGGGTTCGATTCCCGGCCGGGTCGGGGATTTTCACCTTCATTGGTTAATTCCAATGGCCCGGGGCCTGGGTTTTTGTGCTGTCCCCAACATCCCTGCAACTCACACACCACACATAACACTATCCTCCACCACAATAACACGCAGTTACCTGCAAATGGCAGATGCCGCCCACCCTCATCGGAGGGGCTGCCTTACAAGGGCTGCACTCGGCTAGAAATAGCCACACGAAATTATATTATTATTATTATTATTATTATTATTATTATTATTATTATTACTATTATTATTAGTTGTAGAAACGTTTTAGTGCTGAAGTAGATTACTGTGGATTTCTTTCGTTCACATTAAATAATGAACACCGTACCGGTATATCTCCGTTCTGTTCTTGTCACATCCTCCCTAACGGTACGGGACGACGACGGCTGTGTCGCTGGACCGTTTGCGGTTAGCAGTAGCAACACTGTCACAGCAGTGGACCGGTACAGGACGCTGTGAGTCGCAGCGCAAGACCGTCACAGTTTGGTCACAGTAGCAGACAGCAGTCGACCGGTAGCAGCAAACTGCAGGTTGTCACTGCTCCATTCGGAGAATAGGTGACGCGTACCGGTACACCAGTACCGACTCACCTCTAGTTTTTGCCGGTTATGTTGGGAGGAGGGTTGGGGGTGGTAGGTAGTAGAGGGGGGGGGGGGGTTGTTGGAATTTGGTGTACAGTTGGCTGTGTTTGAGAGTGTGTGAGTCTGCGATATTTCAGCTTAATTGCGGATTTGAAGTAAGGGCAGCCAGGAAATGATGCTGCGTGTTTGCCTTGGCAATTAGCGCAGGTCGCCTGGTCGCGCGGCACAGTGCAATCGCGGTGATGGTGGGGGCCACCACACCGGTTGCATCTGGTCTTATTTTTGCAACTGGCAGCGTGATGATTGAGTTTCAAGCAGTTGTAGCAGAGAATGGTTAAGGAGGGATGAGGCTGACGAGTTTGGGGTTTGTCTTTGAGATGTGGTGTGGGAAGAAGAGGTGGTTTGGTTCGGATTGATTTTTTGGTTTGGTTTTGGTTGGAGGGTGGGTCTTTTGTGATTGTGGGTTCGGTGTTTGAAGGATGTAATGTATTGGGCTTTAGTTGGGTTGACTTGTTGGTTTTATGTGGAGGGGGGAGGGGAGGAGGAACAGGTATTGTTTGTGTTTGAATATCGGAGGCTTCAGGATAGGCTTGGTGAGCTTGGTCTTGGGTGACTGGAGTTGTTTGAGTTGCTTGGTGCTGGATGGAAGGAGTTGTTTATGAGGGGGTGCTTGTAGTGAAGTGGATTTGGTCGGTTTCGGTATATTTTGTCTTCCGGTTTCTTCTTTTGCTGCTGATGTCTTGAGCTTTTCTGGAATGTTGATTGTCGCTGTTGGCCTTGGTTGCGGTGGTGGAGAAGGTTTCAGTTTGAGTTGCTTGGTTAGCGGTTTGAGCAGGAAGGATAATTTGCTGGTTGACGTCGTAGTTCAGAGGGTTGATGATAATGGGGGTGGGGATATTAGTGTGTTCAAGCGCTTTCAGGATATTATAGATGGATTTATTGCAATGAGGTGTTACCAGTAGTAGGTTATTGTGTGACTCTTCAATAACCGCAATGTGATCAGAAAAAATAGGCATTAAGTTGCTTATGATGGTTTTTCTGGTCAGAGGTACAGGGTCTGGATTTCGCAGGTTGAATATGAGCACCTTGCATTTCGGAGAGACTGGGAAGGTGGTGTTCCCTCTTACATAGTAGAGTGGAGTTGTGTAGTCGACTTCGTCCGACTGGGCGCTGTTCTCGGTGCATGCGTCTGCGTCTTCATCACCGATGCTGGCGTCGTCCTCTTCTTCTTCATCTTCTTCTTGCGATGGCTGGATGAGAGGTGGGTGGGGTGATGTGTCAGGTGAGGTGGGTGAGTAGGGTGGGGAGTGATAACGGAGTGGGCTGGGAGTGAATTGAGGTGCTGGAGGTGGAGTGGTGAGCTGTGGTTGGAGTAGAGGGCTGAATGATGTTTCAAGGAAGGAATTTATGTCTGCTTGCCAGGCCTGTAGGCTGGCAGCTAGTTCAGTTTGCCAGTTTTGCTGCTGATTCATGGTACTGTGGTGTAAGGTGTAGATTTGGAAGGTGAAGCACTGGTTAGGTCAAACTCTTGCGAGGACTGGCGTTTAAGGCGCTCACTCAGTGGGCACGGTCGGAACAGGTGTAGTTTTACCGTATCACAACGGGACAAGTTCCGAGCCAGTGACCACACTGAGGGCTCTGACAAATTTGCTGGTTTACGTGTGCCCGCACAAGGCAGGCTGGCGATCTGGTCTGATCTGGTGTGGCCGGGTGACTGGTGGCGACCGCAGCACATCCCGACTGACTATATCAGACAATACCAATATAAATGGTCCGTCATTGGACATTACTCATTCAGGACAAATATTTCAGATTCCCTATGGGAATCAACATCTATGTCATTATATCAGATAAGTCGGACCGCTGTCAGGGGAAGTTCGGGGCGTCTCTTGGCGGCGGCAAGCTGGCTTGCTGTATGCCTGGTGCTTGGGTCCTGCCCTGTGATTGGTTGGCAGGCTGTGCGGGAGTTACAGGTGAACTTGGCGGTAGGCGAGCTCGCTGTGCAGGGTGCTGACTTGCCCTACTATCACTTGCTTCGAAGTTTTCCCTATGAATGGACCTAACCAATTTACCTTAATACTAGGTGTTTTGGAACTCTGAACACTGAAGTTTTTGCTCTGCCCCTATAATTGGGCTTACATCCAGCCACACAGCACATATGGTCCATCTAATTAAACTATAAACATACCCACAGGTAAATGAAAATATAAAGAAAACATTTTTTTTTTTTTTGCTAGTGGCTTTACGTCGCACCGACCCAGATAGGTCTTATGGCGACGATGAGATAGGAAAGACCTAGGAGTTGGAAGGAAGCAGCCGTGGCCTTAATTAAGGTACAGCCCCAGCATTTGCCTGGTGTAAAATGGGAAACCACGGAAAACATCTTCTGGGCTGCCGATAGTGGGATTCAAACCCACTATCTCCCAGATGCAAGCCCACAGCTGCGTGCCCCTAACCGCACGGCCAACTCGCCCAGTTATAAAGAAAACAAGTCCTGACAAGACCATGAGGACAATCACCTTATCACCACCAGAATTGTTCGAACAAACAGCTTCTTACGGCACTGAAAGAGTCCCTATAGCATTTTTGATGTTATGAATGGGTATAATATTTGATTAATAATATTCAAATTTCCGTAAATATTTGGTAACAACACAACGTACACAAATGAAAACAAACACATGCTAGCACTCCAACTGCCACCATTGTGGGCAGTTTTGATAGGTCGGTTAAGGTCTGAGGTATTGCAGTTGGTCTTGGTCAAATCATCAGCTTGGACAAGGACCGAAGGAAATAACCATAGATGTGTGGTCCGCAGAGAGTAATAATTAAATTTTGAAATAAAAATACAGTTCTTTAATAAGAAGTATGCCATGTGAGAAGTGATCACTCGTAAACCATCATACAGCCTCATTAATTATATTAGCTTTTATTTTGCAATTTCCTCCACGGTCTGAACTGTAAGCGTTGATCCAAGTAAGGATAGACTGGAATTTGGTGTAACGTGAATACCGGAAATAATGTCCTGAAATACAGAAACTGTTGTCTCATCTCTCGCAGAGCAGAAGTAGATTTCCCATTTATGCGGATTTACTTCCAAACCGATGTTTTTACAACCAGTGACAATTTTCTTCAGATTCATAGGAACTGTATGAGGATCACCGCCGATGGTTCCATCATCCAAATAAAAGAAATTAAGAGGAATTTTCAAGTCTGGGATGACAGGCTGAAGTGCAAGACTAAAAAGTAATGGTCCTGTTGGATCACCTTGCTGTACCCCAGACTGTGACGAAATAATATGAGACCCGAAATACAAGTTAGAAAGCTATCTATACCTTTGCCACAGGAAAGCATAAAGTTCTGGAATTTTGTTTTGTGCTGTCTGTAGCATAGTATATCTATAAATAGTTTTAAATGCATTCCTTCCTTATCAGGAGGATTGGGAAGTTTCAAAGGTGGTACGAATGCATTCTGCTATACCACATTCTGATGAAAGAACCCTAACCGCTCCTCGAATATCCCCATCTGTTACTTTGTTTCCTATACAACGAACTTTAGAAGGCACAGTGTTCCTTTTAGCCACGGGTTGTGGTAGGTGGAATTCTTGTAGATTTTCCTTCATTTTAGAAGCTATTGAAGTAGCCTTTCTGTTAGATTTCTCGGGGACGCGAAGAGCAATGTATGCAAAAAGCATTAGATTCTGCCAGAATTCCAAGGAGTTCTGAGAAGAAGTAGTACATCTAACAATCAACTGTGACAGTCTATCTGCAGTTATAACTCTAACTCTTTTGTAACTCGTCTAAAGATTCTTATACTGTCTTTACAAACTGATAGAATAGCCTGTTATGTCTTGTTTGGAGATTCAGCATGAACTGGATCACTAACCTGTATTTTAGGCGTTGAGGTAGACTGATCTGGGAGAAGCGAAATATCACTTGTGCTTTTCGTGACGGTTCTCATGATGGACTTGTGGATCAGCTCTACTGATATGTATGTTGACACGGAGTACAGACTGATCAATTTTTTCACAATAGGGACGTTTAAGATTGGGCATCCCAGTATTTGGTTCTTAACGCTGTTTAGGTGTTTGGGACCAATTTGCATGACAAATATATGTTAATACAATTTCTAGTGAAGATCTTCCCACAGAGTTTACAATGAACATGATCAGCTGGCTCACCAGATGATGTAGTTGGTTTCTCTTTGCATCTCTCTTTGCTTTGCATGAACCCATTAACACAAACAGCAGTACATATACGTTACAGGTTATTATTATTATTATTATTATTATTATTATTATTGAATTTTCAATGAAAACCCTATTGTACGAAAGCATATTAGGGCTATAGTTTAACAATTACATACAATTTGCAGATTGAACATTATGATGAAAGCTTATTAAAGCTGCAGTGGATGAAAGATAAATTATTATAACAACATTGTTTTAAAATATATGAAACAGAGATTTGTTCAATTCAGTGTCACAAAAGTTCAGGTGACATACTAGGGTATATCTTGGTCTTTCAAAAGCAGGACAATCAATTAAATGCTGCACTGTTGGAGAGGATCCACAAAAGCGTTAGTAATCATCTGAGATGTTGATGTTAAATCGCTTGAAATATGATTTAAATTTGCCATGACTAGATAGAAATTGTGTAAGCACAAAATTAGGCACGAGCACTTTGCACTGGAATCGATGCTGGACCTCAGGAAAGAACAGTTCTCTCGTTAAGGATCCTTTTGTTCTTGTGGTCCAGATGTTATTCCACTGAAGAGATGTTTGATACCTAAGCTTCCTTTTCAGGTAGTGGTAACATATCGGAGCTTTAACATATGATACTTCCATCGCAGATTTCTGCTTTCTCATTTCCAATTGTTGCCGTGTCTCCTTGAAACCAGAATAAACACACGTAGGACCATTCTGGATCTTATATCAGCCTCTATTGGATTTAAATTATACTTATCATTTATTGCGTTTAGTGCTGCTTTTGACTCACTGTATACCTTTGCATTTTTGCCGTTATCTATGCACCAGTGCAGTGCTGACTTTATGGCCCAAAGTTCAGCTTTAAAAACTGAACAGTCTGAAGAAAGCTTATGTTGTTCTGAAAATTCAACTTGGTCATATTCATCATTGGCTGCTATGCGTGAGCCGTCATGAGAGCTTGAACAACTATCGCTGACAAGTTTCTTAAAGAAACTAGGATGTTAGATCGAAAATAATTACTCTGTTTCGCCACGGTGATCTTGATGATGGGCACTGATGCGATTCTATTTTTCTTGAGAAAACCAAGCTCAGCCCTACAAATTGCAGTCAAAAATAATGGTTCAATTGCTGCAATAATCAACGGACGTTGTGCGGTAAGCACGGGAAATTCGAAGAGCAAATCCTCTTTGAAGTCGCATTAAATTGTTTTGAGCCCATTCCTTTTCCAGTACAAAGCAGAATGAAGAGGCACAGTATAAAATCAATGGTATAAAGGCTATGTTGTAGATTACTCGCAGTACGTCAGAATTGAGTCCCCATGAAGGCCTCGAATGAAGTTCCTGGCTTTGTTTTTCAGCCTATGAAAATGAGCCCTAAAAGTGAGGTGTTTATCTAGCACAACCCCTAAATACAGGAGATGATCTTCTAAGGTTATTCTGTGACCATTCATCATTATTTTTGGATGTTTCACTTTCTTTCTTCTAGTGACTACCAGTTTGTTGTTCTCCCCCCAATGGTTCCATTTGCACGTGCATTGTCAGCTTCAATTAGAAGAAGGGCATTATCGGCATAGGCAATGACATCATACCCTGTCGGGAAAGGCTGCCACAGGAGGTCATCATACAAATTGTTCCGAAATCCAGGGCTGCAACTGGATCCCTGTGGACACACCTTGACTACGTGTTTGGTACTGGCTGCAGTTCCAATTTTAAGTGTAACTTTTTGATTTTGAAAGTACGCTTGTATTATCTTATATAAATTTCTGGGACATTGTTTTGTCTTTGACCGGTTCGCCTGCTAAAACTTAAAATATTTATTTCCAGACAAAACATGAGAGTAATCCAAACTCTCAAAATAATTTAACCCTTAAATGGTGAGGTGGGGTCGTTTATGGCACCAGTCAGACCTTACACCTCTACCACATCCTAAGAAATCAATATCAAATCCTATCAGAGTCTAACAATACAGAAAAGAGGAACAGTTTTTTGACTTTTATTTAATTTTGCAAGCGGTGAATGTACTTCCAATCTGTTCTGTGGACACTCGTGGCAAGGAACACTGATGGCTGCAAGTGACACAGTACAGTATTGCTTGTACAATTCTGCTTCAAAACTCAGGATCATTATCCACCCGTTTCGTGCATTGTTTCCATTGTAATTTTTTATTTTTTAAAATTTGCTTTACGTCGCACCGACACAGATAGGTATTATAGCGACAGTGAGATGGGAAAGGCCTAGGAGTGGGAAGAAAGCAGCCGTGGCCTTAATTAAGGTACAGCCCCAGCATTTTCCTGATGTGAAAATGGGGAACCACTGAAAACTGCTGGCAGTGGGGCTCGAACCCACTGTCTTCCGGATGCGAGCTCACAGCCAACTCTCCCGGTTGATAATGTTCACAAAGTCTGTAAAATCGGAATGAGTGATACAAAACTTTCCTTGCAAGCTAAAGCTGAATAGAAACGTGAACTTCAATATTTGCGCGAAGAGTTGCAGTTCAGGGCATCGAATTCATGAAGTACAGTATATAGGAAAGTAAAATACATTATACTTAGGCGAGCAGTGAGGCACCATTGTTATTTCAAAACTGGATAGAACGAAGGCGGACGACATTATTAAACAGCCGCTTCAGGCAAGAATTAGCGATCGGTTGAGGGTAAAGTACAAGAGAAAGCAACAGCAAGGGGGGGAGTGCAATCAGTCAATCAATCAGAGTGGAGCGAGCTTTGTTGAAATTCACGAATACTGCAAAGAATATCCCCTTCTCAATCTTGAAAGCATCATCTATGATGAACAAACTGATCAACATTTTCAGTCAGCCTCTTGTACAAGATGGTGATCCATATGCAACCACCATTACACATGAGTGGAATGTGTAGTCTAAAATGCCAGACTTGATGGACAATGCTCTCGAGACTGATTCTCCTGTCCTGCGATGTCCCAGTAACTACGAGTGTAAGCAGTTCTCATATCCAAACACGTGTGCTGATCATGTTCATCTATGAGCCCCTTAATGCTATTAACAATAGTGAAAACAGAAACGGTTCAAGAGTTATTTGAGGTGGACAGGGTGTACACCTACCTCGCAGGGTAGCTTCTTGTGATGCAGGCCGGGCTGGAGGTGTTCCCCTTCAGCGATATTATGTGCTGCATCATCCTAGAAGTATTTTACTTCTTTTGAATAAACAATCCTACATCCGCGAGTTACGTTGCATTTCGGATATTGTCTTAAAAGTTGCCGCGTACAATGAAGACACAATTACACATTGCAGTGTCATATACCAAAGTACCTGATTATGGCACTAATACTCTTTAACAATGTAAGAATTACTTTCTTCGTCACCAAAACAAGCACTTGTCATATGATAATGAATGAGGGGTCTGCAGGAGCAGTCAGTTTCTGTACTTAGCCTACTCAAATGGTAATTCTAAATTCCCATGGAGGGAATTAGATATTTTTCCACCAATAGAGCATATCAAAAGCATTATGGACTTCAGCCATAGCTCCGATTAGGAACATATACCAATCTCGACAGTCTTTGAAATTACTCATAAAGATCAATTGCCAATACAACCAAGTAAGAAAATATCCAGGAAATTAGATCCAGAGAAACTAAGACATATCGGTGATGAGATAGATAAAGCAAAGCTATTAGTTCAACATGAACTAACTGAAGCAGTGGAAATGTGTACAAGAACCCTTCAATCATGCCAAGCTCATACGAAAGTAAGGAGATCACAACCATGGTTCAATAAAGACTGTTACAATGAACGGAAAAAGACCCTCCTGGCACTACATCGAGCGAAGAACACAGCGAACCCGAGTCACCTGGCCCAATATGCTGAACAAAGAAGGAAATATAAATCACTAATCAAGAAAACAAGAACGGAGTACATTGAGGAAGACTCCAGGAGACGTGCTGCAAACGCCCAAAATGACCCGTTCCTAGTGCTTAGGAAACCAAAAACTTCAGTAACAAATAATATCTCAATGGAGTCATGGGAAAACCATTTCAAAAGCATTCTCAACCTCCAACACCGATCAACAGCTTTTGAATTAACTCCAGTAACAATGACGGGAAATCACATCCCCATAACGAGGCAGGAAATATATAACACAATAACAGCAGCAAAAAATGGAAAGGCCCCTGGCCCAGACAGCATTTGCACAGAACACCTGAAAGACTCTCTACCTGTCATGCTAGACTACTGGGTAGAACTATTCAACACATGCATGCACACTGGGGAAATTCCAGAGCAATGGAGATTGTCAACAATCAAAATGATATTTAAGAAAGGAGAAATTGACAATCCTGATTCATATCGAGGTATAGCCCTCGAAAATACATCATTCAAAATCTTCATGAAAATCTTAACAATCAGGCTTGCAGAAGAAATAGACTCCCAGATACCAGAAAATCAATTCGGCTTCCGAAAAGGAAGAAGCACACTACATGCTGTAAAATATCTAATAGAACAGGTCCAAGATACATTGAGGCATCCAGGAAAGAAATATTTTGTAGTCTTCGTAGACTATCGTAAGGCTTTTGACCTTGTTGATAGAGCAACACTCATCCGGAAACTCAATTACCTAATAGGAGCTACACATCCGATAACAATCATAATCTCGAATATCCTCAAATATAACTATGTCCAAATATCAGACAACATAACCCTATCCAAAAACGTAACCCAAACAAACGGAGTCCTACAAGGAGACCCAATCAGCCCAATTTTATTCAACATCATGACAGCAGACATCACAGATACCTCAGCATTGCTTATACTTTACGCAGATGATATGGCAATAGGCTCGAAAACATAGAAGAGCTCCAAGAGGTCCTCAATAGGCTCACATCATAGGCAGAAAGAAACGGTTTGCAAATAAACCACAACAAAACTAAACAAATGACCTTTAGGAAAGGAGGAAAACATGCACCTAAAAATACAATAACCATGCACAACAAACCTCTGGAAGTAGTGCCGAAATTCAAGTACCTTGGAGTCACCCTCCAAACTACTCTAACATCCTACAATATCCACGTCAAAGAAAGAGCAGCCGCAGCAATAAAAGCCATCTACAACATTCAACAACCTCAACAAATATCATTGGGTACAGCAATGCTACTGTTCAGGACAGCCATATCACCAATAGCAACCTATGGGATTAGCATCACCTGGGAAAAACTCACACTCAGCGACCTGATGACAATAGAAAAAGTCAAGGCCCGATATCTCAAGAGAATACTAGGCATTGGGAAGTCAGCCCCTTCAAGGTTAACGTATGTTCTAACCAAGGAGGACTATTTCATTGACGATATCAAAACACAGTTTTGTCTACCAAACACCAAGCCCTACGAGAATGCGCGCCAAAATTTAAACGAGAAAAGGAATGCTATTTGGTCCGACTTCTATTCCACGGACGCTATAATGACGGAAGAATGGAAGCAAGCAAATTACGAGCTACGGCACGTAATTACATGTTATGCCACTCATGGATTTCACCACAGATTCTGCCAAACCAAAAACTTCCACCAGCCGAACGAAGACTGTATATGTAACCTGTGCAACGATCATTGTGAAAGATACCATGCACAAAACTGCAAAATGAGGACAACCTCAATAATAAGAATGGCATTAGCATAGTTGACCATCTGTACAAAAACTGTTTTTTGCACATTGTGTGCTTTTCATTTAATAATAATAATATCAAAAATTGGATGTATGGCTTTTTAGGCGTTTGCTCTATTAACCAGCATTTCGTCTTAGGCCTGACACTAGACGCGTCAGAGTGGGATGTGTCAGACCCTACCCACTTATGGTGGGGTGTATGCAGGTGAACTTATCAGAAGCCTCTTATGTGGCACAGTCTGATAACTGCATACGGGAGATAAAACACCACAATGGAGTTAATGCCTGCCTAGCAATTCCAAATGGTAATTCTAAATTCCCATGGAGGGAATTAGATATTTTTCCACCAATAGAGCATATCAAAAATCAGATCAAAAATTGGATGTATGGCTTTTCAGGCGTTTGCTCTATTAACCAGCATTTCGTCTCTTAGGCCTGACACTAGACTCGTCAGAGTGGGATGTGTCAGACCCTACCCACTTATGCTGGGGTGTATGCAGGTGAACTTATCAGAAGCCTCTTATGTGGCACAGTCTGATCTCCCGTATGCAGTTATCAGACTGTGCCACATAAGAGGCTTCTGATAAGTTCACCTGCATACACCCCAGCATAAGTGGGTAGGGTCTGACACATCCCACTCTGACGAGTCTAGTGTCAGGCCTAAGAGACGAAATGCTGGTTAATAGAGCAAACGCCTGAAAAGCCATACATCCAATTTTTGATCTGATTAGCCTACTCATTCGTTCATCCTTTATAATTATGTTATGCTGCGTCAAAATAGGCGTCAGTAAAAATGAATGCCCTAGTCGCTTGTTCAGTTGAAAGACGATATATGATGGTTCAATCTTTCAATACTATTCAAATAGTGAACTCACTTCAATATGGAATACTATGAAATTCTTATCTCTTAATGATTATGCTAACCAAGCAAAACAAAAAGCCTTCCATTATATAGGCTTAAAGATGACTTATTTAAGATGACCAAGAATAATGGTCAAAACTGGTACCAATTACATTTCCTATTTTAATAGTATTGAAAGGCCGAACCATCACATATCTTATTTTAACTTAATAGTGAACTCACTTCAATATGGAACACTATGAAATTCTTATCACTACTCACTTGTTGACACATATTTATGGAATGAAGAAGGCCTGTGGTTGGCTATTCACATACTTGGCACAAACAACATTAAGCTACGTCTACATGTAGCCCTAAGACACGCTACTCGCCACACAACACTCAAGATCTCTCAAAACAGTGGCTGAGCTAGTCTTGAGAAATCTCCCATCACTAGTTCATACAACTATTGCAGGCAGGTACACGAACATACAGGACCTGGGACCAGGTGTCACTACTGGAGGGGTAGGAGTTTTTCTTCATCCCTACCAAGATGAAAGTGATTACTGGTAATGAATAAAGTTTGTCAGCATTACATTCTGTTTCTCACCGATAACAAGGCAGCAGTGGAATAAACAACACTTGAATTGTAGTCATTTATTATCATGTCCTTTACAAAAGAACTCTGTACAGTATAAAATATCAATTTGTAGCCATTTCACATCTTTAAACAGACACTGATCCAAGAAAGTATGACACAAAGAAGAAAACTGACACTGAGAATATTACAGTTAATAACTAATTTATTTACAATAAATATATTCTGCCTATAAATTGTGAACAGAAATATAATTTGAAAATGAACAACATTGAGAAGATTACACAATAACATGCTACTACATTTCTATGGAGGGCAAAATGTTCTCAACAAGTCTTTAAAATAGGAATGTGAGCCATGATCAAAACCAACAAGTCCAACATACCAGCCATGTGTTTACATCATCCCTACAGCAAATTAAAGAATAACCACTTAATTTTAAATGATCTCCGTTTGTGAACGTGTGCATACCGCGCAGCAACCTGCCCTGACTTCACATGGGAGCAATTTTAAATTTATGGTGGTAGGCCTTAGTAAATGAAGTTACTCCTGATGTATGTAACATTTCTCCAAGCTCGCCTTTTTCTTCCCATGCAATATTCAAATAATTCCTGCAGTCCAGTTCGTACCCATTTCACATCTTTAATATAACAACTCGTAAAATCGGTATAACAATCGATTTTACAAATATTCTCGCTGCGAAATGAAATTCTCTAGCTGGTAGGCAGTTCAAGTTGGTCTTTGGTTGGAGAAGGAAAGCAGTAAGCGGCGATTTGTCTAGGTTTACGTCTGAAGGTTATTGTTTGCTAGCCAATCGTGAGCCTGATTTACTCTATAAAACATGATTCAAGTGCAATTAGAGAAGCACTGGAGGACCTTGGGAGTGATGAAAGTGAAGACGGATTGGTAATGCAGAAGATATTCATGATGATTTATTGTTAGACAACTTTTCTTCTGGAAGTGGGGAAGAATATGACCCTAATTTAGATACCCATGACTATAGTGATGCGTCAAGTAGTGAGCATACAATCCAAACGTGCTAACCCTACCAGGCACGTCTAAACGTAATGACAAATCACGGACTCTCTCTCCGAGTCCTTTTACCTGTGACTTTTATTACTCCTTGAAGTTTCTATTTTTATATATCATTGTGCTTGTAATTATATTTGGCATCTTTTGTATATCTTAGAATTTTATTTCAGATAATGTAATGGTTGTGACCAACCTCAAAATTGGAATATCTTTTGATTTTTTTAAAAAAATATGACCTATTATCCATTACACTTTTACTGGACACTTGTAAGTAAAACATCCTACTGTTATCTTATTCCCTAATTCTTCCTGAACAAATTGATATATAATCTGCGATATGTAGTTACAAATTTGTATTTATTAGAAATGTTTAAAAATGTATCTGCACGCTGCCTCAGCACTTAAGAGTGAAACGTTCAGCACTTGGAGGGTTAAACTTGACACTGAGCTGGGGATTTTAACCTTCAATGGTGAGGGGAGTATCAGGACATGCAGGGCTCTCCCGATGCCATATGCCAATACAAGTGCTGTACTATACATCAGTCTAAACAACTTATCCAGAGTTAATAAATGTCCTAGAGAAGAAGCCTATGAGGATTTAAGGTCCAGTTCAGAATACAAAACTGGAACAAGAGGTCATTTTAAGTATTTAGGAAGTTTATTCTCCTAAGATGTTGTTTACTACATGAAACTGAATCAAAGTAAAGCAAAACTAATGCAGTGAAGAATTATATTCTGTAAGAAAGGAGTCGGCTCTCGAATGAAACTATCTTTACACTGGTTTGTTTTCAGACTGACTTCACTGTGTGGGGTGAAAGCCGGGTGGACTCAGGATATCTTATTCATAAGCTGGAAGTGACTTTCATGAACAGGTGGGAACTTTAGCAGGAGGGTACTTGGACCGAGGAGACAAAGGCTAAGATAGGAATGAAGTAGATGTGTATAAAACAGCTTCAGTGGTGGCATCATGTGAGGTGATCGGAGGAGGATAGGTAACCTAGGAGAATAATGCACTCGATCCTGGATAGTAAGATAAATAGAGGGAGACCAGAATGACTATGGTTGTTTATAATGATATGTAGTATGGACCTAAATGAGGTCACAGCGTTAGCTGTAAATAGAGGATTGTGGAGGCACCTCGTTAATTCAAAGAGACCGGCAGACTGAATGCTGAAAGGCCTTCGAGGGTACCAGTTGGCTCATCAAATCTTGGAACCCTTTCCCTTGTTTTTTGTCTTCCTTTTGCATGTGTGGCCATTTTTAACATATTCCAAACTGGACTTAGAAGTCTGTACCAATCACTCTGGTCTGGGTTTTTTCAAACAATTTTCTTCTCTGCACTCATTAGCATTTCTGCATTAAGAGTGAGTTGACTTGGTGGTACATTAATTTGATATATAAAGGTCCTTGCACAGGTTATCTTCCTATTAAAAAAAAATAACAGCCTTGTTTTCATTAATACAAAAAAGTCAACCGATTAGTGTTGCACATATTTTTCATGCAAAAAAAATTTAAAAATTACAGGTTAAGTGGGGTAGAACATGTTACTATCATCACCTTCAGTCAATGCACAGAAAAATCAACCATTTTCAAGGTGCAACGCCACTTATTAACAAACAATGTGAACAATATAACATATGGGGAAAGAGAAATGAACATCATGTTACTGTGATTTGGGGAGAAGAGAACATGAAGGTTCAAGAACAGTTGGATGTGGTGAGCGGGAAGATCGGAGAATGTGGATTGAAAATAAGTGTAGAAAAGAGTAAAACTCTTGTTATGAATAGAGGGGAGAAAAAAGGGAAAGGTCAGATTAGACTTGCAGACAAGCCTGTGGAAGTAGTGGAGACGTTCAAGTCAGGAAGGGATGAGATCTGGGACACCAAAACCCACACAATATTCAGTAGTGGGAAGTCGAGGAATGCACAAGAAGGAGTAGCATTTATAGTACGAAAACAAGCCAAAGATGATGTACTACAGTTTTTGGCAGTAAATGAAAGATTGGCAACACTGCGTGTTAAAATGCGGTTCTATAACAATCGTAAATGTAAGCAACAAGAATGAGGAAATGGTGGAAATACAGGCAAGAATTCAAGCTGCCAACAGAGCATACTTTGCAGTACTACCACTTTTCAGAAGTAGAGATATAAACCAGAGCCTAAAAGTTATGCTATACAAAACCCTCATTCGCAGTATAGTGATGTATGGAAGTGATATGTGGACCCTCCCAAAGAAAGCCGTGGAGAAGATAGATTCCTTCGAAAGGAAAATCCTGAGGAGAATTTATGGACCAATATGCGTACAAGGGGAATGGAGAATTAGATATAACAATGAACTATATTCCCTGTATGGGGAGGCACCCCTGTCGCATGCCATTCGAATGAAGAGACTTAAATGGGCAGGTCATCTAATTAGGATGGAAGAACACCGAATCCCAAAGAAGGTTTTCTTAGGAGACTTTGGAGGAGGAAGGCCACGTAACAGATGGGAAGATGGTGTACATCAGGACGCAGCACACATCCTCAAGATCCGGAATTGGAGAGTAGCTGCACGAGATCAACAAGTTTGGCGGAGAGCAACTAGGGAGGCCATGACCCGAAAACGGGCCGTCGCGCCATAGGTAAGGTAACAAAATTAAAAAAAAAGAAGTGCAAACATGTATAATTATGGCCCTATACTATCAACTGCATGTTGCCAGTATGAAGTTTAAATGAGTTTTGTGAAGCTGGGTATTGCACCAAAAATTTAGTGTCGCATTTTTATATGAGAAGCTTACAGAAATAAGAAGAAACTCTATAATCGTTGAGTAATGTACTACATGCCTACTAAAACTGAAATATATCCGGCAATTTAAACACGGGAAATAAGAGGTTAATTATACAATATAACTACACTAGTTATTCTTGCCTCACTTGAATTGAAAATTTGCCCTCCTGTTTTTCACTGGTAATATTGTGGGTGGTCTGGTATGGCGTGGAAAAGAAATTACCGAGAGAGTTGGCCGTGTGTAGGGTCGTGTTGCTCTGAGCTTGCATTTGAGAGATACTGGATTCGAACCCCACTGTCGACAGCCCTGAAGATGGTATTCTGTGGTTTCCCAGGTTCACAGCAGGCAAATGCTGAGGCTGTACCTTTATTAAGGCCACGGTCGCTTCCTTTCCACCCCTAGCCTTTTTGCATCCCATCGTCGCCGTAAGTCGGTGCGGCGTAAAGCAAAAATTGTAAACAAAGAAAATGGAAAAGAAATTACCTTTGCGAGAGGAGAGAAAGCTGAAAATAAGTCATCTCCGCAGAAGGGACATTCAGAATTCTTCCTCGATGGGTGACTTGCTGGTCTCGTGCAACTCCCTAGAACGATACTGGCAGGCGTGCCACCCGATGCTATACAGGCTTCCCTGATGGAACTAGACTGCGCCACGCTGTTGCCGTAGGAAAGCAAACCCCCGAGTTTGATTCGAAGCTGGCAGAGTTTATTGGTCCGTTACAAACACTTAGTACAGTGAACGACCAAAGATGGTTTATTATAACATGTTTTAGGATATATGTTAGGTTTATTAAACTACAAATTTAGAACAAAAGACGACAAACGAAGTGTAAAATTATTGGGAGTTGTGCAACGCTACAACAACACCATGCACTACCCCTGGCTCACGGTAATGTTGCCAATGTGTTGTAGCTTTGAAATCAGATTTTGCACACTTGATAAAGCTTGCATCATTCAAATTCGAAATATTTTGATCTTCTCTTTCAGTTCCTTAATATTTGTATACAATTCAAAGTTAAACATTTTTTAAAAATTAGAATATTATACTGTTTAATTCAAGGTAAAAATACCATATTAGAACTATAATATTTTGATTTTTTTTAAAATACTTAAGCAGATGGAATGCTGCCCGAGCGTAGAATCATTCTGGTGCTAGAAATGAACTCTAGTTGTAACAAAGCGCTCGCCTATCTGACGGCATGTTCTGTGAATGGTGTTCTAAACTTTGACCTGATTTGACACCGATACTTAAACTCTGACGTTCGGCAGGTTTATTAGGCCTAAACCCAGAGTTGATTGACAGATGACAGCAGACGAAATGAGACATTCTACTGGCTACTGGAAATTGGAGACACTAGGCCATTAATTGCAGCTAGGCTTTGTTACAGAACCAAAACTCAAGACATTTGATGAGTGAAACAACGTCCCATTTCCTATGGACAGCACTTACAGTATTTTGAACATTCTTTTACTCTGAATATGACAAGTTAACCCTTTAATGAGAGGAATATTATATTTAATGAACAATACATTGTAAGAAACGGTATGTGGACAGACAATGTTAAATATTTTATTGTCAAATATTCAATTTTAAAAAAAGCGATGAAACGGAAGAATTTTAGTGAAGTGTTAAATCTTTCAAGATTTTTAGATATTATATCTTTGGTGTATGTGTGCTATTTGAAGTATGTATAAGTCAGCCGAAGATGGTCCTAAATGGGGACAAACTACTACTAAATGGGGACAAACTACTACTAACAACAAAACAGGCTATTTAAGACAGACTGTTATAGTGCTGATTAGGTGGAATATCCTTTAAGTAACTTCCTTTGATATTAGGGAATCATCAACACGGAACATGAAGATCATTAATTACGACTATTTCCCAGTTGTCAGTATCAACATTACATTTCTTCATGGTGGCTTTGATGCAGTCTTTCTTTCTCAGACCTCCAATACGGCAGCGGCCCTTTCTTAATTCAGAGTAAAGTACTCGTTTTGGAATGAGATGAATTATGTGTTGTAGCTGATGTCGGGCTACTTGCAACTTTCTCTAGAACGCTGTTATTCAAGCATTTATCCTCCAGGTAATTTTCAAGATACCTTTGAGACATCAAGTATTTATAGGAGGCGCCTGTACATTGTGAATGTCTCACATCCATATAAGAGAGTTGCTACTACAACAGATTTGAACACAAGTAGCCTGGTAGAGCAACTGATGTCATGATCATTGTTACTCTTTGATGCAGTCTCCCAAAAGCTGTCCCAGAACATTTAAGACGGTGATGAACTTCTACATCAACATTGGCTTCCAAGATATGGGAAGCATTCAACGTTATGAAGCAGCTGTCTGTTCATTGTTACATTAGGTGCTTGGGCGAAATTTCAGGAGCCAGCAGGTGTAAATATTTTGGTTTTTGGATGTTCAGTTTGAGGTCCAATTTGTGATATACCTCAGTGAAAGAATCCAACATGGCTTGGAGTTCTTCCACTGATTGTGAAAATATAGCATTGTCATCTGCATAATGAAGCTCCATGATGGATGTCCTGGTTTGCCATCCATGCGGTATGTGATTTGTATTGCTGACTTGCTTATGGACAGGCACAGATGACAGCAATTCTCCCAATTCTGATAGTAGAAACTATGAACAGAAGTGGATGTAACGAATGAGACTTTCTTCTCTATCGTCATCACGTGCCACAGCCTTTGATGTTCTCTTCCTTTCTTTCCAATACTTCTTCACTGTTTTGTTGTGTTTCTTCTCTGTCTCCTCAGACCACAATGAACCACTTTTTTTTGCCTTGGATCCTTTTAACATTTTATTTCTAAACATACCTCTTTCCTTGCTATTACAGTATTTTAATTTGCCAATACCAGTATCCGATATGATAACGTGTTGACTGATTTAGTTTTCTTTTGGTCCAGGTATCCATACCCGGTCGATACTAAGCAGTGGAGGTGCGCACGCACTTCAATGGCATGTACTTTATGGGCTTAACAAATCAGCGTAACTGAAGTAAAACCTGAGTGTATTTGTTAAAAATATTGTGTAACGAAATAAAACATCATGCAATACCATACCTAGTTTTATACAATCACCCAGGCTGTATGGAGATTTAGTTACCCTGTAAAATATCCCTTAATCGATTGAATAGCTGGCGAACATCTAGCATCTGAGTTTTTGGCCATAATATTCAAAGGAAAAAATGCGACAATTATGCCAGTAAATATTGCACATAGTATGCAACATGCCAAAAACTCTCTCTGCTCTTTACACTACTGTCAAGGAATTTAAAAAATCTTAAACCTACCAAGCAATCCAATGTCTAAAAAGAGTCATCCTACTGGATGAAGTACCTCATGGGGTTGGAAATAAAGGTTTCAGATCTCTTCATGGGGTTGTAGTAAATTATGCAGTTCACTGTCTGGTACTTCAGGGTCTCAACGATGCAGCATAAAATAAATTAAAATATAAATATGGTTCTAGTGCATGCAAATATCACCCACATTACTTGATTCAAGAACTGACAGGAAAGCAGTATGATTTCTTCTGCATAATTTCCAACAAAAAAGTAGGTCTGGGACAATGAGACCTGTCAGTGGAGAGATGAATAAGCTTGAGTGGAGTTTAGGATAGATCAAAAAGGTTGTCATTCAAGAGGATAAACTGAGGCAAATATAGAGGAATAATTTACCTCAGGAGATGTTTGAAACAGTCACTCAAGAGCCTGCAATGCGGATCAGTGGTGACTTGACATGCATTTAAGTTTCAAATGAGCTCTTATCTGTTGAACATCTGACCATGAAGTACAGCACTTACAATATTACACTTCTAAATTAAAAACACTATTAATGAAACATCAGTTCATAATAAATATGTACAAGTTTATCAAAATATACTATGTGATGTGAAACAGAAAATAACAATAACTAACATTGACTAACCTATTAGTTCTCCTTTCAGCTCATTAAACTAGTATTTTCAAAAACAAATACACCACAAGAAATAATTATCTCTCATATATCTACAGTAACATTCATTCTGGAACAGGATATCTTACATTATCTCTTAAAAATACAGTTATAAAGACAGAGGTATAATTCAGAAAAGTAGCTATATAAAAATTAATTGAATAATTTACACACTGCTAACCAAGAGGTATGCAATTCCAGGCTGCATGTGCTTCTTGTTTCCAGAACACAGCATGTGGACGATCACAGGTGGATAACAAATCTCTAAACCTGCAGAGGAAAAAGAAAGCCATGTTTCATCTTGTTACCAAACATACATGTTAATGACATTACATCTCTCAGTTTCTTACATTTAGTATATTGCCAGGAACCACGAGTCATGTGAATTGTACCTTTCAATGGACAGCTAATACATAGGTTGGACTCATACGGGATGCCTAAGGCACTATACAGATGCCAGACCTTCACTGTCAATTTTGGTCTCAGTTCAGTCCTGTGGTATCGTATAATGATAGCTAGCGTACTTTTATACAGTATAAAAGTTACATCTCCTAAATACATTTACAGTCTTACTAACAAATGGTGTATACAAGGTTTATACACAGTTTATGTACAATTTGTTACTAATAAACCGTGTATAACCCTCCTGTGTATACATCTGTTATAGTTATTCACTGAGTTACAGACTAGGACCCTTGTATAAGCACTGTATAGCAGCAAGTAATGAAAAAGAAACTAATGATCAGTTTATTTTACTGTCTGCAGTAACATAACCATGGTGAAATATCAGACTTATCCATTGAGCACATATTGAAAGAACGGAAAATAACGATGATCTCCACGGTATTTTTAATATACAGTAGACGACAGAACATTTTGAGGTTATGGGGCTGGAAATGTTCATAAAATAAAACACTTTTAACACACTGGAGACGGCCATATTGGAATGTGCTACCCTCCAGAAATCGCACGGTTTTTAATGGTTTCTGTAATTTTTTCAGTGCTACGGTAGACCATGATTATAACAACTTTTGGAATATTTAGAAAGATCGCATTATCTTTGCAAGTTATAATCTCATTCCGTATTGACGGTTATCAATTTACAAAAGAAAATATTTAAAAATCCTCCTATCAATACAAGTCAAGTCATCTGTTAGATGAAGCAAAGTCTATACATGTTTCAGCCTAATCTCAAGGCCATCTTCAGTAGCAGAACAGTAATTACATAATACACAAACAAATTAAAAATCGTAATGAAGTGAAGTGACAATGATCATGATTAGTGAATATTGAGGTATAAAGTCCTCTCGTCTAATAGATCGTTCTTGAATTGTCAATTAAAACTGCTGACTTAAAATGAAGACACTGTGCTGAGGAGTGTAGTGAGACCGTCAATACTATGGGTTAAAACGTGTGTAACATCTGTAATGAGAAAAAGGAAATATGAATGGATGAAGAACAAGTTAAAAATGATGTACGAAAAGAAAACTCATATAACTTACTTGTAAACAAAAGTTGTCGTCTCGAATGGAGATGACCTTGTCAGTCTCAAGTCACATTGCCCGTGTGTGGCTTACTGTGTATCTGTATCGATGTGGTTGGGAGGGGCGAGGAGGGAGGGACGATGTGAATCACGGAAGGAGTGTGTTGATGGAAGGGCGGGTCTTGTTCTAGAATGTCAGTAGTGAAACTCATTTTTACTACTGAATTAATCGCAGATGAGCGGGACAAAGGTTTCCAATAAAATATTTTTCTTTTCATTGATTTCATTCAAGTTGTATCTGGGATTGTTATATTGGTCGATATCTATATATATATTCTCTAGTATATTAAGTAAGGGGACCTTTCTGTTCGTAATGCAGGATCTTTAAATCTTGATCAATTGTTGTGTATTTATGATTTTTCTCTCTACAATGTTCGCTCATGGCTGAGTAGTGATTATACTTTAGGGCACTGAGGTGTTCAGAGTATCTTACACTGAAGCTGCGGCCTGTTTGCCCAATATAGGTTGAAAGACATGATTGGCATTTTATTGTATATCCCAGAGTTTGAATATTTTTGGTGGCTGTTGACAGTTTGAAAATTAAAAAACGTTTTCACATTGGTGTGAACAGTCTTGAAAGCTACTTTTAACTTGTGTTTTTTAAAGATGTTTGAAATAGGATATATGTTATTATTATTGAAGGTAAATGTGGTGAACTTCTCTTTAGGGGAAGATTCTTTTTCTAAGGTGGTCTTGGGTTTACTTTAAAATTTATTGAGAATTTTATTCACGAAAGCTTTACTGAAACCATTACCTTTGGCTATTGCATAAATGGTGTTGATTTCCTTTCTAAAATTCTTACGGGATAACGGAACATTGAGAGCTCTGAAAATCATACTATTGTAAACTGCCTTCTTCTGTGTCCCTGGGTGTAGAGAAGTTTGGTGGATTGTGTTTATTGTGTGAGTGGGCTTCCTGTAAATATTAAAAGAAAGGGTTTTGTTCTGATTGCGGGTAATAGTTAAATCGAGATAATTAAGGGAATTGTTGTTCTCAGATTCTATCGTGAACTTTATGTGCGGATTCAGATTATTAAGTAATTCAAGGACGGTGTTATCAGTAATGTGAGAATCCAGGATAATAAAAGTATCATCCACATACCGAGTCCAATGTTTGATCCCATTAATTTTACTTATAATAAGAGTGTATTCAAGGAAATCTACGTAAATATCAGCGAGGATTCCCGAGGCCAGTGACCCCATAGGAAGACCCTCCTGTTGGTATATGATGTTGTTAAAAGTGAAGAACCCATTATTTAATGTGAACTTGAGAATCTGAACAAACTCTTCTATCTCCCCTACGGTCAATTTACTGAATTTGGAAAGGTTGTTTTTACTATTTCGATGGTTTTATTGACGGGTACATTCGCGTACATATTGACTATGTCAAAGGAGTGAAGGGTGTAATGTTTTGGTACCGTGAGATTTTTTATTCTATTGCACAATTCCAGGGAATTTTTAACTGACGTGTTAGCTTGAAGGAAGTAATGTGTTTTAAGAATATTGTGAATATATTGGGATATTTTGTACGTCGGACTACTTCTGAAGTTAATAACGGGCCTTATGGGTACATCCGCCTTGTGAATCTTCGGTAACGCTTTCGCCGTGGGTAACTTGGGATTCATGATGATCAATTTTGATTTTTCTAGGTCATTAAATAAGAACAAAAGGTTCTTAATTAAAGCTTTCAGTTCTCTTTGTATTCTATTAGAGGGATCTTTTTTTATTACGTTGAAAGTTATTGTTAGTAAAGAAGGATTGAGCTTTATTTGCGTAGTCACTTTTCTTCATAACTACAGTAGCATTACCTTTATCTGCTTTAGTTACCATTAAATCGTTATCCTTAATTTTCTTTTTGAGATTGCGTATGTCGGTGACTTGTTCTTTATTGGGTTTACCAGTACCGGCATGTTTCGGATCGAAGGAAGAAAGTAACTTTCGCTTAACTTCATATCTAACCTCATTTTGAACGTCTGTAGGTAACCTATTAACCGCTAATTCAGATTCAGCCAACGTAATAATTAAATCGTCGTGGTTGAAGGACGTATCGATTCCGCATAATTCTGCGGTCTGGGGTATTGTGAGAAGCTTTTATTAAGCTATTCAATTTCTTATCAAGAGTGCTTTGTTTTTTCAGTAAAACCTTATCGAGTCTATTAGTGACGTGAGCCTGAAAAGAAGTCCATTCAAGAGGACTCATCTAACAGATGAGTTGATTTGTATTGATAAGGAGGATTTTTAAATATTTTCTTTTGTAAAGTCACATTATCTTCTACAAAAAAAAAAAAGAGTTTTAATTATCATAATAGTGCAGTGATTTTAAATATAAATTTATGAAGATAAGAAGTTTTACAAACGAAAAATCTGACGCAGCTATGGATGCCAGTTCGGTTAATACTTCAAAATCCGTCTAAAATTATGGACACATCTACTGAAACACACTAATACAGATTCTAACCTAATTGGTCAATTGGCACAGGTAGCCTTGTTTACAACCAGTAATTTGCTTTCCCACTGTTCGTTGTTTGACAGCAGGGTTGCATCGAGTTGCTGCAGGTTGTCATCTGTATACGGGAAACAGCCACATTCTTAGGAAGCGGTATAAAACAGTATTGCAGCACCCACTTCTGTAAGCGGTATAAAACCACATTACACTTCACGCCAATTTGAAATTAAGCTCATTATCTACATTTACTTGCCTCAAGCACGCTAAATATTCGCAGGAATTACACAAACATGCCTGCCTCTCAAACACACACTCTTCCTGTCCGCATGTACCGTACGTACTTTCCCGCCCATTTCACAGCTGAGAGTCACCGACGATGCAGCCCCAGGTTATGTAGGAACATGGTTGTGTTATCAATACCTTGAAAGAAGAGCTCCAGACTTATGTTCATAACTAGTACATTTTATGTTTATAGAAGCACTCAACTTTATCTTAGTTAAGTCAGAGCTAACTGAAACGGCAGCTACTATTTTTTAGCGACAGTGAAAACGTGCCCGTAGATTCTCTGAGCTCTGTCAGCAGCAATGAAATCGTGCGTCTGTAGTTTCTACGAGCGGCGTCTCCAATGTGTTAAGAGGGAGAGTGACCCATGGAAGTTTTAAATATAAATATAAATTTACGAAGGAGTATGCTCGAATTGTCATTAACAAAGTCAGAAGTGACTTAATGAAAGATCCTAGAGTTGGCCTTATATCCTGCGAACTTGAAGTTTTCATAGCATAATGGACATGAGTGTAGGAAAGGTTATGATTTATTATCAGTGACAATTATCACTATGGAACATTTCTTCTTAATATGAGGATCTATTGTGTACCCTTCTGCCTTTGTTCTTTGAACTAAGGACCCGTACGCACAAGCACACACTTGTAAATTGCACAGCCTTCACAAACACAATGCACTTCACTTATCACTGATTTTTATTGGATCAATATTATATTACTGATAAAATGAACACTGCAGTGCATACGACTGTCTGGAGATTTATATGCACACTCTTTGAGAGATCCCTACTCGCAAAACATCCAGCCAGCAGTGTCACGTGTAAAACCTAAACAAACGAGACGTTCTTCCGGTTGTAAATTAAGAATTAAGCGAGATAAAGACTTGAGGTTTGTTTTAAAAATAACTTCCGTATCCGGAGACCGTTTGCCTCGCTTTGACCCCTCGTGTAAAGTTAATAGTAAACACGTTGGCCAGCGACTGACTTTTTCGTGATTGCATATGACTGTAAGGAAAGACACATACCGAAATTTAAAAAAAAAATTAAAATCAAACTTATCTACGTTGAGCCGAAATGTTTCGTTACCAGCAGTGAAAAAATTACAAACACAGTGAAGATGTAATGGGAGTTATGACATGAAAGGTTTCATGCAATGAAGATTCTTTATTTGACGTAACTTTTCGTTATATTAATATTTTCACACTCGATTACTCTTCAACATTATTTTGTTAACGGCATTAGATGCAGCTTGAAATTCTGTACATAACTGGATATTCACCTATTTCAACCGATAACATTCATATTTATATACAGATCGACCTAACCAGCAAAAGTGACCATGGATGTGAAGAAATATGTCGGTGAACTGCAGGAAGAAATTCCTACGGCTTCGAACGAGTGCATACGTGGTAATATCGTGCGTATACCACGTTCATTAGTAAGAAAAATATGCAACGCTCATACAGGGTTTATTCAATGTATAACTATACAAGTGTTAAACAACTGTATAAGACTATTACAGTTTATTGTCACCAACCTCAGTCATTCCGTGATCACAAGCAGTGGTCACCATTCAGTCGAACTGGTTGTTAAAATTACTGCAGTTCAGAGAACCACTTGTTAAATTTAAAATTGAACTTTGAACTTTCTGACAGAAAAGAACACCACTTTCAAATTTGATTTTGCTATTGTAGAATATTGCAAAAAAATGGAGAACAATCTTAACTAAATGCAAAATTATTATCATGTTACTGTTATGTTCTGTCAACCAAACAAATGAACAAAGAATAATGTGTTTATTGGGCCAGCTTCATTTCGACAACACTGGCATCAAGAAGGCATCTACAAACACTGTAGTAGCTTTTATAATCTTTGGGTAGAATTGGCAAGTATTGAAATTGCTCTACACATAACTCTATAAAAGCATGTTACATCAAAATTTTTATTTATTTAATAAGCCATTTTTGATACTGAAATTACAAAGTAAGTTTTAGAATTTTCTAATTGGAGCCTGAAGAGATTTATGAATATCACCAAGATAACGAATTTGCATCGAACTTGGTCAAGTATCTAAGATTTCGAGTTAATGTGCGTAGAAGCTCGTAAGGATAAATATGAATTACAAAGGAGGACAATCCGGTGAACCCATTAGCTAAGGACTAAAGAGGTTACATGCACTGCACGATACTGTGTTAGCCTGTATATTCCAGTACTGCAGCTTCACAGTCTGAATATTGTTGGTAACAGTCCAATAACAACTTCGCTCTGATCAATCTCGCTGTACGTTTCATATCTCGAGTAGTGAGTACTTCTAATGGGTTTTCTTTCACTGGCCTCTGACAAGGTTTCTCCTACAGAGTGAAATGCTGGACTTGCACCACTAATGCAGAGATGCCAATTTTCAAGAAAAGCAATTCGTAATACAGCCGTTAGGGCACGTGGGGGGGCGGACGTCAATCCCCCCCCCGAGATCTTACTAACTTACATATCACTGAAAAATCAATGAACAACATATATTTCAACCAGACGTAACATATTCAAAGACTGGCACATAAAGAGTGTATGACTCTTACCCGAGAAAGTGACAGGTGATCTGCAGTACATATCTGAGTGGAGGTTGAAAGATCATTTCTTTTGTTGTGTACTGTAGTTGCTTCCTTAGCAGCTTGTACTTCCTGTTTGCTAAACGTATACTGGTGACATGCTTTTTTCTTTTGATATCATGTGCATCCTTTGCACTAAGAGAGCCAGGGGGGTGAAAGTCTAATGGGGCTTATGGTTCCAATCTGTAGCTAGCTTCAGCTAGTTTTAGTCTCTACTTTTAGATGGTGTTGGAGGTCATTCATCACGTGTAAATAGTTATATACACATTCCGTAGATGGCACGCAAGTAAGCATGAAAGGAGCGATGTTAATAATTAAAGGCAGTTTGTCTCGAAGTGAAGTATTTCAAGTATTTCAAGTCTAACCTCAATCAGTGGGCACTTCTCACAAACGTCAAGCATTGTGGAGATAATATTGTTGGATTGCATCGGATTCGACTTTACCCAATCGAATAACCTTGTTCGAACGATTTTAATCGATAGTTCCCATGATGCTACAGTATTTGTGTTGTTTGAATTGCAAGTGCTCACGTGCTTGTTTATTTGAAATATATCTTCGCCAGTCCTCCTGAAATCCTGTACACATCAGGGGCTGAAAGCTGAATGGTTCTATTAATGTAGTTCTATACATTTTCTGTCTCAGTGCATTTAATTCTGTTATTTTTATTTTTATGTCGTACTTGGATATTGATGTGATACCCCATTCTCTTGCATATGGTGTGCCCTGCTGTCTTGCTTTCAAAGGGATTTCTTATTTGTTATAACATCAGTAATTTAAAGATAAAAACTTCATTGTTCCGTATTGAAATTATTGATGTTAAAAATTGATTTGCGTCGTATATTTTTATATACGTACTTAACTTCCCGCAACCGTGACGTTTGACCGCAGCGCATGACCTTGAATCACCAGGAGCTAGCAGCTTTCTACTACAAATCTATTCGTCTGCGACTTCTAGTTTTTTGATCTTCGTATATTAGTTGATAGTGTTGTGACTTTGTGCATACAGAATGTGGTGTCGTGTCTTTGTGCCTATCAAAGTGTGAAACTGACCTCCAACATTCATAAACATTGTACATCTTTTTACGGCTGATGATGACCTGGACTAAGGTCGAAACCGGTCCCATTTAAATAGGAATGTGATTACTGCATTTCCTTCTTTTAAGTATTGAATAGGCTCCTCACTTTCATCTATCCTGTCCGACCTCCCTTGGTCAACTCTTGTTCCTTTCCGACCCCGACGCTATTAGGTTTCCGAGGGCTAGGGAGTCTTTCATTTTCACGCCCTTCGTGGCCCTTGTCTTCCTTCGGCTGATATCTTCATTTTTCGAAGTATCGGATCCCTTCCATTTTTCTTTTTTTCCCACCCTCCATCCCCCAGGGGCTCTGAACTTCGGAGCGTGGGTTGGCGACCACGGGGCCCTTAGCTGAGTCCTGGCATTGCTTCCACTTACTTGTGCCAGGCTCCTCACTTTCATCTATCCTGTCCGACCTCCCTTGGTCAACTCTTGTTCTTTTCCGACCCCGATGCTATTAGGTTTGTGAGGGCTAGGGAGTCTTTCATTTTCACGCCCTTCGTGGCCCTTGTCTTCCTTTAACCGATATCTTCATTTTTCGAAGTGTCGGTTCTCTTCCTCTTTTTTCCTCGAATTAGTGTTATATAAAGGATTGTTGCCCAATTGTATTTCCTCTAATTACAATAACCACCACCACCACCACCACCACCACCATCACCACCCTCTAATAAACGTTCCCCACCCCCTTTCTCTATTTATCATTTCTTTATCAATTACTACGGCAAGTTGTTTCGAGTTGAACCTCGTATTTCTTTCATTATTTCTTCCTATTTTTAAATATATTTTTATTTGGCTTTATTCTTTTTTAACATTTTAAATTATTTTAAAACCTATATATCCACTTTGAATTTGACGAAATTAAATCCTACACTGTTTTCCTAAGACTTCACTCACGTCACCTTTTACTCTTCGGCCGGAGAAACAAATGCCTACAAGACCTGCCTAGCAACGACTTTACATAATTGCATACTTGATCTGCTTATGAACTTCAACTATATTTGTTTTCGGCGCAAGATAGTGATGTTCTGTTTACTCTCTTGACTGTGATTATTGTGTTTTGAACATTAACTGAATTGCTACGATATGATACAATGTTAATTTTTTGCCTGTGTTCAATATATTAGTTGTTTTAAGATCTTCGCTAATTGGCTGATGATGACACTTGAAATGTGTTGAAACCGGTCCCAATAAACCGGTTGTAACTACTTTTTAGTTCAACTTACTGTAAGGTTAATACTTTATGTTTAATCTCCTTCAAACATGTCCTCCTTAAATTGTTAGCAGAGGTATACATATCTTTGTGTACCTCTGTATCACGCTGCTCTCATTGTGGCTATTTTCCTCCTTCCCCCTCCACTCGCTCCCTATTACTAGCGATAACGGCGGGGCCTTGACTAGTGTTGTGGAAGCCATTTTGCATTTTGTTTCCTGTCCTTGTACGGGACGGACGTGCCATGTGAGGGTTTATATTAATCCAGGGTTTTCCCTGGTTTTTTCCCCCTTTTGGGGTGTAATTTTGGTACGTTCTGACCATTTTTTTTAACTATTCTTATTCTGTTTACGTAAATTCTACTTGTGTTATATTATTCTGTTCTGATTCTCCTTCGGACCCGTCATTCTCGCTAGTCCATAACTGACCCCTTTTCAAAAACTCATTTTCTTCTGGTTCCCGATTTATTTTTCAGTGGTCAGCTATGCTAATTTAACCTTCCCTTTATGCAAGGTACCAAAGTTGTTCTATTGAATGAATGTAATTCTGTATAGGGTTATACCCATTTCTAACTTGGCAAGCTAAATATGCCTAACAGATCTGTAAGTTTAAACCTCTAACACCAACCATCCTGGGTAGTAAATTGTTATTTCTTAACGGAGCTGAGAAAAATGAATTCCAATCCGTACAACGGTGTTTGGTTACTCGTTGACCGTCTAATTTTAATTTTTGTTCGCGGTTGTCTTGGTGACATTTATTGTCATTGAGATTGATTGACATTGTTCGATTGAAGGAGATGACTGATGTTTTTTGCTGGAGACTGACACGGCTATGTTTACTGTTGGTTCTTGTGAACTTGACTTGGAATTTTGGGGAATTATTATTATTATTATTATTATTGATTTCTTTATTTCTCCCCGGTACCTGATTTCTTATGGTGAGATCCGTGCGATCTCTATGGTGATTTGGTACGTGAAGTGTTGAATTTGGGAGTAACTTCTCCGTTTCCTGTAAGGCTCTGGTTGAGTTGGTGTGGTATTTTATTGTAATTACTCCTCTGCGCTTGTGACGCCCTTCTGATTATGGGCATATGATCTAACCTATGAAATATTATATCGAGTGGTTTTTCCTGCTCACGCCGATAAGCTCCTGAAGTATTGGAAAATGTATTACCGTGTTTCCCCTTTTCTGGTCACCACTGGCCCTGTGGTGTCACACATTGAAATTATTTCTTAAAACTGTATTCTGCTTATTCTCATGTTAACCAATTTGTTTTGTGCCTGTGCTGTACCTCTGGTTTGTGAGGTTTCACATGTTTCGCGTTTTGGGGTCTTCCCTGTTTTCTGTGTCCTGTTAATTTATGCAGGTATTTCCAGATTAACATCGTGGTAAGGATAGAATTCATTTCTCTCCTTGTGATTGTGAATTCATGTAAATTATTATTAGCTCCACCCTTTGAAACTTTAATTTTGCAAACCTCTTAGTTAATCTTCGTTTAGTTCAACCTGTGTAGTATTTCATTTGGTGTTTAAATTAAATTTCTATATTCCTAAACCTCGGCTTTATCCTTTCGTGTTTATGAAAGTGCACTAATTGCTAAATTACTATGATACTGTAATACTATTGGTCACGGTTGCCAAGATCCAAAAGCACCTTCTACATACCATCCTCGAGGTAAGTTGTTTTTTTTTTTTTTTTTTTTTTTTAAACTTGCATTTACTTATTGCTTTAACTGTTTCTATGTGGTGACTCTGAGTGTTAAATTACTTGGACCTTCTGGGTGCATTATCTTCGGTAAACGCTGTGCACCGGGGTACTTACTACCATTGAACTGTCACTTGACTATCGCCTACTACGTCACTGTGTCTCGAGACTTACCAGTTACATTGGTACCAAAGGATTATTTACTAGTGAGTCGCTCTGAGCTTCTAGTGTTATGTTTGTTGACCTAGCTCCTTATTGTGCTAAAAGTGTTTTCATATCGTTGTACCAAACTCGTTCTAATTTATGTACTGACCTAACCCGTCCATCACTGCGTGTCTATAGTCAGCCTTAGTGTAGCAGTGCTACGGATACTGTCTGAGTTTCTAATTGGTCCTCACCGTATACTTGTAATCAATCTAACTGTAACTGGGTATATCTCTTGGTATTTTAACTAACTGTCGTGACACCCTTAAGTGTAACCCAAACCTAACGTTAAAATAATTGCATTGTCACTGTTCTTATTAACGCACATCACAGTGTCATTGTATTTAAGTGTGCAGCACGTTACATTACTACGGAGTATTGAAAGGTGGATCCTTCCCTATAATATTGTACATCTTATTTCTCTATTCAATACGGAACAATCATGAAGTTTTTAACTTTAAATAACAGTTTACCTGTTATTTTCATTTTGTCCAAAAGTAGCAGGCATATAAATGCATGTATATATGAAGGGAAATTATAGGAGAGTTTGTGTATATTCGTAACTCATAATTCATAAATGACAGTAATAATAATAATAAAAGAAATAACAGAATATTTCAAAGAAGGATTTAGAACATTCGATGTTTCTTGGGGAGCTCGTAAGCCAAGAGCTTTGTGTCTCAATATTGTGAAACATTGTGTAAGTGAAATACGCACTTCTTTTGGGTTGGAAATATACAGAGTCACGTGTAAAGAGCATAGAAACAGTTTCCAAAGTGTTCTGGTGTAATTGGTGTCAGAGATTTTATGTTGTATGTATTATTGTATATAATGATGTGTGAATATTCTCGATGTTAGAATATAATTAGTGTTCAAACGTTGCCAATCTGATTATACGCTCCCAGAACTCCGAATCCAAGTCCCCAGCCTGTTGTACATCCCTTAGGGTCACGACAGGTGGTATGAATGATTACTGAGAAATCCGAAAATAATATCCTGAGAATTCAAGTTGTAATGGCATTCCTTGTGTAACCTTTTGAACACTTCATACACAGAGGTTTAAAAATCAACAAAAAGTCGTAATTTGTGGTGTGTTATTTGTAAAGGCATAATTATGATGGGTAATTCGTAATTATTATGATTGAATCGTAATAGTTGGCATCTCTGCTAATGAATACCAACAACAATTTTTACCCTAATTCACGCAGTGGTCCTGCACTCTATCTGGGCGGTCCTTTAAAACATAAAAACATACTTATGTGGCATTAACATAGCAAATGGGTGTGGATATTTCTGTGGGTTATTTCATTCTAAACTGCATGTATGCTCTGTTTTTGATACGACTAACAGTTTACCTGTTATTTTCATTTTGTCCAAAAGACAGAAGAGCATTTTTCTGGAAAACTGCTAGTTAAATGCACACAGACAATTTGGAAAAAATTTAATTATAAATCCTGCTTATATGTTTCTTTTTTAAAATACAAAACAGTTATTTTGTTTTCCACTGGATAAAGTACTGCTCTTCTACGTGCTCCCCTGATGAACTAATGGTGAAAGAATTCCTGTGTGCTTCCCTGGGTTGTACACAATCTCTTTCAGATACCCCCAGAAAATTCAATTTTGTCGGATAGAAGTGGCCATTCTACAAGTTTCCAGTTTACAATCCACTGATCTGCAATCTTATCATCCAGCCATTCGCTAAGTGTATGAGCTTCCTCTACCTGGCACAACAATGAACTGTGTCCATTAGTAATTACAAATAACTGTCTACTGTGACGGCACTGACCACCCCCCACCCCAACTGACACCATATGTCCACACGACTATTAACACTACGTAGAATTTTGCTTCAACATAATATGGTGCAATGACTCAGTATCTTATGAGCCAGTTCATTATAAGCTATACATTTTGTTTTTGTTCCGTATTGAAGTGCAATTATAAGAAATAAATAGACAAGAGAGTACACCTTTTCAATACAATACATCCAATAAGTGATATTACATCAGTCTTGGGACTAGTTTCAGCCACTTAGTGGCCATCTCCAGCCAAATAAAAATTAAACAGATCATGTGATAACTAAACATGTATAACAGACAAAGACAATGTTGCAAATATAATTATAACATTAATTACATATAATAACAAAATTTATGGTTAAGATCTTCTTGTCGTGATGGAAAATCTACCTGTTTTCTAGTCTCTGACCGGGTCAGGGATGTAATGAATGAACCATATATAAGCTGTTAGTACAATGGGGTTGCCACTCCCAAGGTGATTTATGAATGACTGATAGATGTTACGAAATGAGAATGGAGAGTGTTGCTGGAATGAAAGATGACACAGAAAACCGGAGTACCTGGAGAAAAACCTGTCCCGCTTCCGCTTTGTCGTATGTAGGAATTGTTACATTTCTGGATTCTGAGCCAACAGTGACAGGAATAATAGAGCTAGAAACCTGACAACTTTTGTTGCTATTTTCATTACTATGAACTATGAAGTACTATGAACAACATACAAATAAAAAAACTCAAAAACAAAATTAAACAGAACAATTTACTAATAACTAAATCAGATAAAGGCAGTAATACTGTCATCATAGACAAAAACGAATACACAGCCAAAACCAGTAGATAACACCTTTCAAATCAAAAATAAAGACCCAACCAACAGTATCGAAAGAAATCTTAAAACATTACTAAAAAATACTCACTTTCTTCTAAATGAACAAGAAACTGCAAAACTCATCACAATGAACCCCAGATTACTGACCGCTAAAGCCTACCCGAAAATACACAAAGACAACGTCCCAATGAAACCTATAATAAACTACAGACCGAGTCCAACTTACAAACTGTCACAATTAATCCAAACATTCCTTAAAAGACACTATGTATTTTTAGCCAAAAAAAACCAGTACAAAATTCAATAGACTTCTGTAATATCACAAAAGAAATAAAAATCGAACAACACCACAGACTAGCACCATACAATATAATAAACACGTACCCAAACATACCCACACAAAAACCATAAAAATAATAGAATCTAATCTTAAAAACCACAGCAAACTCAGTATCTATTTTGCTATCAACAATAATTACTTCAAATTTCATGATACCATATATCAACAACAAGGCTTACCAATGGGATCCCCAACATCAGGCATACTAGCCAAAATCTACATAGATTACTTAGAACACCAACAAATCAACAAAATAGACAATATCTGTTTCTGGTGTAGATTTGTAGATGATATTTTGTCATAATAGACAATAGATATACTAATGAAACCAAAATATTAGAACAATTAAATGAAATAGATCTGCACATAAAATTCACCATGGAAACAGAAAACAACCATACTATAAATTACCTAGACATATCTATAACCAGGCACGAAAGTCATTTATCATATAAAATATACAGAAAGCCCACACATACGTCCAACACAATAAAAAATAGACTGCATCCACCCTGACGCACACAAGAAAGCAGCATACCATAGTATGATGTATAGAACTTTTAATATACCACTAACACAAGAAGAACTAAACAAAGAACTCAACCTGATTCACAAAATAGCCAGACAAAACAAATACAAAAAAGAAATGATCAACAAAATCATATACAAAATAAAAAATCAACCCAAATCAAAATTAATCAGAACTGACAAAACTAAGAAAGACTATGTACTATTCACTTTGAATAACACCCACATATATCCTATAACGAACATTTTCAAGAAACAAAATCTAAAAATAGCCTACAGAACTACATACAACACCACCAATATCCTACATACCTCCAAATCCATCAATAACAACAATAAATATAGCCACTCAGGAGTATTGTATGAAGTGCAACAACTGTGAAGCCAGTTATGTCGGACGCACTGGAAGGAACTTTCAGATACGTTACAATGAACATATCAATGGAATAAAACACAGTAATTTCTCGGCCGTAGGTCAACACATTGAAGACTTCAAACATAAATTTACAAACATTGAAAACGATATGCAAATTCTAAACACTAACCCCAAGAGCCCCTTACTCAATATAATGGACCTAGATCAATACGCCAATTCAAACTTCAATTTAAATGAAATTACAGACAAAGTTAACATTCTTTTCAATGCAGTCATCCCTTTCCTAAAAAACAATTACCTAAAAAGAATCAAAAAACAAGACCCAATACACATAAAAGAACCGCCAAAAGACACCCCCCGCTCCAGTCCTACTTCCTCAACAGCCGCTCCTCCTACCCAGTTAAATTGAAATAATAAATATGGTAGTTCAACCTATTCAATACAAGTAAATAAGAGATGTAGAGATTACAATGCATTGTTTTTCGAGTTATAATCGGCTGATGATGACCCAGACTGGGGTCGAAACCGGTACCATTTCCACTTTTAATTAAATAAGAATGTAATCTCTACATCTGTTATTTACTTGTATTGAATAGGTTGACCTACCATATTTATTATTTCAATTTAACTGTGATACTTTTCAATACGGAACAATGAAATTTTTATCTTTACATGCTCCTCCTACCCCCCGAAACTTCCCCTCCGCAGCCACAAGCAGCAACTTCAGACAAACACGGAACAGTGCTCGACGTGCTGCCGAATAGCACACATCAAGTGTCAACATCTACAGCAAGTACACACATACCCATTCCAACTTTAAAACAAACTTGGCAGACGCAACATTTCTTACACTTTATGTCTATTTACAGATACAAAATACGTCCTACAACACAAAGTGAAGAAAGAAGCTAACCAAAAACTTAAGATATGTTGAAATCAAGTAATACATATTGACATTTGACAAAACCAAATACCTTAAAAACTAAGAAAAGCACGTCGCTAAAACAACAACTTATCTACATTTATATACCGTATTCTATAAAATTTTATGGTCAATTCAGTCTTGACATAAACTATAAGCTTTGTGGATATATCGACGAAGTCCCGCACTAAGACAACTACCTGATTTCAACATAAGTGTTCATATTACTTCAAGAAACTCATACTTTTATACCAGCAGTAGACGAACACAGGTGATCATATAACATAACATAGTCGCATATGCAACACGCCGCAAGAATTAATCTGTACTTCAAAATGTTTTATTCATCTAGTCATAAGTTTTAATGTGGAACAGTTCACAATTCAAGAATATTGTACATTCAACATACTGTATATCACCTGTGCATATAATAGTATTGCAAAGTTTTAACTCTCATACCGGTTAACGTAGACGAAGATAAGACGAAACACATTTTTATCCATAATATGTGACACCTTTATAATTTAAGAAAAATGTATTTTAACATACATCATTCAAGTACATATAGTAATGTTAAGTTTTAATTATTATATCAGTTAATGTAGACGATTATTTAAACTAGAACAATTGTAATGCCAATGTTTTTTACCCATATCATGTGACAGTGAGTTTTAATTGTATGTTATGATTGTCAGCTGAAGATGACCTTCACAAGGTCGAAACCGGTACTGTAGAACAATAATATATAAATATATGTATTGATTAGCTGGAAACTTCAAAACTTGATATTTGTGAATATAATCAATACAGAAATGAAACATATAGATTATGATCGTAAAAGAAAGCCTATGGTGCGGCTTCAGAAAATGCTAGAGCGTTCCCTGTAGGTGGCGCACTGTTCTTCCAGTACTGTGACAAATGGATAACTAGTACCACAATATATCCGAATTCGGACAGGCAACATCCTAACCCTGACAGACAAGACTGAGAAGCTCATAGAGTTCATAAAAGAAAAGGATGCAGCCATCCTTGGTCTTAGTGAAACAAAATGGAGAAGACGGGAAAGAAAACTGAAGGAAGGGTACAGGCTGTTTTACAGTGGAGGACAATACATAATAAGAAAGAATGATGTGAAATATGTGGAGGAAATGAAGAAGATCAATGACAGAATGTTCACAGCAAGTACAGAGTTTGGCCGGGCTGAGTGGCTCAGACGGCCTTCTGACCCCAATTTGGCAGGTTCGATCCTGGCTCAGTCCGGTGGTATTTGAAGATGCTCAAATACAACAGCCTCGTGTCGCTAGATAGAAGGCAATTCGGTTTTAGGAAAGGTTATTCCACTGAAGCTCAACTTGTAGGATTCCAGCAAGATATAGCAGATATCTTGGATTCTGGAGGTCAAATGGATTGTATCGCGATTGACCTATCTAAGGCATTTGATAGAGTGGATCATGGAAGACTACTGGCAAAAATGTGTGCAATTGAACTAGACAAAATAGTGACTGAATGGGTTGCTATATTTCTAGAAAATAGATCTCAGAGAATTAGATTAGGTGAAGCTTTATCTGTCCCTGTAATAATTAAGAGGGGAATTCCTCAAGGCAGTATTATCGGACCTTTATGTTTTCTTATATATATATAAATGATATGAGTAAAGGAGTGGAATCAGAGGTAAGGCTTTTTGCGGATGATGTTATTCTCTATAGAGTGATAAATAAGTTACAAGATTGTGAGTAACTGCAACGTGACCTCGAAAATGTTGTGAGATGGACAGCAGGCAATGGTATGTTGATAAACGGGGTTAAAAGTCAGGTTGTGAGTTTCACAAATAGGAAAAGTCCTCTCAGTTTTAATTACTGCGTTGATGGGGTGAAAGTTCCTTTTGGGGATCATTGTAAGTATCTAGGTGTTAATATAAGGAAAGATCTTCATTGGGGTAATCACATAAATGGGATTGTAAATAAAGGGTACCGATCTCTGCACATGGTTATGAGGGTGTTTAGGGGTTGTAGTAAGGATGTAAAGGAGAGTGCATATAAGTCTCTGGTAAGACCCCAACTAGAGTATGGTTCCAGTGTATGGGACCCTCACCAGGATTACCTGATTCAAGAACTGGAAAAAATCCAAAGAAAAGCAGCTCGATTTGTTCTGGGTGATTTCCGACAAAAGAGTAGCGTTACAAAAATGTTGCAATGTTTGGGTTGGGAAGAATTGAGAGAAAGAAGAAGAGTTGCTCGACTAAGTGGTATGTCTTTACAAAAAACAATATAAGTCACCACCTTATCAATATTGATAACTTATATTTATATTGTTTTTTTGTAAAGTAATATCTATCAATACGGAAATGAAACTTATAAACAACAGTAAGTGGTATGTTCCGAGCTGTCAGCGGAGAGTTGGCGTGGAATGACATTAGTAGACGAATAAGTTTGAATGGTGTTTATAAAAGCAGGAAAGATCACAATATGAAGATAAAGTTGGAATTCAAGAGGACAAACTGGGGCAATTACCAAAGGAGATGTTCAATAAATTTATTTGAAATCATTTAGGAAAAGGCTAGGAAAGCAACAGATAGAGAATCTGCCACGTGGGCGACTGCCCTAAATGCAGATCAGTATTGATTGATTGATATAGATTTACTGGCACGTAAAAGAACTCCTGCGGCACAAAATTCCAGCACTTCGGCGTCCCCCAAAACCGTAAAAGTAGTTAGTGGGATGTAAAACAAATACCATTATTATTAGTACATAGTCTGAGACAGGAACACAAGGTCTGTTCCAAGTATGTGCTCCACAAATAGGAAATAAAGAAGAGAACACAGAACAATTCCTTGAAGAAGTTGAGAAATACACAGAAGTAAGGTCATTATTGTACCGGGCGGTACACCTCCACGCCGCTAATTCAAAAGGTGCGCCAGTTGAAACTCCTCTGCTGGAGGAAGTCTGAACTTGATGGACGGTATTAATTTTCTACTTTCTCAGAAGATGTCACTACCTGTAAATTTTGGAGTTTTAGAACTGTGTCATTTTTGATGTGTTTTTGTTTTGCTTGAAGTAAGAAGTGTGAACTTTCTCTTCTAGAGGACACTACTGAAGAACTACAATAGTGCACCCTAGTGCGAAGAAAAAGAACTGTTCTTTGGAGAAAATTTTATTTCAAAAGTTTGTTCTTTGTTAAATTTCTTTCAGTCATTGGTTAAGTTGGCAATATTACCCCTTTCTTTCCCCTTGTTTTAAATCTAGCCAATCCCGAATTTCTGAAATTAATTTTCCACCAATAATGTGTTTCTTCTTCATCTTGTGTAGGGGTTTCTCTTTTTTCTCCAATAAAGTGATTGTGGGCGGGTGTTTTCATTCCCCTAACGCCTAGAACCTTCCGCGAGAGTATATAAACTGCTGATTTTAGGGTCTCTGAGCCACTTCTGTTCCATCTTTCAGTGTGTAAAGTACATAGCAGGGGGCGGGTAGCGCCTCTTTCTTCGGCGGCGGTCAACAACAAGGTAATGGCCGATTAATTACTTATTTTCTTGCTTGCTCAGCAGTTTAACTCTCGGGGCGGGTCCGAAGCTTTTTCCATTATGTAACCCTCCTTAAAATGTAAAGAAACTTGTATCTATTTCATCTTTTGAACTGCATATCGGGATAGAGAGTGCTTAACCCTCTCGAGCTCCCAATCATAATGTTTTGAGGTGAACTTATTTTTCTCAACCTATTCTTCGTTAATATAATGTAAATTGTTCTTTTCTGAAGTCACCTCTGTAGTATGGGATTAGCCCTTGTATTAATGGCCTAGTGCCAAGTAGGTTTTAAAAACAAAGTCTATTAGGAGTGCAGATCGCCTCCTCTCAAATTATTATTTTGGAGGTCAGACCTCAGACCTCAGTAGGTTGGGTATTTTACCCCTGTGTCTATGTCCAGTGAGGACAACTTGAAGGTGGAGTTTGGTGTGGCCTTTGAGAGGCTTAAAGTTGAGAGCGAGTGGCTCTTTTGAAAATTGAGTGTTGTATGCCTCGTGGAGGCTTTTCAGTGTAATTTGGAGCAAGGGCTCCTAGGCATGAATGGGGTTTTCTGCCCCTCTGTTCATCTTGTGTCTGGGGTAAAACTGAGCTGATTGCCCAAGCATTATGAAGTCAGGGCGCGAAGCCCAAATCCTGTAAATATTGTAACTATCCTTTGGACTTGCTACTTTGTACCTGCCATGCTTGTTATTTCTTTGTTTTGAAAAGAAAATATAACCTTGTTAAATTTTAAATTAATTTTACTTTCGTAGCTGGAGACCTATTCACACCCGCACCTTCTTTCACCTCTACCTACCACGGAAAGCTCCGTAACAATTATAATGGGAAATCTGAATTCACAAGTGGAAAAAGAAGGGATTCTGGGGCCATATGAATATGGCAACAAGAATCAAGAAGGGGATATTTTAATGGACTTTTGACAGAACAAACTAATAACAGGAAACATGAGGTCCAAAAAGAAAAATAGCCAGAAGATTACCACGTATGGATGAGGAGACCGAAGAACAAAAACATTGACTGATTACATATTAGTGGAAAAAAATGATATTGAAAAGATCTTATGGATGCTTACCTGCCAACTTTACAAAACCAAATATCAGGAGATTTTGATATGAAAATCAGGAAAAATCAGGAGATACAATTGGTCAAAACTGCTTATTCTTCATGTTTTGCCCAATACAGGAGTAAAATTCGCCAGAACTGTCTCCAAATGGCTCCTAAAATCTCTAGAAAAGTCTCTAGTCACAACCTTTGAAATTCTGTCACTAAATTACTAAAATAGACTCCAAATCTAGCGACTACAGTCTCTAGAATCGACTAGACTGATGTGAACGAACAGGAAGATAGCACACGAGAACGAGAGATTTACAATTGATATACGCGTCGCGATATAGCGTACAGGTTTCAATAAACATCGCACATACGCGCGCATTTCTGGTACATTTGAAAGCAGCCAATGAACGAAGGACTTCCAGCCACTGGCGTACAATAATGAAATGGCGGGATTTGAAAAATGTTTGAGTTCACCAAAAAATAAGCTAAAATCGGGAGAAATAATAGAATAATCGGGAGGCGGGAAAAACTGTCAAAAATCGGGAGTCTCCCACCTAAATCGGGAAAGTTGGCAGGTATGTGGATGTTACAGGTATGCCTGAGGAAACCTTTGGGGGTCCATGGAGCAGTGACAGCAGGCAAGGTCACAAAACTACAAGAGAGAAGAGAAAGAAAGATTAGGAGGTTCAGGACAAATTCAGGAAAGAATAACAAAAACTGATACCAAGGACAGTGATTAGTCATCTTGAATAGGAAAGGAATAATTTTAAGAGTGCATTTGTAAGGCATGCAGAGAAAACAAGTGGCAGAACATCAGGAAAGTTAAGAGACAAAGAGACAACAGGGTGGAATGATAGAAAGAAAGATAAAGTAAAGGAAAAAAGGAAACTTGGAAGGAATGAAAAAAAAAACCCTGCAAAGACTGAAGAGAGTAGAGCCACATACATGGAAGCAAAAAGAGTTTGCCAAAAAGTATTAGCCAAAGAAAAGAAGGAAAATGTTCACCCAGGAAGTAAAGGAAGATTTGAACTATGATAAGAAACTGTGAACACAGGATCTATGAAGAATAAAGGAGTAACAAAACCAGAAGAGATAATGAACAGATGGAGAGAACTGCTGAATGTGAGAAATTGGACATATGGAGAAGTACGAGAGAAGGAATCAGATATTACAGTGACGGGTGGAATGATCAAGGCTGCAGGACCAGCGATCTCCAGTGGACTTGTGTGTATGGAGAGTGGCAAACGTGCCCGAAGATTGGGAAAAGGAGTTTATAATACGATATTGAAATAGAAGATAAGATGTGCAGTCACTACTGAGGAATTATCACCTCCCCCATGGTGCCAAGATAATGGAAAGAAGAATTAGAGAAAAGGTGGAAAGTCTGTTCAAAAGGGGAGCAATTTGGATTCAGAAATGGAAGGTCAACAGTAAAACCTATTTTCATTCTGAGACAGATCATGGAAAAGAGCTGGAAATATGGGAAGGATATAGTAATGCATACCTGCCAACTTTACAAAACCAAAAATTAGGAGATTTCAATATGAAAATCAGGAAAAATCAGGAGAAACAATTGGTCAAAACAGATTATTCTACATGTCTGGCGCAATAAAGGAGCACTATGGTATATATTACAACACTCATTATCTCAAAACCCGAATGTTGCTACAAGAGGCTACAAGGCTAAAATTCCACATCTCTATTCCTTCACAGGATGTATGTGAGTGAGATGATGGGTCTCTGGTAGGTCTTTCTAAAATAGTATGAACTCTTGCTCTAACATGTGTGAATCAGTCAAGCACTCAGATGCCATTACTTAGCAAATGCACAGATTAATATATTGCATCACCCGCCCGCACGATTATGCGAAGCGCAATGCTATTTTTATCAAGTAATAAATTAAAATTCCCAGAATTGTCTCCAAATGGTTCCTAAAATTTCTAGAAAAGCCACTAGTCGCTATCTTTGAAATTCTGCCACTAAATTACTAAAAAAGACTTTGAAAATCGGGAGTCTCCCACCTAAGCAGTGAAAGCTGGCAGAAAAGACTTAGAAAAGGCACACGGCAGCATTCCCACAACAAAAGTCTGGGAAAGCCCGAAACATAAGGGCACTGGCAAGCAACTAATAAAAATGTTGCAGCTGTGTGAAGACAACAGCGGGTAGAGCAGAATGATTTGGAACTGACAAGGGAGTGTGCTTTTAAAGTTAAAAATTTCGTTGTTCCGTATTGAGGAATATTACAGTTAAAATTGAAATAATTGATAAATACATTCAACCTATTCAATACAAAAGAATAAGGAATGTAGTGAATTACATTCCCATTTAATAATATGTAGAAATGGTACCGGTTTCGACCTTAGTCCAGGCCATCGTCAGCCGATTAAAACATGAAAAACAATGCATAGGAAAAGGAAATAAAAGATTAAGTACACTCCGGATCAGTAGAAGAGGCGATATAAATGAAAGGGGGTAGACACTGTAAAATTCAGAAGAAGTAAAATGCAAGTCACTCAAAAGAAAACGGTGCGCAATTCTTTGAGCGGCAGCATGGCACACGCAGTGCTAGGCAAAGTCCCACAATGTTTACGAATAGCGGAGAACGGATAAACGAGCCAGTTTTTAAACACTGTCAGGCACAAAGTCACATCACAATCGTGATGCCTAGCACTGCGTGTGCCATGCTGCCGCTCAGAGAATTGCGGACTGTTTTCTTTTGACTGACTTGCCTTTTACTTCTTATGAGTTTTACAGTGTCTACCCCCGTTCATTTATATGGCCTCTTCTACTGATCCGGAGTGTACTTAATCTTTTATTTCCTTTTCCTATGCATTGTTTTTCATGTTTTAATCGGCTGACGATGACCTGGACTAGGGTCGAAACCGGTACCATTTCTACATATTATTAAATGGGAATGTAATTCACTACATTTCTTATTCTTTTGTGTTGAATAGGTTGAATCTCTTTATCAATTATTTCAATTTTAACTGTAAGGGAGCGTGCTGTTACCTTTATCGTTCATAATGGTGTTGGATGACATTGTAAAGGCAGCAAGGGACGATTATAGATGGGAAAGAATGAATGCGATGATTTGATCAGGAGGTACCATGGCAGCTGATGTACTAATAGAAGCACTGAACAATAGGAATTAAGGATCAACATGGAGAAGAGCAAGATAATGGTGATGAGTAGAAGAAGTAAAAAAGGAAAAGGAGCTCTCAGAATTAGAGACAAGGAAGTAGAAATAGTAGAACTCTTCAAATACTTGGAAAGTGAACTGTCAGAATACAAGTGGGGAGTGCCTTTTACCACCAGGTACACACATTATGTGGAATAAAGATGTACCAAAGATGACTGGATACAACTGGGAGGGGTCATTTACCACCAGGTACAGACATTAATCTATATATATAAAAGAACTTCTCCTGACTGACTGACTGATTCATCATCGCCGAGCCGAAACTACTGGACATAGAGAAATGAAATTTTGGATATTCCGTCGCTAAGGGGGTGATAAAGGGGTTAATTTTTAAAATGAGAATATCTATATCTCAAAAAGGTTTAGAGTAATAAAAATTGGTATTTGGTATCTCCATTAAAAATAAAGAAACAGGTATTTTATGTTTTCGGAAAATCTCCTGAAGAGGGGTGAAAAGGGTTGAACACCTTTTATGAGGAGACTTATATCTCAAAAACTGCAATAGGAGGGGTGAAAAGTGCGAATAAGGGGTTGAATGTCTTTAATGAGGATACTTATATCTCAGAAACTAAAGATATTATAGACAAGACAGTTATTACACTGACTGACAGAGCAAATGCAACACCAAGAAGGAGTGGTTCGAAAGGGATGAAAGTTGGGGAAAAAACAGAGACGGCACGGACGAATAATTGATGTTTATTTCAAACCGATATGCAGGTTACACAATGCGCACGGCATCGACTCAGTAGGATGTAGGACCACCGCGAGCGGCGATGCACGCAGAAACACGTCGAGGTACAGAGTCAATAAGAGTGCGGATGGTGTCCTGAGGGATGGTTCTCCATTCTCTGTCAACCATTTGCCACAGTTGGTCGTCCGTACGAGGCTGGGGCAGAGTTTGCAAACGGCGTCCAATGAGATCCCACACGTGTTCGATTGGTGAGAGATCCGGAGAGTACGCTGGCCACGGAAGCATCTGTACACCTCGTAGAGCCTGTTGGGAGATGCGAGCAGTGTGTGGGCGGGCATTATCCTGCTGAAACAGAGCATTGGGCAGCCCCTGAAGGTACAGGAGTGCCACCGGCCGCAGCACATGCTGCACGTAGCGGTGGGCATTTAACGTGCCTTCAATACGCACTAGAGGTGATGTGGAATCATACGCAATAGCGCCCCAAACCATGATGCCGCGTTGTCTAGCGGTAGGGCGCTCCACAGTTACTGCCAGATTTGACCTTTCTCCACGCCGACGCCACACTCGTCTGCGGTGACTATCACTGAGAGAACAGAAGCGTGACTCATCGGAGAACACGACGTTCCGCCATTCCCTCATCCATGCCAGGCGTGCACGTCTATGCTGTGGAGTCAATGGTAGTCTTCTGAGCGGACGCCGGGAGTGCAGGCCTCCTTCAACCAATCGACGGGACGGGAAATTGTTCTGGTCGATATTGGAACAGCCAGGGTGTCTTGCACATGCTGAAGAATGGCGGTTGACGTGGCGTGCGGGGCTGCCACCGCTTGGCGGCGGATGCGCCGATCCTCGCGTGCTGACGTCACTCGGGCTGCGCCTGGACCCCTCGCACGTGCCACATGTCCCTGCGCCAACCATCTTCGCCACAGGCGCTGCACCATGGACACATCCCTATGGGTATCGGCTGCGATTTGACGAAGCGACCAACCTGCCCTTCTCAGCCCGATCACCATACCCCTCGTAAAGTCGTCTGTCTGCTGGAAATGCCTCCGTTGACGGCGGCCTGGCATTCTTAGCTATACACGTGTCCTGTGGCACACGACAACACGTTCTACAATGACTGTCGGCTGAGAAATCACGGTACGAAGTGGGCCATTCGCCAACGCCGTGTGCCATTTATCGTTCGCTACGTGCGCAGCACAGCGGCGCATTTCACATCATGAGCATACCTCAGTGACGTCAGTCTACCCTGCAATAGGCATAAAGTTCTGACCACTCCTTCTTGGTGTTGCATTTGCTCTGTCAGTCAGTGTATATGGAATCTCCTTTAAAAATACAGAAACATTTATTTTTTTGTTTTTGGAAAATCTAGTTAATACGGGTTACACAGGAGTGACAAATTGGGGTGAATTTTTAGAAAGACTATATCTACAGTATATCTCAGAAACGTAAAATGTTACAGATGTAAAAACTGGTATTTGGAATCTCCTGTTAAAGTAAAGAAACAGGTATTCTCGGAAAATCCAATGAAGGGAGGAGGTGTGTGATAAACTGAAAAATTAATTGAATTAATTGTTTGAGGATACTTACATCTAATAAAAACTGAAGTTGTTACAGACGTGAAAATTGGTATTTAGATCTTCTTTAAAAATAATACAACGCGTTTTGGGAGGGGGGGGCGGGGGGCGGCGGGGAATCATCTTTGGGGGCGGGTGTGAAAAGGAGTTGTATTCATTTCACGAGGACACATATCTCAAAAACTGAAGATAATCAGTATTTAGAAGATCCTTTACTATTAAAGAAACAAATATTTTTTTGCCGGAAAATTAACTTAGGGGGGGAATGTGAAAGTAAGTGAAAAAAAGTGGATTATTTTTATGGGAATACTTATATCTCAAAACTGAAGGTAACACACGTGAACATTAGTATTTGGAATCTCCTTTAAACATAAAGAAACACGCCTTCCTTTTTTTGGGGGGGAGGGGGGTAAATCAACTTAACCGCGGTGGGGTGAAAACGGAGGTGAGACCAATTGATTTTACTGTTTCGAATGTACTTATGAGGGGCCTGCGTGGCTCAGGCGGCAGCGCGCTGTGCTGGGTTTCGTGGTTCAAAATCCCTGTCACTCCATGTGAGATTTGTGCTGGACAAAGCGGAGGCGGGACAGGTTTTTCTCCGGGTACTCCAGTTTTCACCGTCATCATTCATTCCAGCAACACTCTCCAGTATCATTTCATTTCTCATTCATTAATCATTGCCCCAGAGGAGTGCGACAGGCTTCGGCAGCCGGCACAATTCCTATCCTCACCGCTAGCTGGGGCCTTATTCATTCCATTCCTGACCCGGTTGAATGACTGGAAACAGGCTGTGGATTTTCAATGTACTTATTCTGATCATAAACTGATCATTTTTAATCTTTCCTGGGTTCGTTTTCAAGAGCCATCTTTTCCTTTGGAGAACCTTCTTAGATTAGAGTAGATTCTTCTGGCATATATATAAAAATTTTAACACATTTGAAATAAACGATAGGTATAAGATTGACCGTGCCATTGTTCACCTCTATAATAAAGTCAATAATGCACGGAAGTGTCTTATTCGTATCGCCAGAAGTCCTGCGCACTTGCCTACGGGCGACAATGGTGATGGTCATACTGTCATCAATGACAATGGCAGCAGATGTAATTTACCGCCAAGTAGAGGTCGTGTATCTTGCTATGGGGTCCAGAACATCAATAATAATAATAATAATAATGTTCTGGACCATCGTCAAAATGTGCGGACCGTGCTGGAAACGGGTCCTGGACGGGGAATGACTACAATTGCAGTCCGGCCGCCGCTTCAGTACCACCAAGGCACCCAAGACGACACCACACCAGATCTCCTCAAGGATTTGATCCACATTAAAAATGCTTATAGAAAAGATGGCAAAGATTTAGGGACCCAACTGACCGGGTGGAATACCTGGACCTAGTCCGGGAAGTACGAAATCGATTGCTGGAAAAAAAGACTGAAAAATGGGAGGAACGTTGCCGTAATCTCTCAGAAAACGAGTCAGATTGCGAATATCGGCGGGTTATATATAAAACGATAAGCATTCAATTATAAATTTCAGTATAATACCATAGCGAAGCACGGGTATCTTGCTAGTATGGAATAAAAATGTACCAAAGATGACTGGATACAACTAGGGAGTGCCTTTTACCACCAGGTACGGACATTCATATGGAATAAGGATGTACCAAAGATGACTAGATACAACTGGGTAGTGCCTTTTACCACCAGGTACAGACATTAATGGGGAATTAAGATGTGCCGAAGAAGTAATATACAAGGGATAGTACTTACATATGCAGCAGAATGATGGAATGAGATGAGAGCAGATTACAGCCAGGAGTATGGTACAGAGGACAAGGAGGGATAGAGTGAGAAATGAGGACATATGAAGAGAGCTGAATAACAAACTAGAACAGAACAGACTGAGATGGTTTGAACAAGTGAAGCGGATGAAAGAGTGCCAAGATAAGCTCTTGAAAGACAGATGAACAGCGAGTCCAAGATTATGATGGATGGACTCTGTGAGAAACAGCATAGAACAATGAAACCTGGACTGGAACGGTGTTGGATGAGGAATGGTGGAGACGGGACGAGGTGGGGTGGTACCATATTTGCTTCCACCTGGTGTCAGCTGGAAAACGGGTAGTGACGATGGTGACGATGCATTTTATACCATTTACATATGGATACAGTGAAAGCTCTATCTACTGTTTCTGAAGATGACAGGAGGGTATTAAAAGATGTGAAAAATACAAGAGAATAAATATAAAGATCCTTTCGACTGGGGCTTGTAAAATAACAATATTAAAAAGTGTGAAAAACTCAAGACAACAAATATGAAAACTAATGCCTAAGGCCCATAAAAGTATCAAAATATTACTGATGGTCACACTGTTTCTAAAATAAATGTAAAGTTGAACTGTTAGCTGAATCTTTTATTCGAGACCAGTGGGTTATTAAACATTGTATTACCGAGCTCGATAGCTGCAGTCGCTTAAGTGCGGCTAGTATCCAGTATTCGGGAGATAGTAGGTTCGAACCCCACTGTCGGCAGCCCTGAAAATGGTTTTCCGTGGTTTCCCATTTTCACACCAGGCAAATGCTGGGGCTGTACCTTAATTAAGGCCACGGCCGCTTCCTTCCCACTCCTGGCCCTTTCCTGTCCCATCGTCGCCGTAAGACCTATCTGTGTCGGTGCGACGTAAAACAACTAGCAAAAAAAAAACAAGATTGTATTCTGCTCACACTCTTCAACCACGAATTATTTGGAGGTTACAGTCGTCGATGAGAGATAGAATGACTTTGGCCACCATCTTGAATGCAGCAACACTTCAGGAATGCCTGGCAGTGGTTTCGACCGGTTCAAGTGCTAGTTTTAACATTCGCGCCAACTTTTACACATTTAAGATGTGAATGGCTGTCCACTTCCTGAAGGATTTTAATTATGTCTTTATTAGTAAGCAATTTCACAACTTTTTCCATATCCATAACGAGGTTATCACAAGACAAATATGCACCACACCAGTCAACCTCTCACGATTATGTTCCTAATCAGTCGGGAAGCTATCGCACAACAAATATTCACTACCGTTCACTGTACCAATGAACACAGAATAAACTTCTAACTCCTGACAGGAATGTACGAAGGTGGTTTGAAAAGTCCATGCAAAGTCCGAGAGATGGCACCACCAGCGCGTATCGAGGTCATGTTTAGTTCGTAGCATCTCTTGAATGAACGCACACCAAGTTTCAGCCATATTGGTCTATTTCTTTGTGTTCGGCATTTGTGTGAATTAGGGAAGTTGAGTGATTTTCAAGAAATGGACGAAAGAATTCCGTGTGGTAATTAAACATTACTTTATGAAAGTCAAAACGCCTCAGGAGACTAAAGAGAAGCTTGATAAACATTATGGTGACTCTGCACCTTCGATTAGAATAGTTTATAAGCGGTTTCAAAATTTTTCGACTGGCCATAAGGGCACAAGTGACGCTGAACTTTCTGGACGGCCTGTGAAGGTTACTAATCCAGAACTCATTGATCAAATTCATGATATAGTGATGGATGACAATAGAGTTAAGCTGCGCGAGATTGCTAGTGCTGTGGGCATCTCGACTGAACGGGTACATAATATTTTGACATGAGAAAGCTATCCGCAAGATGGGTGCTGCAACTGCTCACGCTTGACCAAAAACGGAATCATGTGAAGTGTTGTAAGGATGGTTTGCAGCTGTTCCAGAAGAATCCGGAGAACTTTAAGCGTAGTTTCGTCACTGTGGATGAAACATGGATACATTACTATACTCCTGAGACCAAACAACAATCTAAACAGTGGGTTACCAAGGGGGAATCTGCACCAAAAAAGGCGAAGGCCGTTCCTTTGGCCGGAAATGTTATGGCGACTGTCTTTTGGGATTCACAAGGGATAATCCTCATCGACTATCTGGAAAAGGGTAAAACTATTACAGGTGAAATATTATTCATCGTTATTGGACCATTTGAAAACCGAGCTGCAAGAAAAATGCCCGCGATTGGCCCATAAGAAAGTCTTTTTCCATCACGACAACGCACCAGCACACACCTCAGCAGTTGTGGTCGCAAAATTAATGGAAATAGGATTCCATCTCATTTCACATCCCCCCTATTCTGCAGACTTGGCTCCCTCGGACTACTATTTGTTCCCCAATTTGAAGAAATGGCTGGCAGGACAAAGCTTTTAATCAAACGAGGAGGTGATTGCAAACACTAATGGATATTTTGCAGACTTGGACAAATCCTATTATTAGGAAGGGATCAACAAACTAGAACATCGTTGGACGAAGTGTATAAGCCTAAAAGGAGACTATGTCGAAAAATAAAAAAAGTTTACCCCAAACAAGTTTTTATTTTTGCACGGACTTTTCAAACGCCCCTTGCGCGCGCGCGCGCACACACACACACACACACACACGCGCTTTCTGGGTTATTCAGTCATCTCACTGCCAACCAGCAAGCAAAACTGAACTTTCCTGAGTGTAAAGGCTATCTCCCCGAAGGTGCAAGTGAAGTTCAGGAACTCACGGCCTTTTCTTGTTATCATGCAACTTTCCCCTACCTGCTACCTGTGGCGAGAACTTGTTGTCTGTGTTCTATCTACATGGGATTACAAAGAATATTTTCGGGGATTGAAGAAATGTGATTATGACATGAAAATCCACAGCCTGTTTCCAGTCATTCGACCGGGTCAGCAATGGAATGAATGAAGCCCCATCTAGCAGCGAGGATAGGAAATGTGCCGACTGCCAAAGCCTGTCATACTCCTCAGGGGCAATGACAGATGAAACGAAATGATATTGGAGAGAGTTGCTGGAATGAATTATTACAGGGAAAACCGGAGTACCCGGAGAAAAACCTGTCCCACCTCCGTTTTGTCCAGCAAATCTCACATGGAGTGACCAGGATTTGAACCACGGAACCCAGCGGTGCGCTGCTGCCTGAGCCACGGAGGCTTTCAAATGTGATTGTATTAAGGGGTAATAGTAAAGAATCATGACACGATAAGCGAGATATTTTTATAGATTTAATACAATGGGAATCGGGACTCGAATTTACGATGTACTGTGGGAGAAAATATTTTAATGAGGAATTCACAACAAGGTTTCACTGTACTTTCATGATTTTTGAAGTCCGACTCGTTGGCTAAATGGCCAGCGTACTGGCCTTCGGATCAGAGGGTCCTGGGTTCGATTCCCGGCCGGGTCGGGGATTTTATCCTTCATTGGATAATTCCAATGACCTGGGGGCTGGGTGTTTGTACTGTCCCCAACATCCCTGCAACTCACACACCACACATAACACTATCCTCCACCACAATAACACGCAGTTGCCTACACATGGCAGATGCCGCTCACCCTCATCGGAGGGTCTGCCTTACAAGGGCTGCACTTGGCTAGAAATAGCCACACGAAATTAATATGATTTTTGAAAATGAGTGGTGAAAACTCTACTCTTTGATATGTGAAAAATCGCTCATAGGTCCCTATGGTATTCTAGTTTAGTACAACATAGCGCAGGACACACAAGGGCTTTACTTTGTAACGAATCCCTAATTTGTAGTAATTAACCACACGTACATCAGGTTCTTCTGTCAACAACATACTTAGTTCAAATCCAAATGGCTGCAGGTGTTAGGATCTGCGGTGCCTCCTGTCACTTTCATTCTAGTAACACTAGCCTCTCAGCTCCAGAGCACTTAGTAGATAACATCGTCTGCAGCAGCTGATACTTGTATCTGACTATTCGTATCTCTCATGCCATTCTTCCAAGATGTGATTTTACAGATGCAGAAGCTTTTGACGGCTGAAACATATAACCACACAGCTTGGACCTTATAGAGAATGAATGAGCCAGCCGTTGTTTACCCCCCCGAAATTTTTTTGCTTCCTGTCTGCAATGTTCATGTTCAAATTGTGGAACAGCAGCTGCAGTAGTTGTGCGGTCTTCTGTAATGATATACTGAAGTACTTGGATCAATGTCAGTACTCTTAATCTCATCTCAGAGAGGCAATGTACTGATATCACTATACAGAATTTTTCAAGTATGCGCTGGGCATGCCCATTCCATCCGACCCAACGATGCCAGGTTCTAGCCTGTTCATCACTGCCCTACTCCCATTTGATGAGACCGCCGAAGCAGCGTTTTAAATCCAGGATATGTAAGCTGCAGAATGGGAGGCACCAGTCTGAATCTCAGGTGTCATCATGGTGAAACAGTTACCATTGGAACAGTGTATTTTTGTACGTGACAATTCTGGTTTCATCTTAATGGTCGTGTGAACAGTCATAACTCTCGCTATTAGTGTGCAGAATATCCTAATGGTATTTATGAGTCTCTCCTTATGATAGGTAGATTGGTGTTTGGTGTGCTGTTAGTGCAAGACGAAAAAAATAGGCCTAATTTTTTCAAGATGACAGTAAATGAAGAGAGGTACCAAGATGATATTTTGATGCCATTCTTCCATCAGTTAACAGAAGAAGAAAAATCATGTGGGTGGTTTCAACAAGATTCAGCCCCCACTCATACAGCAGAATATTTCCTTCTTACAATCTCGGAAGTGTTTGCAGACTGTGTGATCATGGGTGGTCTATTTCCCCCTCGTTCTCATGATCTAACAGTGTGTGATTTCAACTTGAGGTGTAAACTGAAAGAAAAGGTGTATTGAACAAATCCTCATACATTCGAGAAACTGAAAGAAATCAGAATTTATTCATGTCAACCAGAATGTGGTTACTAGATACAATGCCTGTATAACCCAGAAAGGACGATGCTTCCCGTATCTTCTATAAGATTGTATACACGCTTAAAGCAGGGCGACCGTGCATTCGGTTTTAGTTTATATGAGAGAGCCGTATATCCGAGCTTCTGTTGATGGAAGCATTCTACTTTCTTCATATCATGGCGATACAGAGTCCCGAGCAGGGAGGAGATGACAACTGCTTGATATAACATCAATTTTGTATATATTCTTACGTTTTTATTCAGGAAGACTCGATGAGTAAGACGTCCTTTTCCTTTGAGCAGTTACTAGAGAGAATACTTCCTAGATAGAGGAAATGATCTACCTGTTCTAGAGCAGGGCCTTAAGCATGCAAAATGAGGAGCAGTGGTTCAGTTTGGACCAGCGCTGTCTCGGATGGTGGAGTGCTGCAGAACGAGTAAGAAAGGGGGAAACGGGCAGAGCGAGCAAAACAGGCGTACGGAAAGAGAAAGACAGAGCTACTGCACTCTGGTGAACCTATTGCAGTCATCTTAAGGCGGGTACTCACTAGGAGGCTGCAACATTGTATAATGTGTATGTTCGTCAAACCTCAATGCGAACACCAGTAGTTCCGCAGCGTTCGTTGTGACACATGCAACAATGTCGTCCAGTATTCTCGGCGTGCTGTGTATATTTTGCTGCTTTACCTAATCGAGGACTATAAACATCCCCGTCGTTGGTGGTAAGGTGACTTCTACAAAGGTAAAGCTACGAGGGCAGATCAGAAAATAAGTTGCACTTCCGAGTTATGGCCATTTATTACACCACCTATAAAACAGCAACACAACTATAACGACATACACTGTAACGTCACTTTTCACATAGTTTCCAAGAGACTCCAAACATTTCTGCGAACGCACAACCAACTTGTCGCTGCCGGATGCATAGAAATTTCCTCTAGCGTTCTGCAACCACTCGGAGACAGCGGTCTTCACCTCCTCATCGGTCTGGAAACGTCGACCACCGAGCTCCGTTTTGAGCTTACCGAACAGATGAAAGTCACATGGCGCTAGGTCGGGACTGTAGGGTAGATGTTGCCAGACCTTCCACTTGAAACACTGCAGCAGTTCTCTCATTTGGCGGGCTTGTGAGGTGTTGCGTTATCGTGCAACAAAATCACACCGGCGCTCAATTTCCCCCAGCGCTTCTCTTTAATCGCTTTATGCAACCAGTGCTACGTTTGACAATAAAACACCTCAATCGTCGTTCCTTTCGGCATGAATTCCACGTGCAGCAAACCCTCCATGTCAAAGAACACTGTCGCCATAACCTTACCAGCTGAAGGTTGAACCCTGGCCTTCTTTCGTTGTGGTGATGAGGGGTGCACCCACTCCATTCATGTTCGCTTCGTTTCGGGGGTGAAGTGGTGGACCCACGTTTCGTCGCCTGTGACGATTCGCCGCAGAAACCCGTTGCCGTTTGTGGCATAGCCTTGCAAAAATGCCAGGGAGGATTGGAAACATTGTCTCTTGTGCTCATCAATGAGACGACGTGGGACCCATCTTTGACACAGCTTACGATATCCAAGGTCCTCGTGAACAATGGCGAACACACTGCCATACGACATGTTCAGCTGCGTCGCGATTTTTCTCAGTTTAATGCGCCGGTTCTGTCTAATGATCGCATTCACACTGTTGACCATTGCACGGGTCCTGGACGTAGCAGGCCTGCCTTCGCGATGGTTGTCCGTGATATCCGTGCGTCCGGCTTTGAATTGCTGACACCACTTTACGATACCTTGCCGGGAAACGGCTCGCTCCCCATACACAGCACCAATTTCACGATGAATGTTCATGCAATTCTTCCTTTTGGCCCATACGAATCGGATTGTCGCTCGCACCTCATATTTGGAGTGAACGTCCAGTTGACGTGCCATTGCATTTGGCCGCTACTCACACAATACTAGACGAGACACCACAGCGACCTGCCTAACAGACGTGTGGGCAGTGTCTGTCCCTTTCTCCACTGTGCCAACGTTTGCGACACACAGCGCGCTGCTGCGGCGCGTTAGTGCAACTAACCTTTTGATCCACCTACGTAATTCCAATTTGCTTCTGGATTTGAAATTGCAAGAAATAAGTCGATATTTTAAGAATTTCACTCGTACATCACCGACCAATTTCCAGTATTTATTACATTTGGTTAAACCGAAAATAAAAACAAGGGACACGATATTTAGAAAAGCTATATCTGTTCAAGATAAATTGGTATTTACTTTGAGATTTTTTTGCTATTTGCTTTATGTCGCACCGACACAGATAGGTCTTACGGAGACGATGGGATAGGAAAGGGCTAGGATGTGGTGGTGGTGGTAATTATTGTTTTAAGAGGAAGTACAACTAGGTAACCATCCTCTATATAACACTAATCAGAGGGAAAAATGGAAGGGGTCCGACACTTTGAAAAATGAAGATATCGGCCAAAGGAAGACAAGGGCCACGAAGGGCATGAAAATGAAAGACTCCCAAGCCCTCACAAACCTAATAGCGTCGGGGTCGGAAAAGAACAAGAGTTGACCAAGAGAGGTTGGATAGAATAGATGAAAGTGAGGAGCCTGGCACAAGTAAGCGGAAGCAATGCCAGGACTCAGCTGAGGGCCACGTGGTCGCCAACCCATGCTCCAAGGTTCAGAGCCCCTGAGGCCCCTTTTAGTCGCCTCTTACAACAGGCAGGGGATACCGTGGGTGTTATTCTAGCGCCCACACCCACAGGGGGAAAAGGGCTAGGACTGGGAAGGAAGCGGCCGTGGCCTTAACTGAGGTATGGCCCCAGCATTTGCCTGGTGTGAAAATGGGAAACCACGGAAAACCATCTTCAGGGCTGCCAACAGTAGGGTTCGAACCCACTATCTCCCGGATGCAAGTACGGCCAACTCCCCCAGCAAAGTAAATTTGTACAAGTGTGTCAAGCAATCATCAGCGAATTAAAAGATCACATAGAGGTAAGGTTCATTTAATTTTATTTCATTTCATTAAACATTTTTTTTGTATGAGACGTCATTGATATTGAAATCATTTGGCACCTCACTGAAGGGGTCCCGTAATAATGTAGAATTGCGATATAATTCTATAAAATTTAGACAGGATTCCTCAGTCCACTCCATGATCTCTGAGCATCCTGACTATGAAATGTGCCTGGAACACATCGCTTTGTGTTCGCCGGAATACCGACAACCAGATGGATCACAGCACGCCTCACTGCGAACGGTTGCAGCAACGAAACTCAAGGCGTAGGCCTACTTATTAGAAAAATATGGTTGCAGCAACCGTTGCGTTGCATGTTGCAGCCTCCTAGCGAGTACCCGCCTTTATGTACCTTGCGTCGTGCAATGCACCCTGAGAGGCCCTGAGAGGCATAATGGAGACATACATACTGAAATCTGGAAAGGCGAGTACCTTTGTTTTAGAATTGTTGATGGTTAGGCCAAATCGTTCATATGTTCTAGCTAGAGAAGGGTTGTCAACCACATACTGCAGTTCAGTTACATGGGTGAGTCTGGCCTGATTGAATAGCCCTCCCTCAAGCCTATACTTAAGTTCGACACCTGTGTTGTTAATACAAAGTATGTTACAAGTGTTATTTTTTTAATATCCACCTATTAAAAAAATAACACTTGTAACATACTTTGTGTTCACGTACATTTCAATACGGACCTAACATGAGAATTATAACGTGTACATGTGTTGTTCTCGGACGATGCCTCTTAGACCATGGCCGCCTGATGTAGCCCTGCTTAAGTCCATTGGTAATGGGAAATTCTTCTGAAGTTCCATTTTGATATAAAACGTGTCCACGCATATTACCATGGAATGCTTGTATTAATCCAACGAAGTGTTCTGGGGAGCTGAATTGTCTTAAAACATTACTTCTCTGTATCAAAGGCCTTTTCCAGAACGTAGAACATAAAAGGCAAAGGTTTTGCTGTTCTCTGCACATTCCCTGGAGCTGTCTTGCTTCTTGAGGGACGAAACCTACATTGGAATTCAGGAAGTACCTTCTCAGAGACTATCTGGAGATGGTTCAACAGATTCTAGCGCATATTTTACCAGCTACGGAGAATAGGGATATGCCATGGTAATTATCACAGATGCTTTGATCGCCTTTTTTGAAAATGGTGATAGCATTGTAATTCTTCATGTCAGGAGGGATCTTGCAAAAACATTCACCATCAGAATGTTGGCCGGTAGGGCAGGGGAGGTGTGGTATACAATTTCTAATCACTAGATTGCGTCCCAAAAGCCTGGATTAAATTCCAAACCTCTTAGCAGTGCTCATATGGAGTGAGGGCATATGATGCTGTTGATGGTGATTTGTCTGTCACATGGGGACGTTAAGCCTTGAACAGCCCCGTTGGTGCTATTCAACAGGAGTAGGTTATGTTCATCCTCTCCCTACTATCATATATCATGTTATTCATTTCACCTCATTAACTCCTCTGATGAGGTTAACATCAGGAAGGGCATACGGTCATACAAATTCACCACGACAGATTCATCTCACCTTTTACCCAACCTCGTAGAGAAATGGGACAAGGGTTGGACAAACAACAACAGGAGGGATCTTGTAAGATTCGCATAGCAGCCTTTCTTGATTTTAGATTATCAAGAACCTTAGTAAATTCCTGAAAAGAAGGTGGGATTGCCATCCAAGGTTGTGGAGGATGTTGCAAGAAGTCTTCAGCAGCAGAAGAATTGTGGTTTAAAAACAAGCTGAGGTGTTCCTTCCAGTGGTTCAAGATGTCCGGTTTGTCAGTAGCTTTCAGGGTGATCGATGATGAAGGAACAGGTCCATACAGCATAAAAGTTCCATAGGCCTCTTGCATCAGATATATTTTGTTGCCACCAATATCACACTGATATTTTTGCTTGAGCTCTTGTTGCTTGGTGATTTCAATGCCCGAGTGGGAAGAGACAATCGATTATGGGAAAATGTCATGGGTAATCAAGGTATAGGAAACTGCAATGCACATAAGCAGCTACTTCTTGCTGTTCATTATCAACACATATATCCGCTTCATGACCAAACAATGGCATCACTAGGCAGTGTGACAGAAAGGACATTCTGATCACAAGGACGTATGCTGGACAGACCATAGAATTCTAATTAGTAGCCTAGAGAGTCTTGTATGTCGTAAGTCACAATCTCGCTTCTCGAACCCTTCCAGGAGAAAATTCAACATTACCAATCTTCAGAATGAAGTTGTACGTAATGCTTTCTAAGATGCTCTTTTAAATCAACTGTCTTGTCAACACAAGAGTGGACCGCAGAGATGCTCAGGATCCATCTTCCATGGAGAAGAAAGCAGGATAATACACATCTGCACATATTATTAATAGATCACCAGTGGTAGAATGTCCGCCAAGACATTCTACATTCTGCGATGCGTGATGTAGGCATGTAAAAGATCTCTGCTCACACACTGATCACCTGCTTTACGTTGCACCGACACAGATAGGTCTTATGGCAGTGATAGGATAGGGTTAGGAGTGGGACGAAGCAACCGTGGCCCCAGCATCTGCCTGGTGAGAAAATGAGAAACCATGGAAAACCATCTGCAGGGCTGCCAACAGTGGGGTTTGAATCCACTATTTCCCAAATGCAAAGCCACATTACTAACACTTTACAAAATGACTCGTAACTGAAAGTGAACTCACCACCAGTGCGTGTGTCTTGAGATCAAGCTTCTGCTGAAGCACACCCAGGAGAAGAACTTCTGCACCTACAATAGGCCTGCCTCCTTTCTTCACTTTGCTCCACTGAGCTTTGTCATCAGGGCAGGAGATAGTAAAACTTTTCTCAGGCCAGTTATTTCCTGGATTTCGGGTCAAGATCTTGCCACCAGAACTTGTGATGATACCTGAAACACGTTACATTTAGTACGTACAATACAAGAATAAAAATAAAGGAAGTGTACTCATCTCTGAATATTTTTTTGTGTATTAGCGTTCACCCACAGCATCACAGGCGCTCCAATAGTAAGTCATACCTTCTTTCCTGCGAGACAATGGCAGCGCTTCAGTGCCACATACGAAGAAATGTGACTGACACACATGACAGTCTAGAACTTGCGGTTCCTCATTTTTCGCCTTCAAGAAGGTGGCGTTATTCTTCCATCCCAGTTCCTTACATAGTGTCAAGGAAGAAGCAATAAACGCTTCCTAAAGCAGCACATACCGTAGCATATATTTATTTTCTGGAGACCTTGGATGTTTATTCAACACCGGTTCATGCATTTAACCAACATACGAATGTGACAAACATATTAGAGCAGATGTACAATATAGTAGTTATGTAGAAATGAAAACATTAGCACCAGATAGGGTGGCATGAAAGCTGCATCAAAGCAATCTATGGACTGATGGCACAAACAACTTATGTGTGTGTATGTGTGTGCATAAGAAACGGGACCTCTTCTCGGTCAACAGTTCACATAATAATTTTAAATACCACTCAAGGAACTAAAATGTCAAATTTTCGTTTTTTATGCCTATGTATTGCTTGGACCATCATCTACTCACTGCGTGAATTTAACGCATTGCGGACGGGAGACGAGTTAACTCATCTTTACGCGACTTGTACGTTTGGTGACATCTGAACCTATCTGGCTGTCCAGGTTACTAGAATCTCGGCATTGAAGTTGTTGCTAGCTTTGCTTTATGTTATTCTTCTGTTTTATGATTAATTTTCTAAGTTTTCTGATCTCGTATTTACATCGTTCAAGGAGCCGTGTGGCGCTTCCCAGACTGAACACGAGCGTAGATGCAGATGTGGATAAGTATTCAGATTGCCCCAGTGACGATGATGATCGCAAGTTCGATGTTGATAGCTATGGTTGATAATAATAATGTGCACCCTCCAAAACAACGTGAAGTAGTGGTGGTCGAGAATGAGGCTGAAAGTGATGATGTGAGTGTAAATGGAAGTGATATGTCTATTTCTTCTGATGAATGGATAGAAAATAATAGTTTGTCGAGTTTAAAGGATTTCCCAGGAGTTCCTGGTATAACGGTAAGACTTGATGAGCCTCAAAACATTGACGAAGTAGTAGGGCTTATCTTTTGTGATGATTTTTTTAAACTTGTTGCCGAGCAGACGAACTTGTATCCAGCGAACTACTTCATTACACAAAATATCCCCTAAGGGCTTGAAGTGGCTTGATGTAACTAGTTGTGTATTGCAAAAATTGTTTGCTTTGTTTATATTGATGGGACAGGTAAAAATAAATCATGTTGGAAAGACTACTGGTCACCTGATCCCCTCAAAATTTGCTGTGTGTCCCTTCAAGGAGGTCATTGCTACACAGCCTACCACACCAGGAAATATTATTAGGACTCTTACCAAAGGTCTCCAGTAAATTTCACCATAATCAGTAGAAGGTTAGTGAAGTTAGACTAATTTGTTTATGTGCATGCGCTGCAGCAGAAAGTTACACAGAAAATGGCCTGGCCAGCGGTTGAACAGTGTGATGAGCACCCGGTTCACAATCTGTTAAAAGCCCTCTGACAATAATCACTGCTAAAACATGAAGAAAAGGGATAACTTTTCGCATCGAAAGTGAGGCTCCGCACACTTACTAGCTTGCGCTCAGGGCTGCGCAAATGTAAGATATGATGACTCGGATAACTTAAATAAACCCTAGCTGTGTACTTTTAAAGGTAATAGGTTCCATAAACATCCAGTCTGCGCTAAACATTTCCAATACTCATGCAGTCTTTCAATGTATTTCATGGTTTAGAGAAGTGTGGTGTTTTCTTTATTATTCGTATAGTTGTGAATTTAAGTTTATTAAAAGGTTTTAAAATAGATTAGGCTCCAAAATAAGGATTAATAGTTCTCGCCATGTCAGCGACTAGTGAGGCAGCAGATGTTATTGTAAAAGCTAGAACTATCGAATGTTATTTCAGACTACTTCAGTGCACCCCTCGAGTTAGGAGTTGCAGGAGGACTCTGCTGATGCAGACGTAAGTGTTCTACATCATGTTCCCAAAGTTCAAACAGCCTCCGAAGTTAAAGAATTTGTAAACAATTTTTGTGGCTGCACTGGTATTTTCCCTGAAAGCTTCATTCATTCTTCGAGAATAGAATGTCAGGAACTAGATTACAATTGGAGAACATGTCGATCACCACCACATATTAATGATGGGTGCGATGAATGCTTTAGTACGAAACCAGCCGATGATGACAGCTACTAAGGGAAAAAATTATGACAGAAAAGAAACTTGCACGACTTATCACTTCAGAGGGTAGGAGGTGTGTCAGTCACTCTTTCAATTTGTATTCGCTTGTGGCTCTAAGAGGCTAAAAAATTTAAAGGAAGAATTCAAGAAAGAAGGGTGTAGCCTAAAATTCACCGAAACATATTAAAGAATTCTCAGATAAAGTCTATTCCTTTTGATGATTGTAAACATGCAGTCAACTTTATGACCCATGCTTTTCCCAACCAGCATGTCTAAAAAGTACCTTCATACATTATACTCTGACAGTTTTAAATCATTAGAGAGAATTCCTGTATCACTCTCATCCTGGTATTCCATCTGGCGTACATTTTGTAGTAACAAGTAGTTCAGAAAACCAAGACTGATTTTTGTACGACTTGTACAAGTAATCAAACTGTAATAGGGAAACTGTCAATTATAGATGAGGAAGAAAAAATAAATCTGATGGAGAAGGCTATACAACATCTTAATCACGTCCAAGCAGAGAGGACTGCTTATAAAAACACCATAGAAAATTGTAGAAAAAGGATTAGACAACTGGAAACTCCTTTGTCGCTTGGGCCACATAGCTGTAACACATACAGTGGTACAATGCTTTAGTTTTGACTTTGCCCAACAGGTGCACTTACCATACGATCCACAACAAGTTGGTCCCATTTTCTTTCTTATAGGCTATAAAGTGGGTCTCTCTGATGTAGCGTGTGAACCACTTAACAAATTTATTTTGTACATTATTCCAGAAGCTTGTAGTGCGGGTGAAGGAGTAAATACTGCCTTATCCCTGATACATCATTTCCTGGAAAATTTTTCATAAGGTGAGGAGCATTTAGAATGCCATGCTAATAACTGTGTTGTGCAAAATAAAAACATCATCTTAAAGAGATACCTAATGCGGAGAGTTATAGGAAAGAAGAGCAGTTGTCAGCCTGATTTGTATTTTGGTTGTTTCAAGAGAGCATTTGAGAAAAATGAAAGTGCAGTTATTGAAGATGTTTCTGACGAAGTACCTTACATTATCCTTCCAGAAGATCCAACTGATTTCAGTGACCTTCTGCAAGTCATCAAACCTTGATAGACAGATGTATCTCCATGAAAAAATTAGACCCTTCGTATCAAAAGGCAGGAAAGATATACTATGTCCTGCTATAACATCTTTCCCTGCTCCAACAATGCCGCCACTAACCACCTCAAGAAGTGAAAATCTTACAGAGCCGGCTTCTATTTCTCCTCTTCTGCCAATAATTACACCACCATCATCTTCTTCAAAAAGTGTAATACCTTAAATAAACAGCTAAGGCTCAGAAGAGAAAACCACCAACTCCGAGAAAATTCTCGTCAAAGAAGAGGTCTCAACCCACCTGCAGCTACTGTGGAGAGGCAGGACATCAGGATTTGACTGGGAAAGGGCATATAATATGCCAAAAATGCAGGCTTCAACACGAATAACAGATATTCCTGTCTTATGTTGGCTGTGATTAACGATCATTAAGGTATGTGATCATTTTTGTAAAGTGCAGTAGTGTTGCAATTAGTTGTCATCAGTGACCTTCTGCAAGTCATAAAACCTCAGAGACTTAGCATCGATATATAGATCTCCATGAAAAAATTAGACCGTAAATATTATCTGTTGGTAATATTCGTTAGAAAAAATCTACATCAGAATACCGGTGAACATGAAAATGTAACTTCGAAATAGTTTAGTAGTTAACAGCTCTACTGAAAAGTAATGAAATCTTATGTTGTAACATTACATGCTAATTCAAGGCCTTAATTTCTTTCGGAGGCATTCAATTCAGTCACATGATATTAGTTACATATTTTGGAACACGACAGTACCTTTATCTAAATACCCGACATAGGGTTCCTTTTCATATGCACGCACACATATAAGAATGTTTCGTTTGCAAATGTATGACAAAATTTAGTATCTAGTCAGTGAAATGAAATGGCGTATGGCTTTTAGTGCCGGAAGTGTCCGAGGACTTCGGCTTGCCAGGTGCAGGTCTTTTGATTCGATGCCCATAGGCAACCTGCGAGTTGTGACGAGGATGAAATGATGATGAAGATGACACATACACCCAGCCCCCGTGCCAGTGAAATTAAACAATGATGGTTAAAATTCCCGACCTTGCTGGGAATCGAACCTGGGACCCCTGTGACTAAAGGCCAGCATGCAAACCATTTAGCCGTGGAGCTGGACAATCTTGTTAGTGTATGAATGTGAAAGACTTAAGCAATAATATTACAATGATGCAAACTTATCCATTATTCCTGAAAATTTTTCAATTCACGAGCAACTTGCTCTGAAAATTTCCATGTTGTTTTCCCTGGCAAAATGTATTGCCTGGAGGGGGTATATCTCTACAGATATGGAGTAATTGAACTGTCATTCCTTTGTCAGCTGCGATACTTATCCTGAAGTTAATTGTTCCTTCTTCTTTGATTAGCTCAGTGGCTTAGATGCTCGTTTCTTACCCAGAAGGCAGATGTTTGAATTCCTGGGTCGAGATTTTGAGAATCACATGGCATCCGGTCTCAAACTAAAATGAACCTGGGAGGCTCCAGCTTCTTCTTCTTTTCCGGATCACTTCACCAATACTACGGTTCATGGAGTGGGTCCTAGTTCGTGGCCTAATAAGTATCCTGAGAGTTGGGATACCACTGGGCATCTCTGACATATTGAGTCATGGCCGTCCCTCACCCATTACAGGAGAGATTCTCACTGGGATTGTGTGTAAAAAGGTAACATCCAGCTTCACAGAATTTTCACCAAGGACGCTCAGCCCAACCTTCCAATGTGTAGCTCAGGGTTGGAGTTGAAGAGTCTATGAGAATTTCTCTTCTTCTGACAGATGTTGCTGATCTGCATCATCACATCATAGGTCTTCCAGTGTATGAAGACCTCATACAATAACTAGAAATAATAATAAACCTTCCTTGAATTTTTTTTTTAAGAAATCCAACGTGAACCATCAATACAATTAAACAAGATTTTCTCTACCCTGGAGTAACCTTCTTTAGTCTGATCCATAGAGACTTCAACAAAGCCCTATCTAACAATAACTTGGGAACAATGACTATAAAAGGAAATCTGTCGATAGAATCATTAGCAAAGTAAAAACAAACCATCCTCTACACTCGTCAGAAATTCCACGACAAAAAAGGCCAAATTATGTTACCTTTACTTATAACAATGAAAGCATTTCTCAAATCACTAACTTATTCAAAAAACATAATTACAACATAGCATTCAAAACCACCAACATGAATTGTGTTTTATTCCATTACCCACAAAACATAATTAACAATAATACAAAATTCTTAAATTCTGGAGTCTACGAGTTAAAATGCACTCATCGTGAAGCCAGCTATAGAGGTGAGATGGAAGGAGTTATCAATCACCCATTATCAAGAACGCAAATAACACAACAAATACTCAACTACGAGTATTCATATGTCAGACCATAATAATTCTTTATCACCGGGCGAGTTAGCTGTGCGTTTAGGGGCACGCAGCTGTGAGCTTGCATCCGGGAGATAAGTGGGTTTGAATCCCAGTGTCGACAGCCCTGAAGATGGTTTTCCGTGGTTTCCCATTTTCACACCAGGCAAAAGCTGGGGCTGTACCTTAATTCAGGCCACGTCCGCTTTCTTCCAACTCCTAGCCCTTTCCTATCCCATCGCCATCATAAGACCTATTTATGTCAGAGCGACGTAAAGCCACTAGCAAAAAAAAAATCTTTTTATCACCAACAGATCAAGATTTGTTTATTTTTGATGTGATTGATAGTATATTTTTGTAATTAATAAAAATGCCATTACAGCAGGCATTACACAGACTTCCCCTAATGCCTCCCCTCAACTCCCTTCTACTTCCCTCAAGCACGCCAGCCAATAAAAGGAGGGGGAAATGAGTACCCGAGTACTTAGTTTTCTTTATTTTTTACATGCTATTTGTTCAGGGCGTCGACCGATGTGGACCTTTTGCCCCTACTGGCACTATATTGTATGAACCTGCGTGTGTGGAATGTTGTGTGTGAGGAAAGGAAGATTAAGGACGTCGCAAACACCCAGTCCCCAGGCCAGGGATATTAATCATTACAATTTTAAAACCCTGACACGGCTGGAAATCGAACCCGGGGCCATCGGGTGACAGGCGGACGTGTTTCCCCCTACACTGCGGGGACAAGTACATCATTACTAATATTAAAATAATTCAAATTCTTTGTGGCAAAACACTTTTCTTTCTTTCTTTCTTTCTTTCTTGCTTTCTTTTTTAGACTTTTCCTTCTACAGGCAATAACAACATTGTACATTCCACATATTGTAAGAGTACATTCGATGTACTTTTTATGAGTTTGATAATTTCTTCATTTAATTTTCTGAGAGGAGTTCTCTCTGGTCCAACAAACTACCGGTACATAAAAATGTAACACATCATTTGTTTAAGAACATTCTCTCCTTCTTTTTTTTTTTTTTTTTTGCTAGTTGTTTAATGTACACCGACACAGATAGGTCTTATGGCGACGATGGGACAGGAAAGGGCTAGGAGTGGGAAGGAAGCGGCCGTGGCCTTGAACCATGCTCCTTTGCATGTTTCTCATATGTTATGTTTACTACTCATACAAGTTTTGTTGACCTCAGTTCGAGGAAAAACCTGAGTATATCCCTTGATAGGCCACAGAGCGCAGCACTCTGCGTGGTGTGTATTGACGATCTTTTGCCGTACTAGACTACTGTTTTCATCTTTTGACGCATATCTTTGCCTTCCTCACTCGTGATTTTTTTTTAACAATGGAGGCTAGACGATGTGAAATCGCCTTCCTTTGCTTTAGGTGGATTTTTACCTTATTTAAACGTGGGTTTACCACCATTCATGCCATAATTAATGTCTTGATTTAACAGGTATGTGCTTTCTGTTGTCTCTTTATTATTACTACGTTTGCATTACCTTTTTACGATCCCTGATGGGGCGGTCGATGTGCATCTTCTATTTCGGTTCGTGTAAATGGTGTGTGTGACTGTGAGAGGTTAATATTATGATTACTGCTAATTTGGGAATTTGGTCTCGAATCCATCACGTTTTTGGTGCACTTGTTCGGGTGCATTTGTTTTGTTTGTACCTGGCCGCCTTCGAAGTAACGACTTTCGTGTCGACAAAGTTTAATTTGAAGTCGTACGAAACTCAAGCTTAATGTGATTTGGTGCACGATCCTGCCTGTTTTGCCCGATTATACAAAATACGTATAATCTTATATTGTGCTCCCATAGTGCACGTTATTAGTTCAATATGCGAGATCTGGAACTGTGTTAAGGTGAGTCATGTGGCGTGTATTTGTACCTCATGTGAATGTTATGAGTGAATGCTGGTGTCTGAAGCAAGTAGAAGATGGGCTATCGATTGGTTCATTCATGTTTTATTCCGGTTTCATTTCGATTTTGTTTGGGTACCTCATTTCCTTATCTTGGTACAGATTTGTCATTTACTTGGCCATGTGTTGGTTGGGGCTCGGCCTAACCGCCGGTCGGCCATGTTGGTATTCTTATTTTTCGTATCTCTGCGCATGCCTGTTTTATTTTGCTGGACCAAAGATGCTGTACTCAGCGCCTTTGGCTGGTTCATTCCTTTACTCCTTGCGTCTTATGTTGATCTCTGTGGTGACGTGGGTTAAAATGTTTTTGTAGTAGGAGGCTTCTATTATTGTCGTGCGAATGGAGAATGGAAAGATATGCGCTGTGAATAATTTAATCTGAAGTTTAAAAAAATAAAAAAAATATATTGGCTGTACTACCGTGCGCACGGCAAATTTAATTGAAATATTAATGGTAATGAGGTCATTACTGTATCAGTGAGCTGATAACGAAATATTTGGTGTGTGTTATAATTATTTATGTCGAGCTCACCCCACGACCTCGGCAGAAACGCTTGTGAAGGTATGTTTATGTCTTGTTTTTTCTTTTCTCTGTTATGCGATTGGCTTCTTCTTTCCATGTTTGGATTCTATTATTAATTTACTAATAAACCTTGTCCTTATGTTTATTCTACGTTTCATTTATAGTAGTGTTCTATAATCGTCCTCGTTGGTTAATAACGAGGCCCATCTTGAGCTCAGGGCCTTTTTCTGCCTTCCCTAATCGCGGTCCGCACCTCATTCTCCCGTTACGTTTGTTTCATTTTCGTCATATGCTATCCGTAAGGGAGGGGTTTGGCACAAATGGTAGCAGAGGCGTACTCGATTAGGGTATCTCTTCTGAAAAGAAGGAAATTCAGACGAGATAGAGCTGGAGATGGAGATTATGTACATATTAGTCTAGTGCAAATTCCCATGCCTTAAGTTCATGAAGCCAATATATATATATATAATTTAATTCTAACCTTCTGTGTTTGTTTGTCATTATATGTGTGTGTTGTTTAATATCTCTGAGAAATAATCTGCATCATGGAAAACCCCAAAGATTTAGAGTTGAGTAAAGATAGCGAGGTATTCGCGGCAGATATGTCTAATCTTGAGAATGATAAGAGAGATCGTAGTGGTAGAATTAATGAAATGCCTGCTTCTGGTAGTAACAGTGATAGATGTACTGATGATAGGCATCCCATTGCATATGGTAATCGCGCCCTCGGCGAAAATCGTGTTGACCCTTTTTCTCCAAATTCCAGATTCACTAGCGATTATAAGGTTAATGTTAACCCTGTGTTCGAGGTTGTACGTAAGTGGAAATTAAACTTCTCGGGGGAAGGGAACGGCTTCAGTGTATTCGAGTTTTTGGAACGGGTGGAAGATATCGCTCAGTGTAGCTTAATACCCCTTGACTTGTTTATCCCTGCTATTCCTGGAATGCTGGAAGGTCCGGCGTTGCGATGGTTCCGATTAATTAAAAGTAACATCCAGTCGTGGGAGGAGTTTGCTGCTCGAATAAAACAGCGCTTTGGATTGTCCGACATGGACTATTGTTTGAGGCAGGAAACTTTTAGAAGAACGCAAGGGATAGGGGAAAGCATTGATGATTATGCTACTGGAATTCTCACCTTGTTTAATCGGATGTGCGTGAAGGTACCTGAGTCCGAGGTTTTCGATCAGTTTTACAGGAATTTAGCCCCTGATTATAAATTGCATATCAAGCGGTCTGAGGTCGAGTGTGTAGAGGACATCATAAACCTTGGTCGCGAGTTTGAGTCTGCCGTAAATCAAAATAAACTGTATCGCCCACCTCCTACCCCATCTGATTGTTCTTTCCCCGATGTTGCTTGCCGTGCGCCCGCCAAATCCGTCTCCTTCGCTACTGCACCTTCTGCATCCCCCCCTTTTAGTACCTCAAATCGTAGACCCGACTTTGCATCTGCCCCTCAGCGTTGTGTAAATTTTATCCAACCTTCCAACCCACCCAGTGCAAGTGTGCCCACAGTGAGAAATTGTTGGAATTGTGGGAAAATGGGGCACGTTTCTAAAAATTGTTGGTCAAGGTGTCCCGCTAAATGCTCTAAGTGTGGTCTTGCTGGTGTTACACTGCGCGTATGCCCTCGGTGCAACTCCCAGCAGGGAAACTAGAGGCGCGCCGGCGTGGTGGCCCGTCGTTGGCGCCTGATGATGGTGTGAATAAGAGGATCTGGGGCCTTCCTTCGTCTACACCCTGGGCCAAAATTCTTATAGGATCGCGCATATTTTATGCTCTGTTGGACACCGGTTCGTGTGTTTCGTTTGTCAATCAATCCTTGGTGTCTTCTGTCAATTTAGCGTATCTGCAAGGTTGTGAAAGCTTAGGAAAGTTCATGTCTGCTGACGGTCGTGAGGTATGTCCGGTGGGTCGAGTCATATGTCACATTAAAATTCATGCTAGCTACTGGCCTGTCTCTTGACTTTATCACTCGAACCTTTGCCTTCCGTTTTAAATCGGGCGTTAGCTACCCCTTTGAAGCCCCATTCCAACGTGCCTCTGTGTGTACCCGAACTCAATGCCAACTTCCCAATGCCTCATGTGACCTTTCTGACAATCAAAATCTTATGTTAAATGGGCTGTTGGAAGAGTTTTGTGATGTTCTAAGTGTCGAGCTAGGATGTGCTAAAGATTTCTCCTACACCATTGAACTGAAAGAAAATACCCCTGTAAGATCTCCTCCGTTCAGTTGCTCGCCCCCTAAGTTACGCGCCATGCGTGAATGTGTGAACGACCTGTTGGAGAAGAAGGTCATCTCCCCCTCCAAGTCGCCCTATAGTAGCCCCGCCTTCCTAGTCCCCAAAAAGGACGGTAAATCTAGATTGGTGATCGACTATCGAAAAATAAATAAGAACGTCGTCTTCGACAGCTTCCCGTTGCCCACTATCGAGAGTGCGTTTCAACATTTCCATGGGGCCAAATATTTCACTGTTTTCGACTTCAATTCTGCTTACTTCCAAATCCCCTTGGACCCCAAAAGCCGCCCCTGCACTGCCTTTGCCACCCCTTTTGGCTTATTTGAGTTCAATAAAGTCCCGATGGGCATCTCTATTGGTGGCCAAGCGCTCAGCCGGGTGATGGATACGATCTTCGGCGATTTAAAATTTTCCTACGTGTTTAATTTTCTGGACGATCTTCTCATTTACTCTGCCACTTTCGACGAGCACCTGGCTCATCTGCGTGAAGTTCTGACTCGCTTGCGAAAGCACGGATTTACAATCAACCCCAAAAAGGTGTCCCTTTGCTCCAAACGTTTGAACTTTCTGGGTCATATCATCTCCGATTCTGGAATCGCTGTTAACCCTGACAGAGTTAAATGTATTAGGGAGTTTCCTCAGCCCAAAAATGTCCGTGGCGTCAGGAGATTTCTCGGTATGGTCGGTTTCTACAGCCGTTTCATCAAGGATTTTTCTCACATTTCGGCCCCCCTTAATTTTTTGAAAAGGAAAAATTGTCGTTTCGTATGGGAGCAAGATCAAACCCGTGCCTTTGAGCTACTGAAGAAAGCTCTTTGTGAAGCCCCGGTCCTCCACAGTCCCGACTTTTCATGAGACTTTGTTCTGCAGTGCGACTCTAGTGAAATCGCCATTTCTGCCGTGCTTAATCAGTCTGATGAGGATGGGAAGCTAGTCCCCATTGCATACTTTAGCAAACTGTTACGTGGAGCTGAATTGAAGTACTCGATTTACGAAAAGGAATGCCTGGCTGTTGTATTAGGTGTTGAAAAATTCCGCTCATCCTTGGAACACCGTCATTTCTTCGTCCATACGGACAACCAAGCCCTGTCGTGGATGAGCGCGAATGTCAAGCGGCTCGGTCGCACGGCTAGATGGATTCTCCGGCTGTCGGCCTATAAATTTACAATTGTGCATGTACGTGGTAAGGAAAATGTCGTGGCCGATTGTCTGACGCGAATGTTTGACGGGGAAATGGAGAGTGAAGCCGAACTGGAGGAAGACCATTGTCAAACTGATAGTATTGAGAGTATCAATATCTTGCAGAATTATCCCTGGTCCTTCACGGACATCTCCGAGCATCAGAAGGATGATTATGAGTGTCAGGAATTGTTAAAAGGAGTCGCTGATGGGTCTGTCCGAGACAAGTCGTTCTGTGTCAAAAGGGGTTTGTTGGTTCATCGTAATTGCAAAAAAGGAAAGGACAAGGTTTATGTCCCGGTTAAATTAAGGCCCATGATGTTGCATTATTACCACGATTCCTACCTAGGCGCTCACCTTGGCCAGTACAAAACCTTGCACCGCGTTTCTCGTGATTTCTTTTGGCCCAACCTCAAAAAGGACGTACTTGAGTATGTAAGGAGCTGCGATGTGTGTCAGCGGTCTAAACCTGCTCAATCATCCCTAACCGGTTTCCACTCTGCCGATGTTGCGACATATCCGGGGGAAAAACTGTTTATCGATTATTTTGGTCCTCTCACAAAATCTAAGAATGGCAACGTCGGAATTCTGTCCGTCGTCGACGCCTTTTCCAAGTTCGTATGGTTGTTCCCCGTGCGTAAAATGAATTCGAGCAACGCTGTTCAGCTTTTAACCCGACATGTATTTGGTGTTCATGGTCCCCCGAAAGTCCTAGTGTCTGACAATGGTTCTACTTTCAGATGTCGCCAATTTCGGCATTTGTGTTTCGGATGGGGTGTTAAACACGTTTTTCTGAGTCCCCACTACCCCAAGCCTTCCCATGTCGAACGTTTCCATAGAAATTTGAAAGCCTGTCTGTCAGCCTTCCACAGCGCGGACCAGCGTAGCTGGGAGAATAACCTGTCTTTCTTTGTTTTAGCTTTTAATAATGCACTTCATGAGTCTCATCGCAATTCCCCAGCTGTTCTGTTTCTAGGGAGAAATCTTACTGACCCGCTCCAATTGAAATGGGACATAAACTATCTGTCGGAGGCATCCAGAAACAGGAGCGTAGAGGAGAAATGGAAAGAAGCTTTGGACCAGTTAGTCAGAGCCCGGAACCGAGTGGCCAAAAGATTCGACCAAGGGAGAAAAAGAGTCACTCTTGAAATTGGAGACTTGGTCGTGGTGAAGATGTTTCCAATAAGCTCTGCTGCTGACCAAATTACTGGTAAATTGTGTCTGAAATGGTCTAGCCCCAAAAAAATCGTAAGATTCCTGGGACCAGTTACAGTGGAGTTAATGGATTGAGCCGATAAGAGGGTATCAAAAGCTCACGTGAGTTTGTTGAAGCCCTATCGTCAACGGGCCAGTAATGTTTGATGTTTTTGCCTTGTAGTTTGGTAGCATCGTATACTTGAGTGAACTGTCATACCATTATTTGCATTCTAAAGTCCTTCCTGTTTCAGGGATAACGACGCAAAATGAAATGGTTAGAATGGATGCTGGTATTTTTCGATGAAAATGAACCGAATGAATTTCAAAACCTTGGCATAACGGGAGAGGTTCACCTGTTTGTACCATTCCTCTTTCAAGCCCGGTCTCGAATTTATGAATGAAGTGGATCGTTTAATGCAATAAGGCATAGACTGATTGATTCAGCGTAACCCTTTGTGAGAAAATACACACGTCAATATGTAACGAACTGACTTATTTGAATGTTGTTGAAACATATGGTTAAAATCATTTATGTTGTGCTTGTATATAGGCATAATTTAATTTTAAGGTCTTAGTTGTAATAAATGTGCGCATTTATTTTAAGGGAAATCTCGTTTAAAACGTGTCTACTTGCTTGATCACCAAGATAAGACACATTTTAAACGTGGGGCTGCTGGATGGTGAACCATGCTCCTTTTGCATGTTTCTCATATGTTATGTTTACTACTCATACAAGTTTTGTTGACCTCAGTTCGAGGAAAAACCTGAGTATATCCCTTGATAGGCCACAGAGCGCAGCACTCTGCGTGGTGTGTATTGACGATCTTTTGCCGTACTAGACTACTGTTTTCATCTTTTGACGCATATCTTTGCCTTCCTCACTCGTGATTTTTTTTTAACAATGGAGGCTAGACGATGTGAAATCGCCTTCCTTTGCTTTAGGTGGATTTTTACCTTATTTAAACGTGGGTTTACCACCATTCATGCCATAATTAATGTCTTGATTTAACAGGTATGTGCTTTCTGTTGTCTCTTTATTATTACTACGTTTGCATTACCTTTTTACGATCCCTGATGGGGCGGTCGATGTGCATCTTCTATTTCGGTTCGTGTAAATGGTGTGTGTGACTGTGAGAGGTTAATATTATGATTACTGCTAATTTGGGAATTTGGTCTCGAATCCATCACGTTTTTGGTGCACTTGTTCGGGTGCATTTGTTTTGTTTGTACCTGGCCGCCTTCGAAGTAACGACTTTCGTGTCGACAAAGTTTAATTTGAAGTCGTACGAAACTCAAGCTTAATGTGATTTGGTGCACGATCCTGCCTGTTTTGCCCGATTATACAAAATACGTATAATCTTATATTGTGCTCCCATAGTGCACGTTATTAGTTCAATATGCGAGATCTGGAACTGTGTTAAGGTGAGTCATGTGGCGTGTATTTGTACCTCATGTGAATGTTATGAGTGAATGCTGGTGTCTGAAGCAAGTAGAAGATGGGCTATCGATTGGTTCATTCATGTTTTATTCCGGTTTCATTTCGATTTTGTTTGGGTACCTCATTTCCTTATCTTGGTACAGATTTGTCATTTACTTGGCCATGTGTTGGTTGGGGCTCGGCCTAACCGCCGGTCGGCCATGTTGGTATTCTTATTTTTCGTATCTCTGCGCATGCCTGTTTTATTTTGCTGGACCAAAGATGCTGTACTCAGCGCCTTTGGCTGGTTCATTCCTTTACTCCTTGCGTCTTATGTTGATCTCTGTGGTGACGTGGGTTAAAATGTTTTTGTAGTAGGAGGCTTCTATTATTGTCGTGCGAATGGAGAATGGAAAGATATGCGCTGTGAATAATTTAATCTGAAGTTTAAAAAAATAAAAAAAATATATTGGCTGTACTACCGTGCGCACGGCAAATTTAATTGAAATATTAATGGTAATGAGGTCATTACTGTATCAGTGAGCTGATAACGAAATATTTGGTGTGTGTTATAATTATTTATGTCGAGCTCACCCCACGACCTCGGCAGAAACGCTTGTGAAGGTATGTTTATGTCTTGTTTTTTCTTTTCTCTGTTATGCGATTGGCTTCTTCTTTCCATGTTTGGATTCTATTATTAATTTACTAATAAACCTTGTCCTTATGTTTATTCTACGTTTCATTTATAGTAGTGTTCTATAATCGTCCTCGTTGGTTAATAACGAGGCCCATCTTGAGCTCAGGGCCTTTTTCTGCCTTCCCTAATCGCGGTCCGCACCTCATTCTCCCGTTACGTTTGTTTCATTTTCGTCATATGCTATCCGTAAGGGAGGGGTTTGGCACAGCCTTAATTAAGGTACAGCCCCAGCATTTGCCTGGTGTGAAAATAGGAAACCATGGAAAACCATTTTCAGGGTTGCCGACAGTGGGGTTTGATCCTACAATCTCCCGAATACTGGACACTGGCCGGACTTAAGTGACTGCAGCTATCGAGCTCGGTTTAAGAACATTCTACTGTACAGTATTTTTAAAATATTAACTCACATAATAATACTTAAGTACTTCAAGTGTAATTATGCTAATATCATTTTTACCCTCTATAGGGTTACCTCACTGTCTTTCAACATCAACAAATCATGTTTTCAAAGACTTTTTTAAAGCTGAGATAGCCTATTTTACCGTGATATGTTTAGACTATAAGTGGACAGACAGTTCATTATGTTGTACCATAATTTTAATCAATGTACATCTTTTGTGTTATTGGAATTGTTCTTACTCATTTATAGGGCCCAGATCTATCGAAGTGCGTAGTATGTAAATAAAAATGTAGTAAATATCAGTGAAATTATGTAATAGTATTAATGGACTATATTTACAAAAATGTTCCTTTTATTATGATTTATGGTTGCAATATAAGATGTCTGTGGTGTAGACTGTACCTCAGGGAGTATAGGAGATATTGATGGTGAAATGGTGTAAAGGAGCTGTTGATAATCTATTTGTATGTCTATATTAGTGGAAAAAGAAAGATTCTTCATGGAATAATGCGTTTTAAGAGTGATTAGTGTTAAGAGTTCATTTTTTAACTGTGGTTAATTGTGTATGTAAGTGATTAAAAAAAAAAGCAGTTGATGAGTTCTATTTATACAAATACCGTACTACGTGTGCAAAATGTACTGCCCCCACATTCAATAATGTTGCATGTGCAGCTTGTATCACTCAGTATAGTGAAATTATTTTAAAAATGCAGTGTAACCGCCATTACAACAATGCAATTTTCGGAGTGATGTATTTAAAATTTAAATGCCCAATTGATTGATTGGCGCGACTTATGATATGAAATGCTATACCATCGTAAACCCTCCACTCTTTTAATTTGTATAATCTACTTCAAGATTTGAGAGCAATACAAGCAACACCGATTTCATGTCTACTCTATTAATGAAAGTGACGAAATAAATATCGAGTGTCGAGCTCAAGTATAGGAAGGGGGATAACTAGTAGACTTATTGATACCATGCGCATAATAACTGGCACAATTCGATCTACGCCAACACATTGGGTCCCGCTTTTATCTGGAACAATGCCATCTGATTTACGCAGATCCACCGCTCTCATCAAGGAGATTAATAAAATCTTAAGGAACCTCAATCTACCTGTACACGAAGATCTACGAACTATAAACCAAAACAGATTACGTTCACACCATCCAACTTTACGGAGCGCCTTAGACATGGTTGCTAGAGGCTACAACCCAACTACAGAGTGGAAAAGACGGTGGGAAGCAGCAACGGAGATCCACCTGCACAGTATGTTCTCGAATGCCACACTTCCAAATGGATTCCAGCTACCACGTAAAACATGGTCTGCTCTAAACAGAATAAGAACAGGCCATAGCAGATGGAGAGACAAGCTGTTTAAATGGAACAAGTTGCCGACACCCGCGTGTAACTGCGGATCTGCATGGCAAACCATACACCATATTGTCAGAGAGAGTGAAACACGGGCATACACAGGCAGCAAAGTGGATTTTTGTTTGATGTCAACTCCAGAAGCAATACAGTGGATCAATGATCTTAACATTCCGTTGTAAGGAGTCTTTTCTTGTTCATTGTTTTCTTGTATGTAAATATGTATATAATTTATTTCTGTACTAAACCTGATTGTATGGGCCATACGCTAAATAAAAATATCCAGAATTTCCTCCATTTCTTTCAGCATGAAGGAGGTTAAACATAATGGTCTGTATGCTTTGGCTTGGGCATGATTTACCCTTCCAGGCTTAGTTATGAATACTGCTTTAGCTTCAGACCATGATTTCGGCACATACCCTAAAGCTAGACTAGCTCTGAAGAGGTCCGTCAAGGCATTGACGAGTATCTCCCGTCCTTCTTGTAGGAGTATCGGAAGTATCTCATCTGGCCCCGGAGCCTTTACAGGATGAAACAAGTCGATTGTCCATTTTACATGGTTATGTTTTATTATTCTGCTGGCACAGTTCCAGCCTGCTCTTCGAGCTCTGGTCTCTGTTCCAACCATTTCTTCTTCTGTCATCTCCTCAGTCCCAGGAAAGTGACACGTCATTAGTATCTCTCAAATGCAAAGAGGAAAAGAATTCCACCTAAGCAATACTTGTTTATTCTTGTTAATAAAAAACAGGACCGGTTTCAAACCTAGTGGGTCATACTCAGCTGGACACATACCTACATATAACATATCGTGCAATTGCAAACATCACCATATCTAAAGAGGAATATCATGTGACGGCAACATGCCAGGTTGTACTCATGAGTAGGGCATTCATCACATTGGAAGTTAAGTATATGTTGTCATGCGTGAATGCACATCTATGAGAAGTGAATATTCCTAAAACTTAGAACTAACTTACAAATATTCATAAAATGAAACAACAAATGCGTGAAACACTTTCATGCTTGTGAATGTTTGAGTTTATGGCTTGCACTGTTTCTTAATTCTTCAGTTTGACTGCTATTAAGTCTAGTTGTCCACAACTGTACATTGTATTAAAAACTCAATAGCTTGAATTGTAATATGAGTTACACTTTCAAATACCAATATCACATTTAAAAGATTTTTGTCACCATACGTACACGAAGGGTAATAAACACTTAACATCTCTAAAAGTCAAAATACTGAAGTAGTGTGGATTCAGTTGAGGCTTGGATGGAAGTGTAGAAATTGCAACTTGCCATATATAAAATCCAGTTGTTTACATTAAAAGATGAGTCATGATGTCCTGTGCCGTATTAAGTAATGTTGTATGGCATTAAACCAGAGTGGTGGCTCCTTCCTTTTTGTAGTTGTGTGATAGTGTAAAGATTATCTGTGAAAGATAAGAGTAAGACGTGAGTGATACTAATATACTGAAGGAATGTCTTAAGTCATGTAAGAGAATTTATATGTGTACTTACTGCTATTGTGGTCTTGAGGTTGTATATGGTTTGGGAGCATGTTATGTACTGCAGTTTTTGTTAGAACTCTCCTCTATCCTTTGTAAGGTATTTTTAAGATCTTTGCTTCTGGTTTATCTGATGATTTTATGGGTTGACTTTCTTTGTTTTATTAGTTCCAAATATATTATTATTACCTGCATATTTTTTATCAAAGTCATCATTGTTGCTTTAGATAATTTATACACAGGAGTCTATTTTATAATCTTGACAACAGTAGGGAAGGCATAATCAAATATTTAAAAATTATGTTATGCACTGTCAATCACAGAGTAAATTACACAATGTATTGTTATCTCTAATTTCCTGTTGCCCTCATGCCCTGAAAATGTTACTAAATAAATTTAATATAGAATCTATCTTTAAACACACAAATGGTAAGGTACAGCGTGTCATCAAATAGTTCCTCATGTTTTCCATGTGATGCTTTGGCACTGATCTGATAAAATTCCCTCGTAGGTTGACAAGGACCATTCGAACATCGCAGAGAGTCACTGGTGCATATTTTAAAAGGAAGAAACTAGCTGGGAGGATTGTATTGTGGGGGCTCTCTTTGTTTGCACTAATGACGTTGCCAACAGATAGAGAGCTTGAATAATCTAGATTTCTTCTTTTTTTTTTTCTAGTGGCTTTACGTCGCACCGACACAGATAGGTCTAATGGCGACGATGGGAGAGGAAAGGCCTAGGAGTTGGAAGGAAGCGGCCGTGGCCTTAATTAAGGTACAGCCCCATCATTTGCCGGGCGTGAAAATGGGAAATCACGGAAAACCATCTTGAGGGTCGCCGACAGTGGGATCGGAGCCCACTATCAGCCGCGTTTCAAGACTACATGGAGTTTGTTAGAAAGTCTGACTAACAAAAGAAAGAATCAGTGCTGTTGTACACTCTGACCTCAATAATGTTCCTGAGTTCCGCGTAAGGCACATATCGCAAACCGTACACCAAATTTTCCGAATTTGAAAATGACTACATGAGTTATCCTTATTATGAACGTGGAATGGAGGGATGAACAAAACAGATCTACAGTCTAGTATATCTTCTTGTTTTATTGTTGTCATTGGGTAAATTGTCATCACGTGAGAACGGTCTAAAGTGTGACGTCTTTTGCCAATCACTACTATAAGAGATCCCTTCTGATCTACTTTGCGCAGTACTGTCCACAAAACATCAAGATGCTTTACATAACTTTTGTTTATTGTCCAAGTTTCTGAGGCATCCAGCATTAGGGTTAGATTAAGTTTACTCCTACACTATTATGAGCAAAACAGATCTACACTATATCATCTTCTTTTATTCTAGTCACCGAGTAAACTATGCATGTTAAAACATTTACTCTCGTATCCGACTTAAGGCGGATAATAATTCTTCAGTGCCTTAAGGCATTTGGTGATAAAAATATCAAGTTTCGAAGTTCAGTATGCTTTTAGCATCTTAGGTTTATCTAATTCCGTAACACTCATGTGTGACGTAGTTTAAAGATAAAAATTTCATTGTTCCGTATTGAAAGTATTAACGTTAAAAATTAAATAATTGAAAAAGAGGTTCAACCTATTCAATACATAAAAGAAAGGAATGTAGTGATTACATTCTTATTTAATAGAGATTAGAAATGGGACCGGTTTCGACCCTAGTCCAGGTCATCGTCAGCCGTACAAAACATAAAAAACAAGAAAAACAATGCATATGAAAAAGAATAAGTGAACTCTGGATCGGTATAAGATGAAATATAAATTGATGATGGGGGTAGAAATTGTGAGTCACTTAAAATAAAACAGTACGTAATATTATGAAAGGTAGTACGGCACACGCAATGATAACTAAAGTCTCTCAATGTTTATGAATAGTGGAGAACGGTCAAATGGGTCAGTTTTTACACTCTGTCAGGTACAAAGTCACAATACTATCGAACAACTTATGAAGATCCATAAATATTTTGAAGTCGCAGACGAATAGATTTATAGAAGCGAACTGCCAGCTCTCGGTGATCAGCGCGGCACATCCATGCGCTGTGGTCTCGAACGCCTTTCATAATATTACGTACTGTTTTATTTTAAGTGACTCACAATTTCTACCCCCATCATCAATTTATATTTCATCTTATACCGATCCAGAGTTCACTTATTCTTTTTCATATGCATTGTTTTTCTTGTTTTTCATGTTTTGAACGGCTGACGATGACCTGGACTAGGGTCGAAACCGGTCCCATTTCTAATCTCTATTAAATAAGAATGTAATCACTACATTCCTTTCTTTTATGTAAGGAATAGGTTGAACCTCTTTTTCAATTATTTAATTTTTGACGTAGTTTGCCATAATCCAATATATATATATACGATGTTGCTATGAAATGGCCAGTAGTGAACTTGTTTTTTGTTTTTTTTTTTTGCTATTTTGCTTTACTTAACGTCAAAAACTTCATAATGGTCCGTATTGAAAAAAGATTTACATTCAAAAACAGAGGTAAGGTTATCCAACTGTTCAGTAGTATTGAACCTTACCTCTGTTTTGAAATTTTGCTTCACGTCGCACTGACACAGATATGTCTTATGGCGACAATGGGAGAGGAAATGCCTAGGAAGTGGAAGGAAGCGGACGTGGCCTTAATTAAGGTACAGCCCCGGCATTTGCCTGGTGTGAAAATGGGAAACCATGTAAAACCATCTTCAGGGCTGCCGACAGTGGGGCCCGAACCCACTATCTCCCGATTACTGGATACTGGCCGCACTTAAGCGACTGCAGCTATCGAGCTAGTGAACGTGTTAATGCACACAAATATTTAAAAAAAAAGGTATGTGTTCTGCTTAAACCTTAATTTAAGGTAAAAATAATTCGGGCAGGTTTTACTGACCTTTCATTTCCTGAGGTGGTGGTTTCACACTACTCGTCACCATCACACTGTACCCTGTCAACAGCTGATGTTGCGATGCTACCTTCAATGAATCATGTAGAGAGAAATTGAACTTCATTTCAGATTCCGAATCTTTTACAATGTAGTGCCAAGGATCTGCAAAGAAAGATATATTCATCATTACAGAAGTAGTATGACAGTATTGAACTTTGCTAGCTGCTACAATTGTACTTACCAAGGAAAGACCCAGACTGGCGACTTCTTTTAAGCCACTCCAGTGATACGACAGGTTTACCCATTCCCATTATGCAAAGGAACTTGTATGTACGCCGAACCTTATCCGTTACAAGGACAGTGCAGTTATCTGGTGTGTCTACAACAGACCCTCCTGAAAAAACAACAACACTCATGTCATCTAGGCTGCCTGCAATCTCTAACCAAGTAAATACCAACGCAGAAGGTCAAATGGCTGGACTGGATTAAAAATGAAGATATATGGAATCAAGTACAGCCTGGGACGAGGCTTGGAGGGTGGTTTATTAAACACATGCATGTGAAATGAAGTTTCTAAGATCAGCTATGTAGAAGATGACAAGGGACATGCAGGTGAACTCAAAAGAGTGCTGGATGGCTGCACATGCGGATTCCCATGAAGTACTAGGAGAGGCGGTTGGAACAAATTTAAGATGATCTAACCAAAAAGGAAGACACATCGGAAGAAGAAACGAGAGGAAGTTCACAAACACAGGATCGACAGACGACTGAATCATGCTGGTGAGAGGAGGATAGACTGATAGTGGCTAAGAACAGCAGGAATAGACCAAGGATGAAGTATTTACCAACAACAAATACAAATGTGGCACCAGACATATCATACAACATAAGATATTGTCATCTATTGTGCCAGGTTTGATCCACAGTGGGAACTAGCAGCCATCCAGCTCTGTTATAAAGGAAGTCATTTCTAAAATCTCATTGTGAAAGGAGCAAGCTCTCTAATCATGGATAAAGAATAAGAACAGTTGAAGTCAACAACAGTGTTGACAAGACTAGATCTCAACTGACAACTGATACAAGAACAGATTCCATATACTGACTTTGCTCAAATCCACCAGCCATCAGCAGCATCTCCTCGTCACACATTCAGCCTTGCCATCTGGAGCAAACTGTGTCGACGAACTAAACCTATTACAGAACTATTTAAAATAGTTTTACTTGAGTCCGCCTTGTCAATACACCTTATAATGATAGAAAACCATTTATTTTACCATACATGTTTCGGGAAAATCATCCATTCCCTTCATCAGTGATGACTTCACTGAAACTATTTTCAATAGTTCTGTAACAGATTCAGACAAGTTAATACAGAATCAAACAACCATATTAACCTATTATGGTTAAGTTTAGCAACACGAACTAAACCCAAACGAGTACCCTTTATAACCACATTTCATACCGGTCTCAACAAAATCAATAAAACAAGCATTCCATCTTCTCTGATCCTCACCTCACAAAAAAAAGATCCACCAAATCTCAAACTTCTTCCACCTCTTTTCCCCTGTGAACACAGCAATTTCAAGACCTGCCATCTCGATATACCCAGCACCATTACCAACAAAATATATTTCTCAGTACAAGGTCGTCATCCGATATCATCTACCAGATTTCTACTACCTACACTCTGTGGCTGCAGTATCTGTCCCCGTCGAACCACAGTTAGTGATTATTTTACAGTTTAAGTCCTTAAACTTCCCACTCTCTCGCTCTGAAGTTGGATATCAACTTTGCTCAGGTCTATCCCCTCTCTCAATCTTTATCTCACAACAGCGTCTACTTGTCAACAATGACACTGCCATTGTTATTTCATCCTCCACTGACAAAGGCTGCAGTAAAAAGTTTAGAATACACTTCAGTAGCTATTTTATCCACGTGGTAAGTTGTCGATCTCCATCTGTTTCCTATAAGTACTGTATACAGAAGATCAATTGGTTTTTATCCAATTGATTGTATAACGCTAGTGCCACCTTGGAATTACGGGTCTGCTGTCATGAAATGGTGCCGAAAATCAACCATTACTGCAAAGAGTATATTGTGGCCTTTTTTGACGTATAGTGACGAAGATTGAACCCCTGATCCTAGAAAAATGTAAGTTAATTTAATTCACTCACTGTAATATGTACGAATATGACATTATGAGCATGTTTTACTATTAAGGAACGTGAAAGTATATAATTATGACGTGATTTTGGATTTACTGTGACACTGATTGAACCCTCTGTATATTCTTTTTTTAAGGCCTCATAGGACCACTTCAGCCAATCATTTTCTGGTCATCTTTTATAGGTTTTCACTCCAAATTTCATTAGTTCTGATCATTCTGTGAAATGGTGCCGCCTTGGAATTACGGGTCCACTGTCGTGAAATGGTGCCAAAAATCAACCATTACTGCAAAGCGTATATTGAGGCCTTTTTCTGATGCATAGTGACGAAGTTTGAACCCCTGATACTAGAAAAATGTAATTTAATTTAATTCACTCACTGCAATATGTCCGATCTGCATATATCCTTTCGATTGCATGTCGTTTGCCTATTTTTTGTTTAAATCTTATTTTTATGTTTTTCAGTTTCTTTGAATTTTCTGTCTTGCTTTGCAAATCGTCCAGAGTTGTTTCTAGTTCTTCCGTATCCTCTCTAATTTCCGTAACCCTGGAACCGGCAGTCGTCGCAATTGCGACTCATTTCCCTGTTACTCAACCGGCAGAGTCGCTATCGAGATCCATTACGCCAGCACTGACTAATTTTGAGATAGTGCCTTGACACTCAACATCTTTATGACATATCTTGCATCATGTTGAAGAGGAAACTCTACTCTACAAATACAGCACAATTCTGAAGTAGTTTAGTGTGAAAGAGTGTGCGGTATACACGTGGGAAAACGAGAACGCTTTGCAGACAGTCATTCTGTTGTGCTTGCTGTGGTTGTCTGATGTGCATTAGCTTTTGTGGTGCAAAATGAGTGAATTGTCAGGAAGTAGTGAAATTCGTAATTGTTTGTTTGATCTGGACGGCGAAGGTGATAGTGACGTATTTTCAGAAGGAATTGACGATGATTTTGACAATAATTCGTCAGGTAGTGGCGAGTTATATGAGCCTAAGTTAAGTGATTTCGACACTGATATGGAACACAATGAACCAGCCACTGATGATAATAATGATAATGACAGTAATGCAGTTGATCAAACAGAACCGAAGTGGACAAGAGTTTATCCTCCAGAGTCAGAAATAAAAATGGAAGAGAAGTTCAAGGTTCGAAACGCAGGTATACGAAATTGCCCTCTGAGAAACAGTCCTCCTCCAACATATTTCTACTTTTTTCTCCAATGGAATCTTCTAGTGACTGAAACTAATAAATACGCACAGGAAATTATTCGAAATAAAACTAATTCCGGAAATATGGGTCCATATTCTCGTCTGCAAAGATGGGTTGTCATTACAGAAATGAAAAACAATAATTTCGCTAGTTATAAATATGGGTCTGAACCCTAATAACTACATTAAAAAATAGAGGTGCACTTCAAAATTGCAAATATTTCTTAAGTCATGTCACTAAAACGTTTCAACTGGAAAGAAATATTCTATAACCTGTTGGCAAATGCCTACATACTCTATAGTTTGAATACCACTGACAAGCCCCTTGAACATGGGTAGTATTGTCGAAGGTGTTGTAGATGAAGAAACGCTTCAAAACATTCCACCTGGACTTTCAGGAGAATGAGACATCAGCTCGTACGCTTCCCACTGTTCGACTGCAGAAAAAGAGTCACGCACCCACTTCCGGTGTCCAGGATGTCCATCAACAGTACTACAATAAATTAGAACAGGAAGAAAGAGGGGCCACCGCGAAGTAGACTCACGTGTTGGTGCAATGTGCTTGTGTTATTTCAGTTCTATTTTACTTTACAATACTTTAATGTAGTGAAACCATTCTACATATTTTTAATAAGCATAAAATTGTGCAAGTTTTGTATATAGTAAAGTTGTCATATAATATTACTTTTTACGTACACATTGCCCAGAACTTTCGGATTATTTTGGAATACTTAGCGTGTTGGATACTTCACCCATACTGCTTCAGGATACTAAATTGGTAAATTTAATTTCCTACTATATTATTCTTAGTCCTTTTCTGAATAAAATGACTTGTTATACATAAAAATAAATTGAAAAACAACATTTTTATGAAATTTTTTAAAGCTGCTTGCAAAACCTCGCCTAAATGCTTGCTGTTTTAAGGTAAACCGCTTGCCGGTTCCAGGGTTAATCCATTCTACTTGTTGTTTCATATTATAGAATTTCTCTATAATTTTTCTTGGCAGTCTGGTTCCTTATAATGGGACACACACAAAAAAAAGATCCTCTTCTTCCATATAGTATTTGTGATAGGCTCCAGTTCTCTGTATACCACTTCATTTGCCACACTATCAACTATTGTCCATCTTTTTTGATATTTTTTATTTGTGCACTGTACAATGGGGATTCTGCAGCTGTATCTGGAAAGACAGTCGAGACTAGTTTGTTAAATCAGGAAGTGATGAACCATACAGTCCAAGAAACCCGGTTAGAGATGAGAAAACTAGATTTAATTATTCAATGTAAACAGAAAAGTAGCCCTAAGCACACTGTGTAAATAATTCACAGTGGCAATTAATCAGTACACTGAGAATCTGAGAATCTATGGGCCGACTGCAGAAATGATGACTAGTTTTAAGCCTTAGATGTCTACCTAAACAACGCCTAAATCGAGCACGATCTTACATTGCATAAACAATTTTCAGCTGGTGTTTAACTAAATCTTATAATATTATCGACACGCCACCGTATGGGGAAGTGTAGTGTTGTTATGGTGAGTGTAATCTAAATAGCTTCAGCGTAGGTTCAAAACGCATCATTGGCAGCCCTGAAGATTGTTTTCCGTAGTTCCCTATTTTTACACCAGGCAAATAGTAGCGCTGTTATTATGGCCACGGCACTTCTTCCCCAGTCCTCCTCTTTAAACAATAATCACCACCATCACCACTACTTGCCTTTTCCTATTTCATAGCTGCCGAAGACTTATCTGAATTAGCACGGTGATTACAGATATATAAACCATATACAACCTACTTTTTAGTTTTAGTTCTCACAATTGTGTGTGCTTACTTGGCAGTAAATGTAAGTGAATCCCTCCTGGTTGATGCGACAGCCCTCTTATCACTGGGACAAGTAATTCTAACATGTATGTAGTCAAAGTGTCCTATAATTCCATGGAAATTACCCCCCCCCCTTTTTTTTTTTTTTCTCCCTATTTGCTTTACATCGCACCAACACAGATAGGTCTTATGGCGACCCCATGTATAATAAAACATATCAGTTGCCAAGAATTGTAGTCAAGTTGTCAGTCTCAAGAAACAAGTCTCTTGAAAAGCAAAATCTTACTTTAAGCTTTTGCAGCGGGCGACCCACAGAGAGCAGAGAGGTCGTTGGACTAACCTTTCTTCCCAGAATTGTCTGAACGTGATAATACAAATTACATGTTTCATGGTACATAACCTCCGATTGTGATTCACTCCTCTCATTTGAGGTTAAACAGTGTTCTCGGCAGTGTTTAAACATGGCCGGTTGAACATCAGTTTTAGACAGTGTCCAAGTGATAGATAACGCCTCTGTAATACGGCAGCCATACTTAGGCAGTTTAACCTAGACACCATCTAAACACCGTTTCTGCAATCGGCCCCATATATTTATAAGAAAGAAGAGTTTTGTCTGTAAATTGCTCAGAATTTAAAAAATAATGGTACTTCCTTATCGGTTGTGTCCACAGTAACAAGGAAATGAACTTTTTAACTTTCCATAATCTCTGTCTGTATATATGTACGTGTGTACTACGTACGCACATCACAAGAAAAGGGCTGAGGGGAATGTGATGAAAATTGGTATGTTAAGTCGGAGAACAAGGAAATGCAATCTAAGCTATAAAAATTTTATTCGTGCTGAGCCAAATAATAGTTTAGGGGAAGGTCTAAAATTTTATTTTCAAAAATCTATGTTGATAGTGGCCCTAGCGATAAATACTAAATGACTAAGTTAATGAAAATGGAATACAGCACTACAGCTTAGTCTATACATTCTTTTATTCAAGCTGGATTAGTTTGCAGAAAAACACCTAAAAAATTTAATTTTAAGTACCTATGTTATTGGTTCTACATAACAAAAGTTACAGAGAATATCTTATACAGTTTTACCATACTGACAAATGCCGAGCATTGCTAACAAGGAAATATTGTTCAATTGTGTTAACTGGCGATGGTTTTTGTCAGGATTGTCTTAAGGTGTAAAACCGCGTGGTCACCTGTCCATCTCGAAAATTGTGAAAAAGATCATAAAAATGAGAAAGAAATCATAAAGGAATTATCACTTGAAGCAAGACGAAAGAAGGATTCCCTTTACATTAGATTCCCTAATATGACAGTCGGAAGAAAACTAAGTGTGAAGACCTATCATATAGAAAGCTCAAAAAACTGATCAACAATAACATTCCATTGAGCATTGTTTGTTGTGATGTGTGCTGCCACTCATCTCCGATATATGGCATATAATGATTAATTAATGTTGTAATGGTCCACCTTTCAATACTATAACATGCAATATTCTAAATTACATTAACTAGGGACTAGTTTTGGCCGGGCCGGGCCTGGCCATCTTCAGCCTTAATGTAAAACATTTAATAACTAAACAAATGTACATGCACACAGCTGACATAAAAAAATTAAAGAAATATATACAAATTGACATTAAAAAACTGGGATGAAATTATGAGTAAATAAGAAATAACTAGGTTCTAAATTCTTGCCTCTTGAGTATGGTCATCATCGTGACTCTTTCATGTATTAATATTCACAGAACTGTTAGTTCTATCACTGCTAATCATTACTAATTCAATTGTAAACGGTAACCGGTAAATGTTGATCCCGTAGTCGATCACCAAATCTACTTGAGTGGTGTGAGCCGTATCCAAGTCATTGGACGCCGCTGTAAATAACCAGCAGCTGACGCAGAACTGCTAGATGGTGTTTCAATATCAATCAACATAATAAAATGAGATGCTCTCGTGGTGCTTGTTAAATCATGCTGAAATGTTGTTGGACATTGTCAGGACAGCACATGAAGATGCGGTTAAAACAGATACATTGGGTCTGGTATAAAATTTGCAATTCATTGCGGTGCCCATGAAGTTAACCTGAATAAATGAGATAAAATAAATTAATGAATTGAAGGAGAGAGTGTGTTAGTTAAATGGCATAGGTTATATGAGACTTACCTCTCAATACAGCATGTAGTGTGTGGCCTACTGTTGTGTGTGCTTCCGACTAACTGTTGTGAGATTCAAAGGAAAAGGAAGGGGCGGGAAAATATCCTCTTTGACCTTCTAATTCCCATTTTCAGAAGCGTCAAACCAACAAGTCATAATTCAGTTTTTCTAATATTCACAGCAACTTTCCTCAGCAGCCATCCTTTTTCCCACATCCTTCACCTCCACCTTAATTCCCCCCTTCCACTCCTCCCCCCTCTCCTTCACGACCTACCCACGATCTCTCGCCTTGCCCTACCCCTTTCCCCTTGCCCCGCCTTTCCCTATTAGACCAATAGTTAATTTTAGAAATAGTCCGGTATATAAGACGGTCAAATTCATACAAAGATTTTTAAAACAACACTATAAGTTTAATAGCCAGATGCACCTAATTAATACTATTGACTTTTGTAACAGAATTAAAAACATTGAGCTAACAGACTACTACACGATACATAGTTTGGATATCAAAGATATATACTCCAACATTCCTATCGTAGATACTATAAAAATAGTAAGAAAGAATTTAATGCAACACAACAAATTAAGTAAGGAGGAAATTGAAAAATGTTTAACATTACTAGAATTTACTTTGGAAAATAACTACTGTATTTTGTTTTTGACAACAAAATTTACAGTCTAAAGGCCTAGCAATGGGTTTGCCGACTTCAGGTATTTTAGCAAACATATTCATGGATTACATGGAATATAATAAAATAGTGGATAAAATAGATGGATTGATTACAGGGTTGAGATACGTCGATGATACATTTGTTATTATCGATGAACAAAAGGTTAAACCTGATGGTACATTAGAGTATTTAAATACTTTGGATAAACAAGTGCATTTTAGATGGAATCTGAAAATGATAGGACGTTAAATTATTTAGATTTAACAATTACTAGAAATTCTGGTCATTTCGATTTTCAAATCTTCAGAAAAGCTACTCAAACGGATACTATTATCAGAAATGACTCCAATCATCCAGGTCAACATAAAAAGGCAACATTTTACAGTTTAATTAATAGAGCTATGAACATACCTACTGTATGTCAGAGCAGAATTATAACAGAGTGATAAATATAATCCACCAAATTGCTCGTAGCAACAGATATTCCAAAAGATTTATTAATAGAATGATAAATAAAGTGAAAAATGAACCAAAAACAACTTTAATTAAAAAACGAAAGGAGAAAAAGAAATCTGCAGTCCTAACTTTCCGAAATAAGCACTCTTATCAACTGGCTTTTTCAGGAAAAAGAACATCAATGTCTCATACAAAACGGATAATAATACTAATAAGATAATTTTCAATTCAGATAAGATAGAGAATAAATGTATATTTAGTAAATCAGGAATTTAGAAATTAACATGCCAAACATAGGACAGACTGGAAGAAGTTTGGCTATAAGGTACAAAGAACATGTTAATGCAGTCAAACATAAAAGATATTCGGCAATGGGAGAACATATGGTTGAAAAGAATCATAAATTTACAGACATTTCTAATGACATGAAATTATTACATTTAGCCAAAAACGGAAAATTCATGACCGTTTTTTTATCTTACACAAAAAAAATAATTTTGAATCAAGTTTAAATGAGAGAAGTGCAGAAGATAACCCACTGTATAGACTAGCATATGATCATTTAAGGGACAAAAAGAAGAAATAAAGAAGAAAAATTTATGTAAGTATTCTCATTCAGTTCAACAAAATTTTATGTATTGATCATTTTTATAATATTTCATAAGTTTTCTTTATTCATTGATATGGTGTATTAGGACACAATACTTCTTTGAAGTGTAAAAACAAAAGATTGTGTTATATTGTTTTATTCTTTGAACTGACCACTGATGAAGGGAATGGCTGACTTCCCGAAACATACATGGTTAAATAAATAGTTTTCCATCACGAATAAGCGTATTGAAAAGGCGGATTCAAATAAAACTATACACAAACCATTCAGAATTTACATAAATACCTCATAGACATTTGGAATACTGAAAAAATGCCCGAAGAGTGGAATACGACGATAATACACCCTTTAAATAAAAAAAGTGACAGATCAGATCCCAACAATTATCGGAGGATATCATTGCTGGATATCACTTACAAAATTTTTTCAAAGTTATTATACATGAGAATTCAAGAACAACTTGACTGTGAACTTGGAGAATACCAAGGAGGCTTTCGTCCAGGGAGAAGTTGTCCAGATCAAATTATCAGTTTAAAGTGGATTATGAAGCATCATAGGGTTAGAAACAAAAAGGTAGTTATCACTTTTGTTGATTTTAAAAAGGCGTACGATAGTATCCATCGTGAGTCATTATTGAATATCCTAAAAGAATTTGGTTTATGTCCAAAACTTATTCGCCTTATTGGAATTACCCTTAAGAACACTAAATCTAAAGTCAGATTTAGAAATGAACTCTCAAAGCCATTTGACATTAATACTGGACTTCGGCAGGGAGATGGACTCTCACCATTATTGTTTAATTGTGTGTTGGAAAAAATCATGCGGGAATGGAATAAGATGAGTCAACCTATCATCACGATTGGCAGAAAAATAAGACTCAATTGTTTAGCATTCGCTGATGATCCTGCACTACTTGTTAATGATATGGAAGAAGCTGGATTGCAAATAGAAGAACTTGATAACATTGCAAGAAAAGTTGGATTGCAAATTTCGTATGAAAAAACAGAAATAATGCCAACCTTCCCTGTTACAGCACCAACCATTACCTTAGTCAATACCAAACAAATTAAAATTGTGAATAAATTTAAATATCTCGGTGAAATTATAACTTGGAACACCAATGAAAAATCATCAATAGAAAGCAGAACATTTATGTTAAAAAAAAAAAGCACAACGAATTACATGGCCAACGTACAAGAAAAAATCTCTTTCAATAAATGCTAAACTTCAACATTACTGTTCCGTCATTAAACCTGAAGCGACTTATGCTTGTGAGACACTGTTTAAATTGAACACCAAAGCAACAACTGATACACTGCAAAAGGTTGACAGAAGGATACTCAGAACAATCATTAATAAAAAACATCAGGTGGATGGACAATGGAGATTATTGCCTAATGCAGTGGGTTATAGGGAAAGTGAATCTATAATAGATACGATGAGAAAAAGAAGAACTGCCTTTTTCTGTCATCTTTCTAGATTAAATGATAATGGGATAATAAAACAACTATTTACTTACTTTTGGAAAAGTAAAACAAAAAATAATTGGTTTAAAGAAGTTCAGAATGATTTAGAAGAGCTGAATATTACAAGAAGCAAATTGAAAATAGAGAAGAAAAAAAGGATTCTCAAGAACAAACAAATACAGTAGAACCTCGATAATTCGAAATCGGTTAATTCAAAATCTCGCCTAATTCGAAGCAGCTCTCGTTTCCGGAAACATAAGGCACGGTTTTGCATGTTATTTAAATCGTTTAATTCGAAATACGCATAATTCGTAATTCGAAGAACAATGTCAGTCCCGTTATCGAAATTCAGACTTTTAATTCGAAACTGCCTTTACATTTTGAAAAAAAAATAGTATTTTACGGAGTAATTTAAACTCAAAATTTCTCCGCGTCATGAAAGAACGCGTCTTCCGGAACGTGAAGGGGTAACTTTGCGCACTTTCACCTACTTCGGCGTGTCTACAGTGTGCTTCATATCTGCTATGTTCGAGCGGAATCGTAATTATCTTGTATTCGGAGTTTTTAGGAACGCCATAATTCACAATGTCACGTAGCAGGCAGTGTGCGGAGAGGTAGAATCCGCGAACTTTGGCGATGTAGACAGTTGGCGAAAAAGCGTGGCTTATAGCCTATAATCAATTCGTATCGTACGCACCAATATTGTCAATGCCGATGAAACTACATTGTTCGTTTGTTTTATTTTTTTAAATGCTGAAACCAAATGGACTAATGGTTTTAAAGGAGAGAATTGCCAGCCGGCAAATGTACTTTGTTGCTATGCAGTGCACAGTGCACACGGAAGCGAGATACTTCCTTCCCCTGTCATAGGAAAGTTCTAAAAGCCACGATGTTGAAGGGCGTCGGGCACTTTCCATGCCAGTACAAGGCATCTAAAAATGCAGACAGTACAGTAGGCCTAATCCAAAAAATAAAGCATTTGCACAGGATAGCCAGCATAATTTTTCCTCGTCCTTGAATCGTGTTTTCTTCCTTTCGTTGCGTGAAGTTATATTTGTCATTGTTTTAGACAAGAGCATTATCTGAATGATGTAAATGCACTTTGTTGGATACATTTCTAAAATAGTGTTTGCCATGGCATTTGAAAAGTTTAAACTGAGAATCAAGGTGATTGCATACATTAATGGGTCTTAGAAATGCCATGGCGGGAAATCGTACAAGTATAGTCACTGTACTGTTGTTGTAATGTGGACGGAAGCGAGAGACTTTCTTACCTCGTCATACGAAAGTTCGATAAGCCGCGATGTTTTAAGGACATCGGGTACCTTCCGTGCAAGCACAAGGCATCAAAAATGCATACAGTACAGTAATCCAATTAATAAAGCACTTGCACAGGGGAGCCAGTATAGATTTCTCCTCGTCTTTCAATCATGTTTTCTTTCTTTTGATTTGATTGTGTGAGGTTATGTTTGCCGGCGAGTTATCCAAGTGCATTGGTTACTGTAAATGCATCTTGTTGTATACATTTGGAAATAGTTTTTTCCATGATATTTGAGAGCTTTAAACTGTGAATCAAGGTTAAGTGCATGCAGTAACGGGTCTTAGAATATACTGTTAGGCCGCAAGGGTTGGCATTTCCGAGGTACGTGTTGGCGGTTAATTCGAAATCACGTAATTCGAAGTCCGATTTTTGCGTCCCAACGACTTCTGTTCTTAAGGACTTTCGGGGAGTGGTAATTGGTTTACAGCTTCACATTTTGTCTGAAAAGAATTTCAAGAAAATGCTATTGAAGATACTGAAAACAAGTCGGCAAATATTTAAGTTTCTCCGACTACATTAAAAACGTTTTAAATCGATTTTGGGATAAAATATACCAATTATAGGAGTATAGACAAATATAGGTTCTAACGCCAATTTAGGCACTATAGTTCCACCGTTTCTAACCTTATAAATACATGAAACATGTAAATATAACTTCATTTTAAGTTATCTCTTAAGGAACAACATAGGTTTTTGCCTAAAATCCGAGGTCTAGTGATACGTTCGTTGTTTATTAGGCTTCAGTCATGCAATAGTGTGATAGTATGGGGTTGCCTGTGTATCATACCTCAGACTGTAAATAAATCTAAGGCAACAATTAAGCGCTCGCTGAAGTTTCGAAGTCTGCTCTTTTCTTACGTCTACAAGAATGATGTCACAGTAGTAGAATTGTTAAAAACTGGCCATGTTTGTGTGGTACTGTAAGGTCTATTCGTTTCAAAAAGAAAGGCAAATTTTCAAGCAGGTTTTAGAAGAGGAATAATAGTACAACGTATTGAAATATGAAAATATCCTGCTGCCGTAGGGAACCTAAAAATACGAGGTGGAAATTGTAAGAAAATTAGATATGCACTTTTATCAATTGTAGAAGTGTATGACAGATTATACACATTGTAAAAATATATACAGCATTTTTTTAATAAGCATACAGTAAATGCAGGGAGGAAGAAACACAGAATTCAGCCATGCGTGAGCATCGGTATCGGTAGTAACAAAAATGTTGGCCAACATAATCTAACCGAACATAACAAAACAGGAAAAGAAATGAATTCAATTCACATCTTCAGCTCCTTGGTTGAATGGTCAGCATAGTCGCCTTTGGTTCAATTCCCGGCCGGATCAAAGATTTAAACCTTAAATGATTATTTCCCCTGGCTTGGGGACTGTATATTTGTACTATCCAAAATATTCCTGAAACTCACACACAATACTATCGTCCACAACAAAAGCAGCCAGTTTCCTGTACATGGCAGATGCCGCCCACCCTCGTTGGAGGGTCTGTCTTACAAAGGCTGGACCAGGATAGGATTAGTCACATCAAATTATTACCTCTACTGCATCACTTAAAGGTCCAGGGTGCATGTCTACTGGAGGGATCGGGAAGCGCTACAAGGCCCTATGAATTTGAATAGTCTTCTGTGCATATTTTCATCTGGCCTATATACTTGCACGGTTTACACAATATTTGAGACTATTTATAGTTGTCATTGTTTCTAGGTGTCCAGTGAAAGGCGATCACATCTTAGTCAACATGTCCAGGGGATTAAACATCAGGAAAATCTGCAAAGAAAATCAAATCTTAAAAGAAGATTATTAACAACGGAATCACTAAATAAGGGAAGCAAAGATGAATTCCATGCGGACTTATGCATAGCTCGTGTCGGCAAATATTCCCTTCAACTCACTTGAAAATCCTTCCTTCAAAAGTTTTTACAAAAATATTGTCATCGGAATCAACTTTAAGAAAAAACTACCTGGACACTCTTTACGAAGACACAGTCAGGCGGATAAGGGAAGATATAGGAGACTCATACATCTGGATCTCTGTCGATTACTGACACTCTAGGTCGTTATATTGCCCACTTGATAGTTGGAAAATTAGATCCTGACACGCCGTGTTTGCCATATTTGATCTGCAGCAGACAGTTAACTAAAACCAATCAGGAGACCGTTGCTCAGTTTGTAAATAAAGGTCTCAAGGTGCTCTTCCCCAATAACATGGACGAAAATAAGGTGCTTCTTATATTTACTGATGCACCCGCCTACATGATTGGTGCTGTTAAGTTGCTGAAAGTATTTTACCATGCTCTGATTCACGTCACTTGTTTTGCTCATACTATGAATCGCGTGGCTGAGCAGATACGTGCCGAATTTCCTCGAGTCAACAAGATGATCTCCTCCACTAAGAAAATTTTTGTAAAGGCTCCCACACGAATCCAGTTTATTCCGCGATTAATTACTGATCTTTCACTGCCACCTGAACCCATCCTTACGTGCTAGAGGACTTGGCTTCAGGCCATTGTGTACTACAGCGAACATTTTGATGCAATCAGAAGTTTTGTTCTCGCCCTAAATGAAGATGCCAAAAATGTTCTAAAGGATGTAACCATTTCTCAAGAAATTGCCTACATCAGGTCCCACTATACTTTCTTGGTCCCTGTTATTTCTGCACTTGAGTCTTCCGGGAGACTTATTTACGAACAATTGGATTTGTTAGACGAGGTGAAAGAAAAAATATCAGCTTAGCTCCAGGCCCCGCTGGGGATAGAATTCGGGACAAGCTTAGTAAAGTACTACAGAAGAACCCAGGACTGTCAACGCTTTGTGCTGTGGCTGATGTTTTGATTGGCAAAACTAACGTTGAACGTGACATCTCCCCACGTCTTGTACCAAAATTAAAATACAGCCCTGTAACCTCTGTTGACGTTGAGCGTACTTTCTCAGCCTACAAGCTAGTGTTGTCGGACAAGCGGTGTAGTTTCCCAACAGAAAATCTAGAAAAAGCGGTAGTGATTCCCTGTGCATAAAATTACGTGCAGTAACATGCTTGTAATTCAATGTTTTAATTACTTAGAGACAAAAACTCAAAAATGTGGTGAACCATTTGTGTATGTGAAATATTGTATTAACATGTTATTTGCCGCATTACTAGTATGCATTTAGAGTAATTACCAATTTAGAAAAATATAAATGGTATTTTAATTGATCAGTGCTTATTAAAATATGTAAAATTGAAGCTGCCTAAAACATATTTTTAGAACCTATTTTTTACACATTTGAGAGCCTATTTTAGGCACCTAAAATACAATTTTTAGCTGCCAAAAATCCGAGGTTTACGTATCACATACTGATACAGATTATAAACTGCCCTCTGAAGACAGGCCACTATACATTGCGTCACTGCTTAAGTATTTGTCCTCCATTCACATCAGTAATACCAGCTATGGTTCCTCCCTTTCTATTCCTGTTCATCGATCCTCTATGTACAACAATTCTTTCGTTGTGACGGGTTCTTGAATCTGTGATTCCCTGGCTGTCAGTGTCAGAAATACCACCTCATTACTTACATTTAAGACTGCTTGCCGAGACTACCTGCTGAATGCAGCTGACTAACTTGTATGACTGGATGATCGTATGAATGAGTTAGAAAAGTGTAATGTCTTCTTCTTCTTCTTCTTTTATGACCGCATAAGATCACTTTAGTCGGTCCATCGTTCAGGTCTCTATAAAGGGATTGTTCGGGCTTTGCAGTCCTCCCAGTACATCTTCAGAAGTTCTGACCGTCGTGCCCTTTCCTCAGTTGAAACTGTGCATGTTGTGGGTTTGTTTCGCATAAGGGTAAAGCGGAGGATTGTATTTTTGAGTTTTGTATTCAATTTTATGTTATTTGTGGTGTCTTCTGTCGTAAGGCCTATTTCCTTTAGATCCTCTCTTACTTCTCTGATCCATTTATATTCTGTTGTGATATTTTTTTGAGAGGAGATTGTGTTGTACTAGTAATCTGTAATGGGTTCTAGCTCCTTGTACACGACTTTGTTGGGTATTATTCACCACTGTCCATCTTTCTGGTATTTTTGTTGATGTAGGTTCTTCAAATCCTCCTTTCAATTTTCTTTAGCCTGTCAGTCTTTGATTGTTTATTCAGGTGAAAAAGTGTTTCTGCTGCATATGTAGCTTCTGGTTTTATAACTGTGTTGTAGTGTTTTATTTTTGCATTTATTGACAGACATTTCTTTTACAGATATCCCATGTTAATTTTTGTGCTTTAGCTAATCTATTTGTTCTTGTTTGGATGGAGACTTTTTCATTTAGGTTATTGTCATTACTTCTCCGAGATAATTAAACTGAGTTACTATTCTGATTTTATTACCATTTATGGTAACTTCTATTAGTTGTGTTGGTTTTCGGAGTTCTGTGTTTTTCAAATGATATTTTGAGGCAAATTTTATTTGCAATGTTTTGAAGTTCTGATATCTGGGATTTTGCTTCTTTTATGTCAACCGCTAGTAAAATGTAATAAAAACTTTTCAGTCTGTCAAACACACAGCAATTATAATATAAATAATTATAACACTATAAACATACCTGTAAAAATACACTATCATACAAAGAATGACATGTTTCATTCTAGAAGAACATCCTCAGATTCTATCAAATCACTTAAAACATGCTTATACGTACATTATTATTTACGTTGCGTAAACTTGTCAATAATACGAGTTTAGTGATAACATGAACCAGTAATGAACAAAAAATTTACAAGTATTAATATACAGCCCACTCGCGATAATTCGTGGAAATTAATGCACGCACTTCCGTGAAAGATCGAAAACCGCAAATTATTCGCAGTAATTTTTGAGCCTGGTAAAAACAAAACCATAGGTTAAAATAATGAAATGTATTATATGAACAGGCAGAAAATAATTATAACACTTCACATTGTATTGCAAGAGACACTAGAGAAAAATTACAAAATGCCATGTGGATTATGCCAACATTTGAACCTAACGAAAAAAATCGGTCATCACTCTTTGTTTCTTAGATGATTGTTCATTTTTTCTAATTTTTGATGGTACATTTCTCAAGGAAACAACATCTCAAAATGAAAATTCATCTCTATTTTCTATGTAAGACATAAGTGTGTCTTTACAGACACTAGCTTGACTGTGAGAAACTTCCGGAGTTTCCGTTGCATCACTCCCGCACTCGATATCTTCTGAAACTCCGTCTTCCTCACCAACCGTCAAATTCCGTACAATATCCTCCTCACTTTCATGTCTGAAACCATAATCACCCTTATCGACGTCTAACCACTCAATAATGTCACTTTCTTCTGCATCTTGGCATTTATCCAGGTTTTTCAGTAATGATATCGTAGCAAGACTACGTTGCCCGTTCAAAATATCATCGTCACTGAAGCTGGCAAATGTTGCTCTTCACCTAGAACAGATTTCCATGATCGTGCAAGCATAGCAGCAGTAATTCTGTCCCATGACTTATTGACTGAATGAAGAGCATCCAACAAACTGAAGTCCTTCCAAAATGTTGGAATATCGATGCCTTCCTCAACCAATTGCTGTAACAGAGATGACTTGTAGTTCTTCTTTAAAGCAGCAATAACGCCTTGGTCCATAGGTTGGAGAATAGAAGTTACATTAGGGGGAAGGTATTTCACGTAAATATCACTTTCTTTAAGTTCACTTTCGTGTGGATGAGAAGGCGCTTAATTACGTAGGCCGTCACTTGTTGTCCTAAATATCTGTGTGTCCATCCACGCTGCCTTTTGATGGTAGTACTGCAAAGGTACATTCTCTCGTTTAAAACAACGGGGTTTTCTGGATTTCCTTATCACTAATAATTTTAATTTATGATCACCATTTGCGTTAGCACACGCTTCCTTGGATGTTTTGCAGCCTGGGGCTTGCTGTTCTTGTAGGAAGGTAAACATTTCCAATACAACCCTGTTTCGTCTGCGTTGTAAAGTTGTCTAAGGTCAAGCTGTTCTTTTTCAATGAATGATTGAAATTCCTGTGTGAACTTTTCAGCAGCACCTGTGTCTGCGTTGAGACGCTCTCCGTGAATAGCGTTTCTTAAACCGCGTAAGCCAGCCAGAAGATGCTTTAGGGCCAAGTGCATCGTGAAAATGTTTTGTTTGCTCAGCGCACATTGGGCAGACCTTCCGCTCGTTTTTTATTAAACCACCGTATCATGGCTTTGTCTAGATTTGCATAGTCCAATGTTCTCATTGATTTCCGGGACGAAGAACGATCACAATTAGCAGAAAATTTGATGAGGGTTTCCTTTTGCTTCTTCATGTCTCCCACATCAAACTCGCAGGCTAACTCTGATGATGTCTCGCCTTTCTCCAGTCTTTCTATAATTTTCAGTTTTTCACTGACGGTTAACCTTTTATATTTCATTTTTCGACCACTCATATTGAAAACTCTTACTACAGTACTGACTTATTCGAAACTTCGAAAAGACTTCCGCACTCCGTTCACACTTCTCAAGTACAGTAGCCTACTATACACTCGCTGCCGGCGCACCTACCCTTCACTTGGCTTGGGCTGTGGGGAAAGGGAGGGTAAATTCCGAGTGCATTCCTCTTTCATTTTCTCTGCTTCCAAGATTATGGTAATCTGTGCTGCAACATGCTCAAATGTTTCCCAGTTTGCAGCAGTGTGCGCCTAGACCTACTGCTACAAAGTCTAGTCTCCTCAAATATAAATTAATTCATCTCCACACATCGCATTAAAATTATTTTAAACTAGGCAGAGATAATTTTACTCAGCGTGATGATAAGTGGGTGTAAGAATTAATACTTTAAAAAACTCTCCAAGACACGCGAATTATCAGGAGTGCACTGTAATGAAAAACTTAGGTACTTATCTAGACTGCCGATGCTAACTCCATTGTCAACAAACACTTTTTCAGGATTGTGGTCATGGAATGTTTTGGGTAAGGCACACTGCGCGTAGAGAGGGAAGGGGAAGCATGGGAGGGGCCTTGAGGAGCGTTGTGGATGATAAATCAAGTATACTGTACAGTGGAGAGGGGAGGGGGAAGTAGGGTGAAGCGACTGGAGCGCTGTTGAACTTCTATCAATACTGAGAGGGGAGAGAAGGTTATTGACCTACTTCATGTTATAATGTACTTTTATGTAATATGGATGAATGCAAATTATTTTTTTAGGTGAATAAAGTACGTAACTGAAACAGATACTAACTATTAAATGTTATTATTATGATAAAAACTAATTTAATGAGTGTTGTCAGATGTTATGTGAGTACAGTGAAGAGGGGGGAATTCTTTAAATGTGTATGGTCATTGAGGTTAGTTACATTAGCAATTTTTGCAATGTAAGTTTCTATGGCTTCCTTTATATTCAAAGATTTACTTTTATTTTCGATGTGTAAAATTTTTATATCAGTGTTGATGTCTGTGAAATGGTGTGAACAGTCGTATATGTGCTCCCCGAAGGCTGAATGCCGATTATATCTGATCGCGCTTCTGTATTCTTCGTACCTTGTGTGGAAATTACGTTTCGTTTGACCTATATATGTGGCATTGCAGTTAGGTTCTTGGCACTTGAGTTCATATACTCCCGACTTTGAGAAAGGGCCTTTTTTGATTAGGTTGCACTTGCTCACGTCTCTCTGTAGTCTGTTGTTCGTTCTTAAGGCTACTTTTAAACCTTGTTTCTTGAAATTATTAGCTACATTGTATGTGTTATTGTTAACGTAGTTGAGAACCACGTACAGTAGAAGTCCGCTATAGCGAGTACGTCATATAATGAGAACCTCTTTATTATAACGGCAATCTTTCACTGTACCTTCAAAATTCCTATATTAAACTGTGTATTATCCTTCGGTTACAGCGAGAGCCCTCTCACTGACGCGTCCGTTATTACGAGTGATTAAGCGTGCGCGATTTTTTCGGTTACTGGTATTTATGCACCCCAGCGATTATGTTGCATGCGATCTATTACCTTTGGTATCGTTCCCTCGCTATTTCCACTAGCGAGTTCTCTCGTCATCATTCGAAGGCGATGTCGGAGTCGATTTTTAATACCTGTCGACTGCTGTTCCGCAACGAAAATTCGAAATGAAAGAGGACATATTTCATAATAAATGCGTAAATAACATGTCCGATAATTGTTGTTAACTTGTTAAAAATAAAGGCTGACTAAACGATCGCTTAATGTTAATGCAATTAAGTAAGAATGGGATACACCTCGAGATATGGCAGAGTGCATAATTGATTTTAGAGGTAAAGTTATATTTTCTCGCGCCTGGTTAAATTATGGAAAGGCTATTATTGTGTAAATTTATAGCGAGAAGATTATAATTTCCCTAGTGGCACTTGAAGCGTGTTTTCATCAGAAGTATAGTACGGTTAAGTTAGGACAGGTGACGCTGTTTGAATAAGAAAACTGAACGTTTGCCGCAAAATGCGATCATCTTCGGTACAGTATAGTTTTCTCACTATGTGCATTTGCAAGCTCTCTCGAAGACATTCGAAGGCGATGTTTATCACAGATATTTTCATTTAAGAAATAATTAAGAAATTATTTTACGACAAACTACTATTACGCTCTCTCACAAGACTCTAAAAGACACTTGAAGTGCGCCTGCGCTGTGAGTGAGTTTCTACATTGGTTGTTCCCCCTCCTGTCCCTTCCCCTTCCCTTCTCCAACGTAGTCCTGGTGGCTGGTTTCATCCAGCATTAGGCTCTCATTAATTATTTGTCGCTCTCTTGAGCAATTACTGGGAGGTTCCTTTCGAACCCAAGGCTTCTGGACTGCGAACATCGGAGCGTAAGTCGTGAGTGAATGTTGTATGTGTGTGTATTGAGTGAAAGGTTAATGCTTGTGGCCGCGAATGGGTGTGTGTAAGTGGATTTGAGTTGTGCTTCTGTGTGTGCTGTGCTGCTTGGATGGGCCGGGTTCGTAGTCCAGGGGCCTATGGCCGGTTGAAGGCCGTTTCTTTTCTTTAATGTTAACTACTTGTCTCTATTATTTTCTGTGGATAACTGATCTTCTGTTCCGTTTTATACGTAAGAGGCCAATAGAGGTTTATTGGTTTACCTGTAACGAGTGTTTCTGCTATAATGTTGTACATATGTTGTCTGTGAATAAAAGACAGATGGATTTGCAGATGGAAAGCTCCGATTTTCCTAGGCCCTTATGTTAGCACCTTCTCAGGTGGTAGCGCCCTCGCGTGGTTTCCATCTGTAAATTCTGTCTTGTCTATTATTCTTTCGTATTTAAAGGAGCAATTATGACTGATACTAGTAAAGATGCACTAGGGTCAATGGGACCCGTTAATGAAGATCAGATACGCGACTGTTTCGGTCTCGAATTGCTACGAACCGAGGAGCTGGGGTATGAGTTGTGTATTAGGGGCGTTTCTCCTGCCGGTACATTAGACGATAATATTAGGCTTCTTCGTTCCTCGTTACGTAACCCTGTTAGTTTATCGAGCTGTCAACCTTCCATTCTTCTTGAGAGTGCGTTAGGTCGTATCGGGGTTTCGCTGTCTCAAATAGAGTCCACGTTGGACGAGTTTAGTCAAGGTCAAAGTGATGTCACACGAAAGCAGATTCGTCGTATTAAAGCTCGCCTGCTTCATTACAGGAACCGTGTGTCTGATCTCCAGGCATTATTTGGTGATAGTATGGGCGATAATGTGAAAGCCTTGTTAGTTTTGTGGTAGAATAAAATTGAGACTCTTCTGGGGATGGGAGATAGCTTGTTTTCTGTCTCGGTTGAAAATAAGTCTGGTGATGTTGCTGAACTTACTGAACAGGGACTTTCGCAACTACCGGCTGGTCACCCCATTTCATCCGGCAATGATTCATGTGAGACAGAGAATATTTCTTCAGTCGTTAATTTTGCAAAGCTACCACATCCGCTGCAATTACTTATTAAAGGGATGAAGTCTTATTCTATTGACTCTATCGAACAAGTTATTGAGTTCCTGCGCACTCTAATTGAATTTCTCGAGCATAGTGCTGTATATGGTGTCAAAGATGATCTGATATTTCAAATAATTTATCCGCATGCTTCTGGAAACTTAGCCAGTCGCATAGCTGTGGCTATGTCTGAACGTGATTCTCTTGGGGATTTCCATGCGAAACTGTTACGTGAATGTATTCCTACCAGAGCATTATCATCTCTAGTGCAGCGACATTTCTTTCGAGTACAACGAAGTAATGAATCACTCTCAGAGTACGTTCGGGACATTAAAATGTTTTCGAGAGTTTTCCGCTTGAAATATTCGGAAGGTGAGATTGTGAGTTCTATTGTTGAAGGTCTGACGCCTGAGTATAGGTCTTATTTGTCATTTTCATCAAGGCCTAATTCTTTCCTTGAGCTAGAAAATGCTTGTGTTGCGGCAGAAGGAGTGAAATATGCGGACTCACTCCGTAATATCGATAGACCGTCATCTAGTAGTGCTTCTGTCCCTGTTTCGCCTTCTGTAGACAAAACACGACGTTGTTTTCTGTGTAAATCGGCTGATCATCTACGAAATGCTTGCCCTCGGCGGCAGTTTTCTAAACCTAGCAGTAGTGACTCCGGTTCTCAGCCCGTAGAACGTAAGTGTTACGAGTGTGGGTCTAACACACATGTACGTCCTAATTGTCCTGTACTTCAACGAAATCGTACCCAATCATCTACAGGTGATCGCGCCAACAGAAGCTGACTAGGAAAGCTATCATGTAACAGAGTAGCAGAAGGAGTGCCGGACGCACTCAACGGTCATTCGCCGATGTTCATTCCTGAAACTGAAGGTTGTTCTGATCTTTCAAGTTTGTTTGGGTCTCCTTGTAATTTGCGAGATTGGACTCGAGTAAAGGCTATTCATCGACCTCAACTGCCCTATTTGAATGTTAAACTAAATAAGGTACCCATGTCTGCCCTAGTTGATTCTGGGAGCGTAGTGTCCTTGATTGATAAGGAACTTTATGAACTGTTAAAGAGCTCCAATAACTTTAATAAACTAGAACCTGTGTCTTCTACGTATGTGACGGCGAATGGCAGTAAGCTAGGTATTCTTGGCAGATTTAGGGTTTCTGTGAGAATAGCTTCCTTTTCTTGGAAATTCAGCTTCGTGGTTGTGAACGAATTATCCTGTGCAGTCATTCCGGGAGCCGATTTCATTACACATTCTGGGCTCATTCTTAATTTGTCTGCAGGATCTATTCATTTTCAGTTTCAGCCCAAGTTATTGATCCCTGTGTTTCATCAATATCCTTTGAATGGAAATGTCAAGTCGAATGAGACTATGTTGTCGTCTGTTGATGTTGCCCTACCTGATGTGTCTCATCTGACGTCTGAGCAAGCAGGGTGTATTCAGAGTTTGTGTGAGGAATTTTCCGATGTCCTTACGGATAAACTGGGGCTAACAAACGTCCTCGAGTACAAGATCGAACTTACCAATCACACCCCTGTTAAATCACCACCGTATCGTTTAGCACCGCCCAAAATGAAAGTCCTCAAGGAGCAAATCCAAGCTATGTTAGATCAAGGTATCATTCGGAGGTCTACGTCTGCCTACTCGTCACCGGTATTTCTGGTTCCTAAACCACAAGGTGGGTTGCGTCCTGTAATTGACTACAGAGCACTGAATAGGAATATTGCTATTGAATCTGTCCCATTGCCTGATTTACAATCGTGTTTTGCTTGGTTTAGTAAGGCTACGGTCTTCACTTCCTTAGATCTGAATCAGGCATATTTTCAAATTCCCTTGGCAGAGGAGTCTAAGCATTTAACAGCTTTTGCTACAGACTGGAACCTTTTCGAATTCCAGAGAATCCCGTTCGGATTGGCCACGGGTGCTTCTGTTTTGTCTCGTTTGTTGGACACAGTTCTTTCTGACATCAAATTCAAGTTCGTTATAAATTATTTAGACGATCTGATTGTTTTCAGTGAGGATTTTGATCAACATGTCCATCATCTGCGTGAAGTTTTTAGCCGTCTTCAGAAGGCAGGTTTAACTGTCAAACCTACCAAGGTCTCGTTCGCCAGACCACAGATTTCGTTCTTGGGACATATTGTGTCATCTAGTGGAGTAATTATTGATCCTGATCGCACCAAATCAATAAGTGAGTTCCCTCCGCCTCGTGACGTGAAAGCCGTTGCCCGTTTCATCGGCATATGTAATTTCTTTAGGAAGTTCGTGCCCAATTTCGCTCAGAGGGATATTCCATTGAACTATCTGCGGAAGAAAGGAGTAAAGTTTGTTTGGGGATCGGAACAGCAAGTTGCTTTTGAGGATTTAAAATCTGCTATTGCTAACCCTCCTGTTTTAACTATCCCGGATTTCTCCAAGCGATTTATTGTTCAGACGGATGCTTCTGGGAGCGCTATTGCTGGAGTTCTTCTCCAAGACACTGAGCTAGGGCGCCGTCCGGTTGCTTATGCGTCCAGAACGTTAACCTCTGCGGAAGTAAAATTCTCTGTGTACGAGCTCGAAGCGCTCGCTGTCTTGTTCGCTTTGGAAAAATTCCGTTTTTACATTGAGCACTCTGAGTCCGACCTTGAGACGGACAATCAGGCTCTCTCTTGGGTTTTACGGAAGCCTCGTTCGACTGGTAGACTCGCTCGCTGGGCCGTCCGTATTTCCGCTTTTAAGTTCTCTGTGAAGCATATTAAGGGCGCCGAGAATGTTGTTGCTGACACATTGAGTCGTATGTTTTACCCTGGTACTGATGATCTGGTAGAAGAAGAAAAGGTTGAGATAGCTAATTCTGTTCTTCTAGAAATTCCCGAATTGTTTCAAGGATTGCATGAGCATCAAGGAAAAGATGAAACTCTCGCTGGCATTATCCGGAGAATTTCTGAGGGAGAAGAAGTCAAGCCATACGTCATCAAAGATGGTGTGCTGCTTTGTGTTTCTCGTCATGATCGTAAGTTGAAAGTGGTTCTTCCATCTGCCATGGTCCCTATGATTTTCAAATATTTCCACGTTTCCCCTTTAGGTGGTCATCTTGGGATCTTCAAAACTCGAGCAAAGATTAGAAATCATTTTATATGGAAGGGTATGGATGGAGATATTCGTAAGTACATTCGATCTTGTACTATCTGTTCCTTAAGTAAGCCTGCTCAGAACACCCGATTAGGTTTCCTTGCCTCTGAACAAGCTAATCGCCCTATGGAGAAGCTGTTTGTAGACCATTTAGGACCTTTCCCGCGTTCCCGCTCTGGCCATAGATATGTGCTAGTTTGTGTTGATGCATTTTCCCGTTTCGTTTGGTTATTTCCCACGCGTGATGCCACAACCAAAAGTACTGTCTTATGTTTGAAACAGATTTTTGGAACGTTTGGTCCTTGCCAGTATCTAGTGTCGGACAATGCTTCAGTGTTCACTTCTCATGCATTTAAGAAGTTCTGTTTTGGGTTAGGGATAGACCATATTACGACTTCTCCCCACTACCCAAATCCTTCATATGCGGAACGTTTTAACCGCAACTTGAGATCAGCCTTAATTGCCTATCACTCAAATGATCACTCTCGTTGGGACTCTAATTTGGAATGGTTGTCTTTGGCTTTCAACTCGGCTAAGCATGAATCGCATGGGCAAACTCCTATCAAACTCATGTTTGCTTTCTCTCCTAATTCTCCATTAGCCAATCTCTGGTCGATTAATGACCTTTTGCCGGAGGTTATTGAGCCCTCCTCCATCCGTGAGACTTAGACTAGAGCCCGTCGTAATCTCCTTGCTTCTCACGCTCGTGTGGAACGTTATTATAATAAGGGTCGTAAAGCTGGTAATTTCAAGGTTGGAGATTCTGTCTTCATTAGGAATTATCCTGTGAGTTCTAAGGCCAATCGTCAGGCTGCTAAGCTAGCTCCACGATATCGAGGTCCGTGGGAAATTGTGAAGTATTTGACGCCCGTCACTCTTTTGGTTCGGGATAATTCAAACGGGAAATTGACCCGTGTACATCTTTCTCAGGTAAAGGCCACTTAATGCTTTATTAAGAGAATGTCTTGGTAACTACTGTTTTCGCCAAGTTTCGGTAATATACTATTGGTCTCTTGGTAATGTCTAAAGTTATGAGGCGTTCTGCCTTTAAATATTGTAACTTATTCAGAAGATGATGACCGAGATTGTAAATGTTTGGACCGCTGACATACAGGTCAATTATGGGATATGTATCATTTTATTTCAATAACTTTATGCCTGAAGCTATGATTTGTCAGGTCACATTTTGTATATTGTAAAATATTTCCAGATTACTTACTTTTGTAAGTCCTGTATATATATATTTCTTAGTTTGACATGTCAATTCTTTGTTTTGAGGCCTCATATTAGATTAAGTATGTCTGTGTGTGTAATGTGCTGTCGTTCATTAGTTTACTACGTTTGAGAAGTATTCCTTGTTCCCCTATCCTTTTACCTCATTTTGGTGCCGCCTTTCTGCTGTGTTTGATTTATGTCGCAGGAATTTCCCTGGGAGCCAGTGTGGTGTTAACAAGACTTTGGAGTATCCTGAAAGCCGATCCTAATGAGTCGAGATGGCCAGTCGATCCACTAGGAGAAGTTTGCAGCCTCCCGCTTTGGTGCTTGGTGCTGTGCTACGTGATGTGGGGACAGCATTATTCTATTCCTATAACCCGCTGCCTCATCGAGGATATGCTGTGTGGTGACCTGAGAGACTGCTTCTCACCACTGCGATCTAGTCAGCTGTCCAGCTATTTAAATTTTTTGAAGGAAAACGCGGGGATCGTCTTGGATTCGGAGAAATACGGTACTATAATTTTTTTCAGAACGAAATTAAACACTCGCTTCCACGAAAAATAACAAACAAGTAATCCATAGTGTGGATATCATCCACGGAAACGCAAGTTTTGAACAAACTGATTGTCGTTTCATACTGATTTTAATGTGAAAGGGGTTTTTTCCGACTTTCATACAGCGTTGCGGGAACAGCCCGACGTACTTAACATGCACCGTACGAGGAAAAAACTTGATCATTTCTTCCAACAAATGTTTCAACAGGGTTAATAACACCCACTTGACCGTCTTTTGGATCCAACTGATTACCGTACTAACATAATTAAACACTGACATCGGCTAGCTTTGACACAACATTTTATCATTAGCAACGTCTCCACATGAAGTCCCATTTTCTTTTCTACGACTTTCAGATGAATCAACCGTACATATTTTAACATATTTGATACGTTCACAGTTCTGTTTTAAATAACTGACAGTGATTTTACTATCTTGAACTCATGCTATGGGAATGGAACAAACACCCCCCTTGGATGATTGTGCTTACACTCAAGGCCGTCACAGTCTTAATGATGTATAAGAGGATCCATCTTCGTTTTAAACGCTCAAATATTCATGATTAACCACGTTTTAATCTTCAAAAACTGTTAATTCACAGTATTTTTAACATACTTTCTGTGCAATATCCTTATTTTAGATGTTATAGTATAACATTTTACAAAATCATTGTCCAACATTTTACTCTATAGTTTATAAGATTAGAAAGATTCCATATCCATTAATTTTTAAGATTGATATAGGCTGATGATGCCCGTAAAAAAAGGGTGAAACATGTACCTATGACTTTAATGTATTATGTATAAATTTAACCACATGAAATAGTGGATTATATTGTATTGTATTGAACAGGTGGATCTGTAAATATTTTAATAATATTTGAGATTTCATACAAAAATCGGGTATAACGACAATCCGCTATAGCGAGTAAACTTTTCGCTGTAATAGACAAGAAAAATGTTCCACCGATCAATACATTTATTGTGAATGAATTATTGCACTAGTATTGGTTTCGACCTACCTTGGCCATCATCAGCTAGCACACAAATTTACAGTCATAGGACAAAATTACAAAGATGTTACGTAAGAGCATCCGGATGTCTAATGAAAAATGGAAGTAAAATATACTGCAGTATGTTGCGTTAAAAATATCTCTGATTAAAAGTGGTGATGGTTAGAATAAACTAAAACCTATTGATTGAGCATGGACATGAGTACATAAACACATTAAAATATATATGCCACATCATAAGACACTAAAAAATATAGCACATTAAACACATTAAAACATGGTATATTTTAAAAACGTCTATTAAAATTTGAGTTCATGTTGCGTTGCATTCATTCTTCAATCCTCTTGTAGTTCTTGTGTTGATTAAGTTGAATATCGAGAATGTTCTATGGCTGATATATATTGTATTGGTATGTTATAAGAACTCTTGTCATTAAAATTTGAAAATTGAGTATTATGCAATTCAACTGTTGGTGTAGTCAGGTAAGATTTATATATACAGCAAGATAGGGTTTTAATTTTAGAGCAGTTGGTGGTGACACTTCTCTCGTCTATGCACGTTATATGGTTGTTATCTGTAAAGAAAAGCTAATATGAGTATAGCGTATGTATGAAGGAATGCCTGGATGTATGTGTGAAATGAAAAAGTACTTACTGTTGTTGCTGTGGAGGTTGTGTACCGATATGTTTGGAGATTTGTTGTGTTCTGCTGCGAGTACGTCTGGGGCTCATGTGAGCTGTGTGGAGGGATGTTGGTGGAGGGGATGGAGGAGTGGCTATTGTGAAGGTAGGGGCGGGGTTAGGTTTGTGATTCGTCGGTTTGTTATGACGTGTGTTTACTAATTTGAGATAGTCATTTTTTATTGCAGGAATGACTTTGTCAAAGATGATACTGGTTTTCTCTGTAATGTCGTTAATGTTATGATTGGGGTTAGCGTATTGATCCAAAGAAATATAGAAATCTTCGGTTATGTTGAGCAGGGGGCCCTTAGAGTTTATGTTTAATATCATCATGTCATTATTGATGTCTGTGAAGTTGTGGTTAGATTCTTCTACATGTTGGCCTATTGATGAGAAATGGTTGTGGTTTACTGCATTTATATGTTCATTATAACGGACGGTGAAGTTTCTACCTGTACGTCCAATGTAGCTTGTGTCACAGTTGTTACATTTGATGCGGTAGACACCTGATTGGTTGTATTTATTATTATTATTATTATTATTATTATTATTATTATTGACTGTTTTGGTGTTGTGTATAGTGTTGGTGCTGTTGTGTGTGGTTTTGAATGCTATTTTCAGGTTGTGCTTCTTAAAGATATTAGTTATAGTATATATATTGGTGTTGTTGAAGGTAAATAGGAAGTATCTTTTTTCGGTTTGGCTGTTTTGATTAATTTAGTTTTAGGTTGGGATTTTATTTTGTGGCTGATTTTGTTGACCATTTCTTTGCTGTATCCATTGTATTTGGCTATGTCGTGGATTAATTTTAATTCATTATTTCGATCTTCTATTGTCATTGGGATATTGAAAGCTCTATGTATCATACTATAATAGGCTGCTCTTTTATGTGTGTTAGGATGAACGGAGTCATTTTTTATGGTATTTAAAGTATGTGTGGGTTTCCTATAGATCTGGTAAGATAAGTGAGTGTCATGCCTGGTTATTGTTAAGTCCAAGTAATTTAAGGTACGGTTATTTTCTGTTTCTTTAGTGAATTTAATTTGGGGGTCTAAATTGTTAAGTTTGTCTAGTATAGTATCTGCATCAGTGAATCTATTATCTATAATTACGAAGATATCGTCGACAAATCTACACCAAAAATATATATTATCTATTTTATTAATTGACGTGTGTTCTAGGTAGTCGATATATATTTCTGCTAATATTCCGGAAGCAGGAGATCCCATAGGTAATCCTTGTTGCTGATATATGGTATCATGAAATTTGAAGTAGTTATTGTTTAAGGCGAATTTAAGCAGAATCACGAATTCTTCTATTTCTAAGGTACTCAAGTTGCTATGGTTTTTTAGGTTAGATTGAATTATTTTGACTGTTTGTTTAATAGGAATGTTAGGGTACATGTTTGTTATATCAAATGAAATAAGGGTATGATGTTTTTCGATCTTTAGTCCTTTGGTTCTGTTGCAAAAATCTATTGAGTTTTGTATTGTTTTGTTTGCTAAAAATGAATAATGCTTTTTCAAAAATTTCTGAATGAATTGTGATAACTTATAGGTTGGACTGGCTTTATAGTTTATAATCAGTCTCATGGGTACATTTTCTTTGTGTATTTTAGGGTAGGCCCTTGCGGATGGTAATTGGGGGTTCATAGTTATAAGTTTAGCAGATTCTGTTTCGGTGAGAATAAAGTGTGTGTTTTTGAGTAGATTTTTTAAATTTCTTTGTATATTATTGGTTGGATCTCGGCGTTTAATTGAAAAAGTGTTGTCCTGGAAACATTCTTTAGTCTTTGTTATGTATTCATTCTTATCCATAATGACCGTAGTGTTGCCTTTGTCGGCTTTTGTTATTAGTAGATTGTTCTGTTTTATTTTGTTTTTGAGTTTGTTTAGGTTCGATTTATTGGTGGTATTCATGTTTAGGTTATTATTGTGAACATTATTGATATATTGCGGGATCTTTCTACTGATTTTGTGTCTAACTTCATCTCGTATATCGTACAGAATTTTCTGTAAAGCGAGTTCTGTTTCGGTAACGGCAGTTATAATATTCTGATAGGATGATGCATTACCCCAGTTATGTTTGGGTCCCCTGCTCAACATAGCCGTCTCTAGATTGTCAAATACGGTTAGTGTGAGATTTTTTACGGGTGGGTGGAATTTACGTTGGGAAGGATCTTTATTTTCAGTTATGGTTAGTAGTTTCGGTTTGCTTTGTTGCTTCAGTGTTTCCAGTTTTTTGTTTAATGTGTTTTGTTTCTTTATGGCTAAATCTTCTATTTTATTTCTAGAAATTTGTTGAAAGTAATTCCAATAGCTATGTGGAAGTTCATGAGATACTTTGAGATGTGTTGAATAAAGTTCATTATTGAGATGTTGTTTCTTACGATATAGGAACTTTATTTCTTCTTTTAACCAAATTTCATTAGTCTTGTTTAGTGTTTTGCGTGTCTGAGCAGTTCGTCTATGCTTGTTATTGTATTTCTGGAGAAATTTCGGTGTTAAGTTGTTAGAAAGGCATTCCTTCAAGAAGGCAATGCTTTTGGTTGCGTTCATTAGCTTGATTTTTAGGTTTTGGTACTTGTATGCGTTACGTTTTGCCTGGTTGGCTTCCGTATTATTATTTATAAGTTTCATATTCCGCATTGATTGGATTCAACATACTGCAAATATATTTTACTTCCATTTTTCATTAGACATCCGGATGCTCTTACGTAACATCTTTGTAATTTTGTCCTATGACTGTAAATTTGTGTGCTAGCTGATGATGGCCAAGGTAGGTCGAAACCGGTACTAGTGCAATAATTCATTCACAATAAATGTATTGATCGGTGGAACATTTTTCTTGTCTATTACATTGAATCCAATCAATACGGAATATGAAACTTATAAATAATAATAAACTTTTCGCTGTTACGAATTCTTGCTATAACAGACTTCTACTGTATTTTTCTTTGTCATGTGTGGTGCTTTCCCAGCGATTTTTCTTGTGTTTATTTAACAGTTTATCTACTGTGCCTGGAGGGTAGATGTTTTCTTTCGCAATTTGTTTAGTGATTTGTATCTCTTCATTGAAATCCGTTGTACTCATTGGTATGGAAATGACTCTGTGTATCATTGTATTCAAGTCCTGCTATTTTGTGTGTGTATAGGTGGTTCCACTCGTCAATAGTGTGCGACGTCTGAGTGGGCTTTCTGTATACTTTGTAAGATAGGTTGTCATCATTCCTGTTGATTGTGATGTCTAAATAGTTTATTTTCTTGTTAGTTTCTGGCTCCATTGTGAAACTGATGGGACTTGTGTAAAGAATTTAGTGTGTTTAATAACTGGTGTGCATTAGTGATGTCATTATCATATATACATATGACGTCATCCAAGTATCTGCTCCACTGTAAGATTCCTTTTGAACGCTGGCCCATTATGAAGATTTTTTCGAAGTTATTCAGAAAAATGTTTGCTATTATACCTGATAACGGTGAGCCCACGGCTAACTCCTCTTCTTTTTGGCAATAGATTTTGTCGTTGAGTGCAAAGCAATTTTTGTGCAGTGTTGTTCTAAGAAGGCTAATAATTTCTTTAGTTTCTTGTAGAGATATCTTGAGACAGCTCTTTCTATTATATGTTCTTCAGTTAGAAGAAACAAGAGTTTCTTCAAAAAAATTATTCTGTTCCTTGCATCTCAAGAGTTAGGGTTGTTGGCTCTGAATATTAAATATGCGTTAAAGCCTGTAATATTCAGCAACGCATAGAAGACTTCTTTATGTACACGGTTAACATGGAAAGACTAAAATGCTTATGATAAAAAAAACTTACACGACTGCACGGGTTGGGTCTCACAAGCCCACAGAGCACTTTAACTTACCACTGCTCACGTACTAAAGCAATCACTTCCATGTTCGTCTGCAGGAATACTACACCGGTGATAAAAGGAAGGTAGCAGAAGCCGGAAGTATGCAGCTATCACCGTCTATCAGAAAATGTTGGAAATACCAGCGCATGGGTCTCACAGACCCAACCCGTGCATTGGCGGGTTAAGTTTATTTACCGTATTTACTCGTGTATTAGACCCCTTTTTTCCCCCCACTTTTACAGCCAAAAATAATAAAGGGGGGTCCAATATGCGATAACTTCAAAATTTTGTGCAGCGAACACATGACTTCTAGGTTATAAAGAGCTATAAATTGTACATGTAAACATTCTATACTATTATTTAACAAACTTAGAATGTATTTAAGTTATACTGGCTATTTTCGTCGGAAGGCAGTATTTCTAAACGTAAAAAGACAATAAATGGTGAACACGACTTTTAGGCCTACAGTACATATAAAAGTCCATTTTAGTTACTCATATCACATCATTCGTTACATCTAATTATCAAGGGTTATGAATTTCATCTAATTAATTCCTCTGGTGAGGTTGACATCAGGAAGGGCATACGGCCGTAAAAACTCGCTACGAAGATTCGCCTCGCTTCATACTCGATCCCGTACAAGGAAGCGATAAGGGTATCGTGTTATCATATAATTAAATATTGATACAAATGAACTTAATGGCCAGTCATTTGTCTCTGTCGGTTCAGCAGTAAGCCTAACACAAAGTAAACCTGATCACCACTTTCATTTGATTTATTATCGTCTTGTGCCGCCAACTTTCCTGCCTTGCTACAATACCGGCGTGTCAGCATTTTAAGTGACTGCTATCCCTTGTCACTGCCTGCGTGATGTATATTACGAAGGCAGTGCTCTCGTCAGTCGCGTCAGCCATGCTTCATTCTCTTTGAGCCATGCACTGCAATCAAGAGCATACGAGGTCCCGTCTTTTTGAACCTTTTAAAAATAATTTCATTCCCGATTATAGAGTCTAAACAGTGTAAATTTATTCCCAGATGGTCTCTGATATTCCCAGTTGGTGTATATGTAGCAGAAGCCACTCCTTCCGAATATACACCTATACTAGCCCGAGTTACGAGATATTAAACAACCACTTTGTTAATGATCTTGCCTGCTGTATAAATAGCAACAACCGCGAATATTTCTCAACTAAAGTAAACTCGTTTCCTCATCCCGAGGTGGTACAGCTCTTTTTAGACACACCCCCAGTGGAGGGGAGTTACATGTACCGCCTTTACCGTATATCAACCTTCCTGCCATTCATAAATCTCTGGCAGTACGGTACCGGGAAAACAGCAACTAACTGTGCTAACCATTACGCTGGCAGACATTATTAACTACAAAACACAGACATATAGCAGGACTGATGCATGATTGCAAAGCGCGGGTTGGACACAAAGCTAGGCCTATCCATCTATTTGTGCGACGTCATCAGAACTGCAGTAGACCTACGCTAGAGAGGCGGACATTTCTTAACTGCGAAACACAGATGTACCGCATGGATTCGATGCGTTTTCATTGCATAGGTCGTACAGACGAAACTATTCACAAATTTGTGCGATGTCATCAGAGCTGCAATAAGACTTGTACCCGCTTCAAAGCGGAATCGTCGTCGTTCTCTGACGAATTACGTTGGGGGGTCTTATAGGCAAGATTTATTTTTTCATTTTCTTCATCTCGAAAAGCCAGGCGGGGGTCTAATACACGAGGGGGCCTAATGCACAAGTAAATACGGTAGTTCTTTAGTTAGTTCTAGGCTGTTTTTAATTGATCTGTCTTCTTTAAGTGAAATTTTCTGTTTTAGAATTAGGTTGAGTTGTTTGCTTAAATTGTAACTTGGTCCATCTTTAAACTATTGGTCTAATGGGGCATGACTGTTTGCATATTTTGGGGAAGGCTCTTAGTGTGAGGAGTTTGCAATTTTTAATGGTGAGGCTTTCTTTTTCTTGTTTTGTGAAAATTAAGTCTGTTTCCTTGATAGCTTGTTTTATTTCGTTTTGAAATTTATTTGTAAGGTCGCATTGTAATTCTTGAATACCGTTGTAGTTGATAAATTCTATTGTTTTTCCTGTGTACTCTTCTTACTTCATTATGACTGTTGTGTTACCTTTATCCGCTTTTGTGACGATACGGTTGTTGTTTTTAATTTTGTTCTTAACTGTTTTCAATGCCGAGTATTGAGTGCACAATTCGGTTGTTTGGTGGAATTTCCTTGTGCGATTATATTTAGGGCTTCGTTGGTGGCTACGTTTTTTATTATTTCTCTTTGTGGAGAGGGTATTTTGTCACAAGCAATTTCTACGTCATTGATGAGCTGTTTTATGTTGTTTTCATTATGACGTTCTTGGCAATTGAATTTGAGACCTTTCTCTAGCAGATTTATTTAATTCTTTGAAAAGGTAGTGTCTGATCTGTTAATTAATATAGGGTGAAAATTAGCGAGTTGCTGTGGTTATTGTTTTCTGGATTTTTCTGTTTAATCATTAGGTTACGTATTTTATTGTCAATGACCTTCTGTTTCCGGATTGCTTCTTTTTTAAAGGTAATTGTGTAAAAAGCTGAAGTATGTCCATTGTGTGTGGTGCCAGAAGTTGCTTAGGTTTAAATGGATGCGTAGAATTTGTTTGTTGATTTCCTGTTTCTTTAACTACGCGAATTTAATTTCGCTTCTGATCCATAATAATTGTGATTGAGATGTTGATATTTTAGCCGAAGTTGTTGTGGATTTAGCTTTTATGGGTATGTACTTAGGGACAAGCTTTAATTCTAGACATTTCTTATTAAATGTAATTGATTTTTCAATGTTCATGATTCTGATTTTAAGTGATTTGAGTTTTTTGACTTTGTAATTTGCCTTACTGGACAAATAATTTGTTAAGAATGAAGCCATACTTTTCAGTGTTGACTTAGTTAAATGTAACAAAACCTTTCCAGTCTGTCAAACACACAGCAATTACAATATAAATTATAACACTATAAACATACCTGTAAAACTACACACTATCATACAAAGAATGACATGTTTCGTTCTACAAGAACATCCTCAGATTCTATCCATACCCATCTTTCTGTAATCAACTAAACTATGGAACTGACTTCTTGTGCAGCAAGCACAATCTGCTAGGCCACATGAAATAATCCAAGACCTCTCCGACTCCATTCTTTGAAGTTTCAGTTTAAGGTCGTCAATCTGTGAACTGATCTTTGTTGTGCAGAAATCACGGTCTGCTAGTCCACAGGCAATATTCCAAGACCTCTCCGACTACATTCTTTGAAGTTTCAGCTTGAGGTGGTCACTCTGTAAACTGATCCTTGTGCAGAAATCATGGTCTACTACCCCACAGGCAATAATCCAAGACCTTACTGACTGCATGCTTTGAAGATATTAACAATTGGCTTTATGCTGCATTGACACAAATGGGTCTTATAGCAACAATGGGATAGGAAAGGGCTAGGAGTGGGAAGGAAGCGGCCATGGCCTTGATTAAGGTACAGCTCCAGCATTAGTCTGGTGTTAAAATGGGGAAACCATCTTCAGAGCTGCTGACAGTAGAGTTCAAACCCACTAATGTGCAAAGCAAAACCTTGTCCTCAAATTGGGTGAGAAAATTTGGGCTTGAACTTTTCTACTTTTTATTATAATTTGTCACTTTTCAAGAGGTGTGTGTAGTGTGACCACTTTTTGAAACTGACTCTCATATTTAATGATGCATTCTTTCTATAAACATAATATATATTTCATATAATTATGCCATTATCAGTAAAAATATTTTGTTTTACAAATTTAGATATCCTCTAAGCGTACAATATTTCCGGCCAATCTTTTTAAGATCCTCTAAGATATCAAAATTGTTTTCATATTTTTTTATTTTCACAAATGATTATGCTTCTTTAAAAATACATTTCCTCTCAGGTCCAAAGAACTTATGTCTGCATTAGAAGAACAGGCTAAAGGAAAAGGGAAAGTGGTACTGAGAGGCCAAACACGGAAGGAGAAGACTCCTTGTCTCCTCTGTTATTACGTGTGCCATTTCAGGCTCTTTTCATTTAGCTTTTGGACATCCTCCCTGATGCTAAGTTGAGACCTACTGCATTTTATTAATCCAGAAACTGCAACTTGGAATATTTCAGGATACTTGAGGACTTACAGAATGCAGAACTTACCTAACTTTTTTACAAATTCTTCATCTTCTTTGGTGCAGGTGACTCCAGTAAACAGGACCTTATAGGTGTTGTTGCCTCGCCCTCTAGCTCTTGTAGGGCTCCCTTCAACACCGGAGGTCACGCTCTCATTCTGAAACATTCACAGTCCATATCTGTCATCTATTTCAAACATTAAAAAACAAATTTCAAGCATGCTGGAAATGTAGAGAATCCGAGGGCAGAGGCATTATACAGTCCCTGGACATTTTATTAAACACACCTGACTCTTTTACAATTCCTTTGTTTCTGGGATCTGGTTTTGTAAACGGGCTCGCATTTCATTGTTTAATGGGTTGAATATTGTAAAACAGCTACTACTGAAAAAAAAAAAAAAAAAAGGAGCTCATTTGTTGTGCAGTATCATCCTTGTGAGTGCTGATTACTGATAAACAAGTACCAGTTGAAGTCTTTACAACAGCAAGAGCTGTGAGTGCATTATTAACATCTAGTGTTGTTTATTTACAATCTGTAGCCTCTAATGATTCTATGCTATGAAAAACAATGGATAAAGAAAGTGATTTGACGCCTCAAAAGATTGTGGAAGTAAAAGCACCGACTGGTACCAATATGTATTCAAATAGAGAGATTTCTCAAAGATGCATCTGAATCATCCGTGAGGTGCGTGTGGTGACAAATTAGTTCCTCAAAGGAAGAACAGGCGCGCCAGGGTCAAAGCGCTCATTAAAGGACAACCAGTTTGCTTTAGCAAAAAAGAATTAAAGAAACTGGAAACAGTGGTATAATTGCATCTGAAAGAACTGTAAGGCATAAACTTTGACAGGTGAACTTCAAGGCTCGCAGGCCAAAATTAACTGCTGCTATGATGCACGGGCAAAGGAGCACAAGCATCGAGATTTGGACTTCTAGAAATTTGTCAGTATCATTAAGTGTACAGTATTTGCCTGCATACAGTAGTGTTCAAGGTCATTCCTAAATCAAATCTCAATAGCTTTTTCATTTCATTTTGTTTATTTTGCTATAGTGATGAGTCCACATTCGAAATCTCAGTTTGGACAAAGGTGCCCATGGTTTGATTTGTCATCAGAAGGAAAAGCACTGGACCAGTACAAGGAGAAGGCTCCTACCCTCCCTAGCCATTTGTGTTTATGCAAGACACAGCCTTTCTGCAGCAAGAAAATGTCCCTTTGTTACCCTGGCCAGGAAATTCACCGGACTTGAACCTGATAGAAAATGTTTGGGAAGTGACAAAGATTATTCAAGTCTGGTATTATCAACCACAGATACAGTACACTGTACAAGCTTGTGTTAACAGTATGCCAAGCTGAATCGCAGCATTCACAACGGCTAAAGGCGGCTTGACAAAGAATTGACACTTCTGCTTACTGACTTCAATTTTTAAAAACAACAATAATTAATATTAAAACTGTGTGGTTTATCAGTTATTAATAATCTGTAATACTTGAAGAAATTAAATCACTTCATTTAGACAAATTAAAATAATCTTAATAGCTTTTTATACCTTCTAAACTCATATTATGTTAAAAATTCAAAGTGAATCTAATAATATGGTTAGGGACTGTACACAAATGGAGGTGGTGATGAGAGTACTGTGATGTGTACCATCAAGTGAGCAATAAATTAATAAATCAATCCCAGCACTCTGGGGTAAAGCAAAGGTAATTTCACGATTGAAATTATATTATAGCTCCCTTCTGGGAACTTCATTTTTGACTTCTTCTTCTTCTTCTTCTTCTTCTTCTTCTTCTTGAGGCGCCTTCTCCTAGCGGAGGTTGGCGGTCCACATAGCCAGCTCCGAACGTGATGTTGCAGCATGGAAAGCATCTTCTGAAGTGCAGTTGTGGCATCTTCAGATATCCTTCAATTCGAACTTTGTTGTACACTTTGATCTTTCCAAAACTGCCGGGCTTTCTAGTCATAGCAGCGTTCAAAGCAATCCCCCCCGGTGATCCGAATGGGGGAATAGAAAATCTGGATAATAATTTTACGTTACACAGAGCCATGCCATATGAACTTAAAGGATATCCTTCAGGATTTTTAATGCAGTGGTTTCCCGTTGCCTTCCGCATCCTGATGCCGTTGACCAGTTGAACGTTCTTCTGCCTTTTGGGACCATTTCCTGTTCTAAGGACAATAGAGTGCTCTAACCTCTAACCGCTCATCCACCCTCAAGGAGACTGTTGGCACTTGGTAGAGGGGATCTTCTTAGACCGGAAGATACTCGGTCCCTTCATTCGTTAGCCGCCTACATATAACAAAATTGTCATAAGCAGCCGTTGCCCCCTCTCTACCGTGGGGAGGTGAATGTCAGGATTTCACCATCACTGAAATTTGAGACCATAATGGCTTTTCCCAGTTTCTCTGGATCTTCTTGGGAGAGATACTTGCAGCAAAATGTACATTACTTATCAGGTAATGAGTATCTTCCTAGAAAACTGGAAGAATATACAATACACAGAACATGTCCATGACTTATTGGGTAAGGCATATTTTCCTAGCAAACTGTAAGAATTTGGAAGGAAATGCAGAGTAACATTTCATTAATTATCAGGTAAAACCTATTTTGCTAGCAAACTGTTATCAAGTCAGGAAGAAAACAATTACAAACCATTCATTTTTATGTACAGACATGTTCGAAGGCTCTAAGTAGGCTGACATAATTTCTCCATGGTCTTGGTTTGTACTTTGGAGACAAGCAATTCGATATGTAACAATATTCATATTACAGGGCGGAACCACCTAACGTCATTTCGAGGTGGCAGTGATCTTTAATTAGCTACTGTTGCTTTTTTCTTTAACACTTTGTATTTTTGGTTGTTATAAGATTTAAGAACTAGGATGCATTACAGGAGATCCCTTTAAAATCACTAAACATTTACCCCATACATTTAGGAAGATTTCACAAGAAACATTGATAAGTATGACAATTTATTTTTCGATATACCCACCAAACACCAAAATCCAACTACTTTCTTTCACAAAAATAAGGCCCGTAACAATAAACTTTACGGTTTACATCCCACTAACTGCACAGTACCAGCAAGAGATCCCTCATGGCTAAAGTTCATGGGCCTGATGTGTTTGAGAATCATCTAATCTGGCATTCCCATTAACCTGTGAAAAGTTCTTATTGCAAAAAGGTCAGCTCGCAACACAATGCACAGTACTGTATAAAACATCCAGTACAAATTCTAACCCACAGATCTGTTCTATATCTGTAGACTTGTGCCTTTGAAAATCCTCCAACTTAAACTCGCACCCCACGTCTCTTGGTTGAGAAAACAGAATTTATTCGTGGTGTCTTTCCTTACCTCAGTTATCACAACGGTGCTAAAAGGTCTAGTTGTGCATATGAAGAAAAGAAATCACCTAGGTAGTGTGGTTCTGAGTAAGAGATCTTAATGAAAATATTGCCAAATTTATAACAATATTAAATAGGATACCACCAAGTGTTTGAGCAATATTAAACTCATGTGGAAAACAGTAAAGTAGCCAAAAAAGGTTTTCTTTTATTTACTCTACTTCTCACTTTTTAATGCATTTTGACTCTTTCAGAACAGAAATCCTCAAAGAACAATAACATTCCTGAATTTCATGCAGACAGTAGTTAGGAATTTGCTCCAGAAAAAAAAAAAAAAAAAAGTAAACCCGACATACAAGTACAGTCACCTCTCTCTGATATCTCGGCACTCTCTACTTAATCAGTTCCAAGCCCACGTCCTGCAATTTTCCCACCAAAAAGGGCAGTGGCCAAGGATCCACCATTTCGGTTAGATGGGAAGAGAAAGGAGCATATTCTCTTGAAGTTTTCCACCGTCAAATAAAGTACAGTTCCCCACAAAAAGTTCAAAGTGTGCTTCAAAAATAAAATTATTATAGTGATCCACACTATTTTCGTGGAAAGTGTGGTGTTCCCATTCACCCAGGAAAGTGTGACATTAGCTACCATACCCTCCAGAGATACTAGAGGACTTCTATAGGTAAGTGCAAAATTTTGTTTCCATATCTTGTTTAGTTTAGAATTTATTGTGAAAATAATATGTTGTTGTTTGCTGCCACAAACAGCTGGAATAGCTGGGCCAGCCACTTAAATAGCCCACTCAGATGGTGAGCATGAATGTGTTAAATGTATCTAAAATTATATGTACTTTCTTCTTCTTTCCGATGAGGCCTGCTAAGGACCACGTGCCAATTTCAATTCAGTTCTTCATACTGTGTTGTTTTAAGTAATATGTTTAAAAATGCTTTATAACTGGTATGTCCTAAATCATTGTTTTCTCACATCTATAGCTTGTTTTGCCTTTTCCTTGATGCCGCCAAAAACGATGAATCAAGGTTTGACTGTATAATCAATAATGCTTTTGAGAAATTCTGAGAATCAATACTCGCATTTGAAACTTTTTTTTTTTTTTAGTACAACGTAGCCTTTAAAACTTGAATGGGCTTAATGGTAATTTATGCAATACAAGCCTTGAAAAAACTTGTATGCTAGTGACCATTAACAAGGGAACATTAAAGAAGGGAGTTCGCCATCATGTATGGGATGTGGTTCATTTTAATTCTTGAGACCACGAGGAATAACTCGTTTTCTCATCCATTCACTGAGGTTCCTCCTTTGCATGTTGTTGCTCGGACCCCCTGAATGTATCAACTTTAGTTTGAAACAATGCTCAAATTCACATCTAATTTGTGCAAATCCCAACTTCTGTGTCTTTTCTGGTCTCTTGAACCCATTCTGTGGTCGTCTTTAAATTTGGAGAGGTATCTAAGAATCAGAGAATTATTAAACCACGTAATTGATACCTTTATTTACCTTTGGTATCGATCAGGTGGTTAAATAGTTGTTTGATTCTTAGATTGGCATATCGATATGGACATGAAGTGGATAGTGTGCCACACCAAAGTCTCCTTGGGTCGCACCATTCTATTATCGCATTCTTTGGCAATGTCTATAACAACCAGTCTGTACACTGTTCCCTAATGTGACATAATATTCACTTCTCTTTCACAGATGGCACTCTCTGAAATTGTCAAAGCATTTCTCTCTCTCGATTGATAATTCTTTTGCCCTCTCTTAAAGAAGCAACAATGTCTGGTGTGGTAAGGATTGAGACGTTGGAGCGTGGCGTGAAAATGTACAAATTTAAATGGTATTTTGTGTGGAATTACTGTCCGCCCTACTGGACTCCCTGCCTTCAGTCAATATTGATTATTATATAAAGCCTACGGTATATGCTCTTCAATATATAAGTTATTTATTACATTTTAGGGTCTGTCATAGTTATTCTGAGCTAGTTTTGATTTTCTGTTCTGCAAGCTTTTATGTATTTCGCTCGATTGTGAGCCATATACAGAGATGCCAACTTTCAAGAAAGGCAATTCGTAATGCATCCGCTAAAGCAGGGGGGGGGGGGGGGGGGGGGAGGAGGGAGGTTGTAGATTTTTTTCTTTTTTTAGAGATCTTACAACAGTTTGGAGTTCATATTAGTGCGGGATCCAGTCTTGTTCTTCCTCATCATGCGCATCTGAAAAATTGCGGCTACACACACTACAAAACACGTGTGAATTAGATTTTGAGGAACACAGTAAACAGGGCCATTCTTTCGAGTATTCCTCCCTAAATTTTTGAACTATTTTTGGTTTATTAATAGCGTCACTAGTCATGGTAACGTAATCACACGTATTTTCCTGCACAAGAAATCGCTTCATTATTTCAAACCTTTCGCATTTAGTAACACACGATTACCATATATCCCAGAAGAGCAATATATGTAAATTTGGCAACTTAAATAGCAATAAATACTTCTTCAACAGTCACGCACACAGTATTCACAATTAAACGGAGTTTGTCACCACTTTGCCGCCAAAACAACGACAAAAGAACTCGCATACTTGCATGGAAGTCTGATCATGTGAGGAACAAAAACAACCACTCCGCAAGATATACCAGTTCACAGGTGCCTATATTTCCGGTACTGGAAGCACACACTGCGGTCGGTGCGTGAAAACTCGAAATATTCTTAATCGAGGGACAGGAAAGGGGTATAAATGATTACTGAGAAATCCGGAAATAATATTCTGAGAATTCAAGCTGTAATGGCATTACTTGTGTATCTTTTTCAACACTTCATACACTTAGGTTTAAAAATCAACAAAAAATAGAAATTTGTAGTATGTGATTCGTAAAGGCGTAATTACGATGGGTAATTCGTAATTATTACGATTGAATCGTAATAGCTGGCATCTCTGCATATATATATATATATATATACAGTATATGTATATCTATTTTGGTTCACATTTCATTAATTTTGTGTGTTTTTGTTCTATACGTGAAAACGGAAAGTGATACCGGTCATGCATGCGGCTTCAATTTGAGATCCTTGATTATTTTTCTTCGAATCTTCGGCAGGCTGAGCTTGAAACTAAGAAACAAAGTTAGGTTTTGGTCCACCCAATCAATACACGTCACTTTACAAGTGAACTATTTAATTAAAAACATATTTAAAACATTTAGGGACATGTTTCGTTTCTATATGAGACTTCATCAGCCATAAAATCATGTGGTAGATCACAAGACTCAAATCAGAAACTGAAAAAATGTAAAAATGGAAGAACTCAATGTCTTTTAAAGACTATTTGGTAAATGCAAAAAGATATAAATATAATACATTGGGTGGTATGAATAAAAATGAGAATATAGTATGTACTCAACTTTTCAGAGAATATACTCCACTTCATAAGAATAAAGTTCTTCAGAATGTACTCACTAGTTGAGTATATACTCATTTTACGGAGGTGGTGGAGTATATACTCACCTTCCTAAGAGTATGAGAGTAGATTCTCATGTGTGATATGAATAAAAGAGAGTACCTTCTCAAACTGATGAGTATATACTCACTTTGTTTTGAGTATGGCTGATAGTTGCCTCAAACATGACTATATAGTCATTTCTTGTTTTTGGGAGAAAGATTTCAAGAACATGGCTCAAAAATGTATGCAAAACAATTTATTTTTTGAAATATACTTGACTATCGTTCTTTCATTTCTGATTTTAACTTTTTTCTGAGAGTTCCCAACACTCTTTCTGCTTTAACAGCGCCAAGCGCTGCAGGTCTGTATTATTTAGAGTTCTGGTTTCGTCATTTTCGTAGTCGTCCAAAACACTTCTTTTTCGTTAAGGGGTCATTTGAAAAGTTCACAATTTCTACAGGACTCCCTCCTTCTCCTCCCTCTTCCAATACTACAAATTCCACTACAGGTGGAGGAATGTGTTCTGGCTCCCTCTTCCAATACTACAAATTCCACTACAGGTGGAGAAATGTGTTCTGGCTGAACTCCAGGAAGCCCTACTCCAACCGCAGTTGCTCCTACGAAAAAAAAAAAAAGAAAAATGTTTTAATTCACTAATTCAGTTTTCTACGGACAATTGAATTAAACGGAGCTAAAGTCCCAGGCCCAGGATTCAAACTCGGTTACTCTGAACCAAAGGCCTAGGTGCTATTTGGTCTTATAAAGCAATAAATAGAAATATCTTAACCTTAAAGTTTGTAGTGTACTTTCTAAAACCTCTATAAATCTGTTCAAGAAAATAATCGTGAATATACTTTTGGAACATACCTGGAATTCGTGTCAATGTTGGATTAGTATCCACATCCAACAGCTTGTGGATATATTCTCCCAGTCCTTCAGCACTATCCTTTTATTCCCCGTTTGGTTTACATCGCACTCTTGCTTCACCCTCATTTTCATATTGTTTATCCTTTTCGTTATGATGCCGATCTAACTCTCTTGCCGCACATGGCCATCAATTTCGTTTGAATTGCCTCCAACGATTCGGATTTTTCTTTCAGAACCGCTGGCAGTTGGGACTTACTAAAAAGTACCACATGTTCCCGCAATATATTCACAAATGTTATCGGATGAATACTTTCCATATTGACAAACTTGACGAACGAACAATCAGTGCAAACTACAAACTAAACCGGATCCAGTTGAGGTTATGTTGCGATTGGAACCAAACATGTTAACAGTTGATGATGGTACACAACATGAGTATCTACTCGGTTTCAAACGATCCACATGGCGGTTCGCTTGAGTATCTACACCATCAGAGTAGAACGTTTTTATTCTTACCAAATGGAGTACATACTACTTGGGCTGAGAATATACTCCTACTAAATGCTCATGCTCATGAGTATATAATTTGAGTAAGTACTCACGTTTTATTCATACCACCCATTAATTACACAAATTGACTTCATTACTTGCAAAAACTTTTGTCTTCAATGTTAAAATAAAATTAATTTGAAATTGACAAGCCTGCCATAACGTCTCGTACGGAATCAATGTCCATTGTTGCTGTCCGTATTTGAAACGGAAGTTCCATTTTTAAACTATTGAGAAAACATAGGAGAAAAAATTACATATATTAAAGAGGTAGCTTAAAAGATCTTGCAAACAATCATTCAGCCAAGTTAAATCTTACTTGAAAAATGTTGCAAGCATTGTTAGAATCTGGCAGTTTCAGTGTGTTGACTGGGGAGTTCAAAATTATGGCATCGGAAATGGATCGGTACTAAATCTATGTAAACATAGAGTTGTGGAAAATTTCTTTAAAAATTTAGCTGATTTGGTAGAAGAAATCTGAAGCCTTGTGAGACCGCCTGTCGTATGTAAAGACCATCACCGCATGGCCACCATATTCGTGGCTTAAATTTTATGAAAATCCTTTAGAAAAAGACAAGGTCTGGAAAGAAAGTCACGCCATGGTTACAGGAGATGATTGTTGATGCAAATGAGAGTTAGGTATTGTCATATTTTGAATATTTGCATGATTTTGGATAATTAGAGTCTGCGTATATTTGATTTTGACTACGTCTTTGGTGAATTGTGTCTAATTAGGTTATATCCCAAATTTTCCGTAATTTGTAACTTTAATATTTGCGTTGACTCACAGTGGTTCTGGAACAGTCTTCGAGAACTTTCCCGAATGTTCAAGGACTTTCATCCGGGTCTCTACTGTTAACTTCATCATCATTTCATCCTCATCACGATGCGCAGGTCGCCTACGGGTGTCAAATCGAAAGACCTGCACCTGGCGAGCCGAACTTGTCCTCGGACACTCCCGGCACTAAAAGCCATACGCCATTTCATTTACCTGAATATTAGAGACCTTGAGGTACATTTAACAATGCTAGGAATATTCAACAGTATTCGGACGTTATGATCATCTTCCGTGTTGCCAAATGTGTAAATATTGTAATACATTTTGTAGATCTTATGGTAACGTAGTATTATAATCATGGTTATCGAAGTTTGAGTTCATCTTGTATTTTATTGTCTCAGATGTTATGTTGCCATGTGGGCAATGTTACTTTCTTTTATATTTGCATCCAAGAATTATGATGTGGCATTTCTGGAGTTAGATTTTGTGTTAGGCAGACCATTTGAAATGATTTAAATGATATTTCCAGACTTTAATTTATTCGTTTAATTCGGCTAATCCAGTAAGGAACTGGTAACTGAACAGATAATTATTTTGTTGTGCCGATTAAGTTAAGGGGAAATTATTACATCAAGTTATGTAACAATAAATTTAAACTTTGGGTAAATAATTGAGAATTTGATATAATTATCATACCAAATTTAATTTTTCTTTTTCTTTTCTAATATTTTGGATTGGATTATCAGAACCCAGATCTTTCAGTTAGTTAAATGAAAACTGTTTACATTAATAACATTATCGAAATCAATCCGTAACTTTGATTTGTTAGGGCAAGATAGGGCGAAGATTCATGTACCAACCCATTTGACTTATTTTGTTTGTACGTCAAGAGCAGCATTTTAATTTTTATTAGTGATCATTTCCACAATCATAGTTATTAAAGGATGACAATCTGAGACTCTTTATGTCAATAAACCATGCCATATGTGAATTTTACTCTGTATTTTCTTTATTACATGCCACAATATCAATAATTTCCCTATGCATGCCACATTCTTTGTTTTGTTACTTAGGCATCCTATTTGCAAACTGAGCACGCCTGAGGTGTCTCAGTGTTCTCCGGCTGTTGACTAGATTAACGGGTCCATTAATGGCTTTCCAAGTGTGGGGCTCGATCATAGCTTTCCCATGCATAGGACATTAGATAAGCCTGATTTAAGATGGTCTAATTGGATTTCATTTAACTGTGGCATTATGTGGCATATTCTGGCATGAATTTATATATTTTGTGACCGTGTCATCCCGTGTAGGTAGGACCCTAACAAATATCGCATATTTTGGCAATTATTTTAGTATTTGATCGATTTTGAGGATTGCGATGGTGAAAGATCTGGTTTAGATACATAACTGATACTTTAAACCAATAGTGCAATTATATGTGGTGGACTCGAAACCTTGACATCTGTTAGCGTAGGTCAATTAGCAAGAGATAGGGTAATCATGGATATAGAGGCATTGCAAGCAATGTTAGAGAATATGCAGGAGGAGTCCAGGAGTGGACGAAATGATTTTATTCCGGCATTGGAAGATAATAAGAAAGCATTGCAAGAGCATATGAGGAACTTGGAGCATTTAGAGCAAAAGATAAATGAAGAAAGTAGGCAAATAGAGCAAAGGATAAATGAAGAAGGTAAGAGAACTTTGGAGCAGATAAATGAAGAAAGTAAGAGAAATCTGGAGCAGTTAGGGCAAAGAATCAATGAAGAAAGTAAGAAAACTATGGAGCATTTAGAGCAACGAATAAATATAGTAGGGACAGTACTTCGGGAAGAATCCAAGAAGGGACGAGATGAATTAACAGCTAAAATTGTGGAAACACAATGTAGGATCGACAACATTGCTTTGGAATGTCAAGAGAACCAGAAGAAAATGCTAGAAAAGGTTGGAAACTTGACTACAAAGTTGCAAGAATAAAATAGGATAATTACAGGAAAAGCGATGTGACGATAGTTAAAACTACAATGGAATCGGTAAGGAATGAAATGGATTCCATGAAAAAGGACATGGCCGAAGTTAAATAAGATTTGGCAGTGGACCTTAAAGAAGTTCAAACGCAAATAGAAGCATATATTAATGGAATCAGAACAGACGTGCGAGGAAACCAAGCTGACATCGTGGAGTTAACTCAGTTAATTGTGGATGTTAAAATGAGGGTAGAAAATGATAAAACTGATATTTTAGAACAGATTATCAATTTAGCTGAAGACATTAAAATTAGTAATCTGAAAGTCGAAGAAAATGCACACATTATAAAGAGGCTAGAGAAGGAAGTTAACATGATTAAACTTCAGGAACCAAGCTCGATAGCTGCAGTCGCTTAAGTGCAGCCAGTATTCAGTATTCGGGAGATAGTAGGTTCGAACCCCACTGTCGGCAGCCCTGAAGATGGTTTTCCGTGGTTTCCCATTTTCACACCAGGCAAATGCTGGGGCTGTATCTTAATTAAGGCCACGGCCACTTCCTTCCCACTCCTAGCCCTTTCCTATCCCATCGTCGCCATAACACCTATCTGTGTCGGTGCGACGTAAAACAAACAACTAGCAAAAAAACAAAAAAAAAAAAAAAAAAAAACTTCAGGATCACAGTACTCGAGCTTTGGTACAATCCCTACAAGACAGACAGAATCTTACGGAAGATGTTATTCAGGAAGGAATAGTTGATTCGGAGGGAATGGTGAATAAGAGTCAGCATAACCAATCCAATTTAAGTAACACTACAGGTCAGGCGTTAAATATACCTGATATGTCAACACAGGCAAAATTTTTTTTTTTTGCTAGTTGCTTTACGTCGCACCGACACAGGTAGGTCTTATGGCGACGATGGGACAGGAAAGGGCTAGGAGTGGGAAGGAAGCGGCCATGGCATTAATTAAGGTACAGCCCCAGCATTTGCCTGGTGTGAAAATGGGAAACCACGGAAAACCATCTTCAGGGCTGCTGACAATGGGGTTCGAACCTACTATCACCCGAATACTGGATACTGGCCGCACTTAAGCGACTGCAGCTATCGATTTAAAGTTAAAAACTTCATCACTGATCCGTATTGAACTAATAATTACAATGCTAAAAAGAGAAAGATGTTCCACCTATTCAATACAATAATATTGTTGCACAAATTAATGTAGCAACATGTTTAATATGTTATGGGACCGGTTTTGACATATGTCCATGTCATCATCAGCCGATACAAAAAATGGCAAGAGGTCGACACAATTGTAACACTTATGACACTTTTCTTGAAGAATTAAAAATAGAAGTTCATGTAGCACTTTTAAGTGAAGATAATTTTTTTTTTTTTTGTGTAGATATCTTAGATTCTTGAGCACTCAAGATCTACAGCAAGAGTAAAGTACTTATTTATGTTATTAACAGTTTATATAAGGTGTAATAAAGCAACGAATTTATTACTGCAGGCTGTGTAAAAACATGACGAAAACGGCATAAAAATTTCTATAGACGAAAAGTGCGTGGCTCAATTTTAATAAAACTTAGTATGCAAAGCCAATACTGCACACCCTTTCAATCTGCTATATCATTCGTTCAAAATTTCAAATGGATTAATATGAAGCTGATAGTAAAATACATTGCGTATTTACTGCGTTCTTGCGAGTAGGCGAGGTGACCGGGAAGTTCTCCGCTGCCGCAACACGCTGCCCACAGGATTCAGTTTCTGCGCCACACTCATTTGTAAAGCACTGAGGTGATATTTAATAATGCTGCTTAATCACAAGGAACGTTGTAAACGGTATCGCAAGAAGAAAGACGACATTCAGAAAAACTTCAGGGCTTATCAACAGTTACTTCCTGTTCTACAAGTCCAACAACACAACCATCAACATCGATTGCAGAGCAGAGTACGCCAATGTCTGGTTATAAATGCAAACAAACATTGGGGAAAGCTGTAAAGCGTTCGGAGACGGCTTTACCAGCGAGTCCGCGGAAGAAACGGGGAGTTGTTTCTGCGCCGAGTGTAAAATTTGGTGTAAGTTCATCTACCTCTGGAAAGCGCAGAAAGTCTTCACTTCCAAGTCAAGAAGTTCTTGAATTTCTCAATCTGGATGATATCAGTTGGCCATCTCCTCGAGCAAGGGATTTTATCTCCCTCCGTAAGGGACAGTTCTGGACAAAAATTGGAAAACAGAGATTCATGTGCGTCACAGTGCAAGATTCATACAAAGTTTTTAAACAAGAATACCCGAATCGCGCATTCAGTCCGTCTTCTTTTTGTTGACTTCGACCAAAGCACATTTCTGTGCACTACCAGGAACACATGATATTCATTATGTAGAGCCATTCAAAAAATATATAGTTCAGGCAAGAAAATATTATTCTGAAACTACTACCACACACTCTCTACATCCAGACTACAAGATCGAAGCAGATGACAAAAATCCACCCCGTGATACGGCTTTTGAAGTGGGTGACTTAGTACTTGGAAAGTACAGCGGAAAGAAACATTCAAAATATTATGTTTGTACTGTACCATAACTGAAAGTAATTATGTTGTAACCAATTTTCACAAGTGCAATGATGAAGCTGAACTGTTTTGTGAACCACTGACGAAAGACGAGTGCTTTTTAAATGTAAGTGAAATCGAAATAAAATTACCGATGACTCGTTTTACTAATGGGAAATGGTATTTTGATGAGTCTATACCAGAAGCAGAATGAATAAAATTTTTTTTTTCATTTTATTATATCTTCCTCTGACCAAGCTTTCATTCAAACTGTAGGCTACTTAAGAGTTGAATGTTCAGTTATTTTTAAATATTTTAATTCATTTTTCATTCACTGTTATTAGTGTTAAGTAAATGCGTGACAATTCATATAAACACTTTACTTTACTTCTTTGTCGTTAGGGCCTACTGCGGATCACGGGGCTCGTATCTACTCTTCGGTAAAGTTGTTGCTTTCTTCTTCTTCCAATACTCCTTCATTTGCTGACTATGAGCCAGCTGTCCACTTAGTTCCTGTAATCTTCTTACTTGTAAGGGACGTTGGAAAAACACCGTGTCGGATGGCTTGACGGAACAGTATTTGTTCATGAGTTTGTCCCAGTGGGATACCTAGTTGTTCCATATCTGACCTAACTGACGTGATCCATTTATTCTTAGAAGCCTTGCCTCTTCCTGTTAGTGTGAATATCCTGTTGGGGAGTCTTTCGGAATCCAGACGGACCAAGTGTCCATAAAAGGTCAGGCGCCTTTTCCTTATACACGTGACGATGTTCTCCTGGTGTTCATTATTATTATCATTATTAGTATTATTATTATTAGGAGGAATGAAGCTTGTAGTTTTATGTGACCGATAATCTCAGTATCATAAGCCACAGGACCTCAATTTTTACGCAAAATCCGAACCACCGGACGTGACTTTCACCTAAAAAATCACACATGCATTAATCGGGACTCGAACCCAGTCCGTCTTGATGGTTCCACGCAGCTTGACCGCTGCGCCATCACGCCCCTTCTCTATTATTACTTACTGCGATATTAAATATACATTTTATCATTCAGTGATCATATTTGATGCAGAGTTTAAGATTTATTAGCCCCTCATGCCGTCGCCATAGCATTGATTCGCATGTGTGATCTTGCGACGCTGTCAAGTAAACACGCGACGATCGTCTTTAACTATATTACGCAGACATTACACAACTTACATATTTGGTTTCTTAGCAAAATGTACCTTGGTGCTTCTTGTAAACAATATCTTGACATTACCAATAAAAGTTACCACAATTTGCAGAATTTAGAAAAAACATAAAGGTATGTAAATTTAAAAGTCTGTACCATGAAAACATCGATCGCTATGTTTAAAATATTATAAAATCGCATACATCAGGTTTACTATAATGAAATTTGTGGAGGTTGGTAAGTATCATCTAGACATTATTATGGATAAATTTCAATTTGTTTAGATGGTAAGTTTCATATACATGTTAAAAAGAAATGTACAAATGTAAAGACGTGACGCCTGGAATTGGCCTTTCAAGAACACCAACATAGCAAAATATCACGGAAAAAGTTTCTTAGGCCGGTATTCATAGTCGCAATAAGTAATACTTACGTTCAAGTCGAACTTAAATCTCGACTTTTTTCAGATTCCGGCACAAATAAGTCCTACTTAATAGTGATATACTTCATAAAGTCTAACTTCATGAAGCTGGACTTATTGGAATTCATAGTCATTTAAGTGTTACTTATGTGATGAAATAAGTTGAACTTCGTCAAGTCAAGCAGACCTTTGACTTATTTCGCATCTTAACCTATAAACTGGATGAAGATTTTGAGGAAGTGTTAGAAGAAATCCGTGCTCCAAAGCGATACTTGCAAAATGTTGAATTTTACAGTGAAGTGGAATTCAAAAAGAGGTTCCTGTGATGGCATTTCATATTCGCCCATACCTCCCGCAATTGTCAGCATCTCGCTATAATAAATTATAACCAAATTAGTGCTAGGTATAATAATACTTAAATTGAATTCTTCAGCAATACTTAACCAAGCATCTTCCTTTTTCTTAGTAGATACCGCGTTCGTCTTCTTATTCTCTACTAGTAAATGTACCCGTGCTTCGCTACGGTATTTTACATTGTATACAGATTTCTACGTGAATTACTGTACACGCGGTGAGTGAGATTTTATTAAATAGCATGTCTCTTAGCGTTATCGAAGAAAGGCCACGGGAGGACCCCGTACGTTCTTTCCCGTGTAACGTACGAGTTGTGGAGTTGTGATGATGACGGCAGGCTCACTTGCCTACTGCCATTCACAAACGAGTTGGAAAGTTTCACTATAAAGGCAGACCCCCTTGTCTACTGCCGGTCACAATCGATTTGGGGAGTTTTCGTTACAATGGCAGGCCCCCTTTCCTACTTCCAGACACATTATAGATGAGGAGCTTTCATTACAATGGCAGGCACCTTCCCTACTGCCAATCAATATTGAGTTATGCTGTTATCATTATAATGACAGGCCCCTTTCTAATGCCAGTCAGCTTACTGTCAGTCACACTCGAGTTGGTGAGTTTCGATTACAATACCAGGCCACTTTGCCTAATGCCAGTCACATTTTAATGGATAAAATTGTTTATAATGGCGGGCACCCTTGTCTACTGCCAGACACAATCGGGTAGGGGGGATTTGAACAAAATTGCATGTTCCCTTGCCATCTGCTAGTCAAACTGAGATGGGAATTATTCATTAAAATGGTAGGCCCTTCTTACTAATGCCAGTTATACAAGAGTTGGAGAAGGACCCCATTCTTTTTTTTTTTTTTTTTTTTTTTTACAAATTGCTTTACGTCGCACCGACACAGATAGGTCTTACGGCGACGATGGGATAGGAAAGGGCTAGGAGTGGGAAGGAAGCGACCGCGGCCTTAATTGAAGTACAGCCCCAGCATTTGTCTGGTGTGAAAATGGGAAGCCACGGAAAACCATCTTCAGGGCTGCCGAGAGTGGGGTTCGAGCCCACTGTCTCCCGAATACTGGATACTGGCCGCACTTAAGAGACTGAAGCTGTCGAGCTCGGTGGATCCCATTCTTACTGTCAGTCAAAGTAGATGTGGGGAGAATTTATAACAACAGGAAACGCTCTCCTGCTGACAGTCACTATCAATTTGTAAAGTATTAATAATAATGACACACACTTTCTACATCGCTCCAAACCGACTTGCTTTTATATATAAATGACAGATAAACATGGGCACGTTTGTAAGTGTAGACCTTCATTTCTAGATATACTGCTCCTAAACGGTTCATCATATCGACAGACGGTTTAAGCCGTCAGACGCCACTTTTATCGTACTACATGTTTGGTCCTCAAACATTTTCTCGTATCTCCCATATTTATGGGTTCAATTGAGTTAGAAAATTTGAATGGGATGAAATTTGGATACGTTTTAACACTTTATATTATTTTTCGCATACTTACGTGGAAGCTACAATCATGAAATTTGGCTCGCATGTGGCCAGCATTGGCCGTGTCAGTTTGCGTGCCAAATTCGATGACTCTCTCTTTCCTATAAGTGTGTCACACTATGAAATATACCTATAAAAATCACAAAATGTACGTACAATCGAGAAATACAGCCACATCTAACGTATAAGGGAGAGAGATACGACAAAAAATCGGGAGTAAAAAGTGAAAAATTAAAAATTCTTGGAATTTTTCCGTCGTTTACATGCTAAAACCTATAACTTCGCCAAATTTCAATTTTCTAGCTCGTCTGGCAGATTGTGCCGCCAGCTTGATTTGGGGGGAAGGGGGATAAAAATGAGGAATTTTCTGAAAGTTTTTTTTAAGCCCACTAAACCTATACGTTATTGCTTTTGGGTAAATACATATAAGTGCGTTCTTATGCTGAGCCCAAAATTTGAAGCCCTCAGGGAATTTTGAGAATTTTCGATTTTTCTAGTAAGTTGTAAGTTTCTGAGATGCCTGGAACTGCCTGTTTAATTCACGTCTATTTTCATTTTTGTATCTTTATATATATTTATAGACCGACTTGCTTATATTAGATTGTTATGATTTGAGAATGTTTCAAGAAAATATCCTTGAAAGCCTCCTTTTCAACGGAAGTAAAATGGTTGCGACTGCTTTTCATATCCATTTAAGAAAAAGTAACTACAATTTGAGCCGCTGAGGAACAGGTAAAAGACAAATAAATAAACAAATAAACTCGGAATAAGGAGCGCAGCGTGGATCTAGTTGGCCGTGTCTGAAGGATGACTCGCATATTCAATTGTTGTGATGATGGCTGTACTATTTCTCATACTATAAAGTTCAACTTAATTGTGCAGAGCGTCTGCATAATAAGTAACGCTTTATCAAGTCCAGCTTAATAAAGTAGAACTTGACCAAGGACTATGAATACGAGAAACGTTTAAGTCGACTTCACGAATAAGTACAGCTTTACATAAAATCAGCTTCATGGTCCGTATCGCACTTCAATAGATTCACAATGAAGTATTTATTTATTTTCCACCTAGTCGATACAATGATTGCCTAAGGCAATTTTTATTGGTCAAAAGTGGTACATGTTTCGTATATTATCAACATCTTCAGCCACATAACACAGTTTAGATGAAAAATATAAAATTGACAAAGTAATGCTTTAGAGGAAGTGTCCTTGAAATTAACATAAGATTGACAATAAAAATAAAAATCATTGTATCGACTAGGTGGAAAATAAATAAATACTTCATTGTGAATCTAAGTACAGCTTTGTTAAGTCGTTCTTATTAGAGAAATAAGTCGCTGACTATGAATACCGGCCTTAGAAACACGAACTATACACACACACATGTCGCTTATTGTAGGAATATCCAACATCTGGGCGATGTGCAGACTTTTCATGTATGGATTAGCATCCGCTTTCTCAATAAACTTTGATTTTTCATAATTTGTAAACTGTCTAGCTTTCTTCTTCTCCATAACTGAATGTCCTGCAAACAACTATGTGTAAGTACAGCAGGCCTAATTTACATACGTTGTTACACAATGCATTTACGAGTGTAAAATTAAGCACCAACACGTCACATGAGCTACTGTTGCATGATCCAAACAAACACACGTCCACATTAAAGACTGGCTTACGACTGATGTTCCTGCAAGTGTAGGCCGACATGCTAGGGATGTGTAATTAAGTTCTCTACCAAATCCTCACCCACGGTAGTTGTTGCTGGTGCATCGTGTGCACAATGTGGCCAGGAACGCTGATTTAAATTTCTCTGGTGGAAATTACAAACATACTAAAGAATATGAACATTAAAACAAGAATAATAGTTAACACCACCTTTCCAATACTTATCTTTCCTATATTTAGGAAATAAACATTACAACAGGCGTTGTAAGATGGGACATGTTTCGCTTAACACTAGTAAGCATCATCAGCCGAAAATAAATCTTAGCCTAAAGTTAGGTCAGGGCCCTGAACCTAGTGTCCTTAACATATATGGCACCCTAAGAATCAACATTTATATTTATAAAATGAAAATAGGCTTAAAACATAACACTATAAGCAAATGTGAAATAGATGAACTGATCAACTTGCTAAAATTCGTAGTAAACAATAACTTCTTTACATTCAATAACAAAATTTACCAACAGAAGGGACTAGCGGTGGGCGACCCGATATCTGGAATCCTTGCTAACATTTTTATGGATCACCTCGAGACTAAGAAGATAATCAATAAAATCAATGGTCTACAGCTTTGGCTAAGATACATCGATGACACATTTGCCATCATTGACACACATCGCAATAACAGTGATAAAGACCCTTAATGACCTTGACCACAATATCAGGTTCACTAAGGAAGACGAAGTCAACAGGTCTTTAAACTTCCTGGACTTAACCTTGACCAGAGCCAGTGATAATTTTATTTTCCAAATTTACAGAAAGCCCTCCGCTGCTCCTTTGACAATAAAGAATGAGTCGTTACACCCTCAATCTCATAAACAAGCAACTTTCTATAGTTTAGTTCATCGAGCATTAAATATTCCACTATCCCCTACTAACCGAAAAAAAGAGTTTGAATATATAAAAGAACTTGCACAACTTAACGGCTATAAACCTAACCTGATCGATAAGATTATTGGTAAAATAAGATCAAAAAATACTACAAATTTAATTCCAGATAAGCCCTAAATAATAAACACTGCCACTTTCACCTTCACTAACCCTGCCATACACAGCATTACTAACCCATTTAAGAAGCATAACATCAGAATTGCCTACCGAACTCGCAACACTAATCGGAATATATTCTTTAATTCCAACTTGGTAAATACTTCTCAAGACAAATTTTCAAACTCTGGTATTTACAGACTCAAATGCCCCCAGTGTGAATTTTCTTATATCGGACAAACTGGCCGCAGTTTTAGAACTAGATACTTGGAACATTATAATGCCTTAAAGCATAAAAAGTACTCTGCCATGAGCAACCACATGAGGGATTCTGACCACAATTATTCTACAACTGAACAGGACCTCCACATTATAAAATATGTAAATAAAAGCAGCTTAATGACTGAATTGGAATATACATACATTTTCTTGGATCAACATTTTAATAATAATAATAATAATTTGAATGATGTCCCTGAGAACAACAGCCCATTAATTGAACAAGTCCCCAATTTACTCACTAATCTTAATATAAATCATAACAATTTCACAAAAATCTTCAATTATAAACCTTTAAATACCCCTCCAGTCGTCATAACAGATTCCACCTTACCCCCTCCCCATAATACAGCTCCGCCGCCTAGCTTCCAGCACTCTCATTGTTGCGCCTACCCCTCCCGTCCCAACTTACTCTTTGCCTAGGCAAGCACACAGATACAACACACGCAGCAACTGGCATAAATTTAACAGACCCCCTTGAACGGCTAATGTCTCCGCTCAACGCTCATCCAACATAAGAGGTAAGCGATCTTAATCTCCCATTCTGAACACCCTATTTTCAAGGCCCCAGTACATCTTTTTCCTTTTTCCATTTTCAGATTTCAGTCCACGCACTTGGCATCTTATTTTTTCCGTTTTGGTCTTGAACTCCCAGCAAAAATGAAGCGGCTTCAGGCGTAATCAATCCTGTTTGAAGTGTTACTACTCCATGTCTGCTACAACATATGATTTCTCTCGCCCGTTCTCACGTATCTATACAAGAGTAGGATTTAATTATTTCTTCACTTCAAAGAATATAACCATTATGTTTTGTTATATATGAACATTCTTATTAACTGACTGGCAGCCATGAGTTTGACACTACACTGCCAACTCTATGTTGTACCTTATGTTTTTACCTCTGGCAACACGATTACGTGTTTTTTCTAACTTAGCCATGATGAACACACTTATATATTTTCACGCTTGTTTTTATGTTTGAACATTCTGATTGACTGACTGGTAACAATGATATCCTAATGATTTTAATTATTTCACTACCAGCTCTGTATTATAGCCTACTTTCTGTTCTTATCCTCTGTTTCAACTCGATTGTGTTTTTTCCCTTAGCCATGTTCTAACATTCCATGTTTTTTCACACTAGTTTTAAGCCTATTTTCATTTTATAAATATAAATGTTGATTCTTAGGGTGCCATATATGTTAAGGACACTAGGTTCAGGGCCCTGACCTAACTTTAGGCTAAGATTTATTTTCGGCTGATGATGCTTACTACTGTTAAGCGAAACATGTCCCATCTTACAACGCCTGTTGTAATGTTTATTTCCTAAATATAGGAAAGATAAGTATTGTAAAGGTGGTGTTAACTATTATTCTTGTTTTAATGTTCATATCTGATGTCCAATACGGTCTACAATGAGATTTATTACTTGTAATACTAAAGAATGTCGTAAATGTACTATCCAGGTTTCTTTAGCGTGTATTTAATAGGACATGGACTGGGATTTTGGAATAATGACGTAATAACCAGGGAAACGCGCTAGAGAGGGATGTGTTAACCAGTTTCGACTGTACATCAGAAATTTGCGACACACCTTTAGGAAAGCTTTTACGCAGCCTGGAAGCCTCAATGAAATTACCAAATGCTGGCGAAAGAAATCGATCAGCTGCACAGATGTGCCATTTAATAGAGCATCAGGACAGATGAAGAGATCTGTTGGATGAAAACATGAACTAACTACCATAGCTATGAAAAAGAGAGATGTGCAATGCTGGAACTCTTTCAATCAGGATCCACTTCTGGCAACACAACTGAGAGTGAAACTTTTTTTTTTTTCAGGGTTGTGATTTATTCTTCACAGTCTAAGAACGAGACTGAACCCTTTGCTTGTTGATGGCACCACAGTCATTCACTCGAACCCTAGCCTCGTGAAAATGCTTGTATTTCTGAAACCAATGAAACGGATCAATTATGGTCAAATGCTACTACTTTCAACAGTGTAGCCACAGACAGTTACTTTTTCTTTAAGTCATTGACTGCCACACCAAACTAATATCATTATCCTAGCGGTCAGTGTGTTATTGTGAATGTAAAATAGAAACTTTAAAAAAAAAATCTTCTAAAGTTACTAAAGATAATGTTATTTTCCTACACGCATCCCATTTTACCTTTCAGTCTGAACAGATAGAAAGCTGAGTTAAATGGTAGACCAGTCCAAGTGGCAAATGTTCTCCAGGTCCTGCCTGTGATCCACTCCAGCCTGAAGATTCTAGTTAAGGTATGGTCCGGTCTGGTCTTCTATTTGTCATGGTATTCATGTTGAAAAAACAAGTCTTAAACAATCAGTATACTCACCAATCTACTGCTCCCTCTTATTCTTTTGGGGAAGGCCATGACTTCGCTTTCACTGAGTTTTCTCTTGTTACTCCTCGACACTGGTCGTTTAGTTGGAGTAGTCTTACTCTGAGACCTGGGGGGCTCACTCTGGGATGACTCCGATTCTGTATCTTCTCGTTTATGTTTCTTTGACAGGTTTGGGCTGTTATTTCTGCTCGTTGAGGTGTATACAAAATCTGTGTTAACTTCTTCGACATGCTTTGCCCTGCGATTTGAAGTGCGTCGTGCAGTGGAGTGGGACGTTCCAGAATCAGACGAATCTTCGTACTTGTTCTCCGGTTCTTGTTTTGCAGGAGGACCTGATGCTCTCGTGCGAGTAGTTCTGGGTAATTGCTGACCACTATCCTTCATACTTGATGCCCGTGTAGAAGATTGTTGCCCGCTATCTCTTGTACTATCTTTCATACTTGACGCCGACCTAGGAGACGTTTTGCTCTCTGCCTTCAACCTACTTTTACTTGGAGACATGTCACCATCTGATGCACTATCTTTCATACTTGATGCCTGCCTAGAAGGCATTTTGCTTTCTGCCTTCAACCTACTTTTTCTTGGAGACATGTCACCATCTGATGCACTATCTTTCATACTTGATGCCTGCCTAGAAGGCATTTTGCTTTCTGCCTTCAACCTACTTTTTCTTGGAGACATGTCACCATCTGATGCACTATCTTTCATACTTGATGCCTGCCTAGAAGGCATTTTGCTTTCTGCCTTCAACCTACTTTTTCTTGGAGACATGTCACCATCTGATGCACTATCTTTCATATTTGATGCCTGCCTAGAAGGCATTTTGCTTTCTGCCTTCAACCTACTTTTTCTTGGAGACATGTCACCATCTGAGGTACTATCTTTCACATTTGATTCCTGCCTAGAAAGGGTTTTGCTTTCAACCTTCAACCTACTTTTACTTGGTGACAAATCCTTGTTCTTATGTTTCACGGTATCTGAAGGCATGTTTTTCCTTTCAACTGGTTCTTCCTTCAATTTTGGTTCATCCATCTTGATCTCATTTCGTCTAGAACTTCTCCTAGTCTCAGGTACCTTTGTGGTATCCACTTTAGATTTATTCTCATCCTTTTTCAAAGAAACTCCTCTCTTACTTGTCACTGGTTTTTGCTGACCTTTAACCAACTTTTCTTCAGAACGCTCGCTGTCCTTTACTTTTGGTGATCTCCTAGTTACATTGCTCTGCTTTGAGGAATTACGATCTTCTTTCATATTTTTACTGCGTGAGTTATGTGTTCTTGTTTTCCTGGGTGTACTGTGAGGACTAGCCTCGGTTTCCCTCTTCTTTCTTCTACCTTCTGGACTAGGATTTGTGAGCACAGGAATTCTACTTTCAGTTCTGGCAGGCTTAGTTCTTTCACTCCCAAGAAGAGAAGATATTTGTGGCAGAGTAGAATCACTTTCCACTTTCAAACGTTTGTTCCTGTTTGAATATGTAGCAAGACCTTTCCTTTTCAAGTGACTGTGTTTTTGTATGACAGGACTTGCAATTCCTTCTTGTAGGTCCGATTCTTCCTCAGGAGGTGAAGGAACATTATTAGATCTCTTTCTGACATGATTCTGCTTTAAGACTGGACTGGATGTCCCTGTGTCGTCACCACTATCAGGCTCTTCATCTTCATCTTCATTCCTCTGCTTGGCTCGGTTCGTGTATACACGTGCTTGGGATTTCTTTAGAGGAGCAGCTTTCTTTTGTTCATGAAAGATATCTATACAGATATCTGTAGAATGTAAGTTCTCATTGAAGTCACCTTTCATTCTTGATGGTATCTCTACATCATCACCATTAGCAGCAGGCTTGTCTATATCCTTCATATCACTTTCCTCACATTCAGCATTTTCATTCAATTTCTCTGGTTCTATTCCACTTCCTTTCCTAAGCAATTTATCACTATCATCCTTACCTGGCTTTGCAGGAATCCCAGATGCTACTCTGCTTGTTTTACTTTCATTTCTCTCAATGGTCTGAGAGGGAGCTTCGCACAAATCATCATCATCATCGACTACTTCACCTCTAACAGACATTGTGGTCTTTATTAACTGACTTGGAACCTCATCATTTTCTTTAGCCTTACAAGGACCTATTTCTGAAGGCAACACTGGTATAGATTCAATATCCTCAGAGTTGTTCAGTTCATCTCCAAGAGACTTAGTAGTCTCTCCATCTTTCTCTGAGGCGCCATTACCTATAGCTTTACTATGACCCCATTCAGAAGGTAACATCTGCGTCTGTACATCCAAAACACCAGTATCACATTCCTCATTACCTGTTTTCTCTGAGGTACTGGCATTTTCTACAGAACTATTATCGTTAACCGTACTCCGACCCAGTCCAGAAGGCAATATCTGTGTTTGTACATCCGAAATATCAGTATCACCATCCTCTTTATCTACTTTCTCTGAGGTACTGGCATTTTCTACAGAGCTATCATCTTTAGCCTTACTCCGACCCAGTCCAGAAGGCAATATCTGTGTTTGTACATCCAAAATATCAGTATCACCATCCTCTTTATCTACTTGCTCTGAGGTACTGGCATTTTCTACAGAGCTATCATCTTTAACCTTACTCCGACCCAGTCCAGAAGGCAATATCTGTGTCTGTACATCCGAAATATCAGTATCACCATCCTCTTTATCTACTTGCTCTGAGGTACTGGCATTTTCTACAGAGCTATCATCTTTAGCCTTACTCCGACCCAGTCCAGAAGGCAATATCTGTGTTTGTACATCCGAAATATCAGTATCACCATCCTCTTTATCTACTTTCTCTGAGGTACTGGCATTTTCTACAGAGCTATCATCTTTAACCTTACTCCGACCCAGTCCAGAAGGCAATATCTGTGTCTGTACATCTGAAATATCAGTATCACCATCCTCTTTATCTACTTTCTCTGAGGTACTGGCATTTTGTACAGAGCTATCATCTTTAGCCTTACTAAGACCCAATCCAGAAGGCAATATCTGTGTTTGTACATCCGAAATATCAGTACAACCATCCTCATTACCTATTTTCTCTGAGGTACTGGCATTTTCTACAGAGCTATCATCTTTAACCTTAATAAGACCCAGTCCAGAAGGCAATATCTGAGTCTGTACATCTGAATTATCAGTATCACTATCCTCATTATCTACTTTCTCTGAGGTACTGGCATTTTCTACAGAGCTATCACCTTTAGCCTTACTAAGGCCCAGTCCAGAAGGCAATATCTGAGTCTGTACATCCGAAATATCAGTATCACCATCCTCATTATCTACTTTCTCTGAGGTACTGGCATTTTCTACAGAGCTATCACCTTTAGCCTTACTAAGGCCCAGTCCAGAAGGCAATATCTGAGTCTGTACATCCGAAATATCAGTATCACCATCCTCATTTATTACTGGAGAAGTATTGAAATTGCGCTGTGGTTCAGAACGTAATATTTGTTTGGGAGCATCATAAAGATCACTGTCACTGTCAGGTTCAACTTTTATCTCCTCACTCATGGAATCTACTGGTTTGGCAAATTCAACATTTTCTTCCTGTGTTGGTGCATTCTTATCACTGATGGAGAATTCTGTCATAGCATTGTCTTTCATTTTAATGTCCAGCTTGGAAAATGTTGCATCATCTCTTAATGTGTTTTCATCTGAATTTCCTATAACAGAATCAACATTTTCTCTTTTCTCAGAAGGGCTGATTTGTTTTCCCGCAAGTAAGCACCTGTCGTCAATCAACTGTGTAGGTGCATCAAAGAGATCACATTTAGTGTCTGTTTCAGCTGGTGCTTTCAGCTCCTCTTTCACACAATCTACTGATTTGCCAAGTTCAAAATTATCTTTCTGCTTTGGTGCACTCTCATCAGAGATGCAGATTTCTGCCACAGGCTTGCCATTAGTTTCGAAGTTCAGCTTGGCACAAGCTGCATCATCTGAAGTTTTCATATCAGGATCAACATTCTCTACTTTCTCCAGAGGGCAGATCTGTTTTTTCTTAATATTTGAAAGTAAGCAGCTGTCATCTATCAACTGTGTAGGAGCATCAAAGAGATCATTGATACCATCTGGTTCAGCAGATGCTTTCATCTCCTCATTTGTAGGATCTACTGGTTTAACAAATTTAAAATTATATTTCTGGTTTGTTGAACTATCAGCCAAATTACTGCAGCAGACTTGCATCTTGACCTTGTCATAGTCTGGCTTGGTAGATGCTTCATCATCTTTTAATGTCTTCGTATCTGAATCAACATTTTCTGTTTTCTTCGAAGGTCTCATCTGGTTTTCCCCAAGTAAGTAGTCTTCATTTATTAACTGTGTAGGAGCATCAAAGAGATCATCCTCATAGTTCTCCTCAACATTTTTTGTATCCAGCTCATTCTTACCGCTTTGTGCTACTGAATGCTCAAGCTCTGCCTTATTTTTTACTATGGCAGGAAGTTCCCCATTCTGATTGCAATCAGCACTTAGAGTATTTTCTGTTACCTTCTCTGCTTCTGTACGCTTTCTAGATTCAGGCTTAACAAAATCAAATTGCACAGATTCATTTGAGATTATCTGTGTAGGCGCTTGTTCTGGATCAGTTATGGAATTAACTGTCTTATGTTTCCCATCATCTTCTTCCTGCGCATCTGTATGATTAATCTTCTGAGTTGGAGCATCAAAGAGTTCATCAAAGTCATCAAATTTCTTTGGTGAATCTGCAACTTTTGGCTTAACAACATTATATTCTGTCGAGGAGATATCCAACTGTTCGTTATTGTTCTGAGGTAAACACGCTTTCGAAATAGGATTTACAGTCTCATGTGAAGTTTGTTCTTCCTTTTTATTCTGATCGCCGTATTCACCTTCCACCAACTGTGTAGGAGCATTAAAGATGTCTGTCATACTAGTGTCAGCATCACTGTCGCTCTTCTTCTCACCATGACCACCAAATACTTCTTCAGGATCAGTATCGCTATCTGACTTCTCTTCAGTTAGAGTCATCTGCTTATCTTCTCTCTCACCAACATTCTTACAGCCTCCAGCTACCGCTGTGTCAAGACACTGTGCATTTACTGCCCCTGATTTTGATGCCTCTTTCTTCAACTTGCCACTGGAATCAGACTCTACAATATCAATACATTGTGTCGGGGCATTGCATATGTCTATAGCCTCAAAACACTGAGTTGGTGCTTCACATATGTCCGACTCAGGCTTCACTTCCTCAAACTCGAGTTGGGTTGCTGCCTCACAAATACTCTCCAGAGCAGTCTCATCCTTGACTTCACCAAATATTATATGTTTCCGCACACCGTTACTTGGCTGAGATCTCTCTTCCCTTGCAGGCTGTGAACATTCGATGATAGAATCATCTGATGGAGACTCCAAGATGCACAATCTATCTCCTGGCTTCTTAAACATATTATCTGATGGAGTCTCTGGGATGAAGAGGTCACCTGAAAGCAACAACAATAGTACATTGTAACATACAGGGCTCCACTGTTTCTGCAAGTGTGTTGCATGCTATTTTAACATAGAATACATGAGGATCAACAGCCACACAGTGCACGAACATACTCTTCCATCGTCACAGCATTTCAGAATGTGAAAAATGAACCTATTTAGAAGATCATCTCTTTGCCAGCAAAATCCGTTATTTGAAATATTTCAGCTTAGAACTTTAGCCAGCAGGGTTCTGTGATCTAAGGTTCAACATCGTCCGAGTTATATCAATGAATCCTCATCGTTAATGACAAATGCCGAATCAGAATTTCTTCAACATCGTCAACAGTGCTTTCAGCATGCACAACGACGATATTAATGTTCCACGTTATCCATTTGTGTATTTTAAACATTGCTATGGCAAATAATAGTTGTCTATTAACAGGCTGAAGAAAATACAGTTGTTGTTGCCTGATTCTGGGCAAAGATAATTTTTCTTCGCTTTATGATGGAATTTATCAATTGTTCCATTATTCCATTATTTTACATAAATCTGTCATGTTAAAATTTGTATAGCTTCTGACTCAAGTAAATAAATAGCATAAAATTAAGAGTAACCTTATTCACTGCACTTTGCTCTCCACATTGCCTGATCCTTGGCGCTGTTTTGAGTTACGCCAACCAAGGACATGTCCTCCTTCGGAGCAGTGAGCCATTGTTTCTCTCGCGGCTCATTTCTACTGCTGTCTTCGCAATACAGTAGAACCTCGATAATTCAAAATAGGTTAATTCAAAGAATTTTTTGTTCCCGGAAACAAGAGGTATGCTCTTGTACGTTATTTAAATTGTTTAATTCAAAATATGGATAATTCCTCATTTGAAGAACAATGTTGATCCCATTACAGAAATTTAGACTTTGAATTCAAATGTATCTTTAATATTTTACAGCATAATTTAAATTCACAACTTCTCCACATCATGACACAACACATTTTCTGGAATGTACACTTTCAGTCCAGTATGCCTACAGTGCATTTCTGTGAGTTGCTTAACTTTGAGTTAAATTGTAGCTTTTTAATATTCTTTCAGTTGCTCATTTTACTTGAGTTTCAGTGTATTTTGTAGTTATTTTATCAATGCCAAGGTTTAAGTTATTGTTAGTTAAAGTATCTTAGTTTAGGGTACACCTGTTCATTTTTTTTGTTGTGAGATGACTAAACGTCTAATGAGTGAGAAGTTAAGAATTATAAGGAGGGTCGGAAAAGGATAATAAAAAAAAATAAAAAATATTAAAATTAAAAAATCCAGAAATAGCTAAAGAATTTGGAATTCCTGTGCCCACCACCTTTCAACACTTTAAAATCCTGAAAGCATACAAGCTCAAGAAATGCACGGCTAATGCGCATTCCAGGAGCTAAACACTCTGATTTGGTAGTGGAATTCGAGTGGTTTCGACATGTTCGGGCAAACCATATCCCCATTGAAGATGAGGTTATTAAGGGGAATGTAAGTGAACTGGTGCTAAAGATGGACTGGAGTTTCAATGTTCAAACGGGTGGCTTCAGCAATTTAAGGAACACCACAATATCACGTAGCAGGGGGTATGCGGTGAAGCCGACTCCGTGAAAGGCTGAGTCGAAATTGTGGTTCATTTCATAATTTATAAGCACCAAACAATGTTTTCAGTGTCAATGAAAATGCATTGTTTTTTAATACTGATCCCGAATAGTTTGAACCGAGAGAAGTGCCAATGCGAGGAAATCATAAGAGACTAGGGTCGCTATTGCAATGCAGACAGAATACAGGTACTGACTAGTTTCGAAGTCGTCCTTAACCACTGCTTATGCTAATTACGAATGACTAATGCTAAAATACAATGATGTATTGTGGTAATAAAATATGCGTGAAAGAGTAGTTTTGAAAGTCTAAAATGTTCACCAGTTCGCACCTTAGTTAATGGGACATCAAACCCAACAACTTGACCCTGAGCAAAGCGTAAGAAGATTTCATTTTTATTGTTCAAAACACACGAGTCGCGCCTGTCTCATCGCACAAGCTCATCAAGATACTTGATCATATATTACCAAACGTCCTATTGATGCAGATTTTATAAAATACAGCACCTTTTGACTCAGCATTAAGACATTTTTAATTTAAAATAAGTGTGTCAACATTGTAACACTGCAATTGAATGAGTATATGAATGAACATCAAGATCAGTATCATAACGAGCTTCGTAATTAGCATAAGCAGTGTTTTAACATTATCTATTGTTTTTATTAAGACTGAGGTTCTTCAGCAGCTGAAGATGACCCACACAGAGTCGAAACCAGTACTGTTATGTAAAAATATTTTAAGTAACTTCTTCTTCTCCTTCTTCTTGCATTACGGCCTCTGTAGGACCACGGACAGCTCCTTCATGGATTGCATTTTCTTCTTCTCCTCCCAGAACCTCTTCATCCTTTCTCTTCTTCTCTCCCGCTCTTCTTCCGAGATATTCAGTATCCTCTTCTCTTGTCTACTCCACTGGTGACTCTCAATCCTTTTCCTGTATCCATCCCTATCATTGATCTCTGGCATATTAGTCGGTATGTACTTGCTTTTCCAATTTTCCTTTTCTTCCACCTTGATCCCCAATTCTGACCAATCTTTCCGGAGTTCAACTACCCACATGGTTCCTGTCTTTCCTCGTGTCCTCGCTGTTGTTTCCCATACTCTTTTCGTCATTCTATCCATATTCATCCTGATTACATGTCCCGCAAACCGTGCTCTTTTCAGTCTGATTTCTTTTGAGATTGTCCTCATGTTCCGGTATAGTTCTTCCCTGGGTCTCCTCATCCATCTCTCACCTCCTCTCTTAGGGCCTAGTATTTTCCTCAATATTTTTCTCTCTTCTTTCTCTAGTTGTTCCGCACCATTTCTTCCTAGTGCTATTGTCTCAGCAGCAAATAATACAGCATTTCTCACCGTTGCCTTGTAATGTCTGATCTTTGCGTCTGTAGATATATTCTTTTTATTGTATATATCTCTGGTCATACAGAAGGCTGATCGCATCTTCTTTATCCTCTCTGTTATTCCCTCATTGCTCCTATTCCTTCCTGTTATAAATTCTACTAGGTACTTGAATTTGTCCACCTTTTGCACGGTGCCTTCCGGTGTTGTCCAATCCTCAGTGGGATTCAAAGTCTTTGTCTTGTTGTAGGCGATCCTCAGTCCTACCCTTCCCGCTATATTGCTTAAGTTGTTGAGTTGTGTATTTGCATCTTCTTCTGTCTCACTTACTATAGCTATGTCGTCCGCAAAGGCTAGACAATCTACTTGGGCCCTATTGTCCTTTTTGTCCCCAACATGCGTCTTTGGTATTCCCATTGTCTCATTCATTGTTCTCCATTGTCTAATGACTTCATCCAGAGCTATGTTGAACAACATTGGTGATAATCCATCTCCTTGTTTGACACCAGTGTTGATATCAAATTCTTCAGAGAGTACTCCTCTGAATCTCACCCTTGCCTTTGTGTCTGATAGAATTTCTATTATGAGTTCATGTGTAGTGCCATCTAATCCTCTGTTCTTCAGGATTCTTCCAAGAGTTTGTCTGTCTATGGAGTCATATGCCTTAGTGAAATCTACAAAGGTTACCACCGTTTTTTTGTTCTTTAAGGCCCTATGTTCTATCAGTTGTTTCAGTATAAATATCTGTTCTATGCATCCTCTTCCCTTCCTAAATCCTGCTTGGTAGACTCCAATTGTACTTTCTAACTGTTCTTCCAGTCTCTTGAGCAGGACTTTCGACAACACCTTATAGCCAATCTCTAGTAGCGAAATTCCTCTATAGTTGTTTGCATCCCTCTTGTCTCCCTTCTTATGTATTGGTATTATGTTCGCATTCTTCCATCCATCTGGTAACTTCTTTGTTCTCCAAATCTGGCTGATGATGTTGGTCATGTTGTCTACTGCCTTGTCACCTCCCCACTTAATCATCTCAGCTGATATTCCATCTTCTCCGGTTGCTTTGTTATTCTTTAGATCGCTTATGGCCTGTGCGACCTCATCTCTAGTTGGAGGACATGACTCTCTCTCTTCTGTGTTTGTCCCCAGCTCCAGCTCTTCTTCAGGTGGTTCACAGTTTAACAGGTCATGAAAGTATTCTGCAAGCATCCTACAGTTCTCCTTCGCACGAACTGCCAGATACCCATTCTTATCTCTTATAAAGAGTTCTCTGCCTTTATATTCACTCAGGCTCTTTTTGAATTTCCCAAAAAAGTATCTACTATTGTTTTTCCTGAAGTTGTTTTCAATTTCATCCAATTCCTGCTTCATCCTCTGTCTTTTGGTCCATCTTATGGTTCTGGCTGTTTCCTTCCTTACTCGTAGGAAAACTTCCCATTTTTCCAGGTTCTTCTTAATGCTCCAGTCTCTCCAGGCTTTCCTGCGATTCTCAACCGCTTCCTCACAGTCCGTATTCCACCACCAGTGTTTCTTTTTGTTTTCTTCCTTTCCCCATATTTCAGCCTGTTTCCTCATATTCAGCTTCATGTCATCCCATCCATTGCCAGTTTCTATTCCTTCCTCGTATTTGGATCGATTGTGTATTGATAAAGTGGAAAGTTCCTATCTTTATATTTGCGATAATTGGAATCATCAATACAGATAAGGAAGCTAATACTCTAAATAACACATTGTGAAGCTTCTGCCTGTCTGACTAATATACACTGAGTGGCCCAAAGTCATGGGAAGGCACTGAACGAGCTGCTCCTCCACAAGCCTACAAAACGGCAGCAATACGGAAAGGCATTGATTCTACAAAGTATTGGAATCATTCTGGAGGGATCTGGACCCATGCATCTTGTACTGCTATCCACAACTGATCTTGTGTATTTGGTGCGGGGTTCATGGAGTGAACACCAGCATTGAGAGCATCCCATGAATGCTCAACTGGGTTAAGATTGGTGGTTCTGCAGAGCCAATCCATGGTCACTGGAGTGTTCCTCCAACAGGGTACTCTAGAGCCAGAAAGGGATGCAGATGACCTGAGAAACATCCACATAATGTGCACCTGTCAGCGCTCCTTGCAGCCGGAAAATGGGGCCTAATTGCGACCATGAGAATGCCGCCCACCTCCCGCCTGGACACAAACTCGTTGACACATAAGATCCATAGCTTCATGGGATATACACCACACTTTCACACGTGCCTATCATGTCGAAAGAACTGCAACCAGAATTCATTGGACTATACCACACACCGCCAACGTTCCACGATCCATTGCTGATGTTCGCGGGCCCAAGCACGTTGTTGAGCTATGGGTCCAGGTATCAGCAAAGGGACACAAGTTTGTCGTCGGCTGGTGAAGCCTATGAGGTGCATCCGGGAGATAGTGGGTTCGAAACCCCACTGTTTCCCATTTTCACACCACGCAAATACTGGGGCTGCATCTTAATTAAGGCCATGGCTGCTTCCTTCCCACTCCTCAGCCTTTCCTATCCCATCGTCGCCATAAGACCTATCTGTGTCAGTGTGACGTAAAGCAATTTTTTTTTTTATTTTTTTTATTTATTTTTTTTCAAGCCTGTGCAGTGCAGTTGCCTCAGAGTCCAGATAGAAATGGGTTCCTGACTCCCAACATTCAACCGGGCGATGATCTGACTCACAGTAGCCCGTCAAGCACGCAGTATGGTTTAGCAGAGGCAATGTGATGTCCGTTCCTTAAATACCCGTGGTATTCCTGTGCGGCAGTGTACGCGGGTGGTAACATTATCTACGATACTGAATATCCATCCTCGAAACTGTTGACCTCGGAAACCTGAATTTGTGTATATCTGCAATGCTATGACCCATGTGCTGATGATCATCCCACGTTCAAAGTGAGTTAATTTGCGATGTGTTGCCATCTTCATGACACTGGTGTCTGTGACAGACTGCTTAGCTACACTGCAGCTAGCTGCAACGCTCAGGCATCATACACGGCACATTTTCTAATTGGACACCCATTTACGTGACTTTGGGCACTCTGTGTATGTTGTGTCAGTTACTGCACGACAGTTTATAAGCTACAGAAATGAAAAATTAATTACGTGAGTTGATTAAGTATGTGTTGTAGAAGATGGAAGAAATGCTATTAGTTTCATAAGCTGTATTCAAAATATATCTCTTAAAATTTGGGTCATTTGATAAATATTATCATTATTAAACATGAAGGTAGTATGTATCTTTTCAGGTATCATGTCTTTAATTAAGTGGATGAAGATCTTTTTATTTATTATTAATTATTTCTTCAATAAACTGTTTGTTGTACCCATTATTTCTAGCTATTGCACAGATAATATTAACTTCTATTCTCAGACTTATTTGACAGAGAAGTGGTGAAGGCTCTATGAACCAAACTGTGACTGAGGATGCAAAGAATCTTGTTGGATAGTATTAGAAGTTTGTGTAGGTTTTCTGTATAGACCAGTACTCTAAGATAAATGATGGGAGTGTTTGGTAATAGATAAATCGAAATAATTCAAAGACTGGTGGGTTTCAGATTCTAGAGCAAACTTAATGTGCAGGTCTAAGGCATTTAGCTTGGCAAGAGAGGAGGTCGCATTGGTGGATCTATGATCCATTAGGACAATTATGTCATCAACACACCTTGCCCAAAAGCATATTGTTGAAATCAGTATTTTTAAGAACTTTATTATGTTCAAAAAGATTATCCAAATAAGTATCTGCTAAAATCCCTAAAGCAGGCAAACCATTTTTCAGATAATTACGTTCTGAATAGGTAGACTGACTCTCACCCCATTTAACAATGAATATTTGTCAATACAGATCATTATGAATTTTGTACTATAACACATGCTCCCCTCGTCATAGGAAAGTTTGATACACCATGATGTTTTAAGGGCAGCAGGCACATTCCGTGCAAGTACAAGGCATCTAATAATGCCTGAATGACGGGCAAAATTTTTGAGAACTGATCTGTGTCCCTTGAGCTCAGAATGACATACTTCCCTTATTAGATCAGTGCGCTGCACACAAACGTAATTTAATTTTAAAACACGTGCATCTTGGGTTTTTTTTGCCAGCCAACACTATGAGCTTCTTACAACCCCTAGATCAAGGTGTCATTTCACCTCTGAAACATGCCTCCAGAAAGCAGCTTAAGCGTTACCTTTTTCACTGAGTCACTAAAAACGTTCCGGTGGGAGAAATACACAAGTGGAATGCAAGAATTGCCTGGGATGCTATTTCTTCATCAACAATCACCAACTGCTTCATCAAGTGTAGATTTTGTTTCTCAAATGAAGAAGAAAAAGGAGAAGAATGGGAGGAGTTTCAGTAACAGTCCGACGTTGGTACAACTTTCACAGAATACACTGCCATCGACAATGCAGAGACTACTTCAGAGGAGTGACATTCCACCGTGCTGGTCAATTGTGATTACGTGACACCAGAAGGAGATGCTGACGAAGCGACCAATTAAGGCTATGAAGCACATGGAGCAGTTCGTTGCTAGTGTTTACAAACAAACTAAAGATGAAGCAACCTCTCAATAAGCCTAACCGAGTGACCAAAAGAACTACTGGACCATTAAACATTTGTGCGTTATTTCAAGTACTGTACAAAGGTACCGCATAATCTCAAGTACCACCCGCACTGTTTTTTTCGAAAACATCGCTTCCAAAATTGGGTGCGGGTCTTATTTAAAATTTTGGGAAATTATCTTTCCGAATGCGCGTAAATCGGGCATCATTGCAGGCGCGGGCGCAGCTTGGCAACAATGCTCTCTCCGCTCTCAGTATACGCTACTTCCGCGCTTGGCGTCAGTCTCACGCACATTATCAGAGCATCAAAATGAATTCCACAAAGCGTTCGCGATCTTTTACTTCGAGTGAAAAACTGAAAATAGTTTGGGAAGCCAAAATTATTGGAATTGTGCGGCTGGTAGGAAATACGATATTGATGGGTCGTGTATTCGCGACTGGAGAAAGAAGAAAAATGTGCTATTAACATGTAGTGGCGATCGTAGAGCTTTTCGTGAACTGAGTGTATAGTTTCCAGAAACTGAAAAAAACTTTATAAATATGTGACAGAAAGGCGGGAATTGGGATATGGTGTGTCAACCAAAATGTGTCAGGTAAAGGAACTTTCAACTGAAGGGTTTAAAGCAAGCCGAGGATGGGTTTGTAATTTTTATCAAAGAAATGGGTTGAGCATACGAAGGCGTACCTCAATATCACAGGGTCTTCCTGGTGCCTACGACGAGAAGTTATTGTCATTTCAGCGTCACATAATTCGGTTGCGGAAGGAAAATGCATATTTGCTTTCCCAAACTGGCAATTCAGATCAGACGCCAGTCCACTTTGAAATGCCAGTGGACAGGACTGTGAATGTTAAGGGTGCAAAAATTGTTACCATTAGAACAGGTGGTAATGAAAAACAACGGTGTACGGTAATGTTGTATATTCTTGCCGACGGAATCAAATCGCCGCCATACATTTTTCTCACGCAAAAGACGCTTCCCAAAAATCTATCCACTGGTGTTATTGTCAGATCTCAGAACTCCAGCTGGATGGACAGTTCATTGTGGAAGACTGGGTAAAGTGTGTCTGGCAACGGCGCCCTGATGCATTATTGGGACAAAAGAGCTTGCTTGTTCTCGACAGTTACCATGGGCAAACAACAGACGCTGTGAAGAAACATATCAAGGATGGGAAAACAGACCTTGCAGTCATTCCGGGCGGGATGACGTCTATGCTACAGCCGCTGGATGTGTGCACGAACCATCCATTTAAAGCAGCCTTGAAACAGCTCTATACAGAATGGATGGTGGCTGATAATCACACACGGACGCCAACTGGTCGCATTCAGCGCTCGGAAGTTCAGCTGCTGTGTTCGTGGATTTTGACGACATGGAATCGTATCCCTGGAGACCTCATATGGAAGAGCTTCAGGAAATGTAGCATTTCTAATGCTATGGATGGCAGCAATAAAGAGATTTTGTGGGAAGGTGATGGTGATGAAAGTTCCAAAGTTGGTACTGATGATGATGAATGAACTCGTTGGATATCGTTCTGGAAATGTTTGTTTACTTTTATTTGTATTTTCTAATCATTTGATATGTGTTAGTAAAGATTGTAAATAGTTTTGATTTCACCTTTTATTTATTTTATTTTGTTCTTTCAAAATAAGGGTGCAGGTCTTATTCAGTGGAATTCGAGATTATACGGTACTTGTTATTGTTGCTATAAGTCTGGGTTTTTAAAGTTTATTCGGTTATACCATGCGTTGTTGGCTCCTTTGTGCAAGTGTTTATTCATTGGATTCCTGCACGTGTACTGCATCATGTGTAGATCTCTCCTTGTCTTTCAATTGTGTTAGCGTTCCTGCCCCTTACCTGGAGGCCCTGGGTTTGATTCCCGGCCAGGTCAGGGATTTTTACCTGTATCTGAGAGCTGGTTCAAGATCCACTCAGCCTACATGATTACAATTGAGAAGCTATCTGACTGTGAGATCGTAAGTTATGAAGCTCATTATGATCCGTATTGACAACCGATCACTATCAAAGGGTAGAGAAAGGTCCACCTACTCAATACCATTAGCTTAATATAGTGTCCTATATAAATGTTACTAGTTTCGACCCCACATACACTGGGTGATCTTCAGCCACGATCCAACTGGAAAACATATGCTCACATACATCCAATAATAAAGAAAACAATATGGTATGTCTCGATTTAAAACCCAAGTCTAAATGACACATCAAAACTGCTGGAGCTGTCGTCGCTCCTACAGCAACCAAGCGTTCCTAAGTTGATCTGTATAGTTGAACCACTTTATTTATAAATTATGTCTTGTTGAATAGTAATATGGGTCTGTAGCTTGAAGGGGAACATTCATAACTTGAATATCATCAGATGTAGTGATTTATTGGTTTGAAGTGAATGTCCCTATGTGTGCCGGTAGTGGTAGTGGACCATAACTCTGAATATACTGCGTTTGCAACCAATATTTGTAGGCCCTTTTTTCTTTCGTTTGTTGTGAATATTGGAACAGGCTTCAAGGACATCCTGCAGACTCTCTGTTCTCTGGTATTGTTCCATCAGAGGGCACAGGACATGTATTGCATCAACAGTCCTTTTGTCTTAAAAGAAACAACATTGGTTTTGGGGTGATGCCAACAAGATCTCAAAGATGAGACGCGAGAACATGTCCAAGCTCTTCAATATGCGACATATAAGCCAAACTGGACGGCAGTTGGAACAGTCGATGACGTAATGCTAGTAAGCAATGGTTCTGTTCAATAAACCTGCAAGAAACTGACCCACCTCATGCCCGAACAGCCTCCAAACCTCATCTGGAAGATCATCTTCATTTTTTCATAGCGGCAGTGATGGTTCTGTGTATGGCATTGGAAGAGGAGAAAATTCTTCATTGCAGATTTTCTCAAAATGCCTCTTCAAGCAGCTGAGGACGTCGTCTGGTCTTTGCATTAGCTCATAGTTTTCATCCTCTACGGTTTTATGGTGTGGAACTGTGACGTTCCATACCAGCTGGAAGATCTTAGTGCCCTCCAGGATGTCCACCTTCGCCTTTGCCATTCCACTCTTTCCTGCCAACTTCAACTGCTCTACTGCCGACAATCCATATTGAGGCCTGTCCTAATCCAGGACTTGTAGTCTAACAAACAGTAATAGTAATTATAAACACCAGCCAAGGTTCAACAAGGAGTTCTATATGAATGTGAAAAATATATCCATCACAGTGGAAAAGAGGAAGCTGACCTTCTGCGGTCATTTGAAGCAAATGAACCTGGAAAGATTGACATATAAGATACTTGCTTCAGGAGAAACTGAAAAATTAACCCCGTTGGCTGAGAGATGCACAAAAATCTACAGCAAGGAAGTATTACACCAGCTGAAGTTCACAACAGAAAATATTTTAGAAAAAAAGTTACAGATTTGAGAGGATAACCTGCAAAACCGTGGAACATTTAAGTTTAAAAAAAAGACAGAGGAAGAGCCAAAAGTTAAGAAAACTCTAGCCAGAATGTAAACAAAAGGATGTAAGTCTAAGATGATGAAAAGGCCGTAGCAAGTACATTGCAACTACTGTAGCAATGTAGTTTTGACAAAACAGTAATGGTGGAGGTAAGCTGCCCTAAAAATTATTTTTAAAGATCAATATACTGCAGCCAGATACTGATCATTGATCCATTATGTCATTACAAACAAGGAAGGACGTCAAGGTCATACCAGACTGCTGGTTCTAAATTTCAAACACATGGCAAGCAAAATTGGAAGAATATCAAGAAAACACCTATGGTCAAGACATGGAAATTGGAAGAAGTTCAAGTAAAGAAGGAATAAAAGACGAGATCCAACAATGCCTGCCGTAGTGTGTTGCTAATGCAGAAGGAGAGTGGAAGACTTTCAAAGAAACATTTGTGGGGGAAGCTAAAAACCCTATGTAGAGTGACAAGTTCAATCAAGAGGGAAAAGGAGACACCATCGTCGAATGATAGAGTCCGAAGAGCTGTGAAGGACGCAAACCAAATAAAGAGTGGTGGTGGTGATTATTGTTTTAACAGGGAGTACAAGTAGGCAACCATCCTCTATTTAACACTTATCAGAGAGAAAAAAAAAAAGAAGGGGATCCGATACTTCCAAAAATGAAGGTATTGGCCAAAGAAAGACAAGGGTCATGTCGGGACGAAGGGAGGTCCAATAAAACAGAGAGATATATGAAAATATTGGTGAAAAAAAATAAAGAACAGAATCAAGAGGTATTGTCCAACCATTCCTACAGGAAGAGCAAGTATGGTTTTGGGCCAGGAAATACAAACGCCTAACACATCTTTGCAGATACGATGCAGAAGAATAAACACTGGGAAAAGGAGAAGCCTTTGATAATCTGTTCCTGCAAACGTTTTCCATATTATTTGTTCAAATTACATTGCTCTAGGAACACTGTAATAATAATAATAATAATAATAATAATAATAATAATAATAATAATCGTATGGCCTCAGCTACCGTGTGCAGACATTTCAATCTGACGCCATCTGGCTGTCTGCTCGTCAATTTCGACGTTCCGTTTTACTCTAGGCCCCCACTAGGTGGCAGACCGAGTAAACCGAAACTCTCTTGGGCGTCTATGGCTGAGATTTAATTAATTTTGTCGGGTAAACACCAAATGTGTCACCAGAGATCTTTTACATGCCGACATCGTACGACATGGAGTGTCGAATGGACTTTTTTCCGCCCTTCAAAAATCCGACTACCTCTGCCGGGTTTGAACCCGCTATCTTGGGATCCGGAGGCCGACACTCTACCGCTGATCCACAGAGGCAGCTAACACTGTAATGCAATCATATTTTAAAAATATTACATTACTTCTTCCTGAAAGAAACTATTTCTCACGACAACCATACAGAAATTTTGGCCCCATCAACCAAAAATCCTCAATCAAGCATTTTACAAGCATTTCTCCTTTTTCCAAAATCAACACATCATCTGCAAATACCAAAGCATTCACTTCATCACTACTGATACTCTGTTTTACATGTTTTACGATTTCATCCATCAATATAACAAACAACAATGGCGACAGTGCACTTCCTTGCTCGAGACCTTTTTTTGTATAAAATGTTTCAGAGTCACCATTTCCCACTCGTACACTGCTTTTACTCTCATGATACAACATTTTTATCTTGTTAATTAAGGATTTTGGTACATTCCTTTCAAGTGGCATTCCCATACATGTTTTCTCTTAACTGTATCATAAGCTTTTTCCAAATCAAAAAATACAAAGATGATTTCCTTGTTCCTTTCCAGATGTTTTTCCATTATCGTTCGCACTGTAAATATCAAGCCTATTGTTGATCTATTCGGTCTAAAGCCATATTCTTCTTCCTCTAACTGTGTTTCTATTATATCCCTCAGTCTTTCTCCATTATTTTTAGCCCATGTGATAATAGGGTGTACCTCTATAATTTTCACATTTCTTCCTATTACCTCTTTTGAACAGTGGTACAATGCTTCCTTGTTGTCAAACTTCAGGTATCCTTTCATCCTTCCATATGGCATTGAGGGCTCGGTATAGCCACAGTAGTTCAATGCTACCGAGCAAGTGGCCGTGCGGTCAGGGTCGCGCAGCTGTGAGCTTGCATTCGGGAGATAGTGGGTTCGAACCCCACTGTCGGCAGCCCTCAAAATGGTTTTCCGTGGTTTCCCATTTTCACACCAGGCAAATGCTGGGGCACTACCTTAACAAAGGCCACGGCCGCTACCTTCCCAAACTCCTACCCTTCCGTCACCGAAAACCTTCGATGTGTTAGTGCGACATTAAACAAATAGCAATATATAATATAAAGTCCAATGCTTCCTGCTGCCTTAATCGTATCAGCATTGAATTAGTCTTTTCCACTTGCTTTACCTTTGGTTATTGCTTTCACTGCGCCTTCAACTTCCAGCCATGTTATTGGGTTCTCATCTTTTTCTCCATCTATTATTTCCATTTTTAATTCTTCTTCTCCTCCTTCTTCTTCTTCTTCTTCTTCTTCTTCTTCTTCTTCTTCCAAGCAGTCATCATTATAAAGTCTTCAAAATGCGAAGGTTGGAACTTAAATAGTGGCAACTATTTATTTACAACAGATACAAAAGGACTTGTTCAGTTGGTTTTTGAAGGAAGTGTAGGTGGTAAGAACAGTAGGGGTAGACCAAGGTATGAATATGACAAGCAGGTTAGAGCTGATGCAGGATGCAACAGTTACATAGAAATGAAAAGGTTAGCGCAGGATAGGGTGGCATGGAAAGCTGCATCAAACCAGTCTATGGACTGATGACTCAAACAACAACAACAACAACAACAACAACAACAGAGTTACATGTCAGCAACCTTAACTGTCCTTCAATGTAGTCACCAGCGTTGTGTATAACCCGTTGCCAGCGATGTGGAAGTCGTAGTATATCTTTAGCAGAGCCTGTTCTGTTGATGGTGCGAAGGGAGCGGTCTACTGCCTGTCGAATCTCTGCAACAGTTCTGAAGCAAATGCTAACAAATTGTCTGGTTTCGATCACTGTCCACTAATGCTGCAAGAGCACTTGATTTATTCTTTTCGATTTTGTTACCCTGCTTGTGTTGTTTTGTGGTTATATTTTTATGAAAACTGTATGAAAGCGACCTAATTTAAGGAGATCAAACAAAATGTTAATCAGGTCGGATTGATCCGGAAAATAAATGCACATAAAGCATTTTTCATACTCACTGCAGTGACAGACCATCGTCTGTCTGCAGTTTATCAAAGAATTGCATTTTTATAATAAATACAATGTTTCTGCTACTTAGGACCTGAAGTGAACAGCTCCAAGTTGTGAAATTCAGAGCTGCTGTTTTACATGTTTCAACACTGGAAGATTCATAAGGAGTTAGAGGGAAATCCATTATAGCAAGAATTCATATCAACTAAAAGTTTACTCGCTCTAGCAGATTGTTGTTGTATCCATTTTTTTGTAAAAGTCAGAAAAGATACAAAAAAATAAATAACTCAAATTGGTATGAAATGGCAAACAATATCTTTTAAAACTTAGCTTTCCAGATGATTTCCACTCTCGTTAGTTATTTTCTAATTCCAATGTAAAAGTGCAAGTTCAATTTCATTTATTATTATTATTTCAATAAAACTGTAATACAGTAATAGGCTAATGTGGTCCCTCACCTAACTTAACCATTCACGTATCATGAAAACACCCCAGTAGAGTGATGCACACTGCAGTATCACATTTAATTTTCGAATGGTACTGAAAGATGTAGAAAAACGGACAGAACTTTGTGATTGCGGGGAAATACAAACTATCCCACACATGCCCTGGACTGTACACTTCAAGACCAAAGAGGGAATTGCTGTCGCTGATTATTGGATGTGATGAGACAAAGTGCTATGTATTTAGTGTAAGGTACTGGAAACACTGGCTCAGTTCAAAACACCGCTAGCAAACTTTCAGTGAACTTGTAGCCAGTCGCTCAAGCATAACTGACGTGAGATAGAATATTCCATTACTTCTACAATTATTAACTTCCGTAATAATAATCGTATAAATATAAGTACACCATTGTGAAGCCTATGTAACTACCTAGTTTCAGGAAAACTTGTGCAGAAATCAACAAAGTAATAGCACAGCGCAAGGCACAGGATGGGAAGGCCTAGTCATCAGTGGTATTCCACAGCCCAGCCATGCTGGTCGGCTGTCGGCTGTGATGAGGGTTCAAGCTTCTATTAGGAATATCTGATTTCCAACCCAGATGTACCTCCTGATTCTACGATGGAGTTTTTCCTGGAAACAAGTATTTTTGATAAGGATGTTATTCTTTATAAGTTAAAAACTTCATTTTCCCGTATTGAACTGAGATTCACAATTGAAATATCAAAGAAGGTTCAACCTTTTCAATACAAAACGTGTTGTATAAGAAGTTCACAACATAATATTTATTGAATAATAAGGACCGGTTTCGACGCTCACTGCGTCATCATCAGCTACAAGATCAACAAATAGGCAAAGTACATGTCATGAATGATTTACATTAATAACTCTTGTATGGCTGAATACAAATGGTAAACTGCTTTGTCATAAAAGCTAGGAGAAACTTGAGTAAAATATGATAATGTGATGTGACACATAAAACATAGTGGTTTGATGGGTAAAAATTATGCATAAAATTGAACTAATGCTATGAACATGAGAGTCTGAATATGGTGATAAAACTATGTGGTAAAAATAAAATGGTAAAATTGTCCACTCTTCTGTTGTTCACTTCAGGCACATAAGTCCAGGTCCGATGTTATATAGTCAAACCAATAAAAAGATTTTTGTCGAGGCCGGGACACCTGATGTTGGGCGATTGAATAAGGTTGCTCTTCGAATTAGTCTCAGCTCAACAGGGTAGTGAATCTTTAAGAGAGGAAAGAAAAACTAAGTTAGTGAAATGGAAGTCTAAATCGAGTCGCGGTCAAGGGTGATAGAATATGAGACTCACCTTGTTTGGCGTGCTGAGTGTGTGGTGTAAGAAGAGTTCTGGACTAGTGAGAAGGTGTGACTGAGTAGCGAAGTTAGAGTGAGAGGGGTGGGGGGGGGGGGGGGGAAGTGGAGAGGAGAGGGGTAGGGAGGCGGAGTTTAAGGTGGGTCAGGAGGGCGGAGTGGCAGTGGTGTGGGACGTAAAAGAGTACTGTGGAGAGCGTGAAAGATCGATTTTTCTCTCGTGGTTTTTATACCTCTAAAGACTTCTATTAGGTAGTCGAAAAGAATGCTGGATTTTTCTGAGATTTCGTTAAGATTTAAGTTAGGGTTAAAAAATTGGTCTAGGTGAATAAAACAGTTCTCCGTAACGTCGAGTAAAGGGCCTTTATTTATGTTTTTGAGAATTTCTAGGTCTTGTTCTATGGTGGTAAAATTATGCTTTAAGTCATGTATATGTTGGCCTATTGCGGAAAATCTATTATATCTGATGGCATTAACGTGTTCTAAGTATCTAACTTTGAAGCTGCGCCCGGTCTGTCCGACATATGAGGAAAGACAGTCATTGCATTGAAAACGGTAAACACCTGACATTGCATAAGTGTCAGACCTGTTAACTGATTTGGAATTGTGAACTATATCTATGTTTCTATTGCTGGTTCTGTAAGAAATTTTAATATTATGTTTCTTGAAAATATTCGTTACACTGTGTATATTTTCATTAAAGGTGAAGGTGGCGAATAGGGCAGGGTTATGTCTTTCTTTGGTTAATGTTGACTTCAGTCTATGTTTACATTTGTTAATGATGCGTTCTATGAATGAGGCATTATAACCGTTAAATTTAGCAATGGCCCGAATGGTGTTCAATTCCTTCTTTAGGTTTTCCTTGGATAAGGGTATTTTTAGTGCACGGTCTACCATGCTATAGTAAGTGGCACATTTATGTGCATGTGGATGTGTAGAGTCGTTTCTGATAGTGGTCGCTGTTTGGGTTGGTTTTCTGTAGATATTGTATTCTAAAGAAGAAGGATGTCGTTTAATTGTAAGGTCTAAAAAATTGATCGAGTAATTGGACTCAGATTCTAATGTGAATTTTATATTAGGATCAATCTTGTTTAAGTTATTAAGAGTAGTGGCTGCATTAACCGTTCTCTCATCTAGAATAACTAGAGTATCATCAACATACCTAGACCAGAAGTGTATATTTGAAAAAGTGTTACTGGTGTTAATTGCAGTGTCTTCTAGGAAATCTATGTAAATTTCAGCCAAAATTCCTGAGGCCGGCGACCCCATAGCCAGTCCATCTTGTTGGTAAATGCATTTATCAAATGCGAAATAGTTGTTATGTATTACGAGTTTTAGGACCTGCATAAAGTCTTGAATCTCTAGTTTACTTAGCCCACTATATGTTTTTAGGTTTTTTAGTATTATGGGAAGGAGTTTTTTGGTGTTGATACTGGGATACATATTATTGATATCGAATGAGTGAAGGGTATGAAATGGCAGTATTTCAAATTTATTCAGTTTTTCGATTAGTTCGACGGTGTTTTTTACGGATTTTTTCGACTGAAATTTATAGTTTCTTCTAAGAAATTTTTGTATGAATTGGGCCAGTTTATATAATGGGCTAGGTCTGTAGTTAATGATGGGGCGTATGGGGACGTCGGTCTTATGGATTTTGGGGAGAGCTTTAGCGGTAGGCAGGCCGGGATTCATATTAATTAATCTCGTTTTTTCATGTTCTGTAAAAAGGAATGATGTATTTTTTAAAGTTTGTTTTAGGAGACGTTGGATTTGCTGTGTCGGATCTTTTTTGACTAAGGAGAAAGAACCAGTATTGAAAAAACTTTTTGTTTTTTCGATATAATCGTTTTTATCCATGATGACCGTTGTATTACCCTTGTCAGCTTTTGTGATGATAAGGTTATGAACTTTAATTTTATCCGCGAGTTTTCGTTCTGCAAAAATTTTTTTATGTGAAATAATATTAGTAGCAGTTGTTCTGTTTTTTAGGTTATTGATTTTGTTTAAAGTTCGTTTGACCTCGAATCTAACCTCATCTTATCTTGTGCATCTAAAGGTATTTTATTTATGGCTGTTTCGGATTCTATGACTAGTGTGGTAGCGATGTTAACTTTATTTGAATTGGGCCAATTGTGTTTTGGTCCTTTTTCGAGGATCTCGTTATCCTTGTCCGAAAGTGTTATTTCTGTTAAGTTAACTACTGGGGGATGGAAATGTTCTATTAAAGACTCTAGGTTACGGGTACTCGATTCGTTAGGAAATGCTGTAGCTGGGCTATTCAGCCTTGCGTTATTTTTAAGGTTGTTGAGTTTCTTCTCATGTGTTACTTGTTTTTGTTCAAGTATGTAGAAGAGTTTGTCCGCAATTTTACTTTGGAAAATATTCCATTGGGCTTTAGAAAGTAAATGTGCTGTCTCAAGGTGCGTCTCATATAGTTTGTTATTTAAAAAAGATTTTTTCTTGTATAAAAATCTTATTTCATTCTTAAGCCAGATTTTATTTACCTTGGCTTGGGTTTTCGAGTGTTGAGGAGATTTTCGTTGCGTTTTTTTCGAGTTATTTTTAAGAAAGTTCGGAGTTAAATTGTATAATAAACATTGTTTTAAGAAACGAATGTCCTTGCCCAGTTTTGCGATCTTTATTCTAAGGCCCATGTATTGATGGGCTTTAAATTTTGCTTGGTTAGCTTTGTCATTATAAGTTAAAAACTTCATTTTCCCGTATTGAACTGAGATTCACAATTGAAATATCAAAGAAGGTTCAACCTTTTCAATACAAAACGTGTTGTATAAGAAGTTCACAACATAATATTTATTGAATAATAAGGACCGGTTTCGACGCTCACTGCGTCATCATCAGCTACAAGATCAACAAATAGGCAAAGTACATGTCATGAATGATTTACATTAATAACTCTTGTATGGCTGAATACAAATGGTAAACTGCTTTGTCATAAAAGCTAGGAGAAACTTGAGTAAAATATGATAATGTGATGTGACACATAAAACATAGTGGTTTGATGGGTAAAAATTATGCATAAAATTGAACTAATGCTATGAACATGAGAGTCTGAATATGGTGATAAAACTATGTGGTAAAAATAAAATGGTAAAATTGTCCACTCTTCTGTTGTTCACTTCAGGCACATAAGTCCAGGTCCGATGTTATATAGTCAAACCAATAAAAAGATTTTTGTCGAGGCCGGGACACCTGATGTTGGGCGATTGAATAAGGTTGCTCTTCGAATTAGTCTCAGCTCAACAGGGTAGTGAATCTTTAAGAGAGGAAAGAAAAACTAAGTTAGTGAAATGGAAGTCTAAATCGAGTCGCGGTCAAGGGTGATAGAATATGAGACTCACCTTGTTTGGCGTGCTGAGTGTGTGGTGTAAGAAGAGTTCTGGACTAGTGAGAAGGTGTGACTGAGTAGCGAAGTTAGAGTGAGAGGGGGGGGGGGGGGAAGTGGAGAGGAGAGGGGTAGGGAGGCGGAGTTTAAGGTGGGTCAGGAGGGCGGAGTGGCAGTGGTGTGGGACGTAAAAGAGTACTGTGGAGAGCGTGAAAGATCGATTTTTCTCTCGTGGTTTTTATACCTCTAAAGACTTCTATTAGGTAGTCGAAAAGAATGCTGGATTTTTCTGAGATTTCGTTAAGATTTAAGTTAGGGTTAAAAAATTGGTCTAGGTGAATAAAACAGTTCTCCGTAACGTCGAGTAAAGGGCCTTTATTTATGTTTTTGAGAATTTCTAGGTCTTGTTCTATGGTGGTAAAATTATGCTTTAAGTCATGTATATGTTGGCCTATTGCGGAAAATCTATTATATCTGATGGCATTAACGTGTTCTAAGTATCTAACTTTGAAGCTGCGCCCGGTCTGTCCGACATATGAGGAAAGACAGTCATTGCATTGAAAACGGTAAACACCTGACATTGCATAAGTGTCAGACCTGTTAACTGATTTGGAATTTTTTAGACCTTACAATTAAACGACATCCTTCTTCTTTAGAATACAATATCTACAGAAAACCAACCCAAACAGCGACCACTATCAGAAACGACTCTACACATCCACATGCACATAAATGTGCCACTTACTATAGCATGGTAGACCGTGCACTAAAAATACCCTTATCCAAGGAAAACCTAAAGAAGGAATTGAACACCATTCGGGCCATTGCTAAATTTAACGGTTATAATGCCTCATTCATAGAACGCATCATTAACAAATGTAAACATAGACTGAAGTCAACATTAACCAAAGAAAGACATAACCCTGCCCTATTCGCCACCTTCACCTTTAATGAAAATATACACAGTGTAACGAATATTTTCAAGAAACATAATATTAAAATTTCTTACAGAACCAGCAATAGAAACATAGATATAGTTCACAATTCCAAATCAGTTAACAGGTCTGACACTTATGCAATGTCAGGTGTTTACCGTTTTCAATGCAATGACTGTCTTTCCTCATATGTCGGACAGACCGGGCGCAGCTTCAAAGTTAGATACTTAGAACACGTTAATGCCATCAGATATAATAGATTTTCCGCAATAGGCCAACATATACATGACTTAAAGCATAATTTTACCACCATAGAACAAGACCTAGAAATTCTCAAAAACATAAATAAAGGCCCTTTACTCGACGTTACGGAGAACTGTTTTATTCACCTAGACCAATTTTTTAACCCTAACTTAAATCTTAACGAAATCTCAGAAAAATCCAGCATTCTTTTCGACTACCTAATAGAAGTCTTTAGAGGTATAAAAACCACGAGAGAAAAATCGATCTTTCACGCTCTCCACAGTACTCTTTTACGTCCCACACCACTGCCACTCCGCCCTCCTGACCCACCTTAAACTCCGCCTCCCTACCCCTCTCCTCTCCACTTCCCCCCCCCCCCCCCCACCCCTCTCACTCTAACTTCGCTACTCAGTCACACCTTCTCACTAGTCCAGAACTCTTCTTACACCACACACTCAGCACGCCAAACAAGGTGAGTCTCATATTCTATCACCCTTGACCGCGACTCGATTTAGACTTCCATTTCACTAACTTAGTTTTTCTTTCCTCTCTTAAAGATTCACTACCCTGTTGAGCTGAGACTAATTCGAAGAGCAACCTTATTCAATCGCCCAACATCAGGTGTCCCGGCCTCGACAAAAATCTTTTTATTGGTTTGACTATATAACATCGGACCTGGACTTATGTGCCTGAAGTGAACAACAGAAGAGTGGACAATTTTACCATTTTATTTTTACCACATAGTTTTATCACCATATTCAGACTCTCATGTTCATAGCATTAGTTCAATTTTATGCATAATTTTTACCCATCAAACCACTATGTTTTATGTGTCACATCACATTATCATATTTTACTCAAGTTTCTCCTAGCTTTTATGACAAAGCAGTTTACCATTTGTATTCAGCCATACAAGAGTTATTAATGTAAATCATTCATGACATGTACTTTGCCTATTTGTTGATCTTGTAGCTGATGATGACGCAGTGAGCGTCGAAACCGGTCCTTATTATTCAATAAATATTATGTTGTGAACTTCTTATACAACACGTTTTGTATTGAAAAGGTTGAACCTTCTTTGATATTTCAATTGTGAAGGATGTTATTCCTCACGCAGAAATTCTTTCTTTGCATTTCTGTTACCAAATCCTCTAGAGCCAATCTCACTTTCAAATCTTAGTCTCTCAACACCAACTTGGGCATTCCACAGCCACATGTTCCTCCAGGTCTTCTCAGATATTCTGTTGACTGCACCCAGAATGAGCTGCACATTCTGTGCCAATGGAGTTTGTATCCGTTAAGCAGTAATTTTGCACCTTTTTCACTCTGTTTCGCTTAACCGTAGGACCTCCTTCGTTCTCTTCTCCACTAGATTAACGAGTTCTTCACATTTAGCACTCAAGATCATGATGTTCAATGTCCCTATTCTTGTTTTATTCTGTTTTAGGTTTTTTTTCCCTTTGCATGCCCACTTAACCGTCATTCCTAGCAGACTGATGTAAAGGTGTAGTCGCATGAGGGATGATTTGGAAAGCAATTGTAAAAATCTCTCTCAATCATTGATAGTTCTCTATCAAACCTGAAAGGTAGCAGGTTGCACTCATACTAATCTGCAGAGCTGCCTCCTCCGCCATCTCCATCGTACCGAAGTTCATCTTCTCCACCGTCAATGGCGTGAAAGTTTTCACTCATAAACCTGAGCTCGGACCCTTACCGGGCGCTACATACTGGGTCAGTGTCCTCTGGGACTCACATAGGCTGGGTTACCAATCGCTGGGTAGGACTACCTCCAAAGAGAGTTGCTACCTACTACATAGTATTAAAAATAAGCTTTCATTTACTTCTAACGAGTTAATAACTGCTATCGGCCACATTACATACACACATATTGTAAAGAAAGCATGTTCTTCCCTCTCATTTCAAACATGAACTGAATGTTACCTTTAGTTTATACCAGTCAGAGTCATGAGTCCATGGATATTACTAATCGATGTCAATCGGCTTCGAACGTTGGTGAGAGTGCTCGCTAGTGCACGTAGCGGGAAACTGACAAAGAAGATGATCCATCAACACAATATAAACGTGAGGTGTGAAAATACAGATAATGGAAAAAATAACACATGCTAAATCACTCATAACAGATAAGTTAGTGAAAGTAACCAAAGCATATTACACATGTTAATACAGAAATTTTCAAGGAGCATTAAAAAATCTGTCATTTCCACAGGGTCAGAGTAAGCAAATGCAGAATAGCTAAAAACTCCCAACTTGGTGATTTTTAGATGATGATGTTTATGTAAAGGAACTAGTACCTAGACTTAGACCAGATGGTGTTCTCACACACGGCCCCAAATATGAAAACAGGTCGATCAACTTCTAGTCCGTTGATAAACTTAAGCATAATAGGTATTCGTATTTGTTCCTGTACTCACCTGTCTAAAGCTATTAAAAACTATTTAAAATAGTTGGTTGGACTTCACTGATGAAGGGAATGTACCATGTTGCTGATTAAATTATTTTCAATTATAAAAGATCAAGGAGGCTAACAGGGATAGTACCGACCAGAACTACAGTAAAAAGAAGAAAGTATTCCTTCCTTATGTGGCAGCTATAACTGACAGAATAGGGCGCATTCTTAGGAAGTACAATATAATTCCAGTTTTCATCACAGACCTGAAGCTCAAAACCCTGTTTCGACCATTCAAAGAAAAACCACATCTTGAAACACCGGGCGTGTATGAAGTTCCATGTGGTTGTGATTGCTCATATACTGGCATTATGAAAAGGCTTGTCAGCACCAGGGTGAAAGAACACATTAGGTCGGTAAAGAATGTCGCTCTTTCATCCTCCACAGAGAATGCTATAAGCCACTCTGCCATAGCAGAACATTTCTACAGTACAGACCATGAAATCCTCTTTGACCAGGTGAAGGTCATCGCGCCTGTAAAAGACTTCTATGCTCGACTGGTGAGAGAAGCCATAGAGATAGAGCTGCGCCCAAATAACATCAACAGGGAAGACAACTTCAAGTTACCAAATACATGGAGACCTGTACTGCAGAAATACATGCATAACACCACCATGGAACAGCGGGATGCCCTCACGAAACTGTCGACAGAGGGTGGTGAATCACAACACGAAGATCCTCGAGTACAATTAGTGGGGTAGGCCATGGATAGTGCGGTCATAACTTCCACATTCCCTCAAATTTCTTTGCTCACTGTCGGAAGCAGAACTTAACATGCTCTGATGAAGGCCAATGCAGTTTGGCTGAAAGCTCGGCTTGATTAAATAAACATAGTGGCAGTATTCATTTATTTATTTACGTTAACCATACCTGCCTTCTGCCCTGTTATGCCAAAAAAATCACACTGGCAATCAGTACAAAACATGAACGTTACTATGATTGAGTAATACATGGAAACTGTTTAGAAAAGTGTTTCAGAAAAAGAGGATTAATGTGTATTTCTTTATCATAATAAAATATCAAATCTTGTTTAATAATGTGTGTGTTCAAAGTTACATTTAACTTGGTGTGTATGGCGTGCCAGGCCACCGCTAATATTATTACAAACAAAGCTGCATTAACAACTCAACTTAAATCAACACAACAACAAGCATTACCATGCAACACAAAGGAGATTTGAGCATTGGCATCTTGACTTTTCATTTTTTTTTTGCTAGGGGCTTTACGTCGCACCGACGCAGATAGGTCTTATGGCGATGATGGGATAGGAAAGGCTTAGGAGTTGGAAGGAAGCGGCCGTGGCCTTAATTAAGGTACAGTCCCAGCATTTGCCTGGCGTGAAAATGGGAAACCACGGGAAACCATTTTCAGGGCTGCCGATAGTGGGATTCAAACCCACTATCTCCCGGATGCAAGCTCACAGCCGCGCGCCTCTACGCGCACGGCCAACTCGCCCGGTACTTTTCATTTCAAAGCCGCCAATGGGAACAAGATTTCCAGCCACGCAGAAGCTGATACCTTCAACCGGAACTCACAGCGACCGGTAAGAGAATGATTTTAAACTTGTGAAGGTCTCTACTTGGTAAACTGTAGTCAAACAAAATATTAACCGCTCCTTCACAGCTAGGTTCGTCCTATGCCATAAGGTCTATAGATGATCCTACATCTGCTCAAGTTGCCATTCTAAAAATAAAAATAAAAAAATCATGAAATTCATACACACATTAAATCATTAGCACCGACTTACGGAATTGTATGATACGCCACCATACGGAACTGTTCCGTACCAGTTAATAAACGTTTGTGGTTTTAGTTACTAGCAAGTGATGAGTCTTGTGCCGCACCCTTCTAAGTTCACAGGATACTTACTGTCTACTTGTGCTTGTTAGTAAATAAACATGGCTGGTCAGAAGGTTTTTCTTCAGAGACCCACAACATAAAGAAAGAAACATCCTTCTAGGCCCTGCAAAGTGTGCAAGGCTCATAAAATAAGATGGCTATGTGAAAAATGTGGTGTTGCACTTCATCTGGAGAGCTGCTGCACTACTGAAGAATGAAAATCAGTTAACGAATATTGATCTATTATGAATATAGCTTTGTAAAAATGCCATTCTGATTGATTCTCAATAAATAAAATGAAAGCATAATTCTCCAACATGAATAGTTTTCTCTGTCCCTGCAGGTTAGATTATTAGTCAGGTTCCAATGGGTTCAAATATAACTAGCTATGCAACAACAAAAGTTCTCTGTACTCATCTTTCGCTGTCTTGATGGATGAAACGACGGAGGTTTCAAAACACTCTCAAGTTCACTTGAAATCACAATATTATGTGCACTCGAGTTGGATGCTTTTTATGAAATAACCAATCGGCCTACAGAAAATCCAATAACACCATAATTTCACTTCAAGTTAGGTCATGTATGCTTGGAATTTTAAATTTATATTTTATTTTTTCTTATTGCAGATGGAACACAAAAAAGTGCGCATTTCTAAATGTGTTTCAACTACTAATAAATTTTAAGGCAATATCTCTCAATCGAATCCAAATTTTAACGCAATATACACTACCGGTCAAAAGTTTTCGATCACCTATCACAACTATGGATTTGTGGTTAAAACAGAGATGTAGTTTATCATAGCCCTGTTCTGATAATAAAACAAGCATAAACATGTAAAGACGGAACGACTCTGTTGTGTATTTGACTGGTTCTCCGCATGAAGGGTCGCTGAAGAGTAACCACAACAACACTGACGTGTCATTCCTTCAGCTGTCTGTGTAGCAAGCAGTTCACATTAGTTTTCAGTACACTGTGTGCAGCTAGCAGTGTGTTTGTGTATCTGATCAGGTGCATACCATATTACCTCCAAATGGGACGGAAGCAGGAGATTGGAACTGAAAAACGTGCTGTAATTGTAGCTCTGCATCACGAAGGGTATTCTAGTAGGACAATAGCAACAAAAGTTGGCGTAGCCCAATCTACAGTGGTGCATACATTGCAGCGGTTCAAGCAAACCGGTGCCAATGCAAGTGTTTCGCGATCTGTAACATCATACAGGGAAGATCAGTTCATATGTGTACAGAGTAAACATCAGATGACTCGTACGGCACCTGAAATTCGCGAGGAAGTCAATAATATGCCAGCTGCTCCAATCTTTGTCTCAACAGTGCAACGCCGTCTTCGTGAACGAGGTTTAAAGGGGTGCAGAGCGGCCAAAAAACCTTTATTACGGACACAAAATAAGGTGAAAAGAATGCAATGGGCACAGCAACATAAAAACTGGAGCGTGCAGCAATGGTCCAACGTGTTGTTCACGGATGAATCGAAGTTTGAAGTATTTGGGAGCCATCGTCGAATGTTTGTTCGTCGACTTCGTGGAGAACGTACGAAGAGTCAGTGTGTGACACCTACGGTGAAGCATGGTGGAGGGTCGGTTATGGTGTGGGGATGTTTTGCAGGTGATAAAGTCGGCGATCTAGTGCGAATTAATGGAACATTAAAGAAGGAAGGATATCGCAGGATATTGATCAACAATGCAGTTCCATCTGGCAAGAGGCTTATTGGTCGTGGGTTTGTTCTGCAGCAGGACAATGACCCCAAACATTCTTCTAAATTGTGTAGAGGGTATGTCAATAGAAAAGAGAAATGTTGGGAACTGAAAAATATGATCTGGCCAAGTCAGTCACCAGACTTAAATCCCATTGAACTGTTATGGGATGAACTTGACATGGAGGTCTGAAAACTGAGGTCAACTAATGTTGAAGAGCTATGGAATAATTTACAGAGCTGTTGGACTGCAATATCTACACAAACACTACAAAATCTTATTTCCAGAATGCCAAGAATTTGTGCAGCTGTTCGGAGGGCAAAGGGTGGATACTTTGAAGAGGCTAAAATATAAACCATATTGTGTTCTACTTCATGATAGAGAGAAAATATATATTTTGTTAGGTCTATTTAGTTTTTACGATGTGTTTGTACATTGAAATTAAGTATTTAATTTTGTGCATAGGTAATCGAAAACTTTTGACCGTTAATGTACATTTGGATGTTTTATACATTGTTTATACATTTAAGAATGTAATGTTTCCAAGAAAAAAGTTTCTATTAATTTTTTTTTTTTTAGGATAACTTTTCTTTGCTCAGGGTGGTTGGAAAATTAGGTTTGATCTTTATATATCCACTGGTTATGGTGCACGACTGAAATTCACTCTTTTAAATATCAGTCAGGATTTGTGTTGGGTAGAATGATAAGGATCAGAAGCTGGCCGGTACAGGGAAAGTGGTGCAACGTAACATTTTGCTTGAACTGAGCAAGTCAGATGCACAGCAGTGTTCTCCACGTGGCAGGAAATACTGTACTACGTGAAAGATGAATATGATAACATTTCAATTTATTCCCCTCAGGGCAGTAAAAATAACATCAGACAGGTAAACATTAACTGCAAAATTGAACTATTCTAGGGTTATCATCACGAACAAGACTTAACAGAGTATTGTTTATAATGATGTAACAGCAGGTGTACAGTACCATACGGTTTTTGTGACCTGCGGAATCTAGCGCTCGCTTGCGATTCCGTGCTAATCTAGACACCGCTCGCGCACAACACTACCTGGGTCAAACTAAACATTTAAACTCCCATGTAACTGATGCAATTACGTTGACAATAATGATTTAAATAAACAGTTTTACAATATGTATATTTTAATTAGGAGCACCCAATGACTCGAATATGTGGTAATTTTATGCAACCAGCACAAATCCGGTTTATGTCAGTTGAACGGTCTGTAAGAACGTCCTAGGGAGAACACCGTTTGCTTAAAACTTTCCTTCGATATTAATAATTACCTGCGATTAGCATTCAAACAAATGGTATTAAGAGGTCATGAAAAGTCGTACAGATTTCCCTGCACCTGCCAGCTACACATATTTCACAGCCGTACAGCATAACGATCACAACGCAATTAAGAATGCAATTTTCCAATCACCGCAAGATGACAAAAGGTGCCTTACAAAATTGATAGCACTGTTTTTCTTGGAAACATACAATTCTGAAGTGTATAAACAATGTATACAACATCTCAATGTATACTGTGTTAAAATGTGGCTTTGATCAGATGATGGGTTTCTGAGAAATAGAGTACAACCTCGTTAATTCGAAGTCGTTAGGACTCAAAAATCGGATTTCGAATTACGTGATTTTGAATTAACCGCCAATTCGAAATTCAGAAGTACCGACCCTTGCTACATTACAAAATATTCTAAAGCCGGTTACTGCATGCAGATGCAGTTAACCTTGATTCACAGTTTATACCTTCCAAATGCCATGAGAAAAGAAATATTTCCAAAATGTATATAAGAAGGGGCATTTACAGTATTCAAATAATGCACTCGGATAACTCACTGGTAAACATAACCTCACGCAACGAAAGAAAGGAAAAAAAAGCACAATTCAAAGACTGGGAGAAATCTATGCTGGCTCCCATGTGCAAGTGCTTTATTAATTGGAGTACTATACTGTATGCACTTTAGATGCCTTGTATTTACGCAGAAAGTACCCGATATCCTTAAAATCGAACTTTCTTTTTTTTTTTCCTAGGGGCTTTACGTCGCACCGACACAGATAGGTCTTATGGCAACAATGGGATAGGAAAGGCCTAGGAGTTGGAAGGAAGCGGCTGTGGCCTTAATTAAGGTACAGCCCTAGCATTTGCCTGGTGTGAAAATGGGAAACCACGGAAAACCATCTTCAGGGCTGCTGATAGTGGGATTCGAACCTACTATCTCCCGGATGCAAGCTCACAGCTGCGCGCCTCTACGCGCACGGCCAACTCGCCCGGTAAAATCGAACTTTCCTATGACTCTATCCTTGTACGATTTCTCGCCATGGCACTTCTCTCGTACTTCAGAAATGTAAACACTTGCCACGTCACAAAGTATTCTAAGACCCCTTAATACATGCAGTCACCGCAATTCACAGTTTAAAACTTTCAAATGCCATGGAAAAAAAAAAAAAAAACTATTTCCGAAATGTATCCAACAAGGTGCATTTACAATGTTCAAACAATGCACTTGGATAAATCACTGACAAACAGAACCTCACGCAACGAAAGAGAAAAAACCGCACAATTCAAAGACAAGGATAAATTATGCTGGTTCCCCTGTGCAAATGCATTATTTTTTGGATTTCTGTACTGTTTGCATTTTTAGATGCTTTGTACTGGCATGGAAAGTGCCTGACGCCCTTAAAACATTGTGGCTTATCGAACTTTCCTGTGACTAGGGGATAAAGTATCTCGCTTCCATGTGCATTGCAACGCACTAATATGACCTCCATCCCTCACCCTTGTACGATTTCCCGGCTGGCAATTTCTCCTTTAAAACCACAAGACCATTTGTGCTCGCATTAAAATAAAGCAATGCAGTTTCACCGGCAATGACAATATTGTTTGGTGCCTACGAATTTATTATATGAGCCACGTCAACTGTCGGCATCGCCAGTGTTCCCGGATTCTGTTTTCCCCACACACTGCCTGTTGCGTGATATTACGGCGTTCCTTAAAAGGTTGAACACACAAGAATTCCGATTTCATTCAACTTAGCAATCATGAAGCGCACTGTAGACCCACCAAAGTGAGTGTAAGTGCCGAAAGTTACCCCTCCACGTTCCGGAACGCGCGTTCTATTATGATGCGGAGCGGATAAATTTAGAGTTGAAATTACTCTGTAACATACTATTGTTTTAAAATGTAAAGGCATTTTCGAATGTAAAGTCTGAATTTTGGTAATGGGGCCGACATTGTACTTCGAATTACAAATTATCCATATTTCGAAGTAAACAATTGAAATAACATGCAAAACTGTATCTCATGTTTCCGGGAACGAGTGCTTCTTCGAATTAGGCGGGATATTGAATTAACCGATTTTGAATTATCGAGGTTCTACTGTAACGTCTTAAAGGTGAAGCGTGGTTGAAATGTGTTTAAAAACGGGCACACTTTACATTCCACTTGCAATAAAAAATATTAAGATATAAATTTAAAGTTCCAAAATTACATGACCTTACACCAAAATAAACCAAGAAAATTATGGTGTTGAATTTTCTGTAGGATTACTGGTTATTTAATAAACAACCTTCAAATGGAAGTGCACATAATATTTTGGTTAACAGCAGCCAGGGAATTTAACGTACAACCTAACATGACCAAATATTGGTGTAACCAAAAAGAGAAACTAAAAGCAGCAAATAAAAGTGGTGCTGAAAATATAAATATCCTGAGAATATTATACAGAGATGCCAACTTTCAAGAAAGGCAATTAGTAATGCAGCCGTCAGGGCACGGGAGGGGGAATTTTTTTTCGAGATCTCACTAACTTACACATCATCGAAAAATCAATGAGCAACATGCAATTCAACCAGATGTAACATATTCAAAGACTGGCATATAAACAGTGTATGACTCTTACCTGCTAGAGTAACAGGTGATCAGCAGTATATCTGAGTGGAGTTGTACACTGGTGACAGGCTTTTTCTTTTGATATCATGTGCATTCTCTGCACTAACAGAGCACTTAACAGTTCGGTGTTCATATTAGCACGGAATTCAGTCTTGTTCTTCCTCACCAACTTAAAAACTCTTTCCACCGGAGCATTGCTATGGGGTACTAGAATAATAGCCATCATTAACTTACTCAGTGAAGGGTACTTCCTTATTCTTGAAGAATCCGTGATCTTCGATATTTCGAACCAAAGTCTGTCAGCCCTTTCATCCTTGTCAAAAGGGAGTCCATCAAATTGGAAACGACTAAACTCATTTTCCAATTAATCAATTTCTTCTGATGACAGAATTTTAGGAATTCCAAGTAACAACTCTCATTTAGGATTTTAGGAAACCGGTCAATTATAAATTCTACTGATAAAAAATCCTTGGATTTCCTCTGAAAAATATCAGCAACTTCAGCATGCTCAAGAAACTTATCCCTAATTGACCATTTGTTGACAATGTACTCACATGTTTTTGTATAGAACAGTCTCACATCGGAATAAAACTTTTTCAATGTAGTTTCATCTAGAGAAAACTACCCTTATGCAAGCCCTCATGTTTGCCCCAATGAACAAGTCACTGTCACTTTTCTGTAATTTAGCAGAACTAAATTTCACGTCAAGCAAATTACTATCGGACTCTGGAACAGAGGATGCTCTCACAAAAACAATAAGGCCACTGAAAAAAAAAATTCCATTTAACACTCAATGAAGTTTATGAATAAGTGATTTCTCTTGTTGGAGGAATACATTTAAGGAGTTGAAAAGTGGAAGAACAGAACTGAGAAACAAAAGGTATAAATTAGCGGATGAATTTTATTGTTCCTTAACTTTCAGAAATGTTGTGTTGGCCTTGTCAGAATCTGATTCACAGAAGAGCATTTTTAAATGGTTCCACTGTTCTAAGACCCTTGATAGACACTGCAGAAGAGATAACCACCTGGTAAAAGCATACTTCAAAATTTTGTGGGGCTTTTCACCAAAGACTTCCTGGCATACTTTTAAAGCACTTTGATTCTTTGAACTCTTCAGCAAATAGTAGTAAATATCAATTAAAAACTGTTCAATATTAACATTTACAAGAGCACTGCACCCCTTTTCAGCAGCTAGGTGCACAAGAGGACAAGCACAGCCTTGCACAGAAATATTAGGATTTTATTTACAAAAAGGGAGGTCACCCCTTTGGAAAGACCAGTCATAGTACTTGCATTATCACATGCGAAACCTACGCAGTTATCCCATGGAATCCCACATTGAATATTCCTTTGCCTGTATTGTCGTTAAATTCCTGAATTGTAAGAATTATCGTTGAAATTTGCGTAGATTCCCTATCTAAAAGCGTCACAACTAAAGGGGTAGAGCTTTTTGTCAACCATATCGTTACTGCTATCTGTTGCCAGGGCAAAGGGCTGGGACTTCATTAACTCTCATACTTTTCCTTCAACTGTAGAAGCCACAGTTTTGACTAGCGCTCCCATTTTTGTTCTCGTACAACCGTACTTCAAAGCCATTTTCGAATCGGGAAACATTTTCTTGAACGAACGTCCCGCATGGTCACTGAAGGCTAAAGTCAAGTTGTGTTCAACACGAAAACTCATAAACAACAACTCTGCGTTTGCTAGTGAGCTTTCACCTTCCGAGGATTTAGCAAAACTGGTTAAAAAGTTGTTTGTGCCCTCAGCTTAACTGTATCCGTATGATTTTGCTAGCCACGTGTTTACGACAGTCGTCTCATCCACCATGACAACTGAAAAATCACGGCTACACACACTACAAAAAACGTGTGAAGGAGATTCTGAGGAATGCAGTAGACAGGGCCATTCTTTCAAATATTCTACCCTAAATTTTTGAACTATTTTTGGTTTCTTACTAGCGTCACTAGTTACGGTAACGTCACCACACGTATTTTCCAGCACAAGAATTCGCTTCATTATCTCAAAATTTTCTTCGTATTTCGTAACAAACTGTTAGCATATATCCTAGAAGCATATATGTAGATTTGGTACTCAAAATTGCAACAAGTACTTCTTCAACAGTCACGCACACAGTATTCACTATGAAACGGAGTTTGTCACCACTTTGCCGCCAAAACAAAAAAACTTGCATACTTGCACAGAAGTCTGATCATGTGATGAACAAGGACAACAACTCTGCAAGATATACCATTTCACAGATGGCTATTTTTCCGGTACTGGAAGCACACACTACGTTCGGTGCGTGAAAACCCAAAATATTCTAAAACGAGGGACTGGAAAGGGCGGGGGTATAAATGATTACTGAGAATTCAAAAGAATATTCTGAGAATTCAAGCTGTAATGATATTCCTTGTGTATCCTTTTGAACACTTCATACACATAAATTTAAAAATCAACAAAAAATCGTAATTTGGGATGGTTCAATCGTAAAGGCGTAACTATGATGGATAATTCGTAAGTATTACGATTGAATCATAATAGTTGGCATCTTTGTATTATAACCAGCTGAGAAATCATAGTATGATTCAACTAAGGGCGTGGAAAACAGCAAAAATGGTGGACCACAGTTATCAACAACACATGCACATTTTTTTTCCAATTTCTATAACAAAAAATCTAGGGTTCATCTTTTACATGGAAATATTTGTAATACCTAAATTAGACATATTAAAACACACAGCATCTCAAAGATGAAATAACCAGTACCACGAATAATGACAGCGTGTAGCTAACCAGTAGAGACTAAAAACGATGCTTTGATGGTCTCACTACAAACAAATCTACGAACGATCAGTAACAGCATCATCTGTGTAACTTACGCAATGAAAAATAGATGTCATAAGCAAGAAAATAAAAGGCACATGTTCACCCTTCGTGGGCCTGGAAGTCGTGTGTTCTCACACATTGGACCCCCAATTACTTTTTGTGAAAAGTGAATACAATAACCTCAATAGAGAGGATATAACCTGAATTATTACAATGTTCAGTATAGATTAACGAGGAGTTTCCAATGCAATCAATAAAAATTGAATACATTGGACGGAGTACTGTATAATCTCGAACACCACCCGCCACCGAATAAGACCCGCACCCTTATTTTGAAAGCAGAAAATTAAAAAAAAAAAAAGTGAAGCCAAAACTATTTACAATCTTTACAAACACACATCAAATGATTAGAAAATACAAATAAAAGTAAACAAACATTTCCAGAACGATATTTAACGAGTTCATTCATCATCATCAGTACCAACTTCGGAACTTTCATCACCATCACCTTCCCACAAACTCTCGTCATTGCTGCCATCCATAGCATTAGAAATGCTACATTTCCTGAAGCTCTTCCATATGAGGTCTCCAGGGATACAATTTCATGTCGTCAAAATCCACGAACACAGCAGATGAACTTCCGGGCACTGAATGCGACCAGTTGGCGTCAGTGTGTGATTATTTTCAATTTCTGAAAACTGAACATTCAGTCCACGATAAGCTCTACAGATCACCACAAGTTAACAGCACATTTTTCTTCTTTCTCCAATCGTGAATACAAGACTCGTCAATATCGTAATTCCAACCGGCGGCACCATTTCCAATAATTTCTGATTCCCGAACTACTTTCAATTTCTCACTCGCAGTGAAAGATAGCAAACACTTTGTGGAATTCATGTTGATACTCTGAGAACGTGCGTGAGACTGGCGCCAAGTGCGGAAGAAGCGTATACGGAGAGAGCATTGTTGCCAAGCTGCGCCTACGGTGATGCCCGATTTACGTGCATTCGAAAAGATAATTTTCCCAAAATTTTAAATAAGACCCGCATCCAATTTTGGAAGCAATATTTTCAAAAAAACAGTGTGGATGGTATTCAAGATTATACGGTATTTATTCCCTTACAACACATAAAGAGATGATGAAAGAGGGAACCTGTCAGAATGTACTGTATGGAAAGAAAAGGGAACGTTTAACAAACGTTTAACCAATTACAAGTGCAGAAATCTGAGCTGTATTACCTTCCTTTGACGAATCCATGGACTCAACTGAGGTATTATGTTTTGCCAACTGGTGGTATGTCGCAAGTATGTCAGCAAAATACAGCTGGGCATTATCTTGAAGCTGGTACCGTAATTGTGGCTTCAGGATCATCTGAAAATATATCATAAGTATGTAATAACCAATTTCCCTTTAAGTGCCAGCTGAAGCTGCATAGTTATACGTGCCAAGTCCATTCATGATTTCTAAGCTATTAGACACTTGATTCTTCTTTTTTGGAAGCCGAACATTCTATTATATCAGTCAGTGTTTCAAACATTTGAACATAATTCGTACCAAATCAAGTGTAAATTCTGAAGTGAACTGAATGCCATGTGCTGAGGACAGAGATGAGCACCCCAGTTGCTTCCAGAACATTATAAGGCTTATGAAATTTTGTAATTTAATGTCACTGGACGATAAGAAAATAATTTGAAATAATGCACGTTCATTACCTAACGATGTTCTTGCATTTTACGCAATGCAAAGACGAGCTGCTTCCGTGGAGTTTGGCTTGGCATGGCATTATTCTTTGGATCGGTCAGTTGTAGAACGGACATGAGTTTACGTTGCTTTTGCTCAAATGGGAAGCCTGAGCCGTTTCTGTGGTACGCCTTTCTTTTCAAATAAACTACGTAACTTTAATCACTTCAAGATCCAAACATTTTCTTTCCTTTTCATGAACTCTAGTATTTTCTAAGATTGCAATGTGGTAGCATTATTTTGACCCCATATCTCAACCTTGTGAAACCATGCGTATTTCATAACCTTTTTCTAAATTTATTATAATTCAACCTTCGTTTCAACTTCTAAGAATGTGACTAGCAGTGTATATAGATCGAGGATTATGCTCATTTCTAGGTCGGCGAACGTAAAATTAATATACTAAAACTTACAAAACATGAGTAAAATTCACGCTCATATGGTATTTATAAATTAGAATAAGTGCATGTTGAATCATCAGAACTTAGCCAGCGTACAAGCTGCTCATTTCCAGTCAATGGTCTGGCTAACATCATGCTATTTGCTTTAAGTTGCACCGACACAGATTGGTCTTATGGTGACGTCATGCAGTTAGCAGACTGTGCCTCTTATAATGGGCTTCTGATCAGTTCACCTGCATACAACCCAGTGTCAGTGGGTAAGGTCTGACACATCCCACTCTAATGAGTCTAGTGTCAGACCTAAGACGTAAACGCTGGTTAATAGAGCAAACGCCTGAAAAGCCTTACATCTGATCTGTTTTTGACAAGCTCTATTGGTGAAAAATATCTAATTCCCTCCATGGGAACTTAATTTTTTTCATTCAGAATTGCTAGACGGGCAATAATTCCAGTGTGGAGATTTATCTCCTGTATGCAGTTATCAGACTGTGCCTCTTATAATGGGCTTCTGATAAGTTCACCTGCAGAGGTAACTTCTCCTAGGGTGCACTCATCAATCCCACACATCAACGTCTCTTTTTTCTCGCTGGCCGGGTGATGCCTCAACTCTAGCTCGTACCTAGCCGGCTACAAAAAAGCATATAGGCCTGACGCCAAGAAGGCAGCCAGCCTCCCCCTAAACCAATATGTATACCCCCATAGTCCGCGACATCCCTCCTTCAATTTCTGATCTCAATATTGAAAGAGAGCTACGCAAATACAGCGTATACAGTGTTGGCAGGCTCCTTGCAGGCGCAGAACATTCCAGAGAGGTACTGCTACACATCTCCGAGCACCGCAATTACCAGTACATCCTAAATAACGGAGTAACGCTCCAGGGCAACCGCTATAGGACTGAATGGACTCCGCAGCGTATCCAATCTCAACTAATGGATACCTCACCAGCTCAACATGCGACAGAGCCACTGCAGGAACAGCCACAACAACGGTCGCTGCCGCCTCCCCCAACAACCGCCACCACTACCAACACTACCTCTACCATACAAATCTCCTCTCCTGCTCCCAGCATCAAAACAGTCACGACCCATCCATCCTCCCTCATGACTTCCTGGCTCCTCGTACTTCCCACCCCTCAGCAACCGACTCTACAGCAAGAACCGCTGCACCCACCTGGAGAGGAAACTGCCACTGCTGCCACTGACACAGCAAGGCCACCATCACCCTCAACAATACCAGACAACGGCTCCATCCATAGCTGCGTTATACGCGGAGTGGATCCCAGCATCCCACAAGAAGACATTGCAGAAGACCTAAGGAGAACAGGTGTCCTCGTACAACGTGCACCTTCAGGATCCGGAACGCAGACGGGCCTACCTTCCTAGTGCGTCTCCATCTTTCGAGCCACGAAGAAGTCCAGCACCTAGTTGACCACGGACTACACCTGCACGGCCGCCACCACCGAGTGGAACACTCCCGTTCCCCTATTCGCACTATAACCCGTCCCACCACATCCAGCCATCGTCCCCGGCTAGCCAAAACTAACTAACCAGTTCACCTCCTCGCTACCATTCCTTGTAAGATCCGTTCCCTTCCCACCGCAACACGCCCCCCCCGCCCCTCCAACCTGTATGTCCTTTACTAACAACAGTTTTAAAGTCAACAACGATTTTATTATGTGCTTACTTTAATGCTTTTTTCCCTAAGCTTTTGTGTAAAAAGCTGATGATGATGATCGCAAAGCGATCGAAACATGTACTGTTATTTTTAAAAATAAAAAGGTATTGATTAGGTGGAAAATATTTTCTTAACTCATTGCGGGCCGTGGACGGCGTAAGACGTTTAATGTTCCGCGCAAAGCAATGCTGTTTATATTCGTCATCTATGCATTCTTACACCTTAGTCAGCGTTACTGGTTGTAGCAGGAAGTTGGTTGACTCTCGCGTTAAGTGGGCTCATGTTTATCTTAGCTGTTTTAGCGGGAATATATCAGCACTTCCTCGCGTACTTAAGATTCCAATGCAGTGCGTGTCGTTCTTACCGACTGTAGTATAATGGCTTATAAAACAAAGTTTCTTACAGAAGATTAATTATTAGATATTGTTCACAATGATTATTCTGGTGATGAACTTATTCCTGACATAGACTCAGACAGTGAAAGTGACGAGGAAATTCCGATTCCTGAATCCGATAGGCCTATAGAGGAAAGTGAAGTGCCTGATACATATCATCCTAGTTATTATCCACCTTTTCCACCATTCACAGAGAATTCAAGTATAAACTTTCAAATAGAAAGTGAGCAGGATATTTTGGGTTACGTGAGTATTTTCACGAACGACAAATTTTATCAGTATGTGTATAAGCAGACCCATCTATACGCGCGGCAAGTGATAAGTGCGGCACTGCGGTCTTTCACAAAGAATTCGATCATGCAATCGTGGAAACTGATTAGTCCAAAATCCTGTTATAAAAATGTACTGGACCGAAGACACTGTTTTTTCTAATACAATGTTCCGAATACACTTCCTTCATATTCTTTTCATTTCTTCACTTCGGTGACAGTAATCATTATACCGAAAATACAGAGAGGCTGTACAAAATTAGACGTAATTTGGAACCTGTGACACCGGATATCACACCCTAAATATTTACTAGAGGCAAGCACAAAATATCATGTTTCTAACATTTTTAGTTCAGGAGTAATGTAAGTGATGCATGTTAAGAGGGCCGGGCATGAAAATTGCTGGTCCAGGCATTCAAGTGTCCCGCTCAGAAGCAGGTACTGAACGTGTTAAGAAACCAATTAGATCCCTCTCAAGTGTTGATTCGATCTCTGGCATGTTCTGCCATCTGTTGGGCATTATGATTATGTAAAAGTAACTGATCACAGCTTATAACTTCGGGAAGTAACTTAAACAGCTTTTTGTAGACATTTGTGGAGCTCATCTGTAATGTAAACAAGCGTGGCGGAACAACAAGCTAGTTGCTCTCGCAGCAATATTATTTCGGATCAGAGACTCTTCAGTTATTATCCACAGCAGAAAGTGACGATAAAGATGATAGTTTTTAGTGAATTGTTAAACGATTCTGAAATTGAGAGTGATGCAGAGAGTGCTCAAATACTGTAAATGAGAAAGAAACAAAGCCTCCTTCTAAACAATGGGGAAAAAAAACATGGTGAGCTCAAAAGCTATTTCATAACTATTTTCACGGCAGACGGATGACTTTCATCCACCAACTTTCAAGTAACTGTGACAGACTCTGGGAGCCAAGTAGTGTTTGATGACAACCCCAAAATCATTGATTTTTTAAAAACTATCCTGCCAGTGGTCGGTGCAGCTGGTTGGTGATGAAACAAATTGGGATCACAAACAACTGGTGGGAAACAGTGAGCTGTCACCACATTCCAGGTTTAGAAAGTATTTTAAAATATCAACTTATGTACATAAAACGATTTACGTGAATTAGATGCCTAGAGATGTTAGGAAATCATGTCATTTTGGGCTCTTTACTTTGCATAAAGATGATCTATACATGGGCACAAGAAGTGTAATTTTGTTTTCTCTCAAAATACACTAGTGTCCAAAAGTTAAGTATAATCACTAAACGTGGCCATACCACCTCATAGGAATGTCGGACGGATTGCTGAACAGGCGGAAGCTGAATAACACACCATATGTCACACAACTTGTCCAAAAAAGTGTAAGAAAGGTTCCGATAGCTAAGGTACATCTTTGACAACAACTAACAAAACTTGGCAATGTCTTCCACAACAAAATATGCTGTTAATAGGGTGTACGGTTACCCCTAATGGCCACATATGCTTCGCATCAACGAGGCATGCTCTCTACCAGATGGTCCAAGAGCTCTTGTGGCAGTCGATCCCATGCCTCCGAAGGGGCAATGCTAAGGTCTTGGAGGGTCCTTGGTGGAGGCTGATGGGATGCAATTCACCTCCCCAATGCATCCCAGGCATGTTCTATAGGATTCAGATCCGCAGACCTCACTGGCCACTCCATGCAATGAATGTCTTCCCCAGCCAGAAATTCATCCACCAGAGCAGCGGGGTGCAGTCGGGTATTATCGTCCATTAAGAGGAAGTCTGGACCAACCGCACCTCTGAAGAGTCGAACATGTGATCTCAGTACCTCATCCCTGTATCTCCGAGCGTTAACAGTGTTCCTCGGACCACCCATAAAGATGTGCAGGTCCGTACGGCCATTCAACACGATGCTGATTTCTACGCTTATCGCAATAGATATAGCGTACACAAGAGCAAATTTGCATTCTCTAAATTGACAACATTCATTGCCAACATAGCAATATTTTACATTACCATTGAGCATTTGGAAAGGAGTAAATAGGAAATAAATTATAGAAACACATGTTCACAAAAAGCATAGAAAATAATAAATACACTTTTTACAATATATACAATATTTGAGTTGAATGTTTGCTGTAGGGTAGATGAAACATGCCACCATCACGTGACAACCCAGAAGAGTTTACAACACTACTTGTGTGCCTCGCTGCTGGACACCACTTTCTTCACAACATTCTTTGGAATGAGTCCATCCATTTTTTTCTGGTAACAACATTTGCAGTTTCTTCGTACCTTTCTGTTGTCACCTTACTTCCGCTGTAACGTATGCCCTGCAGATATTTTTGGCTTGGGTGGGCGTTGTTCCTCCTCTCTTTCAGGTTCTTCCTTTTTTTTTTTTTTCCATAACAACACCTTCTTTGAAATTTGATATGGATATGGGTTCTTCTGTTGGTACAGGATATGTGCGTTGACCAACACTGTACCAAAAAGTAGCTCAATCACTATCTTTTTGTACCATCTTAAGAGATTTTCTGAGAGACGAAACGTAACAGCTCATCTGATCGGATAATTCTGTATGAACTTCCCCATCATTGTAATCGAGAATCATTGTTGGTTTCCGGATGTTACCACGCCTCCTTTCTATTTCTACAGTTTCATCACCGTGTTTTGTCGACAACAGCAGCACATCCCTTTTATCCTTCCATCTGAGGAGTTATGCCTTTCTTATTCTCTTTCGCAATCTCTTCACCTTTCTTCAGTTTATTCTCAACAACTTTTGGTATACCTTTCCTATTTTTTCTCAGCGTTCCCAAAGATGTGTCTAATGATCAAGCAGCGTCGAAGCTAACTCCAAGCTCGTATAGTAATTATCAGTTACTATGGTTCTTCCATCTCCAAGCAAATCTTCGGCAAGTTTCATAACCTCGCTTGTTGGGATAGATCTTCCTCCACCCCTTTCCTTTCCTGCACATAATATTATATTCGCAGTGTAACTTTTTGCACAACGAAGTTTGAAAGCTTTGACCCTGTACTTGTGTGCTTTGTTTGGGATGAACTGTTTTATTATCAGTCTTCCATGGAAGGGTATCAGAGATTCATCGATGCAGACTGTTTGGCCAGGTGTTAGTAGGTCCTTGTACTTTGCCACTAGAATCGTGATAAGAGCAGATAATATGAATAACCCGTCTCCAGGGAGACATTCTTCATTGTTAGAGATGTGCCACATTGGTAATAACAATTGGAATCTGTTTCGGCTCATTGTTGGTGGACATATTTCGTTCCTGTATAGAGACATACTCCAGTAATTGCAATGTGTGACATATGCACTAGACCCATGTAGCCTATAATACCTAGGAAATTTCTCACCTCATTTTCATTTGCTGGAGTACATGAGCGGATATGACTGAAAGGAGAATGTTCTTCCAGAGCGAGTTTTTGTTTCATTCACCATAACAGTGATAAGCTCACTGCTAATGAATTTACAGTAGAAGTCATATGGAGAAGCGGACAAATTCGTGATTCAGTTCAACTTAATCTCGAGTCCCAACATTGGAAGCAAAATTCTGATGTCTTCCCGGAGGATTATGCCACGTAACAAATATTTCCTCTCCTTCTTCATCTTACTGCACCTCATTTTCCCCCTCAGTACTCTCATGTTCTTCATTAGATGGTCCTGGTTGCACATGATCTTCAACTGACGCCGCATCTTCCTCATGAATGCATTTTTGCAGATGTGTCGTATTATTCTTGTCTGCTGTATTATGTAGATTGTTATTTTTACTTGAGGTCTCACATGAAATTTCTCTGGACTTCTTTCGTGGAGGTTCTTCAGCTTCGCTGTCACTTGAACTCACAGTACAGTAGTCTGGAACGTCTGAGAGGTCATGCATAGCCCATAGCTCATCATCTACCAATTCTTCTGAATCTGAAATATACGTATGCAATTTGTGGTTAGTAAATATACTTCAAATTTAATTTTGTGAAGAGTTCTTTGTCTTGCAAAACGTAATAGATCAGTTTGACATAGAGACTACTTACCAGAATTCTCATACTGAAGGGTTAGCGACATTATCTTCCGAGTTTGAGAAGAAAACGGTTTCATTTTATAACTAACCTCTCCGTTCACTGGCAAAATAACTTAGAAATATCTTGCAAGTATTTCACACACACCCTACTGTAAAACAATGAGTGCCTTGCGATTGTATGCTAAGCGCTAGTAAATAAATTGTGGCATGCTCTGTTATCTACAATGTGTACTATCAAGCAATGCAAGCTTCTAGTACCGCTAGACTGTACCACTCTGGCCGTCTAGGCAAGACCATGCAGTGAACTTTTCTGTGAGGCCAAGGTGGTACCTCAGGGTGCTAGGAATTTTTATTGTATTTGGTACGTATATTGAACACTTAAGTGAAATATCACTTCGAATTTTGCCTAACTACTTATTTACTACAGTCATAGAAGAAAAAATCCTTTGGCCACCAGGACATTTCTTGCTATGGGTCCTGTCAGTCAACAGGTTAAATGTTTTTGAAAAGGCAGTGGTGTGGCGCCCAAAAGCCCTTCATTCACAAACCGCCACTGTATACAAGGAGGAATTCATACTGGATGTCACGGACTGAATAAGGCATTATGTTCTTTGTTTTATTCACCAGGCCCATCTATATCAGTAGACTACCTTAAATCCTCGGGATGATTTCGTCAGTTGATAAAAATTAATTGTTCCTCGGTACTGCACTAAGACATTATCTGAAAATCCCTAAAGTATAAAAACTCGCCGAAAAATTGCACTTCATTTCCCCCAGAACCTCTTTGTAAACCACGTTTGTAGTATTGCCTTTTGGGGCTAAGATGACCAAGCTACTGGCAGAGCTAAATCTGGAACATGCAACATGGAGTCCTCTTTTAAGTCAAAAAAAGAAAAAGAAAGGGTTTCTTTATTTCTAAAGGAGATTCCAAGTATCAATTTTCAAGTCTGTAACATCTTAGTTTTTGAGATATAAGTATCCTCATAAAGAGAATTCAACCCCTTCTTCACTCATTTTCGATTTCCAGCTTAAGTTGATTTTCCGAAAACAAGAAGTACGTATATTATTATTAAAGGAGATTACAAATACCAATTTTCATGTTAAGTTTATGAGATATACTCATTTTAAAAACTGTCCCACTCCATGGCTGAGTGGTCAGCGCTGAGGCCTTCAGTTCACAGGTTTCCGGGTTCGATTCCAGGCTGAGTCGAGGAATTAAATCGTGTGTGATTAATTCTTCTGGTTCGGGGACAGGTTGTTTGTATTTGTCCCAGCACTCTCCTCTTCATATTCACTCAACACACCACTTTACCAACCACAACAGGAACACGCAATAGTAATCCAGCTGAAAAACAGGGACAAATCCACATTTGCGACACAGGTCTCACCCGTGACCCCACAGGTGTGGTAAAAGCGGTAGAAGAAGAAGATGCACATTTTAAAAATTCACCCACTTGTTTTTTTATAATTTCATCCCCTTAAGTGGAATGTCCAAAAAGTGTGTTCATTAATTTTTAAAGGAGATTCCAAGTACAAATTTTAACGTCTGTAACGTCTTCAGTTTCTGAGATATACCAGGTGGCTCACGGACGCCGTACTTTCTACTTATAAATGTCCCGCATGCATAAGTGATGTGTGGGGTGTCTACCAACTGATTTTAACAGGGGAACTACTGCCAGAGGGCAGGTTACGTCAGAATATGAAGAGATAAGAAACAGAGTCCCACCCGCAGAGTGTTACTCAGCGCTGGCGGTCGAATGCACCCCTTGCATTAGTAAACATCGTTTTCGACCGCATAGTTCTAGGCTGGTGTATGGTACAGCTGCACTATATTTACTGTCTGCTTATCGCCAATGGCTAATGTGTTCAGCAGTGACGAATACATAGACATTATTTTAATCTGGACAACCCGGTTGGAATGCAACCGAAGCTCCAAACAGATGCATGCCTTCTACACAAGTATTTTACCGAACAGTATCGTTTTTGTTTCATACACGTAACTCTTTTATCGAGTGGAATGTCTACACATGTGTAAATTAACAAGTGATTAAATTTCCTTTTCTGCATCTTTGGCGAGTTAACAAACAGTAGCGGCGATTAGGGGGTGGGGCGTGAAGGGAAAGTCGCCCCCGCCCCTCGCCACTTTGTGGAGTAAACATTACATATTCACTTTAGCCACCTGGAACTAGGAATTATTATTATTTGTTTTGCTAATTGCTTTACGTCGCACCGACACAGATAGGTCTTATGGCGACGATGGGATAGGAAAGGCCTAGGAGTTGGAAGGAAGTGGCCGTGGCCTTAATTAAGGTACAGCAACAGCATTTGCATGGTGTGAAAATGGGAAACCACGGAAAACCATCTTCAGGGCTGCCCACAGTGGGATTCGAACCCACGATCTCCCGGATGCAAGCTCACAGCGAATTATTTGTAAAAGAAACGTTATCCGTACAAGCCTTTGTGTCTTATCTGCTAATTCTTTCCTTTATTTTCCTTAATTATTAACATAATTTTTGGCGGAAATAAGCACCAAATGCCGTTCGTCGCGGCTAACCAATTTGTATAGCGCTACGGCAAGTAGTGGAGACCTTGCATGTGCTGTGGGGAAGGGTAGTAGGGGTAAAAAGTTTTTGCCAAGGTCGTGGACACTGAGTTATAATTCACCGGTATGTCGCACGCATTCGGTCAGTCTGGCAGCCTCTTCAGTGTCTGTTAGTTCCTTAGTGTGTATTAAAATACTAAATAACTTTTAATTGCATGATCATGCCGTACTTCTATTTAATTGTACCGGCTGAGCTAGCCGTGGAGTTAGGGCCGCGCAGCTGAAAAGCTCGCACCCGGGCGATAGTGGTTTCGAATCCCACTGTCGGCAGCCCTGAGGACGGTTTTCCGTAGTTCCCCATTTTCACACCAGGCAAATGCTGGGGCTGTACCTTAATTAAGGCCACGGCCATTTCCATCTCATTCCTAGGCCTTTCCCGTCCCATCGTCGCCATAAGACCTATCTGTGTCGGTGCAACGTAAAGCAAAATAGTAGAATATTTTTTTACAATTGGTTTTACATCGCACCGACACAGATAGGAATTATGGCTACGATGAGACAGGGAAGGGCTACGCGTGGAAAGGAAGCGGCCATGGCCTTAAATATGGTACAGCCCCAGCACTTGCCTGGTGTGAAAATGGGAAACCACGGAAAACTATTTGCAGGGCTGCCGACAGTGGGGTTCGAACCTACTATCTCCCGAATACTGGATACTGTCTCAAGTATTATTACAATATTATAAGTCCACCTGTTCAATACAATACAATATGATCCACTATTTCATATGGTCAAATATTTTTTATACATAATGCAAAAAAGTCAAAGGTACATGTTTCACCCTCCTTACGGGCATCATCAGCCTATATCAATCTTAAAAATAATACATATACTTATAAATTATAGGTTAAAATGTTGAAAAATGATTTCGTAAAACATTATACAATAACATCTAAAACAACGATAATGCACCAAAGTATGTTAAAAGAGAGTGAATTGACAGTTTTGAAGATTAAAACGTGATTAAACATGAAATTTTGAGAGTTTAAAACTAAAATGGATCCATATTTTTATAATAATCATTAAGACTGTGATGGCCTTGAGTGTAAACACAATCATCAAAGGGGGATGTTTCTTCAATTCCCAAGTTGAATCCAAGGTGGTAAAATCACTTTCAGTTATTTAAAACGGAAGTGTGAATGTAATAAACAAGTTAAAATGTATATGTTTAGGATATCTGAAAGTCGAGAAGAAAATGGAACTGTTGTAGAGGCGTTGTTTATGATAAAACGTATGTCAAAGCTAGCGGAGTGCGGAAACTATGTGATAGTCGAATGGATCTAAAAGATAGTCAAGTTGATGTTATAATTCCGTTGAAACATTGGTTGGAAGAAATGTTCACGATTTTTCGTACAGAGCGTATTAAGTACGTCAGGTTGTTACAGCAGCGCTACCTGGATACTGGATACTGGCCGCACTTAAGCGACTGCAGGTATTGAGCTCGGTATTGGTATTATTATTATTATTATTATTATTATTATTATTATTATTATTATATCACCAGAGTAAGGTGCAGTTCAACGTACCGTGTGAAGGATTGCGTTCGAAGTATTGTAGTACTTTCTGCACAACGCCAGCATTACCGCAGACGGGTCTGTCGCTGCTCCTATGTATCTTGAACGATCCAAGAGTTCTTAACTGCAACTCTGTTCGGCGAAATACATGTATAGAAGGCAGACGTCTATTTGGAAACTGCTGTGCATACCGTCTGCGAGCTTCGGCTGCATTCCGACCAGATTCTCTGTAGACCAAAATGATGTCTGTGTATTCCTCGCTGCTAAACACACTAGGCATTGTTGACATGCAGACAGTAAATATAGTGCGGCTGTACCATACACCAGCCTAGAACTATGCGGTCGAAAACGATGTTTACTAATGCAAGGGGTGCATTCGACCGCCAGTGTTGAGTAACATGCTGCGAGCGTGACTCTGTTTCTTATCTCTTCATATTATGACGTAACCTGCCCGCTGGCTGTAGTTCCCCTGTTAAAATCAGTTGGTAGACACCCCACATATCACTTATGCATGCGGGACATTTATAAGTAGAAATTACGGCGTCCGTGAGACACCTGGTATGTATCCTCAAAAATAATTCAAATCCTTCCTCACTTCTTTTCACCTCGCCCCATCACACCTTAAGTGGATTTACTGAAAACAAAATTTGTGTTCTTTTATTTTTAAAGGAGATTCTAAAAACCAGTTTTCATGTCTGTAACAGGTTAGGTTCTTGAGATATATTGTAGATAATCTCGCTACTGTAGAATCTTGAAGCTGACGTTGCCATGGTTACTGCAGTACATTTCTTCATCCGATTCCTAGAGCAGGGGTAGTGTGGTGCCAATTTCTCCATCACGGTTGGTTTTAGGTCCTTAAAACATGGTTTTCGGGCCCATAGGACTTATCAAGTTTTGTTCTTTGCATCAAGGGGCTTAAATTGAGCTTTGTCTCGTCCTTGTACGACAAATTTGATATTTCGCCTAGTATTTTTTTATCTCCCCGTTAGCCACCCGCTCGAATTGTTTTGAAAATAAAATACAGGCCATGTCCCTCAGGGATAATGAATATTTACATTAGAAAAATTATTTTTAGAATCGGTCTAGTAGTTCCTGAGATTAGTCATTACATACAAACAAACTTTACCTTTTTATATATCAGATGAGAACACAAGCAGCTTCAAAGGGAGGGTTAAATTCAGAGTATAATATAACCCAAATAAACCCATAAAATTTGGCCTCAAAGCGTTTGCTTTATCCGACAATTCCAATGGGTATCTATTCAATTTTTAGCACCGTATGGGGAAAGCAGCCCAATTCTAATCTCCTCAATTCCACCCTCGTTGTTAAAGTACTGAGCTCCTCCCCCTTCAACAATCCTACAGACCCACCCAGAGGTTTCCATATCTACAACGACTTCTCCTGAATTGGCAGATGAATTTTGGGAAATGAACATGGTCACAACAGGCACAGTCATGGGCAGTAGAAAAAACATACCAGAATCCCTTTTTTTTTTTTTTTTTTGCTAGGGGCTTTACGTCGCGACGATGGGATAGGAAAGGCCTAGGGGTTGGAAGGAAGCGGCCGTGGCCTTAATTATGGTACAGCCCCAGCATTTGCCTGGTGTGAAAATGGGAAACCAGGCAAATGCTGGGGCTGTACCCGAATCCCTTAAGCCAAACAAAATAAAGAAACTGAAGAAGGGGAAGCAAGAAAAACTGGCACTGTTACACTTGTTAGTACATACCATAAGTGAAAGAGTCAAATATGGGCAGATCATTATCTAGCACAGCATCACTTTTGCTTGTTGGAGGTCTCCACATACAATGAACCTAGCCATGTACAACAGAAGACAACTGTCAAAAAAAAAAAAAAAAAATACAGAAAGGTCTTGTAGCTGAGTGCAAGAACCCTGCCAAATTCACCAGGAGTGGAGTGTCTGCAGGACCAACAGTGTAACGGCTAAATGGGTGACCCCACTTCATGGGAAGAACAGCTGAAGGATCCTAGACAAATCCAAGAGAATGATTAGGAAATGAGTTTGCAGACTATCCTTCCGAGTACCTTCATTTAAAAATTCAGAAGAAAATCATGACTCTACTACTTTGGTGCATAGCTTACTCTTTATGATTGTGATTATTATTCTGCTGTGTCTCTCTTGTGCTATACACTCAGAATATAACAACAAGAGTAATAGCAAAATTCAGAACAGTACGCAGCTTATTCTATGATTGTGATTATTGTTACAGTGCTCTCTTCCGGCATTTAGTCTGTGAACAATGCTTCGAGTAATAAAAAATTCATAACTGAACATAGCTCATTTTTATTATTCTTAGTGTGTTGTCTCTTTCATGCGGTATTTATTCAGTGAAAAATTATTACGGTGATAAAAAAAAAAGAACTATCCATATCTTATTTTCAGGATTTTGGTAATTACTTATTATCGTTGTGATGTCGCTTTCATGTGGTATTGTTGAGTGAACAATTATTTCTAACAACAACATTCAGAACTGAATATTGCTGTTGTTGTACTGTGATTACAGTATCGGTAAACTTACAATGACAATTTCACAAACTGCATTAAACTACATACCTGCCAACTTTACATAACTAAAAATCTGGAGATTTTTATATAAACGTCAGGAGATACAATTGGTCAAAACTGCTTATATCCTTTATGTCTTGCGCAATACAGGAGCACTATGGTAACACTTATTGTCTCAAAACCCAACTGTTGCTATACAAGGCGACAAGGCTAAAAATCACACAGGAAGTATGTTAGTGATAAGCCATCCGAAAATAGAATGAACTCGTGCTCCACACGTGTGAATCAGTCATGGCAGAAAGAGGTACCTTCAGAATTCCCAAATAAGTCAGCAACAGTGAAGTCAAATATAGGCGAAGTTGACAAGACAGATCATTATCTCATTACTTTGCAAATGCATAGATTAATATAATGCATCACGTGGTCGCACGATTATGTGAAGCACAATGCTATTTTTATCAAGTAATAAATTAAAATCCGCCAGAATTGTCTCTAACGGCTCCTAAAATCTCAAGAAAAGTCACTAGTTGCTATTTTTGAAATTCTGTCACTAACTTACTAAAAAGGACTCCAAATCTAGCAACTAGTCTCTAGACTGATGTGAATGAACATCAACACAGCACATGAGAACGAGAGATGACAATCGATATAAGGGTCCCGATATAGACGATTCAATAAACAACGCGCATTCATGCGTATTTCTCGTTTTAACTCTTTGAGCACCAAGGGATGATTTTTCATTCCTCCGTGAACTCGCCGAAAGTGCCAGGAATGATATTTCATCCCTCATGCAGACTACACTAGTTTAGAAACCGTTGTAGTTCTTCCTTTTCTATTTTTTTTTTTCTTGCCATTTGCTTTACGTAGCACTGACACAGATAGGTCTCTATCAAAGGGTAGGAAGGGTCCACCTATTCAATACTATTAGTTTGTATATTATCTCATAAAACTGGGACTAGTTTCGACCCCATATATATTGGGTCATCTTCAGCCACACTCCAATTGGAAGACATAAGCAACATTTATAACCAATAATGATATAAATACTGATATGACACAATTTATAGTCTTAATTTAAACTGGGAAAGACTCCAATGATGTAACCACGCAGGTCAGTTTAAGCTGCAATGATGAGCCTGACCAAGAGAGTCCGCCAACATGAAAGGAAGTAGAGACGGCCCTTAATAGTATGCCCAAAGAAAGATCTACAGGATTTGATGAAGTCAGTGCAGATATGATCAAAGCAACTGGTGCAATAGGAACACAGTGGCTTCATAGAGTAATTAATGCAATATGGAAGGATAGGAAAGTCCCAGATGAATGGAAAAAGGGAATAATAATACCTCTCTTCAAAAAAGGAAGCCGGAAGAAATGTAGCAATTATAGAGGGATCACTTTATTGTCTCATGGTTTGAAAATATTTGAGAAAATACTTGAAAAAAGGCTAAGGAAAATAATAGAACCACAACTACAGGAAGAACAATATGGATTCAGAGAACACCGATCAACTACCGATCTCATATTTGCACTTAGAATACTGTTAGAAAAGCATTGGGAGAAGGGCAAAGACTTAACACTAGTGTTTTTTGATCTCGAAAAAGCATTTGATAGTGTTCCTAGGAAGACTATATGGGAATGTTTAAGAAAGAAGAATGTACCCAAAGGGCTTATCCAGAAAGTTAAAATGCTTTACGAAGACTGCTGCAGTTGCGTACAGATAGGAAACGGTAATTCTGATTGGTTCCAAACCACTAAAGGAGTGCAACAAGGCAGTACCCTTTCACCATTACTTTTTACCACTGTCATGGATGAAGTCATGAAAGAAATTAAGCAGAAGAACAATATGGACATCAATGCATTTGCATTTGCAGATGATGTAGTAATTTGGGGAAATACAGAGAAGGAAGTCCAAGAGAGGCTGAACACCTGGAATGAACATTTGAAAGCACACGGATTAACAATAAATAAATCGAAAACAGTTACTATGTCTGTCAATAGGCAGAAGAAGAAAGGAAAAATAATGCTGGAAGGTACACAACTGGAAACAGTAGACCAATATAAATATCTTGGGTGCATCATTTCAAGTGATAACAGAATACAGCATGAGATTAACAACCGCATTCAAAAATCAGCTCAGTTTTACCATCAAGTTCGGAACCTCCTCTGGAACGAACAAGTTCCCTTAAGATCAAAGCAGATTCTATTCCAATCATACTTCACCCCCATAATAACATATGGCCTAGAAACCTGCACAACAACCCAACAAGTGGACAGCAAACTACAAGCCGCAGAAATGAAGTTCCTATGAACTATGGTACAGAAGACAAAAAGGGACAGGGTAAGGAATGAAAGAATAAGGGAGCAAGCTGGTGTGTACCCATCCCTGAATGAAAAAGTGACAAGGGCCCGTTTGAAATGGTTTGGCCATGTCAAACGAATGGATGATGGAAGGACAGCAAAACAATGGTAACACACAGTCGTGGCCGGAAAACGACCGGTAGGAAGACCTAGGAAGAGGTGGCTGGACCAAGTGAAAGAGGACATAGGAACAAGAGGAATCAGCTGATATGTCGTCTTGAGAGAAGAGTGGTACATGGACAGACAGAAGTGGAGAGTGCTCGTAAACCACACCCGGGCAACTGGAGTGGAAAACTGATGATGATGAATTTAAACTATTGATGAAGTTGATGGCGAACTATTTTGTCGTTTCTACAACAGCCATTGTTTTTGAGGTGATCTGGTAGTTGGTATCCTTTTCTGTGTAGACGAGTAACTTGATTGGTATTCATGTTTGTTCAATAGTAATATGGGTCAAGACTTATGTAGCTTTAAAGGGAACATTCGTACCTTGAATAGGTTTTCCTTATTATCAATATAGTGATCTATTGTTTAATTAATTTAGAGGTGAATGTCTGAAAAGAAAATAATTTGAAGTAAATAACTGAGAATATAAGGGAAGCAAGAAGATCAAGATAAGTATGTATAGCTATATGAGACTCACCCCTATGTTGTTCGTAAGTTACGTGCACTTGGTACGGATACCAACACCAGACTGATTGTTGAGAGGGAGCAGGAGTATAGCTTATGATGGCAGGGATTGGAGGAGGGATGTATGAGGAGGGGCAGGTGGGGGGCCAGTAGGTAGATTTGAACTGATTGGTGGACTTAACGTGTCTTTTTTTCCTTTTATACTTTGTGTATATAGGAATGAGAATATCGAATAGAATATTAGATTTTTCATTAGTTTCATTGATATTATGGTTAGGGTTAAAGTATTGTTCTAAATATATGTAACAATTCTCCAATATATTGAGCATGGTGCCCTTCTTATCTACTTTTAAAATGCTTAGATCCTGGTCAATTGATGTAAAATTATGTTTTGAGTCTGTCCTGTGCTGTGCCATGGCAGAGAAACGGACCATAATGAAATTCACAACTTATGACAGATAGGTCTTACGGCGACGACGGGACACGAACGGCCTAGGAATGGGAAGGAAGCGACTGTGGCCTTAATTAAGGTACAGCCCCAGCATTTGCCTGGTGTGAAAATGGGAAACCACGGAAAACCATCTCCAGGGCTGCCGACAGTGGGGTTCGAACCCACTCTCTCCCGGATGCGAGCTCACAGCTGCGCGCTCCTAACCTTCTTCCTTTTGAGTTAGATGGTAGCACATATCAGTATATACTTATCAAGGAAGCTGTGTAGTCTCCAAATTTACCACTAGAAACCGCAAAAAAAAGTTTGTTTTCATGTGACAAACATTTTAAAATGTGAAGGCCTTGTGCACGTGTCAACAGTGATGGCACACTTACGGGACAAACAATGCTGGTCTAACCGAAGCAGAAAGTGATGAAAATGCTTCTAGTGAGGTTATAGTCGGCGAAAGTGATTCTAAAAATGATTTTGTATGTGGAAAACCGCCAATTGCCGAGGTTAGAGATAATTCGGAAAGTAACGAAGATTTCCACGCTAATACTGGTATTAACAATATCAGAAATTGCCATTATTCAGTGATGTTAACCGTGATTGTGATTTCACCCTTCCTCATGATGCTGAACCTATAGCTTATATTTTGATTTTTATGACACATTATCACTCCAAATAACATAATTTTATCCAAAACAACAGTCAAGAGCCTGTGCTACAAGAAAGACCATCAGTTAAGTGTGTCATGCTGATTTTTAGAACTAAATAGGCCTATTTGCCTTAAAATATGGATTTTCATTAATTGTATTTTGCATTTTAAATTCATGGTTTTAATTTTAACTATAAATGATTTTAGGTATCAAGTGCCATCAATTCAAAAGAAAACTCCTTTTATAGGCATAGAAAAAAGTTTCACTGGGAATGGGTATAAATTGAGAGTGTGATGAAATTTTTTCTAGAGTTGCAAATCGGACAAAAAGTGGGTGGCACTCTTGGCTAGAACCTAACAAATATGTGCAGCACTGATATTTCATTTGAAAGCAGCCAATGAGCGAAAGACTTACGGCCACTGGCGTACAAAGCTGAAATGGCAGGATTTGAAAACAAATGTTTGAAGTTCACCAAAACAATAAGCTAACATCAGCAGAAATAATAGAATAATCGGGAAAGCTGGCAGGCATGACACCTGCACACTTTTTGCAGTAAATTCCAGGAGCACATCAGCAAAATCCAAAGTACTATAAGTTGTTTTCAATCATGCCTGGACGTAGAAGATGCATCACCATTTGCAGCGACAGCCAGGCAGTGTTAAAAGCACTATGCGCAGTTAGAACATAAAAAATGGTATGGGAGTGCCAAATGATGTTAGATAAGCTGTATGAACTTAGCTCAGTTACCGTATTATGGGTCCCTGGGCACACAGGAATCAGTGGAAATGAAGAAGCTGACAAACTAGCGAAACAAGGCTGAAAAGAGCCCTTCCTACGACTGTCACTCCGAAGTGTGAAACTGGTAATATCCCTGTGGACAAACCAGTCTCACTTAGACATTTGGAAGAGGCTAACCACAGCAAGGCAGGCACGTGAACTTATCAAAGGGCCTAGCCAAACCTATAAAAAAGGTTCTGATAAATTTGAATAGGACCAGAATACGAATGGTAGTTGGACTGTTGACAGGCCACAATACCTTACACAGGCACCTACACATCATGAAAATCAGTCAGAATCCGATGTGTAGAAGATACGGTAGGGAGGAAGAGACCTCTGCGCATGTGTTATGTCAGTGCGAGGCTCTTGCAAGCACTAGACATCGATATCTTGGCTCACATTTCATGAGCCTGGAAGACATCAGGAATGCCAACATCCGGACACTGGTATCCTTTATAGGAGCACTAGGGCTGGACAAGGCAAACCCATTTAAGGGACACAAAGGGTCTTCACAGACCTACGTGTGGAGCCCTGCGAAGGCAGGGCTCACCCATTCCTTATCTATCTATCTAGTCTTCGCAGTATTCACATCAAATTACTTTTTTCCTAAATTCACCCTTTGCCCTCAGCCATAATACTGTATTTGCTCACACATAACTCTCACTGTACCATTGTTCTAAAAAAGGAAATAGGAAGAAATGTGAAAATTACAGAGATAACCCTATTAACACATAGGCTAAAAAATATGGAGAAAGTCATAGACAAAAGACTGAGGGATATGATAGAAACACAGTTAGCGTAAGAGCAATATGGCTTTAAACCGAATAGATCTACAATACACTTGATATTTACAGTTCAACGTCAAGTCAAGAATTTCATTGTTTGGTCCGTATTGAACCGAGATTCACAAAGCAATAAAATTGAGGTATGAAGGTCCACCTTTTCAATACAAATTATGTAGGAGTTTTTAAATCACCACATTATTATTTACTACATGGGACCGGTTTCGGCATAATGAATGCCATCATCAGCCAAATAGGGAACTTACAACGACATATATAGTGAACATAATCATAACAGACCCTATAATTAAACTATACTAAGTACTTAGATTGGCTAGGAAAACAACAGATAGGGAATCTACCACCTGGGCGACTCCCCTAAATACAGATCAGTAGTGATTGATTGATTGATATCCATATTATAAACAAACACTGCTTTTATTCAAGTATTGATGGTCATATCAACTCTACAAGTAACAACCTGTCACCCGAGGTGAGTCTTCCACTTAAAGCTTTCTTGCCCCATTTTTTTTATTTCCAACTCTAATTCGAGCATATTTATCTTACAGGTTCCGTCTTGAATCGAGAACTATTTTAACATCTGTAACATCAAACTGTTGCTACAAGACGACACATACACCCAGTCCCAGTGTCAGAGGAATTAAACAATTATGGTTAAATTTCCCGACCCTGCCGGGAATTGAACCCGGGACCCCTGTGGCCAAAGGCCAGCACGCTAACCATTTAGCCATGGAAATCTCCACTGAGGAACAACATTCAAAAAAGAACTCTCTGTTACTTTTATACATAATATTACAAGCAAATCATGTGCTATATGTAATTCACACAGTTGATCTCTAATGACGAACAGCATTTAAAAGGAACTCCCTGTTACATACATAATATTACAAGTGAATCATGGCTACTACATGCCACATTTGACCAACAAATTGTTACCATACTGTCAAAGACAATCAACATTAGGTTTTTTTAAAATTTGTATTCCTTTTAATATATGACTTTCAAGTTTCAAACTTGTAAAAATATTTGTTATATGACCATCAAGCTTTATACTTGTTAAAAAGAGTGTTTGTTTATAATATGGATATCCACTCTAAGCTACTTAATATAGTTTAATTATAGGGTCTATTATGATTATGTTCACTATATATGTCATTGTAAGTTCCCTATTTGGCTGATGATGGCATTCATTATGCTGAAACCCGTCCCATGTAATAAATAATAATATGGTGATTTAAAAACTCCTAAATAATTTGTATTGAAAAGGTGGACCCTCATACCTCAATTCTTTTGCTTTGTGATATTTACAGTGCAAACGATAATGGAAAAACATCTAGAAAGGAACAAGAAAATCATCTTTGTATTTTTTGGGCTTGGAAAAAGCTTATGATACAGTTAACCCATTGCCTTATTGTCCGCGGGTTCCCATAAATGCAGACGGAAATTTCCGTCCACTCTCTTTATTGCTTTTGTTGAGGTTTCCATGGATTCATATCGATATTTCTTTGCAATCCCAACATGTCTACGAGATGTTGGTAATCGTTTTTCAGCTATATTTGCCCTTCAGCTATGTATTTCACCGCCAAAGAGTCTAAATACGATCGAGTAAATTGCCGCTTAAAGCTTTAGTAGAGGTAAAGTCAACGTCATGGCCGAGTCAGATGAAGCTCAAATATTACGTTTTTTGGAGGAAAGCGATGTCAGCGACGGTTTTCCGATGAAAGTGATACTGAATTACCTTCCAGTGACGTTAGCATTAGTAGTTCCGAAGAATTAGATGACATTATTGGAGAAAATGAAGACGGGGACGCAGGTGAACGTGTGCATAACCTAGAAGACTGGAAATGGACACAAACAAACAATGTACCAAATAATATGCGGTGAAGTGGTAGGTGGTAGGTGAGTTTCTGTCTGAGGAATTCTGGGAACTTGTAAAGAATGAAACTAACACTAACGCGGCAAAATGTCTTCGCAATATTCCTGTTTCCTGTGACAAAGGATGCACTGAAGGCTCATTTTGCATTATGTATATTGATGTCTCAGACTAAAAAGTCTTCACTTCAAGAATACTGGACTAAGAGAAGGGTTAGAGAAACGCCAATATTTTCAGAAACCATGTCCCATAGACGTTTCAGTATCATATCTAGATATTTGCATTTTGCTCCAGATTCTCCAGAACCCAGTGTGATAAGCTCCGGAAAGTTAGACCTGTTTTGCAGCTATTATTGGACAAGTTTCAGAAGTTGTACATGCCTGGAAAAAGAATAAGTATTTGTTACAAGTGAACTATGTAATGCGAGTGGAATGTATTTTTTTGAAGACTTTGTTTGCAAAATGTGATATGATGTTTTATTTTTACTGACCTAACCTGTACTGTATAATGTTGTAACATAGGCATTTGTAAATAGTAGAATTCTGTCTATAGTTCCTGGAAAGAGCCAGAAAATTACATACCTTTGTACAGGGTGTGTTACTTTGTTGGTATGTGTTCTAGAAAATGTGTTCTGTCTATTCTGGAAAAATACGACTTTCGCGATCATGCGTATTCTAGAATGTTAGTCAAAGTTCGCGATCGAAAGTAAGGTTGTGATTGCTGAGTCTAGGTGGCGATAGGGAACTCGTGCACGCTGATTGGCTGTCTCCAAGGCCGGAATTTCCTATATCTAGTGAGCGAGGCAGTGTTCAAAGGAATTCTGTATCCTGAATTCTGTCGGGCTTGGTCATTCTGTCTGTGAGCAGCCTATCTGGTTGACGTCTCCCGGTTCCCGGGATGGCACTCTCCTCGGGTAAGCACTCTTGAACTCCTTTCCTGCTAAAATTTCCGTAATGTTCCGATTTGCTTTTCATACAGGAGTCTGCCCTAACCTCGCCTAGATTCACCAAATTAGTTACTTATGAAGTCTTAGTTTTTCAGCTGGTCTTACCTGTTCGTATCCGAGGCATTCCCATTTCTTGTTTCACTAAAATATGTAGAATGTAGTCGTAACCTGCAATCTGCCCTCATCGCTTATCACTCCTCAGACCACTCCAAGTGGGATTCCTCACTGAACTGGTTGTCATTTGCATTTAACACTGCTGTCCATGAAAGCCACAAGCAAACCCCTGCTTTGTTGATGTTGGCTTTTACTCCAAATTCTCCTCTATCTAACCTATGGTCAATTAATGATCTTCTGCTCGACGATGCCAGCCCAGAAAAGATCCGAGCTAATTGGCACCGTGCACGAAAGAACTTGAAGGTTTATTACGCTAAGGTCCAGCGTAATTACAACCACGGGCGAAGACCGCACAATCTCTCTGTGGGTGACCAGGTGTTTATCAGAACACATCCCGTCATTAGTGCTGCGGACCATGTCATCAGTAAGTTGGCCCCCAGATTTCGAGGTCCCTGCACCATCTTAAGGTTCCTCACCCCGGTGACATTATTGGTGAGCGATACCGAAAGGAAAAGGATCAGCAGAGTACATCTCTCCCAGATCAAGGTACCTTAAGTCTGGTAGCGAAAGGGTAAATACCATTGTTGGTGACCTTGTAGATTTAGTTGTAAGTTATTTGTAAGGTTTTAGTTATAAGATAATAATAAGTTTTTTTGTAAGTTGTAAGTAATTGTGTAAGTGAATACTTTAGGTATCCTCTAGTGTAATCGATTTAGTATTAGGCTATAAGTTAGATAAGTTTTAGTTTAGGGTCACTACTTGGAATTTTCTTCCTTTTACGGTCAGGTTTAGGGCACCCTCCTGTAGTTTCTTTTCACCCCCACCATAATCTCGTCACATGAATTGTAGATAGCAGTGCTTACCCCGGGGCTAGTGCCCTAATATCCCTGGTGTGCGAGGGAGAGTCCCTACTGCATACTTATTAAGCCACCCATCGGGTGACTCTACGCAAGATCTTGAGCCCAGCAGCATACTTTTACCCCAAAGTATTCCCCTGTCTGCTGCGGTTTGTGTGTGTTACAGTGGCTGCAGTGACCAGCTTCTCCGGACAGCAACCTGAAGTGCCAAATTGGGAGGCACACTGTGTGCCTTGGGCGTCACCATCCGGCACCACTATCCTGCGGGGAACATCCTATTGGTGGCAGGCGGACTGGACGGTGTCTCACCCCGGCTTATTTGGTGCAAGAGACCACTGAACTGCATCTCACCTAGGTGTCGGGTTTGGACTGACATTGAATGGAGGCTGGCGGCAAACGGCCGTGTCGGCAGCCGCATCATCAGCAAGAACCTGTGGCCAAGCTGTGGCGACTGTTGTGGGAAAGTAGTGCAAAAGTGTTAGCAACAAGTGAGAAGTTTTGGTATTTCTAACATTTGGCAGAAAGTATGGTGTACATGATTTGGTGAACAGACTACAAATTGGCTAATCATCTGTGAAAGAAGGCATTTTGAAGTGCAATGTGACAATCCATGTGGATTTTGTGATATTTATTCAAGAGGTGGATCTATATTATTTTTGAAAATTATGTGACAGTTTGTGTTGTTGGTTATGACAAAGTTAACTTCAAGAAATCAGGTGTGTTAAAGTAATGTACCTTTACTATCGGTACTGTGTAAAAACGTTCTATCGCTTGCTCCCCAGTGAGGTTATATTATTGGTCGAGCAGGGCTCGACTTTCGGGGGGGAGGAAGATGTTACAAGTGAACTATGTAATGCGAGTGGAATGAATTTTTTTTGAAGACTTTGTTTGCAAAATATGATATGATGTTTTATTTTTATTGACCTAACCTGTACTGTATAATGTTGTAACATAGGCATTTGTAAATAGTAGAATTCTGTCTATAGTTCCTGGAAAGATCCAGAAAATTACATACCTTTGTACAGGGTGTGTTACTTTGTTGGTATGTGTTCTAGAAAATGTGTTCTGTCTATTCTGGAAAAATACGACTTTCGCGATCATGCGTATTCTAGAATGTTAGTCAAAGTTCGCGATCGAAAGTAAGGTTGTGATTGCTGAGTCTAGGTGGCGATAGGGAACTCGGGCACGCTGATTGGCTGCCTCCAAGGCTGGAATTTCCTATATATAGTGAGCGAGGCAGTGTTCGCAGGAATTCTGTATCCTGAATTCTGTCGGTCTTGGTCATTCTGTCTGCGAGCAGCCTATCTGGTTGACGTCTCCCGGTTCCCGGGATGGCACTCTCCTCGGGTAAGCACTCTTGAATTCCTTTCCTGCTAAAATTTCCGTAATGTTCCGATTCGCTTTTCATACAGGAGTCTGTCCTAACCTCGCCTAGATTCACCAAATTAGTTACTTATGACGTCTTAGTTTTTCAGCTGGTCTTACCTGTTCGTTGCCGAGGCATTCCCATTTCTTGTTTCACTAAAATATGTAGAATGTAATTTAATATTATTTCCCTTGGGGTTTGCCTCTAGTTGTGTATCACTTTAGGTACGCTAAGTTTTGGATAACCTTTTTTCACATCACTGTTATTGCATTGTACAAGTGCATTGGTAAATAGATGTATAGTTGATTTGAAATTTGAATTTACACTGCTACGAAATAAGCTACTGTATGTATATCACTGAACTTATAGCTCGTAACTTGGAATTGTATGTGAAATGTATTTGTAAAATTATTTGGTAAATAATATTCTTCAAATCTAAGGATCACGACAATTTATTTCGGAATCCGCTATCTAAGCCATGTCCATGCCTTTGGTAGGTTCCCAGCCCTTTTCATCTTCCCGGTTTCTTGTTCGCTAGTTGGCCCTACTGATATTTACGTACATGTTTTGTTGAAGATACTCGTAATGCCAGCTTCTGTTCCGAGTGTGTAGTGTTTTCTTATATTGTGTATTGTACTCTTACCTTCCCCTTTTAACTCTGTTTGTGCCTTATTTGGTGTTACCACTGTAGTTGAGATAACAGTATTGATGAAAGTTTGATGAAGTTCAGGGAGCGTCTGGCATTCGTTCAATTCAACACTTCAAAAAGAGCATGTTTCGGTATAACATTCTATAAAGTCTGCTGCTCTGACACTAGCTATTGCTGGAAGTTTCGTATATATGTTGGTAAAGAACCTCAGCATGTAGATGGGACAGGTGATGCCAGACGACTACTGTGTAGTGAGGCAATTGTTCTTGAATTCTGTGAGGAAATGCTAGGATCATGCAGGACTATTTATATGGACAATTGGTATAGCTCACCTACTCTTTTCAGGGAACTGATAATGAAAAATACCAATGCCATTGGAACTGTACATCCGAACCGGAAATTCATTCCACCCCATTTTGCAGCAATGAACCTCAAGAAAGGAGAACTGACTTTTGCCTCAGCAAATGGCATCCTTGCCAGAAAATGGGTGGATAAAAAGAATGTACATCTACCAACAGCGCATCAAAGACCAGATTTTGTGGAAACTAAAAACAAAAGGAGCAAACTTGTTCTGAAACCAAACATGGTTATGGACTACAATTCTGGAATGGGTGGTGTTGATTCACATGACCAACGCCTTGCATCATACCCCCTAATGAGACGATATGCCAAAGGGTTCCAGTTTCAGGGTTGATGTTGCGGAGCAAAGTTTGGAGGGTGTTGTTCTGCCTGATTATCGAACCAGAGGCCGGCCCAGTGCAGGAAGTACACCAGTGAGGTTACAAGGAAAACACTGCAGTCACTTCCCTGTCAAAATAACAGCAACAACAAGCAAGGCATCTCCATCCAGAAGGTGCAAGGTCTGCTATGACTGCAGGGGAAAAAATCCCAAGGGAAAGAACAGGGGTGAATCCCGTTATGAATGTGATAAGTGTAAGGTGGCACTGCATGTAGAAGAGTGTTTTAAGATCTACCACACTGTGTTGAACTATTGTTAGGATTGAACTGTGTTTCAGTGTGTTAACTTGCTGTAGCAAAAGTGTTCTCTTTTAAGCTAGATTAAATCGCAATCAGTGTATATTTATTTTCAAGAAAAATTGCATTCAATGGGTTAAGAAAAAACATGTATGGGAATGCCTACTGAAAAGGAATGTACCAAAATCATTAATTAACAAGATAAAAATGTGTTATCATGAGAGTAAAAGCAGTGTACAAGTGAGGAGTGGCGACTCTGAAACATTTTATACAAAAAAAAAGTCTCAAGCAAGGAAGTGCACTGTAGCCATTATTGTTTATTATATTGATGGATGAAATCATAAAACATGTAAAACAGAGTATCAGTAGCGATGAAGTGAATGCTTTGGTATTTGTAGATGATGTGATTTTGGGAAAGGGAGAAAACGAAGTACAAAGGAGACTGGACATTTGGAATGAAAATCTGAAGGAGTTTGGAATGGTAATTCGTAAAAAAAAAGAAAACTGTAGTCGTGCACTGTGAAAAAGGGAAAAAGAGAATCCAAGTGAACATAGACGGAGAGCGGTTAGAGAATGTGGAACAGTTTACATATATGGGTAACATTATTAATGGAAGTACTGAAATCAATCCTGAAATTAATAACAGACTAAGTAAAGGTACAACATTTTATCATCAAGTCAGAGAGCTTTTATGGTATGTTAAAGAACTCAAGAGAACAAAATGAACATTATATAAACAGTATTCCATACCAATTGTAACATATGAACTAGATGTGTAATATAACTATTTATAATAGTTTATTTAAATCCGCCTTGATCAATACACTCATTAAATGAAAGAAACATAAAAAGGCAACATTTTACAGTTTAATTAATAGAGCTATGTCTAAGAAGAATCATAATAGAGAGATAAATATAATCCATCAAATCGCTCGTAGCAACGGATATTAAAACAGATTTATTAATAGAATGATAAATAAAGTGAAAAATTAACCTAGAACAACTTTAATTAAAAAGCGAAAAGAGAAAAAGAAATTCGTAGTTCTAAATTTTCGAAATAAGCACTCTTATCAACTGGCTAAAATTTTCAGGAAAAAGAATATTAATGTCACATACAAAACGGATAATAATACTAATAAGATAATTTTCAATTCAGATAAAATAGAGAATAAATGTATATTTAATAAATCAGGAATTTACAAATTAACATGCCAGACATGTAAACAACGATACATAGGACAGTCCGGAAGAAGTTTGGCTATAAGGTACAAAGAACACGTTAATGCGGTCAAACATAAAAGATATTCGGCAATGGGAGAACATATGTTTGAAATGATTCATAAATTTACAGACATTTCCAATGACATGAAATTATTACATTCGACCAAAAAGGGAAAACTGATGAATGTTTTGGAAAATTTAGAAATTTACCTTACACAAAAATGTAATTCTGAATCAAGTTTAAATGAGAAAAGTACAGAAGATAACCCACTGTTTAGGCTAGCATATAATCATTTAAGGAACAAAAAGAAGAAGAAAAGAAGAAAAACTTGAAGATCCTAAATTTGTGTAGTGTTCTCACTCAGTTCAACCAAAATTGTATGTATTGATCATTTTTATAATATTTCATAAGTTCTCTTTACTCTTTGATATGATGTATTGGGACACAATACTCCTTCAAATTGTAAAACAAAAGATTGTGTCATATTGTGTTATTCTTTAATCTAACCACTGATGAAGGGAATGGTTGAGATTTCCCGAAACATGTATGGTTTAATTAATAATGTTTCTTTCATTTAATGAGTGTATTGATCAAGGCGGATTTAAATAAACTATTATAAATAGTTATATTACACATTCAGACCAGTCAATACGGACCAAACACAATATTAACCTATCATGGTTAAGTTTATTAACAGCAAATATGAACTAGAAACGCTGGTAACTAATAAGAGACAAGATAGTAAGATCCAAGCAGTAGAAATGAAAATTTTAAGAACATCGGTTAAAAGGACAAGAAGAGATAGAATTCAAAATATACAAATCACAAAATAGCTAAATATAGAACTGTTAGTACAGAACATACAGAAAGCAAGACTGAGATGGTTCAGACATGTAAAAAGAATGGGAAAGGAACAGTTAGCAAGAAGGGAATTGGAAAGAGAACTTAAGGGAAAGAGACCAGTTGGAAGACCAAGAAGAAGGTGGATGGATCAGATTTGGAAGGACAATAGAGAAGCTGGATTGGATGTGGTGGAAGTAATGGAGCAGGAAAAGTGGAAGGAGAGGAAAGAGTGGAGGAGGCTCGTTAACCACACCCGGGTGACTGGAGTGGGACGATGATGATGATAACTCCCCACTGCATATATCTCGCACCCCATTTTTTACATTTGAAATTGCACGGGGGAAAATCTCCGCACATAACTTGTGTTAATTTCTGACGGTGTCATATAGCCGGTTGCATAAACCGTTTGATCTTAGATCAGAGACGAAATTGATCTCAGTTCCCGCTAAACTCCGATTTTTTTTTTGTATGTATGCACTGAACTAGGGTTAACTTTGACTGAAGAAATTTCTCCAATCAAACTCTTTGATCTCAGTTTGAGTTTGAGCACACGGGGGAGAAACGCTGGCAACCAGGAATGAGTTAGCTGGAAAATTTATAATATCCAATAACGGACCATTTATATTGGTATTATGCTGTAAGCTATATTACGCTTCTTATAATGCAGTGAAACATAATTCTACAACATAACCTCTATGAATTGCTTACGATATTACCTTATCTCGTTCATGTTTTACAGATGTCTGATTAGTGGGATATACAGAGTTATTCAGCTAAGTTGTCCATCTCAAGTAACATATGGACCGTTCAATATAGAATGGCGTCAATATCCTCTGAGATAATGCTATTAACAGTTTTTAAAATGGAACTACACTGTTTTCTACACCTAGCCTTAAATCTACAAGCATTACAAGTTCAGCACTGTGTTTATTCCAAAAATCGATCCCAGCACTTCTTGAGAAAATGTAATGTATTCAAACGTGCTGGAGACTGCCCTGTTCGATTCACGCTACGTGTGTAACATGAGTTAGCTATTGACATGCAGAGTTGCTTCTTGACAGCTACGTATTCACTGTGCTGTGCTCATAAAAGCACTATGACCAAATGTATGATTTAACACCTTTAATATCGCCATGGACATGCGACGGGCTGTATGTGACAACATTTTTATCCCGATGTGATATTAAACTACACAACACCGAACAAGCTGGTATAACTGAGCAATGCATGAATCGATTATTCAAAGAATGAATAAAAGAAAGAGATCAGCCACGAAGGCCATGAAAATGAAAGACTCATGAGGCTTCTCAAACCTAATACCGTCGGGATCAGAAAAAACAAGGGCTGACTGAGGGAAGTCGGATAGCCGTTTTCCCTTCACCTGTGTTCGCTGCAAGAAAAGCATATATGAATAAATTCCAGTACATGCTGTAAACGACGTTCATTTGTCGACAGCCAAGGCCGTTTAATTCAGCGTGTATTATCTAAGGGGCAAAGCTATTTCGTATTTCATTTGTTTTGGGGTTTTGCAACGTCCACTTTTCTGAAATCCAATTACATTTGAACTACACATGTGTAAACCAAGTTCAGTTTTGTACAACACGATGCGATCGTAATCTCAGTTCATTTTCAAAACCAGGTTCTAAATGGATCTCTGGTCAGATGTCTTTATGCAACCAGCCCATAAAGACATACGGTACATACACGATATAACGTTGGGGTATTCCAGGAGCATGCCTACATTAAATATTGGGGCTGTACCAATCGCTATTATGGTACTTTGTACGTGAAAGTACAAGAAGAAGCTTCATTTCTTTCTACTTGCAGAATGGTTGAGGCTAGCTGTTGTTACAAAAATATCTAACTCGCAAACCCCTGCCACAAGGCTGCATTCCTAGCCAGTCGGTCACACACAGCCATCCCTCTCACTCTTCCATCTTCATCAATATGCTTATTGCTATCTGTCCAGCACCTCCCGCAGGTACTGCCACCTTGACGAAGGCAATATGGCATTGCCGGGTGTTTTTGGAGGCTTGCGTCCTCAAATGACCCTTAGAGCTATGCCAGTGGGAGCTACGACTCCTGGTAAGGTCACCAAAGCTGGACAGGTCTAAGGCGATGGGCCAGACTAAGAGCAGTACCCTGATCCTCCAGGTTGGAGGCTGGGCGTGGGGTCAACAACCCCACCCCGGAAAAAAACTCTCGTTATGGAACCAATGGACAATGAAAACCGGACGGATGTAATGGATAAACGACCCGGGCAACGGAAACGGCATATGAATTGGTATTGCGCGACATGGAATGTGAGAACACTGAATAAACCTGGAGGATTACTGAACCTGAAAAACGAAATGAAGAAATATAATGTGATGGTGGTAGCATTACAAGAGGTAAAATAGAACGGAAGTGGAGTACTTGCAACTTGGACACACACCTTGTTCAATAGCTGTGGAAACAGAGGATACGGAGGTACAGGGTTCCTTGTTGATAATTCATATAAGAGTGTAATATTGAACTTTAAGCCCGTTAATGAGAGAATTTGTCTTCTACAAGTAAAAGCCCGCTTCTTCAATATATCTTTCGTATGTGTATATGCACCAACAGAAGATGCAGAGTCAGCAGAGAAGGATATCTTTTATGAACAACTGGAACAAGAATTATCACTAGTGGCAAAGCATGATGTTAAAGTGGTTATGGGGGACTTTAACGCCCAAGTGGGAAGAGAAATTGCTTACAGGAAAACAGCTGGTAAGGAGAGTTTGCATGAGGTTTCAAACGATAATGGTATAAGGTTGATTGACTTTGCAACGGGTAATAACATGCTTATTAAAAGCACATGGAAGCAAAGGAAGAATATAAGGAAAGTAACATGGTGCTCTCCTGATGGGATCACAAACAGCCAATTTTTTTTTTTTGCTATGGGCTTTACGTCGCACCGACACAGATAGGTCTTATGGCGAAACACAGCCAAATTGATCATGTGCTTATAGATAGAAGGCATGCTTCAGATATCTTGGAAGTGGATAGCTGTCAAGCCGCAGATGGAGATAGTGATCATTATCTGGTAAGAGTCAAATACAAAGGATAGCCAACTACAGAGAGATTAAGAGAGTTGTTGTACCCAGGTTTGTTGATGCTAAGTTAAGAAAGGATGAAAATATTGCACACCAATATTCAACGCTTTTGACAACTAGTCTTAATGAAATGGAAGATTGGACAGGAGAGAGTATTGAAGAAAGATGGCAAATGGTTAAAGGTATAATATACAAAACGGCCGAAACTGTTTTGGGCAGAAAGAAACAATCCAGTATTCTGCACTGGTTTGATGAAGATTGTAGGAAGACGATTGAAGAAAGGAACGAGGCAAGAAGGAGAATGTTACAGACAAGAACACGAACTACTGTACAAAAATACAGAGAGAGAAGAGAAAGGAAGCAGATAAGGAATGTAGGAAGAAAAAGAGAGAATTTGAGAAACAGTGGATTGAAGAATTAGAAGTGAGAAAGACTACTCAGCAAATAGACAGTTGTATATAAGGGTAAAAGATATAAAGAAAGGATTTCAACCCAGAACAGTTTTCTGTAAAGATAAGGAGGGAAATCTGATTGGAGGTAAAGATCAGATATTAGACAGATGGGTGGAATATTTTAGTGAACTGCTGAATAAGGAATTAGGATTTGAAGGTGAGGACGAAGAGATGCAGACAGAAGAGAGCGAGCAGGAACAAAGTAGAGAAGAGGTGGACCTGGAATCAATCAAGGAACCTACATTGCAAAAAGTTAAAGATGGAATCAATGCTCTTAAAAGCAATAAGGCACCAGGAGAAGACAACATTACTGCAGAAATGATAAAATATGGAGGAGAGAATCTAACAAGGTGGTTGCATGAAATTATGGTAGAGATATGGCAAAAGGAGAAAATGCCAGAGCAATGGAATATAGCAATACTCTGCCCTATACATAAGAAACATGATAAAGCAGACTGTAGGAATTATAGAGGAATACCTTTGCTATGTATTGCTTATAAAATCTTAGCAAAAATCATAGCTGGAAGGCTGAGACCATACACTGAAGAATATCCAGGAGATTACCACTGCGGCTTCAGAATTAACAGATCTACTACAGACCAGATTTTTACTATCAGACAGATCCTTGAAAAATGTTACGAGTATAACATTGATGTTCATCAGTTGTTTATAGATTTTAAACAGGCATATGATAGTATCAGAAGGGATTGGTCCAAATGACTCTAGCGACAACAGTATGTAAAGTAAAGGTTGAGGGTACTTTACCTAAAGCTTTTGAAGTTAACCAAGGATTACGACAGGGTGATGTACTCTCCACCCTTCTGTTTAACATTGCTTTGGAGAGGGTAATGCGAATAATACAAGGGAGCAACCCTGGTGGAACATTGCATATGCAGATGATCTTGATTTGCTATCCAGGAGGAAACTGGATCTGGAAGAGAAGTTGAGAAAACTAGAAAAATATGGAGCTGAGATGGGACTGATGATTAATCAGTCAAAAACTAAGTACATGCTAATGTCTAGGAAAAAATATAATGAAGCAGAAAAATATGTGAATTTAAATGGGGAAGAATATGAACGCTGCAAAAGCTTTAAATATCTAGGGTCAATGGTGGCTGAAAACAATGATATGAAGGAAGAAATACATGCTAGGATAGCAGCTGGTAATAGGAGTTACTTTGCCTTAGGCAAGGTATTTAAAAGCAAGGAGTCTTAGTAGGAATCTGAAGCTGACTGTTTATCGCATGGTAGTGAGACCTGTGGTGATGTATGGTGCGGAAACTTGGACTATGACACAAGGTGATGACGAGTTGCTATGAAGGTGGAAAAGGAAGATACTTAGGAAAGTCTATGGACCAATAAAGGATGGTGGACTCTGGCGAATCAGAAATAATAAGGAAATCAGAGAGCTGTATAATAAACCAGATTTAGTAGCGGAAATAAAGAGTAGTAGACTGCGATGGTTGGGACATATAGAAAGAATAACAGGACAGTAAAGAAAGTCTTTGATGGGAAACCAGAAGGACGTCGTATGAAGGGAAGACCGAGGATCAGATGGTGGAGGAATATTTGAGATGGATGGGAGTTAGAAGATGGAGAACCAGAGCAGTCAACAGAGAAGAGTGGGTGGAGATTGTCCAGGAGGCCAAGGCCCTACAGGGGCTGTAGCGCCAAGGAGCGAGCGAGTGAGTGAGTGAGTGAGTAAGTAAGTAAGTAAGTAAGTAAGTAAGTAAGTAAGTAAGTAAGTAAGTAAGTAAGTAAGTAAGTAAGTAAGTAAGTAAGTAAGTAAGTAAGTAAGTAAGTAAGTAAGTAAGTAAGTATCTGTCCAGCAGAGCTGATCATGGGAATTGGGAGTGTTTCCCTGTCCAAGTAGTCAAGTGATCACAGTATTAGGTATCGTCCATCTGTTGTATTGTCAAACAAGTACCAGTATTCTGTCCTCATGTTTCATTGTTGTTTCTCAGTTAAGTTTTCTTGTGTAGGTCGATCTTTAACTTATGGAGAAACATGGGAGTTTTATGGCTGGGTTTAAACTCAAAGTGATAAAACATAGTAACAGAGCTGCCGGTCAAAAATTCAGTGTGACTGAGTTTAAGGTTCGCTACTGGAAACCACCAAGCAAACACGTAAGGCATTCAGAGGGCCAAAAACTCGTAAGTTTCCTGAGCTGGAAGACGAGTTGCTTCATTACTGTTAATAAACTTAACCATGATAGGTTAATATTGTGTTTGGTCCGTATTGACTGGTCTGAATGTATAATATAACTATTTATAATAGTTTATTTAAATCCGCCTTGATCAATACACTCATTAAATGAAAGAAACACTATTTATTAAACCATACATGTTTCAGGAAATCTCAACCATTCCCTTCATCAGTTTAGGCTAGCATATAATCATTTAAGGAACAAAAAGAAGAAAAGAAGAAAAACTTGAAGATCCTAAATTTATATAGTATTCTCATTCAGTTCAACCAAAATTGTATGTATTGATCATTTTTATAATATTTCATAAGTTCTCTTTACTCTTTGATATGATGTATTGGGACACAATACTCCTTCAAATTGTAAAACAAAAGATTGCGTCATATTGTGTTATACTTTGATCTAACCACTGATGAAGGAAATGGTTGAGATTTCCTGAAACATGTATGGTTTAATAAATAGTGTTTCTTTCATTTAATGAGTGTATTGATCAAGGCGGATTATAAATAGTTATATTATACATTGCTTCATTACGTTACACAGTTGTAAAATGATGGCTTTAGTATTTTGCACGAGATGCTACATTTCAAAGCATGGAACTAGCTGTTCGGATCTGAAAGTGAGCCGGGGTTGGATCAGTAGATTCACGACACAAAGGCGAACATCTCTCTGCCAAGCAATTTCAGCAACAAAATCATAGATTTTCATCGCCATGTGATAGCAAGAAGTAAGTATAAATAACCACCTAATCGATACTTTATTAATGCCTCAGGCAAAATTGAATAAAATTAAAACTTACAGGACATGTTTCGACCACTTAGTGGTCCTCTTCAGCTGTATAAATAAAGAACTGAAAAGAAAAACATTGACAATAAGCACAAATAAAAGTTCTTTGGAGAATCCTTTGATAAAAATGGAGGTCGTCAGAATAGGTCATCTTGCCTTTCGTTCTTGTTTGGAAAAGATGTTTATTCTGCGCTGTCGTTACTTCACCAGGTCGCGCTCAAAGACAGACTCTCTAGACAGCGCAGAATAAACATCTTTTCCAAACAAGAACGAAAGGCAAGATGACCTATTCTGACGACCTCCATTTTTATCAAAGGATTCTCCAAAGAACTTTTATTTGTGCTTATTGTCAATGTTTTTCTTTTCAGTTCTTTATTTATACAGCTGAAGAGGACCACTAAGTGGTCGAAACATGTCCTGTAAGTTTTAATTTTATTCAATTTTGCCTGAGGCATTAATAAAGTATCGATTAGGTGGTTATTTATACTTACTTCTTGATTAAACATCGATACGGTCATGAAATGGACAACTTGTAATGTGATAGCAATCCGGAAGAAAAACATTTGCCTCTTATCTCAAATTGGCAATTCAAACTTCAACATGCCATGCACCACCACCATCAACAAGAAGGGAGAATCTAGCCTGCTTGTATGTAAAACTGTTATGCTAGCAATAACCACAGATGGAAGAAAATTGCCTAATGCGAAGTTTCCCACAGGCATTCATATACGGGTTCAAGAGGAAGGATGGATGGATACAGCTCTTGTCCAGGACTAGGATCATATGGTGTGGGGATCACGGCCAGGGCACTGCTTCGACGCCCAGCAATGCTAGTGTGGGACAGTTTCCACGGACACTTGGTGGAAGACACGAAGAAACGTCTTCAGGAAATGAAAACTGATCTCGTTATAATTCCTGGTGGACTCCCACATTGTCTGCAGCCCTTAGATGTTTCCATCAACAAGCCCTTCAAGGACAACATACGTGAAATGTACGCCAAATGGATGGCAGGAGGGGAGGATGAGCTGACACCAGCAGGCAAACTAAAGAGCCCGTCAGTTCAACTCATGTGTGATTGGGTTATGGTGTCGACAGACGTTATTGTGCAGAGTTTCTTGAAGATGGGCATCGCAAATGCGTTGGACGGAAGTCAGGATGATGCAGTATGGGATGGTGACCAGAATGATGCTCACGAGAATAGCTCGGAGACTGAAGGCAGTGACAATGAATGGGTAAGTATGCCAGTTGTCTTGTTTCAATAGCCTAATGCAAATTTTACAGGTTTTTTTTTTAAAATACGATCTTTTGCATACAAATTCCCATATATATCCCGCACTGGAAATGTTCACACTTATGTTTGTCAAAAAAGTGCAAGTTATATGCAAGCAAATACGGTACATTGCCACCCGCGAAGGGTTAAGTTTTTTGTGCATATTGGTAATAATTTCCCTGTTTCCTCAAATACTTGAAGAATTTAGATCTCAATATTATGGAATTCCATGAATGTGTGCAGTCATTAATTAGTAAAGTTAAGGAGAGAAGGGAAGACAGGCATTTTCAGGTAATCTACTAGGTTCAGACTTTAAATGGGGTCTGCTATTTGGAAGCAGAGGCATACATGAGAAATCTTGAAAAAGCTTGGAATCCAGACTTTATAGTGGACATTTTAAAAGATTAAGTGACAATTTTAAATCATCACTTATAATACTCCTAAATGAAATCATTTAGTATTTCCTTTCTGTACAATAATTTCAATATTTTCAGTTACCATCGCCAAAACTGTAAAACTTCACGAGCCTTGTGGTCATTCACGGTTTGTGAACTGAAGTCTTTTGAAAAATATACGAAAATAATTTCAATCAATTCTATGATTCTTTGTATTCATGCATGGTTGACAGTTTTGAGATATCTGACAAATGTGTTTGTTACCAATGTCTCTCAAAAGGGAAGTCGAATTTCGTGATTTGCTAAAAGCTGTTGAATATCTTAATTTAGTGTGTTCAAAGGAGGAAGAATTTTCTTGTTCCAGAGATGCTTTAAAATGTGCACTTTCTCTTGAAGGTAGGGTTTCGGTGTTCAAACAGAACAGTGTTAATGTTCGAGTTTTGTTTTTTATAATAAACAACAAGTGGACAGATGTTCGAAACAAAAACTCAACATATATGATCAAATCTGATCTGGAAATTGTAACAAATTTTCACTACTCATGTAGGGTTTTCTTTCAGTTTGTTAGAAATTATAGAAGACTTTTCCAGGAGGCAAAATCAGTACTGGAGTATGATTTTAAAAGGAAAGTTTCTCTAGCAATTAAACTGCTGAATTATTTTCTAAGTGTATCAATAACATAAAGCTCCTTTCATGCAATCAATTTAAACTTTGGTAAGGCATGAGCTTTGTATGTCTTTACCGAGTGCGTGCCGTTCACAACCTATCTGGAAACTGGCAAGCAGTGTATTAAAAAATCAGTCAAATATAGTGTTTATTTTTTTTGTTAGTTGTTTCACGTCGCTCCGACACAGATAGGTCTTATGGCGACGATGGGACAGGGAAGGGCTAGGAGTGGGAAGGAAGCGGCCGTGGCCTTAATTAAGGTACAGCCCCAGCATTTGCCTGGTGTAAAAATGGGAAACCACGGGAAAACCATTTTCAGGGCTGCCGACAGTGGGGTTCGAACCTACTATCTCCCGAATACTGGACACTGGCCGCACTTAAGCAACTCCAGCTATCGAGCTCAGTGTTGTGTTTATTTATTAGGAGACATCGGTATTAAAAGATGTAACTGGTTGGTGAAACAGAAAATACTACATGAATTTATAGTCACTAGGATAAGGCACCACCTGCAAACAATTTACAGGAATAATTGACCCAAAGAGCACGACAGAACTCCCTATCCCAAGGCGACGGTCATCAGGCTGATGATGCTCCAAACTTGCTATATAACCTTACCTGTCTACCCCTGAAATTAAATTTAGGTAACATGCCAGGTTTTCACTCCATGAGTAAAAGTTATCATACGCTTAACTATTAAATTCACTGAGAATAGAAGTTTATCAAAAGTCTAATATTATTCACAATAAACAATTACATCTCCATCTTGCCCACTTCACAAACAACTTAATATTTACACTCTATATACATCCCTCATAACAGATTCAAACATATAAATTCCACTCAACATATTAATTAGTAAGGAAAAGGTGCCCCCAACTAGCGTTATTTGCTAAGTGCATCCCTAACCTAACACGATGCTTACTTCTTAAATCTTGACTTCTGAGCCTTTCCATTTGCTACCATCTATAGGTTGGTTGGTTAATCCAAAACATCACCACACAGGAAGTGCTGCACCAATTCCCCTCATCTTTATCCAGATTGCAGACTGCTTAGCCTATTACTGACAATTTAGAAGTAAGCTACGAGATCTTTGTTCCATTTTGACCTTGTATATACACTGAACAAGAAGCACCATCACCGTTTGAGAATACCAAGTAATGTCACTGTATGAGGTATTAAGACACCTCAACATGCTAGATGATATCAAATCAAATCTTAGCTACGTACAATGTCAAGTCGAGTGTCTGCAAAGAAAATATCAAATTACGTGAAGCAAAGAGAACTGCAGCCAAACAAGTATGAATGAAAACTGTTCACACACTGAATCCATACTGGTTACTGAATCTGAATGCACATCGGACAATGTAAAAAAATAATGACCCCAGTTCCATTCTCGCGTAAGTTTTTAAAAGTTCTCTCCATGATAAATAGCAACAAGCATGTGGTATTCTTCCAAGAATACGCAGGTAATGAACAATTGGACTATAACTTATTTCATCAAGTTGTAATTAGCTCTGTGAACCACATATTACCTCCACACTGCCCACAATGAGCATCACCATGTACCATCTCTCACCAACAGCTCACTGGGAATGTCCATTAAGTAGCAATACACTCTTGACACCGTAATTGTGCAACTGAACATCACAAGAAAATTACTATAATACAGTATAAAACAGGTAATTCAAGAAACATTATTTACTGAGGTCATTACATACAGTGAAGGAGAAGACGCTCCCATTCCTAATTATGATTTCGTGGCGCATGAGTTACTGCAAAACAACAAAGTTCAATTTCTACGCGCAAGAGGAAGAAATATGCGTGGGATGTCAGTAAGTGCCTAAGACAGATTACTGGAGACTTGGTTTGATCCCATGATCATCAAACTAGAATAATTTACACAGGAAAAATGGAAAAAAACATGTCTCAATACCCACCTTCCCAAGTCTTGTTTTATTAGTGCTCTCCAAGTCAGAGATGAACACACTGTCAATGGTATGAGCTTCAATGATGGAATGTTCTGCTGACAATGCCTAGAAAACACAAAGCACTGTTAAACCTAGGTTCTAATAATGTCAATTATTTAGAGAATCAGCTTAGGATGAATAACAAACGGTACATATTAAATAAGTCCACAGTGTCAATATGGAGTTAAATGTGCACAGAGAGTTCACCACAAAATTCACAAATACCACTCTGAGATAACTCTAACCAATTACAAAAGAAATTCTCTGCAAATGAGTGAACTTCACAAGGTGTTTCAAGTGTTAACGCAAAGTCTACCCTCTTTATTCTGTGTAAGTAAGAAGTGCCATCCCAATCAATGTGCCAAGTACTACGAAACAGCAGTGATATCCAGAGAAATGAATTTCATTTTATGGGTCCGCATTGAGCTTGATTAAACCAAATAAAATAATGAGTTATTCCACCTTTTCAATATACAACAGCAGAGTAAAATGGAACCCAAATTTATTAGAGTAATCGATAAGGAAGTGCAGTATGTTTTACTACTGCATAAGGAACATGGATGGTATCTAATGAAAGAATCCACCTTACAATTAGTTTGCCCCTTTCATGAGTCTTCTCTAAATGAATCAACCTTGGACTGTACTTTTAGCTTCTTCATAATTTATTACACCAGTACAACTGAAGAACATCTTTATAAACGTGTTTGTTGGCCTTCCACAATCAGTAACTAAACTGTCATATCGCAAACTGTGCCCCAGCCATGTTGATCTTCTTTCGTTGATTTTATAGATTAGTTGTCACTTCTTGTTGACTCTCTCAAGAACAGACACTGCCAGCACCACATTTCAAAGGCTTCTAGTATTTTAAAGTCAACTTTGTTGAATGCCTAGGTTTCTCCGCAGTACATCACAACTGGCCACACGTAGGTCTTCATACCAGTTGCAGTATCCAGGATATTAAAGAGCAGTTACAACAGTTGAGGGCCAGCTTGCCTCAGGAGACACTCTGCCAAACAGAATGAGTGCATGCATCCAGACCAGTCAACTCGTACTGCCAAGTTCTCTATTTGGTAATCACATACGCGAAGCTTCATTTTGTTTCCTTCTCCCCTTCTGAATGCTTCAGGCAGCACCAGTCCTACTGCACCCTGGCTATGGCACAGTATGGGCATCTATGGCTGGGTTTTAATCACCAGATATCTACACGCCAACTGCTTCTGTTTGATTATGGGATCTCGAAGTCGACACTGATTCATGGACACTAAAAATGATAACTACACAGAAATGAAACTGAGAGAACACCAACTCTTGATAAACTAAATTCTAACAGCCAGAAAGAAAAGTAAAAATGGCATATAAAAGTTAAAGTGGGGAAAACAGAGAACTTGAACAAAAAGCAGAGATAACAAACTTCTCATAGACATTGAACTTTACTCCCTTCTTTCATGGATCTTTTTTTTTTTTTTTTTAGTGTATGGGGTATATTTGTTCCCTCTTCGAAGTTATTTTCATGAACTTCCCTAAACCTTTCAACACTACCATATGATAACGTGGACCCTGGCAATGATTTTTTTCCTGAATTTTAATATATTATTACACAACAGCAAAATATATTACGTACCTGATTTTTGTATCATATGAATGTATCAGTCATCCAAAATGAGGATGTTTATCAGGAAGTATATGTCTAAAGTAATTTAATGATAATAGTCTTATGAAAAACATTTTTAAAATGTATGGGAAAGAACTTTTACATTCAACTTTTAACAATAAGCCTGCTCAAACAATAAAATTTAACCATTTAATGTGACCACTTACGCTGCAAATAAACACTACTACATTTGAATTACAAAATTGACCTATTTAGGTATAGTTTGTTTCGGTATAGCAGCCCTGAAAACTCTAGGCTACGCACAGTCCAACCTTACACTCCTTGCACCAACATGTAATTTCTCTTTGCGGTACAGGTGTACGAAAAAAAGTTCACATTTCTGAAGAGATGAAGTGTTTCTATCGCTTGTATTCGGAGTAAAATAATGCAGCTAAAAATAACTTGCACTCAAAAGGCATGTAACAAATAAAAATCTTGCCCAAACCGTCAGTTGATACGTTATCTGGTACGTAAGCAGAGTCTTCATCATTGTCGTATATTTCCGAACCCGTTTCTCGCGATAAAACATCCAAGATATCTATATCATTGAGCCGGCGTGAGGACATGTTTGTACAGTAACACAGCTGACAGCACGACAGATTTGGCGCGCTCAGCACCCGGCATATCGTATGGCATACGGGCGCCGCCCACAACCAGGAAAGCAGTGAGCCCGTATCCCGTATGGGCATAGTGTTGAAAGTGTTAACCCTTTCAGACCTGGTGTCCAATATATTGGACACTAACTTTTATTCTATTTTAAATGCAGTAAACTGTCTCAACTACATTTCAAACCTTGTGACCTTTGTTCTGGACGTTTGGCTAGTGCAAGGGATCGAATATCTTGCCCTTTGTTGATAGAGTTATGAAGTAAACATCAAAACATGTAAAATGGCAGACTCACTGCCAGGACCATCAGGTAAGTCAGATTTCTATATTAATTACATGAGCTACCTAGACGATGGAAATCAATGTCCAAAATTTTGGACGTCAGGTCACAATGGTAATACTTCTGAAGTACATGACATGGATGCTGATGAGAGTTCGTAACTTGTGAATCTTTTGCAAGGTATGTATAATAATGTATAATAATTTGGTTTTGCCCTTCAACATTAAAAAATGTGAGGTTATTTTTTGTACAAATGTGATATTCTGTTTTACTTCTAGGATGCAGAAAAAAATCAGTGTTCTGAATGAAACTCATGCCAAGGGGATCCTGGACATGCTTGAAGCTGGAGATCTGTTTGATATTGACATTTCAGATGAAAAGGACAATTTTGAAGATATTCCAGCTGCTGTTGGCCAAGGCGTCAGGATATGGCGTACAAAACTTTCAGTCAAAGAAGACATGATAACCCAAATGGGATTCACAGGACTGGCAGATGTTATTGGATGTGAAAATGTTGTGACAGATCAACCAATGGCAGAAGGTAGGGAAAGTGGTTTACTTGCTCAGTTAGGGACTGGTTGGATAGCTGCAACAAACGATGGCCACCTCTAGGATTATCTCACTGAAAAAAAAAAAAAAACCTGAAACTCAATACAGGCGTCATTCTTTCTCATCTTCTTTTCTTTGTTTCCAACATTATTTCAGTGATGTTAAAGGTTTTGAAGAGTATCCTATAGATTTCTTCATCAATTATATCATAGATGATGATTTTTAAAATTTAGCAAAATACACAATTATTTATGCCCTGCAGCCTGATAAAACAAATTTCAAAAGTACCAAAGTGAAATAGAAGCATTGATTTGCCTACACATAGGTGTAGGAAATAAGCCATGGATCTGTATAAAGGGAGCTGTACAGTCCGTAGATCGGTATGTCATGGCCATCCATCAATACTTCACGGCACAGCCTACGCGGTTGCTAGGTAACATTGCATTACACATTTTATTGAAAGACATTTATGATCATTTGATTTTTTGCAAAGAGAAATACTGGCACTTCTTTCTTTTAGAGGTATACAGACTGCAAATTTGTTCCATTTCTTGGAAGAAATGTAAAAATGTGAAGTCAATCCAAATTATTTTGTTTCTCAGGAGTATTTCTTTTGAAGTAGAAAGTCAGTCTAAATTATTTTGTGATTTATACATATCATTGATATTAACTATGTATAGTCACTTTTCTGCAATAAAAACTATTTTTAAACATCCACATTAGTCAATTAAGTTTTCATGGTCTTGCAACCTCCCAATATATTGGACAAGAAAATATTTTTTGAAGCAATGGCAACAAAAACATTTTTTGTTCAAGTATGGCTTAAAGAAATCCCAGGGGGCCTGCCAGGCAAAAAAAAAAAATTTTTCGATGCCGGAAGATAATTTGGGACTGAAGGGGTTAATAATGATAATTTTTGTACCATAATAATAGATGTCATGTAGTTGTTTGATTGTTAAACATTTATAAGATTTCATACATGCTCAGTAAACTAATTATTGGTGTGTGCACAATGTTAAAAGGCTCTGCACATGGGACTCGGTGGTGTAGCGAATGAGAGCACTGAAGCAGCTACCATGATTGACTCTTGTGGTGGACATCGTGGAGCATGGAAGCTGTAGCGCCTGGCTTGGTTAATGATCAGGATCAATGCAATCTAGTATTGACGACTTTGTGCGGTTCTTAAAAACCAGGTCTAGTTTGTAGAATATTCCCACAGGAATAATGGTGTAGCCATATTGTATGATTTTCTCACGAAAGTACCTTCATTAAATTAGTGGTGACAAAATCGTTGGACGATGATCTACAGCTAATACATGATTTCCTTTTCAAAGAACATTCGCTGATCAAGATGTTTTGTATAATTTTCTGGTGTAATCGTCTAAATTTTATGTTGATAATAGATTCGTAAGATAAAAGTCTTACTTTTGAAAATCCTTATCTTTCCATTTCACTTTGTTATACTGATCATAGGCTATTAAACATCCTATTTACTTATTTTAAATGAAGTTCTTTGATAAAATCATCTGAGTTGAGAAGTTCTCACTCCCCAACACTACACTATATTTAAGTTTCTCTAGATGCGTTCTATTATGTAATTTTATGGTTATTTAATTTACTGTAACTTTCAAAGTTATTATTATCAGATCAATGGTAACGGTTAATGTCCCGGAAGGTACACCCGCCTCATTCATTCAAATGAAGCACCTTGGAGAATGCCATCTACAAACTAAAACGTGCAACAACTAATACAAGAAGTTTGGACAGATGTCTCTACTATAAATTTATGTTTTGCCCTCTGGTGTGAAGATTGACTACTAAAATTATATAGAAATTTTGTATGCCTAGGTTTCCTAAACTGAGTTCATTATTCATTGTTTTTGGAGTTTTAATGTTCATAACACTTCAATCTCTTCCTGCCAATTTAACATGTTGGCCAATAAAAAATTTTGTTTATTTATTTTTTAAGCAATCAAACAGGGTCCACTATTTATTTAATTGCCCAATCAAAACTGGGGGTGTGTTGGGCTTTCTGGAACTTTCCCCTCGACTATAAAAGCTGGCACATTTTCGACCAGGTTGTCTTATTCATTGCTCCAGTCTAGTGTGCCTCGTCCATCAGCTCAAGGTAATGGCAGTCCTGGTTTAACTAAGTGATAGCCTTTGACAGCTAGCTCGAGATGAAGGTTTCCAATCTTTAATAATGTAATTTTAATTTTCTAAAAGGTAAATTTCAAACAACCAAAGGAACTGAACCGTAATCATGAAACAGAGAGTGAGAAACCCTCCGTGTTCCCTATCAACTTGATTTTGAGGTGACTATGACTTCGTAACCATTTTCTGTTTGTAACCTTTGCAACTTAAATATTTTCTCCATTTAGTCACCTCAGTAGCAGAGGATTGGCCTCTGTAACTTTGGGCCATAAGCCCAAGTAGGGTTTTAAGCTTTTCATTGCACATTTTGAGGAGCGCAAGTGTCCGCTGGGCCAGTAACTTTAACCTAGTGCTTTTCACAAAGACCCCGTAGAATGGGTATTCAATACCCCTGTGAAATTCAATTTCATTCCTTTTATGTTAAGATGTTAGACTGTTGAGCACACAAGACAGTGAATACTGCTTGTTGTGCCTTTGCTAGGCCTGGACGTTTTTGGAAGTTTTATAGAGCATAGATGCTCTTTCTATTATGGTAATGTTTGGAGAGTAGACTCCTAGATAATGGAGCTCAAGTAAATTGGGAGCTTTAAGCTCAGATTGTTAATTGGCAATTTCTTGATTATTCTGATTTTTCCTATATTGTACCTAAACTAACGAGCTAGTTCTGGAACTGAAATCTTGTTTTCGCTTAGAGAATTGTTTGTTAAAATTTAACATCTGAAAAGAAACCAAAAAATAGCAAAGGGCGAAATATAGCTCTAATTTTAGTTTTAAATTAATCTTCTGATTACCTTATATCGACCCATTCACCTCTCTGCTCCACCAAAACACAGTAACAGTTAACATCGTCCATATTTGGATAATGAATATATTCAATGGCTATGGTTGTTAAGAACCTAATATTCTATCACGTTGTAGGTTATGATCATTATTTCGTTCTGTTTTGTTTTTGCTTCTCAATCTGTTATCTGTCAAAAAGGAATGTGGTGCGGCACACTGAATCTGAATTGATGATTATGTGACATTCAGTGAGAATTCTTCTGATATAATCCGAAGTTTGATGTCTGTTAATTAACATTTAAATAAATGAAATGAATGTTTACCAACAATTAAGTATTTAATCAAATCTTTCTGTGAAGTTTTTCACTTTAGGATTATCCTCATGCTTGAATTTATTGGCTATTCAACTTTGTTGCCAATATAAGACACGATATTAACTGTATATTTGTGATCAATCACACAATGATATTTTCCTTTCCAAACTAAATGTTAATTCATTTCAAATAATTCCATTCATTATTTTTTATTTAAGAATTCTATGACTTTATCACCAAACCTTATCAAGGGTGTTTATTGCAAACTAGACCTGACTATGTAATTGTCATTTTCATCTAAATTAACTTATTTTTCCTTAAAATTTGTGTTGTTTTTGAATGGTTGAGTGGGGCAAAGTTCCAATATTTTTATAGATCCACTCTCTTTCTGCGAATTTCAGTGTAGGGTATGAATTTACAGCCTTTCACCTTGATTACCGCTATAATTGGTGAGTATAATTGGTAGCCGTTGCTCACTGTATCGTGACAGTCTTTACAGTAATGAGAAATATGAGTGGAACTTAATTCTGTCCACATTACCTTTATAGCTGTCTTCTATTAAAATATATGTGATATTCTTTCTTTAAATAAATCTTAACAACCATATCTACATGTTATGGCTCTTTAAGAATAAACAACAATATATTTCAGATTCGTCTTAACGCCTTTTTCCAATTGTTAAAGAATATTTTTGTATGGAAATGTATAATTTAAGAACAGAGTTTATGAAAGCATTAGCAGCATCTACGCAGAATTAGGTAATATAGATTTAACCCTAGAACACTAACTCCTCATAATTTTTACAACAGTACGTAGTAGCACGATAGAATATATTGCCTTCCACCATTTTGTGTAGCTGAATTTCTGGAGGAATAATAGCCTGCGGCATGTCCAAGTGGGGACATCTTTGTTCATTCCTGCGATAATTGGGTAGGTGTCATCATACTGACGAACCGTTGGTGATCGTCAAATAAGGAATGAATATATGGGTTTTCACAGTGACTTTGTGTTTTAATTGACTTAAAGGTACATACATTATTATTATTATTATTATTTAAACAGTCACTTATTGTTTCCTAAGTATACACATATTGTTTTCATTTTCATTAATTCTGTGTCAAATATTATAGGCAATTGTAGAAGAGAAATTAGAAGAATGAAAATGGCTACCAGAATACCAGAAATGACTGGCGATTATTGCGCAAATCAGATAAAGACGTAAAACATAGTGCCCAAAGAAACTTTTCTCAAGCTTCCCTGACCTCAGAAAAATTTCCTCGACTCACAAAACCTGAGAGACAAGTTAATTTGTTTGTTTCTTTTTCAGGTGTTGTACTGCTGCCAGACAGTTTATAAATGTATTTACTCAAAGTTAGTTTCAGCACAGCGAAGAGCCTAATTCCAGCCTCCACCATCCCCATAGCTGACCCAATTCTCTCTCCACTTCCTCTTTTAATTATTTATTGAAAAACAATTGCACTGATGGTACTTTTATATACAAACATAATAAATATTTTAATGGTAACATGTATCATTTCCAAGGAAGAAGTTACAACTGATGCACAGTAATCTAATACTACCTCATGAGGATTTAAAACACTCTTGTCTACAACACAACATGTATTGTTAGTGCACATGTTATCAAGTACCATAAATAGGTTAACAAACAAATTATAAAAAATACAAGTTTAATAAACATTGGAATTACATTTAAGTTATTAAAAAATTTAACTAGAATTTTGAGAAACAAAGTAAGAATTGACATTTTTCAATGGAGTAATACAGTAAAAGGTACATTATAGCACATATAATATAAAAATTAAAATTCAGTAGCCTAACGGTAGCTCATGTGGATTTAAAGCACTCTTCAATAAAATGCAATTCAATTGTGTTTGTAACATAGGTGAATTCCAACCAGTCAAGGTCTATATTCAAAATATTTTTCAAATTTGAAGACAGAAAAGACAGGATGAAAAACAAAAATTTGCACTTATCAAAATGATAATGATTGTTTAATGATTTCTAAAAGAAATTTCTTGTTTTCAATTTCAGCATTCTGCTTTTCTCTTTCAATTTGGAAGTTTTTTCGTTCTTCCTCCAACTCCTGTAATTATAATACAATTTCCCTTTTCTCCATTTTCTTCCTTTCCTCTTCTGATTGCTTTTCTTTTTCTGTTCCAGGTACGACTGATACCTTCCTCGTGGAGCTCGGATCGAGGTCAGCAAAGTTCTATCGATAGTAATATTAGTTGAAACACCAACGTACCATATTTCACACTATCAAAAATCATTCTTTGGGATACAAGTGATTCTTCTAGATTTTCAACTAGTAAATATTAATTTACAGAAAAGCCTATCTCAAGAAATGCATAAGGGTACAATTCAAAGTAGTACAATATGAATGAAGCCATATGAGCTCTTTAGGTCCTGTGATGAAACCTCCGCAGCATTCAAAACCATGTTCCCAGACAGTAAAAAACTTTACTATGGGTAAGATTCAGGCTTCTTATGTTATAAATCACGCATTAGCTGCATATTTTAAAGAAAGTTTTTTTTCTTTTAAATTTGTTTTACATCACACCAACACATATAGGTTTTTATGGTGATGATGGGATGGGAAAGGTCTAGGAGTGGGAAGGAATTGGCCGTGGCCTTAATTTACACACCGAGTGTCGAGCCGATTGTAGCACACTATTCCACTGGTGCCAAAGCAATTGTACGTGTTGTAGGCTGTTTATATAATCTTGGGATATATTTATATGATGTACTAAGTAAACTTTATCTCACCATACCAAGTTCATATGTGACGCCATACGGTGACACAAATTCTTTTTACAAAAGAAAATATAACACGATGCCATATGGTGTCACAGACATTTTTTTGACATGGAATGTGCAACACAAACTTCAAATATGGGAGATTTATTAGCTAATTCAAACTAACACAATATTTATTAAAACCTAGTAAAATGCAAAACAAGTACTTATATTACATTACATATTGTTGTGAACAGTTTTCTGATAAATCGAAACAATGAATATATGGGTTTCGGCACAACTGAAGGGCAGTGACTTTCAACAACAATTAACCTTCAATCACTCTTTGTTGTGAAATTATTCGAGCACTTCAGACAAAGGAAAGGTGTGTCAGGACAGGTTGTGCAGACATTTGACACCCTTTTTGCGGGAGAAGGGTTATGAATTTCATGTTGTTGGTCCGTATTGAACTGAGATTACATATAAACTGTAAACATAAAAGTTTTTCACCTATGCAATACAGTTTTATGTACATTGTGTGTATTTACACTACATGGGACTAGTTTCAACCCTACTCGGGGTCACGCACAGTGTCTACTTACAACTCCAGAAGAATTCTAAAACTTCATATTCATTCTGCACAGTTCCAACAATCAACCCTGCAGTCATATCAACATAGCTTGGTTACCTAATACACCAACTATCAAAATTTCTGCTTAAGCTGATACAGTGTATAATCAACTCCACACATACTTGCATACTTTTATTACAAGTGTCACGTTATATTGTGTTCAGTCTTAGTACCATAACATTTGGTCCACAACCGTAATGAATTGCCACGACCTACCGAATTCTATCTGAAACACCATGTGTCTGAAAAATTAGACTCCAGTTGATCCACAACATAGAGCATCTCATTTGTACTTCTATACGCAGACCTTTTAACGTATTTGTGTACTTGTATTATATATTGCTCACCTATTGTCACACGTAATATTTCACTTTCATATGCAACATTTTTAGCACGATAACACTTCGCCTAATTCAACCACACATCATAGTGTTAATTATATATTATTTCTTACTGCTCATTAGAAACATTTTTTAGGATTTCGTCAAATATTGTGTATTGTTTAAATATGGCTGATGATGACCCCGAGTAGGGTTGAAACTAGTCCCATGTAATGTAAATACACACAGTGTACATAAAACATGTATTGAATAGGTGGAAAACTTTGATGTTTACAATTTATATGTAGAAGCAGCAGCCGTTCTGCCCACGAACTTGCATAATTGTAGACAGCAGCTTCAACACCGACCTCGAGCTTTCCTGCAATATTGAAAGGAAGAAATAAAAATTAATTTTATAATTAGTATTAACATCCTTCAGAAGTGTAATAATGTTGAACCTGATAACACTTACCTGGTACTTTTCTGTCCTTCCGGCTTGTTGGGTTCCCCAAAGCAGTGGTTCTCTCTCTTCCGATTACGTCTAACAGGATCGTTAGTTAGACAAAGAGTGCTGACCACGCTCCTTCGAAACTCCACAAGCGAAATTTCTCGATGTCCAGTAACCCGCGTCTTCTTGTACAGAAGCAGTGCATTTACAATGGCAGTACCAAAAAAGAATGTCATCTGCAACTTTGTGGTACCATCGAATGGTTTTCCTCATTGCAGTGTGATACGAAGAAAGTGTGTCTGCAATTACCTGTTCCTCCTTTCATTATATTGTACGTTATTACCATTTTTGGTTTAACCACATCTTCATGTTTCCTGTTCTTTTTTGCCTGTAGCAATTACATCATTAGAACATTTGGTTGACATAATCAGCACGTCCCTCTGATCTCTCCACTTCATTACTGCCAATCCATTTCCATTCTCCATTGCAATGAGTTCTCCTTTCTTAAGCTTTGCATTTACAACATCCTTTGGTAAACCTTTTTGATTTTTCCTAAGCATGCCAATAAAATGTGTCTTACGATCCAGTAGCACCTTAGGTAACTCAATTGATGAGTAATAATTCTCAGTGCAGAGAAAGTGACCACTGTCCAGATACGGGTCCATAAGTTGCATTACAACTCGAGAAGCCAAGCTCACAAGAGACACCTCTGACCTCGAACGCTCGGAAGGGCACAAAACCATTTTTAGAATAACAAGCAATCATTAATAAAACAGTGCGTCATTTCCATGCAAAACGTTGCATTCTACCTCAAGTAACATTTTAACAGAGAGAAACAAAGTAACAAGATATCAATACCATAGGAAGGAAATTATATGTTATTTTTTTTTTTGCTATTTGCTTTAAGTCGCACCGACACAGATAGGTCTTCTGGCGACGATGGGATAGGAAAGGGCTAGGAGTGGGAAGGGAGCAGCCATGGCCTTAATTAAGGTACAGCCCCAGCATTTGCCTGGAGTGAAAATGGGAAACCACGGAAAACCATCTTCAGGGCTGCCGACAGTGGGATTCGAACCCACTATCTCCCGAATACTGGCCGCATGTAATTTAATGGTGTCAGTGTATCATTACATTTTCAATCAGCAGCGCCAAAAACTCTCTGCTTAAAGTACTTATAATAACGCAAAACACACATATACAGCATATTAGTCCTCAAAGTGCAGATGCAGGATTTCGATGAAGTGGTTAAAACAAAGTGGGAGAGAACAATGTGCATACCTCACTAAAGCCACGTTATCACATTCCAAAACACTTTCGCATTCACAAAGTCCAATATCAAAAAAAATGATGATGTTGGTATGTCAATGTCATAACCTGGCTTTCGCCAAGCATACTGCAACATAGGCTTATACATAGGTGCAGCAAATTGATTGTAAATCACAGAGTGAAGTTTCACGATGAAATAACGATCATGTACCTTCACTTGTGGTTTGGCACCTTGTAGTCTTACAAATTCCTTCTGATTTGGAACAAGCTATTTATGATTCTGAAGATGATAGGGATCAGATACCGAGAACGAAGAATTATCTACAACCTGTATAAAAATCAGTGTGCAGTGATAAGAATCGAGGGCTTTGAAAAAGAAGCAGCAATCCAGAAAGGAGTGAGGCAAGGCTGCAGTTTGTCCCCTCTCCTTTTCAATGTTTACATAGAACAGGCAGTAAAGGAAATCAAAGAGAAATTTGGAAAGGGAATCACAGTCCAAGGAGAGGAAATCAAAACCTTGAGATTTGCCGATGATATTGTTATTTTATCTGAGACGGCAGAAGATCTCGAGAAGTTGCTGAATGGTATGGATGAAGTCTTGGGTAAGGAGTACAAGATGAAAATAAATAAGTCCAAAACAAAAGTAATGGAGTGCAGTTGAACGAAGGCAGGTGATGTAGGAAATATTAGATTAGGAAACGAAGTTTTACAGGAAGTAGATGAATATTGTTACTTGGGTAGTAAAATAACTAACGATGGCAGAAGTAAGGAGGACATAAAATGCAGACTAGCACAAGCAAGGAGGAGCTTTCTTAAGAAAAGAAATTTGCTCACTTCAAACATTGATATCGGAATTAGAAAGATGTTTTTGAAGACTTTCGTGTGGAGCGTGGCATTGTATGGAAGTGAAACATGGACGGTAACTAGCTCAGAAAGAAAGAGAATAGAAGCTTTTGAAATGTGGTGTTACAGAAGAATGCTGAAGGTGAGATGGATAGATCGAATCACGAATGAAGAGATACTGAATCGAATTGGTGAGAGGAGATCGATTTGGCTAAATTTGACGAGAAGAAGAGATAGTATGATAGGACACATCTTAAGACACCCAGGACTTGTTCAGTTGGTTTTTGAAGGAAGTGTAGGTGGTAAGAACGGTAGGGGTAGACCAAGGTATGAATATGACAAACAGATTAGAGCAGATGTAGGATGCAATAGTTACGTAGAAATGAAAAGGTTAGCACAGGATAGGGTGGCGTGGAGGGCTGCATCAAACCAGTCTATGGACTGATGACTCAACACACACATAGAGGTTATATAGCCGAAAGAAGTAAACATCAAGGGGTTGGCAATATTTTGTTGTTTTCGGTGGCAATATCTTCAGCATAACATCTTTGTTTGGAAAACTTGCATCTAGAAGGGTACGATCTGTATGACCTGCCCAGGAATCACACACAATAGGCTCTTTTCATTTGTTACATTTTCGCCAAGGACTGAAGTTCGAAAATGTTTCATGTGTTCTTTAGTCATTTTTCCACTTTTGCGTGCATCCACATGAATGTTTCGTGGACAAGTTGTTTCAAGTTTCTTTAAAATATTTGGACCGAAAGTTCCTTATGTCTCTTGAAAACAGACGTACAACTTGTTTGCTAGTCTGCCTGCCATTGATAAAGCCACATCAATTGTGTAGCTGTGGGTAGAGCAACACACTACATGTCATTTCCTCTCCTCTGTAGGACAGTGTTGATGCTGAAGACATTTCATACTGGTCACTGTTCCAAACATTACCTTTTCCCCACACCCTTCTCTGTTATAAACACAAAGTGTTGTGCCTTCTGACGTCTTCTATGTCCTTACGTTTGACAAATGTAGTAATATGCCTGATGAAATGCCATATTCAGCCTTGAGATGGTCGATAAAGGAAACGGAAGCTTTGAAATTGACCAAGCCAACCATTTTAGCCCCTTCTAGTGGCCACATCTGCAGATGCCAGTAGTGAACTGTAGATCCATACCTCCTTGCACCATCAAATTGCAATATTACATACTCTTTATAGTTTGTAATTGTGACAGTCTTGTTTTCTTTGAAACGAGCAACTGCCCCCCGTTTCCTGGACACATAATTTAGAATTAATGTGCAATTTGATTTACTTTTGATGTACTTATAGTGCTTCATTAGTTTGCTATAGGAATTGAAGGCACAATTGTAATAGTTCTCATAAATGTTCTCTAGTACTCTGTCATCAATATCTTTTAATACACTGGACCTCGTCTTTTTGGGTGGAGAGAGTTCGTACTCACTTTGACTTGACTGTTCCTCTGGAGACGAATGTCGTGTACTTCTTGAAGAGCGACCTTCAGGTTCAGGTACCTCCTGTTCTTGAAAATCCGTATATCTATCCAGCATAACGTCGTGTATTTCTGTGTCATCGGCATTATATTTCTGAATTATTATGTTATATATCCGCAAACTCCATATACTTGGCCCCGATGTTATTTTCATATTCAGCACATCGCAACTTGGTCCCTAATATTTGGACCACATGGTATCACTGCACTGTACACAGTAACTCGCTTGCGAACACTCCAAGAGAACAGCTATACCACTCACGCAACCGGAACACTGGTTAGTGCAGCTACACTATGCCACCGTCTAGTGACGCTAGCAGACAAGTGCGGAGTTTTGCATAGAAATGAAGCACACCACTGTTTTGCTTATGACTGCTTGTTATTCTAAACATGGTTTCGTGCGGTTCCGAGCGTTCAAGGTCAAAGGTGTCCCTTGTCAGTGTATTCTGAGCATTCAAGGTACCTTTACCAGTGTATACTTTAGTTTTGTAGGTGTAGCCAGTGTCGTTGCACACCGTACCTGTATGCCTTACCAGGCATAAATTGTCGGAATGATAAACGACTCTCCATGGAATCACTGATTCATCAACTACAAGGTTTTCACCTGGAGTTTTGATGCTCTTGCAGTTCATATGCATTATATCTAACAGTGACTGAATATTGTGCAACTTTCCTGCTAAAGCATCGTTGGGAACAAAGTGCGAGAATCGAAGTAGTAACTGGAAACTATTTCTTGGCATTGCCTTAACAGCTATACTATTTCCATACACAGAAAACTGGCTCCAGTAATTTGATAATGAAGACATTCTTACGAGACCCATCCACAATCTGAAACCTATAAAAACTTTCATTTCCTCCTTTGTAGTATCTACCCACTCCTTCAAACGACTAGACCGCTTAATATGCATAGACGCTAGTGTTTGATTTGCTTTGAGATTAGTTTGTAGTACCGTCAAATCAAGAACTTCGTCTGTTAGGAACAATTGGTAAAACTCACATGGTGTGGCAGTTATCTATCAATATCTTTGTGTCCCTACACGAGGACCCCAGGCATCATTGTTCACATGATTGTCAACACCATTCACACCAGCAACATCCCTACATATAATATCACTGTCACAGGTGAACAATGTAGTGGAAGTGGAGTGTAAAGTGTGGTAATGTTTTATTTGAAACAACCTAACCTGTACAGTGTAATACTTGTAAATCGTAGTATTCAGTTCTATATTTACTGGAAGTATCCAGAAACTTTTGTTACATAAATTTTTGAACAGGGTGTGTTGCCTTTTGTTGGTTGTGTGTTCTAGAAGGCATTTTCTAACTATTCTGGAAATGGAAGATTCGCGAACGTGCATGTTCGAGAAGTTTACTTAAAGTTTGCGACTGAAAGTAGGAATTGTGATTGGTGAAACTAGGTGGGGATGGGTGGACTCATACATTCTGATTGGCTACTCCAAGGCCAGGGTTTAACTATATATAGAGAGCGAAGCTGCGTTTGTGATAATTCAGTCTGTCTTGTCTTGGCCTGCCTTAGTCTGAAGTTTTACGACGTGTGTGACGCCTCGTTAACGGGATGAGGCACCTTCGGATAAGCACTGTCGAATTCCGTTCCGCCTAAAATTTCCGTAATGTTCGGTTGTTATTTTGTATAGGAGTCTGCCCTAGCCTAACCTAGATTCGCCAAATTAATTATTTATGGCGCCTTAGCTTTTCAGCTGGGCTTGCCTGTTTGTTTTCGAGGCATTCCCATTTCTTGTTTCACTAAATATGTAGATTGTAGTTTAATATTTTTACCTTGCGGTTTGCCTCTGGTAGTTCAGAGTCACTTGATGTACGCTAGAGTTTAGGAGAGTACGTTCACTTCACTGTAAATTGTAATTGCTTTTTACGTTGCTTTTAACCTACTAAATTGCATTGTACAACTGGATTTGTAACTAGATGTATAATTGGTTTGAAGTTTGAAACTTGTAGTGAAGCCATTATCAAAGAACCTCTAAGATATGTGTATCACAGAGCATATAGTTCGTAAGTTGCAAGTTGGTGGTTTGTTTGGAATGTATTTGTAAAATTCATTTGTAAATAACATTTTTCAAATTTAAGGATCATGGCGAATTATTTCGGAAATCGCAACCTAAGCCATGTCCATGCCCTCGGTAGGTCGTAGTTTTTTCCACCTTCCTGGTTTATTGCCCACTAGTTGGCCCTACTGATATTTACGTATTATGTTGTTGTTGGCAGAGATCCGCGTAGTCCAGCTGATGCTTCTCTGAGTGTGTAGTATTTTCTGATATTGTGTAGTTGCTCTTACTCCCCCCCCCCTTTATTGTGCTTAGTGCTTTGTTTTGTGTAACCACTGTAGTAAAGGTTACAATCACTATCAGTATCGCCATCGTCATCCGCATCACTCAATACATCCATCATGCTGTCACTGTCACTGCACTCATCATCACAAACATTATATTCACTGCCATCAACAAATCTTCCTCTCCATCAGTAATTCAAAAATATACACTTCAGTAATTCGCTTACCATTTCTACCAAGATTATTACCAATGTCTTTTTATTCTTATTTTTGCACAACCATTCAAACTGAGTAATAATTCGTACGTAAACGAGCAATAAACAATGTCTAGCGCGCTTTCACTTGTGACAATGACCAGTGGCCAGTCAGTGACTTCGTAAGAATACTGTGGTGCCATATGGTGGCACACAGTAAAAATACATAGCTGGAATAGACCTTGAAGTTCGCTCGTCACGTAGTACCAATTTTACACGCATAGATGTCACAGCTGATTTTCTACGGCGCATCACTTGAAACTCTAACTGTGCCGCCATATGGCGCCACACCATCTCAAATTTGAAGACCAGCGTGACGCCATATGGCGGCACGTGGCACCCAACATGTTAAGGTACAGCCCCAGCATTTGACTGGTGTGAAAATGGGAAACCACACAAAACCATCTTCAGGGCTGCCGACAGTGGGGTTTGAACCCACTAACTCCCGGATGCAAGCTCACAACTGTGCGCCCCTAACCACACAGCCAAATCGCCCGGTAAAAAGAAAGTTTGCAAAATTACATAAAACAGTTCTCTGACAACGTTGTATGTTTTGACAAATCGTTAAACAAATTTGCCCAAAGAGGACAAATGGACTTGTGTGTAAGGATTTGGGAAGTAAATCTTCAAAGGTTTAAAAAAGTATTGGAATAGTGTATTTTTAGGCAGGGCAATTGTAGATCACTTATTAGATAGGTTTATACATGAACTCCCATTACCTTTAGGAAAGATTTTGCAAATATCAATGGATGGGCCGAATGTTAACCTCAATTTTACTTAAAAACTTGAAAATAATTTGCAAGGGCTAAATCCCAAGGGTAAATCTCTTCTTGATATAAGCATATGCAGTTTGCATACAGTGAATGGAGCCGCGAAAACTGGGATCTCCAAAACTGACTGGGACGTTTTACATTGTTACAGATCTCTATACAATCTTCTAAAGACAGCCCAGTTCAGCGTGCTAAATATACAAACAATGAGAACCGCATTTCCTTACAAGTTCACTGCAATAAGATGGTTGGAAAATGGATGCTGTGTTGATCAAGCTCTTAAAATATATGATCACATGGACAAATTTGTGGGGGAAAAAAAAGAAAAAAAAACACATCAATATATTCCAGAAGCTGTAAAGATATTAGGCAAAAATATCTCAAGGATAATTTAATAATAATAATAATAATAATCGTATGGCCTCAGCTACCATGTGCAGACATTTCAATTTGACACCATCTGGCTGTCTGCTCGTCAATTTCGACGTTCCGTTTTACTCTAGGCCCCCACTAGATGGCAGACCGAGTAAACCGAAACTCTCTTGGGCGTCTATGGCTAGATTTAATGAATTTTGTTGGGTAAACACCAAATGTGTCACCAAAGATCTTTTACATGCCGACATCGTACGACATGGGAGTCTCGAATGGACTTTTTTCCGCCCTTCAAAAATCCGACTACCTCTGCCGGGTTTGAACCCGCTATCTTGGGATCCGGAGGCCGACAATCTACCGCTGATCCACCTAATACATATCACATGTGGCTCATGAATTTATATAGACTTATCAGGTACATGCTAAAACCTTTTTTGGACATTTTCAGCCCGTAGACAACCTTAAGGTCAAGGTCTGGGATCTTCAAAGACTTTATCTAGACTCACAGAGCACGCTGATGCTATGCGGAATATTGAACACTTTCACGCATCGCCATGTTGCGGGCGCTTCAGCTTCGAATGCATGGGTAGCACGTGATAATGTTTACAGCCCCATGCATGTTTTCGATTTTAATCATGTGTGTTAGTGGATCTGTTGTAGTATTTTATGCGACGGAGTGATAATATATTGTCAAATATTTTCAAGAAATGTGGGAGTTGATACATTACGGTAGTTAAATTGATCGGCAATATTAGGCATTAAGTTAGGCCTTACGTGTGAAATAGAAAGGTATTCACGAATGTGAATTCGTGTGCAGCCTTTAATTGTACAGATTGTTATCAGAAGGGATCTGGTATTTCTTTTCACATACGAGTAGAAATTGAACTGTTATAAAATAACTTAATTGCCATAATCGAGAACTGAACAGGTTATAGGGTGGATGATTCAGAGCAAAAGGACATGAAATTTAGAATTTTTAGACTTTTTCTTTTTCTTGCTTGCCCTTTTCCAATTCATCAGGGATAATTGTTTGGAACCAAACAGCTGTTCTGGAAAAGATTACGTGATTTTCATACAGACTGTGTAGACCTACCGTTATTACAAATTTGATAAACCTGGGCCTAGAATCCATAAGACATGATTGATAAAGCTTGATATAACGCTTTTAATATTAGGGTAAAGTACTGCTTCAAATTAATATCAATTATCTGAAAAATGATTTATTATTATCGTATGTCTTAAGTTCTCAATTTTTTTACACTTGCTTTATAATACAAGAATACAATTGTTAATACGGTATTCCATAAAAATAAACATGAAAATCGACAGCCTGTTTCCAGTCATTCGACCGGTTCAGGAATGGAATGACAATATAAAGTCTAAATAAGGCTCATTATAAACTTGTCAATCCTAGTCTGTATTAGAAAACGCTAATCGGAATAACTGTTTAACTATGATATTAATCTTCTTGCAAGTGTTTAACATTCAACTTCATTTTTTTCTGGTGTAAATCATGGTGCCCATATTCGAGAAAAATTAGAATGCACTTTCAATTTTTATTTGTGCTCAGATAATGTTAATTCAGATTGAGTTTGTAAAAGCAGTAATACCAGTATTTAAAAATATAATATTATGAGGAGGATTTCACATCTTAAATTATAACTGTCTTACTTAAGCCTAAACGACTCAGAGAAACTCAGACTAACCCCCGACATTTATTCAATTTTAAGAAATACACAATAGAGGCAGACTAGCGCCAGTGTGATCAATGTCAGGCAGCATTTACCTAAGTCCAAATCACATAGAAATGACAATTTAACTTCTACTAATCCAATTATGTTATTTCATATCCGAACCAAACCAAACCCCATGGCCTACGAAGCAACCGCTGCTCAGCCTGAAGGCCTGCACGAAGTGTCGTGTGGTCATCACGACTAATCCTCTCAGCCGTTATCTTACCGTCAGATAGTACCGCACCAGCTCGATAGCTGCAGTCGCTTAAGTGCGGCCAGTATTCGGGAGATAGTAGGTTCGAACCCCACTGTCGACAGCCCTGAAGATGGTTTTCCGTGGTTTCCCATTTTCACACCAGGCAAATGTTGGGGCTGTACCCTAATTAAGGCGACGGCCGCTTCCTTCCCAGTCCTAGCCCTTTCCTGTCCCATCGTCGCCATAAGGCATATCTGTGCCGGTGCGACGTAAAGCCTATAGCAAAAAAAAAGTACCGCAATCACGTAGGCTGAGTGGAATTCGAACCAGCTCTCAGATCCAGGTAAAAATATCTGACCTGACCGGTGATTGAATCCCGGGCCACAGGGCAAGAGGTAGACACGCTACCCCTACACAGCGGAGCCGACATTTCATATTGAGAAAATGACCCAAAAAAATGCATCCGATCGTTTTAGAAAGATTTCTGCAGTCGTGTACGTTTTAAACAATATGTTCAGAGAATTGAGTAAAACTTGCTGTAATGACTTATAAAAGAGGAATCACCTTTCATAGAAAGATTTTATTTCACAAGTTTCCTTTTTGTTGATATTGAAGATTATTGCTATCGGTAGAGGAGTTTGTAAATATTTAATGTGCCCTCCAGTCTGCTAAGAGACAGGCAATTTTTATCTCACAGTATGTAATCGTACTTTAGTTGTAGACTGCTGACATTTGAACATGTCTTCATATTTTCAATAAATCAAAAGTGTAGAGTCTGGATCTGTTCCGAATGTTCAATAATAATGTTATTTGTTTTACGTCCCACTAACTACTCTTTTACGGTTTTCGGAGACGCCTCCGAATGTTCAAACAAAACAGTTACAACATGAGCGCCATTATCATTTATGAGGTACCCGTAGGCCTGTATACTGTTCTTTCTGTTTTCGGGGACTGAAATTCAAATAGATATGTGTTTATTTATATATATTTATTGTAGTAGTGTATTTTTTAGTCTTCTTATTCAGTCTCGAGAGGTTTTTAAAAAAAAATTATGTGCGCCACCTATGGGCTATCTAAAGGATTTGTATAGATTGTTCAGTTTTTAATACAGAAGTACCTTTTAATATTATGACTGCCTTGACATTATGTATATTTATTGCGTGTGTACACGGTAGTCGGTATAGGCTGTCATTAATTTACTAATGCGGGTGTTTTCATATGTGCGAAATGTAACTTCATGCATGAATTCCATACAACCTCCTCGTCAAGATGAAGAGCGTCCGCAACATGGCGGTACGCGCATGGACATGACTTCCCCCGTCACACGCTTCTGCGCAGCCAGCGGTGTGGGACCTTGGGGATCTTATGTAACCATATATATAGTATGAAATATGGAACGTTAATGTGACATAGTAATAACCTCTTAAAATTAACATGCCACAACAATATTTTAAAATGTGAACAATACATAAATGTGAGCGACATAAATTAATGGTATTTTAACACAATTAAAACTTGTCAGTCCTATTCTGCCTGATTTTGGGGGTAGGCTGTTGCTTCACGTCCGTAGGTTTAACCTCAGAGTGCCCTACACGTGACACCTGGGTGGTGCTAAGAAAGCAACAACACTGGCAGCCAGACAATCCTTGAGATCTCCTGGCTTAAAACATCACAATGACAAGACTTCATGGAAAAAGTCCTTATAAGGACCAACAACAATATAGGAACCTAGGTCGAAGTATTCAAATAATGCAGATCAACATAGAAGGGCTAAGCAGATCAAAGTGTCAGTTTTTATCAAGACTCTCTCTGGAAAACAATACTGATGTAATTGCTTTGCAGGAAACTCACGTAGCAAACGAAGAACAATTGCGTACCAGAGGTAAAATACCAGGTTATGAACTTCTAGGTGCAACATTCCATCATGCATATGGAAGTGCAACATATGTACGAAATACAGTAGAGAATGCTTCCTTGATCTCCACAAGCACAAGAGATGATGTCCATTCCCTTGTAGTCAAGATAGGAGATGTTACAGTCATCAATAACTATAAACCTCCTGCCACCACATGGCCAGCACATGTCATTCAACCATACCCTCACCCAACTGTCTATCTAGGTGATTTTAACAGTCATCATGAGCAATGGGGACACTTCAACTTAGTGGGCTGAAGAGCACAATTTCCATCTTCTTTATGACTCTAAAGATCGGCGTACTTTCAGATCAGCTGCTTGGAGGAGAGAGTATGAGAGAGAGTATAATCCTGATTTATGCTATGTGTCTACCGACTACAACACCATACCTCTACCAACCATGCGAAGAGTTCTTCCTGATTTTCCCTTTAGCCAACATCGACCAGTTGTAGTGGAAATTGGAATTAAAGTTCCAATAGTATCATCAATTCCTCATCCACGCTGGAACTTTCAGAGAGCAAATTGGATTGGGTACTATGCTGAACACCTTGATAAGTGCCTAGGATGGATTCCACCTGTAAAAGACAACTACGAGAGATTTATTGGTGCTATAAAAAGCACAGCAAAGAAGTTTATACCTAGAGGCTACCGAAAGGAATATATCCGGGCAATAATTCCATTGTGGAGATGTATCTCCCGTATGCAGTTATCAGACTGTGCCTCTTATAATAGGCTTCTGATAAGTTCACCTGCATGCACCCCAGCATCAGTGGGTAGGGTCTGACACAGCCCACTCTGATGAGCCTAGTGTCAGACCTAAGACGAAACGCTGGTTAATAGAACAAACACCCGAAAAGCCTTACATCTGATCTGTTTTTGACAAGCTCTATTGGTGAAAAATATCTAATTCCCTCCATGGGATAAGAATTTTCCAATGGAGATTACAACCGAATCCAAATAAAAGTGAGGTTACACGTTTACACCTTAGCAACAAAATGGCCAATCATGAACTGAAGGTTCAGTTTGAGAACACTTGTCTTGCCCACAACAGATATCCACAATATCTAGGGATTATTCTTGACAGAACTCTGTCCTTCACGAAGCATCTTCACAATACGGCTGCTAAGTTACGATCAAGGAACAACATCTTACAGAAGCTGTGTAGAACCACCTGGGGATCATTAGCATCTACTCTACGGTCTTCAGCTCTTGGTCTTGTGTACTCTGCTGCAGAATACTGCTCATCGATATGGCTGAACAGCAGTCACACCAAATTAATTGACACTCAGCTGAATCACACTATGCGTATGATATCAGGGACAATTAGATCTACTCCCACTTTCTGGCTACCTGTTCTATCCCATATTCCACCACCTCACCTCCGTCGAGACAGTGCTCTCCTATGACATTATAAGAAAATAACTAACAACAGTCAGTTGCCAACCCATGGTGACATGAATGATGTTCTTATTAACAGGCTAAAATCAAGACGCCCACCTGTTAGAACAGCCAGAAACCTAGCAGACGCTAACTTTAATCTGTTTCAGGCCTGGAAGCAAGTATGGATATCCAGTGCTCCATCAGAGTATCACTATAACCTGTAAATACTTTAAACTGTAAATATTATGTATTACCATTGTATTTATATATAATGTGATGTGTTAGCCATACGCTAATTATAAATAATAATAATAATAATAATGCCCGATTTTAAAAAAATGTCCAAAACAAAATGGATCTTCATCTAACATGAGGACCATTAGGATAACAATGGTCTTGGGTAAAGAGTATATTCATCCAAGGGCTCATTTGACCCACATATATCATTTATTTAATCTTGACTAAACCAATGTTGAAATGTGTTGTCAATCACGAATGGAGACTTAAAACCGATTGTTTTATGTAGAATGGATAAGATTGTTTAAAACTACATTCAATTTTGTTGTGAATGAAAATATAAGCGTCTTGGTTTCCTGTCAAATGTGTTGACAATGAATTGTGAATAGGCTGCTTCTTAGTTTTGGGCTGCTGCTTAATTGTGATGGAACGTCCTAGACACTTAAAAACAGTCTTGTGAGAATAATCATTCCCATTCATGTGTTACTTGGCCTTGGGAGGGATTTTAAGATTATCTGTAATGAAGCAAAAAAGAAATTTTAATCGACAAATTAGAGCATGCGTTGTGACAAAAACCAATTAAAATAATACCCCCCGAGTGTAAAGTGACTTACTCGTTCAATTCATACTAAGTGGATCTATCTGTTCTGGCAGCACCTGCTTGTCTAACTTTTCTACTTCTGGTGTTATATCGATGCGATAATGGAGGGGCGGGGCGTGGAGGGAGAGGGGGGGTAGGCTGGTCTTTGGACATATGTGCTATGGCTGGAGGAGAGTTTCTAGAAGTGGCGGGGGTGGGCCTAACGTTTGGCGTGGTGGATGAAGCATTTGAGTGAGGAGATTTAAACACATAAGGGATTTTGTTCTGATTTGAATTCACAATACAAATTAACCTAGGTGTCAATTCGTACAAAGGATTTTTAATTTCAGTCACATCGTTAAGATTATGATTTTATTATAGGCCTGGTCCAAAAAAATGTGTAAATTTTCCAGTTTGTTCATTAATTTCCCTTTACCTATTCTTCTAATTATAGTAAGATCTCTCTCTGTAGATGTAAAGTGATGTCTCGTTTCTCTCATATGCTGGCTCATCGCCGATACTTGTTATGTTTATGGGCATTATAATGTTCTAAATATCTTGTGTAAAAGCTCTGCCCAGTTTGACCCATATAAGAAAAATCACATTGTGTACAAGTTAGTTTATATACGCCAGACCTTCAATAATAACTGCTATTGTAATTGACCTTATTGTGGTTAAAAAATATGTTTTGATTAGTATTAACTGTCTTGAAAGCTATATTAATACAGTATTGTGCTTCTATAAGGTATTTGCGATCTGATGGACGGCTGGGTTATCGCATGAAAATGTGGGGAAACTAGTTTTTGTAGGTTTGTCCGGGACGAGATTAGTGGACAATTTAATTTTGATTTTATTGATTAAACAATTAACCATATCAATTTTAAACCCATTAACTTGAGCAGGATTCCTTATATATTTTAGTTCAGTTTTTAAATTGTTAGGAGAAAGAGGAATTTTATAAGCTCTATAAATTAAACTATAGAAAGGGGCTTGTTTTTGGGTCTTGGGGTATAGGGATGAATTCTTAATAGTTAAGGGAGAGTGTGTAGGTTTCCTGCATATTCGAAAATCGAAGGTATTATGTACGCGTGTAACCATTAAATCTAAAAAATTTAAGGAATTCTTGACCTCGTACTCTTTAGTAAACTAAACATTGGGTTCAATTTTGTTTAAAGACTCCAATATCTCGTCACTATTAGTGATATCTTTCACGATGACTGCGAAAGTATCGCCTACGAACGTAAGCCATAAACATATGCCTTTTATCTGTGTTATAATTTTTGTGTGTTCTGTTGAACCCATATAAATGTTGGCTAGAATGCCAGAAAGAGGGTCACCCATCGCTAAGCCTTTTTGCTGGTAAAACTTTCTATTGAAAGACAAATAGTTATTGTTTAAGACAAAATTTAAGATCTTCATAAATTCTTCGTTTTCCAGCTTACTAAGGCCACTGTGTCTATTGATATTATCAATGATGATTCTTACAGTTTCTTTGGTAGGAATATTTGGGTACATGTTTACGAGATCATAGGAGCACATAGTGTGACTGAGCTGCAGGTTAAAATTATTTAAAATTTCACAAAAATTAACTGAATTTTTTAAGGGCTATTTATTATTGAAAACATTATGCTTTTTTAGAAAACCATGGATGAATTTTGATACTTTATAGGTAGGGCTGTTTCTACAATTTATGATAGGGCGTATTGGACTGTCCTTCTTATGAATCTTGGGTAAGGCTCTGGCTGTCCGTAAACCAGGGTTCGCATTAAAAAGTTTTTGTTGCTCCTCTTCATTGAAAAGAAAGTTGGAACTTTTTATCAAAGTTCTTAGATTTTGCCAGCTTCTTATGGTTGGATCTTTGTTGACTATTGTATAAATTTTGTCCTTAAAAAATGTCTCTGTTTTTATATGTACGTGTGTTTATCTAATAGAACTATGGATCCTCCTTTATCCGCTTCTCTAACAATAATGTTATTGTCATCTATTTTTGTTTTCACATTCTGGATTAATTTTTTGTGGTTGAAATCAAAATTTGCATTTATTTCTTCCGCTAAGAATCATCAACGATAATATCAATAAACACAGTGGCCTTAGTAAGCTGGAAAACAAAGAATTTATGAAGATCTTAAATTTGTCTTAAACAATAACTATTTGTCTTTCAATAGAAAGTTTTACCAGCAAAAAGGCTTAGCGATGGGTGACCCTCTTTCTGGCATTCTAGCCAACATTTATATGGATTCAACAGAACACACAAAAATTATAACACAGATAAAAGGCGTATGTTTATGGCTTACGTTCATAGACGATACTTTCGTAGTCATCGTCAAAGATATCACTAATAGTGACGAGATTTTGGAGTCTTTAAACAAAATTGAACCCAATGTTTAGTTTACTAAAGAGTACAAGGTCAAGAATTCCTTAAATTTTTTAGATTTAATGGTTACACGCGTACATAATACCTTCGATTTTCGAATATACAGGAAACCTACACACTCTCCCTTAACTATTAAGAATTCATCCCTTTACCCCAAAAACCCAAAAACAAGCCCCTTTCTATAGTTTAATTTATAGAGCTTTTAAAATTCCTCTTTCTCCCAACAATTTAAAAACTGAACTAAATTATATAAGGAATCCTGCTCAAGTTAATGGGTTTAAAATTGATATGGTTAATTGTTTAATCAAAAATCCTTTGTACGAATTGACACCTAGGTTAATTTGTAGTGTGAATTCAAATCAGAACAAAATCCCTTATTTGTTTAAATCTCCTCACTCAAATGCTTCATCCACCACGCCAAACGTTAGGCCCACCCCCGCCACTTCTAGAAACTCTCCTCCAGCCATAGCACATATGTCCAAAGACCAGCCTACCCCCCCTCTCCCTCCACGCCGCGCCACTCCATTACCGCATCGATATAACACCAGAAGTAGAAAAGTTAGTCAAGCAGGTGCTGCCAGAACAGATAGATCCACTTAGTATGAATTGAACGAGTAAGTCACTTTACACTCGTGGGGTATTATTTTAATTGGTTCTTGTCACAACGCATGCTCTAATTTGTCGATTAAAATTTTTTTTTTGCTTAATTACAGATAATCTTAAAATCCCTCCCAAGGCCAAGTAACACATGAATGGGAATGATTATTCTCACAAGACTGTTTTTAAGTGTCTAGGACGTTCCATCACAATTAAGCAGCAGCCCAAAACTAAGAAGCAGCCTATTCACAATTCATCGTCAACACATTTGACAGGAAACCAAGACACTTATATTTTCATTCACAACAAAATTTAATGTAGTTTTAAACAATCTTATCCATTCTACATAAAACAATCGGTTTTAAGTCTCCATTCGTGATTGACAACACATTTCAACATTGGTTTAGTCAAGATTAAATAAATGATATATGTGGGTCAAATGAGCCCTTGGATGAATATACTCTTTACCTAAGACCATTGTTATCCTAATGGTCCTCATGTTAGATGAAGATCCATTTTGTTTTGGACATTTTTTAAAATCAGGCAGAATAGGACTGACAAGTTATAATTGTATTAAAATACCATAAATTTATGTCACTCACATTTATGTATTGTTCACATTTTAAAATATTGTTGTGGCATGTTAATTTTAAGAGGTTATTACTGTGTAACATTAACATCCATATTTCATACTATATATGGTTAAATAAGGTCCCAGACCTTGACCTTAAGATTGTCTATGGGCTGAAAATGTCCAAAAAGGGGTAAAACATGTAGGCCTACCTGATAAGTCTATATAAATTCCTGTAGATTTAAACCACATTGAAAGTGGTATGTATCGAATAGGTGCCTTTATTAAATTATCCTTGAGATATTTTTGCCTAACGTCATTTTCAATAGAGAACAATTATGAGAGTTGTTACTTGTACTTGTTACTTGTAAAAAGCTGTAAAGAATCAAATACTTAAGGCAAAATTAAGTGCTTTTAGAAGTTTTTTGCCAGATGTTGAACCTTTCCACAGAAGTTTTCAAAGTCAGAAACCTATGTTGCCTTACCTTTTAACATCACGTGAAGAACTTACAAAAAACACAATGATGAGATTTGATAAGTCTGAAAAGATACGTGGTGCAAGTACTTCCCAAAAGTTAATAAATTTAGGCTTACACAATAGTGCAATCTGCTATCAATAGAAAAAAGTGGGTACTGGTTATGCTGCAAGAACTTACGGAAACAGGTTAAATGTTCTGAAAAAGAAAAAATTAATTTGAATAATGAGTTGAAAAATCTCTTGATCACCACGCTACAAAAACTCAGAGAGAAAAGTAATGTAAAATCACATTTAACACGAGGTCTCACTGCCCGAGACCCTAAAATGATATTGCTCAAATCCAGTTTGGCTATGGAAAGGATTGATGTCATTCTTGAGATCTTGCAAAGCCATACAAGAATATGTGAAATATCACAATTCTGTTTGCTAATCGAGGAAGCTCAAAACAATGCAGCAATCAACAAACAAATTAATGACTTCATTTCTAAAAGAACGGATGACTTGGGTTTGGATTAATTTTATTACAATCTTTTAGGAGAAGATCTCAGGTCTGCAATGAAGCTTTGTTTCATTTTATCCCATGGTAATGCATTTGTTGAGGTCTTTTAGCATGAGAAGCAAATGCTTGTTCACCCATATTACTAAATTTGAACGATTTAAGACACACTTTACAAAATGCGTAAGTTGTATCATTTACCAATATGTCCAACCAACCTCTCAATTCGGAAAATACTTTACTGTCTAGCCAAAGATTAATAAAGTGCACACTGCTTGTTAGCCTTTGTAATGAGTTTCAAGCAAGCATTCTAGAACCAACTGTAACATACGGACTAGAAACACTGGCAACTAATATGAGACAAGATCCAAGCAGTAGAAATGAAATATTTAAGAACATTGGTTAAAAAGACAAGAAGAAATAGAATTCAAAATATTAAAATCAGAGAAGAGCTAAATATAGAACCATTAGTACAGAACCTATAGAAAGCAAGACTGAGATGGTTCAGACATGTAAAAAGAATGGGAAACGAATGGGTAGCAAGAAGGGATTTGGAAAGAGAAGTTAAGGGAAAGAGACCAGTTGGAGGATCAGAAGGTGGATGGATCAGATTTGGAATTACATTGAAGAAGATGGATTGGATGTGGTGGAAGTAATGGAGCAGGAAAAGTGGAAGGACAGAAAGGAGTGGAGGAGGCTCGTAAACCACACCTGGGCGACTGGAGTGGGACATTGATGATGATGGTGATGATTCTAGAACTGAAATTTAAAATTAATAACATAAAATGGTTGAAATGACACAAGGGCACAATGAAAATTGCAGAATTGTTCCACAATTATTTTGAAAAAATACCTGAAAAATAAATGCTTTCATAGCCTGGGTTATGATAGACTAGAGCATAAAAATATCTTCTCAAATCCATTAATGGGGAAGATTTTCCTGACTTTCCAGGTTTTTGTTTGTCCAGATATGCTTTCTCTCTCACCACTGACTCCCAATTCCAGCCTCTTGTCTCCACATTATCTCTTCGTAGGCGCTGGGCTGAGTGGCTCAGACGGTTGAGATGCTGGTCTTCTGACGCCAACTTGATAGGTTCGATCCTGGCTCAGTCCGGTGGTATCTGAACGTGCTCAAATACGTCAGCCTCGTGTCGGTAGATTTACTAGCACGTAAAAGAACTCCCACGGGGCTAAATTCCAGCACCTTGGCGTCTCCAAAACGCGTAAAAGTAGTTAGTGGGACGTAAAGCAAATATTATTATTATCATCTTGCTTGGTCTTCCCAATGGCCTTCTTTCTTCAACCATTCTTTCCAGGCATTCATGCGGTGTTCTTGTGCCAGACATTCGCTTTACAATGATCATATTTTTGGAGAGAATACGATGGTGAAGGCTCTTTCAACACCACCCTAGCCGGCACACTGGAAGGGTTCTATGATCATGATGATATATATAATAATAATAATAACAATAATAATAATAATCGTATGGCCTCAAGTACCGTGTGCAGACATTTCAATTTGATGCCATCTGGCTGTTTGCTATGTATAGTATTGTAAAGGTGGAATTTCCTCAAAGGACCATAATACTTGCAATATTTTCTGCGTATCACGTTTGCTATATTTAATAAAGAATCGCATCCAATGATTGAATATACCTACATGTATTTTGATTTATGTTAGGTTTATCACTCCATAAGAACTCCAAATACAGGGCGAGTTGGCCATGCGGTTAGGAGCGTGCAGCTGTGAGCTCGCATCCATGAGATAGTGGGTTCGAACCCCACTGTCGGCAGCCCTGAAGATGGTTTTCCATGGTTTCTCATTTTCACACTAGGCAAATGCTGGGGCTGTACCTTAATTAAAGCCACGGCCGTTTCCTTCCCATTCCTAGGCCTTTCCTATCCCATCATCACCGTAAGACATATCTGTGTCAGTGCGATGTAAAGCAACTAGCAAAGAATGGGAAAAAAAACTCCAAAAACCAAAAAAATCTTACCAAATCTTAGCTGTTATATAGAATAGTCAAATTTACAAAGTAATGATGTGTGTTGAAAGAGGGTTAGTTTTCTAGGATTAATGTATTTATTTAGGCTACAGTGTTCTCCCTGAAAATTTTTGTCAGCTGGGTTGCAGGAATGAGTAGCCGAGCGGGGAATACTATGTAAACATATGAATGTGATCAAATTTCAATGTATTCTCCTCAGAGCATTAACAATAGTATCAGGTAAACATTAATTGCAAAATTGAACTATTTTAGTGTTATTACCACGAACCTAATACAGAGTATTTTGAACTTCTGGTATTCTACTGCTCGTTCATAATCATCTAACACCGGACCTTGCCACTCGGTTGCTGTGGAGTGCCATACGGGTTTGTGATTTCCGCACTAATCCAAACACCACTCACTCACGGCATTTCGTGATATTCAAGCTAAACATTTAGACTCCGATGTAATTGACGCAATTATGCTGACAATAACGAAGATTTATCATTTAAATACTGTAAATAGTTTTTTTTTTTAATTTGGAGCACCTAATGACTCAAATATGTATTAATAATGTGTAATTAGCACATACCTAGGTTATGTTAGCCAGGTGGTCCTAGGGAGAACACTGGAGCTTGCCAATAATATTTTAGAAACGTTGCAAATGCTTACAAGCCACAATTAATAATGTTACAGAATTACAAAACTCAAAGTTTGGAAACTACACAGCTTAACAGAGTTTTTTAATAATGTTATTTGCTTTATGTCCCACTAACTACTTTTATGGTCTTCGGAGACGCTGAGGTGCCAAAATTTAGTCCCGCAGGAGTTCTTTTACATGCCAGTAAATCTACCGACACGAGGCTGACGTATTTGAGCACCTTCAAATACCACCGGACTGAGCCAGGAGTGAACCTGCCAAGTTGGGGTCAGAAGGCCAGCGCCTCAACCGTCGGGAGCAACCTTAACAGAGTTTAACCTTAGTTTCTTTGTCCCTAAAAAAAAAAATGACCAATGTTCTCTTTGTGAATCTTGGAAAAATTCAATTGATAAGGAGACACTGCAGGAGAGAAATGTGAGCTTAGTAGACAGGCCAAATGTATAGATTCTAATCAAACCAAACAGAATAAGCATATTACAGCTTGCTGTAAACATGGGTAGTGCCAGAGGTCATTGCTTTGTTTGGCATGAAGTTCAAGCCAAATGTGGCTCTAATGAAATTGGATCCTGTTTAAATGATTTTCTAAGGAAAAACAGTCTTGGAAAGCCCATTGATTTTTAATCTGATAATTGTACAGGAAAAAATAAATTTATAGCTTCCTTATACATGTATCCAGTCATGTTATACAAGATTACCCGTCAGTCGTTAACATTTATTAACTGGCTACACGCAGAATGAGGGAGGTAACATGCATTGAGCACTAAAGGGAGAACCTAGCGGGCGACAGTGATACAGACATCGAAGAAAACTGGCGATTCATTTCAAATAAATGAAATTAATACAGAGGATCTGAAATATTTAGCTAACTCCTGGATCTAATTTCAATAAAGACGAAAATGGTGAAAAGGTCATTTGGAATTGCATTAAGAAAGCACCTTAATCAATCAAATAAAAAAAATCTGTTTTCAGGATAATGAATACAATGTTAACAATATTGGCACCGGCAGCAGGGAAACCTGGTTCACATGTACTCGTTTCCGCCTATCACTGTTGCAAAGGAAAAAGATCCTTTAGCTCTGTGTCAAGGAAATTTTATTAATTCACAGTACCATGACTTACAGTTTCTGCTGAGGTACAGGATAACAATGAATAATTAACTGTAGGCCATAGTTTAAGTGGTGACTGGAGTGGGACACTGATGATGATGAGTTTGAGTTAAAAATTTAATAGAGAAGTCTGTGTATAAGTTCGAATAAATTTCATGGTTTTGGTATTTTTTTCTAATTAATTACTGTATTCATTATAGAACCCATTATTATGTTTGTTTTCTAGCTAAATGTTGTATTCAATTTAAAATTCATTACTATGTATGTTTTCAAATGGAAAATGGGACTTTCTTTTAGTGATTAACATTTGGAGATAACTACAATAATTTATGTAGATGTACAGTAGAATCTCGCTCATCCGACCTGCGCTTATCCGACATTCCGTGTTATCCGACACTGCTAGACTTAATTTGAACTTTTGGTGGAGACTAAATTCAGGCACACCCGCTGTGGAGAGTGCGACCATGGGACAAGCACTGGCCTGATCGCTGGCGGTAGGACCGTTTTTTTTCTCAAGGACAGGTGCAGTGAGTCTTCAGTCATTGTTCATTGTATTACTAGTTGGGTGCGGATGTTATAGTTTTCATATCCTCTGTGAGTATTGCGAGTAAATGGAAGAAAGTGATTGTTTCTATGGAAGACAAGTTGAATGCATTAAAGAGACTGGACAAAGGGGAAATTCTTCAAAATGTGGCTTCAGATTATGGTGCTGGATATGTTACAGTGGGAGACTGGAAAAAACAGAGGGAAGAAATTGGAAAGTGGCGCTCTACCAGAGCAGACAGAAACAATGAAAAAATGTGAGTACGAAAAAGTAAGTGAAGCACTATTTCTTTGGTTATCTCAACACCGGGAAAAGGGCCTGCCAATATCTGGCCCCATTCTGCAGGAAAAGGCTGTGCATTTCCAGAAGGAGTTTAATGAAGGGGACACTAATTTACCTGCCAGTGCTGAGTGGCTTGATTGGTGGAAAAAACGGTACGGCATTAGGCAGCTTAATATCTGTGGAGAAAAGTTTCTTCTCGTAAGACATCTGGAATGTTTTCGTTCAATACTGCATGTACTCTACAATTTAATTGATAATTCAATAAATGGAGTACCGTAAAACATGTCATTGTTTTATTTATTTATTGTCTTGTTTTATATGGCGAGACTCAGGCTATGAAGCCTGCTATTCTGTCCGACCATACATACACCTACATGAAGAGTTAAATATACACTAAATTATCTACTGTTTAATATCGTAAGGTAGCAATTAAATGTTTTAATTAATGTAATACTTAGCTATGATCTAATCCTACTATGTTATAAGAAATTATTATTATCCATTAACCAGGTTTGACAGAGTTTCTTAAAGCGGAGGTGGTTTGACACGCTCCTAATTTCAGCAGGTAGGGAATTCCAAATTCGGCTGGCGGCGACTATAAATGATCTACTGTAGCCAGTTGAGCGGTGAATGGGAATGCTTAGTACTGCGGTGGATGATGATCTGGTAGGAATACTAGAAGGTGATGCTAGGTAATGGAATTGTGTGGCAAGATATTCAGGTGTGTTAAGGTTCAGTATACGATGTAACAGGGAAAGAGTGTGTAAATTTCGTCGCTCTCTTAAGCATAGCCATGAAAGCCTAGAAAATGCGGGAGAAATATGGCTAAACCTTGGGATATCTGAAATAAATCGAACACATGCGTTATGTGCCTTTTGGAGCTTGTTGGAAAGTAAGGCATTCAGGTTACTGTATATTACGTCACAGTAGTCGAATATTGGCATTACCATACTTTGGATAAGCAGTTTTCTTACATTTTGGGAGAGTAAATCTCTGAGTTTTTTAAGGGAATGTAAGGAATAAAACACTCGCTGACATATACCTGTTACATGATCGTTCCAACTAAGGTTTTTATCCATTATCATCCCTAAGTTTTTAACTGTCTCTTTGAATTGTAACTGAGTGCCTCTTAATGTTACTGAGTGGGAATGGATGTCTGTGAGTCGTGCATGGGTTTTTTGGGTAGCTAAAAGAATACACTGCGATTTTTGGGCATTGATTTTTAGTGCATGGTCATCGGTCCACCTACATATTCTTCGTAGGTCGTCGTTCATATTATTTATTGCAGTCGGTAAGTCACGAGGATGTGCATGTGTATATATCTGTATGTCGTCTGCGTACACATGATATTGACAATGTTTAATTACTTGTGTTAGTCCTGAAATGAAGATCGAAAATGGGAGTGGCGCTAGCACTGACCCCTGATGTATTCCAGTCTCTACAGATTGCCATGAAGAGAAATTTTCACCTGTAGATACACACTGCCGGCGATCAGAGAGATAGGAATACATCCAGGATAGTGTGCTTTGTGAGAAATTAAGAGCACGTAATTTTGCTATTAGTATGTCCGTGTCAATGCAGTCGAAGGCCTTACTAAGGTCTAGAAGAGTTAAAACAGTAACTTCTCCCTTATCTATAGCTACTCGTATGTAGTTTGTAACTTTAAGCAGTGCAGTAGTTGTGCTATGATTGCTTCTAAAACCAGACTGGTATTTGTCAAGAAGCATATTGTTATTTAAATATGCGGTTATTTGTCTGTGAACTATTTTCTCCAAAATTTTGGACTGAAATGGTAAAATGCAAATGGATCGAAAGTCTTTGGGTTCCACGGGATTGTTGGTCTTGGGGAGTGGGCGAACAATTGCATATTTCCAAAGGGAAGGGAATATGCCGGTTATCAGTGAGGTATTTATGATGTGGGTTAGAGTTGGTAGGATTACATCTAGAGTTTTTAACAGTAACTGTGGAACAATCTCGTCACATCCTGTCGCAGTTGTCTTTATTGATCGTGCAATTTGTCTCACTTCTGTAGGAATTACGAGGGAAAAATATAACTGTTCTCCTCCGTTGTTAGTATTGCCATTGTGTAGAATTTTGTTAATCGTCTGTTCTTTTGTTGTCTCGTCAATGTTAACGGGTCTTGTAGTAAAGTATTGGTTTAAATCATCCAGTGATATTTTAACGTCAGCAGTATGCATTTTATTTCCACCTGTACCCATTTTTTTAACGGTTTTCCAGATTGTTGTCGCGTTTCGGGTTAGCAAAATGTTCTGCGAGTGTCTTATTTTAGCATTCCTTACGGCCTGTGTGGTTCTGTTACGAAGGGTCTTGTACAGGTCAAAATCGTTTGGTATTTGGCTAGTTTTAAATTTTCTGAAAGCTTTGTCTCTCTCTGTCATTAAGTCTCGTATTTCCTGCGTCATCCATAAAGCCGCAGGACGTGTTACACGAGCAGTGCATTTTGGCGTGTGTTTCTTAAGAAGAGCTAGCAGTTGTGTGTTTAAGAACTCCACTTTATCATCTATATTATCTAAAATATGGACATTACGCCAAGGTATGTTTGCAGCATCTTCTAATAGGGCTTTGTTATTTATACTTTTTAGATCTCGGAATGTAATTAATTTAGGTCTGTACTTGGGGCATTTAAGTGAATAAGCTAAATAAATTAAGTCGTGATTGGATAGTCCGCAAGCAGACATTTGCCCGTGGGTCAGTACTCTGTTAGGGTTATTCGTCACAATTAAGTCCAGTAATGTATGTGACGTGGCTGTGTGATGTGATTTAAATATGTTGATTAGTTGTTTAGTCTCAGTCATTTTGTCGTTAAGGATGTCAGTATTGAGGTCTCCTAGTAATAAAACATGCTCATACCTGGGTAGGAGGTCAAGTAAGATGTCTTCAACGTCGGTGATGTATCCAATCTTTGGTGGGCGATACACAACACTCAGTAAGCACTTTACACCTAAAGCCTCAATTTCAATGAACATGAACTCGGGCCTTGCGCAGTATTCACTAGTTGTTTTGTAAATTACTTTATATTTTAGGTTGTTCCTAATATACATAGCTACTCTGCCGCCGGTTTTACCTGTGCGATCATTTCGGATCAAGGTATAATTTTCGAGGTGGACAAGAGAATCTGACAACCACGGTTTCATCCAGGTTTCCCTGTTCATGACGATGTGAGGGTTGACATTAGCAATAATGTTAGAGTTCGTGGAAGTGAGGAATTAGACTTTTGAACGTTAGCATGTACTACCTGTAAGGAATTTGGAAAGTTGTTAAAAGCATTTGTAAGCGGATTAGTACTAGGGGGCTGTGTAGGTATGGGAGCGGAGATTCCGCTCAGCTGACCACCAATAACCTTGCCGAAAATAGAAGCATGTTCAGCACTCTCGCTTTGAGTTGCCAACCTGTACGCTATCTTGCCTAGTTATTATATGTAAATCTAATGAAGATATAATCTAAAAGTAATAGTTTGAATAGTAATTATAGTCTAGTAATTAAAAGTCTAGTGTCTAAGTTAGTTAAAACTGTAAAATGTGTAGTGTCATGTTAGTTTCAGTCTGTCGGTTTATTTGATCCTGTCCAATTCCGCTCGGCTTGACACACGATATTTCACACCATTGTGTTTCACAATAATCGTACCGTCTATTGTCCAACAATTGGACACAGAAAATCTAGTGATCGCTTCTTGCAACAGTTTCATCCTGATTGACGTGAGGTCTTCTCTAATTGTTTTGCCCGTTCCTTTCAGTTTCTTTTTAGATTTGAATAGTTCGTTCCGCTTGCGGTACGACACGAACTTCACTATTATCGGACGCGGCTTATCTGTACTCATCTTGCCTACCCTGTGACTTCTGTCTATGTCCTCGTGCGTTAAATGTACTCCAATACTGTCAGCTAGCTCAAGGACTATTTTGTCCGTGTCCTCGCCACTCGATTCCCGCACCCCGAACACACGCAGTGATTGCCGCCGCTGATACTGTTCGAGACCATCGGTTTTAGTTTCGAGCTGCTCCCTAAGGTCCGATATTGTCTCGTCTCCGGCTTCGAGCGCTTCCCTCATCTCCTCGATTACTTTCGTATTAAAATCTATCGTAGCTTTAAGTTGGTCTATAACGGCCCTGGCTACCTGGTCTTGTACGATGTTTGCTAGCGTGGCGAGTGTTTCCTTGTCTCTCAGAGCTTCCTGTAGGGCGCGCTTCACTGGGCTGTCCGTTGTTACTACCTTTCCTTTCCCTGGCATGGCTGTTTACAAGAAGGATTATGTTCTTAATTACTTGTGATACACTTTGAACTGGCTGTTGGTAGCACGGTAGTAAATGCCGATCTTACACCTTCAAATCACTGAAACACACGCTACTAAGCACTGGTCGCCTTTCTGTTTGTTTCAGTTCATTTTCAAAGTTATTCTGTATTATCCGACGTACTCCAGGTCCCGTTTAGTTCGGATAATCCAGACTCTACTGTACTTCAATATGGCCACAAGTGGAAAACCTGGTCGAAAAGTAAATATTTCACTATCATATGTCACTGTTCATAAAAAGCACCTTTCAGTGTGCATAGTCTGATAATAGGGAAGAAACATACTAAAAACTGAATTTACTAGATAGACCTTCTAAACTTCCATTTCAGAAGTTATCATTTTTACACTTGATCTGAATCTTCTGAATCTGCTTGTTTAATCATTTAATTAATTTCAGGATTGGGTTACGTTAAAATGTTCAATTCTGCTGCGATTACCTCCGCCCAGGTTGGGTGGAAAGAGCGCCAGACACTGCGTATACTTTGCCCCACAACAAAATGTCATAAGTAGGAAAGAACAGATCAGGAGTTCACATCACGGCAGTATAAATGTGGGAATTTCAAAGAGCGCTTGAATCACTCACTGAACTTGGATATTCTACGAAACTATCACCTTGCCTAACAAATACACCGAGTGAGATAGCGATCAGGAGATGGCAAGTCCAAATCCCATCAACAGACCAGAAAATGGTTATCTGTGGTTTCCCATTTTCACCAGGAAAATGCTGGGGTTCTACTTTAATTAAGGTTACAACCACTACCTTCACAATCCTAGCATTTTCCCATCCTTGCATCACCAAAAACCTTCAAATTGCAAGCGCGATGTTCAATTACTAAGAGAACAGCTGTGTTCATTATTATGTACACCTTGTGTATTATACATCATTTCATTCCTTTGATTTTTTATTCACAAAAAAACACTATTTTATTTTTGTTGATATTTTCATAATATATTATTTTTCTGAGAAGCAGATCAAGGAATGCACAGACCATGGATGTGAGTGGGCCAGTTATTTATTTAGTTTATGGCATAAGTTAAGCAGCACACAAATTGAGGAATAGCATGACGAAACCACAATGAATAATTTACATATCTAAATAAATACAAAAAAGTTAAAGAAAAACAATACGGAAATGAAGTGAGATATGTACAATAAAGAAATGAAGCACTATATTATTATACAGCTCAAGAAATGTTTGGAATATTGTGGTAGGGTGTAGCCTATGGTAGAGAACTTTGTATACACACAAGAAATTGAATTTCTTGTTTACAGAAGTAGAAGAAGAAGGCTAATTGTTTTAACATTGCATGGGAAAGGGGTAGGATCGAGAAGGTAGCAGCCCCAGTTTTGCCCTGGTGTGAGAATGGGAAATCATGGAAAACCATTTTCAGGGCTGCCGACGGTCGGATTCACTTCCGTGCAACCCTAACCGCACGGCCAATTCACTCGGTAATTCCTTGTTTGCAATACGGTGAACTAGGCCATTTCAGATGAATGCTGGTAGCAATACGAGATTCAGCTAGTGCTTATGTTTCACGTGTAGCACCAATTCAGGGTGGACGTAAACAAGCAGCAGCATCATAGGGGTTATCCAAAGTGTAGCATCAGAAGCGTGGAAAAGGTACCACGAGATAAACGATGTGAAGGACAGACCGAGCGTGACAATGCCCAACACCACGTCAAAATCTGTATATCCACATAACAGCACACAGGAGACCAACTTCGACTGCTCAACGGTTACTTAAGAGCAACTGGGGTCTGTGTATATTTATTTATTACAGCCGATGGAGGGCTATTTTACACTACTAACGTAACAAATTTAAATAAGTATACTAAGGTATCAATGTTAACAAGGGTCGGTTAGAGTTAGCAAGAGGAAATGTCATGGTTTGGAAGCACGGAAGAAAGTGGAATCCTGGAGAGGAATCGGAGAACTGTAAACTGCTTGTCAGGTCAAGTATACTCAGGTAGTTCGAGATTTTAGATTTAGTTATATTCCTAAAAACAAGATTATGAGTCTTTGCAATAAAAATGTTAAAAATACTATTTAGTTGAGATATGTTTGTTATAGCAGATGAGGACCAAATAGGGAAACAAAACTCAATAATGGGGAGAATATAGATAAGTATAATTTGAAGGCATTAATTTCAGTGAACCTGTAAAGAATGCACACCTCGGGATTTTACGGACTCGATACGAGCAGGGAAGGTCAGTTATAACACCTACGTCTCTTTTCTCAGAAGCTGATTACAGTGTATTTCTCTGGATGGTACAGACAGTGTTCATTCCCCGCTTTAACAATGAAACGGATATTGTGTTACACTCCTTATCATTGGGAAAAAGATTCTGATGTTTTAAACCAGTCACTAAACAAATACAGAACACTTTGTAATTCACGACCGTCATCATACGTAGACACTTGCCTTAAGATCTTCAAGTCGTCTGTGTAAAGGAGGAGGGAACACTGATTGTTTTGAGTGCAAAGACTTACCTCATCAATATAGGAAACAAAGAGGTGTCCAAGGATACCACCCTGACATACACCTGATAACACAGATAACCCACGATGAGACAGGTTCAGCGAGTAACACTCTTTGTTTCCTGCTGGAGACCAACCTAGAGAAGATGCGGCCCTGGATATTAAATCAGACAGTGAGTTTATGAAGAAGAAGAAGAAGCATGTGATCCACAGAGTTGAATACTTTGGTCAGATCTATGTAGATTACATCTAGCTGATGTAGTGACTCAGAACCGTGAGGTTAGTGAATCCAGGAGTGAATCTGTGTTGTTCTTCAGAGAGGTACAGCTGTTTATAAAAGAACATTAAAATTTCAAAGATAAAGGATAACACTGGGATGATAGTTATTGGGCAGTATGATGCAATATCATATTTGTTGCCAGATTTGTAAATAGGTTTGATACCAACTTGTGTACAACTGTCAGGGAATGTACCAGAAGCCATACACAAGTTTAAAACACTAGATAATGGTGCACAGAGAGCTGCAGAAGTACTGTATTTTTGACGAATATAGGACTAATATCATTCGGTACAGTGGAGGATTTGTTCGGAGCCTATTGAGAATATTTAGAACTTCGTTAGGGGTCCTTGACATTTGTGACAGTGAACTACTGCAAATACTATTTGTCTGTCTTAGTTCGGTGATAGGCGCGGGAGGGGTAAAATTAGAGTGAAAGTACTCATTGAATTTTTTGTGACCTTAATTCAGTTGGGACATCATCACTACAGTGTATAGTTTCAGAGTCACTGGTACTTGGGGAAACTTTCTACAGGATGAAATGAAGGTCCAAAACTTTTTAGAGTTGTTTCTAAGGTTACCAGTTATAGAAGTCATGTGCCGGTAGTAGTCATTCTTAAGAAGCGATTTTGAAATTTTCTTGAAGTGTGTTAAAGTGTTGTATGTGTGTGGATTGGGAATAGACTTCCAGAGTGACCACCCACGGATTTTGTTCTTAAGTAGCAGTTTAGTTTCGGCACTCGGCCATGGGTGATATTTGTGTGATCTGGATTTGGAGGAAAGTACGTGCTGTTTAATTGGGGTAAATATTATGTAGGTGCTTTGAAAAGTTCTCGGAATGTACTAGAATTAAGTATCTTACCTCGGTGGAACTGCTTTTATTTTTCAACATAGTCTCCCTGTAGACTAATGCATTTGGTCCAGCGATGTTCCAATGCCTTGATCCCATCTCAAAAATGAGATTCCTCCAGGCCTGCAAAATACCTCTCCAATTCGGCTGTCAGTTCTTCCCTTGTAGAAAATCTCCATCCACCGAGGAAAATTTTCAGCTTGGGGAATAGATGAAAGTCTGATGGTGCCAAATCAGGTGAAGGTGGATGTGGCAACAATTTGTACCCCATTTCATGAAGTTTTGCCATGGCAATAACACTTTTGAAAGATGACCTTTTTCCTTGCCAAACCAGGCCTTGTTCCACGTATCTTTTCCTGTAGTTGGTCTAGGAGGTTTGCACAGTATTGCCCCGTAATTGTTTGGCCAGTAGGAAGATAATCTATCAGCAGAATGCCTTTTGCATCCCAGAAAACTGAGGCCATGACCTTTCCGGCCGAACGCACTGCCTTTGCTTTCTTTGGTGGTGGTGAATCAGCATGTTTCCACTGCTTTGACTGCTGTTTTGTCTCTGGGGTATAGTAGTCGACCCAAGTTTCATCTGTAGTCAAAAACCGGCGCAAAAAATCTTGTTGGTTGCACTGAAAACGGGCCAGACTTTGTTCGGACATTTCCAATCTGGTGCGTTCGTTGTCCAATGTCAAGAGCCGTGGCACCCATCTTGCGGATAATTTTTTCATACCCAATTCGGTTAAAATATAATATACCCGTTCAGAAGACATCCCTACAGCTTCAGCAAATCTCCCGCACTTTCAGCACACGATCCTCCATGACCATTTTATGCACTTTTGCGATAAATTCTGGGGTCGTAACACTTTTTGGCCGTCCACTACGTGGATCATCATCCAAGCTCTCCAGACCAAATTTAAACTCGCTGGTCCACTTGGCAACAGTTGAAAATGAAGGAGCAGAGTCCCCCAGTGTGTTCTGAAAGTCGGCATGAATTTCCTTTGCTTTCATACCTTTCTTTACAAAGTATTTAATCACTGCTCGAATCTCAGTTTTTTCATTTTCACAAATCACTACACTGGAACAACAACAAAGAGTTGTCACTACCACACTCCTGCAGCTAGAGCAATGACGCGCCACGTGTTCACTCACAAAGGATGTGTGATTATTGCGCGGTAACCTCGTTGCTCTAGCACTGACATCTAGTGGTGATTCCGAGAACTTTTCAAACCATCTTCGTATATCCTCAAAAAGAAACAGCGCTGTGGGCGTCACACTCGGCTGATAAGCAGCACACCAAGGGAGAGATGACAAGTCTTGATTGACAGCCAGCCAGCTTGCCGCGCAGCGGTTTGCGAGCCTTTATGTCGATAAGTAGGTAGGCTGAGAATAGCTCCGTTTGAGTCATGGTCAGCACTAAGAATATTCCTGCCAACAGACACACTAACACTAGTTACCACAGAGAGAATGAGGTCCAACACTGCTAGATTTCTGGTGGATTTTAAGCAGAAATTATGTAGATGAAGACCTTTTATGAAGTTGGACAAAATAAAAAAGTTCATTGGGTCAGTTACTGTTCCAGCAGTTGTAGATTATAGATTACCAGGATATGTGCGAAATGAAATCTCAGAACAGCACTAGGCCTATATCGTTGGATTTATTCACAACCTAAACCATAGAATTAAAGCAATCTTCTAACACTGTGATTGTACCAGAGAATGGAAGGTAGAAGCAGCCAACTAACATTTATTTTCCTCCAGAGATCGTAATCTCAACCAAGCTTAACTTACATTCAGTTTCTACGTCGGGTCTGTGACGGGCTTTTAGTTTATTACTAAATGCCATCATTACACCACCCTTACGTTTACCAGTACCCTGTTTTCACAAAACACTGAGAAGTTAGATGAGAATGGAAGTTCACCATCCAAACTAAAATCAGGTAACCATGTTTCAGTGAAACATAAGATATCAAACTTGCTCAATTCAGGTTCACTGAGTACACAGTCAGTTAATTTATTTTTCAGACGCTGGGTGTTCTGATAATAAACTTAAGTGGCCCCAGATTTAAGTGAACGTTGCTGGAAAGAAGAAGTAAGAAAATGTACACCACACTCAAGGAAGCAAGGCAACCTTTCATCCTTTCACTGAAAGAAACACGAGCATGGTGAAGTACACAGAGAAAAGATACAACAAATTGGAGGAAAAAAATGCTGCTCAACGAAGCACAATTGTAGTACCAAATCACACAACACTTCTCTTGCTTCAGGAAAGGTTGCGGAGACAAAACCACAGCACAACACACTGCTATACACAAGACAGGCTAGGGAAAGAAAGTAATATGTCGGAGGTACAGAAACAAAACTGTTGCCAGTTGCTGCCATCTTCCCCCTTTATACAATCAGCTACATAGTGCCCAATTAAGATAACTCTGAACAATTCAACATGCTTCCCTAGATAATCGGCACGGTGTTGAGAGAAGAAGAAGAGTTATGCAATATTGCAATTGGGGATTGTATGAAACACGGATATCACTTAAGCCATACACATCTCTGCTCTTTATGCCCCTTCTAGGTTCTTCTAAATCTGCCAAGTTCTAAAAGAGGACATGATTAAAAAACACCACAAAAATTACAAAGAAACCAAGCAAATTAGTCTACTGAAACACAGAAACAGAATGTTATCGCTTAATGTGACAGAAATTTTGTTTGCAATTTTACTATCAGGGAGAACTTGCAGCTAGAATATTTCCAAGTGTGACCCAGCCTTAAGGTACACTAGAGCGTTCATTTCAATTTTCCAATTACACAGGGCTAATTTTGAAAACAGGTTTGTACACTAGTTGTAAGATAATCATCTCATTGTAAGATAATCATCTCATCTGGGAAACTGAAGTTGGAAAATGATGAAAATAATAACTTTGTCTCAGGCACTCGCCTGAAGAAGAAAATCTTAAAACAATGAGAGCACAAAATTTTGGCGCAAAATAACTGCATTTTGAAGGAAATATTGTTTTCATATATCACAAAAACAGCAGAACTTATTTCTGGGCATGTCTGAACAAGTGAATCCTAATTTTAAAAATGAAAATGAGAAGGAGAAATTAAAAGTACAGACCTTTCCATCCAGGACAATACTGCATCTCTTAGGATCACGACCAATGCGATTTTCACCTGTGAAAATAGGGTAACAGCTGCCCTGTATCCGCAAAGTTCCAACCTGAAAAAAAGAAGCCAACAGAAACATGAAGCTACACCTTACAGACATACAATAACAGTTAATTTCACGAATGTTACACAGAGTAACAAAATCATGTTGCCAAGTCAATGTTAATGAAGTCTAATTCCTAATGTTGCTCTTTATGTTGTTTAAAAACATCATCCCAAGAGACTGTAGTTCACTCTAATCTCAGTGTTGAGTTTTATACCTCGTAATCTACACAATACTCACCATCCCAAGCAGAGATGTAACAAGAGAGGAGAGATTACTTGACATAACTAAACAAAAAGGTAAAGGGAAGGGATAATCAAGTGATGATGCAAAATCTGCTTATCTATATATATAAAATAAGAGTTTTGTCTGTACATTGCTCAGAAGTGGAAAAGAATGGTATTTCTGTATCAGTCCTGTCCACAGTAACAAGGAAATGCACTTTCTACTTTTCCGTAATTTCTGTCTGTCTGTCTGTATGTACACGCATCACGAGAAAACGGCTGAAGAGAATTTAATGAAAATCGGTATGTTAAGGTGGGGGGTGAGCCGCTACAATCTAGGCAATAAATTATTTTATTCACGCTGAGTGAAATGGTAGTTTAGGGGAAGGCCTAAAATGTAACTCAAATATTTATATTATTAGTGGTCCTATCGATAAATACCGCATAACTAAAGTTATATAGAATTAAATTTCCGATCATTTGTGTCATACATTGTTACCGTACCGGCTATGATATCACAGATATTCATGAAGTTGTATTTTTGTTGCTAGTCCATATCAACGCTGAGCCACGAGAAAATGGGTTAACAGAATTTAATGAAAATCGGTTTATAGAGTCGGGGAATAAGAAACTACAGTCTAAGTTATAAACCATTTCATTCACCCTAGATTAAACTGTAGTTTAGGGGAAGGCGCTTAAAATTTAATTTTTAAATACCTATTTTATTTGTCCCATCGAAGAGTACTACATAACAAAAGTTATAGAGAATACAATTTCCGATCATTTATGTTTTATTCAGTTGTACCATGCCAACTATGATAACAGTGGTGTTTTAGAGTCGGAAGAAAACTACAATATCGAAAGCGCATAACATTGATCAACAATAACATTACACTGACCATTGTTTGTTGTGATATTCTTTGTCTCTTATGCTGCCGCTCAACTCCGATAGATGGGATTACTGCTGCGTAACGAGTATAACAGCCTGACTGTATACTGGCGGGAATTAGCTGGGGAGTTATAAGACTTTCTTCTTTAGCAAGACATTGTTCTGGTTCATACATTTTCTGATACTGCTGGTACGTAACATACTGGTTCATCACAGTATTCCAGCTATTCGATTCATACCCTGACATGCTGTTTTGAAAGAGCAGTGTGCACACTTAACGCAGAGTAGTAGTAGTAGTATGACCTGGTCTAGAATTACAATTTACGCCTATTCCAAATTTTATCACCACAATTCACTAAATAACCAAAAATTCAACCCAGAAAGAGCCGTTTCTTAAGAAGAGCTTCTTCCTCTTCACTTTTATTAAATTCTACATTCATTTTATTCCAAATTAGCAGTAAAGAGGGCGTTTCTCCTCTGGCTTGGAGGAAAAATTTGCCTCCAAGTCAGATTTTTCCGCCGCCAGTGTAGTGAATTGAGATTTTCCAACTCATCGGGTACTCCTAGGAAACAGATTAGTAAAAGGGCATAGTTACCCTGGAACTCTCCACTATTCGACCCCACCCTCCCTGGAAAAAAGACGAAGAGTGTTCACGGATCACGGCTGTCTGCGGCCTGCTCATTCCAGCTCTGGAACTTGGGCCTGTTAGATTGGCAGTGTGGTACTGTTCGTTAAAAGTGACAAAATGTGTGGTTTTTAATTTGATCGAGTACGGTATTTCATATGAAAGCATTGCTTTTACTCTCGCCATTCCTACTGACGTCACTGTAATGGCAGTCTTTTTGAGGATGTAAACAGAGTGAGTGTCTGCCATTATAATGAAATTCCTCAACCTGATTGTGACTGATGGTAGGCAAGCGGGCCTACCATTACAATGACAATTCCCTAACCCAGAAAAGACGTTTGGTGATTTCCCTGTCGCGTTTCTAGAGTAACATTAAGAGCTATACAATTTAATACAGTCTTGCTCACAACGTGTACACTACCTAACCTAGAATTCTGTATATACAATGTCGAATCCCGTAGTGAAGCACGGGTACATCAGCTAGTATTCATTAAAAGCTAGTATTGACTATCTGGCTGTGATGGGCTTCACCAAATTCTGAGGCTCCTTCCTACCCCACCATCCCAGAAAACCTCTTAAGTGTTAGTTTAACGTATTATCTCCATGTGCTAAATAATATTCATGAAAAGAAGTATATTAACAACAATAAAATGGTCTTGGGTTATATTATTATTATTATTGTAACCAATTGGGGTGCCATAAAATGGCATATAATATTTTAAGGAGAGTGCTCAAACTCAAGTTGCCTTTCTGTGGTGAATGCTTAAGACAAACTTTGCTGAAAATTCCACATACAAACTTGCTGTCATCAATGAAAGAAGTTTCCTGCCTACTCACAGAAAAATGTAAATGTTCCTCTAAATGTTCATGTTTTATTTTGTGAACTACTGCTCCTGTTAATAACAGTTTTCGTCTTTCTGGGAAGAGTAAATTCTGTTCCATTGGCTCGCCTACACTACTCCGCATGTATCAGGCAGCCAAGGCTCCTTGAAACAGAAAAGTTAGGAAACACATAGGTGCTCAGGTAAGGAATCTAACAGGAGCGATATATATACAGTACCATACAAATTAATTGAAACAAGATATTTCTTTCTCAATGGCTGGCAACAGTGTGCTACATACTGCTTATTCTTAGATCCTGTGCTCTCTATCCATTCTTTACACTCTTATTTACTTATTATTAGGCGGCGGATTTCTATGACCTAAAAAGTATGAAATATGTATGCATTTATGACCTAAAAAAACATAAAAATTTGACCTATAAAATTCAAAATAAGACTTAATGAATAGCATCTACGTTACATAGAAACATTTTTATTACGATTGCTACAGGCTGCAATTAATTTAGAGTTAAAAAAGTTTTAATTCTTCTAAATCTTTAACCCAAAATCAACTAAAATGATGAATATTTCATGAACTCGTTAACGTTACACTCATACTCCTAGGCAAGGACCAACTCTGTGGAAGACACAAACACTACAGTTACTTTCACTGTTCATTATTCACTGTTTTAATTTATACACAAAACATATGTTATTTGAATGAATGAATGAAACTTTCATACCTGATCTAGTCTCCATTATCAGAATTGTTGCAATTTATGACCACATGCATCTTAGGATTGTTGAGTGAGAATCCCCTCCTGTTGTCGCTGAGTATCGTCTTGTAGCGAGGAAAAAAACTTCTTTCAACATCACACGATGTAACAGAGCGTCCTTGAATAGAGTTAAATCACTTGAGAAAATTCCTGGAAATCTGAAGATGAAGGGTTTCCACAAAGAATGTCACTTATTCCACGCAGGTACACAAGTCCGCTATTTTTTCCAGTACATTTTCTAATTTTCTACACACCCTAGATGCTATTCGCATGCTTTAATTCCTGTTCAATGCACTTTACAACATCCAGTGCATCGCTTAGTTCTGCACCTGAAACGTCCAGTTGCATGATTGCTCCAAATAAAGAATTAAAATTGAACTTTATGTAAGCCAGGTCCGCTTTTAATGTAATGCTTGAAAATAAATCTTGAGTGGTTCTTACGGAGGACGATTCTGCAGGATCAAAAGACTTCACGATCTTCTCCATGACATCTAAGTTGTTGCAATAGAACACTGCGGCATCAAGCCAAGTCTCCCATCCCGTTATAACTGGCTTGGGAGGTAGGGATAGTGAAGGTGCTTCTCATTGAAATTTCTGAATGCGAAGTGGAGCTTTGACAAACACTTTCTCACAGTTCAATATTAATTTATCAACTTCAGAGTAGCTACTTTTTCAGGTGACCTATGCAATACATGTGCAAGACATGTCACATGTATCATTTTCGGGTATGGCATTTTAAGTCCCTTGGCTGCCTTCATCATATACGGAGCAGCGTCAGTTACAAATAGAAAAATGTGCTCTCTTTTTGCCCCGTTTGGCCACAACAGATTCATTGAACTGTCGAAGAGAACTGCAATGGTGGAATGGTTTGCCTTCTCTAGCACTTTACATGTCACGAGGAACGTATCTCCAGGCAGGTTAATTACTATAAAATGGTTTAAGAGACCAGTACTTACTTTCAATCGTCTTCCTTCAGCGTGCCAACAATCACATTTACTACATATCTTCCATCCACATCTGTGGTCTCATCTATTGAAACCCATATTTTACTGTCTCCCACGCCACGCATTATATTCAACATCTCTTCATAACAAGGGGTCAGATAGTCCTTCCTGAGAGTAGATTCGTTGGGAACAGGATGCTTTCTATATTTTTCAAGAAACTGTCTGAAGCTTCTTTAAAGGAATATTAGACGAAACCATCATCTTGCAGAGATCTTGTGAAAATTGTGAACAATGTGAACTTGATATCGGGGTTTCGAATAGCAGACGTTGCCTATTTTTGAGTGCAGAATATCTATTTACACAATTCTTATGTATTACAGTGTTGTTGCACAGAGAAGCGTTTTTCGGCAATAACTTTTACCTCACACAATTTACAGAATAATATCACTCCATCCGTACTGAATATGTTTTCACTGAACGCGCGGAACAAAACTTTGCAACTTCCCACAAATTGAGACTTTCATTTTAGGCATATTGAAAGGAACTAAATGACTGAAGCTCCCTAATAACCAAGGTCATTCAGTGTGTTGAAGGGCGAAGGAGAGAAATAAGAACAATGACAAATTACCTCTGCTTCCGTGTAAACAATAGCCCGGTTTCCATGAATTGACCCAGCTAGCAAACAATAGCTCCTACCTGTTAGAAACATTCCATACACTACTTTAGAATGGTTCTTCAGTAAATATTCCAGTCTATCCTGAAAAATAATTTCCAGAGCTTATTCTGATTTTTCTAAAACAAAATTCAAATGAAAATCACCAAAATATGCTGTTACAATGATATTTTGTTCAAAATATGCCGTAAAACTTAAGAAAGCCTAAATATGCATTTATATGCCCAATAAAACCTGTTTAATTTTGATTATCATGCATGGAAATGTGTCAAAAATACAAGACTATAAGATATAATGTTAAGGGAAAAAATATGACTTGGTCATAGAAATCCGCCCCCTACTCATTATTATTAAACAGGGTTACATCGCGCAATCCTATCTACAAAATGTCATTGTAAAATTTATCACAAATGGAACATAATAATTGCTTTTACTTAAATGAGGTGAAAAATCTGCGGTAAATTAAGAAATACCGTCGTTATTAGAGAAATATTAATACATACTTAAGGCCTGTAGACAGGACTCCTTTATGTCGTATTCCGCTGCTGATTCCGTCTTTTGTTAATTTCTTGAGGTCCAGGGCTAGCACCGAGGAATGGGAGTGTTATGTCTGTGGATTCTCATTATCTTTGTCCATATGACTCGAGCGGCCAGTTCAAACAGCAAAATGGAGGTCAATAGCATTCACGATGTTATTTCGTTCTTCAATGAGGCAAATGACCATGTTATAGTGATGTGGCAGGAACTCTACGGAAAAACAACTAAGGACGCATTCAACAACTTGATGCTGCACATTACAGAGAAATATTTTTGTTGAAAGAAAAATAGCATGATCCCTGGACCAATAGATATTTATTTTCGTTTGAACGAAAATCACTAGTCCACAGAATTCTTCTTATGTACATTGGCCATATCATTTTGTCGCCTATTAAATCTTACATATTGCGATACAATTCAGGAAATGATGTCATTGACAACTGAAGCAATGAAACGAAGGCAAAGAGCTTCAGTGAACACAGACATCACTCACAAAATTGTTGAAAGTGTAAGACAGGCGCGGCTCCATAATACGATCTGCAGAGCTGCAGAACCACCAGAATGAAAGATATACAGTAATATACAGCGATTAGCGATGCCATCCTTCATACTGAGTGTCTATATCGAGCCAAAATCGATACCATACAGCTGCTGGTGATCTGGCAACCCTGTTTAGATCTGTAAACGACAGAACATTAGGAGAGCCACAGCCGACTGGAAGAGCACACTTAACTACAGCTTTCTTCCGATAGGTGGCTAAGACTTGTCTTGACAATATTTACTAGCTGAATGTGAATAAATTTTGTATTGATAAGGTGGTGACTTATATTTATATTGTTTTTTGTAAAGTAATATCTATCAATACGGAAATGAAACTTATAAACAACAGAGGTGGCTAAGAGTCGCCCATAAGGCTCTGTATGAACTGCACGCCTGGCAGTACGTCTGACCTACTCCCGTGACCATAGAGTTAGTAAATAATACACTGGACAGCGCCACCGTCCGTGAGAGAATCGCTGCAGCAACAATCCTGTTGAAATCTCAGTTGTTTGGGAAAAGCTCCCTCCACTGTACTCATCAGTGTAAATAGAGATTTTTTAAAACTGTACGGATATTGATATGGTTTAAAATTCTTACATGTCAACATTCTCAGATACTACAGTATAGTTGTGATGCTTCTGTTCAGTAGAAAGAAAGCCCAAAAGCTTAAATACAGCATAAATGCGCTATAAAAGAGGATGGTTGTGATTAAGTAACACAAAATCAATTTACTGTTCATGTTAAGTCTTCAATCAATGTACCTTAAGATTGGAGGTGTATCTTTTGTGTAAATGACCAGGACTTCAGCATAATTCTATCCAACGACCGAAAACATTCTCCCTCGTACGAAGCGAATGAGCGAGTTCTTAGGCCTACAAGTAATCATGACAATGTTTCTCCGTAATGGTAGTGAATTCTTCCGAGTTAGGTAGTCATGAAAATGAAAACAGAAACGTTAGTACCATCAGATGATGTTCCCCCTCCATTGAGAAAGCCGGCTCCCAAAGATGTATGCAGGACTCGGAACCTTTGTAAATATGAATGTGTCAATAGATCAACATTTTTTCGATAAGCGGAAGAGGGGCTTTAATTTTTGTAAACTTTTAATTGTTGTTTTTTGTACAAGTCAGTTATTTATATTGTCGATGTCCCTCGAAATCGGGGTCTTACAAATTGAGATGAACGTCTACCTGTATTTTTTCGGTACATTTCAGAGAACTTCACACTGAAAGGACACGGAGTAAAGCGTTTCCTCGGAGTTGGAGGACGGATTCACACGAGCTCAGCTGACACTTCCCGTATGCAATACGAATTAGATTTGTCTATTACACTTACTGCAATGGACTGGGCGTCACAGAGCAGAACCACCAACATTATTCAGCACGAGCCGCCACTGGTGTAAGACAAACAAAAGACGTGTGTTACTGTGAGCGTAGCACCAAAAGGACTTGTAAAGTAGGTATACATAATATTCTCCAAAAATAAAATATTTTGCAGATTTTAGACTTCAACTGTGTAAAAGCAATTATTATGTTCCATTTGTGACAAATTTTACAGTGACATTTCGTAGATAGGAATGCGTGACGTAACCATTAAACAGTCCTATCAGGACACCAATGGTTTAATTTTATTAATAATAATTAAAAACAGTCTGTTGTTTTAATATAATATTTTATTTGATATTTTATCATGATTATAACTCTCTTGTTTACTGGTCATTGTAGCTCAGAAGGTACAACTTTGGACACTTCTCGCCACTACACTGGTTTGAATACAACGCCACCAATCACAGCCTCAAATCCTGCATACCTTCGACATGTTTCCATTTCCTTAGAGCTCACTCTGTTGGGTTCCGTCTGTTGTGTCATGAAGTGCACTGAAGGTTGCACTGAACTGAAAGTATAGGAGTTGTGAGTAACCTAGCTATAGTCTTGTACAGACTATTGTACTTTTAGTAATTACAATATTGTAATAATGGCAGACTAGGAAAAGGAGCTAAATAAAATGCGCAGGGTCTTAAACCAAGAGATAACAAAGCTCAAGCTAAAGATAAATACCAAGACAAGTCATGATTATAGAAAAGAAGGGAGGTAGACAAAGAACTGACATAAGAATAAGCAAAGAGCGACTCGAGAAAGTAGCAGAGTTCTGTTATCTCGGTAGCAATGCTGAAAAAAACAACAGATCTTGAGAAAATAGCACTAGCCACTTCTGCTGAACAAGCACACCAACATCTACACAAATAAGTGCACATCGAAGCCAACAATGTTATATACAAAACTTTAATTACCCTTTCGAGTTGCAAGGTCCTGAAATCAACACGGAGCAGCTGAATCGAGCATGTTACCTTGTTACCAGACAGTTAACACAGGTTCCTTTGAGGAAGCAGTCATGAATCCGGCTGATATTTTAGATTATGCATTACGTTATTTCAGTGGCAAAGGTTTCTCCTCTTCCTCTTCGGAAGAAAGGGAGTCGAGTCGACATGTGGTCGAACTAATTGAAAATCATCCCCCGTGTGCCAGCATTGTCTCAAAGTCGTGTCTTGACAGAAATAGTGATAGTGAAAGTAGCGACAACTCATCTGCAATATCTGAAGAGAAGGCAGCACACCACTGCCACGTATGAGAGCTGTTAAGAATCCGATTCTCATCAATTCAGTGAAGGGACACCACAGTCACATGACATATCTACCAGTTCAAGCTAAGCTTGCAGTCCACAGTAGAAGTTAAACACACTGTACAAGAGGAAACCTGTAAATTTATGTTGCCATTAATGCTTTCACAGCCCGTACTTATAGACATGATACTGTATAGGCTTTTGGGCTTAAGCGGTGTCAAGAAAATAAGGTGAAATTCTTAACGTTTCGCAGAGAACTGTGCTCTGCGTCCTCGGAAGAAATCTCGACTGACCACGAGAAAGGCTTCTTAAACAATGACACTGAAATTTGGACGTTATAATAGAAGTGGAAATGGTACGTTCATTCACCACCAGATGGACGCCAGGACGTGGCACAACGCTAGCGTTCGAAGCAGAAGCTGACCGAACCACCACAATCAGACTAAGCAGTTCACATAACGTGTTTGCGTAACATATGACATAGACAGGTGTATGATATAGACACAAGTCTGGAATGAAACATCTGGCGAAAAGGAACGTACAAATTCGGAAAACACCAAGACGAAATAACAACAGTGAAGGGACAGGGAAGGGAACTACCTACGAAAATTCTTAATGACTGGCAACCAGGTATTACTTAATTGATAGCCGGTGTCCCTGTTGAAATTGTTAGGACTTCTACGTATTCCCACAGCTTTCCGTATAATCCTGGACCTGTAGTGTCTAGTGTGGGTAAGAGCTTGAGCATCTTGGAACATGACATCATGACCCGACGATAGAGCGTGCTAAGCTATTGCCGATACATAGGTCTGCAAAGATAGGTTACAGCTACTAACAGAGCCTTTGGGTGTGCTTTTATTTTGCGCGGGCTGGTAACGGAAGCAAGCGAGTTAGAAATTCTGGTAATGATGTCCTGTCGGCTAATGGACAACGGCGCATGAAATCTTTCATTCGGTTATAAAAGTAAATGTACCTTTTTGGGTGGGGTGGTGGGTCCCTGGCATTCATAATGAACACATTTCTCTTCTAAAAGGATTTTAAGGTAAAATGAATATATATTTCTTTGCAAAGTTATGTGCCTACACTAGGTGGGTACCAAATTTGAATGTATGCACACACACCAGAACGAAGTCAAACACTTTATGCCTGCCTTCACTCACCATGTAGGTCTATACAATAAACAGACCAATGATAATAAATTACTATACACAGACACCTGAAAATGTCTTAACACCTTGAGGGTCCCTCCGCTTGGCATATTCACTGTAAGCAGACCAGTGATGACAGAGTAATACGCACACCTCTATACGAATTCTAATCCCTTTGCCAAAATATCGACATTGTAACTGCTGACATAGGAAAAATTTTGGAAGGAACTAAAGAAACATTGCTTATTCTATATGCTAACGATATGGTCCTAGGTTCGTACAACGTAGAAGACCTGCAATCAGCTTTAAACAACCTTAAACAATGGGCACAGAACAACAAATTCAAAATAAATCTAGATAAAACGAAGCAAATGACTTTTAGAAAAGGGGGAAGAAACTCAAGAAATGACATCATATTACTAGAAAATGAACATTTGGAAAGTGTCAAAAAATGTAAATATCTTGGAATAACACTACAGCATGCACATCAAAGAAAGGACAACAGCCGTATGTGCAATTTATAATATTAAGAATATAACACCCCTTGCACTAGCGACAGCTATGACATTTTTTGAAACCGCAATAATGCCTATAGTTCCGTATGGCCTCACTCTCATTCGAGAGAAACTAAACACCTCTGATCTTAGCAAACTGAAAATGTCAAAACAAAATTCCTTATAAGAGCTATTGGGTGGTGTGAATAAAAATGAGTCTAAGCGAGTGAGCGTGTGCTCGCTGAGTGCCTGAGCGTCTTCCTGCCAATGAGCTTCCACTCCGCATTAGCGGTGAATAAAAATATAGAGCGGAAGCACAGCGTACACTCGAGAGTCTGGAGCAGCCACTCAGTGTCACTGATCAAGGTTGTGCACGTGCCATGTATATAACACCTTAGACTGTGATAACACTTCGATGACTTCCGAGTAGTTCAATGCTTAACATGGCAAGACGACAGTGTGGAATTCCAGTCCGCTTTTATCTCCAATTTAAGGAACATACAATTATGCTTTCTATTGCTATTTACTTTACGTCGCACCGACAGATAGATCTTATGGCGACGATGGGACAGGAAAAGCCTAGGAATGGGAAGGAAGCGGCCGTGGCCTTAATTAAGGTACAGCTCCAGCATTTGCCTGATGTGAAAATGGGAAACCACGGAAAACCATCTTCAGGGCTGCCGAGAGTGGGATTCGAACCCACTATCTCCCGGATGCGAGCTCATAGCTGAGCACTCCTAAACGCACGGCCAACTCTCCCGGTAAATATGTTTCCAAAGTCACACTTACCGGATAAGAAGCACAAGAAAACAAGTGCAATAAATGCAGTTCAGTGTGAACTACTCGCTAAATTTAACTTAAACATTTCCGTCCAACAACTGTCTGATTGGCTGAATGGTCAGCATTGAGGCCTTCGGTTCAGAGGGTCCCGGCTGGGTCGGGGATTTTAATCGCCTCTGATTAATACTTCTGGCCCGGAGAATGAGTGTTTTTGTTTGTCCCAACACTTTCCTCTTCATATTCGCACAAAACACTAGGCTACCATCACAGAAACACACAATAGTAATTAAATCCCTCCACCTAGGGTTGGTGTCAGGAAGAGCATCCGGCCGTAAAACAGGGCCAAATCCACACCCCCCCAGGACCCCACAGAGGTGGGAAAAGCAATGAAGAATTTCCGTCCAACAACTGTTGGTAAAAAATTACAAAACATGAAAACAAGACTGATATATAAAGTAGAATTAAAGCGTACGGGTAACAAATGCATATCGTTAAAATAATGGGAGAAGCGGCAGATGAATCTGATGCAGGGGGAGAATAACCCTACCATTGGTATGTACCAAAGGTAGGAAATCATAGCCTGAATATTACGACATTAATAAATTGAGGAAAAGGGTAGGCCTATAATGTATATAACAAACATTAATTATGATGAAAACAATATATTGACAATTGAATGAAATTTTTAAGGAGCCAGTTCTGCAGGACTGGATGAGTTGGCCGTGCTGTTAAGGGTGCGCAGCTGTGAGCTTGCATCCGGGAGATAATGGGTTCAATCCCCACTGTCAGCAGCCTTGATGGTTTTCCGTGGTTTCCCATTTTCACTACGTAAATGCTGGGGTTGTACCTTAATTAAGGCCACGGCCGCTCCCTTCCTACTCCTACGCCATTCCTACCCCATCGTCGCCATAAGACCTATCTGTGTCGGCGCGACGTATGGAAGTTGTAAGATCTGCAGAAGTTGTCATCCCTTCGACTTCCTACAGTGGCGTCATAACTCTGCAAACATCGGAGTTTCTCCAAATTCGGGAGTCATAGACAGAGTCAGGCCGTTATTCATCTACACTGGTTGAATTCTTCCATTCCATTGCAAGTGGCTTGTGCATTAATGATAGGGACGCCTTTTCTGTAAATGTAGTCATTCCCATGAACGTGGCTTCTGAAGTTGTACACGAGTACAGTCTAAAGTTCCGACAGCATAAGTGAAGCTCAAACATTCTTGCCACTTAGCCCGTGCTTCCTGCATCTAAACAAAATTTGCTAGAAATTTATCTAATAATCTGCTTTCATTTCTGTTCATGTCAAAACCTGCGAAAATGTTTTTGACACAGTTCTCGGAGATATCTTCACCAACTCCACTCTGAAACCCAGGGTCACCAACATTACACAAGAAGATTTACATTTTTTCTTCATTTGTTAGTGCACCACCTCTTGTTTCTTTGGAGTGCCTAAGGAAATGCTCCGCTAACCATTCAGCATACTTCTTGAAAATCCACAGCCAGTTTCCAGTCATCTGACTGGGTCAGGAATGGAACGAATGAAGCGGTGAGGATAGGAATCGTGCCGGCTGCCAAAGCCTGTCGCACTCCCCTGGGGCAATGATTAATGACTGACAGATGAAATACAATGATATTGGAGAGTGCTGCTGGAATGAAGACTGGACAAACTGGAGTACCCGGAGGAAAACCCGTCCCGCCTCTGCTTTGTCCAGCACAAATCCCACATGGCGTGGCCAAGATTTGAATCACGGAACCCAAAGGTGAAAGGCCGGCGCGCTGCCGTCTGAGCGACGGAGGCTCTTCCGCATGCTCCTTACTGGACTTATATAACACTCTGTAATCAAGTTGAGATGATTCTCTGCGAAGTTTATATAATTTTCTTTTCCGATTAACCACCACCATTACCTCTGCCATGCTATTGAACTTGACATTATCATTAGGAGTCACCTACTGAGCTAGCTCAAGGAAACATGAACAGGCGCTTACCAGAAAGAGTGCCTGCTTCAGCTTTATTCACCAGAAATCTGGAACGCCCACTCTGCTACTCGAGCGACAGTCACAGTGACTGCTTCCGACAGGCGGTTTTTATTTACTTCATTGCAAGTGCCTGCTCTAAATTCACGAGTAAAGAGTGCGTGCTAATTTTTATTCACACCACCCACTGGATCTGGAAAATTTGCACCAAACAGAATGATCTATGCCCTGACAAGAGAAATGTTTTTCCAAGGAGAATTAAAGATCAAACTACAACTACCTTCCACCGGACTGTACAATGAACTAATAGCAGAAAGAAAACTGAAAGCAGAGATAAGACTACAATATCTTTGGGATGGACGCAATGATATACAGGGATTGGACCAGAGCAAACCAAATACAAGGACATGCTATCATTAGGCTAGCGATACATGGATTTCACCATAAACTATGTGTTAACAAAAAGTTTCATCGCACAAATGATCAATGTATTTGCACATTATGTGGCCAGAAATGTGAAGAGTATCATTTTATGGTTTGCAAGAGTCGAACAAAATCTCTCCGCTCTTATAGCACAGAAAATTCATTAATAATAAAATATCGACGGTGAGGAAGCAAAAGTGTACCTCGTATCTCACAATGCTATTTCGATCCATTACCTTCCATACGACTGGTCATACCTCCCAGCCACACATGGATATGCCACTATTACCCACACTTACACAGTCACTTGGCTCCCAAATTATTAATTTCCCCTTGTAAAACAGCTTAGTAGCATACCCTACACTTTGAAATCGTATAATCAACTTTCATGAACAACTAATGATGTAACAATCTACTGTTCATGTATCAAAATGAGTAAACATATACCTGTTTCTTCTTCTCAGGACTGCTCTGAGGTGAGTCATCAGGTAAAAAATCATCTAAAACTTGCGTGCTCGGTATCTCCATTGATGAATCCCTGCAAAATTCAGATGAAATACCATCAATATTCATAATTTAGTCCAGTTGCCGAACGATGTAGTAAAGAGGTTAAAATATAATATTAACTATACATGCAGAAAAGAAGTCGAAAAGTCTGTGTAGCACACAATTGTCCACATCCAAATTTTCTGGAAAATGATCTGAAAGATCAAAATTTCCCCGTTCGTATCACAGGACTCTTCTCACTGCTTTACCGCGTCCTAACTGAGTAATTCCCGAAATGCATTTTTCATCATCTGACGCAATGATAGAAAATCGCGGAGTTACTATCCAAATACGTCTAGTATATTCAGATTTATACCCTCGAGCCGAAAACATATTTTTAAATTGTATACTTACATTGTTCATATCAAAACACACATCACAAGAGCTGCATCAAAACACTGAAACAATTGAACAATAAACCGCGCTGGTTGCCGAATTACAAACAAACCTAAGAGAATCTATAGCATGTAGAGAAATCTTCGTCTTGTCTTGTCTTGCGGATATTTTTTTGGGATTCAAAAGACTTTTTCCCAGTCACAAGATCATTAATATGTTACACTTATATCACAAAAACACACGTTTACTACACGAATGTCCGATTTTAGCATGATCACACGTAGATAGATGCACTTAAGGAAGTAAGATTATATCGGGTATGAGGAGGGTTATGGAGGTAGTACATTCGGGACTGAGCAAAGACACAAAGAACTTAGTAAGCTGGAATAGGAGTAACGTGTGACGCTGTACGAGATCGGAAAATAATAAGAACCTTGAAACAGTATCTACTCACCAGGGACATTGAGAAGTGCCACCTCACAAACATGTCGGAACAAAACCAACTGCAAAACTAAATCGTGATTACAATTTTATGCGAGTGTTATCAAGGTACTCATTTAAAATAGTAATGATCGTAGGCGAAGGTTGGTGCAACAAAACTGAAAGTCGTGTAGGGAAAGATACTTGAACTTTAAGTAATTTCTGCATCAAAATGGTCTGGTGATGTGCATATTGGGGGCAATGAAAGAACAGGTGGTCACTATCGCACTCAGATTCTCCACAGGAACAAGTTGGGTCGTTCGTAATGTGAAATCGAGTTAAATATACTGGGGTTAAGGCATGATTAAATCGTAGTCGGATGATATTAGTAATGTGACGTCGTGTATACGTACCAGTTGCAAACCACGGTAGTGTGGGAATACTCGGTTGAAGTTGGTAGTAATATTGTCCTTTCGTACGAGCAGATAATCGCCATTGTGTGCACCATGTGTGTTGAGCTGCAGCTTTGATATCTGGAAAGAAGTCGGAAATCGGAATTTTGATTTGTAATATATTCGCGGTATCTGCACTAGCGTCTTTCGCTGCTATATCGGCCATATCGTTGTCTACGTGCCGATTATGCCCTTTAATCCATATTAGCGTTATAACAAAACCGGATGTTTCAAGTCGAAATAGGAGAGACTTGACTTCGTAGACATATGTATTTGTATGAGGGGCGAGTGAATGCAGAGCTTGTAGAACACTTTGGGAATCGCTGAATATATTTATTTTTTTGGATGGCAACTGTTGTGCATATACAAGGGCTTGATATATGGCATATAATTCTGCTGTAAAAATAGTTAAATTATTAGGTAACGGGTATTTAAAGCTAATGAGTAGTTGTGGATCGTAAAATGCTGCTCCGACTCCAGTATTCGATTTTGACCCATCGGTAAATAGGTGGTAATCGGGTGTAGATATGAGACTTTTAAATTTCTTATGAGCATATAATGTGGGATAAGGTACAGACATTGATTGGATTGATGCATCGGAAGGGGCTATGATAATAGAGGGACGGAATGTTTGAATATCATAGTGGTATGAATACGTATTAATACGTGGTGTACGAAATATAGTCTCAGTAAGATGGTGGATTTCAACATAAGCCATATATATGGCGGGATACCGATGATTGGGAGGAGGACGTTGTTGATAATATTCATATAATAATTGTAATTTAGGGACAATAAGGGAGTTCGTTCTACTGATATGTTTAAGTAAGAATTTTTTAGAAAGTTTTATCCTGCGGATGTACAGTGGTTCTTCCGTAGTTTCTACTAATAAAGCGTTAGTTGGTGTTGTACGGAGGGCACCCACACTGATACGTAGTGCTGAAAATTGGAGACGATCCAACGCTAATAAACTATGTTTAGAGGTTAAATCAATAATATGGGCGCTATAATCAAGTATGGACCGAATGGTTGCATGATAGAGCTGTAGTGCTGACAGAGGGTCAGCACCCCATGCACGTTTCGTTACCGTTCGTAAAATGGTGAGATAACGATCAGATTTCCTAATAAGGTGTCTTATATGAGTTTGCCATGTGAGTTTTTGGTCGATATATATTCCTAAATATAAGTGTTGTGAAACCAAGGGAATGCTATAGGTATCAAAGTCAATAGGGCTTTTATCAAAGGTTCGTTTATGTGTAAAGATCATTGCTGCACATTTAGGTATGGAAAGGGAAAGTCCGTGGGCCGTTAGCCACTGAAATACTAAACTTAAAACCTGAGATATTTTGTCTCCACAAAGGTCAATGTGGGAGTCAGCACAATAAATAACATAATCATCCGCGTAAGCTAGAATACGGGCGTGTGGTAAAACAAGGGATTCGAGCTCTTTCATGTAAAGGGCAAACAAAATTCCACTGAGTATCGATCCCTGTGGTAAACCTTGTGATGTGTAACGGCTATCAATCGTGTGTTGAGGAGATTTAATAGTTAATCGGCGGTTAGTAAATAGTTGATTTAAAATAGAAATAAATTGGAAGGGGATTCCAGCACTAAGTAATTTCTCCCAGAGGATATGCAATAATACAGCATCATAGGCACCTTTAATATCCAAAAACACTGCTACGGTAGATTGTTTCCGCCATTTTGCTAATAAGATGTCGAGTAAGAAAATAATGTAGGGTCATGTGTACTATTACCCCGTCGAAAGGCAAACTGATACTTGGGTAATAACGAGTGATATTCCAATATCCACGCCATTCGTTTCATAAGGATTTTACAAAAAACTTTGCGTATACGCGATCCCAGAACTATGCCTCGGAAATTGGCAGGTTCAGTAGGCCGTTTTGTTGGTTTCAGAATGGGTGTGATGAAAAACTCGTTCCATGATGCTGGTACATGTAATGTCTCGAGAATACTATTATAATATTTGAGTAAATAAATGTGGACATGGGGGGTAAAGCCTTGAGCATTTGATAAGTAATTGCATCAGGTCCTGGTGATGAGCTATTGACGGTACATAATACAGAGTGTAATTCATTATATGTAATTGGATTCAAAAGGGAAATGAAAGAACAAGAGTGAGTCCATGAGGTGGGTAGAAAGAGTGGATTGACGGTAACAGGGGTAAGGGTGTATAAAAAATCTTCTAGAACTTGTCGCGGATAAGCAGAAGAAGTTTGGTATTGGAAGGTTCTCGTGATCATGCGGATCGCGTTCCAAAATTTCGATGCTGGAAGCTGTGGAGTTAATTGAGAAATAAAAGACTGCCAAGCTTTTCGCTTTTTTGCATTAAAAACGAGTTTTGTTTTCGCGATATGGTTTCGCAATTGAAAATAATGCTGCTGCGTCATCGATTGGCGATATTGTTTGAATAATTGTTTGCGCTTTTGAATAAGATCGTGACATTCGTTATCCCACCAGTTTAGTTCGTATTGCTGTGGATGGGTTGTCACTTTTAATGGTCGACACGGATGAAACATGTTTAAATATTGGGTTAAATAAGGGAGTAAAAGGGAAAAGGAAAGAGGGGACTTATGTTTCTGCTGCAAGATATAATTGAGGTATGATTGGTAATAGAGACATTGAAGTTTTTATAAGATCGGACGTTACTTATACAGAAGGGTGCCTGAAATTGGGAATGTGGTGGGTGAACACCATATGTGATGATAATGGGGAAATGGTCACTAGTGTGCGTATCAGATAATGTATGCCAGGTGGTAACAGGGGCCATAGTGGTGCGGCAGAAAGTAAGGTCTACTGCGCTAGGTGGAGATCCAGGCGGAGTTAAACGGGTCAGGGAGCCGTCATTTAAGAGAAACAAATTCTGATGAGTTGAAATAGTAAGTAAGTTGGAACCTTTGATTGTATCTACCATACATCCCCATTCAGTATGGTGGCAATTAAAATCTCCGAGAAGAAAAAGATGTGGAAATGTGTCTAATTGTTGGATAAAATGCGTCCATTGGTTCTGAGTAATGTAAATGTGGGGAGGGCAATAGATGTTGATGAAACAGGTGTTATGGTGTACTATTCCTACAGCATAAGTGTGCGGGATGATGTATTGTAAAGATAATTGTGTAACTGATAAGGAAGTATGTACACATGTGGCAACTCCATCAAAGCCGTTACCATCATGTCGGAAAACTTGATAACCTCGTAAACGAAAAGGGATATGCGGTTGAAACCACGTTTCTTGTAAACAGATAAAATGAGCTCGTGTTTCATTCAACAAAATTTGTAACTCATGTCTTTTAGAGGCGGCACTTCGACAATTCCATTGAAGTAAAGTAATCATGCTAGGATATTCATGATGGAGTCTCGTAACTTGTATAAGACATGGTGAAGTTGAGGCTCGTAACCCATACTTTGAATTAACATTACCAGCAATTGCTGGATTTCTTGTTGTAGGCGTTCCTTGGAAGGAGGATAGTGTGTATCTTGAGGGGTTGCAGAGGGTGGCTGCCTAGCAGATGAGGGCGCACTTGAGGGATATGCTATTGACAGGGGTTGTTGCATGGCACTCGTGGATGGAATCGAATGTACTGGAACTGACGGTTCGTTTCGCAGAATGGCCATGTATCCTTGGCGATCGAAACCGGGTTCAGGTGTAGGAGGGGGAGATTGCATGATTACTTGGGTGAATTTGCGCTTACGCGGATTGGGAGTCGAAGGGGATGGGGGATTTGACGGTAGAGGAGGGAACTGAAGGTCTTGTTGCTCAGAATGATAAATGGGGAGGGCGATTCGGGCTTTGGCTTCGGGAAAGGATATGTGCTCAGTACTCATTAATTTTTTAATGGTGACCTGATATTTATGTTCTGGACAAATTGATGAACCTGTGACATGATTTTTTTACAGTACGCACATTGCGTAAATTGCTCCGTACATGCTTGGGTTTCATGTTGTTGAGCACATTTCCCACAACGAGCAGTTTTCGCTTGACATTGTCGAATGGTGTGGCCATAGCGCTGACATTTGCGGCAGCGAATAGGTGAAAAGATGTAGGGTTCCACTTCCATGTACACCTTATATAAGGCGACATGGGAGGGTAATGCTTGTGATCTGAAAACAATTTTTATTGAACCCGTAGGCAGGTATTGGGTTTCCCCATCTTGGACGGCACGGCGATTAAGTCGTTGCACACTTTTCACGGTGCCTCGGATTCCAAGTACTGCAATATGTCGTCATTCGATAACCCCTTTTCAACACCGCGAATAATGCCAACTCTTAACACTTGTGAGGATGGGATGTACGCTTTAATTTTGAGGGTTTCAAGCATGGGATTACTCAAAAATGCGTTTGCTTGAGAAGCCGTATGAAAGGTAACTTGTAGTCGATTACGTCCTTTACGTTGAATCGACTTGACATTGAGTTTGGTTTCATAAAAACGGCGACCAAGTGCCATAGGATGCAAATTGCCGATGTTTTGCTCGTTTAGGGATTCAACAAAGACAAAGAAAGGTCCATGATGAAATCGGTTATAATATTCCGGTGTAGGAGCCACTTGGGGCGTCTCGGATTGGTTGTTAGATTGTTCAGAATTAGACCGGTCTACCACTTCGGTATTACTTCCCTGAATGTCAGACGCAGTGGACTGAGAATCTTGCTGTCTTGTCGTATTACTGGATGAATTGGTTATGGGTTCTTCTTCCATAGGTACTACGATTTCACGCTCCACTCGTAAGGAATTCCCATTTATCACCGACGTTCCTCCACTGTCGGTCTCCATTGCTTGGCACTCCCGCACCACACGCGAACGAACACACAAGTGATTACCACTACCTCGCACCTCTAACTTGCACAAGTAGAGTAGTGTACCGTACCACTGTCACTGCGTGACTGAGAAATCTTCGTAATTACCAAAATACCAAGGAAAAGCAAATTAAGGGCTAATGAACAAAGTGATTCAGTACCGTCCCCTTCTGTATAATTTAATGGGCTTCGCTTAATACCAGTTTACAAAGTCCCAGGCCCTATAATGAACAACAAATTATGAGGGAGAAGAAAACACAAGGGATAAAGTTAAGAGTAGAGGATAACCAAATCTACCACAAATATAAAACACACAGGAATTGCACAAGGACACAAGGTACAAATCTTCACGCAAAAACAATGCTACTCGGCGACCTTCTACCATACGAACATGACAAGGAAGAGTAATATAACTTCATAACTCTTCGCTATAATCAACTTGTATACCAGCTAAAAAAAGCACATATTATGTATATTATGCCAGAACTGCGTACTGAAAATTATGTACAAATAGCTACTCACTTATACCAAATACATTATAGACAATGCTGGACAATTCCATATTTTCCCATACTAAACTGAGAGAGATGTTAACAGTGGCGCAACTGGCGGTCCGACCTTAAACATCACGAGGCAAGATTGAAATCACTAATGTTAAGTGTTAAAACTGAAAGAAATTATGAATAATGAGTTTTGTTTTATTCTACAACGAAAGTTGAATGTCAATACTGATAGAAATAATGAAACTCAATAATGATTTCGTTTCTTCCGAATACTTGGCTGAATGGTCAGCGTTGAGCCCTCCTGTTCAGATAACGGATTCAATTCCCGGTGGGATCGGGAATCTTAATCGCGTCTAATTAGGCTAATAGTCTGGGTCGGGAACTGGGTGTTTCTGTTTGTTCCAACAATGTTCTCTTCATATTCAGACAATACATCACACTTCCAATCACCACAGAAAAATGCAATAGTGATAACTAGACCTCAGAATTTAGGTGCTAAAATGTTATTTAGCCGCCTAAAATACCCTCTCAAATATTTACACAAATATTTGTAGGCAGCTTCAATTTTAAGTATTTTCATAGACATCAAATAAAATACCATGTTTATGTTGTTAAATTGATAATAACTCCTTAGGGGGAAATATAAAACAAGTCTCACTTACATTTTTGCTGCAAACGTCACACAATATAATTTTACAATCCAATCTTGAATGGCAAGACTTATGTAACCTATTTTTAATTAAAGACGACTTGGAATCTGATATTTTCTGCATAATTCACACACTGAACAAAGGGGAATACCGAAATATACTCACAGAATTATATTTTCACGCAGATCAATGGATACTGTCTCCCACCTCGTGACAGACTACGGGAGTATTAGTTGCAAGAGGTTCTTAAGGCTTTCCGGGGAGTGTGGTTTACAGCTTTCCGATATTGTTTAAGATACTGAAAACAAATACAGTAGAGACAATACGCGACACTGAGCGAGATATCGAGGGACAGCTATTGGAGCTCACTCTAGCGGATAGACCTGAACAGTACTGATTCTCTCATAAGAGCACGTGTATTTTTGTGTGAAGTTTTTGGTGTTATTTATGCGTTTTCAGTGAGTTGACATAATTAAATAGTAGCGTGTGTCATTCCTTGATATCTCCTCTCAACATGAGGGGAAAGGTATGTGCTGTGTTTGGCTGCAGTAATTACGAGGTAGAGAAAAATGCGCGGTCGTTCTTCAGGTTCCCTCCTGACAAGAACATGTAAGTAATATTGTGTTTGCATATATATTCTTCCAGTGACAGAGATCTTTATAGTACTTCATAATCTGCTGACCTGCTCGACCCATATTTTAACTGGCATAAAATGTAATACGCATATTTTATTGTATAGTGCAGCAGTTAACCTTCAATACCGATGTGTTGTCGTAGGTGTGATCTGTGGGTTTTGAAATATCACATAAGAGATTTGAATAAGGTGTACAAGAAAGAAGTGACGTTACGCTTATATAAGAATTATAAGATCTGTTCAGATCATTTCCGGGCCAGCGACTTTAAAAATCCTCGACTATACAGCCAAGGGTATGTTACATTTTTACTCTAATTGTACGTAAATATTCCTCAAAGCATCACTATCGACAACATTTTCATACCTTTCTTTCTTTAATCCCTATTCTCAGATTAAAGCCGGAATTTTATAGATTTTCTTTCTGTTAGGAGGCTTCATGTTAAGAGGAATATTGTCCAGCTTATAAATGTTAATTCATTGCATCATATGTGTAAGGAATGTGTCGATATTTTATTGACAAGTGTCTTAATGTGATGATACAATGTTTCTTTAAATGAGAAGAAAGACAAATCCAACCGTAAAAGTTCAGGCAAGAATGCTAAAGCTAAAAAAGTAATGCGGCGGCCTGGCATTCTTAGCTATACACGTGTCCTGTGGCACACGACAACACGTTCTACAATGACTGTCGGCTGAGAAATCACGGTACGAATTGGGCCATTCGCCAACGCCGTGTCCCATTTATCGTTCGCTACGTGCGCAGAACAGCGGGGCATTTCACATCATGAGCATACCTTAGTGACGTCAGTCTACCCTGCAATTGGCATAAAGTTCTGACCACTCCTTGGTGTTGCATTTGCTCTGTCAGTCAGTGTATATATCTATTAAATTACTTAATTCTATTCCTTTCATTACAATACTTCTACAGTTCAACACTAACAATTTTATATCATCCCTACTTGATTTCCAGTTCCCTGTTCCCTTATCACAGCTCCCTACGCCATCCCGTTTCCCTGAATGTACCTCCCTATTACCCTTCCAAACAAATTTCCTAACTTATACGTACCACTGCGGTTTAAATGTAGGCCATCCCTATCTCCTACCCACCCATTAGCATCTAGAAATTCCAGTCCCAGTTTCCCACATACAAACTCCATAGTCTCATTTAAATCCCCAATCACCCTCCAGTCAGTATCCCTCCTACACAGTATTCCACTAATAACAATCTCCGCTTTCTTAAACTTCACCCGTGCTGCATTTACCAGATCCCACACATCTCCAATTATGTTGGTACTTATATCAGCTGGCCTTACGTTGTTGGTACCAACGTGAAACACTACCGGTACCACCTTCTCGTTCCCCTACTCCCTCTCTTCTACTTTCCTCAACATCTGCCTCAACCTAATTCCTGGATAACACTCTACCCTGGTACCCTTTCCTCCACACACTTTACCCACGTGTCTAACGATGGAATCCCCCATGACCAGAACCTCAACCATACCCACCTCATTTGATCCCCTCCCCTCCTGGTCAGCCCTATCTTTCCTGATAGCTGAAGAAGCTACTTCCTCCTCTCTTTTCTCCTTCCCCTTGACCCTGTTCCACCTGTCTTTTCCTATCCTCTACTCTACGTTTTCCTTTCCTACCTTTTCCCTTCCTCCTACTTCCACACATCTCACCAACAGTTCCCTGTCCCTCATCTTCCCTCTGTTGTTCTACCTGGAGTGACTCGTACCGATTTCGCACAGACACCTGTCCTGAATTCTGATCCTTAGCCTGCAATCTCCTTCCCCTTATAACATTAGACCACCTGTCTTCTACAACTTCTCCCTTTCCTTCCCCTCCCTCTTGTACACCTACTGTAACCTGTACATTGTTTGAGGGAGTCCTATCTTCCTTCCTGTCTTCTGTGAGAATCCTAATTATCTCCCTCAACCAAACTCTCCAACTCCTCCCTCATACCCCTCAATGCCTCGCTACACCCACAGTAAGTACACTCGCGCTCCTTAGCCATTCTTTACGGGGGAAAATGAAATTAAAAATAAAATAACTTATTTGCAAAAAATAAATGAACGGAGGGATATATTGTCTTGGATAGTACACACCAATTAGGTAATTAATATACGACTGCACTACAATATTACTTAGTCGTGCTCTATTTTTTATCCTACGACCCCTGACAGGATAAAAACTGCTGTTAATTACTGAATATCGAAAGTAATAGCCTACACAAGAACTACGCAATTCCAAACTGCAATTAAGCCTATTCTAATTACAATAACAGTATTTTAGTAAGAGTTTCTACAGATACCTCTACTACACCAGTACTACACAAATATTTTACAATAAGAAAATAATCACACTAAATTCTAATAGGATATTACTCGTATACTAGTGTACAGTACACTACAGTAATTTTAAACTACTTTCAGACGTATCCTAATTACGATACCGGTACCGTACCGTATGTCACTAGGTCACTTCTTTCTAGAAAGAATTATTGCACCACTGATCTTTACTGAATCAATCAAATAATACTTATTAAATGAACACCACTGCACAGGGCTGTCTGTATATTTAAATGCTCACAGTTTGGGAGATCCCGATTGGCCAGCCAGCCGAGTCACTCGTGAAACGTAAACAAACGTGACGTTCTCCCTGTCATAAATTAAGAGATAAGCGATATAAGGACTTGAGGTATGGTTTATAAAGAACTTCCATATCCGAAGACCCTTTGCTTTGCTTTAACCACGCCATGCCAAGTCAATAGCAAACACGGTGGCCAGCGACTGACTTTTTCGTGCCTGCACATAAAAATCCCTGAACATGACTGAAAATAAACGCATATACTGCATTTTGTTATCATTTAAATTTAAAAATAAACGTATCTACATCGAGCTGAAATGTTTCTTTACCAGCAGTGAAAAAATTAGGAAAATAATGAATATAACATAGGAGTTATGACATGATAAGTTCTATGCAATGAAGATTTTGCATTTGGGGTAAATTCCATTATATTACCATTTTTACACTATTTTTTAAACTTTTTTGTTAAGGGCATCAAATGCCCCTTGAAATTTCGTACACATCACAATATTCACTTATTTTAACCGATAACATTCTGATTTACGTATATTTGTCAAACCCGCTGCATTAGTGTAGGACAGCGCTACCCGCAAAACATGGGAGAAGGGAAGAGACTGAATTATCCCATTACGGCTGTGCTGCATTTTAAGGTTGGAACGCTCTATAGTGAGTGCGCCCAGCACACTCTGGTGACGTCATCGGGAAACCGATTCCTCGCAAGCGACACTGAGAGCGACCTCAGAATCGTAGGAGTCTCGTTTGCTGCTTCGAGTAGTGAGGTTGTTCCGCGAGTGCGGTTGAGTAATATCGTGTCGGTTCTGGAACTTTCCACTTTGTTCTTGCCGATTCTTAGTGTGCACCGGTGTGTGACAGTATGCACAGTGAAAGTGGAGGAGACGAGGAGCCTGCTCCTGCATCTAATTCAAATGTAGGACGGGAAGAAATTGTGAATAAGTATGTACTTTCATCAAATAGCCTCCTGAAGACCTCTATGTTGAATAATACCACCCATCGTAACCCTAATGATTCACCTTCTAATACCACTAACACCAAGTGTGACTCATATACCTACCCAATTAACCATCCAGGACCGTATATAGTATTTGTCTCAGCAAAAAGCCCTAATAAAATTGGTAACTTGCACGCAATGCCACTAAGTAGGCTCATGTATGAAACTAAACTTGCGGTACAATCTATTAAGCCCAAATGTAGAAACAGAATACAGCGTACATTTCAATCTGCTATGCATGTCAATACATTTTTGCAAAGCACGTTTCTTGCATCATGCAACGCCCACGGACATACACAACAATGAACACACATGAAATTACAAAATGAGTACCAGACGCAAAATACTTACCATTGGGGCAGCAGCATTAAATTTTCCGACGCGGAGGACCCAGAACATAAAGGATAAGAGGGCAGGATCTTAGATTACTACTTGAGGGGTTGCCAGGTCGATGTCGCTAACTACTACATACATGCAAAATTAAAATTCAGTCAATCAAACTTTACTTAAAAGTTAGGAAAATAAAAAGTTTTGAATGATACTTAAATAAGAATTATATCTTTCTGCAAAATATTGAAACATAAACAAAATCAAGAACGAATAATTTAAGGATATAATTAATTCTTTGAATTATGCATTAAATACCTGTTTTAAAATAATTACGATTATGAGTGCACGCTCAGATAACAATGTAAAATAATTGAATTGATTATTTCAGAAACCAGTCAAGCGCCAAATCTGTCATGAGAAAAACTGTCTAGCAACAGACAAAATGTTATGGTAGGGGTTTTAATAGTTTAGCTTGAAAGTATTATACCACTTAATACTTTCTAAGTAAAACTACTTTGTGCTTATTAACTTCGCTGTAAAAAATCCGAAACATTTTCCACCTAACTGGTTTCTGAAATAAACAAGTGTTGCAAACATATATTTGTGGGATAATTCTGGAATTTTGAAAGAATTTTGTCATAAACTCCATAATTGTGGAAGCAGAAAATATTTGAATAGGTTTAGGCTACAAATATAATTATTAAAAGGATGAAATCAGCGATGCATGCTTATTATGACAGGAGGTAATTAATCCTCATAAACAAACTCCACACCATATTCTGTCCCTGTAGTAGGCCACTGTAAAATGCTGTCCTAAAACTGTTCATATCCTATCATGTAAGGTTTTAAGGCATTTAGGTCACGTATCTTCTTGATATTGATGGGCACATTAAACAAACTATAACAAAGAATAATGTAGGGCTCAGACCAGGTGTTTCCTTTCCTGAGTAAGAAAGATAACCTTCTCCTTTCATCCTGGCATTTCGAATAGTATTACGCGTGTGATATTGTGTGTCTACCAAACCTCGTTTCCTTTTTGATACAGGTTCGTCTTCTGAACTTCCAGATATATCACTACTATTATAAAACACTGCACTAAACAAAAGACACACTTTTTCAATCAGTTGTTGACAAAACTACCAACATGTGATTCCAGAAACGCAACGACAATAAAAACAGTTGAACAGCTGGCTGTACTGGATTCAGAACAGCAGCGCCAACCGGCAAGGTGAGGCACAACACAAAATGTACCAGCAGTTTACTGCAGAAACCAGCTCAGCGGTGTCACTTGACTGCTTTCTGAACTAAATACGAAATTCAACGTAATGCCTGACCATTATAGGAGGACGTTTCTTGACTGGTTTCAGCACCAAAATGTGCGTATTCCCTCCTAGTAACATATTCTGCAATTAACTCATTTTTTTCATTTTTTGGCACTTGACTGCTTTTTGAAATAATCGATTCAATTCTTACGATGTAATAAAATCAGCAAGTCGAAGAACATACACCTAAAGATATATTTCTTATTAAATTCATTCATTCAAATACGAGACAAATGTCCATTTTTAAAATAATTAAAATTATGAAAACACACTCAGATTCCAAACTAAATTAACTCTTACAATACCGAGAAATAAGAGAAGTCTGCAGCACGCAGCAGAATTCATAAATGACAAATGTTAAAACGGATCCGTACGTTAAGAATTAATTAATCCACTGGTCAGTTTTTTGTAAGAAGACTACAATTAATCTAACTAAAATGAAATGTATTTCCAGACCCTCTACATAAACATTTCAATCATCCCAGAAACATGGTAACACACTCAATTTTAAAGGCAACGATTGCTAGCTACATTACGCGCATAGACACAGATAGGTCTTATGGACACGATGGGACAGGAAAGGGCTAAGAGTGGGATTGAAACGGACGTGGCCTTAATTAAGGTATAGCCCCAGCATTTGCCTGGTGTGAAAATGGAAAACCACGGAAAACCATCTACACGGCTGCCGACAGTGGGGTTCGAACCCACTATCTCCCGAATACTGGATACTGGCCGCACTTAAGCGACTACAGAGGCAACGATAGCAAACCAAATTTTCCACACATAAATAATTAAATGAACAGACAAGACAATTGCAAGAAACCAATTAAAAAATATTTCCCAAATTAGTTACAAATTACCAAGGGAAACAATATTAAAATTCCACAGTTAACTGAACAATGGTACACGCGATGAAGCCTACAGCTTCCAAAGCCAAGCTATCATCAGTCACAAAACAGGCAAGGTCCAAAGAAAATATAGCGTACAGGGAGATAAGATAAATGGCACGTAATAATGAAAGCAAAAAGAAGAAAACACAGACATGAATAGTCTGAGGAGCGTAAACGTACGTATCTTTAAGGAATGGGAGAAACAAATTTCAGTTCCTTACAACCACCATATTACAATAATAATGTATAGTATTTTGAATTTGTCATTTCCTCCAACAAAATATTAATAGAGGATTAAAATGCCGGTTATTAAATTTAAATTTTAGGAGGCCCTGGAATACTGTAATGTGCGAATAAGACAGGAAATAAAACCTTCACAGTAAGGTGTTAAAGAATGATCCCATCACGAAAATTGTACTAGAACACTGCATCATCGAATACATAGATAACAGTGCAGTAGATACCACAAATATGAACAAGGAAAAATAGAAAGAAATACACCAACAAAAATTAATAATAATAATAATAATAATAATAATAATAATAATAATAATAATAATAATAATAATGCACCGCTCCCGCGTCCAGGTGGGGATACATGAGTTCCAGACTAGCTCTTGATAACGATTCCATCTGTTTAATATTGCTGGGTTGTGAGTTCCGCGTGAGAAAGTACGCCGATGGCCTATGGTAAATCTCAACCTACGCAGAAGGACGTCTCCAACACGCTACCAGTTGGATACCATACTCGCATGTCGATGAAATTTATCGCAAAATCTAGGTTATTATGGCATTTCAAGAAATTCGTGCATGTTGCTATCGAAATCGCAATCAGAAATAAAGTCATTATAGCCTTATATCTAGCTCTTATTCTAAGTAGGCATTAAAAGAATTTTTATATTTTCACTACTCAGCTTTTATTAGCAAATCAGTCTAAGTATGATTAAAAAGATTACGTAGAGTATCGTGAGAAATTGTCTCATATAATGTAAATAGTCCTATAACGCAATCAGCATCTCTATGTGCCGTAATTATGTTGCATTGAAGAAAACAGGTTTGAAAAACCTTTAACAAATAAATGGGAATCAGGCCTCATTCATCGATACGCTAGTTCTGGCCTGTCGAAAAATTATGTTGTAATTAAGTAATATCCGTAAAAATCAAATAAAAAGGAAAAATTAAATTATATATGATCAAGTGAAAAATTATACAATATAGTTGAAATAATTAGATGCATCCAATTGGTTTAAGTGAAAACAAAACTATACTCCCTACTATATACAATATTTCAAATTGTGGTTTCAATTAAGAATGTGAAAACGCAGTGAAAATAGCCAATAATTAATTAATTAATTAATTAAGGTCTGGAATCTTTCCTTATTGAGCTGGATTGCTCCTCAAAATTACCAAAAATTCTATCATTTGAACTTAAATTCACATGTGACTAGAGAAATGAATATCACTTTGCTGAAAACTTCACATCCATGTCCATGCACAGTAGGAAAATCGTGTGAGAAAGTAATGTTTGTTCTTTAGGGATTGCACTAGTTTAAGTTTGAAAATTTCCATAATCTTTCATATTTCATGTTGACTGATCTCCATATAAGCAAATTCAAGTCCACTTTAAGTCGTAAGTATTCTCAAATTAATTCTATCATAAGGCTTATGTGGCTAAATCACTCAATTATTATTTTAATTCATGGTTGAAATTCAATTAAAGTGCGTATCTGGCTGAATGTAGCATTGCCAACTGTATTTAACTAACTTTCCATCAAATAATACCATAAGTGGAAAAATTGACACATTAGAAGACTCTACCTTCATCTAAAATTCCATATATGTATGACTAAGTTACCAGTGATGTGTCAAACGGCTCCCATAAAACCATAAATTAAGTTGCCGTATGTGAGAATACATGAAAATGATCGTAGAAAAGTCAATGAAGGCCTAAATATTAACGTTATTGGCCTCTCGGCTCCTCTGATGATCCTACATACTCAATTAATTCTATATTGATGGCATTGAGATCGTATCTTAACCTATTTTATATATCAGGGAATAAAACAGCAATTGAAAACAGTACGTTTCAATATATACCTTAGCATATGCAATTTACACATACTATCATCTCTTGGAAGAATACTATGACCAACTTTCCAAATAACAATAACTATCACCATCATAACTTACTATCAACTCATATTATTATTTCATTCACCATTTATCACTTCAAATATCACGTAGCATTCATATCAGTGCGTCTCAAGGCACTCATTTCATCAAATACGCAGCATATGTGGCATAACCTACACATATAAAACATTATCCTACCGTCATAGTATCAAAGAAAAGTACATCACAACATTGAACTGTGCTACTATACTTTGTCGTAAACATTCCCTAAATACGATCTCCTCGCTTGTTATTTTGTTAAAGCCATCACGCATGTATATTAACCTCCACTTAATACTCTAACACTTCACTGACAACAATTTAAAAATATCAATCACTTCTCTAACACCATATTGATAAACTTGCGAACGGCATTCACTGGTATTTTACACCTATGTATGGGATTAACGGTAACTTCAGATGAATACCTACTTCCTTGTAACTACACTTGAAAATTAACTACGCACACACAATGTCATAAAGCACATCACATATGGCCAAAATAATAAAGGTTTCTACTTACGAAACGACTCATAGGGGACTTAACTTTGCTTATTGGGTAGTGACTCCCATCTCGCTGTTGTTCCTCGGGAATTGTAGGCCTCACTCCATGGTTCGGCTTAGGTAATCGGGTCCATCTCGTCCTCTCAGCTGATTACCACCCTCCTGGGGCATCAATCTCGTGAAGCGCCACCATAGTCGGAGTAGTCTCTGCCTCAGCCTCTTAGAACATCATAGTGGTCTTCATTACGTCAGGGACAGAATAACACAATGCATTAGTTGATTTAGACATGCCGTAATCTGCTTCGTACTGCCAATGATAAAGAATATATGTGTTCTAGGCAGTCTAATTTGACTATAACAGCTCTAAATGCACTCTTATTTGTCAACTCCCTTGCTTGCTGAACGGATGTAAATTTTCTGTGCTTTTAGAATTGCACTTTATAGCCAGTTGAATTCCGCTCTCTTTACGTTGTGCAGTATCGGGCAAAATATAATGCTTCCGAGCCCAACTGTGACGTAGTACTACACCAAAATTGACGTTTCCTTATAGCTGGTCTATAATTTCACGTATATATGTCAACCTACAGTTGACGTTGAGCGGGCTGTCGCGGATTTAATCTCTTCTTCAGTAACTGATTACAGAATCTGATATCTAACTCGTTTCTTTACACGATTCCGTCCTTTCTTCGCTGCAGTGCTAGGTTGAGTTTTTATGTTCTAATGGAAGTCTTTTTTCAATAATCAGTTTAAATAATCCGCTCCTGTCAATCTTTCTCACCGCCTTCTAAAAATGGTTCTTTCGGTGATTGCCGGTTGAAAATATTATCTTTTAGACTCGTACCGCTGTTAATTGCTTTTATATTGATCCTTTAATGGCTGGAACGCCATTTTTGTTCCTAATACTGCAACTATAGAACCGTGAAATGGCACAATAATAATAATAATAATAATAATAATAATAAACAGAAAACGGTATCACAACGATAATCTCATTTAAATAAAACGAATGGAATAATTTGCCTCTCATCCGCGCATATACCGATTTCAAAATTACTCCATTATCAATTATAATTGGAATATAGAATTTTACAAAACCTTGTTACATTTTAATAGCTTGAAGATTCACATAATATCATTAAAATGCCGGATGCGCAAGAAATCCCAGTTTAATTTAATAAATAAACGGTGGCCGACATGTCCATACAAGGTGGGCGTAATTTCAATTACGTTTGTGAAGTTGGCTTGAAACAATTCTGACAGCGTTGCCGAAATTTTCCACATTATTAAGCTCAATGATAGCGAGTTACTCACATTCTTCTTCTCCAAATAATCCGACAGTAGAACAGCTTCGAAACAATTAAGAAGATACTTGTACCTACTTCCTTGGGTGTCCAATTTAATATAATCCGATAGCTTACGTTGTTAGGTCATTTTGTAATGAAGCACACGCTCCCAGTAATTCAGAGGTCACACTTATACAAATGAACGGTAAATAGAAAAATATTAAAACAATAGTTACACTGCAACTAAGGCAAAAGCCTTAGTTCACATGGCTATTAGACTGGAGTATCAGACTCCATTCCACCAACTCTCAATCGCATCTTCCACAGAACAGCTCCAGTAATAATAGCGTCCATGACGGCGCTTGGTTACCAACTGACGCGCTTGCTGCGAGCAAGGAGCACATCGCTCAGTTCAAGGGAGTAGTGCGCCTGCGCGCGCAAATCAACTTGCTTATTGAGCGAATGATTAAAATCTAAGCTACTGACGTAACAATAGCAGATTACACATTTAAACAGGCATAATTCAGTCGCATAAATTAACGGCAATTCAAACAATGGGCGACAATGGTAGATAAATTCCCCATACACAAATACATATGTCCAATAAATGAGGGTACCTTTAACGTATGTCACACATCACATAAGCTCCAATCATTCATACCGCATTCAAACATATTTCGTATTGGGATCACTCGAGGTGTAGATAAAGACCTTGCTGAAGCTGACACATTAGCCCTCATCAAAAGTGCAATAAAGGTACACTCTGTACAGAGATTAAGTCGAAAGACTCTACAAGATGGCAAAGAAGTATATGTGCGTACGGGATCAGTGAAAATTGTTTTTTGTGGGAGGTAAGGTAAGGGTTATTCTGCCCGAAGGCAGGTCCGAACTTCCGCAGAGGTGTTCCTGAGCCGGATGTCTGTATCTTCAACTGATATTAGAGTTTACTCTCTTAATTTTTTATCCGATTATTTGTGCTAAATGCCAAAGATATGGCCACACTATACGCAGTCTTCCTCACTTCGATGTCGGAACTGTGCAGTATATGTATGCTGACTGCATGTATAATGTTTACATTGTAAATGTGTGTGTAAATGCTCCCCCCTCCTCAACAGCCGCAACCCTCTACTTCTACTGCTGACGTTCTTCGTCCTATCGCTCCATTATCACATACCGAGCACCCAGTCTACCTTCAAAAAGTGAATCTTCAGAAAGACATACAAAACATACTTCTACTTCTAATCCAAGCTTTAGGGGAACATCCCTCACATCACTGGACGTTGACGCGAAACCGAGCTTCCGCTGCAGCGAGACAGTGAATCATGGCACATTGAAAGAATCGTGCACGAGCGCGGCTCAGTAAGACATAAGATACACACGGCTCCTTATCGGCTCACTGAAGACGCGGAGAGCCTCAATTACGAGATCGATTATGTGACACTTTTAATCTTTCAGTGGAATTCCAGGAGTGTCCTCAATAAAAAATAGGAACTGACACCGGAGCACATATTCTTGTTTTGAAGGAAACGTGGTTTACGACCCAAAGAGAATTTTCACTGCCTGGTTACAACCATGTGACGCCCCAGGATACAGTGGGGCTGCCTTTTTATTCATCGTTCTATACCTTACCAACGCTTAACCATTCATTATTACATTCCCCATACCTTTATTGTCGGCATTTCTTATTACCAACTCCACCTTATTACACCGAGCTCGATAGCTGCAGTTGCTTAAGTGCTGCCAGTATCCAGTAATCGGCAGATAGTAGGTTCGAACCCCACTGTCGGCAGCCCTGAAGATTGTTTTCCCATTTTCACACCAGGCAAAAGCTAGGGCTGTACCTTAATTAAGGCCACGGCCGCTTCCTTCCCACTCCTAGACCTTTTCTGTCCCATCGTCGCCATAAGACCTATCTGTGTCGGTGCGACGTAAAGCAACTAGCAAAAAAATCCTTATTGTCCCCCGATGTCCATATTGCGAGCACACAATGGTCTCAATTTTTCCATCAGTTTGATCACTTGTTGAATATTATCATCTTAGGCGACTTTAACCTGCATCATAAGCATGGGGCGGCAACAGTGATACTCCTCGAGGCTCATATCTCCTCTTAGCTTCACAGCATTAATCTAACCCTTCTCAAAGATGGATCATCCACGAGAATCGCTTTACCTGGATCACCACCTAGTGCTGTTGATCTAACCTTTTGTCGTTCAACTTTGACTCCCATGCTTAGGTGGACAACGATCTCTGATACATTCTCCAGTGACCATTATCCTATCTGGATTACATATGGGGTTGGCAGACCCGTAACTCCCCTCATCCCTCGCCCCCAGCCGCAAGTAATGTTCGATCCATGAGGGTTTTTCATGACCAGACATATACCTCATACCTTCAATATCACCTTCGACGCGACTCGGAACCCGCCTTCACGTACCAGTCCCTTCTTAGGCTTCTTAACCAGTATCTTGATAGTTATCATCCCCGCAAACCCTTTGTTACTTCCGCCCCCCGCCCTTTCCAATATATTCATTGGTGGGATAATGAGTGCCACCAACGTATACTAACACGTAAGATTTTATTCCGCATGTATCGACGATCCTTAAACCATCACAATTATCTACGGCTGAAGCATCCTATGTAGATATAAGGTACTGTAAAGACCCCAACGTACTCGTAAAACGTTTGCAACTGCTCAGAACCTATCATGATGCTGGTTACACACAGTACAAAGCAGTAGTGATGGGACATTCGATTCATTTTACTGAATCGATTCATTTGATTCCGTTCACGTTCCTGAATCGATACAGTGATCCGATTCACGGCACATTAGTCACCGCTCCTACTGCATCTGTGTAGTATGTGCTGGTAAGACAGCAGCAAGAGCATTCAGTGCTCGCAGCTGCCATCTGGTCTTCATACTATGAACTCCTTTCTTAGAAAAAAATGTTTGTCACTCTAATACATCGAAGGTTTCCGGCGACACAGGGGGGAAAGGTTAGGATTAGGAAGGTAGCAGCTATGGCCTGAGTTAAGGTACAGTTCCAGCATTTCCTGATGTGAAAATGGGGAACCTACGGAAAACCATCTTAACGGCTGCCGACGTTGGGATTCGAACCCACCATCCCCCGAAAGCAAACGCATAGCTACGCGATACTAACGACACGTCCAACTCGTTCAGTCATTTTTGAAAATATGTATTTTTCTATCAGCTGAGGATTTTTTAAATCGTGATGATTGAAGTCTTGTGAAACGATGTGACATATGAACTGACAGAATACTGAGCCGATCTTCCCAATATAAAACAGGTACTTTTGAGTGGTCATGAGCATGACTCATAGTCATAGGGCAGGCTAGAGTCGAGTTTAATTGTCAAATGTCAACTAAGTTATAATACTAAGATTCATTAAACTAATAAATAGTATAACCTAATAGCTACTTCAGAATTATGTTTTGACTACCTTTTTAACACTGCAAATAAAACCATCTATTATTTAAACCTCCCTGTAAGAAGAGGACAGTGAATGCAAATGGGTAGTATTTTCAAATGAGCTGAGCTCGAGAATCCATTATAGCATATGATTCCTTCAGTGTACTGCGCTTGGCCTCGTGTATTCTGCAGCTGAATACTGCTCTTCAGTATGGCTTAACAGTTGCCACGTGAAGAAAGTCGATGTACAACTTAACACCACCATGCGTATCATCTCTGGTACTCTGAAGCCTACTGCAAAGCACTGGCTGCCAGTCCTGTCCCATATTGCTCCACCAAGCCTGCGACGTTCAAGAGCCCTTGTTCAAGAATATAATAAGATCATGTCCAATCCAACTCTTCCTATCCATAGAGATGTTGCAGATCTCTGGAGACAAAGACTGAAATCCCGTAAGCCACCGATGAAAACAGCTAAGAATCTAATGGAAGCTGGTTTCAATTTAAAAGAGGAATGGAAAGAGCAATGGATTCGTACAGCTCCGGAGTGGCCAAGCCTCTTTCATCCAAACCACGCCCCAGCTGGTTTCAGCTTGCCAAGAAGAACGTGGGCGTCACTAAACAGGTTCCGCACAAATTGTGGAAGATCTGCATTCTCCCTTCACCAGTGGGGCTTCAGGGACTCTCCACCGTGTGATTGTGGTGCTTTAGTCCAGACCATGCATCATATAATGGACGAATGCCCTCTGCGTGCTTATGGTGGAGACCGAAAAGACTTTGCTGATTCTCAGTATCCCTAGTGCAGTGGATAAACAATTTAGATATTCATGTGTAATTGTTCCCTACTTACCATGTATTCTTTGCAGGTTTTTCTTTTGTATAATATTGTATATACTTGTCCATTCTGTAAATTCCATACGCTTAATAATAATAATAATAATAATAATAATAATAGTGTACTGTACCATGGCTCACTGTATGTCTCGCTGCAGCGGAAGCTCGGCCCTCCGCCAGTGTTCAACTATCCAGTGTGCCGATAAGGAGCCGTGTATCTTGTGTCTCACTGAGCCGTGCTCGTTCACGATACTTTCGGTGTGCCATGGCTCACTGTATGTCTCGCTGCAGCGGAAGCTCGGCTCTCCGCGTCTCCAGTGAGCCGATAAGGAGCCGTGTGTATCTTGTGTCTTACTGAGCCGCGCTCGTTCACGATTATTTCAATGTGCCATGATTCACTGTCTCGCTGCAGCGGAAGCTCGGCTTCCCGTCAACGTCCAGTGATTGCGCCACTCAGCACTGTTCGCTGGGAGTAAGCTGAATCGTGTGCTGTGAGCTCGCCGTTCCTGCGAATCGATTCACTCGGACACTTGAATGAATCGATACACTGCTTCGAATCATGCATTCAGTAGCCAACACTACAAAGCCGATATTTTGGAAATAGAGCATGAATTAGGTCGTGTGGGTGTTATTAAGTAATAGCTCTCTCTCGACAGTACAACAGCTTAAACACCTCCCTACAATCCCAGCTCTTACCCCCACCTAAGCCATCCTTCTGTAGTATATCGTCGATCGAGTAGCTATATTCGTATAGATTATTTTCCATCATTCACCTTTCCTTAGGGTGTTAACTCCCCCTCTAGTTGTAGAGCCGGTCTCTAGCCCGAATAATGAGAGGAGAGGCACCCTAACCCTTTAGCCCATTAGCCCTTTAGCCCTCCTGCCCATTAGCCCTTTAGCCTATTAGCCTATTAGCACTTTAGCCCTACAAGGAATTGCGGTAATCTAATCTTCTTACAACAAAGGTGCTCCTGACATTTTCTAAACACATGTTGTATCGAGTACAGTGTTCTATTTTGGACTCAATCACTTATTTAGTGTTATAAGCACTTCAATCAATGTTCCGATCACATTATAAAGTTAACGACATCGAGTGCAGTGTTCGATTCTAGTCTTGTTTTGTTTCAATCACTTCTTTTGTGATTTGCAAGTCTAAATATGCACAATGACGTCATCACTGCAGCACGTGCTCACTCTAACTATCCCGATGCAGGTTTAAACTTATTCGATAGAGCTATGCTTTGACATAAGAGGAGGCCTTAACAGCTTATGTATAATCGCTATTGTTTAAAGATAGCTGCTGTCAAGAAAAAGCACGTAGAATTTTTAAAATTACCCGCTACCACATTTCAAAGGTATGAGGTTTAGTGCTGTAAAGATACCTGTACGATGCTCTGTTGATTAAAGATGAGAGCTGTAAAAAATAGCACGTGGAATTTTACAAACGAGAGCACGTAGAATTTCAAATTGCCCTCCACCGTATGCATAACAGTAGCCGCCATCTTTCGCAGTAGCCCCTAAGCTAGCTTTCTTCATCAGAGCAGCCACCATCTTGTGTGAGCACCCCTAGGCCGTATCATAAGGAGCTGTGTATAGTCACCTTCTTGTCGCTGCTACCTTGCGCAAGCACCCCTAGGGAGTCGCATAAGAGCAGCAGCCATCTTGTGCAAGCGCTCTTAAGCCGTCTCATAAGGAGCTATGTATAGCCGCTATCTTGTAGAATTAGATAGCTGCCAATGCCATAGGGCCTAAGTAGAAATCGAACCATTGATCTCATCATCAGACTACTTTTTTCTTATGCTATCATGCTACTGATACTGCGAACCTAGGTTTTGGGCAGAAAATTTTTGTCCCTACGATGCACCGTTTTCGAGATATTTAACATTTTGCATTTAAGCCCCAAATTTAATGAATCGAACCAGCATGGCACGTTATACTGTCTACCATAGCTAGACCTGATCATGTTACAAAACCTTGCTTCAATATAAGCTAAAACAGAGCAAATGCCAAAGGACCTAAGTAGGAACCGAACCGTTGATCTCATCATTAGACTATGTTTTTCTTCTGCTATCATGTTCCTCATACTGCGAACCTGGGTGTTGGGCAGAAAAATTTTGTCAGTTTTGCTGTACGACTCACCGTTTTCGAGATATATAACATTTTGCATTTAAGCCCCAAATTTAATGAATCGAACTAGCACGACACGTTAGCCTCTAAGCTAGCTTTCTTCATAAGAGCAACAACCATCTTGCGCAAGCACACTTAAGTTGTCTCATAAGGAGTCGTGTATAGCCGCCATCTTGTGTCCGCCATCTTGCGCAAGCATCCTTTGGGTGTCTCATACCATCTTGTGCAAGCACGCTTAAGCCGCCATATTACGGAAGCATCCCAAGGGCGTCTCATAAGAACCTATGTATAGCAGTCATCTTGCGTAAGCACCCTTAAGGAGTCATGTATAGCCACCATCTTGTGCAATTAGCGTCGAGAGATGGCTGCTGTAGAATTTTTAAAATTATCCACCACCATATTTCAAAGGTATGAAGCTAAAGAGTGCAGCACTGAGGTTTGTGATGCAAGATGGCGGATGACAGCTGTCAAAAAAGCAAGTTACCATTTATACAGATGCTCAAAGCGTTTTACAGGCATTATCGTAATTTACCCCCTCTTTAAACTGGTATTTATATAATGTCAAATTACTACTCTACCAACTTGAAAAGATGGAGTATATGTAACGCTTGTCTGGTAAACTGGACATTCTAACATTAGCGGTAATGATCAAGCTGATCTTGCTGCCAAAGAAGCCAGCCGTCTCTACACCCCTCCTCTTACAGTCATTTTGCAATCACCTCGGCCTGTGTCACAATATACAATACCGCCTCGTCAGGTGAGTACAGGGTTACCTCAGGGAGATATACTGAGCGGTATTCTTTCTGCTCTATTTATGAAGGATTCTGAAACGGTTATTCTTCGCTATGCTCGTATGCAGGCGTTCGCGGATGATTTTTTTTATTTATTATACGCACGAGAATTTACAGGTTTGTAGACAGCATATCATATACACGCTTAGAGAGACTATAGCATGGTTGGATTCTCATGGACTTCACCTTTCTATCGCCAAATATCGAGCGATGATCTTCACACACCATCGTACACATGATCGTTCGCCGATTTCTTTTGATGTGTATGAAATCCCCATCGCTAAGCAACATAAATATCTAGGATTATTTTTAGATCATAAGCTTTCATGGAAGCAGCATTTTCTCTATTTACGCGCGAAAAGTGATAATTATATATAGATACTAAAATCTGTCACCCGTAGACACTGGGGAGCTGACCCGTGGGTGGCCCTATCGCTGTAAATGTCCACTATAAGATCGCTCCTGGATTACGGAGCAAATATCGTTGATATGGCAGCGAGTACGAATTTGAATACTCGTAATATATGCCAATATAAAGTACTGCGCACATGTATAGGAGCACTGAAATCAACACCTAGTAATGCGCTTTTGGTGGAATCCAGCGAACCTCCCTTACATGTTCGTAGAAAAATGTTTTCTATGCAATATTTACTTTTTTAAAAATCTCTTACGAGGCACCATTTAATCGCGAAATTGCATCTCCTCGATGAGTATTTTTCCATCCGGCGTCAAGGTTTGTGAAGATTGCCTGCTTTATATTATGCCTTCGATGCTTTAAAGTCGTTACAAGATACAGTACTGCAAAGCGTCACCTTAATACCCTACACTTTGCCGTAATCTGTTCTTCATTATCGGCCACGGATAATCTGGCCTCCCCCCAGTAGCGATTCTGCTGTCATACGTGCACAGGAACCAGATCATTTGCCCGCTAAATGTTGAAACTTTCCTGTATTCCTCCAAGTATAGATATATGCACAGACGGTGCCAAGGATACCACTGGCGCTGGAGCCGCATTCTGTATACCATCCATAAATATCAAGAAACAATATGGTTTACGTAGTGATTGTTCGATCTTTACCGCGGTATTATTCGCTATCCAACAAGCTATTCAGCGGCATGACTATAAACGAGTTACGATATATACGGATGCGCTGAGCGTTTTGCAGTCACTGTCCTCCTATGCTCTATTTCATAACTGGTATGTCTATAACGTCAAAAGCCTTCTTTATATGCCTGATAATTCCGGTATTTATATAACATTAGTCTTGTGGCCCGGACATATGTGTATTTTGGGTAATGAACAAGCGGATTCCCTAGCAATACAAGCTTCTCGCCTCCCTGTTCCGCTTACTAATGATATCGTTCCTTCGTCAGATTATCTACCTGTGATTAAAAACTCAGCCCGTAATGAATGGCACGACGAATGGCAACATACTTCACAAGTCAAAGGTACCTTTTATTATCAACTACAAACAACTATCCCGGTGAAATCATGGTTTATGAGAGGATCATATTCCAGAAGACATATTACAAACATCATTAGGTTACGGTTTAATCATGCCCTTACGCCCCGATATAAATTTCGGATCCATTTGATGCAGGAGCCAAACTGTTTGTGTGGTTCTAGTGATGGAGATGCGAATCACCTACTTTTTCAGTGTCCTATACACGTGACTCCTCGTGGAAAGCTCATTAGTAGTCTAGCGCGACTTAAGCTTTTTTTCCAACTAGTGTTCCTTGTTTGCTATGTAATCCTTCAGCTGATATAAACAACGCCATAAATAAGTTTTTGGATGAAGCAAATATTGTGTTATAAAATTCTATGTGGTGTCGTGTGGATCGTATTCATATACTTCTGATTCCATTGAGGTGGTTCCTCATATTTTTGGAGTATTCAGTGATAGTGACATAGTGGAATATAGTGGTGTGAGTCCATTCAAAACGACATTTCATACATTGATGTGTGCAATTGTATCAGTGTTATTCAGCATTTAAGGGATTGTGGACTGGGCGAAATTACCTGGATAAAAACCCAAAAAACCATCACCAACAACAACAATAACAACAAATTACCAGACGATGGAGATTTTGTAACCTACATACTTCATTTGTCTACCATTAGACAGTACGCTCCGGCCTCCATTTTGAACTGCGTGCAAGATCCTATTCGTGCGTAATCTATGAATAACTTGACAATCCTAACAGTGTTCGTGAGCTCTATATCTCTTATGCAATATGTGAACAATTCATGTGTATATGTGTTTAACACTCCTACTTTGCGTGTGATTCCGTTTATTAAAAAGTATAGTGAGAGGGTAACAGTAAAAGAGCCCATAAACTCACGAAATAAGAAAAAGACTACAGTATAGTACGCGCACCTTTCAGCGATACATAGACACGCTAGTGCTGAATCGGTCGACCTTGGCAAATGCAGCATAGACAATACGCGACACTTACGGATTTAGCTTTGCTAAAATGGGAGACAATTCGACGGTGGCGCTCCTAGTGACGTGACCTGAAAAAATCGCGCTAGGTAAAACAATCAGAAATTCTGACAGATCAGATGAAACTCAGTACAGATAACCAATCAGTTAAAACTGTCCAAAACACAGAGGAGCATCAACCATTGTATTCGGAGATGACCCAAACCCGAACCACTAATATCAAGACCACAAGGCCAAGAGGAAAAAGAAGTTACAACATACACGGACAATCTAGATAGCTCTAAGAACACTAATACCCAAGATATGGAAGGGCACGTAAATGACAGCCATGTAGAACCAAAGTGGACAGAGGCAGTCAAGAAGAGAAGAAACATAATAACAGGAACAAATATAGAGGAGAACGGATTACAAGCTTGGCTATACATTGGGAAACTTAAGGACACCACTACCACTGACAGCATCAAATCATATATAAAGAAAAAGCGTTCCGATTGCAAAATCGAATGTGAAAAACTATAGACCCTAGGTACCAACAAAGCATTTAAGTTAGGAATTCCATTTCAGATATTAGAAGAATTTGAAAAGCCAGAGTTCTGGCCAAAAGGAGTCAAAATACGACAGTTTATTTTTCGGAGAAGGCAACAATACAGTGGAGTCAACCTCAAATAAAAAGACGACGACGAACAAAACGAAGAGGATCGATCAACGAAATATAAACGTAATATCGTGTGATACTGAAGACCTTAAAACAACATTAATCCCCAGTAAATCTTTGAAAGAAGAACTTCATTTGGACATTCTAATTTGGAATACTGAAGGACTTAAGTCACATATCTCGCTCATTCCAGATAGCTTTTGGTGCCAGTTTAATATAATCATAGCAACTGAAACCTTCCTTACAGAGCAAATCAGCATACCATATCTGTACAGCAAGCATGCCTTAGCCACTCCAAAAGAAAGAGGAAGACCGGAAGGTGGAGTCAGCATATTCCACAAAAACAACATAGGTGCTGTAAAGGAAGTTCACACAGAAGGAAACATGATACTTATCAGAACAAACAAAATTACTGTTATAGGTATCTACATAAGCCCGGCTAGAAAGGTAGATAATGTAATTGAACATATAGTGAAAGCCATTACATTATCAAAAGAAGATCAAAACGTGGTCCTGGGCGGTGATATCAACTTTAGAATTGATAGACTCGATCACAAATCCAGACTTATCCTCGACCTTCTATATGATGAAGGATACACATTGATTAATAGAACGGAAGAAGTTACCTACATTAGTTCCAATGGGAAAAGTACTATTGACCTAGCTTTTGTTAAAGGCGAATGCTATAAAATACTTGCTCGAAAAGTTATGTACCAAGACCCAGTGGCCACATTAAGAAAGCACATTCCAATTTCAGTATCTGTTGACTTCGGTAAAACAAGAGGAAATCTTAAGAATAATTTCCAAATGCTCACCACAAGGAACACAGATCTTGAAGTCCTTGAAAGGAAGATGAGCATCCTAGAGAAAATCCCAGAAATGATTGAGGAGGGCCTCACCGATCTAGCGCTGGACATGACGCTGAATCTCATCAAGGAAGCCCAACTAAAAAAACCTCCCAAAACTGCAAAGATATGGTTCGATAAGGAATGCTACGACCTTAGAAAAGAGACTTTAGAACTTCTGCAAAAAGCAAGACAGTCGGACAGTAATTACATACTGACAGAATATGCGGCGAAGAGAAAATATAAAATAACAATCAGGAAGAAAAAAGCTATATTCTTTGAAAACCAAGCTCTCGCGCAAGCTAGGGATGCTCAGAGGGACCCGTTGATCGCTTTAAAGGAGAGAAAGGATTGTATCACCCCAGACTTCCCAATAGCATCATGGGAACAGCATTTCTCTAAGACTCTAAACGCAAAAAATGTTCAAATAGCTCTACCACTTCGTGAGAACACGGAAGCAGTGTCCGAGCCGATAACACAGGACGAAGTTAAAGCAGCAATACTCAGCTCAAAGGATAAAAAGGCTGTGGGAACAGACGGCATATTCAATGAAAATCTGAAAGCCACTATCGATGTACTACTAAATATATGGACCACTCTGTTCAACAAATATTTCACTTCAGGGAAAATTCCGGAAATTTGGAGGCAATCAAACTTAAAAATGTTGTACAAAGGAAAGGAAGACAGAGATGATCCTGATTCATATAGAGGAATTGCTCTAGAAAATAACATCTACAAAGTGTATTCAAGAATTTTAGAGAACAGGCTCGTCGCAGAGACCTACACAAATATTCCTGAACAGCAGTTCGGCTTTATGAAGGGAAGAGGAACACTACATGCAGTAGCAAACCTCATCGATAGCATACATGACACAAACAGACATCAAAATGGTAAATTCTTTGCAGTCTTTGTTGACTTCAAAAAGGCATTCGATCTACTTGACAGAAAAATTATAATTACAAAACTGGCCAATATGACTGGACAAGATAATCCACTAACCGTAGCAGTCAACAATATCATAGCCTTCAATCAGATCACAGTGCAAGATGGGAAATCATCATCGAACAACACAACTCAGGGAAACGGGGTATTGCAGGGCGACCCTTTAAGCCCCCTCCTCTTCAACATAACCTTAGCAGATATCATGCAGGTCATTGACAACAGTTTAGTTGTACTTTATCAATATGTAGACGATACTGTTATGGGTTCGAGTAGCAGGGAAAAGCTACAAAGATCAATGGACAAACTTGAAGAGTACGCAGTCAAAAACAGCCTTGTAATAAATAAGAATAAAACAGTTCAGATGGTTTTCCGGAAAGGGGGAGAATCGCATCTAGTGACAGAATACAATGTTGAGGGTTGGACCTAGACATAGTGAACTCGTTCTCATATCTGGGTGTCACTTTACAACCTACGGTCACCTCATTTAGAATTCAAGTAAGAGAAAGATCTTCAGCAGCCATCAGAAGCAAATATGGCATTACAAACCCGAGTAGACTATCGCTAGACACAGCCATGGCCTTATTTTACGCCAAGCTCCTCCCAGTTCTCACATATGGTATGGAACTTATTTGGGAAAGACTAACGGTGTCCGACCTGCGGACTATCGAAAATGTAAAGGCCAGATTTCTAAAACGAACACTGGGCATCTCCAAAATGTCACCATCAGGACTTGGGTATGAATTATCCAAAGAAACTTTTTACCGGAAGATTTGAAAATGAGAATGCAGCTTCCACATACGCAGCAAGAAGAGGAAGTTCTCCAAGAGAGAAAGAGGAAACAAGCAGAAATCAGCCTGGACTTTTACTCAACTGATGCTATGATTGACCGCAGCTGGACCGGTCCATATAATGGCACGAGAAGTGCTTTGAATAGGCTGGCGGTACATGGGTTTCACCATCGTCTATGCCGGCGATCAAAGGACCATGTGTGTGTTCCTTCCTTATAGCATAGACTGTTCTTTCGGAACAACCTGTAGCTTTAGCTGTTTCACTGGCTGCGCTGCTCATATTCATAGTCTTAAAACAATAATTCAGTTTACCTACGGAACGTTTCTTTTTAATTTGACGATCCATTGTACATCCTCCTGCACTTTTTCTTCGAACTAAGAACCCCCGCACGAGCACGAGCATGAACTGACAACTAAACAGACTACACAAACACAACAAACACAATCCACTTGTCCTCAAGAACGATACATTTATCACTGATCTTCTCCGGCCTCATGGCTTCGCGTGCTGGCCTTTGGTCCAGAAGGCCCCGGGTTCGATTCCCGGCCGGGTTTGGGATTTTAACCTTCATTGGTTAATTCGAATGGCTCGGGGGCTGGGTGTGTGTGTGCCGTCTTCAGCATTATAATTCATCACAGGTAGGGCCACATTCTTACAGACGCGCAGGTCGCCTATGCGGCGTAAACTCGAAAGACCTGCACTCGGCCTCTTCGGAGGCCACACGCCATTGAATATTATATGTATATAGCATTCATATATATACATATCACTGACCTTTATTTAATCAATCTTATAATACTGATTAAATGAACATCACTGCACACGGCTGTCAGTATATTTAAAAGTTCTGCCAGCCGATTCACTCGTGGAACGTAAACAAACGAGACGTTCTCCCTATCATAAATTAAGAGATAACGAGATAAGGACTTGAGGTATGATTTAAAAATAACTTCCATATCCGAAGACCGTTTGCTTTGCTTTAACCACGCCATGATCCTTCTGCACTTTTTCTTCGAAATTAGATCCCCTCGCACGAGCACGAACTCACGAACCACACAAACCAAATACACTTTCCCTCAAGAATTGTACATATGTCACTGATATGTATTTAATCACTATTATACATACTACTGATGAAATGAGCACTGCACTGCATGCGACTGTCTGGAAATGTTAAAAGCGCATGTTTGGGAGATCACTACCGGTACTTCAGCCAGCCAGACAGTCAACCAGCCGAGTCACGCGCGAAACCAAAATTCAAGGAGATATTCTTCATGTCACAAATTAAGAATTAAGCAAGATAAGAACTTCGGGATTATTTTGAAAATAACTTCCATATCTGAAGACCATTTGCCTCGCTTTGACCCTCCATGTAAATTCAATAGGAAAGACGCTGGTCATCGACTGACTTTTTCGTGTCTGCACATAAAATTCCCTGAACATGACTGAAAATAAACGCATATACTGCATTTTGTTATCATTTAAATTTAAAAATAAACTTATCTACATCGAGCTGAAATGTTTCTTTACCAGCAGTGAACAAATTTGGAAAATTATTAATATAAACTAGGAGTTATGACATGATAAATTCTATGCAATGAAGATTTTGCATTTGGCGAAACTTTCCCTTATATTACCATTTTCACACTAAATTATTTTTTACACTTTTTTGTTAACAGCATCAAATGCGCCTTGAAACTCTGTACATAACACGATATTCACCCATTTTAACCGATAACATTCTGATTTGCGGATATTTGGCAAACCCGCTGCATTAGAGTAGGACAGCGCTACCCGCAAAACATGGGAGAAGGAAAGAGACGGAATTATTCCATTAGTGCTGTACTGCAATTTAAGGTTGGAACGCTCTATAGGAAGAAAGTGTTATTGAGATATTAACCTCGAAGTTGCTAAAGCAATTCTGGACAAATTAATGAAGAATTATTTAAAAGGTTATTATTAAAAGACTGAAATTAGACATATAAACAAGATGTGAAATTGACTGCTGTGAAATGGCTTGATCTTTCCTTTATGCATTACTTTTTTGGCTTTAGCATTTCTGCCGGAACTCTTACGGTTGGATTTGTCTTTTTCTCATTTAAAAACATTGTATCATCACATTAAGACACTTGTCAATAAAAATATCGGCACATTCCTTACACACATGATGCAATGAACAAACATTTAATAGCTTGACAATTTTCCTCTTAACATGAAGCCTACTAACAGAAAGAAAATCTATAAAATCCCGGCTTTAATCTGAGAAGAAGGATAAAAGAAAGAAAAGGATGAAAATGTTGTCGATAGTGATGCTTTGAGGAATATTTACGTACAATTAGAGTAAAAATATAACATACCATTGGCTGTATAGACGAGGATTTTTAAAGTCGCTGGCCTGGAAATGATCTGAACAGGTATATAAGTGTAACGTCCCTTCTTTCTCGTACACCTTATCCAAATCCTTCTGTGACATCAAAACCTATAGATCACACCTACAACACATCGGTATTGAAGGTTAACTGCTGCACTATACAATAAAATATGCGTATTACATTTTAAGCCAGTTAAAATATGTGTCGAGCAGGTCAGAAGATTATGAAGTACTATAAAGATCTCTGTCACTGGAAGAATATATATGCAAACACAATATAACTTACATTTTCTTGTCACTAGGGAACCTGAAGAACGACCGCGCATTCTTCTCTACTTCATAGTTATTGCAGCCAAACACAGCACATACCTTTCCCCTCATGTTGAGAGGAGATATCAAGGAATGACACTCGCTACTATTTAATTATGTCAACTCACTGAAAACGCTTAAATAACACCAAAAACTTCACACACAAAAACACGTGCTCTTATGACAGAATCAGTAGCTTTCAGGTCTACTCGCTAGAGAGAGCTCCAATAGCTGTCCCTCGATATCTCGCTCAGTGTCGCGTATTGTCTTCTACTGCATTTGACCAAGACCGACTCCAATCTTCAGAACTTAATGCTACTCTCGATCGTTCAAAGGTGGCGAATCGAGTAGCCGAAATTGTTGGAAATGTGAGTTTGTTTTGGTTTGTTGTTATCGTATATAGTCGGTGTAATTTTATGAAAGTTGACGATAAATGTTAATTTTTTTGTAGAATATAAGTGTGCGAGTGTATTTATATGAGTCAGTGGACACATACGATCTGTAATTATACGCAGTAATGTGATAATATGTTTGTTTTGATCGTGTATTTACCCATTAAAACATGAGTGCACTAGGTGGACCAGGTTTTAGTCTAACTGTGGCAATGCCTCTCATACAACTATTCTTAAGTTTCCTACGGAGTAGAATATTAGAAGAGAAATGGACTAGAAATACACATTGTGATTATTTTGAAGTGCATGACAAAACTGTAGCATGCCTACATCATTTTTAGAATAAGTCTGAGGTTAGAGAAGCCATTTCCCTACTTCCAAACTATTCGTGTTCCTCGAAAAATATTTACTTAGATAGAATATAATTGATATTGTGTTATTCTGTCAGTGTCTATGTGCTTCAAAGTGTCGAGTGATTTAGATGCAAGTGTATTTTACAATAACCTGTACTTTGTCTGCGGAAATGTTTGATTGGATCTTGGAGTATAGACTTAGAGGGATTAGTTGGGTTTGTAACGCACGGTTTTACACTACCAACACCTTCGTATTCATGCTGGGGTTATCTGTTATCAAGCAGGCTGCTTCGAACTGAAGCTCATCCATGTGGTTAAATATCAATGTTTAGTCAATAGAGCTTTTGCACTCATGTTATTTAATGGGTAAAAACCTATTATATCTTTAGTGTATGAACGTTTCTTTACTAAGGTTACCATCATTGTGTGAAGTGTTGCTATGCCATATGTCAATATTATGTTAACATTACCAGGCCCGTTCATTGGGTTAACATCATTTCGGATGTACTTGGGCTGAGTGACTCAGACGGTTAAGGCGCTGGCCTTCTGACTCCGATTTGGCTGATTCAATCCTGGCTCAGTCCGGTGGTATTTGAAGGTGCCCAAATACGTCAACCCCGTGTCAGTAGATTTACTGGCACGTAAAAGTACTGCAGGACTAAATTCCGGCAGTTCGACGTCTCCGAAAACCGTAAAAAATGTAGTTAGTGAGGCGTAAAGCCAATAACATTATCGTTTCGGGTGTACTTCCCATTCATTGGGTGGTGAATTTCAGAAATTGTCCACCACATTAAAACTAAGGCAACAAATTATGTTTCATAGTTCTCATGAGAGCGAATAAATCGAGGAATTAAGCACCTTAATTTATTTTGAGACATTCCAAAATGATGTCGGAAATATAATTTTAACAGTTTTATCGTGTATTTTCATCTATCCAGCGAAGTGGAATCTAAGAGAAAACGTTATTTGACGAATTCAAAGATCTAAATAATCAGCTTGTTGGTCTCTTTTCTAGTAGAATATATGTGATTCTAGTTGATTATATGTGGCGCGTACTTGTTGGTGAAGCGTTTTCATACGTGTAAAATTGATTTTCCCTATGATGTTACATATATCATGTTAAATTACCGCCGTTTATATAATATGTACGTGTTATTTTCGTGTTAGCTTATACCAGCAATCCGGCTACTTCGGCCGCCATGTTTATTTTATATTACGGTCTGAGGATTGGAGTCGGTCTTGATTTGACCAAATACAATAGAGACAATACGCGACACTTACGGATTTAGCCTTGATAAAATGGGAGGCAATTCGACGGTGGTGCTCCTAGTGACTTGACCTGAAAAGTCGCGCTAAATTCAAATATCAATGGAAATGCATATACGAAAATGGATAAATAAATTACGTCTAGAAACAAAGTATTATTGAGATATTAACTTCGAAGTTACTAAAGCAATTCTGGATAAATGAATGAAAAATTATTTAAAAGGTTATTATTAAAAGACTGAAATTAGACATATAAACAAGATGTGAAATGGACTGCTGTGAAATGGCTTGATCTTTCATTTATGCATTACTTTTTTGCTTTAGCATTCCTGCCTGAAATTGTACGGTTAGATTTGTCTTTTTCTCATTTACAAACATTGTATCATCACATTAAGACACTTGTGAATAAAAATATCGGCACATTCCTTACACACATGATGCAATGAATTAACATTTAAAAGGTGGACAATTTTCCTCTTAACATGAAGCCTACTAACAGAAAGAAAATCTATAAAATCCCGGCTTTAATCTGAGAAGAAGGATAAAAGAAAGAAAAGGATGAAAATGTTGTCGATATTGATGCTTTCAGGAATATTTACGTACAATTAGAGTAAAAATGTAACATACCCTTGGCTGCGTTTTCGAGCATGTCAAATAATAAAGAACGTTACTGCGATCAAGAGTTGAGAGGAGAAACGATCTGGTGCATTCCTTGACTGACAAGTGTGTCTTAATTACAGTGTGTTCTTGTACTGTGCGTATTCTTCTCTACTTCATAGTTACTGCAGCCAAACACAGCACATACCTTTCCCCTCATGTTGAGAGGAGATATCAAGGAATGACACACTCTACTATTTAATTATGTCAACTCATTGAAAACGTATAAATTACACAAAAAACTCCACACACAAATACACGTGCTCTTATGACAGAATCAGTAGATTTCAGGTCTACTCACTAAGGGAGAGCTCCAATAGCTGTCCCTCGATATCTCGCTCAGTGTCGCGTATTGTCTCTACTGTATTTGATTTGACCTCGGGTATCTTCGAGATTCGTATTGGCAACCTTTGAAACACAAACTATGAATCGTTTATGCGTCGCTGTGCGGCATCTGTCGTACACGTTACGTACTAGTACTGTTGTTGTTTACACAGCATAGCCAAAATATAGAATTCATGCTAGCAATAAGATTCGCATCGAGAAACGTTATATAATGTGTGTGTATGACACAGTTGTTAGCTTGAGATAATAAAAGTTCAGAAAAATTCATATCGATCGATCATATCGATTCAATTCAGATTTCATTTCCATTCAGTTGGCAGTATTACCGGAACCGAGAGAACTCTCCTAACTCCTCACCACCGTACAAAGAAATATCGCTAAAAAAAAATAAGTTCGTAGTCGGCAAGGGTTTGACAGCGGTATAGGTCCTACCCTTCCGAGGGCCCGGCTCAGACTGAATACTTTCGCCCTCTACTCGCGTGGGCGCGCTGTTGTACATCACGTCACTCACCCTAATCCCACGTGACGAATACGGCAGCTCCTATTGGTAGAAACATCTCCCGATTGCTATTGGTCGATTGAATTTGACAACTTGGACCACATGGTACGACCACGTTTTTAACGTTTGTGACATTTTGCTTCACTTTGATTTGTATGCGTATATCTGTTATCTTCGTTTGCGTGTTTGAAGAAAAAGTACAAGATATTTCAGTTAAGCATCCTTACTGTTCTTGTTTTACTAATCTCCTCAGGCCAGAACATGAAAACATACCACAACAAGGCAAATGAATTTCGGATAATTTGAAACATAAGTGCGGCCAGTATCCAGTATTCGGGAGATAGTAGGTTCGAACCCCACTATCGGCAACCCTGAAGATGGTTTTTCATGTTTTCCCATATTCACACCAGGCAAATGCTGGGGCTGTACCTTAACTAAGGCCACGGCCGCTTCCTTCCCAGTTCTAGCCCTTTCCTGTCCCATCGTCGCCATAAGACATATCTGTGTCGGTGCAACGTAAAGCCAATAGCAAAAAAAAAGAAACCTAATCTCCTAGGCCTAAATTTTCTGTTTATTTTATCGTATTGTTTGAATAATGTTTGCGGATATTCCATTCTATTTTTAAATAAAATCATATTCAAAGTATACTAGGCCGCAGGAGGTTAAGTAAGTTAATAAGTTAATGATTGATAGTTGCTATTATTTTTGGGTGTCACCTTTTTATTACCTTTTTGCATGGTGGCTGATATGATAGTTGCATAAGCCTACTTGAAACAGACACCTTAAAATTCAGTTGATGTAATGTTTTATTAGGCCTATGTCTGATAAGCCACTATCGTTGTGATAGTATTGATATTAGCAGTAAAAATATAAACTGATTACAGTGTCCTTAATTATTTTCTTCTATTTCTTTTCATGTATCAGACCATGCATGAAAAGTGTCAGATCTGTGAAATTTACACAGATAGCGAAGAAGGCCGGCAACAGGGAATCTTATTTCATCATTTCCCTGTTGCTAGACCTAACATTTGCAGAGAGTGGTTGGACGTTGTGGGGGTTGAACGGTTTCGGCAGCTTCTTCCGAAGCAGCTGAGGAACCGCACTGTGTGTTCAAGGCACTTTCGTCACTCCAGCTATCCAGGACCCCTATCAAGGATGCTGTATAAAGATGCTGCCCACATGTCCACAGCAACCGATTGGGAGGCCTAAGTCCACTGTAACATGATTTCGAAGGAGCAATAGAACACTAGAAGTTCAACGTACTCTGTTATAACTTGTTCGTGATAATAACATTCAAATAGTTCAATTGTGCAGTTAATATTTACCTGTCTGATATTATTGTTGAAATTTATATTCATATTTAAGTTTTACGTAGTATTCCCCGCCCGGCTACTCATTCTTGCCACCCGCCTGACAAACATTTCTGGGGAGAACACTGGTGCTAATGTTATTAATGTTAATTTTACATTCAAATTAAACAATTTCAGTTTATGAATGCTAATGATTGGTTATCAATATATTTAATTTTGTATTACAAAACACCCAACAAGTAGGCTGTGCAGTGTGGTCATGTATCTATGAAATTGCGCTTGGGCAGTGGTGGGTTCGAACCCCGGTGTCAGCTATCTTGTTGATGGTTTCCCTTCTTTGCAATAGGCAGGCAGATACTAAGGCCATACCTTAATTAAGGCCACAGTTGCATCCTTCTGAGGCCCATTCCATCGTTGCCATGAATCGGTGATATATGAGCCTCATAGGCAAAAAAATGAGATCATTATGAAGCCCAGAACATCATTATAATTGTTCATAAAGGTGGAAAACAAGTATGTTTAGTGTTGTAATTCAAAATATGCCATACATCTGCATGTCTCAGACTCCCATTTGTCTTAATTGCATTAATAACTTTTATAAATTCCTGCCCTACAGTTGTTATATACCGGTAATCAAACACTTTATTTAAACTTCATGGGACATGTATTATTATCATTAATATTAGTATTACTATTAATATTATTATAGGGAGATTAAGTACAGCATGAAGCATATCCGCTAAATGGGAAGTGAAAAACTGTAATGTGGAGTTATTTTCAGGAGCAATGAACCTTTCAAACATATGGTTTACTGTACTCATAGTCTGCTCCTTTATATGAGATCATCATTTGTGTATAATTGTATGATAATAATCAAATACTGAAGTGGAAGTGTCGTGTGATATTGTGTGAATGATTTGTGTAAAGAAGTCATAGTTTTGGTTATGCATCCATTTCTACCAAAGGAGGTTTCACTGAAAATCTCGTATTTTGGAGAAAATTTCTCATCAGAACACAGGAAATATATTATGCTCTCTCCTCTCTTATTTGCAGTTTGTATGCACATCCTCCTATACAAAAGTATGTACTGGTATGTATGCAATGTCCAAGTAACTAAATTAATATTTGTGAATTTTTTGATGTTGGTAACCCATTCATTTGATGTGATGGTAACAGTTGTACAAACTTTCCTTATCATAGTACTGGGCGAGTTGGCCGTGCGGTTAGGAACGCACAGCTGTGAGCTCGCATCCGGGAGATAGTGGGTTCGAACCCCACTGTCGGCAGCCCTGAAAATGGTTTTCTGTGGTTTCCCATTTTCACACCAGGCAAATGCTGGGGCTGTACCTTAATTAAGGCCACGGCTGCTTCCTTCCCATTCCTAGGCCTTTCCTGTCCCATCATCGCCATAAGACCTATCTGTGTCGGTGCAACATAAAGCAACTGGCCTTATCATAGTTGTCCCCCTGTGGGTAGGGGCAGTAGAATAACAACCACAGCATCCTCTGCCTGCTGTAAGAGACGACTAAAAGGGGTCTCATGTGGGCTCTGCACTTGGGAGCTTGGGTAGGCGAACACAGAGCCTTTAATTGAATTTTGGCATTGCTTCCGCTTACTTGTGCCAGGCTCCCCACTTTCATCTATCCTATCTGATCTACCTCGATCACCCCGTTCCATTTCTTCTCTCTGATTACTAATATATATAGGGGATGGTTGCCTAGTTGTACTTTCTCTTAAAACAATGACGTAGATGTTAGGCCCTTTTAATCAACAAGCATCATCTTCTTAAGCAAGGAGATTTGTGGTGAGGGCAAGATGTTTGGTGGCCATGACATATACTAGGAACTGTCCCATCATTCGCCTTACTGCAGACGAAAGGAAAACCATTCTCAGGACAGCCAGTGGTAGGGGAACAGCCCGTTTCTGTGTCCCAAATGCAGAGGTGTAGAAACACGGTGGAACCATAGCCATCCCTCCTCTGCTTGGTTGGCCAGTTGGAGTGCATGCTGTCAGACCACAGATCAGCCTACTCTGCAACCACCAACATAGATTTCTGCCTTCGATATACAGTAGGTACAAATGGCACTGTCTGAAGTGAGTTTCCACTGTCTTCAACTGGCATTTCGTCTAGGTCACAGCAAAGTCCCTTGCACACTGTAATGTTGTGGAAGTAGCAGCATATTGTTCATAATACTGTACTAAATTAGCAAACAATTCCTTGGACATAGCTCTTAATAGTTTGAGCTATGTTGTGACTTGGCATGGGAATGTTTTGTGCTGGATCAGCTGCCATATTATTGTATGTAGATCCTGATGCTACATATTTCTGTCCATTTATCGGAACTCCTCTCCTGCGGATGGACTGAAAGGAAGCATTATTTGTACCTCCTGCATGTTGTAAGAGGGAACAATCACAGAATCTGTAAGCGCTCTCTTGTCTTTTAAACCCTCAAATATATTCATGATTCCATCCTTTTCCATGTAGCAGAAAAATTTATATATTGCACCCGTCCACCTCCCGAGTCCCAGACTAGCATTTATCTCAGGGGTGTCGGTTCGTTATTTAAGTCATCAAATATAAATATAAATATAACGGCATAATAGAACACGGGAATGAACGGAGCAATTAAAATTAAAATGGGGAAGGCTCGATTGTAAACTTGAATTTAAGGACTCCATGATAGGACTAGGAAGTGACTGTTACTTTAAAAAGGGCATCATCTAACTACAATAAAAAGATTATGAGAGTGGTTTCCTTTGAAATAATTTGCCAGAAGGGGCGGTTTATTACGCCATCTGACGTATGAAACTTTGATACATTTGGCAACGAGATTTAAATTTCCACACATGTTACATACACAAATCACTTGCCATACCGCAAGTGGTATCAATATCTTGCTGGGTTGCTTCTGAAATAAAATGACATTTTGGAGGTATAATTTACGGATCGATTCCATTTGAATCGAACCGTTGTTCAAAGATATAGCTTCCTTCTATCGGGAGCCCGAGCATAACCCATGTTACGGTTGGCTTCCCGATTTAACTAAGATGACGTACTCCGGCTATATACATTTTTCCGAGACCGGTGCTCGGACTGCGTAATGTTTCTCGTGAAATGCGAAAACTGGATTCCACGGACAGTTCCTATCTTACGATATCCAGCTGATGCCATACCACTGAATCAGCATTTATATTTTATTTACATGTGATTTGAAATGTTGCAAAGTAGCCTCAACAGACTACTGACACAGATGAGATAACGAGAAGCGGTTGGGAAATACCGTGGCAATGGCCCCCCTCGCATCGCGAGCGAAGTAAACAAACACGCCAAGTATGACTGTAACATCGTCCCATACGGAAACCGTACAATAACGAGGTAAACAAAATGATTCTAAATTCTCATTCTCATTATTCCACATACGAATAGAGGGATGTTGTCACCAAATAATTAACTCCACCGTCGTCACAATATTCACGAAATTATCATCCTCGAAATTATTATTATTATTATTATTATTATTATTATCAACGGTTCCTGGCACTGTCACGTTGGATTAATATCGTCATTATTATGCGGGATGCAAACACAAATCGTTATTACTGTTATTATTATTATATCCCTCTTGTGATTATTATTATTATTAATGAATAGGTGACTCAAGATATTATTATTATTATTATTCACGTCACTTAAGAGGTTATTATTATTAATGGACCGGTCACTTCCGCCAAAATATATACAGATATCGGTCGCAATTACAAATATTTCACTGATCAACCAACGACATCATTACTGTTATTATTATGACAATTATTATTAATCTGACCGCGATGATTTAACATCGTCCTTACATTATTATTATTATTATTATTATTATTATTATTATTATTATTATTATTATTATTATTATTATTATTATCATTATTATTATTATTATTATTATTATTATTATTATCGGTTGCATATTATCATTTAGATTCCCGTTTAACATCTTTATCAACGCTCATTTACTTAAGGCGGTCCAATCCTTTATCTGCACTATTTATTATTATTATTACTACGACATCATGATTGTCATCGCTCGTCATTACAATGATTACAACATACGATCATTTATGTGGAATCTGAACTCTCATTATCCTTAGATCCGTTGTATCTCAACGAATAGCTGTGCAGTCTATTTATTTCGTACATGCTGTCACGGGTTCGAATGCTACCCGCTGCGTAACTCAGTATTTCTCTGTGACACTGCCCGTACATTTTACACTCATATCAATATCCTAAGTGTCTCTCGTACGGAATTTATTTTCCTTCCTATCTCAATATTCCTTGATTCGTTTATTTCTCACAGAATTATCAACTGACTTATTTATTCACTTCTGACATCGTACGACCTTTTATTATCTGACTGCAGATTCTTCAACATTTTCTATCTCATTTTGATCTACGCTTTAGTTCATTCTCCACAAATAATCGTAACATCTTGAAATTATATTTACCAAAATTTGACAATCATAGTCCTACGCGTTCCGGCTAATGAATCGCAACTTTAAAACGCGACATTTATACGTAAAAAAATATTGGACCGTAATTTAAACCACACGTCCATAACATGTACGGATTATTAGCACCGATCTACATTTCAATATTATTGATCAAATTAAATTACCACGCACTTTAATTCCGAATTAAAAACGACCTCCCGTCATTAAATGATTCCCAATAAACTCAACACCTGATCACATAAATTTATTATTACGCACTGCTCACTAAATATTCCAATATCACATGAATTATTATTATATCCAAATTATATTTTTAAAAAAATATCTTCTTCAAAAAAAGTAGTTATATTATTTATTTATTAATATTATTATTAATTAAAAATATAATAATTTTCGCCTGTTACACGGTAGTCCACTCTTAATATGTTTAACGTATAACCCCTTTTACAAACTCGATTTATTCTGGCACTTAACACTCCAGATATGATTTACTTGGAAATTATTATTATAATCGCATCTCACAAATTTAACAACTTCACTTTGAAAATATGACCATATTAATTACAACAAAACACAATTGGTATGGCGAAGCTGGATTTTCCTTCCATGTCATTATATAGCTCGTTAAAATGATAAAACAGAAAACACATATCGGGTCTTATTTAACTACCATAACCAAAATCAAACGTAAAGAAAATTATTACTACAAAGAAATATGAATGCATGCATGACTTAACGTACTACACTATATATACAAATTTACATCTCAAACAAACTGAATACATAAAAGACCCGATTATTTACATTATTATGATTTACTACTGTCCGTGCTACAAATTTAGGATGGGGTCGTTAAGCGACCCATCTTGTTACAGAAGGTAACCAAGTATAATCAAATTATTCCCATTTTCCCATCACGATAACATTTCCCAAATATTATTTACAATTTAGTACTCATCTTAGTTATCGGTATTCCATTACAGCTTTGCAGATGAGAGGCTCCTCCGGCCCCTCTCTGCGTTTTACTCCTCCATTCTTGATGGCGTAGTTCCACAAAAGATTTCCTGGCACATTACCATTTTACACTGATATTTTGATTTCCACAAACCTTCACCATTTACAACGTTAACACTGAATACTTTAACTTTGATACAACAAATTACTATCCTAGACCCAAGAATTTAATATTTACACTATTTAATCTTCGTCCAACTACCGCACAATGGACCTGGACACGTACGACGAGGTGTCAACTTTTACGCCCGTCGCGATACGCTTGTTTCGTACGGCACTCTTGACATGTTCATGACATCGGTTCGATATAGCAAAGTACAGGCTACTACTTCCTTAAAGTACTGTTCGTCACACAGTCTATTATGTACGTACTTATTTGATATAATTTATACTACTCCCTTGCAGTGTAATTACTTTACATCACTGATATTCATAAATGACAAACACTGTCCTACGTTAACTATTTCTAGTTCATTTTGCTTGAGCGCGATCACATTTTACAAACACTGGCGGATGCTCGCGCCATTAAATGACTGTACGTCCGTAGAATTCTAAGTTATCGGCGACCAACAGTTCAGCTCCCGATATTCAATTCAAGTGTACCGCGACCGTCAATTCAGCTCCCGAGATTCACTTCAAGTGTCTTGCGACCGTCAATTCAGCTCCCGAGATTCACTTCAAGTGTGCCGCGACCGTCAATTCAGCTCCCGAGATTCACTTCAAGTGTCTTGCGACCGTCAATTCAGCTCCCGAGATTCACTTCAAGTGTGCCGCGACCGTCAATTCAGCTCCCGAGATTCACTTCAAGTGTGTTGGCGAGGATCCCTTGCCCCGTATATATGGATGAAGCCCTTTTCCCGCGGATTCGTTGACGTCATACCCCTGAAGGAGGGGGTGGATTTTTAATATCGGTGCTTGCACTCCGAATTGGAAGTTAAAATTTACATCAAATTAATCCACTCCGCTAGCATATCTGCTGGATTAAATATGAACTCCTGGTGATCACAGATTTAGGAGATACGGGTGGATTTAGCTCCTCACATTTCGCGCCTTCGGTAGCGTCTCTTACAACGTGGTCTTCTTTTAGCCAATGACATTCAAGCTGTCTGGTTTCCAAGAAATCCAGCCTTCAATTTATTTAATTTGCCAATAATTATTGATTATTTTTCCATGCGTGACCTCTAATAAATTCATTACATCCATCCGTGTACTCACAATAATTTATTACTGATTACTTTTGTAGTTACGAAAATATCTCATCCATCATTCCTTAAGATGGTATCCCTGAGCCTTCCATTAAATTTTTACGATTGGCCGGCAAGCGGTCACGTGATTTAACTCTCCACCTGCTCGAACTTAGGCCAGCGAACGTACACGCAGCCGCTGTAATTTTCCACGAGCTCCCGGAATTTCCGTCTTGCCAAAAATATCCCAAGGTATTACTCATGTTGTGAGTTTCCTTTGTATGACTCTCCCCCTTCTCTTTCTGACCAAGACTTATTTGTGGACTCTGTATTTCCTTGTTCGCCAACTAATGATATTCCCTGCTGTGAAGTAGCTAAAAGTTGTCGTGTTGAGCTAATCCGTCAGGCTCCAGTCTGTCGTCCTTCCTTCGCTCCGATTTCGACATTACATAAACGAAATATTTTCAACTACACTTCTGTATTTCAATAAATGTACCATATATCATTTTACCAATCAAATCATGACTGACTATGGGCCTAAGTCACTCGGGTTCAATATATCCTACTGTCACATAAAATAGAACATTTTTTATTGTAAATAGTGTAGATCAATGAATACAAGGGATGCATACAATTTTGTAGCTTGACATTGTTTATCATCTAATTGCAGATGACTGATTGAATGATATGTTGTCTTTTGGTGCAGTATGTAGGAACAGAGTATGTGCTATCATGTCTTGGTTTCTTCAAACACTACTCTGCCAGAGATTTGCCATCTTCTAGTAGATGCAAAAGAAGTACAAATCTCAATATTTCTCAGTGTGTGGCCCTAGGTGCCTCTTTTGACAGACTGAAAGATGTATCATATAGTAAGTTCCTTGGGAAAATACAAATGGTGTTGCTGAAAACTTTTGCAATGTCAGTGCAATATTAGACTGCAATAAGAGAGAAAAGTATTATGTTGTACCTTGTCAGTTCCAGTCTTTCTTTCATAAATGAATGATTTTGTATTTGTGTTGTATTGAATAGTTTTCTGGCTGATGAATATTAATTGGTGATTAACACTGCTGAATGTAATGTCATAAGATTATGATATACTATGATCACTAAAACTTTTGTGCAAATTTCTATACAATTTTATACCTGTAACACTGTGGATAGTAGGTAGAATATAGCTCCATAAATCAAAAGATCATGTTTCATTTCAATTTACCTTTGAATCCTACAAACTCCCTCCTTAGCATATGAGTTTCCTTTCATCATTTTGGTTCCTGTATATGGTTTTCTTTCTTACATTGTATTTATATTTTATTTCCTGCATAAGTGGCATATCTTGATACTATTGACTGTTACAGTTGGCTTAAGTAGTGTTAAAGAGGACTGATGTACGAGGGGATGTTAGTGTCTATTTCTGTCATAGGTCTTAATCTGAGATAAGGACTGCCAATCCCACTCACCTTCTGGTCACTTCCTTCCTCCCTTTGTGAGTTAGCTTCCTTTTTCCTCAGCAGGAACAAACAAAAGCAGCACAGGCAAGGCCTTCATGGCTTTGTGAATGAGTAAAAATAAAATATAGCTCCATAAATCAAATAATTATAATAAGCAGCACAAGCTGATAAGCTTCTTTTCTCCAGTTAAAAAATTATTAATAATAATAATAAAGCACAGGCCAACCTCCAGGTGTATTGTTGTTCAGAATGCAGTATTTCAGAACAAGGTAACAGAAAGAAGGAAAGAAAAAAAGGAAATGAAAGAAAAATATAAGAGAAATAAAAAAAAGAAAAAACATATTTAATATAATATTTAAGAGTAGAGGGGGGACGAGAACCTAGGGACCCTCCGCGCGCTAAACGATTTAAATCACCCGCCCGGTAATTTTAGTTGAGCCTTGTTTACACTAGAGGCGCTGGTGTGCAATTCCTGGCGATCTTTGCGCAACCGTTGCGTACAGAATAGAGATGGGTAAGGGTAGTTCACCAGAAGGATTAGTGTCAGAACTGTTCAGTCCCTGAAATGAACAGTTCTTTGGGAGCAGTTCTTTTAGTTCCTTCTCTTTTCCCTCAGTAACTTCGCTCGGCCAGAGTCCCAGGCGGCTGGGCTGCCAACAATGGTCCGCGACCAGCACGTGAGTATTTTATATCTGCTCGCGCTTCGCACCACAGCAGCCGCATGTACCTTTAAAAATTGACGATCATCATTGTTTTAAAGTGCATGGCAATTAGGTTACCGAGAAAAAAACATTAATGTTTGGATTTTCAGTGCATTTTCCTCAAATATCTACAGGAACCTCTGAAATTTGGCCATCATTCACAAAATACGATCACGAACCGTGGTATTAATTTCACTTGCAAGTGGGGGTTTGGAAAAGGATTTAGAAGGAATCAGCCATAGTTTTTGAAGAAGGTACTGTTCTACCATGTTCCTCGAGGGAAAAGGGAAAACTACGGAAAACCCTTAGAGAACAGTCGATGGTGAGATTCAAACCCACACCGCCTCTCGAGTCCGTGTTACAAGCAAGCACTGCTTACCGTCATGCTACACCGGTCGGCGATAAACTATGAGTTCGGTGATTCCACATTATCAATATTTTGATTATAAAACTTGGGCTATAATTTCAAACTCCCTAAATATCACATTACGTGTGTTTGATTTTACCTTAGAGTACTTTACATCACGAACACAAAAATGTAAAAAATTGTATCGATAGTTACATAAATTTTATGGTTTCCCTACTGGTGTTTCGTATTGCAATCAATCTACACGAGTAAATTTTCATTTCACTAGAAAGTTTCCTCAGCGAACTCCTGTAGAAGAGTCTCGGGCCAACCTTCTGGTTAGTCTTACTCCAACTCCTACTCCTAGTCCATTACGTCCCGCTCAAATCGCATACAAGCCTCTCATTGGTCGCTTGGGACTAAAAGAACTACAACTCCGTAGCTAGTCCTTCCTTGAAGACTTTTACATCCTATATAAAGACGGCGATGCTTTTACTCATCCCGAGGAGCAGTTCTTAGGAGCAGTTCAGTCAGGAACGACACATCTCTAGTACAGAAGTGAAAAATAACGTTGAGAGTCATCTCCTGTTACTCATTCTCTTTCTACTTATTCACTTTGATTCTCTTTGGCAGTCGGTAAACAGTTATGTTTCCTAACCAACTGAGCTCCGTAGTTCTCTGTGATTTAGGTTTAATAGAAGGACGTATTAGATTTATCAAGTGTCTCTGCAAACAATATCGTGATAAGAATATCTGTGTAAGTAAACCTGATTGTTGTGAATGGCTGTTGACATGTAATATCTCATTTGGTATAATCCTAGTGTATTCACACCACCATATTACACACTACTTCGCGAAAAAATATATATGAATCATACCTTAAAATCCTTGTAGAAGAGAGATGTGTTCATTACCAATGCCAGGGACCCTCCCAACCCGTCCAAAAAGGTACACTTATAATGAAATATTTCACGCGCCATTGACCCTAGCTACGAGCACAGTCATTCGTCGACATGACATTCCCAGAATTCCTAACTCATGGCTTCCGTCACCAACAGGTGGAAAATGAAAACACGGCAAAAGTTTTTCGTAGTAATTTAGTTTAGTATCTAACCTATCTTTGCAAATTCAGGCCATGTACTGTCATGAGAACAGTGGCCCCCTTCCCACACTCACGTCGAGAGGCTCTTCACTATCGCCGCGGCGCATACTCCTGCACGGCAAGAAAAATTTAGTAGCTGTAACCTATCTTTGCAGTGGCCAGACTTAGAAAAAAACAAGTTTGCTCTTTTGCAATTGACTTTATGTCGCACCGACACAGATAGGTCTAATGGCGACGATGAAATAGGAAGAGGGTAGCAATGTGAAGGAAACGACCTTGGCCTTAATTAAGGTACATCTCCAGCATTTGCCTGGTGTGAAAATGGGAAACCGCAGAAAACTATCTTCAGGGCTGTCGATAGTGAGGTTCGATCGAACCCACTATCTCCCAAATGCAATCCCACATCTGCTTGGGCACTTGCTCGGTCCAATTCTACTAGTCTTTTGAACTCTACAGTCGGAAATAAACCACTTTTTTTTTCCTTCCCTTTGTGATTCATTCACCATCATTCTCTGTCTGTCCATTGGTAGCAACCTTGCTTCTTACCAAAGGTCTCATGTTTGATTTGAGGCTTGTCCAGGTATTTTAACCATGACCTGAAAGATGGAACAGGGTTCTCTCACTTCATGAAGTCAGGTCAGTTGAATGGATCACAAAGTGGTTTCCTCTGCCAATGCCAAGCAAATGTTGGGATGGTAGTTTTTTCAGCCACTCTCTGTCCCCAGTTGGTTACCAATTCAGAATTGAAATGAGCACACATTATTAGGAAAAAGTTGCACATTACGTTGGCCGCACAGATTGAGCGAGAGACAATCAATCATTGATATGCATTTACGGCTGTCACCCACGTGGGATAATCCCTGTTGTTTGTTTACCTAGACTTTTCTTATATGATATAAAAAAAGTTGGAAATTAATGAAATATCCCCCTTGGTTAATTATTAGAATCCCTAACTCCTCTTCGTATAAACAAGTATTTTCGCCAATTTATCCTCTTAAACTCCAACAGAGATACTTTCTGCACAGTTGCCACCTTCTCATGAATGGAGAGTGAGGGAGTTCCCTGTTGCTTTCCTCACTGTGCCAGAAGTTGCTAAATCATATCAGTCTGCCAAGCCCCCTGAAGTGCATGCATCAACCAACCTTATGAGCAACATTTCCACACCATTCATAGCAGGGACTGGCTGTTTGTTGTATATTTACCTGTCAATTTACATAAAATATTTTACATGTAAGATGAATTTAATTTCTCTGATTACAGGTATTTCATTTTAATAACATGTAAATACTGCCTCACATTATATGTTGCGCACTTCCATGGACATTTCTTGTAATAAGTAGGCCGTACCCATTTCATCCTTTATGGTGGTTGTGCTGATAGTAGTAGTGGTAATTGTTTGTGAAAAATATTTTAAATTAATATCTGAAACATAAATTCTGAATAAAACATTTGACAAAACATGTATCAGCTTACTTGCCATACGAAACCCCTTTGTCTTAAATTCCAAAATTTTATGAAGAAGCATACTTTGGTCAGATTCATCCATTGCTGTTACAGCTTTCTGCTTTTGCCTAGAGAATGAAACTCTGGATTACCAGAGGAATGTTCTAACAATTTTTCCTCTTTAACAATGTGTTACATGTCTTGTTTACCACATATGGCAAAGCTATATAATGAGCAGCCAGCATATGCTTCTCTCTTGAATGGAGAGATGGCGTGGAATGACATTAGTGGACAAATAAGTTTGAGTGGTGTCTTTAAAAGTAGGAAAGATCACAATATGAAGATAAAGTTGGAATTCAAGAGGACAAATTGGGGCAAATATTAGTTTATAGGAAGGGGAATTAGGGATTGGAATAACTTACCAAGGGAAATGTTCAATAAATTTCCAATTTCTTTGAAATCATTTAAGAAAAGGCTAGGAAAACAACAGATAGGGAATCTGCCACGTGGGCAACTGTCTTAAATGCAGATCAGTAGGCTATTCATTCATTGATTGATTGACCTCATAAAATGAAGTTCCTAACATGATGCTTCAGATTTTGTCCTTCCATTGCCTGCTAACTATTAGTTTTTAACACACACACTGATTAAAATACAGGTTACTTAATGCAAGAGTGTATTTATTGGTCACATAGTGCACATTCCTCGTGAACTTCCAAGTTACTTTAATAAGGAACTTCAAAGTCAGGAAAGTGCCACACTACATGTACCTAGTTCACGTGCACGGGGTTAACTGTTGAATTGAAATGCCGTATGGCTTTTAGTGCCGGGATATCCCAGGACAGGTTCGGCTCGCCAGGTGCAGGTCTTTCTGTTTGACCCCCGTAGGCGACCTGCACGTCGTGATGAGGATGAAATGATGATGAAGACAACACATACACCCAGCCCCCGTGCCATTGGAATTAACCAATTAAGGTTAAAATCCCCGATCCGGCCGGGAATCAAACCCGGGACCCTCTGAACCGAAGGCCAGTACGCTGACTGTTCAGCCAACGAGTCGGACATGCTTACTGGTGATGATGTAGAACAATTAAAACAAAAAGTTTAACTTTGACTGGTATGAAAATGAAGAACGTTTCCATCAGATATCCATTGTACTGTATAAGGGATTTTCTCTTCCCCCAGGCAGTATGCTTATATACAGCTTCTGCTTTTGATTTTACTACTGTCTCAAACTCTTCATTTATAGTTAGATCCTTTTTAATGGTATTTGTATTCACCTCTACTAAGGCTGTTCTAACCTGTCCAGAACGTGCTGGGACGACTTGGTAATAAGGAAACAAGCTGCTCTACTTACTGGTATGTTCTGAGCTGTCTGTGAAGAGATGGAGTAGGACAACATTAGTAGACAATTAAGCTCAAGTGGAGTGTTTAAAGTAGGAAGGATGATAGTGTAAAGGTAATTCAGGAGGGCAAATTGGGCAAATACTTGTTTATGTTATGAATTAGAGATTAGAATAATTTACCGGGGAAGGATTGATAAATTTTTCAACTTCTTTGAAATCATTTAAGTAAGCCACCAGGGTGACAGCCCTAAATGCAGATCGGTGTAAATGAAATTATGAAGAAAAGACATTGTTTACCTTTTATGCATACCTGAAACATTGTTCTTCATGGTTCCCCTCAGTTCGAAGATGGACGGGCAGTGATTATTCTTTTGTGCCCCTCTATTTGTTCTAAATTCACTTCATCATTGCTTTGGTAAATGGCCTGCATCTTCCTCTTTCTTGCACATCCCCGTTAGCCCAGGATTTTCAAGGGTTATGAACTTCATGTTGTTGGTCTGTATTGAACTGAGATAACATATAGGCCTAAAAGGTTTCCACCTATTTAATACATAGTTGTATTTACAATGTTATTTACATTACATGGGACTAGTTTCAACCGTACTCAAGGTCATCATCAGCCATATTTAAACATACACAATAAATGACAAAATCCTAAAACATGTTTCTAATCAGTAAGAACCTTATGAATATATATTATACAATGTGATGTGTGGTTGTTGAGCGCCACAACACCTTGTCATATATTGTGTATGTTTAAATATGGCTGATGATGACCCCGAGTAGGGTTGAAACATTGTAAATACAACTATGTATTGAATTGGTGGAAACCTCTCCTGTTTATAATTTATAAGTCCAGGATTTGTTGGCCGACTACACTGTGTGCCAAAAGTTTGGATTCAGTTCCAAACTTCTCCACAATGTTCATGGACTGTGCAGAATTCTATATGGTAGGATTAAAGAATTAGATGAAAACCAAGGAGGCTTCAGACCTTGGGGAAGCTGCACACAACAGATTATGGAAACAGAACAGCCTCTTGTAAGAAGGCATATGACTGTGCCCATAGATCTTCAATACTAAAAATTCTTAGGACTCCCCTTAACCAACTCAAGTTCACAGTGGAATTTTCAGAGCCGTTCCTCATAAAAACAGGTTTACGACAGGGAGATTGCCTGTCTGCTTGCCTTGGAATATATAAGGAGAGAATAGGACAAGGATAACCCATAGAACATCAAAATTGGAAGATCCAAAGACAACATAAGTTTAAACTCCCTGAGATTCACTGATGACCTTGCTTTCCTCTCCAACAATATTAAGGAAGCCCGACAACAAGTTAAATTACCACAGGAAATAGCACAAAAATTGGCCTCAGAAAATACAGAAATCATGTTAGCTGACCTACCACTTGTAAATAAAAGCACAAAAGATGAACAGGAAATCAAAATCCTTGACAAATTTTAACAATTTGCAGAAATAATAACATTTAACCTCAGCAAAAAGCAGAGATGTTATAACATAATAAATAAACTGACCAGAGCACAGTATGTCACCGAATGCGGGGGCTGTACCTTAAGACCTAGGCCGCTTCCTTCCAAGTTCTAGGCGTTTCCTATTCCATCATCACCATAAGACCTATCTGTGTCGGTGCAACGTAAAGCCACCAGCAAGAAACAATATGTTGCCAAGAACACATACAATAAAAAAGGCCTCTTAACAGCCACAAAATTAAAACACTATAAGAGAGTTACACAACTAAAAATAATATACACAAGTGAAACCATTTTTCAAAACAACTGACCCCGGACAAATAGACAGATTACTTAAAATTGGAAGAAGAAGTTTCAGAACGTGCATAAATGAGAACTACCAAGACTAGCTACAGTCTACAAGGAAATGGAACTGGTAACGAACACAATCAGGAAGAAATGAATCTCGTTCTTTGGACATCTCTCAGGAAATCAGAAAACAGCATCATAAGGAGAATTAATGAAAAAATTTATGGAACTGTAAGAGTAGGGTGATCAGATGCCTTTTTTTTTTTTTTTTTTACACCTGGACATGACCTCCTTTTCTAATGAATCTTCTTATAATTGTATCGAGCTCGATAGCTGCAGTCGCTTAAGTGCGGCCAGTATTCGGGAGATAGTAGGTTCGAACCCCACTGTTGGCAGCCCTGAAGATGGTTTTCTGTGGTTTCCCATTTTCATATCAGGCAAATGCTGGGGCTGTACCTTGATTAAGGCCATGGCCGCTTCCTTCCCACTCCTAGCCCTTTCCTGTCCCATCGTCGCTATAAAACCTATCTGTGTCGGTGCGACGTAAAGCAACTAGCCAAAAAAAAACTTATAATTGTTTCACTACTTCATTATGCAACTGCATTATCAATATATCAAAATGTGCATGCGATTATTCTACGCAAGCCTTGTATTGTGATAATAGCCATTATACATTATGTGTGACCGCTGACATGACAGGAAACAGAAGAAGGAAAACCGGGCGACTTGGGTGTGCGGTTAGATGCGCAAGGCTGTGAGCTTGCATCTGGAAGACAGTGGGTTCGAATCCCACTGTCAGCAGCCCTGAAGATGGTTTTCTATGTTTCCCATTTTCACACCAGGCAAATGCTGGGGCCACTTCCTTCCAACTTCCAGGCCTTTCCTATCCCATCGTCGCCATAAGACCCATTTGTGTTGGTGCGATGTAATGCCACTAGCAAAAAAAAAACCCAACAGAAGATAACTGGGATTTGAAGGAAGCCTGTTTTAAAAGGATGGTGCTGAAAAGTGATATTGGTTATTGTGGTGTTGGAAAATGTATTCTGTATTTACAAGCTAAGTCTGAATCCTTTCAGATTGATGATATGAAATCTTTTGTTCAGTTCTGCGATTTCTAACAATTCCCAAGTGGGTGTAGTAACAAATGACCTTTTAGTCAGAAATAGGTAAAGTATTTCAATTCACACTAGTTGGTTGATTTTTGTTGAGAGTTATTAAAACTTGCAGAATACTTATTTTTTCTATACCAGGGCACAATGCAAATGTAGAAAGACCATTTTCATTAATCTCAGCAGGAACTGTTTCAAAGTAGATTGTGTGAAAATGTTCTTAATCTATACATATAAAATAAGAGTTTTGTCTGTACCTTGCCCAGAATTTGAAAATAATGGTATTTCTGTATCGGTCATGTTCATAGTAACAAGGAAATGCACTTTTTACTTTTCCTTAATTTCTGTCTGTCTGTATGTATGTTTGTACATGCATCACGAGAAAACAGGTGAAGAGAATTTAATGAAAATCAGTAATTAAAGTCGAGGGATGAGCCACTACAATCTAGGCTGTAAATCATTTTACTCACGCTGAGTGAAATGGTAGTTTAGGGGAAGGCCTAAAATTTAATTCTCTAATATTTATATTATTAGTGGTCCTATTGGTAGATACTACATAACAAAGGTTATAGCCTATAGAATTAAATTTCCGATCATTTATGTCATACATTGTTACCATACCAGCTTCGATAACACAGATATTCATGAATTTGTATTTTTGTTGCCAAGTCCACATCAGCGCTGAGCCACGAGAAAATGGGTTAACAGAATTTCATGAAAATCAGTATATGGAGTCGGGGAATAAGAAACTACAGTCGAAGTTATAAACAATTTTATTCACGACGGATGAAATTGTAGTTTAGGGGAAGGCGCTTAAAATTTAATTTTTAAATACCCATGTTATTGGTCTTACCGAAAAGCACTACATAACAAAATTTATAGAGAATACAATTTCCGACCATTTATGTTGTATTCAGTTTTACCGTACCGACTATGATAAGAGTGGTATTTCAGAGTTGGAAGAAAACTAAATGTGGAGGCCTACAGTATTGAAAGTGCATAACAATGATCAACATTAACATTACATTGACCATAGTTTGCTGTGATGTTCTTTGTCTCTTATGCTGCCACTCAACTCAAATAGATGGGATTACTGCTGCGTAACGAGTATAACAGCCTGACTGAATATTGGCGGAAAATAGCTAGGAGTTAGAAAACTTTCTTCTCTATCATGCCATTTCTTTGCTTCATATATTTTCTGATACTGCCGGTACGTTACAGACTAGTTCTTCAGAGTATTCCAGCTATTCGATCCCTACTCTGACACACTGTTTTGAATGAGCAGTGTGCACATTTAAGGCAGACGCTCATGTAGTAGTAGTAGTAGTAGTAGTAGTAGTAGTAGTAGTAGTAGTAGTAGTAGTAGTATGACCTGGTCTAGAATTACAATTTAGAATTAATCCAAATTATAGCACCACAATTCATGAAATAACTCAAAATTCAACCCTGAAAAGAGCAGTTTCTTAAGGAAAGCTTCTTCCTCTTCACTTTTATTAAATTCTACATTCATTTATTCCAAATTAGCAGTGAGGAGGGGTTTTCTCCTCTGGCTTGGAGGAAAAATTTGTCTACAAGTCAAGATAGATTTTTCCGCCGCCTGTGTAGTGAACTGAGATTTTCCGACTCATTGGATACTCCTATTAAACAGATTGGTAAGAGGGCATATTTTTTGCCCTGGGAGTCTCCACTATTCGACACCCCCACCTGGTCGAAGATAAGACAAAGTGGGTTCAAAGATCACGGCTCTCTGCAGCTTGGTCATTCCAGCTCTGGAACTTTGGACTGTTCAATCGGCAGCGTAGTACTGTTCGTTTAAAGCGAGAAAATGTGGCTTTTCATTTGATTATTTCATATAAAAGCATTGCTTTTAATCGCGCCATTCCTACTGATGTCATTGTAATGACCTAGGGCTATGTTCATGTCAGTTGGGAAAACTACTAAGACAGTCTTTCTGAGGATGTAAAAGGCAGGTGGAAGGTGAGTGTCTGCCATTAAAATGAAAACTCCCCAACCTGATTGTGACTTATGGTAGGCAAGGGGGCCTACCTTTACAATGAAAATTCCCTAACCCAGTCTTCATATGAGAAAAGACGTTTGGTGACTTCCCCGTCGCATTTCTAGGGTAACGTTAAGAGGTAAACAATTTAATACAACGTGTACACTACCTGACCTAGAATGCTGTATACAATGTAGAATTCCGTAGCGAAGCACGGGTACATCAGCTAGTGGTTCAATATAATCTAAAGGAATTTAGGCCTACATGTTTATCTTTTTACAAGTATACGTTTGACAAGCCAAAACTTGTAAAGGCAACTTGATCTTCATAAAAGTATCAGCAAGGCATGTTAATTAGTTTCATTGTTTTAATTTTTTAAGAATTTACTGTATAATACAGAAATGGATACGTTGTGCCAGCCCCGTGGTAGCCCCATTTGGAACTTCCAACTGGTGACTCAGACGACCTGGGATCTCCCAGCCGGCCTTTCTGTGTGTTGTTCTCGTCAACCGGCTTACCTGTGTATTTCTTGGAGATTCCGCAGGAATGTTCTGCCTGTAGCGACCTCACAAAATTTCTGCCTCAAATCACGCGAGCTATAAAAAAGGAGGCTAGTTGCGGACAGTCAATCAGTTCTGGACTCGGAGTGACAGTTGGGCTCCGAGGTGGATTCAGTGTGTTGGGGTTCGGTGGTTGGGCTGAGAGCGACAGAGGTGTTGGCTGTCGCTATTGTCCCAGCGAGGTCTGAACAAGCAAGCTGTTGTTGAGGTGTCGGAGAGACCAGTGAGCACGTGAACGGAAGACTGTACTGTGTGTTAGTGTAATTCTGTGGACTGAGAATTGCCGTGAGCCAGCGAGAAAACCCACTATCATGATTGCGAGGTTTAATGAACCTCTGTTAATATTCATTGTGAGTATCATCCTGCTGTTGAGTTGTTTAGTTGTTCGCTGCATGAGACTGTGTGAAGTACTGGACTATCTCTGGAGTCGAACCAACGAAGAGTCGTGTGTTGTGTAGCCAGTGGCACTGAGTTCAAATCCAGCGGTCTAGACACAGCTGCTGCACGAGTTGACTAGACTTGGATTATAGCCGTCTGCAGGTAATTTCAACCTCCCGGGACTCCCTGGTGTGTGTACAGAAGAGAGATCAGTGTGGCCATTGATAGCTGGTTAGAATTGTGTGTGGGGGGGGGGGGGGGTCATACTGAAATAAATTAGAGTAATGAAACAGATGGAGTTTTACTCGTAACAATATACAAGTCTGAATTCAGACTCTCAGTGGAGGATTTTTATGGCATTGTCCTCCCTTTTTAACAACTTTGTCCTGTTTTTTATCATATTTGCATCTGGTAAGATCAAAGAAAATGTGAGGGAAATACAAATTAGAAAAGACGAACTGGTGATTGCTCATTTCAGATGAAGACAGAAAGTTAAGATCCAAGAGAATGAACAAGTGTTGGGCTGACAGAAAACTGAAAACTCGTTTTATAAAATTCACTAAAGTTGTCCAATGAAGGGCATAGATTGTGAATAAATAAATAGTAATAATAGTAATTATAAAACAAAGGTATCTACATAAATGTATTTATTTATATTTGTTTTCCTGTGCTAATGACAATGCAGTTTGCTTTATCATCATCATCATCATCATGAGCTTTTTTCCTTGCAATAAGAGAATAAAGTTTTAGCCATGTGGTCATACTGCTTGCACTATATGATTTCTGGTGGCATTTGAGCATACGATGCAAGCCCTATGTGTTGATATGGTTTGTTAACTTGGCTAACTGACTTATCAAAATCACAGCTTTTTGTGTAAATATTGCAAACTTATCAAGTATAAACAGACCGAGCTCGATAGCTGCAGGCACTTAAATGCAGCCAGAATTCAGGAGATACTAGGTTCGAACCCCACTGTCGGCAGCCCTGAAAATGGTTCTTAGTGCTTTCTCATTTTCACACTAAGCAAATGCTGGGGCTGTACCTTAATTACAGCCACGGTCGCTTCCTTCGCACTCCTAGGCCTTTCCTATCCCATCGTCGCCGTAGGACCTACCTGTGTTGGTATGACGTAAAACAATTGTAAAAAATAAGTGTAAATGAAAATCCACATTCTGCATAGAACTACAACATACATGGGGAGATTAGGAGGTCTGAGATCTGCACAGACACACCAGCAACAGGCAGATACACTGATGAGTACATCATTAACCTATGCATCTCCTTGCCTCCCAGTAGCAGTCACAGTTGGTCATTCTCTGAGGAAATATGCATGTATTTATGGCCAAACAAAAAATAAAGCTTGAAATATGACGGATAAAACACAAAATAGTCTATAAACTTGTCATGCATGTGCGACGTAAAGACATTTCATTGCATCAAATCACAGTTACCGAGCAAGGTGAGCTTCCATTTGGAAAATGGTGGGTTCTGATCCCACTGTCAGCAGTCTTGAAGATGTTCTTCCATAGTTTCCTATTTTTAATGTATGTTTATTAAGGCTATAGTTCCTGCCTTCCCCATATTAACCCTTTCTTGTGTCGCTGAAAGCCTTTGATGTCTTGGAGCGAAGTTACACCACTAGCATGCCACGTAGCGTATGCATTATGTTTCTGATATAACCCGTGGAATTCCCTGAAGTTGACGTGCTAGTCTTAGAGATTGAGATACAGTGAAACAAAGATGCTGAAGGGAGAAAGATAAGAACAGGTGGTGGGCAAAACCCTACACCCTTACCAGCCTTACTTTTGTTACCATGCAGAGAGCTCAGCGAAACTGTACATTCCATTAAAAGAAGTCTGCACAAGAATTTTGTTTTATTGTTCCCTCAATTCTGAGGATCGTGATCTCTGAGGCGGCTATTGTCCGTTGTCTCCATCTCTTAGGATCGTGCTGCACCTAAGAAGTTCACCCAGTTCTTTTCTTGATAATGTTTGACCATTGAGTAGGAACCAGTAAAATATCGCTATTTTTAAAATATCCTGGCAATTATAAAATTCATTTTTAAATGAAAAATCCTCCAAAATGACATTATATTGTGATAAATAAAATCGTAATCAGTTTTCCATATGCTACTTGGTTGGGATGTTAATGATACCTTTCCATCTTTGTCTAACTACCTTAATTATTGTGTTCTAATCCAGGTTCTTTTTTTATTATGCTGTTCTTTATCAAGTCCAACCACCGTAATCTGGGTCTTGTTCTCCTTCCTTCACTCTCGGTTTGGTATCTTTCCATCCCCTGAACATGCCCAGACCATCTCCATTCTTTTCCTTCCTGACATCCTGACCCTGTTTAAGTGTCATGTCAGTTTGTATGTTCCTCATATTTAATATTTTGTGAGACTTAATACAGCTTGCCTCTCGTGCACGTTCTGCCGCAAAACGAACTACTCTGAAATGATTGTTTATCTGCTGTCCACGTTTCCCTAACAGGTGGTGTGGTGGTGGAGCACTACTACACAAGCATTTTCTGTTGACAGCGATCGCAATTATTGAGGAAAAAAGACGAGGGCCATGAAAGACTCCCAAGATCTCGTAAACCTAACTCTATGAAAGTCGGAAGAGAAAGTTGGATAGGAAACGACAAGGCTAGGAGCCTGGCACAAGTAAGTGGAAGTAATGACAGACCAGCTAGTTGACCTGTTATCACCAGCCCACGCTCCCAAGATGAAGGACACTGGGTTCTCTTTCAGTTGCTGTTTACGACGGGCAGGAAATACCGCAGATTTATACTACTGCTCCCACCTGCATGAGTATTTATTGTGTGTAATAGTTTGTAAACTCGGTGTTCTCCCAACAGAGGAGAAGGTGTTTATTTCCGGTCATATGGAGTGGGACGTCGGAATGCTTCACATTAAAAAATAATGTTAGCTGTCATTGACAAGTTCCGTCATACGGGATCAGACTTATGTCAACGGAAGGGGACTGCAGGCTACAGCGAACATCGAAGCCGAGTGTTGTCCATGGCTTATAAGGATCCAGATTTCTTTGGCAACATGGTTCTCAGTCATATTCACTTTGATGGCTCATGGTTTAGGAGTTCCAATGCCCTGATGTCATTGTACAGAAACCACTAGTCAGTGTTGTGCCACACCACCTCCAGTTGCGGAAACAATCCCAGTACAAATAAATACCATGCGAGATTTCGAGGCGTAGATCGCGACTAGGAAAGGCCAAAAAAACAGCCTTGAACTGGAAAAGAGCCTCTTTACAAATTAAAAATAGTAAGAGGCTAATTCTATAAGTAATAACATTTAAGTACATGTTATAAGGGTTTATTAAAATCATACAATAAAGATAGGAGGAAAGGAAAATAATCAATTAAAATGATAAGAACGGGTACATACATAAGCAGTCCTGGTCCAGTTGATGGCACAACATTGTTATGCGAGCATGAATTACAAAAAGATGAAAACATTTGGCGAGCTCACTCAGTTAAGTACCACACCATTATTGAATGTGACAGTACAGTATTAATATTGGTGTCACAGATCAAAAGGGATCGTTCCTTCCACGAGTATATTACAATTCATTTTTCACACATCGTTCCGACACCATCCTCATAGTTACAATCACCACAGATCGTCTAACTCCCACGCATCAAGGAGAAGATCCCGAGTTGAAAAGGAAAATAAAATATGTAAGATATCAGAGAAATAACTCCGGACCAAGGAGATAATATAAACAACCAAAGGGGAAAATCCCAGGCATTTTCATAGCCTAAATGAAAGAAAGAAAACATGGCGGCCCTATACGTAAGCGAGCGGCCAAGACAGGTGCGAAGGCAAAAGAAATAGCACCATACGAAAATGCATGAATAAGATACAGAAACAAGATCAAACGTAAATTCAGCTGATTGATACGTCATACTCTCATACTAACATTCAGGCACAGCCGGGGTCGGCAAGCAATATGAACACCAGCGTCAGTTAAACGACGAACCCAATTTCATGTAACATGACTTTAAGGTCACAAACGAGGTCTCATTTATATCAGAAGTTGCGTGCACAGGACAAACGAATTCAGCTGTGGGATCAGAGAAAACGACACGAATAGAAGCTCGCGCCGACACAAAGGGCAAACAGTCTTCAGATGGCAAATTGCATAAAAATGTAGCGCACATGAACAGAAGTAATATGAGACCCAAACAACATATAATCACAATAACCACAAGAACAACATGCAGTCCATTCATACTGCGGAGCGAGCGACACATATCAATCAGCTATAAATAATAGAACAAATATTACGAAAGAATAGTCGAACAAATAATTCGAAAGAATACCCATACGTGAAGTATATTAACCAGCAAAGAAAAGAGGAGGATGGTGGTATAAGCTGAGTTTGAATCGTTTAAAGACTTTTCTGTAAGTCAAAAACGCAACTCTGATCTGCGTGGGGACCATTTTTATTCTTCACTCCAAAGCAAAGATTCGAGTCAAAGAGATAAAATTCTCACCTCGTCGGAAAGATACGACCATCCGTGTCGAACATCGAGGGAGCTGCCCTCTAGTACAATCATGGAAGTTGTTCATTCAAGGTGAGGCCGGAAGAGGCCATTAGCAATAACAGAACAGTAATATTTATGGACCTGCCATGCAGATATGGCTCAGTGTGTCTTGTGTCCGGTCATGTCATCGACGAATCCAGCGGACCAGGTAGTCCCCATTCGTGTGGAATTTGCTCTGTTTTTATCCCTCCAGCGACGATGAATGCAGCAAGATGGAGCTACAGCCCATTCCATGGAGGAGTGCAAGGAGATTTTGTTAGATCGTCGACCTTTCCTATTCCCCGATCTCATGCTAAAAGATTCAGTTCTTTGTGTTACAAGTATTCTCTAATTGCACGCTAAGATCATTTCTGCCCTTACAGCAACATTTCTTTATCAACATGTTCAGAAACATTTTGAACAGTGTCATATTACAAACGGTGCGGATTCTGCGAGCATCTCATCACTTCCCAAGTTTCACGGTCTTGTCTACCTTTCGTTGTCAACACCATAGTCTTGCTTTACCCATGGTTATTTTCATTCCATATCCTCAGTCCACTATGATATGAGCTAGGCCTAGGATTTTTATGACCTGAAATTCGCCATTATATGCACAGAAAAATGCTGTTATGGCCAAAAATATATAAAATTCTTGATTAAGCAGCGCCAACTTTGACGATGTTCAGCTTCTCTTAAAGCCTGCTGAAGAGTCAGACCGGTGGTACGCAGAACTTGATCAATCCACCTGCTCGATGTCCTTCCTCGTGGTTTTCTGCCGACAACTTTGCCTTACATGATACACTTCTCCAGATTTTCACTATCCGTTCTTACAGTATGTCTGAAGAATTGGACGATTCTCCTGATGACGCGAGAAGAAAGACGTTCAGAGATCTTCAGTTCTTGAATAATAAATGCATTAGTTCTTTCCGTCCAAGGTACACGGAGAATCCTTCTCAAACACCACATCTGAAAGGCGTTGATACGGTACTTATCTCTTGCCTTGAGGGTCCAGGTCTCGAAAACAATAAAGGAGGACAGAGAACTCAACAGAATCAACTAGTCTAATCTTTGTACTCTTTGTTATTGCTTTGCTCTGCCATATTTTTGTGAGTTTGCTCATGGCAACGTGCCCTAAGGTGATACGTCTCGTAATCTCTTTGTCAGAACTTCCAGTATCACAGATTGTCGACCCATGGTATATAAAGTCATTAACCATTCGTTTGTACTTGCTCAGGTTGATCTCTAGCCCATACTCTAAACTTGCATCTTTTACCCTTGCTAGTAATTCTGCAAGTTCGTCTTCACTGCTGGCAAGGGGAGTGGTGTCATCAGCAAAGGTAAGGTTAGCTTCATCACATATTCATCATAGATGTTATGTAGAATAGGTGATAATATGCAGCCCTGTCGGACACCCTGCGAAATACTGAAAATTCTGAAATGTCGCAATCTACCTTTACAGTTGCAATGTTGTTCCTATACAGACTTTTTAGACTTGATATTAGATGTGGAATGCCAAATTCACCAAGAACCCCCCAAAGTTTATTCCAGACAACACATTCAAAAGCTTTCTTGTAGTCAAGGAAGCATATTAGCACAAGAACACAGAACTCACAAGATTGTTTAGTTATTTGCCTTATATTAAAAATCTGTTCCCATGTTCCTTTTCCTACAACAAATCCTGCTGCTCAATGGATATGTGAGGCATTATGTAAGACTCGAGGCGCTGGTTTATGATGTATAATAAAATCTTACTTGTATGAGATATCAGAGCAATTGTACGATAGTTGGAACACTTCCTGGCTGACCCTTTCTTGTGCAAGGGGATTAAGATAGAGCTTGTCCAATCTTTTGGCCATTCTCTCGTCGTCCTTATCCTATTACACAGTGAGTGCATAACGTACAAGCCTTCTTCACCTATTTCTTTAAGCATCTCTCCAGAAATACCATCCAGTCCAGGTGATTTGTTTCTTTTCTTTTCTTGATTTCGCTTTGTAGAATGGAAGGTTCCAATGCAGAAGGCCCTCCTGGTTGCTAGACTGCTACATCATCATTTCTTCCAGAGTACAGCTTTTCACAGTATTGTTTCCACCTCTCTAGTGCTTCTTTTCTGTCTCCAATTAGGCATCCATTTTCGTCTTCAACCAATGTGTGTGGTTTAAATTGACGAGTAATGATATTGATTTTGTTGAAGAGATCATTTTTTTATTTTCGTTCTGGTCTTGTTCTATTTCCTTGCAAACGCTGTGGATGAACTCTGATTTATCATTCCTACAATTACACCGCATCTCTCTACATAGGATCATGTACCTATTTTCACCCTGAGAGGATTGGATGCCATGTTTCTTCAAACTACTTCTTTCTTCAATCAGTTGCAAAGTCTTGTTTGATATCCAGGGATGTTTTGTACTCGGTTTCCTCCTAGCTGGCTCTGGGAGAGATGAGGAGACAATCTCTTTTACTCTGTCCCACGTCTGACAAGGTGATTCTTCTTCCTTTAGCAGCAAATCTGGGAACTTTGGCCGTACAAGTTGCCCGAAGCGTGCAAGAGATTCCTGGTTAGTGGGTCTAAACTGTCTTGCTCTTATCTTCTTGATGACTTTTAGTTTTAGCCGTATTTTCATGGACAACAGATTGTGGTCACTGCCACATTCCGCTCCAGGAAAGGTCTTACAATTTAGAACAGATGTCTTCGAACGTTGTCTCATCAAGATGAAATCAGTCTGATTCATGACTCTATCACCAGGCGATATCCAAGTATACACACGCCTTGGGTGATGCTGAAAGAGGGTGCTGTAAACTACCATGCCATTGCCAACATAAAACTCCAGTAGCTGCTTTCCTCGTCTATTCCTTTCGCCTGGGACATAACGACCAATCACAGATCTGATGTCTGTACCTCCTGTAGTGTCCCCAATCTTAGCATTGAAGTCACCTTGGATGATTACTATTTCCCTATTTGCAAACAGATTGATGGTATGTTCTAATAGTTCATAGAACTCTCCTATTTCAGCATCTGATGCTGCAGCTGTGGGAGCATAGACCTGAATGATATTAATCCTGCAAGGGGAAACATTCAGTTTTATGGTAATGAGGTAAAATATCGGTGGTAAAATCAAGAATTCAGTTTATGAGAACAAACCATTAATTTATGAATAGGCGAGTTAAACTATGGAATTTGATATTGTAATGAGCTTTTTATTTTATTAAAATTGTCAGTACGTAGTTAAAGTATGCTGTGATTATTTTCACATGCTTCTTTTTACTTCAGTTTTTGAGCCCTCACTTGCAACATAGAATGAATTTTTCCTATCTTCAGGCAACAAAGCCTTATGCTTGGAAAGACTTCTTTCTGCTTCAGCTAACACATAAGGAGCATATTTGAAATGGATAATATCATTTGAATCTAATTCTAAATAATTAATAGAAAAATTTTCACCCAACAAAATCATTGAAATAGAACACAATGCATGATACACTCTTTATTGTTTTTCGAACACCTTTTCCATTTTTTTGGACACTTCTTGACCCACTTTACCACAAATATGATTAAATTCATTCACAGTTATTTTCACCAGTTCTGTCTGCTTCACTAGTGACACTTCTGATTGTTCCAAAGCAGTTATGCTAACAGGAAGAAAACCAAAATTTTATTTGATGTCTGGAAGTTGACGTGAAAATGCCAGAATTAGACATTAATTCCTGACCTAGTCCAAATGAAGCGGCTTCAGTGCTTTAAAATGAATCGGTGATACTTCTCACAATGTTGAAGTTCTGGCAGTAATAGTTGGAGCCTTCAATCCAGGATTCCCACCTTGTCAAAATGGGAGAAGGCAGCAGGGAATTTATGGAGCTAACAACTTAGCGGTGCAACATGTGAAAGGGCTTTCAAAAAGACCTTCTTGACACATCCAATTAATTTATCAACCTCACTGAATTGACTGTGAATCTCTTCTGCAACTCTGTGTAAGACATGAGCTAAACAAGTCACATGCACCATTTTACTATATAATGCTTTTAGTGACTTGTTGGCTTTCACCATATAAGGTGCAGCATCCATTACGAGGAGCAGTGCATTGTCATGCTGAATGCCTTTGGTCTGTATGGCATGCATAGATCTGTCGAACAGTTTACCAATGGTGCAAAAAAGAACTTCTTTTTCTAAATGTTCACAGTTTACTAGAAACGTTCCACCTGGACCATCATTTTCCAAACTCCCCACAGTTACATTTCAATGATTCAGCTTATTTAAGGGAATGTTGGCACAAAGTTCTTCACAGAATGGTGAATAAGATTGGCGAGATTCTCCTAGGAGAACTTGCTGTAGTGTCTTTTTACTGCACGTTTGTGTTCTGTTGACACATGCTGCTGAACGTTCAATGATTTCACCACAACTACTCTTACATCGCACAGTATTTTACTATCACTTGAGGCACGAACTGTTGTAATTTTACTCAAATACTTTGTTTCGCGTTTTGAACTCTACTACACAGAACATACACTTCCAACTTATACAAGATTCAGTAACCTCTGGGGCACTTGTCTGCTGCGCAGATTATAAAGGACAGGCTTAAGTAGCTACCTGTTCGGAAGAAAGTCCATTTGACACTCCATGTCGTACGATGTCGGCATGTAAAAGATCTCTGGTGATACATTTGGTATTTACCCGACAAAATTCATTAAATCTCAGCCATAGACGCCCAAGAGAGATCTGCTTTACTCTGTCTGCCATCTAGTGGGTCTAGAGTAAAACGGAACGTCGAAATTGACGAGCAGACAGCCAGATGGCGTCAAATTGAAATGTCTGCACACGGTAGCTGAGGCCATACGATTATTATTATATTATTATTTATAGGTTATTTCATATTTCACGTCGCTACTAGCGTCAGATATAACCTTGATGCATAACTGCATTACATAAATTAACGTCAACTACTCTTACGTAAAATTATTTCCTCAAACGTCGTCATATTAACATAATTCATCAACTAGAACATTCACGAACACATATTATTCATAACATTCACATTTCTTACTTCGTATTTCCATCATATCTCTACTTCACCGCAAATATAAACATCATTTAATCTATTCAATGTAACGCTCAACCCATAAAATTCCACATTTCAATAAAATTAACGTTTTATGGATCAACAGCTACCGGTACCATTCCTGTCAATATGCACTTCTTTTGTCAAAGTATTAACATGTTTAGCCTATATTTACTTCCATTTGGCAATAAGTTTACGTTGTTTACGTAATCTCGATAACCTCCAATTCAATATGTATCTATTTCACATTTCAAATACATCCGATCACATTATTTATGGCATAATTCTTTGAAAATAAGCTGAAGACTGATAGTATAACACTTCATTGGCGAATATAAACTTTCCTATAGATAGGCGTGTTTATGTTTTGGAAGAGTACCTAAAACCTTCATTTAGACGTCGCTATCAATGCACTCGCGTTGAAACTACAAATTGAAATCACTTCTCGAAGATATATCGACCTATTTCTAATAATAACACAACCAACAGTTAACTAAATAAAATAAATCTAACAAATTTTTAATAAAATTTGTGAAACTTTACTTATTCTGGCTGTGTTTCTGGACTGGGATAGTTGTTCTTTCGTTCTTCTACGGAGCAGCCAATTCTGGATTACAGCTGTGCCATCTCCGAGTTGTGGTCTTAACCCCATCTCCAGTCTAGCAGGCCATTGCGACTTTCTAGTAGACATGCATAAGTAAGGCCCCATTCACAATGCAAACGTAACCGTAAACTTAACGACGTAACGTAAGCGTAAAATTAACTTAAAATTTGTGGTATTCACAATGGAGGAACATAACATTAACGTAAAGAGTACACAGCAGCCAATCAAAACACTGCCATGTTATTTAGTACGGAAGTCAGGTTTTGGGCTATCTCGCAGTTTTATATTTCAATACTTCGATGGAATCAAACCACGTGGTAGCGGAATTCATATTACTTCAAACATCTATTGCTTTGCTCTTGGGAGCTGTGTAGGCCTACGGTACCTGAAAAAGGCGATGTAAACAACCGTGCAGAAAATGGGTTCATCCCTTGAATCAAAGAAGGTTATCTCAGGGCGATTTCGGTAATCTACTGTAAGAAATGACCCTCATCAGTTCGTTTTGGACATGCGGATGAAACCTGAACTGTTTGCCTTTCTTACGATTTGCTTCCCCTTTTGTAATAAAAAGAAATGTAAGGTCTCGTTTACCGACATCTATGACCCTATCTACCACACCCCGATGAGATGTTTGGATCTATTTGTTTGGATGATATCGTTTTCGTAAAATAGTACTCCGTCATAATGTTAAGAAATATACAGGGACACTGTTTTATTTATGACAGGGATTCTCTCTCGTCCGTTTGCCAGCGCTGCGAGCTTGTCTCCCGCCATTTATTGTCAGATTTCATTACTACAGGATATTAATTTCCACCAATTATTTTTCGGTACAGCGTATTTGTAATTATTTTTCCTTCTATCATACATAGCCTATACACAAAGATTATTTTGAAAGAGAAATACAAGTGTTTCGTCGAAAGAAGTCATTATATCGTGCACAACACACAGTGTTTACCTCTGCTCTGATTGGCTGGTTCTTAAAGTTAACGTAAAATTAACCGTAAGAGCTTGGAGTTTGCAATCCCTTAATTTTACGGACTCGCAGTTAAGTTTACGTCGGCGCATTGTGAATGGATCCATTAGATAAGATGGCCGCTAACTTCTAAGTTAACGTTAATTTTAAGTTTACGTTACGTTACGTTTGCATTGTGAATGGGGCTTAACATATTCAAAAAGATCGTTAATTCCATAATCTTCCTATTTACACAGCCTTCTTGTATAACCTCTATGTTCTTCAGGTAGACTATGACGTATTTTTTGCTTCTTTAGTTTTAATGATATAAAGGGTAGCTTAAATAACGTCTTGTTTTATGATTAAATACTTTAAGTTAGCGCCTCTTCAACGTTTTCTTTAATAAATTCTTGTCAATCTTTAATTCAATCCCAATATTTGCTCAACTATTTTCCTTATCTCCTTCTCGATATTCCGTTTAGGATTTTATACGTGTACGGGAAGTATAACGTTATTGCTTTGTATTAAAACTTATTTTCTCGATAATTTTGGGAATCTCCTCTTAAAATAAGCTATTCTCTTTGAGTATGTATCCTCTTGAAAATCTTCTTATCGTTACCAAATACACCAATACCGGACAGCTCTATCTCAACAGCATTGAGCGGAGTGCGAACAGCGACGGTGGTGACATCTAGCGTGCAGGTGTGACAAGCCCAGGATCTGCATACTTATCTATGCTACAGTTGAGAGGAATGCATCTACACACATTGGAAATATTTTTGTTAAAATAACTGAACAATCATAATAATTAAGAATTAAAATTTAAAATATGAAATGCCTCCTTCATAAACTCCAAACGAGCACTGTGTTAGCCGTGCGTTTCGCTATGTCTTAAAAATTAAAATCAGAATTTCTTTGAGTATCTGCCTAGCGTCTGGGAGGAATATTCACCTACTACTCTCTTCTCTTCTTTCTAGACTTTTCCCAGTTACCTTGGGCAGCACTTTGTGTAGACAGCCTAATTTTCCGGCCGGATGCCTTTCCTAACACCAACCCTATGTGGAAGGATATATGTATTTACTATTGCGTGTTTCTGTGGTTGTTTTTCGTGTGATATGTTGTATATATTTGAAGAGGCGTATGAATACGAATACAAACCCGTAGGCCCCGATCTACACGAATTAACAGAGGAGATTTAAATTTCCGACTCAGCCGGGAATCGTACCAGGGCCCTTTGAACCGAAGGCCAGTGCGCTGACCATTCCGTGGTTGGGATTATTATTTTAAGAGGAAGTATAACTGGCCAAACATCCTCTCAGAAGGGAAATGGAAGAGGACCAAAACTCCGAAGAATGAAGGTATCATCAAAAGAAAGAGAAGGGCCACGAAGCGCTAACCATTCGACCAAAGCGCTAGAGGAGGCAGATACCTTAACACTATCCATGGTTTATGAGGATTTCGGGAAAGAGAAGGTGTAATTAAGGAACAGGAGTTTTGGTCCATTGTTTCTTCTTCTTCCCCTTTTCATTTTCCTTCTTCCTCTTCTTCGGTACCCGGCCAATCTTCCCGAACTCTACAGAAGAACTCACCACAAGCTGCTGTCTCACCTTTGCCGGACTTTGAATGTTCTGTTTCACCTCTGAAGACAGAAATACTAATCTGTATATATATAATACATATTGGGGTTACGTGAGTGACCTACGATGTGCCTGACATTTAAGAAGTGTTCATAATTTCCTAAAGTCTCTTTCACATATTTATGCATGAAGAATTACCCTACATGCGTATTAAATTAGTTGGACTGGTGCTCAAGCCTAGGAAAATAATACACTGAAATAATTTTCTTACGCCGGGGTGAGTGGCTCATTCGGTTGAGGCGCTGGCCTTCTGATCCGAATTTGGCAGGTTCGATCCGGGCTCAGTCCGCTGGTATTTGTAGGTGCTCAAATACTCCAGCCTCGTGCAGACAGATTAACTGCCACGTAAAAAGATTTTTGTGGGATGGAATTCCGGTACGTCGGCGTATCCCAAAAAGTAGTTAGTGGGGCGTAAAGAAAATTATTATTATTATTATTATTTTCTTACAGCAAAAAGAGCCGAGTGGATTCGAAACTCATGGCCTTCAATTTCAAGACTACCACGATAACCACTACGCTACAGGCCCACAAGTTTTTAACTGTGAAATTTATGGTAGCCTACTATTTAACAATGTGGACCCTCAAGTTTGAGTGTACTAGAGTTCCATATTTGTAAATGTTATTGGTTTTACGTCCCACCAATATTTCAGTAGAGTATCTGATTGATTTCTTAATGTAAGGGGCATAGAACGTAACGTCAATATAGATGCGAGGTCATTACTTTTTCTAATACTTGCGGTCCTGATCAGTTCCTATACCATTATCTTGTTCGTTAATTTGTTCAGCGCATAACGCTTTTCTTGGAATATAAGCTTAACTGCAATGTAAGATTATTTAGTGACAAACACTGATACATTATAAACAACACGCCAAAGCGCCAAGAATCATACAGATGGCAATATGTTACTGAAGAGTTAGTCACACCAAGCCATGTAGGTAGCAGCACTATCGACTTTCTCGCTGAAAACTGCAAGCTGTCCGGTATTATCATATTAAAGTATTTGTCGTTACTCAGTGCAATGTTCGATTGTTCCTACTGTTGGTTTTAACAATTTGAAATTGGTGCATTTATCTTAGTCACGGCCACTCGGATGCCGTATGTCTGTAGTTTTTCACTTCATATTTACGGCCTCTTTGGTTTCATTTGTCTGTATATTTTAATTCGTATTTCCTACCGCTTGATTTATGATACTTTATCGTTATTCATGCCAAAATGACGACTTTAACATTTCGTTTCGAAATAATCAGGGCAATGAAATGGTACAGTAGATTCTTGCCATTTTTCAAGAAACAAAATGCGATGTGTACCTGAAAGAATGAAAACATGACGAATTTGAACATTAATTGTCTGTGTCTGTTAGGTCATCAGCCCAGAGGCTGGTTGGATCCTCAAATAGCACTACCAAAGGTTATGCGGTTATAAGGAAACCCCAAAATCCAATGGCAGCATCAAAATGAGGCATACTAGGCAAGATGAGGAGTGAGGTAGTTTGCCATTGCTTTCCTCACTGGGTCAGAAAGTACTATTGCAGCACGACTGACCCTATGAGCAGCACCTTTTATAACACTCAGATGCACTAGTCATGCTCTGAATGTCATTACTCAGCACTACCCATACCCCAGCAAGTTCCATATTGTCAAAGCCATGGATGTTGACTGAGACTTCGGTGGAAGCTACACTTTACTCTGGCCTGTGCCAAGAAATAGATGCAAAAGTACTGTATCCATCAAGAAATGACAGCAGGCAGGAACATTAATTAACTAATTAATTAACTAAAATATGCTCTATAACAGGAATGGCTAACCTTTGCCGAGTAGCAAGTGAATTAAGGTCATAAACAATACTGTCCAGTGTGCCATCAGTTATTTTCCTTTAAAATCGTCATGAAACCCCTCATTTGACTTCATTTAAGTATTAGATATGAATTAGCCTGCCTGTTGGGCATGATCGTTAAGGCGGTTCGAGTGCCGTTGGTCGAAAAGAATGTCACCATCAAAATGTTGGCCGGTAGGGTAGGGGAGGTGGTGGTAGACAATTTCTAATCACTAGATTGCGTGCCAAAAGTCTGGATTAAATTCCAAACCTCTCCGCAGTGCTCATATGGAGTGGTGCTATTCTAGTGAATGTTTCATGATTTTATTTTGCAAACATCACATTTCAAAAGCACGTAAATTTTAAGATTAATGTATATTTTTGCTTTAACCAAATAAATTTTGTGTGGCGTGCCACAGAAGTCTATCTGTCAGCACTTGAACCCACTTTCCTGTGTGTGATGTCAAACAACATTCACACTGTGCTATTTCACTAATAGATCAAATAATCGTGAGGTCATGCAAGTGTTGACTTGTTGAGGAAAGAAACGCACAGCTGTAAATCAATTTGTAAGGGTTCCCATATAAAAAATCGGACACTTAGGTCACCAAAGGTAAAAGATCCCCAGGGCATCAAAAGTAAGAAACCTGGATACTTTGTGGTAAAAACATGGCGTGGTTCATGTCACTTAGAGTGATTAGAATTTTGTCCGTCATGGCCAAAAGTTTGCTGTTTCGCAGAATGTAGGTATAGAAATCTTTACAACTCATATCCTGTTCGTATTGTATGTACAGACAGCTCATTTCTCTCCTTCATCGACTGGCCCTGAATTACCGAATATTCCTTCAGTGATTGTGTAACTGCCTGGAATTGAAAAAAAATGAATACCGGTAGTCAAATTACGAACATTTCTGAGCATAACTCCATATTTGAGCATTTCAAAAATTAATCTGACCATAGCTGGATGGTATCTATGGTTTCTATTCATTTTCGGCATATATCGAGCAAAGAGGACTCGCTCTGTGTTTCCAATTTCCACTCAAAAACCTTTGGTTACAGAAATCCAATAGCAACATAATAATAAATACGAAGGCTATAAACTAGTGGCAGTACAACGTTCCTTCATTGTAGTCATCAGAGTATGTGCGACGTAAAACCGCTAGCAAAAAAAAATTGGATATGTCTGGGGAAATCCAGATGGACTGCATTCTCATGTATAGGAACATCAAAAGGATCACGCTTCTGTACACATTGTCCCTCAGTGAGTGATGTCCTCTTCCCACATTGATCTGATGTACTTTACTTTTGATTCCAGGGTCATGGCTGGTACAGTCACATGGGAGGAGTTTCTCACTTTCTCACAGCAAATAGTGAAGATCTCAGACGACATTTGTGATGGTTGGAGACTGGAAGGGAGTGGTGATATTCCAGGAAGTACTTATCTGGTGAAGAAGTTGGTTAAGCCAAGCTCCGAGTCGATCCCTTTTCTGAAAGACACGGATGGGGAGTTTGTGGAAGACCACGACTTTCAGATCAACTCCGCCAGCTCCACGTGTTCGTGGGAATATCACGTCCTCTACTGTCCAAGTTACTCCGTACCTGTTCTTTACTTCAATGCTTGGAAATCAGATGGCTGTATATTAGGCCTGGAAGAAATGTGGACCTTATGCCAGGAATATTTTCAGGGCCAATTCCAGGAAGACAAGTGGAATATACTATCACAAAAGGAGCACCCAAATTTACGGAGGCCTTTCTTTCATTTACACCCATGTCGTACAGCTCAGCTATTGAGCTGTATTGGAAAGAACAGCTGGAACCCATTGGTGACATGGTTGAGCTCTGTAGGTCCTTCAGTGGGATTGATAATGCCTCTTGCATACAGCTCATTACAAATTAGCGGCAATCCAGACAATAGATAAATTATTTGTGTTTTTGTCTATATATGACTTGATTAGGCAGCTGTTTGCATGAGTTCCTTTGGCCATTTAAAAAACGAAGTGTCCCGATTGTTGCAAATTTATACCATCGAAAGCCTGAGCATTAAGGCCGGGCGCACATTGGGATGCAGGTGAAGCAGCTAACACAGCTGAGCGCACAGCAGATTTTTGTAATACACGCTACTCAATGCAACATCGCACGTTGAAAGGCAGGTCAGGGCAGAGCAAGACAGGACATTTCTGCACTACCTCCGGCTACCCCACGCAGTGTTCGGAACACACTTTTTTGCGCACTTGTCATTTAGGTTCTGGAGAAATAGAGAAAATTATCACAGCTGTTCGGTTTGACTATGTTTTGTATTATGGGAACCGTGTGGACTGCAATGCAATTCCATTATGTATGCGTTATGTGTGTATGTACACGCATTGCAAGAACATGTCTGAACTCAATTGAATGAAAATCGGTATGTAAATTCGGGGAATAAGGCTGTACAGTCTAGGCCAGGGATGGCGAAACTTTTCCAGCTAGTGTGCTATTCTCAACTGTTTGTGTCACTTGTTATTTTTTTAAGGAATGACTACAAACCCCCTTCTTAAATCTCAATTACGTTTCATAATATGTTATTTATTCATTTAGTGGTTTATTTATTTACTTACTTATTTATTTAATATATATCTTGTAAAAACATTCAGTTGCATGTTTCGTGGTTGTATTTTGCAAATACGTCAAAAATTCATGTTTAAGTATGTAAGTTTGGAGAATACTTCACATTACTTGTAAAAATATATATAATAAGCTCCCACGGTGACAGACTTCGTCTTTTAAATATTACTAGATATAACAATAAAAATACTAATATTGCTAATGGACTTTTAAGTGAAATATCGTTCTCATATTTAGTACCCATGTCATTTATATTGAGTTCGTAACTTCTTATCTTCAGTAACACACAAGAAGCACTTAGGTCTGAACCAGGGCGGCTTATAACTGTTGCCTTCATAACTTTCATTGTAGAAAATAGCTGTTCGTAGGCTTATGATGATCCAAACAAAGTAAGTAATGCTGTAGAAAGCTTCTTCATCACCGAAAACTTTTGTGGGAGTCTGTCCCATTGTTCACGTACCGGTATTAAGTTATCTGGTTCTGGAGAGAGTATTCTCTATCAACAGCACAGTCTATTTACACCCATGCTTCACCAAGTAGAACGAATTTGTTCATCGATGTACTGCTTTCTTCACATTCAATCAACTCCATTTCTAAATGGTCAGTAAAAAATTGACCTTAATGTCACTCATTTGTGCAATGTGAGGTTTTGTAATAAAGTGCAATGTTTTCTCCAAATCTTGAAATTGGGGGAATCTCTTGGAAATTATTTGTTTTGAATTTTGTGAGACGTCTACACATTTCTTACAAATACTTTTTTTGACTTCAAAAGGTAATTGATGTGCAAAATTTGACATCAGTTCAAGTTGTACTTTTAAGTGAAGTAAAGTACTTAAAATTCTTTATTTCAGTATCCCTAACGAATACACGTTTTTTTCTGGAATGATTTTATGATCTCAAACAATCTATCTGCAGTATGTCCCTTTCCTTGCAGTTCCTTGTATACTGCTGTAAAATCATGGAGAAACATTCATTCGCACAGCCAGATAGGGTCCGTGAGTTCTGGGAACTAATGTGTGTGTGAGTCATCAGTCCATAGGCTGGTTTGATGCAGCTCTCCATGTCACCCTATCCTTTGCTAACCTTTTCATTTCTACGTAACTATTGTATCCTACATCTGCTCTAATCCGCTTGTCATATTCATACTTTGGTCTACCCTTAGCGTTCCTACTGCCTACACTTCATTCAAAAACCAACTGAACAAGTCCTGGCTGTCTTAAGATGGTGTCTTATCATTCTATCTCTTCTCGTCAAATTTAGCCAAATCGATCTCCTCTCACGTATTCGATTCATTGTCCCTTCATTCGTGATTCGATCTATCCATCTCACCTTCAGCATCCTTCTGTAACACCACAGTTCAAAAGCATCTATTCTCTTTCTTTCTGGGCTAGTTATTGTCCATGTTTCACTTCCATACAATGCCACGTTCCAGATAAAAGTCTTCAGAAACATCTAATTCCTATACCAATTTTGAAGTGAGCAAATTTATTTTGTTAAGAAAGCTCTTCCTTGCTTGTGCTAGTCTGCATTTTATGTCGTCCTTACTTCTGCCATCGTTATTTTACTACCCAAGTAACAATTTTCATTTACTTCCTTTAAGACTTCATTTCCTAATCTAATATTTCCTGCATAGCCTGCCTTCGTTCGACTGCACTCCATTACTTTCGTTTTGGACTTGGTCGAAAAAAATGTTCACCATCAGAATGTTGGCCGGCAGGGTAGGGGAGGTGGTGGTATACAATTTCTAATCACTAGATTGCGTGCCAAAAGCCTGGATTAAATTCCAAACCTCTCCGCAGTGCTCATATGGAGTGAGAGCATATGACGCTGTTGATGATGATTCGTCCGTCGGGTAGGGACGTTAAGCCTTGAACAGACCCCTTGGTGGTATTCGACAGGAGTAGGCTATGTGCCGGCACCGGATTTTGGCGCTCTCCCTTCCTGCCATCATATATCACATCATTCATTTCATCTCATTAACTCCTCTGATGAGGTTGACGTCAGGAGGGGCATCCGGGCATAAAAAACCGCCACGACAGATTCATCTCACCTCATACCCGATCCCGTAGGGAAACGGGACAAGAGTTGGACAAACAAACGTGAGAACAGAAAGTGATACCTGTCTGTGTAACTAGTGTGCATGCATGTGGCTTCGATTTGATACTTTTGATTATTTTTCTTCGAATCTTCGGCAGGCTGAGCTTAGTCGATACTGTTTTGGTTTGGCGCTTATGCTATGCATTTCATGTTCACCTTTGATTTAGGGTGATATGAATTCGACATGTGGCGTGAATTGTGTGTGATGGTTATGATTGTGATTGGATGAGCCTGGGCTATTTTGCGGCGATCCAGGTGCGTGCAATCTTGACTGTCATGCTGTACGGGCGTGCTGGTATCATTATACGACATTATACTGGGTTTATTTCGCCATGACCTCTATGCTGTGTGTGGATGTATGTTTGTGTGGATTTTTTGCAAAGATTCGTGTTATTTTCAGTTTCATGGGTGCTGGTTTAGCTCCACAGTTACTGCTTTATTTACATTTGCTCTCAGCTTTAATTGCCTGATTAGTCGTTTATTTTAAAGATTTTTCCTTTCTGTTTATATGTGTCATTGTTAGGAATGCTTGTTGATCTCAGTAACTATGGCAACCTCTCATCCTCCTTGCTGTTTGTTTTGTGTTATCTACTGGTTTGCGCTTTTGTTTTGCTCTCTGGGGATGCAGTCTCTACGGATTCGATTGTTGTGGCCCGCGACTTTTGATGGTGGCTCGAGTTTAGCATTACCGTAGGTCCATTTTGGCGTGTTTTTTTTAGTTAGATGTGTTCTTTCACGCAAGTCCAACTCTTTATTACGGAGAAAGGAATGCTTTATATTACGAACTAATTCGTTGTTCCGAGACAGATTTAGTTTGATTGCCAATGTATTTATCAAGCTTCGTAACGTTACTACAGCAATCTTGCTAATGTTTGTTAAAACGATCCGTGTGGTCAGAAGGAAAGATGGCTGCGTGTATAATACTCTCTGGGACTGATTATGTAAGTAAGCTGTTCTCTGCATCCCCTGATTCTTTTGCTCTTTATTCATTTGCATTTAATTTGTGTTAATAAAACTTTTCATTGATTCAATCTTTCACTGGGGGGTTCCTGCCTCTATTACTTCCTTCCTGTAATTTTAACAGGCACGGGTTCAGTTCCAGGCAGTTTCTGGCCTGTTCCGACTGAGTCCACGGAGGTGAGGTGAATGGGTGAGTATATATATAAGTAGGTAAAGAAGGATGGATCCAGATCCCCTCAGCCTCTGCATCAGCGCGGGCGCCTCTCACTGGCCAGGCCAGGCGTGTGCGGAATGTTGCTCGCTCCGGGCGCCCCTTACTGGTAAGGCTATGAGTGTGCGGAATGTCGCTCACTGGCAAGGCCACACATGTGTGGAATGTTGCTCTTTGCGGCGGCCTCCTACTGACAAGGCTAGGTGTGTGATTGTGTGTGTTGAAGGTTATCTACACCTGTTATGTTGCTTGTTTTGGTATCCTTTACTGAAGGCTAATGTGAAAGCGAGCAGGCTAACTATGTTTTACTAACCCTGCCCCTCCCATTAGGGATAAACTCTATTGAGTGTAAATAAGTGTTCAGTTGATACAAATCCTTATTTTCAGAAATCGTTATTTTCCAACCTACTTACCTGTAATCATTCATGATCTTGATTAGCTCTCAAATTGTTCATGTTGGTGTCAGGAAGGGCATCCAGCCGTAAGTCTTTATGTTGGATAGTTGCATTGTCCACGAACTTTCAATTCTTTATTTACAGATTTTTTTTCTACTAACTAACGTACGATCATTTTATGTGAATGATTGTGATCTACGAAATATCTCTGTAATACTTGTCACAAATGGAAGATAATGATTTTACTCAAATAAAGTCTGAAATCGGAGATTGATTAAGAAATACCGTTGTTACTAGCGCGAAATATGTATACGTACTGACGGGCTGTAAACAGCACACCATTATGGTATATTCCGCTGCTTGCGCCGTCTTTTGTTTGAAGTCCAAGGCCGACACCCATAAATGGGAGTGTTATGTCTGTGAATTATTATTATATTTGTCCATATGTCCAGCGCGGGTATTTTGTTCAAAGAAAAATTGTATGATCTCTGGACCAAATTACATCGAATGAGAAAAATCAATAAAACGACACTAAAGCACTTTAGTGAGCAAAGACATCACACACGACAGTGTTCGACCAACAAAACACTTACGGAAGCGCTGCGACGTAGCAGAAATAGTAGTTGTAAGGCAGTAAAGTATGTATTCTCTAAAGTAAAATATTTCGTATTATTTCTTAATCAACCTCCGATTTGATACTTTATTTGATTTAAAGCTAAAACGTGTTTTTACGTTGCACCAACACAGGTAGGTCGTACGACGATAGGAAAAACACAGGAAGGAAGTGAGGCTACAGGTAAGGTAATGCTACAGCATTTGTCTGGTGAAAAAGAAACTACGTGTATGCATAAAGGGTAGGAAAAATTATTCAAGCTAGTCGAATAATATGCAGAACAGCAGATTGTTTTATTTACTTGTTGGTTCAAAATAATTTCTAAATTCCTTCTTACATGCTTCGTATTCCTTAATCATTGGATTCGGACCGTCAAAATCAATTCCACTATCTCCACGATGCTTATAGTGACGTATGCAACGGCGGCAGAAAGCAACTTCGAGTAAAACCTTTTGTGTAGAACGGCAGTTTCTCCCATGCAAAATCCACGTCGTGAGCAACATGTGTTGAGAGAAACCCAGATTAGATGTTGTGGCATTCTAAGTAAAGTGACATGTGTGTACTATGATGAGATGGCGTCTCTTACCTGTGAGAAATATATAGTACGCAACGCTCAGGTTTAATATTTGGCGTAAAAACGTCACATTTACAGTGGTGTTTATTAGGTTCTGCGTTTTTTCTCGCCAAACTCATTCTTTACTTGTCGATCCATGATCTTCAACAGTTTCTAAACACGCACTGATGGCAACGATGACGATACTTTCCTATTTATTCACACACTTTAATAGTAGGCTACAATTGGCTTTACGTCACATCGACACTGACACGTCTTATGGCGCGGATAGAAGAGGAGATGCGGTTGTAACCTTAAGGTACACCTCCTAACAATTGCCTGGTGTGAAAATAGGGAATTACAGAGAACTATTTTAGGACCGGCAACAGTGGGAAGGAAATTGGAAGAACTCGGAAAAATTTTTCAAAATGCTACCGACCACCATAAGATAAATTATATAAATTATATTTCCCCTTCAGAAACTACTTTAGTCTCTTTTTGTGTATAATCAAAGTAACTTCAAGAAGAATTATGTTCAACGTAACAGACAAAGTTGTATTTGACAACAGAGTAGCCAGGCGGGAAGTAAGGAGCTATAATCCATATGCGGACACGAAATATGAAAACAACGATGACATTCGAGTTCCTGTACACAACCAAGAGCATGACATTTTACCTTCTGAAGCCGATGTTCACATAGAAAGTGATATAGTTACATCAAGCACAGAGAATACACCTTCAAATACAGCCGCCCCCGATCAAAACTTTGCAGGAAATATCTTTGATGAAATTCGTATTGAATTAAATGTGTAGGAAATTGAATGAACTCGGCGTGTAGGTGCAACTAGTGCTGTAAAAACTTTCGCATCTTATTCTAAAAATGAAATGCTAGCGCTGCAAAATGTCGGTTATTTCCCCTCAATTTCTACACCACCAAATGAAGCGAATATTGCTCACGCACTACAAAGCTGTTCCGTACAATCAACCCACTGCGTGTTATTTGTGGTTTATATGAGGACTACAGGAAACCATTTATAAACTGCAAACTTTAATTTATCTTTATTCACCCCCTGCCGGTGGGGGACGGACATGCAGAATACACGCGCGGAATCCCCTGCCTGTCGTAAGAGGCGACTAAAAGGGGTCCAAGGGGCTCAACTTGGGAGTGTAGGTAGGCGACCTCAAGGTCCTTAGCTGAGTCTTGGCGTTGCTCCCACTTGTGTCAGGCTCCTTACTTTCGTCTATTCTGTCCGACCTACCTTGGTCAACTCTTGTTCTTTTCCGACCCCGACAGTATTAGAGCATTCGAGGCCTCGGGCGTATTTCATTTTCACGCCCTTCGTGGCCCTTACCTTTAATCGTCCGTTACTTCATTTTTCGAAGTGACGGATCCCTTCTTTCTTCTTTTTTTCTCTCTCTGTACCCCCTGTGGGTGGGGGACGCAGACGAATAATACACCCACGGTATCCCCTGCCTGTAGTGAGAGGCGACCAAGGGATGATTGTATTAGAACCATGAAACTACTTTTGATTAGTTCCATCACGCAGGGAACACCATGGGTTGTTTTTACTTGCGAGTAGTACCACGCTGTTAGGTACTCAGTAGTTTTGTGATTCGTAGCAGTCCAGCGGGGTTCACTGTGGATTTCCAGTACCCGTGAGTCGTACCCATGTGAACAACACCACGGGTCTGGGCGTTGCCTGTTATTAGTAGCCACTATGTGAGGAACACCACGGGAATACCGGCGCCCGTGATTAGTACACCTAGGTGAGGAACCTCATCGGTTTGCGTTGGCTATGAGTGGCGCCATTGTGTGAGAAAAGCCATAGGTCTGCGTTACCTGTACGACGTACAATACCTGTGAGTAGTATCGTAATGTTTGGAACACCGTGAGTTTACGTACCTTTGATTAGTACCGCAACTTGAGAAATACCATGGTTCTCCTTTACTAGCGATAAGTGCCATTATGCGGGTTCGTTGACATATATTTTGGCCTATTTTGGCAAGCGTCATCGATTCAGGATTGGATCTTGGAAGCAGTCCCTTGGTCAGTAATATTGTTTAATGGAATGTGAGGCATTGCGCGTCTTATCCACTGATTGTTTTAAATTCATATTCATCAATTCATTCCTCATCATCACGTTTTGAATTCTGGTCAGTGGATGAATTTTGTACTTTTAAATTGTACTCAGATTTCGTCTCATTTTGCACCATAGGGGCCGATAACCTAGATGTTAGGCCCCTCTATACAACAAGCATCATCATTATGTTTATTCGTTCTAGAGATGACAAATGTGCTCTGTGTTCAACCATCGCGGAAGATACATCTAAGGTTAAAGTACGCAAAATGTATATAAATCTACCAACTCTAATACTGTCCGACGAGGAAGAAGTTAAATGCATGAGGTTGATACAAAAACATCCTTCTATTCCTGTAGCATGTCGATCGTTGAGTTATCATGAGTTGCCCACTTTCAAATTCAATGAAAATTAATTGGACGGTTATGACTACGTCACAAATAGAAAAACGTAGAGTTTTCATGCATTGTGTCCAAACCGATAGAAAGAAAATTAATGCTTCTTCTCAGTTCGATCACTGTAATATTCGATCCGTTGCCGTATTCTTAAATTCGAACTTTTTTCCCTATTGAAAAGCTGTAGCTAATTTCAACAATGGCGATTGCAGTGAATTGTATGATATGTTCATCGAGTTTCGTAATGCGTATTATCAGATTGACGATAATCGTTCCTAACGATCTGAACCGAATATATCACGAAGTGAATTTCAATCGCACTGTCCTTTTGTTATTATTAATTGTATGGAACAGCTAAAATCGATCAAATGTTCTTCTATAGATGTTCGCTATGAAATTGAAACAAACGAACCTATTCCATGAAATACTACTCTACACTGCATCATTGTTCGTGATCGCATAACAAATTACAAACCTCTAACGAATGGAGTATTTTTCTTCCAATAATCTTGCACGAGTTTTTCTTCCTTTTTCTTTTCGTAACTCTATATATATAAACGAGAGAGAAAGGATTCTTTGCTTCAGTTCTTCGATATCGGACACACCATGAGTGTAAAACCTAGAGGAGTGATTGTTGACATTCAGAAATTACCCATTGGAGGTTACGAGATATCTTGTTGTAATATAGATTCGTCTACAGTTAGGTGCTCCCTGGCAGTATCTACCAGATCATCTTAAGGCAAACTTACACCATCCCTGTCAGGATTCATGACCAACAACAACTACTACTATTAACGTCCGAGCTTGATATCAGCTACTAATTCAACAATTATTAAGGTGAAGAAAATAGATAATGGTTTCATTTTCCTTTCTTGCTTTTTCTGTTTTATTCTGCTATCAACTAGTTATCTTTTTCTCCTCTGCAGATCTTCTCTTGGTGCAAGAAGTGCGAAGATTGACCAAAAATTTATTTCCAAAAACATTCTGTAATTAATTCTGTAGTTTCATAGTTAAAATAAATTAGTGTAATTTAAAAAGAAATACATACGTTTTTTTAAATCTCCTACTTTAGTCAGAGTAAAAGGAATAACAGAGAGGTGGCGGAGTAACTAATAGGGTAGGATAGTTGATAAAAATCTAACAACTTTTCATCAACTAGTTTGGCTTCTATTATAAAGATTACAAAGATTATAAAGATTTACAATGCACTTTAATAAAGAAAATAGAAATACAGTACAATAGTTTAAATAGTGCTCTCAAGATGGCGTCAGCAAAGGATGTAAGTGAAGATAGCTCCCGGTTCTCTTGCGAAATAATCGGGAATAAGTGTGGTGTAAACAAGAAGCGAGTGAAGAATGGTATCCAGTGTGAAAAGTGTTTAATTTGGTACCATTTTGAGTGTATATGTAGTGCTGGTTTTGCTAAAAATGAAGATACTTGGACTTGTGTTAGCTGTGGCGAGAGCAATTTGAATAGCGGTAACAAACCTAGGCCTACAGCGGTCAACGAATCGCTGGCGTCTCATTCCTTGGAGGATGGAGGTAATGATAATGTACTTGTAATTCTCTCTTTATTGCAACAGGATTTACAAGCATTAAAAGCTGAGAATGAGATTTTAAAGGAGAAAGTACGTTTACTGGAATCGAAAGTACCGGTACCAGTAAACAATCAGAACACAGGTGCCTCCGTGAATTCTAGCGCGTGGTGTCAAGTTGCTTCAGATTCTAGGAGGAAAAGTGTACAGTAAAAAAGGACAACTTTGTAATTGACACCAAAACTAGATTTCAGCCCTGAGGGAAGTAAGCGATACGCAAGGTATCCGTATGGGAAGCAGTCAAACGTATAGCGCAAAATCCGTTACGAGAAGCAGCAAAGTTAGGTCTAAAATCCCACACAGTGCACCGGCGAAAGTGTCGAACATTCTTATATTTGGTGATAGCCAGGCGAGAGGAATTGCGGAGAAAATGAACAATAAAGATATTGCAACATCGGCTGTCATCTATCCTGTGGCCCCAATGAAGAAGGTATTGGAAAACACGGAGCAGGCGGCAAGAAATCACGGAAGTCGTGATGCAGTAGTGATCATCGGCGGGACGAACGACGTAGCTCACAACGACGCTAAGAATGTCATTTCTGAACTTAAATGTACACTAGGTAAGCTGACTCACACTAACAACTTTGTAGTGAACGTGCCCCACAGGCATGATTTGTGTAGAGACTCGTGTGTGAACATTGAAGTGGACGAAATTAATACAGATTTGGTTAAAATTTGTAAACATTTTCGTAATACACAGGTAATTGATAGCAGCAGTTTCGAGAGACACTGTTACACAAAGCATGGCCTTCATCTAAACAACTCAGGTAAACGAAAGATAGCAAATATTGTTCCAGATTTTATTAATCATAAGATATGTACTGTAAAAAAGGCAACTCCCTTGAGTTATAATACTGACCAGGAAAACTAGTAGAAAGAGCCAGCTGTACTATAAGCTGGCTCAGCCAACTAGAAAATGAAACTCAGAAAAGTAAGGAATTTCAAGTTACCCAATTGCAACAGTCAAGTTTTAGGGAGGAAGGGGGTCTGAGATTGCTCTTGGTAAACTGTCAGAGTGTAGTAAATAAACAATTAAAATTCGGTACATTGATGGAATCTTATGAGACTGATGTGGTGATAGGAGTGGAATCGTGGTTGAGAGAAGGCGTGGCTAATAGAGAAGTATTTCCAGAAGGGTACACCGTCTATCGTAGAGATCGAGGAGATAAAAGCGAGGGGGGTGTTTATTCTGGTGAAGGAAACTTATTGTTCACATTAATGGTTTACCGATGAAGGGGATGAAATATTAGGGACAAAATTAGTTTGTGATAATATGAAGGATGTGGGAATTATAGGAACACTAGCAAATGTACCCGTGCTTCGCTACGGTACTCTACATTGTATACGGATATCGAAGTAAATTAGTGCACATGAAGTGAATAAGATTTTTAAATTGGGTGTGTCTTGCCTTTATCCGAGAATCAGTATTGTGAAATCCACAGACGTTGTTTCCAATGAAAGTGTGATTTGCGGAATTGCGATGATAACGGCAAGTCCACTTGTTTACTGCAATTCACAATGAAGAAGGTAATTTTCATTTAACGGAAGACCCCATTGCGTAGTGCGCGGCCAAAATCGATTTGGGGAGGATTCATTACAATGGCAGACCCCAATTCCTACTTTCAAATAGGTTACAGTTGAGGAACTTTTATTATATTTGCAAGGACCTTCCTTACTGCCAGTCAAAAGTGAGTTGCGTTCTTATCTTTATAATTGCAGACGCATTTTCTAATGCCAGTCAACTTCCTGCCAGTCACACCGAGTTGGTGAGATTCCATTATAATAGCAGGCCACTATGCCTATCGTCAGTCACATTTTAGATGGGTCAATTTGTTTATAATGGAAGACACCCTTGCCTACTGACAAACAGGATCGGGTAAAATAGTTTTGAAAAAAATGCACGCTCCCTAGAGTTCTGCTAGTCGAATCGAGAAGGAATTATGCATTAAAATAGTGCACACGAGATGGAGGACGACCCCATCTTACTGCCTGTCAAAGTCGATGTGGGGAGGACTGAAAACAATAGCAGAAGCCCTCCTTCTGACAGTCACTATCGATTTGCAATGTATTTAATACCAATGGCAGACAAACCCTTTCTAGATTGCTACAAAACGACGTCAATGAAACAATATAGTCATCATACGGAAGTATAAGGATGTTAACCATCATTTACAAAATAACTGCTGCTAAACGGTACATCAAATCGAAAAACGGATTGTACGATAAGACGCACTTTCTGGCCATATACTCCCGTACAAGTTTCAAATTTCTGACATTTCTCGTAGTGCCTCATTAATTCACGTCTTTTTTTATTTTTAAATATTTATATATATATATATATATATATATATATATATCCAGCCCGACTTGCTTTTATATATATATAGATGACGAATTAGCATGAGCACGATGAAAAGTGCAGACTTCCACTTCGAGATTCATACCTCCCAAACGGTGCATGATATTAAGAAACGGTTTGCGCAATCAGACGTCTCATTTATCGCTTTAAATGTTTCTTTCTGCACCACTTCCTCGTATCTCCAATATTAAGGGGGTAAATTGAGTTCAAATTTTGAATAGGGGGAAATTTGGGTACATTTTTAACATTTTACATTACTTTTTGCCTACGTATGTATAAGCTAGAATCATGAAATTTGGTCCACATATGGCTCTTAATCGTGCCAATGTGCGCACCTACGCGAAGATCCTATCATTCTTATAAGTGTGTCAAACAATGAAATATACTTGTAAATATCACCAAATTTACAAACAGTCCAGAAATCCGGCCAAATTTAACGTATAAGGGAGAGAGATACGACAAAATGTCACAAGACCAAAGTTGTAGATCACTCCGAATTGAAACGACATTAAGCCATCCGTTTTGTGATACGACTTACCGTTTAGCCAAAAAATAGCTCAAAACGAATGTCTGCACAGTCACTAAAATTGCCTCCACATTTCGATATCTTTGGGGGTAAAAAGTGAATAATTGGAACATCTTGGAATTTTCCCGTCGGTTAGGGACCAAAAGCTACAATTTCACCAAATTTCAATTGTCTACCTCGTCTGGCAGGTTGTGCCGCCATCTTGATTTGGGGGGACGGGGGAAAAAATTATGAAATTCCCGAACATTTTTAAGCCCACGAAACCTATAGGGTGTCGTTTCGGACATTTTATACGACTGCGTTCTTATGCTGAGCCCAAAATTTGAGCCCCCCAGCGTGCCCCCTTAAGGGAATTTTGAGAATTTCCGATTTTTCTAGGGATTCTGGGGTCATCAGCTTCTCCCGTACCAAGTTTCAAATTTCTGAGATTTCTGGAAGTGCCTCATTAATTCACGTATTTTTTCATTTTTAAATATTTATATATACATCGCTCCAGCCCGACTTGCTTTTATATATAGAAGATAGATACAGGCCTGGAAGAGAGGGAAGAGACAACGAAATATTTGAGAAAATAATAGATTATACACATAAAAACAATAATAATGATATGGTAATAATTGGGGAGATCTAAACTTGACTGAAGTTGAATGGAATGGAGCTGCAAGTGAAGCCCATGAACAGAAACTGGCAAATAAGTTAATTTGGGAGGGAGGATTTACACAAGTAGTACAAGAACCGACTCGTCTCAATAACTTACTAGATGTATTCTTTGTTAAACTATGGGAAATTGTTGATAAAACTGAGGTAATTGAAGGAATAGGTGACCATAAGTCTGTAATAATGGATGTAAGACTGGTACCAAAAAGGCTTAATAAGAGGGTCACACAAGACAAGAAATTGTACAGAAAAACTAAACTTGATGAATTTGGGACTTACCTTAAATCACAATACAGTTGTTGGATAAGTGAAGGGAGTAATGTGGATACACTTTGGGCTAAATTTAAAGGAATCATTTGGGAAGGAGAGAAGAGATTTGTACCTGTTAAGAAGGGTAAAATGACATCAGACCTTGTTTATTATACAAGGGAAATAAGAAAATTAAAACGAAAATGTAGAATAGTAAACAGGAAAATCAACGAAGGTAGGGAGAGTAGAGAAAATAGAAAACAGCTAATGAGGGAACTGAATAGAGTGCAAAAGGAAGCAAAAGAGAATTATATGAATGGGATTCGTCAAGAGCGCAATGACCACAAAGGGAAATGGAAAAAGCTGTATTCATATATCAGGAATCAAAAAGGAAAAGGAATCCAAATTCCTACAATGGTGGGAGAAGGGGGTGAACACTATTTAACAGATACTGAGAAAGCAAACCTCTTTAGTAGGGAATTCAGAGATTCAGTAGATGATTGTCAGGAGTTGGAAACAGAAACAGAAGATACAGAGGGAGAGACACAGAGGGAAACAAGAAGCTTCTCATTCACAAATGAAGATATTTTCAAAGAAATCCAACTGCTTCAGCAAGGAAAAGCAGCAGGAAGTGATCAAATTACTGGGGAGGTATTAAAGACAATGGGGTGGTACATAGAGCCTTATTTAAAATTTCTCGTTGACTATGTCATAAATAATAGTGTAATACCAAAGGAATGGAAGGAATCTATAATAATACCAATTTATAAAGGAAAGGGTGATAAAAGGAAACCAGAGAACTACAGACCAATCAGCCTGACCAGTATAGTTTGTAAAATACTGGAGAGTTTAATATCAAAGTACATCAGAGGGATATGTGATGATAAAATATTGGTTCATGAGAAGCCAGTATGGATTTAGAAAGAAATTTTCTTGTGAGGCACAACTGGTGGGATTTCAGCAGGACATATCAGATCAATTGGATTCAGGAGGTCAGTTAGATTGCATAGCCATGGATCTTTCCAAAGCCTTTGATAGAGTGGAACATGGAATATTATTAAAGAAATTGGAGGGAATAGGATTGGACGTAAGGGTTGCACGTTGGGTAAAACATTTCTAAATTCAAGGGTTCAGAAAGTCAAAGTAGGAAATAATATATCACAGGAAGAGAAAGTTTGGAAGGGAATTGCACAGGGTAGTATAATCGGTCCGTTACTTTTCTTAATATACGTAAATTATTTAGGGAATAATGTAACATCAAAAATAAGAGTGTATGCAGATGATAAAATTGTTTATAGGGAAATAAATACCATTGAGGATTGTTCAGAATTACAAAGGGACCTTGAGAGTATCCAACAACGGGTTGAAGAGAATAACATGAAGGTTAATGGAGGCAAATCAACTATTACAACATTTACAAACAGGAGTTTTAAAACTGAATTTGAATATACTTTGGATGGGGTAGATATCCCAAAAGATGGCAAGTGCAAATACTTAGGTGTAAGATTTGAAAGTAATTTGCACTAGAAGGGTCATGTTGATGAGATTGCTGGGAAAGCATACAGATCGTTACATGTAATAATGAGGCTACTTAAAGGATGCAACAAAGAATTAAAAGAGGAAAGTTACTTAAGTATGGTTCGTCCATTATTGGAATATGCAAACAGTGTTTGGGATCCTCACCAAGAATACCTAATAAAAGAAATAGATAGTGTGCAGAGGAAAGCAGCAAGATTTGTAACGGGATTTCAAGAGAAAGTGTAGTGTATCAGAAATATTAAAAGAACTAGGGTGGGAAATTATAAGTAAGAGAAGGGAGCAAACTAGACTTCTAGGATTATATAGAGCCTATACAGGAGAAGCAGCATGGGGAGATATCCGTGAGAGGCTTCAGTTGTAAAATAATTATATTGGCAGGATTGACCACAAATATAAAATTAGAAGGAATTTTAGCAGAAGCGATAGGGGTAAATTTTCATTCATTGGGAAGGGTGTGAAGGAGTGGAAGAGTTTACCAGGGGTAGTGTTTGATCCTTTTCCAAAATCTGTACAGATATTAAAAAAGAGAATAAACAGCAACAGAGAAAATAAATGAAATATTAGAGGACATTCGACCAGTGCAGGTTAATGCAAGTAAAAAATGTGTGTGAATAAATTAATTCCATCCCCTGGTCTAAGGTGTTTGGACAGCCAAAGTAGGGGATTGCCTGTAGGGGTGAAGTACAGTGGGGACTTCGAGGGCCCTGGGACCGCTACGGTAGCTGTGAAGGCCCTTCAGGAACTCTGAAAAGTGGTGGTAAAAGGGGCCCTGGTTAAGATGCAGCAGGTCGTTATGCTACTTAGCTTCCATAATGGGTAAAGAAAAGAAAAAGTAAATAAATGCAATGTAAATTTTAATCTTATACTAGTTGTACAGTATCATTTGAAGTAATTCCACATACTGTATATCAGTTGACTATATTTGTAAGTAGTACAGGAAATATTATAAGTAGAATTTTCTAAACAATGTAAATTTGTTAAGGATGAGCTGTGTGTTTAATAGAAAAAAATGTTAGCGTAAATGATATAATATTGTATTATAGGAAAATTTTCTTCTCTTGTTAACTTAATATTTAGTGCTTGACAATAATGTATTTTAGTGTACCATTTGCCACCGACGTAGACACCTCATTTGCAAATAAAGAGATTTTGATTTTTTGAAATAAAGAAAAAATAAGGTTTACATTGCACTTTAAAATAGAAAGTTTAAATACAGTACAATCTTATGAATAAAGGAAAAACAATAAATAAGTTTAATGTGATGGCGCATCCAATTCAGTTGTGTATGCGTGGCTTGTGCAACGCTAACATAAAATCAGAGGATGACTACATAATATGTGACGGAAAGTGTCGTAGATGGCATCATAGAGTGTGTGTAAAAATAAGTAATGGAGATGTGAGGAAACTTATTGATGATAAGATGAAAAAATTGTACTGTGGTAGGTGTGACTATACGGCATGTCTTAGTAATGAGACTGAGTGTGTGTCTAACGTTAGTGATATATACCACGTGATTAGAGATATTCATAAAATACTTTCAAAACTTGAGACAATAGAAACGGAGCAGGGCGAGATTGAAAGGGCAGTGTCATGTTGTGCGGACTCGTTCGACGAGGTAAAAGATTTTCTTCGTAAAATTACAGAAGACTTATAGATGGCGATGCCTGAAGCCGCAATGTTAAAATGCAAAGTAAACGATCTTGAGAAAGAACGTGAAATAACACAAGCAGAGGTGGTAAAACTAAAGACAGAAAACCATGAATTGCAACAATATGTTCGAAGAAATAATTTGGAAATCCACGGCCTGCCACAAGTTCAGAATGAAAATCCACTTTCAATAGTGAAATGCTTTGGTAAAGCACTCGATGACGAAGTGGCCGATTGTGATATCGATGCGTGTCATAGACTACCCCAAATACAGTAGATATAATACGCGACACTGAGCGAGATATCGAGGGACAGCTACTGGAGCTCACTCTAGCGGATAGACCTGAACAATACTGATTCTCTCATAAGAGCACGTGTATTTTTGTGTGAAGTTTTCGGTGTTATTTATGCATTTTCAGTGAATTGACATAAATAAATAGTAGCGTGTGTCATTCTTTGATATCCCCTCTCAACATGAGGGGAAAGGTATGTGTTGTGTTTGGCTGCAGTAATTACAAAGTAGAGAAAAATGCGAGGTCGTTCTTGAGGTTCCCTCGTGACAAGAACATGTAAGTAATATTGTGTTTGCATATATATTCTTCCAGTGACAGAGATCTTTATAGTACTTCATAATCTGCTGACCTGCTCGACCCATATTTTAACTGGCATAAAATGTAATACGCATATTTTATTGTATAGTGCAGCAGTTAACCTTCAATACCGATGTGTTGTCGTAGGTGTGATCTGTGGGTTTTGAAATATCACATGAGAGATTTGGATAAGGTTATGCATGTGCAGTTATAAGTTCCTAAATTCCATATTTTGAAAAGAACATCATAGTGAAAAGATACAAACAAACATTTTTCCGTGATGGATTTATGTTGATTTATTTAAATTTATTTTCAGTTGCCAGTTCCACCCTGATTTCCACTGCTACCAATTTAAATATTATTGGTGGAAATGTTATTTTAACTGAAGATTGGTGTTAGTTTTAATTTCTGATTAAAATAGTTGAAATATCGGACATTATTTCATTATCATAAAATAATATTCCTAATACAAGTGTCACTCCCATTGGGGCAATAAAGTGCCAAGCCACAGTATTCTGTGACATTGTATTAAAATTATTGACTTTTGGCCGTACAAATAGCAGCCCATAAGAAATTATGACTGCAAATCAGATACAATGAATATTACTGAACCTTTCAAAGCTATTGATACATAATTCCCGTGAATGGTACGATTTCGCGATTTGAACAAACTTTCTAACTGGTCTCCCTTAAAATGAAGAAAATGTTGCTTGGCACTCTTTTGCCCCGACCCCTTCAATTATAAGATCTGTTCAGATCATTTCCAGGCCAGTGACTTTAGAAATCCTCGACAATACAGCCAAGGGTATGTTACATTTTTGCTCTAATTGTACGTAAATATTCCTTAAAGCATCACTATCGACAACATTTCGATACTTTTCTTTCTTTATCCCTCTTCTCTGATTAAAGGCGGGGTTTTATAGATTATCTTTCTGTTAGTAGGCTTCATGTTAGGAGGAAAATTGTCCAGCTATTAAATGTTAATTCGCCGGGCTGAGTGGCTCAGACCGTTAAGCCGCTGGCCTTCTGACCCCAACTTGACAGGTTCGATCCTGGCTCAGTCCGGTGGTATTTGAAGGTGTTCAAATACGTCATCCTCGTGTCGGTAGATTTATTGGCACGTAAAAGAACTCCTGCGGGACTAACTTCCGGCACCTCGGCGTCTCCGAAAACCGTAAAAGAGTAGTTAGTCGGACGTACAACAAAAAACATTATTATTATTATTATTATTATTATTATTATTATTATTATTATTATTATTATTATTATTAAATGTTAATTCATTGCATAATATGTGTAAGGAATATATTTCTGTTAGTAGACTTCATGTTACGAGGAAAATTGACCAGCTATTAAATGTTAATTCATTGGATCATATGTGTAAGGAATGTGCAGATATTTTTATTGACAAGTGTCTTAATGTGATGATACAATGTTTTAAAATGAGAAAAAAAAATCCAACCGTAAGAGTTCAGGCAGGAATGCTAAAGCTAAAAAGGTAATGCATAAATGAAAGAGCAAGCCATTTCACACCAGTCCATTTCACTTCTTGTTTATATGTCTAATTTCACTCTTTGAATAATAATCTTTTAAATAATTCTTCATTCTTTTATCCAGAATTGCTTTAGCAACTTCGAAGTTAATATCTCAATAACACGTTCTTTCTAAACGTAATTTATTTATCCATTTCCGTATATACATTTCCATTGATATTTGAATTTAGCGTGATTTGTTCAGGTCAAGTCACTAGGAGCGCCACCGTCGAATTGTCTCCCATTTTAGCAAGGAGAAATCCGTAAGTTGCGCCTATTATCTCTACTGTATTTGACTACCCTCCAGAAGCCTGAATTCCCACCACCTCTCCTTGTGAAATTTTGTAGCCGCCTCAAGAAAGAAGAATTTCTTTCGGCCAAGAAGATGAAAAACTTCAAGTCGAGTTAGGTAGGCATTCAGGCAGCCCCTCAAACTGTTTACATAAACCATCGCTCTCTACTAGGACTGCGCTAATACGGATTTCCCAATACAACTATATGAGCGATATGGGCCTGGTTCCCATTTGAACAACCGAGCGCTGCTTCGCTGACATTGAAACACGATTGTTCATTACAGCAGACGTTAAGTGTTTTGTATATTTCTGTTCAAATATATAGTCAATCACTCAATAAACATATTTGAATCACACTGTACACCTTAATAAAGAAATTCAGTGAAGAACGTACCCCTCTGCAGCGGAAAAACCGTACAAAGTAATGTTAACGGTAGGTAGTAAATACCCTATGGCACTACAGCCCTTGAAAAGCCTTGGCCTACCAAGCGACCGCTGCTCAGCCCGAAGGCCTGCACATTACGAGGTGTCATGTTGTCAGCACGGCGAATCCTCTAGGCCGTTATTCTTGGCTTTATAGACCAGGGCCGCTATCTCAACGTCAGATAGCTCCTCAATTCTAATCACGTAGGCTGAGTGGACCTCAAACCAGCCCTCAGGTCAGGTGAAAAACCCTGGCCTCGGCAGGAATCGAACCCGGGGCCTCGGGTAAGAGGAAATTACGCTACCCCTACACCACGGGGCCGGCAGGTAGTAAATACTGTGTGTTGTGTTTGAGTCATCAGTCCATAGACTGGTTTGATGCAGCTCTTAATGCCACCCTATCCGGTGCTAACCTTTTCATTTCTACGTAACTATTGCATCCTACATCTGCTCTAATCTGTTTGTCATATTCATACCTTGGTCTACCCCTACCGTTCTTGCCACCTACACTTCCTTCAAAAACCAACTGAACAAGTCCTGGGTGTCTTAAGATGTGCCCTATCATTCTATCTCTTCTTCTCGTCAAATTTAGCCAAATCGATCTCCTCTCACCAATTCGATTCAGTATCTCTTCATTCGTGATTCGATCTATCCATCTCACCTTCAGCATTCTTCTGTAACACCACATTTCAAAAGCTTCTATTCTCTTTCTTTCTGAGCTAGTTATCGTCCATGTTTCACTTCCATACAATGCCACGCTCCACACGAAAGTCTTCAAAAACATCTTTCTAATTCCGATATCAATGTTTGAAGTGAGCAAATTTCTTTTCTTAAGAAAGCTCTTCCTTGCCTGTGCTAGTCTGCATTTTATGTCCTCCTTACTTCTGCCATCGTTAGTTATTTTACTACCCAAGTAACAATATTCATCTACTTCCTTTAAGACTTCGTTTCTTTATCTAATATTTCCTACATCACCTGCCTTCGTTCGACTGCACTCCATCACCTTTGTTTTGGACTTATTTATTTTCATCTTGTACTCCTTACCTAAGACTTCATCCATACCATTCAGCAACTTCTCGAGATCTTCTGCAGTCTCAGATAAAATAACAATATCATCGGCAAATCTCAAGGTTTTGATTTCCTCTCCTTGGACTGTGATTCCCTTTCCAAATTTCTCTTTCATTTCCTTTACTGCCTGTTCTATGTAAACACCGAAAAGGAGAGGGGACAAACTGCAGCCTTGCCTCACTCCTTTCTGGATTGCTGCTTCTTTTTCAAAGCTCTCGATTCTTATCACTGCAGACTGATTTTTATACAGGTTGTAGATAATTCTTCGTTCTCGGTATCTGATCCCTATCATCTTCAGAATCATAAATAGCCTGGTCCAATCAACATTATCGAATGCCTTTTCTAGATCTACGAATGCCATATACGTGGGCTTGTCCTTCTTGATTCGATCCTCTAAGATCAGACGTAAAGTCAGGATTGCTTCACGTGTTCCTACATTTCTTCTGAAGCGAAATTGATCTTCTCCCAACTCAGCTTCAACTTGTTTTTCCATTCTTCTGTAAATAATACGTGTTAAAATTTTGCAGGCATGAGATAATAAACTAATGGTGCGGTAGTTTTCACACCTGTCAGCACCGGCTTTCTTGGGAACAGGTATAACAACATTCTGCCGAAAATCGGATGGGACTTCTCCTGTCTCATACATCTGGCACACTAAATGAAATAACCTTACCATGCTGGTTTCTCCTAAGGCAGTCAGTAATTCAGAGGGAATATCATCAATTCCAGGTGCCTTGTTCCTATTTAGGTCACTCACAGCTCTGTCAAACTCTGACCTCAAAATTGGGTCTCCCATTTCATCAGCATCAACAGCCTCTTCATGTTCCAGAACCGAATTATCTACATCGTTACCTTGATACAACTGTTGGATATGCTCGTGCCATCTTTCTGCTTTGTCTTCTTTCCCTGGAAGTGGCTTTCCATCTGAGCTCTTAATATTCATGCACCTAGATTTCCTTTCTCCAAAGGTTTCCTTGATTTTCCTGTACGCAGCATCTACCTTTCCCAGGACCATACAGCCTTCGACATCCTTGCACTTCTCCTTCAGCCATTCTTCCTTAGCTACCTTGTACTTTCTATCCACTTCATTCTTTAATCGCCTGTATTCTTTTCTGCCCTCTTCATTTCTAGCAGTCTTGTGTTTTCGTCGTTCATCAATCAGGTCTAGTATCTCCTGAGTTATCCACTGATTCTTAGTTGATCTTTTATTCCTTCCTAACATTTCTTCAGCAGCCCTACTGACTTCATTTTTGATGACTCTCCACTCTTCCTCTACTGTGTTTCCTTCGGCCTTTTCATTTAGTCCTTGTGCAACATGTTCCTTGAAACAATCCCTCACACTCTTTTCTTTCAACTTGTCTAGATCCCATCTTTTTGCATTCTTTCCTTTCTTCAATTTCTTCAACTTCAGATGGCATTTCATGACCAACAAGTTGTGGTCAGAGTCCACGTCTGCTCCTGGGAAAGTTTTGCAATCCAACACCTGGTTTCTGAATCTCTGCCTAATCATAATGAAGTCTATTTGATACCTTCCAGTGTCTCCAGGTCTCGTCCACGTATACAGCCGTCGTTTGTGGTGTTTGAACTAAGTATTGGCGAGGACTAAATTATGATCAGTGCAGAATTCAACCAGCCGACTTCCTCTTTCGTTTCTTTGTCCCAATCCAAATTCTCCTACTGTGCTACCTTCTCTTCCTTGGCCTACCACTGCATTCCAGTCTCCCATCACAATTAGATTCTTGTCACCTTTGACATACTGTATTAAATCTTCTATCTCCTCATATATTCTTTCAATTTCTTCATCATCCGCTGAACTAGTATGCATATAGACCTGCACTATTGTGGTGGGCATTGGTTTGGTGTCTATCTTGGCGACAATAATTCTTTCACTATGCTGGTCGTAGTAGCTTATCCGCTGCCCTATTTTCTTATTCATTATTAAACCAACTCCCGCATTTCCCCTGTTTGATTTCGTGTTGATAATTCGGTAGTCGCCTGACCAAAAATCCTGTTCTTCCTGCCAACGTACTTCACTTATACCAACTACATCTAACTTTAGCCTATCCATCCCCCTTTTCAGATTCTCTAACCTACCACAACGATTCAAAGTTCTAACATTCCACGCTCCGACTCGCAGAATGTCAGTATCCATCTTCCTGATGATCGCCCCCTCTCGTGTAGTCCCCACCCGGAGATCCGAATGGGGGACTAGATTACCTCCGGAATATTTTACCCGGGAGGAAGCCATCATCAGTACATCATTCATACAGAGAGAGCTGCATGTCCTCGGGAGGTAGTTACAGTTGTAGTTGCCCGTTGCTTTCAGCCGTGTAGCAGTATCAACACAGCTAAACCATGTTGAGTATTATTACAAGGCCGCATCAGTCAATCGTCTAGACCGCCGCCCTTGCAACTACCGAAAGGCTGCTACCCCCCTTTCGATGAACCATTCGTAAATACTGTAGAAAAAATAATTTCACACACTTATCTGTTTAAGTGTTTCGCGTTCAAATATTTCAAAGATCTATGTTATTTTTGTGGCTATGTCATTTAAGAATACAGGAATAGCACACTCGCAAATAACTTCACTCAGTAACTATGAATGTCCGATTTCATGACAACTGAAGTGAGGAAAATCACGCAACACAGGCACTAAATAGTCACTCACAGACGACACAGGATTTTTATGCACAAATGGTTGTGCTTTCAATACAAAATCATGAATAACTTTCAAAATACACAGTTGCAAATCAGATGGGTACTGGAGCCTGCTGTTTTAATCTCTTTCACAATCAAGTCCATTAGCACTGTTGAACATGCTGGTCTTGTCAAAAGAATCAAGAATCTTGTCCGGCTGCAATGTTGCTACATTTGTGAGACTGACACGTATGTTTAATCAACATTTATGGATAACATGTATTTGACAGTGGTGCCTGCATTCAAAAAATCGTGCATATCTGCATATGGTCTTTTAAATATTCTAGGGCTGTTATTACTTCCGTCGCGAAAATATCTTTTTCGCGCCGCACATTCATTTTCTTAAACTTAGACGGCTCGATGTTTTTGCATGTAAGAATATTGAACCGGTTTCACAGTTTCATTTGATTGCATCTGATACAGTTTCTCGATAAAATTACTATTTATATCCTGGGAACCATCAAACATAGATTTTTTAGTAAAGAATTTTTTTACTTTTCAGAATGTGACACTTGTCGAAAGCAAGAAGAGGCATTTCACTGTCAACAGGATGACAGATTTTCGGTTTAATATGTTTTGAAGAAGACATTCTTCTTATCCTGCTAACATTAGTCTTATGATTATCACACACAATTCGCAACACGAAAAAACCGCAAGCTTCGACTTCCTTCATTGTTTTTAGTGTTAAAGTATGTAGCTCTGTACCTAACAGCCTCTTAAAGAATAAAAATGCTACCGTAACCTTTATTTTGTAGTCATGGCAGAAATTATAAAACAAAAAACGTTATTGACTAGGATCATTCGACTTCTACTTTCGCTTGCATAACATTCATTTTGAGTAGTTTTTAGTCGCTCAACGTGGAATGAAACACCTCTGTGTTGAAAGAAGGTGTTGAGTTTCTTGTCATATAACATCTGCTGTTCGATGAACTACCAACAATCACAATCTCTCTGCTTCATTTAGGCACTGACTTTCCGCTAAGACGCGCCCCTTTTCTAAGAGTGTTATTCCAGTCTCGCAGTTTATATCTCCTTCGTAGCGTGAAAGTGTGGATTTATTCGGTGTGGCAAACATATAGTTTCGATGATCTCGAATTGAAATTCGGCGAGAGATCCTTTCTTGAAATTACATTTAGCCATTTATGACGTAAATGCTCGTTGAGAGGAAATTCGTGAAACGAAATCCCACTCCCCGATTTGCTTTTCGTCTTACATTAAGGCACACATAAGTAAACAATATTATGTGCATACACATTAAGACGGTTCACGACCATAGAAACATCCAAATAAGGTAAACACAGGCTCAAATTACACCAGCATTCTTAGAAATGATCACTGAGTGTGTTTCGTCAAGCAGATTAATGCCAGCTCCTCAGCGCTCCAAGCGCCTGAACTGGTAACTACACCGTGTTCGCTCGTTTACATTTGTGACTGGGCGAATGAGAAGACGTATTAGAGCAGTCATAGTAGAGGGCGATGCATAAACGAAAGCCTGACACCTACCAAATAAATACCTACATAAACTGGCGAGGGACCTGAAGGGACATGGTTATAAATTTGTGTGGATTAAAGACTGCAAAATATACGTAAGGCAATCGGAGAATCATCGATCAATCCGCATTCAAAACACCGAGTACATTAAACGCCTTCAAGGGTAAGATATTACCAAGTCTATGCCACCCAGGCACGTTATTCAACATCGAAATGACTCGGTGGTATTTTGAAGGTGCTGAAATATGTCAGGCTTGTGTCGGTAGATTTACTGGCACGTAAAAGATCTCCTGCAGGACAAAATTCCGGCACCTCGGCGTCTCCAAATACCATAAAATTAGTTGATGGGACGTAAAGCAAATAACATTATTATTATTATTATTATTATTATTATTATTATTATTATTATTATTATTATTATTATTATTATTATTATTATTATTATTATTATTATTAAAAGCCCGACGTGGACTGGAGATGATCTCAAATGCACTCTTCTTGTTTTGAAAGAAGATCTAACAACTCCAGGTAATTCCCCTGTTGAGCGAGTCTTCCCCTTCAAAATGACCTTCAAAAGCTCCCATTTCCCAAAAAAAATGCACAATATCAAGTTTCTCAACAACAAGCCGATTTAGTTCTACGACTTTGTTTTGTTTCAACGGCTTGAATTCTTGCACCTTCAGATAAAGAACATTCTATCCTAGGCCCCTCAAGTAAACGGAATTTCTCTTCATTCTGAATATGTTTGTTTCAATGTGGATGCTTCTTTGCTTTTCTAAGAACGTTTTGTAAAAATTATCCCATTTAAAGTCCATTCCTTTCCACCACCAAGCAAAAAAAAAGGAATAGAATTACGTAATTTAATAGATATATGCTTACCAGATATTGTAATAGGAATTGAATCATGGCTGAGAAATGATATAATGGATGCAGAAATTTTCTCACGGAACTGGAGGGTGTATCGCAGAGTTAGGATAGGGAAGGTAGGAGGGGGAGTATTCATTCTGGTGAAAGAAGAATTTGTAAGCTACGAAAAGTTAAGGATGAAAAACATGAAATTCTGGGTGTAAGGCGCATCTCTAAAGATAGTAGGCAACTTTATGTCCTTGGAGTGTACAGACTGGGAAAGGTTAGCGCTGACGCTGATTCAGAATTATTTGATAAGATAATCAGCTATGTTGGAAATGATATGGAAAGGAATGTGTTAGTAGCAGGTGATCTCAATTTACCAAATGTCAAGTGGGAAGGTAATGAGAACGACAGGAAGCATGACCAACAAATGGCAAATAAGTTCATACTGGAAGGGCAGCTGACTCAGAAAGTGATGGAACCAACGAGAGGGAAGAATATTTTGGTTGTGGTGTTGATAAAACCAGATGAACTTTATATAGAAACCGAAGTAATAGATGGTATTAGTGATCACGAAGTTGTTTCTGTCGTAGTTAGAAATAAATGTGAAAGAAAGGAAGGTATTAAAATTAGGACTATTAGCAGTACCATATGGTTCATAAAACAGGCGTGAGGGAGTTTTTAAAAAGTAAGTATGATCGATGGAAAATGGTAAATAAAGATGTAAACAGACTCTGGGATGGGTTTAAAGCAATTGTTGAGGAATGTGAAAATAGGTTTGTTCTTTTAAAGGTGGTAAGGAATGGTATAAACCATTATATTATAACAGAGAAGTAAAGAGACTAAGAGGGAGGTGCAGGTCGGAATGAAATAGAGTTACAAATGGCTGTGGAAGTTAGGAGAAATTGAAGGAACTTACTAGAAAATTGAATCTAGCAAAGAAGTCAGCTAAGGATAACACGATGGCAAGCATAATTGGTTGTCATACAAATTTTAGTGAAAAATGGAAGCGTATATATAGGTACTTTAAGGCAGAAACAGGTTCAAAGAAGGACATTCTACGAATTATTAATGAACAAGGGGAGTGTGTATGCGAAGATCTTCAAAAGGCAGAAGTATTCAGTCAGCAGTATGTAAAAATTGTTGGTTACAAGGATAATGTCCAGATAGGGAAGGTGACTAATACTAAATAAGTATTAAAATTTACCTATGATAACAATGACATTTACAGTTAGATACAAAAGTTGAAAACTAGAATAGCAGGTGGAATTGATAAGATTTCTGGGGATATACTAAAGGCAATTGGTTGGGATAGAGTACCATATCTGAAATACTTATTTGATTATTGTTTAGGCGAAGGAGCTATACCAAATGAAAGGAGAGTTGCTATAGTAGCCCCTGTATATAAAGGAAAGGGTGATAGGCATAAAGCTGAAAATTACAGGCCACTCAGTTTGACATGCATTGCATGTAAGCTGTCTTTCTGATTGAATTAGACATGTCTGCGGAATTAATAACTGGTTTGACAGAAGGTAGTTTGGGTTTAGGAAAGGTTATTCCACTGAAGCTCAGCTTGTAGGATTTCAACAAGATATAGCAGATATCCTGGATTCAGGAGGCCAAATGGGCTGTATTGCGATTGACCTACATAAGGCTTTTGATAGGGTAGATCATGGAAGACTACTGGCAAAGTGAGTGCTATTGGACTGGTAAGAAGAGTTACTGAATGGGTGGATATATTTCTAGAAAATAGAACTCGAGAATTAGAGTAGGCGAAACTTTATCTGACCCTGTAATAATTAAGAGGGGAATTTCGCAGGGCAGTATTATTGGACCTTTATGTTTTCTTACATATATCAGTGATATGTGTAAAGAAGTGGAATCAGATGCAGATGGTATTATTCTGTACAGAGTAATAAATAAGTTACAAGATTGTGAGCGGCTGCAGGGTGACCTCGATAGTGTTTTGAGATGAACGGTGGGCAATGGTATGATGATAAACGGTGTTAAAAGTCAGGTTGTGAGTTTCACAAATACGAAAAGTCCTCTCATTTTTCCTTACTGCGTTGATGGGGTGAAAGATCCTTTTTGGGATCGTTGAAGTACCTAGGTATTAATATAAGAAAAGACCTTCATCGGGGTTATCACATAAATATGATTGTTAATAAAGGGTACAGATCTCTGCACATGGTTATGAGGGTATTTGGGGGTTATAGTAAGGATGTAAAGGAGAGGGCGTATAAGTCTCTGGTAAGACCCCAAGTAGAGTATGGTTCCTGTGTATGGGACCCTCACCAGGATTACTTGATTCAAGAACTGGATAAATCCAAAGAAAAGAAGCTCGATTTGTTCTGGGTGATTTCCGACAAAAGAGTAGCGTTACAAATTTGTTGCAAAGTTTGGGCTGGGAAGACTTGGTAGAAAGGAGACGAGCTGCTCGTCTAAGTGGTATGTTCCGAGCTGTTTGTGGAGAGATGGCGTGGGATGACATTAGTAGACAAATAAGTTTGAGTGGCGTCTTTAAAAGCAGGAAAGATCACAGTATGAAAATAAAGTTGGAATTCAAGAGGACAAATTGGGGCAAATATTCATTTATAGGAAGGGGAGTTAGGGATTGGAATAACTTACCCAGGGAAATGTTCAATAATTTTCCAAATTCTTTGCGATCATTTAAGAAAAGGATAAGCCACCCGGGCGACTGACTGATGAAACTGAGGTTGCTATTTAATTTCTGTTGAAAATGGTATTGCTTTTACAAATAACAAACTAAGTAAACTTAAACTCACTTACTGAAGAAGAAAGAAAGTTCTCTGCCGGGCTGAGTGACTCAGACGGTTAAGCCGGTGGCCTTCTCACCCCAACTTGGCAGGTTCGACCCTGGCTCAGTCCGGTGGTATTTGAAGGTGCTCAAATACGTCAGCCTCGATCGGTAGATTTACTGGCACGTAAAAAGGACTCCTGCGGTACTAAATTCCGGCACCTCGGCGTCTCCGAAAACCGTAAAAGAGTAGTTAGTGGGACGTAAAGCAAACAACATTATTAATTAAGAAATTCCTCTTCCAACTAGATGATAGTTAGCATGCCATGCTCTGCTCCTGCCACCATCTTCACTCAAAATTACAACTCGCCATAAACATTCTGTTCACCTTTCGCGCGAAGATTACCTTCAACAAGCTGCAAAGCAGATCTTGCCTATTAACAGCTGCACTGCATCTCTCGTTATTTTTTTACCCTCGCCCACAGTAGGGGAGGCCTTCAGTAGAGAACAAGTTGCTTCTTGCATAAACTAACATCATGTTCGCCTTTCTCTAGGAAGTGAACTTTAAAGCAAATCCAGTCACCCCACGGTCACTACACCTCGCCCACAACAATAACCTTCAAGAAATAATTGCCTCTTACATAAAGACCTCCCAGTGTGTAGTTAACATTCCGCACACACTTTGCCTGGACAGGGCGAGGCACCCGCGGGGGGCGGTGGCGCCCGCGCTTGCGCAGAGGCTGAGGTGATCTGGATCCGTCCTTCCTTACCTACTTATATATGTACGTTTCATGTTTGTCCGCGCGTGTACGGTGGACCCACCATTGTATTCCAGTCTCCCATCACAATTAGATGCAATGCTTTAAATGATCTCTAGTTTGACGTAGATCTGATTTGAATTGGTGGAGTCTGATTTCTTTCTAAGTAGTGCTTGACAACTACGGATTCGAACCACGGTTTCAGTCATTATTATCTCTTCCCTTCTTCTTAGTTTTTTTATTTTCTTACGCTTGGGAATCTTGTTGTTTATTCGAGAGTAGGCGTAATATCTTGATATTCTTAATTCTTCATACAAATAATCATCAAATATTCCCTCGAAAACAACCTTTCTCTTCTTCTTGTCTTGATCCTTGCGTGTAACTTCGTTCCGATGCTCGTCGTACTTTTTTAGCGATTGTTCACTTGCTGGTCCAACAATTAAAAAAATCTACTTTTTCTTAGTCACGGCCGCGTTGATCCTATAGGTTTGATCGTCTTGTTTCCAAATCGTGGCCTACTTGAATCGTTATGTCTGAATTTCTCTCGACATATTCACGGCTTATTTGGTTCCGTATATATGTATTTTTTAAATACATTCTTCTACTACGTAATCTTTGACATTTTATCGCGTTGTATGGCAAATGTTGTTGTTGTAACATCTCGCTTTGACGTAATCACTCAATGAAACGGTACAATTGTTATATCTATTTTCAAGAAACCCGGTGCTGACCAGTATGAAAACTACTGAACCATGAGTTTAGTATATCATGCCTGCAAAATTCTACTACGTATTATTTACAGAAGAATGGAAAGGCAATTTAAAACTGAGTTGGAAGAAGATCAGTTTGGCTTCAGAATAAATGTAGGAACACGCGAAACAATCCTGACTTTACGCCTGATCTTGTGGATCAAATTAAGAAGGGAAAGCCCACATACATGACGTTTGAAGATCTAGAAAATACATTCGAAAATGTTGATTGGACCAGGCTGTTTGGGATTCTGAAGGTGATCGGGATCAGATACCGAGAAAGAAGAATTATCTACAATCTATATAAAACACGGTCTTCAGTGATAAGTATCGAGGGCTATGAAAAAGGAGCAGAAATCGATAAGAGAGTTTGCCCCTCCTTTTCAATGTTTATATAGATCAGGCAAGAAAAGAAATCAAAGAAGAATTTCGAAAGGGAATCAAAATCCAAGGGAAGGAAATCAAAACCCTGAGATTTATCGATGCTATTGTTATTTTATCTGAGATTGCAGAAGATCTCAAGAAGTTGATGTATGGTATGGACGGAGACTTGGGTGAGGAGTACAAGATGAAAATAAATAACTCCAAAACGAAAGTAACGGAGTGCAGGCGTACGAAGTCGGTGATGCAGGAAATATTATCATCATCATTATCCTTTCATGTATTAGTCATATAGAAGAACTGTTACGGTCTATACAAAGATTTGCATTTTCACCCCATCTCCTCCTCGGACATCCAGGGGATCTTTTCCCACCGGGGCATTAGTTTATGACTGCTTCTGTCCATCCTGTTTAGGTGTTCATTGCCAATTTCTCTGGTATTCACAAATGTATTCCAGTATAGGTCTGCTTTAAAGATCACTCAGCACTTCTGTATTTCTTTTGGGTTCCCACTTAGTGACACCTGCTATTCTCCGCATGTATTTCATTTCAGCTGTAGTTATTCTTCTCTCAACGCATTTCCTCAGGGTCCATGCTTTATTTCCATAGCAAAGAACAGGTCTTGCCAAGGTTTTGTAGATACTTATGTGTTCTTGAACTAATGATGGTCTAAAAACTATATTGATTATTCTCAGACATTTTCTAGGGTACGTCCTGTTCTTCAAAGAAAGACACTTTGTAGCCGAGGTACAAACCATTTACTCCTTCCAAAATGTTATTATTTGAGCAAATATTGCTTCTTACTGGTTCCTTGCCACAGAAAGCCATTATCTTATTTTTCTCAGGGGATATTTCCATTGAGTACTTTTCTGAGACAGACTAGGTTTATGTTATACAATGAACCCTGTAAATCATCTTCTGAGGTGGCGACCAGCCGTAAGTCATCTGCAAATAATATTGTGTCCAGCTGTAGATTTTGTTAATGCGGATGGATCCATGTCTTATTTCTCTAAATTCTCGTATCAGAGCATTCATATAGATTATGAACAGGAGAGGGGAAAGTCCGCAACCCTGTCGTACTCCTGTGTTTATTGTTTTCCACTCTGATAATTTATCGTTGACCTTTACGGATATCAGATTATGTTTGTAAAGGTTATTTATGTCATGTACCATCTGCTGTGGGGTGTGGTCGGATATTAAAATATTAAGAAAGTTATTGCGGTTTAATATGTCGAAACCTTTTTTGAAGTCCACAAAGGCAATAATGTTTCTACATCAAATTCCGTGTGTTTTTCTAGAAGGATTTTCATTGTGAAATAGCCATCGCAGACGCATCTTCCCTTTATAATGCCGAATTGTAGATCTCCCAGAATGTTCTCATAGTGTTTGTACTGTTTATTTTTAATTACGTTTGCCTATACTTTATAACCAGAATTTAATAAGCACGTGCCTCTGTAGTTTTCACAATAATTTTTGTCACGTTTCTTGAAAATGGGTATAACTATTGCTTTATTCCAGATTTCAGGTGGGTTTTCTTCTTTCCAAATTCTATTTAGGAACTGGGTGAATCTTTCTTGCAACGATTCGCATGAATATTTGAATAACTCTATATTTAAAGCATCTTCCCCTGGTGATTTATTGCACTTTAGTGTTTTTTAGGACTGCAACTAGTTCTGCCATTGTAATGCGTTCGATGTGTGGATTGTCTGAGTGAAGTGTCTGAATAAGTGAGACATTCTGTGACCATAAATTTTGAAAGTGATTTGACCAAGTGTTGCAGGAGATTGTGTTGATTCTGAGTTTGTCTTTAGTTTCTCTATTTTAATTTTTTTTATTTCGTAAGTCTGTGGTTGATATCTGGTTATGCCATTTTCTAAATGGGATACAAATTCTTCCCCGTTCTTCCTATGGTATTTGCGCACTTCTCTCTTTGCAATTGCTCGCTTTCTTTGGTATTTTATTTTATCCTCATCTTTCTTTGTACGTAAGTACTTCCTGTAGGCCTTCTGTTTGTCTTTGATCATTTCTGTAATGTTTTCATCCGATATTCTGAGTCCCCTGTTCCTCTGCCATTTTGTTTTGGTGCCAAGGCTTTCTTTGCCTGCTTGTTTTAAATTGGTTGTTAGGTGTTTCCATTCCTCTTCATCATTTTCCAACGTTGGATTTGATTGCGTTAATTCAGCTAGTCGTTGTTGGTAGAGCCATCTAATACTAGGATCATGAAGAAGTTGTACTTTGTGGAGAGAGATTGCATTTGATTTTGTTGATTTCTTCATCTTGCTGTGCCATCGAGGTTTTATTCTAAAGAGACAAATTATTAGGTAGTGATCTGTTTCTAATTTTGGGCCTCGAAAAACTCTTGTATGTAAAACCAACTCTGCTAGTTTGATATTGCACATAGCATAACCTAGTATTGATTTCGTGCCTCTTGCCTCCCATGTGTATTTATGGCTGTCTCTGTGATTGAAAAAACCATTCAATACCTTCAATTGATTGTACGTGGAGAAGTCTACTTATCTAATCCCGTTGTTGTTACAGACTTGTTCACCAAATGTGCTTATTGACTGTCCTACTTTCGCATTACCTACTCTTGCATTGACGTCCCCCACCAGTAAGAGATAATCATTCCTGTTAATTTTATTCAAAACCTTTTGCTGTTTGTTGTAGAAATCTTCATTTTTCTCTTCATCTTCTACTGAGGCATATACTCCAATTACAGACAGGAATCCCCTGGAAATTTTCATACGTATCTCTATTCCAGAAGTTGTAATCTGTAATGGGAGATTTAACCGTTTATGTATCATAATCATATTCCTTCTTGTGCTCTACTTTCGGAAGTTACATAAGCGTAAAATTGTAGGTAATTTTGCGTCTGTTTTGTACCTTGTAGTTTCTTTTTGGTCTCTGATATTACGGCAATTGAGATTTCATTTTTTGCCAAAATGTCGTCTAGCTGTTCCTTTTTATGAGCTATACCTCGTACATTCTATGTGGCAAACTTCAGGATGTTTTCTTTCTTCCACGCATTAGCCTTATTCATGCTGTAATACTTCTGTTCAATCTCCAGTGTGGAAGGATTCCAAGGACGCTCCGACTCATCCTTATTGCAAATGTTGGGACTCCCCAGAACCCTAGGTCCCGATGCATTGCATAACGCAATGGTGGATTTACCTTCCGAGCTACCACCTGGGGTAGTGCTCTCTTTAAGTGGTTTTTCCATTCTGCAATTGTATCTTTGATCGACTTGAAAGCAAGGAAATATCTCCACAACTAGTTTCTGGCAAGAAGGAGGTACGTTCAGTGGTGGGTCTGTCGCCTTTCAGCTGCAAGGTATTGCATTTCCTCAGTACTGAGATGGAATGGTTATACCGCCATGACTCGGTCAGGTTACTGCACCACAGGCAGGTGAGGTTGAGATTTGGGTAGGAGAGGTTATGGAATGCACATCACTACCCCTTACAGACCCTGCAGGAAATATCAGATTGGGAAATGAAGTCTTAAAAGAAGTAGACCAGTATTGTTACTTTGCTAGAATAATAACTAACGATGGCAGAAGTAAAGAGGATATACATTGCAGGCTAGCACAAGCAAGGAAGAGCTTTCTGACTACAAACATTGATATAGGAATGAGAAAGATGTTTCTGAAAACTTTCATCTGGCGCGTAGCATTGCATGGAAGTGAAACATGGACAATAACTCGTTCAGAAAGAAAGGGAATAGAAGCTGATTGAAATGCGGTTTTTCAGAAGACTTCTGAAGGTGAGATGGATAGATTGAATTACGAATGAAGAGATACTGTATCGGATTGGTGAGAGGAGATCGTTGTGGCTAAATTTGACGAGAAGTAGAGATAGAATGATAGGACTCATCTTAAGTCACCCAGGACTTGTGGAGTTGGTTCTTGAGGGAAGTGTAGTGTGTAAGAACGGCAGGGGTAGACCAAGGTATGAATATGAGAAGAAGATTAGTGCAGATGTGGGATACAGCAATTATGTATAAATGAAAATGTTAGCAGAGGATAGGGTGGCATGACGAGCTGCATCAAACCAGTATATGGACTGATGAATCAAACAACAACATAACCAAAAGACAAGGATTAAACGAACTAGAGAAATTCAAAAGTACTTAAGTCCTCAACATTTCTCGCACCGTGAAATTTAGAGAATAATTTCAGTCACTTTAATATCACACATAACTTATGCCTGTAAATATCACAGGAGCTTTTTTCAACACAGTTCCATAATCTATAACTTCAGAGGAGTATTTTGGATTGGTGACCACTCTGCGACCACTACGGGTTCTACACTGATGGGGAAAGTTTCAGGTGAAGAGTCTTTGGAAACTAAGAAGTCTTCACGAGTGTCTATATCCAGAAGGTGCAGTCATTCAATAGGTCTTAGCAGTGTTCCACCTTCTGTTTGATCTTCTTGGTTTCGTTTTGAATGCACTATGCCTCCTATCACAACAACTTGAATGGGAGAAGTGCTAGAGTGATAAACCCAATTATATTAAAATATATATATTATGGAAAGTAGGATTCTCTTCCTCAACATTTCTTGGAGAGCTAAAAATTTTGTATTAAATTCAACACTCATTGTGTCCGATCTTCTGTTGCAGTGTAGTACAAGGACCTTTGAGACGTATCCCTTCTCTATATCCCTGTCCTCCATCGGTGCGATTCCCTCTGCTGAATATTCCCAGTTCCTAAGTTCCCCTTTTGCATCATTCAGCAGTTTAACGCTCTCAGTTCGAAACGTATCAGATTCTTACTTCGAAACTACCGATGCCATACAGTTGTCGACATTTTATGTGCTATTGACTTGTCTTCCTTACGTACGTTGTTAATATGGTGTTCTATTACAGCGCCTGCAGGTATTTCCAGAAACCACTCGTGAGTGTCTCTATTCTCCCACCGTAGAAAACGCAGCAAATCACGATCTTCCATCGCAATCTCGATCATTTGGAAGGCTTTTCGGATATCTGAAGTAACTCCAATGGCGTTCTCTCGAAATCTGAGGAGTACGGTATCTCTGGAATTAACTGAACATGACTGGGCCTCGTCTCTAGAGATTCTTTCAGTGAAAAACTTTTATCTGTCTTACGGGGTGCGTCGGAGAATGGATGAACAGGATTTGTTAACCTTATTAATTTAATTACTAGCCGTTGAGGAAGATGATGGCAGCATCTTTGCAGTTCTTAATTCGGCAACTCTTCAATGAATCTTCCTTTTTTTCCAATCGGTGAAAATTTGATTTAAACTGGTGAATAGATTTGTCTTCATCACCTTGCCAAGTCTCTTTTCTGCGATATGGTTATTGCAATTTATCTCGCGGTGACCTTCTTTCCACGGGAGGTTTATTGTATAGCGACCATTGCCATCTCTTTTCAAAGTGCTAAGGAAATTCTGTTTGAACTTTTCAGTCGTTTTGTGTGCTACATGATCACAGATACTAATGGTCTCCAGGTTCCAAAGCTCAGATATGGTTCGCATGTCGTCACAAGCCATTGAGATTGTGAGGATTCTCAGACTGACATTGATAGATTTGTCTTGCCTCTCACCTGCCAATGTCCATCCGAATTTTGCTTCCACGGCTGAAAGTCCATTCTCCAATTCAACTACCTTTCCTGTGAGAATCTTGGCGTATACATTCATTCCTACGAGGACCTCAATCTCGGGGATATCATTACCCCGGTCACTGATCCACATACTCTTCGTTTTTAATTCTTGCAGCAAGCTTGAACATTTTTTGGCACTGGTGGAATCGATTGACAAATTATAGGATGATCCCGTAATCTATTTCACAATTAAATTGTCCGTAATTTACTCCTATGTTGACCGCATATTTCTTGTGTTTAATGCTAGAAGTTAGATCTCCACCAAACAATGCAAGGGGTACTATAACTTCTGCGCAAAATTCTAGCTTTAACTCTTTAACTGTACCGTTCTTCTGAAGGAGGTAACTTCGTTGTGAGCCACGGGCTAAGAATACCCGAAATGTTTTCTGTTTACCATTCTCTTGTAATGTGACCATCAGTGTTAGTAGGACAACCTTATTGATACAAGTATGTTTAGCTAGGTCGGATGTAACTTGTGTTTTTGCGTTTCCTTCTTAATCTTAAGTTCATTCTTCTCGGCTCGTTACAGATCGTGACACATAACTGTAATATGCTCATTTCTGTAAAGTAAGCAGTGAACGGATGACTTGCAGTTCTTAGGTAAGTGGTTAGGTTTCATATACGAATAACAACGACCGTTTTCTTTCATTATTGATCTCCGTTCCTCTATACTAATTTCCCTGGTAAAAAAATATTTGTCACTTTCATGAGATGTAAATCAGAATATTCATGACACTGATGGACTGTTGTTGTGAAGTGCAGCAACTGTAGGAACTGGCCTATCAACATTTCTTTTATTGTGTTTCTTCTCCATCTTGGAAGAACCTAACCTCTTCTCATTCTTACTTTTCGCACCCAAATTACTAAATCCTGTTTGAGCCAATAGAATCCGTTGCTCGTTTTGGGCTTCAGTAGGGCCTACGTAGAAATGCCATGAGGCACTGAAGTCGAGACCGAATTTCTCCATTTGTACTTCCTTCTTGTTTCGGGAACCGACTACTTTGCCAGGCTTGCAATGTCTATAATGAGTCTTCACGTTTATAAGGTCGAAGGTGGTAGCGTGTGGTACAACAATACAAAATTTCAAGGGGTTAGAAATATATGGTTGTTAAACTTGCACCCATAAGGTAATATAAAACATGTTAACTCCCCACTGTGAGGCGAAGACTTCGTCATTTCATTTTTATGTTTTAATTGTGTTATTATCAGTCTAAACAGTTGCTCACGTTTATCAATCTTTCTTTGTTGATTAGGTCTATAGTACGTAGCATCTCTCATTAATTTAACGTATACGTGTAAAATGGGAATAAAGGTGTTGTAGTAACCGTACTTATTCTTAATTCGTGGTGTAAATGTCTATGGCGTTATTGACAACGTTATTATTTCAGAATTTAAACTTACTCACGAATGGCTGAATACCTGTTAATGTACAGGGATAATGTTTTACCGGGAGGTACACCTCAACGCCGCGCATTCAAAATTAGCGCCTAAAGGAACTCCTCTATCAATCTAAAGTGAAACTGTTGGCACAACAAGTTGGAACGTTAATCAGAAGATTTCTCCACTGAAATATTAAGTAATTTTGTTATAGTGCAGTTTCCAACTGACTGAATTTCTCCTTGTTTTGTTTTGATATACATCAAGAAGTTTGGACATTTTTCCACAAATGACACTACCAAGAAACTATGATCATGCACCCTGGAGCAAGGTGTAAGAACTCATAACTTCAAGAAGTTTGGTATTCCTATGTTTTCCAAAACTGATCTATGTGCATTTATTTATGGGTTGACAACCCTCACTTTTTCTTTCCGCCAGTTTTGAATCTGGCCAATCAAAAATTTCTGTAATTAATTTTCAACCTATCACAGGCTTCTTGTTCGATTCTGAGTGTAAATTTGAGATTAACCAATTAAATTGAGAGGGTGTGGCTGGTTTGGTCTTTAATGATCTCGAACCTTCCCTGAGGGTTTATAAACTGCGGCTTTTCATGTTTCCTGGCCTATTAATTGTCGTCCATCTGAGTGTGTGTATTTAAGGAGGAGGCGTGCGGCCTCTTTCGTCGGTAGCAGAACATCTATAAGGTAATGGCCACAAAAATTACATCTTTCTTGTGGTAGCTACCTCCGCAGCTTAATCCGAGGGGTAAGATCCGAATCTTTAGTTATGTAATCTACTTTTCTAAAATGTAACTTTCTTCCGCGAATGTAAAAATTTCATATGATCTTTAACTGTGAACCGCGGATAGAGTGTGATGTACCCTCTCGAGCTCCCCTTCATCTTGGTTTGAGGTGACTACGTTTTGTAACTGTGTTTCTTCTTTCCGTAATGCATTAATTGAATCTTTATTCGGGTAACCTCAGTAGTTTGGCGTTAGCCCCTGTATCTCTGGGCCAAGAGCCCCGTTAGTATTTTATTATTCATTATCTAGGAGTGCAAGTGTACGCCTCCATTCATTTTGTGTTCGGACCGTTTTTTTAAACCTGTTCTTTTCGTAAAGGCCCTGTAGGTCGGGTGCTAGATGCCCCTGTACTAAACCTAGTTATTTGTAATTCTGAGAGTGTAAATTTTGAGGTAATATCGCCTTGAGCGGCCTGTAAGGAATGGAGGGCCGGGTTGCTCTTTTCAAAGTTGGTAATTGTGAAAGATGCCTCTGGGATGCTTGATATAGTATTTAGGGAGCAACTGCTCTTGAATTAAGGGGAATTCTGCCCTTGTATAAATGATTCATTAGTTTGAATCTAAGGATTTGTAAACTGGATCTGGTATCTCTGACATTGTAAACTAGGGGCTTGAAGCCCAAAATTGTTAAATTTTTGAATTTTGGGATTTTCCTAGTCTTGTTTCAAGATTGCTTTTGAACCTGATATGTGTTATGTTCACTCAGAGAAAGATTGTTAAATTTGAAGTTCTAAAATAAAAATATAACCTTTTACATATTAATTCAGTTCTTGATATTTTAGATAGACCCATTCTCTCCGGCACCTTCTTTAACCTCTTTCTGCTCCACGGGTATCCGCGTAACAAGTATAATTCAATCAACAATATTAGAACATTTCGTTTTATTACGTATGAACTGGAACTAACATCTCAAGTAATAAGGTTCTAATTTACAGTTTAGTTATGTTGCATTTCATTTTGTTTAGCTTAAGGCAGTGGCGGCTCGTTTGGGGAGACGCTGAGGCGCGCGCCCCCCCACGGGGTTCCATTAAATTCGAGAATTTTAGTCTTAAATGTTAACAAGGGAAATATTTTACTCTAAGATTTTTATGAAGGGCGCGAATTGTACTCTACTGCTGCCCGACGCGCTGCTGGCTCTGCGCAGGAGAGTACTCTCTCATAGCGGACCAAACGCTCCGAGTCTCGCTTGACTGGCCTTGAGGGAGCCAATCAGAGGCAGAGTAGTTATGTGCTGTTCTAATGGAGATTCCGGCGCGTTTCTACCGCGGCCTATCCTTGCAGCCAACCTATCCGAAATATTGGTGATTTGATTTCTATTTAACAGGGGTCAGTTTGTGACATTTCTCTCGTAAAACTAGGAACTATTTTACTGAGGCACTTACCTGAGTTATATGTGCCGGTATATATTTAAATAGTCTTGTAATTTTTAGGATTATTAACTAACGAAACGAGTAACGACTGTAACTACTGTCTCCCATGGGCGCCCATAAGATAGTTTGTATGGTGGAGGGCCACATTCCCCCCCTTGCCCCGGTTATGGGCGCCCTTGCTGTCTCCTCGCACTTGACTCGTGTTGGCCGTACTCACTGGAGAGCGCGATGTTTAGCTTTGTGTTGATGAATGATCGCGTGAGGTGTCCGTGACAAGGTGAAATTAGGAGAAACGTTGTGATTTATATGTAGGCGTAGTGTCATGTTTGCACTTCGTACAGTATGATTACCGTCGAACATATTAACGAACTAACGTTTTTTTCTCTTTCTATCGAGAAGAAAGCCGAACTGAAGGAGTGTTTTAGGCCGACACCAGACTTCTCGTTGAAGAAACCGGTGACCAAGAAAAATGAAAATAGGGCTTTCCAAAGACAAATTAATTCTCCTGACGTATATAACAAGAACCCGTAGATATGTGGAAGTGATATCCCAGAAACCTTTCACTGCTTTCCTTGCCTGCTATTCTCCCGTTCTAGGGAAGGAGATATATGAATCACTACAGGGGTAAGTGATATCAAGCATATTAATGAGAAAATTAAAAATCATGAAAGATCCCAAGAACATATCACTAGTACCATGGACTTTGAAATGCTTGGTAAAGTCAATGTCGTGTCTTGTTTATGTGATCACTACAGTGAAACTATTCGTAAACATAATTCGATCGTGATCGTGGACAAGAACAGGCAAATATTAAAGAGACTCATCACTTGTGTACGTTTTCGTGCGGAATTTGAATTGCCGCTCCGAGGCCACAATGAAGGAGATAATTCTTTAAATCCACGTGTATTTAAGGGATTAGTTAACTTCACGGCTGATCTGGATAGCGTAATGAAGCAACACTTAGAAACAGCTAGTGTATTTAAAGGAACGTCAAAGATGATTCAAAATGACATTTTACGGTGCATGCTGGCAGTGTGTAGGGAGGAAATATCTCAACAGATTAAAGAGGCTGAATTTCTTGGTATACAGGGTGATGAAACAACCGACATATCGAACCATTCTCAGTTGGTCATTGTTTTAAGATACCTTCACGACGGCTTGGTACATGAAAGATTCTGGGGATTCTTTTATCCATCTGACAAATTGGCGAGTGGAATAACAGAAAGCTTGATTGCACAGAGCTATGATGGAGCCCATGTTTTTAGCGGCTCTCTTGGTGGAGTTCAGACAAAGTTTCGTGAGCACTATTCGTACGCATATTACGTGCATTGCTATGCCCATAAGCTTAATCTTATGATGGAACAATCAACAAATCATATTCCTAAAGTGCGGATTTGCTTTTCAAAGTTATCAGCGATAGCTGCATTCTTTTCGAATTCATCTCAGAGATCGGATTTCCTCGAAAACATCGTTAAGAAGAAAATGCCGAAAGTTGTAGCCACGCGCTGGAATTATAACATAAGAACTGTGAACGTGGTGTACGAAAACAGAGAAAATCTAATAGATTGCCTTGAAGAAATTGAAGAGAAATGTACAAACAAGATAACATTAAATGATGCAAGTGGCTTAAGACGCATTCGTTGTGATCCTGAATTTGTTTTCTGGCTATATGTGTTCCATAGTCTATTTCCTGACGTTGATCTTCTTTATAATCAAATTCAGTCCCGAAACAAAGATAGTGTTCAAATAAGAAATGACACTGATTCTTTCGAAAAGCACGAAATGAGAGAAATAGCACAAGTTGATGTAATTCACAGGGAAATTGAACAAAACTTTCCAGAACCGGATCGAGAGAGGAAAAAGTATGATATTTCTCCACATAGTAGATGAATAGTGTCAGCCAAAGAAATATGCGACGTGGTTTCAATGCAAGTAGGAGAGATTTTCGTTTACTGGCCATTTGGAAGTTTCTATTTTATTGAATGATATTCACTTTGAGGCACATTCTACCAAGTTCCCACAGGAATCTTTTAACCATGTCTGTTAATTTTATCCCATGCTTAAAAGAGATAAACTCAAAACAGAACTTCAAGTTATGTACCGAAGAGGAGATTTCCGGAGTATTAGAGGAGCAATTAATTTGTTCAAAAATTTCTGAGGGAAAATAGATTGTCAGTTGTTTTTAGTGAAGTTCATAAACTTCTCAAAATTATCATTACCAGCCCCATGGCAAAGGCTGAATCAGAAAGATGCTCGACTCGTTGGCTGAACGGTCAGCGTACTGGCCTTCGGTTCAGAGGGTCCCGGGTTCGATTCTCGGCCGGGTCGGGGATTTTAACATTAATTGGTTAATTCCAATGGCACGGGGGCTGGGTGTATGTGTTGTCTTCATCATCATTTCATCCTCATCACGACGCGCAGGTCGCCTACTGGCGTCAAATAGAAAGATCTGCACCTGGCGAGCCGAACCTGTCCTGGGATATCCCGGCACTAAAAGCCATACGACATTTCATTTTAGTCAGAAAGATGTTTCTCCACTTTGAAACGCATCAAATCGTTTCTTAGGAACACAATGAAAAACGAGGGGTTGAACGATTTGGCAATGATGTCTATAAGCAAAGATATGATAAATCAACTCCAGACTTTGACAATAAAGTGTTGGACAAATTTGTGAAATTGAAAGAGCGGCGAATGGATTTTGCCTATAGAAATTAGGGTTGGTCAATTAGGTCTGTGTAAATATTTGAATTAAATATCAAACCATCTGTTCAAGTTAATTATGTTAGGGAAAAGTGTCGTGATTTTATTGTGAAATTGTGAAATAGAAATAACCTCTTCGCGAGACGTTGGAAATTTCTCAGCAAGTATCTTCATACTGAGCTCCAGGAATCGGAACAAGAGACATGCAGAAAACAGGCATACTGTGCAGGACTTTACTTGCGACAGTGTGGTCAGTTCTTCTACGCTCTTCCACCCACAGCATTAGGGGATATTCTACTTTTTATGTCGAGAATGGGGTAGCACGGTGCAAATGCTATCAATGTTACATGTTTCTCTGGCTGAGTTGGGCATCAAACCCGGGACCTCGTGTAGAGCAACCAAAAACGGTAACCAATGGACCAGAACGTGATCAAAGGATGAAGGTATGTAGTATCTTGTATTAAATTTCATTAATAATAATAATAATAATAATAATAATAATAATAATAATAATAATAATAATAATAATAATAATAATAATAATAATAATAATAATAATAATAATAATAAAAAAAGTAATTGCATATGCATTGCACCGTATAGTGTTCGAAGTGTGTATCTTGATAAAATGGTTTGAAGAACTTCAGATATTTGTGGAATTATGAAACTAAGGCGCGGCCCCCACTGCTGATATCCACGAGCCGCCACTGCCTTAAGGTCACCAAAAATTTTTCTTCTGTACTAATTCACAGTCTCATTCTTGTGTCAGTGGCGGTTATGAGAAGTTTAACTAAATCCAGGAGCTCATCAAAAGATTTCCCTGACATCTAGTAATATTGAAAATCTTTTCTTCGTAACTCCTAAGTTTTGTAAACGTAATAAACATTCATTTTCATGATCTAGAGCTTAAGAGCGGATGCATCCAATAACTTTTCTTGTGTTTGTGTTTTCTTCGGTAAAGATGCCCTAAAGCAGCGATCTCTTCAATCTCCATTTCAAGAGACAAAACTTCTTCTTCTTCTTCTTCTTCTTGAGGGGTGGGGTTGGACTCATGAATTATCATCCAGTCACAAAACAAGTCAAGACTTACGATAACATGAACCGTCCTGCTCGTCGCTGTGTTCCATAAGCGACCGAAGCCGCAACTCTGGTCGCCTAGTGCGCGGGAGACGTAACACAACAACCCAAGACCAACTACAATCCTCAGACCTCAAGGCAGGTTTCGATTAATGGCAATATGGCCGTGGGTGCGGGCCAGGCGTAGGTTAAATGTGATTGTGGATACGAGTTTAAAGCAATAATTGTGAAATAGGTATTTCGAGTGGGCATATGATCGTACTTCGTGATTTTCAATACTGATACGGAAGTATTTGTGTCTCCAGTCGCTTTTACGTGGAAGCTTAAAATCCCTGTAGGTAAATTATTTCGTGTTTAAACGCGGTACCGCACAGGTTATGTGTTTGTTTATCATTGTGTAGTAAAACTTTACTTCTCGCAGCCCAACTTTTATAACATTATAAGGGAGTTAAAATAATGCAAATCTTACTTGTAATTCCTTTTAGAGGAGCGATGTGTTCATTGCGGTGTCTATAAACCCACCATCCCGCCCCAAGAAGCACATTTACTTTTATAACCTAATGAAGAGCAGCACCCGCCATCGGCCATGTGTAAAGTAGCTACTCGCATTCTTATTGGTCAACGTGAACAGAATGTGACGTCATTGCCATCAATGCTGATAAATACATTGCGTTACCAACCCCGGCTGAATTAAAGCACAAACACCATGTAAAGGAAACAATGTGGGACAATGTGAAATACACAAGAGCAGTAATTAAATACTTACGTTAATGTAGAGGCGGATACAGGGCTGCGGCAGCTTTGAAGAATTCGTGCACTCTCGCGTCTAGGGGGAAGGTTCTCTTGAATAGGGATTCGGCAAGATATCCCACGAAATACTCTTTCTTCCTGCCGAACCCTGGAACAGAATAGCTGCCGTGATTGAAATGACGCCACCGATTTTCTATATTCTGTGTGTGCACGGCAGGACGATTGTTGGGCATCGTCCTCCTGTTCCCCCTATGGACGTGACGACTCTTTATCGTGTCCACAAACTCAACGGAATGATTGACGCGGAGATGCACGAATCCCTCGTGCTCCAAGCAATCATACGCCTTCCAGCAATCAGATATGATAATTGTACCAGGCAGTATCCAGTCTTTTATCACTTGGAGCAAAGTGACTTTGTCCCTTTTCTCCATAGGTGCAACAAAAAAGTTTTTGTGGTTCTCCCTCTCCACGCCTCCAAAACACCACTGTCCGTCCACACGCCTGCCCCTGTTATACTTCCTTTTGCCAAATTTACTTTCGTCTATTTCGACGATAATACCGGGCCCACGAATTCTTTTTATTCGCCACCACCCAGTCTACACATACCTCTCGACAAAAGCTGCACCAATCAACTATTGTTTTGCTGGAAAAACCCAACTCAAGCTTCACAATTGGGCCCAGCGGTTTGGGTTGAATACACCAGAGGACGATAAAATATCCTATATCGAATAGCTTCAAAGTAGAACCTTCAAAGAAAGTGTTGTTTTCGTGCACTTACAAACCACCCGCACCTCACACCCCCTTCCAATCGACGACGACACGAAAAGATTATTCGAGTGCCGTTAACACTGACAGTCAATTTAACTTCCCGTCCACACTTATCACCCACTCTGTGATCCGAAAGTAAGCCGTGCCTTGCATACAATTGCACCAAATCATTCACTTTACCCTCAAAATCACGCACAAAACCTCTTAAATTAACAATACATCCACCGCAAGCAGACATTTTCCAACTAAGACTGCGCGCTTCCCCAGACCCTCTTGACCAATCGTATTTCCAAACGAAACTAGATGCCTAGAGCCGCTTCGCGGCTTCTAACCGTCTTATCCTAACCGTCCGCACGGCAAGAACAAGTCCAGACCAATCGTGTAAGAATAATCACCACTACCAGGTATCGAAACTAGATGCCTAAGGCCGCTTCGCGGCTTCTAACCGTCCAGGCCAATGGTCTTGTCCAGATCCTATCGTAGCCGTCCGCACCGCAGGAATCTTGCCCAGATCCTATCGTAACCGCCCAGATCCTATCCTAACCATGTGCACGGCAAGAACAAGTCCAGACCAATCGTGTAAGAATAATCACCACCACCAGGTATCGAAAGTAGATGCCTAAGGCCGCTTCACGGCTTCTAACCGTCCAGGCCAATGGTCTTGTACCTGGCCTAAGGTCGCTTCGCGGCTTCTAACCGTCCAGGCCAATGGTCTTGTACCTGGATGTAACAATAGACCAATCGTGTAACAATAATCATCAACACGTTCTCGTTCCTAAGTCCACATTTCGCGGCTTCAAACCGTCCAGGCCAATGGTCTTGTACCTGGATGTAACAGTACCTGGATGTAACAATAGACCAATCGTGTAACAATAATCATCAACACGTTCTCGTTCCTAAGTACAGATGTTGGCAGAACTGACCACCAGTTTTGTGGTTGTGTAAAGAAACGACAAACAAACGAGAGTCGCTCCGCGCGCGGCTAAATGTAGCGAGCGCTGGGCTGCGAGAAGTAAAGCATTGATTCATTGTGTTTGAGAGGTGGTGTTATAATTATTGGCGTTTACTTAGAATGCAGTGTGCTGTATTGTGTACCTCTCTGCAGGTCAAATTACGGAAATTCTTCGCGTATGTTTGCCCTCTCCATTTCGAGAGAAATGGATTCGGTGCATTGACAGGGAAAATTTTGCTGTAAAAAGTGAACTTTTCGTGTGCATCAAATATTTTACTCTAAGTTCATTGTCCGCAAAGATATTATATTTCCCGTTAAGAATAGTAAACCTATTCGCTTCCCTAGGAAATATCTTAAATTGTCCATTGAGACCTGTCTCTCGCATAACATTTATTTACCTCGAGGAAGGAGGTGCCCTAAAATGCATGAACAGCAACTGCCACTGAGAGACGAAGTAGCATTTAAACATTGGTGTGAAGATGATACAGATATCTTCAGCCTTTTAAGACAAAAATATGAGTCCATTCAACGTGATTGCGAAATATTATAATGTTCTCAAGACCTACAGTAGATATTCCATCAATATGAAAGTGACGAGTGACCTAGAAGTGCAAGTGTATTTTAAAATTATTGCTTTACTAGCAGAAAAATTAAAGTTGATATTAGGATGTTACGGGCAAGGCAATCTCAATTGTGAGAGATAGAGACAATGTGAAATTCTGGTAAGTCACCTTGGTAATTACAAAGAGAGTAGTATTGAAATGAGTGACATAATCTTTATTTTGGGGAACTTTCTGAAAATAGATCCCTTGTTTTAGCCTTGTATTAACCTTTGAAAGTAACATTAATTGTTCAAGTGATGAGTGGAAGTGTGATGTTTCTTCGTCAAAAATTATAAAGGACTGTGTAAAAATTCTGGCCAGTAATTTTATGAACAATTATACGATCTCAAATGAAAAATTGCCAAGAAACTTCAAAAGAGGAATCGTAGGATGTGTGTAGTGCTAGTTTTAGTCAACTTCAATATTTTGGTGAATGATGCATAATAGGATAATGGGTCACAGTGTTAATGTTCGGAAAACTACTTATTTGTTTGGTGCTGTGTCGATTTTTTCTTAAGTCCGTATTCGTGTTTTCAACGAAGTGACATTTGTTAGGCGTTGATAACTTGTTTTTACTGTAACGCTTTTTTCTGTTGCCAGTTATTCAACGTCACACTAACACATCAAAAGTTCTCGGTGACGGAAGGATAGGAAAGAGGTAGGAGTGGGAAGGAAGCGGTCGTGGTCTTAATTAAAGTACAGCCTCAACATTCGCCTGGTGTGAAAATGCGAAGCGACGGGACACCATCTTCAGGGCTACAACGATGGTATTCGAACCCCTCCCATCTTCCGAATGCAAGATCACGGCTACTCAACCCTGACCGCGCGGCCCTGAAGATGGTTTTCAGTGGTTTCACATTTTCAAACCAGACAAATGCCGGGGCTGTACCTTAATTAAGGCCGCGGCCGCTACCTTCCCACTCGTAGCCCTTTCCTTCCATCCATCGCCAAAACCTTTCGATGTGATAGTGGACGTTAAACAAGAAAAAAATCCTCTAGATAAAGAGCACGTTAAGTTACAATTTCTCTTTTACGTATCAAATGCTGTTTTTTTTTAAATCCTTCAATAAATATTTTCGTACTGAACTATTCTCACGACCATTGTTAGGTTACTCCTCGCCACGTCAGCTTTGGCCTGGTACGGCAGCCATGTTTTTTCTGTATTGTGGTCTGAGTATTGAGGTTGGTCTTGAACTACCCCTCCATATGCTCATATTATACCCTGGTGTCTGATAAAATAACTACATTGCATTAATTCTAAACTGCGTTCAGATGTAATTACAAAGGGACATTACTACGTCGAAACAGAATTGTAAATTGCCGTTAATAGTTGAAATTCGGAAGAATTATACAAGGATTACACAACAAAGCTAAATACGTAGATACGTACTTATCCTTGAGGATGTTTCATGTTTTATTTTCTAAAGAGTAAGTATTATATGTCAGTGAGAGGAAATAATGTATAATATAAAGGGATTTCTCGGCAATAGGGCAATTAGGAAACCAACTGACAGAATACCTACACTGCAATTATTCTATTTCAACGTATCCTTATTGTAAAATGCTAAGAATCATAGGCTAACTATACAAATATATACCTACACTAAATACGTTGTTATAGACAAGTTATTATTATTATTATTATTGTTATTATTATTATTATTATTATTATTATTATTATTATTATTATTATTATTATTATTATTATTATTATTATTATTATTATTATTATTATTATTATATAATTCGCTGGGACCATCAAGGACCACGTTAAGTCTTGTTGCATTTGACACTGATCTTGGCCTTCTTTAGAGCCCATATTTCCCTCATTCTTTGTGAGTGGGCCTGCTTACGCTCCTCTGTCCAAGGGGCACCGTGTCTTATCTTTGGCTGCGCGTCTCGGTTTAGTCCGTTCGTCAATATTTTCTTGCGGAAGAGATCTCTGTTAACGGCGTCTTTAGCTGAGACATGTAGCATTTGCAGGTCTTCTTTGGTATTTCTAAACCAGGGAATTGTGGTTCTGGGGTTTGAATAAAAAAAGTGAAATATTTCTTTAGTTAACTTTCTTCCGTCCATTCTTTTCAGATGACCGTAAAATCGTGACCGTCTTTCTGATTGTGTCGGTAATTTTCTCTATTTTGCTGTAGACTTCCTTGTTGGATCTCTTTTGATGGATTCCATTTCTGTACTTTGATCCCAAGATTCCTCTCATAATTTTGCGTTCTCTTTTCTCCAGTTCTTCAAAGAGTCCTTTGTTGGCATTTAGAGACAGGGTTTCGGCTGCATATAGAACTACTGGCTTCAGAACTGTTTCATAGTGACGTATCTTGGTGTTTTGGGAAAGGCATTTTTTGTTGTAGATTGTGCGGGATGTTTGGTAGGCTATTTCCAATTTGCGTACTCGCTCCTGAAGTGCTTCTTTGTCTAGTCCATTTTTCATGATGATCTCACCCAGCTATTTGAATTTGTCTACTCGGGTGATGTCCCCGTATTTTGTATGGAGTTTTGGTGGAGCCTCTTTGATGTTAGTCATTACTTCTGTTTTCTCAAACGATATCTGCAAACCAGTTTGTTCGGCAATTTCCTTTAAAATTTCAACTTGAGCTCTAGCGGTTTCTATGTCGTTTGAGAGAACAGCAATATCATCGGCAAATGCTAAGCAGTCTGTTGCGATCCCCTTGGATTTGGTTCCTATTCTCAATGGACTGTAGTTGGTTTCCTGTAATCTCACCCGCCAGGTTCTGATGATCATTTCAAGAATATAGTTGAAGAGTATCGGGGATAGCCCATCACTTTGTCGGACTCCTGTTTTGATGTCAAAGGAATGCGAGAGACATCCGTGGAACTTCACCTTGGATTTTGTATCTGTCAGGGTGGCTCTAATTAATGCCAGCAGTTTCAAATCATCTCCAAATTCATTTAAGATGTTTAGCAGGACTTCCCGGTCAATGGAGTCGTACGCTTTCTTAAAGTCCACAAAGACAGACACATATTTCTTGGACCTTAGTGTACAATATCTGATGATCGTTTTGAGATTTTGGATCTGTTCAGCTGTTGAGCGACCTTTTTTGAACTCTCCTTGGTATTCACCTATTTGATGTTCGACTTGTGCTTCCAAACGCTCCAGGCTGGCAAGTGATAGAATTTTGTAAGTCACGGGTAGCAAAGATATTCCTCTGTAGTTGTTGATGTTCTTCATGCTGCCTTTTTTGTGTAATGGTTGGATCAAAGCTATTTTCCAAACTTCGGGTAGGGTCTCCTTGTTCCAAATTTCTTCTATTTGCTTTTGCAAAATATTAAGTGATTCCTCTGGGGCATATTTCCATAGTACTGCTACTACTGAGTCTTCCCCCGGCGCTTTGTTATTTTTGAGACGGGCAATGTGGTGCTTGATTTCATCTCTGTCGGGTGGTCTGGAATCTGGATACCTGAGTAAGGGTTCCTTGGTCTCAATGGCGCTTTGAGGTTTAGAGCAATTAAGTAAATTCTTGAAGTAATCTGCCAGAATGCTGCAATTTTCTTCATTTGATGTCGCCAGTGTGCCGTCCTTTCGCTCAAAGCATAGAGATGGTGGTTTATAGCCAGTGAGTTTGCGTTTGAAGGCTGTGTAGTACTCTCAACTTTCATTCTTCCTAAAGTTTTGTTCTATCTTTTCAATCAGAGATTTTTCGTATTTACGTTTCTCAGTTCTGAACACCCTAGCTGCTTGGGCACATTGGGTTTTGTAGGTTTCCCAATCATTTTCTGATTTCGTAGAGTAGTACTGTTTCCACGCATTGAGTCTTTCTTAGAGGACTGATTCGCAGGTACCATTCCACCTGGCATGCTTTTTGCCTCTCTTGATTTCTGCAACGTCTTTGGCAGCCTCAACAAGTAGACTTTTGGCATTGTTAAAGTCAGTGTCATTTGGTCTAGCCTTCTCCTGGAACTCCTCGACCCTTTGCCGAATTTTATCATTGTCGAAGCGTGTGATCTGTTTGGTTGTCTTCCTTGTGTTTGCGGGAATTGGTTTGAATTTGATAAGAGACATAAATGATCTGAGGCCACATTGATGCCTTTCTTTACCTTGACATTCATAATCTCAGGGCTGTTTCTCCTGGAGATTGCAACATGATCAATTTGGAACTCTCCGAGAGCTTGGACGGGAGAACGCCAAGTCATTTGCTTTCTGGGTAGATGGCGAAAGTGGGTCGACATGACCTGCAGGTTGTGATTTTCGCAAATGGACACCAGTCTTTTGCCGTTGGGATTGGTTCTTTTGTGAGCAGGGTAATTTCCTATAACTCTCTTGTACTTCTGTTCACGACCTAGTTGGGCATTGAAGTCACTTAAAAGAAGCTTGACATTGTGTTTGGGGATTTTGTTTAATTTTTCATCCAGTAGGTCCCAGAAATTATCAACTTCGTCTGGATCAGACTTGTTCTTATCGTTTGTAGGAGCATGTGCGTTAAGTAGGGCGTAGGTTTTGTTCGCGCATTTAATTGTGAGTATAGACAATCTGTCATTCAGAGGTTCGAAATTTGCAACCGATTTAAGGATCTTGGTTCTAACAGCAAACGCGGTTCCAAGCATCACAGCTCCATTGAGGATTCCTCTTTGCGCTTTGCTCTTGAAAAATCGGTAGCCTTCGGATTCAAAAATCTCTTCATCTGGGTACCTTCTTTCCTTTAGGGCCATTATGGATATCTGATTTTCGTGTAGAGCTTTGGTGAGGGTTTTCAGCTTTCCAGTTTGTGTAAGTGAATTTATGTTGGAAGTTGCTAGAAAGGTTTTAGATTTTGGCCTGTGTTTTTGACTCTTCGGGGTATACTGAGACGCTCTGACTCGTCTCTTGCATGATGTCGAGTCTCCCCCAGAATCCGAACGAGACTCGTGCGCCGTGGCGTTCACGACGAGGGATTTATCCGAAGATTTACCCCCTGGGGTATGTTTCTTGAAATGTTGTGCCATCATGCTTTTTGATTTGACTTTGCTTTGGACGGGTACCCATCCCTTTACAACTGGGGTTGTTAGCCCTAGAGGTTGCCTCAAGATGTTTTCTGGCTTCTGGTCATTTACCAGTCTTCGCCGTAACCCTGGCAAGGGACATGTTTTTTTTACGCTGGTATTTTATTTCCCTACTACCCTCTGACTCTGCTGGCGGCAGAGCCAGCGAGCTTCCCCAATTCCAGTGGGACGCGCCCGATGGAGGTAACCGGTAAATCCCCACACGGGATTTTTATTTTTATTATTATTATTATTATTATTATTATTATTATTATTATTATTATTATTATTATTATTATTATAAGTGTTCGGCTCCGCGGTGTAATGGGCAACGCGTCCACCTATCACCCGGCGGCCCCGGGTTCGATTTCTGGCTGGGTCAGGGTCATTTAATTGTAAATGATTAATATCCCTGTCCTGGGGACTGGGTGTTTGTGTCGTCCTTAATGTTCCTTTCCTCACATTCAACACTTCCTCCATTCCAATTAGACGTAGGTTCATATCACATGGTGCAAGTAGGGGCAAAAGATCTCTATAGGTCGACGCCCCGAACAAATAACATTAAAAAATAGTATTAGAACTACTTGCAAGCAGAAAAGACAAGCAAGATTTAGTGTAAACCTATCTTAGTGTTCTAGTAAGAGCTAAATGTCTCCCCTACTACACAAATATTTCTTAGTAATAATATTTGTTCGCTAATATCTGATAAAATAACTGCACTGCATTAATTCTAAACTGCGTTCAGACGTAATTACAAAGGGACATTACCACGTCGAAACAGAAATATAAATATCCGTTAATAGTTGAAATTCGGAAGAATTATACAAGGATTACACAACATAGCTAAATACGTTGATAACTAATTATAATTATTAGAACTAATTTACCCTTCTATGCTCTAATAGAAATGAAAACTGCCGTTCATTCGAATGCTGAATTATCGAAACGGTTGCCGTAAACAAGGTTACCGTAACGCACGAATGAAGCATCCAGGATACTATCTATTACCATAACTATACATTAATAACACATCGATCACCTGGCAGTAAAGTGAGCAATATACTACGGTATCTAACAAAATAATTCCACTGCAATACCGCACTACTTCAGCATAATATATTTGTTTATCCTACCACGCGCTAACAAAAATGAAAACGGACATTTCTCCGGATAACCTCGAAATCATGATGCGGTCCGATATTACGTTACTTCAGAATTGTCTTCTTGTAAATCGTTTATTAATCTGACTAAAACAAATTATATCATATTTCATAAACCAGCATGCAGGCTTTCTCTGGATATCAAACTCAAAATTTATAACTGCAGTTCTTGACGAATTCCTCTCTTGGAGTGATCAGGTTCAGGCGATTTGTAATAAAATAACACCAGCTATTGAGTCATGGCTTAGGTGCCCTTTACGATATAAATTAAACGAAAGTACGCCGAAGAATTGACGTGCAATTTTCGGAATGTGGGAATTTGATTATTAATTTTTACTCGATGAATAATGGAAGGTTCAAAGTAAAAAGCATGCCGGTGAGACGTCTGAGGTGTCCCATTTCATGTGGAGTGGTGGTGGTGGTGGTGATTATTGCTTTAAGAGGAAGTACAACTTAGTAACATTCCTCTATTAACACTACCGGTAATTAAAAGGAAAACAATGGAAGTGGTCCGACACTTCGAAAAATGTAGTAATCGGCCAAAGAAAGACAAGGGCCAAGAAAGGGCATGAATATGAAAGACTCACTAGGATTCGTAAATCTAATACCATCGGGGTTGGAAAAGAACATGAGTTAACCAAGGCAGGTCGGATAAAATAGGTGAAAGTGTGGATCCTGGGACAAGTAAATGAAGTCAATGCCAGGACTCAGCTAGGAGTCCCGTGGTCTTCAACCGAAGCTCCCCAACTTGTGAGCCCCTGGGGCTCATGTTAGTCCCCTCTTACGATAGGCAGGGGCTACCGTGTGTAGTTTCTGTTGCCCCCTTCCAGAGGGGTTGCGATGTAAATGGCAGGTGTCTGTTCAGTCTGATGTCTTTTCTTGTGAGCTTATAGGCGAGTGGCATGATACTCCAACAGCCTGCTTCCATGATCTTGTTTTGTCACATTTTCTTTCATACTGCTACCCGAATTGGGATTGAATCACTCGGAAAGTTACGTGCAGTTAATACAGCTGACGAATGGCGTGTGACGTGGTGCAGCTCTTCCGAGCTGACGCCAAATGGGTGACCTTTGCATCTATGAGAATGGGGCCCTACCTATGATACAGTCTAATGATGAAGACGGCACACACACACCCAGCTCCGGAGCCATCGGAAATAATTAATGAAGATAACGAACCGTGTACCCTCTGAACCGAAGGCCAGCACGCTAACCATTAGGCATGGAGTCGGACCCGGACGGAATAATGAGTATGCGCGTAAGGGCGCCCATACCCGGAGGCAAGGTGGGGTCGCGCAACCTCCCCCCCCCCCTAGCTCTCAGGGAAAGGGAAAAATCTAGTCTATCAGGTGTTTTCCTTTCAAGAAAATAATTTAAAAGTCAGAATTATGTAGAAGCTGTAGTACCGTTCCTCACGAACAGGCAGGGAACACCGTGGGCTATTTTACCACACAATACAAGTCGCCATTATCTTCCAAAATATTAAAAATACTGCGTATCCCCAGTCTCCCCCTCTGCCCTGCAAACTGGCATATTGGCGCTGATGTATGCGCCGGAACGCTTGCTGCGCTCAAATGCTAAAATAATGATGAAAAGGTGCATACGAAGAGGTATTCAGGTTTTGTTCTTATTTATTACTTACTATAATGCGTAATACTGCTTGGATTATCTCTTGCTACGGCCAACTGATCTTGCATATGTTGAATACCTTGTATTGTTATCTTCTTCTCTTTTGTTCATACCTTAAGAATATTTTAGTTTCCTTGAAGAGCAAAACAAGTCAAGGAGAAGTGAAGCTCTTCGAGAAGAAGCATCATTCGTCAATGCTCTGTGCGCGTGAGCAGAAATTTCTTTGATGTTGTGGAGTGCCGGGTTTCTTTATTAAGAAGCATCGAGAAGAATATATATCCGTGTTCATCGGTCGGGTGCAAATTCAGTTTAATATTTTCGTACAATGACAGCTCAGTCAGGATCGGGAGATGGAAGGAGAACACAATCAGGAGCTTTCAAAGACCGGACTAAACCAGCGGATATTCGGAGCAGTAACATTGTGGCAGCTAAAGGTCGGTAGATTATATTGGAAATGATTGTCAATAGACATGGTTTTTCTATTAGCGCCACTTTCGGCGCTTTGTTTAATATAATCCTAGTTCTGGAGTGGTTAGGTATTGTGTAAGTTTGTTGGCTGGTTTGCTGTCATATTGAATTTTCGACGAATCTTTATTTCCTTATTTGGTCAGAATTTACAGTTCAATGGAGTCCTGTGGGATAGGGGCTATAGAGTGCATCCGGGATTTGTCTTGCTGATGTAAGGGGCGGCTGAGAGACTAACCTCCAGCGACACGCAAGTTGGCAGCCTGGCTTGGCGTGCACCGGATCCATTGAAAAGTTGCATTGCTACACTTTTGCCGGCCTCATAACTTCGTTTCTTTCCTTCCCGACTTCATTCGGTGATAGCGATTATTGTTTTAAGAGGAAGTAAAACTAATTTCTTCCATCCATTTTTTACATTTTCTTCTGTCAAACTCTCCCAAGCCTCACCAGCCATATAAACACTCCTTCAAGTTAAGTTTATTATTATTTTTTAAGCTCGCAACTTTATCGTCACAAGACTTTGAAATAATCATTAATGGCATTAAGAACTGAAGGATATGTCGGTGGCGTTATCTAGGATTAAAATGAACTTTACCCATTCTGTGTATGTTTTGATGATGTGCTTTGGAGTGGATTAGAAGCTAACTCACTAATAGGGTTTGCATCGTAAAAGCTGATGGTATTCTGTCAAAGCCGTACCACCCTACTTCAGGTGTCCCCCAAGGCTCTTTACTGGGTCCTCTTTTCTTTGTCATATTCATAAATGATATACTATCAGTTATACAACACAGTAATTGTCTTCTCTATGCTGACGATCTACAGATTTTTAAGGTGAATGTAAGTTGCTACAGTCTAGCTTAAACCTCCTAAGTAACTGGTGTAAAAAGTGGCTGCTTGTTTTGAATACTTCAAAATGCAATGCAATTACATTTTCACGTAAGTTGGGACCAGTAAATTACCCTTACCATTTATATGATTTCCAAACAGCTCGTGTGAATGAAATAAATGATGTTGGTGTGACACTTTCAAACTGCTACGGTCTTTCCTTCGAGAAACATTTAGACAAGATTTCTAGGAAAGGGTTTAAATTACTTGGTTTTCTGAAAAGAAACTGTGCCGAATTTTGTTTCTCCTAGAAGTCTAATAACTTTGTTTTGCACTTTAATCAGGTCACCATTAGAATACTGTTGCGAGGTGTAGCTACCTTCTCAGCAGTATTTAATACAAAACTTGGAAAGAGTCCAAATAAGGTTCATGAAATGGATCAGCTACAAGGGTTTGGGTATTTCTATGTCTTCGTCCGATTATGAGTCTTTTTGAGAGACTATGAGCATGAGGACATTGTACTCACGCCGCAGATGTGCCAGTGCCCTCTTTCTTCATAAGTGTCTGACGAATAGAGTGGCTTGCCCAACATTACTGGAGCTGATTCCATTACATGTTCCTCGTTTCAATACTAGACAAAGGTATATTTTTCATCTACCTAAAGTGTGAACTGTTTAACATTGCAGCAGTTGAGTAAAACTCGTCCCATATCATAGCCATCTTTGCTTGCAGTTCTTGTAGCAACTCCCTGTAACTCCATGTCGCTGAAACTAACAATCTGTCTTATGTCTTCAATGAAGTAAGTCTCCTTTGCAAGAACGTATACTAGTCTTGATAATGCATATTTAGAAACACATAGAACTCTCTTCAAGAATCTAGCCTTCAGACTTTCCAGAGGTGTTCCCATATTAGCTCTAGACCATATATGGCTGTTGGAACAACTTTCGTATTGTAGCAATTGAGGCTTTCATATTAAACAGAGTCAAGGCTGTCTCCAAAGATAGCTGTGGAAGGTGTTTAATATCACTAATGCTTCGTATAGCTGCGATGATTCTCTCCTTTAGGTGTATTGTGAATGTTGTTCTTGTTACCTGTATTGTAATCCCCAGATATTTGTATTGGTTACTAATTCGTAACTTTTGTCATTTACGCAGGATATAATTGTCTTTAGATAATTTTCCTCCCCTCCTAAAAGCAACCAATTCTGTTTTGTTCGCATTAAGGTCCATTTTATTACCTTCTGCCCATTCCACGATTAAGTCCATGGCAACTTGTAGTTCCTCTTTAACTCTCAGACGCAATAGCCATGTCGTCCCCATTTACGTACGCGTTAACCTTCCGTGTTTGCTTCTCAATTTCTTTTATTGCATCCTGTGTGAAGATATTAAACAGCAGAGGACTTAGTGGGCCCCCTTGTAATACCCCGTTTGTCTGCCGGATCCACCTTGATGTGCAGAGATTGTCGCTTATTTGAATATAGTTCTCCGAAAGTATGTTGGTAACTAGCCTTGTGAGCCGGGTACGACTGACGATTTCCTCTAGTTTTCTAACAAGTTTGTCTATGTACTGTATTAAAAGCCTTGGAGTAGTCAATGAATATTACGAACATTTTGCCTTGCTTTTTTCTGGTTGTTTCTTGAATATCTTGCAGGAGGCATTCCACTGCCATCAAAGTCGATCTCCCTGCTCTAAATCCGAACTGTTCGTTAGGGAGGAGCAGGTCTGCTATTCTATTGATTCTCTTGAGTTATCAGTTTGGTGAGAATCTTAAAAGCTGCTGATTCAGCCGGGCTGAGTGGCTCAGACGGTTAAGGCACTGGCCTTCTAACCCCAACTTGGCAGGTTTGATCCTGGCTCAGTCCGGTGGTATTTGAAGGTGCTCAAATACGACAGCCTCGTGTCGGTAGATTTACTGGCACATAAAAGAACTGCTGCGGGACTAAATTCCGGTACCTCGGCGTCTCCGAAGACTGTAAAAGTAGTTAGTGGGACGTAAAGCAAATAACATTATTATTAGAAAAGCTGCTGATTCAAGAGCCACTCTGCGATATGATTCCGGTTTGTCTACTTCTCCTTTCCCTTTGTAGAGCATCTTAATGACTGATTTTCTCCATACATTTGGAATGTTTCCTGTTTCCAGACACTTGTACATCAGTTCTAACCATACTGTTTCTAGGAAAGGGAGAGATGTCTTCAGATATTCGTTGTAGAGACCATCTGAGCCTGCCGCCTTGTTAGATTTTGCACTTGAGATCACTTTCCTTACTTCTTCTTTAGTGAAAGGACTGCATGGTTTAACTTCTCCTTCCATTGTAGGTGTTAAGTCCTGTTTACATAGTATATTTTCCATGTAAATCTCCCAGATCTCCATTGGTATGTCTGCTGGCTACCTCCAGAGGTGCTGCATCTCAAGAAGACAGCGGCAGTATTTTAAAACCTGGGATACATCGTTGTGAATTAGTCATGGGTGGTTGCCTGGACAAGGGTTAAAGGGTTACGAAGTCTTTGTTGACAATTATCTTATGTCTGTACCACTTGTATGCCATCTCTATGAGCTGGGCACTTGTATAACAGGAATTGTTAGGAGATATAGGAAATATTTGCCCCAGCATCTAAACTATACTTTTGGACAGAAACCGTAATTCGTCATCCAATACTGGGGTTCAGTCCAGGTTCCATTGTCGTATGCTGTTTCTTCAGAGTCCATCCATTGTCATCACGGCGAAATGAATGTGAACAAATTTTAGGACTGGTTTGAGAACATATTCTTGTTTAGTAAATCAAACAAGTAATACCTGGTTGCCAGCCATTAAGGATTTACGTAGGTAGTTCCCTTCCCTTCCCTTCCCTGTCCCTTCACTATTGTTATATCATTTCAATGTTTTCCAAATTCGTATGTTCCTCATCGCCAGATGTTACATTCCAGGCTTGTGTCAAGGTCATACACCTGTCAATGTCATATGTTATCTACATGTTATGTGACTCTTAGACTGATTCTGATGGTTCCGTCAGCTTCCGCTTCCAACGCTAGTGATGTACCACGTCCAGGGAGCCATCTGGTTATGAATGAACATACCATTTCCACTTCTATTATAACGTCTAAATTCAAAAGCTCATTGTTTAAGAAGCCTTTCTCGTGGACAGTCGAGATTTTCTTCTGATGACGCAGAGCACATTTCTCTGTGAAACGTAAAGAATTTCACCTTATTTTCTTGACACGGCATAAGCCCAAAAGCCTATTTCATGTCTATAAGCACGGGCCGTGAAAGCATCAATGGCAACAATAATAATCTTAGTAATCCTGGAGTATTTCTTGCAAATTTCAAAATTTAATTGACATTATTTTTTTCAGTTTGTGCTTAGTAATAACCTATTATAAATAGGATACATCTGAACGCAGTTTAAAAATTATTGTAGTGTAGTTACTTTACTAGAAATTAGCGTGCCTATTTTATTATTGTGAAATACACTGCTGTTTGTAGAAAGTGAAACACCAAGACCGAGAGCTGTGATCACAATGCAATTTATTCCACATATTAGGGATATGACAAGACAAATGATTACAATTACAGAACTGTACATGCAAGGTGACCGTGGAAATTCAGTACGGCATAGCACCCCCACGCACTGCAATCAGAGCCGCTAGCCGTCGTGGCATGGAATCAAAGAGCGCCTAAATATGCTGTTGGGGAATACTCTGCCACGCGGTTTGTAGGCGCGTCCAAAAATCAACAACAGTGGCTGCAGGAGGACCTGAACGAACAAGGTGCCGATCGACCATATCCCAGACATGTTTAATGGGTGACATATCCGGCGAACAGGCAGGCTATGGAAGCAGCGGTATCCGTCGTTCTTCAAAGAAGGCTTGCTTATTCCTCGCCACATGCGGTTGGGCATTGTCCTGTTGGAATATGGCGTCTGGAACGGCCTGCAGGAGGGGCAGTGCCTCGGGCTGTAAAACCTTCCTGATGTAGCGGTAGCTGTTCAGATTGCTCTCAAGACGTAAGAGGCGAGATCGCATGTTATAGGCAATTGCGCTCCAAACCATCACACTTGGCGTTTGTCCGCTATGCCGCTCAACAATACGGTCTTCCCGATGGCGTTCACCACGGCGGCGTGTAAAACGAATGCGGCCATCACTGTAGGACAAGTTGAAGCAGGACTCATCCGAAAACACTACATTTTGCCTCTCAGCACGCCAGTGTCAGTGTTCACGTGCCGATTGCAGTCTACGGTGTTGGTGGTTGCTGGTCGATGGAAGCCGCCACAATGGCATGTGTGCCACCAGTCCGGCCCTCAGAAGACGGCGTCGAACCGTCGATGCAGACATCCCCACACCCATTACAGTGCTCCAACTTCAAGCCAACACCGTGAACGAAGCTTTTCTGTCCGTTACGGCCAAGCGGACAAGGTGGCTGTCATCTCAAGCTGTGGTCACATTGTGTCGTCCAGTACCCTGTTGGCACTGTGTACGGCCCTCTTCTCTCCACTGGTTCCACATACGCCTCACTGTTGAAGCAGTGTACCATGTACGAGCCGCAGTGTCACGGAACGACAGACCCATCTCCAGGAGCTCTATCATTCTGCCCCGTTCGAACTCGCTCACATGCTGATATTCCCTCCTGTGATGTCGGCGAGGCATAGTGGCACTTAGGTATACGTTTCCATTTCGTATGAGGGCTCCGTACTGACTGAGCGTTGCGTAACACTGCCCTGGCTGGTCGCACACAGAAGGGCACTGCTGGGTCTACGTGCATGCCATCTCTTTGCAATTTAAAACACTTATTATGGTTCCACTGTTCTATATGTCCTCTGATTTTGGCGTGTTTCAGACCATTGCTTCTGAGTGTTTCGCTTTCTACAAACAGTGTATTTGTAGAATTATCTCTGTAGAAACCCTCTTACTAGAATTCTGTTGTAATTAGGATAGGCTTAACTGCAATTTGAATTGTGTAATTCTTGTGTATTCCTTTAGATGTTCAGTAAGTAATGGCAGTTTTCATTCTTTTAGAAAATAGTAGGATGAAAATATAATAACTTATAATACGACTCAGTAGTATTGTAGTATAGTATATAGGGTTGACACCTGTCTCGTATTGTACGGGTCATCCTGTATTTGAGGTGAAATTTTTGTGTCCCGTATTATGAACTGTTGTCCCGTAAAAACGAGTGTTTGTCTTTTCTTTTGTATCTAAATTTTTTTTTTTATTTGAGCGCCATTGAAGTTCAAAGTAGCTCCATTAAGTCTTTCTCTTTAGAGTCTCAGAAGAAGGAAATATCGTGATGTCTCGCCATTTGATGGTAAAGCCGAGCATGCTGGGTTATTTTAGTATAGTATATAGTTTTCTGCCGCGTACTTTCGTAGGTCTTCCATTCAAATTTCCAACGTTATTGTTTGTGCTGTTTGAGACTAAATCTGCGTAAATTGTGAAAGGTTCAAAGTTCATCGAACACATCAGTGTTTACATGTCAGATGCATTGTAGGCCTACAGTTAAGAGTTTAATTTAGTTTCTCTTACAAATTTCAATAATGATCTTATTCTGATAATGAAACTAATTACAGTAGAGTCTCGATTATCCGACTTAAACGGGACCTGGAGTACGTCGGATCACCGAAAATGTCGGATAATACAGAATAACTTTGAAAATTAACTAAAACAAACAGGAAGGCTATTCTGTATTACGTACTATGTTTTATGGGATTCTATTTATTGACTTATTAATTCAATTGTACAGTAGACGCAGTACTCTTTTCTTACTACGCCTGTAGCCAGGTGCAGACGTCTTGGCTTGGGCTGCAAGAGTTTTGATGTCAGCATCGTGAAATTTGGCCCAGTCTCATCACACTTAAAAATCTGATCACCGGATAATCCTTCAGCAAGAATTATTTCTTGAAATTTTCTTTTAAATTTCACAACCTCATCGGATTTACCTGACAGTTTTTCTCCACAGATATTAAGCTGCCCAATGCCGTACCGCTTTTTCAACCGATCAAGCCACCCAGCACTGGCAGTAAAATTAGGGTCCCTTTATTAAACTCCTGGATATACACCACCATTTCTTGCAAAATGTGGCCAGATATTGACAAGCCCTTTTCCTGGTTTTTAGTGAATCAAAGAAATAGTGCTTCACTTACTTTTTCGTACTCACATTTTTCATTGTTTTTTTTCTAATTTTCAGGGCATCATTTGTTGCTCTGGTAGAGCACCACTTTTCAATTTATTCCCTCGTATATTTCCAGTCTCCCACTGTAACACGTCCAACACCATAATCTGAAGCCATTTTTTGGAGAGCTTCCCCTTTGTCCAGTCTCTTTAATCCACTCTACTTGTCTTCCACAGAAACAATCACTCTGTTACGTTTACTCGCCATACTCACAGAGGATATGAAAACTATAACATCCGCACCCAACCAGTACTACATTGAACAATCCTACCGCATGCCTGCCAGTGCTTGTCCCACAGTCGCACCCTCCACACCCCGTGTCCCAGAATTGCATCCTCCTAAAGTTCAAATTAAGCCTACCAGTGTCGGATAACACAGAGTGTCGGATAAGCAAAGGTCGGTTAAGTGAGACTCTACTGAATAATCTAATTGAAATTGGTACCTAACATTTTATTTTCTATTATTTATGAAGTGTCCCTTATTTTTGTGAAAAATCCTGTATTTTTAAATAAATTTCCTGTAGGCCTATTTCTTATATCAAAAAGTGGCAACCCTAATAGTATACCTTTTTGTCATGTGATCATTATGTACTACCCTAGACTATTTATTTCCTTTGCTTTTTTTTTTTTTTTTTCATAGAATAATTTAATATCTTTACTTTTCATTATTTCATAACGAATGGCTAATGAATGCAGGTATAGGAACCTTGGGTGTGGCCAGGCATTAAGGAGTGTGAGGGAGGAGTTGGAGAGTTTGAGGGAGATAATTAGAATTCTCTCAGAAGAAAGCAAGGAATGTAAGCCTCCCTCAAAACAATGTACGGGATATGGAAGGTGTTCATCAGGGATGGGAAAGAAAAGGGGGAATTGTAGAAAGTGGTCTAATGTTATAAGGGGAAGGACATTGCAGTCTAAGGATTTTATTCAGGAGCAGAATTCATGTTCTGATGAATATTCTTTTCTTAAAAAGTTCATGTTAATGATTTAAAAAAATTTAAGCCAATTTATAAATTAAAAATTATACATTTTTTAGTAAGTGTTGAAATGAAGATATCTAGGTTTCATAATGTGGCTCTTATTACTATTGGATATATCACTAATTCCTGTGCTTGTCCCCAAATCATTGCTCTTCTCAACACCATACCATAACCTACGAAAATATATTGTCGTATATCAATAACATAAACAAAACTTGTAACTTCCATGATATGCGTTGTAACTTCCATTCTTTCCTCACCTACTGTAAGTTTTCATGCTTTGTTCTAAAGTCAAAGTGACCAGTCTATCCCATAACACTTCTGGAAACAAAGATGGCTATGATAAATACATCCTCCTACTTCATTATGAGTAATTATTACCAATATTACCCATAAAACCACTAAAAATCCTTTTTTTTGGTACCTGAAAATATTCAAAATGGAGTGTTGAATAAGAGTAATTTTCAATGCATTATTATTATTATTATTATTATTATTATTATTATTAGTATTAGTATTAGTATTAGTATTAGTATTAGTATTAGTATTAGTATTATTATTATTAGTATTATTATTTCCAGCCTCCTACTTCCTTACCACTGCCAAAACTTGTTTAGGAGGGTTATAAGGAGGTACATTCAGGGAAACTGGGTGGCGTTACGGAGTGGTGATAAGGGAACAGGGAACTGGCAGTCAAGTAGCGATTACATAAGTGTTATGTTGAACTGTAGAATTATTGTAAAGAAAGGAATAGAATTAAGTAATTTGGTGGCGATACAGGGTTATTCACCTAAGATGTTACACGGAAATAGCGTCTAAGACATTAAAAGATATCGGTATTGTTTTCATATTCGTGAATGACCCAGGGGCTTATAAATTAATGTGCTACGTATTCCCATGGGTTGATTAATATCCTAGGCTTGCTTGTTTTTTAAAGGGACCTAACATCAAAGGTCATCGGCCCGATTAATATCAGAGATATTCATAGTAACTCCATATTTTAAAATGGAACGGCACACATTCATACAGCTGGCCTAAAAGTCCAACTGCATACAAGTTCAAATATGTAAGTATTTTCAAAATCGGACATTTACTTTTAGAGATATCAGTCAGAACAACATGCGCGGTTTTGCATGCCACATCAGACAGCTTGAAGTCGGGCAAGGACATATTGGTGCGCAAGCAGTTTCCTGGGTGTGATTATAGCCGCAGAATGGATACCAGGCATGTAAGCATATCACACACATGTGATGGGTTTGCAAAATGTGTGACAGGCGAACTCATGACAGAACAAGGAGGGTTGATGTTTTTAAAAGGATTAAACATAACACAGGACACCTGAAGATCTAGAAAAGCAAATGAATAATATAATAGCGTGCATTCGGATTCGAGTCCTGCCTCGCCCGACCTGAAAGTGATTTTCATGGTGTCCCATGTTAAACACCAGGCAAATACCGGATTAGTACCTTTGAGATAGGTCACGGCCGATGTCCTTTCCAAATCCTTCCCATTCCCATCTGTGGGGAAAGACTCCAAACTGAGCGCAACCTGTTACACATTGATTTCAAAACAAAACAAAGAAACTTTAATCTCCCTTCCCCTTCCCCGTTGTGTGTTCACCAGTCATACAATAATGTTGCATACACAGGGTATATTACGGTACATCACATAATGTGTACGATAGTTTACAGTATATACCTGGTATCTGCTCTGTGGCTGGAGTCGATGCCAGGAAACAGCTTGCGTGCCTATACGTCCTTGGCGGACTGCACGCTGTCTGATGGGCATGCAAAAGCCCAAATGCGGTTTTTACTGATATCTCAAAAAGTAACAGTCCGATTTTGAAAATACTTACATATTTGAACTTGTACTTGATTGTACTTTTAGGCAAGCTGTTTTCATGGCGTTTCATTTAAAAATATGGAGTTAGTATCAATATCTCGGTTGTTAATCACTCCATGGGAATAAGTAGCACGTTATTTTACAAGGCACTGGGTATCATTTAGAATATGAAAACAGAATACAGATATCTTTAATGGTTTAGACATTGTTTCTGTGTAACATCTTAGGTGAATAACCCTGTATAGACCTACTAACCAGATTTTGTGGTAGGAGATAAGAATATCACTTTTGTGGTTGCATTTTGGAGATCATAGTTTCGAAATGCACCATCGGCTGCCCTGAAGATAGTTTTCCGTAGCTTCCCCATTTTTACACCAGGCAAATATTGGAGCTGGCCATGGCTCTTTCTTCTCAGTCCTTGCCTTCTATCTCACAGCTGCCGAAAACTTACGTGAATTCGTACAATGATTATCTGAGAAGAAGAAAAAAAATCACCACACACCCCCAACCTACTTTGTAGTATCACTGTTGTGTGTACTTCCATGGCAGTAAATGTTAGGTTACTGAATCCTTCCCGGATGGTGTATGTGACAGCCCTCTAAGGATTGGGACAAGTTATTCTGATATGGATGTAGTCAAAGTGACCTATAACTCCAGGGCTATTATCCCATGTATAATCAGATATTGCTGGTTGGCAAGAATTGTGAAGTTCAGTTACTGGACTGTCACTTGTCATATGTTTCATGGTCCATAACCTCTGATTGTGATTCCCTTTTAAATTGATAAGTTAAACAGTAATAAACTCTAAAGATAATAGGCAACCCAATGTTTTTGAAGTGAACAGACCTAGAAAGGGTGATGTGGATGCTGATTCAGAATTATTTGATAAGATAAATCAGCTATGTGGGAAACGATTGAGAAAGGAATGTGATTGAAGTGGGTGATCTCAATTTACCAAATGTCAATTTCCGTATCAAAGAACATGAACGTAATATTCGTCTCGACCAACATGACAAATCGGCAATAGCTGAGCACGCTCTATCGTCGGGTCATGATGTCATGTTCCAAGATGTTCGATTTCTTACCCACACTAGATACTACAGGTCCAGGATTATATGGAAAGCTGTGGAAATACGTAGAAATCCTAACAATTTCAACAGGGACACTGGCTATCAACTAATACCTGGTTGCCAGCCATTAAGAATTTACGTAGGTAGTTCCCTTCCCTGCCCCTTCACTATTGTTATTTCGTCTCGGTGTTTTTCCAAATTCGTACGTTCCTCATCGCCAGATGTTTCATTCCAGGCTTATGTCTATGTCTTACACCTGTCATATGTTAAGCAAACACGATATGTGAACCGCTTAGTCTGATTGTGATGGTTCGGTCAGCTTTCGCTTCGAACGCTAGCGTTGTGCCACGTCCTGGGGTCCATCTGGTGGTGAATGAACGTACCATTTCCACTTCTACTTCTATTATAATGTTTCAAATTCAAGTGTCATTGTTTAAGAAGCCTTTCTGGTGGACAGTCAAGAATTCTTCTGAGGACGCAGAACACAGTCTTCCGTGAAACGTTAAGAATTTCACCTTATTTTCTTGACACGGCAAAAGCCCAATAGCCTATACAATATCATGTCTATAAGTACGGTCCGTGAAAGCATTAATGGCAAAATAGCAAATGAGTTAATCTGGGAAGGACAGCTGTTGAATCAGAAAATGATGAAAACAACTTTAGGGGAGAAATTTGAAATGTGGTGCTGGTAAAACCAGATGAGCTCTATAGAGAAACCAAACTAATAGATGGTATTACTGATCACGAAGCCACTTTTGTCATAGTTAAAAATAAATGATAGAAAGGAAGGTCATAAATGTAGGTGTATTAGGTAGTACCATATCAAGGTGTCCACCCATATGGAAAACCTGGGAAACAGGGAAATGTCAGGGAATTCGATAAATAACGGGAAAACCTGGAAATGTCAGGGAATTCAGGAAAAAATCTGGAAATTTGTTCTTTTGCCAGATAAAATTGACATACCATATTTATCCGTGTAATAGAAACACATTTTTCAGTTTTTATAACATTAATCTAGGGCATGTCTTTTATGCCAGGAATAAATTGTAATGAAAAGTTACTAAAGTGTGATCTCGAATGTGAAATAACCAGTAATATCAATAGCTAATAATATCATCAAAGCCAAGGAAAACTTTGTTTAATGAAAGGTGGCTGCTTGATGATACTTTCAGAACATGGTTGAAACCCATGCCTCAAGACAAATTTTCAGCATATTGCATAGTATCTAAAAAATTATTTTTTCTTAGCAACAGGGGAAGCAGGCGTTAAAAAGTCACATGGGAGGAAAGAAGCATGCCATCAGTGTCGTGTTCAGCGAGTTCTCATCATCCCTTTCAAGTTATTTTAAAAAGGAACATTTGAATAGTGAAGTAACACAAGGCTTAAACTCAGAAGATAATACCTGGCCGCGCACGAGTTTCCTTCTGCCTGCCACAGCTACCACAACGAACTCTTATCACATATGACCACTTCTTCCTCCTCTTCCATTAAAGAAGGTTCACCAGAGATGAGATGTCTACAGAATTATCTCTCAAGAGAGCAAATAACCAAAGCTGAGATTATATGGTGCATGCATACTGTCATCCAACACCATTCTCTACGTGCCAGTGAAGCTAGTTTACGTTTGTTTCCAGTAATGTTTCAAGACTCTGAAACAGCTTCGAAAGTTCAATTGCACAGAACAAAAGTTGCGTATACAATCACTCATGGTTTAGCTCTCTATTTCCATAAACAAGATCTTGAGATGGGTAGTAAGTGCACACATTTCACCGTTGGGTTTGACGAGTCACTGAATAAAGTTTCTCAGACGGGCCAAATGGATCCTGTAGTTCATTGTTTCAATCCTGATACTTAATGAAGTATGCATTTATTATATTGATTCCATGTTTCTTGGTCATTCTACCTCCTCAGATTTGTTAAATGGTTTTTTACAAGCACAGCAGGGACTGTATCTAAAAAGAACTTACAAATTTCACTGGATGGTCCAAGTGATAATAAAAAGTTCCTTCAGGATTTTGGTAATTTATTAATGATCTAGATGCTCCTATTGTATTGAACATTGGATCTTGTGGCTTGCATACTGTGCACAATTCATATAACCCAGTGGAATATTGCAGAGTTTCTTCATGCTCTTCACTTCTTGTTTTGCTACGGTCCTGCACGTTGTGCTGATTATACACATTATTCAGGTTCAAACGTATTTCCTTCGAAATGTTGTGCTATAAGATGGCTTGAAAATGTTCAAGTTATTGAACATGCTATAGATATTCTACCTAATGTCGAAAAATATGTGGAAGGAACAAACAGAGACAAGAAAATCCCAAGCTGTAACAGCTTCAAAATAGTATAAACTTCACTTAAAGATAAGCTTCTTAAGGCCAAGTTGTCATTTTTATTATCACTTGTTGGAGATTTGGAACCATTCCTAAAAGTTTCAGACAGATCTTCCATTTGCATCACTCCTTTATGAATCTTTCATTGATGATAAATGTCATGACAAGGTTTGTTAAGTCTGAGTCACTGGAGTCTTCAGAAAATGTCCTAAAACGAATTTAGACAGTAAAGAAAATCTTCTGCCTGCATCTAAAATTGACATAGGTTATGCTGCTAAAGCAGCACTTCATGGCAATCCTGGATTAAATGATATATTAGTGTTTTGCACAGATTGTCTAAGAGGAATGGTAGCTTTGTGCAAATAGTTACTGGAAAGGTCACCGCTGGCATATCGTCATCATCTGCAGTTACCAGCTGTTGGCCACATCTGCTCACCACTAGCATATAAACTGACTAAATTAATTTCTTGTTTCGATCCAAGTGGAGCCAAGTAGCCTCTAAGCAGCAGACTGCTAAGGATAGCTTTAAGAGCCTTTGTGGAAAACAAATGGATCTCGGGTAATGAAGACGATCATGAACAAAGGAAGTTCACTTCTGTTTGTGAGAACGATACTTTGAAAGAAGTGAATTCTTTCTATTCTAAAGAGGAGAGGTTAGATCACTTTTGGTTTCGCACTGTTTTTCGAACAGTAAATTTGAAAACATAAAAAGTTGGCTTCATTTCTCAAAATGATACTAATACTGTTTCATGGAAATGCTTCACTTGAACGTGGTTTTCCTGTTAATAAAGAAATTATAGAAGAGAAACACAAGTATCCCTTGTAGCACAAAGAATAATATGATGCTATCCCAAACCCTGGTGGAATTGAAAAAGTCTCCATTAATAAGAACATGCTCCATGCTGCAAGGAGTGCTCATGCTTTGTATGTTCAAAATCTAAAGGAGAAGTGTGAAGCCTTGAAAGTAGAAGATTCTTTGCAAAAAAAATAAGAGAAAGGCCGCTTTGTTACTCAAAGAATTAGAAGAAAAGAAGCGGAGGGTAATGGCAGAAGCTAGGCAGTCATTGGTGGCTACGAAGAAATTTCTTCGCTGAAGCAGTAATGGTAATACATTTTTTTGCAAAACTTAAGGTGAATTTAATTAGACTAAGTTAAACTTCCAAGTTTTGAAATTTAATATGCACATGAATTGCTCATTTATTTTTTTGGATGTTAGGTTTTTAAAATGTATTTTAATATTACTGATACTTCCTTTATAATTTTGTTTTTTGTCATTTTGTGTCAGGGAGAAAAATGGTTTTTATGACTGGAAAACAGGCAAATGTCAGGGAATTTTAAAATCTGGATTTGGTGGACACCCTGCATATGGCTGATAAGATGATCATGCAGTTAAAAAAAAAAAAAAAAAAAAAAAACTAAATAAAAATGTAATCAAACTGTGGGATGGGTTTAAAGCAGTTGTTGAGGAATGTGAAAGTAGGTATATATCTTTTAAAGGTGGTAACGAATAGAAACAACTCCCTATATTATAACAGAGAAGTAAAGAGACTAAGGAGGAGGTTACAAGTAATGAAAATAATTTTTTCCGTATTGAAAGAATCTTAATTTATAATAATATGAGATTTATTTTAACTCAACCTATTCAATACAATACAAGATGTTAACATATTAGTTAAACGTCGTTAAAAATCGTTGAGACATGTTTCGCCCCTTCTGTGGGGCATCATCAGTCATATCAAATACCTCAAAATTCTACCAGACGTCAGGTTGGAAATTACAAAAATGTTACCCGAGTGAATACATTAAAAAACATTTACAAGATCTTATCATTAACTAAATATCAAAATTAATTAAAAAAATGTTACACTAGTGAACACGTTCGTGAATTTTCACTCAAAACAAGGCCGTCCTATGTACAGTATTGACAATAATGGTAGTTGGTCTTATTTGGTGCTAAGTTCGAAGACAGTTTAAAATTTATGTACAAATGTTACGAATGAATGCGGAATACATATAATTGCACTTTACTGTACGTATATTTTACGTTGTAAAATAATGTGGAAAAAACATTCCAAATTTGTATTAATTTCCATGGGGGAAAAAAAAATACTCCGGACCTCAATATTACGGTCCTGGTGCAGTCTAATCAGAAATGGCTTCAAGACGTGAAATTTTGTATGTGATTTATGATCAGCTCTTGTAAAAATGTTGCATTACGTCGTAATTCAACTTGGATGTTTATGTTGACTAATTATATTTTAGACTCAAACAAAATAGTTCGTCGAAGTATCTATGGGCTAATCACCTCCGTTGGACACTCTATGAAGACGGAGTGCCTAGTGCATGTAAACAACAGTTGATATTTGATTCAAAACGAACCTTGTTGAAAAACAGTAAAAATAATGGCTTGAATGTGGGCGGTTGAAATGTCTTAAATCTTCCCTATTGACTAGTGTTTTTAAGTTTCTCAGTGTGTTTATGTTGAAGTATGGGGTTTTAGTTTTATTGGTTGAATGGGCAACAGTCAAAACGTTGTCCAATGTAATTAATGTTGAGCTGTCTTACGTATGTGAAATTTGAAAGGAAGGATAATTCCTTAATTAGTTTAGTGAAATGACGGGAAAAAGAGAGAGAATGAATGCGTTGGAGAATTGAGACTGTGAAGTTAAAAACTTACCTTAAGTGTTGTTGGGCTGTTACCTTATTGCTAAGAGGTTTTTGAAGCACTGGCTGTCTCTAATGTCTTGCTCTTCATATTGTACGTGTGACGTCTTGGTGGAGGGGAGTGTGCCTGAGAAGGTGGGGCTGTGGGCCTGTGATTGGCGCATCGGAAGGAGTTGTGTGTATTGGAGGGAGAACAGGGGCGTGATAAATTGAACGGCTTAGTGGGGGTGCTTGAAGAGGTTGTTTTGAGGACGTTAACTAATCTTTTGTCTTTCAGATTTAACTTGTTGAACAAAATTATTAATTGTTCATAAAGATGGCTTCGGTTGTCTATTGGATCATTTAAGTTTTTATTACTATTGTATCTTTGGTCCAAGAAAATGTACAAATTTTCGAACTCGGTCATGAGTCTGCCTTTATCTAGTCTTTTTAAAATTTGGAGATCTTGTTCGATTGTGGTGAAACTGTGTCCTGTGTCCTTCATATGGATGCTCATAGCTGAGTGTTTGTGTTTCTGGGCATTAAAATGTTCTGCATATCTAGTTGTGAAGCTTCTTCCGGTTTGACCGATGTACGAACTATTGCACTCGGCGCATTTCAGTCTGTAAATGCCGGAACCCGAAAATTTGTTGTCCGAGTTTATCTTGTTGTGGTTGAAGAATAACTTTTGATTTGAATTTTGGGTCTTAAAGGCTATCTTAATATGTTTCCTTAAAGGGGTAGCGATTTGATGTATGATGGGATTAGTATAGGTAAAAGTTGCGTACTTTGATTTGTTTTTTTCCATTGCGGAGAGGTTCGTGGTCAGTTAAAATTTCACTTTATTTATTTTATGTATGATTGAGGGATTGTATCCGTTGAAAATAGCTATTTCTTTTTTCAAGTTGGCGGTTGACATGGGAATTTTTAGCGCTCTGAACACTAAGCTGTAAAATGAGGCTTGTTTGTGTGACTGTGGGTGAAGAGAATTTTGTTTTATGGTTGTTGGAGTGAATGAAGGTTTTCTGCAAATTTGGAAACCGAATTTGTTTAAGGTCCTGGTAATTGTAATGTCGAGAAAATTGATAAAAATATTGTCCTCGTCCTCTTTGGTGAACTTGATGCAGTTGTCTAGGCTATTTAAGTAGGTTAGTATGTCTTCACTATTGTTGCAATTTTTATCTATTATTGTTAATGTGTGATCGACATAGCGTAGCCAAAGACACAATCCGTTAATGCTATTTGTTATTTTACTATTTTCGAGCTTATCTGTATAAATTTCGGCGAGTATTCCAGAGATGGAATCTCCCATGGCTAGACCTTCTTGTGTGTATATCTTGTTGAAAATGAAATAATTATTATGAAGAACGAAATTTAGCCATTTTAAGCATTCTTATATTTCTATAAGGTGCTGTGTTTGGTAAGATTATTTTGTATGATTTCTATAGTTTCCTTAGCGGGATGTTCAAATACACGTTGGTAATGTCGAAAGAACACATTATGTGGTTAGGTTGTAAATTAAATTTATTTAAGGTTTCGCATAGTCCAAGTGAGGATCTCTCCTGTAACGGGTTATGGACCATCGGTGAATTGTATAGTCCTAACCGCCTGAGCACAAGGAGGGCCATGACTCAGAATTTGTCTGAGATGCCCACTCCCATTCCATAGCAACTGATATCCTGACTCAGGACCACTTACTAGGCAACTCAGCCGTTGCCCATGGTTCACAAACTAGGACGTGACTACAGTAACCCACAAACATTAATAATAATGAAAAATGTTGTATGGCTTGTAGTGCTGGGATTTCCAGGACGGGTTCGGCTCGCCAGGTGCAGGTCTTTCTGTTTGACTCCTGTGGGCGACCTGCACGTCGTGATGAGGATGAAATGATGATGAAGACAACACATACACCCAGCCTCTGGGCCATTGGAATCAACCAATGAAGGTTAAAATCCCCGGCCCGGCCTGGAATCGAACCCGGGACCCTCTGAACCGAAGGCCAGTACGCTGACCGTTCAGACAACGAGTCGGACAATAACAATAATAATAATAATAATAATAATAATAATAATAATACAGTAATAATAGTTCCTGCTTGTTCAAGAAAAAAATGCACAACCTGTGACAGTCTAATCTTATACTGGATTATACTCTTAATGATGGACAGCTACATATGACACCAATATTTATACATTAGAACCCCGGTTAACCGAACTTCACTTAACCGAAACCCCACTTAACCAAAATGCCCTTGCAAAATTATATTTTAATATTTTGTTTTTACCCTCTCGTTCTTAGCCGTCGATATTAGTAATTCTCTTGCTACATGTACTGAGAGCTACTAGGCAAACCATATTTTTATATTATGACTTGTGCCAAAATACACGTGTCCTTCGAAATAGTCCCCTTCCATAACTATGAACGGCTGAGATCGGCGATATATGTCGTGGAGACTTTGCAAGAAGTCTTCCTTTGGGATGGTGTTCAAAAGCCTAGTCACGTTTCGTTGAATGTCAGGAATATCGTCAAATCTCTTTCCTTTCAAAGCGAGTTTGATGCGTGACTTTTCGGCTCTGACCCTTTACCGACAAGGGGATCCCGGAGAACGCCATTCCATGCTTTGCTTTTTCGTTTCAGGGTCGTACCTGAGACACCAGGTTTCATCCTCCGTGACGATACAGTTATAGAAATTAGGTGTCACATCTGCAGTTTCGACAAAATCCTGTGAAGCCTCTAAAGGTGCCTGCTTCTGATCAAGAACACGTTTTCCTCTTCCCTAACTTCTGGGTAACGATGTCTCTCACGGATTCATGGTTAATCTGCAGTTCATCTGCTATCATGCGCACAGTTAATCGCCGATCATTCGTGATTAATGCCCACACCTTCTCAATGTTTTTGTCACTGAGGGCGCTCGCCGGTCTTCCGCCATGGGAGTTGTCAGAAACACTTTCCCGGCCTCCTTGAAAACGGAACCACTCGTACGCACACTTCAAGGACAGTGCTTGATTTTCAAAAACACATACCAGCATCGCATGCGTTTCTTTCGTTGTCTTGCCAAGCTTAAAACAAAACTGTACATTGATCGTTTGGTTGTTCATGTTCCTATTTGCAGTTCAGAACCAATGCACTAAACACGCACTGTGTCAAACAGGTCTTGCATGGCACACACACAATGCTCAACTGAACAACTTTGGGAGCAAGTGGTCAAAACCTGCTGCAACACAGGTGGAGCGTTGTGTATCGCCAGTGTTGCCAGTGTTGCTGGATCGACCGTTCTGACTTCATTCACCGAACTTTGTCACAGGTTGTGCATTTTTTTCTTGAACAAGCAGGAACTATTATTACTTTATTATTATTATTACTTTATTATTATTATTATTATTATTATTATTATTATTATTATTATTATTATTATTATTATTATTATTATTATTATTATTAAAGTTTGTGGGTTACTGTAGTCACCTCCTAGTTCGTGAACCATGGGCAACGGCTGAGTGGCCTAGTAAGTGGTCCTGAGAGTCGGGATACCAGTTGCTATGGAATGGGAGTCGACATCTCGGACATATTCTGAGTCATGGCCCTCCTTGTGCTGAGGCGGCCAAGACTATACAATTCACCGGTGGTCCATAACCCGTTTGAGGAAAGATCCTCACTTGGACTATGTGCAAGTAGGGTAGCATCCTGCTTCATGAATTTACCAAGCTCAGAACATTTTAAGCAAGCCTCAGACCTATGGGAGTTACGGATTCCCACTCCCATTTGACAGGCGACGGACTCCTTGGAAACAACTTGGTGAACAAAATGGAATTGGATGGGGAGCTATCAATATTAATGGAGCTTATGGAAGAAAGTAGAACTGGCTGAGTCAGCAAAGAGAATGCATCTGGATGTGCTAGGAGTAAGTGATATTCGGGTAAGGGGAGATAACGAGGAAGAGAGAGATTATAAAGTGTATTTGACGGGTGTTAGAAAGGCAAGGGCAGAGTCTGGGGTAGGGCTCTTTATCAGGAATACCATTGCATGCAACATAGTTTCTGTTAGGCACGTAAATGAGCGAATGATGTGGGTAGATTTGTCAGTTGGAGGAATTAGGACCAGAATTGTCTGTGTATTCACCATGTGAGGGTGCAGATGAGGATGAAGTTGACAAGTTTTATGAAGCATTGAGTAACATCATGGTCAGGGTCAGCAGCAAAGATAGAATAGTGCTAATGGGCAATTTCAATGCGAGAGTTAGGAATAGAACTAAAGGATACGAAAGGGTGATTAGTAAATGTGGGGAAGATATGAAAGTTAATGGGAAGCGTTTGCTGGACTTCTGTGCTAGTATGGGTTTACCTGTTACGAATAAATTCTTCAAGCATAAGGCTATTCGCCGCTACACATAGGAGGCTAGGGGTACCAGATCCATAATAGACTATATCTTAACAGACTTTGAATTTAGGAAATCTGTTAGGAATGTACGAGTTTTCCATGGATTTTTCGATGATACAGACCAGTATCTGATCTGTAGTGAACTAAGTATCTCTAGGCCTAGGGTAGAGAAAGTGAAATCTGTCTGCAAACGAATAAGGGTAGAAAATCTCCAGGACGAGGAAATTAGACAGAAGTACATGGATATGATAAGTGAGAAGTTTCGAACAGTAGACAGTAAGCAGGTTCAGAATATAGAAAGTGAATGGGTGGCATACAGGGATGCTGTAGTAGAAACAAGGGAATGTCTGGGAACAACTGTGTGTAAAGATGGGAAAAGGCGAACATCTTGGTGGAATGATGAAGTGAGAGCAGCTTGTAAACGTAAAAAGAAGGCTTATCAGAAATGGCTCCAAACAAGGGCCGAGGCTGACAGGGATTTGTACTTAGATGAAAGAAACAGAGCGAAACAAATAGTTGAATCCAAAAAGAAGTCCTGGGAAGATTTTGGTAACAACCTGGAAAGGCTAGGTCAAGCAGCAGGGAAACCTTTCTGGACAGTAATAAAGAATCTTAGGAAGGGAGGGAAAAAGGAAATGAACAGTGTTTTGAGTAATTCAGGTGAACTCATAGATCCCAGGGAATCACTGGAGAGGTGGAGGGAATATTTTGAACATCTTCTCAATGTAAAAGGAAATCATCCTGGTGGTGTTGCGAACAGCCAAGCTCATGGGGAGGAGGAAAATGATGTTGGTGAAATTATGCTTGAGGGAGTGGAAAGGATGGTTAAAAACTCCATTGTCATAAGGCAGCAGGAATAGATGAAATTAGACCTGAAATGAAGTATAGTGGGAAGGCAGGGATGAAATGGCTTCATAGAGTAGTAAAATTAGCGTGGAGTGTTCGTAAGGTACCTTCAGATTGGACAAAAGCAGTAATTGCACCTATCTATAAGCAAGGGAACTGGAAGGATTGCAACAACTATCGAGATATCTCATTGATTAGTATACCAGGCAAAGTATTCACTGACATCTTGGAAGGGAGGGTGCGATCAGTCGTTGAGAGGAAGTTGGATGAAAACCAGTGTGGTTTCAGACCACAGAGAGGCTGTGAGGATCATTCTTTCAGTATGTGCCATGTAATTGAAAAATGCTACGAGAGGAATAGGCAGTTGTGTTTGTTTTGTAGATCTAGAGAAAGCATATGACAGGGTACCGAGGGAAAAGATGTTCGCCATATTGGGGGACTATGGAATTAAAGGTAGATTATTAAAATCAAAGGCATTTATGTTGACAATTGGGCTTCAGTGAGAATTGATGGTTGAATGAGTTCTTGGTTCAGAGTACTTACAGGGGTTAGACAAAGCTGTAATCTTTCACCTTTGCTGTTCGTAGTCTACATGGATCATCTGCTGAAAGGTATAAAGTGGCAGGGAGGGATTCAGTTAGGTGAAAATGTGGTAAGCAGTCTGGCCTATGCTTAAGACTTGGTCTTAATGGCAGATTATGCTGAAAGCCTGCAGTGTAATATCTTGGAACTTGAAAATAGGTGCAATGAGTATGGTATGAAAATCAGCCTCTTGAAGACTAAATTGATGTCAGTAGATAAGAAATTCAACAGAATTGAATGTCAGATTGGCGATACCAAGCTAGAACAGGTCGATAATTTCAAGTATTTAGGTTGTGTGTTCTCCCATGATGGTAATATAGAGAGATTGAATCAAGGTGTCGTAAAGCTAATGCAGTGAGCTCGCAGTTGCGATCAACAGTATTCTGTAAGAAGGAAGTCGGCTCCCAGACGAAACTATCTTTACATCAGTCTGTTTTCAGACCAACTTTGCTTTATGGAAGCAAAAGCTGGGTGGACTCAGGATATCTTATTCATAAGTTACAAGTAACAGACATGAAAGTAGCAAGAATGATTCCTGGTACAAACAGGTGGGAACAATGGCAGGAGGGTACTTGGAATGAGGAGATAAAGGCTAATTTAGGAATGAACTCGATGGATGAAGCTGTACGCATAAACCGGCTTTGGTGGTGGGGTCATCTGAGGCGAATGGAGGATAGGTTACCTAGGAGAATAATGGACTCTGCTATGGAGGGTAAGAGAAGTACAGGTAGACCAAGACGACGATGGTTAGACTCGGTTTCTAATAATTGAAAGATAAGAGGTATAGAACTAAATGAGGCCACAACACTAGTTGCAAATTGAGGATTGTGGCGACGTTTAGTAAATTCTCAGAGGCTTGCGGACTGAATGCTGAAAGGCATACCAGTCTATAATGTATGTATGTTATTATTCATGAAGATTATGCAGACGACTCCGACCTTGACAATAGCAGTTCTGAGAATTGAGTTACAGCAGGTGATGGTAAGATTGATTTAGAATTGTTATTAAAATACAGTACCACACGCTTTAATTACAGTACTGTAATAAAATTACTGTATACATTTTTCAGTTCATTAGTAACAAAAATGGTTTCATTATTTCAGATTGCTTTGCGCTTTGTGAACAAAGCAATGCATCTACACCAGCTGATGTAAGGTTGATCAAATGTTGGCGCGACATAGCTGCACGACAGCTCTGCACCAAAAATATTCAGAAGAAAATCACTGATTCTATACAATGAGTGATATTATGTAAATATTTTTATGTTAATATACAGTATGCATCTTTGCTTAAGAGTTTATACATTTTCATTTCAACATTAACTTCCGAAAATATTTACCAAGTGTCATCCGAAAAAACTTGTCAACCGAAGTGGCTCCGCCCCCTTTATTGCGGATAAACAGGGTTCTGCTGTACATTGTTTTTCCATGACGTAAAAGGTTTAAAGGATTCTTATGTTGTTCTCAATTACAATCATAACATGATTTTAACCAGATTTTGTAGGTGAAGGTTATAAGTGTGTTTCAAATAATCTTCTTCGAATAATCTCGAACTGAAAGAAGTTTGAGATATTTTAGACATTTAAGCTTAGATGAATCCAGTGTAATTGTCACTAAATTGTAAAATATTTTTATTCATTGTACTTAGAATTAGTTAAGTCACTATCACAGCCAAGCTGTTAGTTTTATATGTTCTATTGCCATAGCTGTTTACAAACAAAACAAGAATTTGTAAATTAGATTTTATGACTGTAATTGTAGAATCCAGTTGTACATTTCTGAACATAATGAGGATCCTGATTTGATTTTGAGGTGCAGTTGATGGCTGATGATCCCAAGAAACAGGTGAAACATGTCCCAATTAGACAATTGTAACAAGGATTTAAGTCCTAACTCTAAATAATTACATGTATTGAATAGGTGGTTTGGTCAAGTAAACATTTGTATTTTAAGAATCATATTGAATTTCAATACGGACCCACAATGAAAATACTTGTAAAATAGTAATGTTAAGGAAATGTTGCAAAGTTTGGCTGGGAAGACTCATCTTTTCTATCTGACCTCCCTTGGTCAGCTTTTGTTCTTTTCTAACCCTGGTGGTATTAGGTTTGTTGTTGATGCTTCTTGTTTAAAGGGGCCTAATATCGAAGTTCATCGGGGCATGGTATTAGGTTTGAGAGGCCTAAAAAGTCCCTTCATTTTTCAAAGGATTGGACCTGTTCCTTTTTATCCTCCGATTAGTGCTGCCTTGTTGTATAATCACAGTTGAGGTGGAAACATCTGGGAGAATATTTCCAGCAGATAGTCTTATCTCCAGGGAGATGAGAAACTTGTTCTTTGTTTTCCAATTTGTATTGGCTTATTTGATATGTATCAGGGATGGTTTTTGCTGCACTAGAAAATTTGCAATGAAATAATTCTGTACATTGGAGTAAACATTCGTAAATGCAAGAACTATTTTTGATTTGTACCGTATGCTACTTGTTTTGGTCGTGTCTTATGGGTACACTATTGTATGTGTATGTTTCACAAGAATGAAGTTAAGCTATATGATGATATCGTTTGTGCAGGAAGAACAGTTCATTCTTATGCCTTCCGATGCACTGTTTTTGTATTGTCTCTCATGATAGTTTACCATGGTCAGAACTCTTGATTCGACCTTCCTTAAAATATGTGCTTCAGAAACTTCTTTCTGCTTTCCTGTAAAGTTAGTGAAATATCACGTTACGATAGTTTACCTCTGTCCAGAATTGATGTATGGAATGGTGTGTGACGTCGTGCACTACTCCTAATCCTCCACTTGGGCATCGTATGGCCCAGAGCACTGTCAGGGCTACCCACAAGTTTCCCAGATGGAGGCATGGGGTCACTCTTGCACTCCTCACCGTCTGGTCTGCTGCTGCTTGCTACACTCTGTTCATAGCCACTGTACTGTTTTTCTCACTGCCATTCTGTAGGTTGTTCTTGCATCACCTCATACTGTGAATACGTTTGTGTGATGTATCGAAAGAAACTTGGCATGAATTCTCTGGACGTTTTGTATGTACGAGTTGCAATGTCCATACCAATCACTATCGGTAATTTTGTCACACACAGTAACCTAACTGTCCTCTCGGTCATTTGTGTTAAGGTTATTGCACAACTGAAGGATATCTATCCTAACCTAACCTGTCATTTACAGTTATAATCAGGAGTGACTCATAGTAATGTTTGTTGGCACCGTTGTTAGTGCACTGTACATTTTTTTTACATTGGCCCCCAAGTAAAAACCACCAGCTGTTTGTGTGCCAGACCAGGAACAGTGGAGAGTGCGAAAGGGAGGATGGTGCACGTCAGTGATTTTGCAACAACTACTTATTAATCTCTATAAAATAAGAACATCTTCTGTTATTGCAACCATTTTACACATGCAATTTTGAAATATCTTTATTCCAGCTGTTGCAGATGCCGTTCGAACCAGTTTAGGTCCACGAGGCATGGATAAAATGGTATGTACACACTTTCCTACACCTTCCTGCTTTGTTTTTGTTCCCCTTCATAACAAGGATGAAGGCATTTTAAATTTTTTTTTCTAGATCCAGAGTGGTAATGGAGAGGTGACAATCACCAATGATGGAGCTACTATATTGAAACAAATGAGTGTCACTCATCCAGCTGCAAAAATGGTAACTATTCATTTTCTTGTTCCTGCCATTCTGAAGGTTGTTCTTGCATCACATTGCATCTCCTCATACTGTGAATATGTTTGATAGTAGCAAACAGTATTTCAGCAGCCATATAAAACTACAAGCTTGCTTTCTTTAAATAACTACGGTATATTACAGAATAGACAGAAATTCTGCTTTTGCAGTTTTCTCATTCATGAATGTGAAATCTTAATTATCTCTTTGTAAGCTCTGCAATTTCCATGCCCCCAATGAAATTACTGTAATCCCCCCTCCCCAATCCTCCCTCCTTCAGAAATACCTATGGGTGTTGCCTTTATTGTTTGAGTCGCTTTCATCTGGATTTAGAAAATGGTCTGGTTTACAGACAATTACTATAGATCGTCGGAAATTTCCCACATCTAGGTGCTGCTTTCCTATTCTTTCTCAAACACTATGGACACTTTCCCTTCCTGACAATTTCATCTGTGGAGGATCAGGCTTTTTCCCCAAGACCATATGCATATCTGAGTAAATTCCAAATTTTGCACCCCTTTCTTGTAGATGTAATTCAGTAAGGCTCAGCTCAAAAGTCTTCAGGTACTTCCTTTGTGGTAAATCTTCCAATGTATTTTTTTCAAAATGGCGCCCGGTAATGACGACGTAGTGTTTTATTCTCCGAGTAAATTAACTGTAAAATGTGACAAAGTGCAGAAAATGTCAAAGATTAGTGAAAAATGGAATGTTGTGTGATTCATGTGATCGATGATGGCATTATAAGTGCGGAAATTGCCCTAGAGACGTAAAAACTACTGAAAATGTTGACTGGATTTGTGAGCAGTGTGTTCGGAATGTTGTAGTTGGCGACGGCATTGACGATGAAGCACCGAAAACAATCGATGAGGAATATAAAAGTGCATTAGAAATTATAAACATTCTACAAAAGGACAATGAGGCTCGTAAAGTTGAAAATCAAGAATTAAAAGAAAGACTGCGATCGCTAGAATTTGGGACTGACCATTCTTCGAGTGATATACCGGTACCAGTAACAAACTCGAGCACGTGGTGTCAAGTAGTTCGTGGATGGCCGGCTAAGAAGAAATCTACAACTGAATTTCCGGAAATAAACATCAGAAATAGGTTTTCTGCCCTAAATAACTTAATTCTGGAAGAAAGTGATCGCGCGCGTGAAACCAAATCATCGCGATCCGCTGCCGTTGCCGTGCAGAGGTTAAAATTTAGGCCTAGATTTCAGATTCAAGACCCAGTTGAGCCTAAATCAGCAAAGGTAGCCGTGTTTGGTGATAGCCAAGGAAGGGAAATTGCGGGAGTGATTAACGACGAGAATATAGCAGCAACCGGAGAAATATATCCAGGAGCTTCTATCAGTAGTGTCCTGGAAAACGTAGAAGAAGCAGTTAGGAACTTTGGGAGCGGCGATGCAGTGCTTATCATCGGAGGGACGAACGACGTAGCTCATGACGACGCCAAGAATGTAAGATCACAACTTAAACATACACTAGGGAAGCTGACCCACACTAACGTCTTTGTAGTGAACGTGCCTTACAGCCATGATTTGAGTAGAGACTCGTGTGTAAACATTGAAGTGGACAAGGTCAATACAGGTATTGTTAAAATTTGTAAATATTTTCGGAATACTCAGGTTATTGAATGCAGCAGTTTTGAGAGATACTGTTATACAAAACATAGCCTCCATCTAAACAATTCAGGTAAACGAAAGCACGGCCGACTTGATGCGTCGCTCTAGCTAGCTCCTTACCGGCCTTGACAATCGGGTCCACGCACTGTAATCACTGCCGTCTCGATCCACCTATACTGTCTGCTCTATGCGAGTCTTTTTGCGACTACGCTGCTACAAAATTTCTCCGCTAGATGGCAACATAGACGCACAATGGTCTAAACTTATTCTGATGACGACAGCCTACAAAACACTATGCAGTATGGTCATATGTTCACTGAAGCTCGTAAAATAAATCAGTAATATTAAATATCGGCAATATTACCTGCACGAAGTCGCAGTTGGCCTCTTCATGCAAAATTTAAAGATTTTTCCTGGACGAAGGCTTGGAGTGGTACCGTACTTTTTGTGTTCTTGCCAACGCAATATCAAATAATAGAGGTCGTACGAACTTGGTTAGGATAATATCACTAACATTTTGCTGATGTTCTTTGACCTCACACTGTAACCTCTTGTGAAAGATTTTTAATACACTGACAGAGCAAATGCAACACCAAGAAGGAGTGGTTCGAAAGGGATGAAAGTTGGGGGAAAAACAGATGGCACGGACGAATAATTGATGTTTATTTCAAACCGATATGCAGGTTACACAATGCGCACGGCATTGACTCAGTAGGATGTAGGACCACCACGAGCGGCGATGCACGCAGAAACACGTCGAGGTACAGAGTCAATAAGAGTGCGGATGGTGTCCTGAGGGATGGTTCTCCATTCTCTGTCAACCATTTGCCACAGTTGGTCGTCCGTACGAGGCTGGGGCAGAGTTTGCAAACGGCGTCCAATGAGATCCCACACGTGTTCGATTGGTGAGAGATCCGGAGAGTACGCTGGCCACGGAAGAATCTGTACACCTCGTAGAGCCTGTTGTGAGATGCGAGCAGTGTGTGGGCGGGCATTATCCTGCTGAAACAGAGCATTGGGCAGCCCCTGAAGGTACGGGAGTGCCACCGGCCGCAGCACATGCTGCACGTAGCGGTGGGCATTTAACGTGCCTTGAATACGCACTAGAGGTGACGTGGAATCATACGCAATAGCGCCCCAAACCATGATGCCGCGTTGTCTAGCGGTAGGGCGCTCCACATTTACTGCCGGATTTTACCTTTCTCCACGCCGACGCCACACTCGTCTGCGGTGACTATCACTGACAGAACAGAAGCGTGACTCATCGGAGAACACGATGTTCCGCCATTCCCTCATCCATTTAAACCTAGGAATTTCATTTTGTCCGTATTGAACTGAGAAAGGATGTTAGGAAAAACTTAAAACGGTCCACCTTTTCAATACAAAAATGTTATATTTATTTATAACATGTATTTGCACTTGGAACTAGTTTCGACGCTGTGTTTGCGTCATCATCAGCCAAAATGTGGGAAATAGGCAAGATGTAGGCATTTATATTACACAAGGCGTTACATTAAACAATACACATCTTACAAGGAGATAGAAACAGGGACGAATATAGAAACAAATGAATCGTTGAGAAAACAAAAGTTATACATATTAAAATGACCTTAACCACATATCTTGCAGTGCGAAAGTGTTCTTCTTGAATGATTCCTGAATATAAAAACACACGCGCACACATTTCTGAAGAGCCAGCAGGCAGGACAAAGTAAAGTGAAACCTTGAGAGTTCTTCTGAGAAGAGTTCATCATTTTTTATGTTCCGACTAACTAATGAAGTCTCCCTTGAGTTCCTGATAAACATACACAACAGGAAATTCTCCTTCACTCTCAACAATAGCTCTAAAGACCAACGGTAAAATTTTTATTTTAAATATTGTGCAGAGACGTGAAAGCATGATTTTGAACGTGATATAACTCCTTCATATAACCCAGTTTTTTAATACAAGGTGTTGCATTAAATAATACACATCTTACAAGGAGATAAAAACAAGGACGAATGTAGAAACACATGCATCGTTGAGAAGGCAAGTTATACATATTAAAAATAAGCTTAACCACATAACTTGCAGTGCGAAAATATTTGCCTTGAATGATTCCTGAATACAAAACGCGCGCTCACACACTTCTAAGAGCCAGCAGGCAGGAAAAAGTAAGGTGAAACCTTAAGAGTTCTTCTGAGAAGAGTTCATCATTTTTTATGTTCCGACTAACTAATGAAGTCTCCCTTGAGTTCCTGATAAACATGCACAACAGGAAATCCTCCTTCACTCTCAACAATAGCTATAAAGACCACGGTAAATTTCATTTTTAAATATTGTGCAGAGACTTGAAAGCATGATCTTGAATATAATATAACTCTTTCATTTAACCCAATTTTTTACACAAGGTGTTACATTAAACAATACACATCTTACAAGGAGATAAAAGCAGGGATGAATGTAGAAACAAATGCATCGTTGAGAAAGCCAAAATTATACATATTAAAAATAAGTTTAACCACACAACTTGCAGTGCGAAAATATTTGCCTTGAATGATTCCTGAATACAAGACGCACGCGCACATATTTCTAAAGAGCCAGCAGGTAGGAAAAAGTAAGGTGAAACCTTAAGAGTTCTTCTGAGAAGAGTTCATCATTCTTTCTATGTTCCGACTAACTAATGAAGTCTCCCTTGAGTTCCTGATAAACATACACAACAGGAAATTCTCCTTAACTCTCAACAATAGCTATAAAAGACCAACGGTAAATTGTATTTTAAATACTGTGCAGAGATGTGGAAGCATGATCTTGAACATGATATAACTTCTTCATTTAACCACCTTTGGAAGTTTCTCTCTATATTACATAGCTTCATTAACACACCATTCTGTAGATGCACAAAATAATCTTGTGATCTTCACAGGTCCGGTATTCAGCTCGACAAGAATATAAATTGGTATTAAGGAATACTTTGTTGAGAGTGTGGAGGTTGACTGTGCCAGTATTTGTGGTGTATTGTTGCAGCGTTACGTGTAGGGTGGGGGCAGGTTTCTATGATGTTTATTGCGGACATGAGGCGGTAAAGCTATGGCGCGAGATGAAGAGGAACAGAGCGTGTTGGATAGTTTAGGTCTGGGCAGCGGCCGTTGTTGGATTAGGAGGGGAGAGGGGAGGAGCGGTAGTCGCTCTAGCCCGGCACCATGCCAGGCGTGCACGTCTATGCTGTGGAGTCAATGGTAGTCTTCTGAGCGGACGCCGGGAGTGCAGGCCTCCTTCAACCAATCGACGGGAAATTGTTCGGGTCGATATTGGAACAGCCAGGGTGTCTTGCACATGCTGAAGAATGGTGGTTGACGTGGCGTGCGGGGCTGCCACCGCTTGGCGGCGGATGCGCTGATCCTCGCATGCTGACGTCACTCGGGCTGCGCCTGGACCCCTTGCACGTGCCACATGTCCCTGCGCCAACCATCTTCGCCACAGGCGCTGCACCGTGGACACATCCCTATGGGTATCGGCTGCGATTTGAGGAAGCAACCAACCTGCCCTTCTCAGCCCGATCACCATACCCCTCTTAAAGTCGTCTGTCTGCTGGAAATGCCTCCGTTGACGGCGGCCTGGCATTCTTAGCTATACACGTGTCCTGTGGCACACGACACGTTCTACAATGACTGTCGGCTGAGAAATCACGGTACGAAGTGGGCCATTCGCCAACGCCGTGTACCATTTATCGTTCGCTACGTGCGCAGCACAGCGGCGCACTTCACATCATGAGCATACCTCAGTGACGTCAGTCTACCCTGCAATTGGCATAACGTTCTGACCACTCCTTCTTGGTGTTGCATTTGCTTTGTCAGTCAGTGTATTTGTTTTAAGTCGCACCGATACAGATGGGTCTTATGGCGATGATGGGATAGTAAAGGCCTAGGAATGCGAAGGAAGCGGCCGTGGCCTTAATTAAGCTACAGCCCAGAATTTGCCTGGTGTGAAAATGGGAAAACACGGAAAACCAACTTCAGGGCTGCCGACCGTTTGGTTCGAACCCACTATCTCCCGGATGCAAGCTCATAGCTGCGCGCTCCTAACCGCACGGCCAACTCGCCCGGTATTCTGAACGGGAAGACGTCGCAAGTCCTCGTATTACGCTCATACGCTTGAAGGACTTCGACAATAGGGCACATCAGTTTAAACGAACTCCTGGAGATGCTTCACCAGAGCAACAAAACTAGGTTTTGGGTATCGACTCCTCCTCTGTTCTGATGTATAATCAGTTCCATTTAGAGGTGTCGAACCTCTAGGCAGTGAGATGTTGCTGACACAAATGTCACACTCCATCCTCTCTTCAACAGCACGAACCTAGTAACCGCAAGCTAGGATTTGATTTCTTGTTTCTAGTTTGATTAGAATATTATCGTCTGGATATCTGAGGTTGTCCAAATAAACATGAAGGCGTTTAGTGATTGTCCGTCACAATTTTTATCGCAAGGAATCCACTATCCTCCACGGCTTTAATCACCTTCTGGAAAAATATCTGCAGCCTCCTTCCAGTCATTCGACCGGACCAGGAATGGAATGAATGAAGCCCCCATCTAGCAGGGAGGATAGGAACTGTGCCAGCTGGCGAAGCCTGTCGCACTCCTCCGGGGCAATGTTTAATGAATGACAGATGAAATGAAATGATATTCGTGAGTGTTTCTGGAATTTATCACAGGGAAAATCGGAGTATCCGGAGAAAAACCTGTCCCGCTTCCGCTTTGTCCAGCACAAATCTCACATGGAATGACCGGGATTTGAACCACAGAACGCAGTGGCGAGAAGCCGGCGTCTACCGCCTGAGCCGCGGAGGCTCCATCAAATTCTGAAATAAGGTGTAACGGCACAGATGCGAGAGTAATCTGAGGATATCCAATTACTTCCTTCATTAGGTCTTTGCCTAGATAAAGCCGACAGCCGCTTTTCTCTCAATTCTCTTCTAGACTGTATTTCATGGAGTCGTATATTTTCTGGCTGCGAACAACGTTGCTGAGATTGGCAACATGGTATACAACAGTTGAATATTTCGGGGAAAGAATCTGAAGTTTCAGTTCTACGAAAAATATACCTTGCACGAACGGAAAGAATTATACCAACACCTTAAAATTAATTTTTTGAAATATCTATAAACATAACATGATTAATTTATTTCAGTTCTATTCAAAATATATCTTGTACGAACGAAAGTGACCAGACACGTTTACTCATTGTACAAAATAACTCAGGTTTTCACACACATTCATGCACCAATAATACAGTGCTACACCCACACTGACAGCGAAGATTGTGCGTCTACTGCTGCACTCTTACGGCGATTTGGAGAACTATTGGTAGTCGCGCCTTCCTGTGTTAAACTAGTGGCATAGAGCAGGCAGTACAAGAGGATCGAGACGGCGGTGACTGTAATGGGAGTAGTTACGCACCTCGACACGTGGCGCTGGCGGCCGACCTATTTGCGGTAGAAATGCATATTTCTTTATGGAAAATATATTGACTTTGATTGCCAATTTATCGTAATTCAGAGTTATGGAGAATGTTACATAGGTTAATACTGTTAAAATGATTAATCCTAAAGGTTACTTTCGTTGATATTTACCAAAATGATGTCGTGAAATGAAACTGCGGCGAGATGACAGTCCAGCTGACGTTCTGATATTGACTCTGATTGCCGATGTATCTTAATTTACGGAATAAAATAGTATGTTACATTGACTAATATTGTTAAAATGATTAATGCTAAAGGCTACATTTATTGATATGTGCCAAAATAACGTCGTGAAATGAAACTGCGGAGGATGGTGTTGTCCAACTGACGTTCCTTAATTGTGAGGAATAATAGTAATCGTTTTTATTATCATGGCATTTAGATACATAGCAGAACTTACTACAATACTTTTGTGTTCTGGTGTTAATATTGAGATTACGAGTCACTGTTCAATTATATTAAAAGTCTTCAAGCGCTGCTCTCAGGTAGGGGCTGGACAAAACAGAGAAGTCTTACATTTTCCATATTCGTTGTATGCATAACATAAATATTTTGACTCAAACATGTTTAAATTTTAATTTCAATATATATAGTTTGATTACATTTCATTCATTCACTAGAATATTAAATATCGGGAAAGTTGGCCGTGCTAAATTCAGACAGTGTTTACATGAAATGCAGTAGGGTGGAAAAAGTTGGCCGCGCGGCGTGCAGCTGTGAGCTGTGTGCTTGCATCCTGAAGATAGTGGGTTCGAACCCCACAGTCGGCAGCTCTGAAGATTGTTTTCCGTGGTTTCCATTTTTACATCAGGCTGTACCTTAAGGTCACGGCCGGTTCCTTCCCACTGCTAGCCCTTTCCTATTCCACCGGCGTCATAAGCCCTACCTGTGTCGGTGCGACGTAAGACAAATAGCGAAAAAAGCGGAAAAATTTTTAAAAAAAATTCAGTAAGAGAAAAGTATTTTGAGTAATAAATTGTAAACTGTTCTCTGCTCGATGATGATGATGCTTGTTGTCTAAAGTGGCCTAATATCTACGTCATCGGCCCCATTGCTCAGGTAACAACACTTCATGCATTGGCCTTACCGTCATAGCAGTAGTGATTCTTACTTGTCAATGTTTAAATGTTAAAGAGTTCAGATTATCTTGGATAAAAATGTGTTGTGTTGCTGTCATATGGCAAATACGACATCGCCTAAAGGATTACTGTATGAAAGAAAATTCATGGGTAAAAATACCTGATTAGCGTGATTAGCTGCCACTCCCGGAGGCCCGGGTTCGATTCCTGGCTCTGCCACGAAATTTCAAAAGTGGTGCGAAGGCTGGAATGGGGTCCACTCAGCATTGGGAGGTCAACTGTGTAGAAGGGGGTATCGATTCCCACCTCAGACATCCTCGAAGTGGTTTTCCATAGTTTCCCACTTCTCCTCCAAGCAAATGCCGGGATGGTAACTAACTTAAGGCCATGGCTGCTTCCTTCCCTCTTCCTTGTCTATACCTTCCAATTTTCCCATCCCCAACACCATGCCCCTGTTCAGCATAGAAATTGCGTCCGCCTGGGCGAGGTACTGGTCATTCTTCCCAGTTGTATCCCCAGTCCCGCAGTCTCACGCTCCAGGACACTACCCTTGAGGTGGTAGAGGTGGGATCCCTCACTGAGTCCAAGAGAAAAGCCAACCCTGGAGGGGTAAACAGAGTAAGAAAGAAAGAAAGAACGAAGGTAAATACCCGAAATAGAAACGGAAAACTAAGATGAGTGCTACCTGCTTTTAGCCACTCCGTAGTTTTGTCCTAGTCTACAGAGAATTCGTGAAATGATAGTGTCCCTTTGCTCTTTTTTTTTCCTGTTCGGAATACAAAAAAGGCACACAGCAATATATATTCGAATATTTCCTAACACAGATAAAGAAAAGCAAATCACTACACCATTAAAAAACGAATTAGCACAAAAATTAAAATCCTTGTTCAGGACGAATTTACAGCGAGAAATCACTTTGTTCTTGTTTCCGTAAAATTTCTGCTCGAAGTACAAAAATGTGCACAAGAATGTCACAAATTCCAACGTTTTGTAAACACAATTTAAAAAATATAATCACCACACTACACAATAAAAAATCAACTCACTAGCGCATAACTATCAGATCTCAATATCAAGCCAACAAGCACCTCATTGCGAACACATTGCCAACATTTACAACAGCAAAACCATATAAATAAAACTGGAAATGCAGCAATTTGCAGTATACAGCTTCCTGTCAGTGGGTAGTAGGCCAGCGCTGCAGCGCCATTACGGTAAAACTTTCCAATTACAGCTTTATGCTGGGCTTCACAAGCGATTGTCAAGGCCGGTATAAGGAGCGCAGCGAGGGATCCAGTCGGCCGTGACGAAAGATAGCAAATATTGTTCTAGATTTTATTAATCTTAAGATACGTACTGTAAAACAGGCAACTCCCTTGAGTTATAATACTGACCAGAAAGACTAGTAGAAAGAGCCAGCTGTACTTCAAGGTGGCTCAGTCAACTAGAAAATGAAACTCAGGAAAGTAAGGAATTTCAAGTTACCCAATTGCAACAGTCAAGTTTTAGGGAGGAAGGGGGTCTGAGATTGCTCTTGGTAAACTGTCAAAGTGTAGTAAATAAACAATTAAAATTCAGTATGTAACCGCTCTTTCGAGCGTACATAAATAAAAATAATAGAAATAGTATATAACATAATAATAATAATAATAAGGTAATACCAGTAGTAAATAATATAATACTTAATAATATGACAAAGGAAATAGTTGTAAATAAAGCAGTGGCAGAGTATTGACATCAAAACATAGAAGCGTGACGAGTATCTTTTAAATACGCAAAACTAAAGCAAATAAGTTATATGAAACACTACAGGCCTAAAGTGACAACTAAGACAGGATGTGGAACATGCGGGAAGCCCTTAACGAGGTACATGGAACGTATGACGTTATGGGGGAGAAAAGACTTATATGAAACACCCTCTAGCTCAATTATATTAAAAATAACAAATAACCAAAATTACATAACAGAGCTGCAGATACTTTACACACTTGACTAACGGAATGATTACAAAACCAAAACACAAATGAAAGGATAGTTGATTAAAAGACAGGAGAAAGACTTCAAATTACGAAAGCGAGAATCTAGGGCAAACTCAAGACACGTTGAATATTAAAACTTTGAAAATCACATTAACCAAGAAAATGCAGAAACGCAAAGGAACTAAATTAAATTAAATCAGAAAACATAGATAACATGAAAATAGCACTGAAATAACGCTTACCTCGGAAAGGCAGGAGTTCCCGAGGGTAGCCCTCAAGCGCGAACGCTCGCTAGGGCGGTCGGATGGAAAATGACGCCGAGCATACGCAAAATTTTTCCAAAGCCGGCAAGAAGACCGGATATGGCCCGATTACAATCAACCAATAAGAAACAATTTCCACTAGATTCTCGTTTGCCAATACATTCGCATAACCATATATGGTCATTTTCTGTCTACAGACGCTAGATAAATTACATCAGTATTTCAACATCCCTAACCGCGTGTGCGGTATAGGCTGTTCCAAATTAAATGTTACCAAATTACATCATGATATACGAATCACTTTATCACCCTTGCAATGTTAACAATCCAATCTTGAAGTTTTCTAAATTTACATTTTACTATTGCCTGAAAGAAAATTATTACACATATATTTCAGCTACATAAACAAATATTCCAGTAAAGTCCAGAGTTCTTTTTTCTTCATTTCTCAAAATATTACGAACAAAATAAAATCTTACAGTTATGTTAAATAAAAAAACTTTTACATTTTCAAACTCTAACTTCTTGCAACACACAACACACAACATCCAGTTCCAGTTCACTGTCCCACCACAGTTTACATACTCCTCCTCGCAAATAAAATAATAAAAAATAACAAATTTAAATGAACTTAAACGGGAGGATTAATGGAGATTAGAAGATTCATTCAACACCACAAATTGCACCACACCACACCTTTTTCTTCGTTCTCTTCAGGAACGTCCATACAAGCAAAAACAAGTAGAGCGTTGGTATCGCTGTCAAACGAAGGCGTTGACCGTGGCCGTTGCCAACGTCTCCATCCCTATTGCAGTCCAACCATAGCTCACTTACAGCCTCAGCACAGCCCACCAGCTTAGTGAACTGGCCCAAAACAGGCGAAGGTAATTGGCGCAGCACTGCAGACTGCCACCATCAAAACCACCTTCCAATTCCACCTTCATATATTAGTGGCCAATAGGTGCATTGCAGGCTCCCAAGCAGACACCCCAGGTTGGACAGAGTCCATGATATAGCAGTCACTGGAACATAAACTCAGCAGAAACTTGGAACTGAAGAAATTTAGGCCACTGGCCTGAACTATTGCTGACGTTAAGAGGAGCCTTGAGTTTCGCGGGTGGGTTTTTGTTTTTATTTTAGTAACAATAACAAGCCTCCTTCGGGAGGTCCCTCTTATAGTTCTTGGATACCCCAGCCCCCTTTGGCAAGTGTTATTTCAGAATTCAGGATAAGTTAAACAATTAAAAGAAAATCTGCCAGAGTTTACCTTAGTATCCAAAACGTTAAAAAAAATCCTTAGCTAAGCATATGAATAAAATTCTAATCTTAGCCCAAAAGACATTACATTAAATTATATCTAACATAATTATAAATAACCCTTCCCATTACAACTAAAGTGACTTAACTAAATTAAATATAGAACCCGAAAAATGCTGCGCACCAATTAATTAAAATTTGCTTACAACTAATTCCTTATAACTACCAAATTAAGTTACAGTGTGCATTCTTAATTACCCCACCTTAAGAAAAACCAGATAAAAGGAAGAATTTAAACTGTTGCAAGGGAACTCAAAACTGGGAAATAAGTACTAAATTACGTTGGCTTGCAACCACCTTCAATGAATTGAGGTTAGTAAGTCACTATTTATTTACCATGTCATGTACTCGTGAAATTTTTTACATAGATAAACTCACATTACGTTTTACGTGTCACACAATTAAGCCAGGAATACCAAATGAAAATCATATTACTTTATCAACAGAAACTCAAAAATGAAAAACCAAAGCAATGCAAGAGTGCACATGCAGACATCCAACTCACTGATATAAGAAATAAAAAAAAGGTACAAGTACAACCTTCATACCAGAGATTACCAGATAACCGCACGACACACAAAACTACCAAGCTTATCTGTCCTTCGACATACACCAAAACACCAAAACAAGTGCGACGATCCCTGAATCAGCATAACCAAAGAATGGTAAAAGGCACGGACGACCTCAATACTGACTCTCATCACACATCACAAAATACAGTACACACACAAACAAAACACCTGTGCGATGACACATCAAGAAGTACCCACAGAATAAAAGGACAGAACATCAGAACATGACCTCAAGTACCCTTCAACTTATCACACAACAATGAAACTCTTAATCTCTAAGTCTCAGTACACTCACACATGCCTACCCAAGGCACAATTATATTCAAAAATCGTAGGACAGATACAGCACAGCTACAAATTTAGAACCGTACTCAGTCTACAGAATCCCATACTTCTACAAATTGAGTACATAAATTTGGAAGACACGAACCCGTAATGCAAGAAATTTTTAATATTGATAAAATCGAACAAAAGGAAACAAGCAGAAACATTAACTGAATGGCTTAGCTAAATCACGATACCTTTAAAATTTCACTAGTGACAAATTTAAAATAACAGAAAGAAAATCTTGACAATCTGCCAACCTACTATGAATTTAACAATAATTTATGGCTCAGCATAAAGACACCGAAATGAACATTTGCAGAAAATCATCCTTGTATTCATTCTACAATAACAAGGGACATCATTTTCCATCTAGGCACCTAATACCAAGAAAAAGATTACGAGGAATCTCATACCAGATACACTAGATTTCGAACATGTCAGGAGCACAAGTGCAGATCCGTAACCCGTCAAATTTGCCCAAAATGAGCCTCAGCATTACCTGGTCTAAAGATATGGTGAACACGTGTCACCCTATGAGCCTATCCAAGTCCTCATAGAACCCTCCCTAGCAAATTTAGGAATACACGGGTAAATAAATATACGTGACAAGGAAACAGACACTTACACGATGGAAAAGCACCAAACAAACTAGGAAACTTTCGAAATTAGCAGCTAGTTGGGAAACAGTCCCCAAAATAGTCCCATACCTACTTGGAAACGAACCCACATCCAGCAAAAGACCAAAAATAACACAACATAATCGGAAATTTGAAGTTTATACTGAGCTACAACATGACGTAAACATTACTTTAGAAGATCACACACGTAGAATAGTACCAAATATAATATACCAGGCGACAAGAAACAAAATTTAGAAGATAATTTGCCGAAACATGAGATTTACAAACAGGAAAACACTCGAAGAAATATACAAAACTTTACAACATAACCTCAAAATTGTTGCCGAAAATTTATCAAAAGAGAAATTGGAAAAAAAAAAAAAAAAAACCTAAGGAAACTCCGTGCTAAAATTTAACCAGAACACAATGATCACTCTGACAATTCACACTACAATTTACGTGGTCTAGAAGGAAAACAAGCAGAACGCGACACTCGATAACTTAGGATGTAAGGTGTGTACACTTCGCAGTGGGTCAAACGCTCAGCTGTTTTCAACACACTTCAGCTGTTCAAGAGATAAACATGAATCCAAACACGGAAGTACAGAATCGAGACAATACACAGCACGATATCACGACGTAGTTTAAAACAACCGGAAATTACACAAATGTTACAATCGGAACATAAATGGAAGAAAACTAGACATAATCAAACATATTGAAATTTATCAAAGAAGACTTTCGGAACGTGAACACAGCACACGAAATGTGAAGATATCACTTTACTACAAAACACGTGGTCAAGCGAAACCTTTCCACACAAGAAAATTAATTAAAATTAACGAAACCAAAAGAAACTTGTCACAAATAGTGACGCACCATTTCCTCCAACCATTAATTACAAGTGAAACCCAGTAACACAAGACTGCACATCGTGGAACGAAAAACACGTGGTGAGATTAACTTGCGCAAGACTCATGAAAAACAAGAACCGGGAATTACGAATACACACGGAACTCTTACAACCGAAGCCTATATACAAACTTAAAAGATTTAAAATTAATTTTAGAAAAGTTAGCCGAGAATGATCATTGTAAGTCTTCGCTCCTTACATAACACGCTCTGATATCAAATGTTACTGCTATTCGGGACAATTACGGTTACCATAATAATAATAATAATAACAATAACAATAATATAGTAAATATAATAATAATAATAATAATAATAATAATAATAATAATGTAATACCAGTAGTAAATAATATAATACTTAATACTTAATAATATGACAAAGGAAATAGTTGTAAATAAAGCAGTGGCAGAGTATTGACATCAAAACATAGAAGCGTGACGAGTATCTTTTAAATACGCAAAACTAAAGCAAATAAGTTATATGAAACACTACAGGCCTAAAGTGACAACTAAGACAGGATGTGGAACGTGCGGGAAGCCCTTAACGAGGTACATGGAACGTATGACGTTATGGGGGAGAAAAGACTTATATGAAACACCCTCTAGCTCAATTATATTAAAAATAACAAATAACCAAAATTACATAACAGAGCTGCAGATACTTTACACACTTGACTAACGGAATGATTACAAAACCAAAACACAAATGAAAGGATAGTTGATTAAAAGACAGGAGAAAGACTTTAAATTACGAAAGCGAGAATCTAGGGCAAACTCAAGACACGTTGAATATTAAAACTTTGAAAATCACATTAACCAAGAAAATGCAGAAACGCAAAGGAACTAAATTAAATTAAATCAGAAAACATAGATAATAACATGAAAATAGCACTGAAATAACGCTTACCTCGGAAAGGCAGGAGTTTCCGAGAGTAGCCCTCGAGCGCGAACGCTCGCTAGGGCGGTCGGATGGAAAATGACGCCGAGCATACGCAAAATTTTTCCAAAGCCGGCAGGAAGACCGGATATGGCCCGATTACAATCAACCAATAAGAAACAATTTCCACTAGATTCTCGTTTGCCAATACATTCGCATAACCATATATGGTCATTTTCTGTCTACAGACGCTAGATAAATTACATCAGTATTTCAACATCCCTAACCGCGTGTGCGGTATAGGCTGTTCCAAATTAAATGTTACCAAATTACATCATGATATACGAATCACTTTATCACCCTTGCAATGTTAACAATCCAATCTTGAAGTTTTCTAAATTTACATTTTACTATTGCCTGAAAGAAAATTATTACACATATATTTCAGCTACATAAACAAATATTCCAGCAAAGTCCAGAGTTCTTTTTTCTTCATTTCTCAAAATATTACGAACAAAATAAAATCTTACAGTTATGTTAAATAAAAAAACTTTTACATTTTCAAACTCTAACTTCTTGCAACACACAACACACAACATCCAGTTCCAGTTCACTGTCCCACCACAGCTTACACAGAACATTAATGGAATCTTATGAGACTGATGTGGTGATAGGAGTGGAATCGTGGTTGAGAGAAGGGGTGTGTAATAGAGAAGTATTTCCAGAAGGATATACAGTCTATCGTAGAGACCGAGGAGATAAAAGGGAGGGGGGTTGTTTATTCTGGTGAAGGAAACTTATTGTTCACATGAATGGTTTACCGATGAAGGGATGAAATATTAGGGATAAAATTAGTTTGTGATAATATGAAGGAGGTGGGAATTATAGGAACATACAGGCCTGGAAGAGAGGAAAGAAACATGGAAATTTTTGAGATAATAATAATTATACTCATAAAAACAATAATGATATGGTGGTAATTGGGGGAGATCTAAATTTGTCTGAAGTTGAATGGAATGGAGCTGCAAGTGAAGCCCATGAACAGAAACTGGCAAATAAGTTAATTTGAGAGGGAGGATTTACACAAGTAGTACAAGAACCGACTCGTCTCAATAACTTACTAGATGTATTCTTGGTTAAACCATGGGAAATTGTTGATAAAACTGAGGTAATTGAAGGAATAGGAGACCATAAGGCTGTAATAATGGATGTAGGACTCGTACCAAAAAGGCTTAATAAGAGGGTTACAGAAGACAAGAAATTGTACTGAAAAACTAAAGTTAATGAATTTGGGACTTACCTTAAATCACAGTTCAGTTGTTAGATAAGTGAAGGGAGTAATGTGGATACACTTTGGGCTAAATTTAAAGGAATCATTTGGGAAGGAGAGAAGAGATTCGTACCTGTGAAGAAGGGTAAAATGACCTCAGACCCTGTTTATTATACAAGGGAAATAAGAAAATTAAAAAGAAAATGTAGAATAGTAAACAAGAAAATCAAAGAGGGTAGGGAGAGTAAAGAAACTAGAAAACAGCTAATGAGGGAACTGAATAGAGTGAAAAAGGAAGCAAAAGAGAATTATATGAATGGCTTACTTCAAGAGGGTAATGAACACAAAGGGAAATGGAAAAAGCTGCATTCATATATCAGGAATCAAAAAGGAAAAGGAATCCAAATTCCTACAATGGTGGGAGAAGGGGGTGAACACTATTTAACAGATACTGAGAAAGCAAACCTATTTAGTAGGGAATTCAGAGATTCAGTATATGATTGTCAGGAGTTGGAAACCGAAACAGAAGATACAGAGGGAGAGACACAGATTGCATAGCCATAGATCTTTCCAAAGCCTTTGATAGAGTGGAAGCAGAATCGACATTTCAGGTAGTGAAATACGAGTTTTGGTAGCAAACACAGCACATGATCTTCACAGCACCCCAACTGCGATGACTTCACTTTAATAACATCTAATTTATCCAAGCACTTGAAGAAAGTATCGCCCCATAAACTATCCATACACGATAGCTTTTCTGCCAACATTTTCCACTCCCAACAACACATTATAAACACTTTCCAACGCATACGTGAGATGTGGCGCTTTGCATTGAGCCTTAATCTTTAATTAGTGTTAGGGAAGCAGGCACACTATCAGTCGGTTTGCCGAAAAGGAAAGGACGACATAAATCATACTGAATCACTTTTCAAATATTCATCACTACGTATCCAACTAAATGATCACTAAGTACTCTTTGTTACAATTCCGCCCACTTAACTCAGGTAAACTGTTTTCCCAGTCTGGTATTTTAATGTCATTTTCGATCTTCACAATTTTTTCCCTGATTTCATCTACCGCTTGTGTCTTCACTGCACGATTTTTACTTTCAATTTCTCTTGCAAGAATATGCATTTGATTAACAAGAGACATCAATGGGGATTCAGCTCTGTACTCACAGTTTCCACCAGACGATAAGGCAAGTTTAGACGGTACGAAAATAGACTGCAACGTGTGTAAATGTAGAAAGTCAATAGTGGACGGATGATCATCACAACTCAGTGATTGCAGGATACCAAAATTGCATTCTAGGGGATCTTGATTAAATTTTCCTGTCAAAACATAGCTGTAATTGTGTTCCCACAAATATTCAGATACTTCTAAGGTACTTTCCACGGTAAGGATTTCAGTGTCCTTTGTGAAGCGAATGAATTTTGAGTATCTCTGAGAACATTCTGCCATTTAATTAATGTTTCATGTGCCTGTGATCCTTTATACAGTGCTTGAGTGGGAATAGACAAATTTAATGCGTCAGTTTAAATCGCTTGTGAAAATTTCAGTTTGTTTACTGTCTTCTAAACCCTGTGTTTTAATACCCCGATAGAATGCTATACCATTAGCGACTGATCTACTGAATAGTTGAAATGCCAGTCTTACATTCATTCGCTGAAACGAATTAGGATCCAAGTGGGCAGAGGTCAGTTTGTAGCAAACTTTCAATCCGGAAAATTCAGGAGAAGTCACATTCGTAAACTTTTCTGTAGAATGAATAATCAATAATATTGTCATTATAATTAACTTGTCCTTTGTCATGAAAATGATTTCTTACACATTTAAATATATGTGGCGCATCTGAAAATGCCCATAATTTTCTGTTGGAGTCAGCTGGATTGGAAATATAACACTTCAGATTCTTTGTTACCAGATATTCGTAAGCATTTCCACAACTTTTTATTCGACTGGCTACCATCCGATGTGAAACCAATAATTCGGACACCTACTTGCTCTAATTGTATGATGATTTGAATGAGAATGTTTGCAATTATATCACCAGGGGTGGCGTTCCGGCTAGCATATATCGCTATGGGTTGTATCCAGTTATATAGAAACAGAACAAACATAAAACCTAGAGCATGATTTGCCAACTGACCCTTGCTTTTATCTTCAGTAAATTTTCCCAAATCAACAAAACCATTCAGTTGCAACGATTCTGAGTTAAAGCGAATTTCTTCTCGTAACTTCACCTCGTCATGTTCCTCCTTTCCATTAAAAAAATCTGCTATGGCAGCGGTAGCATGCTCATTTATGCCATACGAACATTTTAGGCCCTTCACCAAATTTCTCAAGTGAGATTCAGAAGGCAAAGGCAGCAAGTCATGATTTAAACAGTGCCGATAACTCTTGGGAGACTTTATTTTTAAAAGAAGTGCATCAAGAAGAAATTCATCACTATATCTCATTCCTTTTTTTACTTTTCGCTTGACATTTCTTTAACATTGTATAGACTATAATTATCTGTTTTTTGCTGGGAGAACCGAATTGTTTTGACTCGGTGAAATTTCTTTGATTTTATATCAGAAATGTCTTTTTCAAGCAAATGTAACTTAGCTTTAGCGATATTGAGTTGATTTTGCGTTCTAATGAAATTACGTTTCTGATTCTTCAATCTCCTCTTTAATAGCACAATTGTTTTCCTAGCATCTGCGTCATTAGAGCTATCTTCAACTACTGAGCATACAGGTTGATCACTATCACTGATATTTACGATCTGTTCAGGGCTTTTATTAGAGAAATCTCTTTGTGTGGATTGCCTATTCATGGGGGAGTTGCGTTTCTTAACTGCCTTAGAAATGTACTTGGGTAGATGAAGAAATATGTGAGGAAATGCTTCTGGTTTTAATTTCCAGCGCTGTCTTGGTATCTCTACTCTTTCACCATTCACCGTAAACGAGTCTGCTTTCACTAGAAAGTCATCGCAAAAATGAGTCACAAACGAAACAGTTATGTGTTAATTTTCGGTCTTTTCTATGGATAGCCTTCTCCCATTTCAGTAAAACACCACACTCTTTAGGGGGCCGAAAGAAATGCCTACCTGAAGACAATCATATCCAGATCTGCAGCCGGGTACAAAACACGAGGGCATGATGTGATAGTTTCCTCCTGCACTGATATACGTTGCCTCATAGCACAATAGCGACAAAGACCGAGGTATTTAAAACGTAACACTTCTCACACAATTCAATCGTGAATACACTAATAATGCAAACTGTCGAAACATCTCTGACAGCGACAATAATGAGCAATAAAAATTACTACATCTGAAGGCAAATATAACGCGGCCTAATGGCCAAGGGTCTCTGTTGACATCGCAGTCGCCTATGCTGCCACCAAGCGGGTGTCCCACCAACCTCTTGAGCTGTCTTACGGGCGAACGGAGATGATGTCGCACTTCCTCTTCGATACGCTATGATATAACTTTGAAAGCATGGCATCTATAGGAAATATACAGAACAGAAATATGAAAACGGCTTTCCCCTTCTCGATTGGTAGTTTCATTACAGTGAATGATCATTTTTCTATTTCTCACAGCTTCTTTCACTTTCACTTCCTCTTCATATTTGCTTTAGCAAGTGGGGTGTACTTTTGCCATTAAGTATTTGCCTATGGAGGGTCACCAGCCCCTGTAGAATGTAGCATGCCTGCTTCTTACCCAGAAGTCCTGGGTTCAGTTCTGCCAGATTACGGATTTTTACCTGGTTTTGAGGGCTGATTCGAGGTCTAATCAGCCTACGTGATTAGGATTACAATTGAGGAACTATCTGTGAGATAGCAGTCCCAGTTTAGAAAGGGAAAAATAATCTTGTAGTCTGCAGGCCTTCAGGCGATCCAGCGGTCACTTGGTAGCCGTTGCCCTTCTGGGCTGTTGTGCCTTGGCGTAACCCTCAATTTATTTCTGAACGTGCTTGCCTCTCCAGCTCCATTTTAAAATTTAATTGCAGAGGGATGAGTGACTGTACAAACATACGGGCAGCATATTTATAATGAACAAATAAAACAAATACAAAATAAATATAATACAATAGCTCTTCACGAAAATGAGATATCCATAATGGCCCTACAGGAAACAAGGTACCCAGATGAAGAGATTTCTGAATCCGAAAGCTACTGATTTTTCAAGAGCAAAGCGCAAAGAGGAATCCTCAATGGAGCTGTGATGCTTGGAACTGCGTTTGCTGTTAGAACCAAGATCCTTAAATCGGTTGCAAATTTCGAACCTGTGAATGACAGATTGTCTATTCTCACAATTAAATGCGCGAACAAAACCTACGCCCTAGTTAACGCACATGCTCCTACAAACAATAAGAACAAGTCTGATCCAGACGAAGTTGATAATTTCTGGGACCTACTGGATGAAAAATTAAACAAAATCCCCAAACACCGTGTCAAGCTTCTTTTGGGTGACTTCAGTGCCCAACTGGGTCGTGAACAGAAGTACAAGAAAGTTATAGGAAATTACCCTGCTCACAAAAGAACCAATCCCAACGGCAAAAGACTGGTGTCCATTTGCGAAAATCACAACCTGCAGGTCATGTCGACCCACTTTCGCCATCTACCCAGAAAGCAAATGACTTGGCGTTCTCCCATCCAAGCTCTCGGAGAGTTCCAAATTTATCATGTTGCAATCTTCAGGAGAAACAGCCCTGAGATTATGAATGTCAAGGTAAAGAAAGGCATCAGTGTGGCCTCAGATCGTTATATGTCTCTTATCAAATTCAAACCAATTCCCGCAAACCAAGGAAGACAACCAAACAGATCACACGCTTCGACAATGATAAACTTCGGCAAAAGGTCGAAGAGTTCCAGGAGAAGGCTAGACCAAATGACTGTGACTTTAACAATGCCAAAAGTCTCCTTGTTGAGGCCGCCAAAGACGTTGCAGAAATCAGGAGAAGCAAAAAGCATGCCTGGTGGAATGGTGCCTGCGAATCAGTCCTCCAAGAAAGACTCAATGCGTGGAAACAGTACTACTCTACGAAATCAGAAAATGATTGGGGAACCTACAAAACCCAATGTGCCCAAGCAGCTAGGGTGTTCAGAACCGAGAAACGTAAATACGAAAAATTTCTCATTGAAAATATAGAACAAAACTTTAGGAAGAATGAAAGCAGAGAGTACTACAGAGCTTTCAAATGCAAACTCACTGGCTATAAATCACCATCTCTATGCTTTGAGCGAAAGGACAGCACACTGGCGACGTCAAATGAAGAAAATTGCAGCATTCTGGCAGATTACTTCAAGAATTTACTTAATTGCTCTAAACCGCAAAGCACCATTGAGACCAAGGAACCCTTACTTAGGTACCCAGATTCCAGACCACCCGACAGAGATGAAATCAAGCGCCACATTGCCCGTCTCAAAAATAACAGAGCACCGGGGGGAAGACTCAGTAGTAGCAGAGCTATGGAAATATGCCCCAGAGGAATCACTTGATATCTTGCAAAAGCAAATAGAAGAAATTTGGAACAAGGAGACCCTACCCGAAGATTGATAATAGCTTTGATCCATCCATTACACAAAAAAGGCAGCATGAAGAACATCAACAACTACAGAGGAATATCTTTGCTACCCGTGACTTACAAAATTCTATCACTTCCCATCCTGGAGCGTTTGAAAGCACAAGTCGAACATCAAATAGGGGAATACCAAGGAGGGTTCAGAAAAGGTCGCTCAACAGCTGAACAGATCCAAAATCTCAAAACGATCATCAGATATTGTACACTAAGGTCCAAGCAGTATGTGTCTGTCTTTGTGGACTTTAAGAAAGCGTACGACTCCATTGACCAGGAAGTCCTGCTAAACATCTTAAATGAATTTGGAGTTGATTTGAAACTGCTGGCATTAATTAGAGCCACCCTGACCGATACAAAATCCAAGGTGAAGTTCCACGGATGTCTCTCGCATTCCTTTGACATCAAAACAGGAGTCCGACAAGGTGATGGGCTATCCCCGATACTCTTCAACTGTGTTCTTGAAATGATCATCAGAACCTGGCGGGTGAGATTACAGGAAACCAACTACAGTCCATTGAGAATAGGAACCAAATCCAAGGGGATCGCAACAGACTGCTTAGCATTTGCCGATGATATTGCTGTTTTCTCAAACGATATAGAAACCGCTAGAGCTCAAGTTGAAATTTTAAAGGAAATTGCCGAACAAACTGGTTTGCAGATATCGTTTGAGAAAACAGAAGTAATGACTAACATCAAAGAGGCTCCACGAAAACTCCATACAAAATACGGGGACATCACCCAAGTAGACAAATTCAAATACCTGGGTGAGATCATAATGAAAAATGGACTGGATAAAGAAGCACTTCAGGAGCGAGTACGCAAACTGGAAATAGCCTAACAAACATCCTGCACAATCTACAACAAAAAATGCCTTTCCCACAACACCAAGATATGTCACTATGAAACAGTTCTGAAGCCAGTAGTTCTATATGCAGCTGAAACCCTGTCTCTAAATGCCAACAAAGGACTCCTTGAAGAACTGGAGAAAAGAGAACGCAAAATTGTGAGAGGAATCTTGGGATCAAAGTACAGAAATGGAATCCATCAAAAGAGATCCAACAAGGAAGTCTACAGCAAAATAGAGAAAATTACAGACACAATCAGAAAGACGGGCACGATTTTACGGTCATCTGAAAAGAATGACTTAAGAAAGTTAACTAAAGAAATCTTTCACTTTTTTGATTCAAACCCCAAAACCACAATTCCCTGGTTTAGAAATACCAAAGAAGACCTGCAAATGCTACATATCTCAGCTGAAGACTCCCTTAACAGAGATCTCTTCCGCAAGAAAATATTGACGAACGGGCTAAACCGAGACGAGCAACCGAAGAGAAGACATGGTGCCCCTTGGACAGAGGAGCGTAAGCAGGCCCACTCACAAAGAATGAGGGAAATTTGGGCTCTAAAGAAGGCCAAGTTCAGTGTCAAATGCAACAAGTCTTAACGTGGTCCTTGATGGCCCCAGCGAATTATATATATATACATACATACAAGTATAATAGAATACTCAGTGCAATGTTTAGCATTTATAACCCTGAAATTATCTCAGATATTCACATTTCACAGATAATTGTACTTTGTGTGGAACTATTCAAAACTCGCCAGATTGTAATCCAGGCTTTCTTGTAGATGCATTATTTTAACTCATTCGTACGAGTCACGCGATTCACCAAGCTGTCTCGGCAGAGGGTTAACTAACACTGTATTAACCCTCGCAGGAAACGGCTGCCGTATCAGTCAAGGAGGCAGTGACTAGAAATCAGATTATGAACACACTTCTTGCATGGTTCATCGTTTTCTTCCTCAGTTCTGTTGTAGATATTATTCTTTTATGATCGTGATAGAAGTGATTGCAGTGATTGATAGAACTGATTGCAGAGATCGAAAAATGGAAGTAGTTCAGAGGAGAAATAGGGGCAAGAGTTTTCATTCTTTTTGAAAAAATCTTACTTATTGAATTAGCCACAAAGTACAGGAAGAATAATTTAAGTGTTCAGACTTCTCCTCGCATGCCATGGGAAGTCCTGAGCTAACGCCTTATGGCTTCTGTCAACACTGACGAGATAAGTGTTCACTGCCAGCGCGCAGCTGTTTAGCACTCTGTCCCTCAGTTCGCTGGGACTTTTAAGGTGTGTTGTGAGGTTATTGTCATGATGGTTAAATACACTATAGAGGAAAGAATATTTTTGGTCGAGCGTTGTTTGCAAAAGAAGAAGAAACCAGTTAAAAGGTGCCTTCGAAAATTCTATATACAATTTCCTGGTGCGACAGTACCATCAAAACGTTACGTGCATCAGCTCGTTTACAAGTGGCGTAGTACTGGTTACGTAAGCAATAAGAAAAAGAAGCGAAGGAGAACAGCTCTCACACGGGAGAGGTTAGAAGATATACGGGCAAGACTCCAGATCAGTCCACATAAGCCGCTTCAGAGAGTAGCTCAGGAAAGTGGTATTTCACCTTCAGCACGTAATGCAACAAAATTGTTACATTTACGATCTTATCGGACTCATTCAGTCCATAACATACTGCCTACAGATTTCAATGCAAGAATACGATTTTGCAGTTGGCTAATGAATAGTGTCTACGACGGTATTGTGGATCCAAACTTTCTTTTTATGAGCAACGAAGCCTGGTTTCATTTGAATGGGTATGTCAGTTCACAGAAAAATAGAATCTGGGATACAGACAATCCGCACATTTTACAGCAGAGACCTCTGCACGATGTTAAGGTGGGTGTGTGGTGCGCTATCAGTGCCAGGCGAATTATTGGTCCGATGCTTTTTCAGGACACGATTACTTCTGATTGTTATATTCACAACATTCTGGAACCATTTTTTGCTGAACTGACTGAAGAGAAAAGGTACGGCTATTTCCAGCAGGATAGTGCAACGGCCCATACGGCACGTAGCTCTATGCGACGGTTACGGGAAATGTTCGATGATGATCAGATCATCAGTAAAGGATTATGGCCCTCTCATTCGCCTGATTTAAGCACATGCTATGTTTATGTATGGGGAAATCTTAAAGGAAAAGTTTACAGGAATAATCCTTGAACTGCAGAAGAATTAAAAATTGAAATTAGGAACATTGTACGTTTTATCGGTGTCCATGAACTACAAAGTGTGTTTCGAAATCTCATTACAAGATGTGAAGCTTGCATTGCAGCTGAAGGAGATTTTCAGCATCGTCTGTAAATACTGGTGAGTTCAGTTTAATTTCCTAGTTGATTTATTTATTTGTTTATTCTTTTGCTTATTTGTCCAGAGCATCTATGTAGCCAGCGAGTTCAGTTTTGTTTAGTTTCTATAGGCGTAATCATGCTGCTTCTTTGAGCCGACTATGCCTGCTTGTCATGGCGGGCACTGCGCTCGCTGTCTCCGCTTCCCAGCGCGTCTAATCCTCAGCACTCCGCTCTGAACTTTCAAATTAATCACCCTGTACCAAAGCATTATAGAATGCAAGAAGACTGATGGTGTAAAATTAAAAGAAAAGGACTCTTGGGAAAAAGTAACAGGGGAATTTAATAGCAATGCCCATGTTGCAGGCCATCTTACAACTATACAATGAATTTTGATGTTAGAATCGCTGATTACTTCAAGACAATTGACAGAAAAATAACCCTTGGTGTCTCCGACCATTATATGAAATGACCCTGTAGTATGAAACCTCAATGCAATCAATACCTTTAGTATAGGAGAGAGCGGCCTGTTCCAGTCAGTTGTGTATTGTAACATCTCGCGACTTTATTGACGACAGTTTTTGACAGTCTTTACCTCTTCAGAAATTGTTCCTCAGATTTTGAAAGTATTTCTGTCATTATAGGCATATTTGTTATTAACACCATTTAACAAATATAAAGCAACTCTGCATCAAACGCATGATTTACGGTGGCCATCTTGCTTTTAACCTCGAGTTAACAGTTTAACCCAGGTGAAATGAGGGGTTAACTTTTCTCTGGCCTTAACCTAGAGTTAAAATTAACTCTCCTTGATGACACAGAATGAATAGTCAAATTCAGAGTTAAAACTGTATAACTTGTGGTTAAGGTTTAAACCATGTTGATGAAACTGGCCCTTACGGGCATAACCTTCTGAACGTTTACATAGGCATACCAGTTCTTTCAAGGTTATAAACTTCATTATTAGTTCTGTATTGAATTAAGATTACATATAAAATACAAAGTTTGTTCCATCTATTCAATACTATACAGCAATTGCAATGTTTATAAACACATTACAACATATTAACAAGGTACTAGTTTCGACCCTATATGGGTCATCATCAGCCTAACTAAGATACTTATGGACATGCCGAAGTGCTAAGACGGAATTACATTGTTGAAATGAGATTTAAGAGAATGAACTGTGTATGTGTTATACATATAAAATGATGGATTGATGAACTGTTACAGATGAAATAATGTTGTGCTTGTCAGTGACAAATAAAATTTTAAGATTTACGTCAAATACAATTAGACTAAGAATAGATATCATTTAATTACTACAGTGATGAATAAAATATGCCCTTGTTGTAGAATACTCTAAAATTGCACTTTAAAAACGTAATATGCTGGTTGAATGAAAGTCCAAATGCTTCTATTGAGTTGTAGAATTCCGAGTGAGTCTTCAGGTGGAGAATTAAAAGTTGAACATTGGTGCAGAGGGTATCCGTCTTGCTTCAGGTCCACTATATCTAATACATAAGTTAAATGTCGATAAAACTATACGACATTCTTGTAATATATTGAATTCTTGCTGCACGGAATATTCCCAATCGAAGTTGGAAGGTTCTATTGGTTCCAACTTGGATTGGGAATATTCCGTACAGCAAGAATTCATTGTATTACAAGAATCATCATTTCCCAACTCCAGTTTCCCGGGTGTGGTGTATATTAAAAGAATGTCGTATAGTTTTATCGACATTTAACTTATGTATTAAATATATCGGACCTCAAGCAAGACAGATACCCTCGGCACCAATGTTCAACTTTTAATTCTCCACCTGAAGACTCACTCCGAATTGTAGAACTCGATAGAAACATTTGGACTTGCATTCAACCAGCATATTATGTTTTTAAAGTGCAAGTTTAGAGTATTCACCAACAAGGGCATATTTTATTTGTCACTGACAAGCACAACATTATTTCATCTGTAACAGTTCATCAATCCATCATTTTATATGTACAACACATACACAGTTCATTCTCTTAAATCTCATTTCAACAATGTAATTCTGTCTTAGGACTTTGGCATGTCCATAAGTATCTTTGTTAGGCTGATGATGACCCATATAGGGTTGAAACTAGTACCTTGTTAATATATTGTAATGTGTTTATAAACATTGCAATTGCTGTATAGTATTGAATAGGTGGAACAAACTTTGTATTTCATATGATACCAGTTATTTTGTGCAGTTTCCATATCATTTTCTCGTTATCGGATTCTTCATTACTGAATTCACTAACATAATCTTATTCTGCTATAACTTTATTGCCTCTTCATTCAAAATTCTTCCCACTATTGTTCACATCATCACTTTTGTCTAAAAGTTTCGCTAATTACTTCTCATGCTTCTCGAACAATGCCATGTTGCTAAGCAATGTCTGTTTACAAATTTGCATGGTCTTTAAAGAATCCACAAAGTCTGATTTCAAAGAGATTATAGCAGTACAGGGCTTCAAATTGTGTTCAAAAGATGACAGTAGCGTACTGTATCAGTTATTAATGAATGTGTAACACGACAGAGGAGTTATTCACAGAAGAAAATCTCTTCTGGCATTGTCCAACATAGGATCTGTGCGGGACTATTTTGTTGTCCGGTATGGTCCACCGTGTGAGTTCAAAGGGTTAATACAGTAATATTAATGTTTTTACATCCCAGTGGTGACTTTTACGGTTTTTGAAGACTCCAAGGTGCCAGAATTTTGTCCCACAAGAGTTATTTTACGAGCCGGTAAATTACCTACATGGGGCACACTTATTTGAGCACAATCAATCAATACTGATCTGCATTTAGGGCAGTCGCCCAGGTGGCAGATTCCCTGTCTGTTGCTTTCCTAGCCTTTTCCTAAACGATTTCAAAGGAATTGGAAATTTATTGAACATCTCCCTTGGTAAGTTATTCCAATCCCTAACCCCCCTTCCTATAAATGAATATTTGCCCCAGTTTGTCCTCTTGAATTCCAACTTTATCTTCATATTGTGATCTTTCCTACTTTTATAAACGCCATTCAAACTTATTCGTCTACTAATGTCATTCCACGCCATCTCTCCGCTGACATCTCAGAACATACCACTTAGTCGAGCAGCTCCTTTTCTTTCTCTCAATTCTTCCCAACCCAAACATTGCAACATTTTTGTAACGCTACTCTTTTTGTCAGAAATCACCCAGAACAAATCGAGCTGCTTTTCTTTGGATTTTTTTCCAGTTCTTGAATCAGGTAATCCTGGTGAGGGTCCCATACACTGGAACCATACTCTAGTTGGGGTCTTACCAGAGATTTATATGCACTCTCCTTTACATCCTTACTACAACCCCTAAACACCCTCATAACCATGTGCAGAGATCTGTACCCTTTATTTACAATCCCATTTATGTGATTACCCCAATGAAGATCTTTCCTTATATTAACACCTAGATACTTACAATGATCCCCAAAAGGAACTTTCACCCCATCAACGCAGTAATCAAAACTGAGAGGACTTTTCCTATTTGTGAAACTCACAACCTGACTTTTAACCCCGTTTATCAACATACCATTGCCTGCTGTCCATCTCACAACATTTTCGAAGTCACGTTGCAGTTGCTCACAATCTTGCAACTTATTTATCACTCTATAGAGAATATCATCCGCAAAAAGCCTTACCTTCGATTCCACTCCTTTACTCAAATCATTTATATATATATAAGAAAACCTAAAGGTCCGATAATACTGCCTTGAGGAATTCCCCTCTTAATTATTACAGGGTCAGATAAAGCTTCACCTACTCTAATTCTCTGAGATCTATTTTCTAGAAATATAGCAACCCATTCAGTCACTATTTTGTCTAGTCCAATTGCACTCATTTTTGCCAGTAGTCTCCCATGATCCACCCTATCAAATGCTTTAGACAGGTCAATCGCGATACAGTCCATTTGACCTCCAGAATCCAAGATATCTGCTATATCTTGCTGGAATCCTACAAGTTGAGCTTCAGTGGAATAACCTTTCCTAAAACCGAATTGCCTTCTATTGAACCAGTTATTAATTTCACAAACATGTCTAATATAATCAGAAAGAATGCCTTCCCAAAGCTTACATACAATGCATGTCAAACTTGCTGGCCTGTAATTTTCAGCTTTATGTCTGTCACCCTTTCCTTTATACACAGGGGCTACTATAGCAACTCTCCATTCATCTGGTATAGCTCCTCCGACCAAACAATAATCAAATAAGTACTTCAGATATGGTACTATATCCCAACCCATTGTCTTTAGTATATCCCCAGAAATCTGATCAATTCCAGCCGCTTTTCTAGTTTTCAACTTTTGTATCCTATTGTAAATGTCATTATCATATGTAAATTTTATTCCTTCTTTGGCCTTAGTCTCCTCCTCTATCTCAACATTATCCTTGTAACCAGCAATCTTTACATACTGCTGACTGAATAGTTCTGCCTTTTGAAGATCCTCACATACACACTCCCCTTGTTCATTAATTATTCCTGGAATGTCCTTCTTGGAACCTGTTTCTGCCTTAAAATATCTATACATACCCTTGCATTTTTCACTAAAATTTGTATGACTGCCAATTATGCTTGCCTTCATGTTATCCTTAGCTGCCTTCTTTGCTAGATTCAATTTTCTAGTAAGTTCCTTCAATTTCTCCTTAGTTCCACAGCCATTTCTAACTATTTCTTTCCAGTCTGCACCTCCTTCTTAGTCACTTTATTTCTCTATTATAATAAGGTGGGTCTTTACCATTCCTTACCACCCTTAAAGGTACAAACCTGTTTTCGCATTCCTCAACAATTTCTTTAAACCCATCGCAGAATCTGTTTACATTTTTTATTTACCATTTTCCACCGATCATAGTTACTTTTTAGAAACTGCCTCTTGCCTGCTTTATCAGCCATATGGTACTGCCTAACAGTCCTACTTTTAAGACCTTCCTTTCTATCATATTTATTTTTAACTACCACAAAAACAGCTTCATGATCACTAATACCATCTATTACTTCAGTTTCCATATCCCTTTCAGACCTGAAAGAAAACTGGAGGTGTGAATTTTTGTTTGAATGTCAAAAACTGACTAAAATGCTCCTCAATACACATATTGATAGTTTATTTTACAAAGTAAAAACTAACATCCGAAAAAAAAGGACCTACACAATTGTGCGTATCAAAATTCAAAACCTCGTATCACATACGATGATGTATCTTCAAAATTTACGTTTACGAAACAAAGTACACACTTTATTGAATATATTCCGGTGTTCAGTAAAGCTTTTAGATTAATATAAACGCAATAAATAAATACTTACTTTTGGCACTACTGCTGCTACCCACCATCTCGCCGATCAACTCTGCTTTTTAAACTCTTCTTCCTTTGCCCTGGCGGTCAAGAGCATACTAAAAACAATTGAACTACACGCCACGTGTCCCGCACAATCACTGCAGTCCGGTCTAGTGCCGAAAAAACATCAAATACGGTCAGGGATAAAGAAAATACGAACCCGCACAATTGTGCGTACGCGGTCTGAAAGGGCTATAGAGCTCATCTGGCTTTATCAGCACGACATCCAGGATACTTTTCCCTCTGGTTGGTTCCATCACTTTCTGAATCAGCTGTCCTTCCCATATTAACTTATTTGCCATTTGTTGGTCATGCTTCCTGTCGTTCGCATTTCCTTCCCAATTGACATCTGGCAAATTCAGATCTCCCGCTACAATCACATTTCTTTCCATGTCGTTTCCCACATAGCTGACTATCCTATCAAATAATTCCGAATCCGCGTCAGTGCTACCCTTTCCCGATCTGTACACTCCAAATGTATCAAGTTACCTATTATCTTTAGAAATGAGCCTTAGACCTAGAATTTCATGTGTCTCATCTTTAACTTTTTCATAGCTTACAAATTCTTCTTTCACCAGAATGAACACTCCCCCTCCCACCCTTCCTATCCTATCTCTATGATACACACTCCAGTGCCGTGAGAAAATTTCTGCATCCATTATATCATTTCTCAGCCATGATTCAACTCCTATTACAATATCTGGTAAATATATATCTATTAAATTACTTAATTCTATTCCTTTCCTAACAATACTTCTACAGTTCAACACTAACAATTTTATGTCATCCCTACTTGATTTCCAGTTCCCTGTTCCCTTATCACCGCTCCCCAGGCCATTCAGTTTCCCTGAATGTACCTCCCTATTACCCTATTACCTTCAAATACCTATGGACTGAGCCAAGATCGAGTCTGCCTACCTGGACTCAAAAGGCCAGGGCCTTAACCTTCCAGAGTTACTCAACCCAGTGGTTTATTTACAGTAGGCCTATAAATTGTCATATTTTACAATAAAGACTTACGTACTTGTTCATCCATTCCCTCGTACCAGTGTTATCCAGTTTCTCTAGAGGAATATTGGTTTGCATGAATGCTTTTGTTGTCCATTACAAATTGCTGTATCAATTTTCAACTTCTTTACGATGTGTAGAGTATAGATCATCTGCTGCTGAGAATTACGTTCATTTGCTTCATTCTTTTTATGCATTTCAGATTCCCCACAGTGTTTATCGTACGTCTTTTCATTCCCCATAATGAGACCATTAGGGTATTTACACATTGGGATCTTCCTTGCAGCATTTAATACTGTTGTGTTCCCCAACTTTTGAGCAAACTGTTATGACTTCAGTTTCTATCATTTTTACACTGAAATGCAGGACATATGCTGATAAAGTTTCACCAGTAGTGAACTCGCACTGCCTAAGAGTATAATGCGCACTGCTGTATCTTCAATCACAATACCACTTGCTGTAATCGATAACAGACATTGTTATCGATTGCCTTAGATATTGCAGAACTGAATACACATACTTCTGGTACACAGTGCGCATCACTTCATGTGCGTTTATGTAGAGAATACAACGCCACAGGCATCTGAGAAAACTACCATAGTCACGCTCTCGGAAGCATTTAAATGTTTCTTGGAGAGCTCTTTTGATATTCCCTATTTTTGTAAAAAAGGAAAAAAGGGACGGGAGTTATATTTTGTGATTATTTGTACAATTCATGCAATGGATTAGTTTGACATTTTGATTTTGCTAAAGTATGGTACTTGAAGTATCTAGAATGATATATAGGCACGAAAGAAAAATGTGTGCATATTGCTATTGCCATAATAAATGACCCCTAGTAATGTATTAATGTAATAGTATGTGATTTAGTACACATATGAAGTAACTCCCCCCAGTAAAAATTTTGGGGTAATATCTTCCACAATAAGAAAATTATAAACCTTATTTTTTAAAAAGAAGTCTGGTAGTTTTCATATATACCATTTATAATGACTGGTACTAAAAGGGCTATGTCAAGCATAATTCTGTTGGAGAACGTGTTGACCAAGTAGAGGAGGTGAGAGGAATGGACTCCACACTCACAAATTGTGACTGAACAATTTTATTTTGTGTCTGCTAATCTTCATATTCACTCAATTTCTCACCCTCTTCATAATAACAAGAAGGATTGCAACAACTATAAAGATATTTCATTGATCAGTATACCAGGCAAGGTGTTCACTGGTGTTTGGGAAGGGGGGTGCGATTAGGGATTGGGAGTAAGTTGGATGAAAACCAGTGTTTTTTCAGACCACAGAGGGGCTGTCACATTCAGATTTTTGGTATCTGTCAGGGAATTGAAAAATGCTACGAGAGGAATAGACAGTTATGTTTGTTTTGTAGATCTAGAGAAGGCTTGTGACAGAGTACCGATGGAAAAGGTGTTAGCCATTCTGGGGCACTATGGGATTAGGGTAGATTATTAAAAGCAGTCAAAGGTATTTATGTTGACAATTGGGCTGCAGTGATAATTGATGGTAGAATGAGTTCTTGGTTCAGGGTACTTACATGGGTTGGGCAAGGCTGCAATCTTTCACCTTGACTCATTGCGGACCGTGGACGGCGTAAGACGTTCAAGCTTGCGCTTATGCTGCGGGCCGTGGACGGTGTAAGGCGTTTAATGTTCCGCGCGAAGCAGTGCTGTTTATATTCGTCTATGCATTCTTACACCTTAGTCAGCGTTACCGTACTGGTTGTAGCAGGAAGTTGGTTGACCTTGTTGAGATAACCCTCGCGTTGAGTGGGCTCGTGTTTATCTCGGCAGTTTTAGCTGGAAAATCTCAGAACTTCCTCGCGCGTCAAGTCGGTACTTGAGATTCCAATGCAGTGCGTGTCGTTCTTACAGAGTGTAGTATAATGGCTTATAATACAAAGTTTTATACGGAAGATTAGTTATTAGATATTGTTCACAATGATTATTCTGGTGATGAACTTGTTCCTGAAATACTCAGATAGTGAAAGTGAGAGTGACGAGGAAATACCGATTCCCAAATCCGATAGGCTTATAGAGAAAAGTGAAGTGCCTGATACATATCATTCTAGTTATTGTCCATCCGTTCCACCATTTAGAGAGAATTCAGGTATAAAAGTTCAAATAGAAAATAAGCAGGATATTTTGAGTTACGTGAGTATTTTCATGAATGACTAATTTTATCAGTACGAGTGTGAGCAGACCAATCTATACGCGAGGCAAGTGATAAGTGCAGCGCCGCGGTCTTTCACAATGAATTCGATCATGCAATCGTGGAAACCGATTAGTCCAAAATCCTGATATAAAAATGTACTGGACCGAAGACCCTGTTATTATTACTCCGATATTTTCTAAAACAATGTTCCGAATACGCTTCCTTCATATTCTTTCATTTCCTCACTTCGGTGACAGTAATCATTATGCCGAAAATACAGATAGGCTGTATAAAATTAGATGTATTTTGAAACCTGTCACACCAGATATCACAACTTAATTATTTACAAGATGTAAGCACAAAGTATCATTTTTCTAACATTTATAGTTTAGGAGTAATTGTAAATTGTATTAAGTGATGCACGTCTAGAGGGCCGGGCATTCACGTGTCCCGCTCAGCAGGTACTGAACGTGTTAATTGTTCATAGTTTACATCAGTGATGGATAATCAAATACAAAATAATTGCTTACTCGATTATTTCATTTTATTCGTTTAATTTTTCCATTCCATTATTTCTTGTCCATTTGATTAATTTTCCATTTGATTCTTTTTTGTTTATTGAATAGATGGAACCTTTAGCTTTACCAAGCATTTGAAATTGTCACTAAGTGACTTCAAAAAGACTCCAGATTGCTGGAGTTGGCTACACTGATGATATTCCGTAATGGTGGTTCTTTCCCCAGCCAACAAAATGTGACAGTTGTCAATACAAATCAATAAGGGTTGAAACCATTGAATGAAAAGGTGGTGGTGCTGATTACTGCTCTAAGAGGAAATACAACTGGGTAAGTGTCCTCTGTTAATACTAATCAGAGGGAAAAATGGAAGGTGCCTGACACTACAAAAAATGAAGATCTCAGCCAAAGAAAGACAGCAGCCATGAAGGGGATAAAAATAAGACTCGCTTGGCCTTGGAAACCTAATAACATTGGGATTGAAAAAGAACGAGTTGACTAAGGAAGGTCGGTTATGATAGATGAAAGTAAGGAGCCTGGCGCACGCAAGTGGAAACAGTGCCTGGATTCAGCTGGAGGGCCCAGTGATCTCAAACCCATGCTCGCACGCTCCTCCTCGCTCACTCACTAGATTAATAAATCACCACCTGATAGGCATTTATGGCACCTGTCAAGGTGGTAGATTGCCTATCAGTTGTTCACCTAGTCTTGACTTAAATAATTTGAGATCTTGAGTGCCTTTTATTCGCCTCTTACGGCATGCAGGGGATACCGTGGATGTTACTGTACCGTCCCAGTCCACAGGTGAAAATGATGGTTGGTGAATGAAAGATAAGGATCAAGTGTATGGCACAGTTTCACTTCACCAGTGTCTTTCTTCAACACATCAAAATTTCTGCGTTTATCTATGTACCATTTTCCTATACGATCTCTTCATCCAGAAAGTTGTTCTTTAAAAGTTCGATACATCAATATACTTTTATGAGATCTTGAAGTTAATATACTTTTTATCTCCCTTTGACATAAAATTAAAGAATATTGTTTGCAAGTTAAAAGAAATTGGCACTTGATAGTAATAGGGCTTTGTTCCATTATGTGGTCAGAAGACTGCACTTTATTTTACAGATATTGAAGATCAAGACAGTTCATTCACTCATTTAGTTTCAACATTTGGAGATTCATCTAGGGGGGGGGGGGGGGGGGGGAAAGGCGTATTCCAATTTTTTATAACAATTCATCTATTTGCTTATTTTAATCAATTATTCATCTGACACGCTTACCGAAAACTTTATTCGTGATGTACCGTCAAATGGGGTAATTCCGATCATTTTTTTAAAGGTTTTTTTCGGATACGTCCCGCGTTATTTACGTAGTACTTACGAAATTAAATATGCAAGATTGATGATTCTTTAGCTTCTATTTGACATAACAAAGAATCGTAAGTAGTCGATAATATTGAAAAACTAAATAAAAATCGGTGATCGGTGTTACCCCATGGAGTGGGGTAATTCCGATCTGTCATTTATTTTTCTTGATTATCGGTATTTTACCGTCTTATGGGTGATACCGATCACATTTTTACTTTTAAAAAAATATATCTTAACATATAGGTAAACCTAAAACAAAGCAAATAAACAATCATTAAATCACTAAAAGTAATAAAATTGATAGAAATACACAAAATTGAAGTCTCTAAACACATTCTATTTTCAAGCTATTTAGTAAAACTGTTCGAACCAATAGTAAAGAAGATACGGGATATTTTACTAATAGTAAAGTAAAACATAATAAATAGATAAGACATATTAAACAGATTATACAGATAAAAATGTTACATTTAAGAGGCACTAATCACAATTTTTTACACAAGGACATAGTCTCCTTCTGCTCCACATCAACATGTTCTATATCAAAGAAAACAAACTTCCCTTGTTTGCAGGATGCTGGTATAAGTTTCCTCTCAATTTGTTCCTTTTCGATTTCCATTACATCAAAAATGTCTGGAAATACAAAATATGTTGTGCCAGCCAGGATCCTCTTCCTCAGAAAATTTGCTTAGAGTGTGCCCAGACTAACTCGCCGGCTGGCCAATGAAACGCAGAGTTCTCTTCTTCGTTGGAAATGCAACGAGAATAGTCGTTTATAGACAACCCATCTTCCCCCCTCTTTCATGAAAAGCTAGAGTTTCTGCGGTGGAAATGGCGTGACAGGTTTCGCTTGCCTCAAAACTTGAATTGCCTCCTTCTGATGTTGATTCTTCTTCTGAAGTTACTTCAGTCTCTATACTTTGATCATCATTATCATCCTTGTCAGCTGCATTGGTGGCCTAATCTCTCACCACAATCCCTTTGCCGGGAGGAACAGTCAAGCGCTTTGCACGGCGAACCGGTGCATTTGTACTTGCCTCTCCAACCCGGGCTCGCTCGAGATGTTGAACGAACGATGCTGTCCACGATCGTTCTCGACTGATGTCATCAGCACTGTCATCATGTGGAATCTGGCGTAGCACGTTTTCCGGACAGAAAGGAACAATACCCGTTTTTCTGAACCCAGAAATAATATTCGTTGCACAATTGTTAAATGTCTGTTTTAGAAGTTTAGGGAACTCTGATTTGTGCACCCCTCCCCTATTCGTTTTCTTCCTTTCATCCAGCACACTTCGCCAAGCCATCTTTAGGGGACGAAAGAAGGCAACATCAAGAGGCTGGCAAAGGTGGGGAGCATTCGGAGGCAATAGAACAAATTTGACGTCTGCTTTTCACATAGCTTGATTACGTTAATTGAGAGATGGCTCGACAAGTTATCGCCTATCATGACCTTGGGTCCCTGTAATGTCTTTATAAAAGGCAACATAATTTTCTTAAACCATGCATCGAACATCGTAAGATCAAACCAGCCACTCATATTTCGGCTATAACCAGCACTGCTGATCCCTCCTTCTGCCATGTGTCGTACAGATGCTTACTTTTGTAGACAGTGAATGGTGGTAAAACTGTCCCGTCTGCAGCCGCAGCCATCATAACACTGATACTCTTTTTCAAACGAGTCTAAAATTCTCTCAGGATGTTTGACCCCCACGTTTCACAACAACCTTCACATTTCCCAGATCATCACAGAAATTTGTCTCATAATTTATAATATTTGACATAGGAACTTCTTCTAGTGTGTTTTGCAGGTCATTCCACACATTTTCGCCGCATCGCTCTTCATAGTCCCCCTCCTTCCACTCCTCCCCCCCTACCGCTCCTTCCCTCTCCCCTCCTAATCCAACAATGGCCGTTCCCCCGACCTAAACTATCCACCATGCTCTGTTCCTCTTCATCTCGTGCCATAGCTTTACTGCCTTAGGTCCCGCAATGAACTGTGAACATCATAGAAACTGCCCCACTCTACACGTAATGTTGCAACAATAGAACACAAACATTAGCACAGTCAACTTCTAAGCTCTCAGAGGAACATATTACATAATTCGAATTTTGTATTCTTGTCGAGCTGAATGTTTCCTACACCCTCAACAAACGTGATTCTTTTACTATCATGTTCATCTCACACTTGGATTTAGATAATTTATATGCATTTGTACAAGTTTAGATATGTTGAGCCCTATCTCATACTGCGCTTGACCTATATGGCATCTGACGAAGTGTCTACATATTTTAATTCTTTAACTGCCAATTTCACCTTGTACTTACGAAAAATTTAATATGTAATATGTAATTGAAAATTGGTATTTAACGAGTCCTAACTCGTGTGAGTTATAGCTTTTGTTTCACCTTTCATGGACTGTTTTGAAGTGGCATACTGAATATCTACATATTCGAACCTTTACTACGAAGTTGATCTCGCACCATGGGTTCAGATGTCATGTGCATTTTTAAGAGGCTGGAAAATGAAAACCTACAACCTGTTCTCCAGTCTTAGACCGGGTCAGGGATGTAATGAATGAAACATATATAGGCTAGTATTACAATGGGGTCGCCACTCCCAAGGTGATTATTAATGACTGATAGATGCAATGAAATGATAATGGAGAGTGTTGCTGGAATGAAAGATGACAGGGAAAACCGGAGTTCCCGGAGAAAAACCTGTCCCGCCTCCGCTTTGTCCAGCACAAATCTCACATGGAGTGACCGGGATTTGAACCGCGGTATCCAGCGGTGAGAGGCTGACGCGCTGCCGTCTGAGCCACGGAGGCTCTTTTAAGAGGCTTGATTCTCTTAAATCCTAACTCGTATTTGAACTACACCCGCACCAGTGACATTCAATGAATGAGTGAACGCAGACCTTTATGTGCCAAATTCATCGAGAACCTACAGTTTCGAATGTGTTGCATGTATTTCAGATTTTGCATTTATCGAGTCCAAACTCGCGCTGTGCAATTTTGTCTCACCCTTCACAGCTGGTTTTGAATTGACGCTTAGTGAATAAGTGATATCAATCCCTAACTGCCAAATTTCATCTCAACCTAAAATATTTTAAAAATGTTTTGTGCATTTTTGAGACGATTGTGTTTGTTAAAATCTAACCTATGTTTTGTACTACACTCGCGGCAGGCAACATTCAATGGAAGAGTGTCGGAGATAATTTGAATCTCCAATACCAATTTCATCTTGAACTTTCGCGTGGTTTTGTTGCAGTTTATGTTTTTTAAGTGATTATGTTTTGAACCCTAACTCATGTTTATACAGTTTTGACTCGCCCTTCATGACCATTTTATAAACTGACAATGTAATTCACTATTTCATGTCTCTCATTTAATCACACTGATTTATCATCTTGTATAATGTAAATGTCTACATGCTTACGCCTATGCCTATTTCCCACATTTTGGCTGAAGATGACGCCAAACAGCGTCGAAACTAGTTCCAAGTGTAAATATATGTTGTAAATAAACTTACAACATTTATTTGTGTTACGGAGTTATCCGTGGTAGTTAGAGGTGAAAGAAGGTGCGGGCGGGAATAGGTCTCAACTTACAAAATTAAAGTTAATTTTAAAACTTTAACAAAGGTTATATTTTCTTTTCAAATCAACAGATAACAACAACAGAGTAACAGGTACCAAGTAGCAGGAAAAAAAGTTAAGAAATTACAGTTGTTACAAGATTTGGGCTTCGAGCCCCAAGGTAAATTTCTGAGCTCTCAGCTCACCACCACAATAGCTAAAGGGCAGAAAACCCCTAAGTACAAGGAGCACTTGCTCCTAATTACAATGTTAAGAGGAAAAGAGCTGACCCGCTCTCAATTTTACAAGCCTATCAAGGGCTACAGCAAACTTCATTCCTAACTGCCCTTAAGGCACACATACAGTGAAAGAGGGGTATCTTGTACCCAACCTACAGGGCCTTCACATGAAGAAAACAAACTCTGGGTTAATTAAATGGCCCAAAAAAACCAAATTGACTGGAGGCGTAGCTTGCACTCCTACATGAAACTTCCTAAAACCTAGGTGGCACTCGGCCAGTTATACAGGGGCTAATCCCATACTAGGGAGGTGACTAGTTGGCAAATAAGTTTAAGACTTTAAGAAGGAAGAGAAAAACTGTTAGAAAAACATAGTCACCTCAAATTCAAAATGAAGGGGAGTTCGAGAGGGTGAAGCACTCTCTATCCCCGCTTTACAGATTTGTAATTTATAGAAGACAGAAAGGAATTTACATTTTAAAAGGGTGGTTTACATACTAAAGGTTTCGAACCCTCCCCGAGAGTTAAACTGCTGAGCTAGCAAGAAATGATGTTAACCTTGTAGATGAATTGCTGCTTGGAGAAAGAGGCGCTTCCCGCCCCCTGCTATATATTCCCACACCGAGAAAGATGTTACTGAAGTGGCCCTGAGACCAGAAAATAAGCAGTTTATATACCCTCGTGGAACATTCGAGACCTTTCATGAATGATGATAACCCGCCCACAAACTTTTATTGGTCGGCTAAAGATTACAAGTCAAAACTGAAGAAGAAATCTAGGATTGGTGGAAAATTAATTTAGAAAATTTAGGATGGGCTAAATTTAAAACTGGCGGAAACAGAGATCAATATTGCCAACCCAAAAAATGAAAGAGAAATTTAACAAAGAACAAACTTATAGGTACAAAATTTCTTCAAAAAACAGTTCGTTCACTTCGCACCAGGGTGCACAGTTATAGTTTTTAAGTAGTGACATCTAGAAGAGAATGTCCACACTTCTTGCTACAGAGCAAACAAACACAAATCAAAATAGACATAGTTCAGAACACTTCAAAATTTACAGTAGCGACATCTTCCAAGAAACCTTTGATTTAATACAGATTTTAAAGTTCAGAGTTTCTCCTGTAGAGAGGTTTCAACTGGTGCAATATTTGAATTCGCGGCGTGGAGGTGTACCGCCCGGTACAATTTGTATTGAAAAGGTGGACTCTTTTAAGTTTCCTATCTTACATGATAATATCTCTCGTAACACCTACCCTGGATCGTTTCGGGTTCTCCCCAATCCTCACTTTGAGTTCCTGGTTCCTCCTGAGAAAACCTCGAATCCATTCTAACCCGGGACGGTTATCTGCGAACCTTTTCTCAACCTTGCCAGCGTGGTTCAAGTAACCCTGGACGATGTTACGTATATCAGTATTTCTGAGCGGGAAACTTCACCTGGCACATAACAGCAGCCCTTCGACGAGTTTTTTTCTCCTCCCTAGTTAAGGCTGTCGGTGCAGCCACCTTATGTGAATATCTGTTTTTCAATTTGTCGTTTAGTGTGGTATATGGTACAGCAAACTGTTCAGATGCTCTCCGGATACTCATTTTCCCTTGACGGACAGCTTTTATTGCATTCTCTAAGTGGATAGGGTTATATCTACAGTACACCTTCCAACAGTCCCAGTTTCTTCACATATGTCCTCACCATGATCGGCATTACCCTATAACAAGACAACTTCGTATATAAAAAGCCGTAACTTTAAAACGGTGTAATGTAGAAACTCGCGCAAAAGCTTTATATGATACCAAATAACTGAAGATAGGATTGCAGTATTAACTTACCGCCAGTGTATGGTATGTGACGTTCTGAAACAGAAGCGACAGCGATAATTTAATAAATTTCACTTCTTAACAATCTCTCCCGGTGAATTGTAGACAAGAATGCACATATTCTTAGTGCGCAGTCAGATAGCCAATAATGTTCCCTTTGTTTATTGGATCCATTGTCTTCACGGGAAGGCTCAGTTTTCAGAAGGAAGACCGGATGATCGATAATGCCCCATTATATCGGAATTACCCCACGTTACGGTATCAGATTATTCTATGAGATACAACTGAGCATTTGAAAATCATTTGATTGTTTTATTACATTGTTTATTCCCATATTTAAATAATCGGGTTATTCATATTAAAAGTATTTGATTAATCGATCACTAAACTGAATTATATTTGAAACTCATTTGATTATTTAATTGATTGGATAGAGTTCATTCAATTATTAAAAGGATTTGATTATCTTGTCACTAGTTTACATGGATCATCTACTGAAAGGTATAAAGTTGCAGGTGGAAATAAAGTAAGCAGTTTGGCCTATGCCAACAACTTGGTCTTAATGGCAGATTATGCTGAAAGCCTGCAGTCTAATATCTTGGGACTTGAAAATAGCTGCAAAGAGTGAAAATGAAAATGAAAATGAGTATTTCCAAGACTAGTGATGTCAGAACGTAAGAAACCTAAGAGAGTTGAATGTCAGGTTGGGAATACAAAGCTGGGACAGGTGGATCGGTTGATGTGTATTCTGCTCCCAAAAGAAACTATCTTTGTCGGCCTTTTTTCACATCAACGTTGCTGTTCGGGAGTGAAAGCTGGGTGTACTTGTGTTTTGTTATTCATAAATTAGAAGTAACAGACATGAAATTAGCGAGGATGATCTCTGGTACTAACAGGTGGGAACTATGCCAGGAATGAATTCTATTGATGAGGCTGTATCCATGAATCGGCCTCGGCGGTGGGTCTTGTGAGGTGAATGAAAGAGGATGGGCTCCATAGGAGAATAATGGACTTGGCCTCGGAGGGTGAGAGAGTAGAGGAAGACCAAGAATATGATGGTTAGACTCGGTTTCTAATGATTTAAAGATGAGTTTTAGAACTAAATGATATCACACACTCTGTTACGAATAGAGGATTGCGGCAGTGTTTAGTAACGTCACAGAGACTTGCAGACTGGATGCTGAAAGGTATAACAGTTTATAACGAAGATGTATGTATATACATAATAATTGTGAAGAGTTCCATGATTGTTGCCCCTGCATCTTTTTCTGTGTTGAAACATTTGTTATAGGAGAATTCATTTTTTTTAGTTGGTGGAATTATCCAAGGCTCAGGACATAGAAGCTGGAGATGGAACTACAAGTGTTGTAGTCATGGCTGGCAGCATTCTGGAAGCTGCTGAGAAGTTATTACAGAGAGGTATCCATCCTACAATCATCTCCGACGCTTTTCAGCGAGCAGCTGTCAAGGCGACAGAGATCCTCACCAACATGTCGACACCTGTAGAGCTCAGCGATAAGGAAAGTCTTGTGAAGAGTGCCTCTACTGCTCTTAACTCTAAGGTGAGTACAAGATGAAAATAAGAGCTTATTCCTAGTCTTTTACTACATGTATTAATGTTTATCTCTAGTAGTTTCCCTTTTCGTGTGTTTATCTGGCTTATTCTACAGTGAAGATCTTTGAAGGTGGTCCTCCAGTGAGTGTTAATGAAACTGGGAAGTACAAACAGGCTTGTTGATGGCTGAGGAACTGGGAGCTTGTCAATTTGAAGGTGTGGAGGTTGTCCTTCATTCTATTGCTCTCCTATCATAATGTTCATTCTCTTGTATGTTTCTCTCTCTATATGTCTTCATTTGACACTTAAATCCTCACCTCTGTAAAATGAGATGTAATGATGTTGGCATCTGATGTCTCCGTATTCCAGGTTGTTTCTCAGCAGTCTAGTTTACTGGCTCCAATAGCAGTGGATGCAGTCTTGAAAGTTATTGATTCTGCCAAGGACAAGAATGTTGATCTCAAGGTAAGTTTATCAATCAGGAACAACTATCTACCTTAATATTAAGTCCTTTGTCTTATCTCAGACTGCCTGTTACAGGATATCAGAGTTATCAGGTTACTGGGTGGCACAGTCGAGGACACAGAGCTCATTGAAGGATTGGTGTTCACTCAGAAGCCTGCCAACGTAAATGGACCTCGCCGAATGGAAAAGGCCAAGATTGGTGTAATCCAGTTTTGTATTTCACCTCCTAAGACTGATGTAAGTATGCTCTCTTTTCCTTCAAATTGTTACATCACAACCTTGTGAGTTTTCTGTTTTCTTTTTAAGTTGCACATCTTGTCCTAAACTACTGTGCTACTATGTATATGTTGTACCTTAAGAATTAATACCACATAACTGACAAAATTTGGAGAATACACGAGACAAATGTTTTTAAAAATGAATTATTCTTTTGTTATTGTTTTGTTAAACACCTCACTGTTTATGAATTAATTTTTTAAAATCCGTAGCATCAGTTACGCGATATTGGATCAGTTAAATTTTCAGAAAATTGGGCCACATAAAGTGAGTCATAACTATGATCATGATTCATAATTTATAGCTTGTATTCTTTATTACAAGTGTGGAATATTGTTGTAGTAGGAATTAGTCTTTAGGAATTACACTTTTGAGTTGCTGGAGATGATCCCATTTTGTTTTTGTGATCCTTAAGTGCTCTTGGTAAAGTTTTGGAATCTCTTGTGCACCTGCTGGTCTAGGCCTCCTGCTCATCTCCATAAAATCCTCCTCAATCCCGTTTGATGGATTGTATTTAATAACTTCAATTCTGTTACAGTTGGGGTGAATGGAGTCTTAAATCCATTCCTCTTTTATAGCATATTGGTAAAGAATGAGTAGTAGAGATAGACAGCATTGTCTGGTTTAGGGTTTCCTCGTGCTTCTTTTGACACTGATGCAAATTGGCTCGGAGGTGTGATTTTGCAATTCATTAACTTGTATTGAATTACGCTATGGATGAGTCGCATTCAATTTGGGTGTGACCCTTTTCTAGGAATTTGTGGAAAATTGTAACCCCAGTTTTCTTGGCAAACTTTAGCAAAGCATTGGACATCAATACATTCTGATTTTGATAGGTAAATCTGTTGGAATACAAGATGGTAGGAACTCTGGACTTTTCCAATTGCCTGCTTAATTGTACCAATTATGCAAGAGGCAAAAAATGAAGCTAACCAGCTAAGCTTGACTTTTATCAAACCAGTAACTTGTTACATCACGGGTTTCTAAGATATATATAGAAAAGTTATGTACTGTAAGCTTTGTTTTGTGATATAATATGATAGCCCTCAGAAACACACCTACCGTTACTGTCAAATTCCATGGTGAACACTGCACATGCTCTGGCCTCTGCATCTGTCTTGTCCTTCATTTCCTCATTTTGAGCTTTCTTTCATCACTCACTTTTAACAATCTTGATGTGTAACTTCGTTTTATTCCACCTAGCCATACATATATTTTATACAAATAGGACTGGTTTCGACCGTATGACTTGGTCATTTTCAGCTGTTCATTTAAACAAGTTAAACTGAAATAAGCACACAATCATTAAATAAAACGGGGTTTAAAAACCCTGAGCTAAAAGTGTAAATTCATTGTAAAACACTAGTCCACAATAAAATTCTTGAATTTTCACTTGACACTAGTTTTTTTTTTTTGAAATAATGAGAATATAAATTAAAAACTTGATAGGAATGTTTCAATTGTGTACAGGTTGAGTCATACAAATTAACAATATTTTAAAAATATTCAAAAGGTTATGTACAAATTACAGGCAATACAACCCGATAAGATGTTCAAAAAGTAGTTTAAATTGGGCCGTGAAGAAATGATTTCATCTGGAACACATTGAGTCCTATGGAAGTAACAAGTATATCACTGTCTGTTGATGAATCTGATGTATGTAGTTCATAAAACAACGATGTATCCAAAATGATTGTGTCCTGTAGTTCGACTTGTTTAAATGGATAGCTGAAGATGAGTCATATGGTCAAAACCAGTCCTATTTGTATAAAATATATGTATTGACTAGGTGGAATTTATGCTGATTTGCTCTTGCAGTAACGAGACTGTAATTTTGGCATTTTTCCAGAAATCGTGCACTCCAGTCGGCTTGTTAAGATTGCCTAATGGATGGCTTTTCTCAGCACGAGGAATGTTTTCACTCTCGGAGCTTGATCTTTCCACTACTTAACAGTTCACTTATTCATTCAGAATGTTTTCAAACTTGTTCTTTTGGAGGTTGATGCAAATATAATTGAAAAGCGTACTAGTGAGGCTTGATTCCCCTATTCATGGTCCATTTCTGGGAATGAAATCCACAAGCCCGGTATTGTACAGTTTACGCTGATCCCAATACGTGGTCTCTCCAAATTTTTTTAAATCCCTCTTATCCTTCATCATCTTTAATGTTGTACTCTCTCAATTTGGACATTTCACACATATTTGAAGTGCAAGTAGGCTCCTGGTTCCTTTAATTTCTCTAGACATCTTTTATGACTTTTCCCTTCTTTGGTCCTTCTACAACCTAGGTATGGTTGGCCGTTAAATATTAATTTTTTATTTTTGTGTAGTTTCCATGTATCTTTCATACTTCTTTTTTCCCTGATTCACTTCAATTTCCAAAGAATTCTTCATCTTGATCACAAACATCTTTGCTTTCTGGTCCACTGAATAGCTCGGCTGATGTCTCATGGGTCTAATCAGAATTATTTTCATTGGATTCTTCGTTGACAGGAGGAAGGTTGAGTGGACCAAACCTAAAGAGCAAAATATTGTACATTTATAAAAGTTGAGAGTATTAGCACACAATTACATGATCCTGTACTGAAAGTTAGCAATGCAACATTCATATTACAAGTAATCATGTTCATATTGGTCCATATTGACTGTATAATGTCAGGAAAAAAAATAGTTAAACCAGCTAATCGGTGCACAACATTATAATCTAAAAAGATTATTTATGGAACAAAAGTGGACGTTTCGGCTCTTGGAGCCATCATCAGTACAAAAACACTTAAATAAGATTAAAAGCACATTAGCATACAGATGTATGAAACTGAAAGAAAGATCATGAATGCAGTATTGGTACTTGAGATAATTCAAAAAAATATTGAAGCTCATTGTTCAAAGGTTTGTAAAATCACCACAAGATGTCTAAATGTATACAGTGAAACCTTGTTAGTGCATTACTCACATTTTTCCGTTGAGCATGTAAATTCAAACTCCCGTTTCTCATCGTATTAAATCTTTATAAAAATACCTTGCTCATCGTGTTATGAAGTTTCGTTGTTACCGCTTAGTGCAATCACATTTTTCCTAGCCGTGAAAATGTTACTGTATTTGTTATCCGTTGTGAAAGAAACGTTTTCAACTCGGGTAGAGCCGTCGCCACAGTTCCGTGATTACGGGAAGCGGCCTTCCTGAACTTCACACGATAATTTGCACTTTCAGGGTCCAAACCGTTAGCCTCAGGAATGTTAAGATTTGCTTGCCTGTTAGCAGCGAGACTGCTGAATAACAGAGTGGGCCTGTTTGTGGTTGTATTTTGCATTCTGTTCAGAAGATAGAAATGTATTTTGCGTTAAGTGGTACAGTGAAGTGTAGCGAATAGTTGTCGCATGATCCGGTAGCATATATCTGGATTAGAAACGTAATCATGTGAAATTGACTAGCGTGGTGCATATTTGTCTTGGGATAGCCTAGTTATGGATACGGAAAATGTGAAATTCCTTAGTAATGAAGACAATATTAAAATCCATCAGAAAGTACACCGGCGTAAGCGTGCAGAGGTCGCGAATGTTGAAATTCGCACCTTCGGGTTCCAACTCGAACACTCAAGTTAGTCAAAGTTTTGTTTGATTCAAAATGGCGGCCAAAGTCATTCCTCGCAGTTGCACATGTTGAGTGAAACCTCCAATTCATTGTCTAAAGGCCAGTCTCCACTGATTAACATTTAACAACATGTTAAATGTTAAGTGTTAATGTTAATTGGTGACACCATCAACATGTTTAATGTTAAACTTTACTTCCTTGGTTTATGTACAGGTAGTTCATCATATCAATTTGTGGTAATGCATTTAGGTGGTGTCCAGTATTTTCAAACAAGGACAATGGACTCAGATGAAGATTTGGCCTTTGTTAACGCCACTGTTGCTTCTTTTTGTGATTTAGAATTGCAGTTTTATTAGGCACATTTCCTCCCCTCATCCTGCTCATTGCTTCAAAAGCAAACCACTTTGAAGTATCAACTTCGTCTGCTCCCCCCCCCCCCCTTCCCGACTTCAGACTTTTCTGAACTTTTTGCAATTTTTGACTGTACTGGGAGCGGAGGGACGGTAGTTTTTTTTTCGATGCACTCACGGGAACAATTATTGATAATTTAGAGTTCCTGGAAACTGTTGACTTTCTTCGCTTTATCTCTGTATTCCTTTGATGAGACATCCCATAAACATCATTAAGTCCAGAGTGATCTTGCTCTACTCCATTTCTGACTATAAATTTTAATATAGTGGAGAGAGAATGACACATGTGCACGTACTGTTATTTGTAGCTTATAACAAAGAGAACGACTGTTGCGGAGTGTTGTAACTATAATCCTACTTCACGAGAAGCACGTCATTTAGGCTATCCGTTGGCATGGAAACAAGCACGGAAGTTGCCGAAGCTGTGCCGACATCTCACGAACAACGAATTGACTGGACATGTTTTCCACTTGGAGCGGAAAACACACCAACACGCCAAAGTGTTACCTCAACATTCTCAGTTAACATGCAGGGTCAATTGGAATACACAATCACAATGTACATATCGATTGTAACATGTTAAATTTAACATGTTGGTGTTAAATGTTAATCTTTAGTAACTCACTGCTCCGAAATTAAAGGCTTCTACTAACGTTTGTTTTAGTAATAGTGTAATCTGCAATAATACTTTGATATTTTTGTTGGCCCCTGTGCACATGTTTTCATATTTATTGGCTGGTGTTTTCTTACACATCTTGATGTACTTATTTTATAATCCCAACCAGAAAAGTTTTTCATATTCTCATGTTTTTCACACCTTTTAATGCTCTCCTCTCAACTTAAGAAATGGTAGATAGGCGTGTAGTTTTCACTTTACCCGCAGATACATGACGTAAAATGCCCCCATAACATGTTATAATTCTAATGTTAGGTCTGTATTGAAATGTACATAAATACAAAGTATGTTACAAGTGTTATTTTTATTATCCACCTATTCAATACAAAGAGATCTAGTAAATTATGAATTAAATCATATGATAAAAAGTTACAAGGGACATGTTTCACCCATATTAAGGACATTATCAGCCTCAAAACTCAAACCTGTAAGGTGAATAATCAAGATCCTGATTGTTCTTACAAATTGTAAAAGGAGGATATCAGTGTAGGTGTTTGTCTAACATAAAATGATGAGAATGTCCTTGGTTAAAATCGTTTCAAGCTGCATGTCAAATTTGCAAGATTACACTTTCTGGAGCGCTAAGTCAATGCGGCCAAAACCTGTAGAGGGTAGAGCAATAAAGAGCTCAGTCTTTATAATGAAATAGAAATGTGTTTCCTTGAATACTCTTATTGGAGGATCAGAAAGTAAAGCTGATACTGTTATAGATGTTAATTTCGTATGTTGAGATAAGACTACAGTCTTGTTAAGTAGCTGTTCAGCTGTCTATATCAGGGTCAGCCAACTGGCTGGCGTTTGGTGTAAGAGGACCCGTGTGACGTCGGAGAGCACATGTGACGTATGAGCGCAGAAGGTGGGGAGACGCTAGCCTAGAGGGAGACGAAGGGACAGCCTCGCTTTGTAGTAAACACGTGCAGTGCCATACGTAGTGGTGGTAGTGGTACAGTACGTATGGATGAACCGGGCACATCACGGTGCGACAAGCTACCTACCCCTCCGGTCTTTTTATCTTCATGGGAAGATCTATTTTTATTTGTTGAAAATGATAGGAATGCTACAGCTAAATATTTAGTTTGTATATGTAGAAATAAAGTTGCTTTATAACTCTTATGCTACTTTATAACAAAGTTACGTTACAATAAAATGTGTAGAGAGAAATATGTACTACACATACCGCATTGTACCTGCAGCCCTTGGGCCTCCCCCTACGAATAACGTTGTTTCCCCTCTCCCCTCTAGCCTTCACTTCTCATTTACAGTACTAAGTACTTCGTTTCGCTGCCCGAGCAGTGTGTGACGTGTTACCTGACATCACATGTACACGCAGTTTGCTGACCCTGGTCTATATTCTTATTTAACTGACTTGAAGGAGTGAAAGTTGAATGTGTTATTATAAGTCATCTTAAGTAGTTATGGGAGCAAGGAAAGTTATTCGACTTAAGATGACTGTTATCTTATAACACATTCAACTTTCACTCCTTCAAGCCAGTTAAATAAGAATATAGACAGCTGAACAGCTACTTAACAAAACTGTTGTCTTATCTCAACATACGAAATTAACATCTATAACAGTATCAGCTTTACTTTTTCTTATCCTCCAATAGGAGTATTTAAGGAAACACATTTCTCTTTAATTATAAAGACTGAGCTGTTTATTGCTCTACCCTCAAAAGGTTTTGGGTGCATTGACTTAGTGCTGCGGAAAGTGTAATCTTGCGAACTTGACATGCGGCTTGAAAAGATTTTAACCAAGGACATTCTCATCTAGACAAACACCTACATTGATACCCTCTTTTTACGATTTGTAAGAACAATCAGGATCCTGATTGTTCACCTTACAGGTTTGAGTTTGAGGCTGATGATGCCCTTAATATGGGCGAAACATGTCCCTTGTAACTTTTTATGATAGAATTTAATTCTTAATTTACTAGATCTCTTTGTATTGAATAGGTGGATAATAAAAATAACGCTTGTAAATGCCCTCATGTCGGAAAAAATCTTGCCTTGAGTTTCCTGTTGGATAGTTTGTATATTCATTAGTATGTTTTCTTGCTTAACACGTTCTTTATTCCTTGTCCCCTGCAGAAACGTCTTAACGAGGTTTCACTGTTTTACAAAGTTCATTGATGAAAAGTTCAGAAAATTGCCACAAGATGGCTAAATATATAATATTAAATACACCAAAGTTGAGAACTTCACCCTCAAGCTGCTGCGGGGCATTACCATTCCATTCAATGATCTTGTCAAGAAAAATGTAAAGTAGCTGCATCAAATGTATTATCTTGTCAAATAAATGTAGACTTCTTCCCATGTTCATATCATTCATTTATATATATATATAGTAAATAATAAATGCTTTAAAGGTACAGTGAAACCTCTTAGGCCCGGTTTCATCAACACATGTTAAATATATACTAACAAGTAGTTAGTTAATACGGAGTTAGAAATTTAACATCTTGTTAGGTTTCTTGCGTTTCATCAAACTTTTCTTGTGAAATGTTAACTAATCGACTGTTAACTCTCCTAATATTGCGAACTGGTGCGAATCAAGGAGGCAGTGGTACGAACATGCTGTTTTACAGCGCGCTCCGATGCGCTTTGGTTTGAGCACAGCTGTAAAATATGGCGCGTGAAGTGAAACGGAATCGTAGTTCTAATTTTTCCTCCTTCGAAGAAGAGTTGTTAATTGAATTAGTTAGTAAATATATATATATAAGTTATTGAGTGCAAGCGCACAGATGGCTTGACGATAAAAGAAAAGGACGAGGCGCGGGAAAAGTCCGCGAGGTTTTCAATGGGGTAAACAGATACTTTTTTTTAGCGGGTATCCGCTGTCACCTAACAAAATCAATTCGTTAATTGTCCCACTTCAAACTGTGCTCCGATATGGGAGTTATTAAATATTGTATTGTCGTGTGCAGAACCAGATTACCTAGCAAGTATATCCCTGATTTGGAGGTTAGGCTCACTAATCGCCTGAACATTAACATTAACAGAGAAATATCCCTTTCGATTACGATATATTTCGGCCCAATTGCCTCCAGGTGATTGGATTCTTACATGTGTGCAATCTATTGCATGTAGAACAAACACCAGGAAAACTTCTTATTTCATAGAAGTCGCGGATAATTTACTGACGCTCTTCTACTGAAGGGAATGTTATATACCTCCTTCTCATGGATGCTATGGCTGCAGACACACGACAAACAACTCTATTAACAGTGGCTTTAGAAATTCCAGCATTGTCTCCAGCCATTATGTGAAAATAACCAGTAGCAAAAACTCGTAATATTATCAGTACCTGCAACATTGGAGAAAGAGGTAGGTTTCTCTTCGTAGGATATGGAGAAAGAGGTAGGTTTCTCTTCGTAGGATATTCTAACCTCACTTGAATTTCGTCAACAACCTTAGCAACGACTGTTTTCGATAACCTGTATCTATGAAGAAATTTCGGATCCGTCAAATTTTCAAAGTCATTACGTCGCTGAACTCTTCTTCGATCAGGACTGTTTTGTAAAAGATCTAAATAGAGCAATTCCGCCTCGAAAGCGAGATTCACAGCAGCCATTTTGGAACAGGTTGCTAAATGCTAATGTTAGCCATTTAACATTGGAAATGGCTGATGTTAACTTTAATACGCAGTTTAACATTTGTTAATGTTAACATTTGTTGATGAAACGCAAATTTTCTTAAATCGTATGTTAAAATGATTTAACACCTTGTTAAGTACTAACATGTGTTGATGAAACCGGGCCTTAATCTGTTGGATTTTAGTGGTGGGGTCTTCTTTCACTATCAGAAAATTATTTTTACAATTATTGATGAACAAATCCTAATAGTACCACCATTCTCAAATACTCAATGAACTATATCCTTCTATAACATTTACAATTGAAACAGAAATCTATCAAAAGACAAAAGCTCACTCTCATATACCATATCACAAACCAACATATACAAGAAACACAATCAGACAAGATTCAATACATCCAGAATCACACACAAAGGGGGGGGGGCAGCTTTTTACAGTTTGATCTATAGCGCTCATATTATTCCTCTTTTTAAAAGATAACTACAAGATAGAAATACACATACTTTCCCATAGCCCAAGAAAATGGTTATAATGGAGACTGTTAACAAAATAATAAATAAAATTAACAGTAAACTTAAAACTGCACTTACCAATACAGTTAAGAACAATTCAATGGCATTAGCTATACACATCTTTCTCCTGCCTTACCGTATTATTCTTCTGTGGGTCGTTGCACGCAGTAATGCCTAAAATAGTGAAACCTCGTTAATGCATTCCTCATTGACATGTTTTACCACGTAGCAAGTCGTAAATTCAAAGTCCCAATTCCCTTCGTATTAAATCTACATAAAAATACCTAGCTTATCGTGTCGTGAAATTTTGCTGTTACTGCTTAGTATGATCACATTTTTCCCAGCCCTAAAAATGATACTATATTTGTGCATTAGACCCGTTTTCCCCCCACTTTTACAGCAAAAAAAGTAATGGGGGTCCAGTATGCGATAACTTCAAATTTTGTGCTGTGAGCACACGACTTCTAGGCTATAAAGAGCTACAAATTGTACGTTCTACACTGTTCTTTAACAAACTTATGAATGCATTTGAGTTATACTGGCTATTTTCGTTGCAGGGCAGTATTTTTAGATTTTAAAAAAGTCAATAAATGAACATGACTTTTAGGACTACAATTAAAGTAAATATAATCTGTTTTAGTTACTCATATCACGTCATTCATTTCATCTACTCTGTGGATCAGTGGTAGTGTGTCGGCCTCCGGATCCCAAGATAGCGGGTTCAAACCTGGCAGAGGTAGTTGGTTTTTTGAAGGGCAGAAAAAAGTCCATTGAACAGTCTGTCGTACGATGTTGGCATGTAAAAAATCTCTGGTGACACATTTGGTGTTTACCAGACAAAATTCATGACATCTCAGTCATAGACTTCCAAGAGAGTTTCGGTTTACTTGTTCTGCCATCTAGTGGGCCTAGAGTAAAACGGAACGTCAAAATTGACGAGCAGACAGCCAGATGGCGTCAAATTGAAATGTCTGCACACGGTAGCTGAGGCCATACGATTATTATTGTTATTTATTCGTTTCGTCTCATTAATTCCTCTGGTGAGGTCAACGTCACGAAGGGCATAGGTCTTAAAAACTCGCTACGAAAATTCGTCTCACTTCATACTGGCCCCCGTAGAGAAAAGGGATAAAGGCATCGTATTATCATATTATGCAATATTGGTACAAAATAACTCAATGGCCAGTCCTTTTGTCCCTGTCAGTTGAGGAGTAGGCCTACCACACAGTAAACCTAATCGGTGCTTTCATTTTAATTGTCTTTTCTGTAATTTCCCGTTTTCACACCAGGCAAATGTTGGGGCTGTACCTTAAGGCCACAGTTATTTCCTTCCCATTCCTAGGCCTTTCCTGTCCCATCGTTGTCATAAGACCTATCTGTGTCGATGCGACGTGTAAGAAAAAAAAAATCTTGCACCACTAACATTCCTGCTACCAGCGCAGCGCGTCGTCATTCCAAGTTACGTAATCTTCATTGCTATCTCGTGTTCTCGTCAGTCATGCACTGCAATCGAGACTGAGAACATTCGAGGTCTCGTCTTTTTGAAACTTTTAAAAATAGTTTTGGTCCAAACTATGTGTGAAGCTATTCCCAAATGGTTTCTGGAGATGGTCTGATATTCCCAGCTGGTGTATGTGTAGCAGAAGCCACTCCTTCTGAATAAAGCCGTGTTGTTAAAAGCATACCAAACCACCAGTTGATAACTATACTGAAATTCAACTCGAGCTTAGGAAAAGTATCCTTCCGCACTTGAGCACGTCTCCTGTTCCCCCTTCCAGTCTCAGTTCTCCGTCTCAACCACAATCAGCTTATTATTAACGTCATGCGTCTGACAAGTACTTCATTGTGAAATAGTGAAGCATCACACAAAATCACATCCTTTCACATAGCTGCACTTTGATTACGTACCATACCTATTTATTCCTTCATTGACAATTTAAAACCTACAGATTACTGACGAATACCGAGGCAAGAGAAGCAAGGTTTATTTTTATTTCATAATGCATTTTGTGAGGCACACGGGGACTTACAACATAAATATACGATTCCGCTCTCATGCAACGACTGTCAATGGCAGTTTCTCACAGTTCAAAATCTGAAAAAAACCACCTCTGAGTGGGACTGCAAAATACAATGTTTCCAGGAATGTTGTAAATATTGTAGTCTTGTCATTCGGAAGGTAAAAACGAATTGATGATCCCCTCATGGCATTTCTGCAGGTAGAGGGCGGTTACGAATATTAAGCAAAGTACAAATTATTGTTATCATTATTATTAATATTATTATTCACGCCAAGGATCCTATTCCCACATGTTAAGGCCCTTCCTGTTTTATTTACGGCGAGTGCTGAGCTGACACATCGACCTTTTGCTGGAGACTTGGATTTTCGTGGAGTTTAAATTCCAAGCGAGCGGCGTAAACACTGTACACAGAAACGCCGGCCAGTTGCGTGATATTTTTCACCACGTCTTCCACAGTCACAGCGGATTTTCATCTCGTAGGCTACTGTAACCGTTTAAAACAATTTGGTTTAGATTTTCTACTTAATTTTTCTCCACTTTTGTTAGCTTTAAGGTATTTCACAGGGGACTCAAGCGTCACAGCATTACACACATCTTGCTCACAGCCGGCAGCCATTATGAATCTGAACACACTGTTGCAACCAGAATTGCCAACAGTTTTCTTGGATCCATTTTCAATGTCGCACATATTATGCGAACTTATCAGCAATGGATTGAAGTCGAACAAAGCTCACTAAGTACACAGTGCGATAACATATCAATATCATATTAAATAATTATTTTGCTACATACACCACTGAGAACAATAACTATTCATAGCCATCTACGTATGAAATATGAGTTGGTAACGAACCCGAATAACACACAACCTGTGATATATTTTCCATATTTATATAGGACAAAAATGTTTAATTCGTCAAGTCAGTTCACCAGAATGTCTAACCAAACTGAAGGAAGCTCCTAACTTCAGGAACAAGTAACAGACCTAGGGAAGTGTTTGGCGCTGCAGAAGCCTTTTCACTGACCAGAAGTCTAACATCAGAGGGACCGCCAAGGTCTTGAGTTGACTCTCAGTATAGGGTATGTTAAGGGTTGTATTTCCGAATGTACAGTGAAACCTCGATTCTCCATTTTTGGTGGGACCTGGGGAAAAAAACGTACGATACGGGAAATTGGAAAATCCGGGAACGAATTAAAACCGTCAACAGTTTGACTGTACTTCATAGTAATGAAATATATATATATCATTTTATTTGTACAAAAACGCCTGCATTAAATACATTAGTTTAAAAACTTTATATTTTAAATTCAGTTTTACCGAGAAACTTCGTCACTTTCCCGTGAAAACGTCTTTTAGGCCAGCAACTTTCATCAGTCAAGCTCATCGAAAAATATTCTACTAAATAAGTTATCAGAATTATATTGATATGTAAGAAATTTAAAACCACATCTGAGACTCCAGTTTCACTATTGCTGCAAGGAGAGTGTATCGGAGTTATTATGCCGATCGGGAAAATATTATAATACAGTCACTTAAAACGTCTACGGTAGCTACCTCTGTTTTTTTTTCACCTTTAATAAATCTAACTGGAACAGGTACAGTTATTTACAGTAATCGCTATCTAACGACAGTCTCATGTAAATTAGAAGACTTTGTTTTAATAACCTAAAAAAGAACAATGTAACTTATTTATCAGTAAAGGTTTTCGTGCTGTATTACAAACTTATGGCGCGAAATTTAACTTCGAGTTCACCCATGTTTTAGGCCTCGGTACTTTCCGTTAATGATTTTTTTTTTACCGATAAACAGGCGAGAAATGTGGCTTGCATGATAGGCATAATTACTGGTGCAGTTCACATGAACCTACCTGTGGTATTATAGTTAGGAAAGATAGCTGAAAGCACGTAAATAACCATAGGTTGTAACAGGTCCAGTCACATAATCAAGTAAGTTAATCAGAACGCACAAATACAAACATGATACCAAAATACATTAAATCCCAGAAGATGTAATCAAACACTCTCGCACTCACAAAAATAAAGTGTCACGTCGCACACATATAGGTTACGCACTGCACACACAACACTTAAATTGTCACAGAATACAGTAGTCACTTTTTAGTGAAAGTCTTTAATCGTCAGTTGTTTTTTGTTTTGTCGTGCCTTAACACGGTACAGTGCTCCCTCAATATTTAAAACGTTCTGTAGTTCGCTGCTGTCTGTGTCATACGCAGTAATATAGTCGCGAATTTTGTCAAAGGCGGCTAATGCTTCTGCAAACGTTGGCAGGGGTTCAATTTCATCTTCTTCTTCCCCCTCGCTCGCGATCTCGTGCACGGCGCTTGCACTGGCTGTGGCAGTAGAATCATCACACAGCTGTTCTATGCTCTTTACACCACAAGTGGCGAGCTCACTATCGACTGTAGCGTACGTTCACAATTAAGTATTTATTTTCCACCTAGTTGATACAATGATTGCTTAAGGCAATTTTTAATGGTCAAAAGTGGTACATGTTTCGTATATTATCAACATCTTCAGCCACATAACACTGTTTAGATGAAAAATATATAAAATTGACAAAGTAATGCTTTAGAGGAAGTGTCCTTAAAATTAACATAAGATTGACAAGATTAAAACAAACAAATAACTCAAGAGAAAATATATAAATTAATTGTTTTAATCTTGTCAATCTTATGTTAATTTTAAGGACACTTCCTCTAAAGCATTACTTTGTCAATTTTATATATTTTTCATCTAAACAGTGTTATGTGGCTGAAGATGTTGATAATATACGAAACATGTACCACTTTTGACCATTAAAAATTGCCTTAAGCAATCATTGTATCGACTAGGTGGAAAATAAATACTTAATTGTGAATCTATTGAAGTGCGATACGGACCATGAAGCTGATTTTATGTAGCGTACGTCTCGAAGTTAACATCTCTCGGCGCGAGCTTCTCCCAGTCCTCACTGAAAAGTTGTTCTTCGCTGCCGGTGTTGGTGTCGTTCGTGCCTCTGCTTTCGCCAAAGCCACATTTATGAAAACAATTGTGAATGGTGGAGGGCGAAACGTGGAACCATGCTGACACAACAAAGTGGATTGCCTGTAGAATACTGAACTTCGTCTTCACTTCTTTCCCGGCGTCCAACATACACACAGCCCTTTCCACCAGCTGCTTGCGGTAGTACCCTTTAGAGCACTTTATCACCCCCGCATCCAGAGGCTGAAGGACACTGGTACAGTTCGGGGGATAGAAAATAACTTTCACATTTCGTAAGAAAGAAAGTTCCTGCGGGTGGGCGGCACAGTTATCTACGAACAAAACTATTTTTCTCGCTTGAGCACCCATAGAAGCATCCAGTCCGTGAAGAAAATCCAAAAAAATGTCTGTGGTCATCCAAGCTTTACCGTTCGCGTAGTGTCGCACTGGTAACTTCTTCACGTTCTTAAAGCATCTCGGTTTCGCTGCTTTGCCTATAACGATAGGGATACGTTTGTCTGACCCGTCACTGTTACAGCACAACAAAACAGTTATGCGGTCCTTCGCATTTTTGTCTCCATGACAAGATTCTCCTTTAAGAGCCAGCGTGCGATCCGATAAACAGTTGAAAAATAGGCCGGTTTCATCCGCGTTATAGATGTCCTTCGGTTCGTATCCTTCCAGCAGCTCTGGGAGATTTTTCCCCCAATCTTCCACAGCCGAACCATCAACTGCAGCACTCTCGCCGGCGAGCTTTTTATACACCAGCCCGTGACGCTCCTTAAACCGGGAAATCCATCCATTCGAAGCAGAAACATTTTTGATACCCATTCTTGCAGCGATGCTTCGAGCTTTTACGCGCGAAATGTTACCATCCACAGGAATTCTCGACGCCCGAGCTTGCTGATACCAAGAAAAGAGAACTGCTTCCATTTTAGAATATCTCGATTCCTTCCCCGTTTTTCTATTCTTTGCGGAGGATCCACATTTTTTTTACTTGTTTACGTATCTCTTGTTTTTTCCCTACTATTGTATTCAGTGTCGAAGCAGGTAAGCCTAAACGTTTCGCGATGTCAAATTTTTTTTCTGTTGGATTTCTTTCAACTTCCTCTATAATCTGCAGTTTTTCTTGCAGGGTTTTCACATGCTTTACAGGTCGCGCCATTTCAATACTGTACTGTGTAAGCAAACCGAAACTCGACTGCGTAAATTGTTGGTTTTCACCAGCTAGTAACACAGCCAACTGAACGAAACATTCAACAGAAAGCTCTTAACAAAGCGCAAGTTGGCGGAGGCCTTCATTGTTAGCCTGGTACAGAATGTTCCCTAAGTATGATCGCGCAAGATATCCGACGAAATTAAAATACACTAGACTCGCAAATTCGATTCCTGCCGTCCATTCTCGAAATTTTGAAAAACGCTTGATCGAGGATTTAGCGTTGATGGGACTGAAATTTCTGGACGGTTGATGCGGGAAATCGTTTCTTCGAGGAACGGATAACGCAGGATTTTTAATACAGGTTTTAAATGGGTTGCTCGCGGGACCACGTAATTTGAACGAATATTACGGGAAAACGTAGTTTCGGGGAACGGATAATCGAGGTTTCACTGTACTGGTGATGTATAGGGACTGGAAGCATTCTTTTGATAACTGCAGCTGTTGAAAGCCAGACCCTTACGTTTTACGTTTAAGTATATTTCATGCTTGTTCTCTACATTTATCACAACAGGATTTACAAAAACGGCTGTAAATGAGATAAAAACAGCATTGTTGTTAGGTATGCTATCGCCCGGATAGTGCCAAAAGTTCCATGACGGAAAGAATAAAAATAACGAGAAAGTTAGTATTTATGGATATCTACAGGTGTGGCTGTATTGCGTTTATCACAATGTTTAATTTCGTACGTTCGTTGTCTTTTTTTACAACTTTGTTTACGTCGCACTGAAACAGATTGTTTTTATGGGACAGGAAAAGGCTAGGAGTAGGAAGGAAATGGCCGTGCCCTTAAGGTACAGCCCCAGCATTTTCCTGGTGTGAAAATCGGAAACCACGGAAAACCATCTTCAGGGCTGCCAACTGTGGGGCTCGAACCCACTATCACCCTAATACTGGATACTGGCCGCATTTAAGAGACTGCAGCTATTGAGCTTGGTGAACTTTTTTTATTAGCGCATACCCTAGTATGTTTTGTTTGTCATCTCCAAAAACTATTGAAAGTAAGCAGGGACATAAAAAATCAATACAGTAAAACCTCTTTAATTCGTAGTCGTTGGGACGCAAAATCGGACTTCGAATTACGTGATTTTGAATTAACTGCCAACACGTACTTCGAAAATGCCAACCCTTGCGGCGTCACAATATATTTTAAGATCCGTTACTGCATGCAATTAACCTTGATTTACAGTTTAAAGCTCTCATATGCCATGGAAAAAACCATTTCCAAAATGTGTCCAAGGTGCATTTACAGTATTCAAATAATGCACTTGGATAACACACCGGCAAACATAACCTCTCGCTATGAAATCAATAAAAAGACAACATGATTCAGAGATGTCTATACTGGCTCCCCTGTGCAAGTGCTTTATTCGTTGCATTACTGTACTGTATGCATTTTAGATGGCTTGTGCTTGCACGTAGTGTAACCGATGCCTAGGGTTCTTGGTTTATAGCATTTAAAAATCAGAGATTTAGCATTTTGATTTTCAAATTTAGCGTTTTGTAGCATCTAAACTTCTCAAATTTAGCGTTTTGTAGCAAATTGGTTAAAAAAGGGCATAATTTGCTAAACTGCACACACAACAGTTTGGAGTAAAATCATACTGCTTAATCACACATTGCTCGTCATGCAGTTTTGAATTCACTATGGAAAATAAGACAAACATCAACATAAGACTGCAAGAAGTATTAACGAACACACAGGAATATGCTTATTTTCAAATTTACAAACACAATTTCAAAGTGAAAAATACTATTCTGAACGTATTTATCACAGAACACACCTACAAGGAAGAGGAATTTCAATGATGATTTAAGTATAACATGCCAATTGTTTAAAAGGTGTCCTCCTTCATTTGAGACTGCCTGTCAGTTACAATTATGTTTTACTTGCTAAAAAAAACTCTACATCGACACTGTTCGTAGAGGCCCAAATGCACAGAAGTGCTGCTAAGGCAAAGGAAGGCAAGTTTTTGATTGCAGAGTCGGCACATCAATATAGGCCATCTGTATCCTTACATAAAAATGTCCCGATTTGTGACTTTCGGCATGCTGTTTGATTGTCACTTCGCTTCTACCCGTGGCTAACAGACAATAAAATAAATTGCCACCGTACTTTTAAACAGAACTACTACTCAACACCAATGTCAAGAATAATCGACTAAGATCAAGGGTCAACACACAAAGAGAATGAACGTGGTGCTTGAAAGTGTATTTGCTGTTTGACTGACTGGTCTTAGCAGTGCTCTTTAGCCAGTGAAAGAAAATCCACACATTGAATGATTTAACCCTTTGGCCTGCCATTACTTGTGAAGGGAAATATTCCCTTACATACTATTCATTTTTTCGTCACTTCAACATAAATTTGATTAATCACATAGGCTACATAAGAATACACAAAGTGAGCTTTTAGCTCGTCTATAGTAACAGGAAACCAATGTTTTTGTTCGTAAGTATTACTGGTTTCAAGGGAAGCAGATAAATTAGCAAGAAATGTAGAGGTATAGGCATTGGTTTCCTTAGTAATGTGATCCCAGAACTGTGGGATTAGAAATTCATTCCCTAAGTCCATTTCTTTTGGATTATTACCCAACCCCCTCCTCACTATAGAGTGAATTTCAAAAACTGGTTTACATGTTACAGAAAGAGGCTTATTGTCAACAAGATCATAATTCCAAGTATCATTTTACTAGACTTCTCAACGGGCGAGTTGGCCGTGCGGTTAGGAGCGCGCAGCTGTGAGCTCGCATCCGGGGGATAGTGGGTTCGAACCCCACTGTCGGCAGCCCTGAAGATGATTTTCCGTGGTTTCCCATTTTCACACCACGTAAGTGCTGGGACTGTACCGTAATTAAGGCCATGGCCGCTTCCTTCCCATTCCTAGGCCTTTCCTGTCCCATTGTCGCTGTAAGATCTATCTGTGCCGGTGCGACGTAAAGCAAAAAACAAAAACAACAAAAAACAACAAAAAAGGGGGGGGGGGGAACTAGACTTCTCACTCGCTCTTGTTGCATTCTGGTTTTGTCTCGTAGTTTCAATTGGCACTATCATCTCGGAACTGAAATCGGAATCACTTTCATCACTGTCATTTGAAGAAGAATAATTTTCACTCTCCAGAGAATCTTTTCCACTTTCAACATCACTATTTTCAAGCCAGTTACGAATATACTCATCCATGGCGCGGTTGGATGCCGCCATGATTGTTTACGAGCGGTGAAATGAGGTGCTTTTAATTTTCCGTATTTCAGCTCAGAGTTACTATTTACACAGAGAAAATAGCTTCAGGTATCATCTGACATCAATCGGTTAGGCTGCAAAACAAAGAGAATAATTCTCTCCGACCAGCTAACTGCGATACTGAACTTATAGATGTTCCGTGCACCAAGACGGAAGTGTCTGTCAAAGCATGTTACCGCTTTACGATCGCAATGGGCGCCGTAATAATTATTTCTCCTGAAATAAATAACATTTATATCTTATTTTTAAGAAAAGTGCATCATATTTAAAAATATATATGTTTATTTCATATAAAACTGAAGTTTCGCATCTATGTAGCATAAATTGTATAATTTCGTATTTTGAACCAATTTAGCATTTTTTCGTGAATTCGAAACCGCTAAAAACCACCCGTACGGGTCATAAAAGATGATATATAAACACTTACAAAGTTTCGGCATATTTCGCATTTATCGCAAATGCTAAAAATCACAAATTCTACCGATGACTTTAACACAACGGGGCTTATCGAACTTTCCCATGACGAGGGGAGAAAGTCTTCCTTCCGTTCACATTACAACAGTACTGTGACTAATGATTTACCGCCATGGCACTTCTAAGACCCATTAATGCATGCAATCACCTTGATTCTCAGTTTAAACTTTTCAAATGCCTTGGAAAATACTATTTCAGAAATGAATCCAAGAAGGTGCATTTACGTTATTCAAATAATGCACTTGTATAAAACAATGACAAACATAACCTTGCGCAACGAAAGGCAGAAAAACACGATTCAAAGACGAGGAAAAATTATGCTTGCTCCCATGTGCAAATGCTTTATCTTTTGGATTACTGTACTCTCTGCATTTTTAGATGCTTTCTATTGGCATGGCAAGTGCCCGACGCCCTTAGAACATTGACAGGGGAAGGAAGTCTCTTGCTTTCGTGTGCAGTGTGCACTGCATAGCAACACAGACACAGTACATTTCCCGGCTGGCAATTCTCTCCTTTAAAACTGTAAGTCTGTTTGACCTCAGCATTTTTAAAAATCAAACAAACAATGCAGTTTCATTGGCATTGACAATATTGTTTGGTGCGTACGAATTGATTGTAGGCTATAAGCCACGTTTTTTTGCCAACTGTCGGCATCGCCAGTGTTCGCGGATTCTACCTCTCCCCACACTGCTTGCTTCATGATATTGTGGTGTTCCTAAAAACGCCGAATACAAAATAATTATGATTCCGCTCGAACATAGCAGATATGAAGCGCACTCTAGACATGCCGAAGTAGGTGAAAGTGCGCAAAGTTACCCCTTCACATTCCGGAAGACGCGTTCTTTCATGACGCGGAGAAATTTTGAATTTAAATTACTCTGTAAAATATTTTTTCAAAATATAAAGGCAGTTTCGAATTAAAAGTTTAAATTTTGGTAACGGGACTGACATTGTTCTTCGAATTACGAATTATCCGTATTTCGAATTAAATGATTTAAATAACATGCAAAAATGTAAGTCATGTTTCCCGGAATGAGAGCTGCTTCGAATTAGGCGTGATTTTGAATTATCGAGGTTCTACTGTATTATTATTTGTTAGGTATGTTGGTGAGTAAAACAATCCATCACGATTTTAACATAACATTTTAAACCCACTTCTCTCCCAAAAAAATCCTATATTGCCCCAAGTTTACGAGATATTAAGCGATCACTTTGTTAATACTCTTGCCTGCCTATATCAATAGGCCTAGCAACAACCGTGCATATTTCCTAACTAAAGTAAACTAGTTTCCTCATCCCGAGGTGGTGCAGCTCCTGTTTTATACAGGCCTCCAATGGAAGGGAGTTGCATGTACCATTTTTACCGCAAATCAACCTTCCTGTCGCTAGTAAATCTCTGGCATTACAGTACTGGGAATCGAACTCAGGCTCCCGAGAACGCCAGCTAATTTTGCTAACCATTATGCTGGCGGACATTCTTAATTACAAAACAGACTATATATTCGAGACTGATGTGTGCTTGCAATGCGCGGGTCGGACACGAAACTATTCACCTATTTGTGAGACGTCATCAGAGATGCAGTAGGCCTACGATACGGAGGCGAACATTTCTTAACTATGAAGCAAAGATGTATCGAATGAGCTTGGCGTGTTTTCATTGCGTGGGTACGGACGACAGTACAGTGAAATTCTGTTCAGAAGTTTTTCAAGGGACTGCAAAAAAAAAAAAAAACCCTGCTTAAGCAGGGAACTTCTTAAAAGGGGTAATACCCAGAAACTTATTCTGTACTTTGAAGTACATGTGAAACACACAGCCGACAGATTTCCTTATTTGTGAACAATACCGAAATAGGCCGATATATAAGCTGCTAACAGAAAGTCAAAATATAAAAATTCGAATATCATGACAATATTTTTAGAGATAAAGTAAAATAATTGAACATACCGTATTATAAATATATTTGATAAGAGAAGGGAACATATTATATAAAACCTTGCGCAAGACATAAGAAGAAATACTAAGAACATTAAAATGGTAAACGGGAACTGTACATAATGTAAATTCTGTACTGCATTAGACATTAAATACATTTTCAAACACAAAAGTCTAGGCTCCTACTTGGAATTTTTTTTTTTTTTTTTTTTTTTCCAGGGTTGACTGTTTAAGGTTTTTACTGCATTCTTGAAGTATAAACCTCTTCATTTCCCACATTGCCTTTGTGTTCTGAGGCACACTGGCTGAACGTTCCATAAACCGCCTCAGTTTTTCAAGGCAGATGCTTGCCTCACTGCAAGATGGTCTTGGGGGATTCTCTTCCTCAACCTCTTCTTCTTCAATCTCCTCATCTTCTGCCTGAATTTCCTTGCAGATCTGATCGATGGCCTGCTCCTCGCAAGTGATTACCATATCATCAATGATAGTGAAGTCGTTGAAACTACTGGTAACGTCCATCTTCTCCTGTATAGTTTTCCAGCTCCCAGGCTTTTCATCACCAACTTCCATAACAATGCTCATGGTACCACCACCGAAGCCTGCTTTCTTGAAGCAAATTGCTAATATTACAGGCTCCACTGAATCCCATGATGAGGCAATGAAATGCATTGTGTCCAAAAGAGATGGTTTGTAGATAGGTTTGCCTGCTTGCTTCCATGCGTAGCAGCATACGGTACACAACTGATTTTCGGTACCTCTGCTTCAATACCTTATCGATTCCTTGGTCCATAGGCTGTAGTCTTCTTCTTCATGTGCCATGTCCTTGCAGAACATTGGCGATCAATAGCATGATCTGTTGTTTGTTCATAGCTGTTCTGAACAGAGTAAGCTTTGTCACCCCAAACCACTGGCTGAAGTTGCCGAGCCATGATGTCCTACTTCTCCCGGACCACGTTTTCCATTAATTTTCTCTTGGAGTATTACTTGCAGAAGGTGGTATTTAGAGTTCCGCATCATATGACCAAAGTATTCTAGCTTCCTTCTCTTGATGGTAGTGAGAATTTCTTGTTCTTTGTTCACATGGTGCAAAACGTTTATATTGGTCATTTTAGCTGTCCAAGGTATTTTCAGCATCCTTCGGGACGTCCACATTTTAAATGCTTGCAATCTCTTGCACATGGTCTCAGTGTCCATGCCTCAATGCCGTGTAACAGAATGCTGAAAACGTAGCACCGGAGTAGTCGCGTCTGTAGTGAAATGGAAAGGTCACGGCTTGTCAAACGTTTTCCAAGTCTCTGAAAAGAAGTTCTGGCCTGCTCAATTCTGCATCGGATCTCGTGAGTAAGGTCCCAGTCATCATTGATGTGACATCCCAGGTATTTAATTGTTGCCACTCTCGCGATCTGTTCCTTTGCTGTTGTGAGATTACCTCAAATTCCATCTTCTTTCCTACTTATAACCATCCACTTGGTCTTCTTTACATTAAGCTTCAAGCCCATTGCGCTGCTGGCTTCAGTGACAGCATTAAGTAATACCGATGTAGTATTCAGTGGAAAAAATTCTACCTTGATGTTCCTTAAACGGGGCCATTCCTTGGGATTAGCATGGGCAGTGGTCCGTAAACACCACATTCTTCCTGTTCTGGCTCCCCATTTTCGCATCTAATGCCTGCATATACTCTTTAAACTGGGAACTTGTCATCCAAGCTGACTTGTTACTGGTGTACTTGCACGGTAAATTCCTGACATTTTTTAAACAATGTGGCTTCCTAGACTTCCCTATCATCAGTTGAGGTAGTTTTTCAGTTCCTTCCATATTAGCACCAACCAATACCGTAACTCGCACTTTACTTAATTTTACCCCGTGGCAAGATTCTCCCTTCAAAACAAGAGTCTTATCCGGAGTAAGCTGGTAAAAAGTGCGAATTCATCGAGATTAAGAACTTTGCATGGTTTGCTTATTTTATCAGGCAGAACCATTTCCTTCCACACTTCCCTTTCCTCCGCACTTACACTCTCTGCTTTGCCACAAATTGTTTTGTGAGCGATGCTGGCTTGATTTTTAAAGCGGTCCAGCCATCAGTTTGACGCGGTAAAAGGTACCCTTAATTTGCATGCAATATTTCGGCTTTCTCCTTCACAATTGTCTCACTGAAAGGTATGTTTAAACTTCGCTGCTGTTTAAACCATATTAGCAGAGCTTGTTCTATTTCATCATACTTTTCAGATTTAACTTCCTTGCAATTTGTTGAAGTATTCCCTGCAGAAGCAAAGATCTCTTCTTTCTTTGCTATAATGCCGTTCAAAGTAGACGGCGGCATCCCAGCTCCTGTGCCAAAGCAACACGGGAAAGTGTAGACGACTCCACTTTCCTTATAATCTCCACTTTGTCTTTATTGTTAGTGCCTTTCGCTTGATCTCTTTCCTCTGAGTTCCGCTCATTTTCACTTAAAACGTTTATGTTATTACAAGTACAGTAGTCTCGATTATCCGACCTAAACGGGACCTGGAGTACGTCGGATCACCGGAAATGTCGGATAATACAGAATAACAGTGAAAACGAATTGAAACAAACAGGAAGGCTATACTGTATTACTATGTTTTACGGTACTCTTATTTATTGACCTTTAAATTCAATTGTGCAGTAGCTGCAGTACTGAACAAAAACATTGCAAATGTCTTACGAAAAGAAACTTGTCAATGTCTGCTTGGCTGCTGATTCACGTTTTCTTGTTGCGAGATCTCGCCATTGACGATAATCCTTCACTGTGAGTCAGTTTTCTCCTTTTGTTCCGGAATGCCTCGTTCTTCTTCATCCTTATATTCGTTAGCATTCACAAAACCAATAATATCAGGGTCAGTTAGTTCAAACAGCTGATCTTGTGCATACTACTTACATTTTGAGTCGTAGCATCCTGACAGCCAGGAATGCAATTCAGTAAGGGAACAATGTTGTCCATGTCTTCTTGTACCACCTCCTCTCGATGTTCAAACTCGCTCGACAATATGTTCCATGACTTTGTAACGTTGTCGTTTCAACTTTTTCCCAAGACTGCTATCCAGTATGGCAAGTCTTTCATGTTTCGCTTTGATTTTTCTATCATGTCCTTGCCATTGACCATTTTCTCTATCAGGGATGAAAGGAGTTTCCGCCGATATTTCCTCTTCAATGTTTCCAGTACACATTGGTCCATTGGCGGCATAACGTCACGTTAGGAGGGAGGAACATGACTTTGATGTCACCATTTCTAAGTTGCTCTTCATTTGGGTGTGATGGAGCGTTGTCTAGTAGAAGAGCTTTTCTAGGGAGATTGTTTGAAGCTAAAAATGCTTCTACATCTGGAACAAACTGTGTAAAGAACTGTCTTTTAAGAAGTCAGCGGACATCCAGGTAGCTTTCTGATCCATGTAATGGACTGGAAGATCATTAACGGAAATATTTTTAAATGCCCTAGGCTTCTCTGCTTTACCGATCGTAAGCAGTTTTGCTTTTTAAGTTCCCAGTAATATTACTACAGGCAAGAACAGCAACTCTTTCCTTACTACGTTGTAGCCAGGTGCAGACGTCTTGGCTTGGGCTGCGGGAGTTTTGATGGCAGAATCTTGAAATTCAGCCCAGTCTCATCACAATTAAAAATCTGATCACCGGTTAATCTTTCAGCAAGAATTATTTCTTGAAATTACTTTTTAAATTTCACAATCTCATCGGATTTAGCTGACAGTTTTTCTCCACAGATGATGAAACGGTAACACCCTACGAGCATTCACGTTTCATTCTTTTATTAAAAGAAGCTCGCTAACACCCGGCCGTAAGCATTTAAAACTTGCGCCGAGCGCACAGGCATAATGGGAACTGCGAGCAAGTTCGCGACGTTCCAGAACACCGGCCAAGGACAAGCGACGTCACGCAGAAGGTTCCTTCGTGTTCCATTGCTGCATGAACGAAATATAAGCGAGTCGCCAGCCTGGGGTAAGGCAGAAGGTAAGCAGAGAGCCTGCAGTAAAGCAGAAAGAGAGTGTGCGGTATGCGACGGCAGTGTGCTGAAGGCAGAGTGGAGTGAGTCGGCAGTAAGCCGTGAGTCAACGAGTGTGTGCAAGTAAGCACGTCGCGACATAATTCGTCTCTCGGTCCGGCTGTATATTTGAATTCGTTTAAAGACTGTGTTCTCGCCAGCTTGAATTCATTTAAAGACTGTGTTCTCACATAAACTGTGCCAGCTTTGAATTCGTTTAAAACTGTGTTCTTGCATTAATTGTGTCAGCCTTGAATTCGTTTAAAGACTGTGTTCTCGCCAGCTTGAATTCGTTTAAAGACTGTGTTCTCGCCAGCTTGAATTCATTTAAAGACTGTGTTCTCGCCAGCTTGAATTCATTTAAAGACTGTGTTCTCACATAAACTGTGCCAGCTTTGAATTCGTTTAAAACTGTGTTCTTGCATTAATTGTGTCAGCCTTGAATTCGTTTAAAGACTGTGTTCTCGCCAGCTTGAATTCATTTAAAGACTGTGTTCTCACATAAACTGTGCCAGGTTTGAATTCGTTTAAAACTGTGTTCTTGCATTAATTGTGTCAATCCGTTGAACTGTGTTGCATTATGATCTTAAGTGCCAGTGATAATCTGAAAATCACGACGTACTGGAACTTGGACTGTCATTTATTTCAACAAATGTATTATGCTGGTGGAGTACAGTGCAGAGACTGTACTCGATTTTCTTTATGAAGTGCTTGATCACCGCACCTCGGAAGGTCCTAGATTGTTTCATTTGCGTATTATTCCAAATACGAACTGTGACTCTAACTTTATCCTTGCTGCTGTGGGAACTATTTCGGCGTGCTTCGCCATAGGGAAGTGTCACACCAGTACCCCATGACGTCGAATGTGGAAGCTCCACATTTCCCCGTTCCTGCCTCTGGTTCGAGTCATCAACACTAATACAAACACCAACGACGGAAGACAACGCCGACGCCGACCGCAAGACGACGCAGCCGCCGCGGGGCAACGTCCTCTTCACGCCATCAGGGACAAATCTACAATTCAGCTATAAAAGGTGACATAATTATTTGCCTATTTATTGAATAAACTGAAGGATCCACTTAATCATGAATTTTTCTTTCACTACCCTTCTCTCTTACTCTCTTAGCATGGGCCGTACACGCCTTGTCATTCCTCATGTTCTCCGATATACTGAAGTACGGGCGTTCCTGTTACAATATTAAGCTGCCCAATGCCGTACAGTTTTTTCCAGCGACCAAGCCGCCCAGCACTGGCAGTAAAATTAGGGTCCCCTTCATTAAACTCCTCCTGGAAATACACTGCCATTTCTTGCAGAACAGGGCCAGATTGACAAGCCCTTTTCCAGGTTTTGAGCGAACCAAAGAAATAGTGCTTCACTTACTTTTTCGTATTCACATTTTTCATCATTTTTTAAATTTTCAGTTGCTCTGGTAGAGCACCATTTTTCAATTTCTTCCCTCTTATGTTTCCAGTCTCCCTCTGTAACACGTCCAACACCATAATCTGAAGCCACTTTTGAGGAATTTCCCCTTTGTCCAGTCTCTTTAACCCATTCAACTTGTCTTCCACAGAAACAATCACTTTCTTCTGTTTACTTGCCATACAGAGGATATAAAAACTATAACATCCGCGCCCAACCAATACTACACTGAACAATCCTACCGCATGACTGCCAGTGCTTGTCCCACGGTCGTACCCTCCACACAGGGTGTCCCAAAATTGCCTCCACCTGAAGTTCAAATTAAGCCTACCAGTGTCGGATAACACGGAATGTCGGATAAGCGAAGGTCGGTTGAGCGAGACTCTACTGTACAACTAACTTTACCGACTCCTATTCATACTAATTATGATGCTACACTATGCTTGGCAATCCGTAGCTTAGGCTTACAAGATGCAAAGACAAGAGGTGTACTGCAGTTTGTTAGCATGTGCTTTCTATCTTCCTCACACCCCTGACACCTGCTTCAAGGATAACGGCAGCAAATGGGAAATCTGGCAACTTATTCTTAGAACCTTGGCCTAAATTGCCCCTGCATTCCTACTTGTCACGGCAATGGGTGTAGTTTCTGGTTGTTTTGCAAGTACCGCATGGTCAAGCCAGTATTGAGTTTATTGTCCCGCTTCAATCCTCTTCATGCTATAGGTAATGAAGAAAAGAAACACAGGTTCGAAGTTGCAGACATGAGTGCATGGAAAAGTATCTGGGGTATTACGTGGGAGTGATAAAGGTGCAGTAGCAACGCTAGCACATCTAAACGTAAACAGTTTCTTTCCCTGCGATAATTTTATTTCATGTCTCCTCATCCTTGTGCTGCATTCTAATAATGCGATGTAATAATTACGAGTGACACGATAATACAATGTTTAGCTTGTATAAAGGTAAAATTAAACATAACTTTCAATTCTGTGCCTACATGTGGTATTGCAATGCCTCTGTGTGCCTCCCACCAACACCCAGTTGGCTATCAACATTCGTTTGTAGACGATCGGGATCTTTTGGCTGGCTGCTGGCAAGTCTGCTGTTTCCTGCATAGAGTCGGGGAGTTGTTTTTGTTCACCTCACTAATAATGGACATAGAAAATCTTGATCAGTTTAGTTCAAAAACGTAATTTCCTCTACGACAAGGCCCATAAGTATTATTGCAACAACAATGTAAGAGAGAATGCATGGAAGGAAATGAAAAATCAAACAGGTTAGAATATTCAATTTTGTGGTAGATTAACAGTAATGTTGTGGACAAATACACTTCACGGTTTTTAATGTTTAGGCCACCTCGATTAATGACTTCACTCTGTCGTGGCCCGCAAATCACTACATTAAAGTTTCATCAAACCATCCATTGCGTGCTTTGTTTCCCATGTAGAATCCCGTTCGATTCTATTCCGCTAGATGGAACAGTGGAGTGGAAGTTTTGACTGATGGGTTCAATACCAATTCCCTATGGGAATCAACATCTACATCATCTGATGGCCAAGCAGGCATCAGTTTTTGATAATGAGACCATGTCTCTCATGGTGCATTGGCACTGCCGGTGGCTACAATTAGCCTACGCAGTGGCTTCCACGGTATGCACTATCCAGCATCTTGGTAGGTGTGCTAGGTACCAACTGATGAGCCCAGCCTAGCACACGGGGGCGGAAACGCTGGTAACCAGGAATGAGTTAGCTGGAAAATTTATAATGTCCAATAACGGACCATTTATATTGGTATTATAAATTTACTCATTCGGAACAATTATTTCTGATTCCCTATGGGAATCAACATCTACATCATCTGATGGGTTCAATTCGATTCCACAAGTTGAGAGTGAGCATCTGGTGTCCGTGTTGTCACAGCATGACGTCGTATGGCCTTGGCAAGCTCGCACAGGTTCCATGATACCAGAGACGCACCATGAGTGCGCGAACGGTCTAGAACAGGGTGCAACTTGCGCGGAGACTGGAGAGTTCTAACCATTGGCTGCTTTGAGCGGACGTTTTCTATCTCGAGGGGCTCTAAAATCTGAACTGTTTAACCGGGAAATATATTTACAACAGAACACTTTAAACGGGAAAAATATACTTATATCTTAATGCAACTGATTAAGGGACCAAGAATATCACACTTCTTAGGCGGGAAAACTTCTTATGCGGGAACTTCTTAACCGAGTTTCACTGTATTCACAAATTTGTGTGATGTCATCAGAGCTGCCTAAGGCTTGCACCCACTTCGAAGTGGAATCTTTATTCTTCTCTGACGAATTACGTTGGGGGGCTCTTTTATGAGAGATTTATTTTTTTCATGTTCTTCTCGAAAAGTCAAGGGGAGGTCCAATACAAGAGGAAATATGGTATTTATCATTCCTTGTGAAGCAAACGTGATTTCCAACTCTGGTAAATATCCGTCGCCACAGATGCATGATTACAGGAAATGGCCTTGAATTCCTCAAAAACAAGCATAACTTTGAAATTCCCACCATTGAAATATTGTTAAGAATGCCAATAGGTTTTCGCCATAAATGTCAGTTACGTGGTATTCATTCTGAAGGGATGGATGATAAATGTACATTATTACCCCAATTTTATGTTATTAGTATTCCTGTTTACATCATTGTTTGCTGGTCCCCTCAGGTTTCCTGTCTTCGCACTGTATTAAAATCCTCAAATTTACGTTTGCAACATTTTATGTTTCCCACAGTTTGCACCATGCTAGGCTGTTCAATAGCGAGAGTGGCGGGGGGTGCTGATCAGTAAAAAATGGCATGTAAACTAGGTTAAAATGCTTTGAGTAACTATGGCATGATGACCAAATCAGACAACAATTGGCTCGAATCTTCCGCTGTCCGACGCGGCTATGTATGCAGTGTCTAATCCACAACTAGACTGTTTTGGTTTAGGTCGTCATGGACTGATTTGATGGAGCTGTCCATGCCACCCTATCCTGTGCTAACCTTTTTATTTATATATAACTACTACTGCTAGATTAAATTTCGTTTTGATGGAGGCCTTTTCAATCTGGCAAGAATTCTGGTTAACTGGGTGAAAGAACTGCGGTATGCCGATGACACAGCATCTCCTGGTCTAACATGTGCAGAACTACAAGTCAGTCAACTGCTTTAAAACTGCATGTGATCACTTTTGTCTTGCCATTAATGCAGAAAAAACTAAGGTACTTAGCACAACCTGCCCCATGATAAACTCTTTCTGAGTTCAATATCTCCATCTTAGACACAATGCTGGAGCAGGTTGATCATTTTTCATATCTCGGAAGCATCTTGTCCAAGTGGTGTACCTGCGAACAAGATGTTGGTAAAAATTGGGGCTGCTCATGCAGCATTCGGACAGTTAATGCACAGAGTCTTCGTGAGTAACGACCTAAAACTGCATACCAGTGTACAAAGCTGTTGTCATTTCCATGCTACTGTATGGCTGTGAAACTTGGACAGTCTATCACCATGATATAAAAAAATTGCCTATGTTAATTATGGATAAAAGGTTTCCAACTGTTCAATACAGTAGCATAGTGACAATTAAAATATCACATTTTATTATCATTATGGTATTGATAATATGTGATTAAGTCACTATGCTAATGTATTGAACAGGTGGAAACGTTTTATCCTTAATTAACATTGTAAATTTCGATTCAATAGGACCAAAATGAAATTCTTGACATTAAATTAAAAAAATTGAGCGCTTCAACAACAAATAAGAACATCTTGAATATCAAGTGGGAGGACTTTGTGACCAACACTGCAGTTCTCGACAAAGCGCAGCTAAATAGCATTGAGGCAACAATCATCGCTCATCAACAGACGATTAGATCATATTCACCGCATGAGTGATACCAGGCTTTCCCTCCAAATTTTTTATGGTGAACTTTGCTTCGGTAGTAGACTATATCACTAAGTTTACACAAGGAATATTTTATTACACCACCTATTCAATACAATTCATTCCACTGTTGCGTGGTCAAATAAACAAAGGAACTATCAGATTTTTAAGGTTGATGTTTCGCCCCTCTTTTATAGGGCATCATCAGCCTTATTTAATCCTAAAAACAAAATTCGGTCTGAAGACCTTATCAAATTGACATAAATTGTATTGACAGACTCTTAATAGTTAAGTATATAAATTTCATTATTCGTCCGTATTGAACCAAGATTACAATTTATTAAAATTCGTATCCACCTTATTCAATACCAAAAATGTTAAGATGAAATTACAACATGTATATTTATTTTATCAGGACTAGTTTTGACGCTTTATATTGCGTCATCATCAGCTGATATACACTGGAAACATTGGCAAACATATGAGTTTGTCTACGTCACACACATTATAAAAACTATGATAAAGATTTAAAACCATATTATAATTAATACTATTTCTGAGTCCATATTGTCCAAGGCTTGCAATTATTAAACTTTGGATTGCTAAAATCTGATGCAATTTGGTTTAAATAATCATTAAAATTAAAGAAACTAATAATAAAATCACGATCTTCTTAAAAAATTTCACTTTGACTTTTTTTTTAAAAAGATGTTTTTATAGAACCATATTAAAACCATTCAATAAAGTCCTCAGGCTATTGCCATGTAGTGAACATAATGTCGCAAAATAAGGTTAAACAATTTTCTTAAATAACATTGACTCTGTTTGACACTTCAAAATCTTTTAAAACCATATTAATTATTCTATGAAATCTTCAAAATGTTGAAAAGTGGCGATCGTGAAGAGGCGGACTGAGAAGCCGGTGCTTTATGAAGTTACCAATTATTTCATTCTCAGTTCAATCCGGACCTAAAATAATACGAATATATTAACCTTCACTTTAACTGAAAAAGTGTGAAACTTTACGTCTTATAACATGTGACTCACCTCGTGAGATCGCTGTCCAACAAAGCACCATGTAGCTAAGTGAACCTTGTTGTGTCAGCAATCCCGTGTCAAGGTTGGTTTTGGGTCAAAGAGGGGAACTAGGGAAAGGAGGGTGGAGCAACTGAGGGGCGGCAACCTGTTGGAGCTCCGGAGGGCGTGATCATGGAAGGCAGTATGTAAAGCTACTGCGCATAATATGACAAACTGTCTTATTTTCCGGTATATGTATATTTTTAAAAAACTCAATAAGAAATCAAAAAGAATATTTGGTTTTTCGGAAATTTCATTTAAATTAAAATTTTGATTAAAATACTGATCTAAATGTATATAACAGCCCTCCGTAACATCCAGCAAATTACCTTTCCCTAAGTTCTCCAAAATTTCAATGTCTTGTTCTATAGAAGTGAATTTATGTTTTAGATTATGTACATGCTGGCCTACCGCTGAAAATCTGTTATATTTTATTGCATTGACGTGTTCTGTGTATCTAATTTTAAAACTGCGTCCTGTTTGGCCTAGATATGTACTATCACAGTCATTGCATTTAAATCTGTATACTCCAGATTTGGTATACGGGTTCGACCTATTATAATACCAATATAAATGGGGTATATTGGTATTATAAATTTACTCATTCAGGACAAATATTTCAAATTCCCTATGGGAATAACATCTATATCATTCGACCTATTAACCGAAGTTGCATTTTGCAATACTACAGTATTATTATTATTATTACTATTATTATCATCAGTGCAAAATGAAATTTCCATGTTATGTTTTTTGAAAATATTAGTAAACTTATAAATATCTTTGTTATAAGTAAAAGTTGCAAATGTCTCATAATTGGGTTTGTCCTTGACGAAAGTGGTTTGCAAATGGAATTTATACTTGTTAATAATACGTTCAATAAAGCCTTCACTAAAACCATTAGCCTTAGCTATTGAACGTATTATATAGAGTTCTTTTTTCAAATTATCTTTTGTCATAGGAGTCTTAAAGGCCCGTTCTACTAAACTATTATATGTAGATCTTTTTTTTTGACTCTGTGGATGTTCAGAGTCCTGTCTAATAGTGACTGCCGTTTGTGTAGGCCTTCTAAAAATACTATACTCAAAAGCAGAACCCGATCTGTTGATTTTTAGGTCGAGGAAATTGATTTATTACTTTCTGACTAACGTGAACTTAATCTGAGGGTCAATATTGTTAAGTAAATCAAGAGTAGCCTTTGCATCTCCAACACTTTCGTCCAAAATTACTAATGTATCGTCTACAAATCTAGCCCAAAACAATATATTATCAAAGACTTTGTCATTCTTCATGTATGTTTTCAAAACATCCAGATGAATTTCTGCCAGGATTCCCGAGGCCGGCGATCCCATTGCCAAACCATCTATTTTATAAATGACATTATCAAAGATGAAGTAATTATTACTAACAAGTAACTTGACCAATTTCATGAAATCTTGTATTTCAAGCTCACTTAGCTGACTGTAGGATCTTAGATTCTTAAGAATAACGGGAAGTAACCTATTAGTGTTAATACTCGTAAACATGTTGACAACATCAAATGACTGTAAGGTATGGTGCTCCTGTAATTTGAAATTGCTTAATTTATTAACCAGTTCTATGGAATTCTTGATGGATTTGTTACCACGAAACCGCATTAATTACCGGTACGCGAGTTCAAAATCTCAATACTTTATATTCAGTTTTACAGGGGAATCTTTGTCAGTTTCCCGTGAAAACTTCTTTCAGTTCAGCGACTTTGATTAGGCTAGCCAAACTCTTCGAAAAATCTAACGCCAAGCCAAACGACAATCGACCACAAGTAGTTTTTAATTCTCTCATCTAATAAAATAAAGCACATTAGATACGAAAGCACCCAAAATATATGCGAAATCCGTTCATTTCTTAATCTTTCATTGTAATTTGGTCTCCGGTATACTGTTCGTGGTCAGTTTCTGGAAATCTCGTACCGCGCAAATTAGGCTTACGTCGACTTTTAAAGGTTATGTTGAACTCGAAAACATGGTTTCGAATGTAAGTATCGATTCTTAAAAGTTCTCAAATGCATTATATTCAATTCTGCGCGTCACAAATCCAATCAAATTGGAAAGATAAAAGAAATATCAAAACTTCAGAAATTACGGTTATTCGTGACCTTGAGGTCATCTGGAAAGCGCGCTCGCTGCACATGTCAGTACGAGTTTGAAATTATACCAACCATTTAAAATGTAATGTGCGCAAATAAAACAACTGCGGTTTTTTGTATTTTAACACGAAAACGTAAAATTCCCAGTCTTACATTAGGAACTAAACGGTAATAGGCAATTCCAAGACCTCCCATGGCTTTTTTTTTTTTAAAATTACATTTAGGTTCAACATGTGTTTTGGTCTCGCTAGCATAATCCATGTACGATAATATCAAAAATACTGAATTTGTGTTAAGAAGCAGTTTCGATTCCTGCCTGAAAGCCCAGTTACTCTGCAGTGCCCTGAGCAAAGTGCCAAAAATCTCTTCGGCAGTACGATCGAAAAAAGTAAAAATATAAACATCTAACCCTGGACATAATATGGACGTTTTATAAGTGCGAACATTTGACGAAACTCGTTCCGTTTTCAAGCAGAGCTGTTGAAATGCGCCGTGTCTCCTTGCAATTCTTGTCGCCACTCTCTGCTTTATGATTTTCCGAGATTCTCTAAACAATACCACCCGAATGCGATGCTAAGATGGTCCCTTATGCAAGTTCACCGCCGATCGCTTTTCCAGTACCGGTACAGTACTTGCTTTAATTATCGCAGTGACGGGGCGTTAACGCCAAGATCCATAAATATGCCATAGCCGTCCTTTTGTGAGATACAGTTTATTAAAAAACGATTGATCGAGGATTTAGTGTTCATGGGACTGGAATTTCTGGACGGTTGATCCGGGAAATCGTTTCTTCGAGGAACGGATAATGCGGGACTTTTACAACATGATTTAATTACGATGCTCGCGGGACCACGTAATTTGAACACATATTCCGGGAAAATGTATTTTCCGGGAACTGATAATCGAGGTTCCACTGTAATTGCAAGTCTTGGACAATATGGACTCGGAAATAGTATAATTATAATATGGTTTTTAAATCTTTATCATAGTTTTTATAATGTGTGTGACGTAGATAAACTTATATACGTTTGCCATTGTTTCCAGTGTATATCAGCTGATGACGCAATATAAAGCGTCGAAACTAGTCCTGATAAAATAAATATACATGTTGTAATTTCATCTTAACAACATTTTTGGTATTGAATAAGGTGGATAAAAATGTTGATAAATTGTAGACTCTTAATAGTATAGAGACTGTAGATTCATTAAATTTACGTTACAAACATACTAGATAAGACATATGTACACGTACTAAAATCACTTTGAAAAAAGAATTTTGCATCATATTATTTCTTAAACATAATTCATGTCTGACTGACATGGATCCTTTTCATAAAAAGCTTGAACAATATGTAGCGCTTGGGGACCAGAATCGAACCCAAGGCTTCAATGAATAGGACTATCACTCACTCTTATGAATAGACTTAGCAGCAATTTTGGCCAACACTCCAATGTCTTCTAGCACTTCTCATCATACTATGGTTTTTATCCAACATATAACAAGCTATCTTAATCCGTATTGCCTTCAATTTGACCACGTATTTTAAACTCTTTGGGCCCAGTTTCAACAACACATGTTAGTACTTAACAAGGTGTTAAATCATTTTAACATACAATTTAAGAAAATTTGCGTTTCATCAACAACTGTTAACGTTAACATACGTTAAACTGCGTGTTAAAGTTAACATCAGCCATTTCCCATGTTAAATAGCTAGCATTAGCATTTAGCAACCTGTTCCAATCCCCTGAGAATCTCCCTTTAGATCCGGAATTGCTCCATTTAGACCTTTTACATAATAATCCTGATCGAAGAAGAGTTCAGCGACGTAATGACTTTGAAAATTTGACGGATGTAGAATTTCTTCATAGATACAGGTTATCGAAAATAGTAGTTCCTAAGGTTGTTGACGAAATTCGATTGAGGTTGGAATATCCTACGAAGAGAAACTTGCCTCTTTCTCCAAGGTTACAGGTACAGATAATAAGATTTTTTGCTACTGGTTCTTTTCATATAATGGTCAGAGACAATACTGGAATTTCTAAAGCCACTGTTAGAGTTGTTTGTCAAGTGTCTGTAGCAGTAGCATCCATGAGAAGGAGCTATGTAACATTACTTTCAGTAGAAGAGTCACCAAATTATCCGCGTCTTCTATAAATAAGCTGTTTTCCTGGTGTTCTAGGTGCAATAGATTGCACACATGTAAGAATCCAATCACCTGGAGGCAATAGGGCCGAAGTATGTCTTAATCAGAAGGGATATTTCTCTGTTAATTTTCAGGTGATTAGTGATCCTAACCTCCAAATCAGGGATATAGTTGCTAGGTGGTCTCGTTCTGTACACGACAGTACAGTATTTAAGAACTCCATATCAGAGCACAGTTTGAAGTGGGGACAATTAACGAAGTGATTTCGTTAGGTGATTGTTGATACCTGCTAAGAAAGTATCTGTTAACCCTGTTGAAACCCTCGCGGACTTTCTCCCACGCCTCGTCCTTTTCTTTTATCATCAAGCCATCTGTGCGCTTGCACTCAATAACTTCTATATATTTACTAATTCAATCAGCAACTCTTTTTCGAAGGAGGAAAAATTAGAACTACGGCTCCGTTTCACTTCATACGCCATATTTAACAGCTGTACTCGAACAAAAGCGCATCGGAGTGTGCTGTAAAACGGTATGTTCATACCACCGCCTCCTTGATTCGTACCAGTTCGCAATCTTGGGAGAGTTAACAGTCGATTAGTTAACATTTCACAAGAAAAGTTTGATGGAACGCAAGAAACCTAACAGGATGTTACATTTTTAACTCGGTATTAACTACTTGTTAGTATATATGTAACACGTGTTGATGAAACTGGGCCTTCATGTTTTTTAAAAACAGATCTCAACTTCAACATATATATTTTATCATACTACTCCTATCCGGGAGATAGTAGGTTCGAATCCCACTATCGGCAGCCCTGAAAATGGTTTTCCGTGGTTTCCCATTTTCACACCAGGCAAATGCTGGGGCTGTACCTTAAGGCCACGGCCGCTTCCTTCCAACTCCTAGGTCTTTCCCATCCCATCGTCGCCATAAGACCTATCTGTGTCGGTGCGACGTAAAGCCCCCCTAGCATACTACTCCTATTAATTGAAGCCTTGGGTTCGATTCTCGTCCCCAAGCGCTACATATTGTTCAAGCTTTTTATGAAAAGGATCCATTTCAGTCAGACGTGAATTATTTTTAAGAAATAATATGATGCAAAATTATTTTAGACGAACATTTTTCAAAGTGATTTTAGTGTGTGTACATGTTTTATCTTGTGTCTTTGTAATGCAAATTTAATGAATCTACAGTGTCAATACTATTAAAAGTTCGTCATTACAATTTATGTAAATTTGATAAGATCTTAAAGCCAAATTTTGTTTTTAGGATTAAAATAAGGCTGATGATGCCCTATAAAAGAGGGGCAAAACATGTACCTTAAAAATCTGGTAGTTTCTATGTTCAATTGTCCATGCAACAGTGGAATGAATTGTATTGGATAGGTGGTGTAATAAAATATTCCTTGTGTAAACTTTGTGATATAGCTGTTTTCAATACGGAACAATGACAAGAATAATGGTTTGTCGGTAGTAGACCTCGTGGAGCCCCTCTAAAGCATTTTAAGGACCATTTGAAACACATCGTGAAGACAACTGGCATAAATATACAGACATGGGAAGAATGTGCTATGGACCGTTCACTGTGGTGGAGCACTACATCCACTGCTGTCAACTTGTTCGAAAGAGAGCGCCGCAGACATCAAGAGGCCAAGCGACAAGCAAGAAAGCTCCTGCATCCATTCAGTGCGATTTGTGTGGGCGTATGTCAAGATTGGTCTGTTTAGTCATTGCAACACGTCCATAAACAGGTGAACTGCGCACTTTATGCAGGAAGAAGTTATATATACTCGGATCGAGTTACAGCAGACTCTGTCACATTCATACATTAGTCTACTCCTACCCTTCCTTCTTACTGCCTACAGTTCTCTTAAAATATAACTGCTCCTGGGTGTTTAAAGGTGTCTTGCCATTCTTTCTGTTCTTCTCCTTAAGTTTAGCCAAATCATTCTGCTTTCACCAATTCGATTCAGTATCTCGTCATTTGAGTTACGATCTTCCCATGGAACCTTTCAGCATTCTTCTGTAACACCATATTTCGAAAGCTTCTATTTTCTCTTCCTGTGCTAGTTATTGTCCATGTTTCACGTCCATACAATGCCGTGTTCTAGACTAGTTTTCAGAAACATCTTTCTAATTCCTATATAAATGTTTGAAGTAAGCAAATTTAATTTTTAAGACAGGGTTTCTTGCTTGTGCTAGTCTGAACTTTCATATCCTCATTATTTCTGCCATTGTTATTCTACTGCCCAAGTAACCTTCATCTTCCTCCTTTAATACTTCATTTCACTGAGCGAGCAGGCCATGCAATTGGGGTCATGGAGAGTTCGAATACCACTTTTGCCAGCCCTGAAGAGGATTTTCACACCAGGCAAATACTTGGGCTGTACCTTAAAGCCATGGCTGCTAACTTCCCAATCCTTGACCTTTCCTATTCCTATGACGCCTTAAATTTTGCCAAATCATTTCCTAATTTATCACCCAACTTCACTTCATTACTGCTGTTTTGGATTTATTTTTCATCTTTTACTCCTCCTAGACAGTGTCCATACTCTACATCCTCTGCAGACTCAATTTAATAACGTTGGTGACCTGTTGTGAACTCGTTTAGTCTTCTCAGAACTCATTATTTCATTGTTATTGTTTTGACGCTTGCTTTTGTTACAGTTGTGAAAGTTATTGTTGCTGATTCTTCTCGTTTATTTTGTTATTTGCTATGTTTTTGTTCCGAGTGAAGCAGCTAGTCATTTGCCGCGATCTTGTCGCATAGTTCTTGATCATACATGTTTGTTAATCCTTGTTTGTTATTGCTTTATTTCTGGCTAATAATGGTAAAGAAAAGAAGGGAAAACTTTCACTATGGAAGAGAAGGTTCGAATCTTGGTAAAAGTTGATCCGTTCCGTATTGCACTGGCACGTGGGTTACAGAACAGAGGAAGAATAACATCAATTGTCTCAGAAGGCAGAGCAAATTAAAAAAAGAAGAAACACCATGCACTTGATTTTCTATTACCAGTAAAATCTGCCTGTTGGTTAAAAGAAATATTGCCCGTATGAACTGATTAAGAAGCAGATCATTTCTATTCCCTAATAGAGTGCGCTATGAGGAGGATTATCTCATTGGATTGGAACTTCGGGCTGCAAGCGTTCCAACTGGTGCTCTTTTGGGAAAAGGCACGTACTATGGCGAACATTCTTAGTAGCATTGAAATTTTTAGTGCATCCAATGATTTGATCGACTGATTTAGGGAAAGGTATAACATAACCTAAACTATTTGTGGGGAATGAAATGTAGTTAGTCTCAAAACTATGGAGGAGTGGATCTATGGATGATTGCAAGAGCTGATCGAGTACGAAACTGTGTTGCCCAGCAAGACTTTGACTTTCAGAGGGGATAAATGCCATGGTGGGAAACACAACAGCTCAATGCTTTGAGAAGCTCCACTGCTTTGTGATAGGGAACTCTAGAAAGTTGTTGCTTCAAGCATGTTACAAACTGTGACAACAGATCTTTTTCAACGGCAGTTGGCTGCTCTGTATGCAGAAATGGGTGTGCAATATAGGAAGATCCCTTTTTCATCAACCGTTGTCCTGCACATTGCGTGCAGGTTTGTATATGGAACATGTTATTAGAATTTCTGACTGGTAACTGCACAAGTGATATACATTCCTTTAAGTCACTTTATAGATGATGTATGCACAAATCCTAAAAGGGGGAGCAGGAGAGAGTGTGTGTCATTTCACCATGAATTGTATGAAATGACAGGTTGAAAAGTTTTTCATTTGCATCTTTTATTGTAAGGCATAAGCCAATATACCCTCAGTAACATAAATATGCTTAAGCTCTTGAGTACTATCTGTTATTCTTTTTAAAAAATAAATATTCAGGAATTATATTAATTTTACCAGCAACAATACAAAATTTTAGAAAGTTTTGCAGTTGACTTGTTATTGTTTATTACATATTAGGCTTGCTTGAAGTTGGAGAGATCGACAGTCTTGCTGAGTGGTGTAGGGAACTATTGAGAGTGAAGTTGTGGTGACATAAGCCATGGAGGAGGGTTTAAGACACCTTGATGTTCTTTTGTAAATGTTCCAGATGGATCATAACGTAATTGTGTCAGACTATGCAGCCATGGATAGAGTATTGAAGGAAGAACGTCAATACATACTTAACATTGTAAAGCAAATTAAGAAGGCTGGTTGTAATGTTCTTCTTGTGCAGAAATCCATTCTCAGGTAAGTTGTTTCTTAGGTAGTCACGCGTCACTTTCGTTATGCCAAGAAATTTTATATGGTGATTTTCATGTAAAGATTAGGTGACCTTTTCATGTAGAGTACTTACCATTTAGTGGGGGTTGGTTAGATGTAAGTCTAAGAGTGGGTAGTCTGGTCTTAAAAGATTTGTATAATCTCTTTGCCTATACTTAGCATGTGCTAGGTAAAGGATAAATATGAGGGCAGATTGGAAAGTAACACACACTAGTTTTCCCCCTCAAAAGTTTAAATTGTACCAAAACCAAACAAATCACAAATTAACTTACATCTTTGAACTTCTTTTCTACATAGTCACTAAGTTTCTCACACAGTTCTCTCATTGTGGTACCAGTTTCAATATGCCCTGTTCGTAGAAATCAGTTTGTTTGGAGTATAGCCATTTGCGGACTGCTGATTTCACTTCTGCATCTGTCGCAAAGTGTTGGCTGACAGGAACTTTTTCATGGGACCAAACACACGAAAGTCCGATGGTGCCAGATCCGGACTGTATGGTGGTTGCTGGAGTACCTCCCACCCAAATTTGGAGAGTTTCTCACGAACAGGAGCATCATCATGGGGACGGGCATGGTCATGAAGACGTGACACCGTCGGCATTAATTTTGCGGAGTTTGCCATGAAGGCCACGTCACAACTTAACAAAAGTTATAATATAGGCTGCAACATTCACAGTGGTCATGTGTTCAGCGAAGTCCATCATAACACACCAAACATGTCCCAGAACACTGTCACAAGCACTTCCCTAGCAGAGTGAGTCACTTTGAATTCTTTTGAACTGGGGAGGTGGTGGTGATCACCGTTTTAAGAGGAAGTACAACTAGGCAACCATCCTGTGTATAACACTAATCAGAGAGAGAGAGAGAGAGAGAGAGAGAGAGAGAGGAAAAAATGGAAGGCATCCGACACTTCGAAAAATGAAGGTATCTGCCAAAGAAAGACGAGGGCCAGGAAGGGCGTGAAAATGAGACTCCCTACCCCTCGGAAACCTGATGGCATCGGGGTCAGAGAATGAGTTGACCAAAGGTCAGATAGATGAGTGAGGGAGCCTGGCACAAGTAGAAGCAATGGCTCGTGGTCGCCCTTGGGGGCCCCTTTTAGATGCCTCTTACACTAGGCAGGGGATACCGTGGGTGTTATTCTACCGCCCCCACTCACATGGTAGTAGTGGGAACCATCATGTTTCCACTTCATAGAAGCCTGCTTGGTTTCGGGCGTGTAGTGGTACGTCTACAATTTGTCACCAGTGACTTCCTTTCAGATAGTCATGTCCGTCTGCGGCATGATCCATGCTCGTCATTTGCTGGCCCTTGAGGTTGTCTGTCAGGTTTTAGGCACCCGGCGAGCACTAATTTTACAGAATTTCAATGTGCCATGAACAGTGTCGTACACCGCACGATAGGAAATGTTGAACGTCTGCTATAAACTTAGCAGGTGCACACGCCAGTTGTTCGTAATTGCTGCCTCAATGGCGTGCACATTGTGCGGAGTTGATGCTGTTGCCGGAGTGTGGCGAATCACTAAGGTTCACGCAGCCCTCTTGAAAGAATTTACACCACCTGGAGACATTGCTACGGTCCAGACAGTCGTCCCCATACATGCCACACATGTCCCTGTGAATTTCACTCGGTTTATGCCCTTTGGCCCACAAATAGCTAATTACACTTTGCTGGTCTTCACAAGTAAATGACGGTAACATACGCGCCATGTTTGTTTCGTAGTTCAGGCTTCTTTCGCTACCCTCTGTATTGCAAACTTCAAACTATATCGTCAAGAAATTTCAACATTCCACCTGTAGTACTAGGGGAGAAAAACAAATTATTGTGCGTTACTTTCCGATCTGCCCTTGTATGTAGATGAAAGGGAAATAAAGCCCACACGTGATAGAACTAGGCTCTGTTATCAGCAAATAAAGCTATGATGATGTGGTTACTTAGGACACCTTCTGAAAGTTCTGATGAGGTAACCCAAACTGAGCTTATTCTTGAAGTGACTTGTTTTTCAACAATGTTTAAGTTCAATAGAAGAAAGGGCAGTTTCCATAGTTAAGCTTGAAGCCTAGAACTGCGGACTGTCTTTCTGGACGACAGTGCACTGTTTTGTCAAGTGGGATTCTATTTCTGAGAGATGGCATTTTTCTTCCGCCATAGGTTTATAATTGGACACTAGATGGCCATAATATAGATACCAGCTTTAACCCGACAGTGTGGAGTGACATGTCTGGTACGCATTCTGCCGCATCTGCATTGTCGTTCAGTCTCGTGAGTTTCCTTAAAACTACATCCGAAATCTCCTCTCAGCCATCCAGATGGAGCTACATTCTTTCGTTTCATGCATCTATCGATTCATTTAATGATTTTTCACCTCGCTAGCGATGTGTAAAAATTGACTTCGTTTGTGTAATCTTCCCGCCATGGCGTTCGTAAACAAAAATATATTAACCTGCGATGCTATGGAAGGCATTTTAAATGAGTGTTTTAGTGATTCTGAGGACAGTGATGTTGATGCCAAATTAGACCGGGATGAGTGTGAACGTGATTCAGAAGACTGTTCTTGCAGATGCTGCAGGTGGTACTGCTGCCTGTAATTTTTACTGGGAAGATATGGATAATTACGTAAGTTGAAAAGAAACGTTTTGTGATGTGTTTGTACCCCATGGCTTAGGTCTAAATGTAATGGGAGTGTTCTAAGCGAACTTCGTGTTGCCGCCACAAGAGCACAGCAAGTACTGAAGGGGTCCTGGCGCATACGAATGGGCGGACATGCTTCATTCTTTCTAATGCAATCAGCTGTTCTGTCAGGCATCAAAATGAGTGAAATAAAGAATTAGGGGAACTGAAATTTATTTCAGTTGAAGGCGGAACTCAGAAGAAGAAATGCGAAAGTTCATGGAAGGAAGAGTGAACTTATAAAGAGGTATTGTTGTTTGGATTAAAGCTGCTGTATATTTTCATAACCTGACATGGGCCTAGGCCTAGTACAATGTCAATTTTATGGATGCTTTAATTGTCAATATCCGCATAACATTTCGTATTTTATCCTTTGTAGGCTCGAAGATTATGATGCCACATTTAATGTGGAAAATCGGCAGGAGGATGAGGAGGAGGATATTTTCATGATGAAAGTACCAAGTGCAGTAGTGTACAAGGACGTAAATGAAAGTACAGACCTTCCAACTGTGACTGCCCAGTGTTTTTCAAGATATTTAAAGAACTGTGAGCAACGTTATTCAGGTGTGGGTAGTAAAATGTACAAAGAGAGGTATTTGTTGTGCTTGCGTTGGGCACAGGAAGGTAAATTTACATTTTTAAAAGGCAGAGTTGCATCAGAGTATAGGAAAAGTGTGGTATACCATGTAGACTTGAAAATAGCAGACTTCTTAATTGAGGAGTGCCAGTGTGAATGTAGTGCTGGTATGGGGCCATTTGCTCACTGCAAACATGTATGTACTACATTACATGCTTTGTTAGATTTCTATACCAGCAAGACCTTCATCTGCCAGGAAACCTGTACCAGCCAGCTACAATCTTTCCACAAGTGCAAAAAATTTAAAGCCTCCCCAGTTAAGGCAAATGCACTAGTTTTAAAGACAGTCCAGGTCAAGTCATCTGTTCAAGATATAAGAAGTCACGATCCCAGGCCACACCAGTTCCGAAATACTTCTTCATACAATGAGTACTTCAGAAATTTATCCATAAACTTCACTGCAAATTACCCATCTCCAAATCCCATGCCAATCTTACAGTTGTATCCCTCTGCACATCTTAAAGCTGTTCATGATTATTTTGGATCTGGTGAGGAGAAATTTTTAACTTCTAGAAAGTTGAAAGATGTTTCTCCTGGGGATTGTACTGATGTGGAACTTAAAACTAGGGGACAGAGTTCAAATCCACTTTGGTTCACAGAACGCTCCATCTGAATACCTAGCTCATTGTTCAAACGTGTTTGTCACCTTACCGAGAGGACTGACACAAAACAATTCTTAGCTCAACTAACATCAAGTCATGAATTGTCTACACCTGCTATTGTTCATGGAAGAAAGTATGAAGCTGTGGCAGTAAAAGCTTTTGAGGAACTTTACTGTATGAAGGCACATGAGTGTGGATTATTCATAAGCACAGAACATCCATACTTATGTGCTTCACCTGATAGAGTTCTGGATGAGAATGAACTTCTTGAAATCAAGTGCCCATACTCATGCAAAGATGAAATGGTTTCCTGTGAAACTGTGGAATACTTGTATCTTTGTGATGTATCAGGAAACCTAGCTTTGAAAACTGATCATTCATACTACTATCAGATACACGGGCAGCTGTACTGTGCTGACAGGAGTCTTTGTAGACTTGTAATATACACCTTCAGGGACATGAAAGTTATCCTTGTTCATAGGAATGAAGAATTTATTAAACATATGATTTCTTCACTAAAACTCTTTCACAATAACTATCACAAATCATATATCATAAGTAAGTTCCTCTACTTAGGCAGTGAATAAGAGATGAGTTCATAAACATTGTATAACACAATGTAATCTTTGTAATGTTTTGTAATCTTCATGCTGCAACATCATTTACCTTAAATGAAATTACAATTTAATACATTTAATTTATTTTGTTACAAAATTTTTGTTCTTAAAACTTAATTCCCAAAATAATAAGCACCTATGCTCATAGCCTAAAAGGCTGTAAGCCTACAACTGATCAAGTATAATGGAAATTGCTACACATCACTAGAAGTTCTGTTTTTATGGGTATTGTATTTTAAAAGTTACTTAAAACTGATTTCACTGTAACTAATCAAGCATCCTTCCCAACAATATTTCTTCTAAAATTGCAGAGCATATAACAAATAAATATGATTTCTGATGACAAGGAAGTATGTGAGGGACTCATTGGAGATTGCAGTATTTTATATGTTTTACCCAAGCCTATTAGTCTCTCAATATGTACCCTTTTACTGGCTATTTTCCTGTCTCTTCTCCAAGTTTCACTTGGAAGCTTATTCATTTTCTTAAAAAATCTTGGGATGTTACCAGTGACACCATGAGAAACAAGCATATCTTGTATATCAAATCCCTTATCAGCCATAATGGAATCACCAAAGTGAAATTTTTCCAGAATGTCACTTCTTTCCATCATCTATCACTAGTTGCACCTCCATAGCATTGTGAAATATATGAAATCAATCCACCTGGTGTTGAACCAACTAAAACTTTTATTGTGTTTCTATTTTTGTAAGAGGAGAATGTTGCTTGTTGAGCTATTGGAAGAGATGGTTTTTTGATGGGGCATTCAGTTGAGTCTATGATCAAGCGTGTGGTTGGATACTTAATTTTAAAATCAGTTGGCATATGAAACTTCACCAGCTGTTTTGAAGGCCATATATCTACCTCTTGCCACTGGAGATACATGAATCTTATCCAAGTGTTAAAAATGTTTGAGACTTAAGAGACAGAAGTAGAAAACATGAAACTCACCTCTTTGTAGTGTAAATTCCTTCTTAGAATGATCATAGTCAAAAAGAATAAATCTAGAACTTCTAAATGTGTAGGTGGTGGGCTATTTATATAGTTAAGATGATATAATGCAGATCCTAGGCAATAAAAAGCAAACATAAATTTCACATAATTTTCTAAACCAGTGTAATAGTGCAGCATGTTGTCATTTCCTTGAAAATTATTTATAGTGTATGGGACAAATTTGCTTTTAGTTTGGGTGAAGTGAGATTCCCTAGAAATTTCACTTTTTAACTGTAGGCCTATTTCTTCAGTCTCTGTTGCAGTACTTGTAGATTGTAGCCTTGCTGTATTTTAGTTATGGGGATGATTAGTAGTAGAAACCTCTAATTCTTCACCAAATGGAAAGGGGCAAATGTCATCAAAAACCTCAAAAGCATTCTGGCTACTCGCAGGAGGTACACAGACACTGCTATCTTTGCCTCCTGGGATTAACAGTAACTGTCTCTTGTCATGTCTCTTTTCGTTTCTTTGCTGTTTCACTGCCCTCCTTTACTTTTGTCCATGCAAATACCGAAGGCACAGCTGTCTTTTGCAAAGTCTTCTTAAGAGGTATATTGCCTCCTGAAAATGAACACATTGTGGTATGTTATGGAATTGCAGATCGAATTTTGGGATTAAGATTTAATGTTAAATAAAAGTAGCTATGACTTCTGCAGCTCTTTCTAATATGTAGGACAATAACTGTAGGCGTACTACACATGCCTGTTATATGTACGGGATTAAAGGTTAGAATTAAATAGGAAATTCCTGAGGCGATTAATTAAGTACCAATCAGGCATTTAAGGGACCTTTAGTTTCTAAACTATGTTACTGATGACCTCGCCAAGTAGAGCTTATATAATCCTTGGGTGCGAAATGTTCGAAACAAACAACACTGCTCCCAGTTGGATTCCATTTAATCCGCCGAATTTTTTTTATCCATTGTTTTCTCAAACTGGGATCCTTTGGAAACCTATGCCCTCCTCTGTTTTTACACAGTGGTACACAGCAGCACGTACTTGGCATTATTCACGCTTGTAAATGTCATAAACTATAAAATTTACTTAACATTCGCCATTAGCCGCATTACGTATGGGACCTGTTGTGGTTATGCTGCACTCTGGTGACAACTTTTGACAGATACACGCCCATTGAGCCGGTAAAGGCTTTCAAACGTCTTTTTACTCTTGAATTCGTTCAGCTGATCGCGACGGAAACAAATCGCTACGCTGAGCAATGTATGAAGTCCCGAGGAGTGTTATTTCTGTTTCGATCTATGGTAAGGGAATGGATTCCATTAGCTGAAAATGAGAGGTATGTTACATTAGCCCTCATCATGCTGATGGGAATTGTACAGATACAATTTTTTGGAAAGTATGACCTAAAAGTTGGTACCATTCCCATGTTCCTTTTTGGATGGTCACATCGCTAGACAGGTTTGAATCCGTACGTAAATTTCTGCACTTCGATGAAGAGACTAAGAACACTACATGTAAGGGGCCAAAAAAGCTATTTTCAATATTTTATCACATATCTCAACAACAGATTCAATCTCTTTATTTACCTGCTCAGGATATTTCAATTGATGAATCCCTAACTTTGTGGAAAGGACGACTCATTTTGGTAGTACCTGCCACTCAAATCTTCCAAATTCGGCATTAAAACATTCGAACTATGCGAGTCTAGCACTGGATATCTCCGATCTTTCATTGTATACACAGGAAAGGTCACTATACTAGAAACTTCTTTTGTAACCAGTGCTACAACTAAAACCTTGGCCATAGTCTTGATCCTCATTGAACCCCTTCGTAGAAGAGGACATATCTTGTGGATGGACAACTTTTACAACTCTCCTATCTTGGCACAATTGTTAAAAAACTTGGAAGCAGATTGTGCAGAACCCTCAGGCTGAACAGGAAGGAGGTGCCAAAGAAAGTCGAAGACAAAAATCTAAAACCTGAAGAGATTTTCCCCGACATTCAGGACCTAGGAACGACAAAAAGAACATGACCACGATTTCCACATTCCACAATGATGAATCCAAATTGGTCACATCGAAGAAGGAGAAAGTCAAACCTATTCTTGTATTGGACTATAATAAACACATGGGTGGTGTAGACCTTGAAAGATCAGCTTCTTCAATGTTATCTCATTGAAAGAAAAAATGAATTAATGGTACCTGAAACTATTTAGAAGATTGCTGAATGTGTGCTTTAATAATATGCAGAAAAACTGTCCAAGGAAAAAAGTACTGTTTCAGGGTTGAATTGGTGGAGGGACTGCTGACTGAGCATGGAACTGGAGTTGAAAGAAAGATTCCAGGGAGACATTCCACAGACAGTACGGTGCCACGGTTAACGGCGACACTTCATAGAAAGAATCCCTCCCACAGAGAAGTCTAAGCCACAAAGGTGGTGTGTAGTTTGCTACAAGAAAAAAAAGGAAGGAAACGGTATATTAGTGCCCGGACTGTAAAGCCACACTTTGTATAGATAAATGTTTCGAAGTCTACCACACAGAAAGCCAGTTTTAGTGAACTCAGTGTATGTAGGCTACATTTCTCAGTCTTTGAACTTTCCGTTTGACGTCGCTGTAAACTGCAGGGTTACAGTAACGGGCCCTACAGTTTAATGTGAAATCATAACCACAAGAACGTAACTTTCAAGAATTCCACATATGCTGATATTTTTTCTAGACCTGTGCAGTGTAAATAGTGTGTACAGGGAACTGTTGCCGAGAAGTTTGGAAGTAGGAGAAAGGGAAGAGGTAGGAAAGGGAAATGTGGAGTAGTGGATAGGAAAAGACAGGTGGAACAGGGTCATGGGATGGAGAAAAGGGAGGAGGAAGTAGCTTCTGCAGCTGTCAGGAAAGATAGGACTGACCAGGATTGGAGGGGATCAAATGAGGTGGGTAGGGTTGAGGCTCTGGTCATGGGGGATTCTATCATTAGACATGTCGAAAGTGTGTGGAGGAAAGGGTACCAGGGTAGAGTGCTATCCAGGAATTAGGTTAAGACAGATGTTGAAGAAAGTAGAAGAGAAGGAAGAGGGAAAGGAGAAAGTGGTAGTGTTTCACGTTGGTACTAACAACGTAAGACAAGCAGGTATAAATACCAACATAGTTGGGGATGTGTGGGATCTGGTAAATGGAGCACGGATAAAGTTTAAGGAAGCGGAGATTGTTATCAGTGGAATATTGTGTAGGAGGGATACTGACTGGAAGGTGATTGGGGATTTAAATGTGACTATGGAGTGGGTATGTGGGAAACTGGGAGTAAAATTTCTAGATCCTAATGGGTGGGTAGGAGATAGGGATCTGCGCTCACATGGCCTTCACTTAAACCGCAGTGGTACATATACGTTAGGAAATTTGTTTAGATGGGTTATAGGGAGGTACATTCAGGGAAACAGGGTGTGCTAGGCAGCGGTGTTAAGGGAACAGGGAACTGGAAATCAAATAGGGGTGACATAAAACTGTGAGTGCTCAACTGTAGAAGTATTGTAAAGAAAGGAATAGAATTAAGTAATTTAATAGATATATACTTACCAGATATTGTAATCGGAGTCGAATCATGGCTGAGAAATGATATAATGGATGCAGAAATTTTCTCATGGAACTCGAGGGTGTATCGTAGAGATAGGATAGGAAAGGTAGGAGGGAGAGTATTCATTCTCGTGAAAGAAGAATTTGTAAGTTACATAAAAGTTAAAGATGACAAGCACGAAATTCTACGGGGTAAGGCTCATTCCTAAAGATAATAGGCAACTAGATGTCTTTGGAGTGTACAGACCAGGAAAGGGTAGCGCAGATGCTGATTCAGAATTATTTGGCAAGATAATCAGCTATGTGGGAAACGATAAGGAAAGGAACGTGATCGGAGCGGGTGATCTCAATTTACCAAATGTCATTTGGGAAGGTAATGCGAACGACAGGAAGCATGACCAACAAATGGCAAATAAGTTATTATGGGAAGGGCACCTGATTCAGAAAGTGATGGAACCAACTAGAGGGAAGAATATTCTGGATGTGCTGCTTGTAAAACCAGATGAGCTCTATAGAGAAACCGAAGTAATAGATGGTATTAGTGATCACGAAGCTGTTCTTTGTTTGGTAATTAAAAATAAATGTGAAAGAAAGGAAGGTATTAAAATTAGGACTGTTAGGCAGTACCATATGGCTTATAAAGCAGGCATGAGGGAGTTTTTAATAAGCAACTATGATTGGTGGAAAACGGTAAATAAAAATGTAAACAGACTCTGGGATGGGTTTAAAGCAATTGTTGAGGAATGTGAAAATAGGTTTGTACCTTTAAAGGTGGTAAGGAGTAGTAAAGGTCCACTATTTTATAACAGGGAAGTAAAGAGACTAAGAAGGAGGTGCAGGTTGGAAAGAAATGGTTAGAAATGGCTGTGGAAGTAAGGAGAAATTGAAGGAACTTGCTAGGAAATTGAATCTAGCAAAGAAGTCGGCTAAGGATAACATGACGGCAAGCATAATTGGTGGCCACACTAATTTTAGTGAAAAATAGAAGAGTATGTATAGGTACTTTAAGGCAGAAGCTGGTTCCAGGAAGGACATTCCAGGAATAATTAATGAACAAGGGGAGTGTGTATGCGAGGATCTTCAAAAGGCGGAAGTATTCAGTCAGCAGTATGTAAAGATTGTTGGTTACAAGGATAATGTCCAGATAGAGGAGGTGACTAATACTAAAGAAGTAATAAAATTTACCTATGACAGCAATGACATTTACAGTAAGATACAAAAGTTGAAAACTAGAAAAGCTGCTGAAATTGATAAGGTTTCGGGCGATATACTAAAGACAATGGGTTGGGATGTAGTACCATATCTGAAGTACTTGTTTGATTTTTGTTTGCATGAAGGATCTTTACCAAATGAATGGAGAGTTGCTATAGTAGCCCCTGTATATAAAAGAAAGGGCGATAGGCATAAAGGTGAAAATTACAGACCAGTCAGTTTGACATGCATTGTATGTAAGCTTTGGGAAAACATTCTCTCTGATTATATAAGACATGTTTCCAAAATTGAGGAGTGTTTTTTTCAAAACTCGACTTTTGCAGCAAACATCATTTTTCAGGAAATGTTTTTTTTTATTTCCACTTCGAAGCATATGCATGAAACATTTCAAATTTTCGTCGATGTTCTAATAGACAAAAGCACGATGTCTGAATAGAACTTGTTGAAACTTAAGGTGGATGAGGTAAAATTAGAAGATAATTTTCTCAAGTTTTTTCAAAAGTCGATATATGCAAATATTCTGGTAAAATGGAACTTCACATTAATACCCTAACTGAATGATATACTTTTGTTTATGGAATTATTTACTTATTTTTATTTTTGTTATTTTGTGAATAATATTTTTTGAAAATTTATTTATTTTTGAGCTCCATTGTCATACATGTTTTAATATAGGCTACTTGGTATTGTAAGATTACATAATATTATTAGATTCTAATATACTGAGCATCAAGCAGTGTAACATAAAACAAAATAAGGTATTAATCTATAATATCAATCCTATTGTAATGAACACATTAATATCACGCAGGTTAAATTCAAGTCTTACAAAATAAAGTCTGCTCCAAGAACTCATCAAAACACTTAGCCATCAGAAGGCTGTTACTTGTCTTCTAACACGACCCTGTAGAAATCCACAGCATCATCCGGTATTTCAAAAAACTTCAACAGAGCTTGAACATCTTTTTTCTTTTCTTTGCTCACCATATTTTTCTTTGGTAAAACAGAGGATTTTAGCAATACTTCATGGCTGGATTTCATTTTCAGAACTTCAACTTCCACTGGGTATGCGAAGTAGGTATCCTGTACTGATACGAAGACTCTTTTATGTCTCTTATTATATGTGATAACACGTTGACTATTCATTTTAAATGGCAACCTAGCTTGTAGTACCTTCTGTGAACTCTCTTTTAGATCTTTGATTTCCCAGTCCCTGCTCAGAATTTTAAGGGTGCCATGCTTCTCTAAGATATCATAGTGTTGTTTGGGAGACAATATGTTTTCCTGTCTTCTGTAAGATTTCTCACTTCTACCGAACACTCTGTCTGGAGCCATGTAGCTGTGTCCCCGAATAGGGAAGAAATGTAGAATATTACTGAATAATGTGCTTTTTTCCAAGAAAGCAGTAAGTGTGGCCAGGATGACACTGTTTTCGTTTTGGCTGCTACAAGAGTCTGAGAATAAATGTTTCGTGGTAGGGCTATCTTTGTGCAGTTTCTTTTCCAGGTTAAAAAGAAAGTCCAATAAAGCCGAAGCAACTTGGTTGCAACCTCTTGAAGATTCTGTTTCTAGCCAAGTATAGAAAAATGTCTTCCTTTCTCTGCTCCTTCGAGTGAATCGTAATGCAGAGATTGTATAACCACACTTGTCTAGCATAGAAAACCTCACTCACTGATAACTTTGGAATTGGTTGATTCTGTTGCATGTCAAAACATATCTTGATGACACCTGGGTTTTCTTCTTTCATTATTTGATAAAACTGCTTTGCACGAAGTATATGCAATCTATAACTTGTCCTCAGTTCATTCTTCTTCTCTAGGCATGTTTCTGTCTTTATTTTCATTAGACTAATTTTACAGGTGGAGCAGGTATCAGTGTGAGGAGTTTTGAATGACAGATTGCAGCACTTATAGAATATATACTTGTATTTTGACAGCGAGCACAGTTTCAATCCAGAACTTTTCCTTTCTTCACAGAATGTCTTCCACATCTTATTGACTGAGAGATATGACGGTAAATATCCTCTCTTAGACTTTCCTCTGCCATGATGGCTCTCTCTGCATTTATACCTTTTGATGTGTTTCTTAATGGCAACCGTAATGTCCTTGTGTTCCTTGCCTGTTCTGTCACCACCTCGATTTTCCTTAGGTAACTTCCCAGTGTGATGAAACCTACTAGCCAGGTAAGATAATCTGTCCTTTGACATCCCAGAAATTCCTTGAAAAGTTGCAGCACAGACAGGAAGCATTTCACCAGTTTTCTTCCTAATGCTGTACTTCACAGAAACCGTTTTCTTCTTTCTAGCACTTCCATTGTTCACTACCCTGCGCTGAGGTATGGATATGTGCATATACTTCAAAAGAAACTTGCCTTGATCGATCTTGTTTAAAGAAGTCACATGATGATGGAATTCTGTGATATCTTCATAGCAGAGTTCAGCAGCTTTGCATTGTTTCATCGTTTTAGCTTCTGTACTTGTGGGCAAGTCTTTGAGTCCATGCATGCATTTAATATTAGGTTCGTTTTTAGTTCTAGTCATCTTTCCAGCTACTCTCTTCTTGTATCTAGAGTTTCTTCCACCGACACATTCCTGAACCGGCACGCCAGCTTCAGAATCTTCAGATTCATTATTCATACTATTGTAGAGTGAAATAGTTCCTCACGCAGTTCCTCAATAGTTCCTCAAGAAGTGAGTTTTATTCTGTCGACAACAATGAGAGCTAATCGCGGGAACATGTGGCATGCAGTTCCAAGAATACATCCTTTCAATAATGGAGTCCGGCATTCCATTGTACCACAGAATAACACTTCCGATTATCCATGAGAATGCCACATGATTAATAGTTAACTGCACTTATCGAGTTTTGCTTTAATTTTCAGAGAGCATATATAGACTTTTGCAAAAACCTAGTGATTTCAACCACTACTATACACGGCAAATATCGACTTATGCAAAGGATGATTGCACAGGATGATGAGCAAGGTCAAACTGATAACATTAGCATGCATAACTCAATTTCAAAATTTTTTGCATATATCGAGTTTTGAAAAAACGCTCCTCAATTAGTAACTGGTTTGATAGAAGGCAGTTTAGGTTTAGGAAAGGTTATTCCACTGAAGCCCAACTTGTACGATTCCAGCAAGATATAGCAGATATCCTGGATTCAGGAGGTCAGTTGGACCGTATTGTGATTGACTTATCTAAGGCATTTGATAGGGTAGATCATGGGAAACTACTGGACAAAATGAGTGCAATTGGACTTGACAAAAGAGTGACTGAATGGGTGGCTCTGTTTCTAGAAAATAGAACTCAGAGAATTAGAGTAGGTGAAGCTTTATCTGTCCCTGTAAAAATTAAGAGGGGAAATTCCTCAAGGCAGGATTATTGGACCTTTGTTTTCTTATATATATCAATGAATCAGAGATAAGGCTCTTTGCAGATGATTTATTCTGTACAGAGTAATAAATAAGTTACAAGATTGTGAGCAACTGCAAAATGACCTCAATGTTGTGAGATGGACAGTAGGCAATGGTATGATGATAAATGGGAATAAAAGTCAGGTTGTGAGTTTCACAAATAGGAAAAGTCCCTCAGTTTTAATTACTGCGTTGATGGGGTGAAAGTTCCCTTTGGGGATCATTGTAAATACCTAGGTATAAATATAAGGAAAGATCTTCATTGGGGTAATCACATAAATATGATTGTAAATAAAGGGTACAGATCTCTGCACATGGTTATGAGAGTATTTAGCGGTTGCAGTAAGGATATAAAGGAGAGAGCATATTTGTCTCTGGTGAGACCTCAACTTGAGTATGGTTCCAGTGTATGGGACCCTTACCAGGATTACTTGATTCAGGAACTGGAAAAAATCCAAAGAAAAGCAGCTTGATTTGTTCTGGGCGATTTCCGACAAAAGAGTAGCGTTACAAAAATGTTGGAAATGTTGGAGCTCGACTAAGTGGTATGTTCCGAGCTGTCAGTGGAGAGATGGCGTGGGAGGACATCAGTAGACGAATAAGTTTGGATGGTGTCTTTAAAAGTAGGAAAGATCACAATATGAAGATAAAGTTGGAATTCAAAAGGACAAATTGGGGCAAATATTCGTTTATAGGAAGGGGAGTTAGGGATTGGAATAACTTACCAAGGGAGATGTTCAATTAATTTCCAATTTCTTTGCAATAATTTAAGAAAAGGCTAGGAAAACAGATAGGGAATCTGCCACCCGGGCGACTGCCCTAAATGCAGATCTTGATTGATTGATTGATTGATTGATTGATTGATTGATATGCTACTGAAGAAATGTCTGTGAAGCTGTACTTTGTGTGATAAAATGTTGCAAAAATACTATAGTTATAAACCCTGCGTGTATGAATATTTCTTCAAAATGGTTTCCTTTAGTGTTTGTACAGTGTAAATAATGTGACTGCCGTGGATGTGTTAAGTGTATGAGGAGAGCTGTGGATACTGGCGGTAAGTGTTATGCTGATTCATGTATGCATCTCTACCCTACGCTAGCTGGGTAATTGAATTATTAAATTGTACATCATTTTAATTCATTTTTGTAAATATATGATTAAAATTGTTTGAAAATTCAGAGATGGCATAAGTGAGTTTGGTGCTTAGGTGTGCTAGCATTTAAATTCCCAGTGGGGTAAAAAAAAAAAAAAAAAAAAAAAAAAAAAAAAAAAAAAAAAACACCCAACCTCCTTCCACATCCAGTAAAGGCCAGGTCTTTAAATGCTCTTGCTCAGAGGGGTTAATATTGATACTTTTATTTTCACTTTCAAAAGTCTTTAAGAAACAAGCAATGGTTTGGAGAAGTTTGTTTAGCTACGGTATAGAAGTGAAAGTACTTCCATTTGTTCTTAGAATCAAGATGGCAGCCACTTTGTTAATGGTTCTGAAATAGAGCGCTTGATTTTGGAGGATCTTAATAATAGTACTGACGGTGAGTGATTTTTAATTCTGATGAGGAAATTATTTCGTGTAAGTAGTGAAAGTGATGGGGACTTACAAGGTACCTCGGAACAAATGAGAAATTCCGATAATCGGAATGATCAAGTGGATGCAGTACGTCAATATTTGAAGAAACCAGTGGAGGGGTAAGTATGAACTGGGTTGACATAGAACTGCAAGAAATTAACTACCTTTGTCAAGATAACCCATTTGCCGACCCCCTGTGGATAGGCGGGTTGGAATAAGACCCATGGTATCCCCTGCCACCAACCCACGCTCCAAATGTCAGAGCCCGTGGGGCCCCTTTTAGTTGCCTCTTACGACAGGCAGGGGATACCATGGGTCTTATTCCAACCCGCCTATCCACAGGGGGTCGGCAAATGGGTTATCTTGACAAAGGTAGTTAATTTCTTGCAGTTCTATGTCAACCCAGTTCATACTTACCCCTCCACTGGTTTCTTCAAATATTGACGTACTGCATCCACTTGATCATTCCGATTATCGGAATTTCTCATTTGTTCCGAGGTACCTTGTAAGTCCCCATCACTTTCACTACTTACACGAAATAATTTCCTCATCAGAATTAAAAATCACTCACCGTCAGTACTATTATTAAGATCCTCCAAAATCAAGCGCTCTAATTCAGAACCATTAACAAAGTGGCTGCCATCTTGATTCTAAGAACAAATGGAAGTACTTTCACTTCTATACCTTAGCTAAACAAACTTCTCCAAACCATTGCTTGTTTTTTAAAGACTTTTGAAAGTGAAAATAAAAGTATCAATATTAACCCCTCTGAGCAAGAGCATTTAAAGACCTGGCCTTTACTGGATGTGGAAGGAGGTTGTTTTTTTTTTTCACTGGGAATTTAAATGCTAGCACACCTAAGCACCAAACTCACTTATAATGCCATCTCTGAATTTTCAAACAATTTTAATCATATATTTACGAAAATGAATTAAAATGATGTACAATTTAATAATTCCTCAATTACCCAGCTAGCGTAGGGTAGAGATGCATACATGAATCAGCATAACACTTACCGCCAGTATCCACAGCTCTCCTCATACACTGAACACATCCACGGCAGTCACATTATTTACACTGTACAAACACTAAAGGAAACCATTTTGAAGAAATATTCATACACGCAGGGTTTATAACTATAGTATTTTTGCCATTTGCCGTTCATCATCCTTAGCCTATTAACTTGCCTCTCCGTACTGGAGCTCCGTTTATGTGAAAAGAACTCAAAATTCCGTTTAGGTAAAAAATTGTGTTACTTAGCCTTCGAAATGAAAAGTGGAGAACTGTGGTGGAATATGTAAGAAAATACATGTTTCAGAAATAAATTATCAGAAATTCTTTTGTTAGAGGAATATATTTCAAAAATTTCCTTTGTTCAAACAAAATAATAATGTACTTCACTATAATGAGAAATTGTGACAATATTTTTGTGTTACTTCTGTCATTTTGATGTAGATCAGTCTTTCAGCTTTTCATTTGTGTGTAATAATGGATTCATTAGGATAACTGTGTGATTAGTCGTGATTTAATTTCATGGTGTATATTGAGGAAAATGGAGCATTTGGCAGATAAACCTGCAGCAGTTATAGGGTCACAAATGCTGTTTCTTTGGCTTGAAAACTGCAGGTTTCACAGTAGTTGCTACCATATTAAGCTTTACTGAACAGAACATCTCTGGATAACTGCGATCATACTGGAGTAGGTTTTTATGGCCTGTCTGGCAATATAGTGAAAATGAACAATCTCTAACAAAATATTACCCCTTGTGAGTGGGGGATGCAGTTGAAGAATACACCCCCGATATATTCTGCCTGTTGTAAGAGGTGACTAAACGGGGTAAGCTAGGCGCAGAAATGGTTTGTGGCTTTGGCACCATGGGCTGTACCCGATGTGGATGGAAGGGGCTGTATACATCTACAGGTAATTCCTGCCTGTCGTAGAAGTCGACAAAAAGAATCATTTGGCCACGGTCCCCTCTTTTTATTTTCTTGGAGGTTAGTTGTGGACTGAATCAAAATTTTTGATGTGCATGCTGGTTGAGAGGGGGGGCCTCTTATGCTTGCGATTGGGCTCGAAAGCCCGATTGTATCTCTAAACTCCAGTCGGGTTAGAGCACCATGTACTCAATAGGATCCGACAGTGCAGGTCCCAACACAGACAAATGCCTGTATTTTTATTTATTTTTATTTATTTATTTATTTATTTATTTATTTATTTATTTATTTAAATGTGTGTGTATCACTCAGTACATGCTATGGGGTACATGCTATTGCGGGTGATTTCAGGAAGGGAGTTCTGAACTATTTCTAATGAAATAATAAAGTAGACAAACTTTTTGCACCACTGTGAGTTTCACATGGCTCGTTGCTTGCTTTTTACGTCGGTATGAACATAAAAGAAAATTGATGGATGTACACATGAATTTGAGATACAGTAACAATAATACACCACATATCAAACAGATTGGAGGGTGTGAAGTTGTACATCATTATGTATATCTAGGTTCCTTACTATCCAATTCTGGTGGTTCCAAAGATGAAATAAAGCGAAGAATTGAAATAGCAAAGGTAGCAATGATCCGTCTGCGGAAGATCTGGAAAGATAACATCACCATTAAGACAAAAAGAGGCTTGTTGAATCTCTAGTCTTCTCAGTCTTCTTGTATGCTGCAGAGACGTGGACCATCCTCAAATGTGATCGTCAACGGATAGAAAGCTTTGAAATATGGTGCTGGAGGAAAATGTTAAGGATTCCTTGGACAGCTCATCGCATGAACACATCAATCCTGAACCAACTTCAGATAAAAGTTCATCTATCGTGTAAGGTCTCTCAGCGGATTGTACACTACTTTGGACTTCAAAAGCTGATTGTTGAGGGCAAAGTCCAGGGAACCAGATAACGAGGACTACTACCAACGCGATGGATTGACATGGTGAATGGCCCTCTACAGTGTTCTCTCAGAGCAACCACATTGAAAGCTTTAGATAGCGAAGAATGGCGGAGTACGATTCATCGGCTGAGGGCTGAATATTATGATAGTCACAACGCCTCAGTCTTGAGGCAAAACGAAGAATAATACATCATTGCTTAAAATATATTTGCCATGCTTACTTACATGACATTTCATTAATCCGAATTAGCAAGAGTCTTCATTCCCTGTAGACAAGGACAATTCGCTGTCACTTTCATCACTAGAATCTTCTCCTAAATTGATGACCATTTTTTCAACGACAGTACCTGCGGTACATTCCAGGTCCCACATACGGCAGTCTTTCTTCACGCACCACGTGCTGGATATGGGAACTCCATTGATCAGCTGTCACCTTACGAAATACTGTCAAGACGTTTACATACGTCACGAAGTTTGGAAGTGGTGTTAAAGCTGGCAACAAAGTTTGCTCTGGCTCCACACCATCTCTATTGGGTTTAATTAACTATATGTGGACAGTCTGAGTACAGAGTAGCCCTCTTGTTTGGCTATGTCTTTTGTTACGTATTTATATGTAATACATTTCATATTATTCCGTATTGAAGAACAATATAATGTAAAACAAAAGATAAAGGTTTCGCCTGTTCAATACTATTTATTGTAACCTTAGGAAAAGTTACCTATATTTCATGAAACGACTGTATTTACTCTTGTATTAGACCCCCTTGGCTTTTCGAGGCGAAGAGAATGAAAAAATAAATCTCTTATACAAGACCCTTAACATAATTTGTCAGAAAACGATTCCACTTCGAAGCAGGTACAAGCCTTATTGCAGCTCTGAAATCACACAAATTTGTGAATAATTTTGTCCCTACGATCCACGCAATGAAAACGTGTGCCAAGGTCATGTGGTACATCTGTGCTTCGTAGTTAAGAAATGTCTGCCTCTGTAGCGTAGGTCTACTGCAGCTTTGATGACGTTGCATAAATAGGTGAATAGTTTCGTGTCCGAGCCGCTGATTGCAAGCGTGCATCAGTCGTCCTATATGTCTGAGTTTTGTAGTTAAGAATGTCTGCCAGCACAATTAGTTGTCATTCTCGGGAGCCTGAAGTTAGATTCCCGGTATCTTATTGCCAGAGGTTTACGAATGGCAGGAAGGTTGAATTGTGGTGAAAATGGTACGTGCAACTCCTTTTCCCTGGGGACCTGTCTAAAAAGAGCTACACAATCTCGGGATGAGAAAACGAGTTGACTTTAGTAGAGAAATATTCTCAGTTGTTGCTGTTAATGTAGCAGGCAACGACATTAACAAAGTGATTGTTTAATATCTCGTAGCTCAGGCCACTATAGGGTTTTTTTTTAAATAGAAGTTTAAAACATTATAAAAACAATCCAATCATAACAATTGTTTTAGTCGCCAACGTACCTCACAAATATTCTTCCTCTTATTATTATTATTATTATTATTATTATTATTATTATTATTATTATTATTATTATTATTATGTCTGTGCTTACTGATTTCTGGAGACGCCAAACAAAACGTACTATGTGCTAATAAAAAACGGAGAGAACAATCGTACAAATTTAAGTATTATGATGATAAAATGCATTGCTACCACCCCTGTAGATATCCATAAGTGCGGCAAACTTTCCTGTTATTTACTTTCAATCTCCAGTCGTGAAACTTCTGGCACAGTGCGAGCACTTGATAGGATACCTAACCTAAACATTGCAGTCTCTCATCTCTTTTACAGCTGGTCAGGTAAATCCTGACGTGATAAATGTGGAGAACGAGCATGAAATATACTTAAAAATAAGGGTTTGTCTTTCAACTGCTGCAGTTTTCCAAAGAACGCTTCGCTTCCAGTCATCATGTATTACATTTACAAGTACAACTCGTAACAAACGCTAGCTGTCATCTGGTTGTTTGGCACGCTTTCCAGTTTCTACAGCATGGCTTTATTCGGAACGAGTGGCTTCTGATACACATACACCAACTGGGAATATAAGAGACCATCTCCAGAAACCATTTGAGAATAGATTCTCACTGTTTGGGCTCCATAGTCGGGAACAAAACTATTTAAAAAAAAAAAAAAAAAAAAGACGGGACCTCGAATCCTCGATTGCAGTGCATGGCTAACGAGAGGCAGTGAAGATGTCGCTAGGAATGACAACACGCCAGTAGCAGGGAAGTTGGCTGCGCAAGACGATAATTCAAATGAAAGCAGTGATTAAGTTTACTCAGGTTTACTGCTCAACTGGCAGAGACAAATAACCGGCCATCCTTAACCATTTTCTCTACAGGGTCGAGTAGGAACCGAGACGAATCTTCATAGCGAGTTCTTATGATCGTATGCCCTTCTTGACGTCAACCTAATCAGAGGAATTGAATCACTTGTTTGAGAAAGCACACGTCCAGTACTACTAGTTTTGAGAAAAAACTGTCTACAGCTTCTAATGTTTGGAATTTGTGTCTGGTATTTATACCAATTATTTATCAGAACTTTCGTGATAATTCTTATCATTTTTGAAACTAAGTTTTCATAAAAAGTGATATAAGGACTGAAAATTACTGGACCTTTAGAAAATAAACTCTTGCTAGCAAATACATAAGGAAATGAGGGAATTTAATGCATACCTACATTTAAGTCACGACATATGACACCTTAATTATGTAATTTTCATCTTTAATTTTCCCTTCATACAACAGCATTAAATCTAAATTCAGAACATATTCCAACATTGTCCGTCTTAACAGTATCGCTTATTACAGTCGGTCAGGGACATCCTCCTTGTTAACGAGAATGTTTTGTCAAGCGCAAGTTCTTCAGACATGTCCTGTCTAACAATAGGCCTGGAGTAAGTTTTCAAGGTTCCAGTAGAAGCCTCATCAGGCAGACATGTACTATATGCTTTCTCTCTGAAAGATGGGAATACATATAATTTTAACATATATGCATTAAATCTATTTTGTTTGAAAACGGACATGAGTAGTTTCTCAAATAACCGATTCAATTAAAAGGCTGCCGGAGTGAGGTCTAGATCCACATTTTATTTCAAAATATCGCCACTAGTCTCGCTGCTGTCGACAGCTAACTCCACTGATAGTTACATCGCGGGTGCATAGATGTCAATAAGAAAGGCCAAGGCCGAGCGAGCGATTCCCTTCTCACCCTTCAGCGTCACATAGTCATGTCACCAGGAAGTTGTGATACAGTACTTGCACGGAGCCTGATGGTATTGACATTTGTACGGAATGCGAACCATTCCAGGAAATTATAGAGCCTGGGTTAGTGCTGAGCAAAACAGTCAAAATAACTTACTGTTTCCGACAAAAATAAATTAATTGGTGTATGGGTTTTAGTGCCGGGAGTGTCCGAAGACAAGTTCAGCTCGCCAGATGCAGGTCTTTTGATTTGACGCCCGTAGGCGATCTGCGCGTCGTGATGAGGATGAAATAATGGAAAAGACACACACCCAGCCCCCACGCCAGAGAAATTAACCAATTATGGTTAAAATTCCTGACCCTGCTGGGAATTGAACCCGGGACCCCTGTGACTAAAGGCCAGCACGCCGGACACTGTTTCCGATGTTGAAATGAAGTAGTGCATCAACCCCGTCCCCGCCTCACGTCTTTCCCTGTACCGGCCATTCAGTGATACATAATATAATTCTATCCAATAAAAATACAAACTGATATAAAAGAAGTGAATTCATTTACGTATTTTTCAATCGCACAGTGATACTTTGGACATACGATAGATTGTAACGCGACCAAGAACAGAATTTTCCAACAATCCTGAGTAAAAAATAAAGCCTTACAAATTTATAACAGTTTTCTTTTCCTTGGAAACAAACAGTTCTGAAATATATAAACAATGTATAAAACATCGCATTGTATATTGTGTTAAAATGTGGATTCGATCAAGTGATGTGTTTTTGGAGACGCAGAGGTGCTGGAATGTTGTCCCGCAAGAGTTCTTTAACGTGTCGACACGAGGCTGACATATTCGAACACCCTCCAATACCACCGCACTGAGCCAGGATCGACCTGCCAAGGGGCAGAAGGCTTGCGTTCCATCCTTCTAGCCGTTGTGAGAGTCTCTTTGTCTTTACAAAGACTGATTTGATGTTCTATGTTTTTGTATAAGTTTTAAATAATAAATGTTACAGCATCGAAAGATTCATTAGTTCTGTATTTCATGACTTAAGTGTAGTGTAATTAGAGTAACTACTAAGCTAAAAAAAAAAAATACCACTTCATTCTCGCTCTCGGCGACGTCAGGCGCTTTAGCCAATAGCAGCGCTGCTCTCCGAAATTACCTATCTGACCTGTGAATCATTCTAGTTACGTTGGAAACCACCATTTCCAAGAAATACAAGGACGGTTTTGTATACCTACCCGTTATGAAACTCTGAAACGGTGCTGGTGAAGAACGCAACTGCTGAGGGGCACTGCAAATTCCTTCTGCAGGTGGGGGTAGTAGAATAACACCTACAGTATCCCCTGCTCTGTCGTAAGAGGCGACTAAAGGGGGCCCCATGGACTCTGAACTTGGGAGTCTGGGTTAGTGACCACTGATTCCTTAGCAGAGTCCTAGCTTTATTTCCACTTACTTTTGCCGGGCTCCTCACTTGCATCTATCCTTAAAGTGTCTTTTTTTTTTTTTTTTTTTTTTGCTTTACGTCGCACCGACACAGATAGGTCTTATGGCGACGATGGGACAGGAAAGGGCTGGGAGTGGGAAGGAAGCGGCCGTGGCCTTAATTAAGGTATAGCCCCAGTATTTGCCTGGTGTGAAAATGGGAAACCACGGAAAATCATTTTCAGGGCTACCAACAGTGGGGTTCGAACCTACCATCTCCCGAATACTGGATACTGGCCGCACTTAAGCGACTGCAGCTGTCGAGCTTGGTTAATCTCCTTTCAGAAGATCGGCTACCATCATAGAGATTCTTGCTTTGGATATTGCTCAGTAGTGGAACAGTTGAACCAAGTTTTCAAATTATCAATCCAAGGAATGCGCTTTCTTCTTGGTCTTCTTTTGCCTTGTATCTTCCCTTGAATAAGCGGCTGCAGTAGACGATATTATCTTCTCTCATCTATCCTATCCGACCACATTTGGTCAATTCTTGTTCTTTTCCGACCCTGATGGTATTACGTAAGGATGCCTTATGGAGTCTTTCATTTCCACGCCCTTCGTGGCCCTTGTCTTTCCTTGACCGATACCTTCATTTTTCGAAGTGTCTGATCCCTTCCATTTTTTCCCCCCTGATTAGAGTTATATAGAGGATGGGTTGCCTAGTTGTACTTCCTCTTAAAACAATCACCACCACCACGACCGCACTGCAACTGAAAAACTGTTATATTCTTTTAACTGTTTCATTCAACAACGGTTGTGTTTCCGAAACGGTTGCGTTCTATCTGTCCCAGCTGTAATGGGTATTACAAACAGTGACATGCGCAGAGCCTCAAGGAGGGTTGTATTGCAGAAACAGGGGAGGTCCGCCTGCAAGTCTCGTATCAAGAGCAATGGAAGCAATGCAGCGGTGAGTTACTGTGCACACTAGTAACAAACGTAGAGTTAAATCCATATCCAGAGACGATTCTAGCCCTGGCAGGTTGGGGGGTTGCGGCCTCAGTTTTAGTGAAATAATTATTTTAAAATTCCTTGATTAATAAAGAAATTGATAATTTACAGATATAATGTATTTGAAATAAACATATTAATGGTTGTATTAATGTTGTCCATTGTATTTTCATAAACATGGTTATTTTTCTTTTGAATTCTGTTATTAAGACTTTCAATTCTAAACACTCCCCCCCCGCCCTCCCTCCCAGTTTTAAGTACCTAGAACCGCCACTGCCCATATTGTAATAGGCTACAACTGCAAGAGGAGCAACATATATTTATAGCAATTAATTCCATTTTTATTCTTATTCTGTCTGTCTGTTAGGTCATCAGCCCAGAGGCTGGTTGGATCCTCAAATAGCACCACCAAAGGTTATAAGGTTATAAGGAAACCGCAAAAACCAATGGCAGCACCAAAATGAGGCATACTAGGCAAGGCGAGGAGTGAGGTAGTTTGCCATTGCTTTCCTCACTGGGTCGGAAAATGCTATTGCAGCACGACTGACCCTATGAGCAACACCTTTCATAACACTCAGATGCACTAGTCGTGCTCTAAATGTCATCATTCAGCACCATCCATACCCCAGCAGCTTCCATATTGTCACAGCCATGGATGAGACTGGGACTTTGGTGAAAGCTATAGAGCGTTCCAACCTTAAATTGCAGTACAGCAGTAATGGGATAATTCTGTCTCGTTCCTTCTCCCATGTTTTGCGGGTAGCGCTGTCCTACTCTAATGCAGCGGGTTTGCCTAATATCCGTAAATCAGAATGTTATCGGTAAAAATGGGTGAATATCGTGTTATGTACAGAATTTCAAGGCGCATTTGATGCCGTTAACAAAAAAATGTAAAAAAATAATTTAGTGTGAAAATGGTAATATAAAGGGAAAGTTTTGCCAAATGCAAAATCTTCATTGCATAGAATTTGTCATAACTCCTATTTTATATTCATAATTTTCCTAATTTTTTTCACTGCTGGTAAAGAAACCTTTCAGCTCGATGTAGATATGTTTATTTTCAAATTTAAATGATAACAAAATGCAGTATGTGTTTATTTTCAGTCATGTTCAGGGAATTTTATGTGCAGGCAGGAAAAAGTCAGTCGCTGACCAAAGTCTTTCCTATTGAATTTGCATGGGGGTTCAAAGCGAGGCAAATGGTCTTCCGATATGGAAGTTATTTTTAGAACAATCCCGAACTTTGTATCTTGCTTAGTTCTTAATTTGTGACAGGAGGAATATCTCCGTGAATTTTGGTTTCACGCATGACTCGTCTGGCTGGCTGGCTGGAGTATCGGTAGTGATCTCCCAAACACGCGCTTTTAACATTTCCAGACGGTCGCATGCAGTGTAGTGCTAATTTTGTCAGTAGTATGTATAATAGTGATTAAATACATATCAGTGACATGTACAATTCTTGAGGGAAAGTGTATTTCGTTTGTGTGGTTCGTGAGTTCGTGCTCATGCGTGCGGATCTAATTTCAAAGAAAAAGTGCAGAAGGATCATGGCGTGGTTAAAGCAAAGCGAACGGTCTTCGGATATGGAAGTTATTTTTAAATCATACCTCGAGCCCTTATCTCGTTATCTCTTAATTTATGACAGGGAGAACGTCTCGTTTGTTTACGTTTCAAGAGTGACTCGGCTGGCTGAGCTTTTAAATATACTGACAGCCGTGTGCAGTGGTGTTCATTCAATTAGTATTATAAGATTGATTAAATAAAGATCAGTGATAATTAACCAATGAAGGTTAAAAACCCGACCTGGCCAGGAATTGAACCCGGGGCTCTCTGGAGCAAAGGCCAGCACGCTAATCATCGTTTAAGCCATGGGGCCGGACAAGATCAGTGATAAATGTATAGTTTTTGAGGACAAGTGGATTGCGTTTGTGTAGTCTGTGTAGTTGTCAGTTCGTGCTCATGCGGGGGTTCTTCGTTCGAAGAAAAAGTGCAGAAGGATATACAATGGATCGTCAAATTAAAAAGAAACGTTCCGTAGGTAAACTCGGGAGATAAGAACGCAATATTATGAGTGTCCTGGATTATTTTTTAAAGACTGTGAATATGAGCAGCGCAATCAGTGAAACAGCTAAAGCTACAGGTTGTTCCGAAAGAACAATCTATGCTATAAGGAAGGAACACAAACATGGTCCTTAGTGAACTCCCGCAAAAAAAAGCAAAAGAGAGTAGGATGGCAGAAAAATGCAAGGAAAATTAAATATGATGAAATTGTGCGAAGTGAAGTGCGTCGGGTTGTTCACTCTTTTATTTGCTAACATACCACCGACATTGAACGTGATTTTGAGTCTGGTAAATGGAGAAGATTCTTTGCCACAATTTTTCAAACTACGTTGTATCGCTTCTTACGTGATACAGGCTTCAGTTATTTAAGACGGGGTAATAAAGCAAATTTCACTGAAACCGATGAAATTAATTGGAGGCACAGATATCTCAGGGAGATAAAACATTTGAGGGCACAAATTAAAGCTATAATTTACACAGTTGAATCGTGGGTAAATATTGGGCAGTTAGTGACAAAAGAATGGAAGGATACGACGGTGAAAAGTGCACGGCAGGCCGCCATTGAAGGGGTGAGTTCGGGACTTAGGCCACCGAAAAGCCGAGTACAGTGATTTGCCTTAGTCCACGCGGGTAATGAACATGTTTTTTTTCCAAATGCTGAACTAACATTTTTGCCATAAAAACATTAGACAATTGGGCAAATTACGTGAATGAAGTAAAGAAAAATGAAAGAGATTTGTGGAAAGCAGACGAATTACAGGACGATGTCGACGATGAAAAGTTTTTAATACGACTTTCTTTATCGTCCGGATCATCCTCAAGTTCATCTTCCGAACCCGATTCATCTAAAGCGGGAACATCAGGCCTTGCAAAAAGGATAGGTGTACGTCCAATGTCTGAGGGCAACGCCAGTGATTAAGGTATGTTGTATTTATTTTACCATCCTACAAATATGAATTCGTGAATGAACGTAAAATTACAAACGAAAAATTTGGAACTGTGACGCCCTGTTTGAGTCACACTTGAGCGTGATCTTCACGAGTCGATTTCGCAACAGCGTGCTCTATCTACGCTGTACTGCAATTTAAGGTTGGAACGCTCTATACACTTACTCTGGCCTGTGCCAAGAGATGGATACAAAAGTACTGTATCCATCAAGAAATGGCAGCAGGCAAATTCTTATTCTACTAAACCTTAAAATCTATGTACAGGGTTATTCACCTAACATGTTAAACGGAAATAACTTCTAAACCATTAAAGATATCGGCCTTTGTTTTCATATTCTTAAATGGTATCCAGGATTTCGTGAAATGGCGTGCTACTTAGTCTCATGGGGTGATTAATACTCGAGATATTGATACTAACCCTATATTTTTTAATGGAATGGGACACCTGGCCTAAAAGTTCAGCTGCGTAAAAGTTCAAATATGTAAGTATTTTCAAAATCTGACAATTACTTTTTGAGATATAAATAAGAACAGCATGCGCGGTTTTGCATGCCACATCTGATGGCGTGAAGTCGGGCAAGGACATATTGACGCGCAAGTAATTTCCTGGGAGTGAGTTCAGCCACAGAACAGATACCAGGCATGTACTGTAAACATAATGTGATGTACCGTAACATACCCTGGGTGTGCAACGTTATTGTATGACTGGCAAACACACAGTGGGGAAGGGAGATTAAAGTTGTTCTGCTTTGTTTTGTTTTGACATCCATGTGTAATAGTTTGCGCTCAGTTTAGCATCTTTTCCCAAGGATGAAAATGGGAAGGATTTGGAAAGGACGTAGGCCGTCGCCTACCACAAAGGTACCTATCCGGCATTTGCCTGGTGTTGAACATGGGACACCATGAAAATCACTTTCAGGTTGGGCAAGGCAGGACTCGAACCTGCTCTCTCCCGAATGCACTCTACTACAGTCACGCTTGAGCTCCGCAGAGATTAATGCGTGTAGAATAAATAAATAAATAAATAAATAAATAAATAAATAAATAAATAAATAAATAAATAAATAAATAATAGTGTTTCTGTCATCTCACCACGATCAGCTCTGAACATCCCACATAATAAGTCAAGCTGTTTGTCTGCTAATGTATAACCTATCCCAACCCAAATAACCCAGCATTTAAAGTTAAAAACTTCATGATTGTTCCGTATTGAATAGAGAAATAAGATGATGTACAATATTATAGGGAAGGATCCACCTTTCAATACTCCGTAGTAAGTTGAACTAAAAAGTAGTTACAACCTGTTTATTGGGACCGGTTTCAACACATTTCAAGTGTCATCATCAGCCAATTAGCGAAGATCTGAAAACAACTAGTACATATGATACAATGTTAATTTTTTGCCTGTATTCAACACGTAGTTGACACGCAATTGTGATGCGGATTATGAGACAAATTATACTCGCCTTCCGCGAGAAATAAACAAGAAGGAATGGCAAATGACATCTAGATATTTAACATATCAGAAAAGAAAGGTAGATTTGAATTTATGGCCAAAACGTAAATACGTAGTAGATCAATCAGAACAGCGCATATAAGTAAAACTTCACACTTTTAATGAATAAAATAAAATTCTCGAGGGGAACTTGTAGTATATAAAAGGGAATATTATAACAATAAAAAAGTGCAGTAGTTTACCTAATCAGAATCTGATAAAGGACGAACTCCTAAGTCGGCCTGTCTTCGATTTCCTAGGTGTTGTTACCAATCCTTGGTGCAGTTGTTTGCTGCGCGCGGATTTAATGCTCCACTCTCCGAAACACCGGTGAACTCGGATGTCAACTTCGCAATGTCCTTTAAAGCTAAAGTCCGGTATTTCTCACAAAATTTATGAAACTCGTTCAATAAAATTGTCTTCTCGCCACTTTTCAAAGGTTTCCCTTTCTAATGTTTAACGAACTCAACTCACCGATCCATATTGTACAAGAACAAGTAATGTCTGTCACTCACTCACGCACTGTATCTGCTTGCTGCTTCCCATGCTCGCAGCTTAACAAATTGCGGGTCAAGCATGAGCGCATGCGGCACTGGCGCTCTTCAATCTGAAATGCTTGTTTATATTAAATAACAATGAATAAAAATCATATTTTGTATATTTTTCTGACTTAAATTATTTGAGGAATTTTTGTATCTAGGATCGCATTAGCTGTGATGTGGCTAACAAACTAGTTTCATGTCTCTGCGCAGGTGTCCCGCTGCAGCACTAATCAGTAAATGTTAACCCATGCACGTGCTTATGTTTACTTAACGACTGGTTCTCTGGGTGAAATCTGTACAGAAGAATGAACTAATTCATTACATTCCACGTACGAAATACGTGGCCTCGTTACCCGGTGTGATAACACGACCGATAGAAAATTCTTCCTGCACACTGTACACACTTGAAACAGACTCACCAGTGAACTTGAATGTTAATTTCATGATATCGTCAATTGAATTGTCGGGATGTTTCCATAAACTTATTAAATACATTTAAGACAAGTCATCTCTATACACTTTTCAGAGATTTCCCCCGCTTATGCTTTACAACACCAGCCATTGACGCGCGATTGAAATGAACGGACTCTTCGTGCAGTTGCACGATTTTCGTCACGGCTGACAGCTACTGATGCGATTTAGGGATTTTCGCAAGCAGATATTGCATATTTAAGTTATTGACCAGAAGCTTTGAACAATAATGTAATTTTCAATCGATAAAATGCTTTTGCATTCAATACTTCATTACAAGTTAATATTCTCATGATTGATCCATATTGAAAGTGACTTAGATGAAGAATATTAGAGGAATATTTATTGGACCACCTATTCAATACATTCCACTTATTGTGGTCCAATAAATATTCCTCTAATATTCTTGATATATTCAATACTTCTTACACTAAACATCAAACTGGCAGAAATAACTTTTATTTTTAAAATTAGAAATGGACTATTTTCTGGGTTTACGAAGAAGGAAAGGAGTGTTAAGCAGTCGAAGCCATGTGGTTTTGTTTATGCTTACTTTATTCTCTAGTCAGAAAGAGTTTACTGCTCTTTGCCTCAGGAAGGCTGTATTAGTCATCGTCCAACATCTGATCCCAGGCAATGCCCGCTACAATCAGGTGGGTATTACCTTCGCTACTTGGTTCTTCTACAGAGGCAGCTAGTTTGGGACAGTTTCCGTGAACACTTGGTGAAAGACACAAAGAAACTTATTCAGGGAATATAAACTGATCTTGTAATTCCTGGTGGACTCTCACATTGTCTACAGCCCTTAGATGTTGCTGTCAACAAGCCCTTAAAGGACAACATGCGTAAATTGTACGCCGAATGGATGGCAGGAGGGGAACATGAGCTGACGCCAGTAAGCAAAATAAAGAGGCTGTCACTGGAACTCCTGTGTGAATGGGTTATGCGGGCATGGGTTATGGTGTCGATGGACGTTACTGAAGATTTTCTTCAAGACGGCATCGCAAATGCGTTGGACGGAAGTCAGGATGATGCAGTATGGGATGGTGACTAGAATGATGCACGCGAGATTAACTCGGAGAGTGAAGGCAGTGACAATGAATATGGTAAGCGTGCCAGTTGTCTTCTTTCAATAATCTAATGCAAATTTTATGTTTATTCGGAAATTTGATCTTTTGCACACAAATCCCAACATATATCGCACGGAAACTGTTCACACTTATTTTCTGTCAAAAAAAGGCGAGTAACATGTGAGCAAATATGGTATGTTTTGTATTGTTGATAACTTAAGATTAGAATTGATGTGTGTATTTTAAAACGTGGTTTGGTCACATGAAGAGGATGCCAGTAAACAGAACTGCAAGGAAGGAATTTGACAGAAAGGTAGAAGGAAGACGACCCGTGGGAAGGCCACGAAGGAAATGGATAGATTTAGTTAAGAGCGATGTACTGCTGAGAGGTCATGATTGGGACAAGTTGATGGAGGAAGAATGGTACAAGGACAGGATGAGATGGAGGAGGCTCATATACCACACCCGGGAAACTGGAGATGGTTTAGGATGATGATGATGATGATGATGATGACATTTAATGTTTTAAAATCATTAATCAAAACATTTCAACAGCTAGTATAGATGTCTATAAAATTATTTTATTGTGTCAAGTTAGGAATTTAGGATTATAATGATGTAACAAGTCCAAGAGTATGTGTGGTACTTTTATGCTGCTAAAGAAAACAAATAAGAAACGATATTTCTCCATTAACAGCTAGATAATTTGCTACTTGGTTAGAAAACATTATAAACATTGTTTGCTGATAGCCTGGTTCCGCGCATGATGCATGAATTTGGGACAACAGTAGGCTGTCGTAGTGAATCTTGAGCATAGTGTATGTCTGTAACAAAATATCGGGGCATTATCTATATACAGTGAAACCTCGTTAGTATGTTTCTCATTAACACGTTTTTCCGCTTAGCATGTCGTAAATTTGAAGTCCCGACGCCCATTGTATTAAATCTGTATAAAAAATACCTCACTTAACACGTCACGATTTTTCACCTTTGATGTTTAGTATGATCATATATTCCCCAGACCTGAAAGTATTCTTTGTCATCCCTTGTGTATGTAATGTGATTTCCAACAGAGATAAGAGCCCTCGTCACGGGTCGGTCGGAGAAAGTTGCGTGATAAGAGTAATGACTTTGAATTCTCGAACACAGAGTATATTGCGCCTTCGAGGGGCAAGCTGTTAGCTTGGGTAAAGTTGAGTTTTGCATAATTGATTGGCAGCAAAGACTTTACACTAGAACAAGACAGGACAGTGCTAAGTACAGTAATAGATTTCCACTGCGGCTAGGAGCGCTGAATTCAGTTTTCACGAGTTTGTTTTTCTTCAAATCTGTCCTGTTGACATACGTGGCTTATGGCTGGAGACATCCGATATTATGTGTATGGATGTTACCGCCACAAATTGTGTAACGGAAGTGTAACTGTAGCAACTGTGTAGCCTTTGTTGGATGGTCATGACCAAGAGACATATCTATGATCATTTCATTTTCTCAAAGGGGAAAAGTGTTTTATTTTTTGCCCTATGTTCTTTGTTCTGTGGAAGGGTCTTTGTTGTCAGTGAGGTTGTTGAATAACCCAGTGCACTTGATTGTGCTTGTAGCCTATTTCACATTCCAATCAAAAGTTAGAAATTTATTTATTTCGTTTCTATTTTGCATATACGCATTTTCAATTGTCTTGGTTACCCTAAATAGTGTTCAAAGTAAAAGGTTTTAATGTTCGCGCCAACTCTACGCGCTTAAGACGTGGATTTCTATCTACTTCTTGAAGGATTTTAATTTTTTCTTCATTAGTGAGGGGTTTCACAACCCTTTTCTTATTCATAGCTAGGCCATCACAGGACAGATACCGTATGTACCACGCTACTGACCTCACGATTATCCTATTAGTCCGTAAGTAGGCTGTCACTTGACAGATTCTTTTTACCACTCAACTCAATAAATTGAACGTAATGCCAATAACTGTTCTTGTGATAAGATGATTTAAATCAAAGAGAAATGAAAGTCCACAGCCTATTTCCAGTCATTTGACTGGGTCAGGAATGGAATGAATGAAGCCCCCATATAGCGGCAAGGATGGGAATTGTGCCCGTTGCTGAAGCTTGTTGCACTCCTCTGGGCTAATGATTAGTGAATGATTAATGAAATGCTGGAGAGTGTTGCTGGAATGAAAGATGACAGGAAAAACTGGAGTGCCCGGAGAAAAACCTGTCCCGCCTCCACTTTGTCCAGCACAAATCTCACATGGAGTGGCTGGGATTTGAACCATGGAACCTAGCGGTGAGAGACCGGTGCAGTGCAGCCTGAGCCACAGAGGCTCCTAAATCAAAGAGAATGAGTAGATTTAGATCAGTGTGGTACGACTGAAGTTAAAGTAAGTCTATAGTGCAGCATTAGCAAACCTTCGACAGGTCATTTGTGGGTGCCATTAAAAAATAAGGCTTCCGTATACTGTATCCCATTAAAAAGTTACGTAATGCGGTGTACCATTCATACAAAAGTACAAACTGCTAGTTTGACAGTTGGCACGCTGGCATGGGCGAGTCTGTCCGAACCAATGCAGACTACTGCCAAAGTTTTGTGTTCAAGATGGCGGCTTAAGGCGCTTAATCGCGTATGGAGAGTATAACCTCGCGAGAAATTCATGCTCGAACAAAATGACCAGAAAACCGTGTTTAATTACCCACTGGTCAGAAACCTAAGGCTTCAACTAACAATTCATTATAAAATTGATTTAGGAAGAAACTGATCTGGTATAATATATAGGTACTGGAGCTACTTTTATTAGCCAAAGGGCAAAAGAATGTCATATCTGTTCTTCCGTGTTTTTCACATCTTTTAATAATCTCTTGTTACTTTAACAGGCTCCGGTAGAGATATATTGATATTTGTTCTCTAGACTTCTCTCACTTCTATTGCTCTCCTTTATCTCTTGAAACATTACACACACAGTGTAAAATTTACTAATGTGTAAAGTGATACCATCTCCCTGTTGGATAGTTTTTAATGGGCTATTCGATAGGACGTTTTCTTGTTAACACAATTTTTTTCTTCGTCCCCTACAGAAACATACTAACGAGGTTTCACTGTATATATAAAATAATTTGTCCTGACTGACTGACTGACTGACTGACTGACTGACTGACTGACTGACTGACTGACTGACCTGACTGACTCATCATCGCAGAGCCAAAACTACTCGACATAAATTAAATTTTTGGGATATATTCGTATTTCAATGTAGGTGCTCACTAAGAGAGGATTTACGCATATTCCTTCGCTAAGAGGGTGAAAAGGGGGTGAATTTTTAAAATGAGTGTATCTCTTGAACCCATGACCTTTGAGTTATAAGGAGCTAGAGTCCTAAATTACATAAGGCACCATATAAATTACAAATCATGAGGAGCCCTAGTCTCTGATAATCTTCGAAACATCATCCACGTGTGTTGTCTATGGACCACCACCACCACTTTTCAATCTTACCCGTATTTCCATGGGTTTCTGATTTTGACTCTGCTGTCAGGTTTTTCCACAGATGTTTGACTTGCTTTTCACTCTGTTTACCGTTGCTCTAAGCACTGAATTCATCTGTCACTAATTTCCAGGGATTCCATTCTCTATCCAGCATCTTTGTCATGTTCTTGCACTTTATGACCTTTGGATGGATGTCCGTTATCTCTGCTGATGTCATCTTCTTCCGTACATGTTTGTCCTTTTTCCTATGGCATGTAAATTCATTCATAGCTCTAAACAAAACTCGTAATTTTTATTTTTTTTTAACTCTGCTAGTAACAAATGCTACTTCTGTTTAAAGTTAAAACCTTCATGATCGTTCCATATTAAATAGAGAAATAAGATGTACAATATTAGAAGGATCCACCTTTCAATACTCCGTTGTAAGTTGAACTAAAAAGAAGTCACAACTTGTTTATTGGAACCGGTTTCGACACATTACAAGTGTCATCATCAGCCAAATAGTAAAATAGGGCAAGATATAAAGATCTTAAAACAACTAATACATTGAACACAGGCAAAAAATTAACATTGATTCATATCGTAGCAATTCAGTTAATGTCCAAAACGCAATGATCGTAGTCAAGAGAGTAAACAGAACATCATTGTCTTGCGCCGAAAACAAATATAGTTGAAGTTCACAAGCATGTCAAGTATGCACTTATGTAGAGTCGTTGCTAGACAGGTCTTGTAAGCATTTGTTTCTCAGGCCGAAGAGTAAAAGGTGACGTAATTGAAGTCTTAGGAAAACAGTGTAGGATTTAATTTCGTCAAATTCAAAGTAGGTATATAAGTTTGAAAATAATTTAAAACATTAAAAAGAATAAAGTCAAATAAAAATATATTAAAAATAGGAAGAAATAATAAAAGAAAATTGCAATGTGAGTTTCAACTCGAAACAACTTGCCGTAGTAATTGATAGATGAATGGGAGATGATAAGTAGAGAAAAGGTTGGGGAACGTTTATTAGAGGGTGGTGGTGGTGGTGGTGGTGACTATTGCTATTAGAGGAAGTACAAATGGGTAAATATCTTCTATATAACACTAAACCGAGGAAAAAAGAGGAAGAGGTCCGACACTTTGAGAAATGAAGATATCGGTATAAGGAAGACAAGGGCCACGAAGGGCGTGAAAATGAGACTCCCTAGCCCTCGCAAACCTAATAGCGTCGGGGTGGGAAAAGAACAAGAGTTGACCAAGGGAGGTCGGACAGGATAGATGAAAGTGAGGAGCCTGGCACAAATAAGTGGAAGCAATGCCAGGACTCAGCTAAGGGCCCCGTGGTTGCCAACCCACGCTCCGAAGTTCAGAGCCCCTGGGGCTTAGAGGGTGGGAGGGAAAAGGAAGGAACAGGGAGGGGGGAACTAAGGAGGATCAAGGGGGGTGTTGCGGAAGGGGGAAGTGGCATGAGAGGGTGTTGTGTAAATTGTGAAAGATTGATCTCTTACTTGTTGACTTAAGGTTATTTAAAATGGAGATGAGAAAATCGAAAAGGGCATTGGGCTTCTCAGAAATATCATTCAGATTAAGATTTGGATTGAAAAACTGGTCAAGGTGTATAAAACAGTTTTCGGTGATGTCTAGGAGAGGGCCTTTATTTAGAGTGCTGAGAATTTCAATATCCTGGTTTATCGTAGTGAAAACATGTTTTGTGTCATGTATGTGTTGTCCCACTGCCAAAAATCTGTTGTGCTTTATTGCATTAACGTGTTCAAGGTACCTAATTTTGAAGTTACGACCAGTTTGACCTATGTAAGAAGAATTACAGTTGTGGCACTTAAAACGATATACGCCTGATTTAGAAAAGACACTTGTTCTATTTATGGAGTTGGAGTTATGTAATAATTCAAGGTTTCTATTATTAGTTCGAAAAGAAATCATGGTATTATGTTTTTTGAAGACATTAGCTATACTGTAGGTATTTGTATTGAATGTGAATGTGGTGTAAGCAGCTGGTTTAGGAATATCTTTTAAGAGTGTTGTGTTAGGGCAGTGTCTAAATTTGTTAATGATTTGTTCAATAAAATATGTATTATAACCATTAAATTTGGCAATGGAGCAGATGATGTTTAGTTCTTTATTTAAGTTATCTTTTGATAGCGGAATTTTGAAGGCACGGTTAACCATACTGTTGTATGAGGCACGTTTATGTGACTGTGGGTGAAAAGAGTCTTGTTTTATGGTATTAGCTGTATGTGTGGGTTTTCTATAAATCATATATGATAATGAGGAAGGTAATCTGCTTATTGTTATGTCTAGAAAATTGATTTGTTTTGTTCTGTTTCAAGAGTGAATTTATTATGCGGATCAATTTTATTGAGGCTATTAAGAGTAGAAGCTGCATTGATAACTATCATCCAGTATCACAAAAGTGTCATCTACATATCTAGCCCAAAATAATACATGTTTAAAGTCATCATTGTTATCAATGAAATTGTTCTAAAAAGTCTAGGTATATTTCTGTAGGATCCCTGAGGCTGGACAACCCATAGCCAAACCATCTTGTTGATAAATTATATTGTCAAAGATGAAGTTGTTAGTAACTACTGATTTTAAGATGGTCATAAAAGCATTAATTTCAAGTTTGCTTAAGCAACTATATGTGTTTAAATTATTTTCAATAATAGGAAATAATTTTTTGATATTAATACTGGGATACATATTGACAATATCGAAAGAGTGTAGAGAATGGTGTGGTTGGATTTTAAAGTAATTTAATTTCTCAACTAGTTATATGGTGTGTTTTACAGACTTATTCGATAAAAATTTGTAATTATTCTTAAGAAATTTATGAATGAATTGTGCTAATTTGTAAAGTGGGCTTGGTCTGTAATTAATAATTGGTCGAATAGGGACGTCAGTCTTATGAATTTTAGGGAGAGATTTAGCGGTTGGCAGGCCTCTTCCTCTTTTTTCGTCGGTTTAGTGTTATATAGAAGATATTTACCCATTTGTACTTCCTCTAATAGCAATAATCACCACCACCACCACCCTCTAATAAACGTTCCCCAACCTTTTCTCTATTATCTCCCATTCATCTATCAATTACTACGGCAAGTTGTTTCGAGTTGAACCTCACGTTGCAATTTTCTTTTATTATTTCTTCCTATTTTTAATATATTTTTATTTGACTTTATTCTTTTTAATGTTTTAAATTATTTTCAAACTTATATACCTACTTTGAATTTGACGAAATTAAATCCTACACTGTTTTCCTAAGACTTCAATTACATCACCGTTTACTCTTCGGCCTGAGAAACAAATGCTTACAAGACCTGCCTAGCAACGACTCTGCATAAGTGCATACTTGACCTACTTGTAAACTTCACCTATATTTGTTTTCGGCGCAAGACAATGATGTTCTGTTTACTCTCTTGACTGCGATCATTGTGTTTTGGACATTAACTGAATTGCTACGATATGAATCAATGTTAATTTTTTGCCTGTGTTCAATGTATTAGTTGTTTTAAGATCTTTATATCTTGCCCTATTTTACTATTTGGCTGATGATGACACTTATAATGTGTTGAAACCGGTTCCAATAAACAAGTTGCGACTTCTTTTTAGTTCAACTTACAATGGAGTATTGAAAGGTGGATCCTTCTAATATTGTACATCTTCTTATTGCTACTTCTGTATCGGAGAATGTGTTCTTTTTTAGTAACTAAGAGTAAATCTTATTTCAGCTCTCTGATGTTACTCCCAGAGTAAATAGCTCTCGTAGTAGTTCACTTCCATATTATGAACTTCTTCTGGAGTAATATACTGATAGAGGAGGTGGAAAGTATTGTAAGTAATGGAAAGGAACAAACAAGTACAATTCAAGTATACAAAGATAGTGTCCTAATGACTGGTCAGTGTGGGAAGAAATCTCAAAAGGACAATGGCAATTTACATTGGGGAGTAGAGAGAGCCAGCCTGTATGGAGATAGTCCTTGTTCTTTTGTATTTTCCATCTATTTCTCTCTCTTCCCACACTGACCTGGCATAGATTTTTTTCCTATTATGCACTCCTTTCGATGTTTCTATCCTTGTGTGTATGGAAGTGAGAATGGCTGAAGAAGGAAGTTATAGCTGTGTATCAAGTGAAGTGTGTTTGAGAATATTCTGAAGTTGGTTTCTATGTTTTTTAAACTGGCTATTCAAGATTAACTCATCTTGTTTCTTTATTTTAACAGGGATGCAGTTAGCGACCTTGCCATCCATTTTCTGGATAAAATTAAAGTAATGGTTATCAAAGACGTGGAAAGAGAAGATATAGAATTTGTTACTAAAGTAAGTCTGTTGCCAAATGGCCATATTTGTGTACTAATTCCACCTTTTTTGAGTTTTATTATCCTGTGGACATTCTAGGAGCTTGCAACATGTTTTAATAGAACTAACTCTTTTTGTATTTATTTGTTCCATTGTTGTGATATTGAACTGTTCTAGTCCAATCTTGTTTGTTAACAGCTGCAGAAAAAGTTATCTAGTAGAAGTCCACTATAGCGAGAATTCATAACAGTGTAAAATTTACTCGCTATACGGATTGTTATATCCTATTTTTGTAGAAGTCACGAAAAGCCCTGTACACATTAAAATCTCTATGAAACGGCAATCACTTGCATTTTTACAGATGATATCCACACTACGGCGTACTTATTTGTTATTTTTAAAAATCCGATACTACATGAAAGTATATGTGTAATTTCGTCCAAGATGACTGAATATAGTATCGCCATCTAAGGCCATACACTAAATGGTAAATAACACCGCCCGATTGTGTTCTTTTAAGGCTCATCACTGCTGCCAACATGACTAGTTACATATTAAAATCACCAGACATAACCATAACAAACTAACCTCAATGTATAAGCATCAATAATGAAAGTTTCCTTAGCCCAGTAAATGATAAAAGTTAAGATGAAATGAATCAAGATATTCATAATTAAGCCGGTTTCCACGTTCATTGAGGAATTAAGCGAAATAAACACACTTCCTCACTCTCACTCAAATTAGTTGCACATTTCTGCCTTTATTTTGATATATGCATTACTATAACCATATTTTTTAAAAAGAGGAGTGTCTTAAACGATGCGATTTATTTAATAAGTCTTTGCAGTGTGATTTTCGAAAGTTCCAGAAATTACTTAGTGCCTTTCCTTTCTTTTGTGCGAACGTTTCTTCCTCTCTTCAATAACCAGTAAAGGAGAGAGATTATTGGGCATATTTTCAATTTGCAGGCTGGTTATATCTTTAAGCTTATCCAGGAGACATATAGGAGAAATAATGTGCTAAGCTATGTGAATGGAAATTAGGTCAGCGTTGAAGCTCACTGCGTAATTGAGAATAATAATGTTATTAGTGCTACTAACTACTTCTATGGTTTTCATAATCGCCGAGGTGCCAGAATTTCGCCCCACAAGAGTTCTTTTACGTACAGGTAGGTCTACAGACATGCGACTGTTGTATTTGAGCACCTTCAAAAACCGCCGAACTCGAACCCACCAACCTGAGCTATTATGAACATTAAAATAATAATTTACACCACCTTTCTAATACAGTGGAACCTTGGATTGCGAGCATAATTCGTTCCGGCAACATGCTCGTAATCCAAATCGCTCATATATCAAAGCAAATTTTCCCATAAGAAACTATTGAAACTCAGATGATTCGTCCACAACACAAAAACATTTATTCGCATAACATTTCTAAAACAAAATATAACGTAAAACAATTAAACTGCACTTTACCTTACAATAGAATCATTGTTGGTGTGAGGGAGACGAGAGATGACATGAGAAGAGTTACTGTGTAGCACGAATTTCACTAACGGAATCACTGCTCTCGGTTGGCTCATTGGAAGTGTTTTCTTTTCGTGCAACTTTAACGAGGAACCTGTCCAATGACTGTTGCTTTTGCCTCTTTTTGAGGATTTCACGAAAATGTGACAATGCACTGTCATTGAACAGATTCATCCACTGTAATCATCTTCTTCCAACCGAATTCCTTTTTAGCCTTCTTTTCGTTCACAGGGCCCATCGTTGCAGAACAGTTATATCACAGACGACAGAAACAAAACACGTACACTCGTACGGTGTTGACTATGCGAGCGAGGCACACCAACTGAAGTCCAGCATGGGAAATGATTACCCACACTTTCCCAGGAAAGAGAGTGGCAGGGGGAGGGGAAAACAAAGGTACAGGGGAGGCGGAAACGTACGTACACGTGACGCTCATATTGCGAAACCTCGCTCGCTTATCGAGTCACAATTTATTTAAAATATTTGCTCGTCTTGCAAAACACTCGTAGACAAAGTTACTTGCAATCCGAGGTTCCATTGTGCTTATCTTTCCTTATATTTAGGATATAAACATTACAACTGGTGTTGTAAGTTGGGACATGTTTCGCTTAACTGTCGTAAGCCGAAATAAATCTTAGCCTAAAGTTAGGTCAGGGCCCCGAACCTAGTGTTCTTAAATATATATGGTGCCCTAAGATTCAACATTTACATTATAGAAAATCAAATGGGTTAAAACTAGTGTGAAAACATATAAGAATATTCATCATGGCTGAGAGAAATGCACATAATCGTGTTGACAGAGATTAAAAACATGAAGTAAAACATGAAGTACAACATAGAGTTGGTAGTGAAGTAATTAAAATCATATAGGATACCGTTGCTACCAGTCAGTCAATAAGAATGTTCATACATAAAAATGATTATTATATTCTTTGGTATGAAGAAGGTAATTTATGACAGATTTATTACTTGCAAACCTGAACTATATCATTCAAGCTAGTCATTCATTCTCTCCTTCACTCACTTAAATTTAATTTAAACATTTCCTGCCTTTATTTTGATGTACACATTACTATAACCGTATTCTTAAAGGGGGGGAGGGGAGAGAGAGAGAGAGAGAGAGAGAGATCTATATTGCAATTTCCACAAGTTCATGGCCTTACCACGTAGGACCTATCTTTCCTTCCTTTTGCTTGGATGTTTTATTCTTCTTCAATAAGCACTAGGAGACGGGAGGCCATTTTAAACATATTTTTAGCTTGCAAGTTGATGTATCTCAAGCTTACCACATTATGGAAACCCAGGAAAAGTACAAGGGCACAACATTAGCAGATTTTTATATATGCAGAGATGCCAACTATTATGATTCAATAGTAATAATTACGAATTACCCATCACAATTACATCTTTATGAATCGCACAACACAAATTAAGATTTTTGGTTGATTTTTAAATCCAAGTGTATGAAGTGTTCAAAACGTTACGCGGAATGTCATTACAGCTTGAATTCTCAAAATATTTTTTTTCAGATTTCTCAGTAACAATTTTCCTGTCCCTCATTTAAGAATATTTCGAGTTTTTATGCGCCGAACGTAGTGTGTGCTTACAGTACCGGTAAAGTAGGCACCTGTGAAGTAGTAGTTGCAGAGTAGTTGTGTTTGTTCGTCACATGACCAGACTTCCATGCAAATACAGTACGCGAACCTTTTCTTGATACCTGAGTTCATATTGCTGAATGGGAACTTGGGGTCAAGAAAAGGTTCACGTACATATGAGAGTTTTTTGCGGCAAAGTGGGGACAAACTCAGTTTAATTGTGAATACTATGTGCGTGACTGTTGTAAGAAGTATTGATTGCGATTTTGGTTGTCAAATTTACATATATTGCTCTTTAGGATATATGCTAATCATGTGTTACAAAATGCAAAAGGTTTGAAATAATGAAGCAAATTCTTGTGCAGGAAAATACGTGCAGTGACTTTACCATGATTAGTGACGCTAGTACTAAACCAAAAATAGTTCAAAAAATTTAGGGAGGAATACTTAAAGAATGGCCCTCTTTACTGCGTTCCTCAAAATATCATTCACACGTGTTTTGTAGTGTGTGTAGCCGCGATTTTTTCAGTTGCGCATGGTGAGGAAGAACAAGACTGAGTTCCGTGCTAATATGAGCACCGAACTGTTAATTGCTCTCTTAGTGCAGAGGATGCACATGATATAAAAATGAAAAGCATGTCACCAGTGTACGTTTACCTAACAGCAACTACAAGCTGCTAAGGGAGCAACTACAGTACTCAACAAAAGAAATGATCCTTCAACCTCCACTCAGATATGTACTGCAGATCACCTGTTACTTAGCAGGTAAGAATCGTACTCTTTATATGGCAGTCTTTGAATATCTGGTTGAATTGGATGTTCATTGATTTTTCAATGATCTTCAAGTTAGTCAAGTCTCGGGGGGGGGGGGTGAATACGGCCGCCGCCTCCCACCCCACCCCCCGGGCCCGAACGGCTGCATTACGGATTGCCTTTCTTAAAAGTTGGCATCTTTGTATATGTATTGGCTTAAATCACACTGAAGACAGGTTGTAAGGCAAGAATGGGATAGCAATGAGGTCTAGGACTTAAATTATACAGTTTGGATTTCTACCATAGAGCGACCCACTTACCTGTATATGGATCTTCAGTTCTTTAATTACACATATATGTAAGAACATTATGTACCTTAATAAAAGATACTTCCCTAGTCTGTAGTATAATTGGTGCAGGTTTAACAAATATAATGATGCTGCACGTTGTCAGCATGTAGGTCGTCAGCCCCTAATGGCATGAAATGAGACTGAATGTAATGACAATTTAAAAGTTCAAAATCATCCAGTGACCAGAATAAAAAACATGATGATGAAGAATGAACGGATGCATATGAATTTAAAACAAGTGGATCCAACCCAGAAACTATCATAAACAATAGTATTACTGACCATGAGACTGCTTCTAAACTACAGTCCTGAATCGAGGATGCTTGTTGTCTAAAGGGGTCCAAAATGCAGGTCAACGGCCCCTCATAATGGTACTTATTGCTAGTCACGTAGAACTATGATATTTGTCATGTTGCAGTACTATTCAAAACTAGTGTAGACTCACGGTGTTCCACACATCATGGTACTACTCGCAAGTATTGTACTTCGCACAGGTAACGCAAACCCATGGTGTTCCTCACCTAGGTGACTAATCATGGGCATTGGTATTCCCATGGTGTTTCTCATATAGTGGGTACTAATCGCAGGCAGCGCAGACCCACAGTGTCGCTGATATAGTGGTACTATTGCAAGTTATAATTATATTTAAAAAAAAATACTGGTACTAATCACAGGCAACGCCCAGACCCATGGTGTTTCTCACAATGGTACTAATCACAGGTACTGGAAAACCAATACAAACTCGCCTTATGTTGCTACTAATCACAAACCTATAGTGTACCTAACATAGTGCCACTCATTGGCGTGCAATGAACCCCATCTACCCCAGGGCTGCTGGGGTAAAGAACTTTGTATTAACATTTTCTAATTATTTCTTTGAACACTTTTTATAATGTTTAAAAAATTGTGATCTAAGCCAAGCCAAGTACAGCTGTCTCGACAATCTGCTCTCACTACCGCAATTCAGCTTCTCCAATGAGCTGGGTTTCTCTTGCCCGGTGCAAAAGAGCTACATCAGCGAAATTAAAGATCGCTTGGGTGACGCATGCACTTGAAGCTTCCTTGTCCTGGGAGCGGGGCGAAGCTGTAGGCCCTCCCCCAACAGCAATTTACGGCGACAGGCCAGCTAGCTTAGGTAAGGTAATGTTAGTTTTAATACTCAACACTCAGTCTCAGAGCCAGTTTATGAAATCAGTTCTAATATAGAAGAATATATTTTAGTCTTGGGTTTCGGCATGTATGCAGTTTTTTTGAGCAATTCATTGATGGTACGTCTAGAGTATGTGTTCTGATAGGGGCAGAAAAATATTTAGGTTGCCCAGCATGAACACAACAGAGATAAGTGCGAAGTAAAAGAATTTTGTATTTGGCTGTCTGTGATACTAGTATATAGTGAGAGTTCCTCTTGGATTATAGGTGAAGGTTTCGCGAGTTCAATGGCGTTCTTCATGAATATAACGTGTGTTATACGTCGTGACGTCAATGATGCATGTACACTCAGTATGAGAGTGAAACTATAAAACTTCAGCAACGGTAAAATACCAGTTAAATTTTGCTGATTAGTTTAGGTTAGGCTTTTTAAGTAATAGTCCCAGTGTATTTTTATGAAAACTATGACTGTACTATCACGAAGCGTCACCAGATGAAACTGTAAGTACATTGTTTAAACTCTGCTATTGATTGTTATGATGGTGTCATCACTGCGATGAACATCAAAGTGGAAGTATGTGCAAGCATGTGGTTGAAAATATTCTTGAAAAATCTTTCTCAGGTAGACCTTTCCACGAAAAATGCAGCCTTATAAAATGGCGATGTTGACTTTAGAGTGAGTAGTGGGGCTACGATTGTTTATATTTTAAGAACTATTTTGCAGCTGGGGTGATGAATATGTTCACTGCACGCCACTGGTGGTACTACTCGCAAGTAAAGGTGACCCATGGTGTTCCCCACAAGATGGTACTAATCACAAGTAGTTTCATGGTTCTAATGCAATCATCCCTTGGTCGCCCCTTTTAGCTGCCTCGTACAACAGACAGGGGACACCGTGGGTGTATTTGTGTCCCTCAGCCACAGGGGTTTATAACAAATCTATTTGGAAAGAAATACTTTTATACTGTATCTACATCATAAAGATGTCATTTTGTCATAGCAGTAGCAATAAGCAACAAAATAAAGGAATCCAAAAAGATAAGCATAATTTACTATATTAAATATTAGTTTGTTTACATTTTCATGGATATGTAGTACTAGAAGTATGCAATAAAAAATATACAGTAATTTACACAAGTGCCATTCCATCGTCACTGAATTACAAAGCAGGGGGTATGAATAAACAAACATGAGTGCTAGTAGTGAACGTAGGTTTTCATGGCTCATTGTATTTACGTAAATAAATGAGTGAATACTGGATTAAAGCCACTATATTTAATGAAGCTGAGCTTTCAGCCAATTGCATTGGCCTTCATCAGGGCATGTTAAGTTCTGCTTCCGACAGTGAGCAAAGAAATTTAAAGAAACGAAGTCATGACTGCACTATCCATGGCCTACTCCACTAATTGGACTCGAGGATAGGCGGGCATTAATTCCATTGTGGAGTTTTATCTCCCGTATGCAGTTATCAGACTGTGCTTCATAAATAGGCTTCTGATAAGTTCACCTGCATACACCCCAGCGTCAGTGGATAGGGTCTGACACGTCCCACTCTTGACGAGTCTAGTGTCAGACCTAAGACGAATCGCTGATTAATAGAGCAAACGCCTGAAAAGCCAACATCTAATTTTTGATCAGAACAAGTTTGCTGCGCCGTGGTATGGCCATTCCGCCTTTGCTTTCTTCGTGCACATACCTCACAATTTCATCTTTGACTTCTTTAAAGCATCCTTGTTGTAGGCCATGGAATGCAATTTTTATATAGTACCGGTACGCATTTTTTAGCTATCATTGTCTTCACACTAACGCTAAATAAAGGCTTTAGTTACACGTATGCTGTATTTTCCTGCGGCTGCAAAATCGTTGTACATTTCCGAGTGTTTAATAACCATTAACTGAAAATTGGCATCATAATATCGACGAGAACCCTTTTGAAAATTTGCTGGCAATACCTGTTCCACGTATCTGTACAATACAACGATCCATCATGAAAATGTTCCCTCTTTCTATAAAACTTAATTTTACTAAGTGTCGGGTACAATAGACGCATTATAACTGCCACTGAATCGTGGCCTTTCTAGGAATTCGAATGCTTGCTTGCTGTGATGCCGTTCTGCAGATGTGTGAAATGTTTTTGTAAAGGTTAATAGAACATCATTACCTCTTCACTATTTCCTGAGATCCAGTGACGTTACACAGAGGCACAGGAGATTGAGAAAAAACCGTAGTCTTGGATTTGGAGCAATACGATATCATTCCAGAGGCTTCTGTGGCAAACATTTGTTTTCCTTTTCAAACGGCATCAGCTAACTGAACCATATGTGTGTCATGAAAACATTTCAAACGCATATAGAGAAATGATAAACTGCTCGTTAAAAGTTTACATGGGAATAGCCTTCCTGAAATTTAACGAGATGTTGGAAAATATAAACTATCTTCTGAAATCAGTGATTTACTCTGCCAGTTGACTTCAGGAAGAAATTTCAGGGAGGATAGGAAGTGGCTCAAAAGTTTATTACTGTGTATCAGATATAATTAGAACTTGGAAAGTAACTACCAAAGCAAAAATCATGGTATATAAATCATATTATTTGCCAATATTGACCTACGGATCAGAATGTTGGACTTGGACAAAAAGAGATCTAAGTAGTTTGCAAGTGACAGAGATGGCGATTTCTGCGAGGGATCTTGGGTAATACAAGGAGGGACAAGATGAGAATTGAAACCATATGAAACACGCCACAGATCAACCCTCTAAAAGAAACTATGGAGAGAAATAGGCTGAAATGGTACATTGATGGTTATGAATTTCATGTTTTTGGTCCGTATTGAACAATATATAAGTAATAATAATAATAATAACTTAAATGTTTCAACCTTTTCAATACAATATATTTACAAATTTACAAAATTATACGGTACTAGTTTCGACCCATCTAGGGGTCATCATCAGCCGTATTGAAGCAAAGATCATTTGTGGCGAAATCCTAAGACAATATTATTTTAAAGAATAACAAGTGACATGAGATGTTATGGTAATAGTTAATAATACAAGGAATATACATAATAAGAGGTTTTTAACAAAGAATAAAGTATAAATGGGGTGTTGTAAAAATTATAATCATGGAAATCAGTAAGTTCTTGTATTGAAATGAAATATGGCTTAGCAAGAGGGCTTAAGGTGGGGCTGAAGGGTGCGGGAGAAAGTGTAATTGTCTTGGAAAAGTACCTTTGATTAAATTTAGGATTGAGTTTAGGTTGGCTGCATTATTGTTTCTGAGGAAAGTGATAAATAGATCGAAGAGTATGTTGGGTTTCTCTGAGATTTCATTGAGATTGTGACTGGCATTAAAGTATTGGTCTAGGTGTATGTAGTAATTTTCCATTATGTTCAGTAAAGGGCCCTTGTTTGCTAATACGAGGATGTCCATGTCTTGTTCAATATTGGTGAAATTATGGTTATAATCTTGCATGTGTTGGCCGATGGCTGAAAACTTGTTGTATTTTATTGCGTTAGTGTGCTCGTGGTATCTGATAATGAAGTTTCTCCCGGTTTGACCTGGACTTCCTCGAATACACCAAAATTGACAACGAATTCGAAAACATTCTCTTTTGGGCCAGATATGTCGACGATGTCTTTGTAATCATGAATGAGAAATCAATTAACGCACCCACCACCCTCTTAAGACTCAACAATATTGATCCTCATATCAAATTCACACTAGAATCCGAATCAAATCAAAAAATCAACTTTCTAGATTTAACCATCACTAGAAACTCAGATTCTTTCAGTTATAAAATTTTCAGAAAACCCACTCAAACAGCCTCCACCATTCGCCAAGATTCAGTGCACCCCCAGTCCCACAAACGAGCCACATACAACAGCCTAGTTCACCGAGCCTTCAGCATACCTATGTCCAATAAAGATCTAAAAAACGAACTCAACACAATCCGCGGAATCGCAAAATTCAACGGCTTCAGCAATCATTTTATAGAAAGGATAATCAATAAACACAAACATCGCCCAAAAACTACCCTCAAAAAAGAAATAACCAAACCTCTAACATTTTCCACCTTCACGTTCAACAATGATATCTACAAGTTAACCAACATCTTTAAGAAACAAGGCGTTAAAATAGCCTTCAAAACCAACAATAAGAACATGAATGTTTTATACAATACTTCACACATCAACAAGACCAGCAGTTTTTTAAAATCAGGAGTTTATAGGATCAAATGTACCACCTGTAAAAAAACCTACATCGGGCAAACCGGGAGAAACTTCATTATCAGATACCACGAGCACACTAACGCAATAAAATACAACAAGTTTTCAGCCATCGGCCAACACATGCAAGATTATAACCATAATTTCACCAATATTGAACAAGACATGGACATCCTCGTATTAGCAAACAAGGGCCCTTTACTGAACATAATGGAAAATTACTACATACACCTAGACCAATACTTTAATGCCAGTCACAATCTCAATGAAATCTCAGAGAAACCCAACATACTCTTCGATCTATTTATCACTTTCCTCAGAAACAATAATGCAGCCAACCTAAACTCAATCCTAAATTTAATCAAAGGTACTTTTCCAAGACAATTACACTTTCTCCCGCACCCTTCAGCCCCACCTTAAGCCCTCTTGCTAAGCCATATTTCATTTCAATACAAGAACTTACTGATTTCCATGATTATAATTTTTACAACACCCCATTTATACTTTATTCTTTGTTAAAAACCTCTTATTATGTATATTCCTTGTATTATTAACTATTACCATAACATCTCATGTCACTTGTTATTCTTTAAAATAATATTGTCTTAGGATTTCGCCACAAATGATCTTTGCTTCAATACGGCTGATGATGACCCCTAGATGGGTCGAAACTAGTACCGTATAATTTTGTAAATTTGTGAATATATTGTATTGAAAAGGTTGAAACATTTAAGTTATTATTATTATTACTGAAATGGTACAGCCACGTCAAAAGAATGGGAGAAGAAAGATTACCAAGAAGAGCTCTAGAATGGACAGAATCTGGAAGACCAATTGGAAGACCACAAACAAGATGGAGAGATCAGGTGAAGGATGACATAAATCGGAGAGGGCTACTGTGGCAGACTGTGATGAACGATAGAATGTGGGAAGAGAAAAGAGATTAGAAGAGGTGCTGTGAACGACCTGCATAAACAGAAATGTATCAGGAAGAAGACTGGATCTTCACATTGATATTTCGCTAAATCATGAAATAGCATGTGGGCATTAGTCAAAATGGCATTTACACTAGAAGATATGGAAATAGAAGCTGAAGAACTTCCTCCGGGTCACCAGAATCAACATTGCCAGAAAACATTCGGCTTAACCCATCTGCAACCACATTCTGGGATCCCCAAATGTGTCGCACGTCAAATTGAAATACAGAAATTTGAATCGCCCATTGGGCGATAAGGTCGTAGATGATAAGGTCCTATACACATAGGCAATTGGCCGCCTTCCGAGTTCAGATTCCTGAAGAACTGCAGAGACCGCAGATGACGAGGCATTCGTCTCTACAATGAAGTTCTTAGAGAAATCTGGCATAGTCAAGACTGGGATGTTACGGAGAGCTAATTTCAAACCCTCAAACGCCCCCATTCAAACTTGACACCTTTACTACGGAGAAGATTTAGGGGTGCTGCCCTATGAGCGAAGTTGGGGATGAATTTCACCATGCCGATGAATCTAGCAACCCCTTTAACGTCTTTGGGAGGCTTAAAGTTACGAATTGCCTGCGTTCTGGAATGATAGACTGAAACTCCGTCAAGTAACACAATATGCCCTAAGGACATAGATGGTTAGCAAATGATACCTTTGACAACTTGACTGTAAATTCAGCCTTACAAAGGAGTTTTAAAGCTTCCTCTAGGTGAGTTAAGTGTTCTTCAAATGTCTGAGAAAATATCTAGATAATGGTACAGATATTCAAATTTAATGTCAGAGAAGACCCTATCTCATTAATATTTAAATAGGTTTTGACAGTTCCACCTTTTGAATGCAACATTCTATGCAATGTGAGTTACATTACAAGTTGCTTTAAAAAATTGTACTAGTTTTGACCTCGGTCAAGGTCATCATCAGCCAGTAACTCAAATTATACACAATATCAAATAGACCAAAAACAATGTACAAGTACAGTAATGTTAGATAAAACATGTGACAATTAACAGCAGATTTTGGTTACTATAGTAGTAACCTTGCAGAGCTAAAACTGAAAATGAGAAATAGTCACAATGATATTAATTTGATAAAAACTTGTAAGCTGTGCACGTAATATATTAAAATGAGGCTCAAAGTAGCCATTAAAGAACGTTTTTAGTGAAATGTTCTTGATGGAGAAGGATCTTGAAGCTTGTGTTGCATTCATAATAAAGTTTTAATGACCAAATGACTTATGGAAAACGTCATAAGATTCAGTTGTGCACATGATGTAAATAAAGTCGAATAGAGTACAATGATGTCATTGAAATAAGTTACGTAGAGATTCTTCATGCAGCGGGCGAATGTTGCACTTGAAGGTCAGATTAGGTCAAAGGCCTAAGTGGTAAAGACTCGCCGTTCAATATGGAATGAGTTGGACCTGACGAATATTAAGCCGAAATTAGTGAGAGGACTTCTGACAAACAAGGGGCTGGAAAAATAGTGTAAGTAATATGTGTGACTCGCCTTGCACAGTGGTGTGAAGAGCGTAGCTAGTAGGACATGACTGAAAGTAGGTGTGAATGAGTAAATGGGAAGGCAGAGTAGCACAAAAGGAGGGGTTATCTTAAGGCGGGGGTGAGGGAATAGGGGTGGTTGCGGGAAGGTATCGTGAATGGAACGGAAGATTGGGCTCTGATTTGTTGGCTTAACATTTCTAATTTTGTTAATGAGAAGGTCAAATAAGATATTAGGTTTCTCTGAAATGTCATTAAGATTATAGTTTGAATTGAAATATTGATCTAAATGTATGTAACAATTTTCTGTTATGTTTAGGTGTCCTTTATTTATTACTAGCTGATGTACCTCTGCTTCGCTACAGGATTCTCAGAAAAACTGACTGTGGTTTTCCTAACTGAAGTTGGTATAGGTCATTACAACGATAGTTAGAATGTAGCGATTAAAAGCAATGTTATCGTATAAAATATTTGATCAAATGAAAAACTGCACATTTTCTCACTTTTAACGAACAGTACTATGGTTTATTAATCTCATATTTTGTCCCGTATTGGCTCAACACAACTAAGGTTAAGTTATAAGGAGATTCCCACCTTCCGATACTTGTCAATTTCTTACAATGGTTTTGTTATTTACATGACATAATCCAGCTAAGATGTCCTATAATCGGAACGAAACATGTCCTATTTAGTATAAACCTATAGCTTAAGCTGGATTGTATGTCATATAAATAATAAAAACCATTGTAAGAAATTGACAATTATTGGAAGGTGGGAATATCCTTATAACTTAACCTTAGTCAGTACTACGGTGCCTATCACACAAGTTCAAGAGCTGGAATGACCAGGCCGCAAGTAGCCGTGCAAACTCCTCGGCCATTATTCCGTTAAATGTGTGCACTGCTCAATCCAATCAGTGCCTCAGAGTAGGGATTGAATAGCTCGAATGCTATGATGAAGCAGTGTGTTATGTATCAGTAGTATCAGAAAATTTATGACCCAGAGGAATGGCATGCTAAAGAAGAAAGTTATCTAACTCCCCACCTACTTCCCGCCAATATTCAGGCAGGCTGTTACACTCGGTACGACCAGGCGAGTTGTCCGTGCGGTCAGGGGGGCGCAGCTGTGAGCTTGCATCCGGGAGGTAGTGGGTTCGAACCCCACTGTCAATAATCCTGAAGAGGTTTTTCCGTAGTTTCCCATTTTCCCATGAGGTAAATGCTGGGGCTGTACCTTAATTAAGGCTGCGGCCACTTCACACTGCTAGCCCTTTCGTATCCCATTGTCGCCATAAGACCTATTTGTTTCGGTTCGACTCGAAGCAAATTAGGGAGTCTTATGCGATTATTTATAGCGTAGACTGGAGTTCTTTATTCTCCGACTTTATATACTGATTCTGTTTGCCTATTTTCTCGTGACTCGGCGTGATATGGACTTGGTAACAAGAATCCAAATTCATGAATATCTCTGTGATCATGGTCAGTACAGTAACAATGTGATAAATGATCGGAAATTTAATACTGTATAATTTAAGTTATGTAGTATTTATCGATACGACCACTAATTTAAAAATAAAAATTTCATAATTTTCCGTATTGAAATGTATCACAATGAAATTGAAATAATTATTATTTATTTATTTATTGTATGATGAATCTATGTACACACATGTATATAGTTCAGGGTAAATGTGCATAGTCACAAGTCCGTACAATACTATAACCCAATCAACTCCTTCATCCGATGTGCGGTGAATGTCCATAAGTGTTCCTTTGAAAGCTCGAATTGGGCAGTCAGCAACAACATGGTGGATTGACTGAGAAGAGACACCACATTCACAATCTGCAGAGCTAGTCCAACCCCATTTGCACAACAGATAACCACATCTGCCTTGTCCAGTTCTTACCCGATTGATGATTCTCCACTGTCGTCTTGGAAGATCAAATCCTTGTACTCGTTTAGAATTCTCAGCCAGATGTTTGTTTACTACTGAAGACCGATCCCACTTGGCTTTCCATGAACTGTTAACATGAAAAGAGGTTCTTTCAAGATCCATTGCTGTACGCCAGGGTGGTTTCCTTGATTTCAGTCGTTGATGTTCAGTTGATGGATGGGTAGTTGGGGGTTCTGCTGAATGTTCTTCCAAACCTTTAGGAGACCTTCTGATCATCTTAGGGCTGGAGGTGGAATATTGCCGAGAACAGGAAGCCATAGTGTGTTCGTGCTCCAAATGCAACCCGTGATTATCCGCATTGCCTGATAGAGTTGTACATCGATCTTCTTTGTGTGAACACTATTGATACAAGAGGGGCAGTAGTATTCAGCAACAGAATATGATAAGGCTAATGCTGTTGATCTTAGAACATGAGTATTGGCTCTCCATGCTGTACCAGCAAGTTTCTGAAGAATATTATTTCTGGTTTTTACTTTAGCAGCTACTTTTGAGAGATGTTGCTTGAAAGTCAAAGTTTTATCAAGTGTTATTCCCAAGTATCTTGGTGTACTGCAGAACGGCAACACTTAACCTCGGAATCTGACTGTTGGTTTGTAATTAGACTGTCTGTTGCGTAAGTGGAATGTAGATATAACTTTTTTTTTTTTTTAGGATTTAGGTGAAGGCACCATTTCTTGAAATATACATCCAAGGCTTCCAGATCAGTGGCTAAAGTAGTTTAAGCATTATAAAAGTTGGAGCACTGAGTCACCAAACAAATGTCATCAGCATAAATGAATTTTCTTGATGTGTCTGGGAGGTCGTATATGTACAGACTGAAAAGAAAGGGGGCAAGGACTGATCCTTGAGGTAAACCATCGTTTAATTTAAACTCTACTTCTGTCATTATCAGTGTAGATCTGGAAGTACCTATTACTGAGCATATTGCTAAGTAAGGCCATAAGTTTACGACATGGGAGCACACTCAAAAACTTTAGGAGTCCTTCTCGCCAGACAGTATCATAGGCAGCTGATAGATCCAAAAAGGCAGCCACACTTAAGGGGCCCATTCACAGTCGAGCCGGTTGGCGAGCCCGTCCATGTATAAAATCCACACCCCAAACCCGACTGGCTCGGCGGTGACCATTCACTGGCGAACCCGTTGGCGGACCCTTCCGCCAGTCTGTATTGCAAATAGAATGTGCATTGCCTAGTTTTTGTTATAGAGATAGTGGGTTCGAATCAGACTGTCAGGCAGCCCTGAAGATGGTTTTCCATGGTTTCCTATTTTCACACGAGGCAAATGCTGGGACTGTACCTTAATTAAGGCCACGGCCGCTTCCTTCCAACTCCTAGGCCTTTCCTATCCCATCGTCGCCATAAGACCCATCTGTTTCGGTGCGACGTAAAGCCACTAGCAAAAAAAGTTTTTGTTATGGCCCAACGAAAACATTCCAAAGTGGCTGTAGCTGTTGCAGCATTTTGTGCATTGATGAAGGAAAGAAGCAAAAACGTGTGTGGATGAAGGAATGGTTGAGAGATAAACCACGATTTTCACACGTCAGTCTATTAAGAACTCTGTGCGTACAAGGACCTGCAGATTATAAGAACTTGCTGAGTATGGATAGCGACAGTTTTTGCGAATTGTTGGAGTTGATTCGGCCAAACATAGAGAAACACGAGACACACATGAGAGATACCATCAGTGCGGAAGAGAGGCTAATTGTAACATTGCGATTTCTAGCGACAGGGAGAAGTTATGAAGACCTGACATTTAGCAGTGTAATATCTCCTCAGCTACTTGGAAAAATCATTCCTGAGACGTGTTGGGCAATCTTCGTTACGTTGCAGCCGGAATATTTGTACGTAAGTGGGCCTACACAATTTTGATTGTGATATAAGATTTTTTTAATATAACAAACGTAATATTCTTTTGAAAGTGATTAGTTTGGGAAATGTTATTTCACTATTATTTATTTATTTATTTATTTATTTATTTATTTATTAATGCCTTTTTTTCAGTGGCGAAGTTAGGGCTCGAGGCCCTCTCTTCTACTTAACCACATACTAATCAAAACCATACATAAAATTATGAGATATTTAAAATAGTTAAAACCAAACAAAAAATTAATAGAATTGAGAACAAATTTAAATACATTACTAAGTTAATAATAAAACTAACTAAAAGTAAGAACTCTTAATAATGACTTATCCTCAGGCGCGCACACATTCATACTTCAACCATTCAGTTAGCTGTCCTCAGCAGGTAGTCTCGGCAGGTGACCTTAAACCTTTGTAAAGAGCTAGTTTCTCTGACCTGAGCTGGCAGGGAATTCCATAATCTGGCGCTGGTCACTACAAACGATCTATTAATTTTATTTGTGCGGTGCACTGGAATAGAAAGAGTGGATCTGGAACGTGTATTTAAGTTGTGAAATGATGATAGAAAGGTGAATTTAGAAGAAATATACAGTGGCTGACTTTCCGCTAGTACTCAAAATACCATCGTTAAAATGTGTAGCTGCCGACGTTTATCAGGCTTCAGCCATGAGAGAGCCTTATAGTAAGGAGTAATGTGAACATCGTACCCAATATTGTAAATAAATCGCAGGCAGGAATTCAGTGCTCGTTGAAGTTTAAGTGTTTCTTCTCTTGTCATATCAACTAGAACGTCACAATCAAGAATAGGGAGAACCAGTGTCTGTATTAGTTTGGCCTTAAGCTCAAATGGAAATACATCCCTTTGCCGTTTAAGAGGGTGTAGCGCTCCAAAAATCTTTTTACAGATGATTTTCGTGTGATCAGACCAATCAAGTGTTTCATTCATAATTACGCCGAGATTTTTAACTGTTTTATTGTAGGGAATAATGTTACCATTCAGTAGGATAGGCGGGATTGCAATATTGTTTGAGCAGTTCAGTAATTTTCGTGTTCCTATTATGATTGCCTGAGATTTTATGGAGTTTAGTATAAGAGAATTTCGTTGTGCATATATATACTGAGTCGTCGGAGGTCATTGTTAATATCTTGTATTGTTTCATCTAAGTCTGAAGTCTTGCAGTGTCGATAAATCTGAAGATCGTCAGCATAGAGGTGGTGTGTGTTATTTCCTGTCACCGATGATATGTCATTGATATAAATACAGAAAAGTAAGGGCCCTAGAATACTGCCCTGTGGGGCACCACTAAGTTTCATTTTCCATTTAGAGACCTTGTCGTTTACTGTTACACGCTGCTGACGGTTACTCAAATAAGAACTAAAAAACTTAAGCGCAGCCAGGTCAAAATTTAGTAGTTCCATTTTCTTTATCATAGTCTGAATGTCTATAGTGTCAAAGGTGCTACTGAAGTCAAGAAGGATAAGTATAGTAAGCAGTCGTTTGTCCATAGCATTTCTAATGTCTTCAGTAACCTTCAAAAGTGCTGTCGCGGTACTGTGCCGCTTCTTAAATCCAGACTGCAAAGGGTCCAAAAGAGAATTTTTATTTAGGTACTCCAGAACCTGCTCGTATACTAAACGTTCGAAGGCTTTAGAAAGCGCAGGGAGTATGGACACCGGACGATAGTCAGAGGGTGATTGTGGGTCTAAACTCTTAGGTACCGGTATAATATTGGCTGTTTTCCAGACAGTTGGGAAAGTTCCGTTTAGTAAACAAACGTTCTGTATGTGCGTCAGTATAGGCAGGACAGCACCCATAATGTTTGTATAAAAGCAATAGGAATATAGTCTACACCTGTGGCCTTTGATTTAATCGAGTACAAAGCCTTTTTAACCTGATTTTCTGTGATACTGTGAAATGTGATTGGTGGATTGGCTGGAGGGGAGGGCTGTGAGACGGTGCAGTTAATTGGGGTAGGTTGAATATTTATTCTACTAAAGTAATCGTTCAGTTCGTCAAGTGTAATGTCAGGAGTTGTTTGTCTCTGTTGATGTTTTCCTATTCCCAGAGCTCTAAGTTGGTCCCATGCTCGATTAGAATTTATGTTGTTAGCTAAATTCCGGAAATATGCACATTTTTTATTTCTGATTAATTGCTTTGTGCGATTTCTTAAGATCCGGTAAGATTCGAAGTCTGCGTCATCTAGGGTATGCTTATAATGTCGAAATAGTCACGGTGGGCCATCACTCTCTTGGTTTCATCATCTAGCCATGGACAAGAAGGGCGAGAAACCTTTATTCGACGTTTGGGGGCATGTCTGTTATATAAGTTCTTTACCATCGTATTAAACAAGTTAACTTTAGCGTCAGTATCATTTAGACTCCGTATATCGTCCCACGGTAGTTGATAAGCGTCATATTTCAAGTAATCCTAGTTTAAGTCCTTCGTATTTCTGACAGAAAATTTCACTACTGTAGTAATGTATGATACATACAGTATTAACAAGTTAAGTGCAGAGGCGCGAGTCATATGTCATAGCACAATGGTCTATAGGCCATCTTCACATCTTCTTCTTCATATTACTATTATTGTTGTTGTTGTTATTAGTGTTTGAATGTCGCACTAACACCTGGAAGGTATTGCGTGACGCAAGGATGGGAAAGCTCCAGGACTCGTCCGGTACATTTCAATAAATTCTTCCCGGAACTGCTTATTCTCCTCATAAGTCATTGTTATTCGAGGTAGGCCTAATTAACTCACACAGAAACAAAATTAAGCTACAGACGAAACCACAGTGAGCCGGTCAGTAGTGGACATACACACACTGACGGGTTGGCGAACCGGTCGGGTTCGCTGGCTTAGCTGTCGAACTGCCAACACGGACCCAACCTCGAGCCCAACCCTCAACAACCCCCCCATACACCTTCGAGCCGGTCAGTGCGACCGAGGTCACGAACCGGCTCGCCAACCCGCTTGACTGTGAATGGGCCCCTTTACTGATTTCCTCTCATATCCATTTTCGATATACGTGGTGAGAGACAGTACTTGATCATTGCAACTCCTTCCAGGTCTAAATCCGGCTTGCTCTATAGGAATGTAGCTGTTGATTGTTTCATAAATTTTATTGTAGATCAGTCGCTCAAGGAGTTTATATGTAACACTTAGAAGAGCTATTAGACGGTAGCTTTCCACTTTAGATGGATCTTTATTTGGTTTCAGTATGGCTATTAATTTTGTTTTCTTCATCAGAGGTGGTATGTTTCCAGTTTGCAGAATATTAGTGAAACAGTTGGTTAACCATTTTATTGTGGCTAGTCCACAATGAGCCAAAAATTCAGGATAAATTCCATCAAATCCTGCAGCTTTTCCAAGTTTCATACTTTTTATTGCGGCTTTAGTTTCCCCTTCTTTGAATGGAGTAGAGAATTCAGAAAACTGCGGCGCTGCTCTTTTCTTCATGTTCAACTTTAATTTGATATCCTTTTTGGTTCGCTTGTCTTTTGTGTTTTTGGAAACCGATATTAGATGATTAGCAAAATCATTCAGATTGATGGCTGTTTCTGATCTCTTAGTTGCAGGGTTTGAAGAATCCAGTTTCCTAATTATAGACCAGGCCTTTCTGCTAGAATGGGTGTAATCTAGGGATTCCACTGGTTCATGCCAGATCCTTCTTCGACTCTCATCCAGGGATTGGAGGAGACCAGCTGCATTGTCGGAATTAGGATGTTCTTCATATTCTCATAGTAATTCCTCACTCTCTGAACTCCAGCCAGGGATATACTCCTTACGATATCCTCTAGGGATGCATCGTCTCGCTGCACCTTTTATGACCCCTACAAATCTGCTGTAGTTGTTGTATGTTGGTTTGATCCATCTTAAATTGGAGCCTGTTTGCTTGGCAAATTCAGTCCAATTGGCTTTCTTGAAGTTCCACCTTGGTTTAGGATGTGATCGAACAACAGGTAAAGACATCCCAACCTCCAAGAGAACAGGCCTGTGTTGACTATGTGGGAAATCATTGAGCACTGTTTGTCGAACTTGACTGTATGAATTATGAAGCCGATTTGTGAAACAAAGATCTGGGGTGTAACCTCGAGACCAGCGAGCTGATTGAAAGGTAGGCAGGTCCTTAGCATCAAAAATTAGATTCAAATTTTCAGTTTCCATCCAGTCCACAAGAACTTCACCATTAGTCATCTTTGTTATATCCCCAAAGATAAAGATGATGATGATGATGATGATGATGACTGTTGAAATCACAGAGATATACAGTAGGATACTGCAGAGAAGGTATAGGAGGATTAGGCCAAGTAATATCTGGTGGCTTGTACACATTAACTATTGTCAAGTTTTCAATGTTAACTGTAGTAGTAAAAATGCCATTTTCAGAGTTTACTGATAGTAACTGGTGATTTGTAACATCATTCCTGACATAAGTTGCAAGGCTACAATTTTGATGATAGACGCTACCAATTTAAAGCCTGGAATTTTCCCCCTACTCTGTAACTGTAGTTCGTCTGCTGTGTGTGTTTCTTGAAGCACGATGACATCAGCTGCATATTTCAGTGCAATCCTGGAAAGATACATTTCGCTCGACTGATCCCTACGATATTCATTTGACAAATGCGCAGCGTTGGTCCAATTCTACGAACTTGAAGGTCCTGAAAAGGACCACACATCTCCTTGTTCGCTCTTTGACCGAGAGGTCGTTTCCGACAGTTCGGTCTCATCTTATCACTGTTGCTTTCTTAGCACCACCCGGGGGACACGTGTAGAGCAGTGTAGTGGTTAAACCTACAGACGTGAAGCAATCAGTGCCTCAGAGTAAGGATTGAATAGCTCGAATGCTATGATGAAGCAGTGTGTTATGTATCAGTAGTATCAGAAAATTTATGACCCAGAGGAATGGCATGCTAAAGAAGAAAGTTATCTAACTCCCCAACTACTTCCCGCCAATATTCAGGCAGGCTGTTACACTTGGTACGACAAGGCGAGTTGTCCGTGCGGTTAGGGGGGCGCAGCTGTGAGCTTGCATCCGAAACGGATAGGTCTTATGGCGACGATGGGATACGAATGGGCTAGCAGTGTGAAGTGGCCGCAGCCTTAATTTAAGGTACAGCCCCAGCATTTACCTCGTGGGAAAATGGGAAACTACGGAAAACCCTTTTCAGGATTGTTCAACCGATTCAATACAAATAAATATGAAATGTAGTATTCCATTCCTATTTAATTAAAAGCGGAAGCGGTACCGGTTTTGACCCTAATCTGGGTCATCATCAGCTGAATAAAATGCAAAAAACAATGCATAGGTAAATAAGAAATCAGAGTGAGTCTTTCACAAAAACAGTTGAAGAGGCAAAATATGTTAATGGGGATTAGCACTGTGCAATTTTAAATCGTAAAATCTAGAAGAAGTAGAAAGTCAGTCACTTATAAGAAGTAGCGCGTGGTCTTCTAAATAGTAGCACAACACACGGTAATTTCAGCACTGTCTCATAATGTTTACAAGAAGAGGTGAAAAGTTAATGAGCCAGCAAATGAGGCACGAAGTCATAATATAATAATGAATATGAAGTCCCAAAAGTGTTTAGAAGTCAGAGACAAGTTGCTTGATTGAAGCGAATTGCTAGCTCCAGAAGATCAGCGCAACACAATGTCCGGCACAGTTTTTTCAAATGCAGACTGAACTCGGTGAATAGCTTGATGAACCAGTCTGTAATTGCTTTGGTTGCCAAAATGTGTGTGTATATGTATATAAATAATACAAGTACGTAAACAGGATCTTGTAGATTCTTTAGAACAGTTGACGTACAAAACAATTGTGAAGAGAGAAATGGTAAAAAGCGCAATACCGGAAACAAATGAAAAGCGTATATGTACAGTGCGCTACTACTTGAAGATAAGAATTCAGGTCGTAATTGAGGTAGTCCAAGGCAGCGCAAGGTATGAGTTTAAATTTGAATGTAAAAATCCAAAAAGCAGGTGGCACTATAGTATATACAATTCAATTTGAAAAAAGTAGGTTTTTTTTTTTTTTTTTTTTTTTTTTTGTGAGGAGAGGTGAAAAGAAAACATAGAATAAGTTAATAAAGGAAGAGGATTAGTAGATAAGAGAAGATAAAAGGGTTGGAAGTTGAAAGAAGATGGGAAAGGATAAGATAGGGAATTAAAGGAGTATTTTAGGGTAGGTTAGGAGGGTGGGTTATTGGAGGTAGAAAACGTGCGTAGGAACTTTGTAACATACATCATACGTTATCATTATAGACTGTTATGCCTTTCAGCGTTCAGTCTGCAAGCCTCTGTGAATTTACTAAATGTCGCCACAGTCCTCGATTTGCAAGTAGTGTTGTGGCCTCATTTAGTTCTATAACTCTTATCTTTAAATCGTTAGAAACCGAGTCTAACCATCGTCTTGGTCTACCTCTACTTCTCTTGCCCTCCATAGCAGAGTCCTTTATTCTCCTAGGTAACCTATCCTCCTCCATTCGCCTCACATGACCCCACCACCGAAGCCGGTTTATGCGTACAGCTTCATCCCTCGAGTTCATTCCTAAATTAGCCTTTATCTCCTCATTCTGAGTACCCTCCTGCCATTGTTCCCACCTGTTTGTACCAGCAATCATTCTTGCTAGTTTCATGTCTGTTACTTCTAACTTATGAATAAGATATCCTGAGTCCACCCAGCTTTCGCTCCCGTAAAGCAAAGTTGGTCTGAAAACAGACCGATGTAAAGATAGTTTCGTCTGGGAGCTGACTTCCTTCTTACAGAATACTGCTGATCGCAACTGCGAGCTCACTGCATTACCTTTACTACACCTTGATTCAATCTCACTTAGTATATTACCATCCTGGGAGAACACACAACCTAAATACTTGAAATTATCGACCTGTTCTTGCTTTGTATCACCAATTTGACATTCAATTCTGTTGCATTTCTTACCTACTGACATCAATTTAGTCTTCGAGAGGCTAATTTTCATACCATACTCATTGCACCTATTTTCAAGTTCCAAGATATTAGACTGCAGGCTTTCGGCACAGTCTGCCATTAAGACCAAGTCGTCAGCATAGGCCAAACTGCTTCCTACATTTCCACCTAACTGAATCCCTCCCTGCCATTTTATACCTTTCAGCAGATGATCCATGTAGCAAAGGCGTAAGATTACAGCCTTTTCTAACCCCTGCAGGTACCCTGAACCAAGAACTCATTCTACCATCAATTCTCACTGAAGCCCAATTGTCAACATAAATGCCTTTGATTGCTCTTAATCTACCTTTAATTCCATAGTCCCCCAGTACGGCGAACATCTTTTCCCTCGGTACCCTGTCATAGGCTTTCTCTAGATCTACGAAATATAAACACAACTGCCTATTCCTCTCGTAGCATTTTTCAATTACCTGGCGTATACCGTACTGAAAATCTGATCCCGACAGCCTCTCTGTGGTCTGAAACCACACTGGTTTTCATCCAACTTCCTCTCGACGACTGATCGCACCCTCCCTTCCAAGATGCCAGTGAATACTTTGCCTGGTATACTAATCAATGAGATACCTCTATAATTGTTGCAATCCTTCCTGTTCCCTTGTTTACAGATAGGTGCAATTACTGCTTTTGTCCAATCTGAAGGTACCTTACCAACATTCCATGCTAATTTTACTACTCTATGAAGTCATTTCATCCCTGCCTTCCCACTATACTTCACCATTTCAGGTCTAATTTCATCTATTCCTGCTGCCTTATGACAATGGAATTTTTTTTACCATCCTTTCCACTTCAAGCATAATTTCACCACATTTTCCTCCTCCCCATGAGCTTGGCTGTTTGCAACACCACCAGGATGATTTCCTTTTACATTGAGAAGATGTTCAAAATATTCCCTCCACCTCTCCAGTGATTCCCTGGGATCTATTATGAGTTCACCTGAATTACTCAAAACACTGTTCATTTCCTTTTTCCCTCCCTTCCTAAGATTCTTTATTACTGTCCAGAAAGGTTTCCCTGCTGCTCGACCTAGCCTTTCCAAGTTGTTACCAAAATCTTGCCAGGACTTCTTTTTGGATTCAACAACTATGTTTCGCTCTGTTTCTTTCATCTACATACAATTCCCTGTCTGCCTTGGCCCTTGTTTGGAGCCATTTCTGATAAGCCTTCTTTTTATGTTTACAAGCTTCTCTCACTTCATCATTCCACCAAGATGTTCGCCTTTTCCCATCTTTACACACAGTTGTTCCTAGACTTTCCCTTGCTGTTTCTAATACAGCATCCCTGTATGCCACCCATTCACTTTCTATATTCTGAACCTGCTCACTGTCTACTGTTCGAAACTTCTCACTTATCATATCCATGTACTTCTGTCTAATTTCCTCGTCCTGGAGATTTTCTACCCTTATTCGTTTGCAGACAGATTTCACTTTCTCTACCCTAGGCCTGGAGATACTTAGTTCACTGCAAATCAGATACTGGTCTGTACCATCGAAAAATACGCGGAAATCTCTGTACATTCCTAACAGATTTCCTGAATTCGAAGTCTGTTAAGATATAGTCTATTATGGATCTGGTACCCCTAGCCTCCCATGTGTAGCGGTGAATAGCCTTATGCTTGAATGTATTCGTAACAGCTAAACCCATACTAGCACTTTGTAAGGCATGGAAAATTGAATCTGGGTTTTGAAACTTAGAATTTTTAAGAAGAATTAGGAAATCAAATGGGATATTGGGTTTTTCAGAAATATAATTTAAATTGCAATTAGGGTTGAGGTATTGGTCAAGGTGAATAAAACAATTTTCAGTGGTCTTTAGTAGGGGGCCTTTGCTAATGATTTTAAATATTTTTATGTCTTTTTCAATATTGGTGAAATTATGCTTGGAGTCTTGATTGTGTTGTCCTATAGCAGAGAATCTGTTGTTTTTAATGGCGTTGATATGTTCGGAGTATCTGATGTTAAAGCTGCGGCCAGTCTGTCCGATGTATGAGGAGCTGCAGTTGTTACATTTGAATCTGTATAATCCGGAATTAGAAAAAGCATTGGTTTACTGATTTAGAGTTGTGTTATATATCAAGATTTTTGTTATTGGTTCTAAAAGAAATTTTTATGTTGTGTTTTTTAAGAACATTAGTTATTTTATAAGCATCTTGAGTGAAAGTAAAAGTGGAAAATTTAGTGGGTTTGGGTTTGTCTTTTGATAACGTAGTTTTAGGATGGTGTTTGAAATTGTTGATAAGGTTTATGAAAGAGTTGTTAAAGCCATTAAATTTAGCGATACTACGGATGGTGTTCAATTCGTTATTTAAATCTTTTTTTAGACATAGGGGTGTTGAAGGCACGAAAAATTAGGTTGTTATAAGTAGCACGTTTATTTGCTTGAGGGTGTGAAGAATCTTGCCGTATTGAGGTTGCTGTTTGGGTTGGTTTTCTGAAAATTTTGTAAGTTAAAGAAGGATGTCTAGTTACAGTTAAATCTAGAAAATTAAGAGTTTTGTTGTGTTCTGATTCAAGGGTGAATTTAATGTTAGTCAATGTTGTTGAGAAGTAGTAGTGTAGAGGCTGCGTTGGTTGATTCTTCATTTAATATGACTGTGTCGTCAACATATCTGGCCCAAAAGAGGATATTAGAGGAATTATTATTATTATTATTATTATTATTATTATTATTATTATTAATATTCTTCTTCTTCTTCTTCTTCTTGCGTTACGGCCTCTGTAGGACCACGGACAGCTCCTTCACGGATTGCATTTTCTTCTTCTCCTCCCAGAACCTCTTCATCCTTTCTCTTCTTCTCTCCCGCTCTTCTTCCGAGATATTCAGTATCCTCTTCTCTTGTCTACTCCACTGGTGACTCTCAATCCTTTTCCTGTATCCATCCCTATCATTGATCTCTGGCATATTAGTCGGTATGTACTTGCTTTTCCAATTTTCCTTTTCTTCCACCTTGATCCCCAATTCTGACCAATCTTTCCGGAGTTCAACTACCCACTTGGTTCCTGTCTTTCCTCGTGTCCTCGCTGTTGTTTCCCATACTCTTTTCGTCATTCTATCCATATTCATCCTGATTACATGTCCCGCAAACCGTGCTCTTTTCAGTCTGATTTCTTCTGAGATTGTCCTCATGTTCCGGTATAATTCTTCCCTGGGTCTCCTCATCCATCTCTCACCTCCTCTCTTAGGGCCTAGTATTTTCCTCAATATTTTTCTCTCTTCTTTCTCTAGTTGTTCCGCACCATTTCTTCCTAGTGCCATTGTCTCAGCAGCATATAATACAGCATTTCTCACCGTTGCCTTGTAATGTCTGATCTTTGCATCTGTAGATATATTCTTTTTATTGTATATATCTCTGGTCATACAGAAGGCTGATCACATCTTCTTTATCCTCTCTGTTATTCCCTCATTACTCCTATTCCTTCCTGTTATAAATTCTCCTAGGTACTTGAATTTGTCCACCTTTTGCACGGTGCCTTCCGGTGTTGTCCAATCCTCAGTGGTATTCAATGTCTTTGTCTTGTTGTAGGCGATCCTCAGTCCTACCCTTCCGGCTATATTGCTTATTATTATTATTAATTTTTGTTTTTCTAAGACGTTGAGGTGTATTTCAGGTAGAATGCCTGAAGCTGGTGAGCCCATAGCTAAACCATCTTGTTGGTAAATGGTGTTATCAAAAGTGAAATAATTATTCTTGAGAACCAATTTTAAGATTGACATGAAGTCTTGAATTTCTAGTTTACTCAGATTACTGAATTTAAGATGTTATTATGGGGAATAATTTGGAAATTGGAATACTAGGATACATGTTTACGATGTCAAAAGAATGGAGAGAAAAATTTGGTTGGATGTCAAAGTTCTTTAATTTGTCGATTAATTCAGACCAAGAAAAAAATTAAAATTAATAAACATGAACCCAGACCTTCCCACTGCCAAAACCCTTCCAAAAATTCATAAAACTAACATTCCCATCTGCCCAGTAATCAATTACAGACCCAGTCCCTTATATAATACTTCTAAATTCATCCAAACATTTTTACTAAAAAATTAACGATTTTTATCCAACAAATCTATCAAAAACCCTTCTGAATTGGCGGATTGTAGAAGCTTTTTGCGTGGGTTTTCTAAAAATCTTGTAAGCTAAAATCGTTGGGTCTGATTATGTTTAGATCTTCATAATTTAATTTTTGTTCATTTTCGGACCTGTCAAAACTTATTTAAATATTAATGTAAACAAAGTTCAGTATGGACCAATCAACATGAAATTTATATCCTACAACTATAAGACTCTAACTAGCAGCGTAGTAAGAACAGCCGAGTCAGTGGGGTACCCGAAAGGTGCACTGTTGTATCTGATTATAGGTCTGGTTAAGATCTAGGATGGTGAAGAATTTAGCCTTACAAAACCAAGAAAAACATGAATGCGAGTTGGGAAGGGGTACTGCTTGTAGAACAATCTTACGATTTAACGCACTGTAATAAATGACTGGCCGAAAGCCGCCTTGAGGTTTTGGTACCAGAGAAATCGGTGAAGAATACGCTGACTTTGAAGGTCGAACGATACCATCCTTCAATGTTTGATCTATGATTTCCTTGAGGGCCTTCATTTTAGGTGGGATAGCCTGTAGGCGGAAATCTTAAAGGAACCAAGTCTTTAACCTCGATCTTGTATTCAGTTAAATCAGTCACACTAAGATTTTCCGAAAAAAAACATTGCAAAATGACTGACATAATTTCCGAATGCAATCAGCCTGTCCTCAGCTAGATGTCCAAGGTCTAACGACATCTCACTCTGGGTAGGTGAAATCATAGAAGACGATGCAGAACTACATATTAGAATTGCAAGTTATGAATCTCATTCCGTATTGACGGTTATCACTTTACAAAAGAAATATTTATAGTCCTCCTATCAATTACAAGTCAAGTCATCTGTTAGATGAAGCAAAGTCTATACATGTTTCAGCCTAATCTCAAGGCCATCTTCAGTAGTAAAACAGTGATTACATAATATACAAACAAATTAAAAATCGTAATGATATGAAGTGACAGTGATCATGATTAGTGAGTTAAAAACACATTGAGGTACAAAGTCCTCTCGTCTAATAGATCTTGCTGACTGTTTAAATGAAAACACTATGCTGAGGAGTGTAGTGAGACCGTCAATACTACGAATAAAACGTGTATAACATCTGTAATGAGGAAAAGGAATATATGAGTGGATGAAAAACAAAAACAAGTTAAAAATGATGTACGAAAAGGAAACTCATAAGACTTACTTGTAACTAAAAGTTGTCGTCTCAAATGGAGATGACCTTGTCGGTCTCAAGTCACATTGACAACTAAGCCTGTGTGTGGCTTGCTGTGTATCTGTGTCGATGTGGTTGGGTGGGGTAATGGATGGGGAGGGGCAAGGAGGGAGGGGCGTTGTGATTCTCGGAAGGGGGGTGTTGATGGAAGGTGCGGGTCTTGTTGTAGAATGTCGGTAGTGAAACTCTTTTTTTAATGAACTGTTGCAGATGAGCGGGACAAAGGTTTCTAATAAAATATTTCTTTTCGTTGATTTCATTCATTGTTATATTGGTCGATATATATATATATATATATATATTCTCTCTAGTATATTAAGTAAGGGACCTTTCTGTTCGTAATGCAGGATCTTTAAATCTTGATCAATTGTTGGGTATTTATGATTTTTCTCTCTACAGTGTTCGCACATGGCTGAGTAGTGATTATACTTTAGGGCATTAAGATGTTCGGAGTATCTTACATTGAAACTGCGGCCTGTTTGCCCAATATACGTTGAATGACATGATTGGCATTTTAATTTGTATATTCCAGAGTTTGAAAACTTTTTATTGCTGTTGACAGTATGAGAATTAAAAAACATTTTCGCATTGGTGTGAACAGTCTTGAAAGCTATTTTTAATTTGTGTTTTTTAAAGATGTTTGAAATAGGATATATTATTATTATTATTATTATTATTATTATTATTATTATTATTATTATTATTATAATTATTATTATTATTATTAAAGGTAAATGTGGTGAACCTCTCTTTAAGGGGCGATTGTTTTTCTAAGGTGGTCTTGGGTTTATTTCTAAATTTATTGAGAATTTTATTCACGAAAGCTTTACTGAAACCATTACCTTCAGCTATTGCATAAATGATGTTGATTTCCTTTCTAAAATTCTTACGGGATAAAGGAACATTAAGAGCTATGAGAATCATACTGTTGTAAGCTGTCCCCTTCTGTGTCCCTGGGTGTAGAGAAGTTTGATGGATTGTGTTTGTGTGAGTGGGCTTCCTGTAAATATTAAAAGAAATGGTTTTATTCTGATTGCGAGTAATAGTTAAATTGAGATAATTAAGGGAATTGTTGTTCTCGGATTCTATTGTAAACTTTGTGTGGATCCAGGTTATTAAGTAATTCAAGGACGGTATTGCTGTCAGTAATGTGAGAATCCAGGATTATAAAAGTATCATCCACATACAGAGTCCAATGTTTGATCCCATTAATTTTACCTATAATGTGAGTGTATTCAAGGAAATCTACGTAAATATCAGCGAGGATTCCCGAGGCCGGTGACCCCATAGGAAGACCCTTCTGTTGGTATATGATATTAAGAGTAAAGAAGCCATTATTTGATGTAAACTTGAGGATCTGAATAAACTCCCCTATAGTCAATTTACTGAATTTGGAAAGATTGTTTTTTCCAATTTTGATGGTTTTATTGACGGGCACATTTGCGTACATATTTACTATGTCAAAAGAGTGAAGGGTGTAATGTTTCGGTAATGTGAGTTTTTTTATTCTATTGCAGAATCCCAGGGAATTTTTAACTGACGTGTTAGCTTGAAAGGAGTAATGTGTTTTAAGAAAACTGCGAATAAATTGGGATATTTTGTACGTCGGACTACTTCTGAAGTTAATAACGGGCCTTATGGGGACATCCGCCTTGTGAATCTTCGGTAACGCTTTCGCCGTAGGTAACTTGGGATTCATGATGATCAATTTTGATTTTTCTAAGTCATTAAACAAAAATAAAAAGTTCTTGATTAAAGCTTTCAGCTCTCTTTTTGTGTTCTATTAGTAGGATCTTTTTTTACTGCGTTAAAGTTATTGTTAGTAAAGAAGAATTGTGCTTTATTTACGTAGTCACTTTTCTCCATAACCACAGTAGCATTACCTTTATCTGCTTTAGTTACTATAAATCGTTATCTTTAATTTTCTTTTTGAGAGTGCGTATGTTGGTGACTTGTTCTTTATTGGGTTTGCCAGGACCGGTATGATCGAACGATGAAAGTAACTTTCGCTTAACTTCATATCTAACCTCATTTTGAACGTCTGTAGGTAACCTATTAACCGCTAATTCAGATTCAGCCAACGTAACGATTAAATCGTCGTGGTTGAAAGACGTGTCCCAGTTATGTTTTGGTCCCTTATTTAATATCTTGAGGTCCTTAGGATCAAGGTCAACTTGTCTGAGGTTCACTACCGGTGGCTGAAAAACGTTCGATTCCGCGTGATTCTGCATGTTTGGGGTATTGTGGGAAGCTTTTATTAAGTTATTCCATTTCTTGTCAAGAGAACTTTGTTTTTTCAATAAAACCTTATCGAGTCTATTGGTGACGTGAGCCTGAAAAGAAGTCCATTCGAGAGGACATAATAAGAACAATAGAGTAAAATAATATATTATTATTGGTCCACCTTTTCAATACAAAATGAAAATTACATAGGGACTAGTTTCGACCTAGTAATAGGTCATCAGCCTGAAGTAAATTAAAGCGTAAATATCGAAGAAAACATAAACAATGTAAACACAACTACAGTCTTTTTAAAGGTACATACCATGTGGGAAGTTGAGTAGAGATATATTAAAAATAATAACTCTTCCAATTGACGAAGCACTGAGCGGAAATTATGTAAAGTTCGGTGCGCTGTATATTATAAAAGACCACTGTGCACTAAATGATGTAATAAAGAAGAATAGTAGGTTGAATGCTGGCTTCTTCTTAGCGGTTGTATATTCGAAGAAGATTACGTCGTATTTTATAAGGTATTGATAGACTTCAAAATACATGGACATAATAAGGTCGAAATTTCTAAATGAGTGTCGTAAAGATTATTGTTAAGAAGAGCTTTTTTCTTTTGAAGGAATTTAATTTCCTCTCTTATCCAAATTTTATCCGTTTTTTTTTTTTCCTCATTACAGATGTTATACACGTTTTATTCGTAGTATTGACGGTCTCACTACACTCCTCAGCATAGTGTTTTCATTTAAACAGTCAGCAAGATCTATTAGACGAGAGGACTTTGTACCTCAATGTGTTTTTAACTCACTAATCATGATCACTGTCACTTCATATCATTACGATTTTTAATTTGTTTGTATATTATGTAATCACTGTTTTACTACTGAAGATGGCCTTGAGATTAGGCTGAAACATGTATAGACTTTGCTTCATCCAACAGATGACTTGACTTGTATTGATAGGAGGATTTTATAAATATTTTTGTAAAGTACATTTTAGAAGGCGTATGTGGAAATTACTCTTACATTTGAATGTGCTGGATTTACTTTGTAGATCGAGCACAAGAGCAGAATATGACATGAAATTTGCCCCTAGAATTACAGGGCATGATAAGCTTTTAGCAAATTTATAAATACGAATTTTAGCCTGAATAAATCCTAAAATTTCTAGAGGAGAATAATTTGCCGAACACATTTAACAGAAGAAGAATATTCAGGAAATCTACAACAAACTTTTAATTTGGAATACCATTCTTCTGAAATAATGGAGCCAACACTTCCTGAATCTGAAAGGGCCGTGACCGGTTTGTTATTTATTTCGATTTTAAGGAAGGGCATGAATCCTGGAGTCTCCGAGCCAATTTTGAGACATTCTTTAGGACCTAGAGGGTCTACCCTTCCCGGAAAATTTGTTGCCAAAATTAAACTGGGCTGATCCTTGAAGCTGATGGTGGTGACTCAGCCGGGCACGCTATTCATTTTCTATTGATTTGGTTAGCAGGGGTAGAACCAGACATCCAGCAAGGTGTACTATTAGATGGACTATAGTTTTTAGCAAGGTGTAAGAACGATCCACATTTTAAACATCCTAAGATGGTCCGCCGATCCACATGCATAGCTTTTGCGGGGAGAGAAGGTTTAGCGAGGTGGTGGCCGAGAACTATTAGAAGATGGTGGTGGTTCCCTAGCGAGTATCTGCGTATCTTACTGCTTCCGTGGACACTGACAGTCTCAAGTTCAGAAAACGTTTGCGGACGGGAAGCGAAACATAAATATGATCTGTATGATGGAGAAATCCCTTCAATAATTCTCTGTATTATTTGACCTTCCGAATAATGTAAGGCAAACACTCTGGTGTAAAATTAATTGTCTTGTATGATATCTGCAAGGAAGTAATATTCTTGAACTAAAGATGACAAGGCTCTTGCAGGGATACAATTTGCTAACAGATGAGCCTTGACTGTCTTATCTGAGAGGAGACCAACAGAGTAGGGGTAAATAATCTGTAAGATTTGTGAATGCGAGAGTGCAAACACTTAAGGCATGGGCCTGAAATTCTACAAGAATCTTAGGAATGCTATCATCATTAGTATAATTAACTGATAATTTCGAAATCCCCTTAAGCAACACGGCTGAAGGGTGAGGTAAACTATGAAAACTTGGTGATATGACCAAAAAGGGCGCCGGAGGTTGAGGAGGTTCGAAAGTGGCTTTACTGATTTAAAAAAAAAATTAAAAAAGGATGTGGAGTACTAATGGGATTTATGACTTGTTCGGATGAGACAGAAGCTTGTTGTGGCTCAATCGATTGTATGGACGTCTAATGGGACAGCGTAGTCACTCCTTCCACTCGCAGACCCGGACAGCAATTGATTAACTTTATTCGACAACTCAGAAATATATTGGGACAGGGAGTTAGCCGTACTAGTGTTCATTGTTGAGTGTAAGACATAGGTCGCCCACTCTGTTATAAAAATGAAATAACCTAGCTTGAACACGTTTAAGTTGGTTACCGGAGGGTTCACCTCCTTCAAAGAAACTGAGAACAGAGGCAAGTTACGTAATATTAGCAGTGATTGTGGATAGAGAGACGCCAATTTCTTTCTCTCCATACAGCGGAATACTAATGGGCAACTCCAGACAATCTTTTAAGTCTAGATGCGTCTGTTGCAACTGGACTGGATCTTTCTAATTGATAGTTTGTAAATAAGTTCTACCTTAGGCGAATACCAAGGGGCAGGAAACTTTCTAGCACCAGACAAAATTTGGAAAAATCACAAAGGAGAAAAATTTGTAGTGTTCAACTTCAAATTTAAAGAAAAGCCGTCGTAAATGGGCTTGGTCCAGACCTATTCAACCACGCTCTGCGACCACTTTGGATTTCCTTAGTTCAGAGGTGTAAGAAGGTGATGGGTGAATGGGTAGCAAGTGAACTGATCAGAGTATAAGTTAAAGCACTAAATTTTGAAATTTTCTTTCTTTCTTTTTGAGTTTAAAATTTGATGGATATTCTGAATAAGCAACGACAAATAACAGTTAACAATGAGCTTGTTAGCTCCCACAATAACAATGATTTAAAGTCAAACATCAGTAGGGAAAATTGTCGACACAATAACTTGCAAGTGTTGAGAAATCTAGCTCCAAACAGGTACTCTTTTACAAGAGCATGTTTGCTCCACTCATTTACATTCTAGGAGACTGCGCTCCAAAGTTACTACAGTCCAGCCTGTCAGAGGCACGTGCTACAACCTTCAAAAACTGTATTTACTGTCAGTTACACACTTGTCTATAAATAATGACAATTTAAACGGGCAATGAGTGCCCATTCTAAATGGCCTTAATGTACGAATTACAAGGTTTAAGACGAACAAAATGCTAGGAAGCAAAACTCTTGCGCTCCTTTTGAAAAACACTGGGCAAGTTTCGAAGGCTAAGAGGAATGACTAGATGAGATTAGTGTGATGAATTTATAGGTTTAGAAAATCTTTCTTACTCCCCATACCAAGTTCTTTGTTCCCTTAAATTAAGTTTCCCTTAGACATTTAAACAGTTTAAAGGGAGCTTGAAACCTTCCCCTGAAGTGCTCTGCCTGGATCTATCACATGTTAAGGGATGTCTGCCATTACCTTGAGTAGTTGGGTCTTCCGATTACGCCGTACACACACTGAACCAGAGCGATGAAGATGAAGCGTGTCTCCGAGTGGAAAATTCCAGAACTTTCTTGAGCTAGGCAGATTGCCTGTACACATCCCCAACTTTCGATTGGCTAGAGAAATTCCTGAATGGTTAATGACTAAGGAAGAAGGAAGCCGTAGAAGTGCTGATAACCTTAGCACATTAAAAAAAAAAATCTACAAATACTTCAGGTTTACAAACATTGAAAAATTGAAAATTCCCTTAAAAAGCGTAATTATCCATAATCTCACCAGAAGGGGCACATAGGGGGATAGTAGAGACATCTAAAGGTTAAAGGTCCAAGTATCTTGTGATGCATAGTTTAGGATTCACAGCACAGATGGCTTTTAGAATGCGTGCATTTCATCGGGATGGAGATGGTGTACCCCCGGTGTAAGGATGTTTTAACACTACAATTTCTCTAATCATGTTCGTCTTAATATGTAAGCAGAACTGGACGGATCAATTTCTGTATAGTCCTGTATTGTGCTCTGCACGTGATTGGTCCATCTCGTCCCATTCTTGGTATTACTAATGGGTGTGCAGATGGCCTTGGGCGGTGTTGGGGTTAGCCATTTTGGCAGTTGATCTGTTCCTTTCTACGAGACAGGCGTATTACGTAGGCTACAATATATTTCCAGGGTTTATCCCGGTTTTCAACTCCCTTTTGTGGTGGGAATTTAATAAAAAGGTTTATTTCACTTTTCTTCTGTTGATGTGATTGGTATGTAAATCTATCATTTTGATCTGCCTTTCCACTCCAACCTCCCTTGGATCACCGGCATTTCTTAGTGTATTTGGTATTATATTGTAGCTGATTCTGTTAACTTCATTTACTGACCCCTTTCTAAATCCTATTCTTCCGGTTTGTGATATATATATATATATATATATATATATATATATATATATATATATATATGGGTGGTCAGTAATTTTGATTCTGTCCTTCTCATGAAGGCTTTCAATCTTGTATTTTACCATGTGTAAATCTGTATCTGTTGGTTATCCTTCCAACATTTCCTTTATTTAAGCTTATTTAATTCCTCTAATGTCGGATACTATTGGTATAGTGTCATCTTTAATGGGAGCTTTCAACTGATTTCTTAGATTGTATTATTTCACCTTGGTTTTAAATACCGTAGGGCTTTCACTTACCCTTCTGTTCTGAAAGCTAACCTTTAATGTAATTCACCTTGTGGTGGTAATCATTAATTGTAATAAAGTATGTAATGAGAAAAATGAAACCACCTCTCTTATTGCAGTGATTTATCACATGTTTTGATCGCATGTCATTTTTCTCGTCTTGGTGACTTTATTGTGAGTTTTTTTTTTTTTTTTTTGCGAATATCTGGGGGCTGATTTGATTGTGATCAGTGACACGTTGGTGTTGATTTCGCTTGAGCTCAGGCTAGTTTAGTCTGTGCTGATATTTACTGATTACTCATTTAATCGTAGGCTTGTTTGATGATAGTAGATATAATCACTGAGGAGTGTTCTCTCCTTTGAGTTTAACATTGGACTAGAAGATTTAGTGTGATAGTTACTGTTCTCATATTTGTTTTCACCACTTGACTTACTCTGTCAAACCTTGAGTTTCTCCGGTAATCTATTTATGTACTAGCTGATGTACCCGTGCTTCGCTACTGAATTCTACATTGTATACAGAATTCTAGGTTAGGTAGTGTGCACGTTGTGAGCAAGATTGTATGACATTGCATAGCTCTTAATGTTACCCTAGAAACGCAACAGGGAAGTCACCAAACATATTTTCTCATATGAAGACTGAGTTAGGGAATTCTCACTGTAATGGTAGACCTGCTTGCATACCATCAGTCACAATCAGGTTGGGAAGCTTTCATTATAATGGTAGAAACTCACTCTCCACCTGCCCTTTTAAATCCTCAGAAAGACTGTCTTAGTGGTTTTCCCAACTGAAATGGACATACATTACAATAACGTCAGTAGGAATGGCGCGATTAAAAGCAATGCTTTCATATGAAATACTCGATCAAATGAAAAACCAGACATTTTCTCTCTTTTAACGAACAGGACTAAGCTGTCGATCTAACAGTCCAACGTTCCAGAGCGGCAATGACAAAGCCGCAAACTACCGTGATCCGTGAACATTCTTCGTCCCTCTTTGGCGGGGAGGGGGTTGAATAGTGGCGATTCCCAGGGCAAAATCTATGCCCTTTTACTAATCCGTTTCCTAGGAGTACGCGATGAGTCGGAAAGTATCAATTCACTATACTGGCGGCGGGAAAATCTATCTGACTTGGAGGCAAATTCTTTCTCCAAGCCAGAGGATAATTTGGAACAAAATGAATGTAGAATTTAATGAAAGTGAAGAGGAAGAAACTTCCCTTAAGAAACGGCTCTTTTCAGAGTTAAATTTTGAGTTATTTAGTGAACTGTGGTGCTATAATTTGTAATAGGCCTAAACTGTTATTCCAGACCAGGCCATACTACGACGACTACTAATTCAGCCTCTGCCTTAAGTATGCACACTGCTCATTCAAAACAGTGCGTCAGAGTAAGCAGTACTCGGTACGCAGCAGTAATCCCATCTATTGGAGTTGAGCGGCAGCATAAGAGACAAAGAACATCACAACAAAGAATGGTCAATGTAATGTCATTGTTGATCAATGTTATGCACTTTCGATATTGTAGGCCTTCACATTTAGTTTTCTTCCGACTCTGAAATACCACTCATCATAGTCGGTATGGTAAAACTGAATAAAACATAAATGATCAGAAATTGTATTCTCTGTAACTTTTGATATATAGTACTTTTCGATAGGACCAAAAACATAGGTATTTAAAAATTAAATTTTAGGCGCCTGCCTGTAAACAATTTCATCTAAGGTGAGTAAAATTGTTTATAGCTTAGATTGTAGTTTTGTATTCCCCGACTCTATATACCGATTTTCATTAAATTCTGTTAACCCATTTTCTCGTGGCTTGGCGTTGATATGGACTTAGCAACAAAAAAACAAATTCATGAATATCTGTTAGCATAGCCAGTACGGTAAAAATGTATGACATAAATGGTTGGAAATTTAATTCTATATAACTTTGGTTATATAGTATTTATCGATACGACCACTAATAATATAAATAATTGAGAATTAAATTTTAGGCCTTCCACTAAACTACCTTTTCCATCAGTGTGAATAAAATTATTTATGGCCTAGATTGTAGCGACGTATTTCCCGACTTTGCATACCAATTTTCATTAAGTTCTCTTTAGTCGTTTTCTAGTGATGCGTGTACATACATTCAGACAGACAGAAATTACGGAAAAGTAAAAAGTGCATTTCCTTGTTACTATGGACATGACCGATACAGAAATACCATTCTTTTCAAATTCTGAGCAACGTACAGACAAAACTCTTATATATATAGATAGATAGATATTATTGAATTAAGGAGTGTTCTCCTTGTGTTTCATTGGGCTTGATGTGTCAGTGGTGATTTTTACTGACCTTGTTTTAAACTTCCCTTAACTTAATTATTCAGGTTTTGTTTCCTTTGCTTTCCTTGTGCGGTGATTTTCTGTGAATTATATTTGGTCCCAGAAAACATATGTATTTTCACCGTACTAAGATATCCCTCATACTATATCTTATTACTAAGATATTGGTTTCATTTCTCTCTTATCCTGTTTATTTAATTAATAACTTGTTCCTTTTTCTTGCTCAGTAATCCTTATACCAAACCAGAACATTCATACTTCTGTAATCCTTATATATCTTTATTAAATTTTACTTTTCCTAAAACTGGTGTTATCCTTTCATGACAACTGTTTGGAATTAATCTCTAAATTTAGTGGTAGGTTCTGATGTAGAGGCCACCCTTGCATGATCCACTCTAAGCTTGTTCTACACTCATTTACCTCTTTGAGGTAAGTTATCTTGGTTGTTCTTGCATGTTGGTTTAATATTTTCTGTTCTAATTTGATTGGAGTATGTGACATCCTTGTGGAATTTGTTGTGTACTGTGTGTGCTATTCTTTACCTAACCTGAACCTGGTACTGGGTCACACGTTCTGTTCACGACTTGGTCACTGTGTTTGTGTAACCTATTATTTGCCAAGTTACTGTGTTCCTTTATTCCATGCCACGTTTCAGTGTTTTTATTTTATTAAATGCACGTTATAGTGTTTGTTTTATTCGTATTAACCTCGGCACGTTACACCGGTACAAACTGAAATGCAAGCAACAAAATCAATATTGGTTGATGTGTTTTTCCATGGTTGCTCACTAGAAATTGCGTCCCCTCTTCGCTGACTGAGGTCTTGTGGCTGACTTAAGCCACACCTTTTGCCTATGGGATTCCCTGGTTCGTCCCGTAGTATCTCCCTTCTTCCCTATGAGGACGGCTTCGGTGATTCTTCTGAGCACTCCACGCACTTCAATCACAGGCAATTGAATAAACTTTCCTTAATGCTTGCTTCACGCCCCTGCCGGGTACAGTACCGGGCTAATAATTATATTGTAACACTCATCCAGAACTTCAAAGAAACATAAAGTGAACATACTTCTCATTTATAATTTCATTGCAACTATCTGTATACTGTAGATGGACTAATAACTTTTCTCCCACCCAGCAACTCTTGTCTTCCAAAATCCATAAAAATTGCTCTTGCAACATATCACTGCTAATTCAGTGTCTTATGCTAATTGACTTGATGCAGCATGTGCTACATTTCAACCAGGGCTCCTGCTCAGTTTTCTTCACAGGCATAGTTGCTTGCTTCGTCTGTGTGTCGAATTATTTCTAGAGAAAAAAGCTATGATGATGTGGTTACTTAGGACACCTTCTGTAGAGTCCTGATGAGATGACCCGTACTGAGCTTACTCTCTTTGTTCGTTTTTGGATAAGCAGCTGTGTCGACTCTCCTGATTCTTCATCCTATCTCCCGATTGGCAGACCGATCCTCTGATATTGAGGGCGGCTTCAGTCATTTTCTTATTTTAAAATCCCGTCCCTTTCCTCGTTCTATTGACAAGAGTATGGATGGTTGATAGTAATTCTAATAACCACTACCAGTACGGACAGGGTGGCCGACCAAGGTAGACATTGTAGCCAACAAGGTAGTGACATTTTCTCTACCTGCAGCGACAAGCGAAAGAAATGATACTGTTTCATAGCAATTATAAAGAATAATTTCTGTGTTCGATTGTGTCAAGAAAGGGACGTTCAACAATAGTTATTACAGAAAATGCATGGAAGAAAAGAGAAAGTTGTCTCTAATTTGCAGGCAAATGCATTTTCTATTGCTACTGATGTCGGCAATAAGAGACTTCAAATTATGTCCTGTTGTAATGTTTTTCAAGGATGAACTCTATGAAATTCAGATTTGTTTTCTCTCCGTGGCTAATGTAGAAGAGGGTGCTACTGGAACAGCAGATATCAGGGCTACTGGAAAATTGAAGAGGAAATGTGGCCAGCAACCAAGGGAAGAAATAAAGAAACCAAAGTTGTGCCTTGAATACCAGAATGGTGTTCACTTGCAGGACTAAGTAACAGGACTATTCACTGTTATGGGATGAACAGTTCAAGGATATAGAAAAATATTTTTTTAAATATTCGTGACATTTGTTTGTTTAACACGTTTGCTGTTCATGCATCTCTTCTAAATGTAAAGTAGAAACTCTTCATGGACTTCTTATGGCCGTGGCAAACATCCCTAAGATTAGAGTAAAAATTAGGCAAGTAAGGCACCATATTCTATCCTTCGAACATTCTGACTAGTGAAACAGAACCTTTAGATAAAGCACACTCCCAGTTCTGTAACTTTCGGTTAGAAGAAACCTACCTGTTAAAAGGGAGAATTGAAACTAGTGGACATTGGTATGTCAGATATCAGCTGATAAAACCAAACTAAACCCCACGTTGCAGCAGCCGCTCCTCAGCTCGTAGGTCTGCAGATTGATGTGTCGTGTGGTCGTCACGACTAATCCTCTCAGCCGTTATTCCTGACTTTCTAGACCGGGGCTGTCATTTTGCTGTCAGATAGCTCCTCAGTTGTTATCACATAGGCTGAGTGGACTCGAACCAGCCCTCAGGTTCAGGTAAAATTCCCTGACCTCACCAGGAATCGAACCCGGGTGAGAGACAAGCACGGGGGGCGTTGTGCTTGCTATTTTAAGCAATGCAGAGTGGGAGACAGAGATCCTTGCTGTCTGAACAAACAATTGATAATATTGAAGAGGGCTAAGTTCCTAAAGCTCGGGTATATTTAGTATTAACATAGAAATAATTAACTTGTTAATGTAATGAATATTATTGAATGAATTCTTGTTACATCATCAGTGATGTCGTAATATGTATCTATTATTGGGTCCACCTTGTCAATACACTTTTAATTATTTTAATTATTTATCATACATGTTTCAGGAAAAATATCCATTCACTTCATCAGTGATGTCAATTCAAGGAATAAAACAATATAACACTATCTTTTGTTTTACTTACAATTTAGTGGAGTATTGTATCCTAATTCACGATATCAGTGAATAAAGAAATTAATGAAATGTTATGAAAATGATCATTACATAAAAATTAATATTTTTATGAATTGAAATGAGAATAAGTAAATAAATTTAAGATCTTAAGTTTTTATTTTTCTTCCTTAAATGATCAAATACTAGTCTCTACATTTATTCTTAAACTTGATTCAAAGTCTTTTTTTTTTTGCAAGATAAATTTCTAAACTTTCCAAAACATTCACGAAATTTCCCTTTTCGGCCGAATGTATTAACTCCTTGTCATTAGAAATGTCCGTAAATTTATGATTCTTTTCAACCATATGCTCTCCCACTACCGGATATCTTTTATGTCTGACTGCATTAACATATTCTTTGTACCTTATAGCTGAACTTCTTCCACACTGTCCTATATATCGTTGTCTACATGTTTGGCCTGTCACTCTGTAAATTCCTGATTTATTAAATACCACCGCCGTCTCAATCCTATATACTGCCTGCTCTATGTCATGCGGTTAACATGCTTCTCAGCGTGAGCTCTTAGTGTCACGAACCTCCGCTAGGGGCGCCAGCTAACGCACCCAACTTATCTCCGTACCCACGTTATTGTGTTCCAGTGCGTTTTCATCGAGCATTTGTGTGTGTCTCTGGTTGTAAAATAATTAATTGTTGTGTTCCTCTCTGTATATCAAAGCAGGAAATCCAAATTCTTCAGGTGTGAGGATTCCTGTTATCCCCCAAGTAAAGAACTTTGGGAAAATTGGCTTAACGCTATATCAAGGTAAGGATCAACCAAGGGTAATGAATGGATTCCATCCTATTATTCTCGTGTTTGTAGCCTGAACTTTAGAGGTGGAAATAAAAGATAAAACTAAAAGAAAAATATATTGAAGCCAGAGAGCATGTCTAGACGGTCTTAAAATTATCCCCATTATCTTCAAACCAGAAAAATTGCTCCACGAAAGACCAGACAGCGACAATATTTCTTCGGAAGAAATATATGATGAAACAAGCTCTTCAACCCCCAGGAAATGCATTGGATGACGAGTACGAAATTCATTTGAACAACGATGCATCAATCCAAGTCAATATTCCAGCGAGGAATCAGACATTACGGGCTCCGATCAAGAATTCTGAGGCTGCGATAACAGCTAATGACTAACCATAATGAAGTTAAAATACTACAGAGACAATTCGAAGACAACCCAGAAATTGATCGTCTGAATAAAGTAAAGGAAGCAGCCAAATATAAAGGGAAAAGGCCGGTTTTTAAAAATCAAATCCATAATTTTCGCAAGACAAACTCCGGGCAGTCAGACCACTCACGCAGTACCATGTGGCGTGGGGAATAGTATCCCAAACGGTTACGAATATGGAAGGAGGACTGGTCTAGTGTCAGCTCCGTCACAAAGTACTCTGCACAGGTAGCCTAAATGGAAAATGTTGATAGTGTTTGTCGGGATTTCCCAATTAGTGGAGGAAAGACTTAGAGCTGAATGTAAAACTCTCAGACCAACAGAGAGGAGTGTAACAGTGAGAGCCGATAAAATGGCTGATTAGGTACGGCTCCTCTACGACCGAACCAGTGACAAGTTCGTTTGCGTGGTCAATGTTCAAGGTGTATGCAGCACAGATATTGTAAAATCTCCTGCTCTCGCGAATAAACGGTTGTTTTCTTGTAATCCGACTTTCAAAGAAGTTCTCTAGTCCTGCTGCCTACTTCCTCGTTAAAGGCTTAGAAGTCTCCGACCTATCCCTTTTGGTTCAGAAATGATTACTGTAATGCCTTTCGGCAAAACAATCTAAATTGTGTGCATTTCTATTCAACAGCAGATAAAACACTTACAATGGTTGAATGATGATTTGATTGAGTACGTTAAAATAATTCGGTTGGAATCAAAACGTGAAAAAATGAAGTATCTGACTGATGAGACGGCAGATGCTGTCTCGCTAACTGTGAAATCTATAGTGGAATGTGTGTCTTGTCTGTTACAAAATCGGTTATTTTATTTTCCCATTAGATGATTTTCTGGAGAAGCAATAGAAGCTCTATTTAGTTAAGTGAGATTGGGTGGTGGATGTAATGACACGACGAACGCACGCACTGCATTACGTGCTATAAAACATATCCTGAAATCTGGTCATGAACAAAGGGTCAGCGAAATAGTGGTAGAATTATTTTCACGTCCACTTCTGGGAAATAACAGTAAGGAAAGGACTGAAAAGGTGCTCCGTTATTCGTGTCGAGAAAATTCTGAAATTTTGTATGTACCATGTAGCATGGGATGATCCTAATATATCTACTGTAACTGGTAATATTGTATATATTTTACGTTTCTATATCTTAAGCCAAGCTCAAATGTGAAATGTTGGTTTCTGTATGTGCATTATCTTCTCAATTAGTAACATATTAAGGATTATTTTTCATTTTATATTCGTGTTACGGACCAACTCTCATTTAACCAACATGTGCTCTGGGTGCGGTAAGTGCTGCCATCTGCAATGTCGCTGTAAACGCAATTCTCGCGGCACAGAGCAGGCAGTATATAGAGATTAAGATGGCGGTGTTAAATACACATTTATTCTCTATTTTATCGGAATTGAAAATTATCTTATTAGTATTATCAGTTTTGTATGCGACATTGATGTTCCTTTTTCTGAAAATTTTAGCCAGTTAATAAGAATGCTTATTTCGAAAAATTAAAACTGCAAATTTCTTTTTCTCCTGTTGCTCTTTAATTAGATTTTTTGGTTCATTTTTCATTTAATTTATCATTCTATTAATAAATTTTCTGGAGTATCCGTTGTTACAAGCAATGTGGTGGATTATATTTATCTATTTATTACAATTCTTCGTAGACATAAGTATGTTCATGGCTCTATTAAGCTGTAAAATGTTGCCTTATGTCGACCTGGATGATTGAAGTCATTTTTTGTAATAGAATCTGTTTGAGTAGCTTTACCGAAAATTTGAAAATGAAAATGACCAGAATTTTTAGTAATTGGGGTTGCACTGGGCGAGTTGGCCGTGCATTTAGGGGCACGCGGCTTTGAAGCTTGCATCCGGGAGATAGTGGCTTCGAATCCGACTGTTGGCAGCGCTGAACATGGTTTTCTGTGGTTTCCCATTTTCACACCAGATAAATGCGGGGGCTGTACCTTAATTAAGGCCACGCCTGGTTCGTTGCAACTCCTAGCCCTTTCCTATTCCTATCCCATTGTCGCCGTAAGACCTATCTGTGTCGGTGCAACATAAAGCCATTAATGTTAAACATTAAATAACTGGAAAGGAGGTTCAACCTATTCAATACTCAAAAGAAAGAAACGTAGCAATCACATTTCTATTAAAATGGGACCAGTTTCGACCTTAGTCTAGGTCATCATCAGCCATAAAAAACATGTAAAATGTTTATGAATGTTGGAGGTCAGTTTCACTCTGTTAGGCACAAAGACACAACACCACATTCTGTCCTGCACAAAGTCACAACACTACCAATCAACATGCGAAGATCAAAAAGGCTTGAATTCGCAGACGAACAGATCTGTAGTAGAAAGCCGCCAGCTCCCGGTGACCAGCGCTGCACACTCAAGATCACGCGCTGCGGCCAAACACCAAAGTAGAGTGGAGAACGTTTCGAAGGTCCAGAACCTGTCACGTCTGCGGGAAGCCAAGTACGTATATAAAAATATACGACGCCAATTAGTACAACCGAATGAGCACCCGTACTCCAGTTCAGTTCTTGTTAAACAGTTGACTTGAAAAAACAATTGTAGAGAGAAGAAAAAAATGTAGTAAAAAGCGCAATATAGGAAAACAAATGAAAACTTATATGCACAGTGCGCTATTTTTAAAAAGAAAAAATTTTTTAGGTTATGATTGAAGTAGTCGAAGTTGGCGCAAGACAGAAATTTTTGAAAGAGGAGAATAAATTAAATGAGGAAGAGTGATAGTGAAATAAGAGAAAGAATAAAAGAAATTTAAGTTAGATGGTAATGAGGAAAGATCATTAACAAAGGCCCCCTCTTAAACATTACTGAAAATTGCTTTATCCACCTTGACCAGTACTTCAACCCTAATTTCAATTTAAACGACATTTCTGAAAAACCCAATATCCTTTTTGACTTCCTAATTCTTCTTCTCAAAAATTCCAAATTCCAAAACCCCAATTCTATTTTCCATGTCTTACATAGTTCCCACCCACATTTTCTACCTCCAATAACCCACCCTCCTAACCCACCTTAAACTACCCCTCCTTCATTTCCCTATCTTATCTTTCCTCATTACCATCTAACTTCAATTTCTTTTATTCTTTCTCTTATTTCACTATCACTCTTCCTCGTTTAATTTATTCTCCTCTTTCAAAAATTTTTGTCTTGCGCCAACTTTGACTACTTCAATCATAACCTAAAAAAATTTTTCTTTTTAAAAATAGCGCACTGTGCATGTAAGTTTTCATTTGTTTTCCGATATTGCGCTTTTTACTACATTTTTTTTCTTCTCTCTACAATTGTTTTTTCAAGTCAACTGTTTAACAAGAACTTAACTGGAGTACGGGTGCTCATTCGGTTGTACTAATTGGTGTCGTATATTTTTATATACGTACTTGGCTTCCCGCAGCCGTGACAGGTTCTGGACCTTTGAAACGTTCTCCACTCTACTTTGGTGTTTGGCCGCAGCGCGTGACCTTGAGTGTGCCGCGCTGGTCACCGGGAGCTGGCGGCTTTCTACTACAGATCTGTTCGTCTGCGAATTCAAGCCTTTTTGATCTTCGCATGTTGATTGGTAGTGTTGTGACTTTGTGCAGGACAGAATGTGGTGTCGTGTCTTTGTGCCTAACAGAGTGAAACTGACCTCCAACATTCATAAACATTTTACATGTTTTTTATGGCTGATGATGACCTAGACTAAGGTCGAAACCGGTCCCATTTTAATAGAAATGTGATTGCTACGTTTCTTTCTGTTGAGTATTGAATAGGTTGAACCTCCTTTCCAGTTATTTAATTTTTAACATCAATAATTTCAATACGGAACAATGAAATTTTTATCTTCAAATAAAGCCATTAGCAAAAAAAAAAATTAGTAATTGTTAAATCTAAATAACGTAGTTATACCATTTTCAGATTCCATCATAAAATGTACTAGTTTATCCAAAGTATTTAAATACTATGAATAGACCATCAGGTTAACCTTTTGTTTATCGATAACAAATATATCATCAACGTATCTTAACCACGTAAGCAATCCACTATTTTATTCCATGTAATCCATGAATATGTTCACTAAAAACCTGAAACTGGCGAGCCCATTGCTAGGCTTTTAGATTGTTTGTAAATTTTGTTAGAAATGAAAGCTATTTTACAGAGTAAATTCTAGTAATGTTAAAAAATTTTAAATTTCCACGTTACTTAATATGCTGTGTTGCATAAAATTCTTTTTATAGTATCTACGATAGGAATGCTGGAGTATGTATCTTTGATATCCAAACTATGTATTGTTAGAGGCTCCTGTTTGTGTTGACAATTTTTGCCTAATTTCATCATTTTTAACAGTTATTTTGGTATACTTTTTGCTATTTTTATTTTATTTCGTCAATAATTTTGCTAAGTTTTATTTCCACTTTTCAGCAATAACTTAGTTGATAGCATATTGCAGTATAACCACGTATTTTTGCGTAAGTCTTTAAATACATGAGTTATGCTACTGCTTAAAACACATACATTATATCAAAGCATGGATGTTTGAAAAAAATTTATCAGCTGTCACTTTATCAAGTAGGGCTTAACCTATGTGTATAATTTAGATATCAGTCTGAAATACCATGAGTTCCATATTACTGGGAATCAGAGCTGTTCTCCTGTCAGGCATTACATTACAATACGTTGAGAATGTCCTCACTGCCTGGAGTCCATAAAGCCTTCACTGGAGCTTCCAGAAAATGTTCATATTCTGGTTTCAGAGAAAGAATAATGGCAATCACATCAAAATCTCTACCTGCTATACATGAACTAGTAACTAGATCCCTAGACACTGTATGGTTCTAGACCAACTACAATTACATCAGACCGTAACCCAGAATAAACATGGCGGGCATCACTGGGCAATGTGACAGATTGAGGGAAATATTATGCATGTTTATTTCGAGTCATCTAAAGAAAACATCACAATTCGAACGTCATGAAATGCAACTTACTAGACCTAACTCAAAATATGAACAGTTATACTCCAAAAGTAGCATAATGTAAGTCTAATTGTAATTTCAGTTGGAACATAACGAAGGGAGAATTATTTTATCAATGCCCGTTGAAACAGACACACACATAAACATATTTCACTTACAAAACTCCATCCAACAAATAGGATAAATAGATGTCAACAAATAACATTAACTTTGCATGACATACTATGCAACATCACCATTAACCACAGACCATTATGGAAACATGCAAACAAATTTCTCGAACAAGATATCAACTCTCCAAAATCCACCTGAGTTGTTGAGCTGGTACAGTGATATTTGTATTATACATGTGTCCATATAAAGCATTAGTCACCTTAAAACTCACCGGAATTGAAGGCACATCATCTTTTAATTTATAAAAAAGGAACGTAATCCTAGAGGTACCAACTATTACGGTCAAACGGGAAATTATTACGGAAAAATGCAATATTATCACGATAAAATTTTCTGCCAAAAGAAGTGAATGAAGTAAAAAATGATCAATCCTTAGATCATTACTGGTCAACCCTCCTTGTTTCATTGTTCCTAAGTTGGCAGCGGAACGTATTTGGCGGTTATTTTGTCATCACTTTTTGTTGTTTCCTGCAAGCGTTGTGAAATCACGGCTAGCTATATAGTTATATACGCTGCTCTCTTAGCTAGAATGACACATCAAGTAGGCTCTATGCCTTGCTCTGCTGTTCTCCAGCACGCGCGTTCGGCTCTCTCTCCGTTGTGTGCGTAGAAGTGAGTTGTATATTTAGTGCGTTCCATTTCTAATTATCCTAGTTGTCAATTCGGAAAAAGTGACTGGTTTTGTAAAATGAAACGGAGCAATTGCCAAATTGCATCATCTTCTAAGAAGAGAGCAGTGTTAAAGAAATATAGAGACGGTTACACAAGCGAATGGCCATGCCTACTTGCTTCACGTGTTAGTGAAAACGACGTGTTCGGCAGTGTGTGTTCGTGTGATTTCTCTGTGGCTCATGGTGGACGAGATGATTGCAGAAGAGACACAGAATCGAAGACGCATCACACATATGGTTAATCAAAATTACGAAACTGTGGTTACAAATTCCGAATTGCTGTTCACATCATTTCTTTTGGAGCATAATATACCGTTATCAGTTGAGATCACGTTGGAAATTTATTTAGATCAATGTTCCCCGACTCTAAAATATCTCAGAAATATGGTTTTACAAGAACTAAAACCTCTGCTTTAGTTCAATACACGGCATCTGAATGCCGAAGTTGTACACATCTCTCTCAGAATGAAGGTATCCTATTCATCTCTTGAATATTTTGTTTGAAGATTCCCAAGTTTGGTCAAAAAAAGTGAAGATGACAACTGGAAGAGGGATTTGCAGTCTACCACTGTGATACTTCCCTGAATATGTTGTACATAGACCTAACATTGCAGAGCTTAAAAATGAAAACCTTAAGAAATGTTCTATTTGCAGAATTAAGTGTACCTCACAGTAACTCTCCCACAAAAATAGTTCTCAGTGATGTTAGGGAAAATCAGACAGAAATCAGGCCTACATTAACCCATTAGTGCATAAGGTTAATTTGTTGCGATTTATTTCAATTTATTTACACATTTCTATTCTTTATAATTGCAGAAACACGTTCCAACAATCAGAAAGTTCATACAAGTGATAGTTTTATTTACACAGGCCGTCCGATATATCGGATGCTATGCACTCAGGTCAGTACAACACTAGTTATATTGTTCAATAATGTTGTAAGCTAAGTAGTGTTAGGCCGGCCCCGCGGTAGGTGTAGCGTGCGCGGTAGGGGTAGCATGCCTGCCCCTTACCCGTAGGCCCCGAGTTAGATTCCCGGTCAAGTCCGGGATATTTACCTGCATTTGAGGGCTGGTTCGAGGTCCATTCATCCTACGTGATTACAATTGATGAGCTATCTGACGGTGAGATGGCGGCCCCGGTCTAGAAAACCAAGAATAATGGCCGAGAGGATCAGCTGTGCTGACCACATGACACCTCGTAATATGCAGGCCTAGGGGCTGAGCAGCGGTCACTTGCTAGGCCATGGTCCTTCGGGGCTGTTGCGCCATGGGGTTTGGTTTTTAGGTAGTGTTAGAGATTTGGATTACCTTTCCAATTTATACTGTAAAGTGGATCTTAAATTTCCACTAAAGACTTATCACAATACTGTAAACTGTATTTATGGTTATGTATTTATCGATTATGATATCCATAGAAGCATTGCAGGTGAAATCCAAACTGATCAAGCAGATCCACTTTTCGGATGCCACTATAGGACTTGAACAGCTTTCATTGCTGTACAGACAATTTGCAAATTTTAAAAAAAAAAACGCTGGACCACCTTGATGCACCACTTATTTCCTTCTCTTTGTACTTCATACCAGCAGTGACAACACTGTTGTCATTCCAGTGCACCAGCAATGCAACTCCCAAACTACTGCATCCGTATGATCCCCTTCTTTTTCCTGTCTGCCTTTCTTTGAATGTGGTACTTCTCTGTCTGTTTCCTTGAAATGTCCCTGTTGCACTTATTCCCTTTGAAGCCAGATGTCTTAACCAATTTCAGGAATTTAAAGTAGCCATCAAAGAATATTGTATGCCCCCTGTTTGATTCAGTTCCACCTGTATCAATCAGAGGTAGGACTACACTTCCTTCAAGTCCAAATTCTTTCAGCCTTTCATTTTACATTGCTGTATACTCTTGGAAAGGTGGAAAGGTATCCTAACCACTGGCAGGGAAAGAAGTCTTGTGGAATTTCACAAATTTGCGCATCTTTTGGTTGGGGGGTGGGGGTGGGAGGAGACAGGAAAACATCGGTTGCGAATTGAGAAGTAGATTGTGATCCTGTCCACTACGGGGTTGCTTCTTTTGTATTACAATTTGACCTAATGCTTTTGAATTTTCTATCAGGAATATCGGGAACTGTGGTACTGGACCAATATTACGTATGACTCTCTTTATTTTCGTATGACAGGTTCTATTTGCACGGTTTTCTGGATTTTCAGTTCTATCTGTAAACTTTCAGTAACATTTTGACCACTACTGGACGTAGCCTTCACTTTTGCATATTTTGTTGAAGCAATTTGCACCCTCATATTTATTCAGAAGTAAGTTTCTATCAAGGTAATTTAGATTACCCTGATACTCATGTCATTATCATCAACCATTTCACACCAGTCCTCAGGAGGGTTGATGCGCTGCTCCTTTCTAAACGTCGGTTCTTCCTCCAGAACTTCCAATATTTCACTCCCCATCGAACTAGTAACGGAATGCAAATATCAGACAGTAGGACTCCCTGTGCATAGCGTCCAATTTTCAGGACAGCTATAATTACAAGCCTCCATCACGTCAATAATAAGACATAATTGACATCTTTGTGTGTCGGTAGATTCACAGGAGGGTCAACAATAGGGTCCGTACCAAAGTTTACAATATTGGAAATATTTGTTAATTTCATAGATAAAAATCTCGACTGTTGCACAGAACTCTGAACTATCTTGCTGCCCTGCTCGTAATAAGTGAGATTCAATAATGAATGGTAATGAAAAAGAATGATTTCTTCTTGGTTCTTGTTAGCTACAGTCATTCTGAAGCACAAAAAAGTATCGCGGGCTTAAAACCATGCATAAATATCACACAGTTTTATTTTTTATGACTTCCAATTTTTTCGGCCGCTAGGAACTAATGGGTTAAATACACCTACACTGGAACCGCTTATGTTTCTGAAGACGAAAATGTCATCTCCGGGGGAATTACTGAATGTTTCAAGAAAACCTGCACCGAAAAATAGCTGCTGGGTACGAAACAAGCTACAAAGAACTTTTTATCACAGAACTAACAGGTAATGAGCAAATTTGATTGTGTAATATGATATACTTCAGAATAGATTGTTGTTGGTAAACCTAAACAGGGTGCTTTGGATTTGACTTGTGAACGTTTTGAGGGGGGCGGTGCGTGTCTTAAAATGAGATTACTGATAACACACTTCAAGAACATTCCCTCAGTCTTCCAGCTGTGGGCAAGTCCCAGCACCTTAAAAAAAATCAATAGGCCTAATATTAGAGGGCTATTTAACATCATAATCTCATTAAGGATGCAGTTCATCATCATACTCATCATCATAAGCATTTATTCGTCAACGAATATATAGTATATAAATACAACGTATTGTGTCTTCTCAGATGGCTGAACAGTCCAATTCTGGATGCACAGATTTTATTGCAGTGACAGCACACACTAGTAGTTGCAGATGGTTGTACATATCCCTCGCATTTGCTCGTTCTTTCCTGCGGTTCCTCCTCTCGACTTCTAATCTTCTATCTTTATCTAGATGTTCAACTCCGTTGTATACAATGCTACGCCATTTGGGCCTATCCTCGGCTGTATTTTCCCAGTTCACCGTATCAATATGGGAATCAACATCTATATCATCAACATGACATCTTTTAAGATTTCACTTTAGAGCATCCTTATATCGTTTAAGCTGCCCTCCATGGTTATGCTGGCCATTCTTTAGTTGGGAGTACAATATTTTCTTTGGGAGGTGACCGAAAACCGCACTAGCGCATCGTAAACGATACTGAATTTCTGCATCAATGTTTGCACATGTTGAGAGGTGGCTGTCAAGGTAAGGAAAATGTTTTATGTTCTGCAGAGACTGGCGATTGATTGTAATAGCCGGAGTTGTCTTATTGGAATTTGGTGCCGGCTGGTAAAGGATCTTAGTCTTATTAATATTAATTTCCAGTCCGATACTTTCATATGCTTGATTAAAAGCATTGACGATTGATTGCCGATCTTCCTCTGTGTTGGCTAAGATAACATTGTCATCTGCATACTGAAGCTCTGAAGCTGTATAACTGACACTGAGGACACCTTGATCTTAGTTCGCAGTCTGTTAATATTAAACAGGATGCAGTTACTAATGAAGTGAAGAAATGAGGTCACGACACTCAGCAATGAGTAAACAGACTGATGATGATTTAACATCATTTGAATCAATTTAATGATTTATTATTGGAAGTAAATTCGGGATCCAGCATGCATTATCTAGGCCTAAATGTTATTAAACAAGAAAACTGGCATAACGACACAAAGTTATTAGAGAAACCACCTCACATTTCTTCCTCTGAAAGAATGTATAATGTTGCACAAACCTGGTATATATTTCTCCATCCACTCTTTCTGCTGGATCAACTTTTTCCAGTGGAATATTTGCCTATGTCCGCCTCTGTGGTGTAGTGGTTAGCGTGATTAGCTGCCTCCCCCGGAGGTCCGGGTTCGATTCCCGGCTCTGCCACGAAATTTGAAAAGTGGTACGAGGGCTGGAACGGGGTCCACTCAGCCTCGTGAGGTCAACTGAGTAGAGGTGGGTTCGATTTCCACCTCAGCCATCCTGGAAGTGGTTTTCCGTGGTTTCCCAATTCTCCTCCAGGCGAATGCCGGGATGGTACCTAACTTAAGGCCACGCCCGCTTCCTTCTCTCCTCCTCGCCTATCCCTTCCAATCTTCCCATCCCTCCACAAGGCCCCGGTTCAGCTTAGCAGGTGAGGCCGCCTGGGCGAGGTACTGGTCATTCTCCCCAGTTGTATCCCCCAACCAAGAGTCTGAAGCTCCAGGACACTGCCCTTGAGGCGGTAGAGGTGGGATCCCTCGCCGAGTCCGAGGGAAAAGCCGAACCTGGAGGGTAAACAGATGATGATGATGATGATATTTGCCTATCTAAAAGCTGCTCAAGTTGTAGATAAAATGAATTCGTCTTTATCGTATTTAGCTCGTTTTTCTGGCGAACTAGTGTCTGTGAGATTAGCTTGTCTTCTGATGCTTTCATCGTTAGCTCCTTTTCCTTGATCTTCTTTTGTGAAACTCTTGTTATTAATGTGTTTCAGGCACGTGTCCTTTCTTTGGCACTCAATTCGCACATTGCAGTGTTTGCACATCAGTATCTTTCTAGTTTTGTCAAACACTTAAAATTCTTCTGATGCAAATACATTTCCTTGATTAAAAACTGCCACAACCATTTTAATAAACTGAGCACAGAATAGGAAATTAAACGCACCGATCAGCAGCGATTTTCAACAGGCAAGAGTAAATACACGTGATTATGAATATGATACATTTCTCGCTTCACAGTAAGCTAATTTAGCGATAATTGATATAATATCTTAACTTTGGCTGTATATCGAAAGTATAGTACATTGTTGTATAGATTATCGTATTTTAATGCCACAATCGCCTCGAATCTCCGTCGTTAACTTCAAAAGATGCAATTCCAAATAATTTCAAAAATTGTTTTGAGATTTTGCTTAAACGTAAGTAGTTTTGCGTTTTTGAGCCAAATTTGTAAAATTTCACAAAAATTTTGCGATTTTACACCTTGCGAAAAACGGGTGCCTCTATGTATCATGTAGTAGTCTGTTAGCTCAATGTTTTTTTATTCTGTTACAAAACAAAATAGTATTAATTAGGTAAAAATTGAAATGGTGTATTGCTTTAAGTGCCGGGAGAGTCGGCTCGCCAGGTGCAGATCTTTCGATTTGTTGTCCGTAGGCGATCTGAGAGTCATTAATTAGGTGCATCTGGCTATTAAACTTTAGTGTTCTTTTAAAAATCTTTGTATAACTTTGGCAGTCTTGTATACTGGACTATTTCTAAAATTAACTATTGGTCTAATAGGAATTTCTTTTTTTTTTTTTTTTAAGAATTTTTGATAGTGCCCGTAAAGTAGGAATTTTCAGGCTCATGTTAACTACTGTCGGATTTTTTATTATGGACACTCGAGTTTAGGCTTTAATTACAAACGAACCAATAGGCCTATTGAAATTCGAGTTATACCAATATTTTCCTTGTTTAATTCTACATTAGCGTATATAAGACGCATTGTTTTCGACATTCATTAAATATTTTTTATTTGTGGTTGTAATAAATATTGCACGGGTTTTTGGCTTCTTCTCTACGAAGCGCTCACTTAGGAATATATACAAGGAGAATGACTTGTCTGATTCTAATGAAATTTGTATATGTTATAATAACCACATGTATTTGTAGTGTAATACTCGAGTTGCAATTTTTTTTCAACCACCCTCAAAAAGGTTCTTATCATTTTTCCAAAGCAACTCTTTCTCAGCCCAGGATAAACGTACAGCAGCAAACTTGGGCTTGTTTTGAAGCACTCAGTCATGGTTATTAGAAACTACAACAACTGTAACCGTACAGAGTGGTATCGAATTTATGAAGAGTAATATTGAAAGGAGGTTTTGTGTACGCCGGACCGCGCGATTAACAGCAGGCCGGGTAGTGAAATTGGGCGCAGTGTTGCCGCGTTCAGTATTAGTCACGCGTGCAGCGAACACAGCTCTTCGTTTACTTTCAACCATTAATTTTATTTCCTCTTATAAATTCCACTTCCCATCACCTTTTCTCATAAGGACTTTGGACCTTCAACGGCAGGTTTAAAAAGGGTTATCCTAATTTAGAAATATCACACTGTACAATTTTTACAAGAGTTATTTGTATTACTATTTACATATATTTACGGTATTTAATTTTCTTTGTCTGAAAAATCACTGTGCTCCGAAGAATCGGTGCTGCTGTCATTCATGTTTATGACTGGCTCGAAATAAGGGACATTTGCAGACAGTCCATTTTTTCCCAGTAGTGGTCTTCAATTTTCTTTGCGTGTTTAATACATTGTTTCAGAGTTCAGGGGTCATGGTACGTAAGGCTTCTCGGCACAAAGCGTAAATTGCTTCCGTACCTCTACCATTTTCTAATGTGTTAACCATATTCGTTTATGCTATTTTCCCTTTTACGTAAGCACAAATGAGCTCGATTGGATTAAGCTCGCAATGGGCCACTGGTAACCAATTAATCTGTACATCTGGTCGAAGTCGTTTAGTCAGTTGTTCCAGCTTCTTTACCGGTGTTTGAAACGAAGGCCTGGCAAGGACAATCAGCTCTGATTTAGTTAATTTGTTATAATCGTCAACTCCTGGTGGTAGTGAAATATTCTTTGACGTTATCCAATGTATAATTTCACGTTTCAGCCATGACATGTTCGGGTTAATAGATGAAGGATCGATCCTCGTATAATATGGAGCTTGATCTATAACGACGGCCTAACTTTGAGGCAATAAACTCAGGACTTTCTTGAACCATTCTTCATAATGAGTCGAGTTCATCTCATTCTGGTAATCAGCACTACTTTTCTTGCCATTAAAACAAAGTTCTGCACCGTCAAGAAATTGTTATTCACTTCCGATGTGTAAAATTATGACCTGGATGACGTATTTCCATCATTCTCCTTTGAAGCGGCTCCTACTCTCTTCACTGACGACAGCGATAATCCAAGACAATCTGCCACTTTCTGGTACACAGGGAACCTCTTGTCCCCTACTTTTCCCCCCTTACATTGAAAGAAAAAATAGCACTCAAAATCATTGCAAACCGGGCGAGTTGGCCATGCGGTTACGAACGCGCAGCTGTGAGCTCGCTCGCATCCGGGAGATAGTGAGTTTGAACCCCACTGAGGGCAGCCCTGAAGATGGTTTTCCGTGGTTTCCCATTTTCACACCAGGCAAATGCTGGGGCTGTACCTTAGTTAAGGCCACGGCTGCTTCCTTCCTATTCCTCGGCCTTTCCTCTCCCATCGTCGCCATAAAACCTATCTATGTCGGTGCAACGTAAAGCAAATAAAAAAAAAAAAATCATTGCAAGTTCACCCTCTGGTAACGGCAGTCTCGGAGGCATCTTGAAGTGACGTGGTCAACATGCAGAACATAGTAAAACTGAAAATAGCTTCCGGACAAACCAAGTTCACGGGCATTCCGTTTCACAACTGCCCGGGGCGAGTGTACTGTGTTCGTTGTGCGCGTGATTACTACTGAACGCGGCAACACTGCGCCCAATTTCACTACCTGGCCTGCTGTTAATCGCATGGTCCGGCGTGGACAAAACCTCCCTTCAGTATTACTCTTCATAAATTTGGTACCACTCTGTACGGTTACAGTTGTTGTAGTTTCTGATAACCATGACTGAGTGCTTCAAAATAAGCCCAAGCTTGCTGCTGTACGTTTATCCTGGGCTAAGAAAGAGTTGCGTTAGAAAAATGATAAGAACTTTTTTCGGGGTGGTTGAAAAAAATTGTAACTTGAGTATTACACTACAAATACATGTGGTTATAACATATACAAATTTCATTAGAATCAGACAAGTAGTTTTCCTTGTATATATTCCTGAGTGAGCGCTTCGTAGAGAAGCCAAAAATCTGTGCAATATTTATTACAACCACAAATAAAAAATATTTAATGAATGTCGAAAATGATGCGTCTTATATACGCTAATGTAGAATTAAACAAGAAAAATATTGGTATAACTCGAATTTCAATAGGCCTATTGGTTCGTTTGCAATTAAAGCCTAAACTCGAGTGTCCATAATAAAAAATCCGACAGTAGACAGTATCTTTGGAGTCTAATAAAGTTATGTTATTGAGAATTAAGAATATTAAATTATTGAAGATGATAATATTGTTGTGACAAAAGCTGATAAAGGTAATACTATTATGCTCATAGAAAGACAAGATAATATTGAAAAGACTAAGAATTTTCTCATTTTCTAATGAGCAATAATTTGAATTGATAAAGATCCCAAGTCATCTGTGCAGAAAAAACTTAAACGAATCTAAATCTATGAACATTACAAGTCCAGTACTGTGATTGTTCCAGAAATCGATCAAAGTACTTCTCGAGAAAATATAATGTATTTAAACGTGCTTCATTCGTCAGCTGGGGACTGCCCTGTTCAATTCGCGCTATGTACGAAACATGAGCTGGCTACTGACATGTAGAGTTGCTTCACATTTTCTTGATGGCTACGTATTCGCTCTGCTGTGCTTATAAAAGCACTTATGACCATATCGCCGTAGGAACAGGTACCGTAAAGGAAAAAGGGAAATACGACTGTCTCTATGTGACAACAGTTTTATCCTGACTTGGTAATAAACCACACAAGACCAAACGAGCCTACTTCAACTGGGCAATCGCCCCTTCTTAACACTAATTCATTCTTCCAGGAATTAATAAAAGAAAGAGAACGGCCGCGGAGGCCATGAAAATGAGACTCGCTAGGCTTAGCAAATGTAATACCTTCAAGATCCGAAAAAAGAAAAACAATAGTTGATTGAGCTAAGTCTGAGATCTGTTTTTCTTTCACCTGTGTTCGCTGCAAGAAAAGCATATGGAGAAATTCCAGTACATGCTGCAAACGATGTTCATTTGCCGATAGTCACGGCCAGCTCAATTTATGGTGTAAGTATTATCCAAGGAGCAAAGCAATTTTGTATTTCACATGTTGAGTCACAGCCAGGTCAATCCCACAGTTTAAGTATTATACAATGGGCAAAGCTATTTGATATTTCATTTGTTTTGCGGTGTTGCAACGTCCACTTTTATGTACTTCGATTACATTTGGACTACGCATGTGTAAAGAGTTCAGTTTTATACAACTCGACAAAGTCGTAATCTCAGTTCATTTTCAGAACTAGGTTCTAAATTGATCTGTGGTCAGATGTCTGTATACAACCAGGCCTTACAGTATTTAAATACTTTGGTTGAACGAGTACATTTTATGATGGAATTTGAAAATGATGGAACTTTAAGTTATGTAGATTTAGCAATTGCTAAAATTTCTGGTCATTTCGATTTTGTAATTTCCAAAAATGCTACTCAAACAGATACTATTATCAGTAAGGACTCCAATCATCCAGGTCAACATTAAAAGGTAAACAATTTACACCTTAATTAATAGAGCCATGAACACACCTATGTCTACGAAGAATTATAAAAGAGAGACAAATATAATCCACCAAATTGCTCGTAAAAATGGTAACTCCAGAAAATTCATTAATAGAATGATAAATAAAATGAAAAATGAACCAAAAACAACTTTAGAGAGCAAAAAGAGAAAAAGACATCTGCAGTTTTAACTTTTCGAAATAAGCACTCTTATCAACTGGCTAAAATTTTCAGAAAAAGGAACATGAATGTCTCATACAAAACAGATACTAGTACTAAGATAAGTTTCAATTCAGATAAAATAGAGCATAAATGTATATTTAATAAATCAGGACATGCCAAGCATGTAGAAAATGATACATAGGACAGTCTGGAAAAAGTTTAGTTGTAAGGTACAAAGAACATGTTAATACAGTCAAACATAAGAGATTTGGCAATGGGAGGGCATATGGTTGAAAAAAATCATAAATTAGACATTTCTAATGACATTGAGGAAACTAAATGAATGGTTTGGAAAGTTTAGAAATTTATCTTGCACAAGAAAAGACTTTGAATCAAGTTTAAATGAAAAGTACAGAAGAGAACCCATTGTATAGACTAGTTTTTGATCATTTATGGAAGAAAAAGAAGAAAAACTTAAGCTCTTAAATTTATTTAGGTATTCTCATTTCAATTCATCAGAATATTAAATTTTATGTAATGATCATTTTCATAATATTTCATTAGTTTCTTTATTCGTTGGTATGGAGAATTAAGTTACAATAAACAAGAACCTCGTTTATCTGGCCCTCAATAATCCGGATCTCCGCTTTATCCGGATCAAAAATAATAAAAATGTATTTTTACTAGTATAGTATTTCTTTTACAGGATCGACTCTTCTTGAACGTCTTTTCCACCAAGGATAGTTAAGGACAGGAATTGGAAGTGATTCGGCCACGGTCTGTCAATGGTACCATCCCAGCATTCACCTGGAATTGAGAATGTGAAACCATGGAAAACCATTCCCAGGATGACTGAGATGGGATTCGAACCCATGCTCTTCTGAATGCAACGCACTACTAATTCACTGATGTGGTATTTGAAAATGAAACCAGCGGTCCATCAGAAGAAACAGTGACTCGTGGAGAGGCAGCAATGCAGCTGGACAAACTGATGCCGTATTTAGAATCCTAGACTGAAACCACACCAGCAGACTATTGTTTGAATAAGAAAGCTGAAGAGTTTGCCGCAAAAAGCGATCTTTGGTATATTTTCTCGCTATGTGCTCTCGTCAACATTCGAAGGCGATATTAGTCGATTAGTAATACCCGTGGCCAACTGTAGTTGTGAACTGTTTATAAAAATAAAGGCTGAAGCAAACGATCGCTTAATGTTTTATGCTGAAATTAAGAGAGAATGTGATTCATCTCAAGATATGACAGAGTACATAACTGATTTCGAGGATAGTTTATTTTTTCTTACATATAGTTAAATTTCAGAATATTCCCATGTTAATTCATAGCTAGGTGCTCATAATTTCTCTACGTGTGCTTGAAATTTTTCATGATGCATATACGGTTAGGTTAGGTGATGCTGTTTGAAGAAGAAAACGGCAACAGAGGCCTCTGGAGTGATACTGTAAATTTTTCATATACTTTCATGTGGTATCGAAATTCGAAAAATAACAAACGAGTAAGCCGTAATATGGATATCATCTGCGAAAATTCAAGTTTGAACAAACTGACTGTCGTTCGATAACATTTATAATGTGTATGGGTTCCTTCCCTCCCTCCCTCCCCCCCCCCCCCCTCACTTTTACAAAAAATTGGATATAACGACAATCTGTTATAATGAGTAAATTTTATGCTGTTATGAATTCTCGCTGTAATGGACTTCTACTGCATTATAATTTTTAAGAGGAGCTTGCGATAGTTTTTCTTGGTTAGATCCCTGTTACAATGAGATTTGTTTGTACATGAGAATGAAGGAAACAAGTTATTTGAATAAAGGTGATGTAATGAAGGATTGTTCAAACCAACTTTTATACAAGTTCTAATATGAATTTGAAGTGATCACGTAATACATAATGTGGTTCTGTGAATATTAATTTATACACCATATCAAAACAAGCAAGAGCGTAACAGATATATATATACTGTTTTAGTATGCTTTTTTGCACGATTGATTACACAGTATAAGTAATAATAATAATAACTTAAATGTTTCCACCTTTTCAATACAATATATTCACAAGATTACAAAATTATACGGTACTAGTTTCGACTAGTACTAGTTATTATTATTATTATTACTTATATATTGTTCAATACGGACCAAAAACATGAAATTCATAACCATCAATGATTACACAGTACCACACATAATCGAAAATGTCAAATATCTGTATATGTTCAATATTTTCATCCTCCTTGATTTTGTTTTGAGATGCTGAGCAACTGAGGTCGCACAGCTGCGAGCATGCATTCAGGAGACAGTGGGTTCGAATCCCACTGTCGGCAGCCCTAAAGATGGTTTTCCATGGTTTCCCATTTTCACGCCCGCCAAATGCTGGGGCTGTACCTTAAGGCTATGGTCTCTTCCTTCTCACTCCTAGCAGTTACCTATCCAGTCATCGCCATAAGAACTATCTGGGTTGGTGCGATTTAAAGCAAATTTTGAAAATTGTATTGTGTTTTGTGATACCGGGCTATTGTACAATGAATGGCGAATGGGTGGAATATATTTCAGGAGGTCATAAATATTTTTGTTTCTTTGGGTTTATTGGTGTTAGGTTGGAATATTTGGTATTTTGGTATTAGCTGAACATGTTTTAAAGTGTGTCCCTTCTCTTTTGCTCTGTCGCATCTGAATGACAATACTTGACACAGTTTTTTCGTGATTGTTCAATAGACTTTTGGTATTTAAATACAACTGAAAGCAACAGGTTTCTATTCTCAGTGTATGTACGATTAGTTATTTTAGCAGCTAAAGGCTTTGAATTTGCAAAATAAGCCTGTTGCATTTCAGTTACATTAAATTTTGTTTTTACCTGTCCTAGTATTTTTTCCTGTGGGAGGGGGTGGTAGAATATGTCCATTGTATCTGCTGCCTGTCGCAAAAAGGAGACTAAGGTGGGCCGCAGGGGCTCTTGACTTGGGAGTGTGGGTTGGACCACAGGGCCTTAGTGTTTCCACTTGTCAGGCTCCTCACTTTCATCTATCCTATCCATCTTCCTTCGGTCAACTCTTGTTCTTTTCTGACCCCGACGGTATTATGTATGGAGGCGTAAGGAGTCTTTCCTTTTTTTCATTTTCACCCTCTTGGTGGCCCTTGTCTTTCTTTGGCCAACACCTTGATTTTTTGAAGTGTTGGATTCCCCTCTGATTAGTATTAATCAACACAGGGCTCAGATAGGGGGATGGTCTCTCCCCACTACTTTTGAACTGCGTGCTGGAGAAAGTCGTCCGGGAATGGAGGGAGGAATTGGCTAAGAAAGACTATCAAAACTGAGTGAGAATTGGTTGTAAAGCACTGGTATTACAGTTGATTGCTTGGCCTATACTGATTTTGTGCTGTTTGCAGACGATCTTCAAATGGTAGCAAAGCAGATTGAAGTATTCCAAGAAGTAGCTGCTAAGACTGGTCTAAAGATCTTGTTAGAGAAAACTAAATACATGGACCCAGAGAAGATTGATCCTACCCATAAGATAGCGACACCGTATGGAGATGTAAAGAACTATGAAATTCAAGTACCTTGGTGAACTTCTAACCCCCAGTTGTAATGAGAATGAAGCACTGAAGGAAATAGCTAGGAAGATGGAATTGGCTTTTAAACTGAGTCAGGATACTTACAAATCCAAATCCCTCACTTTCGAGGCAAAACTGAGACACTACAGCACTAGTTACACCAGCATGTCTCCATGCAGCGGAGACACTTTCTAAGATAGAAGACCCCTTAATTGAGGAAAAAGAAAGTTCCTCAGGAAGATCTTAGGACCGAAGAAAGTCGCTGGAGAATTTATCGTCCATCAGAGGTCCAACAAGGAAGTGTATGAGAGGATAGAGAAGATAACCACCGAAATGAGGAGGAGGAGATTGTCATTTTGTGGACATTTGAAGAGAATGAGCCCAGACAGACTGGCAGGCATATAAATTAATTATTCAAGAAAAATGGAATACTCATCCCTGCTGGTTGAACGAAGTACATAAAGATCTCAACGGAGGAGGTATCACGTCCACAGAAATTCAAAATAGAAATATCTTCAGAGAGAAAGTTGCAGAACTGAGGGATAATCCAGAGAAACAACCTGCTAAACCACGGAACATCTCGGTGGAAGAAAGGCAAAGGAGGAGCCAATGGAGAGCCTAGAGAATGTAATCAGGAAGAAACGTGACAGGTAGCTGGTGTATTCGTAGCCCAAAGAAATAAATAAATAGAGGACAGTTGCCCAGTTGTACTTCCTTTTCAACAATTACCGTATTACCACCACCTGGTAATTTTTTTATAAGATATACCCAGCTAGTGTATAAATGTAGTTTTTCTATTTTTTTTCTTTTTCTCTAGAGCCCTTAGTCACTATTGCAGGATACGTAGCTATGGCCTGATACTACAGTAGATACCTGTGAACTATTTTTTTTAACATATTGTGAATAATTTGCAACAGAACACACTATTCTGAGCAAAACGTTTACCAGAATACAAATGATAGTTATAAGTATTCTTAATTAAATATACTTATTAGCACCAAGCCCTGCAATATATTCTGGCCATACGTACAATCATGCACACACAAGTTCTAAGTCCATAGTTGTCTCTTGTAAAATAACTTTTCTGGTGTGTAGATGGGATGCAGGCAAAGCTTGCTGTAAATTGAATGCTACCAGTTGCATGGAACTAAGTTGTTTAGAAATAAGCTGTATGTGCTGGTTGTGCTCTTAACTGAAGCAAATCTAACTCTTTGGAATTTTGCCTTCTCAGCATCTTCCTCCACAGCTGAAAGTTTTATGCACCTACTTGTGTCGGTAGACAATGAGGAAAAAGTGATTGAATTTTGTATTTAAAATATCCGTGTTCTCTCCAACAGTATGATGAAAATTACGTTCCTGTTTTATCCATGTAACATTAAGGGCTGGTTTACACGGGTAGAGTAGCGAGGCGAGTAGAGTAGCCACGTTACTCTACCGCTGTCTGGTAGAGTTGACACTCGTATCGTTCATACGGGAGTAGAGTCATAGAGTAGAGTAGAGTACAGTAGTAGCACCATGTCAAGACGTAAGCACATCGTAAGGAAGTGTTTAAAGACATTTACAAACATATTACTGCAAGAGGTTAGTGAAGCGTTAGAAGAAGAAGAAGAAGAAGAAGAAGAAGAAGAAAAATGAGGAAAAAAGGGAATGGGTAAGAGGCTGGCTTAGTAGGAGAGATACACTCGGGGCATCGGCATTAATTCTGAGAGAACTTGTCAATTTGGAGAAATATGGGGGGGACAAACTCGACACAGTTGGCCAAGAACATGAGGGATCGTCTCAGGAATCATTTTGTTAATGAAGGAGCAGTTCCCTGGCAATACAAGCATGTATTTTAATCCAGGAACACAAACGATTTAATTTTTATGACTTTATTCATTATTGTACAAAAAGTAACGGCAGTGTAATCATCCCCTCAGGATTTTACTAGTCTTCGTCTGTGAATACTGTAGTGGTGATTTCTAAGATAAAACTACATGAACGAGCTCCAGTCTAATTATAGATCATAATTCTGGCGAAGGTTTTTGTTCCACGGTGAAGGGGTGAGGTACTCCTTTCCCCAGTTAGACTGTAGTGATGTTTCTATTTCCATTTTTTTTGTATTTCAGCCAACCTAAATCTTATCCAAATGAAATTTTACAGAATTCATTTCAAAAGTTATAGAAAGAATACCCATTGGCCATCAGTGTGTCGTCTCAGAATCCACGAGTCTCAATTCTCACGAGTAGAATAATCGGTTGCGTCATGAATAAATTTTTCGGTGTAAGTGTGTCGGATGGATAATCAATTGAATTATGTGAATAGATGAAAAATAGAAATACGCCTCTTTTTTTGCAATCCATGAAGTCCAATGCTGAGGACGGCACAAACACTCGGTTCCTGAGCCATAGGAATTAACAAATGAAAGTGAAAATCCCGGCCAGGAGTCGAACCTGGGACTCCCTGGACCCATTGGACCACAGGCCAGCATGCTAACCATGTATCCATGCAGCCAGACGACATAAAATTAAAGTAGGTATATTGCCTGCTGCTAGTTAAAATAAATTTTCAGTTGGTAGTAATTACCGGAGCTTAGTTCTATTATGAGGCCAGAAGACGGCATTTACTTATATAAGAAACTTTATTTTACCGATATTAAATATTACGACTGTTAATTCACTCATTTAGTTTCATTAGAGATGAATTTGGTCATGAATCTCATCGCAGGGAAATTAAATTACTTATCTCCATTCCCTTCAGAAAGTGGGCGAGTATGATGAACGGTCTCTGATACGCTTTCCGAAAATAATATGAACTCATGCTCCACACGTATGATTGAGTCATGTACTCCCAGATGCCTTACTTAGCATAGATTAATATATTACATCACGCCCCCACGCGATTACACGAAACGCAATGTTATATACTCGTAGTATTGACTACTTGGGTCACCAAATTTATAAAATCATAAATTAAAATGTGTCGGAATTTTATCTAAAATATAGCGAAGTAGCCAATCGCTATCTTTGACGTTCTGTTGCTATATGACTTAAAAAAGACTCCACAGCGCTGATGTTGATGGTATTTTATGATGGTGGTTCTTTCCCCAGCCAAGAAAATGTGGAAAGGTTCATTAAAAATCAATAAGTGTTGAAAACAATGAAGGAAAAGGTGGTGGTGGTGATTACTGTTTTAAGAGGGAGTGCAACTGGGCAGCCATCCTCTGTTAATACTAATCAGAGGGAAAAATGGAAGGTGGCCCATACTTCGAGAAAATGAAGGTTTCGGGCAAAGAAAGTCAAGGGCCTTTTCTAAAAAATGTAAGTACCCCTGGGGCCCCTTTTAGTCACCTCTTACGATAGGCAGAGGATACTGTGGATGTTACTCTGCCACCCCAACACACAGGGGAAAATAATGGTCGGTGAATGACACAGAGGTGTACTATTATTATTATTATTATTATTATTATTATTATTCGCTAGGGGCTTTACATCACACCGACACAGATAGGTCTTATGGCGACGATGGAATAGGAAAGGTCTAGGAGTTGGAAGGAAGCGGCCGTGGCCTTAATTAAAGTACAGCCCCAGCATTTGCCTGGTGTGAAAATGGAAAACTACGGAAAACCATCTTCAGGGCTGCCGACAGTGGGATTCGAACCTACTATCTCCCGGATGCAACATTATTATTATTATTATTATTATTATTATTATTATTATTATTATTATTATTATCATCATTATTATCATCAAAACATTTTTCTGTGGTCTTAAAGGTAATATAACGTATTTTTCCTTTTGATATAAATTTAATGTTAATGGTATCGTGGCCTCAGGAGAGGCCTGCGCGCACCTCACCCCTCCTGCCGTCATCGCAGGCACCTGCTATCCGGAGTCGTGAATTTTGAGACTCATTGGAATATTAATTTAGCTATTAGTTTGCAGTCGTGAGTTTTGATACCATTTGCTACTAATTTTCGCACGTGAGTTTTGAGACGTAACTGGCCATAAGTACACTGTAAATTATGCTGGCGTAGGCCCTAATTTGCAGTAGCTTCTTCGCGATAAATATCCCAATTATTGATCTATTTAATTTTTTTTTTTTTGTTCGTTGCTTGTACGGCCCTGGTGTAGAGCTTAAGCTTCTAGATCTGACACTGTACTGTAAACAATAATTATTTTGGATATTCCAAACAACATATGGAAACTATTCAATTTGTTGGGGAAATTACTGTTATTGCTGAAAATTAACGGCAGTGGCAAGTGATATGTAGTAGATCCCTATGTATGTTATTAATATGATTAATGTACACAGTCCTGCACCATTGTATTGCCTAACTTAAACATGTCGAGACACATGATGAACACGCTGTGTAACATTGAAACTTGAGAAATCTTCATATTAAGTGAAAATCCAGCTGACACTTGTTTATATTTTATGTTGCATTTTCGAGTGTAGATGTCTGCGGCACCACCTCCAGACTTCTTTGTATTTTCATGAGTTCTTGATTGTATGTACATCTTAAATGTTTTATTTTCTGTTTCAGTTCCGTTAACCCAAAACCCTCTTTACCCATTTTCGCAATCAAGTCCTTTTCCGCTGCCCGTCTCGTATTCTTATTCCTATAAGTAATGCTGTTTATGTTCCATAAACATTCTTTTTCGCTGTAGAGCTCCACAAATTTGCAAGTTTCTTCTTCCGTCCACGTCATTTTGCCGCCAAATAAACGCTCAGCGTAATACCACCGTCTGCACACACATGCAAATACAGCAGTCGAATGACGCGGCAGCTGAAAAATCGAGCGTCCTCGGACTTCTCCGCCAGCTCTCGGAGCTCGGTTCCGGTGGAGGGGGAAGGATAGTGGTAGTTACTTTACCGCAGCGGAAACCCACTCTACTCTACTGCCTACTAACTACTCTACTCTACTTGTTACTATCCCGGTCGTTTACACGATGCTAGTAGCTCTACTATCCACTCTACTCGCCTCGCTACTCTACCCGTGTAAACCAGCCCTAAGATCTTCAGGTAAATATTTTCTTAGGAGCCGAATCTCTAGAATAATGCCTTCCACGCAATGGATAACTTGCAATATGCTTTGCAACTAAATTGGAATGGTCACCACTAGTTTTATTCAGTCCATTTGTGTTTCTTCCATGACTATCTCGTTTCGGTGTTCCCTCAGTCTTCTTTGAACTGCCCTCGAAAGTCTACCTTTACAGGATAAAAGCAAAGTTACGATTGCCTGCATGCAAACTCTTTCATCACTGCCTGCAATTATAATATTCCCATGCTCTCATTTCCACTAACACCTTACCCTTATTTTCACTCGGTTTACTTTCACACCCCCATTAGATTATGCATTTTGTAAACTAAAGCCGCACATTCCAAAACAGTTCTTTTCTCAAAGATTCACAACCGCACGTAGGGCCCTGTTTACATTTACATTTGTGGACTTTCTTGCCTGTTTTCCCTACATATTCTCCTGCATTTCTTTTCCTCTTCATGTTCCTGTCTAACAATACACTTGACTTTTTCCTTCGAAGATTTTCCACTGTTTTTTTCTTTTCATTATTTTCCTAATGTTTGATACTCAAGACATCTATCACTTTCACCCTGAATGGTAGCCGTATTTGATGTAATCGAGATACTGGCCTCTCATTGGCTGCTTCAGGTTGGACCAATGTTGTTCTCAAAGAGTTTTATTTGAGGAAGTAAATTAGTGGCTTCTGAACAATATATATGTGATTTTAGTCTAACCTACATGTTAGGAAGATAGTTCACCTCTCCTTTGGAGAGGGTTGAACCTCTGAGTTGACCCCCTCAATTTTTCCTGAGTGCTACATGTGAAGTTGTTGTTGTTGTTGCACTTCTCTCTCATTCATTCTTCAAATTATTTGTGTGATATTTAAAAATTGACTGGTGTCAAAGATAAAGTTTCCTGCTCCAAATTCGAAAAAAGACAAACACTTTTCAGTTTTTAAAATGAAGCTGTAGCTACAATTTATACAGAGTGGAGTCGCGCTTTTTACGGCTTTGGAGTCAAGTTCTGCAGTCAGGAGGCTAGCGTGTTCAAACCCACCCGTGGCTGTCCTGAGAATGGCAAATGCTCGGATTGTTTCTGTTCATAGGCCACAGCCGAATACTACTTGTTCCCCAGTTTCACTCGCCATCATTTCATCTTCATTGGCTCTTCATCTGAGATGAGGAAGGGCATCTGACCAGAATAGCACCTCACCTCGTCCCCGACCCGTATCGGAATAGGACTATGGGATAGACATGCACACACCCACTTACCCACCGAACCTTTATATTTCCTGAGTTCCATCATTTGTTGCTCAACCTGTGTTAACTATAACAATTCACTTTTGATGAGCCCAAATATTACACATGACAGACGGCAAAATAATCATGAGATGGCCATTTATATTGCAGAAAATAGTAATTACTTGTGTTACCGTTATATTTTTTTTCTCCTTGCAGACCTTAGGGTGTCGACCTATCGCTAGCCTGGATCACTTTCTACCTGAACATCTTGCGTCTGCAGAGCTTGTTGAAGAAGTTCAAGCAGGAGGTAGCAAATATGTGAAGGTATGTAGAAATCCAAATATACTTATCCTGGAGGAGTGCTATGCATCACAAACCACTCTTCTGAGTGTGCATTGGCAGCATTATAAAGTTGATTAACAGTCTGGAGAAATATAATGAGCAAGTCCTTTTTCAAGTTACCTGAGCAAAACTGCAGTCTGTACTCACTATCTAGTGGTTGCTGTTGAAACTGTCTGTAGTAAATTTCTCTCGGATAAGTCCCTCTCGTACCTACTACAGTGACTATTAATATAGTTTGGCCAAGTCTGCGTGGCCGCCACATTCCTCACTCCAACAATTGATTGTATCGCATGGTTGGGACAAAAGAGCAAAGAAAGTGTGAATTAATTAAAAAGAAACGCAGTAAATCTCATAATTATAACTTCTACGACGTATTTCTTACTTGGCAAAACATGAAAATGATTACACTAGTTCTCTATTAGGTTGGCAGCGTGTTTACACAGATTGCATGAGCTTATATCTGATTCTGCTTTACGCTACATACAGTACATACATGTGTCACAAAAAAATGTTTTATTTACGATAGGTGACACTGATAGTTCAAAAGTTATTCCAGCCAGATAGCTCTGAACGGAAAGCAGTCTCTTGGACATCTTAACTGTAGAAACACTATCGACCTTCGAGATCTGCCCGTCTTGGAAGCTTCTTCATTCTTGGTCTACTGCCAGCCGCCATGGTAGTCAGTTTTGGGAGGTGCTGTGTTAACATGACATCTGTGCCCACACTGATGGACTTATGCATTCTTTGTGTTTGCTTGTTTACCTTCCATATCTGATAATGGGTGACCCTGGTCCGTTTCAGGTGAATACGATCCAACTTTTGATGAAAATGTTTTGAAAATTATCGATGTATCCGACTTGGGCATTTGATTTAGACGATGGTGATTTCATACATACCAAACATGACTCATACCCCTGTCTCTTGCACGACAGTGAAAGTGCATAGGAGATAGCTAAAGGAGAATCGGAAACCGAAAATAATGAGGAACATCATAGAAAATATTTTTTGGCAGAAATAGATTCAAGATTATAAGAATTCTAGCTCTCAATATTATAAAGATTCCAGTACTTTGCTCTGATCGAAGATGACATACTGAAGTCCTCCCACTCATTGCTTAGTTACATTTTAAGTGATGTCATGCTGAATGAAATACTTGTGTGGACAAAGAAAAGCTGGAAAACATTGGGAGAAAATATTCGTAGACTGAAAGGACGGACCTGAAACCTACATTATGTGAAACGAAGAGCTTTCTTGGACTTGTCATCCACACTGCAGCACTCAAGTTATGTAACGGAGACATTCACTCTCTCTTCCCTTCAGGCGGAACAAGTCTTGATAATTTCCATAGGCATGTCATAAGCAAGGCCTACTGTAATTCTTAACTATCTGAGATTTGATCATCCTGATGTCAGGGAGTTAAGATTCCTGATCCAGCTGCTGCTATAAGGAACATTTTTCAGAAATTCAATGAAAATTTGCAGAGTTCCTATACTCTAGGGGCTAAGACTACTGTGGGTAAAATGCTAATCGCATTTAGAAGGTGCCGAAAATTAAAAAAATATAATTGAAGGTACATTGTCTCGCCAATTGAAGGACTAATTATGTGCTCAACACTTATATTTACTGTGGGAATGATACTGATGGAGCAGGACTTTCCCAAGTATGCTGTTCTTATTGAGGCTGTCCTGAGGCATGCAAGGCAACAGCAGGTAGAGTTCAGTTCTTATAAGTTTCAACTTGATGTTTGCGCGCTGCCTCTTGGCGGAGGGTAAGTGAATTACTGCCAATCATAGGCAGCCGATTGCTCCGATAGAGCACGTTAGGTTCCAGTCCCGGTTAGCAGTGTTGTCGATATGTTGTTTACTGTAACCACTTGCTATCAGCTGCGTGATGTATTGTGCTCAGTTCTTTTGGCGGTCTTTGTGCTATGTTGTTCATTTATATTTCGTAGTGTAAAGTTTATAGATTTATTGTTTAGTATTTTTTAATAGTATAGCGCATTATATTGTAATAAATAGTGTGTAACAAGGTACAGTAATGATCTAGTTTATATAGTAACTTAGTTTAATATTTCAGTCTGTAGTTATATAGTAGGTTAATTTTAGGTCTGTGTGTGAATTTCACATTGTCATGTCGATGCCTACGTCTAAGGATGAAGCTCCCAAGAGAAGAAAGCCATTCGGACGCTGTACTCCACTAAGGAGTCAGGCCCGGGTAATTGTTTGCAATTGCCATTTTAACGCCATAGAACTGATTTGGGCCCAAGTGAAGGATTATGTAGCTGAGAATTACAGACTCTTTACAGTTTCGGAAATTGAGACTTATTTTCGAAGTTGTAGGCCGTACAAGTGCGGAGGACTGGAGCAACGTTGTGAGACACGTACAATCTGAGATGATTAAAGTTTGGAGGAAAGAAATTGGTATTTTGAAATTTCATGATCCGTATTGAAGTGGGATTACAATAATATGTGTTAATAGGGGTCCTCCCATTCAATACAAAGGCATTTATTAATGTGTGTGTTTTAAAGTTGTTTTAAATTTGTATTATGTTTGCCTGATTTGATTCGTTGGCTGATGATGGCACAAGTTTAGTGCCAAAACTAGTACCTCATGTGAACGTGTGATTAATTCACATTAATAAATGCCTTTGTATTGAATAGGAGGACCCCTATTAATTTCAATTATTGGGAGAAAGAAAGTCTCACAGACGATTATGTTGAAGACTTTATCTCTTTAGGGTCAGTTAAAATTGAAATAATTGATAAATAGATTCAACCTATTCAATACAAAAGAATAAGAAATGTAGTATTACATTCCCATTTAATAATAAGTAGAAATGGTACCAGTTTCGACTCTAGTCCAGGTCATTGTCAGCCGATTAAAACATGAAAAACAATGCATAGGAAAAGGAAAAGATTAAGTACACTCCGGATCAGTAGAAGAGGCGATATAAATGAACGGGGGGTAGACACTGTGAAACTCGGAAGAAGTAAAATGCAAGTCACTCAAAAGAAAACAGTGCGCAATTCTCTGAGCGGCAGCATGGCACACGCAGCGCTAGGCAAAGTCCCACAATGTTTACGAATAGCGGAGAACGGTTAAATGAGCCAGTTTTTAAACACTGTCAGGCACAAAGTCACATCACAATCGAACACATACGAAGATCCATAATCGTGCAGGAGTTGAAGACGAGTAGATCCATGGAAGCAACTTGACAGCTCCCAGTGATCAGCGCGACACATTCAAAATTAGGCATTGTGGTTTCAAACGTCGAAGTAAAATGGAGAACAGCTTGAAGATCCAGTCATTTTCCTCGGTCTCGGGAAAGTAAGTATATAGATAAATATAATACAATTCAATATAATTGGATAAGTAATTGTGCTCCTATAGAATATTTAGAACAGTTTACATGAAAAAACAATTGTGAAGAGAAAAATATACCGGAAACAAATTAAAACGTATATGCACAGTGCGCAATTTTTTAAAACTTAAAAAATTCAGGTCTTGATTGAAGTAGTCAAAATCGGCGCAAGGCAGGAGTTGAGTATGAATGAGAAGAACCGAAATGAAGGTGGAATTGATTTTTTTTATAAAGAAAAGATAGAATAAATTAATAGAGGAAGAGGACTAGTGGAATAAGATGAGAATAAAAGAAATTGAAATTAAATGGTGTTGAGGAAGTAAGATTCTTCGCACCCTCAAGCACATAAACGCGCTACTTAACACAGCTTAATTTTTCGTGCCTCAACACCCCTATGTCTAAAAAAGATTTAAATAATGAATTGAACACTATCCGTAACCTCGCTAAATTCAATGGCTTTAACAACTCCTTCATAAACCGCATCATCAACAAATTCAAACACCGTCCTAAAACCACTTTATCTAAAGACATGACATAAAACAAACTGCATTTTCCACTTTCACTTTCACTCAAGAAGCTTATAAAATAACTAATATTTTTTAAAAACACAACATGAAAATTACTTTTAGAACTAACAATAGAAATGTAAATATTTTACACAACTCTAAATCGCTAAATAAATCTAATGCTTTTTCTAAATCTGGAGTGTACAGATTCAAATGTAACAACTGCAACTCCTCCTACATCGGACAAACTGGCCGCAACTTCAATATCAGATACTCCGAACGTATCAATGCCATTAAATACAATAAATTCTCCACCATAGGACAACACATAAGACTCCAAGCATAGTTTCACCAATATTGAAAAAGACAGGAAAATACTTAAAATCATAAACAAAGGCCCCCTCTTAAACACTACTGAAAATTGCTTTATTCACCTTCATCAACACTTCAACCCTAATTTCAATTTAAACGACATTTCTGAAAAACCCAATATCCTTTTCGACTTCCTAATTCTTCTTCTCGAAAATTCTAAATTTCAAAACCCCAATTCTATTTTCCATGCCTTACAAAGTTCCTACCCACATTTTCTACCTCCAATAACCCACCCTCCTAACCCACCCTAAACTACCCCTCCTTCATCTATCTCCCTATCTTATCCTTTCTCAACACCATTTAATTTCAATTTCTTTTATTATCTTATTCCACTATTCCTCTTCCTCTCTTCTTCTTCTTCTTCTTCTTTTATGACCACATAGGATCACTTTAGTCAGTCCGTCGTTCAGGTCTCTTTGAAGGGATTGTTTGGGCTTTGCGGTCCTCCCAGTACTTCTTCAGACGCTCCGATCTTCGTGCCCTTTCCTCAGTTGAAAATGTGCGTGTTGTTGGTTTGTTTTGTGTAAGGGTAAAGCGGAGGTTTGTATTCTTGAGTTTTGTATTCAATTTTATCTTATTTTTGGTGTCTTCTGTTGTAAGGCCTATTTCCTTCAGATCCTCTCTTACTTCTCTGATACATTTACATCCTGTTGTGGTATTTTTTGAGACGAGATTGTGTTGTACTAGTTGTTTCAGAAGTCTCGAGTCCTGCATCCTCATGATATGTCCAAAGAATCCCAGTCTCCTCTTACGCATAGTATCTGTAATGGGTTCTAGCTCTTTGTACACGACTTTGTTAGGTATTAACCGCCACTGTCCATCTTTCTGATATTTTTTGTTGATACAGGTTCTTCCAATCCTCCTTTCAATTTTCTGAAGTCTGTCAGTCTTTGATTGTTTATTCAGGTAAAAGAGTGTTTCTGCTGCATATGTAGCTTCCGGTTTTATAACTGTGTTGTAGTGTTTTATTTTTGTATTTATTGATAGACATTTCTTTTTGTAGATATCCCATGTTAATTTTTGTGCTTTAGCTAATCTATTTGTTCTTACTTGGATTGAGAGTTTTTCATTTAAGTTATGTGTTATTACTTCTCCAAGATATTTAAACTGAGTTACTATTTTGATTTTATTACCATTTATGGTGACTTCTTTTAGCTGTGTTGGTTTTTGGGGCATAATTTCTGTTTTTTCAAATGATATTTTGAGGCCAATTTTATTTGCAATGTTTTGAAGTTCTGATATCTGGGTTTTTGCTTCTTTTATGTCCACTGCTAGTAATGCTAAATCGTCAGCAAAACCCAGGCAATTTGTTTTGATTTTTCGGCCAATCTTTATTTTGGGGGGACATTTTCTAAACCATTCCCTCATTACCATTTCTAGAGCACAGTTAAATAATAGTGGTGAGAGCCCATCTCCCTGCCGTAGTCCAGTTTTAATTTCAAATGTCTCTGATGTTTCACCCCTAAACTTCACTTTTGACTTGGTATTGGTGAGAGTCAATTTTATCATGTTTATTAATTTGGGGTGTAGTCCAAGGTGTCTTAAAATTTTAAACAGAGATTCTCTATGGATGCAATCATAAGCTTTCTTGAAATCTACAAATGTTACCACCATATCTCTGTTTCTTCTCCTGTTATAGTCCATTATCAACTTCAGACTCATGATCTGATCAGGACAGCTCCTCCAGGGTCTGAAACCTCCTTGATATTCTCCTAGTTCTTTCTCAAGTTGTAAACTTATCCTATTAAGGATATTAATTTATTAATTTATTCTATCTTTTCTTTATAAAAAAAATCAATTCCACCTTCATTTCGGTTCTTCTCATTCGTACTCAACTCCTGCCTTGCGCCGATTTTGACTACTTCAATCAGGACCTGAATTTTTTAAGTTTTAAAAAATTGCACACAGTGCATATACGTTTTAATTTGTTTCCAGTATTGCGCTCTTTACTATATATTTTTCTCTTCACAATTGTTTTTTCACGTAAACTGTTCTAAGTATTCTATAGGAGCACAATTACTTATCCAATTACATTGAATTGTAATATATTTCTTTATATACTTACTTTCCCGAGACCGAGAAAAATGACTGGATCTTCAAGCTATTCTTCATTTTACTTTGGTGTTTGAAACCACAGTGCCTGATATTGAATGTGTCGCGCTGATCACCGGGAGCTGTCAAGTTGCTTCAATGGATCTACTCGTCTTCAACTCCTGCACGATTATGGATCTTCATATGTGTTCGATTGTGATGTGACTTTGTGCCTCACATTGTTTAAAACTGGCTCATTTAACCGCTCTCCGCTATTCGTAAACGTTGTGGGACTTTGGCTAGCGCTGCGTGTGCCATGCTGCCGCTCAAAGAATTGCGCACTGTTTTCATTTGAGTGACTTGCATTCTACTTCTTCTGAGTTTTACAGTGTCTACCCCCCGTTCATTTATATCGCCTCTTCTACTGATCCGGAGTGTACTTAATCTTTTCCTTTTCCTATGCATTGTTTTTCATGTTTTAATCGGCTGACAATGACCTGGACTAGGGTCGAAACTGGTACCATTTCTACTTATTATTAAATGTGAATGTAATTTACTAAATTTCTCATTCTTTTGTATTGAATAGGTTGAATCTATTTATCAATTAGTTCAATTTTAACTGTAATATTCTTCAATACGGAACAATGAAATTTTTATCTTTGTGGTCAGGCGAGAGTGAAACCTCAAGACTGACAATGCCGATAGTGACTGAGAAATGAGTAGGATTATTTCTTTCCTTAGGGGAAATTGAATCTAACAGCAACAAGAGCACTTCTACATAGTGAGTAGAAATTTAATTTAATTTTCTCGCGTTTTATCTGTTCGAGCATTGACATTTTTATCTTGTATGTAGCCTTATCCTAAATGTGTTGTGTATTGTTGTTCATTACGTATATTGCTACAAGGAAGAATTGATTATGGACATATTCTAGTATATACATTTCCGTTCGTGTTCTGTATCGTAAATCGGCTGTTTGTATTCATAGCAGTTTGGCACTGTCGTCTGACTTCCGGTTAACTGTGAAGTCGAAAGTCAGAAAAATGGAGCTGTAGTAACTGAAACATTAAAACTGGTATGTTTAAAATTGAACGTGCGGATGTGCTGCGGAAGAATGGCTTGACCGTAGTGAGGACCATGAAACAAGAACTGAAAGGAAATTTCTGCATCTTTCTTGCTGGTGGAGAAACGTGAAGTTGGAACGTTTTATGCATTCCCCAAATACATTATGCTACTTTCCTAGGTACCTGAAAAGGGAAAAGCAGTGATTACCATATCAACAATGCAGGACTCCAGAGAAGACTATGTGCAAACAGGAAAATCTGAAATTATAGTGCACTGTATTAACACAGACAGTGGTGTTGATATTGTAGATGAAAAGAGCAGCAAATACTGTTCACTCGACGTACATAGCACCAGCCTGTAGCTGTGTCGTAAACAGACCTTCAAGGAGAGAATTGTGCCTACCAAGTCGTGCAAAACAACTGATTGAACCTTCACTGCAACAAAGAGTAATTAGCAAACGCCTTCCACGAGAACTGTGACTGTCTATCGTTAGTTCTGGGAGCCAAACTACATCTCTGTGACCAGGAGTACAAAGTGCCGAGGGATGGAAGGCATGTCAACTCGTCCACCAAAGAAAGAGGAGCTAATTGTGTCGCAAGTGCAAGTTCCAGTTTGTTTGGAACGTTCAAGTAAGATGTGTCAACAGTACTTGTTAGGTGTGTGCAGTGCGTGTAAGGCGATGCTGAGTAGTGCAGACTTCTAGTGTATAATTTACTGTAGAGAACACTTATAAATTTTAACATCGGTGAGTCCTGTCGTCATCATCATCATCATTTCCCTTTATCCAGCTGTAGCCGGGTAGGGGCAAATATGGTTCCTCTCCACTTTCTTCGGTCTTTCCACCACTCCTCCTCCAACACTGTGTCCCAGTCCAGCTTTTTTTTCTATAATGCTGCGTTGGATGGTATCCTTCCATCTCAATCGTGGTCGTCCACGGCCTCTCCTTCCTTGGATTTGCATTTCCATCACCTTTTTTGGCATTCTTTCGTCGCTCATTCGCTTTATGTGCCCAAACCATCTTAGTCGGCTCTTCTCTATTGTATCATTCATTTTTTCCACTCCAATTTCTTCCCGGATTTTCTCATTCCTTATTTTCTCTCTTCTACTCTTCTGTATCATACTCTTCAAGAATTTCATTTCGGCCGCCTGTATTCGACTCTCATCCTTCTTTGTCATTGTCCAAGTTTCTGCTCCGTAAGTTGTTATGGGTACGTAATACATCTTGTACATAGTATCCTTTGCTTCCATTGGCACATCTTTGTCCCATAACATATTTCTTACACTGTGATAGAAACAACTTCCAGCTTGAATCCTTTTACTAATCTCAGCATCCAGTCGGGCATTCTCCATTAATTCACTTCCCAGGTATTTAAACGTTTCCACTACTTCCAGGTGCTTGTCTGCAAGTCTAATCTGACCTTTCCCTTCTTTCTCCCCTCTAGTCATAACAAGAGTTTTACTCTCTTCTACACTTATTTTCAATCCACATTCTTCAATCTTCCCATTCACCGCATTCAACTGTTCTTGAACCTTCCTGTCGTCTTCTCCCCAAATCACAATATCATCTGCAAATATCATGTTCATTTCTCTTCCTCCATATGCTGCTTTTGCTGTTCTCATGATGTCATCTATGACTATTGTAAACAGGATTGGTGATAGAACACTTCCCTGTCTCAGCCCACTAGTTATTTTGAACCAACTTGCCCTGCCAACTTGTGTTTGCACGCAACTAAAACATTCCTTATACAATGCCATGATCATTTTTATTAATCCCTGTCCAATTCCTTTTTGCACCAGACTGTCCCAAACTTTCGTCCTAGGGACACTGTCATATGCCTTTTCAATATCAATGAATGTCATCACCATATCATTCCCGTACTCCCAATGCTTATCCATTAGTTGTCTCATAATGAAAATGGGTTCTATTGTTGACCTTCCACTTCTGAAACCAAACTGATTTTCCTGTATCTGCTTCTCAACCCTCAACCTTATTCTACTTTCCAGTATCCTTTGCATTATCTTAACAACATGGGATATTAGAGTAATTCCCCTGTAGTTCTTCAAAACTTTCTTATCACCTTTCTTGAAAATTGGGATGATTATTCCTTTTTGCCAATCCTCAGGGACCTCCTTATTCTCCCAGACATTCCTGAGAACCCGATATGTCCACTGCAGGCCTACAGCTCCAGCTGCCTTTATCATCTCCACTGAAATTTCATCTATTCCAGCATTTTTTCCATTCTTCATCTTTCTTACTGCCATTTCAATTTCATTCATTGTAATTTCTTTATCCATTTCTTCGTCAACTAATTGCCTTTCCTGGTCGTCCATTGAATGACTGTCATCCGTTCTTATGTTCAGCAGCTTCTGAAAATATTCTCTCCATCTATTTCTTATTTCTTCTGGCTTTGTTAAAATTATGCCACCTTCATCCTTCACAAATCTGGTGTTTACTTGATCTCTCTTTTTGTTTCTTAAGATACCATACAGTAATTTCTTGCTGCCCTGTGTATCATCTCTCAATTTCTGTGTAAATAAGGCCCAGCTTTTCCTCTTTTCTTCCTCCACTACTTTCTTGGCAAATTCTTTGCCTCCACATATTTTCTTCTACTTTCTTCAGTCTTAGATGTTTTCCATGCTTTCCATACCATTTTCTTTTCCTTCACTTTAATCTTTACCCTATCATTCCACCAGCGTGTTTCTTTGTCTTTCACATTTCCTGATGTTCTACCACACACCTTTTCTGCACATCCAACCAGTGCTTCCTTAAATCTTTTCCATTCCTCTTCAACATTCCCCACCTCTGTCCTGGGTACCAAGGGTATTATTTCCCTTTGAAATTCTTCTTGTATGCTTTTCTCCTTCAACTTCCATACTTTAATTCTTTTCTCTCTTCTTAATTGGGGTTTTTCAATCTTTCCAACTTTAAATTTTCCTATCACAACTCTATGATCTCCACCAAAGGCTTCTTCAGGCATGGCTGTTACATCTACAAGGTTCTTCCGGTGTTCTTTCTCTATGATTATATAATCAATCGTGGTCTTTGTTCGTCTGTCTCCCCAGCCATACCTTGTAATCTTCTGACTGTTCTTCTTCCTAAACCAGGTGTTTCCAACAATCATTTGATTCCTCATGCAAAAATCCACCAACAACTCGCCTTCTGGATTTACATTTCCATATCCAAAGGGCCCTACAACATCTTCCTTTCCTTGTCTTTCCATTCCAACTTGTGCATTTAGATCTCCCATCAATAGTACTTCCTTATCTTCTATCTCTCTCTCTCCACTTCCTCTAAGAAGTCCTCTAGATGTTCATCTATGCAACCAGTTTGTGGGGCATACAACTGAAATAGATCTTTCACACCATTTTCAAACTGGAGTCTCATCATCATCATCCTATCACTGACGTACTTTGTATATTCCAGATATACTTGGATTTCTCTTCTAAGTATGATGGCCACTCCATTTTTTGCTTCAGGTCCTCCGCTGTAATACAGCCTGTATCCTTCTCTCAGAGGGATCTCCCCTATACCCCTCTTCTTGGTCTCGCACAGTCCAAGTATGGCTATATCTTTTTCTATCATGAAGTCAACCAGTTCTTCTGTCTTTCCCGTCAGTGTCAGTACATTAACCGTTGCAATTTTGATGTAGTTTGGTGCTGGTTGCCCATTTTTCACAGTTCCCCCAGCACCTGAAGAGCTGCGCGTCGCTTTTAGCAGCTGACGCCCTAACCTTTTCCGAGGCACCATATCTGCTTTGTCCATATAGGCTATTGTTACGATGGGCTCGCCACACCCAAAGGCATTTTATACCTTCTGCCAGGTTCAAAATTAGACCGCCCCTAACATGGAGACAGATGCCTTTCGTAGCTGCTCCTCTGGAGTACAGACGCTACGGGTATGCCCCTTCCGCCATCTCCGCTGTACCGAAGTCCACCTTCTCCGCCGTAGATGCCGTTGAGGTCTTCACTCGTAACCCTGAGCTGGGACCCATACCAGATGTTACACACCGGGTCAGTGTGCTCTGGGACTCACATAGGCAGGGGCGCCACTCCCTGGGTAGGGCTGCCTCCGAAGAGGGTCCCTACCTGCTACCTGAGTCCTGTATAACATTAAATTACAATATTCAAGTTTTCAGGCAGGGACTGACTTTAGTTTCTTTGATTTGTGTCTGTGTGTGCAAATTTCGGTGTGAACTTTGAGTGTAACGTGAACAAGATTACCTTCACAGTGGTGAAACTACATTTTGCACTATGATTTATTAAGGAATAAATGTGTAGTACAAAACACAAAAATTACTGTTAAGTGATTTTTATGTATTTTACAACAATTCTGAACGCGGTCCACAGGACCTTGCAACTGTAGTTGTGTGCGAGGTGATGACATGAATGTTTCACAGAGATTGAAATAGGTCAGCCTATTTTTTATTGCGCAAGTATTTCTGATGTTAATTTGTTCAGTATGTGCTGTGTAATACAGTGAGACAGGTGACTTAAAAACACGGTGAGCAGATGGATTTTGCTCTTATGGGTTTAGTTATTGTGCATTATTCTCTATCTGCTGAAACTTTGTTAGACTCTTTCCCGGCACAACAGGGGTGAAATGTTTGTAGTCGTGGCAAATGAAAGCTCTCGCGAAACAACTGGCATCCACGAGAACTGTGATTTTCTATCGGAGTTGTGGGAGCTGAAGTACATCTCTGAAGACCTAGACCAGGAGAACAAACTGCTGAGGAATGAAAGGAAGACATGTTGAATTTGTCCACGAGAATAGTAGAAGAGGAAGACACGTTACTTTTGTCACAAGTGCAAATTCTCCCAGAAGTATTAAGTGCCCAATGTCATTAACTACACACTGAGTCAGAAATCGTCGGCTTACTTCTAAAATCACGTAGTGAACCCTTGAACTTACCATTCCATCGTTGGTCGGCCACAGCTGCTGCAGTAGAGCAATATCGAACTCTTAAATCGTGGGGTCGTAGCGGGAATATTTCGGTCACGATCTTAACCAAACGATGGAGTTCAGAAGAGAGCCTAACTACTTGAAATGAGGAGCAAATATGTGCTTACTAACTTTTATTGAGCCAATAAAATGCAAAAATTTATTTGTATAAAATCATTAATCAAGAAAAAAATTAATCCTTTAATGTTTCAAACGCAGTCGCATTGCATGGCGTTAATTTTATTAGTTATAGTATCGAAGAATTTTCTTCGGAGAAAAGTAAAAATATCACAGATTAGTGGACAGCGAAAACAAGAAAAATGAAAAGAGAACCTGAAAATCGGGCACCTATTGATCCAAACGATAACTGAGGATTAATCCACACGATCTGTGGAAACTCTGACCTTCAACAAGTAGAATTCCAGATTTACTTTTAACTAAGGTTATCCACCAGTCAAATACCCTGTAGGATATGGGGACACCCGCCAAATGGACCCTCAGTCGAACCAAATTGACTATCAGTTGCTTTGGATAGGTTGCGAAATACTACTGGAAAGCATGGTGTTCACTACAAGTTAACAGCAGCATTCATAATTGAAAATAAAATTCCACCATGTATTGTCATCTCGCGACACCCTTAAGTTATAGAATAATCCCGATACTGAAACGTGCATCACCCAAACAGCTGTTCAGAAGGAACCAACAACAACTTGATCCGAGAGGATCTTGCGTTACGTCGTTCTGAAGGAACAAAAGTGCGAAATGCAGGAAACACTTATTCATCATTAAACGTAAGAAACTTCATCTTATTTTCTGTATTGAACTGAGATCACAATTTAAAGTCTATCAAGTTCCACCTTTTCAATACTAATACAATGTTGTTGGATGATATTTACAACATTATTTATTATTACAGTACATGTTTCGGTGCTCTATTAAGTCACCATCATCAGCTGATTTAGAAAATGTGAAAAAACTTGGCGATATAAATATTAAACAATATATTGTCATAATTAATTCATACATATACATATTTACAGCAGAATATTTATTGATTAAATCCTAAACATCTATTATGTTATATTACAAATAAAATGAACATTTTTAACATCAAATAGACTACATGCAATTTTAATTCCTCAATTTTAAGTGTGCATTCTAATTAGACAGCACGAGAGCATAGGATTTCAGACATTAAAGAATGTTCAAGACAAATCATCAACCAGATGAAAAAAAATAATTTTTTTTTTTGTATTATGACTTACAAGAATTTTCTTGTTACATATTAGGGAAATTTAATATAACATAATAGATGTTTAGGATTTAATCAATAAATATTCTGTTGTAAATATGTATATGTATGAATTAATTATGACAATATTTTGTTTAATATTTAATATTTATATCGCCAAGTTTTTTCACATTTTCTAAATCAGCTGATGATGGTGACTTAATAGAGCACCGAAACATGTACTGTAATAATAAATGTTGTAAATATCATCCGACAACATTGTATTAGTATTGAAAAGGTGGAACTTGATAGACTTTAAATTATTGTCACTTATTCATCACGCGTTTAGAAGAAATGCCAAACACTGTAGTTAAATAAAAAGTGGTAAATCACTTGAAAAATATTCTCATGAAATCAACTGTCAAGTTATAAATGGTTACGTTAAGTTGAATAAAATTATAAGTCCACATTGTAAAATAAAATCAAACATCTAGGAATTCTTTCCTTTACAACGATGACTACCATTACAGATCCAACTATTTATTGTTTGTCCCATCAAACTAACTACAAAGTTATTGATCGACCACAATCAAATATTACAAAAATGAAAGAACGACAAAAATTGAAAATAAAATATATTCCCGGCTGACGAATCAAACCCGCATTCGTAACTCAAGTCTCACATAAATTAGCTAAGTGTCAACATGCACACTAACAAACCAATTGGACGTCTGAACGACCAAAACAATTAAGTCCGTAATTAAAACAAAATACTGAACTTCAATTAACTCAAACGCACATGGCAAACCACAGTAAATGCTCAATCATCGTTAGTTCCATAATCTTAGGTAAACACCTTCCAGCTGGTAAGGGCTGTCGAAACATGGCCTCCATATTACTTAGCTAACCCTCTTCGCATTGCATACACTACTGCAGACACTACCATCGTCCAAGTCACTTCACAAGAACACCTAACCTAAGACTTGAATATATACAGCCAACACCCTAAACCTATCGTCGGGCCCACATAATGTCTACACACCCTAACACTAATCTCTATGTACATACACACACCTTCCTAAACCTATCATTGAGCATAAACTGGGACGTCTTATCGGTATACTCCTAGGATAACATGTGACGTCCTAAATCTATTGTCGAGCGGAAACTGCTTCCTCTAGAATGTCAGGCAAAAATCGTAACTTCAGACACACTCTTTGATATTTTAGCTGGAAACCTTGTCGAAACTATAACACACAATGAAACAAATCTTGCCACTGAATGAACGCTAGTCGGGGAAATGCAACTAAGTCCCCGTCTTGTTGATAAAACGTAAAATTGAAGATGAATAACGCGTGGCAAACAATCCACAACTCAAACACGATCTCGACATGCGCAATGAAGTTTGGAAAAATAATGACCTTCAACACACGTCTAACATTTCATGAATATCGCCAAAACAGTAATCATCACGACCGCAAAAATCCACAGTATAATTCTAGGGTGAGGCCCAAACTTCGCCTACCATCTCACTATTCCAAACATTCATATCCATAAACTATCCAGTGAAGCGAAAGTCAACAAATCTACTCAGCCAAACTATCGCTTTAATAACGTCCAATATCTCATCCCACAATGTTTCCAGTGTAATGATAATTATCGTCTCGTAATTTATGAAATTTACTTAGTGGAAATTTGTTAATACAGTCAAATAACACCAACCGTGTATTCAGAATGTTCTTCTACCCTTGAAGTTGCATTCTATAATATTCATTATGCTGACTTGACATAAATCATCACTTGAATTCAATTGCCAAGAGCTACAGTCTTCTACAGAAATTGTTTTTCACTGGGAGAAATCATAAGAAATAATTATGTGTGTCCCAGAGCACTCATTTCGAACCAACCTTCACCCGGTCAGCTCTTCCGGATTGTTAGCGGAATATCACTACAGCCTGCCCCGGGAATATCACATTTAATATACAGCCTGTCTCAAAAATTAATCTTCATCGCCTTTCACAGCTGCATCGCACATGAAATACAGGCTTCCTCTGTCTTCAACATCTATACAATTATTATCTTAACATATCATTCCGGCACAGTCGATTTCTTCATGTTTCAAAACTTTTCACCTCAATCCTCCCGTGACGAACAATTTTTATAAGAACCCGTTTCATTAATTGTTACTACAACTTTCGGACCTCAAGAATACAACAACACACCGTGATTTCCTATATCACCGACAACATGGTGTCACAAAAATTAACTTCCTACGGAAAAAACGTAACTTTATCAGACTTCACTGGATTTTGAGACGACGCAAATCTTGCTGAACATACCTGTTAAGAGATGTTAAGTGGCCATTTTTGTTCTGTACTTATCATCTCTTCAACACATACTACATGTACGTAACACGACCTAATACGTTGAAAGTCTGTTTTGTTTATTATTTCGACAAAGATTTTCTGAACTGGTACGATATTCTAAATTAAGGCATTCACCCCAATTACATTATCGTTGTCACCTTTCTAACTTTACTCAGTTTGAACATTATCTCAAAGAATATTAACACACTATTTAAACTTTGCATTTTATAGTTTCTCGATGTGAATTTTACTGCCCCGAAGAGTTTCACACGACGACCAGAAATGTAACACATTCGCCTGATCATTATTAAATATTAATTCGACACACGTATTGAAAATTTTATTGGGACAAACAAATTCTTAACTACAACATTGATAATAGACACAGACCTGTAATCTCCTTCTGGAGATTCCGGCCACATTTAGCCAGCTGCCCTTGTGTTTAGCCTTTCATGGCTACATTTGACATCATATTCTTATATATATATATATAACTAAAATTTTACACTCATTAGCGGTTAACACCGCAAATGACACAATTTCTTCGCGTTTTAACATGCAACGAGCACCCTTCTCAAATGGTGACTGCCACTGTTTTTTCAGGACCCTGCTTTAGTTCATGCTAATGCTGGCCAGGTGTTTCAAATAGATAACAAAAATCAGACCTCACGGCTAGCCTCCAGACTTCCCTTTGACAATATCAAACACACACAATTGTAATACGGACAGAAACTCGGCTACGTCTTTTAATCAGATATCTAAACCTTCACAGTTTTCATCGGCAGAAGCTCAGGAAAATTTCTATCACCTTCCATTTACACTACTGCTCTTTCATTTCAAATACACCCAATAATTGACATCTCGTTCTCTGTAGATAAGGTCTAATACCGTGGGTGCGGTTGAGGAAGCAAAGGAATAGTACAACAGTTGTACACATGACATGATTTTTGTTTGTGGTCATCAAGATACAATAGTACCCAACAACCAATGTTGTGTACATAAACGTTGTGTACCTATCGGATATGTTTGTTCACCTATTTAGATTAATTTGTTGAATACCTATTTGCCGACGGACGCCGCATTTGTTGCATCTGTGTTGTTCCCTGTAGTGATGTGATATCTGCAGCAAACGGCAAACATTGCTACGATACATAACGTGTTTTTCCTGCATGTCAGTTCCTTCGTGACAGTTAAAGTGTGCACATCGCTAGTATGGCTCCACGAGTGGAGATATCCATAGAAACACGTGCTGCAATTGTAGCACTTAGCCAAGCAGGTTTATCTCTTCGCCAAATTGCGAAACAGTGTAGGGAGTCTATAGGAGAGTGCAATACACCCTATACACCCTTCACCGCCAGAAGACAACAGGTAGCAATAAGGACATACCACAACCAGGACGACCTCGTAAAACAACTAAAAGTAATGATAAATATATCAAATTACCAGTAAGAGGAATAGATTCCAAACAGCGCCCCAAATTCATGCAGAATTGGTAAAAATGAATATGACGAAAATATACGTTGCAACAGTAAAAAGGAGACTGATTGAAGCCGGCTTGAAAGGATGTGTCATTGCAAGAAAACCCCTTCTAAGGCCCATAATTAAACAGAAGAGACATGAATGGGCTAGAAAACATCGTAATTGGACATCGGAAAAGTGGATGAAGGTGTTATTCACGGATGAATCGAAGTTCAAGATTTTTGGAACGAGGAGAATATTTGTTCGCCGATTTGTAGGGGAAAGGGTAGCCCAGCAGTGTGTTCTACCTACAGTTAAACACGGCGGAGGTTCTATTATGGTTTGGGGATGTTTTGCCGGAGATAGAGTTGGCGACATTATGAAAATAGAAGGATGTATGGATCAGAAGTAGTACCACCGCATACTTCAGTATCGTGCAATACCAAGTGGATTGCGCTTAATAGAGAAAGGGTTTACCTTACAACAAGATAATGACCCAAAACATCGGTCGGCATACTGTACGAACTACATTGCATCAAAGGAAAAACAGAAAGTACTGAAAGATATGGTATGGCCGTCTCAAAGGCCCGATTGTAATCCCATTGAAATGGTCTGGGATGAAGTGGACATGCATATCAGGGAAGTTAATATATCCAACAAGGAATATCTCTGGAATATTGTTAAGGATGTGTGGAATCGTATAGATTCACGATACCTACAGAAACTGATTGACTGCATGCCTCGAGCTTGTGAGGCAGTCATTAAATCCAAAGGAGGAGACTTTGATGAAAGTAAAATATAATGATTGTGATTGTATTATATGTGTAAGTTAATATAATTATCTTTTGTGAGAAATAATGTTTGATATTTGTTTTAAATCTCAAATAGCAGGGTGTATTGAAATTGAGCGGTAGTGTAATATTCTACTTGAACCATTGACACGAATATATAACAAGTTACTTTGAGAACAAAACCCTGCACTTTCTTGCAGGCGAGCAACGTGGGTTTCACCATCTAGACCATCAGACAATGTGTAAAATAGGTGGAGGGGGGTTTCTTATATACCCTCTGGGAGGGACGCCACCCTCTCCACGAGGCTCGGTTGTGCAATCTGCTAATTCCACATCCACTGGACCAATTTTCTTGAAATTTATTCCATAAATTCAGACAGACTTATAATTCATTATGGTGTTAATTTCATATTTTCCCATACTTGCAACGGGCGTAATGAATTATTTCTGACATGTAGTTTCGTGGTCTTTCTTCAGCAATCGGCCTGGATACGTGTCACATAAGATGCAGACTTTCCTCCAGGCTTAACTCTTACAGTGCCAAGGTGCCAATGCATCGGCACTTCCATTCTATACGAAAAATGCCAGGATGCCGATTCGATCGGCACCCTCGTATAAGTGGTGTAGTTATGCAGTAAGGCGCTATATTGCGTCACAAATCAAGTAGAAAGAAGGTAGAATGTTTGTAATTCCTTCTTATGTCATTAGATGGCACTGACATAGCTTCATTTTTGCTTGTTTACTCGTCGATTTTGAGTGTATGACCTGTGAGCGCTTGACGTCTGTGCTCCAACATGGCAGCCTCCTTGTTTATGTCCGCGTGTTGTGATTTGTTTTCAATAATTTTACGTTCTAATTGATGCATTTGAGTTACTTATCGTAATATGTTAAGTTTATTATTATTTCTACTGTATTTATAGTTAGTTAGCAATTTATTTAGATCGTAGTAAAGTTGTAAATAGTACATTCATCACAACAAGGCACGTCGTTATGTAGGCCTAATTGGGGAGAAGGAATTGGACTTTTGGGTTGCTTTGAAGATGTAAGCAACTCTAATTTTAGAGAAAGTGATGATTATGATGTTTTTGGGGTCTTCAGATAGCGCACCAGGGATGATGCTGTGCCATTGACTAATGGGCTTACAACATTTCGTGCAACGTCAGAGAGTTATAGTGACAGAGCTAATGAAAATGTCATTGACAGTGAATTAGATGATTATTGGACTGAAGGCATATTCCCTGAAAGTAATGTTGTCCATCCCCACCATTTTTATCAAATCCCAGTGCCAAAACATGTAGGCCTACCTCATCCTGATGCTCCATCCATAGAATATTTCAATCTGTTCTTTACACTTTCATTCCTGACACTATTAGTTGATTTGTATGTTGTTCTGATCTGAACTATTCTGTAGTAACAAATACTGCTATTAGACACAGTTCTCTCAAATGATTACTGTTAATCTCCCAAAATAAGTAAAATATCCAATCGTTGACAGGTTACACTGTTGGTGTCTTTCTCTCCACATGTTCAATGTTTTTGAAAATTAGTTTATAAATTGGTAAATAGACCTACATTAACAATATAAATTGGTATATATCATCCCAGATAAGAGTTAAGATGAAATATCTTCACTTAGTCACTTTGGATTTAGTGTAAAATGTGCTAATTAATTTTAAATTATGTTTTTCCTTTCTTTAAAAAAAAAAAATTTTGTGCACAATATTCCACAAAATGTTGTTTTTTTAAATGCAAGTCACATGTTTATATTCCTTGGAGTATATCAAGCTCACATACCCAATTTTACCTCCATATCTTTTAAAATGAGATGTAAATAGCAAATTTTATACCGTAATGGAAAATCCATTGAAACATGCTTGGCATTCTATGCATATGATGCCCTATTATGGGTCGGCATCCAAAGGGTTAACTGCATTTATATTTACCCTGGGGATTCTATCCGCACATACGGTTTGTTAATAATTTAGATCCTTTATTCCTGGATTTACCATGTCGCCAAAGTCTCTCGTTATGATCGATTTTTCAAAATCGATAAATTATTCATTATTCGGGGTCCATCGAAGTGTCCCGGCATTTCACGAGCTCGCGGCTCGCTTGTCACGATAAGTTCTTTTCCCACGAGAGAGCGAGGCTCTTGAAATAAAAACATGGCTACTCTCAAAAAGTTGTTTGTAGCTGAGATAAATATTTGGAATTATTTTTCACCGTAGAGTTATGGGTTCAGCAAGTCATTTTTAGCAAACGAGATGGAATTTTTAAAATAAATTTCACAGAAATTGCTCAATTGTTGTAATTTGAGTTTCCACATTGTTTAGCGTTAGTATCACTGTTGAAAAGTATAAATAAGCATTTCAAGTAAGTCTTCATTTGGGCTGTCTCTAATCATATTGTAGGTTATCATAAAAAGTATGGTAATCTTGAGGTATCAGGTGGTTCAGTTGCTGGAGATCCAGATATTTGTCCTTTATTTTTAAAGGTGCTCTGAAAAGATTTTTCACTGTCTCCAATGAGTAACTTTCCACTGCTCTTTCCTTGTCTTCGAGGAAGTTCGTCCCAGGCACATGAAAATAATAGCAGAAATTTACAATGGAGAAAATCTGAAACACTCATAAAATAATATTTGGTTAAACCATGGGAAATTGTTGAAAAAACTGAGGTAATTGAAGGAATAGGAGACCATAAGGCTGTAATAATGGATGTAGGACTCGTACCAAAAAGGCTTAATAAGAGGGTTACACAAGACAAGAAATTGTACAGAAAAACTAAAGTTGATGAATTTGGGACTTACCTTAAATCACAATTCAGTTGTTGGATAAGTGAAGGGAGTAACGTGGATACACTTTGGGCTAAATTTAAAGGAATTATTTGGGAAGGAGAGAAGAGATTTGTACCTGTTAAGAAGGGTAAAATGACCTCAGACCCTGTTTATTATACAAGGGAAACAAGAAAATTAAAAAGAAAATGTAGAATCGTAAACAGGAAAATCAAAGAGGGTAGGGAGAGTAGAGAAACTAGAAAACAGCTAATGAGGGAACTGAATAGAGTGAAAAAGGAAGCAAAAGAGAATTATATGAATGGCATACTTCAAGAGGGTAATGACCACAAAGGGAAATGGAAAAAGCTGTATTCATATATCAGGAATCAAAAAGGAAAAGGAGTCCAAATTCCTACAATGGTGGGAGAAGGGGGTGAACACTATTTAACAGATACTGAGAAAGCAAACCTATTTAGTAGGGAATTTAGAGATTCAGTAGATGATTGTCAAGTTGGAAACCGAAACAGAAAATACAGAGGAGACACACAAAGGGAAACAAGAAGCTTCTCATTCACAAATGAAGATATATTCAGAGAAATCCAACTGCTTCAGCAAGAAAAGCAGCACGAAGTGATCAAATTACTGGGGAGGTATTAAAGACAATGGGGTGGTACATAGTGCCTTATTTAAAATTTCTCTTTGACTATGTCATAAATAATAGTGTAATACCAAAGGAATGGAAGGAATCTATAATAATACCAATTTATAAAGGAAAGGGTATAAAAGGAAACCAGAGAACTACAGACCAATCAGCCTGACCAGAATAGTTTGTAAAATTCTGGAGAGTTTAATATCGGAGTACATCAGAGGGATATGTGATGATAAAAATTGGTTCATGAGGAGCCAGTATGGATTTAGAAAGAAATTTTCTTGTGAGGCACAACTGGTGGGTTTTCAGCAGGACATATCAGATCAGTTGGATTCAGGAGGTCAGTTAGATTGCATAGCCATAGATCTTTCCAAAGCCTTCGATAGAGTGGAACATGGAATATTATTAAAGAAATTGGAGGGAATAGGATTGGACGTAAGGGTTACACGTTGGATAAAAGCATTTCTAAATTCAAGGGTTCAGAAAGTCAAAGTAGGAAATAATGTATCGCAGGAAGAGAAAGTTTGGAAGGGAATTGCACAGGGTAGTATAATCGGTCCGTTACTTTTCTTAATATACGCAAATGATTTAGGGAACAATATAACATCAAAAATAAGATTGTATGCAGATGACATAATTGTTTATAGAGAAATAAACAACATTGAGGATTGTTCAGAATTACAAAGGGACCTTGAAAGTATCCAACAATGGGTTGAAGAAAATAATATGAAGATTAATGGAGGCAAATCAACTGTTACAACTTTTACAAACAGGAGCTTTAAAACTGAATTTGAATATACTTTGGATGAGGTAGTTATCCCAAAAGATGGCAAGTGCAAATACTTAGGTGTGAGATTTGAAAGTAATTTGCACTGGAAGGGTCATATTGATGACATTGTTGGGAAAGCATACAGATCATTACATGTCATAATGAGGCTGCTTAAAGGATGCAACAAAGAATTAAAAGAAAAAAGTTACTTGAGTATGGTTCGTCCATTATTGGAATATGCAAACAGTGTTTGGGATCCTCACCAAGAATACCTAATAAAAGAAATTGATAGTGTGCAGAGGAAAGCAGCAAGATTTGTAACAGGGGATTTCAGGAGAAAGAGTAGTGTATCAGAAATGTTAAAGGAACTTGGGTGGGAAACTTTAAGTAAGAGAAGGGAGAAAACTAGACTTACAGGATTATATAGAGCCTATACAGGAGAAGAAGCATGGGGAGATATCCGTGAGAGGCTTCAGTTGGAAAATAATTATATCGGCAGGACTGACCACAAATATAAAATTAGAAGGAATTTTAGCAGAAGCGATTGGGGTAAATTTTCATTCATTGGGAAGGGTGTGAAGGAGTGGAACAGTTTACCAGGGGTAGTGTTTGATCCTTTTCCAAAATCTGTACAGATATTCAAGAAGAGAATAAACAGCAACAGAGAAAATAAATGAAGTGTTAGAGGGTGCAGGTTATTGTAAATAAAAAAATGTGTGTGAATAAATTAATTCCATCCCCTGGTCTAAGGAGTTTGGACAGCCAAAGTTGGGGACTGCCTGTAGGGGTGAAGTACAGTGGGGACTTCGAGGGCCCTGGGACCGCTACGGTAGCTGTGAAGGCCCTTCAGGAACTCTGAAAAGTGGTGGCAAAAGGGGCTCTGGTTAAGACGCAGCAGGTCGTTATGCTACTTAGGATCCAGAACGGGTAAAAAAAAATAGTAAATAAATAAATGCAATGTAAATATTAATGTTATACCAGTTTTATTGTATCATTTGAAGCAATTCCACATACTGTATCAGTTGACTATATTTGTAAGTAGTACAGGAGATATTATAATTAGAATTTTGTAAACAATATAAATTTATTAAGGATGAGCTGTGTGTTTAATAGAAAACTTTGTTAGCGTAAATTGTATAATATTTTATTATAGGAAAAATTTTCTTCTCTTGTTAATTTAATATTTAGTGCTTGACAATGTAATTTAGTGTACCATTTGCCACCGATTTAGACACCTCATTTGCAAATAAAGAGATTTTGATTTTTGATTTTGAATATTTTGCCATGAATGAAACGCACCTTTGAAATCAGTCTTGATCCTTACTTTCAAGTCTGGGACGGTAGCGGATGCAGCAGAGCTCAGTAAGTGTAGGGTCCCCTTTTTTGTGGCCTGGCCGGATGGAAGAATCTATATTCACGCAACTGTAGTCCTTAAAGAAGGAATGTGTCAAATACGTAATGTATGGTTTGGGTTTCAATCTTGCAGACTTATGTGCTGACAGATATTCCGCATGCACGTACACTTCTTTATGGCTCGGTTTTCTTTCTGTTGTAGAGTGCATTGAGTCACACTCCATTTGTGTATGTTCTTTAGCGAGGAACTTCTGAGTGATGATGTTCTTTTCTTTAGCTAATAACAGAAACGCATTTGCCAATATACTATTTCTGTTTTGGTAGCCACAGCCATCGCTGTAAAATATCTCATCTCGTGATTCATAAGCAACATTTTTCAGTATGAAGTTACACATGATGCTCGCAGAGTCATTTGCAATTAGTCCTTCACCTTCATGCCATAAGTAGGAAGTATCCTTCTTGAGTCTTGAGATCGTACACTGTTAAGGTATGTACTTTGAGCTTCATTTTGTAATAGATGGTTGATGTTTGTAAATTCGGGCAGAGTAAAACAGACTGAAAATCCACAGTGAACACATGCTTGGCATTGTCCTTATCGAAGGCCTTTTCCTCTCTGGTAGATTCCTTTTTGAGCCTGTGTGTTATATAGTCATCTTCTGACACATTTCCTGCTTCGTAGCTACAGCACATATCACATCTGTCTTTCTTGGGACAAAAGAGACCTAGATTCATGAAATGTCTTTATAGACAAAGCTTGAACATTCAGCCTTTCACAGTATAGCTGATATTCTCTATGCATATGGGTTCAAGATTTTTTTTTTTTTTTTTTTTTTTTTTTTTTAATGTAGTTGCTCGGCAGTAGTGTGATTCTAACTTCGGAATCTTCTTGAACGCAATCAAATGAGCTTTGTTTTCTTCGCGCTCACTTTTGTTCTTCAGATGACGTTCTGGTCCTATTCTTCTCGGACATACCAGGGATTCATTCAAAGCATGTTCGTCCCCATTTCTATCACCTTCTTCAGTTCGGTGTTCTTTCACCCAGTTGTGCACTGACCATACGCCAATACACAGGGTATTTAGAAAGAGTTTTTTACATACCCTTTTCCTGACACCATTTCGTTTTAGATGGAAGTAGAAGCTGTTTGATCTTCGAGGCTCATCATGCTTCTGATGTTTCGTGTCCTTCGGAGCCCGTACATCTACAAGGCATCTTACCATCCCCTTCTTTTCTTTCCACGAGCAATCTTTCCAGAACTCGTCGAAGATCTGCTTTCTGTCACCTTCCATGAAACTCCTGCAATGCACATTGGCTGACTTTATACTAAATATACAATTGCAGTGTGGTTTCATTTCCCTAGGGGGTCTTTCCACATCGTATTCCCAGCTCCCGTCTGTGGATTTCCATGTTCCCTTTTATTATGAATTCCCATGCATTCTATTAGTTTTATTTGCTACAGATGTCCATTGAGGGTCCTTTGATCTTTTCCTTTTTCTTCCACGGCGTGCACTGTTCCCATTACTGTATACACTGACATCTTCATGGGTTTCATTTGGGGGTTTTGAGGAATTTGTAGTGCTAAACGTTTGGTCCAATACTGTTAAAGTGGTTTGTACTCTATTTTCTATTTTCTTCCCTTCTTTGAGCCTCAATTACATCTTCAGAGCATCGTATTCCTTCAGCTTTATTTCCTGTAGGAGAACCAGAAATTTGAAGGGTTTTGTCTGATGTTTCTTTACCGGCATTTGCAGTGCTGTTGTTTTCCTCTGCAGACTCATTTTCGGCTTGAAGACAACCAGTGTTATCAACCACAAATTCTCCCAAAGATATCGCACTGTTTTGAATAACATCGAAATCCATATACAATTTGCTTGCCTGAGTTTGTGAATACAATTCTTTTTCATCAGTGTCACAAGAAACAGTTTTTTCTTCACAGTCGGGGTCATTTTCTTCGTAGTCTTTCCTATCATCTGTTTCTGTTACGCAATTCGCATGTGCAGTTCTTGCACGTTCCACATCAATACTAACATACCCAGCATTCTCATACTTCTCCAACTCATTTTCTCTGGAATGAAAAAACAACGAAGGAATGTTTAGTACAGACTTGAAGGTCATACGAGAATGAGAAAATTATCCGTACGAGAGTGCCTAGGGAACACTGCTGATTTATGAAAGATACGTTCAATTATTTCTTTGACCATCTGACTGCTTTACAATTTTCCCATGGGCACCTCAGTTATAGATAGGTACTTACCATATACGTGTAAATGCAGGTGGTGAATGACAGCTCACATTCACAGAATAATCACTGACATTACATAGCTTTGCCAGCAATAGGCACTAATAGCGACTCATCAATTAATACTTCGCATGTATTGTAACACCACACTAACCTTAGCACGGTACTATTTGAGTTGATTCAACACTAGTTTACGTACCATTCCTGCGAGTACAACAGAGGTCGAATGATGTTTAATTTGTTGTTAAAAGTGGCGGACAAACGGGCAACTCTATTAAGAGCAGAGTTACGTGGTCTTCGGTAAACTTATACAAGGTTTTATAGTAACATTCTAAGGTTAAGAATGAAACGAGGTGTAATTTATTTTAAATAACTGTTTAAAAATCCAAGAAAGACTTAAGAGGTTTTATCCAGCAGAAAGACCTAACATAAATCCATATAATGCGCTCCAAACCTAAAAATGTTGAAAAATCATATGTTTAAATATAACTCTTGCAGACAAAAGAATGACCCCGTTAGAAAGTTGTTGCCTGAGACCATAAATACAGCGATGCAACAAGACATCAACAATACAGTGTCACATAATTGCCTCAAACTGTTCGCCATTAATATCATAGTATAGTTAACAGCGCTTTGGAAAAATCACTCTTTGCTTTCTAATACACGAACAAAGTTATGAAGAATTTCTCCCTCAATTACTGTTTTCAGCATGTCGAGTCTCGTGGTTTTTGAGCGTAAACTTTCTCCTTCAAATTCCCCCACAACCAATAATCTCAGGCTGTGAGATGAGTGAAGTTTGCTGGCTATTCTCTCGGCCCTATTCTTCCCACCCACCTGTTGGAATATACCATGTTGGTGCTGAACACTTTGCGTCACTGGCACCAGAACTTCACAATGCTGTTCCCCATGCTCACATGCTCAGCATACTGTCACTGATCTGCATTTCAAACGCTTCTCTTGACATGTGTTGATTAACATTCCTGTTCACCTGGAACACAACTTCTTCTGAAAAAGCAATTTTTTGTACCAAGATTAGTCAATTTCACATTCACTTAAGCACAAATACAGACAGTTGCAACTGCCTGCCAGGGTCATCTTCACTCGGTTCATGAACATGAATCAGCTTGAAAAGTTTGTACTTCTCATGTCTCAAAACACGTGACATACTGGACTGACTTGTGTCGAGCTCATGCGCAGCTTGGCGTATTTCCAGGAGCTGTTCCGAATACTTCCACGATACTTTCTGTTGTTGCTGCATCAATACTGCTGCGAGATCTTCCAGGAGGTTTTCCCTTCTGAATGTTTCCTGTTGTCGGCCATCGTCTTCACTTTCCCGCAGTCGATGATGGCAATGTTATGTTAAAATCGTGTTTCGTGCGTCACACAGACTCGCGTTCATTCTGAAAAGCAATCGCCCATGCAGCTAATGGTAACTTGCTGCTGCATATTCAGCGCCATTTTGGTTAAGAATGTAAATTATTTTGTTGTTGCATTGATCTGTGTCGATAGTAGAGAGCCTTGTCTCTCTGTCAGTGCCCTTGTTCCATCTGTAAGAGTTAAAATCGTCCCATCGTCGCCATAAGACCTATCTTTGTTGGTGCGACATAAAACAAATAGCGGAGAGAAAAGAAAAAAAAGGGAAAAAAAGTTATATTCAAACATATAACCATATTTCTGACTTGCACATGCATACCATTTTGAGTTACACAGTCAAAGTTAAGCAGACATTTGGTAAAATTCCCTAATGTACCCATTGATTTGCTGTACTTTGTTGTCCCTTCTGTATATTAGCATTACATCGAATTTTGGAGAGGATAGAAGTAAAGAGGAAATCTTATGTAACATTTATCAATTTGGAAAAAGCCTTTGATAGTGTTAAGTGAAAATTGCTTTTTCAAGTAATGGGGAATATGGGACTTGACTGGAAAGACAGGCGCGAGCCTTATTTTGAATCTGTATAAAGCTCAAACCATGGAAGTTAATATTAATGGTACTATGAGAGAAGCAGAAATTGGAGTACGACAAAGCTGCCCACTGTCACCATATCTCTTTAACCTGTTCATAGAAAATGCAGTTAGAGAAATGACAGCATACTAAAGGGGTGAATTTTAATGGTATTCAGGTGCACTAAATGCTTTGCAGATGATATTACTGTATGTTGGGTATTCAACCCGAAGGCTGGTTTGATCCTCTGCAGCTCTGCCAACAGCTGTCATAAATAGCCTAGGCATCACTGAAGAGGCGTACTAGGGAAATGAGTGAGGTAGTTTCCCGTTGCTTTCCCCACCGAATCAGCCGCTGCTATTACATATCAGTCTGCCAAGCCCACTGAAATGCATGCACCAACTGACCCTATGAGCGATATCTTCACACCATTCATAACAGGGACTGGCTGTATAAGCAATGGTATTACTAGCATCACTCATACCTCAGTCACTTTCATATTGTCAAAGTCAAGGGTGAGACTGAGACAGGTCAATGAAAGTAACAAATTTGATATAGCCCATACCAGAAGACATAGTGCACTGTAAACACTACATCTCGCCAGCAAAGGCATATGATATTACGATCATAGCTAATTCTGAAAAGGATAAGTAAGATGTTAACAACATTCAACATATCCTTAAAAAAATTTTTACTAAAAATAAATATAAAGAAAACAAAATTCATGATAGTAGACAAAAAGAAGTTTACAGGTAGAAAAACTTTAAAATTAAATAACACACAGATAGAACAAGTCACAGAATTCTCCTATTTGAGTAATGGAAATCAAGAAAAGAATGGTAGTAGCAAAACCATCTCAGTTTGGAGACCACATTAGGGAAACGGGAAGAAACAAAACTTGAGGCTGCAGAAATGTGCTTTTGGAGAAGAATTACAAAAACAAATTGGATGGATAAAAAAGCAAATGACCTTGTTTTAAAGAATGTAAAAGAGGATCGATGTTTATTAAATACGATAAAGAAGAGGAAAATGTTCCTTGGACACGTCCCGAGACATGACTCTTCTTCAAACTATCATTGAAGGTAGAAAGTACTGTGAAAGAGACCCAGGGGTCGACCAAGGATTTCATACATCAGGAAGCTGGCATATGGTTCGTATAGCAACATGAAGAGGCTAGCAGCAGATGTGGCTACAGAGACAGGGCATTGCCTTTAGTAGACGACGGTAATATATGTAGTTGGTCAAAAGAATTCACTCTTGTGTATCAAACCCTTTTGAAATTAAAGTTGCAAGTGCTGCCACTGATTTGCTGTGAAAGACAGTTGTACTTTTCTTTCTTCTCAAATAAAATTGTAGCCTAAATACAATGTACCTCCTAAGGAATGTTTGCTGTGAAATTGAAGTAAGACATGGACGTCTATCTCCAATCTTGTTTGAGGACACTGGATTGTATGTTGACAGGCTACGAATAGAAAGTAGGGAATTTAGTTCCGATTAAATAACCTATTAGAATAACTGGATTATTTAGATGATCTTAGTCTTCTTCCAGGATGTTTTTTCGACATGGAAATAAAACTGAACGACTTTAAGAGAAGCTAAAGATTTAGTCTTAAAAATAAACAACGAAAACCCTTAGGAAAAGCACATAAACCATCCTAACGCAGTGTTTTCCCCAGAAATGTTTGTCAGCTGAGTGGCAGGAATAAGTAGCTGGGTAGGGGAATACTACTTCAAAAATGGATAAAATTCCAATCTATTAACAATAATATCAGAGGGGTAAACATTAATTGCAAAATTGAACTAATTCGCTGTTATCACGAACAAGACAAAATAAGATATTTCTTTTTCTACCATTTCGAAACTGAAATTTACTTTTAGCATGACTCTTTATATTTTGATTCTTCTTGTCTTCTTTGAGGCCCAGTTGTCTGCAGCTCTTACATAATTGAATTCTGTTGAGTCTGGTCCCTCTAGTGAAATCAGTATCGAATTGTTGATTGTCGTTTGCTTCATACGATTCCTCAAACAGGTTTTTACTCTCTTCAAAGCAGAAAATCCCCTTTCACATTCAGCTGTGCTCACAGGTATGAACAGTCCAATAGCAGCTAGTCTTGTTAAATTTGGGAAAGATTCCTTAAGCTTGCATGTTGCAAATTTCATCATTATTTGTTTAGGTCTTGACCTGATGTAGGACTCTCCTTGGAACATTCTTGATGCAAGAGACCGTTCCAGTTTAGTGCTATTGTAATTCATGACTGGAGGGCGCCACAGTAGAAATCAAGAAGCAACTCGGAAGCTTCATTCTGTTAATTTTTTTGCATTAAAAAACTCTTGAAAAGCAGGAAAACCGAGCTAGATAGCGGCAGTCGCTTAAGTGCGGCCAGTATCCAGTATTCCGGAGATAGTAGGTTCGAACCCCACTGTCGGCAGCCCTGAAAATGGTTTTCCGTGGTTTCCCATTTTCACACCAGGAAAATGCTGGGGCTGTACCCTAATTAAGGCCACGGCCATTTCCTTCCTACTCCTAGCCATCTCCTGTCCCATCGTCGCTGTAAGACCTGTCTGTGTCGGTGTGACGTAAAGAAAAGAAAAAAAAAAACAGGAAATGAGGGGAAATCTGTGTTCTAGATGTTGGATAACAGTATCTATGTACTAGTCATAAATTGTTGTTTTGAAGGTCACAACATCGACATCTGAATAAGTGATGTGGAAGTTTGACCATTCACCTGCAAGATGGTGATTTCCTGGAGTCTCTTTCAATTGTAAGACGCTGAGTTTTGTGGCTTCTAAGATTGGCTCAATTTCTATCAAGTCAGTATCTTGTGTTTGCCAAGCTCTAGACAATGTGCGCAGAAGAGGTAAGATACCTAAAAGCATCATGATTACAGCTAAGAAATTGTATGTCTTCATGCACTTGCTTAAGCGTTCAGCTGTAATATCATTCCTTCCAGTGGCCTCTCTTTCAAGCAACATCACTCACCATAGGTCTTCTTAGAGACTGTACAGCAGAGTCATGAGAGAACCATCCAGAATCGCTGGCCATTTTTAGTTTAATTTGGGGGCTGTCCATGATATGCTGGAATTCACTTAAATCAGCCATCCTGACAGGAATTTTGAAAAAAGAAAAAGAATTGTCTTAAAATATCATTAAACTTCACGAAATAAGGTACTTAGCTGCTGCCTGGGCAGTAGCAAGTGGCAATATGTGAGTTTACCACGAGTTCATTTTTCTATCTTAGCAGTGTTGCAACTCCGTTTTGCTTACCAATCGCGACAGCTGCCTCATCGGACCCTAGACCTACCAAATTACAAATTTTTAACCCTAAATTTTCAAGGGTTTCAATTAGTTTATTTGTTATGGTCTCAGCTTTACCATCAGTGATGCTACAGATTGAAGCAAAACTGACATTAACCTCTTTTTCAAGTTGGTTCACATATTTTATGTACACAATAAGTTGCTTCAGTATGGAAATATCTGTAGTTTCATCACACAGAACACTGAAATAATCTGCTGAATGTGTGTTCTTTAATATTTCACATCTAATTTCTGAAGCTATAACATCAAGTAACTCCTGCATTATTCTTTCTCAAGTATAATTAACATTATCACCAACATTAAGATGCTTTAAGTATGTACAACCCATAGCCTCGCAGTGTTTGAGCAATTTTCCGTATAATGTAGTGCGTGGCAGTTCATTTTTTGCCAACCAATACATTGATAGTAGGGCTCCAAGAAAAGCATGTCTCCGTAAATAGTTTAAATTAATAACTGATTTTTCTATTTGCACAAATCCAGTTTCTTCGAATGCACGTCCTTCACTTAAGTTCCAACAAGAATCTGTATGCAGCTTGCTTTGTTCATGGTCAATTAAACTCTCCTGTCGAAGCCTTGCACGTGGTATAGTCACTCAAGATAGATAGATAAGAAATGGGTGAGCCCTGTTTTCGCAGAGCTCCACACGTAGGTCTATGAAGACCCTTTGTGCCCCTTGAACGGTTTTGCCTAGTCCAGCCCTAGTGCTCCTATAAGGGATACCAGTGTCGGGATTTTGGCATTCCTGATGTCCTCCAGGCTCACAAAGTGTGAGCCCAGGTATCGATGTCTAGTGCTTGCAAAAGCCTCGCACTGACATAACACATGCGCGGAGGTCTCCTCCTCCTTACCGCATCTTCTACACATCGGATCCTGGGTGATTTTCATGATGTGTAGGTGTTTCTGTAAGGTATTGTGGCCTGTTAACAGTCCAACTACCATTCTCATTCTGGTCCTATTCAAATTCATTAGGACCTTTTTATAGCTTTGACTAGGCCCTTTGATAAGTTCACGTGCCTGTCTTGCTATGGTTAACCTCTTCCAAATATTTAGGTGAGACTGATTTATCCATTGGGATATTGCCAGTCTCACACTTCGGAGTGACACTCCCAGGAAGGGCTCTGGTCCTGTGAAGGAACCCATTGAGCCCTGTTTCGCTAGTTTGTCAGCTTCTTCATTTCCACTGATACCTGTGTGCCCAGGAACCCATAATAGGGTAACTGACCTAAGCTCACACAGCTGATCTAACATCCTTTGGCATTCCCATACCAGTTTTGATGTTGTTTTAACTGCACATAGTGCTTTTAGCGCTGCCTGGCTATCACTACATATAGTGATGTGTCTTCTGTGTCCAGGCATATTCCATATATTTAAAGCACAGGCTAGTATTGCGTATACTTCAGCCTGGAAAACAGTAGCATATTTACCCATAGGAAGGGAGAGCCTTGACTTAGGCCCCCAGACCCCGGCGCCTGTGCCCGTCTCCGTCCGCGAGCCATCTGTGTACCATGTACAGCCCCCAGACTTAAGACGGGCCCCAGCGTCCGCGGCCCACTCCTCCCTTGTGGGTATCACCACTGTGAATTTATAATTCAAATTAAAGCTAGGCTTCATCAAATCCCCGATCATCATTGTCATAGGGCAAGTCTGGTGAAGCCTTGTAAGAACAGAGGCATGACCTCTATTCGGGTTTTTGAAGGACCATCCTCCGAGTGACCAAAGGCGATAGGCACTCATTCCCGCTATTACCTTAACATATAAATGTAAGGGGGGAAAACCTAGGATGGCCTCCATTGCACATAATGGTGTAGTATCCAGTGCCCCTGTTATTCCTAGACACGCAAGTCTTTGGACACTGTTTAACTTGGTGCTCACAGTTTTACTCTCTGAGCCTGGCCACCAGACTATAGATGCATAGGTGATCGTGGGCCGTACAATGGAGATATAGAGCCACTGGACCACCCTAGGTCTTAGGCCCCAAGTCTTCCCGACGGCCCTACGACAGGCCCACATAATCTTGCGAGCCTTATCCACCTTATGATCTATATGTTTCTTCCAACTCAGTCTTGCCTCAAGGATTACCCCTAGGTACTTAACCGAGGTTGTCTTAACTAATTTTTTTCCTAATAGGAAAGGCTCTGACAGTCCGTCTAGCCTCCTCCTCCTCGTAAATACCACGAGCTCCGTCTTATCGGGATTAACCGACAAGTCTGTCTCGTGACACCATCTTTCCACCCTACGTAGAGAGCTCTGTACGAGTTCGGAAACCGTACTGGGGAAATTTCCTACCGCCATCAGGCTTATGTCGTCTGCATAGCCTTGGGCGTATATTCCTCCAACATTTAACCTGGTAAGTAGTTCGTCCAGTACCAGACACCATAATGTTGGTGATAATACTCCTCCCTGTGGACACCCCCTGTCTATATTAGCTCTCAACATTACAGCGTTGAGAGTAAACAGAACTTGACGGCCCTGCAGTGAGGCCATAATCCATTTTATGAGCATACTGCTCACTCCTCTTCTCTCTAGACTACGTTCTATGGAGCCCAAAGATGTATAGTTAAAGGCCCCTTCTATATCTAGGAATACAACCATAGCAAGTTGTTGCTGATCCAAGGCAGTCTCCAGCCTAGAAACCAGCTGGTGTAGTGCCGTCTCAACCGACTTCCCTGGTTGATATGCATGTTGATGAGAATGCAGGGGAAAGTCTCTTAATACTTTCTCCCTGATATGTCTATCCACCAGTCTTTCCAAGGTCTTAAGTAGAAAAGACGTTAGACTAATGGGTCTATAATCCTTAGGTCTAGTATATGAAGACCTTCCGGGTTTAGGTATAAATACCACCTTTGCCTGACGCCACAAGGAGTACACGTACCCCATAGTGAGACACGCTCTAAAGATTCTGACCAGGTATGGTATAAGGACCCCCCCGCCTCCTGAAGAAGCGCCGGGAAGATCCCATCCACACCTGGGCTTTTGTAAGGGGCAAAGGATTCTAATGCCCACTTAACCCTTCTTGGGGTAACTATCTCTGCGGCTTCCCTCCAGCCACTTTTATCAGGTCTGAAGGATCCGCTCGATTCTACCTCACTATTCGTGATTACCGAACCTGGAAAGTGGGCATCAAGCAATAAGCTCAGGGTCTCCCCCTCTGTGGATGTGTATCCACCAGAAGGAGTCTCCAGTGAGCCCAGCCTTGCCCTTCTATCCAAGGTTAAAATTTTATGAAGCCTTGCCGCTTCGTGTTGACTTTCAATGGAGTCACAGAATTGTCTCCAAGATTTCCTAGAAGCCTTTTTGACTTCTGACTTGTACCTTCTTTGTGATTCTTTGTAAGAATCTAGGCTTTCTTGATCCTGAAGTTCCCTGTATTTATTCCAGTGTCGTGTATTTCTCCTCAGGTGTTCAAGATAACTATTCCACTTGAAGCTTCCTGTTATTCTTTTTGCCTTAACAATAGGGCAGTTTAATTCATAAGAGGTAACCAGTGTCCGTGTGAGAAAACTCACACTGAGCTCCAGCTCCTCTTTGTTTTTAATTATATTTGAGGGTCCTCCCTCCAGTCCCCTCCTCACGTCCTCCCTAAAAGATATCCAACCGGTTCGTCTAGGGTTTCTGTAAGACGGGATCTCGATGGAGCCCTCTATATAAAACACAGTGTGTCTATGATCTGACAAGGAAGGCTCCAAAGAGACCTTCCAGTCTTTAAATTCCTGCATGATTCCCATGGAACCCAGGGTAAGATCTATGATCCCTTCGCTCCTATTATTAATGAAGGTAGGGGTATCACCAATATTCATGATCTCAAGATCAGTTGTACATAGATATTCTATGAGGTGCTCTCCCCTTCGGTTTGTATTTTTACTTCCCCAAATGCTATGATGAGCATTGGCATCACATCCTACTACGAGGTTTAATCCTTGTTTCCTACAGTATATCACCAGTCTCTTGAACTCCTCCGGCGGGGGTGGAGATTCAGAGTCTCCTGGGAAATATGCAGAACAGACAACCAAGTCTCTTGGCTGTCCGCCCTCTTCATATCTCATTAGGACTGCTACTAGGTCTCTAGTAATGAAACCCGGTATAGCCCAAGCGTTATGATCCTTAACTAGTATACATGCTCTAGGCTTCTCCTCTGCTATTCCACTGAATAGAGTGAAACCTGCACATTTTAGTCCCATGATATATCCCTGTCTAAGCCAGGGTTCTTGTATCAGGGCGACCGAAAACCCGCCTTTCTGGATACTTCTCTTAAGTACCCTACAGGCCGCTATACAATGTTGTATATTTGCTTGTATGAAAGTAATCATTCTTTACTTTCATAGAATACTTTACCTTATGCGGTCTCCGGGACTTGCAGCTCCGTCTCCCGCGATGGATCCTGGGGCTTGGCTGGCCCCGGTTCTTGTCCGGGCTCCAGCTCTTCGCCCCTGCTGGTCTCGGTTTTATCTGTGGTGGGGTTGGTCCTCTGCTTGTCACGCTTGCCCTCCACTAATGTGAAGGTAGCCACATGCACCCCGCAGAAGATCTTCTTCCCCACCACTTTCTCCACATCCCTGGAGTCCATGCTGACCACAAGGCGGACGCCTCTCTTCTCCTTGCGGTCACAGACCCTCCAGCTGGCGGGATTTAAGCCATGGTTCTGGCGTGCCATTCTTCCCAAAAGGACGTTATTGTCCTTTGGTTGTCCTGGTATCCAGACCATGACTCTCTTGTAGGAAAGGAGTTTGTCCATGCCCACAATTGTGAGCCTGGCTCCTTCCCACGGTTGTATACCTGTAACAAGGCTAGAAAGCCATGCTACAGTTTCATTGTTCTCCGCTATGATGACGGCCGCACCCCTTGACAGACAGCAGTCCAGGAACTGAGGCTTAATGGGCCCCTGCTCCGGAAGCTCGTCTATCAGATTGGTGATAGCCTCTTCCACAGCTTCCACCTGTTTCTCGGGTAGCTGCTGGTCAGGATATCCCACAGGTACTATGGCCATCCTGATCCCAGCTTTAGCTATCCTGGCATACTCCACTTTGGGTCTCTTGCGGGTCTGCCGATCTTCTTCTGGGGTTGCCCCCGACAGAAGTCGTTTCCCCGCTGGCATCTTGGTGGATGGGGTCCTCTGTGCCCTAGAAGCAGAACCCTTTTCAGGGTCCCGCCTCTTGTGCCCATTGGATCCCTCCACTGTTTTCGCTGTTGTGGTAGTAGAAGTCCCCTCAGCCCCAGGAGTTAGGCCTTCTTTGGTCTGCTCCCGGGCCTTTAAGGCCTTCTTGTATCTCCTCTTTTCAGCGCCAGAGCGCTGTTTCTTCTTCTTCTCCTGAACCTGCAGATTGCCCACCTCTTGAGTGAGCCCTCTGACTGTTGAAGTCGAACTGTCCGAGGGTATCTCCGAAGAGTCCCCTTCGGTTGTTGTTGTGCTGGTATTTCTCTCGGAGGCCCCAGAAGAGCTCTCCGGTTTATGGGTGGCTACGGAACTCGTGTAGGTCCCACGAGTAGCTAGGGAAATATGTCCGCCCAGGCAGAGCCCCGCATACCTGGGTAAGGCTACTTACTTCGAGAGGGCGCCAAGTATCTCGAAGGCTCCATTCAAGACACATCTCCCATGTGCCATGCACCCCATCGGCACGGGTCGCGTTACACCTTAGGGTTGGGCGGTGCTTTAGCTTCCTCCTCCTTGTATGCCGAACGGTTACCCAATAGGGCTCCATTCGGCATCGCAAGAAAGGAGCTACTAGTCCCCCTCACCGCGAAGAGGATCTTCAATTGAAGAGGGTAACCAAGGTTAGCCCCCTACAATTGTAGAAGCACAGACGAGGGGGATAGTCACTCAAGTCACTTCCTTCTTTGTCGGTTTCATCAATGAACATTTTATACATGTGGAACATAACCTACCACTTTCTTTCACAACTAAGCACATAAATTGCCTAAACCAGTCATTGCTGATGCCCGATAGGCAGTGTTTAGAAGAATGTTTCATTTATGGTTTTTCATTTTGAATACTTTTCACTTCACCTGATGAGCTGGCTTCAGCAATGTCTTTTTCGGAAATCTCATGTGGTGTTGAATTATTACTTTTACTAGGTACTTTCTTAAGGAAACTTAGAAGAGTAGATGTTTGACTAGATTTCCTGCTAATTTCGAGAACACAAAATTTGACGTCAAGAACACGAGTCTAATTCCCGCCAGAAATTGAAAATACCATTATTCATGATGAATTAGAAAGTAAAGCACAAGTGGAAAACGCTTACATTAACAGTAGTTAAAAGGTAATTATGTAAATTGGAACTATAAATCAACTTAAGTCCAATGTTAGCAGTAGTAAATGATAAACTAAGAGAACACCAAACAGATTCGTTTAAAAAACAACAGAGTTTTTGACATGGAACACTAATCAATTCCTGTGTTTCATATTCGATTGTAGATCGATATTTCCGTCAAAATGGCTGCCTTGGCAAATGCTTAATACCAAATACTGTATTAAAGTATTTGGTAATACCAAATATATGGTAAAATGTTGTGATGAGCTAGCGATGGAGTGGAGTCGAGAAAGTCGGTCTGGAGTTGAGTCCTATGCCTGTAAATGGACACTGCTCCGGAATAGAGTCCATGGGAATACGCGTCGGTATCCCTGATCGTTTGTAAAATTACTTGTAACAGCGAAACTAGCAGGAATGAAATCTTCATATAATGAAGGAAGTGTGTTTAAAATGTTGCTTAATGACTCCAAGACAATGATATGGTTCAATATATGCGAAGTACATATATTTCAAATCAAGAATAAAATGATGAACACTACCCCAAACTCTGTTAAATCTTAATTTACGATAATCTCATTAAACATTAGTGTGGTTTTCGCTTTACCACTGAATGGCTGAATGTCGGTAATTTCTGTGTAGCTCATAGTGATATTGTTGCCCAGCTGAGTAACTCAGACTGTTGAGTAGCTGGCCTCCTGACCCAACTTGGCAGGTTCGATCCTGACTCAGTCTGGTAGTATTTGAAGGTGCTCAAATACGTCTGCCTCGGTAGATTTACTGGCACGTAAAAGAACTCCTGTGGGACATAATTCCGGCACCTAGGCATCTCCGAAAACCGTCCAAAGTAGTTTCTGGGACGTAGAGCCATTATTATTATTATCATTATTATTATTATTATTATTATTATTATTATTATTATTACACTGTTAAAGACTTCAAGTTGACTGGGAGGATGCTGGTACCAACCATCACATTGGGATGCATGACTTAATAATGCTGCTGCAATAGACAATCCTCTCCACTTGTTTCACGAGTGTATTTCTATATTGAGAGAATGTAGTTAGAATTTTGTGTTTTAGAACATTACTAATATATAACAATCACTATCTCGTTCTTCTAATGGTCTCAAACAATCCTGGCCAATATTATACGGTATATTTCTTCCATTTGTATTGCATGGAATTTTTTATAATCTTTATTAATTCAAGTATTAACAGAAATCTTCTAGTGTTCTACTGCTTGTTCATAATCGCGTATCATCGGGCTTGCCATTCCATTGCTGTGGAGTGCCGTGTGGGTTTGTGACATACGGAATAGAGCCGACTGCTCGCATGTGATTCCTTGCTGATCCAAGAGCCACTCACGCATAACGCTATGTGATAGTCAAGCAAAACACTTATAAACTCCAGTGTTATTGTGCTGACAATAATGAATATTTATCATTTAAATAAACAGTTACACAGTATTTATATTTTAATTTGTAACAACAAGTGACTCAAATGTGTTCATATTATGTAACTAACACAAATCTAGGTTATATTAGCCGGGCAGTCTTTTGAAACAGCCGGGTGGTGCGTCCATTAAAAAGGTCCTAGGGAGAACACTGTAACAATACTAGCTTGACACTATATGAATTGGATATAAAAAGGGTAGAGGAATTTTGTTACTTATGAAACATGGATAGCCAGGATGGAGTTGTTTTAAGAGATGTGGGGATTTGTACAAATAAAGCCAAAGGAGCTGTTGCACAGTTACGACAATTATGACCGGTATGGAAATCCCCTGACATTTGCACAAAAACAAAGCTAACAGTATTCAACTCAAATGGAACTGAGATTGGGAAAACACAGGGTTACAGAACTTCAGGTAAGTTATGAGAATATGATGGGCACAAGTCAGAGTTCCTGTACAGCAACAGATAATGAGAAGAAAGTGGACGTGGATCGCCCATATTCTCAGAAGACAATAGGAAAGTTTCACAAGGCAGGCATTTAGCAGGAATCCACAAGGTAGTAGTCGCAGGCAAGGCACACAGAGTTACGTGGAAGAAAACCATAGACAGATGGAGTCGAAAAGACATGGAGAGAGGTGAAAGCATTGGCAGTAGATGGAGGTCCCATGTTCCACCTAGGAATTAAAGGAAATAAGTCTTTATGAATGTGTTCAATAAATCCTGACAGATACTGGAATTTATTATTTATAAGTTTCATATTCCGTATTGATTGGATTTTTTTTTTTTTTTTTTTCCCCCTTACATACTGGAATTGCCAAAATTTCGTTCTCCACTTTAGATACCAAAAATTTTTTAATATCAGTAGACTTGCTTTGTGACTTCAGTATATCAGTATAGTTGGAAAGCAGTTCTTCATATTTTAAAACAAACTGAAACATGTCTCTCTGAATGAGGCTGTCTGCAACAACTTGCTCTTGCAGGCTTATTCATGCGGTGAAACAGTTGTCAGTTAAAAATCAGAGCAGAGCATTCTCTTTCATACCTGTTACTGCAATGTCTTGTAGATTAGAACATGCTGTATTCTACTCTTTTCCTGCATATTTCTTCTTTTTTGGACTGCTCCGAGTGATGGGAGGCATCCTCCTGTTTGGAGGCTCTCGGTGAGAGAAAATAGTATGATCAACATTCATTACATTTTCGAATTCTTCCATCCTCTCATACATTTTCCCATGTATATGGCTCAAAGTATGCACAGTGAAATAAAACAATGTGCAGGTCATTCCAGCAAACTATATTTTAGGTATTGAGATTATCTTCAAAAATTGTGGACTTATTTCACATTAAACATCATTCAGCAGTAGGAGCCCATTGCTTCCTTCGAATTGGGTCCCTGGGAAATACCTTCATGATATATCTTTTTTCCAGCCTGATAGTACAGCCGAATGGATAACAACCTGGCATTTTCACAAACTGTGAAGTATGACCATTAAAACATGCATACAATACGGTGCTAGGGAGGAATATGGCAGATTGACTTGGCCACACTGTATAAAGTCATTTCCCTATTTGAGCGGCGTCAATTTCTCAGTACCACTCTCGTTGCAGTAGCATTATAGCACTGTTAAGTGTAAGGAATTTCATGTTTCTATCCGTATTGAACTGAGATCACAAATAAGCATATAGTAGGTTCCACCTTTTCAATACATTTACAATGTTGTTATCTGATGTTTACAACATTATTTATTACAAATTACAGGACATGTTTCGGTGTACAATTTTTAACACCGCCATCAGCTGCACAAAAAGTGTATAAAAACTTGGTGGTAAAAACAATGAACAGCATATTATCATACCTCCTTATATACAAGCAGTAGAATGTTGTTATAATTAAATTAACATCTTATTATGCTAGGTTAAAACTAATGTGTGTGACAAGGAGATTCTTGCAGGTCAAAATATAAAATTCTTCATTTGGTATATGAATGGCCTTCAGTTCATTAATGTCTACAATATTATACACTCGTAATATTGGTTACACATGCGATTCTAAATCAGAGGATTGAAGTTGAATGCAGTCCATTTGACATTAAGATATTAATTTTTTGTATATGTTATTTTGTTGAATTAAAAGTTTGTTGCATATAGAAGAATTATTAAAGCTGAGCCGTCTTCTTATTTTTGTTGAGTAAAAACGTATTTTTTATGCTGCATATGTGGTGGTCTAGAAAAGGCATTCGATAATGTTGATTGGACCAAGCTATTTATGATTCTGAAGATGATAAGGATCAGATACCAAGAACGAAGAATTATCTACAATCTGTATAAAAATCAGTCTGCAGTGATAAGAATCGAGGGCTTTGAAAAAGAAGCAGCAATCCAGAAAGGAGTGAGGCAAGGCTGCAGTTTGTCCCCTCTCCTTTTCAATGTTTACATAAAACAGGCAGTAAAGGAAATCAAAGAGAAATTTGGAAATGGAATCACAGTCCAAGGAGAGGAAATCAAAACCTTGAGATTTGCCGATGATATTGTTATTTTATCTGCGACTGCAGAAGATCTCAAAGTTGCTGAATGGTATGGATGGAAGTCTTGGGTAAGGAGTACAAGATGAAAATAAATAAGTCCAAAACAAAAGTAATGGAGTGCAGTCGAACGAAGGCAGGTGATGTAGGAAATATTAGATTAGGAAATGAAGTCTTAAAGGAAGTAGATGAATATTGTTACTTGGGTAATAAAATAACTAACGATGGCAGAAGTAAGGACGACATAAAATGCAGACTAGCACAAGGAAGGAAGAGCTTTCTTAAGAAAAGAAATTTGCTCACTTCAAACATTGATGTAGGAATTAGAAAGATGTTTTTGAAGACTTTCGTGTGGAGCGTGGCATTGTATGGAAGTGAAACATGGACGATAACTAGCTCAGAAAGAAAGAGAATAGAAGCTTTTGAAATGTGGTGTTACAGAAGAATGCTGAAGGTGAGATGGATAGATCGAATCACGAATGAAGTGATACTGAATCGAATTGGAGAGAGGAGATCGATTTGGCGAAATTTGACGAAAAGAAGAGATAGAATGATGGGACACATCTTAAGACACCCAGGACTTGTTCAGTTGGTTTTTGAAGGAAGTGTAGGTGGTAAGAACGGTAGCGGTAGACCAAGGTATGAATATGACAAGCAGATTAGAGCAGATGTAGGATGCAATAGTTACGTAGAAATGAAAAGGTTAGCGCAGGATAGAGTGGCATGGAGAGCTGCATCAAACCAGTCTATGGACTGATGACTCAAACAACAACAACATGTGGTGGTTGAACTGTGATATTAATTTGCCCCTGCAGCCGTCAAGCGAGGCACACAGTTTTAGAGGTGCCTATTGAACTGAGAATCGTAGCCCGCTTAACAACTATAGGGCAAATTAATATCACAGTTCAACCACCACATATACAGCATCAAAAATACCTACGTTTTCTGTAATATTTGTTCTGAATGAGTAAATTTATAATACCAATGTAAATGGTTCGATTATTGGACATTATAAATTTTCCAGCAAACTCATTCCTGGTTGCCAGCGTTTCGCCCCCCGTGTGCCAGGCTGGGCTCATCAGTTGGTACCTAGCACACCAACAGTTGGTACGTAGCGCATGGGGGTGGAACATTTATAATGTCCAATAAACGGACCATTTATTTTGGTATTATGAATTATTCAAATCGTCAACTACTGTTACAACCGATTGTTTCAGTTTGCATTAGCTTTTTTTCATTCAGATTGCAAATTCTAACTTTTCCACTTGTCATTGCTGAAATCGGCCTCCTCTTTCACTATGGAGTAAAGTCAGAGTTTATAGTAGACTGTAGACTCTGTACTTTTTGACATGAACCCCTTGACTAGCACTAATTATGATGTAAACATAAATAACACTAATAATATGTTCGGATTATTTCCCCCTTACAGAAATAAGCAAATTTGGCTCATTTATTATAAATGAATAGATATCCAACTGAAAATTGCATAATGATAAATTAAATTTTATTACTGTGCACTTTATGAATAATCATGTAACAGTTTTTATACATACCGTAAAATCCCGATTACCACCCGCCATCGAATCAGACTCACGTAAAATAACTTGCATACCTATTTAATTTCCTTCAATTATACCACAAATATAAATTCAAACAGCTTACAATTAATAAAATCATCACAAAAATTGTAAATAAGATCAGTTCAATACTCTCGTCATTCACAATTCGTCGTCGCCATCTGAAGTTTCACCATAAGAACTTTCGTCGTTGGCATCTTTCCACAAATGGTCGTCCTCACTACCGTTCAATGAATTTGAAATTCCACATTTCTTAAAGCTTTTGGACACTAGATTGTTGTTCATGTGCACCCATACGGTCTTGATCAGCTGCATGTTAGTCCCACTTCAGGCCTCTTAATTCGTCCGGTTGGTGTTAACTTGTGATCACCATCAGACATCCATTCGGTGTACAACTTTTCATTGCAGTTTTGAAAGGCCAGTTCACGCACACATCCAATGGCTGTAAAATAGAAGTGAGTCCTCCAGGAATTATCGCAAGATCTATTTTATTTCCTCATATCTTTTACGGCATCAGTTGTATGTCCTTGGTAACTATCCAACACAAGCGTGTTTAGTTTTTGTAACAATGCTCCCAGGTGATGTTGCCAAACGCACTTCACCCAGTCCTCAAGTAACGCACTGTCCATCCAGCCGGACTCATGTGTTCTAATAACACCGGACGGCAAGTTTCCTTTCAGAAGTGTTTTCCTTTTCAGAACCACATATGGAGGAAGTTTGGTTCCATCCGCTATTACGCACAACATTGCGGTGCATCATTGCTTTTCGTAACCATTTGTTCTGGTGGTTACACTTTTAGAACCCTTCGTATCCACTCTATTTTCCAACATCATTTCAAAATTCACAGGTGTCTTGTCAGCATTCCCAATTTGCGATGGCAAATAAGAATTTTGCTTCCTCAAATTAATAATGTGACGAAAGGCCGTTCATTTTTCTTCATACGCCCCAGGGAGACGTTTTGAAATAGACGTACTTCTCCGAATGCGCAATCCCTTTCTCCGATAAGTTTCAGATCCATCCATGGCTTGCAGTAAAACCCTGTATTTTAAGTTCTTTCGAGATCTCTAGTGATTTCAATTGACATACTTCACTTAACTTATGTTTTTTTTATCACAAATTTGCGGAGTCCTTCAATTTCTGGAAACACGGCACTCCGCCTGTGGAACGCTCTGCGATCGCCGTTACTTTTTAAAGTTTTTCTTTCTTCCGCTAATCACAAATACAAGATTCATCAATACCGAACTTTTTATAAGTTTCAATGTACGTTTTTAAGGTAGAATTTTGAATTTATGTAGTAATGATTTTTTTCAAACATTTAGAGTTTTACAATGTTAAAGTTTATATTTATACCCTTTAATAGAACAATTCTCTTCCATGATCATACACTTTATTTTATTGATAAATACCCCCGTCGTAAGGTTATTTTTTAAGAGTGGTAATTTTCTATAACTCTTATTAGAGTGAATGTCAGGTCAAGGTGCAGCTTATAATCAAGTAAGAGATGAATTACAATAAAAAAATTTAAATGGATCTTTCATTGATTTCTGTGTATTTCAGCTTTGCTTATAACTTGTTTTTCATGCACAGTAAATGATCGCAGGCACCGTTTTGAATCCATCGCTTACTATAGACACAGTACTTTCACGGGACAGATACGGAACTCGAATGTGAGCGAGGTAAACTTCCATAACCGACAGCCTTGACTCTCGCAAAGTATGATATTCCGCAAGATCAGCTATTCGAGCATCCGCAGCAACAGCTTTATTTACCGCATATTTACCCATATTCTTTGATTCACAGTATTTCATTACCTTACATTCCGCGTTTACAAGCCACTGTAACAGTATTGAGAAAAATCGATCTTGTTTTCTAGAACGCAACTAAGGGCCAAATTCACAGACAGCACTTATACATAAGTGCCCCTTATAAGCCAGGTTTCATTTCATATTACCTACTTAAGTGTTCCACTTATTGCTATAATGCTATAAGTGGACCTCCCACACACACTTAAGTGACTCACTTATGTTGCAAGATGGATGATTTTGGTGAATATGTTGCATTTCATTCACAGAATACTTTCTGTGCACACACTAGAGATGGACAATCCTGTCGAAATGTAATGTGACAAACAATTTAAAGAAGGTTTTGTTTTAGGAAAGTGAGAGTAATGAATATTCTTTTTCCTTTGATTGAGAGAGTGAACATAACCTCTAGGGGACTCACTATCTCACCATTAATGAAGATATTGTTTTGAGATTTTATGCCACCTCTTAATTTCAGGTTATTATCGTTATTTTCATCACCATCCTCATTACCGGTATTTTGCTTAATTGGAAACGTGTTACAAGTTATCAAGACTGTAGGCCTATAGAATACTAAAGAACTATACTGAGTTATAAGAAAAATGAACGTGTTGCACTACTACCATTTATTTTAAGGTTGATTTGTGCTTATTATATCAGGTTAGTCAACCAATCGTTTGCCGGATTATATCAGAAGTTTCTGAATTTATGGCATCTCACATCAAAATATATTATTTACATTTTATTGGGGAAGTAATTAGGCCTATTACAACATAACGGCTACGGATATGTTCGTCAAATCATTAAAAGCGTTCTAAGGCTAGATATTCTACATTTAGATGAATATTTGTATAGGTTAGAGTACCTGGCTAACCATAAACATATTAAGAAGAAAATTAGACTCTGGGCATTTTCATAGTTTGCGTTGTCCACAAGGTTTTCCCACGTTATTCATATTCTGATGAGAAACTGCGTTGGTCTTCTTGTTGTGTATTATGTGCAGGTATTTCGACACAACTTTTTGCAGGTGCCGTCTCAGCTCGCCGTTTTGTTATCCGTTCTGATAACCAAATATTCGGTAGCCAGAACTACACGATTCAGGAAGCATGGGCATAATATACAGTATTGCCACATCCCCATTGATACTTACTGTATCAGTGAGTGCGCTCTTTAAGTGCTGTCTGTGAAATGTAAACTTATAAGTGAATACTTATTATAAGTTATCCTTTATTACTGATATATACTGATATATTATTATGAATAAGTGCTGACTATGAATTCGGCCCTAAAACACAATAAGACCTGAATACCTGCTTTCATGTGGTATATTGAGTACGGTAACCGTATTCAAATCTATATCAATACTCCATGTAAATGTAGTAAATATTTACGAGAATGAACGGCTTGTGTATGACTCGCACCCAAGATTTAGAACCAATATTTTGGGGAGAAAAGTGCAGGTGGTATTCAGGATTATACGCTACTTCCCATGTACTAACCATGAACCTCTGATTGAACATTAACCTTAACTGAATGGAATGGTTTTTAAATTACTATATGCAGTATTACTTGGTCCTAGGAAAATGTTGTCTTTTCATTTAGTTTACTTTGCTCTATTGACATTACTTCAATCATCATATTCTAAAGGCTAAGCCTTGTCGCTGCAGCCAGTCTTTTCCACTTGGCGTGGATCTTGCACTTCTTCCTCAGAAGCAGGTTCTTGAAATAAGACACTCTGGGTTGTCCTCTTCCTCTTTTTCCAGCAAATCTTCCTTCAGTGGTGTTGCAAAGGAACTCCTCATGGCGCATAATATGACCGATAAATTAAATTTTCCATTTCTCATAAACTGAGATCCTGTTCTTCCCATATCTCTCCAAGGACTTTGGTATTGCTCTTAATTTCTGCCCAACTTATCCTCTGCATTCTTCTTCAGATCCAAATTTCATTTGCATCTAGATTTTTCTTTTCTTGCATTCCTAATGTCCATGTTTGTTGGCCAGCAGATGCTTTTTATCTTGGAATGCTCTCTTTGCCGTTGCTATCCTTTTTGTGACTTCTGATATGCTCCGATTATCACTAGTGATCAGGGTTCCTAGGTAGCAAAACTGTTTCAGTTGTTCATTTTTATCAGGGCCAATTTTCAAGTGTGTTATAGGGGTTTTCTTGTATTTACATGTCATGGTTTTTGTTTTCCTTGTATTAATTTTCAAGTTCCATTTGTCTAAAGTTTCTGCTAATGCGGTGATCATTCTCTGCATACTTTCGTCTGTTTCTGCTAGTATGGCAATATCATCAGCAAATCTTAGTGTGTGTACTTGTTTACCATTAATTTTGATCCCAGCTGTTTTCTCCTTCATGACTGTGATGGCTTCTTCGATGAACATATTGAAGGGATAAAGAGAGAGTGGACATCCTTGCCTAACTCCTCTTCTTATTTTGACGTTTTTCTTTGTCCCATTGATTTCTAAATCAGTGTTCTGTATTCTGTATAAATTTAGTACGAGGCGTCTATCCTTCCAATCAATTCCTGCTTTTTTCATGGTAAGGAAAAATTGTTTCCAGTCTACTCGATCAAAAGCTTTCTGTAAGTCGATGGTCACGTTTACTTTCCTATTCTCAAGTCTTCTCTCCAGAATTAAACGTAATGCCAGAATTGCTTCCCTAGTACCCCTCCTTGATTGAAATCCAAACTGGTCAATATTGATATAGTGTTCTAACTTCCCTTTAACATGTTCGCGATGACACATATGCATCATGACTCCACTTTCTCTCAGTGCCGATGATGATGCGCCAAATATTAAAGCTCGTATTTCTGCCAATATGTATGTAATCAAACAGACCTCTTATCTGTGCATTGTTACGGTGTTATTAAACATATGCGCCATCCGGGAATCAGATCAATTGTTAGTTTCAATCTCTGTAGTCAGCATACATTTTGCGATGTCAAGAGAGTCAGAACCTTCTCACCATGCTAGTGACAGTGACAACATTGATAGTGATGGCAGTGATGACAGTGTGAAAGGTGACTGTAGCCACATGAGTGAGAATGTTAATCGCGGTCGTGTGTGTTGAGCGTCTGCTCCCATTTCTTACATTACAGAATCTCTCGTCTCCAAATCTCCCACCAAATAACATGGGCAATATTTCAGGGGTCATGTCTTGGAGTTCAATGAAACAAACTTTATTGGTTGGCCAGGAATGAAGTGACGCGAAACCTATTGATTATTTTCACTCGCTTGCAGATGACAACTTGCTGAATAACGTTGTCACTGAATGTAACACATTTGCAGAAGTTATTTTTGAGAGGAAATGTCTTCATTCTTAGTTCATAATTTGAATGAGTTCAATGTATTTCAGAGAGCTGTGTCGGTAGCAGTTTCTGGTATTTTCTCTTCACATTATGGCCACAAATGTTATCTCAAACTGTTGAGAGATACTGTACCTGTGTTACAGTGTAATAAAGGAATGCATTTTGTTCCATTTTTGTTACATTTTCTTTAACTGCTTTTTATGTTTTCTTAGTTCAAGATTTTAAATTTAATGGTCAGTTTGCCTTGTAACTAGGCTTTTTCATTGAGATCATGGTGCAATATACATGATAAAATCCAAGACTTAAACCTTCCTATTTTTTATTTTGAAAAGTTGGCAGGTAGGTATAGATATCTGCAATTCAGCAGGCTATGAGACAACAATGGTACGATATGACTGTACGTTGCACTGACCAGATAGAACAAGAACAAGAAAGTAGACATACAGCTGCTTCCAGATGTAGGGCAACCCTCTGTACCTAAATAGTAAAATATATTTGTGTGTACAAATATATCAACAGGAAATGGATCAGAAATCTCTGTTTTATGAATATATAGAGAATTTCAGAGGTGAACTTTCTGATGCTGGTGTATACAGTATCTATTTAAGCTGTTAAGAGAATAAATACACTTAAGTTCTTATTCCCTTATTGGTATATGGATGTGTTGATCTTCACTGTCACTGTCTGAAAGTATATACGTATGTTTACAGATCACTGGTATTGCAAATCCGGGCCGCACTGTTACTGTGGTGGTACGTGGTAGTAACAAATTAGTGTTGGAGGAGGCTGCTCGATCCTTGCATGATGCCCTCTGCGTCGTCCGTTGTCTCGTCAAACAGAGGTATACCAATACACTAAGTCCTCTGTTTCTTGAAACCTGTTATTTCAAAACTTGATATATTCAGCTTTCTGTGAATTTTTACTAGGAATATATTTTTTGTGGGATGCAAGTGTATTCCCTGACTATGTAATTCAGATTAATCTATTTGAGCATCTAACCTGTGATTACCTTCCATTTGTAGTAGATGATTAAATGACAGTTCTGTGTGTTCAGAATTCAGGCTAACCGAAATTCATGTTAACAGATATGAGTTCCCATCAGAGATAATGGATCCCTTTGAATGTCTTGAGCAATTTTGTCGTAATGAGGTTTTACTTATGTATGGAACACATACCCTGAACCATACAAGTGTTTCCTGAGGATGGCTGTGCTTATTGCAGCGTCTTTGATTAGGTTCTTCTCTTGGCCAAACTGTCAGCAGAACTGAACAATTGGGTGATGGTCCCTGTAGACCCTTTTGTGAGGTCAATCACAGGGAATTATTCAGTAATTGATTTACATGTAGGACTGATGCCCAGATGGTAGATTCTCTACCAAATTGTTTACGTTGTCTTTTAATTATTTCAAAGAATTTGAAAATTTATCAAACATTTCCATTGGTAAATTATTCCAGTTCCTAATTCCTCTTCCTATGAATGAATATTTGTCTCAATTTGTTTTCTTGAATTCCACTTTTATGTGCATATTATGATCTTTCCTACCTTTAAAAGCGCCACTCCAGCTTATTCATGTAGTGATGTCATTCTACGCCATCTCTCCACACACCCTCTAGGGACACCATGACCTTGGCGTCAGTGTGGGGGCTTGTGTGCATGTTGTTTTTGCTTCAACTCTCAAAAAAAAAAAAAAAAAAAAAAAAACCCTACTTTTAGAATTGAACTGTATATACTATAGTGCCACCTGCATTTTGGGTCTTTACATTGAAATTTAAACTCGTGCCTTGCGCTGCCATGGACTACCTCAATTACAACCTGAATTCTTATCTTCAAGAAGTAGCACACTGTGCATATACGTATTTCATTTTTTCCGGTATTGCGCTTTTTACAATTTTTCTCTTCACAATTGTTTTTTTTTACGTCAACTGTTCTAAAGAATCTACAAGATCCTAGTTACATTCTTCGATTATATTAAATTGTATTATATGTGTACATTTTCGCAACTGAAACGATTACAAACTGGGCCATCAAGCTATTCAGAGAGTTCCGTCGGCATTTGGAAGCACAGTGCCGGACATTGAGTGTGTTGTGCTGATCTTCAGGAGCTAGCTATTCGCTTCAATCAAGCGACTCCTCTTCAACCTCTACATAATTTTGGGGCTTCATATTTACTAACTTGTATTGTGACTTCATGCCTGATAATATATGCATGCTGGCTCACTTAACTGTTCACCTCTTCTCGTAAACATTTTGAGACAGTGTCGAACTTTGAGTGTGTTGTGCTACTATTCAGAAGATCGTGCCCTACTTCATATTGCACCCACTCACCTCCTAAGTCCCATACTAACCTTGATCTCAGGGTGATCAGTTCGTATAAGACGTGAAAATTTTATAATTAAAAAAACAATAAAATTATATATAGCCGCACCAAATGAACACAGGGGTGAACGGGGCTTGCAAATTAAGGTAACGGGGGACGGCTCGTTCATGGATACAAATTATAGACTCCACAATAGGACTGGGAAGTGACAACTTAAATTTCATGGGCATACTGGACTAACTACAATAAAAAGATATGGAAACTGTTTCCTATTGAAATTGCAATGAGGAGCAATTTATTGACTTATTTTGCAAACTGCACATGACAATTATTACAGTGGGAAAATTCCATCCTGAAAAAGAAATGACAATGCTTGGATTCACCTCACTACTCTGGTAGTGCAAAATATTTGGTGAATTCGCCCCATTGGTTACAGGGGATCAAATCCACATCCGTATGAGTGAACGTTTCACCGCTGGAGATCTTCTTTTGGAGACGAAGGCATGAGAGTAACTATTTACTGTCATCTCCCCGTTCCGTTGGACATGTGTCACTTCCGGTATGTACATTCTGGTGAGCCGGACCCCCACCGTGGAAATGTTATCGTATTTAAAACGGGAATTTATAGTACAGACAAACTCTAGCCTATATTTCCAGATTCACAAACATGCCAGGTATAGCTCATTAACTCAAAGCTTATCTCAATATTTACTTTTGTCAATACGACAAGACATACGGAAAGGTTCATAACTATGCTCGCACAATTAAGACATGGGCCGGCCGTGGGTTATTTCGCATCTACCGCTAACGATCTCCCATGTGGAAACCCAACATCTGTTTCCGACCAGTTTGACACATGACGACTGTCCCAATCATATCTTCCTATGATTATTAAATAATTATCATCCTATATCTGATCATTATCATATTCTGTGATTATCATCAATTATTTTATTATCATTTCAATTATAATCCTATATTTGATAATCATTTGTCATCTGGGATGATTATCTGCTAACCCTTGCCGACGTTTCAAATGAAGGGTCGTTCTTCCTCGTAATTTATCCGCACAAATTAACGATCAGTTTCCTAATAAAATATTATTATTATTAAGGGCCTTATTTTTTGGTGAAATAAAACTGTTGATTTCGGTGTTAAAACTAACACATTTTGGTAGGTATTTCGTGAAATAAATTGTCATACTGATCGATGTTTCTTGTGAAATATTCCTTATGGTATGGGGTAAATCTAACTAATTTTTTGATTAGGGGTTTTAAAGTGAACACTTGTAATGTATTAAATTGTTATTAAACCTTAGAACAACCAAATATACAAAATGTTATAGAAATAAATACCAGTAGGCCTATATAAATCACTGAAACCTCAAAATGAAGTTAGGCGGAAGTTAGGAATTTATACGTAGCCTACAAGTTTTTGCCGGTCCTGTGGTGTAGGGGTAGCGTGCCTGCCTCTCGCCAGGAGGCCCCAGGTTCGATTCCCGGCCAGGCCAGGGATTTTTTTCTCGACCTGAGGGCTGGTTCGAGGTCCACTCAGCCTACCTGATTAGAACTGAGGAGCTGTTGACGGTGAGATATCGGCCCCGGCCTTGAAAGCCCAGAATAATGGCAGAGAGGATGCGTCGTGACCACACGACCCCTCGTAATCTGCAGGCCTTCAGGCTGAGCAGTGGTCACAGGCCAGGCCAAGGCCTTTTCAGGGCGTTAGGTGCCGTGGGGTTTGGTTTGGTTCTACATGTTTTAACTGCAGCTATCGAGCTCGGAGCGATTTATTTAGAATAGGCCTACTAATATCGTCATATTTTATAATAAAGTCGGTATTATTTATCTTCCCTTTTATATTCATCCATGTCGTCATGCCAGGATTATCCAATTTTTCTATAGAAATGCTGGCTTTCATGAATGCTTTTGTTGTGTCTATTACAAATTGCTCTCTATCACTTTTCAACTCCTTTGCGATGTGTAAAGTATCGCCGATTGTTATTTGCCTCTTAAACTTATGTTCATTTGCTTCATTCTTCTTCTTTTTGTGTGTTTCTGATTCTCTACAGTATTTATCGCACGCATCTCTTCGTTTTCATGTAATGCGAACATTACAGTACTTACACATTAGAATATTTCTTGCAGTATCAAATACATAGAACGCCTCACTGTTGTATTCCTCGGCCCTCGGAAAAACTGTTGTGACTTTAGTTATCAGCATTTGTGTACTTAAATGCTGGACATTTGCTGATAAAGGTTCATAAGTGGCGAACTTTCATTGCGAAAGAGTATAATGCGCACTGCTGTATCTACAACCGATCTTGCTATGACCACAACGCCATGTGCTGTAATCGATAACAGATATAGATTTTAATGATTGCCTTAGAGATTTCGGAACTGAATACACATACTTCCGATACACAGGGCACGCTTTGTGTGCATTTGTGTAGAGAATATACAGCGCTATCAATCAACTGAGAAGGAAACTACTATAGTCAAGTTCTCAAGAGCATTTAAACGTTTATTGGAGATCTTTTCCGATACGATTTCGCATTTTTCTTACCAAGTGGGGTATAGTTCGAGATTATTTGCACGATTCGCGTAATCAACAGATTTCGCGAGTTCATTTCGCTAAAATACGTTACGGTACGGTACCTACAAGGTCATATAAAGGCTAGAAAGAAGATATGAAAAATTTCGTGCTTATCACTATTACAAAAAATACGGCCTCTAATTATTATTATTATAATATTCATAACAATGAACCATTGTCCATAAAATATCTTAATTTCCTTTCATCGTAATTGTTATTCTCAAATTACTATTGCAAGTTCTTCTTCTGCTTCAACTTATTATTGTTATTATTATTATTTGAATCCAAAAAGAAGTCGTGGGAAGATTTTGGTAAGAACCTGGAAAGGCTAGGTCAAGCAGCAGGGAAACCTTTCTGGACAGTAATAAAGAATCTTAGGAAGGGAGGGAAAAAGGAAATGAACAGTGTTTGGAGTAATTCAGGTGAACTCATAATGGATCCCAGGGAATCATTGGAGAGGTGGAGGGAATATTTTGAACATGTTCTCAATGTAAAGGGAAATCATAATGGTGGTGTTGCAAACAGCCAAGCTCATGGGGAGGAGGAAAATGATGTTGGTGAAATTATGCTTGAGGGAGTGGAAAGGATGGTAAAAAAAACTCCATTGTCATAAGGCAGCAGGAATAGATGAAATTAGACCTGAAATGGTGAAGTATAGTGGGAAGGCAGGGATGAAATGGCTTCATAGAGTAGTAAAATTAGCATGGAGTGTTGGTAAGGTACCTTCAGATTGGACAAAAGCAGTAATTGCACCTATCTATAAGCAAGGGAACAGGAAGGATTGCAACAATTATCGAGGTATCTCATTGATAGGGGCCGTATTTTTTGGTAATAACGATATGCACGAGTTTTCTTGATATCTTCTTTCTTGTCTATATATGACTTCCCAGGTACTAAAAATACCGTATTTTAGCAAAATGAACTCGCGAAATATTGCGAAATTTGATTTATTGCGCGAATTGCGCAAATAATCGCGAAATATACACCATTTCGTGTGTAAAATGCAAAATGGCACCAGAAGAGCTCTCCAATAAACGTTTAAATGCTTCTGAGAACTTGGCTATTGTAGTTTCCTTCTCATTTGCTTGATAGCGCTGTATATTCCCCACACAAATGCACACAAAGCGGTACGCACTGTGTATCGAAGGTATGTGTATTCAGTTCCGCGATCTCTAAGGCAGTCGATAAAAATCAATATCTGTTATCGATTACAGCAAATAGCGTTGTGGTTGTAACGAGATACAAGACCGGTCGTAGATACAGCAGTGCGCAATGAGAGTTCGTTACTTACGAACCTTTATCGGCAAATGTCCAACATTTAAGTATAAAAATGCCGAAAACTGAAGTCACAACAGGTTTTTCGAGGGCCGAAGAATACAACAATGAGGGGTTCTATGTATTTGACGTTGCAAGAAAGATTCTAATGTATCAATAGTGTACCGGTAATATTCGTAAAGTTGAAATGTAGGCTACGATATACAGTGCAGAGAATCAGAATGAAGCAAATGAACATAATTCCAAGCGGCAAATAACAATCGGCGATACTTTACAGCTGGTAAAGGTGTTGAAAAATTATAGAGAGCAATTTGTAATAGATACAAAAAAAGCATTCATGCAAGCCAACATGCCTCTAGAAAAATAGGATAATCCTGGCATGAGGAAGAGAATGAATATTAAAGGAAAGATAAATAATACTGTCTTTACTGTAAAATATGATGGTATTGGTAGGCCTATTGTAAATAAATCGCCTGTTTGAGTAGTAATAATGGTATTGTTTTTACGTCCCACTAACCACTTTTACGTTTTCTGGAGACGCCGAGATACCGGAATGTTGTCCCGCAGGAGTCCTTTTACGTGCCAGTAAACTAGTGACACGAGGCTGACGTATTTGAACTCCTTCAAATACCACCGGACTGAGCCAGGATCGAACCTGCCAAATTGGGGTCAGAAAGCCAGCGCTTTAACCATCTGAGCTACTCAGCCCCGACCGGGGAAAAAGAGCATATCCATGAACATCTTCCAGAGCTACATTACTTTGAAAAATGCAATGAAAGCACCTCTGGTTGAGGAAGTGAAAGAAGACAGTGGTAGCTTTATGGTTTCCGACGTCTAATGTGGTCAACGAGAGGAGCTTCTCTGCTTACACAAAGACACAATCTGACTGTCGCACAACTCTGCATCCTGATAATGTTGAAACCATGCTTAGTTTGTACTTTGGAGACAAGTAAAAAATGTAGGCTATGTATAAATGTGTATCACAGGGCAGATCACCTAACTTCATTTCGAAGTATCAGTGATTTATATGCCGTCCCCGTGGTGTAGGGGTAGCGTGCCTACCTCTTACCCGAAGGCCCGGCCAGGACAGGGATTTTTACCTGGACCTGAGGGCTGGTTCGAGGTCCACTCAGCCTACGTGATTAGAATTGAGGAGCTATCTGACGGTGAGATAGCGGCCCCGGTCTAGAAAGCCAAGAATAACGGCCGAGAGGATTCGTCGTGCTGGCCACACGACACCTCATAATCTGCAGGCCTTCGGGCTGAGCAGCGGTCGCTTAGTAGGCCAAGGCCCTTCAAGGGCTGTAGTGCCATGGGGTTTGGTTTTTTTTCTTTAGTGATTTATATATTTATTTCTATAACAATTTGCATATTTGGTTTTTCTAAGATTTAATAACAATGATATATTACAAGAGTTTACTTTAAAACCCCTCATCACAGTTAGTTACATTTACCCCATACGCTTCTACAAGGAAGATTTCGCAGGAAACATCGATCAGTATAACAATTTATTTCACGAAATACCTACCGAAATAGTGTCAGTTTTAACACCGAAATCAACAGTTTTATTTCACCAAAAAATAAGGCCCCTACTCATTGATTAGTATACCAGGCAATCATTCACTGGCATCTTGGAAGGGAGGATGCGATCAATCGTTGAGAGGAAGTTGGATGAAAACCAGTGTGGTTTCAGACCACAGAGAGGCTGTCAGGATCAGATTTTCAGTACGGTATGCGCCAGGTAATTGAAAAATGCCACGAGAGGAATGGGCAGTTGCGTTTATGTTTCGTAGATCTAGAGAAAGCATATGACAGGGTACCAAGGGAAAAGATGTTCGCCATACTGGGGGACTATGGAATTAAAGGTAGATTATTAAGAGCAATCAAAGGCATTTATGTTGACAATTGGGCTTCAGTGAGAATTGATTGTAGAATGAGTTCTTGGTTCAGGGTACTTACAGGAGTTAGACAAGGCTGTAATCTTTCACCTTTGCTGTTCGTAGTTTACATGGATCATCTGCTGAAAGGTATAAAATGGCAGGGAGGGATTCAGTTAGGTGGAAATGTAGTAAGCAGTTTGGCCTATGCTGACGACTTGGTCTTAACGGCAGACTATGCCAGTACGTAAGAAATTCAACAGAATTGAATGTCAGATTGGAGATACAAAGCTAGAACAGGTCGATAATTTCAAGTATTTAGGTTGTGTGTTATGGTAATATAGTAAGTGAAATTGAATCAAGGTGTCGTAAAGCTAATGCAGTAAGCTCGCAGTTGCGATCAACAGTATTCTGTAAGAAGGAAGTCAGCTCCCAGACGAAACTATTTTTAAATCGGTCTATTTGCTTTACGGGAACAAAAGCTGGGTGGACTCAGGATATCTTATTCATAAGTTAGAGGTAACAGACATGAAAGTAGCAAGAATGATTGCTGGTACAAACAGGTGGGAACAATGGCAGGAGGGTACTCGGAATGAGGAGATAAAGGCTAATTTAGGAATGAACTCGAGGGATGAAGCTGTACGCATAAACTGGCTTCGGTTTTGGGGTCATGTGAGGCGAATGGAGGAGGATAGGTTACCTAGGAGAATAATGGACTCTGTTATGGAGGGTAAGAGAAGCAGATGGAGACCCAGACGACGATGGTTGGACTCGGTTTCTAACGATTTAAAGATAAGAGCTATAGAACTAAATGAGGCCACAACACTAGTTGCAAATCGAGGATTGTGGCGACGTTTAGTAAATTCTCAGAGGCTTGCAGACTGAACGCTGAAAGGCTTAACAGTCTATGATAATGTATGTATGTATGTTATTATTATTATTATTATTATTATTATTATTATTATTATTATTATTATTATTATTATGACCTTCCGTACGCAACACAAATTTTACACTCTGGCACTTTCATAATCTGGCTGTCTGGTAACAAAATATTCATACTAAAATACAAATAATGACTGCAGCGATTGAAAATTAAATAAATGGGTTAGCACAAAAAGAAATCTAACACTTGAAATGAACTTAAATCAAAGTATTCACAAACAGCATGCATTAATTGAAAGAAATATCCCATATTTACATTATATACAACAAACAAATACTCAATTAATTAATCTAACCCATAATTACATTAATATAAATTGGTTTGTCCATCTACCTCAAATCATGGATTCGGGAGGCGATCCTTTTTAAGAACCATGATTAATCTACACTGAACCCCGTTTTGTCGCGATAACATCCCCAAATATTAAACTTGTGTACTTATTCCTATGTAGAATTCCATTGTCTTGTAGCGGATGAGAAGCCTCATGACCCCATGGTGATTTACTCGTTCATCATATCGCATTTTATAAAATTAACACAACAAAACACTTCTGGGCGATTACCTATGATTAACATCTTACTAGATAATTTACAATGATTTATACAAGAATAAAAAGAAAAACGCTTATAGGTGCCTCTAGACCCATTACATTTGCACAATATTATTCTTCCTTGAGCCCGAACCACGAGTCGTGACATTACGACGAAGTGTCGTTTCATTCGAACCGGTGCGTATCGCGTTCGTTAACCCGCACTTCCAGACTTATACGATGCCGTCTTGTGATCGCCTTGCTCCTACAGTTCCCTCCTACAATAATTGTTACACCGTCTATCATGAATTATTTATTTCAGGCTCTGAACACTGCCTTCAAAAAGTACTATCAGCGTTCTGTCGATCCTTTAAATTCCAACACATGAGATGTTGAGAAACGTATTAATTTCACATACAGTGATACTGATAATTTTCACTCGATATCCTGAATAATTATCAACGATCGTCTTCACCTTCATGACTACTAACGTAGTTTCAACAGAATCTATAATGCATTTTCTGGTACTGAGTTACAGAGTCACCGTGTCAGCATATCAAATTATTTCTAACGACTGGTTGCTGTGAAGTTAGACTCCCTAGTATATATGGTTGACCTGCTTTCGCGCGTGGGTTAATTGCGTTCACTCCAGAGGGAGGGGGGTTGGTTATCTTAAATCGGCATTTGCAGGTGGATTTGGATCTCTTAATTTATCCCACTTAATAAACTGGCGATACACATTCACGTGTCTTATTCTGATCTCATATCGTTCGGCGATCATGGAGATATCACTTGATTTCTGCCCTCCACTTTTCGCGCACTAAGTCGGCGTCCCTGATGGCGTGATCATCCTGGCCAATTGCGAGATATCGTGGGTCATTTCCTAGAATTCTTTACTTTAATTTATTACAATTACGATTATTCAACATTGGGATGATATCACAAAAATCCCCTCTGTTCAATTTTGTGATTGCAATAATTTGATTATTTTTATCGGAGAAGCTAACTGGAGTTCACTTTGGTTTCTCTTATGTTGGCGCGCATCTGCGAGTCTCTGATAAATTTTGTCATTGGCTAACACTGTAGCGGTTAGTTTAAATACCTCTTCCTTGCAACCTGACGACAAAATGCCTCGAGGCGTTGGAAACTCTATTTCGTCTTCGTATTTTGTGACACACCAGCTGCACCTTGTTCAGAAATAAATACTCTCTCACTTCCTTGTTGCAATTAGGACTGTTGTTGTGAGTTCTAGGCGTCGAAACCGGTACTGCTTCCGCTTATAATTCAATAGAAATGTAGCACTACATTTCTCATTTATTTGTATTGAATAGGTTGAACTGCGTTATTCGTTATTTCAATTTAATTGTTATAGGCCAATATGCCTTACAAATAGCCTCTGTAAGCTATTTGAAAGGATGGTTAACCGGCGTCTTGTGTGGGCCATGGAAAAGGAGGGTCTCTTGTCTAACTACTAGTGTGGTTTTCGCTCTCATCGGTCTGCCACTGATCATCTGGTCAGACTGGAGAGCGCCATTCAGGAGGCCTTTCTCCGGAAGGTACACCTAGTCGCAGTGTTTTTTGACCTGGAGAAAGCTTACGACACTACCTGCCGATACGGGATTCTCTCCACACTACACCAGTGGCATACCTGCCAACCTTTCCGATTTACCCGAGAAGTTTCCGGTTTATAACTAGTCTTCCGATTTTCCGATTTATTTTTACTTCTTCCGATTTTTGACTAATATAACCTCAAATACGACCAGTACTCTTCCCCTAGGATAAAGGATAAATTCTTTTGTGTACGAAACCTCATTTTCAAGCGTATTTTTTTGATACTTTATTTCGTGAGTGTTTCGTTCGTAGCCTTTGTGTATAGTGTTTCCTACTCACCACAGCAGCGTGTGCGCTTGATACAGCTGGGGATGCGGGGTGACGATCGTCCTGCAAGCAAGAGGCTAGCATGCGCCAACGACTCGGTTAATCGGAGCAAAAAAATGAGTTCGTTATTGTGTTGTTCGCGCGCTGTTAACATCGTTCCTGTGCGTAGTTTCGTTGGAGTTGTAGGCCACGTGTTTTTTCTTGCATTTCTATGCTTTCCCCCTCTGTCAAATAATTTTAATGAGTTAATGAGTTGAATGTTTTTAAGGGTGTCATGTCGGTGACAGTTTCTGGCATTTTCTTTTCTCATTATGGCCAAAAAATATAACAAACGTTATCTCCAACTGTTCAGAGGTACCTATAAATTTCTGTTCATTTTACTGGCTGATAAAGGAAACTACCGTATTTTCTCGCGTAATTAACGCCCTTGCATAATTTACGCATCCCAATATTTTTGGGTCCAAAGTGGAGAAAAAGAAATGTTCACGTATTTGACGCACCCACAACTTTCAACATCCATCGCTCTGCTTCGGATGCGTTTCGAAAGAAAGATGTCAACTACTCAAGGAACAGGCTTCCTATTGCGAAAGCGGGTATTCCAAACACAGGGCAATGCAGGTCAACGTGCTGTTGTTAGCTGTCAGGAAATCCCACTACGCTAGTTTTACGACGATTGTTTCGGGTAGAGACATTCTGTGATTTCAAAATTGTCAGTCCACAGTATCGGAGTAATACTGCATCATACAAACTCGTGGTGATCAATTACGCCGAAACATACGGGAATAGAGCAGCGGGCAGCAAGTATTCAGTGTCCAAATGAAACTTGCGCTACCACGCTAACAGAAGTGCACTTCAAGCGGCCAACAAGTCTCCCAAAGCATTTCGCAGACCAAAAAGCAGCAAGTTTCCGCAAGTAGAGGATTATCTGCTTAAATATATGATTTTGTTACGCAATGTTGGATAAGCCGTTTCTCACGAAATGCTGTATTTTAAAGAATGAGACATAGCAGCGGCACATGGAATCAGTATCTCGGATTTGAAGGTTAGCCTCGTAGTTACTCGTACAAGATTGGATACGAACGGTTTGGGGTAATGTAGCAGGGTCCCTCCAACGATGCCCGGCCCTTCTCGTGTTGGACAGTTTTCTTTTTTGCCGGTATGTCATTCAGATCATGCCAGCCCTGTGGTGTAGGGGTAGTGTGCCTGCCTCTTACCCGGAGGCCCCGGGTTCGATTTCCGGCCAGGTCAGGGATTTTACCTGGACCTGAGGGCTGAGTCGAGGTCCACTCAGCCTACATGATTAGAATTGAGGAGCTATCTGACGGTGATACAGTGGCCCTGGTCTAGAAAGCCTAGAATAACGGCCGTGAGGATTCGTCGTGCTGACCACACGACACATCGTAATCTGTAGGCCTTCGGGCTGAGCAGTCGTCACTTGGTATGCCAAGGGCTGTGGTGCCATGGGGTTTGTTTTTTTTTTTTTTTTTTTTTTTTTTTAAATGTCATTCAGGTCGTATTGTCAGCTCGTAATGAGAAGAATGTTTTCTAATGTGGGTACTTCAAACCCCTCGTGTCTAACTTACCTGATATACCCTATTTGACTTTTCAGAAAAATCTCATGCCAGAATTTTACACCAAATGACAATAACCGCAAATGAGTAGAATCAATTGTGTTTATATTATATTTCATGTATCTTTTAAATGTAAATGAACTGTAAGTAATTTGTAAAGATTTGAATTACTTGAATAATTTACTCATCCGAAGTTTTCGCCTGTATTTTTCATCAAAAAACTGCGTTAATTACGCGAGAAAATACAGTATTATGCATTTTGTTGTGTGTGTCGGTGTAACGTAAATGTTGTTATTCGTATTTAAGTGTCATAAATGAGAGTGATTAGGTACATCTTCTTGTACCCATTTCTATGTTTTCTTAGTTGAAGATTTTAAATTTAAAGGTCAGTTCGCATTGTAACTGTAGATATATATATGCCTTTTATCCTGACCTTTTCTCACGTAGACTGTGGTGGAATATATGTGATGAAATCCAAGAATTAAAAAATCGTCCTATTTTTTGTTTCTAAAAGTTCGCAGGTATGCAGTGGGGATTTCGGGGAAATTTGCCAACGTTTATTGAGAACTTCATGTCCCTCCATCTCTTTCGAATCAGAGTAGAGAATGCATTTTCTCAATATTATGTTCAGGAAAATGGAGTACCTCAGGGATCAGTACGCAGTGTCACGCTGTTCGTAGTCGCCATCAACGGCATAGTTGCCGGTGCTGGGCCCGCAGTCGTTCCATCGCTGTATGTAGTCGACTTAGCTGAGACACAGCTACAGCAAGCTATTAAGAGTCGACAGATGGGCCCTGCAACAGGGTTTTCAATTTTCAGCAGCGAAAACCTCAGTTGTACACTTCTGTCTACGTCGGCCTGTGCATCCCGAACCTGAGCTCCGCTTGCGAAATAGTGTCTTACCACTGGTTGACACCTGCAAATTCCTGGGCCTCCATTTTGATAAGAGACGTACGTGGCAGCCCCACATCCTTCAGTTGAAGGTTGCCTGCGTGAAGAGACTTAACATGCTTAAGTTTCTCAGCGGCACTTCGTGGGTTGCTGACCATGCGGTCCTGCAACGATTTTACATGGCGACGGTCCTCTCCCGAATTGACTATGGAAGTGCGGCTTATGGCTCAGCATCAAAATCTACGCTGAGCCTTTGACAGTATTCACCATAGTGGACTAAGGCTGGCAACGGGTGCTTTCCGTACTAGCCCCATTACCAGCCTATTCGCTGAAGTGGGAGTTCCACCTTTACGGGTAAGGAGGCAGCAGTTACTCCTCGCGTATGCTGCCAAAATTCGTGAAATGCCGCTAAATCCAAGCTATCAATGCATCTATCGAACCAAATACCACCAGCAGTACCAAGACCGGCCGAATGCCACAAGGCCGGTGGGGTTTCGGATTGATAGCTTGTCATGATTTGAATATTGATATCAGTGGTTGTCTTGAACAAACTCTTAGCGAGGTACTTCCTCGGTTGGTTCCGCAACCAGATATACATCTAGATCTGCTTCGTGGACCCAAGGTGAACACGGATTCCTCCGTTTATCGGAGGTATTTCCAGGACTTCGTTCACCAGTATCCGGCTGTGAGACATATCTTCACAGATGGTTCTAAAACTGGAGATAATGTTGGTTGCTCTTTCGTCATTGATGTATGAGCACGAAGATCTCGCTTCCTAAAGTATGTATTGTGTATACTGCAGAGCTTTACGCCATCTTAGAGGCTCTGCAGTTTGCAATCCGTGACGAAAGAAACCACTTTCTTATGCGTACCCATTTGTTAAAGGAGAACACAACACAAAAACATATATTTCGTTATTCATTACTAAATATGTATTATTGGAATGTAATAACAATTCAGTTTATCTGATGCCTCTATGTCCAACCATTCTCAAGTTACGTGCGGAAGTAATAACTGGTCGTGACGTCGCTGCGCTGTAGAGTCTACCTGGCAGCCTTGACGCTGGGAGTAAACTCGCGCAGTCTTTTCCCGCACTCAATCTGTCACTGCCGTGTTCTTCTGTTGCCAGTGTTCGTGGGCTTATTTTTATTTATAATGGATGTAAATATCATTCATCCATATCAGTATGAGCCAGAACGAACGACGTTTGCTGATGTCCATTCAGATAGCGATCTTGACATGGATATGCTAAACACTACAGGCTTTGCTGGCACGCGAATTTGGTGTAAATGTAATGAGTGTGCCATCATGGATACGGATGAATAAAGTGTATGCTGTTGTGAATTGGACAATGTAAAAGCAATGAAATCTGAGAAATTTGTGTGTAACAAGAAATCCCTCGTTTACAAGGCTTATTTTAGACCGTGAAGTATTGACAATGACAAGGCATAACATGAGCTTAAAAACAAAGAACATGTCAAGCAAACGTTTACTGACAGCTTTAAATCCATCAAATAGAACTTGGCGTTTTATTTGTTACAAACAGTTCACTTCGTGGGTAAATTCATGGACTGTGATTGGTAAAAACAAGAGTTGTCATACCATCATGTGTTGTCAATACCATAACGAACACATTTCCGGAACCTCATGGCACCTATGTGGACTTCAAGTTATAAATGAAAAACTGAAATGAAAAAAACTGTAGAATTATGTAAGAGTTTCCTAAGCTCTTTTGTATGATAAATATAGATAATGTATTATTTTGACATGAAGTACGGTACCTCATTTATTATTACGAGTGAAATCGTGAGAAGGGCTTCTTGATCAGGTCGTCAATGGAAGGTCGAGGTATTGGAGCGATGTTTTTAGATAGTGACAGATCCATTGCTTGATCTTCAGGTGAGGCTCTATTATAGTTAGTTTGCAAGATATTTATTTTGTTCATTATTGCCTTTTTCCATCCATCGCTTGATGCCTCATATTTCTGTTTTATCACCCAGGCTCCTGTTGATTTTGAATACTGAGTTTTGATACCAGGTTTCAATTTATTGATGTTCCAATTATAGTCCAATGCAGCAATCACTGACCTGAGCTTTAAGCCTCTGCACGAGAAATGAACTGTTTTAGGAGCATATTTCAAACGAAGGTTCTGATAACTTTCTAGCCTTCCGGTGTGAACGTAGTGTTTTATATGTTCCACATCTTTTAAAAAAGATTTGTCTAAAACTATTTTCTTCAAGGTTTCATATGAACTTGAATTTCCTTTAATCCACATTTTCTTTCTCTCTTCCTCCTCCGTTAATGTATCGTGCTCACAGGATTTCCATTCACGGTTTTCTAACCACTTATGCTCATTTTTTACGTGATGCAAAATTGATGTAAATTTATCGATTAACACAGAACAGTTTCCATTACATGTTTGTGCTGCCCACCATAAATGATTATTTATAGTGGCCTTCCAAGCTTGAACTTCTGGATGATTTTTATCGAGAGCTTTCATCTTTTTCATTAGACTTTTTGATACGTGCCAAACATCAAATTCGTGTTCAATATCAGGATACTGCGTTCTCAGTAAATACCTTACTCCTTTGTGTCTGTCAGAAAGGAAGAGTTTTATATTACAATTTTCTTCCTGTACAATCTTCCTCATCGCGATTTCACACGCAGCCCTTTCAAGATCACCTTTCACCATCACTCTGTGAACAAGTTCCAAATGAGCTATGCGGCCTGTATTTATATCCATTAGTGAATACCCTAAATATTTGGCTGCAAAGCCGGGAGAATCGTACTGGCCATCTTCGGCTAACCAAATGGGTTTGGCACTGCTTTTCAAACAATCAATAACATTAGTCCTTTCTTGATCCCAAGCACCCTCCACTATCGGACCAGTTACTCTATGAATAATTCTATCATATACAGTTCGTGACATCATATGTAAGTTAAAGGACTTACAGAATGACCGAAAAGGTTCAAACAGAATGCCTGACAACAATAATGCTGATATTAGGACATTTGCTTCTGGTTTCTTTCCTTCCATAGGTTGAGAATACCAACGGACTTATTACCACAATCGCAAAGTGATTTTATGCACAACATAGTCCCTTTAATGTAATGTGAATTGTTTTTCACTTTACTTTTACAAATGTAACAAATTTCAGAGTTGGAGCAAACTTGTCCCCGCTACAAAGAAGTATGAACCTGTAATATGTATATCGTCCTCAGTGTGTTCGTTATCAGTATCACTAATATAACTTTCACTGTCACTTTCATCTGGTTCATAGAAACTGTCATTCAACTGTTCTCCCATTACGTCACTGTTCAAGGCTGTGCCGGAAGTTGCAACGTCGAAGTATTTTCTAGCTATTTCTCTTCCTAACTCACACTGTATTTCTACACTACATTCGTGTCTGTCTGATGAAATATTTTCACTCATATCACTCTGAACGTCGTGTACATTATTATCGTTATCACTTTCGTTTAATACTGTGTCAACAAACTCCCTTCGTCTTTTAGCCTCATTCCTTTTCGTCCTGCTCTTTTTAGTTTCTGACGAGAACTCCCACAGTGTATTTTGTGAAGCGGCTTCTGTATGAATTAGCTTTCCTGCCTGAGAAGTATCTCCATCTGTCGACGCCAGACATCTTATTGAAGGAACAGACCCTGGCTCCAATTTCAGACCTTGCAGTTTTTCTGCAGGCATCACCTTCATTTTCAAAAGTTGCGTTTCCTCATAGTATTTTTAAAATGCACTGAGCCCACAGTAGCTCCCTTACTGGGAGAAAAATGTTTCCTCTTGCAAAATTGTACCCAACTGCTAAACCTTCGAGGCAACTTACTTCGATTTTCGAAACATATGGAAATGTATTTCTTTCTCTCTACACATTCGGTTTCTACTCGTGTTGTTACAGCCATACACACTACAGGAAGGCGTTTCGACAAACAGTCATAAATAAACGACACTTCAAGTAAACGGAAGAGCGGCTGATCGCGTACTGCAATAATCAACTGGATGGCTCTCTCGGCGCTTACAGCGCAGTGACGTCACAGCTACTTGTGTTTCCTTAGTTCACCGGCCTACGGAGCGGCGCACAGCAAAAGCAAATATATAGTTGAACACTGTCCGATACACTCTTTGATTCTGAGGCAACTTGATTTTTGTGTTGTTCTCCTTTAAGCTCTCTGCAGTCTATTGAAACCTGTTTCTTGCAACACCCACTGGTACAGCAGATACATGACCTTCTAGCCTGGTTAAGTGATGCTGGCACCAGAATCACTTTCGCGTGGCTTCCAAGCCACGTTGGGATTACGGGAAACGAACTTGCAGATGAAGCTGCAAAGGAAGCTGTACTTTTACCTCCAAGACCAGTCAATGTACCTGCTACGGATATTTGTTCTCGGCTACGTCGAACCAACTACTGTGTGGTGGTCCTCTTTCCGCCCTTCACGGAGAAAGGCCATAGTATTGTGTAGACCGATGATATGTCACTTACGATCCACGCACTCTTATCTCCTAAAGAGGGAAGCTTCCCAGTGTGTTCTTGTGGTGTTGACTTCACCGTGGCCCACATCCTCATAGAGAGCGCCGATCTCTCTGGCCTAAGACAGAGCCTAGGCCTGCAGGAAACAGAGCGCATACTAGCCGATGACGCGACTACTGCTTATCTCGTCATCCACTTTGTGCGTCAGTGGACTTATCAAAGGTATATAAAGACAAGTGTACTGTTACTCAGGGAACGTACGTTCCCTTTTGATTCGTTTGTAATTTTTTTGGCCTAATTCTTTAATTGTTTTGTTTCATTTTGTAAAGGGTTTCCAAATTCCTTTGTGCAATAAATAATTTTGATTTTTATTTTAAATTTCTTTTCGATTAAGTTGTTCAGAGAGGATGATTACCTTGTTGTACTTACTCTTAAAACAAAAATCACCACTACCACCATCTCTCCACAGACAGCTCAGAACATACTGCTTAGTCAAGCAGCTAGTCTCCATACTCCGGAGTCCTCCCAGCCAAACATTTTCGCAACGTTACTCTTTTGTTGGAAATTGCCCGGAACAAAGTATGCTGCATTCCTTTTGATCCTTTCCGGTTCACATATGCACAAGAACCTCGTTTATCCAGATTAAGTGGGACCGCAACTGATCCTAATTATCAAAAATCTGGATAATCTGAAAAAGAAAACAAACTAAGAAACAAATACAGTACATATGATATAATCTAATAACATAACTTGTACAGTAATACCTTTCTTCAATTGTACAAAAATATAAGAGCACTTATCTTACATTTATGACTGTTTTATGCACTGATATCATGTCAGAGTTTTTTCTCTTTTACATTTGTATAGCGTTTGTGCACAGCACAATCACGAAGACTTTTTACCAACAACACTTCTGCCGGTGTGGTTTCAGTGAAGGATTCTAAATAGGCCATCAGTTTTTCCAGCTGCATTGTTGCCCCTCCATGAGTCATTGTTTCATTTGATGGTGCGCCGGATTTATTTTCAAATTCACCATCAGTGAGTTAATAGTGTGTAGCATTCAGAAGAGCGTAGGTTCAAATCCCTCCTTGGCCGTTCTGGAAATGGTTTTCCATTGTTTTCCATTCTCAATTCCAGACGAACGCCAGGAGGGTACCTTTCATAAACCATTGCCAAATTACTTCCAGTTCCTGTCCTTAACTATCCTTGGCGGAAAAGACATTCAAGAAGAGTCTACACCGTAAAAGAAATACGGTACAGGTAAAAATAAATTTTTATTATTATTTTTGATCCAGATAAACAAGAGATCTGGATTAACGAGGGCTGGATAGATGATGTTCTTATGTATTATAAAGTAATCCTGTTACGGGTCCCGTACACTCGAACCGTACTCTATTTGGGGTCTCTCCAGAGACAGTCTCTTCTTTACATCCTTATTACAATCCTTCGATACCCTCTTAACTCCCATATAATCTCGAATACCACCCGCACGGTCGTTTTTGAAAATGTTCCTTCCAAAATTTGGTGCGGGTCTTATTTAAAATTTCCGAATGCGCGTTAATCGGGCATCACCGCCGGCGCGACTTGGCAACAATGCCCTCTCTGCTCTCGGTATACGCTACTTCTCGGAGTATCAACAAAGCGTTTGCGACCTTTACTGAAAGCCGAAATTACTGGAAGTCGTGCCGCCGGTAGGAAATACGATATTGACGAGTCGTGTATTCGCGATTGGATAAAGAAGAAAAATGTGCTATAAACTTGTAGTGGTGATCGTAGAGCTTTTCTTGGACTGAGTTTACAGTTTACAGCGCCCCGAAGTTCAGCTGTTGTGTTCGTGGATTTTGACGACATAAAATCGTATCCCTGGAGACCTCGTACGGAAGAGCTTCAGGAAATTAGCATTTCTAATGCTATGGATGGCAGCGATGACGACATTTTGTGGGAAGGTGATGGTGATGAAAGTTCCGAAGTTCATACTGATGATGATGAATGAACATGTTTGACATTGTTCTGGAAATGTGTTTACTTTTATTTGTATTTTCTAATCATTTGATGTGTGTTAGTAAAGATTGTAAATAATTTTGACTTCACTTTTATTTTTTATTTTGTTTTTTCTAAATAAGGGGGCGGGTCCTATTCGGTGGTGGGTAGTTTTCAAGATTATACGGTATATGAGATTTGTAACCTTTATTTACGATTTAGTTAACATGATTGCCCCAATGAAGATCTTTCCTTCAATATCGCTACGTGTGTGTAGATCAAATGTAAACGGGCTTTTTTAGTGCATGCCTTTAGATTGCCTGAGAATTTCCAGGCTTTCAAGGCTTGTATTGTGGAGTTTCTATTAGGGGACAGGGGCCTTTGTTCTCATGATTTTTCATTGCTGTTGCACAGCATGTGGTGATAGTTTCTCGTCAATGAGGATGTTAACTCTTTCCCGTGGGTTGCGCAGTAAAGCATATGGGAGTTGCACATTGTCTCCCGTGGGTTGTGTGGTAGTGTGTGTAACTATTTGAAGACAACCAATAAATAATAAAAATATATATAATTAATGAACGGAGTGAAATAAGTATAAATACCAACACAATGGGCGCCACCTGCAAAACAATTGCAGGAATATTTAATGGTGTAGAGCAACGAGCCACTCTCTCTCTCAAGGCGACGGTCATCAGGCTGACGAGGCTCCAGACTTGCTTTGTAACCTTACCTGTTTACCCCTGAAATTAGATGAAGGTAGCATGCCAGGTTCATCCTCACTCCACTGATAAAAAGATTTACTGCAAGTTTGATACCAGAACTTTACTCCCAAAATAATAAACAAAAATATAATAAATACCACAATAATCATCACTTAAAGAGACCCCCTCCTGATTGCCGTCCGCAAAGGCAACGTACAAACAACTACGACCAACATTAATCATTACCTCACGAGACCTACTCGCTTGTCGTTTACAAAAGCAAATATACACACCACTAACAACAACCAAATCATTACTTCACGAGACCTACTCGTTTGTCGTTTACAAAGGCAATATACACACTACTAACAACAACCAAATCGTTACTTCACGAGACCTACTCGTTTGTCGTTTACAAAGGCAATATACACACTACTAACAACAACCAAATCATTACTTCACGAGACCTACTCGTTTGTCATTTACAAAGGCAAATATACACACTACAAACCATCAATAAAATTGTTGATACTATATATACATTTCTTAACATACCTCCAGGTAAGAGTCCCACTACACTCACTACTGTTATAGAACAAAAATCGTATTCTGGTAGAGAAAAGTACGACGACTTTCTCTACGTACGGATGCAACCTTCTTTACGAAGAGCATCCCTAACCTTATTTACACACTTCATCGACGTCTTGAGTTCTTCTCGAGTGCCGCACAGATTGGTGTAACGCCTCAGGTTTCTGCAACTGAAAGTGGATACTCGGCCGACGATTTCCTCGACCAAGAATCAGCTCTGTGCTCAAACACACATCCACTACCGAATCTCGATTCTGTACGCATCACCACATCCACTGTACATAATCTCGTAGAAGAATTGTAGTCCAACTTATTATACAGAGTTGAAGTTACAAATAAACACTTAAGTAGCGTCTTTGACCTAACATCCGCCAGAAACTCATTAGCATCAGCAACATACAGCGTGCTCACTCCGAAAACGATACTCAAGAACAATACAACATTGCCTAGGACTATGCGCAAAGTAGCTCCCGCGCGCCGGTCCGAGTGAGAAAACGCACAGAATCAGAGACAGAAACACAATCAGAAACAGCATTAGAGTTCGAATCAGAATGACTTGCCGCACACGCGTACATGCTTATATAGGCTTGCTACACATGGTAATCGCGTCCTGAAAAGTTTAGTGGTAGCAACGCTCACACCGGCACTTCTTCCCGCGTCACTCTGTCAACACAAACCTCGCTCAAAACAAAGCCCTCGCATTGGCTATCGAGTATATGATGTGACATAGACCGTCCACTCATGTATGTCCACATTGATTCACTCCATTTCTTCAACCGATACAACCTGCCGTACCCCGTGTTTTCAAGCCACTTGTTGCAACACATCCAACTGACTTCAACCGTCCTTCCCGATATAGTCGCAGTTTTCCCAGTTGCACAATCCTTACGGCTAGGCCATATTTACGGACTCTTACCCAAACGGAAATTTATACAAAATATAATGATGAACATATGCAATATTCCCTAACTATACATTCTTCTTATAATATTACGTTTATACATTATAAATAAACAAAATTACATGATTTTAACCTAACAAACTATATACGAAAATTTCCTAACCTAAAAACTCGGGAGTCGTACATACGTACGGTTACAAGTGTACTCTTTCAGACTTCTCTGCCATGTGTCTGCTAAACATATAACTTCTTGGAACCAAAGAATTTCCTACACTTTCTAGGTACAATTGACATGCATGGAATGCTAAATAATTGTTCTGTTTAAACTTTTCCTTAGATTGAACAGACAGCTGACTGAATGTAAACATATTGCAGTAACATGCCTGCACAAAACCAGTTGAGTGAAGAGGATATTTGTTACAAATTGGATTATTATGTTGATGAATGCAATGGTAGTGAGTTTGAAGTTGTAGGTATAATATTAAAAATGATGTAGGAAGCAGTTGGGACAGGTGAGCCTGAGGGAAATTGAAATACGGTATATTGCACAGGACGGGAAAGGAAATGCTCGTTCAGGTACTGTCTGCTGTTCAAATATTAGGCCTACTTGGACAAAAATTAACAGTTTTAATCCTCCTGTTAATTCTGTTTCGGTCTACGGGCCTCTATGTAATTACATAATATTCCAACTAATGTCAACTTCTCTTCCAGTCCCATCCAGTGAAAAAAATAGTTCACAATTTATGTCCGAGAGGCAGTATAAGTTGCTGTCTGACTCGTTGGCTGAATGGTCAGCGTACTGGCCTTCGGTTCAGAGGGTCCCGGGTTCGATTCCTGGCCGGCTCGGGGATTTTAACCTTAATTGGTTAATTCTAATGGCCCGGGGGCTGGGTGTTTGTGCTGTCCCCAACATCCCTGCAACTCGCACACCACACATAATACTATCCTCGAGCACAATAACACGCAGTTACCTACACGTGGCAGATGCCGCCCACCCTCATCGTTATATACCATTATTCCTGTATGCAAAAATATACTTAGGAACCATTTGAAATTGAAATACGCAATTCTGTTGAGTAAAATAAATTATTCACAACACCATAATGTCACAATTCACAGGAGTACAGCATACTCCATTGTTTCCTTGGCAAATAAACTGCGAAGACACGTATTGTATTCGACCTGCATTCTAGTGACAAAAAGCATGAACTATGTTGACAAGAGGAATGTATCAGAGAAGATACAATGTGCATTAAGAGCAATAAGGGTCTTAGACTTCGAATTCTACTCAGTTAAATGGTATGTATCATATCTGATGCATGGCGCATTGTAGGGTTATAGGATTCGTACACGAATACTTGAGGAACTGTGACAGTGAGAAGGAACATTACGCTATTTTACGAGAGATCTAGTTTTTTTTTTTTACTGCGAAAGCGAGTCGTGAGAAACTGTGCTCTGAATGAGTCATTTCCGACAATACAGTGTGCAGCGAGTGTAATGATGAACTATGCATAGAAATGTTTTTTTCATTTTGCAATTGTTTCAACTTGGGTATAAAACTGGGACTGGTGAAGAAAAAAAGGTATTTTGACAAATTTCTCATCTACTGAATGGTGATTATTTCTGAAGCCGTTTTAATCAGTTCTAATGCTGCAAATCACATTGTGCTTGTTTCAACATAGGACACCAAGGTGGAGCACACACTTATAGGACAAGGGACAAGACACATGGGATGCGACAGAAAGGACATGTTCCAAGTGAATGTAGCACGTGTAGTCAAGAGGTAGCCCGCACACTTATCGGTCAAGAGCATGGACTGTCCCATTTGTCAGCGGACATGTCATGTCGAGGTATCACCCGTTGCATTTCGTAGGACGTGCCCCATCAGTTCGCACGCGAGTTTGGTGTAGTGATTTAAATATGTGCAGCTCAGCAGAGGCAACTACCATAAATTTTATAGCGGAAGTGGAGAAGCATGAAGTGCTGTATAATTACAGATTAAAGGATTATTCGAGTAGGTCCATATGTGATAATATCTGGCGAGAAATAAGAGAAGTATTCAGCATGAACGGTAAGTAGGCTACCAACATTCATTTATTTAGAGTGATAACATCTATTGTCGTGGCCACCAAATTAGGCGGGTGAGGAAAATTGCGCTGTTGTCAGATATGGGAACAGCGAAGCGACAAATGGTCGAGAGTCGCCTACCCCTGGGCACGGATTGGCAACGCTGATCGTGCAGTGCTGTCAAACTGAAGCCCATCCGCTCCAGGCCACCTTACCCGAGTCATTCCCTGTCAAGCAGCTGTTGAGCTCGCATCGTAAAGGCAGTTAACACTAGAACGGCCAGAGCGGTCATTTTGACCATTAGCGAATTTCAAGGTATTTCCACGCTCGTAATTTTTTACGCACGAGGTTGTTCTTTTGTGACTTTTAATCTTTTAGGGTTATGTACATTCACGCCAAAAATTACAGCCGTAGATAATAAGGGAACACCGATATTGTCCCTTATACCTAGGAAGGCCATAAGCGGTCATTTTGACCGCTTCACTTCCTTGATACGGAGAGCTCTATTCTGCTCACTGCTTGCTTCCTGTGATATATTTACAAGTGGTGCTGTAGGGGCGTATGATGTAACTAAATAGTATGCCTCTAGCAGTGGTTGCGAGTGGACGAGTTAGTGCCTGTCCCTTGTGTCGTATAGTGCGTAATAATGGCTCGGCGGCAAAAACTTACTCCTGTTCAATTATTAGCAGAACTTGAAAAGCTAGGAGAAGTCGAATCAGGTGACAAAGATACATTATCAGATATAGACGCAATGAGTGACGATAAGGATTTTATACCTCAACAGTGTGATAATATGTCGGATAGTGATGGTGATTCGGCTGATGAAAATATGCACACAGTGGATTTCGCACCTACGATAGACGCAGTTACTCCTTCAACCAGCCGTGATCAATCTTGCAGCAGAGGACGATCTCTTAGCAGCAGGCATCCTGTTCGAAGTGGAAGGGGACGAGGTGGGAGAGGTCATGAACTGGTAAAGTCTTCTTCATTTGCACCAGGGGATCAGTCATGTGGTAATGATAGAACAACTCTTTGGACTGTTGTCGACAGTAGTGGGAACTCCCTGGAAGGATGGCTGCACAGAATGTACTGAAAGAGGCAGCAGGGCCTACTTCTTAGCGTAACGTAGAGACTAACAGCAAGGTTAGTGCCTGGCGTTTATTCATTGACACATCCATGTTGAAGCATATAAAGATGTGCACAGAGACCGAAGCTCGTAGACGGGCAACGGATAATAATTGGTCTATTTCTTTGGAAGAATTAGATGCTTTTATTGCTTTGTTATACGCTCGTGGAGCTTATAAACTTACTAGTCTAGCTGTAGATCATATGTGGTCTTCTTTATGGGGTCCCCTTGTTTTCACTAACACTATGGCAAGAAACAGGTTCAAAGAAATTCTAAGGTATTTGCGCTTTGATCTCCGTAAAACTAGATCCACTCGTTTGCAGACAGATAAATTTGCTTTGGCTTCGGCTATTTGGAATAGATTTATTGATAATTGTTATGCGTGCTATAAACCAGGAGCAAATGTCACAGCTGATGAACAACTCTTCCCCAGCAAAGCTCGGTGCAGGTTCACGCAGTACATGGCCAACAAGCCAGATAAATTTGGCGTAAAATTCTGGCTACTGGTAGACGTTGATTCTAAGTATATGTGCAATGGATTTCCTTATCTTGGGAAAGATGAAATACGACCCGCCAATGAGTCACTGCCTGAAAATGTTGTCGTGAAACTTATGGACCCATACCTCATGAAAGGACGTAACGTGACCACTGATAACTTCTTTACATCGGTAAAGTTGGCTGAGAGACTGAAAGAGAAGAAAACTAGTATTGTTGGAACAATCAATCGAGTGAGGAAGGAAATCCCGGTGTCAATCAAAGCACTACGTATGAATCTGTACGAGACTGTCGTTTGGAAGATCACACTACTCTCACAGTATATCAAGGAAAAGTGAAGAAGAATGTGCTTCTGCTAAGCACTCTACACCCAAGCGTTCAAGTCAGTGAAGATAACAAGAAGCTCCCTAGTACTACTGAATTTTATAACGGAACTAAGTATGGTGTGGATGTAATTGATCAAATGGCGCGTAAATACTCCACTAGAGCTGGATGCCAAAGGTGGCCTATACATGTATTTTACAACGTACTTGATCCAGCAGCAATAAATTCATGGATAGTCTACAAGGAAGTTACGGGGCAGAGAATCTCTCGACATGATTATATTTTTGAAGTAATACAAGAACTATGATCTGATACTGTGAAGACAAGATCCCGGTTGATTGAACTCCTTACATTTCAACCTGAGCCTCAGATTCAGGTTCAGAGTGCCAGTTGTAAGCGACGACAATGTCAAGTGAACTCCAATTGTAAACAGAACAAAACCTCTGACACATGTTCTTCGTGCAACAAAGTAGTATGTGGAAAATGTTCGTGTAAGGTAATAACTTGCATGAATTGCTTGTCAAGTGCCTAAATAGGCTTGTAAAATAATAGAGACTGTTATTTCTATCATAATTTTTCACAAAGGCATTCAATAGCAAGTCCGCCAAAATATTTCATTGTTACCTATTAGAAGTGAGAGAATATTAACAATTATTAATATTTAACAATGGATTGATCTGTATACAATACATCCTAATGGTTAACTGTTGTTTTAAAATAAATTATTTAACATTCTCATGTTTCCCAGATCCTGGATCCTAGGTATATGTCAGTAAGCGGCAGCGGTCAAAATGACCGCCTGTGGCCTTTATAGGTATGAGGAATGTTCGGCCGTTCTAGTGTTAAAGATGGATAGTGAATGTGAATTGATTCGGGCTCAAGTCAAGAGAGAAGTGGCAGAGAGGAACAAGGCATTGAAAATAAAGGGCGTAGAAAAACTCTCGTCAGAAGCCGTCGACCGTGTGACTGCTGCAGATTGGGAAAAGTGCTTCAATCGCGTGGAAGATGTTCAGATGATTGGGCCAAGGAAATAGTAAGGGTCGAAAGAAAGGAGCCATTCAACAACAGTGTAAAAGACGACTCGACAGATAGTGAGATGAGTGATGACAGTGACTAAGACCGTCTTGAAGCCAGAAACCGATTCTTACTTCATTGTAAATTAATGTAAACCTATTCTTTAAAGTAGATCTTTTCCTATATTACTCGGTACAATATACAGTATTCAAATATTTATAATGTAATAAAACTGATACGGATTAATATGTAATCCGAAAGTATCACGGAGTCCTGCAGCCTGTGTTGGTGCGCGCGCCCCGAACTGCCTCAGCTAGCGACATTTACATGATCGCTTTCCGGGCCATTTTCCAGGAAAATTACAAGACTCACGGAACTATGTTTCAGATAAAAATATGGCAGGCGATTTTTGACATTTTTCCCGCAGACAAAATTGTATTGGCTGAAGAAATAAAAACTTGGCCGCTTACTGAAATTTTCAATACGTCATTCTACGGATTTAAACTTACTCGTTCAAGATTTTATTTTTCATAATTATTTAAAGTGGTTTATTTGGAAAATAGTTATACCACTGGAATCAGCAATCCTTTCTGTAGCTTGTAGTATAATTTGTCTCGAAACATTGTATGAAGTAACATCAGAAGCTTGAGAGAGAACAACTTGCCTCGCGCTCCGAAATGATAGTGTTCAGTTAGACATTTCTTCGCCAGTTGCTACATAACCTTGGCAACAGCGTAATTTCTTTGACCCGCCTAATTTCGTGGCCTCGACATTAGTGAATATTTTAACTTACAAATACAAGATACTGTACTTAGAATTACAAACTCCCTTGTTATAGTTGTTGTGATGAACGAACACATTCACCTCAGTCTCATTAGCCCAAATTAAACTAGGACCTATACTAATGGGAAAACATGATAGACTGAAGTTATTTTATCTTGAAAGTTTCTAATTTAATTAGGTAGCTAAATGAATGTTGAACGCTTCTTGCCATGGAAGTGCATTTTCTGGCTTCATGAAATATGTACACAGTTGATCTCTTATTTCTTGAGCTCGTCATGTAGGACGAATATTACAATGGCCAAGTCGGGAATGACAATCTTGATTTGTGCATCGATTTTCACCTTCTTCTGACACAGACGGATTGGTGAAATGTCCTTTCTATTTAATGAAATTGCGTGAAGTGCATGCAGTTTTAATGCAGCTATCAACTTTGGAGACCTTTTTTATTGAAATCGGTGTTTCAAAAAGCCTAAATTTTGACACTAGCATGCAAAAAGCACATTCTACATTTCGCCTTGCTCTACTGAGTCTATAATTAAACACTCTCTTTTCATTGTCCAAGATCCTAACCGGATAAGATCGTATGAGGTTAGTTTTGAGTGGGAATGCTTCATCGCCCAATAGATAATAAGGACATACAAATCGCATCATTGTGGAGCCTAGAAGGTGGTGGTAACTTCAATTTACCATCCATCAGAAGTCTGCCTATGTTTGAATTACAAAAGACAGATCCATCACTATTTCTTCCAAACTCTCAGACTTCTGTAGCAATAAACAAACCATGAGCATCACTGAGAGCTAGAAGTACAACCAAAAAAATATCCTTTGTAATTTATGTAGGACCAAGCTCGATAGCTGCAGTCGCTTAAGTGCGGCCAGTATCCAGTATTCGGAAGATAGTAGGTTCGAACCCCACTGTCGGCAGCCCTGAAAATGGTTTTCCGTGGTTTCCCATTTTCACACCAGGCAAATGCTGGGGCTGTACTTTAATTAAGGCCACGGCCGCTTCCTTCCCACTCCTAGCCCTTTCCTGTCCCATCGTCGCCATATGACCTATCTGTGTCGGTGCGACGTAAAGCAAAAAAAAAAATTTATGTAGGAGGAGCCTGAAATGGTCGGTTTCTTAGTTCTGAAATGCTTCCCATCAACAATGGCAACACAATGTGGCATATTCCACAGTTCATAGAATCTAGCTGCTGTTTGGTGTTTCTGGTGTAGGCATGAAATCTTAATTTAGGGCGTCCCAAATGGGAACAAATATTTCAATTTTGCCTATTGTTGTTTCCCTTCGTTTAAACTGGAAGGAAAGTGATTTAAAGCTGACTCCGTTTCCAAGAAACCTGAAAAAGAAACTAACCAATAATAATAAGAAGAAGAATTCTGATGGCGACTACTTTCCTTATAGCTCGTGAAGCTAAGGATAAATGGAAGAACATTCGGCATGCATTCTTATGACATTTAAGGCAACTACTGACAAATGGTTCTGAAGGTGGAAAAAGAAAAGCCTGTTATCTTGCCGAGTATTTGCAATTTCTGGTGCCGTACACACGATCCAGCGGGTAGGTGTTGTCGAGTGTAAACGGCCCACATTCTGTAAATAACTCAAGTGTTGATTGACTTTAAATTTTGCATAGACTACGGAATTTTCAAGTAAATCATATAAATCTGTGTTTGTAGGCGATCAGGAAATATGAATAACTGCCTGGAGGAGGAGGAGGAGGAGGAGGAGGAGGAGGAGGAGGAGGAGGGTGTAACACAGGAGCATCTGGATCCAAGTGGTCTTTCGGGAGAATGTACTTACAATACTACTATCGATGAAGACTGATCATCTAGTAGCAGAAAGGAGTCGGTGATTTTAGGTAATACCGGGGGGGGGGGGGGGGGGAATGAAGGGTAAATATTCATCACCAGAAGAAAAAGCAAGTGAAAAAGCCTTTGCCAACTACTTTAACGAAAAGAGGACTGAACTCCAGGCAGATGATTAGGATCCCGACTTGCTGTTTTTAAAATCACTTTTACCAATGGTAAAAAGACCTTAATACTGCAAATAAATTGCTCGGTATTTCAGTCTTAAATTCACTGAGAGAAATATGGAATTTAAAATCAAAAAAATCAAATCAAAATCTCTTCATTTGCAAATGAGGCGTCTACCTTGGTGGCAAATGGTACACTAAAATACATTATTGTCAAGCACTAAATATTAAATTAACAAGAGAAGAAAATTTTCCTATAATACAATATTATACAATTTATGCCAACGATGTTTTCTATTAAACACACAGCTCATCCTTAATAAATTTATATTGTTTACAAAATTCTACTTATAATATCTCCTGTACTACTTACAAATATAGTCAACTGATATACAGTATGTGGAATTACTTCAAATGATACTATACAACTAGTATAAGATTAATATTTAATATGCATTTATTTATTTACTTTTTTTTTTTTTACCCGTTCTGGATCCTAAGTAGCATAATGACCTCCTGCGTCTTAACCAGAGCCCCTTTTGCAACCACTTTTCATAGTTCCTGAAGGGCCTTCACAGCTACCGTAGCGGTCCCAGGGCCCTCGAAGTCCCTACTGTACTTCACACCTACAGGCAGTCCCCTACTTTGGCTGTCCAAACTCCTTAGACCAGGGGATTGAATTAATTTATTCACACATTTTTTTTTATTCACAATAACCTGCACTGGTCGAATGCCCTCTAACACTTCATTTATTTTCTCTGTTGCTGTTTATTCTCTTCTTGAATATCTGTACAGATTTTGGAAAAGGATCAAACACTACCCCTGGTAAACTGTTCCACTCCTTCACACCCTTCCCAATGAATGAAAATTTACCCCAATCGCTTCTGCTATAATTCCTTCCAATTTTATATTTGTGGTCAGTCGTTCCGATATAATTATTTTCCAACTGAAGCCTCTCACGGATATCTCCCCATGCTGCTTTTCTTGTATAGGCTCTATATAATCCTATAAGTCTAGTTTTCTCCCTTCTCTTACTTAAAGTTTCCCACCCAAGTTCCTTTAACATTTCTGATACACTACTCTTTCTCCTGAAATCCCCTGTTACAAAACTTGCTGCTTTCCTCTGCACACTATCAATTTCTTTTATTAGGTATTCTTGGTGAGGATCCCAAACACTGTTTGCATATTCCAATAATGGACGAACCATACTCAAATAACTTTTCTTTTAATTCTTTGTTGCATCCTTTAAGTAGCCTCATTATGACATAACGATCTGTATGCTTTCCCAACAATGTCATCAATATGACCCTTCCAGTGCAAATTACTTTCAAATCTCACACCTAAGTATTTGCACTTGGCCATCTTTTGGGATAACTACCTCATCCAAAGTACATTCAAATTCAGTTTTAAAGTTCCTGTTTGTAAAAGTTGTAACAATTGATTAGCCACCATTAACCTTTATATTATTTTCTTCAACCCATTGTTGGATACTTGCAAGGTCCCTTTGTAATTCTGAACAATCCTCAATGTTGTTTATTTCCCTATAAACAATTATGTCATCTGCATACAATCTTATTTTTGATGTCATATTGTTCCCTAAATCATTTGCGTATATTAAGAAAAGTAACGGACCGATTATACTACCCTGTGCAATTCCCTTCCAAACTTGCTCTTCCTGAGATACATTATTTCCTACTTTGACTTTCTGAACCCTTGAATTTAGAAATGTTTTTATCCAACGTGTAACCCTTACGTCCAATCCTATTCCCTCCAATTTCTTTAATAATATTCCATGTTCCACTCTATCAAAGGCTTTGCAATCTAACTGACCTCCTGAATCCAATTGATCTGATATGTCCTGCTGAAATCCCACCAGTTGTGCCTCACAAGAAAATTTCTTTCTAAATCCATACTGGCTCCTCATGAACCAATTTTTATCATCACATATCCCTCTGATGTACTTCGATATTAAACTCTCCAGTATTTTACATACTATACTGGTCAGGCTGATTGGTCTGTAGTTCTCTGGTTTCCTTTTATACCCTTTCCTTTATAAATTGGTATTATTATAGATTCCTTCCATTCCTTTGGTATTACACTATTATTTATGACAAAGTCAAAGAGAAATTTTAAATAAGGCACTATGTACCACCCCATTGTCTTTAATACTTCCCCAGTAATTTGATCACTTCGTGCTGCTTTTCTTGCTGAAGCAGTTGGATTTCTCTGAAAATATCTTCATTTGTGAATGAGAAGCTTCTTGTTTCCCTCTGTGTCTTCTCTGTATTTTCTGTTTCGGTTTCCAACTCTTGACAATCATCTACTGAATCTCTAAATTCCCTACTAAATAGGTTTGCTTTCTCAGTATCTGTTAAGTAGTGTTCACCCCCTTCTCCCACCATTGTAGGAATTTGGATTCCTTTTCCTTTTTGATTCCTGATATATGAATACAGCTTTTTCTGTTTCCCTTTATGGTCATTACCCTCTTAAAGTAAGCCATTCATATAATTCTCTTTTGCTTCCTTTTTCACTCTATTCAGTTCCATCATTAGCTGTTTTCTAGTTTCTCTACTCTCCCTACCCTCTTTGATTTTCCTGTTTACTATTCTACATTTTCTTTTTAATTTTCTTATTTCCCTTGAATAATAAACAGGGTCTGAGGTCATTTTACCCTTCTTAACAGGTACAAATCTCTTCTCTCCTTCCCAAATGATTCCTTTAAATTTAGCCCAAAGTGTATCCACGTTACTCCCTTCACTTATCCAACAACTGAATTGTGATTTAAGGTAAGTCCCAAATTCATAAACTTTAGTTTTTCTGTACAATTTCTTGTCTTGTGTAACAGACATCTCAGTCTCAGACATCTCAAAATTTGATAATAGTATCACCGAATGAAGATGACGGAACTTCTTCTCAACCTTAAGAAGCGTGCATTGTGTGAAATAATATGAATCAGTGATCGGAAATGTGGTTTGCCTAAAAATGTAATATTTACCAGTTTCCTATTCATTTCCACTTTACTGCAAGCAGCAACATACTACACTTACTTATGCTGAACAAACGTGTATAGATCTTTCATGCACAGCCAAAATCAATCCATTTTAACCTTACCTGAGTGTTATCAATCTTTCAGCTGGTAGAATAGGATCCCTGAGTTTGGTATATTTATCAATTAGTGGTTTTATCATATGCACTAACTCTTGAAATGTCTCCCAGTTCATTCTATAAAATGTGAAATTGTGAAGGATCTATTAAGTTTCTTCTTCTCTTGGCAGTCCACATTATATGGGTTGATCCAAAATCTCCCTTTTCTTCTAATCATCCGTTTTCTTTGTAATTTCCGAAGCAACAACAAGCCTTCCACATCACTAGAGGACATCTTAACTAATGACCCACAGATGTGCATGTAAGTGGCCCATGGGATACGGTACAGGACAAGTTACTTCATTGGTGTGCCCTGTCCCATGTCGCATGTCCAAGAAGTGTGCGCTCTGGCTAACAGTTACCTAGTCAGATGGACTTTCTTGTGTTTACACCACTCTTTTGTTAACATTAGAGATTCTGATTCAAGACGACACAGATCGACAGAGAATTGGTACTGCCTTGTTCTGGCCGGAGCCTCAGCTTTTATTCCGCATGGCCAAGGTTACTCGCTACGAGAAACTGTGGTTCTTTCTTGCTTGATATGTCACACCCCCCCCCTTTTGGACTTGGGTCACATAACATTTGCACATATCAAACAAAGTAATGAAGTAAAAATCAAAAATAACAAACCTGAAGGAACATACGTCAGCCGATAGCACACCATGAAAAACATTTCAAATTTTAACATACACATGGCTAGAAACAAAAATACGCAGGATTATCAACACGACAACTAGAGAAAGGATATAGGAAGCAGGCCGGGAAACCCTACAGAGGACGTGATCTTACGCGACGTTGTAGGGAAAGAGTTTAATAATTAAGAAAATTTAACAAATTAATATTACAGCAATTAAAAGATTAACATTAACCAGAAAACGAGATGAAACGAAACAAGAGTCTGTCCATGGTTCTTCAGAAAATCAAATTGCGATAAAATGTTTGAATTTTAAGGAAGGTGAGCATAGCTTGACAAAAATTCACAAAGGATATTTAACAGGGAATATAAACTTTTACAAATTATTACCGAAAGTTTACAAAGAAAATAACGGAATTTGAAATTGAACGCAGAGGCCATTAGAGTTGCTGTCCTCCCCTAATACATATCAGCGAGAGACAAATTGCTCCACAGGCTTACCCTAAACTGACGCAGCACTACTGGAGGCAACCCGAATGGAAAAATTAAAATTTACATTACACAAAAGGTTAATAAAAAGGAATAGCCTCCAAAACAAAAGATATGCTAAGCTGACGAGCTAAGGCATTACAAAACCAAAACGGTGAAAACCAGGGTCTCCGAAACAAATGAATTTACACATTAATTTAACATTCGAGAAAAGAAAACAAGCTTACCCTGAGGTGACCGGAGCCGCTGAGCGGACCACCAAGAAGGTGCGTCTGACCGTGAAGACGTACGAAAACCAAAGACGCGTACCAGAGCCATGCTACAACAAAGTAGTCAAAGGTCAGCAATTAAGAAACTCAGCCAATCAGGGAAGCTACCTACGATTCGACCCGAAATTTTCACCAATCAAAATGGCTGTTATTCCAGCCAGTGAAAATACCTTACCTAATATGGTAATGTGGGAAACACATTCTAGAGGTTTCGATTGCGAAAGTCAGTGAAGTGAGTAGGGGCCACTTCAAAGGAGAATGATGGAAATACGTCATCCAGGTCAAGAAAGGAGCAGTGTGCGAGACCATGGCGTCCGAAAATCCATCTCGAATTTACTTTGGATTCAATACGAAGAAATATGCATGATTTTTATATGAATAAGATATTTCCCACAGTTAAAATCCTCCGCATGAAACTGTTAGAAAATATGGCGCATTTTCCTGATATGTAAATTTCTACGCTTTTGAAAGTAGTTCAAAGCTTGTGATTATGATTAAAAAAACTAAACAGGAAATCGGTGCTAATAGAATCTGTGACAGTTGCTGCATCCCAACATACCTACTTTACAAGAGGACATTCCCTACTCGTCACCACCAATTTCGATCAGATTTATAAAATATGCTGGGCTCGGCTAGAAATGAAAGTACCCGACGTGGGAACTCCAGATGACCAAGCGTATCGAAAATAAAAATAAAAATGTTGATGCGGCTCTCGCACCGTATAATCCAGTTAAGTTAGTGCGCACGCCGAGCAGTAGTTGGCGTAGCGGTACGAGCTCGGACTAGTAGTTCAATGGTTGTGCGTTCGACTCCCCGTGTGGAGGCTTTGTGTTTTCTCAATTTTTATGTTATTTCCTTATTTTAATTTTTTTATTTATATGCAAAAGGCATATAGGATGTCATTTTTTAATGAGCGCATAATTGTAGAAAATGTGGAGTTGCGAACTTTTCCGACGTGTTCAAACGGAAATTCTTCTTTTTTTTTCTCCTTTATAGGCTATCTCCCCTCCTTGGGGAATGTACCATAAACGTGAAATCATTTCACTGTAATATTCGTTTTCACCTGAAGGTTGCTCCTGGCAGCTGTACACGAACAATAGATTCTTGGCACAGGTAGCAAAAATGGTGTCCCTGACCGTTCGGGATGACTATTTTCTTTGCCTTTTCTACGTCTTTTACGTATAAATACATAAATAAAATGAATTATTGACCTCCTGGCTTAATTGGAAATTGAATAATATAAAAGTTGAGAGGAAAAGAATACAAAAACGTCTCCACATGGGGAGTCGAACCCACGGCCATCAATTTACTAGTCTGAGCTCGTACTGCTCGCCAACTACTGCTCGACGAGCGCACAAACGTAAGTGGCTTATACGGTGAGAGAGCCGCATCAACATTTTTATTTTCTATACTCTTGGCCATCTGGAGTTCCCACTTCGGGCACTTTCATTTCTAGACAAGCCCTGCATGTTCTCTAAATTTGAGCGAAATCGGTGATGACGAGTAGGGAATGTCCCCTTGGTAGACAAATTAGAGACTTAAGAGCACAGGGCTAAAAGATCTACTTTACAGACAAGACCTGGTGCGGACAGAACCATACTATCAAATATGGGTGGCAAGACAACATGGTTGAAGCTTTAGAAAACAACTTTTACAACTATAATCTGTACAGAGGCTACATTAAGCAAATTTATGGATGGCATAGAGGGTTCAAAACACCGCCTGGAGCTGGGAAATTCATCATAATTTTACACATCGGAAGTGGAGGATGATTTCTTGACAGTGCAGAACTTCGTTTTTTAGCAAGAAAGGGAGCGGTGATTTCCACAATGAGATGAACTCGACCCATTATGAAGAATGGTTCATGAAAGTCCTGAGTTTATTGCCTCACAGGTTGGATGTCGTTATAGATCAAGCTCCATATCATATGATGGTCGGTCCTTCAGCTAAAAACCCGAACATGTCATGGCTGAAACCTGAAATTATATCTTGGATAATATCAAAGAATATTTCACTACCACCTGGAGTTGACGATTATAACAAATTAACTAAATCAGAGCTGATTGTCCTTGCCAGTCCTTATTTTGAAATACCGGTAAGAAGCTGACACAACTGACTAAACAACTTCGACTAGATGTACAGCTTGTTTGGTTACCAGTGGCCCATTGCAAGCTTAATCCAATCGAGCTCATTTGGGCTTACGTAAAAGGGAAAATAGCAAAAACGAATATGGCTATCACATTAAAAAATGGTAGAGGTATGGAAGCTTTATGCCGAGAAGCCTTACGTACCGTGACCACTGAACTCTGGAAACAGTGTATTAAATACGCTAAGAAAATTGAAGACCACTACTGGGAAGAAGATGGATTGTCTGTAAATGTCCCTTATTTCGAGCCACTCATAATCAGCATGAATGACAGCAGCGCCGATTCATCGGAACACAGTGGTTTTTCAGACGAAGAAAATTGATAGAACTAAATATTGTAAATATATGTAAATAATAATGCAAATAACTCTTGTAAAAATCTTACAGTGTGATATTTCTAAATTAGGAAGTCGACCATTTTTAAACCTGCCATTGAAGGTCCAAAGCCTTTATGAGAAAAGGTGACAGGAAGTGGAATTTATAAGAGGAAATAAAATTAAAGGTTGAAAGTAAATGAAAAGATGTGTTTGTTGCGCGCATGATTACTATTGAACGCGGCAACACTGTGCCCGATTTCACCAGTCGGCCTGCAGTTAATTGCACAGTCCAGCGTACACAAAACCTCCTTTCAATATTACTCTTCAAAAATTCGGTACCGCACTGTACTGGTACAGTTGTTGTAGTTTCTGATAACCATGACTGAGTGCTTCAAAACAAGCCCAAGTTTGCTGCTGTATGTTTATCCTGGGCTGAGAAAGAGTTGCTTTAGAAAAATAAGAACTTTTTTCGGGATGGTTGAAAAAAATTGTAACTTGAGTATTACACTACAAATACATGTGGTTATAACATATAAAAATCTCATTACCATCAGACAAGTAGTTTTCCTTGTATATATTCCTAAGTGAGCGCTTCCTAGAGAAGAAGCCAAAAAACCGAGCAATATTTATTACAACCACAAATTTAAAATATTTAATGAACATCGAAAACAATGTGTCTTATATACGCTAATGTAGAATTAAACAAGGGAAATATTGGTATAACTCGCATTGCAATAGGCCTATTGGTTCGTTCGTAATTAAAGCCTAAACTAGAGTGTCCATAATAAAAAATCAGACAGTAGGGTAATGAGTGGACTGTCTCTCGCCATTCGTGACCCTTGTCTTTCTTTGGCTGATACCTTCAAAGTTTCTTGACCCTTTCCGATTAATGTTAATACAGGATTGTTGCCCAGTTGTAATTGTCTAACAAAACTATTTTATACAGAATTTGAAGCTGATCTCTTAAAGGTGACCAATGGCTTTGGGCAGATGAATTTCCTTAGTTGGGGTGACTGTCCCCTCAGTGTAGGAAATGTCACTGGAATGCATCGAGAAGCGCCTGAGAAAGTTTGGGGCAGACGTGGTTCGTAAAATAATTGGCGATATGTATTGCATGCTGTTTCTAGTTCAGATTTATAGTTTGTATATACAATGTTTTTCTCTTTTTTAGAGCATTGATTGCTGGTGGTGGAGCTCCCGAGACGGAAATTTCTCTCCGCCTCGCTCAGTATGCACAATCCGTTCCTGGTGTTGAAGCCTACTGCTTCAGGTTGGTATAGTTACATCTTTTTATTCAGGATGTCAGTAACCAGTCATGATTTTTATTGTTGATTTATCTTATTTCCTTCCTCTTATTGTCCTGATTTTCTTCAGACATAATTATTATCCACTTTTCAATCTTCTTGTTTGCCCCATAATGTTCTTACACTTCTTTCATACACTATCAATGTGTTTTTCCTTGTAACCTTGAAATGCTACTTGTGAACAACATCAGTTATATTTATATACATAAAGGTGAAACTCCTGTCTGTGCTGTTGTGCATCAGCTCCTGCTACTTAATTAGTAAACGAAATAGAGCAATTCACTCTCTCTTTGAAATCTCTAGTGTTCTGCATGCTTGAGTCTTTGGTTAGTTGTAATAATGCCCCAGTAATTATTTTTTGTTTTGGTTTTGGAGACGCCAAGTGTCGGAATTTTGTCTGCGGGAGCCCTTTTATGTGCCAGTAAATCAAAGGACACTAGGCTGACTTATTTCAGCTCTTCCAAACACTATTGTACAGAGCTATGATCAAACCCTCCTAGTTCAGCCCAGAAGGACAACGCCTGCTGTCTGATCACAGCTCAGCTTTTCTCTATTTTTTCTTTTATAGCATTCTTTCCATAATTGTGGCAACATTTGATATTGTGTTTCCACTATACTTTCTCTGTTTTTTCTTGAAAATAGGTTGTATATTTTCCTTTTGCCCATCTTTGGGGATTTCTTTCTTGAGCTGTCTATATGTGCACTACAGTTCAAAGGCTAAGTTGTCCTTGCCATCTGCTCCTGCAGCTTTTTTCATTTTAATCTTAAGTATCACTTCTACATCTGTTTCAACTTCCGTAAGTTAGATGTTTCTTTAAATTTCTGTTGGCTGTAGCCTGGACTACCTGCAACCAGTTTGGTTTTACTGTATCAAATAGCAGAGTAGAATGGATCTCCGCTGGGCGACTGTGAGTTTAAATAATTTTATCGGAAACGCAAAATGTGCTGACACGGAGTGTCGAAAGGCCTTTTCGCCCTTTCAAAAACCCGTCTACCTCGGTCGGGTTTGATCTTGCGATCTGGAAGCACCTACCACTGATCTACAGGAAGAATTAATCTCTACCATTATTTTTCCATATTTGTCCTTTATAATCTAAAGTTTTCACTTCATTTTACGATGATTTCTACTGTTGAGTATTCCTTCTCCCGTTTCTGCCAGCTTTGTTCTTTTTCTTTACCTTTTTCTCTCTCTCGCTCTCTTTTATTGTTAGCTGTCGCTTTCTTATGGCCACCTCCTAGTTTTCTGTTAAGTCTGCCTTGGTTTTAATTATTGTTGACTGTCATACCTATGATACCTCGTCCTTCTGCTTTTGTCCTTGATTTTAGTTCCTTTGTAGACTGTGTGCGTCTGTTTATTTTCCTGTTTTCTCACTCTTTATCTTCTGCTCCCTTCTTTCCTGCAATTGCACATTCCTACTCGCTGATCCCTTCCATGTTTTTTCTGATTAGCGTTATATAGAGGATGGTAGTCTAGTTGTACTTTGTCTTAAAACAGTAATCACCACCACCACTTTCAACTTTGCTGTTGTTCTGAGGTCTCCACCTGGATCTGCTAAATTTTTGTTCTCCTTTAATATGTAGTCAGTCATCCTCCTCCCACTTGAACTGTGTGTGTGTGTTCCTTTAGTATGTAGTCAGTCTCTCTCTCTTCCCTCCACTATATACCGGAACTGTATATTTCATAGCTCCTGTAGGGATCAATGTTAGTGCCTTGGCCTCACGGGTTCAAGCCCAGCAGAGCTACTCTGATTTTTGGATGGCAGGATATGGATATTGGCACATTTGGTGTTTACTCAACAAAATTAATAAAAAATTCAGCTAGTTATCCAGTTTATTCTGCTGATCCAGTGATTACCATCATCATCATCATCATAATCATCATCCCTTTACAGATTCTTGTTGTCAAAGATCTGTCTTCCTGCTTTGCCAGGCTTAGTGGCTCAGATGGTAGAGCGCTAGACTTCTGAGTCCAGCTTGGCAGATTGGATCCTGGATCAGTCCGGTGATATTTGAAGGTGGTCAGATATGTCTGGTATATTTACTGGCACATAAAAGAACTCCTGGAGGACAAAATTCTGGCAACTTACCATCTCCAAAAACTGTTTAAGTAGTTACTGGGACAAAAAATCAATAACTTGATCGTTCTGCTGCAATATTCACAATTTTCAGGGTATATATATAAAAACGTATATTTATTACATAGTATATACTTGCCTAAAGGACCTAGTATACTTAATACCAACCGTCCAGCCCCGCGGTATAGGGGGCAATGCGTCCGCCTGTTACCAGGCGGCCCCAGGTTCGATTCCCAGCTGGGTCAGGGGGTTTTAATTGTAGTGATTAATATCCCTGGCCTGGAGACTGGGTGTTTGTGACGTCCTTAATCTTCCTTTCCTCACACACAACATTCCACATTACCGCCATTCCAATTACACGCAGGTTCCTATAATATGGTGCCAGTAGGGGCAAAAGATCCACATGGGTCGACGCCCCAAACAAATAACATTTTTAAAAAAGTAATAGAAACTGATATTGTGTAACAGAGAAAAAATACATAGAAGTCTATTGAATGTTAAAGCAAATCACCTATAACCTTCCAATGGATTTTGAATCGAAGATAAAGAAACCATTGAAGTTTACGTCCAGATACATTAATTCGAGATAACTTGCTCAATTGAATAATAAGTTTAACGGAAATTGGATATATATGCAAATTTTTAAGCTCAGAACCTAGTGGTATTCAAATAATTTGTCTAGGAATATACAAGCAAATACTGTTCAATGAAAATGTTATATTTTGACAGAAGAATAAAATAATTCTCGGTATGTGAAGTTTAGTTCCAATACGACGGAGGCCATGGAATGGATTGAATGATACAAGTCAAGTTCGATTTTATCCGCGCTGGTTATGCATTATGTAGCTGTTATGGATATTTTCGAGTAATCAAGAAGTTGGTTATGAAGCAATCGATTGGTACATAGTTGAAGAAGAAGAAGAAGAAGAAGATGATGAACAGATTATAAGTGTGTTCCTTTATCTGAACTCCCAATTACGAGAGTGTATTATGTCAGGGAGACTATTCCTCAAATGTCAAAAACATATGGTAAAGTGGAAAAGAAGTTATATGCCAATGGTTTATTATGAATTATAAAAACATGAGCCAACATATTATTGATATAATAGAATAAAGTTTTGTTTTAGAAGAACAGTGTAAGTAAAAAGGAGATTGAACATCACATAAGACTATTAATTATACATGACAAGAAGGAAGCTAGTCATAAGTTTTAGGAATCTGAATAGTTGTTGTATTATAATAATAATCCGAGAAGTAAATTATAAAATTATGAGATATAGAGTTTGATATAAAGATAATCAGGAGAGTGTCGCAAAGAAATGCTAATATGTTTATTTTTTTCGTGTGTAATATCATACTCGTCCTGTTGTACAAGTTTCAGGTATGAAGGGTTGTTACTGTGAACCATCAACCAGCATGAATATGCTTGGAATCCTGGCAGGTCTGGAAATATGTTGAGATGATGTTACAACAGCCGAAATGGAGCTGTGTCTGCAAGAAGATTGTCCTTTCCTTTGTTCTATTACGTAGATGCATTACAGTAGTGTAGATTTTCTTTCATGTTATTAGAATCTGACTTGTTCATAGGATACAACTTGAGTGATGTAATATGATTGTCGCTAGGTATTTCATGACATCTGTGGAGTGTCATTTATCTTCTAAATAATGGCATAATTGGAGTCATAGTTTCCATGCACTGTTCAGCTGATTTCCAGCACGCAACTATAAATTTTATATAGGGATTTTACTATGGATTCGTCAGTAATGTTTCGTGAGGTACCGTTTTTATAAATGATTTTTTTAACATGCCAGTTATTGCATAGATAATTCTTATTGGAGCAATCATAAATCAATTTATATGTGTCGAGATTGGAAATCTTCCTATAAAGTAATGCTTATTTTATGCATGTGAATCTTCATAAGACAAATGTTTTAATTGGACCGCGATGACATAGTGGTGGATTTTACATGTATTGGGAATGAGATAGTCTTCTTCGGTGATAATGTGCTTTTATGTTTTGAATGAAGGATTATAATGAACTATGGGCAGTAGTAGACGCTTTGCTAACAGAGTAGCAATAAGTATGTAAATATTGACAGGTATAAAGTAAAAAAGCAGTGTACAAGTGAAATAGGTGACAGTAACGAAGGTAAAGACACCTAGAGGAAGTGAAAAGGGACAAAAGAAAAGCAAATATAAACAAGGTAAATAAATATATTTAACTATCAGGTAGGATAAACAAACATCTGTCATAAGATGGGAAACACCAGATAAGAATTTTGCTTAACAATACCAAAAATGAGAGCTCGGGAAGTGAACGAAATTTGCCACATGTTCAATATCCAACAGTTTAATGAACATCAAGAAAAGAATTACTAACGGTGAAAAACCAGATGCAATAACAGTAAAGTATAGTTAATAATGAAAGAATGCAGGGTAAGGATGAAGAAAAATACAAAAGAAAGGAAAGGAAAAGGAAATAAGGATCAAAACTATAGGAAAGATTCACTTCGCTGCATAGTATTTACAAAAGAAGTTTCACATCTGCGGAATTAGTGAGACATGTCGCAAACAGGCTATTTATGTATTTAGATATTTTCTCATTGTCTTCAAGAAAATCTGTATTTAAAAAATTTTTTTAAAAATCTAGTCTGCTGGCAAGAGCAAAAGTGGGTAGAGGCCAGATAGCCAAATGAAAAATTTAAGGTCCAAATAACAAGTTCATAATTCTTGCTCACCAAGCAGTTGGCAGGTATTAGCACAGATGTTCGGTACTCAGTTTCATGATACCACACTTCAAGTTTTTCAATTAATTCTTTTGTGGTAGTGTAACAATGTTTCCCGATTTTTGCAGACATAATAGCCCATAAATTCTCAATGGGATTCATATTGGGCGAGTTTGGGGCCCACCATAATTGCTGAATGCCGAGATCTGAGACACATTGCTGGACCTACCTGGATCGGTGACAACTGGCATTGTCGTCTTGGAAAATGAATGGTCCTAGGTTTGCACCACTAAAATGGTCCCTAGCAGTAATGATGTAACAGTATGCCGTTCCATTGATTGAACCCGTGCAAACTTGAATTCTTCCCACCCCTTTGGAAGTCATTGCTCCCCACAGCATAACACTTTCACTAGATTTCTTAGTTTCCACGACACATTCCTTTAACTTATCTCCGGGCTCCATCCACAGTTTTACACCACCATCATTACCGAAAACATTAAATTTGTTTTTGTTTGAAAAAATGACCCTACACCAATCCTCAGTTGTCCAATTTTCATACATCTCAACAATTTTTTTTCTGTCTTGGACATGCTTTTTTGTCAGGAGTGGCTTCTTTGCAGACTTTCTTTTTAATGTTCATATCTGAGAGACGTCTTAACACTGTTTGGTGTGAAATGTAAGGACCTAGGTCATGTTGCAACTTGAACAAAAGCTGCCTTGAACTCAATATTCGTCCTTGTTTTGCCATTGCTTTCAGCGCCCTGCACAATTTTGGGCTGGCATTCTTCTTGTGACCACATTTATGACTCGAACTTGTCATCCCTGTCTCCTTTTGTTTCTTTAAAACATTACCTACTGTTTTATGGTCAATAAATAGCCTCCTAGCAATTTCCCTGTTGGATATTCCTTGGGAACTGAATGCAAGAATCGTGCTGTGCTTCCTTGGAGATAGGTCTTTCTTCCTCCCCATAACCTAAAAAAAAACAAATGTCAATCTTAAATTCTCTCAAAATCCAGTAAGCTATGGGAACACAATTCTATCTATTGAGAAACAGAACAATAGCTCTCTAAAAACTTACTAGATTGGTTTCTCATTTTACAGTTCAGCTTTCTGAAGAACAACTGATAAGAAGTCAGACGAAAGTACATCTAGAGGTATATGGCGGGAATTTTGTGAACTTCAGGCATGTGGGTGCCATCTTGTGACCAAATATTGTAATGTCTCCTAGGCGCCGTATTTGAATGGGCCTCGGAAGCTGGTACCGTGAATACGGCCAATATCAAGATAAATCTTATCCTGTTGTTCTATTACTCCAATGAACCTATCAAAACTGAGCTTTTAATAACAAATACCACTTGAAGAGTGTCTTAACTTCATAGGAAATAAACTGATAGCACGAAAACGCCGGTACCAATGCAAGTCTGTTAGAAAATGAGTTTGAAATTGAAATATTGGGCTAGTATACGTAGTGGGGATATTTTTGTTATTTACCGGAGTGTATAATATTTCGTTGAGAAATAAGCATTATAAGCAATTTAATGAAGTCTTCGAGAATTCCAATGATAATGTCGAAGGAAATAAAATAGGTGTTCATCATGCGAAAATATTGATTGATATTGATAAGTGGACAAGCATTTAAAGGTTGACAGTTATATTCTTAAAATATTTCCCGAAGGATACTGGCATATTGAACGTGTGAATGGTCGTCAAAATATTAACCCGAGAGTCAGTAATGAAACAAATTTTATGCATTTGTGCAGATAATTGTGGTTGGAAGATTTTCAACACCAAGTAACACCAATGAGATGAAAAATATCGTATAACTGGAAATATTAGTGTCGTATGATATAATGCATAACTTAGTACTTCATATTGAGTAGTTGTTGATGTAGTACGCATGTCGGTATTAGAACTTCAAGTCTTTACAGGGAAATGTACGGACTATTCCGAATGCTGTGGGACCATGATAACTCCAAATCGCGATTATCTTTGATGTTGTGTAGCTAGATATTTGATTTATTTAGGTGCAGCAATTTTAAGATTCCATGATTATGCTGTTCCTCTTCTGCAATTTGGGTTATTATTTATTGGAGATGAGCCATGAGCCCCGAGTTTAATTTTGATGTCCATGATCATGCCATTATTAGATTTCACGACATTAAATGGAAGTTATTGACGAACACTCAAGTTGTTAATCAGGTTTTCGCTAATCTGCGATGTGATTTTTATGATACATTAATAGAATCCTGGAGGACAAGATTTTGGCCAACAAATGACTGATACAAATGAATAAATGTTTTCCTATCTTACTCTCGTCGGCAGACTGAAACGAATAATGTAAATAATTAAATTAATAATCAGATATTCTAAGTCTTCAGCAGAGTATCATATTGGATTTGATAAATTGTTTAAAATATTAATTTAACAGTAAATTGATCATCATCATGTTTCTTTAATTGTACGATATTATAATGCCTTATGTGCGAAGAACATAACAACTAACAAAAGCATACAGGTATTTATTCAACTGCGTTGATTGTCATATTCAATTTCCTTCATTATCTGATCATGTTGTTACTTTAAGTTGTTATTGTTATGTTTCATTAGAAGATGGTTTAATTAAATCGGAATATCCTTCCGAACAAAAATAAATTCTCAATGTTCTTATTTTTTTATTATTAATTAGGACAATTTCAAATAGGTATAAGATACGTATTATTGTGATGTCGATAACAGCCTGATGGTAAATGTTGTAACCTGTAACTGGTATTCAGCAAACTTATGCGCCCACAAGTGAATTTTCATGGTTCTCCGTTGACACCAGCCATGGCATACCCATAATATTATTCGAACCTTTTAGTCAGAACCATCCATGAACGGTCATACATTTCCTCTGCCCAGTGTAAAGTCACACACCAAAGGTGGTTTCTTAAAATACTCGATGATTTCAAGACAGAAAGTCCAATATCAATGCTGAAGGATTTTGACAGGTGGAATGCCTTGCAAAATTCAACGAATTTTCTAGGTATCGTGTCCCTACTCCCGATTAGCAAGCCCATGACTTCGATCTCTTTTAGCTTGTATTCTTCCTTGTAAAAAGGAACTGTGAGCTCGTATATTTTCTTCTTCTCACGATCAACATCGTCAGGTTGACTTGCAGTGGATTCGAAGCGGATGATTGGATCGATTATATATCCTACATTGTTGTCTTTTTAAGCAGTCATATCAATCCTTCGAGTGCTTCCATTCTCTGCCAAAGCATGGATCTCTTCATGGACAGTGAAGCCGGTTCGTCTGAGGGCCTGGGCGATGGTAGTTCTTATTTGATGATGCCTAGCGATGCGCAGTTTCACTGTGCTGGCAGGAACCAAGGCCGTGTGCAAGTATTTCAATCTCGTTGAGGAATCGCCTACAAAGGTTACTGTCCATGGACCTACTGAGCACAGCACGAACTGCTGCTACATTCCCAGTCATCTTCAGGGAGTCTCTCCATTCGCCGTGCAATAAACTTTCCTGGTGGCTGACCCATTTATTGGAAGCAGGATGTTCCTCAAAAAGGACCTTTGTGAGGGAGATCGCACTACTTCTTAAATTCCAGGTCTCTTAATATCTACCTGATCTGCCGAGAGTTTAGAAAACAATCTTTGGGATTCACCAGGTTGTCTTGTTAGGCAAGTTTTGCTTTCTTCTTCTCCGTTTCTTGTACTGAGGACGTAGGGGTTCCGATATCTTTTCAGAATCCTCAGACCGTTTATTTGCTCCCATTGTTTACGTTAAATTTTCTCTGACAGTAGATCATGCCATCTGGGAGATGGCTGTAACTGAAGGATTTCCTTCAAGTTTGATTTTATCAATTTGTCTGCGTCAACGAGGAATTTCACAGGAATTAAATTTATAAGAACGATTTAGAAAGGGTACATGAGCGCTGGACAGATAGAAGTGTTGATAATGCAAAATTTCTGATCGGCATGCAACAGAGAGGAAGAAGTGAGTAATTCAGTCTTAACTGCACAATTTCTGCATTGTGTTTAGAGGATTAAAAGAGATTACATTATGAAAGTTCACTCCGATATGCAGTATTTTATGGATTTCTCTGAAGACATGCTTTGGATGTCACCTTGGTAAGTTGACAGATGGTCTTCAATGAACTGTCCGTTAACAATGTTTATACATCCAGATTTTAATGTATTGATTTCAAGCCTAATCTCATTAAATCCTTGTAAGGCCGTTCCTGTCAATTCCATCGCGGAATCCTTGTCCTTTTCAATGTGTCGTCAGCAAATGCGAGGATTGTCAGCTGCTAGTGAAAACCCGTATTTGTTTGCTTCAGTTTCTTCGGAATGTGGTCTGTAGAGAGGGCGAAAGGGGTGAACTATATATTACGCCTTATCAGTACTTCATTGCAGAATGATTAACCTTGATTAGTCTCATTTCCTTATTGTAATAAGATTACGGTAGTTAATTTGGAAGGGACTATGGAGTGTTCCAAAGTTCTCATAAGTAGACACTCCGGAGATAGATATTTTTACCTAATGAATGTATTTTTATGAAACTTCGTGGGAATGTCACCTACATAAAAGTAGAGATATCGCAAAAATCTGATACATATACACTGACTTAGCAAATGTCATGGGATAGTCACCTAATAGCGTGTGGGGCCTCCTCTGGCCCTGCAAACTGCAGTGAGATGCCGTGAAAGTGAGTAGACAAGTCCCTGGTAGTCCTCTGGACGCAGCTGACACCAAATCGTTTGCAGAGCGGCCGCCAATGCTGGTCTGTTTGTGGGTGCAGGATCCATGGCACGCAGCCTGCGTTGCAGGGCATCGCAGATATGCTCGATAGGGTTCATATCAGTGCTCCTGGGTGGCCATGGCAGTCGTTTGAACTCTGCTGCATGTTCCTGGAACCATTCCCGGGCGACGTGGGAGGGATAAGGCGGCGCATTATCATCTTGAAACACCGCAGAACCGTCTGGGTGCTGGAAGGCCAAAAATGGGTGGAGATGGTCTCCGAGCAGTTCAACATACCGCGTACTATTCAAAGTCTCTTCCAGAACAACTAGGGGGCCCATTCCATACCAGGAAAATGCATCCCAGACCATAACAGAGACACCAGCGCCCTGGACCACACTTCGAGGCAGGCGGGATCCATCGCTTCATGTGGTCTGCGCCATACATGGTGCCTCCCATCAGCATGGTGCAGTTGAAATCGGGATTTGTCAGACCATATCACGTTGCGCCATTGTTCCAGTGTCCATCCCTGGTCACTGGCGACAAATGCGTGTCGTCGTGCCCGATGGCGGTGGGTTAACAGTGGCAACCGTCTGCGGTGCCGGCTGCCATACCCCATAGAACCCATGTTCCTACAGATTGTCCACGGGGAGACGTGTCTAGCACAGCCTGTGTTGAATTGAGCCGTGATATGTTGCACGGTTGCCCATCCGTCGCTATTGACAATTCGTCTCGGATGGCACCGGTCACGGTCATCGAGGGTGGCTGGATCGCCTGTTGTTCGTCTGTTGTGGACGGTGACACCCGCATTCAACCATTCACGATACACCCTGGACATAGTTCGTGTGAAGCCGAATTCCCGCACCACTTCCGAAATCGCACTTCCCATCCATCGGGCACCAACCACCATACCCTGTTCGAACAGTGTCAGCTCACGACGACGTTCCATGTTACACCTGTCACATGCACAGCCACTACTCACAAGGTCTCCTATACAACTGCCGCTGTTACAGGGGGCGTGTGGTACGCAGATAACACACCTGTGCATCAGTGCTCCGCTATCCCATGAAATTTGCTCGGTCAGTGTACAGTTAATAGTTTTTCAAAAAAATGTTTTGAATTTAAAAAAATGAATTCCTTTTTTTTCATGAAATATAATTAACATGTTAATGTTAATTTGTAATTTGCTAGATAATACTTCTTTTAAAAGCACTACGTATCAATTTTTCTGTACATAATTTTTTATAAAGAGATATATTGTACTCAAGTTTGTAAGTTTTACATTCTAAAATTTTGGACTTAAAAATCTCTACTATTTAAAACATTCTGCAATCAAAAATTCCATACGCAGGTTTCTTAATACAGCTGTGATACATTTACCATACAAATTTTGTTACAATTGGCTGAATATTATGGGAGAAAATGGGATTTAAGTGTAAAAATTACGGAAAATTCAAGTGACCTTTTCTCCCGGATTCATTACTTAAGTCACCAGAACAGTATGTTTTTCCTCTCTTACTTTCTTAGCAGCTTCTGTATGAATACTGGGAACTCTGGAAGCTTGCCTCTTCTTCTCCTTCTCCAAAGAACGGAAAATGATTCACCTGCATTTTGTTTTTCACAATGCAATCTTTCCATAGTCAAAGTTATGGGGATTGTAGTTTGTCATGTCATGATTGTTGGGTATAGGTGCAGGACTTGCATGGCTTGAAGTAGATGCAACACTTTCCTGATGAGAACAGCCTGATTCCAATAACATTTAGTGACCTTTTGTCCCTGATTTCTTCAATGGAGACTCCTGTTCGGTACTAGCTGATCCCCATTTCTTTCCTATCAAAAGTTCAGCATTTCGTTGCTTAGCTAAGGCTGATTTATGTGTACGCATATTGTTTATTCCCTTGAATACAAGCTATTATTAGAGCACACAGTATCTTGATACGCAACTACAAGATGTTACTTGCACGTGTACTTCACAAAAGTAAACAGACTGGCTACCACACAGAACCCACAAAACAGATTAAACATACAAGAATAACAAAACTTATAGTTGTCGGCACTATTGTAGTACCATCAGGAACACCAGTACAAGCATAAACGTGAAAAGTACTGAAATATTAGTCTGTAACAGGCTTTATAAATTCATTCAGAAATAGGGTAGATCTTACAGCTTGACTCTGTATAAATATATCGGGAGAAAGTGGCGGTGGGGGATGCTTTTGGCTCATTCCATGGATGCGTAATTGCAAAGAACAAGCATATTTGATTGAATGGAAACATGACAGTGACATCATTACCTAACAAAGCAGTTCATTACAAGTAATGAAAATCATTGCAAATCTGTATTTAAAGTAATCTTATGATAAATGTAAGAAATTTTCTCTTTACGTATGTCGAGGAAGACTACTGTTACGTTGGACTTGGTGTCTTTGGCATACTTTAAAATAGATTGTAATAATGCTGTGTTTAGGTTGGTGCCTGGACTGTTAGTAAAACCTCTTTGATATTTATGGAAAGAGATGAATTCGTGCAATTTCCTATCAATGACCAGTTCGATAATCCTTCTAATGACTGAACAAATGGTGATAGGTTTGCCAGTTTTGAAGTGCTCTCTTGACTCTTGATTTGTGTACGAGGACGGTACGTGCTTTCTTGAGACATCGGGGAATGAAGGATGTTTTCAACATTATCGTAGCAATTAAAGGTGGTGGTGGTGGTGATTACTGTTTTAAGAGGAAGTACAACTAGGCAACCATCATCTATATAGCACGAATCGGAGAGAAAAAATGGAAGGGATCCGACGCTTCGAAAAATTAAGTTATCGGCCAAAGGAAGACAAGGGCCACGAAGGGAGTGACAATGAAAGACTACCTAGCCCTCGCAAATTCAATAGCGTCAGGGTCTGAAAAAGAGCAAGAGTTGTCAAAGAGAGGTCGGATAGTATAGATGAAAGTAAAGAGCCGGCACAAGTAAGTGGAAGCAATGATAGGGCTCAGCTAAGGGCCCTGCTGTCGCCAGCCCACGCTCCAAAGTTCGGAGCACCTGCGACCCCTTTGAGTCGCCTATTACGACAGTCAGGGGATGCCATGGGTGTTGTTCTACCGCCCCCACTCACAAGGGGGGTAGCAATTAAAGCTAAGACATCAGCGACAGAGTCCTCTCTCATAACTCACATTAAGATGTGGTCAGGACCGGGGGATGTATAAACTGCAATATTTTTAATTGCTGAACTTGTTTCTTGCTTGATAATGATGGCTGGATAAGTCATCTAGGGCAATTCTTTCGGGATTGGCAATTCGGTAGGATACTGATTCCATACGCAGTCATTACTGGTTGAGTATTGGTAAGAAAAATATTCTTCAAGGTCTCGGATTGGAATTTTACATTGCGGTTGGGTAAGTCTGTGCAAATTGCTTTCCTCCCTTGGTTAATGTAAAAGAACCGAGTAAGTTGATACAAGTAATTTGCTTTCGTCTTTTTCTTATCCCTCTTTGTATGCCGTTTGGGATTTGTGGACTGTGAGAACTTTCGCTTCGCCATAAGACCTATCTGTGTCGGAGCGACGTAAAGCCCCTAGCAGAACTTTCGCTGGATGTTAGTTCTTTTTGTTTTTTCTTAGCTCGTAGAATCTCCTGGCAGGATGCTTCGGTCCGGGAAAAGAATCTATTGGGTTCGTCAAATATTGAGTTTGAATTCCTCTAGATTTTTTTAAAGATGGTATGGACATTGCTCTGTTACATCAAGGGAAGGGTCCGAGCAAATTTTGTCTTCTTGTTGCGTTGTTCGTGAAACATTTCCTACAGTTCCAGTACGTTTCTGTCGTGCTACTATTATTTCTCTTTAAATTTGGGGGTGAGATTTTCTTATGTGAACATTTATTCCTCTCTGACCACAGAAGTATCTGTCACAGTGGGGGCATTGATTCAAGTTGGGTCTAAGATCTGAACGGTTGGTGGAAGACAATGGGATTGAGGTTAAAGGTCATACTACATTTGTAAATGTCAAGTTTAATTTCTTGGATAATATTGCAGTTACTTTCTCAAAAAAGTAGATAAACTTTCTCAAAAAGTGGATAAAAAGGGAACTTTTCTAAAAAGACAAATATAAACTGGTTTTAAATTAATGTGCTGTGAAATAAAATCACGTATTTTAAAAGAGATTAGTCATGGTAACAAGCACTTCCTAAAATATCAAAACAAAACTATGAATTCCCGCAAAGTGTACACAAAATCACTCGCTCACAGATGATGAAATTAAGTTAAAATATCATGCGCACAAAAATGGTCTATATAGAATAAGAAAAATTCAGATAAAATGTGAGGCACTTCCGAGCGATTGATTCACACCATCTACAAGATGGTTTATTTCTCGTTCCTCTGAAAGTGTGTGTGAAACAAATCCCTTGTCATTTTTCTTATTCTGTAAATCCTTCCTCAGGATTATGTCCACATTTAAATCATAAGTTATACTGTTCAGTCCCACCACACCAAAATCTCATTCGTTATAATTTGAAATATGGACAGATAAGTAATCTGTTGTGCTTGAGGTTGCTGGAAATAAAATTGTTTTTTTTTAAAGGGCCTTTGCAAATGCGCTGGAGGTGATTCCATCTACTCTGGCTGAGAACGCAGGATTGAATCCTATAGCAACAGTGACGGAGCTCAGGAATCGCCATGCACAAGGTGATATGACGGCTGGAATCAACGTTAGAAAGGTAAACGCAAATTATAAATTATTACAATTGGTAACATATAATTATATGTCTTGTGTGTGCCCACCTCTTAGTCCCGTTTCCACTGAGTGAGTTGACCTAATAGTAGAGGTCTGACAACCACCCAGTTTGGTCACGCTCATTCGACCCACATACAGTCCGCCCTATCTCGGTCGAGCTTGAGCGGGTTGGCTATATGCTTGTAGTCTGAGGTCAGGCCGCAGACAGTGTCAGCGTAGTTAAGACGAATACACGAAAGGAGCGAGGAAAGGGGACTGGACACGTGCAATATTACAACAAAAAATACATTGGGCTTTCAACTTGAAAGTAATTTAATTACAAACTTACTATAAACATTGTGAGATCAACATTTACCATTATTGTTTTGTTTGTTTTACTACAGAGTGATTAAAGAAAGCATAATTTACTCTATCTGGGTGAAGCACGCTCCTTTTGTCACTAATTTGGTTATGATCTGAAGTAATATTTGTCTCACTTTCTGCATTGCAGGTTGTAACGGACCGTATTTTCTTCGCATGCAGAGCAAATCTGCACAATGCAAGGGGATAATAATCAAAAATGTGATTTTAATTAATATACCGTATAATGTCAAATACCACCCGCCACCGAATAAAGACCCGCATCCTTATCTTGAAAGAACAAATTTTTTTAAAAAATGAATTTAAAATGATTTACAAGCTGTACTAACATACATCAAATGATTAGAAAATACAAATAAACAAATATTTCCAGAACGATATCCAGAGAGTTCAATCATCATCATCATCATCATCATCATCATTACCAACTTAGGAACTTTCATCACCATCATTTTCCCACAAAATGTTATCATTGCTGCCATTCATAGCATTACAAATGCTACATTTCCTGAAGCTCTTCCGTGTGAGGTCTCCAGGGTATGCCGTCAAATTCCATGGACACAGCAGCTGAACTTTGTAACTGATGGGGGTATACATACGTCCAAATGAATAATAATAATCCCCATATGTATTCACAACAGTGAGAAATTTCCAGATCAGTTTGTTATGTAATTCACGCCATCCATTATGCCAGATAGACAAATAGAGGCTGTGGTAAATAATGGTAATCTCCTAGTATTAAGATTGCCGGGCTGAGTGGCTCAGAAGGTTAAAGCGCTGGCCTTCTAACCCCAGCTTGGCAGGTTCGATCCTGGCTCAGTCCAGTGGTATTTGAAGGTGCTCAAATAAGACAGCCCCGTGTCGGTAGATTTACTGGCATGTTAAAGAACTCTTGCGGGACTAAATTCCGGCACCTCGGCGTCTCCGAAGACCTTAAAAAAGTAGTTAGTGGGACGTAAAACAAATAACATTATTATTACTAGTATTAAGATTAATTGTATTCACGTCCAACTAACAAAATAGCGCGGTGGAACCTGTGCATATGAGCATTAGAAAAAACCGGGAATGTGAAAACAAGTTAGGAGCATAATAGAGCAAGATTAAAAAATAAGAGGAAAGCATAATAGATTTTGAAGACTTATATTGAAATAGACCAAACTTATTACAAATATTTTACAAAGAGCAAGAGACAAACAACTATGGTGCTTTCACAAGCAATAAACCTTAAGATTCAGAACTTTATACAAAATATAAGCTACGAGAAGGAAAGAAAGAAACCAAATGAGGAAGAGTAAAGCAGGAGTGAAAAGGAAAAATACGCCTAACTATTGAAAAGTCAAGTGTAACAAGAAATATGAATTTAAAAAAAATTTTACACAACACCAAAGTACTTCAAAGTGAAGTTCAAATATAAACTAGAACTGCATTAGTTAACAGTCAGTCACAGCATGAATTCACACTAAGATTATGAAGCAGGCCGAAATCACAATTATTCGATAAAACTAGTCGCATTGAAAGATGAACTGTAAACATGAATGCAAGGCACTGTTTACGTATAAGCGTGTGTAGGACTCGCGGAGTGCCAGATACCGAACACGCACAGCTTGAAAGAGAATTGCAACTACGTTCATGAATGGAGACATTAAATACTTTGAAAGTAGATGGAATCTTGGTCTGGAAATGCCATGCTCCCTATTAAAATTTCAGAGGAAAACTGTTCCTTTTAAAGCTGCTAATATGTACAGGAAATGAATGATTTGTTTGTCATACCTCATCTGGATGTTTGTAGTACTGGCACAGAAAGAGCACTCGTGTGGACAAGGTCCGTGAATTACGGAGACAACCTTTAGTGTTCCACCCTCAACACAGGCTAAAGTCGATCTCAAATAATCCGGAGAAAGGCTAGGTTTTTATACGCTAGAGTAGAGGGGAAATAATTGAGGAGAAATACGTCTAGAAGATTCCAGATGCTACGGAAGCATGCGCAACAAACCAAACAGTATCGTATGACGCCGGCAGGCAAGAGGTAGTCAGTTGACCGCAGATAGTGAAGATGGACAGAACTGAAGTTCGTGCAGGGTATGCGATGTCCAAATAAATATGTTCACTGAAGTATTTGAGCCCCAGTTGCAGAGTAAAATACGGCGTGTCATCAGATGAGGGTGAGTCCATATTAGTGATAGAAGGATAAAGGTTATGTGCATGGCGAATTTCGTTGCAGTAGATTCCGGTGAAGTGACGAGTCCTTTACAACTTCCGGGTGCTGAATGCGACCAGTTGGCGTCAGTGTGTGATTAACAGCTGCCATCCATTCTGTATAGAGCTGTTTCAAGGCTGCTTTAAATGGACGGTTCATGCAGACATCCAGCGGCTGGAGCATAGACGTCATCCCCCCCCCCGGAATGACTGCTAGGTCGGTTTTCCCATCCTTGATATGTTTCTTCACAGCGTCTGTTGTGTGGCCGCAGTAACTGTCGAGAACAAGCAAGCTTTTTTGTCCCAATAATGCACCAGGGCGACGTTGCCAGACACACTTTACCCAGTCTTCCACAAGTATACTGTCCAAACAGCCGGAGTTCTGAGATATGACGATAACACCAGCGGATAGATTTTTAGGAAGGGTCTTTCACTTCAGAACAATGTACAGTGGCAATTTGGTTCCGTCGGCAGGAATACACAACATTACCCTACACCGTTGTTTTTCATTACCACCTGTTCTAATGGTAACAATTTTTGCACCCTTAACATTCACAGTCCTGTCCACTGGCATTTCAAAGTAGACTGGCTTCTGATCTGCACTGCCAATTTGGGAAAGCAAATATGCGTTTTCCTTCCGCAACCGAATTATGTGACGTTGAAATGACAAGAACTTCTCATCGTAGGCACTAGGAAGACTCTGTGAAATTGAGATACGCCTTCGTACGTTTAACCCATTTCTTTTATAAAAATTACAAACCCATCCTCGGCTTGCCTTAAATCCTTCCATTGAAAGTTCCTTTGCGATCTCTAATGCCTTTAGCTGACACATTTCGGTTGACACACCATATCCCGATTCCTGCCTCTCTGTCACATGTATATAAAGTTTTTTTTTCCTTTTCAATTTCTGGAAACTGAACAATCAGTCCACAAAAAGCTCTACGATCACCACTACATGTTAATAGCACATACGCGACTCGTCAGTATCGGATTTCCTAATGGCGGGACGATTTCCAATAATTTCGGCTTCCCGAACAACTTTCAGTTTCTCACACGCAGTAAAAGATTGCAAACACATTGTGGAATTCATGTTGATACTCCGAGAACGTCCGTGAGACTGACACCAAGCGCCGAAGTAGTATATACTGAGCAGTGATGCCGGATTTACAGAAAAGATAAATTTCCCTAAATTTTAAATAAGACCCACACTCAATTTTGAAAGCGATGTTTTCGAGGGAAGAACAGTGCTGGTGGTACACGAGATTATACGGTAAACTTCATTAACAGAAAATGGTCTCTCATCTGTATCAACAATCAATTCCAAAAAGAATAAAAAATCAACTTCATTTTCTTGGTCGGCGAATCCACATGCATTGTACGAGTATTGTTTGAGTATTCAGATCACAGGCGTCACATGGTAAAAAAAATTCTTCTTTCTTTCAGACTCAAAAGTTTAAACTGCTATGCATGCACAAGTACATTGTCTGCAGCTCGAACATTTTAGGCCTCTGTTTTGTTTATTTGACATCATATGGTACTGAATTTGATTGACGCTGTGTATTAGGGTGCACTTCACACGTGTGTTCTACTGTGTGAGGTAATAGATGCAACGTCAGTGAGAAAGCACAAAGTTTGTATGGCACATATCCTGAATGTTGACCGTTTGCAGCTGTTACTAGCAAAAGGTATTGCTACACTTCACTCTTCATCCCTTCTTTCTTCCATAATCCGTATTCCTTTCTATCATATTTTTTTCACTGTGTCTTTGTATACCTCTTTGATGGTGACAACGAATGCTATAGGGACTACTAATGTAAATGTGTCTTACAGAATGTGGTGCGTTCGTTCAGACTGTCTAGCGCCGAGAGGTCCCTGGTCATGCACACGAGTGGAGTAGGACTCTACTACCTTTGCTCGACTGACCGAAAATGGGGATTGTTGACCTTCAGTTAGAGGTGCCCAGCTGTGAGATAATGGGTTGGAACCACACTGTCGGCAGCCTTGAAATAGTTTTCGATGGCTTCCCATTTTCACACCAGGCAAATCCTGTGCTGTACCTCCACGGTCGCTTCCTTCACACTCCTAGCTCTTTGCTGTCCCAGGGTCACCATAAGAGATATCTGCGTCGGTGCAACGTAAAGTGAATTGTATAGGTTCAGTAATTTAGTGTATGTAAGGAACTTGCACAGTACCATTTATTGATACATGGGCTGCAGAAAAACAGGAGTGTTAAGAGAGTACAAATACTAGTATTGTAAACATAGGTACAATGGGCTTGAGCGTCTTCCTTCCGTCTGTCCATCACGTTGTGTCCAAGAAGCACTGGGTATTCTCCAAGGAATATGATGTGAATTGTGTCGTCGAGTTGGAGGAAGATACTTCGAATATCTGTTCTCATGTAGTGTACGTTCATCAGTTTTCATTGTCTGCAGCTAAAATGTAAACCAAAAGTGAGCAGTGTTTCACGTTTATGCTCGAGCACGCTGTGTATTGTGTGTTCAGAATACTTGTATTTGTACTGTCTAACACTCCTGCACTCTGTACAGAAAGATAGAACACACAATAGCAGGTCAGTATGCAAAGAGATGATAACTGCCATAGTCTCTGTCTTCTTCTCGGCCCCTGATGAGCTCTCTTCTTTCTGTTGCTCCCTTTTCACACACTGACCTGCCTTTTATGTTCTTCCTATTTTGTGTTCCTTTCCTTCTTCCTCATATTTGACGGTGGATACAATATTGTGCTCTTAACTGGAGAGTTTCCACTGAGAAACAAACCTTCGTAGTGTGTAATAGGCATCTTGGCTAAAAAGAAGAGTTCGTCGTGCTTGTTACTCTTCGGTGAATGGCGAAGGAACTATTCCCGCCCATTATGCACTTCTGCGAATGCCGAAGGAACTCATCCCACCCACGATGTAGATATGCCTTCACGCGAGATAAAATCATTTCAAATCATAATTCAGTATTTGATTAGACTTCTTGGAACTTCATTGCAATGAGGCTACGTCTGACGGTAAGAAAAAAACCTGAAAATCATGCCTCTATTGTAATAACGTACATCATTATTACACTATACCAAAACGTGTTATAGTGATGTAGCAAGAAAAATATGAATTGCTGGAGTATAATCTTCCTTTAAAAAATAAAAATTAAAAAAAAGCCTATTTGCATTGGTTTGCTTGTTAGTGCAGAGCTATAGAAAGTCCATCCTTGCAATCTGGGCACCTAACACACATTACCTCCTTGTCACACACATCTTTCAGTCACTGGATAGAATGAAGTCGATGAAATGCCTCTCTGTAAATAGTGTTCATGCAGGTTTCATCTACTTGTGGGCTTCTCACTCCATTGGCTGCTTTTCCAAGATTCTCTTCAAATATCTGTCTGCCCAGCTCAATGAGAACATGCAACCTGTCTTTGGTTCCTCCCTTTTTTTTCTACAGCTGATAAGCATTGAAACGTTGGCTAGCAAATGCGTGAAGACTTTAAAGTAGTACTTTTTTACTCTTTTCGTGCAGTAGGATGGGTTTTCATTTGGCCATCGCTCTTATCTACTCTGCCCGCATTCTTAATGTAGTCCACTGCAAGCTTTGGTGTTTACTTTGTTACTTTTCTCTGCGTATATAGAAGGTATCATCGTGTTTTGTACTAATTGTAGTAACTTTCCTATTATCTTTCCAGTGCAGGACCATAAGCTTATCCTTATATCTGGCAATGTGCTCAGCTTTCTTCAAGAGTTTACTCTTGAGATCATTTATCCCGATGCGATTTATATATGAGTTGTTCCCACCCTATCAGTGGCTATGTTAATAAGGTTCACCTAACTGGACACTCGAATACCAGTTACTGAGATAAAGAGAATCCTCAAGGGTTATGAATTTTATGTTGTTGGTCCGTATTGAACTGAGAATAGCATATGAATAGTAACACAGTAAAGGTTTCCACCTATTCAATACTAATATGTATTAGTATACATAGTATATATATGTATTAGTACATAGTATACATATTAGTATTGTATAGGTGGAAACCTTTACTGTGTTACTATTCATATGTTATAAGGAGAATCCTTCGTTCAGTAGTTCATGTGACAGTTCCAGGATTACTCTACTTGAGACAGGAGTATTGGGATAAAAGTTTCTTCTCAGAATATAAAATGAAATTTCACTGTCACAAAGAACAAACACTTTGATACCAAAGACTTTTTCAATGGTATGAATTGTTTCTGCTGAAGCTTTCCTTTCAACAGCACTAACTCTTCATCCACACAAATATTTTCTTGTGGTGTATACAATTCTTGGAGCTTCTTCCAAATCGGATTCAACGCAGGCAAGAATTTCAGCAACTTCCCTGTTGTGTTGGCATTGGAAGTCTTATTGTCAATATAATGACAACATTTCATCACTCATCACTTTGGTTAAGAATGGTGTTGAGATGGAATCCCTGAGAGTAAATAGACTTCTTTATTCATCATCATCATTTCCCTTTATCCAGCTGTAGCCAGGTAGGGGCAAATATGGCTCCTCCACTTTCTTCGGTAGGGCACGCCCTAACATTTTCCGAAGCACTATATCTGTTCCTTGAAAATGAGAAGGGATAGGAATAACTTCATCTCTCGTGTGATAGTTGGAGTCCAACCCCGAGCTCGCAACCTAAGTTTCAGTAACGTATGAACTTTGAAAAATTGTTCAGCATATTTGTCTGCTCGTATTCGTTTGATAAGATTGTACTCTATAAACTGTATAAAATAGAACAATGGGCTTGCTTTGTTGGAATCACTTATATCAATATCTTGAAGAGGCTACATCTCTTGTTGTAGGCAAGCTAATATCCTCACCCTCTTCTTTATTCTTAGAAGCAAGCTGTTTGTTTCACCTTTGTTATTATCTAATTAGTCATCTGAATCGGTGAGATGGAGAATAGTTTCATCATCCAAACGAGCACGCTTAGCCATTATGTACCGAAGAAAATTCATTGAAATATTGGTGCACAATGTGGCTAACTCACGTCTATTTATACAATAGAACCTCGATTATACGTTCCTGGAAACTATATTTTCCCATATTATTTGTTCAAATTACAGGGTCCCCCAAGCATCCTAATTAAATCTTACTTACTTACTTACTTACTTACTCGGTCCTCTTCTACCTTGCGGTGTCGGTTTTCCAGAGGGTCCTCCAGCGGGTTCTGTCTCGGGCCAGCTCCTTCACTTTCCTCCATTCTCTACCCCTGGCTTCCACAGCTGCCTTTAAATCTTCTTCCCACGTTCTTCTGGGTTTGCCGCACGGTCTAGCTTTTTGCATTCTGGCGTTCAAAGCTTGTTTAGCCTTTCTCTTATCCTCCATTCTTTGGACATGTCCAAACCATCGTAGTTGGATCTGTTCAATTTTCTCGACCAGGTGAGATGTCAAGACTGGTTCTGATGGTCTGATTCCTGATTGTGTCCCTTCTCGTTTTTCCATCAATTTTGCGGAGAAATCGCATTTCTGATGCCTGAATCGTACTCTGGTGTTTGCTGGTCAATGCCCAGGTTTCATAGCCATAAAGCAAGGTTGGCAGATGTATCACCTTGTACACACAGAGTGTTGTGGATTTAGACACAGGAAATTTCTCTTCAGTGCATTGAAGAGCCACCCTGAAGCTTGGGATCGAGCTATAATTTCTCCATCTATTCTACCATCTTCCTACAATGTGGCTCCAAGGTATTTAATTAAGGCCATGGCCGCTTCCTTCCCACTCCTAGCCCTTCCCTGTCCCATCATCGCCATAAGACCTATCTGTGTCGGTGCAACGTAAAGCAACTAGCAAGATATTTAAAATGGGTGGTCTGCTGTGAGTTAGGTTGCCGTGACATCACTGTCTTTTTTCTCGCATTGATTTTCATGCCCCTTTTTTCCAGCTCTTCTTCCCAGATTAACAAGTTCTTTTGTAGATTCCTTTCCGAATCTCCCAGCAGCCATATGTTATCCTCAGAAACTTATGGCCGAGCTTGAATTTCTGCACCTTCCCATTACATGATTTGATCATATCATCCATTAAGGTAATGAAGAGAAGTGGATGCAGCCTTGTTTGAGTTCCACTGAGGTCCCAAACACCTGAGACTCTGCATTGCAGGTTCGAACATAATTCTGACATCGATTGTACAGGCTTTGAATTGCTGCTGTTAGCTGTTGATCAACATTTCTTTCCTTTATTGTCTTCCAAATTTCAACTCTCTGAATGGTGTCAAAAGGCTTTCTCTAGGTCGATGAAGGCGAGATGCGCCTCTTTTCCGCACCTCATCAGTTTTTCGCTGATCTGACTGATGGCGAAGATGAGGTGTTGGGTGCTTCTTCCTTGCCGAAGCCCACACTGCTCTTCATCAAACTGTGGTTCTACAACTTGCCTTAATCTATCTTGCAGGATCCTTGCTTATATTTTTCCCGGCACGCTCAGGAGTGATATGTCACGATGGTTTGTGCAATCTCTGTTGTCGCCTTTCTTGAATTTTGGAACAATAAGAATATTTATTTGCCATTGATCATTTACATGAAATAGGTTTTGTCATCCAATACTACAGTATTATTTCTACTATCTATATACAGTTATTAAAAGTCAATATTAACAGTTTTCATTTCTAAGAATTCCTTTACGTCATAAAATGGATTTTCCAACATCCAGTTATACAGTTTTCTTTTAAAATTATTGATGGACACATCCTGTGCAGAGAATGGTAATTTATTAAAAAATATTATACTATTTACTTTATGCGAGTTACCTGTTTTCACAAGTCTATGCCTTGGGACATCAATATTACCCTTATTACGAGTATTTTGTTGATAGATGTTTTCCCCGATGGTAAATTCATTCAGATAGTTTTTAACATACAATAATGAGATAAAAATATACAGATTTATAACTGTTAATATTTTAAGCCTGATAAAAAGGGGACGACAGTGCTCAGAAGAACCAGCTTTACACATTACACGAACAAGCTTCTTCTGAATTAGCAATACATTATGGACATAAGATGAATGTCCCCACAGTAGCAGCCCATATGAAATATGGGACTGAAAAAGTCCAAAATATGCCATTCTCAAATAGTCTGCTGTTACTAATTCCCTCAATTTCCACATAAGATATGAGACCCGTGATACCTTTTTACAGACATGATTGACATGTACTTCCTAGCTTAATTTGGTATCAATATGAATACCTAGTAGCTTGACTGACTGAATTTCTATATTATTGGACAATCCTAACAGAATATGTTGGGTTTTATTTTTATTGCAGAGTAGTTTATTAGATGAAAACCATTTCACTGCAGTCCTAAGAGCTTCTTGTGACATCTCTTGCAGATTTAATATGTCCTGATGCATGTTGATTAGTGTTGTCATCTTTATATGATACAACTGATTGTGACATAACATTTTGTTGTAGGTCATTAACAGCAACATTAAAGAGAAATGGGCCAATTACAGATCCTTGTGGAATGCCTGTAATATCTTTCAATGTGGAATGTCTATTTCTAATTGCAACAAACTGGCATCTGTTACTTAAATACATCTTAATTACATCCAAAGTGGGACTATTTATGCCATAATACTGAAGTTTCCCCAACAAAATGTCATGATCTATACAGTCAAATGCTTTACTCAAATCACACAAAACCAGAGAAACCATTTTCCTATTTTCAAAGGCTATTAAAGTTTGATTGACAATTTCCAGAACCACAGAGGTAGTACTTTTACCCTGTCGGAATCCATATTGATTACTAGACAACAGGGTATGATTTTCAAAGTTGACTATAAATAACCGATTCAATTATTTTAGATAATATGGGAACAGTTGAGACTGCACGGTAATTTTGGGGAAGATGTTTGTCACCACGTTTGAAGACCGGATTAACTTTTGAAATTTTAAGCATATTCGGAAAAAACCCAATCTTTAAACATTTATTGATACTAAACGCTAGTGGTTCACAAATCAGATGTATTGTTTATTTAATAATGTAATTGGACAGCCAATAACAGTCCATACTTTTAGAATTAGATAATTTTGAGCCCGTCTTTATGATTTCGTTTGACGTAATGTCAACCCATTGGAAAGTATGTCCCCCTAACTGATGTGGACCAGGCCCAATGATAGCAGATGTACCTGTTGGATTAACTTTATCACCTATTTCTTTCACTGTGTTCAAAAAGTAATCATTCATAGTACCTGGATTCAGTAATATATCATGTGTATGATTAGGAGTATTCTCTTGCGCTATAATATCCCAAGCTGCCTTGCATTTGTTGGATGCACTTTCAATGTATGTTTCACACGCCAATTTTTTTTCATGCGCAAGTTTAGTTCTGTAGAACTTTTTACACCTGAGATATACTTCATAAGCATGTTTCTGCACACTCCCTTGCACCCAAGAATTTTTATAAACTATACAGAATCGCACAGTACTCCCAGTCAGTTGGTACCTTCTTTGTTTTCCAGGCCAGGTTGATAATACGGTGGAACAAATCTTCACCACTTTTGCCCATAAACTTGAGCATCTCAGGTGCTATCTGGTCGTGGCCTGCAGCTTTGCCTAGTTTCATTTTCATCAGTGCACGCTTTAGTTCCTCAATACGTAATTCCTCACAGGTCCCATCTTCCTCTTGGTGCTGCGTTTTCCTCCTGCTTGATCGTTATCCTCAATTTCCATATTTCTTCCGAGCAGTTCTTGAAAGTGTTCTTTCCACCGTTCCATGATGTCATTTTCACTTCGGAGGTGGTTTCCACTTTTGTCCTTTATGAACTTGAGAGGACACCTCTTCTCTGTTCGCTAAGATTTCAGTACCCTGTAAAACAGCTTTTGGTTATTTTGTAGGTTTCCTTCCATTGTTTCTCCAAACTTTTCCCACGACTGTTGTTTTGAATCTTTTACTGCGTTCTTCACTGCAATCCTTTGTTTTTTATAGGCCTCATAATCACTTGGGTGTTTAGTAAGGAAGTATTTCTTCCACAATTCCTTCTTCTCTCCGACTAGTTCCTTCACCTATTCTGTCCTCCATGGTATCCTCTTCTGATGTTGCCCTCCCCTAGACTTTTCACAGGCCTTGGCTGCAGCTTCAAGGATTACCTCCTTGAACAGGCACCTTGTCTCTTCCAGTTGGTCTTCTCCCGCAGGCGGCAATTCCAGTAGATCAATCCGTTGTTTCACGGCATCTTGGTATGCTTGCTGAGTGGCCTCTTCTCAATTTATGCACCTTTATTCTTTCGGTTTCCTCCTGGTACCTGAGTTGTTGGTCTTGATGTTAATGTGAAGCCGCATAACTACCAAATAGTGATCGCTTCCAATCTCGTAACCTCTGTATACTCTGGCATCCAAGATATATCTCCACTGGCTATGTGGCGCTAGGATGTAGTCAATGATGGATTTCTCATTACAGCTGGTGACTTCTCTTGTGTAGCGGTATGCTTCTTTGTGTGGGAACATAGTATTTGCTATTACAAATTCATTGCCTACACACATGTCCAGGAGTCTTCTCCCACTGTCATTCTGGTGAACCTCTCCGTATTTCGCAAGCAGGCCCCCCATTCCCTGTGTGTTGTTTCCAACCCTGCCATTGAAGTCACCAAGGCCGAAAATGGTTCCCATGGTGTCATCTACTGTTCTTTGCAAATTTATTTTATTTATTTATTTATTTATTTATTTATTTATTTATTTTAATTTATTTATTTTAATTTAATTTATTTTATTTACAAAAGTTGCCATGAGCCTCTGGTTCGTGATAGGGACAATACAGTACACACTTTTCTTAACCCATATGTGCCCACTGTCGACATTTGTCGACGTTAATATCTGAATATTGTCGATCTTATATCGGTAAACCTGAATAATATTCTTGAGGTGCATGGTTTGATACTTACTACACAGCACGAAAACAAGAATCACTCGTTTTCGCGCCTTATATCTTGGCTGCGTATGAAATATCATTCCGTATACACTCCAGAGGATGACGCTTCCGTCGCGGTGAGTAATATTTTCTTATAATATTGTTACAGTTGAAAGTAAGATCATACTGTTGTGGTAAACGTAATAACGAAACATGCCTTTAACAGGTTTTGAATTCATTTATGGCTGATTTATAGTTGCTTTTGTCTAGCAGAGCAAAAAATGTCCACGTCGACATATGTCGACAGTGGGCGCGAATGGGACTGCCTCAGTACTGATATACAATTTTCATTTATTCTTCTCAGAGTGACCGTCGAACAGATCGTAATCATCCTAGAGGAATCGCAAAACATCCTAGATGCTAATATACCGGGTGAGTTGGCCGTGCGCGTAGAGGCGTGCGGCTGTGAGCTTGCATCCAGGAGATAGTAGGTTCGAATCCCACTATCGGCAGCCCTGAAAATGGTTTTCTGTGGTTTCCCATTTTCACACCAGGCAAATGCTGGGGCTGTACCTTAATTAAGGCCACGGCCGCTTCCTTCCAACTCCTAAGCCTTTCCTATCCCATCGTCGCCATAAGACCTATCTGTGTCGGTGCGACGTAAAGCCCCTAGCAAAAAAAAAAAAAAAAAAAAAAATGCTAATACATACATATAACAACCTGAAAATGCTTTCCATAGTGACGGGGATAGCGATGAGTCTTGTGGAGTTATTTACAGACTCTCTGGTAATCATCTCCGGGCTGATGCTGAACTAGTGTGTACAAAAATAAGTGAAAATGGTACAGTGGTAATGCTGAAATGAAATACATAACAGTAATTCAGCCAGCATGTATAATTCTGCATAATATGCACATGCGGAGCGTCGATCAGTTGGATCAAAATGTATCTTGTTACCGCATCAGCATCAAAAACAAGAAATGGTACTGGCCTCTAATTGTGTTCCTTCTGAACATCTCCATGGACAATGCATGGCAACTTTACCGTTTGACCCCAATTTAGACCTTCTCGGTTTCACACGCTACATCGTTAGGACATATATCTTATCTCGTGCCGCTACGCGTCCTAACGCATGAAGACAGAGTACGAAAGTATCTTCACGCGTGTTGCCAGAAGTGCATTCCGATGTAGTTTCCCACTACCTCGAAACAAGAGGGAAGCAAGTGCGGTGCGCTCACTGTGGTAAAGCTGCCAGGAAACAGTGCAAAAATGTAACGTTGGCCGCCACGTCCTTTGCTTAGCATCATTTCACTCACGCTAAACCAGACTGGATGAAGAGAAGCAGAGTGTAACCTCAAAACGCAGACTAAACTGTTTTGAAATTCTACTCGTAGTTTTCCTTTTTTGCTATTTTCAGAGTGATGATACTTGCTCAAAATTTGGTATTGTGTGTATAACGAGTACTATAAACATCTGTACTTACGAAATATATCGCAATATTCCACAGAAAAATAATGTGGGCAGATATGGGTTAAGGCGACACAATAATTACATCTCATATACTATAGCTTTTTCTGTAAAGTGACAAGTACATTTTTGGGTAACTAAGACATTGCTTTTTTTTTTACATATTTTTTTCAGAAGTATACTCAGATATTGCATGGCTGTAATATATTAAGTATTGACAATGTATTATTGTGTTAATTAAAGCAAGTTATATAGAGATTAAGATATCTGTATAAGAGTAATATTCCTTCAGTTTTTTCTTAAAACATGTAACGATTTTTAGAGTTCTTTATAACATGAGGCAACACATTATATTCCCTGAACATTAATGATTCTATGCCTTTCACTCCATACTTTAATGATCCTCTAGTTTCATAGTTTTATATCTATGAATTTCACTAAAATGGGAGAGGTTAACAGTAGAGTGGGTTAATTTCCTGTCTAGCTTATACATAAAGACTGCTGATGAAAATGCAATTTGTTTATGGAATGGTAGAATATTTGACTCTGAAAAAACTTCATGTGACGGTTTGGGGAAGGGGAATCCATACAGGATTTTGATGGCTCTTTCTTGTATTTCCAAATTATTAATATAATCTTTCCTGCATCTTCCCCAAATAAAGCTTGTGTATGTTAGATCTGGGTGGATCATTGCATAATATATACACTTCAATTGTTGATGAGAAAAATTACTGTATCTTAACCCCTCAGCGCCGACCTCTATACGTAGTATAGACTCTCTTTTCTTCCGTAGCCGCCAACCTCTATACGTCGTATAGACCCATACATGGTTTCGCATTTACGGCTATAGCGCGAAGAGTTTTAGAGTTATGGATATGCAGATTGTTTTGTTTCCAAGAAGACATTTTCGGGTTTATCAGTGTTGCAAATAAGAATTGATAATCGTTAAAATGACTTTGTTTTTGCAAGGATAAGTATTTGTCAAGTAAGTCTGAGCACTAATCTTTGTTTTTTTTTAAAGTCTGTTTGTTTCATTCTTTCCTACAGAATAAAATAAATTGTATTCTCATATTCTGAGAAGTTTGTCTTTTTGTATGATGTTCTTTGCTCTAATTTTACATTAAGAGTGCGGTTTATTTATTATATTTGTCTTTATTTCTCAGCTTTTAGTATTTTCGTAACTCTCTACGAGCGCACTGTGTAGGCATGAGTTAGTGCTGCTTTCTGTCATACGATACGAGAACCAGTTGTTCATGGTATATATCTCGTTTGAAAGGCGATGTCTGGACCTTTTATCTGAAATATGTATAGAGTTGGTTTTTTCGTCATAAATGTTATTCCCCTCATTCATTTTCATCCTGCTCTTTTCGGTCTCGCTGCAGCTTCATAGTCCGTGTGACACGCCGCGCTCAATGGCTAGCTGCAGCCGTGGTTTGACTGACGGTAACGTGCTTGAAATATTGTATAATTCAGATTAAAGTTTAGTCGGAAGTAGTAGTGACAGTATTAGCAGCAGTGATAATGAAATAGATGATGTGGCTGTAGGAGATCCAGTGGTAAATGAGAGTGACGATGAGGAGGAACCAGTAATGGAAATTTCGTGTGGGAGGCTATGGATAATTATACAGGTCAAAGGGAAGTTTCCAACAGTGAATTCTGATTCCTGAATTCTCTAATAATATTCAGAAAAGTCACAGGGACAAACATTGAGCAGTTATCTTATCGGGTTCAGCTGATGGAAGGTTTGTTTACAAAATACGGTTGTTCGGGCGGGGAACGAAATATTCAAGGCCGGCGCTTATCAGATAATACAGTTCCAAGGTTGCAGCAAAGACATTTTATTAGGAAATTAGCACCCAAGAGTGAGAAATACAAACCTCAGAGACGTTGCATCGTATGTTCAAAACACGGCGAAAAGAAGACGTCGGTGTACTGCTGCCAGGAGTGTGATTTGGGTCTCTGTCTCGAAGAGTGCTTCGAACTCTATCATATGAAACTAAATTACTAAGGAAATGTGAAACAATTATGTAATTATCTGCACGTACATAGTTTTATCTACGGAATTCCAAATTTCGTGAATATTGGGCTACTCCTATGCCTGTAGTAACGCTTGAAGTGAAACTATGTATTTCAGTCGCGCGTAGTTGAAATCTCATCTGGCCGTGGGCTAGGAAGCTCTTTAAATGGCTGCGACGCTGAGGGGTTAATCTGTGCATTATTCTTATCACAGGGGTAATTTTGCTGATTACATAATCAATATGGCTTTTCCAGGAAAGTATTGAGTCAATATTATACTAAGATACTTAGCTGAGTTGACTCGCTCTGTTACTTGGTCCTTTAGGGTAACAGTCTTAGCCGCTGTGATCTTACGGGCTGTTTTATGAAGGATTAAGTATTTTGTTTTAGTCATATTTGTGATCTTTTTTTAAGATAAAGCCCAGTACAATAACTTGTTCAAGTCACAATTTATACCTTCCATAATTTGCGTTTCACTTAGTCCTTTATAAGTTAAGATATCATTTGCAAATAATTTAAATTTCCTTTAGTGTTAAAGATTGTACGTCATTAATATAAATCAAAAATAGAATAGGACCTAGTACTGAGCCCTGCGGTACTCCCGATTTGTTTGCTGCTTAGAACCTTTAGTGTCATTAATCATCACATACAGTGGAACCTCGATTATCCGTTCCCGGAAAATAAGTTTTCCCGGAATATGCGTTCAAATTACGTGGTCCCGTGAGCATCATAATTAAATCACATTGTAAAAGTACTGCATTATCCGTTCCTTGAAGAAACGATTTCCCGGATCAACTGTCCAGAAATCCCAGTCCCATCAACGCTAAATCCTCGATCAATCGTTTTTTAATAAACTGTACCTCAAGAAAGGACAGCTGTGGCATATTTATGGATCTTGGCGTTAACGCCACGTCACTGCGATAATTCAAGCAAGTACTGTACCGGTACTGGAAAAGCGATCCGCGGTAAACTTGCATAAGGGACCATCTTAGCATCGCATTCGGGTGGTATTATTTAGAGGATCTCGGAAAATCATAAAGCAGAGAGTGGCCACAACAATTGCAAGGAGACACGGCGCATTTCGACAGCTCTGCTTGAAGACGGAACGAGTTTCGTCAAATGTTCGCACTTATAAAACGTCCATATTATGTCCAGGGTTAGATGTTTTTACATTTTTTCGATCGTACTGCGGAAGAGGTTTTCGGCACTTTGCTCATGGCACTGCAGAGTAACTGGGCTTTCAGGCAAGAATCGAAACTGTACCTTCTTAACACAAATTCAGTATTTTTGATATTATCGTACATGATTATGTTAGACCAAAACAGATGTTGCACCTTACATTTAAAAAAAAGAAAGCCATGGGAGGTCTTGGGATTGCTTATTACTGTTTAGGCCCTAATGTAAAACTGGGAATTTTACGTTTTCATGTTAAAATAACAAAAACCGCAGTCGTTTTATTTGCGCACGTTACATTTTAAATGGTTGGTATCATTTCAAACTCGTACTGACATGTGCAGCGAGCGCGCTTTCTAGATGACCTGAAGGTCACGAATAACCGTAATTTCTGAAGTTTTGATATTTCTTTTATCTTTCCAATTTGATTGGATTTGTGACGCGCAGAACTGAATATAATGCATTCGAGAACTTTTAAGAATCGATACATTCGAAATCATGTTTGAGTTCAACATAACCTTTAAAAGTCGATGTAGGCCTAATCTGCGCGGTACGAGATTTCCAGAAACTGACTACGAACAGTATACCGGAGACCAAATTACAATGAAAGATTAAGAAATGAACGGATTTCGCCATCATTTTGGGCGCTTTTGTATCTAATGTGCTTTATTTTATTAGATGAGAGAATTAAAAACTACTTGTGGTCGATTGTCATTTGGCTTGGCGTTGTTAGATTTTTCGAAGAGTTTGGCTAGCCTAATCAAAGTTGCTGAACTGAAAGAAGTTTTCACGGGTAACTGACGAAGATTCCCCTGTAAAATTGAATATAAAGTATTGAGATTTTGAACTCGCGTACCGGTAATAAATGCGGTTTCGCGGTCTAACATGCCCGCCTCTCATCCAGAGGGCCCAGGTTCGATTGCGACCAGGTCAGACAATTTTACCTGGATATAAGTCTGGTTCCAGGTCCACTCAGCCTACGTGATTACCTTTAATTGTGGAGCTATCTAATGGTGAGATGGCGACCCCGATCTACAGAGCCAGGAATATCGGCCGAGAGGATTCGTCGCACTGACCATGCGCATGCAGGCCTTCGGGCTGAGCAGCGGTCGCTTGGCAGGCAAAGTCCCACTTGGGCTGTAGTTTGGTTTGGTTTAGTAGTTTTTGTAAGATTATAGTTATACATATTTCATTTTTGTGATGTTTAGCCAAATTGTTGATGGTTTTCATTCATTCCCAGATTTTCCGTTTTCTCGTGTTGTATGTTTTATTTTCATGGTCCCTCGAAAAACGGAGAATCGAGGTTTCACTGTATTGTGTTCAGTTTGATAAATAATTTTGGAACCCTTTGTGTGCTAAACCCCTAATTCCTGCTATTTTTAACTTGTTCGGAAGTATTTTGTGGTCAACCAGGTCAAATGCTTTTTTGAGATCTATGAGCAGCCCTGCTGCTTATTTATTTTCATCGAAGGTCTTTTGAACATCTATCACGGTATCAAATACGGCATTATCAGTTCCTCTATTTGGGAGAAGAGCATATTGATTATTGGAAAAGTAATTACTTTTACACTGAAAATTTACCAATCTAATTTTTACTATCATTTCTATGAGTTTTCCAATTGCAGATAATATACTAATTGGCCTTTAATTGGATGGATCTGTATTATCTCCCGATTTAAAGATAGGTATAATTCTGGTACATTTGAGTAATTGGGGTATTTCTCCACTGAGAAATGAACGGTTAATAATTTCCACAATATATGGCACTAAACGTTCAACACAGGTTTTTAACATGACATTGGTTATTTTATCTTCTGTTAAATTATTTTTATTTTTTAAAGAAGTGATAATTTTGAGCACTTCACATTCGTCAGTTGCAGACATGAAAATACTATTAGTCTGACTTTCAGCTGTTGTGCTGCCATGAACTTGCTCATCTTCAGGAAGACCTTTTCTTATATTTTCAGCTACATTAATGTATAGTTCATTTAGATCAGGGCCTCTCAGGGTACACGCGCCTGGTGTATGCACTGTGCTTGGTTGACCCGAGTGCAGACCCCCTTCCTCTATTTGGAGCAATAGCACTGTCTCTCTCTTTCCCCACGCCTTTCTCATTCGCTCCCCCTGTCTCCCTCTTCCTCGCTTGCTCCGTAGCGCTCCAAATCCGAGCCGAACTGAGCTGAGTAACCAGACGAAGCGTTGGTCCGAGCCGAGCGGGACCGATGCACTGTGCACAGGGACTCTGCGCCACTGTTCGCACGTGCGAGATTTTGGGCGTTTGAGAGGCCCTTATTTAGATTCTTGCATATGTCCTCTATGTTTGTAATGCTGACATCATTTACCTCCAGATGACTGATTTCATGTTTATGTCCAAACTTCCTATTTAACATTTCATTGACTACGTACCATGTTTCTTTTTGGTTTTTGCAATTCTGTAATCTGTGTTCATAATACCTTTTTTTTGTAGCTCTGTTTTTAATTTGGTTATTTTATTATTGATTCTTTAGTATTCTTCAATTACTTCTGCAGAGGGGTTTTTTTTACCTTAGTTTTTGAAAACAGAGAGTCTTTGATGTGAATAAGTGTTAGTAATTCTTGCATAACCCAAGGTTTTAGGGGAATGTCTTTGGGATTCTTTCTTTTTATTGAAATTGAGCTGGTTTCAATTCCTATGCTAATATACTCAATAAATTTATTATAATATGTGTTTATGTCCATTTCCTCACAGTTAAATTTATTTTGTAGGATATACTCATTTAATTTCTTGTAATTTACAAATTGCTTACCACTATCTTTGATTATTGGTACTTCTGGAACTGATTTTTCACTAGAAATTTCACATACCAGTAGGTAGTGATCACTTAAGGTATTTGTTATATTGAATACATGACATTTTTTACTACTGTTTGTGACAAGTATGTGATCAATTAATGTGGAGGTTGTTTTCGTTACTCTAGTTGGGTATTTGTTAATTTAAATGTTATATAGCCGTAAGTTGTTATTTAATTGTCGTACAAAGTTCTGTTTTTGGAGGTTGAGAGCAAATCTATATTTGTATCTCAAAGTATTATTGAAGTATGCCTTGAATTACTATTTACGATATTTTCTGGATCAAACATAAAACTTGGCGATTTACTTTCCTGTGTGTTATAGATGGTAATGATTTCATATCTTCGATTTCCTTTTGTAATCATGACTTGCAATATACTATGAGATTTATTTACTTCGTTTATGACACTGCTTTTCCATTTGTTTGAAACATAAACACCCCCACCTATATGCTCTCTTACCACATGAGAAATGTGGGTTAGTTTGTTGGTTAACCAATTTTCAGAGATTGCAAGAATATCTACTTCTTTAATCTGATCTAAGATAATTTGGATATCATCAAATTTATTTTTCATGCTTTGTGCGTTTATGTGTAAGCCTTTCAATGCAAATGATGTACTTTCTAAAACTCTATCTTAAATATAATTATTTAGGGTTTCACATTTAAATTCCTCTGTTGCCGTAGCTCGCAGCATTTTGTGGCGAGGGTCTCATTCCTAGGCGTTAAGTGCTCGTTCAGATAGATGTTATTTACTAAATTTTATCCATTTTCGTTCGTTTTTAGTATCTTTTTTTGTCGTGTGCTACTGAGGATTTCTTCTTTCTTTCATCGATTAACAAACTTCATGATCGTTGTGGTCCAGGTTTCGTGGATGGAAGTCAGTGTGCAACGTCAATATCTTCGGGCTTTATATCGACTCCCAGCGCCTTGCCAACTTCAGTTACTTTCTGGAACACTTTTTCATCCTTTTCAGCAGGAACTCCATACACTAGTAAATTGTTTTTGCGTTGATACTGCTTCAAGTCTTCCAGCTCATTCACGGCTGCCGTTGCCGCAATTTCCGCATTTTTCTTATCTTTCCTCAAAGTGTCTTAGTTTGTTCTTGAGGTCATCATATTTTTCGGAAAGAAAGGTTGCTAATTTCAGTAATTCTTTGTTTTCTTCCATTAGTACTTGAGGAACTCTTAAAGTTGTTTGGAAAAGTTCGCCATAACCTCATTTATGTTAGGTTGTGCAATGCAGTCTTCACGTTTACACGACCATTGGAATCTTTCTTCCTTACGGAAATTTTGGAGAGTTTCTTTGTTCATTTTTACACATGTTACGTTGAACCAACGTTTTCATGTACAATTACAGCCTACAGCCTGTTGATTGTTTATTTTCTTGCCACACGGGAGCACACGAACACCATGATGTTGTTTATCTTATTTAATTGTAACTGTTTGAGTGCTACTTAGATTTGGTTTTAATGGTTTCCTGAGTTATTAATGTTACTGATCTGAAGTATATTCCAGAAAAATTGTCTATATTACTCACTTTTTTTTTTTTTTTTTCCTGTCACTTCACTTAATATAACACACATTCACTGCTGCCATTTTGGATTTCTTTGATTAATTTCTAGCACTTGACATAATGCCTGTAGCCTTCGGTGATAACTATGGCGACTCCTCCCTTTGCTCTGTTCCTTGTCCACGCCTGAATGAAACATTAAAAACCTTTCACCACTGCCTTTCTTCTTGGTCTCTGTTACTGCCGGTATGTTCAGCCTTGCTCTTAGCATTTCCGACAACAGTTTGAACTGCTTGCCAGCTAGTCCCCATATGTTCCAGGTTGTCATGTTCATAGTCCTTTTTCTTCGCTTGGTCGTCAACAGTTTAATCGAACCAGTTTCCCCTGTGTAATTTCTTTTAGTAATTGTTTCTTAGATGCTTGGGTTATCAGCCCTAGTTCCAAAGCCTTGTGGGAGGGGCTGCCTCCCTCATAGCCCTCGGCCTGCTAGATTTTCTATCAGGGTTTCTTCCCTTAGCCTTCGAGGTACCTCCCTCTCTGCAAGGCAGCAGCTTTGCCTCGGTCCGGAACTGCTTATTCGGGTTTCCCGTTATTTGCAGCTAACCCCCATATTTGAGGACCATTCGCTATCTGCCACATGTGACCCGCCCGGTGGCTGAGCCTCACCCTGGGCCTAATTAAATCACGTTGTAAAAATCCTGCATTATCTGTTCCTCAAAGAAACTATTTCCCGGACCAACCGTCCATAAATTTCAGTACTATCAATACTATATCCTCAAGGTGTTTTCTTTTTTTTTTTTTTTTCTTCAAGATACAGTATCTCACGAAAGGAGGATTACGGCATTCTTACAGATCTTGGTTTTAATGTCCTGTCATTGCGGTAATTTGAGGAAGTACTGTACCGTACTGGAAAAGTGATTGGCGGTGAATTTGCATAAGGGACCATCTTAGCATCGCATTTGGGTGGTTATTAATTAGAGAATCCTTGGAAATCATAATGCAGTGTGTGTCCATAACAATCGAAAGGAGACAGAGAGCATTTCGACAGCTCTACTTGAAGACTGAACGAGTTTCATCAAATGTTCCTACTTCAAAAAAGTCGACATTAGTCCAGGGTTACATGTTTACTTTATTACTTTTTTAGACTGTATCACCGAACAGATTTTCGACACTTCCTTCAGGGCACTGTATAGGCACCGTGCAGATAGATCGAAATGCTACTACTAGCGCTACATAGTGGCCCATTCTGAAACAAGAGGTGAGGTGTAGTGCGAGAGTCTCTGTACAACATGTGTGACATTCGAACAAGTTGCGGTTTTAAAGCGATTCAATTCAGGGATCTGAGTGAATCATCGTGCAATAAAGGAAGAAACCTTGTTGTCAGTGGCAATGTGAACGGCGTTGAAGAGTTAATTTCAAATGGTTTCGGATACATCACAGGAAAAGTCACCCGACAAACGTCTGTCAGTTTGCCGCCTTATATCGTGAAGCTTGAGGTAGGCAAGGTGTAGTTAGGCAACAATTTATAAAGTTTATTTAGTAAGGATTACTTAATGCATGTTTGCTAAGTTGTACGGATTTTTATTTTGTGTTCAGGTTGACCAGAATCAAGTGTTGTCTCCAAAACAGACCGTCCGCAACAATGGGGGAAAACCGACCCCGAAAACAATGTCAACAGAAAAATATAGAAAAGGCAAACGCGTAGAAGAACTGTTCGGTAAAAAGACTTTGAGGACATCTCTTCCCCCCTTCGAATTAACTGAGAATATTTTAAAACACATCCCTTGCAGTCTTCATACAATGCTTCGAGCAGAAGCAAGTACTGAAATCGAACAATCGTGCAGGACCGTAGTCATCTCATTGATAGACAGGGTAGTGAATGATGTGGAGAGAGAAGAATGTGAGGAAATTGTGACACAGCTATTACATTTACAAGTCTCTAACGATGTGCGCTTGCCAGACAAATACACCTTTCGCACTGTAAGTGACGAAATGTTTTTTACCAGCAAAGTGCAGGTTGATACAGATCATATAATTAAAATCTCCCTGGATACTCTATCTCAATCAGGAAGCCCTCGGTGGTTTCAAGAAAGAATAACAAGAATATCTGCTAGCACGAAAGCACATTGGATCAAAACTAGGCGACATAACTTTGATACTTTAGCTCTCGCATTTGTAACTGAATCTCCAATTGAGGGAGCTGCTTTGAACAATTTTTCTTACGGAAGTGAAATGGAAAGTGAAGCAATAGAATGCTATGGAAGTTCATTTGGTGTTCGTGTTATTCGATGTGGGTTAATAATCCACAAGAAACAACCTTGGATTTGTGGATCTCCAGATGGCATAGTTCTCAGAGGAAATGTAGCTGACAGAGTGTTAGAAGTTAAGTGTCCATCTTCGTGTAAAGATAAACCAATAGTAGATGAGTCAGAAAATGTGCGAGTACGTTATCTTTACTTTGACGATCAAAATAACATACAGTTAAAGACAAGTCATATGTACTAAATAAAATACTGATGTACATAACTGGCTTGGAAAAATGTGATCTATATGTATATAGCAAAGCACAACAGTTGACAATACCTATTTATCAGGACAATAAGTATGTCGAGGAATGTCTCACCAAAATGACAAAGTTCTATTTCAATAATTACTTGCCAAAAATTAGCGGTATTCCTAATAATAATAATAATAATAATGATAAAAATAATTAAGTATTTATTTGTCAATTCTTGTTTTTTGAACGTTGAACAGATCAAAATGTAAACAAAGAATATATAAAACAAACTGATGGTAGAACAATTCTTAAACTATTCTTTAATTATTGGAGGTTGCAAATTCGTTAACACGCAACACATATGCACGATGTCATCCACGTGTGGAAAAAGTTCTGTTGGCAATTTCTGTAATATATTGTATATTTTAACTCTTTGAATACACCTTTCTACGTGAATTCTAACACTCGCAATATTGTAAGTACTCTCAACTTCCTCAACTGTTAATCTCCCGTCATGTAAGAACGGTGGTGTCACGATTACGACACCGCGGCCAGATTAGTTAGTTCTGATGCCAGGAAATCCTTTATCACCCATGACCTCATCGCCAGGTTGAAGGAAAGTTAATAAACCACTGCCGGTTGTTATGAATGAGTCGCTAGGTCTTCCACCGTAACATTTAGATTTAAAGGCGATCATACCACTAGGCGTGATTGCAATTAAAACTTCTGCGGTGTAGCAACCCTTGTATTGAGAATAGAAATACACTCTCTGATCTACTTGGGGAGGCTGTTCAACCCTAAATTCCATGCAGTCAATGACTCGACAATTACCGTAATTTCTCTTAAATGCTGGAGGCATTGTTTCTTGAACACTTTCCTTAATGGGCCAGAATATGAAATGTTTCGTACGCAGTGTCAGTTGCATAAGCACGGTCGTAAAAATACGTGAAATTGTTGTCCTGTGAACACCGAACAGCACTCTCAAAGCAGAATAGGACAGTCCGGTTTTCATTTTTACTAGGAAAATCAGTAATCTGGTTTCTTTACATAATTTCGAAACGTTACAGTTTGGTAATAACGCAAGCAGCAAGGCAAAGACGTTGAAGTTCACACCTGTTAAATCACGCATTTGTGTATTGTTCCTTATGGAACTGTAGCCTTGGAAACCTGGACCCTTGATGTCTGCATGATCGTCTTCCGTTCCACACATTTGATCATGTTTCGTAATGTCCCCTCCCAGACCGAAATTAAGTGGAATACATGCTTGTGTATTTACGTCGTTTTCATGTATTGAACAAGAAAACATGAAGTCTGAACAATGAAAATCAGATGCCTCTGTTCCCACGGATGCATCCTTGGTTATATTACTTGGGCATACTGTACTCGAAAATTTTCAGTCTTACTTTTCCTTTTTCAATCGCTTGAGTTGTCTGTGAAAGCGCTGTAAGCTGGGCCCCGGCGACACATTCCTCTTCTTGTATTCATCCGTAAATATTGTTGGAACATAGGCTGGACTTAGTGGGTGTCCAGATCTTCTGTTTCCCATGAAATGTGCACTACATATTCTTGAGTAAGTCTTAGGTTGCCAAAGTGATCCATCAGTGCTAAAAAATTAAAACCAAAGTGAAATTAAATCAGATCAATTGAACTTATTGCAAACATGTGCAGTACGTATGTGTAAACCTACTTACTTCGTTCAGTTAACTGCTTGTATCCATCGCCTCCTTCGGTCCACTTCTATCGCTCGTTTTGAAAAACAATAAAATTGTACTTCACTTCCTGTATTTGCGTAAGTATTGGAACATCCGACAACACAACAATTGCGTTTACTTGATCTCCTTTTCTCTGCCATTTTCATCGGAGTAACTACACGCTCACTCATAACAGAACAGCTACTGCGAGTCTGGAGTCTGCCTCACTTGTTGTTCTCCGCCGCTAGAGCGATACGCACGGTGCCTATAGTCACCGAGCCTTCAGGCAGGAATCGAAACAGCTGCTTAAGTAACACAAATTTAGTACTTTAATATTATCGTATACGATTATGTTATATAAAGACCAGAACAGATGATGTACCTTACATACAAAAAGCCATGGGATTGCCTATTACTGTTTTGGTCCTAATATAAGACTGGAAATTTCACGTTTTCGTATTGAAATGTTATAAAAGCCGCAGTCGTTTTATTTGCGCACATTACATTAAAAAACTTTGTATCACATCGCACTCGTACAGACTTGTATAGCAAGCGCGCTTTCCAGCTGAGCTCCTCAAGGTCGAGAATAACTGTAATTTCGGAAGTGTTAATGATACTTTTTCTCTTTCCAATTTGATTGTGATTAGTGACGGGCAGAATTGAATATAATGCATTCGAGAACTTGAGTATTGATACTTACATTGGAAACCACATTCTCGAGTTTTCAACATAACCGTGAAAAGTCGATGTAGGCCTAATTTACGCGGTACAAGATTTCCATAAACTGACTACGAACAGTATACCGGTGACCAAATTACAATGGAAGATTAAAAAAAAAAAAAAAGAATTTTGCCATCATGTTGGGCGCTTTTGTATCTAATGTGCTTTATTTTTATTAGATTAGAGAATTAAAACCTACTTGTGGTTGATTGTTGTTTGGTTTGGCGTTACGGGTATTAGATTTTTTGAAGAGTTTGGCTGATCAAAGGCTGAAATTAAAACAAGTTTTCAGAAGAAACTGTTGAAGTTTCCCCAGTAAAACTGAAAAGTTTCGCGATTTTTAAGTCGCGTACCGGTAATTAATGTTTGAAACCGGCCCCGCGGTCTAACTTGCTTGCCTTTCACCCAGAGGTACCGGTTTGATTCCCGGCCAGGTCAGGCATTTTTACCTAGATATGAGGGCTGGTTCCAGGTTCACTTATTCTACGATTACCTTTGAGGAGCTATTAAATGGTGATATGGCGATCACGGTCTAGAGAGCCAGGTATAACGGCCGAGAGGATTCTTCACACGGATCATGAGTCACCTTGTAATCTGCAGGCCTTCTGACCGAGCAGTGATTGCTTGGTAGGTGGAAGGCCTATTGAGGCTGTAGTTTGGTTTGGTTTGGTTTGGTTTGGTTTGGTTTGGTTTGGTTTGGTTTGGTTTGGTTTGGTTTGGTTTAGGGGTATACATATTTCACTTTTTTTGATGTTTAGCCAAATTGTTGATGGTTCATTCGTTCCCGGATTTTCAGTTTTCCCGTGTTGTATGTTTTTTATTCACGGTCCCTCCAAAAAAGGATAATCAAGATTCCACTGTATTAAATTGTGCATAAATCACTGTATTTATCCCTCCTTTTTTCTTTTTCCACTTTTACAGCAAAAAAAAGCAAAGGGGGTCCAATATTTATTTTTTATTTATTTCTTATGGCTTCTTTCATGTGGCGAAGTTAGGGCACACGGCCCTCTCGTACACTTAACCACAATACAACAGATAATATTAAGGTTGCCTATTACTAATTATACTACTTATACTATATCCTAAATTAAGCTTAAGTTACACACCCACACAATATGCAGCTTGTTAGCTTGTTACTTCATTCCTCTTTTCTATCTCACACAGACACTTGCACACGCACAAAATACACACTTCAGTCGGTAACTCTCAACAGGAAGTCTCGGCAAGATATTTTAAATTTGAGGAAAGAGTTAATGCCTCTGACACTTACTGGCAGGGAATTCCAAAGCCTGGAACCAGTTACAATAAAAGATTTATTGTACACAGAAGAGTGGTGAAGAGGAATAGCTAAAGTGGAGCTCGAGCGAGTGTTACGGTTATGGAAGGAAGAGAGGAAGCGAGGTCAAATTTTGGGCAGTGAACACATGACTTCTGGGCTATAAACTGTAGATGTAAACATTCTACGTTATTCTTTAACAAATGTATGAATGTATTTTAGTTATACTGGCTATTTTTATTAGAAGGCAGTATTTCTAAATGTAAAAAAAGGACAAATGGTGAACACGACTGTTAGGTCTGCATATAAAGTAAATATAGTCAGTTTTAGTTACTCATATCGCGTTATTTGTTTAATCTCATTAATTCCTCTGATAAGGTTGACATCAGGAATGGCATATGGTCGTAAGAACTCTCTGCGAAGATTTGTCTCGCTTCATACTCGACCCCGTAGAGAAAAGGGATAAAGTTATCATTATCTTATACATATTGATACATAAGAACATAATGCCCAGTTATTTATCTCTGTCAGTTGAGCTGTAAGCCTACCACACAGTAAACCTGGTCACTGCTTTCATTTGAATTATCATATTGTGCCGCCAACTTCCCTGCTCCCGGCGTGTCGTCTTTCCAAATGACGTCATCTTCACTGCCATCTCGTCAGCCATGCATTGCAATCGAGAGCATTCAAGGTTCCGTCTTTTTGAAACGTTTAAAAATAGTTTTGTTCCAGACTGTGGAGTCCAAACAATAAGTATCTTGTCGCAAATAATTTCTGGAGATGGTCTCTGATGTTCCCAGTTGGTGTATGTGAAGCAGAAGCCAATCCTTCCGAATAAAGCTATGCTTTAGAAAGCATGCCAAACCACCAGCTGATAACTAGCATATGTTACGAGTTGTACCGTACTTCCGAGTGTAATACATAGTGACTGGAAGCATTCTTTAGATAACTGCAGCTGTTCAAATCCAGACCCTTATTTTTAAGTATATTTAATGCTTGTTGTCTACATTTATCACATCAGGATTTACCTAAACTGCTGTAAATGAGATAAGAGAGGCCACAATGTTTTGGTTAGGTATGCGGTCAAGTGCCCGGATAGTGTCAGAAGTTCTACGATGGAGAGATTAAAAATAAGTAACAGGAAAGTTGGTTGCATTTATGGATATCTACAGCTGCTGTGGTAATGCGTTTTATTATCATGTTTAATTTAGTACGTTTGTTGTCTCCATTTTTTATTAACACTTAGTATGTTTTGTTCAGTGTCTCTGGAAATCGTTAAAATTGGGGGCATAAAATCAATATTATTTGTTAGGTACCTTGCCAAGTAAGTCATTATGATTGTTTTTATCACATTTCTAAAAAAAAAAAAATTGGTTTGAGTTAACAGTTACTAAACAATCACTTTGTTAATGATCTTGCCTGCTATATTAATAGCAACAACTGTGAATATTTCTCATCTAAAGTAAACTCGTTTCTATATTCTGAGGCTGTGAAGTTCTTCTTAAACACATCCCCAATGGAGGGAAGTTGCATGTACCATTTTCACCGCATATCAACCTTCCTGCCATTTGTACATCTCTGGCAGTAAGGTACCGGGAATCGAACTCAGGCTCCCGAGAAAGACAGCTAATTGTGCTAACCGTTTTCCTGGTGGACATTCTTAACTACAAAACAGACATATAGCATGACTAATGCATACTTGGAATGCACGAGTCGGACACAATACTATTCACCTATTTGTGCGACTTCATCAGAGCTGCAGTAGGCCTACACTACAGAGGCGGACATTTCTCAACTACTTAACACAGATGTACCGCGTGACTTCGTGTGTATTCTTTGCGTGGGTCCTACGGAAGAAACTATTCAGAAATTTGTGTGATGTCGTCAGAGCTGCAGTAAGACTTGTTGTTCTTCTCTGGCAAATTACATTGGGTGGTCTTGTATGCAGTTTATTTTTTCATTTTCTTAGTCTCAAAAGGCTTGGAGTGGTCTAATGCACAAGTAAATACGGTAACGTCTCTGAATAGGTACTGAATCGTTTGTCTATAAATCCAGAAGTTGCAGCCTGTTTGTCGTCTCTTGAGTCCCGAGTAGGGTGGTTTACTGAGATTGCACCATATTTAGAAAAGTAACTGAACTCAAATAAATGTATTCTATTCAATTTTGAAATATTAATGTGAAAATTGGACACTTGTCTTATTGGTTACCATTATGTCCTTGGATAAACAAGTTACGAAGGACGAGACTGGTCACCTGAAGGATTTGTTTTTGTTTTTCATTTATAGGGAGCTGTTACAAATATCTTGGAGGAGAATGTTGTTCAACCTCTTTTGGTCTCCATCAGTGCTATTACTCTGGCTGCAGAGACTGTTCGCAGCATCCTGAAGATTGATGACATTGTAAGTACCTGCATTGTACTATAGCGGTAATAAAAAGGACTGATTGGAGGAAAATATGACTTTCCGTAAATAAGGGTCTGTAACAACCACACATAATTTTAGTTTGTGGGGGGGGGGGGAGGGGAGCAACAGCCTGTTTAAAAAATCCATATTTACCTTGAACCATGGCGGGGTCAGATTTGATCCGTCGGTGATAATGTGTTAACATATAAAGAGTCCAAAGGAAAAACCAGCTAACCCAGTAGCATTTAAATTTTCAGGAGAGCCATTTGAAAATTAAAAACGTTATAACTATATCGGTTTCAACAATTTCTTAATGAAGAGGAATTTAACACTTGACTATGAATGTAAGGAGGACATTAAGGATGGAATTAACTTAAAAGTAGTTTTTTGCACTTAGAAAAAAAAATTTATTGTGCCTTAGATACAAGGTATCCTAAGGAAAAACAGGCTAACCGGCAAGTATACAAGAGAAAAACTTAAACTTTCCTTGGTAAATGTTAAAACTTCACACAATGTATGTTACTTGTGTACTTTGCAGGAGTCCTTTCTGAGTTACTGCACCCATTAGAATCCCCACAAAGTTTCACAATGAATCATGTCGAGCTTCATTTCTTTGTGGTCTTCGTATATTTGAGCCTGTCAAAGTATACCTTGGCTTTGTCACTACAGAAAGTCTTCAAATGCTGAAGATCTCTAAATTTTTCCTCAGATATTGGGAGTGTATCTGAAATAAAATAAGAATATATGAAAGTATGCTTATGAAACATTAAAATAAGAAGGCGGGGGAAAAGATAAAATATTAGTCCAGCGAAAGCACTCTTACCATTATATGCTCTGTCTGGAAAGAGGAACTCGTTTTGTTGCTGTATAGGCCTCTGATAAATTCTCTTCTCTGAAATTGTCAGTACAGACGAATTCCACGCTGCATTGTAGATGCCCCTGTGCTGAATAGTGAGGATGATCATTGGTGATTCTTGCCTCTTTGATGGAACGCGTCGGGAAAGGACATCCCTTTACATAGCGGCAGGCACCTGGGTCCTCAAAGAAAGGCGACCAGTTCCTCACGATGCTTTGGTCTACCTGCACTACCACAAAAGGTTCTGGTTTGCTTCTGGTTGCAGATATCGCTTCGGCCCATTCACTCTTTTGTTGGTGTCTACTAGACCCATGTTGTTATCGCACTCCAGAAAGGAGTGACCTCTCACGGGTAATGTGATGCACACTGTTTCTAACCTCTTGAGAACATCAACCACATAGTGAAGATAGCAAAATACATTGTAGTTCTTATTTTGTCCAGGAATCGCAGAACACGGCGAGATGTTTTACTCGGGGATCTAGGAAGTTTGTAATGGAGAAAGCTCACAACTTCATTGGAGCCTTTCTTACCAACTTCTTCACTGTATCCAAACCAAAATGATCTGCCTGTAGAAAGCTTTATTACTTGGATTACTATACCGTATGCACTTTAGATGCCTTGTATTTACACAGAAAGTACCCAATGCCCTTAAAATCGAACTTTCCTATGACTCTATCCTTGTACGATTTCCCGCCATGGCACTTCTCTCATACTTCAGAAATGTAAACACTTGCCGCGTCACAAAGTATTCTAAGACCCATTAATACATGCAATCACCTCGATTCACAGTTTAAACTTTTCAAATGCCATGGAAAAAAACTATTTCCGAAATGTATCCAACGAGGTGCATTTACAATGTTCAAACAATGCACTTGGATAAATCACTGACGAACATAACCTTATGCAACGAAAGAAAAAAAAATCACACAATTCAAAGACGAGAATAAATTATGCCGGTTCGCCTGTGCAAATGCATTATTTTTTGGATTTCTGTACTGTTTGCATACAAAATACTGGCATGGAAAGTGACACACGCCCTTAAAACATTGTAGCTTATCGAACTTTCCTATGACGAGGGGTTAAAGTATCTCGCTTCCATGTGCATTGCAATGCACTACTATGACCCCCCATCCCTCACCCTTGTACGATTTCCCGGCTGGCAATTTCTCCTTTACAACCATAAGACCGTTTGGACTCGCATGAAAATAAAGCAATGCAAATTCACCGGCAATGACAATATTGTTCGGTGCCTACGAATTTATTATATGAGCCACGTTTTTTCGTCAACTGTCGGCATCACCAGTGTTCGCGGATTCTGTTTTCCCGCACACTGCCTGTATCGTGATATTACGGCGTTCCTTAAAAGGTTGAATACAAAATAATTCCATTTTCATTCATCTTAGCAATCGTGAAGCGCACTGTAGACCCACCGAAGTGAGTGTAAGTGCGGAAAGCTACCCTATATCTCATGTTTCCGGGAACGAGAGCTTCTTCGAATTAGGCGGGATTTTGAATTATCGAGGTTCTACTGTAAGTCATGATGAGGGTTAGCTGGTTCTTCCCTTGAGGCGCTGTGGGTTAGCTGCTTTTTCCATTGGACACTGATTTTTCAAACTGTACCATAGAATGTTATACCATACGCGACTGATCTACAGAACACAGTGAAACCTCGATTATCCGTTCCCCGAAACTACGTTTTCCCTTAAAATTAGTTCAAATTACGTGGTCCCGCGAGCATCCCATTTAAAACCTGTATTAAAAATCCTGCGTTATCCATTCATCGAAGAAACTATTTCCCGCATCAACCGTTCAGAAATTTCAGTCCCATCAACGCTAAATCCTCGATCAAGCGTTTTTCAAGATTTCGAGAATGGACGGCAGGAATTGAATTTGCAAGTCTAGCGTAATTTAATTTCGTCGGATATCTTGCGCGATCATACTTGCGGAACAATTTTAACTCCTTCCAATTCTCATATAACTTTAAATCGCGTTTTATTTCTTATAGGTTCCGACTTGGATCAGGATCTTTCCAAATCATTTATGTATTCACAACTTACAACATAAGATCTTCAAGTACCACCTTAGCAAAAACCTCAATTACTATTGTCTCAAAATGATATAAACCAACATTCCAGAATATAAGTAGACATATTGAACTGTTCAGTGGTCACTCTAACTATCAACATCAATACATAGTGAAAAATTAACTCATCTATTTCTGCTTGCATTGAACATTTTAACATAATTCTTCCTTTCTTAAGTCCAAGTTGAAGCTCAAATCGAACTTTATTGTACATATTTTATGTGGAACACCATTTGACTAAATGTTTGTTTACCTTTTTAATGTGTCAAACATGGCTACATGACTTCAACGAATCGACTGGTCAAAAAGTTAAAATATTACAGATTTAAGCCTACAATCAAATTTCACTATAACTATATATTACACAAACAGAATTTCTCTCAACAAGCTATCCTTTTAATTAGAAATATTGAGGTGTTCACCTTATGGAAATATGACTATTCTAGTTTTACTGACCTTCAATCTATATATGTATATACTATTTTAATCACACAATGTATGTTTTTAATTCACCATTGTAATCACACCATAAGAGTCATGATTTATACTTGTCTTTGTACAATTATCCTTGGCTGATGATGACAGAGAATCTGTCAAAACCAGTACCGAATGTAAAAAGAGTTGTGATGTTTTAACTGTAATGTAAAACTTTCACACAATATATAGTATTGAAAAGGTGGAACTTATTGTCCTTTCTTTGAGGTAAATCTTGTTTCAATACGGAACCTAAGTATGAAATTCTTAACTTTAAATGAAACATTCTGTACCAGGCTAACAGTGAAGGCCTCCGCCAAGTTGCACTTTAAGAGCTTTCTGTTCAAGTTTCCTTCAGTTGGCTGTGTTACCAGCTGGTGAAAACCAACAATTTACGCGGTAGAGTTTTGGTTTGCTTACACAGTACAGTATTGAAATGGCGCGACCTGTAAAGCATGTGAATACCTTGCAAGAAAAACTTCAGATTATAGAAGAAGTTGAAAGAAATCCAACAGAAAAAAAAAAGTTGACATCGCAAAACGTTTAGGCTTACCTGCTTCGACACTGAATACAATAATAGCTAAAAAAAAGCAAGAGATAAGTGAACAAGTAAAAAAATGTGGATCCTCCGCAAAGAATAGAAAAACGGGGAAGGAATCGAGATATTCCAAAATGGAAGCAGTTCTCTTTTCTTGGTATTAGCAAGCTTTGGCGTCGAGAATTCCTGTGGATGGTAACATTTCGCGCGTAAAAGCTCGAAGCATCGCTGCAAGAATGGGTGTCATAAATTTTTCCACTTCGAATGGATGGATTTCCCGGTGTAAGGAACGTCACGGACTGGTGTATAAAACTCGCCTGCGAGAGTGCTGCAGTTGACGGTTCGGCTGTGGAAGATTGGGGGAAAAATCTCCCAGAGCTGCTTGAAGGCTACGAACCGAAGAACATATATAACACAGATGAAACCAGCCTATTTTTCAACTGTTTACCGGATCGCACGCTGGCTTTTAAAGGGGAATCTTGTCATGGAGGCAAAAACGCAAAGGACCGCGTAACTGTGTTGTTGTGCTGTAACAGTGACGGGTCAGACAAACGTATCCCTATCGTTATAGGCAAAGCAGCGAAACCGAGATGCTTTAAGAACGTGAAGAAGTTACCAGTGCGATACTACGCGAACGGTAAAGCTTGGATGACCACAGACATTTGTTTGGATTTTCTTCACGGACTGGATGCTTCTATGGGTGCTCAAGCGAGAAAAACGGTTTTGTTCGTAGATAACTGTGCCGCCCACCCACAGGAACTTTCTTTCTTACGAAATGTGAAAGTTATTTTCTATCCCCCGAACTGTACCAGTGTCCTTCAGCCTCTGGATGCGGGGGTGATAAAGTGCTCTAAAGGGTACTACCGCAAGCAGCTGGTGGAAAGGGCTGTGTGTATGTTGGACGCCGGGAAAGAAGTGAAGACGAAGTTCAGTATTCTACAGGCAATCCACTTTGTTGTGTCAGCATGGTTCCACGTTTTGCCCTCCACCATTCAAAATTGTTTTCATAAATGTGGCTTTGGCGAAAGCAGAGACACGGACGACACGAACACCGGCAGCGAAGAACAACTTATCAGTGAGAACTGGGAGAAGCTCGCGCCGAGAGATGTTAACTTCGAGACGTGCGCTACAGTCGATAGTGGGCTCGCCACTTGTGGTGTAAAGAGCATAGAACAGCTGTGTGATGATGCTACTGCCACGGCCAGTGCAAGCGCCGTGCATGAGATCGCGAGCGAGGGGGAAGATGAAGATGAAATTAAACCCCTGCCAACGTTTGCAGAAGCATTAGCTGCCTTCGACACAATTCGCAACTATATTACTGCGTATGACACAGACAGCAGCGAACTACGGAATGTTTTAAATATTGAGAGAGCACTGTAACGTGTTAAGGTACGACAAAATAAAAAATAACTGGACTTTTTCACTACAAAGTGACTACTGTATTCTGTGACTGAACAAATGACAATTTAAGTGTTTTGTGTGTGTGTTCTGTGTACAGTACGTAACCTATATGTGTGCGATGTGACACTATTTTTGTGAGTGGGAGTCTGTTTCATTACATATTCTGGGAATTAATGTATTTTGGTATCATGTTTGTATTTGTGCTTTGTGATTAACTTACTTGATTATGTGACTGGACCTGTTACAACCTATGCTTATTTACGTGCTTTCAGCGATCTTTCCTAACTATAATACCACAGGTAGGTTCATGTGAACTGCACCAGTAATTATGCCTATCACGCAAGCCACATTTCTCGCCTGTTTATCGGTCAAAAACATCATTAATGGAAAGTACCGAGGCCTAAAACATGGGCGAACTCGAAGTTAAATTTCGCGCCGTAAGTTCGTAATACAGTACAGCACGAAAACATTTACTGATAAACAAGTTACATTGTTCTTTTTTTTTAGGTTATTAAAACAAAATCTTCTAATTTACATGAGACTGTTGTCAGATAACGATTACTGTAAATAACTGTACCTGTTCCAGTTAGATTTATTCAAGGTAAAAAACAGAGCTAGCTACCGTAGACGTTTTTAAGTCGTCAAATAAGTGACTGGATTTTATGTTGTTTTCCCGATCGGCATAATTACTCCGATACACTCTCCTTAAAGCAATAGTGAAACTGGAGTCTCAGATGTGGTTTTAAATGTCTTAAGATATCGATATAATTGATAACTTATTTAGTAGAATATTTTTCGATGACCTTGGCTGATGAAAGTTGCTGGCCTGAAAGAAGTTTTCACGGGAAAGTGACGAAGTTTCTCGGTAAAATTGAATTTAAAATATAAAGCTTTTTAACCAGTGTATTTAATGCAGGCGTTTTTGTACAAATAAAATGATATATATTTCATTACTGTAAAGTACAGTCAAACTGTTGATGGTTTTAATTCGTTCCCGGATTTTCCGTTTTCCCGTATCGTAAGTTTTTTTTTTTTCCCTCGAGGTCCCTCCAAAAATGGAGAATCGAGGTTTCACTGTAGTTGAAATGCCACTCTTACATTCATTCTCTGAAACGAATTAAGATCAAAGTGCACAGAGGTCAGTTTATAGCAAACTTTCAATCCAGAAAATTCAGGAGACGAGTTACATTCGTAAACTTTCCTCTAGAATGAATAATCAGCAATATTGCCATTATAATTAACCTGTCCTTTGTCATAAAAATGATTTCTTATACATTTAAATATATGTGGCACGTCTGAAAATGCCTATAATTTTCCGTTGGAGTCAGCTGGATTGGAAATATAACACTTAAGATTCTTTGTTACCAGATATTCCTAAGCATTTCCACAACTTTTTGTTCGACTGGCTACCATCCGATGTGAAACCAATGATTCGGGCACCTACTTGCTCTAATTGTATGACGACTTGAATGAGAATGTTTGCAATTATATCACCAGGGGTGGCGTTCCGGCTAGCATATATTGCTATGGGTTGTATCCAGTTATATAGAAAAGGAACAACCACAAAAACTAGAGCATGATTTGCCAACTGACCCTTGCTTTTATCTTAAGTAAATTTCCCCAAATCAACAAAACCATTCACCTGCAACAATTCAGAGTTAAAGTAAATTTCTTCTGGTAACTTTACTTTGTCAAATATCAACATCCCTAAGTGTTCATGTTCCTCCTTTCCATTTAAAAAAATCTCCTATGGCAGCGGTAGCATGCTCATTTATGCCGTAGGAACATTTTAGGCCCTTTACCAAATTTCTCAAGTGGGATTCAGAAGACAGTCAGCAAGTCATGATTTAAACAGTGCTGATAACCCTTGGGAGACTTTATTTTTTAAAGAAATGCATCAAGAAGAAACTCATCACTATATCTCATTCCTTATTTACTTTTCGCTTGACATTTCTTTACAATTTTCTGGTTTTTTTTTTTTTTTTTTTTTTTTTTTTTTTTTTTTTTTTTTTTTGCCGAGAGAACCGAATTGTTTTGACTGAGTGAAATTTCTCTGATTTTATATCATAAATGTCTTTTTCAAGCAAACATAGCTTTAGCGACGTAGAGTTGATTCTGCGTTCTAATGAAATTAAGTTTCTGATTCCTCAATCTCCTCTTCAATAGCGCAATTGTTTCCCTAGCATCTGCGACATTAGAGCTATCTTCAACTGCTGAGCGTACAGGTTGATCACTATCACTGATATTTACGATTTGTTCTAGGCTTTTATTAGAGAAATCTCTTCGTGTGGATTGCCGACTCATGGGGGAGTTGCGTTTCTTAACTGCCTTATAAATATACTTGGGTAGATTATGAAATATGTGAGGAAATGCTTCTGGTTTTAATTTCCAGCGCTGGCTTGGTATATCTACTCTTTCACCATTCACCATAAACGAGTCTACTTTTACTAGAAAGTCATCGCAAAAATGAATGTCGCACACGAAACAGTTATGAGTTAATTTTCGGTCTTTCCTATGTATAGTCTTCTCCCATTTCAGTAAAACACCACTCTCTTTAGAGGGCCTAAAGAAATGCCTACCTGAAGACGATCGGTCATATCCAGATCTGCGGCCGGGTACAAAACACGAGGGCATGATGTGGTAGTTTCCTTCCGCACTGATATACGTTGCCTTATAGCACAATAGCGACAGAGTATTTAAAACATAACACTTCTCACACCACTCAATCGTGAATACACTAATAATGCAAACTGTCGAAATATCTCTGAGAGCGACAATAATGAACAATAAAAATTACTACAACTGAAGGCGAATATAACGCTGGCCAAGGGTCTTTGTTGACATCGCAATCGCCTGTGCTGCCACCGAGCTGGTGTCCCACCAACCTCTTGAGCTCTCTTACATGCGAATGGAGATGATGTCGCACTTCTTCGATACGCTATGGTATAAGCTATAATCATTGTGAATTGATAATTAAATACATATGATAATAATTCACAAATTTGTTATGAAATGTACAAACTGTATAGCATAGCACACAACTTTTTGTACATTACATATATGAAACCTATTACGTACCAATCCTGACCTGTGGTTGCGAAAAGTGGACCATGCGAAATAAAGATCTTAATAGAATCCAGGCAGCAGAAATGAGAGGGACAGAGTCCGTAGTGAGGAAATCCGCAAGCAGGCTCAAGTTGTAAGACTGCAGGACAGAATAACAGCGCAGTGACTGAGATGGTATGGACATATGCGAGGCATGGGAGATAACAGATTACCGAAAGAATGTATGATCTAAAACTTGAAGACAAAAGACAAGGAGGGCGACCAAGTCTCGGGTACAAGGACATGGTGAAGATAGACATTGAACAGCAAGGACGTACTTTGGAAAGCATCGAAGGAGGAGAGAAGTTCAGAGACTGCAGGTGGTGGAGAAGCCTCGTTCGCCGACCCATCGCTTAAGATGGAATGTTGTTTTTTTTTTTTTTCTGTGGCACATATAAAAGTGACTGATGTCATATACTGTGTAAGTCTTTCTTGTGATTTATTATCTAGAACAAGTTTTTGCTTGGAATAAGCCTGATGCAGAATCTATTGAAGAAAGGTTTACTTCCCCAGTGTGTGTTATGTGATACTCTTTCTTTGGCTGTGTTTATTGGGTGTAAGTGTTAATGAAGTGATTCAAATAGCCAAAAGTGTATTGTCACTAGAAGCAGTGATGTTAGATTAGACTTTTAAAGTATATTTTTTGTGTGTGTAATAAATAAGGGCCTTATTTTTTGGTGAAATAAAACTGTTGATTTCAGTGTTAAAACTAACACTATTTCGGTAGGTATTTCGTGAAATAAATTGTCATACTGATCAATGTTTCTTGTGAAATATTCCTTATGGTGTGGGGTAAATCTAAATAATTTTGTGATTAGGGGTTTTAAAGTGAACACTTCTAATGTATTAAATTGTTATTAAACCTTAGAATAACCAAATATATAAAATGTTGTAGAAATAAATACCGGGAGGCCTATATAAATCACTGAAACTTCAAAATGAAGTTAGGCGGAAGTTAGAAATTTATACGTAGCCTACACGTTGTTGCCGGTCCCATGGTGTGGGGCTAGCGTGCCTGCCAATCGCCAGGAGGCCCCAGGTTCGATTCCCGGCCAGGCCAGGGATTTTTTCTCGACCTGAAGGCTGGTTCCGAGGTCCACTCAGCCTACCTGATTAGAACTGAGGAGCTATCTGACCGTGAGATATCGGCCCCTGTCTCGAAAGCCCAGAATAATGGCCGAGATGATGCGTCGTGCTGACCACACGGCCCCTCGTAATCTGCAGGCCTTCTGGCTGAGCAGCGGTGACACGGCAGGCCAAGGCCCTTTCAGGGCGATAAGTGCCATGGGGTTTGGTTTGGTTCTATATGTTTTAACATTTTGAATGACTTGTCTCCAAAGTAAAAACTACGCATGGTTTCAACATTATCAGGATTCAGAGTTGTGCGACAGTCAGAAAGTATATTTTTGTAAACAAAGCAGCCTCTTTCGCTGACCACATTAGACGTCGGAAACCATAATACTTGCGAACACTTCATGCAAATCCTTCTAAAACTTCACTAACAATGCCTTCTTTCTTCTCTTCTATCAGGCATGCTTTCACTGCATTTTGCAAAGCCATATATCCCTGGAAGATATTCATGGATATGCTGGTGCTGCCCGGCCAGGGATGAGTAACTCAGACGGTTAAGGCGTTGGCTTTCTGAGCCAAAGTTGGTAGGTACAATCCTGGCTCAGTCCGGTGCTTAAATACGTCAGCCCCGTGTTACTAGTTTTATTGGCGCGTAAATACCTCCTGTGGGACAACATTTTGACATCTCAGCATCTCCGCAAACCGTAAAAGTAGTTAGTGGGACGTAAAAACAATAACATTATTACAACTCAACCAGGCGATTTATTCATTTGTAATTTTTTTCTTTCTTTCTTTCTTTACATCGCACCGACACAGATAGTTCTTACGGCGACGATGGGATAGGAAAGGCCTAGGAATTGGAAGGAAGCGGCCGTGGCCTTAATAAAGGTACAGCCCCGGCATTTGCCTGGTGTGAAAGTGGGAAACCACGGAAAACCATCTTCAGGGCTGCCGATAGTGGGGCTCGAACCCACTATCTCCCGATTACTGGATACTGCCTCCACTTAAGCGACTGCAGCTATCGAGCTCGGTGCGATTTATTTACAATAGGCCTACTAATATCGTCATATTTTATAATAAAGTAGGTATTATTTATCTTTCCTTTTATATTCATCCAAGTCCTCATGCCAGGATTATCCAATTTTTCTATAGAAATGCTGGCTTGCATGAATGCTTTTGTTGTGTCTATTACAAATTGCTCTCTATCACTTTTCAACTCCTTTGCGATTGGTAAAGTATCGCCGATTGTTATTTGCCGCTTAAAATTATGTTAATTTGCTTCATTCTTCTTCTTTTTGTGTGTTACTGATTCTCGACAGTATTTATCGCACGCATCTCTTCGTTTTCACGTAATGCGAACATTACAGTACTTACACATTAGAATCTTTCTTGCAGCATCAAATACATAGAACGCCTCACTGTTGTATTTCTTGGCCCTCGGAAAAACTGTTGCGACTTTAGTTTTCAGCATTTTTGTATTTAAATGCTGGACATTTGCTGATAAAGGTTCATAAGTGGCAAACATTCACTGCGAAAGAGTATAATGCGCTCTGCTGTATCTACAACCGATCTTGCTACGACCACAACGCCATTTGCTGTAATCGATAAGATATCGATTTTTAATGATTGCCTTAGAGATCGCGGAACTGAATACACATACTTCCGATACACAGGGCTAATCGCTTTGTGTGCATTTGTGTAGAGAATGTACAGCGCTATCAATCAACTGAGAAGGAAACTACTATAGTCAAGTTTCTCAAGAGCATTTAAACGTTTATTGGAGATCTTTTCCGATACGATTTCGCATTTTTCTTACCAAGTGGGGTATAGTTCGTGATTATTTGCGCGATCCGCGTAATAAACAGATTTCGTGATATTTCGCGAGTTCATTTCGCTAAAATACATTACGGTACGGTACCTACAAGGTCATATAAAGGCTAGAAAGAAGATATGAAAAATTTTGTGCATATCGCTATTACCAAAAGATACGGCCCCTAGTAATACAGCATTGTAAATTGAAAAAGAACAGTTATATAGTATGAAGCTGTAAATACGATGTTCTTCATTTATATAAAACTGGCAATTTGTCAACTTTGTCTTGTAATTGTTTTAACAGTCTTAAAAACAATTTTGTATTCATTGGGATTGTCATTTTTTTCCAAAACAAGAGTTGTATACATTTTCTAATTAAAGAGATTTAACTGCAATGGGTGGAGTGGAGGGCTATGAAAGGAGTTGGGAGGCCCTGTAAAAGATGTTAAAACATTGTATGTTAAAAAATCAAGGCTGACTGAATTTATTAAGAACAAAATATGCATTTGTTGGCAAAAAATTACAAACCTGAAACCAACAAGGGTGTAATTCTCCCTAAAGAACTTAAAAAAATTAATAGCATTAGGTACTGGAATGTTTTACTGGATAGTTATACTAAATATACTGGAATTTTGAAAATGGAACTCAGTAGACACTCTGATGGGGATAATATACTCTGTCATGGAGGTTGGGAGAAGTAGAGGGAGACCAAGACAACCATCTTAATATGTAGATTTCACGGCAACTAAATGATGTAATACTTAATTTGGGGATATTAGGTCGTGTAATATTAATGATTTGCTGGCACGTTTCTATCCTGTGACCAGGACAACTGTCGTTAGAATCGGTTTTAATGATAGGTATGGAACTAAGCGAGATCACAGAGTTGCAGAGATATTTAGGAAATTCATAGAAGCTTGCTGACTGTACTTTGAAAGGTGTAGCAAGTCTATAATATAATGTAACTAGCTGATGTACCCGTGCTTTGCTCTGGGGTTCTCAGAAAGACTAACAGAAGTCTACATAGGTCATTACTAGGGCTTGGATTGTTATGCACTAAAAACTCCAACAATACACATGCACATATGCACTAAAAATGTTGAAAATATGCACCAAAATATGCACTAAAAAATAAAACAAATTACACTTACAAAACTCATTATTTAATTTCAACTCAATCTTAAAAAAATAAGCATGTTTAATTCCTTGCAAATGATGCATGGCAGTAGGTTATCTACAGTTTTTTTCAATGTTTTCAGGGATCAATGACTTTCTGTTGTCGGACAGAATTAATTTATAGGCTGAAAATGATTGTTATACGTCGTTGGATAACTGGGCAATACTTGTACACTGACACTGACTCCTCGGAATATTCTTCTGGCAAAGACTGCCCGATTCCACTTATGTAGTTGCTTATGGATTGAATCTTCTTCAGTCCTGGGTTTGAGTCCAACACCTCGCTGAGTTTCCTTTTAACTTTTTCTACTGTTTCACCACGGACACCATTTAAATAACTAACGGGGATTTTGAATTAACTGAAGAGATTCGTGTAGGGGTGTACTGCGAGTTTCTAGGCCCTTAATCGCCTTCGAAAGTGACGAATCATGCACGTGGACTAAACTGATATATTTATATACAGTTTAAGATTCAAATGCGCACTTTGCTTCACAAACACGCAGTATGACTATCATCAGTGCTTTTAATGACACCTTTCACTATATTAAAATTCTCCTGGTAGAACGATATTGCAGATAACCAAGTTCCCCATCTTGTTAGAACAGATTCTGTTGGAAGAGAAACCTGAGGCAGATGAGTTCTCTACAACTTTACAGGAACCTGTGCTTTTGGGAACAGCTTTTTTCCCCACTTGAAAATGCTTTGTTGACAGGTGAGTGAAATGAAATGGCGTATGGCTTTTAGTGCCGGGAGTGTCTGAGGACATGTTTGGCTCGCCAGGTGCAGGTCTTTTGATGTGACGTCCATAGGCGACCTCGCGTCGTGATGAGGATGAAATGATGGTGAAGACGACACGTACACCCAGCCCCTGTGCGAGCAAAATTAACCAATGATGGTTAAAATTCCTTACCCTGCCGGGAATCGAACTCGGGACCCCTGTGACCAAAGGCCAGCACACTGTCCATTTAGCCATGGAGCCGGACTCTGCACTATGATGCTATCCGTGGGTCAAACGTGGCACTGATGTGATTTAGAAAAAATACTCAGAGACTGACCAGTTTTCATCGTATACGAAGCTGCATCTGTGACTAAAAGGCACCCTTTGTAACAATCGCTCTCGGATTCACTAGGCCACAGAAGTCGCAGGGAATCCTTAGCAAATCTTGCAACTGTAGCTCGGTTGAATTTTTCTAGCACTTTGCACGAAAGTAAATGAGGTTTGCTGGGTTCTTCTGGACATAATTTACCCACTATGAAGTTCGCAATGTATCAACCACATGATTCGGTTGTTTCATCTACCGATATCCAAAATTCTCTCGTATATCAGATCGCACTGAATCCATGACAGAACCATGTATTGAAAGTAAATGGTTCTTCCTAAGGGTAGATTAATCTGGTATCCTTTGATTAGCACAATACTTTTCAAGAAACGAGCGTAGATGGGGATTATTCAAACTTCATACAAACGTTTTGCAAATATCAGCGGAAAATGTACTAATTCCACGCTGTGTTTCCACGTCGGTTAAAAGTAGTGTTGCGTATTCTTATTCTGTTCTTTTGATCTGAGATGTAAAGTTGTTTGTTTGTTTATTTATTTATTTATTTATTTATTTATTTATTTATTTATTTATTTATTTATTTATTTATTTATTTATTCACGAAGCACAAGATACAGCTACACTGAGCAAATTTCACTTGCACTGTCAACAGACTATTTAACAAATTTAAACTTTCAAAATAAAATATAACATAACAAAATATAACAAGATCAGGTACACAGTCTACTAATAACAACTGTCCAAATCGATAATCATGAGAATGTCAATGTTCATAGCCAAGTCGTCGTAGGTCAAGATGACTGTATAATCCCTTCACATCAACTTGTCTTTAAGAGACTATTTACACTCCTCTCAAATATGCTTTTATTTGATGCTATATCAAGCTCTTGTACCCTATTAATATTGTTGAAGAGTGTTGGGAGCCGGATTAGGAAAGATCGTTGAAGTATTGAGTGCCGAGTGTGGGGAATGTGGAGGAGGTCTTTGGTTCTGGTGGAGCGGGAAGGAACATGGAGAGAGAAGAGCGAGACAAGATGTTCCGAGCGGTAATGTCCATTTAACATCCCGTGGAGAAAACTCAGGTCAGCTACCTGTCGCCGGATGTGCAGCGGTGACATATTAATCGCCATTAATACCTGTTGCGTAGACAGATTTCTGAGCTTGGGGTTTCTGTTCCTTACAATTGCAGCAAAGGACGACACTGCTCTGTCTAACTGCTTAGTATTGGAGGGGGCGGCTGTTGTCCAAATCGGAGAGCAGTAGTTTAAGACAGCTTGAATGATCGTAAGGAAGAAGTGACAAAGAGCAATGGGGGTCAGAAATTTCTGTGAAGCGATAGAGAATGCCTAGCGATTTCATAGCCTTGGTTGTATATGTTTCTATGTGGGTCTTAAATTGTAATTTTGTATCGAATATTACACCTAGGTCACTCTGTTGCATGACTACGGTGATGGGCTTGTCGAGGAGGTAATATGATGTCGGTAGAAATTTACATAGTGTTATGGTCATGTGGCTGCATTTTCGTGGATTGGGGATAAGTTTCCAAGTACGGCACCAGTTTGAGAGGGCATTAAGTGAGGACTGTAGCAGAACTGCATCTGCTGGATTCCTGATCTCCCTAAATACCTTGCAGTCGTCAGCAAAGAGTAGGGTATTCACTGCCTCGTTGAGTTCGGGCGGCAGATTGTCCATAAACAAAGAAAACCGCAAGGGGCCAAGAGTACTGCCTTGTGGGACACTGGAGGTGACTGGTAACCATGAGGATGTAGTGCCTGATATTACCACTCTCTGCCAACGGTTATGTAGGAAGCCAGCAAGAAGGGTCAGAAGACTGCCATGTATATTAAATCGTTCGGAGAGTTTATGGAGCAACAGAGTATGGTCTACAGAATCGAAAGCTTCGAAATGTCTACGTAGCAGATATCCAGCTGTGATTTAGCTGCATGTGATGCAAAGCTATGCAGAGTGGCCAGGTTTGTTAGACAAGAGCCACCTGGTAGAAAACCATGCTGCTTGGTTGAGATATACGGCAAAGTGAATGCGAGGAGATGCTGGTGTATAATTTTTTCGAAGATAAAGGATAGTGTGGGGAGAATAGAAATTGGTCGGTAAGATGAAACATTAAATTTGTTGCCTGATTTGAGAAGTGGAACAATATTTGCCTGTTTCTAGGCAATAGGAAAATAACCCGCAGCAAAACATCTGATAAATAATTTAGAGAGAGGGACGCAAAGAGTGCTGGCAGTATTTCTTAGGAAAAGAGGACCTAGAGTATCGGCACCAGTAGCTTTGTTGGCACGAAGAGTTTGAAGAAGGTTATGAACTTCACTTGGTCTGGTAGTTATGCTTAATAGGGTTCTGTTTGAATCTGTACCAACGGGAGGGAAGAAATTGGAGAAGAAATACCTGTTGAACAGTTCAATGCGATGAGCGCAGTCTGCTGTTGCATCGTTGTGGTTCACGCTGACAGGAATCCGCTCCGTTCTTCTCCGTGTGTTGATGAAACTCCAGTAGCGCTTGGGATTATTGCGGACGTTTTCAGTGACAGTTTTGTAGTCTCTTCTGACCATAAACCTCGCATGGTGGCGGATTTTAATAAGGGTATTGTGGGTGTGTGGGTTAGGGAAGCCTTTCCATAGGCGCCAAGCTCTCTTCTTATTAAATAGTATCACTCTGGTCTCTTGTGATATCCAGTGTTGATATTTGCTGGTAGTAGCCCATTGTGCAGGTACGAAGTCTTTAATTGCAGCTTGCAGCCAGTCGTACAGCAGGTCAAGAGCCGATTCGATATCAGCTATTTCAAGCAGACTCCAGGGAAGGCATTCCAGGGCACGACACATTGCAGGCCAGTCGCACGGCGCCAGATGTAGGTAGGGCGGTAGAATGTCCTGCTGTGAGGCTTTGTGGAGGGGTGGGGAAGGAGGAATGTAGCATCGAGAGACTGATGGTCGCACAGGAAAAGGTTTCTGCCTGGGCTTATTGTTTTAAGTTCTAGTGAGGAGTGTATGAGGTCTAGGGTGTTGGATCCACGGGTTGGGTACATATTAAACTGTTTCAGTCCGAGGCCATTAATAAAACTGTCTATAAAGTATGTGTCACAGTTGTTAGCTGACAGTCCGGAAGTTGGAGAAGACCACTTTATAGACAGGTTAAAGTCACCCATTAAAATTACTTCACCATGAGGGAGAGCTGCAATTACTGAGTCCAAGCACTGTTCAAGGTCACTGAATGGGCTGTTTGGTGGTCTGTAGTAACATCCCACAAGTACAGGGCGTCGAGGAAAGAATAGCTCCACCCACACTAACTCACAGTTCCGTTCGAGAAATTTTTTATCGCATTTTACACTCTTGTTGCGCGCTTGGCAGTACACTACATCACCTTCACTTGTATAGTCACTATTGCCTGATATCCACACTTTACTTAAAAAATACCTAGAGCTCTTATCTTCAGGCATTTTCACATTTTAATTTATTAAAAACACTGCAATATTCGAAGAGCAAGTTAACAGATGAATGCACTTGTTTAAGCAAACCTTGGGAGGCTACTGCAAGGAGGAAAGAATATCAGAAAGAAGGAAATAGCTATTGTGTAAAGGATCATTATCCATATACCTGCTTGCATTGAGACACTGAAAGCATTTTCCTTGATCAGGGAAGGCTTCTCTTGTTGCCAAGGGATGTACAACATATAGAGTTCGGTAGATTTTCATTTCGTTCAGGCATCTTAGATAATCGATCACACATAAGAGAAAAATTTATATATGCACTAACGTTCAAAATATATATTTGCATATGCACATTTGCATTTTAAGATAATCCGGGTCCCAGTCATTACAAAAAGTCGGTGGAATGTAGCGATTAAGAACAATGTTATATAAAATACTTGATCAAATGAAAAACTGCACATTTTCTCACTTTTAACGAACAGTACTACGGTGCAGATCTAACAGTCCAAAGTTCCAGAGCTGGAATGACCAGACCACAGACAGCCGTGAACACTCCACTGTTTTCATTCTGTTAAATATGCACAATGCTATGATGAACCGGTGTGTTACGTACCAGTAGTATCTGAAAATTTATGCATCGGAGGAATGGCATGCTAAAGAAGAAAGTTATCAAACTCCACAGCTACTTCACGCCAATATTCAGGCAGGCCGTTATCCTCGGTACAACCGGGCGAGTTGGCAGTGTGGTTAGGAGCATGCAGCTGTGATCTTGCATCCGGGATATAGTGAATTCGAACCCCACTGTTGGCAGCCCTGAAAATGGTATTCCATGGTTTACCATTTTCACCCCAGGCAAATGTTGGGGCTGAACCTTAAGGCCAAGGCTGCTTCCTTCACACTCCTAGCCCTTTGCTATCCCACCATCGCCATAAGACCTATCTGTGTCAGTGCGACATGAAGTAAATTTTAAAAATATTCGATACGTAGCAGTAATCCTATCTATTGGAGATGACTGGCAACAGACAACGCAAAGTACATCACAGCAAACAATGGTCAATGAAATCTTATTGTTGATCAATTTTATGAGCTGTCTAATCTAATGAATACAATTATTTATAGCCTGTATTGTAGCAACTTATTCTCAGACTTTCTCTACCGATTTTCATAAAGATATGACCACTAACAACAAATATTTGAGAATTAAATTGCAGGCCTTCCCCTAAACTACCATTTCACTCATCGTGAATAAAATTATTCCCAGACTTTGCATACTGATTTTCATTAAATTTTGTTCAGCCATTTTTTCGTGATGCGTGTACATACATACAGAGAGACAGACCGACAGAAATTACGGGAAAAATAAAAAGTTCATTTCCTTGTTACCGTGGACATGGCAGATACAGAAATACCATCCTTTTAAAATTCTGAGCAATGTACAGACAAAACTCTTATTTTATATACCGTATGTTGATGTAATGCATGTGTGTATGACCCCATAAGGAAAAGTTGTAAGTGGACATGTCTCATGAAAGAGCAAGTCAAGGAAGAACAACACAAGTGACACCATTAATAAAATATTGGTCGATAATCTGATGTTCTAGATCCAACCCAAACACTGGTTGGTTGTTCACTGGGACTGTCAACTCTATATCCCAATATCTGTATTTGCTTGTTGAAGTTGCCATGAGTTAAAAATGTATGACTATGTTATTCTCCTTCAGAATGCTTGTAACAGTTTAGTGGATAATATCAGTGGCTTCTGGAATGTATCAAGGAAAACTTGGGTGTGTGAAGTAATTGAAATAAGGTTGGTACTGCGTCACATCAAAATATGGTTCCAGTTGTACTATCACGTCCAGCCTTGGTCTGTGTGGAGTCGGTTGCACGTTAGAAGTGAATTATGAACCCTGTACTAAGTGTGGCTACAAGTTTTCTTGTTAATACTCATTCCCGGCTTAAGAAAAGCTAGGGTTATTGAAGATGCAGGGAATATCGGAAACAGTGCACCAGGAAGAAAGTACGATGTCAGAGAAAGTTGTATCCGCACCTGATGAAAAAGCAAATAGTAATCACTCAGCACTTGCTCACAACATGCTGCTGTACACACTAGTGTATTGGTGTATTGCAACTCGCATGACATTTCTGATCGAACATGTGAAAATTATGATTGGTTTCTTGCTTAAAAAAACCAACATTTTTAAAAAAAATTCTGTCCTAAAATTAGGTTGTGTTGATTGCTTGCGTATATCATACTATCTGATGTACCCGTGCTTCACTACGGAATTCTAGATTGTATTCAGAATTGTAGGTTAGGTAGAGTACACGTTGTGAGCAAGACTGTATTAAACTGCATAGATCTTTGTTACCCTAAAAACGCGACGGATAAATCACCAAACGTCTTTTCTCATATGAAGACTGCGTTAGGGAATTTTCATTGTAATGGTAGGCCCGCTTGCCCACCATCATTAACAATTAGGTTGGGGTATTCTCTATAATGGCAGACAGTCTGTCTCCATCTGCCTTTCTACATCCTCAGAAAGACCGTCTTAGTGGTTTTCCCAACTGAAATGAACATAGATCATTAGAATGACGTTGGTAGGAATGGCGCGAGTAAAAGCAATGATTTCACACGAAATACTCTATCAAATGAAACCACACATTTTCTCACTTTTAACAAACAATACTACGCTGCCGATCTAACAGTCCAAAGTTCCAGAGCTGGAATGACCAGGACGCAGACAGCTGTGATACGTGAACACTCTTGGTCTCTTATCGGTGGGGGGGGGTCGAATAGTGAATATTCCCAGGGCAAAAACTATGCCCTTTTACTAATCTGTTTCCTAGGAGTACCCAGTGAGTCGGCAAATCTCAATTCACTACACTGGCAGCGGAAAAATCTGACTTGGGGGCAAATTCTTCCTCCAAGCCAGACGAGAAATCCCCTATTCACTGCTAATTTTTAATAAAATGAATGTAGAATTTAATAAAAGTGAAGAGGAAGAAGCCCTTTTTAAGAAACGGCTCTTTTTAGGGTTGAATTTTGAGTCACTTAGTGAATTGTGGTGCTATAATTTGGAATATGCCTAAATTGTAATTATAGACCAGGTCATACTACTACTACTACTACTACTACTACTACTACTACTACTACTAAGTGAACCTTTGCCTTAACAGTGCACATTGCTCATTCAAACCAGCACGTCAGGGTAGGGATCGAATAGCTGGAATACTGTGATGAACCAGTGAGTTACGTACCAGCAGAACGGTATCAGAAAATGTATAAACCAGATAAATGACATGCTAGAGAAGAAAGTTATCTAACTCCCCAGCTATTTCCCGCCAATATTCCGTCAGACTGTTATGCTCGGTACGCAGCAGTAATCCCATCTATCAGAGTTGAGCGGCAGCATAAGAGAGAAAGAACATCACCACAAACAATGGTCAATGTAATGTTATTGTTTATCAATGTTAAGTGCTTTCAATATTGTAGGCCTTCACATTTAGTTTTCTTCCGACTTTGAAATAGCACTCTTATCATCGGTACGCTGAAATTGAATAAAACATAAATGGTCGGAAATTGTATTCTCTATAACTTTTATTTAATTTATTTTCCGGGTTGAACCGTGTTGTACTTGTACGCATATCACGAACAGTTTGCCGACGTTTCGAATACATTGCAGAATTCATTGTCAAGGCGACTGAAATACCCCTACTCGATCCGAGGTAATCAGTCTCCCAGGCAGAATTACACTACTAGAGTAGCCTTGATCTTGGCCTTTTATATCCTAGCCTATCTGGCTGACGTAAGCCCTGGCTGTCTCGCGAGGCTTCTGGAAAGTTTATGTCACAGCCAGGTAGTGGGGGCTTGCCCGCGCTGTTATGTAATGGGGTTGCGGCCCGTGTGTTTATGTTGTGGTCTGTATGTCTTAAACTATGAATGATGGGCATCCAAGAATTACTGATTTTGTATCCTTCTTCTAAATTTATGTTATTCGGATGTTTCTTGATTTCGATAGCCTCGCGGATTTTTCTTTCCAGATTCCAAGGGATAGCTGCTAGGATCTTGGTCTTGTCAAATGATATTCTGTGCCTAGTTTCGTAGGAATGCTTGGCTACTGCTGAAATATCTGTGTTTTGGTTCTTGGTGTGACGGATATGTTCTTTTAGTCGGGTGGAGATCAGACGTTTTGTCTCGCCTACATAACAAGCTCCGCAGCTACATTCAATGTGATACACTCCAGGGGCCTGTAATTCTATTGTGTCTTTTACTGGTGGTAGATAACGGGCTAGCTTACGGTGAGGTTTATAGATAGTTTTTATGTTGTATTTGTCCAGTATCTTGCCGATCCTGTCTGTAGTGTTTTTAATGTATGGCAGTATCGCTGTTTTCTGGCGGGTCAGTTCTTCTTTCCCGTTGTTTTCTCCTGCGGCGGTCTTTTCTTTCTTCTCTTCTGATTTTTTAAGGACTCGTCGGATGTTATTGAGCGAGTAGCCATTTTTCCTAAGGGTTTCCGTGAGGTGTTCTTTTTCTTCCTCGAGGTGCTCTGCGTCAGATATCGCTATGGCCCAGTTTACTAGTGATGTTAGGACAGCCTGCTTTTGTGATGGGTGATGATGAGACGAGGTGTGTAGGTACCTGTCTGTGTGAGTGGGTTTCCTGTATACTGCGCGACTCAGCGTCCCATTGGGGTTACGTATTACTAGCACATCCAGGAACGGTAGTTTTCCGTCTACTTCTATTTCCATGGTGAACTGAATATTTACGTGTATGGAGTTGAGATGGTCGGGAAATAGCTGTAGGTTATTGCTCCTGTGAGGCCAGATTACAAAAGTGTCGTCTACAAAACGGAGAAAACATTTCGGTTTCAGGGCAGATGTAGCTAAGGCTTTCTGTTCGAAGTGTTCCATATACATGTTTGCTATTATTGGAGAGAGTGGCGACCCCATCGCGGCCCCTTCAGTCTGTTCGTAGAACTCCCCGTTGAAATAGAAGTAAGTGGCGCTAAGGCATTCTTTAGCTAGTGTTGACAGGTCTTCTGGAAGTTTCTGATCTAATAGCGGAAATACTTCAGTTAGCGGCACCTTGGTGAAAAGTGACGTGACGTCAAAGCTTACTAATAGGTCCGTACTTTCAATTGATTGGTCCTTAAGGAGCTGGATGAAATATCGGGAGTCCTTCACGTAGGTTTCAGTGTTTCCTGTATGTGGCTGAAGTAGTCCAGCTAGGTAGCGGGCGATCTCGTGCGTGGGAGAGCCTATAGCGCTCACGATAGGTCGCAGAGGTATGCCTTCTTTGTGGATTTTAGGCAGGCCATACAATTTTGGAGGTATCGGGTCCGAGGATATCAGTTTCTTCTGTATTTCGGCTGGGATACTGGAATTTTTTACTAGTGTGTGGAGTTTGTTCTTAATGCGGTTGGTAGGGTTCCTAATTTTCCTGTATGTAGAATCGGTGAGTAATTGTTCTATTTTCCAAGTGTAGTCTGTGCGTGTCATTATCACCGTAGCGTTGCCTTTATCTGCGGGTAGGATAATTGTTTCCGTATCTAGACGTAGTGTTTTTAGGGCATGAATTTCTTCTTTAGTCAAATTGGGTGGCGGCGGCTTTGCGGATCTCAGTAGACATGATACACAATAGAATTACAGGCCCCTGGAGTGTATCACATTGAATGTAGCTGCGGAGCTTGTTATGTAGGTGAGACAAAACGTCTGATCTCCACCAGACTAAAAGAACATATCCGTCACACCAAGAACCAAAACACATATTTCAGCAGTAGCCAAGCATTCCTACGAAACTAGGCACGGAATATCATTTGACAAGACCAAGATCCTAGCAGCTATCCCTTGGAATCTGGAAAGAAAAATCCGCGAGGCTATCGAAATCAAGAAACATCCGAATAACATAAATTTAGAAGAAGGATACAAAATCAGTAATTCTTGGATGCCCATCATTCATAGTTTAAGACATACAGACCACAACATAAACACACGGGCCGCAACCCCATTACATAACAGCGCGGGCAAGCCCCCACTACCTGGCTGTGACATAAACTTTCCAGAAGCCTCACGAGACAGCCAGGGCTTACGTCAGCCAGATAGGCTAGGATATAAAAGGCCAAGATCAAGGCCACTCTAGTAGTGTAATTCTGCCTGGGAGACTGATTACCTCGGATCGAGTAGGGGTATTTCAGTCGCCTTGACAATGAATACTGCAATGTATTTGAAACGTCGGCAAACTGTACGTGATATGCGTACAAGTACAACACGGTTCAACCCGGAAAATAAATTAAATAATTCTTCACACCGTGGAAGCTTCACTTCTAAGATACTCTATAACTTTTGTTATGTAGTACTTTTCTATAGGACCAATAGCATAGGTATTTAAAAATTAAATTGTAGGTGCTTTCCCCTAAGCTACAATTTTATATAGGGCGAATAAAATTGTTTATAACTTAGTCTGTAGTTTCTTATTCCCCAACTCTATATACCGAATTTAATGAAATTCTGTTAACCCATTTTCTCGTGGCTCGCGTTGATATGGACTTGGCAACAAAAATACATATTCATGAATATCTGTGTTATCGAAGCTGGTATGGTAACAATGTATGACATAAATGATCGGAAATTTAATTCTATATAACTTGAGTTATGTATTATTTATCGATAGGATCACTAACAATATAAATATTTAAGAATTAAATTTTAGGCCTTCCCCTAAACTACCATTTCACTCAACGTGAGTAAAATGATTTATAGCTTAGATTGTAGCGGCTCATCCCCCGTCTTCACATACCGATTTTCATTAAATTCTCTTCAGCCGTTTTCTCGTGATGCGTGTACATACAGACAGACAGACAGACAGACAGACAGACAGAAATTACGGAAAAGTAAAAATGCATTTCCTTGTTATTATGGACATGACCGATACAGAAATACCATTCTTTTCAAATTCTGAGCAATGTACAGACAAAACTTTTATTTTATGTATATAGATTCCAATTTTCTGCAACTTTAATGGCCAGTTTCACCAAGCTTCGTATATGAATTTACGACTAAATTTGGCGATTTTATTTATCGTCCATTTTTAGTTTTCTTCAAAGTCTGTTCACTCTGACGACTGTCAGATGTACCTTCAATTTTGATGCAGCGATTTTCGATCTTCAAACATGACGATTCGTTTAAAATGTTGGCTCTAATGTGTAAATACTGCAGTGTTCAGTACTAGTTGAAAAGTACAAAACCTTTATAAGCTTTTTGGCGTTATACAGGAAGTGATAAAGCATTTTACCAAACTTATTTAGAAGATCTTGAATGTACGAGACAATTTTGATGCCAAATTACTGTAAAATTTAGGACCTGAACATACAATTCCTGACTGTATTGATCATTTTTTCTCAATGGAAAACTTCAATTTCATAACTAGGTACAGACTTTCCAAGAAGGTAGTATTGAAACTTTTAGAACAAATTGAAAATACACTGGAATATCCTACTAAAAGAAACGCCCATAAAACTACTACTTTTAACTCTTAGTTTATATGCTACTGGTTGTTTTCAGTTTGTACTAGCAGAAGTGAATAGTGTATCTGAATCAACCATCTGTCGCTCTACAATAGAAATCCGCTATAGGCCTAATAATAATTGTATGGACTTGGCTACTGTATGCAAGTGTGGGATATAATGAGAATCCCATTATAGTGACATTTTTTGTCTGTCCCTTCAAAATTCCTATATTAAACAGTGTATTATCCTTCGGTTACAGGGAGAGCCCTATCACTGACGCATCCGTTATTACGAGCGATTAAGCATGCGCAATTTTTTTCTGCTACGGACATTTTTGCACCCAGCGATTATATGGCATGTGATCGATCTTCGGTATCGTTTCCTCGCTGTGTCTACTAACGAGCGCTCTCGTCAACATTGGAAGGCGATTTCAGAGTTGATAAGTAATGCCCGTCTATTGCTGTTCTCTAAAAGAAAATTCAAGGATAACACATTTTTTAAATAAATACGCAAATAAACTGGCCGATAGCACTTGTTAACTCGTTAGAGATAAAGGCTGAAATAAACTATCGCTTATTTTTTAATGTTATATATTGAAATTAAGTAAGAATGGGATACTCCTCAAGATATGGCATAGCACATCACTGATTCAGAGGATAGCATATATTTTCTTGCGTCTAATTAAATTTCGGAAAGGCTGTCTCCATGTAATTTTGCAGCGAGGGTGTTACCATTTCTCTATGTGCGCTTGAAATACGGTTAGGTTAGGTGACTCTGTTTAAAGAAGATACTGGAATGTTTGCCACAGAGGCCTCTGGGGTGATACAGTGCTATGAATTTTTCAGAATGAAATTAAATATATAGGGGAATGTACCCTGGTATGGGACAGTATCAGTTTGGGGTTTCCAGTACAATGTTACAGCAACTTTTGTACTGGTAGTAACAGGTTCCTTCCAGGGAGGCCTGAGAGGGTGAACAAGTGTTAAAGGTTTTCCTGTTTCTGACCTGCTTCCACCTGTGCTAAGATAATTTTGTGAACCTGTTACAGTATTACAATACTAGTGAGTGAAATCTAATTTCCACCATTATTTATTATTTACCATACGTTCATGTCAGAGTATGGAGGATGGCACTGCTTTTCTTTACACGTGTTTTTTCATTTTTTCGCGTACGGAACTCAATATCGGACAAAGTTATTTGTAGGTTCATTGCCGATTCTTAACCTTTTGGATGCCGACCCATAGAATGCCAAGCATGTTTCAATGGATTTTGCATCGCTGTATAATTTTTTAAATTTATATCTCACTTTAAAAGATATGGAGGTAAACTTTGGTACGTGAGCTTGATGCACTCCAAGGAATATAACTATGTGACTTGCATTTCAAAAATGAAAATTTCGTGGAATACTGTGCACAATTTTTTTTAAAGGAAAAAATTTTGAAATTAATTAGCACATTTTACACTAAATCCAAAGTGACTACGTGAAGATATTTAATCTTAACTCTTATTTGCGATCATATATACCAGTTGATATTGTTAATGTAGGTCTACTTTCCAATTTATAAACTAATTTCCAAAAACATTTAACGTGTGGAGAAAGACACCAACAGAGTAACCTGTCAACAATTGGGTATCTTATGAATTTTGGGAGAGTAACAGTAATCGTGAGAGATCTGTGTCTAGTAGCAGTATTTGTTACTACAGCATAGTTCAGAAGATTAGAACAACATACAAAACCAACTAATAGTGTCAGGAATGAAAGTGTAAAGAACAGATTGAAATAAGTGGAGCATCAGGTTGAGGTAAGCCTATATGTTTTGGCCCTGGGATTTGATAAAAATGGTGGGGATGGACAACATTACTTTCAGGGAATATGCATTCAGTCCAAGAATCATCTCATTCACTGTCACTGTCGTTTTCATTAGCTCTGTCACTATAACTCTTTGACATTGCACGAAATGTTGTAAGCCCATTAGCCAATGGCACGGCTCCATCATTCTCTGGTGCGCTATCTGAAGCCCAAAACATCATAATCATCACTTTCGCTAATATTAGTCACTTAAATCTTCAAAGCAACCCAAAAGTTCTTCAATTTCTTCTCCTTGAAATAGGCCTGCGTGACGACATGCCTTGTGATAAATGTTCTATTTCCAACTTAACTACGACCTAAATAAATAGGTAAGTAACTAACTACAGTAGAAATAATAATAAACTTAATATATTACGATAAATAACTAAAATGCGTCAATTAGAACATAAAATTATGGAAAACAAATCGCAACGCACAGACATAAACAAGGAGGCTGCCATATTGGATCATAGACGTCAAGAGTTCACAGATCATCCACTCACAATTGATGAGTGAACTAGAAAAAATGAAGCTATGTCATTGCCGTTTAATGACAAAAGAAGGAATTACAAACATTCTACCTTCTTTCTACTTTATTCGTGGTGCAATCTAGCACCTTACTGCATAACTACACCACTTATAAGAGGGTGCTGATCGAATCGGCATCTTGGCATTTTTCGTACAGAATCTAAGAGCCGATGATGCATCAGCATCTTAGCACTTAAGAGTTAAAGTACTTTCCTTTGTTGCAGATAAATATGGGGAAGAAAAGAGGATATTGGACGGAGGAGAACATGAAATTAGCTGTTGATGAAATAAGATGGTATAAATTGAGCATTAGGGAAGCAAATGAGCAGTTTAGCGTCCCTAAAAGCATGTTAGGTGACAGATTGAAATTATTGTCTTCAGGAAAGGAGGTAGAAATGAAACCTGATATGGGTTCATATAAAAGTATGTTATGTTTTCTGAAGCAGAAGACAAAGCTTTATACAACAATATGAAAATGTTAGACAGCTTTTTAATGCCACTAAGTAGGAACGAATTTTTGAAATTGGTTTTTCAGTATGCAGAGAAATTGAAACTAAAACATCAGTTTAATAAAGAAAAGGGCATGGCGAGCAACCGATTTTATTATTCATTTATAAAGTCATCCCCATCTGAGCTTGATCGGCTGAATCCACCAGCGTACAGTGGGCAAAACGCTTCAACAAGGAGCAATTGCAATTTTTTTTTGACAAGCTCACTGATTTAATGCTTCGATATTTATTTCATCCTTCGAGGATTTTCAATGCTGATGAGACTGGCGTTTAAGTTATGCACGAGAATCAGTTGAATGTGTTATCGGCAAAGGGGAAGAAACAAGTTGGTAAGCTAACTTCCGAGGAAAGGGGGGAAAACATTACTGTTCCCTGCATAAATGCCTCAGGTGATTGGTTTGTCTCTCCATTCTTTGTTTCCCCAGAGTGAGAATGGACAATGATCTGACGAAGGATGCACCCGTGGGCAGTGTATGTGATGCCCATTCGAGCAGGTGGATAACTAAAGAGGGATTCCTAAAGTGGATGAAATCTTTTGTCTTGAGTGAACCCAATTGAAGAGAATCCAGTGATACTTATTGTTGATGGCCATTCTAGCCACAAAGATTTGGATGTTATTCTGTTTGCTCGAGACCATAACATCCACATGCTGAGTTTGCCACCTCACACATCTCACAGGTTGCAACCTCTTGATCGAGTGATCATGAAGCCATTCTAGAATGCCTTTAACAAGGCTTGTTCCATGTGGATTAGGAAGTATCCCAATCTTAAAATTACGCTGAAAGATATTTCAGGTCTGTTTGGCTCTGCATTTACCAAGGTGTGCAGAATGGAGCTTACTCAGTCAGCATTTTCCTGTTGTGGGATCTATCCCCTTAACCGGAACATATTCAGCGAGTTAATTTCTTCGCGTCCTCGAAAGAGTTGTCACCAACAGTTGCTAAAATTACTTCCGATAACCAGCTTCCTTTGATCCCGGCGTCATCTGAAGCACAACCAACTACAACAACATTGTCCTTCAGCTTCACCATGCATAGTATCCACTTCCATGGCCTCTAGGAGTGAAGATTCGGATAGCTTAATCAAAATGAATCTCGGAGTGCAAGTCTACTTCAGGAAATTAGTCTTCATCCAAGTGAAACTATTGAAAATTTAAACCTGAGGAAAAGGTGTGGAGACCAGAGTGAAGTTCTAACCTCCACCCCTTTCAAACAGAGACTTGAAGAAAGACAACAAAACTGAATGCTGTGAGAAACGAAAAAATCTGCAAAAAAGAAAACAAGCGGTGCGACCAAAGGAGGAAGCTCGCGAACGAAGAAGCAGAGCCAGAAAAAAGTAAAATAGACTGGCATTTGATTGTGAAAAGACTGACTGCATCATCTGTGGGGAGAATTTTAGTACATCTTACACCATAATGAATTCTCGTTGTAATGGACTTCCACTGTATTAGGAAAATTTCTGAAGCAATTGGTTCCTTCAGACTCCTGTATGTGAGTTTTCCTGAAAGTGATGAAGCTCTTTCAGTTATTGAGGATTTTTATATGATAAGCAACTTCCTGGAGTAACAGGTGCCATCGACTGTACACACATACTGTCTCCTGGTGGGCATAATGCACAAGTTTTCCACAACAGGAAGTCCTATTTCTCAATTAATGTACAGACTAATTGTGATATTGTTGCTAGATGGCCTGGATCGGTTCATAACATGTTTTATTTTTGATAATTCTGAAATAAGAATGAGGATGTCTCCTAAGGGATAATGGATATAGACTTGCACATTTTCTTCTTACGCCATCCTTCAATCCACAAAATTAACCCGAGGAAAAAACTACAACAGAGCCCATATTAAGACAAGAAGCACTGTTGAACAACAATATGGACGTTGGAAGAGGAGATTTCTGGCTTATCACATCGGTAACAACAGCTTTGTGCTACTGCCGTACTTCAGCAAACAAAGAAAAATGAACCAACCCCTGGAAGATGGACTCAATCACTACCTGGAAGACAAGGAATTATTTATAGTCTTAGAGGAATTTCATGTACGTGGCTTAGCAGACCAGTTGGTAATTGGAACAGAATCGTTGAAAACCACTTCCATTAAGGCACTTCTTTTAAAAGAGAAATTTAAAACACAGTTCTTTATAACTGAATGAAAACCTAGAACCTGTTTTCCAGTCTTTGACTGGGTCAGGGATGTAATGAATGATTCATATATAGTCTTTTAGTACGTTGGGGTCGCCACTCACAAAGTGATGCATATTAATGACTGATAGATGCTATGAAGTGTTGCTGGAATGAAACATGACAGGGAAAACTAGAGTACCCGGAGAAAACCCTGTCCCGCCTCTTTGTCCAGCACAAATCTCACATGGAGTGACCGGGATTTGAACCACGGTATCCAGCGGTGAGAGGCCGACGTGCTGCCATTTGAGCCACAGAGGCTCTCTTTATACTAATATTATATAAACAAGAATACACTTTGTTTCCTATAGCAACTTGTTGCTAATATTATCATCATCATCCTTTCATGTATTAGTCCTATAGAAGAACTGTTACGGTCTATACAAAATATTTATATTTTCACGCCATCTCTTCCTGGGGCGTCCCAGAGATCTCTTGCCATAGGGCGGTAATTTGCGACTGCTTTGGGAATCCTGCTTCTGTCCACCATCCTGTTTAGGTGTTCTGCCAATTTATCTGGTATTCATAGATGTATTCCAATATAGGTCTGCTTTTAAGATCAATCAGCACTTCTTTTGTGTTCCCACTTAATGACACCTGCTGTTCGCTGCATATATTTCATTTCAGCTGTAGTTATTCTTCTCTCATCGCATTTCCTCAGGGTCCATGCTTCACTTCCATAGCAAAGTACAGGTCTTGCCAAGGTTTTGTAGATTCTTGTATGGGTGTGTTTTTGAACTAATGATGGTCTAAAAACTTTATTGATGATTCCCAAACATCCTTTGAATTTGGAAATTTTCACGGGTATGTCCAGTTCTTCAAAGAAAGTTTGTAGCTGAGGAATATAAAGTCATTTACTCTTTCCTAAATGTTGGTATTTAAGCAGATCTACATTATCTTAGTTTTCTCAGGAGATATTTTCATTGAGTACTTTTCTGAGACTAAGGTTTAGGTTATACATTGAACGCTAATAGGTTATAGTTAATGTTACTTAGGTTTAGGCCTACAAGTTAACAAATTCATAGTAGTCAGAAATATGTCCGGCTCCACCATGACTAAATGGTTAGCGTGCTGGCCTTTGGCCACAGGGGTCCCGGGTTCGATTCCCGGCAGGGTCAGGGAATTTTAACCATAATTGGTTAATTTCGCTGACACGGGGGCTGGGTGTATGCGTCTTCTTCATCACCACCACCACTACCACAACGCGCAGGTCGCCTACGGGAGTCAAATCAAAAGACCTTCATTCAGCGAGCCGAACTTCTCCTCGGACACTCCCGGCACTAAAAGCCATACGCCATTTCATTTCAGTGAGAAATATTAATTAAAAATTGTTACAGATACATTTTCACTACCGGTATATTTATAAAGGAACCTTGGGACGGCGTACAGTTTAGCTATTGCTTGTTCAAATAAAAGGAAAGTTTTTCTGTAGCACTGCACTATCAGAATGAGCGACAAAATTCTATGTCGCCTTGATACCGATGACAAGATTTTCATGGTCTTCTAAACTCCTGTAAAAGGTTGTTTCGAAATGCGAGAGCGTGTCAAAATAGAGGGTCTACTCCAGCTAACTAGTGATGATGAAATGTAAAAGTTTTTGACGCAGCTACAGAAAGGAACGGGTCGTTATATTTTCCATCCATCAAGCATATTAGGACGAAGTGTGGTGAAATCGGCCATAAGGATTAGATTCTCCACAATTTTGTCTAGTAGAGGCTGCTTTACTGCATTACAGTTTTATTGTATATCCTTAAACTTGTTGAAAATAGGAATACGGTATTTTTGCCAATAATCTGCGCAACGTAATTTTAGGAGAGAATTTTAAAAAAGAAGATTAGCTTCAATTTTTTTTTTTTTTACCAAGAAACCAATCAACTTCACATGCTGTATTCATTTTTAACTCTTAAAACAATTGGCTAGTAATAATTTTCCCTTTCAATGAACTCAAGGAGTATTTGGGGAAAACATTTCTCATGTTAAATACCCATCATTTTGATTTTATGCAGCCTGTATAGATCTGACAAGTAGGGATGCATATCATTCATACTCCTGGACTTTTAATAGGAGTTCCCAACTGATAGTTGAAATTTGTTCCAGGTAAACACCAGACAGTGAGTGCTATATGAAGAACTGGACTGCTAACGTTGGTGAGTGCTCAGATTAATTATTTTGTGGGTAATATCAAACAGGATGTTTCTGCTATGATGACTTCCCTTAGGACACCTTTAGATGTCTAATGATAAGAATATATACTCTGAGCTCAATAGCTTCCTATTGTGCAGTGTAATGTTAAGTGGTATGTGTGTTACTGATATCTGGGTTCTTGTGTTTCAGGCAATTGGTCCCTACCTCCTGCTATCACGATGCTTCACTATTTACAGCTAAAGCCTGGCATTGGGCTAACGATGCATATATTCTTAATCTCACTTAATTGGATTCAATTAAAATACTTGAACAAATATAACTTATTAATTTATAATCTTTTTGTGTGTAGTTACATTTATGTTTGTTAATAAAATTTCCACAATTTCTCTTTTTAAATTATATTCGCCTTTCCTAAACTTTTGGTCTACACTGGCAGAAAATGAAATGCCTACACCAAGAAAGCATTAGTTTAGAGGAATTGTATTTAGGCTAAGCAATTTTCTAGTTAACATCTTTAATCAAATAAAGTTTCCTGGTCACAGGTTGAAGTATGCGCGAGAAGACGTATGACATGATGAAACATTAATAATCGTTTAGTTGCAAAGTTCAGAAGAACTTTTTTGGTAGCAGCAATGATGTGATCCAGAGTCTTCAACGGTGTAAGTCCAGCGTAGGCAGATAATGTAGGTAGAATCTTGAAAATTTGACGAAGAAATGCTCAGTGGAGGCGCCAGCCAGGAAACAGCAGCACGTGGAAGTCCGTCAAAAGGTAGAAAAGTAAGATGCACATACGCTGGAAGAAGAAAGTCAACGACGCAGAAAGGCTGTCCTACTGAAATCGCAGGTGTGTTCGAGGAGGAAAGGGTAAAAGAAAAGGAAGGGAGGGGTAGGGATAATGGAGAGCACTCAAAAAATAAGGGGGGGGGGGGCAAAGAAGAGTATATTTGAGACAGGTGAGCTCTCGTTACATAAAAAAGGAGAGCACACCAATTGCAAAATGGCATTGACTGGAGTTGGGAGAGTGATCACACGGTATGGCCCAGTCCAAGAAAGAGAAAGCTTAGCGGAAATATTGTCCGGAGCAGAGCTCTGGGGATGGGTTTGTAGCAAGACTAAATCACCGACCTTAAATTTTGACTGAACGTGATGACAACTATAACGAGTCTGGTTAATTTTCTGCGCGGCATTCAAATTCTGAAGGACAGTCTGCAATAAAGACTTAGAAGAATGGGAAGGTTCAGACAGAAGGGAGGAAAGGTTGAGAATTCAACTTCCTACCTAAAAATAATAGAGCAGGGGAATAACGTGTAAATTCATCAAGAGAGGAATTAAATTCCCTTGTCAAAGATGGTAATAAAGTGTCACATTCCTTATGATTATCATGATGAAAAAATGGAAAGGGCTATCTTTTAAATTATGGTGATGACATTCAACCATATTTGCTTGAGGATGGTAGGGGGTGGTAGTGATTCTTTTAATGCCTAAAGAGAAACAGGCATCATAAAATAGTTCAGATGTAAAAATACTGGCATTATTGGAGACGAAGTCCTTTGGAATTCCAACAAGAGGAAACACACGTGTGTGGTGTGGACATTAACCAAAATTCTTGGGGAAATATTACGTAGGGGGCGAAGCATGAGAAATTTTAGAGAAACCATCCAAAATGGTGAAGATGTATGAATTGCCATGAGATGATTTGGTGATCAGACCGACAATAACAATACAGAAGGTTTCCGCAGGGTAAAAAGGTGGAGAGGTAGCATGTGTCCCTGATGATAAAGAATTACGTGGCTTACCTGCTTGGCAGAGATGACACCGACCAACAAAATCATAGATGGTTCTCCGCATGCGAGACCAAAAAGTTAAGATGGTATACGTGAATAGGTTTTTGCCATGCCAAAATGTCCACCTACTGGGGAAGAATGGTAATAATGTAAGATCATGGCATGTAGGGATTTTGGTAAAATCACCTTGGGAATAGATCTAGGATTTAGTTTAAAGACGATTAAACCTGTAAAAATGCGAAAAGGACCTTTGTATTTATGGTCAGAAATAGTTACTTAATTGTTGATGATAAGGATCAGTGGCTCGATAAGAAAGACAAGATTCAAATGAAGTAGGGAATTGAGTCAAAGATGATATGTTATTAACCCAAAATGTAGAAAGATTGGAATCGGAAACAAGGGGATCAGTATGAAGATCATGAGGGTGCGAATCTGTGGGCAAGTCAAAAAGGCGAGAAAGAGCAATCGGATTATTACCAGCAACAAACTGTAATGAAAATTTAAGTCTGGAAAGGTGCATTAGCGAGCATGGTTTAACAGCCAGGTAAGAGCTTGATTATCGGTCCCGACCACAAACTCTTCATGCTCTAAAAAAAAAAAAAAAAAAATGTGAGAAATGTTCTAGAGTCAAAATTAAAGCTAGGGCTTCATGCTCATCAGTGGAAAATAGTCGCTCAGTAGGAGAGAGATTATGACTGGAAAAGGCCATGGGTAAAAAATTATCATTCTTAACTTGATGGAGAGCACTTCCGATGGCGATGTTTGAAGCGTCAGTGTGAACGTCCAAGGGTAGTGTAAAATAGGAGCTTCTACAAGGAGCGATTTTAAGTGATCAAAAGCAGATTGCTGGTTCCGACCAGCAAAATTTTATCCCTTAATGCTTTAATAATTAAGCAGTTCAGTGATTTGAGAATAAGAGGGGATAAACTTATTATAAAATGCAGTCGTGCCAAGAAAGGCACGAAGTAGTCTAATATTTCTAGGGGGAGAATACGATTTTTAGCAGAGACACCCTGTCAACGGAGTTACCTTGGCTGGACAAAATGTGTCCAAGAAATTTAATGTAAGGACCTGCCAGAAATATTTTAGCGCGATTGACAGTAAGATTAGCTGCCCTTAATCGTGACAGTAGTTCAGTCAAGTTTCTTCTTCCACAGCTCATTGTGCTTCTGCTTCCAACCATCCTCTAAATTTATTGGGCATTGTGGAACTTAATCTAAAAATTCAACATCTTGCTTGGCCCTATCGATTCCATATCGTTACAGATTTGCCTCTTCGGAGACAGCCCTACCCAGGAAGTGGGGTCCCTGCCTATGGGAGTCCCAGAGCACACTGACCCGGTGTGTAACATCTTGTATGGGTCCCAGCTCAGGGTTACGAGTGAAGACTTCCACGGCATCTATGGCGGAGAAGGTGGACTTCGGTATGGTGGAGATGGCGGAAGGGACAAAGCTGTAGCGTCTGTACTTCAGAGGAGCCAATATATCTATAAAAGCAATTATAGTATAAAATATTAAGTAGGCTCATAAGGACTCTGATGCCTACGAATAAATTCCAGACTCAAACTGTGTCGCATTTCAAAAGGATAAGGTAGGAAGTGTCTATGAAGGGAATCTCGCAAATCTTGTCAGAATTGAGAACTGTGCATATTCTCTAACCAAAATCTGCTTAAATATGTAGAAATATTTGAGAGTCCAATAAGGTAAGAAGTTGAGGAAATGGAGCTAAGTGAATGAATATTGAATTTTCACGACCGCATTGTAATCGAAACCGACTTTCAACCTATTAGGTCGTGTTACGTACATTTAGTACGTGTTGAAGAGATGTTAAGTACAGAACAAAAATGGCCAACGAGACACCAGTGGGATCCGAACCCACAACCTCCCGATTTCGTGTCATTGACTTGGCCCTTAACGGGCAACTTAAACGCACTCTACGGTGTGATGGTAGTAGTACCAGACCTGTAGCTCAGATCCTTTCCAACAGAACAAAGATGGTCTAGGCCACCATAGCTCAATTGATAGAGCAACCAACGCAAAATTGGGAGGTTGTAGGTTCGGATCCCACTGGTGTCTGGTTGGCCATTTTTTTTTTTTCTGTACTTAACATCTCTTCAACACGTACTAAATGTACGCAACACGACCTAATAGGTTGAAAGTCGGTTTCAGGCGCTAAGCGAGTTTGCAAAAAGTTATGAGCAGAAAATGTGAAAGTTAAGAGAATGGTGTATGGCTGTATTTGGAAGACCTAAAGAAGTGTCTGGTTGAGTTAGAGAAGTAGGAGGAAAATGTATTTTCGGAGATTGGTGTCCAGGGTCAGGTTGCATAGCATGTATTTTAGGAAATAAAAAAAAGAAAGAAATTAAGAAAGAGAGATTGGCCTAACTGGTGAAAACCTACTAGAGGTACATTCAAGTAACAATTGTATCATATCAGACCAGAATTTGGCGAGATCTCGACCATTTGGTGTGGCCTTCACCAAATCTTGCATGGTGCAAACGAGAGGGCAGGAGTTGCAATTAAGTAGGTGTGCCATGGTTTGTTGTTCTCCGCAGGCACAGAGGGTTGACTCTTCAGATAGACCCCACTTCTTCATATTGTTCTTAGATTGACCGACCCCAGACCGCAGCCTGTTCATTCTTCCATGTAGACCACGACTCTTCATAACCGGCTGGAAGAGTTTCAGATGGATCCATCCATCCATCCATTGAGATGGAGGTTTCAGGATCTCCAGGAAGTTAGTCTTGATGATCGAGGTGACTCCGAAAGGCACTCAGTAGAATGAAGAAAACTTCTCGATTTCAGTCGTTGTTGAGCAGGTTGATAATCATGTAACGGATGTGTTTGGGAAATGTCTACTTTAGATCTTTCATGTTTGGCAGGCACTTCACGTCTGATATCCAGGGGAGTAACGCCAGCCAAGCAATATACCTTGTCACAATCAGTTATAAGTCGACAAGTTTCATTTAAAGCAATATCTACCTGTTTGGCATGACATGATCTATACCGAACAAGGCATGCATATTCTGCTGCAGAGTATCTCGGTGCTAAAGCAGTAGTTCTCATTGTTTGAGCTTGCATTCCCCAGCTGGTACCGCATAACTTGCGAAGAATGGAATTTCGCATAGATACTTTGTGTTTCGTGTTTCAACACAATGTTGTTCACACGTGACTGCACAATCCAGAGTTACCCCTAGATATTTAGGTGTTGAGCAATGGTCCAAGAGAGCACCTTCCCAGAAAATCTTCAGTTTTCTTCTTGCCTGCATATTCTTTAAGTGAAAAGTGCAAACTTGCGTCTTTGAGGTGATCTAAGGCTTCGATTAGTCTCTGTTCAACACTCTCAAACTGGTCACCCTAGGTGACAATAGTTCGATTATCTGTATAAATGAAGCTTTTTGTTCCTTTTGGCAAGGGTTGATCATTCGTGTAAATATTAAATAATATTGGAGACAAAACACTACCTTGGGGTAGGCCATTCCTGAGGTTCTTCCAGTGACTATATCGCCTTTGGAAATCTACAAAGAATCTTCGATTTTCAAGAGGACATCGAAATTCAGTCAGTTTGTTGTCCTTTTTCATCTTATAAAGTTTACTCAAGAGAATTTACTGACTGTGTCATAGGCCGCAGTTAGGTCGATAAAGACTGCACAAGTTATTTTCCGATTTTCAAAACCATCTTCAATATATTGGGTCAAATGGAGGATTTGTGATGTACACTTCTTCCCTCTTCTAAAACCAGCTTGTTCTGGGATCAAAAGTGGTTCAACTATTTTTGTAAGCCTTACCAGAATCATTCGTTCTAAGATCTTGAATAAATGACAGAGCAAGAAAATTGGTCTGTAATTTTTAGGATCATGTGGATCTTTTCCTGGTTTAAGGAATGCTATACCTCTAGATTTCCTCCAAATTTTGGGTATTCTGCGTGTTCAAATGCAATTATTAAGATGATTTAGTACCCATTCTCTAGTAACAGGTCCAAAATTCTTGATTTGTTGAATACAGATTTCATCTACAACAGGAGCCTTTCCATTTTTACTGATGCTTATAGCCTCATTCAGTTCTGCCATGAAAGAGATTAGAAAGCATACTAGTCTCGGGTATGAATTTTGTCTTAGTAACATCCACTTTTGTTTTAGAACTGGACTTTACAGACTTGCCATTTTGGACGAGTTGGTGAGCAATTTGATTTGCAGATAGGTTACAAAGAGATGATGCTTTATTAGGATCATTACTGAGACGCCTGAGTAGCCTCCAGGCCTTCCGACTACTCCTATCCGTTATGAACGTTAAAACGTTATTACTTGTAATACTCCTATCCATGTTAACCTCTTCCATCAATTTTAGCCACTGTTCTCGTTTAGTCTTTGAAATAGCAGAGAGAAGTTGTCCGCTTGCAATAGTTGCAGTTGCCGGGCTGAGTGGCTCAGACGGTTAAGGCGCTGGCCTTCTGACCCCAACTTGGGAGGTTCGATCCTGGCTCAGTCCGGTGGTATTTGAAGGTGCTCAAATACGTCAGCATCGTGTCGGCAGATTTACTGGCACGTAAAAGAACTCCTGCGGGACAAAATTCCGGCACGTCGGCGTCTCCAAAAACCATAAAAGAGTAGTTAGTGGGACGTAAAGCAAATAACATTATTATTATTAAATAGTTTCAGCGCTAAAAGGATCCCTTTCATACAAATCGAAGTAGTTTTTCAGTAGGGCAGATGTTTCCTGGCAAAGACCTTGTATGTAATTAGTTCTGCATCCTCTTGGAATGGCTTCTTTAGAACACAGTCTAATGGCATCAATAAATTGGTCATATGCCTCTGGTATGGGACTGATCATACTCATTTTCTATCTAAAGAGGAAGTGAAACATTCCCAGTTTGCCTCTTTGGAATTATATCTTCTCTTAAACACTCTGTGGTCTGACTGAAGCTAATATCTGGCACATTATGGGACGATGTTGTGTGTTAGGAATAGGAAGGCAGACAGATTTAACACACTGATGGGCAATCCGCTCACTCACAAAAACAAGGTCTGGATTATATCCACATTTCCAACTTCCACTGTTCATTATCACCAAGAATATTTACCTTAATACCTCTAAAGTGTTTTACTTTATTATCAAGTAAATTTTGGAACTTCTTATCCAATATCACTTGTTTCTTGCTCAACATATTATACATTGAATTTTCTATGTTCTTCTGCAACCAGCCGCACTCTATTTTTGATGCGGTTTTGGCTATCATTAGATGTAACTGATATAACTCGTTAAGTCTGGATTTTTTAAGGGAAAGAAACTTAATTTCATTCCTGAGCCATACTTGATTAACCTTATCCTGTATTTTTATCTCATTAGGATGTAACCTTCCTCTTTTTTGCAAGGATATCAAATGTTTAGGCACCTGTTTATAATATAAACATTGTTTAAGAAAAAGTATGTCTTTAGAGATTTGGGAAATTTTAAAGTTCTTAAATGTGTTAAACAATTTCTTAGCCTGGCTGGCATACACACTGCTTATAAACTTAACCATGATAGGTTAATATGGTTGTCTGAATGTGTACCGAAAGGTACACCTCAACACCGCGCATTCAAAACCAGCGCCTAAATGAACTCCTCTGTTGGTAAAACAGTAAAACTGAAACTACACCAACTTGGAAAATTAATCAGAAGATGTCACCACCTAAAATATTCAGTAATTTTGTTATTGTGCAGTTTCCTAACCTGACTGAATTTCTCCTAGTTTTGTTAGCTATACATCAAGAAGTTTGGACATTTCTCCACAGACGACATTACCAAAAAACTATGATCATGCACCCTGGTGCAAGGTGTAAGATGTTATAATTTAAAGAAGTTTTGTATTTCTCGGTTTCTGTAACTGATTGATGTTCATTTATTTGTGGGTTGGCAATATTTCCTTTTTCTTTCCGCCAGTTTTGAATCTAGCCAATCGGTAATTTCTGTAATTAATTTTCAACCTATCACAGGCTTCTTGTTCGATTCTGAGTGTAACTTTGAGTTTAACCAATTAAACTGAATGCGTGTGGCTGGTTTAGTCTTGATTGATCTCGAACCTTCCCTGAGGGTTTATAAACTGCGGCTTTTCACGTTTCTTGGCCAATTCATAGTCGTCTGTGTGTGTGTGTGTGTGTGTGTGTGTGTGTGTGTGTGTGTGTGTGTTAAGCAGGAGGCGGGCCTCTTTCGTCAGCGATCAGAACATCTACAAGGTAATGGCCACATAACTTCTTTCTTTCTTGCCATCTCCGCAGTTTAACCCGAGGGAAAGGTCCGACTCTTTTGTTGTGTAACAAACTCCATGGCTAAATGGTTAGCGTTTTGGCCTTTGGTCACAGGGGTCCCGGGTTCGATTCCTGGCAGGGTCGGGAATTTTAACCATCATTGGTTAATTTCGCTGGCACGGGGGCTGGGTGTATGTATTGTCTTCATGATCATTTCATCCTCATCACGACGCGCAGGTCGCCTACGGGAGTCAAATCAAAAGACCTGCACCTGGCGAGCCGAACATGTCCTCGGACACTCCCGGCACTAAAAGCCATACGCCATTTCATTTATGTAACAAACTTTTCTAAAATGTAAATCTTCTTCGGCTAATGTAAAAATTTCATAAATCTTTAACTGTAAACCAGGGATAGAGAGTGAGTTACCCTCTCGAGCTCCCCTTCATCTTGGTTTGAGGTGACTTCGTTTTGTAACGGTTTCTGCCTGTAATGTGTTAAAGTAATTTCTATACGAGTCATCTCAGTAGTTTGGGAGCCCCTTAGGTTGATTTGTGTTCATATCTAGGAGTGCAAGTATCCGCCCTCCTTTCAGTTTGTGTTTCGGGCCATTTACTTAACCTGTTCTTTTCTGCAAAGGCCCTATAGGTTGGGTACGGGGTACCCCTGTTTCAAATTGTAAGTTGGGCCATGGAAGGCCAGAGAGTGTAAGGTTTTTGAGGTTGCCTCGAGGAGGCTGAAAGAAACCGGAGAGCCTGTTAGCTCTTTTTCAAGTTTTGTAATTGTAAAGAGTGCCTCTAGAAGGCTAGAAATTGTATTTCGGGAGAAAGTGCTCCATGAATTAGGGGTTTTCTGCCCTTGAATAAATTTGTGCTCTTTGTAGATTTGAGCTGAGAGCTCAAGAATCATAAAGCGAGGGGCTTGAAGCCCAGGTTTTGTAAAAATCACTAAATTTTGGATTTTGTCTCGTTTCTAGTCTGGCATTGTACCTGATTGTTATTTTTCCCTTGTGGAAATTTAAGTTTGTTTTTTATAATGAAAGAAATATAACCTTTGTTAAAGTTCTAATTCAATTCTTGACATTGTAGTTAGACCCATTCAAGCCCGCACCTTCTTTCACCTCTGCGTTCCACAGAACTCCGGAACAGAAAGTATTACAGAACTATTTAAAATAGTCCTACTTGAATCCGCCTTGTCAATACACTTATTAATGAGAGAAATAACATATGAATAGTAACACAGTAAAGGTTTCCACCTATTCAATAGTAATATGTATTTACAATATTATAAATTACATGGAACTAGTTTCGACCCACCTAGGGATCATCATCAGCCATATTAAAGCATACATAAGTTTTTTGTCGAATCCTAAAACATGTTATTTTTAACTGTAATAATTTATAAAGTGAAGTGTGGTAATGAGATGGGAAATGTTAGTATGGTACAGGTGAGTAGTAATTAATAATAATACGAGAAATATATATACAAAGAAGTTTGGAACAAAGTACAAGTGGTGTAAAAATATAAACTCGTGGATATCAGTAGTCCTCGTACTAAAGAATACAATGTAAAATAACACACATAAACATATATACAAGTATGTACAATGTCTGGAGGGTAAAAAGCGATACTCTTTTATTGCCGAGTCGGCTTGACACTGATCAGCTTAAGCATAGAATTAGGCATTTGGTGTATTAAAGCTGTGTTGACCAGCTGCGTTGTTGATTGTTGGACGTGAAGTTATTTTTGAATTTCTGGTTAAGAAGAAGGTGGATACTGCGCATGGATGTATTAATTCTCAGTTCTTAGCAGAAACCAAATTGGACCTGTTAAAATGGAGAAAGCCGGTAAAAACAAAAAACGGAGATAGGAAAAGGTTAACATAAAGTGAAAGGACGCTTACCTCGCGCTGCGGTGTGTGTAGTATAGCTGATTGTGTGCGACTGGTGGCGGGAAGTGAAATGTGGGCAGAGAGGAGGGCAGGCGCGTGCGGGTTAGGAGGGGATTAGGAAGAGTGGGGGTGGCTTGGGGCGGGGTGGGGCTGGGGGTGGGAGCCTTAAGGCGGGGCTGAAGGGTGCGGGGAAAAAGGGTAATTGTCTCGGAAAAGTACCTTTGATTAGACTTAGGATTGAGTTTTGGTTGGCTGCATTATTGTTTCTGAGCAAAGTGATGAAAAGATCGAAGACTATGTTGGGTTTCTCCGAGATTTCAATGAGATTGTGACTGGCGTTGTAGTATTGGTCTAGGTGTATGTAGTAATTTTCCATTATGTTGAGTAAAGGGCCCTTGTTTGCTAATTCGAGGATGTCCATGTCCTGTTCGATATTGGTGAAATTATGGTTATAATCGTGCATGTGTTGGCCGATGGCTGAAAACCTGTTGTATTTTATTGCGTTAGTGTGCTCGTGGTATCTGGTATTGAAGTTTCTTCCGGTTTGTCCGATGTAGGATTTTTCACAGGTGTTGCATTTGATCCTATACACTCCTGATTTTAAAAACTGCTGGTCTTGTTGATGCGTGAAGTATTGTGTAAAACGTTTGTGTTCTTATTGTTGGTTTTGAAGGCTATTTTAACGCCTTGTTTCTTGAAGATATTGGTTAACTTGTAGATATCATTGTTTAACGTGAAGGTGGAAAATGTTACAGGTTTAGTTACTTCTTTTTTGAGGGTAGTTTTAGGGCGATGTTTGTGTTTATTGATTATCCTTTCTATAAAATGATTGCTGAAGCCGTTGAATTTTGCCATTCCGCGGATTGTGTTAAGTTCGTTCTTTAGATCTTTCTTGGACATAGGTATGCTGAAGGCTCGGTGAACTAGGTTATTGTATGTGGCTCGTTTGTGGGACTGGGGGTGCACTGAATCTTGGCGAATTACAGTTAAAAATAACATGTTTTAGGATTCGACAAAAAACTTATGTATGCTTTAATATGGCTGATAATGACCCCTAGGTGGGTCTAAACTAGTTCCATGTAATTTATAATATTGTAAATACATATTAGAATTGAATAGGTGGAAACCTTTACTGTGTTACTATTCATATGTTATTCTCAGTTCAATACGGACCAACAACATGAAATTCATAACCCTTGATGATGTAGCCTACCAGGCAAAACAGAAAGCCTTTCAATATCTAGGCCTAAAATTAACGATAGCCAAACTACGCAAAGACGTCGATTTCCTAAAACAATGTATATCACTTAACTTGACACCTAATTATCTAAGAAGCAATAAAAAGAAACATCGGATTTCACCTCAAACCATCAAAACTCAAAACAAAACCAACAAAATATGGTTAAGAGACGAAATTAAATTCTTGCATAGAAAGAAGTCTTTTTTGAATCAGAAACTATATGACGGTCACCTCGCAGCGACTAAACTACTTTCAAACGCACATTGGACACTTTTCTATCAACAAGTAGAGAGCAAATTATTCCACGAACTAGCCAGAAAACAGTCAAATTTGGAGAATAAACTCAACAGGCTAAAAAACTCCCAACTACATAACATTCAAACTAGAAACTCCAATAGAAACACATTCGCAGTTTCATCCAGCGGTCGTAAATCTATCAAACACGCCCTTAAGTGATATTGAACACTCCACTTTATCCAAAGGACCGAAACACAACTGGCCCAATTTGAACAGCCTCAACATAGCCGCTACTATGATCACAAAATCAGAGCTAGCCATTAGCAAAATGCCGGAAGATACGCAAAATGAGGTTAGAACTGATGTTAAAAGGAAACTGAAAATTATCCTCTCCAACCTAACCAATCCCGCGAATAACCTCAATAATAGAGAAAAAAAAATAGCTGAACAAAAGCGCATATACGCCCTTAAAAAGAAAATTAAAGACAACGAACTCATTGAAACCCAAGCTGACAAAGGCAATGCAACAGTTATCATGGATAAAAAAGTATATATTGAAAAAACAAAAAAACTTTTTCACAGACAGCTCCTTTTCCATAATCAAAAAAGACCCCACCCAAAAAATTCAAAGACTACTTAAACAAACTCTTAAACACACTTCATTTTTATTTACTGAACAGGAAAAATCCAAACTCATACACATGAACCCAGGACTCCCCACTGCTAAAGCTCTCCCCAAGATACACAAAGCTGGAGTTCCCATCCGCCCAATTATCAACTATAGACCAAGCCCCTTATACAAATTATCACAATTCATCCAATGTTTCTTAAGAAAAAATTATCAATTTTTATCCAAAAAGTCTATTAAAAACACATCAGAGCTAGTAGAAAAACTTACCAATTTCAATTTGCAACCAGATTACTCCATCCACTCTTTCGATATTGTGAACATGTACCCAAGCATACAAGTATCAAAATTAATTCCGATAATTAAAAACAATTTAAACAAAAACAGCTACTTAAGCAAACTAGAGATACAAGACTTTATCACAGTATTAAAACTAATCGTCAACAATAACTTTTTCACTTTCGACAATGTCATATATCAACAAGATGGTTTGGCAATGGGGTCACCGGCCTCAGGCATCTCGGCAGAAATATACCTAGACTTCCTCGAATACATCAAAATTGACAATGAATTTGTAAACACTCTCTTTTGGGCCAGATATGTTGACGATGTCTTCGTAATCATGAATGAGAAATCCATTAACGCCTCCACCACCCTCTTAAGACTCAACACTATTGATTCTCATATCAAATTCACACTAGAATCCGAATCAAAACAAAAAATCAACTTCCTAGATTTAACTGTCACTAGAAACTCAGATTCTTTCAGTTATAAAATATTCAGAAAACCTACTCAAACAGCCTCCACCATTCGCCAAGATTCAGTGCACCCCCAGTCCCACAAACGAGCCACATACAATAACCTAGTTCACCGAGCCTTCAGCATACCTATGTCCAAGAAAGATCTAAAGAACGAACTTAACACAATCCGCGGAATGGCAAAATTCAACGGCTTCAGCAATCATTTTATAGAAAGGATAATCAATGAACACAAACATCGTCCTAAAACTACCCTCAAAAAAGAAGTAACTAAACCTGTAACATTTTCCACCTTCACGTTCAACAATGATATCTACAAGTTAACCAATATCTTCAAGAAACAAGGCGTTAAAATAGCCTTCAAAACCAACAATAAGAACACAAACGTTTTACACAATACTTCACGCATCAACAAGACCAGCAGTTTTTTAAAATCAGGAGTGTATAGGATCAAATGCAACACCTGTGAAAAATCCTACATCGGACAAACCGGAAGAAACTTCAATACCGGATACCACGAACACACTAACGCAATAAAATACAACAGGTTTTCAGCCATCGGCCAACACATGCACGATTATAACCATAATTTCACCAATATCGAACAGGACATGGACATCCTCGAATTAGCAAACAAGGGCCCTTTACTCAACATAATGGAAAATTACTACATACACCTAGACCAATACTACAACGCCAGTCACAATCTCAATGAAATCTCAGAGAAACCCAACATAGTCTTCGATCTATTCATCTCTTTCCTCAGAAACAATAATGCAGCCAACCAAAACTCAATCCTAAGTCTAATCAAAGGTACTTTTCCGAGACAATTACCCTTTTTCCCCGCACCCTTCAGCCCCGCCTTAAGGCTCCCACCCCCAGCCCCACCCCGCCCCAAGCCACCCCCACTCTTCCTAAGCCCCTCCTAACCCGCACGCGCCTGCCCTCCTCTCTGCCCACATTTCACTTCCTGCCACCAGTCACACACCATCAGCTATACTACACACACCGCAGCGCGAGGTAAGCGTTTTTTCACTTTATGTTAACCTTTTCCTATCTCCTTTTTTTGTTTTTACCGGCTTTCTCCATTTTAACAGGTCCAATTTGGTTTCTGCTAAGAACTGAGAATTAATACATCCACGCGCAGTATCCACCTTCTTCTTAACCAGAAATTCAAAAATAACTTCACGTCCAACAATCAACAACGCAGCCGGTCAACACAGCTTTAATACACCAAATGCCTAATTCTATGCTTAAGCTGATCAGTGTCAAGCCGACTCGGCATTAAGAGTATCTCTTTTTACCCTCCGGACTTTGTACATACTTGTATATATGTTTATATGTGTTATTTTACATTGTATTCTTTAGTACGAGGACTACTGATATCCATGAGTTTATATTTTTACACCACTTGTACTTTGTTCCAAACTTCTTTGTATATATATTTCTTGTATTATTATTATTATTATTATTATTATTATTAATTACTACTCACCTGTACCATACTAACATTTCTCATCTCATTACCACACTTCACTTTATAAATTATTACAGTTAAAAATAACATGTTTTAGGATTCGACAAAAAACTTATGTATGCTTTAATATGGCTGATGATGACCCCTAGGTGGGTCAAAACTAGTTCCATGTAATTTATAATATTGTAAATACATTTTAGTATTGAATAGGTGGAAACCTTTACTGTTTTACTATTCATATGTTATTCTCAGTTCAATACGGACCAACAACATGAAATTCATAACCTTTGATAATGAGAGAAAACTATTCATTTTACCATACATGTTTTGGGAAGTCAACCATTCCCTTCATCAGTGGTCAGTTCAATGAATAAGACAATATAACACAATCTTTTGCTTTTACAATTCAAAGAAGTATTGTGTCCTAATACACCATATCAATGAATAAAGAATTATAGTAATAGAAAAGATTTGGTAAAGTTAATAGCTGAAACTGAAGTGGCCCCTAATCTACCAGATGATGAACAAGTTCCTCTTAGATACGAAGTTAGTAGAACATTATCCAGTATGACAGAACATGTAGTAGAGAACCATGAGTTGAATAAGAATATTAAATTATAGAAGAATGAGATAGATACTATTAACTTTATCAGTTTTTGTCACAATATTATTATTATTATGTGCTAATAAGAAGACAAGATTATATTGAAAAGACTTATAGTTTTCTAACTAGCAATAATTTTGAATTGATAAAATAAGATCCCACGTCATCTATGCAGAAAAAACTTAAACAAATTCTCAATAACATAACTTTTTTTATTAAACTCCAAAGATACTAACTGCCTAGTTAACATGAGCCCAGAAATACCTACTTTTAAGGCACTACCGAAAATTCATAAACAAGAAATTTCTATTAGACCGGTAAGAAAGAATTTAATGCAACACATCAAATTAAGTAAGGTGGAAATTGAAGAATTTTTAAGATTACTAGAATTTACTTTGGAAAATAACTATTTCGTTTTTACAACAAAATTTTCAAACAGTCCAAAGGCCTAGCAGTGGGTTCGCCGGCTTCAGGTATTTTAGCAAACATATTCATGGATAAAATAGATGGATTGATTAGATGGTTGAGACACGTTGATGATATATTTGTTATTATCGATGAAAAAATGACAACCTTCAACCTGTTTTCCAGTCATTGACCGGGTCTGGGATGAAATGAATGAAGCAAATATAGGCTATTAGTATGATGGGGTCGCCACTCCCAAAGTGATTTATTAATGACTGATAGATGCTATGAAATTAGAATGGAGAGTGTTGCTGGAATGAAAGATGACAGGGAAAAGCGGAGTACCCAGAGAACAAAAGGTTAAACCTGATGGTATATTAGAGTATTTAAATACTTTGGATAAACAAATGCATTTTACGATGGAATCTGAAAATGATCCAGGTCAGCATAAAAAGGCAACATTTAAAATTTTAATTAATAGAACTATGAACACACCTATGTCTAAGAAGAATTATAATAGAGAGATAAATATAATCCATCAAATTGCTCGTAGCAATGGATATTCCAAAAGATTTATTAATAGAATGATAAAAAAGTTAAAAATGAACCAAAAACAACTTTAATTAAAGAGCGAAAGGAGGAGAAAAATATCTGCTGTCATAACTTTTCGAAATAAGCACTCTTATCAACTGGCTAAAATTTTCAGGAAAAAGAACATCAATGTCCGTTCAATAAACTACCGAATGCACTACAAATTTGTTTTGAAGGAACCAGTCATTGGATCTACACTTCGTCAGACGTTCCCACCTGTTTTATTTGCAAAGAAGAAGGCCACCTGGCCCGAGTATGTCCCTTACTACCTGAGACTCTAGAAGTGAACAACCAGCCACCTAATCAACATTCAGTTTCCTTCAAGGAGGACACTTCCAACCCAGCAAATGCAACTATGAATCCCCAGCCAACTATTGACCCTCAGCAAATTATTGAACATTCTAATGACACATCATCTTCCTCTAGAAACCTCCCTGAACACGACATCTCCTTGAACTTGAACACTTCAGTCCCAATATATGAAGCAAATAAAAAATCACTCATAACTAAACCTTAAGTAATAAAACGACCCTTGCTTTCAAGTGACTCTTCAAATAACACTTCCAAGGCTGATAATTCCTTCTTAGATAATTCTTCTATCTCGGGAAATGAATTTCCTATTCTAGGATCACATAAAACCAAAGACATTGAACAGCCTAAGAAGAAACAAATGGCATTAAATACCTCCAGTCTTGAAGAACAACTACTTTCTGTTAAGGAAGTAATAGAAGCTAATCCCTCAAATTTTATTCTTAATTTCATACAACTCAAAAGTTTATTTGAAAAAAGTAAAGGAACATCAGCAACAAATATCTTACCTATTGCATTATCTTACACTTCCCATGTTGAAGATCTCATCGAGACCCTGCATAAACTATACCCCTACTATCAGGACAAAAAAATTAACAACCAGAGTACCAGACTTGTAAAGAAACTACTTACTGCCATAAACGGAGAAAGCAATAGGCCTGCCCCTGATCAGACAATCCCAATAACTGATAAGGATCAAATCTAGTAAAAGCCATCATGAATTCTTGGATACTGCAGTGGAATATGAATGGATTTTACCCTCAATACGAATATCTACAACAACTTGTTAATGAACACCAACCCGAAATAATTTGCTTACAAGAAACTAGTTTTCGAGATAACTGCGTAGCTAATATGAGACATTTCACAGCATATCACATAAACTGCAACAATCCCGTTGACGCAAGTGGAGGGGTTGCTACTTGCTACTTACAAACATGACAATGTTCCTCAAAAAGAAATACCACTAAAAACCAATTTGGAAGCATTAGCAGATGCAGTCTTTCTAACATTTTCCCTATGCATCTCTAATACTTATTTGCCCAGCAGCTAGAACACAGATTTAAATGAATTAGTAGTTCTGATAAATCACCTTCCAAAACCATTCCTACTCTTAGGAGATTTTAACTCTCATAACATCCTTTGGAACTGTATTTACACTAACATAAGGGGAAGAATAATTGAATCGTTACTAGGTTCTGAAAATTTGATCCTAATAGACTCGAACGGTCCTACTCGTTATGATATCCAGCATGGAACTTTTAGTACTATAGATCTGTGTCCGAGCACTCCAGATGCAGCAACGATATATACATAATTAGCTAGCAAAACCCTTTTCGGAAGCGATCATTTTCCTATCATAATAAATGGAAACAACAAGCCCCACCCGAGTGTATGCCCAAATAAATGAAATACTAAACATGCTAATTGGCAAGAATTGTCAAAGAAAATATTAAGGCAGAGTTATACTAATTACCACCACCTACCCATTTCAAAAATTACAACATTGACTATATTGTAAGAGAATTCACCAATATCATACTTAAAGCCGCAAGGACCAACAATACAACTTACAGAAAATCAGTTCCTTGGTGGAATAATTCCTGTAAAGATGCAATTAAAAAGGAAAACCAAGCATTCTACAAGTATAAACGGAAGATGGCAGTGACTTACATGATATTCGCGTGTAATATTGTAGCTTGGAACTATTGAATAATCGGTAATTCTAAGCTAAAATTTACCGTATGAAGCATCAGAGTGAAGCTGCTAAGTAGTTTTGTAGTGAGTGTGGTTTTAAATCTGCACTGTGGAGATTAGTTTTCATTAAAGGATCAATCTCATAACTATAACCTCATCCTGTTAGCTAACCGATAATGCCCGGCTCTGTTGATGGAGGTCGGCAAGATTTTTCTAACTCACTGAATCTAAATAATGAAAATCAGCAAGTCTCAAGTAACCTCATGAATCGACAGGATAAGGAAAGCATAATTCTCACCCGTACCGGTGAACCAGATAACCTCATGACAACCTCTATTTTTGTTCCTAACACACTTAATCTCCTAACAATCCAAGGTTAAGTTACTCTGCAGCAATGCAATCCTATCCTACCAAAGATCAAGCTATTGTTATTGAATCTTGTGATGGTATTAGTATCCTAGATTATATACTAGCAATTGGAAAAGTGACTAGCCCTAGTAACATCCGATTTGTCTCATGGATATCTAATGGAAGGATATACATCTTCCTCGCAAGTTAGAAGTGCGATGAAGAATTGATTTCAAAACATCCCGAGATTCTCATAAATAATGTTTCCTTGGAAATAAGACCTCTCCTAACTAAAAACAAACGAGTTATTCTATCTAATGTTTGCCCTGTGATTCCTAATATTGTTATTGAAGAAGAATTTCTCAAACTCGGCATTAAACCAATGTCAAAGATATCACCTATTAGAGCAGGTTTAACATTCCCTGGCTTTTCTCACATTCTCAGTTTTTGGAGACAGATTTATGTTCAAAATGAAGACTTTAACAAACTTCCAGACTCACTCCAAATCGAATATAAGGGTACCAATTACTGGATTTATTGTCCGGCTCCATGGCTAAATGGTTAGCGTGCTGGCGTTTGGTCCAGAGGGTCCCGGGTTTGATTCCCGGCCGGGTCGGGGATTTTAACCTTAATTGGTTATTTCTAATGGCTCGGGGGCTGGGTATGTGTGCCGTCTTCAGCATTAGAATTCATCACAGGTAGGGCCCCATTCTCAGACGCGCAGATCACCTATATGGTGTCAACTCGAAAGACCTGCACCCGGCCTCTTCGGAGGTCACACGCTATTATTACTGGATTTATTTATCCTCTGACACACCCACCTGCTTTCTTTGTAAAACTGAGGGGCACTTAGCTGGAAACTGTCCTGATAATGATGAAATAATAAATGAAGGCTCCTCATTAAATCAAAACAGTCATTCTCATGGCAAGTAGTGTTGGCTACTGAATGCATGATTTGAAGCAGTGTATCGATTCATTCAAGTGTCCGAGTGAATCGATTCACAGGAACGGCGAGCTCACGGCACACGATTCAGCTTACTCCCGGCGGACAGTGCTGAGTGGCGCACTCACTGGACAACGGGAAGCCAAGCTTCCGCTGCAGTGAGACAGTGAATCATGGCACATCGAAAGAATCGTGAACGAGCTTCCGCTGCAGCGAGACATACAGTGAGCCATGGCACACGGAAAGAATCGTGAACGAGCCAGCTCAGTGAGACACAAGATACGCACGGCTCCTTATCGGCTCACTGCAGCGAGACATACAGTGAGCCATGCTACACTGAAAGAATCGTATGCTATAATGGACTCTCGAGCTCAGCTCATTTGAAAATAATACCCATTTGCATTCACTGTCCTCTTCTTACAGGGAGGTTTAAATAATAGATGGATTTATTTGCAGTGTTAAAAAGGTAGTCACAACATAATTCTGAAGTAGCTAGTAAGTAGGTAGGCTATTAGGTTATACTATTTATTAGTTTAATGAATCTTAGTATTATAACTTAGTTGACATTTGACAATTAAACTCGACTCTAGCCTGCCCTATGACTGAGTCATGCTCATGACCACTCAAAAGTACCTCTTTTATATTGGGAAGGACGGCTCAGTATTCTCTCAGTTCATATGTCCCATCGTTGCACAAGACTTCAATCATATGTGGACAGACGCAATAACAGAATGTTGAATCAGAAAATCAGCGGGCTACTGTACATCTCGGGTAGCCTATACAAAATATGACGATTTAAAAAAAATCCTCAGCTGATAGAAAAATACATATTTTCAAAAATGACTGAGCGAGTTGTCGTGCGGTTAATATCGCATGGCTATACGCTTGCATTCGGGGGATGGTGGGTTCGAATCCCACCGTCGGCAGCCGTTAAGATGGTTTTCCGTAGTTTCCCCATTTTCACACCAGGAAATGCTGGGACTGTACCTTAATTCAGGCCATGGCTGCTACCTTCCTAATCCTAACCTTTCCTACCCTGCGGCGCCGGAAACCTTCGATGTATTAGAGTAACTAGCATTTTTTCTAAGAAAGGAGTTCATAGTATGAAGACCAGATGGCAGCTGCGAGCACTGAATGCTGTTGCTGCTGTCTTACCAGCACATACTACACAGATGCAGTAGGAGCGGTGACTAATGCGCCGTGAATCGGATCACTGTATCGATTCAGTAATGTGAACAGAATTAAATGAATCGATTCAGTAAAATGAATCGAATGTCCCATCACTAATGGCAAGGTCAATCTAACGGAATTTCCCCAACTAGTAGAAGATACACAAAAAATGAAAACAAACTGTCAAGAAAGTATTACATGTACTCCCTCACAAACTACTCTTCAGACAACCGTTACATCTACATCTCTTCAGTGTTCTCAAAATCAAAACTGTGGGCCTTTACCTTCATTTAACGTTAAGAATTTCATTCTTCAGGTTCCGTATTGAATCAAGATTCACAATAAAGAAAGAAAAAGATAATATCCACCTTTTCAATACTATATATTACGTGAAAATTTTACATTTTTGTTAAATCACGTTTTTTGTACATCTGGTACCGGTTTCGACAAGATTCCATGTCATCATCAGCCAAGAACAAATTACACAAAGACAAAATACATTGATCATGACTCCCATAGTAATATCACAATAATAGTTCAAGAAATATACATGATAAAGCTAAAATGATATTTATATATACAAGCTGATTGTCAGTGAGATAAAAATGGTTGTTTTTCTATAGGGTGTACACCTTAGTATTACTAATTAAAAGAATGACTAGTTAAAAGAAGTTGCAGCCCCATTAGAATAATTTCACTTTTTAATGTGCACTTATTCATATGGAACACACTAAGTGTTTTTTCACTTCTTTTAATATATCAAACATCGCCATGAAGCCTTATAAAATGAATCCGACTGTTCAACAGACAGAAGCAACATAGATCAAAAGCTGACAATTGTTTTTTGCTACAAGTAGAATTAATTTCTTTTAACTAGTCATTCTTTTAATTAGTAATACTAAGGTGTACACCCTATAGAAAAGCAACCATTTTTATCTCACTGACAATCAGCTTGTATATATAAATATCGTTTTCGCTTTATCATGCATATTTCTTGAACTATTATTGTGATATTACTATGGGAGTCATGATCAATGTATTTTGTCTTTGTGTAATTTGTTCTTGGCTGATGATGACATGGAATCTTGTCGAAACCGGTACCAGATGTACAAAAAACGTAATGATTTAACAAAAATGTAAAATTTTCATGTAATATATAGTATTGAAAAGGTGGATATTACTTTTTTTTTTTCCTTTACCTTCAGTCGAAACGACTCTAACCTCTCCTTTGGAATGTCTCAAAACCCCCATGTGTTCGTCTTGCTGGATCAAAGAGGCCAATATCACTATCTAGCAGTGAAACTACAGGCAAAAAAGACCTTGATTTTAAGAAACCTCCCCGAACAAGTGAACCTAAGACAAGTGAACAGTCGAGGAAACACAAGACAAAAGAAACTTACAAGAAAGCAAAGACAGAAAAAGAAAGCACAACTATCAGTGATATGCTTAAGCCAATTAAGCAAGTTCTAGAAGCCAACCCTCAGCCCTTTCCCCTTAGTTATTTACAACTCCCTTTTTTGAAAACAGTATTGGAGTTAATGACATAGCAACAATAGCTTCCAATTATACCCAAGATCTAGAGGGTTTAGCCCAAGCCACTGATCTCTATACATGGATCGCTGATGGCAGCTCTCCGCTGCAGGAGAAAGTACGCCAAGTTGAGCGCGCGGTCCGCCATGTTGGTGTACCCATTCTAGAGCTCTGCTTATGGGGAAGCAATGATAATATAATCAAAATCACAATTAATGGCGCATTGGAATAATAAAAAATATAGGGACATGTTCACTCAAAGCATAAGGACATTGGGAACACTGACATGTCATTCAGAGGTCAGTAAATCTCCGGGATAGCAATAAAAATGAGTGTATAATAACAGCCGACAAATATTAACTTAGGTGTTGAATACGTGTAATTAGCGATCGGTTACACAACATGAGTGAAAAACAGTTTCTGGAAATATTGTTGTAAATGGTGTACATGTATGCCACGAAATTTTGCATTCTTAAGGGGAAGTATGACTGAGCCAAAATCTCTGTTTTTTTTTTAATTCATACAAAAATAGCCCAATTCTTCCTCTTTCAGAAAAAAGCTTGTAGAAGCCATTTAATATGAGCCTGCAGGACATTTAAAAGCCCAGAACCACACCCACTTCTCCTGTAATGGCATAATGATAGTTTGCTGTGTGTTTTTCGTTGGATATTTAAGTATTTCGCAGCGTATTTGCCATCGGAGTACACCTGGGCATGCTGACAGTCACTTGTTTACTACGTAATCAAAACAATTATGTTATGTTAGGAAATATTTTAATTTGAACTGATGGAGAGAACGTTGTACTTTGATAGTTTAAATGTATTATGTACCGTATTTGTATTATTTACATTTAAGAATTCGTATTTGTGTTAATCGTAGTAGTACAAGCATGGCTCCCTTGTTTGTTTATATTTTACTAACATGCAGAAGTACCATGTCATTTCAATTCCCTCCCCCCCCATGGCGCAACAGCCCCGAAGGGCCATGGCCTACCAAGCGACCGCTGCTCAGCCCGAAGGCCTGCAGATCATGAGGTGTCGTGTGGTCAGCACAACGGATCCTCTTGGCTTTCTAGACCAGGTCTGCCATCTCACCGTCAGATAGATATTATCACGTAGGCTGAGTAGACCTCGAACTAGCCCTCAGATGCAGGTAAAAATCCCTGTCCTTGCCGGGAATTGAACCCAGGGCCTCCAGGTGAGAGGCAGGCACGCTACCCCTACACCATGGGGCCAGCGCGTGGTTTCATTTCAGGGAGTGAAATATCTAAACTATGTAGTGATTTTTCATGGATGTGTTTTATCTTAATTCCTTTGTAAATGTGTGATTTATAGCGTAAAGTTTATAGTGCGTCGTTTTAGTGTATAGAAAAGTGGTAATTATAGTGTTAACCACGTAAGGCCTAATCACGCCACCGTAACGCTTAACTGGTATGTAAACACATCCAAATATTACACATATATAGTGATACTTAACACTTTTCAAACAAAAAGGAAAAGAAATATTCCAAGGGAATACCATTTGTCACCACCTTGAATAGTTTAAATCAATTAATCATAAGAAGCGCGTTTAAATCGGGATTTAAAAACACTCCGTAATGCTCTTCTTATGGAAGACCGCCTTGTTTTGCCCTACATCAGCTGATCGCTCAGAGCTTGATGTTGGTGCCACGCTTGTCCGGCAGAAACATAGGGAGCGACCTCTCTAAAGGAACTAAGCATAAACAAAGCAAGTGCACTCCTCGTGGTCTACTGCACAGTGCGCTCGCTGCCATCTTACTACGCCAGTCATCTATTCGGCTTACTGCTACTCAAGCTACCAGCCATCCATGCATAGAGATCAGTGGCCCAAGCCCTTCAAAAACTATATCCATACTACACTGAAAAATCTATTAAGAACAGGAGTACTCGAATAGTCAAGAAACTGCTTAAGGCTAGTAGTGAAAATCGAGGTGAAGCAATTAACAGTTTAGTTTCAGATGACTCTACTTCCCTCACATAATGGTGATAAAATTCCCTCTTCACCTGTTCGTCATTCTTATGACTATAACATTACTTCAATGGAACCTCAACAGTTTTCGATCACAGCGAGAGTATTTACAACTTCTACTAAATAAACCTCAGCCTTCAGTTGTCTGTCTACAAGAAACTAACTTTAGAGACAACTTTGTTTCCCATTTAAGACAGTACAATGTACATTATAAAAACCTAATTAATCGAAATCATGCAAGTGGAGGCGTAGCTACCTATGTTAAAAATAATTTACACCATCAAGAGGTTCCTTTAACTACTGATTTAGAAGCAGTCGCAGTTTTATTATACCTACCACAAGCTATATGCATACGTAATGTTTATTTTCCTACGAATAGTACATCTCACGCTGATGATTCAAGAAACCTAATACACCAACTCCCCAAACCCTTCATTTTGATGGGTAATTTTAATACCCACAACAGTTTATAGGGTAGTCGCAATACTGATGCAAGATGGAAAGAAATAGAGAAAATACTAGATGAATTCACTCTAGTATTATTGAACTCAACTGCTCCAACCCGTTTTGATATAGCACACGGAACATACAGTAGCATAGATTTAACTATATGTACGACAGACATAGCTGCACTATTTAACTGGTCCATTTATTCAACTCTACAAGGAAGTGACATACCTTTACAGTGAAAACTACACTTCGGAACTCCATACCATTATGTAACAAAACAAAATGAATCCCAATTACAGTATCCACTCCTTCCATAGTAGATACAGAATAATTTGAATAAACAGTTATTTTTAACTTGTCTGTTGGAGATTTATATGGGAGAGTCCCATTTTATGACTGCTGCTGATGATTATTATTATTATTTCGTGTGGCTATTTCTAGCCGAGTGCAGCCCTTCTAAGGCAAACCCTCCGATGAGGGTGGGCACTGCTGCTGATGGAACTCATCTATACTTACCATTCTGGTCGGGGTGATCAGAAATAAACACTGCAGTAGACTTCGTACTACATGGCAATAGCAGTGATTGACTTGTATAGGAACAGCTGAGGATGTGAATTTAGAACATAACGGAACAACATGCTCGTATATTCCAGTGTCAGCTGACGGAAGATACATCTGGCTTTCCTCATTTTGGAGAAGGCCTTCGACAGTGCCCCACACCAACTTATAGGGTACTCGCTACGTGACCATGGAGTTGCCAGGCTCCTTATCAGCTCGATTCGACACCTTTGATGCCTTCTGTGTAAAAGTGGGCGTAGGGATCTATGTTGTCACCGCTCCTTTTCATCCTTGCCATGCACTTTATAATGCACTGTGATGTCCCATGTACACTGCTATATGCCTGCAGCTACAACTAGGGAAGGGCTCCAGTACTGACGTAGTCTGATTACTTTTTGCGGGTTTGGGCTTTGTCTTAACACTGCGAAAACAGAGTGGAGTATTTGGAAACAAGTCCAGCTGATGTTAGTAATGGGCAATGCGCTTGAAATTTTGAGCTAAAGAAAAGATAGTGTTATATTGTTTTTATTCTTTGATTGGACTTCACTGATGAAGGGAATATACTATGTTCCTGAACCATGTATGTATTAATAATTTTCAATCGCGATCAGTAAGTTTCTTGACGATTCTAAACTTGCTTTTTGATACAATGTACCGTCACAACCTTTCCTTACGGCTGTAAACTCCTGCTTCCACTGGTGTTTTCTGTTAAAAAAATTTGTTTCAATACACACATTGTAGTGCTATACGTGAGCGACTACCAGAATTTATACGAATCGTGCAATCTGTCACATCAACATATCGCGAGTGTTTTTCGTAAAAATCGGGACTTTTTAGTGGGCAAAATATAGGAGTTCATAACCATCAACAAGAAGAAGAGTTTTCAATTATAAAAAGGTATTGACAAGGAGAACCAAGCACTTATTATTTTAAATAGGTCTTCATAGCTCTTGAGACCGATTCTCCTATGCTGCGTCCCAGTGACTACGAGCGTAAGCTTTATAACTGTTATTGCGTGAAATGACGTTCTCATATGGAAATGTGTGTGTGTGTGCATCGATAGATTTTGGCAAAAGCCAGGAAAAGTACTGCATGCTGAACTACGAGCCCCCTAATACCATTAACAAAAGTGAAAACAGAATGTCGGTCTCTTAAACAGTTCACGAGTCATTTGAGGTGGACATCTTAGCTGAATAACCCTCCTTAATTTGTGAATAACTGTGGATAGGATGTGCACCTACCTGGATACTAGAGACTGGGCAAGATGAGCCTTGCTGCATGTGCAACCACGAGTGGAACGTGTAATCTAGCGACGGGCAATCTGAGACGAGATCTCGAGAGATCTTGAAAGCGTTGTCCCCGCATTTTGTAGTAGGCCTACAGGTAGATGGAGCTGAATGTTGTTTGTGCCGTGTATGCGAATAGCAAACCACGCACCTTCTCCATTCTGTAACTACTTGTCAACAAGCGAATAAAGCGTTCATTTCTACCGAGGTCTATTTTGACGTAGTATAACAATTATAAAGGATACGCATTCTGGCGTTGTTCGCAGCAGGAAGTACACGAATGAAACTGAAACGATTGTAGATACACCTACCTGGATACTAGAGGTGTGCATTATTCAAACTAGAGACTAGGCAAGATGCGCCTTGCTGCATATGCAACCACCATTACACATGAGTGGACTGTGTGATCTACAATGCTTCCTTCGACAGGTAGGTTTACATCGTTATCAAACCCCACATTCAATGCCATACGACCACTGCTTGCGTTTACCAATATTTTGGTGATTAAGGAAATAATTCCTTACAATGTTATAGAGTATTCGCGTGTCATCATTAGGTACTTCGATATATGACGGTGGAATGAGTAACTGTGTCTAGCTGTACGTGACAACTTTCAGACTATATGTGAAACGCAACGTAAGTAGTGGATGTTCTTTATTTTGAAGAGATGCCATACAGCACAGCCCGCTGTGTTGTTTGTTCAAAAGAAGTAAAATACATCGGCAGAAATACTTCTGGGATGATCCAGCACTTAAAAACACATACAGTATTGTAATATCAATGAAGGGGTATCGTCACAGAACACCTCTTGCCCGGTCTGCATCACAAGAAGCTACCCTGTCGACAACAATTGCAAGGTATCCAGGGGCCTGTTCCGCGAACGAACTTTACACTTTTCGCTTCAGATTTTGTTCCACCATAATATTTCAGATTTATCTTGCAAAGTGAAAAGTTAGGATCTTTTTGCTTTTCAAGCCTGTTATGTTCCTCCATTGGTACAGAAATGCAAAGACAAAGAAAAGTTTTTCAGAAATCTTGCAAAGAGTCTATTCCCTTTTCAGCTGTTGATTAACAAGTATGTGCACTAATTTCTTGGTATAGAATTTGATTTAGTGATATAAACATGTTACGTCGAGTGCTTTTATTATCAAGTGAGGATAGTGATGATGAATCAATCGAGAATGTACAAAGACAGGATTGATTTTCATAACCTCACTTCGACAGAATTTCGCTAGTGTTTTCGTGTTACCCCAATACAGGCTGACTATAGTCTTTAAATGATTGGCCATTTATTGAAACCTGCAGCAAAAAGAAGTCAATCCCTTTTGGAAAAAGAACAAATTCTCATATGTTTATATTGGTGAAGAAATGGTGCCCAGCTGCATGTGACATCAAAATCAACTATTTGCAGAACTGCTATTAAAGTCATAGGTGGTATATCAAATGTTTCCTGTAAAACATTTTGTGAACTGTTAGCACATAAATCCGGATAACTCATTTAAAAAACATATTTGCAAATTTAAATCCATTGCTTCTCACCAAGTTTTGCCTGGAAACCATAACTAGCACGTGTTTCTATGTGTGCCAACACTCTTGCCGGGAGGGCAAGAATATATTAATACCGGTGCTAATTTTAGCAAAGTGTTACCACATCCTTCCACGCTTTGTAGAAACAAGGAAGAGTGGGACTGAGATAGGACAAGGTCGAACAAGCATAGCTTGCCTCTCCTTTTAGAAGCAAAATGACTGACAAATATGAACAGAGCACGGAGCGTGTTTTGAACAACACTACTGGATACCTCACAATTGTTGTTGACACACCGGGCTGGAGGTCTTCTTTGCGACGATAACTCTTCAGCAATATTAAGTGCTGCATCATCCGAGAAGTATTTCATGTGATGTATTTTACTTCTTTCGAATAAACAACAGCGATCTGTGCTATGTGGCATCTCTTCTAAATAATCCCACAACATGTTGCGTTTTGAAGTAGTCGCGTACAATTAGAAGACGCAATTACAGATTGCACTGTCATATACTGAGGTAAATGAAATGAAATGGCGCATGGCTTTTAGTGCCGGGAGTGTCCGAGGACATGTTCGGCTCGCCAGGTGCAGGTCTTTCGATTTGACTCCCTTAGGCGACCTGCGCATGATGAAGACGAAATGATGATGAAGACGTCACATACACCCAGCCCCCATGCCAGAGAAATTAACCAATGATGGTTAAAATTCCAGACCCTGCCGGGAATCGAACCCGGACCCCTGTGACCAAAGGCCAGCACGCTAACCATGTAGCCATGGAGCCGGACATATACTGAGGTACCTAATTATGATGCAAAAACTCCTACAACCTATGTGACCTTGCCGCAGTGGGGAGGATTGCGCGTCCCAATGAAGCAGATGCAACCATATTGGATGGGTATCTGTTCACACATTAGACTAACAAATGGTTCATCGAAAGGGGAGTAGCAGCAAAGTTAGATGTAGTTGGTATAAGTGAAGTACGTTGGCAAGAAGAGCAGACTATTGACTCAAAATCAAATGGGGGAAATGCAGGAGTTGGTTTGATAATGAATAAGAAAATAAGGCAGCGGGTAAGCTACTACAACCAACATAGTGAAAGAATTATTGTTGTCAAGATAGACACCAAACCAATGCCCACCACAATAGTGCAGGTCTATATGCCTACTAGTTCAGCGGATGATGAGGAAATCAAAAGAATAAATCGTCCCCACTACGGCAGACTAGCGAATGTGCAAATTGTTCATTTTTCAGGAGAACTAAAAGAAACTTTAGACTGCTCACGTAAAATCCATTTTTCTATTTACAATTTTATTTATTTGTGAAAAGAATCTTTTTTACCATCATGCTTAAGGTTAGATTTGCATTTTGTGCTTTTCTTAATTTTTAGGGCAGAAAAAGAGCAGTTTTGTTACTTTGCCTGAGTGAGTTTATTAAACTTCCCGCTGATGATCAGTGTAGTAACGCGCTGATTCTGCACTACATGTTGTTTTACACATGTTTAAGGATAGTTTTGCATTTTGTGCTTCTCTTAGCTTTTAGAGCGGAAAAAGCAGTTTCATTACTTTGCCTGAGTGAGTTTATTAAACTTCTTGTTGATTATGAGTGTAGTAAGGCGTTCATTCTGCACTAATACTGTTCCTGTTTTACTAATAATGATCTACTAGGTAGATGGAATGTACTTAAGAATAAGACAAATTTGAAGAAAATAAGATGTGTGACTAATATTTTTATTAGAACATTTTTACGTTTGGAATTGAAGGCACTTTCAAGTACAGTGCACTCCCGCTAATTCGCGTGCGGATAACTTGTTTTGCGGTTAATTCGGATTTCTCGGAGAGTTATTTTTTAAAGTATTAATTCTTACACCCACTAATAATCACGCTGAGTAAAATTATCTCTGCCTAGTTTAAAAGAATTTTAATGCAATGCGTGGGGACGAAATCATTGATATTTGAGGAGACTGGACTTCGTTTCTTTATGCACTCTGCTGCCAGAATGCTGCAAACTTGGAAACATTCGAGCATGTTGCAGCACAGATTGGAAGCAGAGACAATGCACTCGGAATTTACCCTCCCTTTCCCCACAGCCCAAGCCAAGTGAAGGGTAGGTGCGCCGGCAGCGAGTGTATTGTACTTGAGAAGTGTGAACGGAGTGCGGAAGTCTTTTCGAAGTTTCGAATAAGTCAGTACTGTAGTAAGAGTTCTCAATATGAGTGGTCGAAAAATGAAATATAAAAGGTTAACCGTCAGTGAAAAACTGAAAATTATAGAAAGACTGGAGAAAGGCGAGACGTCATCAGAGTTAGCCTGCGAGTTTGATGTGGGAGACATGAAGAAGCAAAAGGAAACCTTCATCAAATTTTCTGCTAATTGTGATCGTTCTTCGTCCCGGAAATCAATGAGAACATCGGACTATGCAAATCTAGACAAAGCCATGATACGGTGGTTTAATAAAAAACGAGCGGAAGGTCTGCCCAATGTGCGCTGAGCAAACAAAACATTTTCACGATGCACTTGGCCCTAAAGCATCTTCTGGCTAGCTTACGCGGTTTAAGTAACGCTATTCACGGAGAGCGTCTCAACGCAGACACAGGTGCTGCTGAAAAGTTCACACAGGAATTTCAATCATTCATTGAAAAAGAACAGCTTGACCTTAGACAACTTTACAACGCAGACGAAACAGGGTTGTATTGGAAATGTTTACCTTCCTACAAGAACAGCAAGCCCCAGGCTGCAAAACATCCAAGGAAGCGTGTGCTAACGCAAATGGTGATCATAAATTAAAATTATTAGTGATAAGGAAATCCAGAAAACCCCGTTGTTTTAAACGAGAGAATGTACCTTTGCAGTACTACCATCAAAAGGCAGCGTGGATGGACACACAGATATTTAGGACAACAAGTGACGGCCTACGTAATTAAGCGCCTTCTCATCCACACGAAAGTGAACTTAAAGAAAGTGATATTTACGTGAAATACCTTCCCCCTAATGTAACTTCTATTCTCCAACCTATGGACCAAGGCGTTATTGCTGCTTTAAAGAAGAACTACAAGTCATCTCTGTTACAGCAATTGGTTGAGGAAGGCATCGATATTCCAACATTTTCGAAGGACTTCAGTTTGTTGGATGCTCTTCATTCAGTCAATAAGTCATGGGACAGAATTACTGCTGCTATGCTTGCACGATCATGGAAATCTGTTCTAGGTGAAGAGCAACATTTGCCAGCTTCAGTGACGATGATATTTTGAACGGGCAACGTAGTCTTGCTACGATATCATTACTGAAAAACCTGGATAAATGCCAAGATGCAGAAGAAAGTGACATTATTGAGTGGTTAGACGTCGATAAGGGTGATTATGGTTTCAGACATGAAAGTGAGGAGGATATTGTACGGAATTTGACGGTTGGTGAGGAAGACGGAGTTTCAGAAGATATCGAGTGCGGGAGTGATGCAACGGAAACTCCGGAAGTTTCTCACAGTCAAGCTAGTGTCTGTAAAGACACACTTATGTCTTACATAGAAAATAGAGATGAATTTTCATTTTGAGATGTTGTTTCCTTGAGAAATGTACGATCCAAAATTAGAAAAAATGAACAATCGTCTAAGGAACAAAAAGTGATGACCGATTTTTTTGTTAGATACGAATGTTGGCATAATCCACATGGCATTTTGTAATTTTTCTCTATTGTGTGTCTTACAATACAATGTGAAGTGTTATAATTATTTTCTGCGTGTTCATAAAATACATTTCATTATTTTAACCTATGGTTCTCTTTTTACCAGGCTCAAAAATGACTGCAGATAATTTGCGAAAGTGTGTGCATTAATTACCGCGAATTATTGGGAGTGCACTGTAGTAACAAAATAATTAAAGTAAATATTTGACAATAGTTCTACTAAAAAAACACTTTTCCAATCTATTCAAAGTCGGACTCCTCTGAAATGTTTGGCTCAGATAGAGCATCTCTCGCTGTTGCTGGTGAGGGAAGTTTTTCATAAAGTCCATGGTATGTCTTTGGGTTTTGCAGGTCATCGCAAAATTTTAGAAGATCCTTCCGTTTGGCATCAGAAATGGGGAATCTTTAAAAGTAAGGTTTCACTGGTTCAGACTTTGATGGGCGCTTGAAAGTGAACTTTTTGAAGTTGCTTTCTTCATACCCAGTCTTTATCTGAAGTATTATCTTCCTCAGCTGTAAAATTAGCCTTCTTTGGGTTGAAATCAATGAAGTCATCGTGCACAAATGCAGAAACATTGTAGGGTGCTGGATTTTTGCGTGCATTTCTTATCTGTTGAACCCACCCTTCTGGAGTGTACACTGTGAGTTTTTTTTGCAGACATGAATATTTTTTGGTGCATGGAGTCGCATTCCATCAAACTACGCCCCGGTTCAAAATAAATATGATCAATCCACAGCTGTCTGACATCATAATAATTACTGTCTCCGCATTAGGATATTTCATGAGGTAAGTGTAAATACTACTTGAAATTTCCACGCTTCCTCTCTTTCCTTCAGTTTCATCCCAAATAAAACATTCTACTGAGGCATCACCTAAATTGTTAACTGTTAAATTATAAACAGCCAGCTTCCTTGAGCTCCTTTGGAGGTACTCAACACAGCTTGCTTTCTCTTTAATAATATATTTCAAATTTCAGGCAGCCTCTTTCCTCTCCACATGCTCCTTGTATGATTCTTTCTCATCTTCAGTTAATTCGGCTGTTTTCCTTTTTTCTTCATATTTTGAACAAGTTTTGCAGTGATCCTTCTTAGGAACATGGAAGGCAATTTTATATTTATGGAAAATTCTCCTGTACTTTTCAAATTTCACACATCATCTTTCCGATTCAATGCATCTCTCTTTGTATAGGCCATTGTAATATTCAGGTTAGGTTCTAGAAATCTATACTCACTTTTCTTTCGACAGTAGTGTGATTCTACACTCAGGAAAGACAGTATGTGTTCCCTGATGAATGATTTGTCTTCCATCTTAAGTTTGTTCTTGTTTTTTTTTTCCCTCGCATCTCAGGAAGTAAAATTCCTTGTTTATTGACTTTACATAGTGCTCCCTTGACTAAAACTTCAGAGATGTTTAAAACATCCAGGAAAAACTCGCGACACACAGGTGAGAGTGTAAGTTTTGGAGAAATGACGTCTTGAAGGTCCATCAGTTGTTTGGACTGTTCAGTGACATGACAAATGATAAATTGGCGTTGTTCAAAAAGGTGTTGGCAGGTTCCAGAAATGTTTGTAGATATTTTCTCTTTCTTCTTCTGAAAAATTACTCGAACAGGTATGATTGTCTTTGTGTATATACCTCAGAATTTTGGAAGGCCTTGGCGCTACTTGTTTTCCTTTCAGTGTTTCATAACTTTCTCCCTTGAGACAACTTTTCTTTTGAATATTTCTCTTCCACTTGGCTGGATCAGATGTGCCAGAGGTAGGATTTGTCTCCTCTCCACATTCATTGTTTCTCTGGGCGGGTGAAATCCCATGACTTTGAGCAATGAAAATATTTTCAGTACCGACAGGTTCTTTGTCATCAAAAACCAAACCAAAATTTCAGTTGAATTAGGTTGTGCCTGTAACAGCAATTTTCACTAGAGTGGCTCAAGTGGCCAGAAGGCTTTAATATTTTATATACATGCATATTAATAAAGCATAAATAAAATTGTTTTTTGGGGGTTAAAAGAGGAAAAACACTATTTATAAAATGGTTTCTTAAAACGGAAAGTTTACCCATTTATTTCATTAAGAGAAACAATATGTCTACTTACCTACAATAAAAACCAGCATAGTACTGATTAGTGAGGACAGGTTGCAGATTCATTTCCGTGAAAGTCTGACGCATGGCCAGCAGAGGGATCCTTATCCGAGTCATCTCCGAATACAGGTAAAAGTTTGTCACCTTCATAATTCTCATTATTTGTTCTGCGAGCCATATCCATCATTAGATCCTCGCAAGTTCCTGAAATATTTATATACATGCATTTTACAGCTTCTGACACCATCTGATGTAAGATAGAAGTTGGATCTTTGTAACGGAACTAAGAAATTAAATAAATATAATTATAGAAACCGATCAGAATTAAGTGTGATGAACGTAATCATTTGATGCAGTACTACTGCAGAAGGTATTTGATGGATTTTCACAGAAAGCAAGTTGTAGAAGTGTTCGCGTTTGGGATCCTATCCATTTATGCAACGTCTGTCTTTCATCACGCGACTGTCTGTCACTGCTCTGTGTTACAGACTCTCTGTCTCGTCGAGGGTGGCGGCAGGAAGTAGCAGGTGGTTTTCGTCTCCTACCGAATGGACAGAGGATCACTGCCCTAATCTGTCCTTGCTAAATTCAAGTGAACAAAGCAGCAATGTTAAGTCTGTTACTAGCAATCAAACATTCTACTATGCAGAACACAAATGCCTTTCATTCTAAATAAAGTGTATATAGCCTAAACTTGGTAGCAATCTTCATGCATCCAGAAATGAAACGCGGGAAGCAGCGTGTTGTTCCACAGCACACCTGGCACTTTCGTTAGTTTGCCGCAGTGAATGTTCCAAACCCCAACTACGGTATTATTATTATTATCATCGTATGGCATTTACAAGCATAATCTGTAAAAATATACAATTAACATACAAATTAAAATATAGAGGTAATTAAACTAGAATGTCCAGCTTTGACAACCAGTCCACTGCACTCGGTGTCAATTCATGCAGAGTCCGTAAACCGTCCTTAATTGCTGACAGTGGACAGCTCTCGACAACATGAAGCCATGTCTGCTTCTCAGCACCACACTCACACGCAGCACTTTCACAATATCCCCACTTTTTCATCATATATCGGCACCTGCCGTGGCCTGTTCTGAAACGGTTGAGTTTTGACCACTCATGTCGAGGAAGATCGAAACCTGGCACTTTCTTCGTTGGGTCTTTAATCAGAAAGGCGTTGGTGGGTGGACATTGTTCCCATCGCTGTCTCCATTCTGCTGTTACACTGAATTTTTCTTAGGAGTGTAGATCAGTCCAGAGTGGATTCCTGGATTTTAACCTTATCACAGGTGGATCTCGTAAGGCATTGAACAAAAGTGAGTTCCTGTGTGCAAAGGTCTTCTTGAACAACTGTATTTTCACTGCTTTTCTCCTCAGATCTGCAGGAGCAATGTTTGTTAAAACAGGCAGACACTGAGTAGGAGTGGACCTCGCTGTACCAGTAACAACTCTCATGGTTTCATTGAGCTGTACGTCAATCTTGCTCGAATGTACGCTGTTTTCCCACACAGGCGCGCAGTAGTCACCAGCCGAGTGTACTAGAGAAAGTGAAGCAGTGCGAAGAGTGTTTGCATCTGCACCCCAGTTGCTGCCCGCTAGTTCATGCAGTAGATTTACTCTTGTACTCAGCTTCTTTGACAGATTTGAGCAAATTGTACGCTACTTCGGACATATAATGTGCCGAGATGGTAGTCTACAAAAGCTGATTGTTGAGGGCAAAGTCCAGGGAACCAGACGAGGACGAATACCAACGCGATGGATTGACATGGTGAACGGCCCCCTACAGTGTTCTCTCAGAGTAACCACATTGAAAGCTTTAGATAGGGAAGAATGGCGGAGTATGGTTCATCGGCTAGAGGGCTGAATATTATGATAGTCACGACGCCTCAGTCATGAGGCAAAACGAAGAAGAAGAAGTTTGAACGACAAGGATCGATCCAGTGTGACACCCAGATATTTTGGGAAGAAGTTGTGGGAGACTTCTGTTCCATTAAAAAGCACATGTAGCTTCCGATTAGCTTCCATATTATGCAAGTGGAATGCTGTTACTTCCGTTTTACTAGGATTTGGTTGGAGTCTCCATTTGTGAAAATAGTCGCACATGGTAGCTAGGTCCTCTGTAAGTACATCCTCACAGTGTGCCAAATCTGTACTCTGAGTAATTAAAGCTAGATCGTCCGCAAACTGTATCTTCTTTGAAGTTGTTCTTGGCAGGTCATGGATGTAAAGATTGAATAGAATGGGAGATAAAACTGACCCTTGGGGTAAACCATTATTTAGAGATCTCCATCTGCTTCTTTCACTGTACAGAAACACAGCGAGTCGACAATTGGATAACATGTTGTTTACTAAGCATGCTAACTTCTGACAAGGGATGACTTGAACAAACACGAGCAACAGTCCCTCTCTCCAGACAGTGTCATAGGCTGATGTAAGGTCGACAAAAGCTGCAGCAGTCTTCAGTCTTTTCTAGAATCCTGCTTCAATCTCTGTTGTCAGTGTTAACACCTGATCACAACAACTACGATTCTTTCTGAAACCACCTCGCTCAATTGGGATGATTCTTTCTATTGCTTCCTGGATACGGTTAAGCATAATTCTTTCAAGCATCTTGTAGATTACGCTAAGGAGTGAAATTGGTCGATGAAATGAAATGTCGTATGGCTTTCAGTGCCAGGATATCCCAGGACGGGTTCGGCTCGCCAGGTGCACGTCTTTCTATTTGACGCCCGTAGGCGACCTATGTGTCATGATGAAGACAACACATACGCCCAGCCCCCGTGCCATTGGAATTAACCAATTAAGGTTAAAATCCCCGACCTGGCCGGGAATCGAACCCGGGACCCTCTGAACCGAAGGTCAGTACGCTGATCAATCAGCTGAGTCGGACAATTGGTCGATAATGTGAAGCATCAGTTCCTTCCTTTCCTTGTTTCAAGACTGCAATTACTTGTTTTAACAACTTAGGTAATTTACCAGTTCGTAGAATTTCACTGAAGAAGTTGACTAGCCATTGTTTTGTTCCAGGGCCTATGGCCTTCAGAAACTCAGGATAGATTTCATCCAGACCAGCAGCTTTATTTATCTTTGTCTTGGATAGAGCCTTGTCCAGTTCTTCAGTACTGAAGTCACAGGAATACTCCAGATGTGATGTCAACTGTGATCTTCTCGTTCTTAGTTGCTTCTTAACACTCCTTGCGTGTACCTTGTCCATTTTCGCTCTAGAGATTTGTGTCAGTCTGGAGGCAATGGTGTTTGGGTTCATTGGCAAACTTCTGCATTTCATTGTAGAGTCACTACCAAGTTTTCTTATGAGGTTCCAGGCTTTACGACTAGAGTGTGTGAAGTCCATCTCTGCTGTAGTTCTGTCCCACTTCTCTCTCCTAGATTTATTTAGAGCCCTTAGTAACTCATTGGCTGTTGCTTTATTAGGAGAGTTCTGATATTCGGTGTAGAGCTGATTACATTCTTCTGACCATCCTGGTATATACGTCTTACGAAATCCCCGGGAATGAACTTTCTAGCATTAGCTTTTGTGGCGTTCACAAATCTATTGTAATTTTCAGGAACTGGTGGTATCCACTGTACAGTGTTATCAAGCCCTTCTGCAAATTTATCCCACTTTGCTAGTCGAAAATTCTGAGGTTGTGGTACTGAAGACAAAAGAGGGATCTCAGTGCCATAGTAAATAATAACTGGTCTGTGTTGACTGTGAGGAAAGGAACTGATGACCTTTCGTTGTACCATGTGTTGATTCTCAGGAGTTGACTGTGACACTATGCACAGGTCAGGAGAATAATCCTTTAGCCACCTGCCAGAATGAAATGTGCCAGGATGTTTAGCATTGTAGACGAGTTGTAGGGAGTTTGCTTCAATCCAGTTATTTAGGTTGGACCCATTGTCATCTTCAAATTCGTATCCCCATCTTGGGCTGTGACTATTGAAATCTCCGACGTACAAAACAGGGTGATCAAAAACTTTTAATGAACTGCTGGAACAACTGACTCCTGGTGGTTTATAGATATTCACAACAGTAATGCCTGAGATTTCCACTGCCAGGACAGAGATATCTGTTGAGTTGTCTTCATGAACAACTTTAAAATCAGTAAACCGGGATCTGATGTAAGTTGCGATTCCATAACGTTCATCATTGATTGCCCCAGCGAGATTGTAACCATCTATTTTTCCTCTTCTGTAGAGATCTTCACTGTCACTGGTATGTGTTTCCTGTAGTGCTATCAAACCCACGTTGTTCTCCAGCATAAGGCGAGACAGATACTGACCCTTTGGTGGTGATACGGATTTGATATTTAAGTGACAAATGCGGAGATTGTTACCAAGTTTGATCGACATGTGTCCTGGTTGGTCCTCGTCCCAGGAGCAGACATGGACTCTGACCACAACTTGTTGGTCATGAAATGCCATCTGAATTTGAAGAAATTGAAGAAAGGAAGGAATGCAAGGAGATGGGATCTAGACAAGTTGAAAGAAAAGAGTACGAGGGATTGTTTCAAGGAACATGTCGCACAAGGGCTAAATAGAAAGAGTGAAGGAAACACAATAGAGGAAGATGGACAGTCGTGAAGAATATGGTCAGTAGGGCTGCTGAAGAGATGTTAGGAAAGAAGAAAAGATTAACCAAGAATCAGTGGATAACTCAGGAGATACTAGACCTGATTGATGAATGACGAAAATACAAGAATGCAAGAAATGAAGAAGGCAGAAAAGAATACAGGCAATTAAAGAATGAAGTGCATAGAAAGTGTAAGATAGGTAAGGAAGAATGGCTGAAGGAGAAGTGCAAGGATGTTGAAGGTTGTATGGTGCTAGGAAAGGTAGATGCTGCATACAGGATAATCAAGGAAACCTTTGGAGAAAGGAAAGCTAGGTGTATGAATATTCAGAGCTCAGATGGAAAGCCACTTTTAAGAAAAAAAGACAAAGAAAGATGGCAGGAACATATCCAACAGTTGTATCAAGGTAAAGAATTAGATGATAGGGCTCTGGAACAATAAGAGACTCTTGATGCTGATGAAATAGGAGACCCAATTTTGAGATCAAAGTTTGACAGAGCTTTGAGATGTAAATAGGGGCAAAGCACCTGGAATTGATGACTTTCCCTCTGAATTATTGATTGCCTTAAGAGAAACCAGCATGGCAAGGTTATTCCATCTAGTGTATAAGATGTAGTGCCATCCAATTTTCGGCAGAATGTTGTTATACCTATTCCCAAGAGAGCCGGTGCCAACAAGTGTGAAAACTACCGCACCATTAGTTTAGTATCTTGTGTCTGCAAAATTTTAACGCACATTATTTCCAGAAGAATGGAAAGACAAGTTGAAGCTGAGTTGGGAAAACATAAATTAGGCTTCAGAAGAAATTTAGGAAGACGTGAAGCAATCCTGACTTCACGTCTGATCATCATCCAGTTTCCCGGATGTGGTTTACGATCGCTCTCCATTTTAGTTTATTCATGTACCACTGCTCCTTCAAGACTTCATCCCAGTTGATTCCTTTGGATGTGATATCTTCCTTCACTTGGTCGAGCCATCTCCTCCTAGGTCTTCCAACAGGTCTGTTTCCAGTAATCTCAGTATGCAACCATTGTTTTGCAATTCTTCTTTCTGTTATACATTTGACGTGACCAAACATGCCCTAGTTATGGTCTCCTTCAGGGACTGATTTAATCCTGCTTGTTCTCTAATCTTTTCTTTGTCTTTCCCAGTCTTTTGAAGCATGCTTCTTAGAAACTTCATTTCTGAAGCCTGAAGTCATCTTTTTTGGTAGTGCATGTTTCCAACCCAGGGACAAAGTAAGTTATGTTTGAAACAGAGTTTGTTTTGATATTAGTGGCAGAGCAGATATCAAACTTGCTGATAAAACTGACTGGATTTCTGAATACGGTTATTTAATTCAAGCTGTATTCTCTTGGCTTACTGTTTTCCTCTTTACTTCTCTGTCTACAGACATTGCAGCACTTACTTTCAGTGCATATTTTATCAGATGATCATTCCAGATGTTCAGCCTTTCCTGAACTTCCATCTTGCTATTTCCCCAGAAAACTATATCATCTGCAAAGCAAATGCTTTAAGATCCATGTTGGTGTTCTGCTTCACTTCTTTTATGATTTCATCCATGAAATGAAATGTCGTATGGCTTTTAGTGCTGGGATATCCCAGGACGGGTTTGGCTCGCCAGGTGCAGGTCTTTCTATTTGACGCTCGTAGGTGACCTGCGCGTCGTGATGAGGATGAAATGATGACGAAGACAACACATACACCCAGCCCCCGTGCCACTGGAATTAACCAATTAAGGTTAAAATCCCCGACCCGACCGAGAATCAAACCCGGGACCCTCTGAACCGAAGGCCAGTACGCTGCCCGTTCAGCCAACGAGTCGGACATTTCATCCATGATGGTGATGAATAGTAATGGTGAAAAGGCACTGCCTTATTGCACTCCTCTAGACGAATGGAAGCAATCTGAATATCCATTTCCTACTTGAACACAGCTGTAGCAATCATCATAAAGCATTTTTATTCTCGGAATGAGTTCCATAGATACTTTCTCCCTTTTTCCAGTCATCTGGTATTATTTTATCCTGCCATATTGCCCTTATCACCCTGTATAGCCAATGAATTCCTTGAGGGCTAGCAGCTGTAATCATGTCTGCACTTAGTTCATCAAAGCCAGTAGCTCGTTCATTGTGCATACTTTTAAGGGCTGATTCTACGTCACTCCAAGTTGGTGGCGTTTCTTCAGATATATTATCACTTCAGCTTGACTGAATCCAAATACAGTAGAGACAATACGCGACACTTACGGACTTCACCTTACTAAATTGGGAGACAATTCGACGGTGGCGCTCCTAGTGACTTGACCTGACCAAATCGCGCTAAATTCAAATATCGATGGAAATGTATATACGGAAATGGATAAATAAATTACATCTAGAAATAAAGTGTTATTGAGATATTAACTTCGAAGTTGCTAAAGCAATTCTGGATAAATGAATGAAGAATTATTTAAAAGGGTATTATTCAAAGACTAAAATTAGACATATAAACAAGAAGTGAAATGGCTTGATCTTTCATTTATGCATTACTTTTTTAGCTTTAGCATTCCTCCCTGAACTCTTACGGTTGGATTTGTTTTTGTTTTTTTCTCATTTAAAAACATTGTATCATCACATTAAGACACTTGTCAATAAAAATATCGGCACATTCCTTACACACATGATGCAATGAATTAACATTTAATAGCTGGACAATTTTCCTCTTAACATGAAGCCTACTAACAGAAAGATAATCTATAAAATTCCGGCTTTAATCTGAGAAGAGGGATAAAGAAAGAAAAGTATGAAAATGTTGTCGATAGTGATGCTTTAAGGAATATTTATGTACAATTAGAGCAAAAATGTAACATACCCTTGGCTGTATTTTCGAGGATTTCTAAAGTCGCTGGCCTGGAAATGATCTGAACAGATCATATAATTCTTATATAAGTGTAACGTCCCTTCTTTCTTGTTCACCTTATCTAAATTGCTTCTGTGACATTTCAAAACCCACAGATCACACCTACAACAACACATCGGTATTGAAGGTTAACTGCTGCACTATAGAACAAAATATGTGTATTACATTTTTTGCCAGTTAAAACATGGGTCGAGCAGGTCAGAAGATTATGAAGTACTATAAAAATCATTGTCACTGGAAGAATATATATGCAAACACAATATTACTTACATGTTCTTGTCACGAGGGAACCTGAAGAATGACCGCGCATTTTTCTCTACTTCGTAATTACTGCAGCCAAACACAGCACATACCTTTCTCCTCATGTTGAAAGGAGATATCAAGGAATGACACATGCTACTATTTAATTATGTCAACTCACTGAAAACGCATAAAAACACCAAAAACTTCACACAAAAATACACGTGCTCTTATGAGAGAATCAGTACTGTTCAGGTCTATCCGCTAGAGTGAGCTCTAATAGCTGTCCCTCGATATCTTGCTCAGTGTCGCGTATTTGCTGAATCTGTGCATTAGAACTGGAGTCCTTCTTTATACAATTGTATAAATTCTCAAAGTACAACTTCATAATGTCTTATTTCTGGGTCTTCCCTAGTGATGTTACCGTCTGGTTTCTGTAAGGCTGTTATTTGCTCATAATTACCCCTCGTATTTCTAATAACACTATTCAGCAATTTGGAATTAGCTCTACTATCTTCTTGTAATTTATTTGTAAAATCAATCCAAGACTTTTGTTTTTCTTCTGCTACTATTCGTTTCACTCGCAGCCTACAATCTCTGTATGTCTGTTGTAATTCAGTCATTTTTAATTCATCTTTTTCACCTCCTATCTGAATTTCTTTATCTCGAGCCTTCATTTTTCTTCTGAACTGCTCCACCAGGCTGTTTTACTTTATTTTACTACTAGTTTTGGCACATATTTCTACAGGAGTTCCAACGACTCTATTCCACTCTGTCTGCAGGTATTTTGGAGGCTACCTTTTTTGCATACATAATTTTGTTTTCTACTTTTTTCAGTTCCCAGGTTTTAGGTTTTGGTTTTCCTGGGTGTGTTGATTTTAACATTTTTGATGATTGCAAGAACCAGCCTGTGGTCTGTGTCTTGGTACAACCTTAACATCACAAATAGTTTAACCAGCTTTTCCATCAGATATTATGTAATCTATTATGCATTTAAGCAGACCCGGCCAACAGCTGGAAACTGCAGATGATGATGATGATTAAGGATTTGTATTATCTATCCCAACTTGTTATTTTGCGAGATAATTGTTTTTTAAACCAGGTGTTATTTATTTTTAAGCCATTTCTTACACAAAAATCTAGAAGTTGTTCACCTTCCTGGTTCCTGGTACCAAAACCATGTAGGCCCAACACATTTTTCATACCCAAATCTGTCTGTTCCCCACATGTGCATTCAGATCACCCAACACTAATACATTCTTCACTCCTTCAGTAGCTTTCTCCAGGTCAGATCGAAATTGCCCCTTTTCTTCTTCATCACATCCAGACTGTGGGGCATATACCTGTATGACTTAACACTTTATTGAAGGAGAAATCCAGTTTGATGATTCTGTCATTCACATAATTATATCACTTCACTTACAGCATCTAAATCTTCTCTCAATACAAATCCGACACCATTCCTAGCTTTTTTGCTAGGGGCTTTACGTTGCACCGACACAGATAGGTCTTATGGCGACGAAGGGATAGGAAAGGCCTAGGAGTTGGAAGGAAGTGGCCGTGGCCTTAATTAAGGTACAGCCCCAACATTTCCCTGGTGTGAAAATGGGAAACCACAGAAAACCATCTTCAGGGCTGCCGACAGTGGGATTCGAACCCCCTATCTCCCGGATGCGAGCTCACAGCTGTGCGCATTCCTAGCTTTAGTTTTGTTACCCATCCAGTGAAGTTTATATCCTTTTCTCAGTTGTTTTACTCCTGTGCCTGTTCATTTTGTCTCACTTATGCCAAGGATGCAAAGTTCCCTCCTCTCCATCAAATCCACCAGTTCATGTTTAGTGTTCCACACACGGGCCAGTGTGCTCTGGGAGTCGCGTAGGCAGGGTCCCTACCTGTTACGTCTCATCTTAGAGGATCGAATTAAGAAGGACAAGCCCACGTACATGGCGTTCATAGATCTAGAAAAGGCATTCAATAACGCTGATTGGACCAAGTATTTTAGATCCTGAAGCTGACTGGGATGAGATACCAAGAACGAAGAATTATCTACAGTCTGTATAAAAATCAATCAGCAGTGATAAAGAGTCAAGCGCTTTGAAAAAGAAGCAGCAATCCAGAAAGGAGTGAGGCAAGGCTGCAGTTTCCTCCCTACTTTTCAATGTTTACATAGAACAGGCAGTAAAGGAAATCAAAGAGGAATTTGGAAAGGGAATCACAATCCAAGGAGAGGAAACCAAAACCTTGAGATTTGCCAATGATATTGTTATTTTATCTGAGACTGTAGAAGATCTCGAGAAGTTGTTGAATGGTATGGACAAAGTCTTGGGTAAGGAGTACAAGATTAAAATAAATAAGCCCGAAACAAAAGTAATGGAGTGCAGTCGAACAAAGGAAGGTGATGGTGGTAATATTAGATTAGGAAATGAAGTCTTAAAAGAAGTAGATGAATATTGTTACTTGGAGTGTGGCATTGTATGGAAGTGAAAGATGGACGATAACTAGCTCAGAAAGAAGGAGAATAGAAGCTTTTGAAATGTGGTGTTACAGAAGATTGCTGAAGGTGAGATGGATAGATTGAATTACGAATGAAGAGATACTGAATTGAATTGGGGAGAGGAGATCGAATTTTCTAAATTTGACGAGAAGAAGTTGGAATGATAGGACACATCTTAAGACACTCGGGACTTGTTCAGTTGGTTTTTCAAGGAAGTGTAGGTGGTAAGAACGGTAGGGGTAGACCAAGGTATGAATATGACGAGCAGATGTAGGATGCAGCAGTTATGTAGAAATGAAAAGTTTAGCACAGGATAGGGTGGCATGCATCAAACCAGTCTATGGACTGATGACTCAAGCAGCAGCACTCTGTAATGTATTATTTCCTTCATCACCTCCCGGCAGGGTCGGGAATTTTAATCATAATTGGTTAATTTCGCTGGCACTGGGGCTGGGTGTATGTGTCGTCTTCATCATCATTTCATCCTCATCATGATGCGCAGGTCACCTACGGGTGTCAAATCGAAAGACCTGCACCTGGCGAACCGAACATGTCCTCGGACACTCCCGGCACTAAAAGCCATACGCCATTTCATTTCATTTCCTTCATCACCAAAATGTCAGTAAACGCAAGCACTAGTCAAATGGATAATGAATGTGCGGTCTGATAGAATAGCAGTCAATTTCTGTATTACTCTAGTATGTACTTACTGTGCATGTTCTTTATTATGTTATGCTGGGTGAAAACAGACCTCGCTAGAAATGACGCTTGTTGACACGTACTTGTGGAACGGCTATTCGCATACTCTACGACGCGCTGCTCGGCACACAATTCAGGGACAACACTCTCCAGATCTCTCAAAATTTCTCACAAGGAACGGTGCCTGTGCTAGCCTCTAGAAATCTTGAGACCTTGCTTCAGTGCCCAACGCTAGCTGATGGTTGCATCAAAGTTAATTTGTTCAGATACCTGCAGGGTGAGGGTCATGGTCAAGGTCACAGGTACTTTGTGTGACTGCTGAATGCCAATTCACCTGAAGACAAAGATCTTGCACGTCCAGTGGCACTGTATAGCAAGAAATGTTGGCCCGTGACCAAAACTAATGAATATCGACTTCATGCACTGGAAATGCGGGCAGGATCACATCTGAAATGGCACTCTAAAGCAGCAGTGGCAGACCCAAGCAATGATGGCAGGAAGCTCAGGACTGAGTGAAGTGGAGCTTGCACTTTGATGATGATTTAACCACTCAATATATCAATGGAATGGGTTCACCAGCTTAAGGAATCCTTTCAGACATGTAGATACAAAGACAATTTAGAAAACAAATAATAAATATAAGGGTATCATATATGTGTGTGATAAACCTTTGTAATCTTAGATCAACAGTTTTCTGATGGATTAAAATTATTTAATTTTCTCACTTACACATTATTATGCTCTGTTACCATAAATGTACCACCATAAATGTGCCAGGTAAATAGGTAACCATGAAGATTGCATGGCGAGATGCGACACCAATGTTTACCGTACGATACACAAGAGGTGAAGGAAGGGCTAAGGGTAGGTACAGCACATAAACAAAAGCCAGTGTAGGAATATATACTGAGAGATCCTTAGAGGTTAGAATCTGAGGAGTACAAATGACAGATAATACAGGGGAAACTTACAATCAAACAACTTTAAGTTGTTCATTGGAATATTCGTACAAACATGAGAATAAATATTGATCCAACAAGAACAGTGAAATGGGTACTCAATACTTTTTTTTTTTTTTTCTTTTTCGTTATGCCCTACTCAGGAGCACTGTTGAACTTGCTTAGCTGATGTGTTGGCCTTCTTTTCCTCCCAAAATCTCTTCATCCTCTTGCTGAGCTTCTTCCTTCGTTCTTCTGTCCAAGTTATAGTAGCTCTGGTGTTGGGTTTGTCTTCAAAATGGTGATTGTCGATTTTGGTTCTGAATTTACACCTGAGATGTTGATTTCCTGGAAAACTGTTTTAATTTCACGAAGCCAGTTGTTCTTGGTTTTTAATGAAAGGGCCAGGTTGAGAATTCTTTTAGTTAGCCTGTTAGTGTTCATTCTGATAATGTGTCCATATAATTTCAATCATCTTTTCCGAAAGGTGTGAGAAATTTTTTCAGAATGACAATATATCTCCTGGGATGATTTTTTTTTTCTTTTCATATTCCATCTATACACATTGGGCCAAACATTTTTCGTAAAATTTTCCTTTCTTGTTTCTCAATGTCTTTGGTTAAAGATCCACCAGCAATGATTAAGGTTTCTGAGGCATATAATGCTTCAGGTTTGATCACTGTATTATAGTGTCCAAGTTTTGCATTCTGAGATACTGATTTTTTATTATACCTGTTACAAGAGATCCTGTATGCTTTCTGTAATTTGGAAATTCTTTCTTTATTTGCTTCGCAGTTTGAACCAGAGGGCTGAATAATTTCTCCCAAATATTTAAATTCGGAAAAAGTGTTCAAATGAGCCAATTTAGTTATCATAGGTTGTCCATCTAAGTATCGTGAGGCTCCTTCCATGTACTGAGTTTTCTCATACGAAATTTGAAGTCCCATTTTGATGGCAATCTCATGTAGTTTTTCAATGGAATGAATTGCTTCATGCCTATTATTGGAAAGGATTGCTATGTCATCAGCAAAGGCCAGACATTGCACGTGAATTCTGTCTTTACGTAGTCTTCCAAGGGTTGTTCCTTTAGTTTCCCTTTCCCAGGTCCTGATTACTTTCTCAAGTACCAAGTTAAAAAGTAACGGCGATAAACCATCCCGTTGACGGACCCTGGTGTTAACAGGAAGAGGCTCAGATGTTTCGCCTAGGTATGTAACTTTTGAAGTAGTGCCAGTTAACGTTTGTTTGATTAACTCTCTTGTGTTTTTATCCACTTGAAATTCTTCTAGAGTACTGAAAAGTGTTTGGTGGTCTATAGTCATATGCTTTTCTGAAATCTATAAAAGTAATGACTGTTTGTCTGGTTTTGTGCATTTGGAGGATAGTTTTGAGATTAAGGATTTGTTCTGTAAAAGATCTTCCTTTTCAGAAACCTGCCTGGTATTCACCAATTAGATGGTCTGTTTGTTTCTCAAGTCTAGTGAGCAGGGCTTTGGAAAATTTTTTGTAAGCAACTGGTATCAAGCCCCTTTTAAAATACAAGGTATAATAATATAATTAGTGCCAGTCAGTGGCACGAATTTACACTATATAAAACTCAATAACAATGTGAATCAGAATACCTAATGTCAGGATTCACACAATACATGATACTTCAATGACACTGATTTTAGTTTCAAGGTGCTGTGCACCACACGTAGTTAGGCTGTTTACAAAATTTGCTGTGCAAATAAAAGCTTCTAATGTCATAAGCTTTCCATACATGGGGAATAGAAGCTAGCATAAATGAATCTCAGGGTTCATAACCTCCACTTTAGAACTCTGCACATGGACCTGACATTTATATCTGGAAACTTACGCATGCTTAACAGAATTAAAGGGGATGGGTGTTAAAAAAAAAGGAATATGAAGTAGGATAATGGAATAGGATAGGCCCCAACAAACAAAAAGAGAATAATTAGTTCCCTATTAAAGATTCTAGGTCACTTGGTCTTCAAAACAACTAGCCTTAACCTCGAAGTGAACTCTGTATGAAAGATATAGTGACAAGGACCACATGACATGTCAACAGGCTGCCAGAGTTCTGTGAATTTAAGATACAGGAAGTGGGCACGAGTCACAGAACCATAGTTCTAGCAAGAAAACAGTCTGTACTCTGTGTCTCACACCTCAGAATATAACTGATGATATAGCTCTCTCACCTGCAGGAACTGTTCATACAGTTGGGTGAGCTGCAGTATATATGCCGGTGGAGCTTGACGTCATAGAGCGGACTATATGGCAAGCCGTGCAGACAGGAGATACAGAGGGGACTCTGCCCCATGGGAACAGAATGTTGTGAAATATTGCAGCTAAAATAACAGTTCATGTGTACAAAGTCTTGTTCTCTCTTACCTCTGCTGATGTTCTGCCACTTGTTTTCTCTGCATACCTTACAAATGCACTCTAAAAATTATTCCATTCATGTATTTTTTTTTTTTTAATAAGTGCCTTTACATCTCGCACCGACACACAGAGGTCTTACAGCAACAATGGGATAGGAAAGGCCTAGGACTTGGAAGGAAGCGGCCGTGGCCTTAATTAAGGTACAGCCTTCAGCATTTGCCTGGTGTGAAAATGGGAAACCACGGAAAACCATCTTCAGAGCTGCTGACAGTGGGATTCGAACCCGCAAGCTCACAGCCGCATGGCCAACTCGCCCGGGCCATTCATTTTCAACATAACTAACATCTGTCCTTGGTATCAGTTTTTGTAATTCTTTCCTCAACCTCCTTTTCCTTCAATCTCTCTTTCTCATTTTTCTTGTAGTTTTGTGACTTTGCCTACTTTCAACTTCGCTATCACTGCTCTACGGTTCCCCAAAGGCTTCCTCAAACATAGCTGCAACATCCATAAGATCTTTCCAACGTCCTTTTTTCCACTAATATGTAATCAATCAATCAACATTTTCCTTCCTGGTAATCTTATGGCTATTTTTCTTCCTGTACCTCTTGTTTCCTATTATTAGTTGGTTCCTCTCACAGAAGTCCATTCTTGATTGTTGTTGCCATATTCATATGGCCCCAGAATCCCTTCTCTTCCCATGTGTGAATTCACATCTCCCGTTATAATTAATTTAATTCTATGTATTTCTCCACTTCTTCAAGGAATTGTTCTGTGTTCTCTTCTTTACTTTCTGTTTGTGGAGCACATACTTGGAACACACCTTGTGTTCCTGTCTCAAACTGTATCCTTGCTGTGATCATTCTGTCATTGATCTTCTTGACATATTCCAAGTCATCCTTTCTAATGATGTACTGCATCCTGTCCTTCAGTTTTCTTACCCCTCTTCTACTCTATTTTGTTTTACTAAGACTAAGATGGCTGCTTCCTTTTCTTTTAAAAACTCCTCGGTCTTGTCTGCGAGGGTTAGGATTCTGAGTGTCCCAATTTTGATATATTGTGATACTCCAACTTCTCACAGCTCTCCTAGTATCTGAAAAACAGTGCGTCACCTACAGGGAACGCCCTGCATTTTCCTAGGCCGCACCATACTTGCACTCCGAACCTCACTCTCGGCAGCACTGAAGATGATTTTCCGTGGTTTTTCATTTTTACACCAGGCAAATACTGGGGCTGTACCTTAATTAAGACCACGGTCGCTTCCTTCCCACTCCAAGCCCTTTCCTGTCCCATCGTCGCCATAAGACCTATCCATGTTGGTGCAACGTAAAGACTGCTATTATGGTGGGTTCACTACTCCCAAAGACATTTTAAAACTGTTGCCCGTAAAAACTGAGGTGCCTAACCTGAGGACAGATGGGTTGCAGTGTCATTTCCTGCACTGAGAGGACCATCACCCCACCTAAGAGAACTCTTAGGGGGTCAAGTTATTTCTCACCGCCTAACACTTGGTGCAGAGTGGCTGGCTGTAGTGTCTATTCTACTACCGCGGGGACTGGACCAGCCGGATAATTATTGTGATAATTAGCCACTTTGTTGATGATTGTAATTCGTTTCTGGGATTATTATAAGTTTTTCCCCTCCAACAATGGAGAAACGAGGTTCCACTGTAGTATGTTATTTACATTCTTTGATCATTTTCCCCCAGTCCATTTGGAAATTCATATAATACCACACTCAGCACTGGGAGTAGGCAGACTGTAGTTTTACAATATCACATCATCATCCTAGAATCGTGATACAAGATAAAATGAATGAGCTAGATGTGTAATTTTATACAGGTATCAGATGCAAACCTACTTTGATGGACACGGACTACCTACAGACACGCATTTCTGGTTACCGAGCCAGCAGGGTTTGTTGTGTAAGTTTCAAAACCTACCCAACAGATGTCAGGAACTACCTGCACCTTATTTTTACATCATAAACAGTAACTCGCTCCTGGAGTTACCTCACCACGTGTTATTTGTAAACAAGTAAGGCAGCGGCCTGGAGCTCAATTTCTATAGAACCAGCGCCAATGGATAATTCAAGATTTACAGACGGTTGAATTGCTCCAGAAGAACAGTATCTCATACGTAAAGAAGTTCTCCAAACTAAATGTATGTTGAAGAACAAAAAAGATGTAACATCCGTGTCTGCATTTCCATAAAATAACTGAAAAATAAATAGTGTGCGAGGAGACGGTAGGTCTAGATTAATCTAGAAAATCACAATTGAAATAAATAATAACACATTTTCCCGCTTAGCACATCGTAAATTCGAAGTCCCGATTCTCACTGTATTAAATCTATATAAAAATACCTCACTTATCGAGTTACAAATTTTCGTCATTACTGCTCACTATGATCACATTTTTCCCAGCCCTGAAAATGTTATTATTATCCCTTGTGAAAGAAATGTGACTATGGGAAAAGTGAGCCTATTTGTGCTTGTATATCACATTCCATTCAGAAGTTAGAAATTGATTTTGTGTTGAGTGCAGAGTAAAGTTTTGGATTAGGAACATGATCGTGTGAAACTGACCAACGTGTTGCATACTTGTCTTGTGATAGCCTAGTGGATACAGAAAAAGTCGTGAAATTCCTTCCTAATGACGATCAAATTACAATCCGTCAGAAAGTGGACTGGCATCCGCATCTTTAAGTGCACAGAGGTCGTGAATGTTGAACTCGCACCCCCCCGAGTTTCGACTCTTATCATTTAACTTGATGGAAGTTTTTCAAAATGGCGGCCAGTCATTCCTCCTGGACGCACATGGTCAAGTGTAACCTCCAATTCATTGTCTAAGAGTGTGACCAGAAAATAATGTTTAATAAATAAAAGGCTTCTACTAACATTTGTTTTAGACAGAATGGTCTTCGTGAGTATGTTTTTTATAATCCCCAGCAGATCCCCATATTTTTGTTCTCTCATGTTTATTACATCTTTTAATACTGTCCTCTCATCTTTAGAAACATTGCTCAGAATTTAAAAAGAATGGTATTTCTGTATCGGTTGTGTCCACAGTAATAAGGAAATGCAGTTTTTAATTTTCTGTAATTTCTGTCTGTATGCATGTACGCGCATCACAAGAAAATGGCTGAAGGTAAAGTCGGGGAATAAGGAACTACAGTCTACCCTATAAATAATTTTATAACATGGTCTAATATCACAGAGTCGAAACAAAACGATATGTGATTATGTGAAGGCCTACAATATAGAAAGCTGATGAAATTGATCAACAATAATGAAATTGATCAACAATAACAACATTACATTGACTATCGTTTGTTGTGATGTGCTTTGTGTCTTCTGCTGTCACTCATCTCCAATAGCTGGGATTATTGCTGCGTACCGAGTACAACAGTAGCTGGGGAGTTAGATCTCTCTCTTCTGTAGCATGTCACTCCTCTGGTTCAGAAATTTTCCGATACTACTAGAACGTAACACACTGGTTCATCGTGGCATTCCACCTATTCAATCCCTACTCTGAGATGTTGATTGGAATGAGCAGGGCACATGTAATGGAATAATGGCAGAGCATTGTTCACGGCTGTCTGCGGCCTGGTCATTCCACCTCTGGAACTTTCAACTGTTAGATCGGCGCCGTAATACTGTTCGTTAAAAGTAAGAAAACGTGCGCTTTCATCTGATTGAGAATTTTATATAACATTACTTTTAATCGCTACATTCCTACCGACGTCATTGTATTGACCTATGTTGACAGTTGGGAAAACCACAAAGACAGTCTTCCTGAGAATTCTGTAGAAGAGCACGGGTACATCAGCTAGTGGTAGATATAGTTTTCACTGTACCTGCAGATACATGATGTAAAATGCCCTCATAATACCAACAATATAACGGTCCATTATTGGACATTATAAATTTTCCAGCTAACTCATTCTTGGTTGCCTGCGTTTTGCCCTCGTGTGCTAAGTTGGGCTCGTCAGTTGGGACTTAGCACATCTCCCAAGACGCAAGGCTAGTGCATACCGTGGAGGCCACTGCATAGGCTACTTGAAGCCACCAGCAGTGCCAATGCACTATGAGAGCTATGTCTCATTTCCAAAAATTGATGCCTGCCTGGCCATCAGATGATGTAGATGTTGATTCCCATAGGGAACTTAAAATATTTGTCCTGAATGAGTAAATTTATAATACCAACAATATAATGGTCTGTTATTGGACATTATAAATTTTCCAGCTAACTCATTCTTGGTTGCCTGCGTTTCGCCCTCGTTTCCCTATGGGAATCAACATCTACATCAAATGCCCTCATGTCGGAAAAAATCATATCTAGTGTTTTTATATCCCTGTTGGATAGTGTTTATTAATGTATTCAGTAGTAAGTTTTCTCGCTTAACACGTTCATTTTTGTTGTCCCCTGCAGAAATGTGTTAACGAGATTTTACTGTAAACAGATAAATAATACAGTAGTCGGCATAGTATATTCCTGACATCAATACTCCATCATCATAAGGGAATAATACAGTTGTGATGATAGGGATATGTTGGTGGATTAGCGATATTAATGAACACCGATATGTAAGTACAAATAAAGATGTTTATTGCAGTACAGAATATGCTTCATGTCTTTGGAGCGCCGTATGCATCAGGCATTCTCTCTATGGTATATCTGAAACAGAATTTTAAATGATATTGGTTAATTAACCTGTAGTATGTTACATATAAAACAAGAAGATTCTGTACCCCTCATGATAAATGGTGAAGCTCCCAAAATAGTGCAATTATATCAGTCGGAGAACCAAGGAAAATCCAACAAGGCAATACTGCGAAAGATGCAGTAGCATCACACATCTCATAGACATGATGCTGTGAGGCTTTTGGACTTACGCCGTATCAAGAAAATAAGGTGAAATTCTTTAAGTTCGCAGAGCACAGTACCATGTCTATAAGTACGAGCCGTGAAAACATCAATGGCAACATCACACATCTTTTCGCTGAAAGCCAGAAAACTCGGATAAAGACCTGGAGAGGACGTAACAATATGTCCGCATATGGCAGGCGTCCTTTAATGGATTGGAAGGAGGGTATCCAATGTAGCAGTAAATTTATAACATGCTTGTGTATACATCCACTATTTGTACTTGGCTGTGTCTCAAGAAGGGTACGCAATTTCTACGAGCACTGTTAAAAAAAGTTCCATTTTTCTGCCTTTCTTTCGTTTGTGCAACCCAAGGACACATCTCTTTACTTGGAGCCCACATAATTCAACTAATTTAACTTGACTCTGGTTGTAACGCCTTTATGCACGAAAAGTTAGATCCCCGGTAAAAGGGAAATTGTCTGCAATTCTGGGTAGCATGTCATTTAAAGAGGCTTTCAAGGTATCTGGTGTGTGGCATGACAGGGTTTCTAGAGTATCTGTGTACAAAAACATAAAATTATAGCAAAATGTAGACCACTACATGACAGTGCTGCCATAATCTATTAGTTTCGTATTGATATTTGATACAAATATAAGGATAGAAAGCTTCCACCTAATCAATACTTTATTTAGTCTAATTAATGTACAAGACCGGTTTCGACCTTCTTAGAGGTCATCCTTAGCTGGTCATATATTCTAAAGTTAACGTAACATATAATTAAAACAACACTAAATTCAATTCATGATATGAATAAAAGTGTTCTAGTATCAATATTACAGTTTCTTCCTCGTAGCTATAAAACTATCGTCGAGTTAAATGACCTGAACATGAGACTTAAATTCTAATATTCTATACATGGATAAAATATATTTAAAATACAATGTTCTTGAGCTTGTGTACTTGCAGTCCACACAAACTGTAAGGGATTGCACAGGTGAATTCATACGACTTTCTCGTATTTCATACTTATGCTACTAAATTACACTTATATAAGCAACCGTATTATCTACTATTAACATGACTATGAATATAAAACATTGTTGAATCCAGTGATAAAAGTTACGTGATATGATTGTTAGTGTTTACACCTATGTTTAAATGTTCATGAAGTTCATTGTTTGCAAATGTGATATGAAACTTCGTCAATATACATGTGAATAAATCTTAATCTATCAGATACAATATTATTCAGTTTGAAATTGTTACACGGCATTCTATGCCTTTGCTGGCAGGCCCTAGTGTTTACAGTGCCCTATGTCTTCTGGTATGGGCTAGAGCAATTTTGTTACTTTCATAGATCTGTCTCTGTCTTATCCTTGGCTTTGACAGTATGAAAGTGATTGAGGTATGAACAATGCTAGTAATGCCATTCCTTCTGCAGCCAGTCCCTGCTATGAATGGTGTGAAAATGTTGCTCATAGAGTCAGTTGGTGCATGCATTTCAGTGGGCTTGGCAGACTGATATGTAATCACAACTCCTAGCTCGGTGAGAAAAGCAACGGGAAACTACCTCACTCCTCATTTCCCCAGTACACCTCTTCAGTGCTTAGGCCATCTATGACTGCTGATGGTGGAGCTGTTGAGGATCCAACCAGCCTTAGGGCTGTGGACTGAACATACATACATACATACATACATACATGGCATTCATACGATTCACATTAAAGCATATATCTGTACTGGGAAGCGTTATGTAGATACTCAAGTTAAATTTATAAAATATAGTGTGGGTTGTTGATCTTGCAACGTGCTTTCCTGAGTTTTGTGCTGACTATTTTTGTTAAAAATATTGTAACATGTTGTCATGTTCCATTTTTGTGACACACTGTGCGGCATTTAATTAGAGTAAAAGCTCCCTCTTCACAGTAATGTTGTTGGACATTCTCCCGTCATTCATTAATCTTTCTAACACTAACTTCGACAATGAGGAAATATCAGATCAAAAGTTAGATGTATGGCTTTTCGGCATTTGCTCTATTAACCAGCGTTTCGTCTTAGGTCTGACACTAGACTCATCAGAGTGGGATGTGTCAGACCCTACCCACTGACGCTGGGGAGTATGCAGGTGAACTTATCAGAAGCCTATTTAAGATGCACAGTCTGATAACTGCACACAGGAGATAAAACTCCACAATGGAATTAATGCCCACCTAGCAATTCCAAATGGAAATTCTAAGTTCCCATGGAGGGAATTAGATATTTTTCCACCAATAAAGCATATAAAAAATCAGATCAAAAGTTAGATGTATGGCTTTTCGGCGTTTGCTCTATTAACCAGCGTTTCTAACTTTTGGTCTGATTTTTTATATGCTCTATTGGTGGAAAGATATCTAATTCCCTTCATGGGAACTTAGAATTTCCATTCAATGAAGAAATAGCTATACTGTCTATAGGCCCTAAACGCTATAATACATCTAACGTTGCGAAGAAGTTAGTAATAGAAACAGAAGCAATTATCAATAAAATGCCTCAGGATACACATGATGAACTTAGACAAGAAGCTAAAAAACAACTAAATTGCATTTTCAATTCCCCTGTGTATACCTTAACTCCATCACAACTTAAAAATAAAATCAAAAACACAAAGACCATATTTACCAAGGCAGATAAAGGCAATGCTATTGTTATCGTGAACCAAGCAGGTTACATCACCAAAACAAAAAATTTGTTTACAGATAGTGACTTCACAGTCATCGAAAAAGATCCCACCGAATCCATCCAAAGACAACTCAAACAGACACTTAAAAATACATCCTTCTTGTTAACTGACAGTGAAAAAAGCAAACTCGTCAACATGAACCCAGGACTACCCACTGTCAAAGCACAACGCAAAATTCATAAAACCGGAGTTCCTATACGGCCTATCGTAAATTTTAGACCTAACCCCTTGCACAAAACAGCTCAATTCATTCAACAATTTCTTAAAAAACACTTCACTTTTCAATCAAACAAATCCATCAAGAACACACTCGACCTAATTAAACAATTAAAAAAGTTTAAACTTCAACCATACCCTTCACTACATTCTTTTGACATTACTAATATGTACACAAGTATTAAACTGGAGAAAGTTCTACCTATCATCCTAAAAAATGTACGTACGCACAGTCACTTAGTCAATTAGAAATAGATGACTTCATGTCCATCTTGAAGCTTTTAATTAATAATAATTATTTCACATTTGACAAGTTAATCTATAACACCAGCAGCTGGCATCCTAGCCGAAATATATATGGATTTCTTAGAAAATACAAAAATAGAAAAAGATGGTAAATTTGATAACATATATTTTTGGTCCAGATATGTGGATACTACTTTAGCACTGCTTAATAACATTAACACAGAATCAGAAGTTAACGCCATCAACTTTTTAGACCTAACTATCACTAGACTCCCGTTTTCTTTTAAATACAAAATTTACAGAAAGCCTACACACACACAGAATTCCGTACACTCCGCCAACAAGTCTAGTACACCGTGCCTTTAATATATCTATGTCTAAATCAGACGTAAAGAGTTGAATACTATACGCAATATTGCACTCCACCATAACTTCATAGAACGCTCAATAAATAGATTCAGGCACCGAAGGCAATCCACTTTAAAGAATGAAATAGATAAATCCAAAACTTTTCTCATCATTCACCTTTAATCCCAACAGTTACAGTCACAAACATTTTTAAGAAGCATAACACTAACATTTCTTTTAGAACCAATAACAGAAACCTCGACATATTGCACAATTCTAACTCAATGTTTCAAACCCTTTCGACAAGTCAGATGTATATAGATTCCACTGTAAGAACTGTGACAACACAAATATTGGACAGACAGGTAGATCCTTTAAGATCAGATACACCGAAAACGTAAATGCAATTAAATATAGATTTTCTGTAGTAGGGCAACACGTGAATGACTATAAATATCAGTGTCAAGGTATCAACAACGATATAGATATTATCGAAATAATCAATAAGGGCCTAATACTCGATCTAACTGAACAATGTTTCATCCTACTCGATCAATACTATAACCCAAAGTTTAATTTTAATGACCTATCTGAAAAGCCCACAATTCTGTTTGACACACTTATCTCACTTTAACTTACAAAAGGTATACATTTATTATTCAACCTATTCAATACATACAGTACCACGTTATGTGGTTAATTAGACATAAAAGATGTGAATATTATGGACATGTTTCGTCCTTCTTATTGGGCATCACCAGCATAATCTTAACTAATCTTAAAACAACTACTTTTAAAAAGACGATAACATTTATGGTTTATAAGAATTGAGCTAAGATTTGTTATGATATTAAAATTTATGAAACAGTGGTTAAAAAAATGTGATATTGGGAAGTACAAGTACATGTTGAAATTATTGTAGACTAATTTAAAATCTTGTCTAAAAAATTATTTGTATCGATATAAAGTTCTAAAAACGGCGAACTGAAATGGATCCTCTTTGTTGTGAAAGTCAGCATATATTTGCTGCGGTAGCTGCTAAAACATAGGTCAGAGGGTGAATTTTGTTTATATTATACGTCCCAACATTAAAAGATAGGTTAAGAAAAAGCGAATGTTATGTATCTTCAGTAAGTTGATTGGTTTAAGATAATCTCTGATATAACCGTTGCAAAAGTGTACTGGTTGGAGCTGCTATGAGGAGACTATATCAGTATTTGAAGGTTATACTTGATTTTCACATAAAAGTGTAGTCTTCTATAAGATGTAGGAACCTCGATGAATAGAATGTCATTGGTCTAAAACCAACGCTGCTAACACAACAAGACAGATATACATATGGCGTTTGATTTAATGACACTCTATTCATCGAGGTTCCTACATCTTTTTTTTTTTTTTTTTTTTTTGCTAGGGGCTTTACGTCGCACCGACACAGATAGGTCTTATGGCGACGATGGGATAGGAAAGGCCTAGGAGTTGGAAGGAAGCGGCCGTGGCCTTAATTAAGGTACAGCCCCAGCATTTGCCTGGTGTGAAAATGGGAAACCACGGAAAACCATTTTCAGGGCTGCCGATAGTGGGATTCGAACCTACTATCTCCCGGATGCAAGCTCACAGCCGCGCGCCTCTACGCGCACGGCCAACTCGCCCGGTTCCTACATCTTATAGAAGACTACACTTTTATGTGAGAATCAAGTATAACCTTCAAATACTGATATAATCCCAAAATTAAATAATTTTACACTCAGTTAATTTTGCAGTTCAAAAGGTCCAATTCTCAAATAAACATCAGTTACACCATTATTTAAATTACAAAATTTTACACAATAAAAAGTTAATTTTGTAGAGTTCCAGAAGGGTCTTCAATTTAAAGTCTGTTACTGTTTGTGTTTTCCTAACATATAATTAAATAACACCAGATATCTTATACACATAATTTCTTCAAGTTACATAAATAATTTTCCTCTTCAACAGTCCAAAACGATGAAACCCTAAAAACAATATATGGAGAGTTCACACTTCCAAAATTAAATAAAACGGTACTCATCTTCAAAATACAATGAAAAGCAGCTGTCTGAACACCGGTCACATCACTTTCTGAAACAGCCCAGCACTGTAGTTTGCTTCCACTTGCCCAGATGTCTCACGGAAATAAGTTTCCGCTCAATTTGGTTGAGACTATTGATGATGTCTTCATCAACGTTAAAGGAGGAGAAGTGTCGATGGAAAATATCCAGTCCCTCCTCTTCAGTACTTTGTCTTTTTGCATCGTCACAAAGGTCTCCAACACCCATCTGTGGTGCTGAGGTTAGGATATCATCATCACAAAGTAAGAAATTATTCTAATGTTGTGGCACTCTAGTCCTCTGATACAACCCCCCCCCCCCAATCTTCCCCAAAGTCATCAGTAGCATCATCTTCATTAAAAAGGTCTGAAATGGCAGCAAAAATTGCATGGCTAAAGCAGTTTTGAATAGGGCCTTCCCATATTTCCCTTTCACAGAATGAATAATGCCAAGGTCCAAAGGCTGCAGGTGACTGGTGCAGTTAGGAGGAAAGAAAACCACTTTGATAAACATGTATCTGAAGGATGAGCAGGACATCTATCACCAGCACTAATTCCTTCCTACCAATCCCATCTTAGCATCCAAACTTCGTAAAAATTTTAGAAATATCTCCGATGTCATGCACGCATTTTTGTTTACATGGGAGTGCACGGGTATTCTTGAATCATCCTGGATTCTTAAATTTTCCAATTATTAGTGGGGTAATTTTTCACTTCCGTCGCTGTTAACACACAACAACGCTGTCAGTCTTTCTTTACTTCTTTTTTGCTTCGTGGCATTTTTCTCCACGTACAGCATATGTCTTGGACAGGAGCAAATTGTAAAACACTTCCATTTCATCAGCGTTAAAAATATCCTTAGCATCATATCCTTCAAGAAGTTGAGGCAACGTATACTATTTCCAGTTCGCAACCGTATTGTCGTTAACTTTCGCACTCTCGCCGTACATGGTTTGGAGCGAAACATTGTGCAGTTTTTTAAAACGATCAAACCAGCCGTTAGAAGCACTGAAATCAACCAAACCCAGCTTAAGTGCGAGTTCTCGAGCTTTTTGTTTCAGAATGTTCCCGTCAATTGGCACGTTCTCGCTCCTTTTTCCCTCGAACCATTTCACTAAAATGTTTTCCAGTTACTCGCATGGCGAAGAGCGAATATTCTTCCATATTTTTGCCCCAGAACCGCACTCCACTTCCGCGGTCAGAATAGCTTCCTTCTGTTTCATGATGCCAAACAGCATCGAGGGTGCCAAGTCATATTTGTTTGCCGTCTGCGACAAAGGTACTTGGCTATCCCTTTCAACATCACAAATGATGTCTATCTTTTGTTGAAGAGTCAGCTTCTTACGTTTAAGAGCTATAATAAACGTAGTCCGCCGTAACTAGCAATACAGCTCTTATCACAGACACAGATGTAACTCATAGCACAACTTGCAACACAGGAACAAAAAACAGTGAATGAAGCTACAGATATTCTTCAGTATGCGAGATCTGTGTGAATCCTAAGTAATGAGTGGTGCTGCAAGGTGGAAATGGCTAACCGGTGTAACAGCGCTGCACCATAGGTTAAAGCAGCTGACCTCACTGGAGACATAACCACTGAACTATAATTAATGACGATTCTCCTTTTTCAGATAATCAATGGAAATGATATTTCATTTCATTATGGGATTATTTATACATTTTTTAAATTTATGATTATTATTAATTCCCATTATTATGGATGCTGTAAAACATGATGGTAGAAATCTTGCAGGCTTGATGTACGATATGAAATTAATCATTTTTATGGATATTTGAAGGTCAACTAGCGACCCATCCCAACTAAAACTGTCCTAACTCCTGAATCATTCATGCAAATTATGTACTTTATTAAAGATTATTTTAATCCTTAATGAGTCCTAGAGAAAGTTAAACACTTTATTTGGATGTAAAATTAGGGAAAAATCTTGAATTTATTCACTTATGTGAAAAGTCATTTTCTTACCACTGACTACGAACTAAAATCGCTCTAAAGGGCAAATGGTTGGAGATAAATATATGCCCTCACGGATTTTTTTTGTAGAGCTTGAACAGCTCTACATTTCATACATTTACACTTGGGGTCTATCGATGATGGTTCAGGCAGCGTAAAGCCATGGAATGCACAACTTTCTACTTGTTCCATAATTTTTTCTAGAATATTTTTTCATTTCGTTCAATATCTATAGCAATTTTCAGTTTCTAATTGCTTTTAATCTTCTGAAATATACCTTTCACTGTAAGTCACGTGAAGTTTGCAAGAGACTTTCCGCCTAAATGTTTATATCCCGTGAAGTTACTTGTCTCTCCCTTCATGTACGTGTACGTCAGTTACGTCTCTAGGCCATACAGCTAGCCTCGCCGGAAACTGCACTTCGCTCCCATACAGCCGTCATTCCAGTACTACCTACAGTTCAATGAACTTAACTAACCAACAGCATCGAGCAATACGGTGAATGCGGCTTACCGGTAACAGTGATTTCCAGAGAACGTGCCAATTTATCACGCTTCCACACATCGTTAAAGGAACACTTTCATTTAGCGCATTTACTTTGAACTGAGATTACGTGAAAACAGAAGTTAATCAACATTTAAAGCAAGTTTAGAAAAAGTACCTTATCGCAATTTTTCATTACAACGGAACGTACGATCGTAATTTTATATGAAATATATTGCTTAAAAGCGGACTTTTCCTTATGTCGGGGTTCGTTGCAAGGGGGTTTAAATAACATTGTGCTTATGGCGATTAGGCTGGTCCTTACGAAAATCTTTGTTAAAAGCGGAAATTTCTTAAAAAGGGCACGTTAAAACGGGGTTCTACACTACTTAAGAATTACATTTCCTAGACTAATGTTTTAGTATTTCTGTTTCATTCTTAGAAGCTTCATTCACTGTCAATTGTAAATCACATGGTATTCGTAAGGAAAAATCAATTATTCATTAACAAGGATAGCTGCACACTAGTTAATGATCAAGAATTCTCACAAGAAAAGACAAGCTCTTCACAAACAGACGAGGTCAGTGTTTATATCCTGACAGTATACAGTAGAGTTTCGCTCAATCGACCTTCGCTTATCCGACACTGGTAGACTTAATTTGAACTTTTGGTGTAGACTAAATTCTGGGACACCTGGTGTGGAGGGTGCGACTGTGGGACAAGCACTGGCAGTCATGCGGTAGGATTGTTCAGCATAGTATTGGTTGAGCATGGATGTTAATTTTCATATCCTCTGCAAGTATGGCGAGTAAACGGAAGAAAGTGATTGTTTCTATGGAAGACAAGTGGATGCGTTAAAGGGACTGGACAAAGGGGAAACTCTTCAAAAAGTGGCTTCAGATTATGGTTTTAGACATGTTACAGTGGGAGACTGGAAACATAAGAGGGAAGAAACTGTAAAGTGGTGTCTACCAGACCAACAAGTGAGAGTACGAAAAAGTAAGTGAAGTACTATTTCTTTGGTTCACTCAAAACCGGGAAAAGGGACTTCCAATATGAGGCCATTTTCTGCAAGAAAAGGTGGTGTATTTCTAGGAGTTTAATGAAGGGGACCCTAATTTTACTGCCAGTACTGGGTGGCTTGATCGGTGGGAAAAAAACGGTACGGCATTAGGCATTTTAATATCTGAGGAGAAAAACTGTCAGCTAAATATGATGTCATGAAATTTAAAAAGGAATTTCAAGAAATAATTCTTGCTTTAGGATTAACTGGTAATCAGATTTTTAACTGTGATGATACTGAGCTAAGTTTCAAGATGCTGCCATCAAAAGCTCTCGCAACCTGCACCTGGCTAAAATTGTAGTAAGGAAGGAGTTACTGTTCTTGCCTGTAGTAATGTTACTCAGAACTTAAAAGCAAAATTCCGTATGATTGGTAAAGCAAAGCAGCCTACGACATATAAAAACATTTCTGTTAATGCTCTTCCAGTCCATTACATGAATTAGAAGGCTGCCCGGATGTCTGCTGACATCTTTAAAAACTGGTTTCTTACAAAGTTTGTTCCAGATGTAGAAAAATGTTTAACTTCAATAAGTCTCCCCAGAAAAGCCCTTCTACTAGACAATGCTCCATCACACCCAAATGAACAGCAAATTAGAAGTGCTGACATCAAGGTCATGTTCCGCCCTCCTAATGTGACGTCATTATGCCAGCCAATGGACCAAGGTGTGCTGGAAACATGAAGAGGAAATATCGGTGGAAACTCCTTTCATTCCTGATAGAGGAAATGGACAATCGCAACGACACGATAGAAAAGTCGTAACGAACCAACATGAAAGACATGGCATACTGCATAGCACAGTCTTGGGAAGAAGTTGAAACGACGATATTAGCAACGTCTTGGAACACATCATTGAATGAGGCTGGAACATCGAGAGGAGGTGGTACAAGAAGACGTGGAAAACATTGTTCCCTTACTGAATTGCATTCCAGGCTGTGAGGATACTACGACTCAACATGTAAGTGGTGTGCACAAGATCAGCTGTTTGAACTAACTGATCCTGATATTATTGATTTTTTGAATGCTAACAAAAATGATGATGATGATGATGATGATGATGAAGAATGGGGCACTGCAGAACAAAAGGAGAAAACAATGACTCACAGTGAAGGATTAAGTGCATTGGAAATGGCATTAACCTACGTTGAGCACCACCCGGAAGCAAGCGCAACGGAGGTGTTGGTATTTTGTCGGTGACGGGATCTCGCAGCAAGAAAACTTGAATCACCAGGCAAGCAGATATTGTTGACAAGTTTCCTTTCGTAAGACATTTGGAATGTTTTTGTTCAATACTGCATGTACTGTACAATTTAATTGATAATTCAATAAATAGACTACCTGAAAACATGTCATTGTTTTTCTTTTTGCTACGGGCTTTACGTCGCACCGACACAGATAGATCTTATGGCGATGATGGGATAGGAAAGGCCTAGGAGTTGGAAGGAAGCGGCCGTGGCCTTAAGGTACAGCCCCAGCATTTGCCTGGTGTGATAATGGGAAACCACGGAAAACCATATTCAGGGCTGCCGACAGTGGGATTCGAACCCACGATCTCCCGGATGCAAGCTCACAGCTGCACACTTCTACGCGCACGGCCAACTCGCCCGGTGTCATTGTTTTAGTAATACAGTATAACCTTCCTGTTGTCCGCCTCCGCTGTGTAACGGTTAGTGTTATTAGCTGCCGTCCTTGGGGGGCTGGGTTCGATTCCTGGTACTGCCAGAAATTTAAGAATGGCAGGAGGGCTGTTGTGTGGTTGAAATGGCACATGCAGCTCACCTCCAATGGGGGTGTGCCTGAAAAGAGCTGCACTACCTCGGGATGAGGACGCGAGTTTATTTTACTTTACCTTCCTGTTTTGGTTCATTTTCAAGGTTATTCTATATTATCCAACATTTTCAGTGATCCGACATACTGCAGGCCCCATTTAGGTCGGATAATCAAGACTCTACTCTATACAAGCACTTTAACAGCAAAATACCTCAGAAGACAGTACTGCATTCACAAATCAAATTTTTATTTTTCATTAGTCATAAGTTGGTTTCCCTATTTCACAGGCTACTACATAGCCGACTGCTTCCATTAACAGTTCCATAACAGGAGGTGTTCATGTTTACCAATAGTTTAATTGAAAGCAGCGCAATCTATGTTCAAAATGAGTAGTTACTTTATATCAAAGAAAATGATCACTAAGAAATGTGAAAATGTGAATATCCACAAGCTTAAATGGAAGCAGATTCCAATAATGACTGACACAAACGTTGAACACTTCTGCCTGTGAGGGTATAAAGTGTGAAAATTGAAATATTAGCATCTTCATTGCAAGGATCGACAAAAGAATACATACAGTTAACATTCATCTGAGAGTTAATTTCAATGCAAAACATAGAAAGTAATGTATTCAAACAAACACAATCTAAATCAGGAATATATGAACTCAAATGCCACCTACTATGTTCGCAGGTTGCTGAGTGTCTGTGTATTCTTTGTACCCAGTGTGAAAATTTTGTTTTGGCTAACAATAATGACTTAAGGCAAAGCCGAAAAATTAAAAAAAAGGGCAGAACTGCATTACGTGTTTATGAGTATCAAATGAAAGTAAAAGAAACAAGGATTCGCACAGAAAAATAAAATAATCTCCAAAAGAGCCCAACAGTAAAAAGAAAAGGATATTGCTGGGTCGCATAAAGCCAAGACACAAATGGGATGTAAGGCTGGGTCAGTAAAATAGATCATTAATCCAGAGTAAAATAAAAACCAAAGGTGAAATAAATCTTTCTCCTTCATTTGTAACAAAATACGATCTATTCCACTCAACCACATGGCAAACATACAAAAATCAGGCATCTTACAAATTCAAAATGCCATATAGAAATGCATCAAAAGGCAAAGTCACAGAGATAATACCGTAGATTGGCCCAAATTACCAGACTAGATTTGTACAAAATCATGTCCTTCATAACCACCAGAATGCCCCAAAAAACCAGCTTAGATGACAAATGCCGCGTAGGCAGTTACAAAGCCGGTTTAGAGACCTTAAGACGGGCTAAGCATAATACATTGATGAAATCCCCGACAAGAGATCCAAAATTCCAAGCACTTATAAACGGAGATGTCAATCACACCAACAATATTGGAATAGAATGAATCATGCCACAACACAAAAATGATGCATACAAATATGGTGGGAATTAAGGTAAGAAACGCACACACAATGTGGCAAGACGTCGAAAATAGGCCAAAAAAAAAAAAGGAAAGGGTGAAATAATATGGCAATACCTTCAAAGCATAATGTTCAGTCGGACAGTAACCAAACAGCGACCGATAACTCAGGGTAAAAAAGGCACAGAATTAATCGAGATAAAGTGGACATAGAGTCGCAAACTTACCAAGTAGCCTAAAGATAAAGAATTATAGATTCTGTGTGAATCTCCAGCGTATCATCATTTGAATCTATTATAAATATCATGATGTAATAAGAAGGCCTGCATTATGTTTCTGGGCTCCACTTTTGCTTTACTCCGAAGTTCAAAAAGAAAATCAAGAGACTTAAAATCAAGGAGGTAGAAATGCCAAAGGAAAGATAGAGGACACTATTCCCATCTTGTGACAGTATGATTAACTATCAAGGACAGAAAAAAAGCAAAGATTTCGTACATACATACATTATCATTATAGACTGTTATGCCTTTCAGCATTCAGTCTGCAAGCCTCTGTTAATTTACTAAACGTCGCCACAATCCTCGATTTGCAACTAGTGTTGTGGCCTCATTTAGTTCTATACCTCTTATCTTTAAATCGTTAGAAACCGAGTCTAACCATCGTCGTCATGGTCTACCTCTACTTCTCTTGCCATCCATAACAGAGTCCATTATTCTCCTAGGTGACCTATCCTCCTTCATTCGTCTCACATGGCCCCACCACCGAAGCCGGTTTATGCGTACAGCTTCATCCATCGAGTTCATTCCTAAATTAGCCTTTATCTCCTCATTCCGAGTACCCTCCTGCCATTGTTCTCACCTGTTTGTACCAGCAATCATTCTTGCTACTTTCCTGTCTGTTACTTCTAACTTATCAATAAGCTATCCTGAGTCCACCCAGCTTTCACTCCCATAAAGCAAAGTTGGTCTGAAAACAGACCAATGTAAAGATAGTTTCATCTGGGAGCTGACTTCCTTCGTACAGAATACTGTTGATCGCAACCGCGAGCTCAATGCAATAGCTTTATGACACCTTGATTCAATCTCACTATATAACCATCCTGGGAGAACACACAACCTAAATACTTGAAATTATCGACCTGTTCTTGCTTTGTATCACCAATCTGACATTCAATTCTGTTGAATTTCTTACCTACTGACATCAATTTAGTCTTCGAGAGGCTAATTTTCATACCATACTCATTACACCTATTTTCAAGTTCCAAGATATTAGACTGCAGGCTTTTGGCACAATCTGCCATTAAGACCAAGTCGTCAGCATCAAGGCCCTACACCGCTGGCTGCGCAGTAGCGTGTGACTGGGGAAGACATGTCCATGCGCGTACCGCCATGTTGCGGGCGCTCCTCAGTTTGACACGGAGATCGTATGGAATACGTGCTTTAACTTAAATTTCGCACACATGAAAACAACCACCCTACAAAATTAATGACAGCCTACACCGACTACAGTGTACACACGCAATAAATATACATAGTATGAAGACTATGGTAATATTAAAATATATTTCTCTATAAAAACGGAACAATCTACACAAATCCTTTAGATAGCCCATAGGTGGCGCACCTAAAAAAAAGACAATAAGAAGACTGAAAAATACACTACTACAAAAATACACTAGCAGTACCTCGAAAATTATCACGTCGCTCACTTTAATACTATATAAGGGTCATGTTTGTAACTAATTTGTTCGAACATTGTACGTATCGCAAGAAGGCCAGACTCAAAAGACGAGGATCACGTGACAATCTGTCTCTTGAGAAACCTAGGCTCTACAATTTAGCTTTATTGAAAATAAGAAGACATGTTCCAAAAGCAGTCTGCAACTTAAGTATGATTACATATCGTGAGATAAAAATTGTCTGTCTCTCAGCAGACTGCAGAACACACAAATATTTATAAACTCCTGTACTGATAATAATCTTCAATATCAACAAAAAAGGAAACTTGTAAAATAAAATCTTTATATGAAAGGTAACATAGCTTACGATTCCTCTCTGATAATTCATTAGGCCTACAGCAAATTTTACTCAATTCTCTGAATACATTGTTTAAAAAGTACACGACTGCAGAAATAGCTGCCTCTGTGGATCACGGTAGGGTGTCGGCCTTCGGATCCCAAGATAGCGGGTTCAAACCCGGCAGAGGTAATCGGATTTTTGAAGGGCGGAAAAAAGTCCATTCGACACTCCATGTCGTATGATATTGGCATGTAAAAGATCTCTGGTGACACATTTGGTGTTTACCCGACAAAGTTCATTAAATCTCAGCCATAGACACCCAAGAGAGTTTCGGTTTACTTGGTCTGCCATCTAGTAGGCCTAGAGTAAAACGGAACGTCGAAATTGACGAGCAGACAGCCAGACAGTGTCAAATTGAAATGTCTGCACACGGTAGCCGAGGCCATATTATTATTATTATTATTATTATTATTATTATTATTATTATTATTATCATCATTATTATTACTGCAGAAATCATTCTAAAACAATCAGATACATGTTTTATCATTTTCTGAATATGAAATGCCAGCTCTGTGGTGTAGGGATAGCGTGTTTTCTTCTTACCCGGAGGCCCCGGGTTCAATCCCCGGCCAGGTCAGAGATTTTTACCTGGATCTGAGTGCTGGTCCAAGGTCCGCTCAGCCTACGTGATTACAATTACGGAGATATCTGACAGTGAGATAACGGCCGAAAGGATTCGCCGTGCTGACCACATGACACCTCGTAATCTGCAGGCCTTCAGGCTGAGCAGCGGTCCCTTGGTAGGCCATGGCCTTTCGGGCCTTTTGTGCCATGGGATTTGGTTTGGATATGAAATAACGTAACTGAATGAGCAGAAGTTAAGTTACTGTATCATTATTGTGTAATTTGGATTTAGGTAAATACTGCCTGACATTTGTTACACTAGTGCTAGTCTTCTGTTGTGTATTTCTTAAAATGAAATGAATGTCTAGGGTTAGTTTGAATTTCTCTGCGTGGTTTAGGGTTAAGTTTTATTTTTACCAATTTGCTTAACGTCGCACCGACACAGATAGGTCTTATGACGACGATGGGATAGGAAAGGCTTAGGAATGAGAAGGAACAGCCCGTGGCCTTAATTAAAGTCAGCCCCAGAATTTGCCTGGTGTGAAAATTGGAAACCACGGAAAACCATCTTCAGGGCTGCCGACAGTGGGGTTTGAACCCACTATATCCCGGATGCAAGCTCACAGCTGCGCGGTACTAACCTCACGGCCAACTTGCCCGGTTAGGCTTAAGTAAGAATGGTATCATTTAAGATGTAAAACCCTAGTCATAATATTATCTTCTTGAATATTACTGCTTTTACAAACTCATTCTGAATTAACATTACCTAAGCACATAAAAATTGAAAGTGCGTTCTAATTTTTCTCTAATATGAGCACCATGATTTACACCAGAATGAAAATAGGTGAAACTGAAAGTAAAGCACTTGCAAACAAAAAGATTAATATCATAGTGAACAGTTATTTTGATTAGCGTTTTGTACTGCAGACTTGGATTGACAAGACTGTAATGAGCTTTATTTAGACTTTATATTGTCAGATCTTTCTGGAATAGCGTATTAACAATTGTATTCCTTTATTATAAAGCAAATGGGAAAAATTGGAGAAATGAAGACATACGATACTAATAAATCATTTTTCAGATAACTGATAATTTGAAGCAATACCAGTACCTTACCTAATATTAAAAGGTTTTATCAAGTTGTTTCAATCATATCTTACGGATTCTAGGCCCAGGTTTATCAAATTTGTAATACCGCAACATAGTTTATGTGAAAAATATGTAGCCTTTTTCAGAACAGCTGTTATTATCTCCGATGACTTGGAAAAAGGCAAACAAAAAAGAAGAAGCCTAAATATTCTAAATGTCATGTCCATGCATTCTCTGAATCGATCACCCTATAACCTGCTTAGTTCTCGATTATGGTAAATTAAAGTTATTTTATAACAGTTCTATTTCTACTCACATGTGAAAAGAAATACCAGATCCCTTCCGATAGCAACCTGTACAAATGAAGGTTGCACACAAATTCACCCCCGTGAATATCTTTCCATTCTACAGGTAAGGCCTAACTTCAGGCCTAATATTGCCGAAACTACTGTAAAATATCAGCTCCCACATTCTTTGAAAATATTTGAAAATATATTAACACTCCGTCACATATAATACTAAAACAAATCTACTAACAGGCATGATTCAAATGAAATCGAAAACATGCAAGGGTCTGTAAACATTACAACGTGCTAGTCATGCATTCGAAGCTGAAGCGCCCGCAACATGGCGATGCGCGAAAGTATTCAATATTCCGCATAGCATCAGCGCACTCTGTGAGTCTAGATAAATAATATTAAAGTCTTTGGTCAGCATAGGACAGACTGCTTACTACATTTCCACCTAACTGAATCCCTCCCTGCCATTTTATACCTTTCAGCAGATGATCCATGTAGACTACGAACAGCAAAGGTGAAAGATTACAGCCTTGTCTAACCCCTGTAAGTACCCTGAACCAAGAACTCATTTTACCATCAATTCTTACTGAAGCCCAATTGTCAACATAAATGCCTTTTTGATTTTAATAATCTATCTTTAATTCCATAGTCCCCCAATACAGCAAACATCTTTTCCCTTGGTACCCTGTCATATGCTTTCTCTAGATCTACGAAACATAAACACAACTGCCTACTCCTCTCGTAGCATTTTTCAATTACCTGGCGCGTACTGAAAATCTGATCCTGACAGCCTCTCTGTGGTCTGAAACCACACTTGTTTTCATCCAACATCCTCTCAACGAGTGATCGCACCCTTCCTTCCAAGATACCAGTGAATACTTTGCCTGGTATACTAATCAATGAGATACCTCGATAGTTGTTGCAATACTTCCTGTTCCCTTGCTTATAGATAGGTGCAATTACTGCTTTTGTCCAATCTGAAGGTACCTTACCAACACTCCATGCTAATCTTACTACTCTATGAAGCCATTTCATCCCTGCCTTCCCACTATACTTCACTATTTCAGGTCTAATTTCATCTATTCCTGCTGCTTTATGAAAATGGAGTTTATTTACCATCCTTTCCACTTCCTCAAGCGGAATTTCACCAACATCATTTTCCTCCTCCCCATGAGCTTGGCTGTTTGCAACACCACCAGGATGATTTCCTTTTACATTGAGAACATGTTCAAAATATTCCCTCCACCTCTCCAGTGATTCCCTGGGATCTATTATGAGTTCACCTGAATTACTCAAAACACTGTTCATTTCCTTTTTCCCTCCCTTCCTAAGATTATTACCGTCCAGAAAGGTTTCCCTGCTGCCTTACCTAGCCTTTCCAGGTTATTACCAAAATCTTCCCACGACCTTTTGGATTCAACAACGATTTGTTTCGCTCTGTTTCTTTCATCTATGTACAAATCCCAGTCTACCTCGGCCCTTGTTTGGAGCCATTTCTGATAAGCCTTCTTTTTACGTTTACAAGCTGCTCTCACTTCATCATTCCACCAAGATGTTCACCTTTTCCCATCTTTACACACAGTTGTTCCTAGGCATTCCCTTGCTGTTTCTACTACAGCATCCCCATATGCCACCCATTCACTTTCTATATTCTGAACCTGCTTACTGTCTACTGTTCGAAACTTCTCATTAATCATATCCATGTACTTCTAATTTCCTCGTCCCGGAGATTTTCTACCCTTATTCGTTTGCAGACAGATTTCACTTTCTCTACCTTAGGCCTAGAAGTACTTAGTTCACTACAGATCAGATACGGGTCTGTATCATAGAAAAATTCCCGGAAAACTCGTACATTCCTAACAGATTTCCTAAATTCAAAGTCGGTTAAGATACATTCTATTACTGATCTGGTACCCCTAGCCTCCCATGTGTAGCGGTGAATAGACTTATGCTTGAAGAATGTATTCGTAACTGCTAAACCCATACTAGCACAGAAGTCCAGCAAACGCTTCCCATTCCCAATAGCTTCCATATCTTCCCCACATTTACCAATCACCCTTTCGTATCCTTCAGTTCTTTTCCCAACTCTCGCATTGAAATCGCCCATTAGCACTATTATATCCTTGCTGTTGACCCTGACCACGATGTCACTCAATGTTTCATAAAACTTGTCAACTTCATCCTCATCTGCACCCTCACATGGTGAATACACGGAGACTATTCTAGACCTGATTCCTCGAACTGACAAATCTACCCACATCATTCGCTCATTTACGTGCCTAACAAAAACTATGTTGCGTGCAATGGTATTCCCTTTCTAACACCCGTCAAGCACACTTTGTAATCTCCTATCTCTTCCTCGTTATCTCCCTTTACCCGAATATCACTTACTCCTGGCACATCCAGATGCATCCTCTTAGCTGACTCAACCAGTTCTACTTTCTTTCTTTCATAAGCCCCATTAATATTGATAGCTCCCCATCGAATTCCATTTTGTTCGCCAAGTTGTTTCCAAGGAGTTCCTCGCCTGTCAAATGGGAGTGGGACTCCGTTACTCACATAGATCCGAGGCTTGCTTAAAATGTTCTGAGCTCGGTAAATTCATGAAGCAGGAAGCTACCCTACTTGCCCATAGTCCAAGTGAGGATCTCTCCTCTAACGGGTTATGGACCACCGGTGAATTGCATAGTCCTAGCCGCCTGAGCACATGGAGGGCCATGACTCAGAATATGTCCGAGAAGCCCACTCCCATTCCATAGCAACTGGTATCCCGACCCTCAGGACCACTTATTAGGCCACTCAGCCGTTGCCCATGGTTCACGAACTAGGACGTGACTACAGTAACCCACACCATGAACCAAAAAAGATTTCGTAGTATTAATTAAACATATGTGAAACTGAAAATAAATATAGAGAAGCAGGAGTGTCTTCGTAACTTGAATTCTGGAGATCATAGGTTCGAAATGCACCATCGGGAGCAAAGAAAATTGTGTTCCATAGTTTCCCCAATTTTACACGAGGGAAATACTAGGGCTGTTATTATGGCCACGCTCTTCCTTCTCAGTTCTTGCCTTTTCCTGTCATAGTTGCTGAAAAATCTGAACTAGCGCGACAATTATGCAAAAAGAAAAAACCCACACACAACCTATTTTGTAGTGTTACTTTATGTGTGCTTACTTGGCAGTAAATACACCAACTGGAAAAATTAACGGATCACTTGAATTTTCAAAAGAAAAAGCATGTTAAATTGTAAAACATTTATTACCATTTATCGATAAGACCATTAATAATGTAAATATTCGAGAAATAAATTTTATTTTTATTTTTTTTTGCTAGGGGCTTTACGTCGCGCCGACACAGATAGGTCTTATGGCGACGATGGGATAGGAAAGGCCTAGGAGTTGGAAGGAAGCGGCCGTGGCCTTAATTAAGGTACAGCCCCAGCATATGCCTGGTGTGAAAATGGGAAACCACGGAAAACCATTTTCAGGGCTGCCGATAGTGGGATACGAACCTACTATCTCCCGGATGCAAGCTCACAGAATTAAATTTTAGACCTTCCCCTAAACTACCATTTCACTCGGCGTGAATAAAATTATTTATAGCCTAGATTGCAGTGCATCATTCCCAACTTTACATACTGATTTTCATTAAATTCTCTTCAGCCATTTTCTCATGATGCCTGTACATACATACAGACAGAACTGACGGAAAATTAAAAAGTGCATTTCCTTGTTATTGGGGACACGACAGGTACAGAAATACCATTCTTTTTATATTCTGAACAATGTACAGACAAAACTCGTATTTTATATATATAAGATTTACATTGATAATTTTCATGAAAAACATTCAAGTGATCCCTTAATTTTGCCGATCAATGACTGAATCCCTCCCAGTTGACATAGATGACAACTCTGTGTATAGATGAGGTCAAAGTGATCTATAATGCCACGGAAATTATCCTAAACATAATATCATATATTGGTCGCCAAGAATTGTAGTAAAGTTAACAGTTACCGGACTGTACCTTGTGTCAGTAAAACAAGTCCCTTATATTACTTATTGAAAAGCAAAATTGTATTTTAAAGTGTACCTGCCTGTACATTTCAAATGAACTGCAGCAGGTGGCCCACAGGAGGCTGTTGGACTACCTTTCTTCCTGGAATCGTCTCAACATGATAATACAAATGGTACATAAAAGCAGACCTGGCCAACAACTTGAAACTGCACATGATGGTACATAACCTCTGATTGTGATTCACTCCCAAAATTTGAGGTTAAACAGTGTTCTCGGCAGTGTTTAAACAGGGCCGATTCAGTTTTAGAGTGTGTCTAAGCGACAAGTAACGTCTTTGCAATATGGTAGTCGTACTCGGACGTTGTTTAATGGTAAACATAGTCTCATTACAGTTTCTGCAATCGAACTGATTAATATATCACACGTTGAAAATACCGGAATGACTGCTGGGTCGGTTTTCCCATCCTTGACATGGTTACTCACAGCGTCTGATGTGTGGCCGCGGTAACTGTCGAAAACAAGCCAGCTCTTTTGTCCCAATAATGCACCAGGGCGCCGTTGCCAGACACACTTTATCCAGTCTTCCACAAGTGAATTGTCCATCCAGCCGGAGTTCTGAGATCTGATGATAACACCAGCGGGTAGATTTTTAGGAAGCGTCTTTCGCTTGAGAACAATGTATGGCGGGAATATGGTTCCGTCGGCGAGAATACACAACATTACCATACAATGTTGTTTTTCATTACCACCTGTTCTGATGGTATCACTTTTCACACCCTTAACATTCACAGTCCTGTCCACTGGCATTTCAAAGTAGACTGGCATCTGATCTGCACTGCCAATTTGGGAAAGCAAATATGCATTTTCCTTCCGCAACTGAATTATGTGACGCTGAGACGACAATAACTTCTCATCGTAGGCACCAAGAAGACGCTGTGAAATTGAGGTACGCCTTCGTACGCTCAACCCATTTCTTTTATAAAAATTACAAACCCATCCTCAGCTTGCCTTAAACCTTTCTGCAGAAAGTTCCTTTGCAATCTCTAATGCCTTTAGCTGACACATTTCGGTTGACACACCATATCCCAATTCCTGCCTTTGTGTCACATTTTTAGAGATTTTTTTTTTTCAATTTCTGGAAACCGTATACTCAGTCCACGAAAAGCTCTACGATCACCATTACATGTTAATAGCAAATTTTTCTTCTTTCTTCGATCGCGAATACACGACTCGTCAATATCGTATTTCCCACCAGCGGCACGATTTCGAATAATTTCGGCTTCCCGAACTACTTTCAGTTTCTCACTCGCAGTAAAAGATTGCAAACGCTTTGTGGAATTCATGTTGATACTCTGAGAACGGGCGCGAAACTGGCGCCAAGCGCGGAAGTACCGTATACTGAGAGCGGAGAGAACATTGTTGCCAAGCCGTGTCTGCAGTGATGCCCGATTTACGCGCATTCGGAAAGATAAATTTCCCAAAATTTTGAATAAGACCCGAGCCAATTTTGGAATTGATTATTGATTATTTTCACCAATTTTGGAAGCGATATTTTCGAAAAAAAAAACAGTGCGGGTGGTATTCGAGATTATATGGTAATATAAAATTACTGAATATAAAAGAAGTTCCTTAGGTCCACAATACAAAAACCAAACTGGACACGTTGAGGAATGATGTGGTTAGGAAGGAAACTGGGATTGTTACATCATTGTTAGATCGGAACACTATGTCCAGACTGAGGTGGTTTGGGGATGTAATGAGGATGGAGCCAACAAGGACAGCATATGTTAACTTGGAGCGACATGTGGCAGGGAAACGGATGGTGGGAAGACCAAGAACCCACTGTATGGACATTGTAAAGATGGGATATTGCAGATTGGGGAAGGACACAGGAGGAAGTCATTAACAACAGAACATATGTATTGTACCAGGAAAGCCTAGGTCCTGGTCCATAGTTATCAAAAGAAATGTTGTTCCAGCATATAAGATCCATCCGACGTACGAACATCTAAGTAAAAGAATGTTCCAGTATGTACCAGACTCCACGAGTGCGCTAGGCGGAGTCAAGTGACGTCACCTGTCGTTCCAAGCTCACCTCCCCTAGAGATATTTCTCGAAAATATCTTTCTTTTCGCAAGTTTTCAACGCCTGTACCAATTTTAATGGAACAAACGCTAAATTGTAGCGGCGTCATGAAAACTAACCTCTATAAATTCCAAATTAATCCATCCTATGGTTGCTGAGTTACAATGATTTAAAATCTAACAGAAATTACGCACTCACGGTCACATGGCCGAGAGAAACTACCCCTCCCAGCGCCAGCTATATATGCCACTGGGTCAAGGCTAACAGGTAGTTGTGTGTTGAGTTCAGTTCAGTTCATTGCAAGCAGTCCAGTCTAGCAGTGCAGTATGTGTATCAGTAAGAGAGAGGGGAGACTGGCCCTCACATAGTATGTTCGTGCAGTCTCGACAGTACTTTTCGTCGTGTTTCGCGGAGACGAAATTACGGGCTAGTAAATCGCCATCGTACTTGAAAAAAAAAAAAAAAAAAAAAAAAGACGTCGCACCGTAAATAGTCTATTGTGCCGCGACTACGATATAACTTACAGACATTTCAAAGTATAACACGTACGAAATCAGTGAAGTTCGAAGTTATATATTGGACGTTCACAACATGACGTGTGAACTTAATTAATTGCACACAATATTAAATTACCAACAGAAACTGTCGTGTACAGTAACTTATTTTCTAACATAGCACATCCTTGGACTAAGTCTTTTTATTTATGTGCCATATTAGGACATGACGTGTTACAGTGATAAATTTAGTGAAAGTTAAGAACTTTTTCTAAAATAAGATAGTCCTATCAACATTAGAGAATCAGTGTTATCTGTCAGGACAACGATTTAAAGACTATGGTTAGAGACGGTCATGAGAAATATTACGTGTTTGCACTGTGTTGGACGTTCTCAGTGACAGTTTAAAATAGTGGGTTTTTTTTTGCAACAAGGACTGTGATCACTCATTGGACGTCCTAAAATTAACATAGTATCTGTAAATACTACTTGCATGTTCCGTGTGTTAAGATCATTTCCACGAGCAGCAGAAATCCTCAGAAAATTCTACAAGATCCAACTACCTTCAACATCATTTCATCTATGACGTCAACGTGGTTTCTTCGTGGAACTTCAAGGTCGAGTCATCCTCCGCACCCGCGGAATGTTCCAGATTCTCATCAGTATTCGTAAGCCAAGTTTTTTTTTAAATAAGTGAGTAGTCACAAACTGACTTTCTTTTTTTTTTTTTCTTTCTTACCAATCGTGAACAGTGGTTTACTCTGTACTGCGTGCGACGATACTTCGTGGTTTTCCACCATTACTCAAAATTCATCTTTTAATGATAAATCTATTTTCAAAATCTATTTCACATAAGAAAGACTCTAGGAAGTGTTCTATGTTTCAAGGCTCACAAACTGAGAAACTCTCAACAGAAGTTCAAATTCTTATTTTCAATTATAAGTGTGTTCATGTCATGTCATAATACTTAGAAAGACTTTAGGTGAAAAACTGACACTTTATGTTTTCGCAAAAGACTATTGCATCTGTGAGATTTATTTATTTTCACAAATTGCATTCAAGAAGATTTACGTTAACCCTTTTGATTTTAACAAATTATTTACATTCTATATTGACATTGCAGGGTGGTGAATTGATTAACATTATTAATAAATTGTTTGAAAAAGGGTATAACCATCTATTATTCGCCCTGCGAGTCTATCCTGCTCTGTACCGGCTCCAAAAACCAACTTCCACTACCTGAGATCCTTCTCATGCCTTACGCCCCGAACTTTTACTGGTACAGTATGTATGTATCATGGTTAAGTTTATCAACAACAGAACGTATCTCAATAAGACAGAATGGAAGAGGCTTGCCAACGGTACCCGGGAAACTGGAACTGTAAAATGATGACGATGAAAAGGAGTAATAGAAATACACATTGTGTAAAAGCGAATCAGAATAATCCCAACTATCTCGACTATTTACTCTACTGAATTACGTTACATGTACTTCATTAGTGTTCATTAGACATCTCCAAAACAATTTAAAATAGGGTAATAGAGGGCACTGCAAGTCATGAAGGTCAAGTGTTTTACACTTGTTCATAATATTCACCACTTCTTAAAGGAGAATCTAAGGATAGCTTTAAATGTTTTCTTTTTCAGGTATTTTTTATTTAATTAATGCTGTGTTACTCTTGAAAGGATGGAAAACTAGACAGTTATAGAAATGTAACTGAATTAGATGGAACATACCTGTGTTTTGCAACATACATGATGGGAACCCCTGGGATTTTTCGAATCCGTCTCTTCAAATCTCGATCACAAGTGGCAACAATGTAGCATTTATGCTGTCAATAGTGAGAAGCATTCTATTAAATTAAGGAAAGTCCACACAGATACAATTATTTAATACATGCAGTATTGTACAGTATAACAGACATACACAGTATTCTTCAGCCCATTGTTCAAATCGCTGCGTTTCCTCGAAAGGACGCAGTTCTTTAGTATTGTTCTTAAAGTTGGCGATGGCATGTTTCTTTAATCATACTTCCTTTAAGATTTCAAATTTATCCAGGAAATTGCAAGCCAACTTTAAAAAAAACCTCATTTTTTCATTCAAAATGTTCAGATGAAGTAGGCAATTAATAGTGGCAAATTAATTAAATTTACCTATTATAATAATAAAGACATTTCCAAAAAGACACAACAGTTGAAAATCAGCTGGGATGGATAAGATTACTGGGGATATACTAAAGACGAGCTCAACTTGTAGGTTTCCAGCAAGATTAAGCCAGTATTTTATATTCACGAGGTCAAATGGACTGTATCGCTATTGACCTAACCAAGGCTTTTGATAGGCACTAAACAAATGGGTAGCTATATTTCTCAAAAATAGAATTCAAAATAGAACGGGTCAACAAAGCAACGGGAATACTTCAATCAGCGACCGCCCCTCCAGCACAGCAGACCAATAGGCAAGCAGCATTCCGCAGGCTACACTATACAAAAGAGATGGAACTGCGCTACTGTGAGCTTAACAGCCTCGACATCAGTCGGAACCCTTGGAAAATGCGGTAAAACATCAGGACCCTGGCTTACAAGCCCAGAAATTACAATAATGCCACCCGTGAAATCCTGGTATTTGAACTCTGAGAATTACAGTATTATTGGACCTTTATGTTTTCTTATGTACAGTAAAACCTCGAATCATCATTTTTCAAGGGGGGAAATGTTGATGAATGTGGGAAAACGATAAATGCAGGCGCCTTTAAGATATGCATTTGGAAATATAGGGCATGTACTTATGCATAGTGCCTGAAGACAAATTCTGACTTCAGGATATTCCCGTAGGAAAGTGACAGAACACGGGCCATTGGTAAACATGTTTTATTATGGCACAGACAGCAAATACACAACACTACGTACAAAGGACAGGTCTCCACTGGTTACAGACTTTCGAAATAATCACCCAACGTTTTCACTGTGCGTTGCCAGCGCTGGGGCAGGCGCTGAATACCATTCGCTGCAAGTGTATCACTAACGTGTAACACCTCTCTCCGAAATGCTGTTACGATGTCCTCTTTGTTAGCAAACCATTGTCCACGTTATGGTTTCATGACTTAGGAGATTACATCATAGTCACACTCCTAATGCTTCCCGCAGATCTGCATGGCATTGGCGTGCACTTCTGCCACGGAGAACTTCTATTTTAATGTACGATCGTTGCTCCTGCTTGTTGACTTCCATTTTGTGACGCTCTCATTCACACTGCACTTGGGGGGCATGCTCAGACCCAAACTGTTGTTTACATAATCCATCTAGTGGCATCATAAACAAGTAAATACCGTACGTTTCCTAATGCATATCTTAAGATTTTCCGTGTTGTCTCCTGTTAGCGAGAAAAAAAAAAAAAAAGTTGCTATGACTTGAAACAAGGAATCTCTGAGATAGCACATAGAACTTTAGGTAATAGAAGACTAGAGCCAAGAAAACCATGGATTACTCAAGAGATATTCGACCTTATTCAGAAACGAAACCAGTATAGGAAGATGATGCGGATGATGTTATTCTCTATAGAGTGATAAATAAGTTACAAGATTGTGAGCAACTGCAACGTGACCTCGAAAATATTGTGAGATGGACAGCAGGCAATGGTATGTTGATAAACGGGGCTAAAAGTCAGGTTGTGAGTTTCACAAATAGGAAAAGTCCTCTCAGTTTTAATTACTGCGTTGATGGGGTGAAAGTTCCTTTTGGGGATCATTGTAAGTATCTAGGTGTTAATATAAGGAAAGATCTTCACTGGGGTAATCACATAAATGGGATTGTAAATAAAGGGTACCAATCTCTGCACATGGTTATGAGGGTGTTTAGGGGTTGTAGTAAGGATGTAAAGGAGAGTGCATATAAGTCTCTGGTAAGACCCCAACTAGAGTATGGTTCCAGTGTATGGGACCCTCACCAGGATTACCTGATTCAAGAACTGGAAAAAATCCAAAGAAAAGCAGCTCGATTTGTTCTGGGTGATTTCCGACAAAAGAGTAGCGTTACAAAAATGTTGCAATGTTTGGGTTGGGAAGAACTGAGTGAAAGAAGAAGAGCTGCTCGACTAAGTGGTATGTTCCGAGCTGTCAGCGGAGAGATGGCGTGGAATGACATTAGTAGACAAATAGGTTTGAATGGCGTCTATAAAAGTAGGAAAGATCACAATATGAAGATAAAGTTGGAATTCAAGAGGACAAACTGGGGCATATATTCATTTATAGGAAGGGGAGTTAGGGATTGGAATAACTTACCAAGGGAGATGTTCAATAAATTTCCAATTTCTTTGAAATCATTTCGGAAAAGGCTAGGAAAGCAACAGATAGGGAATCTGCCACCTGGGCGACTGCCCTAAATGCAGATCAGTATTGATTGATTGATAAACACAGCATTAAGCCAAGATCAGTACAGAAAAACAAAGAATCTCATTGTGACAAATTGTAGGGAGGCAAAAGAAGTATGGATGAAGGAAATTATGCAGACTATACAGAATGATATAATAGGAGGAAGAACAGATAGAGCATATGGCATGATCAAATCACTTCAATATAAACCCAAAATAAGAAGTTCAGTTATAAAGGATGAGAATGGGCAAGTACTTATCGATAGTGAAGATATCGCAGAACGCTGGAAGGAATATCTTGAAGACCTGTACTGGGAAGAAGAAGTAATGGCAATTTAAGACTATCTTGAACCTGAACAGATGGTGGAAGAAGACAATATAGGCCCAATAATCACATGGGAAGAATTTGATTTAGCACTAAAACAATTAAAGGACAAGAAAGCAACCAGACCGGATGACATACCAGCAGAACATCTCAAGGGAATAGGAGAAAGAATGAAACAACAAGTGTATAACATCATTGCAAAATGCTATTACAATGGTGAAATCCCTGGAGACTTTACTAAAAGTAGGACAGTTACCTTATCAAAGATAGGAAATGCTACTGACTGTTCCAACTATAGAACACTAACACTGCTATCGCACGCATCCAAAATACTTCTTAATGTAATTAAAAACAGGATTAAAAAGAAAATTGAACAATATACATCGCAGGATCAGTTTGGTTTTACAACAGGGAAGGGAACAAAAGAAGCTCTTCTAGCATTAAGAACTATTCTAGAAAGGAGACTAAGTGTTAACAGGAAAACATACATTGCATTTGTGGATATAGAGAAAGCCTTTGACAAAGTAAACTGGAAACAACTCTCTAGGAATATGAAGAATATAAGACTGGACTGGAGGGACAGAAGACTCATTTTACTCCTGTACAAAAATCAAAGCACAACAATAGAAATCAATGGTAATGTTAAGAAAACATCCATTAGACAAGGTTGTGCGCTATCTCCATTTTTGTTCAACACGTTCATTGAGGAGGCCATATCAAAACTTAAGCAGAAAACCAAAGGAATCAAAATTAACGGACAACAAATCCACTGTATAAGGTTTGCCGATGACATTGCATTAATTGCAGATTCAGAGAGCGAAATAAGTAAAATGCTACGAGTTTTAACATCAACACTACAAGAATCAAAATTGAAACTGAACACCTCGAAAACAAAAGTATTAGTAGTCAAGAAATCAACTGAGGAAATAAACATTAAGGTATGCGATGAAAAAGTACAAGTAAGTCAATTTTGCTACTTGGGAAGCATTATCACTCAGGACAACAGGTGCACCACAGAAATCAGGAGGAGGATTGCTCTAGCTAAACAAGCCTTTAGTAACAAGAAACAGCTTTTGACAAGCAGGAACATTAACATTAAAATTAGGAAAGAATTTGCCAAAATGTTTGTGTGGAGTGTTTTGTTGTATGGTTGAGAAACATGGGTCTTAGCAAAACAGGATATTAAACGCCTGGAAGCAATGGAAATGTGGATATGGAGGAGGATGCTGAAAATTAGTTGGACAGAGAAAAAGTCAAATAATAGGGTCCTTAAGGAAATAAACGAAACAAGGGAATTGATCAACACTGTAGAAAAGAGGAAAACCAAATTCTTTGGCCACACACTTCGACATAAGACATTCCTCACCACTCTGATGGAAAGAAAAGTTCTGGGTAAGAAGGGAAGAGGAAGACCAAGGAAGAAGTATCTGGATTCCGTAATGGACAGGCTGAATTTGAAAAAATATGTTGATCTGAAACACTCAGCAGATGAGAGACAAATGTGGTTGCAGCGACAAGGCCTTGCCTTTAAGATATGAATGAATGAATGCTATGACTTATAACTCGACCTCCGTATAAAATAGGTTACACATAACTTTTCACATACATTTTTTATTCCACCTATTCAATACTTTATATTATTTGCAATGCATGTATTTACATTAGCATGTACCCATGGCTTTGCCCGCGTTTATTAATTCAACTGTTTTATATAATAAACTATTTTTTTTCCTTATAGAGCTTCCAGTTGAACTATACTAGTGTCCTTCCAAATGGAGCTAAGATGTATAGTGCATTTGCCTTTCCATCTCTTGAAGAAACCGCGTACAGTTGACAATGGGAGAAGCAGCCTTTTCAAAGATGGAATCCTACAACTTGTAGAGATTATTCTTGTGCCTTGTTGATGTTCATAGCGAAACTCGAACAAACGGGGAACTGTAGACATCTAAACTTAAACTGTATATCCCAAGAAATTATTCTAATCCGAGGAATGAATATTACTTCCCTAGCGGCATGCCCAATCAAGAGAATAGCTTCAATAATATTAGTCATCAGTTTCAGATCGTAATCTATGATCTTCATATCCGTAATGACGAACTACACAATTAGAAATAGGGAAGGACTTCCACCTAATCAATACTTATTTATTACACTTATTATGCTACAGTACTGGTTTTAACCCCCTACATAGGGTCATCTTCAGCTGAACAATACATTCACATATAGATCATGAAGCTATGATTGAGATTACATTGTCTGGGGAATGCCATATGATAAATATTTGGTCACGTCCAAATGGGGCATGTCAAAACGGGAACTGGCGTGTATGTCACTATGTGTGACAATGCAATTATATGTCTATAATGATATGCTTTAGGTCGTAAAATTAGTTTATAAAACACTATCTCCACTTTAAACTAACTTATAAGTATATAAGATAAAAACAATATATGTAGGAACACTTCATGCACATGAACGTGTGTCTTGCGGGTTTTTCAGTTCATCGGTTGACTTCTGTGTTCAGGTTTTATTTTCATAGGTTGTACACTTGGTTGACGTTTTTGGAGCTTGAATGATATTATTTCCTAGTAAAATTATCACATTATATGTGTACCGGGAGGTACACCTCTACCCTGCTCATTCAAAATCAGCGCCTTAATAAACTCCTCTATCGATCAAAAAGTGAAACTGATAACACAACAAGTTGGAACTTTAATCAGAAGATGTCACCACTGAAATATTAAGTAATTGCATTATTGTGAAGTTTCCTAAACTGATTGAATTTCTCCTTGTTTTGTTTTGCTATACATCAAGAAGTTTGGACATTTTTCCACAGATGACACTACCAAAAATTCTGATTATGCACTCTGGTGCAAGATGAAAGAACTTGAAACTTAAAGAAGTTTCATATTCCTAGGTTTTCCATAACTGAATCTATGTTCATTTATTTTTGGGTTGGCGGCACTTCTTTCTCTTTCCGCCAGTTTTGAATCTAGCCAATCAGGAATTTTTGTAATTAATTTTCAACCAATCCCGCATTTCTTGTTCACTTTGTGTTAACCAATAAAAGTTGAGAGGGTGTGTTGGTTTAGTCCTGAATTCTCTCAAACCTTCCCTGAGGGTATATGTTACGGCTTTTCGGGTTTCCTTGTCAATTGATCACCGTCTTTCTAAGTGTGTGTGTTAAGGCAGGAGGCCTCTTTCTTCAGCCAGCTTAACATCTACAAGGTAATGGCCACGTAAATTCTATCTTTCTTGCTGTCTCCGCAATTTTATCTGAGGGGAAGGTCCGAATCTGTAACTATGTAAGAAACTTCTCTAAAATCTAAATCTTCTTTCGGCCAATGTAAAAATTTCATAAAGTCTTTACTGTAAATCGGGGATAGAGAGTGAGTTACCCTCTCGAGCTCCCCTTCATCTTGGTTTGAGGTGACTACGTTTTCGGAACTGTTTTCTCCTGTAATGTGTTAAAAGTAATTTCCATACGAGCCAGCTCAGTAGTTTGGGAATAGCCCCTGTTTCATCGGCTGAGAGTCCTGTAGGATTTTATATTTCATTATCTGGAGAACAGTTTTCGCCTCCATTCTGTTTGTGTTCGGGCTGTAGGTTGGGTACCAGATACCCCTGTGAGGCCAGAGATTGTAAGGTTTTCATGTAATGTTGCCTTGAGTTGGCTGGAGGAAACTGAGGGCCTGTTAGCTCTTTTCAAGGTTTTGTAATAATGAAGAGTGCCTCTGGAGGGCTAGATATTGTAATTTAGGGAGCAAGTGCTCTTGAATTAGGGGATTTCTGACCTTAACTAAATAATACCACTTTCAATTGTAAATTTGTAACCTAGGGGCTTGTAGCCCAGAATTGTCGTCTGAATCTTGAATTTTCCAATTCTGAAATTGTCATCGTACCTGATGTTTCACTGTTATGTTCATTCAGTGAAAAATTGTTAAGTTTGAAGTTCTAAAATAAATATAACCTTTTACAATTTTAATTCAATTCTTGATATTGTAGTTAGACCCATTCCAACCCAGCACCTTCTTTCACCATCTCTGCGTTCCACACATACCCAGGAACAATATGTATAAAAGATTTGAAATTTACATTTTGCATTTCTCTAGAACAGTATACAGATCCATATTTCAACATAAATGAAATTACAGAAAAAACTAACATCTTCAATACAGTCACCCCCGCCCTAAAAAACAGTTACCTTAAGATAATCAATAAACAAAACATGATACGCGACAAACATCAAACGACACACCTAGCTCCACCCCTACCCCCACAACAGCAACTCTCCCTACCCCTCTTTCCCTAGCCTTCACGGAAGCTAGTATGAGCCCAAGACAAACACAAAGCAGTACACAACGAGCTCACATATAAAACACAACTCAACCACACCAATAACAAATTAGCACACACAATCCTTAACGTTCCTCCAACATAAAATATCACTCACAACTCAATCTTATCTTCCACAGATAATTATAACATCATTGCACAGCTACTGATGGGAAAGGAGCCACCACTTTGAATCCAATGCCCCTCAAATTTTACGAATGTCACAGGACAACATGATTCAATTTTAACATAAAACAACAAGATTCAACACACAGCAGAGCAAATATACATATTTTATCCTAATTGTATCCATATGCCTGGCATTCTTTTTAAATGTGGAAAGTGTTTTATTCTATGTATATACATGAAGACAAAATCTTTTATACATATGTGATAATTTTACAAGGAAATCATATCATTCAAGCTCCAAAAACATCAACCAAGTGTACAACTATGAAAATAAAACTTCAACAAAGAAGTCAACCGATGAACTGAACAACACGCAAGACCCGAACGTTCATGTGCATGAAGTGTTCCTACATATATTGCTTTTATCTTATATAGTAGAACCTCTGTAGAAACTATGTTTTCTCGTATTATTCGTTCAAATTATGTGGTCCCGCGAGCATCCTAATTAAATCACGTTGTAAAAATCCCGCATTATCCGTTCCTCGAAGAAACGATTTCCCGGATCAACTGTCCAGAAATTTCAGTCCCACCAACGTTAAATTTTCGATCACGCAATTTTCAAGAAACTGTATCTCACGAAAAGACTGCAACGGCATACTTCGGGATCTTGGTGTTAACGTCCCGTCATTGCGGTAATTTGAGGAAGTAGCTGACTGTACCGTCCTGGAAAAACAATCGGCGGTGAACTTGCAAAAGGGACCATCTTAACATCGCATTCGGGTGGTATTGTTTAGAGAATCGTCGGAAATCATAAAGCAGAGAGTGTCCGCAACAACTGGAAGAAGACAGAGTGCATTTCGCCAGCTCTACTTACAACGGAACGAGTTTCATCAAACGTTCGTACTTGCAAAACGCCAACATTATGTCCAGGATTACAGGTTTATTTATTTTTTACTTTTTTCGAGTGTATCACCAAACAGATTTTCGCCACTTCCCTCAGGGCACTGTATAGTCACTAGGCTTTCAGGCAGGACTCAAAACTGCTCCCTCTTAAGTACCGGTAACACAAATTTAGTACCGGAATTTTAATATTATCATATACGATTATGTTATCGAGATCAGAAAGTTACATACTGTACATAAAGTCATAGGACGTTCTGGGATTGCCTATTACTGTGTTGGTCCTAATATAAGACTGGGAATTTTACGTTTTTATACTAAAATGTTATAAAAGCTGCAGTCTGCTTTTTTTTTTTTGCGCACGTTACATTTAAAAACATTGTATCATTTCGCCGTCGTACCGACTCGTGCAGCAAGCGCGCTTTCCAGCAGAGTCAAGGTCGCGAATAACCGTAATTTTGGAAGTGTTAATGATATTTTTTCTCTTTCCAATTTGATTGTGATTAGCGACGGGCAGAATTGAATATAATGCATTCGAGAACTTGAGGATAGATACTTACGTTTGAAACCATATTCTTGAGTTCAACATAGGTAATCTTTAAAAGTCTATGTAGGCCTAATTTACGCGGTTACCGATGACTAAATTACAATGGAAGATTAAAAAAAAAAGTAATTTTGCCATCACGTTGGGCGTTTTTTATCTAATGTGCTTTATTTTATTAGATTAGAGAATTAAAATCTACTTGTGGTCGATTGTTGTTTAGCTGTTGTTTAGAGTTTGGCTGATCAAAGTTGCTGAACTGAAAGAAGTTTTCCCGGTAAAAATGAATGTAAAGTTTCAAGATTTTTAATTCGCTTACCGATAGTTAATGTTTGAAGCCGGCCCTGCGGTCTAACTTGTCTGCCTCTCACCCGGAGGGCCCGGGTTCGATTTCCGGCAGGTCAGGCATTTTTACCTGGATATGAGGGCTGGTTCCAGGTTCACTCATTCCACGATTACCTTTAAGTGAGAAGCTATTTAATTGTGAGATGGTGAGATGGCGATCCCAGTCTAGAGAGCCAGGAATAATGGCCAAGAGGATTTGTCACACTGACCACCGTCACCTCGTAATCTGCAGGCCTTCAGACCGAGCAGTGGTCGCTTGGGCTGTTGTTTGGTTTGGTTTAGGGATGTTAGTAAGATAATAAGTATACATATTTCATTTTTGTGATGTTTAGCCACATAGTTGATGATTCATTAATTCCCGGATTTTCCGTTTTCCCGTGTTGTAAGTTTTTTTCCGTGATCCCTCCAGAAACGGAGAATCGAGGTTTCACTGTATACTTATATGTTAGTTTTAAATGGAGACAGTGTTTTATAAACTAATTTTAAGAACTAAAGCATATCATTATAGACATATAATTGCATTGTCACATATTGTGCCATACACGCCAGTTCCCGTTTTGACATGCCCCATTTGGATGTGACCAAATATTTATCATATGGCATTCCCCAGACAATGTAATCTCAACCATAGCTTCATGATCTATATATGAATGTATTGTTTAGCTGAAGATGATCCTATGTAGAGGGTTGAAACCAGTACTGTAGCATAAGTGCAATAAACAAGTACTGATAAGGTGGAAGTCCTTTCCTATTTCTAACTGATCAGTTTCAGAGTCGTGTTCAATGCAGAGGGCAGAATTATTTTTCTTAAGAAGGATAATCGGTGCCACAATCGTCCGTTCTGAGGTGTTCAAGGATACTTCAAGTCTTTCAAAAGCTCTGCCGTGTAGTCGATAGACATGTAACTTTGTAGAACATTGGGTAATTCTTGTAAAAGTTGCTTGTTGATGACGGTGACAGCTTCACTTCTTGGAGCAAGACATGCTCTTTGACATAGCCATGCATAATTGGTGAAATGCTGTGGCCACGAATGTTAAAAATTTCAGATCTGTGCGTGTTTATTATAACCTAATCTTTTCTATGGCCTATGTTTTCTCTAAATGAAATAACAAACATGTTAGTTAGTTGAAAGAAAATAAGGGTAACCGGATAATTCTTGTGAGTGTTGCTTATCGATGATGTTGACAGCTTCATGTCTTGGTGCAAGAATTGTTCTTAGACACAGCCATGCGTCTTAGGTGAAAACCTGTGCCCCACCTATGACAAACATTTCAGATCTTTGTTTGTCGTAAATTTGGCAGGGCATCGCACACATGCACACAGACAGAGACAGACAGACATGCACACAGGCAGAGACAGACAGACAGACAGACAGACAGACAGACAGACAGACAGACAGACAGACAGACAGACAGACAGACATCATGGACCGAAGGAAATGGCTTCCTATGCCACGGACTGAAAATGGCATCTTGACTGATATATGTATTATTCCTTGTTTATTCTTATTGTCTATCTTGTGCCCTATATATTTCCTCTAAATGTGTACATGGCCAACCCTTTCTCTACACGGTTTGGGCATGAAGTGAGATGAATCTTCGTAGCGAGTTTTTACGACCGGATATCTTTCATGACGTCAACCTAAACAGATGAGTTAATGAGATGAAATGAACGACATGAAATATGATAGTAAGAATGAAGAGGACCGAGCTCGATAGCTGCAGTCGTGTAAGTGCAGCCAGTCTCCAGTATTTGGGTGATAGTAGGTTCGAACCCCACTGTCGGCAGCCCTGAAGATGGTTTTCCGTGGCTTCCCATTTTCACACTAGGCAAATGCTGGGGCTGTACCTTCATTAAGGCCACGGCCACTTCCTTCCCACTCCCAGCCCTTCCATGTCCCATCATCGCCATAAGACCTATCTGTGTCGGTGTGACGTAAAGCAACTAGCAAAAAAAGAATGAAGAGGACGAAACCCGGTGCCGGCACATAGCCCACTCCTCTCGAATAGCTCAAGACTTTACGTCCCCATCCGACAGTGTCATATGCCCTCACACCATATAAGACCAAAAACGGCTTCCTACGCCATGGATGTAAAATGGCTCCTTGAATTGTGTTCTCTATCTACCTTATGTACGTTGCCTAGCGACAGTGACACTATGCATATAATCTTGGCAACAGGACGTTGGACTGTCATGCTCCAATACACATTTTCCGATGGTTTTTTTGTTCATAACTCACCAACGAAAACAAAAATGAAAATTCCGGCTTCGAGGTGCATTCGGACCCTCTGCGTGCTGTAGATTTGCTGGGCATCGCGCACAGACAGGCAGACAAACACTTCCTTTTATTATTATAGGTTACAATGAGTCACTAGGGACTAGTTTCGACCCTACTTGGGGTCATCATCAGCCTTAATTAAAAACACATTTTTTGTCGAATGTCCTAAAACAGCGGAATAGGGGAAAAGCAAAATAATAAAATATGAGTACTGTATTTGGGCACTTTTCGCCATGTAAATATAATAAGAGGCATAGGGATGTGGTAAACCCACCGCCCAGTGGGAATCCACTGCAATCAGCCACCCGAGTATTGGCGGGAAAACCATAACATTTGAGGGGTATGGAGGAAATGCCTACTTCCAGTCTTTAACAACTAGAATGAATCACCTTCCCAGATCACATCTGGGATTGTAACTCCTGACAATGGTCAGAACATTGATCAGTGATCAGACAATCAACTTAAAATGGAGAGTCTCTAATGAAAGTTGGGAAGTTGAAACACTTAACTGATGTCATGGATCAACACAGGTTTCTAATCACAGCCCTACATGAACTTCGGAACACAGCTCAGGACCCATTTCGATCTGGGGGATATCATCTTTACAAAGGACCGCCAGGAAAGAGATGTTCCCCAATTTGGAATGGGATTCCTGGTTCATACTAGCATATTAGATTCAGTGGAGGACTTCTCATCAAATTCATCAAGAACTGCAACCTTAACGATTAGAGTAGAGAACAAAATATATACACTGATTAATGTCCATGCCACAAGAAATGGAAAAAACCAGGACAAATAAAGAGGAAACAGAAATGTTTTGGGAGGAGCTTGACCAACTGATTTCAAATATCCCTGACAACCATGTTAAAATTATGCTTGGAAACTTCAACGCAAAAATTGAACAAGAGAGAAAATATCGCACAGTGGTAGGTAAATGGCCAGCACACAAACTGACAAATTGTCAAAGATTAATTGAGCTTTGCACTTGGGCTTATTCTTGAAACCACAAGATTTAAGAGAAAACCACACAAATTAATGACCTGGAAATGCCCTAATGTTAAACTGGGTGAGTATCAGATAGACCACGTAGCAATGGATAAAAAATACCATAGAGAAATTTATAATGTCAAAGTCCTTCGTGGGGTGGACATCGATTCTGATCATTATATTTCAAAGATTAAAATCAAGTTAACCCCATGAAAACATCACAAACCATCTAAATTCACTAGAAGGAGGAAATATGATCCCAGCTACTTAATAAATAATGCTGTGTATACAGAGAGATCAAAAACACCTCTAAGCGACAATCTGGAAACGATTATTGATTAATTACAAAATATTGCCAAAGAAATTGTTCCTATGAAAAGGAGAAAGAAACACGCCTGGTGGAATGAGGAATGTGATATGGCAATACAGAAAAGACACAAAGCATGGCTAATTGACCAACAAAAGAAAACGGCACATTCTCGAGATGAACTAACTATTGCTAGAAGACAAACGGCCAAAGAACTTAGAAGAATCAAAAGAGACCATCAGAAAGAACACCTAGCTAACATAGACGAATCATTCAAACAATATAAGATACGAGACTATTACAGGACATTTAAACAATATCAATCAGGGTATACTCCACCTACACTCATGATGAGAAATAAACATGGACAACTAGCACACAATCAGGTGAATCCCAAAATTCTAGCTGATCACTTCAAAGAATTACTAAATGCTGAAGACCCAAAAGAATACCTAGAATTTTCACCTGATCCAAAAAATAAAACATGTTTAAACAAGATTAGGTTATTCCACCAGACTTCCATGAGGTACTTCAAGCAATTAATTGGCTAAAAAATTATAAAGCTGCAGGAGAAAATCAAGTGGTTGCAGAGCTGTGGAAGAATGCAAATAACCAAACACTTCAAAACCTACACAAACACATCATAGACATATGGAACTCTGAAAACCTGCCTGCAGAATGGAATACAGCTATAATTCATCCAATACACAAAAAGGGGGATAGACTGAAACCAAATAATTACCAAGGGATCTCTATACTTGATATCACCTATAAGATCCTGTCTAGAATTATCCTCACAAGAATTCAAGAACAGCTCGACCAAGAACTTGGAGAGTATCAGGGGGGGGATTTCGACCTGGAAGAAGTTGTCCTCACCAAATCATTAGTCTTAAGTGGATTAAGAACCATCAAAGAATGAGGGAAAAAAAAAAAAGCTAGTTATCACTTTTGTTAACTTCAAGAAAGCATATGACAGTATTCATCACGAGTCATTACTTAAAATCCTTAAAGAATTTGGGTTACACCAGAGTGCAATGAGTGCAGTTGGACTAGACAAAAGAGTGACTGAATGGGTTGCTATATTTCTAGAAAATAGATCTCAGAGAATTAGAGTAGGTGAAGCTTTATCTGACCCTGTAATAATTAAGAGGGGAATTCCTCAAGGCAGTATTATCGGACCTTTATGTTTTCTTATATATATAAATGATACGAGTAAAGGAGTGGAATCGGAGGTAAGGCTTTTTGCGGATGATGTTATTCTCTATAGAGTGATAAATAAGTTACAAGATTGTGAGCAACTGCAACGTGACCTCGAAAATGTTGTGAGATGGACAGCAGGCAATGGTATGTTGATAAACGGGGCTAAAAGTCAGGTTGTGAGTTTTACAAATAGGAAAAGTCCTCTCAGTTTTAATTACTGCGTTGATGGGGTGAAAGTTCCTTTTGGGGATCATTGTAAGTATCTAGGTGTTAATATAAGGAAAGATCTTCATTGGGGTAATCACATAAATGGGATTGTAAATAAAGGGTACAGATCTCTGCACATGGTTATGAGGGTGTTTAGGGGTTGTAGTAAGGATGTAAAGGAGAGGGCATATAAGTCTCTGGTAAGACCCCAACTAGAGTATGGTTCCAGTGTATGGGACCCTCACCAGGATTACCTGATTCAAGAACTGGAAAAAATCCAAAGAAAAGCAGCTCGATTTGTTCTGGGCGATTTCCGACAAAAGAGTAGCGTTACAAAAATGTTGCAATGTTTGGGTTGGGAAGAATTGAGAGAAAGAAGAAGAGCTGCTCGACTAAGTGGTATGTTCCGGGCTGTCAGCGGAGAGATGGCGTGGAATGACATTAGTAGACGAATAAGTTTGAATGGCGTCTATAAAAGTAGGAAAGATCACAATATGAAGATAAAGTTGGAATTCAAGAGGACAAACTGGGGCAAATATTCATTTATAGGAAGGGGAGTTAGGGATTGGAGTAACTTACCAAGAGAGATGTTCAATAAATTTCCAATTTCTTTGAAATCATTTAGGAAAAGGCTAGGAAAACAACAAATAGGGAATCTGCCACCTGGGCGACTGCCCTAAATGCAGATCAGTATTGATTGATTGAAACTCTATCTCGTTGGTGTTACCCTCAAGAACACTAGAGCAAAAGTTAAGTTCCGAGGAGAGTTGTCTGAATCATTTGAAATCCGGACTGAACTTCGACAGGGGGATGGTCTCTCACCAATACTGTTTAACTGTGCATTGGAGAAAGTCGTGCAAGAATGGTCTAAGAAATGTCAGCCAAACATCAAGATTAGCAAAAATGTCAAACTCAATTGTCTAGCATTTGCATATGACCTTGTGATACTTGCAAGTAGTGTGGAAGAGGCTAAATTTCAAATTGAAGAATTAGAACGAATAGCAGCAAAAATTGGATTACAAATCTCCTTTGAAAAGACGGAAATGATGCCATACTTCAAAATGGAAACATCACCTATCACACTGACTAACAACAAACAAATTAAGGTTGTTAATAAATTTAAATTTAAATGTCTTGGAGAGATTATAACTTGGAACTTAAAAGAGAAAATATCAGTTGAAAATAGAATTACCAAATTAAAACAAGTACAAAACATTACTTGGCCAACCTACAAGAAGAAATCTTTCTCGATAAATGCAAAATTTAAACACTACAACTCTGTTATTAAGCCTTAAGCAACCTATGCTAGTGAAACCTTATTCAATTTGAATACGAAATCAACTACAGATAAATTACAGAAAATAGATAAGACGAATCATTAGAACAATTCTAAACAAAAAACACCAAGTAGATGGACAATGGCAATTACTACCTAATGAAGTTGTATACCAGGAGACTGAGTCTATAATAGATATAATGCGGAAAAGAGGAGTTGCTTTTTTCTGTCACATATCACGACTACCAGAGCCTAGGATACTCAAACATTTATTCACAGAGATGCCAACCTTTGAAATGGGTTGTCAGTAATCCCCCCCCCCCCACCCCCTTCCCACCACAGAAAATTCTCGAGTCAAATTAAAAGTACGCTTCTCTCTTCTCGATAATTACACAACTGTTTCCCTTCCTGACAGCAATATATTCCAATAATAATAATGTTATTTGTTTTACGTCCCACTAACTACTCTTTTACGGTTTTCGGAGACGCCGAGGTGCCGGAATTTAGTCCCGCAGGAGTTCTTTTACGTGCCAGTAAATCTACCGACACGAGGCTGACGTATCTGAGCACCTTCAAATACCACCGGACTGAGCCAGGATCGAACCTGCCAAGTTGGGGTCAGAAGGCCAGCGCCTTAACCGTCTGAGCCACTCAGCCCGGCAAATATATTCCAAATGATATCATATTACACAATATAACTTGGTACATAACCTGTTAGTTCTGTGATAAAACATACTATGTAGCTTGCTTCACACCCAGAAGCTGTTGCTTTTCAATGTAGGTTTTCTTCAAAACATCCTTTCCTCTATTAAAACATTTTTGTCTTCTGCACCATAACAGATTCCTGTGTAGATGAACTTAATATAGGCCTGAATTGTCTGAATTTTCCTATCAACAATGAAAACTCTTCCTGTGGGAGAGTTGATGTCAGGTACACTTAATACTGCAAATACAACATTACTTAAGGTTTTATAGTGGAAGAGACCGAGCAAGTGGCAGCGCGGTTTCGGGCACGTAGCTGTCAGCTTGCATTTGGGAAATAGCGCCTTAATTAAGGCCACGGTCGCTTCCTTCGCACTCCTAACCTTTGTCAATCCCATCGTCGCCGTAAGACCTATGTATGTCGGTGCAATGTAAAGACATTTGTAGAAAAGAATACAGTGAAGAAGAGCACAGTAGAGAGCTGCTTCACTCACGATGAATTTCACAACGCTTAGATGTAGTAAAAGGAAGTAATGACCGAATGAGTAGTGTTGTCATCTCACAAGCAGTGAAGCGAAGAGGGTTGAGAAGTAATTCTCGAAAATATTGGATATTTTTTTCCATATACCCTTTTTTCGTACACAGTTTTGGTGATAATATCACTTTTCCGTAATAAATTTCATTTCAATCGTAATGCCGTAATCGTGAGGTGAAATCCGTAAGAATTACGGACAATCCGTAACAGTTGGCACATCTGTATTCAACTACTTTTGGAAAAGTAAACCTAAAAATCACTGGTTCAAAGAAGTCCAAGAAGATTTAAATGAATTAGGCTTGACAATTCAACAAACTGAAAACAGAGAAGAGAAGAAGATCCTGAGAAATAACGACGTGAGACTTAAACTGAAGACCTATACACACAAACAGTACTACATAACTGACGAAGAACGGGCAGCCAGGTCAGAGAGAATGAAACATTTCTGGGAACAAAAGAAGAAACATCAACCAAATTTGTAATCAAGACTTGACTGTATATAGATTGATTTCAGTGCTCCAATGTGGGCATAAAATAAATAATAATAATAATAATAATAATAATATTAATAATAATAATAATAATAATAATAATAATACAGTAATAATAATAATAATTACTATGGGGATACAAAGAGAACGACAGTAATGGGGAAAAGCTCCCTGACTGCATGGAAACTGAAAACTTGAAACTTATCTATGATACCAAGGATTAGGCTTCCTTCTCATCTGCACGATGGAACAAAGAATACACCCCAGATCTCTGTTTTGTAGCAGTCACAACACACACTCAGCAACATACGACGCACAGTGCTCAATAAATTTCCTCACAGTCAGCGCAGACCAATAATTCTCCAGTCTGGATTGCTTGTGCCCATTGTTCACTTCTGCCCAAAACAGAGATGGAATTTTAAAAAAAGCCACTTGGGAAGAATTTTGTAAACAGATTGACTCGAACCTGCGATGGATAAGACCTATCCATTGTAACTACAGCAGATTCATTGGTGTAGTTAAAAGTGCAGCAAAACTATGTATCCCAAGAGGATATCATAAACAATACATCCCCAGCCGGAGCGAGGAGAGTGAAAGGCTCTTTAAAGAATTTGAGGCCAATGGTGATCCACATACAGCTTTGGAACTGTTACAATCACTCACTCCACCAGGGAAGCTTGGAGCCTGATCAGGAAATTGGACACACCAAATAGCAAAATTAGACCGAAAACAAGCATCAGTCTAGACGACATGGCCAAGCATATGATCTCTACCTCAAAGGTTTCAGTTGAAAAGCATTATAGGAGGCATGTAAAGCACCTCTTGAAGGAAAAGAAACGCTACAAGAAACTAAGCAGGCCTTAGAAAGTCTAAAACCTGAGAAAGCGGCATGGGCTGACGGCATATATCCAGAGTTCCTTCTTCATCTAGGACCAGCTGTTGCTAAATGGCTAACTAACTTCTTCACAAACATACTAGAGACAGGTATCCTACTTTCAGTCTTCAAGAAAACAAAAATAATAGCTGTATTGAAAACATCTAAGGACCCAACAAAAGTTGAGACTTACCAACCAATAGCACTACTCAGTATTACAATGAAGCTTCTGGAAAGGCTGATACATAACAGGATCTCTGCGACAATAAATCAGTACATTCCAGTCGAGCAAGGCAGATTTAGACCCGGACAAGGATGTGAAGAACTGGTTTTAGCACTAGTTACCCATATTGAAAATGGATTTGAGAACAAAATGGTAAGCATGGGTGTCTTCTTAGATCTGACAGCTGCGTATGACACCGTGTGGCAAGATAAGCTTCTCAAATTTATCAGCATCATCCCTTGCCTGAAACTCTCCACACTAATCAGGAAGATGCTGAGTAATAGGTATTTTGAGATTTCTTCAGAAGACTCCAGAAGTAAAGTACATAAGATAAATGGTGGAATTCCTCAGAGCTCTTCTACTCAACCTGTACACCATGACTTTCCAGCAACCAAATCCAGAAAACTCATCGATGGTAGCCCAACACCAACACTTCAATGAGTCCGAGTTGATGCTCACATCAGACTTGAAGATTCTAGACAGTTACTTTCATCAGAACAACCTTAGACCAAACCCCAAGAAAACTGTTGTGTCTACCTTCCACTTGCGGAATAGAAGTGCTGGGTACAAACCAACCATACCATTCAGAGGAGAGAATCTACAGTATTGTAGTAACCCAAAATACCTGGGAGTCACCCAGGACAGGTCCTTGACCTACAAAAATTGCCTCTATAATGTGTCTTTTTTTCCTTTTGCTACGGGCTTTACGTCGCACCGACACAGATAGGTCTTATGGCGACGATGGGATAGGAAAGGCCTAGGAATGGGAAGCGGCTGAGGCCTTAATTAAGGTACAGCCCCAGCATTTACCTGGTGTGAAAATGGGAAACCACTAAAAACCATCTTTAGGGCTGCCGACAGTGGGGTTCGAACCCACTATCTCCCGGATGCAAGCTCACAGCTGCGGGCCCCTAAAAACACGACCAACTCGCCTGGTCTATAATGTGTCAGCCAAGATCAAGACCAGCAATAACATCCTTCAAAAGCTGGCAAGTACATCCCGGGGTGTTAATGCTCAAAATCCTGTGATCTACTGCACTTGCACTTTCTTATTCCGTCGCTGAATATTGCTGCTCTACCTGGCTTAACAGTGCTCACACTGGATTAGTAGACTCCCAGCTGAACCAAGCAATGCGTATCAATACAGGATGCCTCCGACCAACTAACACACACTGGCTTCCCACCCTCAGCCACATATTACCTCCATCCCTAAGAAGATCACAGTCACTGTTTAACTTATGGAAGAAAATAGAAAAGAATCCTCACCTCCCTATTAATTCTGACATAGCAACTTCTCCAGCTAAACGACACCCTCCTTCGCGTACTGCAATGAATCTACAGGACACCTCCTTTAATACATCGGATGCCTGGAAAGAACAATGGCAACAGCAATCCTCGTTACCACATCATCGAAAACCCCTGCAAGTGCCCAGATGGTTTTTCTCTTCCCAGACAGCAGTGGACGACGCTAAACCGAATTAGGACCGGCCAAGGTAGATGTGGAGCAACTCTCTTCAAATGGGAATAGAAGACATCACCGCAATCGGAGAAGAGGAGCAGACAGTGGATCACACTGCATTTGAGTGCCCTTTGCGTGCTTATAGAGGCTCTATGGAGGACTTACACTGTGTCTCAAGCGAAGCTCTTTTCTGGCTCTCAACTTTTGACATGGAACTTTAGTTGTGAACTCGAGATGGTAGTTGTACATATTGTATATAATATTGTATTCATCATACGATAGATAGATAGATAGATAGATAGATAGATAGATAGATAGATAGATAGATAGATAAATAAATAAATAAATAAATAAATAATAATGGCATGTGGCCTCTAAAGCCAGGTGCAGATCTTTTGAGTTGTCACGCGATATGTGATCTACGTGCTTATGAAAATGTGGCTCTACCCAAGAAGCGCGCGCGCACGCACGCAGCCCCCGAACTGTCGTAATTAACCAACGAAAGTTAAAATCCCCAATCCGATCGTGACCCTTCGAACTGAAGGCCAATACATGCTAATCATTTAGCCAATGAGCTGGACGTCCTCATACTATAAATAACAGTATATACACGATGAAAATAAAAAGCATGACTTACACAATTTCGTTTCACTTTTCCTTACATCTCGCAGTAACTGGAAAACCTTCAAGGTCAGTTCTCTTATTGCAAGTTAATGACATACGTGGATATTACGGCGATAACCTGTATTTTCGTAAAGATTCTGTACACCCTTCGCGAAGAGTAGGTCAGAGATCCCACATGGCGCAGCTTGGACGATGTCACAGCGGTTAGAAATTCAACATGGCGTGCCTCGGACGATGTCACAGTGGGCTACGCAATGCTGCCAACTTAGGAATTAGTTTCAAGACCAGGGGCCTGTTCCACGAACGAACTTTGCAACTTTTCACTTTACACTTTTAGTTCAGATTTTGTTCCACCATCACTTTTCAGATTTAGCTTGCAAAGTGAAAAGTGACAAGTTAGGAATCTTTTCACGTTTCAAGCCTGTTATGTTCCTCCATTGGTAAAGGAATCTTCTTCTTCTTTCGGTGCCTATCCGTTTCGGATGTTGGCGATCATGATGGCTATTTTCGTCTTGTTTGTGGCAGAGCGGAACAGTTCAACTGATGACATATTGCACCAGCCTCTAAGATTGTCAAGCCAAGATATTCTTCTTCTTCCAGGACCTCTTTTGCTGTTGATTTTCCCCTGGAGTATTTTTTGGAGTAGGTTGTATCTATCTGTGTTGCGCATTATATGTCCCAGATACTGCAGCTTTCGGCATTTCACTATCTTGATCAACTGAGGTGTGGTGTTCATTCTTCTCATTACTTCCACGTTTGTAATTCTCTGGGTCCAAGATATTCTCAGGATCTGCCTATAAAGCCATGTTTCAAAGGCCTCCAGCTTCTTCTCTGTGTTTTTATTTAAGGTCCATGTCTCTACACCATATAAAAGAACAGAAAATACATAACAGTGCAGAAGTCTGATTTTAGTCCCTAAAGTTAGATTGTGGCTTTTAAACACATTACTCATTTTCTGGAACACACTTCTTGCTTTTCCAATGTGTACCTTGACTTCTTGTGAGCAATCCCAGTCTTCATTTATTATGGTTCCAAGGTATGTGTATTGTTTTACCCTTTCTATACTCTTTTGATTTATAACCAAGTTTATTCCGGAAATATTTTCCTTACTTATAACCATGAGTTTTGTCTTTGCGGTGTTTATTTCAAGCCCGTATTGGCTGCTGACTCTTACAATTCTATCCATTAGTGATTGTAGCACTTGGATAGTATCAGCAAATACAATTGTATCATCAGCATACCGGATGTTGTTTAATCTTACTCCATTTAACAAAATTCCTTCTTCTATATCTTCCAAGGCTTCTCTCAATATGTATTCTGAATACAAATTAAATAGTATAGGTGACAAGATACAAATGAAGTGAAAAGTTTTCATAAATCTTACAAAGAGATGATTCCCTTTTCATCTATTACGGTAATTAACAAGTATGCACACGAGTTTCCCGGTGTAGAATTTGGTTTAGTGATATAAACATGTTATGACGAGAGCTTTTGTTATTATCAAGTGAGGACAGTGTTGAGGAATCCAACAAGAGAACGTACAAAGACAGGATTAATTTTCATAACCTCACTCCGACAGAACTTTGCGAGTGTTTTCTTATTACCCCAACACAGGCTGACTATATGCTTGAAATAATCGGCCATTTATTGAAACATGCAACAAAAAAAAGACAATCCCTCTTGGAAAGAGAACAAATTCTCATATGATTACATTGGTTAGTAAATGGTGCCCACCTGCACGGCGTAGCAGCAATGCATGGGACATCAAAATCAATTATTTGCAGAACTGTTACCAAAGTCATAGATGTTATAGTAAATGTAATATTTCCTAACATAGTACATTGGCCTGATATTCCACATAATATAGCGACAAAATTTCTAATGAGGGGTGAATTTCCTTCTCTGTGTGGATGTGTTGATGGTACTCTTGGGAGGTTAAGTTGCCGTTTCTCCTTGAGAGCTTCTACCACAGCCAGCTTTTTCTTTTTTTTTTGCCAGAGGCTTTACGTTGCACCGACACAGATAGGTCTTATGGCGACGATGGGATAGGAAAGGGCTCAGAATTGGAAGGAAACGGCCGTGGCCTTAATTAAGGTACAGACCCAGCATTTGCCTGGTGTGAAAATGGGAAACCACGGAAAACCATCTTCAGGGCTGCCGACAGTGGGATTCGAACCCACTATCTCCCGGATGCAAGCTCACAGCCGCACGGCCAACTCGCCGGTCCACAGCCAACTTCTTGTTATCGTCTTTCTTTCTCATGATTAAAACTTTAAAACTACCGGTATCACAATTATACTGTCAAGTCTGCTGCAAAAAATAAAGCATTAAAATCATACCGTATTATACAGTTTGCCCATAGAATAAACTTGATCGGATCACTCATTCGCAAAGACTTTTCACTTGTGAAGAAATTGAAAAGTAAAACCTAGATCATGGTGGAACAGAAAGATTTTGCAATTTTGCAAGAATTGAAAAGTGAAAAGTGCAAAGCTGAAAAGTTACAAAGTTTGTCGTGGTACAGGCCCAAGGTTAGTGAATAGATTATTGGTCTGACTTGGTTAGATCCGGCTTGTAACAAAACAACTGGGCAGGGGGGCAAGAAAGTGGTCATCAGGCCTCTAGCATCCCACACACATCACAAGGTACGACGCGATTAATAACCCTGTGACTAATTAAAATGTACCCGCTGCACGCCGTGACTATTTTAACTGCGCAATTTTCCCATTTTCAACGAAGTTGGCAGCCCTAATCAGGCATTAGCAACACAGAAAATAGTGGCAAATTTGAGTTTTACAGTGCCTCCGTTTTAATTCTTGTAAATAAGAATACTTCTAGGGGCCGGTTAGTGGGACAAGGAGAAGCGTTGGCGCCAGGGAGCTCGTAGTGAAGTTGCGCATGAATAACCTCCCCATAACACTTCAGCCTACGAGATCCTTGCTCAAGACTAGCAACTCGTAATCGCTCGTACATTCTCATGTACTGTAACAGGTTGACACTATTATATGCTGGAGAATTCAGCTGTCTCTTTGAATTCCAAAAACTTTTGCATATATTTTTCTTACGTACGATCAATCCATGCAGAAAAATTGTGGATGAGGGCAAATATTATTTTGACGATCGATGCGATAAAACGATAGTTCGAGGAACGATAGATGCGGGGAAATTTATCATTGGTTTATAAGGAACACTAGCAAGATACCCGAGCTTTGCTATGGTATTACAATGAAATTTATAATTGAGTGCTTAACGTTTTATATATAATCCGCCGAAATTCGCGATCTGACTCGTTTTCTGAGAGATTACGGCAAAGTTCCTCCCATTTTTTAATCTTTCTTTCCAGCAATCGATGTCTTACTTCCTGGACTAGATCCAGGTATTCCAGCCGGTCAGTTGGGTCCCTAAATCTTTGCCATCTTTTCCTATAAGCATTTTTAATATGGATCAAATCCTTGAGATCTGGCGTGGTGTCGTCTTGGGTGCCTTGGCGGTACTGAACCCGCGGCCGGACTGCAATCGTAGTCATTACCCGGCCAGGACCAGTTTCCAGCGTGGTCTGTACATTTTGACGACGGTCCAGAACATTATTGTTATTATTAATTTTATTATTATTATTATTATTATTATTATTATTATTATTATTATTAGGGTGGGTGATATTAGTTGAATTTAGGTTATTATTATTATTATTGATGGTCTGGAACCCACAGCAAGATGCAAGACCGCTATTTAGCAGTAAATTACATCTGCTACCATTGTCATTGCTGACAATGTGACCAGCGCCATCGTCGCGCGTAGGCAAGTGCGCGAGATTTCTGGCGACACGAATTATATACTTCCGTGCATTATTGACTTTATTATAGAGGTGAACAACTGCACGGCCAATATCATTCCTATCGTTTATTTCAAATGTGTTTAAATTTTCATTTATAACCAGGAGAATCTACTGTAATCTAACTTCATTTTCTCCAAAGGAAATGATGGTTCTTGAAAACGAACCCAGGAAAGATTAAAAATGATCAGTTTATGATCAGAATAAGTACATTATGAACAGTAAAAATCAATTGGTCTCAACTCGTTTTTCACCCCACCACCGTTAAGTTGATTTACCCCCCCCCCCCTCGCCCCCCTCACCCACCCAAAAAGAGAAGGCGTGTTTCCTTATGTTTAAAGGAGATTCCAATTACCAATGTTCACGTCTGTTACCTTTAGTTCTGAGATATAAGTATCCCCATAAAAAGAATTCACTTTTTTCACTTCCTTTCACACTCCCCCCATGAAGTGAATTTCCCGTTAAAAAATACTTGTTTCTTTAATAGTAGAGGATCTTCTAAATACCAATTATCACGACTCTAACACCTTCAGTTTTTGAGATACGTGTCCTCATAAAAGGAATTAAACTCCTTTTCACCCCCGCACCCCAAGATGTTTTCCACCAAAAACGGTTTTTACTTTGTTTTTAAAAGAGATTCCAAATACCAAATTTCACGTCTGTAACATCTTTCAGCTTTTGAGATATCAGTATCCTAATTAAAAGAATTCAACCCCATTTTCAATCACTTTTACCCCTCCACCAAAGTGGTTTTTCAGAAAAAAAATACATGTTTCTTTATTTTTAATAGAGATTAAAAAAATACTTTTTCACTTCAGTAACATTTTAAGTTTTTGAGATAAACTCTAGAAATTCTCATTTTAAAATTTCACCCCTTTTTTGTTCTCATTAAGTAGAGTTTCCAGAAAAAAATCACCTATGTTTTACTTTTACAGGAGATTCCAAATACCAATTTCTACGTCTGTAACATTTTAGGTTTCTGAGATATACTGTAGATATGGTCTTTCCAAAAATTCACCCCAATTTGTCATTCCCATTTAATCTATATTAATTGGATTAAGTTGATTTAACCCCCCACCCAAAAAAAAAAAAAGCGTGTTTCCTTATGTTAGGAGATCCCAAATACCAATTTTCAGGTCTGTAATATCTTCTGTTTCTGAGATATAAGTATCCTAATTTAAGGCATTCAACCCCTTTATCACCCTTTTACACCCCTCCTATAGGGATTTTCTGAAAACAAAAAATGTGTTTACTTTTAAAGGGGATTCTAAATACCAATTTTTACATCTGTACACTTTAAAAATTCAGCCCCCCTTTTCACCCCACCCCATTAATTGGATTTTTCAAAAACAAAAAAATACGTGTTACTTTTTTTTAAAACGAAATTGCAAACATCAATTTTTAGGTCTGTAATATCTTCAGTTTCTGAGATATAAGTATGTATCCTCATTAAAGGCATTCAAGCCCTTTTTCACCCTTTTTATTGGGATTTTCCAAAAACAAAAAAAAAACAACAACAAAAAAAAAGTGTTTATTTTTAAATGAGATTCTAAATACCAAATTTTAGATCTGTAAACTTTAAAAGTTTTGAGATATAGATAAACTCATTTTAAAAATTCACCCCCTTTACACCCCCATTAATTGGATTTTCCAAAAACAAAACATACATGTTTCTTTATTTTTAAAGGAGATCCCAAATACCAATTTTCAGGTCTGTAATATCTTCACTTTCTGAGAAATATCCTCATTGAAGGCATTCAACCCACTTTCACCCCTTTATAACCCCTCCTATTGGGATTTTCCGAAAACAAAAAAATACGTGTTTCCTTATTTTTAAAGGAGATTCTAAATACCAATTTTTACATCTGTAAACTTTTAAAGTTTTGAGATTTAGATACACTAATTTTAAATTCCCCCCCCCCCCGGCCTTTTCACCCCCTTAGCGACAGAATATCCAAAAATACTCTTTTAGCGAGCACCTACATGTTAATATGAAGGTATCCCCAAAATGTCATTTCTTTATGTCCAGTAGTTTTGGCTCGGCGATGATGAATCAGTCAGTCAGGACAAGTTATTTTATATATATATAGATTCTTGGGACCGAATAAATTGAACATTGGATACAGGAAAACGACAGTTTTGGGAACGATGCATCGAGGTTCTACTGTATATAAATGATATGAGTATCACAGATGAAGTTCTACTGTATAATGCGAGCGACTACAAAAAGACATCGATAATGTTGGGAAATGAACTGCAGACAATGGTATGATAGTAAAAATGTTCAAAAAGGCCTCTTAGTTTTAAGTATTGTGTTGATGGCGTGACAGTATCTCGTAGGGATAACTGTAAGTACGTGGTAATCACATTAACGAGGTTACAGATATCTTCATAAGATTATGAGAGTATTCAGGGCTTGCAATCTTTGGTAGGATGCCAATTAGGGTATGTCCCATGCCAGGATTACTGGATAGGAGAACTAATCAAAAGAAAAGCAATACAATTTCCTCTAGATGATTTCCGACAAAAAGGTAGTGCCACGTAAATGCTGGGATATGAGCTGGTCAACTAAGCAGTATGTTCAGAGAGATGGCATGGGATGACATAGGCTTGAAAGGAGCTTTTAAAAGTAGGCAAGATCATAACGTGACGATAAAGCTGGAATTCAAGAGGACAAATTGGCACAAATATTAATTTATAATATGAAGAATAATTTATCAAGGGAAATGTTTGATAAATTTCTAAGTTTTTAAAAAACATTAAGAAAAGGCAAGGTAAACAACTGATAGGGAATTTGCCACCTGCGATGCCACGTCTTTCATGTTGTTTCGCTTTAACTTTTCTATCATGTCCTTGCCATTGACCATTTTCTCTGTCAGGGATGAAAGGAGTTTCCGGCGATATTTCTTCTTCAATGTTTCCAGTACACCTTGGTCCACTGGCGGCATAATGACGTCACGTTAGGAAGGAGGATCATGACTTTGATGTCACCATTTCTAAGTTGCTCTTCATTTGGGTGTGATGGAGCGTTGTCTGGTAGAAGAAGAGCTTTTCTAGGGAGATTGTTTGAAGCTAGAAATGTTTCTACATCTGAAACAAACTGTGTAAAGAACAGTCTTAAGAAGTCAGCAGACATCCGGGCAGCCTTCTGATTCATGTAATGGACTGGAAGAGCATTAACGGAAATATTTTTAAAGGTCCTAGGCTTCTTTGCTTTACCGATCATAAGCAATTTTGCTTTTAAGTTCCCAGTAATATTACTACAGGCAAGAACAGTAACTCTTTCCTTACTACGTTGTAGCCAGGTGCAGACTTCTTGGCTTGGGCTACGAGAGTTTTGATGGCAGCATCTTGAAATTCAACCCAGTCTCATCACAATTAAAAATCTGATCACCGGTTAATCTTTCAGCAAGAATTATTTCCTGAAATTCCTTTCTGAATTTCACAACCTCATCGAATTTAGGTGACAGTTTTTCTCCACTGATATTAAGCTGTCCAATGCCATACCGTTTTTTCCGGCGATCAAGCCACCCAGCACTGGCAGTAAAAATAGGGTCCCCTTCATTAAACTCCTTCTGCAAATACACTCCCATTTCTTGCAGAACGGGGACAGATTGACAAACCCTTTTCCAGATGTTGAGCGAACCAAAGAAAACACTTCATATCACTCACTCTGCAAGGTCCACATGGTCTTTACGCAAATATCAACATGTAAATTTACGGAGAGGCTATAGCTATCACTGCTATAAAATGCCATGAAAATTAGTGAGTAGGCCTGACAGGTATTTCATTAATTTGAACTTGCAATAGGCTCAATATTCTGTAGACAGAAAGATTCTTTGTCTCTTGCATCACTAGAATCCTCTCCTAAATTACTTACAAATTCGTCAAACTCCATGCCTAAAACACTTCACACACATGGTCTCTTTTTACTCGGATAGTAACACAACAGGTGGTGGATAATTCTTTTCGTGCAATGTAAACACTTGAAAAAAAGAAAAAAAAACACAATGGCAAATTCGGATGTTAGTTTTGCGATACAGTAAAACCATGTTATTACATGATTTTGAATTAATTGCCAATTTGTAATTCAGAAATGCCAACCCTTGCCGCATCACAAAGTATTCTAAGGTCCATTAATGCATGTAAACACCTTGATTCACAGTTTAAACAATTCAAATGATCATCATCTGCAGTTTCCAACTGTTGGCCAGGTCTGCTTGGAACATAAGTCTCTCCATATCCACCACTTCTCCCTAGTCACCTCTTCTCTGTACACACTCTTCCACTCCTTTTATCCACCTGTCTCTTGGTCGTTTACCTGTTATCTCCATTTCGTGCATCCTCCTCCCCTGTCATTCTCTTCATGTCTCCATACCATCTAAGTCTAGATGCCTCCTGCCTCTATCTGCAGTGGCTCTTCTTTTACTATATCTCGAACCTTCTCATTTCTCATGTTATCCAATCTGGTCACTCCTATCCTGCTTGTCTTCACTTCACTTGCCCGTATTCTATTCATGGCTCTCTGCCTCATTACCCAAGTCTCAGCTGCGTACGTCCTGTATATCACACTTTTGCTTCTCTGAGGGACATCCTTGCTCCTGCTTGTCTTCCACGCTCGATTATTTCGTTATCATATCTTCCACTTTCCTCCATGATACTTCATAAATACTTGAAACTCTCTACCTTCCTAAGCATTATCCCTCTCGTAGGTCTCTCCTTCTTACTAGTTGTGATCACTATCTCGCTCTTTTCTCTGTAAGGTTTCCCATACCTTGTTTCTACACACACGGTCATAAGCTTTCTCAGAGTCCACAAAGGCCATCACAAGATCCTTAACCAATTCATAATGACACTCCGGTAGCTGTCTTACTGGGAATCCTGATCTGAAGCCATACTGCTCTTCTCTTAACTTTTCTTCCGCCTGCTTTCTGATTCTATTCTCCAGAATCTTCTCAAACACCTTTGCACAGTGGCATATCAATGTGACTCCCATATAGTTCTTAAACTCTTTTCTATTCCCCTTCTTGAAAATGGGTATGACTACCTCCTTCTTCCAATCTTCTTCTTTTCCTTCCATACTACTTTCAACACATGACAAAGCCACTGTTTCCCTACCTCTCCTGCTGCCTCCACCATCTCAATACTCACTTCATCTAACCCTGGGGCTTTCCCTCCTTTCATCTTGCATAGTACTAGCTCCACTTCTGCCCATGTTGTCATTTACTTCTTCCATATTTCTTACTTCCTCCCTGCTTCTACTTTCCTCCTCAGTGCATCCTTCTGGGTTTAGTAAATCTTCAAAATACTCCTTCCACATTCCTTTGAGTTTCTCCATTTCCTGCACTTCAATTCCATTTTTATCTATCATTATAATATCTTCCCTTTTGCCTTTGCTCTTACTCTTGACCATTCCATACAGTTCTTTTTTATTTCCTTTGCTATCCTCTTCCATCATGTTTGTCTAATTTTCCATCCATTTTTTCTTCTGTTAAACCTTTTTAGTTTCTTCCTTTTTGGTCTTATAACCTTGTCTTGTCTCCATTGTCCTCTGTTGAAACCACACTCTGAAAGCTTTATTCTTCTCCCTAACTGCCACTTTGACTCTGTCGTTCCAACATGGGGTCTCCTTGCATCTCCCACACACTTCCTCTGCAGTTTTTACTAGTGTCCTCTTGAACCTTTCCCGTTCTTACTCTCCGGTTTTTGTATCATCTGCTGGCAAGTTCAATCTTATTTTTTCCTGGTATTCTTCCTTGGTTTCCTTTTCCTTCAGTTTCCATATTTTGATACGTCTTTCCTACTTCTCTTTTATCTTTCTTTCCGTTATTGTTCTCAGTTTCATTACCAGTAATCTGTGGTCACTATCTAGGGCCTCTGATGGTATTACCCTTACATCTATAACATTCCTCTTCATTTCCCAGTCGTAGATCATGTAATCCACAATGGATTTCCTAGACCAGTCACTGCTATACCACGTTCTCTTATGGCTTTCTCTCTTTGTGAACCACGAGTTCTCGACCTCATCCTATTTCTTTTGCACAAATCCAGTAGTCTTTCTCCTTCCTTATTCGTATTTCCCCATCCTTCCGCTCCAAAATGTCACGGGGGAAAAAAGCTACTTCCGAAATGTTCGGTGCGTACGAATTTATTATAATTATGAGCCGCGCTTTTCCGCCACCTGCCGGCATTGCCAGTGTTTGCGCATTTGCTTCACCACAGAATGCCTGCTGCGTGATATTGTGGCACGACTTAGAACGCTGAATATAAAAGAATTACAATTGTCGAACTTAGCAACTATGAAACACACTACAGACACACCGAAATGAGTGGAAATACGGAAAGCTTCCCCTGCACATTCCGGAAGACGCGTTCTATCATGACACAAGGAAATTTTGAATTTAAATTACTCTGTTAAATACCTTTTTTAAATGTGAAGGCAGTTTAGAATTAAAAGTCTGAATAGTTTTCCATTTAAATATGACATATGGGGACAGTTTTATTCCATCTGCTGTTACACGAAGCAAAAATGTACAATAAAAAACTAGGTGGGCAAGGTGCGCTGCCAACCTTCATGCAAATAAAACCCACACCCCAATTTAGTGCCACAGTTTTTTTAAATGCGGGGATTATTCATGTAAATACGATTTGTATTTAAAAACAGCTTTCTCCAGTATGTCTAATGGATCAATCTGCTTTGTTTTTGTTTTATTCTCTCGAGAACTAAGGTCTCTAAGTTCAGACAACTCCAATAACGGCAGGCGAAGACTTACCCTGGACCGAGAAGAAATACTGTCGAAGTAAGACGCACCTCACATCCCTAGGAGTGACAATAGAAAACAATCCATAGTCTTTGGCGTCGCTAAGATGAATCATGACACACGGCCGGCGTTACAAATAATGCCAGTGTTTTCCGGACTTGTAGGCCGTGGCGGTCCCGATGTTTCACCGAAGACTGCGCTCGGCATTATCAAGAATTTGATCGACTTCGATACAGCGGAATGGAGTGGTGTTGTGATTGCACTTCATTATTTAGTGCGCCGATTGGCTGCCGTTGGGCCAATGATTGAAGCATTAAGGAGCCCGAGACACAGGCAACTGATCACCTGTTGCTTTTTCTGAAAGCGTTCAATCCTGGAGGACACGATGGCCGCGGCGATCAGCTGGTAGGTTCGCACACTTTCTACAGCGCAGCTTTATTCCGAAAGGGTGGCTTCTGCTACACATACAGCAACTGGGATAATCTCTAGAAAACATTAACAAATAGATTCTCTCTTTTTTGGATTCTAGTCACAAACAAAACGATTGTAAAAATGTCAAAAAAGACCGGGATATCGAATACTTTCAATAGCAGTGAAGATGACATCATCTGGGATGATGACAGCGCCAGTAAAAGGGAAGTGGGTGGCACAAAAGACTAATTCAAACGAAAAAAGTGGTTAGATTTACTACTTGATAGGCCTATTGCACAAGTAACAGACAAATGACTGGCATTAAATTATTTTTTTATTAATATTGCATAATACAATAGGCGAGCCCATCGTAACAATAGCCTATATGGACAAAGCAGATATGGTGCCTCGGAAAAGGTTAGGGCGTCCCCTGCTAAAAGCGACGCGCAGCTCTTCAGGTGCTGGGTGAACTGTGAAAAATGGGAAACCAGCACCAAACTACATCAAAATTGCAACAATTAATGTACTGACACTGACGGGAAAGACAGAAGAACTGGTTGACTTCATGATAGAAAAAGATATAGCCATACTTGGACTGTGCGAGACCAAGAAGAGGGGTACAGGGGAGATCCCTCTGAGAGAAGGATACAGGCTGTATTACAGCGGAGGACCTGAAGCAAAAAATGGAGTGGCCATCATACTTAGAAGAGAAATCCAAGAATATCTGGAATATACAAAGTACGTCAGTGATAGGATGATGATGATGAGACTCCAGTTTGAAAATGATGTGAAAGATCTATTTCAGTTGTATGCCCCACAAACTGGTTGCATAGATCTAGAGGACTTCTTAGAGGAAGTGGAGAGACAGAAGATAAGGAAATACTATTGATGGGAGATCTAAATGCACAAGTTGGAATGGAAAGACAAGGAAAGGAAGATGTTGTAGGGCCCTTTGGATATGGAAATGTAAATCCAGAAGGCGAGTTGTTGGTGGATTTTTGCATGAGGAATCAAATGATTGTTGGAAACACCTGGTTTAGGAAGAAGAACAGTCAGAAGATTACAAGGTATGGCTGGGGAGACAGACGGACAAAGACCATGATTGATTATATAATCATAGAGAAAGAACACCGGAAGAACCTTGTAGATGTAACGGCCATGCCTGAAGAAGCCTTTGGTGGAGATCATAGAGTTGTGATAGGAAAATTGAAAGTTGGAAAGATTGAAAAACCCCAATTAAGAAGAGAGAAAAGAATTAAAGTATGGAAGTTGAAGGAGAAAAGCATACAAGAAGAATTTCAAAGGGAAATAATACCCTTGGTACCCAGGACAGAGGTGGGGAATGTTGAAGAGGAATGGAAAAGATTTAAGGAAGCACTGGTTGGATGTGCAGAAAAGGTGTGTGGTAGAACATCAGGAAATGTGAAAGACAAAGAAACACACTGGTGGAATGATAGGGTAAAGATTAAAGTGAAAGAAAAGAAAATGGCATGAAAAGCATGGAAAACATCTAAGACTGAAGAAAGTAGAAGAAAATATGTGGAGGCAAAGAATTTGGCCAAGAAAGTAGTGGAGGAAGAAAAGAGGAAAAACTGGGCCTTATTCACACAGACATTGAGAGATGATACGCAGGGCAGCAAGAAATTACTGTATGGTATCTTAAGAAACAAAAAGAGAGATCAAGTAAACACCAGATTTGTGAAGGATGAAGGTGGCATAATTTTAACAAAGCCAGAAGAAATAAGAAATAGATGGAGAGAATTTTTTCAGAAGCTGCTGAACATAAGAACGGATGACAATCATTCAATGGACGACCAGGAAAGGCAATTAGTTGACGAAGAAATGGATAAAGAAATTACAATGAATGAAATTGAAATGGCAGTAAGAAAGATGAAGAATGGAAAAACTGCTGGAATAGATGAAATTTCAGTGGAGATGATAAAGGCAGCTGGAGCTGTAGGCCTGCAGTAGACATATCGGGTTCTCAGGAATATCTGGGAGAATAAGGAGGTCCCTGAGGATTGGCAAAAAGGAATAATCATTCCAATTTTCAAGAAAGGTGATAAGAAAGTTTTGAAGAACTACAGGGGAATTACTCTAATATCCCATGTTGCTAAGATAATGGAAAGGATACTGGAAAGTAGAATAAGGTTGAGGGTTGAGAAGCAGATACAGGAAAATCAGTTTGGTTTCAGAAGTGGAAGGTGAACAATACAGCCCATTTTCATTATGAGACAACTAATGGAAAAGCATTGGGAGTACGGGAATGATATGGTGATGACATTCACTGATATTGAAAAGGCATATGACAGTGTCCCTAGGACGAAAGTTTGGGACAGTCTGGTGCAAAAAGGAATTGGACAGGGATTAATAAAAATGATCATGGCATTGTATAAGGAATGTTGTAGTTGCGTGCAAACACAAGTTCGCAGGACAAGTTGGTTCAAAATCACTAGCGGGCTGAGACAGGGAAGTGTTCTATCACCAATCCTGTTTACAATAGTAATGGATGACATCATGAGAACGGCAAAAGCAGCATATGGAGGAAGAGAAATGAACATGATGTTATTTGCAGATGATATTGTGATTTGGGGAGAAGACGACAGGAATGTGGTGAATGGGAAGATTGAAGAATGTGGATTGAAAATAAGTGTAGAAAAGAGTAAAACTCTTGTTATGACTAGAGAGGAGAAAGAAGGGAAAGGGCAGATTAGACTTGCAGACAAGTCCCTGGAAGTAGTGGAAACGTTTAAATAGCTGGGGAGTGAATTAATGGAGAATGCTCGACTGGATGCTGAGATTAGTAAAAGGATTCAAGCTGGAAGTTGTTTCTATCATAGTGTAAGAAATATGTTATGGGACAAACATGTGCCAATGGAAGCAAAGGATACTATGTACAAGATGTATTACGTACCCATAACAACTTACGGAGCAGAAACTTGGACAATGACAAAGAAGGATGAGAGTCGAATACAGGCAGCCGAAATGAAATTCTTGAGGAGTATGATACAGAAGAGTAGAAGAGACAAAATAAGGAATGAGAAAATCCGGGAAAAAATTGGAGTGGAAAAAATGAATGATAGAATAGAGAAGAGCCGACTAAGATGGTTTGGGCACATAAAGCGAATGAGCGACGAAAGAATGCCAAAAAAGGTGATGGAAATACAAATGCAAGGAAGGAGAGGCCGTGGACGACCACGATAGAGATGGAAGGATACCATCCAACGCAGCATTATAGAAAGAAACCTGGACTGGGACACAGTGTTGGAGGAGGAGTGGTGGAAAGACCGAAGAAAGTGGAGAGGAACCATATTTGCCCCCACCCGGCTACAGCTGGATAAAGGGAAATGATGATGATGATGATGATGATGAACACAATAGCATTACCCCTTATGTGTCCAGCGTCGGATATGAAGTGAAATGCATCTTCGTAGCAAGGTTTACAGTCGGATGCCCTTCTTGCCGTCAACGTCATCAAAGGAGTTAATGAGATTAAATTAATGATGCGATATACGAGTGAATTAAACTGATAGGCCTAAAAGTCATGTGTTCACCATTTATTGTTTCCTTTATTTATTTCTTAAATTTAGAATTCCTGCCTTCCAACGAAGGTAACCTGTAAGACTCAGAATACAATCATAAATTTTTGAAGGAATAGTGTAGAATATAAACATGTATAATTTGTAGCCAGAAATCATGTGTTCACTGCACGAAATCGGAGGCTATCTGATATTTGAACCTCCCTTACTTTTTGTGGCTATAAAAGCGGAAAAAAAAAAGGGGCCTACTATGCAAGGAAATACGGTAATATCACTTGTACATTACTTTTTTCGCCTTCATTGGTAAATCTTTATTGTTTATTGACCTCCGGAGCTGCTGGTAAAAGGCACTCCCCACTTCTATCCTTTTGCAACAATCTTTCAATAAATGTGTTAATTTGAACTTTAAAAAAATGAAATAGCGTATGGCTTTCAGTGCCGGGAGTGTCCAAGGACAAGTTCGGCTCGCCAGATGCAGGTTTATTATGACTCCCGTAGGCGACCTGCGCATCGTGATGAGGATGAAATGATGAAGACGACACATACACCCAGCCCCCGTGCCAGCAAAATGAACCAATTATGGTTAAAATTCCTGACCCTGCCGGGAATCTAACCCAGGACCCCTGTGACCAAACGCCAGCAAGCTAACCCTTTAGCCATGAGCTCGACATTTGAACTAAAAATTATCATCTTTAGTCTGCATAAGAACTAAAACATAATTTGCCTAGGGTGATCATATGGACATAGCAAATAGCAGAACTACAGGGCAGATAAAACCCAGACATCAGGATCAACTGGCCAATAAAAATCTAAAATTTGTGACCAAGTGCTCAACTATACACCCACCTGAGTTACTCGTTGAACCAAACAATCGTCAGCATACGTTCCTTTATGCATACAATGTATCCGTTCAAACCGAGGATCTCTGATGATCTTCAGAGCCACTTTATACTTCTGACCCAACTTCTCCAACTCACCAACAACACAATCGGTAACATAGGGGATACCTATATGGACAAAGAGAAAGTACAGTCAAGGCAACACAAACAAGCATGTAATAGCATTAGGAACATAGCTGAAAATTAAATATGTACTGATCAACTAAATATACCAAGTAACCCCACTTCTCAGATGACAGTTCTCCTCTGGGTACTTGCTACTGTCTCGCTGGCATTATTGCAGAGCGAATGTTACCCCGAGAAGTCAAAGTCTGCATGGGAAACTCAGCGAATCAGATGTGTGTAAATCAAGTGTCCATTACATTTTAAAGCAATTACCGTACTTATTCCATTATAAGCAGACCGACTTCAAACCAACCAGCGGCAAATCAGAAATGAAAATTTAAAAAAAATAATCTACATGTTGGCTGCCAGAGTAGTACATTGTACTGCTGAGTTAGTTTCTCATGAGGCCACGGGGGTACGAAGTACCACTGACAAGAGCTGTTATATGACTTTTCCTGCCGGGCCGAGGGACCGCTGAGCTGTTGACTTCGCTATGGTCTCGCGTGCTGCTTGGTTTCCAAATTATAGATTTTATTTTATATTAGTCCAACCTCCTTTTATTAGCAATATGCAGGCAGTCCTCCCCTGCGAACCATGTGACCTTGCCGCGGTGGGGAGACTTGCACGTCCCAATGAAGCAGATAGCCGAGCCACAAGTGCAACCATATCGAATGGGTGTCTGTCGAGAGACCAGACGAACGAATGGTTCATCGAAAGGGGGGTAGCAGCCTTTCGCAAGTTGCAAGGGCGGCAGTCTGGATGATTGACTGATACGGCCTTGTAATAATACTCAACATGGCTTAGCTGTGTTGATACTGCTACACGGGTGAAACCAACGGGAAACTACAGCCGTAACAAACTCCCGAGGACATGCAGTTCTCTCTGGATGAATCATGTACTGATGGTGGCTTCCTCCCTGTTAAAATATTCCGAAGATAAACTAATCCTGCATTCAGATTTCCGGGTGGGGACTACTCGAGAGGGGGCGATCATCATGAAGATGGATACTGACATTCTGCGAGTCGGAGCGGGGAATGTTAGAAGTTTCAATCGTTGTGGTAGGTTAGAGAACCTGAAAAGGGAGATGGATATACTAAATTAGATGTGGTTGGTATCAGAAAAGTACGTTGGCAGGAAGAGCAGGATTTTTGGTCAGGTGACTAGAGAATTATCAACACAAAGTCAAACAGGGGAAACGAAAGAGTTGGTTTAATAATGATTTTAAAAATACGGCAGTGGGTAAGCTACTACGACCAGCATAGTGAAAGGATTATTGTTGTCAAGATAGACACCAAACCAATGCCCACCACAATAGTGCAGGTCTATATGCCTACTAGCTCAGCGGATGACGAGGAAATCACAAGAATATACAAAGAGATAGAAGAAATAATACAATATGTAAAAGGTGACGAGAATCTAATTGTGATGGGAGACTGGAATGCAGTGGTAGGCCAAGGAAGAGAAGGTAGTAGGACCTACAGTAGAGAATTCGGATCGGGACAAAGGAATGAAAGAGGAAGTCGGCTGGTTGATTTCTGCACTGATCATAATTTAGTCCTCGTTAACACTTGCTTCAAACACCACAAACGACGGCTGTATACGTGGACGAGACCTGCAGACATTGGAAGGTATCAAATAGACGTCATTATGATTAGGCAGAGATTCAGAAACCAGGTGTTGGATTGCAAAACTTTCCCAGGAGCAGCCGTGGACTCTGACCACAACTTGTTGGTCATGAAATGCCATCTGAAGTTGACGAAGATGAAGAAAGGAAGGAATGCAAGGAGATGGGATCTATACAAGTTGAAAGAAATGTGTGTGACCGATTGTTTCAAGGAACATGTTGCGCAAGGACTAAATGAAAAGGCTAAAAGAAGGAAGAGTGGAGAGTCATGAAAAATTAACTCAGTAGGGCTGCTGAAAAAATGTTAGGAAGGAAGAAAAACTCAACTAAGAATCAGTGGATAACTCAGGAGATACTAAACATGATTGATGAACGACAAAAATACAAGAATGCAAGAAATGAAGAGGTGAGAAAAGAATACAGGCAATTAAAGAATGAAGTGGATAAAAAGTGCAAAGAAAGACGAGGATAAAAAGTGCAAGGTAGCTAAGGAAGAATGGCTGAAGGAGAAGTGCACGGATGTCAGAGGTCGTCTGGTCCTAGGAAAGGTAAATGCTGCATTCAGGAAAATCAAGGAAACCTTTAAAGAAAGGAAATCTAGGTGTATGAATATTAAGAGTTCAGATAGAAAGCCACTTATAGGGAAAGAAGACAAAGCAGTAAAATGGCAGGAACATATACAACAGTTGTATCAAGGGAAAGATGTAGATAATTTGGTTCTGGAACAAGAAGAGGCTGTTGATGCTGATGAAATGGGAGACCCAATTATGAGGTCAAAGTTTGACAGAGCTCTGAGGGACCTAAATAGGAACAAGGCACCTAGAACTGATGACAATCCCACTGAATTACTGACTGCCTTCGGAGAACCAGCATGGCAAGGTTATTCCATTTAGTGCATAAGATGTATGAGACAAGAGAAATGCCATCCAATATTCAGTACAATGTTGTTATGCCTATTCCCAAGAAAGCTGGTGCTGACAAGTGTCAAAACTACCGTACCATTCGCTTAGTATCTCATGCCTGCAACATTTTAACACGTATTATTTACAGAAGAATGGAAAGACAAGTTGAAGCTGAGTTGGGGGAAGATGAATTTGGCTTCAGAAGAAATGTAGGAACACGTGAAACAATCCTGACTTTCTGCCTGATCTTACAGGATCAAATTAAGAAGGACAAGCCCACGTACATGACATTCGTAGATCTAGAAAAGGCATTTGATAACACTGATTGGACCAAGTATTTGAGATTCTGAAGGTGATAGGGATCAGATACCGAGAACGAAGAATTATCTACAATCTATAAAAATCAGTCTGCAGTGATAAGAATCGAGGGCTTTGGAAAAAAAAAGCAGCAATCCTGAAAGGAGTGAGGCAAAGCTGCTGCTTGTCCGCCCTCCTTTTCAATGTTTGCATAGAATAGGCAGTAAAGGAAATCAAAGAGGAATTTGGAAAGGAGTGGAAATCCAAGGAGTGGAAATCAAAACCTTGAGATTTGTCAATGATATTGTTATATTTTATCTGAGACTGCAGACAGCCTCGAGAAGTTGCTGAATGGTATGGATGAAGTCTTGGGTAAGGAGTACAAGATGAAAATAAATAAGCCCGAAACAAAGGAAGGTGATGGAGGTAATATTAGATTAGGAAATGAAGTCTTAAAGGAAGTAGATGAATATTGTTACTTGGGTAGTAAAATAACTAACAATGGCAGAAGTAACGAGGACATAAAATGCCGACTAGCACAAGGAAGGAAGATCTTTCTTAAGAAAAGACATTAAAATTTGTTCACTTCAAACATTAATATAGGAATTAGAAAAATGTTTTTGAAGACTTTCTTCTGGAGCATGGCATTGTATGGAAGTGAAACATGGAAGATATCTAGCTCAGAAAGATAGAAAATAGAAGCTTTTGAAATGTGGTGTTACAGAAGAATGTTGAAGGTGAGATGGATAGATCGAATTACAAATGAAGAGATACTGAATCAAATTGGTGGGGAGAGATCGATTTGGCTAAATTTGACGAGAAGAAGAGATAGAATGATAGGACACATCTTAAGACACCCAGGACTTTTGCAGTTGGTTTTTGAAGGAAGCGTAGGCAGTAAGAACGATAGGGGTAGACCAAGATATGAATATGACAAGCAGATTAGAGCAGATGTAGGATGCAATAGTTATGTAGACATGAAAAGGTCAGCACAGGATAGGGTGGCAAGGAGGCTGCATCAAACTAGTCTATGGACTGATGACTCAAACAACAACAACATGCAAGTAGTTGTCTAACCAGTTTAGCCAGGTTAACTAACTCACCACACCGATTCCTTTCAAATCCTCGCACCCATACCTATCTCTGCGAGCTAATACCCGACACTTGAACCCAATAAATTTAGCATAAACATCAGCACATTTGCATTTTCTAAACTGAAAACAAGCAAAATTAGAAGTGGGCATTTGGCAAGGAGTAAATCGCTTTTAATTTACAGGAATACATATTCCAGAAAAATATAGATTTATTTGTAAAATTTCAATATAGAAAATACTAATTTACATTTTTCATAATGACCACGGCGGAACCTCGGGCTGCAAGGAATTTGTATTGTATTTACTACATAGATTGAACACTTTAGTGAAAAATCACTTTGAACATAATTTTACTTCTAATTTTCTGCATGCACAGTAGAAAGATGACTATGATTGATGATGTTTGTTGTTTAAAGGGGCCTAACATCTAGGTCATCAACCCCTAATGGTACAAAAAGCAATGACAATTTAAAAGTACAAAATTCATCCACTGACCTGAATTCAAAGCGTGATGATGAATGAAGGGATGAATATGAATTTAAAACAACCAGTGGATCCGACCCGCAATGCCTCACCTTTCCAGAAACAATATGACTGACCAAGGGACTGCTTCCAGAGCACAATCCTGAATTGATGATACTTGTTTAAAGGTCCACGGTACCTCATAATGGCACTTGACGCTAGTAAAGTAGAACCATGGTATTTCTCAAGTTGCGGTACTAATCAAAGGTAGCGTAAACTCACGGTGTTGCAAACATTATGGTACTACTCACAAGTATTGTACGTCATACAGGTAACGCACATAATAGCGCCACTCGCAGGCAACGCGAACCCATGGTGCACCTCACACAGGTGTACAAATCACAGGGACTCGTACTATCCCGTGGTGTTCCTCACAAGGTGGGTTCTATGCACAGGCAACGCAGACCAACAGTGTCGCTCATATAGTGGTACTAATCAAAGGCAACGCCCAGACCCGTGGTACTTCACACTTAATGGTACAAATCACAGGCAACATAAGCCACATATAGTGGTACTAATCATGAGTATTGGAAACCCACAGTGAACCACACTCCGCTGCTACTAATCACAAACCCATTGTGTACCTAACATAGTGGTACTGCTCGCAAGTAAAGGCGATCCATGGCTTTCTCCACTTGATGGTAGTAATCACAAGCAGTTTCATGGTTCTTATACAATCATCCCTTGGTCGCCCCTTAAGAGAGCCACAGGGGGTCACTGTGTGCTGGCAGTCAGCATGTTAATGAAGCACACAAAGCATTAGGAAAGCATTTTCTGCCATTTAATTGTTCACTCAGTTATTGCCAGCAGCCATCGTCAGTTCTTCCTTTGTCATTGTCTTCGCACAGAGCATCGTCTTCTGAAGCGGCAAGGGCATTCGAGATCAAATAGTTTTCAAATGCACAACCGATGATTTTTCATGTAATGTTTGGACAGTTGCTAGAATTTCAAAAGCTTCAGTTGGTAGAATTGTTAGCAGGGTTTCTGCAGCAGTAGCATCCTTCAGTAGAAGAATGTCGACGGATTATGCACGACTTCTATGAAATATGCCTTTTGCTGGGGTTTTAGGCACAATAAAGTTGGTAATATGGTAAAGTAATGTGCATCATGCCATGAATGAGGACAACAGAGAGGCTGTGAACAACAGTGTGGTGACATGTTGCAGTGACCGTTACCCACTCACACATTGTTTCATGCACAAGTACTTTGAGCTCCTTCAGCCAACTCCTGCTCCCCATACCATGTGAGGTGGGGAGCACGTTCCATTACTCCTGGCAAATCGAGAATAGAATATGCCCACCATTATACTCCAATATCGAATTTTTGTGATTTTTATTTTTTGGTTAAATATGTTCAATCATATATGTCACAGGTGAACAATATAGTGGAAGTGAGAAGTGTTTTTGAAGACTTTATTTGTAAAGTATGATATGTTTTATTTGTAATGGCCTAACCTGTACTGTGTAATATTTGTAACATATGTATTTGTAAATAGTAGATTTCAATTCTGTACTTACTGGAAGTATCTACAAAATTGTTGAACAGGGTGTGTGCCTTTTGTGGGTTATGTTTTCTAGAAGGAATTTTTTTACTATTCTGGAAATGGAAGATTCGCGAACGTGTGTGTTCGAGAATGTTAGTTAAAGTTCACGACAGGAGTAGGAATTGTGATTGGTGAACCTAGGAGGGGATGGGCGGACTCATACATTCTGATTGGCTACTCCAATGCGAGAGATTTCCTATATATTGTGAGCGAGGCAGCGATCGTGATAATTCCATCTTGTCTTGGCCTGATCTGCCTTTAGTCTGTGTTGGTCTGCGTTGAGTGTGACGCCTCGCTTCCGGGATGGCGCATCTTTGGGTAAGCACTCTTACTTTCCGTTACGGTTAAGATTTCCGTAATGTTCGGTTGCTATTTCGTATAGGAGTCTGCCCTAACCTAACCTAGATTCGCCAAATTAATTATTTACGATGCCTTAGCTTTCCTGCTGGGGTTCCCAGTTTGTTTTCGAGGCATTCCCATTTCTTTTTTCACTAAATATGTAGATTGTAATTTAATGCATTTACCTTGGGGTTTGCCTCTGGTAGTTCAGTATCACTTGATGTACGAGTTTAGGAGAATACGTTCAGTTCACCGTAAATTGTAATTGCGCTTAACCTACTAACTTGCATTGTACTACTGGATTTGTAACTAGTTGTATAGTTGGTTTGAAGTTTGAAACTCGTAGTGAAGCCCATTATCAAAGAACTTCTAAGATATGTGTATCACGGAGCTTATAGTTCGTAAGTTGTAATTTGGTGGATTTTGTTCGGAATGTATTTGTAAAATTTCACTTGTAAATAATATTTTTCAAATTTAAGGATCATGGCGATTCGTTTCAGAATCTGAAATCCAAGCCACGCCCATGCCCTCGGTAAGTCCTACCTGTTTCCACTTTCCTGGTTTATTATCCACTATTTGGCCCTACTGATATTTCGTATTATGTTTTTGTTGGCTGAGATCCGTGTAGGCCAGCGGATGTTTCTCTGAGTGTATAGTGTTTTCTGATAGTGTGTAAGTGCTCTTACTTCCCTCCTTTATTGTGTTTATTACTTGTTTTGTGTAACCACCGTAGTAAAGGTTACAATATACAGTAGAACCTCGATAATTCGAAATCGGTTAATTCAAAATTGCACGTAATACGAAGAAGCTCTCGTTCCCGGAAACATGAGATACAGTTTTGCATGTTATTTAAAATGTTTAATTCGAAATACGGATAATTCGTAATATGAAGTACAATGTCGGCTCCATTACCGAAACTCAGACTTTTAATTCGAAACTGCCTTTACATTTTAAAACAATAGTATGTTACAGAGTAATTTCAACTCGAAATTTATCCGCGTCATAATAGAACGCGTGTTCTGGAACATGGAGGGGTAGCTTTCCGCACTTACACTCACTTCGGTGGGTCTACAGTGCGCTTCATGATTGCCCAGTTGAATGAAATCTGAATTCTTTTGTATTCAACCTTTTAAGGCACGCTATAATATCATGCAACAGGCAGTGTGCAGAAAAAGGAATGCGCGAACAATGGCGATGCCGACAGTTGACGAAAAAACGTGGCTCATATAATAAATTCGTAGGCATTGAACAATACTGTAATTGCCGATGAAACTGCATTGCTTTATTTTAATGCGAGCCCACATGGTCTTATGGTTTTAAAGGAGAAAGTGCCAGCCGGGAAATCGTACAAGGGTCAGGGATGGGGGTCATTGTAGTGCGTTGCAATTGCAATGCACGTGGCAGCGAGAAACTTTACCCCCTCGAAATAGAAAAGTTTGATAAGCTACAATGTTTTAAGGGCGTCGGGCACTTTCCATCCCAGTACAAAGCATCTAAAAATGCAAACAGTACAGATATCCAAAAAATAATGCATTTGCACAGGGGAACCATCATAATTTATCCTCGTCTTTGAATTGTGTGGGGTTTTTTTTCTTTCGCTGCGTAAGGTTATGTTCGTCAGTGATTTATCCAAGTGCATTATTTGAACACTGTAAATGCACCTTGTTGGATACATTTCGGAAATAGTTTTTCCATGGCATTGGAAAGGTTTAAACTGTGAATCGAGGTGATTGCATGTATTAAGGGGTCTTAGAATACTTTGTGACGCGGCACGTGTTTACATTTCTGAAGTACGAGAGAAGTGCCATGGCAGGAAATCGTACCAGGATAGAGTCATAGGAAAGTTTGATTTTAAGGGCATCGGGTACTTTCTGTGTAAATACAAGGCATCTAAAATGCATACAGTATAGTACTCCAATGAATAAAGCACTTGCACATGGGAGCCAGCATAGATTTCTCCTCGTCTTTGAATCGTACTTTTTTTTTCTTTCTTTCTTTCGTTGCGTGAGGTTATATTTGCCAGTGAGATATGCAGGTGCATTATTTGAATACTGTAAATGCACATTTTTGGATAAATTTTGGAAATATTTCTTTTTTCATGGCATTTGAAAGGTATAAACTGTGAATCAAGGTTAACTGCATGCAGTAACGGGCCTTAGAATATTTCGTAACGCGGCAAGGGTTGGTACTTTTGAATTGCGAATTGGCGGTTAATTCGAAATCACGTAATTCGAAGTCCGATTCTTGAGTCCCAACGACTTCGAATTAACAAGGTTTTACTGTATGTGCTTTTATAGTACTAAAGGATTGTGTGAAATTCGAAAGAGAAATGTCCATAAAATATAATTACGTACTAGCCTGCATCTGAGGAGTGGGCGTGGCATCATATGACTTTTGTAGTAAATATTCTCCAAATTGGATGAAATTAACTCCTGCTAACAGTCTTATGTATCATTTTGAAACGAAATACTGATAAATATATGTTGCAATTATTTCCATAAAAAGATTCAAAATTTTTGAAAATGAATTTAAAGGTCACCACAAAAGATACCCAAAAATCCTTACGCAAAACTGTGTATATATTATGAGATACAGTCTTCAATTTTTCAAACACATTAAAGTATTTTACTATACAAAAGATGATTTTCGAAAAACCCTTTAAAAACAAAAAAATTCTCAAAAACTGTTGGGTCAATTGAGTTGTAAGTTTGTAAGTATACGTTTAATAATACCAAACAGCTTAATATGATAATAGTGGGAACTCCTGCGAGAAACTGGCAACACCGCTTCTGCGTGCCATCTAGCAGTTCGAGAGGCTAACTACTCTTGCTACGGCTGTCAGCTGTGTATGCCAGAAGTGTCTTATTTGTACTTCAGATAGTTTTGTGCTTGTTATGTATCACGACTTTGGAAATGGCAGGAAGAGGAGTTATTTGTGCTATGCATGGGTGTTTTCATTACAGAAGACAAAGTGATCGCAAGCCATTTTACAGATTTCCTAACAACAAAGTGCTGTGAGTAGAGGTCTACCTGTTAATGTTTATGTGCCGGTATTTTCTTCTATCTAAGAGAACATACTTTCTTTAAAATATTGTTATGATTAAACCTATGCATTTAAATTTTTAGGTGTACTCAGTGGGTGAAGAGCAGAAGGGCAGATTTAGTTGAAAGGTATGAGGGTATGTTTAGCCACCAGAGTCCTCAGCCATTCTGTAGCTTCTGGAATGCTAGTTCATGTGTCATTCAATTCTTTGCAATCAAGTGCTGCAAACACTGCAGAGTTTATAGAAATGTGTGATACTTTGTCTGATATTTTTAATTCTTCAAGTCTCAATAGCCCCAAAGAGTACAGGAGACCCTTAAGCAATGACTCAGGGCATATGAAAAAGCTGGATGAAATCTGTGATTGTCTAAAACAACTCAAAGTTTTGAATAAGCGCAAAGGCAACCCTCTCTGTATTCAGGGTTGGATAGACAATATTTCTGCACTGAAACTATTGTGGTCTGAATTATATAGTGATTATGGTTTTCATTATTTGCTAACAAGGAGGCTCACACAGGACTGCATTGAAAACATTTTTTCCATCATCAGAGCAAGAGGAGGTAACAATGTCACTCCAGATGCAACAAAATTTTGCAGTGCCATAAGGAGTGTTATGATAAATCAATTGCTCTGTGCTTCTGATGACATCAATTGTGAATCTGATGTTGCAGACTTTCTACTGACTCAAAATGATGTGATGAAGTGCAATTTTGATGCTAATGTCTCTCGACAGTGTGAGTTAAGTGATCAGGTAACTGATTATGACCATGATATAATACAGGAAAATGCAGACAATTATGTCATGGGCTGGGCATGTAGCAAATTTCCCCATGCTGAGTGTAGGGATGTATTGTCATCTTATGATAATGATTATAGCATGGGAAACTTGCACATAGAAATGAAAAAGTATGACAATTCTAAAATTATGTTTCTGAATATTTGTGGGGGAAAGTTAGATGCTAAAATATCAAGAACCTTTGAAGATAGGTTTTTTAAAAATTTTTGTTAGAAAGCAAAGATGGAATTAGAAGAAAATTAAATCACAGGTTTTTGTCATTGAATGAATGTAGTGTAGGCTTATGTAACAGCTGTGTAAAATTACTGACTGACAAGTATTTCAAAGTCCTTATAAAGGCATATGTGAATAGAACAAATGACGCAACAGTGAAAAATATTGCCTGTAAAAATACCAAGTTTAAAAAGATATTGCATGTGTGATTTGCTCTTGAAGACTGCAGGCCCTAGTCATAACACAACGATCTAATGTTTTAATTTGATAATACATTTGTTTTATTCTTATCACTGGTTCATTCAGATCTTTCATTCCCTGTATTATGTTACAAGAACAACGCAAACGTCTTAAAATCTGTATTTCGTTGGGTTGGAAGTCGAAATGTGTAGTGTTTGATTAGCGCGTTATGTTAGTGTTCCCTGCGAGCCGCTGCTCTGTGTGCTAAGTGAGGAGAGTTTCCACTATCATCATATTAAGCTATTTGATAATACTCACAAATTAGATGTTTGGACCAATTGATAAATCAGGGAAGAAGTTTCTTTTTTTTTTTTTTTTTTTTTTTTTTTTTTTACCAGGCTATTTCCTTAACCCATTGAACTGCAATTTTTCTTGAAAATAAATATACATTGATTGCGATTTAATCTGGCTTAAAAGAGAACACTTTTGCTACAGCAAGTCAACACACTGAAACATAGTTCACATTCTAACAATAGTTCAACACAGTGTGGTAGATCTTAAAACACTCATATACATGCAAAGCCACCTTACATTTATCACATTCATAGCGGGATTCACCCCTGTTCTTTCCCTTGGGATTTTTTCCTCTGCAGTCATAGCAGACCTCGCAGGAAAAGCGACAGTGAGAAGAGGAAGAGATTTTGGAAGCAGGAAAAGGCAACGACATCAGCTAAATAAGTTTAAGGACGGTCATTAGTCAGCCATAAGGAAATAATAATAATAATAATAAATACAAGACTGACAAACCGCATCAATATCTTCTTTCAGCAGAAGAAAAACTATGGGGCTTGGAGAACTGAACTCTGTGGTAGCAAGAAGATTACACCATATATTACTTGGTACATTGTCTGTTTGTGTACACTTTCAGTCTTCTAGGTTATGAACATGCCCACCTGCGTCCCATCTTCATTTTTTTCAATAATGTCATCTAATTCTTCGAATTACTAATGCTATATAAGTAATAATAATAACAACAACGTAAATGTTTCCACCTTTTCAATACTAAAATATATTCACAAAATTACAAATTACACGGTACTAGTTTCAACCCATCTAGGGGTCATCATCAGCCGTACTGAAGCAAAGATCACTTTTGGACCCCTAGATGGGTCGAAACTAGTACCGTGTAATTTGTAATTTTGTGAATATATTTTAGTATTGAAAAGGTGGAAACGTTTACGTTGTTATTATTATTACGTATATATTATTCTCAGTTCAATACGGACCAAAAACATGAAATTCATAACCATTAATTACTAATGCTAACGTCACTCGAAGGTAATTCAGTATCGCTTTCATCAGAAAAACAGTCACTGACATCGCTTTCCTCCAAAAATCGTAATATTCAAGCTTCATTCGACTCGGCCACGACGTTGACTTTACCTTCACTAAAGCTTTACGCGGCAATTTACTCAATCATATTTAGACTCTTTGGCGGCGAAATACGTAGCTGAAGGGCAAAGATAGCTGAAATGCAATTACCAACATCTCGTAGACATGTTGGGATTGCAAAGATATATCAATATGTATCCTTGGAAACCTCAACAAAGCAATAAAGAGGGTGGACGGAAATTTCCGTCATTGCATTTATGGGAACCCACGGACAATGACGGAAGACGGAAATTTCTGTCATTGCAAGGCAATGGGTTAACGTCACACTAACACATCGAGGGTTTATGACAACGGAAGGGTGAGAAGGGAGTGGACTTGGCCTTAATTAAGGAAGAGCCCCAACATTTGCCTGGTGTAAAAATGGGAAACCATGGAATATCATCTTCACGGCTGCCGACAGTGGGATTTGAATCCACCAGCTGCCAAATGGAAGCTTGCAGCAGCACGACCCTAAACACACGGCAAACTCACTCGATCCCACAAATTTATTTATTATTAAAAATACTGCACATGTATACGTGTTTACTATGCACCACTTCTTCCAAAATACTGTTGAAACAGTAAGACACGTCTCACGTTTAAACACTATCTGCAATTCAGCTTTTGTAACAGACTGTATTGCACATGTTTTCAGCCTTCACTTCTTCTACAGTATGGGGATTATTTTGGTAAACTTAGGCCTTTAGGGTTCCCCAAAGACAATAATCACAGTAAATTAGGTCAGCTGACCTGGGGACCATAAACTTGTACTAATTATCTGGTCATCAAAAACGGGAAGTAAAGGGTGAATAGAATTAAGAGCAGTGGCACCTTCCATAATCCTTTCCTCCATGTGTCAGTTCAATAAAAAATAGACACAAAATTGTTCTCATATCTGAATTCACGCAGTCATCAAAAGAACGTAGGCCCAATTATCTGCTGTCCACCACACCCCTATTTTAATGGGATGCAATGGCACTTCCTGTAAAACATGAAAGTACTCAGTAATCCAAAATTACATATTTTGAAAGGTTCACATGTCCAGAAAAATGCCTCGTCAGACAAACATTAGCAGTGCATCCAAATTTCCATTGCAAACACTTTCATGAAACCAAATACAGAACCTTATTCTTGTGGTGAAGTTCCTGAATAAACCTTATTTTATACGACTGGTTGAAATTTCAGCAGTATGGTCACGTTGTGGGCCAACCCCTGGATATCTTCATTTCCTGTTCTAGACTATTAAGTTTTCTTTCTTGGACCTGCTTCTAACTGAATACCGACAATTCCTAAGTTTATCTTCATTTAAAACGTGCTTTTCTGCTTCCTCTGTACATCACAAACTGAACCTGTTGTATACTACTTATTCATAACTTTGAAACAAAAGATTTTGTAGGAAGGTGGTGGTGGTGATTTTTGTTTTAAGAGAAAGTACAACTAGGCAACCATCCTCTATATAGCACTAATCAGAGAGAAAAATGGAAGGGATCCAACACTACAAACCATTACTCTCATCCTTGTTCCGTATTGAAAACAGCTATCTCGCTAAGTATACAAAAGGAGTATTTCTTTACCCCACCGATTCAATTTGAGGGATCCAACACTTCGAATAATGAGGAATGCTAGCAGGATATTTACAAGCAAATCTCCTAATGTGTCTTATACAGCTATCTTTTTTCATTAAAATAGCACCAAATAAATTTCCTGTTTTACCAAATACTTCATTTTGCAATCACTTAATATACAAGCAACAGTCACACAATGTTCTCAGAAGCAACTAACTGCCAGCAGCTCAATAATATGGAAGTTTCTACAGCATTTCTTTTTTTTTTTTTTTTAAACCAATCTGCTTTACGTCGCACTGACACAGGCGCAGGAAGGGAGCGACCGTGGTATAGCCCCAGCATTTGCCCATTGTAAAGACCACCATCTTCAAGGCTGTCACCAGTAGGGTTCGAACCCACTATCTTTTGAATACAAGCTGATAGCTATGTGACCCAAACTGTATGTGAAAGTTTCCTCAAAAATGAAAGTACTGTCCTTGCAGAGAAAGTGATAGGAAAGAGGCCACAAGGAAGGCATTGAAAGATACAGATGGATACAGAGGAGACGAGTGTAGAAAAGAGAGTAGGGAACATAGAAGAAATATTACAAGCAGGAAAAAAAAAAGTGATGTTGGCATAGGCAAAGAATGAGGTCCTTGATTCATAACGCAACCTATGAGAGAACTGGAAACAGTGTATGCCACAGAGCTATGGACACTGGACGAGAGATGTGATCCACTATGTGCTACAGCACTGCAGATGCAGATTTCATTCATTCTGAAATCTATAAGAGTAAGGTTTGTCGCATGCACAAACTTCATGCTTCCTGTTATTTGTCTTCTAGTTATTTATGTTCAAAGGAAGTAAACATTAATTTGGGACATCCTGTAATTTAATAGCTAACAGTATTGATCATCCATTACGTACATTTAGCATACAGGCAATCCATCATGTTCTGAATGATGTCCAGTTTGTACTTGATCGAGTGGTTGATGAAGTTTGTGTCGACCAAGATGTGATACGGAGGCCCCAATTGAGTGTTGTACTGGAAAAACAAGGCTGACGATACTTGAGGCCTGAAAATCAAAGATATGTATTAATAGAAGGAGGCTTATTTATATTATATCCCTTTCCCACCACACCAGAGAATTTCTATTATATTCCAGACGATTTGTGGATTTTTTTAATCTAACGCGCTGAGTCGCTTTTCCCACGTTGGACTGCAAAAATCGGGTGCTTCTCACAGTGATGCCAGGTCTAGAATTTGTCTAAGTAAAAATAGATTCAAAACTTCCTCTGCAAAGTGTGTTTGTCCAAGAGAAAATGCTCTCACACACAGCACCTAGCATTAAATGGAACATCTGACTATTGCTCCAATAATGTCATTATTTTGTATTCCCTCCCCAAAGTCTGTGAGACTTGCTCAAATAATAATACTAGATTACAAATTCCACCTGTTCAATACATAAGAAGTAGTTCTTAACATATTAGATATGGAAACATGTTTCACCCATAATGAGGGCATCATCAGCCTAAAAATATCATACCTGAAAGAAAATAGATCAGGATCGTGACTGTTCTTATACGTCTAAAATATAAATAAAGAGGATACTGTAAAATGACTAGCAAGTAGAATATAGTAGTTATAAGTACTCTTATGACAAAGTCTTATAATCAATCCTTATTGTAGATCTTTACAAATGTCTTGTTTTTTAAATGTGGTAACAAGTAGTTAGTTAAAAGTTCAAAAAGAATACGTAAATTGCTGCGATGAAATGAAAACTGGTAAATATTGTGCCTTATTCCGCAGATGGCGCAAGGAGCTTATAATAGCTTAATATTTAGGATAAAAGTCGCTCTTAGTAGTAGTTAAATTAAAATTCAAAGTTGTTTCGCGGTTAATTTTATATGAAAAGTGTGCACATATTTTCCTTTAGACTTTTAATACAAGAAGCTACAACCACGTCTACCAGCTAATTATAAAAATAGTTACGTTTCTGACGAGTAGTTGTCCTCGCTCCTAAGTGCTTCAAGAAGTTTGTCGTCTTTTCATATAAAATTAACCGCGAAACAACTTTGGATTCAGCCAAGTCTCATGAAAGGTAAAAGAGTGATCACAGTGATAAGAACAAATTGGAAGAGACTGTGAAAGAATACAGGTACAAGAAATTGGAAGTTAGAGAGACCATAAATATAGTATCCACCCCGCTGTATTACTAGCAACAGACACCACTATGCGGCACATGCATCTAGTCGCAGAATGACTCTTTGTTTATTTGTTCCCTACTTCACCCCTAGCGCGACAAACAACAAACTGTTGCCAACAAAGGTCGGCTACTGACAAGACCACTGGGCGGGTAGCACCCACAAGGTAGAACCGCACAGTGGTCACGAGCCTCTACTGGGACCGAATGTGTAAGTTTTAAACTTAACACATGTCTTTAGGATTTTTCTTCTGCAGTAATTGGTAACGAAATCTGTGTGTGTCAATTTGCAGGAACAACTTCAGGGCGCTGAAGATATGGACAATGGCACGTGTGCATCATTACAATAGGTTATAAAAATAAATATAAATAAAAACCCACCAATAGAAGTATATACATTTTTAAATAATAATAAATACTAGCTGATGTACCCATGCTTCGCTATGGAATTCTACATTGTATACATAATTCTAGTTTAGGTAGTGTACATGTTGTGAGCAAGATTGTATTAGATTGCATAACTCTTAACGTTACCCTACAAACGCGACGGGGAAGTCACCAAACTTCTTTCTCACATGAAGACTGTAATAGTAGGCCCGCTTGCCTACCATCAGTCACAATCAGGTTGAGGAGTTTTCATTATAATAGTAGACACTCTCCACCTGCCTGTTTACATCCACAGAAAGACTGCCTTAGTGGTTTTCCCAACTGAAATCAACATAGGTCATTACGATGACATCAGTAGGAATGGTACGATTAAAATCAACTAACATTAGCCCAAGACAAACACGGAGCAGTGCTCAACGTGCTCCCGAGCTACACACAACGTCAAATCAACAACAGCAGTAAGTACACATATACACATTAATTCCACACGACTAAGAGGCATTCCCGATTACGAAATTACTCACCTTTCACTTTTATCATTCACAGATAAATGTTACATCTACACACAACTGCAAAGGGAAGGAGCCTCTACTCTAGTCAAATGCCATATGGCAGGATTCAACACAAGACCCTATGATTTACCTTCCAACACAAACAGCATGGATTTTGTGTGTGCACACTTTAGAAATCTTCATTTTCCACTCAAGTCTCAACTAGTTAACACAATCTCATATTGCTTTTCAGCATTCACATGTGTCTTTATGTTTCGTATATATAAGATGACACAAAACTCATACCTGAGAATCTGACATTGTATAGTGTAACTAGCTGATATACCCATGCTTCGCAACGGGATTCTCAGAAAGACTGTCTTTGTGGTTTTCCTAACTACAGTTAACTTAGGCCATTACAAAAACATCAGTAGGAATGTAGGGATTAAACGCAATGTTACCATATAAAATGCTCGCTCAAATGAAAAACCGCACATTTTCTCACTTTTAACAAACAGTACTGGGCGATTCCATTGTCACGGGTGGGACATTTGGACTGTGCTTTTCAACAGTCAAAAGAAAATATATTCAATAATATATAGTGGAAATTCAAAAAGAATTGTGGTCTAATATTACAATACTTGTTTTGTGGTTTAGTATTAATTTTAACATACTGAGCAGGCGTACTTTATTGTTATAGACATTTAAAGAATTGTCACGGGTGGGACAGACAATTGACATACCTTGGGACATTCCCTATCACACGTAGCAAACTTGGCCAGAATTACGGAAAGTTAGGCGGTCACGAACGCCAATTACCACAAGCTTCGAGAACATGGGGTGTGGCCCCGGAGGCTATACAAGGGCAAGGAAGTCATTATTCAGGGCTTCTATCATTCACTTCGCGGACCAGTTGCCAGTAGAATCCCTGCCGGTCGGTAGGACGGTTACGCAATCAGTAATAATAATAATAAGTATTATATACTTCAACGGACGGCTAGTAGACAGACTTCTCGCTCAAGACTTGCCAACATTAAGTCTTTATTCTAACTGTACATAGTGTACATATTGTAGTCAACTCTCAGTATCAGAATATATTAACTTCGTGGGAATCCACTTCGTCGACTTCCTCCTGATCTGCACCTTAGTTGAAACTTCCCAACCGCTCGGGAACGATCCAACCAACCTTCCAACCAATCTGACTTTTCCTAAGAGCTCACCTATAAGCTCAAATCCTGTCTGTCACGACACTCCAATCAGCACTCTGTATCTCATCTTCAGTGAGTGCTAGATAGTTTCTGCAAAATCTATTTGCAATATTACCTCATCATCATTAACAGAGGTTTTCATGTCCTTGAAAGATGCAGATTGCAAGCTTTTTACAAAATAATGCTCTTTGAATGTCTTTAATTGAGCCTGAAGTTGTGTTAATGCTTCATCAATAGTTCCATCAATTACAATCAATTTTGGGCGACAGTCATCTTCAGCCCACTGTTTCCACTGAACTACTTCAGATGCACCAACTTCTCCATCAATTATTGTGTGCAAATTCATGATACACTTGTCACATTCGTTTGCCATACATGTCTCACTTTCTACATCACAACAAACACGATTTAAAAGATCACCATGATTAACTGACTCTCTTGCAAATGGCTTCAATTAGAAAGTTAAAATAGGCATGAGAGAGAGAGAGAGACACACACACACACACACATTGTGAGGCATTTCAGATGACAATAATACGTTTTTAGGCCGAAACTCATAAAATTTCGAAGATTTGATAATGACATCAGGATTCTCTTCCTTAAATAAAGTAAATGCCTCCTTCACTGTCATATTCATATGACGTTTTTGCAAATTTAATCTCTTCCCAGTTTTTGGATCTGCAACAGATTTCACGTCCTTGATGCCAGGTGCTTGTCTGCTTACTTCATCAGACTTTAAAAAGTTTTCAACTCTCAAAAGATGTTCTTCTGGAATCATGCGATTTGACACTTTCTTATCTTCTGAAAAAATCTGCCTTGCCATTTTTGAAGGCAAGTTTTCATAAATTAGTTTCCTAATTACTGCCGTTTTCTTTGAAGGGCTACAAGGCAAAACTTTCTTTATGCGAGAAACAGCTTTCCCGAGAGATTGAGGGCATTTGTACGATCCCAACTGGGAAAAAGGAACATCAAGTTCTGCAGACTGTGGACATACTGTGACTATCTTTAATTTCTGTCTGTATTTCTTCTTCCATTCAGTTTCCTTCTTACGCTTTTCCATCAGAGATTTGTTACACAAGGAGACTTTTAACTTCATATCTTCTCGTCGTCTTCTGTCTCTCTCTCATTTTCTTCGTGCCTTTCATATTTATCGGTCATCACGCAACTTTTCTCTGAGTTTTTTAAATCTGTTCTGCCGATGTTGTTTTGACCATTTTCTGGAAGAAAGGAAAACAGGACTTGGTCTACCAATAACTAAACTTAACCTTGCAAGTGTAGAGATATATAGAAAGTTTGATTCTAAACCAGAAACTAGAAACAGTGTAGAAGAGTTCATATTATCTTCGTACTGTCACGGGTGGGACAAAATAAAAGTTTTCTTTTTTTATGTTGTGAATAATGTATTTAGTAGTTTTCTTACTTCAACCTACAAACAAACATAACCTCTAATGGAGTTATGTCTGAAAACAAACTGTTTCATGTTTTTTGTCACGGGTGGGACAAATCAGTGCATTATCGACATTTAATGCATTTATTACATCTTTAAACTTACCTTTCTACACAATCTTAGGCTCAATTAGAAGATAAAGGTCTGCTCTTGAATCACACACATTAACAATACACAATGGCTACTGTTTAGGAGCAAACAAATGACATCTGCAACCAGCAAAATTACTCCAGCTGATAATGATCAACAGAAGCACCAATTTTACCAAAAGAATCCACCTGAAATATACTTTTTAGAAAGCTGATTTTTCTGGAATGCAGAATTCAAGCTATTTTCTTGCTAGTAATTAATAAAAAATATTTTTTTCAAACAAATTATTTTTTTCACATGAGGCTCAGTTTTACATGGAATCGCCCACTAGCAGTCCAAAGTTCCAGTGCTGGAATGACCAGGCCGCAGACAGCCGTGAACAATCCTCTGCCATTGTTCCATTAAATATATACACTGCTCATTCCAATCAGTGCCTCAGGGTAGGGATTGAATAGCTCGAATGCTATGATGAACCAGTTTGTTACGTACCAGTAATATGAACCAGAAGAATGGTATGCTTAAGAAGAAAGTTATCTAACTCACCAGCTACTTCCTGCCATTATTCGGGCAAGCTGTTATACTCAGTACAACCGGGCGAGTTGGTTGTGCGGTTAGGGGCGTGCAGCTGTGAGTTTTCATCCGGGAGGTAGTGGGTTTGAAAACCATTGTCGAAAGCCCTGAAGATGGTTTTCCATGGTCTCCCATTTTCACACCAGGCAAATACTAGGGCTGTACTGTAATTAACGCCCGGGCCGTTCCTTTCCACTCCTAGCCCTTTCCTATCCCATCGTTGCCATAATACCTATCTCTGTCGATGCGACGTGAAGCAAATTTTAAAAAATACTCGGTATACAGCAGTAATTCCATCTATCGGGCATGACTGGCAACAGAAGACACAAAGCACATCAAAACAAACAATGGTCAATGTAATGTTATAGTTGTTCGATGTTCTTAGCTTTCTGTACAGTAGGCCTTCACATTTAGTTTTGTTTCGACTCTGTGATATTAGGGCTTCTTAGAAAATTATTTATAGCGTAGACTGTAGTTCCTTATTCCCCGACTTGACATAACGATTTTCATTAAATTCTGTTTACCCATTTTCTCGTGACTTGGCGCTGATATGGACTTAGTAACAAAAATCAAAATTAATGAATAGGCCTCTGTTATCATAGCCGGTACGGTAAAAAATGAATAAGACAAATGATTGGAAATTTAACTTTAGTAATGTAGTATTTGTCAATAGGACCACTTCTTCTTCTTTTCCTGCCGCTTTTTCCCACACCTGTGGGGTCGCGGGTGCGAACTGCGTCGCACATGTGGATTTGGCCCTGTTTTAACGGCCGGATGCCCTTCCCGACACCAACCCTCTATGGAGGGATGTAAGCACTATTGCGTGTTTCTGTGGTGGTTGGTAGTGTAGTGTGTTGTCTGAATATGATGAGGAGAGTGTTGGGATGGACATATACACCCAGTCCCCGAGCCAGAAGAATTAATCAGAAGCGATTAAAATCCCCGACCGGACCGGAAATCGAACCCGGGGCCTTCTGAACCGAAGGCCAGTACGCTGACCATTCAGCCAACGAGTCGGACTGTCAATAGGACCACTAATAACACAAATATTTGAGAATTAAATTTTAGACCTTCCCCTAAACTACCATTCCACTCAACGTGAATAAAATTATTTATGGCCTAGATTGTAGCGACTTATTTCCCGACTTTGCATACCGATTTTCATTAAGATAGGACACTTATAAAAATTTGAGAATTTAAATTTACGCCTTCCCATGAACTACCATTTCTTTCAGTGTGAATAAGATTATTTATGGCCTAGATTGAAGCGACTTATTTCCCAACTCTGCATACCGATTTTCATTAAGATAGGACCACTAATAACATAAATATTTGAGAATTAAATTTTAGGCATTCCCCTAAACTACCATTTCTCTCAGCGGGATTAAGATTATTTATGACCTAGATTGTAGCGACTTATTCCCGGACACTACATACCGATTTTCATTTAATTCTCTTCAGCCGTTTTCTCGTGATGCGTGTAGGCCTACATACATACATACATACATAGACAGAAATTACGGAAAATTGAAAAGTGCGTTTCCTTGCTACTATGGACACGACTGATACAGAAATACCATCCTTTTTAAATTGTGAGCAATGTACAGACAAAATTCTTATTTTATGTATATACATTTATACCTACAATGCAAGTCATTGAATTTTAACACGTTTTATTCCTACAGTGATCATTAAGTGTTCATAATAATGTCTATTGTCCACCTCGGTAGCGTAACGGTTAGTGTTATTAGCTGCCGTCCACGGGGGCCCGGGTTCAATTCCCGGTACTGCCAGAAATTTAAGAATGGCAGGAGGGCTGGTATGTAGTTAAAATGGTACATGCAGCTCACCTCCAATGGGAGTGTGCCTGAAAAGAGCTGCACTACCTCGGGATGAGGACACGAGTTTACCTTATAATGTCTATTCATCAAGACTTCAAGGGCAAAACTAATTAGTTTAAAAAAATTAAAGCAAATTAACTTTGAGCAACAAGATTCTATCACAATGTACAACTGAAGGTTCAGGAAACAAGGAAGTGCAATCCACAAGACTAACAAATTGTGATCAATACACATGCTCTCTCTGTGTTGCCATACACATTTTACAAAGCTAGCATCTAATTTTAGAAAAACTCATGCCTATGAACAATCCAAACTTTTATGAAAGCGTTTTGATGTATGTTTTTCGTGAAAAGACAGTGAATATCAAGTTTCAATTCGACGATTGCCCTAATCATGAGAATAGTTTTGACATGTTATTGTCATATGACATTCTTTGTTAGATCTAGTGATGTTTTATGATTGCATGATATATGTGATTGTGTGACCAGCTGAAGATGACCTAGAAATGCTGAAACCGGTCCTGTAGTTTTAATTTTTAATAAATAAATATTGATTAGGTGGAAGCCTTCTTCACATTGTATTTGTAAAAGCAATGCTTTCGTATGAAATACTCGATCAAATGAAAAACCACACATTTTCTCACCTTTAACGAACAGTACTGCGCTGCCGATCTAACAGTCCAAAGTTTGAGAGCTGCAATGATAAAGCCGCAGACAGCCGTGATCCGTGAACACTCTTCGTCTTTATCGGTGAGGCGAGGGGAGGGCGAATAATGGAGAGTCCCAGGGCAAAAACTATGTCCCTTTACTAATCTGTTTCCTAGGAGTACCTGATGAGTCAGAAAATCTCAATTCACTACACTGGCGGCGGAAAAATCTATCTGGCTGGGAGGCAAATTTTTCCTCCAAGCCAGAGGAGAAACCCTCTCTTTACTGATAATTTGGAACAAAATTAATGTAGAATTTAATAAAAGTGAAGGGGAAGAAGCTTTTAAGAAACGGCTCTTTGGTGCTACACTTTGGAATAGGCCTAAACTGTAATTCTAGACCAGGTCATACTACTACTACTATTACTAAATGAGCCTCTGCCATAAGTACGCACGCTGTTCATTCAAAACAACGCATCAAAGTAGGGATCGAATAACTGGATTGCAATGAAGAACCAGTGTGTTACATACCAGCAGCATCAGAAAATGTATGAACCAGAGAAATGGCATGCTAAAGAAGTTTTCTAACTCCCCAGCTATTTCCTGCCAATTTTCAGTCAGTCTGTTATACTCGGTACGCGGCAGTAATCCCATCTATCGGAGTTGAGTCGCAGCATAAGAGAAAAAGAACATCACAACAAACTATGGTCAATGTAATGTTATTGTTGCTCAATGTTATGTACATCTGATATAGTAGACCTTCACATTTCGTTTTCTTCCTACTCGGAAATATCACTCTTATCATAGTCGGTACGGTAAAACTGAATAAAACATAAATGATCGGAAATTGTATTCTCTACAACTTTTGTTATGTAGTACATTTCGATATGGCGAATAACATAGGTATTTAAAAATTAAATTTTAGGCGCCTTCCCCTGAACTACAGTTTCATTCAGGGTTAAAATTGTTTGTAGCTTAGACTGTAGTTTCTTATTCTGCAACTCTAGACCTATGTACAGATTTTCATTAAATTCTGTTAACCCATTTTCTCGTGGCTTGGCGTCGATATGGATTTAGCAACAAAAATACAGATTCATGAATATCTGTGTTATCACTGCCGGTAAGATAACAATGTATAAGACATAAAAGATCAGAAATTTAATTCTATATAACTTTAGTTATGTAGTGTTTATCGATAGGATCACCAATAAGATAAATAAGATAAATATTGCATTTGGTTGCAATATTATTATTATTATTATTATTAATAAGACAAATATTTGAGAATTAAATTTTAGGCCTTCCCCTAAACTACAATTTCACTCAGCGTGAATAAAATGATTTATAGCTTAGATTGTAGTGGTTCATCCCCCAAATTTACATATCGTTATTAATTAAATTCTCTTCAGCCGTTTTCTCGTGATGCGTGTACATACATACATACAAATTACGGAAAAGTAAAAAGTGCATTTCCTTGTTACTGTTGACATGACCGATACAGAAATACCATTCTTTTCAAATTCTGAGCAATGTACAGACAAAACTCTCATTTTATATGTAGGCCTATATAAGATATAAATCAAAATAAAATAAATATACTTCTATTAGTGGGGTGGTGGGTCCCTGGCAATGGTAGTGAACAGATCTCTCCTCTACAATGATTCCAAAGAAAGAACAGCATTGTTTAAATTTCAATATTATGCTATAAATTTTGTGGGGCGGATACTATATTCATAACGCCCCCAAATATTTAACTTCTTCCCACAAGAGACTGCTTCCGCTTATGTAGACGAAAGGTATCCACGAAATGTAACTGTAATATTTGTCCCTAATGGAATATATTAGTTAGTTCATTTTACTCAAATAAAGTGTAAAATCTGCAGTGAATTAAGAAATAATATGAAATATTTTACTTGCAAGGAATAATATGGATACATACTTTACTACCTTACAACTACTTTTTCTGCTACGTCGCAGCATTCTGTATGAGTTTTGTTTGTCTAACATTTTTGTGTGTGATGTCTTTGCTCACTGAAGTTGTTTGAATTAATTAGGTGTTGTTTTCTTCATGTTGCTCATTTGTTCTGCGCCCTAACTCATTCATTAAAAGATATATTTATTGGTCCAGCGATCATGCTATTTTGCTGTTTGAACTGCCCGCGCCAGTCATATGGACAAAGATAATGACAATTCACAGACATAGCACTCCCACCCATCCATGCAAGTCCTGGACCTCAAGAAAGAAACAAAAGACAGCACAAGCAAGGGAATATAACATAAAGGAGTCCTGTCTACGGCCCATAAGTACGTAAACTATACGCGAACTTTTTCTTGAGCCTAATTTTTACGGGGTGAGGGGTAAGGAGGGAGCGCTGACGGTTCCGGTTATACTGCCAACTGGATGGAAATGAAATCTGAATTGAATGGATAATATGATCGATATGAATTTTCTAAACATTTATTATCTTACGCCAACAATTCTGTCACACATACATTATTTAACATAATATAACATTTCTCGATGCGAATCTTGTTCCTAGCATGAACTATATAGTTTGGCTTTGCTGCGAAAACAACATCAGTACTAGTTCGTAAAGTGTACGCCAGATGTCGCACAGCAATGCATAGTTTGTGTTTCAAAGGTTGCCAATATGGATGTCGAAGATAACCGAGGTCTACCGATTCAGCACTAGGGAGCTCAGGGCTCAAGAAAAGGTTCGCGTATAGTACATATTTCTCTAATAACAACGGTATTTCTTAATTTACCGCAGATTTTTCACATTGTTATTGTAAAAGCAATTACTATGTTCCATTTGAGACAAATATTACAGTAACATTTTGTGGATACCTTTGGTCTACATAACCACCGCTTCCTGTTGCAAAAGCTAACGGCCATCATTATCAAACAACATTAAATACAAATTCTTCAATTTATACCAAGTCCCTTTCCCTAATACTCCTCGGTCAACCTTAAAAGGTTTGAATTAGGTAGCATTAACGGAAAAGTGGTATCACTTCCCTTGGCATTTCTACCTGTGCACGTGGTTCCCAGAAGCATGAATATAGGCACACAAGTTCATAAGTAACAAAGAGGTATTTGAAAACTTTCTTACACTTCACGAACGATAATCTTATGAGGATCTTCTGCTTTCTTCTTCTTTGGTGGTTCCCGGTTCTTTTCTTTTCTGTAACACAAAAATAAATGAGAATATATTGGGCAACACTTCATAACTATACTTTCTACATCGACGTTCCACCACTTGCAAAAAAATAAAATAAAATAATAAAAAATTTCTACTCACATTCTGCTGTCGCTTAGACTTATCATTTTCTTCATCTGTGCAAATCTTTGTTGAGCAATCTTCCGCGTTTTCCGAGCTTTACCCTGCACATAAAAAGATAATGCTCAAAAAATATATATCCAATAAAAATACTTTCAAATGTTTGTACACAACCTAATCTTGCTTTTCACTTTCTTCAAAGCAAAGATCGAACTGACGGTGAAGTTCCTTAACAGATACGCCTTTCAAATTAGCCAAGCTTCCCAAAACAACCTGAGTTGCGTCTTTTACATCGTTATAAATGTGCAGCTGGTCCATTTGTGCTTTGTGTTCAGCACGAGAAACAGCGGTTTTCTTAAGTTCTTGCAATTCTGCATCCAGTTCGATTTCTCTTTTCAAAAGCTGCTGCCATTCTTCAGTCAAGCTCATTTGTGGTGTACGAATGTTGAGTTTCTCCTTAACGCTTTTACAAGGAACGTTAGAGTATTTCCCAATCTCCCTGTTCAATATCCTTTTTTGTGACATTTTCAGTAATAACCTCAATTACACCTACACGCGCCAAGTTAACAGCAAGAATATTTCCTTACACACCAACAAAAAAGTACATCCCTTGAACCAAACAGAATTGCTGATACCAGGACATTGAAGTTATAGTATAAAAACGAGAATCACACTTCTCCCAATGAAGAATAGATTACCATTATTAATTCCTTCGCGTTTGAAAATGATCACACACACACTTCTTCTTCTACTTCTTCTTGGTTAGTTGTTGGACATCATCGTCGTAAGACGCTACGTCCGTCAAAGAGAATCTTGTCTTCTTCTTCTTCTTCTGCTTCTTCTTCTTGGTTAGTTTTTGGACATCGTCGTAAGACGCTACGTCCAGTCACTGGTTTGCGGAATAATTCATGTCTGCGAGAGGTACCAACATGAGAAGAAATTAGTACACTACAAGATAGAAGGGTGAACTATGTAATGAAGTGAATGACAACCGGTAATAATGAAACTGAGGAAAAAACCAAATAATATGGAGGCTAAACTAACTAGGATAACCCAAAAACACAGGGATACAGGGTTCTAATGCTTCACGTCTGTGTGGTCTGTCACGACGTCTTACTACAAACAAACTCGACCGGACCACAAATAAGGGTTGGGATGCGAAAATTCGTACCTATAGGGAAGGAAAAGGTTAGAATTGAATGTTACAGGTAAAAAAAATAAAAATAAATATTAAGTCTACAACGCGAAAAGGCGGTTGAAACACGAAACAGTTAACGGCAGTTGGCAACCCACATGTAGAAGCTTAGCTACGAATGCGTGACGGTGATGTTCATATGTCTGACACTGAAAAATGATATGATTGACAGGACCTACTGCTCAAAAACATGGACATAAGTTACTTTCGATAAGATTAAGGCGATAGAGATGAGCAGACGTACACACATGAATTAAGCGGAAATGTATGATTTGAAGAATATGACGCCGAGTGTAGTAACCAACGGCGAACCACGGATTAGTAGGAATATCAGACAGTATCGTGAATAAGTGCTTACCTTTCAACGGGGAAGTGCGGCGCCATTGCACACCACTGATCGTGGATGACGTGATGACCGTATTCCCATGAGTCTGTGTGTGAAACTGCGTTATAGTAGACCAATCCAATACCCTGGGCGGCCTCGTTAGATAGGATATCCGCTATGACGTTGCCGTGTTTTCTAGAATGGCCCGGAAGCCATGTGAATAATACTTGAACATGACGGAGGGATAAGTCTGAACGTAATTTACGGAAATGTTGAATGTACCAAATATTAGAATGTTCGGGATTGTCTAAAGCCATCAAGGTGCTTTAGTAGTTAGTACAAATGAAAACTGTGAATATTCCAAAATGTTGTATGATGTTGCATATGTAATATGTTCCGATAATTCCATTACAGGATCCGCATGTGTTACTTAGCAGTAGGGGAAAGTCCAAATGATAGAAAAAGGTCATCATATACTTCTTGTAGCTCTTGTTTCCATGGGTCTTTAGGGTCCATTACTGCGATTAAAGCTGCAAAATTGTTAAAGATTTTTGGAAGCTGTACATCAGAGTGATCGTTTGATTTACCATGTAAAGCCATGACAGAGGAAGATGCCGATATTGGCGCAGGAGGCGCCGAAGTTTGCCCTTGAGGACTCGGCTTCCGGGATGTAGATGCAGGCTCGTTAGAAGTAGCAGGTATCAAACGTACGACTGGAGTGCCAGAATGTTCTGGAACCGTCTTCGGATTACTGAGCAAATTAAGATATGATACCTTGTCATAACCTGGTTTAGCAGGTGGGCGGGAAGGGTTACTAACCACCATAGTAAATTTACGCTTTCGAGGGAAAGTTTCATCCGATTGAGATGATCTATTGGTAAAGAAGGAAAATGTTGGGGCATCAGAAGGGGGTTAGATAAGGACTGTAATGGGGCAAAAGAGTTTTTCACTTCGAAATATGATTTGTTTTCAACACTCATAATGCGTCTAATTTCTTTTTGTTGTTTGTGGATTTCACAATGTTCTGCTCCCGCAAGATGATTTCCGCCACAGTTAGCACATTTAACGACTGGGTGAGTGCAGTCTTCAGTAGAATGAGTAAGGGAACACTTTCCACATCTCGGCTCCCTGGAACGACAATTAGTGGCGGTGTGTCCATACCGCTGACATCGTTTACATAATAAAGGACAGAATATAAAGGCCTGAACCTCTAACATGACTTTAAAAATGGACACACTTTTCGGAAGTTGTTGACTCTCGAATACAACCTTCACAGTACCTGTAGGGATATATTCAGTTTTTCCGTCTTTAGATGAACGTCTATTTAGACGTTGTACCTTCACCACTGGATATGGCGAGTCTAAATAGGTGAGAATGTTGGATTCGGAAATAGTAGTGTCTACTCCCCGTATGACCCCTACTCGCTGAATATTCGAAGACGGAATAAAAGCTGTCAATTTCTTTTCCGTAAGAATGGGATGAGAGAGAAAGGCGTTTGCAGCCTTACTAGACATGAAAGTAACTTGAATTCTATTTCTTCCCTTCCTATGAATGGCCTTGACGTCACTAATGTGCCTCTCGTAGAAAATCCGTCCCAGAGCCATAGGGTGAATATGTCCTATTTTATTTGTAGAGTCAATCGATTCGACAAATACTATGTAAGGGCCAAGATGAGTGGTAGAATAGGTAGCTACAGGAACTTGCGGACGCTGGTCCGAATCACGTATTGTATCTTGAGAACTGTCACGTTGGGTAGCAGTATTACTAACGTCCATGGGGGAATCCTTACGCACGGCACCTGTTCCAATATCAGGAGGCCGGCCTAAAGGGCCGCCGCCACTATCTACAGACATAATAGCCCAAAAGGAATTACCCTACACTAGCCCCAGAACAAACACAAAAAAGGACTAGAATATGAACACAAACATAAAAAACTCTACTTATCTACGGACAGGAAAAGGCCGCTGCACCAGTGACCGGAGCGAGACGTGTGCACCGCACAACAGCCGAACACCGAATGAGAATCTTGTCTTGTATTGTCTTGTCTTGCGGATATTTATTTGGGATTCAATCGCATACGCAAAAAACGGTCAATGATCTTTGTAATGCACAATCGTGCGCTTTTCTAATAATAATAATAATAATAATAATAATAATAATAATAATATTTGGGATTCAATAAATTCTTTCCCAGTCACGAGACCATTAATATATTACACTTATATCACAAAAGCACACGATTACATCACTAATGTCCGATTTTAGCATGATCACACGTAGATAGATGCACTTAAAGAAGCAATATTATATCGGGTATAAGTAGGTTCATGGAAGTATTACATTCGGTACTGAGCAGAGACACAAATAACTTAGTAAGCTGGGATAGGAGCAACGTGTTACACTGTACAAGATCGGAAAGTAATAAAAACCTTGATACAGTATCCACTCACCAGGAACATATAGAAGTGCCACCTCACAAACACGTCGGAACAAAACAACTGAAAAACTAGATCATAATTACAATTTGATGTGAGTGTTATCAAGGTATTCGTTTAAAATAGTAATGATCGGAGGCGAAGGTTGATGCAACAAAACTGAAAGTCGTGTAGGGAAAGGTACGTGAACTTTAAGTAATTTCTGCATTAAAATGGCCTGGTGATGTGCATATTGGGGGCAATGAAAAAACAAGTGATCACTATCGCCCTGAGATTCTCCGCAGGAACAAGTTGGGTCGTTCGTAATGTGAAATCGAGTTAAATATACTGGGGTTGTCTTGTCTTGTCTTGCGGATATTTATTTGGGATTCAAAAATTTCTTTCCCAGTCACAAGATCATTAATATATTACACTTATATCACTAAAAGCACACGATTACATCACTAATGCCCGATTTTAGCATGATCACACGTAGATAGATGCACTTAAAGAAGAAAAATTATATCGGGTATGAGGAGGTTCATGAAGGTATTATATTCGGTACTGAGCAGGGACACAAATAACTTAGTAAGCTGGAATAGGAGTAACGTGTTACACTGTACAAGATCGGAAAGTAATAAAAACCTTGAGACAGTATCTACTCACCATGGACATTTAGAAGTGCCACCTCACAAACATGTCGGAACAAAACAACTGAAAAACTAAATCATAATTACAATTTGATGTGAGTGTTATCAAGGTACTCGTTTAAAATAGTAATGATCGTAGGCGAAGGTTGGTGCAACAAAACTGAAAGTCGTGTAGGGAAAGATACTTGAACTTTGAGTAATTTCTGCATTAAAATGGTCTGGTGATGTGCATATTGGGGGAAATGAAAAACAGGTGGTCACTATCGCCCTCAGATTCTCCACAGGAACAAGTTGGGTCGTTCGTAAGTGAAATCGAGTTAAATATATTGGGGTTAAGGCATGATTAAAACGTAGTCGGATGATATTGGTAATGTGACGTCGTGTATACGTACCATTTGCAAACCACGGCAGTTTGAAAATACTCGGTTGAATTTGATAGTAATGTTGGCCTTTCGTACGAGCAGATAATCGCCATTGTGTGCACCATGTGTGTTGAGTTGCAGTTTTGATATGTGGAAAGAAGTCGGGAATCGGAATTTTGATTTGTAATATATTCGCGGTATCTGCACTGGCGTCTTTCGCTGCTGTATCGGCCATATCGTTGCCTACGTGCCGATTATGCCCTTTAATCCATATTAGCCTTATAACAAAACCGGATGTTTCAAGTCGAAATAGAAGAGACTTAACTTCGTAGACATATGTATTTGTATGAGGGGCGAGTGATTGCAGAGCTTGTAAAACACTTTGAGAATCGCTGAATATATTTATTTTTTTGGATTGCAACTGTTGAACATATACGAGGGCTTGGTATATGGCATATAATTATGCTGTAAAGATAGTTAAATTATTAGGTAACGGATATTTAAAGCTAGTGTGTAGTTGTGGATCGTAAAATGCTGCTCCGACTCCAGTATATGATTTTGACCCATCGGTAAATAGGTGGTAATCTGATGAGGTTATGGGACTTTTAAATTTCTTATGAGCGTATAATGTGGGATAAGGTGCAGACATTGATTGGTTTGATGCATCAGAAGGGACAATGATAATAGAAGGACGGAATGTTTGAATATCATAGTGGTATGAATACGTATTATCGCGTGGTGTACGAAGTATAGTCTCAGTAAGATGGTGGATTTCAGCATATGCTATATATATGGCGGGATACCGATGATTGGGAGGAGGACGCTGTTGATAATATTCATATAATAATTGTAATTTAGGGACAATAAGGGAGTTCGTTCTACTAATATGTTTAAGTAGGAATTTTTTGGAAAATTTTATCCTGCGAATATACTGTGGTTCTTCCGTAGTTTCTACTAATAAAGCGTTAGTTGGTGTTGTGCGGAGGGTACCCACATTGATACGTAGTGCTGAAAATTGGAGACGATCCAAAGCTAATAAACTATGTTTAGAGGTTAAATCAATATTGTGGGCGCTATAATCAAGTATGGACCGAATGGTTGCATGATATAGCTGTAGTGCTGACAAGGGGTCAGCACCCCATGCACGTTTCGTTACCGTTCGTAAGATGGTGATATAACGATCAGATTTCCTAATAAGATGCCGTATATGAGTTTGCCATGTGAGTTTTTGATCGATATATATTCCTAAATATAAGTGTTGTGAAATCAAGGAAATGCTATAAGTGTCAAAGTTAATAGGGCTTTTAACAAAGGTTCGTTTATGTGTAAAGATCATCGCTGCACATTTAGGTATAGAAAGTGAAAGTCCATGGGCCGTTAGCCACTGAAAGACTAAACTTAAAACCCGAGATATTGTGGCTCTACAACGGTCAATGTGGGAGTCAGAACAATAAATAACATAATCATCCGCGTAAGCTAGAATTCGAGCGTGTGGAATCACAAGAGATTCGAGCTCTTTCATGTAAAGGGCAAACAAAATTCCACTGAGTATCGAACCCTGTGGTAAACCTTGTGATGTGTAACGGCTATCAATTGTGTGTTGGGGAGATTTAATAGTTAACCGGCGGTTAGTAAATAGTTGATTTAAAATAGAAAGGAATTGGATGGGGAATCCAGCACTAAATAATTTCTCCCAGAGGATATGCAATAACACAGCATCGTAGGCACCTTTAATATAAAAAAACTGCCACGATAGATTGTTTCCGCCATTTTGCTAATAAGATGTCGAGTAAGAAAATAATGATAGGGTCTTGTGTACTATTACCACGTCGAAAGGCGAACTGATACTTGGTAATAGCGAGTGATATTCCAATACCCACGCCATTCGTTTCATAAGGATTTTACAAAAAACTTTGCGTATATACGATCCCAGAACTATGCCTCGGAAATTTTCAGGTTCGGAAGGTCGTTTTGTTGGTTTCAAAATGGGTGTGATGAAAAACTCGTTCCATGATGCTGGTACATGTAATGTCTCTAAAATACTATTATAATATTTGAGTAAATAAATTTGGACATGGGAGGGTAAGGCCTTGAGCATTTGATAAGTAATTGGATCAGGTCCTGGTGATGAGCTATTAACGGAACATAATACAGAGTGTAATTCATTATATGTAATTGGATTCAAAAGGGAAATAAAAGAGCAAGAATTATTCTGTGAGGTGGGTAGAAAGAATGGATTTACTGTAACAGGGGCAAGGGTATATAAAAAAATCTTCTAGAACTTGTCGCGGATAAGCAGAAGAAGTTTGGTATTGGAAAGTTCTCGTGATCATACGGATCACGTTTCAAAATTTCGTTGCTGGAAGTTGTGGAGTTAATTGAGAAATAAAAGATTGCCAAGCTTTTCGTTTTTTGCATTAAAGACGAGCTTTGTTTTCGCAATATGATTTCGCAATTGAAAATAATGCTGCTGCGTCATTGATTGGCGATATTGTTTGAATAATTGTTTGCGCTTATGAATAAGATCGTGACATTCTTTATCCCACCATTTTAGTTCATATTCCTGTGGATGGGTCGTCACGTTTAATGGTCGACACGGATGAAATATGTTTAAATATTGGGTTAAATAAGGGAGTAAGAGGGAAAAGGAAAGAGGGGACTTGTGTTTCTGCTGCAACATATAATTGAGGTATGATTGATAGTTAGAAACATTGAAATTTTTATAAGATCGGACGTTACTTATACAGGAGGGTGTCTGAAACTGGGAATGTGGTGCGTGAATAACATATATGATGAGATTTGAGAAGTCGTCACTAGTGCGAGTATCAGATAATGTATGCCAGGTGGTGACAGGGGCCATAGTTGTGCGGCAGAAAGTAAGGTCTACTGCGCTGGGTGGAGATCCAGGCGGAGTTAAACGGGTCGGGGAGCCGTCATTTAAAAGGAACAAATTCTGATGAGTTGAAGTAGTAAGTAAATTAGAACCTTTGATTGTATCCACCATACATCCCCATTCAGTGTGGTGGCAATTAAAATCACCAAGAATGAAAAGATGTGGAAATGTGTCAAATTGTTGAAAAAAATGCATCCATTGATTCTGAGTAATGTAAATGTGGGGAGGGCAATAGATGTTTATGAAACAAGTATTATGGTGTACTATACCTACAGCATAAGTGTGCGGGATGATATATTGTAAAGAGAAATGTGTAACTGATAAGGAAGTATGAACACATGTGGCAACTCCATCAAAGCCGTTACCATCATGTCGGAAAACTTGATAACCTCGTAATCGAAAAATGAAATGCGGTTGAAACCACGTTTCTTGTAAGCAGATAAAATGAGCTCGTGTTTCATTCAGCAATATTTGTAACTCATGTCTTTTAGAAACGGCACTTCGACAATTCCATTGGAGTAAAGTAATCATGCCAGTATGTGCATGATAGAGTCTCGTAGTTTATATAATACATGGTGAAATTGAGGCTCGTGACCCATACTTTGGATTAACATTACCAGCAATTGCTGGATTGCTTGTTGAAGGCGTTCCTTGGAAGGAGGATAATGTATATCTTGAGGGGTTGCGGAGGGTTGCTGCCTAGCAGATGTGGGCGCACTTGAGGGATATGCTAGTTGCAGAGATTGTTGCATAGCACTCGTTGACGGGATCGAGTGTACTGGAACCGAAGGTTCGTTTCGCAGAATGGCCATGTATCCTTGTCGGTCGAAACCGGGTTCAGGTGTAGGAGGGGGAGATTGCATGATTACTTGGGTGAACTTACGCTTACGCGGGTTTGGAATCAAAGGGGATGGGGGATTCGATGATAGAGGAGGGAACTGATGTTCTTGTTGCTCGGAATGATAAATTGGAAGGGCGTTTCGGGCTTTAGCTTCGGGAAAAGATATGTGTTCAGTACTCATTAATTTTTTAATGGTGACCTGATACTTATGTTCAGGACAAATTGAGGAACCTGTGACATGGTTTTTCTTACAGTACGCACATTGTGTAAATTGCTCAGTACACGCCTGGGTTTCATGTTGTTGCGCACATTTCCCACAACGAGCGTTTTTTGCTTGACATTGCCGAATTGTATGCCCATAGCGCTGGCATTTCGACAGTGAATGCATGAAAAGATGTAAGGTTCAACTTCCATGTACACCGTATATAAGGTGACATGGGAGGGTAATGTTTGTGATCTGAAAACAATTTTGACTGAACCCGTAGGAAGGTATTGGGTTTCTCCATCTTGAATTGCACGGCGATTAAGTCGTTGCACGCTTTTAACTGGTGCCTCGGATTCCAGGTTCTGTAATATGTCATCATTTGATAAACCTTTTTCAACTCCACGAATAATGCCTACTCTTAACACTTGTGAGGATGGAATGTAAGCTTCAATTTTGAGGGTTTCAAGCATAGGATTACTCAAAAATGCGTTTGCTTGAGAAGCCGTATGGAAAGTATTATGCGCACACTTTATCTTGGTGCATTTACACCCTAGTGCTGAATCGGTCGACCTCGGCGATCTTCGAGATTCGTACTGGCTACCTTTGAAACACAAACTATGAATCGCTTAAGCATCGTTGTGCGACATCTGGCGTACACTTTACGTACTAGTACTGTTGTTGTTTACACAACAAAGCCAAAGTATAGAATCCATGCTAGGAATAGATTCGCATCGAGAAATGTTTTATAATGTTATATAATGTGTATGTGACATAGTTGTTGGCTTAAGATGATAACGGTTTTGAAATTTCATATCGATCGATCATATTCTCGATTCAATTCAGATTTCATTTTCATTCAGTTGGCAGCACCAGGCAGCACTATCGATACCGGGACAGCTCCCTCCTTACTCCTCAACGATATACACAAAAGCTCCAAGTTAAAGTGTGCGGATAATAACTTGTAGTCGATTACGTCCTTTACGTTGGATCGATTTGACATTGAGTTTAGTTTCATAAAATCGGCGACCAAGTGCCATAGGGTGTAGATTGCCAATGTTTTGCTTGTTTATAGATTCAACAAATATAAAGAAAGGTCCATGATGGAAGCGAATATAATGTTCCGGGCTAGAAGCCACTTAGGTCGCCTCGGATTGAATGTTAGATTGTTCGGAATTAGAACGGTCTACCACTTCCGTATTACGCCTCTGTACATCAGACTCAGTTGACTGAAGACCTTGCTGTCGTGTCGTATTACTAGATGAATTAGTTATGGGTTCCTCTTCCTCTGAGTGACTAGTCAAAGAGAATGAGAATGCGTCCAGTCACTGGTTTGCGGGTAAAGTATTGTCTGGGAGAGGTGCCAACGTTAGAAGAAATTAGTTCAATACCAAAGAGTAGGGTTAGCTATGTAATGAAGCTAATTACAGCCGGTAATGATGAAAATTAGGAAAATATAAATTTTATTTAGGATAACCTATCAGAGCATAACACAGGGCATAACATGACACAGATTCAAGATGGCGACTACTGTGTGTGAGTCTGTGATATCCGTAGTAGATAATGGTGTAAGATGCAGTGAAAAATGTGGCAAATGCAGAAGAGTAGTTAAAAATGGGATTCTGTGTCGTAAGTGTGATGAATGGTACCATTTTCGTTGTGCAAATATTGTAAATAGGACTGATATTGAAGAAAGTGAGTGGCTGTGTCCCGAGTGTAAACAAACTGAGAGTGAGGCAGAACAACAAGAAAGAGAGACTTACGAAACTATAATTAAGATTTTAGGAGTGCTACAAGAGGACTTATGCGCTCTGAAACATGAAAATGAAAGCTTAAAGGACAGAATAAAGCAACTGGAAGATAAAGAAGACATTGGAGAAGAAAGATCGCCGTGGACGGAAGTGATGCGTGGCCATTTTAGGCCTAATGTTAAACATATGGGAGAAACTACGTACAACTTAAAACCGGGAAAAAACTCTTTGCAGTGCCAAAATAGATTTCAGTTATTGCAGCAAGTTTCAGAAGAAGACACACCAAGATTTCCAAATAATTTTAAATCCAGTGGAGGTAAGCTACAGAAGAAGAAAACCAACCGAAAGTCAAGATCGCCAAAGATTCATCTCTACGCAGACAGTCAAGGGCGGGGTATGGCAGAAGGCATCAAGGATGAGCTGCAGAATCCAGAGACTGAGGTTTTAGGACTAATAAAACCAGGTGCCAAAACTGAAGACGTCCTTTCAAGTTGTGATCCTGTGTTAGAGAAGGACAATTATGTGGTGATTGTGAGTGGTACAAATGACATTGCTGCAAATGAAGGTGAGGAATTAATTACGACTCTCAGAGGTAAGATTTCTAAACTACCTGACTCAAAAGTAATTGTAGTAAATGTGCCACCCAGATTTGACCTTTTAGAGGACTCATGTGTGAACAAAGCTGTACATGATGTAATTATAAAAATCAAGAGATTAAGTAAGAGTTTTAAAAATGTCTATGTAGAAGATACTTTAGGTCTTGGCAGGCAAATGTTCACTAGACATGGGTTACATCTAAATGGTAATGGAAAAGCAACTCTCTGTAGACAAATTGCTACAGTTATCAACAGAGATTTGCAAACTAATCTGTACTTAAGAAAACCCATACCACTAAACTGGCACATACAGGGAAACATGCCAGAAAACCCAGACCCTTAAATCAAGATCTATGTACAAGGATCTGGGTTCCAGGGAAGTTCTCAACTCATGAGTCAAACGTTACCCAATTGCAACAGTCAAGTTTTAGGGAGGAAGGAGGTCTGAGATCGCTCTTGGTAAACTGTCAGAGTGTAGTAAATAAACAATTAAAATTCGGTACATTGATGGAATCGTATGAGACGGATGTGGTGATAGGAGTGGAATCGTGGATGAGAGAAGGGGTGGGTAATACAGAAGTATTTCCAGAAGGGTATACAGTCTATCGTAGAGACCGAGGAGATAAAAAGGGAGGAGGGGTATTTATTCTGGTGAATGAAACTTATTGTTCGCGTGTATTGTTTACTGATGAAAGGGATGAAATATTAGGGATAAAATTAGTTTGTGATAATATGAAGGAGGTGGGAATTAAAGGAGCATATAGGCCTGGAAGAGAGGAAAGAGACATGGAAATATTTGAGAAAATAATAGATTATACTCATAAAACAATAATGATATTGTAATAATTGGGGGAGATCTAAACTTGCCTGAAGTTAAATGGAATGGAGCTGCAAGTGAAGCCCATGAACAGAAACTGGCAAATAAGTTAATTTGGGAGGGAGGATTTACACAAGTAGTACAAGAACCAACTCATCTCAATAACTTGCTAGATGTATTCTTGGTTAAACCATGGGAAATTGTTGATAAAACTGAGGTAATTGAAGGAATAGGTGACCATAAGGCTGTAATAATGGATGTAGGACTTGTACCAAAAATGCCTAATAAGAGGGTCACAAAAGACAAGAAATTATACAGAAAAACTAAAGTTGATGAATTTGGGACTTACCTTAAATCACAATTCAGTTGTTGGATAAGTGAAGGGAATAATGTGGATACACTTTGGGCTAAATTTAAAGGAATCATTTGGGAAGGAGAGAAGAGATTTGTATCTCTTAAGAAGGGTAAAATGATCTCAGACCCTGTCTATTATACAAGGGAAATAAGAAAATTAAAAAGAAAATGTAGAATAGTAAACAGGAAAATCAAAGAAGGTAGGGAGAGTAGAGAAAGTAGAAAACAGCTAATGATGGAACTGAATAGAGTGAAAAAGGAAGCAAAAGAGAATTATATGAATGGCATTCTTCAAGAGTGTAATGACCACAAAGGGAAATGGAAAAAGCTGTATTCATATATTAGAAATCAAAAAGGAAAAGGAATCCAAATTCCTACAATGGTGGGAGAAGGGGGTGAACACTATTTAACAGATACTGAGAAAGCAAACCTCTTTAGTAGGGAATTCCGAGATTCAGTAAAAGATTGTCAGGACTTGGAAACCGTAACAGAAGATAGAGAGGGAGAGACACAGGGGGAAAAAAGAAGCTTCTCATTCACAAATGAAGATATTTTCAGAGAAATCCAACTGCTTCAGCAAGGAAAAGCAGCAGGAAGTGATCAAATTTCTGGGGAGGTGTTAAAGACAATGGGGTGGTATATAGTGCCTTATTTAAAATTTCTCTTTGACTATGTCATAAATAATAGTGTGATACCAAAGGAATGGAAGGAATCTATAATAATACCAATTTATAAAGGAAAGGGTGATAAAAGGAAACCAGAGAACTACAGACCAAAAAGCCTGACCAGTATATTTTGTAAAATACTGGAGAGTCTAATAGCAAAGTATATCAGAGGGATATGTGATGATAAAAATTGGTTCATGAGGAGCCAGTATGGATTTAGAAAGAAATTTTCTTGCGAGGCACAACTGGTGGGATTTCAGCAGGACATATCAGATCAGTTAGATTCAGGAGGCCAGTTAGATTGCATAGCCATAGATCTTTCCAAAGCCTTTGATAGAGTGGAACATGGAATATTATTAAAGAAATTGGATTGAATAGGATTGGATGTAAGGGTTATACGTTGGATAAGAACATTTCTAAATTCAAGGGTTCAGAAAGTCAAAGTAGGAAATAATATATCCCAGGAAGAGAAAGTCTGGAAGGGAATTGCACAGGGTAGTATAATCGGTCCGTTACTTTTCTTAATATACGCAAATGATTTAGGGAACAATATAACATCGAAAATAAGATTGTATGCAGATGACATAATTGTTTATAGGGAAATAAATAACATTGAGGATTGTTCAGAATTACAAAGGGACCTTGACAGTATCCAAGAATGGGTTGAAGAAAATAATATGAAGATTAATGAAGGCAAATCAACTGTTACAACATTTACAAACAGGAGCTTTAAAACTGAATTTGAATATACTTTGGATGAGGTAGTTATCCCAAAAGATGGCAAGTGCAAATACTTAGGTGTGAGATTTGAAAGTAATTTGCACTGGAAGGGTCATGTTGATGACATTGTTGGGAAAGCATACAGATCGTTACATGTCATAATGAGACTACTTAAAGGATGCAACAAAGAATTAAAAGAAAAAAGTTACTTAAGTATGGTTCGTCCATTATTTGAATATGCAAACAGTGTTTGGGATCCTCACCAAGAATACCTAACAAAAGAACTACAGTAGATGGTGTGCTGAGGAAAGCAGCAAGGTTTGTAACAGGGGATTTCAGGAGAAAGAGTAGTGTATCAGAAATGTTAAAGGAACTTGGGTGGGAAACTTTAAGTAAGAGAAGGGAGAAAACTAAACTTATAGGATTATATAGAGCCTATACAGGAGAAGAAGCATGGGGAGATATCCGTGAGAGGCTCCGGTTGGAAAATAATTATATTGGTAGAACTGACCACAAATACAAAATTAGAAGGAATTTTAGCAGAAGCGATTGGGGTAAATTTTCTTTCATTGGGAAGGGTGTGAAGGAGTGGAACAGTTTACCAGGGGTAGTGTTTGATCCTTTTCCAAAATCTGTACAGATATTCAAGAAGAGAATACACAACAACAGAGATAATAAATTAAATGTTAGAGGGCATTCGACCAGTGCAGGATATTGTAAATAATAAATGTGTGTGATTAAATTAATTCCATCCCCTGGTCTAAGGAGTTTGGACAGCCCAAGTAGGGGACTGCCTGTAGGGGTGAAGTACAGTGGGGACTTCGAGGGCCCTGGGACCGCTACGGTAGCTGTGAAGGCCCTTCAGGAACTCTGAAAAGTGGTGGCAAAAGGGGCTCTGGTTAAGACGCAGCAGGTCGTTATGCTACCTAGGTTCCAAAATGGGTAAAATATAAATATGTAAATAAATTCAGTGTTAATTTTAATCTTATACCAGTTGTATAGTATTATTAGAAGTAATTTCACATACCGTACTGTATATGAGTTGACTATGTTTGTAAGATATTATAAGTAGAATTTTGTAAACAATATAAGTTTATTAAGGATGATGTGTGTGTTTAATAGAAAAAATTATTAGCGTAAATTGTATAATATTGTATTCCAGTAAAATTTTCTTCGTCTCCTGTTAATTTAAAATTTAGTGCTTGACAATAATGTATTTTAGTGTACCATTTGCCACCGAGTTAGACACCTCATTTGCAAATAAAGAGATTTTGATTTTTTGATTTGATTTGACAAAAACACTGGGACACAAGGTTCTAATTCTTATCGTCTGTCACGACGTCTTACTACATTCATTCATCATTCATTCATTCATTTATTTAGCTTCCATAGACTGTACAATTACATATTTTGAAATATGCCAACAGTATAGGAGTGGTCAAGTGATTTCCTAATACTAACAATAATATATTCACAACAATGAACATTTTGAAAAAGAAGAAAATCAGAAACACCAAATACCTCAATGTTAGGACAGCACACCTTAATTTTTAAAATAATATTAATAACCAATATTTACAAGACAAAATAAAAATATATTGATGTGGTGTTAATAATATGAACATAGTCAATGTGGCATTAACATATTTTTAAGGCTATATACTAGATACTAAGAAAGTTTACAAGTTAATAAGTAGTAGCATCATTACCAGCATTTCATCATGCATTCTTCTCTACTGTAGAAGCAGCTACTCAGCAGGAGATTTTTAAAGCTGTGGTAAATGAACTGACGGGACTATCTTTAATTTTATTTGGAAGCTTATTATACAGTCTGATTCCAACAGTCTACATGTCTCAAGGCAATGGTTTTACTCCTGTGCTCGATAAAAATATTATTTCTTGTTCGCGTTTGGTAATTGTGATTGTCAAAATTCTTTCTGAAGTGATCAATAATTTTTTCACGCGTAGAATGCATTGCATGATGTATATGCTTGGAACTGGGAGTATACTTATCCTCTTAAATAATGATCTGCAATGATCTAACCTGTTACGTCTCAATATAATTCTGATAGCTCGTTTCTGTACTCGAAAAATAGCATCAAGATTTGATTTGTAGCAGCCCCAGAGACCAATAGCATAAGTGATGAATGAATGGAAATATCCAAAATGTGCTATTCTAACATATTCTTCACTACTACTATTAGACCAAATCCTTAAGGCAAAACAAACAGAACTCAGAGACTTCCCTATTTTTTTAATATGACAATCCCATCTTAATTTTTCATCTGTATGGACACCTAGAAATTTTGTGGTCAACGTATTTCCAATTGCATTTGCATTTAATATAAGGTTGTGTTTTTTTTGCAGTTTTGTCATGGAAGTTAGATGCCTTGAATTCCATGTATTGGGTCTTTTTAAGTTCAATGTTAATTTGTTTTTCCTGAACCATGAATCTAACCTAGACAGGACTGTATTTGCTGTAGTTTCTATAGACGTAGGGTCAGGATTATTAATAATTATGTTTGTATCATCAGCATACAGAACTGCTGTTTCTACTTGATTATTGTGAGGAAGATCATTCACATAGATCAAGAAAAGAACAGGCCCCAAAATACTACCCCGAGGAATACCTAAGTCTATGCTTTTTACCTGAGAGTATTATGTCTCATTATGCCCTTTACTGTTACAATGTGTAATTTCAACAAACTGGGATCGTTTATCCACGTATGATCTAAACCAGTCATTAACAATTCCTCTAACTCCAATCTGATATAATTTGTGCAACAATATTTCATGATCAACAGAATCAAATGCCTTTGAAAGACCAAGAAATAGTCCTATCACAGTTTCATCATTATCAAAAGCATTTACGACCAACTGTGTAAAATGTGATAAAGCAGACAAAGTACTTCTGCCAGTTCTGAACCCGTGTTGTGCATTATTTAACAAGTTATATTTGATTAAAAATTTAGTAAGCCGATCTTTCATAGCACATTCAAATATTTTTTAATTAAGAGTAAGTATTGATATTGGTCTGAAGTTATGTAAATCGTGTAAGTTTCCACTTTTAAAGACTGGATTGACTTTAGCTATTTTAGGAGATTAGGAAACTGACCACTAGAAAATGTTTCATTGATGAGATAACATAAAGGCTGTACCAGATAGGGAGCACATTTTTTAATGAGTTTTGTGGGAACTTCATCTACACTTGTGGAAGTTTTGTTCTTCAAAGATTGTATGATTTTAAAAACTTCCAGTTCTGTTACTGGAGTTAACTGCATAGAGTTTTGCACAAAGTTTGGGAGTTCTGGTAATACATCTGTTTTATTTGCATTTTCAAGTTTGTATGTTAGGGATAGAAAGAAATCATTTATATAATTGGCCAAATGATGAGGGTCATTCATTTGTATTCCCTTATCATTTTTTATGGCAGCAACTTTATTTCCAACTGCGTGTCTGTTGGTTTTTCCCTTGATTACCTTCCATACGGTTCGTGATTTATTGCACGACTCTTTAACTTTCTTGTTATTGTGCATTATCTTAGCCACCCTAAGAACTCTTCGATAGACTGATTTGCAGTGTTTAACATACTTACAAAAAACCCGGTCACAACTCTGCTGTGCTAATCTACTTAGTAATTTATATTTTTTGACTTGAAATCCGTATACCCTTCGTGATCCATAGCTTTTTTGAAGATTCATTAATTACTGCAAGTTTTTTTGGAAAATGTATTTCAAATTGCGTTAAAAATGCTTAAAAAGCTTCTATAGTTTTGATCAATGCTATGAACGAATGTTATTGGAGTCCAGGTTTGAAGTTTAAGGCTTTCAATGAAACTGCCACATGCAGCTGCAGAGAAATAACGAGTTAATTGTGCTTGCTTCATTTTGGTTGAATGCTTGCTAGCATTCTCAAATTCTAGTTGTAAAATTTGAGCATGATGATCTGATAATCCAAAATTTATATTGGACGCTTGCATTTTAGAACAATGGAAATTAATACAAATGTTGTCTATCGTTGTAGCTGAGGTGGCAGTTACCCGGGTGGGTGTAAAAATGAAGTGTTTTAGATTACACCTTTGAAGAACATGCAGTAGTTGTGATGTTGATGGAAGGTTTTCTTCAGCAAAATCTATGTTAAAATCACCACAAAGTATTACTTCTGCGGTGCTATTCCTACCGAAAATGTTATGAAGGACTTGATCTAATTTTCCTAAGAAAATCTCTACATCAGCATTCGGTGAACGGTACATGGTTAACAGAATTACCCTTTTACCATAGGGAAGCTTAAATTCCACTGAAGTTAGTTCAAATTCTAATTCAGAATTATGCACTTCAAGATCCTTCCTTTCTTTACATTCAATTCAATTCGATTCCTGTAATTACTTGCCAGATAATAACCTTCAATATTAATGTGTTCAAGTTCATCATTATTACACCAATGTTCATCCAAACAGATAAATATAACATCCTGTATTGGATTTAAAATTACTTGTAATTCTAAAATTTTATTTTTAAGACATTGAATGTTCTGATGAAATATTTTGAACCGCCTATTCCCACCCTCCAAGTCATTACCGGTATTTAATTCTGGACCCACATTTTCGATTGAAATGTTATTGGGTCCAGAATCTAACACACGTTTCCCGGACTAGGTAGTTCTAGGACAGTCTTTTCCTGATCTTTACTTGTAATTATGTTACTTATTAACTTGCTTACATATTGCTTCCCAAGTCTGTTCAAGTGCATGCCATGCCTAGTGTGAGAAGTTCGGTTTAATTTACTAATGCCTAACAGTGTAACATTTTTGAAATGACTACATATTTGCCTGAATTTCTCATTTGTGTCCTTGACAGCTTTATTCACAATTGACCAGTCTGTTAAATCATGTCTATGGGGTACGTTTGTCACTATCACATTTGTATGGGTCAGCTTACCTAGAGACTTTTTCAGAATACTTGCAGCCTGATGGCCTTGATTTCTTGCTACGTCGTTGGTTCCACCGACAATAACTATGACGTCGTTTGACGAGAGTTTATCAGCATTTCTCAAGAGGGGTTTCACTACTTCTGAAAAGGGGGCACCTGGTTGAATAACACCTGTCACTTCACTGTCGGCTCGATACTCTGATATATTTGCTGAAAGGCTTCGACCGTGACTATCACCAAACAGTTTCACTTTCTTCTCCTTCCTTACTTTCTTGATCACGTTATCGGCGTGAATTCGGCGTTTTTTCGTCGGTGAACTCGCATCTCGGGAGAAAGAAGTGCTTCCTTGTTCTTCCCGAACTTCGTGTAAAACGCTGAATCTGTTCGTTACTGTAGGTTGATTTCCAGATGAATTAGGCCTAGTTAGCGACACTTTCCTTTACCGTGACGTAACCTTACTCCACGACGCGCCAACGCCAACAACATCACATTTTTTTTTAAGTTTTTCCACCTCTTCAATCAGATTTCTCTTTTCAGACGGTAACTTTTTAATTACAAGGTTTGCTTCTACCAAATCCTTATGTAGCACTTCTATTATTTTGTGTAGTGATTCAACAGTTTCATCGACAGATGAAGGCGTCATTTTAGGCCTACACACACACTCGCATTCGTAGATATTACCGGTACAAATGTCCTTTTCTGGAGATAAAGAGTGATTACTTTCACTACTGTGAATACCTTGACTGTTCTTATCACCATCTGTAACATTTTCTGTACATCTTACAGCACATTTTACTTCGTTTTCTGACAAAAACCGGGAACACTCATTACTAGCTTGCACTGCCGACGCCATATTCACTAAAGACATCCAAACAAGACCGGACCACAAATAAGGGTAGGGATGTGAAAGTCCGTACCTAGGGGAAGGAAAAAGTTACAACAGGATGTTACAAGTAACTAAAAATTTGAGTATTAAGTCTACAACGCGAAAGGTCGGTTGGAACACTAAACACGAAACATTTAACGGCAGTTGGTAACCCGCTTAGCTATGAATTCGCGACGTTGATGTTCATATGTCTGACACTGAAAAAAGATGTGATTTACGGTAGTGGTGGGGACGGAGCGGTTCGATTCGGAGCAAGTACTGTGACGTCATGCCTTGGTTAAACCGAGTACAGAATCGAGTACAACTTTATAGCGGTAAATTTAAATTTGTCCGCCTCTCTGGTGTAGTGGTTAGCCACCCCCGGAGGTCCGGGTTCGATTCCCGGCTCTGCCACGAAATTTGAAAAGTGGTACGAGGGCTGGAACGGGGTCCGCTCGGCCTCGGGAGGTCAACTGAGTAGAGGTGGGTTCGATTCCCACCTCAGCCATCCTCGAAGTGGTTTTCCGTGGTTTCCGAATTCTCCTCCAAGCAAATGCCGGGATGGTACCTAACTTAAGGCGACGGCCGCTTCCTTCCTTCTTCCTTGTCTATCCCTTCCAATCTTCTCCATCCCCCGCAAGGCCCCTGTTTAGCATAGCAGGTGAGACCGCCTGGGCGATGTACTGGTCATTCTCCCCGGTTGTATCCCCGACCAAGATTCTGAAGCTCCAGGACACTGCCCTCGAGGCGGTAGAGGTGGGATCCCTCGCTGAGTCCGAGGGAAAAACCGAACCTGGAGGATAAACAGATGATGATGATGATGATGAAATTTAAACTTTATATTGACCTTCTAAGCTACAGTTTAAACTCATAAATAAGATTATCAATTATTATCAGTGGTACAATGCTCCGTACTCTCTATTATTGGTTATTTACACAATTTTATAATGTAATATAAATTTAACAGATAACGTAACATACAGGGTAATTACAACTCTGTACTTAATATGAGGCATATCAAGTAGACATAAATAAAGAAATAAACATACAAATGAATAAATAAATACAATAGATATTAATGCATGAGGATAAACGTACCGTATTCCATAATGTGACAATTGACGAAACGAAATCTAGTGCTTTAAATGTGCATAAACACGTGAAATGAAAAAATCTGTTAAGATAGCATCAGTAATGGAAATAGCCTAAGTAAAGTATACAAAAGAACTCAATTCTTCACCTAGTGACAAGAATTAAAATCAAGACACAGACAGTATGGGAAGTACCATAATTGTTCTGTACTGCATGGAACAGGTGTTATATAGGAGGAATTTCCATTCAGAAATATCAGAGTTTCAGCTCGTTTCGCACAAAGCGACAGGTGCCGAAGAGATGTTAAGTACAGAAAAAAATGACCAACCGAACACCAGTGGGATCCGAACCCACAACCTCCCGAGGTCGCGTTGGTAGCTCTACCAAGTGAGCTATAGTGGCCTAGTTATTTTCTTGCTCAGTTGGAAAGGATCTAAGCTACAGATCTGGCTCTATCCTCTTACAACCCTCAGTGACTGCATGTCTTCGCATACAAAAGTAGCCAAACTCCTATGCAACTTATTTTTTCTGCATTGTCTCTTCCAAACGTAGGAATGGAATTACTTTCACGATGTGCAACTGTATTTGTACCATGTCCTTACGATGCGCCCGTTTTATGTGATTCCATAAATTTAACGTTCCTCCACGTGTACAATAGATGTGATTGTAAATTTTACAAGTAGCAGATTTTCTACCTGGACCGCTAGTAAAATACTGCCATGCTTGGGAGGACTGCCATGGCATTATTGCTCCTTTCTTATTACATACACCGGAAGAAAATATAGCGCAACAACTTTAAACAAAGATATTAAATATAGTATAAGGAAACACAAATAGAACGGATGTCTCAGTCTGGAGTCTGAACAACAGCACAGTGGTGTTGCGAGTGTAGCCTGGCTCGAAGGTATACTGAAGCACCCGCAGCGCTATACGGAGTATTCGAGTTGAATCGGTGCTCCGCTGTGACGTCACGTAAACCTGAAGAACCGAGTTACTCTACAGTTCTACTCGTTCGTCCCCACCACTAATTTACATTACCGAACCGAGTGCTCGTCCATATGGACATAAGTTACTTACGATAATAATAAGGCGATAGAGGTGTGCGGGCGTACAGCCATGATTTAGACGGAGCCGTATGATTGTAGTAATATGACGCCGAGTGTAGTTACCAAAAGCGAACCACGGTTTTTTAGGAATGTCAGGCATAAGCGTGAATAAGTGCTTCCCTTTAATCTGTGATGTTCGGCGCCATTCTGCACTCCACTGATCATGGATGAAGTGACGACAGTGTTTCCATAAGTCTGTGTGTGGAACTGCGATGTAGCAGTCTAATCCGGTACCCAGGGCTGCCTCTTTAACTAGGTTATCTGCTGTGATGTTACCTTGTATTCCAGAATGGCCCGGAATCCACGCGAATAATACATTGACATTACGGAGGGACAAGTCATAACTTAATTTGCGTAAATTTTGAATGTACCAATTATTTGTATGTTCGGGATTGTCTAAAGTCATCATAGTGCTTAAGGAGTCAGTAAAATTTGAGCTTTTTAATATTCCGGAATATTTTATGTACAATAAAGCCTGGCGTATTGCGAATATTTCGGCCGTGAAAGAAGAAGCTAGGTGTGGGAGAGTGTATTTTTTTGTTCACAGCCAGTTGGGGGGAGTAAAATGCAGCACCTACATCAGTTGGAGATAGATTCTTTGAACCATCAGTGTAGAAAGTAATATATTGCTCGTGGTCAGGCCTACTTAACGCAAATTGAAATAGACTGTTCTTGACATGACTATTTGATCGTAGTATTGGAGGACGATTTTCGAAGATAGTGTGAAGAATGTCGGGTTTAAATGTACTAGCTCGAAAAGGTATAGAGTATTTCTGGTGGTTTAATGTTTGTACCATGCTAGTACGAAAGTGACCGAATTGGTTAAATGCCCATAATAGAGCCGGTTGATGTTCTTCATTAACATTCCGGTCTTGATAATTGTACGGGTGGTACACCCCAACGCCGCTAATTCAAACTGTGCGCCAGTTGAAACTTCTCTACTGGAGGAAGTCTGAACTTTATCTACAGTGTTAATTTTCAAGTTTCTCAGAAGATGTCACTACTTGGAAATTTTGAAGTTTCTGAACTGGGCCGTTTTCGATGTATTTTTGTTTTGCCTGTAGTAAGAAGTGTGGACATTCTCTTCCAGATGGCACTACTGAAGAACTACAATTGTGCACCCTAGTGCGAAGTGAAAGAACTATGTTTTTGGAGAAATTTTGAATTCATAAGTTTGTTCGTTGTTAAATTTCTTTCAGTTATTGTTTAAGTTGGCAATATTAACCCTTTCTTTCTGCCAGTTTTGAAACTGGCCAATCATAATTTTCTGTAATTAATTTTCCACCAACAACGTGTTTCTTCCTCGTCTAGTGTAGGGGTTTTCGTCGTTAACCAATCAAATTTTTGTGGGAGGGTGTTCTCATTCCTGAAACGCCTCGAACTTTCCACGAGGGTATATAAACTGCTGATTTTCGGGTCTCCGGGCCACTTCAGTAACATCTATCAGTGCGTAAAGTACGTAGCAGTGGGCGGGAAGCGCCTCTTTCTTCGGGCAGCAGTTCAGTCACCAGGTAATGGCCGTTTAATAACTTCTTTTCTTGTCAGCTCAGCAGTTTAACTCTCGGAGCAGGTGCGAAGCCTTTCCACCATGTAACTTTTCCTTAAAATGTAAAGACACTTAATATCAATTCTATCTTTTAAACTACATATTGGGATAGAGAGTGCTTAACCCTCTCGACCTCCCACTCATATTGCATTGAGGTGAACTTATTTTCACAACCGTTTCTTCCTTAACGTTATGTAAATTGTTTCCTTCTAAAAGTCACCTCTTTAGTATGGGATTAGCCCTTGCAGTAACGGCCTAGTGCCAAGTATGTTTTATATAAAGTGTATTAGGAGTGCAAGAACGCCTCCTCTCAAGTTGGTATTTTAGAGGCCATGTAATTTACCTGTTTCTTTACTTAATAGGCCTCAGTAGGTTGGGTATTTTTACCCCTGTTTTCATGTCCTTGGAGGACAACTTGAATGTGGAGTTTGGTGTGGCCTTTGATAGGCTTAAATTTTGAGAGCGAGTTGCTCTTTCTTGAAAATTGAGTTGTTGTATGCCTCGAGGAGGCTTTACCGTGTAAAGAGGAGCAAGTGCTCCTAGGCATGATTGGGGTCTTCTGCCCCTTTGTTGAATTCTGTATATCGTAAGGTTGGGCTTATAGCTCAAGAATTGTGTGTCTGGCTCTCGGAGCCCAAATCCTGTAATCACTGTAATTGTACATTTTCGAATTGTGTTTCGGCTACTGAGTACCTGTTCTATTTGTTATTTCTTAATCTTGAAAAGAAAATATAACCTTATTAAATTTTATCTTAACTTTAATTTCGTATTTTGAGACCTGTTAACCCCCGCACCTTCTTTCACCTCTGCTAATCCCCCAAACCACGGTAACATGTACTAGCTACTTAACGCCTTAATATATTGCTCGTGGTTAGGCCTACTTAACGCAAATTGAAATAGACTGTTCTTGACATGACTATTTTATCGTAGTATTGGAGGACGATTTTCGAAGACAGTGTGAAGAATGTCGGGTTTAAATGTACTAGCTCGAAAAGGTATAGAGTATTTCGGGTGGTTTAATGTTTGTACCATGCTAGTACGAAAGTGACCGAATTGGTTAAATAGAGCCGGTTGATGTTCTTCATTAACATTCCGGTTTTGATAATATTCGCGTAACAGCTGTAGTTTCGGGAGGATTGGGTGGCGATATTTATTTAATTTGTTTAGAAGATACCTACTGGCGAGTAGTCGTCGTCGAAACTTTAATGGCAGTTCTGATGCTTCAACTAACAGTGCGTTTGTTGGGGAGGAAGACATAACCCCCATGATTAAGCGGAGTATTTTAAACTGAAAGGTATCAAGTTTGCGTAGGTGGCTAGTAGATGCTATATCAAGAAAGTGGCAGCCATATTCGAATACTGACCGATGTTCAAGTGAGATTTCAACCAAGTTTGGCACAATAAAATTACCTCAGGATCAAGAGAATTTAACAAACTCACTAATTCATGTTTCTTATTTAGAATGCTCCTACAATTCCATTGCAATAAAAGCATGTTTTACTTGGAAGTAGTGGAATGTCCCAATAAAAGAAGAACCTCTTCATGTTATGACTTTAACAGATGCTTCCATTGGAGGTTTTGTCCCATGTGTTCCATTAAATCTTCAAATTTCTTAGAGACGTTTCGACGTTTTTCATTTGAATTAACATTTGAATTACAATGTAAAGCCGTGACAGAGGGAGATGCTGATAATTGTGCGTGGGGATCCGAAGGTTGCCCTTGGTGACTTGACTTCCAGGAGCTAGATGCAGGCTCGTTAGGAGTAGCAGGTATCCTTCGCACTACTGGAGTGCCAGAATGTTTTGGAACCGTCTTCGGATTACTTATCAAATTCAGATATGTTGCCCTGTCATAACCTGGTTTAACGGGTGGGCGGGGAGGGTTACTAACCACCATAGTAAATTTACGCTTTCGAGGGAGAGTTTCTTCCGATTGGGAAGGTCTTTTGGGTAAAGAAGGGAAATGTTGTGGCATCATAAGGGGGTTGGATATGGACTCTAATGGGGCAAAATAGTTTTTTTTACTTCTAAATAGAATTTGTTTTCAACACTCATAATTCGTTTGATTTCTTTCTGTTGTTTGTGGATTTCACAACGTTCAGCCCCCCGCAGGATGATTTTCTGCCCAATTAACGCATTTAACTAGTTGGTGAGTGCAGTCTTCAGTAGAGTGATTAAGGGAACATTTTCCACATCTCGGCTCCCTTGAACGACAATTAGTAGCGGTATGTCCATACCGCTGGCATCATTTGCATAATAAGTGATAGAATTTAAAGGCCTGAACCTCTAAAATGACCTTAAAAATGGACACACGTTTCGGAAGTTGTTGAATTTCAAATACAACCTTCACAGTACTTGTAGGGATATATTCAGTTTTTACCTCTTTCGATGATCGTCTATTTAGACGTTGTACTTTCACTACGGTATATGGCGATTCTAAATAGGTGAGAATGTCGGATTCGTAAATAGTAGTGTCTACTCCACGTACTACCCCTACTCGATGAATATTCGAGGACGGAATAAAAGCTTTCAATTTCTTTTCCTTAAGAATGGGACGAGAAAGAAGGGCGTTTGCAGCCTTACTAGACATGAAAGTAATTTGTATCCTATTTCTTCCCTTCCTATGGATGGCCTTGACTTCACCAATTTGCCTCTCGTAGAAAATCCGACCCAGAGTCATAGGGTGAATACGTCCTATTTTATTTTGAGATTCGGTCGATTCTACATATACTATGTAGGGGCCAAGATGAGTGTTAGAATATGTAGATACAGGAACGTGCTGGCGCTGATCCATGTCACGTATTGTATCTTGAGAACTGTCTCTTTGGGTATCAGTATTACTAGCGTCCATGTGTAAGTCCTCACTCAGGGAATCATTGCAAATATCAGGAGGTATCCCTAAAGGGCCACCGACACTATCTACACATATAGTACTCCGGAAGGTTATTACAATATACTAGTGTGGCGGCCTCTAGTATCAATATATGTGTATAAACTCATATATGTGTTATAAACTCCTTGAACTTTGTTAGGGTTTCGAAGACTTTTATATATTGATGTTCTGTGCTTCTAATATTATTTTTATTCTCTCTGATTATTATTCATGTTTTTACTTTCGTCCCCACGATAGTTGGAGTGTTAATTAAACACATTAATACACCATCTCTGTTCTATTATTCAAGTACATAATCATCATCAATAACTACATTGGTGACCCCGACGTGATATTAAATACGGCGCGGAACGCATTTTGTGGTTAGTCAAGTGTGAAAATGACCGATGCCAGCAACGAAACAAATTCACCGCCAACAACAGTATGGAACGAAGCGGGTATTGCTCGCATTTCAGTGAAGATTCCACCCATCTGGAAGAAAAACATAAAGGTATGGTTTCTTCAAGTTGAAACCCAGTTTACTATGTTGAGTATCACTAGCGAAACCACGAAATTTAATCATGTTGTTGCGTCATTAGAAGCGGATATTGTAGAATTAATTTCCGATCTTTTATCTCGACCACTCGTTGACCCATTAACATCAGCAGAGACACCTGGCACATTGATTAAAGTCTCGGGCATAGAAACAAATTATGTAATGCCACCAGATCAAAAACATGCTGACATTCTAAAGAAATTTCCCAACTTGCTCCATGAAAACGTCCATTTCGACATCCCAGATACCTCTGTTTATCATACCATTGTCACAGAAGGACATCCTGTAGCAGCATAGGCACGACGACTACCACCAGATAAACTCAAAGCAGCTAAAGCAGAGTTCCAACAAATGATCGATATGAAAATCTGCCAGCCATCAAAGAGCGCCTGGGCAAGTCCCCTCCACTTAGTTCCCAAGAAAGACGGATCCTGGAGACCTTGCGGAGACTACCGTGCTATCAACAACATCACCAAGCCCGACAGGTATCCTATTCCTAACCTTCAAGATTTTAACAGCCAACTACATGGAAAACGAATATTTTCAAAAATAGATCTGATCAGAGCTTATCATCACATCCCTGTACATCCGGACGATGTACCGAAGACAGCAGTGATAACTCCATTTGGTTTGTTCGAATTTTTGCACACCCCATTTGGACTCCGTAATGCGGCTCAAACTTTTCAAAGATATATCGACAGTATACTCAGAGACCTCGATTTCGTGTACTGTTATATAGATGACATCCTAGTGGCATCACAAGATGAAGAAGAGCACAAGAAGCATCTTCAAAAGCTTTTCGAACGACTCAGTACGTTCAACATCAGAATCAATCTGAACAAGTGCATTTTCATTTCAACAGAAGTACCTTTCCTGGGATATGTGATATCTGCAGAAGGAATCAGACCACAACCAGAGCGAGTGCAAACCATTGTTGACTATCCGCTACCCACAACAGTAAAAGAACTGCGCCGGTTTCTTGGCCTCATTAACTTTTACCTAAGAGCACTGCCAAATTCAGCCAGTAAACAAGCAGAGCTTTTGAACCTTCTCCACGGGACTAAGAAAAATGACAACAGAAAAATTAATTGGACAGAAAATCTTCGACAAGCCTTTAATGACCTAAAAAATAGCTTGGCCGATTCAGCACTTCTAGCTCATCTATCTTCAAATTTACCACTAATTTTAATGGTAGATGCCTCAGATTATGCTATTGGTGCATCATTGCAACAAATCAAAGACAATAATCTGCAACCATTAGCATTCTTCTCCAATAAACTGACAAATGCAGAGAGGAATTACTCAACCTACGACAGAGAACTCCTCGCTGCCTACTCAGCTGTGAAGCACTTTCAGTACATGCTTGAAGGACGTGAGTTTCCGATTTACACCGACCACAAGCCATTCACCTTCATGTTCAAGCAACGTTCAGACAAAGCTTCTCCACGTCCGATCCGACACATTAGTTTCATCGGACAGTTCACCACAGACATACGTTACACTACTGGAAAGGAGAACATCGCAGCTGATGTTTGTTCACGAATTGCTTCAATCACTATACCTCCAACTGTTACCATGGAAGAAATAGCAGAAAGCCAACAATGTGACGAAGAACTTCCACACATTAAGAATACGTCACTTGCACTTCGAGCAATAATGTTGCCCAATGGTAAAGAACTCGTTTGCGACATGACTGAAGATATGATTCGCCCATATGTACCTCGACAACTACGACAGGCAATTTTCAACTCGCTACACAATCTAGCTCACCCTGGTGTTCAAGCAACCATTAATTTAGTAAAAAAGCACTTCATTTGGCCATCACTAAAAAGGACGTAAAGACCTGGATATCAGCATGTGTTCCTTGCCAACGAAGTAAAGTCTGGAGACACACCAACAGAGCAGTGGGACAGTATCCTCCAAGGGCAGCAAGATTCAGTCACATTAACGTGGACGTAGTTGGACCCTTACCTCCATCACAAGGATATCGCTATTTACTAACAATTATTGATCGTTTCTCCCGGTGGCCAGAAGCAGTTCCATTAGTTGACATCACAGCAGAAGCAGTTTCATTCGCCATAGTCTCAACATGGATATCTCGTTTTGGTGTGCCTCATATCATAACTACTGATCGCGGAAGGCAGTTTGAATGTCAACTTTTCAAATGCCTCACAAGCACACTGGGCATCGTCCACATTAAAACGACATCATAACATCCGGCAGCAAATGGAAAAATTGAACGCTGGCACCGTCAATTAAAATCTGCTTTGAAGGCACAGATGTCTGATGATTGGGTTTCGAAGCTTCCCCTGGTCCTGTTAGGACTTCGTTCCTACATAATTCCGCAAGTCAATACCTCGCCAGTGGAAATGACTTATGGCTCAACAATCAGGTTACCAGGAGCATTTCTCAACGAACAGAAACTAGTAACTGACATCCCAACCTTCGTTTTCAAATTGAAGGAACAGTTGAGAAACCTATGACCAGTCCCAACAGAACATCACGACCGCAAAAAGATCTTCATTCAGCCACGGCTGATGACGAGCAAGTTCGTTTTCGTTCGGCACGATGCGGTCAGATCACCTCTTAAATCACCATATGACGGGCCATATCCAGTCCTGTCTCGCAGTGACAAACACTCCGAGGTGGAGATGCCAACAGGGAAACAAACTATAGGCATTGACAGACTGAAACCTGCCTTCCTTCTGGCAGACCAATCATCGGACAACAAGGAAGACATATCTGGAGAAACTACTCTGGACATTCCGTCGAGTTCCATTCCAAAGACTGTCAACCTTCAGAGTAAGACAGGCAGCACTCAATCCAATACACCCGCACTACGGATCACTAGATCAGGTCGAACGGTCACCTTCCCTCGAAAATACATGGACGCTGTCACTGCGGAGGGAGTGTGTGGCGGCCTCTAGTATCAATATATGTGTATAAACTCATATATGTGTTATAAACTCCTTGAACTTTTTTAGGGTTTCGAAGACTTTTATATATTGATGTTCTGTGCTTCTAATATTATTTTTATTCTCTCTGATTATTATTCATGTTTTTACGTTCGTCCCCACGATAGTTGGAGTGTTAATTAAGCACATGAATACACCATCTCTGTTCTATTATTCATGTACATAATCATCATCAATAACTACACTAGCACCGAAGCAACTACAAGGGAAGGATTACTAGGATACAAACACAAACACAAAACACTCTACTTATCTACAGATGTGAACAAGCCGCTGCACCAGTGATCGGAGAGAGACATGTGCACTGCACAACAGCCGAACACCGAATCCCACTTCTTCTTCTTCTTCTAGAATGGTGTGGTTGGAACACTGCCTGCTCGATCAGCATCCGATGGCTGCTTATACTGCCTGCTCATTACAACATTTTAACATGACACTAAGGGTCGTATTCATGACCGAGACTTTGACTTCGACTTACGTAAGTTCACTTAGTTGAGTTTCGTGGAAGTCTGTTTCATAGACGCAACTTTTACAAAGTAGACTCTGGCGTAAGTAGACTTTGGTAAGTTACGATGTGAAGAATTAGATATGAAGTTGGCAATGAAAACAATGGAAGAGCACTGTAGCATCTCCCATCACTCAGTGTTTTTTCTTAATAAAGAGGCAGAAGAAGAAGAAATTCAGCTGTTTCCTGCGTTATAGATCGCGTTATAGACTCTAAACTCAATCCAATCCAGTTAATACAGTTAATTTTTATTTCTCGACGATGGATGGAAAGAAAAAAATTGCCAGCCTTCAACAACTATGAAAGGGAGGTGTTACTAGAACTAGTGAAAGAGAAGAAAGGTAGCCTATAGTTGAAGTCGAAATCAATAAACTTCATCTCGTGGTTGACTATGCCCTGACAATTGAAACTAAAAATCCCTTTCCTATTACGGAATACCTCAGCATGGTTGCCACCTGGACTTATTATTGGTATATGGGTGCAATCTATAGCTCCAACCACTCCAGGGAAACGGGATCTTTCATACACACGTCGCGCATTATTTCGACATTCAGCTTCATTTGGGAACGAAACAAACTGTGGTCTCTTTCGGGCAGTCAGGATCGATATTCTTCTGATTAGTCTACATACTGAGGGCTGGCTTACTCCTCGTAAATCAGCGGAATCAATTTGGAATTTACCTGAAAACCATGGAAGTGTGAAAGGCTATTGTATTTACCATAAGAATGCATTAATCTGTACTGATCATCCCTTAACCTAACTAGATAACACGATGAATAGAAAGTGCAAAAACTGTGCGCTATAGTAACAATTTTACTCTTGCCTGTAGCATAATATCTTAACGACCGGGCGATTTGTCCGTGCGGTTAGGGGCGCGCGGCTGTGAGCTTGCATCCGGGACATAGTAGGTTCAAACCCCACTGTCGGCAGCCCTGAAGATTGTTTCCCGTGGTTTCCCATTTTCAAACCAGGAAAATGCTGGAGGGCTGCACCTTTATTAAGGCCACGGCAGCTTCCTACCCATTCCTTGGTCTTTCCTATCCCATCGTCGCCATAAGACATCTGTATCGATGTGACGTAAAGCAAATAGAAAAAAAATCTTAACGAAATTAGCAACTGTATCATTGGAGGTATGAGTGATCCTCGATTATTATGTTTCTGTAATTCGTCTTCAAACATCGTTAGTACATCTAATACTGTACGTTTGTCGAATCTATATCGTTTTCTGAACTCATTTTCTGTATAAAATTGAACTGGGTTCCGTGCATCTCTTATAATACGCCGAGGATTTGGCACAACGTACCTACTGAATAATTTCCTGGATCTCTTCAATTTCGTCTACAAAATTAACTGCATCGGCAGTTTTTCTGATCTCAGAGTCTACTTAAGTACGGAACATCGGCGACTTGGAAGTAAAGTCGCCATCTAAGTTTACTTACCTCCAAGTAGCGATCATGAAATGGAAATGGCGACTTACCGCCTTCTAAGTCTAAGTCTAAGTCAAAGTCTCGTTCATGAATACGACCCTAAATAAAACACTCCATTTACAAATATCCACAGCAGGTGGCAGCACCAACCGGCTCCTGAACTGTCGGAATGAAATAGCGGGAAATAGGGTAGTACTGTATTTGTTTACAGTGGAAATGGTGTACTGCTGCGTGCTTTTCCACAAATCAAAGAAAGGGAAACCAGAATGCCGTGGTGTTTCATTCCATGACACGGGCTTTTTCAGGAGATCCAGTTGAAGCCATGTTTAGTTCTATAAGAATGGGAGAAGGGTGCAATGACATGACTGACTCCCGGGCTACTCAGAATTCCAAAAAGAGAATTCTGGAATCCGGTATTTTAATGTCCACCGATGGTGCTAACGTTATCCATAAGCAAAATTCAAAATGTTCTGCCTCAGTATCCTCTCCCGGACTTGACGAAACAGAACCAGTGATGCCCGCTGAGTATGTACTTGATTTACTGGAAGATGTTCGTGAGCCCCCTGAGTCAGTGTGCGTCACTTTGGAAACCGCTTCTCATGCATTAGTGTGTGGTTATATAGTGCGTGTAATCGAAGAAAAAACAATGCAGCACGTGCTTGAGTAACGTTTCCACCTCAGTTAATGCATCCCCATTGATAAACTTAATCAGACAGTCTGATAGAGGAGGCCTGCGCTATCCCCAGTAACGATGTATTGGCCTAATTACAGGGCTATAGACATTTGTTGAGGCAGCTCTACCGTACTGCAAGAAATCTGCAAGTCTGCTCCAGATTATAAAAAACTATGTTCTACCCTCTGTGCGCCACTGTAAGATTTTAAAGTGTTTTAGTAACAATAAGCACCAGGAACTTGTGCCAGAAACTGTGGTGGCCAAATTCGTGAAACCTCTACTTAGTAATGTAGGGAAATCTCTTTCTCGAATAGTCCTGAAGCTATTACTCTTTAGATCACCACTTTATGCGAACAATTCTTTAATTTTTCTGTTACTTTCAGATTTTAAATTTTGTTTTTATGCTTATCTAGCTTTATTCACGCGATAACTGGGTACGTCTGGTGCTGCGATCTAGCGGCAGATTAATTGTAAGTTGTGTTACACATTTGAATATGGAATGAGCAAGCAGTATAAGCAGCCATCGGATGCAGATCGAGCAGGCAGTGGGTTGGACTCACTTGTTATCGTCCAGTCACGAAACCAGATTAATAACATCAACACTGACACATATATCACTCGTAATGAAACGTTAAAGGTATAGCTGATAAAAAAATAGGACTCACACAAAAACATTATGACCTCATATAAGACACAGGTTAACGTGATTTATATCCCACCAAAAAATATGACCAACATTTTGCAATGAAAGAGTGAGAACAAAGAGGCTTTTAAAGGGTTATAATACAATATGTGCTTCATCAAGAAACTGATTTATGCTGTTAACAAGAGTAGGAGTTAGAGAGGATAGTAAACATGAAATACTTGTGGGGAAAGGGATGTTCATGTTAAGTAAAGAGGATAGGAAGCGCTGGCGGGGAACATCAAAAGCAGGACATTGTAACAGGAGGTGATTACTGTCAGTATCAGGCAAGCCACAAACACAGGAAATTGGTGTAGAAAGATGAAATCGATTTTTATATTGGGGAGTAAAGGCATGATTAACACTTAGACGAATAATAGATGTGATGTGGCGCCGAGAGTACGTGCCATAATAAAACCACGGTTTATGAGGAATAACAGCTTGTAATAGATGATAAAAATGTCCCTTTTCTCGTGACGATTCATTCCAATCAGACTGCCATTGTTGATAAGATATAGCCCGCACTTCATGTATGAGAGCAGAAGGAGGGATTGCTAGAGAAAGAGAGGGAGAGTGTTGTGATGCTCGTTTAGCTGCCTGATCAGCAGTCTCATTCCCGTTGATACCAGAGTGATTGGGAACCCAAACCAGAGTTACGTATACGCCAGAACGAGTAAGAATATATAAGAGATACGTGACGCTACATAAGTACCAATTAGGGGAAGAAAGAGGCGAGCATAAGGCATGCAGAACATTTTGTGCATCCGTGAAAATCGTAACCTTATCATATGCATGTGACCTGATGGTAATGAGGGCATGTCGAATGGCAAACAATTCGGCGGTATAAACAGAAAAGGCAGAAGGGAGGGAAAACTCAGAGAGAGTATACGGTTGAGGGATATAAAAGGCTGCTCCAACGCCGTGTACTGATTTTGACCGGTCGGTATAAATACTTACTTCTCTTAAGTAGAGGGAAAGTCGAATACGTTTAGTTGCAATAGGGGAAAGAGGAGTAGAATGTGTTAGACAAGAAAATGATTCCGAAGAAGATATAATTACTTGAGGACAAAAGGACTGACTATCATAAGGGATAGAGTATAAGGGCAATGTGGGTAAACGGAGGAGTTCAACTTCTCTCGAGATAAGAGAACAAAAGGCGGTATATAAAGCAGGGACACGATTTCCACGGGGAGGTTGTGAAGATTAATAAGAATGTAAAAGTCGTAGCTTGGGGATAAGCTGAGAGCGGTTGACAGTAAAATGTTTGAAGACATAATTAGCAGCTAACGTCTGTCGCCGAATCTTTAAAGGCTGTTCACCGGCTTCTATTAATAAGGCATTGGTTGGCGTAGTTTTAAGTGCTCCTAAACAGACAAGAAGTGCGCGGTATTTTATTGTATTTAAACGTGCAAGGGTAGTAGCAGAAGTGGTGTCAGTAGTGATAAAAGACCGCTTCTGGCCTAGGGTCTAATGGGCAAGATGGCCGCTATACATGGGCTCTTATGGGACTAACCCACCGAGAGCTGGACCAGGAGGGAATGGGCAAGATGGCGGCTATATATAGGCTCTTATGGAGAAAGCTGGCCTAGGGTAGGATAGGCGGTATACATAGGACTTACGGAGATGGCCTAGGTGACTAATGCACAAGATGGCGGCCGTGTGCAACTTCCTAATGCTAGAGCTCCAGAGGCAAGACAGCCGCCTGGGGAGGTATGCTGGTGTTGAAAAGGTGTACGTGTTACGTAGTGTACTTCAAGCCAATCAGGACGCTAAAAGGTAGAAAACTGCCATTAACACCACTGCGAGGGTTGTAGCCCCGTCTGACCGAAGTGTAGCAAGTTCTCTACGCCCCTCTGTGAGGGTTCTAGCATCGACCGATCAAAGCCTGGAGAGGTATGCTGGTGTTGAAAAGGTGTACGTGTTACGTAGTGTACTTCAAGCCAATCAGGACGCTAAAAGGTAGAAAACTGCCATTAACACCACTGCGAGGGTTGTAGCCCCGTCTGACCGAAGTGTAGCAAGTTCTCTACACCCTCTGTGAGGGCTCTAGCATCGACCGATCAAAGCCTGAGGAGGTATGCTGGTGTTAAAAAGGTGTATGGGTTACATAGTGTACTTCAAACCAATCAGGACGCAAGAAGGTAGAAACCGCTATTAGCACAGCAGCGGGTTTTTTAAGCCCGTCTTACAAACGTGTAGCCAGTACTCTGCTCCCTCTGCGAGGGCTCTAACATCGACCGATCAAAGCTTGAGTATACAATGAATCTAAAACTCTAAGTATAAATGCTAAATGCTTTGTGGATGCCTCTCCTCCTTTATCCGGGCTTGAGACCGGCACTAGGGCTTACCCTAAGGCGGAGTTAACACCCTTAGAGAAAGAAGAAGTGAAGGAGTCTGCAACATTATAGCTACTCGGTCCACCATATGTTACAGAAAGTAAGGGTTTGAGGTTGGTTAGGTATTAGACATAGGATTTAGGGTGTTATGCTGCACTGTAGAGAGAGACGACTTTTTCTTTGCTAATATAGATAGGTTTGTTGAAGACTAGTTTCCGCTTCGCCATATGAATAGCCGCCAGGTTGGGTCCGAAGATCGTTCTGTCGATGAAGGTAGGTTTTGGTACGAGTTTGTCTACTACCTTGCTATCTGTTACAAGACGTATGTCTATCCGTTTGCGAATGTTTTCTATGGTTTTTCCGAACATTGCATTATTAAAAAGTTTATAGAGGTCCTTCTCGAAGTCGTTCTTAGCTTGTTTTCTGAGATCGTTATTAAATTCTACGTAACATTTCAGCCAGCGTGACTGTCGAAATTTCAGCGCTCGATGTACCTTCTTTAGTTGCAGGCCATGGTTCAAAGCTTGTTGGAGGGTCATGTAATGTACCACGTAATGTTCTCGTTTTCCAAGATGAGTTATTAATTTTTTCGTTACAGACGATTCAGTCGGTTTCATACTTTCTGGAAGGAACGGTAAGTCATTATGAGGCGCATGTAGTTTAGGAGGATACTCAACGTCTCCTTCTAAAAAGTAGCCGTACGGATCGTCTTCTTTCAGCGTATTTAGATTAATAGTGTCTGGGGAGACCCACTGAAATTCTCCGTAAGGAAGGGGATGGCACATAGCCCAACCATACTGATTGTTAGAATCTTCATATGTAATAAACTGGGATGGTTTCTCAGGATCGAAATCCGACATATACTTATTATTAGCCTCTCCATAGCGATGTGATATTTGGTTGTTTCAGGAAACAACGTTAGATTTTTACTAGTGTATCCAAGCTGCTATCAGACGGACAAAAGGATGAAAGGACTCTTCTTACTCCTCCTCACCGAACCGTCCTCCTCCTCCTAGGGCTAAACGGCTAATGGGCTAAAGTGTTAATGGGCTAAAGGGCTAAAGTGCTAATGGGCTAATTGGCTAAAGTGCAAAATGTCAGAAGGGCTAAAGGGCGGGCTAAAGTTCTAATGGGCTAAAGGGCTAAAGTGCTAATGGGCTAATGGGCTAAAGTGCAAAATGTCAGAAGGGCTAAAAGGCAAAAAGTGCTCACACTGTTTGTAGTGTTTAAGGTGCCTCTCTTCCCTTTATACGGGATTGAGACCCGGCTCTACAGCTAGTCGGTGTTTCATCCTCCTAATCGGATACCCTTCCAAACATCAGTCTAGCGCAGGGGGATCTTGCGTATACATAGGCTCTTATGGGACTAACACTGGGGGACAAAGCTGCACTAGCGATCTCGAGGATGGATAGTCGCTCAAAGCTAAAAGCATAATTAGAATGATGAGATGTAGACAAACATATAGAACATTGTTATAACCTTTGTAATCTGTTAGAAGTGATAAAGTTCATTCAGTGTAGGATTAAAAAATCATGATCTGAAAAAAATTTGTGCTACATGTATGATAGGGAAGAGAACCCAAGGGTCACATCTTATCAGACGGGCAAAAGGATGAAAGGACTCTTCTTCCTCGTCCTCACCGAGACTTCCTCCTCCTCCTAGGGCTAAACGGTTAATGGGCTAAAGGGCTCAATGGCTAAAGGGCTAAAGTGCAAAATGTCTTAAGGGCTAAAGGGCAAAAAGGGCTCACAATTTTTTGTAATATTTTAGGTGCCTCTCCTCTCTTTATCCGGGCTTGAGACCGGCTCTACAGCTAGAGGCGGAGTTAACACCCTGAGGATATAGGGAAGGAAATTTTTAAAAGTGTCTGCAACATTATAGCTACTCGATCCACTATATGCTACAGAAGGATGGGTATGGTGGGAAGCAGCTGTGAGGGATATATTCGATGTAGGAAGGTGTTTAGGGTGCTATGATGTACTGTAGACGGACGGGTGTTTCGTAACAGAACTTGTAGGCCTAGACAACGAGTGAGAATTAAAAATATCTCGCAGAGGTGTACTTTTTAAATATTAATCAGTACTTGCTTGAATACGGTTGAGCTCTTTCCTAAGGAAGGGAGAACTTTCTAAAAGAGTCTGTACTAGTATAGCTACTCGATCTACTATATGCTTCAGCAGGATGACTTAGGTGAGGGTGAGGGATGGAAATGTAGGAAGGTGTTTAGGCTGTTGTACTGTCGAGAGAGTGCTTACAGGTAAGGTATTTACTTTGAAGAGCTATTACTCAATAATACCTGCACGACGCAATTCTTGCTCTATTTTAAAAATATCTGCTTTACACTCTGTGCAACCTGCATCTTGGTAGGCTATTAGCAGTTGCAAACGTTCTACGAGTAGATTGGGGTCTTTACAGTATCTTACGTCTACATGGGGTAACAGAGGCTTGTTGTGCACTTTGTGCCTGCATGCAGACCGTTGATGTGTAGGGACTTGTTTTGATGTAATACGTGATTTTGCAGTAGCGTTTCCAGGTACAAACCTTACTTGTGTTGGTAGCAAAGCGTTGATACCTTCTTCTACTTCATTTTGCATCCCTTCTTGAGATGTTTGCACGGCTACAGAACGTGTTGCAGGCTTAGAAAATGATGTAAAATCATAAAGCTCTAATGGCAAAGAAACATTGAGATCTTCGTTTTTTTCTTCTTCTCCTTCGTTTCCTTTATTATCACTATTATCATCAGCATCCTTATCCGCCTCCTCCTCGTCATCTTCATTCTCATCATCATTATCTTGCTTCTCTTTATCTCGAAATGTGTGTTTACTAACAGAACTTGTAGTAGGCCTAGACGAGTGAGAATTAAAAATCCCTCGCAGAGGTGTACTTTTTAAACATAACCCAGTATTTGCTTGAATACGGTTGAGCTCTTTATATTTTCGTCTAGATGAAGCTACATTACACGCGGCTTCGTGACGTTGGGCGTTGTAAGCGTTCTTAAACTCTCTTCTACAATGTTTGCATTGAAAAATTGTTCTACAAGATATCTCATGGCGTCTCTTATGATAGCCTCGGTGAAATATTTTTCCACACTCCTTGCACGTATAGCTCGGAATAGTTTGCTCCATGATAGACTTTTTCTTCTGCTAATAGATCACACCTGAGAAAAAGAGAGAAGCAGAGTAATGTATGCCCGCCCCTCAACAGTTTATTACAAACTAAAATATTGCTCACTTCTTCTGCTGGTATATACTTTCATTTATAAAGAACGATGTTATCACGTCAACAGTCCGTGGTGAACTGAACATCTTACGCTAATCTTCTGACTTATATAGGATGCAGTACTTCAAATTATTTTCATGAAGTGTGGCTAACCTAATGCCTTCACATTACTGGAAAAATTACTCAAGTTCAAATTTATATCGTTACAGTAACATTTGAAGGTATGTGTTTGAAAGCCAATCAGGATGATTGAAGGTAGAAAAACTGACATTAACACCACTGCGAGGGTTCTAGCCCCATCTGACCGAAGTGTAGTAAGTTTCTCTACGCCCCTCTGTGAGGTTTCTAACATCGACCGATCAAAGCTCACATACTTTACACAAAACGCACGTGGAAGACAAGCTCAACTAAAATTAACTACAATGCTGTACGTAAACTCTCATCGTTGACATACCAACGAGGTTTGCAAGCTCGGATGACAAGTATGTCTCAGAGGTCTACTCTCCCTTCGTAAAGGGCACCGCGCAATATAGTTAAGTTTAGACGAGCAAACATCTTTTTTGTGCAAAAATATGACTGAATTGACTTAAAAAAATTATATCGTAACAGTAACATTTTGAAAGTATATGTTTGTAAGCCAATCAGGACGTTAGAAGGTAGAAAAACTGCCATTAACACCACTGCGAGGGTTGTAGCCCCGTCTGACCGAAGTGTAGCAAGTTTCTCTACGCCCCTCTGTGAGGGTTCTAACATCGACCGATCAAAGCTCACATACTTTACACAAAATGTACGTGGAAGACAAGCTCAACTAAAATTAACTACAATGCTGTACGTAAACTCTCATCGTTGACATATCAACGAGGTTTGCAAGCTCGGATGACAAGTATGTCTCAGAGGTCTACTCTCCCTTCGTAAAGGGCACCGCGCAATATAGTTAAGTTTAGAGGAGCAAGCATATAATTTCTTATGTATAACTTTTCCAAATGGTATGATATCAGAAAAAATCTCTTTCTAAGCTCACTAGTTCAAATAATTAATAACATATTTATACATACCTGCAAATGTGAGAGGGATACTGCTGTAGTCAATGGAGCATCTACGTAGAGAATGTACTCACACAGCTACTAAATTACCTGTAGAAAGGAAAACAATACTATTTGAAAAATTAATCTGGTACATAACTCAATATATCAGGTATAAGTGTTAATAATAGTAATAATAATAATAATAATAATAATAATAATAATAATAATAATAATAATAAACAAAATCCTAAACTAATGGTTGGAGGGTGGATTAGTCTATATCATCTGTTAAAGGATTACTTTTAGTGATTTTTAAGCTAAACATTAATTTTCTAGCACCAACCGTTTAGGAGATATTACATTTTTATGTTAAGGGTTGTTTTCACCCCTAACTTGTTTTGACTCTAAAAGTCATCTAGAGTATACTCCAGTACAAAATTTTAATATTTTAAGCTCTTTTCGCCCAAAAACCTAAAATAATTGTTGGAGGGTGGATTAGCCTATATCATCCGTTAAAAGATTATTTTTTAGTGATTTTTAAGCTAAACATTAATTTTCTAGAACCAGTGGTTTGGGAGATATCGAATTTTCAAGTTAAGGGTTGTTTTCATCCCCCCAACTTGCTTTTGAATCTAAAAGTCGTCTCGAGTATACTGCGACATAAAATATTAATATTTTAAGCTATTTTTGCCCTAAAAACCTTAAATAATGGTTAGGGGGTGGGTTGGTGTATATCATCTGTTAAAGGATTACTTTTGTGATGATTTTTAAGGTAAACATTAATTTTCTACGACCAGCTGTTTAGGAGATATTAAATTTTCAAGTTAAGGGTTGTTTTCCCCCAAACAGGCTTTTAACTATAAAAGTTGTTTAAAGTATTTTCAGGTACATATTTTTAACATTGTAGGCTATTTTGCCTAAAAATCTAAAATAACAGTTAGAGGGTGAGTTAGTGAGGCTGATAGCCTTGACGTTTATGAGAAAATGGTTAACCTGTTTCAATAGAATAATAATAATAATAATATTATAGGCTTTACGTTCTACTAACTACTTTTACGGTTATCGGAGACGCCGAGGTGCTGAAATTTTGTCCTGCAAGAGTCCTTTTACGTGCCAGTAAATCGACCGGCACGAGGCTGACGTATTTGCGAACCTTTAAATACCACGGGGACTGATCCAGGATCGAACCTGGGGGTCTCAGAGGGCCAGCGCCTCAACCGTCTGAGCCACTCAGCTCGACTTCAATAGAATAGCTATTGTGCAGGTCGCTATTTCGGTACTTATACACTCCTCAGCTGAATTCAGAATACGTTACTGATTCAACCGATCTTACAAAAACAAAAACAAAAACAAAAAAGGGGGGACTACAGTATATATCGAACTTCGTACAGAAGGCAAGCAAGAGATATCTGGAATAGAGCGTTAGTACTTACGCGCTGCTGCTTCTTCCCCCGATGTTATTCAGGACACGGTCACTGGGAAACTGATTATTATTTGCAATACCCCGCTCTGATATAGACATCACCGCGAACAAGCTTTGACCTTCGCGAGTACATACGACCGGTGACGTCACTACCAACAAGCTTTGACCTGCATAACAGCACATGTCACCGCCAGCAAACTGAGATTTGAAGTGTTAGAGACGAATGCTGGGATGGTTCCTAACTTAAGACCACGGTCACCTCTGACCCAATCTTAACGCCCTTACTACAAATACACGCACTACTAGAGACTGCAATGACACAGGTTATCAGAGAAATTCTACATACATACAAGTACACGAGGCTGATGTCCGCGACATATTCAAACTTATACATAAAGCAACAACAACGACTTTATAAAACTACTGTTATTGAGAGAGCGTGAAGTGAACAATTAATAATAATAATAACAATAACAATAACAACTCATGTCTAATTCAGTTACTCTATACTTCTTAAGACACACCGCCAAGCCAAGATTGGATGAGTAAAGGAATGAAATGAAATGAATACTTACAGAAGGCTGATTTCAGATGTCACGTCCAGGATGTCGTTTCTTCTCAAGGTCAGCACGTTATTAGTACGAAATTAAGCCGCCTCGCGATTACCCCTGCTTATAAACGGCATTGAGCGCTGGAATGTTAAAGGTGCGAAGTAGTTGTATCACAGTACACCAAAGCCATTATAGTTTAATTTTCAGTTAAAACAGAATTTTGATCTCCTCGTATATTAAGAAGACACTAAAAGGATACTGTATCAATACTGAATTAGTTGAATTGCAAACATTAGAAGCATTATTATCAAATTAGGCTAGACATGGCTAGTAGTTAAATGACCTTGGTCTACTTGCTATTCAGTGCTATAAGAAATCAAGTTAATCCTGCTTAGCATATGCATGATAATAATAATAATAATAATAATAATAATAATAATAATAACTTGGCAGTTATTGGATAATTATACTAGCACAATCCTGTCCAGAATACTTAAATACTGATAATGCCGCCTGGAATTGAACCCATGACCTTCTGATCCGAAGACTCAAACGCTGACCTATCAGCGAAGGAGTCTGATTATAAATACAAGACACTCATGCTGTCTAGAATAGCTAAATACGGATAATACCAGGAGCAGCCGGTTAAAAACTGCTGGTTGTCTGCTCCTTACCTATACCAACGTATTATTATTATTATTATTATTATTATTATTATTATTATTATTATTATTATTATTATTATTATTATTATTATTATTGTTCGACTCGTTGGCTGAATGGTCAGCGTACTGGCCTTCGGTTCAGAGGGTCCCCGGGTTCGATTCCCCGACCGGGTCGGGGATTTTAACCTTAATTGCTTAATTCCAATGGCTCGGGGCTGGGTGTGCGTGGCGTATTCAACATTAGAAATCATCCTAGGTAGGGCCCTCATCTTCACAGACAGGCAGGTCGCCTAATAGGCCGTCTACTAGAAAAAGACCTGCATCAGGCCTCTCCGGAGGCCATACGCCATTAAATTTATTATTATTATTATTATTATTATTATTATTATTATTATTATTATTATTATTGATGGCGAAGCACAAGGAGAATGTTTGTTAATTAAATCCTGTGCCGTAGTCTTAGTCATAGTCTGTAGATTATGGGTGACACTTGGTCAGCCCATCAACTCCATCAGTCGCATAACTCAGCTTTTTTGACCGGGGTCGCAACCTCTTATATCAGACCACAACGCCGTTATTCACACAAGGCTGAGTCAGTTCAGATCAGGTTGAAAATCCCCGACTGAGTCTGGAATCGACCCGGCCGGGAATCGAACCCGGGGCCCTCTGAACCGAAGGCCAGTACGCTGACCATTCAGCCAACGAGTCGGACAATCTTCTTCTTCTTCTTCTTTTCCTGCCGCTTTTCCCACACCTGGGGGGTCGCGGGTGCGAACTGCGTCGCACATGTGGATTTCGCCCTGTTTTACGGCCGGATGCCCTTCCTGACGCCAACCCTCTATGGAGGGATGTAAGCACTATTGCGTGTTTCTGTGGTGGTTGGTAGTGTAGTGTGTTGTCTGAATATGATGAGGAGAGTGTTGGGACGGACATATACACCCAGTCCCCGAGCCAGAAGAATTAATCAGAAGCGATTAAAATCCCCGACCCGGCTGAGAATCGAACCCGGGACCCTCTGAACCGAAGGCCAGTACGCTGACCATTCAGCCAACGAGTCGGACAATAATAATAATAATAATAATAATAATAATAATAATAATAATAATAATAATAATAATAATAATAAGTTGGTATAGGTAAGGAGCAGACAACCAGCAGTTTTTAACCGGCTGCTCCTGGTATTATCCGTATTTAGCTATTCTAGACAGCATGAGTGTCTTGTATTTATAATCAGACTCCTTCGCTGATAGGTCAGCGTTTGAGTCTTCGGATCAGAAGGTCATGGGTTCAATTCCAGGCGGCATTATCAGTATTTAAGTATTCTGGACAGGATTGTGCTAGTATAATTATCCAATAACTGCCAAGTTATTATTATTATTATTATTATTATTATTATTATTATCATGCATATGCTAAGCAGGATTAACTTGATTTCTTATAGCACTGAATAGCAAGTAGACCAAGGTCATTTAACTACTAGCCATGTCTAGCCTAATTTGATAATAATGCTTCTAATGTTTGCAATTCAACTAATTCAGTATTGATACAGTATCCTTTTAGTGTCTTCTTAATATACGAGGAGATCAAAATTCTGTTTTAACTGAAAATTAAACTATAATGGCTTTGGTGTACTGTGATACAACTACTTCGCACCTTTAACATTCCAGCGCTCAATGCCGTTTATAAGCAGGGGTAATCGCGAGGCGGCTTAATTTCGTACTAATAACGTGCTGACCTTGAGAAGAAACGACATCCTGGACGTGACATCTGAAATCAGCCTTCTGTAAGTATTCATTTCATTTCATTCCTTTACTCATCCAATCTTGGCTTGGCGGTGTGTCTTAAGAAGTATAGAGTAACTGAATTAGACATGAGTTGTTATTGTTATTGTTATTATTATTATTAATTGTTCACTTCACGCTCTCTCAATAACAGTAGTTTTATAAAGTCGTTGTTGTTGCTTTATGTATAAGTTTGAATATGTCGCGGACATCAGCCTCGTGTACTTGTATGTATGTAGAATTTCTCTGATAACCTGTGTCATTGCAGTCTCTAGTAGTGCGTGTATTTGTAGTAAGGGCGTTAAGATTGGGTCAGAGGTGACCGTGGTCTTAAGTTAGGAACCATCCCAGCATTCGTCTCTAACACTTCAAATCTCAGTTTGCTGGCGGTGACATGTGCTGTTATGCAGGTCAAAGCTTGTTGGTAGTGACGTCACCGGTCGTATGTACTCGCGAAGGTCAAAGCTTGTTCGCGGTGATGTCTATATCAGAGCGGGGTATTGCAAATAATAATCAGTTTCCCAGTGACCGTGTCCTGAATAACATCGGGGGAAGAAGCAGCAGCGCGTAAGTACTAACGCTCTATTCCAGATATCTCTTGCTTGCCTTCTGTACGAAGTTCGATATATACTGTAGTCCCCCCTTTTTTGTTTTTGTTTTTGTTTTTGTAAGATCGGTTGAATCAGTAACGTATTCTGAATTCAGCTGAGGAGTGTATAAGTACCGAAATAGCGACCTGCACAATAGCTATTCTATTGAAGTCGAGCTGAGTGGCTCAGACGGTTGAGGCGCTGGCCCTCTGAGACCCCCAGGTTCGATCCTGGATCAGTCCCCGTGGTATTTAAAGGTTCTCAAATACGTCAGCCTCGTGCCGGTCGATTTACTGGCACGTAAAAGGACTCTTGCAGGACAAAATTTCAGCACCTCGGCGTCTCCGATAACCGTAAAAGTAGTTAGTAGAACGTAAAGCCTATAATATTATTATTATTATTATTATTCTATTGAAACAGGTTAACCATTTTCTCATAAACGTCAAGGCTATCAGCCTCACTAACTCACCCTCTAACTGTTATTTTAGATTTTTAGGCAAAATAGCCTACAATGTTAAAAATATGTACCTGAAAATACTTTAAACAACTTTTATAGTTAAAAGCCTGTTTGGGGGAAAACAACCCTTAACTTGAAAATTTAATATCTCCTAAACAGCTGGTCGTAGAAAATTTATGTTTACCTTAAAAATCATCACAAAAGTAATCCTTTAACAGATGATATACACCAACCCACCCCCTAACCATTATTTAAGGTTTTTAGGGCAAAAATAGCTTAAAATATTAATATTTTATGTCGCAGTATACTCGAGACGACTTTTAGATTCAAAAGCAAGTTGGGGGGATGAAAACAACCCTTAAATTGAAAATTCGATATCTCCCAAACCACTGGTTCTAGAAAATTAATGTTTAGCTAAAAATCACTAAAAATAATCTTTTAATGGATGATATAGGCTAATCCACCCTCCAACAATTATTTTAGGTTTTTGGGCGAAAAGAGCTTAAAATATTAAAATTTTGTACTGGAGTATACTCTAGATGACTTTTAGAGTCAAAACAAGTTAGGGGTGAAAACAACCCTTAACATAAAAATGTAATATCTCCTAAACGGTTGGTGCTAGAAAATTAATGTTTAGCTTAAAAATCACTAAAAGTAATCCTTTAACAGATGATATAGACTAATCCACCCTCCAACCATTAGTTTAGGATTTTGTTTATTATTATTATTATTATTATTATTATTATTATTATTATTACTATTATTAACACTTATACCTGATATATTGAGTTATGTACCAGATTAATTTTTCAAATAGTATTGTTTTCCTTTCTACAGGTAATTTAGTAGCTGTGTGAGTACATTCTCTACGTAGATGCTCCATTGACTACAGCAGTATCCCTCTCACATTTGCAGGTATGTATAAATATGTTATTAATTATTTGAACTAGTGAGCTTAGAAAGAGATTTTTTCTGATATCATACCATTTGGAAAAGTTATACATAAGAAATTATATGCTTGCTCCTCTAAACTTAACTATATTGCGCGGTGCCCTTTACGAAGGGAGAGTAGACCTCTGAGACATACTTGTCATCCGAGCTTGCAAACCTCGTTGGTATGTCAACGATGAGAGTTTACGTACAGCATTGTAGTTAATTTTAGTTGAGCTTGTCTTCCACGTACATTTTGTGTAAAGTATGTGAGCTTTGATCGGTCGATGTTAGAACCCTCACAGAGGGGCGTAGAGAAACTTGCTACACTTCGGTCAGACGGGGCTACAACCCTCGCAGTGGTGTTAATGGCAGTTTTTCTACCTTCTAACGTCCTGATTGGCTTACAAACATATACTTTCAAAATGTTACTGTTACGATATAATTTTACGAATAGTTTAAAACTATTCTGAAACGCTACCCTCTGGAGCTTAATATTCTTGTAAAAGTGAGAAGGTTTGTTGTTTTATGATTTATTACATGAATATGTGTAATTTCTTACCTAAACACAGTGTATGAGGAGTAATATGTAGAAAATTTAAAAAAAGGCCGCGTGATCAAGCTATTCAAAAAGCAGTGCATGATGGGTAATTAAAAATATTTAATAACAATAGTTCTTTAATGTCGCTGTTGTTGATTCATTACGACTGTAGAATGGGAGTCTTTATTTGTAAAGGAGGCTAGGATTGGGAAAACGTTTACTCGAAGTAGAAGTGGAAAAACTACAGAAAACTACTTCTAGGATAAGCTGAGGTAATGGGGGATCAACCCACCTATTCTCAGCTTTGCCTCACGAGGCTGGGGCTGAGTGTACCTCGTTCCAACCCTCAGACTAGAATTAAATTTCTTAACAAGTTTTTTAAAACAAGGGAGAATTCCTCTCTCCTATCCCATCGTAGTCGTATCTTTTCGCTACAATCTACCGTTCAGAGCTCTTAAAAACTTACACTTATAAGGGTATCAGAAGTATCAGAGAGTGCTCGAAGTCGCCTGTATCTGTAAGAGGCTCGCTACTCACAGAACCGTTCTACTTATTAGGATTGCGTATGATAATAGGAAGTTCAGAGGGCTAGATCTGCAAAATCACATAAACTAAAGTAGTGGTAGTTGTTGTTGCTCTATGTATGGGTTTGATATATCGTGGTCATCAGCCTCGTATGCTTGTATGTACTCGTATGTAGAATTTGTTTGATAACCTGTGTTTCTGTGATAAATGTAGTTGTGTGTTAATTACAGCAGGGGACTGAGGTAGGCATATTGCGGCTTAAAACTCGGGGACCGGCCCCGTAATTTGCCTAAAAGAAATGTAGAAAACTGGGAGAGGAAACCACATTAAGGATGGGTGCTGTTAGTGCTAAAATTTAAACCGATGAACTCGAGGGTTTGATGCACTCCCCAACACAGTTGTGGTGCATAAATGAACGCAAACGGCTACGCCACCGAGTAAAATCATGGTCTATCTCCATAGCCGTGCGAAGTATGTATATCAAGTGATACGTACACTGATGCCCTTATGGCTATATACTAACCTTGTGTATATATTACAACCATACACACCAACGTACATAGCAGCGCGCATTGCATAGTCATAAGGAAACCTACTAAGCTAGCTTTAACTTTAAAAACCGTGCGGGTAGGGCCGCGCTGCTGTGATCTTGGAATTTCGAGATGGGGGTTCGAACTTCACTATCGGCAGCCCTGAAGATGGTTTTCCGTGGTTTCCCATTTTCACACCAGGCAAATGCTGGGGGGCTGTACCTTAGGGTCATAGCAGCTTCCTTCCAACTCGTAGGCCTTTCCTATCCCATCATCGCCATAAGACCTATCTGTGTCGGTGCGACGTAAAGCCCCTAGCAAAAAAAAATAAAAGACCTATCTGTGTCGGTGCGACGTAAAGCAGATTGTAAAAACATGTTTATACATGTTAGATGATGACGTCGGCAATTCTTTTAAAATTGTTTAACATCTTTAAATGATTAGCGATTCATGTTGTATATAAGACGGATAGGTTGCATGCTTTCTGTTAGTTTACTGTTAACTGTCGAGCAGTCCACATCGTGGTAAGATCTCTCGTCCTTATATTAGTATAGGCTACTATTGTACTCTACACATATTTGTATTGCAGTATATAAGTAAGTGCCTAGTAGATTTAGTTTGTAATAAACAGTTGATGTGAGCATAGATCATTCTGTAGCCCTCTCTTCCACAGGTGTGATCTATTTTTAAAGGAGAATCTGTTAGGAGAAGATAACGCCTATCATGGAGCAAACTATTTCAACCTATGTTTGCAAGAAGTGTGGAAAAACCTTTCTCCGAGAATACCACAGGAAACGTCATGAACTGTCGTGCGGACATTTCTATCAGTGTAAAACGTGTGGAAACGTATTCAACAATGTCTACAACGGACGACGTCATGAAGAAGTTTGCGGTATATCATCGCCTGCAAAGAAGGTAAAAGCTGAACCCACTAAACATCACCTGCTGTCGATGATTCCTGATAATAATAACGTTACTGAATATGAAACTTCTTTCGAAGGTCGACTACGGTCGTACTTTATTCGATGTGATACGTACGAAGACTTATATGTGTACCTCCAAGAGGCAAAAGATCTGGTAGTTAAGGCCATACTAAAAGAACTTCGTGTTCATAAGTCCTTAAAAGTTAATTTCATGGCTGAATGCCGGTTCATTAACATACACGGAGACACAATAGATCGCGCTTTCAAAACTAAAAATGACGTCGTATTTCTTGAAACAGATCTTGACAAATTTATTCAGGAGAAATTTCAAAAGTTAACGTCGGAAATGGAAGAATCAACGCTTAAAGGGAGTAACTGGTCCTTGCTAGCTGTTGATGGGCTAAGAGTAAAAATTAACAAGTATACCCCGCTGCGTGGGAGTACCTATATACCGCTACCAGCAAATATCGCTGCTAGAAAGGCATGCATAAATACTGAAAACTATGGAGACGAAAGGTGTTTCTTATATTCGGTACTAGCGAAATTCGTTAAAAAGCATCCTCAACGCGTTAGCAAGTACGCAGGCTTGGAGGATAAATACGACTTTTCGAGTGTTGCATTTCCTACACCTCTCAAAGATATTCCTAAATTTGAAATAAATAATAATATTTCTATAAACGTTTTCGGACTGGATAAAAGTAATAACATTTATCCTCTAAAGGTAGTTGATGTGGAGTTATCCGATCATCGTGATCTTCTTCTACTAAGCAATAATTCTGGTGTTGGTCACTATGTGTTTATAAAAGATTTCGAGAAGCTTGTAAGCTGTCAGCTTACTAAGTATAAGCATAAGGTGGTTATATGTAAGCGTTGTTTCACCCACTTCGATAATCGGTATAAAGCAAGTGCACAAGAAAAGCTAGAAGAGCATAGAAGATTCTGTCTCCAGCAGCAAATTGCAAGAATAGAAATGCCTACCGTTAACAACTCTGTTCTAGAATTTAAGAATTTTCAAAATTTGTTGAAACTGTCGTATGTAATCTACGCAGACTTTGAGACTATTCTGACTCCGGTTCAAACATGCGCACCTAGCGATAATGTAAGTTATACAATGCCATACCAAAGTCATACTCTTATGAGCTTTGCTGTGTACGTTAAGCCTGCTACATCTGTTGAACACGTAGCAACTAACTTGCCTAAAGAGCCGTACGTATATCGGGGACCTAATGCTGCCGAGAAGTTTATAGAATATCTAACGTCTATAGCTACTGAAATAAGTCAAATATACATCAGAAACACCCCTAAAGCCTTGACAGAGGAACAAGAACAGGAGTTCCAGGCGTCTACGAGCTGTTACCTATGTTGTAGAGAATTTACCGAGGATAACTGGAAAGTGCGAGATCATTGTCATATTACTGGAGAGTACCGCGGAAGCTCTCACAACACTTGCAATTTAAAGTGTAGACAGGCTAGTTACATCCCAGTGTTTATACACAATCTTAGTGGGTATGATGGACACTTTATAGTAAGGCAGCTGGGATGCACTACTGAGCGAGTAGAAGTTATTCCTAGTTCTGAAGAGAAGTACATCTCCTTTACTAAATATGTTGGCAATATAAAGCTTAGATTTGTGGATACGTATCGGTTTATGGCTAGCAGCTTGGATACACTAGTAAAAAATCTAACGTTGTGTCCTGAAACAATCAAATACTTTGGACGAGAAAATTCGGTTTTAATGACACGAAAAGGCGTCTTTCCGTATGATTACCTAGACTCCTGGGAAAAATTAAGTGAAAAATCTCTACCTCCTAAAGAAGCCTTCTTCAGCAAATTAAAACAAGACGATATCAGTGACGAAGATTATGAACATGCAAACAACGTGTGGAATCATTTCAACATAAAAACTTTGGGAGAATACAGCGATCTCTACTTGACTTCTGACGTACTTCTCTTAGCAGATGTTTTCGAAACGTTTCGTGCTACTACCATGGAAACCCATAGAGTCGATCCGGCCCACTACTTCACTGCGCCCGGACTTACGTGGGACGCTATGCTGCTCTATACAGGTATTAAACTGGAGTTACTAAGAGATTACGATCAGCTACTTATGGTAGAGTCTGGTATACGAGGTGGGATATGTCAAGTATCACATCGCTATGGAGAGGCTAATAATAAGTATATGTCGGATTTCGATCCTGAGAAACCATCCAGGTTTATTACATATGAAGATGCTAACAATCAGTATGGTTGGGCTATGTGCCATCCCCTTCCTTACGGAGAATTTCAGTGGGTCTCCCCAGACACTATTAATCTAAATACGCTGAAAGAAGACGATCCGTACGGCTACTTTTTAGAAGTAGACGTTGAGTATCCTCCTAAACTACATGCGCTTCATAATGACTTACCGTTCCTTCCAGAAAGTATGAAACCGACTGAATCGTCTGTAACGAAAAAATTAATAACACATCTCGGAAAACGAGAACATTACGTGGTGCATTACATGACCCTCCAACAAGCTTTGAACCATGGACTGCAACTAAAGAAGGTACATCGAGCGCTGAAATTTCGACAGTCACGCTGGCTGAAATGTTACGTAGAATTTAATAACGATATCAGAAAACCAGCTAAGAACGACTTCGAGAAGGACCTCTATAAACGTTTTAATAATGCAATGTTCGGAAAAACTATGGAAAACATTCGCAAACGGATAGACATACGTCTTGTAACAGATAGCAAGGTAGTAGAAAAACTCGTAGCAAAACCTACCTTCATCGACAGAACGATCTTCGGACCCAACCTGGCGGCTATTCATATGGCGAAGCGGAAACTATTCTTCAACAAACCTATCTATATTGGCATGAGCGTACTAGACATTTCCAAAACGCTTATGTATTCCCATCACTACGACGTTCTACTTCCCTACTATGGGACTGAAAATCTAAAACTTATGTATATGGACACTGATTCTTTTATACATTTAGTACAGACTGAAGACATCTACAAGGACAAATTAAACTTTATAGAACATCTAGACACATCCGATTACCCAGCGGAGCACATGTGTTACTCAGCTAAGAACAAGAAGGTTTTAGGAAAATTTAAAGATGAAGCTAGTAGCAAGATTATTAGAAAGTTTGTTGGACTTAGAGCTAAAATGTACGCCCTGGACATAGATGGTGAAGAATTCAAAAAAATTAAAGGGGTCAGTCGAGGTGTTGTTGAACAATGTATCAACGTTCAGGACAATGTAAACTGTCTCGTGAAGAAATAAATAAGAAGAACGCCGATGAACATCATTACTTCCAAATTACATCACGTATCGACGGTGTGTCTAAACAAGATCGCCTTCTCCCCTGATGATGATAAGAGAGTAAACGCAGGTGATGGGATATCCACTTACGCCCATGGACACTATGCTGCCTCTACACTAAAGTAATCTATGCTATTATTATGCTGTCAAATTAAACACCTTTCATAGAAAAATTCGTCTCTCTCTACAGTGCAGCATAACACCCTAAATCCTATGTCTAATACCTAACCAACCTCAAACCCTTACTTTCTGTAACATATGGTGGACCGAGTAGCTATAATGTTGCAGACTCCTTCACTTCTTCTTTCTCTAAGGGTGTTAACTCCGCCTTAGGGTAAGCCCTAGTGCCGGTCTCAAGCCCGGATAAAGGAGGAGAGGCATCCACAAAGCATTTAGCATTTATACTTAGAGTTTTAGATTCATTGTATACTCAAGCTTTGATCGGTCGATGTTAGAGCCCTCGCAGAGGGAGCAGAGTACTGGCTACACGTTTGTAAGACGGGCTTAAAAAACCCGCTGCTGTGCTAATAGCGGTTTCTACCTTCTTGCGTCCTGATTGGTTTGAAGTACACTATGTAACCCATACACCTTTTTAACACCAGCATACCTCCTCAGGCTTTGATCGGTCGATGCTAGAGCCCTCACAGAGGGTGTAGAGAACTTGCTACACTTCGGTCAGACGGGGCTACAACCCTCGCAGTGGTGTTAATGGCAGTTTTCTACCTTTTAGCGTCCTGATTGGCTTGAAGTACACTACGTAACACGTACACCTTTTCAACACCAGCATACCTCTCCAGGCTTTGATCGGTCGATGCTAGAACCCTCACAGAGGGGCGTAGAGAACTTGCTACACTTCGGTCAGACGGGGCTACAACCCTCGCAGTGGTGTTAATGGCAGTTTTCTACCTTTTAGCGTCCTGATTGGCTTGAAGTACACTACGTAACACGTACACCTTTTCAACACCAGCATACCTCCCCAGGCGGCTGTCTTGCCTCTGGAGCTCTAGCATTAGGAAGTTGCACACGGCCGCCATCTTGTGCATTAGTCACCTAGGCCATCTCCGTAAGTCCTATGTATACCGCCTATCCTACCCTAGGCCAGCTTTCTCCATAAGAGCCTATATATAGCCGCCATCTTGCCCATTCCCTCCTGGTCCAGCTCTCGGTGGGTTAGTCCCATAAGAGCCCATGTATAGCGGCCATCTTGCCCATTAGACCCTGGGCCAGAAGCGGTCTTTTATCACTACTGGTGTCAGTAAAAAAGCGCAGTAATCTAGTAAGGATCGAATAGCTGCTCTGTAAAGGAAAATTGATGTAACCGCGGGGGGGGGGTCAGCGCCCCAACTTCGACGGGTGATCGTACGTAATATAGTAATAAACGTTCAGTTTTATGTTGAAGCGAAACCACATGAGGAGTCCACGATAATTTGTGATCTAATATGACTCCAAGGTAGGGATGCAGATTGACAAAGGGGATGGTAAGACGATCAAGAAGGAGAGGAGAACGGTTAGGTGAGCGAGTATGGGTAAAAAGCATTGCAGCACATTTGGAAGGTGAGAGTGAAAAGCCATGTTCATGTAACCTAAGAGCAACCTCATGAAGAACACACTCCATTTTTCTCCTACACACATCAACACTATCATGTGATACGTATAATACATAGTCGTCGGCGTAAGCTAAAACTCGGGCGTTTTTTGTAATTATACGTTCTAAATCTCGCATATAAAGCGCAAAAAGGATACCGCTTAGTATATCACCCTGCGGGACTCCATGCGAAACGAGTCTTCCTGGAAACGGGGGGTAGGGGGATTTGAGAATCATAGTACGAGAACTATATAGGCGTTCTAATAGAGAAATACAAGCAGAGGGAAATCCAAGGGAATCGAGGCAAGACCATAATAGGTGTAAAGGAACGGAATCATAAGCTCCTTGAATATCAAGAAAAACTGTAATAGTGCTATGTTTACGATGTCTAGCTAGTAAGAGATCAGTTACCAGAATATTGAGCGGATCTTGTGTGCTACGTCCTTCAAAAAAGGCATACTGATATTTAGGAAGGATATGATGTTTCTCCATAACCCAGAGAAGACGCTGTAGTAGAATTTTTTGAAAAAGTTTCCTAATAAATGAACTTAGAACAATGCCACGATAACTTAAGGGAGAAGAGGGATCTTTTCCAGGTTTAAGAATTGGGACTAAATGAAAGTTGTTGCACTGTGTCGGCACTTGTAAGTTGAGAAGGATATTATTAAAAAGAGAAAGTAAGGCAAGATGACCGGAATGGGGTAAAAGTCGGAGCATAGGGTAAGATATACTATTCAGGACCAGGAGACGAACTACGAACTGTTTGTAAAACGGACTGTAATTCGGACAGTTGGATGGGTTGAAGTAAAACAGAAAATTGAGGAGATTTGGGACGGGATGAAGAAAAGGAAGGCGGAATTGTGAAGTCAGGTGTTAAAGTATATAGAAAAGAAAGAAGGACATTAGGCAGAATAATCGAATGCGCAGGGAGCACAGAAGTAACACGGGTGAGTGCGGGAATGGCGTTCCAAAGGGATGTTGCAGATACGCGGTGATTAAGAGAGGAGATGAAGGCATTTCAAGACTTGCGTCTTTTTGCATTAAATATGCGTTTGATACATGCATTATGGCGTTTCAATGTTAAATAATTAGCTGGCGTCATATTCTTACGATACAATTTAAATAAAGCTGTTCTCCGCATTATTAACTTGTGACATTCGTCGTCCCACCAATGTATTTTCTGATGAGGGCGGGGACAGAGGGAGGGGATGAATTTGCGTGGATGGAAAGTCTCAACATATGTGGAAAGTATGCGTAGAAGGGTGGGATAGTCTAAGGTGGTGGGCGTGTATTGAAGGAGATGGGTGTGAAGTAAATTACAATACGATTGTTTGTCAAAATTCCGGAAAGACCGAATATTACCGAGCTCGGAGGGTGGGGATGAGGAAAAGGGTGGTTTACAAACTCCATAAGAAATAAAAATAGGGAAATGATCACTCAGATGAGTGTCACGAAATGTATGCCACACGGTATTAGGAGTCATGTGGTCATGGCAGAGCGAAAGATCAATAGCACTAGGGGGTGATCCAGGAGGGGAGAGCCGAGTTGGGGACCCATTAATTAAAAGGGTAAAGTGATGGGATTCAGATATCGTAAGAATTTTTTTCCCTTTAGATGTATCTTTAGAACTACCCCAGGCAGTATGGTGGCAATTGAAATCACCAAAGAGAAAAACATTGTCAATAGAATCAAATAGGGTAAGGAAGTGGGACCAGTGAGAGGTAGAGATAAAAATATCAGGAGAACAATACACATTGATGAAATAAAAATTACGCACAATAATACCTGAAGCAAGAGTATTTGGAATGCAATGCGTCAGAGGAAAGGGGACATATGGAAGAGAGTTATGAATAAAAATGGCAAGGCCTTCCCTTCCGTTAGTATCAAGGCTTTCGATATGAAACTCAGGACGTTGAAAAAGGGTGTCTGCATAAAACAATGTTTCTTGTATTATAATGATGTTAGCACATGTTTCCTGAATTAATAGTTGAAGTTCATGTTTTGGGGAAAAAACTTCTAGCGTTCCACTGCAAAATGCGTATCATATAGGGTAAGGATGTGAGCGATGCGATCTCGTAGTCTATAAATTACCGGTGAAATGGGAGATTCTCCTCCCACATTCTGGAGAAGCAAGAATAAGATTTGTTGGATTTCTTGATGCACTTGGTTTCTCTGCATTAACAGTTGCGAGTCATGAGATCGGGGCGGGTAACTAGGACCCGAAGTAGAGGGAGGTGGTGTTGTGGGAAGAGAAGATGATGTTGTAGCAGGCGTAGGAGAAGATAATGGGACCCGGCCTGTAGAAACAGGGTCAGGGCGTACCAAGGCAAGATAACCAGTTCTATCATAACCCGGAGTCAAAGGTGGGGGTGCAGATTTCTATATTACTTGTGTAAATTTACGTTTTCTAGAAGACTCTTGAACAGGGGAAGAAGAAACTTGTTCTGGTACCAGGGGGGGGGGGGGGAAATCCTGCGGGTGTTGAGACGGGTTATAATGAGGGTGGGAAATTTTGTTCTTAGCATCATGAAATGAGATATGTTCCGTGCTCATGACCTCTTTTATCTCTTCTTGATATTTATCTTCCGGACAAGTTATTGCTCCCGTTGGATGTGGGCCTTTGCAATACACACATTTTGCAATCTGAGATGTACAATGATCAGCGGCGTGCCTCATTAAACACTTCCCGCAGCGTGCTACCTGCGCACGACATTGGGTCTGTGTATGTCCATATCGGAGGCATTTTCTGCATAGAACAGGGGAAAAAATGAAAGGCTCAACATGCAAGTAGACTTGGAAAAGAGACACTTGTGTAGGCAACTTTTGAGCTCGAAAAGTAATTTTAATTGACCCAGTGGTATCATATCCAACTCCATCATTTGAAACAATGCGACGGTTGGGACGTTGTACTGCTTTAACCGGCAGAGTTGAAGTAAGATAAAGTCGAATGTCGTCCTCAGAAAGGTTCTTATCCACATCTCGAATAACCCCCCACACGAAAAATATTAGAAGACGGGATATATGCTTTAAGATGTAGAGATGTGAGCAGAGGGTGACACAGAAAAGTGTCTCCCTTTACGGGAGATAGAATGGACGAAAATATCACGTTCGTAAAAATGTCTCCCAAGGGCCATAGGATGTAATTGCCCTAAATTTTTGTTAGCCAGAGATTCAATGTATACAATATAAGGTCCACGGTGTGAATGAGAATACTGTTCACGTTCCACAGGTGGCGGTACATTGTAACTATTAGAATTAGAACTTTGTGATAACTGTGAGTCTGTCAAATTTGATTGAGCTGCCGGGTTTCCAGAAGATTCGTCTTGCATCCGAACTTCTTCCTCCTGCGCGACAACTAACTTATCTCCTAACAATAGTCTGTCACCTCCGCTGGAGGCAGCCATCATAACACATGGCACTAGCACTAACACAAGAAAAAAGTATCCTCACAACCAAGCAATGAAAACACAGAGCACACAACTAAGCGTACCGCACTGTGTAAGAACTAGGAAGTGACTGGAAGCACAAAGTTCTTAAAAATATACCAGTAAATAAACTTCCAATTACTTCCTGAAGTTCAAACAACACCTCTCTATGGATGCCAAGGAAAACAGGGAAGTGACACACTTCTTCTTCTTGGTAGTTTGTTCTTGGACTCTGTGCAGTGCACTACGTCCAGTCACTGGGTTGCTTTAAACTTATTTTCTCTTCTTGCTTGAGGAGATTGGTTGGGATTGAATGTTCTGTTTCCCAGTCACTAGCCGTTCTTAATATTGCACTTAATTCACTTTTTGGTTACACACGCATTACTAGTAGTCTTGAGAACCACTAAAATACTTAATAGCATGTAATAGAAGGAAACGCCTTATGACCTACAAAAAGGGATGTGGGGAATGCCCTGGCAACTTATAGAAGTGTCACCTCCATGCATTCGTGAAACAACTGAATGACTATAGCGTAATTACAACCTTATTTGAGTGGAATGAAGATAATCGTTAAGAATAGTGACGATTTGTGGTGAAGGTTGGAATAGCAAGACTGAAACTCGCGTGGGCAAAGGTACGTGAAGACTGATTAATTCCGCATTAAGAGTCTCTGTTGAGGCATATATTGGGGGCACTGAAAAAATAAATGATCACTATCTCCATTATTATATCCACAAGAACAAGATGGGCTATTTGCTATGTGAAACCGATGTAGATAAACAGGGGTTAGCGAATGATCAAAGCGTAATATTATAATATTAATAATATGACGTCGCATGTACGTACCATTGACAAACCATGGTTGTTTCAGAATGGTAGGCTGCAATTGATAATAGTGTTGTCCCTTCGTACCGGCAGAAAGTCGCCATAGTGTATTCCATGCTTGATGAGCATCCCTTTTAATACGTGAGAAGAAATCGGAAGCCGGGATTTTAATTTGAAATAAATGTGCGATATCAGTACTTGCCTCTTTGGCTGCTAAATCGGCTGTATCATTACCTACGTGATTACTATGTCCTTTTATCCAAAGTAACGTTATAGAAAAGCCAGACTTCTCGAGTTGAAAAAGAAGGTATTTAACCTCGTATACATACGTATTGTAAATTTGTGAAAAAGATTGCAGAGCCTGAAGCACACTTTGGGAATCGCTAAAAATATTTATTTTTCGGGAACTCAGTCGTTGAACATATAAAAGAGCTTGGTATATTGCATAAAGTTCCGCTGTAAATATAGTTAGGGTATTCGGGAACAGGTATTTAAAACTTGTGTGTGTTTGGGGATCAAAGAATGCTGCCCCTACGCCAGTATACGATTTTTCCCATCGGTAAATATATGATAATCTTGGGAATGTAATAAATCTTTAGGTCTCTTATGAGGAAGAGTTTGCGAGTTAATTTCACGTGAAGATGGGGTAGGTGGACAAGAAGAAGCTATAATTATGGATGGACGAATATGATGTCATAAATGTATGAGCACATGATGAAACGCGAAGCTCGTAGTATGGAATCGTGAATATTTTGCATCTCAACGTATGCCGTATATATTGCAGGGTATCGGTGATTCTTTGGGGGACGCTGTTAGTAGTATTCATATAGTAATTTCAATTTAGGAAATATAATATAGTTCGATCTACTGGTGTGCTTGAGCAGAAATTTTTTCGCAATTTTTAACCGTCGAATATGAAGAGGCTCTTCTGTGGCTTCAACTAACAGAGCGTAAAGCGGTAAACTGTATTCGATTTAATGAAAAAGATTTTGTTTGGAAGCTAAATCTATTATGTGTGCACTATAATCTAAGGTAGAGCGAATGGTAGCGCGGTATAACTGTAACGCTGACAAGGGATCAGCTCCCCACGTACGTTTCGTTAATGGTTTCAAAATGTTGATATAGCGATCTGACTGTCTAGTTAAACGCAGAATTTGATGATTCCGTGTTAACCTTTGATCTATGTATATGCCTAAATATAAATGTTGAGGGACGAAGAGGATGCTGTAATCATCGAAAATAATAGGACTTTTATCAAAAACACTTTTGTTAGTGAATACCATTGCCGCACACTTAGGTAAGGGAAGATGAAGGCCATGAGACATTAGCCACCGAAAAACAAGACTCAGAACGTGGGATATTGTGTTTCTGCAATTATCAATGTCATGATGTGAACAATAAATGACATAATCATGAGCAAAAGCTAATATCCGGGCATACGGCGTTACAATAGATTCTAGATCCTTCATATAGGGAGAAAACAAGATTCCAACAGTATGGATCCCTGTGGTAAACCCTGTGAAGTATGCCGGCTGTCAATTTGATGCTGTCAATTTGATGCTGTCAATTTGATGCTGTCAATTTGATGCTGGTGAATAATTGGTGTAAAATAGAAATGAAATGGTAGGGAAAGCCATAAGTAGACAATTTCTCCCATAATATATGTAATAAAACTGAATCATAAGCACCTTTGATGTCCAAAAAAAAACTGCAATAGTAGATTGCTTCCGCCATTTAGCTAATAAAATATCAAGTATCAGGATGGTAAGAGGTTCTTGTGTACTGCGGCCGCGCATGAAGGCAAATTGGTACTTAGGGAACAAGGAATAATATTCTAAAATCCACGCAATTCTCTTCATTAGGATTTTGCAAAATATTTTACGTATACATGATCCTAATACAATTGTTCGAAACTTTTCGGGTGCATTCGGTCGTTTGGTGGGTTTTAATATGGGGGTTATAAAAAGTTGTTGCAGTGTATTGGCACTTGTAGAGATGTAAGAATATCATTATAGTATTGTAGTAAATAAACTTGCGCTTGCGAAGGAAGTGATTTCAACATAATATACGTGATAGCAACTGGTCCTGGCGCGGAACTGTTGACATTAGATAGGACAGATTGAAGTTCATTATAGGTGATTGCTTTAAACAAAATAGTAAATTGGCGAAAATCACCAGATGATGAGGTTAGAAAGGGAGGAATTGCCGAGTCTGGGGTGATTGCTTGGAGAAATCCTTCTAAAACCGTTCGAGGAAAAGAATATTGAGGTTGATATTGAAACGGTTTTGTTATCATGCGAATAACATTCCAGAATTTCGCGGCGGGTAGCTGAGGGGTTAAAGATGAAATAAAAGATTTGCCAAGCCTTACGTTTCTTGGTGTTAAAAATGAGCCTTGGTTTTGCGATATGCTTGCGTAATAGTAAGTAATGATGTTGTATCATGGATTGACGATATTGCTGAAATAACTGTTTCCTCTTATTATGAGTTCATGACATTCTTTATCTCACTATTTAATTTCGTGAACCGGGGGAGGACTCGATGCTTTGATAGGCCTGCACGGGTGAAACATATTTAAGTAATGGGTCAAATAGGTAACCAAAGTTGGAAAAGTGATAGGGGTGCCACATTCATGCTGCAGAATATGATTAATATATGCTTGATAAGTTTGGGTATTGAAATTTTTGTGTGAACGTACGTTACTTACTATGTGTGAGGCGTAGGATTTGGAGACAGATGGGCTATTACCATGCGTTATAATGATGGGAAAATGATCGCTGGTGTAACTGTCTGCTAAGGTATGCCACGTGGTGATAGGAACCATATTCATACGACACAGCGTGAGGTCCACCGCGTTTGGTGGGGATCCGGTCGGTGTTGGTGAGCCATCATTTAAAATAAAAAGGTCGTGATTATTTGACATGACTAGTAAATTTGATCCTTTTATTGTATCAGTTGTACACCCCCATTCGGTGTGGTGACAATAGAATTCGCCGACAACTAAGAGATGCTGAAAGTGTGTAAATTGTTCAAAAAATTGTCCCCTTTGTCCTTGGGTGATATAAATTTGAGGGGGGCAATATATATTTAGAAAGGAAATGTTATTATAGACTAGCCCTACCGCATAAGTATGTGGGATAAGATATTGTAGAGTTAGCGTGGTATAACTTAAAGTCTTCTGAATGCACGTGGCTACACCATCATAACCGTTACCATCATGGCGTATGACGTGATAACCTTGTAATCGAAAGGAAAAATGTGTTTGAAACCACGTTTCCTGCAGAAAGATAAGATTATTCAGCGTCGCATATATTAAGAGATGTAATTCTTGTAGCTTGGGAATGACACTTCTATAGTTCCATTGCAATAATATGATCATGTAGTAATATTCATAATATGATCCCTCAATTTATAGAGTACATTACTTAGTTGTGGCTCGTGACCTAAATGTTGAATTAACATCACTAGGATACGTTGAATTTCATGTTGGAGGTATTCCTTCGTAGAGATAGAACTTGTGGCTTGAGGAGCCAAAGGAGTTCGCTGCTCACGTTGTTGTGGTAAAGTTTGTGTATGTAACACTTGTTCATTGTACTCGATGATGAAGTAGGACGTTCTAAAGCGGCTTGCTCATTCCTAAGAATGGCTAAATATCCCTGCTTATCGTGTCCAGGCTCGGGTGTGGGGGTGGAGATTGTAAAATAACTTGGGTAAACTTGCGCTTTCGTGGGATTTTTGTGGGTGGAGATTGAGGATCTGTTGGTAAGGGGGGAAATTTGTTGGTCTGAGTAATACACTGGAAGCGCTGTTCTAGCCTTTGCCTCCGGAAATGACAGATATTCCGTACTCGTAAGCCGTTTAATTGTGACTTGATATTTATGCTCAGGACAATCCTGGGAGCCCGTAATATGGTCTTGCTTGCAAAATACACATTGCAGGAATTGTTCAGTACAGGTATTAGTTTCATGTTGTTGGGAACATTTGCCACATCGGGAATTTTTTGCCTGACATTGTCTGATAGTGTGTCCATATCGCTGACATTTCCGGCAGCGGATAGGAGAGAAAATGAAAGGCTCAACCTCCATATAAACTTTATATAAAGCAACCTGTTGAGGGAGCATTTGCGCACGAAACACTATCTTAATGGAGCCAGTAGGGAGATACTTTGTTTCACCGTCTTGAACAATTCTACGATTTAGCCTTTGCACGGATTTAACTGGAGCCACAGATTCAAGATGCTGGAGAATGTCCTCATTTGAGATACCCTTATAAACCCTGCGTATTATTCCCACTTGCAGAACTTGGGAGGAGGGAATATAGGCTTTAATTGTTATAGTTTCTAAGATGGAATTGTTCAAAAAAGCATTGGCTTGCGCAGCAGTATGGAAGGTCACCTGTATTCGGTTTCGGCCTTTACGCTGAATGAATTTGACATTTAACTGTTGTTCATAGAAACGGCGACCAAGGGCCATGGGATGTAAACTACCAACGTTCTGATAGTAGTATAATGGGAGAGTTCGGCCGCCGCCTCCGCCGCAATGCTCCCAGTGGCCCCCTCCGCCTCCGCCTCACGGGTGGCCCTCCCAGTGGCCCCCTCCGCCTCCGCCTCACGGGTGGCCCTCCCAGAGGCCTCCTCCGCCTCCCGCGGGAAATTTGAATTGGTAAACAAAGCCACGTGCTTTTTGACAGCTGTCATCGACAACAACGCATCGCTAACCTCAGTACTGCCATCTTGACGGGCCTAAACCTCAGTAGTGCCAACTTAACCTAACTAGCGCGAGGTAAACAAAGCCACGTGCTTTTTGACAGCTACGTGCTTTTTTGACAGCTGTCATCCGCCATCTTTAAACCACAAAGCACTGTGCTGCCCTCTATATCGCAGTAGCTGCAAAATTCGTCGCCTGTCATCGGCAGTGCTGCCATCTTGACGGGTCTAAACCTTAGTGCTACCAACGTAACCTAACTAGCGCGAGGTAAACAAAGCCACGTGTTTTTTGACAGCTGTCATCCGCCATCTTTAATCTATAGAGCACAGTGCTGCCCTCTTTAGCTACTTACCTTTGAAATGTGGTGGCGGATAATTTGAAAAATGCTTTTTGACAGCAGCCATTTTTGTGCACCGTGCTGCCCTCTTTAGCTAGATACCTGTGGTGGCAGGCAGTTCCACATGACAGCAGCCATCTTTAATCAAGAGAGCACTGTGCTGCCATCTATGTGGTGGCGGCAAATTGAAAAATTTCACGTGCTCTTGTTTGGGAAACAAACTCACGTGCTTTTTTTCTGACAGCTACCATCCGCCATCTTTAATCAACTGAGCATAGTGCTGCCCTCTTTAGTTTGAAATATGGTGGCGGCAAATTCCACGTTCTCTTGTTTAGAAACAACGCCATGTGCTTTTTTGATAGCTGTCATCTGCCATCTTTAATCAACAGAGCACCGTGCTGCGGGCAATTTCGTCAGCTGTCATCCGCCATCTTTAATCCGCAGAACACCGTGCTGCCCTCTTTATGGCTACTACCTTAAGCACGTAGTAGCGGGCAATTTGAAAAGTTCTGTTAGCTATCATCCGCCATCTTTGAGCACCGTGCTGCCATCTTTAGCTAGATACCTTTGAAATGTGGTGGCGGCAAATTGAAAAATTTCACGTGCACTTGTTTGGAAACAAACTCACGTGCTTTTTTGACAGCTACCATCCGCCATCTTTAATCAACAGAACATAGTGCTGCCTTCTATGTGGTGGCGGTAAATTCCACGTGCGTTACAAATCCATGTGCTTTTCTGACAGCTGTCACCCACCATCTTTAATCCAGAGAGAACAGTGCTGCACTCTATGTGGTGGTGGCAAATTCCACGTGCTCTTGTTTGGAAACAAACCCATGTGCTTTTCTGTCATCCACCATCTTTAATCTAGAGAGAACAGTACCGCACTCTTTAATCACAATCACGTCGAAATCTAGCAGGTAGTTGCAATTTACGTCCACACCTAGTTCGAACATGTCCAATTTCCTCACTACCTTCCACACTGTTTTGGACAGTTGTCCAAACTCCATCACTCTTTCCGACTAAAAGTTCATCTTTTGTAGATGCCACCTTTGCACGAATTTCCAAAGGATATACCCTCTGGACTGGTCGGAAAAGAGTCCCTGCTGCAGTCTTCACCTTCACCAGACGAATTTCTCCATCACGTCCTGGAATAACCTGTTGATTGATTGATTGGTTGATTGATTGGTTGATTGATTGATTGATTGATTGATTGATTGATTGATTGATTGATTGATTGATTGACTTGAAACGCATCAAACATTCCCCCCCAGGACTGTTATTTTAGAATGCAGTCCTATATTACCTATTTCCTTTACCATATTTAAGAAAATGGTATTTGTATGTGGCGTCGATCTCTGTAGATTTTTTGCCACTACTTGCACCATATGATAGGAACCTGCGTGTAAGTGGAATTGCGGAAGTCTAGAGTGTTGAATGTGAGGAAAGGAACGTTAAGAATGACACAAACATTCACTCCCCAGGCCAGGGATATTAATCATTTCCTTTACCATACTAGTTCATATAATATATATATTTTTAATTATCCACATATTGCTTATCTAAATATAGGATATTTCTAGATAGTATTGGTCTACTACCCAAACTAAAGTATCCTCCTAGTTATTATTGACAGTTTAGCAATTCAATACGATAATCAAAAGGTTATGTTTATGTATCATAGGCGTGTTTACATGGAACCAACGCGTCGACATTTTGTTTTTGTATTAAGGTCTGATATTATGGTAGATGGTCTTGCTATAATACAAGGTCTTGTTGTTGTTGTTGTTGTTGTTGTTGGAGAAGTTATGGGCTCAATTATTTCACCCAGTCACAAAATGTATAATCGTGACATAACACTGATAATGCACAATCACACGGAATTATATACTCGAGGAAGGGCGTGAGAACAGAGTTGAACACCTTTTCTAGTCACACAACATAAGCGACGAAAGACAAACAAAGGAAGTGCGCAGAATCGAACACAGTGGAAGCAGGAGTATGTAACCGTGTCAAGATGAAAAATACGGAAGTTTACAAAGAAATATGAGAATCATCCAGATATTGGTTGAAAACTTGTATTATGGCAGGAGTCATATCCGTAAGCAAACAGGAGGCATTGGTGGGGAGAGGTTTATGGAGACTGACAAGACGAGAAAGAAAAGCAGGACGAAAAGAATCAAACACAGGGCATTGAAAGAATAAAATGATTTGCATCAGCAGTCGGTGTACCACATATACAGGAGGAATGGGTGGAGAGGAGAAATCGATGTTTATACAGGGGAATGAGGGCATGATTAAAGCGAAGGCGAGTAATGTTTGTAATATGACGGCGAGAAAGATTACCCTTAAGATACCAAGGATGGGGAAGAATGAAAGGCTGGATATTATAGTAAAAGCGACCTTTATAAGAGGCAGACTAATTCCAGTCCTCTTGCCACTGACGATAGGCAGAATTTTTAAGTAGAGTGTAAAAATCGGCCAGAGGAACAGCAAGTTGAAGTTGGAAATTCCCTTCACGAGCAGCTCGCTTAGCGAACAAATCACCTTGTTCATTCCCATAGATACCAGTATGGCTAGTGGCCCAAACGAAGGTGAGAACAATCCGGGAGTGATGCAGGGTATAAATTAGACTTTTAAGATGATACAAATACCAATTGAAAGAGAAATGAGAGGACATTAACGATTGAAGGGCGCTGAGAGTATCCATAAAAATAACAGCTTGAGGTATAGAATGATGTTGAATATACAGGAGTGCTTGGTGAATAGCAAGGAGTTCCGCAGTGTAAATAGAAAATTCACCAGGTAAACGATATAGTTCAGCAACATAGAACGCCGCACCAACATCGAAAGAGTTTTTTCCACCATCCGTGTATACATTGAGGCCAGGATCACTGAGAGAAAGACGTAGATTTTTAAGAGGAGGGCCATGCAACGAAAAACCCGAAATAGTGGAAGAAAAACGTAACTCAGGGGAGACAATGATAGAAGGTACGAAAAATAACCCGTCAACGTTAACTGAATAAAACGGAGGAGCAAGAGTGCGTAAGATAGGAAGTTTATAGGAGAGAAGAACGTGATAGGCATACAACAAAGCAGGCATCTTGCAACGACGAACTTGAAATAGAAGGGAGTAGTCATTTAATAACTGTAAATTGGGAAGCAACGGGTGTTGACCTACAGAAAAGCGTTTAAATAAATATTTAGATGTTATCATGTTACGATGAATTGGAAGAGGGGGCTCACCGGTCTCAATAAGAAGAGCATTAGTAGGGGTGGACAACAAGGCTCCAACACAAATTCTCAGGGCTTTACATTGAATAGTATTTAAGTGATTAAGAAAAGAATCAGACGCTGTATCGATAAAATGCGCACAGTAGTCGAGTTTGGAGCGAATAGTAGCCGAGTATGACAAATGAGCTCTACCTGGATCTGCACCCCATGATCGTCTCGTAACCGATTGGAGAATTTTAATACGCGCATCAGAGGAATTACGTAACCAAGTGATTTGTTTTCAAGATAAGTAGCGGTCTAAAATTACGCCAAGGTATTTATAAGGGGAACAAAAGGAAATGACATGTGGATCAAAAATAAATGGCTCAGAATTAAATATACGCTTTGAAGTAAAAAGCATAGCACATAATTTAGAGTTTGAAAGTTGAAGGCCATGGAAAGTAAGCCATCTTATTGCTTGTTCCATTGGCTAATAATGATGATGACGACACACATCTACGTCACTGTGAGAATAATGAATTGCAACATCATCAGCATAAGAGAGAAGGTGAGCATTTTGTGTTACTAAGTGTTCAAGATTACTCATATACAGGGCGGATAAAAAACCACTTAAAATATCCCCCTGAGGACTCCGACAGACGAGTGACGAGAAAGAAGGAAAGAATGAGCAGATTTAAGTGAGAGTTTCCGATAGATGAACCAATTACGCAGGATATGGAGAAAATGAGCAGGAAATACTTTCTGCGCAAGACTTTCCTAGAGAAGAGGAAGGGGTATGGAAACAAAGACGCCGCGTATGTCCAAAAAATAGCAATGGTACTTTCCTTACGAATTTTAGCTAACAGGATATCGAGAATTAAAATGTTAACAGCATCTTGAGAACTACGACCTTCAAAGTAGGCGAATTGATGTTTGGGAACTAAATTGTAATATTCAAGGGACCACAGGAGACGTTTAGGAGAATTTTTAAAATAGTATTTCGGATACATGAACCAAGGACAATCCCTCGATAACTATTAGCATCAGTGGAAAGTTGACGAGGTTTAAGGATGGGACTCTTCTGCGCCACTTGGGAAGCTCATCTTCAGCACATCAACATCTGTAAGGTACTATTAAGCTCAGGTGACGAATACATCCGTGCTACAAGAAATCTGAAAGAAGAAATAACTCTCTCACTACAATCCCTCACTGTCCCTCCATCTGACAATTTGCTGCATCTACGCCTAGAAATAACAGATGCCAGGAAAGTGAGAAGAGTACTGAGAGAAAGGGCATTCAGTGAGTGGTGTAACTTGCAGCAGAAAGGAAGAGGTGTATGATTGAACAATGAATATACTCCTGCCAACTCCTGGATTCGAGACAATCAAGGCTTATCATGTAGTGAATGGCGTGAAGCAATTAAGATGACAGCAAACATTTCAGCAGTTAGATCGGTACCAGGAAGATCTCAGAACGATTCCCTTTGTAGGCGCTGCCTCGGGGAGATTGAAACTCTTGCGCATGTTCTGGGATCTTGTCCTCATGGTGAACTTTTAAGGAATACGCGTCAAAATAACATTAGGTCGTTAATTGCGGCAACGCTAAAAGACCATGGTTTCCAGGTATTTGAAGAGGTTCATGGCTTAGCGGGCAACGGAAGCCACAGAAGGTTTGACATCATTGCTTTCAAGAATAAGAAGAGAGGTTACATCATCGACCCCACAATTCGCTTTGAAAGCCATAAGTCGCAGCCCTCAGATATTAACCTAGAGAAAAGGAATGTTTACCTATAAACAATTCCTTACAACAGGGAGAAATACCGGATAGAGGAAATCGAGATAGTAGGTCTGATGATTGGAGCAAGAGGAACGATTCCCGCTTTTGCCGCTAATTTCTGGAAACAGATGTCTCTGCCAGTTACAGCGTTACGGAAGATTGCCATCATAGCCTTAAGGGGCTCACTGATAATTCTAAGAAATCACTGTTACAATTAGGTTACCTTCAATATTTATCAAGTACAGTATATCTATTTATCTTCTAAAAATAAATGTAAAAGTATACTTTGTCGCAAGGCAGCCTCTGCATGAGAGGAAGTATTTCATAAATAAAATAATTGGGAAGAATGTTATTGTAGAGAGCTAAAAAAGCTTGTTTAGCACGTAGGGGAAGAATGCGATATGTAAACAGGGCCTGGAGACGAACTCTTTGCGTTACACACGGTGGCCTCAAGTTCAGGAAGTTGTATGGGTTGAAGTAAGACAGAAAAGCGAGAAGGGAAAGGAGACATGGGAATAATAATATCTAGCACGACATAATCAGGGGTAAGCGAATTAAGAAAGATAAATAGGACCTGTGGACGGGTGACAGAGGGTGGAATACTTTGAGAAGCTCGGGTAAGTGAGCGAATTGCAAGATGAAATGTGAGCGCCATGCAGCACGGCTAATGCTTTCCGATATATCCGAAATAAGCGGCGTCGTTCGAACACGAGATTTTGACACTCAGAATCCCACCATTGCAAACGGGAATAGGGACGAGCAGATTGTGGGGAAACAAGTTTATATGGATGGTAAGATCTAGATAATCTTGTATAATTTGAAATATAGTAGAAAAGGGCAAAATATTATCTGAAAGAAGCTCAAGACGATGTGTAACATAAGAGTGGTATAATAGGCGGGTTCGGCGGCCACCTCCACCTCAGGCTCCCAGAGGCCACCTCCACCTCCACCTCAGCCAGAGGCCTCCCAGATGCCACCTCCACCTCCACCTCAGCCAGAGGCCTCCCAGATGCCTCCTCCACCTCCCGCGGGAAATTTGAATTTGTAAACAAAGCCACGTGCTTTTTGACAGCTGTCATCGACAACAACGCATCGCTAACCTCAGTACTGCCATCTTGACGGGCCTAAACCTCAGTAGTGCCAACTTAACCTAACTAGCTCGAGATAAACAAAGCCACGTGTTTTTCGACAGCCACGTGCTTTTGACAGATTTGTAAACAAAGCCACGTGCTTTTTGACAGCTGTCATCGACAACAACGAATCGCTAACCTCAGTACTGCCATCTTGACGGGCCTAAACCTCAGTAGTGCCAACTTAACCTAACTAGCATGAGGTAAACAAAGCCACGTGTTTTTTGACAGCCACGTGCTTTTTGACAGATTTGTAAACAAAGCCACGTGCTTTTTGACAGACAACAACGCATCGCTAACCTCAGTACTGCCATCTTGACGGACCTAAACCTTAGTGGTACCAACTTAACCTCACTAGCGCGAGGTAAACAAAGCCACGTGCTTTTTGACAGCCACGTGCTTTTTTGACAGCTGTCATCCGCCATCTTTAAACCACAAAGCACTGTGCTGCCCTCTATATCGCAGTAGCTGCAAAATTCGTCACCTGTCATCGGCAGTGCTACCATCTTGACGGGTCTAAACCTTAGTGCTACCAACTTAACCTCACTAGCGCGAGATAAACAAAGCCACGTGTTTTTGACAGCTGTCATCCGCCATCTTTAATCCAGAGAGCACAGTGCTGCCCTCTTTAGCTACTTACCTTTGAAATGTGGTGGCGGATAATTTGAAAAATGTTTTTTGACAGCAGCCATCTTTGTGCACCGTGCTGCCCTCTTTAGCTAGATACCTGTGGTGGCAGACAATTCCACGTGACAGCAGCCATCTTTAATCAAGAGAGCACCGTGCTGCCCTCTATGTGGTGGCGGCAAATTGAAAAATTCCACGTGCTCTTGTTTGGAAACAAACTCACGTGCTTTTTTGACAGCTACCATCCACCATCTTTAATCAACAGAGCACAGTGCTGTACTCTTTAGCTAGATACCTTTGAAATGTGGTGGCGGCAATTTGAAAAATTCTATGTGCTCTTGTTGGGAAACAAAGCCACGTGCTTTTTTGACAGCTGTCATCCGCCATCTTTAATCAATAGAGCACTGTGCTGCGGGCAATTTCGTTAGCTGTCATCCGCCATCTTTAATCCAGAGAGAACAGTGCTGCACTCTATGTGGTGGCGGTAAATTCCATGTGCTTTACAAACCTATGTGCTTTTCTGACAGCTGTCATCCGCCATCTTTAATCTAGAGAGAACAGTGCTGCACTCTATGCGGTGGCGGCAAATTCCACGTGCTTTACAAACCTATGCGCTTTTCTGTCATCCACCATCTTTAATCTAGAGAGAACAGTGCTGCACTCTATGCGGTGGCGGCAAATTCTACGTGCTTTACAAACCTATGCGCTTTTCTGTCATCCACCATCTTTCATCTAGAGAGAACAGTGCTGCACTCTATGTGGTGGCGGCAAATTCTACGTGCTCTTATTTGGAAACAAATTCTACTCGCTCTTCAGCTGTCATCCACCATCTTTAATCAAGAGAGCACCGTGCTGCCCTCTTTGTGGTGGCGGATAATTTGAAAAAATTCAGCAGCCATCTTTAATCCAGAGAGAACAGTGCTGCCCTCTTTAGCTACTTACCTTTGAGGCGGTTAATTTGAAAAATTCTTTTCGACAAGCTGCCATCTTTAATCCAGAGAGAACAGTGCTGCCCTCTTTAGCTACTTACCTTTGAGGCGGTTAATTTGAAAAATTCTAGCTGCCATCTTTAATGAAAAGGGCATCGTGGTGCTATCTTGCGGGTAATATTTTACGTCACAGCTGTCATCCACCATCTTGCATTGCTAACCTTAGTGCTGCCCTCTTTAGCTACTTACCTTTGACAAGCTGTCACCCGCCATATTGCATCGCAAACCTCAGTGCTGCACTCTATGTGGTGGCGGATAACTTGAAAAAATATTTTTGACAAGCAGCCATCTTTAATCAACAGAGCACCGTGCTGACATCTTTAGCTACCGCCATCTTACATCGCTTACCTCGCTGCTGCACTCTATGTGGTGGCGGTTAATTCGAACAAGTTTAATCACGCATCGGGTAAGCTAGAGTAAGCACGTGCTGTTGTGATGACATCATCATACATGTTTAGACTTGTCCGTTTTCTTAAGAGTAAGTCGATGTAAAGGAATGTGGTAGCGGTAAATTCGAACGAGTTTAAACATGCATCGGGAAAGCTAGAGTAAGCACGTGCTGTTGTGATGACGTCATTGTGCATGTTTAGACCTGATCGTTTTTCTTAAGAGTAAGTCGGAGTAAAGCAATGCAATAAGTACAACATTTTTGAATGCGATCAAATATTTATTTACAAATGTACTACAACAGTGTTCGTTTTTTTTGCTGCTGACAAGGTTGGTGTGCTTCTTAAGAACGTATGCTTCCGAAATGCCTCCTGCAACATTCAAATTAAACAAAGCATTTAGAAATATATTATACTAAGTATGTTATGCTTTACAGAGAAGATCATGTACTTCTTACCTTGCTGTTATTCCTTTTCGGAATCATCATCATCATCATGAGGTACTAGAGAAAGTTCATTCATACACTGTGTACAGTGTTCAATCCTCGGATTTGGTCCATCCCAATCATCATCACCATTTTCTCCTCGATGCTTGTAATGTCGCTCACAAGTTCTGCATAAAGCTACTTCGATTGACATCTTACTGTGTAGAGGAAGGATGTCCCAAAAATTATGTACGTAAGAGGCAGCGTACGTATATAAAAATCCTGGTGGTAAGTATTGAATAAGATGTTTCGGCATCGACGATCTACGTTTATAGAACATCTTAATAGCCTCACTCACTCGTGAAACATAAATAAGATGTTGCGTATGAGCATGCAAACAGCATGCACATTTACAGTTTTGTTCCATAGCGTACGATGTCGAAGCACACACTAATGAAAATGATAAAGATCTATTCTTATTTATAGTCTCGTAACAATATTCGTTAGCGGATGGTAAGTAACATCACTCATATGAATAATAAGACAATAGGCTGCTGTGTTAGCAGGAATGTTTTCAGATGTTTCAAATTCTAAACGAATATCAACTGGAGATTCTTTTATAGATTCTTCATGATAAGAGCAGTCTATAACTACAATCGGTGCTTTATTTTTAAATTCTTGAGGTGTAAATAGCGGACGATCTTCTTTCTGATAATACGATGATTGAAATTTACAAAACATGTCATAGAGCATCCCAAACTTATTTTTCTCAAAGTTAATGTCGATGTTTTCGTAGGGATACGTAATTCCATTGAGATATAGTCTAACGTGTCTTAATTTGCAGTGATCAAACAGTGAGCTATCTTTTTCATGATTGAATTTACGATTAGTTTGAAATCCAAAAATAATGTACAAGGGCTTCTCAGTAAAACGTGATGTTTTAACTGCCCAGCTATGCTTGTTTGTAGGTGATAACACAGGATATTCATGCAGCTCCCAACTTCTAAAACGTATAGGTAATGGTGTATCATTTTCTACAATCTTGAGCAATCGAAGTTTTTCACGATCAGATAAGGTTACATGTGGGATCCGCCACAGTATACGATGCAGTGTTATTTTCGATTCTACAGGTGTTTCTACTGCTTTAAGAGAATTGTAATCACTTCGATCACGGATTAGAATAAGCTCTTGTTTTACGTTGATTATAATACGTGTAAAGTCTTCTGCGAATCCAAAAATATGCTTCAGTGATAACATACCCGTAAAAGTTCCATCCTCATTAATCATCCAGTTGTTAGTAGCTTTTGGACACCATCCAGCCATCCGCAAAAGATTACTTTCTTCATCACAGAAAGAAGGGTAGAGTTTCATTGCGCTTGTAATACCAACATTCTTCGTTCGATCTATTTCAACATTATTTACTTCATATCGCGCTTCAGAAAAGAGAAAAGCTAGAGCATGGTTGTTTAGTTGTGAAGTGCTTGGTCCACTTCCATCAGACTTTTCTAATCGTCCTTCAATATAGAGGTAGCTTTCGTGTGGTAAGGTGTAAACATCTTGTTGATTAATAATAAAATGAATTTCATCATTGTTATTTAATCCAAACGTAAAAGGTTGATAGGAATGAAGCTCACTTCGTACTACACCTTCACGACTTTCTACTGTATTCGTAATGTCTAGCATTTCTTCCATTCTGTTGTAGTAGTGTATATCCTAAATCTTGGAGTATCTGCTTATGGGTATCTGTTAACTCGATGAGTCTCTGCACACATGTAGTATGCCTTCGGAATGTACACCGTGTTTTATAGATGGTTTTCATACTGGTTTAAGATGTAGTTTGTAAGCTACGTACGCGTGCTGATCTAAATGAATAAGCTGATTATGTTTATTTACAAGTCTAAGAGTAATGTTGCTAATGTGTTTTACAGACACAGGATGATAAAGAACTACTGCTGGTTTCTCACAAATAGTATATCCACGTTCCTCTGTAACAATAAAGTCGTGCAGGACGTGCGAAGGTTGTAGATTACTATTCAAGTCTGTAATAATATTACAAGTAATGTTCACATTATAATCATCGAAGAGTTTTATAGGTTGATCAGACTCGTAACGTACGTTCGGTAGGAGCTCCCTCGATGAAAATCCAAGCAGTGGACCAATCGAATCAGGTTGTGATTTGAAGTCAATCTTAAATGATGATTCAATAACACATTTGTGCGTAATGTTGCTTATAGTGATTGAGAACTTGTAATTATGATTACTAAAACTATCTTCCCCAAACTGATCAATTAACGTACTTTCAATATAGTCGTGAATATCATCTACTGTATAACTACCTGAGGGTAGTGTTAGCACATACTCATCGTAATAGAACTTGTTTAAACCATCACGCACATTATAGATTTTATTGTAGCTTTCAAACGATACTAGTCCAAGACTATGCGGCTGATAACCAAGTTCGATTGGCGGATTAAAATAGATGGTTGTTTCAGGTCCTTCTCCACGTACAGCAAACGTTCTTTCACTGTTCGTCATCACGTAGACACTAATACACTTTCTCTTCTGTCTGGGTTTGATATAAGAACATAAGACATAATCGTCCGCACATGCGTGTATTAAAGTTTTGCACACGGTTTTTATTGTAAACAATGTCTGCACTGCTTCCGAAATAACGTATGAGCTCAAAAGGAGGAGGTAAATCTCCATAGCTATCAAAATACCATACTTTAGATTTACGTTTTACATAAGCAACGTAATGAGTTCCAGGTCCACGACTGTCGTCCAAGTTAATTACGGCACTTTCACGTTCACGTGGACGTGCTGGTAGTTGATCACGCATATACACTCCTCGAAAATAATGAATTCCTAGTTGTTTAGCAAACGTAAAAACTTCATCATGCGTTAGAGCTCGATATGGCAGTGCATTCAGTAGACGTTTTTTGGAGAAATGTAGATACCAAGCCCTTTCTTGTATGGCGCTAGCTTCATGTTCACACCTTTGCCTCGTAACGCAATTGCCTCCATCGTCTTGTTATGACGTTCACTCTCTTTCAACTGTTGTTTCGCTTCTTCTACAGCTTTGACAGTTCTCGCTACAGCACTAGCACCACCTAGCAATGACCCTAAAGCTGCTAAGCCAGCAAACAGCGCAGGAAGAAATCCTCCTCGTTTTGGTACAGGAATAATTCGCGCACGTTTACTAAATATTGCTCTGCACTTTGGAGAAATTCTCGCTCTTGCTGCGCGTAACGCCTTAGTAATAGCTACACGAGGATTGTATTCCCCTCGAATAGCTTTTTGCGCAGCCTTTATAACATCTTTCCATCCAACAGTTTTTACTTTCTTCTTCTTCTTCATGTCGTTTGGATATCGTTGTTTCACCATGCTGGACACGACTTTACTAGTCAAGAGCAAATCATAAACTAACCGTTGCCTCTTGTTTCGTGTAATATATATATTACTATTACGTACTTTATGATTCAGTTATCATGAAGATTATAAAGCAGCAAGACACGCTACCTGTTACCGACATTGTACCACATCTCTTACCTAGTTCTAGTACAACTACAAGAAAACGTCATGGAACGTTGTTTCCTTTTACTGTTCGATGTATTATATCAGGTCCGTCGGGATGCGGTAAAACAAATCTTTTACTCACACTTATTACTTCTGTAAATGGTATACGCTTCGAGAATATTTACGTTTTCGCAAAGTCACTCTATCAGCCGCTATATACTCTTCTACAAACTGTAATGCACGATCTAGTTAAAGATGGAATAAGATATTTTAAATTTAATTCACATGAGCAAGTACCATCACCAGACGATGTGCTTCCTAATTCTCTAATGATCTTTGATGATGTCGCAACAGAACAGCAAAACGTTATTCGTGCATTCTTTAGTATGGGTCGACATAAATATGTTGATTGCATCTATTTGTGCCAAACCTATTCTCGTGTGCTCAAGCAGTTGATACGCGACAACGCAAATGTTATTGTGCTTTTTCGGCAAGATGAGCGCAACATGCGACATGTGTATAACGATCATGTTAACACTGATATGACATTTGATGACTTTAAACGTATGTGTGCTAAATGTTGGTCATTACACCGTTACAGCTTTTTAGTTATTGATAAAGAAAGTGATGTACAGCATGGACGATATCGCATGGGTTTCGATCATTTTATATGCATTAACACAGAATTACAGTAACTACTTGATTTAAAACCACCATCATGTTAACATCTAGCAAGGAGATCACAAAACATATCATCCAAGCTCGAAACAATATTCGACGGAAATATAAAGAGCTTAAACGTATTCAAGCAGACACGGATTTATTTTTAAAAACACAACTAAGTACACCACTCAAAGAAATTTTTAATTCTACTTCATTACCGCAGTCTACTTCAAGTTTTGCTTCTATGCAAACATCATATCATAAAGAGAAGCATGAAGAAGAAAAGCATGAAGAAGATACTGAAGAGAAGAAGCAGGATGTAGATCAAGAAGAGGAAGATAAGGAAGAAGAAGAAGAAGAAGAAGAACTTAATGATACATCACCATCTAAGCGTGTTGAGTTTTTAACTACAGATGTTATTGCAGAAACACCTACTACATCGACGCAAAATCTACCATCTTTGTCTGAGGTTATGATTACACCAGAGTATCGCAATCAGTTTAGAACTTTTATTCAAGATACCTATGGATCTCTCTTTGCACCTTATATAGAAAAACTTTTTACAGGACAAACTGACACTACCTATGGTATTCGCTACGAAGATGACTGTTTCCGGATAGGAAATTCAAATGTTAAGATTAATAGCAACAAACTCATTGTAAAAGGTGTTACCTATAAACCTACGAAAGGACTCTTAGAACTTCTTTTCTCACGAATACCTGACAAGGATATAATTTTACAAGATGATCTTAAAAAGTATAAAGCAATACTTTTTGCTACTGATGCAACACGACGTAATTACAAGAGAACAGAAGCTGTAAATGCGAATAAGAGTTACAAGTATCGTGAGTTTATTTCTAAGCTGTTTCCGACTGCACGTAGTCTAGACGTTATCTACAAGCATTTGTTGCCGTATGTGGATGTAAGATACTGGAATGACCCAAACTTACTCGTTGAACGATTACAACTTTTAAGAGCATCGCAAGAGGCTGGTCACACGGGTCACGGATCAGAAATTCTAGAAATAGAAAGAGAACTACGTTATGTCGGTATTATTTTATAATGGCTCGTCAAGAGAAGATCTCACCTGTAAAGGTAAACATCGCACATGAGTTACATAAACCAGCACGTCGCACCTACTGTCGCAGACGCGTTATTACACGAGGAAAAGATGATCTCTGGCAAGCAGACTTAGTAGAAATGATTCCATATGCTTCTAGTAATAAGGGCTATAAGTATCTACTTACTGTTATCGATGTGTACTCAAAGTTTGCTTTTGCACAACCCGTGCGTTCTAAAACAGCAGCTCAAGTTAAAGAAGCATTTAAACATATTGTTGAAGAATCGAAACGCTGCCCAAGGCTTCTTCAAACTGATCAAGGTAAAGAGTTTTACAACAAGGATTTTTCTTCTTACCTCAAGTTACTTGGCATTCAACACTACTCTACGTTCAGTAATCTCAAGGCAAGTGTTGTAGAACGCTTTAATCGTACACTCAAAACAATGATGTGGCGAGAATTTACAGCGCAAGGTTCATATCGTTGGATTGATCTGCTACCTAGACTTTTATCTACCTACAACGATACACCTCATCGCACTATCGGAACAAAGCCACGTCTTGTTACAAAGAATACACCTCGTCTAGATGCTATTCATCTTGTAATCAAAACAGCTGATCCACGTCGCTATCGCTTTAAAGAAGGTGATTTCGTTCGCATCAGCAAACACAAGTCTATCTTTGCAAAAGGATACACACCTAACTGGAGCACTGAAATTTTTCAAATCAGAAGTGTTAAGCTTACTAATCCAGTTACGTATTTACTTCGCGATCTCAGAGGACAGCCTATTGAAGGAGGATTCTACATCGAAGAACTGCAGAAAACAAAATATCCTGATCACTATTTAGTTGAACGTGTTATTCGACGTCGTGGTAATAAACTGTATGTTAAATGGCTTGGTTTAAATAACAGCTTTAATTCATGGATTAATAAAGAGGATGTACTTTAAATCTTATGTGTGTTTTCTTTTAATCCTCTACGTTTCCTTTCTTCTAAGTCACTAGGACATGCTGTAGGATTAAACAACACCTGTAATATGTTTTGACAATTCATATTTATTTTAGACTATATACATACATTTTTATCCTTTGTTCATGTTACGGTCTTTGACACTCAGTTTTCGTTTTATTACACCAACAACGACAAGTGCTGCTATATTCTTCTGAGCAGCTAAAGCACTAGGTAATAACACATACACACACAGCATAACTTTACGAAGCAGATTTTAACAGCTACACGACATACTCTATGCAGGCAGCATGTAACTACATGTCAGGCGAACGTGTTCTAGGGCCGCAGGGGAGATGAAGCACGAAGAAAAGAAGATCAATCACTCTATTGATGAGTCCACGCCCAACATGCTTCCTCATCTTTCTCCCAGCACGTTTCTTCACCTTTTCCTTGTTTACTCTCTCCACAGCCATGATAAGTGTTTATAAGCGAAGACAACTCGTTAGTTTTAGGTCCGTGATACAGTTTAATTAGTTGACATGTACGGCACTGTCTCACAGAAGGTCTTCTAGCTAAACTCACGTGTTCATGATGTAAACTACACGTTTGAAGCTCTGACAAAACAGGATCTTGAGTCCACTCACGAGGCACCTTATCCCAAATCTTCTTTACAGCATTCGCAGCTACATTGACCAAAAATGCCTTTGGTAATGCATTTAACTCTTCTTCAGTAAAAGTGTTTAGTTTCTTTTTGCATGCATAAAACTTTACGATCGCCTTTTCAACTGCGTTACACTTAGTATCTGTTAGAAATGACATGATGTCTTTACTCTACAAATGTTTCTTTTACACTAAGGTTATTTCGACACTGCAGTTTACATATGTTGTTCACTTCCCGGCATGCACTGCGACACAACCAATCAAAGAGCATGCATACATGTTGTAAAGACTGTTTAGTTGTTTCTCTACTATGCTCTTTCGGAAGAGTTTTAAATGATGGGCACCCCAATTCATGCATGTCGATAACTTCACATGATGATGGTAGAAAATCACGCAACCATTCTTTCTTTTCACAACCCTTTAAAAGAACAGGATCTGCTCTTGACAAATGTGCATTCATCATTAAAGGTAGAAAACGATAAGGTATTCCTTTTCCTTCCCACTTCAAACCTAAATTGTTTTCAATCCACTGAGTCTGCTTTTTATCTTCATCTGTTTGCAAACAGTAAGGGAACGGTGGACTAAATACTAAACTAACAAGTTTTGGTGCCCACAACACACAGCAATCTAACACAGCCACCTCTTTAAACACAAACTTGTTTCCGTTTACTTTAAAGCCTTGCACATCAACTATTAATGTTTTCGTCATGTTTGCACTCCACACTCTATCACTGTTTCCCGAAGACTAAAGCTTTTAGTCAACGAACGGGTTTAAACATGCATGATGACGTCATCACTGCAGCACGTGCTTACTCTAGCTTACCCGATGCGTGATTAAACTTGTTCGAATTAACCGCCACCACATAGAGTGCAGCAGCGAGGTAAGCGATGTAAGATGGCGGTAGCTAAAGATGTCAGCACGGTGCTCTGTTGATTAAAGATGGCTGCTTGTCAAAAATATTTTTTCAAGTTATCCGCCACCACATAGAGTGCAGCACTGAGGTTTGCGATGCAATATGGCGGGTGACAGCTTGTCAAAGGTAAGTAGCTAAAGAGGGCAGCACTAAGGTTAGCAATGCAAGATGGTGGATGACAGCTGTGACGTAAAATATTACCCGCAAGATAGCACCACGATGCCCTTTTTATTAAAGATGGCAGCTAGAATTTTTCAAATTAACCGCCTCAAAGGTAAGTAGCTAAAGAGGGCAGCACTGTTCTCTCTGGATTAAAGATGGCAGCTTGTCGAAAAGAATTTTTCAAATTAACCGCCTCAAAGGTAAGTAGCTAAAGAGGGCAGCACTGTTCTCTCTGGATTAAAGATGGCTGCTGAATTTTTTCAAATTATCCGCCACCACAAAGAGGGCAGCACGGTGCTCTCTTGATTAAAGATGGTGGATGACAGCTGAAGAGCGAGTAGAATTTGTTTCCAAATAAGAGCACGTAGAATTTGCCGCCACCACATAGAGTGCAGCACTGTTCTCTCTAGATTAAAGATGGTGGATGACAGAAAAGCGCATAGGTTTGTAAAGCACGTAAAATTTGCCGCCACCGCATAGAGTGCAGCACTGTTCTCTCTAGATTAAAGATGGTGGATGACAGAAAAGCGCATAGGTTTGTAAAGCACGTGGAATTTGCCGCCACCACATAGAGTGCAGCACTGTTCTCTCTAGATTAAAGATGGCGGATGACAGCTGTCAGAAAAGCACATAGGTTTGTAAAGCACATGGAATTTACCGCCACCACATAGAGTGTAGCACTGTTCTCTCTGGATTAAAGATGGCGGATGACAGCTAACGAAATTGCCCGCAGCACAGTGCTCTATTGATTAAAGATGGCGGATGACAGCTGTCAAAAAAGCACGTGGCTTTGTTTCCCAACAAGAGCACATAGAATTTTTCAAATTGCCGCCACCACATTTCAAAGGTATCTAGCTAAAGAGTACAGCACTGTGCTCTGTTGATTAAAGATGGTGGATGGTAGCTGTCAAAAAAAGCACGTGAGTTTGTTTCCAAACAAGAGCACGTGGAATTTTTCAATTTGCCGCCACCACATAGAGGGCAGCACGGTGCTCTCTTGATTAAAGATGGCTGCTGTCACGTGGAATTGTCTGCCACCACAGGTATCTAGCTAAAGAGGGCAGCACGGTGCACAAAGATGGCTGCTGTCAAAAAAGCATTTTTCAAATTATCCGCCACCACATTTCAAAGGTAAGTAGCTAAAGAGGGCAGCACTGTGCTCTCTGGATTAAAGATGGCGGATGACAGCTGTCAAAAACACGTGGCTTTGTTTATCTCGCGCTAGTGAGGTTAAGTTGGTAGCACTAAGGTTTAGACCCGTCAAGATGGTAGCACTGCCGATGACAGGTGACGAATTTTGCAGCTACTGCGATATAGAGGGCAGCACAGTGCTTTGTGGTTTAAAGATGGCGGATGACAGCTGTCAAAAAAGCACGTGGCTGTCAAAAAGCACGTGGCTTTGTTTACCTCGCGCTAGTGAGGTTAAGTTGGTACCACTAAGGTTTAGGTCCGTCAAGATGGCAGTACTGAGGTTAGCGATGCGTTGTTGTCTGTCAAAAAGCACGTGGCTTTGTTTACAAATCTGTCAAAAAGCACGTGGCTGTCAAAAAACACGTGGCTTTGTTTACCTCATGCTAGTTAGGTTAAGTTGGCACTACTGAGGTTTAGGCCCGTCAAGATGGCAGTACTGAGGTTAGCGATTCGTTGTTGTCGATGACAGCTGTCAAAAAGCACGTGGCTTTGTTTACAAATCTGTCAAAAAGCACGTGGCTGTCAAAAAACACGTGGCTTTTTTATCTCGAGCTAGTTAGGTTAAGTTGGCACTACTGAGGTTTAGGCCCGTCAAGATGGCGGTACTGAGGTTAGCGATGCGTTGTTGTCGATGACAGCTGTCAAAAAGCACGTGGCTTTGTTTACAAATTCAAATTTCCCGCGGGAGGTGGAGGAGGCATCTGGGAGGCCTCTGGCTGAGGTGGAGGTGGAGGTGGCATCTGGGAGGCCTCTGGCTGAGGTGGAGGTGGAGGTGGCCTCTGGGAGCCTGAGGTGGAGGTGGCCGCCGAACCCGCCTATTATACTACTCATAAGAGATGAATGATCCGCGATCAAAATTACCGAGAGAACGAACATTACTGACAAGGTATGGGAATGAGGAGAGCGAGGAAACCTGCCAAGACCATGCGTAATAGTCGCTGGTGTGTGTATCAGAAAGGCTATGCCAAGTTACAACCGTAGCCATTGCAGTACGACGTAATGATAAATCGACGGCACTTGGAGGGGAGCCGGGAGGAGTAGGGCGCTTGGGTATCCATCATTTAAAATGACAAGGCCATGCGATTGAGATGCAGCGAGAAATTAAATCCCTGGGAAATATTAATACTATTTCCCCATACTGAATGATGAATACTGAGGTCACCTAAGAGGAAAAACTCAGCAGTAGAAGAAATGTAAAAATCGATGCCATTGAATATGAGAAATAGAAATATCTGGAGGGCAGTAAAGGTTAATAATGGAAAGGCGATTATAGGATATACCAATTACAAAGATATGTGGTATACAATATGAGATATGAAGACGTTGGTAGGATAAACTATGGTGAATAAATAAAGCCACACCACCGAAGCCAACACCATCACAACGCTCGACATTAAAGCCATTTAAATAAAACTCACAGGAAGGGGAAAAACAAGTCTCCCGTAATGCTATGATGAAAGGGTTAGTTTCTGTTAACGAGAGTTGTAATTAATATCGTTTATGAATAACACTTGTAGCATTCCACTGCAGGATTCGTAACATGGGGCCGATCCCATAATAATTAAATAAGTTGAAGAAGTAGTTGTTGAATGCCATGTTGGAGATGCGCCTTTTGGCGTAGCACAGAGGAACTAGATGTTTGAGGAGGAACTGGAAGGGGACGCTGGGAATTTCGGGACGTAGACGGAAGAGGTGATGGGGAGGATTAAGGTCATATGGATGGGAAAACCGAAGTATGGGAAGACACTGGAATGGGTCGAATGAGATTGAGATACCCGGACTTATCAAAGTCCGGAGGAGGAAGAGGACGAGACTCTTTCATAATCACCTGAGTAAATTTACGTTTCGTGGGAGTTACAACTGGGCAAGGGGAAAGATTAGAAGGAAGAGGGGGGAAAAGTTGGGAATTATTGGACAGGTCAAATGAGGCCGACGGCATTCTATCAGAAGCTTCAGAAACGGAAATATTTTGTGTACACATAAGTTTTTTATATATCAGTTTGCTGCTGATGAGCGGGACAGTTAGATGAACCATCATAGTGTTCCTGTTGACAGTGAACGCAGCGGCGAATGTTTTCCTGACACTCAGATGTAAGGTGATGTAACGAACAATGACGTGTCCTGACAGTTTTTGATCGTATGACCATATCGCTGGCACTTGGAGCATATCATCGGAGAAAATATGAAAGGGTGAAGTTCCACGTGTACATAAAACAAGGATACATGTTGGGGGAGTCTGAGAGCAAAAAACAATCTTTATTGTTCCACTAGGGACATATGGCGCTCCACGGTTAAGTCTCTTTACCGATTTGACCCGAACAGAGGATTTGAGATATTTGCGGATGTCAGAATCAGAAACGTTCTTTTCCACGCCGCGTAGAAGTCCAACGCGGAAAATATTTGAGCTAGTAATATATGCCTTGGGAAAATGAGTTTCCAGCGTCGAATGGCGTAAAAAGGAATTAGTTTTAATCGCGGAACTGAATTCCACTTGTAATCTATTTCGTCCTTTGGGCGTTATACCTTTCAAAGAAATATTATCATAGAACAATCGCCCAAGCGCCATTGGATGTAATCCACCAAATTTTTAGACCTAGTCAATTCCACAAAGGCAATGAAAGGACCAAAATGAGTCTGTTGATAAACCTCCAACTCCACAGGAATTGGAGGAGGTGGCGGAATGCCATTAGACTGTTGAGGTGTTAATGGCTGTTGTAACGAATTCACTTTAGAATTGAGATTATTCAAATCAGTTTGCATATGCACAATTTCCTCATGATCGACATTTCCATTAGAAGAGAGATCCGGTGCCTCATCTCCTCCACTATCGGTACCCATCGTTGAAGCCGACACGGACACTCACTCACACAAATCTCTTTCACCACTTGACCACTTGTCACTAAAAGCAAACACCAGACTGCAATCAAAGAACGACTCGCTCCGTACGACACACACGGACGGACTGGTACAAGGCCTTGAATTGCACTCGTGGAAACGGGCGGCATCTGAGTTTATCATTCAGCCACTAGGATCGAGTTCTTGCCCCCTTGCGTTGCCATGGTCGTATATGTCAATAAGTAAATTATCTCCTAAATAGAATTAATACGGGGGTGCTTCATCGGCTCGGATAAACCACTAAAGTTTCAAAATTTTCCTATTGAGGGGTTCTTATAATGTTTCAAAGTTTTTTTTCTCTCTCTCTCTCTTCTTCTTGAATGGCTCGAAGAAATGTTGTCTAACAGAGGCCTCAGGAATTTTCGGAGCAGGAGAAGAGATAATCTGTTGTCTTTACACTATCTACACTTAATTTCACTGATGAATATGTCTTTCATAAAAAGGTGCACATTGTTAGTAACTATCTTCGGACCAAGTTCTGCACAACAGAGGTGACAAATTCCGTCGTCCACGGCATAAGTGCCATAAACGATTTCGGTTATCTGAGGGCTCCTCGACCTTGAAAACGAATAAGGCACAATGTTGGATTTCGAGTAGCTGGAGTAGAGATATGTTCTCAACAGCCTTAACAGTCTATTCTCACCGAGCTCGATAGTTGCAGTCGCTTAAGTGCGGCCAGTTTCCAGTATTCGGGAGATAGTGTGTTCGAAACCAACTGTCGGCATCCCTGTTTTCCCGTGGTTTCTCATTTTCACACCAGGCAAATGCTGGGACTGTACATCAATTAAGGCCACTGCTGCTTTCTTCCTACTCCTAGCCCTTTTCTGTTCCATCGTCGCCATAAGACCTATCTGAGTCGGTGCTACGAAAAGCAACTTAAAAAACAGTATATTCTTCTGCCTCACGCACTAAATACCCAGCTACCACAGCGTCAGAAATTGTAGCTGTTGTTCCTGAAGCAAATTAATTATACTTACACACTAACCAACACTTTACAATAAAGTATTGTTCAAACAGATCTGGCGTAATTTCCCTTGCAAGGGTATTGTGATGATAGACATTATGTGAATAGACAGCTGCGAAATTTGCACATCCTCGCGACTTTTATGCCTTCTGTCTTTTTCATCCTTCTGGAAATCTCTTGATTGTAGTAAACTGGTTCGTACGGTGTGGGCCTTCTCTTTATCCCTCAGTTTTGCATCGTAGGCGACTGAAGAAGGGCTCGATGTAATCGCTTATTAGTTTCCTCGGCAATACATAATGCAAATGTATACGTCTGAGGTATTTTACGCAGGCCACAGTTGTTTGGGTACTCAAGACCAATGCCTGATATGTTTACTACGTGAATCTTTTGGATTTCTCTGCATGCATTTGTATATTCATAGTATATGACCCCAGATCATTAATTAAGCAACTGAGGCGTTATCTTCAATGCTGAAAAATGCCAGTTTGTTCCCATTCTTTGCATATATCTCATGTGAGGTGTTACAGTCGTCATGCGCGTCGAACCATTTCGTATGATGTTTTATTCTTTGAAACTGTCTCTGTCTTTAATGCTCTCGGGACAAACCACCTCCATACTTCTCAAACCAACGGATGTTTCAGAGGAAGGTACAATTTTAGCTCTTATTACATTCATTTTCTCCAAATTTGTCGGGCAAATTACTTTTGTGGGGCCTGTTCCACGAACGAACTTTGCAACTTTTCAACTTTGCACTTTTCACTTTTCAATTCTTGCAAAGTGCAAAGTCTTTCTGTTCCACCATGAACTAGGTTGTACTTTTCAATTTCTTCGCAAAGTGAAAAGTCTTTGCGAATGAGTGACCGATCGAGTTTATTCCATGACCAAACTGTATAGGCCTAATACTCTATGATTTTAATGCTTTACTTTTCGCGGCGAACTTGGTGGTATAATTGTCGTACCGTTAAAGTTTTTATCATCGGAAAGAAAGGTTATTACAAGAAGCTGGCTGTGCTTGAAGTTGTCAAGGAGAAACGTGACATCCTTTTTTGACAACTTTAAAGGTAACCTCTCAAATGATGGCACACAGTAGTACCGTCAACACATCCACACACAGAAGGAATTTCACCCTTTATTACAAATCCCGTCGCTATATTGAGTGGATTATCAGGCCAACGTATTGTTATAAAATGTTACATTTACTATAACATCTACGACTTTGGTAACATTTTGCAAATAATTCAATTTGATGTTCTATGCATTGCTGCTACACCGTGCAGCTGGGCATAATTACCAACCAATGTATTCATATAAGAATTTGTTCTTTTTCGGAAAGGAATGAATTGACTTCTTTTTGTTGCATGTTTCAAGAAATGATCGATCATTTGAAGAATATAATCAGCCTGTGTTGGGGTAATACGAAATCACTCGCGAAATTACGTTGAAGTGAGGTTATGAAAATTTATCCTATCTTTGTGCGTTCTATTATTGGATTCTTCATCACTGTCCTCACTTGATACTAAGAAAAATCACACTTCGTAACGTTTTTATATCACTAAACCAAATTCTACGCCGAGAAACTAATGTACATTCTTGTTAATTAATATATGAAAACGGAATCATCTCTTTGCAAGATTTATGAAAACTTTTCACATAATTTCTTTGCACTTTGTATTTCTGTACCAATGGAGGTACATAACAGGCTTGAAAAGTGAAAAGAATCCTAACTTTTCACTTTGCAAGCTAAATCTGAAAAGTGATTGTGGAACCAAATCTGAACTGAGAAGTGCAAAGTGCAAAGTTGCAAAGTTCGTTCGTGGAACTGGCCTCTGGTTAGTTTCCTTACCGGCTTCATAACGGAATATTTCTGAAGTTTAAAAGGACCTCTCAAGTGATCGCCGGGCACGGTAGCATTGTTTACAAAAACATGTCCCGTGACAAATATTGGGATCGCACGATTTGCATGACGTGACTGGGATCAAAACTTACGAAGAGGGGCCTGGTTTCATCAGCTGGATGCGTACGCAATGCTTCCTCCGTATAATGTTTCGAATATCGAACATTCACTGGAAACGTATGAAATGAAATTCCACTACCTTTAAATTCTCGTGAATGAGAATAAGGAGGACAGCAATAAACTATGACTAGAACTGAGAGTTTTTAACATTCACAACCAAATCAAAGACGCGAACCTGGTAGACAGGGTGCAAGAAAGTTATCCGAGCGGCCCAGCATTGAACTTCACCATGACTACTTCGATAGCGTCTAACGGGCTCTATTTCAAGGCCTTGTATTATAGCGTATGCAACGCGCTACACACGGCATTTTATCCAATCATCAGTCGCTTGATAACTTTAGTTACTAGATTTTTATTATGAAAATATTAATTTCATGCCTAGAGAACGAGGGTTCATTATTATCGCCAGAATGTATGTTGAAATTAGGAGAATTGGATACCATCAAATTTAGTAATTTCAATTGTGGAGGAGTAGTCAGAAACAGATCTTACATTGATTTAAGTAGTCCGTTATAGCCAGAATAATTTTCGGTGTGGGATTGGATACTAGGCAAGAAACATATGTGGTAAAGGCAATCTGTTGTTCTAGTAATTGTTGGAATAGAAGGTTTCGTTGTGATTTAAATGTTTCACATTGGAGGATAGTGTGACTAGCATCCCCAATAGCGTTCCTACAACTACATAGCGGTGAGTTATTGAAGTTAAATCTAAATTTATAGACGGGTGTGAGTACATGGTTAGAACGAAGGCAAATGATAGTGGTAATATGCCGACGTGTGTATTTCCCATTATCAAACCATGGCCGTAAACATATAGAAGGTTGGATATTGAAATAAAAACTACCTTCCATAGTCGCAGATCTTTTCCAATCATCCTGTCATTCCTCAAAAAGTGCATGTTTTATAAGAGGTTGAATATCGGTAGCGGGAATAGCATGTGAACGTTTAACCCGTTTCCTAAGGCAGCGTCTTAAGGGAGTAAACCAGCTTTAATATTGCCAGCAATATTAGAATGGTCTGGAATCCAGACCAACGTTATATCCTGACGGTAAAGTTCGAGGTTAAATAATAGCTTTTTAATATTGAGGACATACCACGAACTTGGACTTTGAGTGGATTGTATGCGTTTTAGAACACCCTTAAATCAGAAAATAGGATGGCTCTGGATATAGCGTGATGTTTGACATATAATAGGACCTGTCTAATGGCGAATGCTTCAGCAGTGAAAATAGAAGCTTGTTTTGGTAGTGTGAATTTACAGGAGGATTCAGAGGAGGGTATATAGTAGGCTGCTTCAACGCCTTGAGCATTTCCAGAACCATTCGTGTAAATGCTTAATGCATTCTGGTGAAGAGATAGGCATACTGGGAAGGAAAAAGAAATAATATGAGAACATTGTGTGCTTTGTCTGGAATTAAAACCAAATTGCTATATGATAAGTTGTGGTTTATAAAATGATAAAGAGTATGGGAAGGGAAATTAGGTAGAGATGGACATTGAATTACTTGATTGTTATAAGCTCTAATGTGTTCAAATGCTGTTAAGAGGTCAGGCGGTTTTAATATGGTATTAGGGTATTTTTGAAAATATTTCGAGAGAAGTTGTGATTTAGGAAATAACAGATAGGAGGTAAGCGAGATTTTTCGTATTAAAAACTTGTTTGCTAGAAAATTTCTCCGTAGGAACAACGGCATTTCCCCAGTTTCAACCAGCAACGCGCTGGTGTGGGTTGATTTCAATGCACTAACGCAAAGTCGTAACGCTCTATATTGAATTACATCTAATTTAATACAAGGGTAGCAGATGCCATGTTAAAGAAGTAACATCCATAATCTAACCTAGATCGTATGTTATTCTTATGGATTGCCAAAGCCATGACTGGGTTCGCCCCTCAGTTCCTCCTTACAATGAATTTGATAATGTTTAAAAAGTTATTTGTTTGAGATTGTAGGGATTCAAAACGATATTTCCAAGTTAACTTGTTATCTAAATATATACCTAGATATAGATTGTTCGGATCGGAATAACTAAATTACTACTTTGTATTGGAGAGTGATCATAACTTCTTTTATTGGTGAATACCATGGGAGCACACTTACCTTGCGAAACTTCGAATCCATGGGCATTGAACCAATTATTTGCATTGTCTAGTGCTAGAGAGGTGTTTTGTCTAGCCTCCAATAAGGTACTTTTAGTGACGTATATTAGGATATCAGCAGCGTTTCTAGATTTTTTAGGTATAATGCAAACAATATACCACTTAGTACATCACCTTGAGGTAATCCCTTGGAACTACATCGAATGTTAGGAGGCTACCGCGATGATTTAATGTGTAGGCATCGATAGTATAATAGTTGCCCTAGCATAGTTATAAAAGTGGTATGAAATTGCATGTCCGTCAATTTTTGGAGTAATACATGAATATTAACATTATCATATGCCTGCTTAATGTCTAAAAAACGGCAATAGTACCATGTTTTCGAAATCGAACTAAAGTGAGATCCGTCAAGAAAATGTATATAGCTTCAAAGGTACTTCTTCCCTTCCTCTTGCTTCCGAATTTGGCCAACTGTGGACCGCGCTAAACTTAATGCTTTCTGGCCAGCCTTCTTCTTTTCTCTTCCCAGAACTTCTTCAGTCGTTCACTCCTTATTTTTCTCTGCTGTACTTCTTCCCTTAATAAAAGCAAATTTATATTTTGGCAAGAAATTATAATATTCCAGGCACCATAGTAGGCGGCTGAGCATTATAAGCAGAAAAGCCTTCCGAATACAGGATCGCAAAGTTATGCCTCGGTACCGTGGATAAACATGTCCTTCAGTTTGGGGTTTTTCTAATGGCACCAATAGAATTTGATTCCAATCATGTGGACGTTAAAACCGAATTGAAGTAATTAATTAAAAAAAATTGGGCTTTATGTGGAAGATGTTGTATCATTTTGTAGGTAATACAATCGAGACCCAGGGAAGTAGAGGTCTTTCGTCGACAGCAGTAATCAATTCTGGTAGGTCAATGGGTTGCATAAGTGAGTGCGTTATAAAATGTCTGTAGACTATCGGGATGAATGGTAACAGTTTTGTGTCTTCGTTGAATGTGATCCATGGATCTAATAGCAGACCAAATAATCTGCGGATTAGTATTCTGTGAATAGTAGAGATTGTTTTTTTCAGGATTCCTTTCGCTTATGATTAAATGTGCGTTTCATCAGTGCTGTATACTTCTGATAGAGAATATAGTGATGATATGTGAAGTTAGTTAGAAGCTGTTTAAATAGGATCTTGCAGCGTTTAACCATTGCATCACATTGTTTATCCCACCATCGTATAACAATTTTTCGGGATTGTTATTGCATATTTTGAGTGAATATGATGATAAATATTGAGATACAGTATTCAGTAATTACATTAATAAATGAGGAGTATTGCGTTATGGGGGAAGAACTGAGTTTGAGCTTGGCATCTAAATAGTAGTGAAACATATCAAAATCAAAACCATTGAGTGACCTATTGGGCCGTCATTGGTCATATGTAGAGGAATTGAAATTTATATGGCCAATATTCCCACTAACGGAGATGAAAATGGGAAAGTGGTCACTGAGATGGGTGCCTTTAATTGTTCGTCAGAAACTACGGTGACCTAATGTAATACTACAAATAGAAAGATCTACAGCGCTTTTAGCTTTTACAGGTGCATTGAGTCGTGTAGGAGATCTATAATTTAATATTAGTAGGTGTTGGGTCTTTGTTACATTAAAGAATTTTCCTACCCTTAGCGGAAATGTTCTGAGATCCCCATGCAATGTGATGTACATTAATATCGCAGAAAATGATAAAATTGGGATGAGGAGTAAACTGAGAGAAGAAAGTATACAATTGAGTAGCTGTACCTTGTATACGAGGGAGATAATAAAGACTCATGATGACCAGGTCTTTAATTCTCACTGCTAGGAGAGTGGTGTCCTTAATACGATGTGTAACTTCCAACCTTTGATATGTTAATATATTGGCAATGAGCGTAAGCACGCCACCATATCCACCACCATCCATTCTCTTTGCTTTATAACACGCAAGTCGAAAAGTATACATTGGTTTCAACCAGGATTCTTGAATCAATATTATGTGGGGATGATATTCATTAATAAGTTTAGCTAACTCATGTCGTTTACCCAGTATGCTTTTACAAATCCTCTGGAGGTTCGAAATTGCCATATGCGATGAAACTATTTGCTTTATCATTTATGCTCTTAACCAAGTGACTCCATTGTGGGTTTGCCTCTAATAATTCCACGAGTATTAAAAACTTAGCACGTAGTGCAGAGTGCAGTTTACTCGGGTTAAAGTGTATTTGAAATCCTTTTGGAAACTACATCCAGGTTCATTAATTGGGGACGTCACTGCAGGCCGAATCCCTGCACTACTTCTCGGCACATTGGTCGTATTAGTTAAGCGAGAGGAACGATGTTCTATTCTAGGGGTTCCAACTATTTGAAGGTAACCTTCCCTCTTATATGCAGGGGGGGGGGGGTGTAACTCGAGGCTCACGATAGATAACTTCCGAAAAACTTTTTTAAGAAGCTCTACAATTTGGTTTGGTTCAGAACAGGGCAGTGGGGGAAATACTGAAAGTGAGTTATACGCCTTCGGTTGTACTTGATTTCGTGTCTCTTCGAAGGAGACATTTTGGATGCACATAATTTTTTTAATAGCAACTTGTTTCTTATGCATTTCACAAAGATGTGATCTCACTGAATGATTGAGATTGCAGTGTAAACATTTAAACTTTGTTTGCTGACACTCACGTGTTGAATGGGATAGAGAACATCTCCCACAACGAGGATTGCTGGCCCTACAATTTTTAGCAATGTGTCCATATCGCTGACAGTTTTGGCATATAATTGGATTATAAATAAAGACTACAAACTCTAATAGCACATTAAAGATATATACTTGATCTGGTAGGTTTTAAGATCTGAAGATTACTTTCACGGAACCAGTAGGCACATAATCTATATTATCACCTACATAAATCCTTCTGTTTATTCTCTGAACCTGTTTAATGGGTACCGAATATTCAATACATTGGATTATGTCTTCATTGGATAAGGTTTTATCCAGACCACGAATAATGCCGATACGATAAATGTTGGAGGATGAAATGTAGGCTTTGAGATTCTTTTCTTTTCTCTGGATGTTGCAAAAAACTATTAGCTTGCTGACCAGACCAAAATGCAATTCGAATCCGTCGATCACCATTGCGACTAACGGTTTTTATGCCACTGATTTGACTGTCATAAAAAATCTGACCTAAGGCCATAGGGTGCAAATTGCCTGTATTGTTATTACCCAAAGGTTCAACAACCGCTATACTCTGCTACTGTACCTCCACTGCACGAGGAAAGAATGACATAACTGCTGTAGCCTACTACGGCCGTCCAAAACACATTAGGTCCTGAAATAATTGGCACAGTTATGGGGAAACTAATAGGAAAAGGTAAAAAGTTCATAGCATATATTTTGAGATGTATTTTTCTTTGACGACAAGCACAATATCTGCACGTATACCCCTAACATCGTGTATACCAGAAGGACCCTTCTAGCTGTTGCATAAGTAGTGAATTAAACAATACACTGAATCCAATTTAGCTAAACTTTAATTTTACAAAAACAGCTCACTCCATCTTTGCCTTTCTGCCACCTTTCTCACAGGGTAAAAATCGCCTATTTTCGGTTCTGATTTCAGTCAAGTCCACTAGGTGGCGGCCTACAAATACCTATTGGAGCCAAGCACTAAGACACCACACTACGTAGTCTTCGTAGATTTAAACAAAGCTTTTGCCCTGATAAACAGGAAAATGCTGATGGAAAACTGAAAAGTATGACTGGTAACGACCACTCTATAACGAGAATACTAGAACAAGTTCTGGCGTACAATCAAGTCCAAATAATTAACAATGTTACATCCTCAAGGAAAATCACTCAAACAAATGGCGTGCTATAGGAAAACCCGATAAATCGTACACTGTTTAATGCTTACAATGCAGACGTCAAGAATCGTCACGAGTTTAAAAGCAGCAGAATCGAAAGCAACTATGATCTTATATGTAGACAACATGATGATCGGCTCTGAAAACAAGAAGGAAATACAAGTAGCAATTGACAAACCCGAGAAAAGGGCTAAGGAAAATGATCTCACGGTCAACCAAGGGAAGACTGTACAGATGACCTTGGTGTTAATAGTATATCACTACTAGGTAACCCATTAGAAATTTGTGAAAGAATATAAATACTTACGAATCACACTGCAGACAACTGCAACATCTTTCAGTATTCACACACAATTGTGTTCAGCAGCAGTTATCAGAGCCGTGCACGTCATAAAAAGCATAATTAATATCTCTGTCAGCACAGCAATGCCATTAATCAAGACGGCGATAGCTCCTATCGTAACTTATGGAATTCACTGATTCAGATCATATAGAAAACCTTACAATTGGCCATTTAATCAAAAGTTTAAAGGCCAAAGCAATGTTCATGAAAAGAGCAATGAAGGGTAGGTAAATCGGTACTCTCGCGACTAGGCCTAGTATACGAGCTTATGAGAGAGACACACTTCCTTGAAGATGTTACAGTGACTGTATGTGTACAGTACGGCCAACGAGTGCTTCATTCTTCTTCTTCTTATTCTCCTTGAGTGGGTGGGTTCTATGAATATTACCCAGTCATTATGTCTGTGTATTAAACAGTGTCTTTAAAACGTAAGCCCTTTGTATATCTTCTATTTACAATGTGAGATATGTAAGATATCCAATTTTGCCAAATAATATAAGTACCGCACACGCAGTTATAGTTCTTGAGGTTATTCACACGTATATAACCGAACACATTTCACACTGGAAATAAGAAACATAGTTTAGAGACACAAATCTATGAACAGCTCATCATTACGACTGTAACTCTGATTCATCAATAATCTTATTTAATATATCGAATAAGGTAGGAGTGAGTGCTGATAGTAAACATGAGATACTAGTAGGAAGGGGAATAGACACATTCACTAGACGAGACATAAATTGACGACGAGAAGAAGGAAACAAAATGCGGTTCCTGTCTCCAGTGGGTTGTCCGCACACACATGAAGGGAGGTTAGTAAGCGGAGTGAGCGCATGATTGAAACGGAGACGTAATATACTGTATTCGTGATATGCCGACGAGTATATGAAGCATAAAAATGCCAGAGTTTATGAGGAATTGTAGGCTGAATTTGATTAAAATGCCTTACGTACGACTAGAATGCTGCCGTTCATCTTGCCACGAAAGGTAGGCTGCATCTTGAATTACAAGAAGGAAGTTAAGGGGAGGAAGTGCTACTAGAATTGGTTCAGTGAGTTGAGTACTGCTACCTTAGCCGCAGAATCAGCTCGCTCATTGCCATGAATACTGAACGACCGGGGACCCTTACTACTGTTATGTACACTCCAGATTGTTCAAGTTGATACAACAAATATTTCACGTTATATAGATACCTATTGTATGAGACCTTCTGAGAGGTTAAAGCTTGCAGTACAGTTTTAGCATCCGTGTATATAGATACTAGCTTATAAGAATTTTGCTTAGCGTGAATAAGAGCTTGTCTAATCGCAAATAATTCCTCAGAAAATATGGAAAAATTGTTTGGTAAATGAAACGTTTGAACGGTATTGAAATTGGAAATAAAGAATGCCACTCTGACGCCTTGCCCGGACTTAGACCCACCAGTATAAATACATTTTTACTCATTTCGACTCAGATGGGCGACAAACATAATTTTGTTCTGATGGCAAAAAATTCATTACAGGGGATAGTATGATACTGTGTTGGAAAAGTAGGTTATTGCAAGGCACGGAATTCGTGGGAAGTTTAGGCAAACGTAAAATCGTATCGCTCTGAGTGCTCAATGATCATATGGCAGTAGTTGTTTCACCTCGCGGAGGATGATGTGTGTAGGACTCGTACAAGAGCTGCAGGACTGTACCAAAGCAACATCAGTGGCGTATACTGAGGGCTACCAAGGAAATCTTAAAGAACATTATAATGTAAGCATCTGACACCTTGTTCCATTTATAAAACTTGAAAGCAGTGAGAAAAAACGTCGCTCGTAATTCTGAGTGCAAGGCACCGGAGACCGACATTGCAGCCCTGGCGGTACGTCCCTCTCCCCTCGACTCACCTCGCGCGGCTTGCTGCTCTATATCAGATAGATGAGGGGACCGAGGGGATAGGTATGCAAAGTTTCGGTCCGTCGGATCGCCACTGCTAACCAGGGAGAGAGAGCAACCGTGCGTCCCTTATCACATATACTTCCACACCTCATAATTCCGACTTAATTATATATATAATTTCACCCCCGTCTATTTCTATATATTTGTAGGAAGACACTGCAATGTCTGCTGTAATAGGAGTAATATAATTTTCTTTTTATACGTAGATCTGCTAAAATGAAATGCAATCTTTCAGGTTCAGTATTCTCTTTTGTTCTTTGGAATCGAACCCGTGATCATGGGTCGGACACCACCACTAATCCACCGAGAAAGCTAATAAACCATTAAATGACGTTTAGGACCACATGTAACGCTGTATATTCCACATGTTCATTTGATAATAATAATAATAAGAAGAAGAAGAAGAATAATGTGGTGCATAACCTCTGGAAAGGCTTGGTGGTGACCCGATGAAGATGTCGTAAACATCCAGTTCCTGAGTTAGCGGAATTAAGAGTACGAGGAGGTTGATTCCAAGAAATGAACCGGGGCCATCAACCAAAGGCAAACATTCTACCCATTTAGCCATAAAGAAGGACTTTAATTTGTTAAACCCGCAGCTACCATTTAATAATAATAATAATAAGAAGAAGAAGAATAAGAAGAAGAATAAGAATAAGAAGAATGTGGTGCATAACCTCTGGAAAGGCTTGGTGGTGACCCGATGAAGATGTCGTAAACATCCAGTTCCTAAGCGAGCGGAATTAAGAGTACGAGGAGGTTGATTCCTAGAAATGAACCGGGGCCATCGACCAAAGGCAAACATTCTACCCATTTAGCCATAAAGAAGGACTTTAATTTGTTAATCCCGCAGCTACCATTTCCACTTATCAGGTGTTGAGTATTGGCAGTGGCTGAAGCCAGGGCAGTAAGTTTTGAAACAACATCGACAACACAGCAAGCTACTCCGGAGGCTCAAACACTTACGGCTTTACGTATCGAAAAGGAGTAACCTAAATCTAGTGGTAGCCCACGTCTTGATCGCAGCATACGCCACTGACCAACATTCAGTAGGAGGTACTTATAATCAAAAGGTCTTCTTCGTATCCACAGTGGATATTCACCCTTTTCGATCAGTGAAGCATTCGTGGGAGAAGTTTTTAGTACTCCTCTACATACTCGTAGCGCTTAATATTGAATGGTATTTAAATGAGCTAATTTGAAGGTGCAGTCATATCGGTAAAAACGCACAATAATCCAATATAGAACGCACCGTAGCACGGTAAAGCGATGAGGCCGATAATGGATCTGCTCCCCAGCTTCTACGCGTAATTGTCCGAAGAATTTTGATGTACGCGTCCGTTTTTTTTGCCGAATCGCGTTGATATGCTGTTACCAAGATATGTATTTTGGGGGAGAACGGGACTACAAATGCATCAAGAAGTAATGGAGAATGATCATACGTCCTCTTATTAGTAAAAATCATTGCTGTGCATTTGGAAATTGATAGATTTTAACCATGGTTATTTAACTACCTAATTAATTCACGCATTACTCTGACTATGATCTTCCTGCACTCAGGTACACTCTCATGGGAAATATATGTTACGAAACCATCGGAATAAGCCAAGACTCTCACGTATGGTGAGATTATCCGTTCTAATTCGCGCATACACAACGCAAACAAAACACTACTTAAAACGTCTTCCTGCGGTAAGCCATGCGAAGACTGTAGACCGGCCAAGGGCGCATGTGGCGATTTAATGATTAGGGTGCGATATGTAAGTAACTGATATCAGAGCAATATAAACATATTCGGAAAGCCTTCTGAAGCAAGTTTTTCCCATAGCAAATGTAATAGTACGGAGTCATATGCACCTTTGATATCCAAAAAAATGGGTGATCGTGCTATGTTTTCGATGTCAAGCTAAGAAAAGGTCAATGATGAGGATATTAAGTGGGTCTTGAGTGCATCGTCCTTTGAGGAATGCATATAGCGATGTTGGAATGAGGTTTATAATTTTCCATAGTCAAGACCAAGTGGTTTAATATTATTTTAAGACGGTTTTTCTTACGCACGAACCCAGTACAATTCCCTTATAACGCGCGGGGTCAGTAGGCGTGTTGCCTTGTTTAGGTATCAGTATTAAATGAAAGATGTTCCACTGTGTGGAAATATGATCGGAAGCTAAAATATCATTAAAGTATCAAAGCAGTACTTTTTGGGCGGAATAGGGCAACAGATGAAGCAAAGTATAAGTAATTGAGTATGGGCCTGGGGAAGAACTAGTATAAGACGCTAGTGTCTGAGTTAATTCATTGAGATTAATAAGTTGTAGCTATGTGGTATACTGAGTAGGTTTGGAAACAGTAACATGAAAAGGGAAAGGGCCAGTATAGTCTGCAGTAAGAGAATGGAGAAAAGGAGCGAGAATTTCTTTAGATACGGGTGAATGTGTACTATTTTGGGCAGCATGCGTAAGAGTTCTAATTGGTTTCCACCAACAGGCCTTGGATATGTGTGAACTCAGTGATGATATAAAGGCTCTCCAGGCTGTCCTTCTATTTTCACGAAATATTTGTTTCATTCTAGCAATATTACGCTTTAAACTTAAATAATTTCTTTTCGATACTTTTGAAATACAATTTTACGTCTTAAAACTAATTGGTGGCACTCACTATCCAACAATGTATATACTGAAAAGTGCGTAAAGGGGTGGGAGCACAACGTTTGCAAGGATGATATAGGTCTCAAGGATAGAATGGAGTAAACCGTGCGTGAGGAGAGACAAAGTTGATTGTGAAGGAATACGTTTGCTTATCGAAGTTGAGAAATGAGCGGACATTGCTACTGGGTTGAGTCACTCTCTGCGTTAAGCGGGGGTTTCCTGATACCATGTGTAATATATACCGCTAGAATGTGTGTCCGAAAGTGTTTGCTGTGTGATTATGAGGGCCATATGGGACCGACACAAAGTTAAATCCACGGCACTGGTTGGTGCACCGAGGGGGGCGGGGGAGGGGATATTCGCGTTGGAGATCCATCGTTTAATGTTATAAAATCATGCTGCTGAGACTTGGAAAGGAGATGCAATCCCCTTGCAGTATCATGTTCACATCCCCGTCAAGTATGGTGGCAATTAATGTACCCGAATATGATAACGTCATTTAAAGCATCAAATTGACAAAAGAATTGTGCCCTTTGATTTGCAGTGATGAAAACCTCTTGGGGACAATAGATATTAATCAAGTGAATATTTGTGTGCGTAATTCCTATGGCGAATGTATGGGGGATGTGATAAGTTAGAGTTAAAGTGTGGTGTGATAAATAATGTTGAATGACAATCGCCACACCAGCACTGCCTGGCCCATCATGACGTTCAGGATTGAAACCCGGGAGATAAAATGTGGTAGAATTAGAAAACATAATTATTATGTTAGAAAAAGTTTCGCGGATTAATAATTGCAACTCGTACTTTTTAAGAACTATTCTTCTTGCAATCCACTGGAAAATACGAATCATACAATGCCAGCATAATTGCTATTCGACCCCTTAACTGGTATATACTGTAACTTGTGAGATGTGCGCTTCTCCTCCTGCATTTTGTCGTAGGAGAAATAGAATTTTTGGAATTTCTTGCTGTAGGCGGTTCTTTTGCTGATGCAGAGCATTGGCGTGTTGTGGTGCCGCATTACTAATACTCGTATTTTGTGGAGCGATAGAGGTAGAAGGGGAAGGTACAGAAGGGGTTACCTGGAGTGATAAAAGACGGGTCCCAGTTAGGGAATTCTCTCATTTCTTAACCGTGCCATGTACCCCTCGTTATCAAAGCCGGGGTTAGGAGTGGGTCTAGGAGATTGCATTACAACTTACGTGAAATTTCTTTTTCTAGGTTTTTCTGTAGGAAGGGCTAGGGAAGGGGTTGTTTTGAGAAAGGGGTGGAAAGTGGTGTGGATGCTGCTGGGGATAACAAATTGGTAGCGCAACTTGCGCTTTAGCCTCCCCAAAAGGAATATATTCGGTACTCATCACTTTTTCACTTCCTGTTGGTATTTATGCTCCGGACATACTAATGATCCGGTTGAATGGTCACCCTTGCAATGCGCACATTTCTGGAATTGTTCTGTACACTGCATGCGCAAGTGAACTTTCTCCGTATCTGAAAAACTGAGCTTTACACTGTTTCACGGTGTGACCATACCGTTGGTATTTTCGGCAGTTAATTGGTGCGAAAATGAACGGTTCAACATGTAGATACACACTAAAAAAGGGACACTTGTTGTGGCAAAGTCTGGATGCTGAAAATGATTTTAACCGACGCTGTAGGTAGGTATTCAATTTGCTCATTATTTACCATCCGTCGTTTGAGAATTTGTACCGATTTAATGGGCACAGTTGATTGAATATATGCTAGAGTATCATCTTCTGTGGGATCTTTATCTATATCACGGATAAGGCCAACACGTAATACTTTAGTGTGTCAAGAATTGAATGGTGCAGAAAATCATTGGCCTGTGTGGCAGAGTCAAACGTTTCCTTCCCTTACGTGTAATGGATTTCACATTTAGAGCATTATCATTAAAGTGTCGACCGAGCGCCATGGGGTGTAACTGTACAAGATTCTGATTATCTGTAGATTCAACGAACACGGTGAATGGGGCATAGTGGGACGGGGACAGAATTCCCTCTCCACTTGAACGTTAGAGGCATTACCGACTTGACTACGCTGTTGAGGAGGTGTTTGGTCATGATGAAGTTGTTGAATTGTAGAGTTTTGAAGCGATTCATCTTCCATTGGTACCTCCACTTCCTGACTCTGGTAATTGATCACCGGAGATTTGTCAGCCTCCCCCACTGGAGGCGACCATCGTTCACACGAAGAATTAGTAACCGATACTAAATGAGAAAAACACACTATGTCAAACTGTAAATGTATTACTCTTATTATACGCGGCGCACAAGCTGACAACCTGCCTGATTCACTGCAATTGTCTCTATAGCTGGCAACAAACTTCGAGTGCTTCAGTCTTATTGGCTCCGCCATGTTTTAGCCAAATGTCCCGCCAGCTGATTTAATCGTATGTATTCCACACAGGGTAAGATCACTTTTTATGCAATTTCAGTGAAGTGCAGGCTATCTGTTTTGACCTTAATACGACCGAAAATATGTTTTCATTAAAACAAAATATTATTTAGTATTATTAGTTTCGAAATGTGTGTGAACTTACGTATTTCTGCGGTCTGAGTTTTGAAGAAAATTACGCCAGGCTTATGGATGCAGAGACAGGTCCGCAAAGGGTTTTAAAATGAAATTGGACAATTGGTTGTTTTCAGCACGTTACAAGACGCTCGCAGCAACGCGTAGATTTATCTAATGCATTACAATGGTAAAAATAACAAAATGGTTTAGTAATTTCATGGAGTCCAAGGCAGTATTTGTCGGATTTCTCCGCTAAAATTCGCCGTATCGAAACCCTGTACATTATGGAAGTTGTTTAGAATATATTTTCCGGTATTTTACGTTTCGTGCGATTATACCGTGTATTGAAAAACAAAGAGTTTCTCGATTATATTATTTTTCACAAGTTTCTGAATTACCCCCGAAAATATATGTTTTATCTAACACCTTTACATAACAAAAGTTACAGGATAGGTCACTCCCGATCATTTATGTCTCATTCATTTTCACCGTGTGAGGTATCATGATTTATATATTCTGGAATTCAAACTTTTATGGCTGTTCATCTCTTAAAAGATGTGGTTGTAATTGCCGCCTAGCATCAAGTTGAGTTATCCCATACGTTGTAATGATAACAATAATAGTCTGACTCCGTGACTGAATTATCAGCTTAGTGCCCTACGGTTCATAGTGTCCCGGGATCGTTTCCCGGCCAGGTGGGGTATTTTAATAGCGTTGGCTTGGGGACTGGGTGTTTGTGTTTGTCCCAACACTCCTCTCTTCATATTCACTACAAACCACAAGAGAAACAAGCACTAGTGATTACATTTCTCCATATAGGATTGGTGATAGGAAGGGCATCCTTCGTTAAACAGGGCCAAATCCACAAATGTGTGACGCAGTTCCCACCCACAACTTGCCGTTTGAAAGGACGTATTACACTATATGCCGACGACACAAACTTGTTCTATACTGGTTGCAATATAGACTCCATTGTTAAAGGTATGCAGGAAGACCTCAATACTCTGTGCTTGTGGTTTCAAGCAAATAAATTAACAATTAATGTGCAAAAAACTAATTATATGATAATGAGAAAACAAGGTCAGAATGAAATCCCACACAGTAAAATATATATGCAGAATACTGAAATAACACTAGTTAGTACTGTCAAATATCTTGGGTTGGTTATTGATAGGAACTTGAACTGGACAGACCATGTTGAATACATTACTAAAAAGATCACACATGTTGCAGGAATTTTAAAGAAACTTAGTTATCTTATCCCACAACATCTTCTAAAACATATCTACTACTCTTTAATTCCAACAACGTAAGGCAAGCTAATATAAGTACCAACATAGTTGGAGATGTGTGGGATCTGGTAAATGCAGCACGGGTGAAGTTTATGAAAGCGGAGATTGTTATTAGTGGAATACTGTGTAGGAGGGATACTGACTGGAGGGTGATTGGGGATTTAAATGAGACTATGGAGTGGGTATGTGGGAAACTGGGAGTGAAATTTCTAGATCCTAATGGGTGGGTAGGAGATAGGGATCTCCGCTCGGATGGCCTTCATTTAAACCGCAGTGGTACGTATAAGTTAGGAAATTTGTTTGGAAGGGTAATAGGGAGGTACATTCAGGGAAACGGGATGGCCTAGGGAGCGGTGATAAGGGAACAGGGAACTGGAAATCAAGTAGGGATGACATAAAATTGTTAGTGTTGAACTGTATAAGTATTGTAAAGAAAGGAATAGAATTAAGTAATTTAATAGATATATATTTACCAGATCAATCAATCAATCAATACTGATCTGCATTTAGGGCAGTCGCCCAGGTGGCAGATTCCCTATCTGTTGCTTTCCTAGCCTTTTCCGAAATGATTTCAAAGAAATTGGAAATTTATTGAACATCTCCCTTGGTAAGTTATTCCAATCCCTAACTCCCCTTCCTATAAATGAATATTTGCCCCAGTTTGTCCTCTTGAATTCCAACTTTATCTTCATATCGTGATCTTTCCTACTTTTATAAACGCCATTCAAACCTATTCGTCTACTAATGTCACTCCACACCATCTCTCCGCTGACAGCTCGGAACATACCACTTAGTCGAGCAGCTCTTCTTCTTTCTCTCAATTCTTCCCAACCCAAACATTGCAACATTTTTGTAACGCTACTCTTTTGTCGGAAATCACCCAGAACAAATCGAGCTGCTTTTCTTTGGATTTTTTCCAGTTCTTGAATCAGGTAACATGAAGCTGTTTTTGTGGTAGTTAAAAATAAATGTGATAGAAAGGAAGGTCTTAAAAGTAGGACTGTTAGGCAGTACAATATGGCTGATAAAGCAGGCAAGAGGCAGTTTCTAAAAAGTAACTATGATCGGTGGAAAACGGTAAATAAAAATGTAAACAGACTCTGGGATGGGTTTAAAGCAATTGTTGAAGAATGCGAAAACAGGTTTGTACCTTTAAGGGTGGTAAGGAATGTTAAAGTCCCACCTTATTATAATAGAGAAATAAAGAGACTAAGAAGGAGGTGCAGACTGGAAAGAAATAGAGTTAGAAATGGCTGTGGAAGTAAGGAGAAATTGAAGGAACTTACTAGGAAATTGAATCTAGCAAAGAAGAAATCTAAGGATAACATGATGGCAAGCATAATTGGCAGTCATACAAATTTTAGTGAAAAATGGAAGGGTATGTATAGGTATTTTAAGGCAGAAACAGGTTCCGAAAGGGACATTCCAGGAATAATTAATGAACAAGGGGAGTGTGTATGTGAGGATCTTCAAAAGGCAGAAGTATTCAGTCAGCAGTATGTAAAGATTGTTGGTTACAAGGATAATGTCGAGATAGAGGAGGAGACTAAGGCCAAAGAAGTAATAAAATTTACATATGATAACAATGACATTTACAATAAGATACGAAAGTTGAAAACTAGAAAAGCGGCTGGAATTGATAAGATTTCTGAGGATATACTAAAGACAATGGGTTGGAATGTAGTACCATATCTGAAGTACTTATTTGATTATTGTTTGGTCGGAGGACCTATACCAGATGAATGGAGAGTTGCTATAGTAGCCCCTGTGTATAAAGGAAAGGGTGATAAACATAAAGCTGAAAATTACAGGCCAGTAAGTTTGACATGCATTGTATGTAAACTTTGGGAAGGCATGCTTTCTGATTATATTAGACATGTTTGTGAAATTAATAACTGGTTCCATAGACGGCAATTCGGTTTTAGGAAAGATTATTCCACTGATGCTCAACTTGTAGGATTCCAGCAAGATATAGCAGATATCTTGGATTCTGGAGGTCAAATGGACAGTATCGCGATTGGCCTGTCTAAAGCATTTGGTAAGGTGGATCATGGGAGACTACTGGCAAAAATGAGTGCAATTGGACTAGACAAAAGAGTGACTGAATGGGTTGCTATATTTCTAGAAAATAGATCTCAGAGAATTAGAGTAGGTGAAGCTTTATCTGACCCTGTAATAATTAAGAGGGGAATTCCTCATGGCAGTATTATCGAAACTTTATATTTTCTTACATATATAAATGATATGAGTAAAGGAGTGGATTCGGAGGTAAGGCTTTTTGCGGATGATGTTATTCTCTATAGAGTGATAAATAAGTTACAAGATTGTGAGCAACTGCAACGTGACCTCGAAAATGTTGTGAGATGGACAGCAGGCAATGGTATGTTGATAAACGGGGCTAAAAGTCAGGTTGTGAGTTTCACAAATAGGAAAAGTCCTCTCAGTTTTAATTACTGCGTTGATGGGGGTGAAAGTTCCTTTTGGGGATCATTGTAAGTATCTAGGTGTTAATATAAGGAAAGATCTTCACTGGGGTAATCACATAAATGGGATTGTAAATAAAGGGTACCGATCTCTACACATGGTTATGAGGGTGTTTAGGGGTTTTAGTAAATATGTAAAGGAGAGTACAGATAAGTCTCTGGTAAGACCCCAACTAGAGTATGGTTCCAGTGTATGGGACCCTCACCAGGATTACCTGATTCAAGAACTGGAAAAAATCCAAAGAAAAGCAGCTCGATTTGTTCTGGGTGATTTCCGACAAAAGGGTAGCGTTACAAAAATGTTGCAATGTTTGGGTTGGGAAGAATTGAGAGAAAGAAGAAGAGCTGCTCGACTAAGTGGTATGTTCCGAGCTGTCAGCTGAGAGATGGCGTGGAATGACATTAGTAGACGAATAGGTTTGAATGGCGTTTATAAAAGTAGGAAAGATCACGATATGAAGATAAAGTTGGAATTCAAGAGGACAAACTGGGGCAAATATTCATTTATAGGAAGGGGAGTTAGGGATTGGAATAACTTACCAAGGGAGATGTTCAATAAATTTCCAATTTTTTTGAAATCATTTCGGAAAAGGCTAGGAAAGCAACAGATAGGGAATTTGCCACCTGGGCGACTGCCCTAAATGCAGATCAGTATTGATTGATTGATTGATAAAATGTTTAAAATACAGCGCATATCCACGAGTAGGTTAGTAACCGAACTGGGGTATAGAATTAGTCGCACATCACTGGGATCGACCGCGGATGTTCGGTAATTGAGTCCTGAATACAAGTACTCTGGACCAGGATAACTGCTTGTTTTTCCTAAAATGTAGAAAGAGACAAAAATTACTGACTGAATGCAGCAACGTGTGAAATTCACTAAAACTTAGCACTCATTCGATTGCTCCATTAGGAAGGTTTTAAGTACGAATCCATTACAGACTATGGAGAATATCTAACTTGTTTTGCAGTTTAATGCTCGAGTATCAATTTTTCGAGGGCGGTGAAAAAAGAAAACGTGTACTTGATCAGCCGAAATAGACAAATGGCTTTAGAAGGCTTTGCGTTCGTTGACAGGAGAGTCGACCACGACACGTCGTATTGACTGGGTGAAATGTCGTAGACACAGCCCAAAAGCATCAGCAAGCAAGCAAGCAACACTACGACACGTCGTCGAGTTTTCGTGTGTAAAATCATGGACTCTTCATCCGCGTAAGATTTCCGAAACTTACGAACTTAAGGTAAGTTCCTCTTTTAAGTTTCAAAGGGATGTTTATGCAGTGATTTTGTTAGCTACTGTTGGGGCACTGATTGTATAGTTAAGCGGTAGTTGTTGATAACCTTAAAACCATAAGACGTTGCTTGATTCACGCATAATTGTTTTTGAAATATATATATTTTGTTTCAGATCTCAGAATTGCTATTTTATATCATCTAATGTTCTTGCATATTCATCATTTCACTTCGAATAGTTTGGATTACTATGTCTAGTAAACACATACTCCAAAAGAACAGAATATTATTATTATTATTATTATTATTATTATTATTATTATTATTATTATTATTATTTGTCCGACTCGTTGGCTGAATGGTCAGCGTACTGGCCTTCGGTTCATAGGGGTTTTAATTGTAAGTGATTAATATCCCTGGCCTGGGGATTGGGTGTTCGTGTCGTCCTTAATGTTCCTTTCTTCACATTCAACATTTTACACTTCCGCATATAGCTTACACCGTGGGTTGTACCGGGAATATATGTCATTGAACACTTCCTGCAGTGAAAGTCATTTGCAATTTTTTTTAAAGGTCTCTCCTCAATTCACGAGTCATATTATTCATTATTAGTTTGCTCATCAGATCTACATTAAAACGTGACAATCGCCCTACTTGTAGTTAAGATTGTTTTGAACATGCCTGGGACGAGATAAAGCTTATGGTATGGTTAGATTGGCTGCAACAAATACCAGAACTTCTTTAAGACCTTTTATCTGATGCATTGTATCATGGATCAGGTGATAAACATTTCTTTGTTTGTTTGCTAGTGCGTTAGTGTTGCATGTACTCAACAGGTTGTTTTGGTGACAGTGGGAGAGGAAGGAGCTAGGACTGAGCAGGAAGCGACTGTGGGCTTAATTAACATACAGCCCTAGTATTTGAAAAAGGGAAACCACAGAAGACCATGTTCAGCGCTGTCAGTAGTGGGGCTCAGACGTTAAAACTTGACCAATGGAGGTGCAAAGGAGAAGTTACGAATTCAACACGGGAGGGCTCGCACGGCGTCTTAACACGCTACACAAGGCTGCCAGTTTAGGTGCGGCTAGTGACAAGACCATTAATCTGGATTGGTTGGACCATTGACTTGCGACAAAACCATTGGTCTAGATAGGTTAAACTTTTGGTGGCAAGCAAACAGTATTTGATGGCCTAAGGACCCAGTTTTGAGCTGCTAAATGGCCCATAGGCTTTTAGTATCCTCTGTGACTGTGTTTGTTAGTGACTAGACCATTGGGGAAAATATTAATTTAGGCCTAAAGGAAGAGAAATAAGCGATTGGAATAATTTGTCAAGGAAAATATAAATTTCCAAGTCATTTGAAATCATTGAAGAAAATGCTTGGTAAGCAATTGATGGGGAATCTGCCACCTGGGAGACAGCGCTAAATGATTGAATGAAGAAAAGCTAGCATGAGTGAAGAAAAACATAAAATGGCAAGTGCCCACAAGACATTTGATCAAACCATCAGATTCTGCACACTTAAATTAAAAGTAGGAAAGATCATAATATGAAGGTAAAGGTGGAATTCAAGAGGACAAATTGGAGCAAATTTTCATTTAATGGATGAGGAATAAGGGATTGGAATCATTTATCAAGGAAAATATGTGATAAATTTCTAAGTTCTTCAAAAACTTTTAAGAAAAGGCTAGGTGACCAAATGATAGGGAATCCTAATTGCAGATGATTGATTGATTGATTGATTGATTGATTGATTGTGATTTCTGAATTTGACATTCACACTGCTTTGAAACGAAGACAAGAGAGGGGCACTTGCAAGGGACGTCCTAGAAGAACATCTGTTGTGATCTTCAGCATATGTAACAGAAGGGTTTCAGCTGTGGACATAATATGTGACACTTATGCATTTAGCCTTGCTAAAATGGGAGACAATTCGACGGTGGCGCTTCTAGTGACTTTACCTGAAAAAATCACGGTAAATTCAAATATCAGTGGAAATGTATATACGGAAACAGATAAATAAATTACGTCTAGAAAGAAATTGTTATTGAGATATTAAGTTCGAAGTTGCTAAAGTAATTCTGGATAAACGAATGAAGAATTATTTAAAAGGTTATTATTCAAAGACTGAAATTAGACATATAAACAAGATGTGAAATGGACTGCTGTAAAATGGCTTGATCTTTCATTTATGCATACTTCTTTAGCTTTAGCATTCCTGCCTGAACTCTTACGGTTGGATTTGTCTTTTTTCTCATTTAAAAACATTGTATCATCACATTAAGACACTTGTCAATAAAAATATCGGCACATTCCTTACACATATGATGCAATGAATTAACATTTAATAGCTGGACAATTTTCCTCTTAACATGAAGCCTACTAACAGAAAGAAAATCTATAAAATCCCGACTTTAATCTGAGAAGAGGGACAAAAGAAAGAAAAGTATGAAAATGTTGTCAATAGTGATGCGTTGAGGAATATTTACGTACAATTAGAGTAAAAATGTAACATATCCTTGGCTGTATAGGATTTTTAAAGTCGCTGGCCTGGAAATGATCTGAACAGATTTTATAATTCTTATATAAGCGTAACGTCCCTTCTTTCTTGTACACTGTATCCAAATCACTTATGTGACATTTCAAAACCCACAGATCACACCTACAACAACACATCGGTATTGAAGGTTAACTGCTGCACTATACAGTAAAATATGCGTATTACATTTTAAGCCAGTTAAAATACGGGTCGAGCAGGTCAGAAGATTATGAAGTACTATAAAGATCTCTGTCACTGGAAGAATATATATGCAACACACAATATTACTTACATTTTCTTTTCACGGGGGAACCTGAAGAACGACCGCGCATTCTTCCCTATTTCATAGTTACTGCAGCCAAACACAGCACATACCTTTCCCCTCATGTTGAGAGGAGATATCAAGGAATGACACTCGCTACTATTTAATTATGTCAACTCACTGAAAACGCATAAATAACACCAAAAACTTCACACAAAAATACACGTGCTCTTATGACAGAATCAGTAGTTTTCAGGTCTACTCGCTAGAGAGAGCTCCAATAGCTGTCCCTCGATATCTCGCTCAGTGTCACGTATTGTCTCTACTGTATTTGACTGAAATCAAGAGAACCAGAGAACAACCAGTGTCAGTGTCGACAGTGCTGTGATGTTGGGTTGTGTGAATGTGCTTCTGACAAAAAGGCTCTTTCCACATGCAAACATAAATTGCAAAGACTTTGGTGGCCAGACAACACAGGAATTGCACCATTGACCAGGGGAAATGTGTGCTATGGACTCTCGAGTCAAAATTTGAAAAGTTTGGATCAAATCATGGTCGGTATGTCTGCTATTGTCCACTAGAAGCATGAGGATCGTTTGGAGTTGTTTTGTAACAATAAAGCAGGAGACTTTGTGAGAAGGGTGGTATCTTGAGGAAGAAACAATATCATCGCTTTCTATCGAGCAATCCAGTACCGGCTGGAACTCGACTTATTCTGCAGCAGGACAAGAGCCTGAAACACATGACAAAGCTTTGGAAGAAGTATTAAGAAATGAATCAACAGGTGTTCTACAGGGACATTATTTTATCTATTCAGGGGATTGTCGCCTGCGCTGCGAGCCTATCTCCCACCAAGCACTTTGCCGTAATGCGATGCTTGGCGCCACTAGGAGGGGTCCTTTCCAGTCTGCTGAGAGCTTTATCAGTGTAAGGTTCATGTGCTTAGTGCTCAGTGTATTGTTCTAATGCAATTTTCATTACGATAATGAGTGAGTATACATAATACCTTCATAAAATACAAGAAATCTTGTGGGGAAACACTCGTGATTCAGTGCCGGGCGAGCGACCATCCCCTGAATAGGTAAAATAATGTCCCTGTACAGGTAATGATCTGGCCCTCTCTGTCATAATGAACTCAACCATAAGGCAAAACAACCTTCTATCAACAGTTTTGAGGATCTCTGGCAATAGGCAAACTAAAACCACAGAGGTGTTGAACTAAACACAAGAATACTGCATACATGTCAAACAGTAATCAGAGCAAAAGGGAGACAGATAGACAAGCACTAAGTTTCAGCAGTGTAGCTCTAAAACACATTGTTTTCCATCATTTGAAGCATAGATAGCTTCCTAGGGTGTTAGTTTGTGTATAATGGATACCTATGTTTTGATTTTGATTTTAAAATGTGCCATTTGAAACATTACTAATCTACTGCATAATAAGTAACAAAAATTGGAGGTTTTCTCAGGGTGAGTTTACATTTTTGATGCTAGTGTACTGTATATGAGGGTTTATCATTTTTTTTTTCTTTATTCACTAGAATTATGCTGCAAAGTGTAGCTTGTCTTATGAAATCATTTCATTGAACTGTTTGAGGAAAGTGTCATGTTTTTTTTTTTCTGATTCTAGATTTGGTCACCCTAGTTTAAACGTACCAAAAGGTACTTTCAGTTTACCTGACTATTGGGAGGAGTTCAAAGTTTACCTTTCCGTAGGTCAAGATAGAAAGAACTTTTGAACAAACAACTTCACTTCCATGCACCCATTGTTACTAACGACGGATGTTCACGTACTGGGAGTCATCCGTCTTTAAATACAGTAGCTTGAGATAGAAAGAACTGTGAAACAAACTTCTTCACCTCTGTGCACGCATTACTACTAATAAGGAACGTTTGCCTACCGGAGAATCGCCCATCTTTAAATAGCTCGAGCTAGAGCTGTGAAACAAACTACTTCACCTCTGTGCACGCATTACTACTAACTAGGGACATTCACCTATTGGAGAATCACCCATCTTTAAATAGCTCGAGCTAGAGCTGTGAAACAAACTACTTCACCTCTGTGCATGCATTACTACTAATAAGGAACGTTTGCCTACCGGAGAATCGCCCATCTTTAAATAGCTCGAGCTAGAGCTGTGAAACAAACTACTTCACCTCTGTGCACGCATTTTACTACTAACTAGGGACATTCACCTATTGGAGAATCACCCATCTTTAAATAGCTCAAGGTAGAGGTGAAACAAACTTCTTCACCTATGTGCACGCATTACTACTAACTAGGGACGTTGGCTTAATGGAGAATCACCCATCTTTAAATAGCTCAAGATAGAACTGTGAAACAAACTACTTCACCTCTGTGCACGCGTTACTACTAATAAGGAACGTTTGCCTACCGGAGAATCGCCCATCTTTAAATAGCTCGAGCTAGAGCTGTGAAACAAACTACTTCACCTCTGTGCACGCATTACTACTACTAAGGAACGTTTGCCTACCGGAGAATCGCCCATCTTTAAATAGCTCGAGCTAGAGCTGTGAAACAAACTACTTCACCTCTGTGCACGCATTTTACTACTAACTAGGGACATTCACCTATTGGAGAATCACCCATCTTTAAATAGCTCAAGGTAGAGGTGAAACAAACTTCTTCACCTATGTGCACGCATTACTACTAACTAGGGACGTTGGCTTAATGGAGAATCACCCATCTTTAAATAGCTCAAGATAGAACTGTGAAACAAACTACTTCACCTCTGTGCACGCGTTACTACTAATAAGGAACGTTTGCCTACCGGAGAATCGCCCATCTTTAAATAGCTCGAGCTAGAGCTGTGAAACAAACTACTTCACCTCTGTGCACGCATTACTACTACTAAGGAACGTTTGCCTACCGGAGAATCGCCCATCTTTAAATAGCTCGAGCTAGAGCTGTGAAACAAACTACTTCACCTCTGTGCACGCATTTTACTACTAACTAGGGACATTCACCTATTGGAGAATCACCCATCTTTAAATAGCTCAAGGTAGAGGTGAAACAAACTTCTTCACCTATGTGCACGCATTACTACTAACTAGGGACGTTGGCTTAATGGAGAATCACCCATCTTTAAATAGCTCAAGATAGAACTGTGAAACAAACTACTTCACCTCTGTGCACGCGTTACTACTAATAAGGAACGTTTGCCTACCGGAGAATCGCCCATCTTTAAATAGCTCGAGCTAGAGCTGTGAAACAAACTACTTCACCTCTGTGCACGCATTACTACTACTAAGGAACGTTTGCCTACCGGAGAATCGCCCATCTTTAAATAGCTCGAGCTAGAGCTGTGAAACAAACTACTTCACCTCTGTGCACGCATTACTACTAATAAGGAATGTTTGCCTACCGGAGAATCGCCCATCTTTAAATAGCTCGAGCTAGAGCTGTGAAACAAACTACTTCACCTCTGTGCACGCATTACTACTAATAAGGAACGTTTGCCTACCGGAGAATCGCCCATCTTTAAATAGCTCGAGCTAGAGCTGTGAAACAAACTACTTCACCTCTGTGCACGCATTACTACTAATAAGGAATGTTTGCCTACCGGAGAATCGCCCATCTTTAAATAGCTCGAGCTAGAGCTGTGAAACAAACTACTTCACCTCTGTGCACGCATTACTACTAATAAGGAATGTTTGCCTACCGGAGAATCGCCCATCTTTAAATAGCTCGAGCTAGAGCTGTGAAACAAACTACTTCACCTCTGTGCACGCATTACTACTAATAAGGAATGTTTGCCTACCGGAGAATCGCCCATCTTTAAATAGCTCGAGCTAGAGCTGTGAAACAAACTACTTCACCTCTGTGCATGCATTACTACTAATAAGGAATGTTTGCCTACCGGAGAATCGCCCATCTTTAAATAGCTCGAGCTAGAGCTGTGAAACAAACTACTTCACCTCTGTGCACGCATTACTACTAATAAGGGACATCACCTATCTAGCATGAGCCAAGAGTAATGAAATGGCCAAGACATTTCTTTCAGGGATTAGCCCATGTGACCTACAGAAAGTGTTAAAAGTTTTCGTCTTTGAGTTAATGCACTTGGCTATGCAATATTGTGACGCATGTTGGGTTCATTTCCAATCCTAGCCCCCTCATATACTTGCGTCGCCAAAAACCAAATGTGTTAGTCCGACATTAAACCACTTTAACTTTATTGATTTTGACTGTTTTGGTCTCTAGAAAGACCAAAACTAGTATCATCACATTTATAAGGTTACAATAAATAGTACTGAATAGCTCTTGTTTTACATTACATTAAACCAGAACAGGATATGTTGGGCACTACTGATGGTTATGTTGATGGGTTTGCATCTGTACCAAAGCTTGGGTTTCATTTTCTGCAAACTGATATTTACAGGTATCATCACTAACTGCCTCAAGAAAGGTGGAGAAGATAATTTGGTTGCGTGTACTTCAATTTTGCATTTAAATGCCAGCCTTATAAGTAAATATGTATAGTCGCATGGCATGGTATCTTCCATACCTCCTGTGTAGATATGAAACCTGTGGGTACCCATAGTAAACAATGTATCAGTAGATTAAGTGACAAACTTATCCAATGCCATGTGCTCATTCTCATTTTGAGTGACTGCACAATCTTAAATATACCTAATTAAGTTTTTGTTCTTTATCATTTTCCACCCAACTTAAGCATGCCATAATTCTTGGTTACGATGACACTGCTTTGGGTGTCAATCATAAACGAGTTGCATTTTACCCAACTCTGGTGGGTTTGCAGGTTCGCTATTTGGCAACTCATACTGTAAGGGAGGAATGTTTTCTGTGATGGTTGGCAATCTGATATGTTGTGTGTGCATGAAGAGTCAAAGGACACAACAGGATTCAAATGCTGAACCCTCCTCACTGAAGGCCACAATGCTAGCCATTGAGCCAAGCCACCAGATTATTTATTTAGTACTATGATCACACTATTGGACAGCACTTCCAGTTAGTTTTGAAAATGTTGATGATTCCTGGGAAGTAAAATCCGTTGTTCATACACTATTAAAATATCCTAGACCCAAGGTCGGATTTTGGAATAAGCTGACTAGGCTGCAACCTAAAAAAATAAAGAATTCACAAGTTAAACGTATTCCGAGTTAACATTTTTCATCATTGTTCTCCGGCTCCAGGTGCCGAGTATGAGCCTTCTGTGCCTCCTGTTCATGGATCTCATTCCAGTTCAGCCCTTTTCTCCAGATCCTTCCTTATCCACTTCATGCGAGGTCTTCCAACATGTCTCTTTCCTATTGTTTTTATTTTCTTGAACTACTACTGCTTTTCTTCTGTCCTCCATCCCTATAATATGTTTGTACCATCTCTGGATAATCTGAGCACCGCGCTCGATAGCTGCTGTCGCTTAAGTGCGGCCAGTATCCAGTAACCGGGAGACAGTGGGTTCGAACCCCACTGTCGGCAGTCCTGAAGATGGTTTTCCGTGGTTTCCCATTTTCACACCAAGCAAATGCGGAGGCTATACCTTAATTAACGCCACAGCCGCTTCCTTCCCATTCCTAGGCCTTTCCTATCCCATCATCACCATAAGACCTATCTGTTGGTGCGACGTTAAAAAAAAAAAAAAGAAAAGATAATCTGAGCCACGCTTGTATCACTTCGATTCACTCCGTTCCTGTCTGACTCCATGGCTAAATGGTTGGGGTGCTGGCCTTTGGTCACAGAGGTCCTGGGTTCAATTCCTCGTAAGGTCTGAAATTGTAACCATAATTGGTTAATTCCGCTGGCACGGGGGCTGGGTGTATGTGCCTTTCGTCATCATCAGAACGCGCATGTCGCCTAAGGGTGCCAATTCAAAAGATCTGCACCTGGCCAGCCGAACTTGTCCTCGGACACTCCCGACGCTAAAAGCCGTATGCCACTTCATTTTACTTCATTCCTCATTTTCTCTCTGTTAGTCATCTGAAGCGTGGTGCATCTTCAACCCAGAGGTTGGTGGGCTGGAAGAATTGCTGCCTTGGTCTCCCACCATTTTTCTCTCCAGCACGGCTGCTGTCCATTTTTTAATTTTATTTTTATTTTTTGCAGTTGTTTTCAGCAGATTGCTCCCCTCACCTGTTCAAACTAATACTCTCTCTGTCTTTGGTATCTTGAAAGTCACAAGCTTTTTTCTTTTTTTGTTCTTAAAGTGCAAGTTTCAGAGATGTAAGTAGCTAAACTCTAAATAACACTTTTGACAAATTGTTTTCTAGTTTTGAGTGACATATTTCTTGATGTTAACAGACTTCTCTTCTTGAAAAGTGCTTCCTTTGTTTGGGCTGTCCAGTGTAATAGAGCTCCCAAGGTGACTGCATTAGCTGTTCTTGATCTCTCGAGCTCTTCATGACCTTAATTCTTTCCTGTTTATCTTCATGTGGCGGTTATTATTTAGTATGTCCTTGATACTAGCAAAGCATTGTCATCTCGTCTGCATGGTGCGTATTGTGCTCTCCCTTTTGGGGAGAGTACGTGTCAGCGTGGGAACAGAATATTTGTCATTGCAAAGTAATGTTCTGCTGATTGCCAATGTACCGCTACGTAAATTGGTACACATTTTGTAACGGCTGATTGTCCAAGTAAATGGTTGCTTGGGAGTTGCCTATGTTCAAAACTACTGTTTTTGTTTGGCTAACAACTCGTTCTAAACATTCGTATTGTTCCTCCTTCATTTCTGCCTCTCCCTAAATCGTGGCATCATCGGCAAATATAACATCTCTCTTTCCCCATCTGTGTACAATGCTAAGACTGAATTTCTTCCTTGTTTTAGTTCATCCTAGTACCTACCAATTCCCTTCAAATTAACAGCCTGAAATCTTGAACTGATTTTTAGTATAAAAAGAATGGGATATTGTGTTCAGAAGACTCTTATCAGAAGAGAGGAGGGGAGCCTGCACTCTCTGAATCTGGCTCTTGCAAGTATGCTCATGTGTCTATGCCAGAAATGTAAATTAATGATATTTCTGGTATGTCAAGTCAAATGACAGATGTCATCAACTTATCTTAATGGATTTATTTCAGTTACATGAGATAGAAAGTATCATCAGCTTGAATTTAGAGAACGTAAATTCCGTGGAAAATTTGGGTCTTTCCATTATTGATTTCATACAACATGGAGTTTCCATCCTTGAAAAATAACCCAACTACCTCTGCAAATTATACTGTATTATTACTTACTTTGTTAATTTGATGCAGTGAGGTCTGGTGAGGAGTTGTCACGTACTTTGAGTGTTGGCAGCCCTGAAGGTGGTTTTACGTGGTTTCCTGACACCACACAGTCAGTTCCTTCCCTCCCGTATTGTCACCATGAAACCTGTCATAAAACAAATACATTTTATTGTCCATGTTGTTGTTTCAGCTCACCACAATAATGAGGATAGTACAAATTCGTAAAAGCCGCCTGTTGAGGGTGGTAGCCGGTGTCCTGCTTCTGGTACCCCTCATCTATCTTTTGTTCACACATGAAGGAGAGAGCAGCAGCGAGCCTAAGGTCGAAGGCTCCCATTTTGAGAGTCTCAGATCTAAGATAAGAAAGGTATGTAAAAGTTGTGGTTCACAAAAAGGACTTTACTAAAAAACTATAGTCTTAACGGATGGGAAGCCGTTTTCATTGTGGTTGGTTTTATAAAGTTACTGCAGCTTGTCTCACCATGTTTGAGAGTAAAGCGCATGTATTCTCAAGTACTACCTGTTCCTGTTGTTCGTTAGACTGTTTTGCGTGAGCAATAACTCTCGTTGTTACGATTCTTTTAATCACAGAGGAGTCAGAACAACTCAATTCTCCGCTATGAGGTTTGTGGTAGGGAGACTGCTAAGTTTAGCCATATATAAATCTCTTGTCAGCCATAAAGCGACTGATTAGATAGACAAACTCATTTAAATAACAGCTGTCTGTTTCAACAGAAACATAATGCAACAACTTCCAGGATTTTCCTCACAAAATTTGAAAAACACATTTAACACATGTCTTAGTGGTTTTTTTTTTTTTTTTTTTTTTAATCACGGACTGGCCTGGTTCACAGATGGTTTACAATTACGTCACTTTCTCATGCACACATACTGCACGGATGTTTGCACTTCCAACTAATTAAACAATATAAATGATAAACGTTATTCACAATAAACATAGAACAAGCAAACAACAATATTGGATACACATGCTATTGCTGAGCTCAAGGAATAATGTTTGCGAAAAGGATCGTTCTTTCCCGTAAACTCTTCCGTCAAGTGACTTTGCTTCCCTGTCTCTGGGAGATGCAACATATACACTTGGCAAGAACAAGAAATACTCAAATTATATTGTGCATGAGCATCATGTGTTAGGCTTGTTACATTTCTTCCAAATTGTGAAAGTTCAGCAATGTTAATTTTTGTGCAGATGTTCATAGAGGGAGTGCGTTACTAAAACCAAGCTCACAAACATTGTATACTCAGATTCTCAAACGTGGTGAGACAGAGTGTAGTCTGTATCAGATAGGAGGCTGTTTTCATTATGGTTGTTTTTATGAAGTCATGGTTCACAAGAGGTGGTGGTGGTGATTATTGTTTCAAGAAGAAGTACAACTAGGCAACCACCCATATATATAAGTAATAAGTAATAAGTAATCAGAGATTAAAATGGAAGGGGTCCAACATTTTGAAAAATGAAGGTATGGGCCAGAGAAAGACAAGGGTCATGAAAGGCTTGAAAATTAGACTCCCTAGGCCTCGAATGCTCTTAATACCGTGAGGGTCGGGAAAGAACAAGGGATGACCTAGAGAGAAGTCTTGCACAAGTAGTGGAACCAATGCCACGGGCCCACGCTCCAAAGTTTAGAGCTCCTGGGGCCCCTCTTCCCGCCCCTACCCAAGATAAGAAAGGTATGTAAAAGTAAGAGTTACTGTGGTCTGTATCACATGGGAGGCTGTTTCAATTGTGATAGTTTTGGTCTGGCGCAAGTAATCAGTCGCTTCTGATCTGCATTTAGAACAGTCGCCCAGGTGGCAGATTCCCTATCTGTTGTTTTCCTAGCCTTTTTTTAAATGATTCCAAAGAAGTTGCAAATTTATTGAACATCTCCCTTGGTAAGTTATTCCAATCGCTAACTCCCCTTCCTATAAACTAATATTTGTCCCAATTTGTCCTCTTGAATTCCAACTTTATCTTCATATTGTGATCTTTTCTACTTTTAAAAACACCATTCAATCTTATTCATCTACTAATTTTTCACACGCCATCTCTCCGCTGACAGTTCGGAACATACCACTTAGTCAAGCAGCTAGTCTTCTTTCTCCCAATTCTTCCCAGCTCAAACTTTGTAAAATTTTTGTTACGCTACTCTTTTGTCGGAAATCACCCAGAACAAATCAAGCTGCTTTTCTTTGTATTTTTTCCAGTTCTTGAAACAGGTAATCCTGGTGAGGGTCCCATACACTGGAACCATACTCTAGTTGGGGTCTTACTAAAGGCCTCTCTTTTACATCCTTGCTACAACCCCTAAATACCCTCATAACCATGTGCAGAGATCTGTACCCTTTATTTACAATTCCATTTATGTGATTACCCCAATGAAGATCTTTCCTTATATTTATACCTAGGTATTTACAATGATCCCCAAAGGGAACTTTCACCCCATCGATGCAGTAATTAAAACCAAGAGGACTTTTCCTATTTGTGAAACTCACAACCTGACTTTTAACCCCGTTTATCACCATATCATTGCTGTCCATCTTGCAACATTATTGAGGTCATTTTGCAGTTGCTCACAATCTTGTAACTTATTGATTACTCTGTACAGAATAACATCATCTGCAAACACACTTATCTCTGATTTCACTTCTTTACTCATATCATTTATATATATATAAGAAAACATAAAGATCCAATAATACTGCCTTGAGGAATTCCGCTCTTAATTATTACAGGGTCAAATAAAGCTTCACCTACTGTAATTCTCTAAGATATTTTTTAGAAATATAGCAACCCATTCAGTCACCCTTTTGTCTAGTCTAATTGCACTAATTTTTACCAGTAGTCTCCCATGATCCACCCTATTAAATGTTTTAGGCAGATCAATCGCGATACAGTCCATTTGACCTCCTGAATCCAAGATATCTGTTATATCTTGCTGGAATCCTACAAGTTGAGCTTCAGCTTTCCTAAACTCGAACTGCGTTCTATCAAACCAGTAATTAATTTTGCAAACATGTCTAGTATAATCAGAAAGAATGCTTTCCCAAAGCTTACATGCAATGCATGTCAAACTTACTGGCCTATAATTTTCAACTTTATGTCTATCACCCTTTTCTTTATATACAGGGGCTACTATAGCAACTCTCCATTAATTTGGCATAGCTCCTTCATGCAAACAATAATAATAAAGTACTTCAGAAATGGTACTATTTCCCAACCCATTGTCTTTAGTATATTCCCAGAAATCTTATTAATTCCAGCAGCTTTTCTAGTTATCAACTTTTGTATCTTATTGTAAATGCCATTGTTATCATAAATGTAAATTTTAATACTTCTTTAACATTAGTCACCTCTATCTGGAAATTATCCTTGTAACCAACAATCTTTACATACTGCTGACTGAATACTTCTGCTTTTCGAAGATCCTCACATACACACTCACCTTGTTCATTAATGGTTCCTGGGATGTCTTTCTTGGAACCTGTTTCTGCCTTAAAGTACCTATACATACTCTTCCATTTTTCACTAAAATTTGTATGACTTCCAAGTATGCTTGCCATCGTGTTATCCTTAGCTGACTTCTGTGCTGGATTCAATTTCCTAGTAAGTTCCTTCAATTTCTCCTTACTTCCACAGCCATTTTTAACTCCCCTCTGAATTCTTTCCAACCTGCACCTCATTCTTAGTCTCTTTATTTCTCTAATATAATAAGGTGAGTCTTTACCATTCCTTACCACCTTTAAAGGTACTAACCTGTTTTCACATTCCTCAACAATTGCTTTAAACCCGTCCCAGAGTCTGTTTTCATTTTTATTTTACAGTTTTCCACCAATCATAGTTACTTTTTAAATACTCCCTCATGCCTCTTTTATCAGCCATATGGTACTGCCTAATAGTCCTACTTTTACGACTTGCCTTTCTATCACATTTATTTTTAATTATGACAAAAACAGCTTTATGATCACTAATCACATTTATTACTTCGGTTTCTCTATAGAGCTCATCTGGTTTTACCAGCACCACGTTCAGGATATTCTGACCTCTAGTTGGTTCCATCATTTTCTGAATCAGCTGTCCTTCCCATATTAACTTATTTGCCATTTGTTGGTCTTGTTTCTTGTCATTCACATTACGTTTCCAATTGACATTTGGTAAATTCAGATCTCCCGCTACAATCACATTCCTTTCCATGTCGTATCCCACATAGCTGATTATCTTCTGAATCAACGTCAGCGCTGCCCTTTCCCGGTCTGTACACTCCAAAGACATCAAGTTGCCTATAATCTTTAAAGATGAGCCTTACACCTAGAATTTCATGTTTCTCATCTTTAACTTTTACGTAGCTTACAAATTCTTCTTTCACCAGAATGAATACTCCCCCTCCTACTCCTACCTCTATGATACACCCTCCAGTTCCGTGAGAAAATTTCTGCATCCATTACATCATTTCTCAGCCATGATTCAACTTCTGTTACAATATCTGGTAAGTATATATCTATTAAATTATTTAATTCTATTCCTCTCTTTACAATACTTCTACAGTTGAGCACTAACAGTTTTATGTCATCACTACTTGATTTCCAGTTCCCTGTTCTCTTATCACCGCTCCCTAGGCCACCCTGTTTCCCTGAATGTATCTCCCTATTACCGTTCCAAACAAATTTCCTAACTGATATGTATCACTGCGGTTTAAGTGAAGGCTATCTGAGCACAGATCCCTATCTCCTGCCCATCCATTAGGATCTAGAAATCTCATTCCCAGTTTCCCTCATACTCACTCCATAGTCTCATTTAAATCCCCAATCACTTTCCAGTCAGTATTCCTCCTACACAGTATTCCACTGATAACAATCTCCGGTTCCTTAAACTTCATCCGTGCTGCATTTACCAGATCCCACACATCCCCAACTATGTTGGTACTTATATTTGCTTGCCTTATGTTGTTGAGCAAGTGTTCTACTATAACATTACAGTGACTGTACGTGGCATTACTGCTGCAAGAACCCATCAACAGAGGGAACAGCAGCTAATATAGTGTTCCAAATGTAGTTCTTAGAAGTCTGTCTGTGTTCTCAGTCTCTCATTGCTCTTTTGCCTTTGCAGCAATATGATAATCTGCCATCTCACCTGATCCTGTCACTATTCCCCATTCCTTGCTGGAACCACCTGCTCCGAGAGTCTAAGGGGAAGATATGAAAGATATAGGTACCGGTGAAATGAAAACATTGCGGACAGGGTAGCGGCGAGCAAAGCAATAGCAGTAGGAAAGTTGGCTAAGCTGTTATGAGGATCTGGAAACAGAATCTTCTGCTGCTCTGTGAAAGACACTAATGTGGAATGTGAGGCAATTGCTAGACGGTCAGCTAATCCTGAATGTGTAACGTGCGAGTGCAGCATACTCACGCAACAACACTTCAATTGGGGAGCAGGAGTTGGAGTGCAGTCGAGTCAGCGACTACAAACTGTGTGAAGTGGACCCTGATATCCTGTCACAGGATGTAAAGGCTGCAGTTATTAATGCCAGGACTGGACAACTCAGAAAAATCCGGGAGTGAGGCATCAAAAATAAAATGAATTTCTAGGTTCAGCACTTTCTGGGCAGTCCGGCTCCATTGTGTGCTGGTCTCTGGTCACAGGGGTCCCGGGTGCGATTCTTGGCAAGGTCAGGAATTTTAACCATAATTGGTTAATTCCCTTAGCATGGGGACTGGGGTATGTGTCGTCTTCATTACCAATTCATCCTCATCATGACGTGGAGGTCGCCTAGGGGAGTCAGATCAGAAGACCTGAGAGAGAGAGAGAGAGAGAGAGAGAGAGAGAGAGAGAGAGAGAGAGAGAGAGAGACACACGCGCATGCACGCACACATACCCTCTTCTGGGCTTGGGCTATTCTTATTGATTGTCATTCGGTGATTCTTGCTGTCTGTTTGCATTGAACTCAATTTATTTTTGAGTAGACTAAACACACTTTGACATCATTTACATGACTACAACAATGCTGATGAGTTTCCTGAGAAATCCAAATTTTTCATTAATTCATTCATTCACGAAATTTTAGACGCCTTCATGCCACGGCAACCAAGAGCATTAGTTTTTGTCGGCATATTATTATTCCTAGGACCTTGGACCAGAGTTAGTTTGTTCTGTCAAACCACAGTGATGACAACCTGTGGAGCAACATGCAGGATGGACCTAACAGAAATTAAAGAGAGATATGTCTTTAGGAAGAAAGTGCAGAATTGAGGGATAACACCTAGAAACAACGTGCTAATCCACAGAACATCTCGGTGGAAGGAGGTTGTTAAGCCGAAAAACGAACCAAAACTGTTATATTGATCTAATAGTAATATTGATTCATCAACCTGAAGGCCGGTTGGATCTGCAAGAGCACCAGTGTTGGTTCACAGTATTCATTGTGCTATCTCAATACCCCTATTCTCTACCAGTTGCAGGAGGAATATATTCTGTTTTTTAATATGAATTTTTTTTCAGCTTCCCAAACTGGTCAGTGAACTGGGGAATTTTGAGCCGAAGAAGCCCATAGTACGAACTGGTCCTGGTGAAGCCGGGAAAGCCCACATTTTAAGGGAGGATCAGCAAAATGATGCAGCTCAGTCCCTCTCTGAATATGGCATGAACATGGCATGCTCGGATGAGATCTCCCTGGATCGAACCATCCCGGACACTAGATTGCCTGAGTAAGTACCTACTGTCTAGAAAAAGACATGCAATTTATTTACTTACTTACTTACTGGTCGGCGCTACAGTCCTTGTAGGTCCTTGGCCTCCTTTATCACCTGCCTCCATTCATCTCGGTCCTCAGCTTTTCTTCTCCAACGTTTAACTCCTAACTTTCTAAGGTCATCCTCATCCTCAACATCATCAGTCCATCTTTTCCTGGGTCTTCTTCTCCTCCTCCTTCCATAGGTCTCTTCAATGTCTTAACATTCCACGTTGCTAATATAATATCCTTTTTTCTTCTCTTTAACCGTTTTATCTCGCCGGTTTGTCACCAAGTTTTCCAGTCCTGCTTTATTCATTCTTAAGGTATCCGTAACAGTTGTTTTTTTATGAGGTAGGGGAGTTAACCCTACGCTCAACCCCCAACTTGGAGGACCAGGGTATCACTCTTAGTCTGGATCATCACCTTAGACCTGTCCGGCTTGGGTGGCCCTACCAGGAGCAGATGCTCCCGCCGGGATAGCTCTAAGGATCATTTGACCACGCAAGCCTCCAATAAACGCCTGGCAAAATATATTTTGCCTTTGTCAAGGTGGTGATACCTTCGGGAGGATTTGCTTATTTAGTGTATGTAATTTATATGAGGATTGAAATACATTGTAAAAATCAAAGTAAATAAGCAACCATTAAAAATAAAAATAGCACAATCATGCAAAAAATATTTATAGCTGGTCATCTAGTTCACAGATCCATTTGATTGCTAAGACGTCATGAATGTATTCGCTGTTCTGGTAATAATAATAATAATAATAATAATAATAATAATAATAATAATCGTTTGGCCTCAGCTACCGTGTGCAGACATTTCAATTTGACACCATCTGGCTGGCTGCTCGTCAGTTTCGACGTTCCGTTTTACTCCACGCCCACTAGATGGCAGACCGAGTAAACCGAAACTCTCTGGGGCGTCTATGGCTGAGATTTAATTAATTTTATCGGGACCGGGCGAGTTGGCCGTGCGCGTAGAGGCGCGCGGCTGTGAGCTTGCATCCGGGAGATAGTAGGTTCGAATCCCACTATCGGCAGCCCTGAAGATGGTTTTCCGTGGTTTCCCATTTTCACACCAGGCAAATGCTGGGGCTGTACCTTAATTCAGGCCACGGCCGCTTCCTTCCAACTCCTAGGCCTTTCCTATCCCATCGTCGCCATAAGACCTATCTGTGTCGGTGCGACGTAAAGCCCCTAGCAAAAAAAAAAAAAAAATTTTATCGGGTAAACACCAAATGTGTCACCAGAGATCTTTTACATGCTGACATCATACGATATGGAGTGTCGAATGGACTTTTTTCCGCCCTTCAAAAATCCGACTACCTCTGCCGGGTTTGAACCCGCTATCTTGGGATCCGGAGGCCGACACTCTACCAGTGATCCACAGAGGCAGCTGCTGTTCTGGTGAGGGGCTCACAATCTGGATTAGCTAAATTTTTAAATTTAAATCTACCATGCTTTGTTCTAATCTGCTTCAAAGTTTCCCGTGTTTGACGAGGAAGACTGAAACCTTCAAATGTTCATTGTTTCCAAATTGTTATGTTCTTGAAGTTGTTGGAATTCAAACTGTGAGCCATAAGGGTTGATGCTGGGATTTCAATCTGTTATAGCTCATTTATGGACTTGAAGCTGAGAATCTCTGCAGATGGGGGCACTTGATACACGCAGATCAGGCAGAGCAATTCCAGCCGGCAGAGGGAGCTAATTTTTGGGATGGGTCTTACAGGGCTGGTTTCTTCAACTGATGTTAAGAGTTAACACTGTTGTTAAATGGACTTCACACACACTTTAATAAAATTACTGTCTCATCAAGAATTGTTAACACTTACAAATTGTTAATACTTGTGTTAAATTAACATAGCACCAGACTTGTGTTACATCTCTTAACAAATGTTAAAACTTCAAAATGGGAGCATGTAGAAGACGAAGCTTTACTGATGTATAAAGAATATCTACGGGCTGAAGAAGACAGAGAACAACCCATACAAAGAAGAAACGACTTTTTAGATTGATCAGAGGAGCAATTTCTACAAAGATACCGAGTTTCCAAAGCTGTAGCAAAGAAAGTGCTAGAAGAAATTGAAGATAGGTTAGAGTTTCCACTTACCAGTGCCTCTGATGCAGCAGTTCCTACCGATCTCGCTAGCTGTAGTTGCTTACGTGCGGCCAATATCCAGTATTCGGGAGATAGTGGATTCGAACCCCACTGTTGGCAGCCCTGAAGATGGTTTTCTGTGGTTTCCCATTTTCACACCAGGCAAATGTCGGGACTGTACCTTAATTAAGGCCACGGCCGCTTCCTGCCCCATTGTCGCCATAACTCTTATCTGTGTCAGTGCGACGTAAAGCCAATAGCAGCAGTTGCTGATTGCTCTTAGGTATTATGCTTCAGACTCTTTCCTGTTAATTGTAGGCGACTGTGTACGTGTGTGTAAGGCAACAGTGCATAGAGGTTCTGCTGCCATTGGCAAGGCATTACATTGTTTTCCCTTCAGTAGAAGAACAGCCAAAAGTCATTAAAGATTTCTATGAATTGTCAAATTTTCCTGTGTTTTAGGAGCTCTAGACTGCACCCATATAAGCTATTCAGAAATTGTAAAGGCTGTTTCTCTGTGAATGTGCAGACCATTGTGGATGCAAATCTTCCTATCAGAGACATTGTAGCAGGCTGGCCAGGTTCTGTACATGACAGTATCATATTTAATAACTGTCAAATCAGGACAGATTTTGAAATAGGAAGGATCACGGATGGCATACTTTTAGGAGACAATGAATACCCATTGAGGAAGTACTTCTGCAACCCGCTGGGTGAGCCCAGCTAAAGTACAACAGAGCGCATATTAAAGCAAGAAACTGTGTTGAGAGAGCATATGGTGTGTGGAAAAGGCTATTTCCTATTCTGAGCATAGGGCTCCGAACAGAGATTCAGAATAGCTTAACCATCATTGTAGCTACTCCTGTTCTGCACAATATTTCCATTTTAACAAAGGATGACATCCCCCCTGTTGATGCACAAGTATCTCGCTGAAAGGTGAAACAGGAACCAGGTAGTTGATCAAGACCCTCTTAGACTTGCTATAGAAGAGCCCAGAAATGCAGTTGTCCTTAGGAATGATATAGCCGAGCAACACTTCAATTGTAAGTAACAAACTAAAATATTTCCTGCTGTAACAAATATATTTATTAAAACTTTTTTACATTTGTTATTTTACACATTTTCTAGGCCTTGTTTCATTAATAATTTATTTTTTCAAGCGGGCATTCTCACTTTTAATGCAGGCTTCTTCAATTTTAATATTTAGAAGTTCATCCTCTTTTTAAAATTTTTTAAATAGTAATTCTTTTTCTAATTCGCAGAGGCTGGAACTTGCGCCAGCCAAATTGGCACTGTTCGTGCGGCAACGCGCGGCTTCAGTCGTCCTCTTCTGACGAGGGGCTGGACTGTAGTCGGATGACCTGACTTTTCCCTGTAATAAAAAATAAGTACTTCTGTGTAATGTTCACATTGTTTTACATTTATATGTTATTTTAAGATTCATTTCTAGCACTGCTTTGGCAATAAAAGTAACTGAAAATATTTATTTCGTTTAGATAAGAATTAAATCTGCTACTTCAGGCAACTGAACATACAAACAGATGAAAGGAGCAAACTCATCAGTGAATGGATGGTAAATTATGAAAAAGAGCAGTTTAAGAATAAAACAACTCTTCTACCACATGAGTAAGAAGAAGCAACAATTCTTCTTGACTTACCAAAGCCACTCGGAGGGTGAGAAAAGGAGTTACTTTTTAACAATATTTTCCCTGTAACTGCTGTTATTTGTGGTTCTACATACATTCAGAGGTGAATTCTTCTTTTTCATATGTTTACATTTCTTTGTCAGCGTCTATTAAGCATGTTACTTTACAAAAGTACGAAGCAGTATTGAAACAGCAACACTGAAAAATATGGTTTCCGTCTGTTTGCATGTTATTTTTCCAATTTGCCTTCAAATCTAGTACTTCAATCTTTTTTTTTTTTACATAAAATAAACCAATGTTTCAGAGAACCTCGCTTATTAAATAGCTAACCTATATCACTGACAACACTAATTTCCCCACACTCAAGCACCTTTCTGTACCAGCAGATCTTTTAACTGGAAATATACTTCCCAATGGGATTACTTTTTCTCCATTTCCATTCACAAATCACACAAGCCAGGCCAGGCCCATGTATGATTCTAGGGACAAGTTTTAAAAATACCTGCATGACATAATAGAAAGACAGCTTTTTCAGTATTATCCTGAAATTTAATACAGTTGAACCTGGACACTTCTCTATACAGAGATTTTTATTATTCGTTACAAAGAACACATTAACGCCTTAAAGCATAATCACTTTTCGTCTATAGCTCAACATAACGAGGATTATAAGCATAATTTTACAAATATTGAAAACTACACGCAGATTTTAAGTATGATCCCCAAGGGCCCTCAGCTCAATATAACGGAAGAATTTTACATTACTATAGATCAATACGCAAACCCAAATTATAACTTGAACGAAATTACAGATAAAGTTAATATCCTCTTTAATACAGTCATCCCGATTTTAAAAAACACCTACATAAAAATAGTTAAAAAACAGAATTCAGTATATATCAAGGAACCTCCTGAAGACACGCGCAGCCATACCGCACCTCCCCCAATCACTACCCCTATTGAACCTCCACTTCCCCTCTCTACCACCTCTAACTTACCTTCCCCAATCTATACCCCTCATGCCCCTCCACTTCCCCTCTCCATCACCGCAAGTACTAGCCGTAGACGTACACGGAGCAGTACACGACGTGCTCCTTAACTGTACACATTCGACCAGTCAACAGGATTATGTAAGTAAACACTTATTCCACACGTTCATTAGACATTCCACTGACAAAATTCTTATACTTCATTCTTCTCTGTTCTCGCAGATTACTGAATGTCCAACAACAAAACTACAAGGAGGGAGCATCTGCACCTACTACTCAATATCTTTTAACGAGATTAGTACCAAGAAAACTAATGACACACCATAATATTTTGATGTTCATCATCCAACATTCTTAATCATATGAACTTAAAAGAAAAACAATATACATAGTTGAATATTCTAAAATGCTTGGTACAAACATGCCTGTGAACGTACAAAATTAATATAATTCCAAAGTGCACCGCAAGAATACTGTGAACATTTTGTCGTATTTTAATGTATTATTTGATAAATTTTATTACATCCATATCATAGAATGTTCCAGAATGTTTAGTATAAACATACCAATGAATGTATACAACGATTCACTAATATGAACTGAACTTCAAAGTGTAACTCAAGAATGCCATAAACATTTTACTTGTTGAAATTGTATTTCACCAAATTATCTACTACTCACGAACAGTACACTAGAATTTTATGTAACATATACATGTCATAGAATATTGACGCTTGTTTTTAAACCAGAAGACACATCATATCATTGTATATTTTAATATTATCACTCGCAACATGTGGCATTCTTCATTAGATTTAGTAGTGTTTTAAAATTATATTTTAAGTTAACTTTAGATCTTATGACCAGCTAAGGATGACCTCTGTACTGCTTAGTAACAAGATATAATAAAGTATTGATTAGGTGGACGGTACCCATTCTTTGTGATTGTAGAAGGTCGGATAGTTCAGTTAAACTTGGAAAGGAGAGACATTTCCTAATTGTTGAGACAGAAATACTGCAACATTTCAATTGCCCAGCAACAAGGGCAAGAAAACTGCGAAAGGACCTTAAATGGGAAAGCTCGTTGAAAAATTTGTGTGAAAACCCAACTAAACACAATTGTGAATAATAGAAATTAAATTTAAAGAGAGTGGGAGGAAAACAGGAAATGAGGAGTGAAAAGAAAGCAGGAGTCAATTTTTGCAGAAGTGAACATTGTGGTATATGAATGGTTCAAGTAAAGAAACTGAGGTTGAGTGGGGAATGTTACAAATAAAAGCGTGATAAATCGCAAATAATCTGAAAGTTTAGATTCTTAAACAGAAGAAGAATTTGTGTGTCATGCTCAATCGCAAGTACAAGGATAACACAATGGGACCATTTAGCAGACTTAATTCCCATTTCAAAAATATCATATTAACGAAAAATGAACAGATACAGCTGAATGAAGCCATAATGTTTGTAAAATCACTTCTAATATCTCTCAGGCAAATATTTAGTTAGAAAAGATTTATGTTTAAGGTGGATGTTCTTTGTCGTTAAGATGTTAAATTAATTTTTACAACCTTGTTTCAGCAGACACCTGTCATAATGGAATAGATGGTGTCCGCAGAAGAGGGCTTTGACTGTATATTATTTAGGCCTACTGACAGAGATAAAATGTTCATATGTTTTCAAGATGAAGAAATGTAACAATTTTACCATGGGTGAGTGAGTCGTCAAAAGACTCGGGCAAATGAACAGGAAGTTTTGTTCCAAACAACAGGTAAATTCCAAGAACCTCAACCGAAGATAACACCGTATTGTATAAATAATATCTTCTCTTTTAGAGGCTGGGAATTGAGGATAGAAGAAGGATTAATTTTGGAGTGTATCATTACCAGTACTGTTGTTCCCATGGGTAACAATACCAAAATGAGAGATTCAATAATTCAGATTAATACTTTATTTCTTAAGCCTTTCCAGCAAAATTTAATTAACAATATATCATGTTGGTTGGTTGGTTGGTTGGCCGAACCAGTAGAGTTCCTATCTTCCATTATCACTTCTCTGCTTGGGATCAGAAATCCATATCGTAACAGAGCAGTGGTGGGACATATGTACATTACTTTTTAATCCAACCTATCCCAATCCTGTTTACATCCCACATCTGTTCTCTATCGATATTTTGCTCGAGTTATTAGATGGTGGTAGTGGGCTAAACATTATTATGGTGCCTCAGAGATATCGCATAAATTCTAACATGGATCTCTACATCATGATTGAAGAGGCAGATATTTAAAAATGGTGAGATAGAGGGGCGTTGAGGATGACATGTTCTGGTGATTAGTTATCTATACAAAGAAAGATATTTCATGGTTTCTGACAAAGAACACAGAATCTCATAATTTTGACAAAAATGAGTTATTTGTACTGTCTTTGCACGCCACATTACTGTCCATTGTAGTACCTACCTAACGCATCATAAAAGTTGTCATGATGAGCTCTGTTCCGCTCATTCATGAGTAAAAAACTGAATATTGAGCCATGAATTTTACAAACTTTTGTGTTTACGTGGTGCAGTTACGAGAAGGAAAGTATTCAGGATAGAATTATATGCAACTTACATTTGTGACATATGCAAACAACTCACGTATATAACCTCAACAATTGAAAATACTAGTCTTTTCCTCATTTTAATTGTTTTAAATGAGCATCCTAAGAGGAAACGTTCCGGAGTTTGGTGCGAAAATTACACAAATGCTTCAAGATACTTCGGGGGAAAGTGGTGGTAATGAGTCGAATGCTGATGAAGAAGACAATATAGAAATAGACAATGTCGTACCAACTGTTACTAATGACAAGTGTGTAGAGCTGTCAGATGAAGAGAGCAATATGAAATTCACCGAAGAATCAGAAACCAGTGAAGATGAGTGTAAAGAATCCTTTCTGGGAAATCTGAATATTATTATACCACCTAAAAAAATTCCTCAACCTGTGAGAAAAGTCTTATATCATACTCCTAGCAGGTGGTGGTGGTGATTATTGTTTTAAGAGGAAGTACAACTAGGCAACCATTCTCTATATAACACTAATCAAAGAGAAAAAATGGAAGGGATCCAACACTTCGAAAAATTAAGGTAGTTGCCAAAGAAAGACAAGGGCCATGAAGGGCATGAAAATGAAAGATTCCCTAGCCCTCGGAAACCTAATAGCGTCGGGGTCGGAAAAGAACAAGAGTTGACCAAGGGAGATCGGATAGGATAGATGAAAGTGAGGAGCCTGGCACAAGTAAGAGGAAGCAATGCCAGGACTCGGCTAAGGGCCCCGTGGCCGCCAACCGATGCTCCAAAGTTCACAGTCCCTGGGGCCCCTTTTAGTCACCTCTTACGACAGGCAGGGGATACCTTGGGTGTTATTCTATAGCCCCCACTCCTAGCAAAAACATAATCTATTCTGTACAGTCTCCACTAGGTGAGGCCATACAAGCATGTGATACACAAATATGGTAGAAATTCAGTATGTGCAGCATAAGTTTTATAGCATTATAAGGGATTTGAAATGTTAGAAATCTTATGTGGAATACCTTGTAGAGGAGAGGTGTGTTCACTGCAATAGCCAGGGACCCATCCACCGTCTCCCACAAATACATTTACTTTTATAACCTAATATAATTTATCACACGCCATGCTTCATTGTTCAAGCGCACTGTAGTATTTCCATTGGCTGAGATACAATCGGATATGACATCATTCCCAGCAATGAAGTGAAATGCATTCCTTTACCAGCCCGCGCACAATAAAAACACAACTAAATGCAATCTGTAACGAAATGAAACAAAGTACAGTACAGATCAATAACTTTGTCACTAGCCGGCACGATAAATCACTTCAGCTTTTTGAATGCGCTGCTCTCACCATACGGAATGCTAGAGGCCTAAAGCTACTTCGCAGTCCTAACCTGAGGGCTCATGCCCCCAGACCCCCTTTGCTTGGTCACAGTCCAAACCAATCTACTAGTTCGTAAGTTGAAAACAAAGGAAAGTAGGAACTTCATGTTTTGTTTTGATCAAGAAAAAACCTCTTGTTTCCTTCAAACCTAACTTCAAGGCTAAGAGAGTCCACCACCCATGATCCTACTCCAACAAGCCAGACATAACTGAGGATTGCAATGCCACAAAAGCAGGGTATAAGAAATTGTCAGGGGCCGATGCGTCATAACCACAGTGGCCTCTTTGCGTGTTCTATGGCATGCTGAATATAGGCTGTCTGAATGCTTGAGTTATACATGAAAGCCAGTGTCATGGTGAAGCACTTACAAGACCGTTGATGGAGAAAAGACTCAAAATCTCAAGCTTGCAGTCTGATCTCCAGATGATGATTCAAGGATAGGAGTTAAAAGTGGACCCTCTTAAGTGGAAGCTGAAACCAGTAGTACGAAGAGGACAATTTGCCACGTGTCTTTTAAAAGAGACGAATGATAATGTCACATTGCAGTCAGTGTTCGCAGACATACTGCAAATCAGTATGCAACACTTAACGTATGTGTGATATTTTTGTGGATCTTGACAAGCACAAGTAGGACCCAGCAGCATGAAGAGGGCTAACACACTACTATGAAGAGGTGAAAGAAGTTACTGTCAGAAGGTGGCCAATTGCAAATAATATGATGACAGTCAGTGGATTGACAAAAGAGTTGCTGTGTGTGATTTTTAAAAATACTGTATAGGCCTAGTGATGTGTATGCTGCAAAATAATAAATGGAAAGTGCAGTCGTACATAATACGAGGTTATGTGTTTAGGTTTCATGTTCTAGGGTTAAGAAGAGAAGTGGAAAATAACAAACTCAGAAAGTGGCAGTTAACCTCAACATCTTCTAAAGTTCATATAGCAATAACCATCACTGCTTAAGAATATAGCCCTCATGCATACAGTTCTGTTTACATATACAGTACCTCTTAAGTGCAAAATGGGGCCGATGACCTAGATGTTAGCATCATCATCATCAAGTGCAAAATGAAAATCTCAGAAGAAAAAAATATATTTTTACACTAATCAGTATGATTTTTCATTACCTACAAGGCAGGTGATGGTATAGTAAGGCCTAGTCCCTGTTGTTTGAAGATGATTATAACAAACACACTCCCATTTTTCAGCAAGGAAACACAGTTACATTTTCACTACCCCTGGGAGATTTGGGAGTATCCAATGTGCTTTGCTCTTCTTGATTCCCCTCCTCCAGAGAAATTACTTCTTCAGTCCAGATAGTGGAATCATGGGAATGAGATTCATTTAGGCCTTCTTCTTGTTTCTGAATATGGCCGCCTATGGACCGCATTGAACTTAAGGCTTTCTTCTTCTTCTCCTCCTCCTCCTCCTCCTCCTCCTCCTCCCAGAACCTCTTCATTCTTTCACTTCTGATCTTCCTTTCTTTCTCAGATATGACCAGTTTGGGTCTACATTTTGGTCGTTTCTCCTGGAATGTTTTGATGCTGTTCACTCGACTTCTAAATTCTTTTCTGTTGTGAACCATATCCACTGTAAGTCCACATTCTATTGCATCTCTTTTTACCTCTTCCACCCACTTCGTCAAAGCTTTTAGTCCAGTGATGTACTTGAATATTTTCTTAGTTAGCCGTTTCTCATCCATTCTTTCTAGATGTCCATAGAATTTTAGCCTTCGCTTTCGCATGGTGACAGTGATTTTTTCGGTGTATGTATAGAGGTCATCATTTTTCCTATTCCTCCACTCTCCATCAGCATTTTTCTGTGGTCCTAAAATTTTCCTTAAGATTCTCCTCTCCTTTTTTTTCGAGATCTTGAAGCTCACCCTTTTTATTCATTGTCAGGCTCTCTGAAGCGTAGAGACCCTCTGGCTTTACCACTGAGCTGTAGTGTCTAAGTTTCGCCTTGTAAGATATTCCTCTTTTGTTGTATCTGTTCTGGGTTAACCTGTAAGCCAATTCTAGTTTTCTAATTCTTGCCCTAATTGCCTCTTTATCCAATCCATTAGGTACTATCCATTCCCCTAGATGTTTAAATTTCTCAGTTCTTTTTACAGTCCAATGCTTCACTTCTAAGTGTCTCTCCCCTTGATGTCCATATTCCATGTATTCCATCTTCTCATATGAGACTTTGAGATCCGTTCTCTCAGCTATCTCATGTAGAGTATTCAGCATAATTTTGGGCATTTTCTTGGTTGTGAGCCAAGAGTGCAAGATCATCCGTGAAAGCCAAACATTTAATTTCTAAGTTCTGTCCTTTCCTCCCTAAATGTATTCCCTTTATTCCTTTCACTTCCAAGGCTTTTTCCCATGTTCTAATGATTTTTTCTAGAACAATGTTAAAGAGAATTAGTGATAGGCAGTCCCCTTGTCTGATTTCCGTTTTTATTTCGAATGGTTCAGAAATTTCACCGAAGAATTTGACTTTTGAAAAAGTTTCCGTCAGGGTTTGTTTTATTAACATTCTTGTTTCCCTGTCAATTCTGAATTCCTCTAGGACGTTAGTCTGCCTGTCAATTGAATCATATGCTTTCTTAAAATCAACAAATATTACCACGGTGTTCTGGCTTCTCAGATGTTATTGGGAGTAAAGAGATGCCTCTATAGTTATTGATGTTCGTCCGGAGACCTTTCTTGTGAAGTGGGTGTATAAGAGCACACTTCCAATCACTGGGGATCTTTTCATCTCTCCAGATTTCTCCTATGACGGCGTGGATTGCTTTTGCTGGAGTTTCTGCAATAATTCCATCTTCACCTGGTGCTTTGTTGTTTTTAAGCTCATTTATTATTTCTTTGATCTCTTCTAGACTCGGTGGCTTGGAATCTTGGTTATCCTGAGATAGATTTTTCGTATCCAATCTTTTCACAGGTTCTGCACAATTCAATAACATTTTGAAGTAATCTGCGAGAAATTGACAATTTTCTTTGTTGTTCGTTACTACACTACCATCCTCCCGCTTGAAACACAAACTTGATGGCTGGTATCCCTGTAGTTCCTCTCTGAAGGTTTTGTAAAATGCTCGAGTGTTGTTCTTTCGAAAATCATCTTCTATCTTATCCATTCTACTTCTGTCATAATTTCTTTTCTCTGATCGTATGATCTTAGCTGTTTTCTTCCTCTCTTCCCTGAAAGTTTCCCATCTCTCCTCGGTTTTGTTGGAATGCCACCTCTTCCATGCTTGTAGTCTTCTGTCTAAAGCTTCATCGCTACTACGCCTAGAATAAAATAAAATAAGGTTATATTATGTTGAATTGCATTGCAATCTAAACTTATTGGTAGGAATGTTGGAAATAGGCAAGCATGGGAGGAATATATTAATAATATATTAAATATACTGATAGAACCATCTATATAAGACCAATAAAACTTACCATTGTATTCCGCATTGCGCTTCTCTTCATATTCACATAGAATTGCTTCAGCTGTTTTGTACAGTGCTTTGTATCTCTAATCATCATCATTTCCCTTTATCCAGCTGTAGCCGGGTAGGGGCAAATATGGTTCCTCTCCACTTTCTTCGATCTTTCCACCACTCCTCCTCCAACACTGTGTCCCAGTCCAGGTTTCTTTCTATAATACTGTGTTGGATTTTATCCTTCCATCTCAATCGTGGTCGTTCACGGCCTCTCCTTCCTTGCATTTGCATTTCCATCACCTTTTTTGGCATTTTTTCATCACTCATTTGCTTTATGTGCCCAAACCATCTTAGTCGGCTCTTCTCTATTCTATCATTCATTTTTTCCACTCCAATTTCTTCCCGGATTTTCTCATTCCTTATTTTGTCTCTTCTACTCTTCTGTATCATACTCCCTTGCATCCGGGAGATAGTAGGTTCGAATCCCACTATCGGCAGCCCTGAAAATGGTTTTCCATGGTTTCTCATTTTCACACCAGGCAAATGCTGGGGCTGTACCTTAATTTTTTTTTTTTTGCTAGGGGCTTTACGTCGCACTGACACAGATAGGTCTTATGGCGACGATGGGATAGGAAAGGCCTAGGAGTTGGAAGGAAGCGGCCGTGGCCTTAATTAAGGTACAGCCCCAGCATTTGCCTGGTGTGAAAATGGGAAACCACGGAAAACCATTTTCAGGGCTGCCGATAGTGGGATTCGAACCTACTATCTCCCGGATGCAAGCTCACAGCCGCGCGCCTCTACGCGCACGGCCAACTCGCCCGGTGTGTACCTTAATTAAGGCCACGGCCGCTTCCTTCCAACTCCTAGGCCTTTCCTATCCCATCGTCGCCATAAGATCTATCTGTGTCGGTGCGACGTAAAGCCCATAGCAAAAAAAAAAAAAAAAAAAAAAAAAAAAAAAAAAAAAGTATCATACTCCTTAAGGGGGGACGTGCATGAAATACATGTTCAAATGTAATCATTCACCAAATCAACAATTTGTAAGGTACATAACTGAAATTTAGTACAGAGGTTAAGAATGGTTAAATGCATCTCTTCACTATTTTTCATAACTTAAGCAAAATTAAATTGAAGCGTTTTGCAATTTATAAATTTTATGACCCATGATCAACAAAGATACCATTTTCTCATACACTTTTCAACAAATTGCCAGGAAAATTGTACAGTGTAACCTCAATATGTATAGAAACAACTCCACAGAAGCTTTTTTAAATACAATGATATTTAATTACTTTTATGTTTAATTATTTTGTAAACAGAAAAACATCCATAAAAATCTATATTATTTCTTGCATATCTCGGCGTACAGGAATGATATTAAAATTTGGCCCTGTGTATACGTTTATTATACACACAGCAATGGGGATGGCAAAAATTATGGCTCTATCTTTTCCAGTTTCTGAGAAAGGTGTACTTTAATAACAGAAATGGTGATTCTGAGAAAATGCACTTTAAAGTTGAACTTACTTTTTCCTTGCAATTCTGTTTATTAAAAGGCTCCAGAGCTGTACTGAGTGTCCTCATTTCCTTCAAGACTTCTCTTTTGGTTTCTTGTTTTCTGCCTTCTTTGCTTTACCAGGTCTTCAACTGACTTTTCAGCTGCAGAGAGGAGCTGTAAATATATTTTTCTCAAGATGTCTTGAGTGAAAATTTCTACCTTAAAGCCCATCCTTTTTAATACCTACATCCTCACTAATTTCCTGCCATTAAATACAAGAACTGTACCATACGTTGCAATTCTGACAACTGTAGCAGATGAAAGTGTGGTTTTAGGGCATCGTTTCCTTACGAGTCAATTTAGAGATTAATTTGGATTTGGGTTTTTGCCAAAAACACACTTTTTGAGAAGTTGAGGATCGGCCAGAAACCTGTAAGTGGGCTTGACAACATGTAGGATACATTTTACAAGCCTCTGCTTGTGGATGTAGAGGACAGCAGCTAATGTGGCACAGTTTACAAATGGGTTGTTCATTTGTTTACACCATGTGAAAATATGCATCCCATACAGTTCTTACTTCGGACATAACTTCATTCCTGGTTTGTTTCTCGTGCCTTGCGTTCACCAACTTCTGCAAAATCAGTTTATAAAGTCTTCTATACACTCTTTGTGACCATAGCATTATTGAATGATGAAAGAATCGAACACTTGCGTAAATCTCCGTCAGTAGTAGAAGGCAAAACAAGAATGTATTGCTTCTTCATAAACAAAGCAGCTGGTTTGGTATTGTTTCTAAGATGCGGCATGCGGAACAGTCATAGATGAAGTATAAAACCAAAGAGTATGTATCACAGCCTTCTAGATGTATCCCGTGCAAGTTTGCTGGAACAAAATCCATGGAATCGTTCTTTGCCGAGCTAGTATTGAAGTAAAGGTCGCGTCACACATTTAATTATTATTTTTCAGGCAGTTCAGATGCGATTTCAGCCTTGAAACTTTGGGAATATATTGTCGATGAGTTCTACTATAAAATAAAAGATAAATTGAAAATTGACATTTTGGGCCCATTTTGTAAGTTGTTATGGGTACGTAATACATCTTGTACATAGTTTCCTTTGCTTCCATTGGCACATCTTTGTCCCATAACATGTTTATTACACTATGATAGAAACAACTTTCAGCTTGAATCCTCTTATTAATCTCAGCATCCAGTCGAGCATTCTCCATAAATTCACTCCCCAGGTATTTGAACATTTCCACTACTTCCAGGGGCTTGTCTGAAAGTCTAATCTGACCTTTCCCTTCTTTCTCCCCTGTAGCCATAACAAGGGTATTTTCAATCCACATTCTTCGATCTTCCCATTCACCACATTCAGCTGTTCTTGAACCTTCCTGTCGTCTTCTCCCCAAATCACAAGAAAAATACAAAAATTGAAAGAAGATGTTGCAGCCACTGTTAGAACATTGTCTACAGTCCCAGAGAAAGTGATGTGTTACATTGTCTGAAATTCTTCCGTGCGGTTACTGCTTGGTTTCACTGTGTTCAGAATGGGTCTACGTTACCTAAGAGTAATGCCAATATATGAGGAACACCATGGTTCTGCTTTCCAGTGGTGAATACTATTATGAGGGCTGGTGACCTGGATTTTGGACCCCCTTTTAACATGAGCATGCCCTTGCTGGCGAGATGTAGTGTTTACAGTGCACTATGTCTTCTGGTATGGGCTATATCAAATTTGTTACTTTCATTGACCTGTCTCAGTCTCATCCTTGGCTTTGACAATATGAAAGTGACTGAGGTATGAGCGATGCTAGTAATACCATTCCTTATACAGCCAATCCCTGTTATGAATGGTGTGAAAATATCGCTCATAGGGTCGGTTAGTGCTTGCATTTCAGTGGGCTTGGCAGACTGATATGTAATAACTTCTGGCTCGATGAGGAAAGCAACGGGAAACTACCTCACTCCTCATTTCCCTAGTACGCCTCTTCAGTGATGCCTAGGCTATTTATGACAGCGTTGGCGGAGCTGCAGAGGATCAAACCAGCCTTCAGGCTGAATACCCAACATATACATTTAACATGAGCATCATATCTGAACTTAAGGAATTGTGAATTGGATCCATGGTCGTTTTTCATCATCATTTGTTTTAGATTCTAGTCAGTGGATACATTTTGAAGTTTTAATTATCGTGTCATTTTGTTGTACCTCATACTGTTGGGGCCGATGACCTAGCTGGTAGACTCCTTGAAACACCAACAACAAATTGACAGTCAGAGCACACACATGTGAATTTGCCTGATATGTTTCGAAGGGTTTTAGTAATAGGGTCATAAAACAAGAGACTATTACAAAACATTCAAGCAATATCAATCTAAATTTACCCCTCCCACACTTATGTTAAGAAATAAAAATGGAAAAATGGCAGACAATAATCAGGATAATGCTAACATCCTTGCAGAATACTTTAAAGAGTTACTTAATTGTGAGGATCCTGTGGAACATTTAGAATTTGACCCCAACCCAAAAAATAAAACTCCATTACAAAAGATTATACCACCAGTTTACAATGAAGTGAAAACAGCAATTAATGCACTTAAAAATTACAAAGCAGCAGGAGAGAATCAAATAGTAGCAGAAATATGGAAGAATGCTAATGATCAGACTATTCAAAACCTACATAAATACATCATTGATATTTGGAACACGGAGAAGCTTCCCGAGGAATGGAATACAGCGATAATCCACCCGCTGCAGAAGAAAGGTGATCGCTCTGATCCAAATAATTATCGGGGGATATCCTTGCTTGATATTACATACAAGATTTTATCCAAGATTATATACACAAGAATCCAAGAACAACTCGACCAAAAACTTGGAGAATATCAGGGATTATTTCGACCAGGTAGAAGCTGTCCAGATCAAATCATTAGTTTAAAATGGATAATGAAGCACCAAAGAGTTCGAAGTAAGGGTCTAGTCATCATGTTTGTAGATTTTAAAAAAGCATACGACAGTATTCATCGTGAATCATTATTAAAAGAATTTGGCTTACACCAAAAACTTCTTAACCTCATTAGTATGACTTTTAAAAATACGAAGGCAAAAGTTAAATTTAGAGGTGAATTATCAGAATCATTCACTATAAGAACTGGACTTTGACAAGGAGATGGACTTTCACCATTGTTATTTAATTGTGCATTGGACAAGGTTATGCGTGAATGGAACAAGAAATGCCAACCAACTATCAAGATCGGTAGAAATATTAAACTCAACTGCCTTGCTTTTATGGACGATTTAACATTACTTGCAAATACAATAGAAGAGGCTAAATTTAAAATTGAACAACTAGAAATTATAGCTAAAAAAATGGGATTACAAATTTCATTTGAGAAAACAGAAATGATGCCAACTTTTAAAGTTGATTTACCAGTTATTCAACTGAAGAGTAATAAAGATTAAAATTGTTCAGAAATTCAAATATCTTGGGGAAATAATAACATGGAACACAAATGAAAAAGAAGCAATAGAGCACAGAAGAACTGAATTTAAACAAGCACAAAGCAACCTATAAAAAAAAAAAATCTCTTTCGATAAACGCTAAGCTGAAACACTATAATTCCATAGTTAAACCAGAGGCAACATGTGCTAGTGAAACTTTATTCATATTAAATGTAAAATCTACAACAGACAAATTACAGAAAACTGAGAGAAGAATTCTTAGAACAATTATTAATAAAAAACACCAAGTTGATGGACAGTGGAGATTGTTGCCTAACAACATTGTCTATCGTGAATGTGAATCAATAATATCTACAATGCGTAAAAGAAGAATTTCCTTTTTCTGTCACATATCAAGATTACCAGACACCAGGATATTGAAACAACTATTCGATTACTTTTTGAAGAATAAAATCAATAATAATTGGTTCAAAGAAGTTCAGGATGATTTGGAAGAATTGGGTATAACTCGGCAACAAATCAAAGACAGAAAAGAGAAGAGGATTTTGAAGAACAAAAGCATAAGTCTCAAACTAAAAACAGTTGAACGGAAACAATATACTATATTAGACACAGAAAGGGCTTCCAGGTCGGAGAGGATGAGAAAGTTCTGGGAGAAGAAAAAGAAGAAATTAACTCAAATGTATTGATTTCAGAGCTCCAATGTGGACGTAAAATATGTAAATAAATAATAGGGTCATATAATTCCACCACCGTGCACAAAGTTGAAATATTCTTTACGGCGCAAAGTATTAGTTTCCATTTCATTTCTCATTTATATATAAAATAAGAGTTTTGTCTGTGCATTGCTCAGAATTAAAAAAGAATGGTATTTCTTTATCGGCCGTGTGCATAGTAACAAGGAAATGCACTGTATCTATGTATGCGCATCACGAGAAATTGGCTGAAGGGAATTTAGTGAAAATTGGGGAATAAGTCGCTACAATCTAGGACATAAATCATTTTAGTCACGCTGAGGGAAATGGTAGTTTAGGGGAAGTCTTAAAATTTCATTCTCAAATATTTTTGTGTTATTAGTGGTTCTATCAATAAATACTACATAACTAAAGTTACATAGAATTAAATTTTCATTAATTTGTGTCATATACATTTTTACCGTACCGGCCATGGTAACAGAGATATTCATGAATTTGGATTTTTGTTGGAAAGTCACCAAGCCATAAAATAATGGGTTTAACAGAATTTAATGAAAAACACTATGTAAAGTCGGGGAATAAGAAACTACAGTCTACGCTATAAATAATTTTATCCACCTTGGTTGAAATGGTAGTTTAGGGGAAGGTACTTAAAATTTAAATTTTTAATTACCTATATTTATTGGTCCTATCAAAAAGTACTACATAAAACGTAAGTCATAGAGAATACAATTTCCAATCATTTATGTCTTATTCTGTTTTACCGTACTGACTATGATAAGGTTGGTGGTGGTGATTATTGTTTTAAGGCAACCATCCTCTATATAACATTAATCAAAGAGGGAAAATGCAAGGGGTCCAACACTTGGAAAGAAAGGAGGACTCACTTTACACGGAGTCGGAAGAACATGAAAGCCTACAATATGGAAAGCTCATAAAATAACATGACATAGAGCATTGTTGATTGTGATGTGCTGCCACTCATCTCCGATAGATAGGCTGCCTGACTATTGGCGGGAAATTGGTTCGTACTGGTATGTCATAGTATTTTTTTTTTTTTGTTATTTGCTTTACGTCGCACCGACACAGATAGGTCTTATGGTGACGATGGGACAGGGAAGGGCTAGGAGTGGGAAGGAAGCGGCCGTGGCCTTAATTAAGGTACAGCCCCAGCATTTGCCTGGTGTGAAAATGGGAAACCACGGAAAACCATCTTGAGGGCTGCCGACAGTGGGGTTCGAACCCACGATCTCCCGAATACTGGATACTGGCCGCAATTAAGCGACTGCAGCTATCGAGCTCGGTACGTCATAGTATTCCAGCTATTGGATCCCTACTCTGAGGCGCTGATTGGAATGAGGAGTGTTCACGGTTATCTGTGGCTTGGAAATTCAAGCTCTGGAACTTTGGACTGTTAGGTCGGCAGTGTAGTACTGTTGGTTAAAAGTGAGAAAATGTGTGGTTTTTCATTTTATCGAGCATCTCATTTAGAGATGGGGAATCTGATTCTTTTAGAAGAACCGATTCATTTGAACTGATTCACTAAAATGATTCGTTCATTTGATTCGTTCATTCCAATACCACATGACGGAGAGCTGAAAGCGAAACCATGGACTCAGGTGAACCATTCCGTTATGTTCTTTATAACTGCTACTGCTTTACATGTTTACAGGTTACAAGAAGTGAAATGTTCAAGTTATAATAATAATAATTGATAGCATTTTAACAAGAGTATTATCCCTTTTTAGAGGTTACAGTCGAAAAATACTACACAACTGTCTGACTAATCCTTTCCAAACTTAAGTAGCTACCATTCGAAACTATACGGGAATCGAATTTGAAATTTATAGTAGATATGAACATTTTTGTGGCCATGTTTCACACATTAGTTCAGAGAACAAGAACGTGAACGGGAACCTTGAGGTAAACTTAACCTAACATTTCGCAACGAGCTGGAAGTTGAGTGTATATTAAAGTTCCGAGAAGTGTGTGACTTGAAAATACGTGATAATTTCTTATTAAAAAATTTTTTTTTTCTTGTAAGGTTAGGTTATTAAAAAAAAAATTTTCCTGTAAGGTTAGGTTATCATTAAAAAAAATTTTCCTTTTTTTTTTTTTCCCTGTAAGGTTAGGTTTGCCGGGCTGAGTGGCTCAGGCGGTCGCTGGCCTTCTAACCCCAACTTGGCAGGTTCGATCTTGGCTCAGTCCGGTGGTATTTGAAGGTGCTCAAATACGACAGCCCCGTGTCGGTAGATTTACTGGCACGTTAAAGAACTCCTGCGGGACTAAATTCTGGCACCTCGGCGTCTCCGAAGACCTTAAAAAGTAGTTAGTGGGACGTAAAACAAACAACATTATTATTATTATTAAGGTTAGGTTAGGAGTATTTGACTTGTGGACCGGACTTTTAGTTCAGGTTAAATAAAAAATAACAGAGTCGTTCTTCACAAGTAGTCATTGATTCAAAAATGGTGGATACCCGATTTGGCGATATGAATCAGAACGGACGAGGAACGAGTTGCGGCTGCCATCTCTCGATTCAGATTTCGATTCACAAATGAGTGGATTCATTTCGTTCACTGAATCATGATTCAATCGTTCAATGCAATGATTCGTTCATTTTGAATCACTCGTTCAGAATCTCCCCATCTCTATCTCATACGATAGCATTGCTACTGACGTCATTGTAATGTTGACTTCAGTTCTACAAACCACAAAGACAGTCTTTGTGAGGATGTAAAAAAGGCCGGTGGAGAGTGAGTGTCTGCCATTATAATGAAAAATGCCCAACTCGATTTTGACTGGCAGTAGGCACTGTATACAGTGTATGTACGGTACCATACAGTTTCTAATTGCTGGATACAGCTAAGTTGAGGCGCTGTGCTCATCAATGGACATATAAAGCTGGCATATGCCGGTATTAATGGTTTTCAGCAGCCAACCAGTTCGAATACTTTTGCCTCAGTGACACGTCCAAAGGTTGCAAGATTGATATTTGACCATTCAGAATCACAGCAAGATCGGTTTTATTAGCTCCGAGCTCTTGTTTGACCTGTAAACCTGTCTAGTACGAGTAAGGCCTGATTTCGGAGGAGCGTACCAGGTCTTCACTGCCACACTGAACATATCGAGTTGCACATCATTTTCTTGCCTATCCAATGTTTTACGTTGGTTGGTCCATGGATACCAGTCGGGACTGTGATGTTCATTTGGTAATGCCTTTTGTTTAAATATAATGTGTGGAGGTAGTTTACAGCCCTCAGCAGTAATGGTTATCATTGTACAACGTAATTTTTTGTTGCTGGTAGTTTTAATTAGAACACTTGCTTTTCCTTCTTTGAAACAGTAGTGTTCCTTGGCATGTCAAAAAAACCCAGAGTTTTCGTCAGCATTGCCGATCTGCAAGAAAATGTAAGTTTTGCTGCCTTAACCTAATCACATGCTTGTGCAACTTTGTAACTTCATCAGTGCAGTCTTTAGGTAGTTTTTGGCACAGAGATGTTTTCTGACGCAATGACAGGTTATTACGCCGCTAAAGTGAGTCGCCCAACCACAGCTTGCCTTGAATAAGTTTCCCGGAATATCGTGGGAACACGTCATTTCCCATGCTTTTAATCCTATCATTTTACGGAAACGCTGTAACTGTTCATCTGCATCTGTCTTACCCATTTCCATTAAAGCTTCTTCAGTACCTGGGAACTTGCCGTGTTTTGGACCATGAAAAGGATGCCTGGATGAACTAATTCCACTCGCTTGTTTCTCGTGCCTGCTTCTCTGTTACAGTTTTCATTTGCAAATTTCACCAATTTTAGCTTGCATGAAGCTCGATGGACTTTGCGCAGCAGTGGCTTGTTACTGCAAGCCCACGTATCTTAATCGGGGAAATAGAGATGGTGGCTGATTGAGGTGTGAATGTTTTCTCATTGCAGATGTAAGCACTGGGAGTATCCAGAAGACTTGCCACGAACAAGTGTGATAATCGTGTTTCACAACGAGGGCTGGAGCACGTTGATGAGAACGGTGCACAGTGTGATCAACAGAACACCACCTCAGTTCCTGGAAGAAGTCCTCCTTGTTGACGACTTTAGTAGCAAAGGTAGGCTACAAACCTTGTGTACCTCTCCCCGTTCCTACATTTAACTTTGCCATAAGGCCGAGGTTAGGGTTATTGCTGGGTACTTTGGAGCAGTTAGCTTGTGATAGTCCTATTTTAAAGTTACATTAACCCATTCCCATGGAATGACTAAAATTTCTGTCGTGCTTCTTCGGTTCACATTTATATAGTGACAGAAATATCTGTCATGCTGGGGAAGTTCTTCTTCATGGTTGCCGTAGATACATATTGTCTTTCAATAATATGCACAATTATTATTATTGAAAACGCACTCATGTCGTGCAGAATACCATTACATTACATTTACGTTACTTTTCTTTGCTATAAGCTACGATGGATTTCTGTCTATTCCTGCATTTTATAATATGGTATCTATCACAGAATTCCAAGCACAACTCACACACACATTCGTCATTTGGTTCATGAAATAATTTGTTGCAGCACACTTTGTGGTGAAAACCATGGATTGCCAGTCTCGTCTTTGCGTGTCGCATATCAGGATTATCTTCCATCCAGTTCGTGTCTTGCATATCAGATGTTGCATAGAAGTCCTCCGGTATGTTGTTTTTCTTCACATGCAGATCTTGTATAAGCTGTTGGAAGCTGGTACTAGCTGGAAGTATGAGTTCGCATCTCAGATCCTCTATTAAGAAGGTCTCTCTGGTAAGCTCATACACTAGCCTCGATCTTGCATTCTACAGGACTCCTAAAATTCTCTTCAGGCATCTAGCCTTTACTCGCTCCAATTCTTCCAGCTGTTTGTATGTGAGGTATTCTCCCACTAATTCTAGGCCATACGTCAGAACAGGTAGTATCTATAACCTAAACAGGTCCATAGCTGGGTTGATCAATAGTTGTGTGATGTTTCTGATTTCATTCATAGCTCTAGTGGCCGCCACTGCTCTAGACCTCACATGTAATATGAAACTCTTTCCCGTTGTTTGGATTGTTATACCTAGATATTTAAAATTATTAGCCCTTTTGAGTAGTTTGCCATTGCATTTGATGTTCTCTGCTTCAGTGAGTCTTCCTCCTTTCCTAAACACTACCAATTCAGTCTTCTCTTGGTTTATCTGGATGTCATTTCTCTCCGCCCATTCACATAGTGTGTTTAGCGATACTTGCACTTTATCTATATCTGTTGCTGCGATGGCCATGTCATCAGCATATATGTATGTGCTTGTTCCTGCCATTCCTTTGGTGACATCGTTCGTGAGAACATTAAATAGGATAGGGCTGAGTGGATCGCCTTGAGGGACACCATTCGTCTGTGACAGCCAGATATGCCTATTCCATCACCTATCTGTACGTTTTTTTTGCCAGTATATTCAATATCAGGGTCGTTTTGCTCGTTCTCCCAATTAGTCCCTCCAGTTTATCTATTAATACCTTTCCGTTGACCATATCAAAGACTTTTGAGTAGTCAACAAAAACCACATATAGTTTTCCTTTTGGTCTTTCTATAGTCTGTTTTATTTGTTCCAACAGGTTTTCTACTGCCAGAGTCGTGGACCTTCCCTTTCTAAAACCAAACTGTTCCTCTGGTAGAAGGGGTTCTAGCTTCTCTGCCAGCCTTTTGGCGAGGATTCCTGTTAGGAGTTTCGGTGATGTAGATTCCAGCGCTATTCCTCTATACGCGTTTGGGTTCTCGTGTCTCCTTTTCCATTGTATAATAGTTTGATTGTTGACTTTCTGCATTCGTCTGGTATACTTCCTAATTCTAAACATTTATTTAGAAGGGAGGTCCATATCGGTAGGTATTCTTGTGCTGTCTGCTTTAAGTGTTCACTTCTTATTCCATCTACTCCTGGTACTCTGTTATTTTTCCTTTTTTCGTATTGCTCTAGCAGTTTCATCCATGGTGAAGATCTCATCAGCTTGTGGAGTCATAAATGTCTTATTAATCATGGGTCTTGTTTCTTTTGAGCAAATTACTATTCTTATATGATCTATCCATGTTTCCATAGGTATGTTGGGCTGTATTTCTGCCTTTTCAGTCTCAGAGCTCGGTAAGGGTCTTCTTCTGCCTCCTCTACCATTTTCTTATGTTCTTCTTCCAGGTGTTGCTTTTTCTTCTTTCTTCTTCTTGCGTTCCGGCCTTCTAAGGACCACGTTACAATTTCAATTGTTCCTCCTTAGTTCTTTCCTTTTCTTCCAGTATTCTTTCATTGTTTCACTGTGTTTCTTTTTCCTGTCTTCAGTCCACTTTGTGCCTGTTTTCTTTTCCTTCCTCCCTTGGAATCCTTCCATTTGTAAGACTTTCTTCCTAAAAATCTTTCTTTCCAATAATTCTTCTTCTCGTATGTTGTTCCTTTCCAGGTCTTTCTTGACTTCTTGAATCCAGGTGGTAGTTGATTTCTTTTCCTAAAGGTACTTGAAGATTCGTTTAGTTAGTCTATTGTCATCCATTCTGTAAATGTGTCCAAGAAATAGCAATCTCCTTTTTCTTATTGTTTCTGATATGTTTTCTACGTTCTGGTAAATTTCATTGTTACTTCTTAATTTCCAAAACTCTGCAATTCTTGGAGGACCTAATATTTTCCTTATAATTCTTCTTTCTAATATTTCTAATTTATCAAGCTTGTAGTTCAGTGCTAGACATTCGCTGGCATAAAGGCATTCTGGTTTCACTACTGTGTTGTAGTGCTTTATTTTAAGTTTCCTTGATAAGCACTTTTTGTTGTAAGTATTCTTAGTTATACCGTATGCTCTTTCCATCTTTTGTATCCTCTCCTCTATAGCAGATTTTTCTAAACCATTTTCTTGAATTGTCTCACCCAAATATTTGAATTTCTTTACCTTTTCTATTCGACCAATATCCGTTGCTAAAAACTTTGGGGCACTTTTTATATTCGTCAAAAATTTTGTTTTCTCGGCAGAGATTCTCAAGCCTGTCATGTTGGCTGTCTTTTCAAGGAGATTGACTTGCATTGCTGCATCTGTAAGGCTTTCTGAAAGTATGGCAAAGTCATCTGCAAATGCTAGGCAATTTATTGCAACACCTTTGCTCTTCTTCCCCAGCATGAGTGGCAATATTTTATATTCTTTCAGTTTTTCATTCCAAATTCTTACAATTTTCTCCATGACACAATTGAAAAGGAGTGGAGATAGACCATCGCCCTGCCTGACACCTGTATTTATTTTGAAAGGTCGAGATACTTCACCCATAAATTTTACTTTCGAGATAGTGTCTGTAAGTGTTTCACGAATTAGGTTTGCCAATTTAGTTTTAACTCCAAATTCACGGATTACTTTATCTAGGGTTTCCCTATCAACAGAGTCAAAGGCTTTCTTAAAGTCAATAAATGTTACAACTATGTCTTTGGAGTTTATTAATCTGTGTCGAATTATAGATTTCAGGTTGAAAATCTGTTCAGAGCAAGATCTTCCTTCTCTAAATCCACCTTGATATTCACCCAATTGACTGTCCAGTGTCGATTTTACTCTATTTAGTAGTATTGTTGAGAATATCTTGTAAGCAACTGGCAAGAGAGATATACCTCTGTAGTTGTTGACATCCTGCTTGTTACCCTTCTTGTGTAATGGGTGTATTAGAGCCACTTTCCAATCCTCTGGGATCTTTTCTGTTTCCCAAATTTCTTCAAAGATTATTTGTAGATCTTCTATAATTTTTGGTTCAGCCCATTTTAAAAGTTCAGCTGTTATGGAGTCTTCCCCACTAGCTTTGTTATTTTTAAGATTTTTTATTGCTTCCTTTATTTCTTCCGCTGTTGGAGGTGAATCAGCTTCTAGATTTTCCTGAATTTCTGAAAATTCTAATTTATGATTTGGCTCAGGGCAGTTCAGCAGGTGTTCGAAGTGTTTTGCCAGAATCTCACAATTCTCGGCATTGTTAAGGCCAATATTACCATTTGCATCTCTGAAGCAAATGCTCCGGGATTGATAACCTTTCAGGTTATTCTTAAAGGTCTGATAGAAATTTCGGGAGTTATTTTTTAGAAAATTATTCTCAATTTCTACTAGCTGCGATTTTTCAAAAGATCTTTTAACCTGCCTTATTATTCTTGTTGTTTCCTTTCTTATTAGGTCCTTGTATTTCTTTCGTTCTCGTTGGTATTCTTCGCTGGTTGCGCTTGCCATTTGTTCTCTAGTTTTATGTAGTGTTTTCAGTGTCAATTTTCTTTGTTCATAACATTCTCTGTCGAAACATGGCCTCGCTTTCCTGTTTGTATCTTGTGTGGTGGCCCCATTTATTATAGTTGATTTCAGCCATGTAGCGGCCTCATCAGTATTTCCTTCTCTTATTGCTCTTTCAACCTTATCTTTTTCTTTCATTTTCCCTTTAATTTTTTCCATGTTCAAGATCTTGCCAAATGTTATATTTTGTCTTTCTTCTAATTTGCTAGTTCTACCATTTTCTATATTTAATTGTACTGGAGTGTGTTTATGGATGACTGCTTCTTCTTTTTTCACTGTGGTGGCAAGGTGTTTTGTTCTAAAGCCCTTTGTGCTAGCTCCTTTATGCCCTATGTGTGTCCAGTCCTCCTGTCTGTTGTGTATTGTAAAGCCTTCGTTTGTTAGATATTCCATTACCTCTTTGCATTTTCTATCTTGCCTTTTTATTGCGCAATTCAGATCTCCCACAATGATTATCTTATCCGTACTTCTACTGTTATCCAAGGCCATCCCTAGTTTATCTGTTATGTCTGTCGCGGTGTGATCTGGATTAAAGTAGACTGCTACTATGACAAGCAGCCTGTTTTCTTCTCTTAATAGTAGTTTGAAGGGGACCAGTTGTGGTTTGATGATTCATAGTACACCCCCGCTGGTCTTCCTCTTCTCATACGCTGTATCACTGTAATTGTAATGCACAATGTACCATAGAGATGTCCATTGTTGTATACTTCCTTTCTCGCTTGTTCACAGTCTGCTGGATTGTTATTTCATCATCAAATAAGTTACAAAAATTTGTCATGTCACATAAATGAAACACCATGGCCAACTCATACGATGTTAAACGTGATAAAATAGTACTGTACATTTTTTTAGAGGACAGTGACTACAGTGACACTTTCTCTGAGCTAACAATAGTGAATTATCTTCAACAAATGTTAGTGAAAGTTCTTCAGGTGAATTAGAGAGTGATATTAGAGAATGTGCATCAGTTGGTAATGAGCCTAACCTCCATAAGTGCGAGTGGTCAGTGACGGATAATCAAACTAAAAATATTTCCTGCCCTACAAATGGTGAACTGAATGCTTGCTTAAGGCGAAGACTGGGTGACAATCCAGGGAAGGTTAACGTTTTGGGTAAGTTTCTACCTCAAGAATTCTCGAAACTTGTTACAAACGAAACAAACACTTATGCTGCTAAGGTACTTCAGGAAATAGATAATAACCCCAATAAAACCAAAACTTATGATGAAGAAAAGTGGTTTCCTGTTACAAATGACAAACTGAATGCTACATGTCTGTGTATTTTGATGTCCAGACTAAAAAGCCTTCAGTTCAGGAAAACTGGACCAAGAGGCGGGTTCAACAAATGCCAAATGCCTTGTAGATGGTTCAAGAGCATATCTAGATTATTTTACATTTTGCTCCAGATCCTCCACTGAACACCAGTGAAGAGCTCAGGAAAGTCAGGCCAGTATTACAGCTGATGTTGGACAAATTTCGAAAATCTGTATCGATGAAAGTCTAATGACGTTTCGAGGGCGGTTGTCTTTTGTTCAATTCAGTCCTCCAGAATGGGCACGTTTTGGCATCAAGTTCTATGAGGTTTGTTGTTGTGAAACTGGATATTGCTGGAATTTCAAGATATATGTTGGAAAGGAAGGTGAGAATTTTGCTGGGACAGGCGTTGCCTGGAAATTGCCATGTAGAGAGAAAGTTGTGCTTGAACTTGGTACAAGTGTAATAACTTGGAAACAATATTCTCTAACCCATGGGTAAATAATGGAATTATCGTTGATTGTTATTATTACTTTTTTAAACGCTATTTGTTCGGAGCTTCGACCTAGAAAGATCTTTTGCCCCTACTTAAACAATATGTGAGGAACCTGCGTGTATTTTGTAAATGGCGGGAGTGTAAAGTGTTGAATGTGAGGAAAAGAATGTTAAGGACATCACAGACACCCAGTCCCCAGGCCAGGGATATTAATCATTTACAATTAAAAACCCCTGAACCGGCCGGGAATCAAACCCGGGGCCGCCGGGTGACAGGCGGACGGGTTGCCCCCTACACTGTGGGGCTGGACTATTATTATTATTATTATTATTATTATTATTATTATTATTATTATTATTATTATTATTATTATTATTATTATTACTTGTGAAGTGTGGCTATGAAGTTGTTTACATTTTATTATTATTATTATTATTATTATTATTATTATTATTATTATTATTATTTTTATTTATGTACTTATGTCCAGACTTTATTTGGTATGATGATGATTGTATTGTTTGCGAGGTTATGTCATGAAACATCTGCTGTATATATAATAATATGAGTTTATTTAATGTAAGAACATGTAATTAATAGGATATATGTTATTACCTGTGTATAAGACGCACACAAATTGCTGTCAGTTGTGTACACTATTTTACTTCTTCTCCATACATGCACTAATGAACTGCCATCTTGAAACAAAACACTACTAAGACGCATAAGAAGAGACTGCATCAGTTGCATGTCAACTACGAACCCAACAAAATTCACATACTTGACTCAAAACACTCTGCTAATACGACTTCCACACAAGTCTCGTTAAAAACAACTCGACTCTCACTCACAAGACTGCCTCTTTATATACGTTGCCTGGCCAGGCTTTTAGAAGAATATGACACAACATGTTTTCTCGTAATTTAGAGAATCTCCAGTAACCTGTTTACAATGAAAATAGTTTTCTAATAACTCTCTAGTGCCAAAGATACGTTATTCTGAATAATACAGTGTGTTGCACAATATTGTAGGGGATCATACATCATAAATACAGGTAATAATAAATGATACACTATTAATTATGTGTTCTTACATTAAATAAATTCATATTAATATATATATATAGCAGATGTTTCATAACATAACCTCACAAATAATACGATTGTCATTTACACCAAATAAAGTCCGTGAACTTAGAGATGTGAACTGGCACGCATATATGAGCAGCATCTGTGGATGGATAGGACAAACTGGAGGAGGCTCGTACACGACCACATCCGGCCTGCTGAAGCGAAGAAATGATGATGAATGTCTGGACATAACATATGTTATTTACGTAGTTATGTCCAGACATTCATCATCATTTCTTCGCTTCAGCAGGCCGGATGTGGTCGTGTACGAGCCTCCTCCAGTTTGTCCTATCCATAATAATAATCAATATTTGCATTATTTACCCATGGGTTAGAGAATATTGTTTCCAAGTTATATTAGTCTATTATACTTGCATCAATAACCCTACTATAACTTGAAACAATTTCAACAGTCTATCACACTTGTCAACTTTGCCTTGGAAGTAGATTGGATCTTCTCTCTTCCTCGACAACGCTGGATGTGTTCTCCTCCTCTTGACTGGATCGTGCCATGTCGAGGGCTGGTGTCGCCTTGCCGTCAGCCTCTTCCTCCGTGGTAGTCGATGCGTTCTCCTCCTCATGATCAGATTGTGCTGTGTCATTAGTAGCCTCTCCTCCAGGTGGACCTGTGGCCGTACCAGGCTTACTCTGTATATGCAGCGGTTGGGTGACTTGCCGCAACTCCGATACGTGGACCTTGACAGGAGGGTTCGTCTTTAGTAGGTAGACCCCAGCTGCTTATCCACCTCGATGGGACCAACCAACTTAGGTGCGAGACCTGTGTGAAACCCTCCAGTCTTATTAAGGCTGGGTGGTTATGTCGCAGTACTTGTTGGTCTGGTAGGAAGATCTGGGTCTCTTCGACATCTTGAGCCTTAGCCTGGGTAAGGGATCTCTTCTCGGTAAAGGCTTGCTGCTGCTGCTGCCACTCTGCCAGGGAAACAGCTGCATCATCTTGACCAGAAGTGGGTGGTGGACAAATCCCCGGTGCTATATAGCTGTCGACCAAGGATCAACTCCGCTGGGGAATGGCCATTGACACGGTTGATGCGTCGTCACAGGGCAGAGTGACTGTGGTATCTGACGGTCCCACAGTCTATGTTCTTTGTCTATTAGGTGGACCCGTAGCATCCTTTCCAGCTCCTGGTTTCGTCGTTCTGTTGGATTGGCCCTTGTGTTGTAGATAGGGGTGGTCCAGTGCTCCACACCTCATTCTGTCATCATTTGCTGCCACTTCCTCGACGTGAACTGACTCCTGCTGTCTGACAGAATGCACTGTGGATAACCATAGCGGCTGAATACCTCATGTTGTAGAAGACTGGTGATGCATCCTGTTGTGGATTCTGGTGTTGGAAAGGCCTCAGTCCATCTTGTGAAGAGGTCGGTGATTACTAGGAATCCTGTTTTACCCTGTGGTGTTCTAGGGTAAGGATCCATCAAGTCCAGGGCTATGACCTCCCAAGGGTCTTCCTCACATATGTAGCACCCCTTCACGTAGTCCAGAATGTCTTTCCGCATGCTGACCCAGAAGAATCTTCGTCGGATAGACTGATATGTCTCTTCACCTCCTGGATATTCAGCTTCAGTGCTGTCGTGGAACTTCTCGAGGATGTCCGTCGTGTGCTGTCTGGAGATCACCACTACTGCACTACTGGAATAACACTGCTCCTAGGCCAGAGTCACTGGCGTCTTTCTGCAGGCACATCTTCTGTTGAGGGTCGGGATGGGCTAGACCGGGATCGTTGCATATCGCAGCCTTAATGCCTTGGAATGCTGCCTCTTCCTTGCTGGTCTATCGGAACGGGTGGTTGTTACGGAGTAGATCGGTGAGTGGTATTGCCTTCTCTTCAAATTGTGGCACGAAGCTGCTATACCATCCACACAAGCCAAGGAACTGACGTACTTGTCGCTTGGTTCACGTTCGTTCAGCTCCTCCGATAGCTCGATTCTTTTCCGGTTGCCTTTCTGAGCCTTCAGATGTTAGGACATGGCCAAGATATTCTACACGGGACTGGGCGAAGTGGAATTTCTCCAGTTGGCAGATCAGTCCATGAATCTTCAGTCATACCAGCACTTTCCTCAGATGTACAAGGTGTTCTTGAAAATTCTTGCTGTGTATTAAGATGTTGTCAAGATACACTTGGCAGAAATCTCCAACATATCCTGACAATACAATTTAAAAACTGAACTAATATATGTAAGGAATCTTGCTCAACTTAACGGGTTTAAAATTGATATGGTTAATCATTTAATTAATAAAATCAAAATTAAATTGTCCACCAATCGCATCCCGGACAAACCTAAGAAAACTAGTTTCGCCACATTTACATATGAGGCGTTCAGAAGCCAAGCCGACTAACTCCATCAAATACAAATGTTCAGTACAAAAAGTTGAAGTTATTGATCTGTAAAAACCTCAATTTATTTTTCAGTATATTTACAATACACTCATTTACATTCTTACCATTAAGGTTATGTATTCAGCACTTTATAAAAATATAAAAACATTTCAATGTCTCTGCCCCCCCTAAAGAAGCCACTTTCTATGGAGTATTTTGAGTGGTTTGTATACAAGTCATTTTATTAAACAAATATGCACAAACAAAACCCTTTTACACGAACAATGCACTAGTAAGTCATTAAGTAGTACTTAAAATACACATAAAAATGGCCCAAAACACAAATACGTTATTCATTGCCTCTATTCAGCAGACGTGATGCAGTCGTTATCACTGACAGGTTCATCTCTTGCAGTCTTCAAGTTTTTATAGTAGTGGTGATGAATAGGAGGTATACACTTCAAGAGGTCCATTATATCCTTCTTTTTTGCCATGGAGATCGGTCTGGATGTGCTATAAAGAAGATCTTTTGGAACATTAGCTAGGCTTTCTAAAGGACGTCCGTTTCCATTTTTGTTCTGGATATTAATTTTTCCAAAAGGCATTTCTTTGAAGAAAGTAGTTTTAAGTTTGATAGTGAATGGTTCACCCTTCTCAATACTGATCCATCTCATTGTCAGCCAGTTAACTGGTTCACCTTCAACACTTTGTTTCCTGTTGGTGATACACTTTTCTAAGTTTTCCGTTGAATACAAGTTTTTATGGTTCAATTCTCGGAGGATATATTTGTTTTTCTGCAGCCAAGAATGATATCATACCAATCCCTTGGAGAATAGATGTGGCTACAAGTTTTTGCTCTTTTTTCATTAAAAGAAAAAGCTGTGGAGTTAATCACTTTGGCCACTGGAACCACTGGTAAAATGTTCCGTTACAAGAGCAGATAGCACATTCTGGCGGCGAAACATTTAACTGTTGTGGAGTTAGTTGTTTTGGTCACTGACAAATATTCAGTGATGCTACCCAACCATGTTATTACTTGCACTTGTCAAAATTTTGGAGTTGGCTTCTGAACGCCTCATATAATAATCCAACAGTCCATCAGATTGCAAATACAATATTAATATAACCTTCAGGACAGTTAATACTAATCAAAACATATTTTTTAACCACAATAATTTCAATTATAATAACAGTTATTATTGAAGGTCTGACATAAAGACTAACATGAACACAATGTGATTTTTCTTATATAGGTCAAACTGGGCAGAGCTTTTACACGAGATATTTGGAACAATTTAATGCTCATAAACATAACAAGTATCAGCGATGAGCTATCATATGAGAGAAACGGGACATCACTTTACATCTATAGAGAAAGATCTTACTATATTAGATGCATAGGTAAAGGGAAATTAATGAACGAACTAGAAAATTTACACACTTTTTTGGACCAGGCTTATAATAAAAATCATATACTTAACGATGTCATTGAAATTAAAAATCCTTTGTACGAATTGACACCTAAGTTAATTTGTATTGTGAATTCAAATCAGGACGAAATCCCTTATTTGTTTAAATCTCCTCACTCAAATGCTTCATCCACCACGCCAAACTTTAGGCCGGCCTGCGCCGCTTCTAGAAACTCTCCTCCAGCCATAGCACATACGTCCAAAGACCAGCCCACCCCCACTCTCCCTCCATGCCCCGCCCCTCCAGTACCGCATTGATATAACACCAGAAGTAGAAAAGTTAGTCAGGCAGGTGCTGCCAGAACAGACAGATCCACTTAGTATGGATTGAACGAGTAAGTCACTTTAAAGACATGTGGTATTATTTTAATTGGTTTTTGTCACAACGCATGCTCTAATTTGTTGATTAAAATTTCTTTTTTTACTTCATTACAGATAATCTTAAGATCCCTCCCAAGGCCAAGTAACACATCAATGGGAATGATTATTCTCACAAGACTGTTTTTAAATGTCTAGGACGTTCCTTCACAATTAAGTAGCAGCCCAAAACTAAGAAGCAGCCTAAGATTGTATTCTTCACAATTCATCATCAACACATTTGACAGGAAACCAAGACGCTTATATTTTCATTCACAACAAAATTTAATGTAGTTTTAAACAATCTTATCCAGTCTACATAAAACAATCCGTTTTAAGCCTCCATTCGTGATTGACAACACATTTCAACATTGGTTTAGTCAAGATTAAGTAAATGATATATGTGGGTCAAATGAGCCCTTGGATGAATATACTCTTTACCTAAGACCATTGTTATCCTAATGGTCCTCATGTTAGATGAAGAAGATCCATTTTGGTTTTGGACATTTTTTAAAATCAGGCAGAATAGAACTGACAAGTTTTAATTGTGTTAAAATACCATAAATTTATGTCACTCACATTTATGTATTGTTCACATTTTAAAATATTGTTGTGGCATGTTAATTTTAAGAGGTTATTACTGTGTAACATTAACATCCATATTTCATACTATATATGGTTAAATAAGGTCCCAGACCTTGACCTTAAGGTTTTCTACTGGCTGAAGATGCCCAAAATAGGGTGAAACATGTAGGCCTACCTGATAAGTCTATATACATTCATGTAGATTTAAACCACATTAAAGGTGGTATGTATCGAATAGGTGCCTTTATTAAATTATCCTTGAGATATTTTTGCCTAACATCATTTTCAATAGGGAACAATTATGAGAGTTGTTTGCCTCTCCTGATGAGATCTTCTCGTAACTGCATCTTCAACGATTTCTTCTTGTTGTTCGTCTGAAGATTTCTCTTTGCGAGTTCATCTTTAAGTTGTTGTACAGACGTATCACTTGCATTTTGTTTTGATGCACTTACACTCATATTCCAAAATGTATTCTTCAGTCCTTTATCACTGTCGCCAATGATGTATTCACAAAGACACGCACTACAAAGCATCAGTTGCCTGTCAACTACCAACCCAACAAAATTCACATGCTTTTCAGTGCACACACATCTGTACATAAAAACAGAAAATTCGAGCCATCACACTTTGCAAAAAGATATGGGAAATGACTTTTGCTTTAGCAAATGGAATTGTGGCCACAAAATGGCTTGATAAAAGGGATGTCCATTTGCTGTCAATAGTGCATGAAAAACCAGATTTGATCACACCACGAACAAAAGGGGGAAACTTGTCCTAAAACCAAATATGGCTGTGGATTACAATTTTGGAATGGAGGGTGTTGATGAACATGGTCAAAGGGTATAAAAAGATATATTTCTATGTGCTTAATATGGCAATGTTGAATGCTAGTGTTATTTAATCACATGCTGAATCCCAGCAAGAAGACAAGTTTTGCAAGCTTTAGGACTGATATTGCAGAGCAACTTTTGGAACAGGTTGTTCTGCCTGATTACCAGATCAGGGGTAGGCTAAGATTGCAAGCTCAACATGGGGACATTTTCCTCTGAAGATAGAACCCACTGCAAACAAGAAGAGCCTATCCAGAAGGTACAAGGTTTGTTATGACAGTCGCCAAAAAAATCCCAAGGGAACGAATACAGGTTCTGGGCGTACAAAATGTGTTTCTGCCCCTTTCCTGGCCAGTTTATCTGCCTTTTCATTTCCTTCTATATCTACACGCCCTGGTACCCATATCATTTTGACAATGTTGTACTTTGAGAGCTTCAGGAGAAGTGAGTGGCAATGCCAGACAATTCTGGATATTATCCAGACTGCCTCTAGTGCCTTAATAGCCGCTTAGCTGTCTGTAAAAACGAAAATGTTCTTATTCCTATAGTTCATTTTCAGATTTTCTTCAAGACATGTTGTGATAGCTATCACTTCCGTTTGAAAGACAGTAGTGTGTTTGCCCAGGCTCACCTGGATTGATCGCTCAGGTCTTCCCCCGTTGATCCCTCCTCCTGTGCCATCCCCAGGCTTTGAGCCATCAGTCCACCACACTATAATCTTCTTTTTCAGTATTCCATTTCTTGATATCCCAGTCATCTTTTTTTATTATCTGGGTCTCAAACAGTTTCTCAAATTTGTACTTTGGTATCATAATATGTTCAGAGGGAATGTATAGAACTTCCTCTGTTATTACTCTGTTAAGTTTACAGTGTCCTAGATTGGGTCTTTGTGCATTCCAGCACTCTGATTGTGCCAATCTATATGAACTCATTCTAGCCTGTGCATAGTGATGGGAGTTCCAGTAATAAAGTATTAAAGGCTTCTGTCAGCGTAGTTCTCATAGCCCCAGTTATGGGTATGCATGCCATTTTCTGTAGGCTATTCAATCTACTGCCGACTTTTCCTTAACTTACTTTGTGCCACCAGATGATTGCAGCATAGGCCATCAATGGTCTAATGATCATTGTGTATATCCACATTACCATTGATGGTTTTAGGTCCCATGTCTTCCCAACGGCTCTTTTACATGCATACAGCAAGTTCTTGGCCCGGGTTATGTTCCTTTCTATATGTGGATTTCAGGCTAGATTTTTATCTAACACTACACCTAGGTGCAATGCCTGTTCTTCCATATATATATATCTCTTGCCCAGAGAGCTTCAGTGATCTCTTTCCCCCTAATTTTCTCCTTGTAAAAGGGACCAGGTTCGGGTTGACTGATAGTTGTTCTTCCCGACACCAGTTCTCCACAAGGTTGAGTGATCTTTACATGAGGTCCTGGATAACACTTATCACCTTGCCTCATACCACAATCACTAGGTCATCTGCGTATCCTTGTGTATAGAAACCCTGTTCGTTCACCACGAGGTTCCACAGCAGAGGCGAAAGATCTCCTCCTTGAGCACAGCCTCGGGTGGCCCTAACCGTCAGCGTTTCTTCAAACAGGGTTGCTTTTATCTTCCTTCCGTCTAACATGGATTTAATCCATTTGACGACTGTTTTACTCACCTTGCTCTTTTCCAATGCTTTGATCATAGAGTCGTAGGTTGTATTGCTGAAGGCTCCTTCTATATCTAGAAATGCCGCCAGTGCAATTTCTTTATATTCTAGGCTTTCCTCTAGTTTACAAATCAACTGGTGGAGCGCTACTTAAGTGGATCTTCCAGGTCTATATGCAAACTGATTTTCATGTAACGTTGAGTTCATTGTTCTTGTCATATATTTATCCAGAATTTTCTCCAATGCTTTCAGCATGAAGGAGGTTAAACATAATGGTCTGTATGCTTTGGCTTGGGCAAAGTTTGCCCTTCCAGGCTTAGGTATGAATACTGCTTTAGCTTCAGACCATGATTTCGGCACATACCCTAAAGCTAGACTAGCTCTAAAGAGGTCCGTCAAGGCATTGACAAGTATCTCCCGTCCTGCCTCTAGGCGTATCAGAAGTATCTCATCTGGCCCCGGAGCCCTTATAGGGTGAAACGTGTCGATTGCCCATTTTACACGGTTGTTTTTTATTATTCTGTTGGCACAGTTCCAGTCTGCTCTTTGAGCTCCAGTCTCTGTTCCAACCGTTTCTTCTTCTGTCATCTCCTCATCCTCAGGAAAGTGACACGCCATTAGCATCTCCAGCGTGTCCCTCCCCGCCCGAATAAAAGACCCATCTGCTTTCTCCAGTGTCCCACCTGATTTATATGGGTTGCTTTAAGAACCTTCTGGAGCCTTGCTGTTTCAGTGTGTGATTCCAGTTTCTCACAGAACAGTCTCCAAGATTTTCTTTTTGCTTTCCGTATCTCTAGGTTATACTCACTGAGTTTCCTATGATATACGTCCCACATACCTTTTCTAGATGATATTCTATACAACAGCCTAACCTCTTTTTTCATTTTGGCTAGTTTGTTGTTCCACCACCTTACTTTTTGGGTGTTTTTCTTTTCTTTGAGAGGACAGTTGTCATGGAATGAGTCTGGAATGGCTTTTTCTAATAGTTCCACTGCCTCATCCAATTCTTTCTGTCCTCTCATATTAGTTGGAATTTTTTGTACAGCCTTCCCTAGAACTTCTCTGTATCTATCCCAGTTAGTTCTCTTTGGGTCTCTGTACAGCTCTGTCTCACATAGTCTCGTATCTATTACAAATTGGATGTTCTGGTGGGTCTGCCAATGATGGTTCCTCCAGCACCTTCCAGTCTTCAATAAAGTTTACAATATGTGTAGTGCTTAGTGTAATGTCTATTACCTCCCTACGATTTTTATTTATAAATGTAGGCTTGTTTCCTAGGTTTAGTATCATCAAATCAATACTGACAATAAACTCTAGTAAAGACTCACCTCTTGCATTGCATTTCGTGCTGCCCCATGCCGTGTGGTGTGAATTTGCGTCTGCTCCAACGACTAGGTGTTTGCCTTTCCTCTTTGCGTTGCAAATTAGGTTCTCAACTTCTTCTGATGGGGGCAGATTAGTTGAGTCATATGGGAGGTATGCAGAGCCTATGGTTATTTCTCTGGGACCTTCCCAATTTCCAAGTTTTATCTTTGCTGCCACTAAGTCCTTTGAACAATGCTCCTGCAACTGAAGGCAATTTAGTTTTCTGCTTACAAGTAAACATGTTCTAGGCATATTCGATGTAGTATCGTACATTAGCTTACCTGCAGATTCCGCCAGTCCTGTTACTCTGCCCTTAACTACCCATGGCTCTTGTATAAGAGCCACATCGATAGCCTTGTACTTGAACTTCCTGACGAAATTGGCCACAGCTGATTTTTTATGTTGTAGGTTGGCCTGTAGATCTTTCAGTACCATCCTTCGCAACGCTAGGTTTTGTTTTTCCCTTAACACTATGCGCCCGCCGGTAGTAATATTACTACCACGCGGCGAGCGCCTGAGTACCGCTGTTAGTAATACTACTACCACGATCTTTGAAATTCAGCCAGTCGAAAGCTATTCACATTATCGAATTAGTTTTTGCTTTGACATGTTGTCGATTTCCTTTACTATCATTAGGTGGTGTTGTCGATCGATAGTGATTGGTGCTGCAACTTAGGGACGATGTTTCGTAGCCACGTGCGCTCAGTAAGATCTTACGTAATTGCTGACATACGTACTCCTTGCGCGCTCCGGTTAGATAAGCTCAAATTTATATGCGTGTGTTCTAATGATAGATTATATGACTTCACAGATTTAGAATGAAAGTGTAGTGAGGCAGCAGTCTGCAATCATCTCTCAAGTAGTCGATTTAAACTGTATAATTATTGAGATATGGATCCCGGACCTTGTACAAGTAAAGGGAATCCTACGCGTGCATACAGCCTATGGATAAGTGAACAGATTATTATGGAACTTGTGAACGATTCAGATTCTGATCTGTATGAAAGTGATCGTGAAGAAGAAAATGAAAATATACAAGTCCCTCAGGATGCTGAATCACCAGAAGAACCAGTCGCAAAAAGACGAAGGGAGGTGAGAAGCACGGTAACACAATGTACTACTCATGTGAACAGGCGCACCAGGACTGAATGCTAATAACCTTGGTATTTCTGCAGAATCTTCACCTCTAGATTTCTTCAGTTTATTTCTTGACAGTAATGTACTGAATGTTATCCGAGTGGAAAGTAACAGATATGCCCTACAACAAAGGCCCTTTGAAACCTAAATCGGTGCATGCGCAGTGGAAACCAGTGACTCTGAATGAACTAAAGTTATTTTTGGCAGTAGTGATTCACATGTGTTTGATTCGTAAACCTTTTCTCCGGGACTACTGGAGCACAACACCAATTCTAGAAACTGACTTCGCAAAGTCCATTGGAATGTCGTGAGACCGATTTCTCGCTATTCTGACAATGTTGCATCTGAATGACAATGATAAGCAAAAACAAAGGGGCCATCCAGGCTATGATCCTCTGTTCAAAATCTGACCAATACTAGACTGCCTGAAAACAAGTTTTCAGAATTGTTAATCTCCTGATGAATCGTTGACAATCGATGAAGCAATATGTCCATATCGGGGATGTATATTTTTTCGTATGTTCATGAGAGGAAAGCTACAGAAGTATGGAACAAAGATCTTTCCACTCTGTGAAGCGAGGAGTGGTTACGTGTGCAACATGGGACCCATGTCACAGTGGAGGATTACAATTCTTCCTTCAATGTTGTTGACAGACTGTGCGAACCAGTAAAAAATAGGGGGCACACAGTGTATATGGACAGATGGTTTTCAAGCCCACCATTTATGACCATCTGTGGGACTGTCAGACTAAAACAGCTGGCACCGTGATGCCAAATCGGAAAGAAATGCCAAAATCAGAGTTCGCGAAAAAATTGGAAAAGGGTGAAAAATGTAATTGCAGAAAGAACACCTTCTAGCAATAAAGTGACGAGATGTTCGAGACGTGTATATGCTGGGCACTGCACATGATGATGACATGATTGAAGTACCCGCAGCAAGAGGGAGCCACGAGAAATCCAAACCATCAGCAGTAGTAGACTATAACAAATTCAAAATTGGTGTTAAGTCCGACCAATTGTTGGCATATTATGCATTCACAAGGAAATCGATCAAGTTGTGGAAAAAAGTTATTGTTCCATCTGTTTGATCTTGCCATAGTGAATGCCTGTATACTGTACCGTTAGGCTTCTTCACAAAAACTTCCCTTTTTGAAATTTTGTGAACGTTTAGCGGATGATTTGGTGAGTAGTGTTGGGGCCGAAATTACTGAAGAATCATGAGCATCAACTGCGGGAAGGCTAGTTGGTATAGATCATTTTCCACACAGAATACCTGCGGTAGGCGTGAAGAAGGAAGGACACGCGCAGCGTACGTGCAAGGTTTGCTACGACAAGTCCAAACATAACACCGGTCGTGCTGTGAAGAAAATGACAACCATATATTGTCGTAAATGTGACGTAGGTCTTTGCAAAGGAGAATGTTTTGAGTGTTACCGTACCAAAGCTAAGTATTGGGAATAACAATGTGTAATTCTGCTATTCAGTGACTAAAAACTATCGAACTTTTCTAGTGAATTAGAAATTCAAGTGCGTGAACAAGGATATCAGAATGGACCAATATTGTAGCCTAAGTTTCTTTCCAATGCTGAAGGTAAGCATTTTTTATTTTACTTCGTGGAATAGCCCACTCTTTGTACAATATATATATAAATTTGTTAATTTATAATGCGAAAACTGACAGAACTGTGATTTTTTTCTGAGGGTCTAAATTACGCCGGCACAGGGTAGGGACACCGTCTTGAAACGTCCGGGCTTATAGTGTTAATTCCTTGAAATTTGATCTGCTCAAGTCCAAGCTTCGCCTTAAGGCCTCTCTTCGTGAGCTCTTCAAAATCTCTTTCATTAAGAGCCATCTTTAGAGCGGGGTTTTCGTTGCTACACGTCCGTAGGTTTAACCTCATATTACCCTACACGTGACCCCTGGGTGGTGTTAAGAGAGCAACAACTTTGGCTGCTGGACCCTAAGCTCTTCTTTGTGGATATCCCAGCAATTCAGAGGATTCATTAACTCAATATGAGAAAAATGATTAAAATCGTAAATGGCCCTTTTCAGAGCCCCACTGAAAATCATGATTCTACTTTAAACATTCTGCAGCTCAATATCGAAGGAGCAAGTCGACCAAAAAGTGACTATCTAACAAAAATACTGACTGATCACAAGGTGGATATTGTTCTATTGCAGGAGACCCATTGTGAAAACCAGGACCAGCTTTATGCCAGATGTAGGATTCCCGGATACAATCTGCTCAATGCAACGTTTCATAAACAGTACGGAACAGCAACATATGTAAAAAATGATATAGAGGAAGCTGAAATAATAAGCACAAATACTGATAACAACATGTTTTGCTCTAAAACAAAGATTGCAAATACAGAAATTGTAAACATCTACAAACCACCTTGTCAACCTTGGAGCCTAAACGAGACCATCCTGAATATACAGCACCCAGCCGTAATCCTTGGAGATTTTAACAGTCAGAACACTAAATGGGGTTATAACTATACCAACAAAGAGGGACAAGATGTGTCTGAATGGGCTGATGCCGAAGATCTTTTTCTATTGTTTGATGCCAAAGAAAAGGGCTCCTTCCACTCTACCAGATGGAATAAGGACTATAACCCTGATCTTTGTTTTGTATCAAAAGACTCTCTTGGAAGACCTCTACACTGTACTAGGAAAATTCTGAACAACTTTCCCCGAAGCCAACACAGACCAGTGCTTGTCAAAGTCGGCCTGGAAATACCTGCCATCAGATCAGTCCCACTTCCCCGCTGGAATTTTTCCAAAGCCAACTGGTCTAAATTCACCAGCGAACTGGAACATAATGTACAGTGGATTCCTCCTACAAGAGGAAATTACGAGCGCTTTGTCAAACTAACATCCGCCATCGCGAAAAAGCATATCCCAAGAGGATACAGGAAGGATTATATTCCTGGATGGAACCCAAAATGCAAAGAGCTATACGAGGAATATATGCTCAGCAGTGACCCTGAAATTGCAGATGAACTGATCCAGTCTCTAGATTCATCTAGAAAAGAAAAATGGTTCAATCTCATGGAAAATATGAGTTTTCAACATTCCAGTCGAAAAGCATGGTCACTTCTAAGGAAACTTGGCAACAGCACTCCCAAATTCGGTCCCAAGAGCTCTAAGATAAAACCAAACGAGGTGGCAAACAGATTAGTTAACCTGACAAGAAAACCAGTCGGCACAAATAAGAAAGAGTCAAAAAGAATTCAACAAGAGCTAAAATCGAGGATAACCCAGGCCAAAGCAGTCTCTCAGTTTTCCTCTGATTTCACAGCTGCTGAGATCTCAACTGCGCTAAAAGAAATAAAGTCAGGAAAAGCAGCCGGATTGGATGGAATATACCCAGAATTCCTTATACATTGTGGCCCCCGAACAACCGAATGGCTTGCCAAATTTTACAGCAATATCCTACATGTTGGACAACTACCATCAATACTCAAAAGAACAAAAATAGTAGCAATCCTTAAACCAGGGAAAAGTGGAGACAATGCAGAAGATTACAGACCCATAGCCCTTTTAAGTGTCTGCTACAAACTACTGGAGAGAGTAATATACAATAGAATCTCAACCAAAATCCTAGAGCACATACCACTTGAACAAGCTGGCTTCAGACCAAGCCGCAGCTGTACCGACCAGGTGTTAGCCCTAACCACCCATATTGAGAGGGGATTTCAAGATCGAAAGAAGACCGTAGCAGTGTTCGTAGATCTGTCATCAGCATATGACACAGTCTGGCGAAAAGGAATGATCCTCAAATTCCAGAAGTTAATCCCTTGTAAGACGCTTGCCACCCTGCTGAATAATATGTTGGCTAATAGAATGATTGAAGTACACCTACATGGCAACATAAGTAAAACTTACAAACTGAGTGACGGATTACCACAGGGATCGGTACTGGCCCCATTACTCTTCAACGTATATACAGCAGATCTACCTTCAACTAATGCTAGGAAGTTTATATACGCTGACGACATCTGTTTGGCAGCCCAGTCTAGTGATTTTGCTGGAGCAGAAACCATACTCACTAAAGATCTCTGCAGAATTAATAATTATTTTAAAACCTGGCGACTGAAACCAAACATAACAAAAACAGAGGTCAGCTGCTTTCATTTGAGCAACAGACAAGCTAATTATGTCCCTCAGGTTCAATTCAGAGGTCATATACTGAAGTTCAATCCTCATCCAAAATATCTAGGCGTTACCTTGGATCGATCTTTGACTTACAGCGAACATGTACGCAAAACATCTGCCAAGATCAAAACCCGCAATAACATCCTGCACAAACTCACAGGAACAAGCTGGGGCCCATCTGCATCCACCCTCCGAACTACAGCACTTGCGTTAGTATACCCAGTAGCCGAATACTGCTGCCCAGTATGGCTCAACAGTGCCCATACAAAGAAGATAGACACTCAGTTAAACGATACAATGAGGGCTATATCAGGAACCATCCAATCCACACCTTTGGAGTGGTTACCAGTTCTTTCAAATATTCCACCTCCTCATCTCCGAAGACAAATGGCACTGAAGACAGAATGGGTTAAATGCTGTGACAATCCTCTTCTACCAATACATCAAGACTGCCTAAGTGAAGATCTCAGGCTGAAATCTAGGAAACCTTCTTGGTTACTAGGAAAGAGGCTAGTCCAAGATGAATTTCATACTAACACTGCCTGGCGCTATGGGTGGGCAGCTTCAAACCCTGACAGATTAGGTCTAATTTCGGATCCAGTTATGCAACCTCCTGGTTTCAACTTACCCAGAAAAATCTGGTCATCACTTAATCGGATCAGAACTCAACATGGCAGATGCAACTTCTGGAAACACAAGTGGAAGATTACCAGCGATCCTTATTGCGACTGCTCTGATGTGCCTCAGACCGTTCAACATATCGTCACAGAGTGCCCACTCCGAAGATTCAGTGGGACAATAAAGGATATCCACGAGGCCAGTGATGAAGCTGTGAGTTGGCTAACAAAACTGGACATTCAGCTTTAGCAGCAATGCAGGTATTGATGAGCTCAAATGTATAAATATAGTTAATAACCAATCCTCATGCCATACGAAATAAATAAATAAATAAAATTAAGAGCCAAAACAGTTGTCCTTCCTGTGTTATCAGTAGTTGTTGCATTCAGCACTTCCCACTCTTTCGTCAGAAGTTTGGTGTCATGCTGATGTATCCTTACAAGCACATCATCAGTCTTCATCTTGTCAAATGGAGGAGGAAACTTGGTGATGACCTTTGTAGTATTCAGCACCTGCTTGGCTTCTGCCACCTCCAAATTCTCCCCTTTCCAAGGGTTGCAACTGGCCACTGCCTGTTCCAGCAAACGTTTAGTTTCTGGATTTGCACAGATCAGTACCATTACTCCACTCACCAGCCTTGGAGACTCGAGGAAGCCTGGAAAGCATCCATCCGACAGCGGTTTCATTTACGCTATCAGAACAGATGAAGGTTCCTTCACGTCTTCCACCTTCACTTTCCTGTCTGGAAAGGTTTTAGGTATTATTGCTACCTTGATGTTAGTCTTTCCAAAAGACATGAACATCTCTTCTTTCTGTTTCTTGGCAAGCGGTTTTGTAGCCGAACTTGATGTCTTACTATCTCCGACCTTGGCCTTTTGGGAGTTGTCGGAGGATAGCCTCTCGCCGATCCCTGTTCCTTGGCTTCTTCTCCGTCCAAGTTCCAGCCATTAATTTGGCTTCCTTCCTCGCTCTCTTCCTTTCCTTGTAATATTCACTGTTGCAAGGTGGTCTGGCGATATGAAATCTGTTGATTTTTGATGCAGGAATCTTCAGTTCTGTCTCTATGGAATTTCCTAGTTTCCTTGTGGTAGCAGTCTGCTCTACTGGAGCTTCTGTTGCCATTTCTTGTTTTGAGTCGGCGACAGCCTATCCAATTGGGACTTCTGTCTCCATTTTTTCGTCTTGGGCTTGCTCCCGGATCTGCTCTACTGGAGCTTCCATGGCTTCCCTTGATGTAGAGGTATTTGAAATTGGTTCTTTATAAGCATCCATAAACAATCAGTCATAGGGTTTTTGCCCCTTCTAGGGTCCTGAGCGTCGTTCTCACCATCCGTGATGAGGCATACAGCCAGACATTGTCCTCCCGCAACTTAGGCTCCCCGTAGTAGAGACCACGCCCCTCAGTCGTCCATCCAGCGGTCCGCCCCTGGCCTAAACCTAGCCAGGTTTGTTCCCACTTCAGTAGGCCTACTCACATTGTCTCCACTTGGCATGATCATGACCGAATTCACAGCCATGACTTTCCCCCTAGGTTGGGATCGCCCCTTTCCCAACGTGTGGTTCATCCAGGCTCCGTAGAGCAAAGTGATGTGTTGGTTCCAGCATCCCGCAGTGAGCCTTCACCTCAGTCACCAGCCCCAGTTCTCCTGAACTACCGTATCACCCAGGTAGAGGAACCATGGATGCCTCTCTAGCATGTGTGGGCGAGGCCTCCACCTCCAAGCCTCGACTTGGGCTAGTAACAATCACAATGCCTCAATTCTGGCAATACCTATTTTTTGTCCGCGAGAGGGTCTTTTATTTCCCTCAGACCCACCAGACAAGTCCGGAGGGCCCCCCTGCCTGCCACCTGGGACACGCCCAATAGGGGAACAGGTAAGAAAACCCCCCACAGTTTCTTAACATTAGATAACCAATACTAGTATAAATGGTCCGTTATTGGACATTATAAATTTTCCAGCCAACTCATTCCAGGTTGCCAGCGTTTCGCCCCCGTGTGCTAGGCTGGGCTCATCAGTTGGTACCCAGCACACCTACCAAGACGCATGGCCAGTGCATACCGTGGAGGCCACTGCGTAGGCTAATTGTAGCCACCGGCAGTGCCAATGCACTATGAGACACTCTGTCTCACTCTGGTATTATAAATTTACTCATTCGGAACAAATATTACACATCCCCTATGGGAATCGACATCTGTATTATCTGATGGCCAAGCAGGCATCAATTTTTGGTAGTGAGACAGAGTGTCTCATAGTGCATTGGCACTGCCGGTGGCTACAATTAGCCTACGCAGTGGCCTCCACGGTATGCACTGGCCATGCGTCTTGGTAGGTGTGCTGGGTACCAACTGATGAGCCCAGCTTAGCACATGGGGGCGAAACGCTGGCAACCTGGAATGAGTTGGCTGGAAAATTTATAATGTCCAATAACGGACCATTTATATTGGTATTATAAATTTACTCATTCGGAACAAATATTACACATCCCCTATGGGAATCGACATCTGTATCATCTGATGGCCAAGCAGGCATCAATTTTTGGTAGTGAGACAGAGTGTCTCATAGTGCATTGGCACTGCCGGTGGCTACAATTAGCCTACGCAGTGGCCTCCACGGTATGCACTGGCCATGCGTCTTGGTAGGTGTGCTGGGTACCAACTGATGAGCCCAGCTTAGCACACGGGGGCGAAACGCTGGCAACCTGGAATGAGTTGGCTGGAAAATTTATAATGTCCAATAACGGACCATTTATATTGGTATTATAAATTTACTCATTCGGAACAAATATTACACATCCCCTATGGGAATCGACATCTGTATCATCTGATGGCCAAGCAGGCATCAATTTTTGGTAGTGAGACAGAGTGTCTCATAGTGCATTGGCACTGCCGGTGGCTACAATTAGCCTACGCAGTGGCCTCCACGGTATGCACTGGCCATGCGTCTTGGTAGGTGTGCTGGGTACCAACTGATGAGCCCAGCCTAGCACACGGGGGCGAAACGCTGGCAACCTGGAATGAGTTGGCTGGAAAATTTATAATGTCCAATAACGGACCATTTATATTGGTATTATAAATTTACTCATTCGGAACAAATATTACACATCCCCTATGGGAATCGACATCTGTATCATCTGATGGCCAAGCAGGCATCAATTTTTGGTAGTGAGACAGAGTGTCTCATAGTGCATTGGCACTGCCAGTGGCTACAATTAGCCTACGCAATGGCCTCCACGGTATGCACTGGCCATGCGTCTTGGTAGGTGTGCTGGGTACCAACTGATGAGCCCAGCCTAGCACGCGGGGGCGAAACGCTGGCAACCTGGAATGAGTTGGCTGGAAAATTTATAATGTCCAATAACGGACCATTTATATTGGTATTATAAATTTACTCGTTCGGAACAAATATTACACATCCCCTATGGGAATCGACATCTGTATCATCATTAGATAACCAATCCTTTTTCTCGCCTAGCTCACCCCTTCCTTTACCTCACCACAGTGACCACTGCCATTCTTGTTCTGTCCTTGACTGACGAAGACTGCAGGTGAAATTGTTGGCCCATATCTTTCTGTTGGGAGTACTCTACCTCACACTGTCAGTCCCATCCCTGTTCTACCACTGCAGACTGATTGTGTATAATAACCCTCCCCTGACAGCACACTTACTCAGAAGGGTACCCTGTCATATATCTTCTCTGTTGTACATATTCTCTGGATCTACATATTCTCTGTTGTACATCTTCCCTGGATCTACATATTATCTGTTGTACATCTTCTCTGGATCTATGAAACATCAGGATAACTGTGCACTTTTTGTTATACATCTTCTCTGTATCTGTGTAACATTAGGATAACTATGCACACTTTGTTGTGCGTCTTCTCTGGATCTGTGAAACATTAGGGTAACTGTGCATTCTCTGTTGTACATCTTCTCTGGATCTGTGAAACATTAAGGTAACCGATCATTCTCTTGTACATCTTCTCTGGATCTGTTATTATTTATTTATCGTATGGTTTACAATCACATCACAATAAAAGTATTTTAAAATTATTTTCACGTCTGAACACATTAAGTCAAAATGTCAGATTGGTATCTCTAATATAATTTACACTGTTTTGAGTAGCCATCAGGAATTTTAAACCTAAGAATTTCATTTTTTGTCCGTATTGAACTGAGAAGGATGATAGGAAAAACTTAAAACAGTCCACCTTTTCAATACAAAAAGTTATATTTTATTTATAACATGTATTTGTACTTGGAACTAGTTTCGACGCTGTGTTTGCGTCATCATCAGCCAAAATGGGAAACAGGCAAGCACGTAGGCGTTACATTAAACAATACACATCTTACAAGGAGATAAAAACAGGGACGAATATAGGAAACAAATGAATCGTTGAGAAAACAAAAGTTATACAAATTAAAAATAACCTTAACCACACATCTTGCAGTGCGAAAGTGTTCTTCTTGAATGATTCCTGAATGTAAAACACACGCGCACACATTTCTGAGGAGCCAGCAGGCAGGACAAAGTAAAGTGAAACCTTAAGAGTTCTTCTGAGAAGAGTTCATCATTTTTCTATGTTCCGACTAACTAATGAAGTCTCCCTTGAGTTCCTGATAAACATACACAACAGGAAATTCTCCTTCACTCTCAACAATAGCTATAAAGAACAACGGTAAAATTTTAAATATTGCGCAGAGACGTGAAAGCATGATTTTGAACATGATATAACTCCTTCAGATAACCCAGTTTTTACACAAGGTGTTACATTAATTAATACACATCTTACGAGGAGATAAAAACAGGGACGAATATAGGAAACAAATGAATCGTTTCCACATTCGTCCCTGTTTTTATCTCCTTGTAAGATGTGTATTGTTTAATGTAACGCCTACGTGCTTGCCTGTTTCCCATTTTGGCTGATGATGACGCAAACACAGCGTCGAAACTAGTTCCAAGTACAAATACATGTTATAAATAAAATATAACTTTTTGTATTGAAAAGGTGGACCGTTTTAAGTTTTAGCCATCAGGAACTCGCCTGGATCTCCTGAGAAGGCTGATAGAGGGCATTCTTGGATAATATGCTGAACAGTTTGTCTTTCAGCACCACAACTACACTCGGGAGATGGAATTTTCTTCCATTTATAAAGGGAGTCTGAACATCTACCACAATTAGTTCTGATTCGGTTTAGAGTACACCAAATTTTTCTGGCGAGCTCAAAACCTGGTGGCTTAGATGTGATGCATGGCATAGCTTGCTGTTCTGGTGTTGCAGAGGTCTTCCATAATTGCTTCCAGCTGTCAATCATGTTGAAATTACTTTCAGCAAGCTTCCTTGCAGTATTCAATGGAGGGTGGCGAGACCGAAGTATCTTCATGTTAATTAATTAATAGAGAAATGTACACTCAAGTTTGAGCATTAAATAAATTTCACATTTTAGTCTTTGCTATAGTCTGTAATTGTCCTGGTTCTTTTCGTGCATGTTATGATGTGATATCTTCTACACTTCTGTCCACACAAAATGCACTTACAATCTTCGTCTGGCTCATGGAACTTCTGGTTTACGCATACCTTGTGGTGAAACCCATGTATGGAGAGTCGTGTTATCACGTGGCGCTGTGTGTTGCACTCTCTAGTCCATCTATCGTCCGTCATCGCTGGTGAGGCGTAGAAGTCAAGGTCGATTTCACTTTTCTTCCTTTCCCTGATGTTTACTAGTGCCCTGCTTGCTTCCGTTGATTGTAGGTAGAACTGTGATCGTATGTCTTCTATGAAATACGTCTCCCGCAGCATTTCGTATACCATCCGGGATGGCGCTGTCTTTCCGACTCGGGTAATCCTCTTCATGAACATTGCTTTTATTCTTTCTATTCTCATCAGGTCTCCGATCTTCAGCTTTTCCCACACGATCTCAATTCCATATGTTATCACTGGCGCTACTGTCGTCTTGAAAAGTCTCATCGCCGTGCTGATTGAAAGGTTTGAAATGTTTTGGATGCTGTATGAGGCTCTGATTGCTGCTGCCGTTCTTTCTTGAATATGTATACCAAAGGACGCCGCCGTTGTCTGTAGTGTTATTCCCAAATATTTGTAATTTCGTACCTTTTGTAATGGCTTTTGGTATAATGTTATGTTGTCTTTGGGCGTTGATTTCCCACCTTTTCTGAAGGTCATTTGTACTGTCTTTTCTTCATTTATCCGTAGGCTGTTTTCCTCCACCCAGGTCTCTAGTCTGCGGACTGCCCTTTGCACATCCTCCTTTTCTTTCGCTCCGATCAGCATGTCATCTGCGTATAGGATCAGCTCTGCTTTTGATCCTTCCTCTACTATGCGGTTCACATCTGCTGTATAAATGTTGAAAAGTGTGGGACTCATGGGATCCCCTTGCATAACTCCGTTCGTCTGTATTATGTCTTCAGAAATTTCTACGTTGTTGTTTATTCGGATTATGTTCCTCCGTAGACATGCTTCAACTATTCTCACTAGTGGGTCTCTCTCGCTGATTGTCAATTTCATTTTCTCGATTAGCTTTCGCCTGTCGATTGAGTCGAATGCCTTCTTGAAATTAACAAAGACTGCGTGATATTTCCCTCCTTTGTGTCTTAAGGCTTCTTCTACCTGATTTATTAGGTATTTCACTGCCTGGACCGTGCTCCTGCCTTTCATAAAACCGAATTGATTTTCTGGAATGTACCCACTGAAGGCTTCCAGTAATCTTTCATTTAGTATCTTCGTGAAAACTTTAAAGGATGCATTTTCTAGTGCTACTCCTCTAAATGAGTCTAGTGATGTTCTGCTCCCTTTTCCTTTGAACAATATCTTTAGAGTCGCTGTGTTCCATCCCTCTGGTATCTTCCCAGTCTGTATACATTTGTTCATTAGGTCTTTCCACAGTTCTTCCATCTTGCCAAGTGAATCTTTTAAGTGTTCCATGTAAATTTTGTCTGGTCCTGCGGATTTCTTGTTTCTCCCTCCTTGTATTGCTTTCCTAATTTCATACGTTGTTATTGGCTCCACAGCATGCGCGGGTTCTGCTGTTTCTATGTCATATGCTTGCTTCAGCCCTTCCTTATTCAGTATGTTCGAGAAATGATGTTCCCACTTCTCCATATGAATTTCTCCTGTTGCAATTGACGTCTTCTTTTTCAGCGCTATGTATGGGTCTGATTTTGCTTCCTCGGTTTGTTTCCTTCCTTGTTTCTCTGTATATTCTTCTTTTTTTCTTTTTTATTAGTTCTTTATATTTTTTCCTTTTCTCTGCATATGCTGTTAAGTCTTCTGGGCGTCTGTATAATTTTGCTGCATTCAGGGCCTTTAGAGTTGCTTTTCTTTGCTTGTAACACTCTTGGTCAAACCAAGCTTGTGCGTGTCTTCTTTCCTTTACTATAATAGCTTTCGTTATTACTTTGGTGGCTGTTTCTAGGGCTTCTTCTAGTCTTTCTTCTTCTATTAGGTTTCTAGCTTTCCCGATGTTTTCCTCGCTTTCTTCTACTGTTTCCCGCTGGATGTTTCTAGTATATATACTTGGTCTTTTTGCTTCCTTCCTCTTTTGTTGGATTTCCATGCGTAGGCGTGTCATTATAGGTATGTGTTTCCTTATTGGTGCTGCCGATGAGTTCCATAGGCCTTCTTGTTTACACAATTGTAGTTGTACTCCTCTAAAAAATAGTAGGTCGATGGCACTATGACCGTTATGTGCAAAGTAGGTTGGTGTTTCTTTTTTGTTCGCTATTTTGAAGCCTTCTTCTTCCAGTGTCTCAAGAAGGATGCGAGTTTTGGTATTTTCTTTGTCTAAGAAGGATGCGAGTTTTGGTATTTTCTTTGTCTATCCTGCAGTTAAAATCTCCGGCAATTATAACGTTCCTTTCTGCTTTCGTTTGTTCTGTGGCTATAGATATTTTATCCATTATGTTTTCTATAGGTGTATTTGGCTGAATATAAATTCCTATTATCGTAATTTCTGATGTGATTATTGTGACCATGTTTTCCTCCTTGATGATTCGCTTGATATCTCCCAGTTTCCCTTTTATGAAGATTGTGACTCCCCCTGCTGGTCGTCCTTCCGTCGGGGTCGCTAGCGTGTGTATACCATAGTAACCTTGCAAGTCCATTGGTTCCGTGAGGAATGTCTCTGTCAGTATCATAACATCTGTGTCGTCTATTGTCTTCTGTGATATGTGGGGTATTGCGTTTCTTATTCCCTCTACATTCCATAATAATACACTTATTTCCGTGCTCGACCAAGGTCCCTTCTTCTTTGGCAATGTTAATAACAGGGAGGTCAAGATGTACAGCAAGAGAAGAATTGTTGCACATATTATTGTACACCTTGATAAGTGATTGTTCTCTTCTCACGGATGGAGGTGGTATGTGACTTAATGATGGCAGCCAGTATGATGGAGTACATCTGATTGTCCCTGATATTAAACGCATGGTTTGGTTGAGCTGAGTATCAACAAGCTTAACATGAGTGCTGTTTATGCAGATTGGAGCACAATATTCAGCCACGGGATAAACTAGTCCAAGGGCAGAAGTCCGAAGTGTAGAAGCTGTTGACCCCCATGTAGTGCCACACAGTTTCTGCAGGATATTATTTCTGGTTCTGAGTTTGGCGGCAGTTCTGCTAAGATGACTAGAATGACTCCTAGACATTTTGGTTACTTTGTATGTGAGAGTAATCTGCCATCAAAGTGAAATTTCAGTTCTCTATTCGCTTCTTTATTGTTGAGATGGAACGAAGCAACTACTGTCTTTGCTGTGCTTGGCTGTAACCTCCAGTCACGAAAGTATCGTCCCATAATAGATAGGTCTCTGGTTAGAATATCCTCGGTAACTTCGAAGTCCATATGGTTAACAGCAAGGGCCCAGTCATCTGTGTACCCAAACTTCCTAGATGTAGTCTCTGGCATATCTGCTATATATAAACAGAACAAAAGGGGAGCCAGCACAGAACCTTGTGGGAGACCATTATTAAGATTCCCCAGTGAGCTCATACTATTGCCAATTTGAACCAGGAAATTTCTGTTACTGAGCATGTTGTTAATAAGATTTCCAATGTGCAGGCATGGAATGATTCGTAGAAGTTTGAGAATCAATCCTTGTCTCCACACAGTATCATATACTGCTGTTAGATCAATGAAGGCAATTGAAGTTTTCTGGTGTTTCTGAAAATTAGCCTCTATGAATGTTGTCATAGAAAGGACCTGATCTGTACAGCTTCGGTGCGGGCGGAAGCCAGCTTGTTCAACAGGTAAGTTTTTGAAAATGATATTGCAAGTACGGTTATAAATAATTCTTTCCAGAAGTTTATAGATCATGCTAAGCAGAGCAATGGGTCTATAGCTTTGAGGTTCGTTGTTAGGTTTGCCAGGTTTAAGAATAGCAATGATTTTTGCCCTCTTTAATTCATGGGGTATATTGCCTGATAGAAAAATTTAGCTAACCATATTCTTACATTTTTACCACAGTTGAGAAGGAACTCTGGATGAATACCATCGAAACCTGGAGCCTTTCCTGCTTTCATATCTTTCAGTGCTATTGTAACTTCTTCTGGAGTGAATGGAGTGGAATATTCAGAATTCGAGGTGCATATTTTCTTGAGCTCTCTTAATTCCTTCTTAACTTTGATCGTGTGTTGTTTATTTTGAGGAGCTCCTGAAGTGTTGACTATGTTGGACGCAATTTGATTTGGTGTAACCGCTCCGTTAGTACGGTGTGATGGTTTGCCTCCACTAAGCTTCTTAAGGAGAGACCAGGCCTTTCTACTTGATTTTTGGAAGTCCATAGATTCAACAGTCTCTTTCCATTTAGCACATCTTGCAGCGTCAAGTTGGCATAGCAGTTCATCAGCTACTTCTTGGTCGTTACTTACACAGAATTCCTCATAAAGTTTCTCACATTTCTCAGTCCAGCCAGGGACATATTCCCTACGGTAGCCTCTTGGGACACATTTCTTTGCTGTACTTATGATAGCACCAACAAATCGCTTGTAATTGGACCTTAGGGGAGGAATCCAACCGACGCATGTATCAAGATTTTCCGAGAACAGAGTCCAGTTAGCTTTCTTGAAGTTCCATCTAGGGTGTGGAAAGGACCTTATTATTGGGATACTATGGCCCATTTCCAGAAGAACTGGTTGATGTTGGCTGTGTGGAAAGTCTGTGAAACATTAGGATAACTGAGCATTCTCTGTTGTACATCTTCTCTGGGTCTGCCAAACATTAGGGTAACTGTGCATTCTCTTTTGTACATCTTCTCCAGATCTGCAAAACAACAGGGTAATTGAGCATTCTCTGTTGTACATCTTCTCTGGATCTGTGAAACATTAGGATAAATGAGCATTCTCTGTTGTACATCTTCTCTGGATCTGTGAAACATTAGGATAACTCATCATTCTCTGTTGTACATCTTCTCTGGATCTGCAAAACATTAGGATAACTGTCCATTTTCTGTTTTACATCTTCTCTGGATCTGTGAAACATTAGGATAACTGAGCATTCTCTGTTGTAAATCTTCTCTGGATCTGATAAACATTAGGTTGACTGTGTGTTCTCTGTTGTACATCTTCTCTGGATCTGTGAAACATTAGGGTAACTGTCCATTCTCTGTTGTACATCTTCTCTGGATCTGTGAAACATCCACGAACGTACTACGCTAGCGTAGCAGGGGGAGAGGTTATACTCCCACGTGGTGGGTTCCAGGTGGCGGATAGGGGGTCCTAACCAGCTTGCCGGCAGATTTGAGGGAAATGAAATACTTGTCGCCGACCAAACATACACCCCCCTTGTGGGTGGGGGACGCAGATGAAGAATACACCCACGGTATCCCCTGCCGGTCGTAAGAGGCACCTAAAAGGGGCGACCAAGGGATGATTGTATTAGAACCCTGAAACTCCTTGTGATTAGTACCACCATGTGTCGAACACCATGAGTCGCTTTTACTTGCGCTTAGTACCACTATGTTAGGTACCAAATAGTTTTGTGATTAGTTGCAAAAGAGTGCTTAGCTGGCTTTTACAGTACCTGTTATTAGTAGCACTATATGAGTGACACCATGGTTCTGGCTTGCCTATGATTAGTACCCACTATATGAGGAACACCTTGGGGTAGCATGAGTCTCTGTGGTTAGCACACTTATGTGATGAGCACCATAGGTTTGTGTTGCTTGTAAATTGTGCCACAAAGTGCAAAACACTATAGTTCTGCATTCCATGTGCAAATTTCATTACCTGTGAGTAGTACCATAATGTGTGGAATACCACAAACCTACGCTAAGTTTGATTAGTACTGCAACATGACATATACCATTTTTCTACTTCCCTAGCGATAAGTACCATTATGAGGGGCCGATGACTTGGATTATGAACCTGTTTCGACTAGAAGCATCATCGATTCAGCATCGTGCTATAGAAGCAGTCCCTCGGCCAGTAATACTATTGTTTTACGCCAGCTTCTGTGCATGTGAGGCACTGTGAGTCGGTTCCACTGATTGTTTTAAATTCACGTCCATCCGTCTGTCCATTCATCCACCCCACCCCACCCCATCCCATCCCATCCCATCCCATCCCATCCCATCCCATCCCGTCCTGTCGGTCCGTCCATCCAGTATCTTTAACATACTTTCTGTGCAATATCCTTATTTTAGGTGTTATACTATAACATTTTATGATATCATTGTACATTTTACTCTATAGTTTATAAGATTAGAAAGATTCCTTATCCATTAATTTTTAAGATTGATATAGGCTGATGATGCCTGTAAAAAAAGGGTGAAACATGTACCTATGACTTATGTATTATGTATCAATTTTAACCACATGAAAAAGTGGATTATACTGTATTGTATTGAACAGGTGGATCTATAAATATTTTAATAATATTTGAGATATACGTCAACTTCAATATGGAACCAAAATGAGAATAGTAACTTGTAACTTAGTAGCCAACCAGGCAAACTTCAAATTAAATAGGTTTATCAATCTTGAAATTAAAATATGCAAGTTGTCTAAAGATATAACGTTTTTGAAGCAATGTTTTAAACTAAAATTGATCCCAAAATTTTTGAAACCTACCCAAAGAAAAAACTTAACCATTCCAAGTATGAACAAAGTCAAAAACAAAGTAAAAGAAATATGTTTAAGGAATGAAATGAGGTCACTATATAAGAAGAAATCCAATTGAACTTACAACTACATAAAATTCATTTAACAGTAGCTCAGGCATTACCCCCATTAGAGTGGAACACGTAGACTACATAATGATGGTTTTACTGGACAAGAAGCAGACTACATTAGATAAGAAATTAACACATTTAAAAGAATCTCAAATACAGTCCATTGTACAGAATGCAGATAAACAAAGAACAAGTTCTTCAAATGTCAGCACACGTACAATTGTTAATTTAACCAACGTGCAGTTTTCTGGAATAGAAACGGAACTCCTGAATAAGGGTCCAAAGTATAACTGGCCTAGTGAAAAAAAGGAGTTGGATATTATTACCACAGTGGCTGAGGTAGAGGCTAACATTTCTAAACTCCCCTTTGAAATTCCAAATGACATTAGATTTGACATAAAAAAAAAATTACCTACGCTAGCTAAAGAACTTAACACCTAATCTGACTCTAATCAATAAACATTAGTACGTAATTTGAGAACTAAAATAGAAGATAATGACATCATAGTCACAAAAGCTGATAAAGGAGGATGTATAGTATTAATGGTTAAGGACAGTTACATAAATAAAACAGAAGAATTTTTTAAGGATAAGATTTATACAATAGTTAGCAAAGATCCTATCATAAGAATACAACACAATTTAAAATCTATAATTAAGAACTCCATATTCCTTCTCAATGAACAGGAACAACAGAGACTGATCAACATGAACCCCAGCATTCCAGTAGCGAGAGCCCTACCTAAAATCCATAAAAACAACATTCCCGTACGTCCGATTATCAATTGCCGTAATAGCCCTACCTATAAAGTTTCCAAAGATATCCATGGTTTTCTAAAACAACATTATAAGTTTAATAATAAACTTCCTTTAAAGAATTCAATCAAATTTTGCGATATTTTAAGTAAATTTGACTTACAACCTAACCACATAATGTGTTCCTATGAGGTCATAAACACGTATCCAAATATACCTACTAAAGAAACGGTCAACATTATCTATGACAATATTTCAAAACATAGCAGCCTGAGTAAGCTGGAAATTGATGAATTGATGAAGATCTTGAATTTTGTATTGAATAACAACTTTTTCTCCTTTAATGGTAAGATTTATCAACAGACTGGCTTAGCCATGGGTGACCCTTTGTCCGGCAACTTGGCTGACATTTACATGGATTTAATAGTGTGTACAAAAAATCAAAGCACATATAAAAGGTATATGTTTGTGGCTAAGATTCGTGGATGACACTTTTGTGGTTATTGACAAAAATGTTACAAACAGCGATGAAGTTTTAGAGAATTTAAATAAAATTGACCCTAATGTAAAATTCAAGGAAGATGAAGTTAAACAGTCCTTAAATTTTCTAGATATAAAGATCACGCGCACCAATAATACTTTTGATTTTCAAATCTACAGGAAACCCACACAATCTCCTATAACCATAAATAATTCCTCTTTACATCCCAATTCACAAAAACAGGCGTCATTCTATAGTTTAATACACAGAGCTTTGAAAATCCCACTCTCCCCTCACAACTTAAAAATTGAATTAAACTATATAAGGAACTTGGCTAAACTCAATTGGTTCAAAGTTGAAATGATTAACCAGTTAATTAATAAAGTTAAATATAAATTATCCACAAATCTCATTCCGGATAAACCTAAAAAAAACTAGTTACACCACGTTTATGTACAATAACCCAGCCATACACCAGATCCGAACACACTGAAGAAATACGACGCTAATATTGCTTTCAGAACAGTAAATACAAATCAAAGTATATTTTTTAATCATAATAAAGTCAATTATAAAAACAGTCCATTTTCGAGATCTGGTATTTACAGACTAACTTGCACCGAGTGTGGATTTAATTATGTTGGTCAAACTGGGCACAGCTTCTATACGAGATATATGGAGCATTACAATGCCTTAAAACATAACAAATATTCAGCGATGAGCTCACACATGAGTGAAACAGGCCACCAGTTTACATCAGTTGATAAGGATCTCACTATTCTAAGATGTATAGGCAAAGGAAAACTTATGAATGAATTAGAAAGTCTTATCTTTTTAGACCAAACCTATAACAAAAACCATAATCTTAATGATACCACGGAGGCAAAAAATCCTTTATATGAGCTAACTCCAAAGTTATTAGGCATTGTGAATTGAAAACATAATACAATCCCGCAGACTTTTAGAACTTTTTGTTCTAAAGCTCCCACCACCTCACCGAATGTTAGGCTTGTTGATAATTAATCCCTCTTAGAAACTAATTATTGAGATATTCCATCTCTCATGTTTATAAAGTAGGGTTTAGAAATTAACATAACCTTTGTTCTTCTTACGATGTGGACAAGCAAGTAAGCTGTCACAAGTGAACTATGTAGTGCAAGTGGAAAGTGTTTTTTTTGAAGACTTTATTTGTAAAGTACGATATGATGTTTCATTTATTGTGAGCTAACCTGTACTGTTATGTGTCAAGTATGATATAATGTAATGACCTAACCTGTACTGTGTAAGATTTGTGACATATGCATTTGTAAATAGTAGAATTCTGTTCTATATTTCCTGAAAGGATCAAGAAAGTTACATGAATTGTTGAACAGGGTGTGTTGTTTTGTAGGTAATGTATTCTAGAAAATATTTCTGACTGTTCTGGAAATACAACGTTTGTGATCAGGCGTATTCTAGAATGTTTGTCAAAGTTCGCGAATGAAAGTAGGGTTGTGTTTGGTGAGTCTAGGTGGCAATAGGGAACTCATGTACGCTGATTGGTTGCTCCAAGGCCGGAGTTTACCTATATATTGAGAGAGAGAGGCAGTGTTCCTGATAATTCGGTATTCTGAATTCTCAATAATAATAATATAAGAGAATTTATTGGACTCCAACCTATTCAATACATTACTGGATGTTAACATTTTTAGTTAAACATCGTTAAAATGGAGACATGTTTCGCCCTCCATGTGGGGCATCATCAGTCATATCAAAGCACCTCAAAATTAAACCAGACGTCTGGTTGGAAATTATGAAAAATATATGTAAGAAAGAATACATTAAAAACACGTACAAAATCCTATCCTAAACGAAATAACAACAGACTAGTTACACATAGTAAAATACGCTAGTGGTTTCTTAATAATAAAATGAGGTTATCATATGCACAGTATAAAAAACATGTCTCCATTTTAACGATGTTTAACTAAAAATGTTAACATCCAGTAATGTATTGAATAGGTTGGAGTCCAATAAATTCTCTTATATTATTATTATTGAGATTCTTTCAATACGGAAAATAAAATGATTTTCATTACTTGCAATTCTGAATTCTGTTGGTCTTGGTCTATCTATCTGTGAGCAGCCTATCTGGTTGACGTCACCTGGTTTCCGGGATAGCACACCTTTGAGTAAGCACTCTTACTTTCCATTCCTGTTAAAATTTCCGTAATGTTCGTTTGCAATTTCGCATAGGAGTCTGCCCTAGCCTAACCTAGACTCGCCAAATTAATTATTTAGGACGCCCTAGCTTTTCAGCTGGCTTGCCTGTTTGTTTTCAAGGCATTCTTTTTTCTTATTTCACTAAATATGTAGATTGTAATTTAATGTATTTACCTTGGGCTTTGCCTCTGGTAGTTCTGTATCACTTGAGGTACTCTAGATTTTGGAGAACCTGTTCACTTCACTGTAAATTGCATTGTACTACTGCATTGACAACTACATGTATAGTTGGTTTGAAATTTGAATTTACACTGCTACGAAGGTATTATTAAAGAACCTCTAAGTTATGTATATCACTGAACTTATAGCTCGTTACTTGGAATTGTATTTGAATGTATTTGTAAAATTCTTTTGTAAATAATATTTTTTTCATATCTAAGGATCACGGCGATTTATTTCGGAATCCGCAATCTAAGCCATGTCCATGCCTTTGGTAGGTTCCCAGCCCTTTCCACCTTCCCGGTTTGTTGTCCACTAGTTGGCCGTACTGATATTTACGTATATGTTGTTGTTGGAGATCTGCGTAATGCCAGCTAATGTTTTTCTGAGTGTGTAGTGTTTTCTGATATTGTGTAGTTGCTCTTACCTTCCCCCTTTACTGTGTTTGTGCCTTGTTTTGTGTAACCACAGTAGTAAAGTTTACATAAGCCTTAAAGGTTATTTATGCATGGCATACCTTTAGAAATTAATAATAATAGTTGTTATTGTTGGAATCTAATTTTATGTAGAGCAAAGCTTGGTGGAAATGTTAATACAGTATTCATGTCACTGAACGTAGTGCATGCACACAGTTCTCTTAACACATTGACGAAGGGCGCTAAACGGAGGCTGCTACCCCATGCAGACCGGATAGTTCAAGCCTCCAAGAAAGAAATTACACTGCTGCACTCAAACTAATGTAACTCGACCTCAAACTTGGAACGTGTACTTACTAGGTTGCTTCGTAGCCTGTACATTGTGATACTTTTCAAAGCAATACCATTCAGTAGTCTTTCTAAGCACAGAGTAGTATGAATGCTGTATTTGTATGATTTGTATACTCATTGTTTTCTAGTATGCAAGGATTTCTCTTTACGGCTACTCCCCGTTTAGTGCTAGCCGTTAATCATTAGAAATATCTAATTCATTGTCACTTGGTACCTATTACAACTGGTCTGTACATAATTAATCACAATTATCGGTAGCCGTCGGGAACTGAATACGCTGTGGCGTGTTGACATCTGCACGGGCATGCTGCCAAGGATTCTCGGCCCGTAAGAATAGTTGTGTACATACGAAGTTTTGATGGCTACAAAGATCATACAGTTAAAAAAATACAGCGACACTGAAATCTGCGATCCCTCTACTCCATGACATGATTGAAAGTAGTTAAAATTATAGCTAACAGACAGCACAACAAGCTACAAATGATAACTGTTCGTAAAAACTGAGATCTCCGGGGCCCGTCAACAACCCACTGGCCGCGGTACTATGGAGATCTCCAGCGCCATTTTCAGTATGTGTTTATTGTTAAGTTATTCACCATACTTGGGTTTTTTAATGAGAAATAATGAAACAATCTATGAAAATACTTCCATGAATATGTGGCAATTTCCGTTTGTAAAGTACTCCCGAAGGGGATTCCTCCACCCCCGATGCCATCAAATATTTGATTTAAAACATACTCTTTGACTTCATCTATCGCTTATCATATTTCATCTTGACCTTATGTCCCGAAATCCCTGTCATGTTACTCTCCATAGAACTAACATCTGGGAAGCGTTCAGCATATTACTTAATGTTTTGTAGCTGCTTACACGAGCAATCCATGTTTCAACTACTTGGTTATCTCCTGATCATCTACTGGTATATGATATTACTCCTTAATTCTCCTGGACTGTACTCTTGAGAGTAATAGGGGATTACTAATGTTACATTTAACGATAGAATGCAGAATAGATTTATGTCTTTGCTACAGCATGAGAGAGGCAATTAAGTCCTTTGGTCACAATACTCACTCGTGGTATAGAGAGAAACTCTACAAGCATTCCTGAATGTGAACGGTATCTTAACCAGCCAACTTCTGATTCCCCTCGGTCATCACTTCCCACTCTGCCCTGCAATATTAATCCCTTCGCTGATCTGTTCAGCACAGTAAGTAGGTGTAATACTGTAGCGTTAGTAAAATTATTGCCAGAAAAATAAAATAGAACGTTTTAAGTCTTAGTGCATTACAGGTGAATCTATGGATTGAGAGTTGGAGAAAAATATGGTAATCGAGGTGTCACGGCAGACATTCCCCATACTCTTAATCTATATTTTCACTAACTGATGTACCCGTGCTTCACAACGGGATTGGATTCTCAGAGAGACTGACCATGTGGTTTTCCTAACTGAAGTCGACATAGGTCATTACAAAAATGTCAGTAGGAAAGTAGCGATTAAAAGCAATGATATATAAAATACTCGATCAAATGAAAAACCACACATTTTCTCACTTTTAAGGAACAGTACTACGGTGTCGGTTCAAATCCCGGTCATTCCATGTGAGATTTGTGCTGGACAAAGCGGAGGCAGGGCAGGTTTTTCTCCGGGTACTCCGGTTTTCCCTGTCATCTTTCATTCCAACAACACTCTCCATTATCATTTCATATCATTTATCAGTCATTAATAAATCACCTTGGGAGTGGCGACCCCATTGTAATAATAGCCTATATATGTTTCATTCATTACATCCCTGACCCGGTCAATGACTGGAAAACAGGTAGTAGGTTTTCATTTTTCATTTTCTACTACGGTGCTGATCTAACAGTGCAAAGTTCCAGTGCTGGAATGACAAAACCGCAGACAGCCGTGAACACTTCTCTGCCATTATTCCGTTAAATATGCACATTTCTCCCTCCAATCAGTGCCTCAAAATAGGGATTGAATAGCTCGAATGCTATGATGAACCAGTGTGTTACGTACCAGTAGTATCAGAAAATTTATGAACCAGAGGAATGGAATGCTAAAGAAGAAAATTATCAAACTCCCCAGCTACTTCCCGCCAATATTCAGGCAGGCTGTTACACTCGGTAGGACCGGGCGAGTTGGCCGTGTGGTTTGGGGCGCGCAGCAGTGAGGTTGCATTCGGGAGGTAATGGATTCGAACCCCACTGCCTGCAGCCCTGAAGATGGTATTCCGTGTTTTCCCATTTTCCAACGAGGTAAATGCTGGGGATGTATCCTAATTAAGGCCAAGGCCACTCCCTTCACACTCCTAGCCCTTTCCTATCCCATCATCGCCATAAGACCTATCTGTGTCGGTGCGGCATGAGGCAAATTTTAAAAAATACTCATTACGCAGCAGTAATCCTATCTATCATAAATGAGTGGCAACAGAAGACATAAAGCACATCGCAACAAACAATGGGAGCTTTCTATATTGTAGGCCTTGTTAGTTGACACGTCAGTGAACGGGCCCAACCTACGATACGAAAACACTCCTAAAATCTCACAGAGACATTTCCGGCTTGAGTCTGACCTTGCTCACATCTGCTTCCTTTGGCCTTCAGTGCACTCGCACATTTAGTTTTCTTTCGACTCTGTGATATTAGAGCGTTTTATAAAATTATTTATAGTACAGACTCTAGTTCCTTATTCTCCGACTTCACATACCGATTTTCATTCAATTCTGTTTACCCATTTTCTTGTGACTCGGCGCTGATATGTATGGACTTAGTAACAAAAATCCAGATTCATGATTATCTCTGATCATAGCCAGTACGGTAACAATGTATAAGACATAATTGATCGGAAATTTAATACTAACTTAAGTTATGTAATGTTTATCGATACAACCACTAATAACATAAATATTTGAGAATTAAATTTTAAGCCTTCCCCTAAACTACCATTTATCTCAGCATGAATGAAATTAATTATGGCCTAGATTGTAGTGACTTACTCCCGGACTATGCATTGCGATTTTCATTACATTCTCTTCAGCCGTTTTTGATGCGCGAACAGACAGACAGACAGACAGAGATTACGGAAAATTAAAAAGTGCATTTCCTTGTTACTGTGGACACGACTGGTGCAGAAATATCGTCCTTTTTAAATTCTGAGGAATGTACAGACAAAACTCTTATATATATAGATGTTTAAAATAAGTTTTAACACTGTACATTATTGTATTTAAACAAACTTACAAGTCTTATATGTTTGAAATATAGTTTAAAACATTGTAAATTCAGTGCTATAAATTGCTGGATAAGTCTTGTATCTTAATTTTGCTGGTTTTACTGACTGGTGTGCACTGTGTTGTGTAGAACTTTCCACTGATCATAGTATCCATGTACTTTTAATCTCATAGCAAGAAGAATTTTATGGCGAGCTAGAATTTGATTCTTTTTTTACTCATTATGTTACAGAGGATTTGAAAGGGAAGCTAGAAGACTACATAACAAGATTCAAGGGGAAAGTGCGCTTGATAAGAAATAAAGAGCGTGAAGGTCTAATCCGCACCCGGTCATTGGGAGCCAAGGAGGCAAGGGGCGAGGTTATATTGTTCCTAGATGCTCATTGTGAGGTGAACACCAATTGGTTGCCTCCACTCTTAGCACCAATCTACAGGGATAGGTAAGTCACTGCTGTCATTCCTGTACTTGATAGAGTTTCTATTTTATAACATCATTCTTTATAAGAATGTATTTTTGATGGTCCATCTGTTCAGAGTTTGTTTTCTTTTCTAGGAATTGTGTAATTCATTGTCATTTTTGATGCAGAATACTACTTTCATTTTTGGAGGTGAAGCTTCCATGGTGTGTAGAATGATGTATTTAGTTTATTTTCCGGGTTGAACTGTGTTATTGTCTGTACATCACGTGTAGTTTGCCGACGTTTCGAATACATTGCAGTATTCTTTGTCAAGGCGACTGAAATACCCCCACTCGATCCGAGGTAATCAGACTCCCAGGCAACAGTCACACTACTACAAGGGTGGTTCTTGACCTCGGTCTTTTATATCCTAGCCTTCCTGGCTGTCTTGTGAGAATTCTGGAAGGTACGTGTCACAGCCAGGTAGTGGGGCTTGCCCGCGCTGTTATGTAATTGGAGTTTCAGCCTGCGTGTTAATGTTGTGGTCTGTATGTCTTAAACTATGAACGATAGGCATCCAAGAATTATTGATTTTATATCCTTCTTCTAAATTCATGTCGTTCGGATGTTTCTTGATTTCGATAGCCTCATGGATTTTCCTTTCCAGATTCCAAGGGATAGCTGCTAGGATCTTGGTTTTGTCAAATAATATTCCGTGCCTTGTTTCAGAGGAATGCTTGGCTACCGCTGAAATATCTATGTTTTGGTTCTTGGTGTGACGGATATGTTCTTTTAGGCGGGTGGAGATCAGACGTTTTGTTTCACCAACATAACACGCTCCGCAGCTACATTCAATGTGATATACTCCAGGAGCCTGTAGTTCTGTTGTGTCTTTTACTGGTGTTAGATAACGGGCTAGCTTCCGGTGTGGTTTATAGATGGTTTTTATGTCCTATTTGTCCAGTATCTTGCAGATACTGTCTGCAGTGTTTTTAATGTATGGCAGTATTGCTGTTTTGGGGCAGGTCAGTTCTTCTTTCCCGTTGTTTTCTCCTACGGCAGCCTTTTCTTTGTTCTCTTCTGATTTTCTAAAGACTTGTCGGATGTTATTGAGCGAGTACCCATTTTCCCTGAGGGTTCTCGTGAGGTGTTCTTTCTCTTCTTCGAAGTGTTCTGCGCCTGATAATGTTTGCTATTATTGGAGAGAGCGGCGACCCCATTGCGGCCCCTTCTGTCAGTTCATAGAACTCCCCGTTGAAGTAGAAATAAATGGCGTTTAGGCATTCTTTAGCTAGTGTTGACAGGTCTTCTGGAAGTTTCTGGTCTAACAGTGGAAATACTTCTGTTAGCAGCACCTTGATGAAAAGCAACATCAATGGGACTCAGAGTCGCGCAGTATACAGAAAACCGACACACAGACATGTACCTGTATGCCTTGTCTCATCACCACACATCACAAAAGCAGGCTGTCCTAATATCACTGGTTAACAGGGCCATAGCGATATCAGACGCATAACACCTCGAAAAAGAGGAAGAACACCTCACGAGAACCCTCAGGGGAAATGGCTACTCGCTCAATAACATCCAACGAGTCTTTAGAATATCAGAAGAGAACCATCTATAAACCACACCGGAAGCTAGCCCGTTATCTACCACCAGTGAAAGACACAATAGAACTACAGGCTCCTGGAGTATATCACATTGAATGTAGCTGCGGAGCGTGTTATGTTGGTGAAACAAAACGTCTGATCTCCACCCGCCTAAAAGAACATATCCGTCACAGCAAGAACCAAAATAATAGATATTTCAGCGGTAGCCAAGCATTCCTACGAAACAAGGCACGGAATATTATTTGACAAAACCAAGATCCTAGCAGCTATCCCTTGGAATCTGGAAAGGAAAATCCATGAGGCTATTGAAATCAAGAAACATCCGAACAACATGAATTTAGAAGAAGGATATAAAATCAGTAATTCTTGGATGCCTATCATTCATAGTTTAAGACATACAGACCACAACATTAACACGCAGGCTGAAACTCCAATTACATAACAGCGCGGGCAAGCCCCACTACCTGGCTGTGACAACTACCTTCCAGAATTCTCACGAGACAGCCAGGAAGGCTAGGATATAAAAGACCGAGGTCAAGAACCACCCTTGTAGTAGTATGACTGTTGCCTGGGAGTCTGATTACCTCGGATCGAGTGGGGGTATTTCAGTCGCCTTGACAAAGAATACTGCAATGTATTTGAAACGTCAGCAAACTGTACATGATGTACAGACAGTAACAACACGGTTCAACCCGGAAAATAAACTAAATACTTTCATTTTGTTCATGTACATATAATTTCGAGCATCACACGGAAATGTATAGTAAGTTTGACTTCATAACTTTGCAACTATGAAAGATAAGTGAATGGTTAAAAAGTTGAAGGATCAAATATTCTTTGAAATTAGTTTGAGTATAATCGGTGACATCATAATGTGTGATAATGTTGAAATTGAGATTGTCACAACGTAGTAAAATTAATACAGCTTGCGACTCTGTGATACTACAGTGTTGAAGGTGGTGTCACGACATTTGTCTCATAGAACTATATTCTACTAGCTACCATTGGTCACCATAACTTTGTGACCAGGTGCTAGATTTGCAGAATGGCTGAAACTATCTTTAACGTATTCAGGAGGATACAGGGAAATTTGCCTGAGAGGCAAGCAACCATTTGCTACATTACTGCCTACTCAGTGAAAATGAAAATCCACTGTCTGTTTCCAGTCTCAACTGAGTCGGGATTTGAATGACTAAAGTCCCCATCTAGCAGCAGGAACAGAAACTGTGCCAGCTGCCGAAGCCTGTCCCACTCCTTTGGGGCAATGGGACACCTGAAATGAAATGGTATTGGAGAGTGTCGCTGGAATGACAGATGATAGGGAAGACTGGAGTACGAGAGGAAAAACCTGTCCCGCCTCTGCTTTGTCTAGTACAAATCTCGCATGGAGTGACCCGGATTTGAACCACAGAACCCAGAGGGGAGAGGTGGGCGCATTGCCACCTGAGCCACGCTGGCTCCATTGTCTGCTTGGCAATAGATTAATCTATAGTCGTAATTTTGAAATACTACTACTACTACTACTAACTACTACTACTACTACTACTACTACTACTACTACTACTACTTCTTCTTCTTCTTTCACGTGACTATTTCTAGCCGAGTGCAGCCCTTGTAAGGCAGATCCTCCGAGAAGGGTGGGCGGCATCTGCCATGTGTAGGTAACTGCGTGTTATTGTGGTGGAGGATAGTGTTATGTGTGGTGTGTGAGTTGCAGGGATGTTGGGGGCAGCACAAACACCCAGCCCCCGGGTCATTGGAATTAACCAATGAAGGTTAAAATCCCCAACCCGGCCGGGAATCGAACCCAGGACCCTCTGAACCGAAGGCCAGTACGCTGACCATTCAGCCAACGAGGTGGACGAAATATTATTAACACATGTAATTCAATCTGTCAGAAACCTTGCAGCTACGCCTCCCACATTGCGTATCCGTTTTTTTCTTTTTTTAACAGTAGAATCCCTCGCATCTGGCACTCGAGCAGCAGAGTGTGGGAACTTTGCGGTACAACAGTTCTGCTACTGTAATGATGATCACTACTCCTTGCTGACAGAGCAGTTGATCGCTTCTTTTGCTGTTTCAGAACAATAATGACAGTTCCTGTAATTGATGGCATTGACCACAAGAGTTTTGAGTACCGGCCTGTGTACCAGGACGGCCATCATTATCGTGGTATCTTCGAGTGGGGAATGCTGTACAAGGAGAACGAGGTGCCGGCAAAGGAAGCCAACAGACGGAAACACAACAGTGAGCCTTACAAGTAAGTCTTGTGATACAGATGTTGATTTGAAATATTTGTCCTCAACGAGTACATTTATAATACCAATATAATTGGTCCGTTATTGGACATTATAAATTTTCGAGCTAACTCATTCCTCTTTGCCAGTGTTTTGCCCCAGTGTGTTAAGTCAAATCAAAAATCAAATCAAAATCTCTTTATTTGCAAATGAGGTGTCTACCTCGGTGGCAAATGGTACACTAAAATACATTATTGTCAAGCACTAAATATTAAATTAACAAGAGAAGAAAATTTTTCCTATAATACAATATTATACAATTTACGCTAACAATGTTTTCTATTAAACACACAGCTCATCCTTAATAAATTTATATTGTTTACAAAATTCTACTTATAATATATCCTGTCCTACTTACAAATATAGTCAACTGATATACAGTATGTGGAATTACTTCAAATGATACTATACAACTGGTATAACATTAATATTTACATTGCATTTATTTATTTACTTTTTTTTTTTTTTTTTACCCGTTCTGGATCCTAAGTAGCATAACGACCTGCTGCGTCTTAACCAGAGCCCCTTTTGCCACCACTTTTCAGAGTTCCTGAAGGGCCTTCACAGCTATCGTAGCGGTCCCAGGGCCCTCGAAGTCCCCACTGTACTTCACCCCTACAGGCAGTCCCCTACTTTGGCTGTCCAAACTCCTTAGACCAGGGGATGGAATTAATTTATTCACACACATTTTTTTATATACAATAACCTGCACTGGTCGAATGCCCTCTAACATTTCATTTATTTTCTCTGTTGCTGTTTATTCTCTTCTTGAATATCTGTACAGATTTTGGAAAAGGATCAAACACTACCCCTGGTAAACTGTTCCACTCCTTCACACCCTTCCCAATGAATGAAAATTTACCCCAATCGCTTCTGCTAAAATTCCTTCTAATTTTACATTTGTGGTCAGTCCTGCCGATATAATTATTTTCCAACTGAAGCCTCTCACGGATATCTCCCCATGATTCTTCTCCTGTATAGGCTCTATATAATCCTGTAAGTCTAGTTTTCTCCCTTCTCTTACTTAAAGTTTCCCACCCAAGTTCCTTTAACATTTCTGATACACTACTCTTTCTCCTGAAATCCCCTGTTACAAATCTTGCTGCTTTCCTCTGCACACTATCTATTTCTTTTATTAGGTATTCTTGGTGAGGATCCCAAACACTGTTTGCATATTCCAATAATGGACGAACCATACTCAAGTAACTTTTTTCTTTTAATTCTTTGTTGCATCCTTTAAGTAGCCTCATTATGACATGTAATGATCTGTATGCTTTCCCAACTATGTCATCAATATGACCCTTCCAGTGCAAATTACTTTCAAATCTCACACCTAAGTATTTGCACTTGCCATCTTTTGGGATAACTACCTCATCCAAAGTATATTCAAATTCAGTTTTAAAGCTCCTGTTTGTAAAAGTTGTAACAGTTGATTTGCCTCCATTAACCTTCCTATTATTTTCTTCAACCCATTGTTGGATACTTTCAAGGTCCCTTTGTAATTCTGAACAATCCTCAATGTTGTTTATTTCTCTATAAACAATTATGTCATCTGCATACAATCTTATTTTTGATGTTATATTGTTCCCTAAATCATTTGCGTATATTAAGAAAAGTAACGGACCGATTATACTACCCTGTGCAATTCCCTTCCAAACTTTCTCTTCCTGAGATACATTATATCCTACTTTGACTTTCTGAACCCTTGAATTTAGAAATGCTTTTATCCAACGTGTAACCCTTACGTCCAATCCTATTCCCTCCAATTTCTTTAATAATATTCCATGTTCCACTCTATCAAAGGCTTTCGAAAGATCTATGGCTATGCAATCTAACTGACCTCCTGAATCCAACTGATCTGATATGTCCTGCTGAAATCCCACCAGTTGTGCCTCACAAGAAAATTTCTTTCTAAATCCATACTGGCTCCTCATGAACCAATTTTTATCATCACATATCCCTCTGATGTACTTCGATATTAAACTCTCCAGAATTTTACAAACTATACTGGTCAGGCTGATTGGTCTGTAGTTCTCTGGTTTCCTTTTATCACCCTTTCCTTTATAAATTGGTATTATTATAGATTCCTTCCATTCCTTTGGTATTACACTATTATTTATGACATAGTCAAAGAGAAATTTTAAATAAGGCACTATGTACCACCCCATTGTCTTTAATACCTCCCCAGTAATTTGATCACTCCCTGCTGCTTTTCCTTGCTGAAGCAGTTGGATTTCTCTGAAAATATCTTCGTTTGTGAATGAGAAGCTTCTTGTTTCCCTCTGTCTCTCTCCCTCTCTATCTTCTGTTTCGGTTTCCAACTCTTGACAATCATCTACTGAATCTCTAAATTCCCTACTAAATAGGTTTGCTTTCTCAGTATCTGTTAAATAGTGTTCACCCCCTTCTCCCACCATTGTAGGAATTTGGATTCCTTTTCCTTTTTGATTCCTGATATATGAATACAGCTTTTTCCATTTCCCTTTGTGGTCATTACCCTCTTGAAGTATGCCATTCATATAATTCTCTTTTGCTTCCTTTTTCACTCTATTCAGTTCCCTCATTAGCTGTTTTCTAGTTTCTCTACTCTCCCTACCCTCTTTGATTTTCCTGTTTACTATTCTACATTTTCTTTTTAATTTTCTTATTTCCCTTGTATAATAAACAGGGTCTGAGGTCATTTTACCCTTCTTAACAGGTACAAATCTCTTCTCTCCTTCCCAAATAATTCCTTTAAGTTTAGCCCAAAGTGTATCCACGTTACTCCCTTCACTTATCCAACAACTGAATTGTGAGTTAAGGTAAGTCCCAAATTCATCAACTTTAGTTTTTCTGTACAATTTCTTGTCTTGTGTAACCCTCTTATTAAGCCTTTTTGGTACGAGTCCTACATCCATTATTACAGCCTTATGGTCTCCTATTCCTTCAATTACCTCAGTTTTATCAACAATTTCCCATGGTTTAACCAAGAATACATCTAGTAAGTTATTGAGACGAGTCGGTTCTTGTACTACTTGTGTAAATCCTCCCTCCCAAATTAACTTATTTGCCAGTTTCTGTTCATGGGCTTCACTTGCAGCTCCTTTCCATTCAACTTCAGGCAAATTTAGATCTCCCCCAATTATTACCATATCATTATTATTGTTTTTACAAGTATAATCTATTATTTTTTCAAAGATTTCCATGTCTCTTTCCTCTCTTCCAGGCCTGTATGTTCCTATAATTCCCACCTCCTTCATATTATCACAAACTAATTTTATCCCTAATATTTCATCCCTTTCATCGGTAAACCATTCATGTGAACAGTAAGTTTCCTTCACCAGAATAAACACCGCCCCTCCCTTTTTATCTCCTCGGTCTCTACGATAGACTGTGTACCCTTCTGGAAATACTTCTCTATTACCCACCCCTTCTTTCAACCACGATTCCACTCCTGTCACCACATCAGTCTCATAAGATTCCATCAATGTACCGAATTTTAATTGTTTATTTACTACACTTTGACAGTTTACCAAGAGCAATCTCAGACCACCTTCCTCCCTAAAACTTGACTGTTGCAATTGGGTAACTTGAAATTCCGTACTACCCTGAGTTTCTTTTTCTAGTTGACTGAGCCAGCTTGAAGTATAGCTGGCTCTTTCTGCTAGTTTTCCTGGTCAGTATTATAACTCAAGGGAGTTGCCTGTTTTACAGTACATATCTTAAGATTAATAAAATCTAGAACAATATTTCCTATCTTTCGTTTACCTGAATTGTTTAGATGGAGGCCATGTTTTGTATAACAGTATCTCTCAAAACTGCTGCATTCAATAACCTGAGTATTCCGAAAATGTTGGGCTCATCAGTTGGTAAATAGCGCACCCACCAAGACGCATGGCTAGTGCATACCGTGGAGACCCTTTCTTGTCTTTCCAAAGATATTGCTGAAAAATGTGGTCTCACGGTCCTGTACAGAAGCTGAAAGTAGATTCAGTTGTTTGTTATAACAGCACAGGACAGTCACGGTGTGCATTAGGCTATATATTATTGTTTATTCACCTCGGTAATCCTATGGTATCGCTCCAGCATGCTGACCTTTCATCCAATGGATCCTGGGTTCCGTTCCTTGCTGGATTCCTCCTCTCGGGGGCTTTAACATTAGTATTTATCTTGGGTAGGGCCCCATCCTCGCAGGCATGCAGGCTTCTCCGGAGGCCAGACGTTGTTGTTCTTGTTATATTTGCGAATAAGCCCATTAAGATTATGCAAAGTACGTAGAGGCGTGCATTTGCCTTCCTTTGTACCCATATTTCTTTCATTCTTTTACCGTGGGCTTCCTTTATGTCTTCATACCAGCTTGTTCCAGTCTTCCTCTTGCTCAACTTGGATCTGAAGACGACCCTGTTTTGGACATCTGCTGGTGTATTTCCTGCCTGTTTCGCCAATCCATTTCACTGTGTTTCTTTTAGCTCTACTCCTCATTTCATAGAATGTGACTATTTGTTTGGGAAGTTTGTCAGGATGCATTCTTTTAATATGTCCATAGAATCTTAGCCTGCGTTTTCTAATGTTGCTGTGAATATTTGTGTGTTGTTTGACTTCCTGTCTGCCTCTAATTTGGTATTGCCTGTTGGTGAGTTTTGGGCCTAGAATTTTTCTAATGATTTAATAATAATGCTATTTGCTTTACGTCCCACTGACTACTTCTATGGTTTCTGGAGACACCAAGGTGCCAGAATTTTGTTCCGCAGGAGTTCTGTTACGTGCCAGTAAATTTACCAACACATGGCTGACGTATTTGAGCACCTTCAAATGCCACCGGACTAAGCCAGGATTGAACCTGCCAACTTGGGATCAGAAGCCCAGTGCCTCAACCGTCTGAGCCACTCACCCCGGCTCTTATGATTTTGCCTTCCTTTTTATTAATGTTTTCAATGTCTGCTTTCCTGTTCAAAATTAGAATTTCTGATCCAGAAAGACATTCTGGTTTAATAACTGTATTGTAATGTCTTAGTTTTGTGTGCTCAGAGATACATTTTTTTGTGATAGATCTGATGCTATTTGAAGAGTTTAAAGGTATCTGAGTACCTGGGGATGGACTCATCTAATCAAAGTCAACTTTCCAACAACGTCATGCCCCGTTGATTGTAAGGGAACATCACTTTAGATTTTGCATGTGCCCGCAATCTCTTGAGATCTGCGTGATTCACGCGAGCCGTATCCTGGTGTGAGACACGCTATCTGCATCGGTCTGCCATCTAGCGGCATTCTCCGTACTCAACTTGTTCTCGTGATCTCCGACCTCCGTGGATATCTATGTACACCGACCGGTATTTGTTTTGATGATTGGAGTCCTTGTTGAAGGTTGTTGACTAAAAGATTGGATCTCATCGCTGCTGGTGAAAAAGGATATTGAAAATTAAGTGAAGAAGAAGCAGGAGTCATGGTGTTCAACACTGGGTGAATTACTCGCCATCCGGCGAGAACCAAAATGTCTGCATTTCCTTTTGTTTTCTTTATTATATGTTCGGCGAGACTGTGAGTATTGATAACCCTTAAGTCTTGATCTGGGGTCTGGATTCATCTCAAGAAATGCATGCTAACTGAAAGTCGAATTGTTTTGGTCCTTCGAAAATTCTAAAGTATATCGTGCATGATCTTTCTATAACCAAGGATTTACATTTGAATATGTTTCGACATGATGTTACACTTCGTAATAACGATATAATTTTAGTTATTGGGGTTTTCTTTAATGTAAAATGTTGGCTATGTTTACGCCTATTAATTATTTCAAAACGAGTTATGTTGTACTTTTCATCTTAAAATTCAAATGAAATGTAACTGCTAAAATCTGATGTTACTCATTGACTGTGGCATCTAAATAGTATTTTTCAAGCATTATATTATGGGTGGGTTTATTCTTATTGTTTTCGATTTTTGTGTATGTTAGCAGTTCATTCTGGAAAAAGGTTAGTTAGTGAGAAGAAAACGGTTCATTTGACTTCCTTGGTTGTTGATGGGCAGCCATTTGCCTTGGGTCATGTGACCCGGTTACTATGACTGCACTTGTAAACATAACTGTGATGGGAGCTCTCTGTTACGAGCTAACAGCTGACTCTCGTTGTCTGTCGTGAGTATTTTTTGGGGTTGTCAAGGATATGCTGTTGATTGATTTGGATGATCGTGAAGACTGCTGAGTCAACCGCGGGATCCGTGTTAAGAGTTTAATGTTTATTTCCTTTCACGTTTCGTTCTTGCTAATTCTTAATTTGTGAATTAATTCTATTTCTCTGTTTGCCCTTGATGGAACTTATTCTGAGGAGATAATGCTTGGAGTTTACTCTTCTATAACCAGTGATTGTCTCATAAGGAACCGTTTTCTCCTCTCGTGCTGCAGTCAAGTTTTACCTTTTGCTGCATTAATTTACTGTAATTTACTAGCTGTAGTTCTGGGATCCCAAGGTCTGGTTAAGGGTTTTCTTACTTTTTACGTTTTTAAAAGGGAGATCTCGCCACACTTTATCTTTAATTTTTTTTAAAGAATTATCTTAATGAAAGGCTTTTAAACGTTTCTTTTCCAATTAAATTCCTAATTTCTTTCAAATCGTTGTTTTTATTTTAGTCAGTAGTAATTCATTTTATTTTCTGGTAATTTATTTTTTTCTTTTTCCACCTGTCCTCGGTGGGCCCTAGTAATCTTCCACGTGTTGCTACGACCTTCTATTGTGAATTTCCCTGTTCTTACTGCCCTGGGTCGTGCAAATACTATCGTGCTATACCTCCTTGAAAGTACGCGATATAGATATTTTGGGTTAGTCGATATGCAGTTTCTATCTTTTGGCATCTGATTTCATTGGCTTTTATTTTGAGTCCGTTTTCCTGAATTCTTTCACCAAGGTACTTAAATTGTGGTTCTCATTTAATTTTGGCATATTTTCACTCCATGAATGTTGGTGCTTGTTTTTTTGCAGGTCATGTATTCTGTCTTTTCAAAAGATATCTGGAGGCCAACTTTTTCTGCAATTTCTTTCAGGAGTTCAATATGATTTTGGGCTGTTGAAATGTCTCGGGTTAGTATTGCTAGGTCATCCGCAGATGCTATGCAATCTATTGCTAGTTTTCCTTTGCCCAAAGTTGGTCTATTTTGAGGAAGAATTTCTGTTTGCGTCATTCTTGTATCACTTTTTGAAGGACGCAGTTGAAGGATAAAGATGAGAGTCCATCTCCTTGTCTTACTCCTGCTTTGATTTCAAACGGATCTTAGGTTTACCCCATGAATTTAACCTTGGACTTATCATCATCATCATCATCATCATCATCATCATCATCATCATCACCATCATCACCATCATCTACACTCTCCTTTAACACTTCCCCGCTTTTTTTCTCTCCTAATTTTCGACTTCAAAAATAATGGATAGCGTGAAACATGAAAATTTCATATAATATAGGATAGGTTGGAACATCTAGAGTCAGTAAATATAGTTATTTAAATCTACAGTTTATTTTGCAGAGATTGATATTAGCACATTGTATCAGCCTCCTTTTGTATTACTACAGTTGAGTGATCACATGACCGCACATCATGCAGCACTGCCTTGTTCTAATAGTGACTTTTGTAATATATTTTCTTCTTCTTCTTCTTCTTCTTGTTTTATGACCACATAGGATCACTTTAATCAGTCCATCGTTCAGATCTCTTGGAAGGGATTTTTCGAGCTTTGCGGTCCTGCCAGTACTTCTTCAGACACTTCGATCTTCATGCCCTTTCCTCGGTTGAAAATGTGCGGGTTGTTGGTTTGCTTTGTATAAGGATAAAGCGGAGGTTTGTACTCTTGAGTTTTGTATTCAGTTTTATCTCATTTGTGGTGTCTTCTGTTGTAAGGCCTATTTCCTTCAGATCCTCTCTTACTTCTCTGGTCCATTTACATCCTTTTGTGGTATTTTTTGAGACGAGATTGTGTTGTACTAGTTGTTTCAGAAGTCTCGAATCCTGCATCCTCATGATATGTCCAAAGAATCCCGATCTCATCTTATGCATAGTATCTGTAATGGGTTCTAGCTCTTTGTACATGACTTTGTTGGATATTAACCGCCACTGTCCATCTTTCTGGTATTTTTTGATCTTGCAGGTTGTTCCAATCCTCCTTTCAATTTTCTGAAGTCTGTCAGTCTTTGATTGTTTTTTCAGGTGGAAAAGTGTTTCTGCTGCATATGTAGCTTCTAGTTTTATAGTATTGTAGTGTTGTAGTATTTTATTTTTGCATTTATTGATGGACATTTCTTTTTGTAGATGTCTCATGTTAATTTTTGTGCTTTAGCTAATCTATTTGTTCTCTTTTGGATTGTAATTTTTTCATTTAGGTTATGTGTTATTACTTCTCCAAGATATTTAAATTGAGTTACTATTTTGATTTTATTACCATTTATGGTAACTTCTTTTAGTTGTGTTGGTTTTTGGGGCATAATTTCTGTTTTTTCAAATGATATTTTAAAGCTAATTTTATTTGCAAAGATTTGAAGTTCAGATATCTGGGTTTTTTCTTTTATGTCAACTGATAGTAATCCCAAATCGTCGGCGAAAGCCAGGCAGTTTGTTTTGATTTTTCGGCCAATCCGTAATTTTGGGGGACATTTCCTAAACCATTCCCTCATTACCATTTCTAGAGGACAATTAATTGATTGACCTAATGGAGAGACGAAAACTCGACATCCTGGTATTAAGTGAAGTAAAATGAAAAGGGAAAGGAATGAAGAAACTAAGAAAGGGGTACACCTTGTACTGGATGGGTAACAGTAAAGACAAAAGAAATGGAGTCTGATTTGTAATGAATCAGAATGTCGAACCAATAGCCGAAGTTGAGTATGTAAATGAAAGAATGCACATACATGTAAACAAGGAACTACTGAAGATGGTACAGGTGTATGCTCCACAGACAGGATGTAGCATGGAAGAAAAAGAAGAGTTCCTCAATGAACTGGAAACACATATTGTTGAAGATGGGATCATGATAATGGGAGATCTGAATACTCATGTGGGAACTGATAGAATGGGATGTACGAATGTTCTGGACCCACATGGGTATGGCAATAGATATGAAGATGGAGAGAAACTGTTGGACTTTTGTATCAGAAATAACCTGTTGATAAAGAACACATGGTTTATGAAGAGGAATAGCCATGGGATGGGCAGTATGGAACACTCATCGATTTTATAATAACAGACCGAGAATGGGGAAGATACGTCATGAATACAAAGATAATCCCCAATGAAAGTATGGAAGATGATCATAGATTATTAATTGTGGAATTACAACAAGTAAAAATCCCTAAAATGTTATTGAAGAAGAAACCAAAGTTCAGGATTTGGAAATTGGAGGAGGAGGATCAAAGAATGTAATTCCAAGATTGTAAAAAAAAGAAGTTGCCTAACATGAAGTGGAGAAGAAGAGTGGGACAATTTAAGACAGACATTTGTGGAAGCAGCAATTGAGGTAAGCGGAAAAACAAAAGCAAAGGTTAAGGGAAAGGAGACAAAGTGGTGGACTGACAAAATAAAAAATGAAATAAAAGAAATGAACATGATGAAGAAAGAAATGGATAAGGAAAAGAAAAACACGTATCAGAGGAATGGAATAAGATAGAAAGGTTACAAGTGGAATACAAAAGATTGTAACTGCAAGTACAGAGGAGTATCAAGGAAGAAAAGGAGAAATGTTGGGGATAGTTTATCATTAAAATTGAGCAAGATAGTCGAGGAAATCAGAAACTATTATACAGAGTAATAAAATCAAAAAGAATAAATCAAGAAAAAATCAAGGCATTAGAGGGAGGGAGAAGATGGATCCATAGTACACGACGAAAAGGGTCTTCAGAATGTGATGGCAAAGTATTTTGAAAAACTTTATAACGAGGATGACTGCTCGGAGGGAGGAGGAGACAAGAAAATGGAAATAATAGACGGAGAAAAAGAAGAGAACCCGATAACATGGTTGGAACTTGAAAGGGCAGTGAAAACAATGACCAAAGGTAAAGCAAGTGGAAAAGACAAATTCAATGCTGGTATGATTAAGGCAGCACGAAGCATTGGACTACAGTGGCTATACAGAGCTCTCAATGCCATATGGAAGGATGAAAGGATACCTGAAGATTGGTCTCAAGGAAGCATTGTACCACTGTTTAAAAAAGGAAATAGGAAGAAATGTGAAAATTATAGAGGTATAACCCTATTATCACATGGGCTAAAAATAATGGAGAAAGTCATAGACAAAAGACTGAGGGATATTATAGAAACACAGAGGAAGAACAATATGGCTTTAGACCGAATAGATCAACAATAGACTTGATATTTACAGTGCGAACGATAATGGATAAACATCTGGAAAGGAACAAGGAAATCATCTTCGTATTTTTTGATTTGGAAAAAGCTTATGATACAGTTAAGAGAAAACATGTATGGGAATGCCACTGAAAAGGAATGTACCAAAATCATCAATTAACAAGATAAAAATATTGTATCATGAGAGTAAAAGCAGTGTACAAGTGGGGTGTGGCGACACTGAAACATTTTATAAAAGAAAGGTCTCAAGCAAGGAAGTGCACTGTTGCCATTATTGTTTATTATATTGATGGATGAAATCATAAAACGTGTAAAACAGAGTATCAGTAGCGATGAAGTGAATGCTTTGGTATTTGCAGATGATGTGGTGATTGAGGGAAAGGGAGAAAAGGAAGTAAAAAGAAGACTGGAAATTTGGAATGAAAATCTGGAGTTTGGAATGGTAATTAGGAAAAATAAAACTGTAGTCATGCACTGTGCAAAAGACAAAAAGAGAAGCCAAGTGAACATAGACGGAGAATGGTTAGAGAATGTAGAACAGTTTACATATCTGGGTAGCATTATTAATGGAAGTAATGAAATCAACCCTGAAATTAATAACAGACTAAGTAAAGGTAAAACATCTTATCATCAAGTCAGAGAGCTTTTATGGGATGACAAAGTACCCAAGAGAATGAATTTAACATTATTTAAACAGTATTTCATACCAATTGTAACATACGGACTAGAAACGCTGGTAACTAATAAGAGACAAGATAGTAAGATCCAAGCAGTAGAAATGAAATTTTTTAGAACATCGGTTAAAAAGACAAGAGATAGAATTCAAAATATTAAAATCAGAGAAAATCTAAATATAGAACCGTTAGTACAGAACATACAGAAAGCCAGATTGAGTTGGTTTGGACATGTAAAAAGAATGGGAAAGGAATGTGTAGCAAGAAGGGAATTGGAAAGAGAAGTTAAGGGAAAGAGACCAGTTGGAAGACCAAGGAGAAGGTGGATAGATCAGATTTGGAAGAACATTAGAGAAGCTGGATTGGATGTGGTGGAAGTAATGGACCACGAAAAGTGGAAGGACAGAAAGGAGTGGAGGAGGCTTGTTAACCACACCCGGGCGACTGGAGTGGGACATTGATGATGATGATGATGATGATGATGAATTAAATAATAGTGGTGAGAGCCCATCTCCCTGACGTAGTCCAGTTTTAATTTCAAATGACTCTGATATTTCACCCCCAAACTTCAGTTTTGATTTGGTGTTAGTGAGAGTCAGTTTTATCATGTTTATTAATTTGGGGTGTAGTCAAAGGTGTCTTAAAATTTTAAACAGGGATTATCTATGAATGCAATCATAAGCTTTCTTGAAATCTACAAATGATATAACCATATCTCTGTTTCTTCTCCTGTTGTAGTCCATTATCATCTTAAGACTCATGATCTGATCAGGACAGCTCCACCAGGGTCTGAAAATAATTAAATGTAACTAAAAATTTCTTTCTTTTTTTACCTTTTGTGGAAATATGCTTCAAACTACATCAAGATTGTGACAGTAAATGTCCTGACACTGACGGGAAAGATAGAAGAACTGGTTGATTTCATGAAAGAGAAAGATATAGCCATACTTGGACTGTGTGAGACCAAGAAGAGAGGAACGGGAGATATTCCTCTGAAAGAAGGATACAGGCTGTATTATAGCGGAGGACCTGAAGCAAAAAATGGACTGGCCATCATACTTAGAAAAGAAATTCAAGAATATGTGGAATATACAAAATACATCAGCGATAGGATGATAGTGATGAGACTCCAGTTTGAAAATGGCATGAAAGATCTATTTCAGTTGTATGCGCCACAAACGGTTTGCATAGATGAACATCTAGAGGACTTCTTAGAGGAAGTGGAGAGACAGACAGAAGATAAGGAAACAAAGGGACACACTGGTGGAATGAGGGTGATTAAAGTGAAGGAAAAGAAAATGGCAAGGAAACATGGAAAACATCTAAGACCGAAGAAAGTAGAAGAAAATATGTGGAGGCTAAGAATTTAACCAAGAAAGTAGTGGAGGAAGAAAAGAGGAAACGCTGGGCCTTATTCACACAGAAATTAAGAGATGATATGCAGGGCAGCAAGAAATTACTGTGTGGTATCTTAAGAAACAAAAAGAGAGATCAAGTAAACACCAGATTTGTGAAGGATGAAGGTGGCACAGCATTAACAAAGCCAGAAGAAATAAGAAATAGATGGAGAGAGTATTTTCAGAAGTTGCTGAACATAAGACCTGACGACAGTCATTCAATGGACTACCAGGAAAGGCAATTAGTTGATGAAGAAATGGATAAAGAAATTACAATGAATGAAATTGAAATGGCAGTAAGAAAGATGAAGAATGGAAGAACTGCTGAATAGATGAAATTTCAGTGGAGATTATAAAGGCAGCTGGAGCTGTAGGCGTGCAGTGGACATATCAAGTTCTCAGGATTTTCTGGGAGAATAAGGAGGTCCCTGTGGATTGGAAAAAAGGAATAATCATCCCAATTTTCAAGAAAGGCGATAAGAAGGTATTGAAGAACTACAGGGGAATTACTCTGATATCCCATGTTGCTAAAATGATGGAAAGGATACCGGAAAGTAGGATTAGGTTAAGGGTTAAAATTCAGGTTCAGGAAAATCAGTTTGGTTTCAGAAGTGGAAGGTCAACAGTAGTGCCCTTTTTCATTATGAGACAGCTAATGCAAAAGCAATGGGAGTACAGGAATGATATGGTGATGACATTCATTGACATTGAAAAGGCATATGACAGTGTCTCCAGGACTGGTGCAAAAAGGAATTGGACAGGGATTAATAAAAACGATCATGACAGTGTGCAAGGAATGTTGTCATTGCGTGCAAACACAAGTTGGTTCAAAATAATTAGTGGGCTGAGGCAGGGAAGTGTTCTATCACCAATCCTGTTTACAATAGTAATAGATGACATCATGAGAACAGCAAAAGCAGCATATGGAGGAAGAGAAATGAACATGTTATTTGCAAATGGTATTGTGATTTAGGGAGAAGATGACGAGACAAGAAAAGTTAATGTGGTGAGTGGGAAGATTGAAGAATGTGGATTGAAAATAAGAGTAGAAAAGAGTAAAACCCTTCTTATGACTAGAGGGGAGAAAGAAGGGAAAGGTCAGATTAGACTTGCAGACAAGCCCTCGGAAGTAGTGGAAACGTTTAAATACCTGGGGAGTGAATTAATGGAGAATGCTCGACTGGATGCTGAGATTAGTAAAAGGATTCAAGCTGGAAGTTGTTTCTATCATAGTGTAAGAAATATGTTATGGGACAAAGATGTGCCAATGGAAGCAAAGGAAACTATGTACAAGATGTATTACGTACCCATAACAACTTACAGAGCAGAAACTTGGACAACGACAAAGAAGGATGAGAATCGAATACAGGCAGCTGAAATGAAATTCTTCAGGAGTATGATACAGAAGAGTAGAAGAGACAAAATAAGGAATGAGAAAATCCGGGAAGAAATTGGAGTGGAAAAAATGAATGATAGAATAGAGAAGAGCCGACTAAGATGGTTTGGGCACATAAAGCGAATGAGTGATGAAAAAATGCCAAAAAAGGTGATGGAAATGCAAATGCAAGGAAGGAGAGGCCGTGGACGACCACGATTGAGATGGAAGGACACAATCCAACAAAGTATTATAGAAAGAAACCTGGAGTGGGACACAGTGTTGGAGGAGGAGTGGTCGAAAGACCGAAGAAAGTGGAGAGAACCATATTTGCCCCTACCCCCCTACAGCTGGATAAAGGGAAATGATGTTGATGATGACGCTTCAAATCAGTCAGTGGGATTGTCGCTGTTGTCACTGCTTTCATAGTCACTTGGCTAGTCCCAATCCTCATTTTCACTCTCTCCTTCCCAGACTAGATCATCTTGAGTTCCATCCAGAGCAAAAGAAATTCCTGTTTGTCTTGATAATGTTGAGATGATTAGTTCCTACGCACTCACAGATTACACTGAAGGATGGTCGTTTGATTAGCTGCCTTTTGTCATCTTGTGCTTATCATTTACCTTCCAATTTCGCAGAACCTCCTGATGAAAGCTTTGAATGGCTTATTTATGGAGATGTCCAACAGCTGTTTTCCTTGCTCCCAATACCGTAAGTTGTCTCTTTGCGTACACCGGTGCACAACTCCCTGCTCTCACTCTCTAACGTATTCCAACACTGATCTGCATTTGGGGCAGCCTCCAAGTGGCACATTCCCTATCGGTTGTTTTCCTAGTCTTTTCTGTAACAATTAAAATACAAAGCATATTAATGCTAAATGCCCAGGTTTGAATACACAATTTGTACAAGTTGGACAACTTGTTAGTCACAAATAAAACACTGAAGCAGCGGAGCCTTGCAGAAAAACAAGTTCTAAGTCTTTCACCCTCTTCAAATTTATAGATTTGAGTCCTTTGTGCAGCATTGTTGATGTGGGAAAATCGAAACAGTTTTTGGTAGATAGCACAGCAGTCAGAAGATGCAGTTGCAATTCAAACTCAGACACAGGTCTAACAACAACAACTACTACTACTACTACTACTACTACTACTACTTACATTAATGATTTAGGAGTTACTATAATTTTAGTGAAAGCGTGTGAATGTTTTAAATATCATTTGAGGAGAAAGGAGCAAGCTGAGAGTCAGGTGGCTGGCAAAACTGAGCTGCATGCAGGAAAATGACTATAATGTTGTTGACAAAGATATCTTGTAAGAACCATTGTCATAAATTCAAAATTGCTGCTATGCAAAGTTAGTGACATAGAATTTATTGAAGTGTTCACTAGTTTCCTTAGCAAGAGTCTCAGTATTATGAATTGTACTTTAACTAGGAATGCAAAATTTGGTTTCCATTGCTTGAGAGCTTAAAATGAAATTGAAGGAATCCTATTATGGTTACCATGTGGCAGTTTGCAAGGAGGTGGTTTCTGTGATGAAGTTTGGTTGTCTGGATAGAACTCTTTCGCTACATTATGAATGTGGAACGAAGGCCTTGCTGGAACATTAAGTGTCTCGTTTTATGCTGCTTTATCAAATGTGGAAGGTCATCGCTATTATTGCCCATCGTAAAACTGTTAACTTCTAGCTTTAAAAAAATTTATGGTCTTACTATTATTATTTTGTGTTTTTGCTTAGTTGGTGACATCATCAGTGTTTTTATAACTGATCAGTGAATGTCAAATTGCTTGGGTCTCTTTCTTCCATTTAAGACAGGAACACACAATAATGTGACTTTTACAACATTCACATCATAATCGCTTACTATTCTAGTCCACAAAATGACAAACTCTCTCAGCATCTACGATGATATGACAAAAAATGTTGTATTCCATTTCTGACAATTGCCCCCGAAGGGCAACCATAGCAATACAGCTTCATACTTAATCCGCACATATAAAATTTCTAATTATCCCATAACAAAACGGACTGGCCAAATTAACACTTAATTTTGTAAAGAGGACCAAACTCGCTTTGATACAGCAAATAACCGAAGACCAGAGCACACAGTAATGAGGCTGTGAAGATAATGGTGCAATACCACTTGAACCCACATGGTATATGTGCAGTTGAGTTAAGACCATTATTATGTAAGAAGAGTATAGAAGGTTAAACTATCTTAGAAAAAAAAAAAAGTGGTTTAACAATTCAGGCCTATGTATTATATAGTATTCTAAACCAGCACGATTAACAGCATACTAATCTCAGATTAGAAGATTCCAATAATACGATCTGTACACTAGAACTCATCAAAACCGAATGTCCCAGTATGTAATGTTGGTTAATATTATTTATTTTATTTATTTTTTGTTTTGAAGATTTTTCATTTAGTTGAAGAAAAGCCTAGTTTTGAAGATGCAATTTTTACACCTGTAATTACAAATTTTCACTTCCAATCAGGAAAGCTTAATCGGATTTTAATTTCATGTTCCTTGTTATATTTTTTAACATAAATTTCTATTGGTTTAGATACAAGAAATATTCTATTCACCTGAATATTAATTAAGAAAGGTTTCTTTCAACCAAATAGGGTGACACAACATCAAGTTCTAACAGACATGGGAAATAAGATGATTATGTAAACAACTTTTCCTATTTCTATCCCCATTTAGTTCCTATTTATAGGAGAGGACAAAAAAGAAGGATTATATTCATGCAAGAATAATGTGTCCCCAACATGAGGGCTGCATTATCCCTATAATTGCTGTTTGGGTAGTAGTTTCAGAACAAGTGTGGTCAGGAGAAGGAGACACAAACAGATATCATAAAACATCACCAAAGAAACAAGTACACTTACCTTAAACATTCCTTCTCCACAAAACGCCCATGTGGAAGACAAACTGGAGCACAACCACAAAAGTAAAAGAGGTAGGGAAAATAACAGTTCACCAGTTTCATATGATACCACACCAATAAATTTTAAGAAGAATTTAATGCCAGAGTGCGATGTGAAGGTAAATAAAAAGTAATAATTTCAATGAAAATGTGAGATAATTAACCAGCAGTTGTTATCTCGTGTCATTGCATGTTCAAAATAATTAAATGGAACTGAGGATAAATGAAAATAAATTAAACATGTTTAGAACCTTAAATTTAAATCAGATATACAGTATCTTAAACAGCAAATTGAACATGGAGATAATCATAGTGAGGTGATGCGGTGTAGAATTTTTGCGGAGGCCTCCTTCAAAAATCGTATACTCAAATAATTAAAATGTAAAGTCTTTCACTAGTTTTTACGGTAAACTACAATTCTCTGTATAACTCTCGGCTACTGTCTGTACAACATTCACGGAATCTTGAGTAGGGTAACAAGGATTTAAGACCTGGTTACACAACATTACGAAGCTTGAACGCCTTAATTTGCACCCTAATAACCCGAAATAAAACCATAAAGGCGACGTTACAGAGATAAAAAGATATCTTTACCTAATGCATGGATTTTCATTAAACTTTGTGGGAATGTCACCTAGAGATATCACAAACATTTCATTCATATACAATTAATAGTTTGCAAAAGAAAAATTGAATTTATTTTTGAATTTTTTAATTCCATATTTTTTCATGAAACTTAAATTACATGTTAATGTAAATTTGTAATTAGTTAGATAATACTTCTTTTAAAAGCACTACATATCGATTTTATAATTATTATAGGGACATACATCGTACTAAAGTTTGTGTAATTTTTATGTTCTAAAATTTTGGAGTTTAAAATCTCTACTACTTGAAAAAAATTCTGGAATCAAAAATTCCATACGCAGGTTTCTTAATATAGCTGTGGTACATATACCATACAAATTTTGTTTCAATTGGCTGAATATTAAGGGAGAAAAATGGGATTTAAGTGTAAAAATTACAATTGGTGGGAAAATTAAAACAAAGTTCAAGTGGCGTTTTCTTCCTGATTCATACCTTAAAGTCACCAGAACTGTACGTTTTTCCTTTCCTTCCTTTCTTAGCAGCTTCTGTATGAATACTGGTAACTCTGGAAGCTTGCCTCTTCTTCTCCTTCTCCAAAGAACGGAAAATGATTCACCTGCATTTTGTTTTTCACAATGCTACCTTTCTAGAGTCAAAGTTATGGGGATTGTAGTTTTACATGTCATGATTGTTGGGTATAGGTGCAGGACTTGCATGGCTTGAAGTAGATGCAACACTTTCCTGATGAGAACAATCCGATTCCGCTAACATTTCATGACCTTTTGTCCCAGATTTCTTCAATGGAGACTCCTGTTCGTACTAGCTGATCTCCATCACTTTCCTATCAAAAGTTCAGGAATTCATTGCTTAGCTAAGGCTGATTTATGTGTACGCATATTGTTTATTACCTTGAATACAAGCACACAGTATCTTAATACACAACTACAAGACGTTACTTGTGCACATATTTCACGAAGGTAAACAGACTGGCTATCACCACAAAACCCACAAAAGAAATTAAACATACAAGAATAACAAAACTTATAGTTGTCGGCACTATTGTAGTACCAGTACAAGCATAAAATGTTGCTCAATGACAGTTGAGTACTGAAATATTAGTCTGTAATAGGCTTTATACATTCATTGATAAATATCAGCTCGAGTCTGTATAAATATATCGGGAGGGGGTTGGCCCATCACAGGCATATTTGATTGAATGGAAACATGACTCATTATCTAACAAAGCAGTTCTGCTGTGTGCAGACTGGCAAACAAAGCATTGTTAAAGTGATACATTGTTTGAATTCAACAAAATAACTTTGTGACAAGAAAGAAGAAACTCAATCCTTTCAATTTTCAGTCATTAAAAAAATTTTGCCAAAATGATCAAAATATCGATTTTTATCTCTGGAGTGTCAATAATTGAAATTAACAATAATAATTTCTAAATATCAATGATCCGGAGTGTCGCCTTAAAATGGCAAAGTGATATCCCAAAAGAAGACAGCTTCACAGAAGCATTATTTCACATTATAATTAATAACCACTCAAAACATAATACAGCCTAAGTTTAAATTGCAATGTACAAGACATTGAGGATCTTCTAGACGGTAACAGGCGAGGGGGTTGGTGGCCGTGGCCTGTACTACTGACCCGGCATTCGCCTTAGTGCAGGAGAATGGAAAACCATTCCCAGGACAGCCGATGGTCTCCGTCTCCTGAATACGGGGGAGGCGAAGCTGCACTTGTAGGCCGAAACCTGCTGACCTTTAGTCGCAGTCAATTCAATTGAGATTTTTTCATTCCCCTCCTCGAGGGGCGACGCCTCCTCTCTGGCTAGGAGATTCGCTCGGTTTGACTTGCTAGAGGAGGGGATTTTTTACCTCTCCTTGCTTTATTTCCCTAGTTGCTTACAATACAGTTAGTATTGTCTAGATGAGTGGTACATTATCCGAGTTATATACAAGAGTTATTAGATTACAGTGTGGGCTAGAGCTTATTACAATTAGTTTCTACTGCTAAAAAATAGTTATAATGTAGTCATAAAGAGTTCAACAGATGTTACTCGTTTCTACTTCAGATGAATACAAAATTAATTCTTATGTGGATACAATGTAGAAATCTTATCCCGCTTCAAGTGGGGTCGACGTTTCTGGTAAGTCTTTTCCACTTTATCCTATCCCACACATCATCTTCCCCTCATTTCTTCTCCTTCAGATCTTTTCGTACATTGTCTGTCCACCTCCTTCTTGGTCTCCCCCTATTTCTAATCCCATCCACAGTTATATCCATCACTCTCCTCCCTTCGCATAATGTGTCCATACCATAGCAGTCTTCTCTCCTGTACTTTCTTAGATACTTCTGTCACTTTAACTGTTCCTCTGATTTTCTCATATTTGATGTGGTCCATTCTAGTGACATCACTCACCCATCTTAGCATCTTAATTTCTGCAATGTTTAATTTATTACATTGTGCCTTTGTTGTTGCCCAAGTCTCTGCACCATACAACATCGCTGGCCTCACTGCTGTCTTGTAGGCTTTTCCTTTAACCCTTATGCCAAGTCTTCTGTCACAAAGGATGCCAGTTCATCCAGGCAGATTGCACTCTGTGGTTAATCTCTGTGTTTAGGTTGCCATCCTTAGACACAAAAGATCCTAAATACTTGAATTTCCACTATTTCTAACCATGTACCATCCAGCTTTAACAATTCATTCCCCTCACCTCCGAGGCACAGATATTGTTTCCTTTCTATTAATTTTTAGGCCTCTGTCTTCCAAGGATTTTCTCAAGCTTTCCAGCCTCTCTTCCAATTCTATCCTACTGGTGCTACACAAAACAATCTCATCAGCTAACATCATGTACCACGGTGCTTCAGCTCGAACACCATCAGGTAAGACATCCATCGCAAGGTTGAATATGTATCGACTCAGTGAGGACCCCTGATGCAACACAACTCAAACTGGTATCCGTCCAGTCAACCCTACACTTCTTTTTACTCTCGTTCTAGCTCCCTCATACATATCCTGAATAATTCTCACAAACTTTTCTGGTACTGCCCTGGTCCTCAAACATCTCCAGATTTCCTGACGTGGGACTCTGTCATAGGCCTTCTCTATGTCTATAAAGACCATGTGTAACCTTTTATTTTTCTCCCTGTGCCTCTCTATGGCTTGTCGGAGCACAAACATTGCATGAGTGGTACTTCTCCCAGGCATGAAACAAAACTGTTCATCCCCGATTGCTGTTTCTTCTCAAAGCCTTTTCTCAACAATCTTCTCCCAGATTTTCATCGTATGGGATAATATGTTTTATCCCCCTATAGTTAGAACAGTCCTGGAGGTCTCCCTTCTCTTTGTAAATAGACACTATTGTTGTCTGACTCCACTCCATGGGTATTTTCTCTTCCTCATAAATCTGCTTCATTAAATCCCTGAGCATATCCATTCCTGTCTCTCCAAGGCACTTGCAGACTTCCGCTGGAATTTCGTCAGGACCTGTTGCTTTTCCATTTTTCATTTTCCTAAGAACAACCATCACTTCTTCTCTAGTAATTTCAGTTGTTAAACCCTGATTGACCGAGCTCGATAGCTGCAGTCGCTTAAGTGCGGCCAGTATCCAGTATTCGGGAGATAGTAGGTTCGAACCCCACTGTCGGCAGCCCTGAAAATGGTTTTGCGTGGTTTCCCATTTTCACACCAGGCAAATGCTGGGGCTGTACCTTAATTAAGATCACGGCTGCTTCCTTTCCACTCCTAGCCCTTTCCTGTCCCATCGTCGCCCTAAGACCTATCTGTGTCGGTGCGACGTAAAACAACTAGAAAAAAAAAACCTGATTGGGGACACCATCTTAAAAAAACAAACCCCATGGCACTACAGCCCTTGAAGGGCCTTGACCTACCAACCAACCAACCGCTGCTCAGCCCAAAGGCTTGCAGATTATGAGGTGTCGTGTGGTCAGCACAACGAGTCCTCTCGGCCGTTATTACTCTTGGCTTTCTAGACCAGGGCCGCTATCTCACCATCAGATAGCTTCTCAATTCTAATCACGTAGGCTGAGTGGACCTCGAACCAGCCCTCAGGTCCAGGTGAAAATCCCTGACCTGGCCAGGAATCAGACCCGGGGCCTCCGGGTAAGAGGCAGGCACGCTACCCCTACACCACGGGGCTGCATCTTAAAAGAAGTCTTTCATTTTCATTGAAATACTTTTCCCATCTTTTTTTTTTTTTTTTATCTGGTTGTCATCTTTAAGAACAACTCCTCCTTGATTTTTCATCTGCTTGATATGTGTTGAAGCCTTGTCCCAAGCCTTCGCTATCCTGAAAAGCTTCTTTACTCATTTGGTAGTTTCCAGCTCTTCGTAGACATCATCCCATGCGGTTGACCTTGCCTTTCCTACAGCTCGTTTAGCAGCTTTATTTGCCTGTCTGTAAAGTTCTGTCATCATCAGAACCAGATCGTTCCAGCTCTTCTTCTTTTACTTCATTATTCCACCACCATGTTTCTTTGTCTCTCGGTGCAGCTTTACCGGAGGTTTTGCCAGAACAGCTTCTCTCCCACCCACCCCTTCTGTACTCCTTGTATTTCCTGACATTTCTGCATGACTTCAGTTTTGAACTCTTCTCTCAAAGCAGGATCTTCCGATCTCCACCACGTAATTTTAGGCATCGTTTTCTTTTCTAGACGTGGCACTCTAGCACCAACAACCTGTGTTGTGTTCTCCCGCAATCACTTTACAGTTCTGTACTTCCTTTAGATGTTGTCTCCTACACATGAGATTATCTATTTGGCTTTTCTTTCCACCACTTTTATATTTTACTAGTTGCTGGTCGGAGTTGCATATAGCAAGGTCTGATCCAGTGCAAAATTTATCACTCTCTCACCTACTGCATTTTTTTCACCTATTCCCCCACCTCCATGAATTCTCCTTTATATATCTCCTCTATTATTGTTACCCACATGTCCATTCAATTCTCCACCCATTCTTAGTCTCTCTCTTCAGCTGGTAAGCTACTAATTTCTTCTTCCAAACCGCTCCAGAAAGTACCTTTCTCTTCCTCCTCACAACCTATCTGGGGAGCATAGGCACATATGATGTTAATCATTCCATCAAGGCTGTGCCATTCCTGCGTCCGGGGCAGGTCGCGAAGAAATCCAGACTAGCATACTCTCAGGGTTAGTTGACTGTCATAATTTTTAACATGATTCCTGTAAAGACACGAAAGACTTCTTGATGAACGAATTATTTGCCCAAGTTAATGATGGATGTCTCCATCTTACGAATCATTAGTTTCCACAGGGAAATAATTCATATTACACCTTAAATCTAAATATATTTAAAATCCTTAACCTAGATGATGAATAGGAATTCCAATATATCTTAATCATAATCATTTATTCAAAATCTAGAAATTGAGAAATGAAAATGTAATTGAAGGAAAATTGTCATCTGATATTAAATTCATTAATTCTGCTTCGTCGTAGTAACTAAGATTGTTGATCAAAAATATGATAATTATATACAATAAAAATTATTTACATTTGAAATAAACTCGCATAACATCTTCATGTCATCAACCACATTATAAATATGTTCATAAATCAAAATCAAAGTCTCTTTAAATTATTTACAAATCATCTTGGGAAGTATAGGATAATATTAATTTGTTTAGTCCTTGTCGGCATCATATTTCACTTTTCTTCTTGTAATTACTTAGGATGAGCATTTGGTTTCATTTGTTGTAATGTTAATTCATTTAAATAGTCAGGAAAAAGATAAGTATCTCAAGTTGGCAATAACATGTGCTAATATTCATATTTATACTTAATATCATTTGTCAACAAATATATCATTCATCTCATTAATCTTCAATTCAATTTGACCATAAAAATGTAACTAATGAGATATGTTCTCACATGAATATCTGAATTCTAACACATTACCATGTGTCATTTACTAAAATAGGTAAAGGATATCATTCATGAAGAGTCTATGAAGTACCTAACCTCTTGGAATTATTTGTAAAGAAATAATAATGCCTATGCATATGATTCAGTGTATGCCATGCTTACCTTTAAGGAGAATTCAACATTACAGTAGAGATCTACTACTCAATGCTTCCTAAAATGATTCATTGCAATGGTCTACTTATGCCATAGCGTATTATAAACGCCACAATATGTTTTCACCATCGTAGGATATGGATTTCTTGTCAACAAATGATCATCATGGTATCATGAATATTAATGATCCTGGATTGCATCATATATCCTCCTCTTTTTCTTCAAATTACAGTAATCATTTTCTTCTTTACCAATGTAGCAACACATATTCCAACTCTCTATTCTTCCTTATATTCATTTAATACTTCATTATCACTTTCTTGTCATATATCATATCATATTTCTTGCTTTTCTTCCCAATAATTCTCATATGTACCTCAACTTGATGCTTGGAATCATTTGATTCTTAATTATACGCTTGATTAATCCAATCTCATCTTAACTATTCTCATCATAACTTTGAATTAGTCTCATATCCATATACTATCCTACTTTGACTTCCTGTGGCACTGTTCAGCCTTCATACTCCATAATATTAATTATCACTTGCATATAACTTTAAATATTCTACCGATATATATCTCACAACTCAGTCTCTTCAGATTAACACGTCCGTTCTGTAAGTTTGCTCGTTCATTTATCATTTTGCAATAGTACAGTGTTTTAACAATTCTGAGTCCTGTTTTGTCTCAGCCATTGCCATGTTGATCTTTACCATTCCGATCTCCTTGATATAAATGAGTCTATGCAATATGTTTTAACTTTGATATTGGCAATTGCGACTATTTTAGCTCCATTGAATTATCCTCTTAGGACAGTGAAATGGCACAAGGCACAATCTAGAACTCATTATTCGGTCACTTTTCCTATTTACATTCACCAGGCAAGACTTCAAATCATTTGATAGAATGATTCCCACACCATGTTTTCCCAGATTGTTTGCCCTGCTATACAGCAGTTTGTAGCCATTACCAAGCTCTTTAGCTTTGTTCCTTTTCCACCTGTATACTAAGAATTTCAATCTTTCTCCTCTGCGTTAAATCAGCAACTTCTCTTTCTCATCCAGTCATTGACCCAACATTCAACGTACCTATTCTAAGTTGAGCTAACTTCTTTAACCGAGCCCGCCTTCGCACACTTTTCACAAGGGACAGGCGATATCCTTGTGTGTCGCTTGTGAAAAGGCCCTTCCTGTTTTCGAGGTCGAACTTAAAGAACTTGCTATGTTTGTTTGATTTTGGCTGGTGTTATATAGCCAGATGCTCTTCCTGACACCAACCTAGAAACTCTCAGCCCTCCAGCTTCCCTCTGGGGTTCCACTGCGTTGCTCAGCACTTGGAGTTGGAGTGGTGGAGAGGATTCTCTTCCTCTGAATCCTTTGCTGTATCGTATCACACTCCCATTTGTCCAGATTTGCAGGGCCCAATGTAGAAAAGAAAATAAATGCATGTAAAAATATAGATTTGGTTGCAATGAAGTTAGGTTACAATGTAGAAATGAAAATGAAAATCCACAGCCTGTTTCTAGCGGCGAGGATTGGAGTTGTGCCGGCACTCCTCTGGGGCAATGATTAATGACTGACGGATGAAATGAAATGATATTGGAGAGTGTTGCTGGAATGAATTATGACTCGGAAAACCGGAGTACCCAGAGAAAAATCTGTCCCGCCTCCGCTTTGTCCAGCACAAATCTGACATGGAGTGACCGGGATTAAAACCATGGAACTCAGTGGTGAGAGGCCAGCCTGTTGCTGCAGAGCCACGGTGGTACAATGTAGAAAAGAAACAAATAAATAAATAAATAAATAAATAAATAAATAAATAAATAAATAAATAAATAATACATATCTGGTTGCAACGAATTTATGTACAGAATTGTTATGTTCTACACCGGTATTTATATCTTGTATGCGGTGTTAACATTGTTACTGCAATGGCAGGAGGACATCTGATGCAGAGTGGCGGGACCATTACTATTGAAGGGGGATCGTGAGGGCATGTGTGACGTCTCCCAAGGGTGTCTTGTATTATATTATTGCTATTGGGGGATGGGGAGCTGGTGTCTTCAGGGAGTCATCACCTTAGGGTGGGGGAAGGAATCGTTATTGGTGGGACGGTGTTTGGATGAAATGTGGGGAGGGGGGAGTTGGACCATTGAGGTAGTGTTTTAGGGAGGGGTGATCCTGGTTGAAGGCTCATCGGTAGGCGTGCTGGAATTGGGTGACAACATAGGAGTCTAATTTGGGGAAGGGAAAGATGTTGTGGAGGTCCGAGGTGGGATGGCAGAATGGGAGCATACGGTGTGTCATTTTATGGAAAGGAGGGGACGATAGAGGTTAGCTATGGCTGCCCAGGTGGTGATGGGAGGTCAGACAAAGGACTTGTATGTGTGGAGGAGGAGGCCCCACCGTGTGCCAGCCAGGTGGCGCACAAGTCGGGCACAGTTGGCCGTCTTGGATTTGAGGTGTTGGAAGTGAGGACGGAAGGTTAGGTGCTGGTCACATAGGATGCCGAGGTATTTTGAGGTGGGTTGGGTGCGAATGCGGGTGTCCCGGACGTGGCCGGGATTTCGAGTGGTACTGGATTGCGACCAGTTGCGGTGGAAAAGGATGGCTTGGGTTTTATTGGGGTTTAGTTTCAAATACCACCGGTAGCATCAGGAGAGGAAGGTGTCGAGGTAAGGTTGGATAGTTTGATGGTTTGGACTGCTGCGTCATCTGCAAACTGTAGGAGTTGGATGCGGGCACAGGATTGCAGGATATCTGCCATGAAGAGGATAAGGAGTAGCGGGGAGAGCGGAGAACCCTGGCGGACTCCGTGTGTGAGGGTAACGGGAGGGGGAGAGTTGGTTGATTATGGATATCTGGTTAGAGTGTTTGGTGAGGTATGAGGATATGGAGGAGTGCTGGATGCCAGACAGAGTCGAACGCTACTTGGGTGCATGAGACAAGTGTGGTTAAAATTTGTATGTGGTTTTGATGAGATGGAGGATTTGCTCTTCAGTGGATTGTTTCGGGGTAGGAGATGGTTAGATTGTAGGTGGCAGCGGACCAGGATTTTATCCATTATTTTGGCTAGCATTGTGACCAGGGTTAGGGGGCAGTAGGAGTTGACTTCGGAAAGGGATTTACCAGATTTAGGGAACAGGAGTATTGTGGTACATTTCCAGGAGGTGGGATAGAATCCTGTGTGAAGGATGAAGGTGTAGAGTAGGAAGGGATGGTGGGGCATGGCAGATATGGAGGTAGCGGGTTTTGTCGGGTCTGGGGCTGTACAATAATTGAAATTATTAGTGTCCACCTATTCAATACAATGACATTTATTAGTGTGAATTAATCACATGTCGTTTACATAAGGTACCAGTTCCGGCACTTATATCGTGCAATCATCAGCCAGAAAGTCAAATCAGGCAAACACAAACATTATAACACCTGCATAGATGAATGTTAAATAAAATTATGGTACAAGATGATGTTGCACTCTAATATAAAATCCTTTTAAAAATGATGATGATTCCGTTTTATACACATAGTGTATAGTCCAGCTTGTATATGTCTTTAGTCTTTAATATACGCTGCAGAATTTTATTCTCATGTGAGGTTGACACTTGTTTGAGCTGTGGTTTGGTGGTTCCGAAAGAATAAACAGTCATGTGATGGACTTAGTTAGATCCAAAAAATTGATTCCCACTTCAATATGGCATTTGGAACCTGAAGAAGAAATTAAAAGCTGAATTAGGCAAAAGGAAAGAATGAAGAGAAATGACTAGAAACAAACTCACCTTGAACAGCCTGTTTGACCGGCAGACAGAGCTGGACTGATGGATGCGATCATAAGGGTAAGGGCCGGGAGAAGTGGAGGAGAGTGGTAGTGGGGGTAGCTGATGGGGATGTATATTGCGTGTAGTTTGAAAGATCAAGTTTTTTTTGGAGTCTAATATTTTTTAGACATTTAATTAAGAGATCAAAAAGAATATTGGTCTCTGGGAAATTTCATTCAAATTATCGTTAGGATTGAAATATTGATTGCAATGAATAAAACAGTTTTCAGTAATGTTCATGATTGGCCCTTTGTTTGTTTGTTTGTTTGTTTGTTTGTTATTTGAAGTATCTCAAAGTCATGTTCAATGTCAGTGAACTTATGATTAGAGTCGTGAATATGTTGGCCTATAGGAGAAAACTTGTTATATCTTACTGCGTTGACATGCTCCGAATATCTGGTTTTGAAGCTGCGTCCTGTTTGACCCACATAAGAGGAGCTGCAGTCGTTACACTTGAATCTATAGATTCCAGATTTAGAAAATCTGTTGGAGAGATGATGAACTGTGTAAAATTTCTGAAGTCCTGTTATTAGTTCTGAAGAAAATTTTTACATTATGTTTTTGAAAGAGATTGGTGCTTTATAAACATCAGTATTGAATGTAAAAGTAGATGAAATGGTAGTTCTAGGTTTTTCTTTTGTGAAAGGGGTCTTAAGCTGGTGTGTGAATTTATTGTTTATCTGTTCTGTAAATGATCTCTTGTAACTATTAAATTTGGTGATTGCCCTTATAATGTTGAGTTCATTGTTGAGATCTTTCTTGTCATAGATATCGTGAGTGCATGGGATTTGGACAGGACTGATTGGATATCGGTTGGTGTGATAGGGAAGTCAGGGGGGTGGTGGGAGGAGGCTAAGGAAAGTTATAGTGGGGTGTCAGTTATGTCGAGGTGGGTGTTAAAGCGGTTGGAGAATTGTTGGGTAAACATTTCCAGTTTCTCCTTGGTGTTGGCTGGAGCTACGCCGCAATGGATTATGGGGTAGTTGGGGGTGGATTTAGTCCTGAGGAGAATATTGAGCTTTCACCAGCATTTAGTGGGAGTTCAGGTTAGTGCAGGTTTGGGCCTAGGTGTGGTGGGAATGGGTTGCAAGGTAGTTTCTGGTGGTCCTAAGTGAAGGAAGTAAGGGTCCTGTTAGTTTTGAATTCTCAAAAGTAGGATTGGGAGAGTTTCTGTAGGTGGAGGATGCTGGAGGGGGGAACAGTTGGCGATGCCGCATTCTGTGGTGGGAAGGACGAACATGTTGAGGGTATTGACAGAAGTTTGATTGGTGAGCAGGAGAGGAGTGTTCTCTAGGGCTTTGTTTAGATTAGTTTTGTAGGAGGACCAGGGATGGGTATTTGGACTTCAAGTCATTCATGCTGGAGTGCTAAGCTTTTTGGAATAGTTTCTTTGCCGTCTTATCTGAACGTCATAATCTATTAGCTTCATTTCCGTATTGATTGCTATTACAACATAAGATAATTTAGAAGCCTCCACCCTATCAATACAATATTTATTTACTATAAAGCAGTAAATTCAGTTAGTACCGGTTTCGACCCCTATGAGGTCATCCTCAGCTGACACACATTAAATTGGTTTCAAAAACATCATATGTAAAACATTACACCTTCATACAACTGACTCAATTAAACCAAACATTAAAAAGTTGCTTATTAAAATAGTAAATGGATCTTGTTCTTTGGCTTGAAAAGTACTTGTTATGTGAGGCACGTGACCTCATGTACCTAATCTATTAAGCATCAAATGAAATTTACACTTGTTTACACTAATGTTTGTAAAATTGTTACATATTTACAGCATTATCGTCTTCAAGATGTATATACATAAAAAGTTTTAGACCCGATGTAACAGGCCAGTTAAAAATAAATGAACTGGTAAAAACAAGTAAAATGGGTGCGATTTTTTTTTTTGTTCTGATTTGTACTGTTTGTTATTGCTGCATTGTACTTGTAAGTTGGTAAGTACGTGGTGTATATATGCTAAAGTTGAGGCTTATGGTTGTTTTCATTCGTTCCTTAACAACTGCTAGTATGCAGGTGAAATAGTGCCTATTATGAGCTGAATTTCATTTAAAATGCCGTACATATTGAAGTAAGGTTTAAATTATATCGATGTTAGTCAATGTACATTTGTTCTGGTGATAGCGTGAGGGCTTCCAATATGATATCTGTAAGTAGAAATAATTTATATAAGAAACGGCGTGTAATAGGTTGTGAAAAGTACTTACATTGTATTTGGGAGACAGTGGCTGCAGATTTTAACACACTACTTTAATTACGGCCCTAGCCCTTTCGTATCCCATCATTGCCATAAGACCTATCTGAGTGGCTGACTTTGTGAATTAGTATGAATCACATGGGCCTTTCGTATCCTTCAGTTCTATTCGTCTGTGGGATTAATCAAAAGCTTTTACGTTGACAATTGACGTGCAATGAGACTTGTTGGTAGAATCAGTTCTTGGTTCAAGGTACTTAACAGGGGTTGGACAAGGCTGTAATCTTTCACCTTTGTTTGTGGTTTACATGGATCATCTGCTGAAAGATAAAAAGTGGCAAGGAGGGATTCAGTTAGGTGAAAATCTAGGAAGCAGTTTGGCTGTGCTGACGACTTGGTCTGAAAGCCTGCAATTTAATGTCTTCTTGATTTATGAATTTCATTTTCCGTATTGACATTTACCAATCTTCATAAAAGGAAAGAAAAATTCCACCTAATCAATACATTTTTTTTTTTTTCCACCTAATCAATACATTTATTTTCTTGTAAAGTATTACAATCTAGGACCGGTTTCGACCCTTCATAGGTCATCCTCAGCTATATCAGAATCACATTTGCATTTCTATCTTATACCTCTGAAAGACCTTCATGATATATTGTTTCATAATTTTCAGTGAAAACTTATCTTAAAAACTTACAAATTTCTAAGCGTTGTGTTGAAATTAAAAATTAAAATTACAAAACTTTGTCTATTATATACATGCCCTTGGGCTGACAGAATGCATCCTTGGGTTGATTAAGCATCTATCTTAGGTATTGTTGCTTATTCTGTTGAATCGAATCCCTTTTATACTTATGTACAATCGTGAATAGGCTATCAGTAAAATTTGATAAATAAAGCTTGCGTGATAATTATAATAAAATATCATGTTACATCTTTATACCTTATTGCTGGAGTGATATTATTTTAGGCAAAATATAAATGCGTGTTGAACTCTATAAAATATTTTTACATAAACATACTAATGTACTTTAAAGTCTAATCATTGTACTATAAAGTACTTTGATTACTTGTACTTTGATTAGGTGGAATTTTTCTTTCCTTTTATGAAGATTTAATGTCTTGGAACTGGAAAATAGGTGAATGAGTACGAAATGAAAATTAGCCTTTCCAGCACTAATGTGATGTCAGTTAGGGAATTGAGTGTGAGGCTGATGAATACAAAGCTGGGACAGGTAAATAATTTCAAGTATTTAGGATGTGTATTCTCTCACCTTCATTATCTTCATTTCCCGTTTCCAGCTTCCCGGGTTGAGTTGTGAATCAAGGACCTCCATCGCTGCCTGTCTCTCCACTACTCTTCTCCTTTTTTAAGTACATCTTCTAGTTTTCCTCCCCTCTTCTCTATGCACTCCCACACTGAATCTGTCCACCTCTTTCGGGGTCTTCCTCGTGGTCTCTTTCCTGTTAACTTCTCTGAAAAAACTTTTTTTGGCACTCTCTCTTCCCCCATTCTCATCATATGCCCATACCACTTTAGCTTTGTTGTTTGAAGTTTCAAGGTTCCTGTCCTTTTCCTTATCTCTTCATTTCTAATTCTATCCTTTCTGGTCTTGCCCTCGACACCTCTTAGGCATTTCATCTCCGCTGCCTGAATTCTACTCTCCTCTCGTTTTGTTGTAGTCCACAATCCAGCTGCATACGTTGGTATGTGTTCATAATAGGTTGAATATATTACTTTCTTACATTTCTTCTGGACATCTTGGTTCCACAGTGCACCCCTTACACTCTAGTAGAAGCTGTTTACTTGTATTCTTTTCCCAATTTCGTCGGTTATCTTTCCATCTTCTGTGATTACACTTCTCAAGTACTTGAAACTTTTAACCTATTCCAAAATTTCACCATTCAGTTTTATCTTTCCTCTTCCTTCCTTCCTTCCTTCCTTCCTTCCTTCCCCTTGTCATCACTATTGTTTTACTTTTCTCTGTGCTTACTTTCATCCCAAATTTTTCTATCTCTTGATTCCAAACATCTACTTGTTTTTGCACTTCCGTTTCATCCTTACCCCATCTGCATACAACATGGCTTTTGTTGCGTCTTCCCAATCTCTGTTTAATATTCTTATGAATTTCATCCATGACTATGATGAATAGCATGGGGGATAGTACACTTCCCTGTTGGGAGACCAGTTTCAACTTTAAACCATTCTGTTTTTCCTATACTAGTCTTCACACTACTAACATAATTTTTGTACATAGCTTTTATCATTTGCACTTCCCCTCTGTTAACTTGTTTTTTCCTTAATGTGTCCCATACCAAATGTCTGGGCACACTGTCATAAGCTTTCTCAATGTCAATAAATGTCATCACTATTTATTTTCCAAACTCCCATCTTTTCTCCATCATATGTCTTAACATAAAGATCAGGTCAAACATTGATCTGTCTTTCCTAAAACCATACTGTTCTCCTTCCATTTCTCCTTCTAGCTTCCTCCTCAGTCTTCCTTCCAATACTCTCTCAAATATCTTAGCTACATGGGCAATAAGGGTGATTCCTCCATAGTTATTGCATTCCTTTTTATCACCTTTTTTAAATATTGGGATAACTAAACCCTTTCCCCACTCTTCTGGATTCTCTTTCTTCCTCCAGATTATTCTAAATAATCTATACAGCCACTGTAGCCCTCCCTTTTGGTCCTGCTGCTTTTATCTTTTCCATAGTTACCTCATCCACTCCTGCTGCTTTACCGCTCTTCATCTTTTGTATGGCTTCCTCTATTTCTAACATCGATATCTCCTTTTCTTGTTCTTCTTCTTTCCCCATCGTTTCTTCTTGCTCCTTCTCATATACCAGTTCACTGTATTTAATATTTAGAAATTCTGAGAAGTAGTCTTCCCATCTTTTTAGTATGTCATCTCTTTGCTTCAATATCTGCTCTTTTTCAGTTTTTACAAATTTTGTATCTTCCCTATTTCATAAACTATTCTTCACCAAACCATACAAAACCTTTTTACTTCCCTTTATATCCTCCTGTAAAGTTTCTATGAAACTTTCCCAGCTCTTATGTTTCTCTTCTTGTACTATTTTCTTACATACCTTTTTGGCTTCTTTATATTTCTGCCAATTCTCTGTATTATTGCTGCCTATCCACTTCCTCCAAGCCATTTGTTTCTCTTTAACTGCTTCCTTTACCCTGCTGTTCCACCAAGGAGTCTCCTTTTCTTTTTCCTCCCTGATAGTCTTCCACAGGTGTTTATGGCATACTTTACAAATCCATTTCTGAAATATGTCCATTCCTCTTCCACACTGTTCACGTTATTTATATCGTGTCAGAAGCATACATAAGTTTAAAATTAAAGATAAGGAAAAACATAAAACATAATATAAATACTCCAATGGCGAAGAGCCACATTAAACTATGTGAGCCCAAAACCTTGCAACATCAAGTGCATTTGGCTTCGCTTTAACCAGGTCTTCTGTTGTGCAGCTGAATGGGCATGAACTGCATTGCAGCAAATGGGCTGTGGTCTGCTCTTCTCCACATACACACAAGGTACTGTCCACTTCGAAACCCCATTTCTTCTGGTTTACCCTGCACCGCGTAACACCAGAGCGCAGTCTGTTCAGTGCTCTCCAATTCACCCAATCTGTGACATGGCCAGGAGGGAGTTCCTCTTTTGGGGTCATCCATTGACTGATCCTCGTATGTTGATTGTTCACGTGATAGTTGGGAATTTCTTTCTTCACATCCTCTTGAAACTTTTCCCTTATCTCTTTCCCGTTTAACTTCATCCTTTTATTTTCTTTCCCTTTTTCTATTACTTCGTTATTTTACCAAGTCTTAATTTGGCTACCACTACTTTATGGTCTCCTTTGAAATCTGCTCTTGGCATTGCTGTCACATCTTCCAGTTGTCTTCTCCACCAGAATAAGATCAATCATTGTCTGTGTCTTTCTGTCTCCCCAACCCTATCTAGTTACTTTTTGTGAGTTCTTTTTTCTAAACCACGTATTGCCAACAATTAATCCATTCCTTCTGCAAAAATCTATTACCAAATCTCCTTCTTCATCTTGGTTTTCATAACTATAAGGGCCAGTTATCTCTTCTTTTCCCTGTCTGTCTGTTCCAACATGTGCATTCATGTCTCCCATTATTATAACCTCTTTGTCTTCAATACAACTTTCCAGTTCTTCTATAAACTCTTCTAAACATTCATCTGCATTCCGCAATTGGGGTTCATAAACCTGTATAAAATCCTTGATTCCACTCTCAAGTCCAAGTCTAACTGTAATTATCCTGTCGCTGATCTGGTCTTCTCTCAGTATAACACCAACACCATTTGTTGCCATCTTTCCTCCACTCCAATATACTCTATACCCTTTTTTCAATTCTTTTTGACCTTTCCCCTTCCATTTTGTCTCACTCATTCCCATCATTGCTATGTCTTTCTTCTCCATATATCTATCAGTTCTTCTGCCTTGCCATACAAAGTCATGACATTGATGATACCGATTCTTGTACTGCCTGGTAGCCCACTTCTCACAGTTCTCCCAGAGCACCGGGAACTGCGCGTCACTTCAGGGTGACGCCCTAGCATTTTCCGAGGCCTCGATTCACTTGCACTCATTTTTTAGGCTGTTTGTACGATGGGTTCGCCACTCCCAGATGCATTTTATTACTTTCTGCCAGGTTCAGATTAGGCTGCCCCTAACATGGAGTCAGACGCCTTTTGTAGCCGCTCCTCTGGAGTACAGACACTACGGGTTTGCCCCTTCCGCCATCTCCACCGTACCGAAGTCCATATTCTCCGCTGTAGATGCCATTGAGGTCTTCGCCCATAACCCAGAGCAAGTGCCCTCCATATTTATGACCCCTGGAGAGGGGCGTCCCAGTACTTTAAAGCCCCCAGGAATTGGGCTGCCTGTTGGTCCACGGGTTGTATTATTTCAACCAGCCCTACATACTGTAGGGATCCCCTAGACGCCACCTGGGGATGCGCTCTGTAGGGATCAGGTTCCCCTGGTTACTTATTGGAAGTTAACCCCACCTACAAAGGCTGAGGTTATTTGCAGAGGTGTATTCTCTCAGGATAGTTGAAACTGAATCAAGGTGCAGCAGTATACTGTAGTTTGACTCAGAGGTCTAAAACTAAACAGGGCCATGGAACTACAGTGAAACTCGGTTAAGAAGTTCCCGCATAAGAAGTTTTCCCGCCTAAGAAGTGTGATATTCTTGGTCCCTTGATCAGTTGCAGTGTTCTGTTGTAAATATATTTCTCGGTTAAACAGTTCAAATTTTAGAGCCCCTTGAGATAGAAAACGTCCGCTCAAAGCAGCTCATGGTTAGAACCCTCCAGTCCCCGTGCAAGTCGAACGCTGTGTTAGACCGTTTGCACCTGTCATGGAGCCTCTCCGGGCTTTCCAAGGCCATATCACGTCACGCAGTGACAACACCAACAACACCAGGTGCTCACTCTTGAATCGAACCCATCAGTCGTAATTTCCACTCTACCGTTTACATCAAGTAGTATAGAATCGAATGGGATTCTATGCGTGAAGCACAAAGCACGCACTGGATGGTTTGATAAAACATTAATGCAGTAAGCTGCGTGCCGCGACAGGGTGAAGTCATTAATCAGGGTGGCCTCAACATTAGTTAAAAACCGAAAAATGTATTTGTCCACAACACAGCAGCTTCTTATGCATTACCATACTGTTTGTTAGGAAGGTGACACAAGAGCTGAGTAAAGGTGTCACATACAGACAGGGGCTCTTCTGATTGTTTATCTCATGAATGAAACTTCTCGAAGTTTCCCTCACTCGATGAGCTCGACGGGTGCCAGGAATTGGAATGAGCCTGTCTGATGTCGCAGCAAAGCAGTGCTTCTCTAGCTCTCTCGTGTGTAATGTCCACTGCAGTGGACGGCTACTATTGGCTGATATTAGAGCTTACTAGCACTCTATCCGTATCCCCTATTGCATGAAGTCCACTCTGGTGGACGTGTTCTGTTCAGTGCTGCGTTCTTATGGCGGAAAAAGCAACTGTTGGAGCAGCAGGCGCCTTTCTTCTACAAGTGTGTGACCAAAATGGCGGGGAGGAAGGATGACTATGTACATGGTCCCACAATAACGACAAAATATATATATATGGTGTTGTGAGACAGTTCCTTTATCCAGAAACTTCCTCACTGCATGAGTACTGCGTTATATGTTCATGTCCACTGTGGTGGACGTTATGCATGGCTGTATCCACTCTGGTATATGTCATGCATGTGCAGTACTCGGGATTATTCTGACTTCTGTAGTTAGTATGTTATATCCCTGTATTTTAAATTTATTTTTAAAACCGTACATATACTTATATTATAATAATACCCTAACAATAGAAATATAATGAACATATTTGCTCACTGATTTGTAAAATCATCATTTAGTTACGTTCAACCATCATATGTTTATTACCTTATTATTATTATTATTATTATTATTATTATTATTATTATTATTATCTTTTTCCAAAATGGGTGATAATTGAAAAAGTTCCGGATGACTCTGACTGTACAATTGCTGATGATAATGGCGCAGATGAACACTGGGAAGCAACACCTGTGATCCCCCACAATGTCATTATTCCCGAGTCAAGAAGAAGTTGAGAAGGAGAACGAACAGCATTTTGATCCCCCTGCTACAGATACATAAGCCCAGTTCCACATGGACAAGGTCAGACAATAAGTTTTGTTGTTCTCTTCCTCCATTTTTGGGAGAACATAAGTTGTACTAAGTGTAATGTCTCACTTTGTCCAGACTGCTTTGCCATTTTCCACACAAGAAAATGAAAGGCAGTGAATGAAATGATATGTATAGGATGAATCTATTAATGCATGAAGTCCACTCCAATGGACATGGTGTTATTTCCATGGTTCTTTGGTGTAAATTACTGAAATAAAGCTTTGGGTGACCCATTGGACCCCAAATATTACAAAAACACTGTATTTAACATTTTTATCTTCATCCCATTAATTTATGCATGAGAGGGCTAGACTTAGTCGTTAGTGATGGATGAAAAACTGTATTTTACAATTTTCTCTCTCACTTGTGGAAGTTAAGGGCACTTGGATGTGAAAGCTGCTTGTTTCACAACTGTCAAACTTTGTTCTCTTTCCCCGAGTTCATCAACAAATCGCATGTCTACCACAACTTGACGTACAGTATTACTTTATGAGTCAAAATTCCAGTTCTAGACACTTAAAAGTGTATCAAAAAACTACTTTACCCTATTAAAATAGGCTCTCAAAAAGGAAAATTTTCTCCTCAGAAATTTGTAAAAATATACTTTTCACCACGGGTATCTTATCAGATGGTGGTATCAGAATATTTACTAAGAAGAAGATTGATGACAGTCTGTTTAATTTTTTCTTTTTTTTCTTTTTTTTTCTCTCTAGGTCTCCAACTCACGCAGGGGGTCTGTTCGCAATTGACCGCAAGTTCTTCTTATCACTTGGTGCGTATGACCCAGGACTTCTCGTGTGGGGAGGAGAGAACTTTGAATTGTCTTTCAAGGTGAGATCTTATTACATTTGTATGTAGGCATGGGCCTTGGCTTACCAAGCCCGAAGGCCTGCTGACGAGTTGTCAGCGCAACAAATTATCTCGACTCAGCTCATAGCCTTACTCTTGGAATATTAGTCTTCCTTTCCATGTTGATTGACGTTTGTATTTCTGCCACCAGTGCCAAGCATATAACTGTCTCGGTTCAAAAAGTTCCTTATATATCCCATTGGTGGCTTTCAAATGTGTTGCATTGTAACTCTTGTAGATCATCTTGGACTTCTTTGAACCAATTTTTTAATTACTAGTTGTTTCATTAGCCTAGTTCCATCTAATCTTGTTATATGACAGAAAAAGGCAATTCTCGTTTTTCTCTTTGTGTCTCTTATTGACTCACTTGCCTGGTATGTCACTGCATTAGGCAACAATTTCCATTATCTATCTGCGTGGTACTTTTTATTCATGATTGTTCTGATAATCCTTCTGTCAACCTTCTGCAGTCTATCTGTTGTTGATTTGGTGTTCAATTTCACTAGCATAAGTCGCTTCAGGCTTAGTGACAGAATAGTAAGGTTGAAATACGGCATTCATCAAAAAAGACTTCTTCTTGTATGTTGGCCAGGTAAGTTGTTGTGCTTGATTTAATTTAAATGTTCTGCTCTCTCATCGGAGTTCCAGATTATAATTTCACCAAGATATTTAAACTTATTTACGATCTTAATTTGTTTGGTATTGTTTAGTGCTTCGTCTTTGAATCTTGGCATTATTGCTGGTTTTTTTCCAAGGAAATTTGTAATCCAACTTTTGATTTTTTTAATTTCTTCTGTTTGAAATTTAAATTCTTCTATATTATTTGCAAGTAGTACCAGGTTAAGCAATTAATTTTAATATTTTTGCCTATCTTGATGTTAACTTGACATGACTTTCTCCAAAGCACAATTAAACAAAAATGGCGGGAGTCCTTCCCTTGTCAAAGTCCAGTTTTAATTTCAAATGGTTCAGAGAATTCATTTCTGAATTTAACTTTGGATTTAGTATTCTTAAGGGTGATTTCGATAAGGCTAGTAAGTTTTTCATGTAAACCAAATTCCATAAAGATACTCAATAATGACTTACTTGTCTGTTAGCTGCTGAGGGAATACTGACATTAGTGTGCAGTGGCAGTTGGTGCTATTCTGAGGATCTGGACTGAAGACTAACAACTTCGAACAAGAAGAGATCAGTAATCCAGTTTTTGTGTCATTGGAGATAAACCCCGAAATGTACCCAATATACCAGACTGCCATACTTGCCTATTCCACTTGAAAATCCCACAGACTCCTTTCTCTTTTACACAATTATTTTCTAAATTTATTTTCTGCTTCCTTGTGACTGAAACTAATGCATGTAAGTAAAATTCTCTGAGCTCTTGCTTGGCCATTCATGATTCCTGAAAAGCTATGGCAGTGGAAACGATCAGGCCTACTCTAAAAATGTATTGTTCCACTTTAAATCTGTCTTGAATATAACTATGTCCAGAATCCTATAATTCCTGAGAATTTCCTCAATTTTTTAAAGGAAAAAAAAAACATGAAATGGCTGCTTCAGGAGATCTTGTTATTGCAGATCTGGCAGTGTGGTGGAAGTATCGAATGGGTGCCCTGTTCTCGTGTGGGTCATGTCTATCGTGGATTCATGCCGTACAATTTTGGAAAACTTGCACAGAGGAAGAAGGGACCTCTTATTACAATTGTGAGTATTGTTCATTATGAAGTGTTCACAACATTGGATTTGCTGCAGTTTGGTGTCGTGAGCTCTGATATTTCTTTTGGCAGAACTACAAACGCGTCATCGAAACGTGGTTCGACGACAAGTTCAAAGAGTACTTCTATACCCGAGAGCCACTTGCCCGGTTTTTGGATACGGGAGACATCTCCGAGCAGCTGGCTTTGAAGAAGAAACTGAAGTGCCGCAGTTTTCAGTGGTACATGGACAACGTTGCATACGACGTATTTGATAAGTTCCCTGAGCTGCCCAAGAACATTCACTGGGGAGAGGTGAGTGTTCACTTGTTACTCTGTACATAGCATCCCAGTGTATGTCCTACCATTAGCAAGATTTGTTAAGTGATAAGTTACAATCTTTTGTTTTAACTGATATTTACTTGTAATTTTTGTTTTATCCACGAATCATAATCAAATATAAAGTTAGGGCCAAATAATAGTCTCTTAAAAGGAGGTTATTAACTTGGATTTTAAAGACCTGAGAGTCAGAATTGTCAGCTAGTAGCTACCAACTTGGAAGACATCAGTTAGAGCGTGATCAGATCCTCACAACTTCATCACCAGATTTCAAGATCTAGAATAATAAGTCCTTTCAAGCCCATATTTATCGAACCTTTCTTAATAATACCATTGGAACTAATTTAACAAATTGCTCCACTGTTGCCCTGTTGTTGGATAATCATCATCATCATCATCATCATCATCATCATCATCTTCATTTTCTGTTTCCAGCTTCAAAGGTCGGGTTGTTTAATCAAGGACCTCCATCGCTGCCTGTCTCTCCACCACTCTTCTCCTTTTTCAAGTACATCTTCTGGTTTTCCTCCCCTCTTCTGTATGCATTCCCACACTGAATCTGTCCACCTCTTTCGGGGTCTTCCTCGTGGTCTCTTTCGTGTTAACTTCTCTGAAAAAACTTTTTTTTGGCACTCTCTCTTCCCCCATTCTCATCATATGCCCATACCACTTTAGCTTTGTTGTTTGAAGTTTCAAGATTCCTGTCCTTTTCCTTATCTCTTCATTTCTAATTCTATCCTTTCTGGTCTTGCCCTCAACACCTCTTAGGCATTTCATCTCCACTGCCTGAATTCTACTTTCCTCTCGTTTTGTTGTAGTCCATTATCCAGCTGCATACGTTGGTATGTGTTCATAATAGGTTGAATATATTACTTTCTTACATTTCTTCTGGACATCTTGGTTCCACAGTGCACCCCTTACACTCTGGTAGAAGCTGTTTACTTGTATTCTTTTCCCAATTTCGTCGGTTATCTTTCCATCTTCTGTGATTACACTTCTCAAGTACTTGAAACTTTTAACCTATTCCAAAATTTCACCATTCAGTTTTATCTTTCCTCTTCCTTCCTTCCTTCCTTTCTTCCCCTTGTCATCACTATTGTTTTACTTTTCTCTGTGCTTACTTTCATCCCAAATTTTTCTATCTCTTGATTCCAAACATCTACTTGTTTTTGCACTTCCGTTTCATCCTCACCCCATCTGCATACAACATGGCTTTTGTTGCCTGTTGCTGTCTGATTCTCCACCCATATCATACTTTTCACTTTCTCTCTGCTAAACCTTGGACAATAACTGTGTGATGACTCGTGTGGTGCAGCTCCCTCGGATGGCAGCTGTTACGCTACAGCAGCGGACATGATGATGACGATGATGAATATTTTTAAAATTGCTGTAAATGAATGCCAGATGTCACCAAAGAATCCATTACAATTTTAATAACGACAAATAGCAGGACATTGCTGTTACATAGGTCTTGCCTACAACCCCCTGAAAACTATTAAATCTGGGTCTGAGCATGCACCAAGCTACTATGAAATAATTTACTTTTTAAGTTCATTAATGGTATATATATAAATTAAATGAAGGATTCAATTCTTTTTTAACAAAAAATAATTATATTGGACAGTTTTCTTTGAACAGTTTTCTTTCTATTCACAATTCCCACCATGATTGTTTATTGATCTTTGTTGATTTGATTCTGTAGTTCTGGCTCAGTTCTTCCGAGATGCAATCTCTATTCACATTACCAGTTGTATTTCCTTGGATTTCAACTTCTTTTAGCTGTAACACATTTCTGACTCGCAGCTGAACCAATGAAGGGTGTCAAACAGTTATTTGAGAGAGATGTCGGCCAGAAGAGGCCGCCGCTCTGCCAGGCCGTTTTTAGTGGAAATACATGCATTTTAAAATTTGTGTATATCTCGGTATATGGATAATACTGGCAAGAAATTTTCTCCATGTCGACTGCATAGAATAGACAAGTGATGAAAGTGATATAAAGAATTAAAAATTATATATTGTTGATATTATAGTTGTCGATAATGTTTATTTTCGGGAAAAGGAAAACTTTTTGCACTGTCTGTCTCGGTATCTACTTTGAAAACGATCATTTACAATACAACAGTATAAACGTAATGATATATCATGTATTTCTGAATATAATTCTATAAAATAATTACTTTCGACGAGAATAATATACAGAATAAGAATAAAAATTCAAACATACACTTTGTGATCAAAAGTATCCGGACACCCCCAAAAACATACGTTTTTCGTCTTAGGTGCATTGTGCTGCCACCTACTGCCAGGTACTCCATAGCAACGACCTCAGTAGTCATTCGACATCGTGAGAGAGCAGAATGGGGCACTCCGCGGAACTCACGGACTTTGAACGTGGTCAGGTGATTGGGTGTCACTTGTGTCAGAAGTCTTTACGCGAGATTTCCACACACCTAAACATCCCTAGAGCCACTGTTTCTGATGTGATAGTGAAATGGAAACGTGAAGGGACACGTACAGCACGAAAGCGTACAGGCCGACCTCGTCTGTTGACTGACACAGAGTGCCGACAGTTGAAGAGGGTCGTCAAGTGTAATGGCAGGAATCTATCCAGACCATCACACAGGAATTCCAAACTGCATCAGGATCCACTCCAAGTACTACCGGTATGACAGTTTGGCGGGAGGTGAGAAAACTTGGATTTCATGGTCGAGCGGCTGCCCATAAGCCACACATCACGCAGGTCAATGCCAAACGACGCCTCGCTTGGTGTAAGGAGTGTAAATATTGGATGATTGAACAGTGGAAAAACGTTGTGTCGAGTGACGAATCACGGTACACAATGTGACGATCCAATGGAACGGTGTGGGTATGGCGAATGCCCGGTGAACGTCATCAGCTAGCGTGTGTAGGGCCAACAGTAAAATTCGGAGGCGGTGGTGTTATGGTGTGATCGTGCTTTTCATTGAGGGGGTTTGCACCCCTTGTTGTTTTGCATGGCACTATCACAGCACAGGCCTACATTGATGTTTTAAGCACCTTCTTGCTTCCCACTGTTGAAGAGCACTTCGGGGATGGCGATTGCATCTTTCAACACGATCGAGCACCTGTTCATAATGCATGGCCTGTGGCGGAGTGGTTACACGACAATAACATCCCTGTCATGGACTGGCCTGCACAGGGTCCCGACCCGAATCCTATAGAACACCTTGGATGTTTTGGAACGCCGACTTCGTGTCAGGCCTCACCGACCGACATCGCTACCTCTCCTCAGTACAGCACTTCGTGAAGAATGGGCTGCCTTCTCCAAACAACCTTCCAGCACCTGATTGAACGTATGCCTGTGAGAGTGTCATCAAGGCTAAGGGTGGGCCAACACCATATTGAATTACAGCATTACCGATGGAGGGCGCCATGAACTTGTACGTCATGTCCAGCCAGGTGTCCGGATACTTTTGATCACATAGTGTATGTCACTAGTAGAAACAAGATAATTTTGCTCCTCTATAAAATTTGTGTATATATATCGATGTATGGCAAATACCGACGAGAAATTTTCTACGTGCGGACTACATAGAATAAAAAATATTCTGAGTTATTAAAATACAAAAAAATTATTAGTTGATATAGTTTTTTTATTTTCAGGGAAGAACATATTCTCACTTTCTCTTTCACTATCTATTTTCAGTACAACACAGTGTACCCCATGATGGGCCTTCACCTACCAAGTTCCGCTGTTCAGTGCGAAGGCCTGCAGTATATGAGGTGACACATGGTCAATGCGACGCATCCTCTTGGCCGTTATTCTGATATTTCTAGACCGGGATTGCCATCTCACAGTCAGATAGCTCCTCACTTGTAATCATTTAGGCTTAGTGGACCTTGAACCAACCCTCAGCTCCAGGTAAAAATCCTTGACCTGGCCGGAAATTGAACCTGTGACCTCCGGGTGAGAGTCAGGTCCGTGAGGACCGGCATGTATGTATTGATAGAGAATATATTTCTGAACAGAATTCTTTAAAATAATTAGTCTGAACAGGAAAAAGAAAAACAATACAAATTCAAATATTTGTCAATAGTAAAAATAAGGAAAATGACAAGATAATTTTACTCACCAAAAATTATTATGTTGTCACCAGGCAGAGTGGCTCAGACAGTTGAGGCGCTGGCCTTCTGACCCGAACTTGGCAGGTTTGATCCTGGCTCAGTCCGGTGGTATTTGAAGGTGCTCAAATACATCAGTGTCATGTTGGTAGATTTACTGGCACGTAAAAGAATTCCTGCGGGACGAAATTCCACCACCTTGGCACCTCTGAAAACCATAAAAGTAGTTAGTAAGACGTAAAGCCAATAACAGTTGTTGTTATTATTATTATTATTATTATTATTCTTTCTTCGTTATGCCCGTTTTCAGAGCGTGTTGGAACTTGTTAACTTGATGATGGTATTCCTTTCTTCTCCTCCCAAAATCTCTTCATGAACTCGCTATGCTGTTTCTTGCGTTCTTCCATCCTTTGTTTCGCTGTGGTTCTTTTAGCCTTTGCCGCGGACATGTGCTTTGCAACCAGAGTTCCAAAAGCCTTGCGATCCCTGATGGTATCTTCTGTGATGTTCATTTCTTTTAAGTCCTGCTTTATGTCCTCTAACCGGCTGATTTTGACCTTCTTTGATTTAATTATACCAAGCAGTTTTTTTTTCATATCTAATGTCGTCCATTCTACAGATGTGGCCATAAAGTTTCAATCGTCTCCTGCGTACGGTATCTGTGAGCTTGTCCATTGCTTTGTACAAATCTACAGCTTTTGTTTTCACCATTTACATGAACGGGGCCATATATTTTCCTAAGAATTTTTCATTCTTGTTTTTCAATTTCATCAATTTTAGAGTGGCCTCCTGGAGATGTGGTTTCTGAGGCATACAAGGCTTCCGGAAGAACAACAGTTTTGTAATGCCGAAGTTTTGCATTTTGTGACATCACTCTTTTACTGTAGTGATTCCATGTTATTCGGTATGCTTTCAGGAGTTCGGTGGCTCTTTCTAAATTAGATTTCCTGTCCAATCCGGATGGTATAATGATTTCTCCTAGATATTTGAAGGAAGGGACCTCTGTGATTTGGATATTCTGGTGTCCATTAGCCATGATATGAGTCTTTTCATACGATATTTGGAGGCCTGTCTTTGATGCTATCTCATGTAACTTCTCTATGGCATACCTGGTTTCTTCACTAGTCTAGTTTCTAGCTAGATCATTAGTAAAAGCTAGGCACTTCACGTTAATTCTTTGTCCCCGAGTACCAATGTTTATACCTTCGATTTCTTTTCCCCATTCCCTGATGACTTTGTCTAACACTAAAAAGGATTGGGGAGAGGCCATCTCCTTGTCGAACTCCTGTATGCACTTCAAAAGGCTCTGATAGTTCACCTAGAAACTTCACTTGAGATGTTGTGTCTGTGATAGTCTGGCGGATTAATTCTGTGATCTTCTTGTCCACACTGAGCTCTCGTACAATGTCCACAACAGTTTGTCTGTCGATAGAGTCATACGCCTTCTTAAAGTCCACAAAGGTACTGCGGCATGTCCTTAATATCGTCTTCAGACTCCAAATTTGCTCAGAACACGATCTACCTTTTCTGAAGCCTGCTTGGTATTCACCAATCAAATGATCTGTTTGTTGTTCTACTCTGTTTAATAGCGCCTTAGATAGAACCTTGTATATAACTGGTAAAAGGGATATGCCTCTGTAGTTGTTGGGGTCCGCTCGATCGCCTTTCTTATGTAACGGATGGATAATGGCATTCTTCCAGTCCTTCGGAATCATCATGGTCTCCCATATTTCTGTTAAGAGTGTATGAATTCTTCCGATGAGGTCATCTCCTCCCATTTTCAACATCTCTGCAGTTATGCCATCGTTCTCAGGGGCTTTATTATTTTTGAGCGTTTGGATTATCTCTTTTATTTCTTGAGTTGTTGGGGGCTGTGAATGGCGGTTTGGTGGAGGTTTTTCAAACTGTAGTCTTTCAATTGGTGGATCGCAGTTCAGTAGATTTTGAAAACAGTCAGCCAGTATCTTGCTGTTCTTTTTACTGTTTGTCTCTAGTGATCCGTTAGGTCGACGAAAACTTAATGTTGGTGGTTTGTACCCTGATAAGTCCTCACGAAATGTCTTGTAGAAACTCCGAGTGTTGTTTTTCTGGAAATGCTGTTCTATCTACCCCCTGCGGGTGGGGGACGCACATGTAGAATACACACGCGGTATCCCCTGCCTGTCGTAAGAGGCGACTAAAAGGGGCCCAAGGGGCTCTCAACTTGGGAGTGTGGATTGGCGACCACGGGGCCCTTAGCTGAGTCTTGGCATTGCTTCCACTTACTTGTGCCAGGCTCCTCACTTTTGTTTATTCTGTCTGACCTCCCTTGGTCAACTCTTGTTCTTTTCCGATCCCAACGGTATTAGAGCATTCGAGGCTGAGGGAGTCTTTCATTTTCACGCCCTTTGTGGCCCTTGCCTTTCTTCATCCGTTACTTCATTTTTCGAAGTGATGGATCCCTTTTTTCTTTTTTCTCTCTCTTTACCCCCTGTGAGTGGGGGACGCAGATGAATAATACACCCACGGTGTCCCCTGCCTGTCGCGAGAGGCTACTAAAAGGGGCGACCAAGGGATGATTGAATTAGAACCATGTAACTACTTTTGATTCGTACCATCGTGCGGGGAACATCATGGGTTGTCGGTACTTGCGAGTAGTACCACTAAATTAGGTACGAAATAGGTCTGAGCGTGCCTGTGTGTTGTACCGCTATATGAGCGGCACTGTGGGTCTGCCACCCACTATGTGAGGAACACCACGGGATAGTGTGGTTAGTACACCTAGCTGAGGAGCCTCATCGGTTTGCGTTGGCTATGAGTGGCGCCATTGTGTGAGAAACACCATAGGTCTGCGTTCCCTGTACGAAGTGCAATACTTGTGAGTAGTACCATCTTGTGTTGAACACCGTGAGTCTTTGCTACTTTTGATTAGTACTCCAACATGACAAATACCATGGTTCTACTTTACTCGCAACATGTACCATTCTGTGGGGCCTTAGACATGGATTTTGCACCCCTTTAGACATCAAGCATCATTGGGCTTTATATGTGGCCCCTTGATCAGTAATACTATTATTTACGATCTTATTTTGAGTGTGATCCACTGTTTTTTGTTTGTTTTTTGTTGGGTTCATGTCCATCCATTCATTCTTGATGACATTTTTTATTTTATTTTGGTTAGTGGATGAACATGAACTTTTTGTCATCTCATTTTGTACCATTAGGGGCCGATGACCTCGATGTTAGGACCCTTTAAACAAGCATCATCATCATCATCATCCAGCCTGTTCTATCTCTGCGAGTCTGTTTTTCTCGTATGTACGTTTTTCGCGGCGGTTTGTTTTTGAGGTCAGTTTTTTAGTCTTAAGGAAATTCTGCCATCTGTCGACTGTTCGGTGTCCATTCCAATGATTCCATGCATTGATTCTGTCATTGATAGCTTCATCACAGGTTATGTTCCACCATCTGTGTTTACGTTTCCTGGGTGGCTGTCCGAATTTCATTGCTTATGACTGTAATGTGATGCGAATGTCTGGCCACACGTTAGGATCTTGATCGTGTGTGTCATGTACGAAAACGTCAGCGTTCTTCCTCAGGCAGTCCGGATCCACTCTTGGAAATCGGTTGCCTTTTGGTCTGGATCTGTTTGGTTGGAACCTAACCTTGATTTGTGTAAGGTAGTGATCCGAATCGACAACTCCCTTCCGTACTTTAACATAATATATAAGTAATAATAATAATAACGTAAATGTTTCCACCTTTTCAATACAATATATTCACAAAATTACAAAATTATACGGTACTAGTTTCGACCCATCTAGGGGTCATCATCAGCCGTATTGGAGCAAAGATCCTTTGTGGCGAAATCCTAAGACAATATTATTTTAAAGAATAACAAGTGAAATGAGATGTTATGGTAATAGTTAATAATACAAGGAATATACATACTAAGAGGTTTTTAACAAAGAATAAAGTATAAATGGGGTGTTGTAAAAATTATAATCATGGAAATCAGTAAGTTCTTGTATTGAAATGAAATATGGCTTAGGAAGAGGGCTTAAGGTGGGGCTGAAGGGTGCGGGAGAAAGTGTAATTGTCTTGGAAAAGTACCTTTGATTAAATTTAGGATTGAGTTTAGGTTGGCTGCATTATTGTTTCTGAGGAAAGTGATAAATAGATCGAAGAGTATGTTGGGTTTCTCTGAGATTTCATTGAGATTGTGACTGGCATTAAAGTATTGGTCTAGGTGTATGTAGTAATTTTCCATTATGTTCAGTAAAGGGCCCTTGTTTGTACTTTAACATTCTGAATCTCAAGCATATTTTTTACGGAAATACAACATGATCAATCTGGAATTCCCCTAGTAATGGGTTAGGTGATCTCCAAGTTTTCTTTTTATGTAAAGGTCTCATAAAGTGTGTGGACATGAGTCTCAGCATGAATGATGTACAAAAGCTTATTAGACGTTCTCCATTCTTATTAGTCCGCTGATGTGCAGGATGAAGTCCTACAATTGATCTGTATTTCTTCTCTCTGCCAACCTGTGCATTGAAATCCCCTAATAAGATTTTAACTTGATGTTTGGGGATCTTGCTAGTAGTTTCTTCAAGCAGTTCCCAAAAGTCTTCTACTTTCTGAGGATTTTTCTTATTGTCTGTGTTAGTGGGGGCATGGGCATTTTATCAAGGCATATGGTTTGTTGCTTGATTTCACTGTAAGCACTGAGATTCTTTCACATGGTGATGTAAAGTCAATGACTGAATCTAAGATGGTTTTCCTTACTGCAAAGGCCGTCCCAAGTATTGATAAATTCCCTTTTATACAGTGGAACCTCGATTATCCGTTCCCGGAAAGTACGTTTTCCCGGAATATGCGTTCAAATTACGTGGTCCCGAGAGCATCGTAATTAAATCACGTTGTAAAAGTCCTGCATTATCCGTTCCTCGAAGAAACGATTTCCCGGATCAACCGTCCAGAAATTCCAGTCCCATCAACGCTAAATCCTCGATCAATCGTTTTTTAATAAACTGTATCTCACGAAAGGACGGCTATGGCATATTTATGGATCTTGGCGTTCGGCGATCGGCGGTGAACTTGCATAAGGGACCATCTTAGCATCGCATTCGGGTGGTATTGTTTAGAGAATCTCGGAAAATCATAGGGCAGAGAGTGGCCACAGCAATTGCTAGAAGACACGGCGCATTTCTACAGCTCTGCGTGAAGACGGAACGAGTTTCGTCAAATGTTCGCACTTATAAAACGTCCATATTATGTCCAGGGTTAGATGTTTTCTTATTTACATTTTTTCGATCGTACTGCCGAAGGGGTTTTCGGCACTTTGCTCAGGGCACTGCAGACGTAAGTGGGCTTTCAGGCAGGAATCGAAACTGCTCCTTAACACAAATTCAGTATTTTTTATATTATCGTACATGATTATTTTAGCGAGACGAAAACAGATGTTGCACCTTACATTAAAAAAAAAAGAAAGCCATGGGAGGTCTTGGGATTGCCTATTACTGTTACTAATGTAAGACTGGGAATTTTACGTTTTCGTGTTAACCCTCAAAAGTTGTCGTGGCTGACCTGTTAAATATACGTTGTTGTGGGGTCGAAAATGATACCACATTAATTAATGGTTTATAACATGCTTTATATTATTCATATCATAACCATTCATAGATAATGTTGTAATATATGTACACCAGAATAATTTGTAATATTTTAAACAAAATTCTCATAAAGGAAGTAACATTAAAAGTTATTAGAAAATGACTCGGTATGAAAATTAATCGATGGAACATGAATATTTTAAAAATATATTAAGAATATGATAATAATCACCAAATTTTAAAGTGTTATATTAAGAGTAATGTTAAATAGTTGCAGTTACGTTATACATAATGACATTTAAATTTAAATCACTTTTAGCTTATTTCGCAAGTGGTCAATATTCATGACATATCATCATCTCCACACTCTTTACACACTACAGAGCGACAAGTTTGGCAGACTGGGCGATCACATTTGACACAATAGAGATTGGTCTTCTTCTCAGTAGAACGGGGGCACAATGCACATCGTTTCCTCTTTAATCCTTGAGCAGTTATTTGCTGTTTAGGACAAGGCTTTTTCAAAATCCTGGAGATTACCATACGGAGTTCCTTCGGTAGCCGGTTATTGATGAGTCTTTCGTTGAGATACGTTTCAGAAAGCTGTGTAGCCAGTGTTTTTATGAAGTCAAATCGAGAAATAGGAGTGTACTTCTTGAATGATGTGTGTAGTATGTATGAATTTACTACAATTATGTTCAACATGGCATAGAAAATAGCAAGGGGCCATCTACGTGTTCGTCTGCTTGTGCTGTACGTAACAAACTTCTGGTCGAGAGAATCTACTCCACCTTTAGTACTGTTATAAAATGAAATGATTTCCTCCTTGCTGGTTTCAGGGTCGGTACTTCTTGAGTGATGCATGCTGGAAACTAAGATGACAGCTTTACCCTTTTTTGGGACGTGCGAAATTAGAGTACGATCATTTGTAAATCCATACTCCGTTGAACCAACAATTCGTTTCTTTTGTGGCTGGAATTCGGGTGGTATTTCTTTTTTATTTCTCCGCAGCGTTCCCACGTATGTCAGGTTCCGATTCCTCAACTCTGTAACCACTTCCATAGATCCAAAATAATTATCGGCTGTAATATTACGATTCGAGCCATTCAGTGGCTTTGCCAATCTCAATACGCACTGAGTTGGTTTGCTGAATTTCTTTTCTTCATTTGTCAAGCCAGCGCCATCACTGTCCTTCCCAGTATATATTGAAATGGTAACACCCTACGAGCATTCACGTTTCATTCTTTTATTAAGAGAAGCTCGCTAACACCCGGCCGTAGGCATTTAAAACTTGCGCCGAGCGCACAGGCATAATGGGAACTGCGAGCAAGTTCGCGACGTTCCAGAACACCGGCCAAGGACAAGCGACGTCACGCAGAAGGTTCCTTCGTGTTCCATTGCTGCATGAACGAAATATAAGCGAGTCGCCAGCCTGGGGTAAGGCAGAATGTAAGCAGAGAGCCTGCAGTAAAGCAGAAAGAGAGTGTGCGGTATGCGACGGCAGTGTGCTGAAGGCAGAGAGTGGAGTGAGTCGGCAGTAAGCCGTGAGTCAACGAGTGTGTGCAAGTAAGCACGTCGCGACATAATTCGTCTCTCGGTCCGGCTGTATATTTGAATTCGTTTAAAACTGTGTTCTTGCATTAATTGTGTCAGCCTTGAATTCGTTTAAAGACTGTGTTCTCGCCAGCTTGAATTCATTTAAAGACTGTGTTCTCACATAAACTGTCCCAGCTTTGAATTCGTTTAAAACTGTGTTCTTGCATTAATTGTGTCAGCCTTGAATTCGTTTAAAGACTGTGTTCTCGCCAGCTTGAATTCATTTAAAGACTGTGTTCTCACATAAACTGTCCCAGCTTTGAATTCGTTTAAAACTGTGTTCTTGCATTAATTGTGTCTATCCGTTGAACTGTGTTGCATTATGATCTTAAGTGCCAGTGATAATCTGAAAATCACGACGTACTGGAAATTGGACTGTCATTTATTTCAACAAATGTATTATGCTGGTGGAGTACAGTGCAGAGACTGTACTTGATTTTCTTTATGAAGTGCTTGATCACCGCACCTCGGAAGGTCCTAGATTGTTTCATTTGCGTATTATTCCAAATACGAACTGTGACTCTAACTTTATCCTTGCTGCTGTGGGAACTATTTCGGCGTGCTTCGCCATAGGGAAGTGTCACACCAGTACCCCATGACGTCGAATGTGGAAGCTCCACATTTCCCCGTTCCTGCCTCTGGTTCGAGTCATCAACACTAATACAAACACCAACGACGGAAGACAACGCCGACCGCAAGACGACGCAGCCGCCGCGGGACAACGTCCTCTTCACGCCCTCAGGGACAAATCTACAATTCAGCTATAAAAGGTGACATAATTATTTGCCTATTTATTGAATAAACTGAAGGATCCACTTAATCATGAATTTTTCTTTCACTACCCTTCTCTCTTACTCTCTTAGCATGGGCCGTACATGCCTTGTCGTTCCTCATGCTCTCCGATATACTGAAGTACGGGCGTTCCTGTTACAGAGAGAAGGTAGTGAATAGTGGCACCCGTGACGTTGGGGCCAGATTAAAGAGAGTAAAGTGATAAAAATTAACTTTGAAACCAGTGATATCTTAACTTACCAATTCAAATAAAAGTGCATAGTACGTACGTTAATTCCAGTTCAGTGAATATGTTAAAATTTTACGAAGTTCAATTCAATGACTTTGACGAAATTTTAAACTTTTGGCACAGAACTCTGATCAAGTTTATGGCACAAGTGATTATTTTTCTCTTTCTCTTGCTATGTAAAACATTTCAGGCATAATATTCATGCACAGGCTTATATAAATTTTGATATTTGTGTTGGTGAAATTTTGAACTTTACCATTGGACAATAATGGTGACATTTAATTTTATGCACAAGTGTTTGATATTTTGTGTTGGTGAAATTTTGAACTTTACCATTGGACAATAATGGTGATTTTACGTATGAGGTGAATGATTGTATTTTCTGCATTTTGTGAAAATAACGACATTAATATGGAAAATATACTAGCTGCCATTGAGGCTTTAAAAATCAGTCTAAATGACAGGATTACGGAAAGTAACACTAATCTCGGGCGTAGGATTGCAGAATCTAACAATACTTTAGGAGCTCAACTTAAAGAATCTAACGCGACCCTGGAAGCCACTAAGGCTAGTATAGGTCAACTTAGGGAGGCTAATGAAGCAACTAATCGTAGTATCACTCAACTAAGGGAAGCTAATGATGCCAACATTGTAAAATTGACAGAATCTGTTGATCAAAAATTTGCAGAAGTTAATAATAATTTGGAACGTAGGCTCAATAGTGCAGGTGCCGAAATTGAAAAAAGATTTAAAGAATCTAACAAAAGAATGGATTCTAAGTTTACGGAAATAAATGAAAGATTAACACGTGACTTAGAAACCATTAAGCAAGACATAAAATCACAAGTGGCGGAGGACTTAAAACTTGCTTTCCCGTCTTCTTCTCAGGAAATCCTTAAAGAAGTAGAAAGCTTAAAGGAAGAATTTCAAGAGTCCCATGCTCAATTATCTCTTGCGCAAACTAAAATCGCGTCTATTCAAGACAAACTTCATGAATCTGTTAAAAATAATTTCATGAAGTTGGGAAACGAAATTACTCTCCTAAAAAGTCAGCAAGAGGAGGCCGATAAACGTGTCAAGACTCAGTTAGATAATGCTCACACGCAGATTACTCGTATCTGTCGCGATGTAGCAGAAGTCAAGACCGACATAGAGAAGGAGGTCAAGGAAATTGAGAATTCCGTACAGGGGAAAATTAAAACCCTAAAACTTGAACTCCAAGGAGATATAGAAGCTCTCAACAGCAAAGTATCGCAAATCGAACAGGATGTTTCATCATCTAGCCTTCACAACACTAGTGGAGAATCCATGAATGTTTCCACAGTTTTTAAAATAACTGAGGAAAAACCAGCCAAATTTTCGGGGAAGGAGGAGTATACTGCTAAGGAGTTTCTCCTCAACCTCGAAGAATTCTTTCAAGAAAATCACGTTAAGACCGACCGTCGTTTACGAATAGCATCTCGATTGTTAGAAGGCAAGGCGTTAATGTGGTTTACCGTTTTTAAATTCAGTATTAACACTTACGAAGAATTTAAGGAAGCCTTACTTAGACGATTTTGGAGTGCTGAGGCTCAGCACCTGATAAAACTTCAATTATACTCTAGAAAGTATAACACGTCCGTCAATTCCTCGCGATATTCAGATTATCTCATATCTCAGCTTAAAAAGATGCAGTTTTTCGACCCTCCTTTACCGGAGCAAGAACTTATTCAGGTCATAACGCTGCAATTTCCACCAAATGTTCAGGAAATATTGGTGGCAGCAAACGTCCAGGACTTGGAGCAGCTCGATGATGTCCTGAGGAAACTCGATACTGCGCACACTCAGAGCGCAGCAAAAGCAGGTCGAACCAAAGAAACTACAACCAACTTTACGGAAATGAAAACTCCAGTTCAAGTAAATCCAGAACCGCGAGAAGAAAGAGAAACTCGCCGAGATATTCCGTTTCGGTATAGAAGATCTAGGAATCGCCCCTACGAAGGGAGGGCTAAGTTTCAACCTGGACCTTCATGGAGGCAGGCAGCTAATCAACCCAATGATAATAGGAACTCCCAGCGGGAAGAATTAGAGAAATGTTGGAGAGAGACTACGGAATATGTAAGGAATAAGAACAGGGAAGAGGGTTTACCTGGAGCAGCTTCTTTGGAATACCAGGCAGAGATACAGAGAAGAAATGAGAGAACGGAAATGGATCCAAGAGCTATGGGTACAAAAAAAAAAAACTTTGTCGAAGCAATAAAGAGACTGCCTGAAAACCCGGAGGGAGGAGAAGTAGTATGTAGCGCACTCATTAACCATTGGTATTTAGAGGATGCAGATTTACTATATGAGGATTCAACACCACGACAGCCTCAGATACAACGCGGCTTACCGATCATTATCATTAAGTTAGGCAATATGATTGTCCACTCTCTAGTAGACTCGGGATCGCAAGCCTCACTAATTTCGCAGAAATTAATAGATGTGGCGCAGGAGACGACCTACATCTCCATCTTGCCGGTTGCTCAAGTTAAGGTTAAAGGCATAGTTCCTGACAAAGCTATTAAATGCAAATTCCAAGCGTTTCTTGAGTTAGAAATTGGTGGTGTTAAGTTCCAACATCTATTTTTGATCTTGACGCAAATGAAATTTGACTTAATTCTTGGATCAGACTTTCTCATTCAACATGGGGGAATCATTGATTATCCCGCTAATGTGATTAAATTTTTCCACGTCGAATCTGTAGGGCTACAGTTGGTTACTTATAATGACGTGAAGAATCCGGAATGTGAGACCCCGGTGGGCATAGTAGAAGGCAAGATGAGCGAGGCTCCGCCTGTCGAAGAAAGCGTCCACGAAGAGGGGCGACCCGAGGAAGTGGGACCCGTAGAGGACCAGATGGCGTCCATTATCGATGATGAGTTTAACGAGGACCACTACAACTTCACGCTTTACGCCAATGTAGCTGAAAGCCCAGATTACGATGATGATAAAGTAATAAAGGCAATCCAAGAGCTTTTTAAGAAGTTTCCAGATGTATTTTCTGAGAAACCTGGAGTCATTAGGGGTTTCAAGCACCACTTAGATGTTACTGACACATCACCTTATAAGAAACGGCCTTATCCGATACCCATGAAGTACTTGGAAGAAGCACGGGTCATCATTAAACAGATGGAGAATGATGGAATCATATCAAAATGCGTCACACCTTACATTAATCCTCTGGCTATAGTGAGAAGACTGTTCAAGTTTTAGAAATACTTTACTAGGAGATGAGCGAAAAGAAAATCGCCCAGCAATTTTCTTTTTCCCGAGCAGGGGGGGAGATGAAACGGTAACACCCTACGAGCATTCACGTTTCATTCTTTTATTAAGAGAAGCTCGCTAACACCCGGCCGTAGGCATTTAAAACTTGCGCCGAGCGCACAGGCATAATGGGAACTGCGAGCAAGTTCGCGACGTTCCAGAACACCGGCCAAGGACAAGCGACGTCACGCAGAAGGTTCCTTCGTTTTCCATTGCTGCATGAACGAAATATAAGCGAGTCGCCAGCCTGGGGTAAGGCAGAATGTAAGCAGAGAGCCTGCAGTAAAGCAGAAAGAGAGTGTGCGGTATGCGACGGCAGTGTGCTGAAGGCAGAGAGTGGAGTGAGTCGGCAGTAAGCCGTGAAACAACGAGTGTGTGCAAGTAAGCACGTCGCGACATAATTCGTCTCTTGGTCCGGCTGTATATTTGAATTCGTTTAAAACTGTGTTCTTGCATTAATTGTGTCAGCCTTGAATTCGTTTAAAGACTGTGTTCTCGCCAGCTTGAATTCATTTAAAGACTGTGTTCTCACATAAACTGTCCCAGCTTTGAATTCGTTTAAAACTGTGTTCTTGCATTAATTGTGTCAGCCTTGAATTCGTTTAAAGACTGTGTTCTCGCCAGCTTGAATTCATTTAAAGACTGTGTTCTCACATAAACTGTGCCAGCTTTGAATTCGTTTAAAACTGTGTTCTTGCATTAATTGTGTCAGCCTTGAATTCGTTTAAAGACTGTGTTCTCGCCAGCTTGAATTCATTTAAAGACTGTGTTCTCACATAAACTGTCCCAGCTTTGAATTCGTTTAAAACTGTGTTCTTGCATTAATTGTGTCTATCCGTTGAACTGTGTTGCATTATGATCTTAAGTGCCAGTGATAATCTGAAAATCACGACGTACTGGAAATTGGACTGTCATTTATTTCAACAAATGTATTATGCTGGTGGAGTACAGTGCAGAGACTGTACTCGATTTTCTTTATGAAGTGCTTGATCACCGCACCTCGGAAGGTCCTAGATTGTTTCATTTGCGTATTATTCCAAATACGAACTGTGACTCTAACTTTATCCTTGCTGCTGTGGGAACTATTTCGGCGTGCTTCGCCATAGGGAAGTGTCACACCAGTACCCCATGACGTCGAATGTGGAAGCTCCACATTTCCCCGTTCCTGCCTCTGGTTCGAGTCATCAACACTAATACAAACACCAACGACGGAAGACAACGCCGACGCCGACCGCAAGACGACGCAGCCGCCGCGGGACAACGTCCTCTTCACGCCCTCAGGGACAAATCTACAATTCAGCTATAAAAGGTGACATAATTATTTGCCTATTTATTGAATAAACTGAAGGATCCACTTAATCATGAATTTTTCTTTCACTACCCTTCTCTCTTACTCTCTTAGCATGGGCCGTACACGCCTTGTCGTTCCTCATGCTCTCCGATATACTGAAGTACGGGCGTTCCTGTTACAATATGTAGGCGTTTAGAAGGTAATTTGTGCGGGCGTCAGATAAAATCATGATCTTCAGACCATATTTTTCTGGTTTGCTTGCCATGTACACCCTAAATTTACACCTACCATGAAAGCCAACAAGCATCTCATCTATACATGCATACGAGCTTATGTTGTAACAATTCTGGCTATTCTCAATCATCCTCTGAAATATCCATGATATTGGCGCAGCAGGATCTGTTTTCTTCCTTTCATCTCGGGTGGTACTATCGTCAAATCTTAGACAATATATGAGAAGTGAGGTCCTCTGTTTCGATAATATGGCCCGAAAAATATCCCTGCCAGTACCATCTGTGGCAAACATTGATTCCAGAGTTTCATGGTTAGATTTAAATATAGCGCTGACATATAGAAGCCCAAAAAAAGCCCTAAGCTCTGTGACATTGGTGTCCCTTAGTTCAGTTCTGTTTTGGGCAGAAAACTGAGTACGATAGGAATAAAGTTTCTCATTAGTGCGCTTGACTACTTCTTCTAACATATCTGTGCTAAACAAACACTCCCATGCTTGTAACGGACTGCATGAATCCCCCAATGCATTTGCAGGCCCTTTGACAGTAGGAAGTTTGATGATCAGGTTGTGGGCAGGTGTTCTCACATTCCTAGTGGGTTCACTCGATGACCATTTGTATCTATTTTTACCAAAGAAATTAGCTGTTCCTCTATTGGGCTGGTTAACTGTATCACTATTAGCATCGTCAGAATCATAGTCTTGTTCGGAATCGGTATTATGTTCAGAATTATAATCCGGATCGTTTTCGTTTTCGCGATCACTTATATCACTTCCTTCATCTTCTTCTAACACACTGTTTACAAAGCCAGGAAAATTAGGATCAAGCACAGGCATACGTCCACGAGATGTAGAAGACATAATACCACTGAAAAGAAAAGAATAATATTAAACAATACTCAAAATTACACGAAGTGTCACGGGTGTCGACGTTGTTATCAAACGTAACATACAAACACTTACACTGTCGTGGGGTCAATAATGGCACCACTTGATATTTCAACTTATGCACTGTGAAAACAAATCACACCACTACACATCCACTTCGGCTGCAAGTCAAGCTTGCACTGCTGATAAGGTACAAGGAATGTTGAAGGTCAGAGTAGCAGGCTGACGCAACGCCAGGGCTGTCCAGTTCTACTGGTATCGTAAAAGACCCCACAACAACGTTTGAGGGTTAAAATACCAAAAACAGCAGTCGTTTTACTTGCGCACGTTACGTTTTCAATGATTGGTATCATTTCAAACTCGTACTGACATGTGCAGCGAGCGCACTTTCCAGATGACCTCAAGGTCACGAATAACCGTAATTTCTGAAGTTTTGATATTTCTTTTATCTTTCCAATTTGATTGGATTTGTGACGCGCAGAATTGAATATAATGTATTCGAGAAATTTTAAGAATCGATACTTACATTCGAAACCATGTTTTCGAGTTCAACATAACCAAGACCAACTACAATATGAGTGGCTCAGTGCCATAGTTGCCTAACCCACATTTACTTCATTTTGAGATATTTTAGGTTAAAGTTAGACTACGATTGAAAAATGACAAGTCCATCTTAAATATTACTTTTTATTGCATTACTTAGTACAAATACTGTTTTTTCACATACATAACAATAAAAAAATTGGCACTAATTATCCCCAACCAAAATAAATCACAAACTTATAGGCAGTTTTGGCGCTGAACTATAACACACTTCACAAACAAAATTGCTGGTTAGGCAACAATGGACTTAGATATAAGGAACTTTTTAATGCTCATTTTCAGCAGGAACTATTGAAATAAGTTCAGTATTTACCTCTAAAGAAATTTAAATGACATAAATTAATAATATTTGAATCTGCTCTTGACAATACATAATCTACGGTAACTCCTTATTATTTTCAATCTTCGTCAACTTCACTTTCTTCTTGTTCTTGTTCTTTAAGTGATCTGTAGAAATGGTGGTGTTGTGGTGGAATATATTTCATCAGATCCAATAAATCTTTTAATTTCCCTTTTGATATTTTCCTGCCTTTGGGGTAGAGCTCCAGAGAATTTGGTAACTGGCGGATGGGTCAGCCTCGAACAGATTTCTTTGAGAGATCAGCTGTCTGGAATATCCTATCTCCATGGCTGTTGTAGCTATAAAACAGGGTCTTTGGGTACTCTATCTGTATCTTAAGCCACCGTAGCTTCAACTATTCCACGTTTTCCTTGTGCGTACTTGTGGTTCTGAGTTACCTGTAACCAAGTTACATTAACTCTCAACAACAGGTCTCTAGAACATTATCTCCACTGCACTTATAGTTATAAAGAAATTTTACCTGAGGTTTGTGAAATAGAATCGCATACAAACGTAACAGCTGCAGGCCCATCTTGTCTTCCTGCATCTGAAAATGCATCGGTAGATCAGAGCCAGACTTGCCTAACCAACATAATATTTATAATGGACTTTCTGAATTACTTATATTAATATTTTTATAGCCAGAACTTATCCTCTTCAGTTACTCATTATGTTAGAACTAGTACCAAATTTAATACATAACATAATCACCATTGAAGTATCAATCAGTTATGCCTAAGCACAATACAATTTCATTTACTTCAGTCAGAGCTAGAAATGCCTAACCAACTACATGTTTTCCGTATTAATCACAAACCATTCAACTTATTACCTAATATTATCAATATGTGTATCTATTCTAAATTACCTGAGGATTTGAAATCAGCATAGTTACGTTCATAACCTTGGTCCTTGCCACTGCCATCGTAATTATCCTCCAGCACCATTTCCACAATCCAGCTCTCTTCAGCCATCTTGATGTTGGATAGGCACAGCTGGCACTAAAGGAACTGAAGGTTATGAAAGTTGCCTAACATAATTGCAGGTGGCAGCACCAATCAAGCTACTGGAATGTAGTAGACAAGTCTGGTCCTGATAGAGGCAACTATTAGGAGTCCATTATAGCACATTTACAGCATTTTTAAAATTTGTGGGTTAGGCACCTATGGCGCTGAGCCACTCATATATCAGACCTTAATGCAGCTATCGATATTAGCTAAAATGGCGGCCCGATCGGTTTGTTCAAATGTAAACATGAGTATGTGCGAAGCATCTGTTCATTTCTTTCTGTTGGTTTGGATTGATTAGGAAACGTTAGTGTAGTCATGTTTTTTTGAAATATGGTTTGAAAACTATTTTGATATATTAGGACGTGTCGATCGTATTCTATGCCTGGATGTAATTCATATTACAGGAGATGCACTCGCATTCAGATCAAGTGCACTTAATGCATCATGGCGATTTCGTAGTTACAAGTAATTTATTACGGTGCATTAAAACATTCGAGGATAAATTTGTCAATAGAGAGGATGTGTTCCGTGTACTTGATGAGCTGTTTTTTTTTTTTCGGATAAGACCAAAACTCTGTGTTGGTGCCAATCCTAGTACATTTCTCAATTACTATACCTTTTGAGGATTTTAAAAGTGAGGTTATAAAAAGTGATAAAGCTATTTATTTATCTGTGAATGGAGATGATATTCTCCTCGTTAAATTAGAGGACAAGTTATCAATTGATATACTGTACCTTATAGTACGTATTTACGTTACCAACGATGTGGGTTTTAAAGTGCTTTAAACGAAAATAAATATACTACCAGTGAATTTCTAGTTCATTCTCCTATAGATTCTCTAAATTGAACAGATGTAGCAGTTTGGTGGTTCATTAGGTCCTATCAGAATTATTGTTATGAGAGAATTGAAATTCGCGGCAAGGTTATGTTTCTAAAAAAAATCTTGAACGAGGTAGGCTATTATAGGCCTACTTAAAACATATGGTAATAGAAAGGTCATTCAAATAAATGTATTTCTAAAACAAGTATTGATTTGTAGGAAGAAGAATTACAGTCTGGAATAATTTACCAAGGGTGCTATTTCCTTTACCATACTAGTTCAAAGAAAATATGTGCCGTATATTTTGAATTATCCACATATTGCTTAGCTAAACAGAGGCTATTTCTAGATAGTGTTGGTCTATTACCCAAAGTAGAGTTTCTGTTCGTTATTATTGACAGCTTAGCAATTCAATACGATAATCAAAAGGTTATGTTTATGTATCACAGCGTGCTTACATGGAACCGATGCGTCGGCCATGTTGTTTTTGTATTAAGGTCTGATATTATTGTAGATGGTCTTGACATAACCTTTAAAAGTCGATGTAGGCCTAATTTGCGCGGTACGAGATTTCCAGAAACTGACTACGAACAGTATACCGGAGACCAAATTACAATGAAAGATTAAGAAATGAACGGATTTCGCCATCATTTTGGGTGCTTTTGTATCTAATATGCTTTATTTTATTAGATGAAAGAATTAAAAGCTACTTGTGGTCGATTGTCGTTTGGCTTGGCGTTGTTAGATTTTTCGAAGAGTTTGGCTAGCGTAATCAAAGTTGCTGAACTGAAAGAAGTTTTCACGGGAAACTGACGAAGATTCCCCTGTAAAATTGAATATAAAGTATCGAGATTTTGAACTCGCGTACCGGTAATTAATGCGGTTCGCGGTCTAACATGCCCGGCTCTCATCCAGAGGGCCCGGGTTCGATTGCGACCAGGTCAGGCAATTTTACCTGGATATAAGTCTGGTTCCAGGTCCACTTAGCCTACGTGATTACCTTTAATTGTGGAGCTACCGTATCTAATGGTGAGATGGCGACCCCGATCTACAGAGCCAGGAATATCGGCCGAGAGGATTCGTCGCACTGACGATGCGCCCCTCGTAATCTGCAGGGCTTCGGGCTGAGCAGCGGTCGCTTGGCAGGCAAAGTCTCACTGGGGCTGTAGTTTGGTTTGGTTTAGGAGTTTTTGTAAGATTATAATTATACATATTTCATTTTTGTGATGTTTAGCCAAACTGATAGTTTTCATTCATTCCCGGATTTTCCGTTTTCCCGTGTTGTACGTTTTATTTTCACGGTCCCTCGAAAAACGGAGAATCGAGGTTTCACTGTATTTATGGCTGGTTTGCCCTTAAATATCCTGAAGTTTTCAGAGTCAAAGTGGTTCTCATCTTGAAATCTGATTTCTTGGATCACTAGGATTTGAATATCAAATTTGTCCAGGGCGTCAGTCAGTTGTTTAAGCTTTCCAGTTTTCAGCAGTGTGTTGATGTTAATAGTACCAAGGAAGTTCCTTTTTTTGGGGCGAAGAGATTTTGAGAAGCTCCGATCTTTCTCTGAAGCATGATGTTCCTGATCCCCCAGAATCCGACGATCGGGAGAAACCAGACCTGCGTCTGGGGCCTGGGGTAGTTGCATTGGTAGCGTGTGTTCCATCATGCTAGGGTTACATGTTGAAAATACAACCAGTGGTGATCTTTTGGGAAATATCACGAAAATACAACTCAATTGTTGAGATCGAGAGGTGCCTCGAGATGTGCCTGGCTGTGGGTAGGCATTTCCTCCTAACCCTAAAGGTTATGGTTTTCCTGCCAATACTCGGGTGGCTGATTGCAGTGGTTTCCCACTGGGCGATGGAGTCGCCACAACCCTACGCCAAATTATTATTATTATTATTATTATTATTGTTGTTGTTGTTGTTGTTGTTGTTGTTGTTGTTGTTGTCGTCGTCCAAAGTTTGAGACCACTGTTGAAGCACTTAGGAGTATGGTTACACTAACAGATAATTAACACTTATCACTAACACTAATAGGAATTATACAGACAATAAACACTAACGCAGCTTTTAATTGTAGTGCGTCTCCAACATCGAGGTCAGGAATTGGGTGACAGGTAAGGAGTTGGTTAGCGTAGTGATTGGTCTCTGTTACTAGAAGGTTTAACAGAGTGAAAGTGAAAAATAAATTGAAGTATGATATGGGTGGAGTATCAGACGGAGGGACGTGTTGCATGAAGGAGACAGGAGGTTGAGGAATGTTGGAAGAAATTTCCATAAAGTGGTCTCCAGAGACATTATCATCTTCGTCATCACTAGTTTCATCTACCACCCACCACATTCACAGTAGCTTTCATGCCGTTTGAAACAAATATCTCTTCTTTAGCTGCAGTCATCCAGGGGGCGTGTCCAGTATAATTTCATCTCTACTCTCTGAACTGAATTCATTATCACTATATGAAAATAAATCATTTGCGTTAACTTCACGCTGTTCCAAATAGTTCGTTGATTTATCGTCATCAGCACTCACTGAAAAATATCATGTGAAACACTTGCTACTTTGCTTTCACAAATCCACTCTGTGCAAGGAACAATCTCTTACTGACCAGTTACCAGTATTTCTAAAGACAGGAAGCGACTCTTGTGAAAGTTAGAATACCCTCTAAAAACTGCCAAAGCAAGGTCAGGCACATAACAACAGGTAGCCCCTTCCCTATAGGTTGTCACAAAAGTATTCATGCCACTATAGGTTGCCAAAAGCTGCCTCTGTGGATCCGTGGTAGAGTGTCGGCCTCCGGATCCCAAGATAGCGGGTTCAAACCCGGCAGAGGTAGTCGGATTTTTGAAGGGCGGAAAAAAGTCCATTCGACACTCCATGTCGTACGATGTCGGCATGTAAAAGATCTCTGGTGACACATTTGGTATTTACCCGACAAAATTAATTAACTCTCAGCCATAGACGCCCAGGAGAGTTTCGGTTTACTCGGTCTGCCTTCTAACGGACCTAGAGTGAAACGGAACGTCGAAATTGACAAGCAGACAGCCAGATGGCGTCAAATCGAAATGTCTGCACATGGTAGCTGAGGCCATACGATTATTATTATTATTTTTAGGTTGCCTAAAAATAACGTATTTCAGAATTTTCAGCCGGTCGATGTAATCGGCACTGGCAACTTCCAACTGGATATTTAAAGGATGACCTCATTGGCTTTGGCAATTTAAAAGGCTGGTCCTCGCACTACCGCCTGGCTCCAAGAGGGTTAAAGTCGATGCTCACTTAACGCATACTAATTACAACAATATATAATCATTTAGTTGGCTCAGACGGCACCGCGTCGGCCTCTCACCGCTGGATACCGTGGTTCAAATCCCGGTGACTCCATGTGAGATTTGTGCTGGACAAAGCGGAGGCGGGACAGGTTTTTCTCCGGGTACTCCGGTTTTCCCTGTCATCTTTCATTCCAGCAACACTCTCCATTATCATTTCGTAGCATTTATCACTCATTAATATAAATCACCTTGGGAGTGGCGACCCCATCGTAATAACAGCCTATATATGTTTCATTCATTACATCCCTGACCCGGTCAATGACTGGAAAACAGGTTGTAGGTTTTTTTCATTCATAATAATTTAGTGTGGCTATTTCTAGCTGAGTACAGCCCTTGTAAGGCAGACCCTCCGATGAGGGTGGGCGGCATCTGCCATGTGTAGGTAACTGCGTGTTATTGTGGTGGAGGATAGTGTTATGTTTGGGGTGTGAGTTGCAGGGATGTTGGGGACAGCACAAACACCCAGCCCCCAGGTCATTGGAATTAACCAATGAAGGTTAAAATCCGCGACCCGGCCGGGAATCAAACCCGGGACCCTGTGAACCGAAGGCCAGTACGCTGACCATTCAGCCAACGAGTCGGACACAACAATATATTGAGAGCTGTGATCCAACTCATGACACTTAATTTGAATGAGCCACACTTCTAATTAATATCAGAACAAAATTAACTTGTGCTCCAATAATTAGCATGCAGTATTGCCGACAGAACATAATAGCATTCATAATGATTCGCTGTCTGAACTACGGAACTTGCAACCTCCAGCAAACCAAGTATTTGGCTAATGACCAGATAGTGACAGAATAGGTGCCATTTCCTGTACACGTCTATATAGTGACTTGTAATTCAAGCTACTTGCTGTAGTACTGGTCAGTGGCAGCTAGTTCAATTTAATATATCTGAACTGCCGGTATTTATAACATCTTTCTCTCAAAACTTTAAATGCTTTATTTTCTCAAGCACTTTCTGTATCTTACTTCTTAGTTTAATGACTGAATACTGGCTCCATGGCTAAATGGTTAGCATGCTGGCCAGGGTGTGTGTGCGCTTTCTTCACCATTAGAATTAATCATCCTCATAGGCGACATGGCGTCAACTCACAAGTCCTGCACCAGGCCTCTTCGGAGGCCAAGCATCATCATCATCATCATCATCATCATTATTGAATATAAAATTATCTAGATTACACAAGTACAGTAGAAGTCCACTATAGCAAGTACGGCATATAACGAGAACCCTGTTATAACGTCAGATTCTGTCCCTTCACAATTCCTATACAGGATGTACCATTAAAATGTGTACACTCTTTAAATGACTACAACACTAACAATTATTATAGTACAGAAAAGTTTCAAAAATCAAAATTATGTGAACAAATGTAGAAACCTGCCAATTATTGTGGTCCAAGCACAATTGATCGCTGACTGATTGAATCCAAAACGTTCCTAATTATTTCACTTGGTATTTCTTTCAATGGCTGCTCTCAACTCATTGATTGTAGCTGGTTTTGTGGTGTAAACATTGTGTTTAACATACGCCCATGGAAAAAAGTCCAGGGGGGTCAAATCTGGTGAGCGTGGAGGGTGCTCGGTCCTACCCATTTGTTTGGCAGGTGGCCGTCGGGATAGGCCCCTACATCTCGATGGTGTTGGTGAGGTGGAAACACCATTCTTCATTCCTGAACATCTCTTGTAGCAGGTTGAGTTAATGGTATCATAAAAAAAGAAAGGTCCAGTTAAACCAAATGCTGACAGACCACACCACATTTAACCCCAGCTAAGTTCACATGATGTTCCACTGTCACATGAGGATTGTTAGCTGCCGTGACGATTAATGGAACCATTAAACTTGAATGCCTCATCACTCCCAACAATCTTGTATGGGAATTGATTGTCCTCTGCTGATTTTGCTTGGTACCACTCACAAAATTCAATTCTCTTGTCATAATCATCTGCATTAAGAGCGTGGACTGCCAGTATCCAGTATTTGGGAGATAGTGGGTTCGAATCCCACTGTCGGCAGCCCTGAAGATGGTTTTCCGTGGTTTCCCATTTTCACACCAGGCAAATGCTGGAGCTGTACCTTACTTAAGGCCATTGTTGCTTCCATCCCACTCCTAGCCCTTTCCTGTTTCATCATCGCCGTCGGTGTGACGTAAAGCAACTTGTAAAAAGAGCGTGAACTAATGTTGGGCATGCTTCAAAGTGCGATGGATGTTAGATTTTGGAACTCCTGTCTCACGAGCCGCTTGCCAAACAGATTTTTGTAGGTGATTGCAGAAATCGCGCCATGACTTCTCTTTCTCTAGTGGTGCTTGTGGATGATGGTGATCTTCCGGAATGGCTCTTATGGACATCCTTAACAGTTCCTTCTTCCTCAAACTTATCTCGCAAACGAGTAATTGTGAGGTGAGTCTCATTGGTGCATCGCGTTGAAACTCCATTTTAAACTGTCTTTGCACTGCACTTATGTTCTCAGTCTTCCAGTAGCACTCAAAGTTCAGTCTGACTCCAGCCATTATTTCAAGCCGCCACAACAGCGTGGTTGTTATGAACTATCAAAGAGTGTATACATTTTTATGGGATTTCCTGTATTAAACTGTGTATTACAGAGAGAGCCCTATCACTGATGCATCCCTTATTACAAGCGATTAAGCGTGCACGATTTTTTCCGCACCCAGCCATTATATTGCATTCGATTGATCATGTTTGGTATCGCTTCCTCGCTATGTCTACTAACGAGTTCTCTCATCGACATTCGAAGGCAATGTTGGAGTCGATTAGTAATACCCGTCGACTGCTGTTCTCTAAAAGGAAATTCAAAATGAAAGAGGATTACACATTTTCGTAACAAATGCGTAAATGACGTGGCCGATAGCAGTTGTTAACTCGTTAGAAATAAAGGCTAAGTGATCGCTTAATTTTAATACTCTACTCTGAAATTAAGTAAGAATACGATACACCTCAAGAAATGGCAGAGTACATCACTGATTTCAGAGGATAGTATATATTTTCCCACATGTAGTTAAATTTTGGAATATTCCCATGTTAATTCGTAGGAAGGTGGTTATAATTTCTCTACGTGCGCTTGAAGTATGTTTTCATGATTCATATACGGTTAGGTTATGTGACGCTGTTTAAACTGAAACATATGCCACAAAATGCGATTGATCATCGAACGGTATAATTTTCTCGCTATGTACACTTGCGTGCTCTCTCATCGACTGCTGTTCTCTAAAAGGAAATTCAAAATGAAAGAGGATAACACGTTTACGTAATAAATGCGTAAATGATGTGGCTGATAGCAGCTTTTACCTCATTAGAAATAAAGGCTGAAGTAAACAATCGCTTAATATTGTATACTTAATACTGAAATTAAGTAAGAATATGCTATATCTCAGGATATGGCAGAGTACATCACTGATTTCAGAGGACAGTTCAGATTTTTTTCGCGTTTAATTAAATTTTGGAAAGGCTGTTCCCAAGGAGGTTATCATTTCTATACGTGCACTTGAAATATGTTTTCATGATACATACATGGTTAGGATAGGTGGCGCCGTTTGAAGAAGAAAACTGGTACGTTTGGCACAGAGGCCTCTGGAGTGATGCTATAATTTTTTCAGAATGAAATTAAACCTACCCTTTCATGTAGTATTGGATTTCGAAAAATAACAAACGATTAAGCCGTAGTGTGGAAAACATCCGCGAAAACGCAAAATTTGAAAAACTGATTGCCGTTTCGTACCGAGTTTAATGTGTATGGGATTTACCCTGACCTTTACAAAAATTCTGATATAACGAAGGAAGGAAGGAAGGAAGGAAGGAAGGAAGGAAGGAAGGAAGGAAGGAAGGAAGGAAGGAAGGAAGAAAAGATCAACTAAGAATCAGTGGATAACTCAGGAGATACTAGACCTGATTGATGAACGACGAAAATGCAAGAATGCTAGAAATGAAGAGGGCAGAAAAGAATACAGGCGATTAAAGAATCAAGTGGATAGAAAGTGCAAGGTAGCTAAGGAAGAATGGCTGAAGGAGAAGTGCAAGGATGTCGAAGGCTGTATGGTCCTGGGAAAGGTAGATGCTGCATACAGCAAAATCAAGGAAACCTTTGGTCTAGGTGTATGAATATTAAGAGCTTAGATGGAAAGCCACTTCTAGGGAAAGAAGACAAAGCAAAAAGATAGCAGGAGCATATCCAACAGTTGTATCAAGTTAAAGATGTAGATAATTTGGTTCTGGAACATGAAGAGGCTGTTGATGCTGATGAAATGGGAGACCCAATTTTGAGGTCAGAGTTTGACAGAGCTATGAGTGACCTAAATAGGAACAAGGCACCTGGAATTGATGACATTCCCTCTGAATTACTGACTGCCTTAGGAGAAACAAGCATGGCAAGGTTATTTCATTTAGTGTGCAAGATGTATGAGACAGGAGAAGTCCCATCTGATTTTCGGCAGAATGTTGTTATACCTATTCCCAAGAAAGCCGGTGCTGACAGGTGTGAAAACTACCGCACCATTAGTTTAGTATCTCATGCCTGCAAAATTTTAACACATATTATTTACAGAAGAATGGAAAAACAAGTTGAAGCAGAGTTGGGAGAAGATCAATTTGGCTTCAGGAGAAGTGTAGGAACACGTGAAGCAATCCTGACCTTATGTCTGATCTTAGAGGATCGAATCGAGAAGGACAAACCCACGCACATGGCATTCGTAGATCTAGAAAAGGCATTCGATAATGTTGATTGGACCAAGCTATTTATGATTCTGAAGATGATAGGGATCAGATACCGAGACCGAAGAATTATCTACAATCTGTATAAAAATCAGTCTGCAGTGATAAGAATCGAGGGCTTTGAAAAAGAAGCAGCAATCCAGAAAGGAGTGAGGCAAGGCTGCAGTTTGTCCCCTCTCCTTTTCAATGTTTACATAGGACAGGCAGTAAAGGAAATCAAAGAGAAATTTGGAAAGGGAATCACAGTCCAAGGAGAGGAAATCAAAACCTTGAGATTTGCCGATATTGTTATTTTATCTGAGACTGCAGAAGATCTCGAGAAGTTGCTGAATGGTATGGATGAAGTCTTGGGTAAGGAGTACAAGATGAAAATAAATAAGTCCAAAACAAAAGTAATGGAGTGCAGTCGAACGAAGGCAGGTGATGTAGGAAATATTAGATTGGGAAATGAAATCTTAAAGGAAGTAGATGAATATTGTTACTTGGGTAGTAAAATAACTAACGATGGCAGAAGTAAGGAGGACATAAAATGCAGACTAGCACAAGCCAGAAAGAGCTTTCTTAAGAAAAGAAATTGGCTCACTTCAAACATTGATATAGGAATTAGAAAGATGTTTTTGAAGACTTTCGTGTGGAGCGTGGCATTGTATGGAAGTGAAACATGGACGATAACTAGCTCAGAAAGAAAGAGAATAGAAGCTTTTGAAATGTGGTGTTACAGAAGAATGCTGAAGGTGAGATGGATAGATCGAATCACGAATGAAGGGATACTGAATCGAATTGGTGCGAGGAGATCGATTTGGCTAAATTTGACGAGAAGAAGAGATAGAATGATAGGACACATCTTAAGACACCCAGGACTTGTTCAGTTGGTTTTTGAAGGAAGTGTAGGTGGTAAGAACGGTAGGGGTAGACCAAGGTATGAATATGACAAGCAGATTAGCGCAGATGTAGGATGCAATAGTTACGTAGAAATGAAAAGGTTAGCACAGGATAGGGTGGCATGGAGGGCTGCATCAAACCAGTCTATGGACTGATGACTCAAACAACACAACGGACTTCTACTGTGTCTCCCAATAACTTAATACTATTTAAATATTGATATAATCGTAATCTAGTTTCAATATTGAATCTTCCTACAGTTGAATAACATGGAAAATAAAAATTATATTTATAAAAGAAGTATTTAAATAACAAATTGTTATGTGATACATCTTATGTCATCTTTATGATCTTTAAGATGTAAATGCAAAACTGTCGGCAGTCCGGAACATGGTTTTCCATGGTTTCCTCATTTTCATACCAGGCAAATGTTAGAGTTGTACCTTAAATAATGCCATGGCCTCTTCCTTCCCACTCATAACGATTTCTTATTCCATCGTCGCCATAAGACCTGCTTGCAGATTGTTAGACTGGCATTTAAAATAAATCAAATTGTAATTTAAATTATAAGAATCATTTTATTAAAGTCATTATTAAATCAGCAATTATCGTGACCAATGCTGCCTGTTTGTAAATTTTATTGATGTTTTAAAAAATCTAAATGAATTCACCAATTTTACTTGTACCTAAATTATTATTTGTTGTCCAAAGTTTTGTTGTTAGTGTAGATTTTATTAGAGTGTATAACTTCTTTTAATTAACAAATTTACCACTGAATTCTTTGCTAAATTTAAAGCATGACCCAAAATTTATGCATATTACGTAATTTTGATTTGTAATTTCTGTCGGTTAAGAAATGGATATGTTTAAACTCTGTGTCTAATACAGGATGTGTGGAAAGTCCCTTTAGACTACATACAGTTCAGTGCAGACAATGTCTGTGTGCATTCTCCATTTTTGTGTGTTGCCACGTTCTTTTGAAATCTGTTGCAGCTTCACGTATCACGGACCTCTTAAAACATAGTCCGGTGTGGTGGGATCCCGGCTTTGTGGGGGGCAGTCAAGTCTTATGATCCACGAGTTTGGAAGTTGTTAGTTTAGCCGTCTGCTGACACTTAGAGCAAATGTGAGGAGCACTATCTTGTTGGAACGTAATAATGCCAGCTGTTCCTCTGTCCGTTAATTCCAGCAGAACGTTAACGATTTATCTTTGTTGGTGAACACATTCAATTGATTCTGCCTGAGCAACACATGTCGGTGCGAGTGTTTGGTCTCCCGCTACGTGGCATATCATAAATTTCCGCCCTGGCAAAGGCTTTCTTTTTCCATACCAATAACGTTGGCCAGGATGGCAATGGTTTCCCAAAACACACAGTTAAGTCCCTCAATGTCTTCCATTGTCTTGTGTGTTGTTGGACATTTGTGAATCCACTCACAGGCCACCTTCGCTCCTCAATGATGAAAAAACTTGCATCCGCCATCATGTTACTCTCTCGTCTAAGCCAAATGGAAGTAATGAGTAACAATGAAAGCTGTTTCCTACTGAATAGAATAAATATTTAAAAAATATTTACACATTACTTTTTCAGAAGGGCTAGAGTAAGAGGACATTTTGTATGTGCTTTATTCCTAACCACCATTTGTCAGCTAGAATATTACTTTTAGTTCTTTTCTGTCATGATTTGACAACTTTAAGTTTGTCACGATGTTCAGTGTTGGTCATATTTATTACAGTTTCAACTTTGACTATGAGAAAGCTAATGTTATTAAGATAAAAAAGTCTGTAGTAAAATTTTGTATGAGTTTTTACTACAAAGCTTTGATTTCATCAGGTTGTGGTTGAGGGTTTATTCTAGGATTAGTCTACTCCTTTTTTGCCTATCGGGGTCCGATAATTGTTCCGTAGCATACATATTTGATTCCCGTTTATGTGGGAGAACAACGGGTCCATAAACTCAAACACTGACAAGTTCAATACAAAATTATCTAATTCTTTGTCTCTCAGTTCTCCTGATACCCCTGGAGAGCCTGTGAAGTGAGGAATACCATATAATCTCGAATACCACCCACCACCGAATAAGACCCGCGCCCTTATTTTGAAAGAACAAAATTAAAAAAAAAAAAGTGAGGTCAAAATTAGTTAGGCCTACAATCTTTACTAACACACATCAAATGATTAGAAAATACAAATAAAAGTAAACAAACATTTCCAGAACGATATTCAACGAGTTCATTCATCATCATCATCATCATCATCATCATCATCAGTACCAACTTCGGAACTTTCATCTCCATCACCTTCCCACAAAATGTTGTTTTCACTGCCATCCATAGCATTAGAAATGCTACATTTCCTGAAGCTCTTCTGAATGAGGTCTCCAGGGATACGATTCCATGCTGTCAAAATCCACAAACACAGCAGCTGAACTTCCAGACGCTGAATGCGACCAGTTGGCGTCAGTGTGTGATTATCGGCGGCCATCCATTCTGTATAGAGCTGTTTCAAGGCTGCTTTAAATGGACGGTTCACGCAGACATCCAGCGGCTGTAGCATAGACGTCATCCCGCCCGGAATGACTGCTAGGTCGGTTTTCCCATCCTTGATATATTTCTTCACAGCATCTGTTGTGCGGCCTTGGTAACTGTCGAGAACAAGCAAGCTCTTTTGTCCCAATAATGCACCAGGGCGACGTTGCCAGACACACTTTACCCAGTCTTCCACAAGTGAATTGTCCATCCAGCCGGAGTTCTGAGATCCGACAATAACACCAGCGGATAGATTTTTAGGAAGCGTCTTTCGCTTGAGAACAATGTACAGTGGCAATTTGGTTCCGTCGGCGAGAATACACAACATTACTGTACACCGTTGTTTTTCATTACCACCTGTTCTAATGGTAACACTTTTCGCACCCTTAACATTCACAGTCCTGTCCACTGGCATTTCAAAGTAGACTGGCATCTGATCTGCATTGCCAGTTTGGGAAAGCAAATCTGCATTTTCCTTCCGCAGCCAAATTATATGACGCTGAAACGACAATAACTTCTCATCGTAGGCACCAGGAAGACGCTGTGAAATTGAGGTAGGCCTTCGTACACTCAACCCATTTCTGTTATAAAAATTACAAACCCATCCTAGACTTGCCTTAAACCCTTCAGTTGAAAGTTCCTTTACCTGACACATTTTGATTGACACACCATATCCCAATTCCCGCCTTTCTGTCACATATTTATAAAGTTTTTTTTCAATTTCTGGAAACTGTACACTCAGTCCATGAAAAGCTCTACGATCACCACTACATGTTAATAGCACATTTTTCTTCTTTCTCCAATCGCGAATACACGACTCGTCAATATCGTATTTCCTACTGGCGGCACAATTTCCAATAATTTCGGTTTCCCAAACTACTTTTGGTTTCTCACTCGCAGTAAAAAATCGCAAACGGTTTGTGGAATTCATGCTGATACTCTAAGAACGTGCGTGAGACTCACGCCAAGCACAGAAGTAGTGTATACTGAGAGCGGAGAGAGCATTGTTGCAAGCCGCGCCAGCGGTGATGCCCGATTTACGCGCATTCGGAAAGATAAGTTTCCCAAAATTTTAAATAAGACCCACACCCAATTTTGGAAGCAATATTTTTAAAAAATCAGTGCGGGTGGTACTCAAGATTATATGGTAATTGGTTGGTTATCACTATTACTAACCCACACTTTTGCACGCGCGGCTTTAGGTATGATTTCACAGTCGCTCGTATCAGACGGACTGCTACGTTCACTTAAAATATATTCTTCAGTATCATCTTAATCGCCATCAATGTCCTCTAAATCATTGCCTAAAACAGCTGTCGCTGGCATGTACTATGCCCAGAGCCATGTCTAGGAGACTGAAATGTTTGTGCTTTCAGAGGCTACAATTGGGCAATACATTATGTTTAGGAGAGCTGTAAACAAGCCATAAGGAGTTGCATACAACTCGGCCTTGTCATTTGAGTTGAAGACTTGGCCGATGCATGCGTGAGTCAAGTGGGTTCAAGCTAGTAGTAAGAAGTTTAAATTCATATTAAATGAATTTGCTTCTACTGTAAAAGAGCTTGCATGGCAGTCTCCTCCAGCACATGAAATGTATTGCAACTTCAATGCCTGGTAGCCATGATTGTTAAGGTGTCAAGTTTATATGGTCTGACAGCTGGTTCGAGTCCCATCAGAATGTTTTTATTCTCCGGCAAAGCTGGCGAGTGGCCAGCCCGGCCAACTGGACAAGGCCGGTAACTCCTCTATCACTTGCGCAGGTGTTGCAACGTGACAATTGTCTGCACGATCCACTCTGGTGCTTCATTCTTGTTCTAGATTTGTGATATGCGGTTGCTCAACTCACCACTCAGCACTGAGGCTGTAACTTCTGCCTTCTGAACTACATTGAACGCTGTCACACACTTTAGCTACCAGCAGACAGACGGATAGAAGGAGGAAGAAATTATACTTCGATTTTACATTTTTAAAATTCTTAGGAGGGGTGTAATAGGGATGTAGATGATACACTCGGACAGTGGTTAGCGCTTTAGAATGTTTCCCCGATGATTACTCAGATGATGATAATTCTCAGGTAATTGTTGTTTCTTCTTCCCTTGTATAGCTTCGCAATTTGGCCAGTTCGACCTGCATGGACACCCTAGGCCACGGGCCGCCCAGCCTTATGGGCATGTCACCCTGTCATGGCTATGGCAACAATCAGGTGAGTTTCATTGCATATGTTTTCTAAAGTTCCATGATGTCACTCAAATTTACAGTATAATTTGCTGAAGTGTGTACGCAGAGTGGTTCAGAATATTTAGTAAATGGCAAAAGAAGACCCACATCCATGTTCTAACATGACATTTATACAACCTTTCAAAATAACAAACTGAAAGATAAGAAAATTTTTCCCTGACATATAAAGACAAATCTAAAGCTGTAATAAATACTGGGGCTCTGTGATTTCTCACCATTACAGTGATACCGGCTACACAGTTGTTCTACCAACACTGGGTATCCTCCTTTGTTGTAGCGTACCTTTCCAGCCACTCGTTGATTTTCTAAAGGACACATATTTTTCTAAAATCTTGTGTATGGCTGTACAGGACCATGAACAGTGACTTGTACCTCCAGCATGTTAGGCCTGTTCAGTCTGGAGATCAAGAGATTTGCCACACCCACTGACTTGTGTTTTCACGTAACTTTCCAGTACAGTTAAACGTGATGCACTCTACAAATATACAGTCTACTGTGGACAAATTTCCAGCTTCTGTATTTAACACATGAACTGCATAATTTAATACAGAATAGACATAGTGATAAATATAATGGGGGGCGGGCAATGCAGCATCTAGCACACAAATGGAAGTGTGTAGGTGTAGCATAGAAAGCCAGGAATCTATTAACGATGAAATCCTGTTCACTCTGAGAGAGTACAGTAATGTCCTAGATTGTCCACAACACGTTGCCAAGAATGCAACCATGTGTGAATTTTGCAGTATCATGTTTCACAGCGTTGGACATGTCTTCTTGTGTTCCAAACCATCTGCTGCTCAGTGGTTCTTTCACTTCCAGTACTTCCCACCCCCAGCACTGAAATTGCCTCTTTGCCATTCTGTGGATGGTTCATTTGTCATTAGTTGTTTCAGCTTGTAAACTCACATCCATGCACTGCATGGGACACGTCAATCCGGACCGTTGCACGATGCTGCTTCTTTCACATCCGTGCGGAAATGCTGCTCCTATCTCACAACAGAACGGCGTTATTCCCCATGGTTTCCACAAGCTCTCTGTGACATTCTGATGAACGGTCACCTCCATTCTGCACACTGCGTGGTACTCGTCCTATGCACTGCCGTCTCGTGCTGTGACCAGGAGTATCCAGGACATCTCACCATTGTATGGTATACCGTGTATATGTAAGGAAACATTATTTGCCATGACGTATGGCTATTGCAAGGATGGCACTTGTTTATGTATTGTCCTCGTTCTTCAGCTTATCCCACTTGTTTCTGAGATCACTGGAACTGGTCCTTTCTGTTGCCACACAGGTTTTTTAGATACAGATCTCAACCGACTGTTGACTGGGATTCGAACAACAGCCTTCTGGCTACGACCCCTTGTACCGTCACAATAATATTGAGTCAAATTCATCTTTACTGGCGGTTGTGAGAGGATTATCCACAACTTGTAGCTTACACTGCTCATAAAGTATCAAGTATCATTGAGGAGTGCATAAGGGATCACCAGGTAAAGTAGGTGTTGGAACTGTTCATGGACAAGTGAGTATTACAAGGTGGCACAGTGTTGTGAAACGTGTATCGCAGCTGTGCATAGTATATTTGCATCGGCGCTGTTTGAAAAGCAATGGTGAGAATATGTCACCAATTCTCCTAACAAGGTTGATGAGACCAAGATTCTGTGTAAAACAAACAGTAACGAGCAGAGTGATAGGAAGCAACACTGGGGCAGGGATAGGAGAGGTTTTCCATGGTAGGCACCAGAAATGAGAAAAGGACCATCATTCGATAATTGACATACACAGATTAACATGGGATTTGAAAAAAGTCCAAGAGACAACATAGATGAAGTCCAGCAATGCGTTTTCCCACATTCATAAGACCACAGAGTTCGAAACAATCAAAACAAGGAAGAAACTGCTACCCAAAATCTACTTGCAAACTTTAGAACGATTTACACATACCGTAAACTCATAACATTCCTTTTTAGGATAACAAGGATAAACTTTTCATAAAGCAACATTCTAGCATGACAACCATAATTTTTGGCCACGACTAGTAAAAACTAACACCTCCAGGGTGTTTTACAAAACTCTAATAATGCAAGCAAAGAAGGGACCGGAGGGAAAGGAGGAAGATGAAAAATAATAAGGATGAAAGAAAAACAGGAATCCGACTGCGCAATACTTAGAGAGAGTTCTTTCGCCGACTACTGTGCTATTTAAAAGGTTTGAACATATCATGTTGACGGTGGTCACTCTTAGTCCAAATTAAAGATTTTCGTCTTCATTTTATGTCGTGAAAATTTTAAGTCCAGAAAACATCGAAACAGATTAGGCACAAAATAAGGCCTTCAATAAGCAGAATGAATAAACAGACAAGTGCCTGAAAGGGCAAATTTAGTCTTAGTGTTAGCTCACCCAGTATCCCGACGATACGATGTTTCCTGTTGGACAGAAAAGACTTGCGCTTGAATACAGCAAGCCGCACAAGGACAGTGGCTCCCTCTTTACACACACACACACACACTCTCTCTCTCTCTCTCTCTCTCTCTCTCTCTCTCTCTCTCTCTCTCTCTCTCTCTCTCTCTCTCTGTGTGTGTGTGTGTACACAATTCGATGCCAGGCTGGTGAGACGAGCACGGCAGTGCATTATGTATACGCCAAGAAAGGAAGCCTAGTAACTTCGAGAAGTTTTGGGTGACGTAGCAGATGACGTAGACCGTAGAATGTAAACACAGAATAGCAGTCAGTATGTAGTGATACACGGGGAGGAAGAGACGAGTGAGCACCAAATATGATTAAACCATTAATACATAGATAATAATAACATTGGAAGGCATATAGTCCAGTAGAAATGTAGATATTGCTAAGTATATGGAGACGTAGATGAGACAATGTTTCAAGAAGCTTATAGAACGTAGATCGAAAGGTTATGGCAGGAGTACGTTACAAACGAGCAAGGACCACTTAGGTACAGCAAATAGTGAACACATATGGCATATCTGCTCTTATTTTTTACTAGAGACTTATCATGCGCTCAGTACACATTGCGACTCTTTCTACATAAATGTTAAACAAGGATGGACCAATTTTTTTTTTTTTTTACATCAAACAATGGGTGGTATGTGTTTTTGTGGAAACAGATTACAGGTTAAATCAGGTAGAACATTACAAATATATAATATATACAATGATATAATGATATAAATTGCCCAAGACAAAATAAAATAAGGTATCGAGTAGGTGGAAACCATTACAGGTAGGCTGTGAGGAGTACAAATGTTGCTTCAGGTTACACAACAAATAAATAAAAATATTATAATAATGAAATTGCCATTGTTATTTAATTGTGCATTGGAGAAGGTTATGCGTGAATGGAACAAGAAATGCCAACCAACTATCAAGATCGGTAGAAATATTAAACTTGCTTTTGCGGACGATTTAGCATTACTTGCAAATACAATAGAAGAGGCTAAATTTCAAATTGAACAACTAGAAATTATAGCTAAAAAAGTGGGATTACAAATTTCATTTGAAAAAACAGAAATGATGCCAACTTTTAGAGATGATTTACCAGTTATTCAACTGAACAGTAATAAAGAGATTAAAATTGTTCAGAAATTCAAATATCTTGGGGAAATAATAACATGGAACACAAATGAAAAAGAAGCAATAGAGCACAGAAGAACTGAATTTAAACAAGCACAAAGCAACCTATAAAAAAAAGAATCTCTTTCGATAAACGCTAAGCTGAAACACTATAATTCCATAGTTAAACCAGAGGCAACATGTGCTAGTGAAACTTTATTCATATTAAATGTAAAATCTACAACAGACAAATTACAGAAAACTGATAGAAGAATTCTTAGAACAATTATTAATAAAAAACACCAAGTTGATGGACAGTGGAGATTGTTGCCTAACAACATTGTCTATCGTGAATGTGAATCAATAATATCTACAATGCGTAAAAGAAGAATTTCCTTTTTCTGTCACATATCAAGATTACCAAACACCAGGATATTGAAACAACTATTCGATTACTTTTTGAAGAATAAAATCAAGAACCAGAGATACAAGGAAATGCCATTTGGTCCTTGTTTCAATGACGGTGAAATCCTGACATTCACCTCCCCGTGGTAGAGAGGGGGCAACGACTGCATATAAAAATTGTGTTTTATATGCAGGCGGCTAACGAATGAAGGGACCGATTATCTCCCGGTATAAGGAGATCCCCTGTACCAAGTGCCAACAGTCTCTTTGAGAGTGGATGAGCGGGTATGGGTAAGGGCACTCTATTGTCCTGGGGACAAGAAATTGTTCCCAAAGGCGGAGGAACCAGTTTGGTCAACGGCATTAGGATGCAGAAGGCAACGGGAAACCACTGCATTAAAGATCCTGAGAGATATTCCAATAAATTCACATGGCATGGCTGCAACATCAAGATCAGAGCTGGCCTTGTGGATCGTCTACCTCCGTTTGGAGACGACGTCTTAAGAAGAAAAAATAAGAAGAAGAAGAAGAATTTGGTTCAAAGAAGTTCAGGATGATTTGGACGAATTGGGTATAACTCGGCAACAAATCAAAGATAGAAAAGAGAAGAGGATTTTGAAGCACAAAAGCATAAGTCTCAAACTAAAAACAGTTGAACGGAAACAATATACTATATCAGACACAGAAAGGGCTTCCAGGTCGGAGAGGATGAGAAAGTTCTGGGAGAAGAAAAAGAAGAAATTAACTCAAATGTATTGATTTAAGTGTTCCAATGTGGACGTAAAATATGTAAATAATAATAAATAATGAAATTACAAAATTATATAAAATGTAAAAATATACTCGAGGGGGCTAAAACTTAAACAAGAGGTAGACCAACGTGACAGCAACGAAAGGATGCGGGAAGCGGAGTGGAAAACCTACAAGGTCGGTAGAAATATATCCATGCCAGTCACCCTCAAACTTCAGATTTACTAACAAAGGAAGATAAAGGTACAAAGCAAAATCTACATACCAAACAAAGACATGTTTAAAATGAAAATTTAAAAAAATTAACTGTGCCTGTAAATAAAATACTCTACATTGCACGTAACCTATTAATTTTTCAAAATACAAGGAGAATAGTATATGCTACACACATTTGCAATTAGACTTAAGAAAGGGAAAATAGAAAACCCAAAGTGAAATAAAATTACAAGGTGAAAGCAAATGAGGCTGGCAAGTTGGCGTAAATCGAGGGATGTAGATCTACGGGAGGTAAATTAAATTTACATGTTAATTACAATTTACTTAAACAAAAGGAAAGGGACTTTCCTCCAAATACTAAATGTCAAGTCATTTCGAGGATTAACTGGCGAATGTGAAAATCAAGGGTAAACTCCGACGTACTTTACTATGGGGCACTTACATAAAAATAAGTTAAAGGCCGAAACACAAAGAATAGTGCTTACCCTGAGGTAGGTATCCCAGGACGGGACGGATGGCGGACGGCCGGAGCACGTCCGCCTTCTTGGCTGGGGCAGATGTCAAAGACATGGAAGAGCTCTTCGCTGCCACCAAGGAGCGAAGAGCCGGAAATGGTGTAACCCATGAATAGCCAAACATGGAATCAAGTCTACTCCTGACACTCACATTCACAATTAAAAACATCGTTATTGTAACCAATAGCAGTGCTTTTCGAGATCTTTCTTTGTAAAAAAACAGGAAACTACTAGAAAAATTCTACTAAGAAGGGCACATGTAGGTACACCCTGCCTCAACAGCAAATACATAATTTCAAAACTCAGCTACATAATACCAAAGTTTCACAAAATAATAATAATTTTTACAACCACAGTTACATAATAATTTAAACACCAAAATTTTGCAATGTTCTTTTACAGTTCCAATTATAAATAATTTTTTTTCTTCCACAAGTTCAAAACAATAAAACCATTAATAAATTTTCGAAACAAATGCCTCTCAAATGTCGAAAGGAGTTTTTCAAAATACAATAAAGAGATTTCGATAACTACAGCTGTCCCAACTCCGGTCACAGTTTGTAACAATGTTATGTATAATATGTGAAGTATCTAAATGTAGTTGCATAAAATGTCCGAAATGCACCACTTTAATTTTTGGGTTCTTGTCCATTGGTATATATACATGCACTACAACAGCTGGAGCGTGTTGTTCAATACCTGTCAAGTGGGAAATATCCTGATTGATTTGGATTTTTGCGACAAAGAGCTGAGTTTTGCCATGATGTTGAAAATCTGGTATTTCTGACATAAAATAAGAAGTATTTATGGGACTACAGTAGGTAGCAAGAGAAATGGATGAACCTCAGTCTTATGTGTGAAGTTTATTTCCAGAACAAGTTTTTTAAGTGTCATAAACTTAGCAGTTCTGGTTACTTCATTCGAGGGTTGTTGTCTCTTACTAGGGTGACCAGATCAAAATTTTCAAAATCAGAACATTTAAGAAAAGAGTGTGACAACATCTTGAATTCCTGTTTGAGTCGTCCAGCTGCAAAACTTATGCCCACATGAATTTAATTTTCAGGAACTGCAAAAAAATCTTGTTGAGAATAGAGGTAGATATTGAATTCTGTTTTAATAAAATATTATGTTCATCAAACCATACAATCTCAGAAAAATGTCACTTTTAAAGTTTGTGTTATTTACAAAAATGTTTGGACATAACATGTTTTCAGTAGTACTGTATTTGTAATGATGTGTGCCTTTTATGATGAAATTATACAGTAAGAAGAATTAAACATCTATAATTCAATACTATAGGAAAAGAAAGGAAGGTACATTGATATTTGAATCCTATTGTCTGATTTTATGATTACATCACGAACTCTGTCCTGTTTCAAGAAGTTTCTGACAACAAACCGTATTGCCCCCCACATCTGCCATGAGAGAGGTGTTTCCCATAATATTGTATTCTTCTTTCTTAAGAGGAATCCCTTCACCACAGTCACTGTCGTAGTCTGAGACACTGCCTCTTCGCAGTCCATCACGCGACAGCTCTCTCCCAACTGCATCACAGTTCATTGTGACCTTGTTGAAATTGCAGGACTGCTAAGCAAATGTGTTGTTGGATGAATGTGATTAACTATAAAATAGAACACGATCCCTGCCCCTCATGTGTTTTTACAAGCAACACTTTGCATGAGATTGAAAATTTATGATATTATTATTTAAAGATTGGAACATATAAAATCGTCCTTTTATTAATTGGGCAAAGGAGTGTAGAAGGATGCCATGCAATGTATTTTATATCCATTATATTCTTCTTATGCTGACAACAATACTGGCATCAGGATGGCTCTCGGTATGTGTAAAATGCAGGTGCTTCAATGTGCCTTTCTGATCTCTCTGTGTTATCACGTTGCAGATAATACCTCAGTAATGTGATGATTGCCATTTCAGCTTTTGCGACTGAATGCCAAGGGACAGCTTGGAGTCGGGGAAAGGTGCATTGAGGCTGATTCCCAGGGTATCAAGCTGGTGTTTTGTCGTTTGGGCACAGTTGATGGACCCTGGCAATATGATGAGGTGAGTTTAATTTGGCCTGTGTGTCCCAATAAGACCAAACACACGTATGGCTCTAAGTGACTGTACATCTGAACCAAAAGGAAATACACTGAATAACTATCTATGTACCTAGAAACTTGACACTACTCTGCTGTGTGATACGAGTTTAACTTCACAAGGCGTACTTGTTACGTACAGCTGCAGCGTTCACTCACGAGCTGAACTGCCAACAGCTGGATCAGGCTGGTGTGTTCTGGAAGGAATCTGCGCAGCATTCAAACAGGCACCCCAACACGTTCCACGTTGTATTACATAACTACTTGAATCCGCCTTGTCAATACACTTATTAATGAAGGAAAACTATTTATTTAACCATACATGTTTCGGGAAGTCAACCATTCCCTTCATCAGTGGTCAGTTCAAAGAATAAAACAATATAACACAATCTTTTAAAGAAGTATTGTGTCAATGAATAAATAAAACTTACGAAATATTATAAAAATGATCAATACATAAAATTTTCTTGAACTGAATGAGAATACTATATAATTTTAAGATCTTCAGGTTTTTCTTCTTTTTTTTTCTTTCTTCTTTTTGTTCCTTAAATGCTCATATGCTAGTCTTATACAGTGGGTAATCTTCTGCACTTCTCTCATTTAAACTTGATTCAAAATTATTTTTTTGTGTAAGATAAATTTCTAAACTTTCCAAAATAGTCATTAATTTTCCCTTTTTGGCCGAAAGTAATAAATTCATGTCATTAGAAATGTCTTAAATTTATGATTCTTTTCGACCATATGTTCTCCCATTGCCGAATATCTTTTATGTTAGACTGCATTAACATGTTCTTTGTACCTTATAGCCAAACTTCTTCCAGACTGTCCTATGTATCATTGTTTACATGTTTGGCATGTTAATTTCTAAATTCCTGATTTATTAAATATACATTTTTTTTTGCTAAGGGCTTTACGTCGCACCGACACAGATAGGTCTTATGGCGACGATGGGATAGGAAAGGCCTAGGAGTTGGAAGGAAGCGGCCGTGGCCTTAATTAAGGTACAGCCCCAGCATTTGCCTGGTGTGAAAATGGGAAACCACGGAAAACCATTTTCAGGGCTGCCGATAGTGGGATTCAAACCTACTATCTCCCGGAAAAAATATACATTTATTCTCTATCTTATCTGAATTGAAAATTATCTTATTAGTATTATTATCCGTTTTGAATGCAACACTGATGTTCTTTTTCCTGAAAATTTTAGCCAGTTGATAAGTGTGCTTATTTCGAAAAGTTAGAACTGCAGATTTCTTTTTCTCCTTTTTCTCTTTAATTAAAGTTTTTGGTTCATTTTTCACTATTTATCATTCTATTAATAAATCTTTTGGAATATCTGTTGCTGCGAGCAATTTGATGGATTATATTTATCTCTCTATTATAATTCTTCTTAGACATAGGTGTGTTCTAAGCTCTGTTAATTAAACTGTGAAATGTTGCCTCTTTATGTTAACCTGGATGATTGGAGTCGTTTCTGATAATAGTATCTGTTTGAGTAGCTTTTCTGAAAATTTGAACATCGAGATGACCAGAATTTCTAGTAATTGTTAAATCTAAATAATTTAAAGTCCTATCATTTTCAATTCCATTGTAAAATGCACTTGTTTATCCAAAGTATTTAAATACTCTAATACACCATCAGGTTTAACGTTTTGTTCATCGACGTATCTCAACCCTGTAATCAATCCATCTATTTTATCCACTATTTTATTATATTCCATGTAATCCATGGATACGTTTGCTAAAATACCTGAAGCTGGCAAACCCATTGCTAGGCCTTTAGGACTGTTTGTAAATTTTGTTGTCAAAAACAAAATAGTTATTTTCCAAAGTAAATTCTAGTAATGTTAAAAATTCTTCCATTTCCACCTTACTTAATTTGCTGTGTTGCATTAAATTCTTTCTTACTATTTTTATAGTATCTACGATAGGAATGTTGGAATACATATCTTTGGTATCCAAACTATGTATCGTGTAGTAGTCTGTTAGCTCATTGTTTTTAATTCTGTTACTTATAGTGTTCTTTTAAAAATCTTTGTATGAATTTGACCGTCTTATATACCAGATTATTTCTAAAATTAACTATTGGTCTAATAGGAATTTCTTGTTTATGAATTTTCGGTAGTGCCTTAAAAGTAGATATTTCTGGGCTCGTGTTAACTAGGCAGTTAGTATCTTTGGAGTCTAACAAAAAAGTTATGTTATTGAGAATTTGCTTAAGTGTTTTCTGCAATGATGACGTGGGATCTTTTTTTATCAATTCAAAATTATTGCTAGTTTAGAAAGTTTTTAGTCTTTTCAATATAATCTTGTCTTGTTATTAGCACATAGTATTAACTTTATCAGCTTTTGTCACAACAATATTCTTATTATCTATCTTATTCTTCAATAATTTAATATTCTTATTCAACTCCTTATGGTACTCTACCATATGTTCTATCATATTGGATAGTGTTCTACTAATTTTGTATCTAAGAGGAACTTGTTCATCAACTGGTAGGTTAGCTATGGCCACTTCAGTTTCAGCTATTAACTTTACCAAATCTTTTTTATTACTATAATTCTCCTTTCCCCAATTGAATTTAGGCCCTTTACTTAAAACGTTCATTTCATTAACATCAAATTTAACTTGAGTTAGATTTTTAACAGGATCAAAGAACTTGTGTTCATTATCACCCAGAATATTTACCTTCTTATTACCTTTAAAGTGTTTTACTTTATTATCAAGTAAATTTTGGAACTTCTTATCCAATATCACTTGTTTCTTGTATTGTGTCCTAATACACCGTATCAGTGAATAAAGAAAACTTATGAGGTATTATAAAAATGATCAATACATAAAATTTTCTTGAACTGAATGAGACTACTACTGTATATAAATTCAAGATCTTCAAGTTTTTCTTCTTTTTGTTCCTTAAATGCTAGTCTAGTTTAAATGAGAGAAGTGCAGAAGATTACCCACTGTATAGACTAGTATCTGATCATTTAAGGAACAGAAAGAAGAAAACTTGAAGATCTTAAATTTATGTAAGTATTCTCATTCAGTTCATACCCCCTGCGGGTGGGGGACGCACATGTAGAATACACCCGCGGTATCCCCTGCCTGTCGTAAGAGGCGACTAAAAGGGGCGACCAAGGGCTGACTGAATTAGAACCATGAAACTAATTTTGAATCGTACCATCATGCGGGGAACACCATAGGTTGCCTGTACTTGCGAGTAGTACCACTAAATTTGGTACGAAATAGGTTTGTGATTAGTAGCAGTAAAAGCCTGGCCTGGTGGATTCCAGTACCCGTGCATTGTACCCATGTGAGCAACACCGCGGGTCTGGGCATAGCCTGTGAGTTGTACCGCTAAATGCGCAGCACCGTGGGTCAGCGTTGCCTGTGATTGGTACCCACTATGTGAGGAATACCACGGGAATACCGGCGCCCGTGTTTAGTACACCTAGGTGGGGAACCTTCTCGGTTTGCGTTGGCTATGAGTGGTGCCATTGTGTGAGACACACCATAGGTCTGCGTTACTTGTACGTATTGCAATACTTGTGAGTAGTACCATCTTTTGTGGAACACTGTGAGTCTTCGCTACTTCTGATTAATACCCCAACATGACACATACCATGGTTCTATTTTACTCGCGACATGTACCATTCTCTGGGACCTTAGACGTGGATTTTGCACCCCCTTTAGACACCAAGCATCATTGTGCTTTATAAGTGGTTCCTTGGTCGGTAGTAATATTTTCGATCTGTTTTGAGTCTGATCCACTGGTTTTTGTTTGTTTGTTTGTTTGTTTGTTTGTTTGTTTGTTTGTTTGTTTGTTTTGTTGGGTTCCTGTCCATCCATTCATTCTTCATGACATATTTTATTTTTATTTTGGTCAGTGGATGCCTTTGAAACTTTTGTTCTTTCATTTCGTACCATTAGGGGCCGATGACCTTCGATGTTAGGCCCCTTAAAACAACAAGCATCATCATCATCATCATCATCATTCAGTTCAAGAAAATTTTATGTACTGATCATTTTTATAATATTTCATAAGTTTTCTTTATTCATTGATATGGTGTATTAGGACACAATACTTCTTTAAAAGATTGTGTTATATTGTTTTATTCTTTGAACTGACCACTGATGAAGGGAATGGTTGACTTCCCGAAACATGTATGGTTAAATAGTTTTCATTCATTAATAAGTGTATTGACAAGGTGGATTCAAATAAAACTGTTTTAAATAGTTCTGTAATACATTGATACTAGTCAATACGGATCAAACAACCATATTAACCTATCATGGTTAGGTTTATCAACAGTCCCAAGTTGTGTCGGCAGTGGTGGACTGGAGAGCGGGCCTTGCTGTTGTGGCGGCCGCGGGTTCCATGCTTATTAACTGTTTGAATGCTGCGTCAACTACAGATTGCTGCTGTGGTAAAGGGGAATGAGTGTCATGTGCTGGGTTATAGCTCCTGTTGGAGGTGTGCGGCTGTTGACTGCAGGCATCCGGGTGCAGACCTTGTTTGCTGGGTTGAATTTTCTTCTAGAACTGGCGATTTCTCGGTGGGAGGCTTTAACAACAAAGAAAGCAAAGTACAGTGTTGACGGTCATGTAGTCCATATTTCTCTGACAGTGTCCTGTAATTTCCCAACAATTACAGTGGCGAAATTAAAAAATGAAATGGATAAATGGTAACTTTAATAAAATATATATGATGAAATTGGGTGCCACCTGCAAAATATTTACAGGGATAATTGACTCTGTAGAGCATGAATGAACTCCTTCCCCCAAGGCGACGGTCATCATGTTGACGAGGCTTTATTACCTTACCTGATACTATTTAACTCTGAAAATAAATTTGGGTAGCATGCCAGGTTTCTCCTTATTCTAGCAATCAAAGATTTACTATAAGTTTTACTACTAGAATTCATTTACGAAACAAAAGAAAAGAAAACAAACACCAACAATAATCGTCACGTGATGAGACCAACTCGTTTTGCTGCTTATAAAAATAAACATCTACAATGTACAAACATACATACTATAGTTCTGAACACCACACTTCAGATTGATGATATCATACAGATAAGATGACTGTCCATTCTTAACATCATTTACGTGAACAAAATAGCATCATCACCGTGGAATCAACTTATCACGGATTATAACTGTACAAACGACAATCCCAGTCACCTCACTATACTCTGTTAATCAAGTCATACACCTTCACAATGTAAGGTGGCTACTGTGGAATTAATAAGTAATGACAAACATGTTGTATCGGTCAAAGAAGGACCAAGTAATAAACTTGGCCTAAGATTTCATCTAGCCACAATTAGTTCTATGCACAACAACAGATTACCTCCAAATTACACATATAAAACCATCACACACACTGTGCATTATCTCGGACAGGAATAAACCAGAATATGACTGACAAAAATGAAACACTATGTAGCATCTTCCACAAAATACACACCGGGAATGATTCGTCATGAACTCGTAAAGATGTCTTAAACATCTGTAATGACTCCACAATCAAGGTTCTTCAACACCACTAGCTCTCGTCACACGTGCGTACGCGTACATATAGACTTGCTCCACATGGCTCTAGCGTCACCAAAACTCCCCTGGTGGTAGCAATGTTCTGACTGAAACATCTTCAAGCGTCTCTCAGTTGATGCAACCTTGTTCGAAATTGGAGCTGTTGGATTGGCCAGTACGCAAGTTCATCTTCAGCCTGTACTTGCCGGCTAAGCCACTTGTTGGGACACTTTCAACAGACTTCAACCGTATTTACCGATACAGTCACTGCTGGGCCATGTCTTTCCTAACTACAAATCCTTCTTAATTTAGCAAACTCACTTATATTCACTACTTTATTGCTCTTGGTAAACTGTCAAAGTGTAGTAAATAAACAATTAAAATTCGGTACATTGATGGAATCTTATGAGACTGATGTGGTGATAGGAGTGGAATCGTGGTTGAAAGAAGGGGTGGGTAATAGAGAAGTATTTCCAGAAGGGTACACAGTCTATCGTAGAGACTGAGGAGATAAAAAGGGAGAGGGGGTGTTTATTCTGGTGAAGGAAACTTACTGTTCACATGAATGGTTTACCGATGAAAGGGATGAAATATTAGGGATAAAATTAGTTTGTGATAATATGAAGGAAGTGGGAATTATAGGAACATACAGGCCTGGAAGAGAGGAAAGAGACATGGAAATCTTTGAGAAAATAATAGATTATACTCATAAAAACAATAATAATGATATGGTAATAATTGGGGGAGATCTAAATTTGCCTGTAGTTGAATGGAATGGAGCTGCAAGTGAAGCCCATGAACAGAAACTGGCAAATAAGTTAATTTGGGAGGGAGGATTTACACAAGTAGTACAAGAACCGACTAGTCTCAATAACTTACTAGATGTATTCTTGGTTAAACCATGGGAAATTGTTGATAAAACTGAGGTAATTGAAGGAATAGGAGACCATAAGGTTGTAATAATGGATGTAGGACTCGTACCAAAAAGGCTTAATAAGAGGGTTACACAAGACAAGAAATTGTACAGAAAAACTAAAGTTGATGAATTTGGGACTTACCTTAAATCACAGTTCAGTTGTTGGATAAGTAAAGGGAGTAACGTGGATACACTTTGGGCTAAATTTAAAGGAATCATTTGGAAAGGAGAGAAGAGATTTGTACCTGTTAAGAAGGGTAAAATGACCTCAGACCCTGTTTATTATACAAGGGAAATAAGAAAATTAAAAAGAAAATGTAGAATAGTAAAGAGGAAAATCAAAAAGGGTAGGGAGAGTAGAGAAACTAGAAAACAGCTAATGAGGGAACTGAATAGAGTGAAAAAGGAAGCAAAAGAGAATTATATGAATGGCATACTTCAAGAGGGTAATGACCACAAAGGGAAATGGAAAAAGCTGTATTCATATATCAGGAATCAAAAAGGAAAAGGAACCCAAATTCCTACAATGGTGGGAGAAGGGGGTGAACACTATTTAACAGATACTGAGAAAGCAAACCTATTTAGTAGGGAATTTAAAGATTCAGTAGATGATTGTCAGGAGTTGGACACCGAAACAGAAGATAGAGAGGGAGAGAGACAGACGGAAACAAGAAGCTTCTCATTCACAAATGAAGATATTTTCAGAGAAATCCAACTGCATCAGCAAGGAAAAGCAGCAGGAAGTGATCAAATTACTGGAGAGGTATTAAAGACAATGGGGTGGTACATAGTGCCTTATTTAAAATTTCTCTTTGACTATGTCATAAATAATAGTGTAATACCAAAGGAATGGAAGGAATCTATAATAATACCAATTTATAAAGGAAAGGGTGATAAAAGAAACCAGAGAACTACAGACCAATCAGCCTGACCAGTATAGTTTGTAAAATACTGGAGAGTTTAATATCGAAGTACATCAGAGGGATATGTGATGATAAGAATTGGTTCATGAGGAGCCAGTATGGATTTAGAAAGAAATTTTCTTGTGAGGCACAACTGGTGGGATTTCAGCAGGACATATCAGATCAATTGGATTTAGGAGGTCACTTAGATTGCATAGCCATAGATCTTTCCAAAGCCTTTGATAGAGTGGAACATGGAATATTATTAAAGAAATTGGAGGGAATAGGATTGGACGTAAGGGTTACAACGTTGGATAAAAACATTTCTAAATTCAAGGGTTCAGAAAGTCAAAGTAGGAAATAATGTATCTCAGGAAGAGAAAGTTTGGAAGGGAATTGCACAGGGTAGTATAATCGGTCCGTTACTTTTCTTAATATACGCAAATGATTTAGGGAACAATATAACATCAAAAATAAGATTGTATGCAGATGACATAATTGTTTATAGAGAAATAAACAACATTGAGGATTGTTCAGAATTACAAAGGGACCTTGAAAGTATCCAACAATGGGTTGAAGAAAATAATATGAAGGTTAATGGAGGCAAATCAACTGTTACAACTTTTACAAACAGGAGCTTTAAAACTGAATTTGAATATACTTTGGATGAGGTAGTTATCCCAAAAGATGGCAAGTGCAAATACTTAGGTGTGAGATTTGAAAGTAATTTGCACTGGAAGGGTCATGTTGATGACATTGTTGGGAAAGCATACAGATCGTTACATGTCATAATGAGGCTACTTAAAGGATGCAACAAAGAATTAAAAGAAAAAAGTTACTTGAGTATGGTTCGTCCGTTATTGGAATATGCAAACAGTGTTTGGGATCCTCACCAAGAATACCTAATAAAAGAAATAGACAGTGTGCAGAGGAAAGCAGCAAGATTTGTAACAGGGGATTTCAGGAGAAAGAGTAGTGTATCAGAAATGTTAAAGGAACTTGGGTGGGAAACTTTAAGTAAGAGAAGGGAGAAAACTAGACTTATAGGTTTATATAGAGCCTATACAAGAGAAGAAGCATGGGGAGAAATCCGTGAGAGGCTTCAGTTGGAAAATAATTATATCGGCAGGACTGACCACAAATGTAAAATTAGAAGGAATTTTAGCAGAAGCGATTTGGGTAAATTTTCATTCATTGGGAAGGGTGTGAAGGAGTGGAACAGTTTACGAGGGGTAGTGTTTGATCCTTTTCCAAAATCTGTACAGATATTCAAGAAGAGAATAAACAGCAACAGAGAAAATAAATGAAGTGTTAGAGGGCATTCGACCAGTGCAGGTTATTGTAAAAAAAAAAAAAAATGTGTGTGAATAAATTAATTCCATCCCCTGGTCTAAGGAGTTTTGACAGCCAAAGTAGGGGACTGCCTGTAGGGGTGAAGTACAGTGGGGACTTCGAGGGCCCTGGGACCGCTACGGTAGCTGTGAAGGCCCTTCAGGAACTCTGAAAAGTGGTGGCAAAAGGGGCTCTGGTTAAGACGCAGCAGCTACTTAGGTTCCAGAACAGGTGGAAAAAAAAAAAGTAAATAAATAAATGCAATGTAAATATTAATGTTATACCAGTTGTATAGTATCATTTGAAGTAATTCCACATACTGTATATCAGATGACTATATTTGTAAGTAGTACAGGAGATATTATAAGTAGAATTTTGTAAACAATATAAATTTATTAAGGATGCGCTGTGTGTTTAATAGAAAACATTGTTAGCGTAAATTGTATAATATTGTATTATAGGAAAATTTTCTTCTCTTGTTAATTTAATATTTAGTGCTTTGCAAATAAAGAGATTTTGATTAATTTGATTTTGATTTGATTATATTACAAATTATTTTATGGGAATTTCCTAACCTAAAATCAGGAGACCGTACTTGTCTATGGTTACAGTTAAATGCTTGGACGAATCTTTCTGCTTTGCTGTTGGACTGCAGATGGAATGGATGTGTCAGTATATGATGGATACCATTGTTGGTGCAAAAGTCCCGAAATGTGGAGGCAGTAAATTGAGTACTGTTGTTGGAAATCAGATTTTTAGGTAAACCCTCTATTGTGAAAATCTTCTGTAATGTCCTAGTGGTTGCTTCTGCCGTAGGAGAGTGAATTTCTACAACAAAGGGGAAGTTGGATATTGCATCAAGGACAACGAACCATATCGAATTTAAGAAAGGTCCATATGTATCCAAGGTGAGAGATCTGCAGGTCGTGCATTCTGATTATTTTTACAAGATTCACGGTGTCTTCAGTACTCCTGTCAGTAACAATGTTGACGGGCAAGCTGTTTAGTCTGGACAAGAGTTTGAGGTGTGACAACTCTGAATTTATCTCCTGCTCGCACAGTTAGTTTATCTTGGGGCAACAGTTTGACGTGCTCAGGCCAACCACTCCTGACACATGGCTACGTGCCATGCATCGAACTGAATACTGTCTCTTTCAACTTCACATCCAGGCAGACACATTCATGTCGAATGTAGTGTCTGTTCCTGACGGTGCTGCTATACTTGATCTGACATGAATACATACGGAGGGTATGTTCTGGAACATTCTTTCGTGGTTTGTGAATGGTGATGGTCAGGAAGCAGTTTCCGTAATACTTTGCTGGAAGGTGATCAAAAGGCCTGGACCTTTGCATGATTACAGGCCGTAGATTAACCCGTATAAAAGGAATGAGAAAGCCTTTTATAAATAGCAAATTTAAGAAATATATATGAATGAACATACAGATAAAAGAATTTAAAACCTAAAAATTGAATATGACCAATTACTATACACATTTTCCAATTATCCTTATTTAACCAATTCCTTCTCATAGTGATTTAATTAGTTCAATGCAGTTCCAATTCTTAACATTTTTATGTTGATTGGATAGATAATAGAGGCAGAGCAGAATTACTTAATGTAAATAGGCAAACTGGCATGAAGAAGAAAGCTCATCTTTCATTCATACAATTACATTGGCCCCCAGGTATTAAAATCTGAACAAGTTCCAGATTTTTAGAAAATTGGACAGCATAAAACGAATGGAAATGGAAAAATATTGGGAAAAAGGCAAAGATCTGTTTATGGTTTTTCTCGACATTGAGAAGGCATATGACGGCCTTGCAAGAGAGAAGATTATGGGAAAGCCTGAGGAATGTGCCAAAGGGACTGGTGAGGAACGTTCAGATGCTGTATGAGAACTGTACCAGCTGTGTGTGATTGGGTGACGGACATTCATCCCGGTTCAAGACCAAAAGTGAAGGCCAGCAAGGCAGTGCACTATCTCCATTGTTTATCCCCATCATGGATGACATAATGAAGAACATCAAGAAAACCTCTGGTGAACTAAATGCAATGGTCTTCGCTAATGATGTTATGATCTGGAGAGAAACTGAGGAACAAGTACAGTCAAGATTCAATGAATGGAAGGTTAAGTTCCAGGAGTTCAATCTCATGATAAGCATACTCAAAACAGTAGTGATGGCAATAAACAGAGAGGGACGACCAGCGAACATCATGCTAGGAAACCATCCACTAGAAAGTGTGAAAAGCTTTACATACCTCGGCAGTGTAATATCTCGAGATACAGTACACTAGCCACAAAGGAGGTGGCAAATAGAGTACAGAAGAGCTCTTACTTTTACCAGCAAGTAGGAACACTCCTCTGGGATCCCAAAGAACCAACAAAATCAAAGCTGGTGATGTTCAATCAGTACTTCATACCAATCTTAACCTATGGTATTGAAACCTGCACCCTCACTAAGAAAGACTCTTCAAGGTTGCAGGCATCATATATGAAGTTCCTGAGGTCCACAATTCAAAAAACCAAACTGGGCAAGTTAAGGAACGATGTGGTTAGAAAGGAAGCTGGGATTGTTACATCATTGTTAGATCGGGTCAGCATGTCCAGACTGAGGTGGTTTGGGCATGTAATGAGGATGGAGCCAACAAGGACACCTTATGTTAACTTCGCAGGAAAACGGACGGCAGGAAGACCAAGAACCCGCTGGATGGACATCGCAGATTGGGGAAGGACTCTGGAGGACATCATTAACAACAGAACATACAGTAGAAGTCCGTTATAGCGAGAATTCATAACAGCGAAAAAATTACTCGCTATAGTGGCGGGTTATCGTTATATCCGATTTTTGTAAAAATCGGGAAAACCCCCATATACATTAAAATCAGTATGAAATGGCAATCAGTTTGTTCAAAACTTGCATTTTCGCTGATAATATCCACACTACGGCTTACTTGTTTGTTCTTTTTCAAAATCCAGTACTACGTGAAAGTGTATGTTTAATTTAATTCTGAAAAAATTATAGTACTGTATTTCTCCGAATCCAAGACTACCCCCACTTTTTCCTTCAAAAATTTAAGTCAGGCTTAAAAAGTGCTTTGTAAAATCATATGAATGCCTGTCTTATACTGTAACGTGCTGCACACTTAAATACAATGACACTGTGATGTGCGTTAATAAGAACAGTGACAATGCAATTATTTTAAGGTTAGGTTTGGGTTACACTTAAGGGTGTCACGACAATTAGTTAAAATACCAAGAGATATACCCAGTTACAGTTAGATTGATTACAAGTATACGGTGAGGACCAATTAGAAACTCAGACAGTATCCGTAGCACTGCTACACTAAGGCTGACTATAGACACGCAGTGATGGACGGGTTAGGTCAGTACATAAATTAGAACAAGTTTGGTACAACGGTATGAAAACACTTTTAGCACAATAAGGAGCTAGGTCACCAAACATAACACTAGAATCTCAGAGCGACTCACTAGTAAATAATCCTTTGGTACCAAGGTAACTGGTAAGTCTCGAGACACAGTGACGTAGTAGGCGATAGTCAAGTGACAGTTCAATGGTAGTAAGTACCCCGGTGCACAGCGTTTACCGAAGATAACGCACCCAGAAGGTCCAAGTAATTTATCACTCAGAGTCACCACATAGAAACAGTTAAAGCAATAAGTAAATGCAAGTTTTTTTTTTTTTTTTTTAACCAAAACAACAACTTACCTCGAGGATGGTATGTAGAAGGTGCTTTTGGATCTTGGCAACTGTGACCAATAGTATTACAGTATCATAGTAATTTAGCAATTAGTGCACTTTCATAAACACGAAAGGATAAAGCCGAGGTTTAGGAATATAGAAATTTAATTTAAACACCAAATGAAATACTACACAGGTTGAATTAAACGAAGATTAACTAAGAGGTTTGCAAAATTAAAGTTTCAAAGGGTGGAGCTAATAATAATTTACATGAATTCACAATCACAAGGAGAGAAATGAATTCTATCCTTACACGATGTTAATCTGGAAATACCTGCATAAATTAACAGGACACAGAAAACAGGGAAGACCCCAAAACGCGAAACATGTGAAACCTCACAAACCAGAGGTACAGCACAGGCACAAAACGAATTGGTTAACTCGAGAAATAGCAGAATACAGTTTTAAGAAATAATTTCAATGTGTGACACCACAGGGCCAGTGGAGACCAGAAAAGGGGAAACACGGTAATACATTTACCAATACTTCAGGAGCTTATCGGCGTGAGCAGGAATAACCGCTCGATATAATATTTCATAGGTTAGATCATATGCCCATAATCAGAAGGGCGTCACAAGCGCAGAGGAGTAATTACAATAAAATACCACACCGACTCAACCAGAGCCTTACAGGAAACGGAGAAGTTACTCCCAAATTCAACACTTCACGTACCAAATCACCATAGAGATCGCACGGATCTCACCATAACAAATCAGTTACCGGGGAGAAATAAAGAAATCAATAATAATAATAATAATTCCCCAAAATTCCAAGTCAAGTTCACAAGAACCAACAGTAAACGTAGCCGTGTCAGTCTCCAGCAAAAAAACATCAGTCATCTCCTTCAATCGAACAATGTCAATCAATCTCAATGACAATAAATGTCACCAAGACAACCGCGAACAAAAATTAAAATTAGACGGTCGACGAGTAACCAAACACCGTTGTACGGATTGGAATTCATTTTTCTCAGCTCCGTTAAGAAATAACAATTTACTACCCAGGATGGTTGGTGTTAAAGGTTTAAACTTACAGATCTGTTAGGCATATTTAGCTTGCCAAGTTAGAAATGGGTATAACCCTATACAGAATTACATTCATTCAATAGAACAACTTTGGTACCTTGCATAAAGGGAAGGTTAAATTAGCATAGCTGACCACTGAAAAATAAATCGGGAACCAGAAGAAAATGAGTTTTTGAAAAGGGGTCAGTTATGGACTAGCGAGAATGACGGGTCCGAAGGAGAATCAGAACAGAAAAATATAACATAAGTAGAATTTAAGTAAACAAAATAAGAATAGTTTTAAAAAAAAGGTCAGAACCTACCAAAATTACACCCCAAAAGGGGGAAAAAACCAGGGAAAAACCCTGGATTAATATAAACCCTCACATGGCACGTCCGGCCGTACAAGGACAGGAAACAAAATGCAAAATGGCTTCCACAACACTAGTCAAGGCCCCGCCGTTATCGCTAGTAATAGGGTGCGAGTGGAGGGGGAAGGAGGAAAATAGTCACAATGAGAGCAGCGTGATAAAGAGGTACACAGACAAAGATATGTATACCTCTGCTAACAATTTAAGGAGGATATGTTTGAAGGAGATTAAACATAAAGTATTAACCTTACAATACAGTACGCATTTTTAGACTATTTTTAGACGCCAAACATTGGCTTTAGTTATGCCATATTTTTTGCGTCTGCACAATTATTCTTTAACTTAAAATTGGCATCATAATATCGAAGAAAACACGTTGAAAATTTGCCGGCTATACTTATTCCACATGTGTCTACAATACGACGGTCCATCAGGAAAATATTCTTGGTTGCTATAAAAGTGTTAATTTCATTCAGCACCAGATATAACTGGCCGCCACTACACGCACATCTCGCTTGCCGGGTTCAGACAACTTCAGCGACTAGAGATGTGGACGTTGAAGGTTAACGAACAATTTTACTGAGCTACGGTATGGCAATTCTCCCCCAGCGTTTTTCGTGCACATACCTCACAACGTCTTTGTTGCGGGCCACTGAATGCATTTTTTTGTACAGTACGCATTTTAAAGGTATCTATGTCTTAACGCTAACACCGAATATTGGTTTTAGTTAGGCCTATGTCGTATTTTCTTACGGCTGCACAATTATTCTACGTTTCCGAGTGTTTAATAACCATTAGCTTAAAATTTGCATCATAATATCGACGAGAACCCACTGAAAATTTGCCGGCAATACCTGTTCCATGTATCTTTACAGTTGACGATCCATCACGAAAATATTCCTGCTGTCTATAAAACGTAATTTTACTAAGCGTCAGATACAGTAGACATGTTATAACTCCGCTACTGAGTAGCCGTGGCCTTTCTAAGAATTCGAGGGCTCACATGTTTTGGTGTCATTCTGCAGATTTGAGAAACGTTCTTGTAGAGGCTAATAGAACGTCATTCTTTCTTCACTATTTCCCGAGATCCAGTGATGTTACTCATAAGCACTGTACAACCGGTTGCCACGGCTAGCGACGTATAATAAAGAGGCGGTCGTTTATTGTCAACGAGTTTTGTGTGTGCGTGCGCGTGCAGGGGTGAAAAGAAGCAACGTGGTTACTGCGGTAGTCACCAGTGGTGTTCATTACTGTTAGGCTGCAAATGCAAGGCGACCCTTGAGTTTTAACATGAGATTCCGAGAAAACAAAACGTCTTCTTGGATTCAGAGAAATACTACGGTATCACTCCAGAGGCCTGTGTGGCAAACACTTCCGTTTCTTCTTCAAACGGCGTCACCTATCCTAACCGTATATGTATCATGAAAATACATTTCAAATGCATGTAGAGAAATGATAATCTCCTTGCTAAAAATTTACAGGGGAATAGCCCTTCCGAAATTTAACTAGACTCGAGAAAATATAAACTATCCTCTGAAATCAGCGATGCACTCTGCCATATCTTGAGGTGTTTCACATTCTTACTTAATTTCAGTACCGTATAGAACATTAAAATTAAGAGATCGTTTAATTCAGCCTTTATTTTTAACGAGTTAACAACTGCTATTGACCACGTTATTTACACATTTATTACGAAAACGTGTTATCCTCTTTCATTTTGAATTTTCTTTAGAGAACAGCAGTCGACGGGTATTACAAGACTCCAACAACGCTTTCGAATGTTGACGAGAGAGCTCGCAAATGCAATTAGCGAGAAAACTATTCCGTATCGAAAAGATTGATCGCATTTTGTGGCAAATGTTTCAGTTTTCTTATTCAAACAGTGTCACCTATCCCAACTTAACTGTACTATATGTATGATGGAAACATACTTCAAGCGACAGTAGAGAAATGATAACCTTCTCGCTATAAATTTATATGATAATAGCCTTTCCGTTATTAAACAGACGCGAGAAAATATAAACTAACCTCTGAAATAAATGATGCACTCTGCCATATCTTGAGGTGTATCCCATTCTTACTTAATTGCAGTATTTAGCATTAAAATTAAGCGATCATTTATTCATGCTTTATGTTTAACGAGTTAACAATTGTTATTGGACATGTTATTTACGCATTTATTACGGAAAAATGTTCTCTTTTATTTCGAATTTTCTTTACGGAACAGCAGTCGACGGGTATTACTAATCGACTCCGACATCGCCTTTGAATGTCGACGAGAGAACTCGCTGGTGGACATAGCGAGGAAAGATGCCGAATGTCATGAATCGCATGCGATATAATCGCATAAATAGTGGTTACGGAAAAAATCACGCACGCTTAATCGCTCGTAATAACAGATGCGTCAGTGATAAGGTTCTCGCTGTAACCGAAGGATAATACACAGTTTAATATAGGAATTTTGAAGGGACTCTCAGGGTTCTCGTTATGTTACACGCGTTAGATCCGTATTGAAATGTACATAAATACAAAGTATGTTACAAGTGTTATTTTAATATCTCGCTATAGCAAACTACTACTGTGTCTCAATAAGTCAGAATGGAAGAGGTTCGCCAGTAGTAACTGGGAAACTGGAACTGTAAAATGATGATTATGAAAACTAGAGACACACAATATTTTATTTATTTTTATTTATTTATTTTTTGTCTTCAATAGTGGCGAAGTTAGGACTCGTGGTCCTCTCTTACACTTAACCAAATGCATGTCCACTGTTGATGCATTACACTGCTAGATCCACATCATTGATTTCAGACATGTTGACATAAATGAAATTAATTCAAGGAGTTATAAGATTATATTACATTACCTTTATAATCATTGCATCCTTCCTTAAATATAAATATAAATATTAACGTTTTGAATGTGTGCGTATAACACTACGACCACGCAAAAACTGAAGCAGTGACTGACTACAATCTGCTAGGCCACCCATACTGCGATGAAAATGGAGGAACTCAGTGCTACAGAGAACCTCGGGGGAAAATTGAATTATAATGTATGAATACGGAACAGTTGGAAAAGAAAAAAATATTCTTTCCACCTTCTGCTCACATAAGGGCATGACATTTGTTAAAACACTTCTCCAGCTTGAAATAGGGAAATGATAGTGTAGTTACACATATTGTCTATTGCATAGCATCTGCTTTTAACACACGTGTGATTTCCTCTGCTATAATGAATCATAAATGAAGATGGATTAACAAACTTGCTTTGTTGTTGTTGTTGTTGGTGGTGTTGGTGTTGTTGTTGTTGTAGTACAGAACAGCAGACACTTGGGTGTTTTCTTCTGATGTAATAACATCTTATAATTCAGTCTGCTTGTATGGGTTGGAGTAACAAAATCAGTAGGTGTTTGAAGCTTTCTTAGTGTCAACATATCAGGCATGAGACTAGGTGTGCCCGAGCGGGAGTAGAAGACAGGCTTTATCCAATTTAGATGTAATAAGGAGATTCATTTTCTATGATGAATAGTGATATTTGATCAGAAGTTTTGATATGGGTGTTGTGAGAAAATATATTGTAGTGCAATATTAGCGTAACATGGTGTTATGCAAGTTGAAATGGAGAAATCTGCTAGAGTAGGGCTGAAAGTTGAACACTGCTGGCCCTTCTAGTTCTCGCATGTCCAACAGGTGCCATTCAGTAAGGAGGTGGACAAATCGTCTTTAAGATAGACTTATTTATTTAGCGTTTGGCTGTACATAATTATCAACATTAGTCAAAAATAAAATATGTTTTTACATTATTTACAGTTTGACTTTCAAGTTGTTAATAAAGTCTGTTACAGCTGGTCCTGCTTCCACAAAGTCACTGAAGTTGCCACTAAAGGAATGCGTCAGGCAGTCATTCACTAGGTGCCGAATGGTCTGTCTGGGAGCACCACAACTGCATTCTGGCGAAGGTATATGTCCCCACTTGTAGAGATGATTTGCACATCTGCCATGGTTTGTTCTCATCCTGTTCAGCGTTGACCACGTTTTCTGGGGTAGGTGGAAGCCACTTGATGGTGTTGTGGTGCTTGTGATGTCTTGCAGCTGACATGGAATGTTTTTTACCAATTCTTCCTTCCAGGTTTGCAAGAGGTTGAAATTAATGTTCACCATGTGTCTTGCTGTCCTGATGGAGGGGTTCCGCGAACGTAAATGTCTGGCTTCAGCAGCAATGATGTCCTGGTGTATTGGTAACTGGTCGTTTGCATTTATCTTCTTATACTCCCGGAGTAAAGCATGTTTGCGTTTTGAGTTACGCTGGTTGAATATGACTCAGTTCTGGTAACCAGAATGTAGGTGTTGATTTTACTGTGCCAGATACAATTCTCATTGCCTGATTCAATTGGGCGTCGACAAGTTTGGTATAACTGCTATTGAGCCACACTGGAGAACAGTACTCAGCTGTTGAGTAGACCAAACTGAGGGCAGTGGTGCATAAAGTGTCGGCTGACAAACCCCATGTAGTGTCACACAGTTTCAGTAGTATGTTGTTTCTAGACTTAAGTTTTTCAGCCGTTTTCTTTAGGTGTTTCTTGAAGGCGAGGGTTCTATCTAATGTGATCCCCAGATAGTTTGATTCATTGGTGTGGGTCAAGCGATTTTTCCCCAGGTACACTTCTAGTTCACGATTAGCTAGCTTATTGCATAAGTGGAAACATGTCACTGTAGTTTTGTTTGGGTTTGGCTTCAGCCTCCATTTTTGGAAGTATTCTTCAAGAATGTATAAATAAGTAGTGGGGTATGTTTTGTATTTTTGATATGTTTGTCCTCAATAGCAATTGCCCAGTCATCTGCATAGCCAAACTTTCTTGAAATGGTTGCAGGCATGTCAGAGATATAGAGGCTGAAGGGAAGTGAGGCCAAGACAGAGCCTTGAGGCAGCCCATTGTCAGGTTTCTTCTTATTAATGATGGTGTTTCCCAAAATTACTTGGAATCTGTGATTCGTTAAGATAGACTGTTGGAGCACATCAGCGTAATTTTGAGGAGCTAGCTGCACCACCTGTCAGTCTACTAACTTTTTGCTGTGTTCTATCAGTAAGAAAATTCCCATTTGCTTTGGTTTGTTCCAGACAACTCATACCCTATTTCACCGGGTGCACAAGAAGTGCGTGGCGTTGCACCCGCAGACAACACATTTGTCGCTGATGCCCTGCGATGTCGTCAACACTTACCATCAGTGGACTTTTAAGGAACTGCAGCCCAGATGGCAGTAGAACTTACTTTTACATCACCACTCACATCACAGCTGCTCAGGAAACTCGTACAAGTTAAGTAGGTAAGCATACTGCACGGTGTAACAGAACAGAACAGGAGGGATGCTGTGCGCTAAACTCGTTAAATAGTATTCTTTGTAACTTTGCTTTGTCAGTACACTTTCTGTCAATGACATTTTAAAATCAGTTTATACAAGTCAATACAGGAATAAACTGCACCTATCAACTTATGAGGTCAAGTTGATAAATTCTCAGACTGACCTTTGTGTACCGTATATCACCTTCAAAGTAGTCTCCTTTTGAGGCTAAACATCAATTCCAGTGGTGTTGCCATAAGTCATTTGCTCAGGATGTTCAAAACCATCTACTATTCAGCTGCTCTTTTAAGTTTTTGGTATGGAAAGAAATTTTATGGCGAAATGTCAGGTATATAGGTTGTGGTGTTGTTGGCCAAAAACCATACAGTCTGGAGAGCAGATGTCGTGGTGAGTCCTTAGACGTTTCAAAACTCCGATGGAGAGAGCATCATTAAATGTTTGACTGTTGTTGTGGATAGTCTGATTACTAAACGACCTGGGCACACATCGTTTCTCCCCCTTTAAAGTGGGAAGATGCCTCAAATGTTTGACTTCAGCATTTCAGAACGTGCTGAAACCGTTTTCTTTAGCTTGAAGGAAACATTGTTCACATAAATCCTCATTTTCACTGTTCGCACATCGTTACAAACACAGTGTAGTGTACGGAACATCGCAGCAGTGGAGCTCACTCTTGTTACGCAGCTGCAGAGGTGGTATCCGTGCTGTTCTGTTACGCATCTGTTTACTGTCGCTGTTGTCAAGGTGGTGACAGTTTGATATTTTGTATTTTAATTTGTTTAAACTTCTCTTTTAATTGTGTGTGGTGAGACAGCTGCTGTAAATTATGTACTGTTTTCGACTGCAGTCTAAGACAATTACTTCTGTATGCAGTTTTATGAGGTGTAATGTTTCTCAACTAATACATTCCATATTTTCTTTTATGTTGAAAATTGAAGAATTTTAATTTCTTTATTTATTTGTTCATTGTTGATTATGGGAGAGAGGAATTTTATTAATGTTGCTAGTGCTCTGATAAATACCATATTTATTTTGGTTTGAGCTCTCTCAATTATCAGACATGACACCGTTACTACTTAGGTAGTAAATAAAGACAGACGGAGTGATCTCCCAAGGTATGTGCCTTAGACTGACCTAAATGAATAAGGTAACGATCATATTAAAGGTAAGCATTCACTAGATCTCATCGTGCGATGTACCACAGCATATCCGATTTAGACTGTCGAGAGTATGACTCGCTGATAGTTCTGAATGTGTGATTGCTCTTGAAACACTGCACAGGTCTCTGAGAGGCCCGTTTAGTAGTTTTATATCTACACATCAACAGCGATATACTTAATGAGTCGTATATTTTTTGTGCAAGTCAATAATGGGCTCTCAGAAACTTCAAAGTGTTGTTGGTTAGTGCAAACCTCCTTGTAGCTTTTAGTTATACCACCATCATACACATGTTGACAAGTGTTGACTTTTCTCGTTAGTGATGTGGCATCATGTTCGCGATCTAGTGTACGCTTAGCTTACATGAGCATTGTGTTGTGTTTGCTTAGTACTCAGTAACTCCATGTGCAGTGTTTTGAACATTTCGGTGTACGTACTTCGAGTTTGATCTGACTGAAGATGTTGTTTACTAATTGGTATTCATTGCCTTTATATCACTCAGGCATTTTATTTAAACTGCCTTTTCCAGTGACTTAGCTAAGCTTTACTACACAGAATTACTGAGGAAGTGTAGGTAGTTCTGTGGAAAGAGAGCCTCACATTGCCTTGTTCTTCCTTTAGAAAGTAGATTGTTGTTACTGTGTTTGTTAGTTTCTATCAGTTAGACACTCAGAGGTCAAGAGTCCAGGTTCTGGTATTGCTCTATTCATATCGCTGTTTGGGTTAGTCCCGCAGATTCCAGTAGTGTTATAATTAAATAGCTGAATGGCTCAAATGGACTTGATTTGTTACTAATACATAAGTTAGAAGTTTTTCAGTCTATCAAAACCAGTGCAGGAGTAATAAAAGTGGAAGAGATAACATGATAAACTGAAAGTTAGCTGATGGTACATGAAACACTTTATGCTGAAAACATGAACATGAATGTGTCAAAATATTAGGGTCTGAATACATGTGTAAATCTTAATGTGCAGCTATTAAAAAAATCTTTTGTTGGGATTTCTGTTCATGATATGTACAAGTTTCCTTGCAATCAGTGCCACGTTCCATTTAAAGTAATGTCAGGCCGTTGTGGAAAGAGGGATTGCAATCGGTGTGGTCTAGTATGAATAAAGTAACAGTAACTTCTCACCTGGAAAGTATGAGACTTGTGACCTCTGATCGTAATCCTTGTGATGACTTCTGGTAATACGGTAGATTGTACTGGGTTCATGTATTTATAATACTCCCATTTTAAGGCTGCTGTGAAGTCTGCATCGGCTAGTTAATCTACTGGTACAGACTTTCACGGCTGATTTCAGCTGACAAGCTTTGATGTTTTCCCACTGTGTTGACATTGTTAATGTGTCGTTGTATCAGCTACACTTTGGTAGCCCTCGTCAGGATGAAATGACACAGGCATGAGGAGCCAGCATCGACTTCATCTCTCTTGGACTGGTGTTTCTCTAAGACCGTCTATCATCTAGCGGTTGTTAAAGTCTCTTAAAACAGATGCCATGCTTCATTATCTCCACAGCTTCTCTGTAGAGATGAGAATGATACTCATGAGTAGTTTCTTCAAATTTCACTTCATGATCTAAAAAAGGGAGAGCGACATTTAAAATGCCAACACAGCATAAAGATCAAATCTCGTCAACTAGTCCATGATACGAGGGGTCCGGAACAGAGTCGAACCTAGCTTGTTGTATGTAACATGTGAAGCTGATGTTGCATGATCCATTGAAACTCCTTATGCTATTTTCAGTGGACGATTCTGTGTTTCGCAGTGTCTTCACGAATCAGATAGAATGAAGTGTCAAGAAGAACACACTGTTCCTTTGCTCCCTTCTCTGGATTCTATTCATAAAATCTCTGTCAAAAAATAAGAAATGCACTTCACGCACATCATAGGTAGTGATTTTTGGAGCTAGGTTAGAAACAAAACAAGAATCACATATCAGTGGAAACAGTGAGTGCCTTCCTTACTCACAAACAATAAAATATTTTCTTCTAACTTCATGATCTCAGGTGCTAAACCCATTCTCAGCTTTGTAACAACTTTCTTGGTTAGTGACTATGTTTAAGATTTTCAGTGCACTCCTAGCACATTCTTTTATAAATGAGGTGCCTAGAAGCTGAGATAGAAGGTTAAATTTCCTGTTGATTATTGTACCCTTCTCAACGTTCAAGAAGTTAACTTTTACTACACCTTAAGAAGTATGCAGAATGGCAGATGACAATTCTTAGAATAATTTCTCAAACTGAAGTTAAGGAATGATCTTGTCATGTTGGACTCGTTCCATATCAAGTATGTACACAAAACTGCCTGTACATTTTTTATATAAAACAAAAATTGAGCAATTTTGTTTATGAATTTCATCAGGCAAGGAGTCATTTTCTGAGAGTAAGAGCCTGGTAGTGGAAATATTTCAATTGATAACATTCAAGATTTTAGAAAAGCAATGATAAAGTAAACCTGTAGGAAAATAGACGAGAAGTGGCTAGTACACTAAATATTACTTGTGAATTTGTAAATCTTAGTCCTAAAGAGTTTTCTAATTTACTAGCAATACATGTTGACCTGGGTGTGGCTGTACCCTCCCAGCCCTTCAGATTTGAATTTCCTTCAATTGGCTTCTAGATACCTCAGATGTAGTTTTAATAAGTTGGGACTGTAATCTTAAAGTTCCTGAAAACTGTTTGGACTTTGTGATGAAATTAAAATCTGTACCAGGAGTGTGTACATTCCAATACATATTTTTGTAAATGAGATATTTTGGAGATGAATTCATATTAAAATGTTTTTAACTATTTCTTTGTTTTTATTTTGTGCAGTTGAGGATAAACTCCATGTGCTGTGATGTGAATTCCTTTTCACGAGGTTTTGAAACTTAAACCACTGCCCATAGCAGACTGTGTTTGTAGCTGTTCTTCATCCTTGTTTTTGCACAGTAGTAGAAACATCACTTTAAGTCACATTAAGACCAGAAGGCAACAGCTGGAGTCCCGCACTTCGAAAGAGAGACATTTCAGCTCAAGGTTATCGAGCGAGAAAAATTCCCATTCGTATGTTAGACCTTGTGACTTGTAACTCCGGCAGTCAGGCATGTGTATCTACGACATCAAAAATTGTTAATAACCTTGCGAGTGGGCCGTGTGGTTAAGGGTGCGCGGCTGTGAGCTTGCATCCGGGAGATATTGGGTTCGAACCCCACTGTCGGCAACCCCGAAGATGGTTTTCTGTGGTTTCCCATTTTCACACCAGGCAAATGCTGGGGCCGTACCTTAAGGCCACGACCGCTTCCTTCCCATTCCTAGGCCTTTCCTGTCCCATCATTACCATAAGACCTATTTGTGTCGGTGTGACGTAAAGCAATTACCAAAAGCAAAAAATATAAAATAGAATAATATTTGAACTTTTATTTGGTACATCTATCGGAAATAGGTGTAACTACAGTATACTTCACCTCTGCAGATCCTGAAAACTTTATATGCTTTCATAATTTCCATGACGACTCGTAAAAAATGGCAAAGCAGGCGAATGGAAGTATGAACAGTAATACAATAATTTTAGAGCTCTTGGAGGTGTGTGACGGTACTGGTAATCAAAAAGAATGCTTATTTTCTTTAAGAGAATGTATCTGGATCTGCAGAAGATGAGAATATTTTTCTTGACTTAAAAGTAAACAAACAAACAAACAAATACATTCTATTAATAAAGAATAAGTAGGAGCAAGAACAATTAAAAGGCTAAACTGGTCAATGGTCTCAGCGGCGGAAGAGGAATCTATCTATTTCCCAATGGCACAGAGCGCGGAAGAACCTAAGGGAGCACTCCCAGAAAAGAAAAGCAACTTAAAACCCAGGTGCGACCGTTCCGGAATCAGGCAGCTTCCTGGTCAACGTCGGATTCCATGTTAGGGACGGCTGTTCTATAACTCCAGGTCTCACCAACTTGGTTTTACCCAAACCTGAAACCACGCAACTACCATGATGGCAAAACGTACGGAATCTAGTACCCCAGCCGGTTAAATCGGGGCCAGAGTTCTGGTTCAAGTAGGGCAAAGGATTCTGGGGGCACTACACCATCATATTTGAATCAGTCAGAGGATCCATCCCCCTGCAAACTCAGAATGATAGAGAAGCATTTCTTTGGCACACGCAATGTGAACACCCTTTTGAAAGTTGGTAAACAAAAGGAACGGATCAAAGTACTTGATGAATATAAGATCAAAGTTCTAGCGGTCTAAGAAACAAGATTTATTTCGGATGAAGTGTCAGCTATTGAAAACTACAGAATACAGAAAGGATGGCGAGTTATCAAAGTTAAGAAGTCGAAGAAAACCAAGACTCCAGTGTTAATACTTAACTCTCAAAAGTGGAAACAAATTGTACTCCATCTTCAATGCTCATGCTCCAATTAATGGAGATAACAGAAAGAATCCAGAGAAAGTAGAAGAATTTTAGTCACAACTTGAAGAAGAACTGTTCAGAACCCTAGAAAAACCTGTCAAGATCTTGATGGGCAATGTTAATGCTCAGATTGGAAAACAGTAAAAATTTTGAAACTTCGTTGGAACAAACACGGCGCACAAAAGGACAAACAGAAATGGAGAAAGACTGCTAGATGTTTGTGAATCATTTGGCATGAAAATAATGTCCACTCAGTTCAAGAGAGTTCCCAAGTGGATGATGACATGACCATCACCTAACTCCATGGGAGAACTCCAAATTGACCCTGTAGCGACCACCAGCCCGAATGTCAGAGTGCAGAAAGGGGCTAATTTTGATTCAGACCAGTATCTAACAAGGATAAAAGTGAAGCCCACACCTTGTAACCGTAGAAAGAAACTCCTCAGAATACAGAAGTACAGAAATGAAGATCTCAAAAGTCAGCGAAGAAATAGTAGTAAAGTATCAGAAAGAACTCGACACGTTGAGTCCTATGAGTGGGACAAAATGGCTCAAAAGATTCAGGAAGCAGCGAAACAAACATCCATGGTGAAATGATGAGTGTGAAGATGCTCTACGAAGATGATCAGAAGCTTGGAACAAGTGGAACTCCAACAAACAAAACTTCGAAGAATTTAAGATCCAAAGCAAAAGGACAGCAGAGGTGTTCAAAAATGCCAAAAGAAGGTTCAAAAGGGACCAGCTGAGAGGGATAGAAGAGAATTTCAAGAAAAACAATACCAGAACTTCTATCAGACGTTTAAGACAAAACGAGGTTACTTGTTACCCAACATTTGTTTAAAAAATGATCAAGGTAAGCTGATTATGAGCAACAAACAGAACTGTGAACACTTGGCTAAATATTTCAAAGAATTGCTCAACTGTGATCCACCTCAAGAAAAACTGACATTCCAGAAAGCACATTTCATGAATCAACCCCGCCAGATAAGAACAAAGTAAAGGAAATCATCAAGAGCTTGAAAAATAACAAAGCATCTGGCAAGGACTCAATTGTTGCTGAACTTCTGAAATAAGCAGGGAATAACTTCCTGGAACAACTAGGTCCACAGGAGAGATCCCAGAAGAATGGAGGGAGGCTATCATCCACCCCCTGAACAAGAAAGGAGACAAAACGAATGTCAATAACTATAGAGGGATATCACTTTTAATAGTAACCTACAAGATACTTTCTATAGCACTCAACATATAGATAAACAATTAGGAGAATATCAAGCTGGCTTTCGAAAGCGGCGGTCATGTGCAGAACAGATTTTTACCATCAAGACCTTAATCAAAACTAAGACATTAGGAGCAGATAAGAAAGTGATAATGACATTTGTGGACTTCAAAAAAAGCATACGACTCCGTAGACCGGGACACACTAATGGAAGTGCTTAAGGAATTTGGAGTAGACAATAAGACAACAACCCTGATTCATCAAACACTAAAAAACACACGATCACGGGTAAAATTTTCAGGAGAACTGTCAGAGCCCTTTGAATTCAAAACAGGTTTGAGACAAGGAGACATCCTCTCTCCAATTTTGTTCAACTGTGTTTTAGAGAAAGTTATCAGGGAATGGCGAAAAGAAATGAGCAAGTTCAACTTTCTAAATGGAATTAGATTAGGTCACAAGAGAACTGGGCTTAAATTTGAATGCCTCGCATTTGCAGATGATACAGTCTTTTTTGCAGAGAATTTGGAAATTGCAACTAAGCAGATTGAAGTCCTCAAAGAAACAGCAGACAAAACAGGATTGCAAATATCTTTTGAGAAGACGGAGTACATGAACATAAATACCACTGACCCAACCTGGACAGTGAGGACCAAGTATGGTGACATCAAAAGAGCTACAAAATTCAAGTACCTACGAGAGATTTTGACTCCAAACATGAATGAAAAAGCAGCAATTCAAGAACGTGCAAGAAAGATGGAAACTGCATTTAGATTATGTCAGAACACCTACAAATCTAAGTCAGTCTCCTACCAGGCCAAATTCAAGCACTACAGCACGATAGTCAAACCTGAATGTTTATACGCAGCTGAGACAATAGCCACGAGGGGACTCTCAGATTTGGAAAAGAAAGAAAGGTTAGAAAGATTCTTGGCCCCAAAAAATCATCAGACAAGTTTACGTTTCGCATGAGACCAAACCAAGAACTATACCAACAATTTGAAAACATCACCACACAATGAAAAAGAGTAGATTGACGTTCTATGGACATATTAAAAGGATGGGATCAGAGAGACTCGCCAACAGGATCCTCACCTTCCAGGAGAACAGGAAGACACAAGTCCCATGGGTCAAAGAAGTCCACCGAGATTTAGAAAAATGTGGGATCACGGCAGAAGATATAACAAACAGAAAAATCTTCAGGCAGAGAGTTGCAGACGTGAAGGACCTAGCTGATGAGAAAACAATCAAGAATGGAGTATTTTCAGCAGAAGAACAAGCATGAGCAAGCCAACGAATGAAGGAGTACAGGTGAAAGAGGAAGGAGAAAGAACTTGAGAAAGCAATGGAAGTTGAGTAATCGCAGCCCATAGATGGCTGAAACAAAAAGAAGAAGGAATAAGTGGTAATAATAAATGAAAAAGTACTAGTGGAGCAGAGTGATTGCATGTTTACTCTGTGATGACTCCAAACAAGATTACTGCGTACATACATTCTTTGTCATGAACACACACGGTAGATCAACTGATAACCTCTAAAAAGTCTGACTCAAGCTATTTTGATCCCTTCTCAGTGGAAGAAATTGATGCAGAGGTGAAGATTGTCAAATGTGGAAAAGCTTGAGGCTTTGATGGTATCCACCCAGAATTCTTGATCATCTGTGGTAAAAGTAAGCTTTGGCTGTCCAGGTTTACCAGAAATCTGCTAAAAATCAGCAGATTACCTCATCTCTTCACACAAACAAAAATGATTGCCATCTCGAAAGCTGGTAAATCTAGTGACGGACCAGAGAGCTCCAGACCAATTGTGTTTGTTACAAACTTGTTGGGAGGCTTATCTCTTCCCAGAACTGTTGAAGCACGTCTCCATAGAGCAAGCGGGCTTGTTGCTCTCGCAGCGATGTTATTTCAGATCAAAGAATCTTTCAGTTATTAAGTGCAGTGGAAAGTGATGATAAAGATGATTATTTTAATGAATTGTTAAGCGATTTTGAAATTGAGAGTGAAACTGAAAATATTGCAAGTGAGAAAGACACACGACAAAGCTGCACAGATCAGGTTCTACAGCTAACAACCCATATTGAGACAGGATTCCAGCACCGCCTAAAACTTCTGTAGCTTTCATTTATCTCAGAAGTTGAAAAGAAGGTTTAATTTACAAACTTCTTCAAGTAATCCCATGTTTTTCGACAGTTTTTCTGATTGCAAGATGCTGAGTTGTTATAAGTTTCTGCAAGAAATTCAACAGTGGAACACAAGGATCAGTACTGTTTCCTCTTCTGTTTAGTTTATACATCTCAGACATGCCTGAAATAGTTTCCAGCTGATGACTGAGACTATTGAGGATATACTCACGTAGGGCTTAGTTATACTTTGAAATCATATTCGACAGTGGAGGCTCCAACCAAACAAGAACAAAAAGAACAAAAGTATTGTAACAGGTTTCCATTTTGGTAATAGAACAGCGAAGAGACGTTGAGATGTACTTCAATAACAAACAGTAGGTATCTGAAATACCTGGGCGTCACTGAGCACGACAGTTGCCAGGCTGAATATTCTCCGGAAACTGTGTGGACTTGGCACCCCTTTGGTTGTGAAGAAGATTGAATGCGTGTGATCAAGAGCTATCTCAACAGCCAGCAGACTATGTTCAAGGCGCCCTCCACTTCGACTAGCTGAAATCCTCATTGCTAGTAATTTTGACCTGAACACGTGATTGTCCTAGGGGAGCCTATGTGGGGGACCTCCTGTGTGAATTTGGGGAGTGTTCTCTATTTGCTTATGCAGGAAATCTTCAGACAACTGAATATGTCCAGAGTTTGTTTTAGTTCTTTTATTGTATTATCCATGTAATGTAATGCATGACATACAAGGCAAGTTGGCCACGCAGCTGTGAGCTTGCATTCGGGAAGTGGTTTATTCAAACCCCACTGTCGACAGCTCTCAACATGATTTTCTGTGCTTTCCCATTTTTGCATCAGGCAAATGCTGAGACTCTACCTTAATAAGACCACTCCTAGCCCTTTCCCATCCCATCGTCACCATAAGAGCTATCTGTATCGGTGCGCCATGAAGTCAATTGTAAAAAAAATTAAAAAAAAAAAAGCACACCTAGAATCCAAACCCACCAAGTCTATCAAGAAAAACAGAAGAGAAGAATCTTTTCTCAGTAACCGTGCATTGTAAGTTCAGTGCTAACATTTGTTTCCTTCAAAATATGCTTGTTTCCATTGATAATGCTAGACTAAAGCCAGATCCTGCCCATCAGGTGTAGAATTGTAGCGTTCCTCTGCAAACATCAACTCCTGAACTCTCATCTTAATGGAAGACACTGTGTATTCTAATAGACACTCGAGCTCTGCTCTGCCTCTCCTTGCTTATTAGGCAACTGGCAATACAGAAGTCAGTTCTGCACCAGCTGGACCTAGGATCACGTGCCTACTGTTGCGCGCTATAATATTAATTTACTTAATAGTAAAAATGGATTCAACGCCGAAGAAAAACACGATTGGGGGAGTTTTTAACCCGATGAATGCTACGCCTGCCTCTAGACGGGCTGACGTGGCTAATCCAGCACTGGTACGCCCGTTTATGGACGGTGCATGAGAAGTTTAATTTTTTTTTAAGTTTCCCGGTTCACTCTTGAGTGCCGATTCAATCTTTGGCATGTTCTGCCAATCTGTTGGGCATTATGTAGAACTAACTGATCACAGCTTCGGCAAGTAACTTACAGTGCTTTCTGTAGACGTCTGTGGAGCTCATCTGTGATGTAAACAAGCATGGCGGAACAACAAGCTAGTTGGTCTCGCAGCGATGTTATTTCGGATCAATGAATCTTTCAGTTATTAACAATAGTGGAAAGTGATGATGGAGATGATGATTTTAATGAATTGTTAAGTGATTTTGAAAGTGAGAGTGATACAGAGAGTACTTGAAACAGAGCCTCCTTCTAAATGAAATGGTGAGTTCTAAAGATATTTCATAACTGTTTTCATGGCAGAAGGATGACTCGTTTCCACAAGACTTTCAAGTAACTGTGGCAGACTCTGGGAGCCAAGTAGTGTCTAATGACAACCCCAAAATCTTTGATTTTTTAAAAACTATTCTGCCAGTGAAGTTCCTGTAGCTGGTTGGTGATGAAACAAACCAGTATCACAAACAACTGGAAGAAAACATTGAGCTGTCACCACATTCCAGGTTTGGTACGTATTTAAAATATTGGCTTATGTACTTGTAAGGAGTTACATGTGTTAGCTGCCTTCAGATTTTAGGAAATAGTTTTATTTTGGGCTCTTTACTTTGTATAAAGTGCCTGGGCACAAAAAGTGTAATTTTGTTTTCTCTGAAAATAATATTGAATATAAGTGTAGGGTTTTCCATTTGCATTTAGACTTATAAAGAACCTACATTTATAAACATTTTAAGCTAAACACCCTACTGATAAGTTAAAAATTGAGGCTTCTACAAACATTTTTACATACGAATGAAAAAACTCAGCACTGACGTACTAAACAGTCAACTGGTAACTCAGCATTTGAAAGGTTAGTAAGATACTAAATACTAAATTTACTGTCAAGTACTGCTGTTTTGGTCCAGCCATGAAACGGGGTTGAAGTTCATGTACAAATGCTTTAAATCCTTCTCCTTGCATGACATCGTACAAACATAATGAATTCAGCTTACCCTAATAGTTTCAGTACATATTTTTGCAAACTGAACAGTGGTGTTAAATGACTACAATTGTTACCTGAGTTTTGGCAGATCATTTGGCGATAATGAAAATGCTGTACAAGGACCGCTACCAAGTGGAACTCAAAGTACCATCTTTACGCACCTATAACACCGCCTTCTTTTCCCTAATTATCAATTTCAAAACTAGGGGAGGGTATGATACATGAAAATTTCACATAATACAGGTTATGTTGGAATGGTTTAAAACCAGAAAAGGGAACATCTAGAATCTTTAAGTAACTCACAAAATAGTTATTTAAATCCATAGTAATATTAGTACATTGTATCAGCCTCCTCCTGCAATATGACAGTTGGCTGGTCACACGACTACGCGAGTCGCCACATGGAGTTCAAGGGTGTGCAGTGTTGCAATCTCACCATGTGGCAACTCCCTGACATAAGAAATATTTTATTCTAATTCAGACTGAGTTTTATAGAATATTTTAATATAACTATTAAAACTTAAATTCTTCTTACCTTTCATAGAAGTCTGCTTCAGATGATTAAGTGGGATTGTCGCTATCGTAGTTCCTTTTGCAGTTGGATGACTGGTCCGAATCCTTATGTTCACTCTCTCAGAGTAGATCTTCAATTCCCTCCAGAGCAGAAGATATTCCTGTTTTCTTAAAGCTTTTTGCGACAATATCGGGAGTGATTAGTTCCCACGCACTTATGATCCACACTCAGATTACAAGAAAGGATGCTTCCGCATTTTTTGTCATCCAGTGCTTATCATTTACCATGTGACTCGCAGCGAACGTCCTGACATGATCTTTGAATGGCTTATTTACTAAGACATCCAATGGCTGTGATGATCATCACCAAGTGGCCGCGGTACACAAAGCTCCTGGTCGACGTTTCCACAGAGTTTTCGAGTCCTCCTTTCTCTTGTGTTCGGACAAGTATGCCGCTGGCAGTGTTAACATCTCGGTGCATCATAATTTTTCATTTCCAGTAGTTTCAACTAGAGCTGTACTGATTGTGGTATATCGAAGAACAGTGGCATCTGATCGCGTCACCAATTTGAGACAAGAGAAACTGATGTTCTTTGCCAAGTCTTGCAACAAAGCGGTAAAATTCAATCACTTTGGCAAAATTAGTTCATTCTGGTGCATGAAGTATTATGATCAAACTGCAGTCTCTCTAAAATCCTACCCACAATACCAAGACTTCTATTGTCTATGGCTTCTCTACCCACTCCAGAACTTTGTATTTCCCTTTCTTCATACCGCAGAAGGAACTAGATGTTTTCTCATTTGCCTCTCTGGTTACGCCAATAACTTCACTCCTACTTGTGTACTGAAACATCCAAGGGGAGAGAGGTAGCCAAGACTAGACATATTTCGTCCCTCTGGCATTAAGTTACAACATGTTATCTGATAGGAATTGTGAGCAATTGCTTCCTGGTCACTTGTTATTCCCCCTGCTGGATTTCTATTTTTCACCAATTATTGTTAAAAACTGAAGAGGTCACCACTGAAATACCCAATGTTCCAGTTGGCTCATCAAATTTGATTCTTCCTTACTACCTTGTGGGATGTTTTCTACAGTATTGAGTTTATAAAAACTGGCTCAGTATTGGCACAATCCCATTACACAAAGTGGTAATACTTACTTGATGTTGATAAAGTTTTCAAACAAGAAGTGTAAGCTGCTGTTTTTGTTTCAGCTATCTTACTAACCTTTCAAGTGCTGAGTTACCAGTTGACTGTTTAGTACGTCAGTGCTGAGTTTTTTCATTCGTATGTAAAAAAATTTGTAGAAGCCTCAATTTTTAACTTATCAGTAGGGTGTTTAGCTTAAAATGTTTATAAATGTAGGTTCTTTATAAGTCTAAATGCAAATGGAAAACCCTACTTCAGACGAAAAGAATGTCTATCTTTGGCCGCTGATGTTTGAATTGACGCTACTGTATTTACAGTCATAGCAGAGGTAAGTACAGTGTTGTGTGGAACGGGTTTACTCGTCTATTAAACCATTCTCCATTATGGATGTAGCTTTATCGCAAATTATTTTGATCAAACGTGCCTTGGATTTTACTGATTGTTTTGAAAAAAATACTTTTCCTGAAATACTAATAAAATGTATTTATATCTTACATCCTGACTTTAGTATGATACGCCTTGAAACGGGTTGAGGTGCAAGGAGACATTTCCGCAGGCAGCACACATTGTTGTTATATCTTTCCCAAACACAACACACATTGCTGGCTGACATATTTTTCCTTCTCTGTGGGTGGAATCTAGAAAACGAAATGTGTCTCTTTTAGCCTAAAGGGCAAGGGAAACTTTACCCGTACATTCCTGTAGACTATCGAGAAACAGTTTGCACCCCATTCACTTTACAAGTACTGTAATCTGCGTAGCTGAAGATGTCCCACAGAGGGACTTGGTGATCCAATATACCGCAATTTGTATTGAAATGTAGTTTTAGCATATCTCTGAATAGTCAACGTCAAAATGGAAATTAACGTGAAGTCATCCTAGCATTGATACCTGATTGGCCTTCAGTGAAACAGGATTGTGCATATTCTGTCAAGAAGCCACCTACAGCACTATTGGCAGCTACAATGAAGTAGATGACCATTTCTCTCAAATTGTTGGACACTTCTGAAGGGTATACCTACTTGTTAACAATGATAGACATATTTTTGTGATGGTCAGGACCTTTGTCTCTCAAAGACAGCGATCCAGAAACTGTTGCCAAGATATATTTCTCTTCAAGAATTGCCTGTTTCGGTATCCCTGTTACTTTAACAATAAGTGGGATCGAGGCTGTAAACTTAGCTATAAGTGGTATAGAGCCTGTAACGTTAGCAATTAGTGGAATAGAGCCTTGAACATTAGCAGTAAGTGGGATTGAACCTGAAACATTAGCAGTAAGTGGAATTGAGCATGTAACTGATGCAATAAGTTTGATAGATCCTGTTATTTTAACAATGAGTGGGATACAGCCTGCTACTTTAACAAGAAGTGGGATAGTGGCTGTAACCTTAACTATAAGTGGGATAGACGCTGTATCCTTAGCAATAAGTGGGACAGAGCTTGTAACATTAGCAATAAGTGGGATTGAGCCTCTAACAATAGCAGTAAGTGGGATTGAGCTTGTAACATTAGCATTATGTGGGATAGAGGCTGTTACCTTAGCAGTAAGTGGGATAGAGCCTGTGACCTTAGCAGTAAGTGGGATAGAGCCTGAATCATTAGCAGTAAGTGGGATAGAGCCTGTAAGCTTAGCAGTAAGTTGGGTAGGGCCTGTAAGATTAGCATTACGTGGGATAGAGCCTGTAACATTTGCAGTAAGTGGGATAGAGCCTGTAACATTGGCAGTAAGTGGGATAGAGTCTGTTACCTTAGCAGTAAGTGGGATTGAGCCTGTAACATTGGCAGTAAGTGCGATAGAGCCTGTTACCTTAGCAGTAAGTGGGATTGAGCCTGTAAGTTTAGCAGTAAGTGGGATAGAGCCTGAAACATTAACAGTAAGTGGGATAGAGCCTGTAACATTAGCATTATGTGGGATAGAACCTTTAACCTTACCATTAAGTGGGTTATAGCCACCTTAGCAGTAAGTGGGAAAGAGCCTGAATCATTAGTAGTAAGTGGAATAGAGCCTGTAACATTAGCAGTAGGTGGGATAGAGCCTGTAACATTATCAGTAAGTGGGATAGAGCCTGTAACATTACCATTATGTGGGATAGAACCTGTAACCTTAGCATTAAGTGGGATATAGCCTGAGACCTTAGCAGTAAGTGGGATAGAGCCTGAATCATTAGCAGTAAGTGGGATAGAGCCTGTAAGCTTAGCAGTAAGTGGGATAGAGCCTGCAACATTAGCAGTAAGTGGGATAGAGCCTGTAAGCTTAGCAGTAAGTGGGATAGAGCCTGCAACATTAGCAGTAAGTGGGATAGATCCTGTAAGCTTGGCAGTAAGTGGAATAGAGCCTGTAAGCTTAGCAGTAAGTGGGATAGAGCCTGTAACATTAGCAGTAAATGAGATAGAGCCTGTAACCTTAGGCTTTGAATGGGATAGAGCCTGTGACCTTAGCAGTAAGTGGGATAGAGCTGGAAACATTAGCAGTAAGTGGATAGAGCCTGTAAGCTTAGCAGTAAGTGGGATAGAGCCTGTAACATTAGCAGTAAGTGGGATAGAACCTGTAACATAAGGAGTAAGTGGGATAGACCCTGTAACGTTAGCAGTAAGTGGGATAGAGCCTGTAACATTAGCAGTAAGTGGGATAGAGCCTGTAAGCTTAGCAGTAATTGGGATGGAGCCTGTAAGTTTAGCAATAAGTGTGATAGAGCCTGTAAGCCTAGCAATAAGTGGGATATAGCCTGTATCATTGGCGGTAAGTGCGATAGAGCCTGTAAGCTTAGCAATAAGTGGGATAGAGCCTGTAACATTAGCAGTAAGTGGGATAGAGCCTGTAACCTTAGCTTTGAATGGGATAGAGCCTGTGACCTTAGCAGTAAGTGGAATAGAGCTGGAAACATTAGCAGTAAGTGGGATAGAGCCTGTAACATTAGCAGTAAGTGGGATAGAGCCTGTAACCTTAGCTTTGAATGGGATAGAGCCTGTGACCTTAGCAGTAAGTGGAATAGAGCTGGAAACATTAGCAGTAAGTGGGAAAGAGCCTGTAAGCTTAGCAGTAAGTGGGATAGAGCCTGTAACATTAACAGTATGTGGGATAGAGTCTGTAAGCTTAGCAGTAAGTGGGATAGAGCCTGTAACATTAGCGAAATTGCATCCCTTTCTTTATGTTAAGCACAAGTTGGCACCGACAGTAGTATATATAACCACGGCCGACTGGATACCTCGCTGCGCAGCGTGCAAAAACTAAAGAAGCCGGTGGCGAATGTCGGGGCCAAAGAGGATAGAATAGAATAAGAGATGAAACTCAATGATAAATTTCGGTTCCAAGCCACTTGGCGCTAGTAATTTTAGTCTCTTTTCCGAGATAGCGCCACAGTGTGCATTCTGGTGCAATACCTTAGTATTACTATCAACAGATAGCGCGGATATTTAACATCCGGCGCAGTGACGCACTTCCGGGTATGCTTACGGCTCTTCCCCCCTCCTTTCCCTGCCACTCGCCCCCCCCCCCCCCTCGGCAAACGGCGATAATAATGCAGTTCTACTACTTCCATGCCCCATACATTGTAATTCATATATTTTTATTTCCAAGTACTTACTACGTTGTAAATAATGATCTGATACCCCTAGTTCGTACGGCATACTATGTTACTGAGAACATAACCACACACCTCAAAGCAGCTTTAACTTCAAATGAATGATTGACACATTAACACAAAGCTGATATTATAACAAATAAGAAATCACATCAATATCCAAGTACCACATGAAAATTAAAATAACAGAATTAAATGCACTGAGACAGGAAATATATAGAACTACATTAATAGAACCATTCAGCTTTCAGCCCCTGACGTGTACTCAAACAGGAAATACAGGATTTCAGAAGGACTGGCGAAGATATATTTCAAATAAACAAGCACAAGGAACTAACATTTACATCACAAGCACATGAGCACTTGGAATTCAAACAACACAAATACTGTAGCATCCTAGTGATGGGTCGTTCATGAACGAACTGACTCTTTTGAACGACTCATTGGAGAGAGCTAGCTCAGAGCTAGCTCTCTCAATGAGAGTCGACTCTTGTAAGAGCTAGCTCCCTCCTTGCTCCTTGAGAGCTAGCACGAGCCGACTCTTTTATCAACAGCTAGTCGTTCAATTACGAGTCGACTCTTGTATGAGCTAGCTCCCTCCTTGCTCCCTGAGAGCTAGCACGAGCCGACTCTTTTATCAGCAGCGACTCCAAGAAAGAGCTAGCTCGTCACATCGACTCTCGTTCATTTCTAGCCAATGCCATGCCTCAGATAATCACGTGACGTACTGAAGCAGCTTTCTTTTTTATAGGCTGCCCAGTGTACTCGACGTTAGCCCCTGACGGGACGTACTACGGCTCCACTCTGAAGCTTTACCGAAGCCTTACGGAGCAAGCCGAAGCTTTCCGAATGGCGTACGCCGCCATCATGAATCGAGTAGTTCAGATAACTAACTGATCTCTGAACTGAACTATTCTGAAGAACATTGCTGTATGTTTATTTTCACCTACTGCAGCTTCACATGGTCAGCACTGTTTCTATTATTTTATGCTCAGAGTATTAGCATATGTGTATATAAACGTGACTCGTGTGTTGAGAATGTCTTGTGAGAAGATATTGGATAGTGCTTTCGGTCTCTGGAGCTCAATGATTTTTACTGTTTGTTGTTATATCTCCGAGTGGTACATGTGATCTACTGCCCGTTGCTTGTGAGAAGATATTGGATAGTGCTGTCCGTCTCTGGAGCTCAATGATTTTTACTGTTTGTTGTTATATCTCCGAGTGGTACATGTGATCTACTGCCCGTTGCTTGTGAGAAGATATTGGATAGTGCTGTCCGTCTCTGGAGCTCAATGATTTTTACTGTTTGTTGTTATATCTCCGAGTGGTACATGTGATCTACTGCCCGTTGCTTGTGAGAAGATATTGGATAATGCTTTCGGTCTCTGGAGCTCAATGATTGTCACTGTTCTTATATATGCGAGTGGTACATGTGATCTACTGCCCGTTGCTTGTGAGAAGATATTGGATAATGCTTTCGGTCTCTGGAGCTCAATGATTGTCACTGTTCTTATATATGCGAGCGGTACATGTGATCTACAAACCGTTTAAAGCAAGCCCAGTCTTTTAAAATGTACAGAATTTATATAAATAAATGTGTAAAAAAATATTTGTGTATTTTTTAATATTATTTTGACGTTTATATTGTATATTTCAGCTCAATATTGCATCGAGTATTATAACCTCATATATTGGAATGAATGCCCTATTTTACCTACTTTACCTCAGATACCGATATACAGTTTGATTAATCAATAAGAATTGCACTAATAATCAGTGATCTGCATTAGTTGCTGTTGCCCAGGTGGCAGATTGTACTTTCACTTTAAGTCTCAACTAATACAGTATAGACCTACGGGATTGATAAAATTAGCCAAAAGATAATTAATTATAGTACAAGGTAGTGAAACTAAGGCTCTGCTTTTATTCCAGTATTGCTGATCTTGATGGGTATGTCCATCAGTGGTTGGTGAATTTGCTTGAATCTGTATCAGAAAGTCAGAAGAAAGTGACAATGAGAAGGTTGAATATAATCCCATCAAACTCAGTACCTCTAGGTTATGTAATTCCATAGGCAGAACTGACAGTGAGCTGATATTGAAGGGTATTCTTTTTTTTTCTGCCAAGCATGAGATAATAAGATTCAAGCAAATTCGCCAACCACTACCGTAATGGATATAGGCTATCCTTCAAGATCAACAATACCAAAATACAAGTACAGCCTCAGTTCCACTACCTTGTATTATAATTAATTAATCTTTTGGCTAATGTTATCAATACCATATACTGTATTAATTGAGACTTATAACAGTATTTCTAGTGAAAGTATAATCTGCCACCTGGGCGACAGCACTAAAGATAATCTCTCATCCTAAAGCATCAGTGGTACACTCCTGTTTCTATTGTAAAAAAAAGGTCAAATCACATGAAATTTTCAAGCATGATGTACTATGGTATGATTTTTTTATCACACTCCATGAACTGTGTGACTGATATATGATAATTACCTTCCTGAAAGCTGCAGGCAACAGCTAAATCTGCTCTCAAGATTGTTGATTTGCAGCTTCCCTGTTGGTACATAGTAGTACTGCTGAAAGTTTCAGTCATTAGTGGCTCAAATTAAGAGTTCTGCAACTGTTAAGCCATGATCAGAAATTTGAAAGAAAAGCGAGGTGTCATTTGCATAACTGAAATTTGCTTCCAGAGGATTCCTGTGCAAAGTAAATTTTACAAATTTCTTACAACCATACATCATCATCTTCAAGCTCCAGTTTCCCAGGTGTGGAGTACAAGCGCTTGCTACTTCATCCTGTTAAAGTTTATTATCTGTTCCTCTATATCTTCCCACTCGGCATTCCTCTTGCTGACCTCCAATTTCACTGTCTCTATCCATAAATTCCTTGGCCTCCCCTTTCACTTCTCTGTCAAAATGATTCCTTGCTGTTCTCGTTCTGTCCATTGTCATAACATGACCAAACCATTGTAGCCTGCCTCTTCCTAAAAGCTCGGTAACAGGCATTTTGATGCCAGCCTCCTTTCTATTTGCTTCATTTCTAATCTTGTCCTTCCTGGTCTTTTGGTTCATTGTTCTGGTGAATTTCATTTCTGTTGACTGGATTTACTATTTGCCTTGTTATGCAGGGTACATGTTTCAAGTCCATATGTGAGAAATGGAATGAAGTAGGTATGAAACATGGTCAGTTTTGCTTTCTGGGGTATTTTATCATCCCAGAGTAGGTTTCTCACTTGAAAATGAAATTGAGAAAATTTCTGAGTCCTGTTAAGTATTTCTTTTAATGTGTTATCTTTTGAAGTGATTCTTCCAAGGTAGCCTATTTGAAGTTAGAACCAGACTGCAATAGACTTCCCTCCAGGAAATTGTTTGAATATGTACCTTTACTGTTGATAGTCATTTAAAGAGCTTTTGTTTTATTGATTTTTAGTCCATATTCTTTAAATTTCTGTTCCAATATTTGGACACAGGTTAAGCACTTTTGATAGAGCATCTTTACTTTATCAATCAGGATGTCTGGCAGACCTATACCTTCTAGGTATTCCCAGATTATCCCTCTAGGCACACTGTCGTAGGCCTTCTCGATGTCCATACCAACCATTACTAAGTTCTTAACATAGCCTATTCCCAGTGCTTCTCCGTTATCATTCTGATGGCAAATATCAGGTTTGTAGTGCTTCAGTTGTTCCTGAACCCGCATTGCTCCTCCTCCAATAACGGTTCAACTATATTCCTAATTCATTTTCAAATGATCTCCAAAAGTTTGATTGAGAAAGTTGAGTGATGCCCCTATAATTTCTGCATTTCTTCCCATCTTCCTTTTTATACAGGGCAGTAGCGGCGATAGTGGGGGGGGGGGGACATTTGCCCCCTCATTTTGTGGATAAAAGATTACATTTTTATTCCATTTTTAGCCAGCTGAAACTAGGAATTATAGAAATTATTTTTAAGCAAAGTAATTTGTACAAGCCCTGTTGTCTTATCGGCTAATTTTTCCCTCATCTTATTTAATTATTAACAAAATTATTAGAGGAAATACACACAGAATGTCGTTCATCCCGCATAACCGATTTGTATACCGCCACAGCAAGTAGTGTACACTGCATGTGCTATGAGGAAGGGTAGCAAGGGTACATTTTTTGCCAAGGTCATGGGCACTGAAGTATGGTTCACCTGCTTGCCGCATGCATTCTTCAGTCTGGCAGTCTCTTTAGTATCTGTTAGTTTCTTAGTGTGTAGTCAAATACTAAATGATTTTAATTGTATAATCACACCGTACTTTATTTAACTGCACTAAATGCGTAATATTGTTCCTTTGGTGAAAGTTTTATTGTATGGTATAGTATTGAATCGACCACCTCTGTGGTGTAGTGGTTAGTGTAATTAGCTGCCACGGTTCACGCAGACAGTTCTCATCCTAATTCCTCCAACGGCTAAATCTACCCAAGTCATCTCCTCATTTACGAGCCTAACCAAAATGATGTTGTGTGCAATAGAACTCCTGATTAACAGTCCTTCCCATTTTAACACCTGTTAAGAACACTTTCTAATCTATCTCTTCCTCATTATCTCCACTTACCTGAATATCTTTAACTCCTAGCACACCCGGATGCAGACTCTTTGCTGACTCTGCCAGTTCTACTTTCTTTCTTGCATAAGCCTCATTGATAGTGATGGATCCGCATTGAATTCCATTTTATTTGCCGTTTCCAAGGTAAATGCCCAGAAAACAAAAGCAATGAATATCAATGTGAAGAACAAACAGAAATTCATTGTCAGTGATGAAGACATTCAAGAAGTCGAAGAGTTTACATATCTTGGCAGTATGGTTACGCAGGATGGAGGAACAGCTGCTGATGTCAAAATGAGAATCCACAAAGCAAATGTGGCATTCATACAACTCTATCCGATATGGAGGGCCAGAGAAATCTCAATGAAAACCAAACTTCGCATTTTTCGAACAAAAGTAAAAACAGTACTGTTACATGGTTGAGAAACCGGGAAAGTTACCTCAGAGATCACTCATTCACTACAGGTATTTATAAATAGATGCTATAGGAGAATTAAATGCATTTTTGGCCAAAAGTAATTTCAAAGGAAGATCTCTGAAAACAAATAGAAGAAGAGCCCATTGGCATACAAGTAAAGTGGAGGAAATTGAAATGGTTCGGCCACATACTGCAGAAGCAGCAGGATGCAGTGGAGAGAAAGGCTGTTTCGGAACCCCCAAGGATAACGGAAGAGAGGTAGACCCAGAAAGTCATGGAGAGACAGTGTGATGGAGGAGGCAAAACAAGAAGGGAAGACCTTTGGAGAACTGAAGACCCTAGCTCAAAATAGGATACTTTGGCGCTCCGTCGTCAAAGCCCTATGCTCTCCAAAAGAGTAAAAGGACATAACTAAGTACGTAAGTTTAAAAGGCGTGTTTAAAATATTCTGAGCTTGGTACATTCTGTGAAGCAGGATGCTGCCTTACTTACACATACTCACAGTGAGAATCTCTCCTATAGGAGGCAGGGACCACCGGTTTATTGTATAGTTCTAGCTGCCAGAACAACAGGAGGGTCCTGGCTTGGAACATGTCAAAAATGTCCACCCCAATTCCATAGCAATGGGTATCCCAACTCTGAGGACGATTAACTTTGCCACTCAGCCGTTGCCCATGGTTCACACACTAGGATATGTCTACAGAAACACTCACCATAAACCACACATTTGGACTTAACAGTTGAGGGTTATTCAAACATTTGTGTAATGTAATACTGTTATGTAACAAAATGTGTGACATTATGTTAGCTGGCGACATTACCTTGAGAGCTGCACGAACCATGGATCTTAATGTCATGGTCCATTCTCCATCAATATTTCAGATTGCAGTCTGCATGGTTGCTAGGCAACATAGCATCACACATTTTATTGAAAGGCATTTATGCCCATTTGATTTTCCCAGAGGGAAATGCAATAACTTTTTTAAATATTCATTATTTTCCATTACCGAGACACAGTTTGCAGAAAATGTGCAATTCTTTACTCCGTTCTACACTCTTGTTTGATCACAGGAAATGTAGTTTTATAGAAGTTATTAACTGCACAAGAGTTGTTCAAGAGTACCTATCTGGAAAAACTATTCTGAAGTTTAGTTTGGGAGCCATTCTCAGCTAACAGCCACTTTCTTTGGGTACACGTTTCTGATATCTGAGAACTTGGCAGCTGTTAATTGTCATGGTAATAAAATGATGGAAATATTAAAGCTTTTTGCAGAGTCTGTTTGGTTAAGCTCAGCTGATTATGATAATTTTTAAAATATACACACTGTCAAAAATGAAAGTTTTGAAATTGTTTGAGAGATGACACTCATAACTTGCAGATATTGACAAGTCTTTAAACACAAATTTTAAGCCCTCATGTTACAACAGGCTTCTCTTGCATAGGATGTTAGGTCCTTACCTGTGATATTTACAGGAGTAAGGGATAAAGTTTGTTTCTGTCTGTTAGGTTATCAGCCCAGAGGCTGGTTGGATCCTCAATTAGGACCACCAAAGGCTATGCAGTTATATGGAAACTGCAAAAAATAATGGCAGAGCCCAAATGAGGCATACTAGGCAAGACGAGGAGTGAGGTAGTTTGCCATTGCTTTCCTTACTGGACCAGAAGGTGCTACTGTAGCACGATTGATCCTATGAGCAACACCTTTCATAACACTCAAACACTAGTTGTGCTCCAAATGTCATTACTCAGCACGACCCATACCCCAGCAGCTTCCATATTGTCACAGCCATGGATGAGATTGGGACTTCGGTAGAAGCTACACTTTGCTCTGGCCTGTGCCAAGAGACAGATACAAAAAAAAAAAAAAAAAAAAAAGTGAAATAAATAAAGAGGCACTAAAGATGCCACAACAGTTTTTGCTGCTGCTGATAATTTAAGCAAACCCATTGAGCACACCTCCAGTGTAGACTGTACTCTCCTGTACATACACAAACTTCCCATTAATTAAGCCACATATTTTTAACTTGAATGTGGTACCATTAATGGTGGACTTTAAATAAGGTAAGTTTTCGCTGGAATTGTCAACAGCCACATTCAATGGGAAGTGTAAGTGCTGAAATTTTCTGAAAATTATTTTGCTTTTGAACTTTGGTAACTACTAACTCAAAAATTATAAAAAATGCATACAGCATCATGAGAACTGAATAATTTCTACCATGTTCTAACAGAGAGAACTAAGTCTCGCTCTTCAGAAATATTTTGAGAGTTTTACCACAAACATACCAGTACAGTTTGTAGATCCGTAACTACAAATTAATCGATACTTTTTTTTTACAAGTTGCTTTACGCTGCACCGACACAGATAGGTCTTACAGCGATGATGTGACGGGAAAGGATTAGGAATGGGAAGGAAGCGGCTATGGCCTTAGCCCCAGTATTTGCCTGGTATGAAAATGGGAAACCACAGAAAACCATCTTCAGGACTGCCGACAGTGGGGTTCGAACCCAATATCTCCTGAATACTGGCCGCACTTAAGCGACTGCAGGTATCAAGCTTGGTGTTTAGATTACTCTCTGAGACTTTCCAAAAAAGAGATAATGTTTATTCAAGTTTCTGTATGATGAGCTGAAGAATCTTGGCTACTACCGGGTATATCATTTGTAGGTTTGCAAGACTGATGTAATATGGAAGCTGAATACAGCATGGATTAAGGAGGAGATATTTCAGTTATGCAACCTTCTTTAATACTAAGTAGTATTTTTTACTACTTTCTGAAAGACTTGCCAGAAAAAGAAGCCATTTTTTCTTCTGAAAAGTGTACAGGAACACTAAATCACCAGTTGCAAACATCTTGTGGGGGAGGGGGGGGAGAATCTACTTCTGCATATTTTCTAATACATACCTGCTTTTACAACCTAAGGAGAAAAATTCACATCACTGCTGTGTAGATATGGTGAAAGTTGCAAAGGTTCTTCCCATTGATATTTCAACTTATATTCTTCACAATAATAATATTTCCATTTATTTAGGAACAATGTCCTGTATTTACAGGCTGCCACTAAGGACAAGATAAAACAAACCAAATTTCTGTACAGATCTATTAATTGAAGAAAACTCTAAATTATAAAGGAACAGTATAATTAGAGTGGCATTCCAGAGCCGTAGCTGTAGAGGTGGTGTCTCAGGATTTTGATGGAGCCTCTGAGGACGAGGGTCGCAATTTCAGGGATGAGCTTCATTGGAAGCGCTTCCATATGGCGATGAAATGACGAGGTACGGTACCGCGAACTCGACCATTATTTCTATTTCCTGAAGGTGGTATTTATATTTGTAGTAAGGGATAGTGGATTTGTATTTGTTAATCTTTTCAAGATTAACTTCCTCTGGCTGACAGCTATGGTGCTCGAATCTGACAGTTGGATCTAATATGAATCCTTGAGAGCTGCTGTCTTTAAAGGCTATGATGTCAATTCTCTGCAAACTACTGTTTATGGCCAGTCCGTGTATCTCTTCATGTACATTGAATCCCTTCTTTCTTAGTTCTTCGGCAATGAGAGATCTGATCTGGTGGTGCCGCGTGTTTCTTAGGAGCTCCCCGCGTGTGCAGAATCCCAGGACATAATCAAGAGTTTCTTTCTCTCCGTGGCAATGCCGACAGAGGTTGTTGTCCAGGGATCTGCCTGGCACCGAGCGCACCGCAGAAACATTAGCAGTCATCTTTATAGCCTCTCTCCACTCGTTACAAGACAGTCAGGTATGATCTCGCACCCAAGAGTTTGCTGGTGTACTCTTTGTACAGTTGTACTCAGAGTCCTTTTTGCGGCAGTGAACACCAGGAGGTGAATTCATGTTCTCGTAGCTCTTGCCGGATCTTCTTAGTATCGTACAAGCCGTTCTTGGTGCTTATTTTCTGGATATCAGCGTTTGTTAGTTTTAGGCGTTCTACGCATTCCTGACTCTCCGCATGAGAATCCCTTGAAGTGACGCTGAGTGGGTGTTTAGTCTTAAGCAAGATGTTACAGGCGTTAATACATTGAAGGTAAACTTCCCACGAGGTTTTAAAAAGAGCGAGTCCTTTGTATTTCTTTTCGGTGTACAGTATGCCATATGGAGTATCCGTCGGTAACTGCAATATCTCCTTTGTTGCACTTTTAATCATTTTATCGCTATCGGATAAGAATTTCTGTGCGATTTTCTTGAAACTGCATGTCAGGAAAGGGTACACCAGGGTGGGACAGATTGAGGAATTCAGTACTATGAGTTTTTGGTCTTCCTTAAGCAGTGGCGACGATGTTAGAAGTTGGAGCTTATTGTGAAGGTTTTTCATTACAGCAGTCTCGTCGAACACTAGAGTATCCCTGAAGGTAGTTCCAAGATAACGAATTTGTTCGCCGTCTCCAATTAAGTCAATCCTACAGTCTTCCTCCATGGATAGTATTATCCTTCACGATGAATGGAAGATTTTAAGTTTGAGAAAGTTAAGGCAAATTAAAAATCTGCAAGTTAAAAGAACCAGAAACCTCATATCAATCTACAACTTCCACGTGGGAAAAGGAAATATCCTGAAGTAGCAGATACAATTAAGATATGTTTCACTCTATCCTGTAGGAGTGCAGATGTAGAGAGCTTTCTCTCAGATGAGCCAAGATTTGGCCAATGACAAAGCATCGCCCATGTCACCAGGAATATTAAATACAAGAATAAATATTCAGGATGCTTTTAAAAATTACTGCAGTAAAACAAACCACAACTGATCTGGTCACAACGAAGCAACTGACAATGACAAGATCTGCTCACTCTTGCTACACTACTCATCCAGAAAGGAAAGAATGAGCACCAAATGAACTTTATGGAGAGGAAGAAAAGTACATCAAAATTGGAGAAGTAAATAAGAAATGCAACTTAAATACTGAAGAATTTGAAGATTTCAAGAAACTTAAGGAATAAAAGTGAAGAAATGGCAACTAGTGACAAGCTTTTTGAACAAGTAAAATTGAAGTTAAAGAAAGCTGTGTAATAAATGGTCTTGGCAATATAAAGGTTACTCAGGGAATGAATTTCATGGAATGATAACTTTAAAACAAGAGAAAGCTTGTATATAAAGAAGTAGAATGCATGCAGAAGAACTTAGATGGATGTCTTATCTTATAACAAACATTTTCCAGAAAAGATAGTAATTTAATGGTTCATAGCAAACCTTTTTAGTTATTGATCTAATATTCATATTATAGCACTTCTTTTTTTATTGTATTATGGTAGTATTCTGATAAAAATTAGAAATTAAGGGCAAATGACAGATTGCTGTAAGAGGTGATGTAAAGATTGTTTTGTGAAGAAGATATGCAATGTGTTTCTTTTTGTTTTATTTTAGAAAAAAATTAGTATATCGATACTGAGTGGCAGCCTTGAGTTTTGTACACATTAATCACCCACTTCCAGACACAGGTCCGACAGTGAGCTGCTGATAAGTTTTTCCTTCCTCTGCCAAGTATGACTGCTGTTGTTTATTAAGTGGCTTAAAGTGTTCTGTCTCCTGAATTTCCTCCATCATGACTTTGATACTGTTCCTTGTATGATTCTTTCAACAAATGTAAACATCACTTATATTTTTCTTAACTAGCATACCTATTCTAAATTACTTATGTATTCATAATAGGATATATTGCAGTTGATTTCGATGAGAAAGACTTTGGTAGAGGAAGGTGGTACAGTACTGTACTACAGCACCCTGAAGATAATCTCTTGCTCTAAACAGACAGTGATACAGCCCACGAGTCTATTGTAAAAGGTCCAATCACATTAAATTTTCAAATGTAATATCTTATGTAGATCTCACAAAAAAGCTTTACCTCTTTTTCAACTCACAACCTTCTGCCCTATGAAAGGTCAACTATAAAGCGAGTAAGTTAAAAATAATTATACCCACCAAGTTATGCACAACCTCCATCATAATGTCTAGTGATCCTTCAGAACAGTACTTCTGAGGATTTCAATTCAGGAAGAAATAAATAGTAGTTTGTATATGCCTAAATGTGTTTATTCATGATTAAATAAAGGACCTCAAATCTGTATCACATGTTCCTTTTTTTCTTTCTTTTCTTTTTGTGTGTGTGTAGTCCATATAGGGTTAATTATCAATGTTGCAAACAAGAGTTTTACAGTGATGCTCATAACTTGCTACTTTTTGCATTAAAATCCTGAAAACAGTGATTGATTAATTCTGTGTATTATTTACCTACATACTGACTATATATGTCAAAACATTCTAAACCCTTTTCTTTACAACAGGCCACAAACACATATCTCATCTAACACTGATATCACAACATTTTGGGCTGATGACCTAGATGTTAGGGCCCTTTAAACAAGCATCATCATCATCATCATCATATCACAACATTCCAAACTACTCATTACTAACTGAAATAACAACTGCTTTTGATCTGAAACACTCAAAGCACAATGTTCATAGTCGCTTTAAATCAAATGTTGCATGATACTATACACTCACTGACATAGCTACTAGGTGTGCAAGACCACCCCTATTTAATTCACAAAAATCTAAATATTGTTGCATTATTGTTCTCAGAATTTTATAAACATTTCCTTGTTTTTCCTTCCCATTTACTTTGGTCTGAATATTCTTCCTCCATGCTCTGTCAACATGCCATGAGCAAAATAATCTCATGGTTGCAGGTCCCATGACTGCATTCCAAGCATTGTAGAAGGCTTCTGCCAAATTGGACATGAAGACCTTTGGGGATACACAACCAACCTCATTGTTAATGTAGGTGAAAAATAGAGACAATATTTCCTGGTCACTTCTATTGGAAATCAGAAATGCACAAGGAAAGCCCTGTCTTAAGTCATCCAGAACTAAAAGCGTTATTAACTCAAACCCATAGCTATTAAGCCCATGCGTTCCATCAGTGCATATACAGCCACTACCATATTTCTTTAATATTTCACTTTGAGCACTGTTCATAATAATTAAAATAAAGTCATCACTTCTGAGGTTTGGATGCTTTTCACTGGTGGTCCCCTGAGGTTTATGGAATAATACACAGTGACTGTCACCTGAATTAACTTCACTGACCCAGGCCTCAACACTTGTACCATCCTCCTGATGTCTGACAGATTTAGAGCTCAAGTTAAAACTACGCTCAATATTATACAAATCCTGTTTTGTGATCAAATTAATTCTTTCAAGCTTTGAGTCTGTCACAGATTCGCAAATTTTGTCCAGAATAGCTTGAAAGGGAATCTGGTTGGCAATATCTGTTGCTAATGTTTTCCTGTTTGGCTAATGTTTACTTCACACATTCCATTTTCATGTTCAATTAGTTAAATACTTGCTGGACAGATCTCATCAACTTTGTTGCTTCCCTGAAGCTTCAAGTGTCTGATGCCTTTACTTTCAGATACAAAAAAAGCCTGATCGATGACACACACAGTAATGTTTCTTCATGTTAACTGCTGCAGTGTAAGAACCTCTTTTCTTTACATACTGTGAATATGTTTCGCTTTCAATGTGCTGTTTCCACTCTAGGAAGCTTGAGAAAGAAGGAAATTTTTTTATCCTCTGTCTCAGGTCCTCCAATTAAGTTTGTGTGGCACTGACGCTCGCGCCGTTTTAAATTATAACTGTGCGTGAACTGTTTATCACAAAATTTACAGTGGTGCGGAAGAGATGTCCGCCCTTTAAACAATGCGCAATTTCATCTAGTTTATCTGGATGGGTCTTAGAAACATGTTTCCTAAGGTTTTTATTATACTCATAGCTTTTACCACATTCAGAACACGAGTATTGCTCAACGTTGCTCATTATAACGCTATGTAAGTAGGCCTACGTAAACTGAAGAAAAACTAAATAAACACGCGGCACGTAACTAAATACACTAATCCCACAGGTACAGAAACGAACACTATGCACAAGTAGATATTCGAAAATATACACACGTAATTTTATTCTCAAACCACTCGTACAATAAATACACTTTCCTGCTGTCAACACGAAATCGTCACTGCCCGGTTCTCTTCGTATCTATTCGTAGTATGGCCTACCTTATAAACACTACTATAGTTCGTTCGTTCGTTCGTTCGTTCGTTCGTTCAGCAGATCTCCTACAGTTCGTTCTTTTGCACTGTCAACTCAAAGCTAGTGCGCCGTTCGGAAATCTTCGGCGTGTTCCGTAAGGGTTCGGCCGTGGTATCCAGGTGGAGCCCGAGTACGTCCCGTCAGGGGCTAACGTCGAGTGCCCAGTGTAGCCTCTTCCCGCATTCAGTCAGTGCTCTGAGTGTAGTGGTTGTGGGCTGTTTGTTAGGTACGTTTTTGTGCCATAGTTCTGGCAACTTGCAACGTAACGAAACAATGAAATGAAATAAACAACATGTTATTGAGCAATACTTACCTGTTCACTTCCTGTATGCACTCATAATCTATGAAGGATTTAGGGCCTAGTAGGCTATAGATCCAGTAGGTTAGGAGCAAATAAACGACACGAAGTTCGAGTTAACTAACCTCAACTAAGCACGAACAAACAGTCGCTATCCAGAATACTGAATATACCACTCGGCAAGTAGAAACGGCGTAGTTTTATTCTGTCTGAAATAATTAAGAAATACTCTGATAAATCCTCATCTGTTTCTTAAATGAGTTCGTAGTTATGAATTAACATATTGCCAAAATCTTTCGGTTTTACGGTACAGTGGATAAAATAATATACCGTAGTTTTAAATCGAATTAAGGCAAATAGAAAATAACACTAGTTTTGGCTTTAAAATATAGGCTAAATAACTCATACCAACGTGTATACCGCAGTACATTTTCAAATAATTATTTATTGACGTGTAAGGAGTCCGACTCCTTAGCTGGATGGTCAGCATTGAGGCCCTCGCTGCAGAGGGTCCCGGATTCGATTCTCGGCCAAGTCGGGAATGTAATTCTTCTTGCTCGGGAACTGGGTATTTGTGTTTGTCCCAACACTTTCCTCTTCATATTCAGACAACACACCACAATACCAACCACCATAGAAACACGCAATATTGATTACATCCCTCCGCATAAGGTTAGCGTCAGGAAGGACATCCGGTCATAAAACAGGGCCAGCCGGGCTGAGTGACTCAAACGGTTGAGGCGCTGGCCTACTGACACCAACTTGGCAGGTTCGATCCTGGCTCAGTCCGGTGGTATTTGAAGGTGCTCAAATACGTCAGCCTTGTGTCGGTAGATTTACTGTCACGTAAAAGAACCCCTGCGGGGCTAAATTCTGGCACCTCGGCGTCTCCGAAAACCGTAAATGTAGTTGGTGGGACGTAAAGCCAGTAACATTATTACTTATTATAAAACAGGGCCAAATCCACATTTGCGGAACAGTTCGCACCCGCGAACCCACAAGTTTGGGAAAAGTGGTCGAAGCGGAAGAAGAAGAAGAAGTAAGTTTAGATAGTGTAAGGAATGCCAATATATTTAACATATACGACTCATACGGTTTAATCGTTCTTGAAAAAAAAAAAATAGAAGAGAGTGTGACCATACTGTACACGAAAAATAGGCAAAATGCTATGCATACTGTAGTATACTTGGTTATATGTACATTTGTGCTGATAGTAGTTTCCATTATTTTCGTTAAAGATCGCGTTTAATCAGCTATGTTTCCTACGCTGCATTAATGAATGAAAGAATCTGTTGTCCCAACGCGGAGTGTCAAGTGAAAAAATTTCTGCAGCTCCAGTCGAAAGAGGATATTCTGATGACATCTTTTGAGTGAAATGTAAACTACGTGCACAGGAATAGGAATTCTTCTTATGCCTATCTGGATTGCCGGGGTGGAACGGAAGTATTGCCAATATCTCGAACATACGTCCCGTACGGTGCATTCAATCTTGAAAGACATCATTTTATGGAGAATGGAAGTTAGGCAAAGTAATATTAGATGTCATCAATCAACACTGTATATTTGTGACACGTTTCTTCGTTACTGTGTATAAAACTTTATCATCGGATTAATTGCGAATTTTGGCAGCAATGTACATTTGTTTTATTCCAAGAGTAGCGTACCAAACTGTACATTGTGTTGCCATCTGTTGGGTAAAAGGTGAACTATCTCGCACCATCTCGCTCCTTCAAATAAAGACGGGAGTCATGATTAATCTAGAAGATGTAAAATCACGCTATTTTGGGCGCTTATGAATAAAAAAACTCATGGCTTAGTGTATACTATAGTAACTTACATCCCATTACATTCTTAAACAATTATTTATTAACGTGTAAGTATTGCCAATATCATGAACATACGTCTCGTCACGGTGCATTCAGTCTTGAAAAGCATCATTTTAAGAAGAAAGGAACATGGGCAAAGTAATATTAGATGTTATCCATTAATACTGCATATTTGTTAAACATTTCTTCGTTACTGTATATAAAGCTTTATCGTTAGATTATTTGCCAATGTTGCCAGGAGTGCATTTGTTTATTTGTTTTATTTCAAGAGAAGCTTTCTGAACTAGACGTTGTGCTGCCATCTGTTGTGGAAAATATGAACTATTTGCGCTATATCGTTCGTTCCCGGAAGTCATACAGAGCGACCGGAAGTCATGAAGAGCGACCGGAAGTCATAAAGAGCCGTCTGCCCTAAACCGGATGAACGAATGAACGAACGAACCTGGAGCGGAGAGCGGCCTCCGACTTCCTGGCTCGCTCCTACCTTCCCGCTCCCAAGAGTCGACTCTTTTGAACGACTCTCAGTTAGGAGCGGGAGCGAATGAGCTAGCTCCCTCAAAAGAGCTAGTTCGACCCATCACTATAGCATCCTGCATCATGGGAACTATCGATTAAAATCGATATAAGTTCGAACAAGGTTAATCGATTGGGTAAAGTCGAATTCGATGCAATTCAGCAATATTATCTCCACAATGCTTGACGTTTTATGACTAATTAATTCGTTAGAAGTGCCCACTGATTGAGGTTAGACTTGAAATACTTTAAATACTTCACTTCGAGACAAACTGCCTTTAATCAAATACAGTAGAGACAATACACGACACTGAGCGAGATATCGAGGGACAGCTATTGGAGCTCACTCTAGCGGATAGACCTGAACGGTACTGATTCTGTCATAAGAGCACGTGTATTTTTGTGTGAAGTTTTTGGTGTTATTTATGCGTTTTCAGTGAGTTGATATAATTAAATAGTAGCGTGTGTCATTCCTTGATATCTCCTCTCAGCATGAGGGGAAAGGTATGTGCTGTGTTTGGCTGCAGTAATTACGTAGTAGAGAAAAATACGCGCTCTGTCTTCAGGTTCCCTCGTGACAAGAACATGTATAATAAGTAATATTGTGTTTGCATATATATTCTTCCAGTGACAGAGATTTTTATAGTACTTCATAATCTTCTGACCTGCTCGACCCATCTTTTAACGGGCTTAAAATATAATACGCATATTTTATTCTATAGTGCAGCAGTTAACCTTCAATACTGATGTGTTGTTGTAGGTGTGATCTGTGGGTTTTGAAATGTCACAGAAGCGATTTGGATAAAGTGTACAAGAAAGAAGGGACGTTACGCTTGTATAAGAATTATAAGATCTGTTCAGATCATTTCCAGGCCAGCGACTTTAAAAATCCTCGACTACACAGCCAAGGGTATGTTACATTTTTACTCTAATTGTACGTAAATATTCCTCAAAGCATCACTATCGACAACATTTTCAAACTTTTCTTTCTTTTATCCCTCTTCTCAGATTAAAGCCGGGATTTTATAGATTTTATTTCTGTTAGTAGGCTTCATGTTAAGAGGAAAATTGTCCAACTATTAAATGTTAATTCATTGCATCATATGTGTAAGGAATGTGCCGATATTTTTATTGACAAATGTCTTAATGTGATGATACATTGTTTTTAAATGAGGAAAAAAGACAAATCCAACCGTAAGATTTCAGGCAGGTATGCTAAAGCTAAAAAAGTAATGCATAAACAAACCATTTCACAGCAGTCCATTTCACACCTTGTTTATATGTCTAATTTCAGTCTTTGAATAATAACCTTTTAAATAATTCTTCATTCATTTATTCAGAATTGCTTTAGCAACTTCGAAGTTAATATCACAATAGCACTTTCTTTCTAGACGTAATTTATTTATCCATTTCCGTATATACATTTCCATTGATATTTGAATTTAGCGCGATTTGTTCAGGTCAAGTCACTAGGAGCGCCACAGTCGAATTGTCTCCCATTTTAGCAAGGCGAAATCCGTAAGTGTCGTGTATTGTCTCTACTGTATTTGCTTTAATTATTAACATCGCTCATTTCATGCTTACTTGCGTGCCATCTACAGAACGTGTATATAACTATGTACACGTTATGAATGACCTCCAGCGCCATCTAGAAAAAGAGACTGAAACTACCTGAAGCTAGCTACAGATTGGAACCAAAAGCCCTATTAGAGTTTCACATTCCGGAACGACGTCACATCCCAGTGGCGATTGGCGAGTGCTGCTCTGTATCAGATTAGTGGGGTGAGAACCCCCTCCATGCCATTCTGCTACTCACATCGCATCTCTCCTCTCCACCTGCTTCACAAGCTGCGACTGGCGACAAGTATATCTGAGTGAACAGAAATGTCCGCGCACCGAGTGCAGCTGTCTCTCTCCCGACACCACACCAGCCGGTTCGAATCCCGTTGGTCGAAACAAATTTCACCATCAGAATGTTTTCAGGGTAGGGAACATAGTAGTATACAATTTTAGCATTTCTAGATTGCGTGCCAACAGCCTGTATATATAGATAGGACTTATGGCGACGAAGGGACAGGAAGGAGCTAGCAGCGCGAAGAAAGCGGCCGTGGCGTGAATTAAGGTACGGCCCCAGGATTTGCCTGTGTAAAATGGGAAACCACGGAAAACCATCTTCAGGGCTGCGGACAAAGGGATTCGAACCCAGCATCTCTCAAATACTTGATACTGGCCGCACTTAAATGATTGCAGCTATCGAGATCGGTGGGATTATTTCCAACCTCTCCGTGTTGGGCATTCGCTGTTGATGGTGATTCCTCCGTCGATGGCGACGTAAAGCGTTAAGTACACCCCGGCAGCGGGCTTCACCCTCCCCCTTCATTTATCACGCAATTCATTTGATCTCGATTAATTTGTCGTCACACTTCACAGCCGACCCCCTAAAGACTGTCGTAAGGAGGACTCTTCAGTTGCACGGCTAGATGCCTGGAACGAGAAAGACTGGACGGGTTTGCCAAAACAATAAACGATGCATTACTCACCTTATCTTCCAGCACAGAAAATCACTGTATACCGCTATCAATTACAGTGAAGAAGGATGCAAGAATATTGAGAAACTGTATATAAAGTTCAATGCATAGTCATAAGAATTATTATATTAAACAATCTTCTTTCTGACCATCTTCAGTTAAAATTGGAATTATTTGATCACTTAGAAAAGTGCTGCGTTATGTATAAAAATGCACATTAAAATACACATTAAAAATATCCCGCTTTTAGATGCGATATGTGTAGTTCGGAACGTGTCCACGATTTCAACTAGTCTAGTGCATTCATAGCTTTGTGGCGATATAACGGGAAATTGTCAGAACAGAATTTCTTGAAATTCGTTCACATCAGTTGAATGAATCCCTCGTGAAAGAAAAATGTAAGATATCAAACAGAGCACGCTTCGTCGGATTACCATCTGTTTGGACCACTTAAAAATGCTCTCGTCGATTCAGCTCCGATCAACAGGTGAGGGAAGCGGTGTATACGTGGCTTGCTGCGCGAGCGTATCAGAAAGCTTGTGAAACGGTGGACCATAAACAGTGTGTGCTCTTTTTGTAATAAAGTATAAAAATTGATTGCAGATACTTATTGATTTGCCCTCGTATATCTATGAAAGAGGAAAACAAGAAAAAACTAACGTAAGAGAAGTAACACGTGTGTACAAATAGTACGAGTTTTGTCTGTACATTGCTCAGAATTTGTATCGGTCGTGTCCACAGTGACAAGAAAATGCACTTTTTACTGTATGTACACGCATCACGAGAAAACGGCTGGATATAATTTAATGAAAATCGGTATGTAAATTCGGGGGATGAGCCACTACAATCTAGGCTATAAATCATTATATTCACGCTGAGTGAAATGGTAGTTTATGGGAATGCCTAAAATGTAATTTTGAAATATTTTTATTGTTAGTGGTCCTTTTCATAAATCCTACATAACTAAGGTTATATAGAATTAAATTTCCGATCATTTATGTCTTATACATTTTTACCGTACCGGCTATGATAACACAGATATTCATGAATTTGTATTTTTGTTGCTAAGTCCATATCAACGCCGAGCCATGAGCAAATGGGTTAACAGAATTTAATGAAAATCAGTATTATAGCGCCGGGGAATAAGAAAATACTGTCTAAGCTATAAATAATTTTATTCACCCTGGATGAAATTGTAGTTTAGGGGAAGGCGCGTAAAATTTAATTCTTAAATACAGGTAAACCGCGTTTTACGCGGTTTCGTAACCCGCGATTTCGCATATACGCGATTTTGGTTTCAGTTCTAGTGCTGTCATCTGTTAACAGTATGTGGAAGCTGTAATGCCTTAAAGGCTGGTACAGACATGCGTACTCGGGACAAACGCATCTTCTGTCGTACTTGTCGAGACGTGAATCGTCTGTTGCGGTCAGTAGAGCTGTGAAGTTGCACTTGACAGGTTTCGTATTTAAAATGCTGGGTAAAAGGAAAGAAAGTGTGCTTGTCGAAGGAAAGAAGTGTGTACGAAACACGCATTCGTTAGAAACAAGGAAGGTTTGGATCGCTATGAGAAATGTGAGAGTATTGTTGACATTCAGCGTGCAGTGGCGGAGCGTCCACTGTTACCACTCGTAAAATATAACTATATAATATTCTTTAATATTAATGTTTCTGTTTCTTCGCCTGGACGTGTGGCGAGAACTCTATTGCAGCAGTCTGAGCTGAGCGAGAGGCTGTTACCACTCCATGCAGTGGTTACGCTTTGATCTCTTCTAACACCTAGGCGAGTATTACTGCGCCTGCGCCAAGCATGGCACCTTTCCCCTCGACACTGAGATGTATCCTACTACGTTCTTGTTACCACGCTTATAACTTCGGTGCTGAGCTGTTCCGTCCGTTCGTTACGCCGCACTCAACAGTTCATTGTTATATTATTGTGCTGTTGTTTTCTATTATTATACGATGCGACTTCTCTTGTTAAAGTGTGAATTTATATTTAACTAGTTGATGTACCCGTGCTTCGCTACGGGATTCTCAGAAAGACTGACTTTGTGGTTTTCCTAACCTGAAATCAACATAGGTCATTACAAAAATGTAAGTATGAATGTAGCGATTAAAAGCAATGCTATCATATAAAATACTCGATCAAATGGAAAGCCGCACGTTTTATCACTTTTAACGAACAGTGCTGCGGTTAGATTGCGGTGCCAATCTAATAGTCCAAAGTTCCAGAGCTGGGATGACCAGGCCGCAGATTGCCATGAACACTCATCTGCCATTATTCCGCTAAATATGCACATTGTTCATTCCAATCAGTGCCTCAGAGTAGGGATTGAATAGCCCGAATGCTATGATGATCCAGTGTGTTACGTACCAGTAGTATCAGAAAATTTATAAACCAGGGGAATGGCATGCTAAAGAAGAAAGTTATCTGACTCCCCAGCTACTTCCCTTCAATATTCAGACAGGCTGTTACACACTGTACGACTGGGCGAGTTGACCGTGTGGTTAGCGGTGCGCAGCTGTGAGCTTGCATCCGAGGGATAATGGATTCGAACCCCATTGTTGGCAGCGCTGAAGATGGTATTCCGTGGTTTCCCACTTTCACACCAGTCAAATGCTGGGCCTGTACCTTAATTAAGGCCTAAGGCACTCCTAGCCCTTTCCTATCCCATCGTCTCCATAAAACCTATCTATGTCGGTGCAACGTAAATCAAATAAAAAATACTCTGTACACAGCAGTAATCCTATCTACCGGAGATGAGGGGCAACAGAAGACACAAAGCACATCACGACAAACAATGGTCAATGTAATGTTATTGTTGATCAATGTTATGAGCTTTCTATATTGTAGGCCTTCACATTTAGTTTTCTTTCGACTCTGTGATTTGTAAAATATTTGATACCATAAACTGTAGTTTCTTATTCACCGACTTTACATACAGATTTTCATTAAATACTGTTTACCCATTTTCTCGTTACTCGGCGCTGATATGTACTTAGTAACAAAAATCCAAATTCATGAATATCTTTGTGATCATAGCCAGTACGGTAACAATGTATAAGACATGAATAATAGGAAATTTAATACTATATATCCTTAGTTATGTAGCATTCATCGATTACACCTCTAATAAGAAATATTTGAGAATTACATTTTAGGCCTTCCCCTAAACTACCATTTCACCCAGCGTGAATAAAATAATTTACAGCCTAGACTATAGTGACTTATTTCCTGACTTTGCATACCGATTTTCATCAAGATAGGACTACTAATAACAACAATATTTGAGAATTGAATTTTACGCCTTCCCCTAAACTACCATTTTTCTCGGCGTGAATACAATTATTGGTAGCCTAGATTGTAGCAACTTATTCCCCAACTTTGCATACCCATTTTCTTTAAAATACGACCACTAATAACATAAATAGTTGAGAATTCAATTTTAGGCCTTCCCCTAAACTACCATTTCACTCAGCGTGAGTAAAATGATTTATAGCCTAGATTGTAGAGGCTCATCCCCGGACTTCACATACTGATTTTCATTAGACCACTAATAACATAAATAGTTGAGAATTCAATTTTAGGCCTTCCCCTAAACAACCATTTCACTCAGCGTGAGTAAAGTGATTTATAGCCTAGATTGTAGAGGCTCATCCCCCGACTTCACATACTGATTTTCATTAAATTCTCTTCAACCGTTTTCTCGTGATGCGTGTACAGACAGACAGACAGACAGACAGACAGACAGACAGAAATTACGGAAAAGTAAAAAGTGCATTTTCATGTTACTATGGACATGACCGATACAGAAATACCATTATTTTCAAATTCTGAGCAATGTACAGACAAAACTCTTATTTTATATATATAGATTTATGTTAGGGAAGGATAGCCTATAGGACTGCACAACGTATTAAACATTAAAATGAGTGCTGTCACTTCCACTTCGAAAATAAGTGAGTTGACGGGCCCAGAATGTTCATGTATAATATAAAGCTTAATGCACACGCTATTTTCGTTAAGAAATTTTGAAGAAAAGAAAAACATAATTGAAAAAGGTAGACCTACGCCTTTTCTTAAAAAGTGATTCATGGAATCGGAAAGAACAGTACGATATTTTCATGAGTGGTGGTGATTGGTGGTGATTCTTGTTTTAAGAGGAAGTACAACTAGGCAACCATCCTCTATGTAACACTAATCAGAGGGAAAAAGGGAAGGGATCCGACACTTCGAGAAATGAAGGTGTCGGCCAAAGAAAGACAAGGGCCACGAAGGGCGTGAAAATGAAGGACTCCCTAGCCCTCGCAAACCTAATAGCGTCGGGGTCGGAAAAGAACAAGAGTTGACCAAGATGGGTCGGATAGGATAGATGAAAGTGAGGAGCCTGGCACAAGTAAGTGGAAGCAATGCCAGGACTCAGCTAAGGGCCCCGTGGTCGCCAACCCACGCTCCAAAGTTCAGAGCCCCTGAAGCCCCTTTTAGTCGCCTCTTACGACAGGCAGGGGATACCGTGGGTGTTATTCTACCGCCCCCACCCACAGGCGGAGATATTTTCATGACTCGTTGTACATAAATCTGGACTGGTTATGTGGTTGTGCAAAAATGTAATTCAGTTCGGAAGGTCCAGAATAGAGTTCTGTTTCAGTTCAGCTTACAGAAAGAAAATTGACGAGCATAATAAGCTACTGTAGTAAAAAATAACAGATATATTGTCAGCACTTTAAAAGATGTTTATGAGTGCATGAGTAGCCTGCCATACGTTTTTTATGATGTGAACTATTTTCGATTAGTGCATAATCGAGACTGCTAGTCTCTCTGATTTTGATGCTCACTAGTGTTCAATGTATTATGTGCCATTTTATAGCTGCCTCTGTGGATCAGCGGTAGAGTGTCGGCCTCCGGATCCCAAGATAGCGGGTTCAAACCCGGCAGAGGTAGTCGGATTTTTGAAGGGCGGAAAAAAGTCCATTCGACACTCCATGTCGTACGATGTCGCCATGTAAAAGATCTCTGGTGACACATTTGGTGTTTACCCGACAAAATTCATTAAATCTCAGCCATAGACGCCCAAGAGAGTTTCGGTTTACTCTGCCTGCCATCTAGTGGGAGCCTAGAGTAAAACGGAACGTCGAAATTGACGAGCAGACAGCCAGATGGCGTCAAATTGAAATGTCTGCACACGGTAGCTGAGGCCATACTATTATTATTATTGTGCCATTTTATCATTTTCAAATGATGTTATCTTATACAAAATTAATATCAGTGATCAAGTCTGACATCTGTACTGCTCATAAAAATGCTGCGGAGCGACTGTACGCTCAGAAGGAGTGTGCTAACACTTTTCAAAACGTCACGCGTCGCCAAATACTGCTCAATCTTCTACTAACTTAAGTGTGACTATAGTGACCAAATATCGCTCGGAAGCTATGGAAAAAGCGCATCTACCTCTCTCTGGAGCTGCGAGTCAAGCTAAAGCCAAGAGCTTACATCCAGAGTTGTTTATTATTGTGTGTTTCCGTGTTAAATATTTCAGTGTATAAATTTTGCATTAACATGCGTTTCAGAAACATGATAATGGTTATTTTTTGTAAAAATACTAAGAATCTCTGCTATTGTAAACTTAATACGTGAGTAAATGGAAACTTAATCCGATATCTATCTATATATAATAAGTTTTGTCTGTACATTGCTCAGAATTTGAAAATAATGGTATTTCTGCATCGGTCATGTCCATAGTAACAAGGGAATGCACTTTTTACTTTTCCGTAATTGTCTGTCTGTCTGTCTGTACACACATCACGAGAAAACAGCCGAAGAGCATTTAATGAAAATGGGCATGTTAAGTCCGGGAATAAGTCGCTACAATCTACACCATAAATAATATTTTTCACGCTAAGAGAAATGGTAATTTAGGGAAAGACCTATAATTTAATTCTCAAATATTTATGTTATAAGTGGTTCTATCTTAAATAAAATTGGTATACAAAGTCGGGAAATAAGTCGCTACAATCTACACCATAAATAATTTTACTCACGCGGAGCAGAATGGTAGTTGAGGGGGAGGCCTAAAATGTAATTCTCAAATATTTGTGTTATTAGTGGTCCTATCGACAAATCCTACATTACTAAAGTTATATAGTATTAAATTTCCGATCATTTATGTCATACATTTTTACCGCACCGGCTATGATAACAGAGATATTCATGTATTTGGATTTTTGTTGCTAGCCTAAGTCCTATCAGCGCCAAATCACGAGAAAATGGGTAGACAGAATTTAATGGAAATCCGTATATAAAGTTGGCGAATAAGGAACTACAGTGTACGCTATAAATAATTTCGTAAGACGCCTAATATCACAGAATCGAAAGAAAATTAAACGTGAAGGCCTACAATACAGAAAGCTCAAAGCATTCAACAACAATAACATTACTAGAGACGAGAATTATAGGCACTGAAAGAGTTAAAATAGGCAGGCATATAGGCTCTTAAATTAGCCAAAATAGGCATTTAAATAGGCACTAACGTGTAAAATAGGCACGCTCAGTTACTATAAAAGGAACTTACAAGCAATGTTTCACGGAAACAATCTGGTTCTCCTCTCATGCATAATGTGTGGTTCTTTTTTTAACCGAGAGAAACATCACACGAGGTGATTGGTCAAAACTTCAATGAAGTCACTTCATCTGGTTTTATTTCGCTGACAGCGGCTGCCTTCCCAGAGATTCGGACAAAACCTGCCCTGACTTCTTCCACAATCCTAAATGACTCCACCAGGGGCATGCCACTCTTCTCCAACGTGGTGATTGCTCCCGGCAGCATGCTGAAATGTGAAGATGCTCCGGTTTATGCAGGGGCATATTAGCTCCCAACATGGCAGTGCATAGGTCTGGTCGCTGCCCAAAGTGGACTGTTAGAAAGGCTGCGTTGATACAGATTTCTCTACTCGTATCAGATGCATCGCAGTATTTCTGAGTTGATCTTTGTGGTATTTTTCTCACATTTGATCTGAAGCGTACGGTAATAAAATTGACATATATATTACATTGTCCCTATATCTTGAATTTCTACAGTTGGGATAATTGACAATAATGCTTAGTATATATAATTATCATGCATTTGTTTCATAAAAAAGAAGACTATTAGAGATGATGTTTCTAGAAGTACAAAACTTTAAAGTAGGAACAAGGGAATTAGTAATTTGCACGGAAATATGTCCTCAAGCATTTTCAGTTATAATTTGGCAGTATCGTGTCGAGTTCACCGGGTGAAAAATATAATTAAACGATACCGGAGTAGAGTAGAGGAGAGATCCGTTCTTTATGCTTGCCAAGGACCCACCAAACTGGCCCTAGCAGTATTCTTACTGATATAGAAGAATGAAAACGGAGGCACTATAAATCTCAGATTTGTGAACATTTTATTTGTTTCTATTCGCCGGCTTTGGTCAGCCGGGTCAGGTGTCATGAAGACTATTTTCTGTTGCCTGCACTAGATCCTGCATAATGTGTGCCCACAAGACCGCCACCCTCATTGAAAATTAAAAGCCGCGTAATACGAAACTGTCGTGACATACGCCCATAACCTTATTTTACCGGGCGAGTTGACCGTGCGGTTAGGGGCTTGCATCCGGGAGATAGTGCGTTCGAATACCACCGTCGGCAGCCCTGAAGATGGTTTTCCGTGGTTTCCCATTTTCATACCAGGCAAATGCTGGGGCTGTACGTTAATTAAGGCCACGGCTGCTTCCTTCCCACTCCTAGCCCTTTCCTATATCATCGTCCCCATAAGCCCTGCTTGTGTCGGTGCGACGTAAAACCTCTAGCAAAAAAAACAACAACTTATTTTTGTCGCAATTTAGCAAGACTAGAGGGGATGTTAAAGGCTTGTTATCCTAGGAGCTTACACCCCTCAGACTCTCTTTGTTTCCCCCTCCCCCCTCCCCCCAAGCATAACGGTTACTAACCGGACCTCACCAATCCAGACCAACGGTCTTTTCGCTGGCTTGGTCTCGTAAAGATAGTCTTGGCAACCTTGTAAAACACGCTGTGGCATCGTCCTAGCCAGGCTACATTGGATCTACAAGCTGTGTTTCGCGAAGGCTTGACGGAAGTGTAATAACATTCACGATTTTTAAAGGGAGTTTTAAAAATTGCATTTCAGTTGTAAATCTCTATTTTCACAGGAAATGAATCACTGTGGAGAATTATCTAATTGACCGTACCTGTTCGCTATACAGCTAAGGAGTTTGAGCCTCCATGGACGTTAACATACTCTTGCTATCTACTTAATATGGACTCCATGAAAGTAATAGTATAGTAGTCATGGTGATGTTTGATGTAAATCAGTAACGTATGACATTTCAGTGTTCTTATGAAGTAAACCATTACATAATGGTGCCGAAAATATTGTTTACCTTAGCAACCGTAAAGAGGTGTTGTTTTGAATTTCGGAAAATAGTTAGAAAGTTTATGAGTATTTATTAGTATCCGCGTGGTACATTGAGGATTTCTGAGATCTGCATAACGTTTTTGCGATTGCGTTAGTGATTTTTTACGAGTTCGTGCGGATCATTTAAGCTGTTCGCTTAAGTTCACTAGTGCACTGAGTGTGTCACGTGTGCTTCCTATACATTTGATATACTGTGTTTATCACTTAATCAATATTAATTGTTAGTTATTTGTGGGTACGATGGCCGCCTCCAGCGGAGGAGGCGGACATAATTTGAGTGATCAAATACCAATGAATCAGGAAGTAGAAGATTTAATGGAAAATGAATCACTTCAAAGCTCTAAACCATCACCTGCTCAAAAGAATAATCAAGTAAATAACGGTGCTAGTGTTCAAATAGAAAAGGATTTTTACCCTCCCAATCATTATGGCCCATTTAACGTATTCGTAGAATCCAATAATAAACAGCATCTTAGACAATTACACCCTATAGCACTTGGGCGAAATTTTCACGAAAATGCTTTAAATGTGAAATCCATTACCCGAAAAGGGAGGAATCGTTTACAAGTGTCATTTACTACTGCCTTACAAGCTAACGATTTTTTGTGCCATTCCATTCTAGACACATTAAAATTAAAAGCATACATTCCGTCCTCAAATATACTAAGAGTTGGCCTGATCCGAGACGTTGATAAAAACCTCACGGATGATGAAATACTCAAATACATACAATCTACCGTCCCCATTAAGTCAGTACAAAGACTCAACAGACGGGTAGTCAATAATGAGAATATTGAGTATCTACCTACAGGGTCTGTTAAAATTATTTTCCGAACCTAGGCTTTGCCTCAATACGTTTCTCTTTTTAGCGTATACTTACAAGTTGAACAGTTCATTTTCTCACCCATATTATGTCGAAAATGTCAACGATATGGTCACACAGAAAAACAATGCAAAGCTCAATTTGTCAGATGCAGAAAATGTTCTCTTGCACATGCCACCAATCAGTGTACCGAAGAGTTTCAAAAATGTGCATACTGTAAGGGTAGTCATTCAACCGGATCTAACGGATGTCCAGAGCATAAATACCAACAAGAAATAAAAAAGTTATGAGTACGGATTACCTTTCGTTTGAAGAGGCTAAAGCGAAAGTTACGCTACCCATTTACTATCCACAACAGCTTCCAAATCACTTCCCCCCCCCCTTCCACGAAATGACCCCTCTACTACCCTTCCTCCAGAAAATCCTAAAAAAAGAAAATTCACCCAAGTGGTAATACAAACTCCAAGACCCACTCCAACCCCCGGGTTTGATAAGGAGCAATATATGGCAATTTTACGTAATGAACGAACCCCCTCACATTGGCCAGTCTATCTATCCCACCAGGTAACCCCTACTGATCCTTCCACTTCTTCTTCTTCTACCTCACCCCCTTCTAAGAGTATCAGCAATTCACAATCACAACAGGCAACTATTCTACATCAGAAAAAAGTCAACTTCAACAATAAATTCTAAAAATCATAGGACTCCTATTACAAAGTGCCGGAGAAGAAGGGCAACTCTCACATACTATATATCTTTTAAGGGATCAAATAACTAATATGATGGCATTATATGATTCGCATTTTGCAGTGGAATGCAAGAAGCATAGTTCCTAAAAAACATGAGTTACAATTATTAATCCGCGAAACCTCTTCTAATATCATTATCATTCAGGAAACATGGTTTTCTAGCTCTTCCACATTTCGTTTACCGGGTTTCAATCTTGAACGACAAGATGGACCAGGTAGTGCTGGCGTAGCGGTTTTTATTCAACAAAATCTTACCTATCATATTTTACCTATCACTAACCTAATTCCTTATACTTTCGCCATAGTTGTTACGCACAATAATATCCATTTCATTCATGTCTACTGCCCTCCTGATGTTTACATTACTGCAAATCAATGGGCACAAATTCGTTTGTCAATTTCATACTTTAGATCACGTCATTATCTTCGGAGACTTCAACTGTCACCATACGTTATGGGGAAGTCAGCATGATACACCAAAGGGAATTCATCTCCTATCTGAGTTTCAGCAATATGATTTCACATTATTAAATGATGGATCTCCCACGAGAATATCCCCTCCTGACACACCTCCTAGTGCTGTAGATCTAACTCTTTGTAGATCCCACATGGGTCCCATAATCACATGGCAAACACTATCAGACACATATTCTAGTGATCATTATCCTATATTTATCACGCATGGTATTGGAAAACCATGCTTACCGCAAGGAGCAACTCAAATCCGTAGCAATATCCGCTCATTTCATACTTTCGATAAGCAAACTTACTGCACATTTATACACAATCAACTTAGTAACCTTCAGCAAACTCCTATCTCGTATAATACACTTCATTTTATTATTAATACCTACATTGATACATTTCATCCTTACAAACCTTGTGTGTCCACGTATTTACGACCCCATCAGTATATACACTGGTGGGATAGTGAGTGCCACCAATTAGTATTAAAACGAAAACGTTTATTTCATACGTACCGAAATGATATCACGTTACAACATTATTTATGTTTAAAGCGTCATAATGCAAGAATGAAACAAGTATTTCATGAAAAGAGACGGACAGCCTGGAAAACCTTCATATCATTTTTGACTTCACAAATGTCCACTGCCTGTTTGTGGAATGCAATTAGAACTCTTACGCGTGCTGCCCAACAACGCCCATATTCACTCATTCCGCGAGAGATTCTTACCCCGTTTCTCATTTCTCTTAGTCCAGATTATACCGTTCCCTTCCCTTTTCCTCAAAATGTTTCCCAATCTACTCTATACTCAACTTTATTACAACCTATTCAACTTCATGAATTAACTCAAACACTTATATCTTCGACAAGTTCTGCTCCCGGTCCAGATTCAATAACCTATGCTATGCTTCAATTGTTGCCATCTTCAACCCATAAGATAATACTCGAATATTTTAATAATATCTTAGCTGCTGGAAATATCCCTACAGAATGGAACATCTTTCATCTTATACCAATACTTAAACCTGGAAAAACGCCAACCAACCCGGCGCATTATAGAAGAATCGTATTGGGTTCATGTGTAAGAAAAACATTCCTAAAAATACTATTAAATCGTTTGGTCTGGATTATGGAATATTATCACCTCATACCCAAATCACAATATGCTTTCCTTAAAGGAAGGTGTACACAAGACCCCCTTAATATTTTCATCGTTGATCTCTTCTTAGCTAGATATCGCAAACATAGTACAATTGCTCTATTTTTAGATATCAAAGGTGCATATGATTCAGTCCTCTTACATTTACAATGGGAAAAACTTGGATCAGATGGATTTCCGTATAAGTTCATATTTATATCAATTACTTACATACCGCACTCTTATCGTTAAAACACCACATACTCCACTTGAGGGTAGACAGACTTCGACCGGTTTACCACAGGGGGACGTTTTAAGCGGTGTTCTATTTGCTTTTTATATGCGTGAATTAGAACAGATAATTTCACCATACGCTAGAGTTTTGTCTTACGCTGATGATATATATCTCCCATGAGAGCATCCCTGAATGCAGGAGGATCTTAGCTAGTGTAATGCGTGACGTAATTAAGTGGTTGGATACCCATGGTCTAACTCTATCAATTCGTAAATGCACAGCAATGCTTTTTACGCACAAGAGATCGTATGACCACTCTCCCTTAATACTTGATGAATTTCTAGTTCCGTTCTCACTTCAACACACATACCTCGGTATCATATTTGATCATAAGCTCTCGTGGAAACATCATATTAATGCAATTCGGCAAAAAACGGACGGGTATATCCAAATCCTTAAAACAGTGACACGTAGAAGTTGGGGAGCAGATCCATTAGTAGCTTTATCGCTTTATCGTGCTACAATTCGCTCTGTATTAGATTATTGTGCATTTTTTATAGATATGGCCGCACCTTCCATAGTTTCACATCTCAATACCATACAATACAAAGCGCTTCGAATATGTATAGGTGCATTAAAAACTACTCCTACAAATGCCTTACTTGTAGAAACAGGTAAATATCCTTTGTGGATTCGTAGAAAGTCTTTAGCAGGTAAATACCTTCTAAAGAAATTTGCTTTGGCTCGGTCACCATTAATTCCAAAATTACAGCTTCTACATGAATATTATACGAAACATCCCCCAAGAGGAGAACGAACCCCTGCTATCTATCAGGCATACAAACTGTTGTGCACGCACAGCGATAAATTTCTACGTTTGCCAAAACTTCCTATGTATTCTATCCCTTACAATAGCCTACTTTTCCAACCTAAGTTCATAATATCCTCTACAACTCACCTTTCTCCTTTAGAACACAATGTTCTTCATAGTCCTTCCGAATCCAAAAAAATTTAAATTTCCTTATCTGAGAACGAAATCAGTATATATACTGACGGTTCTAAGTCCAGGAGCAGCATTCTTTATTCCCAATTTCAATATAATTGAAACTTTCCATTTACCAAATAATTTTTCTATTTTTTCTGCAGAGTTATTTGCAATTAGACAAGCACTTATTCACGTTCAGCAACAGCATTATAAACGAACAACTATATATACGGATGCTCAAAGTATACTTCACGCATTAACCTCTCCCAAACTCTCTTATAATTGGTATTTATACAATGTGAAATATTTATTGTATCAACTCGAACAATCAGGCGTGTACATAACAGTAGTGTGGATCCCAGGGCATTCCGGTATTTTTGGAAATGAGCGAGCTGATTCTGCAGGTAAGGCAGCTAGTACTCAAAATAAAGCACCAATTCTTGTAGCCCTTCCTCCCCTCGACTTCCTTCCTGTACTTTACGATGTAGCATACAGTTCGTGGCAAGAGAATGGGCAATATTCCACTCATACAAAAGGCAATTTTTTTTATCAAATTCAGCCGCATATTCCTCATAAACCTTGGGTTTTTTTATGGATCATACACTCGTAGTCATATCACAAATATCATACGTCTTCGTTTGAACCACGCACTTACACCACAATACAAGTACCATTTCCACCTTTCTAACCTCTCTACCTGCGTGTGTGGCCACCCACATGGTGACAGTAATCACATTTTATTTCAGTGTCCACAATTTGATTCTCCCCGTCGTCAATTTATGCAACGCCTTCTAAATTTATCCATTCCCCTTCCTACAAGTGTTTCCTGTTTATTGTCAACCCTCACTCCCACTTTAATTGATACATTAAATAAATTTATTGATGAATCCAAATTGCATTTATAAAAGGTGAGCTATTCCCTCCTTCATATAGTCAAAATATGCTTCTTGTTTCCACTGTAAAATTTATTCCAACCTCTACAGATAAATACAAGCGAATCATAACAAAGCGTGTGATTTTTTTTTCAATAATTGGTCCCATAACATATTATCTATCTCACATTCAAAATAAAACGCATATAACAAAATTTCATATCCAAGACACTTGAGTTTATACCATAAATATAGTGACTGGACGAAATTCACAGAGTCCAACCCACACCATCAAGAAGAAGAAGAAGAAGAAGAAGAAGAAGAATGGTGCCGAAACCCGTTTATGGAACGATCAGCGGCTAGAAAGACGCGGACAGACAACAGTAAGCAGCATCACGCAACATCGCCGTATCAACAAGAAACCAGCTAACCCAAGTAAGATCTCTACTTACATTCAATTTCTTAAGCAACGGATATACATTTGAAGGAATATACGTAATTATGTACATTACGAACAGACTCACTTGAAGTGTTACGAAACATCAGTGTACGTTTCAAAGTGCGTCGCAAAAACAGTGAATATTACAAGCCTCTGTTGACAGGATCAGTACTATACGAAACTGTCGTAAAAACATAATACGGAAACCCGGACTGTTTACGAATGCAGTATAACTTCAGGTTGCAGTTAAATACCAATTACATTACAGATATAGGTTAAAGACAGGAATACGGTAATGTCCATGTACGTAGTGTGTGTTATTTTCGTTAACGGTATTCGTGCATAATTCAGTTCAGGGAAACATGGAGAATACGAATATTAACGCACCTACTGCTCAGTTTACAGTTTCAAATGCAAACATTTTACAAACTGAAAGACGCATCGAACAGCAACCAGATCGTCAGAAACTAGACTTATTCAAAGATTACGAACAGCGATCGAAGATGACTATGATGACATCGAAATGGAAATATTAGCGCAAAGATTACACGAAATACTACTAGATTTGAGCGAAATTCAGAAACGGATACAGGCGTTGCAGGAAGACGATGCGAACGAACGGGATGCAGAAGAGTGTGAAAACCGTCAAATAGAAGGCCGAAAACTAATTGCAATAGCAAACAAGAAGATCAAAGAAATTAGGTTTCCCCAGCAGCAATCAAACGCAAAGAATGACACAACTATTCTTCAGTCTGCAATCGTGAGACCACGCTTACCTAAGCTTGAAATTAAACCTTTCATGGGCACCTTTTCAGACTGGCCAAGATTTTATAAGCAATTTGAATCAGCAATTCATAATAATTCGGCAATTACGCCAGTTGACAAACATCTGTATCTATGGAACTTGGTAGAAGGAGAAGCCAGACGTCTCATCAGTGGGCTGAAAATGTCAGAGGAAAATTACAAGATCGCACTTCAGAAGCTGAAGGAACGCTTCGACAACATTAAATTACAACAACAGGAACATATCGATTTCTTCCGTACCTTGAGAAAAAATTCAGATCCAACTACTACCGAGTTGAGAAGCATATATAACAGTTGCCAGATGAATATTGCAGCTCTTAAAGGACTTGGGTTTGATGCCTGCATGCTTGGTTCCTTTTTATCTGCAGATATTTTACGTGCCTTTCCAGATGAAACAAAATTCGCCTGGTACACTACGCAGGGCGATGATGCTAACTTGGATGCCCTGATGAATTTCCTGGACAAATCGGTACTCAGCAAAGAAAAATCAGAGAAGTTGAACGAGTTCAGTGACAGTTTAGGAGAACAGTTCTCTACAACAATGAATCTACACACCAGTCAATACAAGAAAGAAATAAAAAAGAGTAAGCATACTGAACAGCAAAATAATCCACCTAAACTAACGTACAGCGATAAAATAAAAACAAACCCAATCACATGCGCCTTTTGCGATAGAAGAGGCCACAACACATAAATTAATAGGCCTTTGTATGCTACAATGAAATGCGATCATAGGTCTCAATCACAATAAAGGTAAAAGGAACAAACAAACTTACCTCCTTATAGCAAGCTTGACAGACTACCCTTCCATCCGTTGTGAAATTGGGATCCCCTGTGATCCACTGCTTCAGCCAGTAGGACCTCGACGATTTTTCTTTGGGCATTGCCGCAAACACACTTCTTCTTATTCTTCTACTTCACAATAAATCACAACACGTTCTGAACATAAAGCGTACGCGTACAACAGTTCGCATCGAAAGGGAGGTACAGGGCATATGGGTTGTGCAACATAGTTCGACGTTGACTGGTTCTCGCATATATCTCACGATGTTGAAGGCTTCAAGGTCAAATTGTTCCTTGTTTCTCCTGATGGAAATTTCCCTAGAACTATTTCTGGTGACTTCTGAGAATTCCCATTTTTGTTCGTGGGTTCAACAGATATTGAGAAAAGGGAAGATAATTCTGTTGAGCACACTAGCTACAATATAATGTACTGGAAGAAAATCGGCTTTTTTTAAAATATAGTCAAAAGGCATCAAATAGGCAATTATAATCCAAATAGGCACAAACCCCTGAAATGGGCATTTATAGGCACAATAAAAGCAACTAAAAATAGCTACAAAGGCCCTAAAACGGATTTATATCTCAAAAGCCTTTCTGAACACAGGAATCAAATAGGCAAATTCCCGTCTCTAAACATTACACTGACCATTGGTTGTTGTGATGTGCTTTGTGTCTTCTGTTGTGAATCATGTCCGATAGATGGGATTACTGCTGTTTACAGAGTTTTTTTTTTAACTTGCTTTAGGTTGCACCGACACAGATAGGTATTATGGCGACGATGGGATAGGAAAGGGCTAGGAGTGGAAAGGAAACGGCCCTGGCGTTAATTTACTTGGTGTGAAAACGGAAGACCACGGAAAACCATCATCAGGGCTGTAGACAGTGGGTTTCGAACCGAATACCTCACAGCTGCGCGCCCCTAACCGGACGGCCAACTCGCCTGGTCGTACCGAGTATAACAGCCTGCCTGAATATTGGTGGGAAGTAGCTGGGGAGTTAGATAACTTTCTTCTTTAGCGTACCATTCCTCTGGCTCATAAATTTTCTGATACTACTGGTACGTAAAGCACTGGTTCATCATAGCATTTGAGCTATTCAATCCCTAGCCTGAGGCACTCATTGGAATGAGCAATGTATATATTTAACGGAATAATGGCTGAGGAGTATTCACGGTTGTCTGCGATCTGGTCCTTGCAGCTCTGGAACTTTGGATTGTTAGATGGCACTGTAGTACTGTTTGTTAAAAGTGAGAAAATGCGCAGGTTTTCATTTCAGCGAGTATTTTATCTGATAACATTGCTTTTAATCCCTACATTCCTACTTACGTTTTTGTAATGGCCTAAGTTAATTGCAGTTAGGAAAACCACAAAGACAGTCTTTCTGAGAATCCCGTAGCGAAGCACGGGTACATATAAGAGTGGTATTGCAAGGTCGGAAGAAAACTCAATGTTTAGGCCTATAATATCAAATGCGCATAACATTGATCAACAATAACATTACATTGACCATTTTTTGTTGTAATGTTCTTTGTCTCTTCTGCTGCCTCTCAACTCCGATAGATGGGGTTACGATACTGCTGCGTACAGAGTATAACAGCCTGACTGAATATTGGCGGGAAATAGCTGGGGAATTCGTTAACTTAGCATGCCATTCCTCTGGTTCATATATTTTCTGATACTAGTGGTACGTAACGCACTGGTTCATCATAGTTACCGTACAGCTATTCGATCCCTACTCTGACGCGCTGTTTTGAATGAGCAGTGTGCGTACTTAAGGCAGATACTCATTCAGTAGTAGTAGTAGTAGTAGTAGTATGACCTGGTCTAGAATCATCATTTAGGCCTATTCCAAATAACAGCGCCACAATTCAGTAAATAACTCAAAATTCAACCCTGAAAAGAGCCGTTTCTTAAGAAATGCTTCTTCCTCTTCACTTTTATTAAATTCGACATTCATTTAATTTCAAATTAACAGTGAAGAGGGGGTTTATCCTCTGCCTTGAATGAAGAATTTGCCCCCAAGTCAGATAGATTTTTCAGTCGCCAGTGTAGTGAATTGAGATTTTCTGACTCATCGGGTACTCCTAGGAAACAGATTAGTAAAAGGGCATATTTTTTGCCCTGGTACTCTCCACTATTCGACACTCCTCCCCCCTCTCTCCCCGCCGAGAAAAGACGAAGGGTGTTCACGGATCACGGCTGGCTTGGTCATTCCCGCTCTGGAACTTTCGACTGTTACATAGGCAGCAAACGTAGTACTATTCGTTAAGAGTGATCAAATGTGTGGATTTTCATTTGATCGAGTATTTCATATGAAAGCATTGCTTTTATTCGCGACCGAGCTCGATAGCTGCAGTCGCTTAAGTGCGGTCAGTATCCAGTATTCGGGAGATAGTAGGTTCGAACCCCATTGTCGGCAGCCTTGAAGATGGTTTTCCGTGGTTTTCCATTTTCTCACCAGACACATGCTGGAGCTGTACCTTAATTAAGGCCATGGCCGCTTCCTTCCCACTCCTAGCCCTTTCCTGTGCCATCGTCGCCATAAAACCTATCTGTGTCGTACGACGTAAAACAACTAGCTTTTACTCGCGCCATTCCTACTGACGTCATTGTAATGACCTTTGTTAATTTCAGTTGGGAAAACCACCAAGACAGTCTTTCTGAGGATGTAAAAAGGCAGGTGGAGAGTGTCTGCCATTATAATGAAAACTCCCCTACCTGATTGCGACTGATACTACCATTACAATGAAAATTCCCTAACCCAGTCTTCATATGAGAAAATACATTTGGTTAAGAGCTATGAAGTTGAATACAATCTTGATGACAACGTAACGAAGCGCGGGTACTGTCGCCGCCAAGCTCGACCACTAATCCCAAGATACTGTAAATACGAAAACTACGTAGCTAAGATTCTCAAACAAAAAATAAAATGTGTAGCTATAGCGTAAATCAAAACCTTCCTACAATTAACTAACGTAAAATTACTCAATAACCTCAGTAAAATTCTTAACGGTAAGGTAAGTCAGTAGCAGTGGCGGCGCGTTCTATGTGTTCAGTGGTTCAGTGAACCCCCTAGAAATAGATAAGTCTAGGTAAAATGATTTATCAGAGCCTATTCCTTAAATTTGCTCTGTATATCAGCGCGCGTAGCGGTATTTTTGACATCAACACTTGGTTGCTCTCCGGAACCAGCGAAGAGGTTCAATTTCAGGACTGAACGCGCGGGGCCGTGAGACGTAAGGAGGGTGCGCATGGCGAGGGGCTGTGAAGAGCAGGGAAAACATAGCCCAGGAATCGCTGGCAACTGGACCAGCTATAGACACGAGTTACATCGAGCAGTTCCGAAATCAGCCGAAGCATTGTCAGAGCGCGCGGTTAAAATTTGCCGTATGCAGTAGACAGACCTTGCCGTATGTGGTAGGTTTTGAAGGGATTTTAATTTGGCGATTTTGCCATTCTGATGTAATTAACCGCAATGAGCCAGAATAGTTTGCTAACTACGGTTTGTATAGCATCAATAGGCGTAAGTAGCCTAAGTTTATGCAATCAAATGAAACTTTTCATTAGTAATACGTGTTTTATGAAAAGTAAACAGCAAAATACTTCAACAAATAAATAACAGTAGTCTGCCTAACACGTTCTTGAAGAAGTTATTCCTACGTAAGCAACGTCTTCAAAACGAGGGGAAATTGGATCAGCTTAAAGTAATTGCGCGTCATATCCTCTGCCTTTCATTCTTCATTGTTTTGGTAACTTCTTCGAGCTGTAGCCGTGTCTCTGCAAAGCAAAGTCATGTTTCTAATCAAGCAGTATCACTATTTTACATATATGTAAACATCAAGTAACAATAATAATCTGAACACCTTATTTTCCACAGCAGTGAACCCCCAGACGTTTTATTCACGCGCCGCCACTGGTCAGTAGCGTAGCGAGAAGATAGAACACAATGAAGGTGCTTGTGAACATGGACGATATGAGCGCAGTCTGTTCAGTTTTCACTCTGAAATCCATCCTTCGAGGCTTCTTAGAAAATAACTTCAAGACATCTGTTACTTTACAATAAACTGATGTCTCTGTGGATATTCAAAAGTGTCAACCCCTTGAATAGACTCCATTTCTTTATTTTCTTTTGTAAAACTTCCATTGGTGGGGGGATTATAATTCCCAGTAAGCTCCCCCTCCCTTGGCTAAGCCTCTGCATTATTTACTAACCATTCCGAAGGAATCCAAATAAATAGTAAAGTAAATGCTAAACAAGTTCACACCAACACAACGAAAACAACTGTTACGATATTTACAGCGCGATTGGCCGTGTCGGTGAATGTTCGCCTATGGCGACTGGACTGAAGCTCTTAATATCAATCAATCAATCAGTCAATCAATCAATCAATCAATCAATCAATCAATCAATCAATCAATCAATCAATCAATCAATCGATCGATCGATGAATTGAATGAATCAATCAACCAATCAATGAATCAATCGATCAATGAATGAATCAATCAGTTAATCAATGATGTATATTTAGGGTTGTCGTCCAGCCGGCGGATTCCTTGCTGTTTCCAAAGAACGTTGATAATGTATTCCCAGCGAGCAACAGGCTACACGGTTTGCTATCAGCTTGTATTCGGGAGGCCCACTGTCGACAGCCCTGAAGATGGTTTTCCGTGGTTTACCATTTTCGTCCCACGCAAATGCTGAGGCTGTACTACTAGCTCTTTCCTATCACATCGTCCTAGGCCTATCTGTACGACGTAAAGAAAACTGTAAAAAGATGAAATAATAATCCACCAAACACAATAATTAGAGAGCTTCTCACACAATCTGCATTTAGGGCAGTCGCCCAGGTGGCAAATTCCCCATCTGTTGTTTTCCCAGCCTTTTCTTAAAAGATTTCAAAGAAATTGGAAATTCATTGAACATTTCCGTGGTAAATTATTCCAATCCCTAACTCCCCTTCCTATAAACTAATATTTGCCCCATTTGTCCTCTTGAATTTCAGCTTTATCTTCATATTGTGATCTTTCCTACTTTTAAAGACGCCACTCAAACTTATTCGTCTACTAATGTCGTTCCACACCATCTATCCACTGACAGCTCGGAACATACCACTTAGTCGAGCAGCTCGTCTCCTTTCTCCCAAGTCTTCCCAGCCCAAACTTTGCAACATTTTTGTAACGCTACTCTTTTGTCGGAATTCACCCAGAACAAATCAAGCTGCTGTTCTTTGGTTTTTTTATTTTATTTTTACAATTTTCGAATCAAGTAATCCTGGTGAGGGTCCCATACACTGGAACCATACTCTAGTTGGGGTCTTACCAGAGACTTATATGCCCTCTACTTTACATCCTTACTACAACCCCTCTAAACACCCTCATAGCCATGTGGAGAGATCTGTACCCTTTATTTACAATCATATTTATGTGATTACCCCAGTGAAGATCTTTCCTTATATTAACACCTAGATACTTACAATGATCCCCAAAAGGAACTTTCACCCCATCAACGCAGTAATTAAAACTGAGAGGACTTTTCCTATTTGTGAAACTCACAACCTGACTTTTAACCCTGTTTATCAACATACCATTGCCTGCTGTCCATCTCACAACATTTCGAGGTCATGTTGGAGTTGCTCACAATCTTGTAACTTATTTATTACTCTGTACAGAATAACATCATCTGCGGAAAGCCTTATCTCTGATTCAACTTCTTTACACATATCACTGATATACAGGGTTATTCACCTAACATGTTACACGCAAATAACTTCTAAACCATTAAAGATATCAGCATTCTGTTTTCATATTCGTAAATGGTACGCAGGGTCTTGTAAAATAACGTGCTACTTAGTCTCATCGGGGTGATTAACAACCGAGATATTGATATTGTAACTCCATATTTTTAAATGGAATGACACAAATTTATACAGCTGATGTAAAAGTTCATTTGCGTACAAGTTCAAATATGTATTTTCAAAATCGGACAATTACTTTTTGAGATATAAATAGGAACAGCATGCGCGGTTTTGCATGCCGCATCAGACTGCGTGAAGTCGGGCAAGGACACATTGTGGCGCAAGCTGCTTCCTGGCCTTGATTCCAGCCACAGAACGGATACCAGCATGTACTGTAAACATAATGTGATGTATGGTAACATACCCTGGGTGTGCAACGTTATTGTATGACTGGCGAACACACAACGGGGAAGGGAGATTAAAGTTGTATTGTTTTTTTTTTTTTTTGCTAGGGGCTTTACGTCGCACCGACACAGATAGGTCTTATGGCGACGATGGGATAGGAAAGGCCTAGGAGTTGGAAGGAAGCGGCCGTGTCCTTAATTAAGGTACAGCCCCAGCATTTGCCTGGTGTGAAAATGGGAAACCACGGAAAACCATCTTCAGGGCTGCCGATAGTGGGACTCGAACCTACTATCTCCCGGATGCAAGCTCACAGCCGCGCGCTTGTTTTGTTTTGACATGTAATAGGCTGCGCTCGGTTTAGCGTTTTTTTCTGACGGATGGGAATGGGAAGGATTTGGAAAGAAAGTCGGCCGTGGCCTATCACAATGGTACCTATCCGGTATTTGCCTGGTGTTGAACATGGGACACCATGAAAATCAATGTCAGGTTGGGCGAGGCAGGACTCGAACCTACGCTCTCCCGAATGCACGCTACTACAGTCGCGCTGGAACCCTGCGGAGATTAATGCGTGTAAAATAAAACATAAATAATAGTATTGCTGCCATCTCACCACGATCAGCTCTGAACATTTGCTTTTCTAGAAGGAGCTCTTCCGGTGTTTTGTGATATGTTTATTTCCCAACTCATAGAGTAGTATGTACTGTACACTAAAACCAGTGACAATTATAGTTTTCGCTATGTTCCTTTCAAGGCAAAGTACTTATTTTATTCCTTTTAAACACATCAACCCTCCCTGTCCTGTCATGAGTTCGCCTGTCATACACACTTTGCAAACCCAGCACATGTGTACGAGGTGCTTACATGCCTGGTATCCATTCTGTGGCTGAACTCACTCCCAGGAAACTGCTTGCGCCTCAATCTGTCCCTGCCCGATTTCACGCCGTCTGATGCAGCAAGCAAAACCGCGCATGCTGTTCTTATTTATATCTCAAAAAGTACTTTTCTCATTTTTAAAATAATTAGATATTTGAACTTGTACGGAGTTTAACTTTTAAATCAGTTGTATAAATTTTTGCCGTTCTGTTTAAAAATATGGAGTTAGTATCAATATCTCGGTTATTAATCACCCCATGAGACTAAGTAGCACGTTATTTTACAAGGCCCTGGGTACCATTTAAGAATATGAAAACAGAATGCTGATATCTTTAGTGGTTTAGAAGTTATTTGCGTGCAACATGTTAGGTGAATAACCCTGTATATAAGAAAACATAAAGGTCCGATAATACTGCCTTGAGGAATTCCCCTCTTAATTATTACAGGGACAGATAAAGCTTCGCCTACTCTAATTCTCTAGTTCTATTTTCTAGAAATACAGCCACCCATTCAGTCACTCTTTTGTCAAGTCGAATTGTACTCATTTTTGCCAGTAGTGTCCCATGATCCACCCTATCAAATGCCTTAGACAGGTCAATGGCGATACAGTCCATTTGACTTCCTGAATCCAGGGTATCTGCTATATCTTGCTGGATTCCTACAAGTTGAGCTTTCCTAAACCCAAACTGCCTTCTGCCAAACTTCGCAAACATGTCTAATACAATGACTGGCTCCAACATGGGGCAAAACACCGACCAGGCGAAGAGAAAGTTTCGTCACAACAGATGTAAGAGTTTCTAAATGTCGGCTTGTGATAACTCAAAGAAATCAATATTTACAAATTCTCACCATGTTTAGAATTCTCTTAACGCACCAACTTTAATCGTAGTGATACGGCATGAAAACAAAAGAAGGAGAAAGCGCATTCTTGTGATAAGATAGAGGGCGGGCTTCCTGCTGTTATTATTTACGGCAAACCACTCGCCACTTGGTGGCTAGAGTGGTCCCCTCTCCGCCCGGCCGCCTCCGGAAGTGGAAATCTCGTTTCTTACGACTTCCTGATGGGGATTCGAACCCACGTCCGAGCACGCGAGGCAGCCCCTGTTAGAGATCTCATTAAATAACTGTTACACACTTTATCCCTGGTAGCATCGTCCTACCGCTGATTTGTGCAAGTCCTATCGCTTTCCATCCATTGTGAACCAGTCGATCAGCCCGACGTGTGCAATGTGGTTGCTTTATATTGCAGTCGGCGTTTTACAGTAATGCTTCGGCTTTGTTAGGATTGTGGTACTTGTTCTAACAAACATTGCTGCACAAGTTATTCAATAACCTTATTTCATTACGAAAACATAGCAATTTATTTATTTAAACATGTTGTAAAATTACAGCATTGCGTACAATAATAATAATAATAATAATAATAATAATAATAATAATAATCTTGATTTATTAAATTCCAATGTAAAGTGACTTTCATAGAGTAAGAATACACAGGTACGACAAAAAAGAAAGCAGTTACAAATCAAAGTCTGATAAATCGGGCCCTTCTGTAGTTTTCTTTATAAGCTCATTTCCATACAAAGGATTGTTAGGCGACTTAATTTGTCTTTGGGGAAAAGGGCAAATGCCAAAAATAAGAATGTGATTTTACTCTTTCTAAACAGCGCCAGAAAAACGTCTTTTTTTTCTATAGTCTACGAAAACGATGCAAACCGTAAACAATGAGCTTCGCTCACACACTTCTGTTGCACTCATACCAGTAGTTTTAAAATCTACTTCAACGACCATGAAATTGCATGTGCCACCGGTGGTGCGTAAAATGTCTCTAAAACTGGTTCAGTACGCAGACTGATCAAGGAGTGTCAAGCAAACCAATGCTAAATACACTGACTGACAGAGCAAATGCAACACCAAGAAGGAGTGGTTCGAAAGGGATGAAAGTTGGGGAAAAAACAGAGACGGCACGGATGAATAATTGATGTTTATTTCAAACCGATATGCAGGTTACACAATGCGCACGGCATCGACTCAGTAGGATGTAGGACCACCGCGAGCGGCGATGCACGCAGAAACACGTCGAGGTACAGAGTCAATAAGAGTGCGGATGGTGTCCTGAGGGATGGTTCTCCATTCTCTGTCAACCATTTGCCACAGTTGGTCGTCCGTACGAGGCTGGGGCAGAGTTTGCAAACGGCGTCCAATGAGATCCCACACGTGTTCGATTGGTGAGAGATCCGGAGAGTATGCTGGCCACGGAAGCATCTGTACACCTCGTAGAGCCTGTTGGGAGATGCGAGCAGTGTGTGGGCGGGCATTATCCTACTGAAACAGAGCATTGGGCAGCCCCTGAAGGTACGGGAGTGCCACCGGCCGCAGCACATGCTGCACGTAGCGGTGGGCATTTAACGTGCCTTGAATACGCACTAGAGGTGACGTGGAATCATACGCAATAGCGCCCCAAACCATGATGCCGCGTTGTCTAGCGGTAGGGCGCTCCACAGTTACTGCCGGATTTGACCTTTCTCCACGCCGACGCCACACTCGTCTGCGGTGACTATCACTGACAGAACAGAAGCGTGACTCATCGGAGAACACGACGTTCCGCCATTCCCTCATCCAAGTCGCTCTAGCCCGGCACCATGCCAGGCGTGCACGTCTATGCTGTGGAGTCAATGGTAGTCTTCTGAGCGGACGCCGGGAGTGCAGGCCTCCTTCAACCAATCGATGGGAAATTGTTCTGGTCGATATTGGAACAGCCAGGGTGTCTTGCACATGCTGAAGAATGGCGGTTGACGTGGCGTGCGGGGCTGCCACCGCTTGGCGGCGGATGCGCCGATCCTCGCGTGCTGACGTCACTTGGGCTGCGCCTGGACCCCTCGCACGTGCCACATGTCCCTGCGCCAACCATCTTCGCCACAGGCGCTGCACCGTGGACACATCCCTATGGGTATCGGCTGCGATTTGACGAAGCGACCAACCTGCCCTTCTCAGCCCGATCACCATACCGCTCGTAAAGTCGTCTGTCTGCTGGAAATGCCTCCGTTGACGGCGGCCTGGCATTCTTAGCTATACACGTGTCCTGTGGCACACGACAACACGTTCTACAATGACTGTCGGCTGAGAAATCACGGTACGAAGTGGGCCATTCGCCAACGCCGTGTCCCATTTATCGTTCGCTACGTGCGCAGCACAGCGGCGCATTTCACATCATGAGCATACCTCAGTGACGTCAGTCTACCCTGCAATTGGCATAAAGTTCTGACCACTCCTTCTTGGTGTTGCATTTGCTCTGTCTGTCAGTGTACAAAGCAGGTGGCGCACTGACTGGCAGATGTAGTGTCCCATCTTCGCCTGTAATCAGATTGATTTCTTATTATAAACGTTGTGACCAGCCATCTTCACCTGCTGTTGTCTCACCTCTCTCAGTCTTGCAGTTTGTCATGAACTTTGCGACTCAAGGTTCGGTTTTTGAAGAAAGGGGAAATGATGTAAGGAAATTAATAACAGGAACATAAATTGAAATATATTGTGGTGGAATTCGGAAAGTGCACGCGCCCTATGTATAAACACACTCTCGTGTATTCAATCAATCAGTCACTACTGATCTGCATTTAGGGCAGTCGTCCAGGTGGCAGATTCCCTATCTGTTGTTTTCCTAGCCTTTTCTTAAAAGATTTCACAGAAATTGGAAATTTATTGAGCATCTCCTTGGTAAGTTATTCCGATCCCTAAATCCCTGGGCGACTGCCCTAAATGCAGATCAGTAGTGATTGATTGATTGATTGATTTATCTTCATGTTGTAATCTTTACTACTTTTAAAGACACCACTCAAATTTATTCGTTTACTAATGTCCTTCCACGCCATTTCTCCACTGACAGTTCGGAACATACCGCTTAGTCGAGCAGCTCGTCTCCTTTTTCCCAAGTCTACCCAGCCAAAATTTAGCAACATTTTTGTAACGTTACTCTTTTGTCTGAAATCACCCAGAACAAATCATACCATTGCCTACTGTCCATCTCACAACATTATCGAGGTCACCCTGCAGTTGCTCACAATCTTGTAACTTATTTATTACTCTGTACAGAATAACATCATCCGCAAACAGCCTTATCTCTGATTTCCCTTCTTTGCTCCTATCATTGATATATATAAGAAAACATAAAGGTCCAATAATACTGCCTTGAGGAATTCCCCTCTTAATTATTACAGAGTCAGATGAAGCTTCGCCTACTCTAATTCTCTGACATATATTTCGTAGAAATATAGCCACCCATTCAGTCACTGTTTTGTTTAGTCCAATTGCACTCATTTTTGACAGTAGTCTCCCATGATCTACCCTATCAAACGCCTTACATTCCATTTGACCTCCTGAATCCAGTTTAAGAAAGCGGAGATTGTTATTAGTGGAATACTGTGTAGGAGGGATACTGACTGGAGGGTGATTGGGGATTTAAATGAGACTATGGAGTGGGTATGTGGGAAACTGGGAGTGAAATTTCTAGATCCTAATGGGTGGGTAGGAGATAGGGATCTGCGCTCGGATGGCCTTCATTTAAACCGCAGTGGTGCGTATAAGTAAGGAAATTTGTTTGGAAGGGTAATAGGGAGGTACATTCAGGGAAACGGGATGGCCTAGGGAGCGGTGATAAGGGAACAGGGAACTGGAAATCAAATAGGGATGACATAAAATTGTTAGTGTTGAACTGTAGAAGTATTGTAAAGAAAGGAATAGAATTAAGTAATTTAATAGATATATATTTACCAGATATTGTAATAGGAGTTGAATCATGGCTGAGAAATGATATAATGGATGCAGAAATTTTCTCACGGCACTGGAGTGTGTATCGTAGAGATAGGATAGGAAAGGTGGGAGGGGGAGTTTTCATTCTGGTGAAAGAAGAATTTGTAAGCTACGAAAAAGTTAAAGATGAGACACATGAAATTCTAGGTGTAAGGCTCATCTCTAAAGATAATAGGCAACTTGATATATTTGGAGTGTACAGATCGGGAAAGGGTAGCACTGATGCGGATTCGGAATTATTTGATAGGATAGTCAGCTATGTGGGAAACGACATGGAAAGAAATGTGATTGTAGCGGGAGATCTGAATTTGCCAGATGTCAATTGGGAAGGAAATGCGAACGACAGGAAGCATGACCAACAAATGGCAAATAAGTTAATATGGGAAGGACAGCTGATTCAGAAAGTGATGGAACCAACCAGAGGGAAAAATATCCTGGATGTGGTGCTGATAAAACCAGATGAGCTCTATAGGGAAACTGAAGTAATAGATGGTATTAGTGATCATGAAGCTGTTTTTGTGGTAGTTAAAAATAAATGTGATAGAAAGGAAGGTCTTAAAAGTAGGACTGTTAGGCAGTACCATATGGCTGATAAAGCAGGTATGAGGCAGTTTCTAAAAAGTAACTATGATCGGTGGAAAACGGTAAATAAAAAATGTAAACAGACTCTGGGATGAGTTTAAAGAAATTGTTGAGGAATGCGAAAACAGGTTTGTACCTTTAAGGGTGGTAAGGAATGGTAAAGACCCACCTTATTATAATAGAGAAATAAAGAGACTAAGAAGGAGGTGCAGACTGGAAAGAAATAGAGTTAGAAATGGCTGTGGAAGTAAGGAGAAATTGAAGGAACTTACTAGAAAATTGAATCTAGCAAAGAAGGCAGCTAAGGATAACATGATGGCAAGCATAATTGGCAGTCATACAAATTTTAGTGAAAAATGGAAGGGTATGTACAGGTATTTTAAGGCAGAAACAGGTTCCAAAAAGGACATTCCAGGAATAATTAATGAACAAGGGGAGTGTGTATGTGAGGATCTTCAAAAGGCAGAAGTATTCAGTTAGCAGTATCTAAAGATTGTTGGTTACAAGGATAATGTCCAGATAGAGGAAGAGACTAAGGCCAAAGAAGTAATAAAACTTACGTATGATAACAATGACATTTACAATAAGATACAAAAGTTGAAAACTAGAAAAGCGGCTGGAATTGATCAGATTTCTGGGGATATACTAAAGACAATGGGTTGGGATATAGTACCATATCTGAAGTACTTATTTGATTATTGTTTGGCCGAAGGAGCTATACCAGATGAATGGAGAGTTGCTATAGTAGCCCCTGTGTATAAAGGAAAGGGTGATAGACATAAAGCTGAAAATTACAGGCCAGTAAGTTTGACATGCATTGTATGTAAGCTTTGGGAAGGCATTCTTTCTTATTATATTAGACATGTTTGTGAAATTAATAACTGGTTCGATAGAAGGCAATTCGGTTTTAGGAAAGGTTATTCCACTGAAGCTCAACTTGTAGGATTCCAGCAAGATATAGCAGATATCTTGGATTCTGGAGGTCAAATGGACTGTATCGCGATTGACATGTCTACAGCATTTGATAGGGTGGATCATGGGAGACTACTGGCAAAAATGAGTGCAATTGGACTAGACAAAAGAGTGAATGAATGGGTTGCTATATTTCTAGAAAATAGATCTCAGAGAGTTAGAGTAGGTGAAGCTTTGTCTGACTCTGTAATAGTTGAGAGGGGAGTTCCTCAGGGCAGTGTTATCGGACCTTTATGTTTTCTTATATATATAAATGATATGAGTAAAGGAGTGGAATCGGAGGTAAGGCTTTTTGCGGATGATGTTATTCTCTATAGAGTGATAAATAAGTTACAAGATTGTGAGCAACTGCAACGTGACCTCGAAAATATTGTGAGATGGACAGCAGGTAATGGTATGTTGATAAACGGGGCTAAAAGTCAGGTTGTGAGTTTTACAAATAGGAAAAGTCTTCTCAGTTTTAATTACTGCGTTGATGGGGTGAAAGTTCCTTTTGGGGATCATTGTAAGTATCTAGGTGTTAATATAAGGAAAGATCTTCACTGGGGTAATCACATAAATGGGATTGTAAATAAAGGGTACCGATCTCTGCACATGGTTATGAGGGTGTTTAGGGGTTGTAGTAAGGATGTAAAGGAGAGTGCATATAAGTCTCTGGTAAGACCCCAACTAGAGTATGGTTCCAGTGTATGGGACCCTCACCAGGATTACCTGATTCAAGAACTGGAAAAAATCCAAAGAAAAGCAGCTCGATTTGTTCTGGGTGATTTCCGACAAAAGAGTAGCGTTACAAAAATGTTGCAATGTTTGGGTTGGGAAGAACTGAGAGAAAAAAGAAGAGCTGCTCGACTAAGTGGTATGTTCCGAGCTGTCAGCGGAGAGTTGGCGTGGAATGACATTAGTAGACGAATAAGTTTGAATGGCGTTTATAAAAGTAGGAAAGATCACAATATGAAGATAAAGTTGGAATTCAAGAGGACAAACTGGGGCAAATATTCATTTATAGGAAGGGGAGTTAGGGATTGGAATAACTTACAAAGGGAGATGTTCAATAAATTTCCAATTTCTTTGAAATCATTTCGGAAAAGGCTAGGAAAGCAACAGATAGGGAATCTGCCACCTGGGCGACTGCCCTAAATGCAGATCAGTATTGATTGATATCTGCTATATCTTGCTGGAATCCTACAAGTTGAGCTTCAGTGGAATAAACTTTCCTATACCCGAACTGCCTTCTATCGAACCAGTTATTAATTTCACAAACATGTCTAATATATTCAGAAAGAATGCTTTCCCATAGCTTACATGCAATGCATGTTGAACTGACTGGCCTATCATTTTCAGCTTTATGTCTATCACCCTTTCCTTTATACTCAGGGGCTTGTATAGCAACTTTCCATTCTTTTGGTATAGCTCCTTAATGTAAACAATAATACAATAATCAAATAAGTACTTCAGATATGGTACTATATCCCAACCCATTGTCTTTATTATATCCTCGGAAATCTTATCGATTCCGGCTGCTTTTCTACTTTTTGACTTTGTCTCTTATTGTAAATCTCATTGTTGTCATACATAAATTTTAATACTTCTTTAGTATTAGTCACATCCCCTATCTGGACATTATCCTTGTAACCAACAATCTTTACATACTGCTGACTGCATACTTCTGCCTTTTGAAGATCCTCACATACACACTCCCGTCGTTCATTAATGATTCCTGGAATGTCCTTCTTGGAACCTGTTTCTGCCTTAAAGTACCTATACATACTAGTAGTATAATGGGAGAGTTCGGCGGCCTCCTCCTCCGCCCGCGGCGCGGGAAATTTGAATTTTAGCGGGAAATTTGAATTCTGGCGGGAAATTTGAATTTTGGCGGGAGATTTGAATTTGTAAACAAAGCCACGTGCTTTTTGACAGCTGTCATCGACAACAACGCATCGCTAACCTCACTGCTGCCATCTTGACGGGCCTAAACCTCACTAGTACCAACTTAACCTAAGTAGCATGAGGTAAACAAAGCCACGTGTTTTTTGACAGCCACGTGCTTTTTGACAGACAACAACGCATCGCTAACCTCAGTACTGCCATCTGGACGGGCCTAAACCTCAGTAGTGCCAACGTAACCTCACTAGCATGAGGTAAACAAAGCCACGTGCTTTTTGACAGCTGTCATCCGCCATCTTTAAACCTCAGAGTACTGTGCTGCCCTCTTTCATCACCTGTCATCGGTAGTGCTGCCATCTTGGCGGGCCTAAACCTTAGTGCTACCAACTTAACCTCACTAGCTCGAGATAAACAAATCCACGTGCTTTTTGACAGCCACATGCAGCTGTCATCCGCCATCTTTGAGCATCGTGCTGCCCTCTTTAGCTACTTACCTTTGAAATGTGGTACATCATCCGCCATCTTGCATCCGAAACCTCAGTGCTGCACTCTATGTAGTGACGGCAAATTCCACGTGCTCTTGTTTGGAAACAAAGCCACGTGCAGCTGTCATCCGCCATCTTTGAGCACCGTGCTGCCCTCTTTAGCTACTTACCTTTGACAGTTGTCATCCGCCATCTTGCATCCGAAACCTCAGTGCTGCACTCTATGTAGTGGCGGCAAATTCCACGTGCTCTTGTTTGGAAACAAAGCCACGTGCAGCTGTCATCCGCCATCTTGCATCACAAACCTCAGTGCTACACTCTATGTGGTGGCGGCAAATTCTAAATGCTTTACAAATCTATGCCCTTTTTTGACAGCTGTCATCCGCCATCTTTAATCACCGTGCTGCCCGGTGGCGGCAAATTCCACGTGCTCTTGTTTGGAAACAAAGCCATGTGCAGCTGTCAACCGCCATCTTTAATCACCGTGCTGCCCTCTTTAGCTACTTACCTTTGACAGCTGTCATCCGCCACCAGAGAGAACAGTGCTGCCCGGTGGCGGCAAATTCCACGTGCTTTACAAAGCTACGTGCTTTTTTGACAAACAATTCTGCTCTCGAGATACTTACCGAACTAGACGATACTATACTTACGAATCTGCTCATCACCTTCTTTCTTCTATGAGTAATAAACAAAAACTCTATCTTGCAAATAAGGAGCGGGAGGAAGGTAATACCTAACCTAAAATAAAAGAATATGCCAATTCTACATTATTTATTTACATCTTGTATGTACAAGTTTTATCTTGAATCATTTTACCCTAGTGATGTTTGCGTACTTCTCGATGCAATTCTTGAATGTACAAGTTTAAACTTGCCGTACTACGCTCTCAGCGTACCTTTCCCCTACAGGGAATTGTGATGTAAGACAGCGTAACGTAAGTACACACCTCTAGCATAATGTTTATGTAAAGTAGTACCTATCAATACTACTATGCCCCCAGGCTAGCGTGTTGGTAGAATTTGGAATGACAAACCGTTTACAATCATCGCTATTAAGGGCTACCTTACTAATTAAATGAGTGTACAACTGGTGCTTCTTGCTTCTAATGACAGACATTTGCTTATGCAAAACAGGTGGATTACTTTTAATGCAATTGTTATAGTTTTCAAAACTTAGCTGATTCTGAACGACATTCTTTTTAACCCCCTTCAATCTCTTTATTTGTAATTCATTTAAGAGTTTTATGCAATATGACTTGGATTTAGTACCTACAAATGAATCGATAATATTCCCAGCACATTCATCTTTCATTTTACCTAGAACCTTTTTGTTCACTAGCGGTAGATGATATTGATTATCTGCAGGATAGTTACTTGTATCAAACCTACCCAAGTCCGGCTTTATATCATTGTAATAGTCATCAATTTTGATTTGATAAATAAACGAATCGGTATCTGTGTAGAGCAATTGCGCATTATGCGCGTACTTCTTCATCATATAATCGTAATGGAATTCATACATGAGTGTTTTAGCCAATTCAAGTACTGCAAAGCCGACGTAGGTAGGTTTGTCATACTTAACCTTAACACGATTCATCTGTATAATAACTAAATTCTCATGTATGATGGTGCAGCTGTGGAAATTTGGTTTACTTATTAAATAGTTAGCACCATACCTTTTCTTAATATTATCCCAGTTTGTAATCAATTTTACATCAACGCGTTTGTCAACATTTTCCATAGTCTTACCAAACACACTGTTATTCATGAGCTTGTAGAAATCTTTTTCAAACTCGTTAACCGCATTCGTTCTTAAATTATTGTTATATGGCTTTAGCCACGGTGACTGATTAAATTCTAGTACGCGATGAATTTTGGATAACTTCAAACCATGCTGCAAACACTGTTTTAAATTTCGGTAATGAATGATATACTTAGATTTATCGCACAAATTAGCAATGAGCATTTTCGTCGTTGATGCAATGTACGGGGGCTTCATATTTTCAGGGCAGAACGGTAGGTCATTATGAGAAGTGTGTAACTCTTTAGGATACTGTAAGTCAACTTCGAGGAAATAGCCTTTATCAGCTTAATCACCTAGAGCGTGTAGCTGTAAAGCATCAATTTCGCACTGCGTTAGCCAGCGGAAACCACTCACCGGTAGATGCTGACTCATCGCCCACCCATACTGATTATTAGCATCGAAGTAAACGATATACCGAGATTCCTGACTAGAATCGAAACTCGGCATGTACTTATTATTCGCCTTCGAATACCGCCCGCTGCACTGACTTAGACCACCTCGAATAGATGATTTTATAAAGTGCACCATATCAATATCAGTCAGCAGTTCCAAATTCACCTGTGTGTGTTTTAACATAGCATCCCAACTTAACCCAGGTGCAGTAAAATACTGACATGGGTCAAGGCTGTAGGTGTTCATGCAAACACAGCGAAAATTTTCAAAAACATCAGCTAACAAAAGTACATCTGTCTTTATATATAAATCGGAGTATTCACCCAGCGTTTGAATGTGGAACTGCTCCCAGATATGTTGTGCATGTAAATAGTCATCATCACTAATATCTGCTGAATTCAGCGAGCTGTAAAAGGATTGTTTCGATGGTAAGGCGCGTTCTTCGAGGCGGTCTAAGCAGTCGAGATATTCATAACAAAAAACACCCTTACGCCGAAGTAAATTAAACTGCGCTTCTTCGGGAAAAACGCATCGAATTTCCGTAAATTGTTCAGGCTGTAAATGACTAGAAAGTTTATCGAGGCTACTCGCCATAAAGCGAAACGAGTCAAGGAATCTCAGTTTTATAGAATGCTCAGCATCTACTTTTACAGACTTTGCAAACGCAATGTACCGCTCTTTATTCTGAGGGATTATATCTACCTTTTCATCTGAAGCTCCAAATTGTGAAATGATGAAATGAGAGTCGTAACCAGATAAGTTATGAAAAATTACAGGGATAAATTTAGGAACTCTATACTTAAGATTACAGCTATAATGAGCGGCACATCTGTAGAAACCAGTTAAATGATCATGATCAAAAACTTTAGGGTCATTTTCGGAAAATTCCCCATCACAAATGCTACACTTTGTAGCACGTTCATGATCATTTAACTGAATTTCGGTGAGTGGCTTCATAGGAATATTACTATTTAGAATACGACCAAGACGAACTGCATCACTTTCAAGTCTTTCTAAAAATACGTTAGCAGCATCATGTCCTCGATACAGCTCTAACTTGTTAAGCGTACTATCGTAACTACACTTGATGTAATACGCGAAGCTATACGGGACATGCATGTGCGTAGTATTAGTGAAAGAGTTGTCAGGATTAGGTGAGCATGTGTTGCATGGCGTGAGGATGGCTTCAAAGTCTGCATAAATCACGAACGGTACCCACATCTGCTTGTGAAAATTTGTAAATTTTAAAACATTATTGCCTGTAGTAGGTATCTCTGTACGTACATGATTGCAGTCATTCTTGGAATGCCCCGTTAACTGATCTTCAGTTTAAAAAAACTGCAAGCATCCATCACATAGCCACTTTTTACCATTACGTTTTGACAACTGACTGCCAACAAGTCTACTCAGAATTTTAATCCAGCAAAAGTGGCTATTTTCACTGTTTTCAATATAGAGTAAATTAACATGAGTACTCTTCTTATGACATGTATAATACAGAGGACCTACTACAGACTTTTTCTCTACACCATACACATTAATGCTAATGCTATTTAGTTCCTCAAAGCGCTTAATATCCTTTATCTGCACAGGAAACTCTATACTATCGAAATTTAGCTGCGTTGAATAGTGTGGATAGGATGATGTTCTCTTAGCTACGTCTGATTTCGCAGGATTTAAAGCCGACATCACCGCCCATGCAAAACATGCTTCGTCATTGTTTTGGATGTTTACAACAGCTTCTTTTCGCTGAATCCATGTCGGCAGCTCGATGTACGATGAACCTCGCATGGGATTGAACTTATTGATGTTAACTTCTAGATACATTATTTCAACTAAAGCCCACCCTGATTCCTTTTCCTGAAATTCCTCGCTCTTAGTTGAAATAATGTTAGAGACATCCCTAAGTACATCACCAAAATTAGTCGACTGACTTATGACAAAATTCTTCGTATTAAATGCTTTAATGTCCGTTATTTCGGATTCATCCGTGCTTTTAATGTACAAGGCGAAAAGTTCAAAATTAACTTTAAATAAATTATGATTGGACAAAGATTTAGCAAGAAGCTGTTGTACATCCGGTTGAACGCAATTTAAAAAGTTTGAAGTGCTCTGAAACTTTTAACTGGTGCGAATTCTGTAACTAGCAATCCTACTTTTAAATGCTGTATTAATTTCCTCGATGTTTGCGTTACTACCACTTCTACACGCATTAGTTTTATGTGCATTACTCCGTAAGTGTCCCTGAAAATGCGAAGATGGTACATCAGTGTTACAGTGCTCGCAGTGAATAGTTTGAAGTTCATGATTTTTTCTAGGTTTTTTACTACTAGTACTTTCTACAGCTACATCAGTAGCTGCACGCTTTTTCCCTACTACTACCTGAGGGCAAGTAGATATTTGATGTACCTCTGCTAAGTGAGCCTCGTATCGCACTACGTTAGCGAAATACACACTACAAACTTTACATAAAGCAGATGTTATGCTAGGGTGTTTTGATTTCATATGGCGCATGAAGTTATCACGCCTTGTAAACGTTACATTACATTCCTCGCAGCAGGGGAACATCTGAAAAGAGAACGACCGATGGAGATTAGGTGAAAGTTACGGAAGAAACCAAGTTTCAACGTATAGAGGTTGGACATGGCTATGAGTTTGGCCTATAGCATGAGGATTGAAGAGAACGACTATTTATCAATAGACTAAAGTTACGATGTTCGGAAGAAACCAAGTTTCAGCCTGTTGAGGTCAGACATTGCTATGTGTGCGTGTTTGAAATTATACCTCGTCTATAGCATGAGGATTGAAGAGAACAACTATTTATGATTAGCTTAAAGTTACGGTGTTCGGAAGAAACTAAGTTTCAGCCTGTTGAGGGCAGACATAGCTATGTGTGCGATTGAAATTATACCCCGTCTATAGCGTGAGGATTAAAGAGAACAACTATTTATCAATAGCTTAAAGTTACGATGTTTTAGAAGAAACCAAGTTTCAGCCTGTTGAGGGCAGACATAGCTATGTGCGCGTGTTTGAAATTATACCTCGTCTATAGCGTGAGGATTAAAGAGAACAACTATTTATCAATAGACTAAAGTTACGATGTTTTAGAAGAAACCAAGTTTCAGCCTGTTGAGGATAGACATAGCTATGTGTGCGTGTTTGAAATTATACCACGTCTATAGTATGCGGGTTGAAGAGAACAACTATTTATCAATAGCTTAAAGTTACGATGTTTTAGAAGAAACCAAGTTTCAGCCCGTTGAGGATAGACATAGCTATGTGTGTGTGTTTGAAATTATACCACGTCTATAGTATGAGGATTAAAGAGAACAACTATTTATCAATAGACTAAAGTTACGATGTTTTAGAAGAAACCAAGTTTCAGCCTGTTGAGGACAGACATAGCTATGTGCGCGTGTTTGAAATTATACCTCGTCTATAGCGTGAGGATTAAAGAGAACAACTATTTATCAATAGACTAAAGTTACGATGTTTTGAAGAAACCAAGTTTCAGCCCGTTGAGGATAGACATAGCTATGTGTGTGTGTTTGAAATTATACCACGTCTATAGTATGAGGATTAAAGAGAACAACTATTTATCAATAGCTTAAAGTTACGATGTTTTAGAAGAAACCAAGTTTCAGCCTGTTGAGGGCAGACATAGCTATGTGCGCGTGTTTGAAATTATACCTCGTCTATAGTATGCGGGTTGAAGAGAACAACTATTTATCAATAGACTAAAGTTACGATGTTTTAGAAGAAACCAAGTTTCAGCCTGTTGAGGACAGACATAGCTATGTGCGCGTGTTTGAAATTATACCTCGTCTATAGCGTGAGGATTAAAGAGAACAACTATTTATCAATAGACTAAAGTTACGATGTTTTAGAAGAAACTAAGTTTCAACGAATAGAGGTCAGACATACCTTAAAATCTTCGCGCTGCAAACTGTTACTCGGATGAATAAAATGCGTGCGTTCAAGCCTGAAACTCGAATGATAATATTCTGGTCGTACCTAAAAAGAAGAAACATATATGAATGTAGTGTAGGGTACATCATCTAACCTAGTTATCTTTACAACTCAAAGTTCAAAAACATACCTTTAAAAAAATGCACGTGCTGCAGACTGTTACTCGGATGAATAAAATGCGTACTTTCGAACGGTACCTAAAAAGAACAAACATATATGAATGTAGATGTCTAATGTAGAAGTTGCTTTGCAAAAAAAGTAACTAACAGTTCTACCTTACCTTAAGATAAAGGCTGAAGAATAATATTCACAGCAGACGGGAGATGTGTGTACGTAATAAACGCATACAGAGAACTGTGAGCACTTCGCGCAGACTGCAGCGAGTAAATATGCTGCTTGTTACCAAGCGGATGTGAAAAACTCGCTGACAACTGCAGTACAGTCGGAACGAAGTGTTTATGCAACAAGAGCTTTCCTGTAGTCCTGCAGGCTGATGTATTTAAGCCGGAATCGAACCTCCTGTTGATGCCGAGGTGTCAGAATTTAAGAGTTCTGCAGCGGATCGAGCCTTGGAAAGTTAGCGCGCGATCCTCGACTTCTCGAGGGTACTAAGCTACATACGCGGTATTCCTTACCTGTAGGTATTGAGCTAAAACTACATTTAGCTAGATCATGTAATGACGATCGCGCAGGCCCCCTCGCCTAGCATTTGCTATTTTTCACGGCTTCTAGTTCGAACCCGCTATCTTCCGAAGTAGCGAGAATGATTGAAGAGTGTTGAGGGTGATTCATTTGTCGGATGGAGGCGTTAAGCTATGTGCAGGCTTCTTCGGTAGGAGTAGGCTATGTCAGGACATCTAGTCATCGATTTAAAATCCTAGTCAGGAAGGGGCAACCGGTCGTATAAAACTATGGTGTATGATCTAAGAGGCGGGGTGTGCAAAAAAAAGCCAGCAATATGTAAGGGCTGTTGATAGGGGGTGTTAAACTTTGTGCAGACTCCTTCGAAAATGATTTTGAGTACAAGACGTTGGGGGTGATTCATCTGTCGGATGGAGGCGTTAAGCTATGTGCAGGCTTCATCGGTAGGAGTAGGCTATGTCGGGATATCTAGTTATCGATTTTAAATCCTAGTCAGGAAGGTCAACCGGTCGTATAAAACTATGGTGTATGATCTAAGAGGCGGGGTGTGCAAAAAAGCCAGCAATAAGTAAGGGCTGTTGATGGGGGCGTTAAACCTAGTGCAGACTCCTTCGAAAATGATTTTTGAGTTCAAGACGTTGAGGGTGATTCATTTGTCGGATGGAGGCAATAAGCCTTGTGCTAGCTTCTTCAGTAGGAGTAGGCTATGTCGGGATATCTAGTTATCGATTTAAAATCCTAGTCAGGAAGGGCAACCGGTCGTAAAACGATGGTATATGATCTAAGAGGAGGGGTGTGCAAAAAAGCCAGCATTAAGTAAGGGTTGTTGATGGGGGCGTTAAACTTTGTGCAGACTCCTTCGAAAATATTTGTGAGTACAAGAGTGTTGATGGTGATTCATCTGTCGGATGGAGGTAATAAGCCTTGTGCAGGCTTCTTCGGTAGGAGTAGGCTAGAATCGAACTCGGACCTCCGGGGGTAGCAGCTAATCACACTAACTACTACACCACAGAGGAGGACTATTTCAGAATATTTTACAACCTTAATTAGTACTGTGTTTTAACCTCTCCGTACAGAGCTTACATGGGCTGAATGCTACTTAGCTAAGAAGACGTTTGTGAGTTACAAGTCGCTTATCAGCACACCGTGTCTTCGTTCAAGGTTACTACTACAGTCGGAAGATACGTGTACAATTTCAGCTAACACATGCATTCCGCGCTCGCTCAGAATGACTGCGTCGATACAACTTCAAAGACTGTAGAACAAACCCATTGCCTACAGTATGCATGCCTCTCACCCGGTAGTCTCGGGTTCGATTCTCTTGGGATTAAAAATGTATTTTACAGATTTTTAATCGCGAGAATTTGTTGAGTTGTCCTTCCTGACGCAAAACTAGCAGTATCTAACCTCTTACATCATACACTATAGTTTTCAACCGGTTGCCCTTCCTGACAACTCGGATTAAGAATCTGTTTTGTTTTAAAACTAGTTGCCCTTCCTGACGCAAAACTAGTAGTATCTAAACTCTTACATCATACGCTATTGTTTTCGACCGGTTGCCCTTCTTGACGTCAAAGAACTCGGATTAAGAGTCTGTCGAGAATCGGGGGGGATTTACAGCTAGATGCTCTTCTTAGATTTTAAATCGCTGTATCACGAACTATTGTTTTACTGCCGGATGCCCTTCCTGACTAAGATTTTAAATCGCAAGAATTTGTTTTAAGACTCAAGTCTTGTTATGTTTCTTTCGTAATCTGCAAGTCTAAACATGCACATCGCTGCACACTCTTGCCTTCGCGATGCGTGTTCGATAATTGTTTTCAACCGGTTGCCCTTCCTGACGTCAAAGAACTCGGATTAAGAATCTGTCGAGAATCGGGGTTTTACAGCTAGATGCTCTTCTTAGATTTTAAATCGCTGTATCACGAACTATTGTTTTACTGCCGGATGCCCTTCCTGACTAAGATTTTTAAATCGCAAGAATTTGTTGAGTTGCCCTTCCTGATGCAAAACTAGCTATCTAGCCTCTTACATCATACAGTATTGTTTTCGACCGGTTGCCCTTCCTGACGTCAAAGAACTGGGATTAAGAATCTGTTTTACAACACGAGAATCAGGGTTTTACAGCTAGATGCTCAAAGCAGTATCTAGCCTCTTACATCATTCACTGTTGTTTCACGGTAGGGCTGGTTGCCCTTCCTGACGCTGAAAGACCGGGATTTAGCCAGTTACCCTTCCTGATACAACAAGACTAGGATTTATTTTTTTAGACTGCACTTGGCTAGAAATAGCCACACGGAATTATTATATAGAAAGAGAATTGCTGAGCAGATGACAGCTGACGCAAGAGTGCGGCACGGTGATTAAAGATGGCGGATGACAGCTGTCAAAAAAAGCATGTTGATTTGTAAAGCACGTGGAATTTACCGCCACCGGGCAGCACTGTTCTCTCTGGATTAAAAGCTTTGTTTCCAAACAAGTGCACGTGGAATTTGCCGCCACCGGGCAGCACGGTGATTAAAGATGGCGGATGACAGCTGTCAAAGGTAAGTAGCTAAAGAGGGCAGCACGGTGATTAAAGATGGCGGATGACAGCTGTCAAAAAAGGGTATAGGTTTGTAAAGCATTTAGAATTTGCCGCCACCACATAGAGTGTAGCACTGAGGTTTGTGATGCAAGATGGCGGATGACAGCTGCACGTGGCTTTGTTTCCAAACAAGAGCACGTGGAATTTGCCGCCACTACATAGAGTGCAGCACTGAGGTTTCGGATGCAAGATGGCGGATGACAACTGTCAAAGGTAAGTAGCTAAAGAGGGCAAGCACGGTGCTCAAAGATGGCGGATGACAGCTGCACGTGGCTTTGTTTCCAAACAAGAGCACGTGGAATTTGCCGTCACTACATAGAGTGCAGCACTGAGGTTTCGGATGCAAGATGGCGGATGATGTACCACATTTCAAAGGTAAGTAGCTAAAGAGGGCAGCACGATGCTCAAAGATGGCGGATGACAGCTGCATGTGGCTGTCAAAAAGCACGTGGATTTGTTTATCTCGAGCTAGTGAGGTTAAGTTGGTAGCACTAAGGTTTAGGCCCGCCAAGATGGCAGCACTACCGATGACAGGTGATGAAAGAGGGCAGCACAGTGCTCTGTGGTTTAAAGATGGCGGATGACAGCTGTCAAAAAGCACGTGGCTTTGTTTACCACGCGCTAGTTAGGTTAAGTTGGTACCACTAAGGTTTAGGCCCGTCAAGATGGCAGTACTGAGGTTAGCGATGCGTTGTTGTCTGTCAAAAAGCACGTGGCTTTGTTTACAAATCTGTCAAAAAGCACGTGGCTGTCAAAAAACACGTGGCTTTGTTTACCTCATGCTAGTGAGGTTAAGTTGGCACTACTGAGGTTTAGGCTCGTCAAGATGGCAGTACTGAGGTTAGCGATGCATTGTTGTCTGTCAAAAAGCACGTGGCTGTCAAAAAACACGTGGCTTTGTTTACCTCACGCTACTTAGGTTAAGTTGGCACTAGTGAGGTTTAGGCCCGTCAAGATGGCGGCAGTGAGGTTAGCGATGCGTTGTTGTCGATGACAGCTGTCAAAAAGCACGTGGCTTTGTTTACAAATTCAAATCTCCCGCCAAAATTCAAATTTCCCGCCGAAATTCAAATTTCCCGCGCCGCGGGCGGAGGAGGAGGCCGCCGAACTCTCCCATTATACTACTCATACTCTTCCATTTTTCACTAAAATTTGTATGACTGCCAATTATGCTTGCCATCATGTTATCCTTAGCTGACTTCTTTGCTAGATTCAATTTCCTTGCATTTCTGCGTTCTTCCACAGCCTTTCTTTAAAGTCTCTTTCTTTGCAATCTGCATATCTGCATTATATGAGCCTTGTAGGGTTATCACTCGCTGCTTGACTATCGGTACTAAAAATTGAGTATCTTGGAAATAGGAGAGGTAAATGTTTACAAGATATCGGTGAAGACAATGACTAGGCTGCTTGAGGGGAATGTGCAATAAATCACCCAAATGTGGTGATTATTGTTTTAATAGGAAGTACAACCATCCTCTAATAACACTTCGAAAAATGAGGCTATTTGCCAAAGGAAGACAAGGTCGAGGACGCAAGCGATGAGCCTGACACAGTGAGTTTCTTCTACCGCGCCCACCCACAACGAGATACAAATTTCAGAGGTTCTTACGAAATTTGGAGTGTGCTTCTGTGATTCCGAACTACTAGCACAACATACGCCACGCCACCTCGCCGCCTGCACTACACGACCTTACCTCAGCTACGGTTAGGACGCTGACTCACCGTCGTCGAGCATAAACTAGTGCACAGAGTGCAGGTGTTCGCTAAGGGGGTGAATGGTTTAAAGGACTATATCTCGAAAACTAAAAATTGGTATTTGGAACCTCCTTTAAAAATAAAGAAACTCATATTTTTTGTTTTCGGAAAACCCCATTAAGGGGGTGTGGCTGAGTCAGTGGCGGTGCGTGCTATATGTTCAGTGGTTCAGTGAACCCCCTAGAAATTAATAAGTCTATGTAAAATGGTATATTACAGCCTGTTCCTTTAATAAGCTCTGTATATCCACGCGCGTAGCGGTATTTTTGACATCAACACTCTGTTGCTCTTCGGAACCAGCGGAGAGGTTCAATTTCAGGACTGCTGTAGCGGTGCAGTGAGACCTAAGGAGGGTGCACAAGGCGAGGGGCTGTGAGGAGCAGGGAAAACATAGCCCAGGAATCGCTGGCGACTGGACCAGCTATAGACACGAGTTACATCGAGCAGTTCCGAAATTAGCCGAAGCACTGTTAGAGCGCGATGTTAAAGTTTGCCGTATGCAGTAGACAGACCTTGCCGTATGTGGTAGGTTTTTGAGGGGTTTTAATTTGACGATTTTGCAGTTCTGATGTAATTAACCACAATGAGCCAGAATATTTTGGTAACTACGTTTTGTATAGAATTAACAGGCGTTCGTAGCCTGTCTTTTTGTAATTAATGAGTCGTTTCATTTGTAAGTGGTGATGGCCATTATTGTTTTAAGAGGAAATACAACTAGGCAATCATCTGTATATAAAATAAGAGTTTTGCCTGTACATAGCTGAGAATTTAAAAAGAATTGTATGTCTGTGTAACGGTCGTGTCCACAGTAACGAGGAAATGCACTTTTTCGTTTTCCGTAATTTCTGTCTGTCTGTATGTATGCACATGCATCATGAGAAAACGGCTGAAGAAAATTTAATAAAAATCGGTATGTGAAGGCTGAGAATAAGTCACTACAATCTAGGTCGTAAATAATTTTATTAACGCTGAGTGAAATGGCAGTTTAGGGGAAGGCCTAAAATTTAATTCTCAAATATGTATGCTATTAGCGGTCCTATCGATAATTACTACATACCTAAAGTTATATAGAATTAAATTTCCGATCATTTATGTCTTATACATTCTTGCCGTATCGAATATGATAACAGAGATATTCGTTAATTTGTAATTTTGTTGCTAAGTCCATATCATCACCGAGCCACATGATAATGGATAAACAGAATTTAATGAAAATCGGTCTGTAGAGTCGGGGAATAAGAAACTACAGTTTAGGCCCTAAATAATTTTATTCACCCTGGACGAAATGGTAGTTCAGGGGAAGGCGCCTAAAATATAATTTTTTGTATGTTCTTGGTCGTATCGAAAAGTACTACTTAAAAAAGTTATAGAGAATACCATTTTCGATCATTTATGTTTTATTCAGTTTTACCGTACCGACGACGGTAATAGCAGTATTTCAGACTGGAAGGAAACTAAATCTGGGGGCCTACAATATCGAAAGCTCATGAAATCGATCAACAATAACATTACATGGACCATTGTTTGTTGTGATGTTCTTTGTCGTTTATGCTGCTACTCATCTCCGATAGATGGGGCTACTGCTGCGTACATAGTATGACAGCCTGTCTGAATATTGGCGGGAAGTAGCTAGGGAGTTGGATAACTTTCTTCTTTAGCATGCCATTCGTCTGGTTCATACATTTTCAGATACTGCTGGTACGTAACACACTGGTTCATCACAGTATTCCAGCTATTCGACCCCTACTCTGAGGCGCTGATTGGAATGCTCAGTGTGCAAACTTAACAGAATAATAACAGAGTGGAAGCGTAGTACAGTTCGTTAAAAGTGAGAAAATGTGTGGTTTTTCATTTAATCGCAACATTCCTACTGACGCCATTATAATGATATGTGTTGATTTCAGTTGGGAAAACCACTCTTTCTGATGTTGAAAAAAGGCATATGGAGAGTGAGTGTCTGCCATTATAATGAAAATTCTACAACTTGATTGTAACTGATGGTAGGCAACAGGGCCTACCATTAACATGAAAATTCCCTAAACTAGTCTTCCATGAGAAAAGACGTATTGTGAATTCCCCGTCGCGTTTCTGGAGTAATGTTAAGAACTATGCAATTGAATACAATCTTACTCACAACGTGTACACTACCTAATCAAGAATTCTGCAGCGAAGCACGAGTTAATCAGTTAGTCCTCTATATAATACTAATCATAAAGAAAAAGTGGAAGGGATCCTACGCTTCGAAAATGAAGGTGTCGGCCAAAGAAAGCTAAAGGCCGCGAAGGGCGTGAAAATGAAAGACTCCCTAGGCCTCGAGTGCTCTAATACTGTCGGGGTCGGAAAAGAACAAGACTTGATCAAGAGAGGTCGGACAGGGTAGATGAAAGTAAGGATCCTGGTGGAAGTAAGTGGAAGCAATGCCAGGACCTTGCTAAGGGCCCCGTGGTCGCCAACCCACGCTCCCAAGTTGAGAGCCCCTGGAGCCTTTCATTAGCAATACGTGTTTTTATAAAAGTAAGCAGCAAAATACGTCAATACATAAACAACAGTAGTCTGCCTAAGACGTTCTTGAATAAGTTATTTGTACACAAGCAACGTCTCCAAAATCAGAGGAAATTGGATCAGCTTTAAGTAATTGCACATCATATTCTCTGTCCTTCATCTTCATTATTTTGGTAACTTCTTCGAGTTATAGCCATGTCCCTTCAAAGAAAAGTCGCGTTTCTAATCAAGCAATGTCACTACTTTACATCTACGTAAACATCAAGTAACAATAAATCTCAACACGTTATTTCCGACAGCAGTGAACCCCCAGACGCTTTATCCACGCGCCGCCATTGGGCTGAGTTGACGCGGTATGGGCGGCCTGCGCGTCGATCAGGCCATCGGAATTAACCAAATGATGGTTAAAATCCCCGACCTGGCAGCGACTCGAACCCGGGACCCTCTAACACGCTAACCATTTAGCCAAGGAGCCGGAATTAAGGGTGGGTGAGAAAAGGTGAAAAGGGGGTTGAATACCTTTTATGAGGATACTTAATACAAAATCTGAAGATGTTACAGACATGAACATTGGTATTTGGTATCTCCTTCAAGAATAAAGCAACACGTATTTTTTTGTTTCTGAAAAATCTAATTAATGGCGGGTGAACAGGAGTGACAAAGGGGGTAATTTTTAAAAAGACTATACATACAGTATATCTCAAAAACGTAACATGTTACTTTTTGAATCTTTTAAAAATAAAGAAACATGTATTTTTCGAAAAAAAAACACTAAAGGGGGGGATAAAAGGACTGAAAAGGGGGTTGAATTCTGTTTATTAGGATACTGATATCTCAAAAACTAAAGAAGTTGTTGGCATGAAAACTGGTATTTGGAATCTAATATAAAGATAAATAAACACATACAATTTGTTTTCGGAAAGTGAAAAGTGAAAAAGGGGGAGTGAATTTTGAAAATGAGCTTATCTGCAGTACATCTGACGTGAAATTTGATATTATTAATCTCTTTTAAAATAAGGAAACACGTTTTCTGTTTTCGGGAAAAACACTTAGGCGGGGAGGGAATTAAAAAAACTGAAAATAGGGTTGAATTATTTTATTAAGATATTGATATCTCAGAAACTGAAGATGTTCCAGACGTGAAAATCCACTTCGGGGGCTTGAAAAGAAGTGAAATATGGGTTGAAGCACTTTAATTATGATATTTATATAAATAAAATCGTAACTACCGTGTGTCTGTACATTGACTATTTTAGCGAAATTTTCGTACATTTATCCGTTTCAGGTGTAATAATGATCATCAGCATATATTTTAGCTTTTGTTTCCTGAAAGTCCACAATTTTACCCCTCTCCCCAAAATCAAGATGGTAGCACCATCTGCCAGACGAGCTAGAAAATCGAAAGCAAAATTATAGGTTTTAGCCTGTAAGCGATGCAAAAATTCCAAAATGTTTAAATTTTTCACTTTTTACCCCCGGATAATTCCGAAATATGGAGGCAACTTTATGACGGTGCAGACCTTCGTTTATGTATTCGTGGCTAAACGGTTAGTCGCATGACATCTCTATCACTTATGCGTTAGATTTGGATTTGTTTCTCGATTTTACGTAAATTTTACAGTTTTACACGTATAATTTGACTCACTTATAGGAAAGACAGGATCATCAAATTCGGCAGTAGCCATATGTGAGCCAAATTCTGTGTTTCTAACTGTCACGTAGGTAATACAGTGTGTGAAGGCCTTACTCAGATTTCCCCCCATTCAAAGTTTCTAGCTCGATCTAACCCCGAAATAAAGGAGATTTCATAGGATCAGCCACATAGACCACTAACAGAGGCATCTTATTGTGCAATCCCTTTGGCGATATGACGTACCGTTTAGCAGCAGCAGCAATATTGTAAACATGCATATACTTTCGTATGTCGATCTATGTATATTCCTCGAAGTCGATTTGTAGCGATCTAGAAGGGGTGTGTCTGTCATTATAATTAATACTTTATAAATCGATAGTGAGTGTCAGCAGGACGGCGTCTGCTATTGTGATCAATACTTCCTACATCGACTTTGACTGGCAGTAGGAATGGGGTCCTTATCCCACTCTTGTATTAATAGAGGCCCTACCATTGTAATGGTTAATTCGCTTCTCGATTTGACTGGCAGATGGCAAGGGAGCATGCAATTTCTTCAAACCTCCCGTACCCGATTGTGCCTGTACAGTAGACAAAGGGGCCTTGTGAATGGCAGTAGGCAAGTGAGCTTGCCCTTATCATCACATCTCCGGAATTCGCACTTTACATTGGAAACAGCGTGTGGGTATCTTCCCATGCTGTTTCTTGGATAACACTAAGAGACATGCAATTTTAAAAATGTCTTATTCACTGTGGGTACATTAATTTACTTCAATATCCGTATACAATGTAGAAAACCGTAGCGAAGCCCGGGTACATTTGCTTGTTCACTATATTCGTGAAACTATACTTAGAACGCGAATTAGGCATCTTTGCTTGTTGACAGCTGGCAAGCGGCGGACGTGTCGCAACCTTCCTCAGCCAGGAGCGCTGTAGGGGGCTGTCCAGCCAGTATAGATCGTTGTTACCAGGTTTTTCTTCTCCACCCCATGAACACAAGAATCAACTGAGGGAGGCATATCGGACTGCAGATAGCTCTAAGATACGGATGCAGTACAGTTGGTTGTGAGCTCCTCAATTGTAATGTATTTTACTGTTGGGTCCTTGGTGTAGTTCTTCTATATGGGTCTAGCAAGGGAACTACGAGCATACTGCTTGCTATTCAGTGCAGCGTGCGTCTATCAGATATGAGAGCACGTGAGGCACAGACTATAAAAACAGTCGACGAGTCGTACGAACTGTGCAAAGTTCGTCATGCTGCTGTTCGCAACTCTCATCCTGGTGGCGGCTCCGGCAGGTAAGTCAGTTCACCTGCGCCATGAACTCTCTTGTTCGAGGTTCAATAACTCGACGCTCGCTTCACCACGACATACGCTTATCAAATGTTTCGAATCTTTTAGGCGCATTTATACTGCGATTTTCAACTTCGGCACAGCTTTCCTCAGGTGTTGACAAATTATAAACAATGACAAATATAATTGCAGCTTAAAAATATAAAAACTGCTAATTGCAGACTGAGAGTCCATAAGCCTAGTTTCTAAACTTTTTGACTTCCTCAGACAGAATCGAGCCCAGATACTTCTTAAAGAATGTGAGTCTCTACGACGTCGCGTCTTCGCAGCGAGTTTTTATGACCGGGTGCTCTTCACTTAATAAGATGAAATGAATGGCGTGATACATGATAGTGGATCAAAACCGGTGCCGGCACATTGCCTACTCGTGTCGAGTCTTCACGTCTCCATCCGACAAGCAATCAGCACTGCAGAGAGGTTTGCAGTTTAATCCAGGCCGGCCAGCATTCTGATGGTGATGAGACTCGAACCCGTTAACCACGGAAGGATCATGGCCACCAGGCGAGTGAACGATGATTAAAAGTAAAGATCTAATATCGCATAGTAACGTGACTAATGCCGGCATTTACAATAACACGGAAGTAGAAGGGCAATGGGTTGGGATATAGTACCATATCTGAAGTACTTATTTGATTATTGTTTGCATGAAGGAGCTGTACCAAATGAATGGAGAGTTGCTATAGTAGCCCCTGTGTATAAAGGAAAGGGTGATAGACATAAAGCTGAAAATTACAGGCCAGTCAGTTCCACATGCATTGTATGTAAGCTTTCGGAAAGAAATCTTTCTGATTATATTAGATACTAGCTGATGTACCCGTGCTGCGCTACGAAATTCTACATTGTATACAGAATTCCGCGTTAGGTAGTGTACACGTTGTGATAGCTCTTAACGTTACCCTAGAAACGTGACGGGGAAATCACCAAACGTCTTTTATCATATGAAGATTGGGTTAGGGAATTTTCATTGTAATGGTAGGCCCGCTTGCCTACTATCAATCACAATCAGTTTGGGGAGTTTTCATTATAATGGCAGAGATTCACTCCCCACCTGCCTGGTTGAATCTTCAGAAAGACTGCCTTAGTGGTTTCGCAACTGAAATGAACATGGGTCATTACCATAACGTCAGTAGGAATGGCGTAATTAAAAGCAATGCTTTCATATGAAATACCCGATCAAATGAAAAACCACAGATCTTCTCGCCTTTAACGAACAGTACTACGCTGTCGATCTAATAGTCCAAAGTTCCAGAGCTGGAATGACCAAGCCGCAAACAGCTGTGATCCGTGAACACTTCTTTCGGCGGGGCTGGGGTCTAATAGTGGAGAGTACCAGGGCAAAAACCATGCCCTTTTACTAATCTGTTTCCTAGGAGTACCCGATAAGCCAGAAAATCTCAATTCACTACACTGGCGGCTGAAAAATCTGAATTAGAGGCAAATGTTTCCTTCAAGAAACCTCCTCTTCACTGCTAATTTGGAATAAAATGAATGTAGAATTTAATGAAAGTGAAGAGGAAGAAACTCTTCTTAAGATACGCTTCTTTTCAGGGTTGAATTTTGAGTTACTTAGTGAATTGTGGTACTATAATTTGGAATAGGCCTAAATTTGTAATTCTAGACCAGACCATTTTGCCTCTGCCTTACCGGTACGTGTGCACACGGCTCATTCAAAACAGCGCGTCAGAGTAGGGGTCGAATAGCTGGAATGCTATGATGAACCAGTGTATTATGTACCAGTAGTATCAGACAATATATGAACCAGAGGAATGACATGCTAAAGAAGAAAATGTTCTAACTCCCCAGCTATTTCCCACCAATATTCAGTCAGGCTGTTATACTCGGTACGCAACAGTATTCCCATCTATCGGATTTGAGTATCAGCATAGGAGACAAAGAACATCAGTACAAACAATGGTTAATGTAATGTTATTGTCGATCAGTGTCATGTGCCTTCGATATTGTAGGCCTTCACATTTAGTTTTCTTCCGACTCTGAAATACCACTCATCATAGTCGGTACGGAAAAACTGAATAAAACATAAATGATCAGAAAATGTATTCTCTATAACTTTTGTTGTGTAGTACTTTTTGATAGGACCAATAACCAGGGGCGTATTCTCCTTGAATGCAAGGCATTCATTGCATGCGTTATGATAACACAAAGAACTGTCTGATTTACGATTTTAGGTTGTTTCAGGTCAAATATTAACGATTTCATCTCTCAGAAGTTCAAAAGGTCCGCGCAACTGTACTAGTTCCGTTGCTTGATTACGTGTGGTGCTGGTGTAGTCTCGCCGTCTACTCCACTCTCGGAAGAAAGAGACAGCAAATGGAGGAGTTATCAACGTAAGGCATTCAATCTTAAAAACGCATTCAGTGGCAGACGTAGTTCTGAAACCCTCCGAACGATGTCGCTGCAATTGAAACTTGGTCAGAATTTGTCACCCCATACCCGTGCTACCCTCTGCCGTTTGTTAGCAACTTGGAGAAAGTCGACATGTTTACAGCGAACGGGAAACACAGATTACCCCCTAGCAAGAACCCAACGTGACGAAACTGACCAATGCCACTGGGGTGACTTACCTCCAGTGCTTGAGTTGTGGCTAACTAGTGAGTTAATTCATTGTGTGTTTTGCTGATTAGTGAGTTCATTCTGTGTGTGCTGTTCCTGTGCTATTCGTCGTTTTATTATATTTTGCGCACATGTGGTATTAACGATGGATGAGTCTAAAACGGATATAATTGTAAATCAGTTTGAAAAGCCATTTACTAGCCGTTCGTTTGATGAAAAGATTCAAATAGTTAAAGCCGGGAGACCTCTACCTTCCCTCGTAAATTTCTTCTTCTTAATCTGCTTACCCTCCAGGGTTGGCTTTTCCCTCGGACTCAGCGAGGGATCCCTCCTCTACCGCCTCAAGGGCAGTGTACTGGAGCTTCAGACTCTGGGTCGGGGGATACAACTGGGGAGGATGACCAGTACCAGCATTTGCCTGGAGGAGAAGTGGGAAACCACGGAAAACCACTTCGAGGATGGCTGAGGTGGTAATCGAACCCACCTCTGCTCAGTTGACCTCCCGAGGCTGAGTGGACCCCGTTCCTGCCCTCGTACCACTTTTCAAATTTCGTGGCAGAGCCGGGAATCGAACCCGGGCCTCCGGGGGTGGCAGCTAATCACACTAACTACTACACCACAGAGGCGGGCCCTCGTAAAATTAAAATCAGAAAACAAGAATTGTGTACGCACGTTCAATCCAGAAACTTACAGTAAAACTGTTTGGCTCGAGTTCACCTACATGTAATTAGGGTGAGTAGAATTGAAATTTACTTAATACATTGTGTTAACTGCATGGTTACTAGTTGCATGCCTCAGTGGAGATTCCAGGATACGCCACTGCCAATAACACAGGTGTTTAAACATTACATAGTAGGCGCCTACCCCTAAACTACAATTTCATCCACGGTGAATAAAATTGTTTATAGCTTTGACTGTAGTTTCTTATTCCCCGACTTTATATACCGATTTCCATTCAGTTCTGTTAACCTATTTTCTCGTGGCTCGGCGCTGATATGGACTTAGCAACAAAAATACAAATTCGTGAATATCTCTGTTATCACAGCCGGTACGGTAAAAATGTATAAGACATAAACGGCCGGAAAAGTAATTCTATGTAACTTTAGTTATATAGTATTTATCGATAGGACTACTAATAATATAATTATTTGAGAAGTAAATTTTAGGTCTTCCCCTAAACTACCATTTTACTGAGCGTGAATAAAATTATTCAGAGCCTAGATTGTAACGGCTCATCCCCCGACTTTACATACCGAATTTTGTTGTGTGTGTCCTCCGCGTTCAGCTCCGCGCCTACAAGCTCCGAACCCGCCGCATCACCGATGTTTCCAGAGCCTACGAGAGGACTGCACTGCGCCTGGCATGCTCGCCGGTGACGTCATACCGAGGACTACCCCAGTGTCCAACAGCCAGCCCACACCGCAAGTCAAACGCGGAGGCATTCCTCTTAAAAACGTGTTTTGAACAGGTGGACAGATTGCTGGTTGTGAGGTCTCACCTCAGGACTCTGCCTCATCTTCCCTGATGCCCGTAGCCACGTCGAGCCCCGAGTCAAGCATTCTGCTACACTCCCAAGTCCTCACCAGTGCTCCGACGACTATCTTAGCATTCTGCGAATTAAGATATTGATGCAAGTTCCTTGCAAGCCTAAGTCCAATACTAGCATTACACTAACGCGACTCTCTCTACAAGTTACACTTGTTATCCCACGGCAGATAGTTTTCGACTATCTAAGGACATTTCCCAGTGAAATAGACTATCTCCTCAAGATAGGTTTAAATGTGTATATAGGACTCTCTCTTTGTAAATATATGTTTGTGCCACATACCGTCAGTCTAGCATTTAATAACAACATTAACTGCGTGCAATCAATCAAGCTTCAAGACAAGTTTCATTTTACTTCTTGTAAATACTGTATAAAACTATTGAAGAAATAAACTTATGTTGTATTACTGTATACCAAGTTCCTTGTATACAACAAATTTCATTACATTCTCTTCAGCCGTTATCTCGTGATGCGTGTACAGACAGACAGACAGACAGACAGACAGACAGACAGACAGACAGACAGACAGACAGACAGACAGACAGACAGACAGACAGACAGACAGACAGACAGAGCCCTTGAACTTACCATTCCATCGTTGGTTGGCCACAGCTGCTGCAGTAGAGCAATATAGAACTCTTAAATCTTGGGGTCGTAGCGGGAATATTTCGTTCACGATCTTAACCAAACGATGGGGTTCAGAAGAGAGCCTAACTACTTGAAATGAGGAGCAAAATGTGCTTACTAACTTTTATTGAATTATCAAAATTTAAAAAATTAAAAAAATGTTAAAAATCGTTCATCCATAAAATTTTAATCATTTAACGTTTTAATGCAGTCACATTGCATTGCGTGATTTGTATCAGTTACATCTATCGAAGAAATTTCTTCGAAGAAAAGTAGAAATATCACAGATTAGTGGACAGCGAAAGCTAGAAAAATTAAAAGAAAACCTGAAAATCGGGCACCTATTGATCCAAGCTATAACTGAGAATTAATCCACACAATCCGTGGAAAATCTGACCTTCAACAAATAGAGTTCCAGATTCACATTTAATTAAGGTTATCCACCAGTCAAATACCCTGTCGTATATGAGAACACCCGCCGATTGGACCCTTAATCGAACCAAATTGAATATCAGTTGCTTTGGATAGGTTGCGAAATATTACTGGAAAGCATGGGGTTCACTACAAGTTAACAGCACCGTGTATTGTCATCTCGTGACACCCTTAAGTTATGGAATAATCCCGATGCTGAAACATGCATCACCCAAACAGGTGTTCAGAAGGAACCAACAACAACTCGATCCGAGAGGGTCTTACGTTACGTCGTTCTGAAGGAACAAAACAGCGAAATGCTGGAAACACTTATTCATCATGCATTGACAAGAAATGCTAAAACACTGAAGTTAAAGAAAGAGTGGTAAAATCACTTGCAAAATATTCTTATAAAACAAACTGTCAGGTTATAAACGGTTACGTTAAGTTTAATAAACTTACAAGTCCACATGGTAGAATAAAATCAAAAATACCAAAACAATCTACGGACGTCTTTCCATTTTACAACTGATGCCTACCGTTACAGAACCATCTACTTATGTTTGTCCCAACAAACTAACTACAAAGTAATTGATCGACCACTATCAACTATTATAAAAGATGAAAGAACGAAAAATTAAAAATAAAAACATTTCCCAGGTTACGATTCGAACCCGCATTCGTAACTCAAGTCTCACATAAATAAGCTAAGTGTCAACAAGCACACTAACAAAGCAATCGGACGTCTGAACGACAAAACATTTAAGTCCGTAAATAAATTAAAATACTAAAGTTCAATGAACTCAAACGCGCGTGGCAAAGAGCAGTAATACTCAATCACCATTAGCTAAGTATCCAATGTTGGACAACCCTCACGTTCATGCCACTAGTGGTTCCATAGTCTTATGTAAGCATCTTCCAGCTGGTAAGGGTTTTGCCGAAACATGGCCTAAATATTACTTGGCTAAAACTCTTCGCATTGCATACCCTACTGCAGACACAACCATAGTTCAAGTCACTTCACAAAAACACTTAACCTAAGACTTGAATATACAGATGACACCTATCGTCAAGCCTACATAATGTCTACACACCCTAACACTAACATCTATGTACACACACACCTTCATAAACCTATCGTCGAGCGGGAACTGAGACGTCTGCTCATCAATATACTCCTATGATACGCGTAACGTCCTAAATCTGGGTTGTCTACGCATTCTCTAGAATGTCAGGCAAAATCGTAACTTCAAACACACTCTTCGATATTTAACTGGAAACCATGTCGAAGCTATAACACACAATGAAACGAATCTTGCCACTGAATGAACGCAAGTCTGGAAATGCAACTAAGTCCCTATCTTGTCAATAAAACGTGAAATTGAAAGTAAATAACGGGTGACAAACAATCCACAACTCAAACACGATCTCGACATACGCAATGAAATTTGGAGAAATAATAATGAATTTTAGCACACATGTAACACAACGTGAATATCGCCAAAACAGTAATCATCACCATCGCAAAATCCACACTATAATTCTAGGGTGAGGCCCAAAATCGCCTACCATCTCACTATTCAAAACATTCCTATCCATAAACTATCCAGTGAAGCGAAATTCAGTGAGTCTACACAGCCAAACTATCGCTTTAATAACGTCCAATATCTCATCCCACAATGTTTCCGAATTAATGATAATTTATCGTCTCGTAATATATGAAATTTACCGAATGGACATTTGTTATAACAGTCAAATGACACCAACCGTGTATTCAGAATGCCCTTCTATTCTTGTGATCGCGTACTATAATATTCATTATGCTGACTTTACATAAATCGTCATTTGGGCTTAACTGCCAAGAGCTACAATCTTCTGCAGAAATTGTTTTTCACTGGGAGATCTTGACTTGAAATCATACTGTGCGTCACAAAGCACTTTCTTCGCGTTTTAACATGCGACGAACCTCCTTCTCTACTAGCAACTGCGACTGTTTTCTCAGCACTCTGCTTTAGTTCACCCCAATACTGACCAGGTGTTTCAATAGATAACAAAAATCAGACCTCACTGGATTTCCTCCAGACTTCCCTTTGACAATATCAAACACACAGAGATAATCTTAGCTACGTATTTTAAAGAGATATCTAAGCCTTCACAGTTTTCGTCGGCGGAAGCTCAGGAAAATTTCTATCACCTTCCATTTATTACTCTACTTGAACCATTGACACGAATATTTAACAAGTTATTTTGAGAAATAAATCCCGGACTTTCTTGCAGACGAGCGACGTGGGTTTCACCATCCAGACCTTCAGGTATAAATGCAAAAAGTAGGTGGTGGTGGTGGGGGATTTCTTTTATACCTTCTGAGAGGACGCCACCCTCACCACGAAGCAATCTGCTAATTTCACATCCAATGGACCAATTTTCTTGAAATTTATTCCATAAATTCAGACAGACTTATAATTCATCGTGGTGTTAATTTTATATTTTTCCCATACTTGCAACGGGCGTAATGAATTTATTTCTGACATGTAGTTTCGCAATCTTTGTTCGGAAAATGACCTCGACCCGTGTCGCAAATCCGCGAGTATGACGCCAACTTTCCTCCAGGCTTAACTGCATTTATATTTACCCTGGGGATTCTATCTTCACCTAAGGTTTATTAATAATTTAGATTCTTTATTCCTGGATTTACCATGTCGCCAAAGTCTCTCGTTATGAAGCATTTTCCGAAATTTATAAATTATTCAGTACTCAAGATCAACCGAAGTATCCCGGCATTTCACGAGATGGCGTACATACATACATACATACATACATACATACATACATACATACATACATACATACATACACCAATGGTTACAAAACAAAGTCCAGGTTTCTTCTTACACTTGCAAAATTCTCAAGAACTTCTTCGTCACAAACTATAATGAACCATTGACACGAATTCCAGGAATAATTAATGAACAAGGGGAGTGTGTATGTGAGGATCTACAAAAGGCAGAAGTATTCAGTCAGCAGTATGTAAAGATTGTTGGTTACAAGGATAATGTCGAGATAGAGGAGGAGACTAAGGCCAAAGAAGTAATACAATTTACATATGATAACAATGACATTTACAATAAGATACAAAAGTTGAAAACTAGAAAAGCGGCTGGAATTGATCAGATTTCTGGGGATATGCTAAAGACAATGGGTTGGGATATAGTACCATATCTGAAGTACTTATTTGATTATTGTTTGGTCAGAGGAGCTATACCAGATGAATGGAGAGTTGCTATAGTAGGGCTGTGTATAAAGGAAAGGGTGATAGACATAAAGCTGAAAATCACAGGCCAGTAAGTTTGACATGCATTGTATGTAAGCTTTGGGAAGGCATTCTTTCTGATTATATTAGACATGTTTGTGAAATTAATAACTGGTTCGATAGAAGGCAATTCGGTTTTAGGAAAGGTTATTCCACTGAAGCTCAGCTTGTAGGATTCCAGCAAGATATAGCAGATATCTTGGATTCTGGAGGTCAAATGGACTGTATTGCGATTGACCTGTCTAAAGCATTTGATAGGGTGGACCATGGGAGACTACTGGCAAAAATGAGTGCAATTGGACTAGACAAAAGAGTGACTGAATGGGTTGCTATATTTCTAGAAAATAGATCTCAGAGAGTTAGAGTAGGTGAAGCTTTGTCTGACCCTGTAATAATTAAGAGGGGAATTCCTCAAGGCAGTATTATTGGACCTTTAGGTTTTCTTATATATATCAATGATATGAGTAAAGGAGTGGAATCGGAGGTAAGGCTTTTTGCGGATGATGTTATTCTCTAGAGAGTGATAAATAAGTTACAAGATTGTGAGCAACTGCAGCGTGACCTCGAAAATGTTGTGAGATGGACAGTAGGCAATGGTATTTTGATAAACGGGGTTAAAAGTCAGGTTGTGAGTTTCACAAATAGGAAAAGTCCTCTCAGTTTTAATTACTGCGTTGATGGGGTGAAAGTTCCTTTTGGGGATCATTGTGAGTATCTAGGTGTTAATATAAGGAAATATCTTCATTGGGGTAATCACATAAATGGGATTGTAAATAAAGGGTACAGATCTCTGCACATGGTTATGAGGGTGTTTAGGGGTTGTAGTAAGGATGTAAAGGAGAGTGCATATAAGTCTCTGGTAAGACCCCAACTAGAGTATGGTTCCAGTGTATGGGACCCTCACCAGGATTACCTGATTCAAGAACTGGAAAAAATCTAAAGAAAAACAGCTCGATTTGTTCTGAGTGATTTCCGACAAAAGAGTAGCGTTACAAAAATGTTGCAGTGTTTGGGTTGGGAAGAACTGAGAGAAAAAAGAAGAGCTGCTCGACTAAGTGGTATGTTCCGAGCTGTCAGCGGAGAGATGGCGTGGAATGACATTAGTAGACGAATAAGTTTGAATGGCGTTTATAAAAGTAGGAAAGATCACAATATGAAGATAAAGTTGGAATTCAAGAGGACAAACTGGGGCAAATATTCTTTTATAGGAAGGGGAGTTAGGGATTGGAATAACTTACCAAGGGAGATGTTCAATAAATTTCCAATTTCTTTGAAATCATTTCGGAAAAGGCTAGGAAAGCAACAGATAGGGAATCTGCCACCTGGGCGACTGCCCTAAATGCAGATCAGTATTGATTGATTGATAGGGATCTGCGCTCAGATGGCCTTCACTTAAACCGCAGTGGCACGTATAAGTTAGGAAATTTGTTTAGAAGGGTTATAGGGAGGTACATTCAGGGAAACAGGGTGCGCTAGGCAGCAGTGTTAAGGGAACAGGGAACTGGAAATCAAGTAGGGATGACATAAAACTGTTAGTGCTCAACTGTAGAATTATTGTAAAGAAAGGAATACAATTAAGTAATTTAATAGATATATACTTACCAGATATTGTAATAGCAGTTGAATCATGGCTGAAAAGTGATACAATGGATGCAGAAATTTTCTCACGGAACTGGAGTGTGTATCTTAGAGATAGGATTGGAAAGGTAAGAGGGGGAGTATTCATTCTCGTGAGAGAAAAATTTGTTAGCTACGAAAAAGTTAAAGATGACAAGCACGAAATTCTAGGGGTAAGGCTCATTTCTAAATATAATAGGCAACTGGATGTCTTTGGAGTGTACAGACCAGGAAAAGGTAGCGCAGATGCTGATTCAGAGTTATTTGATAAGATAATCAGATATGTGGGAAACGATAAGGAAAGGAACGTGATCGGAGTGGGTGATCTCAAATTACCAAATGTCAATTGGGAAGGTAATGCGAACGACAGGAAGCATGACCAACAAATGGCAAATCTATATATATAAAATAAGAGTTTTGTCATTACATGGCTCAGAATTTGGAAAAAAAAAATGGTATTTCTCTATCGGTCATGTCCACAGCAACAAGGAAATGCACTTTTTACTTTTCCGTAATTCTGTCTGTCTGTCTGTCTGTCTGTCTGTCTGTCTGTCTGTCTGTCTGTCTGTCTGTCTGTCTGTCTGTCTGTCTGTATGTACACGCATCACTAGAAAACGGCTAAAGAGAATTTAATAAAAATCGGTGTGCAAAGTCGGGGAATAAGTCGCTACAATCTAAGCCGTAAATAATTTTATTCACGCTGATAGAAATGGTAGTTTAGGGGAAGGCCTAAAACTTAATTTTCAAATATTTTTGTTATTAGTGGTCCTATCTTAATAAAAATTGGTATGCAAAGTCGGGGAACAAGTAAATATAATCTAAGCTATAAATAACTTTATTCACGCTGAGTGAAATGGTAGCTTAGGGGAAGGCCTGAAATTGAATTCCTTATATATTTACGTTATTAGTGGTACTATCTCATTGAAAACTGGTATACAAAGTCTGAGAATAAGCCTCTACAACTAGGCTATAAATCATTTTATTCACGCTGAATGAAATGGTAGTTTAAGGGAAGGCCTAAAATTTAACGCTCAAATATTTATATTATTCGTGGTCGTATCGATCAATACTACATAACCAAAGTTATATAGAATTAAATTTCCGACCATTTATGTCTTATACATTTTTTACCATTCCGGCTATGATAAAACCGATATTCATGATTTTGTATTTTTGTTACTAAGTCCATATCGACGCCGAGCCAAGAGAAAATGGGTTTACAGAATTTAATCAAAATCGATATATAGAGTCGGGGAATAAGAAACTACAGTCTAAGCTATAGACAATTTTATTCAACCTGCATGAAATTGTAGTTTAGGGGAAGGCGCCTAAAAATTAATTTTTAAATACCTATGTTTTTGGTCCTATCGAAAAGTACTACATAACAAAAGTTACAGAGAATACAATTTCCGATCATTTATGTTTTATTCAGTTTTTCCGTACCGACTATGATGAGTGGTATTTTAGAGTCGGAAGAAAACAAAATGTGAAGGCGTACAATATCGAAAGCGCATAACATTGATCAACAATAACGTTACATTGACCAGTGTTTGTTGTGATGTTATTTGTCTCTGATGCTGCCTCTCAATGCTGCCGATAGATGGGATTACTGCTGCGTACCGAGTATAACCGCCTGACTGAATATTGGCCGTAAATAGCCGGGGAGTTTGAAAACTTTAGTAGTAGTAGTAGTAGTAGTAGTAGTAGTATTATGGCCTGGTCTAGAATAACAATTTAGGCCTATTCCAAATTATAGCACCACAATTCACAAAATAACTCGAAATTCAACCCTGAAAAGAGCCATTTCTTAAGAAAAGCTTCTTCCTCTTCACTTTTATTAAATTCAACATTCATTTTATTCCAAATTATCAGTGAAGAGGGGGGTTCACCTCTGCCTCGTAGGAGAAATTTGCCTCCAAGTCAGATAGATTTTTCCGCCGCCAGTGTAGAGAATTGATATTTTCCGACTCATCGGGTACTCATAGGAAACAGATTAGTAAAAGGGCATAGTTTTTGACCTGGGAGTCTCCACTATTCGACCCTGTCCCCGCCGAAAAAAAAGACGAAGAGTGTTCACGAAATACGGCTGTCTGCGGCCTGGTCATTCCAGCTCTGGAACTTTGGACTGTTAGATCGGCAGCGTAGTACTGTTCGTTAAAAGTGAGAAAATGTGTTGTGTTTGATTTGATCGAGTATTTCATGTGAAAGCACTGTTTTTAAACGCGCCATTCCTACTGACATCATTGTAATATATGTTTATTTCAGTTGGGAAAACCACTAAGACAGTCTCTCTGAGGATGTAAAAAGGCAGGTGGAGAGTGAGTGACTACCATTATATTGAAAACTCCCCAAACTGATAGTGACTGATGGTATGCAAGTGGGCCTAACATTACAGTGAAAATTACCTAACTCAGTCTTCATATGAGACTTCCCCGTCGTGTTTCCAGAGTAACATTAAGAGCTATGCAATTTAATACAATCTTACTCACAACGTGTACACTAGAATGCCGTAGCGCAGCACGGGTACATCAGCTAGTAAGTTAATATGGGAAGGGCATCTGGTTCAGAAAGTGATGGAACCAACTAGAGGGAAGAATATTCTGGATGTGGTGCTGATAAAACCAGATGAGCTCTATAGAGAAACCGAAGTAATAGATGGTATTAGTGGTATTAGCGAAGCTGTTTTGTGGTAATTACAAATAAATGTGATAGAAAGGAACAGATTAAAATTAGGACTGTTAGGCAGTACCATATGGCTTATAAAACAGGCATGAGGGAGTTTTTAGTAAGCAACTATGATCGGTGGAAAACGGTAAATAAAAATGTAAACAGACTCTGGGATGGATTTAAAGCAATTGTTGGGGAATGTGAAAATAGGTTTGTACCTTTAAAGGTTGTAAGGAATGGTAAAGATCCACTATATTATAACAGGGAAGTAAAAAGACTAAGAAGGAGGTGCAGGTTGGAAAGAAATAGAGTTAGAAATGACTGTGGAAGTAAGGAGAAATTGAAGGAACTTACTAGGAAATTGAATTTAGCAAAGAAGTCAACTAAGGATAACATGATGGCAAGCATAATTGGTGGCCACACTAATTTTAGGGAAAAATGGAAGAGTATGTATAGGTACTTTAAGGCAGAAACAGGTTCCAAGAAGGACATTCCAGGAATAATTAATGAACAAGGGGAGTGTGTATGCGAGGATCTTCAAAAGGCAGAAGTATTCAGTCAGCAGTATGTAAAGATTGTTGGTTACAAGGATAATGTCCAGATAGAGGCGGTGACTAATACTAAAGAAGTAATAAAATTTACCTATGACAGCAATGACATTTACATTAAGATACAAAAGTTGAAAACTGGAAAAGCTGCTGGAATTGATAAGGTTTCGGGGGATATACTAAAGACAATGGGTTGGGATATAGTACCATATCTGAAATACTTGTTTGATTTTTGTTTGCATGAAGGATTTTTACCAAATGAATGAAGAGTTGCTATAGTAGCCCCTGTATATAAAGGAAAGGGTGATAGACATAAAGCTGAAAATTACAGGCCAGTTAGTTTGACATGCATTGTGTGTAAGCTTTGGGAAAGCATTCTTTCTGATTATACAAGACATGTTTGCAAAATTAATAAATGGTTTGACAGAAGGCAGTTTGGGTTTAGAAAAGGTTATTCTACTGAAGCTCAACCTGTAGGATTCCAGCAAGATATAGCAGATATCCTGGATTCAGGAGGTCGGTTAGACTGTATTGCGATTGACTTATCTAAGGTATTTGATAGGGTAGATCATGGGAGACTACTGGCTAAAAGGGGTGCAATTGGACTTGACAAAAGAGTGACTGAGTGGGTGGCTCTGTTTCTAGAAAATAGAACTCAGAGAATTAGAGTAGGCGAAGCTTTATCTGTCCCTGTAAAAATTAAGAGGGGAATTCCTCAAGGCAGTATTATTGGACCTTTATGTTTTCTTATATATATCAATGATATGTGTAAAGAAGTGAAATCAGAGATAAGGCTTTTCGCAGATGATGTTATTCTGTACAAAGTAATAAATAAGTTACAAGATTATGAGCAACTGCAAAATGACCTCGATAATGTTGTGAGATGGACAGTAGGCAATGGTATGATGATAAACGGGGATAAAAGTCAGGTTGTGAGTTTCACAAATAGGGAAAGTCCTCTCAGTTTTTATTACTGCGTTGATGGGGTGAAAGTTCCTTTTGGGGATCATTGTAAATACCTAGGTGTTAATATAAGGAAAGATCTTCATTGGGGTAATCACATAAATGGGATTGTAAATAAAGGGTACAGATCTCTGCACATGGTTATGAGAGTATTTAGGGGTTGTAGTAAGGATATGAAGGAGAGAGCATATTTGTCTCTGGTGAGACCTCAACTAGAGTATGGTTCCAGTGTATGGACCCTCACCAGGATTACTTGGTTCAGGAACTGGAAAAAATCCAAAGAAAAGCAGCTCGATTTGTTCTGAGTGATTTCCGACAAAAGAGTAGCGTTACAAAAATGTTGCAATGTTTGAGCTGGGAAGACTTGGGAGAAAGGAGACGAGCTGTTCGACTAAGTGGTATGTTCCGAGCTGTCAGCGGAGAGATGGCGTGGGAGGACATCCGTAGACGAATAAGTTTGGATGGTGTCTTTAAAAGTAGGAAAGATCACAATATGAAGATAAAGTTGGAATTCAGGAGGACAAATTGGGGCAAATATTCTTTTATAGGAATGGGAGTTAGGGATTGGAATAACTTACCAAGGGAGATGTTCAATAAATTTCCAATTTCTTTGAAATCATTTAATAAAAGGCATGGAAAACAACAAATAGGGAATCTGCCACCTGGGCGACTGATAACTTGTATAATCACTTGTTTATAGCTTTTACATTTATTTCTTACAATTTGCTTTTCGTTGCGCCCACACAGAACAGACAATGCGATAAGAAAGCGCTGCCGTGGCCTTAATTAAGGTACACCCCAGCATTTGGTGTGTATGTGGGAAAGCACGTAAAACCATCTGGAGGGCTGCCGACAGTGGGATTCGAACCCACTATGTCCGGGATGCGCGCCAGGTGTCTTACATTTTATTTGAGGGGGCCGTAATTTTATTTTGCCTGGCAGGCCCGCGATTTACAGTAAGGTGTGACACACTGACGAAACAAGTATCAATAAGTGTAATGCTCAGTGTTTGTTTCTGTATGAAGAACTGAACTCGCGATGTACGAAGACTTTTAGTATGAAATGGTTCAATCAAGTACCGAATATTTAAGAATAACTTAAATATTATATTTAAGCGGTCGCCCTATTCAGTACATATATAATCTAGTACATGACCCTTCTCCGAAGGGACGTCGTCAACACAGCACACCAGATACAAAAATGACATTAATAGATTTGTAAAATACACAAGCACATATTTGATTAAAGTTCCAAGTCTTCTTGTCAATAAAATTGATGCGAATTGTTCATCTTAGTTTCTACGAATAGTATATATATTGAATAGGCGGACGGCTTAAATATAATATTCAAGTTGTTCTTAAATATTCGCTATTTGATTTTATAGTCAATACGGGTTTTTATAAAAATGAAGCTGTTGAGGCTTGTTACATAAAACTGTTTTATTCCAGTTGCTCTAAAGAGGATGGCATCGCCCCTCCACGTCCATTACTAAAACTAAGATGGCGGGACAGGTTTAGGTTTGACCTACATTTCGGTGATAAACGTTTGCATATTTGATTACATTTCCTGAGGAAGTCCGAGATTAATGTTGGAAGGAATATACCTTGTTTAAAACAAAATGACGAACTATAAACACAATAAGTAATATATGCGTCCCACTGTACGTAGGTTCATGTAAATGATGCCACTATGAGCGCCGAGACAATGAAATAAACAATATAATATACAGTAAGTTGTATACCAGTGAGTCTACTTGCTACTGAGTCTTGGCAACCACCATTCTTTCTCTGTAATACTTGTACCGTAATCGGATATTTCCTGCTTTTGGGATCTAATTGTGAGATAATGTAGTTGACATCAGAAAATGGTAAAAATTCCATCAGCTATTATTTTGGTAATTTTCTGGGGGACACGAATAGGTTCAACACTTTAACCACAAATTTTGATTCGGAATTCTTAAAACAGCCAATGATTTATATTTACATTTTCGTTACCCATTTGCTCCTCAACATAAGCAAGCACGACAATAATACAGCAATGTTTCAGTGGTGTTAAAAGTTCTGAGTTGACGGTGAAGGGCGTGCGATTGATCTGCTCTTACATGATTTGAAAGAAGGTGGATATTTTTCAAACATCTCCCTAACTCCTCTTCCTTGTGAATTCCAACTTTATCTTCATAATTATGTATTTTCTACCTTCAGAACACCGCCGTGCCATGAGACGGTCCCGGGATGTGTTGCCGAGCACTACCAATGTGTCCTGTGTTTTAAGTCACGGGACCTCCATTTCTTGACTGGAATCCTCGTGACATTTCCTTTCTCAAATCCCTCATGCATTGGCTGGAAGTCAAACCCGGACTGTCTTGGTCTCTACTGCGGGGTGCTGCAACGACAGAAACACTTGCTAATGCTAGAAGGGAATCGCCTCAAGGACGTTATTTATCGCCAACCCGAGCAGCTTGACATCTCCATCGATCAGATCAACTGCGTATATGTTTCCACGATTAACGTAAAGAGCATCATGCGCTTGGGCCGTCAGTTCCACCTATCACTTAGCTTGCCTTCCGTAAATACGGTCGTAAATCCTTCCTTGATCGTCTCCATACACCTGGGCGTCCTTTTTGCTTTTCTGAAAACCACGTCTATTTCCGCTTTCGTGATGCTCGGTTCATATTTGGCGAGTGTGGCTTCTCACAGGCGCAGGTAGAAGTGCTCGCTTCCCCTTGTTCTTCTTTAGCCGTACTCTGCTCCTTGCCTCGCACACCTCTACTACCGAAACATTCGCTTTTGCCTCAATGGTGGACTTATGACTGGGTGTGCAACTGTCAATACTTAAACTCGTATTTTTAGAGTGTGATTCTACAATATACTGAACTTGGGCGGCGTCGTATATATAGGTAAGCAATACTGGAAAATACTGTAATAAATATCGCTTCTGTCGGAGAAATGGTTAATGAATTTCACGTGCTGCCGCGTGTATTTCTCCTGGCTAGCATACTTCACTGCTTTTATACGGAAACTAAATACACATTATTAATTTAATGTAATTGCGCACAATGTGCACAAGTAGAGCACAGTATAGCCTAAGCGCTCGACATGACGGTCCCGGTAGTCAAGGAGGGGAGCGCTGATTGGTGTTGAACAATACAGGGCAGTAATAGGAAGATGGACGTGAAATTAGGAGGGACTAGAATGGTATTGGGAATGAAGAGAGAGATAATGCTGACAGCGGCTGTGATTATAGTAATGTTATGGATCGGAGGAATTGAACCCCGGGCCGAACTCCAGCGGAAGTATGAGTTGGGAAGACGTGGAGCTAACCAAAAGAGTTGTAAAAGAGGTGTGCCCATTTGAGCAGCTGAAAAATCTGATACAAGAGCAAACGAAGGAGTTGGAGAAAATGAAGAAATGGTTTCGAGAGAAGGCAGATGACACAACAGCCAAAGTGAGAGAAGTGGCATCATTAAGGGAGAAAATAAGAAGACTAGAAGAGGAAACGCTGAAGCTGAAATCAGAGAAAGAAATGCCTATTTGTATATTGTGTGCCCGAGGACAAACTGCTTACAGTGGTGGACCTAATTCAGGGGAAAATGAAAATTAATTTCAGTGAAGTAGACATAGACGATGTGGCGAGAATAGGGAAAGTAAAAGGAAATAGGCCGATTAAACTGCAACTTTTTTGCAAGTTGATGGACGATATAGTGATGGGAAATGCGGGTAATATACAGAGGGAAAGAATATGGTTCAGGAGACACATGGGAAGTGAATTGGTCAGGAATGCCAAAATTCTTAAGAAGCATATGATCCGGGCCAAAATCCAAGGTTTGGGAGCTTCTATCAGGGGACAGGAACTTGTAGTGACAAATGGCAGCTGGAAAAGGATTTGGTCCGTGACCAAATTACTGGACCTGGAGGAAAAGATGACACAGGAGGAAGATAAGGAGATAAGTATGCGGAAGAGAGTGGCAGAAAGGCAAGTTATACACAGCAATGTTGGAGTAGACGGACAAGGTCATAAGGATACTAAGGCAATCAGGAAGTTGAATGAAGAAAGGGAGAAGCTTAAGCGACCTGTGGGGAGTTAAAATATGATGAAAATATTGTAACAAGAAGCAAAAACTATACTAAAGTTAGTAAGTAACTAAGGGCTTGGTTGTCGAAGACATGTGTTTGTGAGGTGGAATTGGAGGTAGGTGTCTGTATAGTGAATTTGACGGTGATGGTGGCGAAGTGTATTGTATTGTAATTGAAATGTAAGAGATGGAGTTGATGGTAATATCTGGAGTGTATTGGACTGTCTGTAAGTAAGGTAATTTGGAAGAGTGATTTGTTGAGTGAAGGGTATGTGTTGGTATAGTAGGTATAGTGAATTAATGCAGGAAGTGGTAATTAGTAAGTAATGGTGAGTTGAATGTTAGATGGTAATTGTGATTCGGAAGTAATGGTGAGTTGATGTTATTAGTAGGGATGTTTTCGAGGAGTGATTATGATGAAATTGTTGCTATGGTGAAATGTGTTCTGGCGGTGTGTTTGACAGAGAGTGAGGATGAGGTGGAGCTAGAGGTATATATTAATGAGTCGGTAAATGTTGGAGAGAGTATGTTAGTGACTTAATGTTATCTGTATGGAGGGAATCCGTTGAAATGTTTAGGGAGAAGTGGTGGACTACGTAATGGCAGAGGGAGGAGATTTGATAAGTGGTGCTTGTTTATAGATTTTATTGACTTGGTAATGGCAAATTTAATGTGGAGAATGTCTGGGTATTTAAATGAGATTAAGGATGGCGAGATATGATGACTGAATTAAATTGCAACATAAGTGGCTGGTGATGTAAGTCCTGACTCAGCTAGACAGAGTGGGTCAAGTGAGGAATGAAATGTGCAAAGGTTTGCGTGACGAGAGGGGACTGTGGTGACCTGCATCTTGGGGGTCACGTTTCCGGAGTATCCGAAGGACCTCATGGGATGTCCAAGGAGAATTGTGTTTCCTTTTCCTTGATTATTGTTATTATTATTATTGTTATTATTGTTATTATTGTTATTATTATTAGTTTGTTTTGTTTATTTACCCTGCTTTTTTATCGTTTATGCCCACTGCATGCCAAGGTCTATGGATCACTAATAAGGGTTGTTCATGGCCATATGGCAGTGCATATGGGGGATTATTGCCCTTTATTGACAGTTTATTTTATTTGGATGGTTTTTTATTGTATGTTGTTCAGGCTATACCAAATTTGAACCATGTATTGGGTGGAAATGTGTGAGGCTCAATAAATCTAAACTGTCTATACGCTGCGTAGTCAGCGTCAGGTTTGTATTGGTCAGTCCACATATCAACAGTAGCCGAGCAACATTTGTCGTGCATAGCAGAAATATTCAGCGGCATTATTTCGCTTCGTATTTCATGTCACTTTGCTTGGACGTTTCTACTGATGGTGGAAGGATGCAGTAACACATCAACAATATCTACTTTTCCAAAATTAGCACGGATATTAATCAGTTCTTGCCATAATTCTTTAAAGCCTTCTCCGGAAACAGTGTTAAACGGTCGGAAATCTTTGGCACACATGAAAATACACGCTCTAGTTATGGTTTGCTTTGTAATGCCGGGAAATACTTGGGGAGAAAAGCCAGCATTAAATTTTCAAACGTGTTTTCTTGAATGAGTTGTTATGGATTTATACTGTATGTTAACAGTGCATTGCAGTGTCTGCTGACTACCTGCAGTGACCACAAGCAGAAAGTTCTTCCAAACATCAGAACTGAACCCATCTCTCTTGATTAGCTTATATTCACTGCTTTGAATTTTAGCCATAACGCTGGCCGTCGATTCACGTGGCATGGTGAACTTAGGCTCAAAATTAACAGGTAACTCAACCGTACGTTGCCTTCTTATACCTCCAAATTCCCGGGCTTTGCTCTGTGTAAAGAAGGGCTTCCCTATATCCGGAGAAACCACATTGTTTGCAACGTCAGTAAAGCAAGCAAGGCCATGCTCCCTAGTCAGCAAGCTTCGCTTCGACCATGCCCTGTCGAACGAATTGGAGCAAACTCGGGCATTTTAGCTTACACGCTCTACTCATGCATGATACTGGTTGCATATGCAGCAAGGCACGTGATGTTCTGTCTTGGTTACCCGTCTCAAGTTCGAACAATGCACGACACTAACTCTTGTGGGCCCCTGTATGCAACCCTATATTAGACATTTCGCCGTCACGGAGAAACACATCTTGAGGATCTCCGTTGTCATATTTACGCGAAGTGGTGTAAATAACGTGTTCTTCTAGTCCTAAGATGGTCTGTTTTCATTTTATTGGAAATATGTTCTCCATGTTTTCTTTGGAAAGTAAATCCCGCATACATGCTGACCTACAGTTATCATTCCGCTACTTTTTTTAGTAGCTGTTTTATTTTTTAAAATTTGCATTGTGCTACTCTGTAATTCCGCATCTGGTTTCCAGATAAATATGTAAACCGGTTTCCAGTGGTTACACGACACTTAAACACCTTTAGCACAAACCAAAACATATACTGCATCAAGTATAAACAAATGAACATCAAGGTTGGACAACGTGACGGCTATAAGGAAGGATGGGAACCTCACCAGGGCCATGGGGGTGCGTAGGTTGCGGATTTTAAGAAAAATCAACGGCGATCTCTTGATCTGCTCATATATTTTTTTCAAAATAAACATTACCAAGAAAGTTCGAAACAAAATCCATCGATTCAAAAATCCAGTTACGATATCTCAAAACAAAAAAGTAGATGTAATTTGCCAAGGGCTTTAAGTCAGTGAGTCAACTTGCAGAATACAACGTTTAGGAACCGCATGACACAAATACAATATTAAGTGAAAGTTAATGCGGCACGTAATGGAAACAAAGGGGAAACAGAAATACTTAAACTTGACGCAGAGGCTCCCATACCAAAAACACTTCTGATACGGGGCATCAAGTGACGCAAAGTTACTGGAGACAAACGCCGACTAATTACATGGTTTACAAAACTGAAAGAAAAAGGGCAGGCCCAGCTGAGTGGCGAGTAGCGGTGAAAATACAAACAAACAATGAAACGAACAGCGCTTATCCCAAGGCACGCCATCCCCGAAGTGCGTCTGATCGCTAGTCTTGCCTTGCTCTCGCCGAGGTTGGTCCCCGTAAACCAATCAGGCCACAGAAGCTTACCTCTCACCACCCCTTACCAAGTCGCGATGTTTTCACAATATTCCACAACATGCCTTTCCTAATCGCGAAGTTTCCATCTTTTAAAATGAGTAAAAACATGCTTCTAGAATCGACAGAAGCAGACACGCCCTGTTCCGAAAGTCCGCGTCACGAAAATTTCCGGAACATTACTTAATATCACTTCCACAATAACAGTCCTTTACAATTTAGTAGTTACATTTCCAAATTTAGATAGATAAAAGGAATATTCGTTATGCCGCAGAGTGCAGTGACGTCCGCTGGATGCTGATGCCGGACGGCCGAGGTGATGTACAGGTCGCCGTGCTCAAGGGGCTGCAGCCACGCCGGGTCGCTACCTTGGACTCAGTGGAGTTCCTGCTCTACTCGAGGTGAGTTACTCTCCAAGACGCTGTTGGCAGCCCTGAAGACGATTTTCCGTAGTTCGCCATTTTCACACCAGACTGTACGGTAAGACCTGTCTGTCGGACGACCAACACGCTCCAAAATGTGAATCCTCGATTGGACATTTCGGCAGCTACTCATCTCTCTCAACCACTGGAGCGGGGTTCTCGCACAACATTTGAACCAATACTACAAAATGTTCTTTCGACCACTTTCATTGTGCAGATGAACAACAATCACATTATAGAAGCATATTCATTGAGGCACAACCTTTGAATAAAGTATTTCATTGAGCAGTACAATGTTCTTATTGATTACAAACCATAAATAATGAAAAACTTAAGTTGAAAAATATTATACATTACATTTTTCAAATTATTTTGCAAATATTTAAAACAGAATGAAATATATAAAATGACATCAATTCTTTGTAATTATCTTATCAGGAATAACACAATGTTCGTTATTAGAGGAAAGCAAAAAGAAGAGTTATGATAGTATTAATTCATCCCTTGTATCATCCTCCGCACATGTACTTTTGTCTCGCCGGAGGATTCTGTGTACATAACAATACAATCAACACGACCTACAATAATGTACACATGCCAACAACGGTCACGCCTGTGAGCGTTAAATGAAAGTTTAAAAATCATGATCAACATTGCAACAAGTACTGAACATTGTGTGGACATTGGTCAGGAACATCCTGCTGAGTATGTTTACCAAGACATTGAACTCGCCCCCTCCCCAGGATTTTTCACCTATAAAATGCACTACATGTTGGCAGTAACGATCATCTTTGAGTAGTCTTATAAATAAAAGGGACGAAGAACAAGCACACATACAAATGGGTTAAGGATGTGTAACGTAATGTCAGCGCTTTGTTATGCAGCCTCAGTTATTATTGTTTGCAGGAAGCTACATTTGCCCAAGTGCGTTTTTCTCTCTATTCACGCATAGTAGGAGAGGGTAAGTGTAAGGAGGATGGGCAAGGGAGAACAGGACATAACCGTAAGAATACGGGGTGAAATGTGAGAGGCGGGATAGGGGAGGAGAGCGGCCGATCGCAATGAAATGGTCAGAGAAACGCACTGTCATCTGGTAAAGTGGTTGGGGTGTTCCTCAGGGCCCACGGATAGGGCCGGAGAGCGGCCGATCGCAATGAAATGGTCAGAGAAACGCACTGTCATCTGGTAAAGTGGTTGGGCCCCACGGATAGGGCCGGTCGTGTCACTATCGGGAGGGCGGCGGACGTGGCATGAGGGACTGAGGATGACTGCCGCGGTGACCCTCTCTTGGGAGTGTCACGTTTCCGGGGTATCCAATGAACCTCATGGCATTTTGTATTTCTTTTGTTGTAAATTGTCCTTGTGCGCATGTATCCGGGCCAATTCGCCTGTTATGTTCAATAAATACTAATATTAATAAAAGCACACACACACACACACACACGGGGGAGGTTGTGTCTTCTCATGCTGTATTGTTGCTGCGATTAAGCATAAGACTGAAGACATTCAATCTTCTGTTGTGGTGATCGCAGAATTGTATTTATGATTGCCATACACATTCTCTAGTACCATCCGGAGCAATGTTGATGTGTGGTGAACTTCGAGTTGATAACAAGATAAGTGATTGAATAAGCGCAGGAGGGTTGAGTAGCCCCAGCCTCGTGTCGGCACGTTGAAGAACTCCTAAAACTTCAGCTTTCCGTCGTCTCCGGTAACAGTAGTTATTGGAACGTTAAATAAATAACATTACTTGTGAAGGCGCAACTATAGCATAACAAAAGGTTTTGTTACCTCGTTGAGGTTTCCTTCAGACGAGAAATTGAAACAAAAATGTATTTGTCGCCTTAAACAGGATAATGGCGGAACCTGGGAAGGATTCAGTCATGTGCATAAAACATTTCACAGACGAAACTGTTTTAACAGGGAATACAATGAGCTTCTTGTTGATGCATGCCCAATTATTTTACCAAATTTTCTAAAATATTTGTCATCGAAAATTGTTAAAGGAAAAGATCCTGGAGGTAGGAGACTGGAAATGAAGAATATGGAAAACAACAACGTGGATGATTTGCCAAATGTAAGCCATTTACCGAGATATGAACGATGTTATTAGTTATCAGTGACATGTTTACCTCATGTTCAAATATGGAAGTGATCTCAACTAATTGAATATCTATTAAATTATGCTCGTATTTAAAATCCTTGTCAAGTTCATAGAGGTTTGTGAGGTAGGCAGTGAAAGCACAGACTTTTCCTGCCTTATATTTCTAAGGGAACAATTCCAACTTTACACTAAAAAGAAGAAGAGTTACTCAAACATTTTCGTTTGAAACTGTGAAATTACGCACATTATTTACTGTTAGTGAAGTTTACATAGAAAGAAGGTTTTATCAGTACCGATAGCTTAATTGTTGTTACTACACTTCAATTCCTAGAAAGTGAGATGAAACGTAGGATGAAGGGTGTTCTAGGCTTGCAGTGGTCGTGGTACGGAAAAGTTCAGTTTGGCTGTAGCCAATTAGAAATGCCTCATTCCATCAAGACAACTGATATTAGGCCCAATATGGAAGTGATAAACAAGTTAAGACTCACTTTTATCACGTGAATTTTCTGGTGGGCATTTTGAGATGTCAGGGGTTATATACATTTCTGGGTATGCAGTAAGAACAACATCCACAACGGTAATTTGTGACTCATGTTTACTTATTCTGGAGAGTAAACAGTCTGATAGATTGTTTATTGTCGTGTTAAATAATTATAGCAAGTAGATCAAGAACAAGTTACGCCGGCAGTGAGGATAAAACATTAAGTGGAGGAAGCTTTTATCACTCTACAGAAAAATGTGCAGGGAACTTCATTTACTGATGTGTGTGTTTCTCAGTATCATTTTATGAAGAGTGTGCATTTGTCATAATCGCCTTGTTGGTTTAATTGTAGTGAATATGGGCGAAGTCATTCGCACCCTTCAAACACGAAGCATCATCAAGCAACCTCCGCTCGACAGATACTGTAGGTACAGCGTTGCCAAGCGTACCTTCCGGCTCTGCTAAGTACCTATCTGATAACGAAATTCACACTGATTCGTGTCTGTGCGTTTTTGTCAGTATAAGTTTTCTTTCGTTGGTATCCCTTGATTTATGTAAATAGAGAATGCCTCCTTCTATTTCACCACTTGTTGACTACCAGTAGTAGTGATGTGTTCTGGTCTGTTCCAGGTCATTATTACTGGAGAGCTAGGATTTGTGCTATATACCTGTGTTGAGAGTCCATTTTAAGATTTCTCATATTTCTGGTGTTTACTGGTGTGCCAAATTCCAGTGCAAGTCGTAGAACACATGAGTGGTTGTAGTGGGTGTGTTGTTGTTTGACGAGAGAAGGATCGAGGGGAATGGGATGACGAAACGTCTCATCACTAATGCTAACGTTGTTAGGCTCTTCGGATGTGTGCAATGCGGAAGTTACGTGATAGATGTTGTGCATTTCCAAATATTGTATGGAAAATTGTCTTTATGCGGTGGGCCTTATTCCTTCAGCTAGGCACTTGTGTTGCTTTTGACAGGTGAACATTTTTTGGAATAATATTAAGAGGTCATCTTTAGTGCAGTGCCAGTAGTGTTCGTAAAATTCAAAATGTATGTCATCAGACCCTGGTGACTTGTTGCAGTTTGCATCATTGATAGCTAATAGTATCCCTTCTCTTGTGATCTGCGTTCTCCATTGTCAGTTGTTGTCTAACGTGTTGGAGAAAGAATTAAGCGTTTAATAGGATGGTGTACAATATTCAGAGAAGCTTGTTTCAAAATATCATGTTCTTTCCCCGTGTAAGTGTGTAGTTCCCTTAATACAATCGTTTGTTGTTTGTAAGTTCCTACGTTGTTCTTGTTCCTTCGCTGACTGTTACAAGGATGTTTTTCATCTTGCATAAACTATGTTTAATTTAGGATATTTTGTGTTGTACATCACGTCCTGTGCCGCTTGCCACCTTGTGTTCGAAAATTGCTTTTCATTCCTAGTTTAACAACATTTGTCCAGCAAACAATATGTGAGGAATAATAATAATAATAATAATAATAATAATAATAATAATAATAATAATAATAATAATAATAATAATAATAATAATAATAATAATAATAATAATAATAATAATAATAATTTGTTCCCACTTTAATTGCAATGATTGTCATCTTCATCTTCCTAGAGTTGCAGCAGCTGTGTCAGTTAGCAGAACTAATACTACTGTATGTGGTGATCAATAAATGGGAGTGGGACTGAAGGGGGGATGTGAACCCTGTGAAGCCTAGATGCGTTATCGAGTCGGAAGTGTGTAAATTCCACGTAATTTCGACGCGTACCTTCTCAGGCATCTTTAAGGTGAAGTTGTACAAGGTTGGCCAATAAAGTTCATTTACTATAGTTGTCCAGTTTAGTCCTTTGGGTGAAGAACACGTCTCTGTTCAATTCAAAGCTCGTCTCAAGTGAATGTTACGGTCTTCCAGGAATAATCTTTCACTTTCAAGTCTATTTTGTGAAGCCGATGAACTTTCCGTGTACTATACCGCTTGGATGAGTATGATGACAGAATCTTGAACGTCATCTCCTAAATTAACTAATTGTACTACAAATAAGTTGATGCAACAGAAATAGGGCATCTCTGTAATATATCACTTTGGAGGCCAGAGGGGACATTGGCACTCACGGCTGTCTCTGGTGTTATATTGACACAGACACAGAATAAGGAAAACGACAAACATGGTGAGTTCTTGTATTTAACTTAATTTAGGAAAATGAGGCGTTCTGATCTCCGTGAACTAATTTACTTGAATGGGCTGCTAGCAGTATAGCTGAATCAGCATTTTCTCACGAAGTCATTCACCCTAGTAGTGTACCTATACGGGTGCTGACCCGTGGTCATTGACCCCTAGTTGAGTAGTAGTGCAATGTCGATTAGCGGATTTTGCTGAGAGAGCATGCCTAACCTCACAGTCACCATCATGGAGGGGTCTAACCTCACTTTTACGGCCAGATGCCATTCCCGACGCCATCTTGAGTAGTAGGACAATGGGGATTCGCGTAAGAGAGTAAGCCTAACCTCATGGAGGGGCCTAACCTCACTTTTACGGACAGATCCCCTTCCGGACGCCATCTTGAGTAGTAGGACAATGGGGATTCGCGGATTTTGCCGACGACGTCTTGAGTAGTAGGGCAATGGGGATTCGCGTAAGAGAGCACGCCTAACGTCATAGAGGAGTAGTCTGTTTATGGCTTTACGTCTCCATCCGACGGACAAATAACGTGACGGTAGAACGTGAGTGATTTTTAAAAGCGGTTAGCTCATGGCCTTACGTCTCCATCCGACAGTGACAAACAAGTCTAAACACGCATAGCCATGACGACGTAACATGCAGCGATAACGTCGACATGGCTATGCATGTTTAGACTTGTTCGTTATCGAGGTTACTCTCTGCTAAACTCAAGCCGTTATAGATGTTATAAGTTAGTACATTTTCGATAAGTGTGAGGGTGGCAAAGGGAATGCAATAAGTAGAACATTTTTATATTTAATGAAATATTTACTGTGTAGTTATTTACAAAATAAAACAACCTACTACCGGTTATACACCAGTCTTGGTTATGTTGCCAAGAAGGTTGTTGTACTCCTTAACATCTTATTGTGAAGAGGTAGCATGCTTCCAAAGTTGTAATGCCCCCTGCAACAATCAAATTAAACAAAACATTTATTGTTTATGAAATTAAGTTTTTCAAAATATATTATACTATGCATGTTATGCAACGCAAAGACGACGCAATTCTTACCTTAATGTCATCCATGTGCTTAGTTCCTTTCTGAATTATTATCAGGTACTGTAAAGAAGGTAATAGATCATCCATGCACTGTGTGCAGTTTACAATCGTTGGATTATGTCCATCCCAATCATGTGAACCATTTTACCTCGATGCTTGTAATGCTGTCTACAGCGTCTGCATGAAGCTACATCGATTGACATCTCACTGTGGAGAGGAAGGATGTCCTAAAAAGCATCTTCGAAAGGAGCAGCGTACGTAGATACAAATCCTGGTGGTAAACATTGAATAACATGTTTTGGCATCTGGTATAAGGTTCTATGTTTATAGAACATCTTAATAGCTTCACTTACTTGAGTGAGGTAAATAAGATGTAGCGTATTAGTTTCGCTGGTAGATTGTCTGTAGCCGTGCAGTCTTCCCTAGTGTACGCTGTCGAAGCATACACTAAGGGCTATTGTGACAATATTCGTTAGCGGATAACAACACTCATATCAATAATAAGGCTGTTGTGTAAGCAGGAATATTTTCAGATGTTTGAAATTCTAAACGAATATCGACAGGAGATTCTTTTATAGATTCTTCATGATAAGAGCACTCTATAACAACAATCGGTGCTTTATTTTTAAATTCTTCGGGCGAAAGTAGCGGACGATAATTGGAATTTACAAAACATGTCATAAAGCAACCGTAATTTATTTTTCTCAAAATTAATGGCTATGCTTTCATATGGATACGTAATTCCGTTGAGATATAGTCTAATATTTCTTAATTTACAGTGAACAAACTGTGAGCTATCTTTTTCACGGTTGAATTTACGATGGGTTTGAAATTAAAAAATAATATACAAAGGCTTTTCAGTAAAACCTGACGTTTTAGCAGCCCAGCTATGCTTGTGTTTAGGTGGCAACACGGGATATTCATGCAGCTCCCAACTTCGAAAACGTATAGGTACTGGTGTATCATTTTCTACAATTTTGAGCAATCTAAATTTTTCCCGATCAGATAATGTTACGTATGGAATCCTCCACAATATACGATGAAGTGTAATTTTCGACTCTACTGGTGAACGAAAACGCCGCACTTGGAGGTCGGCATGCAATTCCTCATCCCATTGCAAGACAAACATTTCTATAGCCAAATCGGTTCTGATGCTGTTGAAAAACAAGTCGTAAATGAGAAGCTGGCAACACTGTCACATCCTGCAGCGCATCGGAATGTAGAGAAACGTGCATCATCCCGCTCTACCGTGCCCGCCGTCGCAGCTCACTGTGTAGACGGCTGAGTTATCAAACTCACATGCACCATGGAGCTACGGCTCGAATCTGCGTCAAGTTTTTCCTTTTGTGTGTGTGACGTCAGGATCCTAGTTCCCGTCGTGTAACTCTCACATTCTGTTCTCACATGACACAAGTCGAACACATGACAGTGTGAAACATTCAACTGAATGCATGAGTCGACTAACCACGCAGTGCACAGCCATAACTGGTCCTGTCAAGTGCATGTATGGCGGCTTCCTGATGGAGTACGCAAACGGCGAATACGTCGATATGCTTTTAGTGTTGGGTGCATCCGATAACCAAGCTTCTGCTGCTGCTCGTGGATATGCAGCACGGTACCCTCAAAGGCGCCATCCCAATAAGAATGCTTTTCGTCGCCTTGAGCAACGCCTGCGGGAAACAGGTAATCTTCGTCCACAAGTAGTGGACAGAGGTCGTCCAAGGACGAGATGTACTGCACAAACAAAGGACGACATTCTTGAAGCCGTTCACCAATCACCTCGGCGAAGTACCCATGATATTACAAGGCAGTTCCAGGTACATCAAACACTGGTTGTTGACGTGTTGCACGACGAAAAACTACATCCATATCATTACACGTTAACTCAACACCAGCGGCCAGAAGACCGTCTTCAACGAGTACAGTTCTGTGAATGGCTTTTGATACAAGTTGAAGATACCGAACATTTTTAAAGAATGTGATATGGAGTGACGAATGTAGCTCCACTCGGGAAGGTATTTTCAAACATCACAACAGCCATTATTGGTCTGACCACAACCCACATGTCACCCGTGAACGTGGCTTTCAGGCACGCTTTGGCATAAACCTATGGGCTGGAATCGTGGGTGGAGTGCTCTTAGGCCCTTACATATTGCCGGACAAGTTGAATGTGCCCCGCTGTCGTACGTGTCTGGGCAATACGTTGCCTGACGCTTTAGAAAACGTTTCACTTGGTGTTCGGCGACAGCTATGGTTTCAGCATGATGGTGCACCGCCACACTTTGGAATGACTGTGCGTAACTGGTTAAATGAAGCGTTTCCAGGGAAATGGATTGGTCGTAGTGGTCCGACATCCTGGCCTCCATGTTCCCCGGACGTTAATCAACCAGATTTTTATTTGTGAGGACACTTGAAGGAACATGTTTATAGTACTCAACCCTTCGATATACAAGACCTAAAGGCTCGCGTGCATGCTGCATCGGCAATGGTGGATGCAGGTGTCTTGCGTAGGGTCCGCAAAGCATGCTCCGGCAAGTGGTGAAGTGTCTGCAAATGCAAGGTGGTCGCTTTGAACATCTGCTGTGAAGTGAACGTTGCCCGTAAGTGTACGCACCGGCTCTGCGAAGATAAGACTGGACGTCACACGTACACTATGGAATTATTGTGCGTAGCATAATGGGCAATCCAGTGTAGCCTATCTACTGTACTGTATTGTTTCCTTGTACCGCATTGGATAGAGACGATGTTACTGTATCCACTATTATGTTCTACGTATTGGCTTTATTTATGCCATGGACGAAACAAAGTGGTCGTTTACGTGTGTAAGAAGTTCATGTTATGTTTGAATGTTTAAATAAAGGTAACTGTAACGGTAAGGCAGAACATAGTGTATTGCATAGTGGAGGTGTACATTGGATACAATTTGATACATTAACTGAAAAAAATGACGCGAACGCTACTCGAACATCGGCGCGTCCGCACAACCGGCATTTATGCCATTACCTCGCCTCGTTGAGCTAGAGAGACAGCTCCGGCAGAGCGCCGAGTTCATGCGACCTGTGCCTTTTCCACGCTGCACGCCGTTACAGCGTTGCCAAAGCCTCGTTTCTTAACTCGGATTTCTATTAAACCGATTGGTGGGACTAGGTTTTGCAAGATAAACTTTCGTCGTGAATTTCGACGAGGAACCGCATGCCGACCTCCACGTGTGGCATTTTTTGTTCACCCTGTATACATATTACTAATGCCTACTTTATTATTCAGTTACCATGAAGATTATAAAGCACCTGTTAGTGCCACAGCTCTTATCTAGTTCTAGTACAACTACAAAAGACGTCATGGAACGTTGTTTCCCTTTATTCTATCTGACCCATCGGGACGTAGGAAGACTCATTACGCTTCGAGAACATTTATTTTTTCGCCAAGTCAATCGCTATTTTATAAATTGTAATGCACAATCTTGTTAAAGATGGACTGAAAATGCTTCATTTTAATTCACATGAGCAAGTACCATCACCGGATGATGTGCTTCCCAATTCTCTTATGATCTTTGACGATGTCGCAACAGAACTGCAAAACGTTATTCAAGCATATGTGGCGACATAAATGTGTATATTGCATCTGTTTATGTCAAACCTATTCTCGTGTGCCTAAGTAGTTGATACGCAACAACGCAAATATTATCGTGCTTTTTCGGAAAGATGAGCGCAATATGTGGCATGTCTATATTGATCATGTTAACTCTGACATGACATTCAATTACTTTAAACATATGTGTGCTACATGTTGGTCATCACATCGTTACGGCTTTTTAGTTACTAATAAAGAAAGTGATGTTCATTATGGACGATATCACGCGAGTTTTGATCATTTTATATGCATCAACACAGAGTTACAGTAACCACTTGATCAAAAACCACCATCTTGTCAACATCCAGCAAAGAGATGAAAAACATATAATCCGTGCTCGAATCAGTATTCGACGGAAATTTAAAGAGATTAAACGTATTCAAGCAGACACTGACTTATTTTTGAAAACGCAAGTAGGTACACCACTGAAAGAAGTTTGTAATTCCTACTTCATTGCCCCAGTCTACTACAAGTTTTGTTTCTAATAAACATCATATGATAAAGAGAAGCAGGAACAAAAAAACATAAAGAAGAAGAGAAGCATGAACAACAAGAGCGTGAAAAAGAAGATAAGCGGTATGAGGAAGAGGAGAAGCAGGATAGGGATGAAGAAGAAGATGAGAAAGAAGAAAATTCATCATCTAAGCGTGTTACATTTGTAACTACAGATGTTATTGCTGAAACACCTACTACATCAACACGAGATCTACCTTCCTTGTCTGAGGTTATGATCACGCCAGAGTAGCGTAATCTGTTTAAGGCTTCTATTCGAAATACCTATAGCTCTCTCTTTGCTTCTTATATAGAAAAAACTCTTTACAGGACGAACTGACACAACCTACGGTATTCGCTATGAAGACGACAGTTTCTGGATAGGTAATGCAAATGTTAAGATTAATAGCAACAGACTAATCGTAAAAGTGTTACCTATCAACCCACTTAACGTCTCTTAGATCTTCTTTTCTCACGAATATTTGACAAGGATATCATTTTACAAGATGATCTTAAAATATAAAGCAATATTTTTCCTACTGATGCAACACGGCGTAATTACAAGAGGACAGTAGCTGTAAATGAAACACGAGTCACAAGTATTGAGAGTTTATTTCTAAGCTATTTTCGACTGCACGTGGCCTCAGTGTTATCTACAAGCCTTCGTTGCCGTTTGTAGACATAAGATACTGGAATGACTCTAACTTACTCGTTGAACGATTACAATAAGAGATTCGCAAGATGCTGGTTACACAGGTCACGAATCAGAAATTCTAGAAATAGGGAGAGAATTATGACATGGGGGTATTACTCAGTAATGGCTCGTCAAGGTAAGACCTCACCTGTAAAGATAAGCATCGCACACGAGTTACATAAACCAATACGTCGCACCTACTGTCGCAGACGCGTTATTACACGTGGAAAAGATGATCTCTGGCAAGCAGACTTAGTAGAAATGATTCCATATGCCTCTAGCAATAAGGGGTATAAGTATCTACTTTTTAATCGATGTGTACTCCAAGTATGCTTTTGCACAATCTGTGCGTTCTAAGACAGCAGCTCAACTCAAAGAGGCATTGAAACATTGTTGAACAATGGAAACGCTGCCCAAGACTTCTTCAAACCGATCAAGGTAAAGAGTTTTATAACAAGGAGTTTTCTTCTTACCTCAAGTTACTTGACATCCATCACTACTCTACGTACAGCAATCTCAAGCAAGTGTTGTTGAACGCTATAATCGTACACTCAAAATAATGATGTGGCGAGAATTTACAGCACAAAGTTCATATCGTTGGATTGAACTGCTACCTGGACCCGTGTCTACCTACAACGATACACTGCACTATCGGCACAAAGCCACGTATTTTTACTAAGAATACACCACGCTTAGATGCTATTCACCTTGTAATGTAAAACGGCTGATCCGCGCTGCCATCGCTTTAAAAAGGCTGATTTCGTTCGCATCAGCAAAGACAAGTCTATCTTTGCAAAAGGTACTACCCTAACTGGAGCACAGGAATTTTTCAAATCAGGAGTGTTAAGCTTACTAACCCAGTTACGTATTTACTTCGCGATCTCACAGTACAGCCTACTGAAGAAGGATTTTACATCGAAGAACTGCAGAAAACAAAATGTCCTGATCACTATTTGATCGAAAATGTTATTGTTCGTTGTGGAAATAAACTGTATGTCAAATGGCAACTTCAACTCAAGAGGATGTACTTTAAAACTTGAGATTTTCATTCTCGAGTCTCTACCTCTCGTTTCTTCTATGCCATAACACAAGATTGTATTTGCAAGTCAACATTATTACTACTAGTTAATTTAGGACGGTCTGTGGGGTAGGATTAATATTTTTTTAAATTAAAACAACACATGCAATATGTTTTACAGTTCATATTTATTTTGGAATATGTGCATTTTTTCTCTCTTCAAGTAACTCTGTTCTGTCTTTTTACATAGATTATTTCTACAGTCTTCGCTGTTTAATGCCACCACCCAGTAACAGTCTTCCTTTCATTGCACCGGCAACGGCAAGTGCTGCTATCTTCTCAGCAACTGTAGCATTAGGTGACGACACACGCTGCGTAGCTTTACGATACAGATTTTTATCAGCTACTTGTCTTAGTTCATGATTGTTTTGACGATAAGCAATGTCATGCTCTTTGCAGGCAGCATCTAACACATTAATACCAGGATCACCACTTGCCAAGCGGACGTCAAGTCGAGTTCCAGGGCCACAGTACTGGTAACTAGTAAGATGAAGCTCAAAAGGAAGAAGATCAGTCATCTTATTGATGAGTCCGTGCCCAGCATGCTTCCTCACCTTTCGCTCAGCACATTTCTTCACCTTTTTCTGCGACAATTTGCCTACTCTTTTCGCAGCCATGAAATGTGTTTATAAGCGAAGACAACTCGTTAGTTTTAGGTCCGTGATATAGTTTAATGAGTTGACATGTACGGCACTGTCTCACTGAACATCTCCCAGCTAAACTTATTTTTTCATGATGTAAACTACACGTTTGAAGCTCTGACAAAACAGGATCTTGAGTCCACTCACGGGGCACCTTATTCCAGATCTTCTTTACAGCATTCGCAGGTACATTGACCAAAAATGCCTTTGGTAATGCATTCAACTCTTCTTCAATAAAAGTGTTTAGTTTCTTTTTTGCATGCATAAAACTTAACGATAGCCTTTTCAACTGCGTTACACTTAGTTTCAGATAGAAATGACACGATGTCTTTACTCTACAAATGATTCTTTAACACTGGTGTCATTTCGACACTGCAATTTACATATGTTGTCCACCTCCCGGCATGCACTGCAACACAACCAATCAGAGAGCATGCACACATGTGGTAATGACTGTTTAATTGCTTCTCCACTATGCTCCTTGTGAAGAGTTTTAAATGATAGACATCCTAATTCATGCATGTCGATAATTTCACACGTTGATGGTAGATACTCACGCAGCCATTCCTCCTTTTCACAGCCCTTAAAAAAAAACAAGATCTGCTGTTGACAAATGAGTGTTCATGATAAAAGATAGAAAGCGATAAGGCATTCCTTTTTCTTCCCACTGCGGACCTAATTTTGTTTCTATCCATTGTGTCTGCATTTTGTCTTCATCTGTTTGCAAACTGGAAGGGGAAAGGTGGGCTAAGTACTAAACTGACGAGTTTTGGCACCCACACCACAGTGCAATCCAACACAACCACCTCTTTGAATACATATTTGTTGCCCTTTACTACATCAACTATTAATGTTCTTGTCATATTGGAATAAATTGGTCTGCTGTCTATCTCAGTATCTTATACCATCTGTAAAGGCTCTAGTTTACTCGAGAGTAACCTCGATAACGAACAAGACAAAACATGCATAACCATGTCGACATAATCGCTGCATGTTAGAAAATAGTTATCTTAGTATGGCACTTGCTCAGTCCCATCGGAGACAGTCTGTCGCATGGAGACGGAAAGCCATGAGCTGACTTCTTTTAAAATCACAGATAGCGACTGTGTAATAAGACCCCACAAAATGGCAACGGGAGGGTCATCTGTCCGTAAAAAGTGGGCCTGTGTAGTTAGGCCTCTCCAAGATGGCGACAGGAAGGGCATCTGACCGCAAAACTGGGTCTCTAAGCCCTGTGTAGTTAGGACCCTCCAAGATGGCATTGAGAGGGGCATCTGTACGTAAAACTAGGTTAGGTCATATGTGCCCCTTCTGGTGGGAGGATCATAATGGCGACGGGAAGGTCATCTAACCGTAAAACTGTGTCCTTTGTGGTTAGGCCCTCCAAGATGGCGATTGTGAGGTTCGGATTGCTCTCGTACGAAAAATATGGTGTCGGGAAGGGCAACTGGTCATTAAAGTGAAATTAGACCCCTACAAGCAAGCGACTGTGAGGTTAGACATTCTCTCTTATGCCAAAACCGCGTATCGACATTGCACTACTACTCAACTAGGGGTCAATGACTTTGGGTCAGCACCCACATAGGTACACTACTTCGTCGCCATAAGACCTATCTGTGTCGGTCCGACACTAGGGGTCAGGACCCACATAGGTACACTACTTCGTCGCCATAAGACCTATCTGTGTCGGTCCGACACTTGGGGTCAATGACCTCGGGTCAGCACCCACATAGGTACACTACTTGGTCGCCATAAGACCTATCTGTGTCGCTCAGACACTAGGGGTCAATGACCTCGGGTCAGCACCAACATAGGTACACTACTTGGTCGCCATAAGACCTATCTGTGTCGGTCCGACACTAGGGGTCAATGACCTCTGGTCAGCACCCACATTGGTACACTACTGGGTCGCCATAAGACCTATCTGTGTCGCTCCGACACTAGGGGTCAGCACCCACATAGGTACACTACTTGGTCGCCATAAGACCTATCTGTGTCGGTCCGACACTAGGGGTCAGCACCCACATAGGTACACTACTTGGTCGCCATAAGACCTATCTGTGTCGGTCCGACACTAGGGGTCAGCACCCACATAGGTACACTACTTGGTCGCCATAAGACCTATCTGTGTCGGTCCGACACTAGGGGTCAGCACCCACATAGTTACACTAGTTGGTCGCCATAAGACCTATCTGTGTCGGTCCGACACTAGGGGTCAGCACCCACATAGGTACACTACTGGGTCGCCATAAGACCTATCTGTGTCGCTCCGACACTAGGGGTCAGCACCCACATAGGTACACTACTTGGTCGCCATAAGACCTATCTGTGTCGGTCCGACACTAGGGGTCAGCACCCACATAGGTACACTACTTGGTCGCCATAAGACCTATCTGTGTCGGTCCGACACTAGGGGTCAGCACCCACATAGGTACACTACTTGGTCGCCATAAGACCTATCTGTGTCGGTCCGACACTAGGGGTCAGCACCCACATAGGTACACTAGTTGGTCGCCATAAGACCTATCTGTGTCGGTCCGACACTAGGGGTCAGCACCCACATAGGTACACTACTTGGTCGCCATAAGACCTATCTGTGTCGGTCCGACACTAGGGGTCAATGACCTCGTGGGATTATGCTGATTCAGCACCCATTGTTTTAGAGCACCTGTTGCTATATTACTGATGCACTTTTAGTGGTTATATTGATATTGTCTGTGAGTTCCTTCGCTTTGTTTTTGTGGATCTTTCGGGCTAACTTGCTGTGACTAGCGTTTACGAGTTCGTGCATTCTCGGAATGCATCCTGTTCCTCTTTTTGTAGTGAAATGAAATGGCGTAGTGCCGGGAGTGTCCGAGCCAGGTGCAGAGACAGGTAGTGTCGACCTGTTCTGGTCGGAAATTTCCTCCGTTCTGTCGTTCTTGCGCTGCACTGAATGAGACTCAGGTCTGGTGGGACGTACTAATGTCAGTTTCCCTCGTTCCAGGGAGAACCCAGAGCAGCCCGAGCGCCGGCGAATGAACGTTTCCTGTCTGCCGGTGTTCTCCCACTTCCGAGCTGCGCGCCCCACGGTGGTCCTCATACACGGGTTCGGGGACAGCGCCGCCACCTCTTACATGTACCCCCTGCTCAAGGACGGTGAGTTTATCCACAATGAAGGGAGGAGAAACTGCGGAACTGGACTGCTATTGTCTTGTACCTTGTCCACAGCCTTCTTGGAGCGCGGCGACTACAACATCCTGATGGTAGACTGGGCCGACATGGCTGCCGCCCCCTGGTACGCTACTGCCGCCACCAACACGCTCCCCGTGGGACGCCACACCGCCGATCTTCTCGACCACTTGGCCACGTCCGCCGGCGCTGACCTCTCTCGCGTTCACCTGCTGGGCTTCAGCCTAGGGGCGCACGTAGCGGGACTTGCCGCCAAACACGTGACCGCGGGCACAGTGGCTCGAGTCACAGGTAGGCTTTACTACATCACTATTCGTCCCTTTCTATTTGGACACAGCTCTCATGTCCGCGTTCGATTCGCAGCAAGGTCGAGGCTGATGTATGTGTCGTCGTCATCATGATGTGTAGGTCGCCTGACTTGTCCTCGGACACTCCCGACCTCCTGTCGGTGGAAGTGATAGAATAACACCTACGGTATCGTCTGCTTGGCGTATGAGGCGACTAAAAGGGGCTTCAGGGGCTCTTAATATGGGAGCGTAGGCCGGCGACCACGGGGCCCTTAGCTGAGTCCCACCTTGGTTCCACTTACTTCTGTGATGCTCCTCATTTTCACCTATCATATCCGTCCTCCCTTGGTCAAGTCTTGTTCTTTTCCGACCCCTAAGGTATTACAGCACTCGAGGCTTAGGGAGTCTGTCATTTTCACGCCCTTCGTGACCCTCGTATTTCTTTGGCCGGCGCCTTCATTTTTCGAAGTGTCGAATCCCTTCCATTTTTCTCTCTGATTAGTGTTATATAGAGGATGGTTGGCCAGTTGTACTTCCTCTTAAAACAATAATCACCACTACTACTCGAACACTTCCGGCACTAAGGCCCATATACCATACTTTCCTGATAAGGAATTCTGGTAGTTTTCTCCTTGTTAGACATTCCCAGATATCGTAAGTCTTTTCGGCATCCAAGACAACAAAGGAGATACATCTTCCTTCCTCTTAGTACTTCTCCATAATCATCTTAACAGCAAAGATGAGGTCTGTTCTTCTATTACCCATAAATCGGCATTGTTGTTCTTCTAGCAGGGGTGGTTCAATAACTATAGCGCTTCAAGTCGAAACTTAACTTTGTTTCGGCAAATATTAATTCGGACGACAAGTTTTTTTAAATATAAATTTGGATGTGAAGAGTGTTTCCAATGCCATGAGGCAGCCTAAGCGCATCATATTGCACTGGTTTCAGGCTTGGACCCCGCCCAGGTGCTGTTCCTTACAGCGGGTCCCGACACCAGGCTGGACGTGAGTGACGCCTCCCTGGTGGAAGTGATCCACACGTCTGGCGGCTACCTCGGCTTCAAGAGCCCCATGGGGCACCGAGACTATTTCCCCAACGGAGGGGGATGGCCACAGCCTGGCTGCACCCTCGACTTTGTCGGTGAGTTCAACTCTATTTCGAATAGCAGCTTTTACGTAAAACAATAATAAAAATTATTAGCAGAAGCCTAAACAATTATACAGGTAGAATTGTTTCTGAAAGGTGCTACGTAACTCAGACCCAACTCCAAAGCGTCGTCGTAACAATCTAAGATTACTCTCAATGTAAGAATAATGGTATTGGTCGTGGCCACAGTCATTTCTGTATGTACGCCACCACGAGAAAATGCCCCGCCCAAAAAGAATTAAAATCGCTATGTAAAGTCCGGGAAAGATGCACTGCAATCTAGGCTATATATATAAAGTCGGGGAAAGATGCACTGCAATCTAGGCTATATATATAAAGTCGGGGAATGATGCGCTACAATCTACACTATACATATAAAGTCGGGGAATGATGCGCTACAATCTATTCTATACATATAAAGTCGGGGAAAGATGCACAAAAATCTAGGCTATACATATAAAGTCGCAGAAAGATGCACTAAAATCTAGGCTATACATATAAAGTCGGGGAAAGATGCACTAAAATCTAGGCTATACATATAAAGTCGGGGAAAGATGCACTGCAATCTAGGCTATATATATAAAGTCGGGGAAAGATGTACTGTAATCTAGGCTATACATATAAAGACGGGGGATGATGCGCTACAATCTAGACTATACATATAAAGTCGGGAAATAATGCGCTACAATCTAGGCTATACATATAAAGTCGGGGAATGATGAGCTACAATCTAGACTATACATATAAGTTCGTGGAATGATGCGCTACAATGTAGGCTATACATATAAAGTCGGGGAAAGATGCGCTAAAACTATTCTATACATATAAAGTCGGGGAAAGATGCACTAAAATCTAGGCTATACATATAAAGTCGGGGAAAAATGCACTAAAATCTAGGCTATACATCTAAAGTAGGAGAAAGATGCGCTACAAACCAGGCTATACATATAAAGTCGGGGAATGATGCGCTACAATCTAGACTAAACATATAAAGTGGGGGAAAGATGCGCTACAATCTAGGCTATACATAAAAAAGTTGGGGAATGATGCGCTACAATCTAGACTATATATATAAAGTCGGTGAAAGATGCGCTACAATGTAGGCTACACATATAAAGTCGGGGAAAGATGCGCTAAAATATAGGCTATACATATAAAGTCGGGGAAAGATGCGCTACAATCTACACTATACAAATAAAGTCGGGGAATGATGCGCTACAATCTAGGCTATACATATAAAGTCGGGGAATGATGTGCTACAATATAGGCTATACATATAAACTCGGGGAAAGATGCACTAAAATCTAGGCTATACATATAAAGTCGGGGAAAGATGCACTGCAATCTAGGCTATACATATAAAGTCAGAGAAAGATGCGCTACAAACTAGGCTATACATATAAAGTGGGGGAAGGATGCGCTACAATCCAGACTATACATATAAATTCGGGGAATGATGCGCTACAATCTAGGCTATACATATAAAGTCGGGGAATGATGCGCTACAATCTAGACTATACATATAAAGTCGGGGAAAGATGCGCTACAATCTAGGCTATACACATACAGTCGGGGAATGATGCGCTACAATCTAGACTATACATATAAAGTCGGGGAAAGATGCGCTGCAATGTAGGCTATACATATAAAGTCGGGGAAAGTTGCACTGCAAACTACGCTATACATATAAAGTCGGGGAAAGGTGTACTGTAATCTAGGCTACACATATAAAGTCGGGGAATTATGCGCTACAATCTAGACTATACATATAAAGTCGGGGAATAATGTGCTACAATCCAGACTATACATATTAGGTCGGTGAATGATGCGCTAAAATCTAGACTATACATATAAGTTCGGGGAATGATGCGCTACAATGTAGGCTATACATATAAAGTCGGGGAAAGATGCGCTACAATCTATTCTATACATATAAAGTCGGGAAAAAATGCACTAAAATCTAGGCTATACATATAAAGACGGGGAAAGATGCACTGCAAACTAGGCTATACATATAAAGTCGGGGAATGATGCGCTATAATCTAGACTATACATATAAAGTGGGGGAAAGATGCGCTACATCTAGGCTGTACATATAAAGTCGGGGAATGATGCGCTATAATCTAGACTATATATATAAAGTCGGGGAAAGTTGCGCTACAATGTAGGCTATACATATAAAGTCGGGGAAATGTGCGCTACAATCTAGGCTATACATATAAAGTCGGGAAAAGATGCGCTACAACCTACACTATACATATAAAGTCGGGGAATGATGCGCTACAATCTAGCCTATACATATAAAGGCGGGGAATGATGTGCTACAATATAGGCTATACATATAAACTCGGGGAAAGATACACTAAAATCTAGGCTATACAAATAAAGTCGGGGAAAGATGCACTGCAATCTAGGCTATACATATAAAGCCGAGGAAAGATGTACTGTAACCTAGGCTATACATATAAAGTCGGGGAATGATGCGCTACAATCTAGACTATACATATAAAGTCGGGGAATGATACGCTACAATCTAGGCTATACATATAAAGTCGGGGAATGATGCGCTACAATCTAGACTATACATATAAGTTCGGGGAATGATGCCCTACAATGTAGGCTATACATATAACGTCGGAGAAAGATGCGCTACAATCTATTCTATACAAATAAAGTCGGGGAAAGATGCACTTAAATCTAGGCTATACATATAAAGTCGGGGGAAGATGCACTACAATCTACACTATACATATAAAGTCGGGGAAAGATGCGCTACAATGTAGGCTATACATATAAAGTCGGGGAAAGATGCGCTACAATCTACGCTATACATATAAAGTCGGACAAATATTCACTGCAATCTTGGCTATACATATAAAGTCGGGGAAAGATGCGCTACAATCTAGGCTATACATATAAAGTCGGGGAAAGGTACGCTACAATCTAGGCTATACATATAAAGTCGGGGAAAGATACGCTACAATCTAGGCTATACACATAAAGTCGGGGAAAGATGAGCTACAATCTAGGCTATACATATAAATTCGGGGAAAGATGCGCTACAATCTATTCTATACACATAAAGTCGGGGAAAGATACGCTACATTCTAGGCTATACATATAAAGTCGGGGAAAGATGCGCTACAATCTAGGCTATACATATAAAGTCGGGGAAATGTGCGCTACAATCTAGGCTATACGTATAAAGTCGGGGAATGATGCGCTACAATCTAGGCTATACATATAAAGTCGGGGTAAGATGCGCTACAATCTAAGCTATTCATATAACGTCGGGGAAAGATGCGCTACAATCTACACTATACGTATAAAGTCGGCGAACGATGCGCTACAATCTAGACTATACATATAAAGTCGGGGAATGATGCGCTACAAACTAGGGTATACATATAAAGTCGGGGAAAGATACGCTACAATCTAGGCTATACATATAAAGTCGGGGAAAGATGCGCTACAATCCAGGCTATACATATAAAGTCGGGGAAAGATGCGCTACAATCTAGGCTATACATATAAAGTCGGGGAAAGCTGCACTGCAATCTAGGCTATACATATAAAGTCGGGGAAAGATGCGCTACAATCTAGGCTATACATATAAAGTCGGGGAAAGGTACGCTACAATCTAGGCTATACATATAAAGTCGGGGAAAGATGCGCTACAATCTAGGCTATACATATAAAGTCGGGGAAAGATGCGCTACAATCTAGGCTATACATATAAAGTCGGGAAAGATGCGCTACAATCGAGGTTATACATATAAAGTCGGGGAATGATGCGCTACAATATAGGCTATACATATAAAGTCGGGGAAAGATGCACTACAATCTAGGCTATACATATAAAGTCGGGGAAAAATGCGCTACAAACTACACTATACATATAAAGTCGGGGAATGATGCGCTACAATCTAGGCGCTACATATAAAATCTGGGAATGATGCGCTACAATCTAGGCTATACATATTAAGTCGGGGAAAGATATGCTACAATCTAGGCTATACATATTAAGTCGGGGAAAGATCCGCTACAATCTAGGCTATACATATTAAGTCGGGGAAAGATCCGCTACAATCTAGGCTATACATATAAAGTCGGGGAATGATGCGCTACAATCTAGACTATATATAAAGTCGGGGGAAAATGCACTACAATCTATTCTATACATATAAAGCCGGGAAAAGATGTACTGCAATCTAGGCTCTACATATCAAGTCGGGGAATGATGCGCTACAATCTAAGCTATTTGTAAAGTCAGGGAATGATGCGCTACACTCTAGGCTATACATATAAAGTTGGGGAATGATGCGCTACAATCTAGACTATACATAAAGGAGTCGGGAAATGATGCGCTACAATCTAGGCTATACATGTAAAGTCGGAGAAATTCCGCTACAATCTAGGCTATACATATAAAGTCGGGGAAAGATGCATTGCAATTTAGGCTATACATATAAAGTCGGGGAAAGCTCCGCTACAATGTAGGCTATACATATAAAGTCGGGGAAAGGTGCGCTTCAATCTAGGCTATACATATAAAGTCGGGGAAAGATGCGCTACAATCTAGGCTATAGATATAAAGTCGGGGAATGATGCGCTACAATGTAGGCTACACATATAAAGTCGGTGAAAGATGCGCTACAATCTATTCTATATATATAAAGTCGGGGAAAGATACACTAAAATCTAGGCTATACATATAAAGTCGGAGAAGGATGCACTAAAGTCTAGGCTATACATATAAAGTCGGAGAAAGATGCGCTACAATCTGGGCTATACATATAAAGTCGGGGAATGATGCGCTACAATCTAGACTATACATATAAAGTGGGGAATGATGCGCTACAATGTAAGCTATACATATAAAGTCGGGGAATGATGCGCTACAATCTAGACTATTCATATAAAGTCGGGGAATGATGCGCTACAATGTAGGCTATACAAATAAAGTCGGGGAAAGATGCGCTACAATCTAGGCTATACACATAAATTCGGGGAATGATGCGCTACAATCTAGACTATACATATAAGTTCGGGGAATGATGCGCTACAATCTATCTATACATATAAAGTCGGGGAATGATGCGCTACAATGTAGGCTATACATATAAAGTCGGGGAAAGATGCGCTACAATCTATTCTATATATATAAAGTCGGGGAAAGTTGCACTAAAATCTAGGCTATACATATAAAGTCGGAGAAGGATGCACTAAAGTCTAGGCTATACGTGTAAAGTCGGAGAAAGATGCGCTACAAACTAGGCTATACATATAAAGTCGGGGAAAGATGTACTGTAATCTAGGCTATACATATAAAGACGGGGAATGATGCGCTACAATCTAGGCTATACATATAAAGTCGGGGAATGATGCGCTACAATCTAGACTATACATATAAAGTGGGGGAATGATGCGCTACAATCTAGACTATACAAGTAACTTCGGGGAATGATGCGCTACAGTGTAGGCTATACATATAAAATCGGGGGAAAATGGGCTACAATCTATTCTATACATATAAAGTCGGGGAAAGATGCACTAAAATCTAGGCTATACATATAAAGTCGGGGAAAGATGCACTAAAATCTAGGTTATACATATAAAGTCGGAGAAAGATGCACTAAAGTCTAGGCTATACGTATAAAGTCGGAGAAAGATGCGCTACAAACTAGGCTCTACATATAAAGTCGGGGAATGATGCGCTACAATCTAGACTATACATATAAAGTGGGGGAACGATGCGCTACAATCTAAGCTATACATATAAAGTCGGGGAATGATGCGCTACAATCTAGACTATACATGTAACTTCGGGGAATGATGCGCTATAGTGTAGGCTATACATATAAAATCGGGGGAAAATGAGCTACAATCTATTCTATACATATATAGTCGGGGAAAGATGCACTAAAATCTAGGCTACACATATAAAATCGGGGAAAGATGCACTAAAACCTAGGTTATACATGTAAAGTCAGAGAAAGATGCGCTAAAAACTAGGCTATACATATAAAGTCGGGGAATGATGCGCTACAATCTAGACTATACATATTAAGTGGGGGAAAGATGCGCTACAATCTAGGCTATACACATAGATTCGGGAGTGATGCGCTACAATCTAGACTATACATATATAGTCGGGGAAAGATGCGCTACAATGTAGGCTATACATATAAAGTCGGGGAAAGATGTGCTACAATCTATGCTATACATATAAAGTCGTGGAAAGATGCGCTACAATCTAGGCTATACATGTAAATTCGGGGAAGGATGCACTGCAATCTAGGCTATACATAATAAGTCGGGGAAAGATGCGCTACAATCTAGGCTATACATATAAAGTCGGGGAAAGGTACACTACAATCTAGGCTGTACATATAAAGTCGGGGAAAGATGCGCTACAATCTAGGCTGTACATATAAAGCCGGGGAAAGATGCGCTACAATCTAGGCTATACATATAAAGACGGGGAAAGCTGCACTGCAATCTAGGCTATACATATAAAGTCGGGGAAATATGCGCTACAATCTAGGCTATACATATAAAGTCGGGGAAAGGTACGCTACAATCTAGGCTATACATATAAAGTCGGGGAAAGATTTGCTACAATCTAGGCTATACATATAAAGTCGGGGAAAGATACGCTACAATCTAGGCTATACATATAAAGTCGGGGAAAGATGCGCTACAATCTAGGCTGTACATATAAAGTCGGGGAAAGATGCGCTACAATCTAGGCTATACATATAAAGTCGGGGAAAGATGCGCTACAATCTAGGCTACACATAGAAAATCGGGGAATGATGCGCTACAATCTAGACTATACATATAAAGTCGGGGAATGATGTGCTACAACCTAGGCTACACATAGAAAGCCGGGGAAGGATGCACTAAAGTCTAGGCTATACATATAAAGTCGGGGAAAGATGCGCTACAATCTAGACTATACATATAAAGTCGGGGAAAGATGCGCTACAATCTAGGCTACACATAGAAAATCGGGGAATGATGCGCTACAATCTAGACTATACATATAAAGTCGAGGAATGATGTGCTACCATATAGGCTATACATATGAACTCGGGGAAAGATGCACTAAAATCTAGGCTATACATATAAAGTCGGGGAAAGATGCACTGCAATCTAGGCTATGCATATAAAGTCGGGGAAAGGTGTACTGTAATCTAGGGTATACATATAAAGTCGGGGAATGGTGCGCTTCAATCTAGACTAAACACATAAAGTCGGGGAATGATGCGCGACAATCTAGGCTATACATATAAGGTCGGGAAAAGATGCGCTACAATCTAGGCTATACATATAAAGTCGGGGAAAGATTTGCTACAATCTAGGCTATACATATAAAGTCGGGGAAAGATACCCTACAATCTAGGCTATACATATAAAGTCGGGGAAAGATGCGCTACAATCTAGGCTGTACATATAAAGTCGGGGAAAGATGCGCTACAATCTAGGCTATACATATAAAGTCGGGGAAAGATGCGCTACAATCTAGGCTACACATAGAAAATCGGGGAATGATGCGCTACAATCTAGACTATACATATAAAGTCGGGGAATGATGTGCTACAACGTAGGCTACACATAGAAAGCCGGGGAAGGATGCACTAAAGTCTAGGCTATACATATAAAGTCGGGGAAAGATGCGCTACAATCTAGACTATACATATAAAGTCGGGGAAAGATGCGCTACAATCTAGGCTACACATAGAAAATCGGGGAATGATGCGCTACAATCTAGACTATACATATAAAGTCGGGGAATGATGTGCTACAACGTAGGCTACACATAGAAAGCCGGGGAAGGATGCACTAAAGTCTAGGCTATACATATAAAGTCGGGGAAAGATGCGCTACAATCTAGACTATACATATAAAGTCGGGGAAAGATGCGCTACAATCTAGGCTACACATAGAAAATCGGGGAATGATGCGCTACAATCTAGACTATACATATAAAGTCGAGGAATGATGTGCTACAATATAGGCTATACGTATAAACTCGGGGAAAGATGCACTAAAATCTAGGCTATACATATAAAGTCGGGGAAAGATGCACTGCAATCTAGGCTATGCATATAAAGTCGGGGAAAGGTGTACTGTAATCTAGGGTATACATATAAAGTCGGGGAATGGTGCGCTTCAATCTAGACTAAACACATAAAGTCGGGGAATGATGCGCGACAATCTAGGCTATACATATAAAGTCGGGAAAAGATGCGCTACAATCTAGGCTATACATATAAAGTCGGAGAAGGATGCACTAAAGTCTAGGCTATACATATAAAGTCGGAGGAAGATGCGCTACAAACTAGGCTATACGTATAAAGTCGAGGAATGACGCGCTACAATATAGACTATACATATCAAGTGGGGGAATGATGCGCTACAATCTAAGCTGTACATCTAAAGTCGGGAATGATGCGCTACAATCTAGACTATACATGTAAGTTCGGGGAATGATGCGCTACAGTGTAGGCTATACATATAAAGTCGGGGAAAAATGAGCTACAAACTATTCTATACATATAAAGTCGGGGAAAGTTGCACTAAAATCTAGGCTATACATATAAAGTCGGGGAAAGATGCACTAAAATCAAGGTTATACATATAAAGTCAGAGAAAGATGCGCTACAAACTAGGCTATACATATAAAGTCGGGGAATGATGCGCACCAATCTAGACTATACATATTAAGTGGGGGAAAGATGCGCTACAATCTAGGCTATACATATAAAGTCTGGGAATGATGCGCTAAAGTCTAGGCTATACGTATAAAGTCGGGGAAAGATGCACTAAAATCTAGGTTATACATATAAAGTCAGAGAAAGATGCGCTACAAACTAGGCTATACATATAAAGTCGGGGAATGATGCGCTACAATCTAGACTATACATATTAAGTGGGGGAAAGATGCGCTACAATCTAGGCTATACATATAAAGTCGGGGAATGATGCGCTACAATCTAGGCTATACATATAAAGTCGGGGAAAGATGCGCTACATCTAGGCTATACATATAAAGTCGGGGAAAGATACGCTACAATCTACGCCATACATATAAAGACGGGGAAAGATGCGCTACAATCTAGGCTGTACATATAAAGTCGGGGAAAGATGCGCTACAATCTAGGCTATACATATAAAGTCGGGGAAAGCTGCACTGCAATCTAGGCTATATATATAAAGTCGGGGAAAGATGCGCTACAATCTAGGCTATACATATAAAATCGGGGAAAGGTACGCTACAATCTAGGCTATACATATAAAGTCGGGGAAAGATGCGCTACAATCTAGGCTATACATATAAAGTCTGGGAATGATGCGCTACAATCTAGGCTATACATATCAAGTCGGGGAAAGATATGCTATAATCTAGGCTATACATACTAAGTCGGGGAAAGTTCCGCTACAATCTAGGCTATACATATTAAGTCGGGGAAAGATCCGCTACAATCTAGGCTATACATATAAAGTCGGGGAATGATGCGCTACAATCTAGACTATATATAAAGTCGGGGAAGAATGCACTACAATCTATTCTATACATATAAAGTCGGCGAAAGATGTACTGCAATCTAGGCTATACATATCAAGTCGGGGAATGATGCGCTACAACCTAAGCTATTTGTAAAGTCAGGGAATGATGCGCCACACTCTAGGCGATACATATAAAGTCGGGGAATGATGCGCTACAATCTAGACTATACATATAAAGGCGGGGAATGATGCGCTACAATCTAGACTGTACATATAAAGTCGGGGAATGATGCGCTACAATCTAGACTATATATAAATTCGGGAAAAGATGCCCTACAATCTAGGCTATACATATAAAGTCGGAGAAATTCGGCTACAATCTAGGCTATACATATAAAATTCGGGGAATGATGCGCTACAATCTAGACTATATATAAAGTCGGGGGAAAATGCACTACAATCTATTCTATACATATAAATGCGGGGAAAGATGTACTGCAATCTAGGCTATACATATCAAGTCGGGGAATGATGCGCTACAATGTAAGCTATTTGTAAAGTCGGGGAATGATGCGCTACAATCTAGACTGTACATATAATGTCGAGGAATGATGCGCTACAATCTAGACTATATATAAAGTCGGGGAAAGATGCGCGTTCAATCTAGGCTATAGATATAATGTCGAGGAATGATGCGCTACAATGTAGGCTATACATATAAAGTCGGTGAAAGATGCGCTACAATCTATTCTATATATAAAGTCGGGGAAAGATACACTAAAATCTAGGCTATACATATAAAGTCGGAGAAGGATGCACTAAAGTCTAGGCTATACATATAAAGTCAAAGAAATATGCGCTACAATCTAGGCTATACATATAAAGTCGGGGAATGATGCGCTACAATCTAGACTATACATATAAAGTGGGGAAAGATGCGCTACAATCTAAGCTATACATATAAATTCGGGGAATGATGCGCTACAATGTAGACTATTCATATAAAGTCGGGGAAAGATGCGCTACAATGTAGGCTATACAAATAAAGTCAGGGAAAGATGCCCTACAATCTAGGCTATACATATAAAGTCGGGGAAAGATGCGTTACAATCTACACTATACATATAAAGTCGGAATGATGATGCGCTACAATCTAGGCTATACATATAAAGTCGGGGAATGATGCGCTACAATATAGGATATACATATAAACTCGGGGAAAGATGCACTAAAATCTAGGCTATACATATCAAGTCGGGGACAGATGCACTGCAATCTAGGCTATGCATATAAAGTCGGGGAAAGATGTACTGTAATCCAGGCTATACATATAAAGTCGGGAATGATGCGCTACAATCTAGACTATACACATAATGTCGGGGAATGATGCGCTACAATGTAGGCTATACATATAAAGTCGGGGAAAGATGCGCTACAATCTATTCTATATATATAAATTCGGGGAAAGATGCACTAAAATCTAGGCTATACATATAAAGTCGGAGAAGGATGCACTAAAGTCTAGGCTATACGTATAAAGTCGGAGAAAGATGCGCTACAAACTAGGCTATACATATAAAGTCGGGGAATGATGCGCTACAATCTAGACTATACATATAAAGTGGGGGAAGATGCGCTACAACCTAAGCTATACATATAAAGTTGGGGAATGATGCGCTACAATCCAGACTATACATATAAAGTCGGGGAAAGGTGCGCTACTATGTAGGCTATACATATAAAGTCGGGGAAAGATGCGCTACAATCTAGGCTACACATAGAAAGTCGGGGAATGATGCGCTACAATCTAGACTATACATATAAAGTGGGGAATGATGCGCTACAATGTAAGCTATACATATAAAGTCGGGGAATGATGCGCTACAATCTAGACTATTCATATAAAGTCGGGGAATGATGCGCTACAATGTAGGCTATACAAATAAAGTCGGGGAAAGATGCGCTACAATCTAGGCTATACACATAAATTCGGGGAATGATGCGCTACAATCTAGACTATACATATAAGTTCGGGTAATGATGCGCTACAATCTATCTATACATATAAAGTCGGGGAATGATGCGCTACAATGTAGGCTATACATATAAAGTCGGGGAAAGATGCGCTACAATCTATTCTATATATATAAAGTCGGGGAAAGTTGCACTAAAATCTAGGCTATACATATAAAGTCGGAGAAGGATGCACTAAAGTCTAGGCTATACGTGTAAAGTCGGAGAAAGATGCGCTACAAACTAGGCTATACATATAAAGTCGGGGAATGATGCGCTACAATCTAGACTATACATATAAAGTGGGGGAAGATGCGCTACAACCTAAGCTATACATATAAAGTTGGGGAATGATGCGCTACAATCCAGACTATACATATAAAGTCGGGGAAAGGTGCGCTACTATGTAGGCTATACATATAAAGTCGGGGAAAGATGCGCTACAATCTAGGCTACACATAGAAAGTCGGGGAAAGATGCGCTACAATCTACACTATACATATAAATTCGGGGAATGATGCGCTACAATCTAGGCTATACATATACATTCGGGGAATGATGTGCTACAATATAGGCTATACATATAAACTCGGGGAAAGATGCACTAAAATCTAGGCTATACATATAAAGTCGGGGAAAGGTGCACTGCAATCTAGGCTATGCATATAAAGTCGGGGAAAGGTGTACTGTAATCTAGGGTATACATATAAAGTCGGGGAATGATGCGCTACAATCTAGACTATACATGTAAGTTCGGGGAATGATGCGCTACAGTGTAGGCTATACATATAAAGTCGTGGAAAAATGAGCTACAATCTATTCTATACATATAAAGTCTGGGAAAGATGCACTAAAATCTAGGTTATACATATAAAGTCAGAGAAAGATGCGCTACAATCTAAGCTATACATATAAAGTCGGGGAATGATGCGCTACAACCTAGACTATACATATTAAGTCGGGGAAAGGTGCGCTACTATGTAGGCTATACATATAAAGTCGGGGAAAGATGCGCTACAATCTAGGCTACACATAGAAAGTCGGGGAAAGATGCGCTACAATCTACACTATACATATAAATTCGGGGAATGATGCGCTACAATCTAAGCTATTTGTAAAGTCGGGGAATGATGCGCTACAATCTAGACTGTACATATAATGTCGGGGAATGATGCGCTACAATCTAGACTATATATTAAGTCGGGGAAAGATGCGCTACAATCTAGGCTATAGATATAATGTCGGGGAATGATGCGCTACAATGTAGGCTATACATATAAAGTCGGTGAAAGATGCGCTACAATCTATTCTATATATAAAGTCGGGGAAAGATACACTAAAATCTAGGCTATACATATAAAGTCGGAGAAGGATGCACTAAAGTCTAGGCTATACATATAAAGTCAAAGAAAGATGCGCTACAATCTAGGCTATACATATAAAGTCGGGGAATGATGCGCTACAATCTAGACTATACATATAAAGTGGGGAAAGATGCGCTACAATCTAAGCTATACATATAAATTCGGGGAATGATGCGCTACAATCGAGACTATTCATATAAAGTCGGGGAAAGATGCGCTACAATGTAGGCTATACAAATAAAGTCAGAGAAAGATGCCCTACAATCTAGGCTATACATATAAAGTCGGGGAAAGATGCGTTACAATCTACACTATACATATAAAGTCGGAATGATGATGCGCTACAATCTAGGCTATACATATAAAGTCGGGGAATGATGCGCTACAAACTAGGCTATACATATAAAGTCGGGGAAAGATGCGCTACAATCTAGACTATACATATAAGGTGGGGGAAGATGCGCTACAACCTAAGCTATACATATAAAGTTGGGGAATGATGCGCTACAATCTAGTCTATACATATAAAGTCGGGGAAAGGTGCGCTACTATGTAGGCTATACATATAAAGTCGGGGAAAGATGCGCTACAATCTAGGCTACGCATAGAAAGTCGGGGAAAGATGCGCTACAATCTGCACTATACATATAAATTCGGGGAATGATGCGCTACAATCTAGGCTATACATATACACTCGGGGAATGATGTGCTACAATATAGGCTATACATATAAACTCGGGGAAAGATGCACCAAAATCTAGGGTATACATATAAAGTCGGGGAAAGGTGCACTGCAATCTAGGCTATGCATATAAAGTCGGGGAAAGGTGTACTGTAATCTAGGGTATACATATAAAGTCGGGGAATGATGCGCTACAATCTAGACTATACACATAAAGTCGGGGAATGATGCGCTACAATCTAGACTATACATATAAAGTCGGGGAAAGATGCACTAAAATGTAGGCTATACATATAAAATCGGAGAAGGATGCACTAAAGTCTAGGCTATACATATAAAGTCGGAGAAAGATGCGCTACAAACTAGGCTATACATATAAAGTCGGGGAATTTTGCGCTACAATCTAGACTATACATATAAAGTGGGGGAATGATGCGCTACAATCTAAGCTATACATATAAAGTCGGGGAATGATGCGCTACAATCTAGACTATACATGTAAGTTCGGGGAATGATGCGCTACAGTGTAGGCTATACATATAAAGTCGTGGAAAAATGAGCTACAATCTATTCTATAGATATAAAGTCTGGGAAAGATGCACTAAAATCTAGGTTATACATATAAAGTCAGAGAAAGATGCGCTACAATCTAAGCTATACATATAAAGTCGGGGAATGATGCGCTACATTCTAGACTATACATATTAAGTCGGGGAAAGGTGCGCTACTATGTAGGCTATACATATAAAGTCGGGGAAAGATGCTCTACAATCTAGGCTACACATAGAAAGTCGGGGAAAGATGCGCTACAATCTACACTATACATATAAATTCGGGGAATGATGCGCTACAATCTAGGCTATACATATACACTCGGGGATTGATGTGCTACAATATAGGCTATATATATAAACTCGGGGAAAGATGCACTAAAATCTAGACTATACATATAAAGTCGGGGAAAGGTGCACTGCAATCTAGGCTATGCATATAAAGTCGGGGAAAGGTGTACTGTAATCTAGGGTATACATATAAAGTCGGGGAATGATGCGCTACAATCTAGACTATACACATAAAGTCGGGGAATGATGCGCTACAATCTAGACTATACATATAAAGTCGGGGAAAGATGCACTAAAATGTAGGCTATACATATAAAGTCGGAGAAGGATGCACTAAAGTCTAGGCTATGCATATAAAGTCGGAGAAAGATGCGCTACAAACTAGGCTATACATATGAAGTCGGGGAATTTTGCGCTACAATCTAGACTATACATATAAAGTGGGGGAATGATGCGCTACAATCTAAGCTATACATATAAAGTCGGGGAATGATGCGCTACAATCTAGACTGTACATGTAAGTTCGGGGAATGATGCGCTACAGTGTAGGCTATACATATAAAGTCGTGGAAAAATGAGCTACAATCTATTCTATACATATAATGTCGGGGAATGATGCGCTACAATCTAGACTATATATAATGTCGGGGAAAGATGCGCTACAATCTAGGCTATAGATATAATGTCGGGGAATGATGCGCTACAATGTAGGCTATACATATAAAGTCGGTGAAAGATGCGCTACAATCTATTCTATATATAAAGTCGGGGAAAGATACACTAAAATCTAGGCTATACATATAAAGTCGGAGAAGGATGCACTAAAGTCTAGGCTATACATATAAAGTCAAAGAAAGATGCGCTACAATCTAGGCTATACATATAAAGTCGGGGAATGATGCGCTACAATCTAGACTATACATATAAAGTGGGGAAAGATGCGCTACAATCTAAGCTATACATATAAATTCGGGGAATGATGCGCTACAATCTAGACTATTCATATCAAGTCGGGGAAAGATGCGCTATAATGTAGGCTATACAAATAAAGTCAGGGAAAGATGCCCTACAACCTAGGCTATACATATAAAGTCGGGGAAAGATGCGTTACAATCTACACTATACATATAAAGTCGGAATGATGATGCGCTACAATCTAGGCTATACATATAAAGTCGGGGAATGATGCGCTACAATATAGGCTATACATATAAACTCGGGGAAAGATGCACTAAAATCTAAGCTATACATATCAAGTCGGGGCAGATGCACTGCAATCTAGGCTATGCATATAAAGTCGGGGAAAGATGTACTGTAATCTAGGCTATACATATAAAGTCGGGAATGATGCGCTACAATCTAGACTATACACATAAAGTCGGGGAATGATGCGTTACAATGTAGGCTATACATATAAAGTCGGTGAAAGATGCGCTACAATCTATTCTATATATAAAGTCGGGGAAAGATACACTAAAATCTAGGCTATACATATAAAGTCGGAGAAGGATGCACTAAAGTCTAGGCTATACGTATAAAGTCGGAGAAAGATGCGCTACAAACTAGGCTATACATATAAAGTCGGGGAAAGATGCGCTACAATCTAGACTATACATATATGGGGGGGGGGAAGATGCGCTACAACCTAAGGTATACATATAAAGTTGGGGAATGATGCGCTACAATCTAGACTATACATATAAAGTCGGGGAAAGGTGCGCTACTATGTAGGCTATACATATAAAGTCGGGGAAAGATGCGCTACAATCTAGGCTACACATAGAAAGTCGGGGAAAGATGCGCTACAATCTACACTATACATATAAATTCGGGGAATGATGCGCTACAATCTAGGCTATACATATACACTCGGGGAATGATGTGCTACAATATAGGCTATACATATAAACTCGGGGAAAGATGCACTAAAATCTAGGGTATACATATAAAGTCGGGGAAAGGTGCACTGCAATCTAGGCTATGCATATAAAGTCGGGGAAAGATGTACTGTAATCTAGGGTATACATATAAAGTCGGGGAATGATGCGCTACAATCTAGACTATACACATAAAGTCGGGGAATGATGCGCTACAATCTAGACTATACATATAAAGTCGGGGAAAGATACACTAAAATGTAGGCTATACATATAAAGTCGGAGAAGGATGCACTAAAGTCTAGGCTATACATTTAAAGTCGGAGAAAGATGCGCTACAAACTAGGCTATACATATAAAGTCGGAGAATTTTGCGCTACAATCTAGACTATACATATAAAGTGGGGGAATGATGCGCTACAATCTAAGCTATACATATAAAGTCGGGGAATGATGCGCTAAATCTAGACTATACATGTAAGTTCGGGGAATGATGCGCCACAGTGTAGGCTATACATATAAAGTCGTGGAAAAATGAGCTACAATCTATTCTATACATATAAAGTCTGGGAAAGATGCACTAAAATCTAGGTTATACATATAAAGGCAGAGAAAGATGCGCTACAATCTAAGCTATACATATAAAGTCGGGGAATGATGCGCTACAACCTAGACTATACAAATTAAGTCGGGGAAAGGTGCGCTACTATGTAGGCTATACATATAAAGTCGGGGAAAGATGCGCTACAATCTAGGCTGCACATAGAAAGTCGGGGAAAGATGCGCTACAATCTACACTATACATATAGATTCGGGGAATGATGCGCTACAATCTAAGCTATTTGTAAAGTTGGGGAATGATGCGCTACAATCTAGACTGTACATATAATGTCGGGGAAATATGCGCTACATTCTACACTATATATAAAGTCGGGGAAAGATGCGCTACAATCTAGGCTATAGATATAATGTCGGGGAATGATGCGCTACAATGTAGGCTATACATATAAAGTCGGTGAAAGATGCGCTACAATCTATTCTATATATAAAGTCGGGGAAAGATACACTAAAATATAGGCTATACATATAAAGTCGGAGAAGGATGCACTAAAGTCTAGGCTATACATATAAAGTCAAAGAAAGATGCGCTACAATCTAGGCTATACATATAAAGTCGGGGAATGATGCGCTACAATCTAGACTATACATATAAAGTGGGGAAAGATGCGCTACAATCTAAGCTATACATATAAATTCGGGGAATGATGCGCTACAATCTAGACTATTCATATAAATTCGGGGAAAGATGCGCTACAATGTAGGCTATACAAATAAAGTCAGGGAAAGATGCCCTACAATCTAGGCTATACATATAAAGTCGGGGAAAGATGCGTTACAATCTACACTATACATATAAAGTCGGAATGATGATGCGCTACAATCTAGGCTATACATATAAAGTCGGGGAATGATGCGCTACAATATAGGCTATACATATAAACTCGGGGAAAGATGCACTAAAATCTAGGCTATACATATCAAGTCGGGGACAGATGCACTGCAATCTAGGCTATGCATATAAAGTCGGGGAAAGATGTACTGTAATCTAGGCTATACATATAAAGTCGGGAATGATGCGCTACAATCTAGACTATACACATAAAGTCGGGGAATGATGCGCTACAATGTAGGCTATACATATAAAGTCGGGGAAAGATGCGCTACAATCTATTCTATATATATAAATTCGGGGAAAGATGCACTAAAATCTAGGCTATACATATAAAGTCGGAGAAGGATGCACTAAAGTCTAGGCTATACGTATAAAGTCGGAGAAAGATGCGCTACAAACTAGGCTATACATATAAAGTCGGGGAAAGATGCGCTACAATCTAGACTATACATATAAGGTGGGGGAAGATGCGCTACAACCTAAGCTATACATATAAAGTTGGGGAATGATGCGCTACAATCTAGACTATACATATAAAGTCGGGGAAAGGTGCGCTACTATGTAGGCTATACTTATAAAGTCGGGGAAAGATGCGCTACAATCTAGGCTACACATAGAAAGTCGGGGAAATATGCGCTACAATCTACACTATACATATAAATTCGGGGAATGATGCGCTACAATCTAGGCTATACATATACACTCGGGGAATGATGTGCTACAATATAGGCTATACATATAAACTCGGGGAAAGATGCACTAAAATCTAGGGTATACATATAAAGTCGGGGAAAGGTGCACTGCAATCTAGGCTATGCATATAAAGTCGGGGAAAGGTGTACTGTAATCTACGGTATACATATAAAGTCGGGGAATGATGCGCTACAATCTAGACTATACACATAAAGTCGGGGAATGATGCGCTACAATCTAGACTATACATATAAAGTCGGGGAAAGATGCACTAAAATGTAGGCTATACATATAAAGTCGGAGAAGGATGCACTAAAGTCTAGGCTATACATATAAAGTCGGAGAAAGATGCGCTACAAACTAGGCTATACATATAAAGTCGGGGAATTTTGCGCTACAATCTAGACTATACATATAAAGTGGGGGAATGATGCGCTACAATCTAAGCTATACATATAAAGTCGGGGAATGATGCGCTATAATCTAGACTATACATGTAAGTTCGGGGAATGATGCGCTACAGTGTAGGCTATACATATAATGTCGTGGAAAAATGAGCTACAATCTATTCTATACATATAAAGTCTGGGAAAGATGCACTAAAATCTAGGTTATACATATAAAGTCAGAGAAAGATGCGCTACAATCTAAGCTATACATATAAAGTCGGGGAATGATGCGCTACAATCTAGACTATACATATTAAGTCGGGGAAAGGTGCGCTACTATGTAGGCTATACATATAAAGTCGGGGAAAGATGCGCTACAATCTAGGCTACACATAGAAAGTCGGGGAAAGATGCGCTACAATCTACACTATACATATAAATTCGGGGAATGATGCGCTACAATCTAGGCTATACATATACACTCGGGGATTGATGTGCTACAATATAGGCTATATATATAAACTCGGGGAAAGATGCACTAAAATCTAGACTATACATATAAAGTCGGGGAAAGGTGCACTGCAATCTAGGCTATGCATATAAAGTCGGGGAAAGGTGTACTGTAATCTGGGGTATACGTATAAAGTCGGGGAATGATGCGCTACAATCTAGACTATACACATAAAGTCGGGGAATGATGCGCTACAATCTAGACTATACATATCAAGTCGGGGAAAGATGCACTAAAATGTAGGCTATACATATAAAGTCGGAGAAGGATGCACTAAAGTCTAGGCTATACATATAAAGTCGGAGAAAGATGCGCTACAAACTAGGCTATACATATGAAGTCGGGGAATTTTGCGCTACAATGTAGACTATACATATAAAGTGGGGGAATGATGCGCTACAATCTAAGATATACATATAAAGTCGGGGAATGATGTGCTACAATCTAGACTGTACATGTAAGTTCGGGGAATGATGCGCTACAGTGTAGGCTATACATATAAAGTCGTGGAAAAATGAGCTACAATCTATTCTATACATATAAAGTCGGGGAATTTTGCGCTACAATCTAGACTATACATATAAAGTGGGGGAATGATGCGCTACAATCTAAGCTATACATATAAAGTCGGCGAATGATGCGCTACAATCTAGACTATACATATTGAGTGGGGGAAAGATGCGCTACAATCTAGGCTATACATATAACGTCGGGGAATGATGCGCTACAATCTGGACTATACATATATAGTCGGGGAAAGATGCGCTACAATGTAGGCTATACATATAAAGTCGGGGAAAATTGTGCTACAATCTAGGCTATACATATAAAGTCGTGGAAAGGTGCGCTACAATCTAGGCTATACATGTAAAGTCGGGGAAGGATGCGCTACAATCTAGGCTATACATATAAAGCCGGGGAAAGATGCGCTACAATCTAGGCTATACATATAAAGTCGGGGAATGATGCGCTACAATCTAGACTATACATATAAAGTCGGGGAATGATGCGCTACAATGTAGGCTATACATATAAAGTCGGGGAATGATGCGCTACAATCTAGGCTATACATATAAAGTCGGATAAAGATCCGCTACAATCTAGGCTATACCTATAAATTCGGGGAAAGGTGCGCTACAATCTAGGCTATACATATAAAGTCGGGGAACGATGCGCTACAATCTAGGCTATACATATGAAGTCGGGGAATGATGCGCTACAATCTAGACTATATATATAAGGTGGGGGAAAGATGTACTGCAATCTAGGCTATACATATAAAGTCGGGGAATGATGCGCTACAATCTAGACTATACATATAAAGTCGGGGAATGATGCGCTACAATCTAGCCTGTACATATAAATCGGGAATGATGAGCTACAAGCTAGACTGTACATATAAAGACAGGGAATGATGCGCTACAATCTAGGCTATACATATCAAGTCGGGGAATGATGCGCTACAATCTAGACTATATATAAATTCGGGTAAAGATGCACTACAATGTAGGCTATACATATAAAGTCGGGGAAAGATCCGCTACAATCTAGGCTATACATATAAAGTCGGGGAAAGATGCACTGCAATCTAGGCTATACATATAAAGTCGGGGAAACGTGCGCTACATTCTAGGCTATACATATAAAGTCGGGAAAAGATGCGCTACAATCTAGGCTATACATATAAAGTCGGGGAAAGATGCGCTACAATCTAGGCTATACATATAAAGTCGGGTAATGATGCGCTACAATCTAGGCTATACATATAAAGACGGGGAATGATGCGCTACAATCTAGACTATATATAAATTCGGGGAAGGATGCACTACAATCTAGGCTATACATATAAATTCGGGGAAAGATGTACTGCAATCTAGGCAGTACATATAAAGTCGGGGAATGATGCGCTACAATCTAGACTATACATATAAAGTCGGGGAAAGATACGCTACAATCTAGACTATACATATAAAGTCGGGGAATTATGCGCTACAATCTAGGCTATACATATAAAGTCGGGGAATGATGCGCTACAATCTAGACTATACATATAAGTTCGGGGAATGATGCGCTACAATGTGGGCTATACATATCAAGCCGGGGAAAGATGCGCTACAATCTATTTTATATATATAAAATCGGGGAAAGAAGCACTAAAATCTAGGCTATACATATAAGGTCGGGGAAGGATGCACTAAAATCTAGGCTATACATATAAAGTCGGAGAAAGATGCGCTACAAACTAGGCTATACATATAAAGTCGGGGAATGATGCGCTACAATCTAGACTATACATATAAAGTGGGGGAAAGATGCGCTACAATCTATGTTATACATATATAGTCGGGGAAGGATGCGCTACAATGTAGGCTATACATATAAAGTTGGGGAAAGATGCGCTATAATCTAGGCTATACACATAAAGTCGGGGAAAGATGCGCTACAATCTAGGCTATACATATAAAGTCGGGGAAAGATGCACTACAATCTAGACTATACATAAAAAGTGGGGGAAAGATGCGCTACAATCTATGCTATACATATAAAGTCGGAGAATGATGCGCTACAATCTAGATTATACATATATAGTCGGGGAAAGATGCGCTACAATGTAGGCTATACATATAAAGTTGGGGAAAGATGCGCTAGAATCTAGGCTATACATATAAAGTCGGGGAAAGATTCGCTACAATCTAGGCTGTACATATAAAGTCGCGGAAAGATGCGCTACAATCTAGGCTATACATATAAAGTCGGGGAAAGATACGCTACAATCTAGACTATACATATAAAGTCGGTAAAAGATTCGCTACAATCTAGACTATACATATAAAGTGGGGGAAAGATGCGCTACAATCTAGGCTATACATATAAAGCCGGGGAATGATGCGCTACAATCTAGGCTATACATATAAAGTCGCGGAAAGATGCACTACAATCTAGGCTATACATATAAAGTCGGGGAAAGATGCGCTACAATCTAGACTTTACATATAAAGTCGGGGAATGATGCGCTACAATCTAGTCTATACAGATAAAGTCGAGGAATGATGCGCTACAATCTAGACTGTACATATAAAGTCGGGAATGATGAGCTACAATCTAGACTATACATATAAAGTCGGGGAATGATGCGCTACATACTAGGCTATACATATAAAGTCGGATAAAGATCCGCTACAATCTTGGCTATACATATAAATTCGGGGAAAGGTGCGCTACAATCTAGACTTTACATATAAAGTCGGGGAATGATGCGCTACAATCTAGACTATACATATAAAGTCGGGGAATGATGCGCTACAATGTAGGCTATACATATAAAGTCGGGGAATGATGCGCTACAATCTAGGCTATACATATAAAGTCGGATAAAGATCCGCTACAATCTAGGCTATACATATAAATTCGGGGAAAGGTGCGCTACAATCTAGGCTATACATATAAAGTCGGGGAAAGATGCGCTACAATCTAGGCTATACATATGAAGTCGGGGAATGATGCGCTACAATCTAGACTATATATATAAGGTGGGGGAAAGATGTACTGCAATCTAGGCTATACATATAAAGTCGGGGAATGATGCGCTACAATCTAGACGATACGTATAGTCGGGGAATGATGCGCTACAATCCAGGCTATTCATATAAACTCGGGGAATGATGCGCTACAATCTAGACTATACATATAAAGTCGGGGAATGATGCGCTACAATCTAGCCTGTACATATAAATCGGGAATGATGAGCTACAAGCTAGACTGTACATATAAAGACAGGGAATGATGCGCTACAATCTAGGCTATACATATCAAGTCGGGGAATGATGCGCTACAATCTAGACTATATATAAAGTCGGGTAAAGGTGCACTACAATGTAGGCTATACATATAAAGTCGGGGAAAGATCCGCTACAATCTAGGCTATACATATAAAGTCGGGGAAAGATGCACTGCAATCTAGGCTATACATATAAAGTCGGGGAAACGTGCGCTACATTCTAGGCTATACATATAAAGTCGGGAAAAGATGCGCTACAATCTAGGCTATACATATAAAGTCGGGGAAAGATGCGCTACAATCTAGGCTATACATATAAAGTCGGGTAATGATGCGCTACAATCTAGGCTATACATATAAAGACGGGGAATGATGCGCTACAATCTAGACTATATATAAATTCGGGGAAGGATGCACTACAATCTAGGCTATACATATAAATTCGGGGAAAGATGTACTGCAATCTAGGCAGTACATATAAAGTCGGGGAATGATGCGCTACAATCTAGACTATACATATAAAGTCGGGGAAAGATACGCTACAATCTAGACTATACATATAAAGTCGGGGAATTATGCGCTACAATCTAGGCTATACATATAAAGTCGGGGAATGATGCGCTACAATCTAGACTATACATATAAGTTCGGGGAATGATGCGCTACAATGTGGGCTATACATATAAAGCCGGGGAAAGATGCGCTACAATCTATTTTATATATATAAAATCGGGGAAAGATGCACTAAAATCTAGGCTATACATATAAGGTCGGGGAAGGATGCACTAAAATCTAGGCTATACATATAAGGTCGGAGAAAGATGCGCTACAAACTAGGCTATACATATAAAGTCGGGGAATGATGCGCTACAATCTAGACTATACATATAAAGTGGGGGAAAGATGCGCTACAATCTATGTTATACATATATAGTCGGGGAAGGATGCGCTACAATGTAGGCTATACATATAAAGTTGGGGAAAGATGCGCTAGAATCTAGGCTATACACATAAAGTCGGGGAAAGATGCGCTACAATCTAGGCTATACATATAAAGTCGGGGAAAGATGCACTACAATCTAGACTATACATAAAAAGTGGGGGAAAGATGCGCTACAATCTAGGCTATACATATAAAGTCGGAGAATGATGCGCTACAATCTAGATTATACATATATAGTCGGGGAAAGATGCGCTACAATGTAGGCTATACATATAAAGTTGGGGAAAGATGCGCTAGAATCTAGGCTATACATATAAAGTCGGGGAAAGATTCGCTACAATCTAGGCTATACATATAAAGTCGGGGAAAGATGCGCTACAATCTAGGCTATACATATAAAGTCGGGGAAAGATGCGCTACAATCTAGGCTATACATATAAAGTCGGGGAATGATTCGCTACAATCTGGGCTATACATATAAAGCCGGGGAATGATGCGCTACAATCTAGGCTATACATATAAAGTCGCGGAAAGATGCACTACAATCTAGGCTATACATATAAAGTCGGGGAAAGATGCGCTACAATCTAGACTTTACATATAAAGTCGGGGAATGATGCGCTACAATCTAGTCTATACATATAAAGTCGAGGAATGATGCGCTACAATCTAGACTATACATATAAAGTCGGGAATGATGCGCTACAATCTAGACTATACATATAAAGTCGGGGAATGATGCGCTACAATCTAGGCTATACATATAAAGTCGGGGAATGATGCGCTACAATCTAGACTATATATAAAGTCGGGGAAAGATGCACTACAATCTAGGCTATACATATAAAGTCGGGGAAAGGTCCGCTACAATCTAGGCTATACATATAAAGTCGGGGAAAGATACACTGCAATCTAGGCTATACATATAAAGTCGGGGAAAGGTGCGCTACAATCTAGGCTATACATATAAAGTCTGGGAATGATGTGCTACAATGTAGGCTATACATATAAAGTCGGGGGAATGATGTGCTACAATCTAGACTATACATATAATGTCGGGGAAAGGTGTACTGCAATCTAGGCTATACATATAAAGTCGGGGAATGATGCGCTACAATCTAGACTATACATATAAAGTCGGGGAAAGATGCGCTACAATCTAGGCTATATATAAAGTCGGGGAAGGATGCACTACAATCCAGGCTATGCATACAAAGTCGGGGAAAGGTGTACTGCAATCTAGGCTATACATATAAGGTCGGGGAAGGATGCACTAAAATCTAGGCTATACATATAAGGTCGGAGAAAGATGCGCTACAAACTAGGCTATACATATAAAGTCGGGGAATGATGCGCTACAATCTAGACTATACATATAAAGTGGGGGAAAGATGCGCTACAATCTATGTTATACATATATAGTCGGGGAAGGATGCGCTACAATGTAGGCTATACATATAAAGTTGGGGAAAGATGCGCTAGAATCTAGGCTATACACATAAAGTCGGGGAAAGATGCGCTACAATCTAGGCTATACATATAAAGTCGGGGAAAGATGCACTACAATCTAGACTATACATAAAAAGTGGGGGAAAGATGCGCTACAATCTAGGCTATACATATAAAGTCGGAGAATGATGCGCTACAATCTAGATTATACATATATAGTCGGGGAAAGATGCGCTACAATGTAGGCTATACATATAAAGTTGGGGAAAGATGCGCTAGAATCTAGGCTATACATATAAAGTCGGGGAAAGATTCGCTACAATCTAGGCTATACATATAAAGTCGGGGAAAGATGCGCTACAATCTAGGCTATACATATAAAGTCGGGGAAAGATGCGCTACAATCTAGGCTATACATATAAAGTCGGGGAATGATTCGCTACAATCTGGGCTATACATATAAAGCCGGGGAATGATGCGCTACAATCTAGGCTATACATATAAAGTCGCGGAAAGATGCACTACAATCTAGGCTATACATATAAAGTCGGGGAAAGATGCGCTACAATCTAGACTTTACATATAAAGTCGGGGAATGATGCGCTACAATCTAGTCTATACATATAAAGTCGAGGAATGATGCGCTACAATCTAGACTATACATATAAAGTCGGGAATGATGCGCTACAATCTAGACTATACATATAAAGTCGGGGAATGATGCGCTACAATCTAGGCTATACATATAAAGTCGGGGAATGATGCGCTACAATCTAGACTATATATAAAGTCGGGGAAAGATGCACTACAATCTAGGCTATACATATAAAGTCGGGGAAAGGTCCGCTACAATCTAGGCTATACATATAAAGTCGGGGAAAGATACACTGCAATCTAGGCTATACATATAAAGTCGGGGAAAGGTGCGCTACAATCTAGGCTATACATATAAAGTCTGGGAATGATGTGCTACAATGTAGGCTATACATATAAAGTCGGGGGAATGATGTGCTACAATCTAGACTATACATATAATGTCGGGGAAAGGTGTACTGCAATCTAGGCTATACATATAAAGTCGGGGAATGATGCGCTACAATCTAGACTATACATATAAAGTCGGGGAAAGATGCGCTACAATCTAGGCTATATATAAAGTCGGGGAAGGATGCACTACAATCCAGGCTATGCATACAAAGTCGGGGAAAGGTGTACTGCAATCTAGGCTATACATATAAAGTCGGGGAATGATGCGCTACAATCTAGACTATATGTAAAGTCGGGGAATGATGCGCTACAATCTAGGCTATACATATAAATTCGGGGAAAGATGCGCTACAATCTAGGCTATACATATAAAGTCGGGGAAAGATGCGCTACAAATTAGGCTATACATATAAAGTCGGGGAATGATGCGCTACAATCTAGGCTATATATATAAAGTCGGGGAAAGATGCGCTAAGATCTAGGCTATACATATAAAGTCGGGGAGAGATGCACTACAATCTAGGCTATGCATATAAAGTCGGGGTATGATGCGCTACAATCTAGGCTATGCATAATTATATTCACGCTGAGTAAAGTGGTAGTTTAGGAGAAGGTCTAAAATTTAATTCTCAAATATTTATATTATTGACGGTCCTATCGATAAGTACTACATAATTAATGTTATATAGGATTATATTTCCGATCATTTATGTCTTATGCATTTTTACCGTACCTGCTATGATAATGATAACCAATTTAGCTTTCTTTTCCGTAAGTCCATATCTACACCCAACGACGAGGAATCGGTTGGTAAACTTTGAGAATAATGTGCTACAGTCTGGGTTATAGACTTTTTTTATTCACCCTGGATGAAGTAGTAGTTTAGGGGAAGGTGCCTAAAATTTAATTTTTAAATACCTTTTGATCCATGGGCGCCCGCAAAGGGGAGGGCGCTTGCCCGCCCCCTGTAATTCTAAAAAGATTGATATTCAATTGTTTAATATCATTCCAGAATATTTCATAAACTCAACTTACTGACAGTCATCTGTTATAACCGGAACAATTTAATGTTGCTGACGTTATCTTGGTTTTTATATTCAAGAAAATTGTTAATATGCCCCCTCTGCCTGGAAAAGATCCTGCGGGCGCCCATGTATCGAAACCTTTAAGGTCCTTCGTAGGATACCTACCTTCCTCACCTACTAGAGAATCGGCATGAGATCTTTCTCTTTGGTCATCTGGAGCTAAGAGGCGGATTTCAGTGATTTAAACTACAATGAGAGGACTCCAGTTAAAAGAAATGTATATTTTATTTATCATTGCCGATGAAGTCGAAAAAAAACTTGTGACGTTTTACCAGCTTTAAATGACGAACTCAGTCTTGTCCCTTTAATAAAAAATAACAATGATAACGATGATGAGAGACGCTGGCTTTCAAGACCTTAATTCAATTGCCTGACGGGCATTCTTACTAGAAACCACCGTCCTAATTTATGAATGAAATAAGCAAAGTTTGGAGAACCCCAAGATCCAGCCCCCGTAACACGAGCTCTGAACTCGGGGTATAACTAAGGCAGTCCAATCGGTGTGTGCCACACAGTGGTTGTACGGCATGGACCCTTAATTGAATCGATGTGACCTGCAGCTATGTCATGGATTTAATGATTTACGTTAAAGTCGTTGTAGATGAAGACCGCAAGGAAAATGATACTATAATGGCAGATGGCCCTAATCTAGGTCACTGAGATTGATGACCCCATGTCCATCCAACTTCTCAGCAGAAGGCTAAATACAATTGCGTTACAGTAGTTGATGACCAAGGTTTCCACAGCACATCTGATGCTCAACAACAATAAGCGCTCACAACACTTGAGACAGTAAAGTCCCTTTGTCCCCTTAATCGTTACGTTAATAAGTTGAAATTTCCCAGAAAATAAGACCAAGATTTCCAGAATGCATTTTCAACTTAGTCACTTGGTTTTAAGCTAATTCTAAAAATACGATTAAACTGAATTTAATAAATCAATAAATGAAGTAGTCTCATAATCCTAATTAAAAATAAATTTTACCTATCCCGAACGAAAGGTTTCTTTAAACTCCCTAACTATTTAATTACATTTTGTTATCATTCGGACCTGTTTACCAGAATCATGGCTTTGACGAAAATATTGATCAAATATTATTTATGCTCTAAGTTTTCTTCGTCTAAAAAGCGGAACACATTGTCATAATTACCAACACTATTTCTTTATTTCATAACATCACTCAACAAGTTTACTTTATAACGCTAATAATCAATAAGAAACTAACTTGAACAATCCTAATCTTGCACCCCATAATCTACATAACTTACACACAGCGCAAAAAATAAAAGAACCCATGTCACACCTACGATTTTCCCTTGGACTAATTCCGGCACCTCCTTCGATATGATATCAGGTCGATGAGACTAAAGTGCGATAATGCATCTCACCCAGCTCTAGGGTGGATGGACTACAATAGCCCATGTCCTCATATCACAAGAACCTACATTGGAGCCGTGGAAAACAACAACACGACAAAACCATCCATCATGAACTCTATGAATTGGCACCTACCGTGAAATTCAAAGAAAATAATCGCAAAACGTTGTACAACCCTCAGCAACACCGAAAAACATCACTACCGATTCTCAAATTTTGACACCCTGAAAATGGTTACTTCCAGCATAACTTACCATCGTGTCATTTCTGTCGCTATGGCAACATTGTCTCACCATCCATACCTTAGATCACTGCCTGCACTCTTGCTATGGCAATATTGTCTGACCATACATACCTTAGATCACTGCCTGCACTCTTGCTATGGCAACATTGTCTCACCATCCATACCTTATATCACTGCCTGCACTCTTGCTATGGCAATATTGTCTGACCATACATACCTTATATCACAGCCTGCACTCTTGCTATGGTAACATTGTGTGAGCATCCATACCTTATATCACAGCCTGCACTCTTGCTATGGTAACATTGTGTGAGCATCCATACCTTATATCACAGTCTGCACTCTTGCTATGGTAACATTGTGTGACCATCCATACTACACCCTTCCACCTATCATTATTTCATTAATCTTCTCAAGAACGGGGGTTAATTGCGTAAGTCATGTACGGTGGTTGGAAGTGTATGTTCCAGCTAGCTATTCAGGGTAAAAATATATCAACTTAGTCCTCAATATATATATAATATTGCGATCGCAGGTTCCATTGAAGAGTAAAGATATCCGCATATTAATCATTCAACCCCGCAAAACCAAGCAATTATCCATGATATCGCTCATACCTTATAAATTAATACTATTAGCACTTATGCTACCTTATGACTACATATTATTACCTATTCTCAGTAATAAAACACAGAATATCCTAAATCTAGTTTATGAGCATGCTAATATGACATCAAATAAAATAAAACCATATTGAGGGCGGTAGAGAAAAGGGTAAAAGTTCAGACCTTGTCACGCAAGTTTGTATCATAGTAATCATGGCTGACGGTGGGCGAATGGACACTGCCATTGGTTGAAGGCTAGTCCACTGAAATGTCATTAACATAATTCAATACAGACAGAAGTTATGACCAACTTACGCGATGAAAAGACCTAAGAGTGAGGCAATGTCAAAGAACAACCATATGAAACAAATAAGAGTAAGAATATCTGGCTATGTTGAACTATGGTAGTGACATTTCATAGGGCAAATCTTCAGGCGATGCAGAGTCCATTCGTGCCAACGCCAGCCACGATTATATAACAACGTGATGAAATAGTTGAGACGTTTCGATGCAGTAATTACGATTCTAAACACTTGAAACCAGAGATAGCGCTAGTTATGCTTAAATATGAATACGAAATAGAGACTTAAATCCGCGCGACTTGTGATTGAATATAAAAAAGAAATAGAGGCCTAATTATTAGTAGTACGTAGCGTTCCCGACACCGGAAGAAAAAAATCACAACGAAATGTAACGTGAATGATAAACAATATATAATAGAGAAGAAGAATGTATGTAAATGGAACCAACCTTAATGTAGTGGAGGTTAGGCGACGACACGAAAAAACAACACGATTGACCTTCTCATTCACTAATAATTTGACGTGATGGCCACACCATTCACATACTCTGCTATTTGAAATCAAATTGTGACGTACATAGAATTGAAGTAAATCCTTGAAGTTGTTCTTGTAATTCGCTGAAAAACTTGTTACATTAATAACACATCCATCGTACGATGCCATGTCAATATAATTATTAATAGATATGTTTTCTGTATCAACAATGGCCAGATGCACTGGATGCGCTATGTACGAAAAAAGAAGTAGTAGGCTTTGCTTCTATCAATCCTATCATTTCGTGACCAGTAAGCGACATAGAATGCCGTGGTGTATTAATGTGAAGAGAAACGTCATTGTGGTCCAGGGCTAAGTCGTGCGAGTCGTCTGCGAGAAAAATAAACATAGTCCAGGGCTAACCTAACCTAACCTAACCTAACCTAACCTAACCTAACCTATGTGAAAACAAATGTAATTGTGGTCCACGGCTCAACAAATGTAATTGTGGTCCAGGGCTCAGTACCATTTAGTTCCTAAGTACAGTGGTTGGCAGCATCGGCGAGTCGTGCAAGTCGTCTGCGAGAAAAATAAACATAGGACAGTCATACCGCGCGTAGATATTGCCGATGCAAGCGGTAACCATGGTACTAATGTTGCGTGACATAGACTGAAGTTCTAATGAGAAAAGAAAATGCAGTTACGTTACTTATTTAACTTGACTACGTACATAAAAGATTTCCATTAACATTGTTGAAACTGGGTAAATTATAACCTTTCATTCACAACTTGTCGTTATTACTTTGTTGGAAGGGCCGATGACCTTCGATGTTAGGCCCCTTTAAACAACAAGCATCATCATCATCATCATCACTTTGTTGAATCATCTCATTTTATTGTTTTACAAATATTTCATGGGGCAAATGAGGATTGAATCTTTATTTCAGGAGGGAGTAGTGTTTCTTCATATTTGGTTTGTTTGGATTTTTGTAGTAACTTTTTCGAGACACGAGATAAACTATAAGTTTCCTAAGTATGGTTTCAAAATGTCATTACACCTATGTCCATATTGCTACCAAGTAAAATATTATCGTATTCTTTTGTACGTGCCAGAAGAAATCAAATATTTTTATCAATAAGTGCCATTAATAGAATAACCTTTCAGTTCAAACTATGAAAATCATGCTATACGATTACATATTTATGTGCTACTGCAATTAAAATAATCTTTTATATCATTTACCGCTGTGCCAATATTACGTTATAATTCGATTTACCAATCCATATTCACATTGTGTAACGTTTGTTCCTTCATATCCCTATATCTATTCCATAAAGTATGAGATTCAGTTATCTCTCATGATATACAACCAATCACTGTACTTTATATTCATATGAGCATGACCTAACTTCGCTGCTTACGTCTAACACAACATCTTCAAACCATTGCTTACACAACGAACAATTAATATTTCCCAATACTATTATTACTTCATAATTCCCATATATCTCTTCTTCCAGACTCATCTGCATATATAAATTCTCATCTCATTTCTTCTAAACAACCTCTTTGTTACGGTTTACAATTCCCTCGATGACATATTCTTCTTATCAACCACTAATTCCCAATATTTAATCTATTTCTTCTTATAATACAGTCATAGTGGCCATGTCTGCCGATCTGGTCTTTGCAATATCCAGGTTACTCTGTAATTCTGTTTCCCAGACACAAGCCGTTCTTAATATTGCACTTAATTCACTTTTAGGTTACACACGCATCACTAGTAGTCTTTAGAAACATAAAATACTTGATAGCATGTAATAGAAGGAAACGCTATATGACCTACAAAAAAGGGATGTGGGGAACGCCCTTGCAACTTATAGAAGTGTCACTTCCATGCATTCGTGAAACAACTGAATGTCTGTAGCGTAATTACAATCGTATTTGAGTGGAATCAAGATAATCGTTAAGAATAGTGATGATTTGTGGTGAAGGTTAGAATAGCAAAACTGAAACTCGCGTGGGCAAAGGTACGTGAAGACTGATTAATTTCCGCATTAAGAGTCTCTGTTGAGGCGCATATTGGGGATTGAAAAAATAAATGATCACTGTCTCCATTATTGTATCCACAAGAACAAGATGGGCTATTTTCTATGCGAAACCGATGTTGATAAACAGGGGTTAGCGAATGATTAAAGCGTAATATTATAGTATTAATAATATGACGTCGCATGTACGTACCATTGACAAACCATGGTTGTTTCGGAATGGTAGGCTGCAATTGATAATAGTGATGTCCCTTCGTACCGGCAGAAAGTCGCCATAGTGTATTCCATGCTTGATGAGCATCCCTTTTAATACGTGAGAAGAAATCGGAAACCGGGATTTTAATTTGCAATAAATGTGCGACATCAGTACTTGCCTCTTTGGCTGCTAAATCGGCTGTATCATTACCTACGTGATTACTATGTCCTTTTATCCAAAGTAACGTTATAGAAAAGCCAGACTTCTCGAGTTGAAAAAGAAGGTATTTAACCTCGTATACATACACATTGTAAATTTGTGAAAAGGACTGCAGAGCCTGAAGCACACTTTGGGAATCGCTAAAAATATTTATTTTTCGGGAACTCAGTCGTTGAACATATAAAAGAGCTTGGTATATTGCATAAAGTTCCGCTGTAAATATAGTTAGGCTATTCGGCAACGGGTATTTAAAACTTGTGTGTGTTTGGGGATCAAAGAATGCTGCCCCTACGCCAGTAGACGATTTTTCCCCATCGGTAAATATATGATAATCTTGGGAATGTAATAAACCTTTAAATCTCTTATGAGGAAGAGTTTGCGAGTTAATTTCACGTGAAGATTGGGTAGGTGGACAAGAAGAAGCTACAATTATGGATGGACGAATATGGAAATGTCATAAATGTATGAGTACATGATGAAACGCAGTGTTCGTAGTATGGAATCGTGAATATTTTGCATTTCGAAGTATGCCGTATACACTGACTGACAGAGCAAATGCAACACCAAGAAGGAGTGGTCAGAACTTTATGCCAATTGCAGGGTAGACTGACGTCACTAAAGTATGCTCATGATGTGAAATGCGCCGCTGTGCTGCGCACGTAGCGAACGATAAATGGGACACGGCGTTGGCGAATGGCCCACTTCGTACCGTGATTTCTCAGCCGACAGTCATTGTAGAACGTGTTGTCGTGTGCCACAGGACACGTGTATAGCTAAGAATGCCAGGCCGCCGTCAACGGAGGCATTTCCAGCAGACAGACGACTTTACGACGGGTATGGTTATTGGGCTGAGAAGGGCAGGTTGGTCGCTTCGTCAAATCGCAGCCGATACCCATAGGGATGTGTCCACGGTGCAGCGCCTGTGGCGAAGATGGTTGGCGCAGGGACATGTGGCACGTGCGAGGGGTCCAGGCGCAGCCCAAGTGACGTCAGCACGCGAGGATCGGCGCATCCGGTGCCAAGCGGTGGCAGCCCCGCACGCCACGTCAACCGCCATTCTTCAGCATGTGCAAGACACCCCGGCTGTTCCAATATCGACCAGAACAATTTCCCGTCGATTGGTTGAAGGAGGCCTGCACTCCCGGCGTCCGCTCAGAAGACTGCCATTGACTCCACAGCATAGACGTGCACGCCTGGCATGGTGACGGGCTAGAGCGACTTGGATGAGGGAATGGCGGAACGTCGTGTTCTCCGATGAGTCACGCTTCTGTTCTGTCAGTGATAGTCACCGCAGACGAGTGTGGCGTCGGTGTGGAGAAAGGTCAAATCCGGCAGTAACTGTGGAGCGCCCTACCGCTAGACATCGCGGCATCATGGTTTGGGGCGCTATTGCGTATGATTCCACGTCACCTCTAGTGCGTATTCAAGGCACGTTAAATGCCCACCGCTACGTGCAGCATGTGCAGCGGCCGGTGGCACTCCCGTACCTTCAGGGGCTGCCCAATGCTCTGTTTCAGCAGGATAATGCCCGCCCACACACTGCTCGCATCTCCCAACAGGCTCTACGAGGTGTACAGATGCTTCCGTGGCCAGCGTACTCTCCGGATCTCTCACCAATCGAACACGTGTGGGATCTCATTGGACGCCGTTTGCAAACTCTGCCCCAGCCTCGTACGGACGACCAACTGTGGCAAATGGTTGACAGAGAATGGAGAACCATCCCTCAGGACACCATCCGCACTCTTATTGACTCTGTACCTCGACGAGTTTCTGCGTGCATCGCCGCTCGCTGTGGTCCTACATCCTACTGAGTCGATGCCGTGCGCATTGTGTAACCTGCATATCGGTTTGAAATAATCATCAATTATTCGTCCGTGCCGTCTCTGTTTTTTCCCCAACTTTCATCCCTTTCGAACCACTCCTTCTTGGTGTTGCATTTGCTCTGTCAGTCTGTGTATAATAGAGTTCGATCTACTAATGTGCTTAAGCAGAAATTTTTCGCAATTTTTAACCGTCGAATATGAAGAGGCTCTTCTGTGGCTTCAAGTAGCAGAGCGTTAGTCGGTGTTGTTTTGAGAGCACCAACACTTATACATAATGCGGAAAATTGTATTCGATCTAATGTTAAAAGATTTTGTTTGGAAGCTAAATCTATTATGTGTGCACTATAATCTAAGGTAGAGCGAATGGTATAACTGTAACGCTGACAAGGGATCAGCTCCCCACGTACGTTTCGTTACTGTTTTCAAAATGTTGATATAGCGATCTGACTGTCTAGTTAAACGCAGAATTTGATGATTCCGTGTTAACCTTTGATCTATGTATATGCCTAAATATAAATGTTGAGGGGAGAAGGGGACGCTGTAATCATCGAAAATAATAGGACTTTTATCAAAAACTCTTTTGTTAGTGAAAACCATTGCCGCACACTTATGCAAAGAAAGATGAAGGCCATGAGACATTAGCCACCGAAAAACAAGACTCAGAACGTGGGATATTGTGTTTCTGCAATTATCAATGTTATGATGTGAACAATAAATGACATAATCATGAGCAAAAGCTAATATCCGGGCATACGGCGTTACAATAGATTCTAGATCCTTCATATAGGGAGAAAACAAGATTCCAACAGTATGGATCCCTGTGGTAAACCCTGTGAAGTATGCCGGCTGTCAATTTGATGCTGTCAATTTGATGCTGTCAATTTGATGCTGGTGAATAATTGGTGTAAAATAGAAATGAAATGGTAGGGAAAGCCATAAGTAGACAATTTCTCCCATAATATATGTAATAAAACTGAATCATAAGCACCTTTGATGCCAAAAAAAACTGCAATAGTAGATTGCTTCCGCCATTTAGCTAATAAAATATCAAGTATCAGGATGGTAAGAGGTTCTTGTGTACTAGGGCCGCGCATGAAGGCAAATTGGTACTTAGGGAACAAGGAATAATATTCTAAAATCCACGCAATTCTCTTCATTAGGATTTCGCAAAATATTTTACATATACATGATCCTAATACAATTCCTCGAAAATTTTCGGGTGCATTCGGTCGTTTGGTGGGTTTTAATATGGGGTTATAAAAAAGTTGTTCCAGTGTATTGGCACTTGTAGAGACGTAAGAATATCATTATAGTATTGTAGTAAATAAACTTGCGCTTGCGAAGGAAGTGATTTCAACATAATATACGTGATAGCAACTGGTCCTGGCGCGGAACTGTTGACATTAGATAGGACAGATTGAAGTTCATTATAGGTGATTGCTTTAAACAAAATAGTAAATTGTCGAAAATCACCAGATGATGAGAGTAGAAAGGGAGGAATTGCTGAGTCTGGGGTGATTGCTTGGAGAAATCCTTCTAAAACCGTTCGAGGAAAAGAATATTGAGGTTGATATTGAAACGTTCTTGTTATCATACGAATAACATTCCAGAATTTCGCGGCAGGTAGCTGAGGGGTTAAAGATGAAATAAAAGATTGCCAAGCCTTACGTTTCTTGGTGTTAGAAATGAGCCTTGGTTTTGCGATATGCTTGCGTAATAGTAAGTAATGATGTTGTATCATGGATTGACGATATTGCTGAAATAACTGTTTCCTCTTATTATGAGTTCATGACATTCTTTATCCCACCATTTAATTTCGTGAACCGGGGGAGGACTCGATGCTTTGATAGGCCTGCACGGGTGAAACATATTTAAGTAATGGGTCAAATAGGTAACCAAAGTTGTAAAAGTGATAGGGGTGCCACATTCATGCTGCAGAATATGATTAATATATGCTTGATAAGTTTGGGTATTGAAATTTTTGTGTGAACGTACGTTACTTACTATGTGTGAGGCGTAGGATTTGGAGACAGATGGGCTATTACCATGCGTTATAATGATGGGAAAATGATCGCTGGTGTAACTGTCTGCTAAGGTATGCCACGTGGTGATAGGAACCATATTCATACGACACAGCGTGAGGTCCACCGCGTTTGGTGGGGATCCGGTCGGTGTTGGTGAGCCATCATTTAAAATAAAAAGGTCGTGATTATTTGACATGACTAGTAAATTTGATCCTTTTATTGTATCAGTTGTACACCCCCATTCGGTGTGGTGACAATAGAAGTCGCCGACAACTAAGAGATGCTGAAAGTGTGTAAATTGTTCAAAAAATTGTGCCCATTGTCCTTGGGTGATATAAATTTGAGGGGGGCAATATATATTTAGAAAGGAAATGTTATTATAGACTAGCCCTACCGCATAAGTATGTGGGATAAGATATTGTAGAGTTAGCGTGGTATAACTTAAAGTCTTCTGAATGCACGTGGCTACACCATCATAACCGTTACCATCATGGCGTATGACGTGATAACCTCGTAATCGAAAGGAAAAATGTGTTTGAAACCACGTTTCCTGCAGAAAGATAAGATTAGTCAGCGTCGCATATATTAAGAGATGTAATTCTTGTAGCTTGGGAATGACACTTCTACAGTTCCATTGCAATAATATGATCATGTAGTAATATTCATAATATGATCCCTCAATTTATAGAGTACATTACTTAGTTGTGGCTCGTGACCTAAATGTTGAATTAACATCGCTAGGATACGTTGAATTTCATGTTGGAGGTATTCCTTCGTAGAGATAGAACCTGTGGCTTGGAGGGCCAAAGGAGTTCGCTGCTCACGTTGTTGTGCCGAAGGTTGTGTATGTAACACTTGTTCATTGTACTCGATGATGAAGTAGGACGTTCTAAAGCGGCTTGCTCACTCCTAAGAATGGCTAAATATCCCTGCTTATCGTATCCAGGCTCGGGTGTGGGGGTGGAGATTGTAAAATAACTTGGGTAAACTTGCGCTTTCGTGGGATTTTTGTGGGTGGAGATTGAGGATCTGTTGGTAAGGGGGGAAATTTGTTGGTCTGAGTAATACACTGGAAGCGCTGTTCTAGCCTTTGCCTCCGGAAATGACAGATATTCCGTACTCGTAAGCCGTTTAATTGTGACTTGATATTTATGCTCAGGACAATCCTGGGAGCCCGTAATATGGTCTTTCTTGCAAAATACACATTGCAGGAATTGTTCAGTACAGGTATTAGTTTCATGTTGTTGGGAACATTTGCCACATCGGGAATTTTTTGCCTGACATTGTCTGATAGTGTGTCCATATCGCTGACATTTCCGGCAGCGGATAGGAGAGAAAATGAAAGGCTCAACCTCCATATAAACTTTATATAAAGCAACCTGTTGAGGGAGCATTTGCGCACGAAACACTATCTTAATGGAGCCAGTAGGGAGATACTTTGTTTCACCGTCTTGAACAATTCTACGATTTAGCCTTTGCACGGATTTAACTGGAGCCACAGATTCAAGATGCTGGAGAATGTCCTCATTTGAGATACCCTTATAAACCCTGCGTATTATTCCCACTCGCAGAACGTGGGAGGAGGGAATATAGGCTTTAATTTTCAAAGTTTCTAAGATGGAATTGTTCAAAAAAGCATTGGCTTGCGCAGCAGTGTGGAAGGTCACCTGTATTCGGTTTCGGCCTTTACGCTGAATGAATTTGACATTTAACTGTTGTTCATAGAAACGGCGACCAAGGGCCACGGGATGTAAACTACCAACGTTCTGATCGGTCGTAGATTCTACAAATACGAAATATGGCCCATGATGAAACCTGTTATAATACTCCGGTGTAGGTACTTCTTGTTGCACTGCTGGTTGGTGGTTAGGTTGTTCATCATTGGAACGAGGTGATACTTCGGTATTGAGACGTCGCTGATCACTCTTAGTTGAATGGGATACCTGCTGTTGCTCAGTATTGATAGAGGTATCAGACATGGATTCCTCTTCCATGGGAAGCTCAATTCCACTTTCCACTATTAATTTAGCCCCTGTAACCGCCAATGGCCCTCCACAAGCGGCAGCCATGGCTTACTACTCCCTCACCACACACTCACTAAGCACAATTAGTCACCAATGCCGCACTCAACTGACACTCACGACCGAGGTAGTGTACCGCACGGCAAGCAACGAACTATCACAATGAACACTAAATGATCTTTCCGAGTAGATTGGCACATAAACAACGATATTCACATTCCGTATGTGTTTACAATAACCTAAAATCATCTTACGAGCACGGTATAACTATAACTCAAACTGGCACATGCTTGCGGTTAATTTCTTAAAATCTAGCACTGGTATTCACTTACTGGCACATATAATTTATTTGTAGGCAAATATGCACTCCTACTATTATATTTCAACAACTACAAATAACCTTCAACTGGTATTTTGCAAACTTATTACTTATCTCGTCTCGACTGTCAGCTGCTAGTTCCCGCTCGCTTCTTATGACATCTCTGAGCAATCAGCCTTGGTCCTCTTTACGTCATAGCTGGGCATTGGTGTAGGCAGTCTGGCTTGAGCTAAAGCATCTCGGGCAGTTTTCTTCCATCAGTTTAAGCGTGCATCATCATGTCTCCGGTGTCCATGCAATAAGAAGACAACATTAATCGGGCAGAATACATATAAAATTCTTTCATTTTAAGCTTTCTAAGACGTATGAATATCTATTGGAATTTCTTATTACTCAAAGATAATGCTCTAAATTTCTATACATTTCCAAATAAGCTTGTTCTCGTTTCCCGCGGGAACAAAATTCTTGACCATAACTTGGTCACCTATTTTCAAAGGGGTGGGTCTCCGTCCACGATCATACCTTTCCCTAACCTTTTCATGAGAGACTTTAAGATTGGCTTTAGCCTTCTTCCAAAGATCTTTAATGATATCCGGATCTATTGTCTCGGGTAGAATGTCACTCAGAGACCAGAGGTTAGAGAGCGGCGTGTTGGGAACAAACTTGAACATCAAAGAGGCTGGAGTAAATTTATGTGATTCATGAACCGCCGAATTCAAAGCAAAAGCTAACCAATGCAGGGACGTATCCCACCTGGAATGATCTTCATGATGATAGGCAATAAGCGCGGACCTGAGATTACGGTTAACCCGTTCAGCCAGAGATGGTTGAGGGTAATAAGCAGAAGTAGTTACATGAGAGATGGACAAGTCGAAACAGAATTTACGAAAAAGATTAGATGTGAACGCCTTAGCATTATCAGACCCAATATATTGGCACGGACCAAAAGAGGCAAAAATAGAATTTAAGCAAGTAATGGTAGACTGAACGGTAGCCAGCTTAGTCGGAAATAATCAGGAAAATCTAGTAAAGCCGTCTACGCATACCAAGATAAACTTGTTAGCATTTCCCTTAGACTGGGGGAAGGGTCCTACATAATCAATATACAGGCGTTCCATGGGGCGCGACGCTTGATGAGAAGACAAAAGGCCTACCTTGGTGGACATGGTTGGTTTACTGAGCAAACAGGGTTTGCAAGCCTTCACTAGTTCACGGATTTCACCGTCCATGCCTTTCCAGATGAACATTTCACGAATCTTCTCACGAGTTTTAAAGATTCCAAGATGCCCTCCTAATGGGGTCTCATGATAATACTGAAGATCATAGGTACAAGAACAGCTGGAACGACAACTTTCATCATCTTATCATGCCTCGAGGGGCAACATAGAACACCATTCCTCAGAACATAAGGGACGACATGTTCCCCAGAAGAAAGGGTTTCCGTTATCGGAGCCAGCGTCGGATCTTCACGTTGGTATTTCTCGATATCCCTAAAGAGCATGGGAACATCTGTTAAGATGGCATTAACATCAGATAGTATGGACTCGGAAGGTGATGAACTATCGACCGGTTCATGGGTCTCGACGTCGTTGGAAAACATACGGCTGAGTCCATCAGCAACAATATTTTCGGTACCTCTGATATGCCTGACATCGAATTGGAAGGCAGAAATACGGATGGCCCAACGGGCTATACGACCAGTACGACGCGGCCTACCTAAGACCCAGCTTAAGGCTTGATTATCTGTCTCCAGGTCAAATTTGACGTGTTCCAGATAGAGACGGAACTTCTCTAAGGCGAATAAGACTGCCAAACCTTCGAGCTCATAGATGGAATACTTGGCTTCTTGAGCCGATAGAGTCCTAGATGCATAGGCGATGGGTCGCCTCCCTAGTTCAGTCTCTTGAAGAAGGACTGCAGCTACTGCTGACGACGACGCGTCGGTTTGGACGATGAATTTCTTCGAGAAATCAGGCATAGCAAGTACAGGGGCATTACAGAGAGCTAATTTAAGATCTTCAAAAGCGGCTTGTTGAGAAGGTCCCCACTCGAATTTGATGCCTTTCCTACGAAGAAGGTTTAAGGGCGCCGCTCTATTAGCGAAGTTAGGAATAAACTTCCTGAAGAAATTCACCATACCAATGAACCTGGCGATACCTTTAATGTCCTTGGGAGGTTTAAAATCACGGATGGCCTGTGTTCTAGAATGATCGACTGCTACACCATCAGGTGATACAATATGCCCTAGGAATGACATAGAGGGCTTAGCAAAGGCAACCTTGGACAACTTAACAGTTAACCCAGCCTTACGAAGGCGATTGAGAACTTCTCGCAGATGATCTAGATGTTCTTCAAAAGTCTCTGAAAATACGACTACATCATCCAAGTAGTGATATAAGTACTCAAATTTGATGTCGGAGAAGACTCTATCTAGTAGCCTAGTGAGTACAGCTGCTCCCGTGGGGAGCCCGAAAGGCACGCGGTTGTATTCGTATAAGTTCCAGTCCGTGGCAAACGCTGTGAGGTGTTTAGACTCTTCGGCAAGGGGAATTTGATTATAGGCCTGATTCAGGTCCAAGATAGTAAAGAACTTGGCCTTACGGAACCATGAAAAACAAGAATGAAGGTCGGGAAGTGGCACAGATTGTAACACCACCTTCCGATTGAGAGCCCTATAATCAATGACAGGCCTGAAGCCTCCTTGGGGTTTCGGGACTAGAAAAATAGGCGAAGAATACGCCAACTTAGAGGGCCTAATAATACCATCCTTCAACATTTGATCGATGATTTCTTTCAATGCCTTCATTTTAGGTGGAGATAGCCTATATGGTGGAAAACGGACAGGAATCGAATCCGTGACCTCAATTTTGTATTCAATAAGGTCAGTAACACCAAGAGTATCAGAGAACACCTCTGGAAATGACTGACATAATTTACGAATACTATCAGCCTGCTCCTCAGGTAGATGTCTAAGGTCTAACAACATCTCATCCTGGGTAGGCGAAATAGATGAACATGACACAGAATTACACTTTAACAAGGGAATTTTACATTTGGACGCAAATTTGAATGTGCACGACTTACTCTGAAGATCGAGCACAAGACCAGTGTGAGAAATGAAGTCCGCTCCCAGTATGATGGGGCAAGACAAGTGCTTAGCCACAAACAGTTTGGTTTTCCATGTAAATTTAAAAATACGAATTTTGACCAGTAAGGAACCTAGAATTTCTAATGGGGATGAATTAGCCGAAACATATTGAACAGGAGAGGAGACATAGTCAGGTAGTTTACAAACAGACTTAAATTTTGAATACCATTGGTCCGAAATAATTGAACAAACACTACCTGAATCTAATAGAGCGGTTATAGGCTCGTTATTTAACTCAATCTTAAGAAAAGTAATAGGTGCGGGGGTATCCGCCGCAATCCTAAGACATTCTTTAGGGCATTCAAAAGATGAATTTGAAGACTGCTCGTTCCCTGAATTTACAACCTGTTTACCAGGGGCTGAGTCTCGGGAAGATGGATTAGTCGACTCAGCCGAAGCCACTAGTCACTTTTTATTATTGGCATAGGTGGAATTTGCACCAGAAGTTGAGCAGGAGGGGGTGCTATTTGAGTTTGGGCAATTCTTGGCGATATGTGAGAAAGCCCCACATTTAAAACAGCCTTGTGATGAACCAGCCCCATTCCTTGTCCCACTCGACTTGATCAGTGGACACTTATTGCGCAGGTGGTCAGGCGACCCACAAGCATAACATTTACGAGGGGTGACTGATCGGCGAGGTGGAGGCCGAGTATTACTAAAGGAAGGCGGGGGTTCTTTCGCTACACGCAAAGAATCGGCGTATCTAACTCCTTCTGCTGAGACGGCCAATGCTTCAAGTTCAGAGAAAGTTTGCGGGCACGCCGCGAAACACAAATATGACCTATAGGGAGGTGAAATTCCCTCTACAATAGCCTGTACAATCTGATCCTCCGGAAAGTGAAGAGCAGACACCCTAGTATAGAATTTAATATCTTGGATGAAGTCAGCCAGGTTTTCATCCAAACGCTGTACACGATAATAGTACTTCTGAATCAGAGATGACCTCGCGCGGGCGGGAATAAAATTTGCAAGCAGGTGTGCATGAAAATCTTCAATAGATGACTGTTCGGCTATGGCTCTTACTATTTTGTCAGAGAGAATACCAATTGCATAAGGATAGATAATTTGCAAAATTTGACATGGAGAAAGAGAAAACACAAGGGCATGATCCTGAAATTCAACTAGAAATCTTAAAAATGAAATTACTTCACTGGTGGTATTAACGGAAAACTTAGAGATACCTCTGAGCAACATTGCCAATGGATGAGGCAAGCTGCTAAACCCGGGTGACATAGTCGGTAAAGGTTTAAGTGGCAAAGAAGTTAATTCAGAACGTACATTAGTCAATGAGTTACGACGTTCAGACTCGTTGTCTAATGGGGCAGAGATAGTTTGAGCAGCAACGGTTATCCTTTTGACTTCTCCCTTAGGGGGCTCTTCCTCGCTCCCAGCATTCATCGTGGCGGGTTGATCAGTTTTGGGAGGAACTTCCCCAGTTAACAATTGAGTGACCTTGCTAGATAATTCAGACATATTTTCAAGCAGCGTACTAGCTTCCTTCTTCTGAACGTCATTCAACTTTAGAGACAACAGATCGTTAACTCTATTTGAAAAATGAAACAGCCTAGCTTGCACACGCTTAATTTGATTAGGAGAAGGATCATTTTCATCAAAAAAACTAACTACAGAAGCTAGCCCAGTAATATTCTCCGTGATCGTGGAAAGAGAGTCGTCAATTTCTTTCTCTCCCAAATTGGGGATGGAAATGGGCAAATCTAGGGACTCTCTAAGCTTGTTTGTGTCTACTGCAACCGTGCCTCCAGATTGTACATTTCTGATAGTCAATTCATAGATTAACTCCTCCTTGCGCAAATAGTTAAGATGGAGAACATCGCGAGGGCCGGGCATGGTGACAGATCAATTTTGAAAACCTCAAAATATTCCAGCAACTGAGAAAATGGTTAGAGTTCGGAACAGAACAATATTTAGCCGTCAAAAGGGGCTAAAATGAGACCCATTCAACCACGCTCTGCTACCACTTGTTACGGAGCTTTCCGTGGTAGGTAGAGGTGAAAGAAGGTGCGGGTGTGAACGGGTCTCAAGCTACGAAAGTAAAATTAATTTAAAATTTAACAAGGTTATATTTTCTTTTCAAAATAAGGAAATAACAAGCATGGCAGGTACAAAGTAGCAAGTTAAAAGGGTAGTTACAATATTTACAGGATTTGGGCTTCGCGCCCTGACTTCACAATGCTTGGGCAATCAGCTCAGTTTTACCCCAAACACAAGTTTCAACAGAGGGGCAGAAAACCCCATTCATGCCTAGGAGCCCTTGCTCCAAATTACACTGAAAAGCCTCCACGAGGCATACAACACTCAATTTTCAAAAAGAGCCACTCGCTCTCAACTTTAAGCCTCTCAAAGGCCACACCAAACTCCACCTTCGAGTTGTCCTCACTGGACATAGACACAGGGGTAAAATACCCAACCTACTGAGGTCTATTAAATGAAAAGAAGGTTGATTACATGACCTCCAAAATAACAATTTGAGAGGAGGCGATCGGCACTCCTAATACACTTTGTTTTTAAAACCTAATTTGGCTCTTAGGCCACTGATGCAAGGGCTAATCCCATACTACGGAGGTGACTTTAGAAAAGAAACAAATTTACATAATGTTAAGGAAGAATAGGTTGAGAAAAAAGTTCACCTCAAAACAATATGAGTGGGAGATCGAGAGGGTTAAGCACTCTCTATCCCAATACGTAGTTTAAAAGGTAAAATAGATACCAGATTCTTTACATTTTTAAGGAAGGTTACATAACGGAAAAACTTCGGACCCGCCCCGAGAGTTAAACTGCTGAGCTAGTAAAGAAAGAAGTTATTAATTGGCCATTACCTTGTTGTTGACCGCTGCCGAAGAAAGAGGCGCTTCCGCCCCCTGCTATGTACTTTACACACTGAAAGATGGAACAGAAGTGGCGCAGAGACCCTAAAATCAGCAGTTTATATACTCTCGCGGAAGGTTCTAGGCGTTAGGGGAATGAGAACACCCGCCCACAATCACTTTATTGGAGAATAAAGAGAAACCCCTACGCAAGATGAAGAAAAACACATTATTGGTGGAAAATTAAGTTAAGAAATTCGGGATTGGTTGAATACAAAACAAGGAGAAAGAGAGGGGTATACAGCCAACTAAAACCATAACAGAAGGAAATTTAACAAGAAACAAACTTTTGAAATAAAAATTTCTCCAAAGAACAGTTCTTTTTCTTCGCACTAGGGTGCACTATTGTAGTTCTTCAGTAGTGTCCTCTAGAAGAAAAAGTTCACACTTCTTACTTCAAGCAAAACAAAAACACATCAAAAATGACACAGTTCTAAAACTCCGAAATTTACAGGTAGTGACATCTTCTGAGAAAGTAGAAAATTAATACCGTCAATAAAGTTCAGGTTTCCTCCAGCAGAGGAGTTTCAACTGGCGCACCTTTTGAATTAGCGGCGTGGAGGTGTACCGCCCGGTACAGGGATCATTGTAAGTACCTTGGTGTTAATATAAGGGAAGATCTTCATTGGGGTAATCACTCAAATGCCATAATAGATAAAGGGTACAGATCTCTGCACATGGTTATGAGGCTATTTAGGGGTTGTTGTAAGGATGTAAAGGAGAGGACATATACGTTTCTGGTAAGACCCCAACTAGTTCCAGTGTATGGGACCCTCACCAGGATTACCTTATTCAAGAACTGGAAAAAATCAAAAGGAAAGTAGCTCGATTTGTTCTGGGTGATTTCCGACAAAAGAGTAGCGTTACAAAAATGTTGCAAAGTTTGGGTTGGGAAGACTTGGGAGAAAGGAGACGAGCTGTTCGACTAAGTGGTATGTTCCGAGCTGTCAGTAGAGAGATGGCGTGGGAGGACATCAGTAGACGAATAACGAATAAGTTTGAGTGGTGTCTTTAAAAGTAGGAAAGATCACAATCATCATCATCATCATCATCATCATCATCATCAGTTTACCCTCCAGGTTCGGCTTTTCCCTCGGACTCAGCGAGGGATCCCACCTCTACCACCTCAAGGGCAGTGTCCTGGAGCTTCAGACTCTTGGTCGGGGGATACAACTGGGGAGAATTACCAGTACCTCGCCCAGGCGGCCTCAACTGCCATGCTGAACAGGGGCCTTGTGGAGGGATGGGAAGATTGGAAGGGATAGGCAAGGAAGCGGCCGTGGCCTTAAGTTAGGTACCATCCCGGCATTCGCCTGGAGGAGAAGTGGGAAACCACGGAAAACCACTTCGAGGATGGCTGAGGTGGGAATCGAACCCACCTCTACTCAGTTGACCTCCCAAGGCTGAGTGGACCCCGTTCCAGCCCTCGTACCACTTTTCAAATTTTCGTGGCATTGCCGGGAATCGAACCCGGACCTCCGGGGGTAGCAGCTAATCACGCTAACCACTACACCACAGAGGCGGCAAAGATCACAATCTGTATATATAAAATAAGAGTTTTGTCTGTACATTGCTCAGAATTTAAAAAGAATGGTATTTATGTATCAGTCATGTCCACAGTAATAAGGAAATGCACTTTTTATTTTTCCGTAATGTCTGTCTGTCTGTCTGTCTGTCTGTCTGTCTGTCTGTCTGTCTGTCTGTCTGTCTGTCTGTCTGTCTGTCTGTCTGTCTGTCTGTCTGTCTGTCTGTCTGTCTGTCTGTCTGTCTGTCTGTCTGTCTGTCTGTCTGTCTGTCTGTCTGTCTGTCTGTCTGTCTGTCTGTCTGTATAAGCATCACGAGAAAACGGCTGAAGAGAAGTTAATGAAAATCGGTATGCAAAGTCGGGGAATAAGCCGCTACAATCTAGGTCATAAATAATAATTGTATTCATGCGGAGTGAAATGGTAGTTTCGGGGAAGGACTAAAATTTAATTCGCAAATATTTATGTTATTAGTGGTTCTATCTTAAAGAAAATAGGTATGCAAAGTCGGAGAATAAGTCGGTATAATCTACGCCATAAATAATTTCATTCACGCTGAGAGAAATGGTAGTTTAGGGGAAGGCCTAAAATGTAATTGTCAAATATTTGTTATTAGAGGTCGTATTGATAAATACTACATAACTAAAGTTATATAGTATTAAATTTCCGATCATTAATGCCTTGCATATTGTTACCGTACCGGCTAAGATCACAAAGATATTCATGAATTTAGATTTTTGTTTCTAAGTACATATCAGCGCCGAGTCATGAGAAAATGGGTAAAGAGAATTGAATGAAAATCGGTATGTAAAGTCGGAGAATAAGGAACTACAGTCTACGCTATGAATAATTTTCACATCACAGAGTCGAAAAAAAACTAACTGTGAAGGCCTACAATATGGAAAGCTCATAACATTACATTGACCATTGTTTGTTGTGATGTGCTTTTTGTCTTCTGTTGCCATTCATCTCCGGTAGATAGGATTGCTGTTGCGTACCGAGTATTTCCTTTATTTGCTTTACGTCGCACTGACACAGATAGGTCTTACGGCGACGATGGGATAGGAAAGGGGTAGGAGTGTGAAGGAAGCGGACTTTCCCATTAATTAAGGTGCAGTCCCTGCATTTGCCTGGTGTGAAAATGGGAAACCACGGAATACCATCTTCAGGGATGCCGGTAGTGGGGTTCGAATCCACTATCTCCCGGATGCAAGCTCGCAGCTGCGCACCCCTAACCACACGGCCAACTCGCCCGGTCGTAGTGAGTGCAACAGCCTGCCTGAATATTAACAGGAAGTAGCTGGGGAGTTAGATATATTTCTTCTTTAGCATGCCGTTCCTCTGGTTCATAAATTTTCCGATACCACTGGAACATAACACACTGGTTCATCATAGCATTCGAGCTATTTAATCCCTATTCTGAGGCACTGATTGGATTGAGTGGTGTGCATATTTAATGGACTAATGGCAGAGGAGTGTTCACTGCAGTCTGCGACCTGGTTCTTCCAGCTCTGAAACTTTGGACTGTTAGATCGGCACCGTAGTACTGTTCGTTGAAAGTGAGAAAATGTGCAATTTTCCATTTGGTTGAGTATTTTATATGATAACATTACTTTTAATGACTACATTCCTACTGACGTTTTTGTAATGACCTATGTTGAATTCAGTTAGGAAAACCACCAAGTCAGTCTTTCTGAGAACCCCGTAGCGAAGCACGGGTACATCAGCTAGTGTGAAGATAAAATTCGAATTCAAGAGATCAAATTGGGGCAAACATTCATTTATAGGAAGGGGAATTAGGGATTGGAATAACTTGAACAGGGAGATGTTCATTAAATTTCCAAATTCTTTGCAATTATTTAAGAAAATACTACATAGACAATAGACAGAGAATCTGCCACCTGGGCGACTGTCCTAAATGCAGATCACTGGTCATTGATTGATTGATTGATTGATTGATTGATTGATTGATTGATTGATTGATTGATTGATTGATTGATTGATTGATTGATTAATGCGGGAGAAACAAGTAACTTATGTGAGATTCATCTTTCGAGAGTCAGTCTGTAGATAAACCGGGCCCATACTGAAATTTCTTCTTCTTCTTCTTCTTCTTCTTCTTCTTCATGTGCCATGTCCTCGCAGAACGTCGGCGATCAGTAGCATGGTTTCTTGTTTGTTCTGAGCAGAGCAAACCTTCTCACCCCAAACCACTGGCTCAAGTTGCCGAGCCATGATGTCCTACTTCTCCCCGGACCACGTTTTCCATTAGTTTTCCCTTGGAGTGTTACTTTCGGAATGTGGTATTTACTTTTCCGCATCATATGACCAAAGTATTCTAGCTTCCTTCTCTTGATGGTAGTCAGAATTTCTGGTTCTTTGTTCATACGGAGCAAAACTTCTATGTTGGCCATTTTAGCTGTCCAAGGTATCTTCAGTGTCCTTCGGTACGTCCACATTTCAAATGTTTCTTGCACATGATCTCAGTTAGTGTCCATGCCTCAACGCCGTGTAACAGAATGCTGAAAACGTAGCACCGGAGTAGTCGTGTCCGCAGTGAAACGGAAAGGTCACGGCTTGTCAAAAGTTTTCTAAGTCTCTGAAAAGAAGTTATGGCCTGTTCAGTTCTACATCGCATCTCATGAGCAAGATCCCAGTCGTCATTGATGTGACATCGCAGGTATTTAAATGTTACGACTCTTGCGATCTGGTCTTTTGCTGCTGTGAGATTACCTTGGTCTCCTTACAAGAAGCCTCAAGCCCATTGCGCTGCTCGCTTCAGTGACAGCATTAAATAGTTCCCGGAGATTTGTTGCAAGTAGCACAGTGTCAACAGCATACCTGATGTTATTTATGGTGAACCACAACTCCTAGAGTCTCTCCGTAAAGAGCATCTTGAAAAATATTTTCTGAATACACGTTGAATACATGGATGAAAGAATACAGCCTTGTCGAACTCCTTCCATAATTGAGACTTCTTCCGAGACACGACCATCAACTCTTATGCCAGGAATCCTATTCCAGTAGGCATTACCAATAGTACGGATGTCCCACCATCAAGTCCTAATTCTCGAAGAATGTTCAGAAGTTCATCCTGGCGGACTGTATCGAAGGCTTTTTCGTAATCGATCTTTGTTCTTAAAAGACCTTCTCTGGTAAATCAGCTTCAGAATTTGTTCTGTTATCCACGACGTAAACTTATATCGGTTAAACAAGGAAAGCAATCAGTGCAGTTGAAAATCGAGGACCATTTTATAGAGCTGCTGGTGGTGATTATTGTTATTAAAGGAAGAACAACTGGGCAACCATCCTCTACATGTAAAAAATGTAAGGGATCGGGCACTTCGAAAAATGAAGGTATCGGCCAAAGAATGACAAGGGCCACGAAGGATGTGAAAATAAAAGACTCCGGAGGATTAGCAAAGCTAATACCGTCGGGGTCAGAAAAGAACAAGAGTTGGCCAAGGGAGATCGGATAGCAGGTGCCTGACACAAGAGAGACTTTGGCTTTGTTCCCTGTTTGGTGAAACAGGCGGGATGGGTCATTGTTTAACGTGGGCTCGAGGTAAGTACACACGCATGTCTTGACAGCCCGAGATAACGCGCTTTCTAATGACCAACGTGAAACAACACGCACGCGTGAGGCGTGCTTTATGAAGATCCCTCTACAAACCTATTTTACTAGCACGTCCAGGATATGAATGTATCGAAATATTAGGGTTTTAATACTTCTGTATTGGTCATCGTACTATATTAAGAGACGCGAGATTCCTGTTCATTGTATTCCTCATGCAGTTCACGCGGGGCTGAACTCTCTCAAAGTTACCTAGGTCCTCGTCTCTGAGTCTAAACTACCATTGCCTTGTGTGGTAGAGTTCAGTCCGTCGGCATCCTGAGTCTGTTCAGTCTTCCACCCCACCTCCAGCCTCTGCGCGTTCTAACTCTAACTCCCTTGGCCCAAACTATTATTAGTAGCCGTAGTAATTTATATCGAGGATTGAGAGAATGTAGAAGTCTCGCTTCTAAATTTGATACTTCTGAAAAGGAACCGAACTCGCGTACTTCTGCTTTCCCCCATCAAGATTCCCCTGTTTAAGTAAATTTTAACTGAAATGGGATGTTTCCAATGACGCCGACGGCATCGTTATGTCCCTTATGACAATCGCCAGTTAAAGATTTATGACTTATTTGCAAGGATGAGATGAACAACACCGTAAAACTCTTCCAGCTGCTACTTTGCGACAACAGAACGGAATGATAACTAATGTGTGAGATGAACTGGAAAGGAGTTTTATTTCAGAAACATTTTCGATGTACAAATGAGGCAGATCTCAGGCTTGAGCCATCAACTGAACTTGATCTCATCAGTGTGCTTCTGCGAAAAGTAGGCTATGTCCGCTCTTCAACGAGTGAACCTGACATTAGCATTGTGTGCCATTCATAGGCACGGTAGCTTCTTGAGATTGTGAGACGTGCGGCACTGGTTTAGTTCACAAAGTGAATCTAAGCAAGTTCTTAGCTAAAGAATATACATTCCCTTACCATAAGAGGAAGGTTGAATATAATGAGACGAAGTAGCAATGAAATGTAAAGCCATTTTTATTGCAGCAGAGATGTACGAAGCAAATCACTCAGCAGCAAGTGCCGAATAAAGAACAGAAATATCACGGCGTAATATCCAGAGAAAATAGAAGACCAAACTATGATATAGAACCACACTGTTCTAGTTATGGAGCTCAGCGAATATTCCACACTGTCGATGACAGGGTGGGAGGAGATCCTTCGTTCTCTTCTATGTCCAGGTCACGTCACACACGACATGACCATAGCCGTAATTCATTTTATGGAAAGTGACAACCATAACATAAACAGAACCTGGCCATAGTGCTGTTCTGTGTTCAGGGTTATTCTGAAACCAGAAATGTAAAGTTAGCCAAACGGTACCTAAATGTTTGTTCGATTTTAAATTAGTTGCTCTTAAATATAGACAACAAAATTAAAGCTTAAATGCCATATGAAAAAGTTAGTAGTTGAGTGAAATACAAATGCTCAATATCCGAAATCAAAAGTGATTAGCACCGGAAGCATGAAGGACATTAAGTCACTTTACAAGTATTTCTCATTAGAAGATGGAACTTGTACCAATGTAAGCGATCACCTCCCAGTACAATGCGGCGGCCAGTGGTTCATGAACCCGTGTCGTTTGTTCTCCAACATCTGCTACCGACCTTTGTATTATAGTATTATAGTGTATATTTAAAAAACTATATCTGGTGAATTTCTTCAATAAATCCCGACACTTGTATCAAGGGCACTGATTTGTGACTCCTTGTATTTATAAAGCCTGTGCTTGAGACTGGACTTAACATCTAACAAGAGGCCAAAATAACCCAAAAAATCAGCTCCAACAATAGGTTGGCGTACATGAGCTAGAAGAAGTGGCCATGGAAATTTTCTCCGAAGGCCCAATTCAAGGTTAAGTAGGCGTTCGCCATAGATGTATATTGTAGAACGGAGACATCAGCTCCAGAACCCTCTGTTGCGATCGGGCGACCGGTACCAGGGATGACTTGGATCTATTGCGTGATGGTGCTCTTGGATACAACTTATCTCAGAAGGTTGCTTTTCAAGACGTGAAAATTTTTCGTCATGGGATGATTGAGCAACAACTTCAGTGCTGCGCGTGAACTGGCTAGGTGGTGTTATTTGTACAACTTTGTCGGCCATGGAGGCCACAGCATCGTGACTTACATCTTGGCTAGCAAGTAGAATAGATCGTACATTGGTAGGAAGTCGTTGTAAAAATATGGTTACTTTCCAATGTTTGGAATGCTTTCTTCATTAATACATCTTATAATTAGACAGGAACCTAATGAAGCCACAAGGTCAGCGTATGATAATAAATAAGGTGTATAATGACTGCCCTAAAATTAAATCGCTTCTGCTGTAAAATGAGCTAGGGCCTAAGTGGGACTTGGAAGAACCCTATCAGTTATGACAGCCTGTACAGAGAAAAGTTTGTCGACCCTGCGTAAGCTGAAAACCTAGAGGTACAGTACAACGCGAGAGAGCCTTGCATTAGAACATGTCATGAAGCCTGGATATTTCTAACTGGTCAAAGCTGAAGTGCTAATACGTAACTGATGATGTAGAACTTAAAATATTATTCAATGGAATTTTATGGTGAAATAAATATCAGTAAATTATCTTAATAGCGTTTGCCATACTATAACATTTTCGGTTACGTGAAATATTGTGATCCACGAAATATCACTGTATATTTGTCACAAATGGAAGATAATTACTTTTACTCAAATGAAGTCTCAAATCGGAGGCTGGTTGAGAAATAATACGAAATATTACATTTTAGAGAACACATACTTTACTGCCTTACAACTACTATCTCTGCTACGTCGCAGCGCTTCCGTAAGGGTTTTGTTTGTCCAACACTGTCGTGTGTGATGTCTTTGCTCACTGAAGTTCTTTGGTGTCGGTTTTTTTTTTTTTTCTCATTCGATGTAATTTGAAGGGCAGTCACTTCATGTGCCCTAACTGATTCATTAAACGAGTTATTGGTCGAGGGATCATGCTATTGTTCTTCCAACAAAATACCCGCGCTAGACATATGAACAAAGATAATGATAATTCACAGACATAGCGCTCCCATTCATCGGTGCCAGCCCTAGATCTCAAGAAATAAACAAAAGACGGCGCGAGCAGCGGAATGTAACATAATGGAGTCCTGTTTACAGCCCGTAAATACGTATACATATTTCTCGCTAGAAACGACGGTATTTCTTAATCAACCTCCGATTTGAGACTTTGTTTGTTTAAAATCAATTATTATCTTCCATTCCAGACAAATATTACAGTCATTCACGTAACCAACATTTTGCTTAAAAACACTTGGAAAATGTCATTACCACGGCAGTACAATGTCCAAATTTCTCGGTTTTGCTTTGTGGTATGATATTAGCCCTTCTCCTCCACCTTTTCTCAATAAAATATGAATTTGTTGCATATTTAAATATAATAAAGTTTATGAAATCCCGTAAATCATTGTCTCTTTCTTCAAGTTCAAGTGTTGGCATGTGCCGAGCACACTCACCTCATGTTTGCGGCTTTGAATACTGTAATACAAGACCTGTACCCCACCTAGGGTCGAAATAAGCGAATCAATGTTTCAGGCGTGTGCAGCCATCGTCGAGCCTACTATTACTATGCGGAAGCGCTTCGGTCCGAGAGGAGTTTCCAGGCGGTCCCGTGCCCCACCTGGGACTTGTTCCAGGCCGGCCAGTGCGCGGCGGATGGACCAGCTCATCCACTGGTGACGGACGACCCGCTGCCCAGCAGGTATGTGTTGTGTACACCACTGTGTTGTGATACAGTGAGTGCTCTCTCACCACTGTGTTGTCTTGTGTTGCAGTGTACAAGGCACCTTCTACTTCGACACGAACCCCGAGGCGCCGTTTGGCCGCCCCCCGCCAGAGACGCCCGTCCTCCCTCGACCCTTCTCCGACCTGTACAACGTTTTGTCAAACGGATGATGTTTGTTGTGGTGAATAAAACCTCCTGCCTAGTCCCTGATCCACAGAGCATTTTCTTTATTGTTACAAAAGACAAGAACGTTATAGGGTAAAATGTCTGTCTCACAGTTTCAGCAGTGAAATAGGCTATTTGTTTAAAGACATGGGATACATGAGTAACATATGAACTGGGGAAGTGCTCATTTAATAATAAACAGAACTCTTGAAATAAATGTCATTATTATTCAGCATCAACTCTCCAAACATCCATATCACCTCCATGCTCCGTGTTGGAGTAGGACTATGCTCAATACCCTTTCCTTATTCATTTCCTTCAGACCGTCAACTGAGAAATTATTTTCTCCTCGCGATTTTTAATTTCACGAATTGTAAACGACTTGATTTTGTTTCCGCCAGTAGCTGGTGGTCACATTTAGAAAGGGGCATTAACGCCAGTCTCCGTGCTTTATCGAGCAATGCAGTGATAGCGCAAGTGTCGTAAATCATTCATCGTCTTGTGGCAGCCCACGTGTGCGCGAGGCGATTCCTTCTCGAATCGTTTTTGAGATATGAAGAAAAATATTTTTTTCTTCTGAAAAATCGAATTTTTGGTACAGTTGGTGGGCTCCTATGACTGACGGTTTAGGCCCCAAGCGTACACTACATGGCCCACTTAAAAGGTGAAAGACATTCCAAAATAGGTGGATTAGTTTCTGAGGTTACATCTGCTCGTCATGTCCGTCATAAAGTCAGAAACAAAGAACACTCATCGCTTTTATGCCTCTTGAGTCACGTAAAGTGTACCATAATGGTCTTTGTTTGTCACTCAACCATCAGTTGTTATACTTGCCCTAAAAGTCAGGGGCTGTGTGAGGGGCCCGGGTTCCATTCCCGGTCTGGCGTGAGCTCGCCCTGCAAGACCTCGGGAAGGCACACACCATTTATTTTTATAGATTTGAAAGAGATTAATTTGGTTCAGATGGGCGATCACAATGTGCTCTGCACTGGGCCGCTTTTCCCATTGCATTGACTCTCCGTGACGTTCACATCGTATGTGGATGTTATTTTACAAAAACTGTCCGGCTCCATGGTTAGCGTGCTGGTCTTTGGTCACAGGGGTCCCGGGTTCGATCCCCGCCAGGGTCGGGAATTGTAACCATCATTGGTTAATTTCGCTGGCACGCGGGCTGAGTGTATGTGTCGTCTTCATCCTCATCACGCCGGAGCGTCAAGACCTGCATCTAAAAGCCATACGCAAGGAACACCGGACCTTTGGGACAAAGAGACGTTATCAAGAGACAGGTGGTGAAGTAGGGGGAGTTGATGGGTCGTGCGTGCCAGTGCCGTGTAGCTCATTGCTGTGAGCCATGCTGTTCCAGGTCGCACTGCTGCTCTGTTCCTCGCGACTGGCACGTGAGTACTTGTCTCCTAGAGTTGACCAAGCAACAACCATCTTCCCACGGATGGGTGTGCATTTCTCTCTGTTCTGTGTTTTACTACTTGTTCGCAGTCAAGAAAACATTTCGTAATACTGTGTAGAAAATGAGAGCCGTTCCAGCTGCTGCTCTTGGAAACAAATAACGTTTAAAAGTTCAGATTTGTGTCACAAGCACACTAACTCTTACAACCGTATGGAAAAGCCTCTTAAAACGGGTCTGAATAGTGTGAGTTTGATCGCCCTACCTGTTCGAAAAATGTAGAAAATGTCACTTTATGTATTACCTCGTATCTGGGGCAATATGAAATCTACAATGGGCGCCCTCTTGTTGCAGACAAGTATTCTATCAGTCATAGTGTGATGCTTTCAGAGCCTGTTCCTAATTTAATATTGTCCTTTTGAAAAAGACTGGTAGGGTAAGGTGCCCTAAATATGATACAAAATCATAAAATATGATGTTATTCTAAAGTCAAATGAATGGAGTATAACGTGTAATTTAAGAAATAGTTATTTAGGTAGGCCTAAGATTTATAAGCTGCTTGTCAGAATTTGGATTTTTTTAAATTAATTAATCACAGTGATATGGCCTATTTAGCCCCTTGACTGAATTGTCAAGCAGGTGGTTGTGATAACTGTTTTAAGAGGAGGTACAACTAGACAACCATCCTCTATATAACATTAATCAGAGGGAAAAAATTGGAAGGGATCCAACACTTCGAATAGTGAAGACAAGGGCCACGAAAGGCCTAGGGCTCGAGTGCTTTAATACCATCGGGGTCGGAAAAGAACAAGATTTGACCAAGGGAGGTCGGAAAGGTAGTTGAAAGTGAGGAGCCTGGCACAAGTAAGTGGAAGCAATGCCAGAACTCCACTAAGCGCTCCGTGGTTGCCATCCCATGCTCCAAAGTTCAGAGCCCCTGGGGCCCCTTTTAGTCACCGCTTACGACAGGCAGGGGATACCATGGGTGTTATTCTACTGCCCCCACCCACAGGGGGCGAATTGTCAGGCATCCTGGGCCTTCGGTTCAGAGGGCCCCAGGTTCGATACCTGGCTGGGCTGAGGATTTTAACCATATATTATTAATTCTTCTGGCTTGCGGACTCGACTGTTTGTTTGTGTTTGTCTTAATACACTTCTCTTCATCTACATATAGCGCACCGCACTACCAACCACTACAGTAATATCCAATAGCGACTACATCCCTCCACGTAGGGTTGATATTAGGAAGGAGGTGCCCGCTGTAAAATTCAGCCAAATCCACATCAAGTACTGACCCCAATAAATTGGAAAAGAGGCCAGCAGGAAGAAGAAGTGATATACTTATAATTAGCCTAGAAAAAATAAAAGTGATTTATATTTTGTACTGAAAATTATACAGTTTTGTGTAAAAAAAAATTATGCAAATGTGATTTTCATGTTGATACTTGTAGGCAGCAACTTGAGGTCTTAAAAATGAGACGGAGGCTGGAATATATGATATACTTGTAAGTTATACCTAATTCATTTTTATGTTGTTGTTTTTTTCTGGACATTTAACATATGTTATAATCATTGAAGAAACATCCTTAGTTTTCAAATAAAATAATGTGGATAAATTGTTTTTTTTTCTTTTCTGAAAAATCAGGCTGTATAATTTTTTGGGAAGTTTTGGTTGTGTCTTTTTTTAAAAAGGATGCCTTACCCTATAAAGTGCTCAGTTTATATAAATATTGGTTCAGTTTTAAGTCTCTGAAACAACTCTCTGTTCTCTAGTGTATGTTAGAGATAGGCCTGTAAGTTAGTGTCCAAGTTTTGAGATCATAAATGTAATTTAGAAACACAAAATAATCTATACAGGACAAACTGTTGATGAAGGAGTAGAGAAGTTATTTCTTTTTTATAATTTAAAACTATAACTGTAATCATAATTTCAAAATGCATTTATGGGACTTTACTTTTGTAGATTATGAGACCATGTTCTGTTGAAGTGAAATAATTGAGGTTGCTGCCCACTTTCTCATTCATTCAGTATTTCTGCTCTCAGAACAGGACCTTAACCTCATTTCTTTCCAAGGTAGGCTACTTTTGTGCCTTTACCTTCAGATTTTATCTTTCTCAAGCCTGTCTTCTTGTTTTATCCTTGGTCTTTTAAAGATATCTTCCTTGAGAATAGCAGTTACGCTGGTTGCTTTCTCAGTCATTCATTTTTGTTGTGTTTGTGAATTTCATCCAGCTCCTGACTTGACATATCAGAAAAGTGAACTGAGGATCGTCAGCATTCTTCTTAATGTGCATGAAAGACTCAAGTTTTGAATTGAGGTGATGTGCATAAAATTGCCCACCCCTCATTTGAAGTTGTTGAGTTATTGAAAGGATTGTTTGCATAAAGTAAATAGTTATGCTTTATTCACACAGTCCTAAATTTTGGTTTAAGTTATCCACAAGCCTGTATTTTACTACCTAAGTTAGTGCTATCAATTTCGGTTACATTCATTTTGCTTAAAACTGTAGTAGGCCTACGATCCATTTATTATCAAAAGTTATTTAGAAGAATTTATAACAAGAAAATTATGTAATTTCATGGAGAAGATATCAACAGTTCGGTACTCAGTAATGCAGTTTTTCCTTTCTGTTTTTAATTACATTGAAAGTGGGTTCAAAACCTACTGTTGGCAGCTCTAAAGATGGTTTTCTGTGGTTTCCCATTTTCACCCCAGGCAAATGCTGGTCATCAAGGTCATTGTTGCTTCCTTCCCATTCCTAGCCCTTTCCTATCCCATCATCGCCATTAGACCTATCTATGTCGGTGTAACGTAAAGCAAAATTATTATTTTTTAAATCACACTGAAGTCCAAAAGTGACACTGATGTAGAATATGAGATTTGAACAAAACGAAACACAGGGATATGACCATAATAGCCTGGCACAAATATTTATAAAATACAGAATTTACAACATAACCTGCATTTACTGCTGAGTATTTCTTTGTCACATTCCATTAAGAGAGTGTACTTCTGTGGACTGCCAGTTGAAAGTCAATCAGTCGTCAGTGACCTGTATTTAGGGTGGTCGCCCGGTTGGCAGATTCCCTGTCAGTTGTTTACCTCAGATTTACATAGCATTTTCTTAAATATTTTCAATGAACTTTGAAATGTATAACATTTCCCTTGATAATTTATTCCAATACCTTACTCCTCATCCTATAAATGAATATTTGCCTCAATCTGTCCTCTTGAATCCCAACTATATCTTCATGTTATGATCTTTCCTACTTTCAAAAGCTCCACTCAAGCGTATTCTTCTACTTATATCATTCCACGCCAACTCACCACTGACAGCTCGAAACATACCATATAGGCCTACAGGTCATTATCCTCATGGTTGTTCCGTACTGAATGATGTTATTCACAGCAATTATAATAAGTATTTCTTATCCACCTATTCAATACAAATCACCTTTATTGGTATTTATATTTTTATGTGAAATTAATAACTGGTTTGATAGCAGGCAGTTTGGGTTTAGGAAAGGTTATTCCACTGAAGCCCAACTTGTAGGATTCCAGCAAGATATGGTAGATGTCCTGGATTCGGGAGGTGAATTGGACTGTATCACGGTTGACCTGTCTAGGGCATTTGATAGGGTGGATCATGGGAGACTGCTGGCAGGGGTGAGTACAATTGGACTAGACGGGGGAGTGTCTGAGTGGGTGGCTCTGTTTCTGGAGGGTGGAACTTGGAGAATTGGAGTGGGTGAGGCTTTATCTGTCCCTGTAAAAATTAAGAGGGGAATTCCTCAGGGCAGTATTATTGGACTTTTGTGTTTTCTTATATATATATCAATGATATGTGTAAGGAGGTTGAATCAGAGATGGGGCTTTCTGCGGATGATGTTGTTCTGTACAGAGTAATGAATACTGTAAGTTACAAGATTGTGAGCGACTGCAGAATGACCTCGATAATGTTGTGAGATGGACAGTGGGCAATGGTATGATGATAAACGGGGATGAGGGTCTGGTTGTGAGTTTCACAGATAGGAGGGGTCCTCTCAGTTTTAATTGCTGCGTTGGTGGGGTGGGAGTTCCCTTTGGGGATCATTGTGGGTGCCTGGGTGTTGGTGTGAGGAGGGATCTTCATTGGGATAATCACATAAATGGAATTGTAAATAAAGGGTACAGATCTCTGCACATGGTTATGAGAGTATTTTTTTTTTTTTTTTTTTTTTTTTGCTAGGGGCTTTACGTCGCACCGACACAGATAGGTCTTATGGCGACGATATGAGAGTATTTAGGGGTTGTAGTAAGGATGTAAACGAGAGAGCATATTTTTCTCTGGTGAGACCTCAACTAGAGTATGGTTCCAGTGTATGGGACCCTTACCAGGATTACTTGATTCAGGAACTGGAAAATATCCAAAGAAAAGCAGTTCGATTTGTTCTGGGCGATTTCCTACAAAAGAGTAGCGTTACAAAAATGTTGCAAAGTTTGGGCTGGGAAGACTTGGGAGAAAGGAGACGAGCTGCTCGACTAAGTGGTATGTTCCGAGCTGTCAGTGGAGAGATGGCGTGGGTGGACATCAGTAGACGAATAAGTTTGGATGGTGTCTTTAAAAGTAGGAAAGATCACAATATGAAGATAAAGTTGGAATTCAAGAGGACAAATTGGGACAAATATTTGTTTATAGGAAGGGGAGTTAGGGATTGGAATAACTTACCAAGGGAGATGTTCAATAAATTTCCAGTTTCTTTGCAATCATTTAAGAAAAGGCTAGGAAAACAACAGATAGGGAATCTGCCACCTGGGCGACTGCCCTAAATGCAGATCAGTAGTGATTTTATTAACTTTTCAGCGACGAGCACGATAAGTTTTATAGCAGGGCGCGGTAAGATAGTCTGTAGTTAGCACATGTAGCGGGCTGTTGTACTTCGGCCTGATTATACCATTGACTGTGTAGCGTCCGCTTGTCACCCGGCGGAACCGGGGTCGATTCCCGACCGAGTGAGGGATTTTTTCTTGTAAATGATTAATATCCCTGGCCTGGGGACTGGGTGTTTGTGTCACACTTACACGAAGATTCCTCTCAAATGGTCAAAGTAGTGCCAACAAATAGCATCTCCGCTAAAGGAAGGAATTAGCTGAGCTGTCATATTTTGGCTCTTTTATCGGTTTTTTTTTGTCATTTTCAAGTAATGTTTCATATGAGTTTTAGTTTTTGGTCATATTTTTATCTTTTTATTCCATTCTCGCATCCCCGTGACGGTGGGGCCGCTAGAATAACACACTCGTTTAAGTGCGGCCAGTATCCAGTATTCGGGAGATAGTAGGTTCGAACCCCACTGTCGGCAGCCCTGAAAATGGTTTTCCGTGGTTTCCCATTTTCACACCAGGCAAATGCTGGGGCTGTACCTTAATTAAGGCCACGGTCGCTTCCTTCCCACTCCTAGCCCTTTCCTGTCCCATCGTCGCCGTAAGACCTATATGTGTCGGTGCGACGTAAAACAACTAGCAAAAAAAAAAAAGAATAACACACACGGTATCCCCTGCCTGTAAGAGGCGACTGAAAGGGGCCCCAGGGGCTCTGAACTTTGGAGCGTGGGTTGGCGACCACGGGGCCCTTAGCTGAATCCTGGCATTGCTTCCACTTACTTGTGCCAGGCCCCTCACTTTCATCTATCCTATCCGACCGTCCTTGGTCAACTCTTGTTGCGAGTTGGCCGTGCGGTTAGAGGCGCGCAGCTATCAGCTTGTATCCGGGAGATAGTGGGTTCGAACCCCACTGTGGGGAGCCCTGAAGATGGTTTTCCGTGGTTTCCCATTTTCGCATCAGGCCGCTTCCTGTCCCATGCTCGCCATAAGACCTGTCTGTGTCGGTGCGACGTGAAAGAATGTTCTTTTCCGACCCCGACGCTATTAGGTTTGCGAGGGCTTCACGCCCTTCGTGGTCCTTGCCTTTCTTTGGTCGATACCTTCATTTTTCGAAGTTTCGGATCCCTTCCATATTGTCTCTCTGATTAGTTGTACTTCCTCTTAAAACAACACTCACCGGGCGAGTTGGCTGTGCGCGTAGAGGCGCGCGGCTGTGAGCTTGCATCCGGGAGATAGTAGGTTCGAATCCCACTATCGGCAGCCCTGAAGATGGTTTTCCGTGGTTTCCCATTTTCACACCAGGCAAATGCTGGGGCTGTACCTTAATTAAGGCCACGGCCGTTTCCTTCCAACTCCTAGGCCTTTCCTATCCCATCGTCGTCATAAGACCTATCTGTGTCGGTGCGACGTAAAGCAAAAAAAAAAAAAAAAAAAAAACACTCACTACCACCACATCTCGTAATCGTTGATTGGCTGAATAGTCAGCGTTGAGGTTCAGAGGGTAGCGGGTTCCATTCCCGGCCGGGTCGCCTCTGATTAACTATTGTGGCCTGGGGACTGGGTGTTTACACTATACTACCAACTGCCGCAACATCCCTCTATAGAGGGAAGGGCGACACAGTTCGCCCCTGCGACCCCACACATGTCGGTAAAGCGGTAGAAAAATAATAATAATAATAATAATACGAGAATGTTTTGTGAATTAGGAGGGTAAACTGTATACAAAGTGAGAGCCTCTAATGAAGTGACGTCCTGCGATGTTGAGTGCCAAGTCAATGTTGCGTGACGATCATTGCTATTCACCCACCCATCAAAATGTGTCGAGAGTTATCTCTGGAATGAGTAATTAAATATAAAATATAATAATGAAATTAATATTATTACTGAATGTTGTAGATTGTACAAGTTGTTAATTGAAACAGCGGCAACATTCGAAAATGTTTCTTGTGATATGTTCATACATCGTCAACACTTCGTTTAACAATTTCCTTTACGTCCCATCGACACAGACAGGTCTTTTGGCGAGCATGGGACAGGAAGCGGCCGTGTCCTCAATTAAGGTACAGCCCCAGCATTTGCCTGGTGTGAAAATGGGAATCCCCGGAAAACCACCTTCAGGGCTGGTGAAAGCTGCGCGGGCAACTCATGACAAACACTATGTTTTGGAAGCCATCAACAAGGCACGCACTTCTCTCTGTGGAGGGTGAGGCGGTTAGCAGGAATCGAACCCGGGACGACAATAACTACTATGTTGATGGACTTAGGAAAGGCAGGAATCATCGCGTGGATACGCCACCAGCATGTCGTGACACAATAGTACTGAGATCACTCATTCACCAAACTTCATAATTTACTGCTCGACCTTTAATGTGTGCTCTTGAATTTCAACTTTATCTTCATATTATGACCTTTCCTACTTTTAAAACCCCTGCTCAAGTTTATTTGTCTACAAATCTTATTCCACGTCATCTCTCCACTGACAGCTCGGAACATACCGCTTAGTCGAGCAGCTCCTCTCCTTACTCCGAAGTCTTCCCAGCCCAAAGTTAAAAGTGTCTGACGTTTCCCTGACTGCTGTCTAGCTCCCCCTGTAGTCGCTCACAATCATTTACTTTTCTAACATTATCCGCAACTATCTCAAATTCCAATTATTTACTCATATTATGATTCATTTCTATATAAGGAAACATGAAGGTCCAGTTACACTGACCTGCGGGACACTTCACCTCCTGTACTCCAATTCTCTGAGTTATATTTTCTAGAAATGTATCCACCATTTTATCTAGTCCAATAGTCCTCGTTTTTGTCAGTAATCTCCCATGATTTACCCTAGGTCAATAGCCGTACAGTCCATTTGACCTGAATATAGTCCTACAAGCTGCGCTACACCCGAACTGCTCTCTAACAAATCAGTAATACATGTCAAACTGACTGCCTGAAATTTTCCGCTTTATGTTTGTCACCCTTTTTCTTGTACACAGAAGGTGCGGGCTTACATGAAATTTTCATGAGAAGGAAGAAAGTTTACACTTTAGGAAATTGACTGTTACATAGTTAAAGATTGGAACCTTCCCCTCGAGTTCAGTCTGCGGAGATAACTACAGAGATAGACAACTGGTGGCCATTACCTGGTCTGGTGTTCTGCCTGCCGAAGAATGAGGACCCCCACCTCCTCTCTTAACACGCTCAGTAATGCGACGATCAATAGACAAGTTAACTCGAAAAGGCGTCAGCTTTTATACCCGAGAGGAAGGTTCGAGAAGGCTCTGGACTAAATCCGGACACACCCTCTCATTTTAGCGGACAGACAAAAGGTTACAAGAACCCCATGATTGGCTGAAAATTAAATACACAAAAATTATGATTGGCCAGACTGCCGAGCTGGCGGGATGAGTAAGAAGTGTGTAAAACCTTGAAGTATCAAAAATAAGGAAAGTCCACTTTGCACCAGAGTGCATGACCAAAGTTTTTGAATCGCTACTTCTAGGGAGAAAAGTCCTAACTTCTTGAAATACTTGAAGAGAAATCCAGTCAGTTTATGAAACCTTAAAATAACATATTTAGTAGTGACATCTGGTGATCTTGCACTAGTTGGTTCAATTTTTGTGTGATAGATAGCGTTCTTCAAGGTGGACAATGCCCCGACAGAGGGGGCAACTAATAGTGGCGAAATTTACCAATGATAATGACAATACAGACATTTACCCCGAACTGAGTGACTCAGGTTCGATTCTGACTCAGTCCGGTGGAATTTGAAGGTGCTCAAATGCGACAGCCTCGTGTCAGTAGATTTACTGGCGAGCTTTTAATTGGAAAGGTCCAATCTGGAGGCACGGTTGTGGCAGATATTGCCAAACTTAAAGAGTCGTTAGAACTTCCTATTTGCATCCCAGTGTTTGAGGAGAAAGAAATTGATGAGGCTTTATCCACTATCACCGAACTAGCGTCTGTAGTTAGTTTTTTTGAAGTGAGTGTTCCATCTGCCAACCAGTACAGCCACTTCTATTATAACGTCAAAAATTCAAAGTGTCATGGTTTAAGAAGCCTTTCTCGTCGTCAGTCGAGATTTCTTCCGAGGACGCAGAGCAGAGTTTTCTGCGAAACGTAAAGAATTTCACCGTGTTTTCTTGACACGGCATAAGCCCAAAAGCCTCTAGAGTATAAGTACGGGCCGTGAAAGCATTAATGGCGATATCTAAGGTAGCTTTTTCTAAGCCTTCTATGTCATTCTTAGGGCATATTGTGTCGCCCGATGGCGTTTCCATTGACCTTTTCAGAACACAGGCTATCTCCTAAGGACATCAACTAGCTTTACTTCTGCCTAAAAGTGGAAATGAACCTCACGCAATTCTGGAAAAGACACCTTGTTTCACACGTTAATACAGACTCAGATACAATATTATTCCTCAGAGTACCATCGTGATTATCGGAATAATAGTATTCTTCGATACTATAAATGAAACATGATGAAATCAGAGAATAAATAAGTGAGTGACTCAACTGCCTCCTGTAAGTCCACTCTCCTTGTTCATTAATAATAACTGGAATGTCCTTCCTGGAACCTGATTCTGCCTTAAAGTATCCATTGCTCCCTAAAATTCATATGGCTGTCAGTTATGTTTGCCATCATGTTATCCTTCGCTGACCTTTTCGCTATATTCTATCTCCTGGTAAGCACCTTCAACGTCTCCTTACTCCCGCAAATATTCCTAACTCTACTTCTTACTAATCTTCACTTCCTCCTTAATATCTTTTTTTCGCCGTTTATAACACACTGGCGGAAAAAATACCCAAACACCAAGAAGGGGCTGTGCTGGATTAACGAACGTTGGTACGTCACGTCTGAGATGTGACGTTGATTCAAATTTCCCGCAAATCGTATTAGCGTGGCGCTGGTAGCGACACGTGACCTTTTACATCAGGTTTGTACTGTGCAAGAGCGTTAGTTATCTGTGACATTGGACGGAGTGACTGTCAGTGGGTCAAGAATGGCTTTACGACAACAAAGAGACCAGTATCAACAGCTCACTGCGGTTGAATGAGGCCATATAATAGGGCTATGTGAAGGTGGATGTCCCTTCCACGCTATTGCTGAACGACTTGGTAGAAATGTCTCCACTGTACATGCGTGCTGCAGCAGTGGTCACGAGAAGGTACGCTCGCAAGAAGACCGGGCTCCGGACGTCCCCGTGGCACCACCGAGAGGGAGGACCGCCATATTCGGCGTACAGCTGTGGCGCAGCAGCAATTCGAGCGGCAGTTGGTACCACAGTGACGCAACGAACTGTTCGAGCCAGACGCCCTGCGGCGTGCATTCCACTTACCCCAAACCACCGCCGTCTGTGACTTCAGCGAGAGCTCATTGGAGGATGGAGTGGAGGTCCATTGTGTTTTACAATGAAAACCGGTTCTGCCTTGGTGCCTATTATGGCAGTGTGTTGGTTAGAAGGAGGCCAGTTGAGCGCCTGTCTGCAGCGTCAACACACTGGACCTACACCGGGGGTTCTGGTCGGGGAGCACTCTCGTGGTTATCCGACAGATCGTGACTGCAGCGTCAACACACTGGACCTACACCGGGAGTTCTGGTCGGGGAGCACTCTCGTGGTTATCCGACAGATCGTGACTGCAGCGTCAACACACTGGACCTACACCGGGAGTTCTGGTCGGGGAGCACTCTCGTGGTTATCCGACAGATCGTGACTGCAGCGTCAACACACTGGACCTACACCGGGAGTTCTGGTCGGGGAGCACTCTCGTGGTTATCCGACAGATCGTGACTGCAGCGTCAACACACTGGACCTACACCGGGAGTTCTGGTCGGGGAGCACTCTCGTGGTTATCCGACAGATCCTGACTGCAGACGTGTACGTCCGTGTGTTATGCTGCTGTTCGTTACTGCCCATATGATCTTATCTTTCTATTTCTCTGAGGTTATGCCATACGCCTGGTTGTTTGTTAATCTAATATTGTTTCTCTGACTCAAGTGTAACTTATTCCCTAACTTGACAGATGGCGACTGTGTGCCATTTCAATTTCCTAGATTGGTTCTTCTCGACCAGCTTAGTCTTTATAACCTCTTTGTTTAAAAAAATTCAAATTATAACAAGAGGAAAATGGCGAGGTGTATCTGCGATATGTGTATCGTGTGGTACACAGAACTCTTATTTATGATGAGATCTTTAATTTTCTCTGTCCGCACATCTGACCTTTTGCGCTGTATTACATAATAGGTACTTTATTATTCCTTTCTTATGTTGCTTAATCAAAATGATTCCCCCACTGTCCATACCCCTACCGCAGACTCCGCTGACCAAACTGACCCCCCTTCACTACTCACCAGCACACCCACAAGCATCTCCATTCCCCCCACCCCCGCACCACCCCAACCCCAGCACAAACGCAAACAGAAGTCCGGATTGCAGCTGAACTATCCACGGAAACAGCTAACAATCTGACCACACGTAACTCAAGTACACAGACCAGGAAAAGGCGAGCCAAACCTTCTCCTAGGTCACCACCAAAGACAACACAACATACTGCCACACGAACTCGAACCCGCACACCTACCCATCCCACCCTAGTTACACAATGCTTCAACTGCCTGAAATTATATAAATCTGCTGCTAACTGCACAGAATCTGCCCGTTGCAACAGATGCGGTGGCTCACACCACCATTCTGTATGCAGGGGAGCACCCGAAATGCGCGAACTGTGAAGGCAGTCACGCAGCTTCGTATCCTGGCTGCCCATATTTTAAACAGGCAGTAAGGAAGCACTACAGACTCCAAAAAACACTAACACTCTTCCCCCATCTCTACTTACCCTCAACGTCACTCCACCATCGAACCCCGTACCCTCCCTAGCCTCTGCATACCAGGCAAACCCAAGCACATATAACTTACTCCAATTCTTACTCCTAAACTTACTCACGAAGACACAACCTAGCCCCAACCATCACTACATCCTAAAACAAGTCCTAACCGAACTCCCCCCCCCCCCCCACTATTATACTTCCCGCCCAGTAAAAGACATGAAAAGTTCTCACTTCCTAAAAATTTAACACCTCGCTCCTTAAATACAACACCTTGGCCTCAAACTACCACATCTCAACCCAAAAGCACTGGAAAACGAAAACCGAGGCGGGAGCACCATAAATGCTGCATACACTAATTTAACACCTGCTATCAAATTTATCATTGATAAATTAGCGCCAAATATACGGCATAGCCTTTTGCAATCTCAAAAGCAATACTGGGCAAGGCTAAATCTAGCCATATGACGTATTCCCGGATAACATCACTGTGTCAAACCAGTCATGAAAAGAAACATTCGAGCGCCCGGTTAAATATAACAAATTTAGTACGAACAATTCAAAAATTACCCCTCCCCCCATCTTAACTTTCATTCAGACCATAAATTAACAAAACACTTACTATTTAAACCGCATATATACTACTGATAAAAAAATGACCGGCAGAGGAGCGCTTAAGCGCACCGGTGTCGGTAGCTCACATACCACCTATCTCGGAGATAGGTGGCTCATACGGATGACCAGGCCTTTCTTATGTTGCCAAGGCTAATGCAACTTAGCGTTTCTGTGATCTCTTTTAGGTTGTTTCTTAATTTTCATGGCCATGTGATCTTCTTTTAATTTACTCTCCTTATTTTATTCATGCTGAGTAAGGAGGAAAAGGTACTGCAAACCCGTTTCGTGTGCATGCATGAGTGACTTGATTTTGCTGGATGCGTAATGTCTGTTCTCCTCCTGCGTATCACCTTTGGCTTAGCTTCTATTCGTTTTCACATCCCCTGCTGATACGAATGTATCCTACAGCGTATATGATTTGATATTCCGTTGGATTGGGCGACCCTTCGCTTGTGCATGAGGGGACTCTCTTATTTTATGCCTGTGTGTAGGCCTATGTTAAATTGTGCTGCTGCAAATCTACCACAGTGTGTCTCAGTTTTATCTTTTTATTCGATACCTTGGACTGTCGGTCTAACGACTGTGTAAATGTTGGGTTTGTACTGTCTATTGTGTCTTTCCCTTACTGACACAGTATTTCTTATTTGCTTGGGCGTTTTGTTCCCGCGTTTGTTAAATGCTTTGGGTCCATTTTATTATATGGGGATCTTTCTCCGTTACTCTTGTTTGGTTCTCAGAGATCACGTTTATTTCTGTGTCGCCATGGCAACGTCGCTATAATCTCCTTGTTTTCCTTGGTTTACAATCTTTGGGATATGTGCCGCTTTCTCGATACTCATATTCATGGAGTCTCTCAGGAAAAATAAAATTTCTTCCTTGGTGATTGTCAAAAGAGTAATGTCTTTACGACTCGAGACTGATAAGTAACCTTTTCCACCTTTCTCATTTAATTGTTTTGAGGGCTGTTTGAAGGAGAAATAATAAGGAAAACATATTATTGTACTTTCTGTATGCGGCAACCATGTCTGCGATATGACAAAAAGTGGATTCAAATGAATAATGAAAGAGATGTCCATAAAAACCAAATATCCTTTCACGCTCACTCACGTGAGTTGTGTATTTGTTGCTTCCTGTAATTTATGTGTTTTCTTTATTTTGTTTTTGCTTTGCCTTAACCCAAAGATAATTTTAATAAACGCCTCTTTACACTACTGAGTTTCTGTCTTGGTTTGCCTTCCTTAAGAGAGACCCGGATCCAGTTCCCGACTAGTAAATTGTCGGTTTTCACCGATCCTACGGTTTGTGTAGTGGGTGGTGGAACAGCATTCCCGGCGGTGCTTTAAAACAAGATAATGCGCGCCCCCAGGGCACAGTTCTAAAGAGCCTGCTCGATCCCCGATCTGTCCACAATCGAGCACGTATGAGACATCCACAACCGGCATTCACTGTCCGACCAAGTGCAACAGGCATGGAACTCCATCCCAGGACCTGTACGGCACAATGCAAGAGTCAGGTTATTAATGGACCAGCATGGCACATTTGCAATGGCTTTTCTCGCGCGGATATTAACCTGTAATCTTGTACCTTTAATGTCCGACTCGTTGGCTGAATGGTCAGCGTACTGGCCTTCGGTTCAGAGGGTCCCGGGTTCGATTCCCGGCCGGGTCGGGGATTTTAACCTTAATTGGTTAATTCCAATGGCCTGGGGGCTGGGTATTTGTGCTGTCCCCAACATCCCTGCAACTCACACACCACACATAACACTATCCTTCACCACAATAACACGCAGTTACCTACACATGGCAGATGCCGCCCACCCTTATCGGAGGGTCTGCCTTACAAGGGCTGCACCCGGCTAGAAATAGCCACACGAAATTATTATTATACCTTTAATCAATTAAATATGTTACCTCGACAAAATTGCCGAAATTCCCGCATTCTACATTCCTTATTTCATGATGTTTGCATATTTCTTTCCGCCAGTGTATAACTAGGACGTAAGCCTGTCTGCGACAGTCTATAAAATAACTGGAAATTCTAAATGAACTATTAATATATGTGTCACGAATAAATGTTACCCTTTCCAGGTTTCATTGGGCATTCGAATGAAATCAACACAGGTATTGTAGTTATATTGTAGCTCGGAGAAAGCTGTACAGGACACTGGAGTGGGAAGACTTATCCCAGCTTATCCTGCTGACTTCTTGATTGTGACAGATGAGGCAAATTTTAGAGGAAATTGACTCCATTTAAGAACGAGTGATATACCCGGATTCACAGGTGCTACATCTATTCTTGGAATAAAACATATTCTTCCTGAAGTTAAGTCCGTCTGAATTTCTGCATGAACGATATTTTTGTCTGCTTCCGTATATTCAATCGCGTTCCATTGCTCACAACACCTGCATTAACTGTGAAGTCAGTGATAATGTACGTTATTTGGTCACTTATCATGACTTGGATGAAAAGAAGAACCAAATGAATATAGTAAAATATTTTTGAAATACTAGTTTGTTTAATCTCAATATTACAATTTGGCCTAGTTCTCTGTTGTTGTTTTTTTTTTTTTAATTTTAGAAGCCGTTCATTGAAGTTAAATCTTAATTGTGGACCATAAAGTAGAAAATGTAAAACTTGACTGGATAACGTGAATACTGCCAGTTTCGTCTTCCTCGTGGAGTTTTAGTACGGTGGATGGTCGGCTCATTTAACAATTGTTGATTTAACGCACGAATACCATACAACCTTTGACCTTCGAAAATTCTTTCAGGTGAGACCTCGTGCCTTCATGGACGAGATGTTCTCCCTACGGGTTTCTGGTGAAGTGGCGGAGTGTAAACTCCACAATCGATTATGTTAGGCAAATGATCAACACGGTGATAAACATCAGGAACAGCCTAAATATAAAATTATTTTGTCGTGTCAAAAAAGTAATTAGTGTTTAAACTGTGGAGAGTATTGATGTTGATAAACAAACATTGGGAGACCAGGGCAAAATGATCTCTCTAACTTAAATTTATGCGGATAATGCATGAACATCACAGTACGTTAAGGACAATTACACATATGTTTAGGTGCAAATTAGCCGTTCCTTTTTTGAATTGTATGACGTAAATACAACACAGAATAAACCCATTTACTAATGTAATTGAGATGATAATTTTGCCCCGAGATCTGGGACAATATGATCTCTCTTTCTACTTGCTTCAAGATTTACTCTTTGCCATGTTTGGAACAATGTATTAAATATCTGGGGAGAGCCAACACCTCCTAGATATAAGGCCTCACAACCGTTCTGGGAATATAGCGTGACGTCACCACGCTGTTGTTAGGCCTTATTATCTAGGAGGTGTTGGGAGTGCAGAGGAACATAATATTATATAAATTAAATTATTCAGAAATGGGTTTATCCATTTATTCATCACAAAGTGCAAAAACAATGTTGAATAATTGTTTTCAAGAACACATAAAATAATAAAAAACATAAGGATCATCTTTCTAAAGCTTAGGCCGCTATTAGCAGTCGTTAGAGAGAGAGAGAGAGAGGTGTTCTATGATGAACTTTTCCTTGCTCTTCTATTCATAATGAAAAGCCGAAGGTTAGGAAAATGCAAAAACATCCTATGTTGGTTTCTCGACTGACTAGAGATTATACATTGGTTAACGATCTAACCAATTTTTTCAGTTGTCGCATGTCGAAATCGTCATTTTACTAATTGCTTGGGCATATAAAATAAGATACAGGACTAAAGAAGCGTTTCATAGCAGAAGAAGCTCTGAGGTAAGTCATGACATAGTCGTTACTTTGTTTCTCATAATAAATATTTTACAATTAACCGTAATTTTGAAAAATCTTGTTATTGGAATTCATCACAAATTATTTTAGTTAATCATTAGTAACTGACGAGGTTGACCTCACTTCAGTGAAACAGGCTACATTAGTTATTCACGGCGCTGTTTCTTTCTAACGAAATATATCTATATATATAAAATAAGAGTTTTGTCTGTACATTGCTCAGAATTTGAAAATAATGGCATTTCTGTATCGGTCATGTCCATAGTAACAAGAAAATGCACTTTTTACTTTTCCGTAATTTCTGTCTGTCTGTCTGTATGTATGTATGTACACGCATCACGAGAAAACGCTTGAAGAGAATTTAATGAAAATCGGTATGTGAAGTCGGGGGATGAGCCTCTGCAATCTAGGCTATAAATCATTTTACTCACGCTGAGTGAAATGGTAGTTTAGGGGAAGGCCTAAAATTGAATTCTCAACTATTTATGTTATTAGTGGTCTAATGAAAATCGGTATGTGAAGTCGGGGGATGAGCCGCTACAATCTAGGCTATAAAACATTTTACTCACGCTGAGTGAAATGGTAGTTTAGGGGAAAGCCTAAAATGTAATTCTCAAATATTTCTTATTAGAAGTGTAGTCGATGAATGCTAGATAACTAAGGTTATATAGTATTAAATTTCCTATTATTCATGTCTTATACATTGTTACCGTACTGGCTATGATCACCAAGGTATTCATGAATTTGAATTTTTGTTACTAAGTCCATATCAGCGCCGAGTAGCGAGAAAATGGGTAAACAGTATTTAATGAAAATCGGTATGTAAAGTCGGAGAATAAGAAACTATTTACGGTATAAAATATTTTACAAATCACAGAGTCGAAAGAAAACTAAATGTGTAGGCCTACAATATAGAAAGCCCATAACACTGATCAACAATAACATTACATTGACCATTGTTTGTCGTGATGTGCTTTGTGTCTTCTGTTGCCCCTCATCTCCGGTAGATAGGATTACTGCTGCGTACAGAGTACTTTTTTAATTTGATTTCCGTCGCACCGACATAGATAGGTTTTTATGGCGACGATGGGATAGGAAAGGGCTAGGAGTGACTTAGGCCTTAAGGTACAGGCCCAACATTTGACTGGTGTGAAAGTGGGAAACCACGGAATACCATCTTCAGAGCTGCCGACAATGGGGTTCGAATCCACTATCTCTCGGATGCAAGGTCACAGCCGCGCACCGCTAACCACACGGTCAACTCGCCCAGTCGTACAGAGTGTAACAGCCTGCCTGAATATTGAAGGGAAGTAGCTGGGGAGTTAGATAACTTTCTTCTTTAGCATACCATTCCTCTGGTTTATAAATTTTCTGATACTACTGGTACGTAACACACTGGATCATCATAGCATTCGGGCTATTCAATCCCTACTCTGAGGTACTGATTGGAATGAACAGTGTGCATATTTAGCGGAATAATGACAGATGAGTGTTCATGGCAATCTGCGGACTGGTCATCCCAGCTCTCGAACTTTGGACTATTAGATTGGCACCGCAATCTAACCGCAGCACTGTTCGTTAAAAGTGATAAAACGTGCGTCTTTCCATTTGATCGAGTATTTTATATGATAGCATTACTTTTAATCGCTACATTCATACTTACGTTTTTGTAATGATTTCAGTTGATTCAGTTGATTTCAGTTAGGAAAACCACAAAGTCAGTCTTTCTGAGAATCCCGTAGCGAAGCACGGGTACATCAGCTAGTTTAAAATAATTCTAATTAGAAAACATGTTATTTTACATAAAATTGTTTCTGCAAAAATATTTACTTTGGGATGAAAATAATTTTAGTAACTAGCAGTAAATAAGTAAGTAAAAACAAACAACTTATGTTTATTGTACAACTTGAATTAATGTTAAGTATTCTCTCTTATACAATACTGAAAAAACCTTGTGTCGATAATATTTAAGATTTTTCTAAATAAAACTTGAGGTCTACAAAACGTTATTTGCTCTTCTATTTACCCAATCCATCTGAGCTATAATTCACTAATGTGGTAAGACAAAGAAACAATGGTACAAATTTAAATGATGTAGAATTTTTATTGTTACACCTTTCTACAAGTAGTTTAAAAATTACCTAGAACACTCTTCTCGTCCAGGGGTTTATCGTCGATTTCTGGAATGAAGTTCTTTCAAATGATCTTCCAAAAATTCAGTTTTCTACTTTGTAAGTTTCAATACTGGAATCTCAAATGGTCGGTTTTCTTTCAACCTCAAATATTAATTCTTTAGAATTTACTCGACTTTCTTTTTTTTCTTTTGACAAACTGCTTATCGCCGCACTAACACAGATAGGTCTTATGACGACGATGGGATAGGAAAAGGCTAGGCGTGGGAAGGAAGCGATAGTGACCTTAATTAAGGTAGAGCCCCAGCATTTGCCTGGTGTGAAAATGTGAAACCACGGAAAACCATCTTGAAGGCTTCCGACAGTGGGATAGGTACGTGAGCCACTCGCTGTACTTGTCATCTCCTTCATTTATTGTGCTACTTTATTCCATGTTCAATATCACAATATGGTATTGCACATGTCACTCTACCACCAACAACGTAATGAAATATGTGCGTGGAGAGCACAAGCTCGAGTGCGCGCGCAGCTACATCGGGCGATGCCCCGTCACGCATCTGCGCAACTACGAGTCGCCAGAGCAGTTGCTCACTTGCGCTACTAGTCGCCCGCGGCTAATAGGCTCCATTTTATCCAATGGTCCGTGACACGCCGGAGCAACTATTTGCGCCACTAGTTGCCCACGGCTAACAGCAGCCTTAGTGCGAATTATTTTCTGTTCGGAGTATCACAAATGAATTCATCGTCATCAGCACATTGTTTATGAGCCCACTGTTTGCACTCTGACACAGGCACAGATCGTATAATGCGACCAAGGACCACGGGGGATGTTTTCATTCCCCTTCCCGAAGGGAAGGGGCGGGCCACCTAGAATGTTACGCCTTCTCTCTGGCCAGGAGATTTGGCGGGGTTGGGGGATTTGGATGTGTTGGATGATTAATACGGAGGGAGCTTATGGTTTGGTGATGTGAGGGATTGGCCTCTTGGCTAAGGTGCAGTGTCTGTCCTTTTGCTTTTTATTGATTTCTTACAGTGTTACATACATTAGATTAGTTTACAAACATTAGTTGGATTGCATTGATAGACTTATCTTCTAATGGTGGTGCGGTTGTTCGGGAGGAATAGTGGGGCGATTTGATGGTAGAAGGAGGTGATGTTGGCTAAGGAGGTGAGTAGGAGTAGAGGGAGCTGGGAGTTTTGATGTGTGTTAGTTGGGAAGGGTGGGGGGGGGGAGGGATTGGTTTTGGGTTGGGTTAGGTTGGGAGAGGGTGGGTTGTTGAGGGGGGGATCGTGAAGGTTCCACCCGGTGGTGCTTCCCGAAGAGTTGGATCCCGTGTTGTATGAGACGTTGGGTTTCTTCGGGAAGCTGGGGTTGGAGGCGTATCATGAAAGTTGTGGATCCTGGTGGCTTTATTCAGCTGAAGGCCCGTTCGCCGTAGTTCTTGTATTACCAGTTCTGTTGGGATGGCTGGGTTGACGCCTCTGATGACGTAGCTGGGGTTGTTGTTGTTGGTGCTGGTGGCGGTGGCGTTGCTCTGTTGGTCTCGAACTCGGGAGCTGGTGTACTTGGTCTGCTTGTTTCCATGGTCTTGTTGTGAATTTCTTCGTCAGTCGTTGGCCGGGTTGGACTGGGGAGGGTGGTGGGGGACATCATGATGGGGGAGGAGTGGGCCATGGTGGTGGTGGTTATAGGAGTATTGGGAGAGCTGCGGGCGGGAGTGGTAGCCATTGTGGTGGTAATGGTAGTGACTGAGGTGGTGAGCGGATGGGTTGATGGCTGGGGAGGTGGGATGTATGGCGGTGTTCTTATTGGTGGTGGCTGGCGAGGTGGCTGGGTTCCCGGTTTCCGTTAGAACTCTTTTTCCAGATGTGCTGGGCATGGATCTGTGGTGAAATATTTTCCAGAGATGAATATTCCATTGATCAGCGCCTGGCGGACGTCTTGTGGCGAGGCTAGTTCTATCAGGAATTGGTCCGTTGGTAGGCCGTTTTCCAGTAACCTGGTAGCGTCGGTGGCTGCAACTCCGTGGGTGCGGAGCAAATGGAGGATTATCTCGTCCGTGGCGGTGAGATCTACGTGAGGGAGGCCGACTTCCAGTTTGGTGTCAGGCCCAGTTTTGCTTTGTTGTCACGGCTAGGGCACTGAGTTAAAGATGAAGTGTTCCCTAGCCGTATTAAAAGTGACGTAGATCGATTCTGCATGTTGAAATGTCTACCTACCACCGTCGTGCTGTAAACATAAGCACGTGCTCATGTTGATACCAACCGTAGAACGCCTCCGCGGATACATCAAAGTAGATCGTTAGACAGGTCATAGCATAATACAATCCTACATGCACGATGTCCAAAATTTCTCACATGATTTCAGTCGGAATAATAAGCAAGAATCGATGCGCTGTCATTGGCTAATGCAAACCGAAGAATGCTGAGAACCCATGCCCTCGTGCTTGAGCCGCCATTTTGTATGTCTAGCTTCTGTGGCGTCGTCCGTTCGCTAACCTCAATAACATCGTTCGCGAAGGCACGACCATTCGCTTCCACTGAGTTGGTGTGGATCGTGGTAAACGGATATGTTGCGCGTAGAAGTCAGGACATAACAACTGTAATGTGGCGTATCTTCTATCACGTGGTGATGGGAGAGCTGAGATTCTGTGAGTCGGATGGTCTGTGCGATATCCAGCAGCAGTGAGAAAGAGGAGTCCGACTTGTAACGAGTTGGTCCTTTATCAGATTCTAAATAGGTAAAGTACTTTATTCAATTTTCTTTAACAATGCTTTTTCAAAACTGTAACTTAACTCCCTTCTAGCGTTCACATTTATTGAAATATTAAATACCGTATTCAAAGTGTGAATGTGCCACTGTAAATGATTTCTTACGTAATTTATTTCTTTTCTGAATTGTTAAATGTCCTCGCGGACAGTGAGTATAATTTGCTTTGTAATCCAGATGATGATTGCACTTCAACTACGTGTTGCCTGATGTAATGAGGCTCTCGCCCGCTCATTCTCCAGTCAACGTGAAGTTCTCGGTTCTCTCGACGACTGCGCTGCTTACCTGTCCATTGCTCTAGACTTTCCGCCGACGACAGATTGTACCTGCGCGAATATCTTTCGCTAAACTTATCGTGGAAACAAAACAATGTGAACAGGGAAATGAAATGCAACAAAGTCGGTAAAACTCGACAGCCCCTTGGTTCTCTGAGTGGAAGGAAGGAAGCTTGTACTTTACTTGACTTCACGTGCAATCCAAAACATTTTACCTCGAAAATCTCAAATGCATTAATCAAGAATCGAACCCTACCCGTCTTGGTGAGAGACGGTGGTGTTGATTATTGTTTTAAGAGGAAGTTACGAAGAAGTATGATCACCTGATCGTTTTGCCCCATTTGCTCCTGTCACAGAAAATGCAACGCAATGACTAAATGCCATATGGTGTGGGCGAAAGGAAGCGCCACCAGGACACTGTGGAACACAAAACAATCAGTTACGGTACCTTAGATCAAGATGGCTTGAAAAACCGTTTTCTTGTATGAAGTTTCTCAAAAATGAAGCACAGCGAATCTAAGTCGCAACACAGAACTGACCTCAGCTGAAGACCTAGCCTTCGAATTCTCCACACGATGGCACCACCAATCGAGCGATGGTCGTTTTGCCCTGGGGATATAATAAATGTTTTGACATTTCTTCTATTATCAATCAATCAATCAATCAATCAATCAATCAATCAATCAATCAATCAATCAATCAATCAATCAATCAATCAATCAATCAATCAATCAATCAATCAATCAATCAATCCTGATCTGCATTTAGCATTTAGGGCAGTCGCCCAGGTGGCAGATTCCCTATCTGCTGTTTTCCTAGCCTTTTCCTAAATGATTTCAAAGAAAGGGGAAATTTATTGAACGTCTCCCTTGGTAAGTTATTCCAAACCCTAACTCCCCTTCCTATAAATGAATATTTGCCCCAATTTGTCCTCTTGAATTCCAACTTTATCTTCATATTGTGAGCTTTCCTACTTTTATAAACGCCACTCAAACTTATTCGTCTACTAATGTCATTCCACGCCATCTCTCCGCTGACAGCTCGGAACATACCACTTAATCGAGCAGCTCGTCTCCTTTCTCCCAATTCTTCCCAACCCAAACATTGCAACATTTTTGTAACGCTACTCTTTTGTCGGAAATCACTCAGAACAAATCGAGCTGCTTTTCTTTGGATTTTTTCTAGTTCTTGAATCAAGTAATCCTGGTGAGGGTCCCATACACTGGAACCATACTCTAGTTGGGGTCTTACCAGAGACAAATATGCTTACTCCTTTACATCCTTTATACAACCCCTAAACATCCTCACAACCATGTGCAGAGATCTGTACCCTTTATTTACAATCCCATTTATGTGATTACCCCAGTGAAGATCTTTCCTTATATTAACACCTAGATACTCACAATGATCCCCAAAAGGAACTTTCACCCCATCAACGCAGTAATTAAAACTGAGAGGACTTTTCCTATTTGTGAAACTCACAACCTGACTTTTAACCCCGTTTATCAACATATCATTGCCTGCTGTCCATCTCACAATATTATCGAGGTCACATCTCCTGAAGCTGCTTGTAGCAGTGCGAAGACACCACAGAATATAGGAGGGAGGGAGGGAGGGAGGGATGCAACACATCTTTAGCCTAGGGACCCGCACACACTAAATCCAGCTCTTGGCTGCAACATGTGAACAGTTAGTAAACGTGCCCAGTGAAAATGGGGGTAAAGAGTGTATTGCTATACATCTCCTGGAGCTGCTTGTAGCAGTGCGAAGACGCCGCCAGAATACGGGAGGAACGTAAAGGACATATCTCTTCTTTACCCTTTGTTTTAATTTTTATGGCAGAATATTTATAAAAATTTTGTGGGGTCCACAACACACTGTAAACCCAGTGGGTAAAGAGTCAATTGCTACTCACCTATCAGAGCTGTTAACGGCAGTGTGAGCAGCATGGGACTGGGAGCAGAGCCACACTCACACAGGAAGTCTTCAGAGTGTTAGATTTCTTTCAAGCTGGTACCTGAGCTAGTCTACATTCCAAAAGTGAAAACCGCAATATGCCCAGACTAATTTCTAATGCTTTTTGTTTATGTCCAAGAGAAATAGGTGTGGGGGATGCTCCAAGCAGAAGCTTGTGCAATAGTGTCGATCGACTATCAAACATTTTCTTCCGCTCAGATGTGCAGCATATGGACAGATGTTATGAATAGCACAGCACCATCGTACGATGATACATCAACCCAACAAAAATTGCAAACATACTGCATAAGGTGTAGATGTTGTGTCCTAATTGAGGATGTGTTTATAAATTAGCCATGTGTGTTGTGCTACCAAATATAACACATTTAATACTATTCATGCTCAGCATCACGAGTCAAATCCTACTGTACTGGGTCCTCCATGCTGTGGTAAATTATGAGCCAGTCATATTTAGCCAACTGTAAGACTATAACTCATCCCTCTCAACGGCTTATCTCCCATGTTTATTTTCACTACTTTCAACATTAAATATTAATCTGGGCACATACTGTTTCCACTTTTGAAACGAATATTAGCTCAGCCACCCACATGCTAATTTTGTATTGAATCTGAAAATAATGCCTGGAAGATCTCCCTTGTGAGTACTATCACGGTGTAACACCTATCCAACCATGCAAACAAGAATTGACAATTTGATAACAATGCTTCTCTTCTACAGAATCATCTTCTTCTTCTACCGCTTTTCCCACATCTGTGCAGTCGCGGGTGCGAACTGTGTTGCACGTGTGGATTTGGCCCTGTTTCACGGCCGGATGGGCTTCCTAACGCCAACTCTATATGGAGGGACGTAACCACTATTGTGTGTTTCTCTGGTGGTTGGTAGTGCAGTGTGCTGTCTGAGTATGAAGAGTAAAGTGTTGGAATAAACACAAACACCCAGTCCCTGGGCCAGAAGAATTAATCAGACGCGATTAAAATCCCCCATTCCAGGACCCTCTGAACCAGCCAATGAGCCGGACTTCTCTTGTATGGAATAGTCCCTAATAATGCCCTAAGTTCAGCACAGTAGTGTGCCCTGAATGCAGGGCCCTCACTCGCCATGGTGAGCTGGGAAGGATCCAAATAAGAGAGGAAATTCTCATGTAAGTCTCTCAGTCCATGAATATTGCCCGACCTCCAATGCAGAGCTGTACCATAAATTTGGAAGTCTCTCAATTATTATGCGAAAGCACTGTCTCATGTTCTGACTGCAAGATGTGACACAGGATAGAGGCACAACTTGTAGGTACAGTACATAAACTGCAGCCAAAAGAATTTAAAAATCTGTGTGCACAGAATCCAGAAAGTAAAATCAATTCACAAGCATGGGCAAGCAATACACACGTGTTTCTTGAACGCAGGGACAGACAGCATACTGTCATCAAGGAACAAAGACAACAATGATCAGAAAAATGTAAAAAGTGGTTTCCACGACAGGCAGAAGCTAATGAGCTCTGTTAAATCCAATGGAAAGCAAATAGTACCGATAAGTAGAACCCTAGACTAGCTACTAGCCCTGGTGTTGAGAATGGCCTCAAAATGCCAGCCACAGAATACTCAACTTCCTCACACTGAGCAACTTTGTGCAACTGTGAGCTTAAATTCACAATAACAATCTCCAAAGTAAGATGGCAATTTATTAGTGGAAATAAACCACAGCACAGGATACTACTAGGATCCTCCCTCAGGAACATCACTATAAGCCGGGCACCATTTTTCTATACCAACCACAAAAGTATCAAGGAAGTAGCACAATACTTGTCTTGTAATCCCAGCCTACGGAAAGCTCATGATACCTTCAGCAGACTTTTCTCTTCCCTAATGAGACAATAGGACACTTTCTGCAGTCTGAAGAAACAGAAAATCCCAAGCACCCAATAGGTAAATGAATGTTAAATATGAACAGTAGATGAGTATCCACTCTATTTGAGTCACTCCCAGCATATAGACAAGTATGCTGTTATAACCATATCCATTCTTGGAACTGCCCTCAAGGTGTTTTGATAAACATTAGCTTTTTAACTTTTACCTGAATTAAAAAGGCAACACACTGATATGAAAAATCTAACATTTTCTTACCACCTGGTTTGTAGGATACTAGAAAAATTACCATTCTGTACACAAATCGAGCATATCACTACAAAAATACTTTCTGATGAATTATGAAAATAAAAGATGGGTTGTCCAGTACAGTTGGTGACAGTAGTGTGGAGCTGTCCTCGTGCTGCAGGGACTGACACCAAAATTTATCAATTTCAGCCAATAGCTGTGGCCGTTGCACGGTTTACAATACTCTCTAAGAACATGAACTTGTGTTCCCATCCCGAATGGAAGTGACCTGCACGTACCAACCCTCCTGCCATTCTTAAATCTTTTTCAGTTCCGAAAATTGAAACTGGGCCAGTAGGGACAGCAGCTAATAGTTTGTCTTGTGATGCCAGCCTATAGAAATGCTTACAAATGAAAGCTCATAAGACAGCAAAACCCACCTTCAATAGACATAAAGTAATCCAAACGCAAAATTGAGGGTCCGTGGTCGTCACCGCTCCATTTGGTACCGAAGAAGGACGGAGGCTGGCGGGTCTATGGAGATTATCGTGCCTTAAACTCACGGACCACCTGACAAGAATCCACCTCTGCATCTCCATTATTTCAGCCATCAGCTCCGTGGATGCACTAGTTTCTCCGTTATCGACCTAGTGAAGGCCTACACCCAGATTCCCGTGAACCCAAGTGACATTTCAAAGACCGCAATCGTAGTGCCCTTCGGACTCTTTGAGTTCCCTTACATGGCCTTCGGACTACGCAATGCTGGTCAAACCTTTCAGTGATTCATAGACGAAATACTACGTGGTTTGGATTTCACGTTTGCGTATGTCGACGGCATCTTTGTCTTCTCTAACAGTCCCGAAGAACATTAGCGCCACCTGCGAGTTCTCTTCCACCGCCTCTGAGTATGGCATCCTCATCAACGCTACATAGAGTGTCTTAGCATCTCCGAGAGTCACCTTCCTCGGATACGAAGTCTCTGCCACAGGGACCCGACCACTACCGGAACGCAGAATTCTCCTCTCCCGAAAACTATACGTGATCTCAGACGTTTCCTGGGATGCTCAATTTCCATCGCCGGTTCCTTCCCTCAGCATCGCAGTACCAGGCCCCACTCCACGCAGCTGTATCCAGTTCACGCAGCTCTCAAATGGTACCCTGGACACCAGAAATGAAACGCATCTTTGCCGCCTGTAAAGAAAGCCTCGCTCAAGCTACCCTCCTAGCGCATCCCGATCCGCAAGCACCATTGGGATTGTTCACAGATGCATCCGCCTCCAGCAATACGTGGATGATGCTTGGCAGCCTCTAGCCTTCTTCTCTAGGATACTGACTCCGAAGCAAACCGAATGGTCAGCCTACTACCGAGAGTTGCTTGCAGTTCATGAAGCAGTGCAGCACGTCAGACACATTTTGGAAGCCCAGCCGTTTACAATTTGTACAGACCTCAGCCCCTGACTTACGCCTTCCTGCAAGGTCGCGGAAAATTTCCACCTGTGCAGCTGAACCAGTTATCGTTCATCGCTCAGTTCACAACGGACATTCAGCACATTGAAGGCTCCTCCAGCGTAGTCGCAGATGCACTGTCTCGCATCAAAGGAATTGCCAGTAGCACTGTGGACTTCTGCGCTTTGGCACGATCACAGAAAGGGGGTGCAGAATTCCTTTATCTGTTGAATCGCGAATCAGCACTTCGGTTGCAGCAAGTTCGGATACCAGGAACCAACATCACTTTGTTCTGCGACACTTCAACGCGTCGACCAGACCGTTTATCACTGCACATTTTTGCAGACTAGCTTTGGAATCTCCTCACGCTCTAAGTCATCCTGGTGCCAGAGCATAAGAACGCTTCGTTTGGCCCCACATGGGCACGAGCCTGCCAGGCATGTGGTGTCGTGTTCATTTACCTTCTCCCAGTTGTGCGCTAATCTCTGTCCTATTATTCTAATTTTCCTTCAAACCAACTTACCCCACTTTTCCTAGTCATTCCCAGAGCCTAGCGCATGCTCCGAGTGCTCTCCATCTTCCTCATCCAGCGGGCGTGTTCCGCCATTACAGTTTAGTCGTCGGAGTGTGATAGATCGCTGGCGTGCTTGGTGTCTCCTGCAGGACCAGATTTCGGCCCGCATTATGGATTATGGATAAATAATCTGTGTGAGAGGGCTCTGTCTTGCCCTCATAGCATCTTTTTTACTTTTACCTTATTGGAAACGTCCCCAGACCGTATGGATTTTTTCGTCGTGAGTATTGGAAACTGACGCTAACGCGTCTCTGCAAGCTTCCTAAAACCGGGAAGTTCTTCATGTTCTTAAATGAAATTGATCTTCATTGCTCCCTCTATGAGTTTGGGAAAAACTATTATTCGGACTTGAGTCGTTTTGGGTCTCCTAAATAGGTATCGGCTTTGAATTTGATTGATTTTGTCTCTAAACACATTCGGGTTTCCTTGTAAAACTAAGTTAAATATATAGATATCTATACCAGATAATCGTGTTCTGTATGCATAGTAATGATTATCATGTTACATTTACTTTGGGTGAAAGTAAGTTATTATCAGTTACGTCGAATGGATAGAGTGTAATGTTATTAATGATGGCTATGAAATTATCCCACTATGTAATTTCTTTGGGGAAGATCCACGCGAGTTCTCCTCGCAAAGGATTGAAATCTTATTGAATTTTCCCTGTCTTTATTTCTTTCCTTGTTCTCTCATTTTTTCTTGTATATTTGTGATTTTGCCCCTTGATGTATTGACCATTGTTGTGGTTGTACTGAGTGGCCATGGCTTATGTTCATGGCGTGTGTTCGCTGCCATGACGATGGGTTGTTGTTGGTGATGATGATTTTTTTCTCGGGGACTGTTGAGCAGTTGGTGGGAATTCAATAAATTTGTATGATTTGAGCCTTGTTATTGTGAAATTTTGGAGCATGTTATTTGGCATTTAACATTTCCTTTGAATTTTTCTCTATCCTAAGTGGGATATATCTATATTTTTCCATTTGGTCCTTGTGGTAGTACGTTTTTCGTTGATGGTAACATGTGGAGTTAGTATCTGATTCCCTTGGGGAGAACTCCGTGATTAATGGTGTCGTTATGTTGTGTAACTGAAGTAAAATTCTAAAAGGATAAATAATAAGGAACTTTTACCTTTCAGAACAAAAAAGAATAATCTTGATTTATCGAGTTGCAGTGAGATTTGGTGTTTCTGGAATAATTAGCCTGTTTAATTATTGATTTATTATTTTCTCCTTTGGTTGGTCGATCACGTTAGGAATTTTAATCCTTCCAATTTGCCATTTAACTTATTTTAAATATTAGTTTCATTTACTTGGTGGACGTTTTCTCTGCTAAGGCATTTGATTTAATTTGGTTTTCCTGAAATAAAGGTATTATATTTTTCTTTTGAAGGTAAGACATGCTGTTCTTTATTTAATTTTAGTGTTTTCATACCAGGTACAGTTGAGGCACCTCTCCACCAGTTCTGCTAAGTTCTTCCCTGTTAATTTTAGGTGGTGTCTGTACTCGCTTCCCGTTTCTTTGATGAACTATTTAATTTGTGTAACTACTAGTTACTGCCGTTAACGAGTTGACTTGTTAACGGGACAAAGGTCACGCGGCATAACAACGCTCCAATTGGCAACTTTACCCCCAGTGTCCTCTCGCTTCCAATACGTCCGTCTGGATATCATGGGTCCACCCCCTCCTGCTGGAAATTACCGATACTGTCTGACAGCAGTGGATCGATTCACCCGCTGGCCAGAAATCTGGCCACTGGAACGCATCACAGCCGAAGACGTCGCTGAAGCTTTTGTAGAATGCTGAATCTCTCGCTTTGGATCACCACACCGTATCACGACCGACCAAGACAGACAGTTCGAATCTCAGTTGTTCCGAAACCTGGGGATTATCACCGGAACCTCACGCTCCCGAACAACCAGCTGGCATCCTTGGGCCTATGGCATGGTTGAACGTTTCCGCCGTCAACTCAAGGCAGCCATCATGTGCCATCGTGATATGTCTTGGCTGCAAGCCTTACCAATTGTGTTATTTGGTGTCCGAAGTGCGCACAAAAGAGATCTTGGCGCTTCCTCGGCAGAGCTAGTCTACGGGGAACCAATTCGACTTCCAGGTGAAATGCTCTGTGTCACTACAAACAATGGCCTCGAGGACACGTCAAATTTCGTAGTCAGACTCCGCCAACAAATGAGTCGACTGCGCCCTTTGCCAGCATCACGACACATTCATCTTGAGGGACTTGAACACTTGTACTCATGTCTACCTACGTGATGACTGGCCCACATCGGGTGTTAGATCGAAGTGATAGGACACTGACTGTACCGATAAGAGACTACCCTGTCCGCGTCAGCCCTGATCGGATAAAACCTGCTTTCCTCATGGTTGATAACACACCCTTACCTGGACAAAATGTCACTCAAGATCATTGCATCAGCCCAGAAAACACTCTCCACAATGACACAGCCGCAGCATCACCGACAGTTAAAAGTGCTCCTCTGTCCCGCGACTTGGCACCTACACCTCGCTCCGGCAGAAGAGTTAGGTTCCCAGACTACTTTCAGCCATGACAACCTGTGAGAATAAAGGCCTGGACAAAGCCCCCTTTTCAAAGGTTTCTCGGAATCTTCTGTAAGACTCGGAATACCTATAACAAGTGGTAGCAGAGCGTGGCAGAATGGGCCTGGACAAAGCCTTTTTGGAAAGGTTTCTCTGAATCCTCTGTGAGGCTCGGAATACCTATAACAAGTGGTAGCAGGGCGTGGCAGAATGGGCCTGGACAAAGTCTTTTTGGAAAGTTTTCTCTGAATCCTCTGTGAGGCTCAGAATACTCATAGCAAGTGCTAGCAGGGCGTGGCTGAATGGGCCTGGAAAAAGACACTTTTGAATTTTTTCTCTGAATCCTCTGTGAGGCTCGGAATACCCATAACAAGTGGTAGCAGAGCGTGGCTGAATGAGCCTGGACAAAGCCCCTTTTACATACATACATACATACATACATACATACATACATACATACATACATACATACATACATACATACATACATACATACATACATACATACATACATACATATCATTACTTCCACCATAGTATATCCCATCGGTTAGGTAATAACAAGCTAATACTGCCGCTATATCTAAATTTACATCTATTAAATCTAGTCTGTAGCATCCCATACATGCGCGGATATCCAGCACCACATAACTACAAGCTACACTAACATCCTAACCAGCTTATTCTACTGCCTAACCAAATTAAAAGAACTGGCTGGTCGTGGTATCTCCCCTGTAAGAAAAACTGCCCGCCCAATCCGTAAACACCACTACAAGCCCTGCCTCGTCTGGTCAGATACCGAACCACACAGGCAAGTTGCTGACAATGTGTTTTCCTACCATTCTTTGCGTGACAGATCACATGAGGCGAAAATCTGTCGATCATGTGACCCGTCACATTCTTATATTCTGTCCAGCCTGTTGTATACGACTCACTTTCATACTGCCAGCACCCATTTTTGCTTCTCCTCTTTCCCCACGTGCTGACATGCTTAATCCTTTTTACCTTGGGGTGGGTAAGTCCCACCCCACCCTTTCACCTCTTATATCTCGCATTCCCCATCACGTATCTTCCAGTCTGCTCTTTCTCACTTACATACTCCTTCTTACTCCCTCACCTACTATTCTAGATGTCTTCATACAGTTCTTCCACATTATTTACATCTTATACTCTACAGTTCACACACTAATTGTTCAATTTCTTAAATTACAGCATAAATTTAATATTTATACATCTCTTTACATTTACTCTCCCCCCGATCAAGATATTACCTGCTCGTCTCTTAATACATTCCATTACCATTCTTCATTCATCAAAGTCTTGCTCTACCTAGTCAACTACTCTGGATACACATCAACCATTCCTCGTCCTCTTCCCCCTGTGGGTGGGGGCGGTAGAATAACACCCACGGTATCCCCTCCCTGTCGTAAGAGGCGACTAAAAGGGGCCCCAGGGGCTCTGAACTTTTGAGCGTGGGTTGGCGATCACGGGCCCGTTAGCTGAGTCCTGACATTGCTTCCACTTACTTGTGCCAGGCTCCTCACTTTCATCTATCATATCCGACCTCCCTTGGTCAACTCTTGTTCTTTTCCGACCCCGACGCTATTAGGTTTGCGAGGGCTAGGGAGTCTTTCATTTTCACGCCCTTCGTGGCCCTTGTCTTTCTTTGACCGATATCTTCATTTTTCGAAGTGTCGGATCCCTTCTATTTTTCCCTCTTATGAGTGTTATATAAAGGATGGTTGCCTAGTTGTACTTCCTCTTAAAACAATTATCACCACCACCTTGTCCTCTCGCCACAGTTCACAAAACCGAACTTACAAACATACCAATAGTTTCCTTACTACTCTACTAGTTTACACCATCTTCATACAGTTCTTCCACATCATTTACATCTTATATTCTACAATCCACTCACTAATTGCTCATTTTCTTAAACAGCACCACAAACTTAATATTTATACAATCTCTTTTCAGTTACACTCTCAGCCTTCTTTCTCCTACCTAATTCCTACTTTTAACAAAGTGTTGGACCATTGCCCCTATCTAGATATTACCTGCTCGTCTCTTAATACATTCAAGTACCAATATATATAAATCTCTTCTTAGTATATCTACATTGTGTATAATATAACACTCAATCTACTGACCATCATCTTGCTCAGGGAGGATAACCATTCCTCTGAGCAAGATGCTCTCCCTATTCATCAAAGTCTTGCTCAATGCATCTCCCTAGTCACTACTCTAGATATACAACAATTCGTCCTTTCCCTACTCACTCTTACTCCCTTTTCACTAACTCTCTGCCAATTGTTCCTCCCTGAATTCACTACACTACTGCACTACACTATACTGTAACAATCACTTCATAGTGCATATCCTTATATATAATACAACTCTCTCGTTCTTCTTAGCAGCATCCTGCTCAGGACGGATAAACATTCCTCTGGACAAGATGCTTCCCTCGTTCATTTAAATCTTACTACCTCCTTCTCTTAAGATTTCATTTTCAGATTCAAATCGCCATTTCGCCTATCTTCTTCTACCTTCCTCCTCATCTGTCCCTGCTTCTCTCACCTCCTACCCCCTGTTCTAAACATAGCTCCAACACTCCCTACTCCTTTTCTTCCATTTCCTCTTCTTCACACCTTATCTCTCTCCTCTTTTTGTCTCATTTTTGCTATCTCCATTCTTCCTATTATTCCCTCAATTTCTTTAAATATCTGACTCTAACCGCATTTAATTATTTCGATATATTTGTTCCTCTCTCCCACTCCCTGCACAAACATGCTGCCATCTTATAACTCTTTTCTACATTTTCCATCTCTTTCTTATTCAGCAGTTTCTTTTTGATTTCGTCTAAAACTCTGCATTTGTTAAATATATGCAGGCCCGACAACTCTCCCCACTCAAAATACATCTGTCCTTATTTTCTCGTCCTACCCGTCCCCTCTTTTCGGGACTCCCATTACCCACCAATATAAACCTCTTTTATCTCCTCTGCCCTCAAACTCCGTTTTCGGGTTCATTACTTCCACCAATTTGTTTAATACTGATAGTGAGTCTCTCTCCCTACATTCCATTATTAATATCTAATAATCTTCCCTTTACCCTTTTCCATGCCCATTATTTGGACCTTCCCATCCCGCGCAACCTAACTCCCCAACCTTAAATTTTGTAACCTTTTCTACACTTATTCACCGAGTATCCTTCCTTCTCCATACTTTTCAGAAACCTATACGCTTCTTGTAGTAATTCCTCTCCCTTCCCTTCTTCCATTCTTATCCAATATTTATTTACACTCTTAGCTATTGCATCTCTGTAGATCCTTTACACACTCATCTAGCTCCCACATTTGCAGTGTAGTTTGGAAGGCCCATCATAATCTTGATAAATTTCGCCACCACCTGGTTTAGTTATTTCCTATCCTACTCCAATCCCCATACTTCTACACCAAACAACGTTTTGCCTTTTACCAGTGATTGGAACACAATTTTCTGAATTTTATACTTTATACCGGGGAATTTGTTTTCTAATACCCCGACTACTGCAAATGCTCTCCTTCCCTTTAATTTGGCCCTCCTACATTGTTCTTTCCATAAACCCTTATTACTAATTATTACATTTAAATACTCCATTTTTTTCAGGTCTGATTTCTTCCTGCTCTACCAATCCAGATTTTCTTTTCTTTCCTGGCTCTCCTTTTCCTACATACCATCATCTGCGTCTTCCTTACATTTACTTTGAGTGACCATCTTCTAGTATATTGAACTATCTCGTCTAACCCTCTTTGCAACCCACTTGCTGTTAGTGCCAAAATCAATAGATCATCTACAAATACCAAGCCCGGTACCTCCTACTTCCCTATCCAAGGACATTGCCAACTCTCTCCTCCATATCTCTAAAATATTATTCATAAACGATAAAAATAATATCGGTTATAGCTTACATCATTGTCTCACCCCCCTTCGACTCAATACACTTACTTCTCCCTGTAATTTAATCGTCACCAGTACTTTCTCATATATTATTTAAATTGCCGCCCTCATTTCCTTCGACATCCCTGTCTCCCCTAATCTAGTAAATAGCGCCTCCAGACTCACTGCATCAAAGGCTTTTTCTAAATCAATCGCTGCTACATATAATCTCATCCCTGCAATCCTCACATACTTCGTGATCAAAGTATCCAAAATCCACATATTATCCATCGTGTTCCTCTCTTTCCTAAACCCATTCTGATACTCCGATATCCTCCCATACTGCTCTGCCCAATTCTTAATCCTATTCGCTAAGATCCCTGTGTTCACCTGCGCAAAGAGTCAAGGAGTGTTATTCCTCTATAATTATTAGGATCACTTCTAGACCCTTTATTATTATAAATTGGACATAATACCCCTTTCATCCACTCGCTAGGAAATTTCGCCGTTTCCAATATCCTGTTAAAAATGTAACCATCACCTTCAACATCGATTCATTGGTCCCCACTTTTTTCCATACCCTGTTTGTAATATCGTTCACACCATCTGCTGCATTTGTTCTTGCTTTACTTAACACCCTAATTACCTTATGGGTTGTTATCCCCTCATCTAATATCTGTATTCCTACTTCTAGTTCTCTTACGATATATGTCTTGCCCATTTCCCTACGCCAGTTTTCTCCTCCTCCTATATCCTATCCACTCATTTTCCCCTACATTTGTGTCGTTCCCCATTGTTCTCGCTCTCTTTATTTTATTTATAAATTCGCAAATCCTCTCAAATCTCTTCTCCTTACAATATCCGTTTATTCTTTCTGCTTCCGTCCCTTTCCAGCCTTTTTTCTCCTTCAATAACTCCTTGTAATCTCTTAATTTACAATATTTCTCCCTCTTCCCTTGTTCCCCTCCTTTCTTAAACTCCGCTAGAGCTGCCATTATAACCTCTCGTTTCCTCCTCCAGTCTTCATCAAACCACCCCGTGACTCTGTTATTATTTCTCCCTTCTCGTATTTTCACTTTCTTTCCCACCCTCCATACGAGTTCTATTAATTTTAGAACCTTATCCATGTCATTCCCTCCAACGCCCTTTCAATTTTTACCCTTAAACTATCTCCCCCCTCTTTTAACTCTAATCTCATTTTCTCTTTCGTAGTATCATTCCAGATATACTTCCATCCCTCCTTCTTATACCTCTCCCTTTTTCTACCCCTCTCCTCTCTTCATCATCTTCACCACTAAGTTTTATCGTAATGGGCATGTGTTCTGTTACCGCACATACTACCAGCTCAAAACTTATCATTCTCCGTAACGCTATCTCTGTGCTTACTCCTATATCTACTATACTCCCTCCATTTGATGTGATGTACGTCAATTCCCTCTTACTATCTCCCTTCATATACCCGTTTAAAGTATATAAATTTTCTATGGCACATAGCTCTAACAGTGTTACTCTATAACTATTTATACCTTTGTCTTTACTCCTTCTGTACCCTCTCACTTCAGTATCCTCTCTCCCATAATCTGGTATTCTGTTGCTCACACTTGCATTCCAATCCCCCATTAAAAACATTCCATCTTCCACATACAGCCCCTTATTCGTGTGTACTTCTTCAATAAGTTCCTCCAAAAGATTATTTGCATAAACTGAATCTTTAGGATGATTATATAATAGGGCCAGACAAATTGCCTCCTTTGCGTCTCTTCCCATTTTAATTCTAAACCACACCACCCCCTCTACCTCACTCTGTATCATCTATACCCTCCCCGCTATCTCATTTCTTACTAAAACTGCTATACCCCAGGGTTTCTTCCCATCCTCCCCATACTTTTCCTTATCACGTTGACTACTCTACACCCGTCCCATTTTATTTCTACCCCTTTCCCTAACCACGTCTCCACTAAGGCAATTATCTCAAAATCCTTTACTAATTCTGCAATTTCTTTGTTTCCTAGCTTCCCCATTAACTCCTCAATATTCAACAGCCCTATCGCCATGTCTAGTTATCCATCCCTCCCCCTCTCCTTCTCTGCTTCTGTGTTTCTCCGCTTCCACCTCTACTTCCTGTCACTCTTCCTTGCAAGCCTTCACCATCTCTCTCCTCTTGCTTTTCTTTCTTATTATCCTCCTCCTTTCCTTTCTCCGTACCAGAACCACCTCCCCATAAATCTTTCAAACATCGAGCTTCCCTTTTTAGCGCTTGTCTTCTCTCCACTTTCCTTTATGTTTTCCCTTTACTCGGTGAGGTTGAATCATTACCCTGTCTTCTATTGCCTTCACTCACCCCTTTCACTTCACTCTGCACCACTCGCGACATATTTATTGATTCATTCACCTCTGCGCTGTCCTGGCTCACCAAGGTCTCTGTATTACCGACCATCTGGTTTGCTGACACTGCTATTCAGCACTCACCACTTCCCGATCTTGGTGTGCTCACTTCCGTAATATCACTCTCCTCTAGGTCATCGTCACTTCTTCCTCTGCCGTCGGGGTCGCCTTCTGCTAAAGTTGATGTTCTTCATCTAATTTCTTTAGCCGGCCCACCACCCATATACGTGACCATATGCCGTCCCCAACACCCAGCTGCTGCCCTCTAGTATATGCTTTAAGGCCTTGCTTTTTGCCTCCCTTAAATGCCTGTTCAGGATTCTGTTCTCCTTGATGACTTCACTGCTCATTTTCCTTCTTATCCACACTTTCTTACCTTTTAAATTACTCGCATTCCTTATCACAATGTCCGTCATCATTGTAGATAATAATTTCACTCTAATGGGCCTCCTTCGCTTAACTTTCCCAACCCGGTGCACATCGTCTATATCAACTTCACTAAAGTTAATCATCATCCTATTCTGCACTACTTCCACCACTTTATACACTAGTTCCACTTTAGTCTCCGTTTCCTCTTGTTGCACACCATATATGAAAATATCCTTCCTCGAAACTTCCCGATCATCCCTCACTACTAATCGCTTCGTCTCTCTCAGGTCTTGCTCCAAACCTCTTACCTTCTGCTTCAATATTTCCATCTCATCTTTGTTACACCCTTTCTCCTCCATTATCTTCCTCACATCTTCCTTAATGCTCATCTTTAGTTCCTTAAACTCCTTAGATAGCTCTCGAAACATTTCTCTTATTTGCTCCGTCCGCATCTCTTTTATCGCTTCAATCTCTTCCCACCCAATGGAACCCAGTGGACGTGGACCAGGATTAACTTCAACTCCTCCTAACCACCACTACCGCCACCAGGAGAGCTGCCAAAACCCTCCACTCGCATTTCTACTTTCCATTCCACAGTGCCAGCTCCTGTATTGTGCCAACTCCGCACTCCTTGCTTCATCAAACACGACTGTGACAAAGCCCCTTTTGAAAGTTTTCTTTGAATCCTCTGTGAGGCTCGGAATCCCCGTAAAAAGTGGTAGCAGAGCGTGGATGAATGGGCCTGGACAAAGCCCCTTTGAAAGTTTTCTCTACATTTTGGTTGAACACTAGACATTTTTCGGTTTTCCTATTTTTCTAAATTTTGTCAGAATTTCTTTCATCATGTCTAGCACTAGAGACGTTCTTGCCCCTTGATATTTACGCAAAGAAGAGCTTATTTATGAATTAGCAATTAGAAAGGTTCAGTCTGGTGGTAGGGTTACCGCAGATGCGTCTAGATTGAAGGATTCTTTACATTTACCTCTTTGTACTCCTGTTTATGTAGAGAAGGAAGTTGGTGAGGCATTATCCACGATCACCACCAATATTACTGATTTTGCATCTGTTGTTAGTTTTTTTGAATGAGGTGAGCCCTCCGGTAACAAACTTAAACGTGTTCAGGCTAAGCTGTTTCACTTTTATAATAGAGTGGGGTACCTGTTGTCTCTAAAGCTGAGCGAAGAAGATTCCAGAATGGCTAACTCCTCGTGCCAACATATTTCTGAGCTGGCTAGTAAATTGAACCAATTGTTGTGTGGGTTTGTTAGTGGGAAGAGTGATTATGTCCACCCATTAACTACGAATACGGAAGAGGGTCCTAATAAGTCTTCAGATTGTGGGGAGTCGGTTCAGCAACAACAAGCTTCTGCCCCATCTGAACAGAGAGCCAAAACTGTCGGCATTGCACCAACACATTCCACATTTTTTCATTAGCAATGCTGCATCAGCCTCCAGCTGCCTCTCCAGTTGTATCCCCAGGCTTTAGCAGCTTACCCCATCCTTTGGAAATATTGCTTAAAGGGATTCCTGTATTTTCTCTCAATTCCACCAATGACTTCATTTCTTTCTTAAGATTTCTTGTGGGATTCCAAGGTCATGCCTTGGTATTTGGTCTGTCACATTCTCAAGTATTACAAATAATCTATCCCTACACAGCTGGTGTCTTATCAGACAAGGTAGTCAAGGCGATATCAGAAAGAAGTTCAATTGAAGTTTTCCATGCACAGTTGTTGGCTAGTATTATCCCCGAGAGAGCCTTGTCGTCAGTAATTCAGAAGTACTATTTCAAAGTTCAAAGGCTAGATGAAATTCTAGTGGATTTCATTCAGGATATCAAATTCTATACTAGGGTATTTGCCTTGCACTATTCCGAGGGTCAAGTTGTACAGACCATTTCTCCATCTTACCGCTAGTATTTGTGCTCAATTCGAGGCATTGTCTGTGAGGAGTGAAATCAGGGAGTTGCGCGCGGCCCACCACCTTCCTCTAATATTTCTCGGCCAGCCCCTCGTAAAACGTTCACTCCGCGCAAGTGTTTTGCTTGTGGGTCTGCGGACCATTTAAAGAATGAATGCCCTCTGTTAAATATCAACAGTTCTAAAAATTGATCTTCCCTCTTCTACACACTGTTTTAAATGTGATTAATTTACACACCTGGCAAAGAATCGTAACTCAGAGCTTCTTGCCCCGCTGCGAGTCCTCTTCCCAGTCCAGGTTCAGCCTTGTCAAGGTCATCAAAGGCGTCCTTGGAAGGTCCAAGATAATGCTTAAAATGGTCTCTCATTTGTCCCATTCATTAAAATTGAAATAAACAATAAACCGGTCACTGTCCTCTTAGATTCTGGAAGTATAATATCCATCATTTCAGAAGACTGGTATTCTAAATTTAAGTTCTGTTGTAAAATTTCCCGAATATGTTCCTTCCAGTGTAAAATGTGTTTTAAATATAAATTGAAGTTATTTGTTGCTAAACATTTGTCGTGCCCTGTAATATTAGGGGAATATTTTATGTCTTGTTAAGGTCCTGTGCTTGATCTTCAAAGGAAATCATGCGCTTTCAAGTTTGATAGTAATTTCCATATGTCCATTTTGCTCTCCTTAGATGTTAGGCCCCTTTAAACAAGCATCATCATCATCATCATCATCATCAGAGTGAGATGACATCTACCTGAGGATCAGGCTACTAGCATTCGTAAAATATGTCAGTCATTTTCCGATGTATTTTCGGAAAATACTGACTTAATCGAATATAAGATAGAGGTTACGGATTAGATCCCCGTAAGATCTCCTCCTTATAGATTGTCTCCGTCTAAGATGAAGGCCGTCAAGGAAATGATCGACAAAATATTGATCGATGGTTTTATTCGCCCCTCTAAGTCGGCATATTCTTCACCTATATTTCTTGTGCCAAAACCAGAAGGCGGCTTCAGGCCAGTAAGATTGTTCTCCAGTCAGTACTCCTTCCCGACTTGCATTAATGTTTTTCTCGGTTTCAACCAAGCCTGTAACCAGATACCTCACGGACGCGGCGGTTCTTACGTCTTCTCTTATCTGAATATATTTACCATTATTTAGATGATGTTATTTTCTCAGAGATGTTTGAAGAGTATCTAGCTCTAGCTCATCTAGAGGAAGCACTCAAACGCCTTCGTAAAGCAGGTTTCACGGTTAAATTGTCAAAAGTATCCTTTGATAAACCATCAATGTTCTTCTCGGGGCAAATAATTTCCCCGATGGAGTTTCCATAGACCAATCGAGAATTCACGGTATCCCTATTTCAATCCTCGCTAGGATGTTAAAAGTAGTGCTAGATTCATCGGTATGGTAAACTACTACAGAAAATCTGTCTCAGACTTCGCTAACCGGGCGGCACTTCTGATCCTTTTTCGCAGGAAAGGTGTCAAATTCGAATGGGGTCCTTCTCAACAACCAGCTTTCGAGGATCTCAAATTAGCCCTCTGCAATGCCCCTGTCTTGGCTTTGCCGGAATTTTCTAGGAAGTTCATTGTACATACCGACGCGTCTTCAACTGCTGTAACTGCGGTTCTTCTACAGGAAGACGATGGGTGCCTAGTTGTACTTTCTCTTAAAACAATAATCACCACCACCATCACCACTTCTACAGGAATCTGAACTCGGAAGGCGGCCCATCGCCTATGCGTCTCGTACCTCGTCACCTCAAGAGCTGCCATATATGAACTAAGGGGACCCGCGGTTCTCTTTGCCTTAGAAAAATTCCTTCTTTATCTAGAGCATGTCAAGTTTGAAATGGAGACCGACAACCAGGCTCTAAGCTAGGCCACGTCGTACTGGACGAATTGGGGATTTCCGCATTCTAACTTGAGGTGCGACACATTCTTCTCTCCCCACTCCTACTGTTATGAGTGCCCCTATGTTATTGCTAAATACTAACGTCAAGACCCCGTCCCGGTTCCCATTAATGAAACCCTTTCTTCTGGGGAATATGTTGTCCCTTATGTACTGTCTCCATCAAGGCACGACCAAAAGATGAAAATTGTTATTCCATCAATTCTGCTAACTATGATCTTCAAATATTGCCATGAAAGCCCATTTGGGGGACATCTGGGCATCCTTAAAACCAGAGGGAAGATACGGGAGCTATTCATCTGGACGGCGAGATTAAAGAATGAAAACTTGTCTGCCCACGTTATCTATCAAAGTAGGGCTGCTTGCCCAATGGAGCGATTCTATATTGATTATGTGGGAACCATACCGCAATCTAAAGGAAACGGCAAAAATTTATTCTTGTGTGTGTTTCACTCGATTTTCATGGCAGTTTGCTCCTAGGCTTGCCACTGCACAAACTACTATTTCTTGTCACAACTCATATTTTAGACCATGTCAGTATATTGTTTCCGATAACGCTAAGGAGTTCACTTCCAATCCATTTCGTAAGTTATGTTTCTATCTCTCTATTTCACTACTTCAGCCTACTACCCAGAGTCATTTCTCGCTGAGCGGGTTAGTCGAAATCTTCGGCCAGCCGTTATTGCCTTCCATCACGAAGGTCAATCTCGTCCTTGCATTGGTTATCTTGAGCTTTTAATTTCGCCGTTCATGAGTCCCACAAGTTTATGTTTAAGTTCGTTCCATTGTCAAATCTATGGCCTATCAATGGTCTGTCAATGAGCTCTTGCCAGGGTATATCACGGATCTATGGAGGAAAGCTAGAAATAATCTTCAGGCCTCTCATAAGAGAGTATAAATGGTACGATCGTGGACGAAAACCCACTAATTCAACAGTTGAAGATCAGTTGTTCCCGCGGGCCAGCCTGCCCCAAGATTACATGGACCTTGCATTATTTAGGATTTTCTCACTCCTGTCACCCTTCTCGTAAGTAATCCATAGACTGAAATGATTTTTCGTGTTCACCTGTCTCAAGTAAAACCTATGTGAAAGTCTTTATTATTATTATTATTATTATTATTATTATTATTATTATTATTATTATTATTACCAGACATTGTAGTTACAATTCTCAGATGGTGAAGTGAGAACGGCATAGCCCCACATACATGAATGTGCCTCCATCCCCACTTAAAATTACAATATTAAAATATACAGTTATATTCTACATAAAATTTGCTTATATACAGTTACCGTATTTACATAATATTCACAAGACCTGTTCAACATTCAAGTAATTCGACACACAAATAGTTCAGCTAGGTCGGCTCATTGTCACATATAGTCTCACTCACTCGGAATCCGCCCTTCCATGTTTCTTAAAAGCCACCAAGTGATTAAATTGCTGAATTAATTATATTCCTTTCCTTTCCTTAGTGTATTTTATTAGTACCGGTGTAAGTTGAAGTATTATTGAATGTAAAGATTAGGAGGCCTTCTGCTCCTTTTGGTTATCAGAAATTATGTATCTAAACTAGTTATGTATGTAAACAAGTACTTATTCACAGGTTTAAGTTGTAACTTTTGTTTCGTTGTAATAATTCATGTGTAAAAACCTTCCGATCTCTAATTTCTACGTATTCTGCCACAAGTCGCCCCTGCCTCCAAACTCCGTGTTGCCCCCCCTCCAAAGTCGCTAGCCTTGATCTGCCGTATATATATTGCCCTCCCAGAGGCCTCCTCCGCCTCCGCCTCCCGAGGGGCCTTCCCAGAGGCCTCCTCCACCTCCCGCGGGAAATTTGAATTTGTAAACAAAGCCACGTGCTTTTTGACAGCTGTCATCGACAACAACGCATCGTTAACCTCACTGCTGCCATCTTGACGGGCCTAAACCTCAGTGGTACCAACTTCACCTAACTAGCGCGAGATTTGAATAGGTAAACAAAGCCACGTGCTTTTTGACAGCTACGTGCTTTTTGACAGACAACAACACATCGCTAACCTCAGTACTGCCATCTTGACGGGCCTAAACCTCAGTAGTACCAACTTAACCTAACTAGCGCGAGGTAAACAAAGCCACGTGCATTTTTGACAACCACGTGCTTTTTGACAGCTATCATCGACAACAACGCATCGCTAACTTCAGCGTTACCATCTTGACGGACTTAAACCTTAGTGGTACCAACTTAACCTAACTAGCGCTAGATTTGAATCGGTAAACAAATCCACGTGCTTTTTGACAGCTGACATCCGCCATCTTTAATCCATAGAGCACAGTGCTGCCCTCTTTAGCTACTTACATTTGAAATGTGGTGGCGGATAATTTGAAAAATGCTTTTTGATAGCAGCCATCTTTAATCGAGAGAGCACCGTGCTGCACTCTGGTGACAGACAATTCCACGTGACAGCAGCCACCTTTAATCAAGAGAGCACAGGGCTGCACTCTATGTGGTGGCGGCAAATTCCACGTGCTCTTGTTTGGAAACAAAGCCACGTGCTTTTTTGACAGCTACCATCCGCCATCTTTAATCAAGAGAGCATCGTGTTGCACTCTCTAGTTGAAATGTGGTGGCGGCAAATTCTACATTCTCTTGTTTGGAAACAAACATATGCGCTTTTTTTGACAACTATCATCCGCCATCTTTAATCCAGAGAGCATCGTGCTGCAGCTACCATCCGCCATCTTTAATCCAGAGAGCACCGTGCTGCACTCTCTAGTTGAAATATGGTGGCGGCAAATTCCACGTGCTCTTGTTTGGAAACAAATTCTACGTGCTCTTCAGCTGTCATCTACCATCTTTAATCAAGAGAGCACCGTGCTGCCCTCTTCGTGGTGGCGGATAATTTGAAAAATTCTTTTTTGACAAGCAGCCATCTTTAATCCAGAGAGAACAGTGCTGCCCTCTTTAGCTACTTACCTTTGAGGCGGTTAATTTGAAAAATTATATTTGACAAGCTGCCATCTTTAATAAAAAGAGCATCGTGCTGCTGTCTTGCGGGTAATTTTTACGTCACAGCTGTCATCCACCATCTTGCATTGCTAACCTTAGTGCTGCCCTCTTTAGCTACTTACCTTTGAAAAAATCTATTTGACAAGCTGTCACCCGCCATCTTGCATCGCAAACCTCAGTGCTGCACTCTTTAGTTGAAATGTGGTAGCGGATAATTTGAAAAAATTCTTTTTTGACAAGCAGCCATCTTTGAGCACCGTGCTGCTATCTTTATCGTAGTAGCGAGCAATTTAATATCTAGATGCTTTTCTAACAGCTGTCATCCATCATCTTGCATCGCAAACCTCAGTGCTGCACTCTTTAGTTGAAATGTGGTGGCGGATAATTTGAAAAATCTTTTTGACAAGCAGCCATCTTTAATCCAGAGAGAACAGTGCTGCCATCTTTAGCCACTGCCATCTTACATCGCGTACCTCGATGCTGCACTCTTTAATTGAAATGTGGTGGCGGAAAATTCGAACAAGTTTAATCATACATCGGGGGAGCTAGAGTAAGCACGTGCTGCAGTGATGACGTCATCATGCATGTTTAGACTTGTCCGTTTTCTTAAGAGTAAGTCGGTGTAAAGGAATGTGGTGACGGTAAATTCGAACAAGTTTAAACATGCATCGGGAAAGCTAGAGTAAGCACGTGCTGCAGTGATGACGTCATTGTGCATCTTGAGACCCGTTCGTTGACTAAAAGCTTTAGTCTTCGAGAAACAGTGATAGAGAGTGGAGTGCAAACATGACGAAAACATTAATAGTTGATGTGCAAGGCTTTAAAGTAAACGGAAACAAATTTGTGTTTAAAGAGGTGGCTGTGTTAGATTGCAGTGTGTTGTGGGCACCAAAACTTGTTAGTTTAGTATTTAGGCCACCGTTCCCTTACTGTTTGCAAACAGATGAAGATAAAAAGCAGACTCAGTGGATTGAAAACAATTTAGGTTTGAAGTTGGAAGAAAAAGGAATACCTTATCGTTTTCTACCTTTAATGATGAATGCACATTTGTCAAGAGCAGATCTTGTTCTTTTAAAGGGTTGTGAAAAGAAAGAATGGTTGCGTGATTTTCTACCATCATCGTGTGAAATTATCGATATGCATGAATTGGGGTGCACATCATTTAAACCTCTTCCGAAAGAGCATAGTAGAGAAACAAGTAAACAGTCTTTACAACATGTATGCATGCTCTTTGATTGGTTGTGTTGCAGTGCATGCTGGGAGGTGAACAACATATGTAAACTGCAGTGTCGAAATAACCTTAGTGTAAAAGAAACATTTGTAGAGTAAAGACATCATGTCATTTCTAACAGATACTAAGTGTAACGCAGTTGAAAAGGCGATCGTAAAGTTTTATGCATGCAAAAAGAAACTAAACACTTTTACTGAAGAAGAGTTAAATGCATTACCAAAGGCATTTTTGGTTAATGTAGCTGCGAATGCTCTAAAGAAGATTTGGGATAAGGTGCCTCGTGAGTGGACTCAAGATCCTGTTTTGTCAGAGCTTCAAACGTGTAGTTTACATCATGAACACGTGAGTTTAGCTAGAAGACCTTCTGTGAGACAGTGCCGTACATGTCAACTAATTAAACTGTATCACGGACCTAAATCTAACGAGTTGTCTTCGCTTATAAACACTTATCATGGCTGTGGAGAGAGTAAACAAGGAAAAGGTGAAGAAACGTGCTGGGAAAAAGATGAGGAAGCATGTTGGGCGTGGACTCATCAATAGAGTGATTGATCTTCTTTTCTTCGTGCTTCATCTCCCCTGCGGCCCTAGAACACGTTCGCCTGACTTGTAGTTACATGCTGCCTGCATAGAGTATGTCGTGTAGCTGTTAAAATCTGCTTCGTACAGTTATGCTGCGTGCGCGTGTGTGTGTTATTACCTAGTGCTTTAGCTGCTCAGAAGAATATAGCAGCACTTGTCGTTGTTGGTGTAATAAAACGAAAACTGAGTGAGTAAGACCGTAAAATAAACAAAGGATAAAAATGTATATATAGTCTAAAATAAATATGAATTGTCAAATCATATTACAGGTGTTGTTTAATCCTGCAGCATGTCCTAGTGACTTAGAAGAAAGGAGAGGTAGAGGATTAAAAGAAAACACACATAAGGTTTAAAGTACATCCTTTTTATTAATCCATGAATTAAAGCTGTTATTAAAACCAAGCCATTTAACATACAGTTTATTGCCACGACGTCGAATAACACGTTCAACTAAATAGTGATCAGGATATTTTGTTTTCTGCAGTTCTTCGATGTAGAATCCTCCTTCAATAGGCTGTCCTCTGAGATCGCGAAGTAAATACGTAACTGGATTAGTAAACTTAACACTTCTGATTTGAAAAATGTCAGTGCTCCAGTTAGGTGTGTATCCTTTTGCAAAGATAGACTTGTGTTTGCTGATGCGAACAAAATCACCTTCTTTAAAGCGATGGCGACGTGGATCAGCTGTTTTAATTACAAGATGAATAGCATTTATATGAGGTGTATTCTTTGTAACAAGACGTGGCTTTGTTCCGATAGTGCGATGAGATGTATCGTTGTAGGTAGATAAAAGTCTAGGTAGCAGATCAATCCAACGATATGAACCTTGCGCTGTAAATTCTCGCCACATCATTGTTTTGAGTGTACGATTAAAGCGTTCTACAACACTTGCCTTGAGATTGCTGAACGTAGAGTAGTGTTGAATGTCAAGTAACTTGAGGTAAGAAGAAAAATCCTTGTTGTAAAACTCTTTACCTTGATCAGTTTGAAGAAGCCTTGGGGAGCGTTTCGATTCTTCAACAATATGTTTAAATGCTTCTTTAACTTGAGCTGCTGTTTTAGAACGCACGGGTTGTGCAAAAGCAAACTTCGAGTACACATCGATAACAGTAAGTAGATACTTATAACCCTTATTACTAGAGGCATATGGAATCATTTCTACTAAGTCTGCTTGCCAGAGATCATCTTTTCCTCGTGTAATAACGCGTCTGCGACAGTAGGTGCGACGTGCTGGTTTATGTAACTCATGTGCGATGTTTACCTTTACAGGTGAGATCTTCTCTTGACGAGCCATTACAAAATAATACCGGCATAACGTAGTTCACTTTCTATTTCTAGAATTTCTGATCCGTGACCAGTGTGACCGGCCTCTTGCGATGCTCTTAAAAGTTGTAATCGTTCAACGAGTAAATTTGGGTCATTCCAGTATCTTACATCCACATACGGCAACAAAGGCTTGTAGATAACATCAAGACTACGTGCAGTCGGAAACAGCTTAGAAATAAACTCACGATACTTGTAACTCTTATTCGCATTTACAGCTTCTGTCCTCTTGTAATTACGTCGTGTTGCGTCAGTAGCAAAAAGTATTGCTTTTTTTTAAGATCATCTTGTAAAATTATATCCTTGTCAGGTATTCGTGAGAAAAGAAGTTCTAAGAGTCCTTTCATAGGTTTATAGGTAGCACCTTTTACAATGAGTTTGTTGTTATTAATCTTAACATTTGAATTTCCTATCCAGAAACAGTCATCTTCGTAGCGAATACCGTAGGCAGTGTCAGTTTGTCCTGTAAAAAGTTTTTCTATATAAGGTGCAAAGAGAGATCCATAGGTATCTTGAATAAAAGTTCTAAACTGATTGCGATACTCTGGTGTAATCATAACCTCAGACAAAGATGGTAGATTTTGCGTCGATGTAGTAGGTGTTTCAGCAATAACATCTGTAGTTAAAAACTCAACACGCTTAGATGGTGATGTATCATTAAGTTCTTCTTCTTCTTCTTCTTCTTCCTCTTCCTCTTCTTGATCTACATCCTGCTTCTTCTCTTCCTTATCTTCTTCATGCTTTTCTTCTTCATGCTTCTCTTTATGATATGATGTTTGCATTGAAGCAAAACTTGAAGTAGACTGCGGTAATGAAGTAGAATTAAAAATGTCTTTGAGTGGTGTACTTAATTGTGTTTTTAAAAATAAATCCGTGTCTGCTTGAATACGTTTAAGCTCTTTAAATTTCCGTCGAGTATTGTTTCGAGCTTGGATGATATGTTTTGGGATCTCCTTGCTAGATGTTAACATGATGATGGTTTTTAATCAAGTAGTTACTGTAATTCTGTGTTAATTCATATAAAATGATCGAAACCCATGCGATATCGTCCATGCTGTACATCACTTTCTTTATCAATAACTAAAAAGCTGTAACGGTGTAATGACCAACATTTAGCACACATACGTTTAAAGTCATCGAATGTCATATCAGTGTTAACATGATCGTTATACACATGCCGCATGTTGCGCACATCTTGCCGAAAAAGCACAATAACATTTGCGTTTTCGCGTATCAACTGCTTAGGCACACGAGAATAGGTTTGGCACAAATAGATGCAATCAACGTATTTATGCCGACCCATACTAAAGAATGCACGAATAACGTTTTGCTGTTCTGTTGCGACATCATCAAAGATCATAAGAGAATTAGGAAGCACATCGTCTGGTGATGGTACTTGCTCATGCGAATTAAATTTAAAATATCTTATTCCATCTTTAACTAGATCGTGCATTACAGTTTGTAGAATAGTATATAGCGGCTGATAGAGTGACTTTGCGAAAACGTAAATATTCTCGAAGCGTACACCATTTACAGAAGTAATAAGTGTAAGTAAAAGATTTGTTTTACCGCATCCCGACGGACCTGATATAATACATCGAACAGTAAAAGGAAACAACGTTCCATGACGTTTTCTTGTAGTTGTACTAGAACTAGGTAAGAGATGTGGTACAATGTCTGTAACAGGTAGTGTGTCTTGCTGCTTTATAATCTTCATGATAACTGAATCATAAAGTACGTAATAGTAATATATATATTAAACGAAACAAGAGGCAACGGTTAGTTTATGATTTGCTCTTGACTAGTAAAGTCGTGTACAGCATGGTGAAACAACGATATCCAAACGACATGAAGAAGAAGAAGAAAGTAAAAACTGTTGGATGGAAAGATGTTATAAAGGCTGCGCAAAAAGCTATTCGAGGGGAATACAATCCTCGTGTAGCTATTACTAAAGCGTTACGCGCAGCAAGAGCGAGAATTTCTCCAAAGTGCAGAGCAATATTTAGTAAACGTGCTCGAATTATTCCTGTGCCAAAACGAGGAGGATTTCTTCCTGCGCCGTTTGCTGGCTTAGCAGCTTTAGGGTCATTGCTAGGTGGTGCTAGTGCTGTAGCGAGAACTGTCAAAGCTGTAGAAGAAGCGAAACAACAGTTGAAAGAGAGTGAACGTCATAACAAGACGACGGAGGCAATTGCGTTACGAGGCAAAGGTGTAAACATGAAGCTAGCACCATACAAGAAAGGGCTTGGTATCTACATTTCTCCAAAAAAAGTCCACTGAATGCACTGCCATATCGAGCTCTAACGCATGATGAAGTTTTTACGTTTGCTAAACAACTAGGAATTTATTATTTTCGAGGAGTGTATATGCGCGATCAACTACCAGCGCGCCCATGTGAACGTGAAAGTGCCGTAATTAACTTGGACGACAGTCGTGGACCTGGAACTCATTACGTTGCTTATGTAAAACGTAAATCTAAAGTATGGTATTTTGATAGCTATGGAGACTTACCTCCTCCTTTTGAGCTCATACGTTATTTCGGAAGCAGTGCAGACATTGTTTACAATAAAAACCGTGTGCAAAACTTTAGTACACGCATGTGCGGACGATTATGTATTATGTTCTTATATCAAACCCAGACAGTAGAGAAAGTGCATTAGTGTCTACGTGATGACGAACAGTGAAAGAACGTTTGCTGTACGTGGAGAAGGACCTGAAACAACCGTCTATTTTAATCCACCAATCGAACTTGGTTATCAGCCGCATAGTCTTGGACTAGTCTCGTTTGAAAGCTACAATAAAATCTATAATGTGCGTGATGGTGTAAACAAGTTCTATTACGATGAGTATGTGCTAACACTACCCTCAGGTAGTTATACAGTAGACGATATTCACGACTATATTGAAAGTACGTTAATTGATCAGTTTGGGGAAGATAGTTTTAGTAATCATAATTACAAGTTCTCAATCACTATAAGCAACATTACGCATAAATGTGTTATTGAATCATCATTTAAGATTGACTTCAAATCACAACCTGATTCGATTGGACCACTGCTTGGATTTTCATCGAGGGAGCTCCTACCGAACGTACGTTACGAGTCTGATCAACCTATAAAACTCTTCGATGATTATAATGTGAACATTACTTGTAATATTATTACAGACTTGAATAGTGATCTACAACCTTCGCACGTCCTGCTCTTTATTGTTACAGAGGAACGTGGATATACTATTTGTGAGAAACCAACAGTAGTTCTTTATCATCCTGTGTCTGTAAAACACGTTAGCAACATTACTCTTAGACTTGTAAATAAACATAATCAGCTTATTCATTTAGATCAGCACGCGTACGTAGCTTACAAACTACATCTTATACCAGTATGAAAACCATCTATAAAACACGGTGTACATTCCGAAGACATACTACATGTGTGCAGAGACTCATCGAGTTAACAGATACCCATAGGCAGATACTCCAAGATTTAGGATATACACTACTACAACAGAATGGAAGAAATGCTAGACATTACGAATACAGTAGAAAGTCGTGAAAGTGTAGTACGAAGTGAGCTTCATTCCTATCAACCTTTTACGTTTGGATTAAATAACAATGATGAAATTCATTTTATTATTAATCTGCAAGATGTATACACCTTACCACACGAAAGCTAGCTCTATATTGAAGGACGACCAGAAAAGTCGGATGGAAGTGGACCAAGCACTTCACATCTAAACAACCATGCTCTAGCTTTTCTCTTTTCTGAAGCGCGATATGAAGTAAATAATGTTGAAATAGATCGAACGAAGAATGTTGGTATTACAAGTGCAATGAAACTCTACCCTTCTTTCTGTGATGAAGAAAGTAATCTTTTGCGGATGGCTGGATGGTGTCCAAAAGCTACTAACAACTGGATGATTAATGAGGATGGAACTTTTACGGGTATGTTATCACTGAAACATATTTTTGGATTCGCAGAAGACTTTACACGTATTATAATCAACGCAAAACAAGAGCTTATTCTAATCCGTGATCGAAGTGATTACAATTCTCTTAAAGCAGTAGAAACACCAGTAGAATCGAAAATAACACTGCATCGTATACTGTGGCGGATTCCACATGTAACCTTATCTGATCGTGAAAAACTTCGATTGCTCAAGATTGTAGAAAATGATACACCATTACCTATACGTTTTAGAAGTTGGGAGCTGCATGAATATCCTGTGTTACCACCTACAAACAAGAATAGGCTGTTAAAACATCACGTTTTACTGAGAAGCCCTTGTACATTTTTTTGGATTTCAAACTAATCGTAAATTCAATCACGAAAAAGATAGCTCACAGTTTGATCACTGTATATTAAGACACGTTAGACTATATCTCAACGGAATTACGTATCCCTACGAAAACATACACATGAACTTTGAGAAAAATAAGTTTGGGATGCTCTATGACATGTTTTGTAAATTTCAATCATCGTATTATCAGAAAAAAAGATCGTCCGCTATTCACACCTCAAGAATTTAAAAATAAAGCACCGATTGTAGTTATAGACTGCTCTTATCATGAAGAATCTATAAAAGAATCTCCAGCTGATATTCGTTTAGAATTTGAAACATCTGAAAACATTCCTGCTAACACAGCAGCCTATTGTCTTATTATTCATATGAGTGATGTTACTTACCATCCGCTAACGAATATTGTTACGAGACTATAAATAAGAATAGATTTTTATCATTTTCATTAGTGTGTGCTTCGACATCTTACACTATGGAACACAACTGCAAATGTGCATGCTGTTTGCATGCTCATACGCAACATCTTATTTATCTTACACGAGTGAGTGAGGCTATTAAGATGTTCTATAAACATAGATCGTCGATGCCGAAACATCTTATTCAATACTTACCACCAGGATTTTTATCTACGTACGCTGCCTCTTACGTACATAATTTTTGGGATATCCTTCCTCTACACAGTAAGATGTCGATCGAAGTAGCTTTATGCAGAACTTGTGAACGACATTACAAGCATCGAGGTGAAAATGGTGATGATGATTGGGATGGACCAAATCCGAGGATTGAACACTGTACACAGTGTATGAATGAACTTTCTCTAGTACCTCATGATGATGATTCCGAAAAGGAATAACAACAAGGTAAGAAGTATATGATCTTCTCTGTAAAGCATAACATACTTAGTATAATATATTTCTAAATGTTTTGTTTAATTTGAATGTTGCAGGAGGCATTTCAGAAGCATACGTTGTTAAGAAGCATACCAAACTTGTTAGCAGCAAAAACGAACACTGTTGTAGTACATTTGTAAATAAATATTTGATCGCATTCAAAAATGTTGTACTTATTGCATTGCTTTACAGACTTACTCTTAAGAAAAACGATCAGGTCTAAACATGCACAATGACGTCATCACTGCAGCACGTGCTTACTCTAGCTTTCCCGATGCATGTTTAAACTTGTTCGAATTTACCGCCACCACATTCCTTTACACCGACTTACTCTTAAGAAAACGGACAAGTCTAAACATGCATGATGACGTCATCACTGCAGCACGTGCTTACTCTAGCTCCCCCGATGTATGATTAAACTTGTTCGAATTTACCGCCACCATATTTCAACTAAAGAGTGCAGCACCGAGGTAAGCGATGTGAGATGGCAGTAGCTAAAGATGGCAGCACTGTTCTCTCTGGATTAAAGATGGCTGCTTGTCAAAAAGATTTTTTCAAATTATCCGCCACCACATTTCAACTAAAGAATGCAGCACTGAGGTTTGCGATGCAAGATGATGGATGACAGCTGTTAGAAAAGCATCTAGATATTAAATTGCTCGCTACTACGATAAAGATAGCAGCACGGTGCTCAAAGATGGCTGCTTGTCAAAAAAGATTTTTTTCAAATTATCCGCTACCACATTTCAACTAAAGAGTGCAGCACTGAGGTTTGCGATGCAAGATGGCGGGTGACAGCTTGTCAAATAGATTTTTTTTAAAGGTAAGTAGCTAAAGAGGGCAGCACTAAGGTTAGCAATGCAAGATGGTGGATGACAGCTGTGACGTAAAAATTATACGCAAGATAGCAGCACGATGCTCTTTTTATTAAAGATGGCAGCTTGTCAAATAGAATTTTTCAAATTAACCGCCTCAAAGGTAAGTAGCTAAAGAGGGCAGCACTGTTCTCTCTGGATTAAAGATGGCTGCTTGTCAAAAAGAATTTTTCAAATTATCCGCCACCACAAAGAGGGCAGCACGGTGCTCTCTTGATTAAGGATGGTAGATGACAGCTGAAGAGCACGTAGAATTTGTTTCCAAACAAGAGCACGTGGAATTTGCCGCCACCACATTTCAACAAGAGAGTGCAGCTCGGTGCTCTCTAGATTAAAGATGACGGATGGTAGCTGCAGCACGATACTCTCTGGATTAAAGATGGCGGATGATAGCTGTCCAAAAAAGCGCATAGGTTTGTTTCCAAACAAGAGAATGTAGAATTTGCCGCCACCATATAGAGTGCAGCCCTGTGCTCTCTTGATTAAAGATGGCTGCTGTCACGTGGAATTGTCTGTCACCAGAGTGCAGCACGGTGCTCTGTCGATTAAAGATGGCTGCTATCAAAAAGCATTTTTCAAATTATCCGCCACCACATTTCAAATGTAAGTAGCTAAAGAGGGCAGCACTATGCTCTATGGATTAAAGATGGCGGATGTCACCTGTCAAAAAGCACGTGGATTTGTTTACCGATTCAAATCTAGCGCTAGTTAGGTTAAGTTGGTACCACTAAGGTTTAGGTCCGTCAAGATGGTAACACTGAAGTTAGCGATGCGTTGTTGTCGATGATAGCTGTCAAAAACACGTGGTTGTCAAAAATGCACGTGGCTTTGTTTACCTATTCAAATCTCGCGCTAGTTAGGTTAAGTTGGTACCACTGAGGTTTAGGCCCGTCAAGATGGCAGCAGTGAGGTTAGCGATGCGTTGTTGTCGATGACAGCTGTCAAAAAGCACGTGGCTTTGTTTACAAATTCAAATTTCCCGCGGGAGGCGGAGGAGGCCTCTGGGAAGGCCCCTCGGGAGGCGGAGGCGGAGGAGGCCTCTGGGAGGGCCTCCCGTGAGGCGGAGGCGGAGGGGCCCCTGGGAGCCCGGAGGCGGAGGCGGCGGCAGAACCCGCTTATTATACTACTCATGCAGTCGCGTCGAGCCCCACTGTTAAGTGACACGATGCTTCCTTACGGGTCTTGGCCCCGTCGATTAGCACTGGGAGCTCTCTGCACTCGGTTCTTGTTGTGGGGCGATTTCAGAGAGTCGCAGCTAGCTAATGTGTTTACATGTGTACGTGTCGCATTTGTGGTGGAAAATCGGATTTGGAATACTATCGGGTGACATAGTTTCTGAGTCTCTGCATTGAGGTTTTCAGTCCGCCGCTGTTCAGTTTGCATGATCTATTTTTATAATTTGTACCATGCATGTAACGACCGTAACTTTGTTACTCATATTTCAATATGACGTTGAGGTTTGAATTCAGTTTACAGGTAAGGTTGTTTACATCTATTTTATAATGAAAGGATGGAGATATTCTGGATTGAATTCTGTTTATTGATTTAAGTGATCCTACCTAACTAAGACGAAACCAAAGCGTGATCTTAATTTTAGATACTTGAAATCATTGATAATGACACTAAGACGGCTGACGTAATTCAATTAATTTAGACCTATTTCAACATAATGCAGTGATCTTGAGTTAATTAATCTTCATTTTCCAAGGACTATTCGAAATTACGAACACATGTTTACATTTATTCATTAATATACCTGAACCTTGAAATTAATAATTATTTTCGAGATGTCGTTCTTAACCTGTTCTATTTGCATATATCACCTATCTGATCATACTCTTTGTTACTTTCATTGTTTTGGGTACCCTTGGTTATTTGCATGCAATGTTTACATTAGGATAAGTTTAATTTTACATGCGTCAATAAGTCCAGCTAATAATAATGCCTTTTTATGTGATACATATCCTAAATAAAATCAATAATCATCACTATCCTAACTAACTGATGACATCCTGACGAAGCTCGTCTTGACGCAAACATAGCTATATGCCCATCCTCGCACATACCTTCGAGGATCGTATTAACTCAATACTACTGCATGAAATGAATAATAAGAAACAACACATGTAAGAACAATAAATATGTACATTCAAATGTCAACAAAGCATCACATGATATCTCTACTACTTAAACTTAACTACTATGTCCATAAAGTAAAACACCTAACCTAACCAATGTCATGGCGTGTGTCCTCGCAGTTATTTGCGTGACATGCTTTCTACACGCCGCAAGCGTATCGCTATCATAACAACTGAAAATCCTAATAACCGAACGTAAATTCCGAATATGGCATCCGAAGTGTCGTGGTAATCGATTGAACAACCGTGGCCGACATCGCATCGCAATTAATAATCATCAACATCACCATCTTAGCCTACACTTACATATGAACATTACAATCTTAGCATTCACTCATGTATGAATATTACAACCTTAACATTCACTTACACATGGGTATTACAATCTCAGCATTAACTTGTACATGAACATCACAACTCCATTTACATGATCTAAATTCACAGTAACATAACACAGTTAAATAGCAAGTTCTGCGCAACGAATTTAGGATGAATTTTCACTATCTTATCTCACGTTATTGTATAATTCTCATGGCGCAGCACCTTTCACTATTTGAATCATTTAACCTCACGTGAGCTCGCCCACGCATCAATAGCATATCAAGATATCACCCTACACTATACTATTTATCAACACAATAACTATCACCATCGCAGGCACTTAATACACTTGGCACTCACATCATTATTATTACTATTATTATTATTATATTTATTTCACGTCGATTCACATTAGCATCAACACTCGTAACTTCGTTATATCTGTATCACTTACCTGCAGAACATCTTCATTGATACCTCGATATGCCGTTGCTTCATGACCATTCTCGTAATTATAGTGAACCTGATGCAATTATCATTCGAAGAACAACGTACCCTTGAATTTACAACGTTCGCTGTCTCCGTACTTATATTAAATCACGTATCCATTAACCTGCGTTACCTGTGTTAACTTCACAATAAAGATGCTCAGATTCTATGCTAACGCATGTTACATATGCATACATAAGCTCGTGCCTTTCAGTAATCAGGGGTGTGACACTTCATATGGAGCGCCCCAAGCAGTTCCGAGATGGGCCCCTCAATCTCAGCCAACTAGTAAAAACTAAAATTCCCTTTTAGTTGGTTAATTTATAAGGCAGTGGTTGGCATTACGCACTCAGTTGCGTGGTACAGCAAATTCAAAACACAACACTGTTACCGTTGCGCGCGAAGGGAACTTGGTCGTACGGTAAGTAATAGTGCTTGTTAGACGAAAATTTGTTGAGATTCTTTCGGATTGAACGAGATTTTTGATCCAGTTTTTTGAGAGTATGGAGTGAAATTATAATTATACGTGTTCTTAGTGTGAAGAAATAGTATTATCATGAACTTACTTCACATTGAACTACCTAGCTGTTGCGAGTAAACGTGTGCTTCGTACCTGTTGTTTGGAATAAATAATTTCAAAATATAAACTGTGTGAATTATGCTGTGTTTTACTTCTTCCTTTCCTTCTCCTATTTTCCATTCCCATACATAAAAGTCGTGGGAAGGGTCAACGAACGAACGAGCGAAAGAATGAGGTTATGTTAGATCGTGATTTAGGCAAGTATGGGAGTTTTGGGTTTTTATATGAATTGCATTAACATTTTCAGTAATCAATGTTGCATTTATTATTTAATAGATGCAAATTTACATTAAAATGTGAACGGTGGAACAATGATACAAGCTAGCGTTATAAAAGGATTGCCAACATACAAAAACGGTAATAGCAATTTACTTTTCAAGTAAAAGACACGAGAGAAGCTTTAGATACAACTTTCGTACCGAAATGCAATCATTATCTCTATCACAAGTAAAATTTTAACAAAGTAACAACTGTTATTATCAAGTTTATTACGAGGTATTATCGTGGTATTTATTTCCTTATGTTGGCGGAGAAACAGGGGCCACTATAGCTTCCATGACCTGTTTTGTCGGTGAACTTTATTATATAGGAGTGACGGATCTATTTCTCTTATATGATCCTTGTCAGTAATCACGATACCACAACATAATATAAACAATGCCGAAGTCGCCTACTGACATAACTAATCGTTCGCTCACATGATACCATAGAATTTCGAATACCGTGTCACCAAACGCGTATATGAATTACTACAGGCCAAATAACATAATATCACGTCGCTCATTGTAGAATTATTATTACGTCTTGACGAACTACTTCAGGACATGTACTGTATATACACTACTATCTACATTGAGGATACTAGTAAATAAAATAGAATGCAAATAAATGCTGCATAAAATAAAATGCAAAAAAGGATTATTATTATTAAGAAGAATGTGAAACTACTGACTTGGATGGCCAGGGTATCGGAAAGCACATGGCCTAGGTTATCCTTCCTCGTAACCACGCCATCATCTCATCTGGACCTGCTTGTATCCGTTTAACTCTCCATGCTCTCTTGTGTACTTGGATTTCCTGGATATCTTTCTGACATTGTTATTTTACTTTCGTGCATATCACACCTGAAAAAGGCTAACATTAGATTATTCAATACACACACAATCACTACTGAACCAACAATGCATATACTTCCAATCATATGTAGATATTTGCGAGATACCGACAATTTCTATTTTGTATCGCGTTGGTTTCCTTGTAATGGCTTTGCCTTGTACGACTCTAAGTATTTCGTTGTTATTTCACACTATTTGCACTCATTTACTGCGTACATATCACCTAATAACTTCTTTTCACATTCAATTTACAATGAACAATGACCAGGCTTTGTATTCCGCCTTTTCGTTTTAAAACAAGACACGGAATAACAGAATTACGCACTAGATGTGGAAGTTTATCTTAAGTACCTACTTACATCTATCGATACCTAGGTGTCGCCACCGTCCTTATTAACAACTATCGATGTTTGATATTGCTCTTGTATGTACGATCTTTGGTTTCGTCTTATTTCATACATTTTACATCTAACTTAATTTTAATATTATTTACATGTATTTACACGTCTTTCCGCTTAAAGATGAAAGCAAAGTCTCTCTCTTCACGATCACTTCTTCGCGTATTCAACGTATGTAGTTGATAATCGCCATGTTTCAGGACCTCGTGCTTGCTATTTTTACTCGCGCTATGGCGCATGTTCCACATGGAAACGGCACAATATAGCATCTTTGTACAACAGTTACTTTCACCACAAAATTGCCATGTTACAGTGCGCAACATTACATCAGAGCCCATGTGAAATAAACCTAGGAGAGATGCCGCCGCGGGGTATGGGCCCACCTCGTTCCGACTAAGACTCCAGAAAACTATCTCCTATGTGTCTCTCAGCGTGCGAAGATGCTGGGAGGTAGGACTCAACCTCTCACTCTATCTTTGGGCGGGACCCTACGATTTGGTCTCGGGTTATTACCTCGGCTTCAGGCCCTCACTGTGTTGGGAGGATGGTATCGCAGGGTACCTAAAGGGACCGAGTGTCCCCATACAAGCATCGGCAGCAACGGCCGCTCCTACCGTCAACGCTGGGCACTGCAGGCCGAACTTGGACTACTTCGGTGCTGGTATTCTAGACTTCAAGAATTCAGAACTAACAAACAGAAATGAACTCAGCCCAGTTCACGTATGTATTTCTGTAAAGCGATTGGCTAATTCCAAAGCTGTTCCTCTGACGTGGTTGGTGGTCTGTACACCTTCCCCGGCTATTTAAACTGCGCACCAACAGACTTGAACTTGTAAACTTCCACAGATTTTGTCGTCTACTGTTAGATGGCTAGACGATCGATTTGTAACTACTTGATGGAGTAATGTTTATTTTGGAATTGGTAAACCTGTTTCTAAGGATTGTTTTGTTGCGCCGAAGTTGCTGGTTCCTACCTATCAGATACTTGGAAATATGTTCTCAAGCTAATTTAAATCGTGGGTGTGTACAGAAGTGCAGCCTTATCAGCAGAGTGTTCTGGAAGCTTTCCCTCATGGGACTATAAAATCAGGACACTTAAGGGCCGTATTATCTGAATTGATCCAGTGCTTGGGAGTGCGACTTGACGTAGGAGGCGTGAGGAAGATCCAGCGGCACAACGTAATGGCAGAATTTACCGAGCTCCTGCGGATAGTTTGAGGGGAAGATTTTAACGTATTTTAAAATGTAATTAATGTTATTTTTAAACTGGTGGTTTCAATGTAGAACCTTTGGCGCGAAGTGTGAAGACTCTGGTTCTATTCCCTACTGGGAATATGTAATGTAAGGGAACAAAGAGCGAAGGTCCTGTGCTGTTTCCCTTGCATTGGGTGACTAGAGTTATTCAAACTTGAGAATTTCGTAGCTCTTGTTCCTCTTAGGGTTTTAACAATTTCTATAAGGAGTGCAGGTGGAGGTGTTTCGCGTCCTTCATGGCTTGTTATGTGCAACCAAGACCACGTAGCATGGGCAATGCTGTGGCTGTTTACTGGTGTTGTATCTGTTTCGGTTATCAGTTTTATTGTGAAGCCCACAACTGGGCCACTGTGTATGAATAGTGCGCCGTATGAAACGGATGCCTCTGCGGAGCTAGACTGTGACATTTGGACCGCAGACTCCTATGTTGTGCAACGGATCGGAGCAAATCCTGCTCTTGTACTTGTCTCCTTCCCACTATTGGTACCTAATGAGCTCTTTGTTTGTTATTCATTCAGATTTTCTATCCAAAAAAGAAAGGAATTCAATAAAATTTCCAAATTTGTTATAATGAAACTTTCTCTAAGTAATTCCTCGTCGAGCCACTTCTCTCTCCCTCCCACTGCCTCTTGTAAGAGGCGACCACGGATCCCTTAGCTGAGTACTTGCACCAGGCTCCTCCCTTGGTTAACAGCACGCTCCTCGTGACCGGGCAGACCTATCTCTGATCAGTGTTCGTCTTAAAACAATAATCACTAGCACCACTTAAGACAACAACAGGCCATTGTGCAACACTATGACAGATGGCTATTGGGAGCATAAGGGGAAGTGTTTGGTCCTTCGCAGTGTATTAATTTCATATTTTGATAGCAAAGCAAATGTTATTCCTCATTGTTTGGTACCGAAGTTTATAAAATTCATTTTTAACACACAGCAACAGTCATTTACATAGTGAACAACATGTTTGTGCTACCGTGTTCCTGATTTGTGATTGCGTTTAGTTTCAGGGTCATTTCGAGACTTCATCCCCAACGTGAAAGGATGCACCGTCCCTGCTGCAGCATGTCCGAACAGTAACATCAGCTTCTATCTCTATACTCAGTAAGTAGAGTCGCTACGTCAACTTTATGTTCTGAAGTCGATACCAGTAGCTCCGGTGTTCCGGTGATGAGCAAACACTTTCAGGAAGAGAGCAAACCACTAAATTTCTGTTGCCATGTATACTGCAAGCGAAGTCGGAGATTACCTATCTATTGTTTACATAGTTTTTTCTTAAGTATTTTCAACGAACTTGGAAATGGATCGAACACGTCTCTTACTTGTCTGTCCTCTTGAATTCCAACTTTATCTTTCTTTCTTTCCCAAGCTCCACGCCAACTCGACAGCGACAGACCAACACTGCTTGGCTCGAGTCAAGTGACCTTGTTAATATGATCATTGTTCCCTATGAGGTGAAGCTTGTCCGCTGCCCATCTCACGACGAGATATTTTACTCAGTTTCTTCGAATGGAAGGAATGTTCAATATTTTCCGGTAGCAAATGCAGTCGAAATTTCTTTTTCACACCATCTACCTTAGAAAAACAAACCGTGTGATAATTTAGTCTGTCTCTATATTAAGACACAAGATGCGAGATTTAATTTAATTTAGTCATTATACACGTCGAGTGCGGGGTAGGCATTAGTTTGACCCTAACCCTTCGAATGTGCGTGAGCTTATTCATTCAAACATATTTATAGATTCACTAGCTCATGTATCCGTGCTTCACTACGGAATTCTAGATTAAGTAGAGTACACGTCAAATTGCATAGCTCTTAACGTTACCCCAGAAACGCGACGGGGAAATCACCATGCGAAGACTGGGTTAGGGAATTTTTAGTGTAATGACAGGTCAGTCACAATCCAGTTTGGCAGTTTTCATTATGATGGCAAGCCGACTTGCCTACTGCCAGTCACAATCCAGTTCGGGAGTTTTCATCATAATGGCAGACACTCACCCTCCAGCTGAAGTCAGCAATGTGAGTAGGAAGCAAGCTATCATATGAAATGCTCACTCGAATGAAAACTCACACATTTTCCCACTTTTAAACGAACTTACTACACTGCCCATCTAACAGTGCAAATTTCCCGAGCTGGAATGACCAGGCCGCAGACGGCCGTGAATTTTCCGTTGAAATGAAATCAAATGCCGTATGGCTTTTAGTGCCGGGAGATCCCAGGTCGGGTTCGGCTCGCCAGGTGCAGGTCTTTTGATTTGACACCCGTAGGCGACCTGCGCATCGTGATGAGAATGAAATGATGATGAAGACAACACATACACCCAGCTCCCGTGCCAGGGAAATTAACCAATGAAGGTTAAAATCCACGACCCTGCCGGGAATCGAACCCGAGACCCCTGTAACCAAAGGCCAACACGCTAACCATTTAGCCATGGAGCCGGACAATTTTCCGTTAAGCACTGCTCATTCCAATCGGTGGCTCAGAGTAGGGATCGAATACCAGCGTGTTCAGCACATTCACGAACCAGAGGGAGAGAGAGATCTAACTGCCCAGCTGGTTCAGGCAGCAGTAATCCCATCTATCTGAGATGAGTGGCAGCACATCACAACAAACAATGTTGAGCAATTTGATGAGCTTTCTATATCCTAGGCCTTCACATTTAGACACTCTGATCTCTAAAGCGATCCTTCCTTTACGATTTTCACAATTTTCCTTGTCGATTTGGACCGATGACCATGTGTTAAGACAACACTATTTCCATGTAAGCAACAAAAGTCTAAACTCCAGAATTCTCTTATTATAGTCGTCCCTGTGTGGGTGCCTGTCGTAAGAGGCGACTAAATGTAGCCTCAGGGGCTCTCAACTTGGGAGGGTGGGTTGGCCGTTAGCTGACTTGTGGCATTCCTTCACTTTCATCTATCCTATCCGACCTACCCTGACAGTATTACCCATGGAGGCTCTTGTCTTTCTTTGAAGTGTCGGACCCCTTCCATTTTTCTCCCCGATTAGTGTTATTAGAGGATGGTTGTACTTCCATCACCACCAATCGTTATGGCAAACCTGAATAAGACATAAATGATCGGAAATTATTCCTTTTGTGCTCTGAGCACTGTACAGACTTAACTCTATGTTCACTTTTACAAGCTGGCATAGTCTTTGTCATGGAAGAGGAAGGACTAACTGATTCGCATTCCCCGTTTTCCTAGATGCAACATACCAAAATGGTTATAGAGTGAAACAGGCACCTTCGAGACCTACAGTCTTATGTGCTCCTTCACTTTCCACCAGTTCCATACAAACCAACGTCAATTTGCTCCAGATAGGCCTTGGTTGATTCACTTGTTCAATGAAATTTTAGTGTCACACTTCTGAGCACTCCTCATGTTCTACGACAGCTGATGGCGGAGCTGTTGAACATCGAACCAACCTTCGGGCCAATACTCAACATACACATGATCCGAGCAGTGCTACCGGGCTCCAGCACGTAGCTTGGAACTGTAAGGAATATTATTCATGTACAGTACAATTATCCTGGTGCCTTTTCGTTGTTTTGAGTACGATATGAATTTGTGTTTTGTGCAAATCAGGACGAGATCTGTCGAACACCTAGCGCCGTTCTCCCGGGGAACAAGGCTCGTGCTCATGTGAAGTGAGCCCTTGCCTGTAGCCTGAAGGAAGCAATACGCAGGCGCGGCCAAGCTTGCAACACTCCCCCTAGCCGGCGGAGTATACCGTAAACCGGGATCAACTTTCACTGATCCCGTTTATAGTTACTTCCTCTCCCGCAAGGGGGTAGAATTACTCGATGTCTCCTGCTACCCGGAGCGCAGCGAGGGATCCAGTCGGCCGTGCTTATGTTGAACGTGGTAAGCGAATCTGCCACTAGAGAGTAGCATCGTCTGGGTTCGAAAGTAAAGCGTAAGTGGAGGCAATCTATCTCACACATGCTTATTAAAATATCCATCTTCCTTTTGTGTCAAAAACAAGGAATTCGTAGGTGAGTCAAAGAATCTTTGACTGACCCTAAATGTTATCCCGCATTACAATGTAATTTACTCTGGTGAAATGAAATAGCGTATGGCTTTTAGTGCCGGAAGTATCCGAGGACATGTTCGACTCGCGAGAGGCAGATCTTTTGGTTTGACGCCCGTAGGCGACCTGCGAGTCGTGATGAGGATGAAATGATGATGACGACAACACGTACACCCAATGATGGTTAAAATTCCAGACCCTGCCGGGAATCGAACCCGGGATCCCTATGACCAAAGGCCAGCGCGCTAACCATTTAGCCATGGAGCCGGACATTTACTCTGGTAATAGCGGAGGTCTCAATGAATCAGTTGGCAGCACTTTCAGTTGCTTTGTGCGGTTTTTAATCTCGCAGTTATATTACTGGTGCGTGTTTCTTCTGTCATTGTGTTAGTGCTCAAGTTTATACGAAGATTTATCAAATTATTTATCCACTGCAGTGTATATAAAGTGAAATTAAATTAGTGTTCTTAGTGGGGATCTATATTCCCACGATTCTATTTGCACTGATGTAAGTTGCGCCATTAGGTTAGTAAAAACAATATTTCTCCAATGAATTATTTATCTCGTAGACAGTTGAAGAATTCATCTGCTTCCAAATTAATGTTGTTTTTGTTTGTTCTGAGTTATAAATTGTGAGAAAAGTTGTATTATTATTATTATTATTATTATTATTATTATTATTATTATTAGTAGTAGTAGTAGTAGTAGTAGTAGCAGTATTACCAAGTTTTAAGTATGCGTTGTTCATCATGGCAATATGCAGATTTAAAACAGCGTATTTAGCTTGTTTTTGTAGCACGTAGCCGCCACTGGATCCGAGTCATACTCCTATTAATTTATTCCGGGTTTTTCCTCATTCTTGGCACTGTAAACTGTAAAACAACGCTTAACTGGGTCTAGACAATCTATCGGCCATCATTGTGCGGGGTTCCCTGCAACTCACAGGTCAAAGGAGAACTTTATCCATATTCCGGTTAATAGGAGCCTCATCTTGTTTGTGTAGAGAGAACGAGCACAACCCTCATCGTCTGGATGTCTCCAAAATGGAGAGCATCACCGGAGCTCCATTCTCTGCTGGCAAGCCCGCCATCGTGCTGATCCACGGCTACACGGGGCACCGCGACTACTCACCCAACAAGGAGATCCGCCCAGGTGAGTACTAGTACTTCACCAGGACGAGTATTAAGGAGACATAACAGTAGCACTTCACAAGGGTGTGTAGCAGAGAAGATAGATCAGAGTAGTACTTCACTACGAGTGTAGCAGAGAAGATAGATCACAGTGGTACTTCACTAGGATGTGTAGCAGAGAAGATAGATCACAGTAGTACTTCACTAGGGTGTGTAGCAGAGAAGATAGATCACAGTGGTACTTCACTACGAGTGTAGCAGAGAAGATAGATCACAGTAGTACTTCACTAGGGTGTGTAGCAGAGAAGATAGATCAGAGTAGTACTTCACTACGAGTGTAGCAGAGAAGATAGATCACAGTGGTACTTCACTAGGATGTGTAGCAGAGAAGATAGATCACAGTAGTACTTCACTAGGGTGTGTAGCAGAGAAGATAGATCACAGTAGTACTTCACTAGGATGTGTAGCAGAGAAGATAGATCACAGTAGTACTTCACTAGGATGTGTAGCAGAGAAGATAGATCACAGTAGTACTTCACTAGGGTGTGTAGCAGAGAAGATAGATCACAGTAGTACTTCACTAGGGTGTGTAGCAGAGAAGATAGATCACAGTAGTACTTCACTACGAGTGTAGCAGAGAAGATAGATCACAGTAGTACTTCACTACGAGTGTAGCAGAGAAGATAGATCACAGTAGTACTTCACTACGAGTGTAGCAGAGAAGGTAGATCACAGTAGTACTTCACTAGGGTGTGTAGCAGAGAAGATAGATCACAGTAGTACTTCACTAGGGTGTGTAGCAGAGAAGATAGATCACAGTAGTACTTCACTACGAGTGTAGCAGAGAAGATAGATCACAGTAGTACTTCACTACGAGTGTAGCAGAGAAGATAGATCACAGTAGTACTTCACTACGAGTGTAGCAGAGAAGGTAGATCACAGTAGTACTTCACTACGAGTGTAGCAGAGAAGATAGATCACAGTAGTACTTCACTACGAGTGTAGCAGAGAAGATAGATCACAGTAGTACTTCACTAGGATGTGTAGCAGAGGAGATAGATCACAGTGGTACTTCACTACGAGTGTAGCAGAGAAGATAGATCACAGTAGTACTTCACTACGAGTGTAGCAGAGAAGATAGATCACAGTAGTACTTCACTACGAGTGTAGCAGAGAAAATAGATCACAGTAGTACTTCACTACGTGTGTAGCAGAGAAAATAGATCACAGTAGTACTTCACTACGAGTGTAGCAGAGAAAATAGATCACAGTAGTACTTCACTACGAGTGTAGCAGAGAAGATAGATCACAGTAGTACTTCACTAGGATGTGTAGCAGAGGAGGTAGATCACAGTAGTACTTCACTAGGAGTGTACCAGAGAAGATAGATCACAGTAGTACTTCACTAGGATGTGTAGCAGAGGAGGTAGATCACAGTGGTACTTCACTACGAGTGTAGCAGAGAAGATAGATCACAGTAGTACTTCACTACGAGTGTAGCAGAGAAGATAGATCACAGTAGTACTTCACTACGAGTGTAGCAGAGAAGATAGATCACAGTAGTACTTCACTACGAGTGTAGCAGAGAAGATAGATCACAGTAGTACTTCACTAGGATGTGTGCAGGGAAGAGAGATCACAGTAGTACTTCACTACGAGTGTAGCAGAGAAGATAGATCACAGTAGTACTTCACTAGGAGTGTAGCAGAGAAGATAGATCACAGTAGTACTTCACTAGGATGTGTGCAGAGAAGAGAGATCACAGTAGTACTTCACTACGAGTGTAGCAGAGAAGATAGATCACAGTAGTACTTCACTAGGAGTGTAGCAGAGAAGATAGATCACAGTAGTACTTCACTAGGATGTGTGCAGAGAAGAGAGATCACAGTAGTACTTCACTACGAGTGTAGCAGAGAAGATAAATCACAGTAGTACTTCACTAGGATGTGTAGCAGAGAAGAGAGAATACATCCGGACATGTATATGTTAAGTGCATTTCACCAGCCAAGAAGCGTACTTGTATGTCGGGGACGGGCAGCACTACGTCGAGGCACGCATTCTGGAGGTATCTGGGCCCGCGCATCTTGCACTGCTGCCCACAATTCGTCTTCTATAGTTGGTGCGGGATGCATGAATTGTACGCCAGCAGCGGCAGCGTCCCATGAATCCTCGAGTTGATTAAGATCGGGGGATCTGGAGGGCCAATGCATGGTCGTAACTTCACTACTGTGCTCCTCCAACCATCTGCATTCCACCACGGAGCGGTGACGTGGCGCATTGTCCTGTTAAAACATGGTATCTCTAACAGGGTACTCTAGGGCCAGACACGGTCCACATAACGTGCAGCTGGACACTGGGGCCTAATTATGACCATGATAACGCCGCCCAGACCAGAACTGAGCCACCTCCCGCCTGGACACAATCTTTTTGACACGCTGGATCCATTGCTTCATGGAGCATACGCCACACTCTCACGCGCCCATCAGCTCGAGATACATGGGATCATACCACACGCCACCACTGTTCCATGGTCCATGTACGACGTTGAGCTCTGCGTCGAGGTGTCAGCAAAGTGACACGAGTTGATGGTCGGCTGATGAAGCCTATGCGGTGCAGTTGCCTCCTTAAATGGGTTCCTGACTCCCAACATGCAGCCGGGTGGTGATCTGACTCACAGTAGCCCGTCGAGCGCCCAGTATGGTTCTGCCGAGGCGACTTGATGTCCGTTTGTTAAACACCTGTGGTGCGTGCGCAGATGATCATCCCTCGTTCCAAGTCGGTTGTTGTATGTTTCAGCATATCTGTCGCACGGAGACTACAACACCATGAGTGTATACCGTGTTGTCTGTTTCAGCATATCTGTCGCACGGAGACTACAACATCATCAGTGTATACCGTGTTGTCTGTTTCAGCATATCTGTCGCACGGAGACTACAACACCATGAGTGTATACCGTGTTGTCTGTTTCAGCATATCTGTCGCACGGAGACTACAACACCATGAGTGTATACCGTGTTGTCTGTTTCAGCATATCTGTCGCACGGAGACTACAACATCATCAGTGTATACCGTGTTGTCTGTTTCAGCATATCTGTCGCACGGAGACTACAACACCATGAGTGTATACCGTATTGTCTGTTTCAGCATATCTGTCGCACGGAGACTACAACACCATGAGTGTATACCGTGTTGTCTGTTTCAGCATATCTGTCGCACGGAGACTACAACACCATGAGTGTATACCGTGTTGTCTGTTTCAGCATATCTGTCGCACGGAGACTACAACACCATGAGTGTATACCGTGTTGTCTGTTTCAGCATATCTGTCGCACGGAGACTACAACACCATGAGTGTATACCGTGTTGTCTGTTTCAGCATATCTGTCGCACGGAGACTACAACACCATGAGTGTATACCGTGTTGTCTGTTTCAGCATATCTGTCGCACGGAGACTACAACATCATCAGTGTGGACTACCAGCCGCTGGCGCTCCCAGGCTGCTACGTGCACGCTGCCTACAGTACCACCATTGTGGGCAACTGTACTGCCCAGGTGCTCGATGCTGTCATGGCGGCCCACAAGATGAAGCTGTCTCAACTACACGTGATCGGCTTCAGTCTCGGCGGCCAGGTGGCGAGCCAGATCCCGCTCTTCCTCAAAACAGGCGCAATACCTCGCATTACAGGTAAATTGTTTTCATTAAGGTTTTTAAAAACGGAGTAGGACAGATCTTAAAATGAACGATACGAATCACCGTACAAAGTCCTTCTTCTATATGAAGACTGAAGAAGTTGCAGACTAATCTCAAATAACTCAATTCGGTCGTTATAATTCAGCTGACACAAGAAAGAATTCGATACTATTAAAACCGGGAATAATGTTTGTCACCGTCGATCACAGGAAGGCGCGGGCATTAATGCATGGAGACTGGATTAAACTTTAAAATTTGAAGCGTAATTTCCTTTCTTATCCTTTCCCTCTTTTCGAATCTTAATACGTTGCCGAGTAATTAAAAATTAGTTACAAACGTAAGCTTGAAAAATTCTTTCAGAGAGGTCTAAAATAATCAGATATCAATTTTACAGGCTGGGCTTGAAGTTCCCAATTACAATTTTTACCTGAGCACTAGTGCTCTTTTCTGACAAAAGTCAAGGAGATGAATCTCCCAATTGTTTCACCCCTAGTAAGAGCTTATTTGCTCTACAAATTTACACTTAGGAATCTATTTCCGAAAATTCACTCTTTCCAGGCCTATCAAAGGCACAACCTGTCTTAAATGCTCACCCGTCTGATATCTTTAACAGGGAAAACCAGTAGCCATTCTACAAGGCCAACAAAAGGTGAAATTACTGGTGACTCGCGCTCCTTAAAATGCATAAAACTCTATTTGTTCTAATGGCTTGCCGTTACAGAGGCTAAGCCTGTACTACGGAGGTGACTAGATGGAGAAAAATATTTAATTTAGAGAAATTACAAGATAGAAAAGCTTACAAAGTCATAGTCACCTCAAAATCAAGTTGAGAGGGTACCGCACTCTCCATTCCCTGATTTCGGCTTGTTTGAAATTTTCATTCTAGGAAATAGTGACATTACTAAAGATTTGAAACGTTCCCTCGAGCTGGTGGACCTCCACACTCTGGACTGGAGCGATCACTAAGGCAACCTTTTATAGCACAGGGGAAGGTTCCAGAAAACTCTGGGCACCCCATTCTCATTGGATAATCAAATAAATATCAGATTTTTTTGTCATTGTGAATAAATAAATGTACAAAGTTTCTGAATAGCCAACGCCTTAAATTAGCGGGAAGAGACTTTTGAACATCAAAACAAACACTAAACATTCCAGTTTAGGAAACATTAACATACAAAATGTATGTAGAATTTTAATAGTTCATCTTTAGACCAGAGGGCACAACATAAGTTTATAGTAACGACATCTGTTGAGAAATGTTCAAACCTCTTGTACTCGTTGGTGCAAGGTTTATATTTCAGAAGGCATTCTCCAAGGCTCTTAATTTAAATGCGCGGGACGGGTGTACCTCCGGTACAACATAAGGTTACTGGAATGTCACCATCGATCATCAGTGTAGTCACCATCCTCACGTTACTCCATCACAAAAACAAGATCAATCACTAGACAATAGGCTAATGGTGTTGTGTGACAACACCTCGCGTGGTCACGCCGCTCTCTGCCTCACTGCATTCGCAACAACACGTGTGCCAAAAGCCAGCGTGCGTGCGTCAAGTAATATAATATACTCTATAGGGGCTTAAGTGAATGGATAAATCAAGTAGACATGGGAGGGTTCGATGACTTACCTGCTTGCCTGTCCAAAATGCACGTAGAGCGCGTCTCTGGTCCTGTGGTGAGAGGTCTAACTGTTCTGAACACATTTTGTAGTTAACGACATCGAGTACAGTGTTCGATTCTAGTCTTGTTGTGTTTAAATCACTTGTTTAGTGATCTGAACACATCAGTCAGTGTTCTGAACACATGTTGTAGATAACGCCATCGAGTACAGTGTTCGATTCTAGCCTTGTTATGCTTCAGTCACTTCTTTAGTAATCTGAACACGTGTTGTAGGTAACGGCATCGAGTATTTAACATTGTAGCAATAAGGTTAAAATTTGTCGAGATAGCTACACTAAGAATAGCGAAGTTTAAAAATCTTGTGAAAATAGCAGCAGCAAGTTTCTTGTTTTCTACCGCTTGAGTTTGCACGCATCACCTATCGATGATGCATGCATCGACTATCGTACTAAACTTCTTCCGCCAGAGCGTGCGGCAATCCCATGTACGCGCGCACACCTATCGAAGATGCATGTATCGACTATCGTACTAAACTTCTTCCGACAGAGCGTGCAACGATCGCATGTGCGCGCGCAGATCGATGAGCAGTAGATAGCGGGAGGTGCGCGCGCACATTCTTATCTAAGCATTCTCTCCCACCCACGAGTGTAAAACAATGTGTCCCTTGCTTGTCTCGTAAGAGGCGGCCGTGTCTTAGCCCCAGAGCAATATTTTCTCTAGAAGAGAGATCGCTACGGCGGTGGACCTCTAGGGAGAGCACATCTCTCACTCACCCGTCCCTTAGTTTTAGTAAAAGGAGATAGGGGAAAGAGGACTGCCTCTTCAAACCCCTCTATACTCCCCCGAAGTCAAGCCCTTCGCGCGCCCACGTGCCTAAGGTGTCATCCATGATGATTTAGCCCCGTCAAGATGCCAACACGGTGCTCTCCTGTATAGAAAAAAGGCAGCTGACAGCTTCTCAAAAAAAGCACGTGACTTTGTTTAAAACAAGGGCACGTGGTCATCGTCACGGGGTCAATGACCTCATGTGCTAACGCAGCAGAAAAAAGTGGTGTCGCCAAGTGTTTGGGAACCCTATTGCTGCTCTATGATTATTATTATTATTATTATTATTATTATTATTATTATTATTATTATTATTATTATTATTATTATTATTATTATTATTGTACCGGTTGGTACACCTATACGCCGCACATTTGAATTTTCCGCCTTAAAGTACTCCTCTACAGCTGAAACTCTGAACCCTAAAACTGAATTAATTCAAGTGTTTATCAGAAGATGTCACTGTGTTAATTTCGAATTTTTCTTTGTTTACTAATTATCAAGAAGTGTAGACATTCTCTCACAGATGTCTCTACCAAAAACTATGATCATGCACCCTGGTGCGAAGTGATGGAACTTTTCTTGAAGATATTTTATACTCATAAGTTTTCCTATAACTAAATTTCGTTCTTTCATTTGTAGGTTGGCAATATAAATCTTTTCTTTCCACCAGTTTTGAAATTAGCCAATCGTAAATTTCTGTCATTAATTTTCAGCCAATAGCGTCTTTCTTTACCAATGTCGATGTGTAACTGTAAGCTACCCAATAAACGACTGTGGGTGTGTCTTTATCATTCATGAAAGGTCTCGGATCTTCCCCGAGAGTATAAAAACTGCTGATTTTCCGGGCTCTCCGCCACTCGTACAACATCTTAGTGTATGGAAGAATAGCAGGAGGCGGGAGGCGCCTCTTTCATCAGTCAGCAGCCCTTCAAAAAGGTAATGGCCGTTTAACATCTTTAATTTCTTGCTAGCTCAGCAGTTTAATCTTCGGGGAAGGTCCGAAACCGTTTTGATGTAACCTATACCATTTCGATGAAAAATTTTCATGTTACTTTAACTATAAATCGGGGATAGAGAGTGCCTTACCCTCTTGACTTCCCCTTCATTTTGATCTGAGGTGACTATGTTTTCATAAACGCTTTTCTTCTCTTTCCTAATGTATTAAATTTTTCTTATACGAGTCACCTCCCAAGTGTGGGAATAGCCCCTGTTGAATTGGCCTAGCACCACTTAGGTTTTAACTAGTTTCATGTAGGAGTGCAAGTTCTCGCCTCCATTCCTTTTGTATTTAGGGCCGCTTAAATTAACCGTTTTTTTAATTGAAGGTCCAGTAGAATGGGTACAAGGTACCCCTGTCCATTTGTAAGCGTGCCTTGAGAGGCAGGCAATACGAAAGTTGTTGTGGCCTTTAATAGGCTTGAAAGATTGAGAGCGGTCAGCTCTTTATGGTGTTTGTAAAGGTGCCTCTAGGAGGCTTGGCATTACTACGTGGGAGCAAGTGCTCCATGTAATGAGGGGTAATTTGTGGTTGTGAGCTGAGAGCTCAGAGATTGTAAAAGGTGGGGCTTGAAGCCCAGATCATTAATTTGTCTCTAAATCCTGGCTTTTCTGGTCTTGTAACTGATTGACTTGTTACGTTTTCAAATTCCATGTAAACTTCAATCAATCAATCAATACTGATCTGCATTTAGGGCAGTCGCCCAGGTGGCAGATTCCCTATCTGTTGCTTTCCTAGTCTTTTCCGAAATGATTTCAAAGAAATTGGAAATTTATTGAACATCTCCCTTGGTAAGTTATTCCAATCCCTAACTCCTCTTCCTATAAATGAATATTTGCCCCAGTTTGTCCTCTTGAATTCCAACTTTATCTTCATATCGTGATCTTTCCTACTTTTATAAACGCAACTTTTGTTACCTCTTGTTGTCTATTGTTGTCTATTGTTGTCTATTGTTGTTGTTGTCTATTGAAAATATAACCTTTATTTAAATTTTAAATTCATCTTTCGGACTTGTAGTTAGACCCATTCCAGCCCGCACCTTCTTTCACCTCTGACTTCCACGGATAACTCCGTAACAAGTGCAATGCAAAGACTTGATACATCTGTACCGTGTAGTTAGTTGTATTAATATAACAGGTGAGATGATTAACACCTGTAATCGCAAAAATAAATAACTCGTAAGTCAGGTCTATATAATGTTAGGAGAAATAGGTTTGAAGTAGGATCTACGCGGTCAAAACTTGAGTGACTTACTCGTCAATACACCCAACAAATGATGGTTATGCATTAATACAAATATGGAGACAACAAACGTACAATAATAATAATAATAATAATAGACCTTACATCCATAACTCTCGACGGCCATAAATACAGCAGCTTTCTTATTTTGTTTTTTTCTTGACACTTCTGGCACTATCCTTGGAAGACTTTCCTGAGACCCTTTCTTCCACACTATAAATTTTATCATTTTTACTTTAGAAATAGCCCACGTTTTCCCAAATATCAATGCATTGACCAGAAAAATCTGTTAGTTACCTGCTTCCCACATTCACGGAAATTGTCGAGGAATAATTCCTTAATTATAACTTAAGTATTAAGTACTTAATTATAAAGATGCATTGCTTCCAGCATCTAAATATTATCTACCAGCAATTTTAATTTTGAAATTTTAAAATATATGCATGAAAATGCTAAAATAATTTAGCAGAAGGGTAGGTTTTATAAATTACATTCAGTTCTACATTTTTAGACGAGGTTTTGTATTTTACTCGCATTAATTTAGGGGAGAAAAGCAGCGCGTACTCAACGTTATTAACCCAAGATATAACCATATGTAGGTTCGATCGGTTACTGTCCACTTTTATGCTTGTTCTTTATAAACAATAAAACGCCCTGCGGTAAGTCTGTGTAACAAGAAAGTCAAAAGCAGAACTCATCATTAGCTTGGGAAAATGAGTGAAACGTGCTGCTTTATTCTTCATAACAGGTACATTTTCGTTTGGGACTGTAACCTCTAGTTCGTTACATACAAACACAAATGAACGAAATGATAAATGATGATAATAATAATAATAATAATAATAATAATAATAATAATAATAATAATAATAATAATAATAAAGACAGACTAAAAATGTTTAGACGCAAAAAACACATGCACGTTTTCACAAGAAAACAACGAATAGTAACCAACATGACGGCCATAGTGGAACGCGGCTAGGACCATACTCAGGCGGTGAAAGGTATTGGCAGTGCTGAAGAAGCGAAATCAATGGCGTACTTAATAATTTAGATGGAAATAACACGCAAATGTGATCAAACAAAATTATACGTTTAAAACGGCAAATAATTCCAACAATAATTACGAAAAATTACCCAGAAGGTTCAAATTCAATGATGCTACTTTACATAACTTTAGGAAGGAACATATCACAGAATGTTCAAGTTTCATCGCCAATGAGCTAGAATAACAGCGCTGCCTGGGTGAAGCTAATAGAACGAACGTCCGCCATGTTTCCTGCGGTCACACAAGCAATGGGCCGTGGCTCTTGAATGGAGAAAAGTGTAGAAAATACGCATTTTAGAATCACTGGGGCAGAATTAAAGACCGCTTTAAAGCATTAAAAATCATAGACTGCGAATACCGCCTCTTTATCACTTCGCGGCACGAGGCCAACATCACGATCAGCTGATTGTAGGGTAGTTCGAAACCGTTGCACTTTGACATACGAATAGGCCAGTGGCGTATCCTGGAATCTCCACTGAGGCATGCAACTAGTAACTATGCAGTTAACACAATGTATTAAGTAAATTTCAATTCTACTCACTCTAATTACATGTAGGTGAATTCGAGCCGAACAGCTTTACTGTTTCTGGATTGAACGTGCGTACACAATTCTTGTTTTCTGTTTTTAAATTTACGAGGGAAGGTAGAGGTCACCCGGCTTTAACTATTTGAATCTTTTCATCAAACGAACGGCCAGTAAATGGCTTTTCAAACTGATTTACAATTATATCCGTTTTAGACCCATCCATCCTTAATACCACATGTGCGCAAAATATAATAAAACACCGAAAACGACGAATAGCACACACAGAATGACCTAACTAATCAGCAAAACACACAATGCATTAACTCACTACTTAGCCACAACTCAAGCACTGGAACTGGAGGTAAGTCACCCCAGTGGTATTGGTCAGTTTCGTCACGTTGGGTTCTCGCTCGGGGGTAATCTGTGGGTCCCGTTTGCTGTAAAGATGCCGACTTTCTCCAAGTTGCTAACAGATGACAGAGGGTAGCACGGGTATGGGGTGACAAATTCTGACCAAGTTTCAATTGCAGCGACATCATTCGGAGGGTTTCAGAACTACGTCTGCCACCGAATGCAATTTTCAGATTGAATGCCTTACATCCTTAACTCCTCCATCTGCTGTCTCTTTCTTTCTAGAGTAGAATAGACGGCGAGACTACACCAGCACCACACGTAGAAAAGCAACGGAACTAGTACAGTTGCGCGGACATTTTGAACTTCTGAGAGATGAAATCGTTAATATTTGACTTGAAACAACTTAAAATCGTATATCAGACAGTTCTTTGTGTTATCATAACGCATGCAATGAATGCCTTGCATTCAAGGAGAATACGCCCCTGGAATAGGCCTCGAGATCGGAACGAGAGCGTTACCCTGCTTGGTTGTTGTGGTTAAGCGTAAATTACAATAAAAACCGTGGACATAAATATTTATGACAGAAAATCTTAAAATGAAAGCGACCTAGAATAGTTTTTTTTTTTTTTTTGCTAGTTGCTTTACGTCGCACCGACACAGGTAGGTCTTATGGCGACGATGGTACAGGAAAGGGATAGAAGTGGGAAGAAAGCGGCCGTGGCCTTAATTAAGGTACAGCCCCAGCATTTGCCTGGTGTGAAAATGGGAAACCACGGAAAACCATTTTCAGGGCTGCCGACAGTGGGGTTCGAACCTACTATCTCCCGAATACCGGATACTGGCCGCACTTAAGCGACTGCAGCTATCGAGCTCGGTAGAATAGTTTACAACCTTATTCTGATCATATTTTAAAAGGCATTGCTTCGCCATGAGCAGTGTCTTTATTTATTTATTTATTTATTTATTTATTTATTTATTTATTTATTTATTTATTTATTTATTTATTTATTTATTTATTCATTTATTTATTTATTTATTTATCTGTTTACCTTCCAGGGTTGGTTTTTCCCTCGGACTCAGCGAGGGATCCTACTTCTACAGTGCTCTGGAGTGTGGGACTTTGCGTCGGGGGATACAACTGGGGAGGACGACCACTAACTCGTGGGGGGTTGGGAAGTTTGGAAGGGATAGACAAGGAAGCGGCCGTGGCGTTAAGTTAGGTACCATCCCGGCATTTGCCTGGAGGAGAAGTGGTAAACCACGGAAAACTATTTCGAGGACGGCTGAGGTGGGAGTCGAACCCACCTCTACTCAGTCCACCTCCCGAAGCTGAGTGGAGCCCGTTCCAGCCTTCGTACCACTTTTCAAATTTCGTGGGCAGGGCCAGGAATCGAACCCAGGCCTCCCCGGGGTGGCAGCTATACTCACGCTAATCACTACACCACAGAGGCGGTCCATGAGTTCTGTACCACTATAATTGTTTTATGTAATTATTTATTTGTTACAATATAGGGGGCATATCATTTTTTTTCCGATTACCATATCATACTGGGATTACTAGATGAAAGCTAACCTTGAAAGTTGTCCATTATGAAGTGTAGCCTAGTTTTAAATACCAATGCAACTGACATCTACAATAAAGGCTGCATAAATTTCACAAATAGCAGTAAAATGCTGTATTTACCATGTTTGGTGTACGTTTGACCGAAATAGGAGACTTTTCGTGGTTACGTTTCCTTGGCGGTAGGCGCTCTATTTTCTTTCTCTGTAAATGTCAAGGAAAATTGAATAGGGTTAGAACGGCATTTGCCAGTAACCGCCGTTGGTCATTTGTTTCGTACATGTACTTATCTTCGAAATGTACAGAGCGTAAGCGACTGTATTTGTTGGAATAGCATTTATACCTTTTCGTCCTCACAACCCATTGTTCCGTCAATCCCTTGTTCTTTAAAGGAAAACTGGAATATGATCCGATAAATAATTACCGTGGCTATCAGTACTTCCGCTGTGTAAGCATTAAAATGGATTTAATTACAAACAGAAATTACAAAAAGTGATCTCGGCAATCATTTCGTAATACTTATTTAAAATACGATATATCCTTGGTTTTATTACTCCGCTTAGTACACCCGTACACTGAGCATACGGCTGGCATTCTTGAAAGCGAGAATTTATCCTTTCCCTTCTTCAAAACTTACGAAAACTTACGAAATTAAATTGCTATCACAATTTCCCTGTCATCTCAACACATGCTCTCGCGCCAACTCGCTTTGTTTTGACAACCGTTAACATGGCTGCCCTTCCGCAGGGAGCGCTGATGTCGGGCATACAGCCCCTCTAGCTCGTTGTTCATGGCGCAATATTTAAGTCACATTACACTGTTAGAAAGAATATACACGGAAGAAAGGAAGACACAACATTTAAAATCATTATCTTAGTGCAGAGCTCATTTAGGAGGCAGCCTCCTCATAAACAGTTCTGAGAAAAGGTGCCCGTCCTTAAATGTGAATACGCTAAGATGAAGCAGACCTACGAGACAGTCTCAAGGGAAAAATCACGATTTACATTTACTACCGAAAGGAGTTGAACATTTTGCATTTAGCACAATTTAAGAAAACAAAAGAAAAGGGAACTCTCTCTTAACAAATGTGATGTGACTTGCCGGAAAGGCTGTCATTTTAAGAACAGTTTGGCAACTGAAGGAAAAAACGGGCAAGCTCCGGCAAAAAGAAATTAAACGGGGCACTACATTTGGAGATTACTAGCCGAAAAATGAAATAGCAAAGTGTTTACCTTATCGGAGGGGGCCAATAGGCCCCATCACCTGGAGAAGGCAACCTCTCCCTTCAGCGGTCAAAATTACAAGACGGCTTGGAAGAGCTTGGCTCTCGCCAAGAGTTCCGCTGCCGGAAATGGTGAAATCGTGAAACAACCAATGAGCGTCCCTCATTTCCCTTCGTTCGCCAATCACAAATAGTTTTATTATAGCCAACGAGGGCCCGGACAAACTACCTTGTGTAGCATCGAGAAATTTCCAAACTGATGCAAAATGATACAACCAGAAACTCCTGGAAGCATCCTACCCGACCTGGCACGTGTGTCACCGTATGTCCCACAAACATTTCATCTTACCTTTAAACGTTTTTAAGACTAATTTTTCACAACAACCAAACAATCTTGAAGCAGTGTCATAACCAAACAATTCCAAATATCCCCACTCATACTAAAAAAACAATAAATAAACACATTATCATACAAAATTAATACATGAACATATAAAATACCCCACAGTGTTCCAAGTCCAAATCACAACAGGGATATTCGTTTTTCATAAAGGTAACCTGCCTCTTACGAACTTACAACTATACAAGTAAATATACCGTACACTAACATTTTCTTCCTGTCTTCGCCGTGGTACGCACAAGTTCTCAGCATTGTTGGCAACTGCGAACTTTCACACAATTCGCAACACATTATATTTTCATAAAAACGTGTTATACGATAACAATTCCAAGAGAGGTCTCACTCACACGTGAAGATACCATACATAACAGCTGTTCCTGATGTGATCAATTTTAAAGAAAAGACGTGTAGTATTCTTAAATATAACGTTATGTCTTTATGAATTACATTCACAGTAACATTCGCTTAGCACGCCTCGATCACGGCCATCTTGATATATAGAGGCCTGCTACCAATAGTTGTGACGTAACGCGTATAGTTAGGGCTCTCTAAAGACTAGGTATGCTCGCCCGCCATTATGGTTCATTCCTGCGCTTCGTTGGTAAGGCAGTTGACCGCCCCAGCCTTGTATATCCCTCTTTTTTTACTGTTCTCCGCGCTAGAAAATAATGCTGAACTAACAAACTGTAAAAATACTCATTCTCGGTATTACTCAAACGGTTAGTTAACATAAATATGAGTATATTTCGTACATTATTGTGTAATTTTTACTCGAGACGGTGATTGTAAAAGCAAAGTCGTTGATAATTTGCCTTTTAATAAGCAAACAAACTAGACATGTACTCTCACTGGGTACCAGAGAAAAACTTCCTAATAAATCGGTTTTATTATTATTATTATTATTATTATTATTATTATTATTATTATTATTATTATTATTATTATTATTATTATTATTATATTGATAAGTAGAATAGGTTGTTCGTAAGCTATGCGCCGCGGTACCGTCAAATGAAGTGAGGGGCATCGTGGTATTGATATAGACTAGTCATTCTTAAATCGTGGAATTTGATGTGGTAATCGGTCAGTGTCGAAAAGATATAAATTGTGATAGAAGATTTTGATACCATATGATCTCGGTCGGTATTCCATACTTGCGTGAAACTGATTCAGCGTTATTTTCAATGTTGTCGAAATAATAAGAAAAATATTCTTCGAACAAAAATAACGCTGAAATGTGATGTACGAAGATGAACACACTCAAGTAACGGGAATTCTTTGTTTATTTCTTCTAAAATTTGGTCCCTTTTCTTATTTACCAGTATTTAAAAAAAGACATTCTATGTGTAAAATAAAATTAATGTTTGGTGAGTGTTATGAATCTCATCAGCTTATGCAGTTGTAATGAACAGAAGATTTTAGTTTATTCAATCGAGCATTCATGAAACAAATGTTATGTTGTTATAACTTACATTCGGGAAGAAAATAGAAATAGAGTAACTACTTCAATAGCTGTATCTTCTCTCCCAACTTGAAGTATTGCACTGATAATCAACAGTGACTTGTAAGGGGAGTGACCCACGAGCTGTGGAGAGTACTGGCAATGTTTGACTCTGGCAAAGTTAACAGTTTTTTTATTTATTTTAACAGAGATTGCTCTGGTTTTAGGAGAAGCAGTATGATTTCTCAACACAACTCACCTTAGTAAACTTCAAAGGGTTGCAACATTGGTTAACTTGCTCAGGCAGCACATTAAAAATATATATATTTAAGTAATATTTTACAAATTTGCTGTGTCCTTTTATTACAGTATTTACAAAACAATAATATTTAATTCCTTGTTTACATTTTTCTCTTCTTTTCCGAAGCAGTCCCATACATTTTACCTCGTTTCCGTACATTCTTGTTAAAGTCCACAACAGCATAGGATCGAATTTTGAAGAAGTGTCTGACATTTTTTTCGTTTAAATTACAGCACTTTGAAAAACGTGTACTGGTACATTTATCATTCGAAATTTTCTCCGTTACAAGATTTGCACCATTTTGCAATATAATGCTTATAGTCCCTCTAGAAGACCTCACAGTTACAAATTAATTCTATAACTTCACAATTTGGTTTCTTTAGACCACCCAACAAATTTTAAAAAATATTAATGTTTCAGAACTTGAGTCAGAAAGCTCACAGTTTAAAACCTGTCTTCATATAGGCCTACCACAGATCTTGTTTTCAATAATGCATTTGTTCTACTACCACCAACGTTAAACAAATTATTTCTGACATGAAGTTAGTTTTGACAAATATTGTAACTGTGGTGTTTGGATGTTGAACTCCTATTGCCGGACTTCGGGGACAGAATTGAATATTGAATGATCAATGTGACTGAATTAAGGGCTGTAGTAATGTCAGTGGGAGATGGATGCAGGTTTAGGTCAGCAGTTGTAGTAGAAGGTGTACCAGAGGCAGTGGAGGCATAATGCACCAGAAGGGAATATAAACAACCTGTATCCCGCAGTAGAAACATTACTACAATTACGTGTAGAACAACTCACCATTGTGTAACAAATATCCACACCAATATAGCACTATTTTGTCCCTGCACGCGGTGATTAAAGCAATAAATTCAATGTGACGAAGCAAGGGCTCGTAGGAGAAACTAGAGTTTGATCACATGGCCCATTGAGCATGTATGAACCAAAATGGCGGCTAAGCATACCCATCTTATAGAGCCTTACGTATAGTTCTCAGTCTCCGTCGTCGCGTGTAATTCCTATATTGCTGATACGATACTTTTTCACACAATGTGACAAAGTAAATGCCATAATAGGCCTATAAACACATAACATCGAATTAACACTATCAAAAGAATACATACGAATACACAAATAATTTATCTTGCTGTACGTATGGTAAAAGGCTACTCACCTGGACTGTACGCTGATGATGACTAGGCGAATTGTTTTCTCTCAAAATAATTCTATTCTTGTATGCTTGTTTGAGCACATGATTTTGTTGATTATTTATGAATAACTGTTAAAAAGGTATTTCCCAAAATATGACAGATCTTGGTCACAACACTCATAAACTGAGCAGCGCACAGCCACACTTGTCACAGGTTTTTCAACTTTCATTACCAAAACATTGAAAGAAACATCCCTACGATTTCCGCTGTTTAAAAAGGCATCTTTAAATCAGATATCAAGGTCTGAGTTAATGTGTAGCTTTCCACGATTTGAAAAAGTAGTATGACGGTCACTAGGCAAACCGTTGCTGTCTCTAAAATGTGCTTATATTACACTTATTTGAGCACATATAGTTATTAATTATTTATGAATAACAGGTAAAAAAAATATTCGCAATGATATGCCAGATACTGGCCACAACACTCGTTCACTCTACTGCGCACACCCACACTTGTCACAGGTTCTTCAACTTTCATTATCAAAACATTTCTAGTGTTTAAAAATGCATCTTTGAATCAGGTTTCAAGAACTCAGTTGACGTGTAGCTCTCTACTACAATTTGATAATAATGTTATTTGTTTTACGTCCCACTAACTACGCTTTTACGGTTTTCGGAGACGGCGAGGTGACGGAATTTAGTCCCGTGGGAGTTCTCTTACGTGCCAGTAAATCTACCAACACGAGGCTGTGGTATCTGAGCACCTTCAAATACCACCGGCCAAGTTGGGGTCAGAAGGCCAGCGCCTTAACCGTCTGAGCCACTCAGCGCGGCGCTACAATTTGAAAAGTAGTATAATGGTCACTAGGCATACTGTTACTGTCTCCAAAATACCAATATATTGCACTTATTTGAACACATCGTCTTGAAGGTTACTTCGTCAACCTGAAAAATATCCTCTCTTCTTTCTTCTGGCGATTTTCGTTCGGCAGGTGTTGGTTGAGACATAATATGACGGCTACCCAGGAAGTATAGTTGTCACAGCATCGTCAGTTAAGTTTGGCTTTACCCTAGGCACAGTTAAAACGGAACCGTCTGGTCTTCTTGCAGTGTCAACTCGAATTATGTGATTTCTTTTTAGAAAAATGTTTAATACAGACACAGGCATATTTAGTGGGGTCAAAATTAGCTCGATGTATAGCTTGAATTCATTTAGCTCACTTCTCCTTATCGCTAGGAAACGCAAATGTTGATATAGCCACCTCCTTGTTTGAACGGTAATTGGATGTACATCCAGGCACACTACACGTTCGTCCCATTTTGCAAAAAAAGGAGCATACACTACACTAATACATAATAATAATAATAATAATAATAATAATAATAATAATAATAATAATAATAATAATAATAATAATAATAATAATCACACTTAAACCTTAGAGCACTTTATACAATTTATAATAGCTCAGTGAGTTCACATAACCTAGCAATACTTCCTAACACCAGGCTGCTGAAATTACAATGCTATAGCATTTAACACACACTACTGCTGAAAATACATCTTTGACTGATGCGTTTTCATACAATTATCACTTGGTAAAACCAACGAACACCTCTAATAACGTTGAAATAACATCAACGTGCTACCAAACTACCACGAAAACAAGACTCGTACCTCCATACCAATGCACTAAACGGCTGACGTCATCACTATGTGTAGCGGGCCGGATGGGCCTGGCGCGGCCTGAGGTAGTGGTTTGCGATTAACAAACGAGACATACGGAGGGAGGTCTCCGGCGCCTTACAGGTGACGGTGCTTCAACTTGATAACCGATGTGTTCGTTCTGAATCTTCAACACTAATCACATAAATGGATATGACTGGATATCAAGATGGCGTCAGCGAAAGATGTAAGTGAAGATAGCTCACGGTTCTCTTGCGAAATAATCGGGAATAAGTGTGGTGTAAACAAGAAGCGAGTGAAGAATGGTATCCAGTGTGAAAAGTGTTTAATTTGGTACCATTTTGAGTGTATATGTAGTGCTGGTTTTGCTAAAATTTAAGATACTTGGACCCGTGTTAGCTGTGGCGAGAGCAATTTGAATAGCGGTAACAAACCTAGGCCCACATGGGCGCCCGCAAGGGGGGAAAGGGGGGGGGGACTTGCCCCCCCCCTGGAATTCTAAAAATGTTGATGTTCAATTGTTTAATATCATACCAGATTATTTCATGAACTGAACTTACTGACAGTCATCTAGCATCTGTTATAACTGGACATTTCTGTAAACAGTTTAATGTTGCTGACGTTATATTGGTTTTATATTCAAGAAAACTGTTAATGTGCCCCCCCTAGAAAAGATCCTGCGGGCGCCCATGTAGGCCTACAACGGTCAACGAATCGCTGGCGTCTCATTCCTTGGAGGATGGAAGTAATGATAATGTACTTGTAATTCTCTCTTTATTGCAACAGGATTTACAAGCATTAAAAGCGGAGAATGAGATTATAAAGGAGAAGATAAATTTACTGAAATCGAAAGTACCGGTACCAGTAAACACTCAGAACACAGGTGGCTCCGTGAATTCTAGCGCGTGGTGTCAAGTTGCTTCAGATTCTAGGAGGAAAAGTGTACCGGTACAGTTAAATAAGGACAACTATGTAATTGACACCAAAATTAGATTTTCAGCCCTGAGGGAAATAAGCGATACGCAAGGTATCTGTATGGGAAGCAGTCAAACGTATAGCGCAAAATCCGTTACGAGAAGCGGCAAAGTTAGGCCTAAAATCCCACACAGTGCACCGGCGAAAGTGTCGAACATTCTTATATTTGGTGATAGCCAGGCGAGGGGAATTGCGGAGAAAATGAACAATAAAGATATTGCAACATCGGCTGTCATCTATCCTGGGGCCCCAATGAAGAAGGTATTGGAAAACACGCAGCAGACGGCAAGAAATCTCGGAAGTCGTGATGCAGTAGTGATCATCGGCGGGACGGACGACGTAGCTCACAATGACGCTAAGAATGTTATTTCTGAACTTAAATGTACACTAGGTAAGCTGACTTACACTAACATCTTTGTAGTGAACGTGCGACACAGGCATGATTTGATTAGAGTCTCGTGTGTGAACATTGAAGTGGACAAAGTTAATGCAGATAATTATGGTTAAAATTTGTAAACATTTTCGTAATACACAGGTAATTGATAGCAGCAGTTTCGAGAGACACTGTTACACAACATCTAAACAATTCAGGTAAACAAAAGATAGCAAATATTGTTCCAGATTTTATTAATCATAAGATATGTACTGCAAAAAGGCAACTCCATTGAGTTTTAATACTGACCAGGAAAACTAGTAGAAAGAGCCAGCTGTACTACAAGCTGGCTCAGCCAACTAGAAAATGAAACTCAGAAAAGTAAGGAATTTCAAGTTACCCAATTGCAACAGTCAAGTTTTAGGAAGGAAGGGGGTCTGAGATTGCTCTTGGTAAACTGTCAGAGTGTAGTAAATAAACAATTAAAATTCGGTACATTGATGGAATCTTGATGAGACTGATGTGGTGATAGGAGTGGAATCGTGGTTAAGAAAAGGGGTGGGTAACAGAGAAGTATTTCCAGAAGGGTACACAGTCTTATCCATGAAAGGGATGAAATATTAGGGATAAAATTAGTTTGTGATAATATGAAGGAGGTGGGAATTATAGGAACGTACAGGCCTGGAAGAGAGGAAAGAGACGTGGAAATCTTTGAGAAAATAATAGATTATACTCATAAAAACAATAATAATGATATGGTAATAATTGGGGGAGATCTAAACTTGCCTGAAGTTGAATGGAATGGAGCTGCAAGTGAAGCCCATGAACAGAAACTGGCAAATAAGTTAATTTGGGAGGGAGGATTTACACAAGTAGTACAAGAACCGACTCGTCTCAATAACTTGCTAGATATAGTCTTGGTTAAACCATGGGAAATTGTTGATAAAACTGACTTAATTGAAGGTATAGGAGACCATAAGGCTGTAATAATGGATGTAGGACTCGTACCAAAAAGGCTTAAAAAGAGGGTTACACAAGACAAGAAATTGTACAGAAAAACTAAAGTTGATGAATTTGGGACTTACCTTAAATCACAATTCAGTTGTTGGATAAGTGAACGGAGTAATGTGGATACACTTTGGGCTAAATTTAAAGGAATCATTTGGGAAGGAGAGAAGAGATTTGTACCTGTTAAGAAGGGTAAAATGACCTCAGACCCTGTTTATTATACAAGGGAAATGAGAAAATTAAAAAGAAAATGTAAAATAGTAAACAGGAAAATCAAAGAAGGTAGGGAGAGTAGAGAAAGTAGAAAACAGCTAATGAGGGAACTGAATAGAGTGAAAAAGGAAGCAAAAGAGAATTATATGAATGACATACTTCAAGAGGGTAATGACCACAAAGGGAAATGGAAAAAGCTGTATTCATATATCAGGAATCAAAAAGGAAAAGGAATCCAAATTCCTACAATGGTGGGAGAAGGGGGTGAACACTATTTAACAGATACTGAGAAAGCAAACGTCTTTAGTAGGGAATTTAGAGATTCAGTAGATGATTATCAGGAGTTGGAAACCGAAACAGAAGTTACAGAGGGACAGACACAGAGGGAAACAAGAAGCTTCTCATTCACAAATGAAGATATTTTCAAAGAAATCCAACTGCTTCAGCAAGGAAAAGCAGCAGGAAGTGATCAAATTACTGGGAGGTATTAAAGACAATGGGGTGGTACATAGTGCCTTATTTAAGATTTACCGGGCGAGTTGGCCGTGCGCGTAGAGGCGCGCGGCTGTGAGCTTGCATCCGGGAGATAGTAGGTTCGAATCCCACTATCGGCAGCCCTGAAGATGGTTTTCCGTGGTTTCCCATTTTCACACCAGGCAAATGCTGGGGCTGTACCTTAATTAAGGCCACGGCCGCTTCCTTCCAACTCCTAGGCCTTTCCTGTCCCATCGTCGCCATAAGACCTATCTGTGTCGGTGCGACGTAAAGCCCCTAGCAAAAAAATATATATATATTTAAGATTTCTCTTTGACTATGTCATAAATAATAGTGTAATACCAAAGGAATGGAAGGAATCTATAATAATACCAATTTATAAAGGAAACCAGAGAACTACAGACCAATCAGCCTGACCAGTATAGTTTGTAAAATACTGGAGAGTTTAATAGCAAAGTACATCAGAGGGATATGTGATGATAAAAATTGGTTCATGAGGAGCCAGTGTGGATTTAGAAAGAAATGTTCTTGTGAGGCACAACTGGTGGGATTTCAGCAGGACATATCAGATCAGTTAGATTCAGGAGGTCAGTTAGATTGCATAGCCATAGATCTTTCCAAAGCCTTTGATAGAGTGGAACATGGAATATTATTAAAGAAATTGGAGAGAATAGGATTGGACCTAAGGGTTACACGTTGGGTGAAAACATTTCTAAATCCAAGGGTTCAGAAAGTCAAAGTAGGAAATAACGTATCGCAGGAAGAGAAAGTTTGGAAGGGAATTGCACAGGGCAGTATAATCGGTCCGTTACTTTTCTTAATATATGCAAATGATTTAGGGAATAACTTAACATCAAAAATAAGGTTGTATGCAGATGACATAATTGTTTATAGGGAAATAAATACCATTGAGGATTGTTCAGAATTACAAAGGGACCTTGAGAGTGTCCAACAATGGGTTGAAGAAAATAATATGAAAGTTAATGGAGGCAAATCAACTGTTACAACTTTTACAAACAGGAGCTTTAAAACTGAATTTGAATATACTTTGGATGAGGTAGTTATCCCAAAAGATGGCAAGCGCAAATACTTAGGTGTAAGATTTGAAAGTAATTTGCACTGGAAGGGTCATGTTGATGACATTGTTGGGAAAGCATACAGATCGTTACATGTCATAATGAGGCTACTTAAAGGATGCAACAAAGAATTAAAAGAGAAAAGTTACGTAAGTATGGTTCGTCCATTATTGGAATATGCAAACAGTGTTTGGGATCCTCACCAAGAATACCTAATAAAAGAAATAGATAGTGTGCAGAGGAAAGCAGCAAGATTTGTAACAGGGGATTTCAGGAGAAAGAGTAGTGTGTCAGAAATGTTAAAGGAACTAGGGTGGGAAACTTTAAGTGAGAGAAGGGAGAAAACTAGACTTATAGGATTATATAGAGCCTATACAAGAGAAGAAGCATGGGGAGATATCCGTGAGAGGCTTCAGTTGGAAAATAATTATATCGGCAAGACTGACCACAAATATAAAATTAGAAGGAATTTTAGCAGAAGCGATTGGGGTAAATTTTCATTCATTGGGAAGGGTGTGAAGAAGTGGAACAGTTTACCAGGGGTAGTGTGTGATCCTTTCCCAAAATCTGTACAGATATTCAAGAAGAGAATAAACAGCAACAGAGAAAATAAATGAAATGTTAAGAGGGCACTCGACCAGTGCAGGTTAATGTAAATAAAAAATGTGTGTGAATAAATTAATTCCATCCCCTTGTCTAAGGAGTTTTGACAGCCAAAGTAGGGGACTGCCTGTAGGGGTAAAGTACAGTGCGGATTTCGAGGGCCCTGGGACCGCTACGGTAGCTGTGAAGGCCCTTCAGGAACTCTGAAAAGTGGTTGCAAAAGGGGCTCTGGTTAAGATGCAGCAGGTCGTTATGCTACTTAGGTTCCAGAATGAGTAAAGAAAAAAAATAAAAGTAAATAAATTCAATGTAAATTTTAATCTTATACCAGTTGTATAGTATCATTGAAGTAATTCCACATACTGTATATCAGTTGACTATATTTGTAAGTAGTACAGGAGATATTATAAGTAGAACTTTGTAAACAATATAAATTTATTAAGGATGAGCTGTGTGTTTAAATGTTGTATAAATTGTATTGTATTGTTAGCATAAATTGTATAATATTCTATTATAGGAAAATTTTCTTCTCTTGTTAATTTAACATTTAGTTCTTGACAATAATGTATTTTAGTGTACCATTTGCCACCGAGGTAGACACCTCATTTGCAAATAAAGAGATTTTGATTTGATTTTGATTTTTGAAATGGGATTGTAAATAAAGAATACAGATCTCTGCACATGGTTATGAGGGTGTTTAGGGGCTGTAGTTAGGTTGTAAAGGAGAGGGCATATAAGTCTCTGGCAAGACCGCAACTAGAGTATGGTTCTAATGTATGGGACCCTCACCAAGTTTAGTTGATTCAAGAACTGGAAAAATCCAAAGAAAAGCAGCTCGATTTGTCCTGGGCGATTTCCCACAAAAGAGTAGCGTTGCAAAGTTTGGGCTGGGAAGACTTGGGAGAAAGGAGACGAGCTGCTTGACTAAATGGTATTTTCCGAGCTGTCAGTGACAGATGGCGTGAAGTGACATTAGTAGATGAATAAGTTTGAGTGGTGTCTTTAAAAGTAGGAAAGATCACAATATGAAGATAAAGTTGGAATTCAAGAGGACAAATTGCGGCAAATATTCATTTATAGGAAGGGGAGTTAGGGATTGGAATAACTTACCAAGGGAGACGTTCAATAAATTTCCCCTTTCTTTGAAATCATTTAGGAAAAGGCTAGGAAAATGCAGATAGGGAAAATGCCACCTGGGCGACTGCCCTAAATGCAGATCAATATTGGTTGATCGGTTGATTTTAATTAGTTGTCTTGAAAATAATGAATGTGACATGAAAACTTTGCTTGGAAGCAATAATTTTGCAAGTCTGTTTCGTGTTAGTGATTGCTTCTCATATGAACAAAGGTGAGTGATTTCCTGGTACTGGTTACTTACAGGTCTGGACCCAGCGCAGCCTCTGTTCGTTGCTGCTCAAGAGACGAGTAGGCTGAGTGCAGACGATGCAGACTTTGTGGACGTAATCCACACAAACAGCGGAGTCAAGGGCGTGTACGCAGCGGTCGGCGACGTCGACTTTTACGTGAACGGAGGTTCCAGTCAGCCGGGATGTGACAGCAGTTACCCTGACGGTAGCATACATTTCCGGAATTATTGTAATTGTAAATTCATTGGAATTTCGACCAGGATATAGAAATGACTGTTTGTGTACCACAGGCGGAGCGGACAGCTGCTCGCACGCGAGAGCTCCAGCCTTCTACGCCGAGTCTATAAGTTCAGAGAGCAGTTTCTGGGGATACAGGTGTCGTTCCTGGGTCACGAAGATGATGGGCTGCTATAGCACCACGGATGTTCCCGTCATCATGGGAGAAAAAACTCCTCCAAGGTAAGCAGCCATCCTCGAGTTCAGTGATGCATGTAGCAGCCACAGGATATGAAGTGTAACTGTGTGTTGCAGCGCGCGGGGTGTTTACTACGTCAAGACGAGAGCAAGGCCGCCGTTCGCTCTGGGGAAAGGATCTTCGCCTTGTCCAGATCAAAGGCCGCAGTGAGATGGACTTACCACTGTATCAGCGGCCTCATTCAACTGCAAGTTCAAATATTGGCGTTTTTTAGGTTTTCAAATCTGTCATCGGCTAGAGATCGTAACTCTCTTCCGAATATTCTTGTATATAAAAGAAAGCATGATGGTATATTTCCTGTGAAATAAATGTAATGCCCTCTAAGAATAAAGTTCAACATTTGAAAGTGAAACAAACATGTCCCATAACTTAATAAACACAATCAAAGAGGAGATGTACAGAGGTAGCAGTTTACAGGGTAAGTGCAAATTTGTTATTAACACACCTCACGACTTCGTGTATGCTTAAATTCTAAACATGTATTATGAAAATAATATTTCATTTGTATATATGATATATCGGTTCTGGGGCTCCTTCATGCAGTTTAGATACAAACACAGCTTCTCTATCTTGTTGTTACTGTCCGAAATACTTTCAGTGGTTCGCAAATCACTACCGCGCACGCAACACGGTGACCGGAGGACTCAATTTACAAGCGGAACTTGTTAACGTCACCAGAATACAACTGTGGTGCACTAATCGCTACTGCACACGCAAAACGGAGTACGGGGGACTCACTCTACATGCGGAGCTGCTTAGCGACGCCGGAGTACAACTGTGGTGAGCATATCGCTACCGCGCACCCAGTACAGATTGCGGAGGACTCGCTCTACAAGTTAACGTCGCCGTGAGACTTGAGTCGGATAGGAGATTTATCGTGAGCCTTGAGTGATATAGGCGATTGCGAGACTGGAGTGGGATAGGAGGGTGATTGTGAGACTTGAGTGGGATAGGAGGGTGATTGTGAGACTTGAGTGGGATAGGAGATTTATCGTGAGCCTTGAGTGATATAGGCGATTGCGAGACTGGAGTCGGATAGGAGGGTGATTGTGAGACTTGAGTGGGATAGGAGATTTATCGTGAGCCTTGAGTGATATAGGCGATTGCGAGACTGGAGTGGGATAGGAGGGTGATTGTGAGACTTGAGTGGGATAGGAGATTTATCGTGAGCCTTGAGTGATATAGGCGATTGCGAGACTGGAGTGGGATAGGAGGGTGATTGTGAGACTTGAGTGGGATAGGAGATTTATCGTGAGCCTTGAGTGATATAGGCGATTGCGAGACTGGAGTGGGATAGGAGGGTGATTGTGAGACTTGAGTGGGATAGGAGGGTGATTGTGAGACTTGAGTGGGATAGGAGATTTATCGTGAGCCTTGAGTGATATAGGCGATTGCGAGACTGGAGTGGGATAGGAGGGTGATTGTGAGACTTGAGTGGGATAGGAGATTTATCGTGAGCCTTGAGTGATATAGGCGATTGCGAGACTGGAGTGGGATAGGAGGGTGATTGTGAGACTTGAGTGGGATAGGAGATTTATCGTGAGCCTTGAGTGATATAGGCGATTGCGAGACTGGAGTGGGATAGGAGGGTGATTGTGAGACTTGAGTGGGATAGGAGATTTATCGTGAGCCTTGAGTGATATAGGCGATTGCGAGACTGGAGTGGGATAGGAGGGTGATTGTGAGACTTGAGTGCGATAGGAGATTTATCGTGAGCCTTGAGTGATATAGGCGATTGCGAGACTGGAGTGGGATAGGAGGGTGATTGTGAGACTTGAGTGGGATAGGAGATTTATCGTGAGCCTTGAGTGATATAGGCGATTGCGAGACTGGAGTCGGATAGGAGGGTGATTGTGAGACTTGAGTGCGATAGGAGATTTATCGTGAGCCTTGAGTGATATAGGCGATTGCGAGACTGGAGTCGGATAGGAGGGTGATTGTGAGACTTGAGTGGGATAGGAGATTTATCGTGAGCCTTGAGTGATATAGGCGATTGCGAGACTGGAGTGGGATAGGAGGGTGATTGTGAGACTTGAGTGGGATAGGAGATTTATCGTGAGCCTTGAGTGATATAGGCGATTGCGAGACTGGAGTCGGATAGGAGGGTGATTGTGAGACTTGAGTGGGATAGGAGATTTATCGTGAGCCTTGAGTGATATAGGCGATTGCGAGACTGGAGTGGGATAGGAGGGTGATCGTGAGACGTGAGTGGGATTGAAGTGTAATCGTGAGACTTGAGTGGGACAGAGGGATGATTGTGGGCTTGAGTGGGATAGGAGGGTAATCATGAGACTTGACAGGGATAGGAGTGTGATCGTGGACATGATTGGGAGAGGAGTGTAATCGTGAGACTTGACTGGCATAGGAGCATGATCGTATGACTTGAGTGGTATAGGAGGGTAACCGTGCGACATGAGTGGGATAGTAGGATTATCGTGAGACATGAGGGGGTTAGGAGGGTGATGATGAGACATGAGTGTGATAGGAAGATGATCGTGTGACTTGAGTGGGATAGGAGGATGTTCGTGAGACTTGAGTGGGATAGGAGGATGTTCGTGGGACATGAGTGGGGTGATCGCGAGACTTGACTTGGATAGGAGGGTGATCGTGAGACTTGAGCGGGATAGGAGGGTGATCGTGAGACTTGAGCGGGATAGGAGCGTGATCGCGAGACTTGAGTGGGATAGGAGGGTCATCGTGACGCATGAGTGGGATGGGAGGATGATCGTAGACATGAGTGGGATAAGGGGATAATCGTGAGACATAAGTGGGACAGGAGGATGATCGTGAGACATGAGTTGGATAGGGGGATGATCGTGAGACATGAGTTGGAAACTTCCTGTAAACTTCCATTTAAAAAGAAGTTAAGAGATTACACGGTATAGTTAACAGTTGTATTGTTATTGATTATTGTCGCTCCTCATGTTGAAATATTGCATTGTTGGCTACAGTCGTGAACAAAGGGTGTAGTGTAGTCAAGTAAATATAAATAAAAATCAGCTGACCTTGTATTCCATTCATTTGTACTTCTGAGTAGGTAGTTAGTATCCGTAATTTATATTTCGCTCCCTCGATCTTTCAGTATTTATGAGCGGTTAGCTAATAATAATAAAGTTCATATATCCCAGTAATTGCAGTTCAAGTCCCTGGAGTAGTAGTTGTTTTGATAAAAATATTTGAGAAATTACTGTAGACAACCCGTATTTTTCAGTAGGCCTAATTAAGGACACTTTTATTCTCCGTCCCGTGGAGTAGGGAAAATAATAGTAATCCACCAGCTGTAATAATCACATAACCACATTTCAGTAGAATTGTAGTGAAGATAAGGTATAATATATTAGATAGTATCTTGCCAGTTATATTCGTGTTTTTCTTCGTGTACGGCAATCCTCTCGATACTTAAGCATTTAACCAAACGCAGTGTAGTGTAGTGTAGATACATTGCAGTATAGATACAGTACATTTAGATAGTGCCGTATCTTGCCTGCTATATTCGTGTGTTATCTTTCGTGTGTATCTATTAGACCGTAATACTAATAATAATTTGTCTAAGCATTTAGCTTCGTTGGTAATCTTTGAGTACAGTAGTTCTTGCAAATTTCATTTCTGTTGTGCTCAGTTTAGTGACATACGGTTCGGTACCGGTATCGTAATTAGGATACGTCTGAAAGTAGTTTAAAATTGCTGTAGTGTACTGTACAGTAGTATACGAGTAATATCCTATTAGAATTTAGTGTGATTATTTTATTATTGTAAAATATTTGTGTAGTACTGGTGTAGTAGAGGTATCCGTAGAAACTCTCACTAAAATACTGTTGTTGTAATTAGAATAGGCTTAATTGCAGTTTGGAATTGTGTAGTTCTTGTGTAGGCTATTACTTTCGATATTCAGTAATTAACAGCAGTTTTTATCCTGTCAGGGGTTGTAGGATAAAAAAAATAGAGCACGACTAAGTAATATTGTAGTGTAGTCGTATATTAAATTACCTTATTGCTGTGTACTATCCCAGACAATATATCCCTCCGTTCAATAATTTTTTGCAAATAAGTTATTTTATTTTTAATTTCATTTATTCCCCGTAAAGAATGGCTAAGGAGCGCGAGTGTACTTACTGTGGGTGTAGCGAGGCATTGAGGGGTATGAGGGAGGAGTTGGAAAGTTTGAGGGAGATAATTAGGATTCTCACAGAAGACAGGAAGGAAGATAGGATTCCCTCAAACAATGTACAGGTTACAGTAGGTGTACAAGAGGGAGGGGAAGGAAAGGGAGGAGTTGTAGAAGACAGGTGGTCTAATGTTCTAAGGGGAAGGAGATTGCAGCCTAAGGGCTCTATTCAGCATCAGAATTCAGGACAGGTGTCTGTGCGAAATCGGTACGAGTCACTCCAGGTAGAACAACAGAGGGAAGATGAGGGACAGGGAACTGTTGCTGAGATGTGTGGAAGTAGGAGGAAGGGAAAAGGTAGGAAAGGAAAACGTAGAGTAGAGGATAGGAAAAGACAGGTGAAACAGGGTCATGGGAAGGAGAAAAGGGAGGAGGAAGTAGCTTCTGCAGCTATCAGGAAAGATAGGGCTGACCACGAGGGGAGGGGATCAAATGAGGTGGGTAGGGTTGAGGCTCTGGTCATGGGGGATTCCATCATTAGACACGTGGGGAAAGTGTGCGGAGGAAAGGGTACCAGGGTAGAGTGTTATCCAGTAATTAGGTTGAGGCAGATGTTGAGGAAAGTAGAAGAGAGGGAGGAGGGGAAGGAGAAGGTGGTAGTGTTTCACGTTGGTACCAACAACGTAAGGCAAGCTGATATAAGTACCAACATAGTTGGAGATGTGTGGGATCTGGTAAATGCAGCACGGGTGAAGTTTAAGAAAGCGGAGATTGTTATTAGTGGAATACTGTGTAGGAGGGATACTGACTGGAGGGTGATTGGGGATTTAAATGAGACTATGGAGTGGGTATGTGGGAAACTGGGAGTGAAATTTCTAGATCCTAATGGGTGGGTAGGAGATAGGGATCTGCGCTCAGATGGCCTTCATTTAAACCGCAGTGGTACGTATAAGTTAGGAAATTTGTTTGGAAGGGTAATAGGCAGGTACATTCAGGGAAACGGGATGGCCTAGGGAGCGGTGATAAGGGAACAGGGAACAGGGAACTGGAAATCAAGTAGGGATGACATAAAATTGTTAGTGTTGAACTGTAGAAGTATTGTAAAGAAAGGAATAGAATTAAGTAATTTATTGGATATATATTTACCAGATATTGTAATAGGAGTTGAATCGTGGCTGAGAAATGATATAATGGATGCAGAAATTTTCTCACGGCACTGGAGTGTGTATCGATAGGATAGGAAGGGTGGGAGGGGGAGTGTTCATTCTGGTGAAAGAAGAATTTGTAAGCTACGAAAAAGTTAAAGATGAGACACATGAAATTCTAGGTGTAAGGCTCATTTCTAAAGATAATAGGCAACTTGATATATTTGGAGTGTACAGATCGGGAAAGGGTAGCACTGACGCGGATTCGGAATTATTTGATAGGATAGTCAGCTATGTGGGAAACGACATGGAAAGAAATGTGATTGTAGCGGGAGATCTGAATTTGCCAGATGTAAATTGGGAAGGAAATGCGAACGACAGGAAGCATGACCAACAAATGGCAAATAAGTTAATATGGGAAGGACAGCTGATTCAGAAAGTGATGGAACCAACCAGAGGGAAAAATATCCGGGATGTCGTGCTGATAAAACCAGATGGGCTCTATAGGGAAACTGAAGTAATAGATGGTATTAGTGATCATGAAGCTGTTTTTGTGGTGGTTAAAAATAAATGTGATAGAAAGGAAGGTCTTAAAAGTAGGACTATTAGGCAGTACCATATGGCTGATAAAGCAGGCAAGAGGCAGTTTCTAAAAAGTAATTATGATCGGTGGAAAACGGTAAATAATAATGTAAACACACTCTGGGATGGGTTTAAAGAAATTGTTGAGGAATGCGAAAACAGGTTTGTACCATTAAGGGTGGTAAGGAATGGTAAAGACCCACCTTATTATAATAGAGAAATAAAGAGACTAAGAAGGAGGTGCAGACTGGAAAGAAATAGAGTCAGAAATGGCTGTGGAAGTAAGGAGAAATTGAAGGAACTTACTAGAAAATTGAATCTAGCAAAGAAGGCAGCTAAGGATAACATGATGGCAAGCATAATTGGCAGTCATACGAATTTTAGTGAAAAATGGAAGGGTATGTATAGGTATTTTAAGGCAGAAACAGGTTCCAAGAAGGACATTCCAGGAATAATTAATGAACAAGGGGAGTGTGTATGTGAGGATCTTCAAAAGGCAGAAGTATTCAGTCAGCAGTATGTAAAGATTGTTGGTTACAAGGAAAATGTCGAGATAGAGGAGGAGACTAAGGCCAAAGAAGTAATAAAATTTACATATGATAACAATGACATTTACAATAAGATACAAAAGTTGAAAACTAGAAAAGCGGCTGGAATTGAACAGATTTCTGGGGATATACTAAAGACAATGGGTTGGGATATAGTACCATATCTGAAGTACTTATTTGATTATTGTTCGGTCGGAGGAGCTATACCAGATGAATGGAGAGTTGCTATAGTAGCCCCTGTGTATAAAGGAAAGGGTGATAAACATAAAGCTGAAAATTACAGGCCAGTAAGTTTGACATGCATTGTATGTAAGCTTTGGGAAGGCATTCTTTCTGATTATATTAGACATGTTTGTGAAATTAATAACTGGTTCAATAGAAGGCAATTCGGTTTTAGGAAAGGTTATTCCACTGAAGCTCAACTTGTAGGATTCCAGCAAGATATAGCAGATATCTTGGATTCTGGAGGTCATATGGACTGTATCGCGATTGACCTGTCTAAAGCATTTGGTAGGGTGGATCATGGGAGACTACTGGCAAAAATGAGTGCAATTGGACTAGACAAAAGAGTGACTGAATGGGTTGCTATCATGGGCGCCCGCAAAGGGGGGCAAGGGGGGCACTTGCCCCCCCCCCTGGAATTCTAAAGATGGTGATGTTCAATTGTTTAATATCATACCAGATTATTTCATAAACTGAAATTACTGACAGTCATCTAGCATATTTATAACTGCAAGTTTCTGTAAACAATTTAATGTTGCTGACGTTATATTGGTTTTTATATTCAAGAAAATTGTTAATGTACCCCCCCCCCCTGGAAAAGATCCTGCGGGCGCCCATGGTTGCTATATTTCTAGAAAATAGATCTCAGAGAATTAGGGTAGGTGAAGCTTTATCTGACCCTGTAAAAATTAAGAGGGGAATTCCTCAAGGCAGTATTATCGGACCTTTAGGTTTTCTTATATATATCAATGATATGAGTAAAGGAGTGGAATCGGAGGTAAGGCTTTTTGCAGATGATGTTATTCTCTATAGAGTGATAAATAAGTTACAAGATTGTGAGCAACTGCAACGTGACCTCGAAAATGTTGTGAGATGGACAGCAGGCAATGGTATGATGATAAACGGGGTTAAAAGTCAGGTTGTGAGTTTCACAAATAGGAAAAGTCCTCTCAATTTTAATTACTGCGTTGATGGGGTGAAAGTTCCTTTTGGGGATCATTGTAAGTATCTAGGTGTTAATATAAGGAAAGATCTTCACTGGGGTAATCACATAAATTGGATTGTAAATAAAGGGTACAGATCTCTGCACATGGTTATGAGGGTGTTTAGGGGTTGTAGTAAGGATGTAAAGGAGAGGGCATATAAGTCTCTGGTAAGACCCCAACTAGAGTATGGTTCCAGTGTATGGGACCCTCACCAGGATTACCTGATTCAAGAACTGGAAAAAATCCAAAGAAAAGCAGCTCGATTTGTTCTGAGTGATTTCCGACAAAAGAGTAGCATTACAAAAATGTTGCAATGTTTGGGTTGGGAAGAATTGAGAGAAAGAAGAAGAGCTGCTCGACTAAGTGGTATGTTCCGAGCTGTCAGCGGAGAGTTGGCGTGGAATGACATTAGTAGACGAATAAGTTTGAATGGCGTTTATAAAAGTAGGAAAGATCACAATATGAAAATAAAGTTGGAATTCAAGAGAACAAACTGGGGCAAATATTCATTTATAGGAAGGGGAGTTAGGGATTGGAATAACTTACCAAGGGAGACGTTCGATAAATTTCCAATTTCTTTGAAATCATTTCGGAAAAGGCTAGGAAAGCAACAGATAGGGAATCTGCCACCTGGGCGACTGCCCTAAATGCAGATCAGTATTGATTGATTGATTGATTGATTGATTGATTGATTGATTGATTGATTGATTGATTCCTGCCCTAAATGCAGATCAGTATTGATTGATTGTGAGACATGAGTTGGATAGGAAGATGATCGTGAGACATGTGTTGGATAGGAGGATGATCGTGAGACATGAGTTGGATAGGAGGATGATCGTGAGACATGTGTTGGATAGGAGGATGATCGTGAGACATGAGTTGGATAGGAGGATGATCGTGAGACATGTGTTGGATAGGAGGATGATCGTGAGCCATGAGTTGGATAGGGGGGTCATCTTGAGACGTGAGTGTGGTATGAGGATAATCGTGAGACTTGAGTGGGATAGGAGAATATTCGTGAGACGTGAGTGAGATAGGAGGGTATCGTGATATATGAGTGGGATAGGAGGATGATCGTGAGACATGAGTGGGATAGGGGGATGAACGTGAGACATGAATGGGATACGAGGATTATCGTGAAACATGAGTTGGATAGGGGTGATCGTGAGACATGAGTGGAATAACAGGATGATCTGAGATTTGAGTGGATAGGATGGTAATCGCGAGGCATGTGTGGTATAGAATGATCGTGAGACAGGAGTTGGATAGGAGGATGATCGTGAGTTGAGTGTGATAAGATGATCGTGAGAGGTGAGTGGAATAGGGGTTAATCCTGAGATGTGTGGGATGGGATAATGATCGTGAGGCATGGTTCGGATAGTGGGATGATCGTGAAATATGATAGGGAAAGGACGAGGATCGTGAGAGGTGATTTGGATAGGAGGGTAATCGTGAGACATGAGTGGAATAGGAGAGTAATAATCGTGAGACTTGAGTGGGACAGGAGGGTAATCGTGAGAATTTAGTATATAGGAGGGTTATTGTGGGATTTCAGTGGGAAAGGACGGTTATTGTGAGACATGATGGGATAGGAGAGTTATTATGGGATTTCAGTGGAATAGGAGGATGATCATGAGACTTGAGTGGGATAGGAGGGTTATTGTAGGATTTGAGTGGGATAGGACGGTTATTTTGGGATTCGATTGGGATAGGAGAGTGATCATGAGACTTGAGTGGGACAGGAGGATGATCGTGAGACTTGAGTGGGATAGAAGGGTGATTATGAGACTTGAGTGGGATAGGAGGTTGATCGTGAGACTTGAGTGGGACAGGAGAGTGATTGTGAGACTTGAGTGGGACAGGAGAGTGGTTGTGAGACTTGAGTGGGATAGAAGGGTGATTATGAGACTTGAGTGGGACAGGAGGGTGATCGTGAGACTTGAGTGGGACAGGAGAGTGAACGTGAGACTTGAGTGGGACAGGATAGTGAATGTGAGGCTTGAGTGGGACAGGAGAGTGATTATGACACTTGAGTGGGACAGGAGGGTGATCGTGAGACTTGAGTGGGACAGGAGGGTGATTATGACAGTTGAGTGGGACAGGAGGGTGATTATGACAGTTGAGTGAGACAGGAGAGTGATCATGAGACTTGAGTGGGACAGGAGGGTGATCGTGAGACGTGAGTGGGATAGGACGGTGATTATGACACGAGTGGGACAGGAGGGTGATCATGAGACTTGAGTGGGACAGGAGAGTGATCATGAGATTGTCTCCATTTCTACCATCAAGGTAGTTTGCCCCAGATTAGTCAGCCGATTCCAGTCGTGCTCAGTCCAAACTATGATTAAAAATAAAGCCCTAAGATCCACACGCCCTGGATCTTGATGGGGAACATAAAACTAAATACGGACACGGCGAGGTCAATTAAAACTACAAATAAAGCAAGGCGAAGCATGACGTCAGGTTTGGAGGAAAATCTGTTTATTAAAAATAAACAAGATGAATATTTAAAAAATAGCAAACGTATCAAATAATCCAGATTTTACGTGACTCAGATTGTCTTTCTTTTTCTCAGCTTGATGAAGTCCATCTTGAGAACCAGAATATATTGCAAATTTACAGTGTATGCCGACACACATACTTAACATATCAAATCAAATCTTAAAGTTTCATTTATTTTAACACATGGGCTTGCGTGCTCGCACCACGCTCCTGGCTTTATGTTTTGTTAACACTTTTAACTGTAGATCAGTACGGTCCCCATTTCTGCACACTTGACATTGCAGTGGGGTCTCTAACCTTAAGAAAATACGTGATCTAATGCGCAAAAGGGGGGGCCAAACTAACCTAACTGTACAATATATAACACTCTGAGTGGTAAAACATCCTACGCACAAAATATACATCTCGAATCATGAGCAATCTCGTGAGCATATCAAACAATGTGGATCGGAACCACACAAATCAAAAACATGCAAATGGCAATATATACATTTTCCAAGGTTCACCAAGGAAAGCATGCGGCATTCACGCAACTCGCATCCACTCAAAGCCTCAACGAAAATAATAGGAAACACAATTACACATTAAGCAACACTTCCTATTGAACACAGGTTTCTGAAAAATAATTACATGACACCAAATCAATCAACTGCTGGACTTTACAATATCACGCACAAATCAACGTGGATTCCTGAAATGAAATTACGTGACCCAAATTCATAAAAATGACAGAGTAGGCTTTACCTTTCAACACCTAATTCAACGATGTATCATGGAAGAGATTACATGACACAAATATTTCTCAGCGCGGTTATATCATAGAAAATCCCAACAAAACATCGCGATATAAAACTCTCGTCAACCACAACAACCGTAGAGACGGAAAATCAGGAAGTATAGGCCGCTCAAATAAAACTCTCCTCGCCAACACACGGCGGAATGACTCAAAGTGGAGATCCACGTCTCCCAAAATAAAGCAGCAATATCAAAACCACAGGGTTCAACCCTTTACACACGCTGCTCAACATTCTACCCGAGGCTTTTCAGATGAGGAACGCGTCCTCTTACTCAAAATCACACAAAATAATATATCATGTCCTAAAGTTGCGTAAAAGTGAAGAAATAAGAAGGACGTCGTCTAACATTCGCTCGCATGAAAAGAAACACGACCGCGCTGGTCACAAGTCAAAGCACTCGCGCTCAAAGTAAAGCGGCCAACTGCGTAATAAATATGATAAACTGAAACTAAGAAATTGCCACACTGACAATCTGTCATGTCTGAACACCGTAAAGTTACTGAAATATCTCAATCCTACATCGCGAGAAACTCGTATTAATAATAATAATAATAATAATAATAATAATAATAATAATAATAATAATAATAATAATAATAATAATAATAATCAATTTTACAGAAATGTTATTCTAATGTTTGGAACTCGAAATACGCAACAGCGTTCGTGGAACTCGTGAATCAATTACTAATTTACAACCTAGATATACAAAATAGTCGTGAAGATGACGCTAACCAATTCATGGATCCACACTCCACCGTCTTACACACTCTCATTCACACATCATGCAATAAATCCCAGAAAACGTGACGGTATGTTTCCGTACACTTTGAGCTCCCGTTAATAATACTTTAATCTAGTCATTCCTGACTTTAATTTGAATCCTTATTTACATTTACAGTCAAGCCCCAAGACGTACACTGCGTCTCAAACATCAAAGCAAACAAATCAAAATATTATATCAGGCTAAAATAAGAAACTGACTCGTAAAGAAATGACGCTAACCACTCAGCTAAATAAATTAGAATATAATGTAAGAAAGCAAGCTGCGACCTCATGCAAAAGGTCCACATTTATGTTACAATTATATTTACATTAACAAGCTTCCTATCATTTACTTCAAATAGGACGTAGTCCTTCCAAACAAAGCTACATCTACAGAAATTAAATATCAAACTAACCTATCCACTTTTGCAACATTAAACACGTTCACACTCACTCTGTACTCATCTGTTACGACGACTTATGGCCGACCCCATCTTGTATTTAGCCAGCCATATCGATGATGATGCTCCCTTCAGAAAAGACTTGGATAAGTCTCCACCGAGGGGTAGAAAGGTGATGTCGTATTTTCCGTTACTGCTTCTGCTTCCGGATGTCGTCTAAAACATCCCCTCGTTCACGATGTAGAAACTAGGTCAATATCAACCTGCCCGTTACTAGAATACTACAGCCGGGGAGGCAAATTCCCCTGACCGTAAAACCAGTTCCCATTCCGTCGCAGAACCGCTCCTCTTATCTACTCCCGGAACTAGGTCAAATATCTCCCCTTTTATAAACGGCTGGATTGGAAATTGTAAAGTTTATGCCCTCGGAAACGATTTACACAAGCAGGCTACTATGCATTTTGAACTGATTAAATGGAACTGTTCTCTCCCTTTGGTAATCGCAAGTTAAATACCATTATCCCAGTATTAGAAAACTTGAGTATATCAAATGCAGACTGAGCTTCTTCCAACAAAATCTTATGAGTCCCCACACGATCACTCGCGTAAATAACTTCTTCTTACGGTGTTACCTGCACAAAATCTCGCCGAATAATAGGGTAACCGACACGGTCATTGTTTTTATTAACTCGTCCTCGAATCCTCGATTGTGACCACCTCTTCCCTAGACCAATGCCTCGCCACATCGACGGTGGCTCTATCGTTTCACTGGCTCGACGCATCGCGTACCTGACGCTTACTTCAAACATCTCTTATAAGCGACCCTATAATCTCACCGGGCATCCGAAATGTTGTCCTTTGGAATTCTATTGTTCCCTAATTCGGCTTTGTGTGCGTCATGTTGAAATTCAAACTTAGCTGGTGAGCAAACAAACCCGAGCTCCAAGCTCCCTGCAGAAATTGCGACATGTGCTGCTGAATGTAGATGTTTCCTATATATTCTCGGTACATTCGAATAAAAGACTGATTAATTAAATGAGCACTTCAATAAGGGCTGAAGAATTGAGTGGGATATGAGGGTAATCATTCGACTTGAGTGGGATAGGAGGGTTATTGTGGGAGTTTAGTGGGATAGGAGTGTTATTGTGGGATTTGAGTGGAATGAAGTGTTATTGTGGGACTTGAGTGGGTTAGGACGCTTATTGTGAGATTTGAGTGGATAGGGGTTGATCATGAGACTTGAGTGGGACAGAACGGTTATTGTGGGATTTGAGTGGGATACGACGGTTATTGTGAGATTTGAGTGGAAAGGGGTGATCATGAAACTTGAGTGGGACATGACGGTTATTGTGGGATTTGACTGCAATACGACGGTTATTGTGAGATTTGAGTGGATAGGGGTGATCATGAGACTTCAGTGGGACAGGACGGTTATTGTGGGATTTGAGTGGGATACGACGGCTATTGCGAGATTTGAGTTTTAGGAGGTGATCATGAGACTTGAGTGGGACAGGACGTTTAATGTGGGATGTGAGTGGGATACGACGGTTATTGTGAGATTTGAGTAGAAAGGGGTGATCATGAAACTTGAGTGGGACATGACGGTTATTGTGGGATTTGAGTGGGATACGACGGTTATTGTGAGATTTGAATGGATAGGGGTGATCATGAGACTTGAGTGGGTTAGGACGGTTATTGTGGGATTTAGTTGGGATAGGAGGGTGATCATGAGACTTGAGTGGGATAGGAGGGTTATCATGAGACATGAGTGGGATAGGAGAGTTATTGTGGGACTTGAGTGGGATAGGACGATTATTGTGGGATTTGGGGGTTATGAGGGTGATCATGGGACTTTAGTGGGACAGGAGGGTTATTGTGAGATTTGAATGGGGTAGGAGTGTTATTGTGGGATTTGAATGGGATAGGAGAGCAATCATGAGACTTGAGTGGGATTGAGGGTTATTGTGAGACTTGGGTGGGACAGGAGGGTGATAGTGAGACTTGAGTGGGATAGGAGGGTGATAGTGAGACTTGAGTGGGATAGGAGGCTTATTGTCTGATTTCAGTGGGATAGGAAGTTTAAGGTGAGACTTGAGTGGGATAGGAGGCTTATTGTCTGATTTCAGTGGGTGATCGCAAGACTTGAGTGGGGTAGGAGGGTGATCATGAGACTTGAGTGGGAAAGGAGTGTTATTGTGGAAGTTGAGTCAGATAGGGAGGTTATTGTGGGACTTGAGTGGGATAGGAGGGTGATCATGAGACTTGAGTGGGACAGGAGAGTGATCGTGAGACTTGAGTGGGATAGGAGGATGATCATGAGACTTGAATGGGATAGGAGGGTTATTATGGGATCTAAGCGGGATAGGAGGGTTACGGTGAGACTTGAGTGGGATAGGAGGGTTATTGTGGGATTTGAGTGATAGGAGGGTGATCGTGAGATTAGAGTGTGTATGACAATTGTAGGTCCTAGCAGGTGTGTAGGAGATAGGGATTTACACTCTGATGGACTACACTTGAAGTACAGTTAGGGTTGGAATTGAAGTAAGGATGACATATAGTTGTTAGGAGGGCAAATCCATCATTATAAATGTAACAATTGTGATATTTTAAAATAGTTATAGCTCTTGAGACTTGCTCAATAACCTAACTGATTAAATTTAAAAAAGCAAAAAATTGGAATTACACGTGGTTTCAGGTGTGACAGAAAGAGAACATCACGTTTGAAGGATGAATGGGAGAAAAGACCAGGGTCACATAAAGCAATGTTTTTAGGAGAGGAAATTGAAAGTTTGAAGACTCACATAGAACAGAATTTCAGAAGTAGATAATTTGTTTCTTGATAATGTCAAAGAAGCATATGTTTGAAGTAAACAGGCACACTCATTTTACCGCCCTTACAGTAATTGTTGTTATAAATGAGTTAACAATTGCATCACGCAATGGACGCTGATCATTTTCCCCCTGAAATTAAATATAAAGTTTATTGTTGTTATGAAGTAGAGTCTAAGAATGCATTAGTATTTTTAATACATAAAAACATAGATGATTGTAGTGAAGTTGAGTTTGTTAGTGAAAGGATAATTAAGTTATCTGTGAACTTAGGAGGGGAAAAGTACAATGTGATACAAGTCTATGCTCCACAGGTAGGATGCTTAAAAGAGGAAAAGGCCAACTTCCTTAATAACTCGGAATAACACACTGAGTATTACAATCTAATTGTAATGGGTGATTTTAATTCACAAGTTGGCTCACAACGAACAGGATATGAATCCATACTGGGCCCTCATGGAATGGGAAACAGAAATGAAGAGGGAGAATATATGCTAGATCTATGCATGGGAAACAACCTGATAGTGAGTAACACTTGGTTCAAGAAAAGAGACTCCCATAAAATCACAAGATATAGCTGGGATGATAAAATAAGTACAGTAATAGATTATATTCTGATAGATCAAAATGTCTGGAAAAATGTCAATGATGTTAAGGTCATTCCAAGTGAAGACCTTGGTGGAGACCATACACTGTTGGTTTCAGTTACTGCAGAGGAAAGACCTCTCAAAGTCTGTAACAAAAGAGTCCCGACTAACCGAGCCTAGTGTAAAGGAAGAATTCAGGGAAGGTGTCCGCAGGTTGTTGCTGAAATTGGTAGATGAAGAATGGGATACTCTAAAGAAGGTTGTGGTTGGTACAGCAGAAAAAGTATGTGGACAACAGAGTCAAATAAGAAAACCTAAAGAAACTGCCTGATGGAATGATGATATTAGAAAGGCTATCAATGACAGAAACCGTGCAAGAAGATCCTTATATCAAGCAAGAACACGGGAGATCAACATGAAATAGAGGAGAAGCTGTCACTTTACAGAAATAAAAAATTACAGGTCAAACAGTTGGTTGTAGCTGAAAAGCAGAAATACACGGAAGATCTGGCTACCAAAATAATGCAGGATGGAAATAAAAAACCGTTATACAGTATTGTTAAGAATAGAAGAACTCAAAATGAATCTATCCAATCTGTAGAACTTCCTAATGGTGAGGTGACTAGGGATAAAGCCACTTTGAAACTTTGCTGAACTGTTATGAAAATGTCACTCCATTAGATGACGAACCTTATGATTTTGCGAGCACAAATACCACTACTCTGACACGGTTGGAAGTAGTGACAGCAATATCTAAGCTGGATCAAATGAATTAAGTGTTGAGATGATCAAAGCACTAGGGAAGGTTGGACAACAGTGGATGTACAGGGTACTAAATAGAATCTGGAAAGAAAATGTAATACCCAATGACTGTAAGCAAGGAGTCATCATCCCATTGTTGAAAAAAGGTGACAGAAAGAAATGTATGAACTACAGAGGTATAACTCTGCTGTCACATGGCCTCAAAATGTACGAATCGATCCTTGAGAGCAGGATTAGAAAATATGTTGAACCTACACTTGAGGAGGAACAACATGGATTTAGACCTATAGACCTCATTTTTGCCGCCAGAATGCTCTATGAGAAGTATTGGGAGGAAGGTAAAACACTTATAACAGTTTTTTTGGACATCGAGAAAGCATATGACCATGTACCATGCAGGCATATATGGGAATGTTTGAGACATAAGAAAGTGCCCGATGACATCATAGCACGAGCACAACGATTATATGATGAAACCAAGTGTTGTGTCCAGGTCCAGGATGGAAGGTCAGGTTGGTTTGAAATGAAGAGTGGAGTCCCGCAAGGAAGTTGTCTTTCACCACTTCTCTTCATGAAATGAAATGTCGTATGACTTTTAGAGCCGGGATATCCCAGGATGGGTTCGGCTTGCCAGGTGCAGTTCTTTCTATTTGACCCCCGTAGGCAACCTGCGCGTCGTGATGAGGACAACATATACACCCAGCCCCCGTGCCACTGGAATTAACCAATCAAGGTTAAAATCCCCAACCCGGCCGGGAATCGAACCCGGGACCCTCTGAACCGAAGGCCAGTACGCTGATCGTTCAGCCAACAAGTCGGACACTTCTGTTCATAGTCATAATGGATGAAGTTTTAAAAGGGGTTAAGAGAAAGGATCCAACAACTAATGCCCTGGTTTTTGCTGATGATGTAATGGTATGGGGTGAGACAGAAGCTGAAGTACAAACTAGACTACATCTTTGGCATGAAGCTTTTACAACTTTGGATGGATGGATGGATGGATGGATGGATGGATGGATGGATGGATGGATGGATGGATGGATGGATGGATGGATGGATGGATGGATGGATGGATGGATGGATGGATGGATGGATGGATGGATGGATGGATGGATGGATGGATGGATGGATGGATGGATGGATGGATGGATGGATGGATGGATGGATGGATGGATGGATGGATGGATGGATGGATGGATGGATGGATGGATGGATGGATGGATGGATGGATGGATGGATGGATGGATGGATGGATGGATGGATGGATGGATGGATGGATGGATGGATGGATGGATGGATGGATGGATGGATGGATGGATGGATGGATGGATGGATGGATGGATGGATGGATGGATGGATGGATGGATGGATGGATGGATGGATGGATGGATGGATGGATGGATGGATGGATGGATGGATGGATGGATGGATGGATGGATGGATGGATGGATGGATGGATGGATGGATGGATGGATGGATGGATGGATGGATGGATGGATGGATGGATGGATGGATGGATGGATGGATGGATGGATGGATGGATGGATGGATGGATGGATGGATGGATGGATGGATGGATGGATGGATGGATGGATGGATGGATGGATGGATGGATGGATGGATGGATGGATGGATGGATGGATGGATGGATGGATGGATGGATGGATGGATGGATGGATGGATGGATGGATGGATGGATGGATGGATGGATGGATGGATGGATGGATGGATGGATGGATGGATGGATGGATGGATGGATGGATGGATGGATGGATGGATGGATGGATGGATGGATGGATGGATGGATGGATGGATGGATGGATGGATGGATGGATGGATGGATGGATGGATGGATGGATGGATGGATGGATGGATGGATGGATGGATGGATGGATGGATGGATGGATGGATGGATGGATGGATGGATGGATGGATGGATGGATGGATGGATGGATGGATGGATGGATGGATGGATGGATGGATGGATGGATGGATGGATGGATGGATGGATGGATGGATGGATGGATGGATGGATGGATGGATGGATGGATGGATGGATGGATGGATGGATGGATGGATGGATGGATGGATGGATGGATGGATGGATGGATGGATGGATGGATGGATGGATGGATGGATGGATGGATGGATGGATGGATGGATGGATGGATGGATGGATGGATGGATGGATGGATGGATGGATGGATGGATGGATGGATGGATGGATGGATGGATGGATGGATGGATGGATGGATGGATGGATGGATGGATGGATGGATGGATGGATGGATGGATGGATGGATGGATGGATGGATGGATGGATGGATGGATGGATGGATGGATGGATGGATGGATGGATGGATGGATGGATGGATGGATGGATGGATGGATGGATGGATGGATGGATGGATGGATGGATGGATGGATGGATGGATGGATGGATGGATGGATGGATGGATGGATGGATGGATGGATGGATGGATGGATGGATGGATGGATGGATGGATGGATGGATGGATGGATGGATGGATGGATGGATGGATGGATGGATGGATGGATGGATGGATGGATGGATGGATGGATGGATGGATGGATGGATGGATGGATGGATGGATGGATGGATGGATGGATGGATGGATGGATGGATGGATGGATGGATGGATGGATGGATGGATGGATGGATGGATGGATGGATGGATGGATGGATGGATGGATGGATGGATGGATGGATGGATGGATGGATGGATGGATGGATGGATGGATGGATGGATGGATGGATGGATGGATGGATGGATGGATGGATGGATGGATGGATGGATGGATGGATGGATGGATGGATGGATGGATGGATGGATGGATGGATGGATGGATGGATGGATGGATGGATGGATGGATGGATGGATGGATGGATGGATGGATGGATGGATGGATGGATGGATGGATGGATGGATGGATGGATGGATGGATGGATGGATGGATGGATGGATGGATGGATGGATGGATGGATGGATGGATGGATGGATGGATGGATGGATGGATGGATGGATGGATGGATGGATGGATGGATGGATGGATGGATGGATGGATGGATGGATGGATGGATGGATGGATGGATGGATGGATGGATGGATGGATGGATGGATGGATGGATGGATGGATGGATGGATGGATGGATGGATGGATGGATGGATGGATGGATGGATGGATGGATGGATGGATGGATGGATGGATGGATGGATGGATGGATGGATGGATGGATGGATGGATGGATGGATGGATGGATGGATGGATGGATGGATGGATGGATGGATGGATGGATGGATGGATGGATGGATGGATGGATGGATGGATGGATGGATGGATGGATGGATGGATGGATGGATGGATGGATGGATGGATGGATGGATGGATGGATGGATGGATGGATGGATGGATGGATGGATGGATGGATGGATGGATGGATGGATGGATGGATGGATGGATGGATGGATGGATGGATGGATGGATGGATGGATGGATGGATGGATGGATGGATGGATGGATGGATGGATGGATGGATGGATGGATGGATGGATGGATGGATGGATGGATGGATGGATGGATGGATGGATGGATGGATGGATGGATGGATGGATGGATGGATGGATGGATGGATGGATGGATGGATGGATGGATGGATGGATGGATGGATGGATGGATGGATGGATGGATGGATGGATGGATGGATGGATGGATGGATGGATGGATGGATGGATGGATGGATGGATGGATGGATGGATGGATGGATGGATGGATGGATGGATGGATGGATGGATGGATGGATGGATGGATGGATGGATGGATGGATGGATGGATGGATGGATGGATGGATGGATGGATGGATGGATGGATGGATGGATGGATGGATGGATGGATGGATGGATGGATGGATGGATGGATGGATGGATGGATGGATGGATGGATGGATGGATGGATGGATGGATGGATGGATGGATGGATGGATGGATGGATGGATGGATGGATGGATGGATGGATGGATGGATGGATGGATGGATGGATGGATGGATGGATGGATGGATGGATGGATGGATGGATGGATGGATGGATGGATGGATGGATGGAACAAACTGGAGGAGGCTCGTACACAACCGCACCCGGCTTGCTGGAGGGAAGAAATTATTATGATGATGATTGTTGTTTGTATTGACAGCATACGCTATTGTTTTCATCCATATATATAAATAAAAATGGATCACTAAATGTGTTGCTAAGCGCAAAACTCGGGAACAGCTGGACCAATTCGGCTAATTACTTTTTTCAAATATTCGTCAAAGTCCAAGGAAGGTTTTTATGAAGAAAAATTTGGAAAAATGCCAGGAAAATGTAAAAGCCCCATTTCTCTTTTTCCATTCAAACTGTTCATCTCTCTTTGTTTGCACTTAGCGCTGTCCTCTAATCCAGTGCGTTTGTCAATTGTCCGTAAATCTCAATGTTCACAATTAAGTATTTATTTATTTTCCACCTAGTCGATACAATGATTGCTTAAGGCAATTTTTAATGGTTAAAAGTGGTACATGTTTCGTATATTATCAACATCTTCAGCCACATAACACTGTTTAGATGAAAAATATATAAATTGACAAAGTAATGCTTTAGAGGAAGTGTCCTTAAAATTAACATAAGGTTGACAACATTAAAACAAACAAATAACTCAAGAGAAAATATAATAATAATAATATAATAATAATAATAATAATAATAATAATAATAATAATAATAATAATAATAATAATAATAATAATAATAACATAAATAATTTATATAATGTTATCTCAAATGCAAAATCTTCATTGCATAGAACTTATCATGTCATAACTCCTATTTTATATTCACTATTTTTGTAATTTTTTCACTGCTGGTAAAGGAACATTTCAGCTCAACGTAGTTAAATTTGTTTTTAAATTTAAATGATAAGATCGAGCACTGTTTGTGTTTCTTTTCAGTCATGTTCAGAGGCACATAAAAGTCAGTCGCTGGCCAACTTCTTTGCTATTGAATCTGCATGGGGCGTCAAAGTGAGGCGAATGGTCTTCAGATATGGAAGTTATTTTTAAAACAAACCCCAAGTTCTTATCTCGGTTAGTTCTCAGTTTTTTACCGGGCGAGTTGGTCGTGCAGTTAGGAGCTCCCATCCGGGAGATAGTGGGTTCGAACCCCACTGTCAGCAGCCCTGAAGATGGTTTTCCATAGTTTCCCATTTTCACATCAGGCAAATGCTGGGGCTGTACCTTAATTAAGGCCACGGCCGCTTCCTTCCCACTCCTAGCCCTTTCCTGTCCCATCGTCGCCATAAGACCTATCTGTGTCGGTGCGACGTAAAGCAACTAGCAAAAAAAAAAAAAAAAAAAAAAAAAAAAAAAAAAAAAAAAAAAAAAACAGTTTGTGACAGGAAGAATGTCTCCTTGGGTTTTGGTTTCGCGCGTCACTCGGCTGGCTGTCTGGCTGCCTCGACTGCCAGTATGGCTCTCCCAAACATATGCTCTCCAGACAGTCGCATGGAGTGTCGTGTTTTGTTATAGTTGGAGAACTTTGTCTACCCTGATAGTTTTTAAATCTTTGCTTCTCAACAAATAAGTTCATCGATTTTTTGGTTGATTGGTTTATTTTGTGTGTGCTTCCATATACAGACTCATACCGCCTATAAGACGCAAGCGGAGCAACTTCGGTCGAAGAACTCAAAATGCTACAGGCCAAGCTAATTTTCACTCTAATCGGACTGCACCACAACGTAAAGAGCGAAATGAAACTGAAAGGATTCGGATATCACAAACCCATGCAGCGTGTCGTTCAGCTAATAATCTTCCAAGTTTGAATCGAGCTGCTTTCAGTTACGATGTTTCAGTTGACTACAGTGCCTACCAATGGATCCATGAACTCAGTTTGCCAAAATTGTAAGGCGTTGAAATACAAAAATGAAGCCGCTGGATTGTGTTGAGCAAATGGCAAAGTGAATTTAGTGCCATCGATTCCACCACCAGATCCATTGTACTCACTGGTTTCAGGAACAGGAACAGATTTCATACATTTCCTTACAAATTTCCAAAAATATAACAACTGCTTTCAAATTATTTCATTTGGGATAACAAACATACTTCGGGACAATTTCATGCCAACTTTCAAGGTAACATATAACAAACAGACTTATCCCCCATATTGCTTTGTTTATTTTATTTCATTTCATTTTATAGTTTTTGTGACAAAAATAACAAATCTGTCTTTAATTTACAGATACAACGCCAAACGTATCACAGAGCAGCTTCACTGTTGCCGGTGTTAGATGGTGACTACAAATTCCTGCAAATTTATTTCATGGGCAATTCAGTACAAGAAATTGATCTGCACATAACAGTTCAGTCAAGAGCTCTATTGTACAAACTTTCTTTCATCAACTGCACTGGATCTCACGCCATCTGATAATCATAAAATTGTAATCAGAGCTGATAAAACTCCTGTGGGCCAACATGCAAGACATTTCAATGCACCAACAAGTGATGAAGTTGCCACTGTTAAAGTTGGAGAAAATTTGGAAGCCCGTGATATTGTTTAACATCGCCGGAATGATCAGTTACAGCGTGTGTATGAAACACACCGCTACAATATCCCATCATGTTTTGGCAAGGTGAAGATGGTTCAAGATGATAAATCCCTTACAGGTAATTATAAATTTGGATATTTTGTATCAGCTACTATATGTATTATATACAAGTTCAATCACTGTCAGTAAAACAATATTTATTTACAGGTGCCAAAACCAACAAAAAAGTCAGTTCAATGAAGTATTATACATACCGCCTTATGGTTTGTGAAAATGAAAACAATCACATATTGAATGTGGGCGATTATTTCACCAATATGCTGTTGATATGTATGTCGAAACTGAAACAGAGCGTTTGACATTCATCAAGTTGGACCAAAGCAAACCCCATTCTGAAGAGTATATTCACCTTCGAGATGCAATTAACAGTGATGGAAATGTGCAGAGACCATTTTTCCAGTAACATACATTGGAAGTCCTCGACATATGCAAGAATATGCTCAAGATGCCATGTCGTATATTCGTCATTATGGCACAGCAGATTTATTTATCACATTCACGTGCAATCCTCAGTGGATAGAAATCAAACAAGAGTTATTCCCTGGCCAATCAACCATTGATTGCCATGACATTATGGCTAGAGTCTTCCAACAAAAGATGAAATTTTTAATGGATTTCATTGTGAAACATAGTGTGTTTGGCGAGACGCGCTGCTGGATGTATGCTGTGGAGTGGCAGAAACGTGGATTGCCTCATGAACATATTCTGATTTTGTTGGTTGAGAATATAAGATCAAATGAACTTGATGAAGAGATATCAGCTGAAATCCCTGATGTACAAGTAGATCCATGCTTGCATGAATTAGTTATTAAAAACATGATTCATGGTCCCTGTGGAATACTTAATCAAAATCCACCGGGTATGGTGGATGGTCATTTGCATTATTCTGATTATTGCGTGCAGTACAGACTGAATTTGAGCTCGTTCCACTGTCAGTTATTTTTGACAGAACGGCATCTGTCGGGTCAGCTAGTTAACAATAAAAATGGACACTAATTACTCTTTTTTAAATCAGTATAATAGTAGTTTGCTTCTTTCTTACAGCCCAAAACACTTCAAGGTAATACGTTCCCTGAGTACTGAAAAATATTATTTAACAATAAAATGCATGAAAGGACAATTGAGACTGGTAATAAGCATCATTGGTACTTCAATTAGGAAAAAGGTTTGTTGCAAAATCCATTGCAATTCCCTCACATCCTTCTGACTTCTGTGCTTCTTCCCTGCCTCGCCTTTTCCTTCAATAAAAAGGTTTTTTTTGAACAATTTGTTTTACGTCGCAGCAACACAGATAGGTCAGTGGGATAGAAAAATCCTGGGAGTGCGAAGGAAGCGGCTGTGTTCTTAATTAATGTACAGCCCCAGCATTTTGTTAGTGTGAAAATGGGAAGCTATGAAAACCATCTTCAGGACTGTTGACAGTGGGATTCCAACCCACTATCTCCTGAATGCAAGCTCACAGCTGCGCACGGCCAACTCACCCAGTATGAAAAGTATTAGCTCTGAGTTGTGCAGCCTCATATTCATTAAAAGGGCCCTATCTTCCACTAGCAACTGTTCCATTTCTTCAGCAGAATGTGATAGGTGTTACAATTTCTCAGCATCAGATCTGTTTTCACTGGCTTTATGTTCATCACACTTTTCAGCACGTGGATACCCAAGCGATATATTGCATCTTGTAACCCGAATGTCCATATAACACTGTTTGCTGGATATTTCATGCAGTTTCTTAATACTATAAGTTCTTCTATCCACACTACGTGGGTATCTTTCACCTCTGACATGTACCTCAAACACTTGAAGCAACGCAAACTAAATGCCTGCACGGGACCCGTGTGCTGCCTATGGCATGGTTCCAGTGAGACTCTGATCACACAGCGCTCAAATTTCAACTCTGTGTTTCTCGGACATGATGATAGGCTCGGTAGTAATATCTCTTTTTTCTTGTACCCTTCGCTTGTGTCTGCAAAGTTTGCCTGATTTGTGAATCTTTCCAGTTGAAGGACATTCAACAGCAGTCAGTCAGTAATGAGAGCTCTGTCATGCTCTTCAGAGCATTTTCTCTTCAGCATAAGGCAGCATCACATTTGCCAAGATGTCTTTGTACATTTCTGCGTGTTAGAGTTGTTGCCACCGGACGAGTTGGCCGTGCGGTTAGGGGCGCGCAGCTGAGCTTGCATCCAGGAGATAATCCGTTCGAACCCGACTGTCGGCAGCCCTGAAGATGGTTTTCTGTGGTTTCCCATTTTCACACCAGGCAAATGCTGAGGTGTACCTTAAATAAGCCCACGGCCGCTTCCTTCCCACATCTAGTCCTTTCCTACCCATTGTCGCCATACGACCTACCTGTGTCGGTGGGACGTAAAAATAAAAGTTCCATCGAAGACCTGCATTTTAACTGTCTTCCAAATCCACACCATTGACGAGACCTTACCATTCACAATTAAGTATTTATTTATTTTCCACCTAGTCGATACAATGATTGCTTAAGGCAATTTTTAATGGTTAAAAGTGGTACATGTTTCGTATATTATCAACATCTTCAGCCACATAGCACTGTTTAGATGAAAAATATATAAAATATATAAATTGACAAAGTAATGCTTTAGAGGAAGTGTCCTTAAAATTAACATAAGATTGACAACATTAAAACAAAACAAATAACTCTTGAGTTATATATTTTTCATCTAAACAGTGCTATGTGGCTGAAGATGTTGATAATATACGAAACATGTACCATTTTTAACCATTAAAAATTGCCTTAAGCAATCATTGTATCGACTAGGTGGAAAATAAATAAATACTTAATTGTGAATCTATTGAAGTGCGTGCGGACCATGAAGCTGATTTTTTGTGAGACCTTACCACTCGGATAAAGATGAAGGCAGAGCATGAGGATCTGTTTTCAGCAGGAATCCATGCACTTCATAACAGCAGAGTTGTACTGAACATAATGGAGAATAAGTGCTCTGGCTGTAGAATACACCACAAGCATTGTTACTGTCATTTAACATACAACTACATGTTGCTCAAACGGGAGGCAGTATTTCAGCTAAGTGTGGAAGCACTAGAGGCGAGTATGTAGGATGGTCAACAGGGCACCTGCTCAACGTGTTGGCCGTGAACTGTTGATTACCATTAACCTCCAATTTCAGCTCAGAGAAACCCAAACGCAATGCCACCCTCTTTGTTAAATGTTTTCAAAGAACTTTGAAACTGATCAAACATTTCACTTACTCCTCATCCCATATGTCCTCTTGAATGCTCATCTTATGATCTTTGCTACTTATTGGTACCTCTCCAGTGATGATCACGACGTTTCAACTCACACTGCGAGAAATACGAAGCACAACTTCACTCTCAAACCTAGACATCATGTGATGAGCCCACTCTGCAGAACTGGCACGAAGTCCTTATCACCGACGATAGTCTGGAGGCAGGGTGGTAGTTCCCAAATGGTTTTGGGATGGCATTATGTTGGGCCACCGAAAGCCACTCCTAGTCATGTCACAGGCCCGCAGTGACACTGTAGCGCTAGCATTTTGGACGGAAATTTGTCATAATGGATGATAATCCATGCAACCATCATGAGATTCTCATTAACAACTTCTTTTGTGATCGCAATATCGCTCCGACACGAACCCCTATCGACCCTGCCTGGGAGAAACTGCAGAAGGCTGTTTATGAACATCACAACTCACCAAATCCTCTGAGAGAACTACGTCGAATTACAACTGAGGAGTAGGAGAATGGAACAATTAGGACCAACCCTAATTTGATGAACTAGTGGACAGTATGCCTAGAAAAAATCAAAGTAAGGGGGCAAGTTCTCTGGAGGCCTATAAGGCTGTACTGTTAATATGGTAGCTCTTTATGTCTATTGCTTGGGAACTCCACAGTGATGTTTGATGTGTGTATTACTAAACTATTATATGCACTTGTTGCTCATAGGCCTCAAAAGTATTAAGGAAACGTACAGTGGTGGTCAAAATAATAGAGCCACCTGGCAAAGGTTTGGAATAAAGTGCAAATTTATTACTAGACATGTTTGTACTATGATGGAAACAAAATTTTACGTTGTATAGGAATCATTACAACAGAGTCGCATTGTACCACAGTCCATTATATAGATAACACAACTCAAACTAATACCAGACCACAGGGTCAAAAAAATAGAGCCAATTGACACAAATATTTTGTATTTGATCTCAGTCTTATGAAATTTACAGAAACAGTCGATTTTGCATAGGAGTGCATTAGTACTTTGTGCGCTAACCCTTATTTTTGAGGATTGCCCTGCACCTCTTATCCATAGAGTCGACTAAATGCCTGCATTCGTCGCTGCTGATCGCATACCAGGCTCTTGAGCTGTCAATTCTCTTGTCTACGATCTCCCACAAGTTCTCAATGGGTGATGCGTCAGAGCCACTCTAATACTTTGATATGGTGATCTTGAAAAAACTGCCTTATGATCCTTGCAGTATGCTTTGGATCGTTATCGTGCTGAAATTTCCATTTCAGCAGCATTTCCTCTTCAGCATAAGGCAGCATCACATTTGCCAAGATGTCTTTGTACATTTCTGCGTTCATTATGCCGTTGATACGGTGTATTGGACCAATGCCGTACCATGAAAAACATCCCCATACCGTAACACTTCTGCCACCGTATTTCACAGTTTTTAAAGTGTACTTGGGATTAAATTCCTGGTTTGGTGGGCGGCGCACATAGACTTTTTCCTTCAAAGTAATAAACTTCATTGTTAGGTTCCGTATTGAGTTGAGACTATGCTTAAAGGAAAGACAAAATTTTAATATTCCACCTTCTCAATACTAAAAAATCATTTGATGTTTTTACAAAAACATTACAATGATATTAATAGGTACTAGTTTCGGTCCACTGTGGACCATCATCAGCCTAGCCAAATTACAACAGTAAAAGACATAGTGATAAAAATAGTGTGGATAAATGAGAGAGGATCTAGAAGGATGGGATGGTGGTGGAATGACAGACAAAAGTGAAAAACCGTATTTGCGAATAATGATAAAAGTAACAGAAGTGTTCACAATGACAAGTAAAATCTTGTGAAGTCACGTAAAAACTCTTGATGAGATAGTCTTTGGTTGGCAGTTACTCCTGTGTTGCACGATTGAAATATATAACTAAGTATATGCTTCTAGAAAGTTGTAGATGTAAGTTCCACTTTAGCGTAGAGGGAAGAATTGTCCGATGAGACCAGCATGATTAAAAGTTGACAAAGTTGAACATGTTCTATGGTGGAATGAAAAGCTTGCTGTGTTAAACAGAAGTAGTCTCAGTTCAATCGGGACCCCAATGAACCTTGCGCTGCGTGGAACAAACTTGCTGTATGCTGTATTCAATACAGCAATTCAATACTTTTATCATTATTCGCAAATACGGTTTTTCACTTTTGTCTGTCATTCCACCACCATCCCATCCTTCTAGATCCTCTCTCATGTATCCACACTGACTATGTCTTTTACTGTTGTAATTCAATACAGCAAGTTTGTTCCACGCAGCGCAAGGTTCATTGGGGTCCCGATTGAACTGAGACTACTTCTGTTTAACACAGCAAGCTTTTCATTCCACCATAGAACAAGCCCAACTTTGTCAACTTTTAATCATGCTGGTCTCATCGGACAATTCTTCCCTCTACGCTAAAGTAGAACTTACATCTACAACTTTCTAGAAGCATATACTTAGTTATATATTTCAATCGTGCAACACAGGAGTAACTGCCAACCAAAGACTATCTCATCAAGAGTTTTTATGTGACTTCACAAGATTTTACTTGTCAGTGTGAACACTTCTGCTACTTTTATCATTATTCGCAAATACGGTTTTTCACTTTTGTCTGTCATTCCACCACCATCCCATCCTTCTAGATCCTCTCTCATTTATCCACACTATTTTTATCACTATGTCTTTTACTGTTGTAATTTGGCTAGGCTGATGACGGTCCACAGTGGACCGAAACTAGTACCTATTAATATCATTGTAATGTTTTTGTAAAAACATCAAATGATTTTTTAGTATTGAGAAGGTGGAATATTAAAATTTTGTCTTTACTTTAAGCATAGACTTTTTCCATCAGAGGAAAACCTATTATACTTGGATTCATCGGACCAAAGGATGTTCCTCCACCAAATATTAGGTTCATTTCTCCAAGTGAAGGCCAACCTTTTCCGAACATTAGCTTTTGAAACATGTGGCTTCTGTCTAGCAATGCACCCATTCAATTTTGCGGATCTCAGTTGTCTTTGAATCGTTGAGATTGAACATCATTTTTGTCGCTAAACAAAATGGCTTTCGGTCGTGGTGTTGACAAAAATGGGTCTTTCTTTTCTTACCTACTGATGAGTCTGTCTACGCGAGCAGTCGCCCCGTTCTCCACCTGCGGCTTTGTTTGTTTCGCCAGTCTAATGGCGTTCTGGACTTGTTTTCGCAAAACGTGTAAATCTTTGGCTATTTGATTCATGGACATCCCACTTTTGAACATCTGGAACATTACTATACGCTCATCATCACTTGTATGCTTCGCTCTGCCCTTCTAGAAGAATGTAAGCAAAACCAAACGTCAATTTACATACAAAATAATATTGAGTGGAGGTTTGTTGACAAATAATATCGCTAGCCCCCAAAACAACTGCAAAACATCAATTTGAATGGGACTTTTGTACAACGGCTCTATTATTTTGACCCATAAGATTCTTACCTTTATGCCTCTTTTCGCACGTCTAGCTCAAACGCTTCCTTTTGCATGACTACAGATAGCAGCAATGTCTTCCCTGATGTTGTCTAAAAGGGACTGACAACACGGCACTCGTGGAGATTTTGCGAACTAATAGATATCCTAGTTCTTAATCCCGTCAACAGAGGTGGCTCTATTATTGTGACCGCCACTGTATAAGTGAAGATATGTCATAACTTATGCACTCTTCTCCTTTTCTGAAGTTGGCAATTTCTACAAGATATTTTCCTGCTGGCCTTGAAAGGTAAAAATGTTCAAAACAGAAGTCTTTAAAGAATCCAAATCAGTGCAATGGAAATTAATGATATCCACAGACATGGACTACGGGATAGAAAAGGCAAGGAGTGGGAAAAAAATGGCAGTGGGCTTAGGGTAGAGCCCCAGGATTTGCTAGGTGTGAAAATGGTGCGAGAAAGGTTCGAACCCACTATGTCACGAATACTGGATATTGGTCGCACATAGCAATTGCAGCTATCGAGTCTGGTCCCAGTAAAATAAAGGATGGGATATTTCATACAGAAGACGCCACCAGAATATAAGAGGGAGGTTAAGAGCGCAACACATCTCTAGCCTAGAGACCCGCACTTTTTAATCCACCTCTGTTGGCTGCAACATGTGAACAGATAATTAACTTGCCCAGTGTAAATGAGGGTCGAGAGTATTGCTACACAGCTCCTGGGGCTGCTTGTAGCAGAGTGAAGACACCACAGAATATAGGAGGGAGGAAGGGACGCAAAACATCTCTAGCCTAGGGACCGGTACACACTAAATGCAGCTCTGTAGGCTGCAACATGCGAACAGCCAGTAAACTTGCCCATTGAAAATGGTGTAAAGAGTCTATTGCTACACATCAATCAATCAATACTGATCTGCATTTAGGGCAGTCGCCCAGGTGGCAGATTCCTTATCTGTTGTTTTCCTAGCCTTTACCTAAATGATTTCAAAGAAAGTGGAAATTTATTGAACGTCTCCCTTGGTAAGTTATTCCAATCCCTAACTCCCCTTCCTATAAATGAATATTTGCCCCAGTTTGTCCTCTTGAATTCCAACTTTATCTTCATATTGTGAACTTTCCTACTTTTATAACGCCACTCAAACTTATTCGTCTACTAATGTCATTCCACACCATCTCTCCGCTGACAGCTCGGAACATACCACTTAGTTGAGCAGCTCGTCTTCTTTATCCCAATTCTTCCCAGCCCAAACTTTGCAACATTGTTGTAACACTACTCTTTCGTCGGAAATCACTCGGAACAAATCGAGCAGCTTTTCTTTGAATTTTTTCTAGTTCTTGAATCAGGTAATCCTGGTGAGGGTCCCATACACTGGAACCATACTCTAGTTGGGGTCTTCCCAGAGACAAATATGCTCACTCCTTTACATCCTTTATACAACCCCTAAACATCCTCTCAACCATGTGCAGAGATCTGTACCCTTTATTTACAATCCCATTTATGTGATTACCCCAATGAAGATCTTTCCTTATATTAACACCTAGATACTTACAATGATCCCCAAAAGGAACTTTCACCCCATCAACGCAGTAATTAAAACTGAAAGGACTTTTCCTATTTGTGAAACTCACAACCTGACTTTTAACCCCGTTTATCAACATATCATTGCCTGCTGTCCATCTCACAATATTATCGCGGTCACATCTCCTGAAGCTGCTTGTAGAAGTGCGAAGACACCGCAGAATATAGGAGGGAGGGAGGGAGGGAGGGAGGGATGCAACACATCTTTAGCCTAGGGACCCGCACACACTAAATCCAGCTCTTGGCTGCAACATGTGAACAGTTAGTAAACGTGCCCAGTGAAAATGGGGGTAAAGAGTGTATTGCTATACATCTCCTGGAGCTGCTTGTAGCAGTGCGAAGACGCCGCCAGAATACGGGAGGAACGTAAAGGACATATCTCTTCTTCACCCTTTGTTTTAATTTTTATGGCAGAATATTTATAAAAAATTTGTGGGGTCCACAACACACTGTAAACCCAGTGGGTAAAGAGTCAATTGCTACTCACCTATCAGAGCTGTTAACGGCAGTGTGAGCAGCATGGGACTGGGAGCAGAGCCACACTCACACAGGAAGTCTTCAGAGTGTTAGTCAGATTTCTTTCAAGCTGGTACCTGAGCTAGTCTACATTCCAAAAGTGAAAACCGCAATATGCCCAGACTAATTTCTAATGCTTTTTGTTTATGTCCAAGAGAAATAGGTGTGGGGGATGCTCCAAGCAGAAGCTTGTGCAATAGTGTCGATCGACTATCAAACATTTTCTTCCGCTCAGATGTGCAGCATATGGACAGATGTTATGAATAGCACAGCACCATCGTACGATGATACATCAACCCAACAAAAATTGCAAACATACTGCATAAGGTGTAGATGTTGTGTCCTAATTGAGGATGTGTTTATAAATTAGCCATGTGTGTTGTGCTACCAAATATAACACATTTAATACTATTCATGCTCAGCATCACGAGTCAAATCCTACTGTACTGGGTCCTCCATGCTGTGGTAAATTATGAGCCAGTCATATTTAGCCAACTGTAAGACTATAACTCATCCCTCTCAACGGCTTATCTCCCATGTTTATTTTCACTACTTTCAACATTAAATATTAATCTGGGCACATACTGTTTCCACTTTTGAAACGAATACTAGCTCAGCCACCCACATGCTAATTTTGTATTGAATCTGAAAATAATGCCTGGAAGATCTCCCTTGTGAGTACTATCACGGTGTAACACCTATCCAACCATGCAAACAAGAATTGACAATTTGATAACAATGCTTCTCTTCTACAGAATCATCTTCTTCTTCTACCGCTTTTCCCACATCTGTGCAGTCGCGGGTGCGAACTGTGTTGCACGTGTGGATTTGGCCCTGTTTCACGGCCGGATGGGCTTCCTAACGCCAACTCTATATGGAGGGACGTAACCACTATTGTGTGTTTCTCTGGTGGTTGGTAGTGCAGTGTGCTGTCTGAGTATGAAGAGTAAAGTGTTGGAATAAACACAAACACCCAGTCCCTGGGCCAGAAGAATTAATCAGACGCGATTAAAATCCCCCATTCCAGGACCCTCTGAACCAGCCAATGAGCCGGACTTCTCTTGTATGGAATAGTCCCTAATAATGCCCTAAGTTCAGCACAGTAGTGTGCCCTGAATGCAGGGCCCTCACTCGCCATGGTGAGCTGGGAAGGATCCAAATAAGAGAGGAAATTCTCATGTAAGTCTCTCAGTCCATGAATATTGCCCGACCTCCAATGCAGAGCTGTACCATAAATTTGGAAGTCTCTCAATTATTATGCGAAAGCACTGTCTCATGTTCTGACTGCAAGATGTGACACAGGATAGAGGCACAACTTGTAGGTACAGTACATAAACTGCAGCCAAAAGAATTTAAAAATCTGTGTGCACAGAATCCAGAAAGTAAAATCAATTCACAAGCATGGGCAAGCAATACACACGTGTTTCTTGAACGCAGGGACAGACAGCATACTGTCATCAAGGAACAAAGACAACAATGATCAGAAAAATGTAAAAAGTGGTTTCCACGACAGGCAGAAGCTAATGAGCTCTGTTAAATCCAATGGAAAGCAAATAGTACCGATAAGTAGAACCCTAGACTAGCTACTAGCCCTGGTGTTGAGAATGGCCTCAAAATGCCAGCCACAGAATACTCAACTTCCTCACACTGAGCAACTTTGTGCAACTGTGAGCTTAAATTCACAATAACAATCTCCAAAGTAAGATGGCAATTTATTAGTGGAAATAAACCACAGCACAGGATACTACTAGGATCCTCCCTCAGGAACATCACTATAAGCCGGGCACCATTTTTCTATACCAACCACAAAAGTATCAAGGAAGTAGCACAATACTTGTCTTGTAATCCCAGCCTACGGAAAGCTCATGATACCTTCAGCAGACTTTTCTCTTCCCTAATGAGACAATAGGACACTTTCTGCAGTCTGAAGAAACAGAAAATCCCAAGCACCCAATAGGTAAATGAATGTTAAATATGAACAGTAGATGAGTATCCACTCTATTTGAGTCACTCCCAGCATATAGACAAGTATGCTGTTATAACCATATCCATTCTTGGAACTGCCCTCAAGGTGTTTTGATAAACATTAGCTTTTTAACTTTTACCTGAATTAAAAAGGCAACACACTGATATGAAAAATCTAACATTTTCTTACCACCTGGTTTGTAGGATACTAGAAAAATTACCATTCTGTACACAAATCGAGCATATCACTACAAAAATACTTTCTGATGAATTATGAAAATAAAAGATGGGTTGTCCAGTACAGTTGGTGACAGTAGTGTGGAGCTGTCCTCGTGCTGCAGGGACTGACACCAAAATTTATCAATTTCAGCCAATAGCTGTGGCCGTTGATGCGTGAAAATCTTGCACGGTTTACAATACTCTCTAAGAACATGAACTTGTGTTCCCATCCCGAATGGAAGTGACCTGCACGTACCAACCCTCCTGCCATTCTTAAATCTTTTTCAGTTCCGAAAATTGAAACTGGGCCAGTAGGGACAGCAGCTAATAGTTTGTCTTATGATGCCAGCCTATAGAAATGCTTACAAATGAAAGCTCATAAGACAGCAAAACCCACCTTCAATAGACATAAAGTAATCCAAACGCAAAACTGAAATTTCTCAAATTAAACCACTTGCAAAGTAAATAAAGGATTTAATCGTAATACTGAAGTCATGAATGGAACATTTATTGCAGCCAGGGGCCATTAGCATAAATACAAAAATTTCACAAAATAAATCACTCGTTATTACAGGTCTTTTCTGTTTGCACCGCATTTCCCGTCACTGAGCTTACAGATGCACTGTGTGTCCAGCAGATGGTAATTCTTGTTCCAGCGAATTTCATGATGAAAGCCATGGACTACGTGACCTAGTTCATACAATGACAGAATCCAATCACATGATATCATTGCATCTAAGCATATAAATTGCTCTGTAATTTCCCCTCTTCTCCTCCATAACAAATTATTGCTTAAGAATGGAGATCTCACATGTAACAAAAACCTGATTTTACAAAAGAGTGAAGACTTTACCAACAGGGCTGCAAAAGCCACACGTGGCTGCCAATAACGAGACCATTGGTCCAGTTTGGTTAGACCGCTGGCTAGTGATAAGATCATTGGTATCGGGTCAAGCAAAAGCCCACAGGTAAGAGCCGCAAACCACCCACTGTCCTTTAGTAACTACTGTGATGTACTGACAACTGGCAAGACCATTGGCCTAGCAAATAATAATAATAAATCTGTGGATTTCACTCCACACTGCAGACACATCCAGCAATTTTACTTTCACACTTTGCAGTTTCATTCATTTCACACAACTCAAGCTCTATCCGAGACAATAGCAAACTGTTCCGCGCAATAGGAATGCACAAAATGGTTGCATTTCCCACATTGACATAGTCTCTGTTATAATTTTTCTATAGAGGCTAAGTAAAAATACCTCTAGAAGTGGGCTGGAGAGTCCTTGGCAAGCACAAAGGAAGGATCTCTCATCTCTGCTACTTCAGATATCATTTTGCAATCACTTCTGCATGATTTTCTCTTTCCTAACAATGCACCCCACACCAGTAAAGTGTGACCAATGAAATGGTTGAAAACGGAAAATAAAATTGTGCCAATACAAATTATGAAGTAAATTTGATAATCATCATATTAATTTTCCTTTCGTGTTCTCATTCTGCACTTGCCAGGTGTCTGTAAATAAACGTCATAAAATAAAAGTTATGTGATGCAGTGTTGGTTCATTTTAAGCATATCTATCATATATTTTGTCACACAGTGTGCACAGAACAATCTCTACCCATTTTTTTATTGCTGTATTGCATTCTGCATGCTACATTCCCTTGCGCCTGCTAATACTGTACTTACGGCATTAGGTGGGCGGATTCCCCCCCCCCCCCCCCCGATAATTTGAACAGACCACAGCTCCTAACAGGGTTGGTGGATTCTTAGCCTTTGCAATGAACACATCTCCCTAGTAGGAAGTGAAATGATTCTCCTTTCATAACAATCTTACTTTATGCTGACAGTCCTATACTCGGGAACAAGTCTGTAAGATTAAGGCACACAGTACATCTCAGTACAGGCAGCCTTTACCAAGTGACACAAAATCATCTCAGTTTCTGAATCACAATGAAATGCAAGTCCATGACATTAGTCCCTGTATGACCTATTTTCACCAAATCTTCCCCGTTACGAAACTTGGAGTAAAAGTCGTACGAACCATTATTTTCCAAAAATTTACGAGGAGATATAGCTTCCTGCTTTGCTGCTTCATACTGCTCTTGATAGCCAAAGGCTCCTGCAGCATCTGTAGGTCCATCTATTCCATCAGTCCCTGCACTCAACATGACAACAGAATAATTTTGCAGAAATGGGTGAAGAGTAGCTGCAATATACATTTGTGTAGTAAAGCTAAGAGCCAGTTCTTGATTTCTACCACCACGACCTTTTCCAGTCACAGAAACTGTAGTTTCCCCGCCACCAATCAGGCAAATACCTTTGGAATTATCAAAGTTAAGAATAGCCAACACCAACTTGTTCTGCAATTCTGGTTCGAGTACCGCACTGAATGCATTTACTAGTTCTCGGAAATCCAACTCGGATATTAACCCAGACAAATATTTACAGATAAGAACAGACAGACTAACATACATCTGATTCACAATGGTAACAGATGCCTGTATTTTTGTAGATAAAACCACAGGCTCATAACCTCTCTTTACAGCTTCTCCTTTTGCTGCATCCACAGCTATAGTATTATCACCTACAATAACATTCTGAATGTGATCCAAATCTGCTGCCTCTAGTGGAAGTTTCACATCCTTTGGATATGGAGAGTTAAGAACTTCATTGACAGAAGCTGGCATAAAACCGTCAAGGTTATACCGCCTTATAATATCCTTTGCTTTGTGAGGAGGATCTGTATTGATGACTGTAGGGCCACTGGCAATAAAATCCAAGGGATCACCAACAATATCAGATAAAATCAATGTTACCACTCGAGCAGGATGAGCCAACTTTCCAAGACCACCACCTTTTAATAAGGACAGTCTCTTTCTGACACAGTTCAACTCCTTAATATTTGCACCTCTAGAAACCAACAAATTGCACACTTTAACCTTTTCAGCCAGTGTAACAGGCGTTTTTGGATATGGCAGCAATGCTGAGCCACCTCCTGAACAGAGCACTATGAGCAGAGCTTTCTCGTCTAAATTTTCAACAAGATTTGCAATTTTCTTGGCTGCTTCAAAAGCCATTTCATCAGGTAAGTTATCTTTGGCGCCTTCCATGATTTCAATAACACTGTGTTTCCGAGGCTGCATATACGAAGAATTCGCAAAAGTTTCTCTCATTCCGACCGGAATACTGATCACTCCAGAGACAAGATGTTCATGTAAAATGTTTTCCGTTTCTACAGACATACCCAGCACTGCCTTGCCAAACCCAACCACATAACAATTCTTCTTCAGAACATATTCCTCATTCCCAACCTGAAGAGTTTGTCCAGAAACCTTAAGAGTATTCCTTATCAATTGATGCGGTAGAACTGATGATACAGCTGCATTAAAAATCGACATTAAATCTTCCTTTATGTAGTGTACCCGCCGCAAACCTCCAGTTGAAGTCTGAGAGTTGAATTCACTTGGCGAAGGCTGAGGGTTATGTTCGCCAGTAGAAACCTGACGAGTAGTAAAACTATTCGAATTGCTGGACATCTTACTGAGAACACACCAGCTTCGCTGTCTAAAAATATGTGATGTTAAGCACGTACAATTAATCATTGTTGTCTGATACAATTACATAACCATAATCTTAATGAGATAACCATCACATGACAAAACAAACTTTTTTCTTCTTTTTCTTTCTTGAGGAGATTGGTTGGGATTGATTGTTCTATCTCCCAGTTACAAGTCTTTCTGAAAATCGCACTTAATTCACTTTTAAGTTACACACGCAACACTAATAGTTTTTAGCATAATTAAAATACTTGATAGCAGGTAATACTAAGAAAAAGGTATATGGCGCACAAAAACGAGGGACGTTATGCTCGCCCAGGCAACTTATAGAAGTGTCACTTCCAAGCATTCATGAAAAACAACTGAATTAATTAATAGGAAAAGCATCCGAAAGCGCATATACAATATGATTACATCAAATTTGAAATTATTTGCTAATTTGCTATGGAAGTGGTTACACTAAAGTTCAATGCCGGGCCGCTAGGTTCGCTATCTTGCCCCCTGTCGACCAGGCTCGCGCCTTTAAACGTGTTTATTAACTGAGTTGGTTGTGAATGTATTATGTATTTGTCTGATGTTAAGCATTCGCAGTTCCAGTCATGGTTTATTTACGAGAAATTAAAGGTAGTGGAATTTCGTTTCACAAGTTTCCAGTGAATGTTCCTAAGTTTTGATCCGAGTTACTTCATAAGAAACGGGCGATCCCAAAATTTCTCACTCGACTTTTTTTAAACTATGCTACCGTGACCGGCAATCATTTGAGAGGCATCTTCAAACTCAGAAATCTTAATTTAGAAAACCAACGAGGAAAATAATTTTCCCAACAAATTTCACGAAAATGAATGTAGCAAGAGCTAAAAATATTGTATTTTCCCCTGAAACAATCTCTGGTTTGTAAAGTATGGAGGTGGTTTTGTCCCGAAAGCATAAAATACAGATTAAAATAAGCCATTTGTTTTATAGAGCATTTTATTAAATTGTTCAATGCGCATAACGCCTGCAACACCTCACATGGGACATATTCAGGAACGAGAACAAACGAGGATCTTTTAACCGGGCGATTTGGTCGTACGGTTAGGGGCGTCCGGCTGTGAGCTTGCATCCGGGAGATAGTGGGTTCGAATCCCACTGTCGGCAGCCCTGAAGATGGTTTTCTGTGGTATCCCATTTTTTTTGCTAGTTTCCAGTTGCTTTTTACGTCGCACCGACACAGATAGGTCTTATGGCGACAATGGGACAGGGAAGGACTAGGAGTGGGAAGGAAGCGGCCGTGGCCTTAATTAAGGTACAGCCCCAACATTTGCCTGGTGTGAAAATGGGAAACCACGGAAAACCATTTTCAGGGCTGCCGACAGTGGGGTTCGAATCTACTATCTCCCGAATACTGGATACTTAAGCGACTGCAACTATCGAGCTCGGTAAGTTTCCCATTTTGACACCAGGCAAATGCTGGGGCTGTACCTTAATTAAGGCCACGGCCGCTTCCTTCCAACTCCTAGGCCTTTCCTATCCCATCGTCGCCATAATACCTATCTGTGTCGGTGCGATGTAAAGTCACTAGCAAAAAAAAAAAAGCAACTTTTAGTACTGAAGATGAACTCCTCAGTTGGTTAATTAATGATTTCCTGTCATATATTAAGAAACTTAAAATACATTCAGAGAAAATAAACAAGAATCATGAGAGAAATATATCAGGCATAGATCTTGACTACCCAGTCCACTGTGGCCTGCGTAAAATACCTCATAAGTATACATTTGCATTATGCATTGATGAGGAACCTAACGAGCTATGACATCGAGCTCTCCTTCAGATAGCTAAGACGCCAAGCGGAATACAATGTCATTATGGTTCGTGTGGCAAAAGAAAAAAAAAGACTGTAAAGGCTGTTTAGAACATATCTGTTCTCCAGCTACTCATAGTCCAACATTGTGTCTTATTCGTTTTCAAGATCGAGGAGCCGTCAGATACCGAAAATCGTCTGTGGCACTTCTCCAGTGAAAGACGGAATTTGTCACTTCCGCAACGCAGTACTTGTCCCGAAGAGAGTTACTAAAAGGTGTACGTTTATTTTTTCGAAAGACATGTTCAACAGTGAAATTAAGTGTGGAAAGTGTAAAGGCGACAAACCACCTCTTTTTCTACTATGAAAATTTCTGAGACCTTTGTTAGACGTCATTGCTTTGAGCCACTCAAGCAGAAGAGAGAAAGTTTTGAAACTTGATAAGAAGCCCCTCAGAAGGAAAGTTTTGAAACTTCAATGACATATCCAAGCCAATGCAGGACCGCTCTATAAATAAAGTACTGTCAATACTCGCAAAAACATTCAGTTCTTTTTATTTAGGATATAATCTACTTATTAAAATATACGGCCATGCGAATACAAGGGGGCAAGTCCGCGATCCTAGCGGCTGAATGGTGAACTAGGAAGCAACCCGTTTCCACGAGTGCATTTCAAGGCCTTGTCTTACTTACAGTTATGAATTTCATTGGTTCCGTATTGAAGTGGGATTACAGTAAAATTAAATTCTTTCAAGGTCCACCTATTCAATACAATGACGTTTTATTGTGTATTTAATCATGTGTCAAATAGTCAAATGGTACTAGTTTCGGCATCTATGTGCCATCATCAGCCTTGAATACAAATTAAAACAAGATATATATTCCTAAAACATCTAAAACACATTTTAACTCATTGTAAAATAACATACAATTAATGTGGTGATACATGAAATACGATAAAATTATGATACAATTGGTGTGATATAAAATTCTTAAAATTCCGGCTATTCGTTACATAATTCAGTCTGTGTGCATCCGGAATGAGTGAATTTTTGCAGTTGTATGCTGTCTATGTGAATGACATTTGTTCCTTTAGATATTAGGTGGTTCCAAAGATGTTTACTTTGATCATATAAGATCGTGATCTAATTAGAGATGAATTCCCACTTCAATTTGAACCTGAAGGAGAAATAGCCAAGTTAGACGTTGGAAGCAATGTGTGGAAGTTACTAGAAACATTAGAATCGTTGAATGATGATTGACTCACCTTGAGCAGCATGTAAACGTGTTGCTACACAGACGGAGCCGGACGAAGTGTGTGGGCAACGGTAAAGGAGGCGAGGGGAAGGAAGGAGGCGGAGCTCTTGTGGGGGAATGGAACTAAGGCGGGGCGGAAGGATGGGGGTAGTGGGGGTAATTGACGGGAGTGTGTATTCCGGATTAGTTGGAAAATCGAACTGTTTTTCGATAGTTTGGTATTTTTAAGCCAATCGATTAAAGTATCGAAAAGAATATTGGGTTTCTCGTAAATCTCATTTAAATTGTAATTGGGGTTAAAATATTGGTCGCAGTTGATGTAACAACTTTCAATTATATTCATTATGGGTCCCTTGTTTACTGTTTGAAGAACTTCCATATCTTGTTCAATGTCGGTAAATTTGTGATTAGTGTCGTGCATATGTTTACCCATGGCGGAGAACTTATTGTGTCTCATCGCGTTGACGTGTTCTGAATATCTAATCATAAAGTTGCGTCCTGTTTGACCTATGTAGGAACTGTTGCATTCATTGCATTTTAGTCTATATATTCCAGATTTGGAGTAGATACTGGGGGTATTGATTGATGCAGAGTTGTGTAAAATTTCGGAGGTTCTATTGTTAGTTTTGAATAAAATTCTTACATTGTGTTTACGGAAAAGGTTGGTGATTTTGTGGACGTCATTATTATAAGTGAAGGTGGTTGAGATAGCCTTAGTTGGTAGAGAGCTGAGCATCTTGTAAGTTATAAGATCTGGCCCTGGGGATGTAGTTTTTTATGTAGGGCGACTTCTAATTCCTGATATGTAATAGGATTCATCAAAGTTTGATATTTATTAGACGAGTAGGAACAACTTAAGAGATAATCAGGCTGAACAAAATCGGGTGTTAAATTGCAGTAGAATTGATATAATTGAGGCGGAGATAAAGCTGTAGGTTGGGGTGTGTGGCGAGAGTTACTAAGAGAGCGAAGTTTGGCCCAGATGATCTTGCTGGATGTAGTACTGTTAATACTCTCTACGAAGGTTTTCCATGCGATTCGACGTTTATTGTTAAATAAACATCTAATTTTTGCACAGATTCGTTTATATTGCATGTAATTAGTAAAAGTAAAATGTTTTCGTAAATTTTTCAGCAGGTTTCGCCGTCGTCTAATCCAGACCTCACATTCTTGATCCCACCAACGGATTTTGAGCGTTGGATTATGATTGGTTGAGGTTTTGTAAATGATTGGATGATAGATGTCGAGATACGATTTTATACAGTGTAAAAGCGAATCATATTCCGCGGATGTCATTTTAAAGGTATGACTGAAATGATCTTGAATAAATTGCGAAAAGAGATCGTAATCCATATTATTCAGATTGCGTATAGGTATCCGAGGAAGCGTGGAAGTTGAAAAAGACCTGTGATTAGACCATGTAACGAGAATGGGGAAGTGATCACTACCATGAAGATCCTTAATAGTTTGCCAAGATAATTTATGCGCTATGTCCGTGGTACATATAGTAAGATCCACCGCGCTCGCAGCATTTGTAGGGGCTGTTAGCCGGGTGGGTGATCCATCATTAATTATGGTGAGATTGACTTGAAGAGAAGAGGTTAAGATATGACTTCCTTTGGAGCTATTGCTCTTGCTTCCCCAAGTTACGTGATGAGCATTGAAGTCACCAAATATAATATTTTGCTTCGCACCGGTAAATTGGTTAAAAAATTTCGACCAACTATGGTAGGAACCATGTATATCGGGAGGACAGTAAAAGTTAGAAAAGATAAAATCTTTTATTTGTATGCGCTGAAAGTAAGTGCCTGCTATAGCTTGTTCCGATGGTAGAAGATGATAGGGTATGCAATTCTTAATTACAATTGCAATTCCACCATATCCTGCACCATCTAATCGTTCAATAGTATATCCATTAATGCGAAAGTTAATATAATTTGAAAACCATGTTTCTTGTAAGAAGATAATATCCGGTTGGAATACTTTAATGAGTAGGATTAACTCATGTCGCTTGCTTACCACACTCCTACAATTCAATTGCAGTATCTGCATATTTAGTATCTAAAATGGGGAGGATTTTATCAAGTATCAACTTTAATAAGTGTCGCCATTGGACATTTGGACCCATTAGTTCCATCAGATTAACAAAGTCGTCCTGGATCTCTTTGCGTATATCTTTAACAGGGGCTACTTTTGCTGTGGAAGGGCTTATTCCCTGCTTGTTTTCGCTAGCAGGATTAGTAGGGACCGCCGGTGTACTAGTATGGGTGGTCGGAGTTTGGTTAGCTAGTGATTTTTCCGTTGGTGGGGTTCGTAGTAGATTGAGATAGGTCTCTCGATCATAACCCGGGCGTGGGGGTGGACGAGGTTCCCGGTGTACATCGGTAGTGATTTTACGTTTACGCGGGTTGAAATTTTCAGGTCTGCTTCCCAGAGTTTCAGCCAACGACGGAAAATGATGGGGTAGTAAGGTAGGATTATAGGTAACGGGTTGCAGCCTATTTTTGGCTTCTTCAAAGGAAACGTTTTCAGTACACATATGCTTCTTAATGGCCGTCTGTTGTTGGTGTACAGCACATCGCGAGGATCCTACTTGGTGATTCTGATCACAGTGGAGGCATTTGACAAGCGTTTGTTGACAGTCCTTCGTGACATGGTTATTGCTGCATCGGCCACAACGAGGAGTTTTCGCCCGACAATTGAGGGCTGTATGTCCGTAACGTTGACAATGTTTGCAAATAATAGGATTAAAGATGAAGACCTGAACGTCCAAAATGACGCTAAAAATAGAAATCTGCCGAGGGAGAACTTGAGTTTCAAAAGTGACCTTCACAGTTCCTGTCGGAACATACTCGAATGAATCAGCGTTAGATTTCCTTCTTTTAAGGCGTTGGACACCTATAACCGGCACAGGTGAATCAATAAATTTCTTAATTTCATCTTCAGTTAACGTCAAATCAACTCCCCTTACTACCAATAAATTATCACCCTCTAGAAGGTTCGGACTACGATTAGTTCCTCCTCCCCCACTGGCAAATGCCATGGCGAGTAAATTACATGAAAAAACACAATAGCACTCAGAATATAGCACACGATATTTAATACTAAGTCACTCTGCTACTAAGGCAGCAACTTGCACACGCTAAGAGGAATAACACTCGTTTTCGCTGAGAACAACCGCACTCAATGAGAGCTCGAACACGACGATCCAACCTTATTCACGAAAACCAAATTGCAAGACTTGCACTTGCCAATATTACCAACCTACGGTTATTAACTCAACGAAAACAAATGCATTATCAAACGGTGTAGTTATTGGGCACGGAGTTAAAACTAAGCCCAACGGCATACAAGAAGTAGAAGAAAAAGAAGAAGAAGAGGGCGATGCTAGTCTCGTCCGCGACATCGTACTGTACGGTTCGTTGTGTTCGAGGTTTCGTGTTCGCTGTCTGAAGTTTCTAGAACTTACTCCTGCGTTCGAGTGCTAGCTTGCGTGTGATTGTGCAGTGGTGGCATGAGTTCTGATAGTGGATGTACTCGGGACTTTCATCCCGCGTCAAATAGTAATGTTGAACGGGAAGAATAAGTGAAAATGGATACAAACGTGAATGATAGTTCTTCTCCTACCCCTTCGTTGCAAACTTCGACCCAATGCAATACTAACCCTCCCCCTCCTGCTCAAACTCCTAATACTAGTGCATGTAATTTATACCCATTAAACCACCCAGGACCATATCTTGTTTTTGTTTCATCCAAACAAGGTAATAACATTGGCAACCTACACCCTATGGCTATAGGGCGTTTACTCCATGAAAGGAACTTTCCAGTTAAATCCATCCAGAATAAAGGCCGTAACAGGATTCAGGTAAACTTTCACTCTCCTAATCATGCTAATGACTTTCTGCAGAATAAGTTCCTTGATACCCACAAGTTGCATGCCTTTATTCCTCACTCCAATATCTTCCGCGTAGGCATTATACGCGGTGTTGAGAAAGATCTAACTGAATCCGATATTCTTACTTTACTTCAGAGTGACGTCAAAGTTCATTCTGTTCATCGCCTACGCCGTAAATCCCTCCAAGATGGTCAGGCAGTATATCTACCTACCGGCTCCGTAAAGATTGTTTTTGCTCCAAAACGTTGCCCAAATATGTTTCCATCTATCATGTAATGTTAGAAGTCAATCCCTTTATATTTTACCCCATTATTTGTTCCAAATGCCAGCGTTATGGATACACCATACGCAATTGCCAGTCCACTAACTTTCGCTGTCGCAACTGTGGTTTGAATCATCCTACCTCAGACTGCCTTGCTAATGTCAAATTATGTGTACATTGCAACCGGGAACACGAAACCGGTTCATCAGATTGTGCTGTTCATCAGAAGCAAGTGGAAATCAAAAAACTCATGTGCACTGATAACATCTCCTTCTCCGAAGCTTCTGCTCGACTCTTTCCACCTACTTATTCTGAGTATAATAGCATTCAACAATTTCTTCCCCTACCCTCTCAACATCCTTCTCCAATACCAGACGCCCCTCGCAAACGCAAATTCACACAAGTGATTGTTAAGGATTTGCCACCTAAGCCTTCTCCCGGATATGATAGAGCTGGGTATCTCCAGCTAGTGCAATCCACTACATCCTCTCGCCCCTCTCAATCTCTGAGTTATCAATACCCCATTCAACCCAGTCAGCCTACTCCCTCAACATCGAGCCCGTCAATGCCTCTGCAACCCGCACAGCATCCTCAAACAGGTACTACACTCCCTCAGCGAGAACATGTTCATCAGTGTGTTCTCAATCTTCTCATGCAGCTTACTCAACTAATTGGAGATCACCCCAATATCTTACCAGTTATTAGTCAACTTCGCGAAAGTTTACACCTTATATTTAATAATGGTGGTACGCATCCTTCAATGGAATGCTAGGAGCCTACAAAACAAACAATACGAATTCAAAATTCTCATGCACGAAACATCTCTTCATATAGTCGCTTTGCAAGAAACTTGGTTTTCTCATACAACTCACTTTTACTTTCCAGGATATTCTATCGAACGCCATGACGGACCAGGATTTGATGGTGTCGCACTTATGATACATACTTCGTTATCGTACACTCCATTACATCTACAATACATAATACCAAATACCTATTCCCTAGGTCTTATATATCAGAACACATATGTTATAAACTTGTATAATCCCCCTGATAACTACATCTCTTTTGCCCAATGGTTCAAATTTTTTAATCAGTTTCCACCTGATACCCAACTGTTGTTTTTGGGCGATGTCAATATTCATCATACTCAGTGGGGAGCCCCGCTCAACACCTCCAAAGGCACACAGTTCTTACATGCTGTAACTCAACATAATCTCTTGCTTCTGAACGATGGTTCCTCTACCAGGCTCACTCCTCCTGGTTCGTTCCCTAGTGAAGTCGATCTATCACTTTGCCGCAACTCCATTGCCTCTATAACCACGTGGCGGGTACTCAGTGACACTCATACAAGTGATCACTTTCCTATCCTCATTACTTATGGCCACGGGTATATTACTATAAACCCACTTAACGACCATTATATCGCTCCGCTGCGTTCCATGAAACAGTTCAATGCTTCGTGCTTTAACTCCTACATGGTAACCCAATTGGAGACCTTCCCTGTAACAGAATTATCCTATCAATCACTGCTCAAAATAATAACACAGTATCTGGCCCTATACCATCCTTTTACACCACCATCAAACTCCATGACAACTGGTGCCTCTCAATTAAAGTGGTGGGACAGTGAATGTCACCAATTAATCCTTAAACGCAAGAGACTCTTCAAAATTTATCGTAAAACTCTAACCCCTCACACTACTTTCACCTCAAACATCATATTGCGCATATCAAACGTGTATTCAATCAAAAACGACGACAGGCCTGGAAAACTTTTATATCCTCTTTCCATAACCATATTTCTGCATCTCAATTATGGAATGCTATCCGTGCTCTCACTCGGGCTTCCACTCAAGTCCCACGCCCTCAAATCCCACCGACTATTCTGAATGACTTTCTAAGGTCCCTCACTCCAGATCATGCACTTCCACCTTATACTCCAGCTATCTCTGCTTCCACTCGTCAGTGTTCAGTACTTTCACGTCCCATCACTCTCCCTGATCTCACGTCCGTTCTTAATTCCTGCAAATCATCCACTCCCGGTCCTGATTATATCTCTTATGCTATGTTACAACAGTTGCCGACCAAAGCCCTACAAGTGCTTGTTCAGTACTTTAATTTTGTGTTACATACTACGACTCCTCCTCCCGAGTGGAACACTTTTTTCCTAGTTCCGGTTCCAAAGCCTCGACGTCCAATGACCTCCCCTCACAATATTAGAGGAATAATTTTGCCGTCTTGTATACGCAAACTATTTCTTAAACTCCTGCTCCAAAGGTTTCTCTGGTACTTAGAATATTATTCCCTCCTTCCCAAGTATCAGTATGCTTACTGTAAGGGTCGAAATGCTCAGGATGCCATCAATATGCTTATAATAGACATCTTATTAGCTAAATCTCGAAAAGAACACACTATTGCTGTCTTCCTCGATATACGAGGTGCCTTTGATTCCGTCCCCCTGAATATGTTATGGGATGTGTTATCACAGAAAGGCATCCCAACCACTTTCATAACTCTTCTACGTCATCTGTTAACGTCTCGCACTCTAATCTTCAAACCTCCTCTCACTACGCCATCCCCTCGTCAAGCTACTGTCGGCGTCCCTCAAGGTGATATCTGCAGTGGAATACTGTTTGCTTTATATTTATCCGGCCTCGAGCAACTTGCCCTCCAATCTGCCCGAATTCTTATGTATGCCGACGACATAGTTCTCTACTTTTCCCATAAAGACGTAGATGTTGCTCGCAAATGCATAACACGACTGCTCATTCAAGTTCAGTCCTGGTTACACACTCATGGGTTCTCTTTATCACCCGATAAATGCTCTGCAGTAATCTTTACTACCAAGCGGGTTTACAACTCCGAGCCTTTACTGTTCGATACTTATGAAATTCCCATACGTTCGCACAATAAATATCTTGGCATTATCCTTGACCGTAAATTACAATTTTCCCAACATATACAACACCTACGCAACTGTACTGCCACGTATATTAACCTCCTAAAAGCCATTACACGTCGTTCGTGGGGAGTTGATCCTGCTACAGCAAAATTAGTTTATTGCTCCACCATCCGTGCTCGTTTCGACTACTGTGCACATATAATTGATCTTGCATCACCATCTGCCCTTCAATCCCTCAACACAATTCAAAATCAAGCACTACGAGTTTGTTTTGGTGCGTTGTCTACCACACCTACTAATGCCTTATTAGTTGAAACTGGTGACCCTCCTCTTCTCCTTCGACGCAGATTTCTAGCCTCTAAGTATCTCCTCAAACGACTTCTCGTGCTCTCCAATAACCTTCTACCCAAAATACAATTACTCGCTCAATCATTCTCAACATCTATCACACATCCTTGCCGAGCCCCTGCCTTAATTTAGGCATTTGAGTCTGTCTCCCCTTTTAAATCTACTATTATTCGTAGTCATGTCCTACCATACTATTCTGTGGCATACGACGTGATTCAATATACTCCTACTATTATTCATTCTAAAGAATCTTCTTTTGCTATGCTCCCTTACCGGCTTTCATTTTTTTCTCTACATTCTAAAAAAGTTCGCATTTCATCCACTAATGCCTGTCCCAATTTTTATACTGACGGATCGAAAAATTCTTGTGGTGTTGGCGCTGCTTTTTATTACGAACAGACTCAGTATGCTGAATTGTTTCACTTATCGTCCCACTTTTCTATTTTTTCGGCTGAACTCCTTGCCATACGACAAACATTACTGAACATCAAACATTCATCCATACAATCTGCTAATATGTTCACTGACTCTCTCTCCGTGCTACAAACACTAAAATCTAACAAGTTTACGCTGAACTGGTATGTATATAATGTCAAACACATCCTCTTCAATTTACACCAATCAGGTGTCCAAATAACCCTCATTTGGATACCTGCACATAAGAACATACCAGGCAATGAACAAGCCGATCGCTTAGCGAAAGAGGCTTCCCTCTTATCTACAACCCCAGCTACATTTTCTGTTCCAGCCACAGATTTTATATCTCTCCTCAAATCACAACAACGACAGTAGAGTAGAAACAAGAATTCTGGACCAGCGCTGCGAGAGAAGAATTCTGGACCAGCGGCAGCCACTGCGCATGCCCGTGCGCTTCCTCTCCCCCTGAAGGGGCCTCTCACTTGCTAAGGCACGTGCGGAGTGCGCCCCTCGCTGTCAAGGCTACACACAAGTGTGGGATGTCGCTCCTTGCGGTAGCTTTCTACTGCTATGCCTAGGTGGGTGGGCGTGATAGGTAACATCACTTGTTATAGTGCGTAATTGAGTATCTTTTTACTGAAAGGTATTGTAAGAGCAAAACAAGTTCACTATTAACCTTCTAGTAGAGATTTAAAAAGAACCTCTATTGAGTGTAATTAACTGCTTAGTTCAATTATCAAAAAACAATTCTACCCTACTTGCCTATGTGATTGCCTCTTGAATTGTTTATGATGGTGACAGGAAAGACATTTAGACATAAATCATCATGTTAGATATGGCACTAAATTTATATATATTTTTTGCAGAGTTCTTTTACTTGTTAGGGTGCATGTAGGAAATGTTAACTACACTTACCCAGAGGTCTTTATGTAAGAGGTAAATATTTCTTGAAAGGTGTTGGGGCAAGGTTCTGTGAGTAGATTTGCTTCTAAAAGTTACTTGCTGGAGTTCCTCTCACTGCTCAAGGTGAGACAGCTACATGTGAAATAATTGCAGCAACTGGATTTGCTTTACAAGGTTACTTGCTGGCGAAAGGTGAACAGGATGTGAGTTTTTTTTATAAAAAAGAATCGCTCCTCTCCTCCTGCTTACCTGTCTGTTGAAGGTTAGCTACTAACGACTCTAGCCAACTGGTGATGAGTGAAGGACGACACAAAAGTGCTTAGTTTAATTAAATAATAAAAATATTTTTCTCGAGTACTTACCTTTAATTATTTTTCGACAGGATGCACATCTAGCTGTAATTCATGACGATAGATACACGCATTGTTTACTAACCTTACATCAATAAATGTCATCTATGAAATATCACTGTACTAGGTAAAAAACAAATTTAAAAAAACTCGGATAAAGTGTGAAATCAGAGGTTGATTAAGAAATTCCGTCGTTACGAACGCGATAGTATGAATTTTTACATACAGAATAAAACAAAAACATCTCGCCATTTTTGTTGGATACGTCGGCAACTGTTCGTACTCATCGAGGTCAAACAGCCTATACATGAGAGTGTCATGTCTGTGATTTCTTATTATCTTTGTCCAAGATGGCTAACACAAAAAAATGCATTATGATCTCTGAACTAATAAATTAGTTAGGCTAACACATGATGTGCTATCTCATCAAAAATTATATCGAATATATATGTTTAGCACGGAAGATGAAATAATAAATCGTCTAATGAATCAGTTAGGGGCACGTCATAAAACAACAGCAAAGAACTTCAGTGAACAAAGACATCAAACAAGACAGTATTTTAACAAAACAAAAGAACGTGCTGCTACGTAGCCGAAATATTGGTTGAAAAACTGTAAAGCATGGTTTCCTTTAAAATAAAATATTACGAAGTATTTCTTAATCAACCTCTGAATTGAGACAGTGTGTGAGTGAGAGCTATAATTTGTCACACCTACACAGGTTGGTGATTTGATGATAGAAAAATAAAATCTGGTAAAGGATTCAAGGTTATAGCATTTGGTTGGTGAAAAAACAAAAAACAAAAAAATGTGTATGCATATATAGGTTAGGATGAATTATTCAAGCAACTCGAATAATAAATAGAACATCACACTGTTTTATTTACCTGTTAGTTCAAAATACATGATTAAATTATTTCTTGCATCCCTCACAGTCCTTAATCATTGGATTAGGGCTGTCAATATCATCAACATCTTGCGCTCTGTAGCAATAGTGCTTGACACATCGCCTGCACACCGCGATTTCCATTTTCGATCTGGTGTAGAAGGGAAGTTTCTCCCATGCTTCATCTAAATCTTTAGCAGCATATGTTGAGAGAAACCCAGATGGTAAATAGTGAAAGATGTTGTGGCATTCGAAGTAAACTACCATGTGTACAGTATGATGTAATAGCCTCACTTACTAGTGAGAAATATATTGTACGTAAAGGATCAGGTTTAATATTTGGTGTACCAAGTTCACATTTACAGTGGATGTTACGGTTTCTCTTCTCACCAAACTCATTCTTTACTTGTCGCTCCATGACTGATGACACGCACACACTGTTGCCAACAAGGACAATACCTTAATATTTATTCACACACATTTTTTTAAATAGTATGCTACAGTTTACGTTACGTCACACTGACATGGCGTTTAGTCCAGTTAGCTTTAAGGTATACTTCCCTTAGCAGTTGCCTAGTGTGAAAATAGCGAACTAGAGAGAATCATTTAATGATTGCCAACGAAGAGGATCGAACTTGTACTCATCTAGATGTGAGCGAATTCACTTGCTTTATATAAAAATTTTAATGCTAGGTGTAAGATAATCTCATATTATATTACCAGACGCGACTTTATTGTGTGTAAAATTATTATTTTGTAGACATATGTTTGAAGCAGAACATTCCTTTGTAGTGTATATCTATCCCGGATGTTTCCTGCAAGCAGCTTTCGCATAAAACGGTTAACGCCTTACTTCTTTCGCGGTCATTGCTGGTCATGGCAGTGCTTTGACCACGGTTTCGTCAAGGCTACAAAAAAGGATGCGTAAACTGAAGTCCGGGTCGCTACGCAGCTTACTAGCAGATGTTGTATCTAAGCAGGTTTTTTGAAACTAGTTTTTTTTTCAAATTACATGTCGCCGTTAGAACGGGTATATATACTGCGAATCGCTTGCTGTAGGTACGTTACAGTTTCAAACAGCTATCGAAATGGCATCTGTCCAAGAAACTCTCTACGAAAACCTTCTAGCGTTGCGGGAAGTAGTTAGATTGCAAGAAATGTGTGAGATAAATAATATAGTGGAACTACAGGGCGCATTTGAAAGAGCGATTGTAAACAGAATACGTCATTTGACTAACGAAGAGTTTCGGCTTCTCGTTAGGGTGCATACTCCTATTCTTTTACGATGCGAAAGTGCGAACTTTCATCTATTGTTTATTCACAAATTTAGTTTCTTTTCCTGCAACGATATGTTAGCTGAACTAAGAGAGTTAATGGACGATCACGGAAGTGATGGTGATATTTTTGGTGAGTTTTAACTTTTTTAAATTTCAAGACTTCGTCTATTGTCGGATTGCGAAAGATTTTAATTTTACATTAACTTTTTCTTTCCATATAGTAGAAGAATAAGAAGTGAGCCTGGAGGAGGAGGAGAATTTAATTTATTTGAACCGTTATAGGTGAGTGCAAAAATATATTTTATTTATCTTGCTTTCTTTTCTGCTCTTAGACAGATAATCTAATTAAAGAGAATTTTTTTACGTTGCACTAACACAGATACGTAGAGTAGGAAAAAGGAGGGAGTTTAATTTTTATTAAAAAATTATAAGAGGTTATCTTTAGTTAAATTTTGTTTAATATAATTTATTAAGATACATGTTACACAAATGTTTCGAATTAATTATGCAGAGTTGAGGTGAAAATATCTTCTTGCTTGAGGTAATGTCCAACGTTGCCATCAACAAAACAAACAGCACAGTTTCTTGAGCAAGGGAAGTCTGCAACAATAGAGAGAGGACACTATAAGATGGTAAATCTATCAGACATTAGAGTAAAAAATTAAAAATATATTATACTAGCGTACTTACTATTGATTTTTTAGAATACATATTCCTTCGGAATCCATGAATTATGCGTGGCGTCAAATCCTAGCCACGATACGAAAACCTTGTCGTTCTTTCTTCTTAAAATTTTATCAATGAGGTATATTTTAGGATGTTTTGCCTTCTGCAGTTCTTGTTCATAGAACGCACCAAATATTGGGTTATTTTGATAGTCGTGAAGCAAGTAAGTTCTCGGTGATGTTTCTTTTACTTTTCTTACAGTAAATAATTCATTACTCCAATTAGGAGTATAGCCCTTTGTAAAATATCGCTTAATTTTACTTATTCGTACTGTGTCACCTACTTTAAATTTTGGTGGATAAGGTGACTTCTTTTTCATCATTTCCCGTAATTTGTACACAGTAGCAAGTTGTTGTAGATTATTGTGACGTCTATAGGTTTCATACCAATCGTACGATGTTTTCGATTATTATATCCATCTAATAGTTTTGGTAGCATGCGAAGCCAGTGGTATGATCCACACGCCGAGAATTTCCTCCACATCCACTGCTTCAGTGTTCGATTGAAGCGTTCAACTACGCTTGCCTTCAAGCTGCTCCCTGTCGAATAGTGTTTAATTTTTCTTATTGTAATCCACTGTTGAAAAATCTTATTATAAAATTCTTTTCCCCTGTCAGTTTGCAGATGTTTTGGATAGCGTTTACATTTTGAATAGATGCGTTCCATATTCTCCACTACTTCGTTTCCTGTTTTTGTTTTAAGTGGAACTGCCCAGGCATACTTTGAATAAACATCAATAACAGTTAACATGTATTTATATCCACTATTAACTTTCGAAAACAGAGACATATCAACAAGATCCGCTTGATGTAAATCATCTCTTCCGAGGCAAATAACGCTCCGTCTTTCAAAATTCTTTCGCACTGGAGCGTGGAGTTCTTTCGCTATTTCTTCTCTGATTTTGTTCATAAAGTATAGGTAAAGAATTCGTTCTGTGTCGTCTATTCGTTTCTTGAATCGCAGTCGATCTATAGCCAGTTGTTGCCAGTTGCTTCTTCTGTCTTCACATCCAATTTCATAGATTACTGAAATATCCTTTTGAGAATCTAACAGCTTTAAATATATTTGCGAACGGAATTTCATCCCACCGCGCAGTGTTCATTTATTCGATGTACCTCGACTTTCGAAGTTCTTCTTCGATTGACAAGATTTCGTTTTCGTGTGACGAATGACCAGCACTTCTAGATGCTATTAACTTTTTCAGTCTCTCCACTAGATTGTTTGGATCATTCCAATGAACTAATTCGATCTTCTTTCTTTGTTTATTTTTCCACTTGGCTACTTTTGATCCTCTTCCTGTACGTTTGTATTTGTGTACACTTACAAATTTTGGTGTGCTCCTTCCTTTTTTCACTTTTGCATCTTCTACTAATGGCTTGATAATTTTTTGAAATTTGAGCGATTTCGTGCCTCTCATTGGCTTGCCTGCGTCATACTGTTTCCTGTGCACGTTAGTGTAATTTAATATATGACTGTAAGCTGACAGATCCTTATCATCATACAACTGTGCGTCCGGATCTTTCTGAAATATTAATTCAAAGAGACCTTCAGTTAAAGGATAGTTAAAATTGTCAATTATAATATTGTTATCGCGAAACAGTACTTTTTTACTCCCTAAATAGTGTTCTCCATGAACTACTCGAACCCCGAATATTCTATCAACTTTGTGTCTCAATTGTGGGTTAAGATAATTTTGCAGGAGAGTTGTAACCTTTCTGTCCAGAGCTTCTTCTTCTTCTTCTTCTGATTGTTCTTCTTCCTCATCACTTACATAACTATTTAATTTTCGATTTTTCTTTGCATTTAATCCATTCGAGTTAACTGTAAGCTGCTGTAGTTTATTTAATGGTGCAGTTATTGGTTTAAATGTTTCTTCTAACTTTAGTTGGTTTAAAGCCATATCTGCTTTAAGAGAGTTATTTCTTTACATCTTTTCGTAATTTTGCTAGTTTATCCTTTACACGACTCTTTTCCACTATGTTCGCCTGCATTTTTTAAACTGAAGTGTAACGTCTATTGTTTTACTCATATATAGTATATTCAAAGAGTATATGGAGCGGAAGATCGTTAGTATTCCATTGTTCTGGATCTTTTAGGCGGAATTGAATTTCATCACCTTCCTTTACAGCAATTGGTGTACCTACTTCTCATTCGATTGGATTGTTCACGTGATTAATCATCGCATATACCAGAGAACTACGTGAAACTCTTAACGGTGTAAGTGTACCCGTGTAAGGAAGCTTATACATAAGTCGACAGTTTTGTAGCATATATATTGGTGACTGATTTGACGGTAGACTGTTAATTTGAAAAAGAGCTTTTCTTGGTTTTTTGTGCAGTTCCTTTTTCATCACTTCAAACTCTTCTTTTGCAGTAGCAAAAGTTTCTAAGTACTGTTTGTTAACAACATCTTGCTCGTGGATAGGTGAATCAACATTTGTAATTCGTTTGTTCTTCATATGTAATTCTCCGTTAGATTCTACTGGTAGAGAATTTTTCTGAAGTTTAGATATGACAAGTTTTAACTCGTCAACTTCTCTCCGCGCAGCTGCATACTGTTCTACAAAGATTTTATTTGCAACATCTTTCTCATTTAACGGATTATGTACGTTAGTAATTCGCTTATTTTCCATACTCAAAGTACCACCCACATCAACGTTTAGTTTCTGTTGATTGCTTATTTCATTCTTCAGTTTTTCGAGTTCTTCACGCGCTGCTGAATGTTTTTCTAGGTATGCTTTATTGATCACATCCGTCGAATGAATAGTTTTGCCGATGTTTGTTACTCGTTTATTTTGCATATCTATCGATCCATCGTCATTCAGTTGTAGTAGTCTACCTTTTGTATGCTTTTCTAAAAATAAAAGCGAAATTGCATCTTGTTCCTCTTCAGGATCTGCCACACCCGATATTCTCTTGTTGTTCATGTTGAGGTTATTATCAGTTACAGGAAGGTGATCATCCACAATATCACGTAAAAGAGAATCAACATATTCTATGCGTGCAGAAACGTCGTTAACTCGTTTCTCTAAATTTCTCTGCACATGGTTAGTGTGCGTACGCATTGTGTCAAGCGAAACTGCTTCGTTTCCATTCATCGCTGGAGCTATTCCTTTCAGCCTTTTGTTCTTAAAATCAACTGCATCCTCTTCTAGTTCACATATGTCATGTATTTCATTTTTAAGATCTAAAATATCACGTTGTATTTCTTCTTTATTAATACTGTCCTTAACGGTTTTTAACACATAATTTTTATTACAAGCATCAACCATGTTTATAGGATTGCCGACGTTCTTTAAACGTTTATCATAAATACTTAAGTTTCCGTCAGATGTTGATGTTACGTAATTTGTATTAACCATAATTTTTCATCTACATATGATTTAGTAGCAATATCACGTCGTGATGATGGTCGCGTTACATACACGTTACTGGTTCTGTTGTTTGATGCCATCGTGATGTTCTTTCAACAATTCGAAAATGAGTTCGTTAATGTATACACTGTCGTATTTATATCACATAAAATATATCGAATCCATTTCGATATCGACCTTTGCTTATTTCGCCATCCTTATCGATAACGAGAAAGCTGAATTTCGACTGCGACCAACAACGATAACATAAATCAGTGAACTGGTTGTAATTCATATCGGTGTTCACGTGATCGTCGTAGACATGCCGAAGATTTCTTGCATCTTGTTTAAACAGAATAATGAAATTAGCGTTGTCTCTAATAAGTTGTTTGGGAATGCAGGAATAGGTCTGACATAAGTAAAAAACATCCACGATATGGTGTCGACCTCTACTAAAGTAGTCTTTCATGTGCTGCTGTTTGTCGCTTGCTACATCGTCAAAAATAAAAACGGAATTTCTTTGAGCCTTTTCTGGCGGTATTACTTGCTCACGATCAGAGTAAAACTCACATTTTATTTCTTTAATAGATTTTAAAAGCTTCTCTAGCTCAATATATTTCTTCTGCGACAATGATTTTGAGTAAACATACACATTCTCAAAACGTAACCCGTTCGGTTGCAATACCAAATTAATCATTACATTAGTCTTCCCTGCATTCGATGGTCCGCATATGAGACCGCGTATTGTGTCCGGCAACAGTTTACTATGTTTATTTTTCTTTCTTACTGAACGTTTTGTGTCGTTCAGATTTGCAACAGGTAAAGATATCGATTGTTTTATTGTCTTTACCATCACTTTCTTTAGATGATAATAATTTTCAACGATCGAGTGCACAGTGGATTTCTTTTTTCTCAAAGTTATTGTTGATTACTAAATAAACACGAACTTTTTTACCTTCTGTTTTACTTATCTAGTTCCAAAATGGTTCGTGCATCACACTACACGTAGTATTAAGAAGTGCTGGAAGAGCTGTCCTGTTATAGTGATCTAATAATATGTTGCCAACTTCACAACCCCTCATATACCGACAAGAAGGTGACCATTTTCTATGTTCTGTTAACGGATCATCATCTTTATCCCACGAAAATAATTCGATTCCGCAAAAAATACATTTAACTGCGTCTAGGTATCCCGTGAAGTAAAATCCAGCTTTAGCTAAACTTACGGGGTCTATCCACGGTACACGCCATCTAGCGAAAGTCCTTATCCGATCTACCTCAGATTTTAAATTTAACGGACGAGGAATGTACGCCATGTCGCTGTAAAATGAGGAGAGCAGAAAAATATCTCTCTTATTTATATATATATCTTTCTACCTTTCAAAGAAAGAATAAAAATAAACTTACATACATTTTTAGTACTCAACAGTTGCACATCGTGTAAAAATGTAATTCGTAAATAATAACACACTAGATAGCAGGAGCTCTTATTTGAGTATGCTGCGTCGAAGACGCAACGTTGTAGCAGCTCTATGTAAACGAGTAGGGAAAGGAGGAATAATATGCAAAGTTCTTAATAAAGCTATAGATAATTTACCAGTAGAATTGCACATACCAGGTTATGAATTCTGTGGACCTGGGACAAAGTTAGAAAAACGACTTAAGCGTGGTGATCAAGGAATAAATCTATTAGATAAGGCATGTAAAGAACACGATATCGCTTACGCTACATACAAAGACCAGAACAGAAGGAAAGAAGCAGATGAAATCTTAGCCTCTAAGGCTTGGTCTCGTGTAAACTCTCAGGACGCATCATTAGGAGAAAGAGCAGCTGCACTAGCAGTTACGGGTATTATGAAAGCGAAAACTAAAGTAGGTGGCGGTAGACGAAGAAGAAAATCAAAACATCGAAGAGAACGAGTAAAACCGAAAAAAAGATAACATGCTGTAAAAAAGTGGTTTTCTTCCACTCCTTCCGATATTTGCAGCCTTGTCGGGCTTGGGCGGTCTAGCAAGTGGAGCTGCGGGCATAGCATCGGCTGTAAACAAGGCGAAAGCCGCACAGGAAGAATTAAAAGAAATGAAGCGCCACAATCGAATGCTAGAAGCGATGCGTGGGAAAGGGCTTTCTACTCGAAACAAAGGAAAGGGCATTTACTTAAATCCTCCAGCATACAAAAGATAATGGAAGATCTGCCGAATAGAGCATTAACTAACATAGATCTATATCGTTACGCATATCGTTTAAAAATTCCCTACTTCAGAGGTGTGTTTATGCGAGATACGTTACCGAAAATTTCTCGTAAAAATGAGAGTTGTATTTTGAATTTAAATCCGATAAGTAAATCTGGTTCGCACTGGGTTGCGTTCAGTAAACGAGGTGCGTACGTCTACTACTTCGATAGTTTTGGTAATTTACGTCCCCCTAAAGAGGTATTAGAATATTTAAGAAACTGTTACATTCGATATAATTTTCATTCTTATCAAACTTTTAATTCATCAATTTGTGGTCATCTGTGTTTACTATTTTTATACTGTATAAATAAAGCACGACCTTAGTATTTGTGTTCAGTGTGCACGATACCGTATGAAAGACGGATTACACTCGAGGGTAGAGGCTCGAAGATTTTGTAGTATTAGAAACTCCGATTTATTTGAATAGAGCTTCTTTCTATGAAATAGGTCTATTTACATCTAATAGTATTCGAAATGTCACTAGTAAAAATAAGAAGTTTGCTATATATTTGAATGGAAAAGAAATTCTTTTGAGTGTAGCAGAAGGCATTTATGAATTCAAAGATCTTGTTTCAAAAATAGAAAGTTTGCTAACTATTAAAAATGTGAAACTATTCCTGTGGGAGTACACTCCAAAACTTAGTTTTTTATCTCGACTATTAACAACAAACCTACTATGCATTCTCCGTTTGACATTGATTTCAATGTACCGAACAGTGTTAGTACTAGCTTAGGTTATCTGTTAAATGTATATGAGAAATATGCTAACCATGAATCACAGCTGAATGAAATAGGTAACGTAATCGTTAATAGCACAAATAACCAGATTGGTATTAAAATGAAGGGAGACAAAACAACTGTACTCACATTACCGGAAGGCAGTTACACTTTTTCGGAAATAGGAGCTCTAGTTCAAGAAGCAATAATTAACAACTTTCCTGTTCTCGAAGAGGAGAATGACCCTCTAGATGGAGATAGTAAATTTATTACTATTACTTACGAAAAGACCTATCTTCGCTGTAAAATGTCCTCCAACCTAGACGTAGACTTTGATGTTTCCGATTCAATTGCTGATTTGTGAGGATTTTCACGTCGAAAATATGATGCTAATAAATTACATATTTCAGGGGAGATTATTAAAATTAATAACGTGAACTCGATTCGTGTATGTTGTAATCTCGTGTTAGGTTCCGGTTCCTACCTCAACGGTAAACAAACACATTCGTTATACAATTTTAAACCGCTTGTTCCAGCAGGCTATCCTATCGTAGTTCAACCGTCAACTATAAGCTTCTTACCGGTAAACACTAGTGTTATTCAACATATATCCGTCGTACTCGAAGATCAGTTCGAAAACCCAATCGACTTACAAAATGAGGATGTAAAGTAGAGTTAATTATTCATCCAGTAAAAATACAGTAATCATATATAACATAAAGCGTACACTTATGTACTATCATTCGAGTAAGGAACAGTTGAACAACATCATGGTAGTAATTTACAACAACCAGTCAAAAAACCGAGGATTAAAAGAGGAAGCAGCTAGAGTAGTAAAATATAGAGTAAAGCTAAAAAAAACAATCTCATCGTGTACGCGACAAGAAAAAATTAACCACAAACAATAAAGACTTTTTACAATCGCTAGGCTACCGACTACTATAAGTTCTATTTCTCCTACGGAAACGACTTTACTCTCTTTTCGTGTGCGTAATCAAGGTGACATTACTCTCTTTTCGTGTGAAATCACTTTACAATGCTACCGACTGCCACAGGATAAAGCATATAAATTCTAATTCTCTACCAAAAACTACTTTAGTCTCTTTTTGTGTACAATCACGCTAACATCAAGGAGAAATATGTTCAACGTTACGGACAAAGTTATATTTGACAACAGAGTTGTCAGGCGGGAAGTAAGGAGCTATCATCCATATGCTGGCACGAAATATGAAAACAACGATGAAATTCGAGTTCCTGTACACAACCAAGAACATATCTTTTTACCCTCTGAAGCTGATGTTCACATCGAAGGTGAAATAGTTCGATCAAGCGCAGATAATACACCTTCAGCTACAGCCGCTCCCGATCAAAACTTTGCAGCAAATCTCTTCGATGAAATTCGTATTGAATTGAATGGGAAAGAGATTGAAAGAACACGACGTGTAGGCACGACTAGTGCTATAAAAACTTTCGCCTATTATTCTAAAAATGAAATGTTAGCGCTGCAAAATGCTGGCTATTTTCCAACAATTTCTACACCACCAAACGAAGCTAATATTGCCCACGCAACTACAAAGCTGTTCCATGCAATTATCCCGCTGAGTCTTCTTTGCGGATTATTTGAAGACTACAGGAAACCATTCATAAACTGTAAACTTGAATTTATCTTTATTCGTTCTAGAGATGACAAATGTGCACTGTTTTCAGCCAACGCGGAAGATACAGCTAAGGTCAAAGTACGAAAATTGTATATAAAGCTACCAACTCTAATACTGCCCGACGAGGAAGAAGTTCAACGCATAAAGTTAATCCAAAAAATCCTTCTATTCCTGTAGCATTTCGATCGTGGAGTTATCACGAGTTACCTACTATTCCAAATTCAACGAAAATTAATTGGACTGTTATGACTACGTCACAAATAGAAAAACCGAGAGTTTTTATGCTTGCTTTCCACACCGATCGTAAGAAAATTAATGCTTCTTCTTCTCTGTTCGATCACTGTAATATTCGATCCGTTGGCGTATTCTTAAATTCAAACTTTTATCCCTATGAAAAGGCTGTAGCTAATGTTAACAATGGCGACTACAGTGAATTGTATGATATGTTAATCAAGTTTCGTAATGCGTACTATCAGCTTGATGATAATCGTTCCGAACCGAGCATATCACGAAGTGAATTTCACTCGCATTGTCCTATTGTTGTTATTAATTGCATGGAACAGGTTAAATCGATAAAATCTTCCTCTGTAGATCTTCGCGTTGAAATTGAAACAAACGAACCTATTCCAGCCAACACTACTCTGCATTGCATTATTATTCATGATCGCATAATAAATTATAAACCACTAACGAATGAAGTATTTTTCTTCCAATAATCTTGCGCGCATAATAAATTATAAACCACTAACGAATGAAGTATTTTTCTTCCAATAATCTTGCGCGAGTTTTTCTTCCTTTTTTCCTTTCTAATAGTGTATATAAACGAGAGAGTGAAGATTCTCTGCTTCAGTTCTTCGATATCAAGCACACCATGAGTGCAAAACCTAGAGGAGTGATAGTTGACATTCAGAGGTTACCTACTGGAGGTTACGAGATAGCCTGTTGTAATATAGATTCGTCTACAAATGTGTTATCTACTGCTCTATTAGGTATGAGTGTACCTAATTTAGATTTCACGCTTACGTCGTTTTTCAATCTTCTCAGTGAACAAAAATACCAATATCTGGTTGTGTGCAACTGTGTTAATGAGTTACGTCTATTAGCACTGCGAGAGTATCCTCGTACATGCATAATTGACTTGAACACTATAGAAGGTGTACCTGATTTAAGAACAATGCGTAACGAGTGTTTCCCTGTTGACTGTCCACGCCACTTACCACATGTTGCAAGACATTCAGGCAGCTGTGCTATGTTCAACGTTCACGCAGTTCATAGTTGGCTAAAATCGTCAGATGGTGTGATGAGAATAGTGTGTACAGTGATAAACAAATTTAAGAAAGAAGGTGTGAGCAGATTCAATAAATTTGAGTGGGCTTTCTTCCCTGAAAACATATTATCTATTTACGAACAACATCAGTTAGTTGCGCTCTGGCAGTATCTACCAGATCATCTGAAGGCGAACTTACACCAGGCTTGTCAGGATTCACGAGCTAAAAACAACGACATCGTCCGAGCTTGATATCAGCTACTAATACATCAATTATTAAGGTGAAAAAATAGATATAATACCATCCTTTTTTCCTTGCTTGTTTTTTCGGTTTTATTCAGCTTCTAACTAATTTATTTATTTTTTCTCCTCTGCAGGTCTCTCCTCATAGTGCCAACAACAACGTCCGAGCTTGATATTAAGTGCCAACAACAACGTCCGAGCTTGATATTAGTTACTATTTCATCAATTAATTAGGTAAAGAAAAAATTAGTTTCCTTTTTTTCTTGCTTGCCTTTTCTATTTTATGCTGCTATCAACTAATTTTTCTTTCTTTTTCCCCCTCTGCAGGACTCTCCTCTGGTGGCGGTCGAAGATTCAGTCTCTGCAGATCTCTCCTCGTGGTTGCAGTTACAAATTCAATCAAAAGTTTATATTTTGAAAAACCTCTGTAGTTTCCTATTCAATAAACTTGATTGTAAAAGGAAATATGTTCTCTTTTTTTCATTCTCCTACTCCTACTTTAGTTAGAGTACAAGGAATAAAAGGAGAGGCTGCGCAGGATAGTTTGAAAGAAAATCAACTTTTTGATCATCTAGTGTACAGTTTTTATTTTTCGAAAAAGAAAAAAGATTAAAGGTTTACAATGCACTTTAATATATAAATGATAGAAAGTTAACTTACAGTACAATATTAGTTAGTACAATAGTATACAATGTACTTAAACAGCGAGTGAAATTCTGTAAGATTTTTTTCATAATTAAATAAATATAATAGTATGCAATGTACTTTAAAAGTATAAATACAGTACAATACATTGAATAAAACAAACAGCGAGTGAAATGTTTATCTAGTTTGAAATTCTATAAGATTACATTTTTTCTTTAATTAATTACAGAATGAAACAAAAGTTTCTAAAATAAAATGATTAAAGTAATCACAGGAGCTTCTCCTCTTATTACTTAATATTCACCTTCAGAGAAAATTACATTATTTTACATACAGAAGGGTAAACTGATGACAAAGTGGAGGAGGTGTTCACAAAAAAAGCAAACCTACTTTGCAAGATAGCTATACATTAGTTATACTTCTTTTCTCTGCAAGACTGTAATGTCCAAATGGTAATGTATTAATTTTGTTATCTGTGATGTACCTTTTGTCATCATTAGCTGTGAGTGCTAGTTTGTATTGACGAACCGTGAACACAGAATGAGAATTGGAAGTAATGCACACTTGTAGTTTGGTCACTTGTTCACCTTCATACAGACAACGTTTATACTGATCAATTGTAAGGTAATCGACAACATTTTTTGACACCCTTAGATTTACATGTAGGTTTCTCTTTTTCACACAACTTAATAGCATACATCTTTGGTCGCAAACCTACAAATTCTTCAACAATACTTCCACCGTTTTCATCCTTCATCAAACCTATTTCACCTGAATTTTTTCTTTCAATTTGGAAAGGATTATTTTCATCATAATTTCCTGTATCAAACAAAACTGAATTTTCCTTCATAAACTCATATACAGGCTGTTAGGTGTATACGTGCAGATATTTCTTGTAGCAATAGAGAACGATGTGACGAACCACTATATATCAAACTTTTACTAATCCGCGGAAGTTATTTTCGAGAGCAAAGGGATACGATGTTTTTAGAATAGGTAGTATGCCTTGTTCACTGAATGAATAGCTTTCCGTTGATAACAGGCAAGTCACGCGCCATCCGTGTCAAACCGGTTTCTGTTTATGTTTCAGAGCAAATATACTACTGTAACAGCTGAACGCTAATGCAATGCCGCGAGATGTTACGTAATATACTTGCCAAACTAGTTTTATGTTTACGAGCAACTGAACTACGATAACAGCTGAAGGCTGCTACCGGTGTTCACCATGTTACGTTACATTCTCGCCAGACTGGTTTTGTTGTTAGTATTTAGTTTCCGTCAGACAACCCTAGTTATCGGTTTCGGACCCTGGAGCTGTATCGAATTGTCAGCGTTAATACTGGTTCATTTGCTGTTACGTCATTTAGGGGATTGGGACATCTGTGGTCGTCAGCCCCATGGTCTAGTGAGTATGGAAATGACCTGAAAACCTATGTCTTTACGCCAACGAAAGCAAGCATGGGATTGAATTGAATTAGGCAAGCACAGCCAACGTTTTACTTCAAACGAATAATGGACATGTTATACAAATAAATAAATTAAACGTACCTACATTTCGTGCCTCCTGCCGGGCTGTGTGGCTCAGAAGGTTGAGGTGCTGGTCCTTTGACTCCAACCTCGCAGGTTCGAACTTGGCCCAGTCCGGTAGTTTTGAATGTGCTCAAATACGTCACACACGTGCCGGTAGATTTAGTGGCACGTAAATAGAACCCCTGCGGGACTAAATTCCGGCACCTCATCCTCTCCGAAACCCGTAAACGTAACGCAAATACCATTATTATTATTATTATTATTATTATTATTATTATTATTATTATTATTATTATTACTATTGACTACTCGCCAATAATGTCTGCCTAGAAAATACTTCTCATCGTTTATAACTATGGATCTCGACAGTTGTATAATGTCCTAATTATGATGATTTTCAAAATTGGCTTTAAGTCGCACCTACACAGATATGTCTTATGGCGACGATGGGACAGAAAAGGTGTAGAAGTGAGAAGGAAGCGTTCGTGACCTAAATGAGGTTCAACTCCAGCATTTTCCTGATGTGAAAATGGGAAACCACGGAGAACCATCTTCAGGGCTGTCTACAGTGGAGTTCGAACCCAGTATCTCCCCACTGAAAGTTCACAATTTCGCGCCCCTAACCGCACGACCAACGTATTCCAAGCTCTAATGCCGGGTTGAGTACCTCGGACGATAGAGCGCTGGTATTCTGATCCCATCTTGGCAGGTTCGATGGAGGCTCAATGCGGGGGTATTTGAAGGTGCTGAAATACGCCAGTTTCGTGTCTGTAGATTTACTTGCAGTACAAAAGTCCTGCGGTACAACATTCCAGCACCTCGGCGTCTCCAAAACCCGCCAAAGTAGTTATTGGGACGTAAAAAATTACATTATTATTTCGTGCTTGCAAACGAGAAGCATATGTGTAATGGTAAAATGAAGCAAAATAAAAGTGGCCAGTCTGAGTTGCTCAGACGTTTAAAGCACTGGTTTCTTGTTTCCAACTTAGCAGGCTCGATCTTGGGTCCGTCCGGTGGCATTCGAAGGTGCTCGTCAGCCTTGTGTCGGTAGATTTACTGGCACGTAAAAATAACTCCTGCGGGACTAAATTACAGCGCCTCCAGAAACAGTATGAGTAGTTAGTGGGACGTAAAGCAAATAACATTACCGGTATTCTTCTTCTTCTTCTTCTTCTTATTATTATTATTATTATTATTATTATTATTATTAGTATTATTATTATTCACCTGTTCATACTTTCGTCTTATTCCTCTTTTTACTCTCCTTTTAAGTCGTATACTTGTTATTCATATTTGATGTATTGTTATTAATATTATTGTTATTTTATATAATTATTATTTTTATTATTTAGTTTATTTCGTTTATTTATAACATCTCTTTAGCTTCATGTGACACAATACTTTTTCCGTCTTTAATTCACCTTTTGTGTCGTGTCCCGGTGGACTTCTGTCCTGTGCTTCAAGACAGTGCTGCAAGATCTGTGTTTGTTTCCCCAGCCCGGGTGTGTTTCGTTTCTCATGTGACAGAGTTACATCTTACGTTCTGTTACATGTTTAAGTTTGGCCTTGTGATACATCGCCTTTAATCTGCTCTGCAGCCTTTAAACGTGTAGCATGGTCAATGACCTCAGTGCTTGTTTTGTTCACATATCTGGACTAAGAACTGGTCTCACTCGGCACAGCAAGTTCAAGGCCAACCACTTCTATCTGTTTGTTTGTTTATGTATTTACCCAGGTATGTATGTCAACATTGTACTATGTCAACATCGTACCATGAAAACGTACTCAATAAACGGGGTGTTTGGTGGGTCTCTGTCCTGGGTGGTGTGTTCTGCGGGCCTCCTCTGGGGTCCGTGTTGTTGCTGCCTTTATCTCTCTGCGCGTTCAGGTATTTACTAACATGTTCAATTCAATTTATTGTATGTACAAGACATACGTCCAACTTGAATTATTTCATCCTCACAACTCTACTTCCTTACTCCATGGCCCAATAGCTACACGTATAGCTGACGGCCCACCCACCCCTCTACGAGTGTGGGAATGAAATAACTAATTTGAATGAATTGTTTTCATATTTCAGTAGTGATGAATATAAAACAAGCATTTTTTGAATTTTTATACGTGTTAATGATGATGATTGCTGTTTTAAGGTTATCGGCCCTTAAAAACGCAAAGTGTCTTCTGTTTTAACTCGTAGTGAATAAGAAACAAAATATAAATTTCTCGAACACACGTAAAGAATCAAAAAACCGAGCTCGATAGCTGCAGTCACTTAAGTGCGGCCAGTATCCAGTATTCGGGAGATAGTAGGTTCGAACCCCACTGTCGGCAGCCCTGAATATGGTTTTCCGTGGATTCCCATTTTCACACCAGGCAAATGGTGGGGCTGTACCTTAATTAAGGCATGGCCGCTTCCTTCCCACACCTAGCCATTTCCTGTCCCATCGTCGCCATAAGACGTATCTGTGTCGGTGCGACGTAAAGCAAGTAGCAAAAAAAAACACATGCAGTGTAGGATTGAGCAACTGCCGAAATGCGTTCAAGGTCAATGTCTAGCGTTTTAACAAGCACGTCTTCCGCACTCGCGCACTGAAACTCTCGATTTATAATTTTTATAATTATAATTATAATTTATAATTTTTGTTACCGGTACATCAATTTCCCTGCTCGGATTTATGAGAATATCGACCTATCGAGACTCAAAATACTAAGGCGCTACTGTACTGTACTCCCAAGCCATTACGTTGCAGAAATGGCGTAACATCTGACATACCAAATTAAAACTCGTAGCAATAGTTCAAAGTGATCACCCTGGGCTTCCCTGCAGGCTTCACTTCTCCGAATCCAGTTGCGACGCATTCGAGCCAAGACACCAGGGTTGTGTCCGACTCGTTGGCTGAACGGTCAGCGTACTGGCCTTCCGTTCAGAGGGTCCCGGGTTCGATTCCCGGCCGGGTCGGGGATTTTAACCTTAACTGGTTAATTCCAACGGCACGGGGGCTGTGTTGTCTTCATCACCATTTCATCCTCATCACGACGCGCAGGTCGCCTACGAGAGTCAAATGGAAAGACCTGCACCTGGCGAGCCGAACTCGTCCTGGAATATCCCGGCACTAAAAGCCATACGACATTTCATTGCATTTCATTTCATTTCACCAGGGTTGTTCAGAATATCCTCTGCTGCTTAAACAGTACGTTCACGGAAGTCGTCCGAAGTGGTTACTTCAGTTCGATATACTTTGTGTTTCATGTTCCCCCAGACATTAAAGTCAATTGGAATAACGTCTGGAGATCTGGCTGGCCAATTGATAGTTCCACATCGTCCTGTCCACCGTTGAGGAAATGTCTGCACCATCGTGTAAAATCCACGTGGTTCTGCGTAGTCGAAGCGACACGTCCTCTGAAAGCTCAAGTAACGTACTGTATCTACAGGAGCAAGGTAACATTAATAAAAAGATGATTAGTCCACGTAACCGACTTCCTACTACACCCATCCAGGTATTAATTCATAACCGGTGCTGGAAATTGCCTTCTCCTACTGAATGGGGACGTTCCACAGCCCATGAGTGGGATATAGTGGGTTCGAACTCCTCTGTCGGCAGCCCTAAAGACGGTTTTCCGTGGTTTGCCATGTTCACACCAGGCAAATGCTGGTGCTGTTCCTTAATTAAGGCCACGGTTGCTTCTTCACGATCCTAGCCCTTTCCTGTCCCGTCGTCGCCGTAATATCTATCTGTGTCGTGGCGGCGTACATCAACTCGTAAGAAAATGGTAATCAGCTGTCAAAGACACTGCACCCGATGAATATGGTCAGGATGCACTCGTTCTTCATGCAGTGCCCTACGTATGGTCCAAGTTGGTACACCAACGGCACGTGTTATACTACGCGTACGGCGCCCGGGATCATCGTTTACTATTGTTAGGATGCCCGGCTCCATGGCAAAACGGTCAGCGAGCTGGCCTTTGGTTACAGGGGTCCCGGGTTCGATTCCCGGCAGCGTCGGTATTTGAACCATCATGGTTATTTTCCCTGGCATGGGGCTGGGTGTATGTGTTGTCTTCATCCTCATTTGATTATTATCAAGATGCGCAGGTCACCTACCGGAGTCAAACCAAAAGACATGCACCTAGCGAGCCGAACCCGTCCTGGGATCTCCCGGCACTAATATCCATACGCCATTTCATTTCCATTGTCAGGATGTCTTCTTCCGCGTCTAGAATTACACGTGGCCGTTTAGGCCATCGCTTCTGAAAGCGTGATGTAACACAACCTGCATCGCGAATACGCTGCAGTACAGCAAGTATCGTTGCTGGATTCGGCACCCGTCTGTTGGAAAGCCTTTTCCGATTTTCCGATAGATTCATTGAGGGCGACCCGTGTTCTGTTCTGCCACACGATACACTAGCAGCATATCATGGTATTCGTGGTATTCATACACTGGCATTATTCAAATACTACTACTACTACGAAGTAACTCGCGTGCTAGTACGGACGATAATTCGCCTCTCTGACAGCTGTTATTCAGGTCAAGGTCAGACAGACAGCTCATACCTCTAGTCCGGTGGTTTCATGTAGGGGCGGGAACCCGTCCCACCACACCCCCGTCGCTAGAAACAGCAGACGACCGACCGGCCCGTGACAGGTCTAGTGAATTTGTCAAACTGCTTACGTGAAATATTCTCCCACAGTGTGATTTCAATACCATGGATTCTTGGGAGACCAACTCGCCGTATGTAGAAACACCCCGTGTTGACGTGTACGTAAATAAAGTTTCTTACCTCAACGAAAGAATGCGTGGGATAGGATTTCCCAAGTGAGTAGTATCAGAACTGAATTGTCAAAGCACATCGAACGTTTTGCTTCATATCAATAAGGGACATGTTATAAAAATAAATAAATTAAACGTACTTCCTTTTCGTGCTTCCAAACGAAAAGAACTTGTTTAATGGTAAATTAAAGGATTCTGCTTTTGCAGTGCCTATTAAACGTATCAAAATAAACGTTGTCAGGTTGAGTGGCTCAGACATTATTATTATTATTACTGAGCGAGTTGGCCGTGTGATTAGGAGCGCGCGGCTGTCAGCTTGCATTCGTCGTAAAGCCACCTACCAATATTATAATAAAAACTGTGTTAGTCCATTATTACTAACTATTACGAAAATAAAAGTTAAACGCCCCACTCAAACTTCGTAGCTGGTAATCTGTCAGAAAACTCTAAAGAAAATAGTGAACTTTTAACAAGTCCGAATTATTATTAATCTTATAATTGCGGACATGTCTCCGGAATTACCGAAACATGTACTTACAAATTGTTTTACGTCGCACCGACACAAGTAGGTCTTACGGCGACGATGGGAGAGAAAAGGGATACAAGTGGGAAGGAAGCGTTCGAGGCCTTAATAAAGGTACAGTCCCAGTATTTCCCTGATGTGAAAATGGGAAATTACGGAAAACCATCTTCCCGGCTGCCGACAGCGGAGTTCGAATCCACTATCACCAAAATGCAAGATCACAGCTGCGCGCCCCTAACCACACGACCAACTTATTCCAACCTCTAATGCCGGACTGAGTAGCTCGGACGATAGAGCGCTGGTCTTCTGATCCCACCTTGGCAGGTTCGATGGCGGCTCAGTTCGGTGGTATTTGAAGGTGCTCAAATAAGCCAGTCTCGTGTCTGTAGATTTACTTGCATTAAAAAACACTGTGGTAAAAAATTCTGGCAATTCACTGTCTCCGAAAACCGTGAAAATTAGTTAGTGGAACGTAAAGACATTATTATTAGTAGTAGTAGTAATATTATCATGATTACGGAAGTTCTAATTACGCGGGTCCATTACAGTCATCACTTTACCTATCGGCACTTACTGTCCAGTAATAAGCCTTCTGTCCGCCTCTGTGGTATAGTGGTTAGTGTGATTAGCTGCCACCCCCCCGAAGGCCCGGATTCGATTTCGAGCTCTGACACGAAATTTGAAAAGGGGTACGAAAGTTGGAACGGGGTCCATTATGCCTCGGGAGGTCAAATGAGTAGAGGTGGTTCGATTCGCACCTCAGCCATCCTGAAAGTGGTTTCCCGTAGTTTTCCACTTCTCCAGGCAAATGCTGCGATGGTACCTAGCTTAAGGCCACGGCCGCTTCCTTCCCTCTTCCTTTTCTATCCCTTCCCATCCCCCCGCAAGGCCCCTGTTCATCCTAGCAGGTGGGGCCTCTTGGGCGATGTACTGGTCATTCTCCCCAGTTGTATCCCCGACCCAATGTCTCACGCTCGAGGACACTGCTCTTGAGGCGGTAGAGGTGGGATCCCTTGCTGAGTCCCAGCGAAAACCAACCCTGGAGGGTAAAAATATTAGGAAAAGGAAGAATAAGCCTTATATTACAAATGCCCGGCGGCAATTCCACAGTACCGGTAGCTCTTTTTCCTTCGAGCAATGTTCACGATGGATGAAACTACGGTTTTTGAAATGTGTCTCTTTAATAATAATTTCGCTGAATGTGTATAGCCTTTTCTTTCAGTGTCCATCGTCCTTTCATTGACATAAAATATTTATGAATAAGCATAGACAACCCACATGGTCTGTCGTCAGAAATTCATCGCAGACTGTCGCAATAACAGCACAGAAATGTTGCGCCCATTTTTTATTTACTTATTAACTATTTCCTTTCATTTTGTCAGCTTGGGTCACTGATTAATGCCACTGACGTCTTATAAATCACACACAACTACACAACACTTGATTTGCATGCATGTGCTGGTACGGATCTTCGACGTCAACGTAAGGATTCTGTGTACTTTTCACACAGGCTACCCTAGACCGGTTTTCGAGTACAGCAAGTGGCCTGGCAGGTGAGTCAACCTCTCCTACATGCCAAGCCTTTAGGGGACGTGCACAACATGTGTTAGCCTGCGATAAGAAACAGGTTCAACAAACTCTATACTCTGCTACTGTACTTGGACTACGCGTGGACAGAATGACATCACCGGCGTATCCAGCTACGGCCGTTCAAAACACATTGGGTCCTGAAATATTTGGTTCAGTTATGGGCAAACTAATAGGACAAGGTAAAAAGTACATAGCATATATTGTGAGATGTCTTTTTCTTTGCCGACTACCTTAATATCTGCACGTATACCCCTAACACCCTGTATATCAAATGAAAAATTGTATATCAAACTGTCGGTGTCAGTGTATAGAAGTTGGGAGTTGAATCTGTGTTTCTCAAAATAACGTTGTAGTGAAAATCGTTCATTTTCATTTTTGACAAATCTAAAATTGTAGCACCGAGGTACACCGGTTGATTGTGATGAATTTGAAGTTTCTTCATTTCGATAACCATACACTGTTCGTCTACTATAATACGACGTTTGAAGTTTGCTCTTGAGATCAACGTACCTGCACCAGAACGACCCTCCCACTGTGTGACCCATCTGACGTCGCGCAGCTTCCTTACGTTCATTAATGAACGCCCAAAAATTGCGTTATTCATTAATTTATAGAAACTTTTCTCGAACTCATTTTTTGCTAACTTTCGTTTCTCTGTGTTCAAATCAATGTAGCATTTTAACCATGCGCTCTGATTAAACTGAATCGCTCTGTAAATGTGAGCTACTTTCATACCTAATTCTACACACTGTTTTAATTGCCTATAATGAAGAACATACCGTTCCTTGTTGTAAAGAGTGCTCATTATTTTCGTAGATTTTTCAGGACACAATGGATAATCGGCATGTTTATCGTGAAGTTCTGGCGGGTAGATTAAATCAACTTCTACCATAAACCCAACATCTGCTTCATCTCCTACATTCATAATGTCTAAATTCTCAACGTTTTCGACCCATTGAAAGCCGCCCGTTGGAAGAAACTGTTGCATAGCGAATCCATACAAATTGTTCACGTCAAAGTACATTATGTATGATTCCGGTTTGGACTCATCGTATGTTAACATGTACTTGTTATTTGCTACTGCATGCCGCGTAACGCATTGCACATTACCACCGCGTACGGAGCGTTCGAAAAACTGCAGCATGTCGATATCTTGAAGTAATTCTAGCTGGACAGCTGTTATTTTCTTCATAGCACTCCATGCCATAGACGGTACCGTGTAGAAATGAGCGGCATCAATACCATATGTCTCTTTTCCACTCAATCTAAAGTTTTCAAATACATCGGCCAAGAGTAAAGTATTGATTTTTAAGTAAAGATCAGACTATTCACCCAACGATTTACAGTTAAACTTATTCCAAATAAGCTGAGCAAACGCGTAGTTTTCTTCCGAAACAGTTTCACCCTTTAAAGAGCTAAAGAATGAACTCCTTGACGGTACACTAGTGTCGTCTAACACCTCCATACTAGTAACATATTCGTATGGAAATATCCCTTTCCGAGAAGCGAGTTTAAACTGTAAATCATCGGTGAAATACCGTTTCGTTACAAGCTTTGACTCGTCACTAAGTAATAGGGACATTTTGTCCAGCGAAAAGGAATAAAGTTGTAAGTGTCTATAAATCTTAGTTCAACACACTGTCTTTGGTTAAAACGTATAAAGTTTGAAAATCCTTTGTATCGTTCCATGTTCACTGCTAATAGTTTAATGTTCGTTCTGAGATTTGTTACAACATCCCCTCCCTTCCTATGCAGTTCTCTAATTATGAAATGACCATCATAGGCTGTCAAATTATGGAATGCTACCGGCAAGATAGAAATTTTACGATACTGTAAGTTACACAATTGATGTGCTGATCCCCTGTAAACACCCGTTAAATGACAATGATCGCGAACTTTAATTTCATTATCTGCAATTTCCTTCTCACATATGTGACATAATGTAGACGAAAGAAATTCATTTTCTTGCTCAACAGTTAATGCTAACATTGGTTTCGTTTCAAAATAATAGGGCGCAAGCGTGTCCACCAAGTTATGCATCTCATCTACGAACCATTTTACACAATCACTACCTCGATAGAGTTTGAAAGAGCACAAATCTCTGTCAAAACTACAGTGTAAATAATATGCTACGCTGTATGGCACATGTTCGTGAATTGGAGTTGAATGTGAGGGGTTATCAATTGGAAAACAAGTAGACACAGGTTTCAGTATGCATTCTGTGTCAGCATACACAATAAAAGGCACTGTCTCTTTAACCTTATACTCGGTAAAGTACACTAGCCGTTCCCTATCCGAAGGCATTATACATTTGCCCACCGGAAATTGTATACAGTTATTAGTATGCAAAGCTAATTTTTCCTTATTAGAAAAGTAAGACAAACACCGTCTGCAAATATAAATTCTATTATGGTTCTTCGTAAGAGATGAGCGCACAAGACGTGGAAGATTCTTAATCAAACAAAAGTGATACTTCTCACTGTCGCCAATCTGAAGCATTAGAAGATCTACGATCTTTTCACACGTTTTATGTGAAATGTACAAAGGTACAAGAGTAAACTCTTTTTTGTCATCATTCCGTCCTATGCACACCCAGTTATTCTCGTCATACTGCGCTCCGAATACATTCACGGAGATTTCGTTTTGATCTTCAAATTTTCTCATGTATCTCATTTCCATCGGGATTGGTATGTCTTTTAAATTTAAAATTGCATTATAATGTGGATAAGAAGAAATGCGATCTACATGATGTTTAGTTGGAACTAAGCCAGCAACTACACTCCACGCAAAGCAAGCATCTCGTGTGTTCTGCAGATTAATAACTGCTTTCTTGTTTCGAATAGCTGTAGGCAACGTTAGACAAGTTGGCGACTTGCCCACGTGAAAACCTACATTTTATTAATGTTTATCCGCAATTCGCGAATTCGTAGCAGAGACCATCCCGAATCACGAGCCTCGAACTCTGATAATTTTTTCAGAATCGGTTTCGTTACATGTTCGTTGTACCATTCTCTTAAATTAGTACCTTCAGTAATTTCAGCGTTCCTTGAATGAAAATAATTGTTATCGATTTTATCGTGAAGGACATGTTGTGTGCAGAGGACGGTATTTACTTTTAATGCTTGTGTCTTGAGTGCTTCCTTCACGTATTTATTAAACCACACGTAAGATTTATCTAGGAACTCTTCGGGGAGTAAGAAATCATTGTTAACATTTACCACCGCTAGTGTGTACACTCTGCGCCGAAAAGCTCCTCGATTTGTTTACACTGGAAAGCAGACAAATCTTCTATCTGAAAAGTTAGTCCATTAACAGCGCGAGCGTGAAAATAAATTTCTAACATCTGATTACGCATTTCCTCTAGCTCGTTAAGATTTTCAATCAGCTTGAACTGAGCTTCTTCTCGCTCCTCGCTAGGTTCGAACCGATATGAAATCAGTATTGATCCATTTACCTCCCTCATAAACTCGCGAATGCGTTCAAACGCTCTATCAAAATGAGTTTGCATTCTTCCCGCATCTTCATCTGTCTGTAAATTAATGTCTAGTTTTCTACGTTTGCTCGAAGGATACTCCATGACTACAAAAAGAATTACGATTTGGTGCTAAATTTTTCAGCAATCTCAAGACAAGTCCAGCAGTTGCTGTAGCAACGACTTATCAAGAATGTACAATCCGTCATTACACAGTATAACCATCGAGCTAGGTCACTCCCTTCTACATCGAGTGAACAGTGTACAGCTTCGCTTGGAAACTCGTCCTGAAGCTTCCCTAACAATGTATTCCGGTAATAGGAAATTTTATTCGATTCTTGTGAAGAAAAGGAAAATTCAATTTTATAAATTTCTTCGAATGTATTATACCCAAGAAATAGTAAAAAATGTTCATTACTTGAAAATTCACTCAAAAGAAATCGCACTACAGCAGCTGTCACTTCCTGCTGGCTTTCGTAAGCTTTACTCAGGTTCGTCACATATACTGTATAATTAAAAAGAGGAGCCCCTCTGTTCCATAGTTCAATACAATTAGCACTCACTTCTTGTTCTTGTTGTGCGCTCAGTTGTCCCGCTTCATCTTCAACAGGCTGTGAAGTAGCGACCACATCCTCCTCACGATGTACTTGCAGACGACGACTCTGGATGCTTGGATATGCTTGATGTTCAGTTCCTGGTTTAATCTCAACTTTCTTCCACTTCATCATATTACCACCACGAATCTAGAAAGAAACACCACATACTATTTTCAATTAACAAAACAATTATGCAAATACGGCGGAAAAAAAGTTACATTAAGAACGAAAATACTCTCTGCACACTTACTTAGTTAAAATAGATGTCGTAACTGTTGACATTCTACTGTAGGAAGCACACTTGATGGTAGCCCCTCTCCATGCCTCTGTACATCATTTTCAAGTTGTTTTTTAAAGAATTTATTTCTTCTATTTCTTCTGCTGTAAGTTTTCAGAATTGCGCTGGCAGGAAAACACTCACAGTCTCCTCATCTTCCCCTTCTATATCAACGATTATTTTCCTCCCAAATCTTGTTTCTACCGCTCTCAGCGCTTTAACCTTAAATGGATTGTTAAGTTGCAACTCACTTAACTTTCTATTATGAAATTGTGGTGCCTTTGCAATTTTGTTTAATTTCGTTAACATATCCATTCTGTTGAAGCTGCTATATCTTTTTAAAATTAACAAACTAAATAAACTTACACTTACTGAAGAGGAAAGAAAAGTAGTAGTAGTAGTAGTAGTAGAGAACTCTTCCAACTAGATGATAGTTTTCATGTTGTGCTCTGCTCCTTAAATACTCCCTGCCACCACCTTCACTCCTCACCAGTAGGCTGGACTTGACACTAGTTCACCTTCACTCAAAATAACAACCTACAATAAACATCCTGTTCGTGACAGAGATAACCTTCAACAAGTTAGAAAGCGGATCTTGCCTAGTAACAGCTGCACTGTAGCACTCCTTAGTGTTTCCCCCTCACCCACAGTAAGAGAGGTGTGAGGGATCATTTTTTTTACATAAACTAGCATCCTGTTCAGCTTTCACCAGCAAGTGACCTATTAAAGCAAATCCAGTTGCCACATAGTTACTGTACCTTGGCCACAAGAGTAACCTTTCAAGAAAATTAATTACCTCTTATATAAAGACCTCTGAGTGTGTTGTCCTCATTCAACATGTGGTTGACCCCCTTAGCCAGTGAAAGCTAGTCCAGCAAATCCAGTCACAGCACCTTGCCCCCCACACCTTTCAAGAATTAATTACCTCTTACATAAAGACCTTGCAGTATGTGTAGTTAACATTCCACACACGCCTTAGGAAGTGAGAGGCCCCTTCAGGGGGAGAGGAAGCGCACGGGCATGCGCAGTGGCTGCCGCTGGTTCAGAATTCTTTTCTCGCAGCGCTGGTCCAGAATTCTTGTTTCTACTCTACTAACGACAAATATGGCAAAACACATGGACAACATCTGCATGTCAGAAGGGCAAATTCTATCATAGTCTCCAACCCATACTACCTACTACTTTCTGGTATCAACACGCCACCTACACTCGTCGTCATATCATCAATATCATACGTCTTCGCTTTAATCATTCCCTTACACCTCTCTATAAATTTCGATTTCGCTTACAACCGCATCCCCTATGCCATTGTGGATCTGTAGATGCTGATATCAATCATCTCTTCTTTCAATGCCCATTGTACAACTCTCCTCGCCGATGCCTGTACTCCAACTTAATACAATACAATTATCCACTCCCCTCGTCAATTGCATGTCTCGTCTACAAGCCCTCTCCCACAATCATACATATCTTAAATCAGTTCTTAGATCACTCTAATTTACAACTCTAACCCCACTTTCCCACAATACATTGACACTACTTACATATTTTATCATATTCTCATTTGCCTCCCGCCCTCCCTAACGCCTCCTCTTCAACCAAGACACATAGCTACTGTTTATTCTCATCTCCCCCTCCCCCGATCGCGTGTACATTTTCATTGATGTTCATATCAACACACTGTCGCCCCTCTTCATTTTTTGTTTACGATTTCACTGACCTCCCTACATCCCCCATATACGTTGCTCAGATATTTCTTTCCATCTGTCCAAAGTCCCACACTCTCACATATATCCACCCCTCCGTCGTTCCCCTGCCCTCTCCTGCTTGTCCCTTATATCAAATACAGTAGAGACAATACGCGACACTGAGCGAGATATCAAGGGCCAGCTATTGGAACCCACTCTAGCGGATAGACCTGAACGGTACTGTTTCTGTCATAAGAGCACGTGTATTTTTGTGTGAAGTTTTTGGTGTTATTTAAGCGTTTTCAGTGAGTTGACATAATTAAATAGTAGCGTGTATCATTCCTTGATATCTCCTCTCAACATGAGGGGAAAGGTATGTGCTGTGTTTGGCTGCAGTAATTACGGAGTAGAGAAAAATGCGCGGTCGTTCTTCAGGTTCCCTCGTGACAACATGTAAGTAATATTATGTTTGCATATATATTCTTCCAGTGACAGAGATTTTTATAGTACTTCATAATCTTCTGACCTGCTCGATCCATGTTTTAACGGGCTTAAAATATAATACGCATATTTTATTGTATAGTGCAGCAGTTAACCTTCAATACCGATGTGTTGTTGTAGGTGTGATCTGTGGGTTTTGAAATGTCACAGAAGCGATTTGGATAAAGTGTACAAGAAAGAAGGGACGTTACGCTTGTATAAGAATTATAAGATCTGTTCAGATCATTTCCAGGCCAGCGACTTTAAAAATCCTCGACTATACAGCCAAGGGTATGTTACATTTTTACTCTAATTGTACGTAAATATTCCTCAAAGCATCACTATCGACAACATTTTCAAACTTTTCTTTCCTTTATCCCTCTTCTCAAATTAAAGCCGGGATTTTATAGATTTTCTTTCTGTTAATAGGCTTCATGTTACGAGGAAAATTCTCCAGCTTTTAAATGTTAATTCATTGCATCATGTGTGTAAGGAATGTGCCGATATTTTTATTGACAAGTGTCTTAATGTGATGATACGCTTTTAAACGAGAAAAAAGACAAATCTAACCGTAAAAGTTCAGGCAGGAATGCTAAAGCAAACGACCGCAAAACATACCCGGAAAATGTCCAAGGTGTCCAGTTAACTGATTGATGGGGTGGAGTGCTGAGTATGTTAATATATAATTTAACTTAAGTAGTTATGTAGGAATTACATATGTATGACATACCGGTACGTAACATCATGTGGGTGCCTGCAGAGTTTTAATGTGTTTATATTACGCAGCATGTACACTAGCAGTTGAACATGTGTTTTTTAAAGGTTACAGCTGATAATTGCAACTGAGTTTGATTTTGTAGTGAATTAATGATATAAACTCAGTTCGCTTGCATGTTTAACAATATACCCACAGAACTGATGAATGACATTAATTTTTGAACTGGTGAAAGGAGCTATTTGTTCATCTTCCCTACTTGATAATGGTGGACCGAGCTAGTTGGCCGTGCGGTTAGGGGCACGCGGCTGTGAGCTTGCATCTGAGAGATAGTGGGTTCGAATCCCACTGTCGGTAGCCCTGAAGATGGTTTTCCGTGGTTTCCCATTTTCACACCAGGCAAATTCTGGGGCTGTACCTTAATTAAGGCCACGGCCGCTTCCTTCCAACTCCTAGGCCTTCCCTATCCTATCGTTGCTATAATACCTATCTGTGTCGGTGCGACGTAAAGCAACTAGCAAAAAAAAAAAAAAAGAATGTGGCTGATCAAAGGTAAGCGTGCTGTAATTTTTACCTGAGCTGTACTTGTGATTTTGGCATTCTCTTTGACAACCAGCTTTTGCTATGGCTCTAATCTGACTGAAAAATTATGTTAAGGGTACTATCACTTTAAGGCAGATGTTTACGTGGGATAGCCTTCGACCACTTTGAGAACAGAGTGGGATCTTTTGGGGGTGAAACAAAATGATGCTTATCATTCGAATGTTTATTGTAACCCGAATTACAACCCGGGACATTGCAAGTTGTAGGCATATTCACATGCGGTAGTAAATTGAAGCATATGTCAAAGTATACGTCCTAATTCTCAAATGCATAATCTTTTTCACTTTTCAGTTCATGAAAAGTTAATGCCAGCTATTTTGCACTTATACAACTGGAGAATGTATAAAACTACTGAAAAAGACTACAAACTGTTTGCACACTTCCACAGTAAGCCGACGAAAAGCGCGCGTACTTGGCCCTTTTATCGACAGCAGCGCTGCAGGTGGCGGAGAACATGTACACCGTGTCTGTTAATATGTGATTCAGAGGGAGTCGTCACACTATTCATTTCTATTCGTCCTGGTGTACTACTTTATTGAAATTGTGTGCGTGTGTAGAACTAGTACAAATATAATACAGTATTGTGTCTGGGTGAAATAACGAGCCCAAATCAACTTCACGAACAGCTAGTGATGGGAATATCGAATGTTTTAAACCGCAGATATCCTAAGAATTACCCAAAAGGAGGGAGTATTTTCTTGCGCGTATGCCGATGATATTGTAATTGGCTCAAGAGACATAACAAAATTACAGGAAACTGTAAATGACGTCCAAAACTGGTGCTCCGAAAACAAGCTGTTCATAAACATCTAAAGAACAGACACCATGGTGTTCAGGAAAGGAGGGAGAGTACCCGCTTCAGCAGAGACCTTCATTCGGGATAAAAAATTAAAGATAGTATCAGACTTCAAATATTTAGGCATCACCCTGCAATTGAGCGCATATTGTTTCACAAAACATGTCACAGAAAAGGCAACTCAAGCAATGATGGCAATGCATGAAATAAAAGACATTAGATCACTTAGTCTGGAGACAGCAATGTTGCTATTCAGAGTAAAAATTCTTCCAATAATGACTTATGGCATTGAAATTATCTGGACACATTTAACAACGAGGAACTTATCAACCTTGGAAAAGGTGAAAGCGAACTATATAAAGAAGGTGATAGGTGTATCAAAAACAACACGATCTAGACTTGTATATCTCCTCGCAAGGGAATCATTTCTCATAGAAGATCTCAGGACAAGTATGCCACTACCGAACACCGGTGCATCAAAGAAACTGCTAGCAAATCTGACGGAGAAGAGAGAAGAAGTCCAACCAGACTTCTATGGCACAGGGGCAATGATAGATCGCTCGTGGACAAAAGCTAATTTTGAATTAAGACATGTCATTACAAGATTAGCAGTTCACGGTTTTCATCACCTACTCTGCAAATCAAAACACTTCCATGACCCAAGTATAGACTGTGAGTGCAAACTATGTGGAAAAACGTGTGAACAGTACCACATTGAATTCTGTACAAGAAGAACAATGTCTATACGTGATTATGCAAATATGTAACCCATCAATGTAACCTATATTCTCTGTTATGGCCATTTGGCTGCATTAAATATATTAAACTATCGGTAGACTACCGATTGTGAGGCTTGACTATCGAATGAAAACATTCGATAGTTTTCATTCGGTTTGAAATCGGTAGTAATGGCCTATACTAGAGGCGGCAAACTATCGATAGTAATCGCCATCGATATTTTCCGATATTATGAGCCCTGCTATCGATAGTAATCGATAGTTTTCAAAAAGTCGAACGAATCATATCATTATGTCCGAAAAAAGAACATTTATTGAACACAATTCACAAAAAAATCAGTAGAAAGCACAACTATTTCACGCTATGTAATTTCTGAAATTCAAATCGGAATCACTCATACATCTCTTTAGTGGCACGTCTGAGACATTCTCGGGCTGTACGCGCTTGCCCATAACGTGATAGCCCGAGAAATTCTCGTTCAGCTGCAGTGTTCATTTTGTGTTCGCACGACATTTTCTCGGGTATTGTAATATCTTTGGAAAAATGTTTTACAGCATTCTCAACAGACGACAGGAGAGTTTCCACTTGCTTTCATGAAGTCTTTGACCTAAAATGTGCTTTATCTTCTCTCGCCTACATGCAGTCTCTGACAACATATACATCTGATTGTTTGTCCCGTATTGGCATCAATTCAACTAAGGTTAGGTTGAATGGAGGATCCCACCTTCCAAAACGCTAAATAGTCTTTCTGCTGACAGTGAAGTCTCAGGTACGCAGAGATACTTAAATGAACACCTATGAATTGGAAAACTCCTCATTAGTTAACTGTAAACAGCTGTACAATTTCTGTTAGCGCGAAATATAAGCCAATGAGGGGGGGGGGGAAAACCCACCGCCGTCTCGATCCTCTTATACTGCCACTAGTCTAACACAGGAAGGCGCGACTACGAATATTTCTCCAAGTCGCCGTAAGAGTGCAGCAGTAGACGCACACTCTTCGCTGTCAGTGTGGGTGTAGCGCTGTGTTATTTGTGCATGGATGTGTGTGAAAACCTGAGTTATTTCGTACAATGAGTAAACGTGTCTGGTCACTTCCGTTCGTACAAGAGATATTTTGTATAGAACTGTGAAATTAATTAATCATGTTATGCTTATAGATATTTCAAAAGTGATTTTAAAGTGTTGGTACTTGTTTCTTTCCGTTCGTGCAAGGTATAGTTTTCGTAGAACTGAAATATTCAACTGTTAAATGTAGCAAAGGCTTTTCAGTCTGTCAAACACATAGCAAATACAATGTAAATTAAAACACTAAAAGCATATCTGTAAAACACACACTAACATACAAAGAATGACATGTTTCGTTCTACAAGAACATCCTCAGATTCTATCACTTAAAATAAGCTTATATATGTATATATGTACATATATGTATATATAAGCTTATTTTAAGTGATTTGATAGAATCTGAGGATGTTCTTGTAGAACGAAACATGTCATTCTTTGTACGTTAGTGTGTGTTTTACAGATATGCTTTTAGTGTTTTAATTTACATTGTATTTGCTATGTGTTTGACAGACTGAAAAGCCTTTGCTACATTTAACTAAGTCAACACTGGAAAACATGGCTTCATTTTTAACAAAACAAAACAAAATATTCAACTGTTGTATACCATTTTGCCAATCTCGGCAAGGTGGTTCGCAGCCAGAAGTGATACGACTCCATGAAATACCGTCTAGAAGGGAATTAAGAGAAAAGAGGCTGTCGGCTTTATTTAGGTAAGGACCTAATAAAGGAGTAATTGGATATCCTCAGATTACTCTCGCATCTGTGCCTTTACACCTTATTTCAGAAGGTGATGGAGCCTCCGCAGCTCAGGCGGCAGCGCGCCGGCCTTTCACCGCTGGGTTCTGTGGTTCAAATCCTGGGCACTCGATGTAAGATTTGTGCTGGAAAAAAGCGGAGGCGGGACAGGTTTTTCTCAAGATACTCCGGTTTTCCCTGTCATATTTCATTCCAGCAACACTCTCGAATATCATTTCATTTCATCTGTCATTCATTAATCATTGCCCCGGAGGCTTCGGCAGCCGGCACAATTCCTATTCTCGCTGCTAGATGGGGGCTTCATTCATTCCATTCCTGACTCGGTCAAATGACTGGAAACAGGCTGCGGATTTTTTTCCAGAAGGTGATTAAAGTCGCGGAGGACAGTGGATTCCTTGTGATAAGAAGTGTGACGGGCAATCACAAAACAAACGTCTTCATGTTTAGACATTTTGTACAACCTCAGATATCCAGACGATAATATTCCAATCAAACTAGAAACAGGAAATCAAATCCTAATTTGAGGGTATTAGGTTCATGTTATTGAAGAGAGGATGGAGTGTGACATTTGTGTCAGCAACATCTCACTGCCTAGAGCTTCGACATCCGCTAAATGGAACTGATTAAGCATCAGGACAGAGGAGGAGTTCGGTACCCAAAACCTTGTTTTGTTGCTTTGGTGAAGCATCTGCAGGAGTTCGTTTAAGCTGATGTGCCCTTTGTCGAAGTCCTTCAAACGTACGAGCGTAATACGAGGACTTTTGACGCCTTCCCTTTGAGAATACTGGGCGATTTGGCCGTGTGGTTAGGAGCGCGCAGCTGTGAGCTTGCATCCGGGAGATAGTAGGTTCAAACCCCACTGGCGGCAGCCCTGAAGATGGTTTTCCGTGGTTTCCCATTTTCACAAAAGGTAAATGCTAGGGCTGTACTTTAATTAAGGCCAAGGCCGCTTCCTTCACAATTCCTAGGCCTTTCCTATCCCATCGTCGCCATAAGACGTAAAACAAATTTAAAAAAAACCTTTCAGAATTTGTTTTGTTACAGTGTGAGGTCAACGAACATCAGCAAACTGTTGGTGATATTATCCTAACCAAGTTCGTAAGACCTCTTACCAGTATTTGATATTGCGTTGGCAAGAACACAAAAAGTACAGTAGGCCTACCACTCCAAGCCTTCGTCCAGGAAAATCTTTAAATTGTGCATGAAGAGGCCAATTGCGACTTCATACAGGTAATATTGCCAATATGTAATATTACTGATGTAATTTACGAGCTTCAGTGAACATATGACCATACTGCATAGTGTTTTGTAGGCTGTCGTCATTAGAATACGTTTAGAACATTGTGCGTCTATGTCTGCCATATAACGGAGAAATTTTGTCGCAGTGTAGTCGCAAAAAGGCTCGCATAGAGCAGGCAGTATAGGAAGATCGAGACGGCGGTGAATAAAACTATCGTTGACTATCGATAATAGGCAACTGACTATCGATGTATGATGATAGTGGTCACTATCGATAACTATCGATAGTTTTCTGCCTCTAGCCTATACGTTTTGTACTGCGGTAGTACTAGTAACCAAATACAGTAGAGACAATACACGACACTGAGCGAGATATCGAGGGACAGCTATTGGAGCACACTCTAGCGGATAGACCTGAACGGTACTGATTCTGTCATAAGAGCACGTGTATTTTTGTGTGAAGTTTTTGGTGTTATTTATGCGTTTTCAGTGAGTTGACATAATTAAATAGTAGCGTGTGTCATTCCTTGATATCTCCTCTCAACAAGAGGGGAAAGGTATGTGCTGTGTTTGGCTGCAGTAATTACGAAGTAGAGAAAAATGCGCGCTCGTTCTTCAGGTTCCCTCGTGACAAGAACATGTAAGTAATATTGTGTATGCATATGTATTCTTCCAGTGACAGAGATTATTATAGTACTTCATAATCTTCTGACTTGCTCGACCCATGTTTTAACGGGCTTAAAATATAATTCGCATATTTTATTGTATAGTGTAGCAGTTAACCTTCAATACCGATGTGTTGTTGTAGGTGTGATCTGTGGGTTTTGAAATGTCACAGAAGCGATTTGGATAAAGTGTACAAGAAAGAAGGGACGTTACGCTTGTGTAAGAATTGTAAGATCTGTTCAGATCATTTCCAGGCCAGCGACTTTAAAAATCCTCGACTATACAGCCAAGGGTATGTTACATTTTTACTCTAATTGTACGTAAATATTCCTCAAAGCATCACTATCGACAACATTTTCAAACTTTTCTTTCTTTTATCCCTCTTCTCAGATTAAAGCCGTGATTTTATAGATTTTCTTTCTGTTAGTAGGCTTCATGTTAAGAGGAAAATTGTCCAGCTATTATACCGTAATAAATGTTAATTCAATGCATCATATGTGTAAGGAATGTGCCGATATTTTTATTGACAAATGTCTTAATGTGATGATACATTGTTTTTAAATGAGGAAAAAAGACAAATCCAACCATAAGATTTCAGGCAGGTATGCTAAAGCTAAAAAAGTAATGCATAAATGAAAGATCAAGCCATTTCACAGCAGTCCATTTCACACCTTGTTTATATGTCTAATTTCAGTCTTTGAATAATAACCTTTTAAATAATTCTTCATTCATTTATCCAGAATTGCTTTAGCAACTTCGAAGTTAATATCTCAATACCACTTTCTTTCTAGACGTAATTTATTTATCCATTTCCGTATATACATTCCCACTGATATTTGAATTTAGCGCGATTTGTTCAGGTCAAGTTACTAGGAGCGCCACCGTCGAATTGTCTCCCATTTTAGCAAGGCGAAATCCGTAAGTGTCGTGTATTGTCTCTACTGTATTTGTAGTAACTAGTAATAAGTCATTTGCTAGTAACTACCGAAATGTGGATTGTTGTATTATACTACCGATTTGTATAGCATGTTTGTTTTGTTAACATAAGCGGAAATATAGAGACTACGACTAGTAACCAACGTTATACAATGTTCGAGTGAAGTAATTGGAAACTGAAATACGTTGGTCTATAAAATAAGATAAAATGTCCCGATTAAAGTAACTGTGGTCATTATGTTTCATTTTAAATAAAATGTATTTTTGTGTCCCTAACCACAAGTTAATGGATGTAAGATCGTCTGTTCATAAAATAACAAATGTTAGGTAATTTCAGACGAAGGTTATGTCCTTATTGTAATGACACCACATATTAAAGTAATATAAACACAGCAAACTAAATAAAAAGACAACATATTTTCCTAGGACCAAATATAGTGAATATAATAATTTTAAAATAATTCCATTCATGTAAGGTTACGTTCAATCATTAGAGGTTCATGGTTCGTATATGGAAAGTATTTATATAAACTATAACATGATTATCCATTGACAAAGTGTACAATATTAAAATTAAAATTCACCAACAAAGTAAATCTGCAAAAATTCAAGATCTTGATGAGCATTTGGCAATAGACTGCCTATGGAATGATAAATTTGACCTTGTACTGTGAAAGTTGTCCGCCTCTGTGGTGTACTGGTTAGTGTGATTAGCTGCCACTCCCGGAGGCCCTGGTTCGATTCCCGGCTCTGCCACGAAATTTGAAAGTGGTACGAGGGCTGGAACGGGGTCCACTCAGCCTCGGGAGGTCAACTGAGTAGAGGTGGGTTCGATTTCCTCGAAGTGGTTTTCCGTGGTTTCCCACTTCTCCGGGATGGTACCCAAGTTAAGGCCACAGCCGCTTCCTTCCCACTTCCTTGTCTATCCCTTCCAATCTTCCCATCCCACCACAAGGCTCCTGTTCAGCATAGCAGGTGAGGTCGCCTGGGCGAGGTACTGGTCATCCTCCCCAGTTGTATCCCTCGACCCAGAGTCTGAAGCTCCAGGACACTGCCTTTGAAGTGGTAGAGGTGGGTTCGTTCGCTGAGTCCGAGGGAAAAACCGACCCTGGAGGGTAAACAGATTACGATACGATACTTCGAAAGTTGGCATAAAGCCGTGTTGGATGACTTGTTTAGCACCAAAAGATTGCTAATGACGCATGCGCGCCGGTCATATAATGAGGGAAGAACTGTTTTAGCAGTTGCACGGAAGAAATAATTCCTTCAAACGGCTGCATAGCTCACTAACGAAATATAAAACGGTAATAATTCTCCTTGATAAAACAATATTCCTATGTTAAAAAAATTGCTAAGAGGAAGACTCGAACCCGCATTCTCGCTGTTTGCAGTTGGATGCTTTAACCGTTACGCTATCAGTGTTCCTAAAAGTGAAAAGTCATCATCTGCGCATACTTTAGACCGGATTGCAGCTCAGTAGATATAATAGACAACATTCAGAAAGCATTTGATAGTATTACTAACAACCCCAATGTAATTTTAGCAGGTGATTTTAACTGCCCCTTAGACAGACCAAGCAGAAAAACAGAGTTAGTTCTGGAATACTTAACTGAAGTAGGACTAACATTAGTGAATGACCGGAAAACGCAAACATACATCTGCCACAACGGAGGAAGCGCAATAGATCTAGTCCTGGTAAAGGGCGTAGAGGTGCAGTCCCAAACTCTTCTCACAACTACTGATGGTGCACTAATAAGAAAGCACATTCCAGTGATCACAAACGTGTACTGCAGTCCAGCTATAGAGACAAGACATAGTAATGAAAATAAACTAAAGAGATGTCTAAATGTATCTCTACTACAGGAAAACTCAAATGAAACTGAGCATATGCTCCAAGAAATCAGAGCAGGAAAGATCGATGAAGCGGCACTTCTCATAGAGGACTACATAAAAGAAGCGACCGAATCGAGGAATGGTAATCGCAAAGCCAAAGAATGGTTCGACAGTGAGTGCTTCCAAGTAAGACAGGCAACTTTGAAGAAAATGCGAGTAGCCAGACAAAGTATGGACGTCGTCCACCTAGCAGAATATCAAGCCGCTAGAAAGACATATAAAACTCTTTTAAAGGATAAGAAAGCCAGTTACATAGAAGCTCAATATCAGGCGCTAATGAAGGAAATCAAGGAAATCAAGGAAAACCCGTACAAAGCAGTGCGCCCGCGCCAACCAAGATTCCCAGCAGACATACCAATGGAGATCTGGGAGGTATACATGGAAAATATACTATGTAAACGGGGCTTAACACCTACAATGGAAGGAGAAGTTAAACCATGCAGTCCTTTCACTCAGGAAGAAGTAAGGAAAGTGATCTCAAGTGCAAAATCTAACAAGGCGGCAGGCTCAGATGGCCTCTACAACGAATTTCTGAAGACATCTCTCCCTTACCTAGAAACAGTATGGCTAGAGCTGATGAACAAGTGTTTGGAAACAGGAAACATTCCAAATGTATGGAGAAAATCAGTCGTTAAGATGCTATACAAAGGGAAAGGAGAAGTAAACAAACCGGAATCATATCGCAGAGTGGCTCTTGAATCAGCAGCTTTTAAGATTCTAACCAAACTGATAACCCAGAGAATCAATAGAATAGCAGACCCGCTTCTCCCTGACTAACAGTTCGGATTTAGAGCCGGGAGATCGACTCTGATGGCAGTGGAATGCCTCCTCCAAGATATTCACGAAACAACCAGAGAAAAGCAAGGCAAAATGTTCGTAATATTTATTGACTACTCCAAGGCTTTTGATACAGTAGATAGACAGAAACTTGTTAGAAAACTAGAGGAAATCATCGGTCGTACCTGGCTCACTAGACTAGTTGCCAACATACTTGCGGAGAACTATATCCAAATAAGCGACAATCTCTGCACATCAAGATGGATTCGGCAGACAAATGGGGTATTACAGGGGGACCCACTAAGCCCTCTGCTGTTTAACATCTTCACACAGGATGCAATAAAAGAAATTAAGAAGCAAACACGAAAGGTTAACGCGTACATATATGCGGACGACATGGCTATTGCGTCTGAGAGTAAAGAGGAACTACAAGTTGCCATGGACTTAATTTTGGAATGGGCAGAAGATAATAAAATGGACCTTAATGCAAACAAAACAGAATTGGTTGTTTTTAGGAGGGGAGGAAAATTATCTAGAGGCGATTACATCCTGTGTAAAGGACAAAAATTACGAATTAGTAACCAGTACAAATATCTAGGAATCACAATACAGGTAACAGGAACAACATTCACAATACACCTAAAGGAGAGAATCATCGCAGCTATACGAAGCATTAGTGATATTAAACATCTTCCACAGCTATCTTTGGAGACAGCCATGGCTCTGTTTAATACGAAAGTTGTTCCAACAGCCATATATGGTCTAGAGCTAATATGGGAACACCTCTCAAAAAGACAACTGCAAGAGCTGGAAAGTTTGAAGGCTAGATTCTTAAAGAGAGTTTTATGCGTTTCTAAATATACATTATCAAGGCTAGTATACGTTCTGGCAAAGGAGACGTACTTCATTGAAGACATAAGACTTAGATTGTTACTCTCAGCGACAAGGAGTTACAGAGAGCTGCTACAAGAACTGCAAGCAAAGAGGGCTATGATATGGGACGAGTTTTACTCAACTGATGCGATGTTAAACAGGGACTGGACACGTGGTGGATATGACCTGAGGCATACAGTGATCAGGTTTGCTGTACACGGGTTCCACCATAAGGTGTGCAGAACCATGGAATTTCACAAGTCAGGACCGGGTTGCGTATGTGTCTTCTGTGACCAACGATGCGGCATATACCATGCTATCGTATGTGTCCATAGAAAAGGAAGCTTGACACAACTGTGTAAATAACTGATCATGTTTTGCAAGCATTGACTGCATATTATCACTATTAGTGATATATATCTAAGTGTATTTAAGTGTATATATCATGACCATTTGGTTGCAATACTATTATTATTAAAAGTGAACGCTCATTAACTTACCCACAAACCTTCATATAAGTAGGTAATTGCATTTTATTTTCATTAGAGATTTGGTTGATTACCGTCTTGAAATACACAGAAGCGGAGTGAATTGGCGCGTACACTTATATGTTGAAAAGTACCGCGGCCATTTTTATAATAAATGACTGACCACTCCGTGACTCAAGAGGTGGCGATTTTAGCGCTGACTAGTGGAAACAATTGGAATTTGCGATCCGAATGAAAAACCGAATGCAAACGGAAACAATCGGTTGTAACGGTAGTTGACGACTATCGAATAATTCGGTAGTTTTCATTCGATAGTCCCATCACTATAGTAATTTCCACGTAAGGAAATACCCCAGAAAGTAAATATCGCCGCCCGATGCTCTTCTTTTCTCTTTTTTGTAATGGCTGATCACTGCTGCCAACCTGCCTGGTTACATATTAAAATCACCAGACATAACCATAACAAACTAACCTCAATGTAGGAAACACCGATAATCAGTGTTTCCCTACCCTAGTAAATGATAAAAGATAAGATCAAATAAATCAAGATAATTATGAATATCTCGTCGATTTCCACGCTCAATGAGGAATTAAGGAAATAAACACACTTTCTCACTCAAATTATCCGTCTTTATTTTGATATACACTAGGCGTACTATAACCATATTCTTGACAAGAGGGGCGTGTTAAACGATGCAATTTATTTAATAAGTCTTTGCAGTGTGATTTTAGAAAGTTCCAGACATCCAATGACTTCCCTTTCTTTTGCGCGAACATTTCCTTCTCTATTCAACACCGGTAACCAGTAAGGAGAGAAATTATTGGGCATATTTTCAGCCTGCAGGCTGGTTATATCTTCAAGCTTATCAGGAAACATATAGGAATACTAATGTGCCAAGCTCCGTGAACGGAAATTAGGTCAGGTTTCAAGTTCACTGCGGATTTGAAAATAATAATGTTATAAGTTCTACTGCCAAAATTTCGTCCCGCAAGAGTTATTTCGTGTACCGGTAGATCTAGACATGAGACTGACGTACTTGAGCACTTTAATCATTTCACGCAAACAATGTTAATAAATGCATTATCCGAACATGCCACAATTCTACTTACTTGGTATTAGCCAAATAGATTTACAATCCCACAGAAAAAGAAAATATGCTTTAAATATTCTCGCAAATGTATCACTAGTGACTTTAACGGCGATGCGGTGGCAACACGCAATTCATGCTAGAACAGTGATTGAACGTTGCCAACGTGCCAGATTAACGGTTAATGTAAGACGTCGTATCGGCAAGTAGGGTCCCTAAACTGTATGGTTACCGACACTGAAAAAGACCTGCAAAATACCCAACAGCAAGAAAAGTAACTATAAATCGATACCTTAATATTACAGGGGAGAAAGGGTAAGGTTGCACCCTTAGGGTACGTCCTTACACGGAGAGGACTATAGACAGAACAGAACAGAACAGCTCTGAAGCTCTGATGTTTGTCATTTGTTACGATTTATCCGAATTCCTGAAGTAGGCCTATTATAAATATGCCAAATATGCCAGCGAGGTAAAAGCCTAGTATTATTGCTCGCATGAATGCCGTATTTAATTTGTAGTATGCACATAATTATCATCATTCGCAAGAATTGCCGAAATATTTACAGCACTCTCAATAGAATAATCTTCCTTGCATCCTCACTTTGACATTTTATTATCAGGGATAGCCCACAAATGTGCAAAGTACGATTTGACATCAGTCTTCCTTACAGAACTATGCAAGTAACTTAAGTATTCTCTCACAGAATGACATGATGCATATCACATTGTTTCTTACATAACCTGCATATGCACTGAAAGTTTGATAGATGGAAACTCTTGTTCCTTGTTGATTTTGTAAACATCTCGACGTAAATGCACAAATTTCAGGTGTGAGTTCAACCCATAACACTTGATCCGTCAAAGCCTCCTCCGGTACTGGGTGACATACATTCTGTATGCAGTAGTTTCACTTTGTGTTTGTGTGTGCTTCTGCTGATTCCTGTGGTTCGCATTTCCCTATGTATTAGTTTTTAAGTACATTTCTTACCCTCCTGGGCAAGCCACCTCTTCCTTGGGGACAATGGGCCTCGATAGTGGAGGCCTTGCGCTAGGAAAACCTCCAGAACCTATTCAGTCAGGCAACATTATATGAGAAGAAAGAAGAAGTTGACATGGATGATATGATACTTCTACCCAACCAAGAACAATCTGATAAATCCGTTGCAGTTGAATCTACACTAACTACCAAGAGGACTCCTACCAGTCCAAATTTACAACCCACCAACAAATATTATTTTTGCCATCTTGGTCCATATTCAGTTCTTGTTGAGTCTAATTTACTTAACCACAATTTTGGTAACCTTCACCCTATGATGCTTAGTAAAATAAAAAGTATGAACATAAAATTCCTGACATTAAGCAAATTTTCCAGAAAGGTCAAAATATGTTACAAATTACCTTTTCTTCTCGGTACTCTGCCACTAATTTTCTAAATTATCCTGTACTCCAGGAAAAGGACCTTCATCAAATGTTAACAGAACTGGGGTCATTTGAGGTGAGGACGATATCCTTCAACAACTAGATTGCCCATGCCCAGCAATAAACGGCTCAGTGGGTGAACAGACGTTCCACAACTTACATTCCTCCGGGTGCTATAAAAATTAATTTTGAATGCCGAAACCTCCCCACATAACGTTTCTATCTTCAATATCCTGTTGCACGTTTAGGCCTTCATCTTGTCCCCCCTAATCAGTAAAAAGTGTCAGAGATATGGCCACACTGCAGCCTTACCCACCTGACATTAGACTGCCTTCACTGTGAGGGAAATTATTTGCCTGGAACATATACAGCAGAAGGAAATCAAATGCCTGATGAGCATACAGAGCAAATCCTATGTAGAAATTAGAAATTCATTTGCCCCCTTACGACTTTGTCTCCCTCATTTGCCCTCAACAATCCCCCCCCCCCTTCCCGATTGTTCTTCATCTATTTGTGACTCATCTTCCCACAAACGCAAAGATAGTGAAGTTATACACCAATACCCCCAACCCCCCCCCCCCCCCCCCCCCCCAAAAAAAAAAACCATCACTCCGGGATTTGACAGGTTGGCATATCAAAACATTTTGGCAACTCCTAAAATCTCACCACATCCCTCACTTCTCAATCTTTCTCCCAATGGACCTACAATTTCATCTGCCCTGAATTCCAGTGAAACTTCCACGAAGACCCTACAACATGATATCAATTGTATTACTGTAGCACACTCCTCCAAGATGAATCTTTCCTACAATTGCTGTAGCACTAAAATTCAGGCTTTCCTTTCTTTCCACTAACCCTTGATATGAAAATTCTACAATGGAATTGCAGAAGTGTACTAGGTAAGAGATATGAGTTACTACATCTCATACATATTTTTAATCTTGTCACTTAGTCCTACTTTGTGAAACCTGGTTGAAACCTTACTTTGCATTTAAAATACCCAAATATCTTTCTTTCGTGCTGACAAAAATGGTTCTGCAGGCTCCTGCATTCTTATACAACATGATACACCTTTTTAATTTTACCCAATATCATATAATATTCTGGGTAGCTATACTTATTGAGAATGTTTGTATTGTATCCCTATATTACCTTCCTAGAATGAAAGGTTCATTTCTCCAATGGCACAACTACTTTACCCAATTCCCTTAAAAGTCTATCATCTATCATAGGTGGGAACTTCAATGCTCACCACACTCTCTGAGGTAGCGAATGTTGCTGTCCTAAGAGCAATAAAATTGCAAATATAACTACTTCACTGAACTTTGTTATTCTCAATGATGGCTCTCCTGCTAAGACTAATCGTAAAAACAAAAGTGCAGTTGACCTTACCGTCTGTACTTCAGACTTAGGTCATACAGTACACTGGTATATGATACACGACACCCACCAAAGTGACCGCTGTCCCATCATTATTGATACTAACCTCATAAAAAGAAATAGAAAACTACCCATAATATGAAAGGCATATATTATGCCTTTTTCCAAAAATATATTGACAATGGCTTGATCCTCTGCCCTACATCCCTATCCACTTATGATCAACTTCTCAACAGCATTAAATCATTCTTAGATACATTTCACCCACTAGTAACTAACCATTATCACCTCTCCCCCCAAAATCCAACGGTGGTACAACGAATATTCTTCACTTGTCTCTAAAAGAAAATATGCTTTAAAAACATACCAAAAAGAGGGCACTCTTAAATTATACCTCGCTTATAAAGTTACTGTAGCTCAAATTCCATCTGTTTTCAATCAAAAACGCTGAAATTCATTCAAGAAATATGTCAACTCCCTTAACAGGCCAACTTCAATTGAAGGTACACGTATCGGGCGAGTTGGCCGTGTGGTCAGGGGTGCGCGGCTGTGATCTTGCCACCGGGAGATAGTGGGTTTGAATCCCACTGTTGCCAGCCCTGAAGATGGTTTTCCATGGTTTCCCATTTTCACACCAGGCAAATGCTGGGGCTGTATGTTAATTAAGGCCACAACCGCTTCCTTCCAACTCCTATCCCATCATCACCATAAGACCTATCTGTGTCGGTGCGACGTAAAGCCACTAGCAAAAATATATATATATACAGAATTCCATTAGACATCTTAGCAAACCTTCCTCCTCCCCCTCCCTAGCCTCATCTGCTATTCAACCTAAGATTCTCCAATTCTATAGAAATACCCAAGTCAATCGACCCCCCTTGCCACTGAGAAATCTACCCTCCTTTCAACAAATTCTACATTCTTCTTCTACCAATTTATATTAACGAATTAGATATTGTTTTAAACCACCCTACAGACACAAGTCGAGGAAGAGATGTAATTATCGTCGCCATAAGACCTATCTGTGCCTGTGTGATGTAAAACAACTTGTAAAAATAAAACAAGAAGAGATGAAATCTAATAGGCTATAATCTGCTAAGACACTTGCACCTGCAAGCTAAAAATATTCTACTTATGACTATCAATTCTATACTTTCAGACCTACAAATACCTTCCTCCTGGAATGACTTTCTTTTGGTGCCAGTCCTAGAAGAGAACAAAATCCACCTCAATCCGTCCAACTGTAGATGTATTTACCTCAATTCATGCATTAGAAAATCGTGCCAAAAATCCTACCATGTTGGTTATTTGGTGTGTAGAATTCTATAACCTCTTACCCAAATTCCAGTTCACAATGAACAAAGGACAATCCTAAATATATTAATCACAGATATCTTGTTTGCCAGATATCGACATGAGACTCTTCTAGCAACATTCAGTGATTTAAAAGGGGCATTCAATAACATGGATGTACAAATTTGACTACAGAAACTCCTCATCTTGCAATTCCCAACCCTATTTGTACTCGTCTTGCATAAGTTTTTAACCAACCTTACCTTATACTCAAAAAACATAACTCAAACTGAGACCAAACAAACCTCGAAAGGCCTTCCTCAGGGTGATATGCTAAGCCCCATCTTATTTCTCCTCTACACATCTCAATTGGAACGCATAATATACACCAATGTTCAAATCATTCAAATTGCGGACAACATCGTCATCTACTCCTCCTGCTCTTCCATCAGTAAGCTTCATCATAACATGGAATACTCTCTGGAAACCCTAAGCAACTGGTTAAACAAGCATAGGCTCAAAAATCCTTTGCTATTTTTTTTTTACAATCAAAAGAAATTTTAACAAATCTCCATCGAAATATGGTAATCAGAAAATGCATAGTAAAAACTTCACACGCTCGGAATTATCTTCGGTGATAAGTTACCTTGGCATCCCCATATCAATGAAATCCTTACTATACTCCACAAGAAAAATCTCTTCACATCCGTATCCAAGAGACAATGGTGTGCTGATCCTTCCATACTCTGAACACTCTACAAAAATAGAATATAGAAGGATGTTTCTAGATTCAGCCGCTACAACTCATAAATCTATATTAGATTCTTTACAAGTACAAATAGGAGCACTCCCTACTGCAAATCCTTGCCAGTAGCGGCAATCAATGAATCAATACTGATCTGCATTTAGGGCAGTCGCCCAGGTGGCAGATTCCCTATCTGTTGCTTTCCTAGCCTTTTCCTAAATGATTTCAAAGAAATTGGAAATTTATTGAAAATCTCCCTTGGTAAGTTATTCCAATCCCTAACTCCCCTTCCTATAAATGAATATTTTCCCCAGTTTGTCCTCTTGAATTCCAACTTTATCTTCATATTGCGATCTTTCCTACTTTTATAAACGCCATTCAAACTGATTCGTCTACTAATGTCATTCCACGCCATCTCTCCGCTAACAGCTCGGAACATACCACTTACAAGTAACAACTCTCATTATTGTTCCGTATTGAAGATGACGTTAGGCAAGTATTGAATAGGTGGTTTTTTATTTAATTATCCTTGATATCTATGCCTAACATACCACTTAGTCGAGCAGCTCTTCTTCTTTCTCTCAATTCTTCCCAACCCAAACACTGCAACATTTTTGTAACGCTACTCGTTTGTTGGAAATCACCCAGAACAAATCGAGCTGCTTTTCTTTGGATTTTTTCCAGTTCTTGAATCAGGTAATCGTGGTGAGGGTCCCATACACTGGAACCATACTGTAGTTGGGGTCTTACCAGAGACTTATATGCACTCTCCTTTACATCCTTACTACAACCCCTAAACACCCTCATAACCATGAGCGGAGATCTGTACCCTTTATTTACAATCCCATTTATGTGATTACCCCAATGAAGATCTTTCCTTATATTAACACCTAGATACTTACAATGATCCCGAAAAGGAACTTTAACCCCATCAACGCAGTAATTAAAACTGAGAGGACTATTCCTATTTGTGAAACTCACAACCTGACTTTTAACCCTGTTTATCAACATACCATTGCCTGCTGTCCATCTCACAACATTTTCGAGGTCACGTTGCAGTTGCTCACAATCTTGTAACTTATTTATCACTCTATAGAGAATAACATCATCCGCAAAAAGCCTTACCTCCGATTCCACTCCTTTACTCATATTATTTACATATATAAGAAAACATAAAGGTCCGATAACACTGCCCTGAGATACTCCCCTCTCAACTATTACAGGGTCAGACAAAGCTTCACCTACTCTAACTCTCTGAGATCTATTTTCTAGAAATATAGCAACCCATTCAGTCACTCTTTTGTCTAGTCCAAGCGCACTCATTTTTGCCAGTAGTATCCCATGATCCACCCTATCAAATGCTTTAGACAGGTCAATCGCGATACAGTCCATTTGACCTCCAGAATCCAAGATATCTGCTATATCTTGCTGGAATCCTACAAGTTGAGCTTCAGCGGAATAACCTTTCCTAAAATCGAATTGCCTTCTATCGAACCAGTTATTAATTTCACAAACATGTCTAGTATAATCAAGAAAGAATGCCTTCCCAAAGCTTACATACAATGCATATCAAACTTACTGGCCTGTAATTTTCAGCTTTATGTTTATCACCCTTTCCTTTATACACAGGGGCTACTATAGCAACTCTCCATTCTTCTGGTATAGCTCCTTCAACCAAACAATAATCAAATAAGTACTTCAGATATGGTACTATATCCCAACCCATTATCTTTAGTATATCCCCAGAAATCTTATCAATTCCAGCCACTTTTCTAGTTTTCAACTTTTGTAGCTTATTGTAAATATCATTTTTATCATATGTAAATTTTAATACTGCTTTAACATTAATCACCTCCTCTATCTGGACATTATCCTTGTAATCAACAATCTTTACATACTGCTGACTGAACACTTCTGCCTTTTGAAGATCCTCACATACACACTCTCCTTGTTCATTAATTATTCCTGGAATGTCCTTCTTGGAACCTGTTTCTGCCTTAAAGTACCTATACATACCTTTCCACTTTTCACTAAAATTTGCATGACCGCCAATTATGCTTGCCATCATGTTATCCTTAGCTACCTTCTTTGCTAGATTCAATTTCCTAGTAAGTTCCTTCAATTTCTCCTTACTTCCACAGCCATTTCTAACTATATTTCTTTCCAATCTGCACCTCCTTCTTAGTCTCTTTATTTCACTATTATAATAAGGTAGGTCTTTACAATTCCTTACCAACTTCAAAGGTACAAACCTGATCTCACATTCCTCAACAATTGCTTTAAACCCATCCCAGAGACTGTTTACATTCTTATTTACCATTTTCCACCATCCATAATTACTTTTTAAAACCTGCCCCATGTCTGCTTTATCAGCCATATGGTACTGCCTAACAGTCCTACTTTTATAACCTTCCTTTCCGTCACATTTATTTTTAACTATGACAAAAACAGCTTCGTGATTACTAATACCATGTATTACTTCGGTTTCTCTATAGAGCTCATCTGGCTTCGTCAGCACCACGTCCAGGATATTTTTCCCTCTACTTGGTTCCGTCACTTTCTGAATCAGCTGTCCTTCCCATATTAGCTTATTTGCCACTTGTTGGTCATGCTTCATGTCATTTGAAAATCCTTCCCAATTTACATGTGGCAAATTCAGATCTTCCGCTACAATCACATTTCTTTCCATGTCGTTTCCCACATAGCTGACTATCCTCTCAAATAATTCTGAATCCGCGTCAGTGCTACCCTTTCCCGATCTGTACACTCCAAATATATCAAGTTGCCTATTATCTTTAGAAATGAGCCTTACACCTAGAATTTCATGTGTCTCATCTTTAACTTTTTCGTAGCTTACAAATTCTTCTTTCACCAGAATGAACACTCCCCTTCCCACCATTCCTATCCTATCTCTACGATACACACTCCAGTGCCGTGAGAAAATTTCTGCATCCATTATATCATTTCTCAGCCATGATTCAACTCCTATTACAATATCTGGTAAATATATATCTATTAAATTACTTAATTCTATTCCTTTCTTTACAATACTTCTACAGTTCAACACTAACAATTTTATGTCATCCCTACTTGATTTCCAGTTCCCTGTTCCCTTATCACCGCTCCCTAGGCCATCCCGTTTCCCTGAATGTACCTCCCTATTACCCTTCCAAACAAATTTCCTAACTTATACGTACCACTGCGATTTAAATGAAGGCCATCCGAGCGCAGATCCCTATCTCCTACCCACCCATTAGGATCTAGAAATTTCACTCCCAGTTTCCCACATACCCACTCCATAGTCTCATTTAAATCCCCAATCACCCTCCAGTCAGTATCCCTCCTACACAGTATTCCACTAATAACAATCTCCGCTTTCTTAAACTTCACCCGTGCTGCATTTACCAGATCCCACACATCTCCATCTATGTTGGTACTTATATCAGCTTGCCTTACGTTGTTGGTACCAACGTGAAACACTACCACCTTCTCCTTCCCCTCCTCTCTCTCTTCTACTTTCCTCAACATCTGCCTCAACCTAATTCCTGGATAACATTCTACCCTGGTTCCCTTTCCTCCACACACTTTCCCCACGTGTCTAACGATGGAATCCCCCATGACCAGAGCCTCAACCCTACCACCTCATTTGATCCCCTCCCCTCCTGGTCAGCCCTATCTTTCCTGATAGCTGCAAAAGCTACTTCCTCCTCCCATTTCTCCTTCCCATGACCCCGTTCCACCTGTCTTTTCCTATCCTCTACTCTACATTTCCCTTTCCTACCTTTTCCCTTCCTCCTACTTCCACGGATCTCAGCAACAGTTCCGTGTCCCTCATCTTGCCTCTGTTGTTCTACCTGGAGTGACTCGTACCGATTTCGCACCGACACCTGTCCTGAATTCTGATCCTGAATAGAGCCCTTAGGCTGCAATCTCCTTCCCCTTAGAACATTAGACCGTTGAAGTGCACACCTGTTAAATCACGCATTTGTGTATTGTTCCTTATGGAACTGTAGCCTTGGAAACCTGGACCGTTGATGTCTGCTTGATCGTCTTCCGTTCCACACATTTTATCATGTTTTGTAATGTCCCCTCCCAGACCGAAATTAAGTGGAATACATGCTTGTGTATTTACGTCGTTTTCATTTATTGAACAAGGAAACATGAAGTCTGAACAACGAATATCAGATGCATCTGTTCCCACGGATGCATCCTTGGTTATGTTACTTGGGCAAACTGTACTTGAAAATTTTCCGTCTGATTCTTCCTTTTTTAATCTCTTGAGTTGTCAGTGAAAGAGCTGTAAGCTTTATCCCGGCGATACGTTTCTCTTCTTGGATTCATCTGGAAATATTGTCGGAACATAAGCTGGACTTAATGGGTGTCGAGATCTTTTGTTTCCGATGAAATGTGCACTACATATTCTTGAGTAAGTCGTAGGTTGCCAAAGTGATCCATCAGTGCTAAAAATTAAATCGGATCAACTGAACTTATTGCAAACATGTGCAGTACGTATGTGTAGGCCTCCTACTTACTTCGTTCGGTTAACTCCTTGTATTATCCATCGCCTCCTTTGGTCCACATCTATCGCTCGTTTTGGAAAAAATAAATTTGTACTTCATTCCCCGTATTTGCGTAAGTATTGGAACATCTGACAACACAACAATTGCGTTTACTTGATCTCCTTTTCTATGCCATTATCATCTGAGTAACTACACGCTCAGTCATTACAGAACAGCTACTGCGAGTCTGGAGTCTGCCTCACGTGTTGTTCTCCGCCCGGCCGCTAGAGCGATGCGCACGGTGCCTATAGCGACCACTGGCGGGTTAATTGTAAATATCATTGTTATCATAGGTAAATTTCAAAACTATATGAGTATTAGTATTATGCTTTATATTGTAATTTGCCTTCAAGAAGATTGATACACCTATGGTATTTATAAATGACTACTGTGATACCTTCAGGCAGTGATAGCCAAGTAGCATTGTCACTGGCATCTCAAAAATGCAGCTGTGGTTCAAATCAAGGATGTTTGAATGATTAGTCATAATATCCCCATAGTACAGATTCAACATAAAACTGGAGGTTCCATGTACAGTAATCTGTATCACCTCCAGGTAAGTTCACTACTTCACGACCACTCACCCACGAACCTACAACACTGTCGTACTCCCATAGGGCGCATCCCAGGTTGTGGATACAGGGATGCTAACCAGCTTGCCGGCGAACTTGTGCGAAATAAAATAGCTCTCGCGGACCAAACACACAACCCCCTGTGGGAGGGGGGATGCAGGCGTAGAATACACCCACGGTATCCCCTGCCTATTGTATGGAGCAACCAAGGGATGCTGAATTTTGAACCAAGAGATTACCCGTGATTAGTACCGTCACACAAGGAACACCATGAGTCGACTTCTCTTGCAATTAGTACCCCTATGTGAGGAATACCATGGGTCTGTGGGTCGATCACTATGTGTTTACAGTACCCGTGTATAGTATCCGCCACTATGATGGAGGCTCCCCTCTGTCCAGATTCGGTTGGAACACCCCAAGCAGAGAAAAAGAGACTATCGTTGCTGGGGTGTTTGAGTGTCTGCTTGTGGACATCATGGGTCTGCGTTTCGAGGAACACCACGGGTCTGGACATTGCCTGTGGTTAGTAGGTACCACTATATCAGTGACGCCATGGGTCTGTGTTGCTTGTGATTAGTACCCCTATGTGAGGAACGTCACAGGATCGTATGGATCCCTGTGATTAGTATGACTGAGTGAGGAACACAGTGGGTTTGCGTTGCCTTTGAGTGGTGCCATTATGTGAGGAACAGCATGGATCTGCTTTACCTGTGCATAGGACCACAATGTGTGGAACACCATTGCTTGTGATTAGTAGCTCTACATGAGAAATGCCATGGTTCTTCTTTATTAGGGATAAGTACCATTATGAGGGGCTGTTGACCTGGATTTTGGACCCCCTTAGACAACAAGCGTCATCGATTAAGGATTGTGCTTTGGAAGCAGCCCTGTGGTCAGTACATTCCATTGTTTTAAGTTGGTTTCCTGGAAGGTGGGGCATTGCGGGTCAGATTCACTTATTATTTTAAGTTCATAATCATTGTTCATCATCGTCGTTTTGTCCGACTCGTTGGCTGAATGGTCAGCGTACTGGCCTTCGGTTCAGAGGGTCCTGGGTTCGATTCCTGGCCGGGTCGGGGATTTTAACCGTCATTGGTTAATTCCAATGGCCCGGGGGCTGGGTGTTTGTGCTGCCCCCAACATCCCTGCAACTCACACACCACACATAACACTATCCTCCACCACAATAACACGCAGTTACCTAAACATGGCAGATGCCGCCCACCCTCATCGGAGGGTCTGCCTTACAAGGGCTGCACTCGGCTAGAAATAGCCACACAAAATTATTATTATCGTCGTTTTGAATTCTAGTTGGTGGATTGATTTTGGAATTATTTTTAAATTTTAGTAATGTGAGTTGGATCTGCTGATTACTGGTATTTTAAATTCATATTCATCCGTTCGTTCTTTATCATAAAGTTTACCGGGGGAGTTGGCCATGCGGTTAGAGGCGCGCGACTGTGAGCTTGCATCCGGGAGACAGTGGGTTTGAATCCCACTGTCGGCAGCGCTGAAGATAGTTTTCCATGGTTTCCCATTTTCACAGCAGGCAAATGCTGAGGCTGTACCTTAATTAAAGCCACGGTCGCTTCCTTCCCACTCCTAGGTCTTTCCTATCCCATCGTCGCCATAAGACCTATCTGTGTTGGTGCGACGTAAAGCCAGTAGCAAAAAAAAAAAGTAGCATAAAGTTTTGAATTCTAGTCGGTGGATCAATTTTGGAATTTAAAATCGTCATTACATTTCTTACCCTTAGGGGCCAATGACCTAGATGTTAGGCCCCTTTAAACAACAAGCATCATCATCATCATCAATACCACTCACCTCAAATGTGACACCCCCACTTTAAAGAACCCTTTCCCAGAGTGGGCCATGTACTGGCGAACAGAGGAGGAAGACTCTGCATCATGTAGCTTGGTCTCGTATCACATCAGCTTTAGAAAAGGTGAAACTGGAAGTGTGTCATTGCTTGGCAGAAGAATGAGTGGATATCATAATATTTAACAAAGCTGCCATTCTCAGCCCAATCATTTGGTTTGAGAAGAATGTTCAGCAAGCTGTAGTTACAAGCGAGCTGCTTTTCTCCCACGTATTCTTCACTTGAGTGAATTGATTATGCATGGGAGGTGAGGGGTCTCCTTTTAGGTTGTCATGGGATGTTCTTTCTAAATTGATTGGGTTTGTATGACTACCAATTTAATAGGAACCATCATTTTTATAAAAAAAGTAGTTGTAATATTTGTTCCTTGATCCTGGACCTCCATGGTCACCTTCTGTGTAAGGCCCATTCCTTTACGAGTGAATGAACTGTACCCACTTTACAGGCTGGATTTGATATACACACGTTTTCGTTAGCACAGGAAAACCAACTTTCATAAACAGCAAACGTAAACCTCATGCTCTGTTGTCGTTGTGATGGTGATTAACAACTTTATTAACACTTATCAGAGGGAAAAAAATGTAAGAGGTTTGAGAAATGAAGTTACGGGTGAAGAAGAGATGAAAGGAGTGAAAATGAAAGACCTTGAATATCGTTGAGTTCGGAAAAGAACAAGAATTGACCAAGAAAGGTCAGATAGAATATATGAAAGTGAGGAGCCTGGCACAAGTAAGTGGAAGCAATGCCAGGGCACCGTGATCACCAACTGGCAGGGAATAACAGGCGGTGTTGTTCTTGAAATAAGTTATCATCTCTGTTTTATTGTCAGAGCATGCAATCTCCACTAGGATTACAATACACGTTTCCTTGTTTTTCTTGCGTCGTATTCCTGAGTCACTCTGCCACTTTTCCCACATCCACGGAACTTGCCCTTGTGACAATTCACTATAGCATGTTTCTGGGCTCATAGTGGCATGCGCAGAAATTGAACGTGGGACCTCTTCTGAAATCACAATATCATAGTGTAGTGAAACAGATCATCCACTAGTAAATACGCTATCATAGACAGTCTTGTTTTGGAATAATCAACATCTAGCTTCATGTTTTCTAAAAATGTTTACTTTACTGTTCTTCCTGACCCCTATCACCGCACAGTTATGAAGTAGTTGGGTTAAAGGTAATCAGATTACTTGTAATTGTTCTTTTTTTCTCATAATTTACTTGCAACTATTAAATTATAGTATTCCTCTCCAGTGTTCCCAAGGACATCAAACTCGTCGCTGCTGCAGATCTTCTTACAACATGTATTCCATGAAATGCTAGTATAGAGCGTGTTTTTAGAAACTGCAAATATAAACTTTCTTTCCCCAACAGGTCGAGGCTTAGCGATGAAAATTTTAACACGTTCCCTGCGGCAGTAAATTTTGATGACTTGATCGACCCACTGGTGATATGCTGCTGTCTTAAGTGATGAGATGAATTTCACTTTGCTTAGTCCCCACGATGCAGGTGCACTTGTGTGCGTTAATGTTGACGACACTTTTCTCACCTAGCAATGACCCTGGCAGTAAATGTTAGTTTCTCGTCCATAGATCTGTTTTGTTACGGGAATATGATAGGCCTATGTCAATATCAAAATATCACAAAAGATAAAGAATATAAATTAAGAACATTATTTACTACAATGAACAGCTATTTACAGTTAAAATGGAACATCAGTTGCCTATATTTTTCAGAAAAGTCTTCAAGTAAAATGACTGTTTTCCATGCAAGCACTGCGTATCATTGAAGCACTTGATGTACATTTTTGGTGCTTCTGGACACTCTGCTTGACCTCCTTCACTTTGTTGTTGACAGTTTTCTTTGTGTAGGACACTGTGCTGGTTCTTCCAGTCCTCTACCGACAAAGAATTCCTTGAAATGACAGAACTACAAGAGCAGAAGTTCACTAGCAACTTTTCTCGAGCATTTGATACCCTTTCTGAATGGGCTGTAACTCTTTCTGATCTTGTTGTAGTGCAACAAAGATTTCTGCTTCAAAATTGGATCTCCTGTCCTGTTTCTCTTATCGGTGTCTTCAAGAATATAAACCATCATCAGGTACGGTGGATATCAACAAGACACTCCGCTTGTCCATCCAGTTAAAATTATTTTTACCCCATTTTCATTCCCTGCTTCACAGATTTTCCACTTTTTAAGATGCTTATTAACCAACATCTTTTGGGAGACCGCTCTTATTGGGATGAGTTGTTCTACAGACAAGTGTTTTCTGGTCCAATAGATTCTGTGCCAATGAAACAATTGTATAAAAACTGTTGGCAAACAAGATGTGACCTTTTTCCAAAAGTGGTTCACAATTTTCATGGTGATCTGTCCCTTGCAGCTCATCAACTTTCTTTTGATAAAGTCTTACAGCAAATGTATACCCATCTTCTGTACAGAATTCCATACTCATGTGACTTGTTTGGAATATATCACCTGTCCCTCGCCGGCACTATTTCTCCCAGGGGTTAGGGCCTTCTGAAAATATTCCTGAAGCTGGTCTAGTATACAGATTTCACTTCCCTACATTGAGGCTTTGTTATCACCAAAGCTATGAGTTATATATAATAAAAATGGCTCAGTATGAACATACTTCCACCTCCCCCCCTCCAGAAAAAACAAACATACCCAACCCCTTGCGGGAGGGGGCAGTAGAATAACACCCATGGCATCCCCTGTCTGTCGTAAGAGGCAACTAATAGGGGCCCCAGGGGCTCTGAACTTTGGAGCGTGGGTTGGCGACCACGGGGCTCTTAGCTGAGTCCTGGCATTGCTTCCACTTACTTGTGCCAGGCCCCTCACTTTCATCTATCCTATCTGATCTCTCTTGGTCAACTCTTGTTCTTTTCCCACCCCAACGCTGTTAGGTTTGCAAGGGCTCGGGCGTCCTTCATATTCACACCCTCATGGCCCTTGTCTTCCTTTGGCCGATATCTTCGTTTTCCAAAGTGTCGGAACTCTTCCACTTTTCCCTCTGATTAGCGTTATATACTTGTTTTATTGACTACAAAAAAACCTTTGACTGTGTGAAACATGAAAAGATGGTAGAGATATTAAGATTGACTGGTATTGACCAATGCGATTTATGCATTATCGGCGCACTGTACTGGAATCAAACCGCAGATGTCAAAATCAACCAAAGAACATCAGAAGCGACTACAATCAGAAAAGGTGTTCGTCAGGATTGTGTGCTGTCACCTCTCTTATTCAACATTTATTCTGAGGTAATATTTAGGGAGGTGTTGTTGGAGGATAACAGCAGGATAGTTATAAATGGACTGGCAATTAACAATATCAGGTACGCAGATGATAGCAAATGCATTACCTGTGCTCCAACGCATGATAGACAAATTAGTCCAGCGCAGTGAAGAGTTTGGCCTGTTTGTCAGCGCTTCCAAGACCAAAGTTGTAGTCTTCTCTAAAAGAAAAATTCCAGCAACCCTGTCAATAAACGGCAGTAAGATTGAACAAGTATCCTCCTTCAAATACTTGGGTACTGTGCTAGATGAGGAATGTGATTCTAAGAGAGAGATAAAATCTAGAATAGAACAGGCCAGGAGGCAATTTTTTAGCATGAAACAGCTATTTACAAAATCGGACCTAAGTGTGCAATTAAGAATGCGAATGATTCGGTGCTATGTATTCTCCATTTTTCTATTTGGATGTGAAAGCTGGACCCTTGACCAAAATCTAGAAAAAAGAATTGATGCTTTTGAAATGTATCTATATCGCTGCCTACTCCGAATACCTTGGGTGTTGAAAATTTCAAATGACGAAGTCCTTCATCGCATGAAGAAACAAAAAGAACTATTACTTACTGTTAAAAAAAAAGAAAAACCCAATATCTAGGGCACATTATGAGAGGCGAGAAACAGCTCATCATTGAAGGTAAAATACAGGGGAAAAGGTCTGTTGGTAAGAGGAGGAATTCATGGCTGAAGGACATCCGAAGATGGCACAACTGCACTTCAGAAGATTCTTTCCATGCTGCAACATCACGTGGACCGCCGACCTCCGCTAGGAGAAGAAGAGGATGGTTGCCTAGTTGTACTTCCTGTTTAAACAATAATCACCACCACCACCACCACCAAAGAACCCACGACGTATTCAGGGGTGGTACATTCCTGAGCAGCAACACTGAACTTTTGATGCTTTTTAATTTCGTGGCTTTGGTAGGAAAGGAGGCAAATGACACAAGTAACAAAACATAATACAAGATGTGAACATTTTAAAATAAATTAGCGATTCTCGATCCTTGACACAGTTAAAGTCCTTCAAGTCTTATGTCAAACACTCATAACTCCACATAGCATGTTTGAATAACTACTCCTGCACATAGGCATCATCATCATCATCATCATCATCATCATCATCATCATCATCATCATCATCATCATCAGTGTCCCGGGTGTGGTTAACAAGCCTCCTCCACTCCTTCCTGTCCTTCCACATTTCCTGCTCGATTACTTCCGCCACATCCAATCCAGCTTCTCTAATGTCCTTCCAAATCTGATCCATCCACCTTCTTCTCGGTCTTCCAACTGGTCTCTTTCCCTTAACATCTCCTTCCAATTCCCTTCTTGCTACACATTCCTTTCCCATTCTTTTTACATGTTTGAATCATCTCAGTCTTAATTTTGTGTCTTCTGTACTAACGGTTCTATATTTAGCTCTTCTCTGATTTTAATATTTTGAATTCTATCTCTTCTTGTCTTTTTAACCGATGTTCTTAAAAATTTCATTTCTACTGCTTGGATCTTACTATCTTGTCTCTTGTTAGTTACCAGCATTTCTAGTCCGTATGTTACAATTGGTATAAAATACTGTTTATATAATGTTAATTTCATTCTCTTGGGTACTTTGTCATCCCATAAAATCTCTCTGACTTGATGATAAAATGTTGTACCTTTACTTAGTCTGTTATTAATTTCAGGGTTGATTTCATTACTTCCATTAATAATGCTACCAAGATATGTAAACTGTTCTACATTCAATCAATCACTACTAATCTGCATTTAGGACAGTTGCCCAGGTGGCAGATTCCCTATCTGTTGCTTTCCTAGCCTTTTCTTAAATGATTGCAAAGAAATTGGAAATTTATTGAACATCTCCCTTGGTAAGTTATTCCAATCCCTAACTCCTCTTCCTATAAATGAATATTTGCCCCAATTTGTCTTCTTAAATTCCAACTTTATCTTCATATTGTTATCTTTCCTACTTTTAAAGACACCATCCAAACTTATTCGTCTACTGATGTCCTCCCACGCCATCCCTCCACTGAAAGCTCAGAACATACCACTTACATGTTACAATTCTCTTCAACTAACTTTTCCATAACTAATTTACATCTGTACAGACGAAAGGACTCTATCAGCGTCGAAAACCTTCGACTTTCGCTCCTTCAAACAAGATAAATACCTACATCTGTAGACAACCGAATGCTTTTTCCTTACTCCCACAATTACTTAAAGAAGACAGTTATCTTATCATAACGCATTTGACTTTCACTCCTTCAGCCAGTTAAATAGACTATAGGCAGCTGAACAGCCACTCAAGAAGGCTGTTGTCTTTTCCCAACATACGAAATTGGCATCTGTGACAGTTTATCGGCTTTGCTTTTTCTGATCCTCTAAAAGGAGTATTCAAGGAGGCACATTTCTGTTTCATTATAAAGACGGAGCTGTTTATTACTCTACCCCAACAAGTTCTTCAACGCTCCAGAAATTATAATTGTGTGAACGTTTGACATGCAGCTTGATCCTGCAATTTTAGCCAAGGACATTCTAACAATTTGTATGTTTGGACAGACACCTACAATGATATCATCTTTTTATGACTTGTAAGAGCAATCAGGATCCTGATTTTTCACCATACAGGTTTGAGTTTGAGGCTGATGATGCCCTTAATATGGGCGAAACATGTCCCTTAACATTTTGTAATAATATTTAATTTCTAAAAAGATCTCTTTGTATTGAATAGGTGGATATAAAAAATAATAACACTTGTAACATACTTTGTATTTACATACCACTTAGTCGAGCAGCTCGTCCCCTTTCTCCCAAGTCTACCCAGCCCAAACTTTGCAACATTTTTGTAATGCTACTCTTTTGTTGGAAATCGCCCAGAACAAATCGAGCTGCTTTTCTTTGGATTTTTTCCAGTTCCTGAATCAAGTAATCCTGGTAAGGGTCCCATACACTGGAACCATACTCAAGTTGAGGTCTCACCAGAGACAAATATGCTCTCTCCTTTACATCCTTACTACAACCCCTAAATACTCTCATAACCATGTGCATTTACAATCATATTTATGTGATTACCCCAATGAAGATCTTTCCTTATATTTATACCTAGGTATTTACAATGATCCCCAAAGAGAACTTTCACCCCATCAACACAGTAATTAAATCTGAGAGGACTTTTCCTATTTGTGAAACTCACAACCTGACTTTTATCCCCGTTTATCATCATACCATTGTCCGACTCGTTGGCTGAACGGTCAGCGTACTGGCCTTCGGTTCAGAGGGTCCCGGGTTCGATTCCCGGCCGGGTCGGGGATTTTAACCTTAATTGGTTAATTCCAATGGCACGGGGGCTGGGTGTATGTGTTGTCTTCATCATCATTTCATCCTCATCACGACGCGCAGGTCGCCTACGGGAGTCAAATAGAAAGACCTGCATCTGGTGAGCCGAACCCGTCCTGGGATATCCCGGCACTAAAAGCCATACGACATTTCATCATACCATTGCCTACTGTCCATCTCACAACATTATCAAGGTCATTTTGCAGTTGCTCACAATATTGTAACTTATTTATTACTCTGTACAGAATAACATCATCTGCGAAAAGCCTTATCTCTGATTCCACTTCTTTACACATATCATTGATATGTATAAGAAAACATAAAGGTCCAATAATACTGCCTTGAGGAATTCCCCTCTTAATTTTTACAGGGACAGATAAAGCTTCACCTACTCTAATTCTCTGAGTTCTATTTTCTAGAAACAGAGCCACCCATTCAGTCACTCTTATTTTCTAGAAACAGAGCCACCCATTCAGTCACTCTTTTGTCAAGTCCAGTTGCACTCATTTTTGCCAGTAGTCTCCCATTATCTACCCTATCAAATGCCTTAGATAAGTCAATCGCAATACAGTCCAATTGACTTCCTGAATCCAGGATATCTGCTATATCTTGCTGGAATCCTACAAGTTGGGCTTCAGTGGAATAACCTTTCCTAAACCCAAACTGCCTTCTGTCAAACCATTTACTAATTTTGCAAACATGTCTTATACTGTATAATCAGAAAAAAATGCTTTCCCAAAGCTTACATACAATGCATGTCAAACTAACTGGCCTGTAATTTTCAGGTTTATGCCTATTACCCTTTCCTTTATATACAGGGGCTACTATAGCAACTCTCCATTCATTTGGTAAATTTCCTTCATGCAAACAAAAATCTAACAAGTACTTCAGATATGGTACTATATCCCAACCCATTGTCTTTAGTATATCCCCCAAAACCTTATCAATTCCAGCAGCTTTTCTAGTTTTCAACTTTTGTATCTTAATGTAAATGTCATTGCTGTCATAGGTAAATTTTAATACTTCTTTAGTATTAGTCACCTCCTCTATCTGGACATTATCCTTGTAACCAACAATCTTTACATACTGCTGGCTAAATACTTCTGCCTTTTGAAGATCCTCACATACACACTCTCCTTGTTCATTAATGATACCTGGAATGTCCTTCTTGGAAACTGTTTCTCCCTTAAAGTACCTATACATGCTCTTCCATTTTTCCCTAAAATTATTGTGGCCACCAATTATGCTTGCCATCATGTTATCCTTAGTTGACTTCTTTGCTAAATTCAATTTCCTAGTAAGTTCCTTCAATTTCTCCTTACTTCCACAGTCATTTCTAACTCTATTTCTTTCCAACCTGCACCTCCTCCTTAGTCTCTTTACTTCCCTGTTATAATATAGTGGATCTTTACCATTCCTTACCACCTTTAAAGGTACAAACCTATTTTCACATTCCCCAACAATTGCTTTAAACCCATCCCAGAGTCTGTTTACATTTTTATTTACGTTTTCCACCGATCATAGTTGCTTATTAAAAACTCCTTCATGCCTGTTTTATCAGCCATATGGCACTGCCTAACAGTCCTAATTTTAATCTCTTCCTTTCTTTCACATTTATTCTTAATTACCACAAAAACAGCTTCGTGATCACTATTACCATCTATTACTTCGGTTTCTCTATAGAGCTCATCTGGTTTTACCAGTACCACATCCAGAATATTCTTCCCTCTAGTTGGTTCCATCACTTTCTGAATCGTGCCCTTCCCATATTAACTTATTTGCCATTTATTGGTCATGCTTCCTGTCGTTCGCATTACCTTCCCAATTGACATTTGGTAAATTGAGATCACCCGCTACGATCACATTCCTTTCCATATCGTTTCCCGCATAGCTGATTATCTTATCAAATAATTCTGAATCAGCATCTGTGCTACCCTTTCCTGGTCTGTACACTCCAAAGACATCTAGTTGCCTATTATCTTTAGAAATGAGCCTTACCGCTAGAATTTCGTGCTTGTCATCTTTAACTTTTTCGTAGCTTACAAATTCTTCTTTCACGAGAATGAATACTCCCCCTCCTACCTTTCCTATCCTATCTCTAAGATACACACTCCAGTTCCGTGAGAAAATTTCTGCATCCATTATATCATTTCTCAGACATGATTCAACTGCTATTACAATATCTGGTACGTATGAATGAATGAATGAATGAATGAATGAATGAATGAATGAATGAATGAATGAAATATATCTATTAAATTACTTAATTCTATTCCTTTCTTTACAACACTTCTACAGTTGAGCACTAACAGTTTTATGTCATCCCTACTTGATTTCCAGTTCCCTGTTCCCTTAACACTGCTGCCTAGCGCACCCTGTTTCCCTGAATGTACCTCCCTATAACCCTTCCAAACAAATTTCCTAACTTATACGTACCACTGCGGTTTAAATGAAGGCCATCTGAGCGCAGATCCCTATCTCCTACCCACCCATTAGGATCTAGAAATTTCACTCCCAGTTTCCCACATACCCACTCCATAGTCTCATTTAAATCCCCAATCACCCTCCAGTCAGTATCCCTCCTACACAGTATTCCACTAATAACAATCTCCGCTTTCTTAAACTTCACCCGTGCTGCATTTACCAGATCCCACACATCCCCAACTATGTTGGTACTTATACCTGCTTGTCTTACGTTGTAAGTACCAATGTGAAACACTACCACCTTCTCCTTTCCCTCCTCCTTCTCTTGTACTTCCTTCAACATCTGCCTTAACCTAATTCCTGGATAACACTCTACCCTGGTACCCTTTCCTCCACACACTTTCCCCACGTGTCTAACGATGGAATCCCCCATGACCAGAGCCTCAACCCTACCCACCTCATTTGATCCCTTCCCCTCCTGGTCAGTTCTATCTTTTCTGACAACTTGAGAAGCTACTTCCTCCTCCCTTTTCTCCATCCCATGACCCTGTTCCACCTGTCTTTTCCTATCCACTACTCCACATTTCCCTTTCCTACCTCTTCCCTTTCTCCTACTTCCAAACTTCTTGACAACAGTTCCCTGTTCCTCATCTTCCCTCGGTTGTTCTACCTGCAGTGACTCGTACCGATTTCTCACCGACACCTGTCCTGAATTTTGATCCTGAATGGAGCCCTTAGCCTGCAGTCTCCTTCCCCTTAAAACATTAGACCACCTGTCTTCTACAATTCCCCCATTTCCTTCCAATCCCTCTATTACACCTACTGTATCCTGTACATTGTTTGGAGGCGTACTTTCCTTCCTGTCCTCTGACAGAATCCTAATTATCTCCCTCAAGCTCTCCAACTCCTCCCTCATACTCCTTAATGCCTGGCCACACCCACAGTTCCTACACTCGACTGCATAGGCTTTTTTTCTAAATAAAGAAAAGAAAAGGAAAAATAAGATAACTTATTCTGTGCGAAATAAAAATGAAAGGATAGAAATATTGTCTAGGTTAGTTCACAAAGAACATATGACAGTAAGTTATTTAATATAGGCTACTACTACACTACTATACTACTTAATTGTGCTATTCTTATTCCTACAACACGCTAACACGATGAAAATTGTTGTTAATTACTGGAAACAGAGAATAATACACAAGAATTACACAATTCTTAACTGCAGTTACATCTACCCTAATTACAACAACAGAATTCTAGTAAGAGAGTTACTACAGATACCACAGAACGGTACTATACTATACAAATATTTCACAGTAATAGAATAAACACACTACTTTCTAATAAGATGCTATAATACACTACAATAATTTTAAACTACATTCAGACTAAGTACAGGTACTACAATACACTACAATAATTAAACTACGTTCAGACGTATTCTAATTACAACAGGTTATTACCAAGCAAAAACAGAAAAGAAAATTGCCATTAAAGTTCAAAATTCACAAAACTACTCAAAATTATAGAATAGGCACTCTAATTTCTAATAAGTTACTATACTATACTACAATAATGTTAAAACTACGTTCGGACGTATCCTAGCTTCTTACTAGGCACAATTAGAAATGAAAATTCCAATTAGGGCTAAATTAAGATATTCGCAAGAACTACCGGTAGGTACGGTACTCAAAGATTACCAACAAAGTTAAACACGTATACAGATTAATATTAGTACTACTTTGTCCTACTATGTTGTAATAGAAATGAAACCTGCCGTTTGCACAAAAATACACACAAATTTAATTCTCTAACCATCCTCCGTCTATGTTCACTTAGCTTCTCTTTTTGTCTTTTGCACAGTGCATGGCTACAGTTTTCCTTTTACTAATTACCATCCCAAACTCCTTCAGATTTTCATTCCAAATTTCCAGTCTTCTTTGTACTTCCTTTTCTCCCTTTCTCCCAATCACCACATCATCAGCAAATACCAAAGCATTCACTTCATCACTACCGATACTCTGTTTTACACGTTTTATGATTTCATCCATCAATATAATAAACAATAATGGCGACAAGTGCAGTTCCTTGCTTGAGACCTTTCTTTTATAAAATGTTTCAGTGTCGCCACACCCCACTTGTACACTGCTTTTACTCTCATGGTACAACATTTTTATCTTGTTAATTGATGATTTTGGTACATTCCTTTTCAGTGGGCATTCCCATACATGTTTTCTCTTAATTCTATCATAAGCTTTTTCCAAATCCAAAAATACGAAGATGATTTCCTTGTTCCTTTCCAGATGTTTTTCCATTATCGTTCGCACTGTAAATATCAAGTCTGTTGTTGATCTATTCAGTCTAAAGCCATATTGTTCTTCCTCTAACTGTGTTTCTATAATATCCCTCAGTCTTTTGTCTATGACTTTCGCCATTATTTTTAGCCCATGTGATAATAGGGTTATACCTCTATAATTTTCACATTTCTTCCTATTTCCTTTTTTAAACAGCGGTACAATGCTTCCTTGTTGCCAATGTTCAGGTATCCTTTCATCATTCCATATGGCATTGAGGGCTCTGTATAGCCACTGTAGTCCAATGCTTCGTGCTGCCTTAATCATATCAGCATTGAATTCGTCTTTTCCACTTGCTTTACCTTTGGTCCTTGCTTTCACTGCCCTTTCAAGTTCCAACCATGTTACTGGGTTCACTTCTTTTTCTCCATCTATAATTTCCATTTTCTTATCTCCTTCAAGAGATTCAAGAATTTAAGAGGACAAATTGGGGCAAATATTTGTTTATAGGAAGGGGAGTTTGGGATTGGAATAACTTACCAAAGGAGATGTTCAATAAATTTCCAATTTCCTTGCAATCAATTAAGAACAGGCTAGGAAAACAACAGGTAGGGAATGTGCCACCTGGGCGACTGCCCTAAATGCAGATCAGTAGTGATTGATTGATTGATTGATTGATTGATTGATTGATTGATTGATTGATTGATTCTTCCTTTGAGCAGTCATCCTCATTATAAGTTTTTTCAAAATACTTCGCCATCACCTTCTGAAGACCCTTTTCATCATGTACTATGGATCCACCTTCCCTCTCTAATGCCTTGATTTTTTCTTGATTTATTCTTTTTGATTTTATTACTCTGTATAATAGTTTCTGATTTCCTTGACTATCTTGCTCAATTTTGTTGATAAACTATCCCCAACATTTCTCCTTTTCTTCCTTGATACTCCTTTTTACTTGTAGTTTCAATCTTTTGTATTCTACATGTAACCTTTCTATCTTGTTTTTATCCCTCTGAAACATTTTTTTGCTTTTCGTTATCCATTTCTTTCTTCACCTTGTTGCATTCTATTATTTATTTTTTATTTTGTCTTTCTACCACCGTGTCTGCTTTCCCTTAACCTTTGCTTTTGTTTTCCTGCCTACCTCAATTGCTGCTTCCACAAATGTCTGTTTTAAATTGTCTCACTCTTCTTCTCCACTTCGTATTTCTGTACAATTTTAGGGATTTTTACTTGTTTTAATTCCACAATGAATAATCTCTGATCACCTTCCATACTTTCACTGGGGATTATCTTCATATTCATGATGTATTTTCCCCATTCTCGACCTGTTATTATAAAATCGTAGAGTGTTCCATACAGTCCATCCCAACTATATCAGCTGATCTTATGGCTATTCCTCTTCATGAACCATTTGTTCTTTATTATCAGGTTATATAAAAAAGTCCAACAGTTTCTCTCCATCTTCATTTCTATCACCATACCCATGTGGACCCAGAACATTCTCATATCCCATTCTATCAGTTCCCACATGGGCATTTAGATCTCCCATTATCATGATCCCATCTCCAACAATATGTGTTTCCAGATCATTGAGGAACTAATCTTTTTTTCCATGCTACATCCTTTCTGCAGAGCATACACCTGTATTATCTTCAGTAGTTTCTTGTTTACATGTATGTGCATTATTATAATTCTTTCATTTACATACTCAACTTCAGCTATTGGTTTGACATTCTGATTCACTACAAATCCCACTCCATTTCTTTTCTCTTTACTGTTACCCATCCAGTACAAGGTGTACCCCTTTCTTAGTTTCTTCTTTCCTTTCCCTTTCCATTTTAGTTCACTTAATCCCAGGATGTCGAGTTTTCATCTCCATCAGGTCCATCAATTCATTTTCCTTCCCACATTCTCTGATCTAACACTTGCATAAACATCAGCATTACCATGATACTATGCAACTGTAGCCAGAGACTTGTCAATTCTATTTCCATTTTTAAATTTCCATCGGTGGCTTGTATAGTTGAAAGCAAGTATAAATTTACTCATCTACTGACCTGCTAAGCCTAACACATCTGAGGATTTTCTTTCGAGGTTTACTCTCTTAACTTTTGAAGATCCCTCTTCTCCACAAGACAGTTGTGCACATAGACATACAAACTGGAAAAGATGGAACAACCCTCAATTCAATCTTCAACGAGATTTATTACAGTTGCAGACACATCTCCATGCAAACACCAAAATTTAAATTTGGATAATCCTTAACACCGTCTAAGAATACTAAACATAATATTGGATATCCAATCATCCAATTACCCTCCCTGATTTAAACTCATAACTAAAAGGAAGATTTGATTCCAGGTTCAAAGAAATCTAATTCATCGTAACTCAAATTTATCATCATAATACCAGCTTATTTCAAGCTTCTATTTTACAAATTACAACCCACTACCTTTTGAACTAAAAAAGAAATGTATTCTTATTTACAATCAAACTCAAATGTGCTTACATCACATTCTTGACCATTTTACTTTTGATTAGGCAATAACTCCATAACCACTTACATCACTACGTAGTGAAATTGGGAAAATTCTCTTCAGTTCTCCGAGTAAAATTTTATAAACACAAAATCTTATTCTTATAATTATTGAGAATTTCAATTTACTTGATTGAAACGTTGTTTGTTGATTTACCCTTACATTTCAGACGATCTATTACACGCAAAGAGAAGAACAAATAACAGTACAATGGCGACCCATAATTTTCCGACAAAACAAGAAAAAGAATCCTATAACGGCAATTAACACTTTCAACACTATGCCCATACGGTTGTACAGTTCTCATCCCTTGCTTGGAGGTATTAGTTTATTTAGTGTCCGCTAGAATGCTGCGTTCAAACCTAAAGGATCAAAAGGGTACTTCCTCCTTGATATGCCGGATACTTAGCGCACCAAATACATCGTGCTGTCCTCACGCCAGCTCGATGATATCTTGGAAGAAACAGATTCAGAAAGAGATGACAGTGAGGAATTCTCTGCTTACGAACCAGATAACTTGTGAATCGTACGATGTCGGCATCCGGTTTACTCTGCCATCTAGAGCTGCATGCAGACACATTATATCTAGCTTCATGTTGCTCAATGTTACTGTGATGATGCCGATAATGTGGACAGCATGGGCCGTTTCTTCACTTGTTACACTTTCACTGTTCCCAGTATTTTTGTTGGGATGTTCAGTAGAAACAATATTATGAACTGAGGTGACGTGCTAGTGTTGTGAGATTTTCTTCCTCGCAAGAAACTATTTGCAAAAGGCATCACTTCCACATTTCCAAACTTGGTAGCAGCTTCTGTGTTTTGAAATACTAATGTAAAATCAAAATCAGGTTTAATGGTAAAGGTGTTGACATTTAATGGTTTAAATGCACCACACCGGGCGAGTTGGCAGCTGTGGGTTCGAGCCCCACTCTCGACAGCCCTAAAGATAGTTTTCTGTAGTTTCCCCTTTTCACACCAGGCAAATGCTGGGACTGTCCCTTAATTAAGGCCACGGCCCTTCCTGCTCCTAGGCCTTTCCTATCCCATCGTCGCCATAAGACATGTGTAAATTCTAAGTTCCCATGGAGGGAATTAGATTCTTTTCCACCAATAGAGCATATCAAAAATCAGATCAAAAATTAGATGGATGGCTTTTCCGGCGTTTGCTCTATTAACCAGCGTTTCGTCTTAGGTCTGACACTAGACTCCTCAGAGTGGGATGTGTCAGACCCTACCCACCGACGCTGGGGTGTATGCAGGTGAACCTATCAGAAGCTTATTTATGAAGCACAGTCTGATAACTGCATACGGGAGACAAAACTCCACAATGGAATTAATGCCCGCCTAGCAATTCCAATTGGAAATTCTAAGTTCCCATGGAGGGAATTAGATTCTTTTCCACCAATAGAGCATATCAAAAATCAGATCAAAAATTAGATGGATGGCTTTTCCGGCGTTTGCTCTATTAACCAGCGTTTCGTCTTAGGTCTGACACTAGACTCCTCAGAGTGGGATGTGTCAGACCCTACCCACCGACGCTGGGGTGTATGCAGGTGAACCTATCAGAAGCTTATTTATGAAGCACAGTCTGATAACTGCATACGGGAGACAAAACTCCACAATGGAATTAATGCCCGCCTAGCAATTCCAATTGGAAATTCTAAGTTCCCATGGAGGGAATTAGATTCTTTTCCACCAATAGAGCATATAAAAAATCAGATCAAAAATTAGATGGATGGCTTTTCCGGCGTTTGCTCTATTAACCAGCGTTTCGTCTTAGGTCTGACACTAGACTCCTCAGAGTGGGATGTGTCAGACCCTACCCACCGACGCTGGGGTGTATGCAGGTGAACCTATCAGAAGCTTATTTATGAAGCACAGTCTGATAACTGCATACGGGAGACAAAACTCCACAATGGAATTAATGCCCGCCTAGCAATTCCAATGTGGAGTTTTGTCTCCCGTATGCAGTTATCAGACTGTGCTTCATAAATAAGCTTCTGATAGGTTCACCTGCATACACCCCAGCGTCGGTGGGTAGGGTCTGACACATCCCACTCTGAGGAGTCTAGTGTCAGACCTAAGACAAAACGCTGGTTAATAGAGCAAACGCCGGAAAAGCCATCCATCTAATTTTTGATCTGATTTTTTATATGCTCTATTGGTGGAAAAGAATCTAATTCCCTCCATGGGAACTTAGAATTTCCAATTGGAATTGCTAGGCGGGCATTAATTCCATTGTGGAGTTTTGTCTCCCGTATGCAGTTATCAGACTGTGCTTCATAAATAAGCTTCTGATAGGTTCACCTGCATACTCTCAACACACTTCGTCGCGCCCAACTTTTTGCGGCTGGGTGGCTCTTTCCTCATCGTAGCCTCAGCCGGGCCAATCAATAATAATTAGGCAGACGCCTCGTTGGCAGTCGCCTCCCTCCTCAACATGTATGCCTATCTTGTTAAGGGCGTGGACACATCTATTCCAGACTCGTACATTTACGAGAGAATTGCTGGTGGCCCCAATGACCCTCTCGGCTCGTCGCTCTCCGAAGTTATCCGGCTTCAAGACCGTCTTTCGGGTCAACCTTCACCGGATGTTCTGCTTCTATATCGAGACTCGTATGAAGGATACTGCCTGACAACCAATCGTCTCTTTCTCAAGAATCGTCACCACGAAGTGGTCACCGCTCCCGAGCATCTCTTGCGAGATCTGCGTCATCTTCCAGACCCTCCTGTCACTATTCTATCCCGTTACCCGCATAAACCAGCGCAAACCTCTGCTCCCACTACCACACCTACTACTATTACTACTACCACTACTACCCCGTCCACCACCACTGCTTCCCCTTCCATCGTTCTTACTACCTCCAGTCATCATTCTCCCATCATGTCTGCCCCATTCACATCCCTCCCTCGTTCTAATTTGCCTCCAGATCCTTCCATTGCGGTTACAGTCGCCGACCATTCAACTGGCGCTCCCACTTCGCCACCCTTCCCTCTTTCGACTAGTACTGTCTGCGACACTGACCCACTCCTTCCCGCCTTGGATCCGTCTTTCAGCCGTTCTCCGGATACCGTCAACACGGCTCCAACACACCTTACTGGCAACGCAGATGTTTCCCGACCAGCGCGCCAACTGTCTCCCCCTCCAAGCTGTGTCATCCGGGGGATTGATCCTGCTATCACCGAACGGGACCTCCTTCACGAACTGCAACGGACAGGCGTCCCAGCTCGCCGGGCGATTCGGATTTTTAACGATGAAGGCCCGACCTTCATGATGCGTCTACAACTGTCATCTGCTGCTGACGTCGATCATCTCATTGCGACTGGAATCCGTTTTCGCCGTCGAGCGTATAGAGTGGAACCTTCCCGCTCCTCATCTCGTGCCGGCCCCCTGTTCTCTCCCACCCCTCCTCTTCGTTCTCCTCCCATCACGCCTCCCTCCCCACCGTCGCCCACAGTCAACCTCCCTGTTACACAACCACCTTTTGTCCTACCCCCTCACCAGATTTTGGACCTCCTCCGTCTCTATGCCACTTCCGTCACGAATATGACCACTATCCTCTACTACCTCCTCTTACAATACTATCCCATTCCGTACTCACACTTCCTTCCGCAACCCCCTCTCCCACCCACTAATTTGATGTAAATATATGTAACACTTTTCTTGTATACTGTACTCTGCTTTCTCATGTATTTTGTTCTTTTCTGCTATTGCGCGCCCGAGATATACCAACTCCTCCCTCAATAAACGTGTCCCCAGTTGGGGTCCGCCCCGGCGTGTGTGGTGTGGGTCTGCCCTGTGGGCCCCTTTGCGGATCACGGCCCCCTGCGCCACAGCTATACCCTGCTCTTTTACGTATGTACGATACATACTCTCTTACCTATGTCTTTCAGTACTATTTCCTTCCTTCTCATGGCCGAAGAGCTGCTTTGTTCAGCTGATGGCCCGCCTCCCCTTTGGGAGGAATGAAATGACCTCATGGACGACGACGACGTTCACCTGCATACACCCCAGCGTCGGTGGGTAGGGTCTGACACATCCCACTCTGAGGAGTCTAGTGTCAGACCTAAGACGAAACGCTGGTTAATAGAGCAAACGCCGGAAAAGCCATCCATCTAATTTTTGATCTGATAAGACATGTGTGTTGGTGCGACGTACAGCAAATTGTAATAAATATTGAAAGTCTCTGTTATTGTGGAGTGTAGGTTTTCAATAGCTATCCAAATTGAAAATATCTTCGTCAAGCTACAAATTGACACACTTTCTTGCCCTGGTATATGAAATTTGTACTTGAGACGTAATGACACCAGAAGATCTGTGGAAATTTGTATGAAGGTTCCTTAATTTGTTGTAGAATAACACCCACTGTATCCCCTGCCTGTCATAAGAGGTGACTTAAAGGGCCCCAAGTGCTCTTAATTTGCGAGCGTGGGTTGGCATCCATGGGTCCTTTAGCTGAGTCCTTGTATTGCTTCCACCTACTTGTGCCAGGCTCCTCACTTTCATCTGTCCTATCCAACCTCACTTGGTGAACTCATGTTCTTTTCGACCCTGCCGTTATTAGGTTGCGAGTCCTAGGGAGTCCTTCATTTTTGTGCCCTTTGTGGCCCTTGTCTTCCTTTGGCCGATTCCTTCATTTTTGAAGTGTTGGATCCCTTCTATTTTTTCTCTGTGATTAGTGCTAATAGAGGATGGTTGCTTAGTTGTACTTCCTTCTAAAATAATAATCACCACCTCTGCTACATTAATTAAAAATGTTAGTACTCTATGAGCATATTATTGAAAAGATATTGAGCTCATCCGTAGCAGTATTGTTTGATATCAATTCTTCTTGTGTATCGACAGCATCAAGAACCCATCTCTAGTACTAATAAAGTACTCAAACATCAAAATTTACATTAGGAAAGGACAAATGAAATTCTTCGCTCATCTTGGTATATTGCCAGAAAATCGATTGACAAAAAGGATAATAGATTATTTAACCTCACTTAAAAACTCAACACTCTGACTTAACGAACTTCAAAAGGACCTAAAAAATGCATACATAAGTTCAACAGATATTCTATAAAGAGACATAAACAGTTGTGAAGCTACATCAGAGCCACCACAACAAAAGCAGTAGGCCTACAGACCAAAGTGGTCGGAAGAACGTAAACAAGCCTTCTCGGAAATAATGAAAGCTTACCGGAACAAGAAAAAGCACCCACAGAAGAATTGATTGAGTTATTTGCTTAACATCTTCCAATATTGGGAGAATTTGCTAATAATAATAATAATAATAATAATAATAATAATAATAATAATAATTTTATTGCTCTACTACTTTTATGGTTTTAGGAGATGATGTTTTACACCAATTTCAAGTCTCAATCTGACTGTTTTACATTACGTGGATAGATAGTGTTAGAATGCTAAGAAACACATTTCTATCACTGTAAATGAGGGTGAGAGCAAAAATAAGGCAACTTCTAGAACGAAGCGCTGGATTTTTAGGTTTATTATTTTTTTTTTTTTTTTGCTAGTGGCTTTATGTCGCATCGACACAGATAGGTTTTATGGCGACGACGGGATAGGAAAGGCCTAGGAGTTGGAAGGAAGTGACCGTGGCCTTAATTAAGGTACAGCCCCAGCATTTGCCTGGTGTGAAAATGGGAAACCACGGAAAACCATCTTCAGGGCTGCCGACGGTGGGATTCGAACCCACTATCTCCTGGACGCAAGCTCATAGCCACGCGCCCCTACCGCACGCCCAACTCGCCCGGTGGTTTAAAAATTAAAGTCAGGTTTTCTTCAACCTGTGTTTTAGAATTTTAAGGATTCTATTCAGGAATTACAGGTTTTTGTAGAAAAATATAAAAAAGTCATGAAAGCATAAACATATTGCAATAACTACACTGTCAAAATTAGAATGAAGATTCCACCTATTCAATACTAACTACACTGGCGGAAAAGAATATCCAAACACCAAGAAGGGATTATGCTAGATTAACGAACATTGGTAGGCATATTTATCTATCTGAAATATGACATTGATTCAAAATTCCCACAAATTGCGTTAGCGTGGTACTAGTAGTGGCCCCATGACCTTGCACATCAGGTATTGGATGGAGTGACTGTGAGTGGGTCAAGAATGCCTTTACGACGACGAACAGCTCACTGCGGTAAAGGGTTACGTGAAGGTAGACTTTCCTTTCGCGCTATTGCAGGACTTGGCAGGAATGGCTCCACTGTGCATGTGTGCTGGCAGCATTGGTCATGAGAAGGTACGCTCGCAAGAAGACTGGGCTCCAGATAATCACGAGGTACCACCAAGTGGTAGGACTGCCGTATTCAGCGTATGGTTGTGGTACAGCAGACTGTGTCTGCAGCAGCATTGCCAGCGGCAGTTGGCACAGCAGTGACGCAAAGAACTCTTCGAAATAGGTTACTCTGAGCCAGATGCCCTGCACCGTGCATTCCACTTACCCCAAACCACCGCCGTCTGCAACTTCAGTGTTGTAGAGCGAGAACTCATTGGAGGATGGAGTGGAGGTCCATTGTGTCAGTGATGGCTGTATGTTGCTTAGAAGGAGGCCAGATGAGCGCCTACATTCCACACTAGACCTACACTGAGAGTTCTGGTCTGGGGAGCAATTTCCTACGACAGCAGGAGCACACACCCAGACTGCAGATGTATACGTCGGTCTGGTGATTTGACCTGTTGTGCTGCCATTCATGAAGAGCATTCCCGGCGGATAATGCGTGCTCCCACGGCACTGTTGTAATGAATGTGCTCTACAGAGTGTTGACATGTTGCCTTGGTCTGCTAGATCCCAGATCTGTCCCCAATCGAGCACGTATGAGACATCATTGGACGACAACTCCAGTGTCATCCACAACCGGCATTAACCGTACCTGTATTGACCGACCAGGTGCAACAGGCTGACACCCGGCACCTGTACAGTCAGGCTATTACACCGGTTATTAATGGACCAGCATGGCACATTTGCGATGGCTTTTCTCGCGCGGATATTAACCTGTAATCTTGTACCTTTAATCAATTAAGTATGTTACCTCAACAAATATACTGCTGAAATTTCCCTATTCTACATTCCTTATTTCATGATGTTTGGATATCTTTTTCTGCCAGTTTATTTGTGTTGCATTCTAAGTCTAAAAACAACCTGGTGATTGACGTGGTGATGGTAACGATGTAACCAGCGTTATTGGGTTAAAAAGCGACTGCTGTTCAACCCGGAAGCCTACAGATCAGCATGAAAAACCCTCTCAGTTTTAGAGACGAGGTACCTCCGACAAATGTGTACATTTCCCACGGCCGGCATTTTGGTTTGGATAATGTTACTATGATTAGGCGGGAATTAATATGCGGACGGACCTGATGATTCGTCCAGTTCATGTTATGCCATACTGAACTCATCATTACACAGATTACCTCAATATATTTATTATTGTCGGGCTCGAACTACTGGTTTGGGAAGGTCAAACGCATCACTTACATAACACAGGACTTGACTGGAAATCCCTTATTGCTCTCCGCTCCCAGCCCTCGGGCAAGTACAAGCAAATGGGTCTCACAGTAAACCAGGCACACGACCATTCGTCTCGTTACCAGTATTAGGTACTTGTGTACCATATTATTATCTAATAATCCTAATTATTATTATTATGGTTACTACTACGGGTGTACGCTATTAAATTATTATTATTATTATTATTACGATCGTCGAAACTCCAATATTATTATTACTACTCCTGATGAACCATATTAAAATATTATTATTATTATTATTATTATTATTATTATTATTATTATTATTATTATTATTATTATTATTATTGGTCCTATTTAAATTCACTTAATCTGCTATGATTAATAGTTACCCCTTACGGTCATTTTTGCGGACTATCAACCTCTCTAATCTCTGGGGCCGAAGTACTTCCAATAACTACGCTTGCAGCCCATCCTTCTCGTACGTACTATAACGGGGTGCGATCCCTGCACTCTCCGTAACTCAGTTTTACTTTGCCTACATCCCACGGGCTGATAATTCCATTTTTCAGTACTCGGACACTAAGACACTCTGTGTTCATTGTAAACTTTTTTATGTATCTCATCATCGTAATTGACATTATATTTCAATGTAGCCTCATTTTAAATATCCCTAATGCAGAATTTCTTCTTTCCTCATACTTCAGAGCAATATTATTCACAGAGTTAACGACTGATTTATATTCCATCGACGACAACTATTCATTAATTAACTGCACGTTCTTCCTAACCTACCCCTTCACACTTGATTTGTTTCTGAGGTTAGTCTCCACAAACGATCGTAGGGGTATAACTTTATATTCTCATAATGTTTGACAATCGTGAGTATGTAATTATTAGGCCTACATGGTCATAAACCAATAATTGCACAATAAACCTTTGACCATTATTTATAATTCATTACAACCGCGATTTAAACAATAAGTTTATACCATTATTTAGCATTTATTATAACCGGCGGCATCAATCCTACTCCATTTAATTAACACAACATTTAGAACACAATTTGAAATGTTAGTATGTCATTAGCGATTCCCAGGCATCCTAGCATTTTATCCATTTAAAATTCAAAGTTTGACGCTGTTTACATTTGAATATTGTATTTTAAACCCCGACAATTCACTCCTTTTATAATCACCAGCAAAATTTCAGCATATTGAATTATTATTATATCATGACCTTCCCAACAAATACCTAATAATAAATAAAACACTGGCATTTCATGTGACTGGAACACTACTTAGAACAACACTACTTGTCATCAAGCAAACTATGGGTCAGTACAAACAACATCAATATCGAAGAAGCTCGAATCAACTAACACAATACATGCATGAACTAAAATACTATCCCCACACCTAATGTATACAACAAACAACATACTACTGAAATCGGACCCATTATTTACGTTACAAATTTTAACTCCATCCGTCTATCCTAAATTAATAATAGACTTGGGAAACCATGTCTAAATGACATTGTTTCCCTTCTAATCACGGTAACATTCCCAAATAATTCACAGATTAGTACTCATCTATTTATAGTCGACAAACTTGACCATATCGATCCTTAATTGGTCCGTATTGACTCGTAATAACAATAATGTACAACGAGTGATTGTTTGGTCCGCCCTGTCAATATATTATTAATATTTGAATAATTTATACGTTCATGTTTCGGGAGCCTTAACTCCATTCGTCAGCGTATTTACATCAAAATCTACCTTACCCAAGTCTCAAGATACAACATCTTATCATATTAACATTATCGTAAAGTGGGGTGATTTTTGATGGGAAATTCTTTCTAGGAATAATAACAAATGCAACAGAATATGGCACTCATGTAAATGTCATGAAACGGTGTGGAAAACAGTGGAAATGGCCAAGTGAGAAGGACGAGATATTTTACGCGAATGAAATATTTATGAGAATTAACAAACCCATTCAGAGAGGCAGAAGGGAGCCTTTAGCTTTAATTATGGAAATTATGCTTGCATTTTCGTGCAGGCATTACAAAATATTTTCAAAATAAAATGTCACAAAGTTACCCCATGGGTTGGGGTAACTTTGTGACATCTAAATTCTTCATGGAAAACATTGAGGTATAGTCTCCCTATCACAAAGTTAGACCTCAGAGAACCAATAGGTACTACATACAAGGAGAAAATAAAATCAATTATATTAAAACAATATTATTGCCAAAAATTACGAACACAACATGAATTTTAGAAAAACAATCACATGAAAGAAAAAGATAACTTGCTTCTCAGTTTGTTATAATGAATAACGACTGTAGTTTTCCTCGTCAGACATTTCCGTTTCGGGATACATCAAGTAGCTCTCTTCTGCCTCTTTGATTTTCCCATTTCAATATGTGTAACTATTTTCCTTCTGATATCAAGGGCTATGCCACCCGGGTACATTATTATTCCTCTTGCCCGGACAAAAAATCTTGTGAGCATCATGAAATTTTTTATTTTATGACCTATCCACATCATCGTCTTCATGATGAGATGATGACATATTGGCTCCTTTCCTCTGCGACGGCTATTGCTTTCGTCCCTCAGACTTTGATTACTTGCCCTCAGTTCCTCGTTTTGCCGTTGGATTAGATAGATCATGTCAACAGATTAGATGGATCATGTCAACAAATTCCTGCACGTCACTATCAATTTCTCCACACTCCGGACATGGTCTTGCTTCGATCGGCATTTGTTTTTACTGGACTTCTTCTTTCCTTCCGTCTTTTCCTTTCATCTTCATATTTGCCTTCGTATTCTTCCTGTTCGTCCTCTGCTTCCTCTCGTTCATCCTCTGCTTCCCTCCGATCTGCTGGCGTGTGATATAACTTTAAGTTACAGCGTTATACACAATCTATGAACTTCCATCCAGGCTCTGAACCTTATAAACATTGTTATCATAATTGCGTATAATCTTGAAAGGGCACACGAACAATTTACAAAACTTGTGGTACACTTTCTGCTCTGGTTTAGAAACACTGGGCTTCTTCGCTAAAACCAGCTCACCAACTCTCAACGGACGGTGGAATCGCTTATTTCTGTGTCTTCTTAGTCGGCGTTCGGCTTGCGCTTCCAAATGTTCCCATGTCTTTCTAATGCAAATCTCGATTGATACTCGTGGATCTGAAGGACATGTGATTGCATCGTGCCACAACCTGGTCGGATATCTGTTAAAATGGACGACCTCAGATATCTTGACCCGTCGCCTCGTGGATCGTGGTGTTAATACATTCGGTTATAATAGGCACCACGTCAATCAGCCGGCAATGTGCTTCAGAGCAATAAATTCTGCAGAATTTGGCAATTTCTAGCATAATACTTTCTGCTGGGTTCGATTCGGGATGGCGAATCGAACTAAGTACATGTCGAATTTCTAATTGCTGTAATTGATTGGCAGACACAGCAGACGTGAACTGACTGCCATGATCATTGGGGATCTTTTTAGGCTTTCCCATCTGTGGAATAATAGGTGATGTGATTCCTCGTAGCATGGTTTTAGAATTGTCCTTCTGCAGGGGATACAAGGCTAGCAATTTAGAAAATACAGCTAAACTAACGAGGATGAATTGGTTTTCCCTACAGGCCTTTGGGAAAGGCCCATATAGGTCCATTGCGAAGATTTCACGGGGTTCAGTAGGTAACAACGGGCGCGGAGATTGCTCAAGCAAGTACGGATTAGGTTTAATCCTCTGGCAAACGACACATGATCTCGGTACATCCCGGATCGTTCGGTTCATCTTGGCCCACACGAATGTCTCTTGAATGGTTGCCAAGACCTTTCCTATACCTCCATGTTCAATGACCCGGTGTACGTAGTTGAGTATCGGTACTTGCGTTTCTGATGGTACAACGATTTGAAGTTTTGTGTGGTCCTCATCCAAGAACTCGTGTAAAATCCCATTCAAGTAATGGTAGCTTTTTGACAACTTGTTAGCTCTTTCATACTGCGGACTGTCTGGTGGCACTGTCTTGGTAAAGAATTATATCATCAAGTTAGTGAACCCATCTCTCTTCTGTATTGTTCCTGTGTCCCTCAAATTTCTTAACACCTTCTGGTCCTCCTCTATCAATTCAATCCGGTAGATTGCGGCTTCCTCCGGGTTCGCGTGTCGACTCAATGTGTCCGCCAAAATATTGAGCTTCTCGAGGCAATGATCTACTGTTAAATCAAATTGTTGGATAAATAGTGCCCAATGGCTAACTCTCTCGCTCGCCATGTTGGTCTTCATAATAAATTCAGCGCTTTGTGATCGGTGCGGATAACAATCTGAAACCCTTACACAATCTTTTTCAATATTGCAAAGCGCTAACGATAGACAACATCTCTAATTCCGCAATCTCTGGCTCATGAAAGCAATATATGTCTTTATGCTTGAATCGGCGGGGTCTTCCTGGAGTAGAACGGCTCCTATGCCTGTGGTTGAGGCTTCCGTCTGAATTATGAATTTGAGATTGGAGTTGGGGTACCCGAGCTTAACATTATGCAATAGTTGCTGCTTGGTTTGAGCGAACGCCTCTTCACATGTATGGTCCCACTTCCATCGATTGTTTTTCCTGAGAAGGTACTGAAATGGTGCTACAACGGTCGTATAGTCAGGGCAATGGTCAGCGAAGAACTGACACATTCCGAGAAATTGCCGAACATGTTATCCAGGAATTAGGCTGAGGCAGATGCTGAGAAAAGTAGAAGAGAGGGAGGAGGGGAAGGAGAAGGTGGTAGTGTTTCACGTTAATACCAACAACGTAAGGCAATGCTGGTATACGTGCCAGTTGGTTATGTGTGGGATCTGGTAAATGCAGCACGGGTGAGGTTTAAGGAAGCTGAGATTGTTATCAGTGGAATACAGTGTAGGAGGGATACTGACTGGAGGGTGATTGGGGATTTAAATGAGACTGTGGAGTGGGTATGTGGGAAACTGGAAGTTAAAATTCTTGATTCAAATGGGCGGGTAGGAGATAGGGATCTGCGCTCAGATGGCCTTCACTTAAACCGCAGTGGTACGTATGCATTAGGAAATTTGTTTAGAAGGGTAAGAGGGAGATCCATTCATGGAAACGGGGTTGTCTAGGGAGCGGTGATAAGGGTACAGAGATCTGGAAGTCAAGTAAGGATGACATAAAAATGTTAGCGTTGAACTGTATGAGTATTGTAAAGAAAGGAATAGAATTAAGTAACTTAATTGATATATATTTATCAGATATTGTAATAGGAAATGAATCATGGCTGAGAAATGATATAATGGATGCAGAAATTTTCTCACGGAACTGGAGTGTGTATCGTCGACATAGGACAGGAATGGTGGCAGGAGGAGTATTCATTCTGGTGAGAGAAGAATTTGTAAGCTACGAAAGGTTACAGATGAGAAACATGAAATTCTATGTGTAAGGCTCATTTCTAAAGATAATAGGCAACTTGATGCCATTGGAGTGTACAGAGTGGGAAAGGGTAGTGCTGACAGAGATTCAGAATTATTTGGTAAGATAATCTACTATGTGGGAAATGACATGGAAAGGAATGTGGTTGTAGCGGGAGATCTGAATTTACCAAATGTCAATTGGGAAGGATTTTCAAATGACATGAAGCATGACCAACAAGTGGCAAATAAGCTAATATGGGAAGGACAGCTGATTCAGAAAGTGACGGAACCAAGTAGAGGGAAAAATATCCTGGACGTGGTGCTGACGAAGCCAGATGAGCTCTATAGAGAAACCGAAGTAATACACGGTATTAGTAATCACGAAGCTGTTTTTGTCATAGTTAAAAGTAAATGTGACGGAAAGGAAGGTTATAAAAGTAGGACTGTTAGGCAGTACCATATGGCTGATAAAGCAGACATGGGGCAGGTTTTAAAAAGTAATTATGGATGGTGGAAAATGGTAAATAAGAATGTAAACAGTCTCTGGGATGGGTTTAAAGCAATTGTTGAGGAATGTGAGATCAGGTTTGTACCTTTGAAGTTGGTAAGGAATTGTAAAGACCTACCTTATTATAATAGCGAAATAAAGAGACTAAGAAGGAGGTGCAGATTGGAAAGAAATATAGTTAGAAATGGCTGTGGAAGTAAGGAGAAATTGAAGGAACTTACTAGAAAATTGAATCTAGCAAAGAAGGTAGCTAAGGATAACATGATGGCAAGCATAATTGGCGGTCATGCAAATTTTAGTGAAAAGTGGAAAGGTATGTATAGGTACTTTAAGGCAGAAACAGGTTCCAAGAAGGACATTCCAGGAATAATTAATGAACAAGGAGAGTGTGTATATGAGGATCTTCAAAAGGCAGAAGTGTTCAGTCAGCAGTATGTAAAGATTGTTGATTACAAGGATAATGTCCAGATAGAGGAGGTGATTAATGCTAAAGAAGTATTAAAATTTACATATGATAAAAATGATATTTACAATAAGCTACAAAAGTTGAAAACTAGAAAAGTGGCTGGAATTGATAAGATTTCTGGGGATATACTAAAGATAATGGGTTGGGATATAGTACCATATCTGAAGTACTTATTTGATTATTGTTTGGTTGAAGGAGCTATACCAAATGAATGGAATGTTTCTATAGTAGCCTCTGTATATAAAGGAAAGGGTGATAGACATAAAGCTGAATATTACAGGCCAGTAAGTTTGACATGTGTTGAATGTAAGCTTTGGGAAGGCATTCTTTCTAATTATATTAGACATGTTTGCAAAATTAATAACTGGTTCTATAGCAGGCAGTTCGGTTTTATGAAAGGATATTCCACTGAAGCTCAACTTGTAGGATTCCAGCAAGATATCCTGGATTAAGGAGGTCAGTTGGACTGTATCGCGATTGACCTGTCTAAAGCATTTGATACGTTGGATCATGGGAGACTATTGGCAAAAAATGAGTGTAATTGGACTTGACAAAAGAGTGACTGCATGGGTTGCTACATTTCTAGTAAATTGATCTCAGAGATTTAGAGTAGGCGAAGCTTTATCTGACCCTGTAATAATTAAGAGGGTAATTCCTCAAGGCAGTATTATTGGGCCTTTATGTTTTCATATATATATATATCAGTGATATAAGTAAAGGATTGGAATCAGAGGGAAGGTTTTTCGCGGATGATGTTATTCTGTATAGAGTAATAAAAAAGTTACAAGTTTGTGAACAACTGCAAAATGACCGCGATAATGTTGTGAGATGGACAGTAGGCAATGGTATGGTGATAAATGGGGTTAAAAGTTAGGTTGTGAGTTTCACAAATCGAAAAAGTCCTCTCAGTTTTAATTACTGCGTTGATGGGGTGAAAGTTCCTTTTGGGGATCATTGTAAGTATCTAGGTGTTAATATAAGGAAAGATATTGGTATTATAAATTTACTCATTCAGGACAAATATTTTAGGTTCCCTATGGGAATCAACATCTACATCATTTGATGGCCAGGCAGGCATCTATTTTTGGAAGTGAGACATAGCTCTCATAGTGCATTGGCACTGTTGGTGGCTTCAAATAGCCTATGCAGTGGCCTCCACGGTATGCACTAGCCTTGCGTCTTGGGTGGTGTGCTAAGTCCCAACTGACGAGCCTAACTTAGCACACGAGGGCGAAATGCAGGCAACCAAGAATGAGTTAGGTGGAAAATTTATAATGTCCAGTAACGGACCATTATATTGGTATTATAAATTTACTCATTCAGGACAAATATTTTAGCTTCCCTATGGGAATCAACATCTACATCATCATAAGTGGTACGTTCCGAGCTGTCAGCGGAGAAATGGCGTGGAATGACATTAGTAGACGAATAAGTTTTTGTGGCGTCTTTAAAAGTAGGAAAAATCACAATATGGAGGTAAAGTTGAATTCAAGAAGACAAATTGGGGCAAATATGAATTTATCGGAAGGGGAGTTAGGGATTGGAAGAACTTACCAAGGGATATGTACAATAAATGCCCAATGTCATTGAAATCATTTAAGGAAAGGCTAGGAAAACAACAGATAGGGAATCTGCTACCTGGGCGACTGCCCTAAATGCAGGTCAGTATTGATTGATAGAATGATTGATTCTCTTAACACATCGTTACATTGAGGCGTTCAGCCGTTATAAACACTGGTCTAATATTTAACACTCATATATGGAAAACTCTCTGAATATATGATTACACTGAGGTGCCTATGAGCCAAATATTAATTACACTGGTCATTCTTCGTATTTTCCCGCACAAAAGACTGGGACACGTACGACGTAGTGTTGAATATATCGCCTGGTGCGTTTCACGAATACCGATACGGCGCGTCCGAAATGTTATCAAACCGCCTAGTTCATTCCGCTCTTGATGTGTTTGTTGTTCCGGCACTTATTGTGGCTCATCTCATCATCTTACAATACAGGCTCGAATCACTGACTATTGACGTTTACTAAAGCTTGTACTGACTGTTCATCGCACTGCTTGCTATTTCTGCACTGAGCCACACCCCCTTGCATCGCGGAAGCATTCTCAGTACCAATAACACACAAAACGAAGTTTGAGGCGTAGATCGCAACTAGGAATGGCCTAAATGCAAACAGCCTTGAACTGGAAACAAGCCTCTTGACAATAATAGTAAGAGACTAAATCTAAGTAATAAAATTATAAATACATGAAATAAGGGTTTATTCAAATCATGAAACGAATTTATAGGGAAAGGAAATTAATTCAAATAAAAAGGATAAAGAACGGTTACATACATAATCAGTCCAGACCGAGTTGTTGGCACGACATTATTCCATGAGCATCAAATCACAAAAAAACATATTTAAACAATCGGCGGGCTCACTCAGTTAAGTACAATGCCTTTCAAATGGTGCCAGTATTTATATATCTCAAATGGCGCAACAGATCAAATGGAGGTCGTTCTTTCCAACGAGTATATTCCGTATCATTTCCACTCAACAACGCTCACACAGCAACCATCTTTAATAACAATCACCCCAGATCCTCCAACTCCCACGCATCAAGGAGAAAACCCCGAGTTAAAAAGAAATAAAATACGTAGGATTTCAGTATGGGATAATAGAGAAATGACTTTGGACCAGGGAGATAATATATCACCAAAGGGAAAAATCCCAGGCATGCACATAGCCTAAATGAACGAAATATAAAACAAGGCGGCCCAATAGGTAAATGGAGAGCCAAGACAGGTGCGAAGGCAAAAGAAATAGCACCATACGAAAATACATGAATAAAATAATGAAACATGATCAAAATAGAAATTCAACTGATTGATACGTCTTTGTTACACTCCCCTCTCATACTAATACTCGTGCACACATTCAGATAGAGCCAGATTCAGCAAGCAATACGAGCAGCAGCGTCAGTTAAATGTCGAACCCAAATTCATATAACATGACCCCAAGGCCACAAACGAGGTCTCATTTATTCCAGAAGTTGCGTGCACATGTCAAACGAATTCAGCAGTGGGATCAGAGAAATCCCGCAGTCATGCACAAACCCATCAAGGTTCGCACTTCGTACGACACGAGTGGAAGCTCGTCCCGATACGAAGGGCAAACAGTCATCAGATGGCGAATTACATAAACATACAGCGCATGTACACAGTAGTAATATGAGACCATACCATCAAACATATCATAATCCCAACAATCACAAGGAATAACGTGCAGTCTATTCATACTGTGGAGCGAACAAAACATGTCAATCGCCTATATATCATTGAACAAATATTACGAAAAACACCCATGCGTGGAGTAAATTAACGGTCAAAGAAAGGATAAGGATGGTAGCACAGGGTAAGTTTGAAACGTTTAAAGAATTTTCTGTACGTCAAAAACGCTACTCCGATATGCGTGGAGTCCATTCTTATATTCTTCTCTCAAAGAAACAACTAACGATTCGAGTCAAGGAGATAAAATGAACATCTCCTTGGAAAGATACGACCATCAGTGCCCAACATCGAGGGAGCTGCCCTCTCTAGTATAATCATGGTAGTTATCAAGTCATCCAAGGTGAGGCCTCAAGAGGCCATTAGCAATAACCGAACAGCAATAATTGGGAATTTGCCATGCAGATATGGCTCAGCACTCAACGTTTGTTAAAGAAATACTGTTTAGCACTCTATGATAGCTACCCATCTGCCTGAATTCGCAGTTTAAATAACAGTCAGCTCAGATCGTAACGAGATCTGGCTGGAATTAAAATTCACTCGAACGCGGGGTGACTGGGACACGACTATTATCTGCGCACTTTTTATCGATATATTTGTGTACGGGTTTGAGGAGTAAGGAGGGAGCAGTTCCGGTTCCAGTAGTACTGCCAACTGAATGGAAATGAAATCTGAATTGAATCCATAATATGATCGATCAATATGAATTTTGCTAAACCTTTGTTATCTTAAGCCAACAACTGTGTCACACACACATTATATAACATTATATAACATTTCTTGATGCGAATCTTATTCCTAGAGTGAGTTCTATAGTTTGCCTTTGCTGTGTAAATAACAACAGTATTAGTACGTAAAGTGTATGCCAGATGTCGCACAGCGATGCATAAGCGATTCATAGTTTGTGTTTCAAATGTTGCCAGTACAAATCTCGAAGATTGTCGAGGTCAACCAATTCAGCACTAGGGTGTAAATCTATCCAGAAAAGGTGCGCAGATAATACTTCCTTCCGAATAAGTATGAGACGTCACTTCGCCCGAGATCAGAATAAGATTGAGAGTATGGTTTGCTCCTTACACTCGTATTTATGGATGGAAGGCCTTACTGCTGGGTCAACTGACGTCACGCGTTGGAAAGAGGGGGTAGTTTCCTAAATTGGCACTTGCGATCCGAATAGAAGGTTGTAATTGATGCCAATTAATCCACTCGTATGGAACATACACATGGTTTAATATGATCTAATAGCGATCGTAGATCTCAGAGATATTAACCGATTTCGCACCTACACATTTCGCGGGCTAGACCGCGTATATCATAGCCTGGTCTCTTCCCGGCCAATAGCGTTTGAGATGATCTAGTTCTGAGAATTTTATTCTTCAATTTATTAAGCTTATAATTGATTCTTTTATGCACTACATCTAAAAAATCCTTAATTTAATTTAGGTAATTACAATGTGTTTGTCCAACCCTTGACCCATTTCCCTACGGGGTTGGGTATGAGTTGAGATGAATCTGTCGTGGCGGGTTTTTATGACCGGTTGCCCTTCCTGATGTCAGTCTCATCAGAGGAATTAATGAGATGAAATGAATGACGTGATATATGATAGTAGGGAGAGGGTGAAACCCGGTGCCGGCACATAGCCTACTCCTGTGGAATAGCATCAAGGGGTCTGCTCAAGGCTTAACGTCTCCATCCGACGGACGAATCGCCATCAACAGCGTCATATGCCCTCACTTCATATGAGCACTGTTAAGAGGTTTGGAATTTAATCCAGGCTTTTGGCACGCAATCTAGTGATTAGAAATTGTACACCACCACCTCCCCTACCCTGCCGGCCAACATCATGATGGTGAACATTTTTTCGACCAGCAAGACTCGAACCGGCTAACCTCGGTGTCAGACCATTTAGACTTCTGCGTCTTAACGATCATGGCCACCAGGCAGGCTAGGTAATTGGAATATTTAATTAATAATTCGCTTCGGAAATAATTGATGTTTCAATTCATTTCTGTCAAGTTGGTATCCCTGGATGGCTATATGATTTTTGTGATTGGGCGAAGGCAGGCGGTTAATTTGAATTTTCCTCCGTGACAACCTAACGACACTTTCACCCTGAGCTGATGTATTGGAAAGTTTGCCGGACTAGAAATACATCGTTGCAACGCTCATGTTGTAACTAAGGTCTTTGCCTTTTGTTGTCCGTGTGAGGCCCCCTGTCTGTATGCTAATGCCCCCCCACCCTGCTGGTAGTTACTAAGCTGGCCATTGTGACAGACTAATTCTTCTGGCTCCACTTCGTCGCGCAGCCGATTTGTACGCCTCTACACTTCCTTCGACCTGAATATTGTTCACCGATTTTTCCCATTTCAATATGTGTAACTATTCTCCTTCTGATATCAAATCACGATTAATTTATGGGCTATGCCACCTGGGTACAATGCATTGGGTAAGTGCAGTGCCGGATTAAGGTGTTTGGGGGCCCTGGGCTATTTAAAAATATGGGGCCCCTTCTTCGTAACCAAGGCCCCACCCCAGGCAGCACTGGGGAAAGTACCTGGGTCTTTGGGGGTAGCATTCATTGTTGCTACCACTACACCAACGAGATCGGCAGTTTATTATTTACGACTCCGAGTATTCCATACAATGTGACTGAAGTTTAAAATACACATTAGGATTCCCTTCCATTGTTCCTAAATACATCTTCCTAATGATCATGCTTTCCAATTCCGTAAAAACCTAATCTCTCTTAAAACAGAAGGCCTAGATATTACACTATTCGCTTACCTGTAGAAGATACCAATTCACCAGTAACAGTCTTCTCAGTCGTCGATGCACTTGTAGAATTCCTGTCAAAAATGTTGATATTTCGGTACCTTTTCAATTTCTTTCAAATGTTGTTCTTTTAATTTACATTTTTTGGCACCACTAGGATATTTTCTATCCATTTTACAAGAACATTACAGTTGGAACGTACGAATGATTCAATAATCAGAGGTGAACTGGAAGTTCTCTTACCTGATGCAAAATTATAGTATAGCATGTGCATTCCACCATGCTTCCCCTGTCCCCTCCCGCTCACTTGCTAGACCTCTTCCCGCTTCCCCCTCTGCCCGTACTCGCAAGCCGCCAGATTTAATTTTCATCAACAATAACCTTTACAATAATTACAGTGCGTAAGTAGCGAGGATTCGTGTCTCCGGACGGTAATTGATTCTAGCAGCGATGAAATACTAACGCGGACAGCTCATAAGAAGGAAGAAAGAGTGCGTGTTCGATATTTTGCGAGCATAAATATACATATACATGCACAGAGATGGAGCAGCAGGCCTTTTCATACAATTTTAGGTTCGGCCAAGGGCTGGGGCCCCTTGGCACGTGGGGCCCGGGGCTGCAGCCCCTTTAGGCCCCCCCTTTAATCTGGCCCTGTGTAAGTGAACACCAGCTCCAGAGAGAACATAAGGTTCTCCTTCACAGTCATCCTGTCCATATACTGCACAAGTGAACACCAGCTGCAGAGAGAACACGAGGTTCTCCTTCACAGTCATCCTGTCCATTCACTGCGCAAGTGAACACCAGCTGCAGAGAGAACATAAGGTTCTCCTTCACAGTCATCCTGTCCATTCACTGCGCAAGTGAACACCAGCTGCAGAGAGAACACGAGGTTCTCCTTCACAGTCATCCTGTCCATTCACTGCGCAAGTGAACACCAGCTGCAGAGAGAACATAAGGTTCTCCTTCACAGTCATCCTGTCCATTCACTGCGCAAGTGAACACCAGCTGCAGAGAGAACACAAGGTTCTCCTTCACAGTCATCCTGTCCATACACTGCACAAGTGAACACCAGTTACACAGAGAACATAAGGTTCTCCTTCACAGTCATCCTGTCCATATACTGCGCAAGTGAACACCAGTTACAAAGAGAACACAAGGTTCTCCTTCACAGTCAGCCTCTCTGTACACTGCACAAGTGAACACCAGCTACAGAGAGAACACAAGGTTCTCCTTCACAGTCATCCTCTCTGTACACTGCACAAGTGAACACCAGCTACAAAGAGAACACAAGGTTCTCCTTCACAGTCATCCTGTCCATACACTGCACAAGTGAACACCAGTTACAAAGAGAACACAAGGTTCTCCTTCACAGTCATCCTGTCCATATACTGCGCAAGTGAACACCAGTTACAAAGAGAACACAAGGTTCTCCTTCACAGTCAGCCTCTCTGTACACTGCACAAGTGAACACCAGCTACAAAGAGAACACAAGGTTCTCCTTCACAGTCATCCTGTCCATTCACTGCGCAAGTGAACACCAGTTACAAAGAGAACACAAGGTTCTCCTTCACAGTCATCCTGTCCATACACTGCGCAAGTGAACACCAGCTGCAGAGAGAACACGAGGTTCTCCTTCACAGTCATCCTGTCCATACACTGCGCAAGTGAACACCAGCTACAAAGAGAACACAAGGTTCTCCTTCACAGTCATCCTGTCCATTCACTGCGCAAGTGAACACCAGTTACAAAGAGAACACAAGGTTCTCCTTCACAGTCATCCTGTCCATACACTGCACAAGTGAACACCAGTTACAAAGAGAACACAAGGTTCTCCTTCACAGTCAGCCTCTCTGTACACTGCACAAGTGAACACCAGCTACAAAGAGAACACAAGGTTCTCCTTCACAGTCATCCTGTCCATACACTGCACAAGTGAACACCAGCTCCAGAGAGAACATAAGGTTCTCCTTCACAGTCATCCTGTCCATACACTGCACAAGTGAACACCAGTTACAAAGAGAACACAAGGTTCTCCTTCACAGTCAGCCTCTCTGTACACTGCACAAGTGAACACCAGCTACAGAGAGAACACAAGGTTCTCCTTCACAGTCATCCTGTCTGTACACTGCACAAGTGAACACCAGCTACAAAGAGAACACAAGGTTCTCCTTCACAGTCATCCTGTCCATACACTGCACAAGTGAACACCAGCTGCAGAGAGAACACAAGGTTCTCCTTCACAGTCATCCTGTCCATACACTGCACAAGTGAACACCAGCTGCAGAGAGAACACAAGGTTCTCCTTCACAGTCATCCTGTCCATACACTGCACAAGTGAACACCAGCTGCAGAGAGAACACAAGGTTCTCCTTCACAGTCATCCTGTCTGTACACTGCACAAGTGAACACCAGCTGCAGAGAGAACACAAGGTTCTCCTTCACAGTCAGCCTCTCTGTACACTGCACAAGTGAACACCAGTTACAAAGAGAACACAAGGTTCTCCTTCACAGTCATCCTGTCCATACACTGCACAAGTGAACACCAGTTACAAAGAGAACACAAGGTTCTCCTTCACAGTCAGCCTCTCTGTACACTGCACAAGTGAACACCAGCTGCAGAGAGAACACAAGGTTCTCCTTCACAGTCATCCTGTCTGTACACTGCACAAGTGAACACCAGTTACAAAGAGAACACAAGGTTCTCCTTCACAGTCAGCCTCTCTGTACACTGCACAAGTGAACACCAGCTGCAGAGAGAACACAAGGTTCTCCTTCACAGTCATCCTGTCTGTACACTGCACAAGTGAACACCAACTGCAGAGAGAACACAAGGTTCTCCTTCACAGTCATCCTGTCCATACACTGCACAAGTGAACACCAGTTACAAAGAGAACACAAGGTTCTCCTTCACAGTCATCCTGTCCATATACTGCGCAAGTGAACACCAGTTACAAAGAGAACACAAGGTTCTCCTTCACAGTCAGCCTCTCTGTACACTGCACAAGTGAACACCAGCTACAAAGAGAACACAAGGTTCTCCTTCACAGTCATCCTGTCCATACACTGCACAAGTGAACACCAGTTACACAGAGAACATAAGGTTCTCCTTCACAGTCATCCTGTCCATATACTGCGCAAGTGAACACCAGTTACAAAGAGAACACAAGGTTCTCCTTCACAGTCAGCCTCTCTGTACACTGCACAAGTGAACACCAGCTACAAAGAGAACACAAGGTTCTCCTTCACAGTCATCCTGTCCATTCACTGCGCAAGTGAACACCAGTTACAAAGAGAACACAAGGTTCTCCTTCACAGTCATCCTGTCCATACACTGCACAAGTGAACACCAGCTGCAGAGAGAACACAAGGTTCTCCTTCACAGTCATCCTGTCCATACACTGCGCAAGTGAACACCAGCTGCAGAGAGAACACGAGGTTCTCCTTCACAGTCATCCTGTCCATACACTGCGCAAGTGAACACCAGCTACAAAGAGAACACAAGGTTCTCCTTCACAGTCATCCTGTCCATTCACTGCGCAAGTGAACACCAGTTACAAAGAGAACACAAGGTTCTCCTTCACAGTCATCCTGTCCATACACTGCACAAGTGAACACCAGTTACAAAGAGAACACAAGGTTCTCCTTCACAGTCAGCCTCTCTGTACACTGCACAAGTGAACACCAGCTACAAAGAGAACACAAGGTTCTCCTTCACAGTCATCCTGTCCATACACTGCACAAGTGAACACCAGTTACAAAGAGAACACAAGGTTCTCCTTCACAGTCAGCCTCTCTGTACACTGCACAAGTGAACACCAGCTGCAGAGAGAACACAAGGTTCTCCTTCACAGTCAGCCTCTCTGTACACTGCACAAGTGAACACCAGCTCCAGAGAGAACATAAGGTTCTCCTTCACAGTCATCCTGTCCATACACTGCACAAGTGAACACCAGCTACAAAGAGAACACAAGGTTCTCCTTCACAGTCATCCTGTCCATACACTGCACAAGTGAACACCAGCTGCAGAGAGAACACAAGGTTCTCCTTCACAGTCATCCTGTCTGTACACTGCACAAGTGAACACCAGCTACAAAGAGAACACAAGGTTCTCCTTCACAGTCATCCTGTCCATACACTGCACAAGTGAACACCAGCTGCAGAGAGAACACAAGGTTCTCCTTCACAGTCATCCTGTCCATACACTGCGCAAGTGAACACCAGCTACAAAGAGAACACAAGGTTCTCCTTCACAGTCATCCTGTCCATACACTGCACAAGTGAACACCAGCTGCAGAGAGAACACAAGGTTCTCCTTCACAGTCATCCTGTCCATACACTGCACAAGTGAACACCAGCTGCAGAGAGAACACAAGGTTCTCCTTCACAGTCATCCTGTCTGTACACTGCACAAGTGAACACCAGCTGCAGAGAGAACACAAGGTTCTCCTTCACAGTCAGCCTCTCTGTACACTGCACAAGTGAACACCAGTTACAAAGAGAACACAAGGTTCTCCTTCACAGTCATCCTGTCCATACACTGCACAAGTGAACACCAGTTACACAGAGAACACAAGGTTCTCCTTCACAGTCATCCTGTCCATACACTGCACAAGTGAACACCAGTTACACAGAGAACACAAGGTTCTCCTTCACAGTCATCCTGTCTGTACACTGCACAAGTGAACACCAGCTGCAGAGAGAACACAAGGTTCTCCTTCACAGTCATCCTGTCTGTACACTGCACAAGTGAACACCAGCTACAAAGAGAACACAAGGTTCTCCTTCACAGTCATCCTGTCTGTACACTGCACAAGTGAACACCAGCTGCAGAGAGAACACAAGGTTCTCCTTCACAGTCAGCCTCTCTGTACACTGCACAAGTGAACACCAGTTACAAAGAGAACACAAGGTTCTCCTTCACAGTCATCCTGTCCATACACTGCACAAGTGAACACCAGCTGCAGAGAGAACACAAGGTTCTCCTTCACAGTCATCCTGTCCATACACTGCACAAGTGAACACCAGCTGCAGAGAGAACACAAGGTTCTCCTTCACAGTCAGCCTCTCTGTACACTGCACAAGTGAACACCAGTTACAAAGAGAACACAAGGTTCTCCTTCACAGTCAGCCTCTCTGTACACTGCACAAGTGAACACCAGCTCCAGAGAGAACACAAGGTTCTCCTTCACAGTCAGCCTCTCTGTACACTGCACAAGTGAACACCAGCTGCAGAGAGAACACAAGGTTCTCCTTCACAGTCATCCTGTCTGTACACTGCACAAGTGAACACCAGTTACAAAGAGAACACAAGGTTCTCCTTCACAGTCAGCCTCTCTGTACACTGCACAAGTGAACACCAGCTGCAGAGAGAACACAAGGTTCTCCTTCACAGTCATCCTGTCTGTACACTGCACAAGTGAACACCAACTGCAGAGAGAACACAAGGTTCTCCTTCACAGTCATCCTGTCCATACACTGCACAAGTGAACACCAGCTACAAAGAGAACACAAGGTTCTCCTTCACAGTCAGCCTCTCTGTACACTGCACAAGTGAACACCAGCTACAAAGAGAACACAAGGTTCTCCTTCACAGTCATCCTGTCCATACACTGCACAAGTGAACACCAACTGCAGAGAGAACACAAGGTTCTCCTTCACAGTCAGCCTCTCTGTACACTGCACAAGTGAACACCAGCTACAAAGAGAACACAAGGTTCTCCTTCACAGTCATCCTGTCCATTCACTGCGCAAGTGAACACCAGCTGCAGAGAGAACACAAGGTTCTCCTTCACAGTCAGCCTCTCTGTACACTGCACAAGTGAACACCAGTTACAAAGAGAACACAAGGTTCTCCTTCACAGTCATCCTGTCCATTCACTGCGCAAGTGAACACCAGCTGCAGAGAGAACACAAGGTTCTCCTTCACAGTCAGCCTCTCTGTACACTGCACAAGTGAACACCAGTTACAAAGAGAACACAAGGTTCTCCTTCACAGTCATCCTGTCCATTCACTGCACAAGTGAACACCAGCTACAAAGAGAACACAAGGTTCTCCTTCACAGTCAGCCTCTCTGTACACTGCACAAGTGAACACCAACTGCAGAGAGAACACAAGGTTCTCCTTCACAGTCAGCCTCTCTGTACATTGCACAAGTGAACACCAGCTGCAGAGAGAACACAAGGTTCTCCTTCACAGTCAGCCTCTCTGTACACTGCACAAGTGAACACCAGCTGCAGAGAGAACACAAGGTTCTCCTTCACAGTCAGCCTCTCTGTACACTGCACAAGTGAACACCAGTTACAAAGAGAACACAAGGTTCTCCTTCACAGTCAGCCTCTCTGTACACTGCACAAGTGAACACCAGCTGCATTAAACATTGGACAGCATGTTCCACAGTTAATTTATATAAATAAAATAGCTCTTTTCAGTTATTTCACCCATTAACTGCAAATAGCTCTTTTTGCTCCTATAAATCATTGGTTTTTGAAAGAAAACTATAATAGTGTCACTGGTATTTCAAGAGTAACACCATATCAATATTACCTAAGGATGCAGGTTATCCACTGTGGGTGGGGGCGGTAGAATAACACCCATGGTATCCCCTGCCTGTCGTAAGAGGTGACTAAAAGGGCCCCATGGACTCTATACTTGGGAGTGTGGGTTGGCAAGCATGGAACCCTTAGCTGAGTCCTGGCATTGCTTCTACTTGTGGCAGGCTGCTCACTTTCATCTATTCTATCTGACCTCCCTCGCCCAACTCTTATTCTTTTCCACCATGATAGTATTAGAGCACTCGAGGCCTAGGGAGTCTTTCATTTTCATGCGCTTCATGGCCTTTGTCTTTCTTTGGCTAATACCTTCATTTTTCCAAGTGGCTGATCCCTTCCATTTTTTTCCTCTGATTAGTGTTATATAGATGATGGTTGCCTAGTTGTACTTCCTCTTAAAACAATAATCACCACCAACAAGGATCTAGGCCTAAATGATGTCACGCTCACTTTGCTCCCTAGCCCCTATGCATTGTGGTACTTGACATATATTAGCATCAGTCTGTTTTTCTTTTCAGTCAGAAGAGCCTATGGGATATTGCTCAGAAGGTGAACCTTGAGCGTGACGAGTCTCTACAGCCATTGGGCAGTCAGCCAAAAGAACGTACACTCATCATTGTGGGCAGCAAGGGAGTGGTGAGTGTTACATCTTACAGCCTAAGTGTCTCCAAAATCCTGGCTCTGTTCCTTGGTTTCGCTTTACTTCTGTTACACCTTGTCTCACATGCTCCCATTATGAACACCTCCGAGTACCCTCGTGCCATTGTTCCCGCCTGTTTATATCTTCTTTTTTTTTAATTTTTGTTAGGGGCTTTATGTCGCACCAACACAGATAGGTCTTATGGCGACGATGGGACAGGAAAGGCCTAGGAGTTGGAAGGTAGCTGCCGTGGTCTTAATTAAGGTACAGCCCCAGCATTTGCCTGGTGTGAAAATGGGAAACCACGGAAAACTATCTTCAGGGCTGCCGATAGTGGGATTCGAACCTACTATCTCCTGGATGCATGCTCACAGCCGCGCGCCTCTACGCGCATGGCCAACTAGCCCAGTACCTGTTTTGTATCAGCTGTCATTCTTGCTACTTTCATGTTGGTTACCTCCAACTTATCTTTAGTTCAGATCCTTCAACTTGATGCCTTGTAAATGTTTAAATAAGAAATTCTGAATCCACCCTGCTTTCACTTGTGTACATAGGTAATCCTAAAATTAACATCTCCTATTTTTTTTGTAAATACATAGACCTGTTTATTTCTACCGTGGTTTACATCATTTTACAGCATGAACATTTGGCTATTTTTCTATATAATCACCATTTCGGTCAGTGCAGTTTTGTAGACGCTGTATGCCCATGTCGTACCAGCTCGCTGCCATACTGTTCAGGAAACTGTAATCTCATCGTCGGTGCTGAATTGCTTTCCAGCCAAATGTTCTTTCAACTTAGGGAACAAGTGATAGTCACTGGGCACCAAGTCAGGACTATAGGGTGGATGAGTGATGATGTTCCACTGATACTTTTGCAGAAGAGCAACGGTTTGCCAGGCAACGTGCGGGTGAGCGTTGTTATGGAGAATGTTCATGCCCTTGCTCAACATTCGTCTTCTCCGGTTCTGAATTGCCCGTCTGAGTTTTTTCAGAGTCTCACAGTACCTGTCAGCGTTAATTGTGGTCCCAGTAGGCATAAAGTTGACCAACAATAGCCCTTTTCGATCTCAAAACACAGTTATCATGACTTTACCGTCAGACTATGTTTGCTTGAATTTCAGCGGCTTTGGCGAAGAGGAATGCCGCCACTGGCGTGATTATTGCTTGGTCTCAGGTGTAAAGTGGAACACCCGGGTTTTGACACCCGTGACAATTGAGTCCAAAAAGTTGTCCTCTTTGGCTGCAGAGTGTTGAAGAAATGTGTGGGAACAATAAACTCGTTGCCGCATGTCGTCTTCAGTCGGCAAGTGCGGCACCCATCTTGCTCAAACCTTTCAGTATTTCAAATTTTCCATCAAAATTCTGTGAGCAGCGCTTCTGGAAACTTCAGGAACCGATGTGCAGAGATCATCCAGGGTGATCCGCTGATCTTCATGCTGATTTGCTGAACCTTCACAACTGTCTCGACGGAAATTGACTGCCTCCCGCTCCTTTGTTCGCCGTGGCCTACTTGAGCCCACTTAGCACACTTGCAACCAGGAATGAGTTAGCTGGAAAATTTATAATGTCCAATAACGGACCAACTATATTGGTATTATAACTGATGAGCCCAACTTGGCACACTGGGGCGAAACGCTGGCAACCAGGAATGAGTTAGCTGGAAAATTTATAATGTCCAATAACGGACCAACTATATTGGTATTATAACTGATGAGCCCAACTTGGCATGCTGGGGTGAAACGCTTGCAACCAGGAATGAGTTAGCTGGAAAATTTATAATGTCCAATAATGGACCAACTATATTGGTATTATAACTGATGAGCCCAACTTGGCATGCTGGGGTGAAACGCTTGCAACCAGGAATGAGTTAGCTGGAAAATTTATAATGTCCAATAATGGACCAACTATATTGGTATTATAACTGATGAGCCCAACTTGGCATGCTGGGGTGAAACGCTTGCAACCAGGAATGAGTTAGCTGGAAAATGTATAATGTCCAATAACAGACCAAGTATACTGGTGTTCTCATTCGGAACAAATATTTCAAGCACGCTGTGGGAATCAACATTTATCTATATCAGTACTGCAGAAGTTCAAACTTCCAAAGCTGGAACGACCACGCCGCAGACAGCCGTGAACACTCCTCTGCTATTATTCCATTAAGGTAAATGTGCACACTGCTCATTCCAATCAGTGTCTCAGAGTAGGCACTGAATAGCTCGAATGAACCAGTATGTTACGTTACGTAGCAGTAGTATCAGAAGATTGACTTGCTAAAGAGGAAAGTTAATTAACTCCCTGGCTACTTCTCACCAATATTGAAGCAGGCTGTTACACTCGGTACAACCGGGCAAGTTGGCCGTGTGGTAAGGAGCGCGCAGCTGTGAGCTTTCATCTGGGAGATAGTGGATTCAAACCCCACTGTCAGCAGCCCTGAAGATGGTATTATGTAGTTTCCCATTTTCACACCAGGCAAATGCTTGGGCTGTACCTTAATTAAGGCCAAGACCGCTTCCTTCACACTCCTAGCCCTTTCCTATCCCATCGTCGCCATAAGACCTGTCTGTTTCGATGCGATGTAAAGCAAATTTAAAAAAAATCAGTACGCAGCAGTAATCCTATCTATCGGAGATGAGTGGCAACAGAAGACACAAAACATATCACAACAAACAATGGTCAATGTAATGTTTCTGTTGATCAATTTTATGAGCTTTCTATATTATAGCCCTCCACATTTAGTTTTCGTTCAACTCTGCGATATTAGGCTGTGTTATCAAATTATTTATAGCGTAGACTGTAGTTCCTTATTTTCTGACTTTACACACCGATATTCATTAAATTCTCTTTACCTGTTATCTCGTGATTTGGCACCGATAAGGACTTAATAACAAAAATCCAAATTCATGAATATCTCTTTGATCATAGCCGGTACGGTAACAATGTATAAGACATAAATGATTGGAAATTTAATAATATATAACTTTAGTTATGTAGTATTTATCGATACTGTTACAAGTGAACTATGTAGGATGAGTGGAATGTAATTTTTTTAAAGACTCTATTGGCGAAGTACCATATAATGTTTCATTTATCATGACCTAACCTGTACTGTTATTTGTAGAGCATAAGATAATTTAATGGCCTAACCTGTACTATATAATGTTGTAACATAGGCATTTGTAAATAGTAGAATTCTGTCTGTAGTTCCTGGAAAGATCTAGAAAGTTGCATAACTTTTGTACTGGGTGTGTTACTTTGTTGGTATGTGTTCTAGAAAGTGTGTTCTGTTTATTCTGGAAAAATACGACTTTCGCGATCATGCGTATTCTAGAATGTTAGTCTGAGTTTTCGATCGAAAGTAAGGTTGTGATTGGTGAGTCTAGGTGGCGATAGGGGACACGTGCACGCTGATTGGTTGCCTCCAAGGCCAGTAATTCCTATATATAGTGAGCGAGGTAGTGTTCGGGGGTGTTCTGTATCCTGAATTCTGTTGGTCTCGGTTATCTGTCTGCGAGCAGCCTATCTGGATGACGTCCCTCCGGTTTTCGGGATGGCACACTCCCCGGGTAAGCACTCTTGAATTCCGTTCCTGTTAAAAATTCCGTAATGTTCCGATTTGGTTTTCATACAGGAGTCTGCCCTAACCTCGCCTAGATTCACCAAATTAGTTACTTATGACGCCTTAGTTTTTCTGCTAGACTTACCTGTTCGTTTTCCGAGGCATTCCCGTTTTGTTTCACTAAAATATGTATATTGTAGTTTGATAGAATTTCCCTTGGGGTTTGCCTCTCATAGTTTTGTATCACTTTAGGTACGGTACGCTAGATTTTGGATAACCTGTAAATTGCATTGTACTACTGCACTGGTAACTAGATGTACAGCTGATTTGTAATTTGAATTTACACTGCTACGAACAACCTATGTATATCACTGAACTTATAGCTCATAACTTGGAATGTATATGTAGAATTATCTTGTAAATAATATTTTTAAAACTAAGGATCACGGTGATTCATTTCGGAATCCGCTATCTAAGCCATGTCCATGCCTTTGGTAGGTTCCCAGCCCTTCCATCTTCCCTTATTGTCGTTCACTAGTTGGCGCTACTGATAGTTACGTACTTGTTTTGTTGGAGATCTGCGTATGCTAGCTACTGTTTTCCCGAGTGTGTAGTGTTTACTTATATTGTGTATTGTGCTCTTACCCTCCCTTTTAACTGTGTTTGTGCCTTGTTTAGTGTTACCACTGTAGTAGAGGTAACAGATACGATCACTATTAACATAAATATTTGAGATTTAAATTTTAGGTCTTCCCGTAAACTACCATTTCACTCAGCTTGAATACAATTATGTGTGGCTTAGATTGTAGCGACTTATTCCCCGACTTTGTATACTGGTTTTCATTAAATTATCTGCAGCCGTTTTCTCATGATGTACATACATACATACATACATACATACATACATACATACATACATACATACATACATACATACATACATACAGACAGAAGGCAGAAATTATGGAAAATTAAAAAGTGCATTTTCTTGTTACTGTAGACATGACAGATACAGAAATACTATCCTTTTTTTTAAAATTCTGAGCAGTGTACAGCAAAAACGGTTATTTTCTATCTATAGATAGGAGACCTTATTTTTGGGATTACCCTTGTACAATTAAGACGACCAGTACAGGGAAGAAGTCACTTCTTTGAGCACAATGCATTAGCTTTGATGGACAGGCTGTAAGGAACATCAGGTGTGACTGCGATGATTGTCAACTAAGGACAGAACAAGCTCCTCGAGGGACATTCCAGAGATCATTAATAGGCAAGGGAAGTACACATGTTAGAACTTCTCTCTTATCTTTCTCTCAATTCTGATGAGGCTGTAGCTCAGTTGCTGTCCTCGGCCAGATCTACTGCACCCAGTTATACTCTTGATAATGTTGGACCATGGAGTGGGAACTCGTCCACAATCTCTTTTGCCGGGAAAATTTCCAACTATGATCAGTTATAGTAATCAACAAAAGGAACATTGAGCTTCTTTACTATATGAAAGCTTCAAGAAATGATTTCCCTCGTACTTGAGTCTAAAAAACTCCCTGTATTTCAACAAAAGTATGAACTTCTTATGCTTCCACCTTCTATGTTCTTCTTACCATGCCTCATTAATAATGGTGTTTGCATCTTTTCTCAGTACCACTTCACCCAATTTTGTTCATAAGACCTCAAGAGGCACAAATTGTGCATTCTTCTGTTATGAATCTCATGGGTCAAGAAAATACTCCTTATCTTAAAAGATGTCTATTATTACAGCACAATTTTAGCCATCCATTCAGTGATAAGCTATGGAATTCGTCTTTTCAGTAGTGAGAAATGCCATGCAATAATATCACTGATACACACGTTAGTTACATACCTACCCTATCTCAGAGCACATGGACTCTCCGTTCCCATGTTACGTGCATGCGAACTGGTGAGAGAAACAGAGCCTCATTCTAGCTGGTGGTGTGGTGTAAGTGAGGTCAGTGTCATCAGTTTCATCAGGAGGCTTGTAGAACAGTGGCACAGAGCATAACAAGTGCCATGGCTTGAGACATACGACTGTGCTTCACATTCTCAAGGAACATCTGATCATGAGACGTGTTTTGACGTAACCATTTGGAGTACTACGAGCACAAAGGAGAGCCATATCATTACACTGGATGAGACATGGCCCAAATCCTATGAGCCACAGCTGAAATGCCAATCAAACGAATGGCATCATTAGGGGTCACCACAGAGATCAAAAACAGTGTGAAAGTATGGTTATTCTCATGTACAGCTGCGATGGTTTTATCCTAATGCATTACATTCCTCGACAGCAGACCGTCAATGTGCAGTATTACTGTTCATTTTTGGAACACAACCTGCAATCATTTTTGAGAAAGATATGGCGATATTTTCTGCAGAACCCAGTCATCATTATGCACGACAACTCTTAGCCATATACCGCGCAAGCTGTGGCTGATTTGTTCGCTCAGTGGGGCTGAGAATTGCTGTACCTTCCACCATACTTCCCAGATTTAAGCCCTGGAGATTGGCTCTGACTTGATTCCTAAAATGAAGGAACCACTTTGTGGCATTCGCTTCAGAACTATTCCAGAGATTCATCAGGCATTAGACCGCTCCATTTGAACTATCAACACAACAGGTGCAGCTACCGTATTGCTGACAACAGATTGTACACAATGCTGGCGACTATTCTGAACGACAGTAAAACTTGGTATCATGTATTTGTTTTGTGTCAGTTGTAATTAAATAGTTGCCACTCTCTTACTTTTTGACTCAAATGCGCCCTTCAGAAGGTGCAATCACTCAGGAAGTGCTGGTACAGTATTAGATAGAAGCTACAACATGTGAACACCGCCTCTACACTCAGCTACCACATTCAGATTTCCTGCTCAAAATGAAGCAGTAGGTCTACAGGTAAAGGTCCGACTCAGCTTATCAGAGGATAGCCCGCCATCCCAAAGTAAGTGTGGTTCAAGAAGACACTGCACATCTTGTCATCTCCACTGTCATCCTAACTCTGTGCCGTAATTTCTCAATATTTATCAGGCTGTAGTAATCCATTATGCATCTGTTTGAACCACAAAGGCTCTCAGCATAAATACTGGCCGCAAGGTCTTCTGAGGCCGAACATACAGAAAGAAAATGGGAGGGGCAGTCGAAAATCGTGACATCCCCTGTGTTGAATGGCAATAAAACTTGCCAGAAGAAGCTGGCCGAAACCAGACATGAGAGACGTGCAGACCAGGCTAGTGGCCAGGAGAGACTGACTGAGGAGCTCCCTTAGAGGAATGAGTCAGCGGTGCACCAGGCAGCGATAAGCCATCTGTTGCAAGTGTAATATACTGATATAACTTGAAAATAATATTCTTTAACCCAAGGCTATATTATGCAAGTATCGAGCTTGAATTATTATTATTATTATTATTATTATTATTATTATTATTATTATTATTATTATTATTATTATTATTATTATTATTATTATTATTATTATTATTATTATTATTATTATTATTTACACAATTCTCTCAAAAGCCCTTCAGACCTGACCTTACAGGTGGTAGGGGACTACCAAATGCTAAGGGCACCAATCTAATTATTATTATTATTATTATTATTATTATTATTATTATTATTATTATTATTATTATTATTATTATTATTAATACTTGTGATGTACATCCACTTATTAGTTTACAATTGCATTATTTGTGAGGTTATGTCATGAAACATTTGCTGTATATAGATATATATCTGAGATTAGATAATATAAGAACCTGTATATAATTTATTATTACCTGTATATATGATTTGTAATGCACTACAGAATTGTGTAACACACTGTAACATCCAGAATGGCACTAGATCACATGAGATAGTGGTAGAACATTCTGTACATTATAACCCTGTTGTTAGGCACTCGACAATTTACAAGAAGGTATTTTTCTAACGTATCTTTGTAGAAGAATGGCCAGGCACCTACATAAAGGAGGCGATCTTGATGGTAGAGACGAAGTATTGTTTAGTAAGAGTCATGGTTTAACAGGAGTTGTTCTGATCAGACGTGGATCGTGCTAACGAGTGTTTGAAGTATGTGACTTGGTTTAGTAAAGTTGGTAGTTGACATGCAATGGTTGCAGTCTTCATATAAGATACTTTCTGATAGGCAGTTGTTAGAATTGGTGGCTTGTTGATGTTTACAGAGTGAAGTGTTTTGTTGTGATGGCAGTGATTTAGGTTGTGTACATTTACTTTGTAAATAACTGTAAATAAATCCATTTACACAAGTTGACAGCATTTCGTGTGTGTCATTGTGTATACAACAACTACCAAAGGCTAAGGGCACCACTCCTGTTCTGTGACAGTCATCAGCAGTGCACCAGGCAGGGATAACCCATCTGTTTGGTAGGGACTACCAAAGGCTAAGGGAACCAACCCTCTACTGTGACAGTCATCAGCAGTGCACCAGGCAGAGATAACCCATCTGTTTGGTAGGGACTACCAAAGGCTAAGGGAACCAACCCTCTACTGTGACAGTCATCAGCAGTGCACCAGGCAGGGATAACCCATCTGTTTGGTAGGGACTACCAAAGGCTAAGGGAACCAACCCTCTACTGTGACAGTCATCAGCAGTGCACCAGGCAGGGATAACCCACCTGTTGCCTTACAGGTGGTAGGGGACTACAAAAGGCTAAGGGAACCAACCCTCTACTGTGACAGTCATCAGCAGTGCACCAGGCAGGGATAACCCACCTGTTGCCTTACAGGTGGTAGGGGACTACCAAAGGCTAAGGGAACCAACCCTCTACTGTGACAGACATCAGCAGTGCACCAGGCAGGGATAACCCATCTGTTTGGTAGGGACTACCAAAGGCTAAGGGAACCAACCCTCTACTGTGACAGACATCAGCAGTGCACCAGGCAGGGATAACCCATCTGTACTCATACAGAAGGTAGGGACTGCCAAAGGCAAAGGGCACCAATCCTGTTCTGTGACAGACATCAGCAGTGCACCAGGCAGATATAACCCATCTGTTTGGTAGGGACTACCAAAGGCTGAGGGAACCAACCCTCTACTGTGACAGACATCAGCAGTGCACCAGGCAGGGATAACCCATCTGTTTGGTAGGGACTACCAAAGGCTGAGGGAACCACTCCTGTTCTGTGACAGACATCAGCAGTGCACCAGGCAGAGATAACCCATCTGTTTGGTAGGGACTACCAAAGGCTAAGGGAACCACTCCTGTTCTGTGACAGACATCAGCAGTGCACCAGGCAGAGATAACCCATCTGTTTGGTAGGGACTACCAAAGGCTGAGGGAACCAACCCTCTACTGTGACAGACATCAGCAGTGCACCAGGCAGGGATAACCCATCTGTTTGGTAGGGACTACCAAAGGCTAAGGGAACCACTCCTGTTCTGTGACAGACATCAGCAGTGCACCAGGCAGAGATAACCCATCTGTTTGGTAGGGACTACCAAAGGCAAAGGGCACCACTCCTGTTCTGTGACAGACATCAGCAGTGCACCAGGCAGAGATAACCCATCTGTTTGGTAGGGACTACCAAAGGCAAAGGGCACCACTCCTGTTCTGTGACAGACATCAGCAGTGCACCAGGCAGAGATAACCCATCTGTTTGGTAGGGACTACCAAAGGCAAAGGGCACCACTCCTGTTCTGTGACAGACATCAGCAGTGCACCAGGCAGAGATAACCCATCTGTTGCCTTACTGATAGTTGGGAACTACCAAAGGCTGAGGGAACCACTCCTGTTCTGTGACAGACATCAGCACTGCACCAGGCAGGGATAACCCATCTGTTGCCTTACTGATAGTTGGGAACTACCAAAGGCTGAGGGAACCACTCCTGTTCTGTGACAGACATCAGCACTGCACCAGGCAGGGATAACCCATCTGTTGCCTTACTGATAGTTGGGAACTACCAAAGGCTGAGGGAACCACTCCTGTTCTGTGACAGACGTCAGCACTGCACCAGGCAGGGATAACCCATCTGTTGCCTTATAGGTGGTAGGGGACTACCAAAGGCTAAGGGCACCAATCCTCTTCTGTGACAGACATCAGCAGTACACCAGGCAGAGATAACCCATCTGTTGCTTTACAGGTGGTAGGGGACTACCAAAGGGTAGAGGAACCAATCCTCTACTGTGATAGGCCTACCAAGTTCAACGTGACATCAGGGGTGCACCAGGCAGTGATAACCCATCTGTTGCCCTACAGGTGGTAGGGGACTACCAAATGCTAAGGGCACCAATCCTCTTCTGTGACAGACATCAGCAGTACACCAGACAGAGATAACCCATCTGTTGCCTTACAGGTGGTAGGGACTGCCAAAGGCTAAGGGCACCAATCCTCTTCTGTGACAGATATCAGCAGTACACCAGGCAGAGATAACCCATCTGTTGCCTTACAAGTGGTAGGGGACTACTAAAGACTATGGGAGCCAATCCTCTTCTGTGACAGGCCTAGCAAATCAGCAGAAAAGTAATGTGAAATTGCTTTTAGAACAAAAAAAGCCTCATAAAGAACAAAATCAATAATAAATACAGAGCCTTACCTCAATTGCCCCTGGACATAATGGCAACTCTACAGAGAGTGTCAAAAAACAGGAAGAAAACCCAACATAAGGCAAAATAAAATCATGGAAACTTTAATATATTAACTGTGTCAGGTTATGGATATGATGAACCGGAGGCACATACAAATTTTGGACCTAAGTGTGACAAATAGAAATGGTGAAACAGCAAAGACCTAAACAATGGCTATAAATTACACTTCCCACTGTCACCAACCCTGGTGATGGATTTCCATGGTTTCCCATTTTCACACCAGACAAATGCTGTGACTGTACTTAATTATGGCCACAGCCACGTCCTTCCCACTCCTAGCCCCTTTATCCCATCATCACCATAAGACCTATCTGGGTCAGTGTCACATGAAACAGATTGTAAAAATGAAAAGTAGTGTTGGAATGGAAGCAAGCCCTGCACAGAGATGCTGACAGCATTTCAGTTTTTACCTTCATCAGTGAAAGGTCGTAGTAATGAAGAGAATAATACCAATATAAATGGTCCATTATTGGACATTATAAATTTTCCAGCTAACTCATTCTTGGTTGCCAGCGTTTAGCCCTTGTGTGCTAGGTTGGGCTCATCAGTTGGTACCTAGCACACCTACCAAGACGCTGGCTAGTGTATACCGTGGAGGCCACTGCGTAGGCTACATGGAGCCACCGGCAGTGCCAATGCACAATGAGAGACTTTGTCTCTTTACCAAAAAATTGATGCCTGCTTGGCTATCAGATGATATAGATATTGATTCCCATAGGGTATCTGAAATATTTGTCCCGAATGAGTAAATTTATAATACCAATATAAATGGTCCGTTATTGGACATTATAAATTTTCCAGCTAACTCACTCCTGGTTGCCAGCGTTTCGCCCTCGTGTGCTAGTTGGGCTCATCAGTTGGTACCTAGCACACCTACCAAGACGCATGGCCAGTGCATACCGTGGAGGCCACTGCGTAGGCTACGTGAAGCCACCGGCAGTGCCAATGCACTATGAGAGACTTTGTCTCTTTACCAAAAATTTGATGCCTGCTTGGCTATCAGATGACATAGATATTGATTCCCATAGGGTATCTGAAATATTTATCCCGAATGAGTAAATTTATAATACCAATATAAATGGTCCGTTATTGGACATTATAAATTTTCTTATGCAGTGGCCTCCATGGTATGCACTAGCCAGCGTCTTGGTAGGTGTGCTGGGTACCAACTGATGAGCCTAACCTAGCACACAAGGGCAAAACGCTGACAACCAGGAATGAGTTAGCTGGAAAATTTATAATGTCCAATAACGGACCATTTATATTGGTATTATAAATTTACTCATTCGGGACAAATATTTCAGATACCCTATGGGAATCAATATCTATATCATGTGATGAAGAGAAGCAAGAACATCCTCAGATTGAGTGTGAATGATAAAAACACGTTATGAAGAAATCATCAAACTTTTTTGCTGTGAAAATAAGGTCGTGGAAGGAGATTCACGCATGTGATATAAACTCTTGATAAAGAACAGCTGGTTCCAGAAAAGAAGAAAGACACATTTTGGATGGCCATTTCAGGTCTTTATAACTGATGCAGTATGTGGAGATGAATACGCTGATGGTGAGTTGATGCTGGTACATTGTGTTCCTATTATTGATGTATTAAATGAGTTCTAACACGCAATTTAAGTATTTCTGGACCCACCCTGTAGAACTCATCTGAACTTGATGGTCATCAGTGAGCTGCAACACATCATTCTCGCGGGTTGTTTCCGATGAATAACGAAGTATAACAAGTGCTCCAGTTATGAGAGAACGATCGGTGTTGGTTGAATGCTCCCCTCGTAAACTGTACGCCTATACTAATTAAGCATCAAGATAAATGTTGATGAAGTTCACACACTGTTTCAACTTATGGTACGAGAATACAAGCCACATTGTCAAAATTATCTGTGAAAATAAAATTAAATCATAACATGTAGCAGGAAAAAGGAAGCAAAAATCAGTTGCAAGCTCTGCTTCAACTAAATTAGAAGAAGTAAGAGATAACAATACTTAAAAAATACACCGGATTTGTCCTGTGCTTCTTGTGTAAAACAATACCAATTTTTAAGACAGCTTGGCCTCCTTTCTTGCAAGACACTTAAATCCAGTATGAGATGCTTGTATTGAAGTAAGACAACTTAACTCCCTTGGTGCCAGGCGGTAGTGCGAGCATCCGCCCTTTAAATTGCCAGAGCCGATCTGGTCGGCCGTTAACAATCCAGTCGGAAGTTGCCAGAGCCGATTACATCGGCCGGCTTAAAATTCTGTGATATACGTAATTTTGAGGCAACCTATAGTGAAGTGCATACTTTAGTTACAACCTGTAGTAAAGGGGCTACACGTTATTGTGTGCCTGGCCTTGCTTTGGCAGTTCTAAGAGGGTGTTATACCTTTCACAAGAGTCGTTTCCTGTGTTTACAAATACCACTAACCGGTCAGTAAGAGATTCCTCCTTGCAGTGAGTGAATTTGTGACAGGAAAATGGCATGTTATTCACGTGATAATTTTTCAGCAGGTATTGATGACAATAAATTAATGCAGTATGTAGAACAGTGCGAAGTTAACGCTGATGATTTATCGGATAGCGATAGGGAATTTAGTTCAGAGAGTAGTGACGAAATTATACCGGACACGTCCGCGGAATCACCGCAGCTAAAGAAGAGAAGTTTAATTGTGTCTAACAGCACTAACGCTACTCTGAATATGGTGATAGATGAAACTAGTGATAACGAATATGATGATGAAGATGATGTCTCTGGAGAACATTTTTTGGAAATTTGTCCCAATGAATCCGACAACATTCCTCAACCTCCTGTCTCCTTCAAGGAAGTTCTTGGACCTAAACATGCCCTACCGTCTGATTCTCCGCCCATATCACACTTCAGTTTACTTTTCACTTACTCTCTGCTAAACCTTATAGTCATATATAGTCCTCTATCATTACCTAAATGCCGGGCTCCGCAGGCCAAGTGTAGCGTGCCTGCCTCTCACCCGGAGGTGATGGGTTCGATTCCCGCCCAGGCCAAGAATTTTCGCCTGGTCCTGAGGGTTGGTTCGAGGTTTACTCAATCTAAGTGACCCTAAATGATTGCAATTGAGGAGATATCTGAGGGTGAGAGGACCCCGGTCTGGAAAACCAAGAATAATTACTGAGAGGATCTGTCTCACTGACGATTCACCTCGTAAACTGCAGGTACCGAACTGAGAAGCGGTTGCTTAGTAGGTCAAAGCAAATCATGGCTTTTGTGCCATACATTTCTTAATTTCGTAAATTCTGTTGTATTGTAAAATTGTTTTTCTAATATATACTACAACCGAAAACGAGAAACTATTTTTTCTGAAAACAAAAACTATAATATCAACTACTATTTTTTACTTATTTAATAATTCAGAATTATTTTAATTGTCCGCACATAGAAAATTTGTTGTCAGTATTTGCCAAACATCGATACATACATGCAAATTTTATCGGTGAGTAAAATTGTCTTGTTTTTATTAGTGACATATGTTTGAATTTTTATTTTTTACGTTTTTATTTTTCTCGTTCAAATTAGTTATTGTATAGAATTGTATTTAGAAATACATTATACATAATTACGTATCTTCTTTTGTATCGTAAATTATTTTTTGAAAGTAGATATTGAGAGAGAAAGTGCGAAAATATTTTTCTCTTTCTAAAAATAAACGTTTTTGACAACTATAAATCAACAATAAAACGTTTTTGACTCTTTATATCACTCCAAACAGTTTCTTATTCTACGTAGTCGATATGTAGAAAATTTCATGCCGGTATTTGCTATACACCGGTAGATATACACGAATTTTAAAATACATGTATTTTCACTGAAAACGGCCTGGCACTTTACAGTAGTAGAGTGGAGGCGGAGCTCTGGCTTCTTCCAGCTGATGGGGAGCGGCCGACTAGATCGGCTCTTGGCTGCAAGAGGGTTAACTTCTTCATTAGACCACAAGTCACAAACATGATTCAGAAAGCTATTCATTTTGGAGCAAAATATGGAAATATGTTGACTGTAAGGCTCAAGCTGTCATGATTACGGAGGAAATAATGGCACTAAAGGTTGTTACTGATTGTGGGCAGAATATTGTTATAAAAAACATTTTTGAATTTAATGGTTCATTACATAAATAATTTTCTTATACAAGTACAGTTTCTCCTCTAACTATGACATGGCTTTAATAAAAATCAAGGAAAGCACTAGCAGTTGAATAAAAGAAACCTGCATTTAATCAGCTGAGATGCAATGCTTCGGAAAACAATACTCATATTACAACTTCCGTTTTGATTTTATAGCACGTAATAGCGCCAGTTAAAAACAAAAATTATTGAATAACCAAGTTAAAAAATAAATACAATGATACATCTTACTCTCAGCCTGTAGACGTAATACCACTGTATTTGTGGTCCAGAGCGAACAAAGGTGATTACACAGAAAAAACTATTTCCAATATTCTTACGCATTGCACCTCTCTAATTCACATTCCCTTCCCCATTAACATTTGGCGAATTGAGGTCACCCTTTTCAATAACATCCCTTTTTGTGTTCTTCCCCACATAGCAGTTGTCTTATCAAATAACTCTTTATCCATACCACACTTTCCAGAAATGAAATGGCATATGGCTTTTAGTGCCGGGAGTGTTCGAGGACAAATTCGGCTCACCAGATGCAGGTCTTTTGATTTGACACCCATAGGCGACCTGCGCGTCGTGATGAGGATGAAATTATGATGAAGATGACACATACACCCAGCCCCCATGCCAGCGAAGATAACCAATTAAGGTTAAAATTCCCGACCCTGCCAGGAATCGAACCCGGGACCCCTGTAACCAAAGGCCAGCATGCTAACGATTTAGCCATGGAGCCGGACACCCTTTTCAGATCTGAACACCTCAAAAACATCAATTTGTCTATTATCTGTAGAATTCAGTCTTACACCTAGACTTTTATGGTTCTCATCCTTAACGTTTTCGTAGCTTACAAATTCCTCTTCACCAGTATGAATACTCTCCTCGTAATGTTCCCGCCCTGTTTCTATGATAAACACTTCAGTTCCGTGAGAAAATTTCTGCATCACTTCTTAGCCATGATTGAATTGCTCCTACAATATCTGGTAAATTTATTTATTTATTTATTTATTTATTTATTTATTTATTTATTTATTTATTTATTTATTTATTTATTTATTTATTTATTTAAATAGCAATTTTACAGAGCATGTTAAACCAATACTTCATTTCTTGCTATATTGCTTCTTTCTCTCTGCTGGTGTTTGTTTCATCCGTTTTGATCACTGTTTCTGGTGCTGTTCTTGTTCATCCCTGAAGATCACTTCCTGTTATGTGTATTGGTGTTTGCTTCTTGAGGTCATTTAATGTCTGTGTAAACCATGCTGTTTCTACTTTAAGCTTTATGATTTTTTTGTCAGTCTGTTCAAACATCCAAAAAATAACAATCTTCTTTTGCGCATGGTGTGTTACATTCTCCAGATGTATGTAGATTGTGGCCTGTCTAACCAGTCTTCTTTCCACATTAGTTTTGGTATTTCAGCTCCATAAAGAGCCTCACTGTATTATAATGTTTAATTTTGGTGTCCCATAATGCTACGTGCTCTTACCTCGAAACTGCTTTTTCATTCACCTAAATATTTAAAGGAGTGGACTTTTTTATTTTGTTTTGATTTATGATTATTTTATCAGGACAATCTTTAACATTTGTTAAAAATTCTGTATTTGAGAAGGAGATTTGTAAACCTACTTTTTCTGCTTGCTCAATTAAGTTTTCAATTTGGATTTTAGCATTCTCTGGTGTGGTTAATATATATCTATTAAATTACTTAATTCTGTTCCTTTCTTTACATTACGTCTACAGTTTAACGTCATCCTTCCAGCATGCTATACTCCAATCACCGCTCCCAACTTCAGCTCGTTTTCCTATAAGTCTTCTAGACAAAACCCCAAATTTATACGAACCATTGTAGTTCAAATGAAGGCCAACTGAACATAGATCCCTATCTCCTCCCACCCTGTAGGATCTACAAATATCACTCCTATTTTCCAACGTACCCATCCATAGTCTTTTTTAAATCCCTAACGACCCTCCAGTCGGTATCCCGCGGATAACAATCTCCGCTCCTTCCATTTTCTCTCGTGCGGTCACGACTAGATCTATGGACGGCAGGCTGAGATAAGACATAGATAATTTGACAAGTAATGAGGACATTAGATTCGAGAATTCCACCTGGTAGGAGGGCAGATGGCTAGAGGATATTGACAACTCTGGAGGAGGCTTACTCATTAGCACTCTACCCAGGGGTTACCTTCATGATGAATTATAAATTATTTTACAGTAGACGTTAAATAAAATACCAGGTCCTAGTAATAAAGGTGTCCTAGAGAAAATCCTAAAAGTGATACAGTTCTTCCTAAAAATTCCCATGTGAATACTACAGGTAGCAACTTGAGGTCTATGACTTTATCTTCTGGGCATTGACGACATTTACCATATGTTACAAATATGTTTCATCTGCTGGTTTTTAACATGAAATGCTTTAAAGTAAGAAACAAACAGCTCAGCTCATCTCGCGTTCTGCAGCGCGACAACTCACAGCGGGGAGCGAGCTCGGAACATTGCGAGACATTTCGATACTCTCATTAACAAAGAAATAAGTAATTAAGAATCTTGGGAAATATCTAATGAAGGGTGGAAATGTATTTAATTAGGCCTGGAGAGAAGTTGGCATCCACACTGGAAGAATAGTGACAGGTGTCAAGGACATGCAGTGAAAATGCGCAGGAATTCTCCTGCACAAAATTAATTAATTAATTAATTACATCCGGTAAAGAAACAGGAATAATCAGCAAACAACACCATCATGGGACCCTCACCAGGATTACCTGATTCAAGAACTGGAAAAAATCCAAAGAAAAGCAGCTCGATTTGTTCTGAGTGATTTCCGACAAAAGAGTAGCGTTACAAAAATGTTACAATGGTTTGGGTTGGGAAGAATTGAGAGAAAGAAGAAGAGCTGCTCAACTAAGTGGTATGTTACAAGTGATGAAAATCATTTTTTGTCCGTATTGAAAGTTTCATAAACTGTATATAGGATAATATCTTTTGTTTATTTCCACCTATTCAATACATTACAAGAAGTTGGCATTTACTTTAAAACATTATTCAGATGAGACATGTTTCGCCTCTCACTGTGAGGCATCTTCAGTCATTATCAAAAACCTTATTATTTTACCAGGCATCGGGTTAAAGATATTCAAAAATGTGTTTGATGATTATAAGAGAGGTAAAATTTACGTTAGTTATAAACATGTTCATGAAGTAACTAAAAATCTAATATATTGATAAAAACATATGTAGTTCTTTGTTGAATAGGACTTGTTTGATTGTACTATAGTAAAAGAAGGTGGCTTGAAGCCGTAGTCATTAATAGATGTCTAATACATAGTGGAAGGCATAAAATATCAGTTCTATGAGAATATACATTACATTCAAATGATACTAGAAACTAGTGGATTCAAAGGTAGTAAATATAAAATGTTCAATGAAATAACTATAGATCTAATAAAATGATAAACACATATGTAGTTCTTTGTTAATTAGGACGTCGTAAGATTGTACGGCTTAAATCCGTAGTCATTAATAGATGTCTAATACATAGTGGAAGGCATATGAACTCAGTTCAATGAGAATATATAATACAAACAATTGATACATAAAAATTGGTAGATTCAAAAGAGGTACATTTAAAAATGAAGGCATCATGTGACTATAAAAGACAGTTGATGGCTTAAAGCCGTAGTCAAAGTTTGAAATGTAGGTCAAATAACTGCTAAATATATGGTAAAAAGATATAAGTCAAAATATACAGCTTAGTATAAAAAATAAGAAGGAAAAACATTCCAAAGTCAAGTAACTTTTGTCAAGCAATTGGAATGTTTTTCCTTCTTATTTTTTATACTAAGCTGTATATTTTGACTTATATCTTTTTACCATATATTTAGCAGTTATTTGACCTACATTTCAAACTTTGACTACGGCTTTAAGCCATCAACTGTCTTTTATAGTCACATGATGCCTTCATTTTTAAATGTACCTCTTTTGAATCTACCAATTTTTATGTATCAATTGTTTGTATTATATATTCTCATTGAACTGAGTTCATATGCCTTCCACTATGTATTAGACATCTATTAATGACTACGGATTTAAGCCGTACAATCTTACGACGTCCTAATTAACAAAGAACTACATATGTGTTTATCATTTTATTAGATCTATAGTTATTTCATTGAACATTTTATATTTACTACCTTTGAATCCACTAGTTTCTAGTATCATTTGAATGTAATGTATATTCTCATAGAACTGATATTTTATGCCTTCCACTATGTATTAGACATCTATTAATGACTACGGCTTCAAGCCACCTTCTTTTACTATAGTACAATCAAACAAGTCCTATTCAACAAAGAACTACATATGTTTTTATCAATATATTAGATTTTTAGTTACTTCATGAACATGTTTATAACTAACGTAAATTTTACCTCTCTTATAATCATCAAACACATTTTTGAATATCTTTAACCCGATGCCTGGTAAAATAATAAGGTTTTTGATAATGACTGAAGATGCCTCACAGTGAGAGGCGAAACATGTCTCATCTGAATAATGTTTTAAAGTAAATGCCAACTTCTTGTAATGTATTGAATAGGTGGAAATAAACAAAAGATATTATCCTATATACAGTTTAAGTGGTATGTTCCGAGCTGTCAGCGGAGAGATGGCGTGGAATGACATTGGTAGACGAATAAGTTTGAATGGCGTTTATAAAAGTAGGAAAGATCACAATATGAAGATAAAGTTGGAATTCACGAGGACAAACTGGGGCAAATATTCATTTATAGGAAGGGGAGTTAGGGATTGGAATAACTTACCAAGGGAGATGTTCAATACATTTCCAATTTCTTTGAAATCATTTCGGAAAAGGCTAGGAAAGCAACAGATAGGGAATCTGCCACCTGGGCGACTGCCCTAAATGCAGATCAGTATTGATTGATTGATTGATTGATTGATTGATTGATTGATTGATTGATTGATTGATTGATTGATTGATTGATTGATTGATTGATTGATTGACATGACCGGAAAAATAGGTGGAATCTCTGGAGTGAGTCTCGAAGAAATCCGTCCAGTGGTTGTCAATTGGAATGATTGCACCACAGGAGATAACGCCAAGCAAACTGTCCCTAGAAAAAGCTTAAATACCCCAATACCCCCTCCTCAACCAAGAGCATCATTCTATGTTCTGAGAGTGTGAACTTACGTCAGGCAACATTAAGAAGAAGACTTAAAGTGGGTGAAATAGACTTGTAGAATCTCTAAAGCCAGTTGGCTTGAGGGATGAATTATTGCAGCCTTTTTTTTTTTTTTTTTTGTGTGTTAATCGGTAAGGGAGAACTGTTGTGGGCTGGCCAAGATAAGCTTGTGTCTCATGGTCAAGCACACCTGTGGAACATCTGCAGAGGAAGGAGTTGGAGATTCCCACAATCTGTGTCGGTTGAATTCTCGATACGAAGCGGGGCGGTTTAACTGTTATATGTGGATAGAATAAAATTTATTATTTAAGTGTATTGCCTCAAGACGAATGCAGAATCTGTGTATTTATAAGATAATAATTTAAGCAAAGAATGCATCCTGCAATTATGAAGGGCTAAATTGGAGGTGGCTGGCACAAGATGGAGCCGAGATAATGCCATGCCAAATGACTGCAATTACAGGCCGGTCTACGTTAAATATTATGTTTTGTAGTTAGAGATGTAAATGCTTGTCCCTTTTAAATTAATTAATTAATAAATCATAACATCACATTGTATATGTGGCGTGTGTAATCAAGTATATTGTGATGATGAGGAAGTGTCTTGTCGTTATTCCATTGTAGATGCAAATTGTCTGTTATTTATGTCACCGTGCAAGACTTCAAAATGTGTTTAAATTTCTTTTAAAAAAATAGAAGTGAAGTGAAATAATGCATTGAAAATGGAATTGAGAAGATTTCTGAGGATATACTAAAGACAATGGGTTGGGATATAGTACCATATCTGAAGTACTTATTTGATTATTGTTTGGTTGAAGGAGCCATACCAGATGAATGGAGAGTTGATATAGTAGCCCCTGTGTATAAAGGAAAGGGTGATTGACATAAAGCTGAAAATCACAGGCCAGTCAGTTTGACATGCATTGCATGTAAGCTTTGGGAAAGCATTCTTTCTGATTATATTAGACATGTTTGCGAAATTAATAACTGGTTTGACAGAAGGCAGCTTGAGTTTAGGAAAGGTTATTCCACTGAAGCTCAGCTTGTAGGATTTCAGCAAGATATAGCAGATATCCTGGATTCAGGAGGCCAAATGGACTGTATTGCGATTGACCTATCTAAGGCATTTGATAGGGTAGATCATGGAAGACTGCTGGCAAAAATGAGTGCAATTGGATTAGAAAAAAGAGTGACTGAATGGGTGGCTATATTTCTAGAAAATAGAACTCAGAGAATTAGAGTAGGCGAAGCTTTATCTGATCCTGTAATAATTAAGAGGGGAATTCCTCAAGGCAGTATTATTGGACCTTTATGTTTTCTTATATATATCAATGATATGTGTAAAGAAGTGGAATCAGAGATAAGGCTGTTTGCAGATGATGTTATTCTTTACAGAGAAATAAGTTACAAGATTGTGAGCGGCTGCAGGGTGACCTCGATAGTGTTGTGAGATGGACGGTGGACAATGGTATGATGATAAACAGGGTTAAAAGTCTGGTTGTGAGTTTCACAAATAGTTAAAGTACTCTCAGTTTTAATTACTGCGTTGATGGGGTGAAATTTCCTCTTGGGGATCATTGTAAGTACCTAGGTGTTAATATAAGAAAAGATCTTCATTGGGGTAATCACATAAATATGATTGTTAATAAAGGGTACAGATCTCTGCACATGGTTATGAGGGTATTTAGGGGTTGTAGTAAGGATGTAAAGGAGAGGGCACATAAGTCTCTGGTAATACCCCAACTAGAGTATGGTTCCAGTGTATTGGACCCTCACCAGGATTACTTGATTCAAGAACTGGAAAAAATCCAAAGAAAAGCAGCTCGATTTGTTCTGGGTGATTTCCGACAAAAGAGTAGCGTTACAAAAATGTTGCAAAGTTTGGGCGGGGAAAATTTGGGAGAAACACCCCAGCATCAGTGGGTAGGGTCTGACACATCCCACTCTGACGAGTCCCAGCATCAGTGGGTAAGGTCTGACACATCCCACTCTGACGAGTCTAGTGTCAGACCTAAGATGAAATGCTGGTTAATAGAGCAAACGCCTGAAAAGCCGTACATCTAATTTTTGATCTGATTTTTAAATGGTATGTTCCGAGCTGTCAGAGGAGAGATGGCGTGGGAGGACATCAGTAGACGAATACGTTTGAGTGGTGTTGTAATGTTCCAGACGTCACAGTGTAATTATGTTAATTTTATTATGTGTAATTAATTCAGGAATTTAACGTCATAATATTTATCTTGGTATGTAATTTTATTATAATTCATGTTTGATCATTTGCTCACTATCATTTCATTACTTTGTAACTACGACTTGTAAACGAGAGCTGAATATCCTAATATTCACTTAGATTCTTGCGACATTCGTTTAAATTTAACTTGCAGTAGATTTCCTCTATCTTGCCACATCACCGAGGAAGAAGGAAGGACAAATTTAGACATCAAATTCTGGGAAAAGCGAGCACGTGTTCAAGCGTTGTAACGACAACTACCGTATTTCGACCAGAATAATTCAAACTGATCACCGCCTATATTTCCAAAGGAGCGTCATGTTGCCATGGATACTGAGTGAAAGGGCTAATAGAAGAACAGTTGATATCATGGTTGGGAGCCATCAACTCTAATATCTGGAGTGGGGAGAGACGTGTCAACTGATTGGACCACGTGTAGCGACCTGTAATTAGAGCCAGAGAAGGTTATAAAAGGGCGTGTTGGAGCTCTTGGCTTCATTCCTCTTCTGCATTCTTCTTGATTCTGCATTCGTTATTATTAATCTTCTTGATTCTTCGATCTTGTATTTCGCTGTAGGTCTGAGAACTTGTCTTATGGTTGTTGTACCATAGTGGACTAGTGTGATAGTTTATCACTTCTACATTAATTACTTCATTACCACGACGTGGTACTTAGGAATTTCTGAATGAGGGGTGTATAGCCACTCTCATCAGGAAGTACGTACAGCTCGGCTACTAGACCGGTTTGTACCAGTCTAAGACAATAGGTAGTATTAAACTAGATAGAAATGAAACTTCAGGGCACATTTTCAGTAAAGTTGGAAGGATTATTAATTGTGTATCCTCTCCACATAACCCAAGGAGGTTTTTCTAACTATGACTTAGGGCTCATCTCCAATATATGGAATAGAGCATAATAGGGAGTGGTAGTGTTGAAGCCATCTTCCAATTAATGGTAGGTGCACTTAGCAAGGCAGGAATGGTAATGAGCTGCAGATGAAGATATCTCAAAGACGACCGGTGATGTTCCAGCTACAAGGATGGAAGCTTTCCAAGGACCAGCAGAACAAGACTACATGGTGAGCAAGCGAGTTAAAAATATTGCAAGTTTTCGCGAAGTAGAGTCATTCAACTTTTTGTTAAATTCATTTCCTATTTTAAATTCAGTTCTCGTTAAACCGTCGTCATTTATATTCAATATAATAAATAGTATTTTCCTAGTTCACTTTAATCAATCTGCCTTAATTAGCCTTTTGATTTCTAATTCTCCTGCTTAATGATTAGTGCACTATCACCCCACCCCTGTGATAAGAGTCCGTCCAAGCTTGATTATAAATTTTATCTTTAAGTCATCAACTTAAAGATTGGCGCCCTTAGCTTGCATGGTTGCATTTCTCGTTCAATGATTGTTCTCCAAGAGGGGAAGTCACAGTGTCTTTAAAAGTAGGAAAGATCACAATATGAAGATAAAGTTGGAATTCAAGAGGACAAATTGGGGCAAATATTCGTTTATAGGAAGGGGAGTTAGGGATTCCAATAACTTACCAAGGGAAATGTTCAATAATTTTCCAATTTCTTTTCAATCATTTAAGAAAAGGCTAGGAAAACAACAGAGAGGGAATCTGCCACCTGGGCGACTGCCCTAAATGCAGATCATTAGTGATTGATTGAATTAAATAATGTTCAGACCGGTAAAAGTTACAATAATGATAAGAACCGTTATGAATGTGATAAAATCAAATATCAAATTATCCAATGGGCTGATGACCTAGATGTTAGGCCCCTTTAAACAACAAGCAGCAGCAACAACAACAAATTATCCGAAGTAATAACTAGAGCCCGGATTTCCATGCAAATGCATGTTTTTAAATAAGCTAACTACACTTCTCAAACTTTGCAAATATTCGTTTTACGGCTTAACAATTCCAAATAACCATTCTTTTTCCATGCATGTTTGCATGTTTTGGCATTTTTTGGAGAAAATTCATGCATAATGCATATTTGGAAGATTTTGGATTTAATAGCGCATATTTGGACGTTTAATATTGCATAATATGACTTTTATTCTGACTTTGGCGCATATATATTGTTAACTTGCATCATAGTGCATTTTCTGAATGTTAGTTTGCAGAATTTGGGACAATTTTTCATGTTGTAGGCTACAGTATGTCTATTACTGAGAGACAGAGAGAATGTATTCCTGGCATCCTATGTGACAACCATAGTTAGTAGCCTACATACGGTACAGGTCCTACAGTATAATGCAATTAACCAAACACTTTCTTATCTGTTGCTTGAGTAAACAATGATGTAAGTCGGAAGGCCCCACGTCGAAATCTAATTCTTAGGAATAAGGTGTCCCAGTTTTACAGTTGTACATTGCTATAAATTGAACCGTAAATTGTGCATTAATCATTGACGGCTCATTTTTTGTCTGTTAGACGAACAAAAGAAACCCTGTATCGCACTTCTGTGGCGCCGCGTTACTGGGATAGCAGCTTACAAATTCTGGTTTTTCATTGAACTCTCTACCGTTGTTATCCTGGAATGTCCTACCCGGAACTCTCAATCGTCACACGTCTGTGTTATCGCAGCAACCAATCGTTACCACTTATTGAGGACATTCAAATGTGCCTGCAGTCATTGCATGGAGAAGCAGCTGCCGCAGATAGAGATAAGTTGAACAAACTAATTCGTTCAAATCCTGATTTTGAATTCGTCAAGGTTATAAAAGACGTATTGTGAAAATGCAAAGGACGTACAATTTGACCTCACTTTGTCCAAATGTCTTCATTGAATTATGCATCTATCACTTCTCGTGACGTAAAAAGATAATTTTCTGTGCTTAAGTATGTGCTGAATGATAAACGGATGAGCTTAAATCAAGACAATTTGGAGAAATTAGGGTAGTGTTTGTTCATGTTTCAAAAGGAACTGAATTTTGATAGTGCATATTTTCCAGTTTATTGTGCATGTTTTGCCATATGATAGTGCATGAATGCATGCATATTTTGAGATTTGATAGTGCATGGAAATCCGGGCTCTTGTAATAACAATAATATTCACATCAGAATAAAATTTGAGATGATAAATTATGTGTTTGGCAGTCATAAGCAAGATTTGCGGTTTATATCAAAATCCAGTGAAGTATGATAAGGTTGGCATTTTTTAGAAACTTAAATTTTGTGACACCATGTATTTGTGATACAGAAAATCTCGGTATGCTACTTTGCTCCTGAGGTCAGGAAAAACTTAGAGAAGCAAATTGTGAGATCATTATAAATTTGTTTGATCATTATGTTTAAAAGTTTGAAGCAAGAAGAAAATGGATTGTAATGGAAATGATAATAGTTAGGAAGATGTTAAATGCAGAGTGAACCAGTGATGTAGCATGAGCAGGATGCCGAGGATAAGAGGCCCTGTATTTTGATGGAGAGGAATTTTGGGACATGGTGTATAATAGAAATGATGTCCTGCAGCAATCCAGAATGATTGATGTATATAGAGGTTGGCAAATCCAAGTGAGCGCATTGTAATGCCTATTTTAAGTACAAGTTAATGTTTCTCCCGTGATTATTATTTTATGTAAGACCATAGGTAACGGCAATTAAGTCCAAAGTGACGGTTCGATTTGATACCAGCAAAGTGTTTTTTGTGATAGCCAATCTCACGAACAAAATACGTTCTGACACACGGTCAAGATAATACTTCATTATTGTAAATTGAATTCTATTCTGTATCTTTACGAGACGAAAATATTGCTGACTAGAAACATTGCGGGTGAGAAAAATGAAATTTATTAGAATGATAGTTTAGCTTGTGTAGATTGATGAAAAGTTACTTCACTGGACAGTTCACGGTGATACATGGACGGATAGTTAGGAGCCTCAAACTCGAGTTGTGCCATGAATATCATGATGGTAGTGATTTTTCTTTTCAGTGATATTACGTAATATCAAACCAGAGTTGAGTTTATTTTTACACTGACTGACAGAGCAAATGCAACACCAAGGAGGAGTGGTTCGAAAGGGATGAAAGTTGGGGAAAAAACAGAGACGGCACGGACGAATAATTGATGTCTATTTCAAACCGATATGCAGGTTACACAATGCGCACGGCATCGACTCAGTAGGATGTAGGACCACCGTGAGCGGCGATGCACGCAGAAACACGTCGAGGTACAGAGTCAATAAGAGTGCGGATGGTGTCCTGAGGGATGGTTCTCCATTCTCTGTCAACCATTTGCCACAGTTGGTCGTCCGTACGAGGCTGGGGCAGAGTTTGCAAACGGCGTCCAATGAGATCCCACACGTGTTCGATTGGTGAGAGATCCGGAGAGTACGCTGGCCACGGAAGCATCTGTACACCTCGTAGAGCCTGTTGGGAGATGCGAGCAGTGTGTGGGCGGGCATTATCCTGCTGAAACAGAGCATTGGGCAGCCCCTGAAGGTACGGAAGTGCCACCGGCCGCAGCACATGCTGCACGTAGCGGTGGGCATTTAACATGCCTTGAATACGCACTAGAGGTGACGTGGAATCATACGCAATAGCGCCCCAAACCATGATGCCGCGATGTCTAGCGGTAGGGCGCTCCACAGTTACTGCCGGATTTGACCTTTCTCCACGCCGACGCCACACTCGTCTGCGGTGACTATCACTGACAGAACAGAAGCGTGACTCATCGGAGAACACGACGTTCCGCCATTCCCTCATCCAAGTCGCTCTAGCCCGGCACCATGCCAGGCGTGCCCGTCTATGCTGTGGCAGGCCCCCTTCAACCAATCGACGGGAAATTGTTCTGGTCGATATTGGAACAGCCAGGGTGTCTTGCACATGCTGAAGAATGGCGGTTGACGTGGCGTGCGGGGCTGCCACCGCTTGGCGGCGGATGCGCCGATCCTCGCGTGCTGACGTCACTCGGGCTGCGCCTGGACCCCTCGCACGTGCCACATGTCCCTGCGCCAACCATCTTCGCCACAGGCGCTGCACCGTGGACACATCCCTATGGGTATCGGCTGCGATTTGACGAAGCGACCAACCTGCCCTTCTCAGCCCGATCACCATACCCCTCGTAAAGTCGTCTGTCTGCTGGAAATGCCTCCGTTGACGGCGGCCTGGCATTCTTAGCTATACACGTGTCCTGTGGCACACGACAACACGTTCTACAATGACTGTCGGCTGAGAAATCACGGTACGAAGTGGACCATTCGCCAACGCCGTGTCCCATTTATCGTTCGCTATGTGCGCAGCACAGCGGCGTATTTCACATCATGAGCATACCTCAGTGACGTCAGTCTACCCTGCAATTGGCATAAAGTTCTGACCACTCCTTCTTGGTGTTGCATTTGCTCTGTCAGTCAGTGTATTTAGTGAACTTCACTGCATGTGTTGAGAATGAACTGATGAATAGATTTATCTATTCGGACATGTTGTTTAATTTTGATTTCACGCTTTATTGTAGTAAACAGATACAATAATTTCCAGGTTCGAGTTCATATTTGTAAGGAATTTCACTTCATGTGTTAGACTGTCAACGAGGATCAGATTCAAATATCCAGATATTGTGTGAAAAGTTTCAATTTCGCCTGGCGGTATGAATGATGTATAGATACTATAACGTTGGTTCAACGATAGATTTAGGATGCAGCGTGTATTATTTAACTTAAGGATGAGTAGACACAGTAATGCTGACTCAGTGACAGGATTAGGGCATCATCTGTACATAGTCAATCAACTAGTGCTTGCAGTAGTGGATATAAATGTGAAACATATTTGCAGGTACTATTCAGGCCATTCGTACTAGCCAGTAGGTGCTCCCACAATAGCATTGCATCAGTAGTGGCATGACAGTAAGGGTTGTCCCGTGTGGAAACCTAGCTAACAGCTTAGCCGCCCGTGTTCAAGTTTGATGAATTTTCATTTTCTACTTTGTTTGTTTTTTCTTTACTTTAAGATTTAATGTTCGAGTGTCCGGTATGTTAGGATTTACACTACAAATGCAGTTTTGATTCGTCAGCTGTTAATATATTTTATTTTTCGTTATGTGAGACGTTGGTCTGTTGATCACTTGTAGTTTTGTTTAATGTAGATAGACAGATTTGTGATTGAAGTTGTAGTTATAGAAAATTGGAAAGACATCCTTTTGTTTCTGTTATCGTATTTGTATCCGTTATCGTATTTTAACAAATTTAACGACGTAACTGTTTCCTAGCCTGAAAGTTGGTTTACTAAGAACATTTTCATGTGACTTATCACTTTTCTTTTAACTTCATTGTTTGGCATTTCTTATAAATGCATAATAAATTAATGTTTTCCTGCATTTCACAGTTTTGTTCCCTCAGGACGATGTAACGTAAGAGCCCCTTGGATCAAGTGTTGTTGGTTCCTTCTGAACATCTGTTTGGGCTGATGCATATTGCAACATCAGGATTCCTCTGTAACTTAAGGGTGTCACGAGATGACAATACACTGTGGAATTTTATTTTAGATTGTGACAATTGCTGTTAACTTGTAATGAACACCATGCTTTCTAGTAATATTTTGCAACCTATCCAAAGCAACTGATAGTCGATTTGGTTCAATTAAGGATCCATTCGGGGGATGTTTCAATATCCGATAGGATAGTAGACTGATGGATAAACTTAATTAAATGTAAATATGGAATTCTACTTGTTGAAGGTCAGATTTTCCACGGATCAAAATCAAATCAAATCAAAATCAAAATCTCTTTATTTGCAAATGAGGTGTCTACCTCGGTGGCAAATGGTACACTAAAATACATTATTGTCAAGCACTAAATATTAAATTAACAAGAGAAGAAAATTTTCCTATAATACAATATTACACAATTTACGCTAACAATGTTTTCTATTAAACACACAGCTCATCCTTAATAAATTTATATTATTTACAAAGTTCTACTTATAATATCTCCTGTACTACTTACAAATATAGTCAACTGATATACAGTATGTGGAATTACTTCAAATGATACTATACAACTGGTATAAGATTAATATTTACATTGCATTTATTTATTTATTTACTTTTTTTTTTTTTTTTTTACCCGTTCTGGATCCTAAGTAGCATAACGACCTGCTGCGTCTTAACCAGAGCCCCTTTTGCCACCACTTTTCAGAGTTCCTGAAGGGCCTTCACAGCTACTGTAGCGGTCCCAGGGCCCTCGAAGTCCTCACTGTACTTCACCCCTACAGGCAGTCCCCTACTTTGGCTGTCAAAACTCCTTAGACCAGGGGATGGAATTAATTTATTCACACACAATTTTTTTTTTTTTTTTACAATAACCTGCACTGGTCGAATGCCCTCTAACACTTCATTTATTTTCTCTGTTGCTGTTTATTCTCTTCTTGAATATCTGTACAGATTTTGGAAAAGGATCAAACACTACCCCTGGTAAACTGTTCCACTCCTTCACAACCTTCCCAATGAATGAAAATTTACCCCAATCGCTTCTGCTAAAATTCCTTTTAATTTTATATTTGTGGTCAGTCCTGCCGATATAATTATTTTTCAACTGAAGCCTCTCACGGATATCTCCCCATGCTTCTTCTCCTGTATAGGCTCTATATAATCCTATAAGTCTAGTTTTCTCCCTTCTCTTACTTAAAGTTTCCCACCCAAGTTCCTTTAACATTTCTGATACACTACTCTTTCTCCTGAAATCCCCTGTTACAAATCTTGCTGCTTTCCTCTGCACACTATCTATTTCTTTTATTAGGTATTCTTGGTGAGGATCCCAAACACTGTTTGCATATTCCAATAATGGACGAACCATACTCAAGTAACTTTTTTCTTTTAATTCTTTGTTGCATCCTTTAAGTAGCCTCATTATGACATGTAACGATCTGTATGCTTTCCCAACAATGTCATCAATATGACCCTTGCAGTGCAAATTACTTTCAAATCTCACACCTAAGTATTTGCACTTGCCATCTTTTGGGATAACTACCTCATCCAAAGTATATTCAAATTCAGTTTTAAAGCTCCTGTTTGTAAAAGTTGTAACAGTTGATTTGCCTCCATTAACCTTCATATTATTTTCTTCAACCCATTGTTGGATACTCTCAAGGTCCCTTTGTAATTCTGAACAATCCTCAATGTTATTTATTTCCCTATAAACAATTATGTCATCTGTATACAATCTCATTTTTTATGTTATATTGTTCCCTAAATCATTTGCGTATATTAAGAAAAGTAACTGACCGATTATACTACCCTGTGCAATTCCCTTCCAAACTTTCTCTTCCTGAGATACATTATTTCCTACTTTGACTTTCTGAACCCTTGAATTTAGAAATGTTTTTATCCAACGTGTAACCCTTACGTCCAATCATATTCCCTCCAATTTCTTTAATAATATTCCATGTTCCACTCTATCAAAGGCTTTTGAAAGATCTATGGCTATGCAATCTAACTGACCTCCTGAATCCAATTGATCTGATATGTCCTGCTGAAATCCCACCAGTTGTGCCTCACAAGAAAATTTCTTTCTAAATCCATACTGGCTCCTCATGAACCAATTCTTATCATCACATATCCCTCTGATGTACTTTGATATTAAACTCTCCAGTATTTTACAAACTATACTGGTCAGGCTGATTGGTCTGTAGTTCTCTGGTTTTCTTTTATCACCCTTTCCTTTATAAATTGGTATTATTATAGATTCCTTCCATTCCTTTGGTATTACACTATTATTTATGACATAGTCAAAGAAAAATTTTAAATAAGGCACTATGTACCACCCCATTGTCTTTAATACCTCCCCAGTAATTTGATCACTTCCTGCTGCTTTTCCTTGCTGAAGCAGTTGGATTTCTCTGAAAATATCTTCATTTGTGAATGAGAAGCTTCTTGTTTCCCTCTGTCTCTCTCCCTCTCTATCTTCTGTTTCGGTTTCCAACTCTTGACAATCATCTACTGAATCTCTAAATTCCCTACTAAATAGGTTTGCTTTCTCAGTATCTGTTAAATAGTGTTCACCCCCTTCTCCCACCATTGTAGGAATTTGGATTCCTTTTTGTTTTTGATTCCTGATATATGAATACAGCTTTTTCCATTTCCCTTTGTGGTCATTACCCTCTTGAAGTATGCCATTCATATAATTCTCTTTTGCTTCCTTTTTCACTCTATTCAGTTCCCTCATTAGCTGTTTTCTAGTTTCTCTACTCTCCCTACCCTCTTTGATTTTCCTGTTTACTATTCTACATTTTCTTTTTAATTTTCTTATTTCCCTTGTATAATAAACAGGGTCTGAGGTCATTTTACCCTTCTTAACAGGTACAAATCTCTTCTCTCCTTCCCAAATGATTCCTTTGAATTTAGCCCAAAGTGTATCCACATTACTCCGTTCACTTATCCAACAACTGAATTGTGATGTAAGGTAAGTCCCAAATTCATCAACTTTAGTTTTTCTGTACAATTTCTTGTCTTGTGTAACCCTCTTATTAAGCCTTTTTGGTACGAGTCCTACATCCATTATTACAGCCTTATGGTCTCCTATTCCTTCAATTACCTCAGTTTTATCAACAATTTCCCATGGTTTAACCAAGAACACATCTAGTAAGTTATTGAGACGAGTCGGTTCTTGTACTACATGTGTAAAACCTCCCTCCCAAATTAACTTATTTGCCAGTTTCTGTTCATGGGCTTCACTTGCAGCTCCATTCCGTTCAACTTCAGGCAAATTTAGAACTCCCCCAATTATTACCATATCATTATTATTGTTTTTATGAGTATAATCTATTATTTTCTCAAAGATTTCCATGTCTCTTTCCTTTCTTCCAGGCCTGTATGTTCCTATAATTCCCACCTCCTTCATATTATCACAAACTAATTTTATCCCTAATATTTCATCCCTTTCATCGGTAAACCATTCATGTGAACAGTAAGTTTCCTTCACCAGAATAAACACACACAACCCCCTCTTTTTATCTCCTCGGTCTCTACGATAGACTGTGTACCCTTCTGGAAATACTTCTCTATTACCCACCCCTTCTTTCAACCACGATTCCACTCCTATCACCACATCAGTCTCATAAGATTCCATCAATGTACCGAATTTTAATTGTTTATTTACTACACTTTGACAGTTTACCAAGAGCAATCTCAGACCCCCTTCCTCTCTAAAACTTGACTGTTGCAATTGGGTAACTTGAAATTCCTTACTATCCTGAGTTTCTTTTTCTAGTTGACTGAGCCAGCTTGAAGTACAGCTGGCTCTTTCTACTAGTTTTCCTGGTCAGTATTATAACTCAAGGGAGTTGCCTGTTTTACAGTACATATCTTAAGATTAATAAAATCTAGAACAATATTTGCTATCTTTCATTTACCTGAATTGTTTAGATGAAGGCCATGTTTTGTATAACAGTATCTCTCAAAACTGCTGCATTCAATAACCTGAGTATTCCGAAAATGTTTACAAATTTTAACAATATCTGTATTGACCTTGTCCACTTCAATGTTCACACACGAGTCTCTACTCAAATCATGCCTGTGGGGCACGTTCACTACAAAGGCGTTAGTGTGGGTCAGCTTCCCTAGTGTATGTTTAAGTTGTGATCTTACATTCTTGGCGTCGTCGTGAGCTACGTCGTTCGTCCTACCGATGATAAACACTGCATCGCCGCTCCCGAAGTTCCTAGTTGCTGCTTCTACGTTTTCCAGAACACTGCTGATAGAAGCTCCTGGATATATTTCTCCGGTTGCTGCTATATTCTCATCGTTAATCACTCCCGCAATTCCCCTTCCTTGGCTATCACCAAACACAGCTACCTTCGCTGATTTAGACCTAACTGGGTCTTGAATCTGAATTCTAGGCCTAAATTTTAAACTCGACACGGCAATGGCAGCGGATCGCGATGATTTGGTTTCACGCGCGCAATCACTTTCTTCCAGAATTAAATTATTTAGGGCAGAAAACCTATTTCTGATGTTTATTTCCGGAAATTCAGTTGTAGATTTCTTCTTCGCCGGCCATCCACGAACTACTTGACACCACGTGCTCGAGTTTGTTACTGGTACCGGTATATCACTCGAAGAATGGTCAGTTCCAAATTCTAGCGATCGCAGTCTTTCTTTTAATTCTTGATTTTCAACTTTAAGAGTCTCATTGTCCTTTTTTAGAATGTTTATAATTTCTAATGCACTTTTATATTCCTCATCGACTGTTTTCGATGCTTCGTCAACGCTGTCCCCAACAACATTCCGAACACACTGCTCACAAATCCAGTCAACATTTTCATTAGTTTTTACGTCTCTAGGGCAATTTCTGCACTTATAATGCCACCATCGATCACATGAATCACACAACATTCCATTTTTCACTAATCTTCGACATTTCCCGCACTTTTTGTCATATTTTACGGTTAATTTACTCGGAGAATAAAACCCTACATCGTCATTACCGGGCGCCATCATGAGGATTAACTCTCAGTTATTGTTTGTCAATCAATCAATCAATACTGATCTGCATTTAGGGCAGTCGCCCAGGTGGCAGATTCCCTATCTGTTGCTTTCCTAGCCCTTTCCGAAATGATTTCAAAGAAATTGGAAATTTATTGAACATCTCCCTTGGTAAGTTATTCCAATCCCTAACTCCCCTTCCTATAAATGAATATTTGCCCCAGTTTGTCCTCTTGAATTCCAACTTTATCTTCATATTGTGATATTTCCTACTTTTATAAACGCCATTCAAACCTATTCGTCTACTAATGTCATTCCACGCCATCTCTCCGCTGACAGCTCGGAACATACCACTTAGTCGAGCAGCTCTTCTTCTTTCTCTCAATTCTTCCCAACCCAAACATTGCAACATTTTTGTAACGCTACTCTTTTGTCGGAAATCACTCAGAACAAATCGAGCTGCTTTTCTTTGGATTTTTTCCAGTTCTTGAATCGGGTAATCCTGGTGAGGTTCCCATACACTGGAACCATACTCTAGTTGGGGTCTTACCAGAGACTTATATGCACTCTCCTTTACATCCTTACTACAACCCCTGAACACCCTCATAACCATGTGCAGAGATCGGTACCCTTTATTTACAATCCCATTTATGTGATTACCCCAGTGAAGATCTTTCCTTATATTAACACCTAGATACTTACAATGATCCCCAAAAGGAACTTTCACCCCATCAATGCAGTAATTAAAACTGAGAGGACTTTTCCTATTTGTGAAACTCACAACCTGACTTTTAGGCCCGTTTATCAACATACCATTGTCTGCTGTCCATCTCACAACATTTTTGAGGTCACGTTGCAGTTGCTCACAATCTTGTAACTTATTTATCACTCTATAGAGAATAACATCATCCGCAAAAAGCCTTACCTCTGATTCCACTCCTTTACTCATATCATTTATATATATAAGAAAACATAAAGGTCCGATAACACTGCCCTGAGGAACTCCCCTCTCAACTATTACAGGGTCAGACAAAGCTTCACCTACTCTAACTCTCTGAGATCTATTTTCTAGAAATATAGCAACCCATTCAGTCACTCTTTTGTCTAGTCCAATTGCACTCATTTTTGCCAGTAGTCTCCCATGATCCACCCTATCAAATGCTTTAGACATGTCAATCGCGATACAGTCCATTTGACCTCCAGAATCCAAGATATCTGCTATATCTTGCTGGAATCCTACAAGTTGAGCTTCAGTGGAATAACCTTTCCTAAAACCGAATTGCCTTCTATCGAACCAGTTATTAATTTCACAAACATGTCTAATATAATCAGAAAGAATGCCTTCCCAAAGCTTACATACAATGCATGTCAAACTTACTGGCCTGTAATTTTCAGCTTTATGTCTATCACCCTTTCCTTTATACACAGGGGCTGCTATAGCAACTCTCCATTCATCTGGTATAGCTCCTTCGACCAAACAATAATCAAATAAGTACTTCAGATATGGTACTATATTCCAACTCATTGTCTTTAGTATATCCCCAGAAATCTGATCAATTCCAGCCGCTTTTCTAGTTTTCAACTTTTGTATCTTATTGTAAATGTCATTGTTATCATATGTAAATTTTATTACTTCTTTGGCCTTAGTCTCTTCCTCTATCTCGACATTATCCTTGTAACCAACAATCTTTACATACTGCTGTCTGAATACTTCCGCCTTTTGAAGATCCTCACATACACACTCCCCTTGTTCATTAATTATTCCTGGAATGTCCTTCTTGGAACCTGTTTCTGCCTTAAAATACCTATACATACCCTTCCATTTTTCACTAAAATTTGTATGACTGCCAATTATGCTTGCCATCATGTTATCCTTAGCTGCCTTCTTTGCTAGATTCAATTTTCTAGTAAGTTCCTTCAATTTCTCCTTACTTCCACAGCCATTTCTAACTCTATTTCTTTCCAGTCTGCACCTCCTTCTTAGTCTCTTTATTTCTCTATTATAATAAGGTGGGTCTTTACCATTCCTTACCACCCTTAAAGGTACAAACCTGTTTTCGCATTCCTCAACAATTTCTTTAAACCCATCCCAGAGTCTGTTTACATTTTTATTTACCGTTTTCCACCGATCATAGTTACTTTTTAGAAACTGCCTCATACCTGCTTTTTCAGCCATATGGTACTGCCTAACAGTCCTACTTTTAAGACCTTCCTTTCTATCGCATTTATTTTTAACTACCACAAAAACAGCTTCATGATCACTAATACCATCTATTACTTCAGTTTCCCTATAGAGCTCATCTGGTTTTATCAGCACCACATCCAGGATATTTTTCCCTCTGGTTGGTTCCATCACTTTCTGAATCAGCTGTCCTTCCCATATTAACTTATTTGCCATTTGTTGGTCATGCTTCCTGTCGTTCGCATTTCCTTCCCAATTTACATCTGGCAAATTCAGATCTCCCGCTACAATCACATTTCTTTCCATGTGGTTTCCCACATAGCTGACTATCCTATCAAATAATTCCGAATCCGCATCAGTGCTACCCTTTCCCGATCTGTACACTCCAAATATATCAAGTTGCCTGTTATCTTTAGAAATCAGCCTTACACCTAGAATTTCATGTGTCTCATCTTTAACTTTTTCGTAGCTTACAAATTCTTCTTTCACCAGAATGAAAACTCCCCCTCCCACCTTTCCTATCCTATCTCTACGATACACACTCCAGTGCCGTGAGAAAATTTCTGCATCCATTATATCATTTCTCAGCCATGATTCAACTCCTATTACAATATCTGGTGAATATATATCTATTAAATTACTTAATTCTATTCCTTTCTTTACAATACTTCTACAGTTCAACACTAACAATTTTATGTCATCCCTACTTGATTTCCAGTTCCCTGTTCCCTTATCACCGCTCCCTAGGCCATCCCGTTTCCCTGAATGTACCTCCCTATTACCCTTCCAAACAAATTTCCTAACTTATACGTACCACTGCGGTTTAAATGAAGGCCATCCGAGCGCAGATCCCTATCTCCTACCCACCCATTAGGATCTAGAAATCTCACTCCCAGTTTCCCACATACCCACTCCATAGTCTCATTTAAATCCCCAATCACCCTCCAGTCAGTATCCCTCCTACACAGTATTCCACTAATAACAATCTCCGCTTTCTTAAACTTCACCCGTGCTGCATTTACCAGATCCCACACATCTCCAACTATGTTGGTACTTATATCAGCTTGCCTTACGTTGTTGGTACCAACATGAAACACTACCACCTTCTCCTTCCCCTCCTCCCTCTCTTCTACTTTCCTCAACATCTGCCTCAACCTAATTCCTGGATAACATTCTACCCTGGTTCCCTTTCCTCCACACACTTTCCCCACGTGTCTAACGATGGAATCCCCCATGACCAGAGCCTCAACCCTACCCACCTCATTTGATCCCCTCCCCTCCTGGTCAGCCCTATCTTTCCTTATAGCTGCAGAAGCTACTTCCTCCTCCCTTTTCTCCTTCCCATGACCCTGTTCCACCTGTCTTTTCCTATCCTCTACTCTACATTTCCCTTTCCTACCTTTTCCCTTCCTCCTACTTCCATGCATCTCAGCAACAGTTCCCTGTCCCTCATCTTCCCTCTGTTGTTCTACCTGGAGTGACTCGTACCGATTTCGCACAGACACCTGTCCTGAATTCTGATCCTGAGTAGAGCCCTTGGCCTGCAATCTCCTTCCCCTTAGAACATTAGACCACCTGTCTTCTACAACTCCTCCCTTTCCTTCCCCTCCCTCTTGTACACCTACTGTAACCTGTACATTGTTTGAGGGAGTCCTATCTTCCTTCCTGTCTTCTGTGAGAATCCTAATTATCTCCCTCAAACTTTCCAACTCCTCCCTCATACCCCTCAATGCCTCACCACACCCACAATAAGTACACTCGCGCTCCTTAGCCATTCTTTACGGGGGGAAAATTTTAAATTAAAAAATAAAGTAACTTATTTGCAAAAAAATAAATGAACGGAGGGATATATTGTCTGGGATACTACACAACAATAAGGTAATTAATATACGACTACACTACAATACTACTTAGTCGTGCTCTATTTTTTTTTAAATCCTACAACCCCTAACAGGATAAAAACTGCTGTTAATTACTGAATATCGAAAGTAATACACAAGAACTACACAATTCCAAACTGCAATTAAGCCTATCCTAATTTCAACAATATTTTAGTAAGAGTTTCTATGGATACCTCTACTACACCAGTACTACACAAATATTTTACAATAACAAAATAAGCACACTAATTTCTAATAGGATATTACTCGTATACTACTGTACAGTACACTACAGTAATTTTTAAAATACTTTCAGACGTATCCTAATTACGATACCGGTACCGTACCGTATGTCACTACTAAGCACAACAGAAATTAAATTTGCAAGAACTACTCTACTCAAAGATTACCAACGAAGCTAAATGCTTAGACAAATTACTATTAGTATTAGGGTCTAATAGATACACACGAAAGATAACACACGAATATAGCAGGCAAGATACGGCACTATCTAAATGTACTGTATCTATACTACAATGTATCTACACTACACTACACTGCGTTTGGTTAAATGCTTAAGTATCGAAAGGATTGCTGTACACGAAGAAAAACACGAATATAACTGGCAAGATACTATCTAATATATTATACCTTATCTTCACTACAATTCTACTGAAATGTGGTTATGTGATTATTACAGCTGGTGGATTACTATTATTTTCCCTACTCCACGGGACGGAGAATAAAAGTGTCCTGAATTAGGCCTACTGAAAAATACGAGGTTGTCTACAATAATTTCTCAAATATTTCTATCAAAATTACTACTACTACTCCAGGGACTTGAACTGCAATTACTGGGATATATGAACTTTATTATTATTATTAGCTAACCGCTCATAAATACTGAAAGATCGAGGGAGCGAAATATAAATTACGGATACTAACTACCTACTCAGAAGTACAAATGAATGGAATACAAGGTCAGCTGATTTTTATTTATATTCACTTGACTACACTACACCCTTTGTTCACGACTGTAGCCAACAATGCAATATTTGAATATGAGGAGCGACAATAATCAATAACAATACGACTGTTAACTATTACCGTGTAATCTCTTTAACTTCTTTTTAAATGGAAGTTTACAGGCGTGTCGTGTTTTTTAATGTAGTAAATTATTACCTTCGCGATAGTCTGAACGGATATCTATACGAAATACCGGAGAAGTTGCTGCAGAAGTTACGGTACTATTCCTTATGATAATCTGCCTTTGTAAGTACAACCAACGAACCTACAGATATTTACAAATATTTTTAAAGTTAATATTGTTACCTAAAGTATTACCTAAACCTAAATTCGAAACAAGGTGCACCTATAATAGCTAGCCTACTTAACCTAGAAAACGTAATTTACTGAAGACCAACTGAATTACTTGTTACAAAATTTAAATAAATATCACTACTCCCAATTTCTACCAACAAGCACTAAACACCACTATATAAACAGCACTAAATGAATCAGATATACACAAAATTAAGCTATTTCAATAGGTTTTCACTACTTTATCACTACAATAATGCAAGAGCTCTCTCAACAGCCAACCGTTCTCAAGCGCATCCAACAATGATATCAACAGATCAATGGTGCTCGATTTTCAGGTTTTATTCTCGTTTTCTGGGTTTTGCTGTCCATGAATTTTACACTATGTTTTCACTCTTTGAAAGACAATAATAAACCATGTCAATAAAACTTTACCACTCATGTTATGCATTGTAACTGCATTAAAACAATGAAAATTTTAAGTGACTTTTTGTGCTAGTGTAATTAATAAATTATCGTAATTTACATTGAATAAATATTTTAGTAAGCATATTTTTGCTCCTCATTTGAAGAAGTTATGCTCTCCTCTGAACCCTATCGTTTGGTTGATGAAGTGACAGAAAAAAAACTCGCAACGACCCCATGATCCAAGAATACGATATTGCTCTACTGGCAGATGACCACTGATGGAATGGTAAGTTAGAGGGTTCACTATAAAACAAGGAATAATTTGGATAAACCAGTCTGTGTCTCATTTTTATGACTTCCTTGCAGTAACTTACGTTTCCAGTTTTCACATTTGAATGTTGCATGTTTTGTGTGTTGAAAATCCCTCCTACAGAAGGAGGCAAGTTTTTATATCCATTGTCATTAGAAGAAACAAGTACCTTGAAGTGTTTCATTTTCCAGGGAAAGACAACTTTAATCCACAGATTTCTAGACCGTGATGAAACTGCAAAGCAGACCCTGGCACTGGAGTACACATTTGGAAGGAAAGCAGGGAGGAGCTTGGTGAGTACATGTGATCCTATTGCCTGAACAAATCAGGAAAAGAAATTTAGAAGCCAACAAAATTTCTGAGGAGCCAAGCATAAAAAAATAAAATTTACCTGCTTATGTCTGCAGTATCGACCACCACTGCTTCCTTGTTATTTTTTCTCATAACATGTCTGTGTTCCTTTGTTTGATTTTGTTGGTTCTAAATCTAGTAGACCAGGTGAGTCGGCTGTGCGATTAGGGGTGCGCGGCTGTGAGCTTGCATCCGAGAGATAGTGGGTTCGAATCCTACTGTCAGCAGCCCTGAAGATGGTTTCCCACGGTTTCCCATTTTCACACCAGGTGAATTCTGAGGCTGTACCTTAATTGAACGGTGTTATGCATCATGCGGCTATGCGTCAAATCTTACTTTTGAGCAAAATGCGTTCAAAGATTTTCACATTTAGAACCATCTTAGAAGAGATATTTTAGACAAAATAAATCAATATTTGGTACAGTTACATAATGAGTTGCGCGTAATGCTAACATTCACTAGAAAATTCATTGTTCAATATTTTCTTTGTTTTTCTCAAATTTAACTTAGCCGTATTTGCAGTTTATGGATCGAAGATGTGCAACAGGCGGCTAAGCACCAAACTGTGGCAGTTAACGTTTTGATGTTTAGGGCTACGTAACTTGTAGGCGCCACTATGTGAGATTTTGTTGTTAATTACCAAGAACCAGCAACAATATATTGGATTTTCAATACCTATTACTATTTTATTATATAAAAATTTTACAAAAACATACATTAATAGGACTATATGAATACTGGAAAGTGTTTACTATGTTACTAGGTAACAAAATATAAATCTACTTGCAGAAATACAAAGGACACATTTGAATCACATACATTAGTTTTTCATTTTTCACACACTCTCAGTTTGCAGTGTAAAATCAAGGCCCTATATCATTATATGTTCCACCATTTGAATACAGTCACTCTTCATTCGGCCATAGAAGTGATCACTCGGACGTGATGAGCTTATTTCTTGACCTTCACTGCTATTGAAAGACGAGAATATGGTTTTCTCTTTTTAATTTTAATTTCCCTGGTTCTTCTTTCTTCATCTCTTTTACTATAAATTTCTTTTTTCTACGGCATTGCTTCACGACTTGCAGGAGTGTACAGCCGCTTCTGTGTCTCAGCAGAAATCATCACTGGGACAAGAAACTGTGCTCAGGTATTAGAAACTTGTTGGATGTGAAGCCAGGATACTCAACAAGCTTTATGTTCCTGTTCTGTCCCCCACAAGAATCTGACCACAATATTAGATGTTTCTTTCCCTCGTCTAAATTTCCCATGACAAGACTCTATCTCTTGTGCTCTACGGCCAGCTTGTCCTTCTACCCAGACATAGCAGTAGCCTTTATTTGACCCTCATGAACTCCACAGTTGTACAGCCACAATACGCATTTGTAGAATATTATAATAGTGGAGATTCTTGGCAAAGGTAGACTCCGCTGGAGGTTGAATGTCAGAACCGCTAAATCTTTGATCGTTGCAGCACGCTTCATATCATTCTTCATTTCGGAACGCGCCATTTCTGCTACCTCTTGATAGATCTCCAGTTGTTGCCTTAGGTCAAGTGAATCCTCATGACCTTTCAGTTGAGCATTCAGAGAATCGCAAACATTGGAGGTGTCTTTCTTAAGTGCTTTGCGCCTCAGATTAAATTTAGTATAAAATATTTTCTTGTAGGAGGACAGTGACACAGGCTCCGAATACTCATTTTTGTACAGGTCGTACATGACCGGAATAGTGACATGTGATGGGAGGAAGTCACTACTAGTCTGTGCCCTGCAATAGTGTAAAACTTGTTTGCACACTCGCACACCCACCAAAGTGTAAATTCTACTGCAGGTTCTTCTGCTTGTTAGCTTGACTCTCATTCTCTTTACCTCGACCATGGATTCTCTGCTAGAAATGAACAAAACCTTAGCTTCTTAAGATTCTAAACTCCATAAATTGTTGAATTCATTCCTTCTTTCTTCTATGCCTACTTTTTCATGGCATTTGTCCTGGCAATGGAAGTCTCGAAATTCTTTAACATCAACAACCTTCCCATGTTGGCTAACATATGACTCGTTTAGCTGGCATTTCTTTTTTCTGTCGTCTCTGCTCTGATCAGCTACTTTTCTTTGTTGTCCCTTTCTTGGTCTCCCTTCAGATATAGGGGCTGTGATCAAATCAGCGATCGCTATGGAACCGTTGACACTTGTTGAGGGTTTCCGTGACACAATTATTACTAAACCTCACTTCACACATGGCTTGACAGTTCTCCACGGTGGCATGTTGGTTTGTTACATTACTCTCTTGTACTGAATCATTATCCTTGTTTCGGAAACTTGGATCAAACGTGTGAGAATTTTTGGTATCTTGCACACCGAAAAAGTCATTTTTGATGTAGGTGCGAGTTACATCCTCACCACAGTGGAATAAAAAATCGCAAGTATCGTATGCGGCAGGTAACAGAGGGGTTAAGTTCAGCAGCGTCACTTCTTTCTCTAGCGCAGCTTGCTGCAGGCGACAGAGTATCCAGCCATTCGACTTGTTGCTACCTGCAACAACATCATACGTTACTTCCCCAAAGCTTTACGTAAGATATAATGAATTCTAATCGTTTAATATTCTGTGACGTTAAAGCGTAAATCAAAGGAAATTATTAGATTTTCACTTACTCAATGGAGAAGACCAAAATATCAGTTGAAAATGACTCACTCGCTCCATAACCCATCCTTCGAGGGAAAGAGCAAATAAGTGTTGAACTCGTAAAACAAATAGCAGAAAAGGAAATGCTGACTAACTGATGAGGAATCGAACCCACATCCTTCCAGGCACACCATTACCACCTACTTCAAGACCTTAGTGGGTGACTTATAATTAATAAGAGCTGTATGTATTACTAAACTGCTTGGTGAAATTAAGTTACTTAAATCAAAACAGGCAACTTATAGTGTGATACAGTAAAAACGAGCTCAATAGCTGCAGTCGCGTAAGTGCAGCTAGTATCCAGTATTTGGGAGATAGTGGGTTCGAACCCCACTGTCGACGGCCCTGAAGATGGTTTTCCGTGGTTTCCCATTTTCACACCAGGCAAATGCTGGGGCTGTACCTTAATAAAAGCCATGGCTGCTTCCTTTCCTATTCCATCGTCGCCATAAGACCTGCGACGTAAAGCAACTTGCAAAGCACTAATAATAATGCACTGTATAGTAATAACTCGTGATATGTGGGACGTGTGCCTTTCTATCTCCTCCACCTGTTCCACGGACAATAGCGCAAGTATTTTTTGCCTTCTCGTTGTCATCATGTGAGATTAAGAGGAAGCAGCACACCACAACAGTTCTTATTATACAAACAGTGTATCCAACATAGGCTACTAAAATCAGCTTGCCAGCCAATATTCCGGGAGAGTAAAACTGTGTGCGATGTTGCTTAGCCGGACGTTACAAAACGCCACATACCACTTGCGGAATTAGACCTTTCAATAAGCCACATAGACGGTTGATGCATAACTTGTAATCCCGCATTATGATAGTGGCGCTTACGTTTTTCTTCTGTTACATCTGTTTAAATTCAAGCAGAGCTCCGTGAGTATTCGAGCAGTTAGTTCGACCCCTGGTGCCAGTATTCCGCTTAGCTTAGCCAGTTGATGCATAACACCGCCTGCTTCCTTCCCTTTTCTATCCCATCATCGCCATAAGACCTATCTGTGTCGCTGCGACGTAAAGCAAATAGCAAAAAAAAAATGAGTAGAGTTGGACCTGAACAGATTAATAGTACTAAAGTCCCTTTCACATGAAGCTGTTGATACTGGCAGTTACTGAGTAACTCATTTCAATCATTCGTCACAGCAACTGGAATCTGCACATCCCCTTTACTTTACCCTGAGGAAATATTTCATGTTCTGGTTATGAGTGTTCATGATGACATTAAATCAATAAAAGTGTTTTGCTTTGAGCAAATTAATTATTTGTAGAATGTATTCCTTCCGCTACATAACATTGCTTATGTGAAATTACAGAGAATTATCTTCTTCTCAAACAACATCTTAAAATAGTAGCTTAAAACAAAACTAAATTAAAAAGATAAAAATAATTAAAATCTGGCAATGAAGTGGAAAGGCAAAATGTTCTAAGTTAATATAAAATAATTTTCTATTTACTTAAATAGATGTTAAAATGTTAAGTCTGATATGTATGTTTTTCTTAGTTGTTCAGTTATAAAATTATTTCTGAAAAGGAGTTTTCCATGTCAGTGTTGCGTCTTAATTAAAAACTGTTGTCTTCAGCTGCTCTTCTTTTTTGAAGTGAGTGTTTAAAGATAAGAATTTCATTATGTTCCGTATTGAACTCAGTTCACAATTAAATTGAAAGAAGTTATGTGATGGTTCAACCTTTTCAATACATGTAGAATTAGAAATGTAATGATTATAAGCAGTAACGGTTTCAACCACTGTTCAGCCGATCACTTAAAATATAAAAAACAATGCACAGGAAAATAATAGGTGATGTATAAATTTTCCAATGGTAGTAGTTCATGAAGTATAATAGCACTGCATGTTGAACATTCTTAAAATCTTGAAGAGGTCGATGATCAATGGAGAACAGTGTTTTTAAATGTTTATGAAACTCGATAATACAGTGTAATATGCTTGACAATAGAAATATATAGTAACGTTCATAAAATCTCGTATTTCAGATTCTTTAAGTTTTTTGAGATGCAGAACAGTTGACATAAAAAACAATTGTGAAAAGCAAAAGTTAAAAAGTGCAATTTCAGAACAAGGTATGAGCTCAGGTAGTTCTTGAGGTGGCGTAACGTTATAATACCCAGTTCAATGCAGGAAAGAAAAAGAGATAAACAAAGATGTTAGGCGTGGAACAATGATTAAAGCAGGTAAAAGAATGTGTTCTTTTAAAGCATTATATATAGTGAGGAGTTGAATTAATAGAACAGGATGTGGAATGAAGAAAGAAGAAAGGAAAGGATGGGACAGTAGTAGTTTAAGGTGGGGCAGGCAGATGGGTTATTGGTGGTAGAAAACGTGTATAGGAACTAAGTAAGGCATGGAAAATGGAATTCAGGTTTAGAAATTTAGCATTTTTGAAAATGAGAATGAGGAAGTCAAATAGAATATTTGGTTTATGAGAAAAGTCGTTTAAATTGAAATTAGGATTGAAGTATTGGTCAAGGTAAACAGAACAATTTTCAGTTGTGTTTAAGGGGGCCTTTGTTAATCATTTTAAGTATTTACATGTCCTGTTCAATTTTGGTGAAATTATGTGTAGAATCTTGTATGTGCAGAGAATCTGTTATAGTTTATGCCATTGACATGTTTGGAATATCTGATGGTAAAGTTACGTCCAGTTTGTCCAATGTATGAAGAGCTACAGTTGTTACGTTTGAATCTGTATACTCCAGATTTAGAAAAAACATCAGATTTATTTAATGAGTTACAGTTGTGTAATTTATCAATATTTCTATTATTGGTTCTAAAAGATATTTTCATGTTGTGTTTTTTAAGAATGTTGGTAACTTTATAAACGTCTTGACTAAAGGTAAAAGTGGAAAATGCAGTGGCTTTGATTTTATCGTATTTTAATGTGGTTTTGGGATGGTGTTTGAATTTGTTGATAATTTGGTTTATGAAAGAGTTGTTAAAGCCGTTAAATTTAGTGATAGTTTAGTTTTAGAACATGCAGAATGTTGGCCAACAGGGTAGGGGAGGTGGTGGTATAGAATTTCTAATCACAAGATTGCGTGCCAAAAGCCTGGATTAAATTCCAAATCTCTCCACAGTCCTCATGTAGAGTGAAGACATGACGCTGTTGACGTTAGGCCTTGAGCGCCCTTTGGTGCTATTCAACAGCCCTCTCTCTTCCTAGTATCATTCATTTCATATCATTAACTCTTCTGATGAGGTTCACATCACGAAGGGCATCCCGCTACGACAGATTCATCTCACCTCGTACCCGACCCCGTAGAGAAACAGGACAAACAACAACACATGATCGGGCAGTATACAGGAAATGCAAAATCAGAGTGCAAATTAGCATTAGTTTGAAGAAAAGACAGTGTAATGGACAAGGGAGATGAATACTAGAGCTTGTGGGGTGAGAGTGAACAGATACCTGGGGTATGAAGGTAGTATTGCAACATCCAGAGACGGAATGAAGTTCTTTAGAAGGTTGATGAGGAATATGAAGAGGTTCATATCAGGAACACAGGCTGAGCAGAGAGCAGTAGACTGATGGAAACAATGAGCAATGATGGAATGGAAGGTGGATAAGCACTGGTCTAACAGAATGTGGCAGGATAACATTGCTGTGGCAGTCGGTATCATAAAAATAACAAGTATCCTACGTACAGTGGTCTATTATCAGTTCTATTTAGTGAAGTGTACTGTTGCTCTGACATAGGTTGGTTTTTAAATTTTGCCAACCATGCTCCAGCACAACCATCGAATGGTACCGGGCTCTGTCATTCTTACCAGAAGTTGTTGACCTGCGCCCCCTCATTCAGAACACATGAACCCGCCTTTCCCCACTCTATCCATTCACATTGGATGGGCGAAAGTGAACAGTTGTGAGCAAGCACTTGCAAAAGACAGTCACCATGTCTTGCAAGCATGAACAGAGAAGGTGGTTAAAAGTCCAGTGTACTAGAGGCCGCACACCACAATAGCGAGAGGCATATGGTGCAGCTTCGTTACCTGGTAGCACCCTTCTGAACGTGTGTTGGACATGCCTTGATCTGGTCATCCACCAGTAAGTGATGAACATGTATAGACTGTGTCAGGGTTAGTGGAGACGGATCTGAAGGTAACGACTCATGAATCAGCGCAAGATACAGGACTTGCGCATTCCACTGTGCTTCGCATCCTGAAGGACCAACTGAACGTTCGGAAAATTGCGTCAAAGTGGGTTCGGCGTGAATTAACAGACGTGCAGAAATACAACGCTTCTCGTACGCACTTGCAGCACTATAAGCGTATCGTTGTTTTTGATGAGACCTGGGCCAAATCTTATGAACCAATCGAACAGTTCAGCAGACCTCCACCGATGTGATCGTTAATGTGGCATACTACTGTTCGTTTTTGCAAAACAATGTGCGAGCAGCGCTGAGAAGAAGGTGGTGACACTTTGCGGATAACCCACCCAAAGTTCTGCATAACTATGCTAGGGCACACATAGCAGGAGTTCAGTCGCTGGGGCTGGGAGGTGTTCTATCACACACTGCGACTTCAGTCTCATGTTTAAGATGAAGCATATTTAATATAAATATTGGAGTGGTAGTTTTTCCTTCAATTCTTATAATTGGAATGTATCAATGAATAAAGTAGCTGTTGTTGACATAATGTGCATGTCAGCACCTTGTTATCCTTGCTCTCTGTGTCTGCTCATCTTCCTGCTACCATCGTTATGTATATAAATAAAGTTCTTGGGGATCCACTCTCTGTAATTTCATTAATTTTGTCAAATTTTCAGATATTTATCCCCTTTAGGTCAACTCAAGACCATATCAGTGGATTTTAGGTTTTTTGTCTGTTTCTGCATCTGTTTGTCTGTCCAGCTGTTCCACCATCATGCCAAAATGGCTAGAAAGATCTTGACCAAACTTCATATTTACAGCATACTGATCCAGGAGCAAATTTAGATATGCATATAATTTAAAAATCACTGAATAGACTAGGGGTTTATAGGAAAACCAGAACAGGTTTTTTCAGTTTTCTCTCATACTATTGATTTTCTCTAAAATCCGAAGACCGTATGTGAAACTTCTCTTCATTTTAAACAACTTTTGTTACATACATAACTTCGTTTACTCTTCAAATGGCGAAGAAAATTACTATTTTTTGAGGTTTTCATGCTGTGCATGGAGTGACCAATAGCATGGCAACATCTCTGGCTGCTTGCCACCAGGGAAATAACGTAATGCTATTTTCATAATTATTTCTGTAAACTCGTGGTTTTTCATTGCGAGAGAGACATCAAGCTGCCATCCTGCAAGATATTTGCGCAATACCTTTCGGGGTTCATACATCCCACGTCGTTCCATGTTAAGCAATGGGTCAGCGAACGAGGCTTCTCCACCACCTGCAGTCTCTGAACTTCTCTCCTTCTTCGATGCTTTCCAAAGTATGTCCTCGCTGTTGAATGTCAATCTTCACCATGCCCTTGTACCTAAGTCTTGGTTACAATCTTCGTCAAATAGTGCTAAGGGAAGCTGTTCATATTGCGGCCTGTAGGCTATTATTTCACACCTTGAAGTGTTTCATGGCATTTTACTGTACAGAATCAAGAATCAAAATGACCATCTACAATGAAATAGGCTTTGTCAACTGATAATAATTTAGTACTTCATATTACTAAGGCTAAATTAACATACACCTTTTATTAAAACTTAATACTAACATTATGAATTTCTAAGAATTCACAGGTATTATAAAATGGTTTTTCTATTAATCAATCATACATTTTTTCTTTTAAAATGACTTAAAAGAGTGGACCATGCAGAATGTGGTAATTTATTAAATAATCTTAAACAGTTGATTTCATGTCAGTGAGCAGTTTTTGACAGCCTGTGAATTGGGATGTCAATGTCTGCTTTACCCCGAGTATCATGAAGGTGAATGTTTTCCCTAGTACTGAATTCATTTGTGTTGTTTTTAACATATGTCAAAGATATATAAATATACAAATTTATAATTGTCAGTATTTTAAGCTTAATGAAGAGAGGTCGACAATGGTCAACTGCACCAGACATTGTTCGGACAGCCTTTTTCTGTATTAGAAGAATGCCCCCATAATAACAGTCCATAAGTAATGTGTGACTGGAAGAGACCAAAATATGCCATCCTTAGGTAGTCACTGCTAACTAAATCCCTCAGTTTCATTATCAAATAGGCCACTCGTGATATTTTTTTACAAACATGATCAATGTGTGTTTCCCAGTTCAATTTGGCATCAATATGAAAACCCAAAAGTTTGACTCACTCACTCACTCACTCACTCACTCACTCACTCACTCACTCACTCACTCACTCAGATGTGTTCTACTTAACCTTGTATCATATACATACGATATAAGGGCATGACATTTGACATTTTGTGGTAAATCATTGACTGCCAGAATGAATAAAAATGGACCGAGGACAGAGTTCTTTGGCACACCAGTTGTAACTTTCTTCAAAGTGGAATACCTATTTTTAATTGAAACAAACTGATATCTGTTATTTAAGTATGACTTAATTATGTGCAGTGAAGGATACTCAACACCATACATCTCAAGCTTTGCAAGTAAAATTTCATGATTAATACCATCAAAAGCTTTACTTAGATTACATAACACCAAAGAGATGGCTTGCTTGTTTTCAAAAGCTGTTAATACCTGATTAACAATTTCAAGAACAGCGGTAGTAGTATATTTACCTTGTCGAAACCCAAACTGACTGCCGGATAGGAGATTGTAAGTTTCAAAATAGTTGCTAAGTTGATTCTACAAAAGTGATTCAAATATTTTAGAAATTATTGGAACAATTGGGACTGCATGATAATTTTGAAGAAATTCTTTGTCCCCACTTTTAAATACTGGAATAACTTTAGAATTTTTAAGTAGATCAGGAAAAACTCCAAACTCTAAACACTTACTAAAAATAAAAGCTCGAGGTTCAGAAATCAAATGTATTATTCTTTTGATAATGTAATTAATTAACCAATAACAATCTATACTCTTAGAGTTTGATAATTTTAAGGTAACTTTAATTACTTCATGAGATGTGATTTCAACCCAATGGAAAGTGTTTTGGCAGGGGGGTTGATTGTGAAGAAAGTCACTCGCAGCTGTACCTGTTGCCTTAATTTGATTTCCGATTTCTTTTACAGAGTTTAAAAAGGAATTATTCAGTTCTTCTCGATCGGGAAATGTGTCTTGAGTTGGAGTAGGGATGTTTTTTTGTACTATAACATCCCATGCCGCCTTGCATTTGTTGAGTGCATTCTCAATATACTTTTCACAAGCTAAAATTTTGGCATGGATAAGTTTTCTTTTATATAACATTTTACAATTAAGGTAAGCTCCATTCTTCTCAGTTCCTCCTTGACAAGAGTTTTTATAAATTCTACATAGCATAGCATTCTTTCTCTATACTGAGACAATTCATCAGTATACCAGTTCAACTTCTTGCTTTAAAGTTTACCATTATGACTAATGTTTACCAGTGGTGATCATAAATGCCACAATTCAACCAATTTATCTACAAAGTTTCCAAATACAGTTTCAATATCATTTTATCTCATTTGAAATTTAAATACAAAGCCCCAGTTAATTTGTTTCAGATTTTCAGTAAATATGCTATTATAATCATCACCCTGACCTTTTACCCACAACCGAACAGGTTCGTCATTGTAAATTATGTCAGGCTGGTTAAGATATAAGGAAAATGAAATGGCGTTTAGTGCCGGGAGATCCCAGGACGGTGTAGATCTTTTGATGTGACTCTCATAGGCGACCTGCGCATCGTGATGAGGATGAAATGATGATGAAGACAACACGTACGCCCAGCCCTCGTTCCAGGGAAAGTAACCAACGATGGTTAAAATTCCCGACCCTGCCGGGAATCGAACCTGGGACCCCTGTGACCAAAGGCCAGCAAGATATAATGATATAAGCAAGGGGTCATGATCTGCAAAACCCTCACCGGCAAGTCTAAGTTTATACAAATCTCTCGAAAACTTTACAATAATATTATCCAAGCATGCTTGTTACATGTAGGTAGCTTGTTTGTGCAAGTTAAATTTAGAGTTCTTAGTAAATTCAGAAAATTTCTAGAAATCTGCCCATCTGAATATGCCATCTCTATGTTAAAATCCACACAAACAGCAACTTTGGCCTTAAACTTCAAAATATTTTCCATTATTAATTCAAAATTCTTAAGAAATACATAAATCGGCATTTGGAGATCTATACAAACTAACAATTACCAAATTCTGATCAACCAGCTTCACACAACTAAATTCTCCCTCGAATTCCACACAATATTGGCTAAATCAATTTTCACTTACAAAGGTGAAAAATGAGAGTATCCTCCTAATTCAATACAATAAATATTCCGTCATTAGACGGAGTAAACAAATTCAAACATGTTTCGGCTCGTTTGAGCCATCTTCAGTGAAAAATAAGGGGAGATTTGAAATAATTTACGTAATATAAGTTGAAAAAAATGCTAAAAAACATAATGAAGGAGCAAATGATAAAACAAACAAAAGAGAGCCTAGACGGAAACAAAATTAGTACAAATATACAATATTTACATCAATATGCGGAGCAAAAAAACTCACTGCGACAAAATTCAGTGAAAAGGTGTTAATTTAAAATAATAATTGAAACTAAAAACTGCGTTAACCTAAGAAAACAGAGGAATGAAAAAACAAATGATGCAGACGGAAATGAACAATAGTAGCACATGGTGAGGTTGTGGACCTCATAGTTTACAAAATATTGTTTAGTAACAATAACAAAACAGGTTGAAATCACTGTCGAAAATTATCCTTATAGAAACCCATGACATTTTAATGACAATATTTTGTAAACTATGAGGTCCACAACCTCACCATGTGCTACTATTGTTCATTTCTGTCTGCATCATTTGTTTTTTCATTCCTCTGTTTTCTTAGGTTAACACAGTTTTTAGTTTCAATTATTATTTTAAATTAACACCTTTTCACTGAATTTTGTCGCAGTGAGTTTTTTTGCTCTGCATATTGATGTAAATATTGTATATTTGTACTAATTTTGTTTCCGTCTAGGCTCTCTTTTGTTTGTTTTATCATTTGCTCCTTCATTATGTTTTTTAGCATTTTTTTCAACTTATATTATGTAAATTATTTCAAATCTCCCCTTATTTTTCACTGAAGATGGCTCAAACGAGCCGAAACATGTTTGAATTTGTTTACTCCGTCTAATGACGGAATATTTATTGTATTGAATTAGGAGGATACTCTCGTTTTTCACCTTTGTAAAGTGAAAACCGTCAATACGGAATGATTCTAATATCTTGTAATAATAAATCAATTTTTACAAATTTAAAACACTCTCTAACTAAAATGCCAGTTCTCCCATTTTTCTTTTTACTCCTACAAAAGATATCTGCAACAGTATATCCATGGGGCACAAAATATTGTACTTGATTTTCAGAAAGCCAATGCTCCGATACACAAATCACATCAACTTTCTCGGTTTGGCAAAAGTGTTCTAATTCTAACAACTTATTTCTAATGCACTGGATATTCACTTGCAATAAATTGAGAGATTTACCCTTGCTATCCTTCTTTTGGATGCCATTTACCTCTCGGCAACTACTTTTTGTATCACTCATTACTGGTGGGGATTTCTGACCTGATGTTTCATGTACTGGTGTTTTATGAATAGGAGAATAACATACCTGTTTGGCTACTTACTAAACTATCTTTGATTTGATTTGGTGACCGATCTGTTTCAGTCACAGATGCTAGTTTTGGTTTACATGGCCTCTTAAAATTCATAACATTTTCTAGTTGACTGACCCAGCTTGAAGAACAGCTGACTCCTTCTACTAGTTTTCCTGGTGGGTATTATAAGCTAAGGGAGTAGCATTTTACAAAGTACATATCTTATGATTAATAAAATTGAGAACAATATTAGCAATCTTTCGTTTACCTGAATTGTTTAGATGGAGGCATGTTTTGTATAACAGTGTCTCTCGAAACTGCTGCATTCAATAACCTGAGTATTCCGAAAATGTTTACAAATTTTAACAAAATCCGTATTGACCTTGTCCACTTCAATGTTCAACACGAGTCTCTACTCAGATCATGCCTGTGGGGCACGTTCGCTACAAAGACGTTAGTGTGAGTCAGCTTCCCTAGTGGATGTTTAAGTTGTGACCTTACATTCTTGACGTCGTCGTGAGCTACGTCGTTCGTCCCACCGATGATAAGCACTGCGTCGCCGCTCCCGAAGTTCCTAGTTGCTTCTTCTATGTTTTCCAGGACATTGCTGATAGAAGCCCCTGGATATATTTCTCCGGTTGCTGCTATATTCTCGTCATTTATCACTCCCGCAATTCCCCTTCCGTGGCTATACCAAACACAGCTACCTTTGCTGATTAATTAAGGTACAGCCCCAGCATTTGCCTGGTGTGAAAATGGGAAACCATGGAAAACCATCTTCAGACCTGCCAACAGTGGGATTCCCGAATGGAAGCATACAGCCACGCGCCTCTAACCACATGGCTAACTTGCCCAGTCCAGGCTTAACTAGTAACATCGTAAGTCATCTTCTTATCTGAGAATCCCAGTGCCTAAATTTTTCCTCTGTTACCACTTCCTTAAATCTGTAAATCATATCGTTACAATTTAGTGAGGGACATTTCATTTTTGCAATACATGCACTTCATTTTTAGGTTTAGATAGAATGCTTTTCTCGATTATAATGAAAACCCCCCAACTCTTTTCTGACTGGCATTAGGAAAAGGGGCCTGTCCTCCACATCTCCATTGTGAATGGCAGTAGACAAGTTAGCCTCCTGTACTCGATTGTGAATTGAGGTAGGAAACGTGTCCTGCCATTTTGATTGAAACTTCCCAATGAGCACGTAACAATGTATGCGGTCCTCCCAGTGGTGTTTCTCAGAGCTCCGTATGTGTACAGCAGTGTACTGTACGTATACAATGTGGAATACCATACGGGTACATTTCCTATAATACTGGCAGGTATACAAAACTTCTCTGTTGGTATTTCCCTTACTTTTCATTGTATTGCCACGAGCTGTTTTCATCGAGTTTTCCCTCCTGTTGAAGTATCTTATACAACTTATACCTAAGACCTTGTTCTAAAGTGAAATACTAAGCTGTAAGAGATGCAGCCAAATATTAAACTGAACTCAAGAAGGAACATCACTGGGTGAGTTGGCCGTGCGGTTAGGAGCGTGCGACTGTGAGCTCACATCCGGGAGATAGTGGGTTCGAATCCCACTGTCGGCAGCCCTGAAGATGGTTTTCTATGGTTTCCCATTTTCACAGCAGGCAAATGCTGGGGCTGTACCTTAATTAAGGCCACGGCCACTTCCTTCCAACTCCTAGGCCTTTCCTATCCCAATGTCGCCATAAGACCTATCTGTGTCGGTGCGACGTAAAGCCACTAGAAGGAACATTTCAGTGACAGTAACAGTAGAACTGGCACATCTCCATTGTTAGCCTCCTGTACTCGATTGTGAATTGAGGTAGGAAACTTCCCAACGAGCACCTAACAAGGTGGTAAGCAGGTGGTGACCTGATTTTTGTATCATATGAAGGTGTTAGCCAGCTTAAACAAAGTACATATCTAAAGTCTTATGAGAAAAAAAAGGTACAGAAGAAAACTTTGACATTCAAGTTTTACCAATAAGCCTGCTCAAACAGTAAAATTGAATCATTTCCTGTGGCTACTTAAGCCACAAATAGATACAATAACATTTGAAATACAAAATTTACCTATTTAGTAACAGTTTGTTTTGGTATAGTAGCTCTGAAAACATCAGGCTATGCACAGTCCAACCTTGCACTCCATCTACTTTCTTTTTGCTGTACGGGTGAATCATCAACCAGTGTCTCTTCGTCTAGACAAAAAAAAAAAAAAAAAAGCCCAAATTTCTGAAGAGAAGAATTATTTCTATCATTATAATTTGGAGTAAAATAATGCAGTTAAAAACTTGCATCTGAAAGTGACATAACAAATTAAGATAGTCACTTGATATGTAAACTTGATCACTGTCATCTACAGTATTTCTGAACTCGCTTCTCATGATCACTGTCAATGAGCCAGCGTACGGTCGCAGCAAGGAGAAACTACACTTTTTATCATTTCAATTTGAACTTCCCGATAACTGGTGCATTCTAGTTGACTACAACCTCCAAACAAGGGACGAGAAAGCTGCCTATAAACAGTTTGTATTGAAAAGGTTGACCTTAATAATAAAATATACAGCCGCCGTCCACAACCAGGAAAGCAGTTCGCCTGTAGTGCTGAAGTGTTAAAAGCTGGATCAAATGAAGAACGGTCCAGTTTCACAAAGAGTACAGCACTGGTGTTCAAACAGTGTCAAGTTCCAGAGCTGGAATGACCTGGACACAGACAGCAGTGCACGCTGCTCTGCCGTTTTCCGTTAAACGTGCACAATCACCATTCCTACCAGTGCCTCAGACCAGGTATCCGACAGCTGCCATACTATGATGAGCCAGCATGTCAAGAGTTATCTAACTCCCCACCTATTTCCTGTCAATATTCAAGCAGGCATGCAGCAGTAGCATATGGCTCATGAGGGAGTATTTAAAAAGTAATTATGATCAATAGAAAATGGTAAACACACTGTAGCATGGGTGAGGAATGTATCATTGAAGGTGGTAAAGAAAGGTAAAGACCGAGCTCGATAGCTGCAGTCGCTTAAGTGCGGGCAGTATCCAGTATTCGGGAGATAGTAGGTTCGAACCCCACTGTCGGCAGCCCTGAAAATGGTTTTCCGTGGTTTCCCATTTTCACACCAGGCAAATGCTGGGGCTGTACCTTAATTAAGGCCACGGCCGCTTCCTTCTAACTCCTAGCGTTCCCTGTCCTATCGTCGCCATAAGACCTATCTGTGTCGGTGCGACGTAAAGCAACTAGCAAAAAAAAGAAAGGTAAAGAGAAGTAAAGAGACTAAGAAAGAGGTTCAGGTTGCAAAGAAATAGAGCTAGAAATGGCTGCGGAAGTAAGGAGAAATTGAAGGAACTTACTAGGAAATTGACTCTAACGAAGAAGTCAGCTAAGGATAACATGATGGCAAGCATAATTGGCAGTCATACAAATCTTAGTGAAAAATGGAAGGGTATGTATAGGTATTTTAAGGCAGAAACAGGTTCAAAGAAGGACATTCCAGGAATCATTAATGAACAAGGGGAGTGTGTATGTGAGGATCTTCAAAAGGCAGAAATATTCAGTCAGCAGTATGTAAAGATTGTTGGTTACAAGGATAATGTCCAGATAGAGGAGGTGACTAATGCTAAAGAAGTATTAAAACTTACCTATGATAGCAATGACATTTACAATAAGTCACAAAATTTGTAAACTAGAGAAGCAACTGGAATTGATAAGATTTCTGGGGAGATACTGAAGACAATGGGTTGGGATATATTACCATATCTGAAGTTCTTATTTGATTATTGTTTGGATGATGGAGCTATATCAAATGAGTGGAGAATTGCTATAGTAGCCCCTGTGTATAAAAGAAAGGGTGATAGACATAAAGCTAAAAAGCACAGGCCAGTCAGTTTGACATGCATTGTATGTAAGCTTTGGGAAAGCATTCTTTCTGATTATATTAGACATGTTTGCGAAATTAGGTTTAGGAAATGTTATTCCACTGAATCTCAACTTGTAGGATTCCAGCAAGATATAGCACATATCTTGTATTCAGGAGGTCAAATGGACTGTATCGCGATTGACCTGTCTAAAGCATCATGGGAGACTACTGGCAAAAATGAGTGCAATTGGACTTGACAAAAGAGTGACTGAATGAGTGGCTATATTTCTAGAACATAGATCTCAGAGAATTAGAGTAGACAAAGCTTTATCTGTCCCTGTAATAATTAAGAGGGGAATTCCTCAAGGTAGTATTATTGGACCTTTATGAGTAAAGAAGTGAGGTGCACAGTTCCAAAATCCATCTTATCCATTTTAGCAAATTTTTCAGGAGATGAAGAAAATGTTTCTTTGCTCATCTTCAGTAGAATAAAAATTTGTATTCATGTTTATAATATCAACGTACTTACATTGAAAGGTGGGTAGCAAGGGCAGCAGTCTGGATGATTGACTGATATGGCTTAGCTATGTTGATACTGCTACATGGCTGAAAGCAGCCATAACTAACTCCTGAGGACATGATGATGTGCTGATGATGGCTTCAACCCGGGTAAAATATTCCGGAGGTAAACTAGTCCCCCATTCGGATCTCCGGGTGGGGACTACACGAGAGGGAGCGATCATCAGAAAGATGGATACTGACATTCTGCGAGTCGGAGCGTGGAATGTTAGAAGTTTGAATAGTTGTGGTAGGTTAGAGAATCTGAAAAGGAAGATGGATAGGCTAAAGTTAGATGTAGTCGGTATAAGTGAAGTACATTGGCAGGAAGAACAAAATTTTTGATCAGTCGATTACAGAATTATCAATACAAAATCTATCAGGGGAAATGCAGTGGACGAGACCTGGAGACACTGGAAGGCATCGAATACACTTCATTATGATTAGGCAGAGATTCAGAAAGCAGATGTTGGATTGCAGAACTTTCCCAGGAGCAAATGTGGACTCTGACCACAACCTGCTGGTCATGAAATGCCATCTGAAAATGAAGAAATTGAAGAAAGGAAGGAACGCAAAGAGATGGAATCTAGACAAGTTGAAAGAAAAGAGTGGGAGGGATTGTTTCAAGGAACATGTTGCACAAGGGCTAAGTGAAAAGGCTGAAGGAAACACAGTAGAGGAAGAATGGACAGTCATGAAGAATGAGATCAGTAAGGCTGCTGAAGAAAAGTTATGGAAAAAGGAGAAAGTTCAACTAAGAAACAGTGGATAACTCAAGAGATACTAGACCTGACTGATGAGTGATGACAGTACAAGAATGCAAAAAATGAGGAGGGCAGAAAAGAATCATCATCACTGGTGGTCTGCCTATCAGCAGGTCTTCGGATGAATTCTCCACGCTGTTCTATCTTCAGCCATTCCAATAGCTTCTTACACTGTCCACTAACTTCCTCTCTTCAGTTTTCCTAACCAATTTTTCTTCCATCTTTGAATGCATTCCATTATTCTCCTTCCTTCACCTAGTCTTTTTAATACTTCCTCATTCCTTCTTTTTCCTGCCAGCTGATTTTCTCCATCTTGCACCAGATCCACATTTCAAATGCTTTGAGTCTTCTTTCTTCCCCTTTTCTCAACGTCCAAGTCCCAGCCCCATAAAGCACCACACTCCACATAAAGCTCTTCTTAAGGTCCTTATTTAGAGGCCCACACAACAGTGTCCTTTGTTTCATGAATGCTTCCTTGGCCATTGCAATTCTAGTCTTCACTTCATCCAAGCAATAAAGATCATTTCTGATTATGCTTCCCAAATATTTGAATTTAGACATTTGTTCGATCTCCTCCCTCGAAAGTATTATTTTAGTTGCTGAGTCCTTCTTTGATGCCATGATCATTGCCTTGGTCTTTAGGAAAGAATACAGGTGAATAAAAAATTAATTAGATAGAAAGTGCAGGACAGCTAAGGAAGAATGGCTGAAGGAGAAGTGCAAGAATGTTGAAGGTTGTGTGGTGCTAGGAAAGGTAGATGCTGCATACAGGAAAATCAAGGAAACCTTTGGAAAAAGGAAATCTAGGTGTATGAATATTAAAAGTTAAGGTGGAAAACCACTTCTAGGGAAAGAAGACAAATCAGAAAGATGGCAGGAACATATCCAACAGTTGTATCAAGGTAAAGAAGTAGATAATAGGATTCTGGAACAAGAAGATGGTGTTGATGCTGATGACATGGTAGACCCAATTTTGGGGTCAGAATTCTACAGAGCTTTGAGAGACCTAAGTAGGAACAAGGTACTGGGAATTGATGACATATCGTCAGAATTACTAACTGCCGTAGGAGAAACCAGCATGGTGAGGTTATTCCGTTTAGTGCGTAAGATGTATGATACAGGAGAAGTGCCATCCAATTTTCGGCAGAATGTTGTTATACCTATTTCCAAGAAATCCGGTGCTGACAGGTGTGAAAACTACCGCACTATTAGTTTAGTATGTCATGCCTGCAAAATTTTAACACGTATTATTTACAGAAGAATGGAAAAACAAGTTGAAACTGAGTTGGGGGGAGATCAATTTGGCTTCAGAAGAAATGTAGGAACACGTGAAGCAATCCTGACTTTACGTCTGATCTTAGAGGATCGAATTAAAAAAAGACAAGCCCATGTACATGGCGTTCGTAGATCTAGAAAAGGCATTCGATAATGTTGATAGGACCAAGCTATTTGAGATTCTGAAGGTGATCGGGATCAGATACCGAAAAAGGGGAATTATCTACAATTCATACAAAAATCAGTCTGCAGTGATAAGAATCGAGGGCTTTGAAAAAGAGGCAGCAATCCAGAAAGGAGTGAGGCAAGGCTGCAGTTTGTCCCGTCTCCTTTTCAGTGTTTACATAATAATAATAATAATAATAATAATAATAATAATCGTATGGCCTCAGCTACCGTGTGCAGACATTTCGATTTGACGCCATCTGGCTGTCTGCTCGTCAATTTCGACGTTCCGTTTTACTCTAGGTCCGCTAGATGGCAGACAGAGTAAACCGGATCTCTCTTGGGCGTCTATGGTTGAGATTTAATTAATTTTGTCGGGTAAATACCAAATGTATCACCAGAGATCTTTTACATGCCGACATCGTATGACATGGAGTGTCGAATGGACTTTTTTCCGCCCTTCAAAAATCCGACTACCTCTGCCGGGTTTGAACCCGCTATCTTGGGATTCGGAGGCCGACACTCTACCACGGATCCACAGAGGCAGCTTAGTGTTTACATAGAACAGGCAATAAAGGAAATCAAAAAGGAATTTGGAAAGGGAATCAAAGTCCAAGGAGAGGAAATAAGAAACCTGATATTTGCCGATGATATTATTTTATCTGAGACTGCAGAAGATCTCGAGAAATTGCTTAGTAGTATGAACAGAGACTTGGAGAAGGAATACAAGATGAAAATAAATAAGTCAAAACAAAAGTAATGAAGTGCGGTCAAACAACGTCAGGTGATGCAGGAAATGAAGTCTTAAAGGAAGTAGATGAATATTGTTACTTGGGTAGTAAAATAACTAACGATGGCAGAAGTAAGGAGGACATAAAATGCAGACTAGCACAAGCAAGGAAGAGCTTTCTTAAGAAAAGAAATTTGCTCACTTTAAATACTGTTATAGGAATTGGAAAGATGTTTTTGAAGACTTTCGTGTGGAGTGTGGTATTGTATGGAAGTGAAACATGGGCAATAACTCGCTCAGAAAGAAAGAGAATAGAAGCTTTTGAAATGTGGTGTTACAGAAGAATGCTGAAGGTGGGATGGATAGACAGAATCACGAATGAAGAGATACTGAATCCAATTGGTGAGAGGAGATCGATTTGGCTAAATTTGACGAGAAGAACACATAGAATGATAGGACACATCTTAAGACACTCAGGAATTGTACAGATGGTTTTTGAGAGAAGTGTTTTTTTTTTTTTTTTGCTAGGGGCTTTACGTCGCACCGACACAGATAGGTCTTATGGCGACGATGGGATAGGAAAGGCCTAGGAGTTGGAAGGAAGCGGCCGTGGCCTTAATTAAGGTACAGCCCCAGCATTTGCCTGGTGTGAAAATGGGAAACCACGGAAAACCATCTTCAGGGCTCCCGATAGTGGGATTCGAACCTACTATCTCCCGGATGCAAGCTCACAGCCGCACGCCTCTACGCGCACGGCCAACTCACCCGGTTTTGAGAGAAGTGTAAGTGGTAAGAACGGTAGAGGTAGACCAAGATACAAATATGACAAACAGATTAGAGCAGATGTAGGATGTAGTAGTTACGTAGAAATAAAAAGGTTAGCACAGGATAGGGTGCTATGGAGAGCTGTATCAAACCAGTCTATGGACTGATGACTCAAACAAACAACTTACATGTATTGATGTAATTGAAGAGCTACACATGACATGTAAGGAAGATATTTACAAATTAAGATTGGATAAGGCGTACGTGTTTTGGAACTCAAGATTGGATAAGCAGGGTTTTGGAACTGTCATCCTGATACGGGCAAATGTAGCTAAAACTTTTATTATTTACGCTCTTTGAAATTATAAAAATATTTTAATCATATTATATTAAAATGTAGAAGGATATGAATGTCAGTGATTAAACTCAATATCAATCATAGCGTGATAAATTGGCGCAAAGTTTTCGGGAATAGTATTGCCAATAGTTTCAAAGAACACATAGTGAAACTGGAACTTCGTAAACATCATACTAATGCTTACTTCATAGAGTATTATTTGAGATGCATTCCATGTTTGGACAAGGCAGATTTTGGAAACAATATCTTAGGTTAAGGCGGGTTTTGGAAACGTCACCTGAATTTGTGTTACATTTTCATGGGGACAAAGCAGTTTTCTTGTTGCGAAATCATATAAGCTAAGAAATCAGTTTTCATAAAAAATGGATAAGGCTCCTCAAGTGGAATCAGTGCTAAGGCTTTCTGCAGATGATATTATTCTGTATGGAGTAATAGATAAGTTACAAGATTGTGAGCAACTGCAAAATGAAAGTCTGGTTGTGAGTTTCATAAATAGGAAAAGTCCTCTCAGTGTTAATTACACTGTGTTGATGGGGTGAAAGTTCCTTATGGGGATCACTGTAAGTACCTAGGTGTTATGTAATATAAGGGAAGATCTTCGTTGGGGTAATCACATAAATGGAATTGTAAATAAAGGGTACAGATCTCTGCGCATTTTTTTTTTTTGTTTGTTTTGCTAGTGGCTGTATGTCGTACCGACACAGATAGATCACATCGCGACAATGGGATAGGAAAGGCCTAGGAGATGGAAGGAAACGGCCATGGCCTTAATTAAGGTACAGCCCCAGCATCTGCCTGGTGTGAAAATGGAAAACCGGGGAAAAACATCTTCAGGGCTGCCAACAGTGCAATTCGAACCCAATATCTCCTGGATGCAAGCTCACAGTCGTGCACCCCTAACCACACGGCCAACTCGCCCGGTCCCATGGTTATGAGGGTGTTTAGGGGTTGTAGTAAGAATGTAAAGGAGAGGGCATAAGCAAGTAGTCAAGTAATTAATGCACTTTTTTGGCAAAAAATACAGGTAAAAACTTTGGATTCATAAATTATCCAAGGAATTCAGATATTTAAACAATATTTAGAATTCATTTACATTTAAAAGATAAATTAAACACAATTATCGTCATCTGGCGTAAAATTCGGGCATGAGATTTTTTCTGAAAAGTCAAAAAATGTACGGGTACATCAGGTAAGTTGGACATGTGCGTTTGAATTACCAACACTGGGAAATATTTATGAGCTGAAGTGAAATAAACTTGAACTAATAAAAGTACAATTCATGCACAAAAACAGAAAACTGTCCAACACGAGAAGAGCCGAGCATCGAAGGAGGGACCCTGTCGTTCGTATCCAGTCTCATACAAGTGGCGTGTCTATCCAGCTTTTTCTTGGATACGAAATTTTGTGTTAGGCATTGTTTTTCGTTTTAGAACAACGTTAAGGTGGAACCTGTTACAGCAAGATTTGCAGTACATCGTAATTTTTCGCTTCCAGTAGTGCGTACGATAACACTTTGTGCCATACAGAAACTATTTGGGGGATCAAATATCCCCATTACTTTCACAAAGCGATGAAAATCAATTACTGTTTGGATGAAATCATATGGCATTGTTTTGGTGTAATATTGTTCTTCGTCGAAGAGAAACTCCATCTCTCCTCATAAAATTAATCATCCAGTCATGGCTAACCTTCAAATCCGAGGCAGTGATTTCATGTGCAGCAGCCATTTCTTGTTCTTTAAAATACAGCATTTCGTGTGAAACGGCACATCCAATGTTACGTTAGGAAATCATATATTTAAGCAGATCCTTCCCTACTTCCAGAAACTTGACACTTTTTGGTCCGCGAAATGCTTCTCTGTTACCGCAATGGCGCAAGTTGCATTTGGACACTGAATACTTGCGGCCCGCTGCCCTACGCCCGTATGTTTTGGCGTAACTGATTACTGCGAGTTTATATAATGCAGTATTACTCTAATTTTTGCTAACTGTGGACTAACAAACAATTCTGAGATCAAAGAAACACTCATACAATATGTTTGTACCAGACTGAAATAGAGCGTCACCAGTCACTTCTGCACTGATTCTCTCACTGAAGTATTGACTGATACCAGAATGTTGCCCAGTATTTGGAATGCCTGTTACTTGATAGTTGACATCTTCATTTCGAAACGCATCCGAAGCCACGCGATGGATGTTCGAAGAAGTGGGTGCGTCAAATACGTGAATATTTCTTTTTCTTCACTTTGGACTGAAAGCTATTGGGATGCGTAAATTATGCGAGGGCGTTAATTATGTGTGAAAATACAGTAAGTCTCTTGTAAGAGCCCATCTAGAGTATGATTGCAGTGTTTGGGACCTTCACCAGAATTACTTGTTTCAAGACCTGGAAAAAATCCAAAGAAAAGCAGCTCGATTTGTTGTGGGTAATTTCTGACAAAACAGTAGCGTTACAAAAATGTTGCAAAGTTTGGGAGAAAGGAGACGAGCTTCATGGTCCATATGTCATCGATAAATAAGACTTTCCACCTTTCTATGTAACTCAGCTGCTTAGGTGGAAACTTTCTTACAAAGGATTCTTTAAAAAGTTGTAGCTAGTTCAATGAGGAAAGGGGAGCACAGTTACTAGGTTAGGTCTTAAAGTTGTTACAATTTCTCTCTTTGTTTCTTTTAAAACTGTTTGTCATTTGATTGTCATCTTTTTAAGAAATGGTCAAAAAACTTTTTTGTGTTGATGTATCTTGGCATTAGAAATGGTACGCAGTTTACGACCAGCTGCTGCCTACTCACCCTGTATACTGTAATGGTTTTGAAAGCGAGGCACTTGAGCTCTGCTGTTGCATATCCCTGTAGGCAACATTACAGCCGTCATATTTTGGACATATAATGAGAAAGAGAAACGTTCCAGTATCTCTTAAAGTAAAAATGTTGTACAAACACTGCAACAAGGCAGCAAGTGATGGATGAGATAATGCACAGCAAGAACAGTGCATTTGCAGATGATGTGGTGAGGAAAGATTAATGCTTGGAATTTGGACTAAAATCAGCCTTTAGTAAACAGTTGTTATGATAGTATCACTTCCAATACCTTGCTGAAGATAACCGATCACAAACAGAGTTCAAAGAGGAGCTGTCCTTTACTATCAGATTAGAAGCCTTCTCTGGGACAGCCAGATTCCATTACTAGCCAAACGAAGACTTCTTGCCCATAACAACCTGTATCATCACAGGCAGAGATAAAAGTAGACAGCAGAAATGAAATTCCGCCAGACCCTGGTCCACAACGACAGGATTTGCCAAAAGAATCGTTATGTGATACCATAATCAGATCAAGATTGAAATGAGAATGGATTGTTGCTCAGTAGCTAAGGAATGGTTGGAGAAAACCTAGACGCAGACCTGGAAGGAGATGGATCGAACAACTCAAACAAGATCTAAAACATAGAGCAGTGGATTGGAGCCAAGTACAGGAAGAAGAATGGTACTTGAATTGACTGAAGTGGCAAGCACTCATACACCACACCTGGGAAACTGATGATGATGATCATGACTATCGTTTTGGGAAGGGCGGTGGGTCTCGGAGACAAGGGCGGCCAGCATTGAGATGGATCGACTCCATCAAATCCATTAAGAGATAAGAATTTCATATTGTTCTGTAGTGAAGTGAGTTCACTAAGGAGTTAAAAGAAAGTATAAAATGGTTCAACCTTTCAATACTATTAAAATAAGAAATTTAATGTAAGTTTACATTCCTATTTAATTAAAATTGGTACCAGTTTCGACCAGTATTTTGGTCATCATCAGCCGATCACAAATAAGTGTAAAACAGGGCACAGATAAATAAATAAAGAATTCTGTAGGTTGCTGATAGTGAAGCACTAAAATCTTTAGGGAGTGCTGTGCATTGAAATATAGTCAATATGAAGTTTAGATGATACTGTCAGATGCAGTTTATGAAGCACTGTAACATAATGTTATGAAAAAAGTCTGAAATCAAATACGTATTTATCAGTTGCAGTTTATAAGGATTTTTTTTCTAGTTGTTTTACGTCGCACCGACACAGATAGGTCTCATGGCGACGATGGGACAGGAAAGGGCTAGGAGTAGGAAGGAAGCAGCCATGGCCTTAATTAAGGTACAGCCCCAGCAATTGCCTGGTGTGAAAATGGGAAACCATGGAAAACCATCTTCAGGGCTGCCGACAGTGGGCTTCAAACCTACTATCTCCCGAATACTGGATACTGGCCGCACTTAAGCGACTGCAGCTATCGAGCTCGGTATTTTAAGGATCAGCACTGCGTGTCAATTATGAAGAAGTCATGGATTAAGAACGTTAGTAAGACATGCGCGTTAGAGAGCACTATATGGGAAGAAGTCCAGAATCAAATACGTATCCAAATGTACTACAGAGCAAATTCTTGAAGAGTTCGGCTGCGGTCCATGAGGCACTGTATGATTTTAGGAATTAGCACTGCTTGTCGATAGATCAAAAAAATTATGAAGAAAGTCGCACATCAAATATATAAATGTATTACGGAGCAAGTTCTTGAAGAGTAGACACTGAACTTCCAAACGTTTCGTAAGTTTGATCAATGAAGTTAGTAAAACATATGACATAGAGAAAAAACAATTGTGAAGAGAAAAAAAATACTAAAAAGCACAATATTGGATCAGTTGAGGACCGTAATGACATAGCATGATATATCTTCAAGGTAAGAGTTGAAGTCAAACTTACAATAGCGTAAAGTATAAATTTGAAAGTTAGAGTGGTCAAAATCATTAGAGATGTTAGAAAATGTAATTCAAATGGGAGAATGGAAAAAAGAGGAATGTATTATTATTATTATTATTATTATTATTATTATTATTATTATTATTATTATTATTATTATTATTATTATTATTATTATTATTATTATTACTTTTGTATCCATCTCTTGGCACAGGCCAGAGTAAAGTGTAGCTTCCACCGAAGTCCCAGTCTCATCCATGGCTGTGACAATATGGAAGCTGCTGGGGTATGGGTGGTGCTAAGTAATGACATTCAGAGCACGACTAGTGCATGAGTGTTATGAAAGGTGTTGCTCATAGGGTCAGTCGTGCTACAATAGCACTTTCTGGCCCAGTGAGGAAAGCAATGGCAAACTACCTCACTCCTCGTCTTGCCTAGTACGCCTCATTATAGTGCTGCCATTGGTTTTTGCGGTTTCCTTATAACCGCATAACCTTTGGTGGTGCTATTTGAGGATCCAACCAGCCTCTGGGCTGATGACCTAACAGACATTATTATTATTATTATTATTATTATTATTATTATTATTATTATTATTATTATTATTATTATTATTATTATTATTATTATTATTATTATTATTATTATTTTATTATTATTATTAAAGCATCTTTATTGTGGCGAAGTTAGGACTCCCGGCCCTTTCTTACACCTAACCACTTCATGTATATACAATGTAATTTTTACATAAAATTTAAACATATGAAATTTTTACAACCTAAAGCAACTAAAGTATCACTAACTAAACTAAAGTGAGTAAAGTATAACTAAATTATATACAGGAACACATTGCAATAAACAACCATATTCACTCTCATTCATGGATCCCATTCACACTCAAGAAAGACTGGAAGTGCTTAAAAGATGACGCTGCCAAAGGATTTTAAATTTTGTCTTGGATTTAGCTTCTCTGATGTCATTGGGGAGTTCATTCCACTAGCTCGTGGCAGTGATCGTGAACGATCTGTTGTAGGTTGCGGTTCGATGCACAGGAATTTCTAGCATACAGCCTGACCGGGTATTGAACAGGTGTAGGGAACTAAGGTAGCGAAATCTGGTGGATAGGTAAGGAGGAGTGTTTTCAGAAAGCACTTGATACACCAAAGTAGTTGCATGGAGTCTACGTCTGCCATTCAGTCGTAACCAGTGTATAGAATGGGGATACATGGGCGTATGGTTGTATGTCGAATGCATACCTGATGCATGCATTTTGGGCACGTGGCAGTCTCATGCTTTGCTCGTTATTGATATCAATAAAAACTGTATCACAGTATTCGAGAATTGGAAACAAGAGTGATTGAATGAGCTTTATTTTTGCAACCTTGCAAGGAATGCACCAAACAACAACGAAAACCAAACACAATACTTACCATAAGGGCAGTAGCACCAAATACGAAGCGTGGAGGGCAAAATAGGGAGTGAAAAGGGCAGGATCTTACGTTAACATTTGACAGGTTGGCAGGTCAACATTGTTAACTACTAAATGACAGACAAAATAAAATTGTAAATAAGATGTTTACTTAAAGAGAAAAAAAAACAATTCGTAGCATTTATAGTTAAATAAATACCTTCTTTCTTAAAAAAAAAAATAAAGGGTAAATAACTTTCTTTCAAAACACTTAACATTTAAATAAATGAACTGAATTCATTAAAACTTACAGTAAGAGATTCCTACTTTGCAAAACTTTAATAATTAAAGAAGCAATAAGGTAAATAAATTAATATAATTTTACTAAATTGTACTAACTCAGAACAGTAGCAGAATTATAATACAGAAGAGGTTTACAATCTCATTAACAAATCCCTTTTGTAAAAATATTATTTTTAATTTTAATATTAGACTTTAAACTTTAAGGTATACCTTTGTAAATTAATTACTGGCCATAGATAATTAACTTGTTGCAACAAGGATTCAATCTTCCTTTTGTCAATCACTAGGCAATACACACCATACACACGAACCCAAAATATGTGGCAAGCAGAACCAAAATTACAAAATAAATTAAAGAAACGAACCAAAAGTTAATAACTAGGAACCAGAAAAATATTCCCCAAATTCATACAGTATTAGAAGGGGAGGAAAAAAATTATGTTCCACAATGTAAACAGAACAACAACACACGCTAAAGGTCAGCTAGCAACTCACGACCCAAGCTATTAAAATTTCATTTAATAATAGGCAAAGCCTGCCAAAATCTTTAGCGTTCACCAGATAATAAATATTTAGGATAGTGACGTAACAAAGCAAGAAGAAAACAAAACTACGTAAGAAGAAAGAATGTGAGCGTTAACCACCTCGAAGTTCATGAATCGGGCAAAGAAATTTCAGATTCCTACAACCGAGGAGTACTGACATGACTAGTAATAATAATAATAAAAAATTATAATTACATGTATCATGAGATTAAATTCATAGAAAGTGGCATTTCCCATAAGGAATAATTTTACAAAAGACCAAGATGGTCGCTATTAAATTAACTACGAGGTGGCCTTGGAACCACGACAATGAGCACATGAGATAAGACCGAACGCGGGAGACATCGGCAAAAAAGGGATTACATAGCCACACGACACAATTTGGAAAATCACACGAAATCAGATACAATCAGAGTACGCATTACAAAATCAGAGAAAACAGGCAGAGAGAGAAACACACCGTGCAAAAATAATAATAAAAATAACAATACGAACAACCAAAACAATACACACACCATGGAGCAGAAAACCAAAAACGTACAACAATCTCAATAACAGCAAGGAAGGAATGACATAATGCACATATGCTCACCGCGAGTTTCCAATTCGCCTTGTAATCAAATTTACATATCACTTTTACATGAGAATTTTATCAATAGTGATTTAAATTTTCCAGTCGGCTATTAAATTTCCAAATACCGGGCATAGAGTTCAGATTCAATTCACACTACATTAGTGACAACTCGAGGTAGGCCTAAAATTAAATAACAGTGATAACGTTGGTTCGTAAACCAATTCCAAGACGACGGTTGTAAACAATGTCTCCTCCAAGTAATCCACTGAAGTTGGCGTTGCTCCAAAATAATTTTTGAATAAATATTACTTACATGCTGGTGGTTTTGTATCCAAATTAGTGTAATCCTTTATCACAAACTTACACCAGAAACATGTTTTCAGAACTAATCTGCCTGCTTTGGCACGCAGGCCCACACTCAACACTCACATAGTAGAATTTAAAGAATCAGTAAAATACCAAATCACTATCACTAGAGGAACATAAGACTGAAAACGTATTTAGGCATATTGCCTACTGTATCTCCCACCTAACCGGGAGTATCCAGCTCCATTTCGTTACTTTTCAAAGTCTTTTAAGGAACAAGGCTAATGGCGTCCATCTCACAGCTCGCTCAGAACAAGACTCCTCGCTCGCTAGTTGACGAGACTGAAAAACAACTGCAGAGCGCTCCGTTCAAGAGAGACACTACACATGCTCAAGTCAAGGATTAGCTTATTGGGCAAATAAGGAAAATCAAAATTATTGACGTAATAATGGATTTTAAATGCATTTTAAATAGCCACAGTACCGGCACATAAATTAACGGCAATTCAACAATGGCCGATAATTGCAGATAAAAGTCCCCACACACAAATATACATGTCCAACAAATGAGGGTATCGTAAATTATTGTCTCAATTTTCAAGGACCAAGGAAATATATTTTTAAACCGCTTCAGAGGATGCAGGCATTGATATACCTTTTGGCACACTTTCGTCACATGTTGAGACCAGTTCAATGTTTCGCTTATAGCCACACCAAGATTCATAACTGTTTCACAAAATGGAATAATGGTATTGTTTAGTGCTTCAGGAGGAATTTCGTATTTTAAGACGTGTAAGTTTTTTGAAGTACCAATGATTATTGCTTGCGTTTTAAGAGGATTAATTTTGAGATTGTTACTCAATGCAAAATTACTTATGGGACTTAAATCAGCATTATCTTTTTCTACAGCACTCTGAATTTTATCAGTTCTTGAGTGGTAGTAGATCTGCAGATCATCAGCATAAAGATAATACTTGCAATGTGTAATCGATTTGGCAACATCATGTAAGTAAATTGCAAACAGCAATGGTCCAAGTACAGACCCTTGGGGGACACCGAGGGGTTTGTTAAGCCACTCAGATCTGCTATTATTTACTTTGACACACTGACGGCGATTTTTGAGGTACGAACTGAAAAAGTTTATTGCCGTCTTGCTGAAATTTAATGAATCCAATTTTGAAAGTAATAGTTGAGGAACAACAGTATCAGAAGCACTAGAAAAATCAAGTAGAACCAGTACAGTCACTTGTCGAGTGTCCATTGCCTGTCGGATATCATCAGTTACTTTCAGTAGGGCAGTCGTTGTGCTGTGTCCTTTCTTGAATCCAGATTGGTAAGGGTCAAGCAGTGAGAAGTTAGTCAAGTAAGTGAGGACTTGTTCGTGTACCAAGCGTTCTAGTACTTTGGAAAGGGGTGGGAGAATAGATATAGGGCGATAATCTGATGGTAAACTAGGAGAATTCTTCTTAGGAGTAGGAATGACGATACCATGCTTCCACACAGTTGGGAATACTCCCTGTACGAGGCAATGATTAAATATATGCGTCAGAATAGGTAATATGGCACCAATAATATGTTTTATGAAAGATAATGGTATGTCGTCATTACCCGGAGCATCTGACTTGAGGGAGTAAATTACACGCTTCACATCGTTTGCACCAACTTTTTTGAAAGTGAATTTTACTTGATTTACTCGGGAATGAACATTTATGGCATTAATATCATCATCAGTTAGGTCATCAACTGGTCGATGATGATGATTATTATTATCATTATTAGTATAGTTAGCATCATAGTCATTAGTGTCAGTAATATCATTATTAGTGTATGCTGCTTTCGTAAAATGAGAATTTAGATCATCAAGTGGTATACTGGGTGTCTGCATGGTCAGGCTGCAACCTATACCCATCTGATGCAAATGTTTCCATATTAGTGCTGAATTTCGTCTGTTTGTTATCTCTTGAATATATTTATACTTGCTGTTACGAATTAATTTCTTAACTTGATTTCGAAGAATACGGTAATTTTCGAAATCACTAGTGCTTTCAGTTCACCTAAATCGCCTATACCAAGCATCACGATTTGCCATGACCGACTTAATTTCATTTGTTAGCCAAGGAGACGAAGGGTGAGAAACTCGAATTAGCTTCTTCGGAGCGTGTTTGTCATACAGTCCTAATATTAAAGAGTTCAGTCTGTCAACCTTATCATCAATGTCATTAGTCAGTAGAATATCATTCCACGGCAATTGATATGCTTCATTTCATATTATCTCAGTATTAAAATGCTTGAAGTCCCTTCGCATTATGTACCTGGTTTTGTACTTTGGTGCCTTGAGGGAGTAACATAAGTATATGAGATCGTGGCAATGAGGAAATGAATGAGGAGATGAAGTAGTTTAAGGTGGTTCAGCAGGGTGGGTTATAGGAAGTGGAAAATGTTGGTAGGAACTATATAAGGACTGGAATATTGAATTTAGGTTTGTAAATTTAGCATTTTTGAAAAAGTGGATAAGGAAGTTGAATCAAATATTAGGCTTTTAATGTCACTTAAATTCAAATTGGGGTTGAAGTATTTGTCAAGATGAATAAATCAATTTTCAGTAGTGTTTAGAAGGGGGCCCTTGTTAATTACTTGAAGTATATTTATGTCTTTATCAATACTGGTGAAATTATGATTAGAATCTTGTATGTGTGTCCTATTGCAGAGAATCTGTTGTATTTTATGGCATTGATGTGTTCAGAGTATCTGATATTAAAGTGATGTCCTGTCTGTCCAATATACGATGAGCTACATTGGAATCTATACACACCAGATTTAGAAAAAACATTAGATTTATTAATTGAATTAGAGTTGTGTAATAAATCAAGATTTCTATTATTGGTTCTAAAGGATATTTTCATGTTATGCTTTTTAAGAATGTTGGTGATTTTATAAGTGTTTTGAGGGAAAGTAAAGGTGGAAAATGCAGTGGGTTTTGTTAATGTGGTGTTTGAATTTATTAGTTTATGGAAGAGTTGTTAGAGCCCTTTAATTTTGCAATAGTACGGATCTTTTTTAGACATTGGAGTGGAAATTGCACGAAAAATTAGGGTGTTATAGGAAGCTCGTCTATGTTCTTATGGGTATATAGAATCTTGCCGGATAGAGGTTGCTGTTTGAGTTAGTTTTCTGTCAATTTTGTAAGTTAAAGAATAATGATGTCTGGTAATAGTTAAGTCAAGAAAATTACGGGTTTTGTTATGTTCAGATTCAAGGGTAAATTTAATGTTAGGGTCAATGTTGTTAAGAAGTGGAGTCAGCACTGGATGTTTCTTAATTTAAAGTAACTATAGTGTCATCAACATGCCTAGCCCAAAATAAGATGTTTGAGAAATTATTATTATTGTTGATTTTTGTATTTTCAAGAAATCAAGATATATTTCAGCTAGGATGCCTGAAGCTGGTGAGCCCATGACTAGACCATCTTGTTGGTTAATGGTGTTATCGAAGGTGGAAGAACTTATTGTTGATTACTAATTTTAATATGGACATGAAGTCCTTAATTTCTAATTTACTTAAATGACTGAATTTATTTAAGTTGTTATCAACGATGGGTAGTAATTTGAAAATTGGAATACTAGGGTATATGTTCACAATATCGAAAGAATGGAGAGAGTAATTTGGTTGGAAGTCAAAATTTTTTAATTTTTCAATTAATTTGAATGTGTTTTTGATAGATTTATTAGATAAAAATCAATAATTTTTTAATATATATATTTTTTTACTAACGCTCTTGATCCATGACTTCTTCATGATTGACACGCAGTGCTGATACTTAAAATTATACGGTGCCTTATAAACTGCAACTATTATTATTATTATTAAGCATATGGAATTTACAGAATGGACAAGTATATACAATATTATACAAAAGAAAAACCTGCGAAGAATACATGGTACTAAGTAGGGAAGAATTACACATGGATATATAAATTATTTATCCACTGCACTAGGGATTCTGAGACATCAGCAAAGTCTTTCCAGTCTCCACCATAAGCACGCAGAGGGCATTCATCCATTATATGATGCATGGTCTGGACCAAAGCACCACAATCACACGCTGGAGAGTCCCTGAAGCCCCGCTGGTGAAGGGAGAATGCAGATCTTCCACAATTAGTGCGAAACCTGTTTAGTGATGACCACGTTCTTCTTGGCAAACTGAAAATAGCTGGGGCGTGGTTTGGATTAAAGAGGCTTGGCCACTCCGGAGATGTACAAAACCATTGCTCTTTCCCTTCCTCTTTTAAATTGAAACCAGCATCCATTAGATTCTTAGCTGTTTTCATTGGTGGCTTACAGGATTTCAGCCTTTGTCTCCAGAGATCTGCAACATCCCTGTGGATTGGACATGATCTTATCATATTCTTGAACAGGGGCTCTTGAACGTCGCAGGCTTGGTGGAGCAATGTGGGACAGGACTGGCAGCCAGTGCATTGTAGTAGGCTTCAGAGTACCAGAGATGATACGCATGGTGGTGTTAAGTTGTACATCGACTTTCTTCACGTGGCAACTGTTAAACCATACTGAAGAGCAGTATTCAGCTGCAGAATACACGAGGCCAAGCGCAGTACGTCGTAATGTGTCCGCTGAAGCACCCCTTGAAGTGCCACACAATTTAAATAGAATATTATTACATGATCTCAACTTAGATCTGAGGTTTTCAAGATGCTTTCTATAAGATAGGGTTCGGTCAAACATTACCCCGAGGTACTTTGGATTAGGATTGTGCTTTAGCACTGAGCCATTGAATCATACTTGGAGTTTTATATTAGCCAACTTGTTGTGGAGATGGAAGCAAGCGGATTCTGTCTTATTCATGCTGGTTTGTAGTCTCCAGTTTCGGAAGTAAGAGCTAAGTGTATTCAGGTCAGACGTCAGGATGGCCTCGGCATGGCTGAAATCTGGATGTTGAATGGCAACGGCTAGGTCATCTGCATAAGAGAACTTTACTGATTTTGTCTCAGGAATATCTGATATGTAGAGATTGAATAGAAGAGGTGCCAGTTCTGATCCCTGGGGAAGGCCATTTTTTAGTTTCCTAAGACGACTGATGTCATCATACATGACAACACGGAAGATCCTTTCGGTCAGCATATTGTTGATCAGTGTGGTTACAGTTTTGCAAGGGATAACTCATTGCAGCTTCAACATCAACCCTTGCCTCCACACAGTATCATATGCAGCCTTTAGATCTACAAAGACTGCAGATGTTTTAGAGCCCCTTTGAAAACCAGCCTCAATGTGAGTTGTTAGTGCTAGCACCTGGTCAACACAGCTTCGGTCTGCCTGAATCCAGCTTGCTCTACTGGGATCACTTCATTAATGGCCGAACTAATTCTGTTGTACACAAGTCTCTCAAGGAGTTTATAGCAAACACTCAGCAATGCTATTGGTCGGTAGCTATCGACTTGGTCTTCCGGTTTACCGGGTTTCAGAATTGCAATGATCTTGCTTACCCGGAATTCATTTGGCAGATGCCCAGACGATAAGATATTAGAGTAGAATTTAGCCAACCAGAGCCTTGTGTTGGGACCACTATGTATCAAAAACTCAAGAAATATCCCATCAAAGCCAGCAGCTTTACCAGGTTTGAGGCTTTTAATAGCAGTATCTACTTCCAGATGTGAAAATGGTTCCGAGTATATAGAGTTCTCCTGCAAGTTGCTTTTCTGTTGTTTGAGCAACTTCTTTACTTGGACGGTATGTTTCTTATCAGAGGGCGCTCGTGACATATTAACAATATGTTCAGCTATTAGGTTGGGGGTGATGCAACCATTTCTCTTGTGGCAGGTTCTGCTTCCTGAGAAGACTCCAGGCTTTTCTGCTGGACTGTTTGAAGTCCATAGTCTCAACTGTATTGTTCCACTTCTGCTGGCGAGATTCATCTAAGAGCACTTGCTATTTCAGGATCTCCACCCTGTAGAGTGTCTCACAAGTTTCCTTCCATCCAGGGATATACTCTTACTGCAGCCCTCTTGGAATATATTTCTTGGCAACTGAGATAAACGTTCGTAGTTAGACTGAATAGGCGGTATGAATCGGACACATTTGTCAAGATCTTCTAAAAAGCAATCCCACTTGGCTTTATTGAAATTCCAGCGTGGTCGAGGTGTGCTTTTAACCAGAGGTATTTGTATTCCTGTAGTTATCATGACAGGTCTGTGTTGACTGTGGGGAAAGTTTTCCATTACTTTCCTTGCAGTAGGCAGGACAATACCGTTTACATTTTCAGTGACAAAGCGAAGATCAGGATTGTATTCACTCTTCCAGCGGGCTAACTTAAAGGTTCCTCTATCTTTCACATCGAAAACCAAGTGTAGATTATTAGCGTCAGCCCAAGTGACTAGTTGAGAGCCACATTCATCTGTATCATCATATTTCCAGTTCGGATGGTGACTATTGAAATCTCCGACATATATTGCTGGATGATTCTGGGTGAGGAGCACTTCATTTGGCCAAGCCACAGATGATGGTTTATACACATTTACCACTTTGATGCCCGATATGTCAACAGTTACCACGTGAACATCGTCAGTCACCGTTGCTGAAATGAGTCGAACATCTCGTAGATACATCAGTTAACCTTGAGGGGAAAGCAGAGAATGCTAGAGTCACAATGTGGAAAGAAAGAATCCACCACCTATCCAACTCGATAGAGCCGAAGGAAAGTCTTCCATGTGGACACCAGGAGAAATGGACAGTATGGAAAGCCCTTAACAGACTCCGTACAGAAGTTGGCAGATCAAAAGTAAATTTGTGGAAGTGGGGCTTCTCACGTGATTCATCACTTTGTGATTGTGGAGAGCAGCAGACGATCCAACATCTATGTCAGTGTGTTTTATGTCCTTCAATGTGCACTATGAAAGACTTGATTGCAGCCTCCCCCAACGCTATTGACGTCGCCCAATACTGGGCAAGCATCATCTAGCTCTCGAATATTGTTGCTCTATCTGTGATTGTATAATAGACTTGTATGTAGATATCTTGTTGCTTTTTGTTAAATATCTGTAAGTAAAGTTGATACTTCTGACACGAATAAAGAAAGATCTTGTAGATTCGAACGAGCATAGGTTGCTGCACCATACATCTGGTGGTAGGTTGCCCCAATAGCGATATAACCAGGGATGGTCACCAGGGATGGTCACTAAATTGATGTTGTTTTCAAGAAGGATTCTAGAAAGATGTTCACTCTTCGATCTGGATATGCCTTCGATGTTTATTTGGCATATTCCTAAAGAAGGTCCTAGTATCTTTGCAGGCTGGTCCTAAGAAGGACCATTTGCAGAAGTTCTCTCTGAGTCCATTTGGCCAGGAGATCAACGACTGTTGATAGTTTAGTCGCCGATGTGTTATTGCTCGCTTAGCACCACCTGGGGAACAAGTTCAGGGTAATATGGAGGTAAGTCCTGCGGACGTGAGCAACGTTCATTCCCCAAACTGCAACTGATAAATACGTATTTGATTTCAGACTTTTTTCATAACATTGTGTTACAGTGCTTTATAAACTGCATCCGACAGTATCATCTAAACCTCATATTGACTATATTTCAATGCAAAGCACTCCCTAAAGATTTTAGTGCTTCACTATCAGCAACCTACAGAATTCTTTATTTATTTATCTGTGCAATGTTTTGCACTTATTTGTGTTTGGCTGATGATGGCCAGAAATACTGGTTGAAACTGATACCAATTTTAATTAAATAGGAATGTAAACTTACATTTGTTATTTTAATAGTAATGAAAGGTTGAACCATTTTAACTTATTCCATCAAATCCAACATGAACATGAAGTACATGGGGATGACAATAACAAGTGCCTCAGTTCAAAGTGTTTGGAGTGGGGTATTTAAAAGTCATGGTTATGTTGCCAGAATGCTAATGGCTGCTCAGAATACGATTTGATATCTGTGAAAATGTTTCTAGGATGCCTGATATGCGTCCACAAGCTCTCTGCAAAGTTGCACCAGGAGCATTACAGGTGAACAGCCTCAACACGCTCTGCACAGGGAGCCAGCTAGCATCCTATGTGTCGTGATGGACGGCCGAATCTGGAGAAGATGTAGGGAGGTGGATCTTGACACAAAAAGTGATAATTCTCAAGTGCTCGATAGTACATTGATGAGCTCTTGGTGATTCACCATATGAGGCAACTTGGAGAAATCACCAGGTAATATTGGAATTTTCTGCTAGAGCACCATGTGGTGCGATTGGAGTCGCAATCCAGACTGTGGGAGCAGCTGGAGTGAGCGAGAAATCCACCACTCCAAACACTACAAGCCGTTGAAGCTGTTATTCATGGGAAGGGGGGCGATACTCCATATTTTATTATCACGCAGCCATTTTGGTGGGTGACAAGGCAGCGATTGAATGTCCTAAAAACACTTTTCATATAATTAGGAGGTTAGTTTTCATGCAGCGTCAGAGAACCATTTCTCTAATATGGACCACCTGTCACACGATTTACTGTACTAGAGAAGTCCGTTTTCCTATGACTGATGACTTATTGCAGGTAAAGGACGTGTGCCACATCTGGGAGCTGGGCGGGGGGTCGTTGTTCACCTCCTTGCTGAGCGCCCCGCTGGCCGCCGCCGACAACCTACGTAACGTGACAGTGGTGCTCGTTTTGGACTTGTCTCTACCCCAACAGCTGTGGTTCACCCTGGAGAGCCTGGTACACGGGCTACTGACAGCGCTAAGGAAGGAGGCCAACAGCCGAGTGCAGCACTTCGTAGAGGCTCTGCAGTCCGAGGCGTGGTTGCGAGTGGGCAGGGACAATCCGGTATGTTCCGCTCTCCTACATTGTGATAAGGAATATTATGTGTTCAGTGCTGAAGACGTCTCATATCAGAGAGATGAAACATTGTATAGTATTGTGAAGGTGGAATTACCCAACCGTTAACTTGTTACCGTAGCGGCTGTGATAAGTCCATATCAACAGTATTTAACGTAACTCTACAGTCTGAGCTGGATGAGTAGTACATGTCTTAGTCCTGTTGACTCGGTCCATATCGACGAGGAAAGTTGTGAAGACAAATGAACAATGAGACAAGAGGCAGTCATGAAAGTAGGAAGGATGCCGTAATATCACAGTGTTGCCACTCATTGCTGCTGTGTAAAGCAGCCCAGGTTTAGAAAGGGAGGGAACTAGATTATCACGAGCAATGAATTTCAAGGGGAGGAGAGCAACAGTGTTAGTGAAATTAGATAAGACGTAGCAGTAGTGCTCAGCATGTTGTGGCCGTAGCATTAAGCCAAAGCCACTTCGCTTCCTTCCCTCTGCGATATTAAGCAGATTGTAAAAGTAGCAATTTGAGCTCTCTACAAGCAAAGAAACAGTAAGGTGTTTCATTACCCCATGTAGGTACGGTATTTTGAAAAGGAGGGTACAATCATTGACGGACTGAGGCTGCTGCAGTTCACGGAGGGGCTCAATGCACCTTCATTGTAGATCACCTTGCAACACCAGGAATACTTGGACTACATACTTCCCAATCTTCTTTATTTTCAGGATAAGGAGTTCATGGATCCGTTTCCTGTGCCCTTGGTGATCCTCGGTGGAAAATATGATATCTTCCAGGTGAGACAATGTCTTGTTTAACATAAGAGAGAGGGTGAAACTCCTGTCAAATAACACATGGCCAGCCCACATGCTCGTCCTCCATCGGGACTCGAACCGCCTAACCAGAGACTTGATGGTGTCATTATAATTTTATATAATTTATTAAGGTGCGCTCGAAAGAGCATTACTTAACCTAGTAAACATTTACAAATTAGCAATTTTTTATATTCTCAGTTCAGAGCTTTAGAGTTTTCCCTACTATATTCGGTAATTGATTTCACCCTTCTCGGACAATCCGTTATATGATATAGACTGCACTTCTGACCACAGAGGGTGCAAATGCACTCATTGTTTGGTTTATGAAAGATGGTATTCCTGCACATACAGTGATTATGGCCAGCCTGGTAACAACATGCCTTTGCTCTTGACCTTCTTTAGTCCAGTTTCTGTCACATATAGCGCTTCTATCTCTTCTCTCTTCGCCTCTCTCGGTCGTTGAAGCTTCTGGCTTGATCTAGTAGCTGGCAAAGAGTGTTTTAATCATATGTCTTCTATGAAGAAGGTTTCCCTCATAAGAACATAAACTAGCCATGAAGGGGATGCCTTGCTCACACCCATGAAATACGCCTTCACTTTCTCATTTTCCATTAAGTCACTAAATGACACCTTTTCCCATATTATTTCAATACCATAGGTGACTATTGGCTCTATTGCACTGTGAAAGAGTTTCATCGCCGTATCAGTTGACAGCTGGGTTGTATCATTGAGACTGTTGTTAAATTGTGCAGCTTCTCAAATGAACCATAATCTTCAAACAGTGTGAGCATAACATTCAGCCCCCTGTTACTTGAATTTGCTTACGTACACTGCCTGACAAAAGAACATTTCGAGTTCCCAGCAGAAATGTCAGCGTTAACTTCTTATACCTAAATTCTCTGTACTCGTAGAACAGCCACCAGAGTGCATTAGTGTTGTTACCCCACTTACTTTGAAAGAGAGAGAGAAGGTATCACCCTCAATAGTATGAAAAACATTTAGGAAATGGTTCCTCCAAGCCGTCGACTGCACGAGAATTTTGTTCGCACTGGGTCTGTGACCAATGCCTTTCCAGGAAGTATTCAAATGCAAGATAACATCATAAATGTTTAAGGCACACTGATTAGGAGCCCAGAAAGGTCAGCTACAAGATTACCATTGGAAGCCGATATCGCGTGGGCAAGTTTCTTAAGAATTCTCCTCCTCAGTCTGGGCACTAAGCCTTACCACATTCGTGTAGACCTTAATGTTGCGTTATGTTGGATGAAGCCACGTTTCATATCGGCGGCAACGTGAATAAGCACAATTGGATCGTTCGGATCACAGAAAATCCCCGTGCAGTAAGAGAACACACTCGATCCTCTCCAAAATTTAAAGTATGGTGTGGAATTTCAAAGTACTTAGTCCATATTGTTTTAATGAACAGACTGTAACGGTAGATGCTTACCTAGATATGTTACACCAATATGTTGTTGATAATCTTCTCCTCCGGATCTTAACATCACGTTATTTCCAGCAAGATAGTGCACCATCACATTTTTTCCTTAACGGCTCGACATTTCCTGGATGAAACATGGACCTGTGGCTTGGCCAGCACGGTCATACTGATAAGTTCAACATCACACACCCTCTCAACACGTCGGACTACTTTCAAAACATTACGAATGGCGAAGGGTCTGTGACACCCACCAATCCATGAAATTACAAATTGTGGTTAAGTTGTACTGACAGATGATGGGATAGCAAAGGCCTAGGAGTGGGAAGGTACAGCCTGGTGTGAACCACAGAAAGCCATCTTCAGGGCTGCCAACTGTGGGGATGCAAGCTCACCGCACCACCAACTCGCCCGGTAATTGCGAGTGTCAACAAAACACAAATAGAGTACAGTGTTTGAGATCATGCATTGCTAAGTCTCTAGTCACTTGTAATTTAATGCATGCTAATATGCACCTGTTGGATTGGTGGAGATTTCTTGCTCAAGTATGGAACTCACACCTGTCCCTATATCAGAGGCGTAGCCAAATATTTATGCTGCATATGATCATGGGTTCCTTGTTTAAAAATGATCAGTTTGCTGTGCGGCACAACATACGTGTTGCTTGGATAACCTGTTATATTCTGTATTATGTAATGTTCAATCAGTTTACTGATGTGGAAAAGTTTTATGAATTTTTTACCCATCCAACCTGCAATGTAATTCATTTCGCTGCTAACTCACGACACAGTACTGTAGCATTTGTGCACTGGTTTCTGTTTGCATGTTCTTTTGTTTATTTTGCCAGCATTATTTCCAACAATTATCATCCAAAGGCTATATAGAGTGTTCAGCAGCGTAGGTGGTTATAGAATACTCCTCAAGAACAGATCCTAGTTTCTGAACTTCTGAGATCAGATATTTCAAGGAGAAGAACACTTGTTCACATTGCAGGTCATAAGGCTACATATTTTATTTAAAATGTTGTCACTGGGTGAGTTGGCCATGCGCACAGCTGTGAGCATTGGTTCGAACCCCAAGATGGTTTTCCGTGGTTTCCCATTTCCACACCAGGCAAATACTGGGGCTGTACCTTAATTAAGGCCATGGCCGCTTCCTTCCCATTCCTAGGCGTTTCCTATCCCATTGTCGCCATAAGACCTATTTGTGTTGGTGCAAGGTAAAGCAAATAGCAAAAAAAAAGAAATTATTGCGTATGGCATATAGAGGCTACAGAGAAATATATATATATAAAGTAAATAAATAAATAAATAAAATGTTGTCTTGTTGTTTTAATTGAAGATTGTACACACTTTTTCTAGGACCTGAATTCAGGAGATGCAACAAATTGACTTGTGCATTCAGCAGCAGTTGCATTTGAAATGATGTAATGCTGTCGCTACACTGTGTGACGACAATGCCCCTACAGTTTATATGACTGAAATCAATTTTGCAGCATGCTTTAACATCGTAGCTGTCATTCTTAACCACAGCTTCGACAGGTTCTTTCCAGACAACTTTACCTTCAGGAAATTTAAAGCCAGTGATGAGAAACCATTTGCTACGGTAATTAGTTTAATGAGGTGAGGGGTATCTGCAAAGAAGTACACTTTGTGTGACCTTTGTGGGTTTGTTTCTACACAAGCCTTGATTTGGTACATCCATGTCACAGACACACTCTGTACTCTGTTTCTGAAAGACATGAAACCAAAGTGTCTAGTATGTCTTTGTCATCATTTTATCAAAATCAGTGTAAGTTACTTGAACACTCATCTCACAACCATGAATTGGGCCTATGACTTCATTCTTCAGCACTTTTGATGCACTTTTCTTCAAACTGGAGGACTGCAATTTTCTCATCATCTTTATACGAGACAGCAGGTGTCTTCATTATTTGCAGTATATCTCCCAGGATTCCACTTCCATCTGGCATGTCAATTTTTGAAGTCCATTTTTCCTATGTTGAAAGTCCAGGCAGAATGAATGTCAAGTTTTCTTCGCTAGATACCTTAATGTGAAAACCACTGATATGTCTTCACCAGTCCAATTCGTACCTTTTTGCTGCTTTGTATCTTCACTTCATTTTCAGGAAAAATTCCTTTCAGACCATTCACCAGTTTTATTTGGATGCTTTGGACATAACGTTTGAACCTGCTACATTTTATTAACTCCTTATGCAAATTACTTATAGATACGTGGCTTTGATGTAATTCGCTTTCCACTGCTTCTTATTTCAGTTTAAGGTCATCATTAGTTTTTCTTTCATTATATGTATGTTTTTCCAAACTTTCAATTTCTTCAATCACGGCCATAGTATTATCACAGGCCTGGGGAGGTTAAGTGGCTGAAGGAGGTAGTGAACTTGCGATAGTCATGTTATGTTCTGAATCTTTTAAGAATTCATCAGCCATTTTTTGATTGTCTCACTTTCCCTTCCTTCATACTCATTCATGTGAGACTTGCTTTACCTAAATTTATACAGTTTTTGTTAAGCATAAGTTTGGGAACAGTTTGCCCTTTAGAGCCTCTTAAATCACTGTCAGAAAAGTGTTCGCAAGACAGGCGGTAGAAATCCATCACGCCTACATGTTTGGATCCACTGTCTTCTTAGCTCCTCTTTTTTGTGGAACCTTAGTATTTGATGTGACTATTTCCTGGTTTTCAGCTGCATGGTGGCCATGATCATTAAGGCATTGAAGTCTAAACGTTTAGCCGGATTGAGTCCCGTTGATCACCATCAGAATGTTGGCCAGCAGGGTAGGGAAGGTGTTGGTATACAATTTCTAATCATTAGATTGCGTGTCAAAAGCCTCTGCTCATATGGAGTGGGGGCACATGACGCTGTTGGTGGTGATTCGACCGTTGGATGGGGACGTTAAGACTTGAGCAGACCCCTTGGTGCTATTCGACAGGAGTAGGCTATGTGCCGGCACCAGGTTTCACCCTCTCCCTACTATCATATATCACGTCATTCATTTCATCTCATTAACTCCTCTGATGAGGAAGGGCACCCGGTTGTAAAAACATGCCATGACAGATTCATCTCACCCCATAGAAAAACGGGACAAGGGTTGGACAATCAGGAAGTGTACACTTATACCTGGCATGTAAGTAATGAGCCTTGCCTGTTGTGTGCTTAGCCTTCAAAACCTTGCATGCAATTTTCTAAGCGTAGTATCTTGTGAGTGGAAAGTCAGTGATCATACACCCATGGCTTATTTTTTATGTCAGTGCATGCCATACACAAAATAAAAATATGCAACATTTGAGTAGTTTTGTATTTTAATGGGTTATGGTGACATCCCATGTCCACTTAAATGATACAAATGATTATTTAAACAGTTTTGAAATGTCTATGAAAGGAACGACCTGACAATGCAGCTGCCCAGTGGAGCAGTTGTAAACACTACAGGAAACCCCCTGGACCGGACTGAGAGAACTGAAACTTAATCTTAAGAGATTCATAAAATTGGAGAAAGAAAAGTGTTGGATGGCTTTCACTAGCAAAAATAACAAGAAGCTTTTGCATAGAATTGAGAATAACAGAAGAAACATTTATGTTTCCGTGAAAACTATGGAAACCAATGAGGGAACTATTGTATGAAAAAAGGAAGACATACAAAAAGAGATGAGGAAATATTTTGCTCAGGACCAAATGGAGATGGAAGAGTCACCTGGTGAGGATGAACTGAGTCACGAATACCAACTGGAATGAAGAAAAGTTTCCAGAAGATTGGATAAAAGGCATTGAAGTTCCCCCTTCAAAAAGGAATGCAGGCAACACTCCTGTCTCATGGATTAAAGCTGGTTGAAGAAGAACAGTATGGATTCAGGGGTCAGACCTCATCTTTGCTGTTGGATGATTATGGAGAAAGGAAGAGGTGTCTTCTTTGTTTCCTTGGATATAGAAAAGACTTATAACAGCTTGCCTAAAGAGAAGATCTGGGAATGTCTAAAAGTGCCAGAATATCTTATCAGGAAACTTTAACAGAACTGTGTCGAAATACGAACGGATATTCAGATTGGTTTGCTACAAGTAAGGCAGTGTCACCATTGTTATTCATCACTGTAATGGATGAAGGGTGAAGCAACTGAATTCCAGAAATGTTTTCAGGCCTTTTCTCTTGCAGATGATGGCCCTACATAAACAATAGCAGTGAAAGTGAGTCGGCAAAGAGAACGTATAGACAACAGAAGAAGCAGCACCGTCACTGAAGATAGCCGAAGCTCAGCTGAAATCACCAAGACAGTTCTGAAAACAGCCCGCTTTTACCACCAAGTCAGGAAGAGGGCCCACTTTCTACCAAGAGATAAGAGCAAACTCCAGGCTTGAGGTCAGTGCTTCAGAAAACAAGAGAAAATTATCCAAAAAGACGTCCAAATGGAACCACTTTGTGCGACTCTAGCAGCATCAGGATTGAAATGGTGGAACGACATCAGTAGAGGAGTAAGTTTGAGTGACGTCTTTAAAAGTAGGAAAGATCACAATATGAAGATAAAATTGGAATTCAAGGGGACAAATTTGGGCAAATATTTGTTTATAGGAAGGGGCGTTAGGGATTGGAATAACTTACCAAGGAAAATGTTCAATAAATTTCCAATTTCTTTGCGATCATTTAATAAAAGGCTAGGAAAACAACAGATAGGGAATCTGCTACCTGGGCGACTGTTCTAAATGCAGATCAGTAGTGACTGATTGATTGAACTAGCATCAATCAGAGATGGTTTGGTCACTTGAAGAGAACGGATCCAAAGAGAGTATGAAGAGACCTGGAGATGGAAAGAGGAAGAGGAGGGAACGTACACCACACTTCTTTCTATTCCCAAAAGTGAAAATGCAGCCAAAGGTGGTAAAACAGTTTTGAATGTACACGTTCTTTATGTTCTTGGTTAGGACTTTGATCCGGACAAGAAGAAAGTGGTGTGCCGCACCTTACGCTACGTGGCCCACACCCTGGGAGCCTCTCTCCAGTTCTATAGCATCAAAGAATCAGGCCTTGTGAAAAAAGCCAAAGACCTGCTGAGCCATCATGGATTTGGAACGCCACCTGTGTAAGTACTTGCTTGTTCTCTTTTTTGTGGATCGGCCTCTGCATATACTTGGGCGTTTCATTTCACCACTGTAATTATTATTATTATTATTATTATTATTATTATTATTATTATTCATTTCATTCAACTTCGCTAATTGGCCAACTAGGGACCACGATAAGCCTCACTTTACATTCTGGCAGTTGATCATTTTTCGCTTGATCCACATCATCTTCATTAGCTCACTGTGTTCAGCACGACGTTCTTCTGTCCATTTAGCACCAGTTGCCTATTTTTCATCCCGGAAAGTCCCAAAAGTCTTGATGGCTGCTCTGAAAAGATTTCGGTCTTGTGCATCTTCTGCTTGTAGGCCAGTTCTTTAAGATCTTTCTTGACATTAACATACCATGGCATTGCCATTTTTGGTTTTGAGTCAAATATACTGAAGATACGTTTCATCCATCGATCATCTGTCGCATATGACAGTAGAAGCAAACTTTGCTTTTGCGCATTGTGTCCGTGATCTTCTCTATCTTAGAGTATATTTCTTGCCTGGATTTTCTAATGTAGATACCATTTTTGTAATTTGGACCAAGTATGGTGTGTAGGATCTTTCTTTCTTTCCTCTCTAAATCCGCAAGCAAACATTTCTCAGACAGGATAAGGCATTCAAATGCATACAGCGATGCTGGTTTGAAGACAGTGTTGTAGTGACAAACTTTTGTGTTTAGGGAAAAGCACTTTTAGTTGTATATGTTGCGGGTGGTTTGGAAAGTGACTACCATTTTCTTTATTATTATTATTATTATTATTATTATTATTATTATCATTATTATTATTATTATTATTATTATTATTATTATTATTATTATTATTATTATTATTTCGAATGGGCCACCAGAGGACCACGTGCCAATTTCAATTCCTTCTTCTTTGTTCTTTCCTTTTCTTCCAGTACGCTTTCATCTGTTCACTGTGTTTCTTCTTTCTGTCTTCAGACCACTTTGAACCAGTCTTTTTTACTTTCACACCTTGGAATCCTTCTATTTTCAATACTTTTTCCCGAAAGCCTTCTCTATTATTTATTTCTTCTGTTGTTATATTGTTTTTTTCTAAATCCTTTCTTACTTCATTGACCCAGCTTGTCGTTGATTTCTTACCCCACAAATATCTGAAAATCTTACTGGTTAATCTACTATCTTGCATTCGATATAAATGTCCAAAAAACATAAGTCTCCTTTTCCTCATTACATCTGATATATTTTCTATTTTTTGATATATTTCAGCATTACTTCGTAATTTCCAACCTTCTGCTGTGTTTTGTGGGCCTAATATTTTCCTCATGATTTGCCTTTCTAGTATTTTTAGTTTATTTAAATTATAGTTTAATGCCAGACATTCGCTTCATATAGGCATTCTGGCTTCACTACTGTGTTGTAATGCCTTATTTTTGCATTTTTGGATAGGCATCTTTTATTGTAGATATCTTTGGTGACACCATAAGCTCTCTCCATTTTATGTACCCTCTCCTCTACTGCAGATTTTTCTAAACCATTTTCTTGGATTATTTCCCCTAGATATTTGAATTTGTTTACCCTCTCTATTTGGCCAATATCTGTTTTCAGAAATTTTGGTGCATCCCAAATATTTGTTAAAAGTTTTGTTTTTTCTGCAGAAATTCTTAAGCCAGTTCTGCTGGCGATTCTTTCCAAGACATTTACTTGGGTTATAGCAGATGTCACATTTTCAGAAAGTATTGCAAAGTCATCTGCAAATGCAAGACAATTTATTTCAATCCTTTTGTTTCCTCTTCCTAACCTTATCGGTGAAATGTTGAGTTCAATAAGTTTTTCGTTCCAAATTCTCACTATTTTCTCTAGGACACAATTAAAAAGAATTGGGGATAGTCCGTCGCCTTGTCGTACACCATTTTTTACTTTGAAAGGCTGTGATATCTCTCCCAGAAATTTCACTTTAGAGACTGTGTCTGAAAGTGTTTCACGGATTAGATTTGCCAGTTTAGACTTTATGCCAAATTCTCGAATTATTTTATATATAGTTTCTCTGTCAACAGAATCAAAAGCCTTTTTTGAAATCTACAAACATGACTACAATGTCCTTTGAATTAAGTAACCTGTGGCGAATTATTGAATTAAGATTAAATATTTGTTCTGAGCATGATCTTCCTTTCCTGAAACCACCTTGATATTCACCTAAATGATTGTCTAGTGTTGTTTCTACTCTGTTTAATAAAATCTTGGATAATATTTTATATGCCACTGCTAATAAAGATATTCCTCTGTAGTTATCAACATCCTGTTTATTACATTTTTGTGGAGTGGATGTATCAAGGCTACTTTCCATTCCGCAGGAATTTTTTCAGTTTTCCAGATTTCTTCAAAGTGTAATTGTAGCTCATTTGCTATATTTGGCAAGGACCACTTCAAAAGTTCTGCTGTAATAGAATCTTCTCCGCTAGCTTTGTTGTTTTTTGAGGGTTTTAATTACTTCTTCAATTTCTTTTATAGTTGGTGGTATGTCTTCTTCCAAATTTTCATCAATATCTTGAAATTCTAATTTATGACTTGGTTCAGGACAGTTCAAAATTTGATCAAAATATCTTGCTAATGTCTCACAATTTTCAGTATTGCTTAGTCCAATTCTGCCGTTTTCATCCTTGAAACTAACATTTGTAGTTTGGTACCCCTTTAATTCATTCTTAAAAGTCTGATAAAAGTCACGGGTGTTATTTTTTATAAAGTTTTTGTCCATTTCTATAAGTTTCTCCTTTTGAAAGGCTCATTTAGTACTTCTGATTATCCTTGCTGTTTCCTTCCTTTGTTGTTTAAACTGATCAAAATCTTCAATTTTCTTTGAGCATTTCCATTTTTTCCATGTTTTAGCCCTCTCTGCTAAAGCTTCTTCACATATTTCATTCCACCATATTTTCCTTTTATTTTTTATTGACCCAAATGTTTTCTGTGCTGCATAATTAATTGCTTTGGATATTTCTTGCCAGTTGCCTTGTTTAACCACTTTAATTTCGTCTTGGTAGTTTTTAATTGATTCTTTTGTTATAGTAAGTCTGTTTACATTATATTTTATTAACCTCTGTGGCTTTCTTTGTTCTTTATTAGGTAGGAGTTTGGCTTTAATTTTAGAGAGATAATGGTCAGAATCAAATTCACCATTCCTTACTACTTTCACATTCATAATTTCTTTTGTACTTTTTTTGAAACAGCCACATGATCTAACTGAAATTCTCCTAACATTGGGTTTTTGAGATATCCATGTTTTAGCTTTTCTGGGGAGTTTTCTAAAGAAGGTTGACATTAGTTTCAGGTGATAGCTTTGACACAAACTGATTAGCCTAATACCATTTGTATTTGTTCTTCTGTGGGCTGGGTAATGTCCTACTGCATTTCTAAATTTCTTTTCTCTACCTATTTGTGCATTGAAGTCACCTAATAGTAATATGGTGTTCATTTTCGGAATTTTGGATATTTCATTTTCCAAATGAACCCAGAATTTCTCTGTTTTTATATTTTTATTTTTATTATTATTAATATTATTATTATTATTATTATTATTATTACTATTATTATTATTATTGTTACCGTGTTTTGGTGGTAGGTAGAGGTGAAAGAAGGTGCGGGTTGGTGAACAGGTCTCAAGCTACGAAAATAAAATTAATTTAAAATCTAACAAGGTTATATTTTCTTTTCAAAAGAAATAACAAGCATGGCAGGTACAGAGTAGCAAGTCAAAAGGTAGGTACAATATTTACAGGATTTGGGCTTCGCGCCCCGACTTCACAATGCTTGGGCAATCAGCCCAACCTTACTTCAAAATAAGAATTAACAGAGGGGCAGAAAACCCCATTCATGCTCAGGAGCACTTGCTCCAATTTACACCGAAAAGCCTCCTCGAGGCATACAACACTCAATTTTCGAAAAAGAGCCACTCGCTCTCAACTTTAAGCCTCTCAAAGGCCACACCAAACTCCACCTTCAAGTTGTCCTCTCTGGACATAGACACAGGGGTAAAATACCCAACCTACTGAGGTCTATTAAGTGAGAAAAGATTAATTACTTGACCTCTAAAATAACAATTGAGAGGAGGCGAACTTGCGCTCCTAATACGCTTTGTTTAAAACCTACTTGGCACTAGGCCGTTAATACAAGGGCTAATCCCATACTAAAGAGGTGACTTAAGAAGGAAACAATTTACATTAAGTCGAAGAAGAATAGGTTGAGAAAAATATAAGTTCACCTCAAAACAATATGAGTGGGAGCTCGAGAGGGTTAAGCACTCTCTATCCCAATATGTAGTTTAAAAGATAGAATAAATACAAGTTTCTTTACATTTTAAGGAAGGTTACATAATGGAAAAACTTCGGACCCGCCCCGAGAGTTAAACTGCTGAGCAAGCAAGAAAAGAAGTAATTAGTCGGCCATTACCTGGGTGTTGACTGTCGCCGAAGAAAGAGGCGCTTCCCGCCCCCTGCTATGTACTTTACACACTGAAAGATCGAACAGAAGTGGCCCGGAGACCCTAAAATCAGCAGTTTATATCCTCTCGCGGACGGTTCGAGGCGTTAGGGGAATGAGAACACCCTCCCACAAAAACTTTATTGGGTAGGATACAGCAACATATTCAAGTTGGGGGAAGATACATCCGATTGGTCAGAAATTAATAAAAGAAATTCGGGATTGGCTAAATACAAAACAAGGGGAAAGAGAGGGGTATACAGCCAACTTAAACAATAACAGAAAGAAATTTAACAAGAAACAAACTTTTGAAATAAAAATTTCTCCAAAAAAAACAGTTCTTTCACTCCGCACTAGGGTGCACTATTGTTGATCTTCAGTAGTGTCCTCTAGAAGAGAAAGTTCACACTTCTTTCTACAAGCAAAACAAAAATACGTCGAAAATGACACAGTTCAAAAACTCCAAATTTTCCATGTAGTGACATCTTCTGAGAAATTTGAAAATTAATACCGTCAATAAAGTTCAGACTTCCTCCAGCAGAGGAGTTTCAATTGGCGCACATTTTAAATTAGCAGCGTGGAGGTGTACCGCCCGGTACAATTATTATTATTATTATCATCATCATCATCATATCATCATCATCATTATTATTATTATTATTATTATTATTATTATTATTATATTTTGCCGGGTAAGAGATGTTTTACATGTCAGCATCATACGACACCCTACCACTTGTCCACAGAGGGAGCTGGTTCAGTTATAAACTTCAAAACTACAGTCACCAGCAAAAAGAAGCAAAACACTATTTATCTCAGAAAATATTTAATGTTAATCCATTTGAAACCTGGTAAAACTAAAATATTTTGACTAGAGACAGGGATTTGCCTATTTGCCTATTTTATTCCTGTGTTCAGAAACGTGGGCTTTTGATATATAAACCCATTTTAGGTTCTTTTTAGCTATATTTCGTTGCTATTATTGTGCCTATAAATGCCTATCTCCGGGGTTTATACCTATTTGGAGTATACTGTAATTGCCTATTTGATGCCTTTTGACTGTACTTTAAAACAGCTGATTTTCTTCCAGTACATTATATTGTAGCTAGTGTGCTCAACAGATTTATCTTCTCTTTCCTCAATATCTGTTTACCCCACGATCAAAAATGGGAATTCTCAGAAGTCACCAGAAATTGTTCTAGGGAAATATCCATCAGGAGAAACAAGGAACAATTTGACCTTGAAGCCTTCAACCCCTTCAACATCGTGAGATATATGCGAGAACCAGTCAACGTCGAACTATGTTGCACAACCCATATGCCCTGTACCTCCCTTTCGATGCGAACTGTTGTACGCGTACGCTGTATGTTCAGAACGTGTTGTGATTTATTATGAAGTAGAAGAATAAGAAGAAGTGTGTTTGCGGCAATGCCCAAAGAAAAATCGTCGAGGTCCTACTGGCTGAAGCAGTGGATCACAGGGGATCCCAATTTCACAAAGGATGGAAGGGTAGTCTGTCAAGCTTGCTATAAGGAGGTAAGCTTGTTTGTTCCTTTTACCTTTATTGTGATTGAGACCTATGATCGCATTTCATTGTAGCATACAAAGGCAAGTTATTTTGTTGCAATGCTGTATTAATTGTGAACTTTCAATAATTTATATTGCTAAAATGCAAATAATCATTCAATTACTGAACGAGGAGTTCTCTTGTCACAGAATGGATTAAAATTAAATCGGTATTTTGAACTGTGATTCATTTCCTGTGAAAATAGAGATTTACAACTGAAATGCTATTTTTAAAACTCCCTTTAAAAATCGTGAATTCTGTTACACTTCCGTCAAGCCTTCGTGAAACACAGCTTCCAGATCCAATGTAGCCCGGCTAGGACGATGCCACAGCGTGTTTTACAAGGTTGCCAAGACTATCTTTAAAAGACCAAGCCAGCGAAAAGACCGTTGGTCTGGATTGGTGAGGTCCGGTTAGTAACCGTTATGCTTGGGGGGGGGGGGTGTGGAAGCAGAGAGAGTCTGAGGGGCGTAAGCTCCCAGGTTAACAAGCCTTTAGCATCCCCTCTAGAGTCTTGCTAAATTGCGACAAAAATAAGGTTACGCGCACATGTCACGAGAATTTCAAATTACGCAGTTTTAAATTTTCAGCGAGGGTGGCGGCCTTGTGGGCTTACACGATGCTGGATCTATTGCAGACAAAAGAAAATACTCTTCATGACAGCTGATGCGGCTGACCAAAGCTGGCGAATTGAAACAAATAAAATGTTCACAAATCTGAGATTTATAGTGCCTCCGTTTTCATTCTTCTATATAACTAAGAATACTGCTAGGGCCAGCTTGGTGGCTCGTTGGCAAGCATAAAGGACGGATCTCTCCTCTATGCTACTCCGTATCGTTTCACGTCTCTTTTATTATATTTTTCACCTGGTGAACTCGATATGATACTGCCAAATTATAACTGAAAATCCTTGAGGACATATTTCCATGTAAATTACTAATTCCCTTGTTCCTACTTTAAAGTTGTGTACTTCTAGAAACATCATCTCTAATAGTATTTTTATGAAACAAATGCATGATACAGTAATTATATACTAAGCATTATTGTCAATTATCCCAACTGTAGAAATTCAAGATATAGGGACAATGTAATTTTTGTCAATTTTATTATTTTTCAGATCAAATGTGAGAAAAATACCACAAAGATCAACTCAGAAATACTACGATGCATCTGATACGAGTACAGAAATCTGTATCAACGCAGCCTTTCTAACAGTCCACTTTGGGCAGCAACCAGACCTATGCCCTGCCATGTTAGGAGCTAATATGCCCCTGCATAAACCAGAGCATCTTCACATTTCAGCATGATGCCGGGAGCAATCACCACGTTGGACAAGAGTGTCATGCCCCTGGTGGAGTCATTTAGGATTGTGGAAGAAGTCAGGAGAAGTTTTGACCAAACCTCTGGGAAGGCAGCCGCTGTCAGCGAAATAAAATCAGATGAAGTGACTTCATTGAAGTTTTGTCCATTCACTTCATGTGGTGTTAGGAGATCTGTCTCTCAGTACAAAAACATTATGCATGAAAGGAGAACAAGGTTGTTACTGGAATACATTGAAACTTTGCTTGTAAATTACTTTTGTAGTAATTGAGTGTGTTATTAAATTATAAGTAATTTTTTCATGCCTCTTTTGTTGCTTATTTTACATGTTAGTGCCTATTTACATGCCTATTTTGGCTAATTTAAGTGCCTGTATGCCTGCCTATTTTAACTGTTTTTAGTGCCTATAATTCTCGTCTCTAATATGACATTACAACAATATGGCAATGTTGTTGTAACCTATGGCTTTATTGTGAAGTAACTCCAATACAAAATTGATATCTCTAGACAAGAGTATTAGGGAACAGTATAGGGCTTGTTGGTGTGATCCAGTCATTTTGCTGATGATAGCTAGATGTGCAGCTAAGCAGTCGTGTCCTCTGCTTCTTTCCTAGCCATTTCTTCATTGTAGTAAGTTTCCTTCGTCCATTTTATTTGTGATTATCTCCAGAAGTTTGGTACTAGTTTAGCTGCCAGTTTGTTGCAGGGATCTGTTGTAAAGTGATGCTTCTGCTTCTTAGTAGATGTTTAATGGCATGAATTCTTGATGAATGGGGTTTGGTATTTCAGGATACTACGTGTATGGCAGCTAGTGAATCTGTGAGTAGGACTGCTTTTTCAAATGAATTGACTCTATACAGCTCACTAATTGAGAAATATTGATCGTAACAATCACAACAGTTGAACTTGCGCTCAGAAGATAGTGGGTTCGAGCAGCCCTGAAGATGGTTTCCCATTTTCACAGCAGGAAAATGCTGGGCTGCACCACCTCCTTCCCACTCCTTGCTCTTTACACTCCCATCGTCGCCAAAAGACCTATCTGTGCCGGCGCCACATAAACTAACTTATCCCAACAGTTCACACTTCCGTATGCAGTCCATTTGTTCACATGCTTCAACACATTTCTAATGCCTCTGTAAGCTCTAGCCGCAGTTACATTTGTGATTCGATCAGCCATGCTCAGGATGTGTGTGCTCTATGGGCTTTAAACACCTATTCAATACGTTATTAATATAAGAGCTACATTAAGTTGGGACTGGTTTTGATCATCTTCGCCAAACATTGTACTGTAGAGAAATATATTAATGTTAAAATAGTCTTAGTTGTTATACATCGTCAAATTAACATTACGTCACAAAAGTTTCACTTTCTTAGGCTTGTGGTTTGTAATACATCGCTTGTGGAATTTGACTGTTGCTCAGTTAAAGTAGAATGAATCCATTAGGAATGTCGGAAGAAAATACAAAATTGAGTTATGTTTGTTTTCCAATTCAGATCAGATTCATAAATTTGTCCCTAGTTGTGAAGTGCAAGTTATGTTGCAGGTGCCGTGACAAAAGGAAAAGATGACAAAGTAGTTGGAAGTTTCGGGTTGGGAAATTGGAATGAATAAGGAGAGAGGATTGAATATTGAATTTTCACGACCGCATTATAATCGAAACAGACTTTCAACGTATTAGGTCGTGTTACGTACATGTAGTATGTGTTGAAGAGATGTTAAGTACAGAACAAAAATGGCCAGCCGGACACCAGTGGTAGAGCAACCGACGCAAAATCGGGAAGGTGTGGGTTCGAATCCCACTGGTGTCCATCTGACCATTTTTGTTCTGTACTTAACATCTCTTCAACACGTACTACATGTACGTAACACGACCTAATACGTTGAAAGTCTGTTTCGATTAGGAGAGAGGATTGTTCAGTTTTGTGTCAAGCATGATCTGACGATCATGAACACCTTTAAATTGCCAAAGAGGTGCCTCTACAGTGGACATCTCACACAGAATAGTTAAGAATCAGATAGGTTATTCCATATTCGGGAAAACGTTCCAGAATGCAGTGAATGCCATTAAGACGCTCATCCGACCTCAACCATCTTTGTGCCACTATATGCCTATGACTGAAAGAAATACAGAGGGCAACAGACTGGATGCCGAAGCACAGATACTGTACAGGACTACCACGCTCCAACATCACAGTTCACTTAAAAAGAAACTGTGGATGATGAATGCTGATGAAGGGTCATCATAAAAACTGAGATTGGAGTTGAGGCATTGGGAAGGCCAAAGCCACATGGATCGAGGCCCGACATGCCGAAATTAAGGACCTAGATAGACACCATGGTATGTTCCATCTACACAAGAAAATTCATGAGGTGGTTGGGTATAGACAGACTGGATAACTGTACTACCTAACATCCTGATCCTAAATGAAGAAATAAACATGGAGCGATGGATGGAGAATATACAAGAACTATTCAATGAAAAACAGGAAAGACATAGAATAAGAAGAAACTGCGACAGGTTCATCGATTGCAATGACGGTGGTAAAGAGGATGAAACCTGCAAAAGCTCCAGGACCAGACAAATTTCCACCAGAATTGCTTAAAATTCTGGGTGAACAAGGAAGAAAATGATTGCCAATGCTCTTCAACAAGATTTACGAGACTGTAGAACTCCTTGCTGGCTGGTTGCAGTCAATATTTGTGAGCTTGCCAAAGACACATAACGCAAGAGAATGCAAATACCAGTGTAATCAGCCTGATGTGCACCGCATTGAAAATCTTCCTTCGGATAAGTTACCAATGTGTCTACGAGATAATTGAAGAGCAGTTCGGATTCTGGAACTCGAGATCCCTTGTTTGGCAGAGACGCAGAGAGGTTAGTTGCCCGGTATTCACGAGAAGGCATGACAAAATGAGGCAGGTATGGATGACAAAGATGGGGAACAGAAGGCTCATGCTCAAGTGGGAAACCAACTCCTGAATGAAACAAAGTGTCTGTAACCGTTAGTTTCGGGACAACTACAGTTACACATAAATAATAATAATAATAATAATAATATAGAAAAATAATAATGATAATGAGATAGGAAAATGACGCAGTGGCGGAGAATTCATATAACCCAAATACAGGGAACACTTACAGGCCTAAAAATGACAACTAAGACAGGATAGTGGAACGTGCTGGGAAGCCCTATCTATGAGGTCCATGGGAACGTATGACGTTATGGGGGAGAAAAGATTTACAAGAAACACCCTCTAGCTCAACTATATTAAAAATGACAAGAAAGTTTTACAAAATACAATTCCACGACACGGAAACAAGACATACTTAAGTAACTTAACATAAAATTTGATTTAACAAAGAAGGTGATGCTACATTAAAGGTATAGTTTAAACCGAAAGTATTTAATGGATGAAAGAATTGAAACTACGGCAGTTGGAACCTAGGGTAAACTCGGACACATTAAATTAAACTTTTAAAATGATATTAAGCAAGGAAATAATGAAACACAAAAGGAATTAAACTAAATGAAACGAAACCAGAAAACATTGAGAATAACATTGCAAAAACACTGAAATAACACTTACCGCGGAAAGATGGAGTTCCCGAGGGTAGTAGCCCTCGAGCGCGAACGCTCGCTTGGGCGGTCGGATGGAAATTGACGCCGAGCTCACGCATCATTTTACGAAGCCGGCCACAAGGCCGGAAATGGCCTGATTACAATTAGCCAATAAGATCAAACTTACCCTAGATTCCTGGACCTTTTTGCCAATAGGAAATCTCGTGACCATAAATGGTCATTTTAACATCGTTAGCAATTGCACAAGTTCTGGAACATTACGATTACAACACCAAAATTTCATCATTGGAAACCACACGTGTGGTACAGGGTGACTCAATTTAAATAACCTTTTACATTTTTAAATCACATTACAAACATCAAATCAACCTTTGGACAAGTTACACCCTTGCTGACATTAATTTAAATTACAAATTACATAAAATTTACATACAAAAAAAAATCACTTCGAAAACAATTCTCGTATCTTGCCATGTTCATTTACAGTTCCATATTATCGTGATGTTTCCATATTTAAAAAAAAATTACAAACATATTTCAGTTACATAAAAAAAACATTCCAGCAGAGTCCAGAGTTCTTATTTCTTCATTTCTCAAAATATTACAAACAAAAATGAAATCCTTCAGATAAGCCACACAAAAACTTTAAAATTTATATTTCTAAACACACTGTAGTTCCAATTCTCCGTCCCACCGACCGGTGACATTCTCCTCCTCCCAAAGTCGAGCCCAGCTCGACAAAAAAAAAAAATTTACCAAAAATAACAAAATTTAAATGAACTCAAAATGGGATGCTTAATGGAGATTTGAAGATTCTTTCAACACCACAAATTGCACCACAACGCCTTTTTATCTTCGTTCTCTTCAGGAACGTCCTTACAGGCAAAAACAAGTAGAGCGTTGGTATCGCTATCAAACGAAGTCGCTGACCGTGGCCGTTGCCAACGTCTCCATCCCTATTGCAGTCCAGCCATTGCTCACTTACAGCCTCAGCACAGCCCACCCAACTTAGTGAACAGGTCCATAACGGGTGAAGGTAGGTGGCACAGCACAGACTACTGCCACCATTAAACACCTTTCCATTCCACCTTCAGACATTAGTGGCCAATAGGTGCGTTGCAGACTCCAAATAGATATCCCAGGTTGAAAGGTCAGTGGCATAGCAGTAACTGGAACATAAACATACGCAGCAGAAATTTGGAATTGAAGAAATGAGGCCACTGGCCTGAACTATCGAAGAACTAACAGTTGAGTTCCGAGGGTGGGATTTTTGTGTTTTTTCATTAACAATAACAAGCCTCCTTAGGGAGATTCCCTCTCATGTTTCTGGGAAACCCCAGCCCTCCTGGCAGTTGCTATTTCAGAATTTCAAAATTTAGGAAAATTAAAAAAAAAACTAAAAGAAAATTTGCCAGAGTTTACCCTAGTGCCAAAAACATTATAAAATCCCTAACTAATCATGAATAAACTTCTAAATTACCCCAACAGACATTACATTAAATTATATCTAACATGATTATAAATAACCCTTCCCATTACAACTAAAGTGACTTAACTAAATTATTAACTACAGAACCCGAAAAATGGTGTGCACCAATTAATTAAAATTTGCTTACAACTAATTCCTTATAACTACCAAATTAAGTTACCGTGTGCATTCTTAATCACCCAACATTAAGGAACAAAACGAAACAAATAAACGGAAGAATTTAGAATGTTACAAGGGAACTCAAAACCGAGAAATAATTAATTACGTTAGCTTGCAACCACTTTCAATGAATTGAATAGTAAGTCACTATTTATTACCATGTCATGTACTCATGAAATTTTTACATAGATAAACTCACATTACGTATTACGTGTCACACCAATCAAATGAAGGCGCAATAAAGCCAGGAATACCAAATGAAAATCATTACTTTATCAACAGGAACTCAAATGTGAAAAACAAAAGCGGTGCAAGAGTGCACATTCAGACATCCAACTCACTAATATAAGAAATAAAAAGGTACAAGTACAACCTTCATACCAGAGATTACCAGATAACCGCACGACACACAAGACTACCAAGCTTATCTGTCCTTCGACATACACACAGACAACATCAAACTACCAAAACAAGTGGGACGATCCCTGAATCAGCAAACCAACGAATGGTAAAAGGCACGGACGACCTCAATGCTGACTCTCATCACATGACATACAAACACAGTACACATACACACATAAAACACCCGTGCGATGACACATCAAGAAGTACCCACAAAATAAAAGGACAGAACATCAGAACATGACCTCAAGTACCCTTGAACTTATCACACGACACTGAGACTCTTAGGGCCAATATCGTACTCCTAGAAGAGGAACGGCCTTTCAGTACCTTAATCCTAAGCCTCAGTACACACACATATGCCTAGCAAAGGCACAATTATATACAAAAATCGTAGGACAGATACAGCACAGCTACAAATTTAGAACCGTACTCAGTCTACAGAATCCCATACTTCTACAAATTGAGTACATAAATTTAGAAGACACGAACCCGTAATGCAAGAAATTTTTAATATCGGTAAAATCGAACAAAAGTAAACAAGCAGAAAAATTAACTGAATGGCTTAGCTAAATCACACTACCTTCAAAAATTTCACTAGTGACAAATTTTAAATAACAGAAAGGAAAATCTTGACAACGTGCAGACCTACTATGAATTTAACAACAATTTATAGCTCAGAGTAAGAACACCAAAATGAACATTTGCAGAAAATCTTCCTAGTAATCATTCTACAATAACAAGGGACATCATTTTCCATCTAGGCACCTAATATTGGGCCAAAAGATCACAGAAGAATCTCATACCAGATACACTAGATTTCCAACACGTCACGAGCACAAGTGCAGATCCGTAACCCGTCAAATTTGCCCAAAATAGGCCTCAGCATTACCTGGTCTAAAGATATGGTGAACACGTGTCACCCTATGAGCCTATCCAAGTCCTCATAGAACCCTCCCTAGCAAATATAGGAATACACGGGTTAATAAATATACGTGACAAGGAAACAGACACTTACACGATGGAAAAGCACAAGACAAACTAGGAAACTTTTGTAATTTAGCAGCTAGTTGGGAAACAGTCACCAAAATAGTCCCATACCTACTTGGAAACGAACCCAGATCCAGCAAAAGACCACAACCAACACAACATGACCGGAAATTTAAATTTAAACTAAGCTACAACATGACGTAAACCTTACTTTAGAAGATCACACTCGTAGAATAGTACCAAATATAACATACCAGGCGACAAGAAACAAAATTTAGAAAATAATTTGCCGAAACACGAGATTTACGAACAGGAAAACACTCGAAGAAAGATACGAAACTTTACAACATAACTTCAAAATTGTTTCCGAAAATTTACCAAAAGAGAAATTACAGAAAAACAAAGGAAACTCCGTGCTAAAATTTAATCAGAACATAGTGATCACTGTGACAATTACGTGGTCTAGAAGGAAAACAAGCAGAACGCGACACTCGATAACTTCGCAGTGGGTCAAACGCTCAGCTGTTTTCAAGACACATCAGCTGTTCAAGAGATAAACATGAATTCAAACACAGGAGTACAGTACCAAATACAGTATCGAGGCAATACTTAGTATGATATCACGACGTAGTTTAAAACAACCGGAAATTACACAAATGTTACAATCAGAACACAAATGGAAGAAAACTAGACATAATCAAGCGTATTGAAATTTATCAAAGAAGACTTTCGGAAGGCGAACATAGCACACGAAATGTGAAGATATCACTTTACTACAAAACACGTGGTCAAGCGAAACCTTGCCACAGAAGAAAATTTATTAAAATTAACGAAACCAAAAAACTTGTTACAAATAGTGACCTACCATTTCCTCCAACCGTTAATTACAAGAGAAACACACTAACACAAGACTGCACATCGCGGAACGAAAAACACGTGGTGAGATTAACTCGTGCAAGAATCATGAAAAACAAAAGCGGGAATTAAGAACACACACGGGACACTTACAACCTAGGCCTATATACAAACTTAAAAGATTTAAAATTAATTTTAGAAAAGTTAGCCGAGAATGATCATTGTAAGTCTTCGCTCCTTACATAACACACGCTCTGATAACAAATGTAACCGTTAGTTTCGGGACAACTACAGTTACACATAAATAATAATAATAATATAGAAATAATAATGATAATGAGATAGGAAAATGACGCAGTGGCGGAGAATTCATATAACCCAAATACAGGGAACACTTATAGGCCTAAAAATGACAACTAAGACAGGATAGTGGAACGTGCTGGGAAGCCCTATCTATGAGGTCCAAGGGAACGTATGACGTTATGGGGGAGAAAAGATTTACAAGAAACACCCTCTAGCTCAACTATATTAAAAATGACAAGAAAGTTTTACAAAATACAATTCCACGACACGGAAACAAGACATACTTAAGTAACTTAACATAAAATTTGATTTAACAAAGAAGGTGATGCTACATTAAAGGTATAGTTTAAACCGAAAGTATTTAATGGATGAAAGAATTGAAACTACGGCAATTGGAACCTAGGGTAAACTCGGACACATTAAATTAAACTTTTAAAGGAAATAATGAAACACGAAAGGAATTAAACTAAATGAAACGAAACCAGAAAACATTGAGAATAACATTGCAAAAACACTGAAATAACAGTGTCAAATCATGTCAGCGTTTTCCGGGCTTGTAGGCCGTGGTCCGGGAGCGAGTGATTGTCCCGACGTTTCACCGAAGACTGTGTTCGGCATTGTCAAGGGTTCTGACGGACTTTGATAGCAGCAAAGCTCTCAGTGGAATGAAGTGCTGTTGTAATTCCACCTATTTATATAGTACAGGATATGGTACGCTGCTCGCCTATTGGCCGCCATGTTGGGGGGCGGTCGCTGATTGGCTGTTCTTCGGCCAATGGTTGAAGCGTTAGGGAGCCCGGTGTACATTGACCTGCCTTGGCAGAGACAGGCAGCTGATCACCCGTTGCTTTCTTCTGGCCTGCCACGGCTATCGTGTCCTTCAGGATTTAGAGCTTTCAAGACTGGAAACCAGGCTTTGTTTACCTGTTCAGATTCCTCCTTACGGTTGAAGCTGTTGGGATGTAGTTGTGTTAAACCATTTTAAGAGAGTTAGAGCTATGGTGAATTCAACACTGAGAGCTGACTTATGCAGCACAGTTTTGTAATTCAGCTTTTGAAAGTTAATTTTCCAATCCAATTACCTTATATGTTTTTAAAATCCTTAAATAAAAATGTTTGCAATCTACGTAATTATCGTATTTTCAAAAGTAAAACAGACAAACGAATAGGAAGAGGTGGCACCCCTCTTTTGGGCATGGCTTTTGTAGTTCACGAAAGCATAGTTGATTCGATAAAAGAAGTCACTCCAATGACGATGCGCGTACAATGTGCGAACAAAAGATACACAATAATTAATGTACATGCCCCCACGAACATTGAAAATAAAAAGGACTTGCAGAAAGTAGAAAAAATCTTGGCAGCAGTCCCCAGAGAAGAAACAAAGATATTGCTAGGTGATTTCAATGCACAGATTGGTAGAGAAAAGAATACCAAAAGACCGTAGGCAAATACCCAGCTCATGGCATGGCATGAGACTTATTGAGCTGTGTCAACAGAATAACCTGAAGGTAATGTCCACCTCTCTGAGGAAACATCCTCGAAAACAGACGACCTGGAGATCACCTTTACAATCTCTTGGAGAATATCAGATTGACCATGTAGCCATCACACATCCTTTACAGAAAGAAATTCATGATGAGCAAGTTCGAAGAGGAGCGAATATTGATTCTGACCACTGTTTAGTGCGTATCAAAGTGAAATTTACCCTGAAAGGTATCTACTACAAGAAATGTCATCTTCAGAAGTTTGACATGAAAAAGATAAAGGAAACTAACATAAAAGAAGAATGGGAAAAGGAAAAGGTGGACATCTGGCAACAGTTCCATGACAAGATCATTACAAGAGCTAAAGAGACGATTCCATTGAAGAAGAATACGAAACACCCTTGGTGGGACTCTGCATGTGAAGAAGCACTGGAAAAGCGGAAGAGAGCCTTTCAGAAATATAACTGTACGAAGTCGCTCGAGGCTCAACAACACTATCTTCAGACAAGGAAGGAAACGTCAAAAGTAATCAGGCAAACAAAGAGGAGATACATGAAGGACCAACTGGAATCTATAGAAAAAGATTTCCGAGATCACAATATGCAAGACTTCTACAGGACTTTCGCAGGAAGAATCCGTGGATCCACCCCACAGAATTTATGCTTCCGAAAACAAGACGGAAAACTCGCGCTGTCTAACCAGGATAATTGTAAGGAGTTGGCTCGATATTTCTCTGAATTACTGAATTGCCAGGAGCCAACATTACGATGGCCCAAAGAAACTCCTGTACACGTAAACCCTGAATCTCCACCACCTACCAAAGAAGAAATCCAGAGACACATCTTCAGACTCAAAAATAACAGGGCGCCTGGAAAAGATGGCATAGTTGCAGAACTCTTAAAGAACATAGGCCCAAATACACTTGAGGAGCTCACACTAATAATCATAGACATCTGGAAAAAAGAAAAGCTACCTGAAGAATGGAAATGTGCACTTATCCATCCGGAACACAAGAAAGGTGACAAAACCAATGTAAATAACTACAGAGGGTTTTCTCTCGTTCAAGTCACCTACAAGATTCTCTCCGCGTGTCTTATTCAAAGAGTACAAGAACACCTTGAACACAAAATTGGAGAATATCAAGACAGTTTCCGACCTGAGCGGTCCTGTGTTGAACAAATTTTTAACTTGAAAACATTATTGAAATATAGAGCAACCCGAAACTCTCCAATTACTTGTAGTTTCGTTGACTTCAGTAAAGCATACGATTCAGTCTATCGACAGTCTCTCTTTAACATCTTAGAAGAACAAGGGCTTGACCCAAAGACATTAAGACTCATCAAGGAAACACTCACGGACACAAAGTCAAAAGTGAAATTCATGGGTGAAGTATCGGAGCCCTTTGCCATTAAGACCAGCGTGCGACAGGGTGACGGATTGTCACCACTGCTTTTCAACCTTGTTCTAGACAAAGTCGTTTGGGAATGGGAGAAGGAATTGAAAATTCAGAAGCACTGGAAACCCATTCAACTTGGCCAAAAGAACGATGACATTACGGTCAGTTGTTTAGCTTTCGCAGATGACCTAGCGATATTAACAGACAGTGATATTTCAGCAATCAAACAGATTGAAATCCTCAAGGAATGTGCTGAGAAAACTGGACTAAAAATCTCATTCGAGAAGACCAAGTTTATTTGCACTAAATTTGACATTCAGTAATTACAAACAAAATATGGACACATCAAACGAGTTCCATACTTTAAATATCTTGGTGAGATCCTAGAACCAACAGGGTTGGAAAAGGAAGCACAGAAAGTTCGATTACAAAAACTCAAAAGAGCATATTGGAGAACCCGTGACATCTACAACAAGAAATGCATGTCCATACATACAAAAATCAAACATTATAATATGGTGATTAAACCTGAAGTGCTGTATGCAAGTGAAATCTTGTTACTTAATAATAAAGGTGATCTGGAAAACATCTTGAAGGAGGAAAGGAACATCTTGAGGAAAATTCTGGGCCCAGATAAAAAGGAAGAAGGGTATAGACTCAAATCACGCAAAGCTACAGAAAGACTGTCTAACCTTGCCACAGACGTCAGGAAACGAAGACTGAAATTCTACGGACACGTTCACAGACTATCGTATTCAAGGCTAACCTACAAGATTTTGACATATACTGAAGAACGTACCATGGATACAAGATGTCAAAAATGATCTGGAAAAGGCCCAGATAGAACCATCAGAAATGCTGGACAGAAACATTCACTGTCACAAGATACATAGATAGGTAGTAAAGCCAGAGAATGAAAGATTGGGGAGTAAGTGGTCAGAAGAAAGAAAACAGGCACACAGCGAAAGAATGAAAGCAATATGATCTGTTAGAAAGGTGAATCATAAATGTAATGCGTGATCCAAGAGGGTCCATATGCAAATAATAATAATAATAATAATAATAATAATAAAAGAAACCTATAACACTTATTTATAAAGTTCCATGGGACCAATTTTAACAATTTTTCTGTCATTCATAAGCTGTGGCTGAGTGGATTCCAAAAATCTTAGTGGCTTTTTCTTGGAAAAACTCTCTTGAAAACTCTGAATTCATTAACTGTTGAAGATACTGAGGTGGAACCTTTTTATTAAATGCTGATAACCAGAGTATTACGGATGTTTTATGTCGAAATGTACATTCCGTAAATTTGACTGCATACTTTTTTTTAAATATATCTTGGGCCGCTAATGACTGCTACATTGTAAAGGCAACATCACTGCACCTAATTGGGAGCATGGTATAGTAAGTGCTTGGAGATTAACAACACCTCGTGCAGTATGAGGTGGTGTTTAATTCTGTTTATTTCACTTTGAATCAATGATACCCCTTGGTAGTTGTTGTCAAACACAACACAGTGATGGCTGCCAATATGATGAACATGAACGTGACACCCTGTTCTATAACTGAGCACGTGTTCACATCAGGCAAATGCTGGGACTGTAACTTAATTAAGCCCACAGCCCTAGCCCTTTCCTATCCTATCCCACTGTCGCATGTGCTGGTGCGATGTAAAACATCTTACTAATGTCAGTGACCGTGGGGGTTTGTTAGGTCAAGTCCACCATCGCAGTATCTTTTCTTATCTTTGGCACTAAGGGAATTCTTGCTACTAAGTTGACTGGTCAAGATGGTTGTGTCTGCTAATTACCATATTTTGTGATATTGGTGGTTCCAACAGTCATTATGTTATGGGTGTCTGGGTGGAGCATTGTGCTGCCTCTGCTTCAACAATTTTGTTCATTTATTTACGTCTTTTCTTCACTTCCTGGGGTGCAAAAGTCCACTCCGAGAAGTGTATTGCTCGGGAGATGCTTGGAAATGTTCCCAAGTCACAGGCAGGAATTGAACTGAGACCAGCATGTTAACAGACAGCCATTCCATAAAATAGAGGTTTAATTTTTATTGAACATGAATATATGTAATAAACTGTAATACAGAAGCAGGCAACTGTCTGAGGGAGAGGACATCATGACATAGCTGGATTGTGCATTGCTGTTGTGGCTAGCGAGGGAGCAGTCCTCCTGCCAATTTACTTTATGGAAAGTAAGTAAGTAAGTAAGTAATATCTGCTTCTATAAAATGGGAAACCAAGTCTGGTAGGAAGACATTTGAGAGACAACCCAACCAAGAAACTACTACCTTGCTACGACCTTTTACTCAGGCTGAGTAAAGGGTAAATGGAAAGTAATATCTGTACACTGAACTGCAGAGGAGTTGGCTGGCTAAGTACCCACTGGAGAACATAGAGAAAGTACCCGGGAAACTGGAATTGTAAAATGATGATGATGATTTATTTTATTTTATTTATTTATCGTATGATGTGCACAGATAGATTATATAAATAAGTATACAATATATACACAATATATACAAGCAGAAGCCTATAGTTCCAAATCAAGTCCATTGATCCATTTTAAGGCCTCCTCAGTTGCGTTGTGTATGTCCTCCAAAGGACCTTGAAATGCTCTCTGTGGACACTCGGCAATTACGTGATGGATGGTCTGTGAGGTAGCTCCACAATCACACCCAGAAGACTTCTGCCAGCCCCATTTATAAAGAGTATAGCCGCATCTTCCTTGATTGACTCTTATCCTGTTTAGAGTCCTCCATTGACGTCTGGGTAGATGGAATCCGGGAGGTTGAACATGAGGTAGAGTCACAAGATGTTGGTTGGGAACAGAAGACTGCTGCCATTGGTGTAACCAGGCGTTCGTGATGGAGAACCCAGATTCTTCCAATGTAAGTGCAGTGCGCCAGGGTGGAGATCTAGACTTAAGTTGTGGAGGGGCAGGTTGAGTAATATCCTGGTGAACGGGGAGGTTGGAGTCCTGGCTGGTCTTCTTCCACAGTTTTAGAAGAGCTTCAGACCTTCTTAAGTAAGGCGGTGGAATATTACTGAGTGTAGGCAGCCAGGCCACGTTTGTAGAGCGAATACAACCAGTTATAATGCGCATAGCTTGATTTAGTTGAGCTCAATCTTCGCAGTATGAGCACTGTTCAGCCAAGTTGAAGTGCAGTATTCGGCAACTGAATAGCAAAGAGCTAGAGCAGTAGATCTCAACACTTGGTTGTTTGCGCCCCAGGATGTGCCGGCTAATTTTTGAAGAATATTATTCCGACTTTTAATCTTGGCGGCTGTGTTGTTAATATGATGTTTATATGTTAGGGATCTGTCTAATGACACCTAAATATTTTGGGAAGGGACAGTGTTGTAAGGATTGATTTCTGAATGTTATTGTAGGCTTGTAGTTGGCAAATTTATTTCTGAGATGAAACACAGATGCAACGGTCTTTTGGAGATTTGGACGGAGACACCACTTTTGGAAGTATGTATCTAGCTTTTTTAGATCTGCTGTAAGAATTTGTTCAGCTTCTGGAAAACTTGGTGTTTGGCTAACCAGTAGAATATAACCTGCGTAAATAAATTTCCTGGACTTAGTTGCTGGTAAGTCAGCAGTATAGAGGTTGAAAAGTAAGGGTGCCAGAACAGATCCTTGTGGAAGTCCATCATTCAGTTTGTAGGTTTTGCTTACTGCATCATCCGAGAAGATCTGAAAGTTTCTGTTGCTAATCATATTGCCAATGAGATTTGTAAGCTTGACACAGGGGATGGCAGAAATAAGTTTTAGCAGGAGCCCTTCTCACCAAACAGTATCATAGGCTGCTGATAAGTCTAAGAAGACAGCCATACTAATCTTCCGATTCTCAAATCCATTTTCAATATGAGAGGTCAATGCAAAAATTTGGTCAGCGCAATTTCTTCCAGGTCTGAAGCCAGCTTGTTCTGTGGGAAGGAGATTATTGATGGTTTCTGAGATCCTATTGTATATTAGTCTCTCCAGGAGCTTTAGAGTATCACTTAGCAGTGCAATGGGTCTGTAGATTTCCACTCTCAGAGGGTCCTTGTTGGGTTTCAAGATCGATATTACTTTGGTCTTCTTGAATAGTGAAGGAAGGTTACCTGTCTCCAAAATATTGGAGAAGAATTTGGTGAGCCAAGTGATTATTGGAGGTCCAAGATGTTACAGGAATTCAGGATAGATGCCGTCTATACCTGCTGCTTTCCCGGATTTTATGTTCTTGATGCCTTCTAGGGTTTCCTCTCTTGTGAAAGGACAAGAGAATTGGGATGATTGTTGTTTTGCTAAGACCGGATTTCCATTACAACTTGTTTATCTCTATTGATCTTTGAGATAGAGATCATGTGTTTGGCTAGATCATTAATGTTAACACTCAGCTTCTGCCTGCCAGCTGGCTTTGATGCGTCAAGCTTTCTAATGAGAGACCAGGCCTTTCTACTTGAGTGGGTAAAATCAAGAGATGACACAGTGTCGTTCCAAATTTGTTTTCTATTGTCATTCAGTGATTGAATAAGTTTTGTGGCTGTTTCATTGTTGCCATTTTCCTCAAATTCCTTAAGAAGGCTCTCACTCTCTGCAGTCCATCCAGGAATATATTCTTTGCGGCATCCTCTTGGAATGCAGCGCCGAGCAGCACTTTTATAACTCCAACAAATCTGTCATAGTTATTAAAGATTGGCTTAATCCATCTTATAATGCATCAGTTTGTTCTTTAAATTTTTTCCAATTAGCTTTTTTAAAGTTCCATCTAGGTTTCGGATAAGATCGAATGACAGGAATATACATGCCAATTTGGAGTATGACAGGCCGGTGTTGACTATGAGGGAAACTGTTGAGAACAGAGAGAAGTATCTGGTTTGGAGAGTTTGGGGATTGGGTTATGAAGGAAAGATCTGGAGTGTATTCCTTACCCCATCGGGCGGAGAAGAAGGTTCCTTTTTCTTTAGCATCATAGATTAATTTAAGATTTTCCATGTCCATCCAGTCAACAATTGCCTTCCCATTTAGATCATTTTTGTTACCTCTACTACAGTGGTAACACAAAACAAGGCACAAACACAGTTAAAGGGGAAGGTAATAGTGAACTACACAATATCAGGAAGCACTACACACTCGGAAAAACAGTAGCTGGCATTACGCAGATCTCCAACAAAAACATATACGTAAATATCAGTAGAGCCAACTAGTGGACAACAAACCGGGAAGATGAAAAAGGCTGGGAACCTACCAAAGGCATGGACATGGCTTAGATTGCGGATTCCAAAATAAATGGCCGTGATCCTTAGATTTGAAAAATATTATTTACAAAAGAATTTTACAAACACATTCAAATACAATTCCAAGTTACGAACTATAAGTTCTGTGATATACATAACTTAGAGGTTCTTTGATATTGCTTTCGTAGCAGTGTAAATTCAAATTTCAAATCTACTATACATGTAGTTACCAATGCAGTCGTACAGTGCAATTTACAGAGTAGTGAAACAGGTTCTCCAAAATCTCGCGTACCTCAAGTGACACAGAACTACCAGAGGCAAACCCCAAGGGAAATAATATTAAACTACAAACTACATATTTTAGTGAAACAGAAATGGGAATGCCTCGGAAACGAACAGGTAAGCCCAGCTGAAAAACTAAGGCGTCATAAGTAACTAATTTGGCGAATCTAGGCGAGGTTAGGGCAAACTCCTGTATGAAAAGCAAATCGGAACATTACGGAAATGTTAGCAGGAACGGAATTCAAGAGTGCTTACCCGAGAAGAGTGCCATCCCGGGAACCGGGCGACGTCAACCAGATAGACTGCTCACAGACAGACAGACAGACAGACCAAGACTGACAGAATTCAGAATACCGAATTAATTCGAACACTGCCTCGCTCTCTATATATAGGAAATTCCGGCCTTGGAGCAGCCAATCAGCGTGCATGAGTTCCCTATCGCCACCTAGACTCACCAATCACAACCCTACTTTCGGTCGCGAACTTTGACTAACATTCTAGAATACGCCTGATCGCGAATGTCGTATTTCCAGAACAGTCAGAAATATTTTCTAGAATACATTACCCACAAAACAACACACCCTGTTACATAATTCATGTAACTTTCTGGATCCTTCTAGGAAATATAGAACAGAATTGTACTATTTACAAATGCACATGTGACCAATCTTACACAGTACAGGTTAGGTCATTACGTTATATCATGCTTTACAAATAACAGTACAGGTTAGGTCATAATAAATAAAACATCATATTGTACTTCACAAATAATGTCTTTAAAAAGAACACTTTCCACTTGCACTACATAGTTCACTTGTGACAATTTTGTTGATAGCCCCAACATGTGTGATGACTGTTGAAGTCGCCTATGATTACGGTTGGGTGTTGTAAGGACGGTAGAGGAAGAGTGGGCCACGTTGTGTTTGGTGGCTTATATACGTTCATTATTGTTAGATTATTGATTTTAATTGTGACGGTGAAAATGTCATCACTTGAGCTACAGTCGACTACTGAGTAGTTAGTAATATTGTTTCTCACATAGGTAGCTAAGCCATACATCTCGTGATTATTGTGAGCCACTAATTTGAAGCCTGGGATCTTGCCTCTTGTTCTTAGTTGCGTATCATTGGCTGTATGAGTTTCTTGTAGCGCAATGACATCAATCTGTTGACCTTTCAGAATTTTAGCTAGACACTCGCATTTTGCTCTGCTGATGCCTTCGATGTTAAGATGGCATATTCGAATTGAAGGTCCGATTTTTCGGCTATAGGCTTCCGGGTCCTGATAAGGACCGATTTCTTCATTACTCTGTGCATTACGACCGAGAGGTCTTTTCAGACAGTTTGATCGCATCTCTTCGCCGTTGCTTTCTTAGCACCACCCGGGGGACACGTGTAGGTTAATTTAAGGTTTCACCTACGGACGTAAAGCAATGCTCCTCCCCCAGGATGATGATGATGATGATGATGATGATGATGATCCAAGGATACCCCATGGCCAAAGAGATGCTACTTAGAATCCTGTGCGATTGACACACTGAGGCACTAGTTGCGAGTGGACTAAGTTCTTGATGTTCATATCTTCCTGTGACATGATTTGCACATCTAAGTTGTTCCATTCCTTTTCTCCTTTTGTGTTTTTCCCGTCTTCCTTACCACCTGTAGTCATATATGTCTCTTCCACAAGTGTTGAAGCCCTCCAGCGAAGCATGCTGATTTAGAAGAAGAGGCTTTGTGAAACCGTGCCTTGTGTTTTCTCATATGATGTTCGTTGATTGCAGGAAGAGCATTTCACAAGACCACAACAAGCCGCTGCTAATCCCAGCCGGCTCTGACTCTATGCAGCAGATAGACGGTCTAGGAGTGTTGCCGTCTACTAAAGGACCCGGTGCAGCTTTGGACCGCTGGAAACACACCTTCACCACTCACTTTCCTCAGGTGAGATCACCATCGTGAGTCACGTCCTAGTTTGTGAACCGTGGGCCTAGTAAGTGTGGAACATCTCGGACATGTCTAGGATTATACAGTACTAACTTATTGGAGGAGAGATTCTCTCTGGGACTTTGTGTCAGTTGGATAGCATCCTGCTTTATAGAATTTTTACCAAGCAATGCTCAGAACATTTTAAACAAGCATCGGACCTATGGGAGTAACGGAGTCCTGCTTCCATCTGACAGGCAAGGGACTCCTTGGAAACAGCTTGACAAACGAAATGGAATTTAATGGGGAGCTATGAATATTAATGGGGCTTGTGAAAGAAAGAAAGAAAGAAAGAAAGAAAGAAAGAAAGAAATAGAGAACGAAAGTAAAACCGACTAAATCAGCAAAAAGCACACATCTGGATGTGTTAGAAGTTAGTGATATTTGGGTAAGCGGAAATAACGACGAAGAGTTAGGAGATTATAAAGGGTTCTTAACAGATTTTAAAATGGGAAGGTCAGAGTGCGGAGTGCGACTGTTGATCAGGAACACTGTTGAATGCATAAGTGAGTGAATGATGTGGGTAGATTTAGTAATTGGAGGAATTAGGATGAGAATTGCCTCAATGTATTCACCATAAGAGCATGAGGATGAAGTTGACAAGTTTTATGGGTTTTTTTTTTTTTTTTGCTAGTGGCTTTACGTCGCACCGACACAGATAGGTCTTATGGTGACAATGGGATAGGAAGGGCCTAGGAGTTGGAAGGAAGCGGCTGTGGCCTAGATTAAGGTACAGCCCCAGCATTTGCCTGGTGTGAAAATGGGAAACCACGGAAAACCATCTTCAGGGCTGCCGACAGTGGGATTCGAACCCACTATCTCCCGGATGCAAGCTCACAGCCGCGCGCCTCAAAACCGCTCGGCCAACTCGCCCGGTAACAAGTTTGAAGAGGCCCTGAGTAAAGGTCAACAGGAAACATAGGAGTGTGGTAATCACGAGTTGAAAATAGAACTGCAAGATATGAAACCTAAAACTGGAGTTCTCTGTAGGAAAGGAGGGACGCCACAGACAACATCATAATTGACTTTGAATTCAAGAGATCTGTTAGGAATGTGCGGCTATTACATGGATTTTTTTATAATACTGACCAAGTTTAATCTGAATTGAACTAGTATCTCTAGTCCTAGGATAGAGAAAGTGAAATATGTCAGCAGGTGTATAAAGGAAGAGAATTTCCAGGACGAGGAAATTAGACAGAAGTACATGGATATGTTGCCATTGATGCTTTCACGGCCCGTACTTATAGACATGATACTGTATAGGCTTTTGGGCTTATGCCGTGTCAAGAAAATAAGGTAAAATTCTTTACGTTTCTCAGAGAACTGTGCTCTGCGTCCTCAGAAGTCTCAACTGTCCACGAGAAAGGCTTCTTAAACAATGACTCTTTGAATTTAGACATTATAATAGAAGTAGAAATGGTACCTTCATTCGCCACCAGATGGCTCCCAGGACGTGGCACAACACTAGCGTTCGAAGCGGAAGCTGACCGAACTATCAGAAACAGTTTAAGCGGTTCACATAACGTGTGTACGTAACATATGACATAGACAGGCGTATTGCATAGACACACGCCTAGAATGAAACATCTGGCCATGAGGAACGTATGAATTTGGAAAACACTGAGACGAAATAACAATAGTGAAGAGACAGGGAAGGGAACTACCTATGTAAATTCTTTATGGTTGGCAACCAGGTATTACTTAATTGATAGCCGGTGTCCCTGTTGAAATTGTTAGTATTTCTACGTATTTCCACAGTTTCCCGTATAACCTTGGACCTGTAGTGTCTAGTGTGGGTAAGAGCTCGAGCATCTTGGAACATGACATCACGACCTGAGGATAGAGCGTGCTCAGCTATTGCCGATTTGTCTGGTTGGTTGAGACGAATATTCATGTCATTGATGCTTTCACGGCCCGTACTTACAGACATGACACTATATGGGGAAGATCCTTTTAAGAAGGCTTCAAAATTCAGCAAATTAAGGAGAAAGAAGTCTATTCTTATTTCTTCTTTGTGCTTTCTACTGAGATGCAGGGACCATAACATCATTCCCACTGTGTGAAGCTGAAGCACACGTTAAATACACCGAAAGCCAGGAGAATATAACAACGCGCTAGTGAGGCTCTTGTGATCGAGAGAGTGCATTACGCTCGTAGGGAACTGGATTCATTCTTCCGAGAGTTGTTTCATCTACACCTGCTGTTAAGCAACACTCTCTCGTGGGAATTGTGGTTGACTTTTGATTGCATTACTGCTATACAGGCTGAGCGAAAATTCAACCAGGTGTCATTCAGACAGAAATCAAAGTTCCTCCGTCTAGCTCAGAAACAGGCGGTCTCTCGCACAAACCCGGTTGCTAGTAAAACTGTCGTCATTCTTTCCAAGAAGTCCTTGGACGAGAACCAAATGGCAGTTTCAGCTAGGGATCTTCATTTCGCTGTTGCTCCCTCTAAAATTCCCACTGAGAAGTTAATTACTTCCGTTGAGGCAGCCATCCACAAACAACCTACGGATGAGGCTGAGGAGTTGGACAGAAATGTGTGAGACTCATAAGGTGTGCTGTTGTACCTGCGCCCAGTTTAACAAAAGGCAAAAGGAGAGCTCTGAAGGAACTCAGAGATGATCAATCAATCAATCAATACTGATCTGCATTTAGGGCAGTCGCCCAGGTGGCAGATTCCCTAACTGTTGTTTTCCTAGCCTTTTCCTAAATGATTTCAAAGAAATTGGAAATTTATTGAACATCTCCCTTGGTAAGTTAATCCAATCCCTAACTCCCCTTCCTATAAATGAATATTTGCCCCAGTTTGTCTTCTTGAATTCCAACTTTATCTTCATATTGTGACATTTCCTACTTGTATAAACGCCACTCAAACTTATTCGTCTACTAATGTCATTCCACACCATCTCTCCGCTGACAGCTCGGAACATACCACTTAGTCAAGTAGCTCTTCTTCTTTCTCCCAATTCTTCCCAGCCCAAACTTTGCAACATATTTGTAACGCTACTCTTTTGTAGGAAATCACCCAGAACAAATCGAGCTGTTTTTCTTTGGATTTTTTCCAGTTCTTGAATCAGGTAATCATGGTGAGGGGTCCCATACACTGGAGCCTTACTCTAGTTAGGGTCTTACCAGAGACTTATATGCCCTCTCCTTTACATCCTTACTACAACCCCTAAACACCCTCATAACCATGTGCAGATATCTGTACCCTTTATTTACAATCCCATTTATGTGATTACCCCAATGAAGATCTTTCCTTATATTAACACCTAGATACTTACAATGATCCCCAAAAGGAACTTTCACCCCATCAATGCAGTAATTAAAACTGAGAGGACTTTTCCTATTTGTGAAACTCACAACCTGACTTTAAACCCCGTTTATCAACATACCATTGCCTGCTGTCCATCTCACAACATTATCGAGGTCACTCTGCAGTTGCTCACAATCTTGGAACTTAATTATTACTCTATAGAGAATAACATCATCCGCAAAAAGCCTTACCTCTGATTCCACTTCTTTACTCATATCATTTATAAATATAAGAAAACATAAAGTTCCGAAAATACTGCCTTGAGAAATTCCCCTCTTAATTATTACAGGGTCAGATAAAGCTTCACCTACTCTAATTCTCTGAGTTCTGTTTTCTAGAAATACAGCAACCCATTCAGTCACTCTTTTGTCTAGTCCAATTGCACTCATTTTTGCCAGTAGTCTCCCATGATCCACCCTACCAAATGCTTTAGACAGGTCAATCGCGATACAGTCCATTTGACCTCCTGAATCCAAGATATCTGCTATACCATGCTGGAATCCTACAAGTTGAGCTTCCGTGGAATAACCTTTCCTAAAACTGAACTGCCTTCTATCAAGCCAATTATTAATTTTGCAAACATGTCTTATATAATCAGAAAGTATACATTCCCAAAGCTTACATACAATGCATCTCAAACTTACTGGCCTGTAATTTTCAGCTTTATGTCTGTCGCCCTTTCCTTTATACACAGAGGCTACTATAGCAACTCTCCATTCATTTGGTATAACTCCTTCAACCAAACAATTATCAAATAAGTACTTCAGATATGGTACTATATCCCAGCTCATTGTCTTTAATATATCCCCAGAAATCTTATCAATTCCAGCCACTTTTCTAGTTTTCAACGTTTGTATCTTATTGTAAATGTCATTGTTATCATATGTAAATTTTAATACTTCTTTAGCCTTAGTCTCCTCCTCTATCTGGACATTATCCTTGTAACTAACAATCTTTACATACTGCTGACTGAATATTTCTGCCTTTTGAAGATCCTCACATACACACTCTCCTTGTTCATTAATTATTCCTGGAATGTTCTTCTTGGAACCTGTTTCTGCCTTAAAATACCTATACATACCCTTCCATTTTTCACTAAAATTTGTATGACTGCCAATTATGCTTGCCATCATGTTATCCTTAGCTGCCTTCTTTGCTAGATTCAATTTCCTGGTAAGTTCCTTCAATTTCTCCTTACTTCCACAGCCATTTGTAACTCTATTTCTTTCCACTCTGCATCTCCTTCTTAGTCTCTTTATTTCTCTATCGTAATAAGGTGGGTCTTTACCATTCCTTATCACCCTTAAAGGTACAAACCTGTTTTCTCATTCCTCAACAAATGCTTTAAACCCATCCCAGAGTCTGTTTACGTTTTTATTTACCGTTTTCCACCAGTTATAGTTACTTTTTAGAAACTGCTTCATGCCTGTTTTATCAGCCATATGGGACTGCTTAATATTCCTACTTTTAAGACTTCCTTTCTATCACATTTATTTTTAACTACGACAAAAACAGCTTCATGATCACTAATACCATCTATTACTTCAGTTTATCTATAGAGCTCATCTGGTTTTATCAGCACCACATCCAGGATATTTTTCCCTCTGGTTGGTTCCATCACTTTCTGAATCAGCTGTCCTTCCCATATTAACTTATTTGCCATTTGTTGGTCATGCTTCCTGTCGTTCGCATTTCCTTCCCAATTGACATCTGGTAAATTCAGATCTATAATACCAATATAAATGGTCCGTTATTGGACATTATAAATTTTCCAGCTAACTCATTCTTGGTTGCCAGATCTCCCGCTACAATCACATTTCTCTCCATATCGTTTCCTACATAGCTGATTATCTTATCAAATAATTCTGAATCCGTGTCAGTGCTACCCTTTCCCAGCCTGTACACTCCAAATATATCAAGTTGCCTGTTATCTTTAGAAATGAGCCTTACGCCTAGAATTTCATGTGTCTCATCTTTAACTTTTTCGTAGCTTATAAATTCTTCTTTCACCAGAATGAATACTCCCCGTCCCACCATTCCTATCCTATCTCTACGATACACACTCCAGTTAGATAAAAAATTAGATGGATGGCTTTTCCGGCGTTTGCTCTATTAACCAGCGTTTCGTCTTAGGTCTGACACTAGACTCTTCAGAGTGGGATGTGTCAGACCCTACCCACTGACACTGGGGTGTATGCAGGTGAACTTATCAGAAGCTTATTTATGAAGCACAGTCTGATAACTGCATACGGGAGATAAAACTCCCAATGGAATTAATGCCCGCCTAGCAATTCCAAATGGAAATTCTAAGTTCCCATGGAGGGAATTAGATTCTTTTCCACCAATAGAGCATATCAAAAATCAGATCAAAACTGTGCTTCATAAATAAGCTTCTGATAAGTTCACCTGCATACACCCCAGCGTCAGTGGGTAGGGTCTGACACATCCCACTCTGAAGAGTCTAGTGTCAGACCTAAGACGAAACGCTGGTTAATAGAGCAAACGCTGGAAAAGCCATCCATCTAATTTTTGATCTGATTTTTTATATGCTCTATTGGTGGGAAAGAATCTAATTCCCTCCATGGGAACTTAGAATTTCCACACACTCCAGTGCCATGAGAAAATTTCTGCATCCATTGTATCATTTCTCAGCCATGATTCAACTCCTATTACAATATCTGGTAAATATATCTATATATAGCTGGGTGGACTCAGGATATCTTATTCATAAGTTAGAAGTAACAGACATGAAAGTAGCAAGAATGATTGCTGGTACAAACAGGTTGGAACAATGGCAGGAGGGTACTCGGAATGAGGAGATAAAGGCTAATTTAGGAATGAACTCGATGGATAAAGCTGTACGCATAAACCAGCTTCGGTGGTGGGGTCATGTGAGGCGAATGGAGAAGGATAGGTTACCTAGGAGAATAATGGACTCTGCTATGGAGGGTAAGAGAAGTAGAGGGAGACCAAGACGACGATGGTTAGACTCGGTTTCTAACGTTTTAAAGATAAGAGGTATAGAAATAATGAGGCCACAACACTAGTTACAAATCGAGGATTGTGGCGATGTTTAGTAAATTCTCAGAGGCTTGCAGACTGAACGCTGAAAGGCATAACAGTCTATAATGATAATGTATGTATAAAATAAGAGTTTTGTCTGTACATTGCTCAGAATTTGAAAAGAATGGTATTTCTGTATCTGTCATGTCCACAGTAACAAGGAAATGCAATTTTTACTTTTCCGTAATTTCTGTCTGTCTGTCTGTCTGTCTGTCTGTCTGTCTGTCTGTACACGCATCACTAGAAAACGGCTAAAGAGAATTTAATGAAAATCGGAATACAAAGTCGAGGAATAAGTCGCTACAATCTAGGCTATAAATAATTTTATTCACGCTGATTGAAATGGTAGTTTAGGGGAAGGCCTAAAATTTAATTTTCAATTATTTATGTTATTAGTGGTCCTATCTTAATAAAAATTGGTATGCAAAGTCGGGGAATAAGTCTCTACAATCTAGGCTATCAATCATTTAATTCACGCTGAGTGAAATGGTAGTTCAGTGGAAGGCCTAAAATGTAATTCTCAAATATTTATGTTATCAGTGGTAGTATCGATAAATACTACATCACCAAAGATATACAGAATTAAATTTCCGACCATTTATGTCTTATACATTTTTACTGTACCGGCTATGATAACACAGATATTCATGTTGTGTTTTTGTTGCTAAGTCCATATCAACACCGAGCCATGAGAAAATGGGTTAACAGAATTTAATGAAAATTGGTATATAGAGTCGGGGAATAAGAAACTACAGTCTAAGCTATAAAAATATTTTATTCACCCTAGATGAAATTGTAGTTTAGGGGAAGGCGTCTAAAATGTATTTTTAAATACCTATGTTATTGGTTCTATCGAAAAGTACTACATAACAAAAGTTATAGAGAATACAATTTCCGGTCATTTATGTTTTATTCAGTTTTACCGTACCGACTATGATGAGTGGTATTTTAGAGTCGGAAGAAAACTAAATGCGAAGGCCTACAATATCGAAAGCGTATAACATTGATCAACAATAACATTACATTGACCATTGTTTGTTGTGATGTTCTTTGTCTCTTATGCTGCCTTTCAACTCCGATAGATGGGATTACTGCTGCCTCTGTCTGTTAGATCATCAAACAACAACAGACAGACGCAGCAGTAATCCCATCTATCGGAGTTGAAAGGCAAATAGCCTGACGGAATATTGGCGGGAAATAGACGGGGAGTTAGAAAACTTTCTCATTTAGCATGCCATTCCTCTGGTTCATACATTTTCTGATACAGCTGGTACATAACACACTGGTTCATCATAGTATTCCAGATATTCGATCCCTACTCTGATGTGCTGTTTTGAATGAGCAGTCGGCTTACTTAAGGCAGAGGCTCACTCATTAGAGTAGTAGCAGTAGTAGTAGTATGGCCAGGTTTAGAATAACAATTAGGGCTATTCCAAATTATAGAAACACAATTCACTAAATAACTAAAAATTCAACCCTGAAAAGAGCCGTTTCGTAAGAAAAGCTTCTTCCTCTTCACTTTTTGAAATTCTACATTCATTTTATTCTGAATTAGCAGTGAAGAGGTTTCTCCTCTGGCTTGGAGGAAACATTTGCCTCAAAGTCAGATAGATTTTTCCGCCACCAGTGTAGTGAATTGATACTTTCTAACTCATCGCGTACTCCTAGGAAACAGATCAGTAAAAGGGCATCGTTTTTGCCCTGGGAGTTGCCACTATTCGAACCCCTCCCCGCCGAAAAGGGACGAAGAGTGTTCACGGCTCACGGCAGTCTGCGGCTTGGTCATACCATCTCTGGAACTGTGGACTGTTAGATCGGCAGCTTAGTCCTGTTCGTTAAAAGTGAGAAAATGTGTGGTTTTTCATTTGATCGAATATTTCATATGAAAGCGTTCCTTTTAATCGCGCCATTCCTACTGACGTCATTGTTATGTTCATTTCAGTTGGGAAAACTACGAAGACAGTCTTTCTGAGGATGTACAAAGGCAGGTGGAGAGTGAGTGTCTACAATTATAATGAAAGCTCCCCAACCTGATTGTGACTGATGGTAGGCAAGGGGGCCTGCCATTACAGTGAAAATTCCCTAACTCAGTCTTCATATGAGAAAAGACGTTTGGTGACTTCCCCGTCGCGTTTCTAGGGTAACGTTAAGAGCTATGCAAGTTCATACAATCTTGCTCACAACGTGTACACTACCTAACCTAGAATTCTGTATACAATGTAGAATTGCAAGTGACTAAATAAGACTTTATTATTGTATACAATGTAGAATTCCGTAGCGAAGCATGGGTACATCAGCTAGTATCTATTAAATTACTTAATTCTATTCCTTTCTTTACAATACTCCTACAGTTTAACACTAACAATTTTATGTCATCCCTACTTGATTTCCAGTTCCCTGTTCCCTTATCACCACTCCCTAGGCCACCCCGTTTCCCTGAATGTACCTCCCTATTACCCTGACCTGACCATTCTCTCAGCTGATAAGGGTAATGCGACAGTGGTTATGGACACTGACGAGTATAAGGATAAGATCTTGGCTATATTGTCAGAGCCTGTTTACAGACTGAGCTCACGTGACCTACCACTCGTGTGTCCAACGCCACCGTGAAGCTCTGAAGGCAATCTTCAATTCCAAAAGAGGAGGCTAAACATCTGTCCCCTCAGTGCGATATGTTCTCCTACGTATGCTCTGGCTTAATACCTAAGCAAATTGCTTCAGCCACACATAGGATGTACTAAATCATACATCAGGGACTCTCAGTATTTCGTCAACAAGCTCTCAACCATAACCCTTCATTCTAATGCACTTTTGGTGAGTTTCGATGTGGAGTCCTTGTTCACTAAAGTGCCGATTGACTCGGTCATGTCTCTCATTGAACACCTGTTCCCTGAGGACGTTACTAAGCTATTTTACCACTGCATGACGTCCATCTATTTCTTGTGGGGTGGGAATTTTTATGAACAGATGGATGGAGTGGCTATGGGAAGTCCACTTTTGCCCGTAGTGGCTAATTTCTTTATGGAGCATTTTGAGGAGGAGGCTGTTGCTTTGGCGCCCGTCAAACCTATGATATGGTGGAGGTATGTTGATGATGCATTTGTGGTCTGGACAGAAGGTCATGAGAAACTTCATCTATTTCTAAACCACCTAAATCAGCAACATCCTTCAATTAAATTCATTATGGAGATGGAGTCGGAGAGATGCCTTCCTTTCTTGGATGTTCTAGTAAGAAAGAAACCGGATGGCTCTTTAGGACATACCGTCCATCATAAGCCCACCCACACAAATCGGTATCTTCATGCAGATTCTCACCACCATCCAGCACAAAAACAGGGAATTCTCACGACACTTGCCAAGAGGACAAGACGAATTTCTGAGCCATCACATATCCAGGTGGAGATAGACACACTGAAAGCTGTGTTCAAGGGTAATGGTTACAGTGATTTGCAGATTCATAGAGCCCTATATCCCAGGGAAATGACCAAACTAAGCTCACAGAAGGAAGAAGTGAAGGGAACTGCCTACTTGCCTTACATTCACAACACCACAGATCGAATTGCCAAGGTCCTCCGCAAACACGATGCAAAAACTGTGTTTGGCACCGCCACTAAAATTGCTCACAGTCTGAGTAAAACCAAGGACAAATTGTCCCCACTTTTACATCCTGGGGTATACGAAATTCCCTGTACTTGCAGTAAGGTATACATCGGCTAACCGTGCCGGTCCATTGGTACCCGTATCAAGGAACATGAACGTAATATTCGTCTCAACCAGCCAGACAAATTGGCAATAGCTAAGCACGCTCTATCGTCGGGTCATGATGTCATGTCCAAGATGCTCGAGCTCTTACCCACACTAGACACTACATGTCCAGGATTATACGGGAAGCTGTGGAAATACGTAGAAATACTAACAATTTCAACAGGGACACCGGCTATCAATTAAGTAATACCTGGTTGCCAACCATTAAGAATTTACATAGGTAGTTCCCTTCCCTGTCCCTTCACTATTGTTATTTCATCTTGGTGCGAATGAACGTACCATTTCTACTTCTATTATAACGTCTAAATTCAAAGAGTCATTGTTTAACACATTGGAGACACCGCTCGTAGAAACTACGGGCGCGCTAATTCATTGCTATTGACGGAGCTCGAAGAATCTACGGGCATGATTTCACTGTAGCTAAAAAATTGTATTTGCCATTTCAGCTAGCTGTGACTTCAATAAGATACTGATGAATGCTTGTATAAGCATAAAATATACTAGTTATGAGCATAAGTCGAGAGCTCTTCTTTCAAGGCATTGATAACACAGCCACGTTCCTACATAACCTAAGACTGCGTCATCGTTGACTCTCAGCTGTGAAATGGGCGGGAAAGTACGTACGGTACATGCGGTCAGGAAGAGTGTGTGTTCGAGAGGCAGGCTTGTTTATGTAATTCTTGTGAATATTTAGCATGTCTAATTCAAGTGTACGAAATTTCAACAACGAATCCATAATGGATGTTCTTATGGAAGACACGATTTCTGAAAATGAGGATGAGGATAACAATTACACACTAAGTAAACATGATGATTCTGGCGCTTCAGGTTAGTAAATGTAGAAAATGAGCTCATTTAAAATTGGTGTGAAGTGTAACGTGAAGTGGGTTCTGTAATACTATTTTATACCGCTTCCTAAAATGTGGGTGTTTCCCGTGTACCTGCAGGAACTCGATGCAACACCGTTGTCAAACAAAGAACAGTAGGAATGCAAATTCCTTGTTGTAAACCAGAATACCGGTGTCAATTGACTAATTAGGTTAGAATCTGCATTATTGTGTTTCAGTAGATGTGCCCACAAAGTCAAATTTCGAAATATTAACCGAACTGGCATCCATAGCTGCGTCAGATTTTTTTTCGTTTGTAAAACATGTTATTTTTGCAAATTTATATTTTAAAATTGCTGCACTATTATGATAATTAAAACTCATTTTTGTGTAGAAGAAAGTGTGATCTTTCTATGCATTCCAAAACTTGTTACAATCATGGCTTACCCTAGCATTAAAAATTTTCACAAACCATTAAAAATCCCGCGATTTCTGGAGGATAGCACAGTCAAATATGGCCGTCTCCAATGTGTTAAGAAGCCTTTCTCGTGGACAGTCAAGATTTCTTCTGAGGAGGCAGAGGACAGTTCTCTGAGAAACATGAAGAATTTCACTTTATTTTCTTGACACGGCATAAGCCCAAAAGCCTATACAGTATGACTCAACAGTAGACTGGCAGCCTACATGAGAACAATTGAGGAGCTATCTGGTCTAGAAAGGACCGTGAGGACTTGGCCACAGCAGTTTGACTCAGCGTGAAGAGCTTGAATACTCGAATCTCCCCACTTTCACTTTCTGCTCTTAATTGGATCTGCTCTTAATTGGAAAACAATACATATTTTTGGTCGATTTTGTGATTTTTGGAAGTTCAGGTTCTTACTGGTACTGCTGACTCATGGATGTGTCAATTGCATGAATTAATAAAACTGTCCTCTCTGCGATAAATATGTTAAAGGTATGAGAGGTCTTCCTATTCATTGGTCCAAAACTCATCCCGATAAGCCAATTAAGGAGATGGTACGATAACGACATCACAGGATTCTTTTCATGAGGAACTGGCTTCATGTAAGAATACTATACATATGTTACATCACATTGCCAAAGGTGCGAGGTATTTTGTCATCGAAAATTTATGTCGTGTAATAGAGCGTTGCATTTCAGATAATACTGAGGACTACTGGAGAGGTCTTCTGCTCTTCGGGTCCACGAAATATAAAGCTCCATCACTTGTAACTAGTATTAAACATAACTTAGTGATACTACTATAGGTCTTTTCTACGACGTGAGAGGCCATTAAGGGAAAGAGACAGAGGCGACTATTACAACGTTGCCAGGAGTGCCGTGCATGCTAAACTTGTGTTGAAATCTACATAACTTTGAAATACAGAGCTTCATATCTTATAGTTCGAATATGGCCTGTGGATGATTGTTTTTTTTAATATATATATTTTATTATAGCTTCGATGTAGTACGATACGAGTTAATTAATAATGCATATAAAAAGTGCATTGACAACAGACCAAAGAATAATTTGTTCAAAAGCACAGAGTTACACAATACATTTGTTCAGTGTTGGGTATTCACCCTTTATGTAATAACTGAGGAGAGTTCTTCTTATTGCATCTTTATGGAATTCGTCGATTGGTTTTGTTATACCCCTTTCAGACCGTGTACGCACAATTGTGCGGGTTCGTATTTTATATATGTCTGAGCTTATTTGACGTTTTCTTGGCGCTAGACCGGACTGCAGTGCTTGTGTGGGACACGTAGCATGTACTTCAGCTGTTTGTATTCAGTACTTGACCACCAGGGGGCAGGAAGAAGAGTTTAAAAATACAGTTCATTAGCAACATGGGAGGAAGCAGTAATGCCTAAAGTAAGTATTTATTTATTGCATTCATATTAATCTATAAGCTTTACTGAATATCAGAATATAATCAATGAAGTGTGTAAATTGTGAACTTACAACATCGTACGTAATACCATGAGGTTTTGCATGTTGATACACACATATGTGCGGGCTAGGTTTCCTTACAGCCAATGCATGCAGGAGTGCTGGGTGCTGTCACAAAAAGGACTGAGAAAGAAATCTCCTACTCTACATGAGAAATGTAATGTATAAGATTTTAATTGTTTAAAATCGTTCCACACTGTAAAATAGAACATTTGATCATGTACATATGTATATTCACGTGCATTGAGGTAATTTTTCTTTTTTGTAAGTAGTGAAGTAAGTCCTGACACGCACAATTGTGCGGGTGCTTTTTTTTTTTCAGATGTTAATTTTTATTTTGTAGAATAAACTAAAAATATATGTATTTAAGAGTATTTTGGTCAGTTTTTGACATACAAACAAAAATTCACACCTCCAGTTTCCTTTCAGGTCTGAAAGGGATGTAGTTCCCTTTGATTCGTTTGCACAGTAATTGAAATGAGATGGAACCAGATGACTGGGTACTGTCTTTCCCTTCCTTTACTATACACTGAACGGTTCACGTACCAACTTGACAAGCTTCCGACACTCTCTGCTGCACTTTATACACACTCACTAAAGGGGCATTATTTTCTGCTTCCTTTTGAAAATATTCATGAACATTGCTGATCATTTGTCTACCCTGGCTCCTTCCTCTTTGCCATTGTAAGATATATAGTTCAATTATTACATACAACAACAACAACAACATAGAGCAATACAAACGTCACTTCACATGCCACGAAAATGCTAATCGAAGAATGCAGTAAAGGACGTGGCAAGAATTACTGATAAAACAAGAATTATCCAAAAACAAACTTGTAAAGCAAACACACGCACACTGCAAGGCTACTCGGCAACACAGCAGTTGGGAGAGCGAAGTGAGCACGGTAAAATCCCCGGGAGACTGACTAGTTCTCAGCGCCACCGCTAGGTGATCTTTTGCCTAACATTCTGCCCGCACCCCACTTCCGCTGACAGCATGTAGGGCGCCCGCCATCAGAGCAGAAAAGACCTATAATCAAAAATACATATTGCAGCATATTTTATTGATCATATCTGCTCTGCAGTTCATTTTTGGAAAGTGTGGCCTGCGGGTCACAATTCACCCACAGTAACCTCTGCCTGTCATAAAAGGCAACTGAAAGAGGACTGAGTGTACGGCGGTATAAGTGGCCCCACTCCTTGTCATCAACATCCTCCTCTGAGGGTGGATGAACGATTTGAGGTGAGGGCAACTCTATTGTCCTTGGGGTGAGAAATTGCCCCTAAAGTCAGATGAATTGTTACATATTGGTCAACAGCATAGAATGCAAAAGGTAATGGGAAACCACTCCATTAAAGATTCTAAGGATATCCCATGTAGAATGCAACCATGGAAGCTGACATTAATGAGGAAATGTTCACTACTGATCATGGATTTTGGAACCTACGATCTGGCAGGAGAGAAAAGAGGGCTTCTCTCATCATTAGCAAGTGAAATCAATCTAAAACCGCCGTGAAGATGGGAACATGGAATGTATGAAAGCTATTGAAAGTGGGAAACCTGGATGAAATTAAAGACCAGATGAGGAAGAATGAGGTATATGTGAGACAAGATGGGAAGGAAATGGAGACTTCTACAGCGATGAGTTTAGAGTAATTTATAGTGGTGAAGGGAAAAGAGGAAAGCATGGAGTGGCACTTATAATAAGAGGAAAATGGTCAAATAATGTTTGCAGTACCTACCATGTCAGCGACTGGTTAATGATGGTGAAAATTAATAGTGCACCTATGGACTTGGTGATAATTCAGACATGTTTCCCAACATCAACTCATGGCTTGGAAGAAGTGGAGACTACGTATGAAGATACTGAAGAACAATTAAAACTGACTTAAGAAAAGATGATGTTGCAATAATGGGCGATTTTAATGCAATAGTGGGGTCCCATACAGGCAATAAGACAGTAGGAAATTTTGACCTGGAGGAAACAAATGAAAGAGGTGAAACTTTGGTAGATTTCTGCAGTCAAAATGATATGCTTATTACAAACACATTATTCTCTTCACGGGAGGTCGATTTCAGTTAGATTATATACTAATGAAGCAAAGATCATCCAGGTCCCGATGTAGATAGTGACCATACACTTGTGTTAGCCAAGTGCAACATGAGATCTATCAAAAAGAAGTGGAGAGTAGAAGGACAGAAAGAAGAACGAACCAATAAAGTAGATAATGGAAGTGATGAGCCAATGCAGTGGATAATTGAAGCAACAAATGAGTTTTTAGGAAATTGGAGCCCAGAAAACCTTGGATGACGTCATTCAAGGAAGTGTGGCGTTATAACTGAAGGGACATTTGTGTAATTGTCACGGGCTATACATTTCTGTATGTGAGGAATTTAAAATGTATCATTTAACATTGCGCCATGAACTGCAAGACAGCTATTGGCTGTAATTAGTTAATTGATAGACATTGAAAATCTTTATTGGTCGACGTGGTGTAATTTCTACTGCTTTTATTCCGTGACGCCGCCTTCTGATCCTCAACTGTGTCCTGGCAGTAGGCATAAGCTCACCATCCAACATCGGCCTGGATCTGCCTTAAGGAAGCTGTGAAATGGCTTAAGGCCCTCAAGTCGATGAGTGTGATATTTCTAATTTTTGTTTGGTGTATAAACTGTGTGAGATGTAAATCACCATGTTTTTATTTTACTACTTCTCATTGTTTGTTTCTACTTGTGAATTGTGTGCCTGAAATGGATTATTCTCGAACTGCAACATCTACTATTATTTTTAAGATGGGGAAGGTACTACGGTTACTGTTTCAGCTTGCTTGGCAGTCTGAAATTCAAGAAGATGGTGGACATTCTCTTTAAGATACTCACCCGGTTGTGTACATACACAGTTCCTACTCTCGTTATGAAATAAATGACTTAAATTTTACGGTTCATCATCTGAAATAATATTTAAAGAAATTTAATTGGGTTTCCAGCAATATTCTCGGGTGATATGACGAAGATGTGTTCAAAACTTTTAAAACAAGTACTGAAACTGTGGTCTCCATATTTAACTGATGTTGCCAGGTATTCTAATTGAAAGACTGACCTGAGTGCAGGCATTGAATAAACGTTTATTATTATCACTTTTAATATTTAAATTTGAGGTACTCTGCTGTGTATTACTTAATCTTCTATTATTATTATTATTATTATTATTATTATTATTATTATTATTATTATTATCATATATAATTCGCTGGGGCCATCAAGGACCACGTTAAGTCTTGTTGCATTTGACACTGAAATTGGCCTTCTTTAGAGCCCAGATTTCCCTCATTCTTTGTGAGTGGGCCTGCTTACGCTCCTCTGTCCAAGGGGCACCGTGTCTTCTCTTCGGTTGCTCGTCTCAGTTTAGCCCGTTCGTCAATATTTTCTTGCGGAAGAGATCTCTGTTAAGGGCGTCTTCAGCTGAGATATGTAGCATTTGCAGGTCTTCTTTGGTATTTCTAAACCAGGGAATTGTGGTTTTGGGGTTTGAATCAAAAGAGTGAAAGATTTCTTTAGTTAACTTTCTTCCGTCCATTCTTTTCAGATGACCGTAAAATCGTGCCCGTCTTTTTCTGATTGTGTCGGTAATTTTCTCTATTTTGCTGTAGACTTCCTTGTTGGATTTCTTTTGATGGATTCCATTTCTGTACTTTGATCCCAAGATTCCTCTCACAATTTTGCGTTCTCTTTTCTCCAGTTCTTCAAGGAGTCCTTTGTTGGCATTTAGAGACAGGGTTTCGGCTGCATATAGAACTACTGGCTTCAGAACTGTTTCATAGTGACGTATCTTGGTGTTTTGGGAAAGGCATTTTTTGTTGTAGATTGTGCGGGATGTTTGGTAGGCTATTTCCAGTTTGCGTACTCGCTCCTGAAGTGCATCTTTGTCCAGTCCATTTTTCATGATGATCTCACCCAGGTATTTGAATTTGTCTACTCGGGTGATGTCCCCGTATTTTTTTATGGAGTTTTGGTGGAGCCTCTTTGATGTTAGTCATTACTTCTGTTTTCTCAAACAATATCTGCAAACCAGTTTTTTCAGCAATTTCCTTTAAAATTTCAACTTGAGCTCTAGCGGTTTTTATGTCGTTTGAGAGAACAGCAATATCATCGGCAAATGCTAAGCAGTCTGTTGTGATCCCCTTGGATTTGGTTCCTATTCTCAATGGACTGTAGTTGGTTTCATGTAATCTCACCCGCCAGGTTCTGATGATCTTTTCAAGAACACAGTTGAAGAGTATCGGGGATAGCCCATCACCTTGTCGGACTCCTGTTTTGATTGATGGTTATGAATTTCATGTTTTTGGTCCGTATTGAACAATATTGTATTGAAAAGGTTGAAACATTTACGTTATTATTATTATTACTTATATATTATCCTGTTTTGATGTCAAAGGAATGCGAGAGACATCCGTGGAACTTCACCTTGGATTTTGTATCGGTCAGGGTGGCTCTAATTAATGCCAGCCTTTTCAAATCAACTCCAAATTCATTTAAGATGTTTAGCAGGACTTCTCCGTCAATGGAGTCGTACGCTTTCTTAAAGTCCACAAAAACAGACACATACTGCTTGGACCTTATTGTACAATATCTGATGATCGTTTTGAGATTTTGGATCTGTTCAGCTGTTGAGCGACCTTTTCTGAACCCTCCTTGGTATTCACCTATTTGATGTTCGAGTTGTGCTTCCAAACGCTCCAGGATGGCAAGTGATAGAATTTTGTAAGTCACGGGTAGCAAAGATATTCCTCTGTAGTTGTTGATGTTCTTCCTGCTGCCTTTTTTGTGTAATGGATGGATCAAAGCTATTTTCCAATCTTCGGGTAGGGTCTCCTTGTTCCAAATTTCTTCTATTTGCTTTTGCAAGATATCAAGTGATTCCTCTGGGGCATATTTCCATAGTTTTGCTACTACTGAGTCTTCCTCCGGTGCTTTGTTATTTTTGAGACGGACAATGTGGCGCTTGATTTCATCTCTGTCGGGTGGTCTGGAATCTGGGTACCTGAGTAAGTGTTCCTTGGTCTCAATGGCGCTTTGCGGTTTAGAGCAATTAAGTAAATTCTTGAAGTAATCTGCCAGAATGCTGCAATTTTCTTCATTTGACGTCGCCAGTGTGCCGTCCTTTCGCTCAAAGCATAGAGATGCTGGTTTATAGCCAGTGAGTTTGCGTTTGAAGGCTCTGTAGTACTCTCTGCTTTCATTCTTCCTAAAGTTTTGTTCTGTCTTTTCAATGAGAGATTTTTCGTATTTACGTTTCTCAGTTCTGAACGCCCTAGCTGCTTGGGCACGTTGGGTTTTGTAGGTTTCCCAATCATTTTCTGATTTCGTAGAGTAGTACTGTTTCCACGCATTTAGTCTGTCTTGGAGGACTGATTCGCAGGTACTATTCCACCAGGCATGCTTTTTGCTTCTCTTGATTTCTGCAACGTCTTTAGCGGCCTCAACAAGGAGACTTTTGGTGTTGTTAAAGTCACAGTCATTTGGTCTAGCCTTCTCCTGGAACTCCTCGACCCTATGCCGAAGTTTATCATTGTCGAAGCGTGTGATCTGTTTGGTTGTCTTCCTTGTGTTTGCGGGAATTGGTTTGAATTTGATAAGAGAGATATAGTGATCTGAGGCCACATTGATGCCTTTCTTTACCTTGACATTCATAATCTCAGGGCTGTTTCTCCTGGAGATTGCAACATGATCAATTTGGAACTCTCCGAGAGCTTGGACGGGAGAACGCCAATTCATTTGCTTTCTGGGTAGATGGCGAAAGTGGGTCGACATGACCTGCAGGTTGTGATTTTCGCAAATGGACATCAGTCTTTTACCGTTGGGATTGGTTCTTTTGTGAGCAGGGTAATTTCCTATAACTTTCTTGTACTTCTGTTCACGACCTAGTTGGGCATTGAAGTCACCCAAAAGAAGCTTGACATGGTGTTTGGGGATTTTGTTTAATTTTTCATCCAGTAGGTCCCAGAAATTATCAACTTCGTCTGGATCAGACTTGTTCTTATCGTTTGTAGGAGCATGTGCGTTAAGTAGGGCGTAGGTTTTGTTCGCACATTTAATTGTGAGTATAGACAATCTGTCATTCACAGGTTCGAAATTTGCAACCGACTTAAGGATCTTGGTTCTAAAACAGCAAACGCAGTTCCAAGCATCACAGCTCCATTGAGGATTCCTCTTTGCGCTTTGCTCTTGAAAAATCGGTAGCCTTCGTATTCAAAAATCTCTTCATCTGGGTACCTTGTTTCCTGTAGGACCATTATGGATATCTGATTTTCGTGAAGAGCTTTGGTGAGGGTTTTCAGCTTGCCAGTTTGTGTAAGTGAATTTATGTTGAAAGTTGCTAGAAAGGTTTTAGATTTTGGCCCGAGTTTTTGACTCTTCAGGGTACACCGAGACGCTCCGACTCATCTCTTGCATGATGTCGAGTCTCCCCCAGAATCCAAACGAGACTCGTGCGCCGTGGCGTTCACGACGAGGGATTTATACAAAGATTTACCCCCTGGGGTGTGTTTCTTGAAATGTTGTGCCATCATGCTTTTTGACTTGACTTTGCTTTGGAGGGTACCCATCCTTTTAGAACTAGGGTTGTTAGCCGTAGAGGTTGCCTCAAGATGTTTTCTGGCTTCTGGTCATTTACCAGTCTTCGCCGTAACCCTGGCAAGGGACCAATTTTTTTTTCACGGTGGTAGTTTATTTCCCTACTACCCTCTAACTCTGCTGGCGGCAGAGCCAGCGAGCTTCCCCAATTCCAATGGGACGCGCCCGATGGAGGTAACCGGTAAATCCCCACACGGGTATTATTATTATTATTGTTGTTGTTATTATTATTATTATTATTATTATTATTATTATTATTATTATTATTATTATTATTATTATTATTATTATTATTATTATTATTATTATTATTATTATTTGCTTCTGAAGACATTGCGTCTAGGATAACTGAATGGCGAGAGTAATTGAAGAATGTACTGGAAGCAATCATCAGTATATCACTTTTCGTGAACTTCAAGAGACTCCGAATCTAAGGATTACCTCGCCCAAGCCAGTAAGATGGAACATAGCCACTATGGATAGAGAAAAATTTCATGAAGTAATACAGAATGGAATGGATTGTATGACGGATACGTCACGGAGGCAAAAGAAGCATAATTGCTAATAAATGCGTGGAACACACCATGAGACTCCTTCAGCAAGCATGCAACGCATCAATGACCAGAATCAAACAACGGAGAGGCAAGCGTCCAGCATATTGGTGGAATGAAGAAATTGCTGAACTGAGGAAACAATGCCTGCGACTCAGACGAAGGACACAAAGAGCACGACATAACGATGAAGCTCTCTCAGTAGAGTATAAGACTATGAAGAAAAGACTGCGAAATACAATTAAAAAGAGTAAAGCCGACAAGTGGTGGGAAATGTCTAAGGAAGTGGATGAAAATCCATGGGGATTAGGTATAAAATCGTTATGAAGAAATTCAGGATGCTACCAAGCCCTATCATGGATCCACGCACCATGAAAGAAATAGTACACATACTATTCCCTGATCATGCAGAGAGGATTGATGATGAGGCCGAGAAAGAACTAGATAATGTACCACCTTTTACAACTGAAGAATTGATAACAGCAATTAATTCCCTTAGAAATAAGAAAGCCCCTGGACCAGATGGTATTCCAGCAGAAGTACTAAAGGTGGCAGTCGAATTATGTCCTCAACTGCTGTTGAGAATGTATAATCATTGTTTGAAAGCGGGAATTTTTAGCTTTCATTGGAAGATAGCTAGATTGGTTCTGATCAATAAAGAGAAAACTGGGGGTTACAGACCTCTATGTATGCTGGACATTGCCGGGAAAGGTTTAGAGAAGCTCCTACAACCGAGAATACTAGCAGCAGTCCGATTAGCTGGTGACCTATCTGACCAACAACATGGATTTCGCAGAGGTCACTCAACACTAGATGTTGTGAAGGAAGTGGTGAAGACAGCAGAACAAGCTCAAACGGGTAATCATTATTCTAGGAAGCTGACGCTTCTTGTGACTCTAGATGTTAAAAATGCCTTCAACTCGGCAAGATGGAGTGATATTTTGGAAGCTCTAGAAGAAACTTTCAAGCTACCAGAATATCTCAAGTATATACTGCGATACTATTTGAAAAACCGTACATTGTTATACGACACGGAAGACGGTCAGAGAAGAAAACGGCTCACAGCTGGTGCAGCGCAAGGCTCAATTCTCGGACCACACCTTTGGAATATCGTGTATGATGGTTTGTTACGGCTGGAGATGCCAGAAGATGTAAAACTTATGGGTTATGCTGATGATGTGGCTGCTGTGATAGTTACCCGTAACCTAGAGCTGGCTCAATTTAAATTGAATCAGGTGATGCGACGTGTCAAAGAACGGATGATAAATCACAAGTTAGAACTCGCCGATCATAAAACGGAAATTGTCCTCCTGACGAGGAAAAAGATTAATACTGTAGTACCGATGCAGATCGGACAGATAGCCATCAAAACAACTAGGAGCACAAAATATCTTGGGGTAACGCTTAATACTAAGCTTACATATTGGGACCACATCCAACAGGTAACAGATAAGGCAGCAAAAACTGTGACTGCACTGAGTAGACTCATGGGAAATATCAAGGGACCGATATCTAGTAAAAGGCGGCTTCTCATGTCGATTGTTCAATCGATACTGCTATACGGTTCGGAAATTTGGGCTGAATTGTTAAAAATTGTGAAATATCGGACAAGAATTGCGGCTGTACAACGAAGAGCAGCTTTGCGAATTTCTTGCGCATATCGCACAGTATCAGAACCTGCGATTCTAGTAGTAGCAGCAGTAGCTCCCATTGACTTGTTGGCCTTCGAAAGACAAGAAATTTGGCTCACACAAGAAGAGCTAGGAAGGAAAAGGGCAAAGGCTTTGGCTCATAGTCACAGAATGCAACGATGGCAAACAAGATGGGAAGATGACTCTAGAGGGAAATGGGCAAAAAGACTGATACCTTCTCTGGGCGTATGGGTTGCCCGAAATCGTGGTGAAGTGAACTACTATCTCACACAGTTCTTGACAGGTCATGGATACTTCCGAAGATTTCTTCATAGGCTAGGGCTAGCAACTAGTCCGGTGTGCATATACTGCGGTGACATCGATGACGTATCACATACTTTCTTTGTGTGTGTTCATTGGCTGCCACAAAGAAGATGCTTAGAAGTTATGCACGCAGAATTGACGCCAGAAGGGATCGTGTCAGTAATGCTACGAAGTCGAGAATCTTGGGACCAGGTGGCAGTCTCTGTAGAAAATATTCTGCATCAGAAGAAGAAGAAGGACCTGGATGATTACGACAGACAGTAAAGCAGAAGAAGGAAGATGAAGCACAAGATGCATTAAGCACGACGTTCGTCCTGAAGTAATGCGAGAGCGGTTTCTGGGGCAGAGATAAACGTCGTAGGAAAAGGGAGTGTGGTTTTTAGTGGGTAAGAATCTCCACACACTTGTTGAGTGCGAACCCTCACAAGCGTCTTATGAAGGATTTTCCACACTCCCTCGCAAAAAAAATTATTATTATTATTATAAGCGGGTCATTGACATCTGATCATGTGTAGCTTGGGTGCGCCGTATTTACATCTTTAAGTAAGAACAGTACTTCATTTATGGTTTCCTGGCAGTGTTCATGACAATATAATGTGTACACAAGGCAGGTTAATGTTATCTTGTAAGTATATTATTGTTTAATAGTGTTTTTAGACACAAATATTACATCATTTTTGTGTCATAACTGGCAGCCATCTTGTTTTAACTGAAAATTGATCCATAGATAACAGTCCGAAGAAAGGCACTTGATATCATGTTTACAATCTTTGCCTAACGTGTCAGCCATATTAATCGATTTGTTGAGACTGCCATGGAAACCATGAAGAAGACAGGTACATTGTATGTTCCTCACGGCGTTGCCTAGGACACAGAGGTTACATAAATTATCCCCGATAAGTTGGAAAGGGGTTGGCGACAGGAAGGGCATCCGGCTTTAAAAGTAAATAGCCAAAACCATACAAATATGACAAGTTCTACAAGATTAGACTCGGAAACTGCTAGGACGTGCCCCAGAAGCGACGCGCAAGGATTCCGCCTGCCCTTTGTGAGAAATGAGCGAAGGATACCGGGCCATGGGCGGGCCTGGCTAAAGAAGCAATTTCAAGTGAGAATTGGAACACTGAATGTTGGATCTATGACGGGGAAGGGTAGAGAGGTTGTGGATCTAATGATGAGGAGGAGGATTGGAATTCTGTGTGTTCAAGAAACTAGGTGGAAGGGTAATAAGGCAAGAGTGCTTGGCTGTAGTTTTAAGTTGCTGTACAGTGGAGCAAACAGTGCAGGTAGAAATGGTGTTGGAATTATCCTTTCAAATGACTTTGTAACCTGCCTGGTCAGTGTAAACAGAAGAAATGATAGAATAATGAGTGTGAAGCTGTGCCTTGGGGAAGAGTTCACAATTATAACTGCTTATGCTCCACAAGTTGGTTGTGAAAAGGAAGAAAAGGATGATTTCTGGAGAGACCTGGAAGAAGAACTTTCCAGCATACCAGCAAATGAAAAAGTATTCTTAGGTGGAGATCTGAATGGTCACGTTGGAACCAGTATGGAAGGAGAAACATTGAGAAGAGTGCATGGAGGTTGGGGATTTGATACAAGAAATGAAGAGGGTGAGAGAGTGATAAATTTTGCCTTGGCTTCAGATCTGGCGATTTGTAACACCTTCTTCCAGAAAAGCGAGAGGCATCTATGGACATACAAAAGTGGAGGACGGGAAAGCCGAATAGATTTCCTCTTGTGTAGAAGAATGCATCTGAAGGAGGTAAAGGGCTGCAAAGTCATGCTAGGGGAAGACGTAGCTCCACAACACAGAGTGCTAGTGCTTGATTATGTATGCACACGGATGAAGAAGAGAGCAGTAAGGAAAATGACTCCAAGAATCAAATGGTGGAGGTTAGAAGATCCAATTTTGAGAAGTGAATTCAAGGAAAAGGTGATCCAAGAAGCACAGTTAGTAGAAGGTGTAGAAATGGTGGACAGTAAACGCTGAAGCTATCAGGAAAGTTGGTATGGAAGTTCTTGGTATGACATCTGGTAAAGGTGCTCCACTTGATAAAGAAACATGGTGGTGGAATAATGAGGTCCAGAATGCGATCAAGATGAAAAAACAAGTCAAGAAAGCCTGGGAAGAATCTGGAATAGCCGAAGATAGAGAACACTACAGACAAGCTAATAAAGCTGCGAAAAGAGTTGTTGGAAGAGCAAAGGCATTGGCATGGAATGAAGTCTACGAAAATTTAGAGACCAAAGAGGGCGAGGCAAAGCTCTTCAGAATTGCTAAGGCACAGGATGTAGCATCAAAAGATCTAACACACATCAAGCAAATGAAGAATGAACAAGGAATGGTAATTCAAGATGAGAACCTAATTAAGAAGAGATGGGAGGAGTATTTTAAAAAGCTGCTTAATGAGGAGAATGAACAGCTTGTGTTTGAAGATGGCATTCCAAATTATAACGTAACCACTGACATATGCAGGATAGAGGTTGAAACTGCTATGAAAAAAATGAAAAGTGGAAAAGCAACGGGCCCCGATGAAATCCCTGTAGAGGTCTGGAAATGCCTGGGAGAAGAGGGAATAAATATGTTGTTAAACCTATTCCAACAAATATTTCAACAGGAAATAATGCCCAATGAGTGGCGGAAGAGTACCATAATCCCCATTTTTAAAGAAAAGGGGGACATTCAGGATTGTGCAAATTACAGAGGAATAAAACTCATGTCGTACACTATGAAAATCTGGGAAAAAGTCATTGAAAGTAGGCTTAGGCAGGAGACAATAATAGCAGAAGAACAATTTGGATTTATGCCAGGGAAAGGAACCATAGATGCCATTTTTTCTCTAAGACAGCTCATGGAAAGACACAGAGAAAAGAGGAAAGAATTACATATGGTGTTTATTGATTTAGAGAAGGCTTATGATCGTGTGCCCCGTCAAGAAGTATGGAGATGCATGACATCCAAGGGAGTACCAGAGAAGTATGTGCGCATCATTCAGGACATGTATCATGGGTCAAAGACGCAAGTTAGAAGCAGTGTAGGGCTAACGGAAACCATTCCAGTTGAAGTTGGTCTCCATCAAGGATCTGCGCTGAGCCCATATATCTTTAATCTGATAATGGATGTTCTCTCTGAAAGTCTTAGAGATCCAGCTCCTTGGTGCATGCTATTTGCAGATGACATCCTACTATGCAGCACTAATAGAGAACAACTTGAACTTAAACTAGAACATTGGAAAAAAACACTGGAGGATAGAGGTCTTAAAATCAGCCGGAATAATACAGAATACTTGTGCCTCGGTGGAAAGGGAAATTATAGTGTGAAAATGGATGGAAATCAACTCCTCGCAAGTAATTGTTTCAAGTACCTTGGATCAACTGTATCTGATGATGGAAATCTAGATCTGGAAATTACACACCGAATTCAGGCTGCCTGGTTAAATTGGAAAAGGCTGTCTGGTGTCCTCTGCGACAGGAGACTAAATGTCCAAGTGAAAGGGAGTGTCTACAAAAGTGCGGTGAGACCTGCCATGATATACGGTGCAGAAACTTGGCCAATAGTACAATCGCAAAATAAGCGGTTGGATGTAGCAGAAATGAAAATGCTACGATGGATGTGTGGTGTTACTAGGAAAGACCATATCAAGAACAGCTTCATACGAGGCAGTGTCAAGGTTACTCAAGCATCACAGAAAGTTCAAGAAAGGCGGTTGCTCTGGTAGCGCAGGGATGAGAACTATGTAGCAAGAAGACTTGGAGGTGAAGGGCAGGAGGGAGAGAGGCAGACCTAGAAGAAGATGGATGGACTGTGTGCGAGAAGACTTCGCAGAAAAGCAGTTAACTGAAAACACCATTTGGGACCGAGGAAAATGCAAAAGACTTGTCAAAAACGTCGACCTCGCATGAGCGGGAAAAGACGAAGTATTATTATTGTTATTATTTTTATTATTATTATTCTTATTATTATTATTAGGTTTCTTTATAGCTAACTCATTTATTTTCTCCGGAATTTAGAAGGTGCTATTATTCTTTAATGTAATGGGTTTGCTCAGTTCATCGAAACTTTTACTCTTGCTATTGTTGGGTCAAGATGATGTTTATTGATAAGATAAGATGCGTTGGGTCACCGTTACAAGTTGGTCATTATCTCTCGGAAAGTGTTGTGGTGTATACATCAAGTTTTGAGTGTCCTCCTCTAAAAAGGAGTAGTAATTATTATGCACTTCCATCTTTTACTAGAAAATTTAGTGTACTAAAATGGGTTCCTCGGTCTTTTTTTATAAATCATATTTATTGAGAACTCTCAAACAGATCGTCGGTTAAATGATTGTTTTCTGTAAGAACTGCAGTTCATGTGTAAAATTTTAAAAGGTATTATACGGAATTCTGATTGAGTCATTATCTAAACTTTGGTGATTGATACCCAAGATGTATGCTTTAACCATAATTTTGGACGATCCCTTCTTTTAAATGTTTCACTGTTTGAATTAATTTCTTTTAATATTTTAAAATTTATTTAGTTTCATTTTTTTCATTTAATGAAATTATTTATGGGTGTTAATTTCTTTTTTTTAATATTCTCCTTTTATTAAATTTTTATCTGGTTTAAACTATTTATGGTGCTTCATGGTATTTCTCATGAATTGTCCTATCCTTTTGCCCAAGATCCACCCTCTGTTGAGGTTCTTTGAACCTTGGTATTGCCCAGATTCCATCGCTTTCCAGTCCTGTGACTTGTGTTTTGGTCAAAGCTGGTGTGGCCTCTTGGTAGTGCTGGCAGTTGAAACTGTGTGCTTGCGGTGTTGTGTGTTCGATTGTTGGTATGTCACAGAGAGTAGTTGGTAGCAGCGGTACTGTTTGTTGCTATGACTACCAAAGTGAGCAGTATTTCACGTTGAGAAATGAATATCACTGAAATTCAGTAAATGGTGATACGCTCCTCATTCCTTCCTACTCTTCTTCTGCCATAACCTTTGTAGAGCAATTCATTGAGGGTAAATGTGCTTCTGATGCTGTATTGCTGTACCTATTAATATTCCTGAACTCAGCTCTGAGCATGAGACCTTTATTAAGAACTCCTTGTATGAAATTGATGAAATTTCTAACCATTTAGAGCAGGGCCTCTCAGGGTGCATGCGCCGTGCAGTGCACGGGCGCAAGGTGCAGGAGACGACTTCACTAGGTTGACCAGAGTGCAAACTCCTACTTCACTTCCCCTACACCTGTCTCACCTGTTCGGCCTGTCTTCGCCTTCTCCACCTTCCCCGCTGATCCTCCCCTCACTGCGAAATGTTTATGTGCGGTGAGCGGTGACACTGTTGTATGGGACAACATTACCGGTGTTAAAATACTCTTCTTTTAATTTGGTTTGAGCAGACAATTTATCTTCTTTAGCTCTTCTTTCCCTTTATATTTGCAATGATGCCAGTTATGCTTCTCGATGCAGCTTGTTTATATACTTCCTCTGATCATATTTTGCCAAACTTCAGCAGCAAGCCTCATCAAATCTAGAAGCCATTTTCCAACGAACTCAAGACTTCAATTCTAGATTATCATCATGACTAATCACGCATAATGCAAAATTACAGTCTTTTTAAATAACATTATTTAGAGAGCACAATTCTTAACTAAAATTCTCAATACTGAAATGTTACTGTATTCTAGAAACCAACGCACTTCAGAAACTATGGCTCCTATATATTAACATCCAATATTTATATTTATATTTATGACTCAAATTTCAATGCCAAATTATAGTTGAATCAATTTTATTTTAACATTGCAAACAATTTTTAGCCAAATTTTCAAATTGTAAAAACTGTGTTTTGGACGTCAATGTGTTTTAGAATTAAGAGTTAATCCATTTTAACATTGCAAATCATATTGTCATAATTTTTAATGTGTATATTATTCTTGTTTTAAATATTGTTATCACTAAAATTAGATTTACATTCAATGTAATGAAATTTGTAACAACAACCCAAATATGACAAACCTTGAGGCAATTGTATAGGCTGATGATGCTTGTGAATAAAAGCGAAACATGTCCCGGTAAATTAGTGTTGTAACATTACAACTTAGCAACACAAACTGTAATTTGTATTGAAAAGGTGGATCAAAATAACCAACAAATTGTTAGTATATCATAAGTGGTATGTTCCGAACTGTCAGCGGAGAGATGGCGGGAATGACAGTAGACGAATAAGTTTGAGTGGCGTTTATAAAATTAGGAAAGGTCACAATATGAAGATAAAGTTGGAATTCAAGAAGACAAACTGGGGAAAATATTCATTTATAGGAAGGGGAGTTAGGTATTGGAATAACTTACCAAGGGAGATTCCCTATCTGTTGTTTTCCTAGCCTTTTCCTAAATGATTTCAAAGAAATTGGAAATTTATTGAACATCTCCCTTGGTAATTTATTCCAATCCCTAACTCCCCTTCCTATAAATGAATATTTGCCCCAGTTTGTCCTCTTGAATTCCAACTTTATCTTCATATTGTGATCTTTCCTACTTTTATAAACGCCACTCAAACGCCAGATCATGAAGGAGAGCACAAAGGGAATAAAAGTCAATGGTGAAAGGATACATTGTATCAGATTTGCAGATGACATTGTATTAATTGCAGACTCCGAAAAAGAAATGATTAGATTGCTGCAAGTCCTCTCAGACACTCTTAAACTGTGGAAATTAAAAGTAAACAAACGGAAAACGAAAGTAATGGTAGTGCGGAAAAATATGGAAGAAATTAAAACCATTATAAAAATTGATGATATCAAAGTTGATCAGGTGAAACAACTCCATTATCTCGGTGGTATCATGGTAGCTTCCTGGAAGTAAAGAGAAGAATAGCATTGGCAAAGCAGCATTTCTTACTAAGAAAAACATTTCAATGAGCACACGCATGAATATTCCCTATGGTGCAACAGCCCCATAGGGCCGTGGCCTATGAAGCGACCGCTGCTCAGCCCAGAGGCCTGCAGATTACGAGGTGTCATGTGGTCAGTACGATGGATCTTCTCAGCCATTATTCTTGGCTTTCCAGACCGGGGCCGCCATCTCACTGTCAGATAGCTCGTCAGTTGTAATCACGTAGGCTGAGTGGACCACTAACCAGCCCTCAGATGCAGGTAAAAATCGTTGACCTGGCCGGGAATCAAATCCAGGACCTGCGGGTAAAAGGCAGGCACACTACCCCTACACCACGGGGCCGGCAGTGAATGTCAACAGTAGTTTGTATTCGAACTGTATAATCTGCATGGTCAGACATTCCTGATTCCATTATGAAAGAAGCCCAATGTCTTCATGCTTGACTGGATGAGCTGGTCTTGCTACGAATTATAAAAGTAGCAGTCTGACACACCTGTTTTCTTGTAGTGAAGATAGCTTCAACAAGTAGAGGTGTGTCGTATAGTGAGTATTAGTGGTTACGACAGACTTCGTTCAACTTGTACTGCGGTGATGTTGATTACAGCTTTGGTACAAGAGATGAATAGGTGTGTTCCTGTAGAGACAGAGATATGTGGAGCGCAAGCAACAAAGGCCCAAAGATGGAATAGTGGGTTTTCAAACACACACAGGTCTAACTGAGGTGGTAAAAAATTATTCGTTCGTAGGTTGGACGAAACTTTTTACAGCCATCTGGTCATTTGGAGAGGCCTAAATGTGAGGAAGAGAATGACACCTCCCGGTAACACGCAGCCTAATAGAAAAGCACCTTATACCAATGCCCCTTTCCACACGAGGGGGGTAAAGAGTCAACAGAGGGACATTTCATCTCCAAGATTCCATCCACAGAGAAGATGTGTGTTGTTATGTAAGAACAATATGCGCTGCATGTGCTTCTGAGGCACTTGACAAGGAATGTAACGTGCTCCAGGAACTTGTTATTGAACGTGACTTTTGATGTTCCAGGAGACGAGTGAAAGAACAGTTATGCCTGAGGATCCAGCCAGGGATACTAACTTCAGAGAACCAATCATTGATGCCCTCCGTGCCCACAAAGATGATGTAAGTATTTTGTTATCTAATATACCTCAATGATACTTAGAAAACAATATTTTTCATTCACTTTGAATAAATTTCTTATGCAGTCCTCTAATTGCCCCCTCCTTCACACAGCACTGCCCTTTAGAATGATTTAAGGACCCATCAAGTGCCATGGAATACGTCTCGTTCAGATAGGTTGCCCACATCACATGATGCAGTTATCAGGTTTGGCAATGAACTAATAGCCCCTGTACAGATACTGAAAGGAGTGAGACAAGGCTGTCTGCTCTCACCATCTCTAACATAAACCAAGCTTGGGGTGAAAATAGGAGATGATGATCAATCTATAGTTGTGAGTAGTCCAACTAAAGCTGAATGAAAAAGGTAAGGAATTTGGTATGAAAGTGAATATTAAAAAGAAAAAAAAGTCATGATGTTTAGTAGGAACCCACGTCGATTGCGCGTGATTATCAGTGGTGAGCCTCTTCAACAGATAGCACAGTTCAAATATAGAAAACCTTGAGTGTCCTGTAGTCCCTCATCTTATGCAAAAGTCTGTTGGACTGTATTGTGCTGAGACCTGGAGACTGTTGGCATCAGCTGCAATGGATAACTTGAGTGGAGAAGAAGACCAATACCGAGGTATAGAACATTGTCCAAGATAACGGACAGCTGTAGTCAGACTAGGAAGAGATAACTTTCTTGGATGGAACATTGGCTTTGACATAGGAATGTGTTGATGGAAATTTTGGAAGGTAAAGTACCAGCAAAACCCCCTTTTCGAAGACCAAGAAAGACATTCATGATGACATTTCTTGTGAACTCAGGATGTAGGAGCTACATACTGCACAGAATTGGCCCAGTTGGGGAAGACTCATTGCAGTCATTAGACTTGATTACTCTAAGAGTAGAAGAAGAAGAAGAAGAAGAAGACGACAAGTGAACTGTACAGAATTGCATGATTTGACAAGTTTCAGGTGTTCAACCTCGAGAACAGCTAGACTGGCTAACTCACTTTGAGAGTGTTGGATCTACATCAGCAATATAGTCTCCAAAGACCACCAACAGGGTGCAGAAGTGAGGACTCTTCAGTCTTGACACACACCTCATCGAGACTGTAGGCATCAGACCAGAATGGAGAGTTAAGACAATAAGACATCTCTGGTACAACCTGCATGATGGTGGGCCACATTCACTAAAACGACAAAAACTCCTAAACAATTCATATAAATTATAAAAGAGTATTTGTACCTTAATAAGATTACTTACTTTGACAAGGGTTATTTTAAGGTTGATTGTAACATAAAAACACTTCACAGACAGGTTTGTGCTGTTCTTAGCCTCATAATTATGGCAGGTGCCCTCCAAAGAGGCCTGGGTGTTCTGTGCATCTGTGAGCATGGAGCGCTACAGACAGGTTTGTGCTGTTCTTAGCCTCATAAGAATGGCAGGTGCCCTCCAAAGAGGCCTGGTTGTTATGCGGGTCTGTGAGCACGGGACGCTACAGACAGGTTTGTGCTGTTCATAGTCTCATAATTATGGCAGGTGCCCTCCAAAGAGGCCTGGGTGTTCTGTGCATCTGTGAGCATGGAGCGCTACAGACAGGTTTGTGCTGTTCTTAGCCTCATAAGAATGGCAGGTGCCCTCCAAAGAGGCCTGGTTGTTATGCGGGTCTGTGAGCACGGGACGCTACAGACAGGTTTGTGCTGTTCATAGTCTCATAATTATGGCAGGTGCCCTGGTTGACCTGTGCATCTGTGAGCACGGGGCGCTACAGACAGGTTTGTACTAATCATAGCCTCATAATTATGCCAGGTGACCTCCAGAGAGGCCTGGTTGTTCTGCGCGTCTGTGAGCACGGGGCGCTACAGACAGGTTTGTGCTGTTCATAGCCTCATAATTATGGCAGGTGCCCTGGTTGACCTGCGCGTCTGTGAGCACAGGGCGCTACAGACAGGTTTGTGCTGTTCATAGCCTCATAAGAATGGCAGGTGCTCTGGTTGACCTGCGCGTCTGTGAGCACGGGGCGCTACAGACAGGTTTGTGCTGTTCATAGCCTCATAATTATGGCAGGTGCTGTGGTTGACCTGCGCATCTGTGAGCACGGGGCGCTACAGACAGGTTTGTGCTGTTCATAGCCTCATAATTATGGCAGGTGCTGTGGTTGACCTGCACATCTGTGAGCACGGGGTGCTACAGACAGGTTTGTGCTGTTCATAGCCTCGTAATTATGGCAGGTGCCCTGGTTGACCTGCGCGTCTGTGAGCACAGGGCGCTACAGACAGGTTTGTGCTGTTCATAGCCTCATAATTATGGCAGTTGCCCTGGTTGACCTGCGCGTCTGTGAGCACAGGGCGCTACAGACAGGTTTGTGCTGTTCATAGCCTCATAAGAATGGCAGGTGCTCTGGTTGACCTGCGCGTCTGTGAGCACGGGGCGCTACAGACAGGTTTGTGCTGTTCATAGCCTCATAATTATGGCAGGTGCCCTGGTTGACCTGCGCGTCTGTGAGCACAGGGCGCTACAGACAGGTTTGTGCTGTTCATAGCCTCATAAGAATGGCAGGTGCTCTGGTTGACCTGCGCGTCTGTGAGCACGGGGCGCTACAGACAGGTTTGTGCTGTTCATAGCCTCATAAGAATGGCAGGTGCTGTGGTTGACCTGCGCGTCTGTGAGCACAGGGCGCTACAGACAGGTTTGTGCTGTTCATAGCCTCATAAGAATGGCAGATGCTCTCGTTGACCTGCGCGTCTGTGAGCACGGGGCGCTACAGACAGGTTTGTGCTGTTCATAGCCTCGTAATTATGGCAGGTGCCCTGGTTGACCTGCGCGTCTGTGAGCACAGGGCGCTACAGACAGGTTTGTGCTGTTCATAGCCTCATAAGAATGGCAGGTGCCCTCCAAAGAGGCCTGGATATTCTGCGCGTCTGTGAGCACGGGGCGCTACAGACAGGTTTGTGCTGTTCTTAGCCTCATAAGAATGGCAGGTGCCCTCCAAAGAGGCCTGGATGTGCTGCACGTCTGTGAGCACGGGGCGCTACAGACAGGTTTGTGCTGTTCATAGCCTCATAATTATACCAGGTGACCTCCAGAGAGGCCTGGATGTTCTGCGCGTCTGTGAGCACGGGGTGCTACAGACAGGTTTGTTCTGTTCATAGCCTCATAATTATGCCAGGTGACCTCCAGAGAGGCCTGGATGTTCTGCGCGTCTGTGAGCACGGGGTGTTACAGACAGGTTTGTGCTGTTCTTAGCCTCATGAGAATGGCACGTGCCCTCCAAAGGGGCCTGGTTGTTATGCGGATCTGTGAGCACGGGGCACTGCAGACAGGTTTGTGTTGTTCTTAGCCTCATGAGAATGGCACGTGCCCTCCAGAGTGGCCTGGATGTTCTGCGCATCTGTGAGCACGGGGCGCTACAGACAGGTTTGTGCTGTTAGCCTCATAATAATGACAGGTGACCTCCAGAGAGGCCTGGGTGTTCTGTGCATCTGTGAGCATGGGGCGCTACAGACAGGTTTGTGCTGTTCTTAGCCTCATAGGAATGGCACGTGCCCTCCAGAGTGGCCTGGATGTTCTGCGCATCTGTGAGCACGGGGCGCTACAGACAGGTTTGTGCTGTTAGCCTCATAATAATGACAGGTGCCCTCCAGATAGGCCTGGGTGTTCTGCACATCTGTGAGCACGGGGCGCTACAGACAGTTTTATGCTGTTCTTAGCATCGTAAGAATGGCAGGTGCCCTTCAGAGAGGCCTGGTTGACCTGCACGTCTGTGAGCACGGGGCGCTACAGACAGATTTGTGCTGTTCTTAGCATCATAGGAGTGGCAGGTGCCCTCCAGAGTGGCCTGGATGTTCTGCGCATCTGTGAGCACGGGGCGCTACAGACAGGTTTGTGCTGTTCCTAGCATCATAGGAATGGCAGGTGCCCTCCAGAATGGCCTGGATGTTCTGCACGTCTGTGAGAGCGGGACGCTACAGACAGGTTTGTGCTGTTCATAGCCTCATAATTATGCCAGGTGCCCTCCAGAGAGGCCTGGTTGACCTGTGCGTCTGAGAGCATGGGGTGCTACAGACATAATTAACCAATAACCATTAAAACTGTTGAGCCTGTCAGCAATCAAGCGTAGGGCAGCCACGCTAATGATTGAGCTTTGCTGAATGTCACAGATACTATTACTTACCAGTGACAGTAATCACATTGGGAACGGCATGGGCCCACCCCAATAATGGATAAAATCAAATGGCCAGGAACTAGTTTTGAAAGGAGGCCTCAACCCTTTTACTAATATCTCATGAAATGAGGAACACCCATTAAGATAAAGTAGATTTAATAAATCTGTTCCTAAATAACAGATAATGTATATGAAGTAAAATGAGAATATTTGTATTGTGAAATTGACTGATAATTAAGAAAATAACTTTTAAATGAGGTCTTCATCATCATCGTCATCTTCCTTCCAAGTATTGGGCTATGTGTCCCGTTATGGTCTTGCATTTTTGTTTTTCCAAGACTTGAAAGCGATCATATGTCCTTCCGACGGGTTGCTAGCCTGAAGGAAGTAAGACCATTGGTGGGGCTGCCACCTCTCAGCTAATGGACTAGCTGAAATTACAGCATTTCCTCCGTAATTGATGTAACGGTTATACCACCGTGACTCGGTCGACAGAGCCTCATCAGTGGGAACAGGTTTGTTCATCCCGGGAAGGTGAGGTTATGTCATCATCATCATCATCCTTCCAAGTATTGGGCCATGTGGCCTGTTACGGTCTTGAATTTTCTTTCCATCGCTTCATTGGACGTCCTATATATCTGTATCCTCTTGGTTGATAGCATAGGATCTCCTTTGGTAGTCTTCCAGATTCCAGTCTTTGAACGTGACGTTTCCAGTTTTCTTGGTAATCATAGATGTAATTGATTACTGGTTTCACATTCAGTCCCTTAAGCACATCTTCATTTCTTATACGATCCCATTTTATATAGCCTGCTGTTTTTCGTATGAACGTCATTTCACGTGCTGTAATTCTGGAAATGTCTTGAGTTCGTATTGTCCATGCCTCACTGCCATAACAAAGGGCTGGTCTGTCTAAAGTGTTATAAAGACGTGAGTGTGATTTTGGACAAGAGATGGCTTCATGATGTGATTTATGATTCCTGTTGTTCTGATAAAAATGGTTATTTTTGCAGAGATATCAATCAGAGGTATAAATTATATCCCAGATAATTGAATTCATTGACTCTTTCCAAAATTTTATTATCCAAACAGATTTTATTGGGGTAGGTTCTTTCCCCTTAAAGGCTCTTTTGTAGTGAAATGATCGTGTCAAATTTTTAAGAGACTTTCTGGAGATTAAATACTGACCACTGAAGATCATCTTCTAATGATGATGCTACCAATGCAACATCATTAGCAAAGAGTATGGCATCTGGATGTGTGAGATATCTGCTGACTGGGATTGATCCATGCCTTTCATGTCTTCATTCCTGCATTATGTTGTCCATATAGATTATGAACAACAAAGGAGAAAGTCCACAACCTTGTCTCACACCTCTGCTGACCGGTTTCCATTCAGTCTGATGATTTCCTAACTTTACTGCAATAAGGTTGTCACTGTACATGTTGTATATGTTATCTATTAACTGTTGTGGGACATTATCTTCTGCTAAGATATTAAGAAGTCTGTTCCTGTTAACTAGGTCAAAGGCTTTCTTAAAATCAACAAATGCTTTGTGAGTTTCCAAGTTAAATTCCCTGCGTTTTTCGACTAAAATTTTCAAGGTAAAGGAAGCATCAGCACATGAGTGTCCCTTTCGAAATCCATGTTGTTCATTTCCAATCACATTTTCATAATACCTGAATAATTTTTCTCTGACAATATTAGAGTAAATTTTGTAACCTGAGTTGAGTATACTTATCCCTCTGTAATTTCCACAATCTTTCACACTGCCGTTCTTATGAAGAAGAATAACTATAGCTTTTTGCCAATTCTCTGGTGGTCTGTTGCCATTCCAAATTAAATTGATGAAATCTTTGCTTGAAGATGTCACTGGAGTACTTGAATAGTTCTGCATTTATTGAGTCTTTTCCAGATGCTTTTCCATTTCTATATTTTCTGAGTACTAGTTCCAGTTCTTTGAATGTAATGGTTTCCGAAGACTCAGAAGAAATGGCTGAATATTTAAACCTCTCCAAAGGTTTCGAAAATAAATGAGCCACTCTGTTAGAGGTATTGCATTAATGTATATGTCTTCTTGTACATCATTATTCAGTTTCTTGGGTATTTTATAGGTCTGTGGTTGTGGTCTTGTTATATCAGTCTCCAGGTGTGAAACAAAGTTTTCCCAAATCTTTCTGTACTTTTTCCACCCTTCCCTTTTTGCTATTGCTCTCTTGTGGTAATACTCTATTTTATCTTCTAATTTACTAGTTGACAAAAAAAATTTATAAGCATTTCTTTTGTCTGAAGTAACTTTTTCAATTTCTTCATTCCAGATTCTTAAACCCTTTTTTCTCTGCCAGTTTTTCTTAACTCCCAAAACTCTCAAAAGCAGACTGCTTTAAAATTGAACACACATTAACCATTCCATTTCCACATTGTCACTAACTGGTATCATCTGTGTAAGATTATTAAATCTGTTCTGGTACAGCCATTTTATACTGGGGTCTCTTAATAGGTTAACCTTGTGAGAAGTTTTAATTTCTTGTGTTGTTTGTTTGTTTCATTTATACCATCTAGGCCTCAGGCGAATACGTGCTACTAATAGATAGTGATCAGTTTCCAATTCAGGGCCTCGATAGACTCTTGTATCGAAGACTAAATCTGCCAATTTACCATTACAAATTATATAATCTATAATCGATTTCTGACTTCGTGCAGACCATGTGTACTTGTGGCTGTCCTTGTGTGGGAACATTGTGTTCATGATCTTTAACTAATTGAAGACAGTGAAATCTATTAATTTTGTTCCATTGTTATTACGGATTGTTTCTCCATGGATTCCGATGTGATTCTGAATTTTCTCATTGCCAACTCTAGCATTGAAGTCTCCCAGTAACAGTAGCATATCTTGTTTGTTAATTTTATTGATTATCTTTTGCAGATCCTTTGGAGCATATACCCCTATAACTGTAAGATAACCCCTGGATAGTTTTAGTCTTAATTGGCTAATCCTTTCATTCAAAAAAATGTAGCTATCAATTATTGACCTTAATCTTTTGTGTACCATGAGCAGTACCTCAGTTATTTACTTAAATATACTAGTCTTACAACCAAATAATTAATTATTTAAAATATATCTGAAGGAAACTGATTACTCTGAAATGGGTTAAAGCACAAAATCCAGAACCCCAAAGTAGGATTAGTTTGATAAAATCAGTAAAGGTAAGATCAGAAAAATATAAATTCTCAACTTTTAAGATTCAAGAATTCAGGTGACAATAAATAAAGGATGAACTAGCATCAAATGGATAACTATTTAGGATACCACCACGAAGTGACAAGCTTGAAGGATGTATGTTATAGCGTTGCCTGGACAAGCCGACACATTTCTGGGCAAACAAAGTAGTTCAGGCAATGGCTGCTTGGATCATGTTTATGTTCTGTATATATTCTTATATTGAAGATTCATACAACAACGCGAAATAATACATTTTTATTATCATTATGCCCGGTGTGAATCAGATTTAAATATATAGAATAACTTAAAACACACTACACTTCATAGATTTCTTTCATTTTGCACTTGTTTATCACACAAAAAATAAAGATTAGGGAAATAAATAGAAGTACTCACCTGATTTTTCCCTATTTCTATAATTTCAACACTTTTCTGCTCAGAGGCTTGCTCTTGAATTTGTTAATAAATCACAGTCATTAGTCACTTTCTTTGCATTGCTATCAAGAACAGATCTGAAAAACTTTGTAAGTATAACATATGTGATGTGTGCTTGATCACAGCTGCGGCACTGAAACGTCTCTTTAAACTTTGGAGCGGTGAGGAATTTCAGTTTTGGGACAAATGGTGTCGGAAGTCGTCTCTAATGCATATAAACATCATCATATCATTGAAACCTCCATTGCTTCTTAAATGACTAAATAACAGCTTTTTACTGAGAATATAATGAAGAAAGTAAGTACTTTATTGTTGTGATCATAAGAGCTTCATATGTTTCTTGACTGAATCTATTATGTCAACGTACAGCAGAAATTCCTCTGTTAACCACAAAAGCCTATCGTCAGTCGATTCAGTTCAGTCTGTGTTCCTGTTGCACAGATCGTGTATGTCATGCCATATTGTTTCTCTCAGATCAGACACTGACTAAGGCAGTGTTTTTAGTGCTGCTCTATTAACATTCATTTGTAGGGGTACACAACCTTCCTTGTTAAACAACAGACTGGTTTATACAGTCTTTCTTCACGTTCACTTGAAATCAAAGTTTCTCGATAACGAAGATCCTTTGCTAGAAACTGAGACCTAATATTTTGCAGAACAAGGCTGGAACAGGGGTCTGCTTTCATCATTAGGATGTTTAATTTCAGGCAAGATTGGACCTTCACACAACTCTTTCATCATATTCAAATTCACAGAACAATTATGTGGCATTAAGCATAGGATTAGAAAACCAGTTTATTCTATTTCGCTAATTACTTTCGTTGTCAGTGTTAACAGCTGACTGTCAGTTAACTGCTTAGTGAAGTAAAATAGCATGGGTATTCTGATGTCAGCTGTCAAACCACGGTATAAAAAGCAGAGTAACCTGTTAGCCACAGCTTCACCTCGGCCCTAGTCCTCTATTTCATTTTCTGAAAATCCAAGGAACTGGTCCATGTTACGGTCATATCCCACTCTGGGTTTGATTGCCATCTCGTCAATAACAAGAGACCCCAATGTTTCTTCTGGACATTCCAAATTACTATATTCATGCTGTAGTCTTTCTTTTATTAAAGATGTGATTCCAGTTTCTCTGTTAGAGAAGCCAATGTTTTGAGACAGTTTACAGAGAACGGTATCCTGTCGTAGCATTCCTATACCTAAGTGTACAAATTGTAAGAGTTGTTTCGCCGTATGTAATGTATAACCTTCGATTGGAAACAGTTCCTTTATCTCTTCTAGAGGAGACTTCTGTTTACTTCTCAGTTTTACTACAATGTTTCTTTACAGTTGAAAACAAATTTCTTTTGATATTCTTATGCTTGTCTTTGTAGTCAGATACTGAAGGTGTTTGGGTGCCTACATCAGAATTAACATGTTTTCCAATTCTATAGAGCGGTGTTGATCGTCTGCGCCCACAAGCCTGCGGTCTATTTTCTTTTGTTTAATTGGTGAACTACATGCCCTCACAACTGTGTCTTCTTGTAATCAGAAAATTATTAAAACTCTCGGCACTTTGTCGGGGAGCAGAGTTCTTACACGGTAATCTGATTCGACAAAGTGCAAGCTACATATTCTGGAGTTATCATTAGGAGCCCAAAGAGATCCTTTTCTGCTGTCCTGTCGAGAATTAGCAACCCTCCATTTCTATCGTAAACTCGGATCTTTAGGAAAAAGATGAAAATTTATATTTGTGTATATTTCTTCGCTGTATCAGACGTGCAGTTAATAAACCATCTTAACCTGCAGAATGGAATGAGAAACTTGACAGTAATAAGGCCCGAGGAGCTCTGAACTTAGGAGCATGGGTTGGTGACCACAGGCCCTTAGCTGAGTCCACTTACTTGTGCCATCTATCCTACCCGACCTCCCTCTTTTCTGACCCTGACGCTATTAGGTTTCTGAGGGCTAGGGAGTCTTTCCTTTTCATGCCCTTCGTGGCCCTTATCTTTCTTTGGCTGATACCCTCATTTTTTGAAGTGCCGGATCCCTTCCAGTTTTTCTCTCTGATTAGTATTATATAGAGGATGGTTGCCTAGTTGTACTTACTCTTAAAACAATAAACAACACCACCACCTTGACGGTAATTCGGAAGCACATAACTGAACAAATGTTAAATGCAACTCAGCAACCATCCATATATTGCAAATTGTGAGACGACAAAACTCTTCATATTTCATGTTAGATAAGGCCTTACCTCATAAAATGAAGTTTAATATGTTATTTCTTCTCATAAAACATGTTGCAGTAACACACGTAATCATAGAATTTGCGCCAAACAACAGAACATAAACGTGAACCTAGCGGTGAAAATTAGAAAAACTATTACCCCGTTTTTAACCCTCCGTTGGTCGCGCCTCATTTCTTAACGCCGCTGGTCGCTCACCGCTAATGTAATATGATTTTCGAGGCCCTTATTGTTATTATTTTTGGTGTTATTGTTTTAATTTTGATATTTGTTTATTCTTTAATCACTTTTTTGTTGATAGGTTAAGTTAAGTACAACATTCATTGAAACAGAATACACATAATTATTGCAAAGTACTTAATGCTACACATGCCATTTTTAAATACATTTTTCCTACTATTCTACATGCAAAATATATGTTTACATATTTTACAGCAAATAAATAGGAATCTAACACTGCACAATGAATAACTACAAATTAAAATTATTGTTGTGAAATGCATAATTAACATTCCAGTAATTATCAATTTAACATTATTATGTCATGCATGCTGTGTTGTGGACTTGGGGTACATTTAGTCACTGTATTCCGTGCCTATCTCAACACTCCCAGGGCACCTCTGACAAATACTGACAGTGTGTTGACCACATATTAGGAGCTGACATTTACTGCATCTTGTCATTGTTTTTCGATTCTTCTTCTTCGGGCAGTAGGCACATTTCGCCCTAGCTTCGTCTAGTTGTGGCAGAGTTGTCGGCTCTTCTTGTGGTAGCCCAAGGTTTTGTTGCATTCTCATTCGAAGATCTGAATGAATGCCACTAGTAGAAACTCTTGGTCAGATCTAAAGCCAATGTTTTCAAGAACTTTCTTCCCGTCATCTCTTCATTCGTGCTGCTTCAGAAAATGATTTGGGCGTTGATTCCTCCTATATCCAGTAATGTGAAAAATATACGAAGAGGCCATCGATAGCACACCCTTGCTATGGTGTACAGAGTTTTCAGCTTGGCTACTACGTCCACCCCTCCCTTGGTAAGTTTGTAAAACGTAATGACTGTAGGCTTCCTCAAGTCACCTGAAGATTCATCGATCTCGTCAGAATCATCCATACTTGATATTAGTATCACGTTCCCGTATTTTCGTGGCATGTAGGATACTAACAAATCATCCTCACCGAATGCAAACAGACTAGAGTTCACTTCCCTTTGCCTAGTGTTCACAATTTCTGGTGGAATTGCAGTCTTGTTCTTTCTGATGGTAGTGACAACAGTAAGATTGTCATTTCTCACCAGTTCATTCACTAGTGCCACTGAAGAGAACCAGTTGTTCATTGTTATATTACGCCCAGTGCTTTTTATTGGTTCTGTCAATCTTTTCACAATGGCACTTGGTCTGTTATCGGTAACAAACAGCCCATCCGGTTGAACTCCAGGGTAGATCTCCATATTTGAGGTGTAAAACATCCGTGAATCCACCATGGTGAAAATCTTGAGACCATACTTTGCTGGCTTCTTTGCCATACACTGCCTGAAACTGCACCGCCCTCGAAAAGACTCTAGCATCTCATCAACTGTGACGTACTCTCCTACGGAATAGCAAACTTTACAGCGCTGTACAAAGCCCTCAAACATTTTTCGTATCGGTGCCAATTTATCGACGGATTTCCTTTCATTTCTCGTCTGAGCATCATCAAATCGGAGACATCTCAAAAGTAAGTAAAATCTCTGGTATGACATCACTAGACGAAATATTTCTGGAGCGGTCCCATCCATCGCCCACAAATCAACATTTTGATGAAAGGACTTCATCACACCGGATAAGTAAAGTAATCCTATAAGAGCCCTGATTTCATCAATGTTGGTATCCACAGCATCCCTCTCCCAAGAATAATTAGCTCTCGTAATGCGTAAGCGAACATTCGTATGGAACAGAATTTTCTCCAACACACTGTCTGGGAAGTAGAGAGCCCACGATTCACGTACTGTCTTGTGTGACACCTGGTGGATGAATCACGATTTTTCTTTTCTTCCTACGTTTGTTGGTTCGAGGGGGGTGAATATTCCACAGAGTAATGTTGTCACGACCAGGAACGGCTTCGTCCCCAGAAACATGAGATGCGCTGTCGTGATCACTGTTGGCGGGTTACTCAGAATCTTCGTTATTGCCTTCATCATCTGACTCCTCTAATAACCAATTACAAATCATAGAATCTTGATTCATGACTTGTAGGCTAATATGGAAGTTGGAAAAAATGTAACGTCAATGGTCGCGGGTGAGCGACTCGCTGTGGTCATTAACAATGCCTGGCTTCTAATGAAAGTCGCACCGCACCCTGCGACATTATTGGACTTGCTCAGAACATTCCAAAAGTCAGCTACTCAGTGATTAAGAAGTATAGCGCTACTTAGCTTCGCACGGCACATCTTTAAAAAGGAAAGTGAGCGCCGCACTCACCCCGCGACCAACGGAGGGTTAATGCAAGAAATTGGCTTTCTGTCTAGGCCTTCTAGTATCTAGTAGACTTTGGTTATAGTCATCTGGTAACGATCCTTCCAATCAGTAACATCTGAAGTCTTTCATTATTTTTAAAAACAAGAAAAAGGAAAAAAAGCTATTCATCATCTTATAAATGCCAGTACCAGGCAACAAAATCAGAACAATAGGCAAGACAAAATATAATGTACAGTAAACTAGCCTTAAGGCAGCTAATAATTTTGAGGTTTCGTTTACATCAGAAGAAATAAATGTGACATTATTATTATTATTATTATTATTATTATTATTATTATTATTATTATTATTATTATTATTCTTTCGAATGGGCCACCAGAGGACCACGTGCCAATTTCAATTCCTTCTTCTTTGTTCTTTCCTTTTCTTCCAGTACGCTTTCATCTGTTCACTATGTTTCTTCTTTCTGTCTTCAGACCACTTTGAACCAGTTGTTTTTACTTTCCTACCTTGGAATCCTTCTATTTTCAATACTTTTAACCGAAAGCCTTCTCTATTATTTATTTCTTCTGTTGTTATATTGTTTTTTTCTAAATCCTTTCTTACTTCGTTGACCCAGCTTGTCGTTGATTTCTTACTCCACAAATATCTGAAAATCTTACTGGTTAATCTACTATCTTGCATTCGATATAAATGTCCAAAAAACATAAGTCTCCTTTTCCTCATTACATCTGATATATTTTCTATTTTTTTATATATTTCAGCATTACTTCGTAATTTCCAACCTTCTGCTGTGTTTTGTGGGCCTAATATTTTCCTCATGATTCGCCTTTCTAGTATTTCTAGCTTATCTAAATTATAGTTTAATGCCAGACACTCGCTTGCATATAGGCATTCTGGCTTCACTACTGTGTTGTAATGCCTTATTTTTGCATTTTTGGATAGGCATCTTTTATTGTAGATATCTTTGGTGACACCATAAGCTCTCTCCATTTTATGTACCCTCTCCTCTACTGCAGATTTTTCTAAACCATTTTCTTGGATTATTTCCCCTAGATATTTGAATTTTTTTACCCTCTCTATTTGGCCAATATCTGTTTTCAGAAATTTTGGTGCATCCCAAATATTTGTTAAAAATTTGTTTTTTCTGCAGAAATTCTTAAGCCAGTTCTGCTGGCGATTCTTTCCAAGACATTTACTTGGGTTACAGCAGATGTCACATTTTCAGAAAGTATTGCAAAGTCATCTGCAAATGCAAGACAATTTATTATTATTATTATTATTATTATTATTATTATTATTATTATTATTATTATTATTATTATTATTATTATTATTATTATTATTATTATTTCTAACCTCACATATAAAAAAACTTTGATAGACCTTGAAGAAACTTTAACCAAGAATTAGAATAATAACAGTTTTAATATTTTACCAGAGATGATGTTGACGGAAGAAAAATTTAAGTCTTAGCAGTTATTATGGATTCTGAATGGAATAAATTATAGATTGCAAGTATAGTTTATCTGCCGATAAAATTTACACAGAAAATAGCCATACATAAAATTTTGATTTAAAGTATGCTGTAACCGGATTTCAGTGGTTACACAGTACATACCAAAGGAAAAGGAAAATTAAATTACACAACATCAGATAAACTGCATCAAGTCTAAACAAATGAACGTGAGGTTGTGGAGCGGGCATGGAAACCCTACCAGGGGCATTGGGATCCGTAGGTTGTGGGTTTAGAACAAAATCCATCAATTCAAAAATCCAGTAATGATATCTCCAAACAATAAATTAGATGAAATTTGCCAAGGGCTGTTCTTTTAACTCAAAGAGGGTAACCATAGATACTTTAACATAATGCAACTTCCAGAATACAACGTTTAAGGCTGATACAAATACAAAATTAAGTGAAAGTTAACGCGCTTTCAGACAATCGCGCCACGTAATGGAAACAAAGGGGAAACAGAAATATTTAAACTTGACGCAGAGGCCAGTTCAACTTGCTGCAGAGGAAAAACTAGCGTGCATCAAGTGATACGGAGTTACTGGAGGCAAACCCCAAGGGAAATAAAATTAATCTATTAATTACACATTTTACCAAATAAGGGGAAAAGGGGGAATGCCTCCAAAATCAAACAGGCAGGCCTAGTTGAAAAGCTAAGGCATCTGAGTAATTGAGTGCTGAATCTGGGCGAGTAGGGGTAAACTCGTATGGAAAATACAAGCAAAAATATATATATATATATAAATTAAGGTGGAAATGAAACCAACAGCGCCTACTCCAAGGCAGTCCATCCTGGGAGGGAGGATCGCCGACATACGTCTGATCGCTGGACTAACGAGAAACGAAAAGACCAGAAAATCTTGCCTCGCTCTCTTAATGGTTAGTCCACACCAAAGTTAATAAACAATGTTAACAAAACAAAGTTAACGAAAACATTTCTCAAGATGTTAATAAACTTTTGTTAACAAACATCTTTGGCATTGTGTCCACACCAAATAAACTTTTGTTAACTTTAACATTGTGTCCACACCAAATAAACTTTTGTTAACAAACATAACATCTTTAACATTGTGTGCACACCAAATAAACTTTTGTTAACTTTAACATTGTGGGCACACCAAATAAACTTTTGTTAACAAACATAACATCTTTAACATTGTGTGCACATCAAATAAACTTTTGTTAACTTTAACATTGTGGGCACACCAAATAAACTTTTGTTAACAAACATAACATCTTTAACATTGTGTGCACATCAAATAAACTTTTGTTAACTTTAACATTGTGTGCACACCAAATAAACTTTTGTTAACAAACATCTTTAACATTGTGGGCACACCAAATAAACTTTTGTTAACAAACATCTTTAACATTGTGTGCACATCAAATAAACTTTTGTTAACAAACATCTTTAACATTGTGGGCACACCAAATAAACTTTTGTTAACAAACATCTTTAACATTGTGGGCACACCAAATAAACTTTTGTTAACAAACATCTTTAACATTGTGGGCACACCAAATAAACTTTTGTTAACAAACATCTTTAACATTGTGTGCACATCAAATAAACTTTTGTTAACAAACATAACATCTTTAACATTGTGTGCACACCAAATAAACTTTTGTTAACAAACATAACATCTTTAACATTGTGTGCACATCAAATAAACTTTTGTTAACTTTAACATTGTGGGCACACCAAATAAACTTTTGTTAACAAACATCTTTAACATTGTGGGCACACCAAATAAACTTTTGTTAACAAACATCTTTAACATTGTGTCCACACCAAATAAACTTTTGTTAACAAACATCTTTAACATTGTGTGCACACCAAATAAACTTTTGTTAACAAACATCTTTAACATTGTGTCCACACCAAATAAACTTTTGTTAACAAACATCTTTAACATTGTGTGCACACCAAATAAACTTTTGTTAACTTTAACATTGTGGGCACACCAAATAAACTTTTGTTTACAAACATCTTTAACATTGTGTCCACACCAAATAAACTTTTGTTAACAAACATCTTTAACATTGTGTGCACACCAAATAAACTTTTGTTAACTTTAACATTGTGTGCACACCAAATAAACTTTTGTTAACTTTAACATTGTGTGCACACCAAATAAACTTTTGTTAACAAACATAACATCTTTAACATTGTGTGCACACCAAATAAACTTTTGTTAACAAACATAACATCTTTAACATTGTGTGCACACCAAATAAACTTTTGTTAACTTTAACATTGTGTGCACACCAAATAAACTTTTGTTAACAAACATAACATCTTTAACATTGTGTCCACACCAAATAAACTTTTGTTAACAAACATAACATCTTTAACATTGTGTGCACACCAAATAAACTTTTGTTAACTTTAACATTGTGTGCACACCAAATAAACTTTTGTTAACTTTAACATTGTGGGCACACCAAATAAACTTTTGTTAACAAACATCTTTAACATTGTGTCCACACCAAATAAACTTTTGTTAACAAACATAACATCTTTAACATTGTGTGCACACCAAATAAACTTTTGTTAACTTTAACATTGTGGGCACACCAAATAAACTTTTGTTAACTTTAACATTGTGTGCACACCAAATAAACTTTTGTTAACTTTAACATTGTGTCCACACCAAATAAACTTTTGTTAACAAACATAACATCTTTAACATTGTGTGCACACCAAATAAACTTTTGTTAACTTTAACATTGTGTGCACACCAAATAAACTTTTGTTAACTTTAACATTGTGTGCACACCAAATAAACTTTTGTTAACTTTAACATTGTGTGCACACCAAATAAACTTTTGTTAACTTTAACATTGTGTGCACACCAAATAAACTTTTGTTAACTTTAACATTGTGGGCACACCAAATAAACTTTTGTTAACAAACATCTTTAACATTGTGGGCACACCAAATAAACTTTTGTTAACAAACTTCTTTAACATTGTGTCCACACCAAATAAACTTTTGTTAGCAAACTTCTTTAACATTGTGTGCACACCAAAATATCTGTTTGTGAGGTTACATTGTATAGGGTCAGGAAGAAGAAAATACTCGTACTTACAGCTGCAGCTTTCGTTATTTTAATGAGTGCAATTAGAGAAAAGCGCAGACGCAAAGTGTGACAAAAAATATATATTGGAAAAGCGTTTACAATTAAGTTTGGAGAGGACACTTAGGCCTATGTCAGAACTTTGAATTCATGATGCAGCAGGCTTTCAAAACTTTCTGAGAATGTCCCCACAAGACTTTCAGTTCTTGTTGACAGTAATTGGGCCTGAAATTGCAAGAAATGATACAAATTACGAGAATGCCATCTCATTTAATGTTAGGCTAAGTATAACTTGAAGATTCCTAGCGACTGGTGACTCCTACCAAGGATCATGTAAGAGAAACACTCCTACACTTCACTTATTTATTTGTATGGTGTATACGAGTTGCTTGCGATTCGACAGTCGATTTCGAAAAATAAAAAATAGTATTGTATTCCGCGCCACGAATTTGCTTGCTCTAATTGCGTCTTTGCGCATGTGCGAACCGAAATGCTTACGAAAACACGAAATGTTAATGAAAAGTTTCATTCACAAAAGTTAAAGAAATTTTGTTTATCAACATGCTCGAAAAGTTGATGAACACGCTATTTTGTTTGTTAACAGACAGAAATGTTCATGAACATTGTTCATTAACAATGTTTATTAACAAAGTTAACGAAAACATCTTGGTGTGGACGCACCTTAAGAAGGCAAGGCTGGCCCCGGTGCAATCACTGAGTAACCAATCAGACCACAGAAGTTTCCCTCTCGCCACCAATCAAAACCCCTTACCAAGCCACAATGTTTTCATAATATTCCAGAATATCACCTAACCCTAATCGCAAACTTTCCTTCTTCCAAAATTAGTAAAAACATGCTTCTAGAATCAACAGGGGCAGATACACCCTGTTCCGAAAGTGTGCATCACGAAAATTTCCAGAACATTACGAAATATCACTCAACAATAATAATAATTTAGAATTTAGTAGTTACATTTCCAAATTTAGATTGATAAAAGGAATATTTTACCCCATATAGTAAACATTTCTTTGGAAGATCCAGAGGTCTCTTATGCCAATAACAATTTTAGATCATTAAGTTTAAGGTTCCAGAATCAACACTTACTTAGTTAAGCTGAAATTCATTATGAAATCAAACTACTACTAGAGCGTAAGGATAAGCAATTTGCCCAAAATTAAATAATCCTGGAAAACAAAATTTTCAGTGCCTAGTGCCAATGAAAAGTGTTTTTCAACCCTGAAACCAATTGTGATGGTTAACCAAGATCATAATCCAATCCTCTCAACATCGTTTTTTGCGAGGAAGACGGAAATCCGTCAGGCGTCGACTCCACGTTCCTCCAGACTACAAAGGTAATTCGTCTTTTGTCTGTATCAGATTATTTGCCACACTGTCGCAGTTATGTATAGCGGCCAACTACTGGATGAAGCTTTAGTAAATAGTCACGCCCACAGGTAGCGTCCAAATGCATACCAGCTGCATTTCCTTGTAACTCAAGGAATGAGGCAACACAACTTTCCAAATAGTTCCTAACGATTTTAAGTTCCGTAGTAAAGTTACACTGAACCAAATTCAAATATGAGTCATCAGCAGTGATGCCACAAGTTATAGTTGCACTTCACTTGACGTAGGGCAATCTCAGCATCTTCGCTCCAGCTCAACTCGCAAGCATGTATGAGGTGGTGCAGTTTTCCAGACTGACATGAAGGCAAGGAACTAAAACTGGTAGCAGTGAGCAGGAGGTAGATAACATTACACAATCCGAAGAACTTTCACTACCCCCGGTCAGAATATAACTGGCTTGTCTGCTTAGTTTATGGTAACAGAGAAATTTGCCAGCAAACAGGACCATTGGAAGGCCGTAATTCATTGCAATTTGGTCTTAACCTTTAGACGGGAAATGTCAATGGCTGATGGAAGGATAAGTCTGGCATTCTGTTTGCCCGTAGAGGACTGTTGCACACCCATTTGAATAGACCCAAGTCACCACTGTCCTATGTTGGACATAGCTTTGTAACAAACTTACACTTACACTGGCCTAGTCACTACCAGTAGTACAACACAAAGTGTGAGGCATTAGCTAGATGACTGTCAGGGATCAAAAAAATGAAAATAATTTGATGGTAGAGAAAAAGAACTGGTGGACCTAGCAAAACTGAATAGGGTTTGGTATTGCTTATCTCATTCTGGTACTGTGCTGCCTCCTTGCCATTTCCTCTCATCAAGTTCCTAATCTTTTACTACCTCTATTAATCTTCATAATTTTTTGTCTCTTCCCTTTTCCTGTATTCATCAACTCTTCCCTCAGTGAGTCATGACGAAGCCCAAGAACAACTGTGAATGTAGCTCAGGCTCTACTCCACATTCATATTTGTATTTCGTGATTGTGTGAATTTCTCTCTCAAATCTCAAATATTTTATTTTCACCCCACCCAATCTTGTTTTCTAAAATGGATACGGCGAGTTAACTCATCCTCGTTGAACCAGCTGACGGAAGGTCGATCCTGTGGTGTTTGGGTAGTGTGCCTGCCTCTTACCTGGAGACCCTGGGTTAGACTCCCGGCCGGATGAGGTCCACTCACCTTAAGTGATTACCCTCACGGGGAGATGGTGTCCCCGGACTAGAAAGGATTCTTCCCGCCGACCACATGACACGTAGGTCTTGGGCTGAGCGGCAGTTGCTTTGTAGGCCAAGGCCCTTTGCGCCTTGACAGTTTTATTTTGGTCACTGGTAGAAAGTTTGTAAAAGTGAAAGCCTTAGACTTAGTTTTGTAATATATTTATAGTCTTCAACAGCCTATCAAAGTTACACTCCGATTCCCTTCAAATTTCACATGTTAGTCGTTGAGCTGTTTGTGTGAGTCATGCTATTCCAGGAGGTGAAGGTGTATTTTCACAACTTTGAATCTTGGGTTGTACGGCTCTTCCTGGTTCAGTTCCTCACATGCCAAATTTGAAGAGAATTGGAGACTAACACTTTGAAGACTTCCTTTGTGAGTGACATATTGTGTTGTTTTCGCAGGAGCTGGAGAGGTTTCGCGAGGAGTCCTTACGGAGACAGAAGTATCGACGTGATCTCGACTGGGAAGACTAACTTCTCCGAGGGTCAACACAAATGTTGTTTGTAAACTTTTTGATGATAAACGTTTCACTTGAAAATAATACATGAGACAAGTTTTTCTCCTGCCTAGGGAGTGTGGCATTCCAATATTTGGAGGCCAGTGTGATGGATTTCGCCCACCAAGGACATTTAGTTACCCCTGAAACCACCTCCAGTGTTCTCTGAATAGCTGATACAGCCCAGTCAGCTTGACGCGTTGTATCATGTTTGAGAAATTACTAAGTGGTTTCATGGAAGGCAGTATAGGTTTGGGAAAAATTATTCCAATAAGGCTCAACCTTATGATTCCAAAAAGCTATGGCAAATATGTTAGATTAAATGGACTGTATTGCTATTGACCTATCGAAGGCTTTTGATAGGAGACTTCTGATGAAAATAAGGGCTATTGGACTAGACAAAAGAGTGGTTGAATGGATGGAGAATTAGAGTAGGTGAAGCTAATGATTAAGAGGGGGGTCCCACAAGGCAGCTCTTCTGCGGACACTCCCGGTTCCATTACAAGAGGTGTCCGCTAAAACAAGGTTGTAAAAATTAATCACACATTTTAACAGCATTGATCATCCACCTTAAATATAAGCATACATCTTTATAACATGTCCCAACCGACCCATCGCCGAGACAAAACTACTGGACATAAAGAAATGAAATTTTGAGGATACATTTATATTAGTGTGTAGGTGCTCACTAAGGAAGGATTTTTGGATATTCCTTTGCTAAGGGATGTTTAAATTAGTATATCCATATTTCAAAAACTTAAAAGTTTACGGACATTAAAATTAGTATTTGGTATCTCCTTTAAAAATAAAGAAACCCGTAATTTTTTGTTTTCAGAAAATCCCCTTAAGGGGGATTAAAACGGTAAAAAGCAGGTTGAATACCTTTTTGAGGATGCTTTTATCTCAGAAACTGAAGATATTACAGACATGAGCATTGGTATTTGGTTTCTCCTTTAAAAATAAAGGAATTTTTTTTTTTCTTTTGGAAAACCCAATTAATGGTGGTGAAGAGCAGTGACAAGGGGGAAGTGAAGAAGTGCGCTGTACAGACGGGAAGAGAAACATTGGCATTGTTATTGATCCAACAATAAGGTTTGAGTTCACAGGCCAAAGAAGTTGATTCTGAAAAGAAGAGACACTACGAACCCTGTTTTAAGTACTTTGAAGAAAAGTATCACATATCCGCCAGTTGCTGGGAAGTGATTGGGTTACTCTTCGGTGTGCGAGGATCTGTCACAAAATTTTCAATGAATTTCTTCCTTCGTTTTGGTATTCCTGTTTCGTATGTAAAAGATGTTTGTTTTACAAGATTCATTGGCAACGGTATATAATCATTTGTAAAGAAAAATAAAGTTTTCAGGATCGGAGGGCTACAACGGGAGCTTGTGGAGAGCATGCTTTAGAGATATTATACCACCTTTTACAGATGAATGGTTTGAAAGTCCTCAAAGATGTGAGTCGTCCCATGGTGGTTGTCAGATGTTGAAGGAGACTCGAACCTGGCCGGAGTGTGGAATAGTTGTTTAGCTTTGTATGAAGGGAGTAGAGAAATGTAAAACTTTTGCAGAGAATGTCAATAAAATCTGATACGACACTTCTCTACAGCACTGCACTGCAAATTGTGGCGAGACACTGTTTACTGGCCGAACTAGTTCCGCTGGGAATGGGGTTGGACGCACATTACTTTTGAAAAAAGAGATGAAATCAAAATCACAGTTCTGTGAAAATAATTAATATTCTTGGTGCAATAGTGACAGGCAATGTGGGACTTTGTGAGGTACAACTGTTTACTACTTCACTTAATGTCAGACACAGTCGACACAAGCACATGTAGAAGTAAATTAATATTGTTGGTGCAATAGTGACAGGCAATGTGCGACTTTGTGAGATACAACTGTTTACTACTTCAGTTAATGTCAGACACAGTCGGCACACGTAGAAGTAAATTAATATTGTTGGTGCAATAGTGACAGGCAATGTGCGACTTTGTGAGATACAACTGTTTACTACTTCACTTAATGTCAGACACAGTCGGCACAAGCACACGTAGAAGTAAATTAATATTGTTGGTGCAATAGTGACAGGCAATGTGGGACTTCCTCAGATACAACTGTTTACTACTTCACTTAATGTCAGACACAGTCGGTACAAGCACACGTAGAAGTAAATTAATATTGTTGGTGCAATAGTGACAGGCAATGTGGGACTTTGTGAGATACAACTGTTTACTACTTCAGTTAATGTCAGACACAGTCGGCACACGTAGAAGTAAATTAATATTGTTGGTGCAATAGTGACAGGCAATGTGCGACTTTGTGAGATACAACTGTTTACTACTTCAGTTAATGTCAGACACAGTCGGCACACGTAGAAGTAAATTAATATTGTTGGTGCAATAGTGACAGGCAGTGTGCGACTTTGTGAGATACAACTGTTTACTACTTCACTTAATGTCAGACACAGTCAGCACACGTAGAAGTAAATTAATATTGTTGGTGCAATAGTGACAGGCAATGTGCGACTTTGTGAGATACAACTGTTTACTACTTCAGTTAATGTCAGACACAGTCGGCACACGTAGAAGTAAATTAATATTTTTGGTGCAATAGTGACAGGCAATGTGCGACTTTGTGAGATACAACTGTTTACTACTTCACTTAATGTCAGACACAGTCGGCACAAGCACACGTAGAAGTAAATTAATATTGTTGGTGTAATAGTGACAGGCAATGTGGGACTTCCCCAGATACAACTGTTTACTACTTCACTTAATGTCAGACACAGTCGGCACAAGCACACGTAGAAGTAAATTAATATTGTTGGTGCAATAGTGACAGGCAATGTGCGACTTTGTGAGATACAACTGTTTACTACTTCAGTTAATGTCAGACACAGTCGGCACAAGCACATGTAGAAGTAAATTAATATTGTTGGTGCAATAGTGACAGGCAGTGTGCGACTTTGTGAGATACAACTGTTTACTACTTCACTTAATGTCAGACACAGTCGGCACACGTAGAAGTAAATTAATATTGTTGGTGTAATAGTGACAGGCAATGTGCGACTTTGTGAGATACAACTGTTTACTACTTCACTTAATGTCAGACACAGTCGGCACACGTAGAAGTAAATGAAAGTTTCTGCGAAGACAGAAAAGTAACAGTTTATGACACGGTCCAGTGAAAAAGAACCGAGTTCTATTACGACACAGTCTTAACAAAAAAATCACGTAGTTTCTCAGAGATAAATTTTCCCCTGAGGCGCAGTATTACACGTACAACTTCTCGGCAATAAATGTAGACACAGTCTTTCCTAGTCCCTTGGAAGTAAATAAAGGTACCGTATTTCACGAAGCGAATTAGCACAGTCTTTGAAAGGAAATATCGGCACAGTCTTATGAAAGAAAATGTTAGCACGGTTCTGCGAAATGAATTAACACAGTCTTTTGAAAATGAAGGTTGGCACAGTCTTATGACAAGAAATGTCAACACTGTTTTTCTCATGGAGTGATGGACACAGTCTTTAAAAGAAAGTTTGCCACTGCCCTTTATAAAACAAATTGACACTGTCCATAAAAAGAATTGTACTATCACTAGGGCACAATTTCACGAAATGGCCTAAGACACTTTCTTGGAGAGGAAACAACTAAAGCACAGTCTTTATGCCCTAAGTCCTTTAAGCACAGTTTCAAAATATCTACTGATTACTGTACAGTCTCTTCAATATAAAACTTCACAAAACGAAATAATGTTACTCGGCTCGACAGACCGATATTATAAGTGACTAAGCTTTCCGCTTACACGGGAAGTTAGAGTCCACTGAGAAGGCTTTCAACACTCGTATTACGTACTTTCAACCACTGGTCCTTAGCCGGTCAGAGTAACGAGCTGTATCACATCAGCGGGCCCAAACAGCGAGGCGGCTGGTTCACGACTAAGTACTCGCTCACACACTGTTCTCCTCGAGGCTGGCGACCCCCTTATATTGCTCAAAGTCGGACAGCGAGACTGGAAATATGAGCGTCTTAAAAAATTCATATCTCGGCCATCCTTCTGCCGATTTTAATGAAATTTTGGGCAGTAGCATTTGTTGTCCAGGTCTACAAGGTGACGTTCTCCAAATTATGATCTGACCTTCTGTTCGTGATGAAATGCCATCAAATCAAATAGAACTTTCGGTGTGACATCACTTGGCCTTGGCTGGCACTCCGTAGCAGCGCTCGCTTGCATGCTGTCACCCATAACGCCTGCGCGCTCGGTGCTCGTTTTGAATCCATACAGTTGGGTGTTAGCGCATTCTCCTTAAGAAATACATTCCTGTTTCAATATACAGTATATATAAGCTCATTTCATCCTAAGATAAATAATGCTGTTACCGTATGGTACTCCTTGTTCTAGGGCATCTCTCTCTCTCAGAAACGTAACATGTTACAGACATGAAAGTTGCTATCTGGAATCTCCTGTAAAAGTAAAGAAACACAAATGATTTGTTTTTGAAAAATCAACCGAAGGGGAAGTTAAACTGGGGTTGAATTTTTAAAATGGCCATATCTCAGTATATCTCAAAAATTTAACATGTTACATACGTGAACATTTCAGGTAACAGGTAGGGACCCTCTTAGAGGCAGCCCTGCCCCGGTAGTGGTGCCCCTGCTTATGTGAGTCCCAGAGCACACTGACCTGGTGTGTAACATCTGGTAAAGGGTCCCAGCTCACGTTAACGAGTGAAGACCTCAACGGCAGCAAAAGCAGAGGATATGATTCGGTACAGTCGAGCTGGCGGAGGAGGCAACCCGTTCCTCTGGGGGTAGTACAGATGGAACCCACTGCCTTGTGGGATGACGAGGAATTCTCAAAGGCTAAGGGAGTAAACCCCGAAAGAACATCCTTGATTTCACTAGGCCTAGCAAGCCAGTAAAAGAGCTTATTTGTGGTTGCTTTCGAAACATATAAGAGCTTCGGAACGCATTTATTAACTAAATTAAGACGCCAGCATGAGCAGACTTATGTCAAGGATGATGGTTTATGGCCTGATGATCGACAGGGTCTTGCAAAAATACAAAAATCCCGGAGGAGTGGGGACCATCAACTTACTCAGTCTCACAGGAAAATCTGAAGAACTAGTGGACAAAGGTGGAAATTAATGATACTGGGGCTGAGTGTTGGTTTCTACATGAGTAAAGATCTAGAAGGAGTATGTTAGTATGCAAACTAACTTTGGTACAGGTGTATGCAGCTCAAACTGGATGTTCTCAAGAGGATGAGAAACAGTTTCTTGATGATTTGGAAAAAGTTTTTAGTAAAGAGAGAGTAATCATTATAGGAGATGTGAATGCACAGATTGGGACAGATAGAACAGGATATGAGAACACAATGGGACCTCATGGATATGGAGGAAGAAATATAGAAGGTGAACATCCTCTTGACTTCTGTATGAGGAATGAGTTGGTGGGGAAAAATAGTTGATTCAAGAAGAAGCAGAGCCATAAGATAACACGATACAGTTGGGATCGACTACAAAGGTCTGTGGTAACAGGTGTCAGAGTAATACCCAGAGAGAGCCTTTTAAATTTAAGAATTTCATCTTATATCCACATTGAACTGAGAACGTAAGAGAGGTAACTTAAGGGGTCCACCTTTTCAATACAAATAAATGTTATAATGGTTAAGTTACAGCATGTTTACTTGGAACTAGTTCCAACGCTATTTAGCGTCATCTTCAGCCAAAATGTGAGAAATTAGCATAGGTACGTACATTACACAAAATATTATAACATTATGATTAAATAAGAGTAAAAAGGGGGAATAAAATAATGAATGGATGTCATTACCAGAACAACCCATGGAGGGTTAATTAAAATAGTAACCTAATTGTACAAACAAGAGTTAAGACTCAACAAACACAACACTTTAAAACTTTGCTTAAGTCCGAGATGAACTTGGTAGTCAAAGATTGGAATTTGTAGTCACTTTTTCATTAAATGATGTCACTCATTAACTAAGAGTGTAGTGAACATTTTCTTTGAGCTGTTGACAGAAATAAAATATTCAATTTGTGTAAGATGGCTGTGCTGTTGTTTGTGATCTATTGTTTTTATGTTGCAATGTAACGTGTAAGGTGGAGACCAAGTTTTTGAGCCGAGGTATCTACGATGTTTGCAGTTCAATGCGGGACCTGCGGTGTAAAAAGGAGATATTTATAAAAGTTGAATTAGTGAAGAAAAAGAGAGAGAGCTTGGGCTATGACTGAATGAGACTCACCTCCTAGAGCATACCGCCATCGACAATAACATTAAATTTGCTAATATTCAGTTCTGGGCTAGGTATGTGGATGACACATTTATAATCCTGGATGAGCGCTCTATAGATGTGCCATCCACCCTCAAAAACCTTAATAGTATCAATCATGACATTCAATTTACCTTAGAATCAGAGATAAATAATTCTATTAATTTCCTAGACCTAACAATCAACAGACATCCCTCTTCATTTACATATAGTATTTATAGAAAGGCCACTCAAACGGCCACCACAATAAGAAATGACTCACTTATTCCTCAAACACAAAAAGTGGCTATATATAATAGCTTGCTAGATCGAGCATTCAAGATTCCAATGTCCAGAAAAAACTTAAATAAGGAACTGAACACCATTTGTTCTATAGCAAAATTTATTGGATTTAATGAAGCCTTTATTGAAAAAATAATCAATAAATTCAAATATCGCCCAAAAACCATCTTAATAAAAGACAAAACTAGGACTGCCACGTTCTCAACATTTACCTTTAATAAGGAAATATATAACATCACTAACGTTTTTAAAAAACCGCAATATTCGTACTACTACTAGAGATCCTGCATAACTCTACATCAATAAATAAAAGTAGTCCTTTTTCAAAATCAGGTGTATATAGGTTTTCTTGTCAAGACTGCAATAGCTCTTACCTAGATCAAACAGGACGTAGTTTTAAAATCAGATATACGGAACATGTCACTGCTATAAAGCAAAACCGATTTTCTGCAGTCGGCCTACATATCAAAAAATTTAAACATAACTTTACTGAAATAGATCAAGATCTTGAGGTATTAGAAGTTCTAATTAAAGGTTCTTTACTAGATGTTACTGAAAACTGCTATGTTCATTTAGATCAGTATTTTAATTCAAACTTAAATTATATCTCTGAGATATGAAAGATCTTGTTCGATTTTCTCATTGCATTTTTCAAAAAAATTAAAATTCCGAATAATTGATCTGTCTTGCATATTATGCATGATACTTTCTCACGCCACGCGCTTTCACCGCATCACCCTCTCTGATTCCCCTTCCTTCCATTACCGAGAGATGAAAGGAAAAATGGAGAGGCAGAATGGACCAGACTAAGGGACACATTGGTTAAGGAAGCAACTGAAGTTTGTGGAAAGACAAGTATGAAAACATGGGAGAAGGAAACACCATGATGGAATGAAAGAGTGAGAGCAGCAATCAGAGAAAGAAATCTCTTGTGGAAAGAAAGCGATTGGGAGAAAAGTAAACCGGATCTTACTGGAGACGAGGCAAAGATCAGAAACCTCAGACAATTATACTGAAACAAGAAACTGGATGCTAAAAGAACAGTTACAGAAGAAAAGACCAAGGCAAGGAATATATTCACTCAGAAACTGGAGGAAGACAGCAGAGGCAATAAGAAACTACTGTATAGTGTTATCGGAGGGAAAAGGAAACCAATGAATACCATAAAGGCACTTGAAGTTGAAAATGGAAATCTGGTTAGGACAGAAAGTGACATGAGAGAAGTCCTGAAAAACCATTTTGACCACCAGTTCAAGAACAAAATGCAGAACCGGAAATCCAAGCCTACAATGGGGAACTTTCCATCACCTGGACAGAAACTGAAACAGCCTTTTAATCTATACCTAAAGGAAAATCTTCAGGTGCAGATGAAGTGAATGTGGACATGATAAAAGCGGCAGGCATCCAGGGTATACAATGGCCGCACGGAGTATTAAATGCCACATGGACAGACAACAAAATACCTGCAGTTTGGAGCAAGGGCATTATAATTCCCCTGTTTAAACAAAGGCAGCAGATGGAATCCCACCAACTATAGAGGAATAACCCTGCTGTCTCATGGGCTAAAAATTCTGGAGAAGATCATAGAAAGGAGATTGAGAACCACAGTTAGAGCAGGAGCAATATGGATTCAGAAGTAACAGATCAACAATGGATCTAATTTTAGCACCTGCATGCTGATGGAAAAGTATTGGGAGAAAGGCAAGAACCTGGTCATTGTATTCCTGGATACAGAAAATGCCTATGATAGTGTTGTAAGAGATACAATCTGGGAATGCCTGAGGAAAAGAAATGTGCCTGGTAAGGCACATTCAGATGTTGTACAAAGACTGTACTAGCTGTGTACAAATAGGGGAAGGTCGATCATCATGGTTTGAGACCAAGAATGGAGTTCAACAAGGAAGTGCACTGTCCCCACTACTGTTCACCACTGTTATGGACAATATAATGAAGAAAGTCAGGGAAAAGTTAGGTGAACTGAATGCAGTGGCGTTTGCTGATGATATCATGATTTGGGGTGAAACAGAAGAGGAAGTACAGACCAGACTCAACGTATGGAAATCCCAGTTCCAGGAATATAACCTCAACAGCAGCGAGACCAAGACAGTGGTGATGGCAGTCAACAGAGAAGGGCGTCCAGCAAGTGACCACCAGCTAATGTTTGGATAGTTTTCCTTACCTTGAAGTGTAATATCCAGTGATAATTTGGTCAGAAAGGAAATTACAAACTGAGAGCAAAAGGGATCAGAATTCTACCAACAAGTAAGAACACTTTTATGGGATGACATGGTTCCAAAACTGGCCAAACTGGTGATGTTCAACCCGGGGAACTGGAACTGTAAAATGATGTTGATGATGATGATGATGACAGATGTGAACATTGGTATTTTTAATTCCTCTGAAAAATAAAGAAACATGAATTTATTTGTTTTTGGAAAAACCACTTGGAAGGGGGGGGGGGGGGGGGGGTAAAAAGGGCTGAAAGGTGGGTGAATATTTTTATTAGGATACTGCTATCTCAAAAACTGAAGATGTTACAGACGTGAAAATTGGTATTCGGAATCTTCTTTAAAAATAAAGAAACATGGGTTGTTGTTGGTTTTTTTACTTGAGAGAAGACTGTTTCTCACATGTACAGAACTATGTCACATGGTCAAAGAGCAGTTCTGCTAGTGTGGTTTAAAAAGAGTCTCTGGAGTAAATGAAACTCAATTTAGGGTGAATTTTTGTACTTTAGGAATTTTCAGATAATGTCTTTGTGCCGAGAAATGATTACCTTTTATCAAATTGCCATATCAAGTGGAGCGAGGCTGCGGGTAACTGCTAGTTATTTGCCTTTACAGTAATTACAGCTTCGGGAAGTAATCGTCCAGCTTTACTGCAACATTTTCAAACAGGGAACAATGGCCCAGTGTGGCACACACGTTGAATCACTCATATACTGACTCCTTTCTCTTTTCATTCCACTCACTTAGAATGTGTTCTCCTGCTGAGCTTTCTTCGTTCTCTCGAGATCTGCTCCTGTGTACTGTCTCAACAGTCACCACATCAAAGTCTCTTCCTTGTCAAATTTAATTGAACAACTATAAAATGATGCAACCTGGGTTGGAAAATCCCCAGGTAGCACATTCCCCGACAACTAGATTCTCAGCATTCCCATTTACATTTCTTTCTGCTTTCCTGGGACACAAAACATTCAAAAGGAATTCCTACAAAATGATTTTAAGAGAAAGAATGACATAAGTGTTGTAGAGGGCCTAAAGAGTGGCAATGTCTGCTGTATTGTTGGGGTGATAGTACCTCATCAGGTTACAGATCTTTGTGGTAAGGTGGAAAGAACCAAGTTCCTCACTTGATACGGGAACTGGAAAAAGCAGCACGATTTGTTCTGGGTGATGTCGCAAACTTTGTGCTGGAGACGAGCTACGTGTTATGTTTCGAGCTCGCATGGAATGACATCAGTACAGAGGAATACAGAGGACAAATTGGGGCAAATATTTGTTTATATGAAGAGGGTTTAGAGATGTCCAACTTCTTTGAAATCAGTTAAGAAAGGTTAGTGGCTGCAGTCCACTGCCAACAGATGACGTTTGACATTAATGAGGAAATTTCACTTTCTCAATTCTAATGCCACACGTTCGAAATGGTATCGCTAATGATCCTCGTAAGGAGATTTAAACCCCGTTCCTCTCAGGTTAATAAACTGCACGTGGTATAGCTAGTCTTCTGACCCGTCCGTGCTCAGATATGCCAGCCACGTAGATTTACCAGCATGAAAAGAACACCTGTGGGACAAAATTCTGGAACCTCGAAAAAACTTAAAAATAGTTAATGGGACTGTACATGGTTATCAGTCACAATAAGAATGAGGGAGAGTAAATTAAACATTTCCTGACTTGCCTGTCAAAGATATCCTGCACATGAAGGTGCAGTGCATTCATAAAGCTTCATTTCTGCTTCGGTCAATCTCATCCTCATGGTATTCAGTCCCTGTTATAGGTTCAGTAATATGTAATAGCAAATTGTGACTTGATGAGGAAAGCAACGGAAAACTGCCGCACTCCTCGTTTCCCTAGAATGCCTCTTCAGCGATACCTAGGCCATCTACGACAACTGATAGTGGAGCTGTTTCACGATAAAAGCAGCCTTTGGTCTGAATACCCAACGTACATATGTTCTGCAATGTTGAAATTAAGTTTTGTAATAAGAAAAAGTAAAAATTATCACTCTTAACTATAAAATAATCTATATTATTTACATATTCAATAATAAACAATGTGCATTTAGGTCCTACAGAAACTTGTCTTTTGTTGCACAATATCAGAGTAGGCTCCACATAACTTACACTTGGAATTTATCTGTTAGGCATATCCGATGATCTTGTCAATACATGACGTCGTGTGTCCATTCCCTATATATATCACATCCGTTGAATAAAACGGTGGCCATGTCTCTTGTCTCTTCTTATTGAGTTCCTGCAGTACATCCAAGTAGGCTTTGGTAGCTGGTAGAAGCAGGTCGAGGCGGAGGTCTTCGATGAAAAATTGCTCTCTTGCCAGTACATATGTAAGTCGAGATAATGTATACTTTGACAGACATAGTACTCTTTTGAGGAAGTTGGCTTTGACCTTTTCTATGTCTTTGAAATTTTCCTTCTTTAGGTGTGTCCAGATGGTTTCCAGTCCATATGTTATGATGGGAGCAATTTTTAAGCGGAACAGTGTGGTAGCTGTGGGCATGGATAGTTGTCTTAGGTTCTTTATGCTATTAATTGCTGTCTTTGCTGCGATGGTTCGTTCTTTTATGTGAAGGTCGTAGACATCTCCACTCGTCTGAAGTGTAATTCCTAAGTATTTGAAATGCGGAACGTTCTTCATCGGAATATTCATATACATGATGACGTAATTTGCTGATAGTCTGCCTCCTCTTCTGAATGTCATTTTTACCGTTTTGCTACTATTTATAGTAAGCTCATTCTTTTCTGCCCATGTTGTAAGTTTGCTGAAGGCTGTTCGAATGTTTTCCAAGTTTTGTGATACAATGACCATGTCGTCTGCGTAAGCGTAGATTTTCACATTTTCTGTGTCTATTTCTCTAGGTACTTCTGCGGTGGCTATTATGAAAAGTAGAGGACTCAAGTGATCGCCTTGTAGAACTCCATTTGTTTGATTCATAGGGTCTGTTGTGGATACTCTATTGTCTATTACTGTTTGATTGCTTGACAGGATATTTTGTATCATTCTTGTTACTTGGTTCTTTCCAACTATTCCTTTTAATTTCGCCATTATAAGTTTTCTATTTAACAAGTCAAAGGCTTTTGTGAAGTCTATAAATATTGCATGAAGTTTCCCTCTTGGTAGTTCCAACGCTGTCTCTATGTCTTTCTGCAAGCTACTTACTGCTTGGATTGTGGATTTATGTTTGGTGAAACCAAATTGTTGTTCAGGGATTGTGTGAGATGTAATTTTGCTAACTCTTTTGGCCAGGAGGCCTGTCAGAATTTTCAGTGGAGAGCATTCCAGAGCTATCCCTCTGTAGGAGTTCGGGTCCCTGGAATCCCCTTTTCCTTTGTATAATACCTTCAATGTAGATATCCTCCATTTATCCGGGATTTTTCCTTGTCGCAAACATTCATTGAAGATCTCTGTCCATGTTTTCGTGAGTTCAGGTGCTGTTTCTTTTAGATGCTCGTAAAAAAATACCATCTGGTCCGCATGCTTTACCATTCTTTGTTTCCGTACTTCGTCTAGTGAAAATGGAACCACTGACTCTACGTCTTCTTCTTGGTCTTCTTTTGCTGGACGTGTTTTTCTGTTCTGAAGGACTTTCCTGGAGTGTTCTTCCCAAGTTTTGAGTGGGAGGTCCCTAGGGAAATAGGGTTGCTTCGGCATTAAGGCCTTGTACCATTTTTGTTCGGCTTGTTGGATGAGTTTATTTTCTTCTTCTGCCTGGTAGTTGTTTTTATGCTTGTTTAGTGTTTGTTTGTAGCATCTTCTAGCCTTACTATATTCCTCTAAGTCCTCTTGTGTTTGTGAGGATCTTGCTTTATGAAGTGCTTTTAACGCGTCTTTCCTTGCCTTGTAGCACTCTTGGTTGAACCAAGGTTTTGCCCTCGTTTGTTTTCTATCTTTCTTTACTACTGCATACGTTAACTGTTCTTCGATTATGTTTAATGCTTCATTTAATTTTCCTTTCTTGATTCCTCTCGATGCCAGGATCATCATTTCCATGTTTAGTTTGTCTTTATTGATTTCTCGTGATAGAATGTTTGTTTTATTGCACGTTTTCCCTTGGAGCGTGTTTCCCACATTTATGACGGTACGTACTGGTAGATGTTTTCTTGCTGGGATGTCTCTTCGGATCTCCTGAGAGGTCTTGTCGCTATTTGTCAATAGTGCTGGTTCCATTTGGACCAAGGTAAGTTTTTTATTTTCTGTCGTTCAGCAGTGTCAGGCCTTCCTTTTCTAGGTGGCTGATCACGAGCTTTGTCTTTTGTGTTGGTGTATCTATCCTGCAGTTTAAATCTCCCATTATAATCATGGTATCTAAAGCTAAGGGCGTAAGTGATCTCTTCTAGTATTTCATCTGCTTTGTATTCTGGTTGGAAATATAATTCATAACTGTACATAATTTGGTTTTTACTAACAGAATATTTTTTGAGTTGAGCAATCTCTGAAAAGGGGACAGTTTTGGTTTTATCAGCATAGTTATGCCTCCTGTTAGGTCTTCCTCTTTCTCCTTGACTGGCATATGAGTGATTGGAGTAGAAATTTTCTATACTCCATTGAGTTGTTAGGAACGTTTCTGTGAGTGATATTAACTCGTATGTGTTTTCTGGTATCATGTTTACTGCGTTCTTCAAACCTTCTATATTCCACAATACTGGGGTAGTGTCTTTATTGTGCCTGTTCTTTGTCTTGAGAAATGAAAAGGCCTAACGACGACTCCTTTCTGTTATTTTGTGATGTTTAAAGTCTATTCCAACTTTGAAGGCTTTGTTTCTTCCCATTATGCTTAGTTCCTCGGCTTCTATTTCACCATCTATCAGAATTCTTTCACTTTTACTTGGGTTGTAGAATTGTCTTACCTTCCTATGTATAGCCATGCTCGTTTCACGGCAGCCTGCAGCTCGGCTCCTTCGTCTGGTGTTTCTTTCGACCCAATTGTAACCTTTTTCTTCGCTGATGATGTATTTTTTCTTATTGCTTGAACATATGATATTTTGTTTTCCGTTGTCTTCTTATTCTTCTTCTTCTGCTGCTGCTGCTGCTGCTGCTGCTACTTCTTTTTTGTCTTCCTCTTCTTCCTCAAGCTGTTTCCCCAAGTCATTCCGTACTTTCCCTAGTTCTCCCGTTCTTATTACATCGAGTCTCTCCTCATTAGATTCTTCATTTTTTTGTTCCTTTCTATTTTTGTGCATGCTTTTGTTGCAGCTAGTTGAAGTTGTGTGTCCAAGAGTAGTTGCATTTTCTGCAACATATTTTCGTTAATCATGTTTATATTTTCCATTTAACACTTCACACATTTTAGTATTTGCGGTTGTAGCGTCTCTCATTTCCTTGATGAAGTTCTCGTGTTCTGGTGGTGCTGAGTTGATTCTGTATGTTTCTAGCATATGACGGCAGTTGCTACACATCCATAGCAAGGAGCCTTTTTTCCCTTTTAATGCATTAAGTTCAGTGGTTGTTATATTTGTGCAAACTCTATAGTACCATTGATTGCATCCGACTGCATTGTCTGTGCTGTTGAAAACTTTTCCACCTTTCTTGCACGATGATCCGTCTTCTTTTGTTTTCTTCATGTTTGCGGATTTATTTCACCTTTACTCCTTGATGAGATGCGTATATCGCAAAGCCGCAGGATTCACGTGTATTTACTTACTAACGTCGTTCTCGGAAATTTTGTTTCTTTGACAAGATGGCGTCTACAAAATGTAACTAGCGAATGACATCAAATTCACTCATAAATTCTATATCCGACTATTCCTAAGCTAGATTTTTCACACTCACTAACTATAGCGGTTAATGACACATTTAAACACTTATGTGTTTACATTGTCATGTTTTTTGCCACCAAAACACCCTATTTTTATAATACTCCGCATAGTTTCTTGCTTTCACATTCAAAACATTTACATATTTTTATGCCCACATTGGAGCACTTCAAAGAATTAACTGAGAATTTAGCTTTCATCATCTTCCTCCTCTCCCAAGACCTCTTTATTCTATCCCATGTGGGATACGTGTGCACTGCTTTCCTGGTTGTCGACGATGCACGGGCGTGATTTTTGCGCATGTTTATAGGCAGCTGCACGAATCCCATACAGTTCCTGTCCCTTGCTTGGTGGTTAGAGTTTATCTAGTGTCCACTAGAATACAGCAGTTATCCCGAAGTTCAATCCTAAATGATTAAAAGGGTAGTTTCTCCTTGCCGTGACCTCTACCGACACACTCGATGTGCCGAGCACGCCAAATACGTCACGTTGTCAGCTGTGTTACTGGATCGACGATAGTGATATCATCGGCAGAAACGACTTGAGAAGTGACTGTGATGAAGACTCTGCCTACGAACCAGTTCAGGCAAGATTTTAATTTGTTACGTCACTTTCAGATGCATTATTTTACTCCGAATACAAATGACAGAAATACTTCACCTCCCCAGAAATTTGAACTTACTTTTTGTTTAGACGAAGAGACGTTGGCTGATGATTCACCTGTACTCTGAAAAGAAAGTTGATGATGCTGCAAGGAGTGTAAGGTTGGACTGTACAATGACAATGTTTTCAGGGCTACTATACCAAAACCAACTTTACTGAATAGGTAAATTTTGTATTTCGAATGTACTTGTGTTTATTTGTGGCTTAAGTAGCGGCAGTAAGTGATTCATTTTATTGTTTGAGCAGGCTTATTATTATAACTTGAATGTAATCATTTTTTCCATACATCTTTTTATGTTTTTCATAAAACTAGTACAGTATAATTAAATTACTGTAGATATGTACTTCCTGATCAACATCTTCATTTTGGATGGCTGACACCTTCATATGATATAAAAATCAGGTATGTACTACGTTTCACTGTTGTGTTATAAGACCCAGTTCACTGGGGTCCATGTGTTGAAAGTGTTTGAACATCGTGCATACAATTACAAAGATATACAGATTTTTGTTATTGACTCAGTTCTCTTAGCACAGGATCACACTTCCTACTACACAATTCACTTTACTTTACTTTAGTAATGAAAGCCATTTGGTCTCAGTTCATACCCCTGATTTCATGACCTCAGTGGTGTAGAATGTAGTCCATGTTTTTAACAGTATATTGTGTGTACTCATTATAAATCCAATCTCACCCTGCCGCTTTTTTTATTTTTACTTTCTTTTATGATTTCCTGGGCTTGTATCTCAGTCAAAGGATCTGCATCTTTGTTCAAGGGTTCATTTGTGTTCTATATTGTCCTTGTTCAATACTTTTCTGAAATGTTTTTCCCAATCTTCCAAGTTAAAGTAGGGATTACATGGTTTTAGGGCAACAGAGGGACACAATCTTGCTTCTTCTAAAAGTTTCTTTCCCTCTTCTTTAATGTCATTTCTTCTGTCTTCTTTTAGTAAATGTTTGCAAAATCTCTTTTATCTGCATATATGTGTAGATCACTTTCTTCATGTGTGTATCTGGCTTTGAGTAATATTCATAATGTATCTTTCCTAATATAATAACATTCTTGGTCAAATCATGCTTTGGATTTCCTGTGATTTTCCTGAATAGTCTTACCATATACCTAATCTTATTAATTCTTCAATTCCTCGGGCTGCTTCATTTACCTTTGTTTATTTCAAGAGTAATATTCTATTCATTTTATTTATTTATTTATTTATTTATTTATTTATTTATTTATTTATTTATTTATTTATTTATTTATTTATTTATTTATTTATTGATATCAGTAGCACAATATAGATTACAGATGCAAATTAGATAAAAATATATGAAATTACAATATTACTTAAAACTAGACAGTTTGGCCCAGAATTTGGCCATGTAAACAGCACTGATACTGGCCTGTGCATTCAACAGGGCATAGAGGGAAATAAATAAGGTGCCTTGTAGTTTGTACCATGCCGCATTCACATAGGGTCTGATCGCCCTTCAGAAGGCCCCATTTCTTCATATTGTCCTTTGATCTTCCAATGCCTGCTCTCAGTCTGTTCAGTGCCTTCCATATAGTCCAGGTTTCTTCATGACCATGGGGAAGCTTTTCCTCCAATTTTAAGCTTTCTAGATGAAAAGGGATCTTCTGATTCCAAAGTAGAAGTCTGGTCTTCCTTGCATCTGCACTAGCGGGGGATGAGGAGTGCATAAAACTGTTCCTGGACTTCAATCGAGTGAGTGGTAGTTTGTGTCCATGTAGGAGGTGGGCTGAGCTGTTAGAAGGCCTTAACCTCTCCACATTTGTAGCTACTTCGCGTCTTATCTCAGGAGGGGCTATTCCTGCAAGGGAGTACAGTTTGTCTCTTGGAGTTGGGTTCAGACATCCTGTAATATGTCTGGATGTTTCATTCAGGGTGACATCGACCTTTCTGGCGTGTGTGGATGTATACCAAACGGGACTAGCATACTCCCCTCCTGAGTAACAGAGTGCTAAGGCTGTTGTCCTTACCGTATGAGGGTGGGCACCCCACTTTGAACCTGTCACTTTATGGAGCAGGGAGTTCCGAGAGGAGACCTTTGCCTTGATGTTTGAACAGTGCTCCCCATAAGTTAGAGAACGATCCATAGTAATACCCAAGTGTTTAGGTGTGTAATTATGTTCTAGAACTTTGTCCTTCCACTTCACTTGCAGCTTTCTTGAGGCTTGTTTGTACTTCAGATGGAAAGCGCATACTTGAGTTTTTGATGGGTTTGGTTTGAGATTATTGGTCTCATAGTAATGAGACAAAATATCCAATGCTGAATTGAGATTGTTTTATACTCTTTCAAAGCATTCACTCTGAGTAGCCAAGCCCAGATCAGCAGCGTATAGGAAGCTTTTAGTATGAGGTGGATGTGGTTGTTCGTTTGTATTGTCCCCTTTTTACCGGGCATGCTCAGCCGGAGAGCGAGGGTCTCAAGGGTGGACCATTCGCTGTCAAGCTTTGCTTAATTTTGAGGACAGGGAAAGAAACAAGGACTGGGGACAATAATACAAAAAGATTCAAACAACAGGTTTTGACATTTATTATCAACTAGCACTAAATTGAAATAACAAAACAACATCTTGTTGTAAATCTTGATGGCAAAGAAAAACATCTTCTCAGCCGGTCTCTCTCTAGATACAGCTCTTAAATTTGTGATCCCATTTTGACGTTAAATAATTCTGTAAATATACACATTAATGTCAGCCCACACCTGGATTGACAAAATAAAAAAATAAAATTCTACATTGGGATAAGTTTCCTTTTGGTCATACTTGAATTATTTACAAGATGAGAACGAGCAGATCTCAATAGGCTATTTGACTTTAAACCTTTGAATTGTCATATCTCTCCCGGACGACATTTATTACTTCAAAATAAAATTTAAATTATCAAATAATTGAATAAATTACGGCATCTAAGTCTACTAGAAACAAGTACTTAATCGTGTTGTTCTACTCATGGGTAATTTTATGTCACATTATCTTGTTCATAAACATGAAATTATTCAAATTAAGTCAACAAATCTTATTCAGAAAATCATCATTTCAGAATACCTTTATCGGACTCATTTCTATTGAAGTGTATTCAGACAATAATTATTCCTACAAAAATTTCCTCTAATATTCAACTGGACAACACGTAAAGTTGACCTTAAACCTCTGACGCCTTGATGAAATTTAACATTTTAAGCTTTACAACACAATGAGCCTTTGTCCAAACGATTGAAATAACCCCTCCTTATTCATTGGCGTTTGAAACTGTAATCTTGTCTCAACTTAATTTTTAAATAAAATTTACTAAAGGTTAAACTCCAAATAAAATAAATCATCTCGAACAATGGTGTAAACAACCTGGGCCCAACCTGACAAAAACACAAGGCCAGGTCAAAACCATATTTCAAAGAAGAAAATATATTGCCATTCACAGAAATGAATACAGCATACACATACCACATTCACACAAAGACACACAAATTATTTACAATATTTACAACGAACTCTAGTTCTTGATTTTATGATTTTGATTTTTAACCCTAGACATGCGAGTTCTCATGATGACGATATCGGCTAAAGAAAGATTTTATTTTCGACTCTCGGATATGTGTCGAAACTTCAGTAGTCACTTGGTCAAGGATGATGTAGATTTCAAAACGTTGGTTACAACAGCATTAGCAGTGAATATCTGGAAAATTGGTCGGCTACAGACACGCACATAATACAGGTCAAATATAGCATTCACATTTATGGCTCATGAGTCACGACTTTATTATTACTCCATTCTACATTCTCAAATTAACACGTGCTCGCAACTGAAGAAAATTCGTGTACCACGCATATATTCCTCAATAAAAATTCAATAAATGATTTCAACCATTCAACAACTACATTAATTGATCCATCAGGATTCTGCCATATTCCAGGCTCATCTCCATTACAATTGAGCACACATAAACATCAACACAAAATCGAGCAATATTTACACTCGTGACCCTTTATCCATTCATTAAACCGAAATTATTATTATTATTATTATTATTATTATTATTATTATTATTATATGCGCGAGATATTACGTAAACCAAAGCTTGACAATAAGCCAGATGACTCTAACACATGATAAATACAACAAGAAGGAATTTACGTAGAAATTCGGCATGCAAAAAGAATGCCGGAAATCTGTCCCACATTGTTTCCTTATTGAAAATATTCCAACATTCAAATGATTAGTTATCGTCGAGGACAATGATTTTAATTAATGCTAGACTATTAAATGCGACCTTTAGATTAATCACAGAAGACACACACATCTCCTAGCTACACAAATAGGTTTTACTAGTCATTCACACTCAGCTTGACAACATTACCATCTCCCAGTGAAAGAAGAACGAAATTATCAATTACTAGTGCAAATGTAGAAGAAATATTAACGCTAATGAATAAGCAAGCATTACTTCTACAAAGATGAACAGAGAATTTTTATTATTATTGTTACCCTGTTTTTGCGGTAGTTAGAGGTGAAAGAAGGTGCGGGTGTGAACGGGTCTCAAGCTACGAAATTAGAGTTCATGTAAAATTAACAAGGTTATATTTTCTTTTCAAAATAAAGAAATAACAAGCATAGCAGGTACAGAGTAGCAAGGCAACAAAAGTATAGTTACAATATTTACCGGATTTGGGCTTCGCGCCCCGACTTCACAATTCTTGGGCAATCAGCCCAACCTTACTCCAAAATAAGTTTTAACAGAGGGGCAGAAAACCCCATTCATGCTCAGGAGCACTTGCTCCAAATTACACAGAAAAGCCTCCCCGAGGCATACAACACTCAATTTTCGAGAAAGAGCCACTCGCTCTCAAACTTTAAGCCTCTCAAAGGCCATACCAAACTCCACCTTCAAGTTGTCCTCTCAGGACATAGACACAGGGGTAAAATACCCAACCTACTGAGGTCTATTAAGTGAGAAAAAGATTAATTACATGACCTCTAAAATAACAATTTGAGAGGAGGCGAACTTGCGCTCCTAATACACTTTGTTTAAAACCTACTTGGCACTAGGCCGTTAATACAAGGGCTAATCCCATACTAAAGAGGTGACTTAAGAAAGAAACAATTTACATTACGTTAAAGAAGAATAGGTTGAGAAAAAATAAGTTCACCTCAAAACAATATGAGTGGGAGCTCGAGAGGGTTAAGCACTCTCTATCCCGATATGCAGTTTAAAGATAGAATAGATACCAAGGGTCTTTACATTTTAAGGAAGGTTACATTATGGAAAAACTTCGGACCCGCCCCGAGAGTTAAACTGCTGAGCTAGCAAAGAAAGAAGTTATTAATCGGCCATTACCTTGTTGTTGACCGCTGCCGAAGAAAGAGGCGCTTCCCGCCCCCTGCTATGTACTTTACACACTGAAAGATGGTACAGAAGTCGCGCAGAGACCCAAAACTCAGCAGTTTATATACTCTCGCGGAAAGTTCGAGGCGTTTTTGGAATGAGAACACCCTCCCACCAAAACTTTATTGGTTAGGGATAAGCAGCATATTCAAGTTGGGGGAAGATACATCAGATTGGTCAGAAATTAATTAAAGAAATTCGGGATTGGCTAAATACAAAACAAGGGGAAAGAGAGGGGTATACAGCCAACTTAAACAATAACAGAAAAAAATTTAACAAGAAACAAACTTTTGAAATAAAAGTTTCTCCAAAAAACAGTTCTTTCACATCGCACTAGGGTGCACCATTGTAGTTTATCAGTAGTGTCCTCTAGAAGAGAAAGTTCACACTTCTTACTACCGGTAAAACAAAAATACATCAAAAGTGGCACAGTTCAAAAACTCCAAACTTTCCAAGTAGTGACATCTTCTGAGAAACTTGAAAATTAATACCGTCGATAAAGTTCAGACTTCCTCCAGCAGAGGAGTTTCAACTGGCGCACTTTTAAATTAGCGGCGTGGAGGTGTACCGCCCGGTACAGACCTCCCTCCCCAAAAGTTCCTCCAGGGGTGACACATGCAATTTGTTTGGAAACAAGGTCCAAGTTTTGATGTTGATATGGAGATTAATTGCAGAAGTATTTATAAGATTTTCGTAATTTGGTTTGATTCAGTTTCAAAATTTTTGCTGTAACTGGTGAAGTAAAGTCTTTATGTTTGTAGGAATTGAATTCAGAAGAAAAACTTTTAATACTTGAAAGTGAAGAAAAATTTTCTAAGTCCACCAAATATTGCAGTAGAATACCCAAGAAAAGGTAGTAAAGTTGAACTGGAATGTCCATATAGCTGGATATGTACTTCAAACGTTGATGATTTTAACGGCCAGACCAGCCGCCACTGCTTGCGTTCAGAGGAGGCCGCCCGGGCCCCTCAAGTACCCTGAGATACCGCTCGCCCGCATTATGAGGGGAGCAGAGGTGTAGAAGCACGCCGCGCCCGCGGTGAACATATACAGGCTGCGGGCCAGTAGCAGCTCGTGCGCCGCACATCAGCCTTGGCCGGGAGGAGAGCTCCGGCTCGCCGTGCACATGTCGTCCTCGCTGGGGTCGAGGGGGCCCTTCCTCTATCCCAGTCGCGGCACGGCGCCGCGCGGCTGCGGGGGCACTGAAACATTAAAGCTAGGCGGCAGAATTTGTTGGACCATCATCTTTTTTTTTTGTTGAGGGCACAGGCTTGTGGAGAGGTTGAGGGGCCAGCGGCGTGCAGATATCCATGGCATTAAATAAGCCACTGTGTAGGGTGGAGCAGGAGACGGGAGCGTGGTAATGGCCGTGGCAAGGACAGGATGGCAGTTTAACGGTTCGGGGCAGGTTTTACAAAAATGCTTACATATAAAACAAAATATTATAGAAGGGGCAGAATGCCTTAAAAGTGAAACTCAAAAAAATATAACCTTCATATTCCTTTCAAGAGGCAAGTTAGCACAGAATTATACAGGTTTCACCTGCGACAGGTGAACCCTAAATATCCTCTCGGTGACTGGATTGCTTAATAACAACGTAACCGGAGTAAGGAAATCGAGAATTATGCATGGCCCATGAAATCTGGGGGCATGCTTGCCCGCGGGAACAAAATTATTGACCATCACTTGGTCGCCTACCTTCAAATTGGTGGGTCTCCGTCCACGATCATACCTTTCCCTAACCTTTTCATGAGACACTTTAAGATTGGCTTTAGCCTTCTTCCAAAGATCTTTAATGTTGTCCGGACCTATTGTCTCGGGTAGAATGTCACTCAGAGACCAGAGGTTAGAGAGCGGCGTGTTGGGAACAAACTTGAACATCAAAGAGGCTGGAGTAAATTTATGTGATTCATGAACCGCCGAATTCAAAGCAAAAGCTAACCAATGCAGGGACGTGTCCCACCTGGAATGATCTTCATGATGATAGGCAATAAGCGCGGACCTGAGATTACGGTTAACCCGTTCAGCCAGAGATGGTTGAGGGTAATAAGCAGAAGTAGTCACATGAGAGATGGACAGGTCAAAGCAGAATTTACGAAAAAGATTTGATGTAAGCGCCTTAGCATTATCAGACACAATATATTGGCACGGACCAAAAGAGGCAAAAATAGAATTTAAGCAAGTAATGGTGGACTGAGCGGTAGCCAGCTTAGTCGGAAATAACCAGGAAAATCTTGTAAAACCATCTACGCATACAAAGATGAACTTGTTGGCATTTCCCTTTGACTGGGGGAAGGGTCCTACATAATCAATATACAGGCGTTCCATGGGGCGCGACGCTTGATGCGAAGACAAAAGGCCTACCTTGGTGGACATCGTGGGTTTACTGAGCAAACAAGATTTACAAGCTTTTACTAGTTCACGGATTTCACCGTCCATACCCTTCCAGATGAACCTTTCACGAATCTTTTCACGAGTTTTAAAGATTCCAAGATGCCCCCCTAATGGGGTCTCATGATAGTACTTGAAGATCATAGGCACAAGAACAGCTGGAACGACAACCTTCATCATCTTATCATGCCTCGAAGGGCAACATAGAACACCATTCCTCAGAACATAAGGGACAACATGTTCCCCAGAAGAAAGGGTTTCCATTATCGGAGCCAGCGTCGGATCTTCACGTTGGTATTTCTCGATATCCCTAAAGAGCATGGGAGCATCTGTTAAGATGGCATTAACATCGGATAGCATGGACTCGGGAGGTGAAGAACTATCGACCGGATCATGGGTCTCGACCTCGTTGGAAAACATACGGCTGAGTCCATCAGCAACAACATTTTCGGTACCTCGGATATGCCTAACATCGAATTGGAAGGCAGAAATACGGATGGCCCAACGGGCTATACGACCAGTACGACGCGGCCTACCTAAGACCCAGCTTAAGGCTTGATTATCTGTCTCCAGGTCGAATTTGACATGTTCCAGATAGAGACGGAACTTTTCTAAGGCGAATAAGACTGCCAAACCTTCGAGCTCATAGATGGAATACTTGGCTTCTTGAGCCGACAAGGTCCTAGATGCATAGGCGATGGGTCGCCTCCCTAGTTCCGTCTCTTGAAGAAGGACTGCAGCTACTGCTGACGACGACACGTCGGTTTGGACGATGAATTTCTTTGAGAAATCAGGCATAGCAGGGACAGGGGCATTACAGAGAGCTAATTTAAGATCTTCAAAAGCGGCTTGTTGAGAAGGTCCCCACTCGAATTTGATGCCTTTCCTACGAAGAAGGTTCAAGGGCGCCGCTCTATTAGCGAAGTTAGGAATGAACTTCCTGAAGAAATTTACCATAACAATGAACCTGGCGATACCTTTGATGTCCTTGGGAGGTTTAAAATCACGGATGGCCTGTGTTCTAGAATGATCGACTGCAACACCATCAGGTGACACAATATGCCCTAGGAATGACATAGAGGGCTTAGCAAAGGCAACCTTGGACAACTTGACAGTTAACCCAGCCTTACGAAGGCGATTGAGAACTTCTCGCAGATGATCTAGATGTTCTTCAAAGGTCTCCGAAAATACGACGACATCATCCAAGTAGTGATACAAATACTCAAATTTGATGTCGGAGAAGACCCTATCTAGCAGCTTAGTGAGTACAGCTGCTCCCGTGGGGAGCCCGAAAGGCACGCGGTTGTATTCGTATAAATTCCAGTCCGTGGCAAACGCTGTAAGATGTTTAGACTCTTCCGCAAGGGGAATTTGATTGTAGGCTTGATTCAAATCCAAGATGGTGAAGAACTTGGCCTTACGGAACCATGAAAAACAAGAATGAAGGTCGGGAAGGGGCACAGATTGTAACACCACCTTCCGATTGAGAGCCCTATAATCAATGACAGGCCTGAAGCCCCCTTAGGGTTTCGGGACTAGAAAAATAGGTGACGAATACGCCGACTTAGAGGGCCTAATAATACCATCCTTCAACATCTGATCGATGATTTCTTTCAGAGCCTTCATTTTAGGTGGAGATAGCCTATAAGGTGGAAAACGGACAGGAATTGAATCCGTGACCTCAATTTTGTATTCAATAAGGTCAGTAACACCAAGAGTATCAGAGAACACCTCTGGAAATGACTGACATAATTTACGAATACTATCAGCCTGCTCCTCAGGTAGATGTCTAAGGTCTAACAACATCTCATCCTGGGTAGGCGAAATAGATGAACATGATACAGAATTACACTTTAACAAGGGAATTTTACAATTGGACGCAAATTTGAATGTGCACGACTTACTCTGAAGATCGAGCGCAAGACCAGTGTGAGAAATGAAGTCAGCTCCCAATATGATGGGGCAAGACAGGTGCTTAGCCACAAACAATTTGATTTTCCATGTAAATTTAAAAATACGAATTTTGACATTTACAGAACCTAGGATTTCCAATGGAGATGAATTAGCCGAAACATATTGAACAGGAGATGAGACATAGTCAGGTAGTTTACAAACAGATTTCAATTTAGAATACCATTCAGCCGAAATAATCGAACAAACACTGCCTGAATCTAAAAGAGCTGTTACAGGTTCATTATTTAACTCAAGTTTGAGGAAAAGGGACCGGTGCGGGGGTATCCGCCGCAATCTTAAGACACTCTTTGGGGCATTCAAAAGATAGATTTCCAGATTGACCATTCCCTGAATTTACGACCTGTTTGCCAGGGGCTGAGCCTCGGGAAGATGGATTAGTCGACTCAGCCGAAGCCACTAGTCACTTTTGATTGTTGTTGGAAGTTGCACCTGAAGTTGAGCAGGAGGGGGTGCTATTCGAATTGGGACAATTCTTGGCGATATGTGAGAAAGCCCCACATTTAAAACAGCCTTGTGATGAACCAGTTCCATTCCTTGTCCCACTAGACTTGAGCAATGGGCACTTGTTCCGAAGATGGTCGGGCGACCCGCAAGCATAGCATTTACGAGGTGTGACTGGTCGGCGAGGAGGAGGAGGCCGAGGATTACCAAAAGAAGGAGGGGGTTCTTTCGCGACACGCAAAGAATCGGCGTATCTAACTCCTTCCGCTGAGACGGCCAATGCTTCAAGTTCAGAGAAGGTTTGCGGGCACGCCGCGAAACACAAATATGACCTATAGGATGGTGAAATTCCTTCTACAATAGCCTGTACAATCTGATCTTCAGGAAAATGAAGGGCAAACACCCTAGTATAGAATTTAATATCTTGGATGAAGTCTGCTAAGTTTTCATCCAAACGCTGTACACGATAATAGTACTTCTGAATAAGGGAGGACCTGGCCCTAACCGGGATGAAGTTAGCTAGCAAGTGGGCGTGGAAATCCTCAATAGATGATTGCTCGGCAATGGCTCTTACTATTTTGTCTGAGAGAATACCAATTGCATAGGGATAGATGATTTGCAAAATCTGACATGGGGAAAGAGAAAACACAAGGGCATGATCCTGAAATTCAACTAAAAATCTTAAAAATGAAATTACGTCACTGGTGGTATTAACGGAAAACTTAGAGATACCTCTGAGCAACATTGCCAATGGATGAGGCAAGCTGCTAAACCCGGGTGACATAGTAGGTAAAGGTTTCAGTGGCAAGGAAGTTAATTCAGAACGTATATTATTCAACGATGCACGGCGTTCAGACTCGTTGTCCAATGGGGCAGAGATAGTTTGAGCAGCAACGGTTATCCTATTGGCTTCTCCCTTAGGAGGCTCTTCCTCGCTACCTACATTCATCGTGGTGGGTTGATCAATTTTGGGAGGAACTTCCCCAGTTAACAATTGAGTGACCTTGCTAGATAATTCAGAAATACTTTCAAGCAACGTACTAGCTTCCTTCCTCTGAACGTCATTCAACTTCAGAGACAACAGATCGTTAACTCTATTTGAAAAATGATATAGCCTGGCTGGCACACGCTTAATTTGATTAGGAGAAGGATCATTTTCGTCAAAAAAAACTAACTACCGATGCTAGCCCAGTAGTATTCTCGGTGATCGTGGAAAGAGAGTCGTCAATTTCTTTCTCTCGCAAATTGGGGATGGAAATGGGCAAATCAAGGGACTCTCTAAGCTTGTTGGTGTCTATCGCAACCGTGCCTCCAGATTGCACATTTCTGATAGTTAACTCATAGATCAACTCCTCCTTGCGCAAATAGTTAAGATGGAGAACATCGCGAGGGCCGGGCATGATGACAGAACAATTTTGAAACAGGAAAGATCAAAAATTCCAGCAACTGAGAAAATTGTTAGAGTTTTAATCAAAGCAATGTTTAGCCGCCAAAAGGGGCTAAATTGAGACCCATTCAACCACGCTCTGCTACCACTTGTCACCGTGTTTTTGCGGTAGTTAGAGGTGAAAGAAGGTGCGGGTGTGAACGGGTCTCAAGCTACGAAATTAGAGTTCATGTAAAATTAACAAGGTTATATTTTCTTTTCAAAATAAAGAAATAACAAGCATAGCAGGTACAGAGTAGCAAGGCAACAAAAGTATAGTTACAATATTTACCGGATTTGGGCTTCGCGCCCCGACTTCACAATTCTTGGGCAATCAGCCCAACCTTACTCCAAAATAAGTTTTAACAGAGGGGCAGAAAACCCCATTCATGCTCAGGAGCACTTGCTCCAAATTACACAGAAAAGCCTCCCCGAGGCATACAACACTCAATTTTCGAGAAAGAGCCACTCGCTCTCAAACTTTAAGCCTCTCAAAGGCCACACCAAACTCCACCTTCAAGTTGTCCTCTCAGGACATAGACACAGGGGTAAAATACCCAACCTACTGAGGTCTATTAAGTGACAAAAAGATTAATTATATGACCTCTAAAATAACAATTTGAGAGGAGGCGAACTTGCGCTCCTAATACACTTTGTTTAAAACCTACTTGGCACTAGGCCGTTAATGCAAGGGCTAATCCCATACTAAAGAGGTGACTTAAGAAAGAAACAATATACATTACGTTAAAGAAGAATAGGTTGAGAAAAAATAAGTACACCTCAAAACAATATGAGTGGGAGCTCGAGAGGGTTAAGCACTCTCTATCCCGATATGCAGTTTAAAGATAGAATAGATACCAAGGGTCTTTACATTTTAAGGAAGGTTACATTATGGAAAAACTTCGGACCCGCCCCGAGAGTTAAACTGCTGAGCTAGCAAAGAAAGAAGTTATTAATCGGCCATTACCTTGTTGTTGACCGCTGCCGAAGAAAGAGGCGCTTCCCGCCCCCTGCTATGTACTTTACACACTGAAAGATGGTACAGAAGTCGCGCAGAGACCCAAAACTCAGCAGTTTATATACTCTCGCGGAAAGTTCGAGGCGTTTTTGGAATGAGAACACCCTCCCACCAAAACTTTATTGGTTAGGGATAAGCAGCATATTCAAGTTGGGGGAAGATACATCAGATTGGTCAGAAATTAATATAAGAAATTCGGGATTGGCTAAATACAAAACAAGGGGAAAGAGAGGGGTATACAGCCAACTTAAACAATAACAGAAAAAAATTTAACAAGAAACAAACTTTTGAAATAAAAGTTTCTCCAAAAAACAGTTCTTTCACATCGCACTAGGGTGCACCATTGTAGTTTATCAGTAGTGTCCTCTAGAAGAGAAAGTTCACACTTCTTACTACCGGTAAAACAAAAATACATCAAAAGTGGCACAGTTCAAAAACTCCAAACTTTCCAAGTAGTGACATCTTCTGAGAAACTTGAAAATTAATACCGTCGATAAAGTTCAGACTTCCTCCAGCAGAGGAGTTTCAACTGGCGCACTTTTAAATTAGCGGCGTGGAGGTGTACCGCCCGGTACAATTATTATTATTATTATTATTACTTAAATGCATGATGGAACTGGATATCTGCCGCTGATATGGAATTTCTGGATCACATGGTGTTGGATGGCGGCTTCTGTCGTTATCTCCCCATTGTAGATTTCGCCTTCATTTAGAACACCATGGCAGCAGCGAAGTTCAATGCAGGAACTCTGTAGGGTTGCTCATCAATTTGTGGAAACATCTTGAGGTACTGCAGTAGCCACGTGGTAATCCTCTTCCTTCTTCTTATGCTGTATAAGCTGAAACTAACACAAGTCTGTAGGAAATATTCACACACAAATACGCCAATTTTAGATGATGAACGACACTTAACTTAGCCTGTGAAGGTTCGTCAGAAACATAGGTTATTGTACGTAAAAGGATGACATTTCGAGTCCAGCTACAGAATGCTCGCGTTCAAAATTTTCTGTAGAATAATTGAGAGCACCGATTCAGTCATTCAGCAGGAGAACAAGATAGCAAGAGTGTATTTCTTCGCAAAACTAAGGTATTTATTAACTTCCTGAGGTAGGTGTGGCTCCACGCCGTCTTCCTCCTGATAGGTTATTATAATGTTGGAAAGTGCTCTCATTTGAAGGCACTTGTCATGTGTATTCACCTCGCAGCGGCCTTGAGAGCCCTCACTGGGTCACGTGGCACAGCTGATCGCTCGATTGGAAAATCAATACTTCGCTCCTGGCTGGCTAAAACCGGTTCCCAACATGTGAACACGCGTCTGTAACCCGGGCTGGAAATGAATATCTCGCCCGTACGAAATAAATAATAGCCTGTTAGTTGACTGCACTACAAAACATTCATTATAGGCCAAATTAGACGGGGACAGTATATATATTGAAAAGTCAGGGAGCTAGCACACTTCCTTGACCTTGAGGTAGACCATTCTTTTGCGTTCTCCATCGACTTCGCTGAACCTGAAAGTCAACAAAGAATCATCAGTTCTGTAAAAGGGCAGCAACAATTCTGGTAAGCTTGAAATTCTTTGTAAGGCTGTACAGTTTTTGTAACATGATTTGATGTTTTACGGTGTCATAGGCAAAGAAAGGTCTACAAACACTACTCCTGTGATTTTTCAGGATTGAAAACCATCTTCTATATACTGCGTTAGGTTTACTACTTGTGCAGTACAGTTCATGCCTGGCCTAAAACCAGCTTGCTCTGGGATTAACAAAGGCTCTTCTTCTGCTTAGGATTTTTCTTGGGCGCTGCTAAAAAGCCATTACCCAGTCGCAACACTTATTTTGTCACAAGTCTTCAAGAGAAACAGACTGAGTTTTACTTATGATTGATAGAGTTGTTCAACACTTGTAGAAACACTAGGGTTACAGGTCGAGAACGAGACGTCCTCATAGGTTACAGCAAAGTGATTTGGTTACTGTTATGTAGAGGAGGATGCAAGTTAAGAAGCTCATAAGACTCACTAGTCAAAAGAATTTAGAGTTTAATGTTACAATTATCCAAAAATTCTTGAATAGCAAGAACAAGTGAAGGTGTAGGCTGTTGAACGAGGCGAGCGACTGTTGTGGGTAGTTGTATTTTTTGCGAGCGTAAAGTGTGGAAAAAACGTTTTCTATGTAGAGCGAAATGGGAACATTGAAATAATATGTGATTAGCCTAACGTCGGCCGTACTATTATTACATGAACACATGGGTGAATCCACTAACTTTAATTTGAATTTATAAACGGAGTCAGAGCGTGATTAAAGCGTAATCTGATAATTGTTGTAATATGTTCTGCGTGAATATTTTGTTGTTGAAAACCAAGGGTGACTAGCAATACTTGGTTGCAGCTGATAGTAATATTTTCCTTTGAGTTTGGCCGATTGTGTCCAGTTGTGCTGCCATTTTTCTTGAATAGCAACTTTAATAATCGGCGTGAAATCTGTGTAGGGAAGGACTATGGAAGCATTGATTTCCGTTATGGATGCAGCTTGTTTTGCCATTTTATCAGCCTGATCATTACCTGCGTTGTTCGAATGACCTTTTATCCATGTTAAAGTTATATCAGCACCATTTTCATCGAGTTTAAATAAAAGGCGTCGTATATTGCAGATGTACCAATTTGTATAGGACTTATGTGGCATTAAATTTTGAAGCACACTTAAGGAATCTGTAAAAATGATCGCTTTGGAGACGTGGTTATTTTTTATGTAGGGAGGTACATTCAGGGAAACGGGATTACCTAGGGAGCGGTGATAAGGGAACAGGGAACTGGAAATCAAGTAGGGATGACATAAAATTGTTAGTGTTGAACTGTAGAAGTATTGTAAGGAAAGGAATAGATTAAATAATTTAATAGATATATATTTACCAGATATTGTAATAGGAGTTGAATCATGGCTGAGAAATGATATAATGTATGCAGAAATTTTCTCACGGCACTAGAGTGTGTATCATAGAGATAGGATAGGAAGGGCGGGAGGGAGAGTGTTCATTCTGGTGAAAGAAGAATTTGTAAGCTACGAAAAAGTTAAAGATGAGACACATGAAATTCTAGGTGTAAGGCTCATTTCTAAAGATAATAGGCAACTTGATATATTTGGAGTGTACAGATCGGGAAAGGGTAGCACTAAAATGCTAAAATGGCGCCTGCCGGTCGTGTTGCTCCTCAAGCTGTTGAGAATTTTCAGAAATGTAATAGTTTAATGGAAAGTAGTGAGTGCATAGAATTTAACGACGGGAAGAAGAAGGTGTCAAATACCAGTGGAAGTGTGGATCAGGTCATAGGCCAAAGGAAAAATAATTTGCGAAGTGTTTGTGTATGTGACGCACGCATCGTGCATGCGGAAGCGGGAAAGTGTGTTGACTGTGTTACTTTATTATCCGAATTGGCCTCAAGGGATGAAATTATTCGAATGTTAAGGGAAGACATTGAAAGTATTAAACGTAATAGACTTAGTTTAAATGGTGTGACTGAAGTGCAAACTGAGACATGGTCGGAAGTAAGTACGAGGTGTTGTAACAGTAGGCCTAAAACTAATCATGATCGGGGCGTAGGCCTAGGTATTGAATTAAGGAATAAGTTCCAGGTCCTTGAATCAATTACCTCTAGTGAAGAAGAATGTGTAAAGATTAATAACATTCCAGCCATTACAAGGAAGCCTGCACTGGGGTTGAAGAAGAAAAAATGTAAGGTAGTTGTGTACGGGGATAGCCATGGTCGGGGTATTGCTGTCGAACTTGGTGATATGCTACCGGAGACTGAAGTTGTAGGTTTTGTCAAGCCAGGTGCTCTGTTCAAAGAGGTTCTTCAGTCAGATATGGAAGAGATGGGAACACTTAATGAGAATGACTACGTGGTTATTATGGCAGGGACGAATGATATTGCCAGAAATGAAGCATCAAATGTGATTTCTGGGGTGAAGAAAGCACTTTGCAAATTAAAGACCACCAATGTAATATTATGTAATATTCCACATCGACATGATTTAATTGAATGGTCTTGTGTAAATAAGTTAGTTGATGATACAAACAGGCGGCTACAGAAAATTGTCAAATGCTTTCGAAATACAGAAATAATTGATATGAGCAATATGGATCGAGGATATTTCACAAATCATGGCATGCATCTTTGCAGAAGAGGGAAAAAGCAGCTATGTAATATGATAAGGAAGAAAATACAACAGACTTCAGGAACAACTATCACAACTAATGCCATACCACTGCTGTTCGATAAAGATGAGGAAGTTGCAGAACATTTGCAGGTAATGAAAGTAAGAAGAGTTGAGGAAGTAGTTGAGGTGAGTGCTACCACTAAAGAAGGATGCCTAGGAGAAGAAAATCAGCTGAAAGGGATTAATGTGATTCTACCACAATCATCAGAGACAGCAATACCAGAAAGCACTGAGTACTCAGGGAAAACTTGTGAGGAAACCATTGAGATCATCAGTAGCAGTCAGTTGGATGAACGAGGAGAGGAGTTACTGGAGAAGTTGGATGTTGGAGCACCATCAGCACTGAAGGAGGGCAAGCTAAACAACCAGAAATAAGAACGTCAAGTAGGACAAGGAAACGACCAGTATTACTAGAGCAGGATTTTTTACGGTAAAAGGTAGCAATAGTTATAATCTAAAGGGAGAGCTAAATTTGTTCCACCAGAATGTTCAATCTTTAAGAAATAAAATTCTAAGTATGGAGGTTCTGTTGGCAGATAACCTACAAGGGTATGATGTTTTATGCTTAACTGAACATTGGTTGATGGAGGATGAGATTTCAAATTTTGTATTAGAAGGTTATGCTCTTGCAAGTAAGTTTTGTAGAAAGAAAATGAAGTGTGGAGGTTCATGTATATATGTGAATAATAATATCAAATGTAAGCAGTTGGATAAATTTGAATATCTGAATGTAGAGGAGCATTTCGAGGCTAGCTTTGTTGAACTAGTGGATTATAAGTTAATACTTATATGCATTTATAGAAATCCTTCTAGTAATGTTGAAACTTTTTATAATAATATTGAAATTATTTTAGATGACCTACAGAATCATAACAAAAATGTAATAATCATGGGTGACTTCAATGTAGATTTTTTAGGGAATAATGGTGGGCGAGATAAGCAAAGGCTAGAAATGTTGTTTTCCTTGTACGGTCTAAAGGCAGTTGTAAATCAACCAACTAGAATATCTGGGGATACAAAGTCAGCAGTAGATCAAGTCGTATTGAATGAGGAAATGTGGAACTATGAAATAGAAGTTTATGATACAGGTTTTTCAGATCATTCTGCTCAAATTGTGCATCTAAATTTTAGGGTAATAGGAAACCATAATTTAAAAAATAACAATGTAATTTACAGGGAAACTAGAATGTGCAACAAGGAAAATATTTCATATTTTAACCAGTTATTGGCCAAGGAAACTTGGGAGAGTGTATATAGAAATAACTCAACTAATGAGGCCTTCAGTGAGTTTTTGGGTTTGTTCGATTATTATTATCAAGTGGCAATACCAGTCAAAAGGATAATTGTGAAGAATTATAGGAATGGGTGGATTACAACAGGAATTAGAAATTCAAGTAGACGATTAAGGTTTTTAAGCAAATGTGTGAAAGGGAGTAACACCTCATCTGAATTGAAGGATTATTATAAGAAGTATAAGAACATATATCAAGAAGTTTTGAAGGCTGGCAAAAGATTGCATAATGAGAATGAGCTAAAAAATTCTAAAAACAGGTCTAAATGTATGTGGAACATTATAAAAAGGGAGAAAGGTACTCTAGTTCCATTAAAAAATAATATTACTCTTACAAATGCAGGGAAAGAAATCAGTGATCCAGAAGAAGTTGCAGAAATATTTAGTAACTATTTTATAGAAGCAGTTTTGAGGTTAACGGAAAATTTTCAAACATCAGTGACAAGAACAAACTTGAATACAGTTCACAGGAATGTATCATCCATGTTTCTTACTCCTGTGACTGAGCAAGAGATAGATAAGGTAATAAAACAGATGGGTAAAAATAAGTCTTCTGGTTTAGATGGTTATTCAAACTACCTTATTCAATGCTGTTACCAATACATAATCAAGCCTCTCTGTTACTTGATAAATTTGTCACTAACCACTGGTAAATTTCCAGACAAATTCAAGGTAACCAAAGTTGTTCCAATACATAAAAAGGGTAGTGAAGAAGATGCTGGTAACTATAGGCCTGTCTGCCTCCCCTCTGTATTCTCCAAAATACTGGAAAGAATTATGTACGATAGACTGTTATCATTCTTAGAGAAGCATAATATATTAGCTGGTTGCCAGAATGGCTTTCGTAAAAATAGATCAACTACCACAGCATTCATTAACTTTATTGAACGGATATATGACACACTAGATGGGAAGGGTGCATGTTTAGGTATTTTCTTGGACTTAACAAAAGCTTTTGATATAATTGACCACAGCTTGCTTTTAGAAAAGTTATACATGTATGGAGTTCGGGGAATGGCCAATGACTGGTTCAAATCATTTTTAGGGGATAGAAGGCAGATTGTTGAAATATCATATACCGGTACTGATTTGAGCAAAAATGTAATTAAGAATGTGTATTCCTGTGCCAGAAACATAGATCATGGTGTTCCACAGGGGTCAGTTTTAGGACCATTATTATTTTTAGTATTTATTAATGATATCGTCCAAATTGTTGATGATATTCAAGGAGTGCAATTAACTTTGTTTGCAGATGATATTACTGTCTTTGTAGCTGATGAAAGTTCTGAAGGGTTAGAATTGAAGGCAGGCAATATAGTGAGTAATATCCTGAGCTGGCTTGAAGATAATAAATTAATTTTAAGTAAACAGAAAACTTCTGTGATTAGATTTCACCATAAGATTAATTTAAATATGGAAGTTAGTCCAATATCATTTGGAGAGACCATAATTGAGTACTCATCATCAACAAAGTTTCTTGGTTTGTGGATGGATGAATCATTAACCTGGGATAAACATACAGAGTTTATAGGGAAAAAGCTTAGTATAATTTATTTCATGATAATATCTTTGAAAAATAGTTTTAATTTAAAGGCTTGCCAAATTATGTATTTTGCATATGTCCATCCCATACTAACCTATGGAATCATTTACTGGGGGAATTCACGATATAGCAAAGTCATCTTTAAGTTACAAAAGAAAATAATTAGAGGAATGGTCGGTGTCGGCAGGAGGACAAGCTGCAAGAAATACTTTAAACTTTATTTTATTTTACCATTGCCTAGCCTTTATATCTTCCATACACTTGTATATATGAAGGAGAATGTAAACAGCTACACCATAAATTCTGATGTACATAGGTATAATACTAGAAATAAACACAGTCTGCACATAGAAACACACAAAACTAAGCTATATGAATCAAGTTTGAGTTATGCAGGAGTACATTTATTTAATAAATTACCAGACTGCATTAATCAGATAAAACCATGTTCAAAATTTAAGAAAGAATTATTCAAATTTGTTTCTAACCATTGTTTTTATTCTATTGAAGAATACTTGGCTCTTGAAAATTAACTTATGTATCACTTTTTTTTTAATCTGTGCCTCTTTACCACATTGTATATTTCTCTTTATTTATCCTTTGTTACTGTAAATATGATTATTGACGTGTCCCATATCACTGTATGATCAGTTGGACGAAATAAAATACAATACAATACAATACAATACAATAGTCAGCTATGTGGGAAACGACTTGGAGAGAAATGTTATTGTAGCGGGAGATCTGAATTTGCCGGATGTCAATTGGGAAGGAAATGCGAACGACAGGAAGCATGACCAACAAATGGCAAATAAGATAATATGGAAAGGACAGCTGATTCAGAAAGTGATGGAACCAACCAGAGGGGAAAATATCCTGGATGTCGTGCTGATAAAAACAGGTGAGCTCTATAGGGAAACTGAAGTAATAGATGGCATTAGTGATCATGAAGCTGTTTTTGTGGTAGTTAAAAATAAATGTGATAGAAAGGAAGGTCTTAAAAGTAGGACTATTAGGCAGTACCATATGGCTGATAAAGCAGGCATGAGGCAGTTTCTAAAAAGTAACTATGATCGGTGGAAAACGGTAAATAAAAATGTAAACAGACTCTGGGATGGGTTTAAAGAAATTGTTGAGGAATGCGAAAGCAGGTTTGTACATTTAAGGGTGGTAAGGAATGGTAAAGACTCACCTTATTATAATAGAGAAGTAAAGAGACTAAGAAGGAGGTGCAGACTGGAAAGAAATAGAGTTAGAAATGGCTGTGGAAGTAAGGAGAAATTGAAGGAACTTACTAGAAAATTGAATCTAGCAAAGAAGGCAGCTAAGGATAGCATGATGGCAAGCATAATTGGCAGTCATACAAATTTTAGTGAAAAATTGAAGGGTATGTATAGGTATTTTAAGGCAGAAACAGGTTCCAAGAACGACATTCCAGGAATAATTAATGAACAAGGGGAGTGTGTATGTGAGAATCTTCAAAAGGCAGAAGTATTCAGTCAGCAGTATGTAAAGATTGTTGGTTACAAGGATAATGTCGAGATAGAGGAGGAGACTAAGGCCAAAGAAGTCAGTAGCGTAGCCAGGATTTCAGTTTGGGGGGGGGGGCATTTATTTTGATAGGTGACCAAACTTCCAGAGTTTAGGTGGTATAGAATACCTAAAAAGGAAATTAGTGTCCTTGGATCCAAGTAAGAGTGGTGGATTCGTGCGGATTCCGGAAGCTAATAGTAATCATCATCATCTTCTTCTTCTTCCTCCTCTTATTCTTCCGTTTTTCCTACATCTGTGGGGTCACGGGTGCGAACTGTGTCGCAAATGTGAATTTGGCCCTGTTTTAGGCCGGATGCTCTTCCCGACGCAACCCTATATGGAGGGATGTAATCATTGTTGTGTGTTTCTTTGGTGCCTGGTAGTGTAGTATGTTGTCTGAATATGAAGAGGAAAATGTTGGGACAAACACCAACTCCCCAAGCCAGAATATAAATACGGTAATTTTATTATAATAATGGTCATGTGATAAGCTATAAAGAAGTGACATCTTATACGATTAATGCGGCAAAGAAACACACCTACACGTCGAATAAAGGTTGCTCGCCCTTCTCCATGGCTAGATGTTGAAACCAAGAGAATGATGGCCCACCGTGACTCGTTATTTCGACATTATAAACAAACCTTAGATGACACAGACTTCGAATCTTACCGCATCTTAAGAAATCGCACAAAGCAGTTAATCAGAAATAAAAAATGTGCATATTTCCGGAATTTAGCTAACAACTTTAATTCCAGTCGCACATGGGACCAATTTAGAGCTCTGGGAATAGGAAAACATCAACAGAGCCAGACAACTCCTGGCATTCTACTTGACGAACTGAACGATTACTCTAGTAGAATAAATATTCAACCTACCCCAATTAACTGCACCGAATCACCGCCCTCCCCTCCAGCCAATCCACCATTCACATTTCACAGTGTCACAGAAAATCAGGTTAAAAAGGCTGTGTACTCGATTAAATCAAAGGCCACGCGTGTAGATGATAATCCTATTACTTGTATACATAACATTATTGGTGCTGTCCTGCCTATACTGTCGCACATACTGAACTACTGTTTACTAAACGGAATTTTCCCTACTGTCTGGAAAACAGACAATATTGAATATTATACTGGTACCTAAGAGTTTAGACCCACAATCTCTCTCTGACATTCGTCCTGTGTTCATACTCCCTGCGCTTTCTAAAGCCTTTGAACATTTAGTATATGAGCAAGTTCTGGAATACCTAAATAAAAATGCTCCTTTGGACCCTTTTGTAATCTGGATTTAAGAAGGGTCACAGTACCGCGACAGCACTTTTGAAGGTAAGAAGACCGGGCGAGTTGGCCGTGCGCGTAGAGGCGCGCGGCTGTGAGCTTGCATCCGGGAGATAGTAGGTTCGAATCCCACTATCGGCAGCCCTGAAGATGGTTTTCCGTGGTTTCCCATTTTCACACCAGGCAAATGCTGGGGCTGTACCTTAATTAAGGCCACGGCCGCTTCCTTCCAACTCCTAGGCCTTTCCTATCCCATCGTCGCCATAAGACCTATCTGTGTCGGTGCGACGTAAAGCCGCTAGCAAAAAAAAAAAAAAAAAAAAAAGGTAAGAAGAAACGCTATAGACAAAGGACTGCTCACTAAACTTATCATTCTTGACTTCAGTAGCACCTTTGACACTATAGAAATCCCGACTATGCTAAAGTAAATGGAACTGCTAAATTTCGACCTGGCTGTGCTTAAGGTTTTTAGTTCTTATTTGAGTAACCGTCAACAGCGTGTAACAGTAAACGACAAGGCCTCTAAATGGAAAATGAAACTTAGTGTTGCCCCACAGGGCAGTATTCCAGGACCCTTACTTTTCTGTATTTATATCAATGACATACCATCCGTGACAGAAAATAACATATCGACACTGCAAGACAAGATATTAACAATGACCTCTGATGACTCAGTATATATGCACAACGAAATTCTCTTATACAAAACTCCACAAAATCGCAGGCAATCATAATTGGACCACGAAAATTACTGAGCTGCTCAAACAATGTCGCAATCCCACCTATCCTACTGAATGGGAACATTATTCCCCACAGTAAACCGGTTAAAAATCTTGGCGTAATTATGAATGAAACACTTGATTGTTCTGGTCCACGAAAGAAATACCGCTACGTAAAAAAAGACTTTTGGAGTGCTTCACCCTCTTAAACGGCAGAAGGATGTATTTCCATTTGAGCTATAGGCAAAACTAATACAGACACTCATTCCCCCTATTCTTGATTACTGTGACGTTGTTTTAGTTAACGAGAGAAGAAACACTTAAACTTCAACGAGCACTGAATTCCTGCCTGAGATTTATTTACAACATCGGGTACGATGTTCATATCACCCCATACTATCAGGCTGTCTCATGGCTGAAGCCTGATAAACCTCGGCAGCTACACACTTTAACGATGGTGTTTAGGAGTGTTAGCTGAAAGTCAGCCACTGTATATTTCTTCTAAATTCACCTTTTTATCATCATTTCACAACTTAAATACACGTTCTAGATCCTATCATTCTATTCCACTGCACCGCACAAATACAATTAATAGATTATTTGTGGTGATCGGCGTCACATTATGGAATTCCCTGTCAGCTCAGGTCAGAGAAACTAGCTCTTTATTAAGATTTAAGGTCACCTGCCGAGACGTCCGACTCGTTGGCTGAATGGTCAGCGTACTGGCCTTCGGTTCAGAGGGTCCCGGGTTCGATTCCAGGCCGGGTCGGGTATTTTAACCTTCATTGGTTAATTCCAGTGGCCCGGGGGCTGGGCGTTTGTGCTGTCCCCAACATCCCTGCAACTCGCACACAACACATAACACTATCCTCCACCACAATAACACGCAGTTACCTACACATGGCAGATGCCGCCCACCCTCATCGGAGGGCCTGCCTTACAAGGGCTGCACTCGGCTAGAAATAGCCACACGAAATTAAATTAAACCTGCCGAGACTACCTGCTGAGGACAGCTGACTGAGTGGTTGAAGTGTGAATGTGTGCGTGCCTGAGGATGTCATTTTTAAGAGTTTTTAATATTGAAATGAAATGGCGTATGGCTTTTAGTGCCGGGAGTGTCCGAGGATATGTTAGGCTCGCCAGGTGCAAGTATTTTTATTTGACACCTGTAGGCGACCTGCGCGTCGGGATGAGAATGTAATGATGATGAAGACGACACATACACCCAGCCCCCGTGCTAGCGAAATTAAGCAATGATGGTTAAAATTCCCGACCCTGCTGGGAATCGAATCCAGGACCCCTGTGACCAAAGACCAACTCGCTAACCATTTAGCCATGCTGCCGCACTTTTCAATATTAATTAGTTTTAATATTAATTTAGTTATTAATGTATTTAAATTTATTTTTAAAAGTATTAATTTTTGTAGTTTTAACTGTTTTACGTATCTCAGTATTTTATTTAAGATTTTGATTAGTATGTGGTTAAGTATACGAGAGGGCCTCGAGCCCTAACTTCGCCACTGTAAAAAAGGCACTAATAAATAAATAAGTAAATATAGAATATAAGGGGTATGGGTATAGATATTTTGTTAGTTGGTAAAGAAAAATATATGTCACAACATATGCTAGGGAGTGTTCACCTTGTCCTATTAGTTTCCCTAGCGGTTAGGGCAGCGCAGTTGTGAGCTTGCATCCGGGAGCCAGTGTATTCGAACCCTTCTGTCGGCAGCCCTGAAAATGGTTTCCCGTGGTTTCCCATTTTCACACCAGGCAAATGCTGGGGCTGTACCTTAATTAAGGGAACGGCCGCTTCCATCCCACTCCTACGCCTTTCCTATCCCACCGTCACCATAAAGCCTATCAGTGTAAAACAAATTGTTAATACGTTTCCCTCGCAAACCTGGGGTGCAGAATATAGTAGCATTAAGTTACAGTTTTATGACGCTAATATTCGTATGTATAATTTTTATTAACATGCCAGAAACCAACGACATGGAGCTGTTGCCATTTCAACACCGTTTTAAGGGCCACCGACCAAAGTCGGGATTTGAACCTGCGAACTCGGACTCGGAAGGACAGCGACTCAACCAAATGAACCACATGAAAAGGATGCGTTTGTGATTATTGTTATAAATAGATTCAGTTAGTATGTTTACACAGGTTTTATGAAGAGCTATTATTAAGGCGTACGTTTTCCAACTGTCCTAAATGCACGAGACCGGACGGAAGAACTAGCTGGAAGCTAAAGAGTCTTGCAGGGGTGTCGCTTCCTTCTCTGTACACTTTTCCAAACCAAACTCCATGGCATAACAGCCCCGAAGGGCCATCGCCAAACAAGCGACCGCTGTTCAGCCCGAAGTCCTGCAAATTATGAGGTGTCCTGTGGTCAGCACGACGAATCCTCTCCACCGTTATTCTAGGCTTTCTAGACCGGGGCCGTTATCTCACCGTCAGATAGCTCCTCAATTATAAGCTCGAGGGCTGAGTGTACCTCGAACCAGTCCTCAGATCCAGGTAAAAACCCTGACCTGGCCGGGAATCGAACCCGGGGCCTCCGGTAAGAGGCAGGCAAGCTACCCCTACACCGCCGGGTCGGCTTGTTACTTTCAGGTCACCTTATTTTAGAATCAGACTTAAGGCATCCTGCATTCGATGCCCGCCACTGACCGAGTTAAGAAAGGCATGGGATCGGGAAGATACAGCCTTGTTTGTGGGTGCAATAGAGTTGGCCATGAGTCTCCCGTGATAGAAATATCTACGACCTGGCAGGTAGTCACCTTCACGGGGCGTCGTACCACAGTGGTTCTTTTTTTTTTAGAAAAAAAATGAAGATTCTACTTCCTCAAACGAAGAACGATATCAATTTTACGAACAGTTTCAATAATGCAGCCGGTTTAGAGTACAGAAGCTATGATTTCGATTGTTGGATATAATTACATGGCAACAATCAAAACCATCAATATCTACAGAAGATCCGTCACCGCACTCGGTAGGACCGGCTTTCTTTTCATTTCCACCGTGCGAGTTGGCCGTGCGGTTAAGGGCGCACAGCTGTGTGCTTGCATCCGCTTCGAACCCCACTGTCGGCAGCCCTAAAGATGGTTTTCCGTGGTTTCCCATTTTCACACCTTAATGACAGCTGATGGCGGAGCTGTTGAGGATCCAACCAGCCTTTGGGCTGAAGACTGAACATACAACATACAATTAAGGCTACGGCCGCTTCCTTCCCACTCCTAACCCTTTACTTTCCCATCGTTGCCATAAGACCTACGGTGCGACGTAAAGCAGATTCTAAATACAAAATAAAACATCTTTTCACAACCCCCTCCATGGAAAAGTTGTATCCACGCTACTGGCCTAGACTTGGCCACTGAAATTATTTCGTGGGTACGCCACTGCATCCACTCACCATTTAAGGTACAAGGTAAGCGCGAAGAATGGTTGATACTCAAAATACATCAACATAAATGATGCGGTTATTACTCAAAAGTACTAAAGAAAGGTAAGGCACGCGACCTAGTGTTTTAAGTAGAATCTGTATCAATAGAACGTGACTTCCCATTTTAAAAATGTTTCATGCATCGACTGCGACTCAAGCCTCGGCCGTCTTGAGGAGAAGACAGAACCATTGGAACTGAGTTATCACGTCCGCTAATTACAAGATAGTTACATGCACTTTTGATGGTGCCATTTGAAGTTCCAATCAGTCGCCGGGCATTTGACAAAATATATAGACCTACCTATAGAACTAAGGTACGCATCTGCGATCTGTCTTGCTATTAGAATTTTTTTTAAAAAATAACTTACCGAGGATGCACATGATTTTGCCCTTAGTGACAACTAAAGTTATTATATGGCACAAAATGAGAAACTAACGTGCAGCTCACAATCCTGTCACAGTCTTCCTAACGCTGCAACTTAAACACAGCACATCTTTCAACCAAGGTACAACCCCAGTTTCCTGGAACTGATCTGCAAAAGCTGACACGATGTTGTTCAACTGTTTCTGGCTGTGGACCCCGTTATCTCGGTGGTCACGTTCCGGCCCCCTACTGAGTAATCCCTGGCTAATTGCCCATTTCCTCATCTTTTGGCATTTGTCGATACATTCCCAATACTGAGGCCTCTACAGTGAAATATCGCCGCGCATCACAATACTAAGTGTCTTCCTTTTATTCAAGCAGTACAAATATGGAGAATTATGAATGGCCGTATTGAGCCCTGCTAGTAGATTCTTTGTCGCTACGTTGATTCATCATTTCGGCGTAAGTTTTAAGTTGTTCGTATCGTACGTAAAACAACGGCTGATCCTCGCTCTAGTTTCAGGAAACATTTTTTGGGGGGCCGGCCCCATTGGGGCCCCCCTTGGCTACGCCAGTGAAAGAAGTAATAAAAATTACATATGATAACAATGACATTTACAATAAGATACAAAAGTTGAAAACTAGAAAAGCGGCTGGAATTGATCAGATTTCTGGGGATATACTAAAGACAATGGGTTGGGATATAGTACCATATCTGAAGTACTTATTTGATTATTGTTTGGTTGAAGGAGCTATACCAGAAGAATGGAGAGTTGCTATAGTAGCCCCTGTGTAAAAAGGAAAGGGTGATAGACATAAAGCTGAAAATTATAGGCCAGTAAGTTTGACATGCATTGTATGTAAGCTTTGGGAAGGCATTCTTTCTGATTATATTAGACATGTTTATGAAATTATTAACTGGTTCGATAGTAGGCAATTCGGTTTTAGGAAAGGTTATTCCACTGAAGCTCAACTTGTAGGATTCCAGCAAGATATAGCAGATATCTTGGATTCTGGAGGTCAAATGGACTGTATCGCGATTGACCTGTCTAAAGCATTTGATACGGTGGATCATCGGGGACTACTGGCAAAAATGAGTGCAATTGGACTAGACAAAAGAGTGACTGAATGGGTTGCTATATTTCTAGAAAATAGATCTCAGAAAGTTAGAGTATGTGAAGCTTTATCTGACCCTGTAAAAATTAAGAGGGGAATTCCTCAAGGCAGTATTATCGGACCTTTATGTTTTCTTATATATATAAATGATATGAGTAAAGGAGTGGAATCGGAGGTAAGGCTTTTTGCGGATGATGTTATTCTCTATAGAGTGATAAATAAGTTACAAGATTGTGAGCAACTGCAACGTGACCTCGAAAATGTTGTGAGATGGACAGCAGACAATGGTATGTTGATAAACGGGGTTAAAAGTCAGGTTGTGAGTTTCACAAATAGGAAAAGTCCTCTCAGTTTTAATTACTGCGTTGATGGGGTGAAAGTTCCTTTTGGGGATCATTGTAAGTATCTGGGTGTTGATATACGGAAAGATCTGCATTGGGGTAATCACATAAATGGGATTGTAAATAAAGGCTACAGATCTCTGCACATGGTTATGAGGGTGTTTAGGGGTTGTAGCAAGGATGTGAAAGAGAGGCCTTTAGTAAGACCCCAACCAGAGTATCGTTCCAATGTATGGGACCCTCACCAGGATTACTTGATTCAAGAACTGGAAAAAATCCAAAGAAAAGCAGCTCGATTTCTTCTGGGTGATTTCCGACAAAAGAGTAGCGTTACAAAAATGTTGCAATGTTTGGGTTGGGAAGAATTGAGAGAAAGAAGAAGAGCTGCTAGACTAAGTGGTATGTTCCGAGCTGTCAGCGGAGAGATGGCGTGGAATGACATTAGTAGACGAATAAGTTTGAATGGCGTTTATAAAAGTAGGAAAGATCACAATATGAAGATAAAGTTGGAATTCAAGAGGACAAACTGGGGCAAATATTCATTTATAGGAAGGGGAGTTAGGGATTGGAATAACTTACCAAGGGAGATGTTCAATAAATTTCCAATTTGTTTGAAATCATTTAGGAAAAGGCTAGGAAAACAACAGATAGGAAATCTGCCACCTGGGCGACTGCCCTAAATGCAGATCAGTATTGATTGATTGATTGATTGATTGATTTATTTATTTATTTATTTATTGATTGATTGATTGATGTATATCAAAGCTTGTCGTATAGCGAAAGCCTCGGGAGTAAATATTGAGGCATAGTTTGGAAGTGTGTATTGCTCACAGACGTGTAACTGCGGAATGTAATATGCGGCCCCGTGCCTACATTTCGTTTGGATCCATCTGTATATATATATTTCTAGTTGCTTTACGTCGCACTGACACAGATAGGTCTTATGGCGACGATGGGACAGGAAGGGGCTAGGAGTTGGAAGGAAGCGGCCGTGGCCTTAATTAAGGTACAGCCGCAGCATTTGCCTGGTGTGAAGATGGGAAACCACGGAAAACTATTTTCAGGGCTGCCGATGGTGGGGTTCGAACCTACTATCTCCCGAATATGTATATATTATGAGAGTAGGATTGAGATCAGTTATCGCCATTATAAGTGTTAGTTTAGGTATTTCACAAAGTTGCATTGTGCTGTTATTAAAGGAAATGTGTGAGACACTACAATATTAGGTTTGTAGTGCATAATATTGTATAGCATTTTATTGTATGGAAGCGAAATATTTTGTTGAATGCTGGTATGATATTGTCGCGTTAAGTTGAATGCGTCTAACAAAGCAGGAGTTCGTGATTGCTGTTGAGAACGTTGACGATATTTCTCCATTAATTGTAGTTTGGGTAGGATAGGATGTCTAGCAAGCAACATTCGGGGCAATAAAAATTTAGAAGCTAAATACAAACGGTGATAGTGGAGAGGCATGTCACATGTTTCAACAAGTATCGCGTTCGTTGGGGAAGATGGTAAAGCGCCTATAGGCTACATAATGGAGTGCTCGATGTTGAATTACGTTGAGCTTGTGAATAAGAATGGCGGAAGCAATATCAAAATAAAAAGATCCATAACCTAAATGCGAGCGTATTGTATGCCGATAAAGTAATAAAGCCGTTACAGGATCAGCACCCCAGTTTCGTCGAATTGTTAATTTCAATATATTGGTAAATTTTTGAGTCTTTTTCGAAAGATATTCAAAATCGGGTTTCCAGGACAGTTTATTATCTAAATAGGCCTACATACCAAGACACTTGTGCACCCGGACTATCGGAATTGTAATATTTGCAATTCTGAAAGAGTCTGAATATTTCTTGCGTTTATGCGTGAAAATTATGGCAACATTTTTAGTAGAGGAAAGTTCCAAATCGTGCTCGTTTAACCATGCATTAGCATTAGTTAATGCTCGAGTAATATTAGTTCTGCAGACTTCCAGACTTTCATGAGAATAATAAATGACTATATCATCCGCATAAAGTAATATTCTTGCATCGCGTATTACGATACCTTCTAAATCCTTTAAGTATAGAGCAAATAATAGGCCACTTAAAATGTCGCCCTGAGGCAACCAATTAGACGCGTATCGGACATTAGACATAGAGGTTGGGTATGTGATTTCCATTCGCCGACAATATAAAAGATGTTGGAGCATTTTAATAAAATTAGCAGGTAGGTGTAAGTTATGAAGTTTCGACAGTAACATGTGTATGGGCACGTTGTCATAGGCAGCTTTGATATCAAGGAAAGCAGCAATTGTTCCATGTTTGCGCTGTTTTGCTAGCAGCAAGTCCGTTAATAATATATTAATGGGATCCGCTGTGCTTCTCCCTTTTATAAAGGCATATTGATAGACGAGTAGCAAATTGTGATAAGCTAGACACCATAAAAGCCTTTCCAAAAGAATACTGAGGAAGACCTTCCTTAAACATAACCCTAAACAGATTCCTCTATATTCGACGAGGTTGGTAGTCGAGAGTGTTGGTTTCGGTATGGGCACAAGCGTAAATGTATTCCATGCAGAAGGAGGAACATCTGAGTTTAGTATTTGATTGTAATATGCTATGATGATTGCATGTGCATGGTAAAGAAGATGGGAGATCATTTTATAGGTAATATAGTCCGGTCCAGGAGCAGAAGTAGGTTTCTTTTGGAGTATGTTAAAAAATTCTGGGTAAGATATAGGTTGCGAGAGTGTGATAAATTTATCTGGAAGAGGCACTGTAGTATACTGCTGAAATTCTTGAACAACAAAATCCGGAGTTAATGTGTCGTAAAATTGGGAGATGCTTTCGAAGTGTGGTTGGTCGAGTTGATTGCATCCCGTATGAGCTAGTTTTTTATAGCAGCCCAAATATCCTTAATACAGAGTGTTTCTATTGAGGGAGTTAATAAAATATTTCCAAGATTCTCTTCGTCGTTCGTTGAATACTTTTCTCAGGTGGGCAGTGTACATTTTATACTGCAAATAATTGGCAGGTGTGACATTTTTATTTAAACTTCTGAGCAGGCTGCGTCTTCGTTTCACCATAGCGGCGCATTGCTTATTCCACCAGTGAATGTTAAGTCGTCTAGTAGTATTGCTATATTTGCGATAATGAAAAGGGTGATATATATCTAGGTAGTTTTGAATATGCTGATGTAAGGAAGTATAGGCAGAAGGTGTTTGTGATGCGAATTTAATGCGATTTAAAATATAGTCATGAAAGAGGCCAAAATCAAAATCTTGCAGATTCCGTGTTCTACGCGGAAGTTTTAAAATTATGTTCTGCGGATGAGGTTGTGTTATAATGTCAATAATTATAGGAAAGTGATCACTTAGATGAGTGTCTTTGTGCGTGTACCACATTGATTTATGGACGATATTTTCGGAACAAATTGATAGATCTACTGCACTATTGGGGTGTCCAGGTGGAGATAGCCGCGTAGGGGAGCCATCATTTAAAATAAACAAGTGGTTATTTAAGACTGCATTAAGAATATGACGTCCTTTTTTGTGGTATCGACACATCCCCAGTCAGTGTGATGTCCGTTGAGATCACCTGCTATTATTAAACTGTCTTGGGCTGAAAACTGTGAAAAATAGTGATGCCATTGAAAGGCATTGCCTTGTATGAAAGGTAGGCAGTAGAGATTCACGATAAGGAAATGTTGCACTCTAACAGCCAAGGAGTATGTGTTAGGAATAGTGTAAGTTAGTAAGACGTTAGTATATGGTGTTTGCGATGCAATTAAAGTGAGTACCCACCGTAGCCACAATCATCGAGTCGTTCAACATTATAACCCTGGACGGAAAAGGTGGAGTCAGGTTTTAACCATGACTCTTGTAATATAATAATGTAGGGATGATATTCTTGGTTGAGAAGTATTAGTTCATGCGTTTTTGGAGTAATACTCCTACTGTTCCATTGCAGTATGCGCATCCTCCTCTACGAAAAACTGATTAACCTTGTTAAAGAGGATTTTTAATAAATTAGCCCATTGAGGCTGTTCACCCAGAAAGTCTGCTAAGTGCTCGAAGTCTTGCAGTATTTCTGCTTGAACATTCTTTGTTAATCGCGGGAGTGTAGGGCGATCAGATGAAGGCTGAGGACATTCTGAAGGGGAAGCTGTGCTAGTTGACTGTTTTACTTGCACCTTTGGCTGTTGAGTCTGTGAAATAGATATCCGTGGTGCATGTTCCAAGATAGGATTGCGTAAGATCGCGTGATAGCCTGCTCTATCAAAGCCTGGCAGGGGAGCTGGTCGAATTGGTCTTTGAATCACTTCAGTGAATTTCCGTTTACGAAGAGTCTCACGTGGAGACGTCGAATTGCTTGTACTAAGCTGTGGAAATAGATGTGGGACGCTAAGGGGGGAAATCCTGTCACATGGAGTTTTACTTGTGCTTCCTGGAAGGAAATATTGTCCACACACATCATGCGTTTGATTGCGATTTGTTGCTGATGAACTTCACATCTATCAGATCCTACACTGTGATTTAGCCCACAATGTAGGCACTTACGTATTACATCAGAACGTGTGTGAGTTTCATGATTCTTAGAGCAGTTAGCGCATCTCGGGTATTTTGTTCTGCAGTTTTTGGCTGTACGCTCATATCGTTGACACTTCCCGCAGATAATAGGGCGAAAAATGAATGCCTGAACCTCTAGTATGACGTGAACAATAGATACAAATTCCGGTAAAGTTTGGCATTTGCAGGTTAATTTTATCGTTCCCGTAAGAACAAAGTTAGCTTGCCCATCAACTGACACACGTCGCGCAGGGGGTAATTTCTAGCATCCAGCCAGCAAAAAACAATATTTTCAACCCTTGTCTTTGGTGTGCATTTTCTGTGAGCCGTGTTTATAAGACTCTTGAGTACAATAATTAAGTATTGAAAAGTCGTGCTGTCTGATTACCTAATCTCACCGAAGGCCTAAAGTGGCTCTCCTCGGTTAGAGCATCATATTCTGGCGAGGCGAGCGCGCAGTATTATTATGTGAGCGCTCAGTAAAGACGTCAGAACTAAATATTTCTTTAGCTTGCAATGTGATTATATTAGATGAAGGTATGTATTTTTTATACAGTATGTAGCATTTTCTGAAAATTACTATATTGTTGTCCGAAATATGCACTTAAAATTCAGGTACACGGTGTCCAAGCGCTATCTAATTATACAAATTCGAGCTGACTTTCAAAATGGATTGCCTTTGATTTCCGCAATAAAAGTCTTTTAGATGAGTTATTTATACTTTAGTGAATAGAAAACTGTGACTTTTTGCTGCGACCAGGCGCGACTATGAGAGTACCGTAATTAATTTTTTTCAGAAGCCATGTACTCTGTAACCAGGAGGTCGGTTTTCGTGCTGTTGAGGAACAGCAGGGAATATAAGCGGAACTATGATATTGCGAATGTTGTAACTGAACATTTAGGCTTTGAGGAATGTTCCGAGGATATATCTAAGTCAATAAGGAAATCTGTCAGTATCTTTGTGCTAAAATTGGATCACGCTGGATAAAATATGGTAGAAAAAGGGACAAATTGCTGAAGTACAATAAAAGTTGGTTCGAGCAGAGAATGAGCCTTGCAGAAGGACGTATATCACAACAATGTCAGGACGAGCCTGCCAGTACTATAGCTCATTCCATGTTAAGAGAACAGTATTGCTCTTATGACAATATGGTTGCCATATCGAACGCTCCGCTCAACGCCATCACGGGAAAACGGCGGCACATACATTTGTGAAATTCAGTATGTAAGTTCAAGACAAAAGGCTGAAGAAACTAAGCTAAAAATTACTTATGAACTGAAGGGGACGTGGGGTTTACAGGGGCCACTTTCGGTTCGTTCAGAGTCAGAGGTAAACTAAGGCACATAAGAAACCTCAGCACTGAAATATAAGGCAAATTGCAAGAGAAAATAGACAAATAATTTTTATGGACTTGAGGGTCGGGTGATGTATTTAATTGCATTTAATAAATTTATCCAGGCAATAAAGGCTAGAAAACAGACGCAGTAAATGAATACTGCAGATGACTACAAAAGATCACAGTATTAATGTTAAAGAAAATAAATAAGTCACACACGTAGGCTTATCGCATAACTCTCATTCAACACAATACATTTACGCACTGATTTAGAGCCTAAAATACACACGCAATAAATAAATACTGTAGATGACTTCACTACAGAGGTTCAGGGAGGAAACGTGTCTATTGGCTGATATCCGAAGCAAAGTGTTGGCAATACCAATGATGGAAACCGCTAGAAGATTCTTCAGAGAGGTTTCCACTTCTGTGGACATTACTGGAGTAGATATAAATTTAATAAACCATGTACATGCCATCGTAGAAACTCTTTCGTGTGGGTATGCCATTGATAAAGTAACATTGGCATGTACGCAAAGGAAACTATACAATTATACTTACAAAAATACAAATCGTACTGCATGCCTGTAACTTTGCATAAACTCTTGGGTCATGGCACTGTATTATACCTATTGGACACCTCTCCGAGGAAGCCCAGGAGACCAGGAATAAAGATAATAGGAAACCTTCCAGAAAGACACAAATACTGACCTTTTCCATAGGCTGCTAATATCATCGGACCCTTATATTACCAGCTTAGGGAAATCAAGGAGGAGGACGTTGATTTCGCTTTCACGAGAAGTGCTTAACTTACTGTCTGAGCCTCCTGTATCTGGTTCTGCCGAAGGAGATAATGAAAGTGACGATAGCGATTCTGATGTAACTGCATCTAATGAATAAATTGTTTGGCAAGTACATGTATTCCTGTATCTGTTTTTAAACATTCTAAACAGCATGTCCCACTATTGACATCTATTTAATTTCTTAAAGCTATAACGAAAAATTATTAAAATTACAAAGATTACTAATTCTATTCCTGGCGTAGTAATTTGATCTTTGTACTTGATTAACCACACACTTAATTATCTCCAATAATAGCAGCTACATACTAAGTTTTATGTAAATCGGTCCATTAGTTTCCGAGATACATTTTTTGGCCGCCTAGATTCCTGAAATTACGCACTGTGCGTCGGTTGAGCCATTGGGCTTTAACTATATGAACGGGGGATTCAATGTACTTGATAATGTCCTCCTCAGTTAATTTCTTATCGACTCCCTGAATTAATCCAATGCGATACCAGCTGGATTCCGGAATGAAAGCTTTAAGTTTATGAGAAATCAAAATGGGGTGTTTGAGAAAAATGTTAGCATTGTCAGCTGAGACAAATAGAATTTGAATGCGCTTTGCACCTTTCGGTTTGATAGATATTATATCTACAATTTTACTATCGTAGAAGAGCCTACCAAGCGCCATGGGATGAATATTTCTAGTGTTTTTCTCATCAGCTGACTCAACATAGATTACGAACGGACCGCGGTGTCCTGAATTGTAGTAAATCGGATTAGTTATAACAATCTTGTCAGATTTTATATTGGATGAAGAGTTTTCACCACCGAGAGCTGGTGTGATATCACTATTATTGGTTGATCGCACTGTTTCTTCATTATCAATATTACTAGAAATGTCCATGTCCGGTGAACGGTTAGTACCGCCACCCCCACTATCGAAGATGCCATACATATACTGTAGTGCTTGCACTATGGAATACTGCACTTGTTGCACACGACACAATTAGGAAAGTAGAACCGCACACTACCACTGTTCGAAGCGAACTACGAACAAAGGCTCCACAGATGGTGCAAGACGATTGAGAAGCATTCTTTCAAAGATCTTGTAGATTTGACACAAAAGGGAGATCGGTCAAAAGATCTTAGGGTCATTAGGGTCCTTGTCGGGTTTAAGGATAGCAACTACTCTGGCCTTCCTCCATATTTTTGGAACGTGATAGTGCTCCAGGCAGTTATTGAAGAGTTGGAGTATCCATTCTTTGGTAGCATTTCAAAAATGTTTAATTTGCTCTATAAGAAAATCGTCTAGACCAGGTGCTTTTCTGTTCTTACACATCTTGATGGCATTTTCCAGCTCTCCAAAAACAAAAGGTTTGGATATTTCACAGGTTTCATCTTCAATGTTCCTTAGAAATTTTGGTGGTCTAGCTCTGCGTTTAACTTTGCCATTCAACAAGAGCTGATGGGCGATTTCATTTGGGGATACATTATAATGAACAGGTGCCTTGGTGGGGTCATTATTCAAACGTTTTAGTAGCCTCCATTCTTTCATGCTGCTCTGCGACATATTCAATTCTTCCATCAAATTAATCCAACGTCCCCTTTTCAATTTACCAACAGTCTCTATCAGTTTATTGCCAGCCTGTGTTGTGTCTTCACTAAAAGGATTCACTTCAAAAAGCAAAATGTACTTTTCCAGATCTTCTACTGCACAAGGATCTAAACTTTGTATGTACTGTGTTCTACAACCACGTGGGATTCATTTGCATGAACATTTCTTGATAGCATCAGTGAACTTAACATGTGATTCTGGACTTGGATCAATGTTCAAGATTGCTTCATCTAGACTCTTGGTGAAGTTATCCCAGTCAGCTTTCTGAAAATTGTACCTTTTTTGAAAAGGTATTATTTGAGGTCGAACCACTGAGAACACCTGACACTTAATTGGTCTGTGCTGAGTATGAGGAATAGGTCCATGGACTTCCTTTACACATTGATGGGATATGGTATCAGTAACAAGTATGAGATCAGGATTGTATCCGCGTCTCCATCTGCCACAATTGAAGGACGGTGGAAGGTTGCTGTCATGAATTAAAGACAAGTGATTCATTTCAGCCCAATTTGTAACAGCTAGTCCATCTTCGTTGCCATCTCTATATCCCCAAATGGAGCTGTGGCTATTGAAGTCAACCATAACAAAATGGATCTTACTTCCTAGAAGAATTAACGGACTGGGAGAAATGAAATGGAACATTTGGTGGTTTATGAACTGACGTTATCATACAGTTTGCTAATTCCATTGATATCAGTTGTATATCATCATCTTCAGAAATGGAGGTTGATAGTATATTTAGTTCAGGGCTTACAAAAATGGCACTGCTGTATTTTCCATTAGGTCTCTCGGCGACAAGTCACATTCCTGGAATAGTTTTGGTCAGTTTTGTGTACTACTTCTGTGAGTTTCCTGAACTCAAAGAATGTCACATGTGTGTGTGTGTGGCACATTTGCAGTAATATGGCCTCTTTATTCAATGTCATGCCCTCTATGTTTACTGACAGGATTGTTAGCTTTGGTCCTGAAAAGGACCCTTTGAAATATTTATTAATCATACCGAGTTTGCAATAGTGCCACTGGAGTAAGAGAATCAGCTGTCTAGGTATAGTCGTAGTCTGTTGACCTGGATGTATGACAATATCACCCTTCTGGGAGGTGAAGAAAGTGATCTACACATATATGCAGATAAAGAAATTTTGCAAAAATTTACTAAAAGAAGAGAGAAGAAATGACATTGAAGAAGAGGGAAAGAAACTTTTAGAAGAAGCAAGATCGTGTCCCTCTGTCGCCCTGAAAGCATGTAATCCCCATTTTAACATGGAAGAGTGGGAAAAACGTTTCAGAAAAGTATTGAACAAGGACAGTATAGAACACAAATGAATCCTTGAACAAAGATGCAGATCCTTTGACTGAGATACAAGTCCAGGAAATCATAAAAGAAAGTAAAAATAAGTTTATAGTTCTCTTATACTTTAGTGACAGTTGTATGGGTGCTGAAAATGTGTTCACCATTACCTTGGTGGTGGTTGCTCCGATTCTATGGTTTATGTGACCATTATGACGTGTTGATTCTGTTAGGTATTTTATCTAATAGGCCTTCTAACTCTAGGCATTCTGTCACTATTTGTGTTTTGATGCTTGGCACAATGCGTCAATTTAAATCCCCAGCTATAATGAGTGGTTCATTTTTATGTATCAAGCCTATCACTTCTGCAGGCGAGACCGCTATAGCCGCTGCGGGAATATTAGGTTGAAAATATACTCCTATCAGTGTTGCCATTGGTGGTTTTCACTGTTAGAATTTGGGTCTTTTTGGTACAATTTTAATGGGAGCGACTTTAGAATTTATGACACATGATATTCCTACACTTGGTCTACCTTAAAAGCCCTGTTCCGCTAGACTATGTGTTCCTATTCTTTCCATTAAAAAAGTCTCCACTAAAATTATGATATCTGTATCTCCATTGGCATTCGTTCTAATGCACTTTGCAGGCCTTCTATATTTCATACCATCAGGCTTACTCCTTCCTGTTATTGGTTAAGTATACCTCCATATTCTCCCTCTCGCCGGACTGTTACCTTGTTTGACATGTGATTATTTAAGTGTATATTGATTAGGTGGTTAAGCTAAACAAGTCAATACAGACCAACATGAGCATGATTGCCTTTCTCTACATGCTTGGTGCAGCTGTTGTCCTGTCATGTTTAAAATATCCTACTTTATGGCCAAAAATTAAGATTTCACTCCAGTAAAATGAAATGGCATATGGCTTTCAGTGCCAGGAGTGTCCGAGGACATGTTCGACTCGCCAGGTGCAGACTACCTGCACGTCGTGATGAGGATGAAATGATCCATGAAAACGACACTTACAATGAGCCCGCGTTCCAAAGAAATTAACCAATGATGGTTAAAATTCCCGACCCTACCGGGAATCAAACCTGGGGCCCCTGTGGCCAAAGGCCAGCACGCTAAGCATTTAGCCCTGGAGACGGACAATCGACGGGTAAACTCCTCTGACAAATTAAGATGTAAATATTAGGTTACATCAGGAAATTTAAGATTCACTTACCCTAGAGAAGCCAGAGCTCCCAAAAAACGCGTCGTCTCTACATGATCCCAAAGACAGAATGAAGCTACCCCGACGCGCTTCCCGATGGTATCCCGCACTGCGTGATGCAACACAAAACAGCACAGCAAAGTTAATGACCTGTGACTGCACAGGAGTTACCTTTCGAATTTGTTTAGCCAATGGAATTTAAATCTGTAATTTGACGGTGGTTATCCTGTCCTTGGACACTTCTCAAAGCTTGGGTGTTGTGCAAGTCTTAAAAAAATCGACACGTGCGGTACAGGATGTCCCACAAATGTTGACAGTAAATTTAATTCAATTTTCAAATTATCAAAATATTCTTGAAGTAGGCAAAATATATAAACACCCACAGCACACGTCATACTTAAATGAAGGCAGTTTCCTCTAAATGTAGCCTTCTCTCTCACAATAAATACATCACCTTTAAAGTTGGGATAAACCTAACAACTACACGGTTCAGATGCTGTAAAAAAGCCTGGGAACTACAAGGAACAGTATCATGCAGCAAGCTCCCACAAATCATTTCATTAACTCGCGACATATCAGAGATCATTATAAACATTTTGGTGACGCCAACTTCTACATCTGTAAAAAAAACATCACAATCTTTACCTTAGTATAAATTTACAATTATAACAGTTCCCAGAAGTGTGTTCTTTTTAAAATGCAGATACAAGAATAAAGAAGGACATGTCCAGGTTGTGGCTATTACGCAAATGGGAGATGGAGATGTTGACAAGGGTTCAGTCGTTCATAATAATGTTACTGGTTTAATGTCTCACCAAGTCCTTTTACAGTTTTCAGAGACACTGAGGTGCCAGCAGGACTATTTGACTGAGCCAGGATTAAACCTAGCAAGGCAGCAATACACAAGTATTCTATAATAGCCACTGTATGGCATCTCTCGGAATTAGAGTTGTAGAAGCCGTAACCTTCCTATATTTCCATCATTGCTGAAGGGTTATTTAACTCCAAAAGAATACACTACCGAGCTCGATAGCTGCAGTCACTTAAGTGCGGCCAGTATCCAGTAATCGGGAGATAGTGGGTTCGAGCCCCACTGTCGGCAGCCCTGGAAATGGTTTTCCATAGTTTCCCATTTTCATTCAAGGCAAATGCTCTGGCTGTACCTTAATTAAGGCCACGGCCGCTTCCTTCCAATTCCTAGTCCTTTCCTATCCCATCGTCGCCGTAAGACATATCCGTGTCGGTGCGACGTAAAGCAAATAGAAAAGAAAAAAAAAAGAATACACTCATTTACTGGACTAATATGCGGAGACTGATTGGGTCGTGTGACGACTCTCCCTGGCCCAAGCAGGGTGTACCACCAGGGACTACCTATCAACATGCTCCCTACTAGTTTCAAAAGAGAGCATAAAAAATTAATTACTTGTAAATAGAGTAAACATCAGTCACTAAATGGATCTAATTACATTTAAATTATTGCAAAGGGACGAATTGAATTGCAGTTTTGGAGACGATCATTTCCTGGAAACAGCTCACTGATAGTGGAAGCACGTTTTCAGGATCACTTCTTTCGGCTAATGATTAGCACTTCCTTCAACGTACTACCAAACCCTTCACATTCATGGACAAGCCAGCCAGATGGGGCTCACGGAAAGGCTGAGATAGCTAGGATCACTAGGATGGTGATGGGTCTGTTAGAGGTGTACACATTTCTTCATATCGGACAAGGGAGTCTTCTGAGGTGGTGTTTGATTGATTGAATGACAATGCACGAGATGGCTAAGCAGACAAGCAACACTACAGAACTTCTGACTGTTGCAGAGAGGACCTGCGTAGTACCTGACCCATTACCCATAAGCAGTTGTGGCCCAGCATGCAGGCGACGCAATGATCAACGTCGTAAAGTGCTGGCTTGATGGTAAAATAAACTGATGCTTGTTGTCGTAAGAAAGCTGAGAGTGGCAAAGCCGTCCACCTACACCAAGATACCGAAGTCCCCTCTTGGGTGAGATCTCCTTATACTTTTCCCTTTTCTTTCCAAAAGCTGTCTTTCTGATTCACCAGTGCAATGCATCTTTCCTTGCTTGGACAGTTGTGCTAACACTTCTTTTATTGGGCAGAATTCTAAGTGTTGTGGGCAAATGTCCTGGTCACATTGTATGGATAAAGGGACAATGATTGATGTTCTGGTGGGTCTACGCCTATTACATTAGGGGTATACGTAAGCCATTCCAGCAAAGACTGAGTTCGCCATGATGGTCGCGTAGTGAAGCGGTGATCTGCCGGGTTGTCCTGTCATGGTACATGCAACCATCTGCTTCCTTTGGCAAGCTCAATTAGCAACAGATGTTTTCCACCTCGTAGCTCGTTCCGGAGATTTCTAATTCCAAGACTGGCTTAGTTTTGTGCTCCAGTCTTGGAAGAGTTAACAGGTGCAACACTCTACCTCTTCCTGTTGCGATATGGAATGCAGGTAAAGACACGCTCTACCATTTGAGAGTGTGTTCCCTTGACTAATACATGTCTGATTATTGGCAGTTGGGAATGCAGTTAGTACCAATGTGTATTCAGGTCTGTACCAAGTTCTCATCTGAGCCAAGGTTGTGCAACCATAGTTCTTGTAGAAGGACCTTGTAATTGATGACTATAGGGCTCAATGACTGCTGAATTCCTTGAATCTTCATCAATGCTGGAAGTAATTGGTGGTGTCGTGGTAGTGATCATGAATATGTGTGATGCCACACTTTGTGTGCCTTGTCCGGCTGAAGCAGGAACTGGGTTTGTCTTAGTGCTGGAGGGATGGATTCTAATACAGCACGACAATTGCAGCAGAATTTCCTCAATGGAAACCCAGCACTTTTGAGAAGGTCGATAAGTTCATGGAGGAGAATGCGTGCATCATTGATCGTGCCCGATTCACAGAGGACATCATATACATAGAAATCCCTCTTTAGAACCTCTGCACTGAACATGTGACCATGCATTCCGGAGAGAGTGGGTTCGAACCACACTATCGGTAGCCCTGAAATTCGTTTTCCATGGTTTCCCATTTTTCACACCAGGCAGATGCTGGGGCTGTATTTTAATTAAGGCCAAAGCTGCTTCCTTCTTATTGCTAGCCCTTTTGTATCCATATCGTCGCCATACGACCTCTCTGTGTTGGTGCGACACAAAGCAATAAGAAAACTGTAAGATTCGTGCTCAGCTAACTGATGGGGATGTCGAGCAGCAACGCACGGTGCTAATGCCGTGACCGACTGCTCTGGTGAGCTTCTGCTATCCTCTAGAAGCTCGGTAGACTAGGGAGCAGATAGCAGTCAAGTAAGGATGACATGAAATTGTTAATGTTAAATCATCATCATCATTTTACAGTTCCAGTTTCCCAGGTACTGTTGGCAAGTCTCTTCCGTTCGGTCTTATTGAGATACGTTCTGTTGTTTCCTTCTCCAATCTGCGATGTCCAACCAGGGGGTTCTTGGTCTTTCCACTATCCATTTTCCTGCCACATGTCTCTCCAAGTTAACATAAGCTGTCCATGTTGACTTCATCCTCATTACATCCCCAAACCAATGTTGATCCGATCTAAGAATGATGTAACAATCCCAGCTTCCTTCCTAACCACATCATTGTCCAGTTTGGTTTTTCGAATTGTGGACATCAGGAACTTCATCTCAGATACCTGCAACCTTGATGCAGGTTTCAATAGCATAGGTTGAGATTAGTAAGAAGTATTGATTGAACATCACCAGCTTTGATTTTGTTGGTACTTTGGGATCCCAGAGGAGAGTTCATACTTGCTGGTAAAAGCGAGAGTGTTAAACTGTAGAGGTATTGTAAAGTAACTTCATGCAGTCCGACTCGTTGGCTGAATGGTCAGCGTACTGGCCTTCGGTTCAGAGGGTCCCGGGTTCGATTCCCGGCCGGGTCGGGGATTTTAACCTTCATTGGTTAATTCCAATGGCTCGGGGGCTGGGTGTTTGTGCTGTCCCCAACATCCCTGCAACTCACACACCACACATAACACTATCCTCCACCACAATAACACGCAGTTATTTACAAACGGCAGATGCCGCCCACCCTCATCGGAGGGTCTGCCTTGCAAGGGCTGCACTCGGCTAGAAATAGCCACACGAAATTAAAATTATTTATTAACTTCATGCAGATATTATAATAGGAATCGAATCATGGCTAAGAACTGGTATTATGGATGTGGAACTGGAGTGCTCATTGCACAGACAAGGAGGGGAGTATTCATACTGGTAAACATGACATTCCAGGTGTTGATGATGATGATGCTAACATCTAAGGTCATCAGCCCCTATTCTAGATGTTAGACTTAACTCTCTAGCCTATAGCGGCTATGTAACATGAAAGGAACTAGTTCACAACTCACTGTTATTGAACACAAGCTGACCAACGGCACATGATGGAAGACGGTGAAGTTGGAAGGGAGACTCAGTTACAGCAGGCGGTAATCAAGTGTGAACCAAGCAATGAATATGATATCCTACGACATGGTGAAACGTGTAGCTACAATGGAAGGAAAACTTTTTTTTTTTCTATTTTGCTTAACGTCCCACCGACAAAGATATGTCTTATGGCGACGATGGGACAGGAAAGGTCTAGGAAGTGGAAGGAAGCGGCCGTGGCCTTAATTAAGGTACAGCCCCGGCATTTGCCTGGTGTGAAAATAGGAAACCACGGAAAACCTTCTTCAGGGCTGCCGACAGTGGGGCTCGAACCCTCTATCTCCCGATTACTGGATACTGGCGGAAGGAAAACTAAAAATGGTAAGACCCGTTGTGGAGTAGACTGTGTGGATGTGACATGCTCTTCAGAGAATCATCTGCTGTTACATTTACCTAAAATGGTATTCCAGATTTATTTATCGAGTGAAGGAAATGTCAAAAGTCCAGGTCATTTTGTAAAGCTGCAAGAAAAGTATTTTTTAAGTTTCTTTCCAACTGAGGTTTTTTTTCCTTCAATAATTATGTGTACTCTGCATCGATTTCCTTTATTTTTTACCATTTTTTCCTGCAAACAGTACTGCTGTGCGTTATATAGACCACCCAATAAATGAATCTGTATTTCAATTAATTGAAAAAGTCTCGCAATATAGCGCCGACAACTGTTTCATGTTACGCTATGAATTCACGTTAAGACCAATTGACATTAGTATCGCCTCGCGGCGGTAACGCTAAACTACATGACTTCCACCACTGGTTAAGATAATCAGTTGTGTGGGGAAGGAACGTTATTGTAGCAGATGATCTCAGTTTACAGCTGAACCAGAAAGTGATGGAACCCAAGAATATCGTAGACGTGGTGCTGATAAAACCAACTAGATAAGCTCTATAGAGAAACTGAAGTGACAGATGGTAAAAGTGACCATGAAGCTGCTTTTGTTATAGTTAAAAATAAATGTGATAGAAAGGAACGTTGTAAAAGTAAACTAATACTTCGAGAGGCAAGGGGGGGATTTATTTAAAAGTAATTACGATCCATGGAATATGGGAATTGAAAATGTAAATGCCCTAAGGGATGGGCTTAAAACAATTGTTGAGAATTTGGAAACAGGTATGTAGCTTTGAAAGTGGTAAGGACCCACTGTATTATAACAAATAATAAAGAGATTAAGAAGGAAGTTCAGATTAGAAAGAAACAGAGTTAGAAATTGTTACAGGAGTAAGGAGAGATTGAAGGAGGTCACTAGGAAATTGAATTTGACAAAAAAGTCAGCTAAGGATAACTGTCATGCCCCCCCCCCCTCCTACCTCCCTACCCCTTTTGGAGCTGGTAACATTTATTTTAAAGCACATATAATTAAAGTAATAAACTTGAAGGAACATATGCCAACCGATAAGACACCAATTATAACATCGCCAGTTTTGAAAAAACACTCATGGCTAGAAACACAGATAAGCAGGATTACAAACACGACAACTAGAAAAAGGACTGGGATCCCTAAGAGGATGTAATCTTACATGACGTTGTAGGGAAAAAGACGTGTTAGCGGTTACCCTTCAGTCTGCATTTACTAACAAATAAGGAAGGTTTAACATATTTGTACAGCAGAAAGTAACAAACCACAAGGTTCCTATTCTTCAGAAAACCAAATTGTATATTACAAGTTCATCTGTCCAGCAACAAATGATAAAATATTAAGATTACATTTAAGAAAATGAGATCAACATCTGCAATTAAAATTTACAAGGAAAATAGAAAAGGAGATTTACAGACTATTACATTTAATTTACAAGGAAAATTGACAAAGGAATTTAAAATCTAATGCATAGGCCTTTAGAGTTGCTGCGTTCCTAATGCACATCGGTGAGAGACGCAACCGTTCGTAACCGTTTTTCTCTTCCTTCTTAATGTGTTAAATTTATTTTGCAGACTAGTCACCTCCATAGATTGGGATTAGCCCCTGTATTATCGGCCTAGCGCCACATAGGTTTTAACAAGCTTTAGTGTAGGAGTGCAAGAACGCGCCTCCATTCATCTTTGTGTTTGGGCCATTTAATTAACCTTTAATTTGCTATTCAGGCCTCGTAGGTTGGGTACTAGATACCCCTGTGAGGGCCGATGACCTTCGATGTTAGGCCCCTTTAAACAACAAGCATCATCATCATCAGATACCCCTGTGTCCTTGTAATTGTGCCTTGAGAGGCAGTTTAGAGGAAAGTTTGTTGTTGCCTTTAACAGGTGTGAGGAATTGAGAGCGGGTTACCTCTTTCTGATGTGATAGATGTGCCTCTAGAAGGCCCAATATGTGTCTTTGGAGCTAACGCTCCTGGTAATGAAGGGGTTTTCTGCCCTTTGAACAGTAATTCTGTAACTTGGTATTGTTGAGCTAAAGTTCAAAGATTGTCAGATTGAGTGCTTGGAGCCCAGGACTTGTAAGAACCCAAAACTCGGGCTTTCCTTGTAAATCTACTCTTGTACCTGATTTTGTTATTTCCCCTAGTGGAAATTGGTTAAAATTTTCTCTAAATCTTGGACTTCTTGGTCGGTTACCTGATTTAATTTGTTGTTATTTGTTGTATGCTCAAAATTCTATGTCACCATTGTTAAATATCGAAAATATAACCTTTATTGAAATTTTAGATTAATCTTTTGGCCTTGTAGTTTAGACCCATTCCAACCCGCACCTTCTTTCACCTCTGCTGTTCCACAGATACCTCGGAACAAGTGGTAGCAGAGCGTGGTGGAATGGGTCTCAATTTAGCCCCTTTTGACGGCCAAACATTGCTTTTGATTCAAACTCTAACAATTTTCTCCGTCGCTGGAATTTTTCGATTTTTCTACATTTGTAAAGTGTCTGTCATCATGTCCGGCCCTCGCGATGTCCTCTATCCTGGCTATTTGTGCAAGGAGGAATTAATCTATGAATTAACTATTAGAAATGTTCAATCTGGAGGCACGGTTGCGGCCGATACCTCTAAGCTTAAAGATTCTCTTGATTTGCCGATTACCACCCCAACTTTGGGAGAGAAAGAGATTGATGACTCTCTCTCCACGATCACTGACAATACTACTGAGCTAGCATCCGTAGTTAGTTTTTTTGAAGGAGGGGATCCATCCCCAAATCAACTCAAAAGAGTACAGGCCAGATTGTACCATTTTTCTAATAGAGTTAATGATCTATTGTCTCTAAAGTTGAATGACATTCAAGGGAAGGAGGCTAGTGCTCTTCTCGAAAACCTTTCTAAACTGTCCAGTAAGGTTAGCCTATTGTTAACTGGAGCAATACCCCCCAAAACCGACCAACCCACTCTGGTAAACGTAGTTAGCGAGGAAGAGTCTTCTAAAGGAGAAGAAAATAGGAAATCTGTAGGAGCTCAACAAACCTCTGCCCCATTAGACAATGAATCTGAACGTCGTACCTTGTTGAATAATGCACCTTCTGAATCTGCTTCTCCGCCACTTAGGCCTCTACCTACTATGTCACCTGGCTTCAGCAGTTTGCCCCATCCTTTAGCAATGTTGCTCAGAGGTATTTCGAAGTTCTCCGTCAATTCCACCAGTGATGTTATTGCCTTTCTAAGATTTTTCGTTGAATTTCAGGATCATGCTCTTGTTTTTTCTCTTTCTCCGTGTCAAATTTTGCAGATCATTTATCCCTATTCAATTGGTGTTCTATCTGACAAAATAGTAAGAGCCATTGCTGACCAATCATCTATAGAAGACTTCCACGCCCATTTATTAGCAAACTTCATTCTGGCTAGGGCAAGGTCATCTCTAATACAGAAGTAATATTACCATGTACAGCGTCTGGATGAAAACCTTGCCGACTTCATCCAAGATATTAAATTCTATACTCGGGTGTTTGCTCTTCACTTCCCTGAAGATCAGATTGTACAGGCCATTGTGGAAGGCATTTCCCCATCGTACAGGTCATATTTGTGCTTTGCGTCGCGTCCTCAAACTTTTGCCGAATTAGAGGCTATGGCTGTCTCAGCGGAAGGAGTTAGATGCGCCAACACCTTACGTATCGTGAAAAAAAAACCCTCCATCTTCTAGTAATTTTCGGCCTCCACCTCGCCAAACCGTATCACCCCACAAATGTTATGATTGTGGCTCATCTGACCACCTTCGGAACAAGTCCCCTTGATTAAACCCAATGAGACCAGGAATGGAACAGGGTCATCCCAAGGCTGTTTAAATGTGACTCCTTTTCCCATATTGCCAAGAATTGCCCGAATTCTAATAGCACTCCCTCCTGCTCAACTTCGGGTGCAACGTCCACCCATACTCAAAAGTGACTAGTGGCGTCGGCTAAGTCGGCTAACTCATCTTTCCGAGGCTCAGCCCCAAGCAAACCAGCCGAAATCTCAGGCTCGGAACATGGTAGGAAGTCTCCCAAACCCACATTTGAATGTCCCAAAGAATGTCTTAGGATTGCGGCGGATACCCCCGCACCTGTACCATTTCTCAAAATGGAATTGAATAATGAGCCTGTAACTGCTCTATTAGATTCTGGCAGTGTGTGTTCCATTATTTCAGCTGAGTGGTACTCCAAATTAAAATCCGTTTGTAAACTTGCTGATTTTTGTTCGACTTCGGTTCAATACGTTTTGGCAAACTCCTCTCCATTAGAAATTTTAGGTTTCCTGTATGCCAAAATTAGCATTTCTAAATTTACTTGGAAAGTAAAGTTGTTGGTGGCAAAACACTTGTCTTGCCCCATTATTTTGGGAGCGGATTTCATGTCTCATTCCGGTCTAGTGCTCGACCTTCAGAGCAAATCGTGCACTTTCAAATTTGCTAATAATTCCAAAATCCCCTTGTTAAAGTGTAATTCTGTATCATGTTCATCTGTTTTGCCTACCCAGGATGAGATGTTGTTAGACCTTAGACATCTACCTGAGGAGCAGGCTGAAAGTATTCGTAAGTTGTGTCAGTCATTTCTGGGTGTTTTCTCCGATACTCTTGGTGTTACTGACCTTATCGAATACAAGATCGAGGTGACGTATTCGATTCCTGTCCGATTTCCACCTTATAGGCTGTGTCCACCTAAAATGAAGGCTTTGAAGGAAATCATAGATCAGATGTTGAAGGATGGTATTATTCGACCCTCTAAATCGGCGTATTCTTCGCCTACTTTTCTAGTCCCGAAACCCCAAGGTGGCTTCAGGCCTGTGATTGATTACAGGGCTCTCAATCGGAAGGTGGTGTTACAATCTGTGCCCCTTCCCGACCTTCATTCTTGTTTCTCGTGGTTTCGGAAAGCTAAGTTCATCACCATCCCAGACCTCAATCAGGCTTATAACCAGATTCCTCTGGCTGAAGAATCTAAACATCTGACGGCGTTTGCCACAAATTGGAACTTGTACGAATACAACCGCGTGCCTTTCGGGCTCCCCACAGGAGCAGCTGTGCTTACGAGACTGTTGCATAGGGTCTTCTCCGACATCAAATTCGAGTACTTATATCATTATCTGAATGATGTTGTCGTATTTTCGGAGACCTTTGAAGAACATCTAGATCATCTGAAAGAAGTCCTGAGTTGCCTTCTTAAGGCAGGGTTAACGGTGAAGTTGTCCAAGGTTGCCTTTGCTAAGCCTTCCATGTCATTTTTAGGGCATATTGTGTCGCTATAGATCATTCTAGAACACAGGCCATCCGTGATTTCAAACCTCCTAAGGACATCAAAGGTATTGCCAGGTTCATAGGCATGGTGAACTTCTTCAGGAAATTTATTCCAAATTTCGCTAATAGAGGGGCACCCATGAACTTACTCTGCTGGAAAGGCGTCAAATTTGAGTGGGGGTCTTCTCAACAAGCCCCTTTCGAGGACCTCAAATTAGCCCTTTGTAATGCCCCTGTCCTCGTTATGCCCGATTTCTCTAAGAAATTCATCGTCCAAACCGTCCGACTCGTTGGCTGAACGGTCAGCGTACTGGCCTTCGGTTCAGAGGGTCCCGGGTTCGATTCCCGGCCGGGTCGGGGATTTTAACCTTAATTGGTTAATTCCAATGGCACGGGGACTGGGTGTATGTGTTGTCTTCATCATCATTTCATCCTCATCACGACGCGCAGGTCACCTACGGGTGTCAAATAGAAAGACCTGCACTTGGCGAGCCGAACCCGTCCTGGGATATCCCGGCACTAAAAGCCATACGACATTTCATTTCATCGTCCAAACCAACACGTCGTCGTTGGCGGTAGCTGCAGTCCTTCTTCAAGAGACCGAACTAGGGAGGCGACCCATCGCCTATGCCTCTAGCACTTTATCGGCCCAAGAATCCAAGTATTCCATCTATGAACTTGAAGGTTTAGCAGTCTTATTTGCTCTAGAAAAGTTCCGCCTCTATCTGGAACATGTCAAGTTCGACTTGGAAACGGATAACCAAGCCTTAAGCTGGGTCTTAGCTAGGCCGCGTCGTACTGGTCGCATAGCCCGCTGGGCCATCAGAATTTCTGCCTTCCAATTTGATGTCAGGAATATAAGAGGAACGGAAAATGTTGTGGCAGATGGACTAAGCCGTATGTTAGCCAATGATGTAGAGACCCCTGAACAGGTGGATAGTTCTTCACCTCCCGAGTCCATACTCCCTGAGGTTAATGCCATTCTAACTGATGCTCCCATGCTCTTTAGGGATATCGAAATATATCAACGTGAAGATCCGATGCTGGCTTCGATCATGGAAACCCTTTCTTCTGGGGAACATATCGTCCCTTATGTATTGAGGAATGGTGTTTTATGTTGCTTGTTGAGGCATGACCAAAAGATGAAAGTTGTGGTTCCAGCTGTTCTTGTACCTATGATATTCAAGTACTACCATGAGACCCCATTAGGGGGGCATTTAGGCATCTTTAAAACTCGAGAAAAGATCCGAGAAATGTTTATTTGGAAGGGTATGGACGGAGAAATCTGTGAATTAGTAAAGGCTTGTAAACCTTGTTGGCTTAGCAAACCTACTATATCCACCAAGCTAGGCTTATTGTCCTCTCATCAAGCGTCGCGCCCCATGGAACGTCTTTGCATCGACTACGTAGGACCCTTCCCCCTATCAAAGGGGAACGCCAATAAATTTATTTTTGTGTGTGTAGATGGTTTCACAAGATTTTCCTGGTTATTCCTGACTAAGCTGGCTACCGCTCAGGCCACTATTTCCTGTTTAAATTCCATCTTCGCTTCTTTTGGTCCTTGTCAATACATTGTGTCTGATAATGCTAAAGCTTTTACCTCCAATCTCTTTCGTAAATTCTGTTTCGATTTATCCATCTCACATGTAACAACCTCTGTGTACTATCCTCAACCATCTTTGGCTGAACGGGTCAATAGTAATCTGAGGTCGGCTCTAATTGCCTATCATCACGACGATCATTCTAGGTAGGACACATCCCTGCATTGGTTAGCCTTCGCTTTGAACTCGGCAGTTCACGAATCTCATAAATTCACTCCTGCTTCATTGATGTTCAAGTTTGTACCCAACATGCCGCTCTCTAACCTTTGGTCTCTTAGTGATATTCTACCTGAGACAATAGATCCAGATAATATTAAAGATCTTTGGAAGAAGGCTAAGGTCAATCTTAAAGTGTCTCATGAAAAGGTTAGGGAAAGATATGATCGTGGACGGAGGCCCACGAATTTAAAGGTTGGAGACCAAGTTATGGTCAAGAACTTTGTTCCCGCTGGCAAGCTTGCCCCCAGATTTCATGGGCCATGCATTATTTTAGATTTTCTTACGCCGGTCACATTGTTAGTGAGTAATCCAGCCACCAAGAGATCTGTCTCAGGTGAAACCTGTGTAATATCATTGTTAACTTAGCCACCTATGTTTTGCAATGGTGTAAAGGTTATATTTTGTCGTCCTCCGTGGCCTTCTGCCCCGATTTAATTTTATGGTTATTGATTTAAGCATTTCATGTACAACCTTCCCCGTAGTTAATCTGCTGTCCTGCCCCTATGGCCATTACCATGTTGCCGTCTCCTGCTAAACCACACCAGTGGCAATAAAAATAAAATAAAAGGTTCCACGCCGCTGGCCCCTCAGCCTCACCACCAAGACAGTACCCTAAAACATTAATGTCCAACACAAATTCTGCCACCGAGATCTTACTGTTTCACTGCCCCTGCAGCCGTGCGGCGCCGTACCACCACTGAGGTGGGGTACGGGCCCACTCCACTCCAGTGAGGTCAACCAGTGTACGGCGCGCCGGAGCACTCCTTCCGGCCAAGGCTGATGTGCGGCGTACCAACCGCAAGCTACTCGTGGACTGTAAGCAAACTTCGCATCTGCGGCATGCTTCACCACGACTACCCCTCTCATAGTAGCGGGAGAGGTGTATCTTAGGGTAATTGAGGGGTCCGGGCGACCTCGGCTGAACTCTGGCAGCAACGGCTGGTCTGGCCGTCAGAATTACCTCCATGTACATTGCTGGTTACGGCAACAAAGGAACTCTAAAGTTGGTGTTTAAATAATTTCTACAAATCCACTTCAAAAAAAAAAAAAAACTGTGAAAATTTTCCTTTTGGTAACGTCTCCAAAATTCTTCTGCAAATCAATTTCAACCATTAATACCTCTTCCAAAAATTTTCAACAAAGCTATTGGCAAGGAATCAGAAAATGTTGATCAATTCTTGATCAAACACAAAAGACTTTGAAATGTTTTTTTTCTTTTTCTTCTTCAAGATTTATCTGCTATTCAGGAAAAAATACCTTTTCATCGATTAACATTCCGTCAATATTTTTTTTCACACATCTAATTGCAAGGAAGCTGGGATCCAATTAATTTCTCAATTACCAAATATCACTAAAAATTTTTTTTTACCTTGTTAAAGAACTTCTTCTGTAACCCCTTGGAAGAACTTTTGGGGGGGGGAGGTCTGTACTGGTTGGTACACCTCTACGCCGCACATTTGAATTTTCCGCCTTAAAATACTTCTCTACTGGAGAAACCCTGAACTTTAACAACTGAACTAACTCTACTGGTTATCAGAAGATGTCACTGTGTGTTTTTGATTTGCTTTTGTTTTTCATTGATCAAGAAGTGTGGACATTCTCTAACAGATGGCTCTACCAAAAACTATGATAACGCACTCTGGTGTAAAGGAATGAACTTTCTTGGAGAAATTTTGTATTCATAAGTTTTGTCTTTACTAAATTTTGTTCTGCCATTTGTGGGTTAGCAATATTAATCCTTTCTTTCTGCCTGTTTTGAAAGTAGCCAATCAGGAATTTCTGTAATTAATTTTTGGTCAATCGGGGCTTTCTTCTTCAATGTTGTATGTAACTGTGAACTGTAGCCAATAAAAGTTTGAGGGCGGGTTGTTATCATTCATGAAAGGTCTCGAACTTTCCACGAGGGTATAAAACTGCTGATTTTCTTGTCTCCAGGCCACTCGAATAACATCTTGCTCAGTGTGTGAATATGTAGCAGGGGGCAGGAAGCGCCTCGTTCTTCAGGCAGCAGCTCGTCAACTAGGTAATGGCCTCTTAACTTCTTTATTTCTTGCTAGCTCAGCAGTTTAACTCGCGGGGAAGGTTCGAAACCTTTAATATGTAACCTATATCTTTAAATATGTAAGCCTTTTCAATCCTTGTAAAAACTCCACTTAACTTGAACTGTAATTCGGGGATAGAGAGTGCTTTACCCTCTCGAGCTCCCTTTCATTTTTGGAATTTGAGGTGACTACGTTTTCGTAACCGTTTTTCTCTTCCTTCTTAATGTGTTAAATTTATTTTGCAGACTAGTCACCTCCATAGATTGGGATTAGCCCCTGTATTATCGGCCTAGCGCCACATAGGTTTTAACAAGCTTTAGTGTAGGAGTGCAAGAACGCGCCTCCATTCATCTTTGTGTTTGGGCCATTTAATTAACCTTTAATTTGCTATTCAGGCCTCGTAGGTTGGGTACTAGATACCCCTGTGAGGGCCGATGACCTTCGATGTTAGGCCCCTTTAAACAACAAGCATCATCATCATCAGATACCCCTGTGTCCTTGTAATTGTGCCTTGAGAGGCAGTTTAGAGGAAAGTTTGTTGTTGCCTTTAACAGGCGTGAGGAATTGAGAGCGGGTTAGCTCTTTCTGATGTGATAGATGTGCCTCTAGAAGGCCCAATATGTGTCTTTGGAGCTAACGCTCCCGGTAATGAAGGGGTTTTCTGCCCTTTGAACAGTAATTCTGTAACTTGGTATTGTTGAGCTAAAGTTCAAAGATTGTCAGATTGAGTGCTTGGAGCCCAGGACTTGTAAGAACCCGAAACTCGGGCTTTCCTTGTAAATCTACTCTTGTACCTGATTTTGTTATTTCCCCTAGTGGAAACTGGTTAAAATTTTCTCTAAATCTTGGACTTCTTGGTCGGGTACCTGATTTAATTTGTTGTTATTTGTTGTATGCTCAAAATTCTATGTCACCATTGTTAAATATCGAAAATATAACCTTTATTGAAATTTTAGATTAATCTTTTGGCCTTGTAGTTTAGACCCATTCCAACCCTCTTTCACCTCTGCTGTTCCACAGATACCTCGGAACAATTACTATTATTATTATTATCATACACTTCATACACACTAAACACATCACACTAGCATCCACCGCAGAAACATGTAATACTGACGACGTCCCACCGCACAGCGTTGGCGTCAGGAAGGATATTCAGCCATAAAACTAGACCTGACTACGGTACAGGCTGACTAACACATTTAGTACTAGGACAGGAATAGTAATAGCAATAATAATGTTACTCTCCTCCTGTGGGTGGGGCCGGTAGAATACACTCACGGTATCTCTAGCCTGTTGAAAAAGGAGACTAAAAGGGGTCCCAGAGTCTTTCATTTTCGAGCCTGACATTGCTTCCAGTTATTTGTGTCAGGCCATCCGACCTCCCTTGGTCAACTCTTGTTCTTTTTCTGTTCCGACGGTGTTACGTTTCCGAGGCTTGGGGAGTCTTTCATTTTCAAGCCCTTTATGGTGCTTGTATTTCTGTGGACAGTACATTCTTTCTAAGCATTGTTGGAACTTATCATATTTTGCCTAGGGTGGTTGCCCAGTTATACTTTCCCTTGCGTCAATAGAAACGTGATAAACTGCATTCCTTCAGGCCATTTACAAATGAAACTGACCAATTAAAGGGTGATGTTCATGAAATACAGTCATTAGTATAAGTAACCACCAAACATACACTTTCCTTGAAATACAGTATACTGGTGAATCAAATTTTGCACAATGAATGATGATGACATTACATAGATAATAATAGTTTGTATGTAGATATGATAATAAAAAGTTTGCTCTTCGTCTTCGAAAGATAATCTCGTCTGTTCACAAGTAAGACATCAAAAAATGAATGAATGTTTTGAATGACTTGAACTTAAGAATACTTTACCGTTCTCTGTAGTAAGTGGTACTCTCGTTTGCCACTAGATGGCTCCCCGTGCGCAGTAGAAATCATTTCGTGATGAGGAGAATAAATCGGAAAGAAACAATAATAGTGGAAGTACACCTTAATGGCTGGCAACCACGTATTTCCAAAGCTTCCTGTATAATCCCAGACCTATAGTGTTCAGTGTGAGCGTGAGTTCGAACATTGGGTCGGCGGATGCAGGGTGAGTCTGGGCCTACACGTGGTCATGGCTGGTCCGTGGCCCAACTGAGCAGAGAAGGGATGGCCACGGCTCTACGCCTCTGAATTCGGGTGACGGAGAGGGGCCGGTCCCCACCTTTGGCTGTCTTGAAAATTGTTTTCCGTGGTTTTCCATTCTCCTGCACTAAGGTGAATGCCGAGACAGTTCCTAGTGTAGGCAACGAACGCCTACCCCCTCACTTTCTCCAAGCATATCCTGGTCTGAGAGATGGCGTCACCATCTTCAAGGAAGGAATGAACGTGACATAGATCGGGAGTGCTCAGCTATTGCTGATTTGTCTGGTTGGTTGAGATGGATATTACGTTGGTGTACGTTGATACGAGTACCAGTGGAACTGCAATGTTTGGCCAATGTATACCTTGCCGCAAGTACAGCAAATTTTGTACACCCCAGGGTGTATTTTGTGTGGCTTATTACTAAGAGTAGTGCAGCCTTTGTAAGGCAGACCCTTCAACGATGATGAGCTCCATTTATTATAAGTAAAATGCACCTTTAAAAAATAAGGAAACAAGATCTTGCACGGAGAAACTTTATTTTACAGGCAGATAAAAGAATACATAGTAGTACACATTGCTATTCAACATACTCACTATTCTTATCCAAGCTCTTGTTCCTCTAGATCAAGACATCGATGTTGGTTAAGACAGAAATCTGCTTCCAGTTTCTGAAGCCACGTCATGACGTTCATCCTCGTGCTTCATCAACGATTCAAAGAGATGGAAATCACTGGAGGCCTGGTCGCACGGTCGTCGCCCACCCCAGCTCGACAAGGTTTGCCTTTTCCTAGGTGAGATAAAGAGAATAGTGCTGTGTCACCTCACCACGGATGGTGAGAACGACGCTCAGCACCCTAGAAGGGGCAAACACCCTATAATTGATTGAAATATGGATGCTTATAAAGAACAAATCAAAACCTTTGACTTCAAGGGAAGCCAAGGAAGCTCCAGTAGAGCAGATCTGGAAGCAAGCCCAAGATGAAAACAGTCAGGTTGTGAGTTTCACAAGTAGGAAAAGTACTCTGAGTTTTAATTACTGCATTGATGGGGTGGAAGTTCCCTTTGGGGATCATTGTAAATACCTAGGTATTAATATAAGGAAAGATCTTCATTGGGGTAATCAGATAAATATGATTGTAATTAAAGGGTTATGAGGGTATTTAGGGGTTGTAGCAAGGATGTGAAAGAGAGGCCTTTAGTAAGACCCCAACCAGAGTATGGTTCCAGTGTATGGGACCCTCACCAGGATTACTTGATGCAGGAACTGGAAAAAATCCAAAGAAAAGCAGCTCGATTTGTTCTGGGTGATTTCCGACAAAAGAGTAGCGTTACAAAAATGTTGTAAAGTTTGGGCTGGGAAGACTTGGGAGAAAGGAGACAAGCTGCTCAGTTAAGTGGTATGTTCTGAACTGTCAGTGGAGAGATGCCGTGGGAGGACTTCAGAAGACGAATAAGTTTGAGTGGTGTCTTTAAAAGTAGGAAAGATCAAAATATGAAGATAAAGTTGGAATTCAAGAGGACAAATTGGGGCAAACATTCGTTTATAAGAAGGGGAGTTAGGGATTGGAATAACTTACCAAAGGAGATGTTCAATAATTTTCCAATTTCTTTGCGATCATTTAAGAAAAGTCTAGGAATACAACAGATAGGGAATCTGCCACCCGAGCGACTGCCCTAAATGAAGATCAGTAGTGATTGATTGATTGATTGATTGTTTGATTGATTGATTGATTGATTGATTGACTGATTGATTGATTGATTTATTGATTGATTGATTGATTGATTGATTGATTGATTGATTGATTGATTGATTGATTGATTGATTGATTGATTGATTGATTGATTGATTGATTGATTGATTGATTGATTGAAAAAATGGTGACAGAAGTCCCAATTGGACAGGCTGTCGCTCACTCAAAACAAGAAATGGCAACGGAAGCTCCAGTAGAGCAGACTGCTGTCAGAATCAATCAGCACGATACCAAACTTCTAACACAAGAGTGGAGAGTGCTGATTGCCACTTCAATGGACAAGACAGGAAGGACAGTCATTTTAGCCCTTGGTAGAAGAGACTTTGAAGAGCTCAAAAAGAGAAGCCTTAAGGGTAAACTCGGACTTGGGCAGATCAAGTTTCAAGTCATCAGGGGAGAAACGAAACCCAACGTTGATAAAGATGGAACTGAAGTTCCTTCAAGCCAATCTTCAGCATAAAAAAGCAGCTGTGGTCATTTTGCCATGAAGTTCAAGTCCGAGGCCATTGACGTGCCCATTATTCAAGAGCCATAGGTAGTCAAGGGCAGTGTAGCAGGACTGGCAGAATCTCGAGGTAAGCTGATGTACGATAGAACATCGGAAATACCCAGAACATGTCTTCTTGTGAACAGGAAATTAAAATGTCTTATGTTGCAGGAACACTGTTCACGGGACTTAAACATGGCCAAGATTAAACTTGGAAGGGAGGGACCCAGAGAAATAACTATAGCCTCTGCATATCTCCGATATGAGTCAACTAATCTGCCCCCATCAGAAGAAGTTGAGAACCTAATTTGCAACGCAAAGAGGAAAGGCGAACACCCAGTCCTTGGAGCAGACGCAAATTCACACCACACGGCATGGGGCAGCACGAAATGCAATGCAAGAGGCGATTCTTTACTAGAGTTTATTATTGGAAATGAGTTGACGATACTAAACCTAGGAAACAAGCCTACATTTATAAATAAAAATCGTAGGGAGGTAATAAGACATTACACTAAGCACTACGCATATTGCAAACTTTATTAAAGACTGGAAGGTGCTGGAGGAACCATCATTGGCAGACCACCAGCACATCCAGTTTGCAATAGATGCAAGACTATGTGGGATTGAGATGTACAGAGACCCAAAAAGAACTAACTGGGATAGATACAGAGAAGTTCTTGGGAAGGCTGTACAAAAAATCCCAACTAACGTGAGAGGACAGAAAGAATTGGATGAGGCAGTGGAACTATTAGAAGGGGCAATTATAGATGCATTCCATGAAAACTGTCCTCTCAAAGAAAAGAAAAACACCAAAAAAGTACGGTGGTGGAACAACAAAATAGTCAAAATGAAAAAAGAGGTTAGGACGTCGTATAGAATATCATCTAGAAATGGTATGTGGGACGTATATCATAGGAAACTCACTGAGTATAACCTAGAGATACGGAGAGCAAAAAGAAAATCTTGGAGACTGTTCTGTGAGAAAGTGGAATCACACACTGAAACAGCAAGGTTCCAGAAGGTTCTTAAAGCAACCCATATAAATCAGGTGGGGACACTGGAGAAAGCAGATGGGTCATTTATTCGGGCGGGGAGGGACACGCTGGAGATGCTAATGGCGTGTCACTTTCCTGAGGATGAGGAGATAACAGAAGAAGAAACGGTTGGAACAGAGACCGGAGCTCAAAGAGCAGACTGGAACTCTGCCAACAGAATAATAAAACACAACCGTGTAAAATGGGCAATCGACTTTTTTCATCGTATGAAGGCTCCGGGGCCAGGTGAGATACTTCTGATACGCCTAGAGGCAGGTCGGGAGATACTCGTTAATGCCCTGACGGACCTTTCCATAACTAGTCTAGCTTTAGGGTACATGCCAAAATCATGGTCTAAAACTAAAGCAATATTCATACCTAAGCCTGGAAGGGTAAATTATGCCCAAGCCAAAGCATACAGACCATTATTTTCAACCTCCTTAATGCTGAAAGCAATGGAGAAAATTCTGGATAAATATATCAGAATAACTGTGCAACTGAACTCAACGTTACATGAAAATCAGTTTGCATATAGACCTGGCGGACCCACTGAAGTAGCACTCCACCAGTCGGTTTGTAAACTAGAAGAAAGCCCAGAATATAAAGAAATTGCAATAAAAGCAACCCTGTGTGAAGAAACGCTGACGTTTAGGGCCACCCGAGGCTGTGCTCAGGGAGGAATTCTTTCTCCTCTGCTGTGGAACCTCGTGGTGAACGAACAGGGTTTCTATACACAAGTATATGCAGATGACCTAGTGATTGTGGTATGAGGTAAGGTGATGAGTGTTATCCAGGACCTCATGCAAAGATCACTCAACCTTGTGGAGAACTGGTGTCGGGAAGAACAACTATCAGTCAACCCGAACAAGATAACTCTGGTCCCTTTTCAAGAAGGAGGAAATTAGAGGGAAAGAGATCACTGTAGCTGTTTGGGCAAGATGGCACTGCATCTAGGTGGAGTGTTTGATAAAAATCTAGCCTGAAATCCACATATAGAAAGGAACATAACCCAGGCCAAGAACTTGCTGTATGCATGTAAAAGAGCCGTCGTGATGACAATGGGGCCTAAGACCATCAATGGTAATGTGGATAAACACAAAGGTAATCCCAAAAATAAGTTCTCCTATTTTTTACAGCTTGAACATTTAGCTACATAATCACCATTTTGTTCAATGCATTTTTGTAGACGCTGTGACAGTTTCTGTATGCCCATGTCATACCAACTCACCGCCATGCTGTTCAGGAAGTTGTGAACCTCATTGTTGGAGCTGGCACCATCTTGCGCACACCTTCCGCTATTTCAACTTTTCCGTTAAAATTCTGTGAGCGACGCTTTGGGAAACCTCAGGAACCAAAGTGCAGAGATCGTGCAGGATGATCCGCCGATCTTCATGCGTGATTTGCTCAACCTTCACGACTGTCTCGACGGAAATTGACCGTCTCCCGCTCCTTTGTTCGTCGTGAATTTCGGTCCGACCGGCTGCAAACTCTCTACACCACTTACGGACATTTTTGACATCCATGCTCTTGGCGGTAACATCCAACGGGATCTCCATTCTGAACGGCTGCCAAGCCAAGACCGAGTGCCTCAGCAGGGCATGCGCATGTTTATATGCGAGCGCGGGAAGCACTCCCAACAATATTGTGACCAACAGCCACACGAACAGACTTCTGTATTTATAAAAAATAGGAGACCTTATTTTTGGGATTACCCTCGTACAATGATCATTAGACCATTGATGGCCTATGCTGCAATCATCTGGTGGCAGAAAGTAAGCCAAGGAAAAGTCAGTAGTAGATTGGATTGCCTACAGAGGATGGCATGCATACCCATAACTGGGGCTATGAGAACTACGCTGACAGAAGCCTTTAATACTTTATTACTGGAACTCCCATCACTATGCACAGGCTAGAATGAGTTCATATAGAATGGCACAATCAGAGTGCTGGAATGCACAAGGACCCAATCTAGGACACTGTAAACTTAACAGAGTAATAACAGAGGAAGTTCTACACATGCCTTCTGATTATATGATACCAAAGTACAACTTTGAAAAACTGTTTGAGACCCAGATAATAAAAAAAAGAAGACTGGGATATCAAGAAATGGAATACTCAAAAAGAAGATATAGTGTGGTGGACTGATGGCTTAAAGACTGTAGATGGCACAGGAGGAGAGATCAACGGGGGAAGACCTGAGATATCAATCCAGGTGAGCCTGGGCAGACACATTACAGTCTTTCAAACTGAAGTGATAGCTATCGCAACGTGTCTTGAAGAAAATCTGAAAATGAATTTTAGGAATAAGAACATTTTCATTTTTACGGACAGCCAAGCAGCCATTAAGGCACTAGAAGCAGTCCAGATAACATCCAGAATTATCTGGTATTGACACTCACATCTCCTGAAGCTCTCAAAGTACAACATTGTCAAAATAATATGGGTACCAGCGCATGCAGGTATAGAAGGAAATGAAAAGGCAGATAAACTGGCCAGGAAAGGGGCAGAAACACATTTTGTAGGCACAGAACCTGTATGTGGAATTTCCTATGGACAAGCCTGACACTACATAGGAAAATGGGTACAAAAGAAACAAATGCAGAACTGGAAAAATATTCCAGGATGCAGGCTTGCAAAGGAACCGATATAAGGACCAAACAAGAAGCATACTAAAGAACTGTTGAAACTCAGCAGAGAAAATATAAGATAGGTAGTAGAAATGTTGACAGAACAGGGCCATCTGAAAAAACACCTACATGGAATTGCAGTAATAAGAGACAATATATGTACAAAATGCAATGAAGCAGAGGAATCAGCCGAACACATACTTTTTGAATGTGAGGCACTGGGTAGAATCAGACTCTCAACTCTAGGACTACCAGGTGAAGAGAGAGAAAAAATCCAGGAAGACCCAATAAGAACAACCTGCAGCTTTGTGAAGGGAGCAGGTATATGTAGGTGGGAATGAAGGAAAAACATGGTAGCAAAAGATCTTAGAGGTTGTCGCTAATTAGGAACTAATATTTAGAGGCCCCATGAAGAAAAATAAAAGGAGATGCACGTAAATAATCATTGGAAACAGTTCTTTCCATCTGAAAATTGAAATATAAATGCAAATCTCCCAAAATTACATCTTGTGAATAGTTAAATGCAGTCTGAGCGTCTTAAACAAAAGTTACAATTCCCCACACGATCAAGATATTCAGCACTCACGTAAATACGATGTTACATTCGCAGACTCTTGCCGAATAATATGGGTAGCTAGTCGCTTTTATAAGACGCCGTTGTATGCTCATTCAGGGCCATCTCTGACTTTAACCAATGCCTAGCCATAATGACAGTGACGCTAGCATATCATTGGTCAAAACATCGCGTACGTGATGCTTACTTCAGACGTGTATCGTATGAATTTCCTAGCCTCTCGCCGGACTTCCGAAATGTATTCCATTTGTCCGGGCCATTGGAATGACATTATTTCCTTGTTCTAAGTTGGGTGCATCAGGTAGAAATTCCTCCTTCTAAACATAGCTTGCAAACAAATAGACCTCGTTTCCAAGCTTCCTGTTGAAATTGCGAAATGTACTGTGAATGTAGATGGACCCTGCAAGTCACCAAGACTCAATAAAATAAAATAATCTCTGTACTCTCAAATGAATGAATGATTAACTAAATGAGCACTTCAATAAGGGCTCAGTCCAAAATTTGAAAACTAGAAAAGCAACTGGAATTGATAACATTTCTGGGGATATACTACAGAGAATAGGTTGGGATATAGGACCATATCCAAAGTATTTACATGATTATTTTTTTTGCATGACAGAGCTATACGAAATGAATGGAGAGTTGCTATAGTAGCTCCTGTGTATTAAAAAAAAGGGTGATAGACATAAAGCTGAAAATTACAGGCCAGTAAGTTTGACACGCACTGCATGTAAGCTTTGGGAAAGCATTCTTTCTGATTATATTAGACATGTTTGCAAAAGTAATAACTGGTTTGATAGAAGGCAGTTTGGGTTTAGGAAAGGTTATTCCACTGAAGCCCAACTTGTAGGATTCCAGCAAGATATAGCAGATATCCTGGATTCAGGAGGTCAATTGGACTGTATCGCGATTGACCTGTCTAAGGCATTTGATAGGGTGGATCATGGGAGAGTACTGGCAAAAACAAGTGCAATTTGACTAGACAAAAGAGTGACTGAATGGGTGGCTATATTTCTAGAAAATAGATCTCAGAGAATTAGAGTAGGTGAAGCTTTATTATTATTATTATTGCTATGAGCTTTACGTCGCACCGACACAGATAGGTCTTATGGCGACGATGGGATAGGAAAGGCCTAGGAGATGGAAGGAAGCGGCCGTGGCCTTAATTAAGGTACAGCCCCAGCATTTGCCTGGTGTGAAAGGTGAAGCTTTATCTGGCCCTGTAATAATTAAGAGGGGAATTCCTCAAGGCAGTATTATTGGACCTTTATGTTTTCTTATATATTATATAAATGATATGAGTAAAGAAGTGGAATCAGATATAAGGCTTTCTGCAGATGATGTTATTCTGTACAGAGTAATAAATAAGTTACAAGATTGTGAGCAACTGCAAAATGACTTCTATAATGTTGTGAGATGGACAGTAGGCAGTCGTATGTTGATAAACGGGGTTAAAAGTCAGGTTGTGAGTCTCACAAATAGGAAAAATCTTCTCAGTTTTAATTACTGTGTTCATAGGTTAAAAGGTCCATATGGGAATTACTGTAAGTACCTAGGTATTATTAATGAACTTCATAGGGGTAATCACATAAATATGATTGTAAATAAACGGTACATGGTTATGAGGGTGTTTAGGGGTTGTAGTAAGGTTGTAAAGGAGAGAGCATATAAATCTCTGGTAAGACCCCACCTAGAAAGCAGCTCGATTTGTTCTGGGTGATATCTGACAAAAGAGTAGCATTACGAAAATGTTGCAAAGTTGGGGCTGGGAAGATTTGTGAGAAATGAGACGAGCTGCTCGACTAAGCGGTATGTTACAAGTTATTATCCTCATGATTTAATCTTCATTGAAAGTTATTATACAAGAAAATAACAAAGGTAATTTATTGGTCCACCTATTCACTGTTATGTGGTTACATCTACATACAGCTATAGAGTTTTACAGTACATGTTTCGTCCTTTCTAGAGGGCATCTTCAGCCTTCAGTCAATCTTAAAGTGTTAAATGTAAATAAGAATGTGAAACAAGAAGCTAGATAATTAACACTGTAAAGCTAAAACTAGTATACAAAGTCATTTAAAATATGGGCAACACTGAATTAAAACTGTGATAACATAATAGATTAAAAACTATCTCAGCGTCAGTCTAAAACTGATACTAAAACTAGACCTTCATCTTTCCAGAACGTGTGGAACTTGTATATTCTCGAATATGTAATTCCAAGATCGTCACAAAAAATCTTGCCCAAAGCTAAAGTTTGTGTGTTCAAACTGAGGAAAGATGATTACTTTTGTGCAAGGATATAAATTTTTGCATGAGTTGTGAAATACGTAGTTGGTGCTGTTGTAAAAAATATAACGGGCGAGTATGCAAAGTTTGTCAATGGAGACAGTTTTAAATTACGACATTAGCTGGAGTAACACAAAGGTGAACTGTAGGTGACAATGTAGTCATTTTGTAGAAAATACTTGATAGTTGAATGAACCATCATTTCTCTGGAATGAAACGAAAAGATTTAAAAATTTATTTTTTTTTCACTTAAAACCCTGGAAGAGCTAAAGGATCCCCTATTTGGATAGACTAGGACTGGTCCTACTCCTAGTGTTATATCTATGTGGCAAACATGGGGGAGCTGTTAAAGGAGTGGAGCTACTATGATTGGCAGGAGCGCGCCTGATATTTGGAGAGCTGGAGGGAGTCTCTGAATGTACAAGAGGGGACTTATCTCAACCATATTCAATAACTTGGGTGTCGGCTCATGTAGTGAGCTTTTCACGTCCGTGACATCATTAAGATTCTGATCCTTGCACAAAAGTAATCATCTTTCCTCAGTTTGAACACACAAACTTTAGCTTTGGGCAAGATTTTTTGTGACGATCTTGGAATTACATATTCGAGAATATACAAGTTCCACACGTTCTGGAAAGATGAAGGTCTAGTTTTAGTATCAGTTTTAGACTGACGCTGAGATAGTTTTTAATCTATTATGTTATCACAGTTTTAATTTAGTGTTGCCCATATTTTAAATGATATTGTATACTAGTTTTAGCTTTACAGTGTTAATTATCTAGCTTCTTGTTTCACATTTTTATTTACGTTCAACACTTTAAGATTGACTAAAGGCTGAAGATGCCCTCTAGAAAGGGCGAAACATGTACCGTTAAACACTATAGCTGTATGTAGATGTAACCACATAACAGTGAATAGGTGGACCAATAAATTACCTTTGCTATTTTCTTGTATAAGCGGTATGTTCCGAGCTGTCAGTGGAGAGATGGCATGGAATGACATCAGTAGATGAATAAGTTTGAGTGGTATCTTTAAAAGTAGGAAGGATCAAAATGTGAAGATCCGCAGCCGACCATGTCCTCTGACACTCGCGGCACTAAAAGCCATACGATATCTGGTAACTATATTGATTATATTCTAGGAATGGGTTCTCAATACTCACAACATCAAACAATACTTCAGAAAATCCCTCCATACTTTTTTGATACCTCGATGGTAATTCTGCAATTTTTATTTCATTTTAAAATCACAAAATATTATTGCCGCTAGTAGAACATTTTAAAGTGGTCGCAAACAGTAGAGATGAGGATGGAGATCCTTCCTTCAATTCGGTTCCAACCCAAACATCTAATTACCTCACTGTGAGTCAAGCAAGAACCTGACTAATTACATGTTGAGTTGAATTTTCTGGAAAGTGCTTCTTTGTGATTTTCTATCAATAGAGAATTTACCTTCGTCGTGTTGTGGGAAAAATGAAACTCCTCCTAAAAGAAATATTTGACAGACCGGCTTACAGTTAGATTGATTATATTATCGAATCATAAAGCGATCTATTTTCGTATGTTCTTAATTGCCAGTGCTGTCAGTTGAGAGACAGCTCTGCTGCAGGTTGGTCCTGGAGATAACTAGCAATATCAACGCAGGTAAACAGACAATTTATTTGGGAAAACCACCGCCTGCTGCAGCCACTCACCAAACTGATTACTGTTTCTTCAGTTGGTACCTCTACGTTTCGTACCGTCTGTGTTCTATTTCATCAATATGAGTGAAGTGCGAACTATTTTCAAATAGACGCCCATTGCACTATTTGTAAAGAGTTTTTGACGTGGTGGGAAACACTAGTAATCTAGAAAAACACGTCACATCAGGGCACAAAATTGCTTTTTCACAACATCTTAATGAAAAATTCTGCGGAAGTGGAAACTTAACTTCTGAAGAAGTAATAGTGACTCTTCCTTCACACTGGTATCATCATCACCATCATTCTCTCAGCCTACACTTCAATCATATATGGACAAGAAATTTGCATTTAAACCAAGTGATTGTTAGTCGAAGACAATTACCAGAAAAATTGCTACAATGGTCTGAAAAGATGACCAGCCATTCAGCATTGTTGAGGATGAAGGATTTAAGGAGCTGATTAAGTATCTTGAACCTAGATATGCTATGCCTTCTCATAAGCAAATATCTAATCAAACAATTCCAGAACTTTATGAAGAAGTAGAAAGAAGAGTAAGAAAAGAACTGTTATGACGGATATGTGGACCGGGACTATATGAAGTGAGCCCCACTGGGCTTTATCGTGATAACGGTCGCAATGTTGTAAATGCTATGAAGTTAGGAATCTTAACCCACCTGTCGTGTTTAACTCATACATCCAACTTGTTTTGAAGCCTGGACTTCACACTCCTCAAAGTCCGTTAAGATTCTCAAAGCTTGATTCACGTATGCTAAGAAGACTTGAGCAGCAAGAGAGGAGCATCCTCTGATCTCTCCTTGCCAGTGAGATCTTTATTATATACTGATAGACACTTGCCGTAAGTTCAGTGTCGGTGTCCGAAGTGGTGAACAGATCAGGAATTGTGACTGCAACAGTCATTGCTGGATGACATGAACATGTTCCATTGCAACGCTGTTGGGTCCCCGCTCTTAGACCGACTGGTGGACCTTGCTAACCAAGAGGAAAGTCCTGCAGATTTTCGGATACCTACGTGGGATAGTCATGTAATACTGACATACTCGATCAGTTCACAAACTTGTCACCTACTGCAAAGCCCAAGAACGTGCTGGTACGTGTACAGTAACATCGTGTGCCAGTTAACAGTTCCCAAGAAGAAATCACTGCATATCTCACCTCCTCTTTCTAGTGCACTGGATTCCTGCAAAACAAATTCAAAATTTCCAAAACTAAAAAAATTAGCTACTAAATATTTGTGTGTTCCAGTTTTCTCTGAAAGGCAGGAGTCATATGCGACACTTGACCCTGAAAGAGTGAGAATGGTAGGACAAAACTCATCAAAGTGGACTGTTTCAAAAATGCATTTTGCTTTTAAATATCTAATGTAGAGTTTAAAAATAAGTACACTGATGCTTTTAAATTTTGTCTCATTAAATATGTGCACCTAATCACACAGCTCTCCCAACATTCTATTTTGTATTGAAACTAGGAGTAGAAATGACCGTATCAAATATCGAAGTATTGGGTATCATGGAAAAGATTGTGTATCGGTATCGAGTATCAAGAAAAACTGGTACAGACCCACCCCTATTATATTCCCTTCTTTTCAAAACTTGTACAGTTTAACGTTAACAACTTTTCCACCCCATTTCCCAGAATATCTCTCTAAAACAAACCCCCTACCCATGCAATTCAAAGCGCCAGCAGCAAGTTACCGTCTGAGAGCTCGAGTTCACGATGACCACCCGAGTGCAGGCACCTCCCTCTTACCCACTCCATAGACTCTCACCCTTCAATCAGTATTCCTCCCTATATTTATTCTGGTGTCAGAACTGGCCCCATCTTAAACCAAAGCTGTTGCCATTTGTCAGGTACCTCTGATCAACACGCTCCCAGCTATCTACGGTAACGGTCAAACCTGGTTACCGCAGGTGCCAGAGCGCCCACAGGCAGCTCCGACATCAGAAACTGTAGGCCACCAGTTGCTGAAAGTATCTTCGATTCTTTTTTTTCCTTCACTTTGAATTTTGCATGCAGTTTTATAGCTGTTGCAGCAAGTTTTAAAAAACTGGCTAATAGCCCATATCAATAAAGCCTCTTTCCATCATTTTGACTTTCCATAAAATACGTTTGTTTGTTTGTTTGTTTGTTTGTTTGTTTGTTTGTTTGTTTGTTTGTTTGTTTGTTTGCGCCCACTTCGGAGCACCAAAATCAAACTTTATACAACAAAGTCTGCCAGGAATAAGTTCAGCTTTTAACACTTGACAACTTTTTTTCCTTTCCCAAAACTTCTTCATTCTGGATGGTCTTGTAGCCCTACAGATATAGTATACTGCTTACGCTGTGATAGTTTTAGTGATAGTCTTGTATACTTGTTATTTAGAATCTGTTTTTCATCTCAGTTTTCAATTTGATCTTTAGTAATTTTCAATTCATCTAAATCCACTTCTATTTCATTAAACCATGTGTTGTTTTTTTTTTTGTTTTACTATTCCAAACAAAATCCAAAGGTTGTTTCAGGAGTCTAGTATTTGGTAAGCAGTATAAGTGTCAAAGAATTCAATCCTCTGTTTTCGCATCGTGTCAATGATCGATTCACTTTCTTTGTAAAGTACTGAATTTGGCAAAGTCTCCACTGGCCATCAGTCTGGTGGTTTTTTAAATTAATAATTGTCCAACTTTGTGCAGTTTGTTGATTGGGTATTCAGTTTAAATAATGTTTCACTTGAACGTGTTGCTTAACGACAGAGACTGTTTCTTGTAACTCGGCCAGGTAATTTGTTGTGCTCGTCTCAATCTATGGATGCCTTTTCGTTAGCATTCCAAGTTATAATCTCACCACAACCTTTATTTTCTGTGTATTTTTTAACATCATTTGTGTTTTTCTCAAAAGAAATGTTCAAAGCAAGCAATACCTCTACTTGAAATTTAGCTTCTTCAATACTATTTGCTAGATCATCAGCAAATGCAAAACAATTCAGTCGAATAGTTCTTCCAGTTTTAACAATCGGTGGACATAATCATTTCCAGCACACAATTAAACAACAATGGGGATAATCCATCTCGCTGTCGAAGACCAGTGTGAATTTCAAACAGCTCAGAGATTTAATTTCTGAACCTAACTTTAGATTTTGTATTTCTAAGAGTGATCGCAATAATGTTAACAAGATTCCGATGTAAACCAAATTCAGCAAGGATATGTAATAATCATTCACGATGGATACTATTGTAACCTTTTTGAAAATCAAAAAAAGTGATCACTAAATTTTTGCTCCTAATCCTTTGATGTTTTATAATCCATTTGATACTGAAAATTTGATCTGAACAGCTTCGTCCTGGATGAAAACCATCCTTATATGCACCAAATTCACTGTCAAGTTGTTCATGAATTCTGGAATATAAAATCTCAGTGACATCCAGCAAAGAAATTCCTCGATAATTACTAGGATCACAGAGCTGGATAGCTGCAGTCGCTTAAGTGCAGCCAGTATCCAGTATTCGGGAGATAGTGGGTTCGAACCCCACTGTCGGCAGCCCTGAAAATGGTTTTCTGTGGTTTCCCATTTTCACACCAGTCAAATGCTGGGACTGTACCTTAACTAAGGCCATGGCCACTTCCTTCCAAATCCTAGCCCCTTTCTGTCCCATAGTAGCAATAAGACCTATCTGTGTCGGTGCAATGTAAAGCAAGTAGCAAAAAAAAAAAAAAGTTACTAGGATTTGATCTATCGCCTTTTTTGTGTAGTGTGTCTATAATTGCAACATTCCATTCTTCAGGCAATTTTTCAGTATTCCATATGTCAATGAGATGTTTATGTAAATTCCGAATAGTCTGTACATTTGCATTCTTCCAAAGTTCCGCTACTAGTTGATTCTCTCCCGCCGCTTTAAATTTTTGAACTGAATCAATAGCTGCATGCACTTCATCATAAACCGGTGGTATGATATCTTTTCCAGAGGTGTTTTATTTCTGGGATACAGATCAGATTCAAAATAATCTTCAGGTTCATCACTATTAAGAAGTGTTTTGAAGTATTCAGACAAAATTATTGCATTATGGGCCACCTTTCCACTCGTATCCTTTGTCAGAAGAGTAGGGGGAGTATAATTTGTTTGGTATTGCCAAAATGTCCTCTAATAGTCTCTTGTTTTATGGCGATTGAAAGCTTCATCGAGAGATTTTAATGTTTCCTTCTGATGGTTCCTTTTATCACTCCTGATTTCTTTGGCCATTAATCATCTAGCATTGATTAATTCTTCCCTAGAACTTTCAGTTTTTGTTGCTGGTTATTGAACCAAGCTTTATGTTGGCGTAGTATTGCTATTTCACACTCTTCATTCCACCGTGCATGTGTTTTAGTTGTTTAATAGGAGCAATTGTTAATAGTGGTCCCCAAGTTGTCACTTAAGAGCTTTACGGATTTCTCAAAGTATACTGGATTATTAATGAGTGAACTAAGATCATACATTCTTTTCCTAATGAAATTTTGTGGTTTATTTTTCCTTTTAGGAGTGAATTTGATTTTAATCTTTGAGATTAATGATCTAAATCAACATCGACACCACGAAGAACCTTTATATTATAAATTTTGTTATGAAATTTACGATCCATGGCCACATGATCTATCTGAGACTCACCTAACTTAACATAAACCTTGTCATCTCCAAAATGTGTCCATGGTTAATACAAAATTCAATTAACCGTTCACCATTCTTGTTTGTCAATTTATGTACTGGCCATTGCCCCACCACTACACGAAATCTCCTCAAGTGCAATCTTTGCATTGAAATCTCCAAGTAAAATTTTAATATTAGTATCAGGTATATTCGTAACCATCTGATCAAGTTCATCCCAAAATTGATCTGCTCCCTCCTTGTCAGTTCTGTTTTTTTCATTTGTTGGTGCATGAACATTTATCATTGTGTATATCTTGTTTTTCACTCTAATCGTTAACAATACTACTTGTGGGGAATATGAGGAAAAATCAGTAATGGAATCTACAATCCTATTGTGTACCAAGAAACCAATACCGAATTGAGAAACATTCCTCATAACTCTCTCACCTGGAGGTCCTTTATAGACATGATACCCACCTGATTCAATTGGGTTCTGATCAGTATTACATAATTCTTGAATTTTGTGTTGATCCAAAATATCAATTAGATGCTTCAACTTACCAACCTTCATCAATGTATTGATATTTAATGTTGCCAAATATGAGAACTTCCCTGGCTTGTTGAACTTAAGTACATTCTTAGTTTGATTAGTCTGCATGATTGTTCATTATGTCTCTAGGTGCTCCGACTCGCCTTAATCTTCCATCTGACACCTCACTGTATCCGAATGGTGTCTTCGCTTCCATGATTATATAACAGCTGTCCAAACCAGTGGATTCTTTCAATAGAAGGCTCCCCATACTAGGTTGATTGTCTGATCAATGATCAAGAGCCTGACCATGGTCAGGTTAACAATTCCAGATGTGACCTGGAAAGGTGATGAATGAAATATGATATGATGCAAAGTGAGACTGTGGAGAGTGTTCGGTCCGTGAGGGCTCAAGTCCATCAGTAAACCAGTGAGGACCCCACTATCTGCCACCTGGGATGTGCCACGTCGGAGTGTCACCTCTCCGCCTGCTACGACACCATAGTAGGTTCTTAGATTTATTTATTTATTCATGAATTTATTTTTAATTTGATTTATTTTATTTATTTACTTATTTACATTTCATGGCCTTCAGGCTAGCAACCCGTCGGAAGGACATTTGATTGCTTTCAAGTCTTGCAAAAAAAAAAGAAAAGAAAATGCAAGACCGTAATGGGTCACATGGCCCAATACTTGGAAGGAAGATGATGATGACATTTCATGGCCTTCACTGGACCACTTTAGAAGAGGGCTTTGCAATATCCCGTCAGCCAAGTACGTCTTTGTTCTCTCAGTCTTAACTTTCTTTCGTCGCCTGAAATTGCCCGTCCCATTGTCCATCTGTTGATCTTGGTTTCCTTGTCTGTGAATTTCTTAATTTTGTCTGTTTTGTTTTTTAAATCTTCTATTATAATTTGTAGTTCCCTCATATATTCCTTGATTTCTGTAATCCACCTAAGTTGCTCTTTCTGTTCCATAATTTTTCTATTATTCTCGTTTTGATCCTGTTTTTTGCTGTCCTGAGTTGATGTTCAGAGAACGAGATTTGTTTCTTCCTGATTGTAATCATTACTGGTTCCATTTTATTCTAGAATGTTTCATTCTCTGTCCATATTCTTGGTGCTTTTTGTATGTGCACGTTCTGATTATTCCTTTTTTAATCTTGAGTATTGTGTCTATTTCTACAGAGTAAGTCGTTTTGAAAATGATTTTACTTGCTATGTTATTTCTGGTTGTGTGTTAATTTTATGGCTATTGAGGGTGTTTGCATGTGTTTTTGGTGATATATTCTGCTCGGGTCAGTTTATTATGCTGTGTTAGCTTTTCCTTGAAGTTATTATTTCTCCAAACTATTTAAATTTGTCAATGATTGCGATTTCCTGCCCTTCTATCATGATTTTATTTATGGTTAGTTGGTCAATTAACACGATTTTTGTATTTTTAAAGAATATACTGAGTTTAATTTCTGTGCTATTTCCTGTAGTGATTTAACTTACTGTTAGGCTTCCTGTCAGGACAGCAAGGTCATTAGTGAATCCCAGGCAGTTTAAACTTATGTTGTCTTTGGATATTCTTTCCATAAAACTTTATATTTTACATAATTTTGTTAAACTGTACCAATAGCTCAAGTTAGTTGCTGGCCCCACTTTACAGAGTAACAACTCTAGGTATACGAAAAAAAAGGCTTAAATTGAGGTTTGGACCAATAAAATGTCCATAAGGAAAGCATCCAAGGGGTACCACAACACTAAATAATAACTAAAAGCTGGCAGACCCACAGTGAGGTTTCTATTGTACTACCAGGGGCATGTGAACCAAACCACAAGAAGGGAGAAAAGATCCAAAACAGCAGATGAGGTGTATACTGCCCTCAGGTACGACAAGGAGTGGATAGTGGCACGAGTGTTATCACTGCTGCTGCAGCTGACGGGGGTTTTTTCCTTGTATTGCTATTGCTTGTTCTACTTCACCTCATTCCATGCAACTAGATGAATCATTTGAATCACAATCAACGAATGCAAGAAAACAAAGAAGAGGGCTCTCGACATCTGAAAATAGGTCAGCAATGCAATGAATATTATATCTGGCTTTCATAAAACTGGAATTCATGCCTTCTCTCATGAAAAGATGTTCGAGACATGGACGACACAGGTTCCATGCATGATGAAATATGAATTTTTTGATTCACCATCTGAAAGAAAAATCAAATGGCACATCAACAAGGGAAATGGCTTAATCTTCCACCTGGGAAGGGAACTTCCCACCCAGCAATGAAAATAATTTGAACATCTGTGCAACTGATGTGTGTGGTGGCAGTGGTGGTGGTGGTAATGATTACCGCTTAAGATAGGCAGCCATCATATAACTCTAATCAGACAGAAAAATTGGAAGTGATCTGACACTTTGAAAAATGAAGGTATCGGCCAAATAAATACAAGGGCCACAAAGGGCGTGAAAATGAAAGATTCCCTAGCCCTCACAAACCTAATAGTGTCAGGGTCGGAAAAGAACAAGAGTTGACCAAGGAAGGTTGTATAGGATAGATGAAAGTGAGGAGCCTGGCACAAGTAAGTAGAAGCAATGCCAGGACTCAGCTAAGGGCCCCGTGGTAGCCAAACCATGCTCCAAAGTTCAGAGCCCCTGGGACCCCTTTTAGTTGCCTCTTACGACAGGCAAAGTATACTGTGGGTGTGATTCTACCGCCCCCACCCACAGGGGGTTCGGAAGAAAACAATGGTTGGCCAAGGCAGGTCGGATAGGAGAGATGAAAGTGAGGAGCCTGGCACAAGTAAGTGTAAGCAATGCCAGGCCCCCGTGATCGCCAATCACACTCCCAAGTTCATAGCCCTCGGGCCACCTTACAGTCGCCTCTTACGACAGGCAGGGAATATTCTACTGTCCCCACCCACAGGGGGTACATTTGACGAAGAGACGAGTTTCTATCTTCTGAAAGAAAAACCAGCTATGCACATCAAGTGATTTTGTTATTGTTAAATTTGCAACAAAGAAGAAAAACAGTGCAACCCAATGGGACAGTGTGATAGTATTTTGGCTTACAGAAAGGTGCTATGAGTCTGTATGTCTCCCTCACACGATGAAATTGCAACATATTGATCATGTATTTCTTTAGTGGTCGTGGTAACCGTTTACACTAGTCAGAGGCGATGTGACACGGCGGCCAACGAAAGACAAGGGCCATGAATATAAGACATCTGTTTTCAGTGTTAACGAAACTTGTATCTATAAAAATCACTATAGTCCACTAGCACAAGAGGAGACTTATACACACTAATACCTCACGCAGCCAGCTAGAACACGTCTTCTTCCTGGTCTCTTGTCAGTTTCTTTGGGGTCAGCACTTAATGTGAATCTGGCAAAGTTTTACAGTCGGGTGCCCTGTAGCTGTACAGAAGTGGAAGCGAAGCAGACAGTTCAATGCAACTTCCACACCCTGCGGCCTGCACATCGGTACAGTTCCGTGGGAACTACAAATGCTTGGAAACGGAAATTGTTTGGTATAGCCCTAGTGCTCGAAGGTGTTGGTAGTGTTACTTTTTATTACTGAAGTGGCTTTGAATTCGTAGTATGCACAGTGCAGAAAATGAACAAAATAAAATACTTGCAAAAACAGAATTTTAGCTAAAGAGTTAGGTCCTCCAAAACCCGATTTTTGCATTACACAAGTGAGAAGTTTTAATGGAATTCCAGAGAGATGGATTTGCCATAACTAAAGAAAGCTTCTTCTTCTTCTCCCCACACACATGTAGATTTGGCTCTGTTTTATGGCCCGATGCCCTTCTTGACACCAACCCTAATGGAGGGATGTAATCACTATTGCATGTTTCTGTGGGGGTTGGTAGTGGTAGTAGCGGTTCGTGCATGAAGGGCTTTTGGGCACCACCTCACCGCCTTTTCAAAAACATTTAACATAATTTCACTCTGTAACTGATTGCATAAAGAGATGACAAATGTAGCAAACTTATGGTGGTGCGCTATTCAGTTATGCAATGTTATCTTTATTATTTTGGCTGTAAACATTGCGCTTTATTATTTTCAAACATATGGCAAAGGCTGTCAGACCGTGGCACCCGTTCAGCAAGCACGATGTTTTCTCTTTAGTCGTGAGGCAGTCGGGCTCTGGCAAGAGAGCCCTCAGTAGGTTCGTAGAGTTTAGCAAGTGTGCCGGGTGCAGGAGAAGCCTGGAAAGATATATGGGCTTGTCAGGGGAAGGAAGAGTGTAGGCTGGTGTATGGTCTGTGCGGCAGAGTCCGTAGCAATATCGCAACCACTTTACAATGTACCTCAGCTTTTCCCCTCCCTGTCTTACATTAGCTGTAGTTAGAGATTAATTCCAAAATATTTTAAAAAACAATGAATTCCATTACACTGACTATTTAAACAATTCATTTCTATAAAGAAGCTAAAATAAAGATAAAAAATGTAACCATAAGGTGATGGCACTATTTGTAAGTTGGTCAAATTGTTAAACACATCTTTATGCTTTGAGATATGGGCAAGATGAGAGAATTTCGAGCATGCATTGTGTATTTGTTTTCGTGAATGTTGTTACTGTCGCTTGTGATTGCGATCAGTGAAATAGTGCAGTGCCATAGTTAGTCGTGATTGCATTAGCTGTTAATGTGTGTGTGCATAAATGCCAGTGTAGTGTAGTTAATTATTTAGCGTTGTAGTGCAACAAGCATATTTCTATTCAGCCAGTGTCATCAGGTTATTATCGTGATGCTGCTCAGTGAAAACTGGGGAGGGGAAAGAGATGGAGGTACAGCAACGCCACTGGTGATGTGTTGGGACAAACTCAGTCCCCGAGCCGGTCGGCATTCCAACCTAGAACCCTCTGAACCGAAGGCCTCAACACTGACCATTCAGCCAAGGAGTCGGACAGATCTGATATATAGCATTAATTGCCAGGTACCTATGCGTTGCTGAACATTTGTCATGATTTCCTTCAACATTTATTGCATGTGAAGTACCAGTACAATTAATTGAAGTGGATAGTATGTAATAATAAGTACCAGTACAGTATGAGAATGTGTATCAATATGTACGTCCTATGTATTTCATTAAACCGGTATCGTATCTACAAACGCATATTACATGTATCGAACCCGGGGCCACTACGCTAGCCATACAGACTCATAACGCGTCATAGTTCCCAGGAATCAGACAATTATTTGTAGACTGTTTTTATCTACCGTACGGCACTTTCCTGATAAGAGGTTCGGGCACTCTATTATTTACTATCTCCTTTGTTTCACCTGATAGCATAATGGTGAGTGGGCAGCGTTACGAACAGTATTTCTGCCAGCTCAGAAAATTGTCGTTGCTTGTGGTGCACCACGAGTAACTTCCTGTCGCTTGCACGAAAATATCAAAGAACACTTCCTCATTGTATCGGATTTGCAGAACCCTAGTAACCATATCAGCTTCGTGCTATAAAGTAAGTAGTATTTGTTTGTAATGGGAATATAACTCTTCGCCTCTTGTTACGGCTACATTGAAGCGAGAATTGCAAGGGGATAAGGGAAAGAATCCAGTTTTCCTGGCCACCGAAGACTACAGAGACACGTGTTTGATATTTCGCCGCTAGATGTCACAGACATCTTGAGTGGATTATTAATGATGCGCATGCGTGGGAGGCATTGCTCGTTTCTTGCGTGAAAACACATTTTGTTGTGGTGTGAGGAAGCAAAATTCTTACAGATGTTGAATAAACCTCAATTTGTTTAGTGGTGGAACTGAGTGCAAAGGATACTTTATGAAAACGCCGAAAAGTGACGTGTTGTTCCCGTCGGATATATTGCCAGTCTTCACCAAGGTAAGATGAAAAGTGAACAGGTGCGTGTAGATCTTGCACCCTCTCTTCCTTTTCCCCTTATTGCAGTCTTTCTGTATCTCCCCTATTCTAGGTAAAGGAAAAATAGGACACTGCATTAATATAGGCTACTGAGCAGCTCCAGAAGAAGGACATCTGTCTTCATAAACGCATTATGTTTTACTGACAGCTTATTAGAACTTGGTAACATAGAAATACATCAAGCTGAGGTACCTGCTTGCTGTGCTAGTGTTTAATATTTAGTGACAGCTGGAATATTTTTGTAATCTTTTATGTGGGTTTATTTCTATTCACGCCAGGGACTCGTTTTAATATACCAGTTTATGACATTTTACTCTTTAAATTTGAGGTTATAAATGAATCGAAATTGAAGTTGTAACAATAATCACACCTCTCGATTGGCAAGCCGGAAAATTCTGTCACAGACTAGTTTGGTGGACATACCGTTCTCGTAACTGATACATTGCATGAAAAGAAAGAAAAAAGTCTTATTTGGATGTAGTGGTGTAGTATTAGTACATTTGGTCTTAAGTAGAAGCTATTTAACACAAATTTCTTGGGCACATTAGTACTATAGGCCTATTCTGTTTACGGTATTATTTTACTTCTTGCGGTTTTCGACTAGACATTCAGCCCCTAAGAAAAGAAAATAAGTTTGTAAATGGGGTACCTTGATAAAGCAGGGGGGGGGGGGGTGTTTCCCATTTTCACACCAGGCAAATGCCGGGGCTGTACCTTAATTAAGGCCACGGCCGCTTCCTTCCTCTTCCTAGGCCTTTCCTATCCCATCGTCGCAATAAGACCTATCTGTGTCGGTGCGACGTAAACCAAATAGAAAAAAAAAAGATAAAGCAGGGGATTTTAATTCATTCTTTCTATTTTTAAACCCCTGTGAACACCGGTGTGATATTTTGTTATTTGTTAGGAATTTGTTCATGAGAAAAAAGTAACTTGTGTTGACATGTAACACCCATTTTTACCGCTATTACTCCCCTTCAGCTGTCACCTAACATTACTTTTCCGAAAGCGACTTTTCCCGGTAATTATAAGAACTAAAGCAATCGAACTCGGTACACATCTGCAATAGTCTAAAACCTAAAAGGAAAACTTGCAAGGAATGGCACCAACCGCCTTCAAATTTGTGAGGGAAAATATTTTCTTTTTTGAGAGCCGATTGTAACATGGTAAAATACTTCTCGAATACATTGGTAATTACTAGTGTTATTATCATACACAAAAAGAATTGTGATTCATAAAATAGTATCTTCCGTAAAAAATTGCACCAAAAGTTGTGGTAAATATTTTAATTTTAAAATGTGGTTTGTTTCTTTTTACTTCCATGCTGATGATCTAAGGCTGATGGATAGTTGATATTATGCATGTATTTTGCCCTAGTTGATGTTAAAAGTTGAGCACGGCTTGGTAGTCTTAGAACAAATCGTTTCTTGGAATTGATATTTAAAATTGGGCCTTAAAATATGCAGGTTTCACGTTCATGTACCTTTAAGGCAATTTCTCTAAACTGGAAGGGGCATGTGGGATGTACATCAGAAGGAAATCGAGGTGGGGCCGATGACCTTAGATGTTAGGCCCCTTTAAACAAGAAGCATCAGAAATCTAGGAATCTCGATAGTAACCGTTCGCAAGCTTTTAATAGCCCTGTGGTAGAATAACATGCACTATCCCCTGCCTGTCGTAAGAGGTGATTGGGTTGGCGACCACGGGGTCCTTAGCTGAATGCTGGCATTGCTTTCACTTGTGCCAGGCTCCTCACATTCATCTGTCCTATCCGACCTCCCTTGGTCAACTCTTGTTCTTTTCCGACCCCGACGGTATCAGGAATCAAGACCTAGGGAGCCTTTCATTTTCACGCCCTTCATGGCCCTTGTCTTTCTTTGGCGATACCTTCGTTTTTCGAAGTGTCGGATCCCTTCCATTTTCTCTCTCTGATTAGTGTTATATAGAGGATGGTTGCCTGGTTGTACTTCCTCTCGAAACAGTATTCACCACCACCTCCCATGCTTTTAAGTGCCCTGACCGGCCTGACCCTCTTGAAATACTTACTTCGCCAGGCTGAGAGGTGCTGGCCTTCTGACCTCAACTTGTCAGGTTCGATCCTGGTTCAGTTCCGATGGTATTTGAAGGGGCCCAAATACCTCAGCCTCGTATCGGTATATTTCCTGGCACGTAAAAAGAACTCCTGCGGGACACCGTTCCGTCATCTCGTCGTTTTGTTTTAGCGGACCCCCATAAAATGGACAAAATTTAATAGAATAAATTATTCATATGACACAGCACTATTTGTAATACATTAATGTTTTATACTGTACCCCTGAAGCAGTGTTTCCAGATCCAAACCTAATATTTCGGACAATTTGGTCAAGTATTCGGAAGACGTTTATAAGTGTAACATAATATTCATGCTGTTTATTAAGATGGAAGCAATGCCCGGTACTTTTCTGTGTTGACATAGTAAAAATAATCTTATTTTCAGTCTCTGAAACACAAGATATACATTTATAAAGCACTGGTAAGTTACATACCGGACTGTTTTTGTTCTAGGTATATATTAGAGTTTTGTACATTATTGTACTTGCTTTCGACAGAAGGAAAAACTTAACCTTGAATGTAAGCTGCTTCCACACCTTTATAGATGCCGTTCTTCATCAGACGTAGAAACTCGAAAACAGAGATCTTCGAGAACCTTTTAAGAATGAATGCCTGGTCTTGTATTGATATCTTAGTGTAGGCAGCTGTCATTTAAGAGACTCTTATCACTGGCATGTTAAAGTTCCTTTGTTCAGACCGATAGCAGCTGAAGGAAAATTAAACAATATTATATATTACACTGATGTGCACCGGATTGAAGTGAGGAAGGAATGTTTGGAGGGCCTGGTAACACCGCTGGACGCTTGACTGTTTAGTTTTTCTTGAGCCGATTCATGATATGTTTCGACCTTTTGTGTTTTTCTCGAATGCTGCTTGAAGTTGCAAGCTCTTTACACAACCCGGGCTGAGTGGCTCAGGTTTGTCCTGGCTCAGTCCGGTGCTCAGATACGTCAGCCTCGTATATGCAGATTTACTGGCACGCAAGAGAACTGCTGCGGGACCTCGGCGTCTCCGAAAACCGTAAAAGTAGTTAGTGGGGCGTAAAGCCAATAACATTTAAATAAAATATTATTCCATATTTACACCCTCTGCTGAGCTGAGCGTTTCAGGTCAAATGTGGTTGCAGCGACAAGGCCTTGCCTTCAGAATATCAATGAATGAATGAATGAATGAATGAATGAATGAATGAATGAATTTACACCAACTTGAAAAATCACGAAACACCAAAAGACAAGAATATAACCACGGTACACAACAAAACAACTTAACCACGAGACAAGGAACATAAAAACTGGCATTCCCAAGTTCTTTTCTTTCCTTGCTAAGATAAGAAGTAGGGGTTCAGAGCGACAGGTAACGAAAATTGGTATTCCTGGTACAGTTTAATATAAAATATATGAACATGTTTTAGAAACAAGGAATATGATAAGTTAAATAAATATTCGTTCCCTGTTAACCAGTTCGATCTTATCAACCTTCGCCGTCACCACTGCTTCCTTCTTATTAGCTTCTAATAAGTCTATATTCCATTGTTTGAAAATATCAGTCATTGATTCAAAAACCTCTAGGCTTGGTCCATTCATATTGATCATTAAGTGATTCAGGTCAAATATTTCAGAGGTAGAATAGTCCCTCATTCGGATCTCAGGGTTGGGACATAATGAGAGGGGGCAATCATCAGGAAGATAAATATTGACATTCGATTCTGTGAGCCGGAGCGTGGAATGTTAGAAGTTTGTCTTGTGGTGATAGGCTAGAGAATCCGAAAATGGGAACAAATACACTAAAGTTAGACGTAACTAGTATAAATGAAGTACTTTGGCAGGTAGAGAATGATTTTTGGTCAGATGTCTACAGAATTATTAACGCAGAATCAAATAAGGGGGTTTAATCATGAATAGCAGGTAAGCTACTATGGCCAGCATAGTGAACGGATTATTCTTGTCAAGATAGACATCAAGCAACTGCCCATCTTAATCTAGGTCTATATGCCTACTAGATCAGCCGATGATGAAGAAACCGAAAGCATTTTGAAGGGATAGAAGTTTTAATTGTGATGAGAGACTGGAATGCAGTGGTACGCTAAGGAGGAGAAAGCAGTGTAGTTGGAGAATTCGGATTGAGACAAAGGAATGAAAGAGGAAGTTGGCTGGTGGAATTCTGCACCGATCATAATTTTGTCCTGGCTAATGCTGTATATGTGGACAAGACATGGAGACACTGGAACTTCATTATGATTAGGTAGAGATTCAAAAAACCAGGTGTTGGATTGTAAGACCTTCCCAGGAGCAGACATATATTCTGACCACAACTCTGTGGTCATGAAATGCTGTCTGGAGTTGAAGAAACTGACGTAAGGAATCCAAGGAGATGGGATCTAGACAAGTTGCAGAAAAAGAGTTTCAAGGAACATGGTTGCACAAGGACCAAATAAAAAGGCTGAAGGAAAGATAACGGATGAGGAGTTGAGTCATGAAGAACGAGATCTGTACGGCTGCTGAAGAAATGTTCGGAAAAAGTAAAGATCAGCTGAGGCAGCTCAGTCTGACTAACGAACGGTGAAAGTACAGTATGTTGAGGGCAGAAGAGAATACAGGCGATTAAAGAATGGAGAATGGCTGAAGTTCAAGGTAGTTTGCTCATATTAGAAAATCAAGGAAACCTTCGGAGAAAGGAAAACTAGATATTAAGAGCCATACGAATAATAATACGGTGTGCAAGCATTTTAATTTGATGCCATCGTCTATTTCGACGTTCCGTTTTACTCCAAGCAGAGTAAACAGGGAAATAAGAAAAGGCAGAAAGGAACGTAGTCAACAAATGTACCGTATCAAAGGAAAGTAGATGATAATGTTCTGAAACAAAAAGAGGCTGATGAAATGGGAGGCCTAGTTTTGAGGTCAGGATTAAATTCGGCTTTGAAGACGTAGAACAAGGCACCGACTGCCTGTCCGGCCTTTGGTCCAGGGGTTCCGGTGTTCGATTCCCGCACCTTCAACGGCTCCGGGGCTGTGTTTATGTGCCTCTTCATCATTAGAATTCATTCTCACAGACGCACAGGTCTCCTATACGACGTCAACACGTTACTGACTGCCGTAAGAGAAATCAGCATGGCATGGAGGAGAAGTGTTATACCTAATCCCAAGACAGCAGGTATTGACAAATACGCTTGGTTTAGTATCTCACGCTCGCAGAATTTTAACGCGTATTATTTACAAAAGAATGGAAATACTAGTGGAAGTGAATTGGGAGAAGATAAGTTTGGATTCAGAAGGAATGCAGGAACACGTGAAGCAATTTTGACTTGGGGTAGACCATCGTGTTTTTTAGCTTATTCCATTAGCTGTACTGCACACGGAGCTCAGACCACACGTCCTAATTCCTGTTTCAGTTTTGTGTTTCTACTCACTTCACTTTGATCTGGGAAATGCTAATTTTTATAACATACTTGCTCCAAGATATTAGACTGCAGTCTGCCTGCCATCAAGGGCCAAACTGCTTACTACGTTTTGCACTCCCTGCCAATGTATACGTTTCAGTAAATGATCAAAAACAAAGGTAGGAGTTCATGCTTGCTATGCCCCTATTGCCTGTAATTAACAATCTACCCCTAATTCTGCAATCTCCCAATGAATGCAGGAATTGAGTCAGAGTTGAAGTGTAACGCAATATTAGAGGAAGCTTTCGAAAGGAGTCTCGATACTGCTAACACCTTGTTTAGGTACCGATTGCTTCCGGCCAATTTAACGCTCTTCTGCTTTGGCTTCCTGTCCGAAACGAGAGAAGATATTTTCAATATTTTTTATTATCTACATTAGATGTTTTGAAAGCAATCATGCCTGTTTTAGCAAAACATATATATTTAGTTTACAAATCGATATATTAAGAGAGTTTTTTTTTTTTTTTGCTAGGGACTTTACGTCGCACCGACACAGATAGGTCTTATGGCGACGATGGGATAGGAAAGGCCTAGGAGTTGGAAGGAAGCGGCCGTGGCCTTAATTAAGGTACAGACCCAGCATTTGCCTGGTGTGAAAATGGGAAACCACGGAAAACCATCTTCAGGGCTGCCGATAGTGGGATTCGAACCTACTATCTCCCGGATGCAAGCTCACTTAAAAGAGTTTACTAAAAGCATTTGCTTCATTTGTTTTATTCTCTCCGCCCCAGGGGCTCTGAACTTTGGAGCGTAGGTTGGCGACCACGGGGCCCTCAGCTGAGTCCTGGCATTGCTTCCACTTACTTGTGCCAGGCTCCTCACTTTCATCTATCCTATCCGACCTCTCTTGGTCAACTCTTGTTCTTTTCTGACCCCGACGCTATTAGGTTTGCGAGGGCTAGGGAATCTTTCATTTTCACGCCCTTCGTGGCCCTTGTCTACCTTTGGCCGATATCTTCATTTTTCGAAGTGTCAGACCCCTTCCATTTTTTCTCTCTGATTAGTGTTATATAGAGGATGGTTGCCTAGTTGTACTTCCTCTTAAAACAATAATCACCACCACCACCACCACTTTTATTCTCTCCTGCCGGTGAACTTCGAGTAATCATAACATTAAATAATCACTTGAATAATTGCAGCCAACTAACACTTTCATTGATCGTCGGGTCTGCTATGACCCGAAATATTTCACTGTGTAAATCCGAAAAACAAATAGCAGAAGCATTGCAGAATTATTACTCTACGACTGTTGGAATATGGGCCCTAATATTTATTTAATGTTATGGAAGACTGGCCACTTTCTCTTGAAGTAAATAGGTGAGAAAATACCTTCAGATGTTTTTACTGTGAAGTTGCCAACACTTCTTACCGAGCTGGATAGCTGCAGTCGCTTAAGGCCACGGTCCTAGCCCGTTCCTGTCCCATCATCGCCATAAGACCTATCTTTGTCGTTGCGACGTCAAGCAAATTGTAAAAAAAAAAAAGGTCTCTAAATATGTCCCTATGCTTCCATCTCCATGCCCCGACTTAAAAATCCCAGTCAGATACAGCAAACCCAACAAAGAAGGTCGGTATGCTGTATCACCATAGTTCGAGCACTGTTCTGTTATTTTGGCATTTGTCTGAGGGACAATAACACTCAGCATGTCCTCATCAAAAAGCAATTGCCAGAAATCTACAAGTTCATTAGACTGAACTATCTTTGCTTCCCCTCGGAGCTGAGCCAACTTTACCTTGTTTATATTATGCTGTCTAGTTTCTGAGCTGCAAGGAGGCAGGGTGCTCCATTTGAAGCGATTTTTACCGTAATAACATTTTCTAATTGGATGTGCAGTGAGTGATACGTAGATTAATGAGTGGTTTACGTCTTCAACATTAATGTACTTATCACTCATTGCAGATCCAGTTATCCTCGGGTCACTTCTTCAGCTCAAATTACAACTTGCAGACACCGAAACAACTATCTAGAAGTAAAATGCACAAAAATATATCACCATGAAAGTCATGGTTGGCGCGACAGTAGTAATTTTTATGCTTAAGCAGAGTTTAGATGGGGACACAATACTGTATTGTCCTGTGTTCCGTAAACTTGTATAGACGTGCACATTAATGGTGATCAACACTGCCCCACTCTAGTACTGAAAAGGAGGGGAGAGAGTGAAGGCCACTCCAGTGCAAAACAAGTGGGAAGGGAGTGAAGGGGGTAGTCCCGAAGGCACAATGACCCACCACCTTCTTGCTTAACGCATTGCTGCATGCAGACAGCCCGCTACAAGACTGTTGTGATTCAAATGGGCACAGTGGCGGATGTATTGAAGTACAGCATTTACTCTGATAATTACAGTATCAAAAGGTAAACGAGGTTTTTAACCGAAAAGTATTTTATAATAGATAGGAATATTTCTTAGCTGCGTTATATCGGGTCGTAATTTGAAAATACCTTTTACTGGTTCGTAACTTTGTTCTGGATTTTACTGAAGTTACATTATCATAATTTACCACCTCGGATATAGAATTACGATAAATTCTATAAACAGAAAACGAATATGCTAAAATAAGATATTGAAGTATAACTGTGTAAGCATTTCTTTATAAAAATAACTGAAGATTCATTTTACTTCTTGAGCGATAAGAAAATACATCTAAAAATAATTTAATATCATTCGAATTCAACTTCCATAAAATACAAAGTCGTGTCTTTACAACAAAAATGCTATTATTGCAACATCTCAACATAATTAATTATTATAAAATGAACACATTTTTACAGAAATATCTTATAAAAAATATGAATGTATCGCATCTTCCTCGAAAATATATAAATAAAATAAACTTACGGTAAAAGAATAAATATAATGCACTGTCTATAGATACATAATTTAAAGAAAAGAAAAATGTTAATTAACTCATAACTAAAGAGTGGTGTCAAATACTGATTTTACAACAAGTGTAAGACCACGAACCTGCTACGCAGGCGTAGCAGGGGGAGAGGTGATACTCCCAGGTGGCGGATAGGGGGGTCATAACCCACTTGCCGGCGGACTTGAGGGAAATAAAATACCTCTCGCGGACCAAACACACACCCCCTGTGGGTGGGGGACGCACATGTAGAATACATCCGCGGTATCCCCTGCCTGTCGTAAGAGGCGACTAAAAGGGGCGACCAAGGGGGGTGATTGAATTAGAACCATGAAACTACTCTTGATTCGTACCATCATGCGGGGAACACCATGGGTTGCACGTACTTGCGAGTAGTATCACTAAATTGGTACGAAATAGGTTTGTGATTAGTTGCAGTAAAAAGCCTGGCCTGGTGGATTCCAGTACCCGTGCATTGTACCCATGTGGGCAACACCGCGGGTCTGGACGTAGCCTGTGAGTTGTACCGCTAAATGAGCGGCACCGTGGGTCAGCGTTGCCTGTGATTGGTACCCACTATGTGAGGAACACCACGGGAATACCGGCGCCCGTGACTAGTACACCTAGGTGAGGAACCGTACTGGTTTGCGTTGGCTATGAGTGGCGCCATTGCGTGAGAAACACCATAGGTCTGCGTTCCCTATACGAATTGCTATACTTGTGAGTAGTACCATCTTGTGTGGATCACCGTGAGTTTTCGCTACTTTTGATCAGTACCCCAAAATGACAAATACCATGGTTCTACTTTACTCGCGACATGTACCATTCTGTGGGGCCTTAGACGTGAATTTAGCACCCCTTCAAACATCAAGCATCATTGTGCTTTGTAAATGGTCCCTTGGTCAGTAATACTCTAATTAACTACCTTCTTGTTGAGTCTGATCCACTGCTTTTTTTTTTATGGTTCATGCCCATCCATTCATTCTTCATTACATTTTTTATTTTATTTTGGTCAGTGGATGAATTTGAATTTTTTGTTATTTCATTTCGTACCATTAGGGGCCGATGACCTCGATGTTAGGCCCCTTTATACAATAAGCACCATCATCAACAAGTGTAAGTGACGGATTCCTCCTCCCTCCCAGAATCAATAATCAGTCCATGTTTATCACTTGCTCTAGCCGCTTGGGAATGGAATCTATTATATGTTGGAAAAAATCTGGTTCATTCCTTAGATTCACCCAAACTCGATGGCAGTGCCGCTCTTGTCCTCTCCTGACCAAACATGTTCTATTATATTTAAGTCAGCCGACTTGGGAGGCCAGTCAGTCAAGCACGTGAACGTCAGAATGCTGTTTGAAGAAAGCTTCGGTTACATGTCCAGTGTGAACAGAGCAGTTATCTTGCACAACCTGATAACGGGAACTTCTGTCTCGAACACTAAGAAGAACGGCACCTTCTAAAATATCTACATATTCACAAGCAGTCATATGTGGACTCTCCTGGACCAGTGACGCAACCCGACTGATTAGCTACCTGGAAAAAGGGCTTCCAACTGGACGCCAGTACTTCAGCTGTTTACCTGGTTCGGAGCAAAATTCCTTTTCATCCAACCAAATTGTAATTTCCCATTCCTGTCGTGGAGTAACACTTTCTTGTAGTGCAAAGCCTACGCGAAGTTCTCTGTGGATAAGAAGACGTCGCCCCTTTTTCGCAGCTCGGCGATTGTAAATACCTGCCATGTGGAGTCGGCGACTCACGGTAGTCCGGCTTACTGGCAATTCCATTGCGGCAAATCGCATTATCGATAGTTGCAAACGGAGAATTGTCCATACTTTGAACGATATCAGCATCCTGTTTCGGAGTAGTTCTTCTATGAGCCTTGTTATGTGTCCTATGATCTACCAATCCTTCTTCACCATCTCCAAACTGTCTTACGACCGCATGGTATTGCATGAGCTGTTGCTTGGGGACCATGTGAGCCTCACACATGCCAATAATACGGCCTCGATTCACCTGTGATAAGGTAGGAGCAATCTTACAATGTTACAGTATAACCATGACGAATATAAGAACAGGTGTGAGGACTCCTCGAGTTCAAACGCGCCCCGCCAGGCAGCGCTAGAGTGGACAAGCTCCACAGTATCGATCAGTTCGTCTTAGGAATGATACCAAAGGAAACGTATTACTCCGTAACAGATAGGTATATACACTGTATTTAAAAAAAACAATGAGTGATTACAGTTAAAATACCACGGCAGAGTACAATGGAAAAGATCATACATAAAAACAAGAACTACGGCCTTCTTCACATGTACTGGAGTGTACATATACTCCCAGCTTATTAAAACAAACATCCATGAACTATTTAAGACTAATTCCCCATTCGCTGCCGCACTCCCGTCTTCAATCTTCTTTCTTCTTTTCCCGATGGTGTCCACGTTCTTTTTCCTGTTGGGAGTTTCACGAGACTTCATCTCGCTTGAAAGGTATTTTGGTAAATTAGGGAAAATATGAGGCACTGCTCCTGGACGTAATTTTCATCTCACAAGAGAGATATCCACTTTTTCACCATTCGCTATAAAATTATCTGATTTTACTATCAAATGATCAGACAAATTCTGCCATCACGCGTTGACTCAGTATCCTTCCGTGGAATAGCTCTGGCCGTTTTTCAAATTGATTTCTATCAAATTTATTTCTATCCTTCGGTGGTGAAAAAATCGCATATCATCAACTACTGTGCGATAGCCTGACTTACAGCGTAGCACAAAACAGTACGGCATGCTGAACTATTAAATTAATCAAGCCACATAAGATACACAACACACAGTGAACTGAGTTTAGGAACTGAAAGCAAAGCAAATTCAACTTACTTACTGAAATATCTCGCACAGTAACGTCTCCCGCGCTTTTCTATACCCGGCTTGACCGGAACTACTGGAGCACGTGTTGGATATAATCGCTTGCAGTGCTTGCAGTGGCGCGACCGCAAACTACCGTGCTATAATGGCTGAGTCCTCACACTTGGTCTTGTATTCGTCATGGTATAACGAAATGTAGGCCAGAATACACAAGGTGTGTATTCAGCACTACCCACGGGCACTACCTGTTCACTCCCTTCGCCTCCTTTTCGGTACTGGAGTGGCCTTCAACACTATCCCTTCACTCTCTCCCCATTTCAGTTCTGGAGTGGGGCAGTGTTGATTGTTTATGTCGGGGCACCATTAACGTGCGTGCGTGTACGCAGAAGTATTAGATATAGTAAGAGAGAATTAACCAGAAATAATAAAAGACTGTGGATACGAAAATAGATGACATGCAGTTCTTCATTAGGATAATCTGTTTTATTATTAGAGAAATTATAAAATGATCCTCAATAATACAAAATGTTTAGGGGTGCGTAGCTGTGAGGTTGCTTGCGGGAGAGAGTGGGTTCGAACCCCACTGTCGGCAGCCCTGAAAATGGTTTTCCGTGGTTACCTATTTTTACACCAGGCAAATGCTGAGGCTGTACTTTAATTAAGGCCACAGCCGATTCCTTCTCACTCCTAGCCTTTCCTATCCCATCGTCGCCATAACACCTATCTGTGTCGGTGCGACGTAAAGCAAATAGGGAAAAAACTCTGTTTTAGTAATATGATTGCATGCAGCCATGTTTGATTACTACCTGTAAAGCCATCCTCTGATGATGGACGAATATTGTGAATATAATCTACGTACGTACAGACGAGAATTCGACTAGCCTTCTAATAAAGCGCACGAAGCAGTCACGGCCAACTATCTCGGACAAGATCGTTAATATTGTATGGAGACGACCTGCGGAGCAGCACTAGTAATATCAAACATGGACATGCGCCACCTATATCAAAATTGAGTTAAGGATTGATCCTTATAGCATTTTTAATGCTCTTTCTGAATTAGTGGTCCGTATATTTCATAAACGAATGTTTGTACGTAATTTTTAACATAGAAATATGCAGTTTCTTTCATAATGGGACACCTCCAAACGTAGTTTGTATCAAAAACGGACATGAACGTTTCAGCCAATCATATTGCTACATCAAACTGTCATGGCGACCAGAGAATTTTTATCGACATCTTGAGGAAAAAAGAAGGGGACTGTTTTTTAATGTCCTATGATTGCCAAAAGAACCTCGTTTTTCCAAAATTAAGTGATCAGTCGGCTTATTATTCCAGACAACTTTACTGTTACAATCTGTCTGTTTTAATAGGCACATCTCAAAGCAAACTGCGCCCTGATAATGTGTCTGTTGACACGTGGCTGGTGAATGAGGGAAAGAAATCATCAAACGAGATAGCATCAGCGGTTGTCAATGAGTTACGATCTAATGATTTACAAGGCGTCACTTCAGTCAAGTTGATTGCTGATGGCTGCGCCGGCCAAAATAAAAACAGTAATATGTTGGCGATGTGTGCAAAGTGGCTTACAACGTATGCACCATCCTCTGTTGACAAATTAAAATTGGTATTTCAAGTTACTGGACACTCATATTTGCTTGAAGATAGGATTTTTGGACTCATTGAGAAAGACCTTAAGAAGATGGCGACCATAGTAAGTCCTGATGAATATCTTGATGTGTTCAAAATGTACGGGACAGTGAAAGTGATTGGACAAACCTTGGAACTACTGAAATGGAAAGAACAAGCACAGATTTATGTGAAATCTGCTAGTCAACTAGATTTCAAGATTTCACACTGTAAAAGAATTGTAGTCAGGAGCACGAAAAGAGGCAACGTTGTAGTTAAAGGTAAGGTGAAGTAGGCTTCTATTTCAAAACAGGTATTGAGCGTAAGATCACGAAAGCATGACAGGTAAGTCTAATGTTAATGAATCCTTTACTTCTGATATTGGCATGAAAGTAAACCCACAGAAACTTAAAGATGTTGACAAATTTACTAGGAAAGCACTTCGGAAAAGATTGGACATTAATCCCTCTCTTAAGTGGTATGTCGAAGTCATCAATAAGAACATTTGTAGTGAAAATCAACAAGCTGTTAATGATTATTAATGAATGTGATTGTTTTGAAGACCCTTGTGATGAACCAGAGGTTATTTGTCCAGAAATACAGTGAAGCAAGAACTGAAATGAATGTTAAAAATGTTAACAAAGTATAAGAATAGCCTTATTTCTTTCATATTTTAAGTATATTTCTTTTAAATTGGAAGTGTACTTCCGTGTCATCCTGTAACTTTTTTCCAAATATTGGGATAGTTCGTTTCAAAAGTGGACAATTACATGGATGTTTGTATAAAAAATGGACAAAAGCCAATCTCGGTTTCAGAAATGGACATCGTCATATTTGAACGTGTTTTACATTGACTTAGACTGAAATTCCTAAGTGTCGACCATGAGTTTCTTGTTCATAGGGCTGAAAATATGACACACACATTTTCACATATATAACGGGGGTTTAACATAGAGAAACAAAAGTGTGGCTCTACTGAAAAATTAACAAAATGGCTTTTGTCTATGTTTGATACTAGGCACCTCAAATATTCATTTGTCAGCATCGAGAAGGGTCTGGGTTCGATTCCCGGCCAGGGTGAAAATTTTAATCGCATTTGGTTAATTGTTTTGACTAGTGAACATGCTGTTTTCTCCAATACACTCTAACAATCATCACATAAACCCGCAATAATGAATGCATCCCTTCACATAGGGTTGACGTCAGGAAGGGCATGTTGTCATAAACCTGGGCCAGGTCCTCATGTACTCGCGACCCCATGGAAAAAGAAGTAAGTAACGTAAATAAATAAATAAATGATTACTGGATTAAAGCTTCCGGAAGCAGAATTTAACTTGCCCTGATGAAGGCCAATGCAATTTGGCTGAATGCTCGGCTTCATTAAATAAACATAGTGGCTTTAATCCAGTAATAATTTATTTCTTCTTGTTGTTTCCGAATTATTTGGCCGCCTATGAACCGCATTGAACTTAAGGCTTTCTCCTCTTCTTCTTCTCCTCCCAGAACCTCTTCATCCTTTCACTTCTTTCTCAGATATGACCAATTTGGGTCTACATTTTGGTGGTTTCTCCTGGAATGTTTTGATGCTGTCCACTCGGCGTCTAAATTATTTTCTGTTGTGAATCATATCCATTGTGAGTCCACTTTCTATTGCATCTCATTTTACCTCTTCCACCCACTTCGTCGAAGCTTTCAGTCCAGTGATGTACTTGAATATTTTCTTAGTTAGCCGTTTCTCATCCATTCTTTCTAGAAGCCCATAGAATTTTAGCCTTCGCTTTCGCATGGTGACAGTGATTTTTTCGGTGTATTTGTAGAGGTCATCATTTTTTCTATTCTTCCACTCGCCATCAGCATTTTTCTGTGGTCCTAAAATTTTCCTTAAGATTCTCCTCTCCTTTTTTTCGAGATCTTGAAGCTCACCCTGTTTATTCATTGTCAGGCTCTCTGAAGCGTAGAGATCCTCTGGCTTTACCACTGTGCTGTAGTGTCTAAGTTTCGCCTTGTGAGATATTTCTCTTTTGTTGTGTCTGTTCTGGGTTAACCTATAAGCCAATTCTAGTTTTCTAATTCTTGCCCTATTCGTCTCTTTATCCAATCCGTTAGGTTCTATCCATTCCTCTAGATATTTAAATTTCTCATTTTTTTTTACAGTCCCATGCTTCACTTCTAAGTGTCTCTCCTCTTGATGTCCATATTCCATATATTTCGTCCTCTCATATGATACTTTGAAACCCGTTTTTTCAGTGAACTCATGTAGAGTATTCAGCATAATTTGGGCATTTTCTCGGTTGTGAGCCAAGAGCGCAAGATCATCTGCGAAAGCCAAACACTTACTTTCTAAGTTCTGTCCTTTCCTCCCTAAATGTATTCCCTTTATTCCTTTCACTTCAAGGTTTTTCCCAGGTTCTAATGATTTTTTCTAGAACAGTGCTGAAGAGAATTGGTGATAGGCAGTCCCCTTGTCTGATTTCCGTTTTTATTTCGAATGGTTCAGAAATTTCACCGAAGAATTTGACTTTTGAAAAAGTTTCCGTCAGGGTTTGTTTTATTAACATTCTTGTTTCCCTGTCAATTCCGAATTCCTCTAGGACGTTAGTCTGCCTGTCAGTTGAATTATTCGCTTTCTTAAAATCAACAAATATTACCACGGTATTCTGGCTTCTCAAAGCTCTTATTCTGAGAATGCTCTTCAGGTTAAATATTTGTTCTGCGCATGATCTTCCTTTTCGAAAACTAGCTTGGTACTCACCAATGAGATGGTCTGCTTGTTCTTCAGCTCTTCTCAATAGTACTTTAGAGAGTATCTTAGATGTTATTGGCAGTAAAGAGATGCCTCTATAGTTATTGATGTTCGTCCGGAGACCTTTCTTGTGAAGTGGGTGTATAAGAGCACACTTCCAATCACTGGGGATCTTTTCATCTCTCCAGATTTCTCCTATGACGGCGTGGATTGCTTTTGCTGCAGTTTCTGCAATAATTCCATCTTCACCTGGTGCTTTGTTGTTTTTAAGCTCATTTATTATTTCTTTGATCTCTTCTAGAATCGGTGGCTTGGAATCTTGGTTATCCTGAGATAGATTTTTCGTATCCAATCTTTCCACAGGTTCTGTACAATTCAGCAACATTTTGAAGTATTCTGCGAGAAAGTGACAATTTTCTTTGTTGTTCGTTACTACACTACCATCCTCCTGCTTGAAACACAAACTTGATGGCTGGTATCCCTGTAGTTCCTCTCTGAAGGTTTTGTAAAATGCTCGAGTGTTGTTCTTTCGAAAATCACCTTCTATCTTATCCATCCTACTTCTTTCATAATATATTTTCTCTGATCGTAAGATCTTAGCTGTTTTCTTCCTCTCTTCCCTGAAAGTTTCCCATACTATGAGCCACGAAAACCTACGTTCATTACTTAAGAAGTAAGAGTTTGTAAATAATGAGTGGTAGAAACGTCTTGTGTATTTTGGATTCGTTCCATGGAGTTCTCGCTTCTTTCGTATTACTCATCAACAAAGACGTATTTGAAACTTCTTTAGGTAGCCCTTCAAATTAATAAGTGGCCTCAGGTGCGAGGTCTTTCGACTTGGCGCCCTGTAGGCGATATGTAAGATGAATTGAAGCACCCGGAAGAAATCGTCGGATGTCATCGGCGGGTATATTGACTGGTAGAGCGGCCACCAAACAGCTATCGGACACTCGTGTAGCCGGCTGCTCGAATCGAGCAATATTCTGATTTGTGGGGCATTCGGATGTGACTGTAAGGGCAAGGCAAGGTTCCGGTCGACCACCCAAGAACAAGTAATGGACTCCTTGCATCATTCTGTGTCTAGTAGGCTGCACTGCATTAAGTTCAGCGATGAATCGCAGTTCTGCACTATCCCGGATAGCCATCGTCTGAGAATATGGCGGCGACCTGGGGGGAGGTCCCATTCTTCCATATTCTGGAGAGGCACAGTAGTGTTACTCCTGGCGTCATGCTATGGGGAGCAATCGGGACGGCTAGTAGTGATTGATGGCACATACTGCGTCCTCTCATGCAACACTATCGTGATGTCCTTTTCCAACTGGAACACGGCACATGTCTCTCTGCATGATGTTGGCCGTCCCCGATAGAACATGTGTGAGACCATCGCCGTCCCAGCGGCAATATTCAGGTTACAAGGGCTTTATGCCACCCCTTCCAGACCAAGAGAGCTGATACGTGAGCTCGTACTGCCAACTTCTCTGTAATAACATCACAAGTTTCCTCCTCCCCTTCTGGGTGCAGTGTTTAGTGATTAATGCAGCCCCTAAACTAATGAGCGTTAAAATCCCCGACCTGGTCGGCAATCGAACCCGGGACCGCTAACGCTAAGGTACCGGACACTGATCATCTGGTATGTTGCTTGGTTGTAGACCACTTCTTGGAAGGAGCCGGACACTTGTAACTTTACCCCTCACCTTGCTTCACACGTGGGAGACGAAAGTTACGAGGGGCGTTTGAAAAGTCCGCGCAAAAATAAAAACTACTTACGTGTTTGGAGTAAACTTTTTTTTTGACATAGTCTCCTTTTAGACTTATACACTTCGACCAATGATGTTTGGTTTGTTGATCCCTTCCGAATAATAGGATTTGTCCAAGTCTGGAAAATATCCATTAGTGTTTGCAATCACCTCCTCGTTTGAGTAAAATCTTTGTCCCGCCAGCCATTTCTTCAAATTGGGGAACAAATAGTAGTCCGAGGGAGACAAGTCTGCAGAATAGGGGGATGTGAAACGAGTTGGAATCCTATTTCCATTAATTTTGCGACCACAACTGCTGAGGTGTGTGCTGGTGCGTTGTCGTGATGGAAAAGGACTTTCTTGCGGGCCAATCGCGGGCATTTTTCTTGCAGCTCGGTTTTCAGACGGTCCAATAACAACGAATAATACGCACCTGTAATAGTTTTACCCTTTTCCAGATAGTCGAGGAGGATTATCCCTTGTGAATTCCAAAGGACAGTCGCCATAACCTTTCAGGCCGAAGGAACGGTCTTCGCCTTTTTTGGTGCAGATTCCCCCTTGGTAACCCATTGGTTAGATTGTTTTTTGGTCTCAGGGGTATAGTAATGTATCCGTGTTTCATCCACAATGACGAAACGACGCTTAAAGTCCTCCGGATTCGTCTGGAACAGCTGCAAACCATTCTTGCAACACTTCACATGATTCCGTTTTTGGTCAAGCGTGAGCAATCGCGGCACCCATCTTGCGGATAGCTTTCTCATCTCCAAATATTTATGCAAAATATTATGTACCCGTTCAGTCGAGATGCCCACAGCACTAGCAATCTCACGCACCTTAACTCTTCTGTCATCCATCACCATATCATGGATTTCATCAATGATTTCTGGAGTCGTAACCTCCACAGGCCGTCCAGAACGTTCAGCGTCACTTGTGCCCATATGGCCAGTCCGAAAATTTTGAAACCACTTATACACTGTTCTAATCGAAGGTGCAGAGTCACCATAATGTTTATCAAGCTTCTCTTTAGTCTCCTAAGGCGTTTTGACTTTCATAAAGTAATGTTTAATCACCACACGGAATTCTTTCGTCCATTTCTTAAAATCACTCAACTTCGTTGATTCACACGAATTCCAAACACAAAGAAATAGACCAATATGGATGAAACTTGGTGTGCATTCATTAAAGAGATGCTACTAACTAAACATGACCTCGATACGCGCCGGTGGTGCCATCTCTCGGGCTTTGTACGGACTTTTGGTCCAGGGCGCTTGGTGTCTCTATTATGGTCTGGGGTGCATTTTCCTGGTATGGAATGGGCCCCCTAGTTGTTCTGGAAGAGACTTTGAATGGTACGCGGTATGTTGAGCTGCTCGGAGACCATCTCCAGCCATTTTTGGCCTTCCAGCGCCCAAGCGGTTCTGCGGTGATTCAAGATGATAACACGCTGCTACATCGCTCCTACGTCGCCCGGGAATAATTCCAGGAACATACAGCGGAGGTCCAACGACTGCCATGGCCACCCAGGAGCCCCGATATGAACCCTATCGAGCATATCTGGGTTGTCCTGGAACGCAAACTCCGTGCCATGGATCCTGCACCCACGAACAGACCAGCATTGGAGGCCGCTCTGCAAGCGATTTGGTGTCAGCTGCGTCCAGAAGACTACCAGGGACTTGTCGACTCACTTCCACGGCGTCTCACTGCAGTTCGCAGGGCCAGAGGAGGCCCCACACGCTATTAGGTGACTATCCCATGACATTTGCTAAGTCAGTGTAGTACCATAATGTGTGGAATACCGCGAGCCTACGCTACTCTTGGATTAGTACCGCAACATGACATCCATCCATCCATCCGTCCGTCCGTCCGTCCGTCCTTTCTTTTGAATTGTGGTCATTGGAGGATTTTGGGTTTTTAATTTGTCATTTTTAATTATTTATTTATTTATTTTAAAAGAGGCACCTGAGCCAAGGCTCATAATGGTGCAGTACAATTAATTACATTTGGCAACAAAGAGGAGACTTGAGGACATCAGCTTCTAGGACAAAAATATGATATACTTTACAGTGAATAATAATAATAATAATAATAATAATAATAATAATAATAATAATAATAATAATAATAATAATAAATACATTTGGCAACAAAGATGAGATTTGAGAATATCAGCTTCTAGGACAAAAATATACTATACTGTACAATGAATAATAATAATAATAATAATAATAATAATAATAATAATAATAATAATAATATAATAATAAGGTATCATAGTGATAGAAATCAAATATGAACAGCAGTGATTTAGTATACTAAATCAGTACTCTGTAGGCTTGGCATTTTTACTTTTAGAAAATTAACAAGCTTGGTTTTAATGATAGGTAATTTAGCTGCTTCTCGAATATGCTCAGGAAGGCTATTGAAAAACTTTACAGAGAAATGCCATAAAGAATTAGTGCCATACTTAGTAGACTTTGATGATTTACAGTGAATTTTAGTAGATCCTCTTGTACTGTATGAATGTATATCAGAATTCAAGTTGCAAAGTGTGTTCGAATGAGTTTGCCCATTTTTCAATTTATACAACATAATAGCTGAAGCTTTTTTACGAAGACCATTTAGTGACAGCACATTACAATACTGGTAGACCTGTATGGTTGGTTGTAAGGTGGGTAAGTTGAAGAGTATTTTCAGTGCTCTTTTCTGTAACATGCCCAGATATGAATCATGTAATTCAGGTGGCTTTCAATTAGTGCATGATAAATACTCTTCAACAGTCCACGAGAAACTTTGTATTTTAATCGGCTGAGTACACCAATAGCAGGAGTTATTGTATCACACAGCATTGTGATGTGATTCTCCCAAATTAGCGACTCATGCATGCTAAGTCCTAGAAATTTGGTTGATTGAACTCGAGGTATCACTTGGTCATAGAAACTTAAGCTGATGTCCAGAGGAAATGTACATAATGGTTTGTGAAATATGATATAGTTAGTTTTATTATGATTAATTCTTAGTCGGTTGGTAGTTAGCCAGGTCTGAATTAAAGATATGTCATGTTGCATCTTTTCTTCAAGATTATATATACAATTCCCTGTGTAGAAAATATTTGTGTCATCAGCAAATAATGACAATTTGCCGAACAGCGGCAAGTTACCAATATCGTTGACAAATACAAGAAATAATATTGGTCCTAGAACAGAACCTTGAGGCACACTAGTTGTTATAGTCTGCAACGTGCTTTCTGCTCCCATACAACTAACGTCTCATTTCGTACCATTAGGTGCCGATGTCCTAGACGTTAGGCCCCTTTAAACAATAAGCATCAATCAACTTTTTCACATGTTCAACCATAACTTAAAACAGTGTTACTCGCTGATTGATTATATAAAAAACTAAACATACAAAAACAATACACGATACACACAATCAAAAGCAATGCAATACACGAAAAATGAAACACTATGCACCCAGAAAGACGATCGCTTCAATCTGCCGAATATTTCTCTTATATAAGCAATCACAGTAACGAATGACACACGCAAAACGGAAAACAAGCCGCGCTGACCTCACCAATGAAAAACATGAAATGGCGTATGGCTTTTAGTGCCGGGAGTGTCCGAGGATATGTTCGGCTCTCCAGGTGCAGGTCTTTCTATTTGGTTGTCGTAGGCGACCTGCGCGTCGTGATGAGGATGAAATGATGTGGCAGAGAAATTAACCAATGATGGTTAAAATTCCCGACCCTGCCGGGAATCGAACGCGGGTTCCGTGTGTCGACTGAAATCCAGTAAAAATGTAACCAATAACAACAGCAGTTAGAAAGAGAATCCTCCGTATGAGTAATGACCGGATCATTTTTTCAACGTTGAGATGGTTCCAAGAGTGTGAGAAAGATCTGAGAGAGGTGGATGAAATCAGTGACAGCGTTTGTTTCAGAGGGATGGTGAAAAGCTATCAGCGTTTTATGGTAGAGACAGAACCTAGAAGACGGAGAGTCCCTTTACCAGAGGAGCGGAGAAAGCGCTGTTCGACGCGCAGTCCATAGAGGCTCAATTCGAAAAACAAAAATAAATAAATGAATGTTTGTTTCAGTATGGGCCACTGTGTAGCGTGAAACGATTTTTGTTCCTGAACATCTGCAGCTAAGAAGGAAACCTACTGATATGCAGGCCGCAGGTACTTTAACTTCTCGTTCTTTCCCACAGCTTGCTCGTGACCGGGGCAGGTCTCTTCTCCAAGAAATATAGCTGCTAGAACTGTGACGACGAGCTCAAAAATGATTTTACACTCTATTTTGAATCTGATGAGTACCGAACTAACAGTTAAAACAATACTTGTATAGGTATATTGGTTGGGAGGTCGCGTTTCGGACCGACCGGCCCTGTTTCACAGTAGTGCAGTTTTATGCCTCATTTCAGTCTTTAAGTAATATCCAGCTGAATAATTCTTCTTTTTTTTTAGAATTGCCCCAATAACTTTGAAGTGAATATCTTAATGCTTTCTTTGTTTCTTTCTTTCTTTCTTTCTTTCTAGAAATCGTATATTTATCTAATCCCGTATACGAACTTGGTGCAGAGTTGCCAGGTGCCACCTGCACCAAGCTAGTAAGATAGTATCAGGCAATAAATGAGATGTGTAAGCTACCTTGTTGAGGAGAACGACGAGGATGATACTCTTCTTGAAAGTGCCGTATCATGTCCGCTTCTGTTTTCTGCAAGCCGGAATAACTTCCATCGAGTTGTCTATGTTTCCCAGTCTAACTCTACGACCTTCTAACTAATCTCCCTTGTAGGACGAACTTCAGAAGTTGCTTAAATGTTTGATTTTTTTATTTTGACCTTTAAAAAAATATTTCCATATTTCTTGGTAGGTCTATAACAAGGGAAAAAGAGATTTTTAAAATACCATTTCCGTAGTTAAAAGAACAGAGATTTTGTTTGTTTGCAAAACGTATATCGTAATCGACAAGTTACTCTGAACAGTGTGCTAAAGTGTGTCTGCAGAGCTATGGAAACTAGTTTTGTTGGAGGTGAATAAGTGGCTTGTCCTCAAGGTAGGCGAGATACATGTGTGTTGTTCAGCTGAGATTCCTGCATGGCCTTCGGGTTACATGGGTGTGACGAAGCACTGGCTGGAACGAATGTTCAGTGAACCCTATGAAACATGAATGGTGGATAAGAAACATTAAATGTTCCTTTAATACTCACTTTGTAATCGATTACTTCATGCACATTAGAGTAGTGCATTGCACTGAAAGAACCATAAGCGGAAAATTACACTAGAAGGCGAAGAATCTGAAATGTAAATTGCACTGAGGAGACTATTCTTTTGTACTGTAAGCTAAATACTCATTTCACTTCAGCGATATAAAAATATTTAAAATCGCCCAGACTTAATGAAAATCCACAGCGTGTTTTCAGTTTGAACCGGGACAGCAATGGAATGAATGTAGCCCCATCTGGCGGTGAGGATAGAAATTATTCCTTTTATATAAGATACAGGGTAGTTACAAATGGCACCGTATTTTAAACGAGTTTCCACTGTTTGTTCTAGGTCACACACTTCGAGCGTCCTGCTTCGAGCATACATACAGATAGAGGGCGCTCCCTATGTTTCCACCGGCCAAGCGTGGAACCAACATCAAGCTGATGTAGGGCAAAAGAAGGCCTTAAGAAGAGCATTGCGGAGTGTTTTTAAATCCCGATTTAAGCGTGCTCCTTATGATTAATTGATAACAATTCCCTAGGAATATTTCCATTCCTCTTTTGTACCAAAAAGTGTTGTGTCATTATACAGGGTGTCCGAGAAGTCCCCGTACCCCTAGTTTCGTACGTTCCATATTATAGTGGTGTACTTACATATAAAAACTGTGAATCCAGGAAATCTGTATGTGCACCATCATGCCTTACACAGAGTTCTATCCGTCTCCAAGTCCTCATTGACATCTTGCGGAGCTTCTCAGGAGTTATGTAACGAAAGGCTTCCTCCACACTTTGGCGCAATTCTTCATTAGTCGTGTACCGACGATCAGCCACATGGGACTTGATTATTCCCCATAATGAGTTGTCTGGCGTGGTAAGGTCCGGGCTTCGTGGTGGCCATTACAACAGGGCTGGAGATGTTGGTGAGCCACGGCCAATCCAGAGGCCTTGAAATTGTTCATCAAGGAACTCGCGCACTCGAATTGCAAGATGTGCTGGAGCCCCATCCTGCTGTAACCACACATGACCCCATGATTCCCTCGTCTTGAAGCTGAGGTATTAACCAAGATTGTAACATAAGCAAATAAGATTTTTCATTCACGTTCCCATCAAACAAATACGGTCCGCACAAGTGACGTGATGATATCCCGGCCCATACCATAACATGAGGGGGGTTCCTTTCCAGCTCTTGCACATAATGAGCATTTTCCTTAGACCAGAAAACCATATTCCTCCTATGTGAATTGCGATATATCACTCTTGAGCGAGACACGTCATTTGGGAATTGTGCCAACAAAGCACGGCAGGCTGCAACTCGTTGCTCCATGTCATTGTCAGGCATCGGCCTAAATCCTCTCATTTTCAAATCTCTTTTAATATGGTCATGCATTGTTGACCGCGATACTTGAAGTTTGGCTGCTCTTTTGCGAATGGATTGCAATTGAGACTGCTCAATTGATTGAGCGACGGCGGCACACGTTTCTTTCCGCGTCTTCTTATCTGTCTTTGACACTGCCTGAAGCAAACTGACTTTTCTCCCAATCAAGCAGAGTAGCTTTACGAGGTGGGGGTTTGTGTTGTAAACAAGGAACTCGATATACAAAGCACAACATAAAAGTTTATTATTTGTAAATCTTTACACAGTATATACAAAAAGGAACGAAAACTGACTTGATGCTTGAAGCGCTGCACACGTTAAATAATGACATAAACTAGTAGACTGATGGTCTGAGAATAAAGTACAATCATATATATATCTATATATATAAAATAAGAGTTTTGTCTGTACATTGCTCAGAATTTGAAAATAATGGTATTTCTGCATCGGTCATGTCCATAGTAACAAGAAAATGCACTTTTTACTTTTCCGTAATTTCTGTCTGTCTGTCTGTCTGTCTGTCTGTCTGTCTGTCTGTCTGTCTGTCTGTATGTATGTACACGCATCACGAGAAAACGGTTGAAGAGAATTTAATGAAAATCGGTATGGGAAGTCGGGGGATGAGCCTCTACAATCTAGGCTATAAATCATTTTACTCACACTGAGTGAAATGGTAGTTTAGGGGAAGGCCTAAAATTGAATTCTCAACTATTTATGTTATTAGTGGTCTAATGAAAATCGGTATGTGAAGTCGGGGGATGAGCCGCTACAATCTAGGCTATAAATCATTTTACTCACGCTGAGTGAAATGGTAGTTTAGGGGAAGGCCTAAAATTGAATTCTCAACTATTTATATTATTAGTGGTCGTATTTTAAAGAAAATTGGTATGCGAAGTTGGTGGAATAAATTGCTACAATCTAGGCTATCAATCATTGTATTCACGCTGAGAAAAATAGTAGTTTAGGGGAAGGCCTAAAATTTAATTCTCAAATACTGTTGTTATTAGTAGTCCTATCTTGATGAAAATCGGTATGCAAAGTCAAGAAATAAGTCGCTATAGTCTAGGATGTAAATTATTTTATTCGCGCTGAGTAAAATGGTAGTTTAGGGGAAAGCCTAAAATGTAATTCTTAAATATTTCTTATTAGAGGTGTAACCGATGAATGCTACATAACTAAGGTTATATAGTATTAAATTTCCTATTATTCATGTCTTATACATTGTTACCGTACTGGCTATGATCACAAATATATTCTTGAATTTGGATTTTTGTTACTAAGTCCATATCAGCGCTGAGTAACAAGAAAATGGGTAAACAGTATTTAATGAAAATCTGTATGTAAAGTCGGAGAATAAGAAACTACAGTTTACGGTATAAAATATTTTACAAATCACAGAGTCGAAAGAAAACTAAATGTGTAGGCCTACAATATAGAACGCTCATAACATTGATCAACAATAACATTACATTGACCATTGTTTGTCGTGATGTGCTTTGTGTCTACTGTTGCCCCTCATCTCCGGTAGATAGGATTACTGCTGCGTACAGAGTATTTGTTATTTGATTTACGTCGCACCGACATAGATAGGTTTCATGGCGACGATGGGATAGGAAAGGGCTAGGAGTGCCTTAGGCCTTAATTAAGGTACAGGCCCAGCATTTGATTGGTGTGAAAGTGCGAAACCACGGAAAACCATCTTCAGCGCTGCCGACAATGGGGTTCGAATCCACTATCTCTCGGATGCAAGCTCACAGCTGCACACCACTAACCACACGGTCAACTCGCCCAGTCGTACAGAGTGTAACAGCCTGCCTGAATATTGATGGGAATTAGCTGGGGAGTTAGATAACTTTCTTCTTTAGCATGCCATTCCCCTGGTTTATACATTTTCTGATACTACTGGTACGTAACACACTGGATCATCATAGAATTCGGGCTATTCAATCCCTACTCTGAGGCACTGATTGGAATGAACAGTGTGCATATTTAGCGGAATAATGGCAGATGAGTTTTCATGGCAATCTGCGGCCTGGTCATCCCAGCTCTGGAACTTTGGACTATTAGATTGGCACCGCAATCTAACCGAAGTACTGTTCGTTAAAAGTGATAAAACGTGCGACTTTCCATTTGATCGAGTATTTTATATGATCGCATTGCTTTTAATCGCTACATTGATACTTACGATTTTGTAATGACCTATGTTGATTTCAGTTAGGAAAACCACAAAGTCAGTCTTTCTGAGAATCCCGTAGCGAAGCACGGGTACATCAGCTAGTTAATATTAATATGTACATTGCTGTCTATCTTGATACGATAGGACGCTTGGAGGAACGAATGTCCGTGATAGCTGATGACTAGAGACGGGAATTATAGGCACGAATAGGTTAGAATGCAAACGTATTTGAAGAAGGCGCAAGTGTAATCCAGCCGCTCTACAGTTATGTCGGGGAATTCCATAAATTTTTGGGGTTCTGTTTGTCCAGACCGATAATGTATATGCAAATCTCACCGCAGAACCGTCATGCGGGTAACATGCACCTGCGCCTTGGTTAAATACGTTTGCATTCTAACCTATTCGTGCCTATAATTCCCGTCTCTACTGATGACTATCTGTAGTTAGAATTATACAGGGAACTTGGATTAAAGTTTGTTGTAGCGCAATGCTAGGCCGAATTTGGGAACTTGCAAGGAGCTGTGGTAAAGTTCATGAGTAGCAGAATGCTAGGACAAGACGCATGTCGGTGATGCAGGAGGGAGGATACTTGAGGCGGAGATGTTCTGAGGTGAAACCTCCCGACCAGAATTAGTCCACCTGTTCAGAACACTTTTTTTTTGCTAGGGGCTTTACGTCGCACCGACACAGATAGGTCTTATGGCGACGATGGGATTGGAAAGGCCTAGGAGTTGGAAGGAAGCGGCCGTGGCCTTAATTAAGGTACAGCCCCAGCATTTGCCTGGTGTGAAAATGGGAAACCACGGAAAACCATCTTCAGGGCTGCCGATAGTGGGATTCGAACTTACTATCTCCCGGATGCAAGCTCACAGCCGCGCGCCTCTACGCGCACGGCCAACTCGCCCGGTAGAACACTTTTTTAAGAGGAGACATCCGTGTCTGGCATACGGTGTAGTCTGATCGCTGGACACTGTTGGAGTGCCTGCAGTGGAGAAGACGTCGCCCAATTTATATCCGTTGACTGACGTCACACACGATTACGTCAGCGCGCAGCAGTCACACCTCGTGGTATCTAGAAGCGTCGATGTTGGGCGGGTTGCGGAGTTTGCAGGCGGCGGACACACACAACACCTTCCCCTCCTAATTATGCCGGTACGGCGTGAAGCGGCGACGGCGCTGGCTGTGGCAGCGATGCTGGGCTGGAGACTCGGCCGTGTTTGTTGAGGTGTCTGGAGCCTAGTCTGGGCGGAGGAGCGTAGAATCGCCCTGAAAAGAACCCATCGTGATTAAATGGTCCAGAGCTCTTTCTGCGATGGATTTCTGAGGAATGATAAGGGAATCAACAGACAGAGATGGACGATAGCGGAGGCGGATCTGGTCCTGGAGGCGGCAGATGCGTTTCTCGGCGGTCTGGATGTCGTAGAGACGATGTCCCAATGTACGGCAGATGATACCAGGTATCCAGGGAGGATGGGACTTGAACGTCCGGACATACACTTTGTCGGCGGCGTTGAACTTTGGTTGCGAGCGATGCGGCTGGGCAGGAAGAGGCTGCCACAAAGAAAGCAAAGTTCTATGAGGGCGTCCGTGGAGCTTGTGAGCGGGAGTGAGGTTGTCGGTACCAGCCATAGTCCTATATCTTCCTAGGAGTTGTAATAATGCCTGATCCTTGGTTAAACCTGAAGATACGGCTTTCTTCACGTTTCTCTTGGAAGTCTGGACAAATCGTTCAGCTTCACCATTGGATTGTGGATGCAAAGGAGGTGCCAAAATATGCCGAATGCCATTATGTGTGCAAAAGTTCTGGAAGTTAGTGGCAGTAAATTGAGGTCCATTGTCTGAAATTAGCACTTGAGGTAAACCTTCAGTAGTGAAAATCGTCTGAAGTGCGCGAATGGTAGCTTCCGTAGTAGTAGAATGCATTTCTACGACGTAAGGAAAGTTAGAGAGAGAGTCTATCATAATGAGCCACATAGAGTTGAGAAAAGGTCCGGCGAAATCTATGTGTACTCTTTCCCAAGGAGAATTAGCAGGAGGCCATGGAGCGAGGTCAGACGACGGTGCGTTCTGATGTCACAGTGGCGGATGAATTTCTCGATGTCGGCGTCAATACCGGGCCAATAACAGCGTTGACGGGCGAGTTGCTTGGTGCGCGATATTCCCCAATGACCTTCATGCAACAAGTTGAGAACTTGCTTGGGCAGACTAAGTGGGATAACCACTCGGAATAGGGTGCCTGTTTCTAATAGGATTACTCCGGCACGAATCGTGAGACGATGCTGAAAACGATGATAAGGTGCAAGGCTGGTAGGAAGCTTGTGTTGAAGAGGCCAACCACTTCGGGTATAAGTACGAATTGTAGCTAGTGTACTATCCTTATCAGTCTCTTTGGCGATGCAAGTAGCGTCAATGGGAAAACTGGAGACTGTGTCTTCAAGTTCAATGTCTAACTGAAGACATTCAGATTCTTGAGAATCAAAAGTAGTATGAGGACCTGCAGGTAGGCGAGAGAGAGCATCAGCATTACAATGCTGGGATGTGCTACGATAGGCAATCTGATGGGAGTAGTCAGAGATAAATATTGACCATCTCTGAAGTTTCCGTAGAGAATGTTCAGTAATCTTATTACCAGGATGGAATAAGTGAACAAGAGGCTTGTGATCAGTGACTATGAGGAAAAGGTTACCATATCGATACTCATTGAAGCGGCGAATGCCAAATATAATAGCTAAGGCTTCTTTCTCTCTCTGAGAGTAGTGACGTTGGCGTTCGTTGAGTATCTTGGAAGCGAAGGCTATAGGACGTTCTTGTCCGGGGCGATCCTTCTGGGAGAGAACGGCTCCGAGTCCATAATCAGCTGCATCCGTGGCGAGAGTGAGTAGCTTACCGGGCCGAAAATGAGTAAGCTTGACAGCGTGGACAAGGGCCTTGTTGATCGTCTGCCAGGCATGTTGACATTGTGGAGACCAATGAAATTTAGCATCTTTCTTGCGTAAGGCGTTCAGAGGAACTGCTACTGAAGCGAAGCGTGGAATGAACTTGCTGTAATAGTTTGCTTTTCCGATGAAGGATTTTAGTTGTTTGATGTTCTGCGGTACGGGCATGTTGGTAATGGCAGAGACCTTCTGTTCGCTGGGCCGAATACTATGCTTATCAATGACATGACCTAGGTAGTGAACTTGAGGTTAAAGAAGGTGCAATTAGCAAGATTAACACGAAGGCCATTTTCTTTCAATTTGGTGAGGAGTAGGCGCAGATTATTCAGGTGATCTTGATAATCTTTGCCGGTCACAATAATGTCATCAAGGTAATTAGCACAACCGGGAATGGAGGCAGTAAGTTGTTCTAAATATCGCTGGAAAATCGCAGCGGAGGAAGATACTCCGAAAGGTAGACGCTGGAGCTGTAGAAGTCAAAGAGGGGTATTCAAGAGTTAGGCACTACTTGGATTCTTCATCTAAGAGTAGCTGTAGATAAGCTTCTTTGAGATCCACTTTAGAGAAGAACTGGCCACCGGCTACACGGCGAAATAAGTCTTCCGGGCGGGAAATCGGAAAAACGTTGGTTTCAATCTGAGAGTTGATTGTAGACCGAAAATCAGTACAAATGCGGATATTGCCATTTGCCTTTTTAACTACTACGAGTGGAGTAGCCCATTTACTGGAATTGATTGGAGCTACGATACCGGCTGCTAGCCATCTCTGTAGATCTTGCGTAACTTGATCCTGAAGTGCAAGTGGGACTGGACGTGCTTTGAAAAAGCGAGGCTTGGCTCCTGATTTAAGCTGAATACGAGCTGTGCAGTTTTTGGCTGTGCCTAGGTTGGAGTCGAGACCTTCTGGAAATTGCTCTAGGAGATCAGTGACATCAGAGGTAGGTTGCAAGGCGGAGACGACATTGACCTTGTCATGTACTTTAAATCCGAATAAATTGAAGAGCTCCATGCCTAGAATGTTGGAGACAACCAGTAAGGGAACTACCGTATGAATATCTTTATATCTTGCAGGAAAAGTGCTTTTTCCTTTAATATCAATCTTTTTCTTGTTAAAAGTAACAAGCTGGACATCAGCAGGAGAGGACGGCGAACCTAATCGGTGATATGTAGAAAGATTGATGATGGAGACAGGCGATTCAGTATCTAATTGAAAGTCAGTTGAATGATCTGGGAAAGTGATCGGAATGATGATCTTACTAGAATTTCTTGTAGGTAGAATGAGGTTGATTTGATCAACTTCCATGTCCTGTCGTGTCTTATGAGTAGTTTTCTTCACAGGAGGAGTACGGGCAAGGGGGACGTACTTTGACTGACAGTCTTGATATGCCCTATTTTATGACAGCGATCACAGGTGAACTTGAAGAAGCGGCAATCACGGCGTTCGTGATGCTTAAAACAACCTCTGCTGGAAGGCAGGAGCTGTGGAGCTTTCTTAAGAATGCGTATCTTCGTAAAAGAGCGAGAATGAACCTATCGGGAAGACTTCGAAGTGAGCGAGCTGACTTGGCGGTTCGAAGGAGCAGAATGCTTGCTGGCCGTATGAGATACGTGAGCGACTTCATGTTTGGTAGCAATTTCAGCTGCAGTACGCTGTACTTCTTCCAAAGAAGGGTTACTATTTTTGACAGCGTCAAAACGAACTTTGTCTTGTGGAGTATGAAGAATGACAATGTCCCGAATGAGCGAATCAGTGTAGGGCGTGCTACAACCATGCTTAGAACAGACAAACTTGCAACTCTTGGCGAGACCACGTAATTCCACAATCCATTCTGTGAGTCTGGTGCGGTTTCATTCTGCATTGAAAAAATGTATAGCGAGCAGCTACAATGTGGGGATCCTTAGCATAATGTTCATTTAGGCGAGCTAGGAGCTGAGCGAAAGGAACTTCCGATATTTGTTCTTCTGGGCTTAATTCCTGAAGTAATTCCCAGGTTGCATTTCCTACAAAACTGAGAAAAAGAGCTCGTTGGCGCTTCTCGTCCGTAATGGCGTGACAGATGAAGTGCTGTTGAAGGCGAGCAAAATATACCGACCATTCTTCTTTCTCTGTGTCAAAGGCAGAAAAGGCAGGAACGGCATTGTTCTGCGCTGATGAAGAGAGAGCCTGAATGGCTGTAAGCAATGCTGATTGCTGCTGTTGCAAAGCCTGCAATATAGCTGCTAATTGTTCCGTAGTAGCCATGCTTGCGTATGATACAGTGAGCACAACGTTTGAAGCTGGGTGTAGTAGAACCAGCTGTGAGCTTGACAGTCAGCGAGCGTAAGGGAGAGGGAGAGAGAGCGGGGAAAGTATGCACTGGAGAAGCAGGTACTGTATCCGTGACGTGAAATGTTGGCCTGGTGTCCGCAGTTCGACTGGGCGTACACACTTGAAATAATGACACTGCACAAAATGTGGGCGATAGAATATCGTCCTAGTGAGCTGAGGGAATATAACGTGGCACGGTGGCGAATATACTGTCGTGAAGAATGAAGTGCAGAATATTGTTAATGGCGTGTCTACTTTTTCTCGTTGCTACATTGTTCATGGTGTTTCTAACTTTATTCGTTGCCATATTGTTGGTAGTGTTCCTACGTTTTCCTCGTTGCCATATTGTTGATGGCGGTGTTAATTTTTCCTCGTCGCCAATATTGTTGGCGGGCCTAACTTTTTTCTTGTCATCAATATTGTTGTTGGCGGTTTTAACTTTTCGTCGTTGCCAATATTATTGTGTTGTATACAAGGAACTTGATATACAAAGCACAACATAAAAGTTTATTATTTGTAAATCTTTACACAGTATATACAAAAAGGAACGAAAACTGACTTGATGCTTGAAGCGCTGCACACGTTAAATAATGACATAAACTAGTAGACTGATGGTCTGAGAATAAAGTACAATCATATATATTAATATTAATATGTACATTGCTGTCTATCTTGATACGATAGGACGCTTGGAGGAACGAATGTCCGTGATAGCTGATGACTATCTGTAGTTAGAATTATACAGGGAACTTGGATTAAAGTTCGTTGTAGCGCAATGCTAGGCCGAATTTGGAGAACTTGCAAGGAACATGTGGTAAAGTTCATGAGTAGCAGAATGCTAGGACAAGACGCATGTCGGTGATGCGGGAGGGAGGATACTTGAGGCGGAGATGTCCTGAGGTGAAACCTCCCGACCAGAATTAGTCCACCTGTTCAGAACACTTTTTTAGGAGGGTACCTCCGTGTCTGACATACGGTGTAGTCCGATCGCTGGACACTGTGGGAGTCCCTGCAGTGGAGAAGACGTCGCCCAATTTATATCCGCTGACTGACGTCACACACGATTACGTCAGCGCGCAGCAGTCACACCTCGTGGTGTCTAGAAGCGTAGTAGTAGTATTGTAGTAGTAGTATTTATTTATGAACAAACAGGCTTTCCGCCCCATTACATGTTCACAAAGCAATAAGACACAATATTAATAATTATAATAAAAAAAAATAATAATAATAAAAATAATGATAAAATAATGATAATAATAATATAATACATAAAAATAAAATAATGAAAATAGAGATAATAGGAATAAATAATAACAAAAATGATAACAATTCTGTAGCAGTCCTCGGCTCGAGAATCCAGCAAACTCATCACTTGTCCTTATGCCTACCGCAACTTTCGTCACATTCCTTTTCCCTGACCTACTCCCGATCAATACCAAAACATCGACAGTCAGCACTTACATTCTAACCAGCCATAACACAAACAAAAGTCCTCCACGTTCACAACAATAAATAACACAATCCTAACCCAGCAGAAAATCATAATAACTTACAATCAAATTTCAACACTGGTCTCCCTCCACACTTACCTTAAATACCACTTTTATTTCAATGCATTACTACCTCTCATGTTGCAACTTGACCATTATTTAGCCATGCTTGATCTCATTTTAAAACCCAAGCCATGCTCAGCATTACATTTGCTATCGCAACCACAACTCATTCCGTGTCCTTGTGGATTCAGCACATACGTCATCTTCATTGTCCTCTAACTTACTCTCTGTCCAAACCATAACAACCAACATTCCGCAATTGCCCTTCAATCCATCATACACTACATTTACCAACCCGCACTTAATACAATCATCTCTCCAACTCCAAAAGTTTCAGCAATAAATTAAACCATCTCATTACCAAACCATCTTCGCCTATACCAACACTTCTCCCACACCACATTTTTTTTTCGATAAATCTAAACTAATTCAGCAATAAATAAACCATCTACATACCAACTCCCGGATTCCGATACCACCTCTTATCCACCGTTTCCATTCCAGATCCACCTCATATACCTTCCACAATACACCACTAAATCTAAATTTACAACATCTCAGATTTACAAAATAACACCGCTTAACACCGCTTCTCACCATATTTCAACCATAGTCCTCAATAACTGCGACCATTTTATACCACCACTTCTCCAACACCTCATTTCAGCAATATGACACATCTTACCTTAATCGTATCTAGATACCAGGCCATCTTCACCTTAAAATACCAAACACTCATATACCATCTCTTCACCAACACCACATTCCAATCTCTACCATCCAAAACTCTTGTCCCTCTTAACACTCACTTAGTTAGCATTAAATAAACCTCCTACCCAACCAAAACCTAATACAGCTACCCTTCAATACCAACACATCGCTTCATATACCACCTCTCAATCCCATACCACACTATCATGCTATCCTCTCTCTTATATACATCAACAATAAATATACCACTTCACCATTGCCACATTTCGGCCTTCACAAATAATTACCATCATAACCTAATAAATTTACAGTGAATAACAATTACTGACATATCGTAAGACTTACCAATCAGCGTCAACTCCAAATATCACAATAAATATATCACTTCACCCTTACCACGTCTCAGCCTTCACAAATTATTTACCATATTTCAGTCTTCACAAATAGTTACCATCCTAGCCTAATAAAATTACAATGAATAACAATTACTGACATATCATAAAACAAACAGACCATGCCATCCTGTCCTCTTACCCAACTCCCCTAACTAAATACTCAGTCCCTATATACACTAAACCATTAAAATTTTAACCTACTATCTCCTTCCCTTATACAGATAACTATTCTACCCCCCTATTCCCCTGCCCACCCTCTAACTCACTCTCCTTCATTTTACTCTCGCAGGCCTTTTTTGTCGCACAAAAATACCTGTTCAATTCACCCCCTTTTTCCCATTGTTTAAGAATCCATCTCAGTATTGCGTTCTCATCCCCTCTCCCCAGTACTTCCCGATTCTCGGCACTCAATAATCTGTGTCTTAACCCCCTCGTTCCCTCACAGTCTCTTAGCAAGTGAAACTCATCATTCACATCTCCACAAAGTACACACCTTGTCTTATCCCTGCCCTGTAACCAGCCCTTATTCCTTGGCAGACCTAAAAGCCACCACATCATCCCATATCGATTTGACCTATCAACGTATCTAATATTCAACCCTGCTATCTCCTCTATTTTCGTCAAAACAATCAGCGAATTTCTTAGTCTGCTTTCCCCCAATAATTTCTGCCTGTGGATATCCCTAATTCTCCTTTCTAGTATTTTCATCCCTCTCACTTCTGTCTTTGACCAAACCTCCCCCCACAGGTGCCCTAATCCTATCCTCTCTAAATATCCTTTTATTTTTTCCAACCATCCACCCTTATACATGCTCTTAAATTGCTGTACATATGCAGCCTGTAAAACTCTCCCACCTTCCTGTCTTTTTAATTCATCCAATATCTAACTATTCTTTTCACACCCTCTGATTCCAAATCCTCCCCACACATTAATTCCGCCCCTACGTTTGCTGTACACCTCGGTAAGCCCATCACTAACTTAGCAAAACTACTAACAATCTTTCTTAGTTCCTCTCTTTTTTCATCCAGCCCCCAAACTTCTGCTCCGTATAATACCCTCCCCACTATTACCGACCTGAACACGAGTCTCAGTGTTTTATAACTGATCCCCGGGAACTTGAGTAGCAAATTTCTGACTGAGGCTAAGGCTGCCAAGCCTCTATATTTCATTCTTTTGATCTGGTCACTCCAAGTTCCTTTATCATTAAAAATAACTCCTAGATATTCCAGCTTCCTTACCTGTTCCAATCTTTCTCCCTGTATTACCCAATTCCCTTCCATCTTTCTTCTTTTGTTCACCTGTACTATCAATATTTTAGACTTATTTCCATTAATTTTCAATCCCCATTTCCTCGCAAATAGCATCACTGACTCTAAGGCCCTATTCATCGCCCCTGAAGTTAACGTCATCAATAACACATCATCCGCAAATGTCAGTCCTGGCACTTCCAAACCATTAATTACCGGTACAGCCCAATTTCCTGCCCCAAACCCCTCTAAAATATCGTTTATAAATAAAATAAACAGTATGGGCGATAACTTGCAACCTTGTTTTAAACCCACCTTGGACTCCAATGGTCCACTCATTCTCTCTTCTCCCAATTTTACACAAAACCTGACGTCCCTGTATATTCCTTCCACTGCCCTCAACATCTTCTCCGAAATCCCTAGCCTACCTAATTTCTCTCGTAGGGCCTCTCTATTTACCTTATCAAAAGCTTTCTCAAAATCTATTGCTGCTACATAAACCGTACTTCTATTCATATTCTTATACTTTTCTAAAATAGTCTTTACTATCATTATATTATCCACTGTTCTTTTCTTTTTCCTAAATCCCCCTTGGTAATCTGTCAAAATTCCATTTTCTTCCGCCCACCCACTTATTCTGTTCGCTAGCACCCCCGTATATATTTTACTCAGAGAATCCAACAGAGATATACCCCTATAACTGTTCACATCGTTCCTACTACCCTTTCCCTTGTATATAGGGCATATAATTCCTGTTTCCCATTCCCTAGGGTAATTTCCTCCCTCGAATATCCTATTGAATAGTTTCACCATGCCCTCTATCATTATCTCATTTTTACTAATTTCCTTCCAAAACTTATTATTTATACCATTACACCCCCCGGCCGACTTCGCTCTGGCTCTACTTATCACTCCCCGGATTTCCTCTCTTGTGATTTCTTTATCCAAGTCATAAATTGCCACTCCCCTATTACTCCAAATTACTTCTTCTCCCGAACCTCTCCATCTATCACCCCCCTTTTTTCCTAGTAATTCCTCGAAGTGCCTGACCCATTGCACTTCCTCAATACTCGTTCTCTCCATATTCCTTCCACCCTTAATAATTCTATTAATCTTATCCCAGACTCTCTCAAAATTGTTAGTCTTGCAGTCATTATTTATGGCTTCCATTTGTTCCTCTAACCACGTCTTTTTTGTCTCAGAAATTTTCTTTTTATACTCCTTCCTCAATCTACAGAAAAACTCCCTTTCTTGGCTTCCACCTTTCCTTCTATATTCTCCTAAAGCGTCCATCACCCTCCTCCGCAATCCTTCACACTCCCTATTAAACCATTCTTCTCCCTCTTTCTTATTTCCTTTTCTAGCTTTCACCTTCTGCGCTATCATCTTTATTGGATGTAGCAACAATTCCAAGGCTTTATCAGTATCATTCTCTTCTAACGCCCCTTCCCACCCATATTTCAGAAGATGTAACTCCTCCTTTACTACCCTATTCCAATCCCGGCCTACCTTCTCTGTCCATTTGTACTTATTATAACCCCTCCCTCGTTTATCCTTTGTCTCATTTTCCTTCATTGTACGCTTCTCTACCTCTCTTTTCAGCATAACCCTCACCGGGAAATGGTGTGACTCAATCCAATCTCCTATTTCCATACTTACAACTTCCTCAATCATCCCTTCCGAGCTCAGAACCATATCTATCACACTACCCCCTTTCTCCGTAACATGTGTCAATTTCCCCGTCCTGTCACCCTCTATCCACCCATTCAGAATATACAAGTTTCCCACAGCACACATCTCTAGGAGCTTCTCTCCATAACTATTTGTAATTTTGTCCTCACTCCTTCTGCTTTCTAACAAACACATTCCATCCTCCCTACTATAAATTGGGCTCTGTTCTCCTATTCTCGCGTTCCAATCCCCAAATAACAACATATCCTCCTCCCCTGGATACATTCCCCTTATCCTACCAATATCCACCAATAACTCTTCAAAAAAATATTTATTTGCATATTCTGAATTACTAGGATGACAGTAAACAAAAGCTAGATTTATTTTCTTCCTCCGTCCCTCTCTCTCTCCCAAATTCAATCTCAGCCATATGGTTTCCATCATATCGGTCTCTATATCCTCTACTCTTTCACTAATTTCTTCCCTAATTAGAACTATCATCCCTCCTGGTGCTCGTCCCTTATTCCTCTCTTTTCTTCTATATTTATATTTTATCTCAAACCCCTTCCATGTAATCTCCCTCCCTGTTTCCAACCACGTCTCTAAGAGTGCCACAACATCGAAACTTTCAATTACTTCCCTAACTTTCTTGTTTCCTAATTTGCTCCTTACTCCTTCAATATTCACACATCCTATCTTCCAAAATTGTTATAACTTTCCCTCCCTCCCTTCTAGGTCTCCCACTCTATTCTTACTTCTAGTATTTATCGACCTCTCTCCCTCTGTATCCTCCATCCCTTTACGTACTTTTCCCCATATGTCTTTTAAGCTCTTACTCCTGACTTTACTCATAAGTTTTTTACCTTCTTGTCGATCTGTCTCCTCTTGTCCTTTCTTTTTCGCTACACCACTGCACCCTGCACTCACCTCTTCTTGCTGCTCACCCCCACTCTCCCCCTCACTATTTTGGACTTCTGAATCCATCTCCCTTTGTCCTTTCTTACTCACTGCACCACTACACTCTCCTCTCCCAGTTTCTTGCGGTCCACTCTCACCGTCCACTTCACTATCTTGGTCTTCTGTCTCCCGGCTGCACTGCCCATTCTCTTCCGAGACGCCCTGCTCTCCTGCCACGTCCCTCCTCCTCTTCTTTTCTTCTTTCTTCTTCCCATCTTGCCTTGACCTCTCACCACTCTCAACCCTCTCGTTTTCGTCCATTTCCTTTAGCTTAGAAACTGAATGAACTCTGACCCATCGCCCGTTCGTCACCTCCAACCTCAGACCTCTTATTCGGGCCTTTAGCCCCTGTTTCCTCGCTCTCCAAAGGTGCCTATTCAAGATCTTCGCGTTTTCACTTCCTTCTCTTCCCATGTCTCCTTTCACCCCTATTTTCCGCCCTTGTAAATTCTTGCTGTTTCTTAACACAGAATCTGCCATTAGGGTTGAGAACAATGTAACCCTAATTGGCCTCCGACCTTTGATTCTACCAACTCTCTCTACATCATCAATGTCTACCTCACTAAAGTTTACCTTCATAACATCACGTATAGCTTCCACCACCTTAAATATCAGCTCAATCTTGCTCTCTCTCGCCCCTTCCTCAATTCCATATAAAAATATGGCTTTTTTCAATCTCTCCTGCCTGTACCCCTCCGCTTCTTTCTTCATTTTCATCACCTCGTCTTTCAGATGCTTCACTTCCCCTCTCAATAACTCGATTTCTTTCTCGTTATTGACCACTCTCCTGCTCGATTCCTCTGTCTTCGTTTCCAGCCATTTCTTCATGTTCCCTATCTCCCTTCTCTGCTCCTCCATCATGTCCTTTATTTCCTGCACCTTATCCCATTGACACTTTTCCTGCATCACTTCACTTACAACCCCCCTGAGTGCGGCCAAATCCTCTGCGCTAAATTTTCCACTGGTATTTGGGCCTGGGTTCACCTCCACCCCCCCAATAACCAGTAACACTGCTATCACTGTCACCACCAGCACCGCTTCACTCATTTTCAATCCGTCCGTCACCAATCCATTCCTGACCTCCTTCTTCTGCCTTGCCTGCCATTTCCCAATAGCGGCCCGGTACTGTTCAATGCCAACCATGATTACAGCACGCACTTCGCTACGCAACCTCTCTCCTCGACTGCTCGAGCTAGACTGTGTGGTGTCTAGAAGCGTCGATGCTGGGCGGGTTGCGGAGCTTGCAGGCGGCGGAGGAGACACACAACAGTTTGCCAAAGCGATCTCTAAATGTACTCGTTATCACTGTCATTGTTTGCCTCGTATGTGCTCGTTCGTGCACCCACACACACGCCACTAATCGCCCCTCAACAGTGCAGCTGTGTCCGCTCACGTCCGCCATGACTTAACAACTGAAATGAGACTGACAACAACGCTAGCAGCAGGGATACCAATACCAATAAAACAACTATTGAATTCCCCGATTATACAAACTCAGTTGTCCATGCCATGATATAACAAAATAATAATATGAAACGTATGAAACTAGGGGTACGGGGATTTCTCGAACACCCTGTATATATGTGTGATATTAAGTAGTATGAGCTAGGGGGACTCTGAGCCACCTCGTCAGCATTTTTGTGCTGTGTCAGCACCGAGGTCATTGACCCTGGTCAAGGTTATTGACCCCATGACGTCACGGCCACGTGCTATTGTTTACAAACAAAGCAACGTGTTTTGACAGCTGTCATCTTGACAGACCCTAACCTCACTTTTTCGACGTCGCGAAAAACAGAAAACATTGGGCTCGCTCAGAGTGTTCGTCGTTTGCTGAAGAGCATAACGCGGTAGGGATGTGCCTGGAATCTGCTTGAGGATTGAATTACTAAGTAGGAAAAGAACTTAGGATGGGGGTAAAGCCAGGTGGGACCATTGGCAAGGAGTTGGTAATGAACTGTTGAATGGAGGACGATAGGAGGGTAAGAGAAGGAGAGGAAGGCGATGATTGGCCTCCGGAGAAGTATTTCGAATTGACGACCTGCGTGTTTGTGAAGATCAACTCTAATGCTGAAGAAACCCAGTTCGCGAACCAGAGGAATTAACTAATGAAGGTTAAAATCCCCGACTAGGCCGCCAATCGAATATGAGACCCATTGGACCAAAGGCCAGCACGATAATAATTTAGTCATCGAGTCAGACGACTTAATGATAAGGGGTGTAGAACAAATGGAGGCTACAGAGCAAGTTGCAAATAGTAGAGGATTGTAGAGGCGTTTAGTTAATTCACAGAGTGAATATTGAAAGGCATAACAGAGTAGAGAATTGAGCGTACACGTGGAAGTACGACCAAGCTTGACAAGCGGGGTATTGCTGACGTACCAGGAAATCGAGTAGTAAGCTCTGCCATACTATCTTTCTCGACAGACATCCCATTCCTGTATCCATGACACATCCTGCTAATAAACATCGCTGCCCCATACACCACAAAATTGAACGTTCACGACAGATTCTTTTCCCAGTATATCTAATTATGCAGAAGCAAGGAACGTGTTGGACGCTACAGATACTCTTCAGTGTTCGTTTAGTCAACATCAGGTGATAATGGGTCGGGGAAAAGAAACGTCTGTGCAAGAACGGCACCTAAGAGTGAAATGGACGAAGGACGATAGATCTTTAACAGAAATTGCACATGCAATAGGAAGACCGCGATTGACAGATATAATCTCTAAGGAAGGGTACACAATAAAGTATGAAGTGGAGGGAAACCAGTGTTACACGACAGATATAAACGTGTCATAATCCGACAACTCCGCAAAGACCCACATGCAAGTATTCCCAAACTGACGTCTGAGGTAGTGTCCACGATTAATAGATTGGTGTCATGTGAAACCGTTAGAAGGACTCTAAGATCGGCAAAATTGCATGGACTAGTGTCAAGGCAGAAGCCATGGATTAGTGAGATACTTACTTTCCGTGTACGGGAGACACATTAAATTCTTCCTCTCCAGACCTCTGCAGCTCTTATCCCCCGGTCTGTGGCAAGCATAAGATCTTCCTGGGTACAGGAGTCATTCAAGTGTTGTGTAGTCTGGATATGAACCGGCGGGAAAGACTGGTTCGCTAAAGAATACAGAAATTGTTCAGATGGCTTCTGGAACTCTGTACTTATTAGTGATGAGAGTAAATTTAGCATCTTCGCATCTGATGGCCGTTGGTACGTGTGGCTGCAACCTAATACAGCCTATGAAGAAGGCAAGGTTCGGCAATAGTATGGGACTGCATGACTGCCTCTGGAGTGGGTAATCTGTACGTTATTGACGCGAAAATGGACTAGTTTGTGAATATTTCCATACTGAACAAGGAGGTCAAAGTGCAGGACTGGGTTAACAGTCCCAAGCACACCGCTCACAATGTGCGGTTATGGTTGTTTTACAACGTACAGAAAAGAATAGAAACACCCCCACAATCACCAGACCTGAATCCAATTGTGAATTTATGGTGGCACTTGGAGAAAAAAGTGCAAGCACATAAGGAACAAATCAAGAGAGTCCTACAGGAGGAATGGAGCAAGATTTCACAGCCTCTATGCCAAACAGACTGGAAGCAGTGCTGCGATCTAAAGAACGTGCAACAAAGTACCGCTAAAGTTATCTCATTATGCACTCTATTTTCTTGGTGTATATTCAATTTTGTGTGACCGATAGAAGATATTTTCGTTTGTTTTTTATAGCGAGTGAGTATATGAGTTGAACAGCTATTATATTTTGTAGCCAGATGGTCGTGCAATGTATTTATTTTTCACAATACATAATGTGAAAGAAGTATGTATTTTGCGTTAATATATCCCTACCCGATTGGTGTACGTTCAGTTATGTGAGCCACAGTATGTATGTATGAATGTATCAAAGAGAATTGAAGAATTGATTAAACCACCTAACATTGAGAGGAAAGCGTAAGGAATGCATGGAAATTGTTTTCCCGTTCCTTCTTTTCTTTTTTGGCAGTGATATAAAGGAGGGATGTTTACAGCGGGCAGTATGGTCATTATCATTACACACTCAGGGAGGTGCACTGAGAGCGAGATGAAACCTTTCTCTTGCCGCCTTTCTTCAGAAGACCGTATTTTATTGACTCCCATCTTGAATCGTTTAGCGTTTGATGGCAAGTCGTCAAGAGACATAATATAAACAGTATACCTTCGCAAGATCATTGCTTCCTTGGGAACTCTGGTATGTAAAATAAAACAATTTACTGTCAAGGGACCAAATCTTTGAATCACACGGAAACATGGTTAGAACAGTGGTGCATTCTACCTCAGGTACTAAGAGTAAAGCTAGGAAACATACAACAGTGACGCAGAGTAAAACACATTTGTTCCACTGACCTGCTAGTGCAGATGTGAAGTGGTTAAAGCAAAGCGGACGAGAACATTCCGCATTCAAAAGCTACACAACCTGCATATTGCAACACAGGCTTGTACTTTGTATACCACAGACCGATTTCTAATGATGAAATGTTCGTCCTGCAACTTCATTCTGGTTTTGCACATTGTAGTCTTGCAAGATTAGTGATCCATAAAGCTTGTACTGCGGAAAGAAGTATACATCAAGAGACTGACATCTTTGTTTGGAAAACTTGCATGTAAATATATGTGTGATCTGTATGACGTGACGAGGAATCGCACACTTGCATATTGACCACAGACAAGTTAGATTATGGTTCATGTGATCTTTTGCTTGCCTCCACATAAATGTTTGATGGACATATGAACATGTTGCTTCAAGTTTTTTGGAACATTTTGTCGATACTGCCTTGTGTCTCTTGAAAACGGATATACACCTCTTAGGTAAACTGCCACTCTGTCTAGAACTGTGTACAGACTTCTACACACAAGGTGTAGTTTTCTCTCCTCTGTGAGGTAATTAGATTATCTTTGTTCACTGTTCCAAACGTGTCTTTAGTCCACACTTCCTCCAAACTCTTGTGCTTTCCAACATATACCATTACCTTCTTCCATGACATTTCATGTGACGAATGTAGTAATGATATATCATATTCGGGTCTAAGGCTCTCTTAGTGCTTTGCAGATGCCAAAGGAACTGTAGATCCATACGCGACATTGCGATGCTCTTGTGACAGCCTATTCCCTTTGATGTAATTTTAAAGCTTTTCAGTCTGTCGAAAACCCCAATTATCACACCATTAAACAAAGAATGACACTTTTCTCAGATTCTATCAAATCACTAAGTCTTGCGCATATCTGTAAAATGTTGTGTACTTGTCAGTGATTGAGAGTTGCTGATACAACAGTGATTGTAGTCACCTTATTAACTCGTAGAAATGTTTCTGTAGTTATCTTCTAAGCTGCTAACAAATAGTCCATCACCTTCAACAACTGCTTCCGGACTGAGATGGCCTTGGCGTTGAACTCTGTTCCGTGGAGTGTTGTAGGCTATTGAAAAGAGGAGGGTATGTTGCTTCAAGTTCATGAATGTGATTAAAGAAAAGTATAAGACAGTATTTTAGTGATTAACAATAACCTAGAAACCGTCTGGAGTAGTGAAAGATCTACATTCCAGATATTTAAGTCGGAGATTTCCCCTTGTCGGATTCATTAAGCGTAAATAGAAAAAGTGTAAATGTTTTTCAGAAGTTAATTAAGTCAAAGATGGGTGATGAAAAAAACCTGTAAAATCATTCAGGTTGGTTTGGATAGTTGTTTTGCGGTTTAAAATTGGATTACTTCTATATTATTCTAAGAATTATTTTTATTTTCGACTCTGTCGGAGAGAGGGGAGGAGTTGCTTCTTCAGTTGTTAGGGAGCAAATGAAAGTTAATGACTTTTTTTTTACCCGAAAGTAGTTGTTGAAGGTGTCGCACTATTCGTTAGCAGCTTGCAAGGGGAGGTCGCCATGTGGTTTTCAGTATTTTGAGGATTTGCCGTTCATTAAATAATATTTTAGCCCCGTTCGAGCGTTTAGGTCAATGGACCTTATTTTGTTCAAAATTTTACGTTTTAACATCTATTCTCAAACTTCTGTAGTCTTATTCCTGCAGATATTTCTGACTTGTCTCAGTGGCGTAGTCGCGCGCATTGTCACTGGGAATTGAAGTTTCAGGGTTCGAATCCGAACTTGATCTTTTTTTAAAATTTGTGAACATCTGTTTTTCTCCTGAAACGAACTGTGAAAAAGTGAGAAATATTGTAAATAGTGTAAACAGTAATGTAAATATGTATTTATATTCTTAATAGAAAAAACAACAACAAATCTTACAGTATTTGATGTAATCTAAATGTTGTTGTTGTTGTTGTTGTTGTTAGTCGTTTAGTCGCTTTCGACTCTCCGTGACCCCATAGACCAAAGTGCGCCATTTCTTCCTGTCGTATACTATTTTCCGAAGTCTTTCTAAATTGAGAGCCGTGGCTTCCTTGATGTCATCAATCCATCTCATCCGTTGTCGCCCTCTTCTCCTGTTACCATCAGTCTTCCCCAGCATTAAGGTCTTTTCCAGTGAATCATGTTTTCTCGTAATATGACCGAAGTGCTTTAGTTTTTGCCTGAGTATTTGCCCTTTCAGTGAACAACCTGGGTTGATTTCCTGTAATATGGACTTATTAGATCTCTTCGCAGTCCACGGAACTCTAAGGAGTTTTCTCCAACACCATAGTTCAAATGCGTCTATTCTTCAGCGCTCAGCCTTTCTTACTGTCCAGGTTTCGCTTCCGTACATTGCTACTGGGAAGACCATAGCCTTCACTATACGAATCTTCGTTCTTAAAGTTACGGCTCTACTCTTGAAAACGTTATCAAGGTTGGCCATTGCCTTCCTCCCAAGGAGCAAGCGTCTCTTAATTTCATGGCTGCAATCGCCATCAGCAGTTATTTTGGAGCCCAAGTAGATGAAACTAGGAACAACCTCCATTGTTTCACCATTTATATGCCAGGAGGTGATAGGTTTAGTTGTCATGATCTTTGTTTTCTTGACATTCAACCTTAGTCCAGCTTTTGCACTTTCTTCTTTCACCTTCATTAGTAGATACTTAAGTTGTTCTTCACTTTCTGCCAACAAGGTGGTGTCATCAGCATATCTAAGGTTATTTATATGTATCCCACCAATTTTAGCTCCAGTTTGTTTCATCTAATTTGGCATTCCTCATCACATACTCTGCATATAAGTTGAATAAGTAAGGTGACAATATGCAGCCTTGACGTTCACCTTTCTCAGTCTTGACCCATTCAGTTGTTCCATATAGGGTTTTCACCGTAGCTTCCTGATTAGAGTAGAGATTTCTCATAAGGCAAATAAGATGATCTGGTACTCCCATAGTCTTGAGTACTTGCCACAATTTATTGTGATCGACACAGTCAAAGGCTTGAGCATAGTCAATAAAGCATAAGTATAGGTCTTTCTGGAATTCTCTTGCTTTCTCCATAATCCAGCGAATATTAGCAATTTGATCTTTGGTTCCTCTGCCTTTGCGGAAACCGGCTTGTTCTTCAGGTAGTTCTCGGTCTACATACTGCCGAAGCCTATTTTGCAGGATCTTGAGCATAACCTTACTACCATGCGATATAAGTGCGATTGTTCGGTAGTTTGAACATTCTTTAGCGCTGCCCTAAATACTGTACCAGAAACATGACATTAAAAGAAGAAATGAAGACGAAAGAAAAAGAAAGGATAAACATTAAGGTTGGATTCGAACTCGGAAATTTCAGTTCACAAATCAATACGCTAGCTAATACACCATGGAGACAAGTCAGAAATAGGGACCTGCGGTAATAAGTTTGAGGATAGATGTTCAACGTTAAGTTTTGAACAAAAGAAGGTCCATTGGGGAAAACGCTCGAACAGGGCTAAAATATTTTTAATGAAAGGCAATATTTCAAAATTTGAACACTTTTCTAGAAAACCACATGAGACGGAAGCAGGTGATGGACTTAGAAGATAACTACAGAAACAGTAAGGTGATGGTTGAACACCACTACAACTCTATTGTACAGATATGCGATAGAATCTGAGAATGTTCATTCTTTGTTTAATAGTGTGATATGTGTTATAATTAGGGTTTTCGACGGACTAAGCCGACATTGGAAAATATGGTGTCCATCGTAACAAAAAAAAAAAAAAGTTTCCTTTGAAGTGACCTCCTCGTCATTTACTAGTGACATAATTTAAAAATGGTTTTCAGTTCGATTTACTTCTATTACACGTATAGCGCCTCATTGGTTTGCTATAGGAGTTAAAGCCTTGATTGTGACAGTCTCCAGCATGCTGTAATCCACTGCGTTTCGACTTTTCAAGGTGGAATAGTTCGTACTCGCTTTGATTTGACGGTTCCTGCTGTTTTGTGTGCAGGCTCTATCTATCCAGTGTAACGCTATGCGTTCCTGTGTCATTCCCATCTAACATATCCTCAATTCCGACTGTGTTTCCATATTCAGCACGTCCCAGCTTTGTCTCTAATATTCTGACGACATTGTAACCGCTACCGAACACACAACAACCCACTGTTCTTGTCCTGAACGATCTATATGCTGACCATGTTTTCGAGCGAATCAGAGCGTTCGAGGTAATATTCCGGTATATTTAAAGAGTTACTGTGAGAAAAGTGTTTTAACTATATTTATTTTCTTGACTTTCCGGAAGGCTATTTGATGGAACAGACAGCCGCGCGAGAAATGCAATTTCACCGTCCGATTCTTTGTGCAGCTGTAAAATCAATAGACATTCAACAACGGTTGACAGTTATGAAGCCGGCAGGTCCTGTATGGCGACAAGACTATCCTTATCAGTACCAGCTGGCCAAATGGTAGCCCATTATTGTATGTGTATATATAATGAAATGTCGAGTAATGGCAACAACTGATAAGGCGTAGCGTCTTATTGGAATTTCATGATACTAGAAAGTGGTGTGGGATAATCCATGACTAGAGTCTAGAATGTTGTTTTATTATCTTAAAAATATGCACATAAATACGTACTAAATAATATGTAATATCAAAATTGAATTGCACATTGACATAAACATTGTTGCTCTTTCTTCAAAATATCTTGGAAATTTATTTTGTACACACACACACACACACACACACACACTCACTCACTCACTCACTCACTCACTCTCTCTCTCTCTCTCTCTCTCTCTCTCTCTCTCTCTCTCTCTCTCTCTCTCTCTAGTTTGGCATAACCCTAGTGTAGGCACTCCACTCACTCTGCTTGCTGTACACGGAAGCTACGCGGACGGTGATGCTCTTTTATTTTTAGTTCGCGGGATTGCCGATAGAAGCGTCCTTTGCGATCTGCGAACTGTTGCCAACTGTTTAGGAAATGTCCAGCGGACTGCTGCGAAATTTGGTGCCGTCTTTTGTTACTTTCTTCAGGTCCAGGGCTAGCACCGTGGAATGCAAACAGCAAAATGGAGGTCAAGAGAAAAATAGCATGATCCCTGGACCAATAAATATTTTTATTTTTGTTCGAACGAAAGTAGCTCGATCCCTGGACCAATAAATCACTAGTCCATAGAATTCTTCTTGAAATTTGTTTTAGGTTACAACCACTAAATTACTTTTTTTCTTGCCGTGCGGGCAGTATGCGCCGCGGCGATAGTTAAGAGCCTCTCGAAGGGAGTGTGGCCCCCGAAGGTGGCCACTGTTCTCATGACAGAGCTTGGCCTGGATTTGGAAAGATAGGTTACAGCTACTAAATTACATATTTTTCTTGGTGGGTTTCTTGCTGCGTTTTTATTCTGCGCGGGTTGGTAACAGAACCAGCGAGTTACGAATTATGTGAATGACGTCATGTCGGCCAATGGCCGTGCTCGTAGCTGGCCGGCTAATGGTCGATGGCGGGTGAAAACTTTCGTTGTGTTATAAAAGTAAACATATATTTTTGGGCGGGTTGGTGGGTCCCTGGCATTGGTAATGAACACATCTCTCTTCTAAAAGGATTTTAAGGTTCAATTCATATATATTTCTTCGCGAGGTTGTGTGTTATATACTGGAGTGCCTAGGGTAGGGCGCTACCCACTAGTTTTTTTATGCATTGCTCAGAATTTAAAAAGAATTGTATTTCTATATCGGTCGTGTCCATGGTAACAAGGAAATGCACTTTTTATTTCCCGTAATTTCTGTCTGTCTGTCTGTCTGTCTGTCTGTCTGTCTGTCTGTCTGTCTGTATATACTGTATATTAAGTACGTATGTATGCGCATCGCGAGAAAATGGCTGACGAGAATATAATGAAAATCGGTGTGTAAAGTCGGGGAATAAGCAATTACACACTACGCTACAAAGTATTTTATCCACCCTGGTTGAAATGGTAGTTTAGGGGAAGGCGCCTAAAATTTAATTTTCAATTACCTATGTTTTGGTCCTGTTGAAAAGTACTACATAACATAAGTTATAGAGAATACACTTTCCCATAATTTATGTCGTATTCTGTTTTATCGTACCGACTATGATAAGAGTAGTGGTAGTGATTATTTTTTAAGACAAGGGCCACGAAGGGCGTGGAAATGAAACTCTCTCTAGGCCTCCATGCGTAATACTGTCCGGGTCAGAAAAGAATGAGTTGACCAAGGGAGGTCGGATAGACAGATGAAAGTGAGGAGCCTAGCACAAGCAAGTGGAAGCAGTGCCAGATCTCAGCTAACGGCCAACCCACCCTCCCAAGTTGAGAGCCCCTGAGGCCGCATTTAGTCGCCTCTTACGACAGGCACCCACACAGGTACGACTATAATAAGAGAATTCTGGAATTTAGACTTTTGTTGCTTACATGGAAATAGTGTTGTCTTAAGGTGTGAAAACACATGGTCATCGGTCCAAATCGACAAGGAAAATTGTGAAAATCGTAAAGGAAAGATCGCTTTAGACATCAGTCTCTAAATGTGAAGGCCTAGGATATACAAAGCTCATCAGATTGATCAACATTATTTGTTGTGATGTGCTGCCACTCATCTGCGATAGATGGGATTACTGCTGCCTGAACCAGCTGGGCAGTTAGATCTCTCTCTTCCTCTGGTTCGTAAATGTGCTGATAACTTAACACGTTGGTTCATTCCAGTTATTCGATCCCTACTCTGAGGCACCGATTGGAATGAGCAGTGCTTAACGGAATATTCACGGCCGTCTGTGGCCTGGTCATTCCAGCTCGGGAAATTTGGACTGTTAGATTGGCAGTGTAGTAAAGTTCGTTTAAAAGTGAGAAAATGTGTGAGTTTTCATTGGAGCGAGTATTTCATATGATAGCTTCCTTCCTACTGACGTCATTATAATGACCTATGCTGACTTCAGGTGGGAAAACTACGAAGGCAGTCTTTGTGAGGATGTAAAAAGGCAGGTGGAGCGTGAGTGTCTGCCATTATGATGAAAACTGCCCAACTCGATTGTGACTGGCAGTAGGCAAGTCGGCTTGCCATCATAATGAAAACTCCCCAACTGATAATAGGCAAGGGGACCTGCCATTACACTGAAAATTCCCTAACCCAGTCTTCACATGAGAAAAGACGTATGGTGATTTCCCCGTCGCGTTTCTGGGGTAACCTACTCACAACGTGTACACTACTTAACCTTGAATTCTGCATACAGTGTAGAATTCCGTAGCGAAGCACGGGTACATCAGCTACTTACAATAGTTATTGATGTTGACACAATCTCTTGTTCAACATGCTGTAGTTGTGGCAGTGTAAACAGAGGATGGTTTACACTGCATCTGGAGGGTCCCGCGTTTCTTCGCTGAGAATCTGCTTAGCAGATAACTCGGATTTCTTAGGACTGCTTCGATTTCTTTTCACGACTTGTTCGCCTACAGTCGATATACCTCACCTATATTGTACAAGGTGTTTAAATAAAGAACATTTAGCGTGGGTGTACATTTTCTGCAAACATACGTAGAATTGTAGGGAAAATGTAAAAATCAGAGTTGGAAAGTAATAGAGTAAAAGAGATTGAATTACTTGTAACGAGTACATATTTAGTAAATTTTACTTTGTCGTGATCCTAAGCTGGGGACTTTGGTTCGATCCTAGGTTAAGTTGTGAACACTCAGATTGACCTGCCACCAGCAATATATATACAGTGAATCACCTTAATATTCGGACACCGGAAGGCATGTGACAATCTGAACATTATATTTGTATTTTCTTGAGCATACAGAAAGGAAAGTTTGACAATACAAAACGCCAATGTTTCCAATATGATTACATAATAATCCAAGTGTATCAGAACAAAAATGACTTGTAGATAAAAAATCAGTCGTCACCTTATCACATAACAAAACCACTTTAATATTCGGACACAAGGATCATAATGACCGAAATTGTAGCGTAACATGGAACTCAAATCAATCTAGTACTTGGTGGCATTGCCACGTTGTTTTATGACGGCTTTCAGTCGTTGTGGCATAGAACAAACTAACTTTTCCGCGTCCTTAGGGCTAATATTAGCCCATTCTCGTATGAGTCTTCGTTGCAGTTCCTCCGTAGACGTTATTTTTGACTTCCTCGCTCTCTTGTCAAGTTCAGTCCATAAATTCTCAATGGGATTAAGATCCGTGCTCTGGGGTGGAGTTTCAAGCACCTTTGGGCAGTTGAACAATAGCCACATTCGGACATTCCACGCTTTATGCTTAGGATCATTATCTTGATAGAAATGAAATGTGTCCCTGATCCCAAGCTTTGTAGCACTTTGGTGTAAATTCTGCTTCAGGATGGCTAGATACGGTTTATGGTCCATTGTATGTTCAATAAACGACATTTCACCCACTCCAGCAGACGAAAAGCACGCCCATACCATTGCATTCCTACCTCCATGTTTGACAGTTGGTTGCATATGTTTCGGTTTTAATTCGTCATTTGGTTTGCGCCAAACCATTCTCCTCCCATCCGATCCATAAATATTAAATTTGCTCTCATCACAAAATAACACACGTTTCCACCATTCTGTGTCCTTGTGTACATACTGCAAGGCAAACTGCAATCTTTTCCTTCGGTTCACTTCACTGATAAATGGCTTTTAACTCGACACCCTCGCGTTAGATCCGACCTTTCGAAGAGTCCTGAGCACAGTTTCAGGGTGCACTGATTTGCCAGCTTCCTCTTCTAACTCCCGTGCTAGTTGTGGCGCACTCAGTTTAGGATCGTTTCCTATTTTTCTTAAGAGAAGTCTTTCTTCACGATCAGTTAGCTTTTTCGGTTGACCCGTTTGCGGTATAGACTCAATTCTGTCCTCTTCTTTAAATCGCCGTACAATGTCATTGACAGTACTCTTACTCATACACAACATTCGCACAATATCTCTGCAAATGCGTCCCTTTGCATTGTGGAAAATAACCAGTTGGCGCTGTTCAAACGTTGTGTTTCTGCCTTTGCAACCCACAGTACGTACAGACTAATCCCTGTCGTTCTGTACATCGCTGCTCACTGCAGTGAAGTTCAGGGATACGTATCCTACTCCTTACGTTTCTCCCTTGCCGCAATTGGTCAGGTAGGCACGTGCAAATGGAGTAACGATGACGTGTCCGAATATTAAAGTGATGTGTAGTATCTCATTATTTCCTTTTCTATCACTATCAGAACACTTCACCAATTCGCCTGACATTTAATCTTGTTGTGATACTTGCGCTAAATACTCACGAATTGTTGGACGTATGTTTGTTGTATACACATTTGTTTACGAACGAATTATGTCAGGAAACATTCCATTATCTGTGTTGTCCGAATATTAAAGTGACCCACTGTATATACAGCCTTACAACTAGAACGATCCTGAATTTGAGGGAACGCCTAACTCACAGTGTAACAGTAATGAAAATAGTCCTCTTCAGTTCCCTTTTGAATTATCTTGAAGCGCAATTATGCAACCTTGAGTTCATAAAATTGAATTATTACTTAGCTCGGGTGTCTTATCTTTTCTCTTTTTTTTTTTTTTCCTGACGCTGGCCTACAAGCTGTCCTTCAGTTAACTCTCCAGAAGAATAATGCGATCCTACAAACTCGAACTCGGAACCTCTCGTATGGACTCCTACCTCAAGCCTGCCTTTACTGAGTACCTTGCTACTGGTCCTTACACCACATCTAATGTTCTCCGACTTTTACTTGGCGGACTGTCTGGAAGTGCTCACTCAAAGACTGCTGACGGTCGGCCCTCAACAGCTTTCCCGAACGATGTGTCCCTTCCTACGTTCTCCAAGTTCGCATCAGAATAGCTAATCGTCTCCCTCTCTGATTGGTCTTTGTGATTCTGCTATCGAACAAGTAGGTCTCCACAACGCCAGGAAAAATGTCCAGCTAATCTACACTTCATTTATAAGACCAATTTTAACCTACGCATTACCAGCAATCGGCTTTCTCCCACGAACAACCCTTCAGCAATATCAATACATACAAAACTGGGCGCTAAAACTGGCAGTAAAAAGCTACACAACAAGCATTAAGGACCTACACCAGATCACAAAAATACCCTACATACTAGACTTTGCACTTGAACAAGCAACAAAACTCTACAACCAAACACAGTCCCACAACAATCCGCTAATCAGATCTCTAGGCCAATATGAACCAGATAGACGCGACAAAATTCACCGCCTACCTAAATATATCTTTCTCATCAAGGACATTCTCAGAAACCCAGACTAATACTTAACTACACATAGACATCACATCCACACAAACGTATGAACACACACAAAAAGATAAGGACCGTTTTTGCAACCTCTGCTACCTGCGAACCAAGGACCGCCGAGGCGGGTCGCACACATGCTAAAAAATGATTAAAATAACATCCCCATGCTGTACACAATCTAAAAGTGCCACCAACAACTGACACGCAAGAATAAAATTAATATTCTTGAATACAAACTAGCTCCAAGGCCCGACAGTACTTAGAAACACTGGGCGTGGTCGGAGACGGTTGGGTAACCAACAAAATCAGACCCCTGACGCAAGTCCTAACAATAACTTAAACCACTGCTCAAAACATGGTCAAAACGGTCGCGAGTGTTACCTTAAGCCTATTTTAACCACCGCAATTACGATGCAGATCATATTACTGACACCTTTATATTTTATTATTATTATTATTATTATTATTATTATTATTATCCATTTAATTACTATTATCAGTATAAATGTATTATTCTTATTGTTATTTTCCCAAACAGACCAGGTGAGGAGCGCAATAGCGCACCGGTACTGGTAGCACACCGACACCCCCTAGGGCCTAGGGGGTGTCCAAACAGTAATATTTGGCATAAGCAAGCCGCCATTTCATGAGGCTCTGCTTCGTACCGTTCTATTATACTCAAATAAAATTGCCACACATTTGGGCATTACAACAACACTTGAAGCACTATTTCTTGCTTGATTTCCTTAAATTTAAATACAATTTTCAAGACCTCTCTCTCTTTGAGGTCTCGGGTTCGAAGCTCGCTCGAACCGGTATGCTCCACAGTAAAGGAGGGAAGGGCGCGTCATGACCCATGGTTATCACAACTTGTAATCCTTACTTTTTACGAAGAGTCATTTTAAATTGCAATGTACTTCTTGAAATAACATTTGCATTCGTTACATTCTAGTAATTGGTATGCATCGCACGGAAACAGAAACGGAGAAAACCGGGCGAGTTGGCCGTGCGCGCAGAGGCGTGCGGCTGTGAGCTTGCATACGGGAGATAGTAGGTTCGAATCCCACTATCGGCAGCCCTGAAAATGGTTTTCCGTGGTTTCCCATTTTCACACCAGGCAAATGCTGGGGCTGTACCTTAATTAAGACCACGGCCGCTTCCTTCCAACTCCTAAGCCTTTCCTATCCCATCGTCGCCATAAGACCTATCTGTGTCGGTGCGACGTAAAGCCCCTAGCAAAAAAAAAAAAAAAAGAAACTGAGAAAAATAAGTGACGATATTTTATTACAGCAGAACCAGGAAATTTCCTCTCCTGTGCTTCTATAGGACTTCCCCCGCACACGTCGAGAACCATAAGAACGAATTAATTTATTTACAAAGTAAATATCAATAATCCACGAAACGCTAAAAGTCATTAAAATAAAAATGAATTCGAAAGTCCCGATGTATCATGCTTAGTGACACCTAGCCTCTTTGCTACACACATACAAAATAAAGTATATTATTCTTAGATTCCTTGGTTTCCTTAAGACCAGCGTTTTGTAAAGTAATTGTAATTTTACTGGTTACGTGTTGTAAAAGTAATTTGAAAACTGTGCATCAGCCCAATTGCCTCTTTCTTGTAGTCTTCCCATCAATGGCCTTCGTAGCCTAATTCTTCCACATTTAGAGAAACGTAATACGGAAAAATATGGACTCTATTGATGATAGTAGACAACGGAGCGACTGGGGCCCTGTCGATGCGACGTAAACCCAGTGCCTGTTTGGTGCGGCGGGCCTTGGCTGCATGGTCAGCGCGACGAATCCTCTGTGCTGTTATTCTTGGCTTTCTGCACCAGGGTTGCTATCTCACCGTCAATAGCATCTCAGGCTGAGCTAGAGGCCGGCATAGAGATGGTGGGTAAATCAGTCATTAGTGATCTGAGGTACGTGAACCGCACCGTCGGCTGCCCTGAGATTGGTTCATCATCCAAACACTAAGAAGGGGTTGTGCTAGATTGCTAAGCGTGAAAGGTGACGTTGATTCTCGCAAATCGTATTAGCGTGGCACATGACCTTCCACATCAAGTTTGTACTGAGCGAGAGAGTTTGTTACCTGTGGGATTGGACGGAGTGACTCTGAGTGAGTCAAGAATGCCTTTACGACGACGAAGAGGTCAGTATCAACAGCTCACTGCGGTTGAATGAGGCCATATAATAGGGCTTCCACGCTATTGGAGAACGACTTGGTAGAAATGTCTCCACTGTACATGCGTGCTGCAGCAGTGGTCACGGGAAGGTACGCTCGCAAGAAGACCGGGCTCCGGACGTCCCCGTGGCACCACCGAGAGGGAGGACCGCCATATTCGGCGTACAGCTGTGGCGCAGCAGCAATTCGAGCGGCAGTTGGTACCACAGTGACGCAACGAACTGTTCGAAATGGGTTACTTGAAGGACAGCTCCGAGCCAGACGCCCTGCGGCGTGCATTCCACTTACCCCAAACCACCGCCGTCTGTGACTTCAGCGAGAGCTCATTGGAGGATGGTGTGGAGGTCCATTGTGTTTTCCGATGAAAGCCGGTTCTGCCTTGGTGCCAGTGATGGTCGTGTGATCGTTAGGAGGAGGCCAGGTGAGCGCTCGCATTCCACCTGTCTGCGGCGTCGACACTGGACCTACACCGGAAGTTCTGGTCTGGGGAGCAATTTCCTCTGACAGCAGGAGCACTCTCGTGGTTATCCCACGGATCCTGACTGCAAAAGTGTACGTACGTCTAGTGATTCGACCTGCTGTCTTGCCATTCATGAACAGTATTCCCTGGGGTGTTTTCCAACTGGATAATGCACGCCCCCATACTGCTGTTGTAACCCAATGTGCTCTTCAGAGTGTCGACATGTTGCCTTGGTTAGCTCGATCCCCGATCTGTCCCCAATCGAGTACGCATGGGACATCATTTTACAACTCCAGCGTCATCCACAACCGGCATTAACCGTCCCTTTATTGACCGACCAAGTGCAACAGGCATGAAACTCCATCCCACAAACACCCGGCACCTGCACAACACAATGCATTCAACATTCACGCGATTACACCGTTATTAATGGACCTGCTTGGCACATTTGTGATGGCTTTTCTCGCGCGGATATTAACCTGTAATCTTGTACCTCTAATCAATTAAATATGTTACCTCGACAAATATATTGCAAACGTTTTCGTATTCCATATTCCTTATTTCATGGTGTTTGGATTTTTTCCGCCAGTGTATAAACACTAATCAGAGGGGAGATAAGAAAGGGGGTCCGACACTTGGAAAAGTGGAGATATTGGCCAAAGAAAAATGCCAGGACAGTTTCTATTCATAGGTCAGCCGGGTTGAGTGGCTCAGACGGTTGAGCCGCTGGCCTTCAGACCCCAGCTTGGTAGGTTCGATCCTGGCTCAGTCCGGTGGTATATGAAGGTGCCTCGTGTCGGTAGATTTACCTGTTCTGAGCGAGTTGGCCGTGCGGTTTGGGGCGCGCAGCTATGAGCTTGCATCCAGGAGATAGTGGCTTCGAACCCCACTGTCGGCAGCCCTGAAGATGTTTTTTCGTGGTTTCCCATTTTCACACCAGGCAATTGGTGGGGTGTACCTTAGTGAAGGCCACGGCCGCTTCCTTCCCATTCCTAGGCCTTTCCTATCCCATCGTCGCCATAAGACCTTTCTGTGTCGGTGCGACGTAAAGCAAATATAAAAAAAGAAATATTTACTTGCACGCGAATGAATTCCTGCGGGACCAAATTCGGGCACCTAGGCTTCTCCGAAAACCGTAAAAGTAGTTACCGGGACGTAAAGCCTTTCCCGATTCCTTCCACCTCCTTATTGACCATAATTCAATTCATGTTCATTAGCTCAACTGAGGTTGGTGACAGGAAGGGCATCCCATCACCTGATCATCGACCTCGTATCAGGAACTAAGGGATAGACGTATGTAGATCTAAGATCCAACCTCACCGGGTGAATTGGCCATCCCTATTTCTTCGTATTCATGCGATGACTGAAAGACTTTATGGTCCTCAAATATTGATGGTTCATTCCCTTATTCGAGATCTGCTTGGTTGTTTTTTGTTGATGAGTGTTGCTGTCTCTTTTGAAGTATTCTGCTTGATTAGTGCATTATGTGGTTGCTATGGACACTGATCTGCAGTCGTCCAGGTGGCAGATTACTTTCGATCAGTATTGGTATTTCATGACTCAAGTGTAAGGTTAGTGGATGCACATATTCTCTACATTCAGTGATGTACATCAAAACCTTCTTATGTACAGTTGTGTGGTCAGTTCTTTTTATTTTATTTACTTGATTCCCATGGAGACCGAGTGGTTTCCCTCTACCAAGTGCCAGCAACCTCTTCGGCAGGTGAAGTGAGCGGGCATAGGATTTCCCAAGGAATAGCTCCGGGGGCATGCTTGTACAAATGAGGCGCATTGCATTTCGGTCACTTTTAAAGTGTGAGAATAGACGATTTAGGAATAGCAGAAATGGCATGGCCCATGGATAAACGAGGAGGAGGAGTGGATACATCCACTACAGCGCTAAATGTCATGTCTACGTGCCAACGACTGCCCTGAAGATGACATGACGAAATTGATCAGCAATGTTAAAGGAGACGAGAATCTGATAATACGCGGGGACTAGAACGCTGTAGTTGAAGAGGCGTCGGCCAGTTTGGACTTGGCACATCCGAGGAAATCGTTTGGTGGAACTCTGCACTTGTAATCAGCTTCTGGTAGCAAATACATTATTTCAACCCAACACACGAAGACGAAGGGAGTAAAGCAACGATTTAAGACACAGCTGAAGCTACCCTGTTGGTAGCGACCAAAACATCGTTTTGAATGAAAGCCGCCTAAAGGTCAAGAAATTGAAACAGAAGATACGTAATAATAATCATAATAATTTTTACGTCTCACTGACTTAATTTTCGATTTTCGGAGAAGCCGAGGTGCCGAAATTGTGTCTCGCAGAAGTTCTTTTATGTGCCGAAACCAGGCTGACGTTTTTTTAGCACCTTCAAATAACATCGGACTGAGCTGCCAGCGCTCTACTGTCCAACCTGCTCAACCCGCATAAACAGAAAAATTGCCGCAACTATCAAAGATCAAAAGTTAGAAGACCACCAATAGAATAAGGGAAGTGTGAAAAGTGCTGAAGAGGAAAGCCTCGATAACTGAAAACTTGTAATGCTTTCTGCCACCAAATTCAACAGATCTAACAGGCCACCGTAGATCAATCGGTAGAGCTGTGCTTAACATCTATGTGTACTCAGTACGACTTAAAATCTGTTTTCCAGTCATTGACTGGTTCACTCATGGAATGAATGAAATCCCCATCTTGCGGTGAGGATAGGAATTGTGCCGGCTGCCGAAGCCTGTCGCACTCCTCTGGGGCAATGATTAATGCCTGGCAGATGAAATGTCATGATAGTGGAGAGTGTTGCTGTAATGAAAAATGACAGACAAAACGGGAGCACCCGGAGGAAAACCTGTCCCGCCTCCTGTCGCATGGAATGACCAGGATTTGAACCACGGAACTCAGCGGTGAGAGACCGATACGATGCCGCCTGAGCCACCGACTCAGTACGACTGATAAGCTGAAAGAAATATTGTCAGTCGATCACTTGTGACTGAACCAGTCGTGCCAGCTTTCTATCAGACTTTTTGAAAGCGTACAGTTTGTCGCTCCGTTCCGCGTATATACTCTTCCAAAAATGAGTTGCAAGGTGCCGTTCGGAATTAGCTTGAATGGTCTGGAGGAATCCCATCGTTATATCAAGCAGGTTCCATTTGCAAACTGTGATACCGTACTGAAGATTAACGAATGATGGTTGTCGTATGTTGACAGACTTTCCGTTGTGAAGTAGGTGTTCATTTTGATATTGACCCAGCACCATTAAAGAAAAGCTTCTCTTCCCGATAAGCTGGGCCAGGGAGGGTTAGCTGAACATTGTCGGACCACGGTTATTGTGACCATTTGCAGGCGAGTGCGTGCTACAATGATAAGGGGGAAGGCGCCTAATTATACCCTGTGGAGGCCCCTAGGCCACCTCTCCTCCGTCTCCTCTCCCCCGTCGAAAATTCGTGATTTCTTCCCGCCAGTTATTTGAACGGCAGACCCGTGCTACCCGGCGTTTCGTAGTTCGCGCACATTGTTGTGTGTCACCCATCAGGGAGTAACATAGGCTCCTTTAATGCTACAACATGCCTTTAAGCTCTTCAGTCCGGTGGTATTTGAAGGTGCTCAGCCTCTTGTCAGTAGAACTCCTGCGGGACTAATTTCGGGCACCTTGGCGTCACCGAAAACCGTAAAAGTAGTTGATGAGACGTATAATAAATAGTTGAATTTATTCGGAACTTTCCTGGTGAAGCACCACATTCTAGAACAGCAGTTCACAATATTATAAATAAATTTGACAGTACTGACTGAGAAGAAAGCAGGCGAACTTCTTGAACAACTGCCGAATAAATCTCTCCCAAAATTGGCACAAGTAGGGTTTGGGCTTCCAACAAAATCACGCCAAACAGAACAGTCAGTGCCTGCGAGGCGTTTAATAGGGTTTTCGTAATTTTACAGTGCATTTAAACAATGGTGTTGACACTATCATTCAAACGCAGACGTAGTGCGCGACGTGTTCGGACCTGTGGTACGGCAAACCATCGTAGAAGTGGAGAAAACGAGGCTCCATACGCGATGTAAAAAGGCCATGCCAAAACTTTCCTCACAAACATAAATTATTAAATGCGAAGGGCTACAATATCGAAAGCTCATAAAATTGAGGAACAATAACATTACAATGACCATTGTTTGTTGTGATGTGATTTGTCTCCTCTACTGCCACTCATCTACTGCTGCGTCCCGAGTAAAACCGCATGGCTGAAAGTAGCTGAGCAGTTAGATAACTGCACATGCTATATGATTGTACCGTTGGTACAAGTTGGTATTCTCCCGCGTTGAAATTACAATTACAATTAAATATATCTGTTTTTACAATTACAATTACAATTTTTATAATTGTTATTACTAAAACTCCCATCACCAAACGCAGTTTCAGTCTGTTCGTGAACTCATTGGGCCCGAGCCACGGAACCGTTCCGTGCTTCGTCTCGGTGGACCAAATGCCGGACCACGGAACTGTTCCGTTGTCTCACTTTACTACGTAATTCAACCTTTCCTCAAGAGATGGCAGAGTGGGTTGCATTTGTAATTTGTGTAGGGATTCTTTCTTTGCAATGTTACATAGTCTTTGCTAATATATATCGATAGTGTGCTTGGTAATATTAGTTTGAAGTGGGCTATCTCTCGACTTTGAGATTCGCTTGTATACAAGGTGGCTGCCAGTATGGAACTGATATTTACCGATATATAACCCCTTTTAGAAAGTAATGATGATTAGGAATGTAATTTTTTCAGTGAAATTAGTAGTAATATTAGTATTAGTGTTAGCAATGCTCCTGAAGAACAAATAGATGTGGAAATCGAAGAGGAAATGCAAAAAGAAGGCCGTGTTACAGCTCAGCAGGCGGACTGAGTACGGACCCGTGATGCTAATAAAATAAAATGTTTTACTGTATTCCTTGTTCCGCAGTTTGTGGTATGAAAGCCTTTTGTTTTCATGTATATTTAAATCTTTAATGGTCTTGTAAGTAAGAAACTTCTCACGACATGAATCGACACTATATTTCCTCCAAAATAATCCCAGCGCCAATGCAGTTTCAATCCAACAAATATGCAGGGCTCAATGGGTGAATATCGTTTACTGAATAATTGCCTAACTGTAACGTTAACACATACTTATCGTATTAGAACTTATCTCGCAAGTTATGGATTTATTGTGGGATGGACTGTTATCAAACATGTGATGGTTTACTACTATCACACGTATGATGGTTACTGCTATCGAACTTGATATACACTGCAACTAAACTTGTAATGGGCCGAGATATCGTATACATGTAGCAAATATTAAAAGGGTCAGCGGCAAGCACGTCAGTAATCAACGCAAGCCGAAATACTAGCAATTAGGCAAACATATAAATTGTGATAATATAGAAACGCAGAGTCCATAAAATGAAGCGCGCAGCTAGTAAATAAGAATCACCCAGAGGGAGTGAAAGGGGCAAGAGAAAAAAAAATATATATACAAACAAGGCAATAAATATATATTTATTAACAATCAACAACAACATCTGTGATAAGATACAAGACACTCAAATAATATTGCCTAGGAATAGCGAACGAAAATATGCCACATATACCAGGTGGCTCACGGACGCCGAACTTTCTACTTATAAATGTCCCGCATGCATAAGTGATGTGTGGGGTGCCTACCAACTGATTTTAACAGGGGAACTACTGCCAGCGGGCAGGTTACGTTAGAATATGAAGAGCGAGGCCAACGTGAGCCTCGATGAAGAGAAAAGAAACAGAGTCACACTCGCAGCATGTTACTCAGCGCTGCCGGTCGAATGCACCCCTTGCATTAGTAAACATCGTTTTCGACCGCATAGTTCGAGGCTGGTGTATGCTACAGCTGCACTATATTTGCTGTCTGCATATCGGCAGTAGCTAGTGTGATCAGCAGCGGTGAATACACGGACATTATTTTAATCTGGACAGTCTGGTCGGAATGCAACAGAAGCTCCAAACAGACGTATGCCTTCTACATACGTACTTCACCGAACAGTATTAGTTTTTGTTTCATACATGCAACTCTTCCATCGAGTGGAATGTCTACACGTGTATAAATAAATAAGTTATTCGATTTCCTTTTCTACACCTTTGGCGTGTCTACAAACAGTAGCGGCGATTAGGGGGTGCGGCGAGGAGGGACAGTCGCTCCCTCCCCCCCCCCTCCACTTTGTGGAGTACACATTACATTTTCATTCCACTTTAGCCAGCTGGAACTAGGAAGTATTTTAAAAAGCTGTTTCTACAAACCTTGTTATCTTATCTGCTAATTCCTTCGTTTATTTTCTTTAATTATTGACGGAAACACGCACAAAATGCTGTTCGTCGCCGCTAACCAATTTGTATAGCACTACGGCAAGTAATGGAGACTTTGCCTCTGCCTGTGCTGTGAGGAAGGGTAGTAGGGGTATATTGTTTGCCGCGGTCGTGGCCACTGAGTTATGATTCACCTACTTGTCGCGCGCATTCATCAGTCTGGCAGTCTCTTTATTGTCTTAGTTTCTTAGTGAGTATTCAAATACTAAATTATTTTTAATTGCATAATCATGCCGTACTTCTGTATAATTATACCGGGCGAGGTGGCCGTGGGGTTACGGGCGTGCAGCTCTGAGTTTGCACTCGGGAGATAGTAGTTTCGAATCCCACTGTCAGCAGCCCTGAAGATAGTTGTCCGTGGTTTCCCATTTTCACACCAGGCAAGTGCTGGGGCTGTACCTTATTTAAGGCCACGGTCGCTTCCTTTCCACGCGTAGCCCTTTTCTGTCTCATCGTCGCCATAAATCCTATCTATGTTGGTGCGACGTAAAGCCAATTGCAATCGTATTTCATCAGGAGCTAATACCAACGTTCCTAAGTTATTTATTTGAGTTATGTTATTTATTAAGTAAATGCCCCGTAGTATGTTTGTGAGACCTGGTGAAAATTTTGTTATACAGCATTGAATCAAAATATCAAAAAACTTATTAAGAATAGGCCTAATCCACGGGGCTGATTAATTACATTTACTTATAAAAAAGCATAATACAAACGAAATAATTTAGTCCGGTGAATGTAAAGTTGGTATTCTCCCGCGTTGAAATTACAATTACAATTAAATATATCTGTTTTTACAATTACAATTACAATTTTTACAATTGACTTTATGTCGCACCGACACAGATAGAACTTATGGGAAGGAAGCAAGCGTGGCCTTAATTAAGGTACAGCCTCAGCGTTTGCCTGGTATGAAAATGGGACACTACGGTAAACGATCTTGAGTGGTGTCGACAATGGGATTCGAAACCACTATCTCCCGAGTGCAAGCTCACAACTGCGCGCCCGTAACCCCACGGCCAGATCGCCCTATACAATTACATAGATGTACGGCATGATTATGCAATTAATAATAATTTAGTATTTGAATACACACTAAGAAACTAACAGACAATAAAGAGACTGCCAGACTGACGAATGCGCGCGGCAAGCGGGTGAATTATAACTCCGTGGCCACGACCTCGGCAAAAATTTGTACCCCTACTACCCTTCCTCACAGCACATGCAACGTCTCCACTACTTGCCGTAGCACTATACAATAAAGGAAAGATTTAGCATATAAGACAACAAGGCTTGTACAAATAGCTTTCTTAAAATAATTTCGAGTTCCAGCTGGCTAAAATGGAATAAATGTCATATTTACTCTACAAAGTGCGGGTGGGAGCGACTGTCCCTCCTCACCCCACCCCCTAACCGCCGCTACTGTTTGTAGACACGCCAAAGATGCAGTAAATGAAATCTAATAACTTATTAATTTAGACACGTGTAGACATTCCACTCGATGGAAGAGTTGCATGTATGAAACAAAAACTAATACTGTTCGGTGAAGAACGTATGTAGAAGGCATACGTCTGTTTGGAGCTTCTGTTGTATTCCGACCAGATTGTCCAGATTAAAATAATGTCCGTGTATTCACCGCTGCTGATCACACTAGCCATTGCCGATATGCAGACAGCAAATATAGTGCGGCTGTACCATACACCAGCCTAAAACTATGCGGTCGAAAACGATGTTTACTAATGCAAGGGGTGCATTTGACCGGCAGCGCTGAGTAACATGCTGCGAGTGTGACTCTGTTTCTTATCTCTTCATATTCTGACGTAACCGGCCCGGTGGCAGTAGTTCCCCTGTTAAAATCAGTTGGTAGGCACCCCACACATCACTTATGCATGCGGGACATTTATAAGTAGAAAGTACGGCGTCCGTGAGCCACCTGGTATATGCTTCAAGAAGAGAATAAAAAGTAAAAGTACAATATACTGAAATCGAAAAACTCCAAGGATAGAAATAAAGCAGAGGACAGGGAAATGGAAACAGGGATAAACTATGGGAAAGGTTTCCTTCGCCGAGTAGTATGTAGTAAAAGCCTCAGATGCGTGGAATAGTAATTCACTTCAAAAAGGCCGTGTGAATATGCAGATAACAGTCCTGGGTAAAATCCGTATTTAACAGAGAGAAGAGTTGAGTCTGTTAACATAATGTCAACACTGGTGTTAGCTGGCAAGAATAAAGACAAGTAGAGGCAAGATAGCCTATTAAATATGAAGTTGACGTAATAAGTTCATAGTTCTCGCTCACCAAAGAAACAGCAGGTGTTATGCAGGTACGGTGCTCCACAACTCCGTTGCGAGAACAGACTCAATTTGCGAGGAGTGGAGTCCGTGAATATAAAGGAGCAAGGAAAAGTCTAGAAGTTTGCAAGAATAAAAGCCAGCATGTTCGAGAAACTCCACGTCAGCTCAGGCAGCGTATAGCCGCCACCCTCCGTTCCTCCACCAAGCTGATTCATCGTATTGATGAGGATGATTCCTCCCATTTAATATTCATCTTCCCCATAGTCCAAGATTCTCTAGTCACTCTCTCCAACCTTCTCACTAACAAAGGTATCCCCTTCACCCCCGCCAATGAACTCCCCGGGATGGAAGAACTACTGGAAGACGGCTTCGACTCTGAAGAAGAAGCAGAAGAAGACTCCGTAGCCGAAGAACCACCCCCCTTCGAGCAACCCTTCCACAACACCCGGAAGAACACCTCTTCCCCTTTAATCCCAAGAACAGTTTCCTTATCATCCCCCTGACAAATCCTGGACCTATTCCTCTTACCAGGAAAGCAACAATAGAAGCAATAAAGCCAATAATAAGTAGTCACATTGCAGTCATCGAGGAGACTCACAACAGTCACCTCATCACCCCCTCAGCAACAAATTCATCCCCAGCATCCTCAAGAGACTCCAACATGCCGATATTCCCTCTCCAATACTAGTTAATCCGGTAATCATGTCAACCACCCCCACCTGCGACAATCAACCACCAACTACTCATGACCAAGAAATTCAAACTGATCGCACCCCATGCAGCACCCCGGAAGCCCAATCACTCCCCACCCCTCCCCCCTCTCCAACGCATTCACCTCCGCCCATACTTGAATACAGCCCCGAGCCTGAACAACCTCTGCCCCAGCCTTACCACTAGTGCCACACAGACACATAGAAGAAGAAAGCGCCGGACACCTGCTCCGAAGCCCTCTTCGAACGCCACACCAGCTCCCTCGCCGAAGTCTCCTCCTACATGGTCGTGCAATGCTTCAGCTGCCTCCAGCTGCACCACACTGCTGCGACGTACACCAATTCCACCAGGTGCAACAGGTGTGGCGGGTCCCACCGCCACACTGACTGCAACGTGACCAGGCGAGATGTGCTAACTGCGAGGGAAAGCATGCTGCGTCGTTCCCTGGGTGCCCCTACATCAAGAGGGCCATCAGGTCTCATTACAGGCACTCCAGGCATCTGTTTCAGTCAATATATCCACCACCACATTTCAAACACTTCACACACCCGCCGCTTTTACCATCTCCCCACCAAACCAACCAGGACTCTTCTGCCCTCCTCCGACTTCTGCTCAGCCTACTCTCCCCCTACTCTTCACTTCAAATCCCAACCATGCCTACCCGACAAATTATAATTCACTAATTCATCCCACCAAGCATTCTCGCCTTGCCAATCCTTCCAACCCTAAAACAATTGCCTTCTTCTTGTATCTACACATATTTAACTCCGATGTCTCCCAGCCTTGCCCACTAGCACTAGCTTAATTAGATTACTATATGACAAGCGAAGAGGGGGTTTTCACTTCTGACTGGCGAACTTGTTCGTCACGACAGATCGATTTCCCCCCCGCTAGTGTACGTCGTGCTGGTGCTGTTGCGTGTCTACTCAAGCCTCTTAACACAGATGAGTAGAGTGGCCTAGTGTTGCCACGGGACTCTCAACTACGAGATCACAAACAAACAAACAAACAAACAAAAACGCCACGTCACAATTACGTGTCCACCGAGATGTGTAGCAGCATGGCAATAGGCGGCGAATATGGCAACGTCAGAAGGAGATGACGTCACGGTCAGCCGGAGAACAGCAGGCGGACGCACCAGTGTAGAGAGACGATGGCAGCGAAACAATCGAAGGTAGGATCAAGTGCATAATAAGTAGTGGAGATCGTTACAATACTCCCACTTGCCGGCGAAAAGCGAAGCGTGGATGAAAGTGCAGCGATGATAGCGTGTCGGTCTTCTCAAGGGCGAAGATCAAACTGGAAGAAGAAAGCAGGCAGACGAGAGAGACGATGTGCCCAAAACGAAGGGGAAAATTAAAAAAAAGAGAAATGAGAAAAATGGAAGGTGAAGGTAGGTTCAAGTGCAGAATAAGTAGTCGAGAGCGTTACAATTGTGAAACCCCACTGTCGGCAGCCCTGAAGATGGTTTTCCGCGGTTTCCCATTTGCACACCCAGCTGTACCTTAATTAAGGCCACGGCCGCTTCCTTCCCCTTCCTAGGCCTTTCCTTTCCCATCGTTGCCATAAGCTACTAGCGATTTATTGTGACTTTCAAACGATACTACTCCGAGATTGTGTGGCCGATGTTCGATCGGTGGATTAAGGCGACAATCCGGAGATAAAAATCGATATTTTGGTCATTTTGGTGAAATTATTTTTATGACAAATTGAAAGGATTGAGTTTCTCTTTTCTTGTCATGAAGTTATTCCGCTGAATTCAAACAATTTATCTCTGTAATAATGGTTTGTTCGCCAATTATAATTTTATATTTAACTTCCCCTCCTCTGCGAACCATGTGACCTTGCCGCGGTGGGGAGGCTTGTGTGTCCCAATGATGCAGATAGCCGAGCCGCAGGTGCAACCATATCGGATGGGTATCTGTTGAGAGACCAGACTAACGAATGGTTCATCGAAAGGGGGGTAGCAGCCTTTCGGTAGTTGCAAGGGCGGCAGTCTAGATGATTGATTGATACGGCCTTGTAATAATACTCAACATGGCTTAGCTGTGTTGATACTGCTACACGGCTGAAAGCAACGGGAAACTACAGCTGTAACTACCTCCCGAGGACATGCAGCTCTCTCTGTATGAATGATGTACTGATGATGGCTTCCTCCCGGGTAAAATATTCCAAAGGTAAACTAGTCCCCCATTCGGATCTCCGGGTGGGGACTACACGAGAGGGGTGATCATCAGGAAGATGGATACTGACATTCTGCAAGTCGGAGCGTGGAATGTTAGAAGTTTGAATCGTTGTCTTAGGCTAGAGAATCTGAAAAGGGAGATGGATAGGCTAAAGTTAGATGTAGTTGGTATACACTGACTGACAGAGCAAATGCAACACCAAGAAGGAGTGGTTCGAAAGGGATGAAAGTTGGGGAAAAAACAGAGACGGCACGGACGAATAATTGATGTTTATTTCAAACCGATATGCAGCTTACACAATGCGCACGGCATCGACTCAGTAGGATGCAGGACCACCGCGAGCGGCGATGCACGCAGAAACACGTCGAGGTACAGAGTCAATAAGAGTGCGGATGGTGTCCTGAGGGATGGTTCTCCATTCTCTGTCAACCATTTGCCACAGTTGGTCGTCCGTACGAGGCTGGGGCAGAGTTTGCAAACGGCGTCCAATGAGATCCCACACGTGTTCGATTGGTGAGAGATCCGGAGAGTACGCTGGCCACGGAAGCATCTGTACACCTCGTAGAGCCTGTTGGGAGATGCGAGCAGTGTGTGGGCGGGCATTATCCTGCTGAAACAGAGCATTGGGCAGCCCCTGAAGGTACGGGAGTGCCACCGGCCGCAGCACATGCTGCACGTAGCGGTGGGCATTTAACGTGCCTTGAATACGCACTAGAGGTGACGTGGAATCATACGAAATAGCGCCCCAAACCATGATGCCGCGTTGTCTAGCGGTAGGGCGCTCCACAGTTACTGCCGGATTTGACCTTTCTCCACGCCGACGCCACACTCGTCTGCGGTGACTATCACTGACAGAACAGAAGCGTGACTCATCGGAGAACACGACGTTCCGCCATTCCCTCATCCAAGTCGCTCTAGCCCGGCACCATGCCTGGCGTGCACGTCTATGCTGTGGAGTCAATGGTAGTCTTCTGAGCGGACGCCGGGAGTGCAGGCCTCCTTCAACTAATCGACGGGAAATTGTTCTGGTTGATATTGGAACAGCCAGGGTGTCTTGCACATGCTGAAGAATGGCGGTTGACGTGGCGTGCGGGGCTGCCACCGCTTGGCGGCGGATGCGCCGATCCTCGCGTGCTGACGTCACTCGGGCTGCGCCTGGACCCCTCGCACGTGCCACATGTCCCTGCGCCAACCATCTTCGCCACAGGCGCTGCACCGTGGACACATCCCTATGGGTATCGGCTGCGATTTGACGAAGCGACCAACCTGCCCTTCTCAGCCCGATCACCATACCCCTCATAAAGTCGTCTGTCTGCTGGAAATGCCTCCGTTGACGGCGGCCTGGCATTCTTAGCTATACACGTGTCCTGTGGCACACGACAACACGTTCTACAATGACTGTCGGCTGAGAAATCACGGTACGAAGTGGGCCATTCGCCAACGCCGTGTCCCATTTATCGTTCGCTACGTGCGCAGCACAGCGGCGCATTTCACATTATGAGCATACCTCAGTGACGTCAGTCTACCCTGCAATTGGCATAAAGTTCTGACCACTCCTTCTTGGTGTTGCATTTGCTCTGTCAGTCAGTGCAAGTGAAGTACGTTGGCAGGAAGAACAGGATTTTTGGTCAGGCGACTACCGAATTATCAACACGAAATCAAACAGGGGAAATGCAGGAGTTGGTTTAATAATGAATAAGAAAATAGGGCAGCGGGTAAGCTACTACGACCAGCATAGTGAAAGAATTATTGTCGTCAAGATAGACACCAAACCAATGCCCACCACAATAGTGCAGGTCTATATGCCTACTAGTTCAGCGGATGATGAAGAAATTGAAAGAATATATGATGAGATAGAAGATTTAATACAATAAGTAAAAGGTGATGAGAATCTAATTGTGATGCGAGACTGGAATGCAGTGGTAGGCCAAGGAAGCGAAGGTAGTACAGTAGGAAAATTTGGATTGGGACAAAGGAACGAAAGAGGAAGTCGGCTGGTTGAATTCTGCACTGATCATAATTTAGTCCTTGCCAATACTTGGTTCAAACACTACAAACGACGGCTGTATACGTGGACGCGACCTGGAGACACGGGAAGGTATCAAATAGACTACATTATGATTAGGCAGAGATTCAGAAACCAGGTGTTGGATTGCAAAACTTTCCCAGGAGCAGACGTGGACTCTGACCACAACTTGTTGGTCATGAAATGCCATCTGAAGTTGAAGAAATTGAAGAAAGGAAAGAATGCAAAAAGATGGGATCTAGACAAGTTGAAAGAAAAGAGTGTGAGGGATTGTTTCAAGGAACATGTTGCACAAGGACTAAATGAAAAGGCTGAAGGAAACACTATAGAGGAAGAGTGGAGAGTCATGAAAAATGAAGTCAGTAGGGCTGCTGAAGAAATGTTAGGAAGGAAGAAAAGATCAACTAAGAATCAGTGCATGACTCAGGAGATACTAGACCTGATTGATGAACGACGAACATACAAGAATGCTAGAAATGAAGAGGGCAGAAAAGAATGCAGGCGATTAAAGAATCAAGTGGATAGGAAGTGCAAGGTAGCTAAGGAAGAATGGCTGAAGGAGAAGTGCAAGGATGTCGAAGGCTGTATGGTCCTGGGAAAGGTAGATGCTGCATACAGGAAAATCAAGGAAACCTTTGGAGAAAGGAAATCTAGGTGCATGAATATTAAGAGCTCAGATGGAAAGCCACTTCTAGGGAAAGAAGACAAAGCAGAGAGATGGCAGGAGCATATCCAACAGTTGTATCAAGGTAAAGATGTAGATAATTTCGTTCTGGAACATGAAGAGGCTGTTGATGCTGGTGAAATGGGAGACCCAATTTTGAGGTCAGAGTTTGACAGAGCTATGAGTGACCTAAATAGGAACAAGGCACCTGGAATTGATGATATTCCCTCTGAATTACTGACTGCCTTAGGTGAAACCAGCATGGCAAGGTTATTTCATTTAGTGTGCAAGATGTATGAGACAGGAGAAGTCCCATCCGATTTTCGGCAGAATGTTGTTATACCTATTCCCAAGAAAGCCGGTGCTGACAGGTGTGAAAACTACCGCACCATTAGTTTAGTATCTCATGCCTGCAAAATTTTAACACGTATTATTTACAGAAGAATGGAAAAACAAGATGAAGCTGAGTTGGGAGAAGATCAATTTGGCTTCAGAAGAAATGTAGGAACACGTGAAGCAATCCTGACCTTTCGTCTGATCTTAGAGGATCGAATCAAGAAGGACAAGCCCACGTACATGGCATTCGTAGATCTAGAAAAGACAGTCGATAATGTTGATTGGACCAAGCTATTTATGATTCTGAAGGTGATAGGGATCAGATACCGAGAACGAAGAATTATCTACAATCTGTATAAAAATCAGTCTGTAGGGGTAAGAATCGAGGGCTTTGAAAAAGAAGCAGCAATCCAGAAAGGAGTGAGGCAAGGCTGCAGTTTGTCCCCTCTCCTTTTCAATGTTTACATAGAACAGGCAGTAAAGGAAATCAAAGAGAAATTTGTAAAGGGAATCACAGTCCAAGGAGAGGAAAAAAAACCTTGAGATTTGCCGATGATATTGTATTTTATCTGAGACTGCAGAAGATCTCGAGAAGTTGCTGAATGGTATGGATGAAGTCTTGGGTAAGGAGTACAAGATGAAAATAAAGAAGTCCAAAACAAAAGTAATGGAGTGCAGTCGAACGAAGGCAGGTGATGTAGGAAATATTAAATTAGGAAATTAAGTCTTAAAGGAAGTAGATGAATATTGTTACTTGGGTAGTAAAATAACTAACGATGGCAGAAGTAAGGAGGACATAAAATGCAGATTAGCACAAGCAAGGAAGAGCTTTCTTAAGAAAAGAAATTTGCTCACTTCAAACATTGATATAGGAATTAGAAAGATGTTTTTGAAGACTTTCGTGTGGAGCGTGGCATTGTATGGAGGTGAAACATGGACGATAACTAGCTCAGAAAGAAAGAGAATAGAAGCTTTTGAAATGTGGTGTTACAGAAGAATGCCGAAGGTGAGATGGATAGATCGAATCACGAATGAAGAGATACTGAATCGAATTGGCGAGAGGAGATCGATTTGGCTAAATTTGACGAGAAGAGATAGAATGATAGGACACATCTTAAGACACCCAGGACTTGTTCCGTTGGTTTTTGAGGGAAGTGTAGGTGGCAAGAACGGTAGGGGTAGACCAAGGTATGAATATGACAAGCAGATTAGAGCAGATGTAGGATGCAATAGTTACGTAGAAATGAAAAGATTAGCACATGATAGGGTGACATGGAGAGCTGCATCAAACCAGTCTATGGACTGATGACTCAAACAACAACAACAACATTTAAATTCCATTTTGTCCCATAACATTCTGCCAAATGTAACACAATTTGTATGGTATATGTATCACATGTATATTAAGAAACCTGCGTAAGAATTTTGGATTGCAGAATTTTTTCAAGTTGTAGGGATTTTTAAGTCCAAAACTTTAGAACATAAAAATTATACAATTTTTAGTACGATATATCTCCTTATATAAATTATGTACAGAAAAATCTATACATAGTGCTTTTAAAAGAAGTATTATGTACCTAATTACGAATTGACATTAATATGTTAATTAAATTTAATGAAAAAGTGGAATTAAAGATTTAAAAAATATTTTGGAAAACTATTCATTGTATATGTAAGAAAAGTTCGCGATATCTCTACTTTTATGTAGGTGACATTCCCACAAAGTCTCGTGAAAATCCATGCATTAGGTAAAAATATTTTTATCTCCAGAGTGTCGCCCTAAAGTATTCTTTTGTTTCACGTCCTCCGCGTACGTTAAACGTTCTTATATCATTGGATATCGCGTGCACACTAATGCTCTTCGTCTACAATCTGGGTTTTGTTTAGGAACATTTGACATAAGCGACCACACATGCGTGTATTACATTACGGTTTTTTCGTAAGTAATGTCTGCACTGCTTCCGAAATAGCGTATGAGCTCAAATGGAGAGGGTAAGTCAACTATCAGAATGCCATACTTTAGATAGACGTTTTACATAAGAAGCATCATTTGTTCCAATCACAGCATTCTCCCGGTGACATGGGAATGCTGGTAGCTGATCTCGCATAAGCACACGCCGAAAATAACAACTTCTTCATGGGTTAGAGCTCGATGTGACAGTGTATTCAGTAGGCGGTTTTGGGCGTTAGGTACCAAGCTCCTTCTTGTATGCTTCTAGTTTAATGTATGCACCTTCACCAAGCAATGGAATTACCTCCATCGTCTTATTATGAGGTTCACTCTCTTTTAACTGCTGCTTTGCCTCATCTACAGCCATAACAGTCCTTGCTACAGCAATAGCGCCACCTTGCAGAGATCCTAAAGCTGCTAGTCCGGCAAACAGCGCTTGTTTCGATACAGGAATAATTCGTGCACGTTTGCGAAACTGCTTTACTCTTAGGATAAATTAATGTTCTTGCTACACGTAGAGCTTTAGCGAAAGTTAACCGTGGATTATATTCTCCTCGAATAGCTTTTCGCGCTGCTTTACAACCAGTCTTTTTTTTCTTTCACGAGGTTTGAATACCGTTGTTAAACCATTCTGTGTACGACAGCGATTTACGAACTGTTAATTATCTCTTGCTTCATAAGTTACATATATTCTTATCATGCTCGGCTTCTTCATTCAATCAGCATAAATATTATAAAGCAGCAAGGCACACTACCTGTCTCATGTTCTACCTAGTTCTGTTACAACTAAGCAAAGTCGTCACGGAACATCGTTTCCTTCTTCAGTTGGTTGTATCATTACCGGATCATCATCACACTTATTAACTATTCAAGTGGCATACGCTTCCAGGATATTTCCGTCTTTTTAAGTCCACTCTATCAACCACTGTATACAATTCTACAACTTATTATCCAAGATCTAGTTAAAGCTGGTTTAAAATATCCGTGCATACTTTAGTATGGGGGTCATAATTTTGCAGATTGGTTTTATTTATGTCAAACGTATTCTCTGTACCTAGGCAGTTGATACGTGACATTGCAAATATCACTGTGCTTTTTCGATAAAACGGCCTCAACATGCGACATGTATATAACGATCATCTTAACAGCGATATGACATTCAGTGACTTTAAACTTCCGTGTGTGCTACGTGTTGGTTATCACAATGTTACGGCTTCCTAGTTATCGATAAAGAAAATTATGTTCATCACGGACGGTATCGCACTGGCTTTGATCATTTTGTAAGCATCAGCGCAGCAGTTCGAGGCGGCACTTGTTCTGAAACGGACATTATGTCAGCATCAAGCAAAGAGATTACACAACATATCATCCGTGCGCGAAACAATATTCGACGTAAATTTAAAGAGTTTAAACGTATTCAAGTAGACACGGATTTATTTTTGAAAGCGCAACTCGGTACAACTTTAAAAGGTATTTTTAATTCTACTTCACCGTCTGAGCTTATTGAAAGTTGTGCTATCATGCGAACACCTCACGATAAGGAGAAGCAAGAGGAAGAGAAGCAGGATTAGGGAAAAGGAATAGAAGAAAAAGAAGATCGCAATGCCTCTTTACCATCAAAGCAAGTTAAGTTTTTAACTACAGATGTTATTGCAAAACACCTATCACATCAAAACAAGATTTATCATCCTTGCAGTTCGTTTTGCTACTGACTCTACTCCGCGTAATGAGAAGAGCAAATAAGTGTCGCAAGTATCGTGATTTTATTTCTGAGCTGTTCGCTTGACATCAACTCTGTACAAGCCTCTGTTACCATAGGTAGACGTAAGATCCTGGAACGACCCTAACCTACTCATGGAACGTGTGCCTCTCAAGATGCCGGCCACAGAGAGATTATAGAAATAGGGAGAGAGTTACGCCCTTCAAAGGAAGACCTCGTCTGTAAAGATCACTTGAGTTACATAAACCAGTCCGTCGCACTTAAGTCGCAGAGATGTCTTATGCCTCTAGCAATAAGGGGCATAGGGATTTACTTACTTTATCGATGTGTACTCAAAGTTAGTTTTTAGAGAACCTGTTTGTTCTAAGACGGCAGTTCAAGACAAAGACGCTTTTAAACGTATTGTTCAGAAATGAAATCACTGTCTGTGTCTTCTTCGAACTGGGAAGTTAGAGTTTTACAACAACGCTTTTTTTTCTTATCTCATGTCACTTGGCATTCATCACTGTTCTACGCATAGCAATGTGAAAGCAAGTGTCGTAGAATGCTTTAATCGCACACTCGAAACAATAGTGTGGCGAGAATTTACAGCACAAGGCTCTTGTCGCTGAATTGATCTTCTACCTACACGATACATTTTTACCAAGAAAGCGCCACGCTTAGGTGCTGTCATCAAAATCAATACAGTTCATCCACGGCGTCATCGTTTCCAGAAAGGCGATTTTTTCTCATGAGCAAGCGCAAGTCTGGACCGCAGAAAATATTCAAATGGACAAAGTTAAGCTTACTAATCCAGTTACCTATTTTCCTCACGATCTTTCAGGACAGCCTGACATCCAAGAGCTGCGGGAAACAAAAATATTCTGATCTATATTTAACACATCGTGTTATTTGTTGTCGCGATATAAATTGTAAGTAAAATGGCTTGGTTGCAATAACTCCTTCAAATCATGGAGTAATAAAGCACATGTACTTTTAAAAAACTAGTGCGTTTTATTTTCACAGAGAAACAACCTCTCCTCTCTACTATTGTCTAAAACAAGATTAAGCTTGTTAATCAACATGACAAATTGCTAGTTAAGTTAAGACATGGATAATAGTAGGATTCGCAAACAAGTTAAAGCTGCATTATATCCTATTTATTTGTGTATATACAGTATGTATAAAATTTCTTTTTATCAAGCAAATCTGTTTCGTCCAGTTACATCGATGTTTTCTAATACTACCACTTAATATCAGTTTTCCTTTCATAGCAGCAGCGACAAGCGCACTGCAACGCCTTACGAAGCGAGCTTCACGTCTCTGTTTTCGCGATAAGCAATGTACCATGCGCCAAGCGAACACCGAGCCTTATTGATGAGTCCATGCCCAGCATGCTTCCTCACATTTTCCCCATCTGCTTGACTGCTCCTTTCGCAGCCATGATAAGTGTTTAAAAACGTAGTCATCTCGTCATTTTGAGGTCCATGACGCAGTTTAACGAGTTGACATATACGACACTCTCTGTCTTACTGACAGTCTGCTACCTAAACTCACATGTCAGTGATGTAGACTACACGTTTGAAGCTCTGATAGAACAGGATCTTACCGAGCTCGATAGCTGCAGTCGCTTAAGTGCGGACAGTATCCAGTATTCGGGAGATAGTAGGTTCAAACCCCACTGTCGGCAGCCCTGAAAATGGTTTTCCGTGGTTTCCCATTTTCACACCAGGCAAATGCTGGGGCTGTACCTTAATTAAGGCCACGGCCGCTTCCTTCCCACTCCTAGCCCTTTCCTATCCCATCGTCGCCGTAAGACCTATCTGTGTCGGTGCGACGTAAAACAACTAGCAAAAAAAAAAAAGAACAGGATCTTGCGTCCACTCACGAGGCACCTTCTCCTACATCTTCTTGACAGAATTCTCAGCTACATTTCCAAAATATGCGTGCGGTAATGCGTTAAACTATTCTTCAGTAAAAGTGTTAAGTTTCTTTCTTGCAAGCATAAAGTTTTACGATTGCTTTTTCAACAGCGTTACACTTAGTATCACATAAAAACGACATATCATTTCTCTATGTTTCTATCTCACTGACGAGATTTGAAAACTGCAACTTACACATGTACCTTTCCTTGCCGGCGTGCATTGGTGCACAACTAGTCAAAGAGCACACACATAACATAAAGATAGCATACAACATTAGAAGATCAAACCCTAATGTTTAGAACTACTTCATTTCTAAAAGACCTAAGGCATAGGAAGCAGATATTAAACTCTTCCTAGGATCACGTGTTTCGGCATGTGATGATCACTGTAGCTTCATGATGCTCTCTGAGGTTACGCTAAGACAATGACATCCTAACCTTACCTTCAGGTCTAGGGTTGGGCACTATGTCGTTGTTTCGGCACACTGTGCCGGTGCACAGTTATGTTCCGCTGTTCCAGAACACCGAGTATCAATTGTTCCGAAACATTCTCAAGCGAGACGGAGACACTGACTCGCTGTCCCGTCAGAAGCGCCACTATGCACTGCCCTTCGCCTACTAGCTGAACTGTGCAGTGGGCGCACGGGACGCGGGACTGTAACTGCGCAGTGTAGAGAGAATTTCGAGAGGCAACATTACATGCTCCGTGCCAGCGGGAATGTGTCTGTACGAAACGTGCTGTGTGGTGTGTGCCTGTGTGTAGTTATGGCCATGTCCAGCATAAAGCTGCACGGAACGTGAACGAACAGTCGGAACGCAGAAATTCGCGCCCAATAATCATGTTTAAAGGCTGCTTTCAGGTTAAGATTTTTCCAGTCAATATGAAATACACATAACACGGTTACAATGGCAGTGCAGGTGTTTACAAATGTCACAATGTTATTTTCACAAATTAAAAGTATACTCGCACAGTTGAACAAACATTCGTCAGTGCTCTATTCACGTGCACAATATATAAGCGGAACACGAAAATAAAAACTGTGGGATGTTTAAGTTTGAAATGTCTCGTCATTTTGCCGGTCGAAGGTCCCTTTGCAGACAAAATAGAACATAAATTGCATTTCACTCTGTCCGGTTTTATTCTATTAAAAAAGTCCTGAACAGGACTCCGATGCGACATTATGCGAAATTTACCGTCTTTCGTACGGTTTAATTACTTTCGTGCTGTTATGCTCTTTGCACTTCGAATTCCTTCCCTCTCAACTTCCATTTACTTTCTTTAATGTCTCGAAAATTTCCCTCAACACTTTCTCGGGGATTGACGTTAAAAATTAATTTGGACTTTAAGGAAACTTTTAAGCCCAAGAAAAATATAGGTCATCGCTTTGGAATTAAAAATATAACTGGATGAAAACATTGTTGTACTTTCGTTGTGTTCTGCTCTCTGCGCTTCGAATTCCTTCCCTCTCAACTCCCATTTACTTTTTTTAATGTCTCGAAAATTTCCCTCAACATTTTCTCGGGGACTGATGTTAAAAATTAATTTGGACTTTAAGGAAACTTTTAAGCCCATGAAAAATATAGGTCATCGCTTTGGAATTAAAGATATAACTGAATGAAAAAATGTTTACACTCCAGCACAGGGCGGCACACAGCCGGTATTGACAGTCAGACACAGCCAAGGCCAACTAATCTATGTAGTGCGGCCTTGACACAGCACGTTCGGTACAGGCACATTCCAGCTGACGCGGGGCATGTCATGTTGCCTCTCGAAGTTCTCTCTACGACGCAGTTACAGTCCTGTGTCCCGTGTCCCGGCACTCTGTACCGAAACACTCCGCCTCAAGCTCCTAATGTTGCGGAACAACTGAATATTCCGGTCTGCCCATTCCTATACAGGTCACCTGACCAAATGGACTCCTTCAAAGGGAGTCTGGGGAAAGAAACCTCTGTCCCCTGAAAACATCGGTCGCTAATCTGACCGATAAGGCTGTTACGTAAAGGTCCCCCTAGGGTAGCCTGTGTGAGGTTAGGTTACTGTACGTGGGCAGGGTTATGTTAACAAGTAATGACGAACTAACCTCACTTACACGTCATCTGACCGATTGGGATCCTCCAAACGGAGTCCGTAAATAGCCTTTGTGAGATTAGGTTAGTACACGTGGATGAGATTAGGTTAACACGTAATATGACGCACTAACCTCGCTTACACGTCATCTGACCGATTGGGATCCTCCAAACGGAGTCCGTAAATAGCCTTTGTGAGATTAGGTTAGTACACGTGGGTGAGATTAGGTTAACACGTAATATGACGCACTAACCTCGCTTACACGACATCTGACCGATTGGGATCCTCCAAATGGAGTCCGTAAAAAGCTTGTGTGAGGTTAGTTTAGTTTCTTTAAGCAAGGTTAAGCTAACACGGAATAATGACGTACTAAACTCACTCACACGTCATCTGACCGTTTGTGATCCTCCAAATGGGGTCCGTAAAGAGCATGTGTGAGGTTAGTTTAGTGTTCGTGGGCAGGGTTATTTTAACCCCTAATGACGACGCACTAACCTCACCTACACATCATCTGATCTGTTACCGTGTTTTCGTGGAGCGGAAAGAGGTGAAAGAAGGTGCTGGGTGGAATGGGTCTATCTAGTATCACTATCAGCCATATTCAATCGTTTTTACGATGTGGCCTCTTTAAGTCCGAAGCAAGGTAGGTTTTCATGAGGTCTCTCCATCTGGGACGGTCTTGAGCGATATTCTGCCAATTGATCCCAGTAATCTTCCGGATGTCTTTATCCCATCTGTCCGGTGGTCTTCCCCTTGGTCTGAGATGATCTTTCGGACACCACTCAAGCACAAGCTTTGTCCGCCTACCATCAGTTCTCCTAGCAACATGGCCTGCCCACTGCCATTTTAGGGTAAATACCCTTTCTAAAATGTCACTGACCTTTGTGACTGACCTGATGTAATCTACTATATCAAAGATTAATTTAAAATTTTTAAAATGATGGTTATATTTCATTTCAAATTTTAAACTGAACGAGCTTCTTCACTAGGCGAAGAAAAGAAAGATCAGGTACAATAACAATTTTGATACAAGAATTATAAAACCCAAGAATAGGGAATTTAACCGATTTAGGCTTCGAGCCCCTAATTTCCAACCTTACAATATCGCCAATTAGCGTTTACATAGACAATGAGAAATCTCCCAAAACAAAAGCACCTTGCTCCAAAGGTTACAAATACGGCCTTCCAAAGGCACCCCTAAATATTACAGCAATCTCAGAAAAGAGCTTACATGCCCTCCAACATTAACCAAGGAGACCGCTCCCAAGTTCTTACAAAAATCGTACAAATTTCTGGCCTCTCTAGGCTCAACTTGCAATTTTACAATTTAGTATACATGGGTAACTAGTACCCAAACTACTGGGCCTTCGTGGGAAAGAAAAACAGGTTAAATTACTAGGCCGAACACAAAATGAATGGAGGCGTACACTTGCGCTCCTAATTGGGCTCTTGGCCTGATGATGCAGAGGCTAATCCCAAACTACTGAGGTGACTAGAATGAAGGTTAATTAAACCTTTACAGAAAAGAGAGACAGTTACAAAATCGTAGTCACCTCAAACTAAGTTGAAGGGGAACTCGAGAGGGTAACGCACTCTCTATCCCCGATTTACAGTTTAAAACTTTATGAAATTTTACATCAGCCGAAAGAAAATTTAGATTTTAGAAAACAGGTGGTTACATAGAAATTCGAACCTTCCCCTCGTGTAAGCCTGCAGAGGTAGCTACAGAGAGATATGACTGGTGGCCATTACCTTGGCTGTTGAACTGCCTGGCAAAGAATGAGGCGCCTCGCCTCTTGTCTTAACGCACACACTTTCAGAAATTCGGCGATCAAAAGACAAGGTAGCCTGAACAGGCCGCAGCTTATATACCCGAGAGGAAGGTTCGAGAGGGTTCTGGACTAAATCCGGACACACACTCTCATTTTTATTGGGTAAATCAAAAACCTACAAGAAGCCAGTGATTGTCAGAAAAATATTTACAAAAAATTAGTGATTGGCCAGATTAAAAAACTGGTGGAATGAGAAAGAAGTGTTGCAACCCTTGAAATAACAAAATAAATGACCATTAATTTAATTGAGAAAACATAAGAACACAAAATATCTTTAAATCACTAATTATTTTACCTTGCACCAGAGTGCATTACCTCGGTTTTTCGTTGTGACTTCTATGGAGAAAAGTTTAAACTTCTTGAAGTAAACAAACACAAAACAAATAAATCCAGACAGTTTAGACAACTTCAAAATAATACATTAGTCAATAATTCAATGGTGACATCTTCTGGTTAATGTCCCACCTTCATGCATTAGTTGTTTCACGTTTTGTATGAGAGAGAGCGTTCCTTAAGGCGCTTCTTTTAAATGTGCGGAGTTGAGGTGTACCACCCGGTACATGTTCGATTGGGATCATCCAAAGGAAGTCCGTAAAGAGCCTTCGTGAAGTTAGGTTAGTGTATGTGGACAGGGTGGGTTTAGCACGTAATAATGACGTACTGATCTCACTCGTCGCCTGACCTATTGGGATCATCGAAAAGGAGTCCGTAAAGAACCTGTGTGAGGTTAGCTTAGTGTGGGTGGGCAGGGTTAGTTTAGCACGTAATAATGACGTACTAGCCTCACACGTCATCTGACCTTCTGGGATCCTCCAAATGGAGTCCGTAAAAAGCCTGTGTGAGGTTAGGTTAGTGTACGTGGGAAGGGTTAGTTTAGCACGTAATAATGCTAGGGGCTTTACGTCGCACCGACACAGATAGGTCTTATGGCGACGATGGGATAGGAAAGGCCTAGGAGTTGGAAGGAAGCGGCCGTGGCCTTAATTAGGGTACAGCCCCAGCATTTGCCTGGTGTGAAAATGGGAAACCACGGAAAACCATCTTCAGGGCTGCCGATAGTGGGATTCGAACCTACTATCTCCCGGATGCAAGCTCACAGCCGCGCGCCTCTACGCGCACGGCCAACTCGCCCGGTACGTAATAATGACGCACTAAACTCTCTTACATGTCATCTGACCGTCTGGGATCCTCCAAATGGAGTCCGTAAAAAGCCTGTGTGAGGTTAGGTTAGTGTACGTGGGAAGGGTTAGTTTAGCACGTAATAATGACGCACTAAACTCTCTTACATGTCATCTGACCGTCTGGGATCCTCCAAATGGAGTCCGTAAAAAGCCTGTGTGAGGTTAGGTTAGTGTACGTGGGCAGGGTTAGTTTAGCACGTAATAATGACGCACTAAACTCTCTTACATGTCATCTGACCGTCTGGGATCCTCCAAATGGAGTCCGTAAAAAGCCTGTGTGAGGTTAGGTTAGTGTACGTGGGCAGGGTTAGTTTAGCACGTAATAATGACGCACTAAACTCTCTTACATGTCATCTGACCGTCTGGGATCCTCCAAATGGAGTCCGTAAAGAACCTTCGTGAGGTTGGGTTGGTTTCTTTGAGCAAGGTTAGGTTAACACGTAATAATGACGTACTAACCTCACTTACACCTCATCTGACCGATTGGCATGAAGTTATTTTAGCGTTCGTGGGCAAGGTTAACATGCCCTAACCTCACCTACAGGTCATCCAACCGATTGCGCTCCTCCAAGGGGAGCCTTTGAGATTAGGATTGCCCTCGGACGTGGGGTTATGTCGGCCTACCCTCACTTGGAGGTCATTGCACCCATTGTTCCAGAACTCTTTGTCATACTACTGCATCCATTGTTTCGGAAACTTCTCATTCATTCTACTGAAAAAATCCTGACTCAGCGTCGGGAAATGTTGATTCACACCCATTTTTCCTCAGGATATTTGCGTAACTACTTACTCGTACGCTCACAAAATCCTTTTCGGCTGATGGAAATAGAAAAAATCACCGTACCTACTTCCCCGATCAACAGGGTGTACATGCCTTGCTGCGAGATCGAGATCTACCGAAGTCAAAGGCAGGGAAAATGAGTGGAATTTTTTGGACGAATCCCTACGCGTGTCTGAGCAGGGGAAGGGTGAGTTTCTGCTCCGAGGAGGGAGCTTGTTTATCTGTCACGGCGTTAAAGCGTTGTTCGAAGAGATGGGAATGGAACACGAGCCAACCCAATAGCATCTGTACCTCCCTCACTCCACTCATCTTAAGTGTTAAAGACAAATGTACGAAGGCCACAAGTGGGAGGTCATCGAAAATATCATTTCTCATACGTTTGCAAGGAGTCTTTACGAAGCATCAGTGTTATATTTTATGGGATAGTCGGGCCGACCATGAGAATTACAAGATGATGACTTGAGTTTACTGTCGACAAGAATGTTAGTGGCAGTAAGCTCGGCCTTATGCAACAATAGCAGATGGACTGGACCAAGAATCCGAGCCATTTCATATTCTTCGAGATGGATTTCTCAAGTTGTCGGAGGCTAAAATTAAAGCAGATAGTATCTTTATTGGGCCACAGATATAAAAGATTATGTAGCAGGAAGATTTTGTAGAAAAACTCAAAGAAAACGCAGCCTGGAGAAATGTTATTGGTGTGTCAGAAGGCTTCCGCGAGAACCATAAGGCTCGAAGACTATGAAGCCCTGGTCAAGGAGTTAGTGGACAATTTTGGTAAAATAGGATGCTGCATGTCTCTCAAAATGCATATGGTGGATTCTCATCTTGAGACATTTAAGGACAATATGGGTGAATTGGTGGAAGAACAAGAAATCATGGACATTGAGCGCCGCTATCAAGAATTGTCCTCGAAATGTATGATGGGATTTGTTCGCGAGTGTCCACTGGAATAGACACGTAAATCTGTTTACCTTTCTAGCCAAAGCAGCAATTCAAGACCTTCCAAATCATCTAATTGTTTTGCTAGTTTTTTCTATCTTCCTCTTTTGCAATAGAATATTTCTAAAAACGTAATATTCGTAATAAAAATTTTCATTCATTTTTTTAATTCATTGCGTAGAGTACAAAAATGTTTTCGAGATACCCGTAAACTCTTTATTGTAACTAATTTCTTGCAACGTAAGTTTTACTGTCCACCAGAAATAAATTAACTATTTCCAAATTAAAGTTCACCTTTCATTGACCTTCACGGCCTGTACCGTAACCACAACGTTGCTGTCGCTGATCGCTCGCCCGCCCACTTCCATGCTATGTGTCTGCGGTACGAATGTGTAGGTGGTTAGAATTCATTAATTTTCTTTCTGCGTATTTTTCTGTCTGTAGCTTTACCGCGGGCTGAGGTCACGCTCACGTTTCTTGGGTCCTGTCCGTTGTTGGCCGCTGTATGATATCCCTACGACTGACGATCTGTACTACTTCTTCAACAGCAGGTCATCACATTGTTTCCGGTGCTACACGCCGAGAATATCCTAAGGAAGGTCTTATGCCTCGGAACCTTGTAGACCCAGAGTACGAAAGAGCGTCTGATATTGAAAGGTATCCTTCCCTCCTGTAGGTGGGGGCGGTAGAATAACGCCCACGGTATCCCCTGCGTGTCGTAATAGGCTACTAAAAGGGGCCCCAGGAACACTGAACTTTGGAGCGTGGGTTGCCGACCATGGGGCCCTGAGCTGAGTCCTGGCATTGCTTCCACGTACTTGTGCCTGGCTTCTCACTTTCATCTATCCTATCCGACCTGCCTTGGTCAACTCTTGTTCTTTTCCGACCCCGAGGCTATTGCGAGGGCTAGGAGTCTTTCATATTCACGCCCTTCGTGCCCTTATCTTCCTATGGCCGATATGTTCATTTTTCCAAGTGTCGGATCCCTTCCATTTTTTCCCTCTGATTAGTGTTAAATAGAGGATGGTTGCCTAGTTGTACTTCCTCTTAAAACAATAATCACCACCACCACCTTAGGCTATAGTTTTGCGTGAAACCCGAACTACTAGGCCGTGACTTAAGCGGTATTGAGTAAGGACTGTCTGTATTTTAATTAACTGTGCTCATAAATCTGAAAGATGGATGAGCGCTGGTACGTTGTAACAATGAACACCGTGGGAAGAACGTACAGCTACTTGGTACGAAACTTTCGAGAGAGACCCTGTTTCTTATTAGTGTACCGAGCTCGATGGCTGTCGGCAGCCCAGAAGATTGTTTTCCGTGGTTTGCCATTTTCACACCAGGCCTGTATCCTTCCCACTCCTAGCCCATTCCTGCCCCATAGTCGCCAGAAGGCCTACCTGTCTTGGTGCGACGTAAAGCAACTTGAAAAGAAAAAAAAATATTGATTTGCAGCAAAACGTCAAAATGAAGTCAGAAGAACTTGCAGACGGGCAGTATTTTTCTGTCCTTCTCACCGGTTTATTTGAAGCCTAACACTCCACACATGTGTGTTTCAATGAAGAGGTTTTAGCTGATTGTGCTGGTCTTGCTCCCACCAATATTAGATTTGGTCGACTCCATGGTGGAGCAGTCTGTGTCCTTTGCTTCCGGCACATTAAAAAATCTCTTAAAACCGTTCGTGGTTAAATGAAACTCCTCTTTATCATCAATCACCATTGACCAGATTCCGTAACAATTCTCTACCTAGTCTTTACTCTTCAATCGTCTGGCTGATGATCTGATTTTTTTTAAATGTTAACGAAAACGAAGCAGAAAAAGGTAACATTCCATGTGCAACTTCAGCTATGAGCACGAGTCTATCATATATCCGTTTCCAGCGGTTCTTGAACTCGCGACCTCGTGCTGAGGGTGGATCAATACCCAGAGCTAGGTCACGATGAAAACGAACCGAGCCTAGGCCGCTGTATCTCACATCGCGCAGCTATGCTGTAAGACATTTATCACTATGAACGTGACTCGTGAATCCAGCACTTTATTATTATTATTATTATTATTATTATTATTATTATTATTATTATTATTATTATTATTATTATATACAATTCGCTGGGGCCATCAAGGACCGCGTTAAATCTTGTTGCATTTGACGCTGAACTTGGCCTTCTTTAGAGCCCAAATTTCCCTCATTCTTTGTGAGTGGGCCTGCTTACGCTCCTCTGTCCAAGGGGCACCGTGTCTTCTCTTCGGTTGCTCGTCTCGGTTTAGCCCGTTCATCAATATTTTCTTGCGGAAGAGATCTCTGTTAAGGGCGTCTTCAGCTGAGATATGTAGCATTTGCAGGTCGTCTTTTGGTATTTCTAAACCAGGGAATTGTGGTTTTGGGGTTTCAATCAAAAAAGTGAAAGATTCCTTTAGTTAACTTTCTTCCGCCCATTCTTTTCAGATGACCGTAAAATCGTGCCCGTCCTTTTCTGATTGTGTCGGTAATTTTCTCTATTTTGCTGTAGACTTCCTTGTTGGATCTCCTTTGATGGATTCCATTTCTGTACCTTGATCCCAAGATTCCTCTAACAATTTTGCGTTCTCTTTTCTCCAGTTCTTCAAGAAGTCCTTTGTTGGCATTTAGAGACAGGGTTTCGGCTGCATATAGAACTACTGGCTGCAGAACTGTCTCATAGTGACGTATCTTGGTGTTTTGGAAAAGGCATTTTTTGTTGTAGATTGTGCGGGATGTTTGGTAGGCTATTTCCAGTTTGCGTACTCGCTCCTGAAATGCTTCTTTGTCCAGTCCATTTTTCATGATGATCTCACCCAGGTATTTGAATTTGTCTACTCGGGTGATGTCCCCGTATTTTTTATGGAGTTTTGGTGGAGCCTCTTTGATATTAGTCATTACTTCTGTTTTCTCAAACAATATCTGCAAACCAGTTTGTTCAGCAATTTCCTTTAAAATTTCAACTTGAGCTCTAGCGGTTTCTATGTCGTTTGAGAGAACAGCAATATCATCGGCAAATGCTAAGCAGTCTGTTGCGATCCCCTTGGATTTGGTTCTTATTCTCAATGGACTGTAGTTGGTTTCCTGTAATCTCACCCGCCAGGTTCTGATGATCTTTTCAAGAACACAGTTGAAGAGTATCGGGGATAGCCCATCACCTTGTCGGACTCCTGTTTTGATGTCAAAGGAATGCGAGAGACATCCGTGGAACTTCACCTTGGATTTTGTATCGGTCAGGGTGGCTCTAATTAATGCCAGCAGTTTCAAATCAACTCCAAATTCATTTAAGATGTTTAGCAGGACTTCCCGGTCAGTGGAGTCGTACGCTTTCTTAAAGTCCACAAAAACAGACACATACTGCTTGGACCTTAGTATACAATATCTGATGATCGTTTTGAGATTTTGGATCTGTTCAGCTGTTGAGCGACCTTTTCTGAACCCTCCTTGGTATTCACCTATTTGATGTTCGACTTGTGCTTCCAAACGCTCCAGGATGGCAAGTGAGAGAATTTTGTAAGTCACGGGTAGCAAAGATATTCCTCTGTAGTTGTTGATGTTCTTCATGCTGCGTTTTTTGTGTAATGGATGGATCAAAGCTATTTTCCAATCTTCGGGTAGGGTCTCCTTGTTCCAAATTTCTTCTATTTGCTTTTTCAAGATATCAAGTGATTCCTCTGGGGCATATTTCCATAGTTCTGCTACTACTGAGTCTTCCCCCGGCGCTTTGTTATTTATGAGACCGACAATGTGGCGCTTGATTCATCTCTGTCGGGTGGTCTGGAATCTGGGTACCTGAGTAAGGGTTCCTTGGTCTCAATGGCGCTTTGCGGTTTAGAGCAATTAAGTAAATTCTTGAAGTAATCTGCCAGAATGCTGCAATTTTCTTCATTTGACGTCGCCAGTGTGCCGTCCTTTCACTCAAAGCAGAGAGATAGTGGTTTATAGCCAGTGAGTTTGCGTTTGAAGGCTTTCATTCTTCCTAAAGTTTTGTTCTATCTTTTCAATGAGAGATTTTTCGTATTTACGTTTCTCAGTTCTGAACACCCTAGCTGCTTGGGCAATTTGGGTTTTGTAGGTTTCCCAATCATTTTTTGATTTCGTAGAGCAGTACTGTTTCCACGCATTGAGTCTTTCTTGGAGCGCTGATTCACAGGTACTATTCCACCAGGCATGCTTTTTGCTTCTCTTGATTTCTGCAACGTCTTTGGCGGCCTCAACAAGGAGACTTGGCGTTCTTAAAGCCACAGTCATTTGGTCTAGCCTTCTCCTGGAACTCCTCGACCCTTTGCCGAAGTTTATCATTGTCGAAGCGTGTGATCTGTTTGGTTGTCTTCCTTGTGTTTGCGGGAATTGGTTTGAATTTGATAAGAGACATATAATGATCTGAGGCCACATTGATGCCTTTCTTTACCTTGACATTCATAATCTCAGGGCTGTTTCTCCTAGAGATTGCAACATGATCAATTTGGAACTCTCCGAGAGCTTGGACGGGAGAACGCCAAGTCATTTGCTTTCTGGGTGGATGGCGAAAGTGGGTCGACATGACCTGCAGGTTGTGATTTTCGCAAATGGACATCAGTCTTTTACCGTTGGGATTGGTTCTTTTGTGAGCAGGGTAATTTCCTATAACTTTCTTGTACTTCTGTTCACGACCTAGTTGGGCATTGAAGTCACCCAAAAGAAGCTTGACATGGTGTTTGGGGATTTTGTTTAATTTTTCATCCAGTAGGTCCCAGAAATTATCAACTTCGTCTGGATCAGACTTGTTCTTATCGTTTATAGGAGCATGTGCGTTAAGTAGGGCGTAGGTTTTGTTCGCGCATTTAATTGTGAGTATAGACAATCTGTCATTCACAGGTTCCAAATTTGCAACCGACTTAAGGATCTTGGTTCTAAAACAGCAAACGCGGTTCCAAGCATCACAGCTCCATTGAGGATTCCTCGTTGCGCTTTGCTCTTGAAAAATCGGTAGCCTTCGGATTCAAAAATCTCTTCATCTGGGTACCTTGTTTCCTGTAGGGCCATTATGGATATCTGATTTTCGTGAAGAGCTTTGGTACGGGTTTTCAGCTTGTCAGTTTGTGTAAGTGAATTTATGTTGAAAGTTGCTAGAAAGGTTTTAGATTTTGGCCTGAGTTTTTGACTCTTCGGGGTACACCGAGACGCTCCGACTCGTCTTTTGCATGATATCGAGTCTCCCCCAGAATCCGAACGAGACTCGTGCGTCGTAGCGTTCACGACGAGGGATTTATCCGAAGATTTACCCCCTGGGGTATGTTTCTTGAAATGTTGTGGCATCATGCTTTTTGACTTGACTTTGCTTTGGACGGGTACCCATCCTTTTACAACTAGGGTTGTTAGCCCTAGAGGTTGTCTCAAGATGTTTTCTGGCTTCTGGTCATTTACCAGTCTTCGCCGTAACCCTGGCAAGGGACCAGTTTTTTTTTTCACGGTGGTATTTGATTTCCCTACTACCCTCTGACTCTGCTGGCGGCAGAGCCAGCGAGCTTCGCCAATTCCAATGGGACGCGCCCGATGGAGGTAACCGGTAAATCCCCACACGGGTATTATTATTATTTTTTTATTATTATTATTACGGAGATATCCGTGGAGCAGAAAGAGGTAAAAGAAGGTGCTGGGGTGAATGGGTCTATCTATAATACCAAAATTAATTTAAAATTTGAACTGAAGGTTGTATTTCTTCAAAAACAACAAACTTAACAATTTTTCACTTGGTGAAAATAACAATGATATCTCAGGCACAACGCCAAACAAGCAGGGAATTTAACAATTTTGGGCTTCAAGCCCTCGATTTACAAGTTCTGAACTACAAGCGCAAATTTAAAAAAAATACAATTCAGAATGAGGAATAATTTAGTCAAGGGCAGAAATCCCCCAATTCGAGAGCACTTGCTCTAGCTTTCCAGAGGCAGCCCTCACTATTACCAACACTTATGAAAGAGCTTACATGCTCTCAATTTCTTACAGCCTGCTCGAGGCAACACTCTCTGGCCTCACAGGGGTATCTAGTACCCAACCTACTGGGCCTTTGCGGAAAAAGAACGGCCCGAACACAAACTGAATGGAGGCGTTCACTTGCGCTCCTAGATAATGAAACATTAAAACCCTAACAGTGTTCTGGGCCCGACGAAACAGGGGCTAGTTCCAAGCTACTGAGGTGACTCGCATGGAAATAAATTTAATACATTACAGTAAGAAAAACAGTTACGAATTCGTAGTCACCTCAAACCAAGATGAAGGGGAGTTCGAAAGGGTAACCCACTCTCTATCCCCGATTTACAGTTAAAGACTTTATGAGTTTTACATTAGCCGAAATAAAATTTACATTTTAGAAAAGTTTTGTTACATAGTTAAGAATTCGGACCTTCCCCTCGGATTAGTCTGTGGAGGTAGCTAGAGAAAAGAGAAATTAGGTGGCCATTCCTTGGCTGATGTACTGCCTTCCGAAGAATGAGCGTCCCGCCTTCTGTCTTAACACACACACTCAGAAGGAGGACGATCAAGTGAGACAAGGAAGCTTGAAAAGCCGCAACTTATATACCCTCAGGGAAGGTTCGAGAGGATTATGGGCTAATCCGGACACACCCTCTCATTTTTATTGGCTGAACCCAAATGGAGAAATATTCACAGATAGGCAAAACATTACTGAAGTTATTCGAGATTTCTACTACAAGCTGTATGCATCAACCATTAATAAACCATCCAGTGATGAACAACTAGCACAGAATTATACACATGAAGTAACACCGGAAGTAACCACTGCTGAGATTGAAAATGCACTTAAACAACTAACGAATGAAAAAAACCCTGGGGAGGAAAAAAACGAATTAATACTGTACAAGGAGAACACAAAAATAAAAATTAAACACTTTATTATATTGTACCGGGCGGTACACCTCCATGCCGTTCATTCAAATATTGCGCCAATTTAAACTCCTCTACAGGAGAAGTTTGGAACCTTGAAAACTGAACTAATTCTAGTATTTCTTAAAAGATGTCACTACGGTAAATGGTGTAATTTTGAAGTGTTCTGAACTGTGTCTATTTCGATTTGTGTTTGTTTATTCCGTATCAAGAAGTGTGGACATTCTCTTCTAGTTGTCTCTACAGAGAAAAACTAGGATTACGCACTCTGTTGCAAAATAATGAACCTTCTTGAAGAAGTTTTGTGTTCGTAAGTTTCTGACCTTACTGGTTTGTGGGTTGGCAACATTAATCATTTCTACCCGCTTGTTTTGAATTTAGCCAATCCCGAATTTCTCTAATTAATTTTTGACCAATAACGTATGTCTTCTCCGATATGGATATGTTGCTTTAAACTATCCAATAAAGTTGAGGGGGGTGTGTGTACTCATTCTTGAAAGGTCTCGAATGTTCCACGAGGATATTTAAACTGCTGATTTTCTTGTCTCGGTGCCACTTCATCGACATCTTGCTTAGTGTGTGATTAGGTAGCAGGGGGCGGGAAGCGCCTCTTTCTTCGGGCAGCAGTTCATCCACAAGGTAATGGCCGTTTAATAACGTTATTTCTTGCTAGCTCAGCAGTTTAACCCTCGGGGCAGGTTCGAAACTTTTCTCATGTAACCTATCTTTAAAATGTAATAGACATTTGGTAAAAATTCCGTCTCTTTAACTACAAATTGGGATAGAGAGTGCCTAACCCTCTCGAGCTCCCACTCATATTGTTTTGAGGTGACTACGTTTTCATAACCGTTTTTCTTCGTAATGTAATAAAGTTTTCTTATCGTGTCACCTCCTTAGTATGGGATTAGCCCTTGCGTAAGCGGCCTAGTGCCAAGTAGGTTTTAAAAGTGTATTAGGAGTGCAAGCTTCGCCTCCATTCTATTTTGTATTATGGGCCAGTAACTTAACCTGATGTTTTATTTTCCTCATGTAGAGGCCCTGTTGGTTGGGTATCAAATACCCCTGTTTCTTGGTGTGCCTTAAGGGCAGATAGAAATGAAGTTTACTGTAGCCTTTGATAGGCTTGTAAAATTGAGAACGGGTCTGCTCTTTTTCTTAACACTGTAATTAGGAGCAAGTGCTCCTTGTACTTAGGGGTTTTATGCCCTTCAGCAATAGTAGTTGAGAGCTGAGAGCTCAGGAATTATACTTGGGGCTTGAAGCCCAGATTTTGTAATAACCCCCGAAATCTTGTAATTTCTTTGTACCTGATTTTGGCTTGTTGCTGACTTGTTATTTGTTGAGTTTTGAAAGTCTATATGAAAATTGTTAAACTTTGTTGTCTGTTGAAAATATAACCTTTGTCAAAGTTTTAAATTAACTTTAATTCTGTAGTTGAGACCTATTCCAGCCAGCACCTTCTTTCACCTCTGCTGTTCCACCAAAACTCCGTAACAATACTATACAAGAAGAACACGACAGTAAAAATAAAACATTATGTACTAAACAAGGAGAGGACGACAATAAAAATAAAACGCTGTATACTATACATGGAGAACACGACAATAAAAATTAAACACTATATTATACTGTACAAGGAGAACACGAAAATAAAAATTAAACACTGGATTATACTGTACAAGGAGAACACGACAGTAAAAATAAAACATTATGTACTAAACAACTAGAGGACGACAATAAATATAAAACGCTATATACTATACATGGAGAACACGACAGTAAAAATAAAACATTATGTACTAAACAAGGAGAGGATGACAATAAAAATAAAACGCTATATACTATACATGGAGAACACGACAATAACAATTAAACACTATATTATACTGTACAAGGAGAACACGAAAATAAAAATTAAACACTGGATTATACTGTACAAGGAGAACACGAAAATAAAAATTAAACACTGGATTATACTGTACAAGGAGAACACGAGAATAAAAATTAAACACGAAAATAAAAATTAAACACTGTATTATACTGTACAAGAAGAACACGACAGTAAAAATAAAACATTATGTACTAAACAACTAGAGGACGACAATAAATATAAAACGCTATATACTATACATGGAGAACACGACAGTAAAAATAAAACATTATGTACTAAACAAGGAGAGGATGACAATAAAAATAAAACGCTATATACTATACATGGAGAACACGACAATAACAATTAAACACTATATTATACTGTACAAGGAGAACACGAAAATAAAAATTAAACACTGGATTATACTGTACAAGGAGAACACGAAAATAAAAATTAAACACTGGATTATACTGTACAAGGAGAACACGAGAATAAAAATTAAACACGAAAATAAAAATTAAACACTGTATTATACTGTACAAGAAGAACACGACAGTAAAAATAAAACATTATGTACTAAACAAGGAGAGGACGACAATAAATATAAAACGCTATATACTATACATGGAGCTGTATTATACTGTACAAGGAGAACACGACAGTAAAAATAAAACATTATGTACTAAACAAGAAGAGGACGACAATAAAAATAAAACGCTATACCGGGTGGTACAGCTGCCCCTATTCACGCAGTTTTATGCAACCCGCAGATTATAGTCGAACCTAAAAATATTGACCTTGACTACTCACTACAATGTCTGCTTTTACAACGCTTTCCATAATTCGTTTATTCGTGTCAAGCAAATCAGCATTAATGATAAAATGCCGATTGATGGTAAAGAATCGTGAAAATTATGTGTCGCAGAAACGTCCTGTACAGAGAGTATTATTGGTGAATGACTAGAAGTAGCAGCAACACAACAGCGCTAAACAGCAACCCGTGATAGCCGAGCTTGCTAAAAGTTAGAAGAGAGTACCGGTGTACGACGAATATTTTTATTGCGTTGTTGATGTTCGTGAGAGTCGTGTTGTTGACGACAAATCTAAATCATGATCAGTTCTCATATTGCAGGTACTCAGCTGTGTTTGTTTTTTAAGGAGCTCTTAAAAGAGCTATTTGCAATAAAGTGAGATTGTACCGACAGCGGTGCGATGGGCTTATGCATGGCCATTCGATTAATGAAGCAAATGTTCAAAATGACCACCTGCTTCGTTAATGCACATCTGAGCACGGTGGAGGAGAGACATTCTTGCTTGCTGCAACATATGTGGTAGAATCTGCCTGCAGGCTTCCGTGATGAGCCGTCGTAAATGATTCGGGCTCTCAGGCTCCTGCTCATAGACTCTTTCCTTTAAATAACCCCAGGGGGAAAAGTCGAGTGGAGTAAGGTCAGGTGATCTAGCCGGCCATGTGACCGGAACCCCTCGTCCAATCCATCGTCCAGGATATGTCCTATGCAAGTGGTTCCGTACTGCCAAAGACCAGTGTGGGGGAGCTCGATCCTGCTGGAACCACATCCGTAACCGTGTCATAAGGGGCACATCCTCCAATAAGAGTGGGAGGTACTCACGAATAAACTCTAGATAGCGTCGTCCCGTGAGGTTTCCTTCGAAGAAATATGGTCCAATTATCTTGTCACCTAGTATCCCGCACCACACGTTGACGCCCCATTGTACCTGAAATCGAGCTCCCCTGATCCAGTGAGGATTTTGAACGCTCCAGTAATGGAAGTTGTGACGATTAACAGTTCCGTTGTTGTGAAATCTGGATTCATCACTAAAGAGAATGTCCGTTAAGAAATTCGCATCAGCTTCAACTCTTTGTAATATCCATTGCGAAAATTCTATCCGTTTTGGAAAGTCATCTCCGTGAAGTTCCTGGTGCAGCTGTTGATGGAAAGGGTGGAATTTGTGGCGGTGCAATATTCGCAGTACAGATACATGACTGATGTTCAGTTCATTTCCTATGGCCCGTGAGCTTGTGTGCGGGTTGTATGCAATTGCATTTTGAACAGCTTCGTCGTTATTTCCAGACGTTACTGGAGCATCCCGAACGGGGGGTAATGTATGAAATGACCCCATTGCACGCAACCGTCTTTCAACACGTCGAAATGTATCTGCAGTTGGCAGGCTTCGTCCAGGAAATCGTTCTTGATACAAGCGTCTGGCTTCCCATGCATTTTGCCTTGCTTCTCCATAAAGTAGTACCATATTCACATAATCATCCCGTGAATACATAATATTTGCTTTCGTGCTAACCGTACAGTACGTGCTCACACGTTGCTGCTAGGATTACGATATGCTGTTTCATGTGCCCTACGTATGAAGTGTAGACCGCTGTTAGTTGGTCTTCGAGTCGAACGTGCGCAGTTGCTTGGTTGAATGGGTGGGTCAGAATGTTGACAACACGTGCACTGCGCTTCATTCCCTGTAGTCGTTTGCCATATGGAACTCGCATGTTATTATTCCTTTCGTATGTATGCCTTCTTTGTAAAGGTGGCAAATTACTTTTGAGACTTAAGAACGTTAAATATTTATTACGAATGGCCTTACAAGTATAATATAAAAATAAAATTGAAAAGCTCGTAACTAGATTCGAACTCTAAATGTCTGCTAACATATCGTATGCTCGCTGTGATTGGTGCCATGTAGCCACTGCAGGCGACAAAGAATTGGTCTCGTAGCTCTGTACTAATGGAATTACCTAGGCTATCGCTTCGATACTGATCGTTGATGTTAAAAGTTCTGAACTCGAATGTGCAAACACCACAGTGAACTAAAGAATCGCGTCTCTCTTACGCCCAGATAGTTACAACCATTTTCTACGCGTTACTTGGTTGAATGAGTCCAGCGTTATGTTTCAGGTGGTATTCACAATCGGTGCGTATGTGGCGATATTTATGATACCTGTTTATTATAACTTCCGTAGAAGAATATCGGAGACTTCAGAAAGGTCTTCGTAAACGATGCCTAGGCGAATACGAAATGACATTAAAAAATGCATGACTCGAGAATGGTTGGAACCCTTCCTGCTTCAAGTAACCTATCGAGGTACGTCTTCCATACGTAATTCCGCGCAGCTATTTGCAACGTACAAGCGCCATCCTTGTAACTCTGTATTCACGAGGAGAGCGGAAGTTCCCGCTTGGACAAGTTACTGATGAGTTACAGCCTTATGGTCCCGTTTTATGCCTTTTTTGATCGCTCTAACGGAAGTAATTACATGGCGTAAGCTATCACATCTGCTGTACAGCATTTGCGTGCCACAGATTATAAACTACAGTGCAAAACACGTTTCTATCAATTTCGATGTGATGAGACTGTACAAAATGGTGGTGCATTGACATGTCTGTAATTGGTCTTACCCTATCACGTTTTCTATGATACCACGACCGCCCTTTCTATCAAAAGAAAATGGCCTCTTGGACCAATCAGGTGTTTATGGTTTGTACAGTACAGAAACATTTCGTAAAAATTAGTAGAGTATTGGACACCGCTCTACATAAAATGGTACAGTGTTTTTGAGATGGACCTCACTTACTGCCTCTTGTACCATTTTTCCATTGTGCGGAGAAGTCTACATCCGGTTAACTGCACATAACATTGCTGTAAGGTGTTGCGCAAGATGGGACTAAGAGGCATTTACGTCCTAGCTGGTTGCATATATTCGGGAAAAAATAGGGGCAGCTGTACCACCCGGTATACTATACATGGAGAACACGAAGATAAAAATTAAACACTGTATTATACTGTACAAGGAGAACACGAAAATAAAAATTAAACACTGTATTATACTGTACAAGGAGAACACGACAGTAAAAATAAAACATTATGTACTAAACAAGGAGAGGACGACAATAAATATAAAACGCTATATACTATACATGGAGAACACGAAGATAAAAATTAAGCACTATATTATACTGTACAAGGAGAACACGAAGATAAGAATTAAACACTGTATTATACTGTACAAGGAGAACACGAAGATAAAAATTAAACACTGTATTATACTGTACAAGGAGAACACGACAGTAAAAATAAAACATTATGTACTAAACAAGGAGAGGACGACAATAAAAATGGAACGCTATATACTTTACATGGAGAACACGACAATAAAAATTAAACACTATATTATACTGTACATAAACACTATATTATACTGTACAAGGAGAACACGGAAAAAATTAAACACTATATTATGCTGTACAAGGAGAACGCGACAGTAAAAATAAAACATTATGTACTAAACAAGGAGAGGACGACAATAAAAATGGAACGCTATATACTTTACATGGAGAACACGACAATAAAAATTAAACACTATATTATACTGTACATAAACACTATATTATACTGTACAAGGAGAACACGGAAAAAATTAAACACTATATTATGCTGTACAAGGAGAACGCGACAGTAAAAATAAAACATTATGTACTAAACAAGGAGAGGACGACAATAAAAATGGAACGCTATATACTTTACATGGAGAACACGACAATAAAAATTAAACACTATATTATACTGTACATAAACACTATATTATACTGTACAAGGAGAACACGGAAAAAATTAAACACTATATTATGCTGTACAAGGAGAACGCGAAAATAAGAATTAAACACTGTATTATACTGTACAAGGAGAACACGTAAATAAAAATTAAACACTGTGTACTGTACAAGGAGAACACGAAAATAAAAATGAAGTGAAAATACCGACAAATATTAATCTTCCAATACTACACTTTAAATGGTGCTCAAAATAATTCAGCGCATATTTTCATACAGGAACATGATTTTAGAAACTTTGTAACTTTTTAGACGTGTACGATTTTCTGTGATGGTCTGCCCTTGCTTTGAGAACACTCGTTCACTGGGAACTGATGTCGCCATAATGCAAAGTCTCTTCTTCATTAAGTCGTAGAGGGCTGGCAAGGTATCTTTGTTGTCATTCCACCATTGAAGAGGATTCTCTAGCCTATGCAGAAGAGGCGTATTTAAATCCTTGTTCATCTGTATGATACTTGCTGCTTTTGGATTAACAGTTGGCGCTTGAACGAGCTCTTCTACGGCTGCAGCAAAGTTTTTCCATAGTATGCTCGAAAATGATACTGTAGACCCATATACCTGATTCTCATTTGATGAGGGCTCTTGTGTTCGACCGGAAGTGTTAACAGTAGATATAATGAAGAGTTCGGCCGCCGCCACTTCCACAGGCCCTCCGCAGAGGCCTCCTCCGCACGCTCTTGGAAGAGGCCTCCTCCTCTCGCTGGCTAAGAGCGCGACCCTAACCTCACATCCGCCATCTTGGAGGTGCTTAACCTAATTTTTTATGTGTAAGAGAGCTAGCCTAACCTCATGGATTGGCCTAATCTCAGTTTTACAGCCAGATGCCCTACCTGACGCCTAAGAGCGCGAACCTAACATCACATGCACTATCTTGGAGGGGCTTAACCTAACTTTTTATACGTAAGTGCGCTAGCCGAACCTCACAGAGAGTCTTAACCTCAGTTTACTGCCGGCTGCCCTTCCTGACGCGTAAGAGTGTGAGCTTAACCTTACATCTATCTTGGAGGGACTTAGCATAACTTTTGACGCACAAGACAGCAAGCCTAACCTCAGTTTTACGGCCGGATGCCCTTCCCGACGCCAATTGAACAAGATGGCAGTTATACATGACTCCTTATGAGACACCTTAAGGGTGCTTGCGCAAGAACTTTTGACACGCAAGACAGCAAGCCTAACCTCATAGAAGGACCTAACCTCATTTTTACGACCGGATGCTCTTCTCGACGCCAATTGCACAAGATGGCGGCTATACATGACTCCTTATGAGACCTCTTAAGGGTGCTTATGCAAGATGGCTGCTATACATAGGCTCTTATGAGACGCTCTTGGGATGCTTGCGCAAGATGGCGGCTACAAGATGGCTCCTTATGAGACGCCTTAAGGGTGCTGGCACAAGATGGCTTGAGACGCCCGAAGGATGGTTGCGCAAGATGGTGGGCACAAGATGGCGGCTATACACGGCTCCTTATGAGAAGCCTTAAGGGTGCTTGCGGAAGATGGCTGTTGCTCTTATTAAGAAAGTTAGCTTAGAGGCTAACGTGCCGTGCTGGTTCGATTCATTAAATTTGGGGCTTAAATGCAAAATGTTAAATATCTCGAAAACGGTGCGTCGTAGAGCAAAACGGACAAAAATGTTCTGCCTAAAACCCAGGTTCACAGTATAAGGAAAATGTAGTCTAATGATGAGATCACTGGTTCGTTTCCTACTTAAGCCACCGATCTCGATAGCTGCAGTCGCTTAAGCGCGGTCATTATCCAGTTTCGAACCCCACTGTCGACAGCCCTGAAAATGGTTTTCCTTGGTTTCCGATTTTCACACCAGGAAAATGCTGGGGTTGTACCTTAATTCCACGGCCGCTTCCTTCACACTCCTAGCCCTTTCCTGTCCCGTCGTCGCCATAAGACCTATCTGTGTCGGTGTGACGTAAAGCAATTAGCAAAAGAAAGCCTACTTAAGCCCTTTGCCATTTCGTCAGTTTTAGCTTGTATTGAAGCAAGGTTTCGTAACTTGATCAGGTCTTGTTATGGTAGAGATTATAACATGCCGTGCTGGTTCGGTTTATTAAATTTTGAGCATAAATGCAAAATGTTAAATATCTCGAAAACGGTGTGTCGTAGAGGAAAACGGACAAATTTTTTCTGCCTAATGCCTAGGTTCGCAGTATCAGGAACATGATAGCATAAGAAAAAAGTACTCTAATGATGAGATCAACGGTTCGGTTCATATTTAGGCCCTTTGGCATTGGCAGCTATCTAATTCTACAAGATAGCGGCTATACATAGCTTCTTATGAGACTGCTTAGGAGTGCTTGCACAAGATGGCTGCTGCTTTTATGAGACGCCTTCGGGATGCTTGCGCAAGATGGCGGACACAAAATGGCGGCTATACATAGCTTGTTATGAGGCTGCTTAAGAGTGCTTGCACAAGAGGACTGCTGCTCTTATGAGACCCCTAGGGTTGCTTGCGCAAGATGGCAGCGACAAGATGGCGGCTATACACAGCTCCTTATCAGACGGCCTAGTGGTGCTCGCACAAGATGGCGGAGGCTCTTATGAAGAAAGCTAGCTTGGAGGCTACTGCGCAAGATGGCGGCTGCTGTTATGCATGCGGTAGAGGGCAATTTGAAATTCCACGTGCTCTTCAAAACTACGTTCTTTTTGACAGCGGCCATCTTTAATCAACAGAGCACCGTGGTGCTATCTTTAGCTACTACCTTTTAAATGTGGTGGCGGGCAATTTCCACGTGACAGCTGTCATCCGCCATTTTTAATCAACAGAGCACCGTGCTGCCATCTTTAGCTACTACCTTTTAAATGTGGTGGCGGCAATTTGAAAAAATTCTACGTGGTTCTCATAGCTGTCGATTACCATCTTTAAACAACAACGCATCGTGCTGCTATCTTTACGACACTAGACCTCATACCTTTGAAATGTGGTGGCGGGAAATTTAAATTTCATGTGCTTTTTAGTCAGCTCGCATCTTTAATCAACAGAGCATAGTGCTGCTATCTTTACAGCACTAAACCTCATACCTTTGAAATGTGGTGGCTGGTAATTTAAAAAAAAATGTACGTTCTTGTTTGACAGCTGTCATCTTTAAACAATGGCTGCTCTACATAGGTGGGTCTAACCTAAATAACTGGATTGAAACAAACTCCCTACAACTCGTCCACAATGCTAAACATCCTGGCACATTATTCTCCTGACCTATGCATAGTGTCACAGTCAACTCCTGAGAATCAACACATGGTACAACGAAAGGTCATCAGTTCCTTTCCTCACGGTCAACACAGACCAGTTATTATTTACTATGGCACTGAGATCCCTCTTGTGTCTTCAGTACCACAACCTCGTTGGAATTTTCGACTAGCAAAGTGGGATAAATTTGCAGAAGGACTTGAAAATACTGTACAGTGGATACGACCAGTTCCTGAAAATTACAATAGATTTGTCAACGCCATAAAAGCTAATGCTAGGAAGTTCATTCCCCGGGGATATCGCAAGACGTATATACCAGGATGCTCAGAAGAATGTAATCAGCTTTACACCGAATATCAGAACTCTCCTAATAAAACAACAGCTGATGAGTTGCTAAGGGCTCTAAATAAATCTACGAGAGAGAAGTGGCACAGAACTACAGCAGAGATGGACTTCACACACTCTAGTCGTAAAGCCTGGAACCTCATAAGAAAACTTGGTAGTGACCCTACAATGAACCGCAGAAGTTTGCCGATGAACCCAAACACCATTGCCTCCAGACTGACACAAATCTCTAGAGCGAAAATGGACAAGGTACACGCAAGGAGTGTTAAGAAGCAACTAAGAACGAGAAGATCACAGTTGACATCCCATCCGGAGTATTCCTGTGACTTCAGTACTGAAGAACTGGACAAGGCTCTATCCAAGACAAAGATAAATAAAGCTGCTGGTCTGGATGAAATCTATCCTGAGTTTCTGAAGGCCATAGGCCCTGGTACAAAACAATGGCTAGTCAACTTCTTCAATGAAATTCTACGAACTGGTAAATTACCTAAGTTGTTAAAACAAGCCAAAGTAATTGCAGTCTTGAAACCAGGAAAGGAAGGAACTGATGCTTCACATTATCGACCAATTTCACTCCTTAGCGTAATCTACAAGATGCTTGAAAGAATGATACTTAACCGTATCCAGGAAGCAATAGAAAGAGTCATCCCAGTTGAGCAAGGGGGTTTCAGAAAGAATCGTAGTTGTTGTGATCAGGTGTTAACACTGACAACAGAGATTGAAGCAGGATTCCAGAAAAGACTGAAGACTGCTGCAGCTTTTGTCGACCTTACATCAGCCTATGACACGGTCTGGAGAGAGGGACTGTTGCTCAAGTTTGTTCAAGTCATCCCTTGTCAGAAGCTAGCATGCTTACTAAACAACATGTTATCCAACCGTCGACTTGCTGTATTTCTGAATGGTGAAAGAAGCAGGTGGAGATCTCTAAATAATGGTTTACCCCAAGGGTCAGTTTTATCTCCCATTCTATTCAATCTTTACATCCATGACCTGCCAAGAACAACTTCAAAGAAGATACAGTTTGCAGATGATGTAGCTTTAATTACTCAGAGTACGGATTTGGCACACTGTGAGGATGTACTTATAGAGGACCTAGCTACCATGTGCGACTATTTTCACAAATGGAGACTCCAACCAAATCCTAGTAAAACGGAAGTAACAGCATTCCACTTGCATAACATGGAAGCTAATCGGAAGCTACATGTGCTTTTTAACGGAACAGAAGTCTCCCACAACTTCTTCCCAAAATATCTGGGTGTCACACTGGATCGGTCCTTGTCGTTCAAACAGCATTGCTCGAATCTGTCAAAGAAGCTGAGTACAAGAGTAAATCTACTGCATAAACTAGCGGGCAGCAACTGGGGTGCAGATGCAAACACTCTTTGCACTGCTTCACTTTCTCTAGTATACTCGGCTGGTGAGTACTGCGCGCCTGTGTGGGAAAACAGCGTACATTCGAGCAAGATTGACGTACAGCTCAATGAAACCATGAGAGTTGTTACTGGTACAGTGAGGTCCACTCCTACTCAGTGTCTGCCTGTTTTAGCAAACATTGCTCCTGCAGATCTGAGGAGAAAAGCAGCGAAAATACAGTTGTTCAAGAAGACCTTTACACACAGGAACTCACTTTTGTTCAACGCCTTACGAGATCCACCTGTGATAAGGTTAAAATCCAGGAATCCACTCTGGACTGATCTACACTCCTATGAAAAATTCAGTGTAACAGCAGAATGGAGACAGCGATGGGAACAATGTCCACCCACCAATGCCTTTCTGATTAAAGACCCAACGAAGAAAGTGCCAGGTTTCGATCTTCCTCGACATGAGTGGTCAAAACTCAACCGTTTCAGAACAGGCCACGGCAGGTACCGATATATGATGAAAAAATGGGGATATTGTGAAAGTGCTGCGTGTGAGTGTGGTGCTGAGAAGCAGACATGGCTTCTTGTTGTCGAGAGCTGTCCACTGTCAGTATTTAAGGACGGTTTACGGACTCTGCATGAATTGACACCGAGTGCAGTGGACTGGTTGTCGAAGCTGGACATTCTAGTTTAATTACCTCTATATTTTAATTTGTATGTTAATTATATATTTTTACAGATTATGCTTGTAAATGCCATACGATAATAATAATAATAATAATAATAATAATAATAATAATAATAATAACAACAACAATAACATATCAGTCTGCCAAGCCCACTGAAATGCATGCACCAACCGACCCTATGAGCAACATTTTCACACCGTTCTTAACAGAGACTGGCTGCAGAAGGAATGGCATTACTAGCATCACTCATACCTCAGTCACTTTCATACTGTCAAAGCCAAGCATAAGACAGAGACAGATCAATGAAAGTAACAAAATTACTCTAGCCTATACCAGAAGACATAGTGCACTGTAAACACTAGGTCCTGCCAGCAAAGGCACCTGTAGATGATATATATTCTATTTCCTATCCGGCCTCTTTTGGCCAACTCTTGTTCTCTTCCGACCCCAACGGTACAATGCTTGCCAAGCCCAGGCAGTCTTACATTTCCACGTCCTTCGTGGCTTTTCTCATCTTTTTCCCTAAAAGAGAGTCGGATCTATTCGACTTTTTTTCTGGTTAGTTTTAAGGAATAATGGTGGCACCGTTCTACTTTCTCACAAAAACAGTAATCACTACCATCACGAAAAGGTCCCGTGGCTACCACGATATAAACATTCCCGCAGATACACAAGCTGGTATATTTGATATTTAAACGTTAGTGCAACACAACGTGTATTTTTACATACAAACATCAGAGGCTAATTCAAAAAATAAGTCTCCTATTTATTTATCGTGTAATAATTTAAGGTAGGCCAGGGTAAAAGAATCTGTTTTATTCCGCACCAGTCCTTCATTTTTAGGAAAACAAAAGTTAATCCATCGTTAATTAATTAAAATTTATTTATTTATTTATTTATTTATTTATTTATTTATTTATTTATTTATTTATTTATTTATTTATTTATTTATTTATTGTAGTCTAACGTCAATTTAACATTGGCTCACACGGTTCAGGCGCTGGTCTTCTGGCCCCCAACTTGACAAGTTCGATCCTGCCTGCCAACCCACGCTTCCAAGTCGTGAGCCCCCGGGGACCATTTTAATCACCTCTCACGACAGGCAGGGGATACCGTAGATGTATTCTTCGTCTGTGTCCCTCACCCGTAGGGAGTCAAAACCTCCAAACTGGAGAACATACAATAATTTGGTCAAGAACAGTAAATTGTATGTTTTAAAATGCTGATTAGTATCACACTTTATCCAGGCTTTGGACTGGCATAATGATTGTATTAAAATAATTTTGGCGTGTTTAAAATCAGCTGTAACTAAGCTTCGTCAATTATTTTTTGTCGGCTTTAGGTAAGCGTCGTTATAATTTTGTTCCTTTGTACATACCTATTTACTAGGAATACCTGAAGCAGCAAGAAGATTACACAAGATTTTCTGTGTAAGAAATCGACTTTAAGCAGGACCTGATGTCGCTAGTTTCTTCATATTTCTTAAGAGTTCTTTCATTTCTGTCGTCTTTCTTCACATATTTCGTCTTCCTCCTCTTACCTTCAAGATTGAGCTCCGGTTTCAGGTACATGCAGTTCGTCGCTTCTGCTTCCTTCTTTAAACAAACCACCAAATCGTCGAACCGAGGATGTGGATTTCCAACTAAGGAGTTGATTTTGTGATGCCATCCGTCTACAGCATTTGTTGTTCGATGTCACTTTTTGTAACAGCTCCAAATAGTGATTGGTTTCTCGATGTGTACAAAATATTCTTAGTCTCCAGTAAGTTTTTCTGTAAAAGGAGCATGAAAATGTATCACCAACCATCCCTCACTGCCAGAGTATGTGGAGACTTCTTGTATTCGCTCGTCAGGCCAAATTCGTGTACTTTTCTGCACAGAAAAAATCACTTTGTGAAAAAACAGCCACTTAACTCTGCTGACGGAAATACCTCTCGTGGGGCTGATATCGTAGCTGCTTCCAAGTCAATAGTGATTTTCTTAGTATTCCATTGGGGAACAGCTTCCAAGATAGGTGAAAGAGACGCAAAGACGTTGCTTTCATCACTCCGGCCTCCAAGGTCTGCATGAATGGTGAACTGTTTGCTTCAACTCTCGAACGTGTCAATGCCTAAGACTTTCTCTACCTTTTTCGGCACTAAAAATTATAACTCTTTCTCCTATGTCATCGTCAGCTAAACGAAACGGGCTAACGTCTCTCCATTAAGAATTATCTGAGCACTTGAAGTCCGCGTGCATGATTTCGTTGCCGACGCATTGTTCTTTTTGAAGTTTCTTGAGCTGGCATGTCAGTGACAAAGTTGTAGCCCCTGTTATGCAGGTGGCTTGCATCCGGGAGATAGTAGGTTCGAATCCCACTATCGGCAGCCCTGAAGATGGTTTTCCGTGGTTTCCCATTTTCACACCAGGCAAATGCTGGGTCTGTACCTTAATTAAGGCCACGGCCGCTTCCTTCCAACTCCTAGGCCTTTCCTATCCCATCGTCGCCATAAGACCTATCTGTCGGTGCGACGTAAAGCCCCTAGCAAAAAAAAAAAAAAGTTATGCAGGTCACCCAACTCCTGCACGTAAATCTGTGATAGTGGAGCCACTTTTTCTCTTGCTCTCTTCTGTCCCTCTTGAACCTGATTTTTCACTTTTTCAGGTGGTCCACGCTGATGAACGACGGTATGAACCATTTCTTCGCCTCTTCTCCTCAGCCGTCCTGTACACTTGTTCTTCTCTTTCAGACACACCCAGGTTGACTCTCCCTATACTTTCCATACATATAACGTTTGTAATGTGCACAACGATTTCCCTGATTAGTAACTGTCAACTCCATTACGGCGCACAATAGTAAATACAGTACTCACACCAGGAAGTTTCGGTATAGAATGGTGTTTGTGGCTGAAGGTATCAATCTCTAAATAACGCCCACGAGAGAAAAATGTTAATCTGCAAGGAGTGAGCAGGTGCTCAGGTAGGTTAGCGCGGATACCCCGAGATTAAGCTGATGAGGCCCACCCTCTGCTGCAGTGACCGCAAATGTCCTGGGGTATTTCTGTGAATGGGCACAAGTTTATCTCAGTGACCGCAAATGTCCGGCGACTGCAATTGTCCGGCAACCGGTGGCACCCACTGGATTCAGTGGTAATATTAAGAGGGAATCGCTCAAAACAAACGGGGAAACAAAATACTGCAGAGGAAGGCATCAACTGTTCCCGCCAGATCTTTTAATACACCCAACTTGCCTATTCCATAGCCACATTTGTAAATCGATGAACGATAAAAATTGTACTTTTTATGTTGTCAAAATAAGGACACGATGTTTTGATTTTCTTTAATTACAAAATGCCTACTTCATAAATGTCACTATAGCAACATAATATGTATTTGGATTACTGGTTTTATTTCAATGCTTTTGGTGACATTCAGAAGTTGTGTTTTTGCGCGCTCACACCAAGTGTTTCTGAGTTCGTGAATGTTTTGTCATTGCAGGTGTTATTGTGTGCTTAATTAGTTTTGTATGAGGAATGTGTATACAGTATGTGTTGAGGTTATTTGAGTGTTAGTTCAGAATGGAAAACTCAGTGGAGAGCCTCTTGGAAAGAGGATTTTCAACCAGAACTCTGGAAGAAAAAATTAAGGTAAAGAAGTCAGGTAGACCTACCCCAGATTTAGATATCGCTCAGAAAGAAAATTTAATAAAAACGATTAGGTGTGCTGATGAGAGATCAGAAATGCCCTTTTCTGTTTTCCGTGTTTGTGTTTTGGCAATAGTGATTCTTGGGGAACAATGGGTGTTAAAGATCTTGGGAATCTGACTGTGAGGAACACGTTAATAATTCTTTAAACTTGAGTGCTTTAGGAAGGGTTAATATTGCAGCATTTTTAAGCCGTGCTTATCACGAAGAAAAAGAAAAGCACAATCAACAAGTGGAAAAGAACAGGTTTGTGCTATCAAGAATTGTAGACTGCATTAAGTTTTGCGGTGCGTTTGAATTAGCTTTAAGGGGACACGACGAAAGTGAAAGTTCCGACAATCCTGGTGTTTTCTTGGGCCTAGTAGATTTAATTTCTAGCACAGAAAGTGCAGTAAAGGAGCACACTGAATCTAATAGAGTTTTCAAAGGGACCTCAAAAACTGTACAGAACGAGCTGTTGGACTGCATGCCTGTGACCTGCAGAGAAGTGACAGCAGAAGAAATACAGCAAGCAGATTTTGTTAGTGTGATGGCCGATGAAACTACCGATATTTCAGAGCAGACGCAGTTAGTGTTGGTATTTCGGTATGAAGAAGATGGTATTCCATACGAACGATTTTGGGGCTTCTTGAAACCAGAAGGTCAGGATGCGGATGCTCTTGCATCATGCATTTCAAGTGAAATGAACAACATGTTTAAAAGTACACCGCACAAAGTTATTGTGCAGACATACGACGGGGCAGCAGTAATAAGTGGTGGTAAAGGTGGAGTGCAAGCAACGCACATTACATCCACTGCTATGCACACCAGCTGAATCTGACAATGGAACATGCTGCTTCGCAGAATCAGTCGGCTAGGGTGTTCTTCGCTCATCTTTCAGCGTTCCCTGTTTTCTTTTCAAGGTCGCCGCAACGGATGTCTGCTACAGAAGCAGTGTCAGCTCGAAGAATTCCAACAGGACCAGCGACTAGATGGACTTTCAGGTCGCGCGCCGTAAATGTGGTGTACGAACAAAGTGATTGTGTTTATTAATGTTGGAGAAAACCCCATCCTATAAAACTTGCCTTGAAGCAAACGGGCTTCGTCGCAGCTTGGCTATCATTATTTCATGTGGACATTATGTGTAACCAGCTGCAGTTAAGAACAGCTGATGCTGCATCACACTTCATTCAAGTGAAACGACATACGGGAATGGGTAGAAAACATTGCCAGTACTTCTGAAGGAACGCGTGCTTCAGAAAACTATCATGTCGGCATACTGATAGTGTGCGATAGAATAACACGTGAGGCCTGTGATCGCTTCCAAACCTTGGATCACCTGGAAGCAGCAAAATTGTTAGAGTCCACCGACTTTAAACGGTTTCCTAAAACGTTTCCGGATAAAGAACTTGATGTGACTGTCCAGGCCTATAGCATGGTGGAAAAGAAAAGGCTCAGAACAGAGCTGTCGGTTCTGTATTGTAGGCCAAATTTTAAGAATACTGGTGGGCTAGTTCCTCTTCTGCAGTTCATGTAAGGTACATTCTGCCAAATAACTAAGCTTCTGAAAATATTAGTAACAACACCCATGACTACTTCAGAGGCTGAGAGATGTTTCTCATAATTGAAGAGGATCAAGACCTTCCTGCGGAACACCATGTTACAAGAAAGACTAAGTGCCCTCGCAATGCTCTCCATTGAGATAAGATGGTCTCCAGCATAGAGGGATTCAACGCCAGGGTGATCGACAAATTCTGGAGCAAGAAGGAGCGACGTATGGACTTCGTTTATCGTCACTGAGTGAGTTTTTCTATATGTTTCTAATCTTTTTTATTTTGTACGAGGGGTGGAAATGGGTTACAGCACACAACTGATTTTATGTACCAGACGCCACTGCATGAGTGTAGATATATATTAATCATCAGTGTATTATCTTCGGTAAGTATGGATGAGATTCTTCCACTCGGGTGACATTCACTAAGTTTGATAGTTATCCCTGCTCTGTAGACTATGGCAGTTCCTCTTAAATTTTCTCCTGCATTGATTATATAAGTGTATTGAGATCCAAGGAAAGCTAAGTTCGTGACGTTAACCTCTTGCAAGAAAACTACGTCTAAATCATGATCTTTAATAAATTCTTTTAACAAGACCTGCTTGCTCTGACTTCGTAGGCAGTTCACATTCAGAATACCGTGGCAGCTAACTACTGACGTCACAGCTAACGTTACCAAGAAAAATACATTAGCAGCCTCCATACTCGTTTGGCGTTATCCAACAGCACGTAAATATACCTCAGATTATGTTTCCGGAAGACATTTACTTAATTTTGTTACTTTCTTCGTATCATTCCCCTCAACCGGTCTTATTAATCTTGGATCCCTGTGACTAACTGCTTGGTGGGATTTTGAATTGGTGGGTTCCGTTTCCATTTAACTGCCTTCGTCATCGCCTTCTTTATTTCTGTACTTTGAGGAATGCGTCTGCAATGACTGTGTGGTGGTGTCATTTTTTAAGCCAGTCATGTCACTGTTAGGTGTCGGGAACTGTTCGCTGACAGGTTCACAAAGTTGGATCTGTTTCTGTGAGGGTGGCTCTGATAATACCGGTACATCTTTTAACTGGGTATTATTCTGGTAGGTCGATGAGCTTAGTGACTGTTCCACTGGGGAATCTCTATCGCAAACAGGTTCTGTTGTCTCAAGGTGGTTGTGTGCTGGCTTGGCTAGTTGTGTCTCTTCCTCTTCTGCCTGTTGTGCGGACGGTGTGTTTACATGTGAGTCTGGTGTATCAGCTGATCGTGTGTCCACCTCTGGAAAATCTGGGGTGAGATGTGTTGACGTGAGTGGTGTGCATTGCGTCGGTAACTTCTCCAAGGCTGAAGTCAAGGTCGCCCAGGTTGGCTTTTGGGTGTAGCAGGTGTTTGTACTGGTAAACGTCGCGTTGGGCACTCACTACGTTAATGGCCTATCTTACTACAGCTGGCACAGGTTGGTGCTTGGTTATTACAATTTAATAATAATAATGCTATTTGCTTTACGTCTTACTACTTTTTTACGGTTTTCGGAGACGCCGAGGTGCCGGAATTTTGTCCCGCAGGAGTTCTTTTACGTGCCAGTAAATCTACCGACACGAGGCTGACGTATTTGAGCACCTTCAAATACCACCGGACTGAGCCAGGATCGAACGTGCCGAGTTGGGGTCAGAAGGCCAGCGCCTCAACCGTCTGAGCCACTCAGCCCGGCTATCACAATTTACTAAAGTCTTATTTCCTGCTCTGTCTACGTAGGAAGGGATAGGTTTTTTTAAGCCTGATGCGTACTGCACGTATAACATTGTACACCTTATATCGAAAATTGGAACTCCTCGGGAAATTCCGTTGAGCTGTAGTGGATTTTTTTGCTTAGGTTTTTTATTTATTTGCTATTTGCTTTACGTCGCACCGACACAGACATGTCTTATGGCGACGATGGGATAGGAAAGGCCTAGGAGTGGGAAGGAAGCGGCCGTGGCCTTAATTAAGGTACAGTCCCAGCATTTGCCTGGTGTGAAAATGGGAAACCACGGAAAACCATCTTCAGGGCTGCCGACAGTGAGATTCGAACCCACTCTCTCCCGGATGCAAGCTCACAGCCGTGTGCCCCTGACCGCACGGCCAACTCGCCCGGTCTGTAATGTTTCGATGTCGGCTTCATCCAGTTTCAAATTTTCAAAAATCCACTCGTAGATTTCGTTGGGGGCTGGTCTTGGAATATCTCGTTCTGTGAATGTGATGACGATTGTATTTTTCCTTTCAACCATCATCGCTCCGTAATGTCTTTAATTATCTTAAAACTTAAACCAAACAGGCTTTCCTTACTGCACAGTACGGCTCCACACTTGTACACACTTGCTCCAGATACGTGTTGCTAAAGCGGAACTGGTCCCGTTGAAAGAGCAGTCGTGAATCCGGCGAATGTTCTAGAGCAGGGCCTCTCAAACGCCCAAACTCTCACGCGTGCAGAGCGAGGTGCATAGGCTCTGTGCACTGTGCATCGGTACGCTTCGCCTCAACTCGGCTTGACTCGGATGGTGTAGTGTGCTGAGAGCGACGAAGCGTTGAATGCTGTAACATGGTTGCTAGCGGCGGCAGTGCATTGGAATTTGACGGCATACGATAAGAGTGGATGGACTTTGGTGGACTTTATCAGATCAATCAAGACTGCTCGTTGGGAACTGGTAAAGAACCGCAACATAGAGAAATTTGCGAAACATCTATTTCATTTTTAAATGTATTTTCTGTTATGTTATCCGGTGAGGTACTGAGAACTGATAACAGTGAGATGACTCTGTATTTTTTTTTTAAAGAGTGTTATTCTAATTTTGGATTCTTTCCTTAAATTATAACGTGCAGTTTAGTGTTTCTATTAGACTCAACACTCGTATACAATTCTACAGGTGTGCTTTTGGGTTTCAGGTCAGTCCCTTTCTTTAAACTGTCATTTTAAAAAATTAATTTGCAATGTGATTTGTACTTTGTAACTTTGTACTTTTGAAAAGGCGAATAAAAAAAATTAAAAAAATTAAAAAAAAGCGTTTGGTGGAAGACGACGTGTTTATCAGTGAAATAGACAAGCGCACGACGACAACATAATAATGGAGCAACCTGTTTCGAAGAAAGCAAAGACTTCCGAAAGTCCATTTCAATCGAACTGGGAACTTTCGTATTTTTTTTTTGTTTGTTTGTCGTGACGATAACGCCAAATGCTTAATCTGTGGGACGATAATTACGTGCGTAAGAAAATCATCTATTGAAAGACACTACAATAGACTACATTCGGAAAATTATTGTGAAATCATAGGAGACGTCAGAGAGAAAGAATTAAGGAAGTTGAAACAGCTTGAAGAAGAGCATTCTATATCCACAAATGAGTTTTGTTCCAGTACTGTAGCATTTTCATTTTGGTTACGGGTTCTGCATTTTTTTAAAATTATGTTTACATTCCTCTCAAACATGTATGTGTATTTCTAATTCACTTTTTTAATTTTTTTAATAACACTGGTAACCTTGTCCCATACAACTGAGCGTCTCCGCTCACCACACGTAAACATTTCGCAGTGGGGGAGAAACAGCAGTGAAGGTGAGGAACGCGGAGACAGGCCGAACGGGGAGACAGGTGTAGGGAGAGAGGAGTGGGGGGGTCTGCACTCTGGTCAACCAAGCGAAGTCGTCTTTTGCAGCGTGCACAGTGCATGCACCACGCGCATGCACCCTGAGAGACCCTGTTCTAGAGTATGCTTTACGTTATTTCCGTGAAAAAACCTTTCTCCTCTTCCCGTGAAATAACTTCGGAGGAAAGGGAGATGGGACGACATGTGATCGAACTAATTGAAAATCATCCCATGGAGGCCACCATCGTCTTGGAGTCGTGTCTGGAGAGAAATAGTGGCAATGAAAGTGATAGTGGAAGCAGCGACACCTCATCTGCATTATCTGAAAGAAACATTGCCACGAACAAGAGTGTTACGGATCAGACTTTGTGCCCCGAGTCTGATTCCCGTCACCGCAGTCACCTAGCAAGAAGCTCTGCTTCCAGTCCACACAAGAAAGTGAAACAAACTGTAGATCTTGCGTACAAGAGAAAAGCTGCAAATTTAACTTATGGTTAAGAAGCGGCTTTCATTGACCACTGTTCGCAAAAGTTGTAAGGTGACGTCACTACAAATGTACAGGTGTAAAAACCAATTAGGATCTACATCAGTAAGCCCCATTGAAGACAGGACATTGATGCATACAAAATTGCTTTTCGCTTTACAGAAGCAAGGAGACTGAAGCGGAATGTATGCGGTGAAGACCTGCGACTGTGGGCCTTGGAAATTTCAAGAGAGATTTCAATGGGGCGAACTAATTTCAGCGCATTTGCTAGTTGGTAGTACAGAATTAAAAGTAGAAAAAGTACGGAATTGGTATCTCGTACGTATCTGCAAGAAGAAGATGAAAAAGATAATGTCGCAAAGAAATTTGTGGAAGTAGCTACAGAGCGATTTTTAGGCAACACCCCTTCTTCAGTATACAATAGTCCGGGAAAAGAACTCTATCGTTTGTTGGTGAGAAACAGTTAGTGCACTCACCCTTTCGTACACAATTATGCCTACAATTAGTATGGCATGGACTCTTTTCCCGAAATTATTCATTGCACTACAGGAGGCAAGTGGAACTTTCGGTCCGAGAGTTTCCGAAGAAATGTTTCATGACAGAAATATAATTGTAACGGCCACAAAATCAGGGAAAATGAGGGAAAAAAATAAAGTATTGGTTTAAAGAATCCTCCTTCCCATTTGTGGAAGTGAAGTGTTTGCTACTGCTAGATTCCTGGACTACTTATAGTGATAAGAGCTGTCTTGAAGACATTCCTCCAGACAACAGTATAGAATTCTCCAGATTCCTCCCGGCACTACAGGAAAAATACAGCCCTTGGACAAGTTTTTCTTCCAGCCGCTTAACAGACATTGTGCAAACTTGTGAAGACTTTCAGTTTGATGTTTGTCAGAGAAGCAGCATACTGAAAATGCAGTCCTTTATTCATTTTCAATTTTCTTCCTCACCGTTTAAGGACATGATTAAATATTCGTAGTTCGCAACCAATTATACAACGGAGAGACCTCGCGAGTTCGAAGTGCCTGTGAAATATTGCCTTCAAACAAGTAAAGAAAACTGTGAAGAACAGTGTGGCCTCAAAGTGCATATTCGTTGTGCCAAAAATATTTGTGTTATCATGCGACTAGCATGTGCCCGCGGCTTTGCCCGCGTTTATTCAACCGTTAGATATTTCTAAATTCTTTATTTAAATGCAAATTAAAGCATTGTATTTATTAACTCACATCTTTTTGACGTAAATTGCATGAAAGACATTATTTTTATTTTTATTATATTGTTACTTTCAATGCTTAAGATACCGGGTTGAGGATGGTACAAATAATATTAAAAGCATGTCAAAGACCATGTTATATAATACAAAATATATATTATTTGCTTAGAGCTTCGGAATAAACTATATTAATGTCCTTCCATTTGGAGGTAAGATGTATACTGTGTTTGCCTTTCGAACTCTTGAACAATCCACGTACAGTTGACAATGGCAAAAGCACCGTTTTCGAAGATGGAGTCCTACAACTTTAAGCGATTGTCCTATGTCAAAATTTCAGATCTCTGTGTCTCGTAGATTTGACTGGGCTTCGCATACATACGCACAAATACTTCCGAATATTACGGGCTGATGGCTCTTCGTGTCGCGGGCCGAAAATGGCTTCCTACTCAATGGACTTACAGTCCGAGGAATACTACTTCGCCCGCGGCATGCTCAGTCATGATGGTGGCTTCAGTAATATTCGTCATCAGTTTCAGAGCCGTGTTCATTGCAAAGGGAAGGATTCGTATTCCTGAGAAAGATAATCGGTACCACAATCGTCCACCCGAAGATGTTCGAGGGTACTCCAGGTGACTCCAAATTGTTCAAAATCTCTGTCGTGTAATTGACAGCCTCGTCTGTATGACATGTCGTGTCGATAAACTTTTCAATTTATAGGAAACCGGATAATTCTTGTGAGTGTTGCTTGTTGATTACGTTGACAGCTTCATGTCTTGGTGCAAGAATTGCTCTCAGACACAGCCTTGCGTCTTAGATGAAAACCTGTGCCCACCTATGACAAACATTTTAGGTCTTTGTTTGCCGTGGATTTGGCTGGGCATCGCACACATGAACACAGATAGACAGACAGACAGGCAGACATCATGGATTGAAGGAAAATGGCTTCCTATTCAACGGACTTAAAATGGCATCCTGACTGATATATGTGTTATTCTTTGTTTATTATTATCGTCTATCTTGTGTCACATATGTTTCGTCTAGAGTCCAACCCTTGTCCCATTTCCCTATGGGGTTTGAGTATGAAGTGGGATGAATCTTCGTAGCGAATTTTTACGACTGGATGACTTTAATGACGACAACGTAATCAGATGAGTTAATGAGATAAAATGAATGACATTATATATGATAGTAAGAATGAAGAGGATGAAACCCGGCGGCGGCACATAGCCCACTCCTCTCGAATAGCTCAAGACTTTACGTCCTTATCCGACGGACGAATCATCATCAACAGCGTCATATACCCTCACACCATATAAGACCAAAAACGGTTTCCTACGCCCTGGACGTAAAATGGCTCCTTGAATATTGTGTTCTCTACCCATCTTATGTACGTTGCCTAGCGACAGTTACTCCATGCATTTAATCTTGGTGACAGCACTTTGGGTTGTCATATCCCAATGCAAGTTTTCCGTTGGTTTTTCGTTCATAACTCACTAACGAAAGCGAAAATGAAAATTCCGGCTTCGAGGTGCATTCGTACCCCTTTCCATCTATCTACTGTATGTTCAAAATTTCAGATCTCTGCGTGCTGTAAATTTTGCTGGGCATTGCGCACAGACACACAGACAGACAGACATACAAACACTTCCTTTTATAATTATATAGATTAACGCACCTCGTTTATGTTTCACATTCGTTCCGTAACAATAAAGAGACCTTGGCGCGTGGCAGCCTGCCAGTTGATTCTCTCTCCAGCACAACTGGAACTCCACTCCGCTGGGCGCCGCGCGAGCCAGCAAGAAGCAAGGGTTGTCCAGTAAGCTGCGTTGTCAGATTTCGAAACCTTCCAGTTCGAAATGGCTGCTAATTTTTTTACATCGCAGTTTAATGGGTCTCCTCGTGGTCTCTGCGAAATTTCATTGTCGATTTCGATATGGCAGTATGGACAGTTCCTCTTCACAGGACCGCTAGTGTGTTTACCGAATTCAGCGTGCCCCACACGTAGATGACGAGGATACTTCTGATCTCGTCATTCGCCTAATGTATCCAGTGTTCTCCTACGGTGTTTGCGTCCGTTACGGCTCAATAAAATTTGTTTTATTTTCAATTTATTTTCAAATTCTCTTGTTTAATAAAAATGTACTTTGAGTTTCGTGTCCACTTAATTTGTTCAGAGAGGATTGTTACCTTGTACGTTTTCTTAAATAAAAAATAATCACCACCACTCCTTTGTCGTAATATATGCAGTCGTTCAAGTTGAAATTTCTTTTTCACATTGCATTTCCCGTGAACAAACTTGATAGTACACAACGACAATATAATATGTCGAATGGCCACTAATTTAATAAACATCTCCTGTTCTTTTCTTTAGGCATCTTCAAGGCAAATGAACGCTTCAAATCACACACTGACTACTAAGGAAAACAGAAGAGTTTATCAGACGTGATAAAAGTCCGCCCCTCCTTTCTGTTTGCGTTGTAAGGAAGGCACTGTTGATAGCGGAAGTCCAAAACACAAGCAGTATCGATTTCGTTCGAGATTATTGATATCTGTTGTATGTCCGGCGCTCCCTTCTCGCTCCGCCAGCCAGCTACACGCGCGCCTGGTGTCATTCTTCTAGCCTCGACGCGCAGCCCTCAGTGCGCGTGCCTGAACAGTCGTGTGTGTACTATAAAGAGGAACTCCCAGCCTGTCCAGATGCCCACTTGCCCCGGTGTCCAGCTCCAGAATACACCCTACGTTGAGCACGGAGGCTACTCCTCTTGAAAATGTGCTTCGACCAGGTGGACTGAATTTCTGGCAGTACGAGGTCTCACCTCTGGTCACCGCTCCTCTTCCGCTGCCCATATCCAATTATACTATTACATACCGTAATATTTCCCTAATTAATGCAAGCTCCCTTGGTTTCGCCAAGTAAGAATTCTTCCTACATTGAACTTGCTTTGATGAACTCAGCAAGGAAGGACTTTCCAAAACATTTATGTCAGTACTTCGGATAGTTTTCGACTATCGACTTTCATATCAAGGACTATCTTTTCGAGATAGTAGTGGATGTAAATACTGTAAACTTGTATATAGTGTACAGAAGATAGACTCTTTCTCAAGATTCCTAATTCATTTTGCTTCAAGTTAAATTTCATTTTATTTGTGTAAATAGTGTATTTTGCATTTGAAGCGAATAATAAAGTTGTGTTTTGTAAATCTCAACCTTGGTTACAACACAACTCTATGGCGACGAGGTAAAAAAAAAACAGTACGCAACAAACACTCCACTTCATCGGCCCCAGTCAACCAACTCTGTGGCGACAGGATAATAACTTGCTATTCATCCACTCCTTCACAACGAGGTACAGCAAACTCAGTGCCCTCATACACTTAGACATTGGCGACGAAGTCAATCAGTGCTCAGTGTGTCGCCCACTCAACAGACATTCCACAGCTCTCTGACGTGCGCTCCACCTGTGTGGCACGCTCCAGCGTGTTTGCTTGCTCTCTCTCACTCCCAGCATATACCGGTCAAGGTCGCGCCTACAACCAGTTCTGACACACAGCTCTCCTTGCTCTTTATTGCACGTATCTCGCAATGGCTACAGCTGAGCAACTCGCTACGGTATTCCAAGCCTTACAGCAGCAACAACAACAGTTTATGCAACAACAACAGGCAGCATTAATTCAGGCTATTCAAGCTATTTCTGTCTCTACACAGCCATCAGCTATTCCTCCGTTCTCTGCTTTTGATCCGGCTAAGGAAGAATGGTCAGTTTATTTAGCCCGCTTACAACAGCATTTCATCTGCCATTCTGTCACAGATGATCAACGCCGCCGCGCACTATTTCTTAGTTCGGTTGGCAATGCTACGTGTGAATTACTACGTAAATTAGGTCCAGAAGAAAACCCTTCTGAGGTACCATTCGCACAGCTCCTGGCCCGTCTCACTGAACATTATGCCAAAGCTCCTCACATAGTGGCTGCTCGCTATAAATTTTTTCAGAGCAGAAAGCAACCCCATCAGACACATACTGAATGGATAACTGAATTGCGTGGTCTAGCTAAACCCTGCCAGTTCATATGCTCCAAGGACGGTTGTGGTTCACCCTACACTGATTCTCTCATTCGGGACATGGTAATTTTACATACTCCTGAGGACAAGATACGTTTTGACGCTGTCAAGCAGAGTAACCCTTCTTTAGAAGACGTCCAGCGTATTGCTACGGTGTATGAGCTTACTACCAACACTGCCGCAGCCATAGCTTCTCCACACGAAGTTGCTCAAGTCTCGACTCAGGCCCGCAAGTCCTCTGCTACAGTGACCCGTCCAGATAAGGCGCTCTCTACCAAGCATTCTCGCCAGGTTCCCTCTCGTAATGCTACAAGGAAGCCCAATTCTAAAAGCACCTCAAAACTCCTGCCTTCCTGCCGAGGCTGTTTCAAGCATCATGAACGTCGTGACTGTCGTTTTTTCAAAGCCACTTGTGAACGATGTAATAAACTTGGACACATTAAGACTGTATGTCGGAGTTCGCTCCGCCCTGCTAAGACTCCTGCAGCACGCCCGAAGCATATACAGCCCCGCCAAGACATGGAAGTTGACCAGATCAATCTTATTCTTCCCACAAGGAATTCTCACAAGATCATCGTTCCTCTCTCATTCTCTACTCGATCTGTCGATTTTCAATTAGACACTGGATCACCTGTCTCTATTATTAACCTGGCTACCTACCATGACTTAGGTTCCCCTTCGTGCTCTCCAGCTGACATCCAGCTTGTGACGTTTAACAGAAAGAAAATTGACATTAAAGGTCAAATCCAGCTTCAGGCTAGTTATAAAGGAATTCAGAAGGCCATTCCTCTTCTCGTAGTTAACAACTACACTGCATCCAACATTATGGGCATGGATCTATTTAACTTATTTGGTTTCCAACATTAACGTTGTATCTACATTGCATCCTACTTCTGACGTTACCGATCTCCTAAAGCAGTTTCCTGAAGTCTTCGACTCTCAGCTCGGAACAGCAAAAGACTATACAGCTCACATACAGCTGAAATCCGGAGCTAAGCCTCGCTTCCTCAAAGCACGTCCAGTACCCCTAGCACTTCAAGACCTGGTCACGAAAGAATTAGAAAGATGGATACAAACTGGAATTGTGGTACCAGTTACTTCTAGTCAATGGGCTACTCCACTAGTGGTAATCAAGAAACCTGATGGTAATGTTCGACTTTGTGGCGATTTTCGATCTACAGTCAACGCACAACTCGACACAGATATCTTTCCTATTCCACGTCCAGAAGACTTATTCCGTCGTCTCGCTGGTGGACAATTCTTCTCTCGAGTTGATCTTAAAGAAGCATATCTTCAGCTACTTTTAGACGAAGACTCTAAGAAATTTCTAACACTCAACACTCCTCTCGGACTGCTCCAGCTCCAGCGGCTCCCATTCGGTGTTTCATCCTCAGCGGCTATTTTCCAGCGCTATTTAGCTCAACTCACTGCCTCCATTCCCGGTTGTGCTAACTACCTGGATGATATTCTTGTTACGGGAAAAGATCATCAGGAACATCTAAACAATCTACGCCTCCTTCTCCAGAAATTGAAAGACAATGGCCTACGAGCGAATCTCGCTAAATGTACATTCTTTCAGCCTCAAGTTCACTACCTAGGACATATACTTGATAAGACTGGAATTCGCCCTAGTGCACAGAATGTCTCAGCTATCGTCAACATGCCAGAACCTCAGAACCTCAAGCAGCTTCAGTCCTTCATAGGCAAAGCGAACTACTATAATAAGTTCATGCCCCGCTTCGCTACAGTGGCAGCTCCATTAAACGCTCTACGTAAAAAAGGTGTTAAGTTTCAATGGACTCAGCAATGCCAACAGGCATGGAAAACCATCAACAACGCCTTAATTCAAGCTATACAACTCACTCATTTTCAGCCCGACAAGCTCATCACGCTAGCTACTGACGCTTCAGACTACGGTGTCGGTGCCGTTCTCTCCCAGAAGGATCGTCATAGACAGGAACGCCCCATCGCCTTCGCTTCGAAAACACTTAATGACCATCAACGTCGATACTCACAGATAGAGACTTTTTGTTCACTGCCTTGTTACCATCGGTTGGTTTATTCTCTCTCACCCCCACACACACACTTGTTGAACGTAAGAGTCATATTTCTGTTATTTGTTGTGCAAAAGTGTGCAGCACTGTGGAGCCTGTCAGACGATGAGTGTAGTAGCAGTTAAAATCGTCGATCCGACCCTCTGAACCATAGGCATGAAGTATTTTCTCTGTGGAGTCTTTAAGGTAAGGATGTTCGCTTTTGTCCCTCTCTTCTGTAATCAATTTCAGAAAGCTTGATTGTAATTGTCTTTCAAGATCAAACCCCGTTTTCGCGGGACCCCTAAAAGGCGTGAAGCCGGTGTCTGATCTGGTAATCTGGTACTGGTTCCCCTTACCTGCGGGCAGAGTAATAAAATATCTCGACACTCCACACACCGTATAATTCTTTAGAGAAGTTTGTTTCCTTTTATTTCTCTTTGTAAGTTTCATGTGAAGTGAACAGTTGCCAAGTAACGTGTTTTTCGTTTCAGGCACTTTAATGGCCACCTATGTCTGCGCCCTGCTGTCTGTCCTAGCCACTTAAGGTAAGGTAACACGTGCATGCCATACAAGTATGAGTAATGTTACAAAGCAGGTGCCAGGTCTCGAAACGTTCTAGAAAGTGTTATGCGGTAAAGAGGCAAAAAATAGTACAAAATAGATTATTTATAAATAGTGGAACAAACAGTCAGATTTCTCCTTTATATAGAGAGCAGTAGTTCGTCCCAGATGTATCCGATCGTATGTTGCCTAACGTGGCGCACATTACAACATTTCGGATACAGGACCAGAGCATATCTACAGTAGATATGCCTCATTCTTAGTTTATATCTTGAATTATGTCTGTTCGTGTTGACATCAGGGGAAAGTAACAGGTTCAGGCTGTACTTGCTCGAGCGACTGTCATAGGCATGAGTGAGTCAGGCCGAGGACCTCACAAAAGCAGGCTCTTCGCGAACGTGTAACCCCTGCCTGTCGTAAGAGGCGACTGAAATTGGTCTTAACGTGGGAACGGAGTTGGTGTTGCTTCCACTTACTCGTGCCAGGCTCCTTCCTCACTTTCATCTATCCTATCCAACCTCCCTTCCGACGCCGGTGATATTAGGTATCACGCCCTCCGTGGCCCTTGTCTTCCTTTGGCCGATGCCTTCATTTTTCGAAGTGTTGGAGCCCTTCCATGTTTTCCCTCTGATTAGTGTTAATAGAGGATGGTTGGCCAGTTGTACTTCAGCACAGTGTCAGTGATGTTGTGGAGCAGGACGACAGAAGTCCAGGTAAGGAACAGTCGCTAAGCGTCGTGAGTGGAGGATAGCCACTTGTCATTCATTCTTAATTAGAATTTAGACAGTGTTTTATTCGTGGGAGCTGTATTCGAACAACTGTGCATGCTAAAAGTTTTGGAAAACATAATTCTCCATCTTGTATATTTCATGCGATTATAAATCCCCTCTAGGTGGACGACGCAGACATGGCATGCCCTGCCTGTCGGAAGGGACGACCTGGTACTATGTGTTCTACCCTCTCTGGATGGGAGGTGCTGAATACGTCCAAAGGTAATCCCTGCCTGTCGTAGAAGGAGACTAAAAGGGCCACGTGGCTATTGGTCCCCTCTTTCTTTTTTCTTGGGGGTTAGTAGTAGATATGCGTGCTGCGATTACGTTCGAAAGCCCAGCGGTATACCCGGCCCGTCGGGTGGTAGTACGCAGTACTATCCGCCTGACAACGCAAGTTCCCGCACATCCGAATGCCAGAAGGACATCTTCGTCTTCTTCGTTGCGAATAGGTCACTTAGGACAACGCGGAATCAACATTCGTTGGCTTTGTCTTTTAGCACAGCATTCCTTCATACGCAGTGTGACGTGCCGACAATCGAACTCAAGGACGACAGAACGACTGACGACACAACACCGCAAGCACACAGTTTTGATTGCCAGCAAGAGAGACTAGAGGCCATTCCACGCTAAATCATGCCAACTACTTAGGATAGGCCTCGACCAAAACACAAGTCACAGCGATGGAATCTGGGCAAACCAAGGTCAAAAGAACCTCAACAGAGGATGGGTCGTGGGCAGAAGGATAGAACAATTCATGAGAAATGCCATGAAACACCATAACTAGTTTAAACCTCATAAAACTTTTAATGAATAAAAAATATTTTAAAAAAGATAGTAACACCCATAAATAATTTCATTAAATAACAAAACGGACGAAATTAAACTAAATAGTTAATACCTATAGAATATTTTTTTAAAAAGATAACATTAGAATTAATTATATTTTCAAAATATTAATATCTTCAAAATGATTCCCAATTAAAAAAGAGGAAACATTAGAGTCATCGTGCATTTTGAGTACAAATAACAAAAGTTTAAATTATGGTACTTAATGACTATTCAAATTCCGTTTAATACATTTTAAAATTTTACACACGAGCTCCAATTCTTTAAAAAAAAAAAAAAATCGATGGCCATATGACCATATCTGTTGAGAGCTTTCAATAACTACGATTTAAAAATAACGGGTACCCCTTTTAGTATCCTAAATTAACTAATAGAAGATTGAAGTGCATAATATATACAACTTTCTTTTAGAGGAGGTCACTCAAAATGAAATCAAGATAATTAACCAAACAGGGAAGGTGAAATATCTCAATCAACTAATTGAAAACACCATGAATGGCAGAAGGTGAAAGAGGAAACTTGAAAATTTACAAGTCCGCAACATGCTTAAACATGGCATAAGCACACAAGAGAAAAAATAATAAATTTTGCAAAATCACCATCACAGATAAGACATAAGAAATATAATAGAGACCATTACTTAAATCACCCCGAAAATGTTATTTAATACGAGATACTATTAAAGACAGTCACAATCAATCAAAGACTTGACTTCTAATCCACAACCCTTTCCGAACAAACTCCTAAGGGTGACGCAACGTATGTCCCAACAATGGCATGTTGCAACATGATTGAATAAAGACAATGAAGCCCCAAAAGGATAATAGCACCTTCAATAGCCTGTAGAATATAAATGAGTTAGCTACTAAAGAAACCTAAGTGTAATAATATACCAAGAAATTACGTTAAGTAGTACACAGTTGAGTTGAAATATTAATAATGATAATAATATGCTATTGGATAATAGCTGCACTCAGAACAGTCTTTAAATTATATTACCAGGCAAATTACGGTGACCACACGTTTAGCTCGTGTTTTAAAAGTTTTAAACACATATACAGAATGTCACTCGAGAGTTTCCAAGGAAACACCTTTAAATTTCTTCAGATATTATTTCAGACCACGAAACGTAAAATGTAAGTTATTTTTTTTCATAACGAGAGTAAGAACAATGTACACAATTGGGTCAGTAACTTAAAGATGATGTCCGACATCTTGAATTAGAGGTCGCCAAGCACGCCGAAATAGTAACAGTAGTACATTTGCCTTCGTGAAAATAATAGTAGTTAAGCCCCTAATCACTAACCGACGTTACAATTCAGGAATAATACATTTTAGGCTCACTCTTAATATCCATAAACCTTCCAAGACCGAGCTCGATAGCTGCAGTCCAGTATTCGGGAAATAGTGGGTTCGAACCCCACTGTCGGCAGCCCTAAAGATGGTTTTCCGGAGTAGTTTCCCATTTTCACACCAGACTGTACCTAATTAAGGCCAACGCCGCTTCCTTCCTACTCCTAGCTTCTTCCTCTCTCATCGTCGCCATAAGACCTGTCTGTGTCGGTGCGACGTAAAGCAACTTGCAAAAAAAAAAAAAGAAAAAAAACCCTTGCAAGTAGAAACACTGAGAAGTAGTAAGATAAAAACATGGTGTTAACATCGCACGTAGTTTGAGAAAATCAGTTGGTTTAGCCCGCCGATAAATTCATTTAAAATATCACACTTATTAACTTGAGGCCCCAAGCCTTTTCACAGCTTCCTTAAGGCGGTGAGAGATCGGTCCACCCAGCCATAGTGACTAGGCCGGAAGCTACAAAATACGCGTCCATGTTGGATGGTAACCGGATGCCAACAGCCTGTCCACCGAAAGGTGCGCCAACCAACGTACTAAAACAATTGACGATTACGAGGTGGAGTCACGGAATAAAAGCAGTAGAAATTACACCACTCCGTCTAATCAAGATTTTAGATATACGTCAATTAACCAATTACAGCCAATAGCTGTCTTGCAGTTTATGGCGTATTGTCAAGTGATACTTTTTTTTTTAATTCCTCATCGAGCTTGATAGCTGCAGTCGCTTAAGTGCGGCCAGTATCCAGTAATCGGGAGATAGTGGGTTCGAGCCCCACTGTCGGCAGCCCTGAAGATGGTTTTCAGTGGTTTTCCATTTTCACACCAGGCAAATGCCGGGGCTGTACCTTAACTAAGGCCACGGTCGCTTCCTTCCACTTCCTAGGCCTATCCCATCGTCGCCATAAGACATATCTGTGTCGGTGCGAGGTAAAGCAAATAGCAACAACAACAAAAAAAGTTAATTCCTCACATACTAAAATGTTGTAGTTGGTGATATTTATACAAATGACCCTTCCGTTATAACGTCACAGTAGTGAATGGGGGTGTTTTCGTTCCAGGCGCCATACATGTCGGTTAGTCTTTCTCTCATCACCCTCAAAACCTCTGCGAGTGTGATTTTTCTGATTTCATCTCGGTACAGTAGATTTGGTAGTCCTTTTTCCTTCAGTTCTTTCTCTGTCCGTTTGCACAAATTTGATCTAGTGGTTTTATTTTTTAAGTATATGTATATTCTGTGAATCAATCTCTTAGAATCCATTCTTTCTAATTGTCCCCATGCGCATCGTCTGTAATTTTGGAGATTCTTTTATACGAGTGTATTTTCGCATTTGGTTTTGGAAAATGTACTCCATCTTTGATTCTCATTTTTCTTATTATTTTTCGTTCTTTCACTTTTAACTAGTGTTTTGTGTTGGACATTGAGAGTTTCTGATGCGTACAGAGCTCGGGTTTGGTTACTGTAGTATAGTGTCTGATTTTGCAGTTTCATGAGATATTTTGTTGTAAGTATTTTTTGTTAACTGAAATGCAGTCTCCATTTTCAGGAGTAATTATTCAATAGATTTCTTTTCATTACAATCCTCAGTAATGAACTCATAATTCTTACCCTGCTAAATATTGTAACTAGAAAATTACAACTACAAGATGCAACTACTAGCGCAACCATAATTCTTTATTGCAAGCTCATCTCGCCCTCCGTGGCGGGAGAAGTCTCCGTGGGAGCGAGCGGACTCGGAACACTTCGGCCGACTTTGAGTAATAAACAATTAACTTCCACTTCATTGCGAGAGATTTCGGCAGTATCATTAACCAAGAAAAATATAATTAAGAATTTTAAGAAGTGTGTAATGAAGCACAGGGTGGAAATGTGTTTAATTAGGCCTCCATACTGCCAGACTAGCGGCACGTGCCAAGGTTAAGCAATCAAAGTGCGCGAAATCACCTACAAGAAATTAATTAATTACGCCCGTTAGAGGCATGGGAAAATCAGTAAACAATGACTTGGAAATTAGGTGCAATTTTTAGGGTGAGTCTCAAAGAAATCGGTCGAGTGGTTATCAGATTGTATGATTACATCACAATAAATCATGACCAGAATAGCGTCATTAGAAAAGCTATAAATATCCCCACCTCTGGACAGTAGCGACACTCACTTGGTCGGTTGTTGCGGGGGTGGACCTGTGTTGCTTTAAAGTAGAGGTCTTGAGCTGTTTCTTCAAATAAACTTGTGACATTTATTGAGTTTTTTGGCTCGAGATAACATATTTAGTGGAATTGACATAGAATTCCTGAACTTATGCAAATGAAAATACAGTGTGTCTTTGTAGTCAGTGAAGGGAACGGTAGACTAGCCGAGATAACCTTCAAGTCTCATATTAACAACAAGAGGGTGAGAGCGAGGGAGTTAGGTCTTCGCCGAGGTTGTACATATGGTGTGTGTAAAGAATAATTCGTTATTTACGTGTTAGAGCAATTGAAGTGTAGAATCTTTGTCATCATAAGTCATAGAATATAGAATATAGAGGAAGAATGTGCTCTCCAAATATGAAGGGCTTAGGCCGGTATTCATAGTCGCAATAAGTAATACTTACGTTCAAGTCGAACTTAAATCTCGACTTTTTTCAGATTCCGGCACAAATAAGTCCTACTTAATAGTGATATACTTCATAAAGTCTAACTTCATGAAGCTGGACTTATTGGAATTCATAGTCATTTAAGTGTTACTTATGTGATGAAATAAGTTGAACTTCGTCAAGTCAAGCAGACCCTTGACTTATTTTGCATCTTAACCTATAAAATGGATGAAGATTTTGAGGAAGTGTTAGAAGAAATCCGTGCTCCAAAGCGATACTTGCAAAATGTTGAATTTTACAGTGAAGTGGAATTCAAAAAGAGGTTCCTGTGATGGCATTTCATATTCGCCCATACCTCCCGCAATTGTCAGCATCTAGCTATAATAAATTATAACCAAATTAGTGCTAGGTATAATAATACTTGAATTGAATTCTTCAGCAATACTTAACCAAGCACCTTCCTTTTGCTTAGAAGATACCGCGTTCGTTTTCTTATTCTCTACTAGCAAATGAACCCGTGCTTCGCTACGGTATTCTACATTGTATACAGATTTCTACGTGAATTACTGCACACGCGGTGATATTTTATTAAATAGCATGTCTCTCAGCGTTATCGAAGAAACGCCACGGGAGGACCCTATACTTTCTTTCCCGTGTAACGCACGGGTTGTGGAGTTGTGATGATAACGGCAGGCCCCCTTGTCTACTGCCAGTCACAATCAATTTGGGGAGTTTTCATTACAATGACAGGCCCCCTTTCGTACTTCCGGACACATTACAGATGAGGAGCTTTCATTACAATGGCAGGCACCTTCCCTACTGCCAATCAGTATTGAGTTATACTGTTATCATTATAATGACAGGCCCCACTTTCTAATGCCAGTCAGCTTACTGTCAGTCACACTCGAGTTGGTGAGTTTCAATTACAATACCAGGCCACTTTGCCTAATGCCAGTCACATTTTAATGGGTAAAACTGTTTATAATGGCGGGCACCCTTGTCTACTGCCAGACACAATCGGGTAGGGGGGATTTGAACAAAATTGCATGTTCCCTTGCCATCTGCTAGTCAAACTGAGAAGGGAATTATTCATTAAAATGGTAGGCCCTTCTTACTAATGCCAGTTACACAAGAGTTGGAGAAGGACCCCATTCCTTTTTTTACAAGTTGCTTTACGTCGCACCGACACAGATAGGTCTTACGGCGATGATGGGATAGGAAAGGGCTAAGAGTGGAAAGGAAGCGGCCGTGGCCTTAATTGAGGTACAGCCCCAGCATTTGTCTGGTGTGAAATTGGGAAACCACGGAAAACCATCTTCAGGGCTGCCGACAGTGGGGTTCGAGCCCAATATCTCCCGAATACTGGATACTGGCCGCACTTAAGAGACTGAAGCTGTCGAGCTCGGTGGATCCCATTCTTACTGTCAGTCAAAGTAGATGTGGGGAGAATTTATAACAACATGAAACGCTCTCATGCTGATAGTCACTATCAGTTTGTAAAGTATTAACAATAATGACACACACTTTCTACATCGCTCCAAACCGACTTGCTTTTATATATAAATGACAGATAAACATGGGCACGTTTGTAAGTGCAGACCTTCATTTCTAGATATACTGCTCCTAAACGGTTCATCATATCGACAGACGGTTTAAGCCGTCAGACGCCACTTTTATCGTTCTACATGTTTGATCCTCAAACATTTTCTCGTATCTCCCATATTTATGGGTTCAATTGAGTTAGAAAATTTGAATGGGGTGAAATTTGGATACGTTTTAACACTTTATATTATTTTTCGCATACTTACGTGGAAGCTAGAATCATTAAATTTGGCTCGCATGTGGCCAGCATTGGCCGTGTCAGTTTGCGTGCCAAATTCGATGACTCTCTCTCTTTCCTATAAGTGTGTCAAACTATGAAATATACCTATAAAAATCACAAAATGTACGTACAATCGAGAAATACAGCCACATCTAACGTATAAGGGAGAGAGATACGACAAAAAATTGGGAGTAAAAAGTGAAAAATTAAAAATTCTTGGAATTTTTCCGTCGTTTACAGGCTAAAACCTATAACTTCGCCAAATTTCAATTTTCTAGCTCGTCTGGCAGATTGTGCCGCCAGCTTGATTTGGGGGGAAGGGGGATAAAAATGAGGAGTTTTCTGAGTTTTTTAAGCCCACTAAACCTATACGTTATTGCTTTGGGTAAATATATATGAGTGCGTTCTTATGCTGAGCCCAAAATTTGAAGCCCTCAGGGAATTTTGAGAATTTTCGATTTTTCTAGTAAGTTGTAAGTTTCTGAGATGCCTGGAACTGCCTGTTTAATTCACATCTATTTTCATTTTTGTATCTTTATATATATATATATATATATATATATATATATATTTATAGACCGACTTGCTTATATTAGATTGATATATGATTTGAGAATGTTTCAAGAAAATATCCTTGAAAGCCTCCTTTTCAACGGAAGTAAAATGGTTGCGACTGCTTTTCATATCCATTTAAGAAAAAGTAACTACAATTTTAGCCGCAGATGAACAGGTAAAAGACAAATAAACTCGGAATAAGGAGCGCAGCGTAGATCTAGTTGGCCGTGTCTGAAGGATGACTCGCATATTCAACTGTTGTGATGATGGCTGTACTATTTCTCATACTATAAAGTTCAACTTAATTGTGCAGAGCGTCTGCATAATAAGTAACGCTTTATCAAGTCCAGCTTAATAAAGTAGAACTTGACCAACGACTATGAATACGAGAAACGTTTAAGTCGACTTCACGAATAAGTACAGCTTTGAAGTCGTTCTTATTAGAGAAATAAGTCGCTGACTATGAATACCGGCCTAAGTGTGTGAGGCAAGCCAGCCCAAATGTAGCCGGAATGACCTCGGAAGCTACGACCCCGTTACAAGGTCTGCCTAAATTTTAATATCATGAACAAAATACTTTCCGACACACGGTCAAGGTAATATTCGATTATTGTGAACTGAATTCTATTCTGTATTTTATGAGACAAAATTCTCGGTGACTGGAAACATTGCGGGTGAGAAAATTGAATATTATTAGAATGATTGACTGGAAAGTTGCTTCACTGGACAGTTCACGGCAATACATGTTTGGAACGTTGATATGATAGGCCATCTGGAGCCTCACACTTGAGTTACGCTGTGGAAATCGTAATGGTGGTGATTACTGTTTTCGGTCATATTACGTAAACTTAAACGATAGTTGATTTTTTTTTTTTTTTACCGAACTTCACTGCATGTATTGAGATTGTATTGAGGAATGGATTAAAGTAGTCGGACACGTTATTTCCAGGTTCGAGTTCATTTTGTGGCGAGTTTCATTCCATTAGGATTAGATTTAAAAATCTGGGATTGTTTTTGAAGTTTCGATTTCGCCTGACAGTATAAACGTAGTCTCAATGATAATGTAGGATGAGTAGACACTGTGTAGGCTCAGCGACAGGATTAGGGCGTCGTCTGTACCGTACGCGCACCTTTTAGCGATACATGGACACCCTAAGTGCTAAATAGGTCGACCTCGGGTATCTTCGAGATTCGTATTGGCAACCTTTGAAACACAAACTATGAATCGCTTATGCATCGCTTTGTGACATCTGGCGTACACTTTACGTACTAGTTCTGTTTTTTGCGTCGCACCGACACAGATATGTCTTATCGCGACGATGGGGTACGGAAGGCCTAGGAATTGGAAGGAAGCGGCCGTGACCTTAATTAAGGTACAGCCCCGGCATTTGCCTGGTGTGAAAATGGGAAACCACGGAAAACCATCTTCAGGGCTGCCGACAGTGGGGCTCGAACCCACTATCTCCCGATTACTGGATACTGGCCCCACTTAAGTGACTGCAGCTATCGAGCTCGGTTCTGTTGTTGTTTACACAGCAAATCCAAACTATAGAATTCATGGTGGGAACAAGATTCGCATCGAGAAATGTTATATAATGTTATATAAAGTGTGTATGACACAGTTGTTGGCTTAAGATAATAATACATACATACATACATACATACATACATACATACATACATACATACATACATACATACATACATACATTTTCATTATAGACTGTTACGCCTTTCGTCGTTCAGTCTGCAAGCCCCTGTGAATTTACTAAACGTCGCCACAATCCTCGATCTGCAACTAGTGTTGTGGCCTCATTTAGTTCTATACCTCTTATCTTTAAATCGTTAGAAACCGAGTCTAACCATCGTCGTCTTGGTCTACCTCTACTTCTCTTACCCTCCATAGCAGAGTCCATTATTCTCCTAGGTAACCTATCCTCCTCCATTCGTCTCACATGGCCCCACCACCGAAGCCGGTTTATGCGTACAGCTTCATCCATCAAGTTCATTCATAATTTATCCTTTATCTCCTCATTCCGGGTACCCTCCTGCCATTGTTCCCACCTGTTTGTACCAGCAATCATTCTTGCTACTTTCATGTCTGTTACTTCTAACTTATGAATAAGATATCCTGAGTCCGCCCAACTTTCGCTCCCGTAAAGCAAAGTTGGTCTGAAAACAGACCATATAAAGTTAGTTTCGTCTGGGAGCTGACTTCCTTCTTACAGAATACTGTTGATCGCAACTGCGAGCTCACTGCATTATCTTTACTACACCTTGATTCAATCTCACTTAGTATATTACCATCCTGGGAGAACACACAACCTAAATACTTGAAATTATCGACCTGTTCTAGCTTTGTATCACCAATCTGACATTCAGTTCTGTTCAATTTCTTACCTACTGACATCAATTTAGTCTTCGAGAGGCTAATTTTCATACCATACTCATTGCACCTATTTTGAAGTTCCAAGACATTAGACTGCAGGCTTTCGGCACAATCTGCCATTAAGACCAAGTCGTCAGCATAGGCCAGACTGCTTACTACATTTCCACCTAACTGAATCACTTCCTGCCATTTTATACCTTTCAGCAGATGATCCATGTAAACTATGAACAGCAAAGGTTAAAGATTACAGCCTTGTCAAACCCCCCTAAGTACCCTGAACCAAGAACTCATTCTACCATCAATTCTCACTGAAGCCCAATTGTCAACATAAATGCCTTTGATTGCTCTTAATAATCTACCTTTAATTCCTTAGTCCCCCAGTACGGCGAACATCCTTTCCCTCGGTACCCTGTCATAGGCTTTCTCTAGATCTACGAAACATAAACACAACTGCCTATTCCTCTCGTAGCATTTTTCAGTTACCTGGCGCATACTGAAAATCTGATCCTGACAGCCTCTCTGTGGTCTGAAACCACACTGGTTTTCATCCAACTTCCTCTCAACGACTGATCGCACCCTCCCTTCCAAGATGCCAGTGAATACTTTGCCTGGTATACTAATCAATGAGATACCTCGATAGTTGTTGCAATCCTTCCTGTTCCCTTGCTTATAGATAGGTGCAATTACTGCTTTTGCCCAATCTGAAGGTAACTTACCAACACTCCATGCTAATTTTACTACTCTATGAAGCCATTTAATCCCTGCATTCCCACTATACTTCACCATTTCAGGTCTAATTTCATCTATTCCTGCTGCTTTATGACAATGGAGTTTATTTACCTTTCCACTTCCTCAAGCATAATTTCACCAACATCATTTTCCTCCTCCCCATGAGTTTGGCTGTTCACAACACCACCAGGATGACTTCCTTTTACATTGAGATGATGTTCAAAATATTCCCTCCACCTCTCCAGTGATTAGGGATCTATTATGAGTTCACCTGAATTACTCAAAACACTGTTCATTTCCTTTTTCCCCTCCCTTCCTAAGATTCTTTATTACTGTCCAGAAAGGTTTCCCTGCTGCTGGACCTAGCCTTTCCAGGTTGTTACCAAAATCTTGCCATTACTTCTTTTTTGATTCAACAACTATATGTTTCGCTCTGTTTCTTTCATCTACATACAAATCCCTGTCTGCCTCGGCCCTTGTTTGGAGCCATTTCTGATAAGCCTTCTTTTTACGTTTACAAGCTGCTCTCACTTCATCATTCCACCAAGATGTTCGCCTTTTCCCATCTTTACACACAGTTGTTCCTAATCGAATCCCACTATCGGCAGCCCTGAAAATGGTTTTCCGTGGTTTCCCATTTTCACACCAGGCAAATACTGGGGCTGTACCTTAATTAAGTCCACGGCCGCTTCCTTCCAACTCCTAGGCCTTTCGTATCCCATCGTCGCCGTAAGACCTATCTGTGTCGGCGCGACGTAAAGCCCCTAGCAAAAAAAAAGTTGTTCCTAGGCATTCCCTTGCTGTTTCTACTACAGCATCCCTGTATGCCACCCATTCACTTTCTATATCCTGAACCTGCTTACTGTTTACTGCTTGAAACTTCTCACTAATCATATCCATGTACTTCTCTCTAATTTCCTCGTCCTGGAGATTTTCTACCCTTATTCGTTTGCAGACAGATTTCACTTTCTCTACCCTAGGCCTAGGGATACTTAAGTTCACTACAGATCAGATAGTGGTCTGTATCATCGAAAAATCCCCGGAAAACTTGTACATTCCTAACAGATTTCCTGAATTCGAAGTCGGTTAAGATATAGTCTATTATGGATCTGGTACCCCTAGCCTCCCATGTGTAGCGATGAATAGCGTTATGCTTGAAGAAAGTATTTGTAACAGCTAAGCCCATACTAGCACAGAAGTCCAGCAAACGCTTCCCATTCCCATTAGCTTCCACATCTTCCCCACATTTACCAATCACCCTTTCGTATCCTTCAGTTGTCCGACTCGTTGGCTGAATGGTCGGCGTACTGGCGTTCGGTTCAGAGGGTCCCGGGTTCGATTCCTGGCCGGGTCGGGGATTTTAACCTTAATTGGTTAATTCCAATGGCCCGGGGGCTGGGTGTTTGTGATGTCCCCAACATCCCTGCAACTCACACACCACACATAACACTACCCTCCACCACAATAACACGCAGTTACCTATACATGGCAGATGCCGCCCACCCTCATCGGAGGGTCTGCCTTACAAGGGCTGCAATCGGCTAGTAATAGCCATACGAAATTAATTAATCCTTCAGTTCTATTCCCAACTCTCGCATTGAAATCGCCCATTAGCACTATTCTATCCTTGCTGTTCACCCTGACCACGATGTCACTCAATGCTTCATAAAACTTGTCAAGTTCATCCTCATCTGCACCCTCACATGGTGAATACACGGACACAATTCTAGTCCTAATTCCTCCAACTGAAAAATCTACCCACATCATTCGCTCATTTACGTGCCTAACAGAAACTATGTTGCGTGCAATGGTATTCCTGATAAAGAGCCCTACCCCAGATTCTGCCCTTCCCTTTCTAACAACCGTCAAGTACACTTTATCATCTCCTATCTCTTCCTCGTTATCTCCCCTTACCCGAATATCACTTACTCCTAGCACATCCAGATGCATCCTCTTTGCTGACTCAGCCAGCTCTACTTTCTTTCTTCCATAAGCCCCATTAATATTGATAGCTCCCCATCGAATTCCATTTCGTTCGCCAAGTTGTTTCCAAGGAGTCCCTCGCCTGTCAAATGGTCAAATGGGAGTGAGACTCCATTACTCCCATAGGTCCGAGGCTTGTTTAAAATGTTCTGAGCTCGGTAAATTCATGAAGCAGGATGCTACCCTACTTGCCCATAGTCCAAGTGAGGATCTCTCCTCTAACGGGTTATGGACCACCGGTGAATTGTATAGTCCTAGCCGCCTGAGCACAAGGAGGGCCATGACTCAGAATATGTCCGAGATGCCCACTCCCATTCCATAGCAACTGGTATCCCGACTCTCTGGACCACTTACTAGGCCACTCAGCCGTTGCCCATGGTTCACGAACTAGGACGTGACTACAGTAACCCACAAACATGAACCATTTAAGATAATAAAGGTTTAGAAAATTCATATCGATCGATCATATTATCGATTCAATTCAGATTTCATTTTCATTCAGTTGGCAGTATTGCCGGAACCGGGAGAGTTTCCTCCTTGCTCCTCCACCCCGTACAAAGAAATATCAATCAATCAATCAATCAATCAATCAATCAATCAATCAATCAATCAATCAATCAATCAAACAATACTGATCTGCATTTAGGGCAGTCGCCCAGGTGGCAGATTCCCTATCTGTTGCTTTCCTAGCCTTTTCCTAAATGATTTCAAAGAAATTGGAAATTTATTGAACATCTCCCTTGGTAAGTTATTCCAATCCCTAACTCCCCTTCCTATAAAAGAATATTTGCCCCAGTTTGTCCTCTTGAATTCCAACTTTATCTTCGTATTGTGATCTTTCCTGCTTTTATAAACGCCATTCAAACTTATTCGTCTACTAATGTCATTCCACGCCATCTCGCCGCTGACAGCTCGGAACATACCACTTAGTCGAGCAGCTCTTCTTCTTTCTCTCAATTCTTCCCAACCCAAACATTGCAACATTTTTGTAACGCTACTCTTTTGTCGGAAATCACCCAGAACAAATCGAGCTGCTTTTCTTTGGATTTTTTCCAGTTCTTGAATCAAGTAATCCTGGTGAGGGTCCCATACACTGGAACCATACTCTAGTTGGGGTCGTACCAGAGACTTATATGCACTCTCCTTTACATCCTTACTACAACCCCTAAACACCCTCATAACCATGTGCAGAAATCTGTACCCTTTATTTACAATCCCATTTATGTGATTACCCCAATGAAGATCTGTCCTTATATTTATACCTAGATATTTACAATGATCCCCAAAGGGAACTTTCACCCCATCAACGCAGTAATTAACACAGAGGACTTTCCCTATTTTGTGAAACTCACTACCTGACTTTTAACCCCGTTTATCATCATACCATTGCCTGCTGTCCATCTCACAACATTTTCGAGGTCACGCTGCAGTTGCTCACAATCTTGTAACTTATTTATCACTCTATAGAGAATAACATCATCATCCGCAAAAAGCCTTACCTCCGATTCCACTCCTTTACTCATACTATTTATATATATAAGAAAACATAAAGGTCCGATAATACTGCCTTGAGGAATTCCCCTCTTAATTATTACAGGGTCAGATAAAGCTTCACCTACTCTAATTCTCTGAGATCTATTTTCTAGAAATATAGCAACCCGTTCGGTCACTCTTTTGTTTAGTCCAATTGCACTCATTTTTGCCAGTAGTCTCCCATGGTCCACCCTATCAAATGCTTTAGACAGGTCAATCGCGATACAGTCCATTTGACCTCCAGAATCCAAGATATCTGCTATATCTTGTTGGAATCCTACAAGTTGAGCTTCAGTGGAATAACCTTTCCTAAAACCGAACTGCCTTCTATCGAACCAGTTATTAATTTCACAAACATGTCTAATATAATCAGAAAGAATGCCTTCCCAAAGCTTACATGCAGTGCGTGTCAAACTTACTGGCCTGTAATTTTCAGCTTTAAGTCTATCACCCTTTCCTTTATACACAGGGGCTACAATAGCAACTCTCCATTCATCTGGTATAGCTCCTCTGACCAAACAATAATCAAATAAGTACTTCAGATATGGTATATCCCAACCCATTGTCTTTAATATATCCCCAGAAATCTGATCAATTCCAGCCGCTTTTCTAGTTTTCAACTTTTGTATCTTATTGTAAATGTCATTGTTATCATATGTAAATTTTATTACTCCTTTGGCCTTAGTCTCCTCCTCTATCTGGACATTATCCTTGTAACCAACAATCTTTACATACTGCTGACTGAATACTTCTGCCTTTTGAAGATCCTCACATACACACTCCCCTTGTTCATTAATTATTCCTGGAATGTCCTTCTTGGAACCTGTTTCTGCCGTAAAATACCTATACATACCCTTCAATTTTTCACTAAAATTTGTATGACTGCCAATTATGCTTGCCATCATGTTATCCTTAGCTGCCTTCTTTGCTAGATTCAATTTTCTAGTAAGTTCCTTCAATTTCTCCTTACTTCCACAGCCATTTCTAACTCTATTTCTTTCCAGTCTGCACCTCCTTCTTAGTCTCTTTAAATCTCTATTATAATAAGGTGGGTCTTTACCATTCCTGACCTCCCTTAAAGGTACAAATCTGTTTTCGCATTCCTCAACAATTTCTTTAAACCCATCCCAGAGTCTGTTTACATTTTTATTTACCGTTTTCCACCGATCATAGTTACTTTTTAGAAACTGCCTCATGCCTGCTTTATCAGCCATATGGTACTGCCTAACAGTCCTACTTTTAAGACCTTCCTTTCTATCGCATTTATTTTTAACTATTACAAAAACAGCTTCATGATCACTAATACCATCTATTACTTCAGTTTCCCTATAGAGCTGATCTGGTTTTATCAGTACGACTTCCAGGATATTTTTCCCTCTGGTTGGTTCCATCACTTTCTGAATCAGCTGTCCTTCCCATATTAACTTATTTGCCATTTGTTGGTCATGCTTCCTGTCGTTCGCATTTCCTTCCCAATTGACATCTGGCAAATTCAGATCTCCCGCTACAATCACATTTCTTTCCATGTCGTTTCCCACATAGCTGACTATCCTATCAAATAATTGCGATTCCGCGTCAGTGCTACCCTTTCTCGATCTGTACACTCCAAATATATCAAGTTGCCTTTTATCTTTAGAAATGAGCCTTACACCTAGAATTTCATGTGTCTCATCTTTAACTTTTTCGTAGCTTACAAATTCTTCCTATCCTATCTCTACGATACACACTCCAGTGCCGTGAGAAAATTTCTGCATCCATTATTATCATTTCTCAGCCATGATTCAACACGTATTACAATATCTGGTAAATATATGTCTATTAAATTACTTAATTCTATTCCTTTCCTTACAATACTTCTACAGTTCAACACTAACAATTTTATGTCATCCCTACTTGACTTCCAGTTCCCTGTTCCCTTATCACCGCTCCCTAGGCCATCCCGTTTCCCTGAATGTACCTCCCTATTACCCTTCCAAACAAATTTCCTAACTTATACGTACCACTGCGGTTTAAATGAAGGCCATCCGAGCGCAGACCCCTATCTCCTACCCACCCATTAGGATCTAGAAATTTCACTCGCTAAAAGGTGCGCGGACTATATATAGTCAAGTCATAGGTCAACTTGAAATGTCTGCACACGGTAGCTGAGGAGGTTAGTCATTTGTCGACTTGAACGATGTTAGTGTCTGCAATAGTGAATACGGATGTGAAGACTGTTAGCAGGTATTATCCAGGCCACGTTTCATTATAATTCATACTAGCCAGAAGGTGCTCCCATAATAGTGTTGCATTGGTAGTGGCGTGGATGTGAGGGTTGTCCCACATGCGAACCTAGCTAATGGAGATTGACCATTACTGCTTAGCCGCACGTGTTCAAGTTCGATTAACTTTCGTTTTTCTATTTTTCTTTTTCTTTTATTTAGACATTGTTCGGATGTCTGGTATCTTATGGTAGTGCCGTGTCTTGACACTTAGTTGATGTATGTAGGATTTAAACCACGAATGCGGTTTCGATTCGTCAGCTGTTAATATATTTTATTTTCAATTTTCGTTATTTTACTTTATTGTAGGTGAGGCGTTGTAGTTTAGTTTAATGTAGGCAGACTGATTTGTAATGGTAGTGGTAGTTATAGAAATTGGAAAGATTTCCTTTACTTTGTTTGGATGTGGACTTGTAATTTATAAACTTAACGACATGACTGTTTATGACCTGAAAGTCGGTTTAGTAAGAACATTTTCAAGTGATTTATCACTTTTTTTGTAACTTCATTGTTTGGCATTTCTTCTAAATGCACAATGAATTAATGTTTTCCTGCAATTCGCAGTTTTGTTCCTTCAGGACGACCTAACGTAAGATCCCCTCGGATCAAGTTGTTGTTCGTTCCTTCTGAACATCTGTTTGGGGTGATGCATGTTTCAGCATCAGGATTATTATGTAACTTAAGGGTGTCATGAGATGACAATACACGGTGGAATTTTATTTTGATTGTGATAATTGCTGTTAACTTGTAATGAACACCATGCCTTTTAGTAATGTTTCGCAACCTATCCAAAGCAACTGATAGTCGATTTGGTTCGATTAAGGGTCCATTCGCGGATGTTCCAATATCCGATAGGATACCAGACTGGTGGATAACCTTTATTAAATGTAAATCTGGAATTCTACTTTTTGAAGGTCAGATTTTCCACGGAGTAGCTTTGCCTTTGTTAGCAACCTTGAAGATCTTATGGGATAATCTATTAGGATCCATTCTGTATAGGTGTCCATACAAAGTCAGACGTTTTCTTCTGATGGCATCTATGAGGTTTTCTTGATGCTGGTAGAGCTCATTGTTGGGTTTGTACACGCACGCACGCACATTAATGGTGTCCCGACATAAACAATCAACACTGCCCCACTCCAGTACTGAAAAGGAGAGGAGAGAGCAAAGGGATAGTGTTGAAGGCCACTCCAGTACTGAAAAGGAGGGGAAGGGAGTTAACAGGTAGTTCTGAATACACAGTGTGTGTTCCGGCGTTATACTGTAACATTGTAATGAGATGGCTCCTTTCCTATCACAGGTGAATCGAGGCCGTATTATTGGCATGTGGGAGGCTCACATGGTCCCCCAAGCAATAGTCCAAACAATACCATGCAGTCTTAAGACAGTTTGGAGATGGATAGAAATATGGCAAGAAAGAGGTGAAGAAGGATTGATAGACCCGATATAACGCAGCTACAAAATATTCCTAACTAGTATAAAATACTTTTCGGTTAAAAACCTCCTTTACCTCTTAATACTGTAATTATCAGAGTAGGTTACTTTTTAATTTTTTTAAAATGTTAAAATGCTATTTGTTCGGGGCGTCGACCTATAGAGTTCTTTTGTCCCTACTTGCACAATATATGAACCTGCATGTAATTGGAATTGCGGAAGTGTTGAGTGTTCAATGTGAGAAACGTTAAGGACGACACAAATACGCAGTCCCCAGGCCAGGGATATAATCATTTACAATTAAAACTCCCTGACCCGGCCGGGAATCGAACCCGGGGTGGCCGGTCGCGTTGACCCGTACACCGCGGGGCCGGACGAGTAGGTAACCTAATGCTGTACTTCAATATATCCGCCACTGTGCCCATTTCGATCACAACGAAGTCTTGTAGCGGGCTGTCTGCATGCAGTCCATGCAGCAATGCGTTAAGCGAGAAGGTGAGTCATTCTTCACTCTCTCCCCTTCTTTTCAGTACTGGAGTGGGGCAGTGTTGATTGTTTATGTCGGGACACCATTAATATGCACGTCTGTACCATCGCCTTCCATCTGGTAGGATCCTTGGCCCTATTATTCTTCTCAGGAATTTCCGTTCTTGCACAGTAATAAAATAAAAAAGATAAGACTCACGTTATGTATTGTGACTGCGTTGAAACGTTGCAAAATTATGAAGTTTTTTTCTAACTAATTCAATAGATATTTTTGTCGTGATTTAATTGAATAAAATTTTAGTAAGCACATTTTTGCTCCTCATTTAAAGTAGTTAGGCTCTCTTCTGAACCCCATCGTTTGGTCAATGTAGTGACAGAAATAAACCCGCTACGACGCCAAGATCTAAGAGTTCGATATTGCTCTATTGAAGCAACTAAGGCAGACGACCAACGATGGAACGGTAAATTCAAGGGTTCAGTAAGTCATTCACCCAAATATTTAAATTCTTTCACTCGAGAGATGTGGTTGGGGAATTTGGAGTTCAAATGGGGCAGTATTCATGTCATACATTTTGTTATTTCAAATGAAATTTGTAACACAGTTTTTGCTGCTTGTTCTTGCAGGAGTTCAAGCTGGTTTTGTGCATCGGGGATGTCTTGGGCAATTAGTGCCATGTCTTCTGCAAATGTTTAATAGTCCAATTCTATGCCTTAATCTTTTGGTCGGATTCGATGCATTGGTGTCCCTGTTTTTCGCCATTCTCTTATAACTTTTTTCAAGGGCGCAGTTAAAGAGTGATGGGGATAATCAATCTCCTTGTCGTATTCTGTTAGCATTTCGAAAAGGGATTATCGGTCTATGTTGTTATATGTTTTTTTGAAGTCGGCAAATGTGATGACATAACTTTTGTTTGACGTCCTGCTCAAATATTTCATCGAATTTTTCAGGTTAATAATTTGTTCTATGCATGCTGGGCCTTTTTCTGAATCCACCTTGGTATTCGCCAATTTCTTGATGCAATTGAGATTCTGCATGGTTCAGGAAGGCTTGAGACAAAACTGTGCAAGTTATGGAGATTAATGAAATTCCACGGTAGTTGTTGGGGTCTATCTTGTTTCATTTTTTGTGCAGTAACTCGCACACCACACACAACACTATCCTCCACCACAATAACACGCAGTTACCTACATATGGCAGATGCCGCCCAGCCTTACAAGGGCTGCAGCCGGCTAGAAATAGCCACACGAAATTATTATTTTGTGCAGTAGATGTATGATCAGCGTCTTCCAATCTGCGGGGATTCTTTCGGTTTGCCCGATTTCTTCTATAATTTTTTGAGTTTTGTTTAAGATTTTCTCATGAATTTTTCCATAATTCTGCAAGGAGTTGGTTTTCCCGTGACGCTTTGTTATTTTTCAATGATTGAATAATGTTCTTTATTTACTGTAGTTTCGGTGGTTTGTAGTTTGGGTTTTGTTGTTTGTAGTTGAAATTAAATTTTTCTTGGGGCTTTCCACAATTGAGCAAAGTATTAGAAACTTATTTCGCAAGAATTTCACACTTTTCAGTGTTGCTATGGGCAAGTTCGCCGAATTCATTTTTTAATGGAAACGATGGGGTGGGAGGGGGAGTAAGTCCTTGAGATCTTGCATATGTACATGCTATATCAGATTACTGTTGACAAACAAACAAACACTTACTAATGACGTCCTGTAGGCCCTTCTGCAACTATACACGTGAGCACTGTTTTGTAATAAAAAAGAGCTGAAAAATATATACACACACATTTAAAAAAGCAGTCACAAACACAAAGTAATTTTTCAGCCTTCAGTTTCTAGTAAACTATTTTTTCTGTCATACTTGTTATACTGAATACTTTATTAAGAAACAAAATCGGCAGTTGATTAAGCAAAGCACACGAGTGGAAGCTCCGCCTCATCCTCCTCCTACGCCTTGTGATCCTCACTATAATGTAAAAAACAAGTCCTATAGCACCCAATACAGAACAAGGTCCTACAAGTCTGGAGTCTCGAACTGGAGGTAACAAGTCGTGAGCCTCCCAGAACAGTAATGTATACACATTAACCTTACACCACCCCACGAAAAGCCATGTATAGTCACTATCTTGTTCTGAATTCCAAGCTCAGTTCTGAGTCCACTGCTTACGTATTAAGTCTTACACCACCTCCCTAGTTCTATACAAACCATGTATATTCGCCATCTTTGAACTCAGCTCCGATGTTTTGAAGTTGCCCTCAGTGTTATTCCTCTATAAGCAAGGCCTTACAACATCTCCCAAGTCCCAATCGAAGCATGTATAGTCGCCAATTTGGAGCTCAGCTCTGTTGCCCTGAAGTTGCCCTCCAAGTTACGGTAATCGCGCACTGCAGGGAACCGCGCCGCGCCGCGCGGAACAAGCTTGTGGAACATTCCACGGGCCATTTTCCGAGACTTCGCCCATACAGCACACCTCACCGCGCCGCCTCTCTCCAGTTGGGGAAATATGAGTTCCAGTTCCGAGGAGGACTTATTATTTGCGGCTGCGATATTTGCAAATGAGGAAGTAGAAAAACGCGAAGGAAAAGTTTGGGTCCACAACATTTATGAGAAAAGGGAAACGTACGGAGAGTTTCACCATTTATTTCCTGATCTACTAAAGGACCGAAGTAAATTTTCCCACTGCTTTCGTATGTCCCAAGAAAAATTCTATGAACTATTGAACCTAGTTAAGCCGTGTGTACCGAGTTCGATAGCTGCAGTCGCTTAAGTGCGGCCAGTATCTAGTGTTCGGGAGATAGTAGGTTCGAACCCCACTGTCGGCAGCCCTGAAAATGGTTTTCTGTGGTTTCCCATTTTTACACCAGGCAAATGCTGGGGCTGTACCTTAATTAAGGCCACGACCGCTTCCTTCCCACTCCTAGCCCTTTCCTGTCCCATCGTCGCCATAAGACCTATCTGTGTCGGTGCGACGTGAAGCACCTAGCAAATAAAAAAGCCGTGTGTAGAGCGAGAAAATATATCACCTTTCGCCGAGAAAGGCGTACAGTGCACAGTACCACTAACCGCGTGAAGGTACGAGCGTGCTGGCACTAGTCGAGGACTCACGAAGACTGCCGAAACGGCACGAAACCACATTATTTCCGTTATTCCTTCCTTCTACCCTCGCCCATACAAGCGCGCCGAAAGGAAAAGTTCCGTTCCAGAAACCTGGGGCTTCTGGTGCGGAAATTCCACAAGCTTGTTCCGCGTGGCGCGGCGCGGCTCCCTGCAGTGGGCGTTAAGTCTTAGACATGACACCGCCTTCCTAGTCCCATACTAACCATATATAGTCGTCATCTTGGAGCTCAGGTCCGAATCAGTCATGTCGCCCTCCAACGTTTTTCTCTACAAGTAATGCATATGTCTCCGCCCCTCACACCACCTCCCTAGTCCCATACGAACCGTGTATAGTTGCCATCTTGGAACTCAACTTCAAAGCCCTGAGGTTGTCCTTCAAAGTTATTCCTGTATAAACAGTGCATACGTTTCAAAACCTTTTAACGTACTACTACAGTTGTGACTTCCCCTCTTGGAGAACATTAATTGAACGAGAAATGCAACCATGCAAGCTAAGGGCGCCAATCTTTAAGTTGATGACTTAAAGATAAAAATTTATAATCAAGCTTGGACGGACTCTTATCACAGGGATGGGGTGATAGTGCACTAATCATTAAGCAGGAGAATTAGAAATCAAAAGGCTAATTAAGGCAGATTGATGAAAGTAAACTAGGAAAATACTATTTATTATATTGAATATAAATGACGACGGTTTAACGAGAACTGAATTTAAAATAGGAAATGAATTTAACAAAAGGTTGAATGACTCTACTTCGCGAAAACTTGCAATATTTTTAACTCGCTTGCTCACCATGTAGTCTTGTTCTGCTGGTCCTTGGAAAGCTTCCATCCTTGTAGCTGGGACATCACCGGTCGTCTTTGAGATATCTTCATCTGCAGCTAAGTACCATTCCTGCCTTGCAAATTGCATCAACCACTAATTGGATGATGGCTTTGAAACTATCACTCCCTGTTATGCTCTATCCCATATATTGGAGATGAGCCCTAAGTCATAGTTAGAAAAACCTCCTTGGGTTATGTGGAGAGGATACTCAATTAATAATCCTTCCAACTTTACTGAAAATGTGCACTGAAGTTTCATTTCTATCTAGTTTAATACTACCTATTGTCTTAGACTGGTATAAACTGGTCTAATACAGAGCTGTTCGTACTTCCTGATGAGAGTGGCTATACACCCATCATTCAGAAAATCCTAAGTACCACGTCGTGGTAACGAAGTAATTAATGTAGAAGTGATAAACTATCACACTAGTCCACTATGGTACAACAACCATAAGACAAGTTATCAGACCTAAAGCGAAATACAAGATAGAAGAATAATCAAGAAGATTGATGCCAAGAGCTCCAACACGCCCTTTTATAACCTTTTCTGGCTCTAATTACAGGTCGCTACACGTGGTCCAATCAGTTGACACGTCTCTCCCCACTCCAGATATTAAAGTTGATGGGTCCCAACCATGATATCAACTGTTCTTCTATTAGCCCTTTCACTCAGTATCCATGGCAACATGACGCTCCTTTGAAAATATAGGCGGTGATCAGTTTGAATTATTCTGGTCGAAGTACAGTAGTTGTCGTTACAACGCTTGAACACGTGCTCGCTTTTCCCAGAATTTGATGTCTAAATTTGTCCTTCCTTCTTCCTCGGTGATGTGGCAAGATTGAGGAAAATCTACTGCAAGTTAAATTTAAACGAATGTCGCAAGAATCTAAGTTAATATTAGGATATTCAGCCCTCGTTTACAAGTCGTAGTTACAAAGTAATGAAATGATAGTGAGCAAATGATCAAACATGAATTATAATAAAATTACATACCAAGATAAATATCATGACGTTAAATTCCTGAATTAATTACACATAATAAAATTAACATAATTACACTGTGACATCTGGAACGTTACACAGTTACTGCAGTAACACAGGTTATCAAGCAAATTCTACATACCTGTAAGTGCCCAATGTTCATGATCACAATGTTACACAGTTGCTAATAAAAATCAACAACAGCAACTTAAAAGAATCGTTCGTTCGTTCGTTCGTTCGTAAGAGCACATACAAGCACTCATACAGATTATGTCTTGCAGCCATCTTGTCTATTAGCCCTTGCGCAAAAAACTACGAATACAAGCTAGTTTAAGGAATGGCAGCCGGTTAAGAAGAAGAAGAAGAAGAAGAAGAAGAAGAAGAAGAAGCTTCCAGAACTGTCACCATTTGTCTCGATGTATAGCAGTCATCTTGCTCACTAAGGCAGTTAAGGTAAGTCTGGAGTCTTATAAAAACCTAATTTGAGGCTGTAAGTTGGCACTCCTTCCCTCTGTCAGGTTGGCAAACCTGCACATGAGCTGTCTAGTTTCAAAATCAACCACCAGATCCCGCCGCACATCTTCACGTGACACTGTCAACTGTCAAACACCTCTGACAGCCTGCCCACCATTCAGTTTCCCGCGCTGTGACGTCACACGCTTCAAGGTCAAGGTGGGCGGGATCCTGTGTACAGTAGCTACTGGGATTATTATGTGCGAACACCGTTTGACCAACTTATTACCTGTAAAGTGTTTAAAGTATTTAGGAGAGGACATTCCGTACCACTTGAAAGATTGGGAAATATTCCGGGTGCATTACAGTATATTGAGTTAGTACACCATAGAGCGAGTTTCCGGAGACGAACAACTCGTTGGTGTTTGGTGGCATCAATAGTGGAAAAATATTTCTAGCGAAACCAGCTGATGACTATAGTGTTGTTGATTTAGAAGGTTTGCATCCATTACGTTTTTGAATAGTTTTGTTGAGAAATAGTGATACACCTGACGCTTCTTCCTGTCCCTCAAAGTGCGCAAAGATACACAACTCCATGTTACAGTTAATTCCAACATTTTAAAAGCTACCGATGTTAATGTGGTAATTCCCATTTGACACAAGTGGTGCGGATTGTTATGACGTGGTATTTGTGGATTACTGGAAAACCTTCCCACAGGAATTTGACGACCTAGGTGGTACGAAATGTCCGGAAACCATTATGTGGATCTTGATAGAGCTCCTGCTCCACTGAGAGCCTCGGCTGAGCTTCACATAAGATGTAATGATTTTCAGGCTGCCTATCATAGTGTAAAGCAGTTCGCATTTCTTTCAGTGCTTCTTGATTAATGTGAAAATTTAAGTCATGATATTCATGGTGTTGGTTACTGTAGTTACGTCCTAGTTCGTGAACCATGGGCAACGGCTGAGTGGCCTAGTAAGTGGTCCTGAGAGTCGGGATACCAGTTGCTATGGAATGGGAATGGGCATCTCGGACATATTCTGAGTCATGGCCCTCCTTGTGCTCAGTCGGCTAGGACTACACAATTCACCGGTGGTCCATAACCCGTTAGAGGAGAGATCCTCACTTGGACTATGTGTAAGTAGGGTAGCATCCTGCTTCATGAATTTACCGAGCTCAGAACATTTTATGGAAGCCTCGGACCTATGGGAGTAACGGAGTCCCACGCCCATTTTGCAAGCGAGGGACTCCTTGGAAAGAACTTGGCGAACGAAATGGAATTCGATGGGGAGCTATCAATATTAATGGGCTTATGGAAGAAAGAAAGTAGAACTGGCTGAGTCAGCAAAGAGGATGCATCTGGATGTGCCAGGAGTAAGTGATATTCGGGTAAGGGGAGATAACAAGGAAGAGATAGGAGGTTATAAATGTACTTGACGGGTATTAGAAAGGGAAGGGCAGAGTCTGGGGTAGGGCTCTTTATCAGGAATACCATTGCACGCAACATAGTTTCTGTTAGTCACGTAAATGAGCGAATGATGTGGGTAGATTTGTCAGTTGGAGGAATTAGGACTAGAATTGACTCCGTGTATTTACCATGTGAGGGTGCAGATGAGGATGAAGTTGGCAAGTTTTATGAAGCATTGAGTGACATCGTGGTCAGGGTCAACAGCAAGGATAGAATAGTACTAATGGGCGATTTCAATGCGAGAGTTGGGAATAGAACTGAAGGATACGAAAGGGTGATTGGTAAATGTGGGGAAGATATGGAAGCTAATGGGAATGGGAAGCGTTTGCTGGACTTCTGTGCTAGTATGGGTTTAGCTGTTACGAATACATTCTTCAAGCATAAGGCTATTCACCGCTACACATGGGAGGCTAGGGGTACCAGATCCATAATAGACTATATCTTAACCGGCTTCGAATTCAGGGATTCTGTTAAGGATGTACGAGTTTTCCGGGAATTTTTCGATGATACAGACCACTATCTGATCTGTAGTGAACTAAGTATCTCTAGGCCTAGGCTAGAGAAAGTGAAATCTGTCTGCAAACGAATAAGGGTAGAAAATCTCCAGGACGAGGAAATTAGACAGAAGTACATGGATATGATTAGTGAGAAGTTTCGAACAGTAGACAGTAAGCAGGTTCAGGATATAGAAAGTGAATTGGGTGGCATACAGGGATGCTGTAGTAGAAACAGCAAGAGAATGTTAAGAACAACTGTGTGTAAAGGTGGGAAAAGGCGAATATCTTCGTGGATTGATGAAGTGAGAGCAGCTTGTAAACGTAAAAAGAAGGCTTATCAGAAATGGCTCCAAACAAGGGCCGAGGCAGACAGGGATTTGTATGTAGATGAAAGAAACAGAGCGAAATAAATAGTTGTTGAATCAAAAAAAGTCGTGGGAAGATTTTGGTAATAACCTGGAAAGGCTAGGTCAAGCAGCAGGGAAACCTTTCTGGACAGTATTAAAGAATCTAAAGAAGGGAGGGGAAAAAGGAAATGAACAGTGTTTTGAGTAATTCAGGTGAACTCATAATAGATCCCAGGGAATCACTGGAGAGGTGGAGGGAATATTTTGAACATCTTCTCAATGTAAAAGGAAATCATCCTGGTTGTGTTGCGAACAGCCAAGCTCATGGGGAGGAGGAAAATTATGTTGGTGAAATTACGCTTGAGGAAGTGGAAAGGATGGTAAATACACTCCATTGTCATAAGGCAACAGGAATAGATGAAATTAGACCTGAAATGGTGAAGTATAGTGGGAAGGCAGGGATGAAATGGCTTCATAGAGTAGTAAAATTAGCATGGAGTGTTGGTAAGGTACCTTCAGATTGGACACAAGCAGTAATTGCACCTATCTATAAGCAAGGAAACAGGAAGGATTGCAACAACTATCGAGGTATCTCACTGATTAGTATACCAGACAAAGTATTCACAGGCATCTTGGAAGGGAGGGTGCGATCAGTCGTTGAGAGGAAGTTGGATGAAAACCAGTGTGGTTTCAGACCACAGAGGCTGTCAGGAACCGATTTTCAGTATGCGCCAGGTAATTGAAAAATGCTACGAGAGGAATAGGCAGTTGTGTTTATGTTCCGTAGATCTAGAGAAAGCCTATGACAGGGTACCGAGGGAAAAGATGTTCGCTATACTGGGGGACTATGCAATTAAAGGTAGATTATTCAAATCAATCAAAGGCATTTATGTTGACAATTGGGCTTCAGTGAGAATTGATGGTTGAATGAATTCTTGGTTCAGTGTACCTACGGGGGTTAGACAAGGCTGTAATCTTTCACCTTTGCTGTTCGTAGTTTACGTGGATCATCTGCTGAAAGGTATACAATGGCAGGGAAGGATTCAGTTAGGTGAAAATGTAGTAAGCAGTCTGGCCTATGCTGACGACTTGGTCTTAATGACAGATTGTGCCGAAAGCCTGCAGTCTAATTTCTTGGAACTTGAAAACAGGTGTAATGAGTATGGTATGAAAATGAGTCTTTCGAAGACTAAATTGATGTCAGTAGGTAAGAAATTCAACAGAATTGAATGTCAGATTGGTGATACAAAGCTAAAACAGGTCGCTAATTTCAAGTATTTAGGTTGTGTGTTCTCCCAGGATGGTAATACACTAAGTGAGATTGAATGAAGGTGTAGTAAAGATAATGCAGTGAGCTCGCAGTTGCGATCAACAGTATTCTGTAAGAAGGAAGTCAGCTTCCAGACGAAACTAACTTTACATCGGTCTGTTTTCAGACCAACTTTGCTTTACGGGAGCAAAAGCTGGGTGGACTCAGGATATCTTATTCATAAATTAGAAGTAACAGACATGAAAGTAGGAAGAATGATTGTCGGTACAAACAGGTGGGAACAATGGCAGGAGGGTACTGGGAATGAGGAGATAAAGCCTGATTTATGAATGAACTCGATGGATGAAGCTGTACGCATAAACCAGCTTCGGTGGTGGGGCCATGTGAGGCGAATGGAGGAGGATAGTTTACCTAGGAGAATAATGGACTCTGTTATAGAGGGTATGAGAAGTAGAGGTAGACCAAGACGACGATGGTTATACTCATTTTCTAACGATTTCAAGATAAGTGGTATAGAACTAAATGAGACCACAACACTAGTTGGAAATCGAGGATTGTGGCGACGTTTAGTAAATTCACAGAGGCTTGCAGGCTGAACGCTGAAAGGCATACGTCTATAATGATAACGTATGTCTGTATGTAAGTATGTAGGTAGGTAGGTAGGTATGTATGTATGTATGTATGTATGTATGTATGTACGTACGTATATTCATATGACTGGATCCCCCTCCCAAAGCTGAACCTGTTATTGTTCCCGACTTCTCTCTTACCCGATTTTCCCTCATCAGCTCTTGTAACTCAATGTTCCACTGATACTGTTTTGTGAAGTCGAGAATGTGGCTTAGGCCTACTTAATTTCCTTACCCATCATTCCTCTTTAATGGATACCCCTCATCTTTTTTCGAGGGCTCTTCCTTTCTCCTGCAAATTATATTGGAATATAATATTTGCTGTTCTCTTGGTCCTAGGTTCCTTGTACATTTCTACATCCACAATGGCTCGCAAGTTTTGAGACATTATTCTGACCCTACTTCCACCTTTATGTAATAGACTTCTTGCTTTCATCTTTCACATCTGCCCTACCTTGTTCAATTCTTATTCCTGATAAACTCTTCAGGATGCTACTGGTATCTCAACCAATGGTAATATTTAAATGCACACACACACACACACACACACACACACACCGTAACAATGAACCAATGAACTGGCACCCACCATCGAAGAGAACTTGTAGTTTTAGGTGTCAAAAGGTCTGGGGAGTCTAGATTTTCAGTCCTCTCCTTTGATGAAACCTTAATTTTTCCAAGAGGCTATGCTGCCAGTTCTCGTACATTCCAGTGGTTGAGGGTTGAGAAAGCAATTGGAGCTTTTTTTCAACTGTTTCTTATCTGGAAGAGCAAAATTATAACCATTCTCCTTCTTCTGCCTCCTTCTGGTGCCATCTTTTCACTGAAGGTTGGTGACCATTATGGAGTAACAACACTTATTTTATATTTCCCATCTCAGAGTTGCCGTATCATAGATGTTGAACCACTGTTGGAGGTTAGATAGATAGATAGATAGATAGATAGATAAAGAATGGGTGAGCCCTGCCTTCCCAGGGCTCCACACATAGGTCTGTGAAGACCCTTTGTGTCCCTTAAACGGGTTTGCCTAGTCCAGCCCTAGTGCTCCTATAAAGGATACCAGTGTCCGGATGTTGGCATTCCTGATGTCTTCCAGGCTCACGAAATGTGAGCCAAGGTATCGATGTTTAGTGCTTGCAAGAGCCTCACACTGACACAACACATGCGCGGAGGTCTCCTCCTCCCTACCGCATCTTCTACACATCAGATCCTGACTGATTTGCATGATGTGTAGGTGTCTCTGTAAGGTATTGTGGCCTGTCAGCAGTCCAACTACCATTCGCATTCTGGTCCTATTCAAATTTATCAGGACCTTTTTATAACTTTGGCTAGGCCCTTTGATAAGTTCACGTGCCTGCCTTGCCTTCCAAATGTCTAAGTGAGACTGGTTTGTCCACTGGGATATTACCAGTTTCACGCTTCGGAGTGACACTCCCAGGAAGGGCTCTGGTCCTATGAAAGGACCTTTTGAGCCTTGTTTCGCTAGTTTGTCAGCTTCTTCATTTCCACTGATACCTGTGTGCCCAGGGACCCATAATAGGGTAACTGAGCTAAGTTCACACAGCAGATCTAAGATCCTTTGGCATTCCCACATCATTTTTGATGTTGTTCTAACTGCGCATAGTGTTTTAACGCTGCCTGGCTATCACTGCAAATGGTGATACATCTTCTATGTCCAGGCATGTTCCATATATATACAGCACAGGCCAGTACCGGTATTGCATATACTTCGGCCTGGAAAACAGTAGCATATTTACCCATGGGAAGGGAGAGCCTTGTCTTAGGCCCCCAGACCCCGGCGCCTGTGCCCGTCTCTGCCCGCGAGCCATCTGTGTACCATGTACAGCCCCCAGACCTGAGACGTGCCCCAGTATCCGTGGCCCACTCCTCCCTTGTGGGTATCACCACTGTGAACTTATAATTCAGATTAAAACTAGGCTTCATCAGGTCCCCGATCATCATTGTCGTAGGGCAGGTCTGGTGAAGCCTTGTAAGAATAGAGGCATGACCTCTATTCGGATTCTTGAAGGACTGTTGGAGGTTCCGCGTCCAGAACAAGTTTCTACATCCACATTACCCTTCTTTCTTGCCTTGCTGTGTTGTTCAGGCAAATTCACTAATAGATTGCAAGTTTTACAAATAGGTGTCTCACTCAAAAGAATATTAAATATGTACTGGCCAGAGAAGAATTATTGGCATGAGCATCGGACCATCAGATCAAAATCAAATTATAAGTAGACTTGGATAGGATACACACTCGGGAAGGCAGACATAATTGAGAAACAAGTATTGGGTTGGTGCTAGGAGAAGAGGAAGGCCGGTAGAGATGAGAATTATAGGCAGGCATATAGGGTCTTAAATTAGCTCAAATAGGCATGAAGTAAATAGGCCTACTTATAATTTAATAACACATTCAATTACTATAAAAGAAATTTACAACAAGCAACTTTTCAAAGTTTTCCGGTAACAATCTTGTTCTCCTGTCGGGCAGAATGTTTTGTACTGAGAGAAAGATCTCTCAGCATCACAGGAAGTGATTGGACAAAACTTCAATGCAGCCACTTCATCTGGTTTTATTTCAGCTGCTTCACCTACCTCACCTCATAGCACCCTGGCTACTTTTACCGTCACTTTCCATCATGGATTCTGCTGCAGGACTCATGTGGAACTTTTTGCTTTCAGCGACTACCTTCCCAGAGGTTTGGTCAAAATTTCCCCTGACTTCTTCCACGACCCTAAATGACCCCACCAGGGGAAAGCCACTCTTCTCCAACTCGGCGATTGCTTCCAGCAGCTTGTTGAAGTTTGAAGATGCTCCAGTTTATGCAAGGGGATATTAGCTCCCACCATTGCAGTTCACAAGTCTATAGAAAATTGTTGGTTGCTGTTCACAGTGGACTAGTAGAAAAGCTGCGATGACAACGCTTTCTGTACTCGTGTCCAATGCATCGCAGTATTTCTATGTTGATCTATATGGTATCTTTCCACATTTGATCTGAAAAATAACAAAATTGACTTAAATTACAACGTTCCTATATCTTAAATTTCTACAGCTGGGCTAATTGGCAATAATGCTTAGTATAACCATGCATTTGTTTCATAAAAGAAGAGAAAGACTATTAGACATGATGTTTCTAGAAGTACAAAACTTTTGAAGTAGGAACAAGAGAATTCATAATGTACTGTAAATGGAAATATGTTCTCAAAAATGTTCAGTTATAATCTGGCAGTTTCCTATTGAGTTCACCGAGTGAAAAAATAATACAAAAAAGCAAAAAAAAAATAATAAAAATGATGTGAAACGATACCTGAGTAGCGTAGAGGAATGATCCTTCCTACATGCTTGCCAGGGACTCACCAAGCTGCCCCTAGCGGTATTCTTACTTGTTTCCCTGTTTCTAGAAAATAGATCTCAGAGAATTAGAGTAGGTGAAGCTTTATCTGTCCCTGTAAAAATTAAGAGGGGAATTCCTTCAAGGCAGTATTATTGGACCTTTACGTTTTCTTATATATATCAATGATATGTGTAAAGAAGTGGAATCAGAGATAAGGCTTTTCGCAGATGATGTTATTCTGTACAGAGTAATAAATAAGTTACAAGATTGTGAGCAACTGCAAAATGACCTCGATAATGTTGTGAGATGGACAGTAGGCAATGGTATGATGATAAACGGGGATAAAAGTCAGGTTGTGAGTTTCACAAATAGGAAAAGTCCTCTCAGTTTTAATTACTGCGTTGATGGGGTGAAAGTTCCCTTTGGGGATCATTGTAAATACCTAGGTATTAATATAAGGAAAGATCTTCATTGGGGTAATCACATAAATATGATTGTAAATAAAGGGTAGGCTACAGATCTTTGCACATGGTTATGAGAGTATTTTGGGGTTGTAGTAAGGATGTAAAGGAGAGAGCATATTTGTCTCTGGTGAGACCGCAACTAGAGTGTGGTTCCAGTGTATGGGACCCTTACCAGGATTACTTGATTCAGGAACTGGAAAAAATCCAAAGAAAAGCAGCTCGATTTGTTCTGGGCGATTTCCGACAAAAGAGTAGCGTTACAAAAATGTTGCAAAGTTTGGGCTGGGAAGACTTGGGAGAAAGGAGACAAGCTGCTCGACTAAGTGGTATGTTCCGAGCTGTCAGCGGAGAGATGGCATGGGAGGACATCAGTAGACGAATAAGTTTGGATGGTGTCTTTAAAAGTAGGAAAGATCACAATATGAAGATAAAGTTGGAATTCAAGAGGACAAATTGGGGCAAATATTCGTTTATAGGAAGGGGAGTTAGGGATTGGAATAACTTACCAAGGGAGATGTTCAATAAATTTCCAATTTCTTTGCAATCATTTAAGAAAAGGCTAGGAAAACAACAAATAGGGAATCTGCCACCTGGGCGACTGCCCTAAATGCAGATCAGTAGTGATTGATAGAAGAATTAAAATGGAAGCACTATAAATCTCAGATTTGATAGAAGGTAACCTTTTAAACACCTGTTATTTGTGATTTTCTTTGATACCTTATGTTATAAGTAGACATCGGATTTATAGACGTTATATAAATCACCAATATAAGCATGCACTCATTTCCATGCTATTAAACACTTATCAAATGTAAACGTAAAATTAAGACTCACGCGATTCACCCACACCAATGAACAAACAAGTGAATGAAAAACAAAAACTCACGCGCTACATTCCACTAATACCAAACATCCGTGCATAGTTTATGTTAAAATATATGCACGGTAAGATACGGTACGGTTGTAAGAAGATCGTCTGAAGAAACACACCTAAGTGCACATTCCTCTTTCATTACACAACCTACTTTTTCTGTCCATAATTTGCTTTGAAGTACACTATAACAACTTGTACAAGTTTTCTTTTTTGACCTTGTTAAAATTCACTTCAACGTCGAGAATGATTTACGGATGTGTCAGGACAGTAGGTGTTCAGTACCAGTCAATTATTTGTTTATGGATGTCGTAGCCCAGATTTCGTTTGAGGACAGGTGATGTCCGAGGTTTCCTGGGATATATTCGAGCTCACGAATCCCCAGCGAATCACTAAAGCCACTTTGGTCGTCTGAATAGTGCTGACATCAAGTCCTTCAATTACACGCTTCACTCAATCGAAATAGTGACAATAGAAAAGCTCAACTTCAATCCAAATTCCCCAGCGCTCTGGTGGAGGAGGAGCGTCCGGTAGGGACTGTACGGAGAGACACTTTTTTCGTAGTGGATATTAGTTTGTTCGCATTTGGAAATTGTGCCCTTATTTCTTTTGAAACGTTGGTAAAGGCATGCGCTGCGCATGTTTTTTGAATCAAATAAGGAAGTACCGTCAGTGCTGCAGCTGATTTTAACATGTAGAACTACTGTAATCGCCACATAAGGCAAGTAAATATCGCCGCCCGATGCTCTTCTTTTTCTCTTTTGTAATGGCTGATCACTGCTGCCAACCTGCCTGGTTACATATTAAAATCACCAGACATAACCATAACAAACTAACCTCAGTGTAAACACCGATAATGAATGTTACCCTACCCTAGTAAATGATAAAAGTTAAGATGAAATAAATCAAGATATTCATAATTAAGTCGGTTTCCACGCTCGATGAGGAATTAAGGAAATAAACACACTTTCTCACTCAAATTAATGTTACATATATCTGTCTTTATTTCCATATACAGTAGGCGTACTATAACCATATTCTTGAAAAGAGCGGCGTGTTAAACGATGCAATTTATTTAATAAGTCTTTGCAGTGTGATTTTCGAAAGTTCCAGACATCCAATGACTTCCCTTTCTTTTGCGCGAACATTTCCTTCTTTCTTCAATACCGGTAACCAGTAAGGAGAGAGATTATTGGGCATATTTTCAGCCTGCAGGCTGCTTATATGTTCAAGCTTATCAGGAAACATATAGGAATACTAATGTGCCAAGCTCCGTGAACGGAAATTAGGTCAGCTTTCAAGCTCACTGCAGAACTGTATGTTAGTTCTACTGTCTACTTCTATCGTTTTCATATACGCCGAGGTGCCAGTATTTCGTACCGCAAGAGTTCTTTATGTACCGGTAGATCTAGACATGAGGCTGGCGTATTTGAGCACTTTCAAATACCGCCGAACTCGAATCCGCCAACCTGAGCTAGTCATACATTCTCTCCTTCACTCGCTTAAATTAATTTTAAGCATTTCCTGCCTTTATTCTGATGTACGCATTACTATAACTGCATTCTTGAAGGAAGGGGGTGGGAATATAGATTGTATAATTCATTGCGATTTCTGCAAGTTCAAGGACTTACCACATAAGACATATCTGTCCTTCCTTTTAATAATAATGCTAACAGCTTTGCATCCCACTAAGTACTTTTACGGTTTTCGGCATTTGGCATTTTACACATATTTTCAGCTTGCAAGTTGGTGTATCTCAAGCTTACAACATTACAGAAATCAATGAACAGGAGCACTATGAGTCAAACAACATTACCAGATTTTTACATATACATTGCCTTAAATCACATGAAGACAGGTTGTGAGGCAAGAATGGGATAGGAAAGAGGGCTAGGATTTAAAATGTTTAAAATGTAAATAAGCGTACAGACACAGCACTAGCCTGAAATGAAAATGACGGGCGAAAAGAAAAACTTCAGACCTGCCGACTGTGGGGTTCGAATCCATCACCATCTGCTGAAACCAAGCTCACAGCAGTGTGATCAAACTGCACAGCCAGTTCACTCAGTTTCGTATGACGCGCAATAGGCCTACCACATGGGCGACCCACTTACCTGTATATGGATCTTCAGTTCTTCAATTATACATGTATGCAAAAACATTATGTACCTTAGTAAAAGGTACTTCCCTAGTTGGTTCTCTGATTGGTGCACGTATAACAAATATGTTTGGGAAGAAATACTTTTATTTTATATTTATTTATATCATAAAGAAGTCATGTTGTCATAGCAAAAAGAATATGCAAAGAAAAAATGAATCCAAAGAGATAAGCATTATTTACTGTATTAAATAATAGTTTATTTACATGTTAAGCGATATTACAAGTGGTTATTTTTATTTTGACCGTATTGAAATTCAATTATTAAATGTTAAACAATTAATTTATTGATACCACCTATTCAATACTAGTTAAGTCTTTATGACTATAACAATGTCATTACATTAAGTTTGAGTATGGTACATGTTTCGCCTGGCATTGCAGGCATCATCAGCCATGAATTCTATCTCCAAGTCAGAGCTCTGATTGGATGCTATATTAGGATTAATCATAGTAAATATTACTTACATAACAATTGCAATGGAGTGATCAAGCCATCCATGTTTTAAAGTACTAATGTGACGTCCAAATCTTGTTCGCATTTAATGGAGATAATATTTACTGTCAACATTCATGAGTTAGTAATGAGAACGGCATGATACATGGGTTTAAACCATCTGTACAACTTATTGGAGATTAACTTGTGCTAGAACTATTCTTAAAAACTATTTTTTACACAATTTACACTAATGTATACAAACTTATGTTACGTTTTGGAACTGAACTGGTCGATCTTGTCTTGAAGTTTCAATGGGAGGTCTTACTCATGTCCTGTCGAATGGAGATAATGCTGATACTGATATGGTATTGTAGTCTATTGAAGTCATAGCATTTAAATATTTCTTTTTATATTTGTAGGACATAATCCATTATCTAACAAAACTAGATCAAACTCTCTTTTCCTCTTCTTTCTTCTTGTTATTCTTCATCTTCCTCTTCCTCCTCTGATTCACTGCTTCCATGATGAATGACTAGTTCCTCCACTTCAGGAAGACCTCTCACCTCATTATTGTAGAACTCGACAATCTTCTTCTCCGTGTGTTTTACTTCATTTCTCCACATCTCTGCTGTTACCTATAGGATATGTTGAAGTATCACAACCTGACAAGTATGTTATAAACTCCACTTGCCTATATCCAATAAATAACATTTCCACTTGGCCTTCCTGATCAAGAGATTCTTTCCACACAGCTGTAGCTCTGTCCAATCCGTGACCAGGTCTTGAAGCCACTGTTTTGTTATAATACTGTTTTGCCACAGACCATACAAATTCGATGGCATTGAAAAATGAGTGGTATGGAGGAAGTCGTAGGACAGTATGGCCTTCGCTTTGCAGCATCTCGTCAACAATGTACCTGGTTTTAAAGAAACAGAGAAATATTGTTATGCATACATGAAAGTCAACTACATGAGTGTAAACAACATTATCTAAACTGTGCTTCTGTACCTCTTTAAGTGACTTCGATTCATATTACACAACCTTTGCAGCTCATCTTTTGTAGCATTTTCTGGTGGAGAAACTCCATTCTGCCTTAACCATGACTGTAAATTAAAGGAAAAATAAAAATTTAATTTCTGTAACATCATGAAATATCATTCAGTAGAAGGAAATATTCAATGAAGTATAATTACCACTAATTGATCCTTCCTCCATCTCGTTGTTGGTTGATGCTCAACAAGCTTACAGTGATATGGTGCATTATCCATTACAATAACACAAGGTCCTATATTTCTTAATCCTACGATTAATTGCGTTTCCACCCACATCTGAAATTTCTCACTGTTCATAGCACCATGATAATCTTGATTTCTCTTCAAGTTTGTAGCAAATACCAAATCAGCACTTGTAAGAATTTTAAGTTTTAGTGTGAAGTTATTTCTTCTAATAAAAGTATTCCCTAAAAATATGAGATCACCCCTTTCCAAGGATAGGCCTATTCATTGATTAAAAATGTGATTTCTGTTGATTGATACTGAACCCATGACCTTTGTGCCCTAAGAACATTATGCGTAAATTTACAATTAAATTAAAAGTTCGATTCTTGATAGCATGGATTTGACACGTGACTGCTCTGGGATACGTGACGTCAGCCGCACGTGTTAACGGCGGAAGAATCTTAAGTCAGTTTTGCGAACTATTTCAAAGCGCGTGTACATGGCGTGACCCAAGCCAAGTCAAAAAAATATAGTGCCTATCAAAGGAGGTCAATTATCCCACAAATCGAACCCGTATAAATTTTAAATGTCCATGAACACTACCGCCAGAAATTAGCAAGTATGTAGTCACTTTCAAAACTCTTGTAATTACAGTTTAGTTAAGTCAGAAAATTTATAGAAATTTTCTTGGCGGCAAAGGGAGATACCCGAAGAGATGGGGTAACTGGTATAAATATGAAGGGACGCCATGACGAAGCTCCTCCTCCGGCATTTGTGATACAAAGCGGACGAAAAACTGTTGAGCTGCTCTGCGAAATCAAACAACAAAAGTAGACTGAGTTCAGCTACAGATTTTAGCCATTGTGGCTGGGGTCTTGACTCCATGACGAGATAGTTTTCTTGAGTGAAATAATTGTAACAGATAGGACGGTTAAGGTACCGAATAAATTTGTAAAGAAAGTAATTCGTGTGCGGAAAGAAATTACAGTCCATCGTGTGCGCTCAACAAAAAAGTGAAGGGCATTTCTTTTTTAATGCTTTATTCCAGGAAACCTGAAGAAATATAATAATGATCTGTAAAGCCATGAATGTAAAAATGGCTAAATATAATGCCAGGGTCGCGGGTGAGCCCTATGACGAACACTGGTGAGACTACATAAGGTAATGTGACTTTCCATCTTACTACCTATTATATCTTGTTTCATGATCTCTAAGAGTGTATTTGAATGGGGATATACGACGCAGTGGTCACCCCTATTAAGTCTTGTAAATGTTAGAATACGACTAAAAGAGTCATTTGTTTTATTTTCCACTTGGATAAATTTTTGAAGTCTTGCGAGTGCCGTATAATGTTGTAAAAGTTATTGAATAGGGTTTCGAAGTGATATCATGTCCAATGTAGATCGCCATTCCCGTGTGTGTGTACTGCCTATATTTTAAGATGTCAAATTAAGATGTTCATTCGACGTAAAATTTTTCTGTCTGTAATTTTGACGTAAATAATTTAGAAATCCATGGTTACTCATTTTCAATCGAGTGGAAGCGCGCTGTCGGGTGAGAGTCTAGTGTGATGAATTTGGTCACGGAGAGAAACGTTTTTCTAGGCCCATTTTAAACTGTGTCTGACTGACAACAAAAGATCTAGTAAAAATTTTCAGTCATTTTTCGTGAAAATCCAGTTATTAAATACGATATCATTTTATGCGAAGTTATTCATTATTAATGCATTTGCGTATTAGACGTCATGAATTCTAGTAAGGATTTTATTCCCGTTCTTTGTCGGTGATTGTTGTGGAGTTGGGAAACAGAGGTTAGTTTTGTCGTATGAGTCAAGATGAGATGTGTGAATCAGGTCAGACTTGTCATTGAAGCCGGGACATGGAAGCCCGAGGAATATTTTATAATGTTGGGAATGGAAAGAAATATATAGAAATCCATGGCGGTATTAATTTGCAACGCGTATATTTATTGTGGGCATCTTGAAGCATAATCTGTGCATTTTGTTGGTTAGAATATCGTATTTGTTTAATTATGTCGGCAGAGTTTAAAAGGGAGCATTTTGAGAAGCCAGTCAAGTAGAACAAACCAGGTGTTTCATGTTACTGCCAAGCGAACTTGGGGACGAGAGACCTCAGCTGAGAGGGTTTCACCGTAAGATAACGGGACACACGTGGAATTGAGATTGTATTCTCGGCCGGGGAGAACTTTAAAAGTTGAATTTGGTTGAAATTCATATCCGGTAACAACCTGAGTATTGTGGAATACTGTAAATTTGTTTAATTGGGGACGTAATGAACATTTGAAACCACGAACTTCGAGTATAAGGAACAAGAGTAACCAAATTCAGGGTTGTCCAAAATACAGAGCGATGGTAGTGATGATTGGTTTGTCTGTGAGGGGTGCGCAAAATTTATAAATGGTATGACGAGATATGACATCGTAATTATATGACGAGTGGTTTGGTTTGTACGTAGATTATTAGGATATCCAAGTGTTAATAATGGCTAGGACTAGATTAGATTTAAAGTGTGAGATCATGAGACAAGCTATGTAACTGGACATGAATTATGTAACAATTCTTTTCCAGCCAGATAAACATCACATGATTGAATTTACATCACAGCTGCGTAGGAATTTGTGAAGAAACCAGAGTCCGCGGAGATAGAAATTGTCGTTCTTTAACATTTCGTTAAATCATTTAAATTTATTTAATTAATAAATTCAGTGAAACCGCATTTTGAAATAACTTTAATCAAGCGAATAACTTGGAGATACATTCTGGAAATCTTAGTTTGTTTTCTGGGGAATATTTAAATGGTAAAGTAAAGATTAAGGGGACATATCCGAAGGAAATGGATTTTACTGCCACAAAGTTTGTGGGCATTGCTATTGTTGTAATTATTTAACTTTGATTGATTAAGCAGTGAATGTGCTGGGGATAGTAAAGTGGAAACTTTGGTCATCAACCGATGTAACTTAATTGTGTTTAGCCTTCAGCCTAGAAACGTGGATGGTCAGGGGGCCATCAAGCTCAGTGACTCAGATTAGGGCCATATGCCACTGTAGCATCATTTTCCTTGCGGTCATCATCCACAATGACTTTAAAGTAACTTAGAAGTTTAGATGTCGGTCCATGACATAGACGCAGGTCACATCGATTCAATTAAGGGTCCATGTCGTATGACCACTGTGTGGCACACCGATTGGACGGCCTTAATTATACCCAGAGTCCAGAGTTCGTGTTACGAGGGCTGGACCATAACGAATCACTATGATGGCACATGTGGTCTCACATGGAAGCCGAATTTAAGGATTTCCAGACTTTCCTTTCTTAAATAATTAATAATTGAGGCAATGGTTGCTAGAAAGAAGGGCCATCAGGCAGTTACGTCAAAGGCTCACACCAGTGTTCTGACCCTTTATGAATAATGATTGTGGTGTCCAGTGGACACAATTGACTTCAATGATGCCGTTGACATATCAGAATGCTTCAAATTTTCCTGAATAAATAGAAATCTTTTAAACAGACCTTTCATTCCAGTAGATAGACTAGAATTACTGAACCCTACCTTTACCTCAGCAAGTGACGAAGAACCCGATACGACCCAAGAGACAGATCTCATGAACTTTGCTGATAGGTAAGGAAGGTAGGTATCCCTAAATATGGACCAAAAGGATTCAATACAAAAAGATGTCTGATGATTTTAAGTGAAACCAACTACTGTGTAGCAAAGTCACCTGATGATGAAGTCAATGAATTACTACTTACACTACTTTATCCTAACATCTCTCATGAATGTATTTCCATTAGTAGGCCTATATCTGGATTAGAAGTCCACGATCACTTGCATTAAAGATATAAGTATAAACACCCATTTCAATACCTTAGGACAAATGTAATTGCTGTGAACACTGAACCTATATCAGGCAATAAGAAATAAGAAGCTTGGAAGGTGTTCAACAGTCAGGTATCAAGCACTGATTCAGGTGGAGATTGTCGAATGCAGAATAAACATAATAAATAGGCCTACAATACAAGTAATTTACTGATACAAATATCCAGTAATATTATATGAACATACACTGGGGAAGTTTTGATTGAAGTACCTCTCTAAGGTTAATCATTGGCCTAAAGTGAATACCTGCAAGTCTTTTTAATAACCAAGAGATCCCTTAACAGTGGAGAAGTCAAAATCAAAAACCACGTACAGAACCCAATGAGCGGTAAGTTATAATGCCACTTCCGATCTCGTGCCAGTCAATTTCAATCAATCAGTCACCACTGATCTGCACTCAGGACAGTCGCCCAGGTGGAAGATGTAGTTTCAGGGATAGGCCTAGTCTTTTCTTCAATAATTGCAAAGAATTTGGAAATTTATTGAACATCTCCCTTGGTAAATTACTCCAATCCCTAACTCCCTTCTTTAAAAAAAAAGAACCAAATATTTGCCCCACTTTTCATCCTCAACTTTATCATTGTACTGTGATCTTACCTACTTTTAAAATACCACTGAAACGTATTCGTCTACCAATGTCATTCCACACCACCTCTCCACCGACAGCTCGGAACATACCACTTAGTCCAGCAACTCGTCTCCTTTCACTCAAGTCTTCCCAACCCAAACTCGACAAAATTTTTGTAACGCTACTCTTTTGTCAGAAATCACTCACAACAAATCGTGCTTCTTTCGTTTGAACCTTTCCAGTTCTCAAATCAAGTAATCCTAGTGAGGATCTTATACACGGGAATTGTACTCAAGTTGGGGTCTGATCAGAGACTTATGTGCCCTCCCCCTTTACATCCGTACTACATACCCTAAATACTCTCATAACTATGTAAAGAGATATCACCTCACTATAATAAAATGAAGTAAAATAAAGTAAGAACATACCAGGTACAAAGCCATCTTTCGTTCCAGCATGAACAATAACCAGTCTTCCTCCCTCAGACACAGGTCGACGAATTACTCCTTGAACATCGTGTCCAGATTTGTGTGGTTTATTCCAGGAGTATGTGGGTGACCCTGAAAGAGAAATGCACATTTGAAACCAAAAAAACACCTGATGAAGATAAATTATTCTAAGATTTTTATATAAAATATAATATATAACATATATATTCACCATTCATAAAAATCCAAGTCTCATCCAAGAAAACAACAGGTTTTGGTTTCTCACTGTCCTTATTACGCATGTATTCCCTCAGAAAACATGATATCTTAAAACGAATGTCTTCATTTTCTCTAACATACGCATAGGGATCCCCTTTACTCCACACAAATCCCATGGCCTTCAAAATTCTTCTTAATGATGTTTCTGAGCCCTTGTACAAATAAGTGTCATAATTTCCTTTCATGTGGTCTTACAGTTACAACTTATCCTGTGGGAAGAAAAAAAGAGAGTTACAAGGGGCTCAAAAGAGCTGTATGTCAATATATGCACAAAACATTTCTGGGAGCTTATCTCACCTGCGTGTCAATTTCTATAAATAATGATGCAATAGATTCCTTGTGAAGTTACCGTACCTTTATGTAATTTATCGTAAATAAACCTTGCTATCGCTTCCTTAGAAAAACTATCTATGCCGGTCACTGGATGTTCACGCTTCCGGCGTTTACCTGGTGTAGAAAATTCAACTCCCTTCTTGAAATTTCCTATTACTTTTCGGACTAAACCAAAACTACACTGTAAGAATACACACACAGAAATATATTACATATACATATACCGTAAGTCAACAGGAATACACAAAGGTTAAGTCTACAAACCGTATCGAAGTCGACACAAGACATGTATAGGCCTAGACCTACATAATCAGGTTAGGTTAGGTTCAGAATGAAATACTGCTCCATTTCAACTGATTGTCATTATGTCAGAAACTTATCGTAGAAACAAGATAAAAACGAACACTTACCTCAGTTAATAATGAAACTCTTGCCATTAGCTTCGTATCACTACGACTGATACCTTCTTCGTCGTCTTCGTGTTTCAATTGCTCGTAGCAATGTACAAGCATTTCTTGACCTGATGTTTGTAAAGGACGTAACCTTGCTTTCCTTTTCGGAGGAGTTCTTGCAGATTTTTCTTCCTTCTTAGACATCCCAATCGAATTCTGTTCGTATAAGTATGGGACGAAATAGGAACGTAATTAATAAAATGATGTGTTCATCATTTCACACAAACTATGTTATTAAATGCATCATCCAAACATGCCACAATTCTACTTACCTGGTATTAGCCAAGTAGATTTACAATCCCACAGAAAAAGAAAATATGCTTTAAATATTCTCGCAAATATCGCTAGTGACTTTAACACCGATGCGGTGGCAACACGCAATTCACGCTAGAACAGTGATTGAACGTTGCCAACGTGCCAGATTAACGGTAAATGTAAGACGTCGTATCGGCAAGTAGGGTCCCTAAACTGTATGGTTACCGACACTGAAAAAGACCCAACAGCAAGAAAAGTAACTATAAATCAATACCTTAATATTACAAGGGAGAAAGGGTAAGGTTGCACCCTTAGACTACTATACCTGGAACTGATTGTCGTGCTCACCCGAAGGCCAGAGCAGGTGTATCACTAAGCGAGCGATTGTAGAATGAGACAAGATACGAGGTACTCGGTCCATCTCCGCTCAACTTCCCGACCAACGTGTTTGCTACGTACCTACCACATGCATCCGCAGTTCAGACAGTCAAGTAACTCGGTTCGTATTTGTAACATTAATTTGTCCAAGTTTGCTTTCCGAGCTGTAGACGCTTCAGGAATAGTCTGGTTGCAATATTTCTTAAGAAAGCTACGGAAATGAGGGTTGGTTAATCTGTTCCATGGAATACTTGTAGAACTCATTGTGTGACACAAATCACGGATAAATCATCACAAACATGAGAAAAAATGATTTCACCGTCTGTGGTATAATCTGCGTCGCCTCCAATCCAGCATTTTGCGAGGTAACTTGTACTACTTCTTTGTTTTGGCATTCTTCGTGACTGCTTCAAAGTCAAACTTGGAAACACGTCACGTGACAGTTGTCTAAAATCACGGCGGTAATCAGCACTGAACTATTAACTCGTATTCCAGCGTGGACTGCACACAGACTAATTTGTTTCGTTCATAGGCATATGGTTCCTATAGCCTCCTCTGAAGTTCGGTACGGATGATTGACAGGTTAGCTGGACTGTCGCTCCATGCAGTCACGCAGGCTACCCAGTGCGGGAGAGCAAACACAAAAGTGACGTTCGATTATCATTACGAAACTCTCTTCAGCGAAATGCTGAGTGAGCTACGGTATTTAAGAAAAAACGCCATAAACGCAAGAAAACAGACTTTTTCATGATATTCCGGTTTGATATATACTGTGCTCGATGTAAAGAGTCAGTTTTATTTTCTTATATTTATACATTAAAGAAAACTCACACGTTATAATTTGTGTGTTACAATTTTAAGCGTACAAGCTGCGATTTACAATTCCTTGGGTGAGAATGACAGTATTTCCATTTCCTAAACAGTAAAGTTCATGTTATTCATTCATACATAATTCAACACGTTTACTGCTTGATTTTGAACAGTGTTGTTTGAATTTCCCTGTTCACTGAATTTGAAAATAGTATTTAAAACTTATGAGGCGTCCGATGGTAATAGATAGCGAGGGATGGGGACAGAGTCAAGATTGAAGTACAAGTATAGTATGCGTTCAAATAAATAACCTGACTGATATCAGATTATTGATCTTAACTCTGTATTATGTTAGAAAGCACCTCTTAAAATTGAATTGTGAGAATTGTAATTAATTACGTCCACTTGTAAAAAATTTGAGGCTGTAGTCCTCTGATCAACTGCAATGAACATGACGTGGTGATCCAGTGTGACTGGGAGAACATGTTCAAATAGGCACTCTTCAAACGCACTTCCTTCTACATATGTCTTGTTTCATATACTTCACCTCTTAACGCTGACTCATCATCATCATCATTGTGTTGTTATCGGGGGCGGCTTATCGAGATTCAAGAAACCCAAATAATTTTACATACATACATTATCATTATAGACTGTTATGCCTTTCAGCGTTCAGTCTGCAAGCCTCTGAGAATTTACTAAACGTCGCCACAATCCTCGATTTGCGACTAGTGTTGTGGCCTCATTTAGTTTTATACCTCTTATCTTTAAATCGTTAGAAACCGAGTCTAACCATCGTCGTCTTGGTCTCCCTCTACTTCTCTTACCCTCCACAACAGAGTCCATTATTCTCCTAGGTAACCTATCCTCCTCCATTCGCCTCACATGACCCCACCACCGAAGCCGGTTTATGCGTACAGCTTCATTCATCGAGTTCATTCCTAAATTAGCCTTTATCTCCTCATTCCGAGTTCCCTCCTGCCATTGTTCCCACCTGTTTGTACCAGCAATCATTCTTTCTACTTTCATGTCTGTTACTTCTAACGTATGAATAAGATATCCTGAGTCCACCCAGCTTTCGCTCCCGTAAAGCAAAGTTGGTCTGAAAACAGAAAACAAAGATAGTTTCGTCTGAGAGCTGACTTCCTTCTTACAGAATACTGTTGATGGCAACTGCGAGCTCACTGCATTAGCTTTACTACACCTTGATTCAATCTCACTTACTATATTACCATCCTGGGAAAACACACAACCTAAATACTTGAAATTATCGACCTGTTCTAGCTTTGTATCACCAATCTGACATTCAATTCTGTTGAATTTCTTACCTACTGACATCAATTTAGTCTTCGAGAGGCTAAATTTCATACCATACTCATTGCACCTATTTTCAAGTTCCAAGATATTAGACTGCAGGCTTTCAGCACAATCTGCCATTAAGACCAAGTCGTCAGCATAGGCCAAACTGCTTACTACATTTCCACCTAACTGAATCCCTCCCAGCCATTTTATACCTTTCAGCAGATGATCCATGTAAACTACGAACAGCAAAGGTGAAAGATTACAGCCTTGTCTAACCCCTGTAAGTACCCTCAACCAAGAACTCATTCAACCATCAATTCTCACTGAAGCCCAATTGTCAACATAAATGCCTTTGATTTTAATAATCTACCTTTAATTCCATACTCTCCCAATATAGCGAATATCTTTTCCCTCGGTACCCTCTTATTTGCTTTCTCTAGATCTGCAAAATATAAACACAACTGCCTATTCCTCTCGTAGCATTTTTTCAATTACCTGGCGCATACTGAAAATGTGATCCTGACAGTCTCTCTGTGGTCTGAAACCACACTGGTTTTCATCCAACTTCCTCTCCAGGACTGATCGCACCCTCCCTTCCAAGATGTCAGTGAATACTTTGCCTGGTATACTAATCAATGAGATACCTCGATAGTTGTTGCAATCCTTCCTGTTCCCTTGCTTATAGATAGGTGCAATTACTGCTTTTGTCCAATCTGAAGGTACCTTACCAACACTCCACGCTAATTTTACTACTCTATGAAGCCATTTCATCCCTGCCTTCCCATTTCAGGTCTAATTTCATCTATTCCTGCTGCCTTATGACAATGGAGTTTATTTACTATCCTTTCCACTTCCTCAAGCATAATTTCACCAACATCATTTTCCTCCTCCCCATGAGCTTGGCTGTTTGCAGCACCACCATGATGATTTCCTTTTACATTGAAAAGATGTTCAAAATATTCCCTCCACCTCTCCAGTGATTCCCTGGGATCTATTATGAGTTCACCTGATTTACTCAAAACACTGTTCATTTCCTTTTTTCCTCCCTTCCTAAGATTCTTTATTACTGTCCAGAAAGGTTTCCTTGCTGCTTGACCTAGCCTTTCCAGGTTATTACCAAAATCTTCCCATGACTTCTTTTTGGATTCAACAACTATTTGTTTCGCTCTGTTTCTTTCATCTACGTACCAATCCCTGTCTGCCTCGGCCCTTGTTTGGAGCCATTTCTGATAAGCCTTCTTTTTACGTTTACAGGCTGCTCTCACTTCATCATTCCACCAAGATGTTCGCCTTTTCCCATCTTTACACACAGTTGTTCCTAGCCATTCCCTTGCTGTTTCTACTACAGCATCCCTGTATGCCACCCAATTCACTTTCTATATCCTGAACCTGCTTACTGTCTACTGTTCGAAACTTCTCACTAATCATATCCATGTACTTCTGTCTAATTTCCTCGTCCTGGAGATTTTCTACCCTTATTCGTTTGCAGACAGATTTCACTTTCCCTACCCTAGGCCTAGAGATACTTAGTTCACTACAGATCAGATAGTGGTCTGTATCATCGAAAAATCCCCGAAAAACTCGTACATTCCTAAAAAATTTCCTGAATTCAAAGTCTGTTAAGATATAGTCTATTATGGATCTGGTACCTCTAGCCTGCCATGTGTAGCGGTGAATAGCCTTATGCTTGAAGAATGTATTTGTAACAGCTAAACCCATACTAGCACAGAAGTCCAGCAAACGCTTCCCATTCCCATTAGCTTCCATATCTTCCCCACATTTACCAATCACCCTTTCGTATCCTTCAGTTCTATTCCCAACTCTCGCATTGAAATCGCCCATTAGTACTATTCTATCCTTGCTGTTGACCCTGACCACGATGTCACTCAATGCTTCATAAAACTTGTCAACTTCATTCTCATCTGCACCCTCACATGGTGAATTCACGGACACAATTCTTGTCCTAATTCCTCCCACTGACAAATCCACCCACATCATTCGCTCATTTACGTGCCTAACAGAAACTATGTTGCGTGCAATGGTAATCCTGATAAAGAGCCCTACCCCAGACTCTGCCCTTCCCTTTCTAACACCCGTCAAGTATACTTTATAATCTCCTATCTCTTCCTCATTATCTCCCCTTACCCGAATATCACTTACTCCTTGCACATCCAGATGCATCCTCTTTGCTGACTCAGCCAGTTCTACCTTCTTTCTTCCATAAGCCCCATTAATATTGATAGCTCCCCATCGAATTCCATTTCGTTCGCCAAGTTGTTTCCAAGGAGTCTCTCGCCTGTCAAATGGGAGTGGGACTCCATTACTCCCATAGGTCCGAGGCTTGCTTAAAGTGTTCTGAGCTCGGTAAATTCATGAAGCAGGTTGCTGCCCTACTTGCACATAGTCCAAGTGAGGATCTCTCCTCTAACGGGTTATGGACCACCGGTGAATTGTGTAGTCCTAGCCGCCTGAGCACAAGGAGAGCCATGACTCAGAATATGTCCGAGATGCCCACTCCCATTCCATAGCAACTGGTATCCCGACTCTCAGGACCACTTACTGGGCCACTCAGCCGTTGCCCATGGTTCACGAACTAGGACGTGACTACAGTAACCCACAAACATGAACCATTTAATTTTAATTAAGACAAATTATATCAACAAAATTAACAAACAAAGAAGTTACCTTTGTTCACATTGAGGCACCCTCAAGAAGCAACGCATCAGACATACACACTTTATATCAAGTACGCTCTTTTCTTTATTCAAACCACCAACCTGCGTTGCAGGGGGAGAGGTGATGCTCCCACGTGGCGTATGGGGGGTCCTAACCGGTTTGCTGGCGGACTTGAGGGAAATAAACACCTCTCGCGGACCAAACACAAAAACCCCCTGTGGGTGCGGGAGGCAGACGAAGAATTCATCCTCGGTATCCCCTGCCTGTCGTAAGAGGCGACCAATTAGACCCATGAGACTACTTGTAATTAGTACCATCACGTAGGGAACGCCATGGGTCGCATTTACTTGTGCGTAATACCACTTTGTTAGGTACGCAATAGGTTTGTGATTAATAGCGACAGTGTGTGAATCAAGAGGTGGGTACAGTACCTGTGATTCGTACCCCTGTATGAGCGACACCATAGTTCTGCCTTACCTATGCTCAGTTCCCACTATGTTAGGAATTCCACGGGATAGTACGAGTCCCTGTGGTTAGTCCACTTCTGTGAGGAACGCCATAGGTTTGTGTTGCCTTCAAGTAGCGGCCCAATGTGCGAAACACCATAGGTCTGTGTTACATGTGCGCATTACACCACCTGTGAATAGTACCATAATGTGTGGAATACCGCGAGTCTCCGCTACTTTTGATTAGTACCGCAACATTACACATGGCATGGTTCTACTTTCCTAGCGATAAATACCATTATGAGGGGCCGATGACCTGGATTTTGGACCCGATTCGACTATAAGCATAATCGATTCAGCATCGTGCTATAGAAGCAGTCCCTTGGTCAGTAATACTATTGTTTTGTGCCAGCTTCTGTGCATGTGGGTCGGATCCACGGATCGTTTTAAATTCATATCCGTCCAACCAATCGTTCTTCGTCCTCACGCTTTGAATTCTGTTCAGTGGAGGGTTTTGGACTGTCATTTCATATCGTCTCATTTCGTACCATCAGGGGTCGATGACCTCGATGTTATCCCTTTAAACAACAAACATTAGTCAATGAATCTTTACTCAAATCTACTTCCGCTGCTTGTTCTGGAATGTTCGAACCTGGTACATATACTGTTTTATTTTAGGTGCTGTTGATTGTGCGGCCTATGACAAGTTCACGTGTCACAAGTATCCAATGAAACATTTGAACTCACTGCTGTTGTTTTCCATTACACCGTAGTATAGCGTTCTTGTTTGATCACCTTATCTAATCTCAAACCTGTGTCAGGTGTAGTGCTATCTTTGTTTAACCTACTTTCTTTTATTTCTGAGGAAGAATCGATCACACAGTTCCCTGTATTTAAACGAATATTGCTAATTGACATGGGATACAATCAGACATGATTCTTGAGAGTAGTAAATTAGCCATTGAGTTCATGTACGTGTACTCGTACGGTGCACATTTCCCTCAAGTAACACTGTACGAAGTCTCCATAACGTATTGGCTCACCAGGAAGTGTCATCTCCCTGCGTTCAATAAACCTTGCACACAACACAAAACTTGAGTTATACGGTCTCTTGTGGGGGGAGGAGGTACACTATACATACAGACATGATTATCTGTTCTATGTTTGCCTTGTCCCAATTTGTGAATATGAAATGGAAAGGATCATTGTCATGGATATTTGAAAATGTTTTAAATATGTACAGGGTTATTCACCTAACGTGTTACACTGCAATAACGTCTAAACCATTAAAGATATCGCCATTCTGTTTTCATAATCTTAAATGGTATCCAGGGCCTTGTAAAATAACGTGCTACTTAGTCTCATGGGGTAATTAATAACCGAGATATGATACTAACTCCATATTTTTTAATGGAATGGTACAAATTCATGCAGCTGGCCTAAAAGCTTAACTTTCAAATATGTAATTATTTTCAAAATCGGACAATTACTTTTGAGATATAAATAAGAACAGCATGCGCGGTTTTGCATGCCCCATCAGACGGCGTGAAGTCGGGCAAGGACATATTGACGCGCAAGCAGTTGCCTGGGAGTGAGTTCAGCCACAGAATGGATACCTAGCATGTAAGCACTTCTTACACATGTGATGGGTTTGCAAAGTGTGTATGACAGGCGAACTCATGACAGGACAGGGAGGGTTGATGTGTTTAAAAGGAATAAAATAAGTACTTTGCCTTGAAAGGAACATAACGAAAGCTATAATTGTCACTGGTTTTAGTGTACAGTACATACTACTCTATGAGTTGGGAAATAAACATATCACAAAACACCGGAAGAGCTCCTTCTAGAAAATCAAATGAATAATGTCCGAGGTAGACTTCATTGGAAATGTTCCTAAGGGCGTAGGCACGAGAACATACCAACGTCTCTTCAGTGTAAGTGTTATGATGCGGACATTTTATATCTAGAGACCGTGTTGCCAACGAGTTCAGTAATTTATGTGGCAAAGCCACCCGTGGCCAATCGTTCATTAATTGGAGACTGAATTATCACAACAATAAAGATACGAGGTAGGTGATGTTTGAAAACGTGCGCCTCAGTGATCCGCATACAAAATGTGTCTTTTTTTTTTTGGCGCTATTTGCTTGACGTCGCACCGACACAGATATGTCTTATGGCGACGATGGGATAGGAAAGGCCTAGGAAGTGGAAGGAAGCGGCCGTGGCCTTAATTAAGGTCAGCCCCGGCATTTGCCTGGTGTGAAAATGGGAAACCACGGAAAACCATCTTCAGGGTGCCGACATTGGGGCTCGAACCCACTATCTCCCGATTACTGGATACTGGCCGCACTTAAGCGACTGCACCTATCGAGCTCGGTTGTCTATGTAATTATGTACTCGAAATGTTGACCATCAACGGCGATGCACATTTGAAGTCGTGTCGCGAGGGATGATGTCACAGACCGAAGAGTTTCCCTCGATATTGCAGCACATGCTGCGATGATACGTCGCTTGAGATCCTGTGGTGTTGTTGGAGCTTGCGCGTAGACTATGTCCTTGCACGTACCCCAGAGGAAAAAGTGCAGCGGTGTCAAATCAGGTGACCGTGCTGGCCACCTGAATGCACCTCCACGTCCGATCCATCGACCGGGGTATATCTCGTTTAAGACTTGCCGGGCCACAAGCGAATAGTGGGCAGGAGACCCGTCGGGCTGGAGCCACATATCCTGTCGTATGTTAAGGGGTACGTTTTCCAAGAGAACCGGTAACACTTCAGATAGAAATTCAGCATATCTGCTCCCCGTTAAAGTACCTTCAAGAAAATATGGCTCTACTACATGGTCCCCGATTATCGCGCACCACACATTGACACTCCATTGCCGCTGATGATCCACCTGCCTGACCCAGTGTGGGTTCTCACAAGACCAATATTTCGTAAATTGATATGTCCATGGTTACTGAAGGTCGCTTCGTCAGTGAAGAGAAGTCTCTGCAGGAAGTTCCTCTCGTCCCGTACTTGCAAAAGAACAGCACGGCAGAAATGCACACGTTGTCTATAATCTCGCTCATCAAGTTGTGTGATAGGGATGAAACTTGTGTTGCTGCAAAATGCGAGTGACACTTGCCTGGCTTATCCCGGCATCACGCGCAATTGCGTGGATTATGGGCGACGGCCGCCAGAACACCTATTGCCTTCTCTTCCCCTGTCGCTTGTGTGTTCCTGTTTCTCTTCACATTATTATTCTAGTATCTGTTCTGCAACAACTTGCGGCAAAGACGTCGTATTGTCATATGTGACGGATGATCCCGGGCGGGATACCTCTCAGCATACAGTTGCGAAGCTCTCCTAGAACTCCTTCCACACTCTCTGTACAGAAGAAGCATATCCAGTTTCTCTTGGTTTGTGTAGGGCATTGCGTAAGTACTCCAGACGTACTCCAAAACTGTACTGTACGTAACATGAGGCCCGTGCGACACACGGTTTAGAAGACCTTCCCCTCCTACGCCCTCTAATAGCAGCTACACTACCTTCCCTTACTATTTCCATTTGTTTGAAGAACGTGCGTCATTGCATGTCAACATCCACATTTTCTAACACTAAGTCTACTCCAGAAGAGTAATGCTTATACGTTCGTACTTCCAGTAATGCATCTTATTGTTCGGATTCCTCTCCGGACGTACGTGATTAAGACACTCGAAGGGGTACAGAGAATAGTAGTTGTTATTTCATTTCTGGGGCTTGGACATCATGGTCGTGTAGTTCCATGTGCTTGTGTGTGTGTACGGTATGTCTGTTAGAATGTGTATGATAACGTGTGTTATTGTGGTGTCTGTAGCAGTGTTCTGTATTTGTAATTCAGCTGAGGAATTGGGACGGAGGCGACCGTTGTTTTAAGGAACCATCCCGACATTTGCCACGGAAACACCAGGATAGCTGAGATGGGTACCGAACCCACCTCTTCTCCGTTTTGCCTCACGAGCCTGAGAGTACCCCATTCTAGCCCTCCAACCAGAATTAAATTGCTTATCAAAGCCGGGAATTGAACCCGGACCACCGCGGCTGTTTGTTGTTATTTCATTTCCGGGGCTTTGACAGAGTGGTCATGTAGCCCCGTTTACTTGTGTGTGTGTGTGTGTGTGTGTTTGTGCGTGAGTGTGTGTGTGTGTGTGTGTGTGTGTGTGTGTGTGTGTGCAGTACACAGCGCACCTCGTTTTTTCATGCGAAGGAGCAGTGTTACCAATGCTGGATTATTTAGGTTGGGTTAGGTTAGACATGAGAAGACAAACAGCTCGACTTATTATGTGGGATGTTCAGAGCTGATCGTGGTGAGATGGCAGCAACACTATTATTTATTTATTTTACACGCAGTAATCTCCGCGGAGCTCAAGCGCGACTGTAGTAGCGTGCATTCGGGAGAGCGCAGGTTAGAGTCCTGCCTCTCCCAACCTGTAAGTGATTTTCATGGTGTCCCATGTTCAACACCAGCAAATGCCGGATAGGTACCTTTTGGGATAGGCCACGGCCGACGACCTTTCCAAATCCTTCCCATTCCCATCCGTGGGAAAAGACGCTAAACTGAGTGCAACCTGTTACACATGGATATCAAAACAAAACAACTTTAATCTCCCGTCCCCGTTGTGAGTTTGCGAGCCATACGATAACGTTGCACACCCAGGGTATGTTACCATACATCACATTATGTTTACAGTACATGCTGGTATCTGTTCTGTGGCTGAACTCACTCCCAGGCAACAGCTTGCGCGTCAATATGTCCTTGCCCGACTTCACGCCGTCTGATGGGGCATGCAAAACCGCGCATGCTGTTCTTAATTATATCTCAAAAAGTAATTGTCCGATTTTGAAAATAATTACATATTTGAAGTTGTACGCAGTTAAGCTTTTAGGCCAACTGTATGAATTTGTACCGTTCTATTTAAAAATATGGCGTTAGTATCAATATCTCGGTTATTAATCACCCCATGAGACTAAGTAGCTCGTTATTTTACAAGACCCTGGATACCATTTAGGACTACACAAACAGAATGCCGATATATTTAATGGTTTAGAAGTTATTTCCGTGTAACATGTTAGGTGAATCAGCCTGTATACTAGCTGATGTACCCGTGCTTCGCTACGGGATTGGATTCTCAGAGAGACTGATCTTGTGCTTTTCCTAACTGAAGTCAACATACTGTACTGTAGGTCATTACAAAAATGTCAGTAGGAAAGTAGCGATTAAAAGCAATGATATCATAAAATACTCGAACAAATGAAAACCCGCATATTTTCTCACTTTTAACGAACAGTACTACGGTGCCGATCTAAGAGTCCAAAGTTCCAGAGCTGGAATGACCAAGCCACAGCCAGCCGCCAACACTCATCTGCCATTGGGGGAGAAAAAAAAAAAAAAAAAATGAAAACCTACAACCTGTTTTCCAGTCATTGACTGGGTCAGGGATGGAATGAATGAAGCAGATATAGGCTATTAGTACGATGGGGTCGCCACTCCCAAAGTGTTTTATTAATGACTGATAGATGCTATGAAATGAGAATGGAGAGTGTTGCTGCAATGAAAGATGACAGAGAAAACCGGAGTACCCGGAGAAAAACCTGTCCCGCCTCCGCATTGTCCAGCGCAAATCTCACATGGAACGACCGGGATTTGAACCACGTTATCCAGCGGTGAGAGGCCGACGCGCCATTATTCCGTTAAATATGGACATTGCTCATTCCAGTCAGTGCCTCACGGTAGGGACTGAATAGCTCGAATGCTATGATGAATGAACCAGTGTGTTACGTACCAGTAGTATCAGAAAATGTATGAACCAGAGGAATGGCATGCTAAGTTATCTAACTCCCCAGCTACTTCCCGCCAGTATTCAGGCAGGCTGTTACACTCGCTACGACGGGCAAGTTGGTCCTGTGGTTAGGGGCGCGCAGCTGTAAGTTTGCATCCGGAAGATAATGGATTCGAACCCCACTGTCGGCAGCCCTGAAGATGGTATTCCGTGGTGTCCCATTTTCACACCAGACAAAGGCTGAGGCTGTATATTAATTTTTTTTGCTACGGGCTTTACGTCGCACCGACTCAGATAGGTCTTATGGCGACGATGGGATAGGAAAGGCCTAGGAATGGGAAGGAAGCGGCCGTGGCCTTAATTAAGGTACAGCCCCAGCGTTTGCCTGGTGTGAAAATGGGAAACCACGGAAAACCATCTTCAGGGCTGCCGACAGTGGGATTCGAACCCACGATCTCCCGGATGCAAGCTCACAGCCGCGCGCCTCTACGCGCACGGCCAACTCGCCCGGTGTATATTAATTAAGGCCAAGGCCATTTCCTTCACACTCCTAGCCCTTTCATATGCTATTGTCGCCATAAGACATATCTGTGTCGGTGAGACGTAAGGCAAATTTTAAAAAAATACTCGGTACGCAGCAGTAATCCTATCTATCGTAAATGAGTGGCAACAGAAGACACAAAGCACATCACAAACAATGGTCAATGTAATGCTATTGTTGATCAATTTTATGAGCTTCATATATTGTAGGGCATCACATTTATTTTTCTTTCGACTCTACGATATTAGGGCGTCCTATATAATTATTTATAGCGTAGACTGTAGTTCCTTATTGTCCGACTTTACATACCGATTTTCATTAAATTCTGTTTAACCATTTTCTCGTGACTCGGCGCTGATATGGACTTAGGAACAAAAATCCAAATTCATGAATATATCTATGATCATAGCCGGTACGGTAACGATGTATAAGACATAAATGATCCTAAATTTAAAACTATATAACTTTAGTTGTGTAATATATATATCTTTTTTTTTCAAGTTGCTTTACGTCGCACCGAAACAGATAGTCTTATGGCGACGATGGGACAGAAAAGGGATAGGAGTGGGAAGGAAGCGACCGTGGGCTTAATTAAGGTACAGTCCCAGCATTTGCTTGGTGTTAAAATGGGAAACGACCGACCTCGATAGCTGCAGTCGCTCAAGTGCGGCCAGTATCCAATAATCGGGAGATAGTGTGTTCGAGCCCCACTGTCGGCAGCCCTGAAGATGGTTTTCCGTGGTTTCCCATTTTCACACCAGGCAAATGCCGGGGATGTACCTTAATTAAGGCCACGGACGCTTAATACATATCTGTGTCGGTGCGACGTAAAGCAAATAGCAAAACAAAATGGGAAACCACGGAAAACCATCTTCAGTGCTGCCGACAGTGGGATTCGAACCCACTATCTCCCGAATACGTAATATTTATCGATACGACTACTAATAACATAAATATTTGAGAATTTTTTTTAGGCCTTCCCCTAAACTACCATTTCTTTCAGCGTGAACAAAATTATTTATGGCCTAGACTGTAGCGACCTATTTCCCGACTACGCATACCGATTTTCATTAAATTCTCTTCAGCCGTTTTCTCGTGATGCATGAACATACATACATACATACATACATACATACATACATACAGACAGACAGACAGACAGACAGAAATTACGGAAAATAAAAAAGTGCATTTCCTTGTTAAACTGGACACGACTGATACAGGAATACCGTCCTTTTTAAATTCTGAGCAATGTACAGACAAAACTCTTATTTTATATGTATAGATTGTTACGAATAAAACCATTGTCTGTTTTCCCAGTCTGGTATTTGAATGTCATGTTCGATGTGCACAATTTTTCTCTGATTTCATCTACAGCCTGTGTCTTCATTGCACGATTTTTACTTTCAATTTCTCTCAATAATACGCATTTGATTAACAACCGACATCAATGGCGATTCAGCTCTGTACTCACAGTTTCCGCCAGATAATAAGGCAAGTTTAGTCGCTACGTAAATATTTGCAACGTGTGTAAATGTAGAAAGTCAATAGTGGACGGGTGATCATCACAACTTAGGAATCGTAGGATACCGAAATGTCTCTGATTTTAGTGAGATGTGAGTTCACTATGTCTTCATTTAGTTGTTGCAGTCTCTAGCTTCCTGTTAAATGTCTATTATTTTAGTGAGATGTCAGTGCACTGTGTCTTCATTGAGTTGTCTCAGTCTCTATCCTCCTGTTAAATGTCTATTATTTTAGTGAGATGTCAGTGCACTATGTCGTCATTGAGTTGTCTCAGTCTCTATCCTCCTGTTAAATGTCTCTGATATTAGAGAGATGTCATTTCACTATGTCGTCATTGAGTTGTCTCAGTCTCTATCCTCCTGTTAAATGTCTATTATTTTAGTGAGATGTCATTTCACGATGTCGTCATTGAGTTGTCTCAGTCTCTAGCTTCCTATTAAATGTCTCTGATATTAGAGAGATGTCATTTCACTATGTCTTCATTGAGCTGTCTCAGTCTCTATCCTCCTGTTAAATGTCTATTATTTTAGTGAGATGTCATTTCACTATGTCGTCATTGAGTTGTCTCAGTCTCTATCCTCCTGTTAAATGTCTATTATTTTAGTGAGATGTCATTTCACGATGTCGTCATTGAGTTGTCTCAGTCTCTAGCTTCCTATTAAATGTCTCTGATATTAGAGAGATGTCATTTCACTATGTCGTCATTGAGTTGTCTCAGTCTCTATCCTCCTGTTAAATGTCTATTATTTTAGTGAGATGTCATTGCACTATGTCTTCATTGAGTTGTCTCAGTCTCTATCCTCCTGTTAAATGTCTATTATTTTAGTGAGATGTCATTTCACGATGTCGTCATTGAGTTGTCTCAGTCTCTAGCTTCCTATTAAATGTCTCTGATATTAGAGAGATGTCATTTCACTATGTCTTCATTGAGCTGTCTCAGTCTCTATCCTCCTGTTAAATGTCTATTATTTTAGTGAGATGTCATTTCACTATGTCTTCATTGAGTTGTCTCAGTCTCTATCCTCCTGTTAAATGTCTATTATTTTAGTGAGATGTCATTTCACTATGTCGTCATTGAGTTGTCTCAGTCTCTAGCTTCCTGTTAAATGTCTCTGATATTAGAGAGATGTCATTTCACTATGTCTTCATTGAGTTGTCTCAGTCTCTATCCTCCTGTTAAATGTCTATTATTTTAGTGAGATGTTAATTCACTATGTCTTCATTGAGTTGTCTCAGTCTCTAGCTTCCTGTTAAATGTCTATTATTTTAGTGAGATGTCAGTGCACTATGTCTTCATTGAGTTGTCTCAGTCTCTATCCTCCTGTTAAATGTCTCTGATATTAGAGAGATGTCATTTCACTATGTCTTCATTGAGTTGTCTCAGTCTCTATCCTCCTGTTAAATGTCTATTATTTTAGTGAGATGTCAGTGCACTATGTCGTCATTGAGTTGTCTCAGTCTCTATCCTCCTGTTAAATGTCTATTATTTTAGTGAGATGTCAGTGCACTATGTCGTCATTGAGTTGTCTCAGTCTCTATCCTCCTGTTAAATGTCTATTATTTTAGTGAGATGTCAGTGCACTATGTCTTCATTGAGTTGTCTCAGTCTCTATCCTCCTGTTAAATGTCTATTATTTTAGTGAGATGTCAGTGCACTATGTCGTCATTGAGTTGTCTCAGTCTCTATCCTCCTGTTAAATGTCTCTGATATTAGAGAGATGTCATTTCACTATGTCTTCATTGAGCTGTCTCAGTCTCTATCCTCCTGTTAAATGTCTCTGATATTAGAGATATGTCATTTCACTATGTCGTCATTGAGTTGTCTCAGTCTCTATCCTCCTGTTAAATGTCTCTGATATTAGAGAGATGTCATTTCACTATGTCGTCATTGAGTTGTCTCAGTCTCTATCCTCCTGTTAAATGTCTATTATTTTAGTGAGATGTCATTTCACTATGTCTTCATTGAGTTGTCTCAGTCTCTATCCTCCTGTTAAATGTCTATTATTTTAGTGAGATGTCATTTCACTATGTCGTCATTGAGTTGTCTCAGTCTCTAGCTTCCTGTTAAATGTCTCTGATATTAGAGAGATGTCATTTCACTATGTCTTCATTGAGCTGTCTCAGTCTCTATCCTCCTGTTAAATGTCTATTATTTTAGTGAGATGTCATTTCACTATGTCTTCATTGAGCTGTCTCAGTCTCTATCCTCCTGTTAAATGTCTATTATTTTAGTGAGATGTTAATTCACTATGTCTTCATTGAGTTGTCTCAGTCTCTAGCTTCCTGTTAAATGTCTATTAATTTAGTGAGATGTCAGTGCACTATGTCTTCATTGAGCTGTCTCAGTCTCTATCCTCCTGTTAAATGTCTATTATTTTAGTGAGATGTTAATTCACTATGTCTTCATTGAGTTGTCTCAGTCTCTATCCTCCTGTTAAATGTCTATTATTTTAGTGAGATGTCATTTCACTATGTCGTCATTGAGTTGTCTCAGTCTCTAGCTTCCTGTTAAATGTCTCTGATATTAGAGAGATGTCATTTCACTATGTCTTCATTGAGCTGTCTCAGTCTCTATCCTCCTGTTAAATGTCTATTATTTTAGTGAGATGTCATTTCACTATGTCGTCATTGAGTTGTCTCAGTCTCTATCCTCCTGTTAAATGTCTATTATTTTAGTGAGATGTCATTTCACTATGTCGTCATTGAGTTGTCTCAGTCTCTATCCTCCTGTTAAATGTCTATTATTTTAGTGAGATGTCATTTCACTATGTCTTCATTGAGTTGTCTCAGTCTCTATCCTCCTGTTAAATGTCTATTATTTTAGTGAGATGTTAATTCACTATGTCTTCATTGAGTTGTCTCAGTCTCTAGCTTCCTGTTAAATGTCTCTGATATTAGAGAGATGTCATATCACTATGTCTTCATTGAGCTGTCTCAGTCTCTATCCTCCTGTTAAATGTCTATTAATTTAGTGAGATGTCATTTCGCTATGTCTTCATTGAGTTGTCTCAGTCTCTAGCTTCCTGTTAAATGTCTATTAATTTAGTGAGATGTCATTTCGCTATGTCGTCATTGAGTTGTCTCAGTCTCTATCCTCCTGTTAAATGTCTCTGATATTAGAGAGATGTCATTTCACTATGTCGTCATTGAGTTGTCTCAGTCTCTAGCTTCCTGTTAAATGTCTCTGATATTAGTGAGATGTCATTTCACTATGTCTTCATTGAGTTGTCTCAGTCTCTATCCTCCTGTTAAATGTCTATTATTTTAGTGAGATGTCAGTGCACTATGTCGTCATTGAGTTGTCTCAGTCTCTATCCTCCTGTTAAATGTCTATTATTTTAGTGAGATGTCAGTGCACAATGTCTTCATTGAGCTGTCTCAGTCTCTATCCTCCTGTTAAATGTCTATTATTTTAGTGAGATGTCATTTCACTATGTCTTCATTGAGTTGTCTCAGTCTCTAGCTTCCTGTTAAATGTCTATTAATTTAGTGAGATGTCAGTGCACTATGTCTTCATTGAGTTGTCTCAGTCTCTAGCTTCCTCTTAAATGTCTATTAATTTAGTGAGATGTCAGTGCACTATGTCTTCATTGAGTTGTCTCAGTCTCTATCCTCCTGTTAAATGTCTCTGATATTAGAGAGATGTCATTTCACTATGTCTTCATTGAGTTGTCTCAGTCTCTATCCTCCTGTTAAATGTCTATTATTTTAGTGAGATGTCAGTGCACTATGTCGTCATTGAGTTGTCTCAGTCTCTATCCTCCTGTTAAATGTCTATTATTTTAGTGAGATGTCAGTGCACAATGTCTTCATTGAGCTGTCTCAGTCTCTATCCTCCTGTTAAATGTCTATTATTTTAGTGAGATGTCATTTCACTATGTCTTCATTGAGTTGTCTCAGTCTCTAGCTTCCTGTTAAATGTCTATTAATTTAGTGAGATGTCAGTGCACTATGTCTTCATTGAGTTGTCTCAGTCTCTAGCTTCCTCTTAAATGTCTATTAATTTAGTGAGATGTCAGTGCACTATGTCTTCATTGAGTTGTCTCAGTCTCTATCCTCCTGTTAAATGTCTCTGATATTAGAGAGATGTCATTTCACTATGTCGTCATTGAGTTGTCTCAGTCTCTAGCTTCCTGTTAAATGTCTCTGATATTAGTGAGATGTCATTTCACTATGTCTTCATTGAGTTGTCTCAGTCTCTATCCTCCTGTTAAATGTCTATTATTTTAGTGAGATGTCAGTGCACTATGTCGTCATTGAGTTGTCTCAGTCTCTATCCTCCTGTTAAATGTCTATTATTTTAGTGAGATGTCAGTGCACAATGTCTTCATTGAGCTGTCTCAGTCTCTATCCTCCTGTTAAATGTCTATTATTTTAGTGAGATGTCATTTCACTATGTCGTCATTGAGTTGTCTCAGTCTCTAGCTTCCTGTTAAATGTCTATTATTTTAGTGAGATGTCATTTCACTATGTCTTCATTGAGTTGTCTCAGTCTCTATCCTCCTGTTAAATGTCCATTATTTTAGTGAGATGTCATTTCACTATGTCTTCATTGAGTTGTCTCAGTCTCTAGCTTCCTGTTAAATGTCTATTAATTTAGTGAGATGTCAGTGCACTATGTCTTCATTGAGTTGTCTCAGTCTCTATCCTCCTGTTAAATGTCTATTATTTTAGTGAGATGTCATTTCACTATGTCGTCATTGAGTTGTCTCAGTCTCTAGCTTCCTGTTAAATGTCTCTGATATTAGAGAGATGTCATTTCACTATGTCGTCATTGAGTTGTCTCAGTCTCTATCCTCCTGTTAAATGTCTATTATTTTAGTGAGATGTCATTTCACTATGTCTTCATTGAGCTGTCTCAGTCTCTATCCTCCTGTTAAATGTCTATTATTTTAGTGAGATGTTAATTCACTATGTCTTCATTGAGTTGTCTCAGTCTCTAGCTTCCTGTTAAATGTCTATTAATTTAGTGAGATGTCAGTGCACTATGTCTTCATTGAGTTGTCTCAGTCTCTATCCTCCTGTTAAATGTCTATTATTTTAGTGAGATGTCAGTGCACTGTGTCTTCATTGAGTTGTCTCAGTCTCTAGCTTCCTGTTAAATGTCTCTGATATTAGAGAGATGTCATTTCACTATGTCGTCATTGAGTTGTCTCAGTCTCTATCCTCCTGTTAAATGTCTATTAATTTAGTGATATGTCATTTCACTATGTCGTCATTGAGTTGTCTCAATCTCTATCCTCCTGTTAAATGTCTATTATTTTAGTGAGATGTCATTTCACTATGTCGTCATTGAGTTGTCTCAGTCTCTAGCTTCCTGTTAAATGTCTATTATTTTAGTGAGATGTCATTTCACTATGTCTTCATTGAGTTGTCTCAGTCTCTAGCTTCCTGTTAAATGTCTCTGATATTAGAGAGATGTCATTTCACTATGTCTTCATTGAGTTGTCTCAGTCTCTATCCTCCTGTTAAATGTCTATTATTTTAGTGATATGTCATTTCACTATGTCGTCATTGAGTTGTCTCAATCTCTATCCTCCTGTTAAATGTCTATTATTTTAGTGAGATGTCATTTCACTATGTCTTCATTGAGTTGTCTCAATCTCTATCCTCCTGTTAAATTTCTATTATTTTAGTGAGATGTCAGTGCACTATGTCGTCATTGAGTTGTCTCAGTCTCTATCCTCCTGTTAAATGTCTATTATTTTAGTGAGATGTCATTTCACTATGTCTTCATTGAGTTGTCTCAGTCTCTATCCTCCTGTTAAATGTCTATTATTTTAGTGAGATGTCATTTCACTATGTCGTCATTGAGTTGTCTCAGTCTCTATCCTCCTGTTAAATGTCTCTGATATTAGAGAGATGTCATTTCACTATGTCGTCATTGAGTTGTCTCAGTCTCTATCCTCCTGTTAAATGTCTGTTATTTTAGTGAGATGTCATTTCACTATGTCGTCATTGAGTTGTCTCAGTCTCTATCCTCCTGTTAAATGTCTATTATTTTAGTGAGATGTCAGTGCACTATGTCGTCATTGAGTTGTCTCAGTCTCTAGCTTCCTGTTAAATGTCTATTATTTTAGTGAGATGTCAGTGCACTATGTCGTCATTGAGTTGTCTCAGTCTCTATCCTCCTGTTAATTGTCTATTATTTTAGTGAGATGTCAGTGCACTGTGTCTTCATTGAGTTGTCTCAGTCTCTAGCTTCCTGTTAAATGTCTATTAATTTAGTGAGATGTCATTTCGCTATGTCTTCATTGAGTTGTCTGTCTCTATCCTCCTGTTAAATGTCTCTGATATTAGAGAGATGTCATTTCACTATGTCGTCATTGAGTTGTCTCAGTCTCTAGCTTCCTGTTAAATGTCTCTGATATTAGTGAAATGTCATTTCACTATGTCTTCATTGAGTTGTCTCAGTCTCTATCCTCCTGTTAAATGTCTATTATTTTAGTGAGATGTCATTTCACTATATCGTCATTGAGTTGTCTCAGTCTCTATCCTCCTGTTAAATGTCTATTATTTTAGTGAGATGTCAGTGCACTATGTCGTCATTGAGTTGTCTCAGTCTCTATCCTCCTGTTAAATGTCTATTATTTTAGTGAGATGTCATTTCACTATGTCGTCATTGAGTTGTCTCAGTCTCTAGCTTCCTGTTAAATGTCTCTGATATTAGAGAGATGTTATTTCACTATGTCTTCATTGAGTTGTCTCAGTCTCTATCCTCCTGTTAAATGTCTATTATTTTAGTGAGATGTCATTTCACTATGTCGTCATTGTGTTGTCTCAGTCTCTATCCTCCTGTTAAATGTCTATTATTTTAGTGAGATGTCAGTGCACTGTGTCTTCATTGAGTTGTCTCAGTCTCTATCCTCCTGTTAAATGTCTATTATTTTAGTGAGATGTCAGTGCACTATGTCGTCATTGAGTTGTCTCAGTCTCTATCCTCCTGTTAAATGTCTATTATTTTAGTGAGATGTCATTTCACTATGTCTTCATTGAGTTGTCTCAGTCTCTATCCTCCTGTTAAATGTCTATTATTTTAGTGAGATGTCATTTCACTATGTCTTCATTGAGCTGTCTCAGTCTCTATCCTCCTGTTAAATGTCTATTATTTTAGTGATATGTCATTTCACTATGTCTTCATTGAGTTGTCTCAGTCTCTATCCTCCTGTTAAATGTCTATTATTTTAGTGAGATGTCAGTGCACTGTGTCTTCATTGAGCTGTCTCAGTCTCTATCCTCCTGTTAAATGTCTATTAATTTAGTGAGATGTCATTTCACTATGTCTTCATTGAGTTGTCTCAGTCTCTATCCTCCTGTTAAATGTCTATTATTTTAGTGAGATGTCAGTGCACTGTGTCTTCATTGAGCTGTCTCAGTCTCTAGCTTCCTGTTATGAATAATGTGGTGTAATGACTCAGTGAGGACAGTGTGCCTCTTCATTGACACCGACGTTATCTCTCACAGCTGGGGAGGATCAAACCAGCACATACTTCATAGTTTGTCCGCTTCTTGTCCGTATTGTATTTGCACTCACTTAAGCTTGTCTCCCTTTCAGTTATCGATCTTATATATTTGAATTTACCTACTGTCTTGATTTCCTCATTTACAGTATGTAGTATTCTGTCTGCAGTTGTTCCCAAAGAGAGATGTCCTTTTTTAAATTTCCATTTCGGTACTTTTGGTCACTTGTCACTGGTCATGTGATCGTGTGTCTGGCTGTTTCCTCGGATTTACTGCACACCTTCTCTCTAGGCATATTCGGCTGAATTTTAACGAATTTTGTCGGGTAAACATACATGGTCTTCAAAAATCCCGCTATCTCTGTCGGGTTTGAACCCTCTATGTTCGGATCCGGGGAGCGACACTCCTACCACTGATCCACGGAGGCAGCTGATCGCAGTAGTTGCGTAAGGAGGCATAGTAATTGTGATAAACATCGGTGGACGAAGTTTATGTTGCAATTTATTGTCGGAGCCGCTGCTCGTCTTCGCCTATCGGTATCGTGTTAATTTTCCTCTGATAATTGACTCCATTCTCACCGGGAGATCGTACTGCTAATTTGACAATCTCGAGCTTTGGACAAGAACTGAACTTGAATTTACCACCATAAGCGACCTTGCCATCAGCGAAAGGTTCTTAAAATCATTTCCAAGATCTATTCGTTTTCCGTGAAGAGAGAAGCGTGCGAGTGTACATACGCTCATGGCCCTAAAGAAGAAATATTTACTTAGGAATATTTATTGTAATGTTTTCACTTTTGCAAGTAACAGTTTGTATTAATAAGCGGGGAATAACAGAGTGACAGAACAACTCAAAGAAAATGTGCAGCACATGTGACGGACAAAACCTACCAAATTCCATGGCGAACTGCTAGTTACAGGTATATTCCTGTGGACCGTCAGACCGGACAGATACACTAGCTCCTCAGTCCTTCTCTCTAACACGGACCTGTTTGTTGGGATCTGTTCACGAGCCGGACCATACAGGCGTTGTGCTGATTAGAGCAGGACATTCTCCCTTCTACACAAACAAGTGTCTTGTTGTTCGAGTCATTACTCCATAGGCTGGTTTGATACAGCCATCCATGCCACCCTATCCTGTGCTAACCTTTTCATTTGTACATCTCTATATATAAAATAAGAGTTTTGTTTGTACATTGCTCAGAATTTGAAAAAGAATGGTATCTCTGTATCGGTCATGTCCACACTAACAAGGGAATGCACTTTTTACTTTTACGTAATTTCTCTCTGTCTGTCTGTCTTTCTGTCTGTCTGTCTGTCTGTCTGTCTGTATGTATGTATGTATGTACACGCATCACGAGAAAACGGCTGAAGCGAATTTAATGAAAATCGGTATGTAAAATGGGGTGATGAACCGCTACAATCTAGGCTGTAAATAATTTTATTCACGCTGAGTGAAATGGTAGTTTAGGGGAAGGCCTAAAATATAATTCTCAAATATTTATGTTATTAGTGGTCGTATCGATAAATACTACATAACAAACATAACTTTAGTTATGTAGTAAGTTAGTAGTAGTTATGTAGTAAGTTATTAAATTTCCGATCACTTATGTCTTATACATTGTAACCGTATCGCCTAGAGATATTCATGAATTTGGATTTTTGTTCCTAAGTCCATATCAGCGCGGAGTCACGAGAAAATGGGTAAACAGAATTTATAAGACGCCCTAATATTACAAAGCCGAAAGAAAACTAATGTGAAGGCCTAGAATATAGAAAGCTCATAAAATTAATCAACAATAACATTACATTGACCATTGTTTGTTGACCGAGCTCGATAGCTGCAGTCGCTTAAATGCGGCCAGTATCCAGTATTCGGGAGATAGTAGGTTCGAACCCCACTGTCGGCAGCCCTGAAGATGGTTTTCCGTGGTTTCCCATTTTCCCACTAGGCAAATGCTGGGGCTGTACCTTAATTAAGGCCACGGCCGATTCCTTCCCAGTCCTAGCCCTTTCCTGTGCCATCGTCGCCATAAGACATATCTGTGTCGGTGCGACGTAAAGCCAATAGCATTGTTTGTTGTGATGTGATTTGTGTCTTCTGTTTCCACTCATCTCCGATAGATAGGATTACTGCTGCGTTTTGCTTTACGTCGCACCGACACACGTAGGTCTTATGGCGACGATGGGATAGGAAAGGGCTAGGGGTGTGAAGGAAGCGGCCTTTGCCTTAATTTAGGTACAGCCCCAGCATTTACCTGGTATGAAAATGGAAAACGACGGAATACCATCTTCAGGGCTGCCGGCAATGGGGTTCGAATCCACTATCTCCCGGATGCAAGCTCATAGCTGAGTGGTTCTAACCGCACGGCCAACTCGCCCGGTCGTACCGAATATTGGCGGGAAGTAACTGGGGAGTTAAGATAACTTTCTTCTTTAGCATGCCATTCCTCTGGTTCATACATTTTCTGAATATTGCTGGTACGTTACACACTGATTCATCATAGTATTCGAGCTATTCAATCCCTACTCTGAGGCACTGATTGGAATGATCAGTGTGCAAATTTAACGGAATAATAGCAGAGGAATGTTCACGGCTGTTTGAGAACTGGTCATTCCAGCTCCGGAACTTTGGACTGTTAGTTCAGCACCGTAGTACTGTTCATTGAAAGTGAGAAAGTGTGCGGTTTTTCATTTGGTCGAGTATTTTATATGATAACATTGCTTTCAATCGCTACATTCCTACTGACGTTTTTGTAATTACCTGTGTTGAATTCAGTTAGGAAAACGACTAAGCCAGTCTACTCTAATCTGCTTGTCATATCCTGGGTGTCTTCCTATCATTCTCCTCTCACCAATACGATTCAGTATCTCTTCATTCGCGATTCAGCATTCTTCTGTAACACCGCATTTCAAAAAAGCTTCTATTCTCTTTCTTTCTGACATTGTTAACGTCCATACAATGCCACGCTCCAATTCCTATATCAGTCTTCGAGGTAGGCACATTTCTTTTCTTAAGAAAGACCTTCCTTGCTTGTGGTAATCTGCATCGTCAGTTATTTTACTACCCAAGTAACTTCCTTTTAGACTTCATTTCCTGCATCACCTGCACTCCAGTACTCTTGTTTTGGATGTATTTATTTTCATCTTGTACTCTGTCCATAGCATTTAGCAATTTCTCCAGATCTTCTGCAGAGTCCGATATCATCGGTAAATGTCAGGGGTTTGATTTCCTCTCCTCGGATTGTGATTCCCTTTCCAAACTCCTCTTTGGTTTCCTTTATCGCTGTTCTGTGTAAACATTGAACGGAACATACTGCAGCCTTGCCTCACTGACACTTTTTCAAAAGCCCTCGATTCTTATCACTTTAGAGGCCATGTTCGTCGGCTTTTCCTTCTTAATTCGGCCCTCTAAGATCAGACGTAAAGTCAGGATTAAATTTATTCTGAAGCCAAATTGATCTTCTCCCAACTCAGTTTCAACTTGTCTTCCCATTCTTCTCTGAATAATATGAATTAACATTTTACAAGCATGAGATACTAAAGGAATTACTTTTTTATTATTAACAAATACATCGCAAATGGGAAATATCCCGGTGGCAATGGTCACTTACAGTAGTGCAGTAATGCAACAACAACAAGACAGACAAATAAACAGCAAGAGTACAAGAAGCAGTTCCCATCCTAGGGTGCAGTAATTTTCACACTTGTCAGCACCGGCTTTCTTGGAAAAACAACATTCTGGCGAGAATCTGATGGCACTTCTCCTACATCTTACACACTCGCCCTGCCGGTTTCTCCCAAGGCAGTGGGGTATGCCTTGTTTCTACTCTCTGTCCAATTCTGGGTCTCCCATGTCCGAGATGATATGTTCACGATCTGGTGGTCGCATATAACAACCACATAAATGTTATTAAGAAAACAACGTTTTGTAAAACAAGTCACTGATTTATTCTGTTAAACACACATGAGGTAAACACTGAAACTAAAAACATTAGAAATATTATTTACACTAGAAAAGACGTAACTAAAATTGTGTCAATCGTTTGGCTGAACTTAAAAATGTTAGCGCTATTGTGCATTACATAATTTCACGAGACTGTTGAGTACACATGTTACCCGCGGCATGTCTCTTGCGCTTCTCCCTCTATACACAACTTCATCATCAAATACATTATATAAATGAAATACTACAATATTGTAAATTGAAAAACACAAATAAATGATATACAATTACTTAGTTATAATTGTTAATACGATATGTGCAGTAACACTATCATCTAATTCTTTACCTCGACACAACTGTTGGAATTGTTCCTACCAACTTTCTGCCTTCTCTTCTTTCCCTAGAAGTGGTTTTCCATCTGAGCTCTTGATATTCATGCACCTACTTTTCCTTTCTCCAAAAGTTTCCTTCATTTTACTGTATGCAGTATCTGCTTTTCCTATGACCATACAACCTTCAACAGCATCCTTGCACTTCTCTTTCAGCGATTCTTTCTTACCTGTCCTGCACTTTCTGTGTACTTCATTCTTTATTCGTCTCTATTCTTTCCTGCCCACCACAATTTTTGCAGTCTTTATATTTTCGTCATTCGTCAATCAGGTCTAGTATCTCCTGAGATATCCATAGATTCTTAGTTGATCTTTCCTTTCTTTCTAACTTTTTTCAGCAGCCCTTCTCACCTCATTCTTCACGACTGTCCATTCTTCCTCTACTATGTTTCCTTCAGCCCTTTCATTTAGTTCCTGTGCAACATGTTCCTTGAAACAGTCCATCACAATATTTTCTTTCAACTAAACAATCCCAAACAAGCTTAGAATTGATACAGATACTCAAACAAAACAAAGGGACATATTGTGAAAAATTGTCGAAGCTAAATATGAACAGCTGAGAAGAGGTCAAAAAGTCAGTATTTAAAGCAGCTGAAGGTTTAGAGAATCCAGCGAGGAAACGAAAACACAGGTGGTGGAATAAAAAGCGTGATAAAACTTTGGACAGAAGACTACAAGCATGGAAGAGGCGGCATTCCAACAAAGCCGACGAGAGATGGGAAACTTTCAGGGAAGATAGGAAGAAAACAGCTAAGATCATACGATCAGAGAAAAGAAATTATGATAGAAGTAGGTTGGATAAGATAGATGATTTTCGAAAGAACAACACTCGAGCATTTTACAAAACCTTCTGAGAGGAACTACAGGGATACCAGCCATCGAGTTTGCGTTTCAAGCGGAAAGATGGTAGTGTAGTACCGAACAACACAGAAAATTGTCACTTTCTCGCAGAATACTTCAAAATGTTGTTGAATTGTGTAGAACCTGTGGAAAGATTGGATACGAAAAATCTATCTCAGGATAACCAAGATTCCAAGCCACCGAGTCTAGAAGAAATCAAGGAAATAATAAATGAACTTAAAAACAACAAAGCACCAGGTGAAGATGGAATTACTGCAGAAACTGCAGCAAAAGCAATCCACGCCGTCATAGGAGAAACCTGGAGAGATGAAAAGATCCCCAATGATTGGAAGTGTGTTCTTATACACCCACTTCACAAGAAAGGTCTCCGGACGAACATCAATAACTATAGAGGCATCCCTTTACTCTCAATAACATCTAAGGTACTCTCTAAAGTACTATTGAGAAGAGTTGAAGAACAAGCAGACCATCTCATTTGTGAGTACCAAGCTGGTTTTCGAAAAGGAAGATCATGCGCAGAACGTGAAGAGCTTTGAGAAGCCAGAACACCGTGGTAATATTTGTTGATTCAACTGGCAGGCAGACTCTATTTAACATCCTAGAGGAAATCGGAAGAAGTAAGTTAAAGCAATGGCAGGACTAATCTCAGTGCCCCATGTTCGCCAAAATAGAACGTTCCACTGCAAGGAATGAAGCATAACCTTAAAATAGCAGTTTCGCATTGCACTCCACCGGTCGGTAGTGATACAGTGTCATTGTGTTTCTCTAGTGCAGTTCTGCTCGGACACTCCAGGTATCCTTTAAAATCTTGGCTTATATCACAAATAAGCCAAGATGATGCTGGTGATGATTATTGTTTTAAGGGGAAGTAGGCTACAACTAGGCAGCCATCATCTATAATAACACTAATCAGATAGAAAAATGGAAAGGATCCGACATTTTGAAAAATGAAGGTATCGGCTAAAGAAAGAGAAGGGCCACGATGGGCGTGAAAATGACTCTCTCGGCCTCGCAACCTAATATTGTCAGGGTCGGAAAAGAACAACAGTTGAACAAGGGAGGTTAGAAAGCCGACACACGCTCCCAAGTTGAGAGCCCTGGGACCCCTTTTAATCGCCTCTTACGACAGGCAGGGGATACCGTGGCTGTTATCCTGCCGCCCCCACCATTAGGGCGTAGTAAACAAAGATTTTGCTAGTCCAGCTAGAGATTTTTAAGAGCACATGAAATAAAAAAGTAAAAGGAACAAGGAGGGTTATAGTGTGCAAAAGGCTGCGAATAGTTGACGCTTTAACTCAGTCACTTTCTGCAAAAAGTAACTTTCTTCTTCACATTATTTTCACTTCTTTTATCCATTTTCACACGTATCTAATTCATAACAACGAAAATATCAAGTGAACCTTTTGAACATGTGGATTAATAGTGAAGCATTAGCCTACTGCGAGGAACAAACCCAAACATATGCAACAGACCGATTCTAACCTCCATTTGTATCAGCTGACTAATATTATTAGTGAAGATATGTGTAAATCTTTATGAAACAGAATTTGGTTAACTAATGATTATTTGTAGGAGTTCTAATATGATTAGTTAGTTTTATGAAACTCCTTCGCCCATAGGGCCCGGAAACAATGGCGATCTCTCCATGAAAATATAAACAAACGAGAAGAAAAGCAATGCCGGGTCACTGCAAAGAAGTAGCACGCAGCGACCCGTGGTCCTTCATGGATAGATGGAAGTGGCACCCTCGCACTGAACATGCAGCGTGGTATGACTCCATTTCCTCATAGAACACTAATTCCAATGCACGTCTTCCATTTTAAAAATTATTGCTCTTTTATGACTTCATTCTGTTATATTTAACACATTGTAAAAAAAAAGAGCACCTTTCCACGAAAATTCGTTGTGGAGTTATAGCAATTTGTTACCATTAAATGCGAATATCCCCGTCAAATGATCAAAGATATTTAAAAATGTTGAAATTACTCGAATTACAATCAGATAAAGTAAAACTACTGTACGAAAATTATGCCAGTAAGTATGGCAATTAATTTGATACTCCTCAAAGATGATTCAACCCTGCATCTAAGCGAACATATTATTACAGAACTTGTAATATGAAACACTCGATTTCAAGACTCACTCGAAACGGACATCCCCAGGTGTCCCATTAAACCAGACGGGTACTGCAACTGAAGGGGGATGTAAAATACAGTCTCTACCGCTTTTCTCACATCGTGGTGCGAACTATGCCACTTTCAATCACAATCACTACTGATCTGCATTTAGGGCAGTCGCCCAGGTGGCAGATTCCTTATCTGTTGTTTTCCTAGCTTTTCTTAAATGATTTCAAAGAAATTGGAAAATTATTGAACATCTCCCTTGGTAAGTTATTCCAATCCCTAACTCCCCTTCCTATAAATGAATATTTAATATTTGCCCCAATTTATCCTCTTGAATTCCAACTTTACCTTCATATTGTGATTTTTCCTACTTTTAAATACACCACTCAAACTTATTCGTCTACTGATGTCCTTCCATGCCATCTCTCCACTGACAGCTCGGAACATACCACTTAATCGAGCAGCTTGTCTCCTTTCTCCCAAGTCTTTGCAGCCCAAACTTTGCAACATTTTTGTAACGCTACTCTTTCGTCGGAAATCATCCAGAACAAATCGAGCAGCTTTTCTTTGGATTTTTTCCAGTTCTTGAATCAAGTAATCCTGGTTAGGGTGCCATACACTGGAACCATACTCTAGTTGGGGTCTTACCAGAGACTTATACGCCCTCTCCTTTACATCCTTACTACAACCCCTAAATATCATCATAACCATGTGCAGAGATCTGTACCCTTTATTAACAATCATATTTATGTGTTTACCCCAATGACCTCTCCTGCGAACCATGTGACCTTGCCGCGGTGGGGAGGCATATGTGTCCCAATGAAGCAATCAGCCGAGCCGCAAGTGCAACCATTTTGGATGGGTATCTGTTGATAGACCAGACTAAGGAATGGTTCATCAAAAGGGGGGAAGCAGCCTTTCGGAAGCTGCAAGGGTGGCAGTCTAGATGATTGACTGATATGGCCTTGTAATAAAACTCAACATGGCTTAGCTGTGTTGATACTGCTACACGGCTGAAAGCAACAGGAGGCAACAGCCGTAACTAATTCCCGAGGAAATGCAGCTCTCTCTGTATGAACGATGTACTGATGATGGCTTCCTCCCGGGTAAAATATTCCGGAGGTAAACCAGTCCCCCATTCGGATCTGCAGGTGGGGACTACACGAGAGGGAGCGATCATCAGGAAGATGGATACTGACATTCTGCGAGTCGGAGCGTGGAATGCTAGAAGTTTGAATCGTTGTGGTAGATTAGAGAACCTGAAAAAGGAGATGGATAGACTAAAGTTAGATGTAGTTGGTATAAGTGAAGTACGTTGGCAGAACGAACAGGATTTTTGATCAGGCGACTACTGAATTATCAACAGAAAATCAAACAGGGGAAATGCAGGAGTTGGCTTAATAATGAATAAGAAAATAGGGCAGCGGGTAAGCTACTACGGCCAGCATAGTGAAAGAATTATTGTCGTCAAGATAGACACCAAACCAATGCCCACCACAATAGTGCAGGTCTGTATGCCTACTAGCTCAGCGGATGATGAAGAAATCGAAAGAACATATGAAGAGATAGAAGATTTAATACAATATGTAAAAGGTGACGAGAATCTAATTGTGATGGGAGACTGAAATGCGGTGGTAGGCCAAGGAAGAGAAGGAAATACAGTAGGAGAATTCGGATTGGGACAAAAGGACGAAAGAGGAAGTCGGCTGGTTGAATTCTGCACCTATCATAATTTAGTCTTTGCCAATACTTGGTTCCAACACCACAAACGACGGCTTTATACATGGACGAGACCTGGAGACACGGGAAGGTATCAAATAGACTTCATTATGATTAGGCAGAGATTCAGAAACCAGGTGTTGGATTGCAAAACTTTCCCAGGAGCAGACGTGGACTCTGACCACAACTTGTTGGTCATGAAATACCATCTGAAGCTGAAGAAATTGAAGAAAGGAAAGAATGCAAAAAGACGGGATCTAGACAAGTTGAAAGAAAAGAGTGTGAGAGATTGTTTCAAGGAACATGTTGCAAAAGGACTAAATGAAAAAGCTGAAGGAAACACAATAGAGGAAGAGTGGATAGTCATGAAAAATAAGGTCAACAGGGCTGCTGAAGAAATGTTAGGAAGAAAGTAAAGATCAACTAAGAATCAGCGGATAACTCAGGAGATACTGGACCTGATTGATGAACGACGAAAATACAAGAATGCTAGAAATGAAGAGGGCAGAAAAGAATACAGGCGATTAAAGAATCAAGTGGATAGAAAGTGCAAGGTAGCTAAGGAAGAATGGTTGAAGGAAAAGTGCAAGGATGTCAAAGGTTGTATGGTCCTAGCAAAGGTAGATGCTACATACAAGAAAATCAAGGAAACCATTGGAGAAAGGAAATCTATGTGTATGAATATTAAGAGCTCAGATGGAAAGCCACTTCTAGGGAAAGAAGACAAAGCAGAAAGATGGCAGGAACATATCCAACGGTTCTATCAAGGTGAAGATGTAGATAATTTCGTTCTTGAACAAGGAGAGGCTGTTGATGCTGATGAAATCGGAGACCCAATTTTGAGGTCAGAGTTTGACAGAGCTGTGAGCGACCTAAATAGGAACAAGGCACCTGGAATTGATGACATTCCCTTTGAATTACTGACTGCCTTAGGGGAAACCAGCATGGCAAGGTTATTTCATTTAGTGTGCAAGATGTATGAGACAGGAGAAGTCCCATCTGATTTTCGGCAGAATGTTGTTATACCTATTCCCAAGAAATCCGGTGTTGACAGGAGTGAAAACTATCGCACCATTAGTTAAGTATCTCATGCCTGCAAAATTTTAACACGTTTTATTTACAGAAGAATGGAAAAACAAGTTGAAGCTGAGTTTGAGAAAATCAATTTGGCTTGAGAAGAAATGTAGGAACACGTGAAGCAATCCTGACTTTACGTCTGATCTTAGAGGATCGAGTCAAGAAGGACAAGCCCACGTACATGGCATTTGTAGATCTAGAAAAGGCATTCGATAATGTTGATTGGACCAAGCTATTTAAGATTCTGAAGGTGATTGGGATCAGATACCGAGAACGAAGAATTATCTACAATCTGTATAAAAATCAGTCTGTAGTGGTAAGAATCGAGGGCTTTGTAAAAGAAGCAGCAATCCAGAAAGGAGTGAGGCAAGGCTGCAGTTTGTTCACCCTCCTTTTCAATATTTATATAGAACAGGCAGTAATGGAAATCAAAGAGAAATTTGGAAAGGGAATCACAATCCAAGGAGAGGAAATCAAAACCTTGAGATTTGCCGATGATACTGTTATTTTATCTGAGACTGCAGAAGATCTCGAGAAGCTGCTGAATGGTATGGACGAAGTCTTGGGTAAGGAGTACAAGATGAAAATAAAGAAGTCCAAAACAAAAGTAATGGAGTGCAGTCGAATGAAGGTAGGAAATGCAGGAAATATTAAATTAGGAAATGAAGTCTTAAAGGAAGTAGATGAATCTTGTTACTTGGGAAGTAAAATAACTAACGATGGCAGAAGTAAGGAGGACATAAAATGCAGACTAGCACAAGCAAGGAAGAGCTTTCTTAAGAAAAGGAATTTGCTCACTTTAAATATTGATATAGGAATTAGAAATATGTTTTTGAAGACTTTCGTATGGAGCGTGGCATTGTATGGAAGTGAAACATGGACGATAACTAGCTCAGAAAGAAAGAGAATAGAATCTTTTGAAATGTGGTGTTACAGAAGAATGCTGAAGGTGAGATGGATAGATCGAATCACGATTGAAGAGATACTGAATTGAATTGGGGAGAGGAGATCGATTTGGCTAAATTTGACGAGATGAGATAGAATGATAGGACACATCTTAAGACACCCAGGAGTTGTTCAGTTGGTTTTTGAAGGAAGTGTAGGTGGTAAGAACTGTAGGGATAGACCACGGTATGAATACGACAAGCAGATTAGAGCAGATGTAGAATGCAGTAGTTACGTGGAAATGAAAAGGTTAGCACAGGATAGGGTGGCATGAAGGGCTGCATCAAACCAGTCTATGGACTGATGACTCAAACACACCCCAATGAAGGTGTTTTCTTATATTAACACCTACGTACTTATAATGATCCCCAAAAGGAACTTTCAACCCATCAACGCAGTAATTAAAACTGAGAGGACTTTTCCTATTTGTGAAACTCACAACCTGACTTTTAACCCCGTTTATCATTATACCATTGCCCACCATCCATCTCTCAACACTATCGAGATCACCCTGCAGCTGCTCACAATCGTGTAACTTATTTATTACTCTGTACAGAATAACATCATCTGCCTTATCTCTGATTCCACTTCTTTACACATATCATTGATATTTATAAGAAAACATAAAGGTCCAATAATACTGCCTTGAGGAATTCCCCTCTTAATTATTACAGGTTCAGATAAAGCTTCGCCTACTCTAATTCTCTGAGTTCTATTTTCTAGAAATATAGGCACCCATTCAGTCACTCTTTTGTCAAGTCCAATTGCACTCATTTTTGCCAGTAGTCTTCCATGATCTACCCTATCAAATGCCTTAGATAGGTCCATTGCTATGCAGTCCATTTGGCCTAGTATCCAGGATATCTGCTAGATCTTGCTGAAATCCTACAAGCTGAGCTTCAGTGGAATAACCTTTCCTAAACCCAAACTGCCTTCTGTCAAACCAGTTATTAATTTTGCAAACATGTCTTATATAATCAGAAAGAATGCTTTCCCAAAGCTTACATGCAATGCATGTCAAACTGACGGGCCTGTAATTTTCAGCTTTATGTCTATCACCCTTTCCTTTATACATAGGGGCTACTATAGCAACTCTCCATTCATTTGGTATAGCTCCTTCAACCAAACAATCCTGTCCTGTTTTACGGCCGGGTGTCCTTCCTGACGCTGTGCTGTGTCTTACCTTCTTCATCTTCTTGTTTCCGAATTTGGCCGCCTTTGAACCGCATTGAACCTAAGACTTTCTCTTCTTCTTCTCCTCCCAGAACCTCTTCATCCTTTCACTTCTTTCTCAGATACGACCAATTTGGGTCTACATTTTGGTGGTTTCTCCTGGAATGTTTTGATGCTGTCCACTCGGTTTCTAAATTCTTTTCTGTTGTGTATCATATCCATTGTGAGTCCACTTTCTATTGCATCTCATTTTACCCCTTCCACCCACTTCGTCGAAGCTTTCAGTCCAGTGATGTACTTGAATATTTTCTTAGTTAGCCGTTTCTCATCCATTCTTTCTAGATACCCATAGAATTTTAGCCTTCGCTTTCGCATGGTGACAGTGATTTTTTCGGTGTATTTGTAGAGGTCATCATTTTTTCTATTCTTCCACTCGCCATCAGCATTTTTCTGTGGTCCTAAAATTTTCCTTAAGATTCTCCTCTCCTTTTTTTCGAGATCTTGAAGCTCACCCTTTTTATTCATTGTCGGGCTCTCTGAAGCGTAGAGATCCTCTGGCTTTACCACTGTGCTGTAGTTCTGGGTTAACCTGTAAGCTAATTCTAGTTTTCTAATTCTTGCCCTATTCGCCTCTTTATCCAATCCGTTAGGTTCTATCCATTCCTCTAGATATTTAAATTTCTCAGTTTTTTTTTTTTTTACAGTTCCATGCTTCACTTCTAAGTGTCTCTCCCCTTGATGTCCATATTCCATGTATTCCATCTTCTCATATGAGACTTTGAGATCCGTTTTCTTAGCTATCTCATGTAGAGTATTCAGCATAAATTGGGAATTTTCTCGGTTGAGCCTAGAGGGCAAGATCATCTGGGAAAGTCAAACACTTAATGTCTAAGTTCTGTCCTTTCCTCCCTAAATGTATTCCCTTTATTCCTTTCACTTCCAAGGCTTTTTCCCAGGTTCTAATGATTTTTTCTAGAACAGTGTTAAAGAGAATAATGGTGATAGGCAGTCCCCTTGTCTGACTCCCGTTTTTATTTCGAATGGCTCAGAAATTTCACCGAAGAATTTGACTTTTGAGAAAGTTTCTGTCAGGGTTTGTTTTATTAACATTCTTGTTTCCCTGTCAATTCCGATTTCCTCTAGGATGTTAAATAGAGTCTGCCTGCCAGTTGAATCAACACATATTACCACGGTGTTCTGGCTTCTCAAAGCTCTTCACGTTCTGCGCATGATCTTCCTTTTCGAAAACCAGCTTGGTACTCACAAATGAGATGGTCTGCTTGTTCTTCAACTCTTCTCAATAGTACTTTAGAGAGTATCTTAGATGTTATTGGGAGTAAAGGGATGCCTCTATAGTTATTGATGTTCGTCCGGAGACCTTTCTTGTGAAGTGGGTGTATAAGAACACACTTCCAATCGTTGGGGATCTTTTCATCTCTCCAGGTTTCTCCTATGACGGCGTGGATTGCTTTTGCTGCAGTTTCTGCAATAATTCCATCTTCACCTGGTGCTTTGTTGTTTTTAAGTTCATTTATTATTTCCTTGATTTCTTCTAGACTCGGTGGCTTGGAATCTTGGTTATCCTGAGATAGATTTTTCGTATCCAATCTTTCCACAGGTTCTGCACAATTCAACAACATTTTGAAGTATTCTGCGAGAAAGTGACAATTTTCTGTGTTGTTCGGTACTACACTACCATCTTTCCGCTTGAAACGCAAACTCGATGGCTGGTATCCCTGTAGTTCCTCTCAGAAGGTTTTGTAAAATGCTCGAGTGTTGTTCTTTCGAAAATCATCTATCTTATCCAACCTACTTCTATCATAATTTCTTTTCTCTGATCGTATGATCTTAGCTGTTTTCTTCCTATCTTCCCTGAAAGTTTCCCCATCTCTCGTCGGCTTTGTTGGAATGCCGCCTCTTCCATGCTTGTAGTCTTCTGTCCAAAGTTTTATCACGCTTTTCATTCCACCACCTATGTTTTCATTTCCCCGCTGGATTCCCTAAACCTTCAGCTGCTTTAAATACTGACTTTTTGACCTCTTCTCAGCTGTTCATATTTAGCTTTGACAATTTTTCACAATATGTCCCTGTGTTTTGTTTGAGTATCTGTATCAATTCTAAGCTTGTTTGGGATTGTTTGCTTGGAAACTTACCTTAATCTCCGAATCTATGTTTAAGCTTTTTCTACTTTGACGTTCAAGATTTCCCTTCGGTTTCTGGTCGTAATAGAAACATGGTCGATCTGAAACTCCCCCAGCTACATGTTAGGAAATGCCTATGTTTTCTTCTTTTGCCTTGAAGTGTGTCGACATGAGTCTGGAGAAACTGATTATTCTTTCGCCATTTCTGTTCGTTCTCTTATGTGCTGAGTACCTTCTTGTACGTTCTTTCATTACCTAACTGAGCATTGAAATCGCCAACCAAAATTTTCGCATGGTGTTGTAGAATTTTGGACGTTGTGTCTTCAAGAATTTCCCCAAAGTCGTCTATCTTCTCCGGGTTTTTCTGGTTATCGTCACTTATGGGCGCATGTGCATTGATAATCGTGTATGCTTTATTGCCATATCTAAAAGACAGAAACGAGATCCTCTCTGTTGATGAGGTGAAATTGATGATGGACTCCAGAATGTTACTTTTAACCATAAAGGCCGTACCTAGAATCGTTTATATTTGCGTTGTTTTTTATCGCCATGAACTGTGAAGGAAAGCATCGCCACAAACGATGCTGCTCCAAACCGACCAGGGTCCCTTTTAGGCGAAACGGCTGCGAAGAAAAAGGTAGGAAAGGAAAATGTAGAGTAGAGGATAGGAAAATACAGGTGGAGCAGGGTCATGGCAAGGAGAAAAGGGAGAAGGAAGTAGCTCCTGCACCTATCAGGAAAGGTAGGGCTGACCAGGAGGGGAGGAGTTCAAATGAGGTGGGTAGGGTTGAGGCTCTGGTCATGGGGGATTCCTGTGGAGGAAAGGGAACCAGGTTAGAGTGTTATCCAGGAATTAGGTTGAGGCAGATGTTGAGGAAAGTAGGAGAAGGAGGAGGGGAAGGAGAAGGTGGTAGTCTTTCACGTTGGTACCAACAACGTAAGGCAAGATGATATAAGTACCAATATAGTTGGGGATGTGGAGGATCTGGTAAATGCAGCACGGCTGAAGTTCACGGAAGCGGAGATTATCAGTGGAATTCTGTATAGGAGGGATGCTGACTGGAGGGTGATTGGGGATTTAAATGAGACTATGGAGTGGGTATGTGGGGTAACTGTGAGTGAAATTTCTAGATCCTAATGGGTGGGTAGAAGATAGGGATCTGCGCTCAGATGACCGTAACTTAAACCACAGTGGTGCGTATAAGTTAGGAAATTTGCTCGGAAGGGTAATAGGGAAACGGGGTTGTCTAGGGAGCAGTGATGAGGGTACAGAGATCTGGAAGTCAAGTAGGGATGACATAAAAATGTTAGTTTCGAACTGTACGAGTATTGTAAAGAAAGGAATACAATGAAGTAATTTAATAGATATCTATTTACCAGATATTGTAATAGAAGTTGAATCATGGCTGAGAAATGATATAATGGATGCAGAAATTTTCTCATGGAACTGGAGAGTGTATCGTAGAGATAGGATAGGAATGGTAGGAGGGGGAGTATTCATTCTGGTGAAAGAAGAATTTGTAAACTACGAAAAAGGTAAAGATGAGACACATGAAATTCTAGGTGTAAGGCTCATTTCTAAAGATAATAGGGAACATGATGTATTTGGAGTGTACAGATCGGGAAAGCGTAGCGCTGACACGCATTCAGAATTATTTGATGAGATAATTAGCTATGTGGGAAATGACATGGAAAAGAATGTGATTGTAGCGGGGGATCTGAATTTACCAAATGTCAGTTGGGAAGGAAATGTGAACGACAGGAAGCATGACCAACAAATGGCAAATAAGCTAATATGGTAAGGACAGCTGATTCAGAAAGTGATGGAACCAACTAGAGGGAAGAATATTCTGGATGTGGTGCTGGTAAAACCAGATGAGCTCTATAGAGAAACCGAAGTAATAGATGGTATTAGTGATCATGAAGCTGATTTTGTCGTAGTTAAAAATAAATGTGATCGAAAGGAAAGTCTTAAAAGTAGGACTATTAGGCAGTACCATATGGCTGACAAAGCAGGCATGAGGCAGTTTAAAAAAAGCAACTATGATTGGTGGAAAACCGTAAAAAAAATGTAAACAGACTCTGGGATGGGTTTAAAGCAATTGTTGAGGAATGTGAAAACAGATTTGTACCCTTAAAGGTGGTAAGGAATGGAAAAGACCCACCTTATTATAATAGAGAAATAAAGAGACTAAGAAGGAGGTGCAGGTTGGAAAGAAATAGTTAGAAATGGCTGTGGAAGTAAGGAGAAATTAAAGGAACTTACTAGGAAATTGAATCTAGCAAAGAAGGCAGCTAAGGATAACATGATGGCAAGCATAATTGGCGGTCATTCATATTTTAGTGAAAAATGGAAAGGTATGTATAGGTTCCAAGAGACATTCCAGGAATAATTAACAAGGGGAATGTGTGTGTGAGGATCTTCAAAAGGCAGAAGTATTCAGTCGGCAGTATGTAAAGATTGTTGGTTAAAAGGATAATAGAGGACAAAACTAATGCTAAAGAAGTATTAAAATTTGCATATGATAACAATGGCATTTACAATAAAATACAAAATTGAAAACTAGAAAAGCAGCTGGAATTGATAAGATTTTTGGGGATATTCTAAAGACAATGGGTTGGGATATAGTACCATATCTGAAGTACTCATTTGATTATTGTTTGGTTGAAGGAGCTATACCAAATGAATGGAGAGTTGCTGTAGCAGCCCTTGTGTATAAAGGAAATGTCCGGCTTCATGGTTAAATGGCAGCGTGCTGGCCTTCGGTCACAGGGGTCCCGGGTTCGATTCCCGGCTGAGTCTGGAATTATAACCACCATTGGTTAATTTCTCTGGCATGGGGGTGGGTGTATGGTATCGTCTTCATCATCATTTCATTCTTATCATGACGCACAGTTCGCCTACGGGCGTCAGATCGAAAGACCTGTACCTGGCGAGCCGAACATGTCCTCGGACACTCCCGGCACTAAAAGCCACACACCATTTCCATTTCGTAAAGGAAAGGGTGATAGACATGAAGCTGAAAATTACAGAGCAGTAAGTTTGACATGCGTTGCATATAAGCTTTGGGAAGGCATTCTTTCTGATTATATTAGACATGTTTGTGAAATTAATAACTGGTTCGATAGACGGCAGTTCAGATTTAGGAAAGGTTATTCCACTGATGCTCAACTTGTTGAATTCCAGCAAGATATAGCAGATCTCTTGGATTCAGAAGGTCAAATGGACCGTATCGCGATAGACCTGCGTAAAGCATTTGATAGGGTGGATCATGGGAGACTACTGGCAAAAATGAGTGCAATTGAACTTGACAAAAGAGTGACTGAATGGGTTGCTATATTTCTAGAAAAATAGATCTCAGAGAATTAGAGTAGGAAAAGCTTTATCTGACCCTGTAATAATTAAGAGGGGAATTCCTCAAGGCAGTGTTATTGGACCTTTATGTTTTCTTATATGATATGAGTAAAGAAGTGGAATCAGAAGTAAGGCTTTTTGCAGATGATGTTATTCTGTATAGAGTAATAAAAAAATTACAAGATTGTGAGCAACTGCAACGTGACCTCGATGATGTTGTATGTTGATAAATGGGGTTAAAAGTCAGGTTGTGAGTTTCACAAATAGGAAAATTCCTCTCGAGTTTTATTACTGCGTTGATGGGGTGAAAGTTCCTTTTGGGGATCATTGTAAGTACCTAGGTGTTAACCCTCTACTGCATACTGTTGCCATTAGGCAACAAATAACTTTTCACCTGTGTAAATGGATAAATATTATAGACAGAGGTAGTTTTACGGCACACCTACAACTGTACATTCAATTAAACACATATCCCAGTGACGCCTTTTTTTTTTACATAACATAAGACAAAGCAGCCCTACAGCCAAAGGTACTCCTTCCACCCCGTCAACATCCACGGGAACCAACCACCGTTTATTTTACGTGGGCCCTCCCCATCATATTACCACAGGCTTCAGGAGTACCTCTGGCTCAACGTCAAAGACATTACCGACCTACGGTCGTGCAAGTATACTTGCGCCCTGCAATACGTACCCATGGCCAGTAGGCAGTAATGTTCGGTCTTTGAATGTTAAAAGCTTAGCGTAAAATCGTGGAAAATCGTATATATATTCCAATATGGCAATCCACATCACATACGAGTGTTAAGCTATTAGGCCCAGTTAAGAATTGCTGGTATATCTAAACCACCGAGCGTATTGTGAACATTAACATAAGATCAAAACCCGCAATAACATCCTGCACAAACTCACAGGAACAAGCTGGGGCCCATCTGTATCCACCCTCCGAACTACAGCACTTGCGTTAGTATACCCAGTAGCCGAATACTGCTGCCCCACGAACCTACTACTCCCACGTGGCGCGTCCCAGGTGGCGGATAGGGGGGGTCCTAACCCGCTTGCCGGCGGACTTGAGGGAAATAAAATACCTCTCGTGGACCAAACACACACCCCCTGTGGGTGGGGGACGCACATTTAGAACACACCCGCGGTATCCCCTGCCTGTTGTAAGAGGCGACTAAAAGGGGCGACCAAGGGGGTGATTGAATTAGAACCATGAAACTACTTTTGATTCGTACCGTCATGCGGGGAACACCATGGGTTGCCTGTACTTGAGAGTAGTACCACTAAATTAGGTACGAAATAGGTTTGTGATTAGTTGCAGTAAAAAGCCTGGCCTGGTGGATTCCAGTACCCGTGCATTGTACCCATGTGGGCAACACCGCGGGTCTGGACGTAGCCTGTGAGTTGTACCGCTAAATGAGCGGCACCGTGGGTCAGCGTTGCCTGTGATTGGTACCCACTATGTGAGGAACACCACGGGAATACCGGCGCCCGTGACTAGTACACCTAGGTGAGGAACCTTACTGGTTTGCGTTGGCTATGAGTGGCGCCATTGCGTGAGAAACACCATAGGTCTGCGTTCCCTATACGAATTGCTATATTTGTGAGTAGTACCATCTTGTGTGGATCACCGTGAGTTTTCGCTACTTTTGATCAGTACCCCAAAATGACAAATACCATGGTTCTACTTTACTCGCGACATGTACCATTCTGTGGGGCCTTAGACGTGAATTTAGCACCCCTTCAAACATCAAGCATCATTGTGCTTTGTAAATGGTCCCTTGGTCAGTAATACTATTATTTACTTTTTTGAGTCTGATCCACTGTTTTTGTTTGTTTGTTTTTGTTAGGTTCATGTCCATCCATTCATTCTTCATGGCATTTTTTATTATATTTTGGTCAGTGGATGAATTTGTACTTTTTCGTTATTTCATTTCGTACCATTAGGGGCCGATGACGTCGATGTTAGGTCCCTTTAAACAACAAGCATCATCATCATCATCATCATCATCATCATCATCAATACTGCTGCCCACAGTGCCCATACAAAGAAGATAGACACTCAGTTAAACGATACAATGGGGACTATATCAGGAACCATCCAATCCACACCTCTGGATTGGTTACCAGTTCTTTCAAATATTCCACTTCCTCATCTCCGAAGACAAATGGCACTGAAGAAAGAATGGCTTAAATGCTGTGATAACCCTCTCCTACCAATGCATCAAGACTGCTTACTTGAAGATCTCAGGTTGAAATCTAGGATACCTTTTTGGTTACTAGGAAAGAGGCTAGCCCAAGATTAATTTCATACTAACACTGCCTGGCGCGATGGGTGGGTAGCTTCAAACCCTGACAGATTAGGTCTAATTTCGGATCCAGTTGTGCATCCTCCTGGTTTCAACTTACCCAGAAAAATTTGGTTATCACTTAATCGGATCAGAACTCAACATGGCAGATGCATCTTGTGGAAACACAAGTGGAAGACTATCAGCGCCCCTTACTGCGACTGCTCTGACGTGCCTCAGACCGTTGAACATATCGTCACAGAGTGCCCACTCCGAAGATTCACTGGGACAATAAAGGACATTCACGAGGCCAGAGATGAAAATGTGAGGTGGATAACAAAACTGGACATTCAGCTTTAGCAGCAATGCAGATATTGATGAGCTCAAATTACAAATATTGTTTGTTTTATTACGTACTTGTTCTGTGTGTATAGATGGAACTTTTTTTCTGCAATTGTACATATTTGTAAATAACCAAATTGTAACAATGTATCCTCATGCCATACGAAATATATATATATAGTATGGTTGCAGTGTATGGGACCCTCACCAGGATTACTTGATTCAAGAATTGGAAAAAACTCATAGAAAAGCGGCTCGATTTGTTCTGGGTGATTTCGGACAAAAGAGTAGCGTTACAAAAATGTTGCAAAGTTTGGGCTGGGAAGAATTGAAAGAAGACGAGCTGCTCGACTAAGTGGTATGTTCCGAGCTGTCAGCGGAGAGATGGTGTGGAATGACATTAGTAGACGAGTAATTTTAAGTGTCGTCTCTAAAAGTGAGAAAGATCACAATATGAAGATAAAGTTGGAATTCAGGAGGACAAATTGGGGCAAATATTCGTTTATCGGAAGGGGAGTTAGGGATTGGAATAACTTACCAACGGAGATGTTCAGTACATTTCCAATTTCTTTGAAATCGTTTAAGAAAAGGCTAGGAAAACAACAGATAGGGAATCCGCCACCTGAGCGACTGCCCTAATTGCAGATCAAGATTGATTGATTGATTGATTGATTGATTGTATCCTACGACAACTGAAGGGGGTGAGTTTCGAGGGAAGATGGTCTGACAGAAGTGGAATACAATGTCTTATCTTACTGATAAAAGAAATTAGTGATGTTCATTTGCATTTTACACTGAGTACATTACGTTGCTTAGGTTTACTTAGTTTCCATTTTGGGTTGTTTTTTTACAAAGACAGGAAGTTTAGGTGCTGCACCTTAATTTATTTATATATTTATTTTCACTATTAATATGGCCAAATTAGCTTTCCCTGCAGAGAAAACGTAAAATGAACCCCCCGAACTGTGTTTTAGTTGCACTTTTTTTGCACCTTTTCAGACTTGTTTAATACCTTTTTGGCTCATTTGCTGCATTTTGCCTAGTACTCGGGGATCCCTCACTGTCTATGTGACACTGTGATGCGAAACATCCAACGTACGGGTCTTAACGTTGTCACTGCAGATAATTCTGCTATTGTACAAGAGCTTTAGTTTCATCCACTTGCAGTCAGTTTAACAAATTAACAACCTCTCGGAAAGAAAACGCATGGGTCTACTCACCACAAGTGTACCTTCAAGTGTACTACTAAGAACGGTACTGACTGCGTCTCAAAGCAATAAATAACCATGTCTATTGTCAACAGACGCGCACGCACAATCACTTGGTGTTGGCAGGAAACTGAAAAGGCTACTTTGCACAGAAAAGTAATTTCACGTCGCTATTCATGAACACACACAACAAAAACACCAAATTTGATATTTTGTGCTTACGTTAATGTCATCCCTACCTTCTCACACTATTTCCGCAAACTTACATTTATGAAACAGCGTAAAATTCACGATTACAACTAGTACTCGTATTTCTGTCGCTGATACGTTGAGATCTGTATTACAGTAATACGAGAGAACGAAGAACATATTGTAGTTAAAAGATAAAAAAGTCATGAGATACAGTGACAAAATTGCTGTGTTATTAACGCTGGGTATTTGCCAATTGTTGTACTCTAGTGGCGTCAAGCGGCCTCAGTCCTTAACATTTACAAAGCCAAGCCAAACGGCCTTTTGTACAGTGTCTATTGCTCGGAAACGGTGCCCGTCAGATCTGTATGACATTAGTGGGTCGCATTACTTCATGAAGCGCCCCTTTTATATACCATCCGTTCCACTTCCCCGAGCGTAATTGTTCTCCTCACCCTGGGGACTTTAAATAAAATATTTAGTTTTACATTCAGAATATTCCTTCCATCTGTCCATTGATCAATGAGTTCACCTGATTTACCCTAAAAACACCATTCACTTCCCTTTCCCTCCTTTCCGCGTGACCAAGCCGTTACAGTTTATTATCGAAATCTTCTATTTCTTCTTGGAGTGTACTTTATGCGGCAAAGCAAACAATGCTCAAATTATTGCTCTCTGCTGTCCAGAATGCTGTGTAATGTATTAAGTTTTTAGTCCGTCGAAACACGAAATGTAACATGCGTACTTCACGTACGAGAAGGAGAACAAGTTCCGTCGTACGGGATCAGTCAGAACATCGCTGGAACTGTTCAGCATCAGCGAGCCGAGTGTTGTCCATGACGTGATTTCTTCTGCAACATCTGAAAACCATATTCACCTTGACAAAACAGAGCGAGATGGTCGCGCGGTTAGCGCCACGCAGGCCAGCCAGCCAGCCAAGCACGTGACGTTCAATTTGTGATGTGCGCGCCACACTCTGGTTTACATCAGGAAAATGCTGGGGCTCTACCTTAATCGTTGCCTACGTTATAGTACAAGGCCTGGAAATAGAGCCCGTAAAACGCTATGGAAATGGTTACACTGAAGTTCAGTGCCGGGCCGCTAGGATCGCTTTCTTGCCCCCTATCTACCAGGCTCGCGCCTTTAAACCTGTTCATTAACAATCAATCAATACTGATCTGCATTTAGGGCAGTCGCCCAGGTGGCAGATTCCCTATCTGTTGCTTTCCTAGCCTTTTCCTAAATGATTTCAAAGAAATTAGAAATTTATTGAACATCTCCCTTGGTAAGTTATTCCAATCCCTAACTCCCCTTCCTATAAATGAATATTTGCCCCAGTTTGTCCTCTTAAATTCCAACTTTATCTTCATATTGTGATCTGAGTTGGTTGTGAATGTATTATGTATTTGTCTGATGTTAAGCATTCGCAGTTCCAGTCATGGTTTATTCACGAGAAATTAAAGGTAGTGGAATTTCGTTTCACAAGTTTCCAGTGAATGTTCAATGTTCGAAACATTATACAGAGGAAGTATTACGCATGAGATACGAATTCAAGCTGATCGAAGTAGGCCGCTGTTCCTAAGTTTTGATCCGAGTTACGTCATAAGAATCGGGTGATCCCAAAATTTGTCACTGGACGTTTTTAAACTATGCTACCGTGACCGGCAATCATTTGAGGGGCATCTTCAAACTCAGAAATCTTAAAGTAGGAAACCAACGAGGAAAATAATTTGCCCAACAAATTTCACGAAAATGAATGTAGCAAGAGCTAAAAATATTGTATTTTCACCTGAAACAATCTCTGGTTTGAAAAGTATGGAGGTGGTTTTGTCCCGAGAGCATAAAATGCAGTTTAAAATAAGCCATTTGTTTTATGGAGCATTTTATTAAATTGTTCGATGCGCATGACGTCTGCATCACCTCACATGGAACATATTCAGGAACGAAAACAAACGAGCATCTTTTAACCGTGCGAGTTGGTCGTACGGTTAGGGGCGCGCGGCTGTGAGCTTGCATCCGGGAGATAGTGGGTTCGAATCCCACTGTCGGCAGCCCTGAAGATGGTTTTCCGTGGTTTCCCATTTCGACACCAGGCAAATGCTGGGGCTGTACCTTAATTAAGGCCACGGCCGCTTCCTTCCAACTCCTAGGCCTTTCCTATCCCATCGTCGCCATAATACCTATCTGTGTCGGTGCGATGTAAAGCCACTAGCAAAAAAAAAAAAAACACATCTTTTAGTACTGAAGATGAACTCTTCAGTTGGTTAATTAATGATTTCCTGTCATATATTAAGAAACTTAAAATGCATTCAGAGAAAGTAAAAAAGAATCATGAGAGAAATGTATCAGGCATAGATCTTGACTACCCAGGCCACTGTGGCCTGCATAAAATACCTCATAAGTATACATTTGCATTATGCATTGACGAGGAACCTAACGAGCTATGACATCGAGCTCTTCTTCAGCTACCTAAGACGCCAAGCGGAATAGAATGACATTATGGTTCGTGTGGCAAAAGGAAAAACAGGCTGTAAAGGCTGTTTAGAGCATATCTATTCTCCAGCTACTCAAAGCCCAACATTGTGTCTTATTCGTTTTCAAGATCGAGGAGCCCTCAGATACCGAAAATCATCGTCTGTGGCACTTCTGCAGTGAACGACGGAGTTTGTCACTTCCGCTACGCAGTACTTGTCCCGAAGAGAGTTACTAAAAGGTGTACGTTTATTTTTTCGAAAGACATGTTCAACAGTGAAATTAAGTGTGGAAAGTGTAAAGGCGAAAAACCACCTCTTTTTCTACTATGAAAATTTCTGAGACCTCTGTTAGACAACATTGCTTTGAGCCACTCAAGTAGAAGAGAGAAAGTTTTGAAACTTGATAAGAAGCCCCTCAGAAGGAAAGTTTTGAAACTTCAATGACATATCCAAGCCAATGCAGCACCGCTCTATAAATAAAGTACTGTCAATACTCGCAAAAACATTCAGTTCTTTTTATTTAGGATATACTTTACTTATTGACATATACGGCCATGCGAATACAAGGGGGCAACACCGCGATCCTAGCGGCTGAATGGTGAACTAGGAAGCAACCCGTTTCCACGAGTGCATTTCAAGGCCTTGCATTATAGCGTAGGCAACGACCTTAATTAAGGCCATGGCGCTTCTTTCGTCGCCATAAGACCTATATTTGTTTATGTGACATAAAGCAAATTAAAAAATCAACCGTTAAAGAACTCTTTTTTTCCAGGGTTTGAATGACCTGATGTTCTACAGAGACCTCACTGTTACCCAAGGTAGTTAGAGTAAGAGGTAGGGATCACGCGCAGGTCTCCCCACCACGCTTGACCGGCGATGACGTCAACGTGAACCCTCAGCGCCTTGTCTTCTGTATGAGGTAGGCTATACACTGCTGTAAGCAATTCTGTTTTAGCCACGAGTTAGAGATAAGAGAACTCCATTCATATTTTAACATCACCTCACAAAAGGCATTATAGTAGAGTAATAATAGGAGATACAGTGTGAATCCAGCAGCGTTTCTGAAGTATTTCGATCAGTATACAAGGTTGTAACAATGCTAAGACTGTGATCGCAGTGGAATGACAATTCCATATGTTCATGTTCTCAACACCTATGATAATAACAAGGAGTTCTCATTGTTACAGACGCGAGCATTAAAGCTTGATGACTACAAGAAATATGTCCGTTGTTACAAGCAATGTTGGGAAACTATATACACTGTCAACAACACAAACAGCAAATGTTAGGAAACTGTCCACAAAACAAACAGTACAGTAAATGTTCTCCTCCAATTAGATAGGCCATATAAATTAATGAGTCTGTATATTAACATTCTTAGCACTGGTTTCACATACAACATAATAAATTGCCTTTCATAAAAAAATAACAGATATGTTATACACAAAGTATAATGCTGGTATTAAAAAAATAATATCAAACACACTTATCCCTAGCATAAGTGGAATTTCTTTGCTTTCTTTCTTTCTTTATCGGTATTGTATTAACTGAAACCCGGTCTCTTGAATGTCTTACTTTTGTTCAAAGCGTCCATTCGAATAAAAGAACGGCTTCTCACGAAGCAACTTGGAAGTTCATAAATTTCGGGGAATTCCTTCTTCAGGATATCCGTAAGGTTTGGGATGATGTTGAGAACCCTCTTTCAGTTCTTTCCCGTGGTAAAATTGAAACTACCGACCTCGATAGCTGCAGTCGCTTAAGTGCGGCCTGTATCCAGTATTCGGGAGATAGTAGGTTCGAACCCCCCTAGCCCTTTCCTGTCCCATCGTCGCCATTAGACCTATCTGTGTCCGTGCGACGTAAAGCAACTTGCAAAAAATGGAACTCATTTTGAAATCTAATTTCCACCCCTTGTAGTTTGACCTGTTTTCTCTCCGTAATTGCTTTCTATATCGAGGTTCTTCTTCTTTACCCTAAAAGCTACAATATAGCCTGTGAAGTTTTCAAGCAGCTCATCACGACCCTTGGTTTTGCGACTGTCCTCGAGCTGTTTTACTAGCTCTTCAAGGGCTTTAACGAACCTTTGCTTATCCTCCGGTCAAGAATAGGATGTTGTCTGCTCAACGCTGGCCTTAGACTGGCACACGATATCCGAGTTTTGATCGAGTTCATCAATAGCATGTAACATATTTGGGCGTAATGTTTCATAATCTTCCGAAGACCAGATGGAATTTCTTATCGCCTCGGAAGCATTGAGGCTAAGAAGCAATGATTTCACCTTTCGCGTCACAGCTGTCGGAAGAGGATGGTCATAAAGCCTTCCGAACCCTCGAAGCTAAGAAAGATAGCTTTCGATAATGTCTTGATTACTTCTGTCACCATTTATTTAGGTCAGTGGCTTTAGAGAATACATGAAAGTGTATGTTTCGTTCCTCCGCGTGCCTGTTATAATTTGTGCAGCCTGCAATGGCATGACAAAGCATACTGAAAATGTACACTATTACTGTTTTTTACGTTTTATCACATAAAATAAACACACACGGTTTCTTATACACCACAGATATGTTACTATCGTTTATTATTAGCACCTAGCGTCTGCGTGTACAGCGATTCTTATTCGAACTACCTCTACCTCATTCAGAGCAGATTCAACGCGAGGGTCCTGCGTGACGTCACAGCTCTGCTTTGCTACTGCGCATCTTTCTCGTGATCCCTACCTTGTATTCTACGTACCTTGACTGTTACCAAGCACAATGACCACGGGCTTCTGCAGTGGTGGAACTCCATTGCCGTTCCCCGGATCTCAGGACTCCAGATGTTTTAAGAAAGATCAGCGAATGACCATTGATCTGCCATTGTCACGTTTGTTCGTAAATTATTTCAGAGAGGTTCGAAATGTATCAAACATCTCCCTCCTTGATAAATTTTTCCAATCCCTAATTCCTCTTCCTATAAACAAATACTTCCCCCAATTTGTCCTTTTGAAATACAACTTTATTTTATAATTTATCCTGCTTTTAAAAGCTTCACTCAAACTTATTGGTCTACTAATGTCATTGCACGCCATCTCTCCACCGACATCTTGAAACATTCCTCTTAGTCGAGCAGTTCGTCTCCTTACTTTCAAGTCCTTCCAACCCAAAGTTTCCAACATTTTCGTAACGCTACTCTTTAGTCGGATATTGACGTGAACAAACTTCGTGAATATTTTCCACTTCTCGTTTCAAGGAATCCTCGTGAGGGTCCCATACTCTATTTGGAGTCTTACGCCCTCTCCTTTAAATCCTTACTACACCCCTTAAGTACCCTGATAACCATATTAAGAAATCTGTAACAAACTCCCGTTTATGTGATTATCCTAATGAAGATCTTTCCTAAGTACTTACAGTGACTCTCCACCTGACTTTTGATCCCTTCATACCATCACACAAATTTGTCGAGATGTTTTTGCAGTCCCACGTATTCACTTGTACACGTTACAGTGCCATTTGTTTTGTTGCACACTGTACATTGTATATCTTTCCTGAAGATAGTGGTAATATGTATTCGTAAGTGTTTGATAAATACCTTCTGTGATCGAATAGACCCAACCTTCCATTACAAAACATTTAAATGAGGAATATTAAAAGTACAGATATACTACCAGACATTTACAAGCAAGCTTGTTGATAGCCATGGTACCTGCAGTTTTATTTGGAATCCGAACTACAGCGACGTGACTTATTTTTAAAAACCCCACTTGTATTCACTGGGATTCGAACCACGGCCGTCTTAGTGCGGACCCAGTGACTAAACCACTCAATAATCGGCTGATCTGTAGCATACCTATACACTGCTGGTTACAGGACTTTAAAACCGCGACCCATATGATTTAAAAATCACTGAATAGACCAGAGGACCAGTCCAGAAGAGTTCCACTTAGGAATATTTCCTGCCGTTAACCGAACGACGAATTAGTTATACGTTGGCGAACGAAATACAGATTGCGAAAGAAGGCCAACTCAGTAACACAGATCAGAGACGACTGTTGAAGATCACAAACTCTTGCAATTGTTACCCAACCTCAACTGAAGTTAGATATCGTACAGCGCCATGATGTGAAATGCAAGCAAGTGCATTAGCTGAATGACATCGATGACATTCAACACCTCCATTGGAAGCATCAACCAGAAAGATTTTTTTATTTCTATAGCAAAATGAATTGGGTCCAATGATTGATTTAATTCGAATATCAAATGTTACATACCTACTTCGAATATTTCCTTCATTCTGCGAGATCGTACATTCCATATTACTGGCTGCGCGCATATGAAGGACCTGAAGATGACTAGAAGCCATGCGAGGTGAACAACTGGTATTTATTCCTTCAACTGTCTGATCAGTACTGTAAGGTCAAACAACTCACGAAAAGGGCTGAGAGATAACTATATCATAAGTCAGGACTGTAATCATCACTTCCGCCTGCGCTGAAACGATTCTTAATTAGACACCTGATCACCCTCGGCCTCTGACAGATATGCAGTATGGCATACTTCAAACTTACTCTCACAGAGTTTGACGATTGTTGGAGTAATGGATACAGATAACGATTTGCGAGCTGTTAGTTTGCACTAGGACATTTTCCTGTATGCATGCTCCTTTTCGGACAGAAAACCATTTTTCTTGGAAAACTGCTGGATTTAGGAGGAATATCCATATAAGATTGAATGAGCCCCAGGTTTCAGGTTCCCAAGCGCACACACAGCTCGAAGAAATACAATGTTTCCCTCCGTATCTTAGTATGCTTGTAACATGTATTACATTGAAATACGTGAAAAGTTGACCCACGAAATATTGCAACTGCGTGTTTATCCCAGTCTGAATGCACTGCACCAAATGTCCTATTTCATTTTTCGAGTGGCCTTTTCCCCAGTTTATAGGCGATATATTCACCATGGGTGGGTGCTTGTTTCCCCGAACTATACGCAGTTGAAATCTTCGACTCGGCCGATAATCGAACCCGGGGCATTCGAACCAAATGTCAGTACGCTGACCATTCAGTCAAAGAACTATACTCTTGCGATTTATTATTATTATTATTATTATTATTATTATTATTATTATTATTATTATTATTATTATTATTATTAGCGGATAAGCCCACTACTACAACGTAAGGTACTTAGGTGCGTGCTTTTGCCTTCCTTTGTGCCCATATTTCTTTCTTTCTTTCTTTCTTTCTTTCTTTCTTTCTTTCTTTCTTTCTTTCTTTCTTTTACTGCGGGCTTCCTTTCTGTCTTCACACTAGGTTCTTCTAGTCGTCTTCTTTGGTCAACTTGCCATTTGCGAATTTTGATTCTGGAGATTACCCGGTTTCGGACATCTGCTGGTTTAATTCCTGCCTCTTTCAGATCGGTTTTGATTTCTCCAATCTATTTCATTTTTCTGTTTTGGCTTAGTTCCTCTTTTCATAGAATTCGACTATTGTTTTGTAAGTCTCTCTGGGTCCACTCGTGTGCAGCTGTGAGCTTGCATTCGGGAGATAGTGGGTTCGAGCCCCACTGTCAGCAGCCCTGAAGATGGTTTTCCGTGGATTCCCATTTTCACACCAGGCTGTACCTTAATTAAGGCCACGGCCGCTTCCTTCCCACTTGTAAGTCTTTCCTTTCCTATCCCGTCGTCGTCGATGCGACGTAAAACACATTGTAATGTCACTGTATTATTGCGTTGTAAAGATGAGTTTTCAAGGCTGTGTTGAGCCTTCCTCTGTCAGATTGGTCTGATCGTCGAATCACATCTGTACTACGAAGGGGAAAATCTCATCTAATAAAGGCAAGGTTGGATTCGATCTCTGCTCTCTCTTTGGAGTGCAGTTGTCAGGTCGATGAATCATGCGAGGAAATTTCGTGCGCTTGTGTTGGTATTTAATGTGCCCGGAAGGTCAGCTACCTGAACAGCTGAAAGGCATGCATAACAAAAGCTGTTGAAGGGCTCCGATTGGTTGGATGGCTCGGCCGAGTGGTGGGGTCTCCGAGCGACAGATGCTGTCTGGTTTGCTGTTGCACGCACGTCAGTTGTGCTTGTGTGCTAGCGTGTGTGTTGTGTAAATGTGTGAGGAGGGTTGGTAAGCATCTTCATTGTGGTTGTGTACATTACATTACATTGCATCTCCTTCCATGTTGAAGTGATATTTCTACCTTAGTCCACCCACTTCATGGTGAAGAGATAATAACATATCTCTAGTTACGCGAATCTTTATTTTGACTTTATATCTTCTTTGGCTCTGGAACAGTCCTTTAGCGTAGGCCAGTAAGAAGACAAGTAAAAGGATGAGCAATTTTGAGTTCAAAGTAGATACGTTTCGCGAATTGACACTAGTATTTGCTATTGTAAAGTACCGAGTACAAAGAAAAAACGCGGGAATATGCGGATTGTAACCGTACAGAGGAGAATAACGTATTAACTTAGGGAGTTTCTACGTCAGCCCACAATCGAGGGGAATGCCCTATGTCTTCGGAGATCTTGTGCACCCTGCAGCGAGGTGATCGCACTGAGTAAAATAGAATTCCATTCGAAGAAAAGAGGAAAACAGGGCAGGCTGCAGCAGCAACAGTTGGTTGAGGGAGGCCTTTCAAAGTCCTGAGAACATATTCTCCCCAACCTGTTATCCGTTAACAGGTTTATGTACGGTACCCCTCTTGTCTGCTACACGTGGAAAAGTTAATTATCGAACGTACACTTTTGGCTTATGAATGGCAAAGTCGCTGGTAACCTTCGTTCAGGTTAACAAGGACAGCTTCGGTAGCTATGGGCGCCTACTCGCTACAGAGCTGAGTTAGGTGCTTGTGCTTGTTGCCGGCTGGACTCTTTCCTTCCCGTTTTTACTGCAGAAGGTATGGTTATACAGTATCAAAATGAATTCTCCGTTTTTGAGATAACATTAATAAATTAAACATTTAAATGACGTACCGAAAGGAGTGCATGCGCTACGGCTGTAAAACTCTGAAGACGAGTGCACCGTCGGCTGTCCTGAGAATAGTTTTCTGTAGTTTCTAGGCAATTAGAGTAATGTTTAACCAACTCGAGAACTCAACGTTACCATGTCAGCAATCCTCTCAGATTCTACAACGGATTAGTTGGTAAAATGAAATGGCGTATGGCTTTTAGTGGCGGGAGTATCCGAGGACATGTTCGGCTCGCCAGATGCAGGTCTTTTCATTTGACTCCCGTAGGCGACCTGCGCGTCGTGATGAGGATGACATGATGATGAAGACGACATACACCCGGCCCCCGTGCCAGCGAAATTAACCAATTATGGTTAAAATTCCCAACCCTGCCGGGAATCGAACCCGGGACCCCTGTGACCAAAGGCCAGCACGCCAACCATTAAGCCATGGAGCCGGACGGATTAGTTGGTACTGAGAGGAAAGCAAACAAATCTGGTTTTATGACTCGCCTGGCTTATTGCACCAAGATTATATATATAATTCACATTCCTGGCGTGGGAAGAAGTTAGGGGCAGCCGCGACACTCGCTATTGTTAAGTCTCTCTCTCCCTCCTTGTCTGAGGAAGCGCCCACACTTTGCATTTCCGTTTGGTTAATACAGGTTCGTTCTGTTTTGATTAATTAATTCTTTTCGATCATACGTTTCGTTTTTAAGGATGGATACCCGTTCCTTCTCCTTTTTTTTCTGTAAATCCTCCGTTTTTCTTGGTCCTGAAGATCTTTCTTTCTTCACGTTTTTGACATTTTTCCACTTCCTCTTAATCCCTTGTCTTTTATTTTCCCCTTCTTGATACTCTTAGACAGTTCCTCCTTAGCTTTTGACTCACCCCATGTGTGTTCGTCTCCTCCTACCCTTTTCAAGTACATCTTCACTTTTGCCACTCTTCTCCACAACCACATTTTAAAGTTATCGAAGTACTTCTCTTGCTCCTTTTAGGTCGTTAGATTTTCTTGGTTTGAATCCTAGTCAGTTGTCATGTAGCAGTTGCAACTAGAACCCCTCTTTACTCATTAGGCATCGACATTGTACTCCTTTCTTCGATCATATTGTACAAGTTCGACTCGCCAGATGCAGGTCTTTTTTATTTGACACCCGTAAGCGACAGACGACACATACAGCCAGTCCCCCTGCCAGCGAAATTAACCAATTATGGTTAAAATTCCCGACCCCGCTGGGAATCTAACCCAGTACCCCTGTGACCAAAGGCCGGACATTGTACCTGGTGGACGTGCGGTTTGAAATGTAAACATTCCCACGCCTAGGGAAGTTGCTTTTACTGTATATTTGTATGAGAAGGAGAAATAAACACACGCTCAAACTAATGGAGAAGCGAAATTTTAAAGAATTCTCCGGTATTTGAAAAGAGTTAATTGAGCAACTTTACTTTGCTCTTCATGGACTATTTTGAAAATCTTCACAATGAAAAAGTTAATATTTTTGTTAAACTCCTCGAACAACAGCGTACAATGGCAGGCAATGAAATTACGCTCCAGGAAATGATGGTAAATAGCAGCAACAATATATGATTTAGTGGAAAGGCTGGTAAGAAATGGCTTTATAGACTAGGGTTAGTGTTTGCCTGCAGATCCGAAGATTGTAGGTTCAAACCCGGCATTCAATGCCGTAAATAGCCTCTGGTGACACGTTAGTGTTAGCCCGACAAAATTAATAAAAACTGAGCCATAGGTCGCCTAATCAAGTTGAGTACAACGGTACGTGGGAACCGACAGGCAGATCAGTGTTCGTGTGTGAAATAGTTAAAGAATACCATGAAGTCTTACAGGCCGTACGTTCACAAACAAGCCACACAGATAGGTCTTATGGCGACGATAATATTTGATATGAATTTTCCCACACGCCGATGGCGCCATTTTACGGCCGGTTGCACTTCCTCAAAGGTACAAAATGGCAAGGACGGATTAAGTTTGGTGGAAATGTAATAAGCTTGCAATTTAATATCTTGGAACTTGAAAAGATATGCAGAAAGTGTAGACCGATAGGGAAGAGGAAATTCAAAACAGGAAGAGAGTGGTAATATAGTCAAAGTGCAGCAAAGCTAACGCCATGCAACTGTACGAGAATGAAAGTTGGGTGCCTGCGGAATGCCGTGTGACCTGGTGCAGGTATGACACCCGTAGGCTACCTGCGCGTCGCGATGAGGATGACATGATTAGGACGGCAGGGGAATTAAGCAGGCCAGCACGCTAACCGTTTAGCCATGGAGCCGGACGGAAAGTAAATGCTGCGTGGTGAGGTGAATGGAGTGTGTGGAGTTTCAACTGTAAATATAGATGGACGTCCAAACCGTGGAAAAGTACGTGTATCGCAATGGTGGTACTGCGGACTCTCCTAAGTTCAAACGTACTTATGAAGCGAGTCATTTCCAAGTCTTGGGCAGTACATGATCAGAGGCGACAGCCTCTCAAATCCCGGGGGCGGCACAGGTTTTTCTCTGGGTTCTTCGGTTTTCCCTGTCATCTTTCATTCCAGCAACACTCTCCAATATCGTTTCATCTGCCAGTCATTAATCATTGCCCCAGAGGAGTGCGACAGGCCTCGGCAGCCGGCACAATTCCTGTCGACGCAGCAAGATGGGAGGCTTCATTCATTCCATCCTTGACCCGGTCAATGACTGAAAAACAGGCTGTAGATCTTTATTTTTCATTTTCAAGTATACTTTCATCAGTCAACACCTCCGCGGGCTGTTAGATGTTTCCTAATTTGTAAATATGTCAGAAATATACCTACGTACATGTTGTAAAGCGGTATGTAATACTATACGTGGCATCTACAGGCTTAGAGGAAGAAGGTTGCGGAACCCTCCCGGTACAGTAAGGGCGAATTACATTATTTTTTCTATTTGCTTTACGTCGCACTGACACAGATATGTCTTATGGCGACGATGGGATAAGATAGGGCTAGGAACTGGAAGGAAGCGGCCGTGGCCTTAATTCGAATTACATTTGATGTTGCAACGATAAAAATATCAATATTGCATTTGGTGTTTAACAGGTTTTTTGAATACGTGTCAAGAAGTGAATTTGTTTAGAAAGTACCATAAAGTGTCCTTTAATCAGGGCGAGAAAAAATTAAGTTACAACCCTGAACTAAAAATCAATTGGATGGTGATAGTCTGTTACTTCAATCCCACCGTCAATAACTTGTTTCTTTTGCCATAATTATAAAGAAGAGTCTTTGAGCCTTCTATTTGTGCGTGCAGTGAGGACAAATAGCAGCAGCTCTATCTTCTTGAATTGAGGAGTGGCTGTGTTCTGACATGGAAACATGCTCCTTTTCAATATTGCAAGTCTCTTGCTGGGTGGTTACGGCAACACTGCTGGGTCCGCAGCTGGCTGTGTCAAGGGGAGAAGGCTGTTGTCAACCCCATGGCTCAGAACCGTTAGTCTGCTCGCAGGGAAATTTCGTCTCGCCTGATGAACTGTGTGGCCACACCTGTGTGAAGTGAAGGTCGCCTGGTTGGAGGCCCCAGGGGCTTGGACACTGTGTCAGCTCTCGCTCCACGTCCAGTAGCATCATGGGAAAGGAATTTGTATACCTCATATATGCATAAATCATAATTCCGGATTGATTTAATTTACCGCTGTTTTACTAATACATTAAGCGTGCATTTCATTTTTTGTTAGGGTTTACCTTTACTGTGATAAGAATGCTGCGCATCCAATTCTAGTGTTTAATTCATTAGGCTTCCAGTATTACTTGTAAAATATAACTTACTTGAAGGTATACTAGTTATTAAAGTTACTAAACCATGGCGCAACAGTCCCGAAGGTCTTGGCCTACCAAGCGACCGCTGCTCAGTAGATTACGAGGTGTCTTGTGCGCTCGACGGATCTTCTCGACCGTTATTCTGGAAGTTACAATTATACAATCATTAATATAGGCTGAGAGTTTTGTTTTATTTAGCCACCAGGAATAAAGGCAATACAGACATGAATTGTGAAATTGACGAAGTTATATCATCAATTCAAGAACACAGAGAACGTGTAGGTTCAGATTCTTTATTATTAAAAATTGAGTGTGGGTGGCGATGAAAAATGGGAAATCTGAGCCTGTTTTCACGCAAACTATTAATGTACGATAGTTGAATAGTAGTTCTCTAAGTATAAATTAATTTTCGAATGGGTTTTCGGCTCTGTCTAATCTTACTAGCAATTGTACATCTTCAATTCTCTCAAACTACACCGGTTGAGAAACACTGATCTAGAATATCAATACAGCTATTAAGAAGTAACAGAACAGATACTTCCAATTTTTTTTTTTTTTTTACCCAGATCACATTAAATATTTCAGTTCATATGAAGTACCAATCTACATAGGTATGGAACGTTTATACACTTCGTTCGGGTGCTTCTTGCATAGTTCTTTAATGTTCTTTCGTGTTTCATATTGCTCCTCGCCCGTTTGTTTTTCACGTCTTTCGTCTTCTGTTTATTGAGCGTTTCTCAACATTTAATGATGCACTGAGCAGAGAAATGCTATTTATGCCGGACGTTCTTGATCATATGCAACTGTATACTGTATGCCACTGTAGCACTAATATGCCTCTAACTCAGATTATATAACATTATTCAGTTATTATTTCTTGATTAGTATTTTAACCGGTGTCCCTTAAGCTTTTTGGTCAATTTATCGAAACATTTATTCGGATTGACTTTTTTAAAACTGGGAAAATCGGTAAACATTGATATTAATAGTAACGATGTGACCGATCGTCTCGGATTGTTGTGTGTCATAAAACACAGACATAATAATAACTGTTCATCATATGGCCTCAGATCCCTTGTGGAGGCATCTAGACGATGATAGGCGACATCGCACATGCTCTGCCGGATTTGATCCCCAGATCACTGAACGAATAAGTATTCAGTAACTTATGATGTTACCAAATCGTTCGCTTTTACAGGACTGTTTTATGTGGGATCTGGCCACAGGGGCATGAATCTTGCATGATTTGGATTTTGGATGGGATTCGAACCGTAACCGTCTGGATGAGAAGCCGGTGGCAATGTCCGTTTTCTCTAATGCTTCATGGGTCCTTTGTTTCATTTTAATGTCTTGTGCACAATTTTAGTTGGAGGAAGGGAAAACCGCGAATTGTCGCACACGCTCGTTTACAGAAAAGGTGACTTATCGTCGACGCCTTGACGTAGGCATGATGTCATCGGGTGCTGACTGGCATTCCGTGATGGAATGTACTCATTCATCGATCTGCTCTTGCCGTATACTGGGGATCAGAAGTGGGTCAAACGAGTTCCTTTACTTTCTTCAAAACGTATGCCACTTTATATTCTCGATAGATTAGGCCTTCGTCTTTCAGTTGGAGATAAGGTTGGGAGTCCAAGTTGGTCTCTGTTCTTGGGATTGGTCGATTATCACCATCCTGCATAAATTTCTTCTTCTTCCTCTTCTCATTATTATTATTCTTATTATTTTATTGGTTTTACGCCCCACTAACCACTGGAGACTCGGAAGTGCCGAATTTTATCCCGCAAACATTAAGGGAACTCAGTCGGGATGCAGCCAACATGAACGGAGAAGTGAAGTTCAGGTAATTTTCTACAGCAGTCCGCGGGCGATTTTGATGACGTGTATTTGTGACAAGAGAACTACGGAAGAGCCTTACGTCAGTGTAGGAGCTTCATCTACGTAATACGTGTCGGTCAGCGTCTCTGAATCAACTTACAGTAAACGTGTTTTAAAATGCGCATTTCCTAAAAACGAGTCCGCATGCACAAGAACAAGACAGACGAACTCACACTCCAGATACACCAAATTGCAGGCTAAGAGACTTTTTCTCTCCTTGAATTAGGACCAATGTAATGTAATGTACCGCCAGACGTGTGCAGTGCAGTGTTAAGTGCTATGTGAATAAACAAGCAGCATGGATTGTTGATAACTCAAGATACTCGCGTACGTGCCTCATCCCAGGGACATGGGTCAAGGAAGTTCCACACATCACGAGCCTCTGGACAGAGTGGCAACCACTCGCCGCTCCTCCAAGCATGCCAAGGTAAGAGAAAGTCCGCCCACGTCCTCCTTTCGCTTATTGGCGCTGATGGGAATTTTATAAATCATGTAAATATTCTCGTTTTAATCAGAGATTTGGTGGAACGTGGCACCTCCATAGTTTGTGTGGGCCAATAGTGCGTTCAGTTCACTAGAAGCCTTTAACATCTAATGACCTCCTCCTTATGTCAAATGTGAAAACAAACTGTACTTAAACAAACTTTGATAAAAGAATCCTCTATTTTCTTAACTTCAAAGTCACTTTTCAAGAATGCTTGTAACAGGCAATAAATTAACTGTGTTTATCTCAGATTCAGTGTTTAATGGTAACATTCTCAACAAGCAAACTACGTTGCAGTGTAGGTGAGGGCAGGATAGGTTTTAACATTACGCTGTAATGATGTCGCACTTTTTTATTAGGCTAAACCAAGAATATAAAATTTACCTGTTTTTTGAAATATAATTTTCAGTGCACAATAGTCATGAAACATTGAGTCGAATGAATTTAATGCAATCTAATAGGGTAGAAGTCAAATGAGGGGTAAACAGGCTGCTAGTCGGCAACCTTTAGTATGGTATTCGTGATCTGGTCAGTTCACATGCCTAGTGAATAGGTAATATTACAGTACATTGTCCAAATAGAAAGGAATGTGGTTGCTAATCTCCCGAGCCGATATTTCATTTCTTCCTTTTGCGCCATTTTTCCAATTTTTGTCATATTTTCGTATATTTTAAGGCATAAGTGCAAGTATATTTCCAGGGGTTTTGTCATAAAAGAATCGACGCGTACGTACATCGTTCGTCTAAGCTGTCTGTCCGCTGTTTTTTAATTACTTTCACTAACAAAGTGAAGGTCATGCCCGTCGTGATTATTGATTTTAAAAGTACAGTGACGACATCCAAGAGTTCTGATAAAAAGAAAGTGCTATCAGTCGAGTGAGCGAGTGATATCGAACAGAATTTACTTAGGCTTATTTTAGATTGTACTTATTTACTTTTAAGCCTGACATCACAGCGCAAAACTGAACTACGTCCACCATAAAATATAGTATTAAATTTCATGAGAGAGCTTTACCTCGTACTGTACTCGCCAAGCTTCTTCATTTAGGAATAATAATAATAATAATAATAATAATGTCATTTTTGTCTGCCTTCTATGTTCATATGCCTTCCTCTAGCTTCGGACAAAATGAATGGCTTCTAAAACATCACTCACTTTCTTCTTCACAATATCGTCCGTTGTAAACTAGGCTATCGTATATTGTTGCAGGTGCTTCAAAATCCCGGTCTATTTTTCGCAGCGATTCAGGTAGCAGCTTGTCGTCTACAGTGCCGTCAGCTTGGTCGAAGTCGGGCGGGACAACATGTTGGTCGCATGAAGAAACAGAGCGGGTCATGTGGTACAGGCGCCATCATGCATTTACGTACAAGAATCGTACGACGGGATTGCAAATGTTAGTTCGAACTGTATTATCCATGTAACAGGACGGCGTGCACGAACCATCTGAAGAGTCCGTTTGTCGAGAAGGAACCATATGTAAGGTTAATAGGAAAAAAAGACTTAAATTTACAAGGGCGTACGTAGTCAAGGTGGCAGTTTCCGAAAACGGTGATTTTTTTTTTCCCGATGAGAGTAAATTCAACATTTTTGACAATTTTGAAATGTCGGAAAAATAATACAGAATGGCAACTACATAATATTCAATCCCCTGTGAAACAATGTGGTTTATTTGAAGAAGGAAGCCGTATTTTCCAGTGCCGACTCAGATAAATGTCAGTCTGTCAAACGCACATCCTTTGTTTAATAGTGTGTGTGTGTGTGTGTGTGTGTGTGTGTGTGTCAGACTGAAAAGCTTTTAAGTTACAAGGAGGTTCAGGCGAGGTGCGTGGCAGCTTCTCGAATGGGTGAACTTTTCTTTATTAATGGGATAATGGACAGATTTGTCCACAAAGATATTCCACAACAAAACTTCAAGAAAAGTGCGCAAAGCTCGGGCTAGGGGCCAAGCTTTTTTTCAAACGGGAAATAGTCCCTCTGGATTGTCTATACATCCACGGTATCCCCTGCCTGCCGTAAGAGGCGACTAAAAGCATAATGGCTTCTAAAACATCACAGCGCACCCTGTACTAGAACCATGAAACTACTTGTGATTAGTATCGCCACGCGGGGAACACCATGGGTCGCTTTTACTTGCGCGTAGTACCACTGTTACGTACCAAATACGTTTGTGATTGGTAGCAACAGATTAAGTTGCCGACTTCTACAGTACCTGTACCACTTTAGGAGCGACTCTGTTTCTGGCTTGCCTATGATCAGTACCCACTATATGAGGAACACCAGGGGATAGTGCGGGTCCCTGTGGTTAGTTACACGCATGTGATGAACACCATAGGTTTGCGTTGCCTGTAAATGCCGCCGCAACGTGCAAAACACCATAGGTCTGTATTCCATGTGCGGATTTCATTACGTGTGAGTAGTACCATAATGTGTGAAATGCCGCGTGTCGACGCTACTTTTGATTAGTGCCGCAACATGACAAATACCATGGTTCTAGTTTCCTAGCGATAAGTACCATTATGAGGGGCCGAAGACATCGATTCATTATTATGCTATAAACGCCGTCCCTTGGTCAGTGATGCCATAGTCTCACGTTAGTTTCTGTGAATGCGAGACATTGCGGGTCGGATCCACTGAGTCATTGTATGGATATGAATTTAAAACATTCTTCGTCCTCACGTTTTGAATTCTGGTCAGTGGAGGATTTTGGACTTTTAATTTGTCATTCCATTTCGTCTCATTTCGTACCATTAGGGGCCGATGACCTAGATGTTAGGCCCCTTTAAACAACAAGCATCATCACGATTCTGCTCTGCTTGTGGAGAGGGAGAGGCTTTCCTTCCGTAGAACACATAGATAGGACGAAACTTAAACTTCCTGTTTTCTTTAAGACATCCATCTATAAATAACTTCTTTGTAAGATGTCAACAGCTCTAATAGCTCGCCTTTTCGTATGTTCCATGCCATTTCTGTTGGTGTTTTAGGGAACAAGCTTACTGCATTGTAACATTAGTTACGCTTGGCGCTGATTAGTAATTGTAGGGAGGAAAATCTATTTGAATTTGCTTTCTTCACCGATACCGTAGCTTCTGTAGAAAAATATTTGGTTTGTATTGAGCCCCTAGATTGGTCCTTCTGTCAAATGGAATCTAATCGCAATATATATATATATATATATATATACTAGCAATTACCAGCAGCTTCGCTCGCGTGGATTTCGTATTTCAATCAAAGTAATCTTTCCTCGGCATTGTACTAAGACATTATCTGAAAATTCCTAAAGTATAGAAACTAACCCAAAAATTGAGTTTCATTTACCTCAGAAATTCTTTGTAAATCATATTTGTGGTATTACCTTTTGGGGCTAAGACGACCATGCGACATAGAACTGTACATGTAAGAAACAGTCTTCTCTCAAGTGGAAGAAATAAATACACGTTTCTTTATTTTAAAGGAGTTTCCAAATACCTATTCCCACATCTGTGATACGCATAAGTATCCCCATAAATAATTCAACCCCTTGATCAGTCCTCCCCCCCCCCCTTTAAGTGTATTTTCCGAAAACGAAAATACACGTTTCTTCATTTTTAAAGGAGATTCCAAATACCAATTTTCACGTCTGTAACATCTTCATTTTTTGAGATATAAGTATCCTCATAAATGTAATTAAACTCCTTTCTCACCCTCGCCCCTTCCTACCCGTTAAGCTGATTCCCCCCTCCACCCCCAAAAAGTGCGTGTCTTTATTTTTAAAGGAGATTCCAAATACCAATTTTCACGTTTTCAAAGGAGATTCCAAATACCAATTTCTATGTCTGTAACATCTTCAGTTTTTGAGATATATCTCCTCATAAAAGGTGTTCAACCCCTTTTCCCCCATATTTCACCCCCATTAATGGGATTTTCTTAAAACAAAAACATTCGTGTTTTTTTATTTTTACAGGAGATTCCAAAAACCAATTTTTACGTCTAAACTTTTAAACATTCACCTCCTTTTTCACACCCTTAGCGCCGGAATATCAAAAAAATCCTCCCTTAGTACCTACATTGTAATATGAAAGTGTCCCCAAAATTTCATTTCTTTATGTCCAGTAGTTTTGGCTTGGTGATGATGAATCAGTCAGACGGTCTGTCAGGACAAATAAGTTAGGGTCAACTGGGGCAAATGTGGGACAGCAAAATGTTGGGGTAAAAGAGGGACATCATCATATCTCCTTACAAGTAAATTATCTGTAAGCTTTATTAGTGGCAATACATTATTTTGAGTTTATTGAATGGCAGGCAATAACTAAATTACAAAAAATTACCATGTGATGAGCAGGAAAAATAATGAAAAACTTACACTCATTTTCAGCGTAAAAAAATTTGGTTTCTGGTAAGAAATATTTATAATTTTTGAAAAAACTGATGTTGATACAATTAATTATTTTTATCCCACATCTAAAGAAAGCATTGCAGAAACTGTCTCTAAAGCTAAGTATTTGTAAGATGAATATTAAGAAAGAAATTATTATTTTAATTTCCGGGGCAATTGTGGGACATGTTTTGGGGCAATTCTGGGACATTCATGGGGTAAAGTTGGGACAGTTGTTGGATCTTCTTTTAGGTTACTTTAGTTTTAAAACAGAAGAATTTTTAGACATAATAAATGAGATACCATGTAGTAAACAGAAATTGACTAAACCAGGAAAAGAGAAGGCTAGTCCAAAACCTAAAACTTTAAGGAGAAGGAAAGAAATCAGCAGTGATAGTGAGGAAGGCATGGAAGAATGGGAAAGCAGCAAAAGCAGTGATGAGTTTGTAATATCAAGTGATTCTGAAGACAGCTGTAACTTAATCAGTGAAAAGGAGACATTAGGTGCAAAATTAGGTATTTTAGATTTACACCAGTCAGATTTTGTTTTGGTGAAATTTGAAGTAGCCAGGAAGCAAAAATTAGTGAATACAGGTATGTGTGTGTTATACAAAATGTAATTAATGATAATGATGCTGAAGTGATGTGTGTAAAAGTGTGTAGACGAACAAAATAATGGTATTCGGGCCAGATGAAGATGATGTGACTTAAATTAGCCATGTGAATATTATAAAGAAATTGCCACAACCTAAATTTGTTTGTATTGGGGATCGGATCCGTTATAAATTTTCCGAGTCCATAGATGTAGTGGAGAAAAAATATAGGGCCTAGGTTATTGGATTAGGCTACTTTGACATATTGTGGACTGTAATAGTAGCCTCGTCTCTTTTTCCAAACATATATTTCATTAGGTACCCTGTGGCGTTTAACACCGATAATGTGTATCGAGTGATGTTTTTGGTTATTTCAGAAGTATTTGATATACATTTTTGCCAAAATTTTAATTGGGTAATATGTATGGACAGTGGTCATTTTTTATTCCATGTCTTATGTATTTTGGTGGGAAATAAAAGTGATTATTCTTACTTTAAGGATCAAGTCATTTTTACCAGTTAAGAAACCTGTTTTTTAACTAAAGAAAAACAGCGTAATATTGGGCTAATTATTTTTTTTTTTTAATCAGTCACATAATATGAATACACTCTATCCCACTATTGCCTCAGTATCTGTCAAACAAGCTTTCTCATTGAATTATCAGTGTGTCCCTCTTTTGCCCCATGCTTGTCCCAACATTGCCCCAAACCATGGGGTAATTTTGGGACACAGTTTTTGTGGAATTGCTAAACAGTTATAAGATTTTAATAAAATTTCTTCTTGGAAATGAACTGTGGGTACCAAATTACATTAATTTAACATCATGCCAACTTTCTACTTTGAGATTTAGTGCCCTAAAATTTGAAAGTTTTCATTTTTGTCCCAGAATTACCCCGGTTGACCCTATCATTGAAATCAAGAATATTGCGTGTGGATTAGTATTTGAGTAACCGGAGGAAGAGTTTTACAGTAAATTCCGATGTGAAAAGAATTGAGCTTTCTTTCATGTTCTGAACAGTTCCTTGTAAAGAGAAGTAGGTAAGACTAAAACAACCTTGAGCAGAGGAAGCAAGCTTACATCACGCACGCCCCAGTACAGTCAAGAAAGTTTGATTGTGACAGACCTGTCTGTATTCCTAGTGTCTCGGGATTCCTGCAGGTGTGTCCATGTGCATTAATGAATTTTATTTACTTATCCGGCGTATGTATGAATGTGGTATTACTTAAGAGAAACACAACCCAGTGAGGTAGATGAGGGGGAATAAACCAACCGTCCCATTTTATCAACAAGATGATATTGTAGCCATGGTTTACGCTAGAGGAACCATTCCTCTCTTTTTCGTAAAGTTCTGGGAATCTTTTAACCCCGATCAGGCATTAATAAGAGAAGTTGCAGTGACTGTCTTGAAGAACCGTATGTTCCAAACTTTCTACTGCAACAAATGTGCTCACCAGCCATTTTGTAATCAATTCACAACAACCGTTAAAATGCTGTCGTACTTTGCCGGGCTGAGTGGCTCAGACGGTTGAGGCGCGAGCCATCTGTTCCCAACTTGGCTGCTTCGATCCTGCCTCACTCCAGTAGTATATGAAGGTGCTCAAATTCGTCAGCTTCGTGTCGGTAGATTTACTGGCACGTAAATAACTCCTGCGGGACAGAATTCCGGCACCTCGGTTCTCCGAAAACCGTAAAAGTACCGTAGTTACTGGAACGTACAGCCAATAACATTATTTTGTGTACTTTGTCCTCAGGGGCGATCTCCACTTGGGGAAAGTCGAAATAAATCTATATACTGTATATAAAAGAACATGCATGTTCTGACTGACTAATTCATCATCGCCGAGCCAAAACTACTGAACATAAAGAAATGAAATTTTGAGGATACATTTATATTACAATGTAGGTGCTCGCTAAGGGAGGATTTTTGGGTATTCCGTCGCTAAGGGAGTGAAAAGGTTGCGGGGGGGGGGGTAATTTTTAAAAGTTTACAGACGTAAAAATAGGTATTTGGAATCTCCTGTAAAAGTAAAGAAACATAGGTCATTTGTTTTCGGAAACTCACTTAAGGGGAAATAAAACGGGGGTGACATTTTAAAATGAGCATATCTACAGTATATCTCAAAACCTTAACATGTTACAGAAGTGAAAAATGGCATTTTTATCTCAGTTAAAAATAAAGAAACAGGTATTTTTTGTTTTCGGTAAAACCACTTGGTGACTGAAAATGGAGGTTTAATTCTTTTAATTAGGATACTGATATCTCAAAAACTGAAGATGTTAACAGACGTGAAATTTGGTATTTGGAATGTCCTTTAAAAATAAATATATATGTATTTTTTGTTTTCGGAAATCCACTTAAAGAGGGGGGGAATTGAAAAATTAGTTGAATTATTTGTATGAAGATACTATTATCTCAAAAACGAAACATTTTGCAGACATGGAAACTTTAAAGAAACACGTATTTTAGGAAAATCCAATGCAAAAGGGGGGGGGGGGTATGTGTGTTGAAACATAGGAAAATTTAATTGAATTAATTGTATAAGTATACTTAAATCTAATAAAAACCACAGTTTTTAGAGACGTGAAAATTGGTATTTGGATCTCTTTTAAAACAAAGAAAAACGCGTTTTGGGGCGGGGGTGAAAAGGAGTTGAATTCCTTTTATGACACGCATCTCAAAAACTGAAGATGTTAGAGTCGTGATAATTGGTAATTTAGAAGATCCTTTACTATTAAAGAAACAAGTATTTTTTCCCATGGTTCATGTTTGTGGGTTACTGTAGTCACGTCCTAGTTCGTGAACCATGGGCAACGGCTGAGTGGCCTAGTAAGTGGTCCTGAGAGTCGGGATACCAGTTGCTATGGAATGGGAGTGGGCATCTCGGACATGTTCTGAGTCATGGCCCTCCTTGTGCTCAGGCGGCTAGGACTACACAATTCACCGGTGGTCCATAACCCGTTAGAGGAGAGATCCTCACTTCGACTATGTGCAAGTAGGGCACCATCCTGCTTCATGAATTTACCGAGCTCAGAACACTTTAAGCAAGCCTCGGACCTATGGGAGTAATGGAGTCCCACTCCCATTTGACAGGCGAGGGACTCCTTGGAAACAACTTGGCGAACGAAATGGAATTCGATGGGGAGCTATCAATATTAATGGGGCTTATGGAAGAAAGAAGGTAGAACTTGCTGAGTCAGCAAAGAGGATGCATCTGGATGTGCTAGGAGTAAGTGATATTCGGGTAAGGGGAGATAAGGAGGAAGAGATAGGAGATTATAAAGTGTACTTGACGGGTGTTAGAAAGGGAAGGGCAGAGTCTGGGGTAGGGCTCTTTATCAGGAATACCATTGCACGCAACATAGTTTCTGTTAGGCACGTAAGTGAGCGAATGATGTGGGTAGATTTGTCAGTGGGAGGAATTAGGACAAGAATTGTGTCCGTGTATTCACCATGTGAGGGTGCAGATGAGGATAAAGTTGACAAGTTTTATGAAGCATTGAGTGACATCGTGGTCAGGGTGAACAGCAAGGATAGAATAGTGCTAATGGGCGATTTCAATGCGAGAGTTGGGAATAGAACTGAAGGATACGAAAGGGTGATTGGTAAATGTGGGGAAGATATGGAAGCTAATGGGAATGGGAAGCGTTTGCTGGACTTCTGTGCTAGTATGGGTTTAGCTGTTACGAATACATTCTTCAAGCATAAGGCTATTCACCGCTACACATGGGAGGCTAGGGGTACCAGATCCACAATAGACTATATCTTAACAGACTTTGAATTCAGGAAATCTTTTAGGAATGTACGAGTTTTTCGGGGATTTTTCGATGATACAGACCACTATCTGATCTGTAGTGAACTAAGTATCTCTAGGCCTAGGCTAGAGAAAATGAAATCTGTCTGCAAACGAATAAGGGTAGAAAATCTCCAGGACGAGGAAATTAGACAGAAGTACATGGATATGATTAGTGAGAAGTTTCGAACAGTTGACAGTAAGCAGGTTCAGGATATAGAAAGTGAATGGGTGGCATACAGGGATGCTGTAGTAGAAACAGCAAGGGAATGCCTAGGAACAAGTGTGTGTGTGTGTGTGTGTGTGTGTGTGTGTGTAAAGATGGGAAAAGGCGAACGGACATCTTGGTGGAATGATGAAGTGAGAGCAGCCTGTAAACTTAAAAAGAAGGCTTATCAGAAATGGCTCCAAACAAGGGCTGAGGCAGACAGGGATTTGTACGTAGATGAAAGAAACAGAGCGAAACAAATAGTTGTTGAATCCAAAAAGAAGTCATGGGAAGATTTTGGTAATAACCTGGAAAGGCTAGGTCAAGCAGCAGGGAAACCTTTCTGGACAGTAATAAAGAATCTTAGGAAGGGAGGGGAAAAAGGAAATGAACAGTGTTTTGAGTAATTCAGGTGAACTCATAACAGATCCCAGGGAATCACTGGAGAGGTGGAGGGAATATTTTGAACATCTTCTCAATGTAAAAGGAAATCATCATGGTGGTGTTGCAAACAGTCAACCTCATGGGGAGGAGGAAAATGATGTTGGTGAAATTATGCTTGAGGAAGTGGAAAGGATAGTAAATAAACTCCATTGTCATAAGGCAGCAGGAATAGATGAAATTAGACCTGAAATGGTGAAGTATAGTGGGAAGGCAGGGATGAAATGGCTTCATAGAGTAGTCAAATTAGCGTGGAGTGTTGGTAAGGTACCTTCAGATTGGACAAAAGCAGTAATTGCACCTATCTATAAGCAAGGGAACGGGAAGGATTGCAACAACTATCGAGGTATCTCATTGATTAGTATACCATGCAAAGTATTCACTGGCATCTTGGAAGGGAGGGTGCGATCAGTCGTTGAGAGGAAGTTGGATGAAAACCAGTGTGGTTTCAGACCACAGAGAGGCTGTCAGGATCAGATTTTCAGTATGCACCAGGTAATTGAAAAATGCTACGAGAGGAATGGGCAGTTGTGTTTATGTTTCGTAGATCTAGAGAAAGCATATGACAGGGTACCGAGGGAAAAGATGTTCGCTATACTGGGGGACTATGGAATTAAAGGTAGATTATTAAAATCAATCAAAGGCATTTATGTTGACAGTTGGGCTTCAGTGAGAATTGATGGTAGAATGAGTTCTTGGTTCAGGGTACTTACAGGAGTTAGACAAGGGTGTAATCTTTCACCTTTGCTGTTTGTAGTTTACATGGATCATATGCTGAAAGGTATAAAATGGCAGGGAGGGATTCAGTTAGGTGGAAATGTAGTAAGCAGTCTGGCCTATGCTGACGACTTGATCTTAATGGCAGATTGTGCCGAAAGCCTGCAGTCTAATGTCTTGGAACTTGAAAATAGGTGCAATGAGTATCGTATGAAAATTAGCCTCTTGAAGACTTAAATTGATGTCAGTAGGTAAGAAATCCAAGAGAATTGAATGTCAGATTGTTGATACAAAGCTAGAACAGGTCGATAATTTCAAGTATTTAGGTTGTGTGTTCTCCCAGGATGGTAATATAGTAAGTGAGATTGAATCAAGGTGTCGTAAAGATAATACAGTAAGCTCGCAGTTGCCATCAACAGTATTCTGTAAGAAGGAAGTCAGCTCCCAGATGAAACTATCTTTACATCGGTCTGTTTTCAGACCAACTTTGCTTTACGGGAGCGAAAGCTGGGTGGACTCAGGATATCTTATTCATAAGTTAGAAGTAACAGACATGAAAGTAGAAAGAATGATTGCTGGTACAAACAGGTGGGAACAATGGCAGGAGGGAACTCGGAATGAGGAGATAAAGGCTAATTTAGGAATGAACTCGATGGATGAAGCTGTACGCATAAACCGGCTTCGGTGGTGGGGTCATGTGAGGCGAATGGAGGAGGATAGTTTACCTAGGAGAATAATGGACTCTGTTATGGAGGGTAAGAGAAGTAGAGGGAGACCAAGACGACGATGGTTAGACTCGGTTTCTAACGATTTAAAGATAAGAGGTATAGAACTAAATGAGGCCACAACACTAGTTGCAAATCGAGGATTGTGGCGACGTTTAGTAAATTCTCAGAGGCTTGCAGACTGAACGCTGAAAGGCATAACAGTCTATAATGATAATGTATGTATGAATTTCCCCCCCGGAAAATTCATTTAGGGGGGGGGGAGGGGAGCATGTAGTGTGAATGGAAGTGAAAAAAGAAAATTTTTTATAGTGATACTTATATCTCCAAAATGAAGGTAACAGACGTGAACATTGGTATTTGGAATCTCCTTTGAACATAAATCAACTTAACGGCGAAAAGGAGTTGAGACCAACTGATGTTACTGTTCATAATGTACTACTTGATTCTGATCATAAACAGATCACTTTTAATCTTTCCTGGGTTCGTTTTCAAGAGCCATATTATCCTTTGGAGAACTTAGATTACATTAAATTCTCCTGGCATATAAATAAAATAAACACATTTAAAATAAACGATAGGAATTATATTGACCGTGCTATTGTTCACATCTATAATAAGGTCAGTAATGCACGGAAGTATATCATTCGTATCGCCAGAAATCCCGCGCACTTGCCTACGCGTGACAATGGTGCTGGTCACATTGTCAGCAATGACAATGGTAGCAGATGTAATTTACCGCCAAGTAGCGGGCTTGCATCGTGCTGCGCAGTCCAGAAGATCAGTAATAATAATAATAATAATAATAATAATAATAATAATAATAGTTTTGGGCCGTCGTCAAAATGTGGGGACCGCGCTGGAAACGAGTCCTGGCCAGGTAATGACTACGAATGCAGTTTGGCCGCGGGTTCACTACCGCCAAGGCATCCAAGATGACACCACGTCGGATCTCCTCAAGGATTTGATCCATATTTAAAATGTTTATAGGAAAAGATGGCAAAGATTTAGGGACCCAACTGACCAGGTGGAACACCTGGAGCTAGCCGGGGAAGTACGAAATCGATTGCTGGAAAGAAATATTGAAAAATGGGAGGAATTTTGCCGTCAGATAGCGAATTTTAACGGATTATATATTAAATGTTAAGTATTCAGTTATAAATTTCAGTATAATACCGTAGCAAAGCACGGGCATTGTGCTAGTAACAAGATACAATTGCCTGGGTATATTGAACATATTCACACAATTCTCATTTAAGGTATAAAATATAGGACTGGCTGACATTAAAGTTTAGTGGAATGGTGGTGCCCAACCCATGGCTCTTATATTTGAGAAATCTTAGGGTGGATTGATTTACTTACCTTCACAGACTGAAGTCTTGATATTTTGTTGTTGTTGTTGTTGTTGTTGTTTAAAATCAAGCATATGCTTCTACAAAAACTTTTCGTTATTCATGATATGTACATCTTCTGCTTTCCTCAATTCGGAATAGTTGGTAATAGTGCTGTGTAGTGAAAGGTGATGTTATTTAGTTTGCTCGTATACTGCAACAGGACACAGACAGATGGTGAGGGTTGTCGTGAGCCAAATACTGGTGATGCTAATTGCCAGTCGCAGACCTCGCGGCTGGCCTGAGAAAGCGCCAATTTGTCCTAGTACAGCTGAATTGTCAGTGGTCAAACACAGTTGTAGGTGTTTATTATTATTATTATTATTATTATTGTTATTGTTATTATTATTGTTATTATTTATTTATTGTTGCATTGCACCTCTGTTCAGTTTGGTACACGTTGTTTTTCTTCATGTGAGACTCATGTGCCCGCTGTCCTCCAGCTCGCCTGACTGCTCCCCTCCTGTCAGCTACAACAGGACGAATAGAAATGAATAGTGTGGCGACTCCCTCTGAATCACATGTTAACAGACACGGTGAACATGTTCTCCGTCACCTGCAGCGCTGCTGTCGATATGCGCGCGTTTTATACGTTCTCCAGTTGTATAGTGCAAAGTATCTGATATGAACTTTTCGTGAATTGAAAAGTGGGACGTATACTTTGGGATATGCTTCAATTTACTACCACATGTGAATATGCGTACAAGTTGCTATGTACCGAGTTGCAAGTCGGGTTACGATAAACATTCGAATGAAAAACGGCATTTTTTTTTTCACCCCCAAAAGATCCCACTCTGTTCTCAAAGTGGTCGAAGGCTATCCAATGTCAAGATCTGTCTTTTAGAGACAGTACCCTTAACATCATTTTTCGGTCAGATTAGAGCCATGGCAAAAGCTGTTGTCAAGGAGAATGCCAAAATCATAAGAACAGCTCAGGAAGATAATTTACAGCAAGCTTACCTTTGATCAGCCGCCATAATCAAGTTGGGAAGATGAATAATATTCATTTTATGAACTGGTGAAAGGAGCTATTTGTTCATCACTGTTGTGGGTATATGCAAGCAAAGTGGCAGATTGGACAGCAAAACAATACAGAGGAGGCAAAAGGCCGTCCGTTTTCAGCCCTAACGTAACTCATCTCATTTTTCTCGTGTAGGGGAAGTTGTTCTGAGAAATCTTAGTGTACAAGAAGCATTATGGGGAGATAGTTAACATTCAATTACTGTTTCTCATGGACTTGGCTGCTATACTGAAGACTTCGTACCAAAATTAATTTTCCATTACGTACGATACCGATTTTATTTCCGAATAAAAGAAGTAAGGAAAGAAATGCAAACTCGTACGACCGCAAAACATACCCAGAACATGTCCAAGGTGTCCAGTTAACTGACTGATGGGGTGAAGTGGCGGTAAGATTCATTAAGCTGAGCATGTTAACATATAAATAGTTATGTAGGAATTACATATGTATGACATACCGGTACGGAAGATCATGTGGGTGTCTGCAGAATTTTATTGTGTTTATATTACGTAACATGTATACTAACACTTGAACATGTGTTTTTAAGGCTATAATTAATAGTTGCAACTGAGTTTGATTTCGTGGTGAATTAATGAAAGTTCACTTAGCTCTATAGACACACGCACGTTTGAGATATTCGTTAAGATACTGACGAACCACTTTCAGAAGTAATGTCATTAAATCATTACTAAACGTAAAATATTTCCTATGTATTTTTCACATATTACTTTCAAGACAAGGAATACTATATCTTAATTTGAACGAAACACAGATCGCACATAAAGTCATCGGTCAGTAAACAGAATGCACAGTCCTGAAAATTACAATAATGAACACACGGTGTAAAATTATTTATTTAAACGACAAATTCCGAATTAAGTCACATCAGATCTCATTTAGAATCACATGTTCGGAGACAGCCGATCACTATCTACTGTATGTACACCAGCGCCGCGTAATGTAGGAACATAACCAGCAGAAGTCGTCACACTATGCACTTCTATTCGTCCTGGCTACAGTATTATTCTAGTTTAGGGGCGGAGTGCTATTGTCCGCCTCCTTGGTTAAATGGTCAGCATTCACACACAGCACTATCGTAGGTGTCAGCCACCCTCGTTGGAGGGTCTGCCGGACACACAGCCATACGATAAATAAGTAAATTGCTCAGTCAGTTGTAACCAGAAGTACATTTCTTCCACAGTGAACATCCGCCGCACAGTAGCTCACCTTCTGTGCTCAGGTTTGCGGAATCTAATTCTAGCGCAGTCTGTAAGAGCTGACAGATGATTTGAAATTACACCTAATGACGTAAGTATTTAAGCCGTGGTACAAATGTGAAAGCTCGCTCCTTCTTCATTCTTCCCAGCCATCTTCCGATAACGACCCGATATTGTTCTATACCAATCATCTTCCTCGTCACTCTCCACTTGACCCGTCCACTCCCCGCTCTTACTCAACTCCACTCTACCGGCACACTCTACTCCGCACTAGAGGTGGGCTAAACTGTTATTTTCCAATAACATGTTCCAACATTCCAGTTCCACTGAGATAACGTGTTCCAAAACTAGCAAAGCATAATGTTACTTAACGAAGTTGTTACTAGAAGGCGCCAGATATCTTGACGGGTGAGTGATACAGCGCTATCAGTGGAAGGGGCGGTCTCTGACCACGCAGCCACGTGTAGCGTAATATACTACACAGACAACTGTATGAACTGGGTGTGAAAGTGACCGGAAACTCCTCCACTGATAGCCGCGCCGTGACTATTTCAATTAATTGCTACCGATAAAAATATGATTCAGAAATAGGACAAAACTGAATCTAGGAAGCATTTTATATGTACACTGGGCCAGCCCTTTTCACTAGACCACGGGGCGAGTTGGGTGTGTGGTTAGGCGCGCGCGGCTTTGAGCTTGCAGCCGGGAGATAGTGGGTTTGAATCTCACTGTCGACAGCCCTGAATGTAGCTTTCCGTGGTTTCCCCATTTTCACACCAGGCAAATGCTTGGCCTGTACCTTATTTAAGGCCACGGCCAATTCCTTCCCACTCCTAGCCCTTTCCTATCTGATCTTCGCCAAAATACTTATCTGCGTCGGTGCAACGTAAAGCCTGTTAAAAAAAAAAGCAGTAATCACATATAAAATCAGTGAACATAAACTGCATATGGCATAGATTGCAAATGGTTATACATGCCTTTTTATTGTGAAAATCAGGTCTCGAAATAGTACACAAAACAAATAAGTTGAAACAATTAACAAACTTACCGCACAATATGCGTAATCAAAATCTTCACTCGACATTTGTACTTTAAGATCACATTCGGTGATCATTAAATCAAGAAGGATAAGGCAATACAAAATATCACACACTGGAACAAGACCACACATTTTAGGAACAAGTTTATCAGGATGAATGTTTTAAAAACAACGGATGTCTGTTTCCCTGTGACAGGTTGTTGAGATGACTGGGGGTTTCGCCTGTGCATGTGGTGGGTATAATGCCAATGACTGTTCCAACATTTTCGTTAAAAACTGACGGCATAGCAGACCTTAATTGATGCAGAGTCATCTTCGTTACATTGAGTACCGGTAGAAATTGAAGAGGCTGAGTTTGAATGGGCTCCCATATTTAGATTGGGATTTTGAAATTAGTGACTGTAGACTAAAAACAGATACAAAATGTTATTAGCTTTACGTCCCACTAACTACTTTTAACAGTTTTCGGAGACGCCAAGGTGCCGGAATTTAGTCCCGCAGTTCTGTCACTTGCCAGTAAATTGTCGACACGAGGCCAGCGCCTCAATTGTCTAAGCCACTCAGCCTGGCAGACTTAAAGCAGCCTTGATCACGAATATCATACGAAGTGAATTTATTGGCATTGCCATTCATTGGGAAATATGCTTTTATGTAAGCTAACCTGTGTTCGACCTTTTATTCATTATAAACCTCAAGAGTTCTTTCGAAACGTTACGGCTTATATAAATAACACTCGTATGTTTTTATTGTTCTCCCACCTACTCAATACAATACAATACAATCTTAAAAGTTACGACTTTGTCCTTATCAAACTGTTAACATAAAATTAATACATTGGATGGTACATGTTTCGCCTACTACTACTATTTATACAAATACTTTCAATACGGACCCAAAAATGAATTTTATCACACGTTACGGCTTTACAGAATAGTGATACGCTGCAGAAATTATAATACTGTGGCTGTTACCTGGACGTAATACTCGGTTGTGGTGGAACAGTGTTCCACAGAGCTTAGGCTGTTGCCTCGACAGAACATTCATTGCGATGGAACAGTGTTCCACAGAGCTTAGGCTGTTGCCTCGACAGAACATTCATTGCGATGGAACAGTGTTCCACAGAGCTTAGGCTGTTGCCTCGACAGAACATTCATTGCGATGGAACAGTGTTCCACAGAGCTTAGGCTGTTGCCTCGACAGAACATTCATTGCGATGGAACAGTGTTCCACAGAGCTCAGGCTGTTGCCTCGACAGAACATTCATTGCGATGGAACAGTGTTCCACAGAGCTCAGGCTGTTGCCTCGACAGAACATTCATTGCGATGGAACAGTGTTCCACAGAGCTTAGGCTGTTGCCTCGACAGAACATTCATTGCGATGGAACAGTGTTCCACAGAGCTCAGGCTGTTGCCTCGACAGAACATTCATTGCGATGGAACAGTGTTCCACAGAGCTTAGGCCGTTGCCTCGACAGAACATTCATTGCGATGGAACAGTGTTCCACAGAGCTTAGGCCGTTGCCTCGACAGAACATTCATTGCGATGGAACAGTGTTCCACAGAGCTGAGGCTGTTGCCTCGACAGAACATTCATTGCGATGGAACAGTGTTCCACAGAGCTTAGGCTGTTGCCTCGACAGAACATTCATTGCGATGGAACAGTGTTCCACAGAGCTCAGGCTGTTGCCTCGACAGAACTCTCGTTGCGATGGAACAGTGTTCCACAGAGCTCAGGCTGTTGCCTCGACAGAACATTCATTGCGATGGAACAGTGTTCCACAGAGCTTAGGCTGTTGCCTCGACAGAACATTCATTGCGATGGAACAGTGTTCCACAGAGCTCAGGCTGTTGCCTCGCCAGAACTCTCGTTGCGATGGAACAGTGTTCCACAGAGCTCAGGCTGTTGCCTCGACAGAACTCTCGTTGCGATGGAACAGTGTTCCACAGAGCTCAGGCTGTTGCCTCGACAGAACATTCATTGCGATGGAAGTGTTCCACAGAGCTCAGGCTGTTGCCTCGACAGAACATTCATTGCGATGGAACAGTGTTCCACAGAGCTCAGGCTGTTGCCTCGACAGAACATTCATTGCGATGGAACAGTGTTCCACAGAGCTCAGGCTGTTGCCTCGACAGAACATTCATTGCGATGGAACGGTGTTCCACAGAGCTCAGGCTGTTGCCTCAACAGAACTCTCGTTGCGATGGAACAATGTTCCATAGAATAACAACGAAACGTACTAGGATGCGCGCTTCGGTTGTTACCTCAGTAGAAAATTCGTTACGGTGGAACAGTGTTCCAAGTTCACGGGATTCAATCAAGAACCATGCTAAGTTGTAATGAACTAAAATAACTTAAGTAATTATCAAGTAATGTAAATGATGGAATGACTAATGAAACAATGAAGGGTTGAGGAAGAACAGGTACCTATTACAAATATAACAGGGTTAGTTGAGTAACATGTTACCAGACTGGAACACTGTTATCTTAACTGTTATGTTAAATACCGCCCATCTCTACTCAGCACAGCCGCACCCGTTGCTTGCTTAGGCTAGACTGACATGGTATCTCGTTATTCGAATCCGTCTGTGTGGTACATGTGGAAGGCGTCTCGTCCACTGGAAGCGGAAACCTGCGAACTGCGAAGTCTGTTCGTCCTTTGGCTGCCTATTCGGCCGAGTTATTTAGTAGGTGTATGTGTGACTAGCGAGAACAGGAGCTCAGAAAAGGAGGCGGGAGTGGGTAATGTTATCGAAAAGGCAATTGTTTGGTGAATTTTCACATATATGGGCTATCTGGAAAAGGGCGAAGGACAGTACTTTGGTTATCTTCGCATGACGTGCGAAACATTTCAATACAAATTACAAAAAATACAATATTAAAGTACAGTAACTTTCGAGAAACTGTTTCACCTGAAAAACGTCTAGCTATAACTTTGAGGTATGCAATGTTCATTTTGAAATGGGAAGCTGGAGAATTTCTCCCCTTGAAACCGAGGTTTCGTTTGTCTCCTTTCCACCAACGTTTTGAGTTTGCCTATTACGGTGTAGAAAACTGTATTCTAATTTTCTTCTGCTTTCAACGGTGTTCTCACAATATTTCATGTTTAACTCAGCGAGCGCATGTGAGCTCTGATCGTTACCGCCATCTACGGCTATGATGAGAACTATTTGTCGCTTTCTTCTTGAAGCTGCTCCGGCCAATCAGCGCTTGGTGTCAGCCATCTTGATGTAGTCACTCTCTCTGGGGCGAGAGAGAGGGAAGCGAAGCGAGCAGGCAGTTGCGGCTTGGTAAACATGGCTAAAGGTCGTTGGCGTTCTGTACTCAAGGCGATGCTTTGGGATATCATCATGGACGGTGGATAGTAAATCGTAAGGATGTGGGGATGTGCCCCACACCCTAAAAATATTTTCTTTTTCCTGTATTTGTAACCTCGTAGTGAGTGATTGTTTTAAAAAGCTGCAAGGAAGATCTCCAACTTGGTAAAGTACACATGGCCGAGCCATGAATTATCATTCTACTGATTGAAGAACCAACCAACCGTAAGTCAACCTTGTTATTTTAGTATTTTCATCAACGGAAAACTGTTCGTGTGATTTCTTCGGAGGAAACTTATTAATTAGCAACTTGTGCGTTTCGATTATAATGATGTGGACCTTTTCACTGTTGGGAAAAATTATTGTGCTCTTCCAAAACCAAGTATCGGGTTGAAAAGTCCTTGTTAATTCAGTTACCTAGTGTATAACATTTCTTGTAATGGAATTTAAGTGTTACTGGGGGTAATTTCCAAAGAAAAGCAGTGGTGTAAAATTTTCATTATTATTATTATTATTATCATCACACCGTAAAGATGTTACTGCTGCTCTGAAATTTATTTTGGTTTTAAAAGTGGAGTAATACGTGGAAGATCCAGTAGGGATTGCTTATGCTATGCTGGTTTATTTTAATTTAATTTACCTTATTTTTTTTTGGGGGGCTTTAATCGTGTTTTGCGTTTGATCTTTGCCCTTCTGGCCTCCATTGTTTTGGTGCCATTGTTGGATCTTCCTTCGGGATTGGTTCTCCCATGGTTTAACAATTGCTTTGTTGCCGGGGTAATGGATGTTGATTTTTGAAATGGATTGATGTTGGTGATGATTTTTATGTTGGGAGACTACCCTGTCTGATGTTGTTTCAGTATTTTTGTCACCCCGTTGCGCATTTACTGTTTCTCGGGCACCCCAGTTGATTTCTTTCCTTTTCCTTCTTCGTTTGTTGTGGTGGCTTTCTTTCCCTTGGTAAATTTTTACGTAAAGCACTTAGCATCCCATGACTGGAACTCCCACCGTATTAATGGTACCAGTTTGTTGATGTGAAACGGATTGAGAGTTGGTATTTCTCATGGAATAACGGTGAACCAAGAAGGTTGTATTTTCTAATTTTTAACATGGTATCCTTTCCATATGGAATCCACTGATAATTGATTTGGTGGTTGTTACTAAGTAAACAGGTTGAGGTGTTTGTAATACTTCCTGCAGACTATATCTTTCTTGCCGACTGGCGTTTGGTGTTTTAATTCCTTAATTTTGGTCTTTTTCAAGCTCTAGGTACCAATTTATTTACTCTCATTACCTTCTTACCGTCCGGCGGTTTTTAAATAATTTTTCTTTAATTTTATCTTTTGGTGTTTCTTGAGTTTAACTGTGTTTTTCCTGTGGTTTTAGGTGAGGTCTGTTTCCCTTATTTTACCTAACTTAAATTAATCTTTTAAAATTCTAAAGGCCTCCTTATTTTAAACCTATGTCACCTAATTTTATTTGGTTTCTGGTACCTAGTTTTTTTTTTTAAAATATTACTAACTACGAGGATGTCATTTATTTAACATGTGTTAATCTGAGTTTCATGAATTATATATTTTCTTTTTTAAAAAAAAAGAAAGTTTGGTCTTTATTTCCACGCAACATTTATTTGACACACTGTCGGTTGGTAGCTTGATCCACCTGTTTTTTTCTACCACCTGGAGGTAAGTTTGCCTTTTACTATTTTCTTTTGGTGTTTTCTGGGTGTGTAGTGTTTATCACGCTTCCGTTTGTTCCTTTCTACGGGATCTTTGTCCTGTGTTGTGTTTTTACTGCCAATCAGTTTAGTTTGACACCGGGTAACCTAACTGGTGGGGCAGTAAGTGGTAGCTTCAGAGCGTGGTTACTAAGTTGACTACGCTCGTGCTAGTGTTAATTTCTTGTAGGTAGGTCGTATCCCCCTTTCTTGAAAACCGTACAGTGTGTCAAATGGTTGAGTGGTGGAAAAAAGGCGAATGGTCTTAAAGGTTACTTACTTTTGTGAAAAGAAGCGCATTTATCTTGATTAATTCGTTGGAATTTTGTTTCATGTACCTCCACGATGTCTCGAGCGGTCCTGTTTCCCCACAAGCTCCGTAAGGCAGAGTTAACCTATGAGCTAGCGATACGTGGAGCTAGTCCTGCTGGTTCTGTTGCTGATTGTGCTAATCTTCTTTCCGAGCTTATTCAGGTGCCCATTAATCCATCCCGTGTTCGCCCCAGCAATGTTGGTGAGTCACTTCATTTTATCACTGAGGCCTTGACTGAGATAGAAGTAATAAGGGAAGAGTTCTTGGAATTGTCTCCTTCTAAAGCACAAATTGACCGTTTAAAGGCCAGAGTATATCACTACTTGGGAAGGATCCATGATTTGTTGTCGCTTAAACCTGAACCCGAGTTTATCTCCCAGTGCACCAAATTGTTGGCTATTGCCTCTAGCATTTCCGCTGAGCTGGACCTGATGATTGCCAGCAGAGATATGGATAACCTAAAAATCAGTCAAAAATGTAATCCTTCTGACCCTATTCCTCAGTGTTCCTCAAACCATGTAGTTACCCCTCCTAATAACCAAGGCTTATGTTGTGCTGCCTCTCCCGTCCTGGAAAGTTTGTTGTCTAAGATGAGCCTTACTCCCACCTACTACCCTTTAAAGGAGCTTTTCCATGGGGTGAAAAATTTCTCAGTAGATTCGATTGAGGAAAGCATTCGTTTTCTGCGGTTTCTAGTAGAAATGAAGGATTCCGGTAAAGTTTATTCTATCGATGATTTGGGTATCCTTCGTGCTCTTTTCTCCCATTGTGAAGGTATTCTGAAACGGGAAATCTCAGAGGCCATTTCATCAAAACTTAAGGTTGATGAATTTCATGAATCGGTGTTGAAAAAATTTATTCCCTCCTTGGCGTTACAGAGCTTAATTCCTCAACATTGTTTTCGGATGCAGTTCCTTCATGAAAATTTACTTTCGTATATCCTTGACCTCAGATTTTTCTGTAAAGTTTTCAAAATTACTGTTCCCGAGGAAGAAATGGTGGCAAGAATTTTAAAAGGGATCTCTCCTTCATACAGGTCCTACCTTTCCCTGAGTAAGTGCCCCACTAATTTTGATGAACTGGAGGTTGCATGCTCCTTCGCTGAAGACGTCAAGCATGGAGATGCCTCCAGAACTGTAAGTTTACCTCCTCCTGCCAAACCTGTTCCTCCTGTCCACTCTTCTATGTATAATGATGCCAATGCCAAGAAGTGTTTTAACTGTGGTTCTAGGAATCACCTCAGGAATGCTTGTACTGTAGTTAAGCGCAACTCTAGGGGTTGTTGCTATACTTGTGGATCTGCTCAGCATCTTAAGAATAATTGCCCCTTGTCTGCTCCAAAATCAGGTCAATGACTAGGAGTTTCCCAAATAAAGTATAAAAATTCTAATTTTGGAAGGTCTCCGGGCTCTGCTAAGGTTATCTGTCCCCAAAGGTGTAATAAGATTTCTACCTGTGGTGTTTCCCAGGGTACCTTTGCTGAAGTGGAAGTAAATAACGAACCCCTGTTAGCTTTGATTGATTCTGGCAGTATTGTCAACGTGATCAATTTTGGATGGTATTCCAAGCTGAAGAGTGCTTGTAAACTGGATGAATTATTACCTGTTGGTGTGAAGTGTGTGGCTGCTAATGGGAACAAGTTGGAAATTCTGGGGGCTGTAAAGGTAAAAGTAAGAATTGGGAATTTCACCTGGAAAATCACGTGCCTTGTGGCACCTAACCTGTCTTGCAACATGATTTTAGGGACAGGTTTCTTGTCGAAAACGGGACTAGTTATGGATCTTCAAGCTAGAATGTTTTTCTTTAAATTTTCTCCTGATTCTAAATTTAATTTTAGGGATCTTTCCTCGTGTACAATCAAGGTTTCCTGTGTAGACGAGTCAGTGCCGGAAGGAGTTGGTGAAATTGATAAATTGGATCTCAGCCATTTGAGTGAGGAGGAAGCTGAATGTATTCGTGTTCTATGTAATGATTTCCCCGATGTGTTTACTAGCAAGCTAGGAGTTACTGATGTTCTCGAGTATCAGATTGAGTTATCTGATAACACTCCTGTCAGATCCCCTCCTTACCGCCTCTCACCTCCTCGTATGCTCGAACTTAAAAAGATTATTGACCAAATGTTAGCTGACGGAGTGATCCGTCCATCTACCTCTCCCTATGCATCCCCGGTCTTCCTGGTACCTAAACCCTCTGGAGGTTTCAGGGCTGTTATCGATTACAGGGCTTTAAACCGCAAGGTCATCTTGCAATCCATCCCTTTACCCGATCTGCACACTTGTTTTGGGTGGTTCTCGGGTGCCAAGTTTTTCACCGTGTTAGATCTCAATCAGGCATATTACCAAGTCCCATTGTCTAAGTCTTCCATTCCACTGACCGCCTTCATCACTGATTGGAACCTCTATGAATTTCTGAGACTTCCGTTTGGCATATCTTGTGGCGCGGCTGTTCTCACGAGGCTGTTAGACACCATTCTCTCTGACATTAAGTTTAGATTCGTCTTTAATTACCTTGACGACCTGGTTATATTCTCAAAAACCTTCGAAGAACATGTCGAACATGTTAGAGAAGTCCTGGATCGCTTGAGGAAAGCTGGACTGACTGTCAAGTTGTCAAAGGTAGCGTTTGCTAAGCCGAGTATGTCTTTCCTTGGTCATGTAGTTTCCTCCGATGGTATCTCCATCGACCACTCTAGGACTCAGGCTATTAGGGACTTTCGCCCCCCTAAAGATGTCAAAGGCATCGCACGGTTCGTAGGCATGGTCAATTTTTTTAGGAAGTTCATTCCTAATTTTGCAGAGATAGCTGCTCCGTTAAATCATCTTAGACGTAAAGACGTGAAGTTCTTCTGGGGTCGTCCTCAGCAAGAAGCCTTTGAAGCTTTGAAATCCGCTCTGATGAATGCTCCCGTTTTGGCTATTCCAAATTTTAATAAATGGTTCATTGTGCAAACCGACGCTTCTGGCAAAGCGGTTGCTGGTGTTCTTCTACAAGAGTACGAAGATGGGCGTAGGCCCGTAGCTTACGTGTCCAGGACTCTTACCAACTTAGAAAACAAGTACTCCATTTATGAGTTGGAATCTCTGGCCGTGTTGTTTGCCCTGGAAAAATTCAGACCCTTCATCGAGCATGTTAATTTTGATCTCGAGACTGACAACCAAGCTCTTTCTTGGGTATTAAACCGACCCAAGAGAACTGGTCGTATCACTAGATGGGCTTTGAGGATTTCATCTTTCAATTTCAATGTCAGGCATATCAGGGGTTCTGAGAACGTCATCGCCGACGGCCTAAGTAGGATGTTTGAAGATAATTTTGGCACCGATGTAAATCCTGATGATAAAGAAGTTGTAACTAACGTCTTTGGAGTTAATGCCATTCTTTCGGATCTTCCTCTACTATATCATGAAATTGCTGATCATCAGAAAACTGATCCAGATTTGAAGGATATCATTGATAAGCTTAACGGAGGATCTGTAGTAATGCCATACTCTCTTGTTAAGGGTGTTCTTTGTTGTAAAGGTCGAAAGAGTCGGAATTTCAAAATTGTTGTCCCTAGGGTCCTTGTCCCGGAAATTTTCAAATATTATCACTGCTCTCCCATTGGGGGACATTTGGGTACGTTCAAGACTAGGGAAAAGATTAGACAGATCTTCATTTGGAAAAAGATGGATAATGACATTAGAAACATGGTGAAATCTTGTCAAGTCTGTGCTATTAGTAAACCGAGTTTGAACAACCGTGTGGGATTTTTATCTTCTTCTCAAGCCTCTCGCCCAATGGAACGGCTCTTCATCGATTTCTTGGGTCCACTCCCCCGTTCTACCTTAGGAAACACCCACATCTTCGTGTGCATTGATGCCTTTTCTCGATTCAGCTGGATTATCCCTACGAGATCTACTGACACTCGAACGACTATCAGTTGTTTGAACTCTATCTTTGCATCCTTTGGTCCTCCCAAGTTTTTAGTTTCCGACAATGCCAGTTCTTTCACCAGCCATTCATTCAGGAAATATTTATTTGAGTTGTGCATCTCACATGTAACTACTACTCCATACTATCCTAACCCATCTTACGCTGAGAGAATGAACAGGAATCTAAAGTCCGCCTTGATTGCGTTTCATCATAACAATCAGTCCAAGTGGGATTCTTGCCTGCACTGGTTGGCCCATGCGTTCAACTCAGCCTTACACGAAACTCATGGTAAGACGCCTATGTCTCTGATGTTTGGTTACCCTCCGTATTCGCCCATGTCCAACCTACTTGGAATCGATGACCTTCTTCCTGACCTGTCTAAGCCCAATGATCTTCAGAAAATTTGGGATGAAGCGAGGAAAAATCTGTCTGTATCGTACGAGAAGGCTAAGAAACGGTACAACAAGGGTAGAAAAACAACAAGGTTGAAGGTTGGAGACCAAGTCTTCATTAAATGCTACCCAATTAGTAAAGCTATCAAAAAATTTACTGCTAAACTGGCTCCCAGGTACCAAGGACCTTGTACTATTTTGCAGTTCTTGTCCCCTGTATCAGTGTTAGTTAGTGATCCCATCGCTAAGAGAATTAGGCGGGTTCATCTGTCTCAAATCAAATCTGGTTAAGGTGTAGTTTCCCTTTTGGTTTCCCTTTAATTTTGGTGTTTGGTACAACCTTTGGTAGGATGTGGTGTACGGTTTAAAGATGCGCCTAAGAACTACCTTTAGTGGGCTAATTAGGGTTAAATCATGGGTGGTGTGTAAACCGTGTAATATTTTCTGATTTTTAATCTCTGTATTGATTCCCTGGCTTATGATGGTTTCCTGTGTGAGTTTTTCCTTTGATAGGTGTGGGAAAATTATCCTGTAAGGTCTCTTGTTGATTTTTCGTGATGAAACGGACTTGGCATGTGAAGCTTATTATCTTATGCAGACCTTGTAGCTCCGCTATATGGTGAATTTCTAGTCTATCTACCCGTGTTAAGTTAAAACTTGTTGGTTAAAATCGTTCTGCTTGTGCTATCTTTCCGTGCCCTGCTAGGTTCTATTTCTTGTTCCCATTCTAGGGTAGCTTGGGTTTGTCTACAACCCTGGATTGTTCTCCCAAAAAAAAAATTAAGTCTGCATAATCTGTAGCTATTGATTTTCATCGTGATTTGCCTATGCAATGTGGGGTTAGGGCTCCCTTTCGAGATGTTGTACATTATCATTATCTCTGGTTTCTCTGGTTCTTCTGTCTCTGGGTTGTTTGTTTCATTTCTACTGTAAGATTGCTCTTTCCTGCTGATAGTAAGGTGTCATCCCAGGATTTGGTTTCCCTTGTAATATCATTTGTTAAATGGTGTAGGTTGAAAAACCCTTCTAATGTCAGTGAAGCCTTCTTTATGTTAAATCTTTGGCGGATGTGATTAGTTGTGAAGGAGCTCTGTTGATTGGTGTTGAGAGTGGTAACCTGTTTGCCTTGTGCATGGACTTGCGTCTTCCTGGTTCTCCACTGCCTGACGGTTGGTAATAGGTGCTCCTCCCTTGCTAATTCATCTAATGTCCTGTTCCTTACTATTCCCATGTCTTTGGGAGTTGTGAATTCCTTTTGAGATTGGCTCGTAGCTAGCTCGTTGTTCCTAATAGTTCTTCGTACTCAATTTGATAACTGTTGGAAATTCCCTTTTCATTATTGTTTTCTGTTGCCCCACGATCATCTTTTAGTTCTGTGCTCCTCTGGAAGCTTTCTTCGCCAGGTTCCTTGCTTCAAATTATTTGGTCTGTTTCCTGTTCTGTGCTGTTCTATGGGAGTTGTGTGCTCTTGTAGTATGTCGAGTATCCTACCTTATCTACCTGTTGTTGTAGCGTTTGGTTGTCAAAGTAAGGTCCTTAACCTGAGAATTCTTCTTCTTTAGCCGCGATAGGTTTGGTGTTGGGCCTGTATCTGGTGGTGTTATTTCGGTACCGAAGTGTTGTTTGATGTGTAAAATTTTGATGGTCGCATGTTGACTTCTTAACATGGTGTTGAAGATTGTGAGATCTTTTTATCCCTGATGGGCTGGCACATGTTTTTGGAAGTTATTGTCGTTTTGATGTTGTGTAGTCGTTATTGGGTAGTTATGGCACTTGATGGAAGATTGTTCGGCCTTCTGATTTCTCCTGTGTCCTGGTAGATTTGGGAATTGTTGTTTTTAGGTTGCACGCAACTCTTGTAGTATTGTATGAAGGTAGATTTAGGTAACTGGTTTCCTGTTGAATTTTGTTTCGGCCATTCCCTTGTTTTCATGCATAACCTGTTTCTCTGACGTCATCATGTATTCCTTTATTATTGCTATAAGTTCATTTAATGTCGACCTACCGCTCTAGGTGTTGCTTGGTGGATTTCGATGCTTGTCGATATGGTCGTTTTAAACATCTATCGTTCGGTGTTTCTCCGAATAAGTATGGGATTATTTGAGGAAACTCTGGATGTATGCTAGCGTCCTTCCGCTAAAGGATCATGAGGTTTGTGGGTAGCCTTCCTTCCTTCTTCCTAGTCTTATGGAATATTTTTTCTATCGTCCTGCCTCGTCTCTGCCATTTATTCTTTTATTTACCTCATCTCCTTGGGAAATGGAGATAGGTACCTGTCTGCTGTTGAGCAACAGGGTGATGTCACTTATCTTTAGTCCGATTTGTGTCGAGGTCCTGACGGGCTACTGGTAGGTTATGTTGTGTAGGACATGGTTCCCCTTCTTCCTGCTGGTCAACTGATCTGAGGCGTATTTCACGTTCCTTTTAATTTGATTAGCTGTCCGGGTGGGAAATAACTGGAGTTAGCGGACGTTGGTTGGTCTTTGGGTTGTGCTTGTCTCTAAACTCGTGAAATTTTATTTTCTCAAAACCTCTCCTGTTATGTTTTTCCCATGGTACTGCTATGGTCTTGTGAAATTTAATTCTGTCCATCCCGGTTACTCGTTACCTGATGCTGTTGATAGTTTGGTCGTTGATGACCAACTTGAACGCGTGCCCTCCATCTATTTGAGCTCTAGATGTCTCCGTCCGTTCTATCAATTTGCTCTTTCTGAGTAAACCTTTACCCTGTAGCCATGGATTTGTTTTTTGCTAAACTTGTCATTCTGGTGTACTTATTCTGATCGCTATACTGTTTCATATTTTCCTTCTACTGGGTTATGTATGTGATTTCTTGTGTGGCACTGTAAACCTGAGTATTACTAATTTTCGGGAAGATTTCTGTAGTATATTTAGTAAGCTAGCCTTTAGTTGGCCCCACTGTGGGTGGTTCTGCGGCGTTCCTGTGGCAGTTCTGTGGAATTGCATGGTCATGTTGCCTATTTCCTAAACTGTATTTTTCGAGGTACGTGGTACTTTCTTTTTTTTGCTATCATGTATCTACCGTCTCCTCATCTTGTTGGAACTCCCTAAAGTGAGTAATTGGGGTTCGTTTAGTTTTCCTTTCCTAGGTTAAGCTGTGTCTGTGCGTAGCCTACTACCGTGTTGTATTTAATGTGTAAGTGTGCTCCTTCGTTGAGGGCATTAATTCCCCTTAATTGATTTGTGTAAATTTTAATTGACCTTATTTAAGGTGGTTTCTTTCTGATATCGGAAACCTTGATTGTGCTCCGATTGTATGCATGTGACTTTTCTGTTATTGTAATTTTGCTCCTTGCTATTTTTTTTGGGGGAGTATATTCTGTTTAGTAAGGTTCCCTTCCTTTTCTTTTCCTTTTTTTCCTTTTCCTTGCTCTTGGTACCTTCTCAAGCCAAAGATATACACTAGTGCCAACCTAATTTATCACGTGACCTGGATATTTTGGATTTTATCACCTTATGTATGATTACTCACCAACGTTGCATTTTTCTTCCCTCCCTTTGGTCCTTGTTTTTTCTTTTACGGGCCATTTCACTGTAATTGAAACAATCTTGATGGTGCGTTTCTTTATTAGCAACCCGATTTAATTAAGAAAATTGGTTTAAAGGTTGGAAGGGTATTGTAAGAAATGTTAGGTGATCTACCCTGGACTGTAGTGGACTTAAAATACTGGTTTCTAAAGGTCCATTGAACTTCTCTTGTAAACAAGGTGTGTTTGGTGATTGAAGTCTGCAAGCGAAGAACATTGATTCTGGTTATGTGAAAACTTTTAAAAACTTCCAGATTCCACATGAACTCAGGAATGGTTATGGTAAAGCGTTTGCTATGAAACTGTATGTGAAAGGTAATCTAAAGCGAACTTGGTGTAAAACATGTAGGAAAATTGAATCCTTAAACTGTTTGGAGATGGTGAATTTCAAAAGAAAAACTGTGTTGTGGCGCTGTGTAAGTTTATCGTATCCTATAACTTCCGGACCTTGAACGGTGTTTAATGAACTTAATGGTTGATTGGTGGTGAGCTATGTACATTGCCCGTTTTGGAATGCTTTAAACTTCTGCATGCTATGACAATCTGGAGATGGACTTGGTACCAGTGACTTTTATTTGTTGTGGACTGAAACACTTAAAATCTAGCTTAATTTCATACACTGGACTTCGTCATGGAGTGATGTAAGAAGATATGTAACCCTTAAAGGGGGGGAGGCTGAAACCGAGGTTTCGTTTGTCTCCTTTCCACCAACGTTTTGAGTTTGCCTATTACGGTGTAGAAAACTGTATTCTAATTTTCTTCTGCTTTCAACGGTGTTCTCACAATATTTCATGTTTAACTCAGCGAGCGCATGTGAGCTCTGATCGTTACCGCCATCTACGGCTATGATGAGAACTATTTGTCGCTTTCTTCTTGAAGCTGCTCCGGCCAATCAGCGCTTGGTGTCAGCCATCTTGATGTAGTCACTCTCTCTGGGGCGAGAGAGAGGGAAGCGAAGCGAGCAGGCAGTTGCGGCTTGGTAAACATGGCTAAAGGTCGTTGGCGTTCTGTACTCAAGGCGATGCTTTGGGATATCATCATGGACGGTGGATAGTAAATCGTAAGGATGTGGGGATGTGCCCCACACCCTAAAAATATTTTCTTTTTCCTGTATTTGTAACCTCGTAGTGAGTGATTGTTTTAAAAAGCTGCAAGGAAGATCTCCAACTTGGTAAAGTACACATGGCCGAGCCATGAATTATCATTCTACTGATTGAAGAACCAACCAACCGTAAGTCAACCTTGTTATTTTAGTATTTTCATCAACGGAAAACTGTTCGTGTGATTTCTTCGGAGGAAACTTATTAATTAGCAACTTGTGCGTTTCGATTATAATGATGTGGACCTTTTCACTGTTGGGAAAAATTATTGTGCTCTTCCAAAACCAAGTATCGGGTTGAAAAGTCCTTGTTAATTCAGTTACCTAGTGTATAACATTTCTTGTAATGGAATTTAAGTGTTACTGGGGGTAATTTCCAAAGAAAAGCAGTGGTGTAAAATTTTCATTATTATTATTATTATTATCATCACACCGTAAAGATGTTACTGCTGCTCTGAAATTTATTTTGGTTTTAAAAGTGGAGTAATACGTGGAAGATCCAGTAGGGATTGCTTATGCTATGCTGGTTTATTTTAATTTAATTTACCTTATTTTTTTTTGGGGGGCTTTAATCGTGTTTTGCGTTTGATCTTTGCCCTTCTGGCCTCCATTGTTTTGGTGCCATTGTTGGATCTTCCTTCGGGATTGGTTCTCCCATGGTTTAACAATTGCTTTGTTGCCGGGGTAATGGATGTTGATTTTTGAAATGGATTGATGTTGGTGATGATTTTTATGTTGGGAGACTACCCTGTCTGATGTTGTTTCAGTATTTTTGTCACCCCGTTGCGCATTTACTGTTTCTCGGGCACCCCAGTTGATTTCTTTCCTTTTCCTTCTTCGTTTGTTGTGGTGGCTTTCTTTCCCTTGGTAAATTTTTACGTAAAGCACTTAGCATCCCATGACTGGAACTCCCACCGTATTAATGGTACCAGTTTGTTGATGTGAAACGGATTGAGAGTTGGTATTTCTCATGGAATAACGGTGAACCAAGAAGGTTGTATTTTCTAATTTTTAACATGGTATCCTTTCCATATGGAATCCACTGATAATTGATTTGGTGGTTGTTACTAAGTAAACAGGTTGAGGTGTTTGTAATACTTCCTGCAGACTATATCTTTCTTGCCGACTGGCGTTTGGTGTTTTAATTCCTTAATTTTGGTCTTTTTCAAGCTCTAGGTACCAATTTATTTACTCTCATTACCTTCTTACCGTCCGGCGGTTTTTAAATAATTTTTCTTTAATTTTATCTTTTGGTGTTTCTTGAGTTTAACTGTGTTTTTCCTGTGGTTTTAGGTGAGGTCTGTTTCCCTTATTTTACCTAACTTAAATTAATCTTTTAAAATTCTAAAGGCCTCCTTATTTTAAACCTATGTCACCTAATTTTATTTGGTTTCTGGTACCTAGTTTTTTTTTTTAAAATATTACTAACTACGAGGATGTCATTTATTTAACATGTGTTAATCTGAGTTTCATGAATTATATATTTTCTTTTTTAAAAAAAAAGAAAGTTTGGTCTTTATTTCCACGCAACATTTATTTGACACACTGTCGGTTGGTAGCTTGATCCACCTGTTTTTTTCTACCACCTGGAGGTAAGTTTGCCTTTTACTATTTTCTTTTGGTGTTTTCTGGGTGTGTAGTGTTTATCACGCTTCCGTTTGTTCCTTTCTACGGGATCTTTGTCCTGTGTTGTGTTTTTACTGCCAATCAGTTTAGTTTGACACCGGGTAACCTAACTGGTGGGACACCCTTCTATTTATTTTTCCAATTTTAACATTCATTGCCTAATTCCCAACCAGACAAAGGAAATCCTCTTATCCGAGAGTATGCTTAGTAACGGTCCTCGGAGGCCCGTGTTCGATTCCCGGCTCTGCCACGAATGAAAAGTGGTATGAGGGCTGGAGCGGGGTCCATTCAGCCTCGGGAGCTCAATTGAGTACAGGTGAGTTCGATTCCCACCTTAGCCATCCTCCAAGTAGTTTTCCTTGGTTTCCCACTTCTCCAGGCAAATGCCGGGATGATACCTAACTTAAGGCCACGGCCGCCTCTTTCCCTCTTCCTTGCCTGTCCCTTCAAATCTTCGCATCCCTCCACAAGACCCGTGTTCAACATAGCATGTGAGGTACTGGTCCTCCTACCCAGTTTTATACCCTGACTCAATGTCTCGCGCTCCACGACACTGCCCTTGAGGCGTTTGAGGGATCCCTCGCTGAGTCCTTGGGAAAAGCCTACCCCGGAGGGTAAGCAGATTAAGAAAGGAAGAAAGATGTTTTGTAACAGCGAGAGTCACCAGAAACGGAAATGATTCTCCCTCATCAGTGCGATAAAGCTTGGTTCGATCAGCCATAGTGTGGAGTTTCGCTGTCAAGTCACAGAACGATAACATTTATCTGAAATGAGAAACTGCATGTTTATTTTCTAAAATTCAAACACTAGAGGCAATGATTTATTATATACAGTATTTTTTTAGAACATATTTTACAAAAAATAATCAGGCGTAGTCATGAAGTGATCGGGCGGGAAAGTATAAATATTGCTAGAGTTTTTTAATAAGTTCATTCGTGTCGTAATCCGGAGGTGGTGCAGCTCTTTTCAGGCACACCACCAATGGAGGTGAGCTGCATGTACCATTTTAACCACATACCAGCCCTCCTGCCATTCTTAAATTTCTAGCAGTGCCAGGAATCGAACCCAGGCCACCGAGGACTGCAGCTAATAGTGCTAACCGTTACGCTACGGAGGCCGACAAGCTTTTTAATGAAAATTACACTTTGAATTTGTTGTAAAGAATCTTCAGATACAAGAATCGAGTAAAGTGGTATAACATTTACCCATTTCTCTCGCCACCTCATTCCATAACTTTTGCACATCCCACACGTTGTAATGAGATTATCGCTGGTCGCACAAATACTTCCCATCTTGTACCGGAAGTATCAGCCTTTCAGCATTGATGATAAAACCAAATACAGTAAAGACAATACGCGACACTTACGGATTTAGCCTTGTTCAAATGGGAGACAATTCGACGGTGGCGCTCCTAGTGACTTGACCTGAAACGTCGCGCTAAATTCAAATATCAATGGAAATGCATATACGAAAATGGATAAATAAATTACGTCTGGAAAGAAAGAATTATTGAGATATTAACTTCGAAGTTGCTAAAGCAATTCTGGATAAATGAACGAAGAATTATTTAAAAGGTTATTATTTAAAGACTGAATTTCATTTATGCATTACTTTTGTTTGCTTTAGCATTCCTTCCTGAACTTTTGCGGTTAGATTTGTCTTTTTTCTCATTTAAAAAACATTGTATCATTAACACACTTGTCAATAAAAATATCGGCACGTTCCTTACACACATGATGCAATGAATTAACATTTAAAAGCTGGACAATTTTCCTCTTAACATGAAGCCTACTAATAGAAAGAAAATCTATAAAATCCCGGCTTTAATCTGAGAAGAGGGATAAAAGAAAGAAAAGTATGAAAATGTTGTCGATAGTGATGCTTTGAGGAATATTTACGTACAATTAGAGTAAAAATGTAACATACCCTTGGCTGTATAGTCGAGGATTTTTGAAGTCGCTGGCCTGGAAATGATCTAACAGATCTTATAATTCTTATATAAGCGTAACGTCCCTTCTTTCTTGTACACCTTATCCAAATCACTTCTGTGACATTTCAAAACCCGCAGATCACACCTACAACAACACATCGGTATTGAAGGTTAACATCTGCACTATACAATAAAATATGCGTATTATATTTTAAGCCAGTTAAAATATGGGTCGAGCAGGTCAGAAGATTATGAAGTCTATAAAAATATTTGTCACTGGAAGAATATATATGCAAACACAATATTACTTAAATTTTCTCGTCATGAGGGTAGCGAAAGATAGACCGTGCTTTCTTCTCCACATCATAGTTACTGCAGCCAAACGCAGCACATACCTTTCCCCTCATGTTGAGAGGAGATATCAAGGAATGGCACACCCTACTATTTAATTATGTCAACTCACTGAAAACGCATAAATAACACCAAAAACTTCACACACAAATACACGTGCTCTTATGACAATCAGTAGTTCTCAGGTCAGTCCGCTAGAGAGAGCTCTAATAGCTGTGTTGCGTATTGTCTCTACTGTATTTGATAAAACGCAGCTCTTGGGCCGAAAAATCCAAAACGGTCTGGGTAGTGCGTTCAGTGACGAACAACGCCGGTTCCAATGGACGAGAGCCCGAAGAGAAGCTCATGGCGCAGAAGAGTACACACCCCGAGCAAGTACTAACTGCCCTGGTCTTCATTCTCCTCGAGATCGGAACTGTCCAGTATCTCAGTGAGAAGAACATCCAGGAGATCAAGACCCTGGATGGTCTTTACTACCAGGAAGCGCGCCCTAAGTTCAGTTCTATGGACGCACCTGCTAAAAACACAAGACTTCGGCATGGTAGCACAGGGTCCACCAGTTTCGTCATTTACTTCAGCAACGCCTGTGGAGATCGCTGCTGCTCCTGTGAGCAAAGCCGTGATGGGTAAAAACTCGAACGTCGGGACCTTTCGGCCTTTGACCAGAAAGAAACCTGTGCCGGCTGGGAATCCCAAGCTGGCGGAACAGAACCACCTCCCCCAAGAGGTTGGCGAATGCCGCACCCAAGTCAGCGGAGGCGGCATCGTCGACAGGGGCTGGAATTTCACCTCCCATCCAGTCTAAGAAGTAAAACAGGGCAGGGAAGACTTACCAAGCGCTCCCCTTCCATCTGGAGGGTATGCATCAGCGCCAGCAGTTTCACCTGCTTCTAAACCCATGCGCTCCCCTCGTAAGAGAAAAGTCCACCACCATAAAGCATCGAAGAACTTCTCGACGTTAATCACCTCGTCCGGTGTTGAGGGGATGGACGTCGAGCATTCATGTACTTATGCGGATATAGGTATTGGTGTTCAGGTATACAAGCGTCTCGCCACTTATAACGTAAAACGCCCCAATAGTCCACACTGGTACTGTTACAGTGGCATTGTAATTATGACAGGTATCTTACTAAGCTGCATAAGCTAATAAGCCGGTTTGCGGCGGGTATAGTCTGTATTGAAGAAACAACCAGGTCATCATACGGTCTTAAGAAATTTCAGACTATACTCGACAGGAAGGGATTATGCTAAACGGACTTCCGGTGGCGTTGGTATTTTTGTATTCGATCTGATACCTAGAGAGAAGAGGTTCACTAGAAACCCAGTTGGAGGCAGTAGCGGTCTACGTGTTTCGTTGCCTGTCATAGCAGTAATGTTTATATCTCGCCAGGCCTGCCCCTTAATGTCATTGATGTAATTGATCTTACAGATGAGCTCCCACCTCCTTTCCTCTTACTACAGATGAGCTCCCACCTCCTTTCCTCTTACTGAGAGATTTTAAAGGTCATCACCCACTATGGGGCTTTGAAATGCCTTGTCCCAGACAAAAGGAGTTGGAGCAGTTTATAGGAGAGCTGGATTTATGCATTTTAAATACAGTTGAAACAACATATTTCAGTGTAGCGCAGGGCACCTTCTCGCGCCGTGACGTTAGTCTGTACAGCCTAGTGCTCGGTGGGATGTGCACGATGACCTGTATGGCAGTGACCATTTCCCCATTATTCTTACTTTTTTGAAGCAAAAATTCATCCAAGTTCCTCTCCGATGGATCCTTGAACGTGCTGGTTGATCAAAGTTCACATCACAAGCTATCTTTAACGACGCGAATAGCCGGGGCGTAGACGATGATTTAACCTATATCGTACAAGTTATTCTTGCTGGTGCTGAGGAGTCCATTTCATTTTTTTCTGAGAGTCCTCGACAAAATCTCGTTCCATGCTGGAAAGAAGAAATTACATCAGCTATAAAAGAACGACATCACGCTATCGTAGGCAGCCTATTGTGGCCAACTTTGTAACGTTTTAAAAATTCGCGATAAAGCGCGGTTTCTTATTAGACTAAGAAAGCGTCTATTACGTGACATACAGTTTTCTCAAGCGTCGACTAAACTTTGAAGTATTTCGGGAGTACAATGACAATCTTCAGTACCGGGAATTTCCATTGCGGACAGTATAGTAGTCACTGATCCACCCATGATTGCTAATCTCCTAGCAAGTCATTTCGCACATGTATCTGGTTCCGGGAATTACCAGACTGATTTCCTTGCTGTGAAGCGAGGGGCAGAACGTCATAATCTGAGTTTTGCCACGCAAGTTTCAGAGGATTTTAACGTACCCTTCACGAAGTGGGAACACCGTTTCGCAAGGACATGGGTGTCAATAACCAGAAGTTTAAATACTTGAGCGAGATCTTCTTGGGGTGTCAACCGAATCTGGAGAGAGGGTGAGTTTCCATCACATTGGCGAGAGAGAATCCCAAGTATGCACACCCCCTCTAGGGACACCAAGACCTTGACGTCGGTGTGGGGGATTGTGTGCTTGTTGATCCCGAGGGCTGTGCCACCTCAGGGTTACCCATGCTGGATTGGCCTCGGTGTAGGTCCAGACTAACAAGGTCTCCACCGAGTTGCCTGAGAGGTGTCTGTGCTCTTTAAATTTCATAACTATTTCTACCCTTCTATCCTCACCTTCTTAAATTTCATTCCTCTTCCTGTCTAGCCAACCTCTCTGCCTCGGGTAGAATAAACGATAAAAATGGTTAGAATAGGTTAGTATGGAGGTTTTATCCTCCCCCAATCGCAAGTTTCGGGTCGTGGCGAGGTGATGCATGGCTACTGGGAGAGTAGTTCCTAGCGACCCACCTCCAGATACCGGGCGCCCTCTGGAGTATATAGCCTTGTCTTCGGTACGTCAGGGCTCTGCCGAAGGTCGACCTTTTATATCCCGGGTACTCGTGGGACTATGGATGGTTTTTGAGTTTGGTTTTGATTCTTCGAAGGCTGCAGGCCTTAAAACTGCGTCCTTTAATTGTTCAGTTAGGAAACGTAAACGTTTCAATCGTGTTGACCTGTGTAGTAGGGAAGATTCTGAAGAGCGTCTGGCACGGTTTCTGGTTGCGACCAGAGTCGATGGACATAGCTTTCTTCAAGATAACCCGTTCCTGATAAGCAATGCTGTGGAAGGTCTTGTTGGTGAAGTAGATGAAATGAGGAAATTGCGGGATGGTAGCGTACTCATTAAGACTAGTACGCTCGTGCAAAGTAAAAAGTTATTGGAAGCCACAATGTTTGCACCAGTGCCAATTAAGTTTGAGAGCCACAACTACCTTAACTTCTGCAAAGGAGTTATATTTCATAGCGACATCTTAACATTCGATGTCGAGAAACTGCCCGAACGTATTAAGGTATCCATGTACACACTCACTGTTCGACCATATTTTCCTTCTCCTGTGAGGTGCTACAACTGCCAGAGTTTTGGCCACACCTCACCACGCTGCCAGGGATCAGCAATATGCGGGGCATGTGGGCTTCACACCACCACCAGTGTATGTTAACTGCACTGGGGAGCACGCCTCTCGATCCAAGGAATGCCCTACATTTAAACAGGAGAAAAAGATCCAGGAGATTAAGACTCTGGATGAACTTTCTTATCCAGAGGCACGGAAGAAGTATAAATCAACGGCTCCTCGGGAATTCTCCGTCTCCTTTCCAGAGAAGGCTTCTAGTGTACGCATAAATCCCATACGTTTTGTACTACCCTCTGTCCCACCATCAACTCCGCAAACATCAAGTAATCAGCAAGTAAACGTCAAACCACAGGTTCAACAGACAGCAAGTACGTCATTGCCGAAGTCGTCCGGGAAAAATTCTTCCCAGACACATTCGGCTGGGAAGTCCTCCCTCACGAAGGCGGGGGAAAAGACTTCCCCAACAAAGGCTGGAAAATCACCTTCCAGCCATCCTTCAACTGGCCCGAAAAAGGTGGAGAAAGGGAAGCCTAAATGCTCCCCTATACGTTTGGAGAAGAAACCTTCTCCAAAGAGACTGGGGCTCCCATGATCTCCAAAAAGCCTGGCAAGTCATCTGCCAGTCCTCCTCCGAAGTGTTCGAAAACGGTGGGTAAGGGCGAGAGGCCCCGACGTCCTCTTGTTCGATCTCTTTCTAGAGAACCTAGTTCTCCCAGGAAGAAGGCCCACTGTCCCCGATCAATGAGATCACCGTCCGCGGAGTGTCCAGTCACCGCGCCGCCTCCTTCTGAGGAGACGATGGAGACTGAACCACTCATTATCGTGGATGATGACAATACCGACAAGAACGGCGGAAAATGGCAGGTAGTTGACAAAAAGAAGGGCAAGCAATTGTCCTAATTACCCAACACTACCAATCCACACAATGGCACTATTGCAGTGGAACTGCAGTAGTTACCACTGTCGCCTAGCCGAGTTACGTCAATTGATATCCGTCTATGCGGCCTCCATAGTCTGTCCACAGGAATCTCGTTTGAGGCCTCGACACGACTATGAGAGGATACCTTTTTTCCCCCCAAAGATAGAGTAGCTATGGATGGCGCGGCAACTGGGGGCGTTTGTACCCTAGTTCGCTCCGACATCTTCAGCGAAGAAGTACCGCTCCGTACTCAGGTATATACAGTTGCAGTTCGCACTCCGTTGCCAGTAATGACAACGGTTTGCAACGTGTACTTTTCACCGGATTATAACCTTGACATTCGTGCACCACAAGATTTGATCAGTCAGCTGCCTCCTCCTTTCCTCATGCTGGAAGACGTGAACGCCCGTAACACACTATGGGGTTCTCCGTCCTCCTGTTCTAGGGGAGGATGCTCGAGCGAATGATCAACCTATTTGATCTTTGCGTGCTTAATACAGGGGAAGCGACACATTTCAGCAGCGCACATGGCACATTCTCACACCTGGATGTCACTCTGTGCAGCCGTGCGCTAGTTCCCCTGCTACGGTGGCAAGTACACGACGACCTCTGTGATAGTGACTACTTCCCGATAATTCTGTCTCTCTTGAATCAGACAGTCCGAAGTACCCAAGCGCTGGTTACTTCGGCGGGCAAATTGGCCACAATTTACAAAACGCGCAGTGATGGCGTGCCCTTCACGGAGTGGGAGTTGCGGAGTGCACTAGCGCTATGCAGAGATACGGCTCCTGGACCGGACAAAATCCATAATCAAATGCTTAAGCATTTGAGTGACAGATGTCTCAAGGATATCCTCACCCTATTCAACAGAATATGGAGTGAGGGAGTGTTTCCATCTCAATGGCGTGAGGGAATTGTGATACCAATTCCCAAGCCAGGTAAAGATCCAAAACTTCTGGATAGTTACAGGCCAGTATGCATTACAAATGGCCTCTGTAAGCTATTTGAAAGGATGGTTAACCGGCGTCTTGTGTGGGCCATGGAAAAGGAGGGTCTCTTGTCCAGCTACCAGTGTGGTTTTCGCTCTCATCGGTCTGCCACTGATCATCTGGTCAGACTGGAGAGCGCCATTCAGGATGCCTTTCTCCGCAAGGAACACCGTGTTTTTTTGACCTGGAGAAAGCTTACGACACTACCTGGCGATATGGGATTATCTCCACACTACACCAGTGGGGATTTCTGGGAAATTTGCCAACGTTTATTGAGAACTTCATGTCCCTCCGTCTCTTTCGAGTCCGAGTAGGGAATGCATTTTCTCAATATTACGTTCAGGAAAATGGAGTACCTCAGGGATCTGTACTGTCACGCTGTTCGCAATCGCCATCAATGGCATAGTTGCCGCTGCTGGGCCCGCAGTCGTTCCTTCGCTGTATGTAGACGACTTAGCTCTACATTACAGCTCCGGAAGGGTGGCGTTTGCTGAAAGACAGCTACAGCAAGCTATTAACCGAGTCGACAGATGGGCCTTGCAACACGGTTTTCAGTTTTCAGGAGCGAAAACCTCTGTTGTACACTTTTGTCGACGTCGGCCTGTGCATTCCGAACCAGAGCTCCGCTTGCGAAACAGTGTCTTACCAGTGGTTGACACCTGCAGATTCCTGGGTCTCCATTTTGATAAGAGACTTACGTGGCAGCCCCACATACGTCAGTTGACGGTTGCCTGCATGAAGAGACTTAATATGCTTAAGTTTCTCAGCGGTACTTCGTGGGGGGCTGACCGTGCGGCACTGCTACGATTTTACACGGCTACGGTCCTCTCCCGTATTGAGTATGAAAGTGCGGCTTATGGCTCAGCGTCAAAGTCTACGCTGAGCCTTTTATTTAATATCCACCATAGTGGAGTAAGGCTGGCAACGGGTGCTTTCCGTACTAGCCCCATTCCCAGCCTACTCGCTTAAGCGGGAGTTACACCTTTACGAATAAGGAGGCAGCAATCCGTGAAATGCCGCTACATCCAAGCTATCAATGCATCTATCGTACCCAATACCATCAGCGGTGCCAAGACCGGCCGAATGCCACACGGCCGGTTTGGTTTCGGATTGATAGCTTGGGCCATGATTTGAATATTGATATCGGTGGTTGTCTTGAACGAACTCTTAGCGAAGTACCTCCATGGTCGGTTCCGCGACCGGATATACGTCTAGATTTGCTCCGCGGACCCAAGGTGAACACGGATTCCTCCGTTTATTGCAGGTATTTCCAGGACTTCGTTCACCAATATCCGGCTGCGAGACTTTATCTTCACGGATGGTTCTAAAATCGGAGATAATGTTGGTTGCTCTTTCGTCATTGATGATATGTGCACGAAAATCTCGCTCCCTGAAGTATGTAGCGTGTATACTGCAGAGCTTTACGCCATCTTAGAGGCTCTGCAGTTTGCACTGCGTGACGAAAGAAGCCACTTTCTTAGGTGTACCGATTCGTTAAGCTCTCTGAAGTTATTGAAACCTGTTTCTCGCAACACCCACTGGTACAGCAGATACATGGCCTTCTAGCCAGGTTAGGGTATGCTGGCACCAGAATCACTTTCGTGTGGCTTCCAAGCCACGTTGGGATTGCGGGAAACGAACTTGCGGATGAAGCTGCAAAGGAAGCTGTACTTTTACCTCCAAGACCAGTCAATGTACCTGCTAAGGATATTTGTTCTCAGCTACGTCGAACCATCTTGGCGTCCTGGGAATCGGAGTGGCTAGATATCCGAAATCCCAACAAGCTGAGAACAATGAAGAAGACAACTACCGTGTGGCGGTCCTCTTTCCGACCTTCACGGAGAGAGGCCATAGTACTATGGAGGCTGAGGATAGGTCATTTACGATCCACGCACTCTTATCTCCTGAAGAGGGGAAAACCCCCCAGTGTGTTCTTGTGGTGCCGACTTCACCGTGGCCCACATCCTCACAGAGTGCGCCGATCTCTCTGGCCTAAGACGGAGCCTCGGCCTGCAGGAAACACTCGAACGCATACTAGCCGATGACGCGACTACTGCTGATCGCGTCATCAGCTTTATGTGCGACAGTGGACTTATCAAGGGTATATAAATTACAAGTGTACTGTTACTCAGTCCACAACTGAGGAGAGTTCTATCCAGGACGAGTTTCTCCGAAAACAAAATTTGGTGGCTGTTTTCTTCAATTTAAAAAAAGGCTTGTAACACTACATTGCGATGTGGCAACGTTTCAGTCCTTCAGGTGCCATATCCGGTTGCCCAGACGTCGGCGATTACTCTGGAGAAAGTTTTTCTGTCTTCTGCCAGTCTGAAGAGTCTGTTGTTTCAATACCGGTCCACTGCTTGATATTGTGTAACCATGTTATCTCTGGTCTGCCAACTCGCCGTTTGCCCTCTATTTGACTCTGGAGAATGAGTTTTATGAGGCCATATTTGTTTCCTCTCAATATGTGACCTAGATAAGCTATTTTGCGAAATTGTATAGTTATTAATTCTTGCTTCGTCCTAGCTCTCCTTAGGACTTCATCGTTTATCATATCTGTCCAGGGTATTCTAAGCATTCTTCTGTGCAACCACATTTCTAAGGCAACAAGTCGTTTGATACTTTGGGCTTTTAAGGTCCATGTTTCTGCTCCATATAACAGTACTCACCAGATGTAGCACTTCATTAATCTCTGTCTGAACTTCAGATTCAATGATTATTACAGAACAAAGAGTTCATCCTGCGAAATGCAGCTCTAGCGTTCTCAATTCTGCATCTGATTTCCTTATCTGGATCCATACTGTATGTTGTTATGCTGCCGAGGTACTTGAACTGGTGGACTTGTTCTATTTTACGGTTGTTTAATGACAAGGTGACATTTGCATTACTATTTCTGCTAAATACCATTAACTTAATGTTTGCTACATTTACATTGAGACTATACTGTAAACCTTTGACATGGATTCTGTTTAGGAGTTCTTGAAGGCCTTCTATAGTGTTGCACAGATTCATAGTGTCATCTGCATATCTAATATTGATCAAAACACCATTTACTTTCACACCCAGTTCAACATCATGCAAAGTTTCTTTTAAAATGATGTCAAAATAGATACTTAAAAGGAGCGGCGAGAGTATACGACCTTGGCGTACCCCCCTTCTGATTTTCACATCTGATGTTTTGTTTTGGTTGATTTTGACTGTTGCTTGTTGGCCCTAGTAGAGATTCTGTATTATGCGTATGTCTTTTCCATCGAGATGTTTTCGTTGGAGAATCTCTATCAGTTTTTCATGTTTCACTCTATCAAAAGCTTTCTCATAGTCAATGAAACATGCAAATACATCCTGTGTAGTTGGCAGCATTTTTGGAGCAGGACATTGACGCTGAATAAGGCTTCTCGTGTGCCAAAGGCATTTCTGAAACCCATTTGGTTGTCATCCAAGCCTATTTCGCACTTCGTTCTAATGCGTGCGTGTATTATACGTAAAAATGCTTTTAGCATCGGACTTATGAGACGGTAGTCACTGCATTTCTTTGGATTAGACTTTTTAGGTATTGCGATGAATGTCGATTGCAACCAGTCCTCTGGGATTATTCCAGTATCATAAATTATATTGAAAAGTTTAGCAATTTGGTCAACAATCTCTTCAGTTATTAGTGATAGGGCCTATTAGTGATAGGTGATATTGTGAGGGAATGTAATGCTTTTTCTTTTCTTATTTTTGGACCTTTTGCATTGTGTAAGTACACACTTTCACCCCTGTCATCACGGAACAATTCGTTTATGTATTCTGTCCAGGTCTGTGTGATTTTTGTTCCTCTAGGATGGGTTTGCTGGTGGATTCCATTGTTGGATGCGCTAGCGAGTGGTTGACTGTTCCAAGAGCTCTGTGTAATCTCAGTGATGAAGTAGTTAATGATTGTAGAAATTAACCAAATTGTGTGTGTGTGTGTGTGTGTGTGTGTGTGTGTGTGTGTGTGTGAGGGAGAGAGAGGGAGAGATACATTTAGCTCCACAAATAATTGTGTTTAGTGTTTATTTGTAGTAATCTGCGATTAGTGGCATTTATTTAGTTTTCACACTGAGTAGCTCCTTGGGCGTTCGCTAGATTACAACCGGTAATTTAGGTCTGCGTGAAAGAAGAAATATATCTTTATATTTTAATAGTATTATTAAAATATCAATAGGTTTGTTGATAAAAATACGGTACTTACAAAGACGGGATATTAAAGAGAGTCGTAACTTCGACAGCGGTTATATCTATTGGTGCAGGCATTTGACAGGGTATTTCAAATAGCAGTTCAACGGTCCCACCTATCACGAAGGTAAATAACTTCTTTTAATAACGCGATACTGTTGTGAATTTTGTTTAAAGAAAGGATTTCAACGGAATAGACAGTAGTTCACCGGCGAAATAGTTAACAGTCGTAATTGTTATTGATTATTGTCGCTCTTCTTATTCAAATATTGGCATTGTTGGCTACAGTCTGTGAACAAAGGGTGTAGTGTATCAAGGAAATATAAATAAAAATCAGCTGATTATTGTATTCCGATCATTCGTAGTTCTGCATAGGCAGTTAAAGTATCCGTAATTTATATTTCATACCCTCGACATTTCAGTTTTTATGAGCGGTTAGCTAATAATAAAGTTCCTACATTCCAATAACTGCAATTCAAGTCCCTGGCGTAGTTTAGACAGAAATACTTTTGAGAAATTATTGTAAACAACCTCATATTTTTCATTATTTAAGGACACATTTATTCTCCGTCCCGCGGAGTAGGGAAAATAATAGTAATCCACCATCTGTAAAGATCACATAACCGCATTTCAGTTGAGAATTGTAGTGTAGATACAGTATTTTAGACAGTATCCTGCCTGTTAAATTCGTGTGTATTTTTGTCCAAACGGCAGGTTTCATTTCTATTACAGCATAGGACAAAGTAGTACTAATATTAACCTGTATACGTGTTTAACTTTGTTGGTAATCTTTGAGTACCGTACCAAATACAGTAGACACAATACGCGACACTTACGGATTTCGCCTTGCTAAAATGGGAGACAATTCGACGGTGGCGCTCCTAGTGATTTGACCTGAACAAATCGCGCTAAATTCAAATATCAATGGAAATGTATATACGGAAATGGATAAATAAATTACGTCTAGAAAGAAAGTGGTGTTGAGATATAAACTTCGAAGTTGCTAAAGTAATTCTGGATAAATGAATGAAGAATTATTTAAAAGGTTATTATTCAAAGACTGAAATTAGACACATAAACAAGACATGAAATGGGCTGCTCTGAAATGGCTTGATCTTTCATTTATGCATTGCTTTTTTAGCTTTAGCATTCCTGCCTGAACTTTTACGGTTGGATTTGTCTTTTTTCTCATTTAAAAACATTGTATGATCACATTAAGACACTTGTCAATAAAAATATCGGCACATTACTTACACACATGATGCAATGAATTAACATTTAAAAGATGGACAATTTTCCTCTTAACATGAAGCCTACTAACAGAAAGAAAATCTATAAAATTCCGGCTTTAATCTGAGAAGAGGGATTAAAGAAAGAAAAGTATGAACATGTTGTCGATAGTGATGCTTTGAGGAATATTTACGTACAATTAGAGTAAAAATGTAACATACCCTTGGCTGTATAGTCGAGGATTTTTAAAGTCGCTGGCCTGGAAATGATCTGAACAGATTTTATAATTCTTATATAAGCGTAACGTCCCTTCTTTCTTGTACACCTTATCCAAATCACTTCTGTGACATTTCAAAACCCGCAGATCACACCTACAACAACACATCGGTATTGAAGGTTAACTGCTGCACTATACAATAAAATATGCGTATTACATTTTATGCCAGTTAAAATATGGGTCCAGCAGGTCAGAAGATTATGAAGTACTATAAAAATCTGTCACTGGAAGAATATATATGCAAACACAATATTACTTACATGTTCTTGTCACGAGGGAACCTGAAGAACGACCGCGCATTTTTCTCTATTTCGTAATTACTGCAGCCAAACACAGCACATACCTTTCCCCTCATGTTGAGAGGAGATATCAAGGAATGACACGCGCTACTATTTAATTATGTCAACTCACTGAAAACGCATAAATAACACCAAAAACTTCATACAAAAATACGCGTGCTCTTATGAGAGAATCAGAACTGTTCAGGTCTATCCGCTAGAGTGAGCTCCAATTGCTGTCCCTCGATATCTCGCTCAGTGTCGTGTATTCTCTCTACTGTATTTGACCGTACCTACCGGTAATTCTTGCGAATATCTAAATTTAGGCCCAATAGGGATTTTCACTTCTATTTGTGCTTAGTAAGAAGCTAGGATACCTCCGAACGTAGTTTTAACATTATTGTAGTGTAGTATAGTAACTTATTAGAGTGCCTATTTTATAATTTTGAGTAGTTTTGCGAATTTCGAACTTTAATGGTAATTTTTTCTTTTTTTGCTTTTGCTTGGTAATAACCTGTTGTAATTAGAACACTTACAACATTCATAGAAATGGGGTTCCAAAGAAAATTGAAAACATCTGTTGCTTTTGTTGATCTCACTGTTGCATTTGATACCGTGCGGAGGGAAGGTATGGTCTATAAACTTCTCCGGGTCATACCATACATGAAGATAGCAAGTTTTATTAACAATATGTTGAGTGATAGGAGGCTTCAGGTTATCATCGGGAACAATGTGACCAAGGAGAGGAAGCTTAAAAATGGTTTGCCTCAAGGTTCAGTCCTATCGCCACTCCTGTTCAGCGTATATATATCTGATCTTCCTGAAGTTACATCACGGAAATTCTGCTACGCTGATGATATAGCATTAGCTGTGCAACACAAAGAACTGGAGAGAACTGAAGAGATTTTAAGAAGGGATTTGTCCATTCTGGAAACTTACTTCAGGAACTGGAGACTAAAGCCCAACACCAATAAAACGGAGGTTTTTTGTTTTCATTTAAACAATCACTTAGCAATACTAAATTGAATGTAAGTTTCTGTGGTAGGATACTTCACCACAACTGGAACCCAAAATATCTTGGTGTAATCTTGGATCGAGCACTATCCTACAAGCAACATCTGCTGGGCTCCGCACAGAAACTGAAAACACGTAACATCATCATTCATAAGCTTTGTGGAACTACCTGGGGTTCTTCGGCAAGCGTTTTACGGTCTTCAGCTTTAGGCTTGGTATATTCAAGTGCTGAGTACTGTGCTCCAGTATGGATGAACAGTCATCACACAAAACTCATTGATACTGAATTGAATTCCACTATGCGCATAACTGGCACAATTCGATCTACACCAACTCATTGGCTCCCGCTTCTATCTGGAGTAATGCCATCTGATTTACGCAGATCCACCGCTCTTATCAAGGAATTCAATAAAATCTTAAGGAACCCCGATCTGCCTGTACACGAAGATCTACGAACTATCAATCAAAACAGATTACGTTCACGCCATCCAACTTTACGTAACGCCTTAGACATGGTTGCTAGAAGCTACAACCCAACTACAGAGTGGAAAAGACGGTGGGAAGCAGCAACGGAGACGCACCTGCACAGTATGTTCTCGAATGCCAAACTTCCAAGTGGATTCCAACTACCACGTAAAACATGGTCTGCTCTGAACAGAATAAGAACAGGCCATGGCAGATGCAGAGACATGCTGTTTAAATGGAACAAGTTGCTGGCACCCGCGTGTGACTGTGGAGCTGCACGACAAACCATACATCATTGCCAGAGAGCGTGAAACGCGGGCATACACAGGCAGCGAAGTGGATTTCCTGATGGCAACTCCAGAAGCAATACAGTGGATCAGTGATCTTGACATTCAGTTGTAAGGAGTGTTTTCTTGTTCATTGTTTTCTTGTTATGTAAATATATATATAATTTATATCTGAACTCAACTTGATTGTATGGGCCATACGCTAAATAAATAATTGTAGTGTATTATAGCATCTTATTAGAAAGTAGTGTGTTTATTCTATTACTGTGAAATATTTGTATAGTATAGTACCGTTTCTGTGGTATCTCTAGTAACTCTCTTACTAAAATTCTGTTGTTGTAGTTAGGGTAGACTTAACTGCAGTTAAGAATTGTGTAATTCTTGTGTATTATTGTTTCCAGTAATTAACATCAATTTTCATCGTACAATAGTACAATTAAGTAGTATTGTAGTGTAGTAGTAGCCTATATCAAATAACTTACTGTCGTGTGTTCTTTGTGAACTAACCTAGACAATATTTCTTTCCTTTCATTTTTATTTTGCATAGAATAAGTTATCTTATTTTTCCTTTTCTTTTCATTATTTAGTAAAAAATGCCTAAGCAGTGCGAGTGTAGGAACTGTGGGTGTGGCCAGGCATTAAGGAGTATGAGGGAGGAGTTGGAGAGCTTGAGGGAGATAATTAGGATACTGTCAGAGGACAGGAAGGAAAGTAGGCCTCCAAAAAATGTACAGGATACAGTAGGTGAAATAGAGGGATTGGAATGAAATGGGGGAATTGTGGAAAACAGGTGGTCAAATGTTTTAAGGGGAAGGAGATTGCAGGCTAAAGGCTCCATTCAGGATCAAAATTCAGGACAGGTGTCGGTGAGAAATCGGTACGAGTCACTGCAGGTAGAACAACCGAGGGAAGGTGAGGAACAGGGAACTGTTGCCGAGAAGTTTGGAAGTAGGAAAAAGGGAAGATGTAGGAAAGGGAAACGTGGAGTAGTGGATAGGAAAAGACAGGTGGAACAGGGTCATGGGATGGAGAAAAGGGAGGAAGAAGTAGGTTCTGCAGCTGTCAGGAAAGATAGGACTGACCAAAAGGGGAGGGGATCAAATGAGGTGGGTAGGGTTGAGGCTCTGGTCATGGGGAATTCTATCGTTAGACATGTCGGGAAAGTGTGTGGAGGAAAGGGTACTAGGGTAGAGTGTTATCCAGGAATTACTTTAAGGCAGATGTTGAAAGTAGAAGAGAAGGAGGAGGGAAAGGAGAAGGTGGTAGTGTTTCACGTTGGTACTAACAACGTAAGACAAGCAGGTATAAGTACCAACATAGTTGGGGATGTGTGGGATCTGGTAAATGCAGCACGGATGAAGTTTTAAGGAAGCGGAGATTATCAGTGGAATACTGTGTAGGAGGGATACTGACTGGAAGGTGATTGGGGATTTAAATGAGACTATGCAGTGGGTATGTGGGAAACTGGGAGTGAAATTTCTAGATCCTAATGGGTGGGTAGGACATAGGGATCTGCGCTCAGATGGCCTTCACTTAAACCGCAGTGGTGCATACAGTATAAGTTAGGAAATTTGTTTAGAAGGGTTATAGGGAGGTACATTCAGGGAAACAGGGTGCGCTAGGCAGCGGTGTTAAGGGAACAGGGAACTGGAAATCAAGTAGGGATGACATAAAAATGTTATTCCTCAATTGTAGAAGTATTGTAAAGAAAGGAATATAATTAAGGAATTTAATAGATATGTACGTACCAGATATTGTAATAGGAGTTGAATCATGGCTGAGAAATGATATGATGGATGCAGAAATGTTCTCACGGAACTGGAGGGTGTATCGCAGAGATATGATAGGAAAGGTAGGAGGGGGAGTATTCATTCTCGTGAGAGAAGAATTTGTAAGCTACGAAAAAGTTAAAGATGACAAGCACGAAATTCTAGGGGTAAGGCTCATTTCTAAAGATAATAGGCAACTGGATGTCTTTGGAGTGTACAGACCAGGAAAAGGTAGCGCAGATGCTGATTCAGAATTATTTGATAAGATAATCAGCTATGTGGGAAACGATAAGGAAAGGAACGTGATCGTAGCGGGTGATCTCAATTTACCAAATGTCAATTGGGAAGGTAATGCGAAGGACAGGAAGCATGACCAACAAATGGCAAATAAGTTTATATGGGAAGGGCACCTGATTCAGAAAGTGATGGAACCAACTAGAGGGAAAAATATTCTGGATGTGGTGCTGGTAAAACCAGATGAGCTCTATAGAGAAACCGAAGTAATAGATGGTATTAGTGATCACGAAGCTGTTCTTATGGTGATTAAAAATAAATGTGAAAGAAAGGAAGGACTGTTAGGCAGTACCATATGGCTGATAAAACAGGCATGAGGGAGTTTTTAATAAGAAACTATGATCGGTGGAAAACGGTAAATAAAAATGTAAACAGACTCTAGGATGGGTGTAAAGGAATTGTTGAGGAATGTGAAAATAGGTTTGTACCTTTAAAGGTGGTAAGGAATGGTAAGGATCCACTATATTATAACAAGGAAGTAAACAGACTAAGAAGGAGGTGCAGGTTGGAAAGAAATAGTTAGAAATGGCTGTGGAAGTAAGGAGAAATTGAAGGAACTTGCTAGGAAATTGAATCTAGAAAATAAGTCAGCTAAGGATAACATTATGGCAAGCATAATTGGTGGCCACACTAATTTTAGTGAAAAATGGAACAAACAGGTTCCAAGAAGGATATTCCAGGAATAATTAATGAACAAGGGGAGTGTGTATGCGAGGATCTTCAAAAGGCAGAAATATTCAGTCAGCAGTATGTAAAGATTGTTGATTACAAGGATAATGTCCAGATAGAGGAGGTGACTAATACTATAGAGTATTAAAATTTACCTATGACAGCAATGACATTTACAGTAAGATAAAAAAGTTGAAATCTAGAAAAGCAGCTGGATTTGATAAGGTTTCGGGAGAGATACTAAAGACAATGGGTTGGGATATAGTACCATATCTGAAGTACTTGTTCGATTTTTGTTTGCATGAAGGAACTTTACCAAATGAATGGAGAGTTGCTATAGTAGTTCCTGTATATAAAAGAAAGGGTGATAGGCATAAAGCTGAAAATTACAGACCAGTCAGTTTGACATGCATTGTGTGTAAGCTTTGGGAAAGCATTCTTTCTGATTATATAAGACATGTTTGCAAAATTAATAAATGGTTTGACAGAAGGCAGTTTGGGGTTAAGAAAGGTTTCCAGCAAGATATAGCAGATATCTTGGATTCAAGAGGTCAATTGGACTGTATTGCGATTGACTTATCTAAGGCATTTGATAGGGTAGATCATGGGAGACTACTGGCTAAAATGGGTGCAATTGGACTTGACAAATGAGTGACTGAGTGGGTGGCTCTGTTTCTAGAAAATAGAACTCAGAGAATTAGAGTAGGAAAAGCTTTATCTGTCCCTGTAAAAATTAAGTGGGGAATTCCTCAGGGCAGTATTATTGGACCTTTACGTTTTCTTATATATATATCAATGGTATATGTAAAGAAGTGGAATCAGAGATAAGGCTTTTCGCAGACGATGTTATTCTGTACAAAGTAATAAATAAGTTACAAGATTGTGAGCAACTGCAAAATGACCTCTATTGTGTTGTGAGATGGACAGTAGGCAATGGTATAATGATAAACAGGGATAAAAGTCAGGTAGTGAGTTTCACAAATAGGGAAAGTCCTCTGTGTTAATTACTGCGTTGATGGGGTGAAAGTTCCCTTTGGGGATCATTGTAAATACCTAGGTATAAATATAAGGAAAGATCTTCATTGGGGGTAATCACATAAATGGTATTGTAAACAGAGGGTACAGATCTCTGCACATGGTTATGAGAGTATTTAGGGATTGTAGTAAGGATGTAAAGGAGAGTGCATATAAGTCTCTGGTGAGACCTCAACTTGAGTATGGTTCCAGTGTATGGGACCCTTACCAGGATTACTTGATTCAAGAACTGGAAAACATCCAAAGAAAAGCAGCTCGATTTGTTCTGGGCGATTTCCGACAAGAGAGTAACGTTACAGAAATGTTGCGTAGTTTGGGCTGGGAAGACTTGGGAGAAATGAGACGAGCTGCTCGACTAAGTGGTATGTTCCGAGCTGTCACTGGAGAGATGGCGTGGGAGGACATCAGTAGACGAATAAGTTTGGATGGTGTCTTTAAAACTAGGAACGATCACAATATGAAGATAAAGTTGGAGTGCAAGAGGACAAATTGGGGCAAATATTCGTTTATAGGAAGGGGAGTTAGGGATTGGAATAACTTACCAAGGGAGATGTTCAATAAATTTCCAATTTCTTTGAAATCATTTAAGAAAAGGCTAGGAAAACAACAGATAGGGAATCTGCCACCTGGGCGACTGCCCTAAATGCAGATCAGTAGTGATTGTCATAAGAGTCATTGGCGTCTGTCTTCTGTACAGCCCAGCTATCTCTTTTATTTTATTGTATAACTTGAAACTATCATGGGCTTTATTTAGTTCTTCTATTTCTTCACAGTTCATTGTCATCCATCTTTCCTTGGCTAATCTGATTTTCTTCTTAATCTCCCTTTGTGTCTGTCGTTAGCTGTCTTCTCTGCCCTTTTCTTGTCTCCTCCGTTCGATTAGATCAAATTCTTCAGTCATCCATCTCTGCTTCTCTTGCCTTGTTGATGTAAGATGATCCTTACAGACTTTTAACAGTGTATCGTAATATTTTCCATTTGTATTATGAAATGTCGTATGGCTTTTAGTGCCGGGATATCCCAGAACGGGTTCGGCTCGCCAGGTGCAGGTCTTTCTATTTGACCCCTGTAGGCGACCTGCGCGTCATGATGAGGATGAAATGATGTTGAAGACAACACATACACCCAGCCCCCGTGCCAATGGAATTAACCAATTAAGGTTAAAATCCCCGACCCGGCCGGGAATCGAATCCGGGACCCTCTGAACCGAAGGCCAGTACGCTGAGCGTTCAGCCAACGAGTCGGACATTTGTATTATGTACTGCTGTCATTGTTGTTGCTATTGTTGGTGTGCATTTTTGTCGTTCAGGTCTTGTATCACTGCTTTTTTAATTGTACCATATCGCAATTTGTTAACATCAAACTTGCTAGACACTTGCTTTGATGTGGTGGTATTCAATTTGTCTGATATCTGCCACTAATGGCACAGGGTCGGACCCAATATGTGCTCCAGGATACGTTGTTGCTCGTTTTACAATATTTCTGAATCTTTTGTTAACCAGAATATAATCAATCTGATACCTGATTGGTCTTCCTGTTTCCTTTTCTAGTGATGAAATCCATGTGTAGAGGCGCCGTTTATGAAGTTTGAACCAAGTGTTACAAACAACTCTTGGCAGAATTGGAATAGACTGTCTCCTCTTTGGTTAGCTGAACCCAATCCATATTCTCCTACTAAGTCAGACCTTCTACCTTGCCCAATTTTGGCATTGAAGTCTCCTGATATTATTATTATTATTATTATTATTATTATTATTATTATTATTATTATTATTATTATTATTATTATTATGTCAGTGTTGTTGAGTTCTTTACACACCTTATTCAGCATATCAGCATATCATAGAACTCTTCAACGTCGTCATGTTTTGTGCCCGCTGTTGGAGCATATACTTGTATAATTCTTACGATAAAGGGGTGACTCTGCATCTGTAACAGCATTATACGGTCAGAGATTGGTATGAAGTTTTCGACATATCTGACATAGTTCGTCGAAACGAACACACGTACTCCATTCCAGTGAGTGCGGTCTTGCGGGTCCCTGCCACAGTAGTAGTGTGCCATGTTCATGGCGACACAATGCAGAAGCTGGCCAGCGTAGCTCACCGATTCCTAATATGTTCATTTTCAATCGCCTGGCTTCTTGAATCATATTGTCCAGCTTTCCAGCTGCATATAAACTTCTAACGTTCCATGTAGCTATACGTAGTTGATTTTTAATTATGTTAAACCGGGGGATTCTTTTTTTTTTTGCTATGGGCTTTACGTCGCACCGACACAGATAGGTCTTATGGCGACGATGGGATAGGAAAGGCCTAGGAGTTGGAAGGAAGCGGCCGTGGCCTTAATTAAGGTACAGCCCCAGCATTTGCCTGGTGTGAAAATGGGAAACCACGGAAAACCATTTTCAGGGCTGCCGATAGTGGGATTCGAACCTACTATCTCCCGGATGCAAGCTTCACAGCCGCGCGCCTCTACGTGCACGGCCAACTCGCCCGGTGGGGGATTCTTAGCATCCCTTGCCCACTTAAGGGGTGCCCGGGACTAGGGGCCTTTGATTTATTCTTTCTCTTCATAGTAACTTCCTGGAATATTGTCACTGGGGTGGTTTCTTGTTGCCTTCCACTGTATGAATACAGCCGCTCCTGTATCATTGGAATTTGAGGTAAGTTGGCGCTTTTTATTGCGAATCGTTGGTCTCTCTGTCTATTGCGTGTTCGAGTAGGGTGGGCATATTCGCAATATCGTGTTCGGGAAAAAGGAATCCCACAGGGATCGGTCCTCAGTGTCGCTCTGTTCGCGATTGCTGTGCATTAAAGCTCACTAAGTATGGCAGTCGCAAGGCGACAATTAGAGCAAGCTGTTAGGAGAGTGGAACACTGGACCTCAGAACATAGTTTTTGGTTTTCAACTGCAAAGACCTCTGTTGTTCACTTCTGCCGGAAGCGCACTCTTCACCCCCATCTTGAGCTTTATTTCTGTAGTTGACACCGATCCCTCGGGCTCGTTTTCGATAGTAAATTATTTGGAACTGGGTGTTAGTCAAATACCAAGCCACACGTGCGTCAATTAAAAGCCAAATGCGCTCAAACTGAATATTTTGAAGTTTCCGAACGGCGTAACTTGTCGGTCAGGCAGCACGGTGCTCCTGATTTTATAAGGCACGTATTTTATCCAGGTTAGATTACGGCTGTGCAGCATATTGATCAGCAAGGCAAAGCATCCTTGTGAAACTGAATAGCATCCACCACAGCGGAGTTAGGTTGGCAACGGAAGTATTCTGTAGAAGTCCCATTGCAAGCCTGCTCGCTGATGATGGTGTGTCGCTTTTAGACCTGAGGCGACGACAAATTTTGTTGTCATATGCTGCAAATTTGCGACATATGCCACTTCACTCAAGCTATGCCTGTGTATTCGACAATGCAAGCCGTCGGCTGTATGCTGAAGACGGTTGGTATACGCCTGGATAGCTGTTACAGATCGTTTGATGTTCCTTCAGTTCCTTATCTAATAGGGTACCTCCGTGGTTAATACGGTGACCTGGATCTGCACACCGGTCCAATCGTAAACACGGACCCCTCCAATTTTCGGAGGCCCTTGCTGTTCTTTGTTGGCCGGGATCCAGATTCAGTAGTTATTTACACGGATGGTTCGAAGGCAGAAGGCAAGGTAGGGTGTGCGTTAAAGTTGTGGTTTGTACACAGCAGCGCTCTATGCTATCGTTGAAGCTGCTGTGTGCACACTCCTATCGTATTGACACATGGGTGCAGCTTGCAAGGAGGCGGTCATAGTGCCCCCAAGTTTCAGCCAGTGGCATTATATCCCATTGAGAGATGGTAGGAAGGCCACCCCTCTTCCAAATAAGCTGAGAACGATAAAAGGAACTTCCCTTCAGGCTTCTCGGAGAGAAATGGTATTATGTCGTCTTCGGTTCGGCCTCGGTATTGTATGTTGGGTATTCAGCTCGAAGGCTGGTTTGATCCTCCACAGCTATGCCAACAGCTGTCGTAGATGGCTTAGGCATCACTCAAGAGGCGTACTAGGGAAAGGAGTGAGGTAGTTTCCCGTTGCTTTCCTCACCGAGTCCCGGTCTCGGAAGCCAAGAATAACGACCGAGAGGATTGTCGTGCTGATCACACGGCACCTCGTAATCTGCAGGCGTTCGGGCTTATCAGCGGTCGCTTGGTAGGCCAAGGCCTTTCAAGGGCTGTAGTGTCATGGTTTTTTTTTCCTCACCGAGCCAGAAGTTGCTGACATATCAGCTTGCCAAGCCCACTGAAATGCACGCACCAACTGACCCTATGAGTGCTATTTTCATACCATTCATAACAGGGACTGGCTGCATAAGGAATGGTATTACTAGCATCGCTCATACCTGTCACTTTCATACTGTCAAAGCCAAGGATGAGACAGACAAGTCAATGAAAGTAACACATTTATTCTAGCCCATATCAGAAGACATAGTGCACTGTAAACACTACATCTCGCCGGCAAAGGCATGGCCTCGGTATTAGTGATGGGATATTCGATTCATTTTACTGAACCGATTCACTTGATTCCGTTCAAGTTAATGAATCGATACAGTGATCCTATTCACGGCAGATTAGTTACCGTTCTTAATGCATCTGTGTAGTGTCTACTGATAAGACAACAGCAACAACATTTAAAGGTTGCTGCTGCCATCTGGTCTTCATTCTATGAACTGCTTTCGTACGCGTCATCTAGCTTTCAGATTCAGATTTCTCCTGGCGCTTCGCATCAAATTTTGATGTTACACAGCTTTTCCCCCACAGTGACAACTCCATTAAATAAGTACATAGAATTAGATGAATTATGCACAATCATCAGTGATCTGCATTTAGAGCTGTTGCCAAGGTGCGAGATTCCCCATCAATTGTTTGCCTGGACGTTCTTAAATTATTTCAAAGAACATGGAAATTTAATTGTATTCACAGTAAGTACACAATACAAAATAAATAAGTTAATGAAATGCAGGAACAAATAGGCACTTGTGCGGTACTATTAATAATAATAATAATAATAATAATAATAATAATTAAATGAGGATAATAAAAAGAACCCCGATATGGTTGAAGAGTTTTGGGACAAACTGGGGGATGAAATACTAAAGATCCCAAAAAATAACATCAAAATTCTCCTGGGGGACTTCAATGCACAAGTGGGGCAGGAAAGGAAGTACATTGAAATAGTTGGAGAATATCCGGCACACAACAGGACGAATAAAAACGGAGAAAGACTGATCAATTTATGCAATATGAACAACTTCAAACTCATGTCTACCCATTTCAAAGCACGCCCCAACAAAAAGACAACATGGGTATCACCAAACCCCTTTCTAGGCGAATTTCAACTGGACCATGTAGCGATATCCAAGAACAATTACAAGGAAATTCATAATGTCAAAGTTAGAAAAGCGGTTAATGTAACATCAGACCATTATTTATCACAGATTAAGATGAATTTCATACCCGGACGAAAAACACATATCTGTGGCAATAGAGTGCCAAAAATTGACCGTGAATTGCTCATCCAAGAAAAGAGGGAAGAGTACAGGAAAAAGCTACAGGTGCCAAAAAATTGGAATGAAGTGACAAAAAATCTGTAGGAGCCAGCAGTTGAATTAGCGTCTACGAAACGTCGAAGCAAGCATGCATGGTGGAATGCAGAATGTGAAAATGCAATCAAAGAAAGATTTGAGGCATGGAAATCATGGAATGAGAATAAGACTGTGACAAATTTGGAAAAATCACGAGAAATAAGGAAACAAACCCACCAAACACTGAGAAGAGTCAGAAGAGAACACCTTAGGGCAGAAGTCACAGAAATGGATGAAAACTTCAAGAAAAACAATACCAGATTATTCCATAGGCCCTTTAAAAAATAGAATCAAAGGCTATATAGCACCGAGCCTGCATTTCAAGAAAACGGACGGAACTCTTGCCCTCAACAATAAAGATAACTGTGAGATCCTTGCAAAGTACTTTGAAGACCTCCTTAACTGTGAATCACCACGAGAAAAATTGGAGATTGAGATGGACACAATCCAGAACCCAGATTCTGAACCACCAGATGAGGAAGAATTAAGGGAAGTAATAAACTCCCTAAAGAACAACAAAGCATCTGGTGAAGATGGAGTAATAGCAGAACTGTGGAAGATAGCCAATGACGCCTTTATCACTGAAGTGACAGAACTGTTCCGGAATATTTGGAGAGATGACAAAATACCAGAAGACTGGCTCGTGGCATTAATACACCCACTACATAAAAAGGGACCGAAAACAGACGTCAACAACTACCGAGGAATATCACTTTTATCTGTCACGTATAAGATTTTTTCTAAACTCCTATTGAACAGACTGACACCGCAAATTGACCACAAGTTGGAAGAATATCAGGGTGGCTTCAGGAGAGGGCGCTCTTGTCAGGACCATATCCTAAGTCTAAAAATGATAATCAAATATTACAATGCGCGGCCAAAGAACATCTTCATCTCTTTCGTTGATTTTCAAAAAGCATACGATTCAATAGATAGACACATTGATGGAAATTTTGAGAGAATATGGTATCGATCAAAAAACACTCAACTTACTTAGGTTAACACTAACAAACACCATATCCAAAGTAAAATTTCGAGGAGAGATCAGCAAACCCTTCCAGATAAAAACAGGTCTGAGACAGGGTGACAGCTTATCCCCAACACTCTTCAACGTGGTTCTAGATAGTCATGAAAACACTGTGGAAACATGACTCAGGTGCTATAATAGGTAGTAAACATAAACATGTCAAACCCAAGTGTTTGGCCTTTGCTGATGATTTGGCACTCTTCGCTGAGACAGAACAGGAAGCAATAACACAGATAAATGAACTACAGGAGATAGCCGAGAAAACAGGTTTAAAAATCTCCTTCACGAAAACAGAGATGATGAGCACGGACAAGAATTATGTGAAGTGAACAATGAAGACGAAATATGGCGAAGTGAAGGTCACAAAGCAGTTTAAATACCTGGGAGAAATTATCAGCAGCAACGGGATGGATAAAGAGGCCATGGAAAATAGAAGGCTTAAGTTGGAAAGGTTAAACATTGCCACCAAAGCCATTTACAACAAAAAGAATCTCTCCATCAATGCGAAACTAAGACATTATGATGCTGTGGTAAAACCAGTGATTCTGTATGGGGTGGAAACAGCAACACTAACGAACCTGGAAAAACTACTAAAGATTGAAAGGAGAATATTGAGGAGGATTTACGGACCAAGGGTGGTAGAGGGAAACTACAGATTACGCTCAAATAAGGAGGTATACAAAATAACAGAAGACCTGGAAACAACAATGAGGAAAAGACGGTTGCGATTCTATGGACACATGGTCAGAATGGATCCAACAAGGTTAAATAAACAAATTTTTAATAAAATATACTACTTGAAGAGCCAGGGGGGATATGCCAAGCAGATGAAGGAAGAACTCAAGAGGTTAGGAATTGCAGATGAAGAATGTCGTGATAGAGACCAATTCAGGAAAAGACTTTCCAACATAAAAGTTCTGGTTGAAGTAAAGAAAGAGCGCAGAGGGGGGAAGATGGACTGAAGAGAGAAGAGCTCAACATTCTGAAAGAATGAAGGCACTGTGGAGAAAGAGGAAGGAAGAAGGGATGATTAGAAGGAAGTGAAGTGGTATTGGCGTGGTCCTAAGTTTGGCCGGTTCGCAAGAAAGAATAATAATAATAATATAGGGTCCGATGACCTTCGATGTTAGGCCCCTTTAAACAAGCACCATCATAATCAATAATAAAAATGAAAAGAAGAATTGACATAACTCATTTTATACAATAACTTGTGGTTTTCCCTCAGTTCTCTGAAAGTCACAACTCTATCATATATACAGAATTGGATGTAAAAATACCTGTGTTCGCAATAAGTAGCCTACATATCAAATATAAATCAAATAAGTTGCTTTACCTCGCACCGACAGACAGGCCTTGTGGCGACGATGGGCTTGGAGTGGAAAGGAATCGGCCGTGGCCTTAAGGTAGGCTACAACACCAGCATTTGCCTGGTGTGAAAATGCGAAACCACGGAAAACCATGTTAACGGCTGCCGACGGTAGGATTCGAACCCATCATCCCCCGAATGCAAGCTCATAGCTACGCAAACCGCATGGCCAACTTGCTCGGTCATCCTTGAAAATATGTCTGTCAGTAGAGAATTTTTTTAAATCGTCATATTTTGTATAGGCTACCCAAGATGCAGGGTAGCCCTGTGGTTTTCTGATTCAACGTCTTTTTATTTAAGTTCAAATTGCATCAGTCGGCTCGCTTACTCACCGTCCGCGTACACCGGTGATATCATGTTTCGATTATTGAAGTCTTGTGCAGTGATATGACGTACGAACTGAGCGGGTCTTCCCAATATAAAACAGACAATTTCGAGTGGTCACGAGCATGACTTAGGTAGGCTAGACAGTTGAGTTGAATTGTGGAATGTCAACTAAGTTATAATACTGATTCATTGAACTAATAGAAGAACCTAATAGCCTACCCATTTACTAGCTAGTTACTTTGGAACCTTGTTTTGACTACCGTACCCTTTTAACACTGCATATATCATTTAAGCTTCACTGTAAGAAGAGGACAGTGAATGCAAATGGGTATTATTTTCAAATGAGCTGAGAGCAAGAGCCCGTCATGGCGTACGATTCTTTCAAGTGTGTACTGTGCCGATATGAACCATGTATGTGTTGTTTCACTGAGTCGATATTGCGTACTATTCTTTCAGTGTGCGATGGCTCTGCATGTTTCGCTGCAGCGGAAGTTCGGCTCCCCGCCAATGTCCACTGTGCCGATATGAACCATGTGTGTGTTGTGTCTCACTGAGCCGATATATGCGTACTATTCTTTCAGTGTGCCATGGCTCTGCATGTTTCGCTGCAGTGGAGGTTCGACTCCCCGCCAATGTCCACTCATCCGTGAGTGTGCCACTCAGCACTGTCTGCTGCGAGTCAGCTGAATCGTGTGACGTGAGCTCGCCGTTCCTGTGAATCGATTCACTTAGACACTTGAATGAATCGATGCACTGCTTCGAATCATAGACTCAGTAGCCAACACTACTGGGTATCGCAACGCACTGCTGCTTACTGAAGGGAGAAGCCGTGCGCGGCGGTCATCTTACCGTGGTACAGGTACACATCTATCTCCCTCATCCTACGAGATGACGAGCAGGGATAGTGGCCTGTTTTATCATGTATACAACTCAGTCTGTCTGTTTTTAATTTTTATTTAACAGTTAAGCACTTTTATTCTATTGTTTTGTGTGTTTTTAACTTTTAATTTGAAATGATTTCAGTCGAAGGCAATGCCTCACTTTCTTTTAATGTATCCTTTCTATCATTTTATAAGAAAAGAAAGCATTGACAATTAGATCCACTGATTATTTTAAATTCATAATCCTTTTTACATCATCTTTTGTTTTAAATTCTAGTCGGTGGACACATTTTACATTTCTTTTCACCTCGTACCATGATCTTGACCTCGGTGAGCTTGATAAGCCCAGTTTTACAGTTGCTTATCCACCCTGCTCTTATTTGTAATGTGCCTGGCAGAGTTCACTTAACCAGTCTTGTGGAATGACACATCAAGCCGGCGCCAAACATAAAACAGTTTAGTGCTGATTAAGCGTTATGGAAAAACACACTCCTGTGGACTATAGTTACAGTTGCATGGTGCCGAAGCCAAGGAAGAAGTTGCTTCACTGGATGTGTAAAGCTGAGGACAAGTGTGTACTACCACACTCTGGTGGAATCTTGTTTTGCGAACAGTTGTCCTTCCTGGCGCCATCAGTGTTACGTGGTTGCTAGTGTGATGTGCTGTCTTTCGAGAGTGATGGGATAAATGCAAACGGCCAATCCCCGAGTCAGACCCGAACTGATCGCGAATCGAACCCGCGGCCCGTTGAACCGAAGGCCTTAACGCTAACGTTTAAACCAAGAGCAGAGTTATTTGAGATTCTAATCATCTCCTGTTCAATGGAAATGATACTATACTGAAAGAACTTGCTTTACAGTTGTCGGCTGCGTATTTTATTAAGGTTTTCTGGTGTCAAATTATGCCTCCTTTCAGCCTGGATATTTCTTATCGAGGGATCACTGGTTGTGATCGGACAGTGCTCTCTGTCGACCAACGATATGGACATTTACAATGGACTAACAAATGCCGTTTATTCGTCATAATTTGACGTGAACCGAATTTTTCACTTTTCTTTGCGTGTTACAGGAACAATTAATTAGGCATTTTAGGAAATATCCTCAGCTTAGCGGTTCATTTGAGTTTGACATCATCGTCCAGCGAAGGAGCGCAATCACTTCCATTATTTTATAATCAATGTTTTGTGACTTGTAATATGCTAACTTCGTACTTGAAATATTATTAAATTCGCATGCATTGATGCCCTTCGCATTTACACCCTTCATTTAATTAATATTTCAAAAATATCGATCAAACTCCAATCGAGGATCATATGCATGAGGCCTCTAACAAAACGCTAGTTGGACGCCAGTGGGACAATGTTGCATAAAATAAATATTTATTCATACTTTTCCCCAGGTTGCTGGCAAAGGTCCAAATTTTGCATTCTGATCTTACCTTGGTCCCACAATTATTATTATTATTATTATTATTATTATTATTATTATTATATTCGTTTTACGTAGCACCGACACAGATAGGTCTTATGGCGACGATGGGATAGGAAAGGCCTAGGAATGGGAAGGAAGCGGCCGTGGCCTTAATTAAGGTACAGCCCTAGCATTTGCCTGCTATGAAAATGGGAAACCACGGAAAACCATCTTCAGGGCTGCCGACAGTGGGGTTTGAACCCACTATCTCCCGCATGCAAGATCACAGCTGCGCGCCCCTAACCGCACGGCCAACTCGCCCGGTCCAACATTATTTAAAATCATGCACATTTTCGATTGTAGTAAATATAGAAATCATTTACCGTCACCCCCACTTAACATGGCGTTGCTGGAGTCCACTTGTCAAAAATCAACTCTACATATCATTATTGGTTGGTTTCTAGTAACAGACCATTTACCGGTAATTTCCTACTCGAAAGGTTAAGAACGCCATCCTTCCTTGTACACTGAGACAGTCCCAATTTGCTGGGCTGCTTTCTGACTATTGACAACACGCCTCATCATGAAATTGATGATTCATTGATTCAGTTGACCGCCCTTGGTTCAAGTTGTTGCAACAGAGTTTTTCCCGGCTTTATAACCCACTGCGATATATTTCACAAATGTTATTAAAATGTCACTGTATTTACATCAGATTATCGAATTAATAGAAGCCTCCATGGCTCAGACGGCAGCGCGTCGGCCTCTCACCGCTGGGTTCCGTGGTTCAAATCCCGGTCACTCCATGTGAGATTTATGCTGGACAAAGCGGAGGCGGGGCAGGTTTTTCTCCGGTTGCTCCGGTTTTCACTGTCATTAGCAACACTCTCCACTATCATTTCATTTCATCTGTCAGTCATTAATCATTGCCCCAGGGGAGTGCGACAGGCTTCGACAGCCGGCACAATTCCTGTCCTCGCCGCAAGATGGGGGCTTCATTCATCCATCCCTGATCCGGTCATTAACTGGAAAATCTTTAGAAGTTTTATTTCGAATTTTGCCATCTGACAGCTTATGGTCGTATAATAATCAAAATTTGAATATGGCAATCTAGATTACACCGTCACACTACACCACGTAACTTTCCGTAATATGGACGACTATTGTCGCGGCCACCAAATTAGGCGGGTGAGGAAAACCGCGCTGCCGTCAGATATGGAAACGGCGAAGCGACAAATGGTCGAGAGTCGCTTACCTCCGGGCACGGATTGGCAACGCTGATCGTGCAGTGCTGTCAAACTGAAGCCCATCCGCTCCAGGCCACCTTACCCGAGTCATTCCCTGTCATGCAGCTGTTGAGCTCGCACCGTAAGTGCAGTTAAAGATGGATAGTGAATGTGAATTGATTTGGACTCAAGTCAAGAGAGAAGTGGCAGAGAGGAACAAGACATTCAAAATAAAGGACGTAGAAAAACTCACGTCAGAAGCCATAGACCGTGTGACTGCTGCAGACTGGCAAAAGTGCTTCAATCGCGCGGAAAATCTTCAAACATACGATTGGGCCAAGGAAATAATAAGGGACGAAAGAATGGAGCCATTCATCATCAGTGTAAAAGACGACTCGACAGATAGTGAGATGAGTGATGACAGTGACTAAGAAATCTTAGACTGCCTTGAAGCTAGAAACCGATTACTTCATTGTAAATTAACGTAAACCTATTCTTTAACGTAGTTCCTTTTCTACATTACTCAGTACAATATACAGTATTCAAATATTTAAAGTTATAATGTAATAAAACTGATACAGATTAATATGTAAACCCAAAGTATTTACGGCGTCCTGCAGCCTGTGCTGGTGCGCGCGCCCCGAACTGTCTCGGCTAGCGACATTTACATGATCGCTTTCCGGGCCATTTTCCAGGAAAATTACAAGACTCACGGAAATATGTTTCAGATAAAAAATATAAGTCAGGCGATTTTTTACATTTCTCCCGCAGACAAAATTTTATAGGGTGAAGAAATAAAAACTTGGCCGCTTACTGAAATATTCAATACATGATCCTGCGGATTTAAATTTACTCGTTCAAGATTTTATTTTTAATAATTGTTTAAAGTGGTTTATATGGAAAATAGTTCTACCACTGAAATGAGCAGTCTTTTCTGAAGCTTGTAGTATAATTTGTTTCGAAACATTGTATGAAGTAACATCAGGAGCTTGAGAGAGAACAACTTGCCTCGCGCTTAAGTTGAAGACTTAGAACATAATCGAATTGTATACAGGTCTGTCACTTTCGCGGGGATTTGGTAAACAGACAGAGCTACTGGCTTAAGCCATCCATTTGAAAATAAAACATTTCTCTAGATTGGTCACAGATGACGTTAATATCCGACACCAACTGTTTTCATTGGCTGGTATGTTCTGGATCTTCTTTTAACACGACTGATCGCCTATTCCGAACCGCATGTCGTAACACTTTTCTAGGAATCCTGTTAATGTTTCAACAGTCCTTCCTGGTTCACCCTTCGAAGCCATCTTCGTATTCTACATTTTACAAAGACTTCAAATAATTTTTGAAATATTAATAGTATTCTTCTTCTCTATATCTTAGTCCCGTTTTCCTGATACGTGATCAGTGATGAATACAGCCCAGATTTCCATGCAAATGCATGTTACACTTCTCAAAGTTTGCAATTATTCTATTTATGGCTCAACTGTTCCAAATAACCGTTCTTTTTCTTTTTCTTTGCATATTTTGGTCCTATTCGGAGAAAATTTATGCATATTTTGAAGATTTTGGATTCAATAGCGAATATTTGGACAATTATATGGCACAATATGACTTTTTTTTTTCTGACTTTGGCGCATATAAGTATAATGTTAACTTGCATGATAGTGCCTTTTATGAATGTAGGTGTGCAGGATTTAGGGCCTATGTTACAACCAAAGTTAGTACATACGACAGAGGTCCTATAATCCAATTAACTTTCTTATTTGCTGCTTGAGTAAACATTAACGTATGCGGGGAGGTCCCACGTCGATCTCTGTAACTCTTGTATCAGACTTCTGTGACGCCGCGTTACAGAGATATCAGCTTACAAACCTTTGTTTTGCACTGAACCCTCTTCCGTTGTTATCCTGGAATTTCTTACCCGGAACTCAATCGTCACAGGCAATCGTTACCAGTTACTGAGGACATTCAAAAATGTAGAAGTAGCTGCTGCTAGAGATAGGTCGAACAAAGTCATCCGTTCAAAGCCTGACTTTGAACTCTCCAAACTTACATAAGACGCAAAAATGTAAAAGACGTACAGTTTGACCTCACTTTGTCCCAAATGTCTTACTAAAGTATGAACCTGTCGCTTCTTGTTACGTAGATCATTTTCTGTGTTTAAGAATATGCTGTTGAGTTTAGACAATTTGGAGAAATTACGGTAGTTGTACAATGTTTCAAAAGGAACTGAATTTCAGTAGTGCATATTTTCCCGTGTATTCTGTGTGCATGTTTTGTTTTGATAGTACATGGAAATCCGGGCTCTGGTGATGACGTAAGATTGAATTATATGGCGTGTTTTTACAGCCGGACGCCCTTACTGAACTGAGGAGCTTATTTGAGTCATCAGTCGATAGACCGGTCTGATGCAGCTCTCCATGTCACCCTATCCCTCAAAAACCAGCTCAACAAGTCCTGGGTGTCTTCAGATGTGTCCTATCATTCTACCTCTTCTCGCCCAATCGTTCTCCTCTCAGTATCTCTTCATTCGTGATTCAGCATTCTTCTGTAACACCGCATATTCTCTTTCTGACGTTATCATCCATACAATGCCACGCTCCAGACGAAAGCCTTCTAAACATCTTTCTAAATCCTACATCAGTCTTCGAGGTAGGCAAATTTCCTTTCTTAAGAATGGCCTTCCTAGCTTGTGCTAGTCTGCATTTTATATCCTCCTACCATCGTCCGTTATTTTACTACCCAAGTAACAATATTCGACTTCTTTAATACTTCGTTCAACTGCACTGCATTACTTCTGTTTAGAACATAATTTTTTTATCTTGTACTCCTTCCCCAAGACTGTCCATACCATTCTGCAGTTTCTCCAGATCTTCATAAAATAACAATATCATCGGCAAATCTCACAGTTTTGAATTGCTCTCCTTGGGGCTGTGATTCCCTTTCCAAACCCATCTTTGATTTAGCCTGTATAAACATTGAAAAGGAAGGGGGTCAAACTGCAGCCATGCCTCACTCCTTTCTCTATGCTGCTTCTTTTTCACAGCCCTCGATTCTTATCACTGCAGACTGATTTTTATACAGATTGTAGATAATTTTTCTTTCTCGGTATCTGATCCTGGTCACCTTCAGAATGTATAGAATGTTTTTTTTTTTCTATATATCTACGAACACTATGTACGTGGGTTTGTCCTTTCTAATTTGGTCCTCTAAGATCAGACGTAAAGTCAGGATTGCCACGCGTGTTCTTACCGTTCTTCTGAAGCTGAATTCATATTCTCCGAACTCTCCTCTCAACTGCATTTGCATTCTTTTGTAAATAACGCGTTAAAATCTTGCAATCTTGAGATACTAAACTAATGGTGCGGTAGTTTTCATAAATTCCATGTGCCTTGTTCCTATTTAGATCCCTCAAAGCTCTATCGAATTCTGACCTAATTGGTTCTGCCATTTCATCACTATCAACAGCCTCTTCTTGTTACTTCTTCACCTTGATACAACGGTTCCTACCATCTTCCCTAGAAGTGGATTTCCATCTTAGCTCTGAATATTGATACGGTGAATAAAATTGGGTAAGGCATTGGCATTTGGCTGGAAATGAACGACGGTGGTATTGGTTCTTGTACGGTTATAGTTTTTCTTACATCATTCTGTATCAGCACACAGAATACAAATTAGGTAGACTGTATTTTCTGTTAATCCACCATAGTAGTACAGTGTCATGGTGCCAACACTTTCCAATCATGATTTTTAAATTGACTGGTGTGTTAGGATCACGTAAGAAGACTAAGTCACATGGAGGTTTCACTGTAGCTCTGACAAATACACACTTTATTATCACTCTTATATTGTATTAGTAGAACGCTCAAAAGAACTTCATCCTCTCCTCACTCATTGTTTGGTAATTCTGTTATTAGGGCTCGGATGTTTAAGACCTAAAAATATCCCAAATAAGCAAGCAAATATGACCTTAAAAGTGACGAAATATGACGTAAAAATTACAAAATATGACCCGAAAATGATTAATTTAATATGACCATTTTAAAATAAGTTATAAATAGAAACGGCAATTCCTTTGATGCATATTTGTTAACTAAATTCTTTATTCTTACTTTCATATTAGTTTGCTGAATATACATGTTTAGCAGTTATTCAGTCTATTACCCTTGATTCACTCATCAAACATTTGTAAATACATACTTGTAAAGTACTAAGTTCGCTAAGATTATCAGATCACACAACATTTTAAAATTCAAAACATGTTTGCACCCTTAATTGATGGTTTGAAATACGAGAAAACTGGAAATCAATCTTTTAAAAATAATTATTTTGGAACGTTTAAGCCCAGATTACATTAATATTACTGAAATGCGTTAAAGTTTAAATTGAGCACCACGAAACGAATTAAGTAGACGTCTTTCGATACATTACGGTAGGGCGCCAGGAGAAATTCATAACTTATCATTCTTCTCCGCGGCTGGTATTGAAGTGTATGACAAGATTCATCTTCAAAGCATCAGGCGCGACAGACCTCCGATTATCACTTAACACATTCTTGTAAGAAGAGAAGCTCCTTTCTACGTCACAAGACGTTAATGGTGCATATTTAAATAATATTAAATCACTGCTGTCGAGTATGCAATCATCTTGAAATGTACTGTCATTTCGATTAAGCACGTTTTAAAGTTTCCGTTTTCCACTGACGCCAACTATTCCATGTGATCGTTGTGCTGAATGTTCAACACTTCTCACAATTTCAATACTTGCATGAATTTCTAAACGAGTAATTGCACTCGATATAATTACGAAGTTCAACTTAATATACGCCAGACTTTCTGACAAACTGTTGGAAAACAATTCCTGCGCAATCTTGATAGAAGAGGCACTTGTATGTGTGGTACGGCAAAGCAGTTTTGTGAATACGGAAAGTTGACGATGATTTTGCACTGCTACAGCTGTCGCCAAATCGCCGAAATATGGCGTTTCTAGGAAAATTGCTCAAATGACTTTATGACAGAAAATAGCCAAAATATGCATTTATGACAAATAAGTCACTTAATTGTGACGATAATAACCTGATTTGCACCAAAATCCAATCCGGCAAGAAAATAGAGACAAAGAAAAAATATGACTTTTTCCTAAACATCTGAGCCCTAGTCATCATAAGCTGTTTCATCTCTTCTCTACATAGTGAGCCTGTCTCGGCTATTCTCAAGAATCACAGGTTTTCACCATTCTGTTAATCGTAAGCTGTTTCATCTCTTCTCTACATAGTGAGCCTGTCTCGGCTACTCTCAAGAATCACAGGTTTTCACCATTCTGTTAATCGTTTGAGTAAGGTTTTTGTATAAAACATACAGAAGCAGTAAAGAAGAGTCGAACAAAAAACGGCCGTCCGTGCGCTTACGCCGGCTAAACCGTTAACATATGAGGATAAGAATTGTTCAGCATAACAAGTTCTACTACAGTAACTTATAATTGTTTTTATGTTAACAGTTTGCAATAAAAACGAACTTTTTAATTTGGGTAGTTAAACTTTATCAAAATAAATTTTGTTCACCTCAAGTAACTGTCCATTTCCATGGCTAAATGGTTAGCGTGCTGGCCTTTGGTCACAGGGGTCCCGGGTTCGATTCCGGGCCGGGTCGGAAATTTTAACCTTAAATGGTTAATTCCCTTGGCTTGGGGACTTGGTGTTTGTGCTGTCCCCAACATCCCTGCAACTCACACCACACAACACTGTACTCCCCCCACAATAACACGCTGTTACCTACACATGGCAGATGCCGCCCACGCCTTACAAGGGCTGCACTCGGCTAGAAATAGCCACACAAAATAATAGAATAAAATGCCATTTAAAGAATGCAGTTTTCATCTATACTTTTCCGAGATACCGTCGTTTTCATTTCTTCGCGCAGTCTTCATTCCGGGCGAGTGAGACATCAAAGGTTTTTTTTATTTATTTATGTATGTATGTATGTATGTATTTATTTATTTATTGCCTTTGTATGCGGCGAAGTTAGGGCTCACGGCCCTCCCTTACACTTAACCATACTTTGGTAAAATAACACTAACAGTCCCTAGGAGCTACCTAAATTTATGGAGTAATATTATAACAGATTATAATTGTTATTTTTAATGATTAATATTATCTAGTCTATCTACACCTACATCACCTAAAAATAGTTCTAAATCACGCTTGCTCTCATACACACTAACATTCATACAAGCTGGTCACGTATTTAAGAGGAAATCTCGACAAGACCGTTTAAATGAGACTGTTGAAGTGCTATTACGTATACTGACAGGGAGTGTATTCCATAGCCTTGCCCCAGACACTTAGAGTGGCTGTATACAGATGAATGATTAACCGGTATCATAAGGGTAGAAGTCGATCTGGTGTTATGTCCATGGATAGATGAGAGGAAGTTAAAATGTGAGGATAGGTATTGAGGTGTAGATTCGTTCAGAAGTCGAAAAATTAGTGTCGCAGTATGTAAATTCCTTAGTTGATAAATTTTCAGCCAGGATAGCTTCTCATAATAAGGGGAAATGTGTATCCTAAAGTTCAAAGAAAATATAAATCGTATGCAAGAGTTCATTGCCCTTTGAAGTTTCATAGTTTGTTGTGCAGTTGCATCAGTTAATACGACATCACAGTCATAAATTATTGCAAAAATGAGAGTTTGAATAAGTTTTATTTTCATGCTGTGTGGAAGAATGGATTGTTTCATTTTTAGGGAGTGAAGAGATGCATATACTTTTCTGCAGACACTTGTTATATGGTCATTCCAGTTTAATGTGTCATTCATGACAACGCCTAGGTTTCTTACAGACTTCTGAAAAGGTATAGCTTCACCACAGAGCGTGAGGTTAGGCTGTTGTATGATGTTTAGCGTATTTAAAAGTCTAGATTGTCCTATTATGATTGCTTGCGTTATCTTCGGGTTAATTAATAGGCAGTTCTCTTTAGCATACGAGCTAATTGAATTTAAAGTCTAGTTCATATGGTGGATTGCTTTGTCAATGTCGGGGACCTTAAAGTGTGAGTATATCTGAACATCGTCAGCATAAAGATGATAGTTGCAGTCGTTCAGATGAGCAGAAATGTCATTAATATAGATTAAGAATAAGAGGTCCAAGGACAGACACTTGGGGAACGCCAGATAGCATAGTCCTCCATTCTGTAGTCTTCATGTTTGATACAACTCGCTGTCGTCTGTTTTTGAGGTATGAGCCCAAGAGCTGAATGGCAGAATGAGCCATATGAAGTTTTTGTAACTTACCTAACAATATGTCTATATTTACAGTGTCAGACGCACTGCTAAAGTCTAGAAGGATAAATATAGTCGGTTTTCGTTCATCCATAGCCCGTCTGTCATCCGTGATTTTGATTAGTGTAGTTGCAGTACTGTGTCCTTTCTTAAAACCAGACTGTAAGGGATCAAGTACAGAATGTTTTTCCAAGTATTTAACAATTTGATTATGCATTATCTTCTCCAGAACCTTAGAAAGTGCTGTGAGGATGCAGAGAGGTCGGTAGTCAGATGTATTGCTTGCAGGAGAGATTTTTGGGACAGGCACAATGAGTGCATCTTTCCATTTAATTGGGATTTTGTCTGAAGTGAGACAGGTATTAAGTAAATGTGTAAAAATGGGCAATATTATGTAAGTCATGAATGAAATGGGAATTTCATCAGTTTCTGTTGCGTGAGATTTTATTGAATTAACTTCCCTTCTTACTTCATGCTCTGTAACGGTATCAAATTCAAATACAGGACGGACTGGGGATTGTTGCATTAATATATTGTCAATGGTGTTTTGTACTGTCGTTGTCAGGAGTGAGACGTTCCGTGGAGAAATATGTATTCAACTCGTCAAGGGACACCTCGGGATCAGTTTGCTTCGCAAGTGGTTTGCCAATACCCAGTGACCGAAGTTGTCGCCATGTGGAACCAGTGTTAATGTTTTTGTTTAAATGCTGGAAAAAATTAAATTTCTTATTACGAATTACAAGCTTAATTCGGTTTCGAAGAACACGGTACTGTTCATGTACGTCAGCTAGTTGAGTCTGCTTATAGCGTCGGTGTAGTGAGTCTCGTTCTTTCATCATAGTCTTCATCAGCAGTCAGCCAAGGGCAGGGTGGACGTGTTACTCTCACACAACGCTTTGGTGCATGTTTGTTGTACAATTCATGTAAATGGGAATTAAATATTTCCACTTTCACGTCAATGTCCCTCTTCATCATTAAGTCATACCAGGAGCAGAGTTGTGCATCTTGTCTCAGTTGTATTAAATTCATCCTTTTAAAGTCTCTAAACGTTACACATTTCGGTCGGTACTTCGGCACGCGAAGAGAGTATGCTAAGTATATGAGGTCATGTTTAGAGATGTCAGGAACAGATACTAGATCGTGGTGAAGGATATTTTGAGGGTTATTTGTTATTACTAGGTCTATGAATGTATCAGCGGAAATAGTGGAAGTATGGATGTGGTGCATGGGTTTAAGGGGTAATGTAGTCATGTCACAGGATTTAAAAATATTATGTAGTCGTGGGGCGTCGTTGTTCAGAGTTAAAAAATTGGTGTTAAAGTCTCCAAAAAGTATCACGTGCTCGTATGATGGTAGCAGTCTCAGTAAGCTGTCTTCTAAGTCATGGAAGTCTCGCACTGCGTCAGGAGGCCTATATACTACACCTACAAGTACTTTTACAGAATTGACAAGCACCTCTACAAACATATATTCAGGAGCCGTTTTTACAGCAGGAGTAGACGTGTGGACAACTTTACTCTTGAGTATTGATTTACAATATAGGGCAACCCCACCACCTCGTCTGTTCGTCCGATCATGCCTGTGAATATCATAGCCCGATATGTCAACCATGCTTGAGGGAATCGAACTACGGAGCCAACTCTCGCTTACAGCAGCGATATGAATTGGACTGTCTTCAAATATCATCTTCAGTTCGTCGAGTTGAGCAACGATGGATTCGCTGTTGACATACGCACACAACAGGGCGCGATTAAATGACTTTAGTTCCTTCTCTAAAATGGTATGGGTGGGTAGAATAGGAAGGAGAAAGTATTGGGGAACGGTCAGAGGCAGGCCGTGTCCTTCCAGGCGTATGTTCCGGAGAAGGGGCTATGATGGCGGGGGGGTCTGTCCTGCAGTGGTAGCTGAGGGGGGCGGGAGGGAGCAAGGAGGGGTACTTTCAATAGCACTTCTCAACTCAAGCATGGTAAAGGAATGTAAAACATGCGGCTTACCTTAATTTCCTTGTACATACAGTGGCCAGCTGATTCACACACACACATATTCACAACTATGCACTAAATTAAAAATAAATAAACTACACAGAATGCACATTGTTCATATGTTGCTTTCACCATATTGCCTGATTAATGAGTGTAATTCCGCGAGTGAGTTCACTTGGAATTTCTTGCCGCATACATGAATGATTATCCTTCCATCTTGGCTGTATGTGTTGCGCAGTCCAAAAGTGTCTCGTGCCTTATTCAAGATGTCCTTTCTCAGCCTAGTGAGGGATTCTCGCCGTTTTTCTTGTCTATTGCTTTGCGTCCCACTACTTTTTCGGTTTTCGAAGTGATGCCTGTCAGAAGTAAGACGGATATCCAAAGGTTTTCTCTCGATTTTTCTCACAATTACAAATACTTCGTTTTCTTAATTTTGATTTTTTTTTTTTTTTTTGCTAGGGGCTTTACGTCGCACCGACACAGATAGGTCTTATGGCGACGATGGGATAGGAAAGGGCTAGGAGTTGGAAGGAAGCGGCTGTGGCCTTAATTAAGGTACAGCCCCAGCATTTGCCTGGTGTGAAAATGGGTAACCACGGAAAACTATTTTCAGGGCTGCCGATAGTGGGATTCGAACCTACTATCTCCCGGATGCAAGCTCACAGCCGCGCGCCTCTACGCGCACGGCCAACTCGCCCGGTTGATTAATTTTATTGAGTGTACGATGGTATCTCTTCTTTATCATTATGAGTGCCAAATGAGTGGTGCCACTTCATTTAGGTAAGGTTATTATGTAAGAACAAAATTGGAGGAGTTATAAAGCCTAAATTTACGCACTGGTGATGCTGAAATCGTAATCAAGGAAAGGTGTGTAAATTTTATTGTAAAACTCCACACGATTGCTACATCGTTTGTCCACAGAGTTGTTACACCACCTTGCAATATTATCATCTAATGAATGTCGGCGTATCATCAAACCGTCCATTGTTCCATTGTCAGCAAGATGAGATCACAGCAGTCGAGTTTCAGTGAAACAAATGTTTATAGAAAGGCACAGTACGGGAAATGTAGTTCAATTTTGACAAGAAGTCGTCGCAAATTTCGTAGGTATTTCTGAAAAAAAATACAAATATTCAAATATTACTTAAATATTCTTTCTTAGCCTTTTTAATGCTGTGATTTATGTTAATAATAATAATAATAATAATAATAATAATAATAATAATAATAATAATAATAAAACCTAGGCCTATAGTAATGCTTTTCTGGCGTGAGTGGGGAACAGTTCGAATAATCGAAAAATCTCGGAAGTTTTTGTCACAAATTAGACATCTTTCGGCTTCAGTACAGTGTTGTCAGCAGCTAATAATCGAGTTAGACTTCGGAGAAGAGTGGATGGGTTGAGTTTCACTCGGCTTTTCTATATTCTGTCTATGGACATTTCATTCCACAGTTTATTTGGAGTTTCGGAGGTAATTTGATGCACCTCGGCATTCCTTTTTTCAATCTGTGAACATTTCATTTCTCAGGCTACATATTGGAGTTGTTTTGGGAGAGGAGGGGGGTGCGTTTTGGAGATTAAAAGTTTTATTCGCGCAGTAATACTGAATGATCTGTTCAGTGGACTCAGAGCTCGGGTCGGGAATTTTAACTGCTTATAGATGTTAATTCCTATGTTTGTGCAACAGTCACCACATTGGAAGGACATCCGGCCGTAAAAGTAGGCTTTGCTACTACTAAAAGAAGTCTAGCAAATGGGAGGAAGAAGCAGCCCCAAAGTCGTTCATTTAAATGTGTTTACGGATAAGAAGAACGGATACCAAACTGCACTGAGCAGACCGCTGCCGTGTTTGTATCTGATAAAACCATTATTGCATGCTGCTCTCATACAAAGTATTACTATCCGCTTTAGTCTGTGGCACTGCACTTTCCTCGTGTATCCCTATGGTTCTCTTCCGCTATTAGGTTTGCGAAACCTCCTTTCTTTGACCGATACCTTCATTAGTGTACGTCGACTGGTTTACTTTTAATTCTTACATATTCGGTGATGTAGCCCACAGCCCCACCGACAGATGTATGTACGTATATCATTGACAGTAAGTGCTAATTTCACTTATTTAATGAATACCTTGTACACAATGTGTTTATAGCTTTTAGTGCACTGTTTCATATCAATATCCTTCATTTTCTGGGCGGACATCACTGTATAGCCGTAACCAACCGTGATAGCTTCCTCATAGTTTTGGAGGTGACATTCTACAGGTAGATCGTTGAGGTAATGTGAAAATGGAACTGGATGGACTAAATTTATATGTAGACGGTGTAAGTGAAGTGTCTGGAATTCTAGTCAGACAACTACAGTTAGTCTAATCGGAACTACAGGAGTTGGTTTAGGAATGGGTAAGAAATAGGGCAGCAGGTAAGTTCCCACGACCAACGTAGCGAACCACCTGATGTACCCGTGCTTCGCTACGGAATTCTACATTCTATACAGAAATCTATGTTAGGTAGTGTACACGCTGTGAGCAAGATTATATTAAATTGCGTAGCTCTTTACGGTACCCTAGAAACGCGGCGGGGAAGTCACCAAACGTCTTTTCTCATGAAGACTGGCTTTGGGAATTTTCATTGTAATGGTAGGCCCGCTTGTCTACCATCAGTCACAATCAGGTTGTGGAGTTTTCATTATAATGGCAGACACTCACTCTCCGCCTGCCTTTCTATATCCTCAGAAAGATTGTCTTAGTGGTTTTCCTTACTGAAATGAACATCAGTCATTACAATGACGTCAGTGGTAATGGCGCGATTAAAAGCAATGCTTTTATATGAAATACTCGATCAAATGAAAAACCTTACATTTTCTCACTTTCAACGAACAGTACAGTGCCGATCTGACAGTCCAAAGTTCCAGAGCTGGAATGACCAACCCGCAGACGGTCGTGATCCGTGAACACATTTCATCCTCTTTCGGCAGGAGTTGAGTCCCAAGGTAAAAACTATGGCCTTTTACTCACTTGTTTACTAGGAGTATCCGATGTCTCACTACACAGGCGGCGGAAAACATCTATCTGACTTGGAGGCAAATTTTTCCTCCAAGCCAGAGGAGGAAACCCCCTCGTCACTGCTAATTTGGATTAAAATGAAAGTAGAATTTAATTAAACTGTAGAGGAAGAAGCTTTTCTTAAGAAACGGCTCTTTTCAGGGTTGAATTTGGAGTTATTTAGTGAACTGTGATGGTATAATTTGGAAGAGGTCTAAATTTTAATTCTAGACCAGATCATACTAATACTACCATCACTACTAAGTGAGCTTATGCCTTAAGTGTGCATATTGCTCATTTAAAACAGTGCGTCAGAATAGGGATCGAATAGCTGGAAAACTATGAAGAACCAGTGTGATACGTACCAGCAGTACCAGAAAACGTATGAACCAGAGGAATGGCGTGCTAAAGAGGAGTACATTTCTAACACCCCAGCTATTTCCTGTCAATATTGTCAGGCTGTTATGCTCGGTACACAGCAGTAGTCCATCTGTCGGAGTTGAGTGGCAGCATACGAGACAAAGAACATTACAACAAACAACGGTCAATGTAATGTTGTTGATCAATTTTATGTGCTTTCGATATTCTAGGCCTTCACATTTAGTTTTCTTCCGACTCTGAAATACCACTTCTTATCATAGTCGGTACGGTAAAACTGAATAAAACATAAATGATCGGATTTTATTCCCTATCACTTTTGTTATGTAGTACTTTTCGATATGACAAATAACATGGGTATTTAAATATTAAATTTTAGGAGTCTTCCCCTAAACTACAATTTCATCCAGGGTGAATAAAATTGTTTATAACTTAGACTGTAGTTTCTTATTCACAGACTCTGTATACTGATTTTCATTAAATTCTATTAAACCATTTTCTCGTGGCTCGGCGCTGATATGGACTTAGCAGCACAAATACAAATTCATGAATATCTGTTATCATAGCCGGTACGGTAAAAAATGTATAACATAAATGATCAGAAATTTAATTCCATATAACTTTAGTTATGTAGTATTTACCGATGGGACCACTAATAATATAAATATTTGAGAATTAATTTTTAGGCCTTCCCCTAAACTACCATTTCACTCAGTTTGAATAAAATTATTTATAGCCTAGATTGTAGTGGCTCATCCCCCGACTTTACATACCGATTTTGATCAATGTACACGCATCACGAGAAAACGGCTGAAGAGAATTAAATGAAAATCGGTATGCAGAGTCGGGGAATAAGTCGCTACAATCTAGGCCATAAATGATTTTATTCACGCTGAGAGAAATGGTGGTTTAGGGGAAGGCCTAAAATTTAATTCTAAGATATTTAAGTTATTAGTGGTCGTATCGATAAATACTACACAACTAAAGTCACATAGTATTAACACGTCAGTGGTCGCTAGGATGAATGTAACGCGAGTGGTCGCACGTTGAGCAAAATGCTCACGGTATGATTTGACGTGTTTACATAATAAATACCGATTCCAAGCGTAAATGTATTAACACATTAAATGAACATAAGAATAAATCTCAAATGGTTATAACTGTATCTAAAAAAAACAAAAAAAAAACAAAAAAAACAATTCCCAACTTTCTAAAATAGTGTGTGCGTCTTTCGCAATGCCCTTTACACAAGAAGGATTAGTCACTATATTTTCAGCACAAGTACCGTACGTGAGCATGGATTTCTTCTTGGTGGACCTGCCCCACTTTGTCACTTAAACATAAAATTCTCTTTTACCTCCAACATATGTTGTTCGCCAGCTATAGATTTTTCTCCAGGTACGGTACCATCAGCATGTTCTTCTGGCTTGGACTGTTCATTATCCGCAGAATGTTCACTGTGTTCACTTTCGCCCTCGAGCTGATCACTAGGAATTTCATCAAACCAAGCTTAAGTTGTTATCGACCAAGATCTTGTGTAATATTTGGCATTTAGATCGACTAATGCGTTTTATATTCAACTGAAAAATCGTCAGGCAATGACCTAACTTTCTAGACAGTGGGACCTCAGACTTACTTTCCATTGCATGATGTGATTTATGCCAGGAGATCCAAAGGATTATCTGGCAGCCGGTGTTGTTGCTTAGTTAGCACCACCCGGAGGACACGTGTAGGAAAATTTCAGGTAAAACCTACGGACGTTGAGCAACGTTGTCCCCGCAATCAGAAGTGTAGACTCTGAGTCTTAAGAATATCGGGAAGGCCATACATAGCGTCTATCTTCTCCATGACTACCGTGGTATTGGTGGCAAGTCAATCAAAATGGCTGACACGTAAGGCAAAGAATGTCAGCCTATACCGGCATGAAAGTTAAAACTGGTTAACAGTATAACTGTAATTAGCAGCCAGTGACATTACCAGGAATCGAACCATATAGATTGTCGGCCTGTCTTTGTTTTGTATCATCCATGTTCTCTTTTTTAGTCTCCTTCACTGTATTGCGGGAACTAATGCCACTGAATTACTGCGCATCTCGTGTTGTTCGGCGCCTCAGTTCGTGCACACGATGAAACAGATGAGATTGTCCAAGTCTCAATACCAAGCACAAAAGCAAACAAAGATTTTATATTAAATACGAAGGAACGATAGATGCATCCTAGTTAATGAACAGCCGTTTGAAGAAGAATTAGAATGAAGACAAATGACACTACTATGATACATAAGAGAGAGAGTAATTGTTATTTTAAGCTGACGGGTTGAAAAATGATAATTATTCCCCATTAGAAATAAAGTGCATGTTCATTTAGGTCACATTTTTTAAAGCTTTATTTATTCAGTAATTAAGCTAAAAATTCACAGTTAACATTTTTTACTTTGAATATGTTTATTTACCAGAATATAAAGATATTTGGAGCTATGTACATTTATTCACTGAACGCCAAAGTTTCTTACTTCCTGTCCTCGGGAACAAATGTTAACATACAAAATTCGTCAAGGTCATTTCTGTCATCACGAAATTCATCTTCAAAATATGGATCTCCTAGTATTTTAGCGATGTTGTATAAAGCAAAGCATGATAACATATTAAGGAGGTTGTTGAAACACGTCTTAATATAATCATCAGGAATAGGATGATCCATAACCTTGATCACCAAGAAGTACTGTGTTTGTTATCCTGCCATAATTCGCCGTATTTCCTGCTGTTGTGTACACTTCCGGGCCAATTAACACCAACACTTGTGTATTTTGCATCACAGGTTGCTTGCACATTCAATGTAGGTTTGCGTGGCGTGTTTTTCTATCCCCCCCCACTGATCGCAGTTTGCCACAATTCCTGTTGATTAGCAGGGACATATAAAGTTTAACTTACCAAACATGTACAACTTTTTAAACTGATGCATGCTTACTTCCAGCTCGTGAGTCTACTACTGACTAGAATGGATTTCAAAACTACTGACTGATACAATTTATTATTATTTAGGCTTTACTATAGTATACCTATCATTTATACACACATTTTAAATGGCCCTTGTAATTATTAATCAAATTTTTATGTAAACTTTGTCTTTTGGGCAGCCTGCAAATGGAGGAAGCAGAAATAAAAATGCATTTCTCAATTAAAAAAATAAGACTCTTGAAGGATTTCCTCCTTTTGCTTCTTACCACTGGAAGGATTTGCTTCTCTTTATGCATACAGGCCAAATGGCTTTCAAATTCCTTATCAGCAATGTACGTTGTTTCCGACCAACCTGTTCAGTCTCTCATTATCAGTTCTACCGTGCACTCTCTTCCTCTCCTACGTTCTTGCTATCACTACATTCCTCTAATTCAGAACAGCTCTTTCTTATTTGTCTTGTCGCATTTTCTCCTTTGTTAATGTTAGCTCTTCGTTTAGACAGTCCTTCATTTCCTTAATTTATTGAGACTGTACTTGGAGCATTTCTTTTGTGTGGTCAGCCTCCCTGGATTCATCTCGGCGCCTCTAAGGATCAACAGAGTAGCCAGTTCTCATCGCTCTATGGCATTCCTATAATGTTGAACCCATACTGCTTTCCCTGCATTTTCGTATCGTTTCTAAACACGTCTATTCACTGGCACAGCTCAGCAAACAAGAGTTTTAACAATTCGGTAGGCCTTAAGTTAAACTCATGAGATCTCGTAAGATATTGGGTGTTTGATATCCATGTAGGTCTGCAGAGATTTTCACTTTATTTCTCAAGACGTAGACTAATCCCCCCTTTTTATGTACCCATTCAAACGCATGCCATGTTATTAGAGATGGTAGATTTTATCAATCTTCATAAATGCCACGAGTCGTCAAATGCTGTACAAGTTCGACGTTTAAAATAAAATTAAGTGTATCAAGGTTTTTAAGCCACGAAAAAATACGAAATCGAGTACAAAATGTGGAATGTGTTTCCGTGGAATAAAAGGTAAAATACAAGTACTCCATATTTTAACATTGTAGACTCTGGGTTTTCATAACTTTCAGAAATACTTGATCAATTGTATAAGGGAGAGTGTGCCTGCATATTTTATTGCAGGGTTTTCCGTATAAAATCTGGCTGCTCGCGCGCGGCTGACCAAAGGCAGGCAGGCACCTGACTGTCTGGCTCGCTTCCTGCCCTTCACTTCCCACGCGGAAGTCGGTAGTCCGCGTTCATTTGCGAAGATGGGAAGAGCAACGCATTTTTGTATGGAACCGCGTTCCTACGGAGTTCATTTGGAGGTTTCTTGTGAATAAGTTTTAGACGATTGGTTCAGTGCTAAACCAAAACATACGCGAAAACGCAGAGTTTTAACACAAAGAAAATTAGATGAAATTGGCGCAAAAATTAAACGTTCTAAAAAAAAAAAGTTGGGGTTTCAGTGACTACTGCAAATACGGCAACAGAAACTCAATGCACACGTGTTCAGAAGCAGCCGATTCCGCACCACGTGTGCGTTGTTACGAGTGGTTTCTGTTGTCAGACATATTAACACTCACAACACATGCTATTGGTGTTCTGAAAATCCACATTGGTTTGTGTACCCATAATCGGTACGAGGATATAGTAAACAGAGAGCGGTACGGAAGTGCCATTCCATTTTTCAACCAGCTACCACAAGAAGAAAAATCATATTATTGATTTCAACAAGATTCCACAACTGCTTAAACAGCAGAGTAGTCTGAGGGTACAATTACGGAAGTATTTCAAGATAGTACAGGGTATTTTCTTTAGCATGCTCGGCAGCACAACTCAGAGCACGGCACGGCTGGCGCAATGACACTCGGTCGCTGGCCGGTATAATGCGTGCTGTTCCTCCCCACTACTCACGGCAATTCACACTTACAGAAATCCATTTCTAGTGAAACTGTTAGTCTAAAACATACCTGGCATTACATTTGATGTTCAAAATGTTGTCCCTCAGCTGTCAAACACGCCTGACACCTCGTAAATAGGTTTGCAGACACTCGACGAATCTCAGCTCGTGTGATGTTCGAAATAAATGTGTAGTGTTCTCTTGTAGTTCCTCTTGTGTGAGGATTGTTCACACACACTTTTCCTTTCAGCATCCCCCACAGGTAATAATCGTAGGTATTTAAATCAAGAGATCTAGGGGGATAATTAACCACACGATCTTCGAAAACTTCCCGTATTACCTCCATAGACCGATTAGCAGTGTGTGCCGTCGCATTATCTTGCATAAAGTAACCATTACTCCTTTCTTCTTCCGTCAGCTCTTGAAAGAATGGTCTGAGAATGAGGTGTACTGTACATATCGATCAGCATTTTTTGTTTCACGGAAAAATATAGGCTCTATAATTCTGCGAGCACTTACTGCACACCAAACTCCTACCTTTACATCATGAAGTGGACGAACATGCAGCTGGTGGGAATTTTCTCCACACCAGTAGCGATTGTTTTGACTATTTACATAGCCACTTAATGTAATAAAAGTACCGTACTCCTATGGGGAGGGAGGATTCTCGCGGGTGATACGGAAAACCCTGCAGCTATACAATTCCTTCGGTAGCCATTAAGTCCATTTCCTCATCTGTTAATGTGTGGATCTTTCAGCGAGTACGAAACAATGTCGAAATTGTATGATCTGACATCTCCAGAGTCTCTGCTAGTCATGGGATCCATTGTCGAAGTTGTGTAGATAGTCACGTGGAAGAGCGCAGTAGCGTCGTCTGTCCATGGTGAAACAATCAGTGCAACTCAACGGGGTATGGGAGCAGAGTGTTACTAATTAACTGCTAGAATGCGAGATTTTTTGAGTTTGTCTTTATTACATTACATAAAGTCACCTTTCTGGTTCATAAATAATTACAGTCCAAAAAATACAGGAAAATAAAAATAATCTTCTTATATCCATTATTTATCTGAAAACTGTCGGCTCCAAATCGCTAAATCTGAAAAATGAAATTTAAAAATGTTAATGAATATTGAATTTTCACGACCGCATTATATCGAAACAGACTTTCAGCGTATTAGGTCGTGTTACGTACATGTAGTACGTGTTGAAGAGATGTTAAGTACAGAACAAAAATGGCCAGCCGGACACCAGTGGGATCCGAACCCACAACCTCCCGATTTTGCGTCGGTTGCTCTACCAATTGAGCTATGGTGGCCTAGACCATCTTTGTTCTGTTTGAAAGGATCTGAGCTACAGGTCTGGCACTGCTGCTAGCACACTGTAGAGTAATAAGTTGCCAGGATTTGAATCGCGGTATCCATCATGTTATTTCTGTAAGTGTGACTTGCGTGTATGCAGGAACAAGATCATGCGTATTTTTTGCTGAGATAACATGCCACTTCCGTTCAAGTTTTCGCAAGCCGTAACAGAAACAGTACTGCTCCCATTTGGTCTTACAACTTGGAGGAGACAACATGCATACACAAAATTTGATTTATTATTTTTCATCCTCCCTTTTTTAAACATATAAGTATGTCAGGTGTAGTATCTTCCAACATTCTTGTCTGTGTGTTTTGAAAAAGAGTAACGTGTATGCGTATATCAGTGTTCTAGTCGATAACCCGTGTTGCGATGTATTTCCAATTACTAAGAGAGTGACCGAGCGAGTTGGCTACGCAGTGTGCTTTTTTATTTTCGCATGACATATATCAGTGTTCTAGTCGATAACCCGTGTATTTGCAATCACTGAGCGTCTTAACAGTGCGGTATGTGTAACCGAGCGAGTTAGCTATGCAGTATGGATTTTTAAAATTTTCGCACAAGACGAGGCAAATCATTTGAAGTTGTATGTTTGATATATTCATATTATCGTTTACTGAGCGAGTTAGCTACGCAGTAGGGTTTCTTCTTTAGTTTTGATTTTCGCACTAGGCAAATCATTTAAGTTATACTTTGCTGTATCGTTTACTGAGCAAGATAGCTACGCGATATGTGCAGGGTGTGTTTCTATAGTTTTTGATTTTTAAACTAGGCAAATCATTGTAGTTGTACTTTTCCTCTGAACACATCAAACAATGTTCTAATTACATATTGAAGTTAACGACATCGAGTACAGTGTTCGATTCTAGTCTTGTGATGTTTTAATCTGATCTTCTTAGAACAAAGGTATCCCCTGACATGTTCTAAACACATGTTGTATCGAGTACAGTGCTCGATTCTAGTCTTGATCACTTATTTAGTGATCTGAACACACTGATCAATGTTCTAATGACATGTTGAAGTTAACAACATCGAGTACAGTGTTCGATTTTAGTCTTATGTTTCTTTTGTAATCAGCAAGTCTAAACATGCACGATGTTATCGATGCACACTCACGCCTTAGCAATGCATAATCGATAAAGGTATGCTTTGATAGAGGAGGAGGAGGTAGAGGAGGCTATAACAGCCGCCGCCATCTTGTGTAGTAACCTCTAAGTGCTAATTAGAGTCGGGAGGGGCATCTTGTTGTAAACTAAGGATAGTCACATTCAAGATGGTAGATGAGAAGTTAGGTTCGCGAATGCATTCAATTGTTACTGTTTAATTATTATAGCTAAGGGAATTTTCCAAATTACCCGCCACCACTTTTCAAAAGTAGTAGCTAATGATAGCATCACGGTGCTCTGTTGATTAAAGATGGCAGCTGGATAGAATTTCAAATTGCCGCCACCACATGTTAAATGTATGTAGCTAAAGGTAGCAGTACGATGCTTTGTTGATTAAAGATGGTCGCAGCTGCACGTAAAATTGCCCGCTACTACGATAAGGATAGCAGCACGATGCTCTGTTAATTAAAGATGGCGGATGACAGCTGACGGAATTTTTCAAATTGCCCGCAGTGCCGTAAAGATAGCAGCACGGTGCTCTCTTGATTAAAGATGGCGGATGACAGCTGTCAAAAAGCATGTAGATTTTAAATTTCCTACCAGCACCACGATAAGGTTTAGTACCATAAAGAGGGCAGCACTGAGGTTTGCGATTCAAGATGGAGGATGACAGCTGTCAAAAGCACGTGGATTTGTTTACAAATTCAAATCTCGCGCCAAAATTAAAATTTCCCGCGGGTGGTGGAGGCCTGTGCGGACGGCTGGTGGCGGTGGAGGCGGCCGAACTGTCCACTTATACTAGTCATCGTGTCCTTTTTTTGACAACATACAATGTACAATTTTTATACTTAATCGATTTACAAATGTGACTATGGAATATAGTCAAGTCGGGAGTAATAAAAGATCTGGCGGGAACAGCTGATGCCTTCCCTTGCAGTATTTTGTTTTCCCGTTTGTTTTGAGCGAGTCCCTCTTAATATTACCACTGAATCTAGAGGATGCTACCTGCCACGCTCTCATTTCGGTCGAAATGAAAGTGTGGTCAGTGCTGCCTCTGTGGTCGTACGAAGAATCGCTGACAAGTGATGTCTTGGCTGTTCTTTCCACGCATATCGGAAGAGTTGGCCACGCATGCGAAAAAGGCAGATTTCCTCTTTCTGGCAAATATCTTACGAATGCTCGCTGAACTGTATACGCACAGCCTCCTGAGTGGGACGCACGACAACGTACCTGATTGTAAGGGGAGTTGAATTTCCCGTTCTTTGACTGACGTCTTTTTCAATGCACTGTATTTGATTGTACTAGATAACCTTATTAAAGTAATTTCTTTTGAAATATACAATGTGCTGCAGTACATGTAGAAATCGCTGAGTTACCATGTGAGAACTACAGAGCCGCCGCATATCTATCGTTCATCCTTTACACTAAGCGTCGTCAGCAATCATTCGAAATGCAAATAATTTCCAATGTAGTTTATTATAGGTACAGGAAGATGCCGGAGCTGTTCTTAAAAGAGAAGTTTTTCTTTTAGAATCACCAACATTACATTCAGAAGTTCATTATAAAATCTGTGATGGAGCGGTGATAATTCAAACATTAAACACAAACTGGCATCAAATACAGTGACTGACTAGAGCCCACAATTGAACACACTCTTCCCAAGCTCATTGCCATCGTATGATGACGAGGGCAAGTCCTACGCCGACAGGCCTGGGACTGGGAAGAACCTGAGCATTTGCCTGGTTAGAAAATGGGAAACCATTAAGACTGTCTCGGCGGGTTCGTAGCTCGCAGCATATCCAACTCGCTCGTTACAGAAGCAGTTAAAATGAACTGTGATATCATTGCAGTTCGAAAGGTCTTGTAACTAATACAAAGTGTGGTATAGCTTAAATCAAATCTGCAGAGATAACACAGGTGGAGTATGGATCGAATACTTTTAGTAGATGTACCCTGCCTAAGTTAGATAGGACATTTCCGTGCATGGAGTAAAAGAATGCTGGCCCCGCGGTGTAGGGGTAGTGTGTCTGCTTCTTACCCGCGTTCGATTCCCGGACAGGTCAGGGTTCGAGGTCCACTCAGCCTACGTGATGAAATTGAGGAGCTACCTGACGGTGAGATAGCGCCCCGGTCTGGAAAGCGAAGAATAAAGGCCGAGAGGATCCGTCGGGCTGAGCAGCGGTCGCTTCGTAGGCTATGGCCCTTCGGGGCTTCGGTTTGGGGTAAGAGAAAGAAGGCAAGGGGGAATTGGGGTATAAACAATTAAAGTAGGCATCAATAGCTTTATCCTAGCGAGTATAGTCAGTACATGGTTTATGGCTTCTTCCAGGGAGAGACCGAACTCTTCTCTTCCTGTCTCGGATGGCAAAGATATTCCAATTAGTGGAATGATATGATGATAATATTTGAAATGTGTTACATACTCAATAAATATTACACAACCTTAGCCTTGTGAGGTATTCCCCAGACCTTAACTGTGTTATATACCTCTTGTAAATCCATACTTCATGCGAATGGACCAAGACAACGAACAGACATCCCCTCCCTCTCCAACAGTCACGGGTGACCTTTCTTCGCTAAATTTTAGTTGAAAATCCGCTACATTCCGCTAACTTTCGAACTGAAAAAAATAGCATACACCAGCTGTTTTAATGAAAGAGATTAACTTGAAACTCGCCAGTTAAATATCATACACCAGCTGTTTTAATGAAAGAGATTAACTTGAAACTCGCCAGTTAAATATCATACACCAGCTGTTTTAATGAAAGAGATTAACTTGAAACTCGCCAGTTTCAGAAGAGTAGTTTACAATCTTTTCCCCGCACTGGCGCACTCTGAAGCAGATATGCTGGGTTGAGGTCCTGTGGTCTCATGAGACCATTTTTTTTTCAAATATATGCTGGTAGTTCACAGTAGCAAAGCACATATGGAAATTTTCAAGTACATTTCGAAAGTTATTTTCACTTTCATCACTGTTGTAATTGTTTTTGATAAATGCGGAAAGGAATGATGTCAAACAATTTTGCATTTATATTGCACTGCCAATAGATGTGGGATCACTGGGAAGCTCAACCAACTAGTCTTTTAATCACTCTTTACGGAATGTCTGACTACTATTGGACATATTGATGTACCAAAAAGAACACGACACTACGCCGCTCATCAAGAGTACAGTAACGATTGTGACAAATTCTGACTGAGGGCGTGGGCCGAGTGGTAGTAGTCAGCATAAGTTCAATATACGGGGAATAAGTAGAGTATTATGCTGTTCTAAGTTCTATATTATTTTTTCTCCTGACGGTGAAAAGTGATATTGATACCGCTGAAAATCGCCAAAATATGTTTGAAAATCCGCCAAAAAATCCCCTGTCCGCTAAATGGAAAATGTATCCGTTATTCCATTTAAAAATCCGCTAAATTTGGCGGAAAATCCGCTGAGTTGGCAACACTGCGGATGACCCCCAACGGGTGGGGTACACCATCTGCCCATCGCAATAATAGCAGTCATATGTAACTACTCTTATTAGGGTTGTGCATAAGGCGAGAGCTGATGGCAGTACAGTTCGATGATCGATTGTTGAAAGCCTCCGTAAACAACACTATGAGGTCTATGAGAAAGAGATGCCTTTCCACAAATGGATCTACAAGGCGATTGCCATTAACCGGGCAAAATATACGGGTACGGTGATTGATCCCGGCATAAGATTCGTGGAAACTGATCAATAGGCTCGATTAGACTGCGAGAAGATTTTACATGAACCATTCTCCGATAATCTCGGCAAGAAGTGGGAAGTCAGTCGTCTTATAGTTGGCGTTAGAGGGATAAGTCCTAAGAAGCCGGACTTCTTGAGAATAAAAAATAATCCCGAACACCATCCAGATCACAGCTGACTCGATGCTGAAAAATTCGCTCGGGATTTTTAGGCGCTATTTGTATCCCCTGGCCTGAAATACCACGTTGGTTTTTAAATCAGAAAGTCACCCTGATTCTCGGCAATTTTAATTTTGAATCATAACGAGTCTAATTAAAGCAAAGTCCCTAATGAAATAATGTTAATTTGTAGTGATTAGGAGGCAGACACTAATAGGGTGGTATGTAGTGCGTTCTCTCTCCTCGTTTTAAAATGTAATTTTGTCCAAGAGACTTATGTATGTTGCTGTTAAGTATTCTTTTGGAAAACAGAAAATGGTCCGTTCAGGTTAGAAGAGAAGGGTATCTTTGGCATTTCGCTTGCTTTAAACTGTCGTTAAAGGGAATCAGGAAATAAAGCTAGTCCTGCAAAGTAAGCCAGCCCCTCGGCTTAGGGGTAGTGAGCCTCTCTCTTCGATCTGAGGTCAACTCAGCCCAATTGAGGAGCCATCTCGTTGTGTGATTTTATCGTCACAATGAAGACACGTGGTGTTGGACTCCGTAAAAAATGTATAAAAGATTGGAAATTAATTTGTTTTATAGTGCAGTTTTCTTATTTTGTCAGAACACTGGCTTGCTTAGTTCCCACTGTCTGGGGATGTTGTCACATTGTATCCAATGATTCCAGGACCACGTACACACCGCGACCGCTATTGAAAGCCAAGACAGCTGTGCTGCAATGCTGCGAATATTTAAATCGATCGACCTTGGCAGAAAAATCTGAAGTTGTTTTCTTGTTCGCGCTTCCCGCACTGGTATCGATTGTAGGCGTGGTTCAGCACAGGCTCGAACTAGCTGCCTTCTCGTCCTTGTTCGAGCTTTTAATTTTTATAGTTTTGGGAGCCCCTTGAGTTGATGAAATATTGGCTTTTTACATGCCGATAGCTGCACTTAGTGCTGCTCTGTCCGAGTTTCTCATAGATACACTTTTCTCTGATATATATATATATATTTTTTTAAGTTTTCAGTCTGTCAAAACTAATACGGGAGCAATAACGTTAGAAAATAGTTGAAAACAGGAACATCATATACCTGAAAATATGTTAATTAAAAACTGAATAGCATGTTTCATCCTTGAAAGATCATCAGAGTATAAAATCGCACTTATAATAACAATTATTGTTCTGGGGTTTCGTGGATCACCGAGGTGAAAGAAGGTGCGGGCTGGAATGGCTCTATCTGCGATAGTCAAAAACATTAAAATTCAGGTTATATTTCTTTTCTGATCTCAAATTTTAACAAACAATTTGCTAGGCAAAAAAAAAAAAAAAAAAAAATAGGAACAGAGCTAGTTTAGTACTAAATAAAAAAAAGGAAAAATCTAGACCAGGTTAGTTAAAACTTGAGCTTCAAGCTCATAATTTACAAAGGTCCCAACAACACTACAGTTGCGTAAAAGCAGATAGACAAGGAGAGGAATCTCCCAGTTTCTTTTACAGAAATTTAAATCACAATTTTCAAGAGCACTTTGTTCCAAAGGTTACAGGTTATGGCCTTCCAAAGGCGCCATTCAATATTCACACCAATATATTTTACATTTGAAGAAGAGCTTCAGTGCTCTATAATTCACCGAACTCGATAGCTGCAGTCGCTTAAGTGCGGCCAGTATCCAGTAATCGGGAGATAGTGGGTTCGGGCCCCACTGTCGGCAGCCCTGAAGATGGTTTTCCGTGGTTTCCCATTTTCACACCAGGCAAATGCTGGGGCTGTACCTTAATGAAGGCCACGGCCACTTCCTTCCCATTCCTAGACCTTTCCTATCCCATCGTCGCCATAAGACATATCTGCGTCGGTTCGACGTAAAGCAAGTATCTCTATAATTCTACCGAGGAAGCGAAGCTCCCAACCCTTACAGCCTGATTAAGGCAACCTTTAGAGATTAGAACGTCTTCGTTCAATGTAGTTACATTTCTAGGACTCTCTAGGCACAACCTACAATTTACAACACCATATCATTTGCATTTTCAGTTTACACAGGGGTATCGAGTATCCATACTACCGGGCCTTCGTGGATAATAACAGGTTAAATTACTGGGCCAAAAATCAAAATGTATGGAGGAGAACTCTTGCGCTCCTCGAAATCAGAAATTAAAACCCTACTTGGGCTTGTGGCCCGATGATGCAGAGGTGACTAGGTGGACAAGTTAATTTACAGTTTACAAGAGGAAAGCAGTTCAAAATCGTAGTCACCTCAAGATAATTCAAGGGGAATTCGAGAGGGTAACGCACTCTCTATCCCTGGTTTACAGTTTTAGTCCTTAGGACTTACTTGAAATTTTACATCAGAAGGAAGAAAGTTTACATTTTAGGAAATTGATTGTTACATAGTTAAAGATTGAAACCTTCCCCTCGAGTTCAGCTTGCGGAGATAACTACTGAAGTAGAAAACTGGTCGCCATTACATTTGCTGATATTCTGCCTGCCGATGGATGAGGCCCCGCCTCCCCTCTAGCACATACACTCAATAGTACGACGATCATTAAGACAAGTTAGCTCGAAAAGGCGTCAGCTTATATACCCGAGAGGAAGGTTCGAGAAGGCTCTGGACTAAAACCAGACACAGCCTCTCATTTTTATTGGCCAGTTGAAAAGTTACAAGAAGCCTTTGATTGGCAGAAAAATAAATACACAGATTTTCTAATTGGTCAGAATCCAACGTTGGCGCGATGAGTAAGAAGTGTTGCAAACCTTGAAGTATCAAACATAAGGAAAGTCCATTCAGTTCAGAAAACCTATAAACACAAAATTTCTTCAAATTTCTATTTATTCCACTTTGCATCAGAGTGCATGAACTCAGTTTTTGAATCGAGGCATCTATGGAGGAAAGTCCAAAACTTGTTGCAAACACACAAAAAAAGAAAAGAAAAAAAATTCAGTCAGTTTATGAAACCTTCAAATGACACATTACTCTATCACGTTAGTAGTGACATCTGTTGATCAACGTCCCAACTTCTTATACTAGGTGTTTCAAGTTTTGTATGTTAGCGTTCTTCAAGGCGCTTCCTTTAAATGCACGGGGTTGAGGTGTACCTGCCGGTACTACTACTACAATAATAATAATAATAATAATAATAATAATAATAAAAACTGATTAATATAATAATGTTGAAAAAGATGTTATATTTTCTTTTTCTTTTTCAGGAATTTTATGAATCCTCCATAGTTTTGACCGGAAGACTTGACAAAAATAGGTGAACCCAGTCGAAACCGAAAAGAAATAGAGCAGTTGAACTGCAGATGATGATGATGATGATGATGATGATGATGATGCTTGTTGTTTGAAAGGACCTAACATCTAAGGTCATCGGCCCCGAACTACAGATACATGGGAGGAACATAAATGCCATGCGACTGTGCCTTCTTAACCACATACCATCCATTCTCCGCGCGAGCTGGTTAGCATGGTCCAGAGGGTTCCCTCTTTAGATTCCAGGCCGGGTCGGTGTTTTTAACCTTCATTGGGGTGCCTCTGCGGATTTACAACCATCCTGGAAAATAGCCTGAACACTTTTTGACATACGAAGTGATCGGCTGAAAATTTTAAGTCTCTGAGAACAAAGGAGGGTATGCATCGAGATTTCTCGGCCAGTTAAAATATTGAGGTTGGTTAGCGTGCTGGCCTTTGGTCACTGGGGTCCCGGGTTCGATTCCCGGCCGGGTCGGGGATTTTAACTGGTTAAAATCTCCGGCTCGGGGGCTGGGTGTTTGTTTTCGTCTTAAATGTATAAGTTCAGTTCGTCAAAGTAGATTCATAATTAATAATCAAAACATACACAATTGTAGCTGGCTAAATAATCGTCAAGACCTATAGCCGAAACATATATTAAAAATGTGGAGGCCTATGTACACTACGCACTTCTGATTTAGAAAACATTCGCTTCAAACTGCCCTAAATGCTGCTTGCCACTTTCGGAATACAAGTAAGACCTTTGAGACGAGTTATACAAAGGACAACGTTGAAGAGTCTGCTCAATTTCGTGCCTGTAAAGAGTGAATACTCTTCCGACCCCTTTTTTGATGATAGGACGAATTTCTGAATACCTCAAATCGTATTAACTTCCTGTAAATTTCATTGAAGAAGAAATACCATTCTGTTGATGTTACTGCACTCAGATATGCACCACAACGAAATGTTTTTGTGTGTGATGCCCAAACAAAGAATGGAATAAAATGGGTTCGATACTTTTTAATTCGTTTAGTAATTATCTTTGCAACAAGGACCGCATAACTAGCATCTATATTGTCAAGTAATCTTTCTGAACTTAGAGGGTCTAACGTGTGCGTGTAGCAAGGGGCGGGTAAGGGGAGATAGTGTACTTGACGGGTGAAAAAAAAGAAAAAAAGAAAAAGAAAAAAAGGGAAGGGCAGAGTGAGGGGCTGGACTGTTCATCACGAATAACATAGTTTGTTAGGTACGTAAACAAGCGAATGATGTGGATACGTTTGGCAGTGGAGGAATTAGGAGGGGAATTATCTCACTGTATTCACAATGTGAGGTTGCACATGAGGATGAAGTTGACAAGTTTTATGAAGTGACATTGTGGTCAGGGGAAGAGCAACGATAGGATAGTGCAAATGGACGATTTCAACGCGAGAGTTAGAAATAGAACTGAAGGATACGAAAGGATGATTAGTAAAAGTGGGGAAGATATGGGAGCTAATAGGAATGGGAAGAGTTTTTGCACTTCTGTGCTAATATGGGATTAACTGTTACGAATGCATTCTTCAAGCATACAACTATTCACCGCTGCACATAGGAGGGTAGGGGCACCAGGTTCATAATATACTATATCTTAAACCGATGTTCAGTTCGGGAAATTGTTAGGAATGCGCAAGTTTTCTGGGTATTGTTCGGTTATACGGTCCACTATCTGATACGCAGTGAACCAAGTATATGTAGGCTTAGGATAGGGAAAGTGAAATCTGTCTGCAGACAAATAAGGGTAGAAAATCTCTATGACGAGGAAATTAGACAGAAGAAAATGGACATGGAAGAGCCCCCATGGACAAACCAAGAATGATAGATTTCATCCTGACCAACAAGAAGAAATATTGTAGAGATGTTGCTGTTCTCAACAGATTTGATACAGGAAGCGGCCATAGACTAGTTCGAGCAACCTTCACATTTGACCTCAAACTTGAACGGTCCAAAATGACAAGGGCGAACACTTTTCCAAGAGTAGAGGACTTAGAAAAACATAAATCATCATTTCAACAAGCTCTTACCAAAAAAACGAAACCCATTAGAAGATTTGAAATACTTGGACGTGAACGAACTTCATGAAAAAATTAGTCGGTATTCAAAATGCAGCAAAGAGGATCCCATTGAAGAAAACTAATAAAAGGAGCCGACTTTCACTTAATACCATACAGCTCATTAAGGACAGTAAGACAATGGACAGGGATACAGCAGAATACAAAAATCTTAACAAGACCATTCGCAAGGAAATAATAAAAATCTAAGGAAATTTATTCCTTTCTATTGCTTTCTTTACAATACTTCTAATGTTCAACACTAACAATTTTATGTCATCCCTACTTGATTTCCAGTTCACTGTTCCCTTATCACCGCTCCCTAGGCCATCCCGTTTCCCTGAATGTACCTCCCTATTACCCTTCCAAACAAATTTCCTAACTTATACGTACCACTGCGGTTTAAATGAAGACCATCTGAGCGCAGACCCCTATCTCCTACCCACCCATCCCATTAGGATCTAGAAATTTCACTCCTAGTTTCCCACATACCCACTCCATAGTCTCATTTAAATCCCCAATCACCCTCCAGTCCGTATCACTCCCTGTAATAATTAAGAGTGGAATTCCTCAAGGCAGTATTATCGGACCTTTATGTTTTCTTTTATATATAAATGATACGAGTAAAGGAGTGGAATCGGAGGTAAGGCTTTTTGCAGATTGTTATTCTCTATAGAGTGATAAATAAGTTACAAGATTGTGAGCAACTGCAACGTGACCTCGAAAATGTTGCGAGATGGACAGCAGGCAATGGTATGTTGATAAACGGGGTTAAAAGTCAGGTTGTGAGTTTCACAAATAGGAAAAGTTCTCGGTTTTAATTACTGCGTTGATGGGGTGAAAGTTCCTTTTGGGGATCATTGTAAGTATCTAGGTGTTAATATAAGGAAAAATCTTCATTCGGGTAATCACATAAATGGGATTGTAAATAAAGGGTACAGATCTGTCAGATCTCGAGCTGTCAGCGGAGAGATGGCGTGGAATGACATTAGTAGACGAATAAGTTGGAGTAGCGTTTATAAAAGTAGGAAAGATCACAATATGAAGATAAAATTGTAATACAAGAGGACAAACTGGGGCAAATATTCATTTATAGGAAGGAGAGTTAGGGATTGGAATAACTTACCAAGGGAGACGTTCAATAAATTTCCAATTTCTTTGAAATCATTTAGGAAAAGGCTAGGAAAGCAACAGATAGGGAATCTGCCACCTGCGCGACTGCCCTAAATGCAGATCAATATTAATTGATTGATATTGATATAATAACATGATCATGCAGACAATCGAAGAAAATAAAAACATGAAGATTATAAAGAAAAACATGTCTACAGGAAGACCAAAAATTACAAAACTTAAGAACCAAAATGGAGAAATAGTCACAGTTAGGCAAAACATTACTGAAGTTATTAGAGATTTATAATACAAGCTGTATACATCAACCTTTTTTTCGACCACCATACTGAGAGGTCCCTAGGGACCAGTGAGGAATTATAGCCCGTCGACCGATGTTTCAGGCCTTGAGTGCTATTTCAGAGTAAGTTGTTGGGAACATAGCGGATATGGTGAAAGGTGGATACTTTTTAAGGGATCAAACTAGCCAGAATATGGCCTGCGCCCCTTGCGGGGCGGATGGTGCCCTTAGTAGGGCGAATGTTGGGGAGGGGGGCGTTGGTTCTCTGATATCAGAGGCCAACGGAGAGTGGGGGTAGCAATGTCGGGTGGAGGGTCACCTATCCATTAGTTGACCACGCCCGATGTTGCTGTCATAATTATTAGTTGTAGGATTTACATAATTGTTGGGAGGTAAGTTAGGGCAGTCAGAGTGGATGATGGTGCTGCGGGGGAGTTACTGAGGAGGGCTAGATAAGGAGTTGAACATCTTGGTACATGGTGGGATTTGTACAGTGGGGAAATTAGCTAGATTAGCTGGCGACTTGGTAGAGGAGTCTGGTTGAGGGACGAAAGTACCTGGATGAGGAGCAAGTTGAGGAGGTTGGAGTTATCAAGACTTGGCAGGACGGGGTGTTGGGTAGGGGAGGATACTGGGTTCGGGATTTGGGTAGTGGAGGGTATTGAGTTCGAGGTGGATGCGGCGTGGTGTTGAGGCTGCGGGGAATGATTGGAGTGAGTAGTTAGGTGTCGTGAGTGTTTATAGTGAGCTTTAATTGCCTTTTTTAAGAAGGGACAGCCAGGGTAAGAGGCAGCGTGACTGCCTTCGCAGTTAGCGCACCTCGCCTGCTCCCTTGGTACTTTACAGACAGTGTGGCGGTGGGCACCGCCACATCTGTTGCATCTGGTAGCTTCTGGGCATGAGGCCGCAGAGTGGTTCAACTTCAGGCAATTATAGCATTGTGTAATGAGTGAGGGGTGGGGGCATGTAGCTGTTCTGGAGGTGTTGGGTGTTGGTGCAGGTTTTGACTGGGAGGCAGGTTTGTTACGCCTGCTCCCAGTTTGAGTATGTTTGTTTTGTGTGACCTTGCCCGGCTGGGAGATTGAAGGGGTCTCGCTTCCGGGCTCGGTAGATGGTGGGGGATCAGTGAGTGATGATGTAGTGGTAATGAGTACTGTTGTCTGGTGATCAGGTGGGAGCGTGATGTCGGACTGTCATGGGGGGAGGCGGGAGAATAGTGTTTGTGTGTATGTGGTTGGTAGGAGGAGAGGTCTGCGTACCCGTGTCCACCGTTAAGGCTTCTATCTGGCATGTGTAGGGGAGCAGCTTGTGGAGTGCAAGTTGCTCCCATAGTAATTGGAAACTCTCATCGCTATCTGTAAATATAATGACGTAACCATTTGCAAGTTCTTGGATAAGTTGGATATGGTTCGAAATAGTAGACGTAGCTGAGGACACGAGTTCGCGGAATTTGTGCAGAGTGAGGAAATCAGGCATGGGAGGAATAACAAGGGGTAGGTATTTAGTGTCTAGTATCTTGGCACGTTGGAATAGGGGGGTCTGGTAGGGGTCTTTGGTTGATGTTGTTGAGTGCTGGGGCTTGGGCGGGTCTGTGACTAAAGGGGACTTGGACGGTGGTGTCTGAGGCGGTGGCGCCTTGGAGTCAGAGGTTTTGAATATGGGGAGGGACGGGTCTAGAATTAAAGGACCCGCCTTAGCGGCTGAGGAAGGGTTCATGGCTGGGGTTGTCAGGGTCCCAGCTACTCAATCCACCGGGATTGACCCGACAGGGGGGGGGGGGGAGTAGGGGAAAGGATGGAGTACGGAAGGGTCAAACTCCGAAGAGGACCAGAATAAGGCGCACTCAGTGGGCACCAGTCGTATCAGGTGTAGTTTTAACGGATCGCGCCGGGACAAGACACGAACAGATGATCCACTGAGCGCTAGAAAAATTTGCTTATGGTACAGGGTGGCCCTAAGACTAAGGGCGGACTGGGTGGCTTGGCTGGATGTATGGCCTGTCGAAGAGCTGGTGGTAATATGGTAAACCGCAGAACGAATGCTCCCAGAGTATATCCGGGAAGACGGACCGCGCAGGGAACTTGGGTGCTCTACGATGATTGGCTGGCTCTGCTGCAGGGGCGAGCGGGAGCTCGCGATGGCTGGTGGTCTGGCGGAGAGGCGAGAGCGAGTGGGCTATGCTGGCTTGGCTGGCGGACGACGACGGTGAGCTGGCAGGTTGACAGAGTGCAAGCTCGGACAAGGCTGTCGGACGTCTGCTCAGTTCAGGCGCTGGCTCTCGAATCGTGAACAACTAACCCAGAATTATACACATGAAGTAACACCGGAAGTAACCACTGCTGAGATCGAAAATGCACTTAAACAACTAAGGAATTTAAAAAACCCTGGGGAGGATAAAATAACGAATGAAATGCTGAAATTAGGTGGAAGAGATCTGCTAGAAGCCGTGAGAATACTCAACAAGTGTATTAACTCTGGAAGAATGCCAGAAAATTGGAAAAATGCTGAAGTGATACTTCTCTTCAAGAAAGGTGATAAGGAAAATTTAGAGAACTATCGTCCTGTGAGTTTATCACACCTTTACAAGCTCCTGGCTAAAATTGTAACCAACCGCCTCACACGAGAACTGGATTTTTATCAACTTGCCGAGCAACCGGGATTTCCTAAAAGTTTCTCAACTGTTGAACACATCCAGACTATTCGTCTTCTTCTTGAAAAAACCACCGAGTAAAACATCAAGATTCATGTGGCCTTCATCTATATATATAAAATTGGATGTTGGTATATTTGACGTTAATAGACTCAAAAACCGATTTCGCTGAAATTTTCACAATTTGTTCTTATTATACCTGAAAGGGATAATGAAGATGTTTGATCGAAATCGGTAAGGTAGTTTTATCATTGAGTAATTTTATGTAATTTTATAAAATTGCAAAGCCGCACCAAGATTGGATCGACTTGATGGACAGATTGTCGCTAGGCGACAGCAGCTTACGCTATACCATGATAGTCCGCTAAATGAAATGGCGTAGGTATGGTTTATAGTGCCGGGAGTGCCCGAGGACATGTTCGCCTCGCTACGTGCAGGTCTTGTGATTTGACTCCCTTAGGCGACCTGCGCGTTGTGATGAGGATACTATTTGCTGCAGGCTATATAGGAGGATGAAAACACGCCGCATTGACTTACAAAGTACCTTTCTTGATAGGAGGTGCATTCTTATGCCTATTATTTTGAAATAGCAATCCAATATGCCATGATCGAGATGTACTTTCATGTCATAGTATCAACATTGATAGGTCTGCCCATTTTGAAGAATGTAGCTGTGTATTAGACGTGTAAAATATTTAAGAAACTGTTAAAAATATAGAATATCAACAATGGAATGACAAGAGTTATCACCCCCCTCTTAACGAAGAGCAACTGGGGGTTCCCAACGAGCAAAGGCGAGTCTATGTAATCTATAGATCTATAGGTGGGTATGTGGGTATGTATGTATTGCATCTTCTCCTATACCACTCGAGCGATTTCAACCAAACTTGGTTCACTTATGACTTAGTATCAGGAAACAAACCTCGTGGGGGGAAAGACACCACAAGCACCCTTAAAGGGGGGGGGCTTGGGGGACGAGTTACAAAAATAATCGAAAATAGTGTTGAATTCATAGTTTTTGGGGTCGCTGAGATAAATAGTGACACTCCGGATTTTTAAGCCCAATTTCAGTCCCCTTCGGGGCGGGAGCGAGGAGAAGTTAGAAATAAGAAGAAAAAGGAGAAGAAGAAGAAGAATAGAAAATAGAGCCGAATTCATCATTTTCAGGGTGGCTGAGATGAATAGTGACACTCCGGAATTTGTTGAAGTCCAAGTTTATCACCCTTTGGGGTGGTAGGGACGAGGGGAGAATGAGATATAAAAATAATCGGAAGTGACGAATCGATAGTTTCTGAGGTCGCTGAGATGAATAGTGACACCCGCGATTTTTTAAAGTCCTTTGGGATAGCGGACGAGGGGAGAGCGAGATATAAAAATAATCGGTAATAGTGCCAAATCCACAATTTTCGGGGTTGCTGTAATGTATAGTGACGCTCCGAATTTTTTAAAGTCGAAGTTTATCAACCTTTGGGGTGAGGGACGAGGGGAGAGTGAGATATAAAAATAATCGGAAATAGTATCGAATCCATAGTTTTCGGGGTCGCTGAGATGAATAGTGGCACCGGTATTTTTAAAATTCAAAGTTCATCACCCTTTGGGGGGGAGGGCGAGGGGTAATGAGATATAAAATTAATCGGAAATAGTGACGAATCTATAGTTTTCGGCGTCGGTAAGATGTATAGTGACACTCCGGATTTTTAAAAGTACATGTTCAGCATTTAGAGATGAGAATTTCGTAGTGTTCCATATTGAAGTGAGTTCAGCGACCATGGAGGGGAGGGGGGGGGGGGTGAGACATAAAATTAATCGATAATAGTGTCGAATCCATACTTTTCGGGATGGCTGAAATGAATAGTGACACTCCGGATGTCGTTTAAGTCCAAGTTGAGCCCCAGTAAGCAGGGTTGTGAGAAGGGGTGAAGAAAAGAAAATGTGCAAATGATCGAGTTTTTGGGTGTTTGTATGCATGTTCCAGCATAGGTGTCAACTAAACTTGGTACAATACTACATTTATTTAATAAATTCACACTATCTGTAAAAAATACTGCAGGGGCAAGACACCCCTAGAGGCCCTATGGAAGGGGGCGAAATATAATTATAACTAAAACCGACCGATATTAGTAGTGAATCTATAGTTTTCTGGACAACGGGAGAGATTTCAGCCAAACTTGGTACACTTATGACTTACTATCGTGAGACAAACTGCGAGGAGGTATGGTAGACCTAGCACGCTAGGGGTGGGGTGGGAAGAGCTGAGATATAAAAATAATCGAAAATAGTGTGGAGTAGTGAGACGAATATTAATACTCCGGGCGTCGTTCTGTGTATGTTTCTTCCAACATAGCCCTCATACAAAATTGGTACACATATGACTTACTATCTGAAAAAAAAAAAAAAAAAAACTATTGGGTAAAACACCAGTGGCACTCCTCGTGGAGGTGGTGAAAATAAAAATAAACGAAAATGACGGATATTAATGTTTACGAGTTCACTGAGTTGAACTGTGACACTCTGGACGAATAAGTCATACTTCACCGCAATTGGTATGGAGGTTGAGAAGGGGTAAAAATGATGTAAAAAAATAACCGTCAAAAATGGGTGTATATGGGTATATTCCAAAATAGCTCTCAACAAAACTTGGTACATAATGACTTACCATCTGGAAAAAAAAAAGACTATGGAGATAAAACACCAATCCCCGCTGGGGGTGGGGAATGGGAGGGCATGACATATTCCATTATTTAAAAATAATAGAAAATAACCGATATTAATGTCGATTTCATTGTTGACTCCCTGAATATAGTTTAAGTCGACGTTCAGCCTCCATTGGAACGGTACACTGAGAGGGGTTTTGTAGTGAATAGTATAAAATGACCGATATTAGTGTTGAATCCACGGGTCTCAAGGCTGATTGGTGAGAGTATCAATGACAGTTGAAATAGTGTAGGTCATATCTATACTGTGACTGATAAATACATGAAGTTATCACTTATCTTTTTGAAACTATCAAATACTTCCCAATCAATTCGAGCTTCCACAAGGATAAAATTTTACTCAAAAATGAAATCATTTAAAACTTGAATTCAGACACATCTAAATAACTCTAAAACTATATAATAGATGGTAAAAATCCATATCCCAGGAAGGAATTCTATATAAAATTCACTTTAACATAACTAACAGGTGATGCTAATTTTAAAAGTAAACATCCTAAACCAACCGGCTACGCCGGGTAGTACAGCTAGTTGATTATAAAAAAGCTTTTGACTCAGTGGTGATTTGGGCAATCATGAAGGCACTTTAAACTGCCATGATAAACTCAAAACTACAACAGGTGGACCTCTAGGATTGTTCACTGGAGACCATGGGGACACAAGAGAGGCATTGGAAGACCCCAGAAGAGATGGATCGACGACATAAAGCTTTTGGCTGGAACACGCTGGTTCTAAGTGGCTCAAGACCGAAGACGATGGAAGCACATGGAAGAGGCCTATATCCAACAGTGGATTGAAATAGTCTAGAAAAGAAGACGACGACGATTGGTGGGAAAATTCCAAACAGTGGACAGTAAGCATGTTAAAGATATAGAAAGAGGATGGGTGGCATACAGGGGTGCGGTAGTAGAAACAGCAAGGAACAACTGTGTGTAAAAATGGGGAAAAGCGAACATCTTGGTGGAATGATGAAGTGAGAGCAGTTGTGAACTTAAAAAGCTGTACCAGAAATGACTCCAAAGAAGCAGTGACTCAGATAAAATTGTACGTAGATGAAAGAAATAGAGTGAAACAAATAGTTGTTGAATCCAAGGAGAAGTCTTTGGAAGATTTTGGTAATAAACTTGAAAAACAAGTCAATAAAGAAAGGTTTCCAAGCAGAGTAGTAAGAGGTGTTGCTGATGCGCCTGTATAAGCAGAAGCGGCGATTGGGAATTAGAAGTACGGGGGCAAAAAAATGTGCAGAAAACAAAAAGTACCCTTTCGTGGGATATAGCGGGCAAGGGGGAGGGGAGGTGTATACAACAAAACTGGCAAGTTTTTATGCTCTCTGAGCGAATTTCCACAAAGAGGTAAATGTTGACAGTGCGGTGTTGAGATTTTGATTCAATACTCTACAATAAAAGTTTCACCAGAGGAACAATATTACCAATGTATTACATTAAAAAAATAATTTATTGGCTTTAGGTGCCAGACCAAACAGCCAGCTAGAAATACATTAGACAAAAAAGCATATACATTAAATATACACTGAGATTACATATACACCTATGAATCTTCCATAGTATTGTACTGGTATTACTGCAGCGTATTGTTACGTTGCGCGCACACACATACGAAGAGAAAAAAGAACAAAAGAACAAATTGGGACACTGCAACTGTAGTATGTTTACGTAGTTTTTCTGAAGTAGTATCACGTCAAACTTCATAATCTTAAATCGGTGTCTTTTAAGAATATGGCATTTGCATTATACGCTTCTGGTTGTTGGGATGATAAAATGCACTGGATGTTGAGTGGTAGTTGGAAGTTCAATGAAAGTAAAGTTGTTATAAATTTTTCCTGCTGTACATTATAAAGATGGCACGAGAAGATGTGCTTGGCGGTCACAGGAACAGTAGGGCGAGTTTAGGACTCCTATCCGATAGAGATGATTTGCAAAACTGCCGTGATTGAACCTCATGCGAATAAGAGAAGTGATGTATCGGCGACAAGCATTCCATCTGGAGAACCAAGGTGAGTGAGGAGGGTATGGTTGGACTGCAGCGTATTGTTTTCCCTGTTGCCCTTTTGTAATATACCATTCTTCTTCAATTTGCGTCCAGGAACGCTGCTTGATACGTGGCACGTAGTCTCGAATAGACACTGGTGAATCTAGCCGTTCGCCCAAATGCGTTGCTGCTCTAGCGAGCCGGTCAACATACTCGTTGTGTTTGATACCTTTATGACTAGGTATCCAAAGAAAGTGCACAGCAATATTGAGACGAGTAAGTTGTCGAATTCTCTGAATGATCTGAATTTGATGAACCGTTAGTTTGTATGTAGCAGGTGACTGTAAAGTCTTCAAGACACTGAGAGAGTCAGTAATTATAAGAACTGCAGAAGGTTTAACCCTTAAACTGTATGCTAGAGCTTCGGAAATAGCGACAGCTTCTGCTGTAAAAATAGACCAGTCATTTAGTAAAGTGAATAAAGGAGATTCTTCAGTTGCGGGACAGTAAAAAGCGCATCCCACTGCAGGTGGTGAGGGTATTTTTGAGCCATCAGTGAATATTTGAAGAGCATTGGGCCACTGTCTTTGAGTATATTCCACAAAGTAAGACTGAACTCTGATTAGAGGAAGTAAGTCTGTTGTAAAAAGATGTATTGGAACAGAAAACAATAAGTAGGAGTACGGGCAAGACTTGTGGGGTGTTGACGATGGAAGTATGGGGCGTAGAAACTGAAGACTGTTCAGAGGCATATATTTTTCATCCATTTTCGGTGTCCGTGCTCTCTCATAACTGTTTCTAAATCATCCAGACTGCTGCAGATTGGTGGTTCATTTTTGTACATCCTGGATAATACAAATTTGTCTGCTAATTATTGTCGACGTACAGCAAGAGGAGGTTCGACGCACTCTAGTAACAACGCATTTGTTGGGGTCGAAGCCATTGCTCCAATGCAGGTTCTGACACAGCTATATTGTATTCTATCCAGCTTGCGCAAAGCGATTTTGCTTCTGTTATGATAAAACATACTCCCATAATCCATTTTGGATCGGATCAAACTGCGATATAGGAGGAGAACACAGGGATCAGCCCCCCACCATGTTCGGGTGAGAGCACGAAGAATATTCATAGATCTTTCCAGTTTTGGTGTAAGCTCAGATATATGTGGCGACCATGTCAGTCGAGTGTCATATGTGAGACCTAAAAACCTTGCCTGAGGTTTGACTCTGATGTTGTATGGTCCCACGTTCAAGGTTAAGGGTAGGACTCTCAGGTATTTTCGCATAAATATCACTACTTGAGACTTGGAAGGCGATAGGGATAAATTATTTTCAAGGAGCCAATGGTCTAATTGATATACAGCTAAAGCCATGTGGGCTTCTACAGTCTGGAGAGAGCTTGCACTAGTATATACACACACATCGTCAGCATATTGTAATATTTTAATCCTGGGTGAAAATATGGTCTCTAGATCACTGGTGTAAATGGTGTAGAGCAGGGGACTAAGCAGAGGCAGACCTTGTGAGACTTCCCGTGGGCCAAGTAGTTTGTCATGATAACGCACATATATCCATCTGGTGTGTAGAAGATTGTAAATGCCCTTGATGAGCGGATGAGTAAGGCCGAGGTCCATCAATTTAGATAATAATCTTGAGATATCAACATTGTCGTATGCAGCAGAAATATCCAGAAAAAGGGCAAGCATATAACTGTTCGTAGCAAATGTCTTATATATGTCCGTAGTGAGCAGTGCATGACTATCATAGGTACTTCTTCCTTTTCGAAAACCATTCTGAGTTCGTGGTAGAAGATTGTGAAATTATAGCCACCATTCGAGTCGAAGTTTAATCATACGCTCGAGGGTTTTCAGTGTACATGAAGACAAGGCGATAGGATGGTAAGCGTTCGGATCCTCTGGTTCCTTTCCGAATTTGAAGATGGGTATCACAATCTGTGTTAGCCAGGATATTGGAAATTCTCCTTGAGACCATATTTCGTTTATGATCCGAAGCAGCTACTGTAGAGAATGGATTGATAAATGGGCCAGCACCGGGTAACAAGTATTATCAAAACCTGGTGCAGTACTGGAGGACTGTTTTATTGCATTTTGCAGCTCAGCCAATGTGAAGGGAGAGCAACTCGGGTTCGTGTTGAACTGAAGGGGTTGAGATTCAACAAACGGTGGAGCTATTTTGTCAAAGAATCCCTCTATATAGGCTGGTGAGATCGTATGGGATCGTGGACTATGATCTTTGTGGCGGAAGGCTTTGATTTTGTTCCAGACGTCGGAGATGTTGGCATTCCTATCTAATGATGTACAGAATTCCTTCCAGCTGTGTCTTTTCCTTTCTTTCAAAAATCTCCTTACTTGAGCTGCAGTGTGCAGACATTGCTGGTACCTCTCAAAAGTGGGTTGTTCCCGATATTGCCGAAGCGCTGTCCGTCGTCGTGCAACAGCTCGAGAGCAATCTGGGGTACACCAGACAGCTGGTTTTCCCGTGTGTGTAGATCCAACTTTCTTCAGGGGAATTGAATCGGATGCAGCTTTCTCCATAGCGGAGATATAGAGGTTGTAGCTAACACCACTAGGATTTTGCAGTGGAAGGCGTAATATCTCTTCATCCATATTGGCTGTAAATAGTGGCCAATTTGCTTTAGAGCAGTTCCATTTTCCTGTTGACACTTTCTGCTGATGAGGTAGCGGAGAAGTCTCTATTGTCATCAAAATGGGAAAGTGGTTGGAACCCCCAGGATCAGTAAGGACGGACCAGTTGGTGGACAAGGATAAAGAGGGGGTGGCAATAGTGAGGTCAACTGCTGATTTCTGTCGATTTGGTGAAGGAACCAATGTAGGGGAATGATCATTCAGGATGACTAAATTATAATGTTCGACCATATTGACTATATCATTGCCGTAGCGATCGGTGGTTGGACAACCCCATGCTGTGGAGTGAGGGTTGAAGTCTCCACAGATGATCTGTGGGTGAGGAAGTTGCGACATGATTTCTTGCCAAATATCCAAGGTGACTGCTGTTCTCGGTGGGCAATATCCAGATGCTATCGTAAGAGTTCTAGAAGGTAGTTGTATACTAACTGCAATCAGTTGAAATGGCGATGGTACACTACGTTGGATAGTTAGCTGTCTGTAAGATAATGTCGTGTGTACCAGAATAGCAACGCCACCATATCCATCATCACGGTCTTCCCTTAAAATGGTATAGTTGCGAAAATGTATATATCTTTGAGGTTTGAACCATGTTTCTGACAGGACAACAACGTGAGGGTTTATATTGTGAAGTGTATTATCTAGACTCTCTTTGTTTGAAATAGCCGATCGTGCATTCCATTGAAGAATTTTAAATGCCATTATGAGCTTGGAAAATCTGTCGCAGAATATACTTGTTCGCCATGGGTTGTAGAGAGTCAGATGGTTGAGACAAAAATTGTTGGATCAGTAAAGTAAGGAGCCATGTCCCAGATAGTGCGATTATGGATGCATTTTGGCTTTGAATCTCACTCTGTAGAACACCTCTGTTCGAGATCACCGACCGGCCGTTCCACTGTAAGATTTTAAAGGCCATTTTCAGAGGCGAAAATATTGGTAATCATGTCGCGGATTGCTGTTGGATGAATGTTGCTGGATGATGAAGATTGGAGCTGACCTACGATGAGCATAATATTGAATATATGCTCAATGAGTTGTTCGTTGTTTTGAGCAGGATTTGATGTTACGCGATAGGGTTGGGGAGGGTAGGGATTGTAAGTAATCGGAGTAACAGGTAAATGTGGAGGAATGTAGGCCAGTTGAGAAATTGGGGAAAATGGGGTTTAAAAGGTTGTACCGGACGTCTTGACGAGTTTACAGGAACTGAAATTTTACGCTGAGAGGCGAGTGGATGGTCGAGTTGTTGGTTAAATGTTGAATGGGGAGAGATCTGTTGTGTGAAATTCCATGGGGCATCTTCCTTCATTGGTGGCTCTGCTGTAACCCTTGGTTCATGTTGTCTTGGAAAGTTTCTTGCTGTTGACATGTTAGAGGTTGCAGAAATATTAGGTAGCGGGGGAAATTCCACCTGATTTTGATAATTAACTGGTGGGCGTGACGCTGACTCCGCGTACGCTCTGTTGTTATAAATATCAAGCGCAGCCACTTGAGAGATATTGTTAAATGCCATAAGTTCCCGAACAGAAATCCACTTTTTATATTCTGTGCAGTTTTTATCAGTGGAGAGATGAGCTCCTTTGCAGTGAACACAACAGGGACACTGATATCGCGAGGCCCTGAGCAACGGCTACAGCGTTGAGCACTTCGGCATTGCAGGCTAGAGTGATTGAATCTCAGGCATCGTTCACATAATCGCACAGACATCACAAATGGTTGCACTGGGCACCTAGTTCCGAGTAAGTGGATATATGCTGGCAGTTGTTGTGCACGAAAAGTTAACAGACAAACTGGGATAGGCCTTCTCTCCCCGCGAATAACCTTACTGAAGCGCTTTACACGAACAACTGGAAACGGGGTTGTATCTCCCGTAATATTTCATCTTCACTAAGTGAGGGGTCGACATTTTTAATTAAACCTTGTCTTTGAATAACACTAGACGGAATGTAAGCTTCTAGATTTTGTTTACGAAAAAATTATGTTTCCACTAGTTGATTCGCCACTGCTCCTGAAGTGATTTCGACTCGAAGTCTGTTCCGCCCTATGGGTTTTATGTCCAGGATGTTTTGACGGCAAACGACCTGCTCGTTAAATAAAAGCCTACCAAGCGCCATTGGATGGAGACTACCCACGTCTTTGTTTACACTTTCGACGATAACAACGAAAGGGCCATGGTCATTGGGATTGTATCTATTTTCGCTGCTATTGCGATATACAACTCTTTGATTAGTGTTGGGCTGATTTACAGATGAGGATAAAGTATTTATTTCTCCCACATCTGCACGATTAGAACAATTCGTGGTATCAGTTGAACCGGAACTGTTTATGACATCAAGGAGCATGTCAGATTCCTCAGTGGGACGGGATTCACTTCCACTAGGGCGCATTTTTTTTTTTTGCACTGGGGATGGAATTCACTTAAAAATTCCGAGTCAGAATTACCTGATTTGATGGCTGGTTGTGCTGATGCAATGGATACTGGTACCTGACGTCTTTGAAGTAATGCGGCAGATGCTCCTTGCATCTCTGTTGACAGGTTGTTGAGTCGACAGAAGTTGATGTGGATTCGGAGGAATTTTAGCATTTAAAGTAAAGTCTGGAATCATCGATGGAGAGTTGCTGTAGCATGCTTGTAAGGCAGCGTTAATTACCTGACCCGTGTCAGGAGGATCGTTCATGATGCATTCACATAAACACACACAAAAGGAATTTTCAAACTGCTGTTATTCTATTTACTGCAGTTGAGATGATAGTAATTCCTCAGATTCGCGTAACTTCTACTTTCCCGTGAAAATGAATTAATATTCTTCAAGCTTTCTATTATTTCGTGTGCAGAAAATGAAACTTCTCTCTTCTACAACTCCAAGGAATAAATAAATGTATTACATTTGAAAATCATCTAGTATTTGACAATACACTAAGAAACTAGGAGAGACTAAAGAGACTGACAGACTGTGACCTTGGCAAAAACAGTACACCGCTGTTAATCTTCCTCACAGCACTTGCTGTGGCGCTAAACAAATAAGACATTTTGTGCGTATTATAGCTAGTAATTTTGTTAATAATTAATGAAAATAAAGGACAGAATTAGCTAATTAGACAACAGGGCTCATACAAATTGCTGTCTTTAATAATTCCTTGTTTCATTCGGATAAGATAGAATAACGCTATCGACCAGGGAGGAGCAGGGCGAAACCGTTCTTCACTTTGTGCGGAAATAAAGCAAGAGACGCATCTGTTGGGAGACTAGGCAGGGAATATCAAGAGAGATTGTTAAATTATTAAATACAAATGGATTGCACCGGAAAGAACTGCAATTGTGTTAAAGTATGGGGCAAAAGTAAATATGAAAGAATAAAACATAAACCAAAATAACTGAAGGATAAGAGACATCTTGAATATGAGACACGGTATTACAGCTAGGACGACAGCAAAAAGTGGAGGAGGTATTTTAATTTGCTTTTCGTCCCACTAACTACGTGTACGGTGTCAGGTCGCCTGTGTTGTTGCTAAGAAAGAAGTGCTGCTAATAATAATAATAATAATAATAATAATAATAATAATCGTATGGCCTCAGCTACCGTGTGACGCCATCTGGCTGTCTGCTCGTCAATTTCGACGTTCCGTTTTACTCTAGGCCCACTAGATGGCAGACCGAGTAAACCGGATCTCTTTTGGGCGTCTATGGCTGAGATTTAATGAATTTTGTCCGGTGAATACCAAATGTATTACCAGAGATCTTTTACATGCCGACATCGTACGACTTCTACCTCTGCCGGGTTTGAACCCGCTATCTCGACACTCGACCACGGATCCACAGAGGCAGCTAGAAGTGCTGCTTAAACCATCTAAGTGAAGAGGAGCGTCATTCAGTCCTTCGCGATGCTCACGTTCGTTTGTGTGTGAGTCAACATTGGACGTTATGACCGATAATCTGATCAAAATGCAGACACGTCACCATTCCGTACATGTGCGTAGATTTAAGGGCAAATATAAATAAAACACGGATTGCGTAGTTTGGAGTGTTAGTTTCCATCAGTAATTGCTTACAATGTGAAGGTACGCCTGAAACAAAAAAAGGCAGTCGCATTACACGGAAAAAGTATTCGTACACCATATCCAGTCCGAGACGTTTGTTCACTTTTCAATACTTCGTCGGGTTCCCCTTTGCCTGCAGTCCCGATGACGCAGTGCAGTATGGCAGTTTGGAGATCATTCCTGTCCAATATCTCCCTTACTTGCTCTATCGCATTAATGTCGGGGGACCGAGGGTTGCTTTGGCACATTGTAAACTAACCACATGGCGGTGTGTTTTGGACCAATGTCCGTCATGAACGTCCTACCACTGGGTATAACATGTGTTTTGAGAATATTTATGTAGCATTTGTGATCCATGGTTCCATCTATAAAGCACAAATTTCAAACACCGGCAACAGACAAGAACGGAGCCCCCTCCATGTTTGATTGTAGGAGTGACATTTCTGTGTTTCGCCACACTAATCTCCCAACGGAACCAAATACGTTGAATTTACTTTCATCGTTGAAAATCACATGCTTCCAAAATTCGTCCGTCTTATCCACATGTTTTAAAGTGAATTCTAGGCGTTTCTTGCGGTTCCTTGCACTCGACATTATACCCTCCTGATTTCAAGGTATTTCGCGCAGTTTAACGCCCCGCTTCTCCAACTCTGCAGCAATCTGAGGGGCACTGGTTTTCGGATCATTTTTCACAGTTCGAACAATAAACGTCCTGTCCCTCTGAGGCAGTACTTGGGGACGACCGCTTCTGGGCCTCTTCCGTACATTTTAGCCACACAATACCTGTGAATGATAGATTGAACTGTCGACCGAGGTCGATTGATTATTCGTGAAATCTCAGACAGGGGTTTGTTTCATTGTGAAGCTTGATAATTATTTTCCGTTCCTCTTGTGTTTCGTGCCCTTTTTTCCCCATTAAAACGTGGTTTTGGGACGGTGTTTAACTTTGTTAATAATACGGTTTATGAAAGAGTTGTTAAAGCCGTTAAATTTAGCGATAGTACGGATGGTGTTCAATTCATTATTTAAATCTTTTCTAGACATAGGAGTGTTGAAGGCACGAAAATCTAGGCTGTTATAAGTAGCACGTTTTCTCTCTTGGGCCAGATATTTTGATGACACTTCATTTAAAATTATTGAAGAATCTACCAGCGCAGCCTCTACACTTCTTAACTAACATTGATTCTAATATTAAATTCACCCTTGAATCTGAACATAACAAAACTCTTAATTTCCTAAACTTAACCATTACCAGACATCCTTCTTTAACCTACAACATTTTCAGAAAAGGAAAGCAAAGTCATCTCCATACAGGCCATGAAGGCCCTTGGAGCGGTGGAAGGTAAAGGCTTCCACTATCCGTAACCTCGGCACATGATGGGGTAGAGTGGTTAGCTCTACGCCCGGCCGCCTTTGCCCCCAGGAATTAACCTGGTACTCATTTTTGGTGTAGGCTGAGTGAACCTCAGGGCCATATGCAACTCCGGAAGTGGAAATCTCGTTTCTTAAATTTTACGACCTCCTGACGGGGATTCGAACCCACGTCCTTCCGGGCGAACCGAGCACGCCTTTACCGCCTCGGCCAGGCAGCCCCTACAACATTTTCAGAAAACCAACCCAAAACAGCAACCACAATTCGGCAAGATTCTGCACACCCACAAGCACATACACGTGCAACATACAACAGCCTAGTTTTTCGTGCCTTCAACACTCCTATGTTTAAAAAAATATTTAAATAATGAATGGAACACCATCCATACTACCGTTAAATTTAATGGCTTTAACAACTCTTTCATAAACCGTATCATTAACAAATTTAAACACCGTCCCAAAACCAAGTTAACAAAAGATAAAACCAAAACCAGTGCATAATCCACTTTTACTTTTACTCAAGATGCTTATAAAGTCACCAAAGTTCTTAAAAAAACACATGACCAGGCGAGTTGGCCGTGCTGTTCGAGACGTGCGGCTGTGAGCTTGCATCCGGGAGATAGTGGGGTCGAATCCCACTGTCGGAAGCCCTGAAGATGGCTTTCCGTGGTTTCCTCTTTTCACACCAGGCAAACGCTGAGACTCTACCTTAAGGCCACGGCCGCTTCCTTCCAACTCGTAGGCCTTTCCTATCCCATCGTCGCCAGAAGACCTATCTGTGTCGGTGCGACGTAAAGGCACTTGCAAAAAAATACACAAACATGAAAATTATCTTTTAGGACAATAACAGAAATCTTGATGTATTACACAACTCTAACTCATTAAATAAATCGAATGCTTTTTCTAAATCTGGAGTATACAGATTCAAATGTAACAACTGTAGCTCTTCGTACATTGGACAGACTGGACGTAATTTGACTATCAGATATTCCGAACATGTCAACGCCATAAAATATAACATTCTCTGCAACAGGACACACAAGACTCTAAACACAATTTCACCACAATTGAACAAGACATGGAAATGCTGAAAATTAACAAAGACCCCCTTCTAAACACAACTGAAAATTGTTTTATTCACCTTGACCAATACTTCAACCCTAATTTCGATTTAAACGACATTTCTGAAAAATCCAATATTCTATTTGACTTTCTCATTCTCCTTTTCAAAGATGCTAAATTTCTAAACCCGAATTCAATTTTCCATGCCTTACACAGTTCCTACCTCCAATAACCCATCCACCTGCCCCACCTTAAACTAATACTACTCCTCCATTATTTCCCTGTCCCATCCTTTCCTTTCTTCTTTCATCATTCCACTTCCCGCTTTATTAATTATCTCCTACCTAATTCAACCCCTCTCAAAAATATTTTATCTGCTGTAGTCATTATTTACATTCTGATCCACACCTATTTTTCTTTTTCTTTTCCGTATTGAACTCTGTATTATATTATCACTTACGGTTCAGATCATTATAACATTTAAATTTATACCTTATGCCACTTCAACAACTACCTGAACTCTTGTCTTAAAAAAATCACACGCTGTGTAAATGCGTTTCTCAATTGTTCTAATATTGCGCTTTTCAACTTTTTTCTTTTTACAGTTTTTATGTCAATTGTTCTGCATCTCCAAACTTCAAGAATTTGACATACGAGATTCTATAAACATTAATATATATTTCTATCGTCAAGTATATTAAACTGTACTGTAAGATTTCGCGCCTAGCAGCGTTTGCAGGCTTGATCCTTGAACTATTTAATTCTTCATCGAGTTTTCATAAACATTGGGTACCAAAGTGCCGGTCAGCATGTATATTTTGCTGATCTCGAAGAACTTGCGTCTTGTTTCATTTATGTGATTGATCCTCGACTTTTCAGGATTTTGGGAACTTCCAACACGCGGTGCTAATTTCTAAAGTGTTATAGTGCTTCACGAACTGCAACTAGTGAAAGAAGTATACATCACCTATTGCTTTCTTGTGCATTGTTCTTTATATTTTAAGTGAACGGCTGATGATGACCCGTAACAGTGGTCGAAACCAGTACCGTTTGTAATGAACTAGGAATGTAACATTACATTTCTAATTCTACTTGTATTGAAAAGGTTGAACCATTAGTTATTTCAGTTTAATCACATGTGTTAGGCAAGGGGATGGTTTATCCCCTATTCTCTTAAACTGCATACTAGATGGTCATTCGTGAATGCGCATAAACACTATCAGACAACTCGAGGTTCAGAATTGTTTTCAAGAACAAGTTAAACATATATTGCCTGGCCTTCGCAGATGACCTCACACTCCTAACATAAAGAAGCTACACACCAACTCTCCTCCCTCAGTCAAATAGCAGCTAAAGTAGGGTTGAGGATTGCCATTAACAAAACGGAGTTCATAGCAAACATGCACCCAATTCTATCCCCACGAGGATGCAGTAATAAAGAAGACCTTTGCAAGAACATTTACATGTCTAAGGCCGGTATTCATAGTCGCAATAAGTAATACTTACGTTCAAGTCGAACTTAAATCTCGACTTTATTCCAGATTCCGGCACAAATAAGTCCTACTTAATAGTGATATTCTTCTTCTTCTTCTTCTTGCGTTACGGCCTCTGTAGGACCGCGGACAGCTCCTTCATGGATTGCATTTTCTTCTTCTCCTCCCAGAACCTATTCATCCTTTCTCTTCTTCTCTCCCGCTCTTCTTCCGAGATATTCAGTATCCTCTTCTCTTGTCTACTCCACTGGTGACTCTCAATCCTTTTCCTGTATCCATCCCTATCATTGATCTCTGGCATATTAGTCCGTATGTACTTGCTTTTCCAATTTTCCTTTTCTTCCACCTTGATCCCCAATTCTGACCAATCTTTCCGGAGTTCAACTACCCACATGGTTCCTGTCTTTCCTCATGTCCTCGCTGTTGTTTCCCATACTCTTTTCGTCATTCTATCCGTATTCATCCTGATTACATGTCCCGCAAACCGTGCTCTTTTCAGTCTGATTTCTTCTGAGATTGTCCTCATGTTCCGGTATAGTTCTTCCCTGGGTCTCCTCATCCATCTCTCACCTCCTCTCTTAGGGCCTAGTATTTTCCTCAATATTTTTCTCTCTTCTTTCTCTAGTTGTTCCGCACCATTTCTTCCTAGTGCTATTGTCTCAGCAGCATATAATACAGCATTTCTCACCGTTGCCTTGTAATGTCTGATCTTTGCGTCTGTAGATATATTCTTTTTATTGTATATATCTCTGGTCATACAGAGGGCTGATCGCATCTTCTTTATCCTCTCTGTTATTCCCTCATTGCTCCTATTCCTTCCTGTTATAAATTCTCCTAGGTACTTGAATTTGTCCACCTTTTGCACGGTGCCTTCCGGTGTTGTCCAATCCTCAGTGGTATTATATGTCTTTGTCTTGTTGTAGGCGATCCTCAGTCCTACCCTTCCGGCTTTATTGCTTAAGTTGTTGAGTTGTGTCTTTGCATCTTCTTCTGTCTCACTTACTATAGCTATGTCGTCTGCAAAGGCTAGACAATCTACTTGGGCCCTATTGTCCTTTTTGTCCCCAACATGCGTCTTTGGTATTCCCATTGTCTCATTCATTGTTCTCCATTGTCTGATGACTTCATCCAGAGCTATGTTGAACAACATTGGTGATAATCCATTTCCTTGTTTGACACCAGTGTTGATATAAAATTCTTCAGAGGGTACTCCTCTGAATATCACCCTTGCCTTTGTGTCTGATAGAATTTCCATTATGAGTTCATGTGTAGTGCCATCTAATCCTCTGTTCTTCAGGATTCTTCCAAGAGTTTGTCTGTCGATGGAGTCATATGCCTTAGTGAAATCTACAAAGGTTACCACCGTTTTTTGTTCTATCAGTTGTTTCAGTATAAATATCTGTTCTATGCATCCTCTTCCCTTCCTAAATCCTGCTTGGTAGTCTCCAATTGTACTTTCTAACTGTTCTTCTAGTCTATTGAGGAGGACTTTCGACAACACCTTATAGCCAATCTCTAGTAGCGAAATTCCTCTATAGTTGTTTGCATCCCTCTTGTCTCCCTTCTTATGTATTGGTATTATGATCGCATTCTTCCATCCTTCTGGTAACTTCTTTGTTCTCCAAATCTGGCCGATGATGTTGGTCATGTTGTCTACTGCCTTGTCACTTCCCCACTTAATCATCTCAGTTGATATTCCATCTTCTCCGGTTGCTTTGTTATTCTTTAGATCGCTTATGGCCTGTGCGACCTCATCTCTAGTTGGAGGACATGACTCTCTCTCTTCTGTGTTTGTCCCCAGCTCCAGCTCTTCTTCAGGTGGTTCACAGTTTAACAGGTCATGAAAGTATTCTGCAAGCATCCTACAGTTCTCCTTCGCACTAACTGCCAGATCCCCATTCTTATCTCTTATAAAGAGTTCTCTGCCTTTATATCCACTCAGGCTCTTTTTGAATTTCCCAAAAAAGTCTCTACTATTGTTTTTCCTGAAGTTGTTTTCAATTTCATCCAATTCCTGCTTCATCGTCTGTCTTTTGGTCCATCTTATGGTTCTGGCTGTTACCTTCCTTACTCGTAGGAAAACTTCCCATTTTTCCAGGTTCTTCTTAATGCTCCAGTCTCTCCAGGCTTTCCTGCGATTCTCAACCGCTTCCTCACAGTCCGTATTCCACCACCAGTGTTTCTTTTTTTCTTCCTTTCCCCTAATTTCAGCCTGTTTCCTCATATTCAGCTTCATGTCATCCCATCCATTGCCAGTTTCTATTCCTTCCTCGTATTTGGATCGATTGTGCCGTAATTTGTCTCTGTCTATATTTATTTTTCCAGTTGGTCTACTTGTCTGTGGCAGTCTACCCCTGTGCGAAATCCAAAGGCACTTGATTTCTGTAAGATAGTGATCTGATTCTATTCTTGTGTTCTAATTCCCCAATGTGGGTGCATGGGCTTGCCCATGTCTTTTTCTTATTCGGTTTGGCCCTGAAGTGAGTTGTCATAAGTCTCATTCTGTGTTCTCGACATAGTTCAATTAACCTTTCTCCGTTTTTGTTCGTCCTCTTGTGTGCTGGGTACTCGCCTACTATCCCTTTATGTTGCTTCTCCCTCCCTACCTGTGCATTATAATCACCTACAAGTATCTTTACTTGTCTGTGTGGTATGCTTTTCAGTGTATCATCCAGTTCTTCCCAGAAACTGTCTACAGCTTTCTTGTCTTTTCTGTTCTTGTCATTAGTAGGCGCATGTCCATTTAATATGGTATATTTTTTGTTCCCTGCTCGAATTGATAACGTGGAAATCCTTTCAGACCTACTCTTCATTTCAATTATGCCATCCTCATACCTCTTGTCTATTATGAATCCTGTACCAAAGCATGTAGGTGTGTCTCTTCCTTTTCCCACTCTGATTCCTGGTTTTCCTTTCAGCACTATGAAGCCTTCTGACTCCACTGTGTCTTCATCACTATATATCTTGTTTCTTGCATGGCTAGTATCCCAATGTTTCTTTCTCTCATCTCATCTATTACCTTTTTAAGTTTACCAGTCTTTGTCATTGTCTGTACATTTATGGTCCCCATCCTGAAAATCTTTTTCGTTTTGATCCTTTTGGAGGTTCTTGGGAGCTCCGACTCTTCCCATGTGATGAAATAAGTTGAACTTCCTCAAGTCAAGCAGAACCTTGACTTATTTCGCATCTTAGCCTATAAAATGGATGAATATTTTGAGGAAGTGTTAGAAGAAATCCGTGCTCCAAAGCGATACTTGCAAAATGTTATGGACCCATTTGAATTTTACAGTGAAGTGGAATTCAAAAGGAGGTTTCTGTAATGGCTTTTCATATTTGCCCATACTTCCCGCAATTATTGGCATCTCGCTATAATAAATTATAACGAAATTAGTGCTAGTTATAATAATACTTATACAATCTTCGCTTCTGAAATAGTATTTTTACCATTATAAGAACTTCACTTACATTTTCTACAGTGTGTATTGAGGAATTGAATTCTTCAGCAATACTTAACCAAGCATCTTCCTTTTGCTTAGGAGATACCGCGTTCGTTTTCTTATTCTCTACTAGCAAATGAACCCGTGCTTCGCTACGGTATTCTACAATGTATACAGATTTCTACGTGAATTACTGTACACGCGGTGATATTTTATTAAATAGCATGTCTCTCAGCGTTATCGAAGAAACGCCACGGGAGGACCCTATACTTTCTTTCCCGTGTAACGCACGGTTTGTGGAGTTGTGATGATAACGGCAGGCCCCCTTGTCTACTGCCGGTCACAATCAATTTGGAGAGTTTTCGTTACAATGACAGGCCCCCCTTTCGTACTTCCGGACACATTACAGATGAGGAGCTTTCATTTCAATGGCAGGCACCTTCCCTACTGCCAATCAGTATTGAGTTATACTGTTATCATTATAATGACAGGCCCCACTTTCTAATGCCAGTCAGCTTACTGTCAGTCACACTCGAGTTGGTGAGTTTCAATTACAATACCAGGCCACTTTGCCTAATGCCAGTCACATTTTAATGGGCAAAACTGTTTATAATGGCGGGCACCCTTGTCTACTGCCAGACACAATCGGGTAGGGGGGATTTGAACAAAATTGCATGTTCCCTTGCCATCTGCTAGTCAAACTGAGGAGGGAATTATTCATTAAAATGGTAGGCCCTTCTTACTAATGCCAGTTACACAAGAGTTGGAGAAGGACCCCATTCCTTTTTTTACAAGTTGCTTTACGTCGCACCGACACAGATAGGTCTTACGGCGATGATGGGATAGGAAAGGGCTAAGAGTGGAAAGGAAGCGGCCGTGGCCTTAATTGAGGTACAGCCCCAGCATTTGTCTGGTGTGAAAATGGGAAACCACGGAAAACCATCTTCAGGGCTGCCGACAGTGGGTTCGAGCCCACTATCTCCCGAATACTGAATACTGGCCGCACTTAATAATAATAATAATAATAATAATAATAATAATAATAATATTTGCTTTACGTCCCACTAACTACTTTTACGGTCTTCTGAGACGCCGAGGCGCCAGAATTTAGTCCCGCAGGAGTTCCTTTACGTGCCAGTAAATCTACCGATACGAGGCTGTCGTATTTGAGCACCTTTAAATACCACCGGACTGAGCCAGGATCGAACCTCCCAAATTGGGGTTAGAAGGCCAGCGCCTTAACCGCCTGAGCCACTCAGCCCGGCAGGCCGCAAAAGCGACTGAAGCTGTCGAGCTCGGTGGATTCCATTCTTGCTGCCAGTCAAAGTAGATGTGGGGAGAATTTATAACAACAGGAGACGCCCTTCTGCTGACAGTCACCATCAATTTGTAAAGTATTAATAATAATGACACACATTTTCTAGATCGCTCCAAACCGACTTTTCTAGATTTACTGCTCCTAAACAGTTCATCATATCGACAAACTGTTTAAGCCGTCAGACGCCAGTTTTGTAGTTCTACATGTTTGGCCTTCAAACATTTTCTCGTATCTCCCATATTTATGGGTTCAATTGAGTTAGAAAATTTGAATGGGGTGAAATTTCGGTATATTTTTAACCTTTATATTATTTTTCGCATACTTACGTAGAAGCTAGAATCATGAAATTTGGCTCGCAATATGGCCAGCATTGGTCGTGTCAATGTGCGTGCCAGACATATACGTGTAAAAAATCACAAAATGTACGTACAGTCTAGAAATACAGCCACGTCTAACGTATAAGGGAGAGAAATGCGACAAAAAATCGGGAGTAAAAAGTGAAAATTTTAAAAATTTTGGAATTTTTCCGTCGTTTACAGGCTAAAAGCTATAACTTCGTCAAATTTTAATTTTCTAGCTCGTCTGGCAGATTGTGCCACCAGCTTGATTTGGGGGGAAGGGGAATAAAAATTATGAATTTCCTGAATGTTTTTTAAGCCCACTAAACCTATAGGTTATCGCTTTGGGTAAATATATGAGTGCATTCTTATGCTGAGCCCAAAATTTCAAGCCTCCCCAACCCCCAGCGTGCCCTCTGAGGGAATTTTGAGAATTTTCGATTTTTCTAGTAAGTTGTAAGTTTCTGAGATGCCTGGAACTACCTCATTAATTCACGTCTATTCTCATTTGTGTACCTTTATATATAATTATAGACAGACTTACTTATATTAGATGGATAGATAGATGATTTGAGAATGGTTCAATAAAATATCCTTGAAAGCCTAGTTTTCAACAGAAGTAAAATGCTTGCGATTGCATTTCATATCCATTTAAGAAAAAGTAACTACAATTTTAGCCGCAGAGGAACAGGTAAAAGAACAAATGAATAAACAAATAAACTCGGAATAAGGAGCGCAGCGTAGATCTAGTTGGCCGTGTCTGAAGGATGACTCGCATATTCAACTGTTGTGATGATGGCTGTACTATTTCTCATACTATAAAGTTCAACTTAATTGTGCAGAGCGTCTGCATAACAAGTAACGCTTTATCAAGTCCAGCTTAATAAAGTAGAACTTGACCAACGACTATGAATACGAGAAACGTTAAAGTCGACTTCACGAATAAGTACAGCTTTGTTAAGTCGTTCTTATTAGAGAAATAAGTCGCTGACTATGAATACCGGCCTAAATCCCTTTTACTTCGTCACTGTGAAACCGTTCTGTATGCATCAGAATGCTTGAACATGGTTAGAAAGGGACTACCCGGAAATGAAAGAACGAGAAATCCTGAGAAAAATCATGGGGCCCCATTAAAGAGGAAGGTGAATGCAGAATCAGGCATAATAACGACTTTTACCATCATTAGAGAGCATAACATCAGCCATGATAAAGGATAGTTATCTTCTATAGTCAGAATGGACAACAAGAGACTGACCTCAAGAATCTTCAGTACCATTTCTAGAGAAAAGGGGACGAAACTGGTTCGAAAAGAACTAGAATTTTTAGAAATTGATCTGAGAGATATATTCAGCAGGGATAAATTTAGAATGCTGAGCAGATCACTGACAGCTGCAGTGGTCTCAGGAAGGAAAGCTAAGAGTTAGGAACCACGTGGTCCAAACAAGAAATAACGACAATTTAGAGTTCAGTGTAGTAATACATTCACGAATTGTATGCATGTGTCCAGTTTCAGGTGATCCGAAATTCGAGGTGTTGTGTTGTAAGGCTGGGTCAAGCAGCAGGGAAATATTTCTGGACAGTAATAATAATGAATCTCAGGAGGAGCGGGGGAAGGAAAAGTGTTTTGGGCAAATCAAGTGAACTCCTAATAGATCCCAGCGAATCACTGGGCAGGTGGAAGGATGATAAATAAATTCCATTGTCATAAAGCACCAGGAATAGATGAAATTAGACTTGAAATGTTGAAATATAGTGGGAAGGCAGAGATGAAATGGCTTCATAGAATAATACTATTCTATTAGCAGAGAGTGTTAGTAAGGCGCCTTCTGATGGGACAAAAGCAGTAATTGTACCTATGTGTCAGCAAGGGAACAGGAAGGATTGCAAATATCGAGGTATTTCATGAGCAGTATACAAGGCAAGGGGTGCTATCAATGGTTGAGAGAAAATTGGATGAACAGTGTTGTTTCACGGTACAGAGGTGCTGTCAGGATCAGATTTTCAGTTTGCTCCAGGTAATTGAAAAAATGCTACGAAAGGAAGACAGTTATTTGTTTCTTAGATAGAACTCATATGATAGCGAACCGGTACAGAGGGAAAAGATGTTCGCCGAACTGGGGGACTGTGGGATTAAGGGTACATAATTACAATCAAAGGAATTTATGTTGACAATTGTGCTGCAGTGAGAATTGCTGGTAGAATGAGTTCTTGGTTCAAGATACTTTTTTCATTTTTTCATTTTTCATTTTTGTTGTTCATAGTTTACATGGATCATGTACTGAAAGATATTAAGTGGCAGGGAGTTACGTGGAAATTGTAAGCATCTGGCCTATGCTGACGACTTGGTCTTAATGGCAGATTGTGCCTAAAGCCTGCAGTCTAATATCTTGGAACTTGAAAATAGATGTAATGAGTATGGTATTAAGATGAGGCTTTCCAAGACTAAATTGATGTCAGTGGGTAAGAAATCCAAGAGAACTGAATGTGAGATTGGTGATACAACGCTCAAAGAGGTACATTAGGATGTGTATTCTCCCAGATTGGTAGTATACTGGGATTGAATCAAGGTGCAGTAAAACTAGTGCAGTGAGTTCGCAGTTGTGATGAACAGTATTCTGTAAGAATGAAGTCTGCTCCCAGAATAAATTCTTTACATAGGTCTGTTCGGAGACGAACTTTGCTTTATGGGAGTGAAAGCTGGGTGGGCTCAGGATATCGTATTCATAAGTTAGAAACAGGAAAGTAGCGAGAATCATTGTTGGTACAAACAGGTGGGAACAATGGTTGGAGAGTATTCGAAATGAGGTGATAAGGTCTAAGTTAGGAATGAACTCTATGGCTGAAGCTGTACGCATAAACCGGCCTCGGTGGTGGGGTCATGTGAGATAAATGGAGGATAGGTTACCTGAGAGAATAATGGACTCTTATGGAGGGCAAGAGAAGTAGAGGGAAACCAAGACGCGATTATAACGATTTAAAGGTAAGAGGCATAGAACTAAATGAAGCTAGAGTACTAGTTACAAATAGAGGACTGGCGGCTCTAACGGTCTATAATGAAGATGCTTTGTGTTGGATTTTTTCCAGTTCTTGAATGAAGTAAGCGGGGTGCTGGAACCATTCGAGAGATGGTTGTTCGAATCGCACCATCGGCAGCCAATAAAGCCACGGCCCTTTCCCATTCTTGCGTTGCCAAAAACCTTCAGTGTTTTAGAGCGACGTTAAACATCATGCTGTCATCCATCTCACAACATTTTGGAGGTGTTACTTCGTCGTATCGTTTAATCATATCACATACCGCTTTGAGGAATTCCACTCCAGGATCTGAGTTTACACGCGACACTGGCATGTCTGTAATTGGCTTTATCCTCACTTGAGGTGATTTCCTTGAATAGTTCGACATAATCTGCGTAGAGAAGACCATTTGAAGATCATTGTTATCAAATGCCTAGAAAAATCCGTCTATATTTAAATCAGTAGTTCCTTGTTCAGGCCAAACTTCAAAAGCATACTGACAGCGGATCTCCCAGATATTAAATCATGCTGGTTTTCATTAATAACAATTTCACATGACCGAATACACGGACGGGTAGGGGTGCGCAGCTGTGAGCTTGCATTCGGGAGTCGGTTCGAACCCCAGTGTCGGCTGGCCTGAAGGTGGTTTTCCGTATTTTTCCAATTTTCACGCCGGGCAAATGCTGGGGCTGTACCTTAAGGCCACGGCCGCGTCCCTCCCAGTATTAGCCATTTCTTATCGCATCGTCGCCATAAAACCGATGTGTCGATGTGAAGCAAGTATAGCTTTTGTTCAAAAATTTTAGCGGGTGCGCGCCAATAAGGGGCTGCCTGGCCGAGGCGGTAAAGGCGTGCTCGGTTCGCCCGGAAGGACGTGGGTTCGAATCCCCGTCAGGAAGTCGTAAAATTTAAATGAGATTTCCACTTCCGGAGGTGCATATGGCCCTGAGGTTCACTCAGCCTACACCAAAAATGAGTACCAGGTTAATTCCTGGGGGCAAAGGCGGCCGAGCGTAAAGCTAACCACTCTACCCCATCACGTGCCGAGGTTAACAATGGTGGAAGCCTTTACCTTCCACTCCTCCAAGGGCCTTCATGGCCTGTGCGGAGGTGACTTTGCTTTGCTTTGCTTTGCTTTGCTTTGCTTGCGCACCAATAGGGTCTTTCGCTTCGAAAACGGGACAGCCTCTAAGCTGTTTTCCAAATAAGGGAAACTTTGTTTTTGCACTTTAAGATTTTACAGAATCAGGGGAGGAAGTTTTAATAATTCCGAACATGGTTTTAGATCATAGCGAGGTATTCCGTAAGGACCACAAGATCGTTTGAATTCGTCTTCGTTGATATCACAGTGTTAAAATGACGATTTTGATACGTCGTATGGAGAGAGAGAGAGAGAGAGAGAGAGAGAGAGAGAGAGAAAATAAACTGAGCCTCTACTGTTATCTACTCTTTCTGTTATAACTCCTCAGTGATTTTCTGTAGTTTGACATATACTTTAAACTCCTTGTCAGATATTTAAATGCCACTGTCCTGCGCTTTCATCCCCCTGTGGATGGGGGCGGTAGAATCGGTATACCCTGCCTGTCGTAAGAGGTGACTAAAAGGGCTCCAGGGGCTCTGAACTTTGGAGCGTGGGTTGGCGACCACGGGGCCCTCAGCTAAGTCCGGGCATTGCTTCCACTTGTGCCAGGCTCCTCACTTTTATCTATCCTATCCGACCTCTCTTGGTCAACTCTTGTTCTTTTCCGACCCTGACACTATTAGGTTCGTGAGGGCTAGGGAGTCTTTCATTTTCACGCCCTTCGTGCCCCTTGCCTTCCTGTGGCCGATATCTTCATTTTTCGAAGTGTCGGATCCCTTCCATTTTTTCCCTCTGATTAGTGTTAAATAGAGGATGTTTGCCTGTTTGTACTGCCTCTTAAAACAATAAGCACCACCGCCTGCGCTTTCATGCTTTCAATTATCTCTGCGGATTGTGCTATCAAATGCTCTGTGACATTTGTGATGACTTTTCAGTCCAGTCCACCTTCTGCAGCAAGTCCGCATTAATAAATCTAGGTTGAGCCTTCATGCTTAGCTGCTTAGTTAGAACTAGAACATGAAGTACGCTAACCGCACGTGGAGATCTGTAGTCTACAACACGGGCTGAAGCCAAATGAGCGAAGAAGCGATTAACTATATATAGTGGACGTGATGACCGCCCCTACCGTGGTTTTTAAAAACTGTCACTATTAAATATGTGGCGGTGAAACAAGGGCTGCGAGAAAGCTATGCGACATAAATGAGTGATGGGTGCCTAATGCTGAAAACATGATCACGCATACATCTTTACATGGCTCGAAGCTTTGTCCGGAACAAGATCCTCCTCCCGTCTTTCCCCATTTAAAATTGCAAATATCATTTCAGGTGCAAACAATCAGAGTAAAATTGACTCAATAACACCTGACAACTAATCACTACTAGCATATCTCGTAAAACTATTTTAAAGGCTGCATGGTGTCATTCATGTGTCCGGAATAAAAACATGCTATTGCTTAAATGTGCTCGGGCATGGGGACCGATCGACATACTTCATGTACGACTTCTCTTGCCCAGAAGTATTTTATTCGTGACCTGAAGAGTGAGCTGTCTGATAAGAGAGTATGTACACACTTACACTACTGCCTGTTTCGTCAGTACAGCTCACAGCTTCTTGCCTACGGTTCTGTTTGAACTTTTTTTCAACTCCCGCATGTATTATCCGTGAATCGAACGTTGATGAGAACCTAATGTTAGCTTATCTAGCAAGAATTAGCTTTATCTCCCAAGTGACTAACAATTCCTGGAAATTCATGAGTGTGGATTACTTTGCAGACTTTTCAGTGCTTTCAAACTCGACATGAGAGTGAAGTGAACCCCCACTACTATGCCGAGCCGACTACAGGTACTCACTCGCCTCACGTTTCAACACGAGGTTCTGTTGCTAGTTTTCTTCCTAAGTGGGGCCTGACATATGACAGTGGATTGTGGGCCCGCTAAGAGAGCACTTCTCAGTCTCATCGTATATTACGATAGTGTTAACTGATAGGGGGGGGGGGGCATAATCTATTTTTTGTTTTGTTTTGTTTGTACTGTCTCTAGTTTACTGAAGTTCACTATACAAATATTTCAACAAATATGTAGGTGGATGGTCCGCCTAATCAATACTAAATATCGATTATATTTAATTACATAAGTCTAGTAAATGTTTCGAGAATATATATACATTCCCTTCATCAGCTAGTCAAATTAAAATGAAAATTCCTGTGCACAGAAAGACCTAATTAAACCGGGGGGGGGGGGGGCATTAAGAAATCCCAAACTATTGCCAATACAATTTAACATTTTAAAAATCGAAGAGTGGATGCATGGAATTAAATTACATCCAGTCGAATACGATACCCATTAACGAATGGTTTCGGCATGGCAAGTTTTTGCGCTATTTTATTTTATTCTTAACTCCAATTGAATTTTACAAGAAATCGTCGGATCATCAAGTACACAGTGATCAATATTTTAATTCATGCAGACTTTATTCTATTATGTTTTATCGTATTCGACTGGATGGAATTTAATTCCATGCATCCACTCTTCGATTTTTAAAATGTGAAATTGTATTGGCAATAGTCTTGGATTTTCACAATGGGGGGCCCCCTTTTAATTAGGTCTTTTTGTGTACAGGGATTTTCATTTTAATTTGACTAGCTGTTGAAGGGAATGTATATAGATTCTCGAAACATGTACTAGACTTATGTAAATAAATATAAATAATCAACATTTAGTATTGACTAGGCGGACCATCCACCTACACATTTGTTGTGATCAAGTCAATACGGATCAAATTACCGGCCACTATGGTCAAGATTATTAATACAAATATTTGTCACTTTCCTCTCCATCAAATGGATGGAGTACATTTAAGCTATATCTTTCTCTAAACTGTCCTCTGTGAGATGACTGTTGTCAATTCCAAATTGGCCAGAAGACTTTTATATCATTTTCTTTAATGAACAAAATATCTAGGCTGTAGGAACAAAATCTCAACTAATAACACGAAACGTACCATTTTCCAACATATGCGGGACTCTCTCTGTGTTTCGTGCTCAAACACTCTGAACACATGCCTGGGAAACTCGGGATGTTCTAGTGACACGTACTCGTGAAGCAGAACCAATACATGCAGCTCACCGTTCACATGTCGTACACTTCGACTCTACTGAGTACAGGCCGAGCTAAACTTGTGTATTGCTCCAACTATTACGCTATTCGCAATGTGTAAATTGTGGCCAAGGAAACTGGACAGTCTCCAAGCAGGACCGTTAGTGGCGCTACCTGCAGCAATCGATACAAGCAGGCGGCTCAGTCTGTGTTCGGGGTGGGTCGGCATGGAAATAAGAGCTCGAGAGCTGTCAGGCGACGAGATGGTTCGTATGGTTCATATTGCTTATTTTAACAAATAAGACGTCGAAATCTATCTGCTTAGTGTGTGCTGCTACATAGTTTAAAAAGGGACAAATTAATTACTAGTCTTGTAGTAATGGTCAACCTCTATTGATAAGAATATTATTCATGGGCAGTTTAATATACTTCACTGCTGCGGTGGGATGATATTGTGTGCGATTTATTTCACAGAAACCTAATTCGGGTGCGGGGTCGACTTGGACGATATCCAATAGTGGCGCTCCAGTGACGAACATAGCGGCCACCACAATGCAATTGTCGTGTCAGTATTGATAAAGAGCATTGTTATCTGTCTTGGATTCAGGTAGAAATAACTGCCAGTTTCGTTCTAGTTCTGAATTTTGCTATCCATGCTTAGCACAAGCACGATGGCATTTGGCGACGTGAAAACGAAATGCATAGAGCAGAAAGGCCAAGAACTTGTGCTTACGCCCTAAAAATACAAGAAATGTTCAAAATTTGCTTAGAAGACCAGCAGCGAACTGGCCACTTTGCTACCAACGTTCTATCTTTTCTGTTTTAACATCTTAGTGCTCCCGAAACCCATGTAGCCACTATCGGCACAGGACATGTGAACAATACCAGTTTTTCCTCAAAATACATTCATATGGCCAACAAGATCTCGATGTTACACTATTTACTCTCTTATTTTGCATTTAAAATTTCTTTGCATTTAGACTTTAATTTTCAGTATAGAAAGATAGAGGAATCAAGGTAGTTGAGAAAGTGTGTGTATGCCAGGTTTGAACCCACCATGGAGCAATTACATGTTTTCATATTTACAGCTTTTCAGTCTGTCGAACACACTAGCTGTAAAGAAAGAACATTATCAGATTCTATCAAGTCACGTTAAATCGTGCGCATAACAAGTGATATTAGTGGTGTTCCACTGTTAACCTCCAGTGACTGTGTGTGTATGGCTGGTTGCTAATGTTTCTAATGCTTCAAACATGTAAAGCGTTAAGTAGGAAATGAAACTATTCTTGTATATTTCTCTGTCAAAGGAAGAATGAAGCGTGTTTGTGAAATGTTCTAGATGTCATATTTTTACAAGCACCACTCAAATTCTTGCGAAACTGCAGCTCGGTGATGCGATTATGAAAAGGTAATGTAATGTAATGATCCTCCTGTCAATCTTAAATCTCTGGCGGTGAGCGTCACATTCTTTTATTTCTTGCAAGTAGATGTATAAAATGATTGTCGCGTGTTATCTGTTGACCGCACCACTTCCTCTTCCTGTAGTATTGCCAGCCGACTCGTGTACTGTACTGACCCGCAAGAAGAAAACGCAACAGCCCGCAGCGCCTTGTGGTCGCATGTGTGAGTTCAGAAAGAAGAAGAAGAAAAAAATTCTGCTACGAAATATTTTCATATCAAACAAGATTTCAGTATTGTTTAGGGCTTGGATTGCTTTTGCTAATATTGCTATTTGTTTTACGTCACATCGACACATATGTCTTTTGGTGACGATGGTACAGGAAAGGCCTAGGAATGGGAAGGAAGCGTCCGTGGCCTTAGTTAAGGTACAGCCCCAGCATTTGCCTGTGTGCACATGGGAAACCACGGAAAACCACCTTCAGGGCTGCTGACAGTGGGGTTCGAACCCACTATCTCCCGAATACTGGATACTGACCGCACTTAAGCGACTGCAGCTATCGAGCTCGGTGGATTGCTTTTGTACTTGATACAAAATTTGGCTCCTCGGCTGAATGGTGCCAGGTTGGGGATAATTCCTCTGATCCGGGCCGGCTGATTGTCAGGCTCTTCATGAACGTTATGTTCCGCAAGATACTTGCTCGTTCTGTGGAGCAATGAAATACACGATGCGTATTGACAACAGGGGTTGACAACGCGTTTTCTCTCGACTAACGAAGTCATTTACTGTGCCATGTGGGATCTTCTCTAGCGACCTGTCTTACTTGTCATTTTGATTCTAATAGTTTCTTCTGCATCAGGTATTTTAAAAGAAATATGTCTGTTAGCCGTGAAGTGAATAGTGTAAGACTCCACGGCGTGTACCGATTTCTTCATCACCAACGCGGTGTAGAAAATGACACTTCCTAGGTGCTTCTCTGGTCGTCGTGGACCTTAGAGAACAAGCATGGAAAATAGGGCTAAATACAAAACAGTCTTAGCAGTTCGTTGTGATGTAGAGCGTTCGTCTGAAACAATTCTGACCGAATTGGCCCTGCTCTCCCTCGTCTTGCTATGCTAGAGTGCGAGACCTACTCGTCGAGTGAATTCTGGCGTCTGTTGACTCACAGCTTTTATTTTTACTGGGACGGTGGTTTCACTTGCAAACAGTAGATCATGGTCTTGCCAAAACCGGTGCCATTACAAAAACCAAGAGTTGATGTTATTGCTGGAAGAATAGGCTCACATTTCTTAATGAAAGAATGTATGCGGACATTAATTTCGAGGTCATTTTCCCGACATTCAACAAACAAGGAAATGCAAAATGTGAAGTAAATCCGTGACCTCGTATGGCCTCCGGACCGGCGACCCGCGTGTCTGTGAAGATACGAGCCTGTCTCTGATGAATTATAATGCTGAAGATGTTCCTGATCCAGAGGAATTAACCACCTGACCCGGCCGGACCCGCGCGCTGTTACATTTGGCTATACGAAGCCTCTAGAGCGTTATATCCAGGCCTCGTAACAAAATATCCAACACCAACACCGCTATTATGACACAAAATGAAAATCAGTTTTTGTACTAATCATTATGATTATGAAATTGAATACGCAATAGGACAGTTTATTTTACCTTCATGTAAGATCAGGTTTTTCGTAAATACGACGTCTCCATTCTTAAGCAACGAAATGTTTGTAATAAGAATAAGAAGCACCAGTCGAATTGACATGAGGGGGACCACTCTTATTCCACAGAACGACACAACACATTGCGGTTCTATCAACAAGAGTACCAATTGGATGATATCGAAGTGATTTAACCTTGATCAGGCATTATGTCCCAAACATTTACTTTGTCAGATATACAGGGTCTTTATTTATGCTTGGCAGGGACTTTCTCGCTCGACCTTGCCGGCTACCGCGCGTGCGTATGTGCGGCAGAATACGGTGCCCAAAATCATTATCATGCATTTTACTCACTATTTTTACAGTTTATGCTGAAAATATTTCCCATGCGCTGCCAAAATAATCGGCATCTAATGAAGTTTTCGGTTACTCTACCAAGTTCTTCAGCACTGATGGATGCAAATGCAACTCTTATATTGTCTTTAAGTTCATCTAGTGTGTGAGGGTTGCTCCCATAAACTACATTTTTTAACATTCCCCACAAATAAAAAGCACATACCGTTAAATCTGGGCTACGAGGGGGCCACATATTTTTACTTATGATCTTCGTACCAAACACGCGACCTTTACGTCTATTTTTATTGTTTACTGAACCTGTAGGTTTGAATCTCTTGGTCAGTTGTTTTACTGTCCGATTGATAGGAATGGGTCTCCCTGGAAATTTCGCTCGAAACTTTTGTCTTGTCCTAGCGCACGATTTTCTGCTCTTAACGTAAGCATTGCGCAGATATACACGTTCACGTAACGAATATTTCGCATACATTACAGCACTATACACAATCCCAATAAAACACTATACGATGCGACACACAGTACGCAGTAGCTTCATTGAACAGCTCTCAGCAACTGCAGAAGTGTCGGAAACTGCGCGCGCTAGCGGCCGGTAGCGGCCTGTCATCGCCGGCCAAGTTCGACCGATAAAGTCCCTGCCAAGCATAAATAAAGACCCTGCACTATGCAGTCGAAATTACATGTTACTATATACTTGATCGTTCGCGGCGACTGGGAGACGCTGAAGCACGAGGTGGTGGTTTTAATGTCGCACTAAAGCTCGAGCATTTGCCTGCGACCAACTCGCTCGGTGGAAATATAGCGCCCTCCTTCGCCTCATTAACCCATCTTACTTTATTATGTACATCCCACTAACTACGGCGAGGACTGTGCCAGGTGTTGGGAGTCAGAAGGCCAGCGCCACTCAGCCCGGCAGTGTATTGTAGTCAAAAAATACGAAAATATAAAGATTCTGTAAATTATGTGCTTTATTCGGATACTAGAGCTTAAGGGCACATTTCACTTTTTACACTACATTATAGGCTGTTATGACTTTCTGCAAGCCTCTGTGAATTTATTAAATCCTCTGTATAACTCGTATCTTTAAATCATTAGAAATTGAATCTAACCATCGTCGTCCTGGTTTTCCTCTACTTCTTGTATCCCTAGGTAACCTTCGCCGCACCACCGAAGCTGTATTATGAGTACAGAGTTAGCCTTTACCTCCTCATTTCGAGTATCCTTCTGCCATTGTTTATATCAGCGATCATTCTCGTTACATTCATGGCTGTAACTTGCTGCTTTTGCTGGGCAAGACCTGTTTTTGACCTTGACTTTGGGTGTCCTCCCATTAAAATACAAGACTAGTTTATGTTTAACGGGTTAAGCATTGTCCCATTTGCGATCACTCTTATCAGTGACATACAGTCAGGTTGCTGTGAGGGGATTCTCTACTGAAGGACTGGTACAGCAAGACAACTACATAGCCTACTAGCATTCTTACGAATCGCATGCTGAAACTCATTAAATTATTTATATTTACCGTTTGGGACTGATGCGTTAATACCGGGAGTGACGGAGAATAAAAAAGAACTCAAATGAACCTTTTATTTAGAGTTACCAGATGGTTGTGAGTGTAAAGGCAGTTAAATGAGTTTTAAGAAGTAGGTCAAAAGATGGGCGTATTAAAACCGTTGAATTTTACACTTTTCAATTTCAAAAAAAGGATTTTGTTGTAACACTTTGCGTCTTCGACAGTGCTACCCTTTTTTTAATCAGTTATATCTCATTTCAAAATTAGCAGTTAACTTACACTTCCTTATACAGTAGGGGACACCATTAAATTACTGCTCAGACTGTTCAACTGACACGTTAAGTAAACAGCTACTTTCATCTACCTGTATGTATGTCTACCCGTTAGTCTCGTTTATTGATACCGGGTCGAAGATGAGATTAATTTATACGGCATGTTTCTACGGCCGGATGCCCTTCCTGACACCAACCTCAATTGAGGATCTAATGAAGATGAAATGTGTTATGGTGAATTCAATTGGGGAAGGGGGTGGGAGGACTCGGCTAGGAACTGTCCCGGCATTTGCCTGGAAGTGAAAATACTAAACCAGCTGGCGGTGGGGTTCGAACTCACGCGTTTCCCGAATGCAGAGCTTGGCTCCATAGTCGTATCGCGTTAAAACCCGCAGCCACTCGGCCTACTTCCACCTATATAAGTAAAATAATTTTTGTCTGTACGCTCGGATTAGATGTACAAGATTCCAGAACTTAATATTAAGAAAATGTTTAGATTAAAATAAGTTGAAGAAATTATAATTCCATAATGATAGCGCAAAAAGATGAGATTGCATTCGGGAAATAGTGGGTTTGAACCTTATTTTCGGCTCCCCTGAAGATGGTTTTCTGTAGCTTGCTATTTTCACAACAAGCAAGTGTACCATAATTAAGGCTACAGCCGCTTCCTTCCCAGCCCTTTCCTATCCCAATGTCACCATAAGACCTATCTGTGTCGGTGCGACGTAAAGCCAGCGATAAAAAGAAAAACACCCAAGTCACCATACATACCTGACTTTTTCGTAAATTTCTGTAAGAGTATCCATAATACAAAGCAAAAGGCTTGCCTCTCTTCGTCTCAGTGACCTGCATGTCGTAAGTAAGCACGCAGATAACAACAAAAGCTACATCAACGATGGATGTCTACAGCTGGAATAATTACAGTATGTTAAAAACTATAGAATAATATTACCTCAAAAAACGTTCAAGAGAGGGGACGGGTTGGGAGAATCCTTATCACACGGTTGCGTGGAGTACGCCCTAATTAGCAGTCCCCCTGCTCCATGGACTTTGGAAAACCCTGATAGGCTGCTGATAATTTTACAGTGATCGCAAATGTGACACGAACTAGTCTTTCTTCACATTCTTTTTTTTTTCCCACTGTAATGGGAGTGATCGCAAATGGGATATATTTTGCTGTGATCACAATGGGACTGATCGCAAATGCGACACAACCGGTGGAATACTGCTGCAATAGGCGACTAGTGACTTTCTTCATAACAACGTACGTCACAAACCTGTCTGGCACTCCACAGCAACCAAGTGTTACCTTCGGTATTACATGATTATGGAGGAGCAGTTCAGAATACTCCGATGTCTTGCTTGTGATAACACTAAAATTGTTCAGTTGTTTACCTTTCTGACATTATTATTAATGCCCTGAGGGGAATAAATTGAACTTTTATCATATTCATATTTCCCCACCAGGCTACTCATTCCTGCCACCCGACTGACGAAAATTTCTTGGGAGAACACAGGTCTATTCCTCTCATAGCATGATTAGTTAGAAAACTCGTCGTGGCACCACCTCTGTCGTCTGAAACCACGCTTAATCGCACCTTTCTCTCTAAAATGTCTGAACACTTGCCTTGTATACTGATGAATGAGATACCTCTGTAATTGTCGCAGCCCATTTCTGTTCCTTTCTTTATAGGCATGTGCAGATACTGCTTTCGTTCAATTAGAAGATACCTTCTCATATTCCATGCAAACCCTGCTTAATAATTTTACAATTTCAGGTCTAATTAGTTGTCATCCTTTCCATTTTCTCGAGCCTAATTTCACTGCCTTTGTTGTTCTCCCTATTGAACTCGATTCTTCGAGACTTCAAGAGAATTATTTCCTTTAACATTGAGAGATTCAGAATATTCCTTCTGTCCAACGATTCCCTCGGATCTACGAGTTCACCTTATTTTCCGAATACCCTAATCATTTCCCTTTCCTCTCCCCTCCTTTTCCAAGATTCTTTTCTTTTATAGTCCAACTTCTTGCCGCTCGACTAAGCCTTTCCGTGGTTTCTTCTTCGACTCGGTGATTTCCTTCGCACTCTTTCTTTCCTCTATATACATTTCCCTATCAACATCTTTTTTTTTTTTGGGGGGGGGGGAGCCATTTTGTGATACGCCTTCTTACTATGTTTACAAGTTCATTACGTTTCGCCCCATCTTTATTCACAGCTGTTCCTTTAAGCGTTCCCTGCCGTTTCTGGATTATTGTACGCGCACTTTTTAGGACACTCTAGTGCTGAATCGGTCGACCTCGGTTATCTTCGAAATTCGTATTGGCAACCTTTGAAACACAAACTAAGAATCGCTTATGATCGCTGAGCGACATCTGGCGTACACTTCACGTACTCGTACTGTTGTTGTTTACACAGCAAAGCCAAACTATAGAATTCATACTATGAACAACTATCGCATCGGCAAATGTTATACAATATTATATATTGTGTGTGTGACACAGTTGTTGGCGTAAGATAATATACATACATACATACATACATACACACACACACACACACACACGTTATCATTATAGACGTATGCCTTTCAGCGTTCAGCCTGCAAGCCCCTGTGAATTTACTCAACGTCGCCACAATCCTCGATTTGCAACTAGTGTTGTGGCCTCATTCACTTCTATACCTCTTATCTTGAAATCGTTAGAAACCGAGTCTAACCATCGTCGTCTTGGTCTACCTCTACTTATCTTACCATCCATAACAGAGTCAATTATTCTCCTAGGTAAACTATCCTCCTCCATTCGCCTCACATGACCCCACCTCCGAAGCCGGTTTATGCGTACAGCATCATCCATCGAGTTCATTCCTAAATTAGCCTTTATCTCCTCATTCCGAGTACCCTCCTGCAATAGTTCCTACCTGTTTGTACCAGCAATCATTCTTGCTACTTTCATGTCTGTTACTTCTTACTTATGAATAAGATATCCCGAGTCCACCTAGCTTTCGCTCCTGTAAAGCAAAGTTGGTCTGAAAACAGACCGATGTAAAGATAGTTTCGTCTGGAAGCTGACTTCCTTCGTACAGAATACTGTTGATCGCAACTGCGAGCTCAGTGCATTAGCTTTACTACACCTTGATTCACTCTCACTTACTATATTACCATCCTGGGAGAACACACAACCTAAATATTTGAAATTATCGACCTGTTCCAGGTTTGTATCACCAATCTGACACCCAATTCTGTTGAATTTCTTACCTACTGACATCAATTTAGTCTTCAAGAGGCTAATTTTCATACCATACTCTTTGTACCTCTTTTCAAATTCCAAGATATTAGACTGCAGGCTTTCGGCACAATCTGCCATTAAGACCAAGTCGTCAGCATAGGCCGGACTGCTTACTACATTTCCACCTAACTGAATCCCTCCCTGCCACTTTATACCTTTCAGCAGATGATCCATGTAAAATACGAACAGCAAAGGTGAAAGATTATAGCCTTGTCTAACCCCTGTAAGTACCCTCAACCAAGAACTCATTCAACCATCAATTCTCACTGAAGCCCAATTGTCAACATAAATGCCTTTGATTTTAATAATCTACCTTTAATTCCATACTCTCCCAATATAGCGAATATCTTTTCCCTCGGTACCCTGTTATTTGCTTTCTCTAGATCTGCAAAATATAAACACCCTGGCGCATACTGAAAATATGATCCTGACAGTCTCTCTGTGGTCTGAAACCACACTGGTTTTCATCCAACTTCCTCTCCAGGACTGATCGCACCCTCCCTTCTAATATGTCAGTGAATACTTTGCCTGGTATACTAATCAATGAGATACCTCGATAGTTGTTACAATCCTTCCTGTTCCCTTGCTTATAGATAGGTGCAATTACTGCTTTTGTCCAATCTGAAGGTACCTTACCAACACTCCATGCTAATTTTACTACTCTATGAAGCCATTTCATCACTGCCTTCCCACTATACTTAACCATTTCAGGTCTTTCATCTATTCCTGCTGCTTTATGACAATGGAGTTTATTTACCATCCTATCCACTTCCTCAAGCTTAATTTCACCGTCATTATTTTCCTGCTCCCCATGAGCTTGGCTGTTTGCAACACCAGCAGGATGATTTCCTTTTACATTGAGATGATGTTCAAAATATTCCCTCCACCTCTCCATTGATTCCCTGGAATCTATTGTGAGTTCACCTGAATTACTCAAAACACTGTTCATTTCCTTTTTCCTTCTCTTCCTAAAATTATTACAGTCCAGAAAGGTTTCCCTGCTGCTTGACCTAGCCTTTCCAGGTTATTACCAAAACCTTCCCAGGACTTCTTTTTGGATTCAACAACTATTTGTTTCAATCTGTTTCGTTCATTTAAATACAAATCCCTGTCTGCCTTGGCCCTTGTTTGGAGCCATTTCTGATAAGCCTTCTTTTTACGTTTACAAGCTGCTCTCACTTCATCATTCCACCAAGATGTTCGCCTTTTCCCATCTTTACACACAGTTGTTCTTAGGCATTCTCTTGCTGTTTCTACTACACCATCCCTGTATGCCACCCATTCACTTTCTATATCCTGAACCTGCTTACTGTCAACTGTTCGAAACTTCTCACTAATCATATCCATGTACTTCTGTCTAATTTCCTCGTCCTGGAGATTTTCTACCCTTATTCGTTTGCAGACAGATTTCACTTTCTCTACCCTAGACCTAGAGATACTTAGTTCACTACAGATCAGATAGTGGTGTGTATCATCGAAAAATCCCCGGAAAACTCATACATTCCTAACAGATTTCCTGAATTCGAGGTCGGTTAAGATAGTCTATTATGGATCTGGTACCCCTAGCCTCCCATGTGTAGCGGTGAATAACTTTACGCTTGCAGAATGAATTCGGAACTACTAACCCCATAGTAGCACAAAACACCAGTAAACTCTTCCCATTGCTAGTAGCTTCCATATCTTCTCCACATTTATCGCATCACCTTCTTATATCCTTTAGTTCTATTTCCAGTTGTCGCTCCTTAGCACTATCCTATCGTTGCTGTTCCTGTTGACTACGATGTCGCTCTGTGGTTCATTAAACTTGTCTAGTTCGTCACAGTGAATGCACTGAAACAAACCTCGTCCTTAATCCTCCAACCGCTAAATCTATCAACGTCATTCGTTCATTTACGAGTGTAACTGAAACTATACTGTGCTGTGGACTCCGCACTCCGCGCTTCCCCTTTTCGGAACACTTTTATCTTCCTCGTCGTCTCCTTGACATATCCTCATTGCTGAGTCAGCCAGTTCTTCCTTTCGTAAGCCCCATTAATATTTAATCCATCCCATCGAATTCCATTTCACCATTTCATTTGCCCATTTGTTTTGAGAGGAAGTGCAAGTGGGCAACCGAGTGAAAGGCCACGAAGGGAACAAGGCCTGGTATCACTGAGCACCGTTCGGGACTCGGGATGTCTAATAATGGCAGGGATACTCGAAATGAGAAGATAAAGTTACGTATATACCGGTTTAAGTGATCGGGTCATATTAAGTGAATTGAGATGCGTAGGTTAACTGTCATGGGGGGAGGGGGGAGGAGTAGATTTCCGTGGTTTTCTATCTTCACACCAGGCATATGCGGGGGGCTGTACCTTAAGACCATGGCTGCCGCCTTCCCACTGAGGGATTTGGCCGTGCGGTTCGGGGTGCGCAGCTGTGGGTTCGAGCCCTATCGTCGGTAGGGCTGAAGATGATTTTCCGTGATTTCTCATTTTCACAGACCTGTGCGACGTAAAGCCAGTTGTAAAAAGCTGCGTTCCGAATCCCTTTCCCACCCTTACGACGTTAAACCACTAGACTCGCTTTGTGCAGTAATGTTAGTTTACTTGGTCTGCTGTTTTCTTGCGTCTTGACTGACAGGATAACTCAACACTGAGAGATGTGCTATATTAAAAAAAATGGGAGGGGTGTCTGCATGTTTGAAAGACGACGCATATTCAAATTAGTGCGGTAGTCGACGAAGGGTGATGCTAGTAGCGGCAAGTTTGCTTTAAATACGCACTGTACACTTCGTGAGCGTTATTACATGCCTTTGATCAGACGATGAAGGCTGTATCAGCAGCTCACTGACGTTTGATAAGCCTACGAGAAAGTGGCAGAGATGGAATGTCGGTGTTGGCATCAATGGGAGCGGTGTTAAGGGTACAGAGAACTGGAAATCAAGTAGGGATGACATAAAACTGTTAGTGCTCAACTGTAGAAGTATTGTAAAGAAAGGAATAGAATTAAGTAATTTAATAGATACATACTTACCAGATATTGTAATATGAGTTGAATTATGGCTGAGAAATGATATAATGGATGCAGAAATTTTCTCACGGAACTGGAGGGTGTGTCGTTGAGATAGGATAGGAATGGTAGGATGGGGAGTATTCACACTCGTGAAAGAAGAATTTGTAAGCTACGAAAAAGTTGACAAGCACGAAATTCTATGGGTAAGGCTCATTTCTAAAGATAATAGGCAACTTGATGTCTTTGGAGTGGACAGACCAGGAAATGGTAGCGCAGATGCTGATTCAGAATTATTTGATAAGATAATCAGCTATGTGGGGAAACGATAAGGAAAGGAACGTGATCGTAGCGGGTGATCTCAATTTACCAAATGTCAATTGGGAAGGTAATGCGAAGGACAGGAAGCATGACCAACAAATGGCAAATAAGTTAATATGGGAAGGGCACCTGATTCAGAAAGTGATGGAACCAACTAGAGGGAAGAATATTCTGGATGTGGTGCTGGTAAAACCAGATGAGCTCTATAGAGAAACCGAAGTAATAGATGGTATTAGTGATCACGAAGCTGTTTTTGTGGTAATTAAAAATAAATGTGAAAGAAAGGAAGAGATAAAAATTAGGACTATTAGGCAGTGATGATGATAATGATAGCAAACACTCGTAATCGAGTAGGTTTGTCTTCCAGGTAGGATGTCTCTTCATCTATGTGTTCGGAGCTGACTATACAGTCCAATGCGGGAGTTACACAATTTGCCACAGTGATGACAGGTAGTCCCAGGTGGAGCAGTCATGTTATTTTTATGTCTTCTCAGCACTTTTTTTTCTTTCCTACGTTGCCTCTTGGCATTCGCTGTACGTCGGCGGTTTTCTTCAAAAGACAGTGTGCCGTAATGGACTAGTGATCTCCAGGATGTACGGTCAAGCGCTAAGCTCTCCCAGTTATCAGCATCAATGTTACATCTCTTCAAGTTAGCCTTGATTACATCTTTAAATCGCTTCCTCTGACCGCCTACACAGCGTTTACCTACTGATAGCTCAGAGTAAAACACTTGTTTGGGAATGCGATTATTGGGCATGCGAATTACGTGGCCTGTCCATCGTAGCTCGCGTCTTAAAACCATCAATTCTATACTGGTGGTGTGTGCCTCGTCAAGAACGCTGATATTTGTGCGCCTGTCTTGCCAAGTTATTTGCAGTATTCTCCTCAAGCAACGTTGATGATACTGTTCCAGCTTCTTAAAGTGTCGATTGTAGCATGTCCAGGATTCAGATCCGTAGAGTAAGGTTGGAACTACAACAGAATTGTATACAAGAATCTTTGTTGTGATATTGACGTCGTGATTGTCAAAAACTCGAGATCTTAACTTAGCAAAGGAAGCTCCTGCACGGTTAATTCTGTGTTGGATTTCTGAATCTATATTTGCGCTTGATGAGAGGGTGCTGCCAAGGTATGGGAAGGTGTTTTCAACTTGAAGGCTCATTCCATCAATTGTGACATTGATATCTCTTTGACCTTCCCCAGGGGCTGGTTGGTATAGGATCTGCGTTTTGCTGGTATTCAGTTTGAGTCCGATCTTGTTGTACGCAGCAGAGAAAGCATTCAGGCTTCTCACAAGCTCTTCTTGTGTCTGAGCTACGACAGCATTATCATCAGCGTACTGTAACTCAACTAATGCTGCAGACGATGTCCGAGTTACTGCCTTTAAACGGCTCAAATAAAAAAGTTTACCATCCATCCTGTAAGTTATATGAATTCATATTAGGCATATTAGTAGCATATGGATGATAAAACAGGCATGAGGGAGTTTTTAATAAGTAACTATGATCGGTGGAAAACGGTAAATAAAAATGTAAACAGACTCTGGGATGGGTTTAAAGCAATTGTTGAGGAATGCGAAAATAGGTTTGTACCTTTAAAGGTGGTAAGGAATGGTAAGGATCCACTATATTATAACAAGGAAGTAAAGAGAATAGGAAGGAGGTGCAGGTTGGAAAGAAATAGTTAGAAATGGCTGTGGAAGTAAGGAGAAATTGAAGGAACTTACTAGGAAATTGAATCTAGAAAATAAGTCAGCTAAGGATAACATGATGGCAAGCATAATTGGTGGCAGCACTAATTTTAGTGAAAAATGGAAGAGTACGTATAGGTACTGTACCAGTAAAGCCTAGGTCCTGGTCCATAGTTATCAAAAGAAATGTTGTTCCAGCATATAAGATCCGTCCGACGTACGAACATCTAAGTAAGAGAATGTTCCAGTATGTACCAGACTCCACGAGTGCGCTAGGCGGAGTCAAGTGACGTCACCTGTCGTTCAAAGCTCACCTCCCCTAGAGATATTTCTCGAAAATATCTTTCTTTTCGCAAGTTTTCAACGCCTGTACCAATTTTAATGGAACAAACGCTAAATGGTAGCGGACGTCACGAAAATTAACCTCTATAAATTCCAAATTAATCCATCCTGTGGTTGCTGAGTTACAATGATTTAAAATCTAACAGAAATTACGCACTCACGGTCACATGACCGAGAGAAACTACCCCTCCCAGCGCCAGCTATATATGCCACTGGGTCAAGGCTAACAGGTAGTTGTGTGTGTTGAGTTGAGTTGAGTTCATTGCAAGCAGTCCAGTCTAGCAGTGCAGTATGTGTATGAGTAAGAGAGAGGGGAGACTGGCCCTCACATAGTATGTTCGTGCAGTCTCGACAGTACTTTTCGTCGTGTTTCGCGGAGACGAAATTACGGGCTAGTAAATCGCAATCGTACTTGAAAAAAAAGACGTCGCACCGTAAGTAGTCTATTGTGCCGCGACTATGATATAACTTAGACATTTCGAAGTATAACACGTACGAAATCAGTGAAGTTCGAAGTTATATATTGGACATTCACAACATGACGTGTGGACTTAATTACACACAATATTAAATTACCAACAGAAACTGTCGTGTACAGTAACTTTAACTACTCTAGAACTTATTTTCTAACATAGCACATCCTTGGACTGTGTCTTTATTTATGTGCCATATTAGGACATGACGTGTTACAGTGATAAACTTAGTGAAAGTTAAGAACTTTTTCTAAAATAATATAGTTCTATCAACATTAGAGAATTAGTGTTATCTGTCAGGATAACGATTCAAAAGACGGTGGTTAGAGACGGTAATGAGAAATATTACGTGTTTGCACTGTGTTGGACGTTCTCAGTGACAGTTTAAAATAGTGTTTTTTGCAACAAGGACTGTGATCACTCATTGGACGTCCTAAAATTAACATAGTATCTGTAAATACTACTTTCATGTTCCGTGTGTTAAGATCATTTCCACGAGCAGCAGGAATCTTCAGAAAATTCTACAAGATCCAATTACCTTCAACATCATTTCATCTATGATGTCAACGTGGTTTCTTCGTGGAACTTCAAGTTTGAGTCATCATCCGCACCCGCGGAATGTTCCAGATTCTCATCAGTATTCGTAAGCCAAGTTTTTTAATAAGTGAGTAGTCACAAATTGACTTTTTTTTTTTCCTTTCTTACCAATCGTGAACAGTGGTTTACCCAGTGCTGCGTGTCACGATACTTCGTAGTTTTCCACCATTACTCAAAATTCATCTTTTAATGATAAATCTATTTTCAAAATCTATTTCACATAAGAAAGACTCGAGGAGTTTCAAGTGTTCTATGTTTTAAGGCTCACAAACAGAGAAACTCTCAACAGAAGTTCAAATTCTTATTTTCAATTATAAGTGTGTTCATGTCATGTCATAATACTTAGACTTTAGGTGAAAAACTGACACTTTGTTTTCGCAAAAGACTATTGGATCTGTGAGATTTATTTATTTTCACAAATTGCATTCAAGAAGATTTACGTTAACCCTTTTGATTTCAACAAATTATTTGCATTCTATATCGACATTGCAGGGTGGTGAATTGATTAACATTATTAATAAATTGTTTGAAAAAGGGTATAACCATCTATTATTCGCCCTGCGAGTCTATCCTGCTCTGTGCCGGCTCCAAAAACCAACTTCCACTACCTGAGATCTTTCTCATGCCTTACGCCCCGAACGTTTACTGGTACAGTACTTACAGGCAGAAACACGTTCCAAGAAGGACATTCCAGGAATAATTAATGAACAAGGGGAGTGTGTATGTGAGGATCTTCAAAAGGCAGAAGTATTCTGTCAGTATGTAAAAATTGTTGATTACAAGGATAATGTCCAGATAGATGAGGTGAGTAATACTAAAAGAGTATTAAAATTTACCTATGATAACAATGACATTTGGAGTAAGATACAAAAGTTGAAAACTAGAAAAGCAGCTGGAATTGATAAGGTTTCGGGGGATATACTAAAGACAATGGGTTGGGATATAGTACCATATCTGAAGTACTTGTTTGATTGTTTGCATGAAGGAACTTTACCAAATGAATGGAGACTTGCTATGGTAGCCCCTGTGTATAAAGGAAAGGGTGATAGGCATAAAGCTGAAAATTACAGACCAGTCAGTTTGACATGCATTGTGTGTAAGCTTTGGGAAAGCATTCTTTCTGATTATATAAGACATGTTTGCAAAATTAATAAATGGTTTGACAGAAGGCAGTCTGGGTTTAAGAAAGGTTATTCCACTGAAGCTCAACTTGTAGGATTCCAGCAAGATATAGCAGATATCTTGGATTCAGGAGGTCAATTGGACTGTATTGCGATTGACTTATTCTAAGGCATTTGATAGGGTAGATCATGGGAGACTACTGGCTAAAATGAGTGCAATTGGCTTGACAAAAGAGTGACTGAATGGGTGGCTATATTTCTAGAAAATAGAACTCAGAGAATTAGAGTAGGCGAGGCTTTATCTGTCCCTGTAATAATTAAGAGGGGAATTCCTCGAGGCAGTATTATTGGACCTTTGTTTTCTTATATATATCAATGATATATGCAAGGAAGTGGAATCACAGATACGCCTTTTCGCAGGTGGTGTTATTCTGTACAAAGTAATAAATAAGTTACAAGATTGTGAGCAACTGCAAAATGACCTCTATTGTGTTGTGAGATGGACAGTAGGCAATGGTATGATGATAGACGGGGATAAAAGTCAGGTAGTGAGTTTCACAAATAGGGAAAGTCCTCTCAGTTTTAATTACTGCGTTGATGGGGTGAAAGTTCCCTTTGGGGATCATTGTAAATACCTAGGTATAAATATAAGGAAAGATCTTCATTGGGGGTAATCACATAAATGGTATTGTAAACAGAGGGTACAGATCTCTGCACATGGTTATGAGAGTATTTAGGGGTTGTAGTAAGGATGTAAAGGAGAGAGCATATTTGTCTCTGGTGAGACCCCAACTAGAGTATGGTTCCAGTGTATGGGACCCTTGCCCGATTACTTCATTCAGGAACTGGAAAAAATTCAAAGAAAAGCAGCTCGATTTGTTCTGGGCGATTTCCGACAAAAGAGTAGCGTTACAAAAATGTTGCGAAGTTTCGGCTGGGAAGACTTGGGAGAAAGGAGACGAGCTGCTCGACTAAGTGGAATGTTCCCAGCTGTCAGTGGAGAGTTGGCGTGGGAGGACATCAGTAGACGAATAAGTTTGGATGGTGTCTTTAAAAGTAGGAAAGATTACAATATGAAGATAAAGTTGGAGTGCAAGAGGACAAATTGGGGCAAATAGTCGTTTATAGGAAGGGGAGTTAGGGGTTGGAATAACTTACCAAGGGAGATGTTCAATAAATTTCCAATTTCTTTGCAATTATTTAAGAAAAGGCTAGGAAAACAACAGATAGGGAATCTGCCTCCTGGGGGACTGTCCTAAAGGCAGATCAGTAGTGATTGATTGATTGTATGGTACGCAGGGAGAAGGCTGTACTGCATCTGCAACAGCCACCAGAGGGACGTCATGTAGTAGCGTTCATGCCGAGACTTGGGGTGATCTTAGTGCCAGTGATGGAGCAGTCCAGGAGAGCGCTTGGAACAAAGCTGCCTGCGGTTTCGACTCACTGGATCTGGGAAGCGATTTCCTCGTCGTTATCCCAAGAACTTTGAAAGCGGATTTGTACGTCAGGCTGGTGATATTCGAGAGGGTCATACCACTGCTGTCACCCAACGTGTTCTATCGAGTGTCGACCAGTTGCGTTGGCCTGCGGTCATTATGGGACGACAAATTCAGTACAAACCGAGTGCAGCAGGCGTGGGACTGCTTACGGCATCTGAACGACACAGTGCGTTATTAATGTACTACTAGTGACATGGGACCCATACGTTCGCCTCTCGGACTCCCTGCTTGAAATAATGTCTTCCTTCCGGTACGGTTTGAGTTTTAGCACCTTTGTATGCGGAAAAACCGAAATCTCTCCTTGTGTCAATTGGGAGAGTAGTTAGTGGGACGTAAAGTCTATAATAATAATAATAATAATAATAATAATAATAATAATAATAATAATAATAATAATAATAATAATAATAATAATAATAATAATAATAATAATAATAATAATAATAATAATAATTATTATTATTATTATTATTATTATTATTATTATTATTAGATTTATTGGGCGATTGTTCAAGATTTGCTCGAATTTCGTCCAGCATTCCCCGTGTTCGTTTGCGCTTTCGTTTCTTGTTTGACAGTGAGCCATTGCTGGCAAATTTATTTACAATATTGTGAATTGGTATTCTAGAAGATTGCACTTCACCAGGAAAGTTGCACGCACCCGAGGTGAAAATGCCGATCGCAGATAGAGCTCATGTTTGTATTGCTTTGTTTGTTGCAGGGTGACAAGGGGGCGTCCCCCCGCAGGATGGACAGGTTACGGAGGAGTTTCCGGGATAGCTTCCGGAAACGCAAGGATCACGTACCGGAGAGCTCTAAGCCACACCAGTGGCAGGCAGATGAGGCAGGCGTACGCGCGGGAACCTGCAGCTTCCACGTCAAGGTACTGTTGCTCTGTTTATTGTTGGCAATTGGCACAATATTGTCCTGTGGAAGGAAGAGCTGATATTCTGTTTTTCCCTTCTTCGTATGGGTACATTCTCTTTCTGGCATTTATATTGTAAAAGATGGTTGGTTAATTCAGAGCACAACATTAAATCTAATGTAATCCACTCGCTTTCTGTGGGCGGAGATGGTATTCCCCTTTCTTTTGCCGACCTTTCATTATTCGAAGGGACAGGCCTCGTCCATATTTTCTCTGATTAGTGTTAACACTCTGTTTTCTCTTAATCACTCCTCTCTATTGGTAGGGCTGTTTAGGTTGAACCACGCGACCACTAGTGTGACCTATCAAGGTTCTTGTGAATGTATCTATTGATCGATAAATGTAAAATGGATGATTACGATATAAATTTATGGCTGAATAAACCAGGCAGTGAGGAAGACACCAAACAAGACAGCCCATGACCACCAGCGAACTGTATGTGATAATGGGTGGTGTGAATAAAAATGAGTCTAAGCAAGTGAGCGTGTGCTCGCTGAGTGCCTGAGTCTCTTCCTGTCGATGAGCTTCTACTCCGCATTTGCGGAGAATAAAAATATAGAGCGGAAGCACAGCGTACACTCGAGTGTCTGGAGCAGCCACTCATTGTCACTGATCAAGGTCGTGCACGTGCCATGTATATAACACCTTAGACTGTGATAACACTTCCATGACTTCCGGGTAGTTCAATGCTTAACATGGTACTGACAGTGTGGAATTCTAGTCCGCTTTTATCTCCGTTTTAAAGGAACATACAATTATGTTTTCTATTGCTATTTGCTTTACGTCGCACCGACACAGATTAGTCTTATGGCGACGATGGGACAGGAAAGGCCTAGGAATGGGAAGGATGCGGCCGTGGCCTTAATTAAGGTACAGCCCCAGCATTTGTCCGGTGTGAAAATGGGAAACCACATAAAACTATAATCAGGGCTGCCGACAGTGGGATTCGAACCCACTATCTCCCGGATGCGAGCTCATAGCTGCGCACTCCTAACCGTACGGCCAATTACGTTTTCAAAGTCACAATTACCGGATTAGAAGCACAAGAAAACAAGTACAATAAATGCAGTTCATTGTGAACTACTCGCTAAATTTAACTTAAACATTTCCGTCCAACAACTGTCTGATTGGGAATGGTCAGCATTGAGGCCTTCGGTTCAGAGGGTCCCGGCTGGGTCGGGGATTTTAATCGCATCTGATTAATTCTTCTGGCCCGGAGACTGTGTGTTTGCAATTGTCCCAACACTTTCCTCTTCATATTCGCACACACACACTACGCTCCAACCATCACAGAAACACGCAACAGTGATTAAATCCCTCCATCTAGGGTTGGCGTCAGGAAGAGCATCCGGCCGTAAAACAGGGCCAAATCCACATGCGCGACACAACTCGCACCCAGGACCCCACAGAGGTGGGAAAAGCGGTAGAAGGAGATGAAGAATTTCCGTCCAACAACTGTTGGTAAAAAATTGCAAAACATGAAAAGACTGATATACAGTATAAAGTAGAATTAAAGCGTACTGGAAACAAATGCATATCGTTAAATAATGGGAGAAACGGCTGATGAATCTGATGCAGAGGGAAAATAACCCTACCATCGGTAGGTACCAAAGGTAGGAAATCATAGCCTGAATATTACATCAAGAAATTGAGGAAAATGGTAGGCCCATAACGTAAATAACAAACATTAATTATGATGAAAAATATATAGAGACAATTGAATGACATTTTTTAGGAGCCAGATCTGCAGGACCGGATGAGTTGGCCGTGCGATTAAGGGCGCGCAGCTGTGAGCTTGCATCCGGGAGATAATAGGTTCGATCCCTACTGTCAGCAGCCTTGAAAATGGTTTTCCGTGGTTTCCCATTTTCACACTAGGCAAACGCTGGGGTTGTACCTTATTTAAGGCCACGGCCGCTCCCTTTCTACTCCTACGCCATTCCTATCCCATCGACGCGATAAGACCTATCTGTTTCGGCGTGACGTAAGCAAGTTCTAAGATCTGCAGAAGTTATCATCCCTTCAACTTCCTACAGAGGCGTTATAACCCTGCAAACATCGGATTTCTCCGAATTCGGAAGTCATAGACAGTCAGGCCGTGATACATCTACACTGGTTGAATTCTTCCTTTCCATTGCAAGTGGCCTGTACGTTAATGCTAGGGACGCCTTTTCTGTAAATGTAGTCATTCCCATGAACATGTGGCTTCTGAAGTTGTACATGAGTACAGTCTACAGCTCAAACGTTCTTGCCACTTAGCCCGTGCTTCCTGCAACATTTGCTGGAATTTTATCTAGTAATCTGCTTTCATTTCTCTTCATGTCAAAACCTGCGAAAATGTTTTTGACACAGTTCTCCGAGATGTCTTCACCAACTCCACTCTGAAACCCAGTTTCACCAACATAACGCAAGAAGATTTACAGTTTATCTTCATTTGTTAGTGCAGCACCTCGTGTTTCTTTGGAATGCCCGAGGAAATGCTCCACTAACCATTCAGCATGCTCCTTGAAAATCCACAGCCTGTTTCCAGTCATCTGACCGGGTCAGGAATGGAATGAATGTAGCGGTGCGGTTAGGAATCGTGTCGGCTGTTAAAGCCTGTCTCACTCCTCTGGGGCAATGATTAATGACTGACAGATGAAATAAAATGATATTGGAGAGTGCTGCTGGAATGAAAGACGACAGGAAAAAATGGAGTACCCGGAGAAAAACCTGTCCCGCTTCCGCTTTGTCCAGCACAAATCCCACATGGCGTTGCCGAGATTTGAACCACGGAACCCAAAGGTGAAAGGCCGGCGCGCTGCCGTCTGAGTCACGGAGGCTCTTCAGCATGCTCCTTACCGGACCTTTATAAAACTCTGTAATCAAGTTGCGATGATTCTCTTTCTTTCTTAATCTGCTTACCCTCCAGGGTTGGCTTTTCCCTCGGACTCAGCGAGGGATCCCACCTCTACCGCCTCATGGGCAGTGTCCTGGAGCTTCCAACTCTGGGTCGGGGGATACAACTGGGGAGGAAGACCAGTACCTCACCCAGGCGGCCTCACCTGCTAAGCTGAACAGGGGCCTTGGTGGGGGATGGGAAGATTGGAAGGGACAAAGAAGAGGAATGGAAGCGGCCGTCGCCTTAAGTTAGGTACCATCCCGGCATTTGCCTGGCGGAGAAGTGGGAAACCACGGAAAACCACTTCCACGATGGCTGAGGTAAGAATCGAACGCATCTCTACTCACTTGACCTCCCGAGGCTGAGTGAACCCCGTTCCAGCCCTCGTACCACTTTTCAAACTTCGTGGCAGAGCCGGGAATCGAACCCGGACCTCCGGGTGTGGCAGCTAATCACACTAACCACTACACCACAGAGGCGGACGAGATGATTCTCTGCGAAGTTTACATAATTTTCTTTTCCGATTAACCACCACCATTACCTCTGCCATGCTATTGATCGTGACACTATCATTTGGAGTCACCTACTGAGTTAGCTCAAGGAAACATGAGCAGGCGCTTACCGGAAAGAGTGCCTGCTTTATCTTTATTCACCAGCAATCTGGAGCACCCACTCTGCTACTCGAGCGACTGGAGTGTGTGCTCAAGGTCACAGGTCTGCTGTGACTGCTTCCGACAGGCGGTTTTTATTCACCTCAATGCGAGCGCCTGCTCTAAATTCGCAAAGAGTGCGTGCTCATTTTTATTCACACCACCCAATGTCTTATAAACATTTTCTTGAGCACAGGCTGCAAGTCAAGTGAAACGTTTTCTCTGAATTTCATGTAACATAAAACTTTCATAATATTATATTCTCGATCTAATACAATTATCTCACCTTTCGTTGCTTAGTTAGAATCATCTATTTACGACCAACATTCTCAAACTGTCAGTATACGCATATTGTTACGACCACAAAAACATGAGTGTGTTAGAAAAATCACAATGTACGCAGTCTAGCCTAAGCAAGCAACGTGTGAGGACGTGCTGAGTCGAGTGTGACGGTATAGTGGGAGCTGAGTGTGATCGGCAAGTGGAGTTAAGCGGAGAGTGACGAGGAAAATGATTGGAGTAGAACAGTATCGGGTAGTTATCGGAAGATACAGGGGAGAAGGAAGAAGGAAACAACCAAAGGAAAGGAAGATAATGTGGAAATGGGAATGATGGGTGAGATGATGTTGGTGGCAGCGGTGATTATGAGACTGCTAGTTATAGGGGGGCGTGTACCCCGGCCCACATATAGTACGCGCACCTTTTAGGGATAGATTTTTGTCCGGTGGTGAGGAGTAAGGAGGGAGCTCTCCCGGTTCCGGTAATACTGCCAACTGAATGGAAATGAAATCTGAATCAACATACGACGAAAATGCTAATTGCTAATTTGTGTGATAAATCTAGTATAGCATTCATTACCGAAATTTAAAACAGTGTTTGCAGCATGGCTTGAAGTTATCCAAAATTCATCGCGTACTAGAATTTAATCAGTCACCGTGGCTAAAGCCATATATCGATCTAAATAATAATTTAAGAACGAATGCGGTTAACGAGTTTGAAAAAGATTTCTACAAGCTCATGAATTACAGTGTGTTTGGTAAGACTATGGAAAATGTTGACAAACGCGTTGATGTAAAATTGATTACAAGCTGGGAAAATATTAAGAAACGTATGGTGCTTACTATTTAATAAGTAAACCAAATTTCCACAGCTGTACCATCATACATGAGAATTTAGTTATTATACAGATGAATCGTGTTAGGGTTAAATACGACAAACCTACCTACGTCGACTTTGCAGTACTTGAATTGGCTAAAACACTCGTGTATGAATTCCATTTCGATTATATGATGAAGTACGCATAATGCGCAATTGCTCTACACAGATACCGATTCGTTTATTTATGTTTTACGCTTTTCTGCTATTACCTGAGGGTTATAGTTGCAAGTAGATACCTGATGAGCTTCTACTAAGTGAGCTTCGTATCGCTCTACGTTAGCGAAATACATACTACAAACTTTACATAAAGCAGATGTTATGCTAGGGTGTTTTGATTTCATATGGCGCATGAAGTTATCTCGCCTTGTAAACGTTACATTGCATTCCTCACAGCAGGGGAACACCTGAGAAGAGAACAACCAATAGAGATTAGGCGAAAGTTGCTATGTTCGAAAGAAACGAAGTTTCAACCTATAGAAGTCAGACATTGCTGAACGTTTGAAATTATAAGATTAACCTCTTCTACAGCATGTCCATTAAAGAGAACAACTATTTATCAATAGACTAAAGTTGCGATGTTCGGAAGAAACCAAGTTTCAACCTATAGAGGTCAGACATACCTTAAAATCTTTGCGCTGCAATCTGTTACTCGGATGAATAAAATGCGTGCGTTCAAGCCTGAAACTCGAGCGATAATATTCTGGTCGTACCTAAAACATATGATTGTACTGTAGGGTACGTCAGCTAGCCTAGCTATCTTTACAACTCAAAGTTCGAAACATACCTTAAAATATTCGCGCTGCAGACTGTTACTCGGAAAATAAAATGCGTACTTTCAAGCCTGTAACTCGAATGATAATATTCTAGTTGTACCTAAATAAAAGAAAATATATGAATGTAGATGGTTACTACCTAGCGTAGAAGTTGCTTTGCAAACAGTAACTAACAGTTCAGGCTTACCTTAAGTTAAAGGCTGAAGAATAATATTCACAGCTGATAGTACTTAGACGGGGGATGTGCACGTAATAAACACACACAAAGAACTGTGAGCGCTTCACGCAGACTGCAGCGAGTAAATATGCTCCTTGTTACCAAGCGGATATCAAGAATTGCAGACGTTTGCAGTACAGTTAGAACGAAATGTTTATGCAACAAGAGCTCTCCTGAGTGCCTTACGCTGAGTTCTGCAGGCTGACGTATTTAAGCCGGGATCGAACCTGCTGTTGATGCCGAGGTGTCAGAATTTGAGTTCTGCAGCGGATCGAGCCTTAGAAAGTTAGCGCGCGATCCTCGACCTCTGGACTTAAACGGGAGGGTACTAAGCTACATCCGCGGTATTCCTTACCTGTAGGCACTTAAAGGTATTGAGCTAAGACCGCATCCAGCTAGATCATGTAATTACACGTTATGACGATCGCGCAGATCCCTCGCCTAGCATTTGCTTTTTTTACAGCTTCCGACAGTAGGGGTTCGAACCCGCTATCTCCCGAAGTAGCGAGAATGATTGCGAGTACAAGAGTGTTGAGAGTGATTCATTTGTCGGATGGAGGCGATCCTACTGTTGCATATTACATTCTCAGGTAGTTTCGAATAACCAGAGGGTGTGCAAAAAAGCCAGCATTAAGTAAGGGCTGTTGATGGGGACGTAAAACCTTGCGCAGACTCCTTCGAAAATGATTGCGGGTACAAGATGTTGATGGTGATTCATCTGTCGGATGGAGGCGATAAGCTGTGTGTGCAGGCTCTTTCGGTAGGAGTAGGCTATGTGCCGGCACCGGGTTTTACCCTCTCCCTACTGTAGTATATTACATTCTTAGGCAGTTTCGAATAACCAGAGGGTGTGCAAAAAAGCCAGCATTAAGTAAGGGCTGTTGATGGGGACGTTACACCTTGTGCAGGCTTCTTCGGTAGGAGTAGCCTATGTGCCGGCACCGTGCAGGCTCTTTCGATAGGAGTGGGCTATGTGCTGGCACTGTGTTTTAACCTCTCCGCACAATCATAATATTTTATGTTGGGAACTTACACCAGCTAAATGCTACACGGCTAAGAAAATGTTCCGTGAGTTACAACTAGCTTATCAGCACGCAGTGTCCTCGCTGAAGGTTGCTACAGCCGGAAGACGAGTGTACAATTTCAGTCGACGCATGCATTCCTTACCTCGCTCTGACTGCGCCGATACAACTTCAAAGACAAATGTAACCTGGTGTGAGCACATAGCATGTTCCTAAATGTAAATGTTTGGAGCTCCTGTTTTTACAGCTAGATGTGGTTCCTAACGTAACAGGGCCGCGATTAAAAATATATTTTACAGCCGAGTGCCCCTTCCTAACATGAGATTTTAAATGGCAAGAATCTGTTTTACAGCCGGTTGCCCTTCCTGACGCTGAAAGACCAGGATTTAGCCAGTTACCCTTCCTGATGTAACAAGACTAGGATTTATTTTTAGACTGCACTTGGCTAGAAAATAGCCACACGAAATTATTATATAGAAAGAGAATTGCCGGCTCCTTCGGTTTGGTTTAGTGTGCTTGCCTTTCACCCGGCAGTCTCGGGTTCGATTCTATTAGAACGAAGGTGCACCCCAAACGCATCAATCAATGTTCTGATCATATGTTGTATCGAGTAGAGTGTTCGATTATATTCTTAATCGCTTATTTTGTAATATAATCTTCAAGTATTCGATAAAGCTATACCTTAACAGAGCAGGGAAAGGGAGGTTATAACAATCGTTATCTTACGCAAGCCGTTCAGAACTGTAGTTTTTTCTTCTCCTAGAACAAAGGTATTCCTTGACATGTTCTTTTTAAATTGTCCGCTACTACGATCAAGAGCGCAGCACGGCGCTCTCAGATGGCGGATGTGGAATTTGCGACCACCACATGTCAAAGAATAAAGATGCCAACACGATGCTCTCTTGGCAGCTTTTCAAATTGTCTGCCACCACAGAGTGCGGCACTGCGCTCTCTTGATTAAAGATGGCGGATGACAGCTGACGAAATTGCTCGCAAGAGTGCGGCACGGTGCTCTGTAGTTTAAAGATGGCGGATAACAGCTGACGCAAGAGGGTAGCACGGTATTCTGTGGTTTAAAGATGGTGGATGACAGCTGACGAAATTGCCCGCAGGATAGCAGCACGGTGCTCTGCCGATTAAAGATGGCGAATGACAGCTGTGACGTAGAAATTGCCTACTACTACGATAAAGAGGGCAGCACGGTGCTCTGTAGATTAAAGATGGCAGATGACAGCTGACAAAAAAGCGCGTAGGTTTGTTTCCAAACAAGAGCATGTAGAATTTTTCAAATTGCCGCTACTGCATAGAGGGTAGGACGGTGCTCAAAGATGGCTGCTGTCAGAAAGCATTTTTCAAATTATCCGCCACCACATTTCAAAGGTAAGTAGCTAAAGAGGGCAGCACTGTGCACTCTTGATTAAAGATAGCGGATGACGGCTGCACGTGGATCTGTTTATCTCACGCTAGTGAGGTTAAGTTGGTAGCACTAAGGTTTAGGCCCGTTAAGATGGCAGCTCTGAGGATGACAGGTGACGAATTTGCAGCTACTGCGATAAAGAGGGCAGCACGGTGCTCTGTAGTTTAAAGATGGCGGATGACAGCTGTCAAAAAGCACGTGGCTTTGTTTACAAATTCAAATTTCCCGCCAAAATTCAAATTTCCCGCGGGAGGAGGAGGAGGCCGCCGAATCCGCCTATTATACTACTCATTATTATGCGCTTTCGATATTGTAGGCCTTCACATTTAGTTTTCTTCCGACTCTGAAACACCACTCTTATCATAGTCGGTACGATAAAACTGAATAAAACATAAATGATCGGAAATTGTATTCTGTAACTTTTGTTATGCGGTACTCTTCGATAGGACCAAATACATAGGTATTTGAAAATTAAATCGGTTTTATGGCGACGATGCGATAGGAAATGGCTGGGAGTGGGAGGGCGCGGCCGTGGCCTTAAGGTACAGCCCCAACATTTGCGTGGTGTGAAAATGGGAAAGCACGGAAAACCATTTTCAGGGCTGCCGACAGTGGGGTTTGAACCCACTATCTCCTGAATACTGAATACTGGCCGCACTTAAGCGACTGCAGCTATCCAGCTCGGTGGTTAGAACCTGTCAAGATGGCAGCTGTTAAAAGCACGTGAATTTCAAATTCCACGCTCGGCCACGTCCCTACGGTGGCAGCAGTGAGGTTAGGCCCGGCTGGGATCGCAGCAGTGAGACTAGCGATGTTCTCTTGTCCGAAAAAGTGAGGTTAAGTTCCATCAAGATTGTCATCTACCATGGCATTGTTTGTAAACAATGTGACGTCACGTGGCGACGATGACCTTTGGCCGGGGTTAATGACTTCGTGTGCTGACTCAGCAGAAAAAAATACTGACGCCATGGTCAAGTACCTCCATAGGTCATACTACTCCCATCTACTACTCTTCCTCCTGCAGTAATTCTTTTATTCATGCCTCAGTCTAGATAGTAACTGCGTATTAGACAGGCAATTCTCAACACTACTGTGCTCATCCGAATTAAATGAGTTATTGTGCCTTCTGTTATGCTATTATCCATCTGTGCTACTTCATGCAAACTGTGCCTGAAACGGAAATGAAAAAGCTGACATTACACTTCCCCGTTCCTGCCTATTCTTATTGCACTTACATGTAAGTTTGGAAACTTGTTTACAAGGGTTATAGGCAGGTACATTCAGGGAAGCGGGATGGTCTAGGGAGCGGTGTTAAGCGAGCAGGGAACTGGAAATCAAGTAGGGATGACATAAAAATTTTAGTGCTCAACTGTAGAACTATTGCAAACTAAGGAATTGAATTAAGTAATTTAATAGATATATACTTACCAGATATTGTAATAGGAGTTGAATCATGTCTGAGAAATGATATAATGGATGCAGAAATATTCTCAAGGAACTGGAGTGTGTATCGTAGAGATAGGATAGGAAAGGCAGGAGGGGGAGTGTTCATTCTGGTGAAAGAAGAATTTGTAAGCTACGAAAAAGTTAAGGATGAAAAACATGAAATTCTGGGTGTAGGGCGCATCTCTAAAGATAGTAGGCAACTTCATGTCCTTGGAGTGTACAGACCAGGAAAGGGTAGCGCAGATGCTGATTCAGAATTATTTGATAAGATAATCAGCTATGTTGGAAATGATACGGAAAGGAATGTGATAGTAGCAGGTGATCTCAATTTACCAAATGTCAATTGGGAAGGTAATGCGAAGGACAGGAAGCATGACCAACAAATGGCAAATAAGTTAATGTGGGAAGGGCACCTGATTCAGAAAGTGATGGAACCAACTAGAGGGAAGAATATTCTGGATGTGGTGCTGATAAAATCAGATGAGCTCTATAGAGAAACCGAAGTAATAGATGGTATTAGTGATCACGAAGCTGTTTTTGTGGTAATTAAAAATAAATGTGAAAGAAAGGAAGGTACAGTAGAAGTCCGATAGTCCGGCACGTCCGGTGCCGGATTACCGAAAATGCCGGACTATCGGGCGGTACCTCTTACTACGATATAGGTTAAGGTGTACAGCGAAAACAGCTGTAACACGGCGTTTTGCAGTAAAATGTTGATCAGCAGAATCATTAGTTTAATAACTTTAGCTCAAAATTAGGGCAGCAGCAAATTTTCGTTCAACACATTCAGTTTACATACATGTACTGTACAATATTTTAGTGTGACTTAAAAACATCTCGAAATCTTTGTTTTAGAGGTTGTTGTCGCTTGGCATAAAAGTTATTTCTGATGATATGTAAATCAGTAGCCTATGTTCACTGGCATTATAATTAGTATTACACCCAGCAAAAGTGATGAATTTATTTAGGGACTCTGCGGCTAGATCGCAAGAAAAGTACTGTAGCGGAAACTCCTCGCAATCAAAACAATGAACGCCGGGCTGAGTGGCTTAGACGGTTGAGGCGCTGGCCTTCTAACCCCAACTTGGCAGGTTCGATCTTGGCTCAGTCCGGTGGTATTTGAAGGTGCTCAAATACGACAGCCTCGTGTCGGTAGATTTACTGGTACGTAAAAGAATTCCTGCGGGACTAAATTCCGGCACCTCGGCGTCTCCGAAGACCGTAAAAGTAGTTAGTGGGACGTAAAGCAAATAACATTACAAAACAATGAACTGAACCTGTGTGTGGTGACAGCCAACAATGCCGATTGTGTCTAACAGCAGCAGACCCGGGTAGTTTCGAACCGCGCTTTGCTCTTTAACTGTCACAAAAAAAAAAAAAAAAAAAAACCACCTCAAAAAATCCTGGAATGGTGTCGGACCATCGGCCGTTCCGGACTGTTGGATGCCGGACTAATGGAATTCTACTGTATTAAAATTAGGACTTGTGGGCAGTACCATATGGCTGATAAAACAGGCATGAGGAAGTTTTTTAAAAAGTAACTATGATCGCTGGAAAATGGTAAATAAAAATGTAAACAGACTCTGGGATGGGTTTAAAGCAGTTGTTGAGGAATGTGAAAATAGGTTTGTACCTTTAAAGGTGGTAAGGAATGGTGTAAAGATCCACTATGTTATAACAGAAGTAAAGAGGCTAAGAAGGAGGTGCAGGTTGGAAAGAAAGAGGTAGAAATGGCTGTGGAAGTAAGGAGAAATTGAAGGAACTTGCTAGGAAATTGAATCTAGCAAAGAACTCAGCTAACATGATGGCAAGCATAATTGGTGGTCATACAAATTTAAGTGAAGAATGGAAGGGTATGTATAGGTACTTTAAGGCAGAAACAGGTTCCAAGAAGGATATTCCAGGAATAATTAATGAACAAGGGGAGTGTGTATGTGAGGATCTTCAAAAGGCAGAACTATTCAGTCAGCATTATGTAAGGATTGTTGGTTACAAGGATAATGTCCAGATAGGGGAGGTGACTAATACTATAGAAGTATTAAAATTTTCCTATGATAACAATGACATTTAGAGTAAGATACAAAAGTTGAAAACTAGAAAAGCAGCTGGAATTAGGGATATACTAAAGGCAATGGGTTGGGATATAGTACCATATCTGAAGTACTTGCTTGATTATTGTTTGGTCGAAGGAGCTATACCAGATGAATGGAGAGTTGCTATAGTAGCCCCTGTGTATAAAGGAAAGGGTGATAAACATAAAGCTGAAAATTACAGCCCAGTAAGTTTGACATCCATTGCATGTAAGCTTTGGGAAAGCATTCTTGCTGATTATATTAGACATGTTTGCGAAATTAATAACTGGTTTGACAGAAGGCAGTTTGGGTTTAGGAAAGGTTATTCCACTGAAGCTCAACTTGTAGGATTCCATCAAGATACAGAAGATATCCTGGATTCAGGAGGTCAATTGGACTGTATCGCGATTGACTTATCTAAAGCTCTTGATAGGGTAGATCATGGAAGACAACTGGAGAAATGAGCACTATTGGACTAGAAAAAAGTGACTGATTGGGTGGCTATATTTCTAGAAAATAGAACTCAGAGAATTAGAGTAGCCAAAGCTTTATCTGACCCTGTAATAATTAAGAGGGGAATTCTGCAAGGCAGTGTCATTGGACCTTTATGTTTTCTTATATATATCAATGATATGTGTAAAGAAGTGGAATCAGAGATAAGGCTGTTTGCAGATGATATTCTGTACGGAATAATAAATAAGTTACATGATTGTGAGTGGCTGCAGGGTGACCTTGAGAGTGTTGTGAGATGGACGGTGGGCAATGGTATGATGATAAACGGGGTTGAAAGTCAGAGATTGCGTGGGAAGACATCAGTAGACGAATAAGTTTGAGTGGTGTCTTTAAAAGTAGAAAGATCACAATATGAAGATAAAGTTGGAATTCAAGAGGACAAACTGGGGCAAATTTTCATTTATAGGAAGGGGAGTTAGGGATTGGAATAACTTACCAAGGGAAATGTTCAATAATTTTCCAATATCTTTGCGATCATTTAAGAAAAGGCTAGTAAAACAACAGATAGGGAATCTGCCACCTGGGCGACTGCCCTAAATGCAGATCAGGAGTGATTGATTGATTTTTAAGCATCACGTTGATTGATGAGAATTTTGCTATTCATTCACTACAATATAAACAGAGGCCCCCCTGTGTGGGGGCAGTAGAATAACACCCACGGTATCCCCTGCCTGTCGTAAGAGGCGACTAAAAGGGGCCGCACGGGCTCTGAACTTTGGAGTTTGGGTAGGCGACCACGGGGCCCTTAGCTGAGTCCTGGTATTGCTTCCACTTACTTGTGCCTGGCTCCTAACTTTCATCTATCCTATCTGACCTCTTGGTCAACTCTTGTTCTTTTCCGACACCTACGGTATTAGGTTTGCGAGGGCTAGGGAGTCTTTCATTTTCACGCCCTTCGTGGCCCTTGTCTTCCTATGGCCTATATCTTTATTTTTCGAAGTGTCGGATCCCTTCCATTTTTTTTCCACTCCACAAATTCATCATTCATCAATCCATATTTCATTAATCATCCTTCTAGATCACATCTGGAGTGGTAAACCCTGACTACGGTCAGAAACATTGATCATTGATCAGATAATCAACCAAATATGATTAGTCTTCTCACGAATAAATCCACCGGTTTGGACATACAAAATCAGCAGGTCCAAACAAAGACACCACTCGGATACAGTGGGGTGTCACGTAGATCAGGGCGAGTGGGAGCGCCTGGAAGCCCAACAGATGACATGCAGACACATCCGGTTAAGAAAAGACTGAAATTCAGTAAACCAGGACAATTTTAATTTTTTGCAACGTTAAATATCAATTCAATTATGAAAGTTGGAAAGTTAAAACATTTAACAGATGTATTGGACCAGCATAAGATAGTAATAACAGCTCTTCAAGAATTGCGCAATACAGATCAAGACCCATTAGAATCAGGAGGATATCGCCTTTACAAAGGTCCTCCAGGAAAAAGAGTGATGAAGAATGTTCCTCAATTTGGAGTAGGATTCTTGGTCTATTAACAGCATATTAGATTTAATTGAAGCTTTTTCTTCGACCTCCCCAAGAATGGCACTCCTAACAGTTAAAGTAGAAATGAAATGAAATGTCGTATGGCTTTTAGTGCCTGGATATCCCAGGACGGGTTCGGCTCGCCAGGTGCAGGACTTTCTATTTGACTCCCGTAGGCGACCTGCGCGTCGTGATGAGGATGAAATGATGATTAAGACAACACCCAGCCCCCGTGCCATTGGAATTAACCAATTAAGGTTAAAATCCCCGACCCGGCCGGGAATCGAACCCGGGGCCCTCTGAACCGAAGCCCAGTACGCTGATCGTTCAGCCAACGAGTCGGACAGTTAAAGTAGAGAATAAAACATACACATTGATAAATGTCCATGCCCCAACGAATGACAAAAATAACAAAGAAAAGGAGGAAACAGAAAAATTTTGGGAAGAATTGGACCAGTTGATTTCAGGTATCTCTGATACACATCACAATTTTACTTGGTGACTTTAATCCTAAAATAGGAAAAGAAAAACGATTTCGTACAGTGGTGGGTAAATGGCTAGCGCATAAATTTACAAATAAAAATGGCCAAAGATTAATTAATCTTTGTATAGATCATGGATTAATTTTGGGATCTACAAGGTTTAAAAGAAGACCACACAAACTAATGACTTGGAAATGCCCTAATATTAAATTGGAGGAGTTCGAGATTGACCATGTGGCCATGGACAAGAATTATCACAAAGAAATTTATAATGTGAAAGTACTCCGTGGGGTAGACATAGATTCAGATCACTATATTTCCAAGATTAAAATAAAATTAACGCCAAAAAAGAACAATATCCAAATCCAATAGTAGGAAGAAGTATGACCCTAGTTATTTAATTAATAATAAACTGTATTTGTAAGATATAAAATTCCTCTAAGCGACCATTTGGGGACGGTAAGTAAAAAATTAAAAACCATAGATGAAGAAATTGTTCCTGTTAAAAAACGAAAGAAACATGCTTGGTGGAGTGTGACACAGCGAGTCAAAACAGGCACAAAGCATGCTTGAATGATCAACAAAACTAAATAATGCTAGAAAACAAACAGCCAGAGAAATCAGAAGGGCTAAGAGAAATTATCACAAAGAATCATTAAAGCATTCATACAACATAAGACGAGGGATTTTTATAAAACGTTTCGACAATACCAATCAAACTATACTCCACCAACACTTATGATGAGAAATACATATGGAAAACTGGCACATAGTAACCAAGAGAATGCAGAAATTTTAGCTCAGTACCTTCAAGAATTACTTAATTGCGAAGAACCAACACAATACCTAGAGTATGACCTCCATTCAAAAAATAAAACTCCAGTAGAAAAGGTTATACCACCAGATTACAATGAAGTGTTGAAAGCCATCGATTCACTTAAAAATTACAAAGCTTCAGGGGAGAATCAACTAACTGCAGAAGTATGGAAGAATGCTAATACACAAACCATTCAGAATTCACATAAATACCTCAGACATTTGGAATACTGAAAAAATGCCCGAAGAGTGGAATATGGCGATAATACCCCCTTTACATAAAAAAAGGTGACAGATCAGATCCCAACAATTATCGGGGGATATCATTGCTGGATATCACTTACAAGATTTTTTCAAAGTTATTATACATGAGAATTCAAGAACAACTTGACTGTGAACTTGGAGAATACCAAGGAGGCTTTCGTCCAGGGAGAAGTTGTCCAGATCACATTATCAGTTTAAAGTGGATTATGAAGCATCATAGGGTTAGAAACAAAAAGGTAGTTATCACTTTTGTTGATTTTAAAAAGGCGTATGATAGTATCCATCGTGAGTCATTATTGAATATCCTAAAAGAATTTGGTTTACGTCCAAAACTTATTCGCCTTATTGGAATTACCCTTAAGAACACTAAATCTAAAGTCAGATTTAGAAATGAACTCTCAAAGCCATTTGACATTAATACTGGACTTCGGCAGGGAGATGGACTCTCACCATTATTGTTTAATTGTGTGTTGGAAAAAATCATGCGGGAATGGAATAAGATGAGTCAACCTATCATCACGATTGGCAGAAAAATAAGACTCAATCGTTTAGCATTCGCTGATGATCTTGCACTACTTGTTAATGATATGGAAGAAGCTAAATTGCAAATAGAAGAACTTGATAACATTGCAAGAAAAGTTGGATTGCAAATTTCGTATGAAAAAACAGAAATAATACCAACCTTCCCTGTTACAGCACCAACCATTACCTGAGTCAATACCAAACAAATTAAAATTGTGAATAAGTTTAAATATCTTGGTGAAATTATAACGTGGAACACTAATGAAAAATCAATAGAAAGCAGAACATTTAAGTTAAAAAAAGCACAACGAATTACATGGCCAACGTACAAGAAAAAATATCTTTCAATAAATGCTAAACTTCAACATTACGGTTCCGTCATTAAACCTGAAGCGACTTATGCTTGTGAAACACTGTTTAAATTGAACACCAAAGCAACAACTGATACACTGCAAAAGGTTGACAGAAGGATACTCAGAACAATCATTAATAAAAAAACATCAGGTGGATGGACAATGGAGATTATTGCCTAATGCAGTGGGTTATAGGGAAAGTGAATCTATAATAGATACGATGAGAAAAATAAGAATTGCCTTTTTCTGTTATCCTTCTAGATTAAATAATAGGATAATAAAACAACTATTTACTTACTTTTGGAAAAGTAAAACAAAAAATAATTGGTTTAAAGAAGTTCAGAATGATTTAGAAGAGCGGAATATTACAATGAAGCAAATTGAAAATAGAGAAGAAAAAAAGGATTCTCAAGAACAAACAAATAATATTGTCATTAAAAACTGTACAACACAAACAATATGTCATATCTGATGAAGAAAGGGCAGCCAGGTCAGCCAGAATGAAGAGGTTTTGGGAAAGGAAGAAGATGATGCAAGCTAAATCTTCAGTTAATTCTTTGTTAACGTAAATGTGGTTGGGTTTGATTTAAGTGCTCCAATGTGGACGCAAACTATGTAAATAAATAAATAAACAGAGGTGTTTCAACACAACGTGTAAAGTCTACCTTTCATTTCCGTCTCTGGTCAGCAGTTGCGATGGCCTTGTTTCCTCTTGTGATGTGCAGATAAATAGGTGGCTTGTATCTTGTTCAGCGTTTGCTGGAAGGATCTCCCATTCCCTACATATTTCGGTGTTACATAAAACAATGAGGCCTTCCAGCATAAAATCGATGAAGGGCTGAGTGACGATGGACATCAACATTTCCGAAAGCAGTACCACGGGTTTTGTGAATCGAGCGAATGTGATTTCACGGTACAGTTAAACTGCCGACACCATGTGAAATCTAAACGAACTGAGTGCGGGCGCTTCAAGAGGCTCTCGTCTTTTTTTTTTTTTTTTTTTTTGTTACCACAGAAAGTAATGAATGAAGCAGACGATGTTTTCCGACTCGGATGGAAATGAAACCAACACTATCTGACATAGTAATAACACTGGGAGGCGTTGCATAGAGAATTAAGAAGCACGGAAAATCATCTTCACAAATTGGAAACCACCATTTCCCGAATGCAAGCTCACAGCTACACGACCCTGTCCTGCAGGAAGGAACCTCCACGAGTGTTCGACAGACTGATCTGAGTATACCTGCCAACGCGGAGTCACGCAGTCCAGGTGAAGACCCGGACCGCCATCGCTGCTTTTCGTCTGCGTGTTGGGCACGGAGCTATGATCACTACGGAGAGGTGCCGGCAGACATTCTGACAATGTCAGTCCATGATGCCTCTTGAAAGCATGGGAGAGAAATGTTTGTATATGGACGAAAGAATTCTGTCATGTGTTTGTTTTATTTCTGAACTTTCCCCACAGAATTCAGGCAAGTAGACATTGGGGCTGAGTAGGTTACTGTACCTGGTTGTATTTTCTCCAAATAAAGAAAGCCTGTTAATTTGTCAATTAGAGGGAGGAATAAAACAGTTTCTGGGAAAATTCAGCTTGGAAAGGCTTCAAAACTGGATCTCTCTTATCTCACAACCTTCCATTTCTGATCAGTATCGATACTCTATCAGTATATCATTGTTTTCGGAAAATTGGAAGAGATTTCAGGCTGCACACTAGACATGGTAGCTCTAATCCCTCTCTTGGGAGCTCTGTAGAGCACGAGTCCTAGCCCGTAATACTTGTCCGTTGTTTGATATTTTGGCCTTCCAAAAACTAAGCAATGCACCAATTACATAATAAAGAACTCTCTCTAGTAAAACTTGCTTTTAGTGGAACTGTGCATATCGGAAAATTTTCCTGGTCCCGTGAATTATGGTTTAATATTCATGTAAGTTTACCTGTATTTAGCAGAACCCATCTAATGCAGAAACGGAGGGAAATTTTACTACTATAACGGAAAAGAAGTTTCCTTCCCACCCCGTTTCATGCGTATTCCGAATGGATCTATGATATACGAGATAGCATTCAGCGAGGAATTGAACTCCGAGCGTTCGGTTGTAAGGCGGGAGCTCTATCTGTAGACCATGACAAGGACATCCTTTTCTGTAGGAATGCGGAAAGACCTAAACTGGTAGCAGAAACCTTAGGGGCCTTACGCTTCATCTGTTATGTAAGGTAGATGCACCTATGCCTGACCCTGTACCTATAGCTGACAATCTAACTTGAGTTATAAAAAAATAAAGAGAATATCTCGACTCATACTTAATTTCTTTTTGCATCAGTTTGTAGTTTAAATGTTTCTCTCTGGAAGAAAAAAATTGTTACCAGTTAAAGTTATGATCTAGAGTCCTTTGTATGATGGGGAGCTTCAGCAAACAAAGTTCAGCATTTTTCATAAGGAATTGTTTATTGAAAGTTAAATCAATGTTTGTTTAATGAATGTGTATGGATTCTGTATCGTGGCTGAAGTGAAAGTAAATGGAGGGTATGGCAAGGTGCGGACCAGTGTCTGTTGGTCTGTTTCAGATCAGATACATTCAGTTTATACCAGATGTGGTGGTATACAATTTCTAATCACTAGATTGTGTGGCAAACACCTGGATCAAATTCCAAATCTCTCTGCAGTGCTCATATAGAGCGGGGGCATATGACGCTGTGAAGCATTGGTGCCATTCGACAGGAGTAGGCTATGTGCCATGTCACACTTTACTTCATCTCAATAACTCCTCTGATGAGATTGATGTCGGGAAGGGCATCCAGTCGACCCTGTTGAGAAATGGGACAAAGGTTGGACATATGCATGCTAGCTAGATATAATATTTCTTTTCATGTGATTCTCCAGTAAGAGAACATGAAGCTGGAAGTAATGAAATCAACCCTGAAATTAATAACAGGCTAAGTAAAAGTACAACATTTTATCATCAAGTCAGAGCTTTTATGGGATGACAAAGTACCCAAGAGCACAAAATTACCAGTATATAAACAGTATTTCATGCCAGTTGTAATATATGGACTAGAAACGCTGGTAACTAATAAGAGACAAGATAGTAAGACCCAAGCAGTAGAAATGAAACTTTTAATAACATCAGTTAAAAAGACAAGAAGAGATAGAATTCAAAATATACAAATCACAAAAGAGCTAAATATAGAACAGTTAGTACAGAACATACAGAAAGCAAGACTGAGATGGTTCAGACATGTAAAAAGAATGGGAAAGGAACGGTTAGCAAGAAGGGAATTCGAAAGAGAAGTTAAGCGAAAGAGACCAGTTGGAAGACCGAGAAGGTGGTTGGACCAGATTTGGAAGGACGTGCTGGATTGAATGTGTCGGAAGTAATGGAGCAGTAAAAGTGGAAGGACAGGAAGGAGTGGAGGAGGTTGTTAACCACACCCAGGACACATGATGATGATGATGATGATGATGACGAAACTGACCCCACGCATCAGGTGTAGGCAGCCGGTGTGTATCTTTCTTTCAGGTGGCGATATAAAATGGACCGTCAACAAAGTAAATTTATGAAGTACCCACATTCATCTGTGGTTGCTGCATTTGATGAGGTAAAATGAGGAATGCCAGTAAATATGGCAGCTCAAAATAACTACTCTTCTGTACAAGGCTAGGGAAAAGTATGCCTGCTTACAATGTACAGGACCGAGCTCGATAGCTGCAGTCGCTTAAGTGCGGCCAGTATCCAGTATTCGGGAGATAGTAGGTTCGAACCCCACTGTCGGCAGCCCTGAAAATGGTTTTCCGTGGTTTCCCATTTTCATACCAGGCAAATGCTGGGGCTACACCTTAATTAAGGTCACGGCCGCTTCCTTCCAACTCCTATCCCTTCCCTGTCCCATCGTCGCCATAAGACCTATCTGTGTCGGTGCGACGTAAAAACAAAAAACAAAAAAAACACAATGTACAGGATATCTGTAAGTTATAAACGATGATTAGGTGATTAAAGGGTGATTTATTTTGTTACATCGTACAGTAAAATCTGTGGCAGCTATAGGTGCAAGAACACACATTTAAAAAAATAATTTAAAGGATAATTATTGATTACATGAATATTTTCTTTTTATGCATCCTGTTGGGCACAGAGAATTCTAACTGATGGGGTGACTTGTTTAGCAAATTTTTTCCCTGGATTATGTAAAAAAAATAAAGTGTTAGCTACTGGTGTTGTTGACTAAGAGAAGGGATTGTGCTGTAGTTATAGTTTAATGTTAAAAGTGATAGAAGGAAATAAACTTGTGCTTTTAGATTTATACACAAAAATTAAGGATGTAGTGACAAAGATAAATTGTCTGCCAAGCAGATCATAGCAAAGTTTAAGATTGGAAAAACGGAAGTCTGTGACATTCTTGCAAAAAAGGCGAATTATATGAAGAGTGGTTGCGGGGAAACTGAATTGTGAAACAAAAGCTCAGAGTAACTGGAAATGAGGAAAGAAACAATATGGTTTGGGAATGGATTTTTAATGCAAGAGCAAGAAATATGCCCAAATCAGGGACGATGGTACTATACTGTGCAAGAGAAAGCTCGGATTTTACCACTTCCAATGGCAGTGGGTGGTCGGAAAGTTTTAAGATTGGCTGCAGACATTGCCAGATTGGATTTCAAAAATTGGCTCTGTAATTGAAGGGTGTGAATCCCCGAATATAGATAACTGATGAAACTGGACTGTCTCCCGAACACTACCTAGCAAAACATTATCTCTGAAAGGGAGAAGCTGAATAGCAGGAAAACTTTTGAAAGAGAGAGACAGTTTTTGTAAGTGGTTTTCTTGCTGGGGAACTCTTCGCTCCTTGTGGCTGGGGCTGATTGTACAGGTATTAAAAAGTAGAGGAGCTAGCACACTTTGCTCCATCTGCTCTGTTGGTCCTGAAATTCAACAAAAAGTCTTCTGTTCTGCAGAAATCGCTCAATCATTCGAGTTATTTTGTTGACCTTAGTTATTGTATAGCGTTTTCGTAGCAGTATACCATGGCTGATGTCAGGTCAGTAAAAAGATGCTGCGTGAGATGTAATATTTGGAAAGTAAAACTTCTCCCTGGTCGAAAGGCTGCTTGTTCTGGAATGAACGATGGTTCTATAATTTCAGACAGTCAAAGATTTTGTAAAGATGTTATGACATAGCAATTGGTCTGTAGTCCTTGGGATCTTCCCAGGGTCGAGCATAGCATAACTTAGGTCTGCAATGCTTGATGGAATAAATCCAAGAGCCACTGTTTACTAGCAGTTGTTCGATGTAGACTTACCATTTCTATTTAGAGTGAATGCTGTTTGACTGCAGCTTTATTTGCTTTATCGTTCTCTACGAGTTGACTAGCAGGGCTAATGAGCATGTACTGAGGTCTAGCTCCTCCATTGACTTAATGCATTGGTTGCATTAGGATTGAGAAATGGAGGAAATGATGCGCTGCCCGCTCGAGATGGTTCATACGCTTTCATAAGTGTTTTAGAAGCAACACCGTGAATGTAAGTCGTTCTATAGGAATAGTTTTTCGGGAGCAGTAATTGACGGTTTCTACAAACTCTACATATGCTTTTGGAATAGGATGACTCTCATTGAGCATTGCAGTTAATTTTTCACACGTTGCCTATTGGAAATTCTACCCTTGCCTGCCATATGTGAGGTGTGGGCATACTGCGTGTGCAGACTGATTTCTCACTTTGTTAGGCTAATTTTCACTCACAAAAATGAGTTTCCATCTGGCACTATAAGAAGATGGACCCACTCTAGTACAGCCCGAAACAGTGCACCATATTCTTTCAGACTATTGAAATTAGCGGGTGAAAATATCTCGCTAGGAATCTTGTTTACAAAGTTGCTAACTTAACAGTGATAATTTTGATGGTTTAACTTTGGAGTTTGAAGTTGAATCTGCAGATCTGGTTTGGCAAATATTTAATTAATTAATTAATTAATTTATTTATCTTGGCTCTTTCTTACACTTAACCACATACATTTTTTATTTTTACAGTATTAATCTAAAGTATAATTGTAATCATGTAATCAATTACTGTTATTGAGATATGTAAGTCAGATAAGGAATAACAATAATATAATTAAGATTACTACTGATGAAAAATTATAGGATAAATAGAGTGGATAATAACAAAAAATATCAACTTATAACCTAAAGAATATATCTACAACTAGCTTCAAGGAAAACTTATTCAAACATAAGGCTAACTGAATATTAGTATGTTACAATCTGAGAATACTAAAATCGATGTTACTTTGTAGTATATTTCTATGAACAGTCTATAGCCTTAAATGAGAGTAGTAAGAACGTAAATGGGATATCCTAAGAACTTAAATCTAGTACGCACGTACAAAACTTCTCAGTTCCTCCAAAAATTCCTTAAGAAACACTTCACATTTCACAATAAACACCCTATTAAAACTCAATAAAATTATGCGAAACTTTAAATAAATTTAATTTGCAGCCTAACCACATAATGTGCTCATTTGACATTACCAATATGTTCTCGAACATTACCGCTAAAAAAACTATCGAAATCATAGGAACTAATCTTTCTAAACACAGCACCTTAAGTCAGTTAGAAATAGAAGAATGCTTAAAATTATTAACTTTCGTCCTTCATAACAATTATTTTACGTTCAATAATAAGATATACAAACAAGAAGGTCTAGCCATGGGTGATCCCATTTCGGGAATACTCGCCGAAATTTATATGGACAACCTCGAAAATAGTAAAATAACAAACAGCATTAATGGTTTGTGTCTTTGGCTACGCTATGTCGATGACACACTAGCAATAATAGACAAAAGCTGCAACAATATTGAAGACATACTAACTTACTTAAAGATGTTGATAATTGCATCAAGTTTACTAAAGAAGATGAGGACAATAATTTCATCAATTTTTTAGACATTACAATCACCAGGACGTTAAACAATTTCGATTTCCAGATTCACAGAAAACCTTCATTCACTCCCACAACCATAAAACAAAATTCTCTTCACCCACAATCGCACAAACAAGCCTCGTTTTACAGTTTAGTGTACAGAGCGTTAAAAATTCCCATGTCAACCGTCAATTTAAAAAAAAGATATAAGTACCATAAGAAATAGCTGTTTTCAATGGATACAATCCCTCAATCATACAGAAAATAATCAATAAATGAAATTGAAATTGGCCACGAACCTCTCCCCAATAAAAATTAATAAGCCTAAATATGCATCTTTCACCTACATTAACCCCATTATACATCAAATCGCTACCCCTTTAGAAAACATGATATTAGGGTAGCCTATAAGACCTATAATTCTAATCAAAAGCTATTTTTCAACCACAATAAGATAAACCCGGACAACAATAAATTTTCGGGCTCTGGCATTTATAGACTGAAATGTGCTGAATGTAACAGTTCATATATCGGTCAAACTGGTAGAAGCTTTGCAATTAGATATGCAGAACATTTCAGTGCCCAAAAGCACAAACACTCAGCCATGAGCATCCATATGAAAGACACCGGACATAGTTTTACCACAATCGAACAGGCTCTCCAAATTTTAAAAAGACTACAGTGGGTCACTTTAATATTCGGACAACACAGATAATGGAATGTTTCCTGACATAATTTGTTCGCAAACAAATGTGTATACAACAAACGTACGTCCAACACTTCGTGAGTATTTAGCGCACGTATCACAACAAGATTAAATGTCAGGCGAATTGGTGAAGTGTTCTGATAGTGATAGAAAAGGAAATAATGAGATACTACACATCACTTTAATATTCGGACACGTCATCGTTACTCCATTTGCACGTGCCTACCTGACCAATTGCGGCAAGGGAGAAACGTAAGGAGTAGGATACGTATCCCTGAACTTCACTGCAGTGAGCAGCGATGTACAGAACGACAGGGATTAGTCTGTACGTACTGTGGGTTGCAAAGGCAGAAACACAACGTTTGAACAGCGCCAACTGGTTATTTTCCACAATGCAAAGGGACGCATTTGCAGAGATATTGTGCGAATGTTGTGTATGAGTAAGAGTACTGTCAATGACATTGCACGGCGATTTAAAGAAGAGGACAGGTTTGCGTCTATACCGCAAACGGGTCAACCGAAAAAGCTAACTGATCGTGAAGAAAGACTTCTCTTAAGAAAAATAGGAAACGATCCTAAACTGAGTGCGCCACAACTAGCACGGGAGTTAGAAGAGGAAGCTGGCAAATCAGTGCACCCTGAAACTGTGCTCAGGACTCTTCGAAAGGTCGGATCTAACGCGAGGGTGTCGAGTTAAAAGCCATTTATCAGTGAAGTGAACCGAAGGAAAAGATTGCAGTTTGCCTTGCAGTATGTACACAAGGACATAGAATGGTGGAAACGTGTGTTATTTTGTGATGAGAGCAAATTTAATATTTATGGATCGGATGGGAGGAGAATGGTTTGGCGCAAACCAAATGACGAATTAAAACCGAAACATATGCAACCAACTGTCAAACATGGAGGTAGGAATGCAATGGTATGGGCGTGCTTTTCGTCTGCTGGAGTGGGTGAAATGTCGTTTATTGAACATACAATGGACCATAAACCGTATCTAGCCATCCTGAAGCAGAATTTACACCAAAGTGCTACAAAGCTTGGGATCAGGGACACATTTCATTTCTATCAAGATAATGATCCTAAGCATAAAGCGTGGAATGTCCGAATGTGGCTATTGTTCAACTGCCCAAAGGTGCTTGAAACTCCACCCCAGAGCACGGATCTTAATCCCATTGAGAATTTATGGACTGAACTTGACAAGAGAGCGAGGAAGTCAAAAATAACGTCTAAGAAGGAACTGCAACGAAGACTCATACGAGAATGGGCTAATATTAGCCCTAAGGACGCAGAAAAGTTAGTTTGTTCTATGCCACAACGACTGAAAGCCGTCATAAAACAACGTGGCAATGCCACCAAGTACTAGATTGATTTGAGTTCCATGTTACGCTACAATTTCGGTCATTATGATCCTTGTGTCCGAATATTAAAGTGGTTTTGTTATGTGATAAGGTGACGACTGATTTTTTATCTACAAGTCATTTTTGTTCTGATACACTTGGATTATTATGTAATCATATTGGAAACATTGGCGTTTTGTATTGTCAAACTTTCCTTTCTGTATGCTCAAGAAAATACAAATATAATGTTCAGATTGTCACATGCCTTCCGGTGTCCGAATATTAAGGTGATTCACTGTAGATAAAGGCAGGCTCATGACCGAGTTCGAAAATTTATACATTTTTTGGACCAAAAATATAATAAGAATAAAAATTTAAATGATCCAATAGACAACCGAAGCCCTCTTTACGAACAATTAATATTTTCGCTCAATACTTTAAATCTGAAAGACGAAAGACTTGTTAACGTCCTCAAAACAAGCTCTCCAAGGAAAAAAGTATCGAGAAGGCAGTGACTGATGATGTTAGCAAGTAATTACTTTGCTCAAGTTTTGGTATATAATAGAGGTTCGTAATCGTTACATTAGTGTAAGAGTGATCAGGAGTAAATATTTAGATCACATACTACATTCTTGTAAGTAAGATACCTGACATTATTTCCGTGGTCCTTGTGTGAAGTGAAGAACTATACAGATAACCTAAAACCCTTTGTTGACCCACTCAAAATGGCCACCTCTGTTGATAGAGGTCGGCATCTATCGAATTCAATGAATGAAAAAATCAATGATATTTTTCCTCAACAGACACCATGCAAGCCAACAAATAATAATAATAATAATAATAACACCGTAAATAACCCTCCACATACTAACAGTGCATCAGGTAACCAAATGACAACCGTCACAAGTAGGCCTAGTAACGAACGTAATTCAAGGTTAAGCTATTCTGCTGCAATACAGTCGTACCCCTCCAAAGAACAAGCTATTGTAATCGAATCTCATGACGGGATCAGTATCAAGGATTATGTGCTAGCTATAGGGAAACTTACAACCCCTAGCAACATTCGATTTGTTTCACGTATATCGAACGGAAGGATATGCATCTTTCTCCCTAGTAAGAAAAATGTCGAAGATCTGATATTGACAAACCCTAAGATCTTAATAAACAATGTTTCACTGGAAATACGACCCCTTCTAACAAAAAACAAGCGTATCATATTATCCAACGTCTGTCCTGTGATCCCGAACTATGTTATTGAAGAGGAATTGTTAAAACTTGGTGTGAAAATCATGTCTAGGATTACCCCAATCAGAGCAGGTTTGTCAATTCCAGGATTTTCCCACATTTTAAGCTTTCGAAGACAAATGTACATTCAAAATGAAGGCTTTGATAAACTCCCCGAATCCCTTCATCTCGAATACGATGGTACAAATTACTGGATTTACCCATCATCCGACTCACCCACTTGTTTTCTTTGCCATACCGAAGGACATCTGGCCAAAGATGGTCCTAACAACGTATCACTTCCAAAAGATGAATCCTCTTCGAATAATTTTCCTCAGCTCCAAGAGATATCACAAAAGTCACAGGTCGAAAACCCCAAAACAGACATCGGTACTTCTAGCTCTTCTAGCTCAGTCCCAAAAGATAGGCCTAATCAAGAAGCCACTTCAATGACCAACCCTGACTTACCACTTAGCCAAGTCTGTAATGATCCTCCCTCCTCCAGAATTCAAATTGAGAGAGAAATTGCAGCACCTATGGACACACACGCCACCCCTACAACAGTGAATTTTCCTGCATGTAAAAGGCCAATTTCACTAGCTAGCAGTGAAACAACTAATCCAAATCCTCCTGATAGCAACAAATCCATACTGGCCTCTCCTGAACAAATCGAAAACCGTAAGACAAATCACACTCCCAAGAAACCCAAGACAGACACGCAAAAATCACTAAGTGACATGCTCCTGCCAGTAAAACAAGTTCTGGAAGCCGACCCATCAATATTCCCCCTCAGCTACCTACAGCTCCAGTTCTTCTTTGAAAATACAGTTGGTGCCAAGGACATATCAGAAATTGCTTCAAACTACACACAAGACATAGAAGGTCTTGCTAAAGCTCTTCAAAAACTGTATCCTTACTATACCGATAAAAGCATAAAAAACAAAAGCACTCGAATAGTAAAAAAACTACTGAAATCCGCCAGTCAAAGTGAAGACCCAACGCATATCAATGTAACGCCAGACTATTCCAGTCACGACAATTCCTTCCCAGTATAACATTGGAGATAAACCTCGTTCTGCTTTTGATCATTATTATGGCAACATTACTCCAATGGAATCTTAACAGTTATCGATCACAGTTAGAATATCTACAACTCCTAATAAACAAACACCAACCATCTGTTATCTGTCTCCAAGAAACAAACTTTCAGAACGACTTTGCTGCCAGTCTAAGACTCTACAGTGTCTACCACAAAAATAGAACTAATGTGAATCATACGAGTGGAGGAGTAGCTACTTATATAAAAAACAATATCTATGCCAAATAAATTACTGTTAACACTAATTTGGAAGCTGTAGCAATTTCAGTCCATCTACCACCTTCTCTATGTATCTGCAATGTTTATATTCCAAACAGTTATTTGTTTCAAGGTGACGATCTACGAAACCTTATCCACCAACTACCTAAAGCATTCATCCTAGTAGGAGACTTCAACAGCCACAACACGTTATGGGGTAGCCATAGTTCTGATTCAAGAGGAAAAGAGATAGAAAAGATACTTGATGAATTTGATTTAATTCTAATGAACTCTACTGCTCCAACTCGCTTTGACATAGCGCACGGCACCTGTAGTAGTAGTAGTAGTAGTAGTAGTAGTAGTAGTAGTAGTATAGACCTAACCATCCGCACACCGGACGTAGCAACCCTTTTCAACTGGTCTGTTTATTCAACACTCCAAGGAAATACTGACCACTTCCCGATACTAATCAATAATGAAAATTCTTCTCAACTCCTCATTTATTAACAACTCTCAAAGGAACTTAAATAAGGCAGATTGGACGAAATTTAGGCAGACAGTCAATCACTTAAAAGACTTAACCCCTCCAAATGATTTCCCTTCTAAGCACATAAATACCATTGTTCAAGATTTCACAGAAGTTCTTGTTAAATCTGCGGACATGAGTGTTCCAAAAGTAATCTCAAATTCCTTTAAGAAAACAGTACCTTGATGGAATGACACTTGTAAGGAGGCTATTAAGAATAAGATTCATGCTTTCTACCTCTACAAAAGAAAACCCACACCTGAAAATAAAGCCCATTTTCAGAAATATAGAGCAATCGCTTGAAAAGAAATTAAACTCAGCAAAAAGAATTCATGGCTATCTTTTGTCTCCTCGCTAAGTTCCCAAACCCCACAAAAGGAAATGTGGAATAAACTTCAAAGAATAAATGGCAAATATAATCACTTCTACATTACTTCCCTCAGAAACTCTGTTGATGGAACCTTCATAAACAAACCTCAAAACATCGCTGATAAATTACCTGACACATTTGCCGAGATCTCTTGTGACAAAAATTATGATCCCGAATTTCTCCATACAAAGAAATCCAGTGAACCCATTGATCTAAGGAAAGCCACCTCTGAACCCAACTATAATCTAAACGACGCTTTTCAACTACAGGAAATAATTACTGAACTTGACAAATGTGGCAAATCTAGTCCTGGCCCAGATACGGTCCCTTATGAATTTCTAAAACAGCTTCCACTAAGTGCAATAAATTATCTTCTGGCCATTTTCAACCACATATGGAGCTCTAAGACATTTCCTGACCAATGGCGAAATGCCATTGTAGTTCCAATACCCAAACTAGGGAAAGACAACTCAATTGCAGAAAATTATCGCCCTATTGCTTTAACTAATGCGATGTGTAAACTCATGGAGAAAATAGTTAACAAAAGATTACGCTGGTATCTCGAAAACATAAATTTCTTCAGTAATGTAAAGCACGTTCCACAACAGACTTTGATAAGTCTGGAATCTGAAATACAGGAAGCGTTCCTCAATAACCAACACCTAATAGCAGTCAGTTTAGATATTAATGAGGCATATGACATGGTATGGAAATACTATGTAATCAAAGTATTAATGACACATAATATATATCTGGAAATATCCTATATTTCATTTATAATTTTCTCCAAATGCGCCGAATTCAAGTTAGAGTAAATGGAATGCTGTCAAAGGAAGTAGTAATCAACAATGGAGTCCCACAAGGATTAGTTATCAGTGTAACACTGTTTCTTGTGGCAATTAATGGTATAGTCTCTAACATCCACTCACCAGTTAAGTGTTGCCTTTTTGCTGACGATTTGATAAGCTTCTGCCCAGGGAAAAACATTACAACAACTCAACTCCTATTACAAGAATCAGTTGTAAATATTCAAAACTGGACTAAAACCACAGGATTCAAATTTTCTAAAACTAAAATACAAATGTATTCTCTTCTCCAAAAATAAACATACCATCGCTTACCGTGAATTATATATGGAAGACCATAAAATTGAATCGGTTAAAACTATTAAAATTCTAGGATTTCTATTTGATAACAAGCTCACCTGGATCCCATACCTTAAAAATCTTAAAGACGAGTGTCAAAGAAGAATGAATATCATGAAAATTCTCTCAGCAAAAAACTGGGGAGCAGACTACCATGTCCTAATGAACACACACAGAGCCACAATCAGAGCCAAACTGGATTATGGCAGTATAGTATATTCTGCCAGACCATCTACTCTTAAGATCCTTGATACCATCCAATCTTCAGCTCATGGAATTGCCCTAGGAGCCCACCGCACCAGCCCCATAGCTAGTATAGAGATTGAAGCCAACGAACCACCACTTGAAATCAGACGTAAACAGCTGAGTTTGACATACGCACTCAAGATAGCTGGTACAAGTAACCAACACTCGAAAAAACACCTAATTTCAAAAAGACATAAAAACTAACTGGATCTCAACCCCAACCCTTTAACATCAGAATATCCAATCTTCTCAAAGAAATAAACCTCAGCCTTCCACCCATTTTATTTCCACAAAACTCACTAGATACCCCTCCATGGAAAACGCATTTGCCTCCAGTCAACTGGGAATTGAACAACAATCTTAAAGCTCAAACTGACACAGCAAAATTCCAACAGTTATTTAATGAAATTTGTAATAGATACTCATCATATAGTGCAATCAAATGGATCAAAATTCAATGACAGAAATGGTTGTGCAGTGAAATATAAAAACTATAGTAAGCTATACAGATTACCAGATCTTTTCAGTTTTTACAAGTGAACTGTATGATCTTAAACAGACCATGATTCATATTTCAAAAGCAAGCTACAATAACTAATTCATAATATTCTCTGATTCCAAAAGTGCATTAACTTCAATACAAAATCCATCAACAACACACCTCCTAGTTAAAGAAATTCAAATGCTGTACCACAAGATCAAGATTGCAGGAAAAAATGTTATACCAGGCAACGAATCAGCTGATCAAGCAGCAAAAGAATCTACTAGTCTTCCAATCAACGACCGTCAAATTGCCACGCCACATTCTGATATCATCGCTTATATCAAAATCAAACTACACGAACAATGGAAAATGAACTGGCTTAAAACTTCCACTAGCAACCTCCAAAAAATTAAAATGATATCTACGAGAACATATCCTCTCCAAAACCTCACCAGACATGAACAAGTCTTAATCTCCCAACTAAGGATAGGACATACGAAGATCACCCACAACTATCTCCTAGAAAAGAAACAACCTCCCACCTGCAGCAAATGTAACTGCTCTCTCACTGTCAAGCATATCATCTCAGAATGTCAACTGTATGACCATTGGCGCCAACACCACAACATACCTAAGGAAATGGAACTGACACTGTCTTCTCCAGCACTGAGTCATCAAGTCATCAACTCCCTCAAAGACACTGACTTGCACTCCAAAATGTAATTACATTATACTTATTTTTTTCTTTCTTTACATTTTATAATTAAAATATTATTATTATTACTATTATTCTGTAATCATATGTAAGAGTCGCGATAAGACCTTGGAGTTAAAGCGACTATAAACAACCCTAATTAAAAAAAAAAACTCTCCAAGCACCCCCAGTAAGCCGCTCAACTCATCACGGCCCTATTCTCCCTCCAATACACACAACTCCTCCCCAAGCGCCAATCACATACCCACAGCCCCGCCTTCTCAAATCCACTCCCCTCCTCTAAGACGTCACACGTACAACACGAGGAGCAGGACATTAGCGACGTTCCTTGATTAGCGACTAGCGCTGTTAACGGAGCGGAGGCTCCGGGCGCTTTCAATCGGTGCCTCCGGAAAACCTCCGATTGAATTACAAGCGCGTAGTTTAAACTTGGTACGGGAGAAATGAACGAGCATTTGTACAGGAATTTATAACTTGTCGCTGTTAATGTGAGAAACTACGCTCCTCCGTTAATACTTTAGTTATTTGGCGATGTTACAAATAGCATTCTTACGTACAAACATAATAATTATGTAACAGAACCTCCGATTGAATGTCAAGCGCGTAGTGTGAACTTGGTACGGGAGAAATGAACGAGCATTTTTTCAGGAACTTATAACTTGTCGGAACTATTGTGCGAAACTAGGCCCCTCAGTTAATACCTTAATAATTTGGCGATATTACGGATAGCATTCTTACGTACAAACGTAATTATGTATCCGAACCTCCGATTGAATGTCAAGCGCGTAGTGTGATCTTGGTACGGGAGAAATGAACGAGCATTTTCACAGGAATTTATAACTTGTCACTATTATCGTGAGAAACTAGGTCCCTCAGTTTATACCGGTACCCTTATTATTGGACGATAATACAGATAGCATTCTTACGTACAAACATTGAATGATCGAACTCGATAGCTGCAGTCGCTTAAGTGCGGCCAGTGTCCAGTATTCGGGAGATAGTAGGTTCGAACCCCACTGTCGGCAGCCCTGAAAATGGTTTCCCGTGGTTTCCCATTTTCACACCAGGCAAATGCTAGGGCTGTACCTTAATTAAGGCTACGGCCGCTTCCTTCCCACTCCTAGCCCTTCCCTGTCCCATCGTCGCCATAAGACCTATCTGTATCGGTGCGACGTAAAACAACTAGCAAAAAAAGAAACATTGAATGACAAGCGCGTAGTGTGAACTTCATAGGGGAGGAATGAACGAGCATTCTCATATGAATTTATAACTTGTCGCTATTATTGCGCGAAACTACACTCCTTTAACTTTTTTTAATGCTATATGTTCGGGGCGTCGACCTTTGAAGATCTTTTGCCTCTACTTGCACCATATGTGAGGAAACCTGCGTGTATTATGTAAATGGCGGTAGTGTAAAGTGTTGAATGTGATGAAAGGAACGTTAAGGATGACACAAACACCCAGTCCCCAGACCAGGGATATTAATAATTTAAATAAAAAACTCTGAACCGGCCAGGAATCGAACCCGGGGCCGCCGGGTGACAGGCGGACGCGTTGCCACCTACATCGTGAGACCGGTGTTTACGAGCTGTTTGTGCCATGTTTTACAGCGCAGCACTTACAGACTTGAACTGCTTGAACTCCTCCGTCCACTCGTAAATAATCATCCTTTACTTCTGCACGTCTTTCGCGTTTTTTACATATGTCCAGAAATTAAAAGCGAATTCAAATTTAACTTGAAACTACTGTATTCTAGTGCCAATACAATGGGAATATTTCCATAATGATGATGATGATGATGATAATAATAATAATAATAATAATAATAATAATGAAAGAAGTGGATGTACTGTGTAAGTTCTGCACAGGTAGGGCCTGCACTTTTCTGAGAAACAACTGAACCTGTTTAGATATATTGTTTGTTGTATCTACAGGGTTTATACCTACAGGTATATGGGGTATGTATTATATGTCGATATAATTGCATTTTCTTGATAACAAATGAGAGGATGCATTAATTATTCTGAATGACTATACGTTCTTTGTTAAGGGGTATTGTATGGAATATCGGTGATATAGATCAATTTTTGTTTATGTAGGTAACGATTTTTATAGGGCGCCTACATTCATGGACGTAAGTTTGAAATTACAGCCCACTAAGTCCTTACACTCGGAGCTACTGTTGCGAATAGAGCTGGGAACGGAGCAGTTGCTCCTATGATTGCAATCGGTAGTGCGAGTGAGCGCTCCCTCCGGTATTCTCCGGTAGTAAACTGTTGCTGGGAAACCAATCGGTGCTTCGGCACGCGAGCGGAGGGCGAGCGGAGGACGGAGCAACAGTACTGAATGTGTGCCTCGCTTGCCGTTACATCCGTGGTGCGCAACGGATGTGCTAGCGACATAGTAAATACTGCTTTATAAGTATGACGAAGGAGAATATAGGAAATATTTACATTCTCATTTATCGTTCGTGTTTCATTTGTCGGTTATTTTTGTAAAAATTTGCTTTACGTCATGCCGTCTTATGACGACGATGTGATAGGAACGGCTAAGGAGAGTAATTTCTAGGCGTGAAGATGGAAAGCGACGTAAAACCATCTTCAGAGCTGCCGACAGTGGGGTTCGAACCCACTTTCATCCGGAAGATAGTGGGATCGAATCCCACTGTTGGCAGCCTTGAAGATGGTTTTCCGTGGTTTCCCACTTCTCCAGGAAAATGCCGGGATGGTACCTAACTGAAGGCCACGGCCGCTTCCTTCCTACTCCCAAACCTTCCCTATCCCATCGTCGTCATAAGACTTGTCTGTGTCGGTGCGACATAAAACAAAACCCAGTCTCACGCTCCATGACACTGTCCTTGAGGCGGTATAGGGGGGATCCCTCTCTCCGTCCGAGGGAACACCCAACCCTGGAGGGTAAATTGATGGATTATTATTATTATTATTGTACTCCCATAACCACTTCTGTGGTTTTCTGTGACGTTAAGGTGCCGACATTTTGTCCCACAGGAGTTCTTTCATGTGCCGGTACAGTAGGGGCGATTAGGGGGGGCGAGAGGGGACAGTCGCCCCCCCTACTTTGTGGAGAAAACTTTGCATTTGTATTCCATTTTAGCTGGATGAAACAAGGAATTATAGGAATTATTAAAACAAGCAATTTGTACAAGCCCTGTTGTCTTATCAGCTAATTATTTGCTTTAATTAATAACGAAATTATTAGCGGAAATAAGCAACAAAGTCGTTCACGCGGTTAACCGATTTGTATAGCGCCACAGCGAGTACTGTAGTGGAGACTTTGTATGTGCTGTGAGGAAGCGTACGCGTGCATTCGTTAGTCTGGCAGTCTATTTAGTGTCAGTTTTTTTTAGTTTGTAGTCAAATACTAAATGATTTTAATTATATAATCACGCCGTACGTCTATTTAATTGTAATACATGTGTAATATTGTTCCTCTCGTGAAAGTTTTATTGTATAGTATTGAATCAAAATCTCCAATAAATATTATCAACACAGGTAAGTTGGTAGGCTGAGAATCTTTACCTCTCTGTCGAAATTCCATTTAGTAGGTTTTTTTTTTCAGTTTTAATGTATAACGTATATACCCCCCCCCCCGCTATATCCCACAAACTGGGGTACTTTGTTGTCTACATTTTTGCCCCCCTACTTCTAATTCCCAATCGCCCGCTACTGCCGGTACACCTGACCACCTTCACGTACCGCCGAGCAAAGTCGGAATTGAAACCGCAAGCTTGAGCTCAGAAGGCCAGCGCTCTACCGTCTGAACTACTCAGCCCGGTACAGCATATAACCAGTTTCAATCAGTTCGTGCTCTTCACTAAAAATTGAAATGGCGTATGACTTTTAGTGCCGAGAGTGTCTGAGGACAAGTTTGGCTCACCAGATGCAGGTCCTTTGATTTGACGTCTTTAGGCGACCTGCGCGTTGTGATGTGGATGAAATGATGAAGACGACACATACACCCAGTTCCAGCGCCAGCGAAATTAGTCAATTAAGGTCAAAATTCCCAAACCTGCCGGGAATCGAACCCGGGACCCCTGTTACGCTAACCATTTAGCCATGGAGCCGGATGTACTGTTCCGTAATAAATGAGCTACGAGTATAATTAATGTAAGAATATTGTATATAATACATGTCTACATGCAATGGAATATAATTACCACTTAAACTATTTTACTACCAGTATTAATAATATTGTTAACGCATTTGCAACGGTATAATATATGCCAATATTCAATCTACAGTATTCTATCCACCTGCACCTATTGCAAACTGAACGTCAGCAGATCAAAATCTGTTATTCATAACGTAACAAAAAATGCGGCGATCTTGAAACGACTACATCATTTGAATGACAAACGTAGGGGAACACATGCATCTGTGGAATTAATACTGAAATCTAAGTTGTAACTCCTCCTAAGATCACCGTTGCAACATTGCCCACATCAAAGCATTTGAATTTTCCGCCAGTGAATTTAATCGGAGGACTACTGGAGGTCTCCGGAGGAGCACTGTAATCGTATTATCCGATTCAATCAACAGGAGGTCCGCCTCCTCTTCACAGCGCTATTAGCGACAGCCAGTGCTCCACAAACCTCCTAGCAATTCGGTAACAGCTCAACAGCTTTCAAGGTAAGTTTTAACTTTCACATCTTTCATTTCTCAATGATTTCCCCCTTTTCTCTTTTTCCGTTATTTCACTTAACTAATTAAGACAAATCCTCCATTTTCAGATTTCCCTCACATGTAGGACAGCTCAAACACCGATTGCACTGCACAACATTTTCGACCGATGCCCATTCAACCAACAACTGACTTTCCCACACTTCAACAACAAAATATACGCAAACCTTTAGTCAACTAGGAAGAACCTAATCATGTTTTTAACTATCATCATTTGAAGCCGGTGTTGTTTTAACTCTGTCTTAGCACAGCCTCATGTTATAATCAACAAAAGCTGTTCACTTGCACTGTGCACTCCATTCATATAGAGAGTGACCAACGGAGTTGACTACCTCATGAATCCTAGGGCGAATTATTTTGGTTGGAGCCAAATTACAAATAGACAAATTGGAATGTTTTACCTCATCAATTTTAACAATTATAAATAAGTGTACAGTAATTATAAATTGTTTTATTTTGCCAACATTTGTATATACTACGTAGAACTACCATTGAACTCAATATCATATAGACTTTGATTACTTTCATTTTTATACTGTGCATATGATGGCCTCATTTTAATATTAAGAAACCACTAGCGTATTTTACTATGTGTAACTAGTCTATTGTTATTTCGTTTAGGATAGGACCTTGTACGTGTTTTTTAATGTATTCTTTCTTACATATTATGTTCATAATTTCCAACCAGACGTCTGGTTTAATTTTGAGGTGCTTTGACATGACTGATCATGCCCCACATGGAGGGCGAAACATGTCTCCATTTTAACGATGTTTAACTAAAAATGTTAACATCCTGTAAAGTATTGAATAGGTTGGAGTCCAATAAATTCTCTCTTATTATTGAGATTCTTTCAATACGGAAAATAAAATGATTTTCATTACTTGTAATGATAAAGCCAACCAGGCTAATAAAAATAAAAATAGATATCAAAACCTCGAAATCAAAATCGGTAAAATTTCAAAAGATATTTTATTCTTAAAAGAATGTTTAAGATTAGGTCTGGTGCCGAATTTCTTAAAATCAACTCAAAGGAAAAACATTCCAACACTCAAATCTAAAGACGTCCAAAATAAAGTCAACACCATCTGGCTTAGTAATGAAATTAAACTAATGTATAGAAAAAAAAAAAACATGAATGAATTAGCTGGAAAATTTATAATGTCCAATCATAGGCCAACCATATTGGTATTATAAATTTACTCATTCGGGACAAATATTTCAGGTTCCCTATAGGAATCAACATCTATTTTATCTCCATTATAGACCGTTGTGCCTTTCAGCGTTCAGTCTGCAAGCCTTTGTGAATTTACTCAACACCACCGCAATTCTCTATTCGTAACTAACTAGTCCTCTGGCCTTGTTTAGTTCTATACCTCTTATCTTAAAATAGTTAGAAACTGGGTCTAAGCATCTTCGTCTTCGTCTCCCTCTACTTCTCATACTCTCCATAGTAGAGTCCATTATTCTCCCAGGTATCCTATCCTCCTCCATTCGTCTCACATGACCCCTACCGAAGTCGGTTTATGTGTACAGCTTCATCCATAGTGTTCATTCCTAACTTAGCCTTTATCACCTCATTGCGAGTCCCTCCTGCCATTGTTTCTGCCTGCTTGTACTAGCAACCATTCTCGCTACTTTCATGTCTGTTACTTCTAACTTATGAATAAGATATCCTGAGTCCATCCGGCTTTTGCTCCCATAAAACAAAGTAGGTCTGAAAACAGACCTATGTAAAGATAGTTTCTTCCAGGAACTGACTTCGTTCTTACAAAATACTGTTCATCACAACTGCGAGCTCCCTGCATTAGCTTTACTGCACCTTGATTCAATCTCACTACCGGTATATTACTATTCTGGGAGAACGCACAACCTAAGTACTTGATATGTACCTGTCCCAGCTTTGTATCCTCAATCCGACATTGTTTTCTTGGATTTCTTACCTAGTGACATCAATTTAGTTTTTGAAAGGCTAATTTTCATACCACCGAGCTCGATAGCTGTAGTCGCTTAAGTGCGGCCAGTATCCAGTATTCGGGAGATAGTAGGTTCGAACTCCACTATCGGCAGCCCTGAAAATGGTTTTCCGTGGTTTCCCATTTTCACACCAGGCAAATGCTGGGGCTGTACCTTAAGGCCACGGCCGCTTCCTTCCCACTCCTAGCCCTTCCTTGTCCCATCGTCGCCATAAGACCTATCTGTGCCAGTGCGACGAAAAGCAACTAGCAAAAAATTTTCATACCATACTCATTGCTCCTATTTTCAAGTTCCAAGATATTAGACTGCAGGCTGTAGGCACAAACTGCCATTAAGACCACGTCTTCAGTATAAGCCAGACTGCTTACTAATTTCCACATAACTCCATGCCACTTTATATCTTGCAGCAGATGATCCATGTAAACAAAGGTGAAAGATTACAGCCTTGTCTAATCTCTGTAAGTACCTTGAACCAAGAACTTATTCTACCATCAATTCTCACTGCAGCTCAGTTGTCAACATAAATGCCTTTGATTGATTTTAATAGTCTATCCTTAATACCATAGTCCCCCAGTACGGCAAACATCTTTTCCCTCGGTACCCTGTCATATGCCTTCTAGATCTACGAAACATAAACATAACTGCCTATTCCTCTCGTAGCATATTTCAGTTATCTGGTGCATACTGAAAATCTGATCCCGACAGTTCCTTTGTGGTCTGAAACCACACTGATTTTCATCCAACTTCCTCTCAACCACTGATCGCATCCTTCTTTCCAACATGCCAGTGAACACTTTGCCTGGTGTACTAATTGCAATCCTTGTTCCATTGCTTATAGATGGGTGCAATTACTGCCTTCGTGCAATCAGAAGGTTTCTTACCAACACTTTGACTCGATGAAGCCATTTCATCCCTGCATTCTCACTATATTTCACCATTTCAGGTCTAATTTCATCTATTCCTGCTGCTTTATGAAAATGGTGTTTATTTACCATCCTTTCCACTTTTCCAAGCGTAATTTCACCATCATTTTCCTTTTCCCCAGAAGCTCGGTTGTTCGCGACTCCACGAGGAAGATTTCATTTTACATTGAGAAGATTTTCAAAATATTTTCTCCACCTGTCCGGCGATTTCCTGCGATATACGTTATTCCATTTAGTGTGTAAGATATATGAGACAGGAGAAGTGCCATCCGATTTTCGGCAGAATGTTGTTTTACCTATTCCCCAGAAAGCCGGTGCTGACAGGTGTGAAAACTATCGCACCATTAGTTTAGTATCTCATGCCTGCAATATTTTAACACGTATTGTTTACAGAAGAATGGAAAAACAAGTTGAAGCTGAGTTGGGAGAAGATCAGTTTGGTTTCAGAAGAAATGTAGGAACACGTGAAGCAATCCTGACTTTACATCTGATATTAGAGGATCGAATCAAGGAGGACAAGCCCACGTACATGGCATTCGTAGATCTAGAAAAGGCATTCGATAATGTTGATTGGACCAAGCTATTTAAGATTCTGAAGGTGATTGGGATCAGATACCGAGAACGAAGAATTATCTACAATCTGTATAAAAATCAGTCTGCAGTGATAACAATCGAGGGTTTTGCAAAAGAAGCAGCAATCCAGAAAGGAGTGAGGCAAGGTTGCATTTTGTCCCCCCTCCTTTTCAATGTTTACATAGAACAGGCAGTAAAGGAATTCAAAGAGGAATTTGGAAAGGGGATCACAGTCCAAGGAGAGGAAATCAAAACCTTGAGATTTGCTGATGATATTGTTATTTTATCTGAGACTGCAGAAGATCTCGAGAAGCTGCTGAATGGTATGGACGAAGTCTTGGGTAAGGAGTACAAGATGAAAATAAATAAGTCCAAAACAAAAGTAATGGAGTGCAGTCGAACGAAGGCAGGTGATGCAGGACATATTAAATTAGGAAATGAAGTCTTAAAGGAAGTAGATGAATATCGTTACTTGGGAAGTAAAATAACTAACGATGGCAGAAGTAAGGAGAACATAAAATGCAGATTAGCACAAGCAAGGAAGAGCTTTCTTAAGAAAAGAAATTTGCTCACTTCAAACATTGATATAGGAATTAGAAAGATGTTTTTGAAGATCTTTGTGTGGAGCGTGGCATTGTATGGAAGTGAAACATGGACGATAACTAGCTCAGAAAGAAAGAGAATAGAAGCTTTTGAAATGTGGTGTTACAGAAGAATGCTGAAGGTGAGATGGATAGATCGAATCACGAATGAAGAGGTACTGAATCGAATTGGCGAGAGGAGATCGATTTGGCTAAATTTGACGAGAAGAAGAGATAGAATGATAGGACACATCTTAAGACACCCAGGACTTGTTCAGTTGGTTTTTGAAGGATGTGTAGGTGGCAAGAACGGTAGGGGTAGACCACGGTATGAATATGACCAGCAGATTAGAGCAGATGTAGGATGCAGTAGTTACGTAGAAATGAAAAGGTTAGCACGGGTTAGTGTGGCATGGAGGGCTGCATCAAACCAGTCTATGGACTGATGACTCACAACAACAACAACAACTCTATATCAACTGGCAGTACATCAGCACAGTGTTGCAAACAGTTATACTGTACATGTGCTGGGCATCCAACCCCGATTATATGTTTATTTAATTCAGTTTTAAGTGCTGAAAATACGTTTTTGCCTTCTCTTCGATAAACCCCTCCAAAATTTACATTTGCATTGTCTCCACTAAAAGCAATGGATTTAGCAGAAATATTATGCTTCTTTAAAGTCTCCGAAACACAATTGGATATTGTCTATGAAGTTTCATTAGGACATGTTGGTAGTTCTAAGACTTCAGTTTGAATACCATTTTCTTTATACACAAAATATTGTATAACAATAGGAAAAAGTTTCAAAGCCCCATGGTTGCTAGCATCACTACCCACTCCGAACAAAGGAATAATATTATTCATTGTTTTAGTGATAATGGAATGAGGGGCGATTACATTATTTATGATAGCTTCAGTTTTGGTTCTAGCGCATTATATTTTGTTAGCAATCTCGGAATCTGCAAACAGCACTTTATCCAACTTTGATGTGCAGTTGATAGATCTATACGACTGATGGTAAGAAACAGTGTGATATGCCAATGTTGCCCGAACTTTCCTGTCTAGTGGGGAATGTTTAATCGGGAAATATGAATCAATATGACTACTAGAAGAACTGCTTCTAATTGTTTTTCTGTGCTTTTCACTAGCAATATGTCTCTCGAGATCACCTGAACCTTTGGTTTCCAACAGTTACATAACATCACCATAAGACCTATCTGTGTTGGTGCGACGTAAAGCAACTAGCTCTAGTTACATAACAGTCACAAATGTAACATTTCGCCTCACTTTCGTTACGTCCCTGTCTAAGACACGAGTACTTCTGCTTCAGTTTCTCCAAGAACTTACATTTCCTCTTTTGTGCCTCGCCCTTTTGAGTGATGGCATACTGATATTATTCAAATTTCATACTAAAATCACAAAAACTCCACTCGCTCAGAAGGTCCGAATCTAACTAGTACAAAAACAAAGCTACGTAATACCGCAGCCAGCATTCCCTGGCCCCGACCGACCACGTCGGGCGGTGTCGCCTTCAGACAGCTCTAACTTAAGATAATTATGATTTATTATTAAGTGAGTAAGGGCCGATTGTATAAACCGTTTGATCTTAGATCAGAGACGAAATTGATCTCGGTTTACGCAAAACTCGTACATTTGTATTGTATAAAACGTTATTCTGGGATCAATTCGCACTGAACTATGATCAACTTTGACTGGAGAAATTTCTCCGATCAAACTCTTTGATCTTAGTTCAAGGAGTTGTTTCCTACTTGAGATAAAAGAACAGCTGATTGTTAATAAAATATTACCTGTGGTTTTACGATAAATGGTTAAAAAAAATACACTGAAGTCTAACCTCATACATTGCTAGCTATAGTTGTCCATATTGTAATAAGTTGATGACTACTGATAAATAAAAATATATAAATAAAATTACTCAAAAACGTAATAAAATTAATAAGCATAATTAACCGAAATGTCCGTAGTATGGGCGCCAGAGTTCACCAGAATGGATCCCTCGAATTTAGATAAGAGCATGATAAACTTTATATCCCAGGGCGTGTACATAATGCTGCGTACTGGTACATCTGCTGCAGGCGTTACCTAACCTCCTGAAAACGACTAATTAGGTAGGAACTGCACCTAGGTTCATCAATAACACTGATTCTAAAATAGCTAACTATATTCTTAACAAACCTCATCAACATACAACATTATACATATAATACACACATAAAATATTGCTGGAAGACTCCATATTTACAACAACAACAATAATGAAAATCGTGGGAAAACGAAAGCGAGAAATAAGCTACCATTTGTAGATGGTCCGATGAACAATGTACATGTATGAAGATAAACACCCTTCACTGTCTCTATATCAATTCGATTTACCGATTCTCATAATCGGCAGTTATCACATCACACAGATACTGTACCTTGTACTACTGTGTTCACATATTTTAACACTTGTTGTAAAGATATATACACACGTCTGTCGATCCTCAACATATAAATTTATGGAAAGTCTGAGATAGCTTTCACCAACATATAATGCTAGGCCGCCACAAGTGCTACAATACTTAATGCGCAAGCACTCTCCACAATCAGCCACTTTCCACAAACATAACACGACTACGCTCCACGAACGTTTTAAGTCCAGTTCATTGCTGCCGTGTCACTCCAGTACCGTGTATCAGCACCACTTCCTTCCCGTACAGTGCGTCAGTTGTAGTTGTAGTTATCTACCTTCTCGTTCCTTTACAATCACCCTTACAATGTCTCTCATACAATCTCTTTGTTGCCGCCGTATGACCAACCTTTATAGACATCAACATCCCCCTCCTCTCAGATGAGACGTCTGGATTGGTGCTTGCCAGCCAATCATGAGTGATCTCAAATTAAGACCAAGCCCTGAACTACTTCTTCCTCCCAAGACAATAACAAACTCTGGGGAGTTTTCATGAATCACCAAACTTTCCTGGTACAACAACAAGCTTATCTTATCAGGCTGGGATATATACACGAGTAATGGAATTTCCTGACACAAGTACATCATAACAGACACTGGGGTAGCCAGATGACTCATTCAAATTACCAGAGTTGTTACAGCAATGTTTTCCCACTCGTGCAAAACAAATTACTCATACCTACATATGTGGATATCTTCCAGCTTACCAATATAAATGGCAAAATATACAAATGAAATACTGACAATAAGAATAATAATAATAATAAATCGAATACTGACAATAATATCTCTAACTTCTACATATAATTCGGGGGTGTGATATATGTACTATCACATAACGCCCCCTTGGTGAATCGATGATATCATATATTATGATTCACCATAAAACAGAACTTCATACATAACATTATAATGGCATAACTGAACACATAATTTACTGTAATAATGATATATACATTGCGTCTACTGCATTGTATTCGCACACACGAAATACAATTTGTCCAAACAATAATAATATGGCTATATACACACAACTCCGATTGTTTCATATACCATAGAACACAATCCCTTCTTACTACTGTACACATAACTCACAATTGATAATATATACATCCAAGGTGCAGATCCTATCTCTTATATCTGCGAAGGCTATAGATATTAAATGTCCCAAGAACCTTATTTTCAGCGGTTAGGAGCCTATAAGCACACTTGCCTATTCTACTGTCCACAGTATACGGACCCTGATATAATTGAAAAAATACATATAAACGTAATATCGACATCGATAAGCGAGGAATGCGTACCGTAATAAAAACTAACTACGTCTAGAATACAATCTATCTCACACACAAACATTCATACCATCCAGTCACACAAGAATCATACAAGCTTTCATTCGGAACATTCATAACCAAGAAATCCCTCTTTCTGAAATATTCGGGAATCTTACTATGTTTACTCTTCCACAAAACCATAATTAATGCAAGCAAACAGATCACATACTTTTTCACACATTCCACATCGCTATCACTCAGCACGTCATTCAAATCATTCACACAACTCTGTCTTAAATGAAACATTACGCACTCGCTTGGATAGACTTTCTTTCATCTCACGCACACTTCCATACTTACACACGCTTACTCTATCACAGAAATTCTTACCATAATACACATCGAAATTGCTGTCATTACTACTTAATGACCCAACAATTAAACCATCTTCACCACATTTCATATCAGCTCCCACTTGCACCACTTTCATGCCAATAACACTGCTACTTTCGACTCTCTTATCAGAAGTTTCATTAATCTTAAAGTCACCATTTTCACACATAATGGTCCTAACTTTACTCTCCTCACTTACACTTAAATCAACAAAAACATCCTCATGATGTATACTCCGTGAACACTCTTCACTTACTAAACAACCTTCATCAACTTCACAAAAAACTTCACTTTCAATTTCAGAAACTTCCACAAGATTATCGATCGCAACACCGCTATTACCATCACCACTAGCACAAAGTAAGTCATCCGACACAGCTTTCTTACCTTCATCACGCCCCCTATTCTCAAAATCTCCCTGAACACAAAACACATGGTCATACAATAATTCCTCTTTCACGTCTACCTCGTAACTTACCTGTTTCATCACGTGAATAGGAATTTCGGTATCGGACTGCCTATCTGACCCAACTAAGAAGTCCGATTCCGGTTTAAATTACTTGACGTGGACTGTTCACTATTATCATGTATCTGCACTTGATCTGGAGGTCTTTGATCCGTACGCCCCCTACTTTCTGATTCCCCTTGATTAGGTCTTCTGCCATAATATTCATGGTGATTAACTCCCTGATTAGACTGTCTGTTTCCCCTTCCGGAATTACCACCCTGATTCCCTTGCCTAGAATGACTGAAATTCTGATTATTCCTATCTCCCGCTACCTGATTACCTTGTCTCCCATTATCCCCGTAATTTCTACCTTCACTTTGCCTAGTCCTCCCCTGCCCTTCCAAAGCATCAAACCTCTCTAAAAGCTGCTCTAATTCTTTAATCGTAACAATATTCTGCATACATGCAGCTAATCCGACCTTCTCAGGAAAATGCCTCAACATCTGGCGGACTGTATCTCTCTCCGATGCTAGACCTTCAATATTCTGGCTGATCAGAACATGCGCTAAGAAATACTCCGTCATAGATACACCTTCCTGAGGTCTATATTTGCCAAATAGCACGCGATCTCTTTCCCTTCCCTGAATAGCATCACTCCAAAATTTAGAAATAAATTTCTCCCTAAATTCCTCCAAACTCGAAATACCCTGTCTATAAACTTGAAACCAAGATCTAGCTTCTCCAACAAATGCAACATCCAACAGCTCATCAACCATACTCCAATCAATCAAACCATCGTCAAGATTCTTGGAAAACCGTTTCTCCACCGTTTTCAAGAATTCCATCGGATTAAACTGCCGACCATTAAACTTGGGTAATTCAGAGTCCTTCGTACAAGATACGTACCTATTACATATGCTGCTACCTAATTGGATTTGACTGATCTCCTGCCTTAATTTCACATGACATGATTTAATTCCTTCTTCCACTACCATTCTGGCATTTCCTTCTACTGACTTAAGGTCATCTTTTACCGACTTAAGGTCTTTCTCCAATTTCTCATTCTTCTCATCTATACGCTTCGCTAAAACGTTCTGATTGGATTTAATTCTATCTATTTCTTCTACTTTATCTTCCACTATTTTTATTCTCTTATCAAATTCCTTGCTGTTTTCAACAAATTCCTTCCTAACAACATTAAATCGGCATTCGATTTTCTCAGTCAATTCCAAGCGTTGAGATTCAACCTTATTATTGACTTCCTGAATTTCCCTGCTTTGATGGTCAAACTTCTGGTTCAATTCATCTATTCTACCATTCACAGCACTACTTAAACTATCAATTTTACTAGACAATTCAACACTCACTAAATTTAACTCCTTACTTTGATTCTCAATCTTACTAGACAATTCCGTACTAACTGAATTTAATTCACTATTAATACTGTATATTTCATTACTTAAAAAACTCAATTCACTCTTCAACTCTTTACTCTATCAATCTTGCTAGACAATTCAACATTATTATTATCGATTTTACTGGACAATTCAATATTATTATTATCGATTTTACTGGACAATTCAACATTATTATTATCGATTTTACTGGTAACAGCATTTAATTCAACACTCACTGAATTTAACTCTTTACTCTGGCTATCAATCTTACTGGACAATTCACCCTTCAACTCATTAAGTAGCGATTTAATCATACAGAGCATTGAAGACTCGCCTTGATTCCCTACATTCTGAGTTTGAGACGGGGTACTAGATTCCTCACATATCGTTGCCGATTGATCTTTCCTACTATCAGCCATTTCGCTACTCTCACTTAAATTAGATAAACTCAATGTGGTGGAATTATTTTGACTTCTCCTATCCTGATTCATGGTACCAGCAACTTTAACAACCTCTCTACTTCTCAATTTTATAATACTCGACCCGCTACAACATTTCTTCATACTCCAACATACATATCACGTACATATAAAACACTTCACTGACATAGTTTGTAGAATTCCATCCACACCTGACAAGTGCACCTACGCTTATCAGCCTAACAGATGTACCAATCATTCAGCCACACGTTGGGAAGCCAATTGTAATAAGTTGATGACTACTGATAAATAAAAATATATAAATAAAATTACTCAAAAACGTAATAAAATTAATAAGCATAATTAACCGAAATGTCCGTAGTATGGGCGCCAGAGTTCACCAGAATGGATCCCTCGAATTTAGATAAGAGCATGATAAACTTTATATCCCAGGGCGTGTACATAATGCTGCGTACTGGTACATCTGCTGCAGGCGTTACCTAACCTCCTGAAAACGACTAATTAGGTAGGAACTGCACCTAGGTTCATCAATAACACTGATTCTAAAATAGCTAACTATATTCTTAACAAACCTCATCAACATACAACATTATACATATAATACACACATAAAATATTGCTGGAAGACTCCATATTTACAACAACAACAATAATGAAAATCGTGGGAAAACGAAAGCGAGAAATAAGCTACCATTTGTAGATGGTCCGATGAACAATGTACATGTATGAAGATAAACACCCTTCACTGTCTCTATATCAATTCGATTTACCGATTCTCATAATCGGCAGTTATCACATCACACAGATACTGTACCTTGTACTACTGTGTTCACATATTTTAACACTTGTTGTAAAGATATATACACACGTCTGTCGATCCTCAACATATAAATTTATGGAAAGTCTGAGATAGCTTTCACCAACATATAATGCTAGGCCGCCACAAGTGCTACAATACTTAATGCGCAAGCACTCTCCACAATCAGCCACTTTCCACAAACATAACACGACTACGCTCCACGAACGTTTTAAGTCCAGTTCATTGCTGCCGTGTCACTCCAGTACCGTGTATCAGCACCACTTCCTTCCCGTACAGTGCGTCAGTTGTAGTTGTAGTTATCTACCTTCTCGTTCCTTTACAATCACCCTTACAATGTCTCTCATACAATCTCTTTGTTGCCGCCGTATGACCAACCTTTATAGACATCAACATCCCCCTCCTCTCAGATGAGACGTCTGGATTGGTGCTTGCCAGCCAATCATGAGTGATCTCAAATTAAGACCAAGCCCTGAACTACTTCTTCCTCCCAAGACAATAACAAACTCTGGGGAGTTTTCATGAATCACCAAACTTTCCTGGTACAACAACAAGCTTATCTTATCAGGCTGGGATATATACACGAGTAATGGAATTTCCTGACACAAGTACATCATAACAGACACTGGGGTAGCCAGATGACTCATTCAAATTACCAGAGTTATTACAGCAATGTTTTCCCACTCGTGCAAAACAAATTACTCATACCTACATATGTGGATATCTTCCAGCTTACCAATATAAATGGCAAAATATACAAATGAAATACTGACAATAAGAATAATAATAATAATAAATCGAATACTGACAATAATATCTCTAACTTCTACATATAATTCGGGGGTGTGATATATGTACTATCACAATATATAGGCACTATTACGCTTCTTTTACTGCAGTGTAATGTAATAATTCTATAACATAACCTCGATAAATTGCTTACGTTATTGTATATCTCGTTCGTATTTTACAGATGTCTGATTACTCTGATTTCTCGGATATATATTCTGATGATGAAAATGATTAATTTTGTCGGGCTCCTCGTGTGTTCTGTGAATGAGGAAATCCAGTGAGAGAATTGAGTGATAAGAAGTTAAAACTGAGGGATCACTTGGGAAAAGATACCGTGGAACTGCTAGAACTCAGGTTGCGTGATATTCTACTTAAAACCTACTAACTCCAATGCACATGTTGTTACTAACTTTGCCACGGGAAGTTTTCAGTTAGTTAGTCTGCAGAGCCATTCATCGCGTATCTAATGTCATTGCTGCACTGAAACACGAGTTTATCAAAATGCTCCCCGAACAAAATGACGTGAGGAAAATCAAGCGTGATTTTTTCGATATAAAACACTTCCCTGGTGTTATAGGCGCTATAGATTGTACCCAAAACCAAACCAAACCTCATGGCACTACAGCCCTTGAAGGGCCTTGGCCTACCAAGCGACCGCTGCTCAGCCCGAAGGCCTGCAGATTACGAGGTGTCGTGTGGTCAGCACGACGAATCCTCTCGGCCGTTATTCTTGGCTTTCTAGACCGGGGCCGCTATCTCACCGTCAGATAGCTCCTCAATTCTAATCACGTAGGCTGAGTGGACCTCGAACCAGCCCTCAGGTCCAGGTAAAAATCCCTGTCCCGGCCGGGAATCGAATCCGGGGCCTCCGGGTAAGAGGCAGGCATGCTACCCCTACATCACGGGGCCGGCATAGATTGTACCCACATACCTATAATATCTCCTGGGGGCGATAACGCAGAAGTTGATATGAATCGTCATGGGTAGTTTTCGTTAAATATTCAAGTTATTTGTGATGCTAGGCTCAGGTCCCTAAATATCGTAGCTTATAATCGAGCCCATAAAGCAACCAGGTCAGCAATAGAAAGAACATTTAGGGTTGTGTCTGAGTATGGGGCTAAGAGTGAAGTTAGCTCGTGTTCCAGTAATCATAGTTGCAGCATTCGTCTTGCACAATATCGCTGTAAATGCAGTAGATGAGGTCCCTGAAAGACGTGAGGCTGTGTTCGTTGCAAGAAGAGTATTCCAGTATCTGCTGCAAATGACGTTCATGGAAGAGAAAACACTGCTATAAGGACAGCAATTATTAATACCGTAGTGTATTTAGGTAACAATATTTAGGGCAGCAATTATTAATACCGTAGTGTATTTAGGTAACAATATTTACAAAAAATTACAGTTGGCTATTACGAAAAGTGGTTCAAACTAAATTATACGAACAGTTTACCTGCAACATAATGTACTTTACAACTATATACGTCTAATAACGCGACTGTACTATGCAATTAAACCCAGTCTTCCTTATTGTCCAGGCCTCACTTTCTCCTGTTCATTAAAATATCCATGTTTTAAATTTCATTATAATGTTTTAAGGTCTCAGTTTCATTTTATGCCAGGCGACCGTGACTTCGTGAGCACATCAGCTGTTTTCGAGGTCGAGGTGTGGAGATCAGCTGATTTGGAAGCAGGGGCCTGCAATAGAAGAAATAAAGAAGTGTAGGCCTATTGCTTGCCAACAAATTTAACAAACATAATACAGGATTAATGTATGATTTCCCTACTTACTTGTTCAATACAAATATTTGTCATTTTTCTTTATTTCTTTCTTTCGCTCGGCACACAGAATACGAATACGAATGAAAACATTCACACTGCTCAATTGCGACTCGTGACACTCGACTGTTTTTGCGCTGTTGAACGGGGATCAAAATTGAACTTGGAATAGTTGATCATAAATCACGACACCGGTCTGATCTCCAGTCAGTGATGTTTATACAATCGGCCCTTGTGTCGTAGTCTGATATATGGACTGAGATAAAGGAAGTGCAACAACAGAGGAAACTGAATGACTAAGAATACAATATGCAAAAAGCCGCACATTTAATAGCAAATAGTAAATGCCAGCCGGACAGAGGACAAACATGAAAAAAGGAGGATATGTCCTAAATGCCGGACTTGCCGGATGGTTGGTCACGCTATGTTAATATAAAGTAATCAGTGACAGGGTCCACTTCGTATTGTTGTGGGGGTGTTCAGGGGTTGAAGTAAGAATGTAAACAAGATTGTTATATGTCAATAGTAAGACTCCAATTAGAGTAGGGGACCCTCACCAGGGTTACTTGACTCAAGAAGGGGAAAGCATCACAATTTGTACTGGCGATTTCCAACAAAGCATGTTGCAAACTTTAGGCTGGGGAGACTATAGAGTAAGGAATAAGCTTGAGTGGCCCTTTTCATAAATGAAGATAATGTTGGAATTCAAGAGGGCAAATTCTGACATACTTGTGGAATAGAATAATTTTCTAAGGGAGATTTTTTTTATAAATTTCCAACTTCAGTGAAATCATTTAAGTAAATATTGATAAGGAATTTCCACCTGGGTCACATCAGAGGCGACTGAACATGGATCGACCTCTTTTGATACTAGAGATGACGAGCTTATCACTGGAGTCAACCCACCCTGGATGAAGTGGAGATAAGTATGTGACCGCAAGATAGCAAAGCATCTGCAACTTATGTTGTCTGTCATGATGCATCACATGGAACAGAGTGCTGGGGTGCGACTAAATATGTGCAGTCCATGTACCTCTAGACCTGTTTCACCATCTCCATGAAAACTCTAAATTACATGTAATGCTGATTTGAACCACATTAATCTCTATCCCATAAATATAATCATGAGTGTGAGAACTAGCACAAAATAAGTTTACTTTTTAATTTACTGTTTCTTGTAATTGTACCGGGCGGTACACCCCCCGCCGCTAATTCAAACTTTGCGCCAGTTGAAACTCCTCTACTGGAGGAAGCCTGAACTTTAACTACCATGTTAACTCTAAAGTTTCTCAGATGATGTCCCTACTTGTAAATTTTGAAGTTTTCTGAACTGTGTCGTTTTTGATGTATTTTTGTTTTGCCTGTAGTAAGAAGTGTGGACATTCTGTTCTAGATGGCACTACTGAAGGACTGCAATTATGCACCCTAGTACGAAGTGAAAGAACTGTGTTTTTGGAGAAATTTTGGGTTCATAAGTTTGTTCTTTGTTAAATTTCTTTCAGTCATTGTTTAAGTTGGCAATATTAACCCTTTCTTTCCGCCTGTTTTGAATTTGACCAATAAGGAATTTCTGTAATTAATTTTCCACCAATAAGGTGTTTCTTCTTCGTCTAGTGTAGTAGTTTTTGCCATTATCCAATAAAATGCTTGTGGGCGGGTGTTATCATTCTCGTAACGCCTCAAACTTTCCACGAGGGTATATAAACTGCTGATTTTCGGGTCTCTGCGCCACTTCAGTAACATCCATCTTTGTGTAAATTATGTAGCAGGGGGCGGGAAGCGCCTCTTTCTTCGGGCAGCAATTCAACCACCAGGTAATGGCCTTTTAATAACTTCTTTTCTTGTTAGCTCAGCAGTTTAACTCTCGGGGCAGGTCCGAAGCCTTTTACCATGTAACGTTCCTCTAAGATGTAAAGACACTTGGTATCTATTCTATCTTTTTAAACTGCAAATTGGGATAGAGAGTGCTTAACCCTTTCGAGCTCCCACTCATATTGCTTTGAGGTGAACTTATTTTCACAACCGTTTCTTCCCTTCTTATGTAATGTAAATCGTTTTCTTATATAAGTCACCTCTTTAGTATGGGATTAGCCCTTGCATTAGCGGCCTAGTGCCAAGTAGGTTTTAGTAAAGTATATTTCGAGTGCAGTTTTGCCTCCTCAAGTTGGTATTGTGGAGGCCATGTAATATTTCTGTTTCTTCACTGAATAGGCCTCAGTAGGTTGGGTATTTTTTTACCCCTGTGTGTATGTCCTTGGAGGACAGCTTGAACGTGGAGTTTGGTGTGGCCTTTGATAGGCTTGAACTTAAGAGCGGGTTGCTCTTTCTTAAAAATTGTTTTTGCGTGCCTCGAGGAGGCTTTACTGTGTAATTGGGAGCAAGAGCTCCTGGGCATGATTGGGGTCTTCTGCCCCTTTGTTGAATCTTGTATATGGGTCATGTTGGGCTTATAGCTCAAGAAGTGTGTGTCTGGCTCTCGGAGCCCAAATCCTGTAACACTGTAATTGTACATTCTAGTTTTGTTTCTTTGCTACTCTGTACCTGCCATTCTTGTTATTTCTTGATTTTGCAAAGAAAATATAACCTTGTTAAATTAACTTTAATTTCGTATTTTGAGACCTGTTCACCCCAGCACCTTCTTTCACCTCTGCACATCCACAATACTCCGTAACAGTAATGATTGAATTAGGTTAGATATGAAATATTGTTTCTTTCTCATTTGAAATATAATAGTTTAGGTATTAGACTAGTTTGAAACTCATTGACAAACACATGCAAAGAATTGCCACTCTAATTGGGAATAGTAGTATGCAATAAAGTAGTACGAGCAGTCTTGTACTTTGTACCCCTTTCGGCGACCACAGGATTGACCAAGCGTCTCAGTGTTGAAAAAGAACGTTCTGCAGAGGATGTAGTAGCAGGAATTGTTGCTACAAGTTTGATGAGCTTGAAAATTTCTGGCATACCCATGCGCAATTTATTAGTATGCATAAACTGCATTAAGTCTGAAACACTTTTCTCTTTTAAATCGGAAGATGAATACATCACACTTAATTCGGTTTTTAAGCGAACAATGTCGAAAAATGACCCATAGGTCTTTTCTAGGTCAGTAACATCACTGTCTGGAAACCTATTTCTGTGCTTCTCAAACAAATCACAATCCAACAGCGAGAAGCACACAAATTTCTTTATGCATTTAAAACACTCTCGTATTTGGAAAAGTACCGGTACATTGTCAATAATTTCATTGAATAGACGTTTGTATTTTGATTTTTCTGGTTCATCACTAATTCTTAGATTTTTAGAGCACGGCTGTCCTCTATAAACATCAATTTCAGTATCAACATGTCCATACAAACTATCAAAATCTTCATCTCTCATAGACTAGATATTTAAAAGCTCCTCAACCTTCTTGCCACAGTGCTGAATATCCAGACTTTTTGTTTGTAAAATATTGAACACAGTATCGGAGAATTAAAAAAATCTTGGAGAACACTGCCAGCAGAAATCTAGTGTTGAACTTAAAGTAAGAAGAACAAAAATCCTTGTGCTTTCAATGTAGTGTCTTCATCCCAGTTGTCTGAAGTATCCTGTACATGTTGAAAGAATTTCATCAGTTTATCATAATATTCCTTCACAGTATTAATAAGACGTGAAGCAAAATTCCATCTCGTTGGTGCTACTGTTGGCAACTTCTTCTGAACAAAATCTCGAAGAGCAGCTCTTCTCTTTGTAGACTTAAAAAAGAAAAAAAAAAGCAGCAAGTCCTGACTTTGTTTGGAAGAAAATTGTACATTCTTTGATTTTTGAAGCTGACTGCTGTAGTGTTAAATTCAATAGGTGGCTATAACAATGCACAAATGTTACATAAGGATAGGCCTACTGGTCTTGAAGTAGTTTATTAAGCCCAGAACAGCAGCACCGTCATATGTTTGAGCCACAATCTTTTCCTCACAACTGAACTCTTTTAAAATAGCACGAACATGATTTAAGAGGGCTCCAGCAGTGCGATCGTTTCTAACGTCAGCAAAACCAAGAAATCTCTCTTGAATTTCACCACTTTCATCTACAAAACGGAGTAAAGTAGAGAGTCGTGACTTATTAATAATATTGGACGTTTCGTCCAACATTATTGCCACAAAAGTTGCTTGTTTAAGCTCCTCCTTTATTCTTCTCACAATTACTGAACTTATTTCAGCTATTAAATCATTTTGGATTGCAGACGACGTCCCTCTAAAAATGGTGGAGTCTTTCAGATGAGCTGCCAGAAGAGGATCATATTCACTTATAATTTGTAGAAGTTTGATGTAATTCCCTCTGTTTATGGAACTTGCAGACTCGTCATGTCCGCGAAATGGTAGTTCTTGTTTTGCTAAAAAACACACTTCATCGATCAGTCATTTAAGTATGTCACGATTTTTCTTTACCTTTTCATTATGAAGTTGGTCACTGATGCGTTTCTTTTCATCCAGCTGGTGGTCGATCCTTGTACGCCCAAAGCTATTTAACTGCAAGAAACACTTCATATGGTTTGCAGATTTCTCATGTCTTGCAATGGACAGTATCAAGGTGTTCAAATTGTCAAAGCCACTTTTACAGCATACCGGTTCACCGTTATCAGCAGAAAATAGTAAACACGGCCAGCAAAACAGTATTCAGTTTCTTGGACCCTGTCAACCAGTGCGTATTATTATATTCAGATACAGAGAACGAACGTACATATTCTCTATTTTTCTCTCTGTGCTGTCTTTAAATCTGGCAGCGCCGGACAGGAATAGAATAGATGATCAGGAACTTGTAGTACACTACTCACTGATACAACACACTACAGTCGAGCCGCTGGCTGTCCGGCCCTGACGTTTCTCAGACAGTGTTGCCGATTTTGAACCATACGATATAAACAAACACACACACCTAAAATATTTCACGTATACGTAGATCAGATTCTGTGTTAATGCGACGGAAATGCGTACGGAAATATGCGAAAATTACTTCTAATATATTGAAAACCAACACTAGTGTAATCATAATAATAAAACGTTCCAATTAAAATTAACTGCACTCCAAAACAGCGTAAATATAACAAAACAATCCAGTCGAAGTTATGCACATTCCAAGAACAGCGTAAAGATAATAACAAAACACTGCAGTCAAAATTAAGCACACTCAGAGAATATAATAACTGTAACTCAAAAACAGCAGGCTATAGACGTAATATAAAATAACAACATGAAAACCGAACTGTGTGAATAGTATCACCGTAATTTTAATAAGTCAGAATTAAAAAAACCTGAAAATAGTATCAACGTGGCAATAAAAACGTCACTGTTACAATAAAACTTCAACATGCTCATAGAATAGTAGTGTCGAAATAATAAAATATTGTAATGAAATGAAACAAATGATGTACTCACAGGGACTAATCCAAAGGGAATACGCCACACTCTCCGAAAATATCGGTGTCTTCGTCCTTGTCACTAATATTACTGGAGTCACTGCTATCATCCTCATCCAGGGAAATAATAAGTTCTTCCACTCGACATTCAACAATTCCATCCGCTTCTTTTGCCTTGTGTAAATCTTCCCAGGTGTGACTCACAACACTTTTCCACTTATCCGCTGTAACAAGTTTGACTGCCTCGTGCACTAAGCGTTCAACATCAGTCAGACGGAAAGATTTGTTGTTTTCGGCAACATATCCTTTAACTTGTGCCCAAATTAACTCGATTGGATTAAAGTGGCAGTGGTAAGGAGGAAGCCTAATTACCCTATGACCCTGAGCCGTAGCGATGGAGTCCACTTCGTAGGTGCAAAATCTAGGCTTATGGAGTTTTACACTTTGTAGCAGCTCCGCCTTTGTCATTTCTGCAGATATCCCCGGTACATTATTTCCCACCAACCACTGAAGAATGATATCTTTTCTGTCTTTCATTGTCGGTGCTTTGTTTAGTTGCACAGAGTGATAGGGGGCATTGTCCATAACAATTACGGAATTGGGACTTATGTTTGGTAGCAAAGAATTTTTAAACCACGTTGTGAAAGTTATCCCATTCATTTCTTCGTGATAATCACGAGTGCTCTTTGATCTGAAAAGAAGCATAGCTCCCGGAACAAATCCATTAATGCCACCTGCATGAAGCAAAATAAGCCTACTTCCCTTCCCAATAGGTGCTTTGAAAGTCCCTGCTACAGTTTCATCTGTCCAGGCCACCGTTTTAGAATGTCCGGCATTTACCCACGTTTCATCTAACCACACCACTCTATCAGGACTAATCTTCAGAATTTCCCTCAAATCTGCCTCGCCATGCTACAATTTCACTTCTCTCCATCGCAGTTTTTCTCCCTGAAAATTTCTTCCAACGAAAGCCAAGTTCTCTCAGTATTTTACTTAAACTGGTCTTTCCTCCACTGAATAAGCGAGATTCTTTCAAAGAGTCAAGTAATTTATCACGCGTGGGAAATTCCCTCCTCTTGTAATAACTATAAATATGTTGCCTTATCGCATCCTTTTGAAATGCATCTAGTGATGTCTTGGGACAATGTCTTGGTCTTCGTTTTTCAGGAGTACGCAGCACTTCAGAAGGTGTATTAAGATCCACTGGACACTTCTCTTTCGTAACACTTTTCACGGTTGTCCTACCTACTTTTAAAGCGTCACAAACCAACACCTCCTAGATAATAAGGCCTCACAACAGCGCTGTGACGTCACGCTACGGAGGCGATCGCAATCCAAAGAAACGCAAAGCATGGTCACACACAAACATGATTTTAATGCTTTTAGCTTGTGGAATAACTTATTTACCAACAAATAAAGTTTAAATTTTAGAGGACATTGAATTATATTGCCGTTATTACCGTATCTTAGAGATACTGTCATTAAAGATAAACAACACACTGTTTTAAATCACAGCAGCATTTACAATGTTAACTTACTCCAGGCTGACACAGAACTGAAATTCACAAACATATTTCAATTGGCATAGGCACTGAATAGACAGTAAATGATTTTAAAATAAAAAGAGAACGCATAAAATTAGTTTAGGCCTAACATTTAGACTGTACTACAAAAATATGATACACTAACTTCACATTTATTTACAAACTTCCATTTTGGGAAAATTTAGAAAAACACCGAGTTCATAATATTAAGGAAGAGGAGCATAACATTCACCTGGTCTGTAGGTAGGCCTAGGTCCAAATTATAACATATTGGCATTAAAGTTAATAAGATATACATCATATATCAAGCATGCTAGTAATGCAAAATGACTTCGATACTTTTGCCTATTACATGAGTACTGTACACACCTATTTTGAGAAAATTACAGACTTTCTTGAATTTGTACAATATTTTGTGGATTCATTAGTTTTGTTCCTGCAGTAGTTATTTATTAGAATAGTTGTACACTTCCAAATAATGTTGTAATACAAATATTCTGAAGTGTGCTCCGTACATTCATTCCTGTCGTCTATACATTCATCAGCTGAGAGAACAATTTGCAGGGTCACATCACTTACATACTTCTTATGGTTATTTAAGCTAAGGAATTTTCTCTCACTTTCTGGCCTCAACATCTTTTTTATGATGACATATGTGTATGTAACTAAGTGTACAGCTGTTTCTGCAGGATATTTCAAATTGCCCCTATTGAGGCTGTCAATAACATTATGATGACTGTTTCTAACAGTAACATCTTTCAAAACTAAGAAATCTGCACAGTAATTAAAATTTAATTTCTTGAGAAGAGAATGACAACAATAACCTGCTATGTATGTTAAAACACTTGCAACACCAGATGTGCTGTCAAGATCTGAGTCTGTTACATTGATCTCACCTGTAAATGTTTGAAATGAGGAAACTGCACAATAATCATGATCTAACAGTATATCTTCATCAACAATATCATTTACAACAATTTTCCTACCATTAGAAATGGGAAGTTCAATTGAATTCAAGATTCTTATTTTTTTCTCAATTTCAAACACCTGTCGAACAGAAACATGGTATTGGCCACCTGCAAGTTGCCTGTATTCACCAAATCGTGCCTCTAATGCATCTGTCTGAAACTTTCCAGGAAGAAAATATGACCATTTCAGTACTTCAGAACAAAACTCTGTTAGCTGTATAAGGCAGTGAGTTGTTTGAGTAAGAGCCCTATGCGTTTGACTAGACAATTTGCCACATTTCAGACCTAGATTATCCCAGTGATCTAACCACTGAACAAACTTCATTAAAAAACCCTTCCGTTCATCACCAGGTTTGTTGGTGAGAGGCTGTTGAAATTTATCATTAAGTCTTACACCTTTGAAAGGGGTCTTCACATTAACAATCTGCCACCAGGTAGTGATTACTTTTACAAATTCAGCTGTGCCCTCATATGATGTTAAATTGTGCTTTTCTCCTACAACTAGTAAAGCATTTACTATATGGTCATTAAACAACTGACACACATATTTCACATTTTGTCTTTCAAAACTTGAAGGCCATAGAGCTTTGACAGTCAAACCATACCCATGCTTTACAAGGTCATTCCCTTCAGCCTCAAACAAGTCCCTTATAGCTTTGAAAGATGCAACTTTAACTTTAGAAAAATCATCAAAGTCAGGATACACAAATTCCAAACCATTAGTTTTCTGGTTGAGCCAATTATTTCTGATGCATTTAAATAAATGCACAGTGTCAATGAGATAAAAAAGAGACTTGTTAGGATTTCCAGGATTACAATACTCAGTTTTAAGTTGAGGTGGATTTGAAAATTTTGACATTGCTTTGGTGTTGAGAGCATTATTATCGGTCACAACAGCCAGAACATTAAACCCCATAGATTCCAAACCAACAATAACCTTTGACATGATACTGTGTAAATCATCACCTGTTAACTTGGACACAGGGAGAATATGAACTACTTCCTTCTTTGATGATAAAATGCTCTGAATCATAAATACATGTGCTGATGTAGCAACATTGGTAGTGTTAGCACATGAGCCTACAATGTTCCCTCCCTTGAAGTCCATGTATGGTTTAATGTGAATTTCATCTACCATCAATGTTACAAATTTGTCGTTCTGTTGAAAACCTTGAACTTTCTGTTTTATATATTCCAGAAAATATGTAGGGTTCTGTTCTAATATTGGGCTACCATTCAGACTGGAACATACTCTTTTCAAAGTATTAACATGTGGCAAAATTAAATTACTTCTATGTCTCATAAATTTGTAAGCATGAGGAGAAATCAGTTGGAAGATTGAACAAATAACAAGAAAATCATTATCATACTCCCTTTCGTGTTTAGGAACTAAGGAAAGTTTTAACTGTGATTTTATTAAATTAAACGTGGGGTCATCTTCCTCAGTGATCAATTCACCCACTAGGCCTAGAATTAACTTATTTGTTGTATCTTTCTGCACACTGTTACACTCATTCCCTGTAATGTACCTATGGAATTTTGTAACTAAAGAATGTACTTCATTTGTGTTGGTAATTTTGTCTACATTAGAAAATTTACACTGCAACAAAACCCCTTTAGAATACACTTTTGAGGTCATGTCCTCTTCAATTATTATATATGCTATGCAATGTGGTTGCTTTAATGTATCCATGTACAGAAAAATTACTTGCATTTCCTTCACAACAGTACACCAACCATCAGGTAACTTCAACATGTTTATTTTACTTTTGAGTTGTGTTAGATTGTGGACTGAAATTCTGTCTGTGTATGAGGCATGACTGTTGATACTATCTTCAATTGCTCTGTTTATTGATTCCCTCTCTATTCTACTTCTCTTTTTGTCCGGTTCTTCTCTTGAACTGGTAGAATGTGAAGATAAATATGATGGACAGTTGGGAAAGATACAGGGGACTGCATTCTCTGACAGTCGTGGACTTGGAAGAGGAGCAGTTAAAGTTTCTCCTGTCTTTGAATCAGTAGCAGTTACTTCCCACAAGACATCACTGGCTTTGAAATGTCTGTGGCATACCTATAAAATAAGATACCACTGTGAGCCAACTTCATGCATTTACAGAGTGAATAGGCCTACATATGTAGGCATGTAGTTTAATGTGTATAATAAATCTAATTTGGGTAATAATAATAATAATAATGTATCCCTTGATTGTAAGCTAACATAACCTCATATCTTACGAGAGTAAACATACCTACATATCACCAGTTGCTGCGTGTAGTTTAATACCTAATACGTCTATGTGCATTATGATTATGTGAGAATGTAAAAGTAACAGTTACTCACCACCGAGTATTTAGTAACTCTGTAATCTTGTCTTGGAATTGCACGTAACCATCTCTGCTGCATAACCTCATCTTTCGGGAACTTAAACACATGGACTTTATCATTATCGTAATTTCCCTTGCAGTTGGGCACACAACACTTTAGCACCATTGTACACAACGATTCGCAACTGGTACAATTAAAATAATTAAAACACTTCTACATAATTGCACCAACACGTTGCCACACTCATTGCTTTCTTAACACTGAGAAGGTTCAAGTTTGCCTCCCGGTAGTGACGTCACGGTAGACATGCCGAACAGTTGTGAGGCCTTATTATCTAGGAGGTGTTGCACAAACTCGATCCTCCACTTTTGTAACAGGAAGAAGAGGCCCACCGTTATCACGCTCTTTCTCAAAATATTCACGAAGCCGGTATATAAATTCACGGCTTTGGCTTTTATAACAACTCATTTTTTTCTTAGTCGTTTCCGATGATCCACTGGCCATGTCACAATAACAAAAACAAACGGCTTACACACACAGTGAACGCGTACACTTCATGCAGGCTAGCGAGCAACTGAGGCCACGTGTTTCTCTTCAAAGCAGTGGCATCACCGCACTAGCAGTACAAGAGAGTCATGGTGACATGAACGGTGATTGGTGCTTGCTGTTAAATCTTAAATCTGGCGCGCCAGTGACGTCAGGCATTGCAAACCGTGACGATTATTCTACCACTAGCAGAACTCTTAGTATTCTTTTTGGTAACATAACTTTAATTAAAACAATAATATCAAATCGACGAGGGGTGTAGGTTTCAATGATTTAATATTAAAATCATACGGCACATTGTAATTTTATAATAGTGTTTTCAAGGTTATATGTATAGTTTTAAATCGCCGCAGGTTGGCAATACTATTCTCTACTCTTATTTTTTCTTTTCATCACAATCTGTCAGGGCCGGACATCCAGCGGCTGGACTGTAGATATGTAGCTTTCAGACCAGAGCTTCCAACTACACATTACAAACGTGACAGCTTGAAACCGGCCTTGGAGAGAAGAAACCTGCGCGCGCATACGTTTCTCGCTGTGTCGACAGCTCCGCTGAAGCTCCTTGAGGCCGCTACACACGTTCAATTCGGCTTGTCAGTTAGAATTGACAAATCTAACTGAAGCAGCAATCACATACACACGTTCAGTTTGGTGTGTCAGTTCGATGTGGTTGTAACACCAAAATTTGGTCGTGCTTGTGTTTCTGAAATTCCAACTTAATGTTTTTCGGACCATGCTGCCATATTTAGCTAGATACCTTTGAAATGTGGTGGCGGCAAATTGAAAAATTTCACGTGCTCTTGTTTGGAAACAAAGCCATGTGCTTTTTTTGACAGGTGTCATCTGCCATCTTTAATCAACAGAGCACCGTGCTGCTATCATGCGGTACATGTGATATAACACAATCTAGGCCTCTGAAAATGCTAGGGCATCACCCTGAAAGTGACGCGCAGTTCCCAGTGCAGTTCACTGCATAGTGAACGGTTTGATAAGGAATGTGCATTGAGTCAGAGAACTCGTATTGTGTGTCAGCGCTGAATTTGTAGCTAAGAGTGTAGTATCTGTTACTCCTGCCGTACCTACGAGCTGTCGCGACTTTTCGTCAAACGCAGATAGTACATACAATGACTTTTATTTACAGTGTATTAAGATGAAACGGTAACCACTCAGCTTGTTTTTGACAACACGAACAGATGGCAGACACCATATATATAAACCGTTGCCTACGTTATAATACAAGGCCTGGAAATAGAGCCCGTAAAACGCTATGGAAGTGGTTACACTGAAGTTCAATGCCGGGCCGCTAGGATCGCTATCTTGCCCCCTATCTACCAGGCTCGCGCCTTTAAACGTGTTCATTAACTGAGTTGGTTGTGAATGTATTATGTATTTGTCTGATGTTAAGCATTCGCAGTTCCAGTCATGGTTTATTCACGAGAAATTAAAGGTAGTGGAATTTCGTTTCACAAGTTTCCAGTAAATGTTCAATGTTCGAAACATTATACAGAGGAAGTATTACGCATGAGATACGACTTCAAGCTGATCGAAGTAGGCCTCTGTTCCTAAGTTTTGATCCGAGTTACGTCATAAGAATCGGGCGATCCCAAAATTTGTCACTGGACTTTTTTAAACTATGCTACCGTGACCGGCAATCATTTGAGAGGCATCTTCAAACTCAGAAATCTTAAATTAGGAAACCAACGAGGAAAATAATTTGCCCAACAAATTTCACGAAAATGAATGTAGCAACAGCTAAAAATATTGTATTTTCCCCTGAAACAATTTCCGGTTTGTAAAGTATGGAGGTGGTTTTGTCCCGAGAGCATAAAATACAGTTTAAACTAAGCCATTTGTTTTATGGAGAATTTTATTAAATTGTTCAATGCGCATAACGTCTGCAACACCTCACATGGGACATATTCAGGAACGAGAACAAACGAGCATCTTTTAACCGGGCGAGTTGGTCGTACGGTTAGGGGCGCGCGGCTGTGAGCTTGCATCCGGGAGATAGTGGGTTCGAATCCCACTGTCGGCAGCCCTGAAGATGGTTTTCCGTGGTTTCCCATTTTTACACCTGGCAAATGCTGGGGCTGTACCTTATACCTTAATTAAGGCCACGGCCGCTTCCTTCCAACTCCTAGGCCTTTCCTATCCCATCGTCGTCATAATACCTACTTGTGTCGGTGCGATGTAAAGTCACTAGCAAAAAAAAAAAAAAAAAAAGCATCTTTTAGTACTGAAGATGAACTCCTCAGTTATTGGCGGGTAACTTCGTCAATCCTATCAGGTTATTCCACTGAAGCTCAACTTGTAGGATTCCAGCAAGATATATCTTGGATTCTGGAGGTCAAATGGACAGTATCGCGATTGACATGTCTAAAGCATTTGATAGGGTGGATCATGGGAGACTACTGGCAAAAAATGAGTGCAATTGGACTAGACAAAAGAGTGACTGAATGGGTTGCTATATTTCTAGAAAATAGATCTCAGAGAGTTAGAGTAGGTGAAGCTTTGTCTGACCCTGTAATAGTTGAGAGGGGAGTTCCTCAGGGCATTGTTATCGGACCTTTATGTTTTCTTATATATATAAATGATATGAGTAAAGGAGTGGAATCGACCTAGTAATAGGTCATCATAAACAACATAACTTCCGCTCAGTGCTTCGTCAGTTGGAAGAGTTACTATTTTTAATATATTGCTGCTCAATATCCCACATGGTATGTACTTTTAAAAAGACTGTACTTGTGTTTACATTGTTTATCGAAGAAAAAATATTTACGCTTTAATTTACTTCAGGCTGATGATGACCTATTACTAGGTCGAAACTAGTCCCTATGTAATTTAAACTATTTACATTTTGTATTGAAAAGGTGGACCCAAAATAATATATTCATTTACTCTATTGTAATCACAGTTCAATACGGATCTATCATTATGAAACTTATTTCTTTTAACTGCTTTAGAAAAGTATTGCAATTGCGCAGCAAGCTCGGAGAAATCGCCCCTGGTGTACACATGAGCACAAAACTTTAGGGTGTATGGGGGGAGAAAGAATGGTAGTGATTTTTGATTGTTGTGAGGTATGTCGCTCCAAGTGTTAGGTCAGCCTCATTCACAGATCTGTATTGTGTTCCAGTACCTGGGCTGCGTGGAGGTGTTCGAGTCCCGTGGCATGCAGGTTTGTGAAGAAGCCCTCAAGGTGTTGCGGGTAAGTAAGATATTGTTCACTCTTCTTTCACCTCGTGGAACCCTGATCTTGTCAGCATTTTCCTCTTATCTCGCTTCTCATCCAACATCACTGCATCATCAGTCTGTTTTCTTTCATTCTATACTTTGTTTAATGTGAAATGTGTATGAAGCTTGGAAAAAAACAGAATTATCACCCAATGTTTCCAGTCATTTTCTGCACTCATGGCTTGGAACGCTGTGCAACTTACTTTAACAATGGTATGTCGGAATGCCCACATACTGTCTATGACCAGAGTGTACAGGAGCCGGGAAGCTGTGATGACGTTGCATGGAATTTAGCATTACTCCCTCTTCCACCCTGTGTTCTCATTCTGCATCTCCTCTTTTGTAACACACTTCTTAGAAATTCAATTTCTGTGCCAATATTTAAATTTGACACATTTTTTAATTATTAACAAATACATCGCAAATGGGAAATATCCCGGTGCAATGGTCACTTACAGTAGTGTAATGAAAATGGAAATCCACAGCCTGTCATTCGACCGGGCCCATCTAGCGGCAAGGATAGGAATTGAGCTGGCTGCCGCACTCCTCTGGGGCATTAATTAATGAATGGCAGACGAAATGAAATGATATCGGAGTGTGTTGTTGGAATGAAATATAACAGGGGAAACCGGAGTATCCGGAGAAAAACCTGTCACGCCTCCGCTTTGTCCAGCACAAATCTCACATGGAGTGACTGGGATTTGAACCCCAGGACCCAGTGGTGAGAGGCTCTTACAGTAGTGTAATGATAAACAATTACCCAACAACAAGCTATTCCATGGAAAGAAAATATTACAAGAAATGCTACTAGTTTAACATTCTAAATCCAGCAGAAAACAGGGAGAGTCCCAACCATTTGCTGGCAGACTTGAGGAATATAAAAGAGCTGTTGCGGACTAAACACACGTCCCCCTGAGGGTGGGGAACGCAGGCGAAGAATACATCCACGGTATCCCCTGCCTGTCTTGAGAGGCAGCTAAAAGAGGCAACAAAGCGATGATTTTGTCGCCATAAGACCTGTCTGTTGGTGCGACGAAAAAACAAATAGCAAAAACAAACAAACAAAAACAAAGGGATGATCAAATTTGAACCATGGGATAACCTGTAATTAGTACCATTATGCGGGGAACACCATGGGTTGTCTTTACTTGCGAGTAGTATGTCTGTTGGGTACACAAGAGGTTTGTCATTAGTAGCAACAGAGTATGAATCAGGGTGGGGTTTACATTACCTGTGATTAGTACCACTACATGCGGAACACTATGGGCTTACGTTGCTTGTAATTAGTACCATTATGTGAGAAATGCCACGGGCCTGGGCGTTACCTGTGATTCATACCACTGTATGAGCGACACCGTGGGTCTGCGTTGCCTTTGATTAGTACCCACTACGTGGGGAACACCACAGGATAGTGGGAGTACCTGTGATTAGTACACCTATGTGAGGAACACCATAGGTTTGCGTTGGCTGTGATTAATACCACTATATGAGCGACACCATGGGTCTGCGTTGCCTATAGTTAGTACTACTATATGAGCAACACCGTGGGTCTGTGTTGCCCACTATGTGGGGAACACCATAGATTTGCGTTGCCTGTAACTGGTACCGCAATATGAGAAACACCGTAGGTCTGTGTTACACAAGCGTAATTAGTTCAGACCCTTGGTCACTACTACTATTGTTTAACACTAGTTTCTGGGAATGTGGGGCACTGCGGTTCGAATCCACTGCTTGTTTTAAATTCATATCCATTCTTCATCATCACGTTTAGAATTCGGCCAGTGGATGATTTTGGACTTTAAATTGTAATTACATTTTCATCTCATTTTGTACCATTAGGGGCTGACAACCTAGATGTTAGGCCCCTGTAAGCAACAAGCATCATCTCTTATGGTGTTTGGGCCTGCTGTTTTGAAGACTTCCGCTGTGATTCCATCCTCACCTGATACTTTCTTGTTTTTAAGTGTTTTTATCTGTCTTGTGATTTCTTCGTCTGGTGGCAATGCATTTGGATTAGTATTTTCATGTTCTTGTGGAAAAAATCTTTGCGTTGCTTCTGGACAGTTCAGTAATTCTTTAAAATATCTGGCAAGTTCCTCAGTTTTCTTTGTTGTTTAGTGCCAATTGTCCATTTTCTTTCTTGAAACAGAGACTTTGTTGTTGATATCCTGCAAGCTTAGTTTTGAAGTCCTTATAGAAATTTTGTGTGTTGTTTCTCTCAAAGTCTTTCTCGATTTTAAGTAGTTGATCCTTTTCAAATTTCCTATTGGTCTGTCTTATCAATTGAGCTGTCTCTTACCTCACTGCCAAGAAAGATGTGTAATTATTCCGACCTTTGCTGTTCCAGTTGTTGTATGCCTTCTGTTCGCACTCCTCATTACACCAAGGGTCTCGCAGAGGAATTAGTGTTTGTGCTGTTGTAATCAGTTTGCTTTTGAGTTGTTGCCAATTTTTTTTCCTCTTTTCTCTCTAATTCTTCTGTGAGAGATGGTTGGATCCTAGTGGGGTCAAATTTTGGGATTATTGGTTTCTTCTTTGTGAATCTCTGACGTTTCAACTGTAGTTTAATTCTTGTCAGGTGCCCGTTGACTTGAACCTTAGTAATCTCCCTGTGGTTTGGATAAGAGATTGCTACATGGTCAATTTGGAATTCGCCGATGAGTGTGTTTGGTGATCTCCATGTCATTTCTTTTGATGGTTTCTTTTTGAAGTGCGACGGCATGATTTTAAGGTTGAATATCCTGCAGAGTTTGACTGATCTTTGTCCATTTTTGTTGGTCCATTTATGTGCTGGGAATTTTTCTATTTTTCTGCATTTTCTTTCTTTGCCTAATCGTGCTTTGACACTTAGTAAGATTTTGATGTGGTTTGGAGGAATTTTGGATATTATTTCTTCAAGAGTTTCCCAGGATTTATCTACCTTTTCGAGGTCTGTTTTATTGACCTCATTGATTGGCATGTGTGCATTCATTAGTGTGTGTGTTTTATTTGCACACTTCACGGTGGATGTCAGTCTATCGTTTACATGTTTCACATTAGTTATTGAGTTGAATATGTTTTTCTTGATGCAAAAGCGACTCCTAAAAGTGGTGTGTTTTTGCGAATTTGTTCATCTGTTTTACTTTTAAAGTCTAGTGTCCGAAATCCATTGTGTTTTCATCATTCAGTCTTGTTTCTTGTAGTGCCAGTATCTGTATTTCTTGTTCTTTTAAGGTTTGCTCTAGTTCATACAATTTTCCTGCTCGTAGGAGAGTATTTATGTTTAAGTGTTCTGAAAAAGGTTTTGCTGTTTGGGCGAAGTTAGTCAGAGTCTCAGACTCCCTCTGTTTGTGTCGCTCCAGACTCCCCAGAATACGACAGTCTGGTTGTATTGTTCTTGACAGCAGTGGATTAGTTACCACCTGGGGTAATAGTTTGATTTCTAACACTCCTCATGGTACTTGATTATCACAAGTTTGGGCATAGGTCCAGTTCTTAGTAATGGTGTTGTGAGTTCGAGAACATGAATTTCCAGCCGCACCTCTAGTGATCAGACGCTGACCACTTTGCCGCATGCTGCAGGTCAGACGCGAAGTGGATTTGAGTTGGCTCTTCCGTACTCTCTGCCATTAGCTGGCCATACGCGGAAAGAATTTTTAGCAGGCTTTGCCTTTGGGGCCAGATCCGATGGGCCGCCTGTCAGGTGTGACCTTAAGAGACCAGGCGTGCTGCTCGCCATCAACTGTGACGCCAACCCTTCGTGTAGTGCAACATGATCTGTCAACAGTCCAGACCCTCCCGTTAATTGAATGATCCGTGTCGTCTCGGCAGGCCAAGTCTCATCTGATGGCCTTGAAATCCTTTGCCGATTGGATTTGCCGTACTTAGAACTGTGCGATGAATGTCAAAGCAGGCATTGTCCAGAGGAAAAGAAAATTTTGCTGTTGCGTTTGTTGGAATGTGCATTTCGTTTTATGTTAAATCATGCAAAGAGAAAAATTGATCGAAGTGGATGAAATAATGGATAATAGGGCGAGGCAGCTTTAGTCACATGTGAACCGGACGATTACAAGAATTATATGGGAATGGACCACAGCGATTATGATACGCTGTTAGGTAAGCATGTTGGGATTTTTCTCGTTATTACATTAAATGTTTGATTTGTAACACACGCCTATAATGACTTGTTGATAGTGTATTTATTGTAGGTATTGTAGCTTCTAAGCTAAAGAATGAGGATATTGTAATGCGACAAAGCATACCACCTGAGGAGCGCGTGATTGCGACACTGAGAATTTTAGCTAGCGGGCGGTCTTTCGAAGATTTGAAATTTGTGACAGAAATTGCAGTTCAGACATTTCAATAAATTTCTCCGTCCGTGCCTTTGTCCTCTCGATGTTTTCCTTACAAGAGGCTTGATCTGTGAGGCGAGGTCTTTCCGTTGAGGTGCTGACAACAGTTCTCGCCTGTAGCAGATAACGCCTCAAACTGGCCTCGCTCACTAACGAGCAGTCCTAGCCTGTCGGTACGCGCCACGAGGCCTCGCCTGACACAATTCTTTCCGTGTATGGCTAGCTATTGGGATATGTCCTCTTCTGCCTTAGAGGCCGTTGACCATTTTCCCCTTTACCTCAGTTGATCCGTGGGTGCTAATATGGCTATGCCCTATTCACACTTGTCCTGCATATCTACAGGAACTTCCCCTTTTCAGCCATTGGAACGTGCCATTGGGGTTGAGGGCTCCCACCCTAGTGTCTCACGCAGGGTTATGCTTAGCTCTTGCTCAATCCAGAGCCAAACCCCCACGCAACCTGACCAGGCTATTATTATTATTATTATTATTATTATTATTATTATTATTATTATTATTATTATTATTATTATTATTATTATTATTATTATTAATTTTTTATTTTTATTTTACAGCATTACCAGCGGTCGTACCCATCATTGACTGATTTATTAGCTTCCTTGGGAGATCAGTGGTGGTTTCTGACCCATGATCATGGGTTCATTTCCAACCAACAAAAGAAAGCACTAAATTTTACCAGATACACCTATAAAAAGAAAACTGTTACTTCTATAACAGCAGCCATGCAGTGGCTTCCTACAAGGATGTAGAAGTAAATGCGAGTGAAATACCATACCAGTACTCTGTCATCTAAGAGTATGTGGTGAGGAAGTATATACGATGAGTAATGTTAGCAGTGGCGATCTGACAGAGCAAAGCCTAGCACACTGTGCAGTCCATGGGCTAGACACGTGAGTTGGAGCATTTTAGGAAAGAGAACTTTCAAGGCTGTAGCTGATTTTTTTTTCATGTAAGGTGCCGCAGCTGTGACAAAAAGTAGGACATCATCATGCCGTATTCCATCCGGCCAGAGTAACATTAATGAATTTGTGAACAACTGTGCCACTATGGAACCATTTGCTTTCTCCATCTCTTCTGTCGTCAGTTTTCTTTGCTTCCGTAGTTCCAATGATGACGTTGGTCATGTAACGTCCCATTGCATCCGTAGTTTCATCAATGGAGATCCAGATCTTCTTTTCTGCAACTCTGCTTCGAATCCTCTGCAGGATATCTTCAAAGAAGATATTCAAATACGTTTTTCTTAATGTGGATTCCGACGGAACTTCTTCTTTAGTGTACTTCTGCAGAAAAGTCCCGAGGGATTGATTTTCCAGTTTCCAGAACGGAATTCCGGAGTCCAAGAAAGCTTTACGTAGACCAAGGGAAAACTGAGATTGCCTGCAGAATGTTGTAACTGCTGTTGATATTAAATTGATCTTAGGGCCAACAATATTTAACCTAGACTTATGTTTCGTTGTTGCGAAATGTTGAGTTATTAAGTACTTTTATCGTGATTAATAGATTTTTCACAGATTTTGCAAAAGAGTATAGCTCCATCAGTAGAAAGTGTATCCGAAACGAATTCGCGAACATAGCCATGTAGTTTACCAAGCAACGTTAAAAATTTCGGTACGATAAATAAGTCAGCGCGAACACCCGAGTCGCCTTTAACAAGTTCAACAGTATACTAACAGCTTCTTTTATGTTTGACCTGTTAGACAGAAGTGATTTCCTCCCTTCCTCTGCATTATCTTATCATTTCAAAATCGGGAATACCAGGTAATTACGCATTGTCACACCAAAAGGTGTCGTCCCATTTGCGATCATTCAGCTAGATTACAATACTATTTTACTTTTGACGGGTTAAGCATTGTCCCATTTGCGATCACTCTTATCAGTGACATACAGTCAGGTTGCTGTGAGGGGATTCTCTACTGAAGGACTGGTACAGCAAGACAACTACATAGCCTACTAGCATTCTTACGAGTCGTATGTTGTAACTCATTAAATTACTTATATTTAGGCCTACACTGGGCGATTTGGCCGTGCGGTTAGAGGCGCGCAGCTGTGAGCTTGCGTCCGGGAGGGTTCCAACCCCACTGTCGGCAGCCCTGAAAATGGTTTTCCGTGGTTTCCCATTTTCACACCAGGCAAATTCTAGGGCTGTACCTTAGTGAAGGCCACGGCCGCTTCCTTTCCATTCCTAGGCCTTTCGTCTTCCATCGTCACCATAAGACCTATCTTTGTCCGTGCAACGTAAAGCAAATAGAAAAAAAAAAAAGACAAAAACCCTTATATTTACTGTTTGCGACTCGTGCGTTAATATCGGGACTGGCAGAGAATAAACAGGACTCAAATGAACCTTTTATTTAGAGTTCCCGGATGGTTGTGGGTGTAAAGGCGGTTCTAAATTCAAAACAAAGGATTTTGCCGTAACACTTTGCTTCTTCGGCAGTGCTACCCTTTTTGAAGCTCATGTCCAACTTAGCAGTTAACCTACACTTTCTGAATGTCCGGCTCCATGGCTAAATGGTCGGGAAATTTAACTGGGTGTGTGTGTTGTCTTCATCCTCATCACGACGCGCAGGTCGCCTACGGGAACCAAATCGAAAGACGTGCACCTGGCTCAGACACTCCCGGCACTAAAAGCCATACGCCATTTCATTTCACTATTAAATTACTGCTTAAATAATGCTCAAACTGTTCAAATATTCATACTAACATGTTAAGTAAACAGCTGCTCGAAATGTAATTAGCCTAACTTTCATCTATATGTATGTATGTATGTTTACCCCTTAGTCTCGTTTCTTGATACCGAATCGGGAATGAGATGAGATTAATTTATACGGCATGTTTCTACGGCCAAATGCCCTTTCTAGCACCAACCTCAGTTGAGAAGCTAATGAAGATGAAATGTGTTATGGTGAATGAAATTGGGTAAGGGAGTGGAAGGATTCATCTCTGGCGTATGGATAGGAACTGTCCCGCCATTTGACTGGAAATGAAAAGATTAAACCACAGAAAACTTTCTGAGAACAGCCGACGGAGTGGTCGAACACACGCGTTTCCCGAATGCAGGGCTTGGTTCCATAGCCGTAGCGCGTTAACACACGCGGCCACTCAGTCTACTTTCACCTATATAAATAAAATTATAATTTTTGTCTGTACGCTCAGATTAGATGTCCAAGATTCCAGAACTTAATGTTACGAAAATATTTAGATTAAAATAAGTTGAAAAATGATAATTCTATAATAATAGCGCGAAAAGATGAGATTGTACTCGGGAAATAGTGGGTTCGAACCCCCTTGTCGGCAGCCCTAAGGATGGTTTTCCGTGGTTACCGATCGTCACAACAAGCAAACGCTGGGACCGTACCTTAATTAAGGTCATGGCCGTTTCCTTCCCATTCCTAGCCCATTCTTGCCATAAGGCCTATCTGTGTCGGTGCGACGTAAAGCCAGCGGTAAAAAAATACCCATGTCACCAAACATTCCTGACTTTTCCGTAAATTTCTGTACGAGTATCCATTATGTAAAGCACAAGGCTTGCCTCTCTCCGTCTCAATGACCTGCATGTCGTAAGTAAGCACGCAGATAACAAGAAAATCTACAGTACATCAACGATGGATGTTTACAGCTGGAATAATTACTGTAGACTAACATCACCTCAAAAAACGTTCAAGAGAAAGGGGACAGGTTGGGAGAATCCTTATCATGCGGTTGTGTGGAGTACAGACCTTATTAGCAGTTCCCCTGCTGCATGGACGTTGGAAAACCCTGATAGGCTGCTGATAATTGTACAGTGATCGCAAATGGGACACGAACTGGTCTTTCTTCACATTCCTTTTTTCCACTGTAATGGGAGTGATCGCAAATGGGACACAACCCACCAAAAGGTGGTGTGCGGAAGGAGAGGAGAGGTACTTCCCTCATCCTCTCTCTTTCCTGGTATTCATTATGCTTGTGCATTATTTTCACTAATGAAGGTTCTGCTAATCACAGAGATTAAATTAATGGGTGAGAAAATAAGCTTTCGAATGCCTGAAAACAAATTAACTTTTTAAAGGGAACTATATTCTAAATAGATATTTGCGACGACAATGTGTAATTTAATTTGTGCAACCTTTTTTGTCTTCGATGTACGGAAATTCATTATGTGCTTTCTAGAATGTGTAAATCGCAGAAATAATTTGCATAACGATCACAAAAGGCAAAAAAAGGCTTTAAATCTTAAAATAGGCAACGAAAGCCAAAATAGGCAAAAAAGGCGTAATAAAAATTGTCTCTACATTTCCTAAATGCACGAAAACAAATATATCTCTATCTGATTCTTCAATTGATCCAGTCAGATAAAAAAGGCATTTTGCCTAACTTTCGGGCTCTAGTTATAACAAAGTTCTACTGTAGTTTATTTTCAAAATTCATATTTTTTGAGTGAACTAGTCTTTGTTGTTTGCCATTCTCTTTCTTCTGGCACAGAATAGGTAATTTGTGCTGCAATATCATTGGCTCTTGCTGTTTAGCATTTTGTAGTGTTTATACATTTGTAATTTAGTGTTTAAAACTAGTATTTGAGTTAATTCTTGCACACAATTAGGTAATAAAATTGAAATCCCATTTCCATAGAGCTAAAATGAAACAAAATTGTACACTTAACTGCACAAAAACTGTCCAGTAAACATATATTTAATTTTATACATTCTTGAATTGCAAGGATGTTTGAACTGTCGGTAGCCTGTGCCTGACAATCCTACTACCTGAGCAATACGTTCATTGTATTTCAAACTTTGAAAGTGCATTGGATAATTTTAACCCATATAGGCTTACGCTAAAGCACCACATAGAAACATTATACCACGAACCTACTACGCTGGCGTAGCAGGCGGAGAGGTGATACTCCCACGTGGCATATAGGGGGGTCCTAACCGGTTTGCTGGCGGACTTCAGGGAAATAAAATACCTCTCGCGGACCAAACACAAAACCGCACTGTGGGTGGGGGACGCAGAGGAAGAATACACCCACGGTATCCCCTGCCTGTCGTAAGGTGACTAAAAGGGGCGACCAAGGGATGATCCAATTAGAACCATGAGACTACTTGTAATTAGTACCATCACGCAGGGAACGCCATGGGTCGCGTTTACTTGTGCGTAATACCACTTTGTTAGGTACGCAATAGGTTTGTGATTAGTAGCGACAGTGTGTGAATCAAGAGGTGGGTACAGTACCTGTGATTTGTACCCCTGTATGAGCGACACCATAGTTCTGCCTTACCTATGCTCAGTTCCCACTATGTTAGGAATTCCACGGGATAGTACGAGTCCCTGTGGTTAGTCCACTTCTGTGAGGAACGCCATAGGTTTGTGTTGCCTTCAAGTAGCGGCCCAATGTGCGAAACACCATAGGTCTGTGTTACATGTGCGCATTACACCACCTGTGAATAGTACCATAATGTGTGGAATACCGCGAGTCTCCGCTACTTTTGATTAGTACCGCAACATTACACATGGCATGGTTCTACTTTCCTAGCGATAAATACCATTGTGAGGAGCCGATGACCTGGATTTTGGACCCGATTCGACTATAAGCATAATCGATTCAGCATCGTGCTATAAAAGCAGTCCCTTGGTCAGTAATACTATTGTTTTGTGCCAGCTTCTGTGCATGTGGGTCGGATCCACGGATCGTTTTAAATTCATATCCGTCCAACCAATCGTTCTTCGTCCTCACGCTTTGAATTCTGGTCAGTGGAGGATTTTGGACTTTTAAGTTGTCATTTCATTTCGTCTCATTTCGTACCATTAGGGGCCGATGACCTCGATCAATCAAGGAACATTATATTGATGCAAAGTCAGATTAATAAAAAGGAAAATATACGAAATTAATTAAAATCATGTTTATGAATGAGCGATACTGTTGGACATTACGGTGTAGTGCACGTTCGTTGCCCAGCATGGGATCAGTTCCTAACCTCACCATCATTATAGCTGTTAGTATCTTCACATTTATATTGCATTGTGTTGTGTTTACATGTTCTCAAGAATGAAAAAACAAACAACAACAACAAAAGGCGATTATAACCATTTTACATAATATTGCTATATTACCAATAGTGATGCTTAATAATTGTGTGGTAAGAAGTTAACAAGAATGAGATATTGGGTTGAGAGCTGTAATTTTGCACTAAGTTTGTGGGGACAGAATACACACAAAATAAACAGATGAAAGCTGTATAGACTACTGTCGTGGAAAAAAACGTATCGACACCCCGGTTCATTCGTTAATAAAGTCACACATAGAAACAAGCTACACCGAAATATGGCTTATTTTATGTGGAGTAGACATTTTTATCGTCCCCGCCTAAAATGTTAACGCAGCTTGAACAAAAAAAGTGCCAGTATTTTTTCCCATTTCCAACGGAGCGTTCACTTTGAAAATTCGTAACTTTAAAAGTATTGATCTATTCGTTACTAAACTGTAATACGTCTTAAAGTAACTTATTCTTGAACCGTCTACCAAGTTTTTATTTCATCCCATATTTGTGAAAAGGGTGGTTGAAAATTTTGTGAAACATTTTTCTCGTTAATGGGTGATCATAGTTCAGTTTGTTATATAGCTCATGAGTATGTGAGGCTAAAATTGAAACTGCTTTTTTTGCACACAATTGTTGATTTGATATTTAATTGGGTGGTTGTGCGAGAAGAAAGCAGTCTACCGGCCGGCGGTCCTGGAAACCATAGCGACGTTTCCGGGTTGAAGCTCAATTGGATGTTTGTTGTTTAAAACCTTTATTGGAGTAGTGCTCGATAGTGAACGGTAGAATTATATAGTATATCTTGTATTTCGTCGTAAGTTCCAGTTTATAAGAAGGACTTCTTCGTTTTGTTAGTGATTAATGCATCAGTGCACTTTGCAGAATTATTTGAGAACCTACTTTCCTTAGAAGTAGAGAGGAAGTCATTTTTTCTTCAAAATGTTTCTTTTTATGGGAGCAACGAGAATCGCAGGCTAAATGAAAGATACTATGGAATCTTCATTGCTCGGTTCTGAAAGGAATGTAAAGGTTGCGTGTTTATGCTTCATCGTTGGCTTTTTCTGGGCAGGAAAAGTTTGTCTCTACAGTGCGAGTCAAAAAGTCCTTTACTCTTTGTCAGACTCCGTAGCTGGACGGTGAGCGTGTTGATTTTTGGGTTCAAGGGTCCCAGGTTCGAATATTGCCCAGGTCATTGAAATTTCTTCATTTGGGGCTAGGTGATATGGCTTATTCGAAGTGTATTCTCTCTTCATGATATCAATAGTAATGGTGCGATGCATTCAACTTCTGGTATTTAAAGTTACAGGTGATGGGGAAAAATACCACTATTCGTCATGTAGCACATTATCCCCTTATTCCACTTTTTCGCCACACAACACAACAGAACACATTCATTGTGAAGTAGAGCAGTGGATATGCTGCATTCTTCTGTCAGTTAAATATAAAATCAACAACAGACAAAAATCAGCCTGCCATTCTCATGAGCTTCATAACAAATTGATATGATCACCCAGTAACGAGAAAAAGTTGTTTCACAAAATTGAGAACAATGCTTTTCACAAATCTGGGATGAAATAAAAACTTGCTATAAGCGTATTACAGTTTGGTAAGTATTGTATCTAAAGTTACCAAGTGAGCGCTCCATTGGAAATGGAAAAAAACTGGCACTTTTTTTGTTCAAGCTGCATTAACATTTTGGCTGGGTACGATAAGAATTAAATGTAGAATAAAATAATCAAATTTTCGTTTAGCTTGTTTTTATTATAGCGTTAACTCGAGTGTCTATACTTTTTCCCATGACAGTAAGAATAGTTCAGGTTGGGTGAAGAAGTGGTTCAGAAGATGGGTCAAATTGTGAAGAATGCAGGTGTTATTCAGACAGACTGAGATGTGCACCCCATCTACTAACACTAGTGTATTGCAGGTGCTACAGGACCATATCTGATTCTAGGATTATGTTATGTTCCAGAACTCCAGAAGACGCCCAGTGAAGGCTGTTCTCTATGTGTCTGGAGATGGACTTCGAGTGGTAGAAGATGAAACTAAGGTAAGGCCGGGTCTCAATTCGTCTTTATAACTGAATCATTTATCTTGCCAATTCTTTTTCCTTTCTGGCATGTTGTATCTGAGACCAGTATGTAAATATTGAGCAAAACGTTGTGCTACGAGAGGATTAAACGCCATATGCCAGATTTCAGAGGGAAAAGATGTTAGCCATACTTGAGGGATTTCAGGCATTTATGTTGACAATTGATGATAGAACAAGTTCTTGGTTTAAGGTGCTTACAGGGATTAGGCAAAGCAGTAACCTTTTACCTGTGTTATTCATTGTTTTCATAGATTTGCTGAAAGGTACAGAGCGGCAGGGAGGGATTCAGTTAGGTGGAAAAGTAGTAAGTAGTTTGGCCTATGCTGATGACTTGGTCTTATTTTTATTTTAATATTTTGCTTTACACCGCGCCGACACAGATAGGTTTTATGGCTACGATTGGATAGGAAAGACCTAGGAGTGGGAAGGAAGCGGCCATGGCCTTCATTAAGGTACAGCCCCAGCATTTGCCTGGTGTGAAAATGGGAAGCCACGCAAAACAGTCTTCAGAGCTGCAGACAGTGGAGTTCGAACCCACTATCTCCCGGATGAAAGCTCACACCCGCGCGTCCCTAACTGCACGGCCAACTCGCCTGGTAAGACTTGGTCTTAGTGGCAGACTTGAAAATAGATGCAGTGGGTACGTTACGAGAATTGGCATTTCCAAGGCTAAAGTGATGTCACTAGGTAAGAGGTTGAATGTCGAGTTGGGAATAGAAAGCTGGATTAGCGTATTTATACGCCTAGTCTGCTTCAGTCTATCAGACTACCGACTCAAATGACATCACACGTATTCTATCTTATACTAGAGCTCAGTCATCTCTCCAATGTGCATATTGTCAGGTGGTGGTTCGAGGGCAAGAGGCTGGTCCTGCTCTGCTGGGCAAAGTGAAAGGTGTGAATAGGGATGGTAATTTAACTCTATCTTATAGAAAGTTTGCTTTTCTTTAATTTTCCTCCATTCTGAAGGACTGTTAAATATGGCAATGTAAACTACGTTTTTAAGAGTGAACTTCTTGTTAATCTTGTGCCTTGTTATGTTAGTAAAACTTCTGAAATGCAAGGTGCTGTTTTCACAGAAATAAGCTCTAACACAAATTTTAATAATTATTGGAATGTGTGTTTATTTTAGAAAGTTGGATATTTTTTCAAATGAACCAATGTCTATTGACATTAACAAAATAAAACTAGACTAAATTAGAATGTCATCTGGTTTAGGTACTGTAGTTTACAAGTTACTCGAAATACTGACAGTTATCTGCTGCATGTGTCAGCACTGACTTAAGGAAAAAAAAAAAAAGTAAAACAAATTCTTTGAAGGAGGATGAGAATTGGACCTCAAAGGTTGTAGTCAAAATAGCTACAGTACTAGCTTCCATTTGATGAATACGTTGTAAGTAGCATTTAGAGATTTCAGCACAGGCAGAAGTATTAATGTTGTTTCATATCATCGGGTGTGGTCCGTATATCCTTGCAAACAGAAGGGGTCAAATCTGGGGAATGGGCCGGCCAAGGTGCAGGTCTCTTTCATAGAGTCCAACAATTCGGAAACGATCGGTGAAGAAAGGCTGTAGTACGGTATGTTGTACACTATGTGCTGATACATGTTCCTACTAGTCTTTGTTGAGAATCTAGTGTTCCTTCACTATTCCACACCACAAAGCCAATGGGAATGTTTCAGATGTTGCTTGATCATGATAAATCTTATCTTGTCGTAATGCCCATGTACGATTCCCATGCAGCCCTTGATACTTGCATCAGTTTGTTATGGAGCTCATGAGAATGTCAGGCTGAAATTAAAACTGCTTTTATTTTTTTTCATACAATTGTTCATTTGATATGTAATTGGGTGGTTATGTGAGAAGAAAGCAGCCTACTGGCCGGCGTTGCCGGGTTGAACCTCAGTTGGGCATACAAGAAGACAAACTAAGTGTGTTTTTAGATTAAAATATGTATGTTTAAATAACATTGTTTTTAAGGTATTGGTAAATGAGGACTTTTTCTACCAGAGAAAAGCTCTACAAGAACAATTAAAAACAAATATTAAATGTACAATATGAACACCCAACAGCCTGTCTAGTATTGCATTTTAATCTTAACGATTTTTTTTTTACAAGTGATTTAATATCAAGAAAATGAAACTTATGTAATCTATTAAGTTGTATCGAATGCCGGGCTGAGTGGTTCACAAGGTTGAGGCGCTGACCTGGCAGGTTCGATCTTGGCTCAGTCCGGTGGTATTTGAAGGTGCTGAAATACGTCAGCCTCGTGCCAGTAAAAGGACTTCTGCAGGAGTAAATTCCAGCACCTCAGCGTCTCTGAAAACCGTAAAAAGTAGTTAGTGGGACGTTAAAGTTTAGAAGTTCATTGTCACACTGTTCTTCACAAGTTTCTTTCTTCTCCAAACGGTACTACGAACACGGGAGGTTCTGCCTTGTGTAATTCATTGCAAACCGTGAATATTTTATCATATCCCAAAATCGTGGAGATGAGACCTAAAAATGAATGAAAGACTGCAGTTCAAGAATTATGTCTCTGTGGTGAAAAAAAGAATTTGTTGTTTGGTTGAATTATGCCTGTGCTACATGGAGGAATGAGAAGCATTTCTGTTGTCTTCAAGAGAAGTTGTATCACTGTATGTGGTCTACAGTTCAAAAAGCAGAGCACAGTTGTCTTCAGAAAATGGGGAAAAAAGTTTCATTTTCTGCCTCTGTGGATCAGCGGTAGTGTGGCGGCCTCCGGATCCCAAGATAGCGGGTTCAAACCCGGCAGAGGTATTCGGATTTTTGAAGGGCGGAAAAAAGTCCGTTTGACACTCCATGTCGTACGATGTCGGTTGTAAAAGATCTCTGGTGACACATTTGGTGTTTACCCGACAAAAATTCATTGAAACTCGGCCATAGACGCCCAAGAGAGTTTTGGTTTACTCGGTCTGCCATCTAGTGGGCGCCTAGAGTAAAACGGAACGTCGAAATTGACGAGCAAACAGCCAGATGGCGTCACACGGTAGCCGAGGCCATACGATTATTATTATTAGTTCTGTTTTCCACATTTTTCCTGATCTTGTGGCTTTATCAGCTTTAAACAGTTTTTTGAAACCAGGGGGCTAAATATTCCGGTTGGTTTCTGCAGCATAAATAATTTAGGGAACAAAGAACTGTCCATACTGATTGTTGGCATTATGATGTTTGAATGTGTGAGTAAACGAACCGATTGGGCTATCGTGTTTGTTTCTCACCTACAAAAGATAGTCCTTCTCAATCGCATTTTGCGTTTGAACCTGCTTTGATCTGTGTTGTAAATAGAATCTGGGGTGTAATGAAGAAATTACTCTCAAGTCCTCTCCAGAAATTCTTTTGAAGCTTTATTCTTTTGTTTTTCAGCCTGAATGTGCAAACGCAATACAAATTTCATAATTTTCCTTCTCCCAGTTCTTTGCTGTTTCTTGAAACAGCTGATCCAGGCATACAAGGTGTGAGAAATTGCTTTTTCCCTCCATAATAGTTCAAGTGCAATTTTCGTCACTTACATTTCGCTTTCCCCTGGAAACAGGAGTAGATTAATGTTCAATTGGTCTTGCAGGCATACCTGTATTTTCCAATGGCTTCTTCCACAAGTAATGATATCGCTCCAAATTCACTAACTAAAGTATTTGCAGACGTGTGAAAGTGGTCTCTTTCCTGTAAACTTCTCTGAGAATTTTTTTTGGCACTCTCTTCTCCCATTCTCATCATATGTTATTTCTATCCTGTCTTGAAGTTTCAAGATTCCTGTCCTTTTTCTTCTCAATTTCTAGTTCTATCCTTTCTGGTCTTGCCCTAGATACCTCTTAGGAATTTCATCTCTGCTGCCTGTATTTAACTCTCCTCTCACTTTGTTGTAGTCCACGATCCAGCTGCATATGTTAGTATGGGTTCATAATAGGTTGAATATATTACTTTCTTACATTTCTTCAGGACATCTTGGTTCCACAAAATACCCATTACACTGGTAGAAGCAGTTTGCTTGTTGTATTCTTTTTCCAATTTCCTTGGTTATCTTTCCATCTTCTGTGATCACACTTCCCAACTACTTGAAACTTTTAACCACTTCCAGAATTTTACCATTCAGTTTTATCTTTCCCCTTCCTTCCTTCCTTCCTTCCTTCCTTCCTTCCTTCCTTCCCTTTGTCATCACTATTGTTTTATTTTTCTCTGTGCTTGCTTTCATCCCAAATTTGTCTATCTCTTGATTCCATACATCTGCTTGTTTTTGTACTTCTGTTTCATCCTTACCCCACATCACTCATCGCCGTCGGCTATAACTCGATCTGAGTATATATAACTTCTTCCTGCATACATTGGCCAGTTCAGCTCAGTTTATGGATGTGTTTACGATGACTAAACAGGTCAGTTCTGGCATAAAACATACGCCCACACAAATCACATTGAATGGATGGAGGAGGGTGGGGTTGTAATTGACGAGTTTTCTTGCATGTCACTTGGCCTCTTTATGTTTGCGGTGTTCTCCTTCAAACAAGTTGACAGCTGCGGATGTAGTGTTCCACCACAGCGAGCGGTCCACAGACCTTCTTCTCATTTCTGTATATACCATTTGTCTTCATGATGTGTTTCAGGTGGTTCTTAAAACGCTTAAGAGGGGCTCCATGAGGTCTACTTGTGATAGTACATATATCACACCCCCGAATTATATGTAGAAGTTAGAGATATTATTGTCAGTATTCGATTTATTATTATTATTATTATTATTATTATTTCATTTGTATATTTTGCCATTTATATTGGTAAGCTGGAAGATATCCACATATGTAGGTATGAGTAATATGTTTTGCATGAGTGGGAAAACATTGCTTTAATAACTCTGGTAATTTGAATGAGTCATATGGCTGCCCCAGTGCTTGTTGTTGTACAAGGGAAATTCATGAGTCATGTATATATCCCAGCCTGATGAGATGAGCTTCTTGTTGTACCAGGGAAATTTGGTGATTCATGTAAAACTCCCGAGTGTTTGTTATTGTCTTGGGAGGAAGAAGTAGGTCAGGGCTTGGTCTTGACTAGAGATCACTCATGATTGGCTAGCAAGCACCAATCCAGACTTATCATCTGAGAGGAGGGGGATGTTGATGTCTATAAAGGTTGATCATACGGCGGCAACCAGGAGATTGTAAGAAACATTGTAAGGGTGATTGTAAAGGAACGAGAAGGAAGATAACTACAACTACAACTGACGCACTGTACAGGAAGGAAGTAGTGCTGATACACGGTACTGGAGTGACACGGCAGCAATGGACTGGACTTCAAACGTTCGTGGAGCGTAGTCTTGTTATGTTCGTAGAAAGTGGTTGATTGTGTAGAGTGCGTGCGCTTTAAGTATGGTAGCACTTGTGGCGGCCTAGCATTATATGTTGGTGAAAGCTTCAGACTTTCCATAAATTTATGTTGAGGATCGACAGACGTGTGTATATATCTTTACAACAAGTGTTAAAATATGTGAACACAGTAGTACAAGGTACAGTATCTGTGTGATGTGATAACTGCCGATTATGAGAATCGGTAAGTCGAATTGATATAGAGACAGTGAAGGGTATTTATCTTCATACATGTACATTGTTCATCGGACTATCTACAAATGGTAGCTTAGTTCTCGCTTTCGTTTTCCCACGATTTTCATTATTGTTGTTGTTGTTGTGAATATGGAGTCTTCCAGCAATATTTTATGTGTGTATTATATGTATAATGTTGTATGTTGATGAGGTGCTCATGCACGGAATTTGTTCAGAATATAGGTAGCTATTTTAGAATCAGTGTTATTGATGAACCTAGGTGCAGTTCCTACCTAATTAGTCGTTTTCAGGAGGTTAGATAAGGCCTGCAGCAGATGTACCAGTACGCAGCATTATGTACACACTCTGGGATATACAGTTTATCATGCTCTTATCTAAATTCGAGGGATCCATTCTGGTGAACTCTGGCGCACATACTACGGACATTTCGGTTAATTATGCTTATTAATTTTATTAAGTTTTTGAGTAATTTTATTTATATATATTTTTATTCATGATTTTTATTATCATCAAAATTATTACATACTGCCAGAGCAAAGTTCACCATAAAGAATTTGGCGGGGATGCCTGGTATCACCCATGTGGTGAAAATGGCTTAACCATCTCAGTTGATGAGCTGTGTTGGTCACATAATCCTCCCACTTAATATACAGGATGAATCTCATTTTCTGTTGGTGGAAGCGCTCAAGTTTTTTGATATGGCAATAGTGTCAAAGTTTCAGCGGCGTGGAAACAACAGCTTTGTACACCCCAAGTTTGGTATGTTATTCATGAAGACTGTGCATTAACCATCCGAATGCTGCATGAGCAGCCCCAAATCTTCTATCAACATCTTGTCCACAGGTACACCGTTTCGACAAGATATGAAAAGTGTTGTGTCTAATATTGAACTCAGGAAGAGTTAATCCTGGGGCATGTTGTGCAAGTACCTTCATTTTTTTCGCTTTAATGGCAAGACCAAAGCGATCACATGCAGTTTTAAAGCAGTTGACTGTCTGTTGTAGTTCTGCATGTGTTAGCGGTGTCATCGGCATACTGCAGTTCTGTCACCGGGGTACCTAGTGTATGTCTTTGTGAGTGAAGTCTTGCCAGATTGAAAAGGCCTTCATCAAAATGAAATTTAATCTCCATGCCTAAGCTGTTTGCAGATGATTCATGCAGCATGGCAGCGTTGTACAGTGCAAAGAGTGTAGAAGCAAGCACACAGCCTTGTTTTAATCCATGAGTGATTAGGAACGAATCTGTTACTGAGTTACCATGAAGAACCTGTCCAGACATGCCATTATGAAGAGCTTGAACCAATTCCACTTAATGTTCAGGACATCCAAAATGTCTATATACTTTCCACATAGCAGATTTTGTACTGAATCAAAGGCTTTTCCCAGATCATAGAAAACTAAATACAGAGGCTGCTGCTGTTCTGTGCATTTTTCCTGGAGTTGTCTAGCACAGATGATCACATCTTTTGTGCCTCTGGAGGTTCAGAAACCACATTGAGATTCAGGCAAAATCCTCTCTGAGATAACTGGGAGCCGGTTTAATAGCATTCTTGCGAGAATTTTATTTGGAATTGACAAAAGCTTTATACCATCTGCAAACAACATGGCTTTTGTTGCCCGTCTTCCCAATCTCTGTTTAATGTTCTTATGAATTTCATCCATGACTATGATGAACAGTATGGGGGGATAGTTCACTTCCCTGTCGGAGACCAGTTTCAACTTTAAACCATTTTATTTATTTATTTATTTATTTATTTATTTATTTATTTATTTATTTATTTATTCACGAAGCACAAGATACTGCTACACGGAGCAAATTTCACTTGCACTGTCAACAGACTATTTAACAAACATAAACTTTCATAATAAAATATAACACAACAAAATATAACAAGATCAGGTACACATCCTACTAATAACTGTCCAAATCGAAAACCATGGGAATGTCCATGTTCATAGCCAAGTCGTCGTGGGTCAAGATGGCGGTATAATCCCTTTACATCAACTTATCTTTAAGATACTAAAATATACAAATCTATTATAACAGTATCTGATTGTCAACTACTTCAAAACGATTTAGAATCTCTTGTAGACTGGAGCAAACAGAATAAGTTAATTTTTAATATAGCTAGAACAGGTCGGTAATTTCAAGTATTTAGGTTGTGTGTTCTCCCAGGATGGTAATATTGTAAGTGAGATTGAATCAAGGTGTAGTAAAGCTAATGCAGTGAGCTTGCAGTTGTGATCAGCAGTATTCTGTAAGAAGGAAGTCAGCTTCCAGATGAAACTGTCTTTACATCTGTCTGTTTTCAGACCAACTTTGCTTTATGGGAGCGAAAGTTGGGTGGACTCAGGATATTTTATTCATAAGTTAGAAGTAACAGACATGAAAGTAGCAAGAATGATTGCTGGTACAAACGGGTGGGAACAATGGCAGGAGGGTACTTGGAATGAGGAGATAAAAGCTAATTTATGAATGAACTCGATGGATGAAGCTGTACTTATAATCCGGCTTTGGTGGTGTGGTCATGTGAGGCGAATGGAGGAGGGTAGGTTACCTAGGAGAATAATGGACTCTGCTATGGAGGGTAAGCGAAGTAGAGGTAGACCAAGATGACGATGGTTAGACTCGGTTTCTAATGATTTAAAGATAAGAGGTATAAAACTAAATGAGGCCACAACACTAGTTGCAAATCGAGGATTGTGGCGACGTTTAGTAAATTCTCAGAGGCTTCCAGACTGAACGCTGAGAGGCATAACAGTCTATAGTGATTATGTATGTATGTTTGTATGTATTGTAATGGTTATAGTGTCCGCCATGCCAAGTCGCTACGCGCCGAGCTCGTCACCCATCGCCCCCACCCCCTTAGACTCGAGCGCGCCAATCGCAAGCAACATTTACGTGCTGGGCTGGCCCTTCTCTCTTCTGTCCGTGGTTGCACCGCATGGTACGATGGAAACTACTCGACGATTAATCTGGAGTCTTCCATCTCGCGAAGTTCCTGGATACATCTAGCATCCGGACTGTTCCAGAAGGGTCGGCGCCGCTATATAAGAGAGGAATGACTTACCTGTAGTCAGTGAGAGTTAGTCTGGGGTCAGTGAGTTAATTAGTGAGTGTGTGAGGAGTGAGCGCAGTCAGACTGAGGTGTCAGTCTGATTGGAGTGTCTGCCTGTTGGAGCTGAGGACTCGTTCCTGTTTTCCTGACGTCGTGCGTGTGTATCTCTTGGGGCCGGCTACTGGAGAAAAAACCTTGGGTGTTCTGGAGTAGCGCGAAGGAAACACTGGGTGCCGACGTGGAAGACTGCGGAGTTCGACGGATATAGTGAACAGCGGATACCATCCCGACCTGCGAAACTGATGTGTGGGCTGTGGACCGTGACAGCGCTAACAAGTGTGACTGAGTGTACTGTAAATAATCGAAAACTGTGTAGTGTGAGAACAAGAGAGAAACTAAGAGAGTGCGCGAACCATATAAGTGTGTAACCGTGTACTTGTGTAAGTTGTAAGCTCGGCTATCGTGTGTGTGTGTGGGTGGGTGGGTGGGTGGGTGGGTGGTGCCTAGTTAATAAATCTTAGAAATAGGACGCTACCAGGTGCTGTACTCATTTATTAATTTATTTATCCCGCCAACACGTTACTGTATGTATGTATGTATGTATGTATGTATGTATGTATGTATGTATGTTTTGTTTTCGGAACACATTGATCCAATACAGCATACATTTTATCATAGAAAAGTTGTGTGGCTAAGTTAACATCTCTGCATTCTTTAATATTAATCCCGTCAGTTTTCCTTCAACAGACTGTTTAAGTTTCTCAAAATCTGCCTTTGTGAAATTATACCTTCTATGATGATTTTCTTTTCTCCTATTTAGGTTAACTTTAAGTATTATCTGAAGAGGAGGATGATACCCGTCTTTTGGAATGATTGGATCAATTTCCTCAACAATACGTATGTCTAATAAATTTAACACAAGATCAAGTGTCTTGTGACACGGGCATCAAAGAGAAAGACCTGCACCTGGCAAGCCGAACTCGTCCTGGGATATCCCGGCACTAAAAGCCATACGACATTTAATTTCAAGTGTCTTATTATTACTATTCTGTACATTGTTAACAGAGTGGAGATTCAAAAAATGTAAGACCCTGCTTACTTCTTGACTTCCTTTGTTCAGATCATACGTACTGTCAACTATTTCAGAGATATTAAAGTCACCAACTATAATAATGTTATTTATTCCAAGTAAATTAATGTATTGTTCTAACTTATTAAAAAATTCTAAGTAGGCATCTAATTGTGAATTTGGGGGAAAGTAAACTGTGCGGATATAGTACTTGTTATTGTTGAAAGTAAATTTAACCCATACTGACTCAGTATTTGAGTCTCACGAATGAACCATTTCTGGATTAAATGTTGCCTTAACACCAATGAGGACTCCACCATATTTTTTGCAACTAGTTATGGCATTCCTGTCCTTACAAAATATAGTATACCTATTAACAAGTAGTTCAGAATCATGTGAAGTATCATTCAGCCAAGTCCGTCAGACGTATAATATCAAAATTATTTGATAATATACCTGTATATAAAGTATGCATTTTGGATCTTAATCCACGTACATTCTGATAATAAATTATAAATTCATTATCTAACAAACTCATTACACAATATGAATAGTGTTCTTGAATTTTCTGATGTCTTCTTCACAGGCGATATTGACAACTGGTGAATTGTCAGTTTGTCTTATGAAGATTCGGCCATTCCTTGTCCAAAGATGCTTCACATTAGATGACCTGTGAAGTTGACGACGTATTGAATAGGTGAAAAAACAAACCTTTTAGCATCCTACATTCAGTATTTTCAATACGGATAACAATGATTTTTATCACTTGTTGAGCCAGAAGCCGCTTCCTGGTAGGGCAAAGGCTCTCATTGATATGAACGGGATTGTTGTAGGTGAACCCCAAGTCCAAAGTCGACAGATTCCTATTCACGCAGCGTTTCCTCAGCAGTTCATCTTTATGTACTCTCCGACAGAATTTGATGATGATATTAGACGACGGGTAGTTAAGGTTACTTGAGAGCCTATGACATGCATCAATATCCTCTTCATTATGTCCAGAGATCTTTCCACAGCCTTCACTAAATGCACTGTATTTTCATTAGCTTGTGTTGGAATGCCTTGAATCTCTATTGTATTTACCCTCGAGTACTGTTCAGTCTTCAATGCGCTGTTTTAGCTCCAGATTTTCGTTCTTGAGTTTTATGTTCTCATCTTTCAAACTCTCGATCATCCCCTGCACCTCTTGTAACACCTTATTGCTGTGTGATACTGTGGTCCAACTTTTCATGACACTTCTATGGATTTACCTAGATCTCACTCAAGTTCTTTCTGAGAATTCTTGACCGATCCAATTCCCTGTTTCATTTCCACAAGTTCATACTTCATTTCTCCAAGAACTGTTTCTAAGGATTTCTGGGTCTTCTCCATGGTTATTATATTTGCCTGTATCTCACTTAGTTTACTCATCATCAGTTTTATTGAATAAAGAGTTTTATTAATACAACTCTCTCTTTCAGGTTGGTTACTGTCCAGAGTGCCAGCAATATCCTCCTCATGTCCGATTGTTGGGAGACTGATACTTTTGTCAGTGCAACTGTCGCATGTCCAGTACTTCCTAAACTGTCACTGTCCTCTTTTTGTATGAAATGCTTTATCACATAAACCACACGTAATCCTGTTAGTTTTGTCTGACCTACTAGATGTTTTATTTTTACAGATATTGCACATATCCATCGTTAGATGAGGTTAATAGTCGCTGAGCTCCGAGAATATAGAATATAGACTGGCGACACGAAGAGAGATGATGGAGCTTGAAACATTTACTATTCCTTGAGATTGACTGCCACTGGTTATATAAATACTATTTGCCCAGATTTCACGGTTGGATACACTGGAAGTAATTTACTATTCCTTGAGATTAACTGTTGCTGGTTGTATAAATACTCTTTGCCAAGATTTTACAGTTGGCTACACTGATCCATTGTTTATCCTTTGAGGTTATGATGAAAAACATACACTATTATAGTTCAGTATTTGACTTATAGTATAAAACATCAAACAAATAATTATCAAAGATGAATCAGTGTAACTTACAGTTTAAGAGGAAACCACTCTCACTCTTGTGTCGCCGATAAAACCATCACATTTTCATAATAATGCGGAGCTCACACAACACACCTTACACTACCATGCTACCTGTTGCTACCTGGTAAGCGTCTGACACATTGTTCCATTTTCAAAACTTGAAAGCAATGAGAAAAAACGTCGCACGTATTTCTGAGAGCCCAGACTGTCATCCCTCTCCCCTCGACCCACTTCGCGCGCCTTGCTGACATGTCTGATAGGTGCTGGGACAGAGATGATAGCAGTGCTAGGCTTCATTCCGCCAGATCGCCACTGCTAACTGTCAACCATGCGTTACTCATTGTATATACTTCCTCACCTCCATATGTCTGGCATAATTATATAGATAAGAGTGCTGTTATTACTTCTACATCCTTGTAGGAGGATACTGCAGGGCTCCTGTTATAGGAGTAATATAGTTTTCTTTTTATAGGTATATCTGCTAAAATGAAATGCATTCTTTCAGGTTTAGTGTTCTCTTTTGTTGGTTGGAATTGAACCCGTGATCATGGGTCGGACACCACCACTGATCTTCTGAGAAAGCTAATTAACCAGTGAACGATGGGTATGACCGCTGTAAGATTCAACATGTTTATTAATAATAATAAATAAATAAAATAATAATGCATGGCATCTGTTTAGGCTTAGGATAAAATGAATGGCAGACATCATAAAGACCCAGTCCCCAAGCCAGGGGAATTAATAGTCTGAGGGGGGGGGTTGATTCTGAAAATTGAACCGGGGCCATTGGACCAAAGGCAAGCATTCTGTCCATTTAGCCATAAAACTGGACTGTAATTTGTTAAACCATAGGCTTCCATCTCCACTGATCAGGTGTTGAGTATTGACAGTAGCAGTGGCCAGGGCAGCTCGTGAAGCTACCTTCACAACACAACAGGCTTCTCTGTAGGCTATTGGCTGCAGCTGAAAATGCTGAAGGCTTCACGTTCAGTAAACCAACTATCAGAAAGGGGTAACCTAAGTCTAGTGGTAGCCCACGTCTTGATCCCAGGATACGCCACTGCTTCTCAATGTCGATAACTGTCATCACTACGTCTTTAACTCCCATCTTTTCTCCGTCATGTCTTAATGTAAAGTTCAGGTGAAACATTGATCTGTCTTTTCTAAAAGCAAGTACCTTCATTTTTTTCTTTTTTTTTTCTAGCTTCCTCAGTAGACACTAGCTTATGACAAACTTGGAGAACTTCAGCTGAACAGTCCATCGTCATGGTTCTGAAAAAGTAAGATGCAGATAAACTATTTGATGAACATGTACAAAATATTTTTGAAGCAAAAAGAGAAACCATGAAGATAATGGTACAGCAACGGAAGATAACTGGGTTGAGATTTTTATTGTTAATGAATATACTATGCGTCTTGACCTTTGTTTTGACGATTCCAGGAACAAATGCAGTCTTAAAGAGAGTGTTTGCATGTATGTGGTCGGATAAAAAGAAGAGGCTCGTAGTAAAGACCCAGACACATTTCTGTTGTGTATCTTGTGTAAAGTAAATTCAAAACTCTCTAGAGTGCAAAGAAAGACTAACCCAGGTACTGGATGTGAGTAGGTTTTTTAGACAAGGATATAATGATTTTGAGTTGTATTATTTTTAAATATGTTGAAAGTGACTATAATGATGAGAATTAAGAATTACTAAATCATGTTTTAGTGATTAAAATAATTGTTTTGAAATGAAATTTTCCACTTCCTTGGAAGACATGCCTGAGTGGCCCTTTTTTATTTTCAAAATCTGGTCACAATAAAGTAAATGGAAACTCGATGCAGTAATCAACTGTAGTTGATAGTTCTGTGATGGTGTCAAAAGCTTTGGCATACTGTTTCCGTCTATGTCATGCTAGCGCCTCCTCCATGTTGACTTAAAGACACTGATCTTCCTCTCCTGAAACTAAACTTCGCACTAATATCACGGAAATATCTACTGTAATTTGTAACAGAGAAAAACATTTCTATCGTTATCAAAATCTTGGTCTGTGGGTGACTCTGTCGTCATGTTCCCCACTCTCATCACTATCAAATTCAGCCAAATGAATTCTTCCTGTTTCCTGTGATGTTCATCCACAGACACCATTGAGACCTACAGGAACCAGAGCAGTAAGTACACAGCTGCAATGCGATATTCTTGTAAACATTATTTTGTAACTGGTATCGTTTCAATGTAATTTAAATGTCAGGTCATGTATTCTGTGAACACAAGACACTATAATATGTTCATGATGTGGAGTAGTCGTGTTATTACCCTGACTGACCAGTGGGTGGCTGTGTGTTACTCCCGTACACAAGCAGGACTGGCATTTCATGATCTCCACTCCAGTGCCTTTCATTGTATTAGATCCTATCCTACTGTGGCTCTAACTGTTATTTTTTCTGTTTAGGGTTTGATGGTGGACCAAACTATAGAGAAAGTATCTTTTTGTGCACCAGACCGAAACCATGAAAAGGGTTTCTCTTATATCTGTCGAGATGGTACGACGCGACGTTGGATGTGTCATGGCTTCCTGGCGCTTAAGGAGTCGGTGAGTTGTCTGCAGAGGCGATAGGGATCTGATAGTGTCATGTCGAGTGTCTCCAATGAATGTTACTCCTGGCCCATTGCAGGGGGAGCGGCTAAGCCACGCTGTGGGGTGTGCGTTTGCTGCTTGTCTGGAGCGCAAACAGAGGCGAGACAAGGAGTGTGGCGTCACGATGACTTTCGACCCGAAGAATTCCACTTTTACAAGGACAGGCAGCTTCCGACAGACATCCATTACGGAACGCTTGCAAGACCCGCAGGAAGTCAAGCCAACAGGTAAACTGCTACCAAATGGATTTTCATGTACTTTTCACCGTTGTGTGGAACATTGATCGAGGAATGTTTGGCTGACGCTGCCTAACCTGTCTACCCCCAAGATCCTTATTCATGTCAATAATATTAATACTTTAGTTATTGTAGTGAAAGCGCAAAAGGTGGGGAGAAAGGAGCAAGCTATGTTCAGACATCAGGAGTAATGTAGTGTACAGTCTATCCCATGGTCCTGTGGGATAGTGTAGTGGATTGCTTATGTCTGTCAAGAATGTACAGTCTGCATTCCCTGACCCTAATTGTGCCCTCTTTTATACCAGATTTATGAAACGGGTACCAGTTTCCATTATAAATGCTGTTCATGTCGCATCATTTCAGGGGGAATGACAATGAATTCGGCAGGCTAGTGCTTATCACAATGAGATCTTATGGGAAAATAAAGCACACTGTTGCCAGATGTACTAATCATATTCACTTTCCTATGAAATTTTGTCGAACACAATAGTTGAATCATTCTGGAATGTTAGTGGAATTATATTGGGTATTCTTTATGACAGCAAGTGTGAGGAGCGCACTATAAGCCAAAATAAAGCTTGCACTGATGAAAGAAGGTTTGCTGCAACGTTCTTCTTTCCTGCAGGCGCTCATTCTACTCGTGAATTCGGTATGGAAAAACTCTCATATAAACCCAGAACGAACACATTGTATCTCGGACGCTAATGGACCGATTTACACAAAACTTAGTATGTAACTGCTATTATTGGGTGTGGTCATTAAAGTACAAAAAAGAAATTACTACGCCAAGAACAGAATGAGTAATTTTAGTAATTTAAATAATTTTTCGTTCTAGCTTTAAGAAATTAAATAGATGTTAATAGTGGGACATGCTGTACTTACCAGTGGTGGCTCGGGGGGTTCACAACAAAATGTCTTCAAACATACCAAAGTAGAATGCAAATCAACTTTCCTTGTACCGAGGATGCAGTGAGCGTACAATTCCGACTGCCGGGCTGAGTGGCTCTGACGGATTTCTGACTTAAAGTTACTTAGCTCGGTAAAAGTAAAATTCACAGCAACTTTGCTACATTGTAGCGAATATTAAAAGATGCAAACAATATTCTTCGATTTACATAGCATGAAGTTCACCCAAGTATGAAAACAAGCATAAACATATTGCGTGCAATTGCCACATTCACCAGCACTCAAATTAATTGAAATTGAAACGATTCTCCGCCCACAATGTAAAGCAAATATTTTCCTGTGATTATGAACCCTGTTCAGAATTGCCTACTAGCGAAAACTTCCGGCGATGTAATGAATAGCAACTCCTGGGAGCTGTGGCCAACAGTAACAGGTGAAGTTGTCAACTGTAATACTATCACTTGTTTGAACTTATGCAGATATCTGTGGATAAACCATGACGTCATCTCCATGCGCATACATATAGTCTTCAGGCTTGTAGCAAACCCTCCAGTGCATTGTCAGTGTAACGGAGCTTCGACATAAGTAGAGTACTTTCGATCGATGAAAGAAGGTTTGCTGCAACATTTTCTTAGGATTTCGCCACAAATGATCTTTGCTCCAATACGGCTGATGATGACCCCTAGATGGGTCGAAACTAGTACCGTGTAATTTGTAATTTTGTGAATATATTGTAGTATTGAAAAGGTGGAAACGTTTACGTTGTTATTATTATTGCTTATATATTATTCGCAGTTCAATGCGGACCAAAAACATGAAATTCATAACCATCAATGATGAAATTGGGCAGAAACAAAGAAAACAATTTTGAATATTATCCATGAATGCGTGAATATGTATTTGAATTGGGTGTTCACGTGGTCATGTGCTCCTGAGAGCCCGCCGCCACTGGTACTTACCAAACAATTTAGTCATTAGATGCAGTTCCATCAGAATCGCTAGCTTCACTGTCATTATCTCCTTGGGCAGAACCAGATACAAGGGGTTCAGACAGGAAGTTAAGGAATCAACTTCCTCTTCCTTTATTTCCCTAAGCTGGTAATATAAGGGTCTGAGGATATAAGCAGCCTATGGAAAAGGTCAGTATTTGTGTCCTTTCTGGAGGGTTTCCAGGTGAATACTTTTCTGAAACACCTATTATCTTTATTCCTGGTCTCCTGGGCTTCCTCGGAGAGTTGTCCAATAGGTATAATACGGTGCCCAATGTGCAAAGTTACAGGCATGTAGTACCATTTGTATTTTTGTAAGTACAGTTGTGTAGTTTCCTTTGCGTACATGCCAAATGCCACTTTCTTAATGGCATACCCACACAAAAGAGTTTCTAAGATGACACGTGGGCCGATGACCTTCGATGTTAGGCCCCTTAAAACAACAAGCATCATTATCATCATCAGCATAAGATGACACGTAGATGGTTTATTAAATTTAGATCTATTCCAGTAATATCCGCAGAAGTGGAAGAATCTTCTAGCGGTGTTTCCATCATTAGCTTTGCCATGCACTTTGCTTAGGTGTATCAGCCAATAGACCCGTTTCCTCCCTGAACCGAACCTGTATTCTTCTTTCTTTCTTTCTTTCTTTCTTTCTTTCTTCAACCAGTTTCTTCTCCTTGGCATCTCTTATTTGCCACTTTCATACGTCAAGTCTGTACGTTCTATGCAAAAGGCATTCGAAATATCGAATCCATGCATGAAGTGGTGATAACCCAAACTTAAGTGTTGTTGAGTTAATTACTCTCTGTCACTTCAGGAATATTGTTCATCTCTTTAGGGGACGCGCCACATATATAACACCTTTCGGAAGACTGATAGGAAGACAATGCACTGCAAACTTTTCCATCCACCACAGTGAAATATAGCTCATGTTCGACCACTATTGTTTTTTCATCATTCAGGACTACCGTAGTAGGCAACAACTTCTCTTCCTGGGCACTGATACATTGCACCTCTTCATGGATTAAGTCAGATTTTTCTTTCTGGAACTCTTCATTTAATGGGCCTGCAGTAACGAGATGATGAAGGTCTAGGATTATGCCAAATTGTATCCTAGTTTCCGGTGTTTGGGTGGCTCAACAAAAGCTGAAGGGGCACAAGTAAATGCAAAACAGAGACTCGTCACTTAATGATCGACCCTGTGAAAATCTCTGTTTATAGTGACTTTGATCTGAACTGCCATCACAGCCCAATTTGTTACAAGTTTATAGTGATATTTACATTCTTGATCTGCCAAATTCAACATATTCCCTTGTATTTAGCAAATTCGGCATACTGTATGGTCAAGAATCTCTTGTAATCTGACCTCTGCAGATGAATCAGTGATTAAAATATCACTGGAGTGACATTGGTTAGCATTTTCCCTCAGTTCCTTTTACTGATTAGATGACAATTGCAAATCATTTATCATAGCGACAGTCTGATCAGGTGACATTGTCGGATGTTCCTACAAAAATAAATTGCGTGACCTTTTCATTTTTGTCGGACGTTGAGGAGAGTTCGCCAACAATATCATCGGCATCCTTTTTCCCAGAAGATCGAAGACTCGTCTGAGTGGCAGAAACTATCTCTCCTTGTGATTTTTCTTCAAGAAGTGATCTAGTTTTCCTTCTCTTAGACCATTCACTCAAACAGTTTACGCGGACGTCCTCTAGTGCTAGTACTGGCAGGCTCATCGTGACATTGTTGTGATGCATGTCCTTCTGCAAGGCTCACTTTCTGGTCCAACCAACTTTTGTTGTACTTCAAGAATTTTGTCCAGTGTGATTGAATTTTAGCACACACAATACTGACCGATTTCCTTATTGACTTGGATATATCCTTGGAACAATCCTCAAGGCCTAAATAGTTCAATTACAACATTCGCAATATCATCGTTCTGCTCAAAAACCGACCTCTGCATTACAGAGGACTTGGCTTCTGAAAAAAATTAATTATTCTCATGGTCGCAGCAAAAAAATCAGTTTTCTATTCATTAAAGTATAGATAACTCATCCAAAAACTTTCATTACAGAAATCGAAGGCAATATCCCTTTTGAAAGTCGGCTCAAATTTTTATAACTAGATAGCGCTTGGACACCCTGTACCTGAATTTTAAGCACACATTCCGGACAATAATATAGTAATTTTCAGCAAATGATACATAATATATAAAATACATACCTTCATCTAATATAATCACACTGGACGTTAAAGAAATATTTAGTTCTGACGTCCTTACTGAGCCCTCGCATAAAAACTTTTTTTTTTTTTTTTGCTAGGGGCTTTACGTCGCACCGACACAGATAGGTCTTACGGCGACGACGCATAAAAACTGATGGTATAGATGTTGATTTTATAATGTCCAGTAACGGACCATTATATTGGTATTATAAATTTACTCATTCAGGGCAAATATTTCATGTTCCCTGTGGGAATCAACATCTATATCATCTGATGGCCAGGCAGGCATCAATTATTGGAAGTGAGACATAGTCTCTCATGGTGACTTCAAGTAGCCTATGCAGTGACCTCCCCGGTATGCACTAGCCTTGCGTCTTGGTAGGTGTGCTAAGTACCAACTGATGAGCCCAACTTAACACACGAGGGCGAAACGCAGGCAACCAAGATTGAGTTAGCTAAAAAATTTATAATGTCCAGTAACGGACCATTATATTGGTATTATAAAAACAACTGTGCGCTCGTCTCGCCAGGGTATTGTCCCCTAACGGAGAAGAGCCACTTTAGGCCTTCAGTGAGATGAGATAACCAGACAGCGCGACCTTTCAGTCTTTAATTACTGTACCCAAGAGTCTTATAAACATGTCTCACAGAAAATGCACACCAAAGACAGGGGTGGCCGGCTGGATGCTAGAAATTACCCACTATGCACCGGTCTGAGATAGTTATCATTACAACACCATACTTTCATTTGTAAAAGTTCTGGTTTCTTCTTAATGGTCATAACTCTTGCTGTTGGTGTTTATGAAGTCCCTCATTATGATAGCAAGATTGATATTTGGTGTGCCATTAGTGTAAGATGAATAATTAGGCCTTTTCTTTTTGAGACAACAGTAAATGCAGATTACTTTTGATGCCATTCTTCCATCGGTCAACAGAAGAAAAATAATCATGTGGGTGGTTTCAACAAGATTCAGCCCCTGCTCATACAGCAGTGTTTGCAGATAGGGTGATCATGGCTGGTCTATTTCTCCCTCGTTCTCCAGATCTAACAGTGTGTGTTTCTTACGTGTGGGGTGTCCAAGAAATCCTCACACATTCGAGGAACGGAAGGAAAACATTACGAATGAAATCAGAAACATTACAGTGGCAGAACTCTCTTGCGTCCACTGGAATGTGGTTACCAGATACAATGCTTGTATAAGCCAGGAATGACGACACTGCCTACATTTCTTTATAGGGTAAGATTTCATATAAGATCGTATACACGCTTAAAGCAAGGCGACATACTATACAGCAGAGTCTGAGTTCATGCAAAACCCTGTATTTTCACATACGGCAAAGGTTGATTCTCTCCCACCGAAGACTGTCGGTAGTAAAGGTGATGTTAAAGAAGTGTAATTACTTGAATGCAGTACTCTTGCCATAAACAGCATGTTTGAAAGTATCAGAGTCCTCTATATTGCGAAAGAAGGCTTGGTGGCCGAGTTGATAGCTACGTGGCATCGTATGTTTAAATTGGTTCCACCTGATGAAGGAAGCCACTGCAGTGAACGATTGCTTTATTTTGTTAAGGTATTGCTTTTAGGGCTTAGAGTGTCGGAGGACAATCTCAGCTCTCTTAGTGTAGGTCATGGAGGTATGGACGAATCGTCATCAGCAGAGTCGTATGCCCTCACTCCTGATGAACACTAAGGAGATTGAATCCAGGTTTTTGGCATCCTCTTACAGAATGGATTAGACTGAACACTGAATTTTTGGCGAAGGAGACACCCTCTCTGTAGCCATGTCACTGAGGTTCATCGATGTTCCAACGTTTGATGTCTATCTCCTACTGCCTGTGCTCCACGGAGCTGTGGTTATGAAGGTACAAGATCAAATATCAGCATGCTCTCGTTATTCTCAGGAGAATTGTCTCATCAGTAATACGCACCACCCACCTCATTACCTACGTGGCCATAGGAACCAAAAAGACTTCATTCTTGTTCAGTGATGCAACTTCACTGCTGTAAAAGATGAGAAGATCATACCATCCGACTGTCTTGCCTTGCAACATAAGCGGTCTTTCTGTATTGAAGATTGAAAAACATTCGAACAAGGGTCATCGTACGCAGGTAAAGTGCTGGAATTTATAGAAGCAAAAGGCAACTCTTATAAACTGCACTAAATCCCCCACCCGGTTATTCCGGGCTCTGTTGATGCCACTTGGACAGCCCTCTACAATTCTCTTGTCAAGGTTTCCAAAACAACCATGGGTACAAGCAGGTGTGGCTGTGGAGAAGAAAAATGGCACAGTAACAAAAGCGAGACAACGAGATAATGAGGTATAAAAGCAGAGCTAGACACTAAGGGAGACGAAAAGTGTGTCTATTGACTGACAGCAGCAACGTAGTACAGAAATATTTAAAATTGGGCCATTGCACCTCCCAGGCAAGCCTGGTCAGACAGCAAAGCGTAGGAAATAGGATAATTCATATACTTCAAAGTATAGCGTTGCATTACCAAATAAATTTAATTTCAAGGAACGCTCTTCTGATTTTATATTTATTACAATGCAGAGTACGTGTCACCTCCATAATTTAGCCTTCCTTTTTGAACACCAACATAATTTATTAGCAGCAGTCATTGCGTCCTGTGATGCATAAGAAGTAAGCAAGTTAGAACCAATAATTTGATCATCAATATCAGACAAGTGCTCAACTGTAGGAAGAGCATCTCAAAATACACATATAAATATTCATACATGCTTCGCCTTTGTCATGTAAGTTGTAAAAATTGTCACGTAAGTTGTAAAAACTCAAGTTAATCCTCCAACCTAATAATACACCAGACTCATCTGGCTTGTATAACTCAAAGGCATGATAGCCATGGATTAGACTGAACGCTGAATTTTGGGGACAGAGACACCCTAAAAAAGAATAGGCGACCTCCGTAGCCGTATCGCTGAGGTACATCGATGTTCCAACGTTTGATGTCTATCGTCATAAACACTACAGCCTACTGCCTGTGCTCCACGGGGCTGTGGTGATCAATCATTTTAACCATTATGGTTAAGATTTTTAACAGTGTCTACAGCAACACGAGACATTGAGCCCTTCATGTGCATCGAAGAAAAGGATGAAAACCTTCAGCACTACTTTGAAGAAATTTCATTTGTGGAATTTCCGCATTCACCAATTGCTGTGGATCAGTAAGCCTCATCGCCCATGCTACAAGGTGTATGAAGAAGCTCCAGGCCTGGGTGATCTACCAACTGAAATAACTCCTTAGTGATGCTGCAAAACGGCTGGCTAGCCTCGTGAGCGGCTTGCTCCCGGTGACCACATTAACCCGGCATTACTCACTAGTGAGAGCATCACCCATGCTACAAGGTGTATGAAGAAGCTCCAGGCCTGGGTGATCTACCAACTGAAATAACTCCTTAGTGATGCTGCAAAACGGCTGGCTAGCCTCGTGAGCGGCATGCTCCCGGTGACCATATTAACCCGGCATTAGGCGCTATAGTCCGTTTTGGTTGAAAGCGTCCTGCGCGAGAAATGGTTGCGCATGCAGTGGTGGGAGCTATCGTCCCCCCACTCCTACAGCAGGTCCAGTCGCCAGGCTAGCGCTGAAGTGAAAACGTCTCTCAAGCGGCGCGTGTTGTAACGTGCGGGCTAAGTTGAAATTACTGAAGTGACGAGCATGGCTTCTAGGTCCTCTTCTAAATCTGGGAGACCACTGCGAGGCTAGGCACGTGAAAGTGTTTATACCATGAGTGAACATATAAAACATATCATCCAGATCTCAATCACACTGAGTCGGTTTGGGGAGATATCAAAGGAGAGGTCCGTGATAAGAATATATCTCACCGGGTGAGTTAGCCGTGCGCGTAGAGGCGCGTGGCTGTGGGCTTGCATCCGGGAGATAGTAGGTTCGAATCCCACTCTCGGCAGCCCTGAAGATGGTTTTCCGTGGTTTCCCATTTTCACACCAGGCAAATGCTGGGGCTGTACCTTAATTAAGGCCACGGCCGCTTCCTTCCAACTCCTAGGCCTTTCCTATCCCATCGTCGCCATAAGACCTATCTGTGTCGGTGCGACGTAAAGCCCCTAGCAAAAGAAAAGAATATATCTCAATTAATAGTAATACAGCATAATTAGTTTTTTAGCATAAAATGTGTGCCATAGCATCTCTAATGCCTTCACTGTTCATAAATGAGGCGCTCCTATTCCCAATATAAATAAAAATGCTTATTCTGAACGAAATATTTCTCTATCTTATAGATCACTCGTGACTTGACAGCAGAGACACTCGACAAAAAGGAAGCTCTTTGCGGATATTGCTTGCACAGTATTCGCAAGACAAACGGAAAAAAATGTTGCAACCACGTAAAAGACACTGAGCAGGAATACTGGGAGCGTGACAACACCATGCATAAGGAATTAGAATTAGACCAGTCCGACATCAACCTCGGTGAAGCTTCAGATGACACTGATTCAGACGAGAGTGAAGATTATTCTGAATAATTTGTAAATAAGATCCCTGAACTCCGAATATTAAACAAACGTGATCATAGAACACGTAAGAAGTCCGATAATATTTTTGCTCTGTTTTTTTGAGACAGATTTATATTGTCTATTGTTCCGGAGCATTTCGTTGTTGTTTTCGTTACTGCTGTTGCTGTAGGAGACCTGTTCTCTCAGTCATAACAATAGCAGGTTATTTAAGAGTATTATATATTATTATATTTCTTCTGATGGACAAAATAATAATAATAATAATCGTATGGCCTCAGCTACCGTTTGCAGACATTTTGATTTGACGCCATCTGGCTGTCTGCTCGTCAATTTCGACGTTCCGGTTTACTCTGTCTGCCATCTAGCGGACCTAGAGTAAACCGGATCTCTCTTGGGCGTCTATGGCTGAGATTTAATTAATTTTGTCGGGTAAATACCAAATGTATCACCAGAGATCTTTTACATGCCGACATCGTACGACATGGAGTGTCGAATGGACTTTTTTCCGCCCTTCAAAAATCCGACTACCTCTGCCGGGTTTGAACCCGCTATCTTGGGATCCGGAGGCCGACACTCTACCACGGACCCACAGAGGCAGCTTCTGATGGACAAGAAAAGTAGACATTGTTAATGTTATTATGAAAGTAGCTGAAGTATTTTTACTAATGCTTCTTTTCTGCATTTTCCCGACAAATTTGCATTAATTAATCTCTTTTATACGTATTTCACTAGAAATCACGTTAAGTAGATTATATCTCCAGGCTGTCAGTGGAAACAACTTCCTCCTATTCGTTAGGCGATTGATGAACTGATAGCACGTACCGATGCGCCTTTCCTTGGTATACAGTACAGTACAGTTTCGAACGAACTTCCTTTATTCGCAGTATTACCAGTTGCAAGTTACTGTCTTATGTTCAATTGATTTTCTACCATATGGTTCAAACCTTTCAATTTTATATAACAGATTTCATATTCGTAAGAATGTATAATAAGAATGTATAAGAATAAATTAAAGGCTACAGAGTGCCAAAATATTGACCTCCACTTTTACTATACAATGAGATTTATTTCACGTTGTGTCGAAAGCATCATCCGATATGAATTCTTTTAGGCACGACCCTCTGATTTCTTGACGTCACCAACATTTACGACGAAAGTTACGAAGTATTTTCGTACTGGAATAGAACTGAAATTTTAGAATGTTATGCTCAAAGGCCTGTGTAGTTAATGGACAAGGTTTTAAGGCAGACAATCGAAATATAGGACTCGATTTGTACAATGTACGGTACTATTTTATTTTCACTAGTTTATCATATTAAGTAATTCCTACACTTTTGAGTTAGTGTGATGTATGTACACCGATGAGCCATTGCATAATGACCACCCCGACCCGGGAACGTATCGCGCCTAAGCTTTCCACACTATTTCAGTCGGTTCCCAGGGCTACGTCCGCTGCCTGAACTCGACTGTGTCAGCTGGAGGAAAGGTTCAAGTTCTTCCCCCACCACCAGCGCGAACGCTCCCATAGTTCCTCGCACACGAGGCCAGGCCACACCTCCGGTCGTCCAGAAAGACGCTTACTACGAAGATGGACTATAGTGAGCGCATCGCGAGTGGAGTGGCTGGCCATGGAGCCAAACTCTGCCTTCGGGAGAGGCCTGAGAATAGTTTTCCACAGTTTCCTGTTCATAGGCCATGGCCGATTCCTTCCATCTCTTTATCCTGAGGTTGGCATCCGGCCTTGAAACATATCACCTCATCGAGAAACAGGACTAAGTGAACATGAACTTTGAGGTATTATCCTCACGTATAGCATTGACAAATTGAGCTTGCGCATAAGATACAGTTTCATACTACTAAAATTTATACATGTAATCGGCAAGATACTGAATTTTAATCGTAGCCTTGTTTGATATAATGAAGTGCAGCACCCAGAAGAACAACTTTTGTAAGTTTTAATGGTGTGAAACAACCTAAAACACTCCGGGAAATGCTTTCAACATAGTTACAGCGTGGTTTAGAGTTATAATCCTTGTGAAATGTTCCCAGTGTACTCATACATGGTGAGTTGGAATTTTTCCTGTGAACAACTGATCAGCAAAACTGTTTCTTTCAGTAGCTATCTCATCCCATAAAGAATTGTGAATCACATGTTGAGAAGTAGAGGTTGTATTTATGATGGGTTTTATTCCAGAATTTCGTATAAAATTGCAATTGTATGGTTTATCACCTGTTTTATTCCAATTCCAGCCATCTTCCGTTGTCTTTTTGTAGGCAGGATCGTCACTTGCAAACTTGGCATCACTCTCACGTGAAATTTTTTTGTTATGCTGTTACAATTTTCACTGCTAGCAAATAAAATTGTTTAATGTTCTGAAACTACATCACTGCCCAATTCACTTTGACTAGGCCTTAATATACATTTTATTTTATTCCTTGTAATACAGTGTTTACTAGTGCCGGCCATTCTGCTGATTATCAAGCAGGTGATCACCCTACTTGGAGAGCGATTGTCTGCTGCATGATGGAATCTATGATGTTCGTTCCAACTTCAAGAGAGAGCAGATTCTCGGCTTTCAGAAGGTATACTGCTTGTCATGCCATCTATGGACAGAAATCTTACCTCTCAGTAGCCCGCCTGCCAGGTGTCTGTGTATGAATTGTCAGTGCACACGCAGCCGCCATTGAATTAATGAGAAACTCAAAACTCCAAGCTGTAGAAATGAAGTTCCTATGCACCATGATAGAGAAGACCAGGAAGGACAAATTCAGGAATGAAAAAGTTTGAGAGGAGGGGGGAATAGGAGACTCCCTCCTACAGAGGATTTAGAAAGCAAGACCGAAGTGGTTTGGCCATGTAAGAAGGATGAATGCAAGGAGGACTGCAAGAAGAGAATATAAAAGAGAAGTAAAAGGAAAAAGACTAATGGGCAGACCCAGAGGAAAATGGACAGATCTGGTGAAGAAAGATGTTAAGGAGAGAGGAGAAGATTATGAGAGAACAGTTGTTCATGGACAAAGATGGAGGGAGCTCGTAGATCACACCTGGGCAATTGGAGATGGTCACCGATGATGATGATGATGATGATGATGATGATGAGTATGAACTAAATAATGCAAACATATGATCCAGCATGATAGGAAACAAAAATTTTACACAATCAGTCATCACTTCTGTTGCTTTCCATATCTTTCCTGGAACATTAGCAAATTTTGTTTCTGGGTTCCAACATTTGTAGCAGGAACATGGAGGCCTTGCTTGGTAATTCCATTCTTTCTTAAAACACATGGAATACAGTCTTCAATCAACGAAAGTGCTCAGAACTTGCAGACACTGTTTTATTACCATCGCTTTTGGTGTTCCGCCCTTTCAGCCAACCTCGCACTGCCTGCCGTTAGTCGAACGCTACTGAGCTTGCCAGATGTTTCCAAGCTAATGTAAATAACTGACACCTCTCCATGCTGGCACCTGAGAGATATAGGCATCAACCTCGGTGGTTTTGTAAATGGAGTCGATAGTTGTCGCAAGGTCTTCCCACAGCAACCTTTATGGACGGTTCAAAACATCGGGATATCCTTCATTAATTTCAACTTACAGAAGATACTTAGTCAGCATGTACCTGTGTCAGTACTGTGATAAGTTTATTTTTGAAATGATAGTATTTTTTAATATCGTACTTTTATAATTATTATTAGACAGTGACATTAATTAGGTGGATAATAAATGGTGTGGGTTACTCTAGTCGCGTCCTAGTTCGTGAACCACGGGCAACGGCTAAGTGGCCTAGTAAGTGATCCTGAGTCGGGATACCAGTCGCTATGGAATGGGAGTGGGCATCTCAGACATATTCTGAGTCGTGGCCCTTTTTGTTCTCAGACGGCTACGACAATCCACCGGTGGTCCCTAATCCATTAGAGGAGAGATCCTCACTTGGACTATGTGCAAGTAGGGTAGCATCCTGCTTCATGAATTTACCGAGCTCAGAACACTTTAAGCAACCCTCGGACCTATAGGAGTAACAGAGTCCCGCTCCCTTTTGACAGGCGAGGGACCCCTTGGAAACAACTTGGCGAAGGAAATGAAATTTTATCAATATTAATGGGGCTTATGGAAGAAACTAGAACTGGCTGAGTCGGCAAAGAGGATGCATCTGGATGTGCTAGAAGTAAGTGATATTCCGGTAAGGCGAGATAACGAGGAAGAGATAGGAGATTATAGTGTACTTGAAGGGTTTTAGAAAGGTAAAGGCTGAGTATGGGGTAGGCTGTTTATCAGGAATACCATTGCATACAACATAGTTTCTGTTAGGCATGTAAATGAACAAAGGACTTAGATTTGGCAGTTGGAGAATTAGGACGAGAATTGTCTCGGTGTATTCACCACGTGAGGGTGCAGATGAGGATAAAGTTGACAGGTTTCATGAAGCATTGAGTGACATCGTGGTCAGGGTCAATAGCAAGGATAGAATAGTGCTAATGGGCGATTTCAATGGGAGAGTTGGAAATAGAACTGAAGGATACGAAAGGGTGAAGGGTAACTGTGGGAAAGATATAGAAGCTAATGGGAATGGGAAGCATTTGCTGGACTTCTGTGTAGTATGGGTTTAGCAGTTACGAGTACATTCTTCAAACATAAGGCTATTCACTGCCACACATGGGAGGGTGGGGGTACCAGATCCATAATAGACTATATCTTAACCGACTTCGAATTCAAGAAGTCTGTTAGGAATGTATGAGTTTTACGGGGATTTTTCGATGATACAGACCACTATCTGATCTGCAGTGAACTAAGTATCTCTAGGCCTAGGGTAGAGAAAGTGAAATCTGTGTGCAAACGAATAAGGGTAGAAAAACTCCAGGACGAGGAAATTAGACAGAAGTACTTCGATATGATTAGTGAGAAGTTTCAAACAGTAGACAGTAAGCAGGTTCAGGATATAGAAAGAGAATGGGTGGTATACAGGCATGCTGTACTAGGATCAGCAAGAGAATGCCTAGGGACAACTATGTGAAAAGATGGGAAAAAGCGAACATCATGGTGGAATGATGAAGCGAGAGCTGCTTGTAAATGTAAAAAAGAAGGCTTATCAGAAATGGCCAAGGGCCGATGCAGACAGAAAAGTGTACATAGATGAAAGAAACAGAGCAAAACAAATGTTGTTGAATCCAAAAAGAAGTCATGGGAAGATTTTTTGTAATAACCTGGAAAGGCTAGGTCATGCAGCAGGGAAACCTTTCTGGACAGTAATAAAGAATCTTAGGAAGAGAGGGAAAAATGAAATGAACAGTGTTTTGGGTAATTCAGGTGAACACACAGATCCCAGGGAATCACTGGAGAGGCGGAGGGAATATTTTTAACATCTTCTCAATGTGAAAGGAAATCATCCTGGTGATGTTGTGAACAGCCAAGCTCATGGGGAGGAGGAAAATTATGTTGGTGAAATTATGCTTGAGGAAGTGGAAAGGATGGTAAAAAAAACTCTTGTCATAAGGCAGCAGGAATAGATGAAATTCGATCTACAATGGTGAAGTATAGTGGGAAGGCAGGGATGAAATGGCTCATATAGAGTAGTAAGATTAGCATGGAGTGTTGGTAAGGAACCTTCAGATTGGACAATTTGATATCAACACTGGTGTAAAACAAGGAGATGGATTATCACCAATGTTGTTCAACATAGCTCTGGATGAAGTCATCAGACAGTGGAGAACAATGAATGAGACAATGGGAATACCAAAGACGCATGTTGGGGACAAAAAGGACAATAGGGCCCAAGTAGATTGTCTAGCCTTTGCGGACGACATAGTTATAGTAAGTGAGACAGAAGAAGATGCAAAGACACAACTCAACAACTTAAGCAATATAGCCGGAAGGGTAGGACTGAGGATCGCCTACAACAAGACAAAGACATTGAATACCACTGAGGATTGGACAACACCGGAAGGCACCGTGCAGAAGGTGGACAAATTCAAGTACCTAGGAGAATTTATAACAGGAAGGAATAGGAGCAATGAAGGAATAACAGAGAGGATAAAAAAGATGCGATCAGCCTTCTGTATGACCAGAGATATATACAATAAAAAGAATATATCTACGGACGCAAAGATCAGACATTACAAGGCAACGGTGAGAAATGCTGTCTTATATGCTGCTGAGACTATAGCACTAGGAAGAAATGGTGCGGAACAACTAGAGAAAGAAGAGAGAAAAATATTGAGGAAAATACTAGGCCCTAAGAGAGGAGGTGAGAGATGGATGAGGAGACCCAGGGAAGAACTATACCGGAACATGAGGACAATCTCAGAAGAAATCAGACTGAAAAGAGCACGGTTTGCGGGACATGTAATCAGGATGAATATGGATAGAATGACGAAAAGAGTATGGGAAACAACAGCGAGGACACGAGGAAAGACAGGAACCAAGTGGGTAGTTGAACTCCGGAAAGATTGGTCAGAATTGGGGATCAAGGTGGAAGAAAAGGAAAATTGGAAAAGCAAGTACATACCGACTAATATGCCAGAGATCAACGATAGGGATGGATACAGGAAAAGGATTGAGAGTCACCAGTGGAGTAGACAAGAGAAGAGGATACTGAATATCTCGGAAGAAGAGCGGGAGAGAAGAAGAGAAAGAATGAAGAGGTTCTGGGAGGAGAAGAAGAAAATGCAATCCATGAAGGAGCTGTCCGTGGTCCTACAGAGGCCGTAACGCAAGAAGAAGAAGAAGAAGAAGAATTGCACCTATCTATAAGCAAGGGAACAGGAAGGATTGCAACAACTATCGAGGTATCTCATTGATTAGTATACCAGGCAAAGTATTCACTGGCATCTTAGAAGGGAAGGTGCAGTCAGTGGTTGAGAGGATGTTGGATGAAAACCAGTGTGGTTTCAGACCACAGAGAGGCTGTCAGGATCAGATTTTCAGTATGCACCAGTTAATTGAAAATAGACAATTGTGTTTATGTTTCGTAGATCTAGAGAAAACATATGACAGAGTACCAAGGGAAAAGATGTTTGCCATACTGGGTGGATATGGGATTAAGGATAGATTATTAAAATCAATCAAAGGCATTTATGTCGACAATTGGCCTGCAGTAAGAATTGATGGTAGAATGAGTTCTTGGTTCAGGGTACTTACAGGGGTTAGACAAGGCTGTAATCTTTCACCTTTGCTGTTCGTAGTTTACATGGATCATATGCTGAAGGGTATAAAATGGCAGGGAGGGATTCAGTTAGGTGGAAATGTAGTAAGCAGTCTAGCCTATGCTGACGACTTGGTCTTAATGGCAGATTGTGCCGAAAGCCTGCAGTCTAATATCTTGGAACTTGAAAATAGGTGCAGTGAGTATGGTATGAAAATTAGCCTTTCGAAGATTAAGTTGATGTCAATAGGTAAGAACTCCAAGCGAACTGAATGTCAGATTGGTGATACAAGCTAGAACAGGTCGATAATTTCAAGTATTCAGGTCAGGGCCTCTCAAACGCCCAAAATCTCACGCGTGCAGATAGAGGCGCAAGAGCTCCGTGCACTGTGCATCGCTGCCGCTCGGCATGGCTCGGATCAACGCTTCGTCTCTGGGCTACTCGGCTAAGCTCGGCTCAACTCGCCTATACTCGGCTCAAGTCAGCCCGGATTTGGAGCGCTACGGCGCAAGTGGGGCAGAGGGAGACAGGCGGAGCGAGCGAGACAGGCGTGAGGAAAGGGAGAGAAAGCGCTATTGCTCCAAATCGAGGAGTGGGGGGTCTGCACTCTGGTCAACCAAGCCAAGTCGTCTTTTGCACCGTGCACAGTGCATGCACCACGCGCATGCACCCTGAGAGGCCCTGATTTAGGTTGTGTGTTCTCCCAGGATGGTAATATAGTAAGTGAGATTGAATCAAGGTGTAGTAAAGCTAATGCACTGAGCTCACAGTTGCGATCAATAGTATTCTGTAAGAAGGAAGTCGGCTCCCGGATGAAACTACATGAGTCTGTTTTCAGACCAACTTTGCTTTACGGGAGCGAAAGCTGAGTGGACTCGGGATATCTTGTTCATAAGAAGTTAGAAGTAACAGTCATGAAAGTAGCAAGAATGATTGCTCGTACAAACAGGTGGGAACAATGGCAGGAGGGTACTCGGAATGAGGAAATAAGGGCTAAGTTGGGAACGAACTCAATGGAAGAAGCTGTATGCATAAACCGGCTTTGGTGGCGGGGTCATGTGAGGCGAATGGAGGAGGATAGGTTACCTAGGAGAATAATGGACTGTTATGGAGGGTAAGCGAAGTAGAGGGAGACCAAGACGTGGATGGTTAGACTCGGTTTCTAACGATTAAAAGATAAGAGGTATAGAACTAATGAGGCCACAGCAGTAGTTGTGGCGACGTTAAGTAAATTCAGAGGCTTGCAGACTGAACTTCGAAAGGCATAACGGTCTATAATGATGTATAAATAATAAACTTAGGGGAAAGGAACATGTGCAATAAGTGCAAACAGGCTTTCACTCTATCGCACGAACTAACCCATCCAGTGAAGAGGAACTTTAGCTGCCTAAATTGCAAGAAGGAGTTCTCAAAACATTAAACATCAAACAAGCGAATGTCTCAGCACTACCAAGACATAGAAGCATTGACCATCCAAGATCGACTATAGCGCACATCTGCTGCACTGTCCAAGGAACATAAAACCTTTCTCAGAACACCGACGTCTTGACACAATCGCTTTATACAAAGCAACCGACAATGGATAACCGGCGAAACGAAACTGGTCTCTGCACAAAGTGCAACTCGGTCATCCCAAAAGAACAACTTGCTGTATGCTGCGATGGAGGTTGCAACAGCTGGTTCCACAAGGAATGCACAACTATGACAACAATTGAATTCAATGCTCTGCATTCAAAAAAGAGATCACTTTTATGGATGTGCGAGGCCTGTCGAACACACCTTCAATCACACGGTCTCTGCCCACTGACAACTAGCAGTCAAGAAGTAAACGAAGAGGTTAGAGAGAGAGCCATAGAAAACAAACAATTCTGTGAAGACATTAAGAAGCAGCTTGAAGAGATAACCGAAATGGTCATGAAAAAGATGACACCCTCGAGACACAACTGCAACAGGCAGATATACTAGCAAAAGGAGAAAAGCAGGCCCACTACAGAAGCGAGGACAACACTGAAACACTAGAAACAGAACAACCAGCAAACCCACAAACCACCACAGCAGAGCCACAAAATAAGCATAACAATCAATACAAAGTGAGATCATTAACCACCAACGATTGGCCAGGACTACCCAGCAAAAATATACAACACAAGGAGAGGCAAGAAGACCTGACGACACCCAAAGAAGGTCCCCACAACTTGGCATAGGAGGACCAGAAGTAGGAAAACTGAGAGCGGCACCCCAGGCAGCCTGGATTTTCATAGGGAGATTGGATCGCGACACAACCGAAGAGGATATCAAAGAACATCTCTCCCAGAACATAATAAACAAGATCCTCAGCTGTGAACAACTCCCCTCGCGCGGTACAAGCAAAGCGTTAAAGATCGGTGTGCCCATAGGGGAAAGGGAGTCAGTCATGCAGGCAAATCTCTGGCCAGGCAGGGTAATCTACCGAACTTTTCGATTTCGGAGGCAATAATTTCAAAGACGAACAATACGTATGCTGCCCCAAGGAAAGACTCTACAAAAGTGACGAGACCAAACTAACCATTCTACTGAGGAATGTAGAAGGACTGACAAACGTCACACGGCTTTCAACGCAACAAACAATGTTTAACGAAGACGCTACTGTATTTTTCGTTCCCAAGGAGCAGGAGCCAGACTTGCAGCTCAATCTGCTTCTGTGGAATGTGGAAGGACTGAAAAGCACTCTAGCGCTATCTAACAACGATCTTTTGCACACACAAGACATATTAGTCTTCGTAGAAACTCTAGCAACTAAAGCCTTGGAAATAAACGGATTCTACTCACAACATATATCAGCGACGCAAGGACCAAGAGGACGGCCAGAACAAGGAATCTCCTGCTTCTTCAAACCAAAAATGGGAAAAGTGCTAAGCACACATCAGGATCAAGACACACTTGTGATAAATTTTGAGAACCTTTCTATAATAGCCATATACCTTGAGCCATTAATGCCAATAGAAGACATAACAACCATTATGATTGCCTTAAGACAGGCGACACCGGGACGAAACATTATTATAGCTGGAGATCTGAGCTGCAGATTAGACGTTCCAAATCAAAGAACAAATGAACTGTTAGATATGATGATAGAGGAAGGATTCATCCTTGTCAACCAGGCGGATGAACGAACATACTTCTCACACTCAGGATGTAGTACTATTGACTTAATATTCTATAAAGGACCTAATATTACATTGAATAATGATATAGTATGTTATTCAGCAGATGAGACCCCCCTAAAGAAGCATTGCCCAGTCGTAGCCAATTTTTTCATTCCAAATGTGATGAACAGAATTGAAACCATAGAAATCAAAGTATCACGGTAGCTAAGAAACTGCGTATTAAGACAAAAGAAAGAAGAATGGGAAGAATTCGATAATCACATAGAGAGAAATGACATTGATTCTGCTGCCATGACACTGGAAAAAACGATTCAGTCTGCTATGGTATATAATCAAAAGAGAAGAGCCCGCAAATGGTTTGACGCAGAATGTTACGAAAAGAGACAGATTACCCTTCTTGCGCTACATACAGTCAAATCCAGCCATAGTTTAGAGGATATACAATCCTACAGTCAAATCAGAAAAGAATATAAAAATCTACTGAAGATTAAAAAAAACGATTACATGGAAAAGGAAGCAAAAAATATGGTGGAAGAAGCCAGAAAGGACCCGTTCGTGGCATTGAGGCCACGGAAATCTCAGAGCAATAGCAAAATAGACTTAACAGTTTTGGAAGAACATTTCAACAACATTCTCAACATTGATAAAACCTACACCGCATATGAACCGATCAATGTGAAAACATGTCTAGTGGAAACTGAACCTTTCATGACAGAAGAGGTATACGAGACAATAACATCTCTAAAAGACAATAAGGCGTCAGGTCCCGACGGCATATATAATGAACATATCAAAGGCTCAGTTAGCTTATTACTTGAAGCAGTCGCAGATATGTTAAACCTATGCTTAAAAGAGGGCGACATCCCAGAAATATGGAGGATCTCAACAATTAAGATACTATTTAAGGAGAAAGGCAATCTATTGGACCCGAACTCTTACAGGGGAATTGCCCTGGAAAAATGCATATTGAAGATACTCACAAGCATTATCTCAAAGCAAATTTCTAAGGAAGTAGAACACAGGATTCCGGAAGAACAGTTTGGTTTCCGAAAAGGCAGGAGCACTCTCCACGCCATTTAACAACTTAATTGATGATATAGAAGATACATTAAGGCATCCTCAAGGAAAATTCCATGTAGTCTTCATAGATTACACCAAAGCTTTCGATACAGGAAACAGACGTATCCTAATCTCGAAGCTGGAAACAATAACAGGAAGAAATAAGCTCACTGTACTGATCCATAACATGATGACAGCCAATTTCATTCAGATCACAGATGGCGTAACCACATCGAAAACAATAACTCAGACCAACGGCGTCCTACAGGGAGACCCTTTAAGTCCCCTATTATTTAATGTTGCCACATACGATGTTGTACAGATGATTAGACAAGAGACGGAAGATATAAAAATCTACATATATGCGGACAACATGGTCATTGGATCGAATTCCACCTACAACCTGCAAAGAGCCATAAACCAACTTGAGAAGTGGGCACAGGAAAATAAAATGGAAATTAACACCGAGAAAACTGTACAGATGACATTCCGCAACGGAGGCCGAGAAGCTGCGGAGGACAGGATATATCTAGGACCGAAACCTCTTGTGACAGTCAACAGCTTCAAATACCTGGGAGTAACTCTGCAAACCACCACCAGATCTTTCAGAATACACGTGAAATCCCGTGCAGCATCTGCCACAAAAGCAATTTTTGACATCAAAGAATTATCCAGATTATCATTAACAAGCGCTATGGCCTTATTCAATGCAAAAATAGTTCCCATTGCAACATACGGAATAGATATTATGTGGTATAAGTTAAGTCTAAAAGATCTAATCACTTTGGAAGCAGTTAAATCAAGATTCTTGAAAGCCGCTGTAGGTGTTTCGAAACACACAAAGTCGAGGCTAGTGTACGAGCTAGCGAGAGAACCGTTCTTTGTAGAAGAACTGCGTATGAGACTCCCATCTACCGACAGCTCGAATAAACTGCTCCTTGAAAGACAAAAGAAACGAAGAGAAATCTGGCTGGACTTTTATACTACAGAAACCATGGTAAATAGATCCTGGGCCAACATGAATCAATACCTGCGACACCTGGTGACCTCAATAGCTGTGCATGGGTACCACCACAAAGTATGCAAGAACAAGCGTTTTCACGATCCCGGAAATAACTGTATATGTGAGTTGTGCGATCAACCTTGTGATCGTTACCACATTACCGCTTGTAAAAAACGAGTAATACCCCTGATAGACTATTGTGCTTAATTACTTATGTAACTTATGTACTGTAACATATATACACAACTTGTGTGCATTTCTTAATTTAAAAAAAACTAAAGTAAGTGATGTCCATCAATATGGGACCAACCATGAAATTTATTGCTTATACATATTCTCTGCTGACTACCACGATGTGTTAGATTTTAGCAATGATTACTAACTGGTTGGTTATTGTCAACGAGAATGCAATCCATCCCCAACTCAAAAAAGAAGCGATTGTTATGGTATGGGGTCAGGTGAAGGAAGTGGAGGCACGTTACAGGAATAGACGGTTGAGGCGCTGGCCTTCAGACCCCAACTTGGCTCGGTCTGGTGATATTTGAAGGGCTCGCGTACCTCAACCTCTTGTCGGTAGAACTCCCGCCTCCTCGGCGTCTCCAAAAAGCGTAAAAGTAGTTATTGGGATGTAAAGAAAATAACATTACTAATCATTAGACTCTTCCAGCAGCAACAGTGAGCAAGCAAGTATAAAGTTTGCCTGGGAGGGTGCAGCTGGCAACACTGTATTTTTGAAACATTGTTCTACTTTCAGTTATGTTACGAACAGGGTGCCTTTCTCTTCCTGTCTAATGAGTGAAATGTGTTGCAAGCTTGCATCCTCTCGATTTGCTTTTAGAGAGGTGGACATTGCAATATTGTTGGAAGGTTCAAAATCTCTTAACATATCCGTTGTATGAATGAATCCCAGTAGTCTTGCAAAAAAAAAAAAAAAAAAAAAAAATTCAAGTGTTGGCACTCTTTTATGTGCAGAAAGGAAGAGCAACTGCTGAACATCCAGTTGAGAGTTCAAACTACAAACTGAAATGTGGTTGTCCATAATAAGCGGAACAGGATCTTCTTCACTTGGTTTTACAAATTGTTCAAAGTGTATCAACCTGAAGTTCTGAAATAAGAGTCAGGGTCTCTTCTGGGGTGTCTTCATGCAATTGAGAATGATGGCGGCACGACAATGAAAAAATAAAATGAACTTTGGCCTTTTTAGCCGATACAAACTTTTGGTCATCCATTCTAAGGGCAGGGAAGTGTTTCTCTCCTATTACCATATTCAAATTATTGAATCCTGTGGCTCATCCAAGGATGCACAAAGTGTCCGATTGTTTCATCGACCCTGTTGGTCCGACTCGTTGGCTGAACGGTCAGCGTACTGGCCTTCGGTTCAGAGGGTCCCGGGTTCGATTCCCGGCTGGGTAGGGGATTTTAACCTTAATTGGTTAATTCCAGTGGCACGGGGGCTGGGTGTATGTGTTGTCTTCATCATCATTTCATCCTCATCACGACACGCACGTCACCTATGGGTGTCAAATAGAAAGACCTGCACTTGGCGAGCCGAACCCGTCCTGGGATATCCTGGCACTAAACGCCATACGCCATTTCATCGACCCTGTTTTTTCCAGCCACTTTTTATTCTTGTCTAAATTTGTCAGTGTTGTTCTGTGCAAACTGAAGTCCAAGCTACATTACCATCCACCTTGTCATGCCATACAATCTCACATTCGTGTGATTGTGACTGAATAGTGGCTGCATTCTTCCCTGAAAATACAACAGATCAGTCAGATTCCTACTAAAGGTACAAATTTTAATCACTCTGGTAGCCTGAACTGTGTACTTAGAGCCTTTAGGTTGATTCATTCACTCCAAGTGATTCAGCTACTTTTCTCTTACTCTCTCCATTTTTTCCCAGCTTTGGTAAATATAAACTTTTGAATGAATATTGAATTTTCACAACCGAATTGTAATCGAAACTGACTTTCAACTTATTAGGTCGTGTTATGTACATTTAGTACGTATGGAAGAGATGTTAAGTACAGAACAAAAATGGCCAACTGGACACCAGTGGGACCCGAACCCACAACCTCCCGATTTCGCATCGGTTGCTCTACCAATTGAGCTGTGGTGGCCTAGGCCATCTTTGTGCTGTTGGAAGGGATCTAAGCTACAGGTCTGGCACTACTGCAATCACTCTGTAGAGTGCGTTTAAGACTTTTAAACAGTAAATCCATAAACCAAAGCTTAACCTTTTCCGGTCCAGCGTCGAGGTCATGGTTTATTGTAACTGGTCCAACGTCGAGATCACCTCGACGTTATGTTTCGTTCTATTTAAGAAGTTATTTATTGAAGTCCTTTGAACTAATTGAGGTCAGTCGATATCCCTGATGTTTCTAGAGCAAATTTTTGTGCACAAAGAAATCCGTTCTTTTATCTCCATGGAAATAATACAATATATATGTAGCCCTGTATCATCATGGTTACCCGCGGCTTGTCAGCTGTGTTTTGTTTACATTGAGTAGTGTGCACACATGTTGTACTAGGCGTGTTCATCTGTGAATACGAATTGTCTCAGTTAAATTTGTGATATAAAAGCGGCAAATATGAATTAAGGAGAAATACGTATGCACGTTTATTTCGACAGCAATGAAGATGATTATTTATTTGAATTAAACGAAGAGTTTAGAGAACTGTCAAGTTAAGATGAAGGTACTCCAGCATTGCAAGTGAAATTTCAGCGACTGGACCTGTGCGTAAAAAGCACGGAATGATCCCGGACCATCATATGCTGTTTCTGAAGATTCAGAAGAGGAAGTTCCAGTATCTGCTACAAAAGCAAGAAGACTCACGAAGGTGATGGGCCGGGGTGGAGGAGGGAATACGGCACGCGGCAATGACGATGCTGCTCAGATCGGTGTTGATAATTTGAGTAACAGTGATGCTGAATATACTTTCGCACTTACAAATGGGAATGCAAACAATAGTGTTCACCGGAATGTAACATTTGATGATAGTGAGCCTCCTAGACTAAGTTATTCATCAGGTCAGGAAACTAGAGGACCGTAGATTGCTCCTAGCTGCATCACTCCACTTCAATTTTTTTATGTTATTTTGCACTCCTGCACTGATGACTTTTGTGTAAACCTGTAAGTAACTCACTAGACTCATGTTTATATGATAGAATAATCATAATAATAGTATAATTATAGTTACTAATAAAAGATATGAGTTTAATCTGACTAGGTAAAAATGTGCAAAATTAATTTGGACCAGACTGTTATAACATGTGACAAAACATTGGACTGCGAAGGGTTAAAGAAGTTTTCTTTTTAGCCTGAAGTGTGTACTTGGAGCATGAAATCTTTTGAAGGGAGCCCTGACAAGATCAAGATGATGTGAGATGCACTGTCTTGTCGAGAATACCATCGGGCTCCTTGGCTGTACGGTCAGTTGAGAGGCCTGTGGTGTCAGGAAGGGCCAGTGTGAGGAGGTTCTCTTCTTATATTACTGCACATGGGTGTGTTTTGTACCGATCAGGTCTTGCCTTCATATTTGTAATATTCTATCATGTCCTGAACCTCCCCATTTATTTTAATGCATAATGAATGAACTGCCGCTTGAGGGAATGTGAGCAATAAAGTTGTATGTTCTGTGTGTTATTCTGTAGATATTGCGATCAAATATCTATTTTAAAGTAATAAACTTCATTAAAAGAAATAAGTTTCATAATGATAGATCCGTATTGAACTGTGATTACAATAGAGTAAAATAATATATTATTATTGGTCCACCTTTTCAATACAAAATGAAAATGGTTAACCCTCTACTGCCCAAATTATTTTGTGTTTTAAAAAATTTTCTCTGCCATATACTAAGTAAATATGTTGTAAACTACACATAAATGCAGTTTTTATTGAATTTTCATTTTTGATTTTCAAAAATTAGGTTTGTGACTTCCAGGTCTCACTGGGCAGTAATGTTCTGATATGTGAAAATTGACTAATTTATAAAATAAGTCTCATAAGATATTCAAGATGCTTACCTTTGGTTTCTATATTTGTTATGCATATAATTTGTTAGTAATAACACAAAACATAATTGTAAAACTAGGTATCCGCCATGTGCCTGGGAAATACTCCCAACCATACATTTGGCGCTTCCTGGTGGCTTATGCATACAACTATTAAACTATAAACAGTTGAAAATCACACAGCCATACTGTAACTTGAAAGTTACACTGGGAAGTAGTGGCTCAATTGCATTCTAACAGTAGAAAATGTGTACAGAATGATGTGTGACTTCAAGGTCACATTGGGCAGTAGAGGGTTAAATTACATAGGGACTAGTTTCGACCTAAGGTACTTGTGTTTACATTGTTCATGTTTTTTTCGATATTTACGCTTTAATTTACTTCGGGCTGATGATGACCTATTACTAGGTCGAAACTAGTCCCTATGTAATTTAACTATTTTCATTTTGTATTGAAAAGGTGGAACAATAATAATATATTATTTTACTCTATTGTAATAAACTTCATTGTTAGGTTCTGTATTGAGTTAAGACTATGCTTAAAGTAAATACAAAATTTTAATATTCCACCTTCTCAATACTAAAAAATCATTTGATGTTTTACAAAAACATTACAATGATATTAATGGGTACTAGTTTCGGTCCACTGTGGACCATCATCAGCCTAGCCAAATTACAACAGTAAAAGACATAGTGATAAAATAAAGTAAAATAATGTGGAGAAATGAGAGAGGATCTAGAAGGATGGGATGGTGGTGGAATGACAGACAAAAGTGAAAAACCTTATATGCGAATTATGATAAAAGTAACAGAAGTGTTCACATTGACAAGTAAAATCTTTGTGAAGTCACGTAAAAAATCTCTTGATGAGATAGTCTTTGGTTGACAGTTACGCCTGTGTTGCACAATTAAAATATATAACTAAGTATATGCTTCTAGAAAGTTCTAGATGTGAGTTCCACTTTAACGTAGAGGGAAGAGTTGTCCAATGAGACCAGCATAAGTTTAAAAGTTGACAAAGTTGGACATGTTCTATGGTGGAATGAAAAGCTTGCTGTGTTAAACAGAAGTAGTCTCAGTTCAATCGGAACCCCAATGAACCTGGGGAAAGAAGTTAGTATTAACGCAAGTAATCAAATAGAGAACGAGCGAGGCACCGGAAAATATAAACAATGACTCACCTTGCGCTGCGTGGAACAAACTTGCTGTATTGAATGCAACTTACGGAGTGAGCGTAGCGCGGAGTAGATCAGCGGGAGAGGGGGGTATGTGAAAAGTGGAACTCGCATCTAGAACTTTCTAGAAGCATATACTGTACCAGGAAAAGTTCGGGGTGTAGGGCATGAGAAGGATCTCAGGTAGTGGAAGTTGATTTTGGAGCCAGTACAGAGCAGGAAGGAACTGCAGGGCAAATAATAGATGGTTATACCTTTTCCAAACAATTTATTAATAATGTTAAATGATTCATCACCCTGCAATATCAATATAGGACTCGGATATTTTGTTGAAATCAAAAATGTTAACGTAAATCTTCTTGAATTCAGTTCGTGAAAATAAATCTCACAGATCCTATAGTCTTTTGTGAAAACACGAAGTGTCAGTTCTTCACCTAAAGTCTTTCTAAGTATTAATTCATGAAATGAACACACACTTATAATTGAAAATTGAAATAAGAATTTGAATTTCTGTTGAAAGTTTCTCAGTTTGTTAGCCTTGAAATATAGAACATTTGAAAATCCTAGAGTTTTTCTATGTAAAATAAATTTATCATTAAAAGATGAATTTTGAGAAATGATGAAAAACTACAAAATATCGTCACACGCAGCACTGAATAAACCACTGTTCAAGATTGATAAGAAAAAGTCAATCAGTTTGTGACTACTCACTTAATAAATAAAATTTAGCTTACAAATATTGATGGGAATCTGGAACATTCCGCAGGGTGCGGACGAAGACTTGAACTCGATGTTCCACGAAGAAAACACGTTGACGTCCCTCGATGGGTACCATAGATGAGATGATGTTGAAGGTAGCTGGATCTTGTAGAATTTCATCAAGATTTCCGCTGCTTGTGGAAGTTATTTTAGCACACGGAACGTTCATTTAATGCAAGTAGTATTTACAGATGCTATCATTCACTGTTAAACACAGTTCAGTTCATATGTTAATTTTATGACGTCAAATGAATGATTACAGTCCTTGCTGCATAAAACACTATTTTAAATCGTCACTGCGAACGTCCATAAATACACAGTTCAAACACTTGAAAAAGTTACGTGTAATGTTTCTCATTACCGTCTCTGACCACAGTCTTTGAATCGTTATCCTAGCAGATAACACTGATTTTCTGGTGGTGATAAAATTATATTACTTTAGAAAAAGTTCTTAATATTCACCAAGTTTATCACTGTAGTAAGTCATGTCCTAATATGACACGTAAATAAAGACACAGTTCATTAGAAAAAAAATGAATTCTAGAGTAGTTAGTTATTGTACACGACAGTTTCTGTTTATTGTAGTAATTTAATATTATGTGAAATTAAGTCCACACGTCGTGTTCTAGTTTGTGAATGTCCAATATTTAACTTCATACTTCAATAATTTCACATGTGTTATACTCCGAAATGTCTGTGAATTATATCGTAGTCGCGGCACGATAAACTAATTACGGTGCGACGTCTTTTACAAGTTCAAGTTTTAATGCAATTTCATTCATTCTTAACTCAACTTTATTGAACTATGAACTACGCAAGGCAACTTCAAGGCCACTGTGAATTCATATGATCACAAGACGTATTTAATTAGACATTACTATATTGTGTTTTTAATTTGTACTTGACAGAATGGGATTTTAATTCTATGTTTGTACTATTCAAATTTTTTAGTGTTACATTGTAATTTAAAGTTAAGAACTTCATATTTAGGTTCCGTATTGAAGCAGAATTCACATCAAAGAAAAGTACAATAAGTTCCACCTTTTCAATACATTATATTATGTGACAGTTTTACGTTACAGTTAAACCTTCACATTTTTATACACTCGGGACCGGTTTCGACAGTGTACCTGTCATCATCAGCCAAGAACAATTAATCGAGGACAATAAGCCTTACAATACTTCAGGTATGATATAACAGTGAATATAAAATTATACATTATCTATCTACAAAAAGGTGTGAACATGTCCAGGTAAAAAATCACGATTTAAGAAAAATCATAGTCCTGTAGGGTGTACACTTATAAAATTTCTAATTAAAATAACGTGTTAAAAACCTGCTGTTATATTATAGCTATAGCAGAGATGTTTATAGGTGTAAATCTATGGAGTTTTGACACTCAAGACATATAGCTATGTTTGACAAGTTAAAGTGTGCAAACATTTAGTTAAATGGTGTTCCACTTAGAATATGTGATACAGTTCAGCTGAGGTTATAGTAATATGTTTGTAGGCTTAGTTTGGTATTTTTAACACTCGGGACATATAGCCATGTGTGACAAGTTAAAAGTTGATAAAACATTTAGTTAATGGTGTTCCACTTAAAATATATGGTAAAGTTCAGCTAAAGCTACAACTTGGACTTGAGGAGCAGATAATTATGTAAAATATCAATATAAGTAGAAATGAACAATTTGAATGGGTCACTGCTTGTTGATGTAGATGATCAGCGAGTCCTATTAAACAATTATACATGTCGACATGTGGTTGTATATCATCTTGCTGAGAAGTAACAAAGGTCCTGGCTAAAATGGTGCTTGTAGATCTTATGTTGTAGGTTGTGATTACATAAATTGACTAGAAGGGATCCTGATCCAAGTCGGAACCTATAAGAAATAAAACGCGATATAAAGTTACCGTATATAAGAAACGAAAGGGAGTTAAATTTCGCGAAGTATTGGTGAATGAGAAACTCACCTCAGGTGCCAAGTTGATGGTAGACGGAACGTAGTGGAACTGACAGGCTGAGGAGAGACGAGGCCTAGAAGGGAGCAGGGAGGGGCGGAGTTACTGAGTTAGGGGAAGGAGGCAACGCGGTAGAGGCGGGACTGTGATCAGGTGGGCGCGTGCGATGGTAGGGGAAATATGTAAGCGTGTTGTGTATTGTTTTGAAGATGGATCGGTTTTTTGGTATTTTAAGAGTGTTCATTATTTTGATAAAAGTGTCAAAAAGTATTGTAGGTTTTTCGGAGAGATCGTTAAGGTTAAAATTTGGGTTATGGTATTGATCGAGTGAGATGTAGAATTGTTCTGTGAAATCGAGTATGGGGCCTTTGTTTATTATTTCAATGATGTCTATGTCGTTATTCATACCATAAAATTTATGTTTATAATCATGTATATGTTGGCCTATTGCGGAAAATTTTCTGTATTTTATCGCATTTACGTGTTCAGTATATCTAATTTTGAACGATCTACCGGTCTGTCCAAGGTAGGTGCTGAGACAGTCGTTACAGTGAAATCTGTAGACGCCTGATTTGTCAGAAGGGTTAGAGGTATTGATTGAGTTAGAATTGTATAGGATATCTAGATTTCTGTTATTAGTTTTGAAGGAGATGTTAATTTTCTGTTTCTTAAATATATTTGTAATTTTGTGAATATTACGGTTGTAGGTAAAGGTTGAAAAAGATTTCGATTTAGTAGCTTCTTTAATTAGGTTCGATTTTGGGCGATGTCTGAATTTACTGATTATATTTTCTATAAAATTCTTGTTGTATCCATTATGAGCTGCGATATTGCGTATGGTATTTAATTCTTTGTTGAGGTCTGATTTCGACATTGGGACATTAAATGCTCGATGTACTAAGCTATTATAAGTGGCCCGTTTATGGCTTAGGGCCATTTTTATATACGTACTTAACTTCCCGCAACCGTGACAAATTCTGGACCTTCAAAACATTCTCCAGTCTACTTTGGCGTTCGACCGCAGCGCATGACCTTGAATGTGCCGCGTTGATCACCAGGAGCTGGCGGCTTTCTACTACAAATCTATTCGTCTGCAACTTCAAGTTATTTTTGATCTTCGTATATTAGTTGATAGTGTTGTGACTTTGTGCATGACAGAATGTCGTGTCTTTGTGCCTATCAGAGTGTGAAACTGACCTCCAATATTGATAAACATTGTACATGTTTTTACGGCTGATGATGACCTGGACTAAGGTCGAAACCGGTCCCATTTAAATAGGAATGTGATTACTGCATTTCTTTCTTTTAAGTATTGAATAGGTTGAACCTCCTTTTCAATTATTTAATTTTTAACATCAATAATTTCAATACGGAACAATGAAATTTGTATCTTTAAATACTGAATTTTAATCCACTAGCTGAGGAAGAGAATGCATAATATTCTTGAAACATGTACTAGATGTTAAGGTGAAAGGTAAATAAATAAATAGTATTGACTAGGCGGACCATCTTCCAACATATTTACATTTACAAGTGCGACGGCAATTGATTATCCCATAATTTCGTCTCTGCAAAACGCGACGGAAAGTACTGTCTTCGAGACTGCACGGACATACTGTACGAGGGTGAGTCTCCCCTCTGTCTCACTCACACACACATACTGCACTGCTCTGCACTGCACTGCTAGACTGTACTGCTGAACTGAACTGCTTGTTAGCCTTGACCTAGTGGCATATATATCTGCGCCAGGAGGGGTGGTATTCTAAGTCATGTGACCGAGAGTGCTCGATCTTCTTAAATTTTATATTGTTATAACTCAGAAACTACTGGAAAGATTGCTTCGAAATTTACAGGATTTTACTTTTACGATGTCTGCGACAATTTAGCGTTGGTCCTGTTCAAATTGGTTAAGGTGTTAAAAAGTTCAGGAAAGATAAATTCTTTCGAGAAATATCTCTAGGGGAGGCAAGTTTCAAGCGGTAGGCCTCGCCTGGTCGGTCGTGGAGCCTGGTACGTACTGGAATGTTCCTTCGCTCAGCTGATCACATGGCGGACGGAAGTTGTATGCTGAAATAAAGTTTTTCAATTGATATGTGCCGGGACCTAGGCCTTCCTGGTACAATACTTAGTTATAAATTTTAATTGTGCAACACAGGAGTAACTGTCAACCAAAGACTATCTCATCAAGAGATTTTTTACGTGACTTCACAAAGATTTTACTTGTCAATGTGAACACTTCTGTTACTTTTATCATAATTCGCATATACGGTTTTTCACTTTTGTCTGTCATTCCACCACCATCCCATCCTTCTAGATCCTCTCTCATTTCTCCACATTATTTTACTTTATTTTATCACTATGTCTTTTACTGTTTAAATTTGGCTAGGCTGATGATGGTCCACAGTGGACCGAAACTAGTACCCATTAATATCATTGTAATGTTTTTGTAAAACATCAAATGATTTTTTAGTATTGAGAAGGTGGAATATTAAAATTTTGTATTTACTTTAACCTTCCAGCGGGCGCGCATACCTGGATCTTTCTTTTCACATAAGCAGTACTTGATTTGCATGCAGTGAATCATCGGAAACTGAAATGAATAACTTCATATACATTTCCACAAAGCACACAATATACTTTATTAAAAATAATTGATAACGTCCTCATAAAAGGACAGTGGCATGAATAATAAATTAAACAAATAATTCAGTCGTCTGAGACACAATATAGCATTTAATAACTGTAGAAAATGAAAATGAGGAAGTATTTTCGAAGCATAAGAAATCAAGCACTTTTAATTGCACTCCCGAACTAAATATTATAGAGAAAATAACATTCCTGAGCACTGAATTTAGTCTTGTCTGACACATAATAACGTTACATACCTGAAAATCTTTTTAAATTGCTAAATATTGTCTACATTTAGGAAGTTCAGTTATTTACGCTTGTTTTTAAGAAGTGAAAGACAATTCTTCAGTGAAACAAATAAATTGAAATGGCGGCAATTATGAAAGGAACTTAAGTTCTTGAAATCAACTACACCATATCTTCCTCTTCCATGTTCTTCAGGCAAGCATCACAGAAAACTACTTGCTGTGAATGCTTTTTGCAGACGAATCTTTCACATTTGTGGCACTGTAGACGAGTACGGTTGTTCTTTTTTGACCCACAACAATAGCAAATACATCGCGTTCTTGAAACACTTCCTGAACCTTCAATCGGTTCACTATCCCTGTACTGTTCCAAGAAAACATGCAAATCCTTTGGAAGAGACCAAATCGTTGCACGGTGTTTCAAGTTTTCCTCCATGAGTGCCATCGCCAATTTGAAAGTATATTCTCTCCTCGAAGTGTTTTTTTCTGCGTTGTTTGCTTTATATATAATGCATGAATTTATGCCAGCAATATCGAGGAAGCGATGAAACAGTACCATTGGCCACCTTTGTGTTTGTCTGGAAGTCGAGCACCGTGAAGTCATCAAGTCCCCTGTATCCACCCCTCCTTTAGTGGCATTGTAATCCATGACGTGGAATGTTTTCCCAGATTGCTGATCAATTTCAGCATCATCATGCATCGTTGATAGAACTAACACAACTTTCTTCTTTTTTGTAACCACTGACAGAAGGCTTTTATCGTATTGGCATCCAAACTGGTATGTTCCGGGAACTAGATGTCTATTTTCAGTCACAAACTCGGGTGGAACTTCTCGTTTGTTCTTCTTCAGGGTGCCTACAAAGGTCAGTCCTTGTTCCAGTAGGTATTCGGCCAAAGGGTAGCTACTGAAATAATTATCAGTAGTCACATTTTGGTTGGTATTTTTTATTGGCTCGCTCAACCTCCTTACCACATCAAAAGGCTTATTTGAAACTTCATAATGCCCTGGTTTCTGCGTCCCACAGTATACCTCCAAATTGTAAGTATAGAAAGTTCGGGAATCGCACATCGCATAAACTTTGAGGCCATATTTGGCGGGCTTTTTGGCCATATACTGTATAAAACTACAGCGGCCACGAAATGCAACTAACATTTCATCTATAGTTACAAACTCGCCAAGACAATAGGCACTTTGACAGTTTGCAACGAAGTGATTGAGAAATTCCCGAATAGCGGCCAGTTTGTCATTTTCCGTACGTTCATTCCTAGTATTCACGTCATCAAATCGAAGACTTCTCAACAGGAATCGAAAGCGGCGTTCACTGAAGTTAGCCCGCAGTATTATCATTCCGGTTCCGTTGGTAGTAAACAATTCCGATAAGTTTGTGCGGTTTGCTCTTTTCACAGCTATCAAGAACAAGGCACCAAAAAGAACTAAAATTTCCGATCTTGTTGTTTCTCTAAAATCTCTTTCTCGACCTTCTGGATGTTGCACTTTTACCCTGTCAATAAACGTATTTGTGTGTCTAACAATTTCATCAACCATGTTTGAATTTATTATGGTGAGAAAGCATTCTAGTTCAGTTTTACACTGGCGAGCTTGTCCTTTAGGACCAGGAGAAGTTTTTATCAAGTTCTTCGCCTTTGTTTTTGTACTCCTTCCCATGGGATTATTTGCCCATAATGTGTCACCATCTCTCCAATGAAGAAACGTAGGGTGCTGTCATCACGGTTGTCATCGCTTACATCATCAGCCTTGTCCATCTCAACTTCAGAGTCACTGCTGTGAACGTCCGTTTCGATAACTTCGGGTTCAAAGTCAATATCATTAGGATCGTCCCAAACATCTTCTCCTTCATTCGCTTCTTCTTCTTCCAATTCATCAAGAATTTGGAGAATAGAATCAGGATCATTGTATCGTGCCCTGAAACGCGTAATAAGACATAATTAGTCCATATTATTGAAGAAAAACAATAGGAGAAAGGAGGGAATCGCACAGAAAACTAAGGAAACTTCAAAATATAAATATGTTTGAACATTTATGCACAAGAGAAAACGTTCCCTCTCTCTTTCACACACACACACACACACACGCACGCACACACGAGCGAAATATATTTACTTACATGTTTCGTTCGGGTACGAGAGAACACGAAAACAATCGGGCGCGTGGCGGCAGACTGGCCGTCTGACTCGAACGACAATGGCACGCAGCACTTAGCATCTGAACAGTGGCAGATTGGCGCCGACTGGAAAAAGTACGAAAGCGCTGTCTCGCGTCAAGATGAGTAATTAAAGAATAGCCGGCGGTCCCGCCTGGCTAGTTGTCCATGAAGGGCACAAACTCGTGTTTTTCTCCAAAGGCGGCAAAATTGCCGCCCACGCGCCCGCTTGAAGGTTAAGCATAGTCTTAACTCAATATGGAACCTAACAATGAAGTTTATTACTTTGAATGATGACTCTAACCAAGCTAAACACAAAGCCTTTCAATATCTAGGCATTAAGTTGAAAATAGCCAAATTATGCAAAGACATAATTTCCTCAAACAGTGTATTCAGTTTAACGCCAAATTTCTTAAGACACAACAAAAAGAAACATCGTATCACGTCACAAACTGCCAAAACTCAAACTAAGACTAATAAAATTGGGTTGAAAGATGAAATCAAGTTTCTGTATAGGAAAAAATCATTCCTTAATCTCAAACTATAAGAGTCTCACCTTGCGGCAACAAAATTGTTATCTAAAGCGCATTGGACAATCTTCTTCCAATCAGTTGAAGATAAATTATTTATAGACTTAACCAGGAAACAACATACTTTGGATAATAAATTGGAGAAATTAAAGAGATCCAAATCGCAAGATTATCAAATTAGATGCAATAGTAGACCAGCAGACGATCGTAACCATTTTCATCCACCAGTAATCAACTTATCCAATACTCCCCTAAATCCAAATGAAGGAATTTTAGCCAAGGGACCCAAACATAACTGGCCCGATTTGAACACAACCAATTCAATTATTACAATGTTAACAATCGGAATTAGCTATCTCTAAAACGCCTTTAGACACACAAGATGAATTAAGATATGACATAAAAAAGAAACTTAATAACATCCTTTTTTGCAATAATTCACCTAATTTTCCCGTAATAATAGGAATGTACAAACCGATTTGAAGCTAATGCACACCCTAAATAAAAAAAATTAAGGACAACGACCTAATTGTGACCAAGGCCGATAAAGGCAACACGACCGTAATCATCGATAAGAATGAATATATCAGTAAAACATCAGACTTCTTTAAAGATAGTTCCTTTTCCATAATTAAAAGAGACCCCACACAAAAAGTCCAAAGACTCCTTAAACAAACCTTAAAAAACTCCTCCTTCCTACTCACTGAACATGAAAAAAGCCAGCTTATAAGTATGAACCCTGGGCTTCCTACGGCTAGAGCTCTTCCAAAAATTCATAAGGCAGGTGCTCCCATTCGTCCAATCATCAATTTTAGACCGAGCCCTTTGTATAAAACTGCACAATTTATTCAAAAGTTTCTAAGCAAAAATTAGTTTTTCATCCAATAAGTCTGTTAGAAATACCTTTGAATTAATAGACAAAATAAATTTAACATGCAACGTCACTACTCACTTCACTCCTTTGATATCGTAAACATGTACCCAAGCATTCCAATTTCTAAATTAATTCCCATCATCAAAAGTAACTTACACAAAAACAGTCATTTGAGTAAATTGGAAATTCAAGATTTCATTACATTGTTCAAATTAGTCGTAAACAACAACTTTTTTACGTTTAATGGTACCATCTATCAACAAAAAGGTCTGGCAATGGGTTCACCTGCATCAGGCATTCTCACAGAAATCTATTTGGACTTTCTCGAGAATACTAAAATCAACAATAAATTCGACAATATCCTCCTTTGGGCTAGGTATGTCGACGATGTCCTAGTAGTTATTAACGAGAATTTGGAAGATGCTCACACCACACTTCAAACACTTAACATCGATCCTCATATTAAATTCACATTGGAGTCGGAAGTAGATCAAAAAATCAATTTTCTGGATCTTACCATCACTAGACAACAGGAATCTTTAACCTACTTTAACCTACAAGATCTACAGAAAGCCCACCCAATCGGCCGTCACAATCCAACAAGATTCAGCTCACCCCCTCCCCCACGAAAAAAGCAAACTATAACAGTCTTGTACATAGAGCATTCAACGTTCCCATGAACAAAAAAGATCTTCATACCGAATTGAATACTATCCGCTACATTGCCAGATTCATTGGCCATAGCCATTTCATAGAAAATATCATTAACAAACATAAATTTCGCCCCAAGACCACACTTAAAAAAAACCCCACCTAAACATGACTGTTTTTCCACTTTCACTTACGTCAATGGAATTCACAAGATCACCAATGTTTTAAAGAAAAAAGGTATGAAAATAGCCTTTAAAACCAACAACAACAACACACAAATCTTACATAACACATCACATATCAATAAAATAAATAGGTACACAAAATCAGGCGTCTACAGGATTAAATGTAATACATGTTCTAATACTTCTTATGTGGAGCAAACCGGCCGGAGCTTCAACATTAGATATTTGAAACATTTCAATGCAGTCAGATATAACAAATTCTCAGCTATTGGCCAACACATGGTCGACTATAACAACAAATTCACGAATATCGAAATAGACATGCACATTCTTGAAATAGTTAAGAAAGGACCTCTACTCAATATAATTGAGAACTTTTACATTCATTTGGATCAGTACTTTAATGCTAACTACAATCTTAACGAAACAACTGAGAAATTGCAAGTGACTAATCTCATGTTTTAATCCGTATTGAAATCTGTTGATATACAATAATAAAGTTTTGTTATGAATCCACCTGTTCAATACATTATAATGTTGTCACATTTAAAATAACTTCATTAGTTAAAAAGTTATATATGGGACATGTTTCGCTCCCTTACAGAGCATCATCAGCCAAATCTGAATCTCGAATAATTGTTATTTACTTAAATAATGACTTAAGAACTATTAGAACATTTTTGACAAACTTAAAACTTATTCTATTAGAATATCATAAAATATAAAATCTTTGTATACATGGCTTAATTACATATGCTTAATAGGAAGATACATTAAAATTATGGAAGAGAGAGTGCTAAAATATAAAATAAAATAACAATATATATATATCATGTCTAAAATCTTAGAGAGACGTGAAAATCAATCTTAGGAGTTAAATTTGAGGATTTTCTTGGCAATGAGATCTGGTAAAAAAGTTATTTATCCCTTGTGGATAAGAGTCTATAAAGATTCAAATTATCGTCAATTTGATGATTGAACTTGTAACAGGATAAATGTTGGTCTTCAAGAAATTTAAATGCTTGTTGTCATATGACCTCGGCGAATGCTGTTGAAAAGATATGTTCTTATAGATGTCAATGGCCATTCGTTGAACTAATGGATTTGATAAGGATGATTGAAAGGGACATAAATCAACGTTTGTATTGAAAGCTGCTGCTTGGTTTATCTTGTTGAATGTCTGTAACAAGAAAAGGAATCTTGTAAGTAACTGGAATTTGTGTTGCTAGTTAAGAGTGTGCTTCTAGAAACGTCACTTACCCCTCCAATTGCTGTTTGTCGGTTTGGTGTTGTCCGAGGTTATGTGGTGACTGTCTGTTCTGTGTCTACTCCTTGTGTTGTAAGAGTGAGGTTTTGGGGGTTGAGGGGAGGGAGTAGAGGTAGGAGGAGAAATGTTTGTGAGTGTGGTATTGGAAGGGGAATGTCTAGTAGGAGCACAGGGAGGGGTTGAGTTCTTTAATGTTGGATGATTATTAGCTGTTTTGGGAATGAAAACTTTGGCAAAATTACTTTTTTCTAGATTAAGCGTCTTTAATAGTTTCGCTAACAGGGAACATGCATGATCAGGGGTTTTAATTAAAAATATGCTAATCTGATTCAAACTTTCATGCAGAAATCAAAAATGTGATCAGAACGTACAAATAACAACTCCAAACATGATAAAACTCTAAATCAATGTACGAAACTGTCAGGTGACGCAAGTACGCGATCTCATTGGTCTGATGTCATCGTACAGGTTGACTGAATTAGCAGACGAAATAACACATAGTGTGCTGTGAGAAGCAGGATACACTTTGCGTATTTCTACTTTACGTTATTGTCTGGTATGGTTAATTTCGAGGTCTATACATTGGATAATAATCTGAGTGGTATATTTTAGACTTAAAATGAATCCTGCGCAGACAGTGAGGCAGAAAACTTATAAATGATGTAGAGTTCCGATGTGCAATAGCACATCGCATACCATACCAAACAAATTGTTTATAAATGTTCCAGAGACGCTAAAACTAGGGAGAAATGTATTTTGGCGAGCCGGAGAAATGCTGGTGATATATCGGAAAAGTCTACAGTGTTTTTTTTTTTTGAAGATTTTAACGTAAGATGAATTTGTTTGAATTTTCAATCACTTTTCCATGTCAGCTGTTCTAGAGGTAAAACTTTAAATTTTAATGTATGATGCTTTATTTAAATGCTTCAATTACATCTTGGAATATGAAAGTAATAAACAGTGCATTGATTAGTGCTGATTATTAAAGTATTCTCCAAACCTAACCTATGTTTTGGGTGATCCATGTCAAGGTAATAAATCAGAGGGGTTATGAACTATTTTGACAGCTCTAATTCTACCAGTATATCTTGGTATGCGACAGTTATGTATGTCTTTATTGAAGAGCTTAATTGTTAGAGAAATTTAGGCTATATCTAAATACTCTATAATGTAACAAAGAATAGGCGTGTACATCATGAAAGGAAACAACGTGAATTTAACAAATGTATAACTGTACACAAAACCAATGCTTGTCTGTTGGGGTCTTATAAGTTAACAATGCTCAATTATAATAATTATCATAATATTAATGAAATAAATAACATAATTGCACATAGGTGAAAATAGTGATGTAGGTGTTTAAAATATTATCCAACTTAGCCTAAGTTTTAGGTTATACAAGCCAAGTCAATAAACCGAAGAGTAAAAATACCGCGCGAGTTGGCCGTGCGTTTAGGAGCGCGCAGCTGTGAGCTCGCATCCGGGAGATAGTGGGTTTTGAACCCCACTGCCGGCAGCCCTGAAAATGGTTTTCCGTGGTTTCCCATTTTCACACCAGGCAAATGCTGAGGCTGTACCTAAGGCCATGACCGCTTTGTTCCCATTCCTAGGCCCTTCCTGTCCCATCGTCGCCATAAGACCTATATGTGACGGTGTGACGTAAAGCAAACGGCAAAAAAGAAAAAAAAAAAGAAAAAGTCACAGCACCCAAAGATATTCCTGTATTGAACGACTAAAATGTCACCAGGACACTTTTCTTGCCTGATATGCTCAGCTTGTTAAAAGCCAAATGTAATTAATGTTATTGGCTTCACGCCCCGCTAACTACTACTACGATTTTCGGAGACGCCGATGTGCAGGAATTTAGTCCTGCAGGAGTTCTTTTACGTGCCAGTAAATCTACCGACACGAGGCTGACGTATTTGAGCACCTTCAACTACCACCGGACTGAACCAGGATCGAACCTGCCAAGTTGGGGTCAGAAGGCCAACACCTCAACCATCTGAACCACTCAGCCCGACTTGTGAAAACTAGATGAAGTCATATTTATCTTGTTTAACTTTTTCCCTCCACAAAGATATTTAATTCTCTTTCATGGTCCCCGGAAGTGGGTAGGCCAGTTGTCCCAACCATAAATATATATAATTTTTGGGAATGATAGATCATAGCCCTATAGTACTATCATCTTTCTTTCTTTCTTTCCTTCTTTCTTTCTTTCTTTCTTTCTTTCTTTCTTAATCAGTTTATCCTTCAGGGTTGGTTTTCTCTCGAACTCAGCGAGGGATTTCACCTCTACCACTTCAAGGGCAGTGTCCTGGAACGTGAGACTTTGAGTATGGTGATGAAACTGGTAATGAGGGCCATTACCTCGCCCAGGCGGCCTCACCTGTTATGCTCAACAGGGGCCTTGTTGGAGGATCTGAGGCTCGGAAGGTATAGACAAGGAAGAGGGAAGGAAACGGCCGTGGCCTTAGGTGCCTGGAGGAGAAGTAGGATAATACGAAAAACCACTTCTACTCAGTTGACCTCCCGAGGCTGAGTAGACCCCGTTCCAGCCCGCGTACTATTTGTTTTCAACTTTCATGGCAGAGCCGGGAATCGAAACCGGGCCTCCGGGAGCGGCACACATTAAGCACTACACCACAGAAGCGGACTAGTACTATAATGCTACCTATATGTTTATGTTAGTGCTGAAATCCGATTTCTTACTTTACTAGTGCTGAAAGCCCGAAAATGTAATGTTATTCTTTAATAGGGGAATCAGTCTAGAAGGAAATGTTGAAAGTGATGTGATATCTATCCAGGTTCGTTGTTATCCTAATACTATGGGTTACAGTACATTGCACATATATAAAAGACGCCACTTACAAACTTGCTTGTTATCCGCGAATTTCTGCGGCCACAAAAGTCGCATTTTTCAACAATGATGACATCTACACATGGTAGATTGTCTGACTGTGCTGTTTTGAACCTTTCCTCTGTCATTTCGAAGTTATTCGCGATCATGAATAACAAACAATCGGCTTTTAGCAACGGCTGATGCACAACGCCTGGTAGAGCTCCATGCGGTACTGGATCGTGACGTAACAGCGTGCCGCTTACGTCAGAGGCCGTTTCACTCGCCTTGCGGAAAGGCACTATTAAATATATTTTTAATGGTAGAAAACAAGGTTACTTACCACAATGTAATACGTTTACGTACTATTTCATTGGTGTACTTTTCAAAAAAATTATTTTTGAAAATGATGCATGTTCCCAATTGTTCGTGTAACGGATTTCTTATTTCAATTTCGTCATTTGAATTTTTTTCTTTATTGAAATACTGGTCTAAGTGGATATAAATATTTTCTAATTCTGTCATTAGTTTACCTTTTTCTATCTTCTTTATAATTTTTAGGTCTTTCTCTATGGTTGTAAATTGGTGGCCTGACTCTCTCATGTGAGCACTCATCGCAGAATGTTTGTTGTGCTTTGTAGCATTAACGTGTTCTAAGTATCTTGTGAGGAAGTTACGGCCAGTTTGGCCAACATATGAACATTTACATTCTACACATGTTAATCTATAGATGCCAGAACTTAGATAAGGGTTATTTTTGGAATTTATACTATTGTGGTTGAAAAAAATGTTTCTGTTTGTATTTTGTGTTTTGAATGCTACATTCACATCTCGTTTTTTGATAGGATTAGTTATTTGAAAAATGGCTGGATTGGTGAATGTAAATGTTGCGAATTTGGACTACTGAGTTTTTTCGGGAGTAAGATTAGTTACTAACTTTTGTTTTACTTTATTGATGATCCGATTGACTATATTTACTTTATATCCATTAATTGAGGCCAGATCTTTTTATAAAATTGAGTTCCTTTTTTAAGTTACTCTCTGAAAGGAGGATTTTGAAAGCTCTATAAACTAAACAAATCGATCGTTCAAAACTCTTTAAGTCAATAAAGGGTCCCCCGCCAATACAAACACCATCACTTCCTCTCCCATCCACCCCACATTGAACCTTTCCCACCCCTCCCACCTTCCACCACTTACGTCATTCCTCCCCTCCGTTTTCACCTACGCCCTCTCCCGCTGATCTACTCCGCGCTACGCTCACTCCGTAAGTTGCATTCAATACAACAAGTTTGTTCCACACAGCGCAAGGTGAGTCATCGTTTATATTTTCCGGTGCCTCACTCATTCTCAATTTGATTACTCGCGTTAATACTAACTTCTTTCCCCAGGTTCATTGGGGTTCCGATTGAACTGAGACTACTTCTGTTTAACACAGCAAGCTTTCATTCCACCGCAGAATATGTCCAACTTTGTCAACTTTTAAACTTATGCTGGTCTCATTGGACAACTCTTCCCTCTACGCTAAAGTGGAACTCCCATCTAGAACTTTCTAGAAGCATATACTTAGTTATATATTTTAATTGTGCAACACAGGCGTAACTGTCAACCAAAGACTATCTCATCAAGAGATTTTTTACGTGACTTCACAAAGATTTTACTTGTCAATGTGAACACTTCTGTTACTTTTATCATAATTCGCATATAAGGTTTTTCACTTTTGTCTGTCATTCCATCACCATCCCATCCTTCTAGATCCTCTCTCATTTCTCCACATTATTTTACTTTATTTTATCACTATGTCTTTTACTGTTTAAATTTGGCTAGGCTGATGATGGTCCACAGTGGACCGAAACTAGTACCTATTAATATCATTGTAATGTTTTTGTAAAACATCAAATGATTTTTTAGTATTGAGAAGGTGGAATATTAAAATATTGTATTTACTTTAAGCATACAAATATCTATTGCTATCCTTCTGTTTTTCTCTACTCAGCAGCTGGAACTGGTTACATTGCAGAACCTCCTCCGGTGAAATCTGTGGTCAATCCGTACGCCATAGAGCGCCCTCATGCGACCGCATCCATGCTGCAGCGACAGGGGTCATTCCGTGGGTTTCAGCAGCTCAACCAGGCGTCTCCGTTTAAACGCCAGATGTCGCTACGTATTAGCGATCTGCCTTCGACGCTGGAACGCCAGCGCTCCCTCAGCCTGGAGGGTAGCGACTTCCGCCTTCCGCCCGTCCATATGAAGACTCCAGGTAGTAATTGATTTCTTTTTTGTAAAGGTGTCCTAGAATATTTTATGCTTCTACTTCATCAAGCTTCTCTCTACTTGTGCTTTTCTCTTGTGTCAAGCTGTCCTGAAGACAAGATGAATTGTCTCTTATTAAAATAGACTAGTTCTGTTGTGCACAGGCTGTTAAATCTCACCTCCACTACCAACATAGGCAGTCCGGCCCCGCGGTGTAGGGGACAACGCGTCCGTCTGTCACCCAGCGGCCCCGGGTTCGATTCCCGACTGGGTCAGGGGTTTTTAATTGTAAATGATTAATATCCCTGGCCTGGGGACTGCGTATTTTTGTCATCCTTAATGTTCGTTTCCTCGCATTCAACACTTTACACTTCCGCAATTTCCAAATACACGCAGGTTCCTAACATATGGTGCAAGTAGGGGCAAAAGAGCTTTCTAGGTCGATGCCTTGAACAAATTGCATTTAAAAAAAAAAACACATAGGCAGGACTAACAAAATCCCTGGAATTCATTCAGACACATTTTAAGATGTTTGATTTGGGCATCATGATGATGATAGTACAGCTATGTACATTATGAAGTACAGACTTGCCAACAATATGGTAGCCAAATATATTATTTCTGGAACAGGACTGAGGAGTACACGAGAGTATGAATGTGTTGTTTGTTGCTAATGAAGTCTTTGTGGTCGTTATGCCTCCTCTCTTTCTTCCATTTAACTCCCATGTTTCCTTCAAGTCCGTAATTCATGACGTTCAAGAAAATCCGCAGCTAAAGTTGAAGTTAAACCAAAGAAAAATTATTTTTAAATGTAGCTTAGACTGAATAATCCTTTTTCCTTCTTTCATTTGCGATATATAAGTTTTATGGACCTTCAAGCTTAAACATTGATCGCAGATTCAATAACTTACTATCTACCATGAGATCATCTCATAATAATATTATAATCTATGAAAATAATAATAATGGATTAACAATTTTACGATTATTTATGCAAATAATAAAGAATATGATGGTTAAGTTAAATCACATCTTAAAATATTTTTTATTATTTACAATAATATTTCTTTGTCAGTCTCTGTTTGAATTCATTCTCTTGCTTTTGCTCATTTTTATTCCTTCAATAAATAAAAATAATGTATCATCAGCTCTTCCAAGGTCTTGATTTCTTAATCAAAACTTAATTAGTCTCCAATCAAGTCTATATGGATTTGAATTAGTTAAATGAAAATCATCTTGACCTAACTTCAACTACTTCTCATACATCCTAGTTTTCTTATTAAGGCATATTTAAAAAAATCAAGAATTCATAATGTTGAGAAAAATAAATAACTCTATTAACATAGTCTGAATGTTTTGAAATCTCACAATAATATGAAAATAAATTTTTGAAGTCACCTAAGAATGATTCGTGGAAATTTTCATTCATCTCTGATGTTCACGATTATTTACTTGTTTAAACATACGCAGAATAAGATAATTTCACATTTTGTAGCTTTCAATGGCTATCTACTAAAATAAATAAAAAACATTTATATCATGAAAAATCATATTCAATATATTGTACCAGGGAAAAAAATGTCTGTCTTTGGGGCCTCTGACACTAGCTAGAAGATCATGGAATATTTCTAAGGGTGTGGCACGTAAACTTTGGAGTTGGTACAGAGAGGGATATTAGTTCATTGAACTTAGATTTCTTTGAAAATTTGGTTTTAATGTTCATTGGAAACAAATTCATATCACCTTTCATACAAGTTGAGTTGAAGCATTGTAGCAGGCTGGAATCTCCGACTCCGGGATGGTTACTGGGCACGGTCTGGACAGAAACTACGCCTGTCCTGGATGTGAAGTCCTCGACGTTCTAGAGGATCTGGGAGTTCTCGACTTTCTAGGTGCACACGTTGCGGGGTTCGATCTTGCACGATAATATTGAGAGGTGAGGCGTGACGCGCACACTATGGCATTCAACTCATTTGCAGCACTGTTAAATAAATTAACATTGACCTTTAAATATTGCGTTCATTCATTGCAAGTGGGATCAAATGTTAATGAAATTGACACTCAAATTTTGATTCAAACACCTTGCTGAATCGCAAATGTTTGTAAATTATCACTTGAAAGTAAGACGATTGAACTGAATATCTGACCACGTGTTAGATGTCAGCCGAATTAATACTTGGGAAAATTATGTATAGCGATTCCGGGAGAGATGACGCAGGGCAGGCCAGTGCGGCAATCGCCTGCTAGATCGCTCGACCACTGCTTCTCGTGTGTACGTGAGAACAAAAGCTATCTATTGGATGTCACATAGTGCAAGTGATTTTGCCTGAAAACCTGGATATTTCTGTTAAGTACGTCTTCTCTACCTTCAAAGTTTTGCTATGGCATGATATAAAAGCCCAGTGACTGGGTTGTTCAAGCTAAATTAACATTTCATTGCCACAGGCGGGTGACTAGGATAGTCAGCGACTATGCTGGTGTGATATACGCCATGTTGGACCAACGCAGTTCCTGCTCCATCTCTCCCCAAATGTCAGGAGAGATGGCGCGCTACATTTCCAGGAGAGATGGCGCGGTATTCTTTGAATTTCCATTTATGTGTAAAATGTGTTTCTATTCTCCGATCAGTTTGTTAATAAAATATATATAGGCTATATGCATTTTGTTTAATTCTGTGTCAAATTATACCAATTATGGAGAAGAGGAAGCAGCTACAGCCTAATCGAAGTTTGTGGTACATGCCTGTAATACAACTTCAAAGCGTAATATCTCCAACAAAAGATAAATCGCAATGAACAAAAAGAACAAAGTGCAAAGAAAAATTGCAACCACTTCCACAACGGGAAAGAATAGGAAAGGAGTAAAACCTCCTTCCAATGAAGCAGCTAAAATAATTCAAGATGGGCAAAATAATGCAATATCTGATGATTGCAACAAGTGTGTGGAGTGCTGGGAGAACTATTATTTGACAAAAAAAGGACGATTGGATTAAGTGCACCTGGCTGCATGAATTGTGTTCAGTGTATAAGAACTTGTGTAATGATTGTGGAAGAGAGAGAGTAAGGAAAAACATATCCTTAGTACTGAGGGATAAATCTTGAAAGTTTAAATAATGAATTGATTCATTAATGACTAAGGAATAATAGACAAGTGAATGTAAATAAGGTAAATAAATGTATTAAACCTGTAACCATAGTTTACTTAATTTCTTCCCTCCTTAGCATATCAAGTACATAACGCCATCTCACCCGAACACTACGGGAGAGATGGCGCAGGTGACACACCTTCAAATAAACAATCTCTTACCTTCAAAAGGCAGTGAGGAGAGATATAAGGAATGGCATCTAGCATAAAAATAAGCTAATCGAAATATTGGCGAAGACTTGCTGCACAATCATTACAAAATGTGCGCCATCTCTCCCCTACTTACTCTACCATTTATAATGTCAAGCTCACGACATAGGTCTGCTAACATTGGCATGGCAGACTGGAATGTTCTATTAGATCACTAATCGTTATCATCACAGTTCCTAACTTACTGACTTTGCACTTTATAACCAAAACACAATATTGAGTGCAATATTCACAGTTCATGCAAGTTCAGGACATACTAGCATGTTCATAATAAATTGAGCAAATTTAATGGCACTCGGAAATGTCCTATTCTGTCTATAAACAAAAAATACGTGTACTTGATGAATGTTCAGCAATGTCTTTAAATGATCATTAAAGTTCAACTGCACTTGGAAAGAGTCTAACACTGTTCGTGAATAATTATTATGAAATAGAATTTATAAGTTCAAATATAGCACTAAAAATCCTATGTTATCTCGGAACTTCACGAGAGGAAAACACAAATTCAGATATGGCATGGGTACTCTGTTTCCACAGTCAGTTACCATGACACAAGTTTAAACACAAGTTCAGATGTGGCACTCAGAAATATTCTATGTCCCCACAATTTGTTATGAAACACAAGTTCGAACGTAATACTCGGAAATACTCTTAAGTTTTCACAGTTCGTCACGAAACACAAGTTCAATGTGGTACTTCGAAAATTACAACACTCACAAGAAAAGTTGTGTTTTGCGACAAGCTGTGGGGACATAAGTTCAAATATGACACTTGGGAAATTTCTATGTTCCCAAAGTCGGTTTACGAAACACAAGTTCAAACGAGAGTTCAAATGTAGCACTTGGAAGGGTTACAACACTCACGAGAGAAATTCTAAGTTCCTTCAGTTTGTCACTGAAACACTAGTCCTAACATGGCACTTGAAGAAAATTATAAAGTTCCAACTCCGCTGGAACCGAGCACTCAAGATGCAAAGTCTCGTCCGACCATAGGTTCGGTCTGCCGCACTTGTATCTCAGAGACGGTGGAGTATCACTGAATCTGTAGCCTGGATCGCCCTCCTTTTATACCTGGATGTGACAAAGTTTAACACACACATTTCAAATGTGTTTTCACGTTGTGGTATTTCTGGTACAATACTTTCCCAAGAAATAGGTAGGATTGTGCTAAATAGTTTCAATAACATTGTTTACAGGTTGCATTTATGTCGTATCACTACATAGGAATCAATCATATGATTGCAACTCGACAAGGAATGCTATGGATAAACTTCCTAACTCTTTAACAGTAATAGGCTAACATAATGAAGATTCTAAGATCGTATTCCCAATCAGTGATTTGCTATTTTAGTTCAAATTAGCTTAAAACCTTCAATATTATATGAAATTTCCTAGAAGTTGCCATCTAAGTTAATTATAGATTACTTGAGATTAATTTTGATGACCATAATCTACTATTAACACGTAAGTCCAATATCGAATTGCCATTAACTCATATTATACGAGGGCTATTTTTTTTTCTTTTTTTTTTTTTTTTTCAAGGTCCGATCGGTTGCGACAGTCAAATGCCCGCAAATATATGATGAACCGCTGCGCAGATGTGTTGCGCAACGTCTCTGAAATGACCATTATGCGCCTCACCTCAGTCCCGTCAGTAGTGAACGTGCAGCGCGCTCGTAAACATGGCTACAACGATCACTTCGCCCGCCAAGTGTGAAGTGCGCGGTGTAATTCGATTTCTTCAGGCTGAGGGTTGCATTGCAGCCGAAATTCATCGCCGAATAAGTCGTGTGTATGGTGAAACGTGCATGAGCGACAGCAAAGTGCGACAATGGTGCAGGAACTTTACAGCAGGGCGTACAGGCGTCCATGATGCAGGCGGCCAGGGAAGGAAGCGTGTGTCAACCGTTGATCTTGTTCAGCATGTGGATCAGGCAAATCGTCGGTTCACAATTTCTTTGTTGAGTGCTTCGTTTCCTGAAATTTCCAGGTCAGCTCTCTACACAATTGTGAGTGACACACTTCAGTACCGCAAACTTTGTGCGAGATGGGTTCCGAAGATGCTGTCTGACCGTCACAAAACACAGCGAACGGGCGCCGCTTTAGTGTTTCTCCAGCGCTACCATGATGAAGGACCGGATTTTTTGAACAAAATTGTCACAGGGGACGAGACATGGGTTCATTTTGAAACGGAAGAAACAAAAGAGCAATCCAAACAGTGGATGCATTCGCACTCCCCGAGTAAGCCAATGAAATTCAAGCGAACATTCTCCAACAGAAAGTGTATGGCTACTGTGTTCTGGGACTGAAAAGGAGTTCTGTTGGTGGAATTCATGGAACGTGGTTCCACCATCACTGCAGCCGCATACTGTGCGACTAATACCAATATAATGGTCCGTTATTGGACATTACAAATTTTCCAGCTAACTCATTCTTTGTTGCCTGCGTTTCGCCCTCGTGTGCTAAGTTAGGCTCGCCAGTTGGGACTTAGCACACCACCCAAGACGCAAGGCTAGTGCATACTGTGGAGGCCACTGCATAGGCTACTTGAAGCCACCAGCAGTGCCAATGCACTAGGAGAGCTATGTCTCTTTTCCAAAAAATTGATGCCTGCCTGGCCATCAAATGATGTAGATGTTGATTCCCATAGGGAACCTAAAATATTTGTCCTGAATGAGTAAATTTATAATACCAATATAATGGTCCGTTATTGGACATTACAAATTTTCCAGTTAACTCATTCTTGGTTGCCTGCGTTTCGCCCTCGTGTGCTAAGTTCTGGTGGCTGGTGGCTTCAAGTAGCCTATGCAGTGGCCTCCACGGTATGCACTAGCCTTGCGTCTTGGGTGGTGTGCTGAGTCCCAACTGACGAGCCTAAGCACACGAGGGCGAAACGCAGGCAACCAAGAATGAGTTGGCTGGAAAATTTGTAATGTCCAATAACAGACCATTATGTTGGTATTATAAATTTACTCATTCAGGACAAATATGTTAGGTTCCCTATGGGAATCAACATCTAGATCATTTGATGGCCAGGCAGGCATCAATTTTTTGGAAAAGAGACATAGCTCTCATAGTGCATTGGCACTGCTGGTGGCTTCAAGTAGCCTATGCAGTGGCCTCCACGGTGTGCACTAGCCTTGCGTCTTGGGTGGTGTGCTAAGTCCCAACTGACGAGCCTAACTTAGCACACGAGGGCGAAACGCAGGCAACCAAGAATGAGTTGGCTGGAAAATTTGTAATGTCCAATAATGGACCATTATATTGGTATTATAAATTTACTCATTCAGGACAAATATTTTAGGTTCCCTATGGGAATAAACATCTACATCATACTGTGCGACTATTCAACGTCTACGACGGGCAATTCAGAATAAGCGGAGAGGGATGTTGTCATCAGGCATTGTCCTCCTCCATGACAATGCTCGGCCGCACACTGCAGCTGCCACCACGAACCTCCTGCAGCGTTTCCAGTGGGACGTTTTCGATCACCCAGCATACAGTCCGGACCTGGCTCCATCAGATTTTCACCTCTTTGCTCACGTGAAACGCTGGCTAGGAGGACAGCGTTTTGACACCGACGAGGCGCTGCAGACCGGCGTACAAAGATGGTTACAGGCGCAGGCGGCGATGTTCTATCAAGAGGGCATTGACGAGTTGGTACCACGCTACGACAAATGTCCCAATCTGCGAGGCGACTATGTTGAAAAATAGCTGTGATGTATCAGTAAGTGTTACTAATAGAAAAGTTTCAAATTTGTACTGCTGTTTCATTTCGTGACCAATCGGACCTTGAAAAAAAAAAAATAGCCCTCGTAGGTTATTCCATATTTCACGTCATTACTAGTATCAATTATAACCTCGATCCATATTTGAGTTACCTGATCTCTCATAAATTAACCTTACATGAAAATCTTTTCATATACCTCTTCATATTTATCACAATTCATCAACTACATTATCCAAGACAACATTATTTCTTAATCACACTTCCATTTCCTCATAGCTCTCCATATATTTATATCGCCGCATATCCAAAAATTATTTATTCAGTTCATTGTAACGCATAACTCAATTAACTTCTCAACTCTTTAAAATTGGTAGGATCAACAACTAACACATTCCTAGTAATATGCACTTCACTTATCAAAACATTACCATATTTAACCATTATTGATTTAAATTGGCAATAAGTTGTCGATATTTATGACCTCGGTAACCTAATATTTGTTATAACACATATCGCACTTCATATTCATTAAAACTCCCTATCTTTGGCATTGCTTCTTGAGAATAAACGGAAATATTACTAACATAACACTCATCAACATAGGCACCTTTTCCTACATTTAGATATGATAATATATTTTTCGGAAGACTACCTATAACCTTCCTTAATGCGGCATTAGTAATTCACTCAGATTGAAACTACGTATTTTAGGCACTTCATGAAGATATGACGACCTATTCCTTACAAACATCAACCAACAACTTACTACAAGTTAGCAAAACATAAATGACTTTAAAATAAATAGTGAAATTTATCTTATTCTGCATGTGCTTGTAGCCGGGATCATTGTTCTTTTACATCACTCCATGGGTACGCCCTTATCTGGACCTCGGTTCCGTCATCTAAGAGTCTCGGCAGTCGGGCTCGTATTTCACGGGTAGAATCGGTTGAAGTCTGCCAGTCGCCAATCCCATCTTAGATTTAGCAAGCCATCATGTCGATCTCAGGAACATGCATGAAAGACATATCCAAAGACAATGTTAATATCATCTTCTTGGTTACTCTCGCTTTCCTTCAGTAGAACTTCAGTATTAATTCAACTGTACTTTAACTTCTCCTATTTAACTCTCTTTAAATTCCGAATATTTGAGATGTACGGCAATCAGATTCCGTATTACTTTCAGTTTGGCAATTAAATATGAATATTCTTCTTTCAAATATGATGATTTCCTTCACGAAACTATTCTCTTGATGTTCACCGTGGCTTATTTTTTTTAGTATTCAATTGTTCTCCCTGTTGACTTTTTTAACAATTTGAAAATAGTATATTTATTTCCGTCACGGCCTCTTTGATTCCAATTGCTCACACCATTTAACTTGTATTTCTGCCGTTCGATCTACGAAAATTTTAGCGTTATTCACGGCAAATGATGACTAAACTTCTGTATTCAGTAATCAGGGCAGTGAAATGGTACACTAAAGAATACAATCTTGCACATTTGGAGGATCACCAGAAATTCAGTATATAATATTGCCGTAACTGTTTCTCTCCTCCTGGTGCCCTGTGGGTGGGGGCAGTAGAATAACACCCATGGTATCCCCTGCCTGTCGTAAGAGGTGACTAAAAGGGGCCTCAGGGGCTCTGAACTTTGGAGCGTGGGTTGGTGACCACGGGGCCCTCAGCTGAGTCCTGGCATTGCTTCCACTTGCTTGTGTCAGGCTCCTCACTTTCATTTATCCTATCCGACCTCATTTGGTCAACTCTTCTTCTTTTCCGACCCCTACGCTATTAAGTTTGCGAGGGCTAGGGAGTCTTTAATTATCACGCCCTTTGTGGCCCTTGTCTTTCTTTGACCGATATCTTCATTTTTTGAAGTGTCGGATCCCTTCCATTTTCCCTCTGATTAGTGTTATACAGAGGATGGTTGCCTAGTTGTTCTTCTCTTAAAACAATAATCACCACCACCATCCTCATGGTGACAGACTGTTAGGGGACCCACGGCTGATTTTTAGGTAATTTGATCGTCTTTTACATGCTTCAGCTTGAAGTGCTCTTTCCATCCATACGGAACTGCAATCTGGAGGAAGCTATTCTGCAATAAATCCCAAGTATATTCAAATCTCAGGCAATGACTGGCCGTAAAACAGTGAGTACTGTAGTTGTTCGACCTCTTAGCCCTAAAACACATTGCCTCATGCACAATAACGAGCACATTACACAAAATTAGAAGTAAATAGTCTTAAAATCAAGCGAATAATAATAATTTTAATGCAGCCATATACAAGTTCTATTAGGCTATTGTAAATAATTAACAATAAGGGATTTTGCTAGAATAAAATTACTCCTCCAGGCAGAATTTCAGGGCAGTGTTGGTTGTGACAGTCTTCATAGGTACACGATAAATTTTCCTTCTGCGTAATCGGTGGTGGAAGCCGTGCTGTCATTCGCGTCACCAGGTGTCGCTATTCATAGTTTGCTCCCACCTGTCTGCGAGAAGTCACCCGATACTTTCTTACAGTGTCCAAATTTAAAATTAAATATTGCTAATGAGAAGGAATTGATAGTTTCCTGCCATGATACTAAGCTCACCGGACTAAAAATTAGTCACGCCTGCAGAAATCATTACAGGCATTATTTAATACCATGTAACTCCGCCTCTGGACTTAATGACCACCTGGATTCGGTTAGGAAGTGAATCCACAAGGTTGTGCAGGTACGTTGTATCCAGGTTAAGTCTCTCGCTGAGGATTTGATCGCGCAATTCCACCAAATTTACGGGATGCTGATGTGGGTGTTTTACCCCCTGTTCCAACGTGTCTCACAGATTTTCGATGCGGTTCAAGTCGGTGATTTTGCAGGCCAATCGAAATTAGGGCGGAAGAGTGTTCGTATAACCAGTCACACATGTGTCCAGCCCTATGAACTTCGCTGTTGTTATCTTGAAACTTCAGGGTATCAGTAGCATACTCATAATGCAGATGTTGAGTGAAAGGCAACACTTCATCATCCAGAATATTTAAATAAACATGCTGGTTCATTACAGTCGGTCACCTTGGTGACTGGGCCCAGTCATGAAACGAAAAACACCCCCAAAACATCATAGACCCACTGCCGGCTTGAACCTGACCTTGCACACAACCAGGATGAAATGCTTCATTTGGCCTTCAGTGCACTTGACGACGTGCATCATTGGAATACAGGCAAAGGCGTGATTCGTCAGACCATATTACGTTCCGCCTCTCAGCTACTGTCCACGCTCGATGATTTATAGCTCGTGGAAGACGTGCAGCTCATTGCATGCAGTTCCCGTCTCAATGTTCTCTCACTAACAGGTTAGGATGGACTTTCATTCACTGACTGCAGCAATTCCTGTTAATTTTAAGGACACTTCATCTAAAGCATTACTTTGTCAATTTTATATATTTTTCATCTAAACAGTGTTATGTGGCTGAAGATGTTGATAATATACGAAACATGTACCACTTTTGACCATTAAAAGTTGCCTTAAGCAATCATTGTATCGACTAGGTGGAAAATAAATAAATACTTAATTGTGAATTCCGTCCCTCTGTCAGGATTTTTTCCAACCACAGTTCTGACGTTGTGTTTCGTGGGTACGTGCAGTGCACCATTGCTTGTAGACTCGTTGAACAGTCTGCTGCGAAATGCCAACAAATCCAGCAACTACATGCACCGTATGCCCATGGGCACACCCAAACAAAATTGCCCTTTTGTCGCTCTGTGTCACATCACTCTCCGCTTGAGACATCAGTGTCTCGCGGATCGCTACTGCAATATGCTCACGTGCACGTGCAGTTGAGCGCAGGACTGGTTTGCTTCACGACCCGTCTGTGTGTGCGCACTCGGGACTAATTTTTTGTCTGGTGAGCTTGTCATAATGTGTAATTATTATGCATTTCATATTTCAGATATTTTCAAGTTTGTTTTTCTCTGTTTTGTTATGAAGAGTCGTTTAATTTTTATAAATTAATTGACGTTGGCACTTTTAAGCCTATTTCCGATTGGTTGGATGATTTTGTATTCTTAAAAATGGTTACACAAGTAACAGTCATGTTCGTCAACAAGTTGTGATATCGTATAAGGAAGACATATCAAATGCAATCAAGTATTGAAGGCACCAAGTTCCTTTACTTCAAAATCAATCAAAAACACTCTTTTGTTTCCCCACAGGTAGGAGGTTTGTAGAAATTTATACAATGTTGCATAGGAGACAATCAAGACATTACAAAATCTTCTTCAGCTGACATAATAAGTGTATTGGTTGGTAGTTGATGCTGCCGCAATGAACGGACCTAATCACTGCCATGGTCATCCATCAGCGGAGAGATTCCACTTTGTACCAGTGCAGTGCCATAAGTGGAGCACTGAGTGTTCTTGTAGGGGTCACTGGGCTGCCGACAAATGAATACAACCCCCTAGGTCAATGTTTACGAACCTCTTTTTAAACCCAGAGATTTATCTAATACTGTTAGTGTTACCTGTAGGGGATCCAGATTGCTATTCTTATATCTGAAATAGCATTTTTGAACAGTGTTTATTAAATAATCTTCACTTTAATTTTACAAAACCTGTTCTTAACACAAGTAGTATTTTCAGTTAAACAGATGTTACCCTTTGTCTGTCGGGGAGCCCTGACATTGATGCCATCTTTTGGTTCAGCGTGGAACTTTGTTAAATTCAGATACCATATGGCAGTGTAGCCGTCAGCTGCGTCCGGTCCATTCACGCACTGGAAGGCTCGAGCAATAGTAAACAAGCATGCTCTCTTAGTCATATACAGTGTACTGTTCAATGTTGTACGCCAGGTAATTGTACAAAACCCCAGAATTTCACACGTCTACTCCTTCCTCGTACTCTGATGGTTATATCTAATAGCTTTTGATGGTGCCTACAAGTGAACTGGTGATTTCGGCATCTGTACCGTAACCCAACGCGTAGCTGATGCTGACGGCTCCCGATTTGAAGAAATTGCCGTTTACAGCAGAACCTCGATGCATTGTTCCCGGAACTGTCATTTAGCCGTATTCATAGTTCAATTTATTCAGTCCCAAAAATGTTCAATACAAACCAATGTTAAAATAAATTTCCCCGCATCTATCGTTCCTTGAACTATAGTTTTATCACATCGATCGTCGAAAAATTTTGTTGTCTGCCACAATTTTCCCGCAACCATCGATCGTACGTAAGAAAAATATATGCTACAGTTTTTTTAATTTAGAGGGACTGCTCAATACTCTTAGCATATAATAGTGGCAACCGGTTACGTGAGAATGTACGAGCGATTCTTGAACAAAGATCTTGTAGGCTGGAGTGCTGTGCGCAGGTTATTCATGCGCGACCTTGCTACGAGTCTCCTGGTGCTAACGCTTCTCCTCGACCCACTAACTGACCCATAGAAGTATTGTTATTTACAAAAATTAAAACGTAGACAGCGTAAAACTCAAATATGCCACCATTTTCTGTGTTGGGATAGGCTGACTAAGGCTGCCAACTTAGTTGCAAATGAGGAAATTGCACAGTTCGCCAGATAAGTTTTAATTAGTCACAGAGTGATTGAATCGCGTCGTACTTTGTGGAGTGTGTGGGATGCTAGAGGCCTGTTGACCGCTTTGTTGCCCTCTGCCCAATAGTCTTGTAACTAGTTTCTAAGGTGGCAACCTTGCACAGGCCGCTCTGACATCGTTCGAGATGAGCCGTGTTGAATTTCTAACCTCTGTTACATCGTCTGAGCCGAGCTGCAATAGCCGCGCCGTGTTGGGTATCTAACCTATTGTTCGCAAAGGGTGTACAGAATCTTTTCCTAAATACAGGCTATAGCCATAATATCCACATACATCCTTAGTTTGCAAGAAGAGAACTGAACTTAAAGGTTTTCATTTATTATGAAAGGTGTAAAGAAAAATGAAACCTATCATTGTAAAAGTCACGCTTTTTATTTTCTTCGCATAGGCCTATATGAATCGCTAACTGCAGACAGGCAACAAGTCCTCAAAATTCACAAATTCACTTTTTAGCAGAAATCAATTCTAAATGGGTAGACACACCGTTTACTGCTAAAAGGAAATTGCTGACATCATTTCTATAGGTATGGCAACAGTGAATTTTGCTTTTACTGAAGATAGGGAACATGTCCGGGACTCGTTCCTTTTCTGCTGTAAACAATAGTTCTAAAGCACTGTTTACTGTTCTAAACACCAGTTTCGCTGGTGGCAGCTACTATCTGCTGATAAATTATTCCATATTGAACAATATCCTACAGAAACTGAACACTATATTGGAAGAGATAAAGAATACTTACCAGCTAATTTGGACATAAAAACCATGTATGATATGTTTATAAACAAAGAGAAAGATTTCCTTTTAACTACACTTGGCAGTGAGAAGAGACTGTCAGATAAACTTTTTTGGCAATATTTCAAAGAAAATTACTCATTAGGTTTTGGTCATCCTGCAAAAGATGCATGTGTGAGCTGTGAGGAGTTGAAGTTGGAAATAAAAAGTCCTTTTCTCAATGACAGTGCAAAAAGAGCCGCAATAGCAGATGTTATGGTCCACAATAGGAGGGCTAAAATGTTTTACAGAAAATTTAAAAATACCGCAGAGGAATGCAAAAAAGACCCTAAACAAATTGGATTATGTGTAGATTGCATGGCTAATGTGGCATTACCGTGCATACCAGTACAAGATATGTACCATTTCAGGCAACTCACAGTGAACGTCTTTGAAATTTACAACATTGCTTTCCGAAAAATGACTGTTTTTATTTATCCTGAAGGGGAAGGCGGTAAAGGTTCAAATGAAGTATTCTCTATGCTTACTGTATGTGGTACATACAAAACAAAATTTCAGATGAATTTAAAACTTGTCACCTTTTTGGTGACAACTGTGCTGGTCAAAAGAAGAACCACACCCGTGTTAGATTGCTCTTTGTAAAACTAAGAGATTCAACAAAATTAATTTGGTGTTTCCTGTTAGGGGACATTCGTTTATCCCTAATGACCGTGACTTTAGAATTATAAGGAGAAGACTAAGGAAAGTAGAGAGGTATTATGAAACTGATGAAATAATTGATTTGATTAACGCTTCCTCAAAAATTCCTGGAAAGTTTACAGTAAAAAAAGTCATTTGAAGATTTCCCTCTGAGATGTCGGGGGAGATTGAATGCAGTATGAATATTTCTGGATTGACAAGTGATATTTTTCGCTTACGAAACACTATAAAGGGCTTGGAACTACCAAATAATAAAGCCTATTCAGTTGCATTACCCATCAACCACTCAAAAATTGTGGATATAAAGCAAACTTTGGTTTATATTCCGGATGAAAAGCTCCGATTTCGGAATTAAATTACGTCATGTCCTCTAACTACTGTGTCCATTCGAGATGATCAACCAGCTGAATAAATGAAGCTCTTAAGAAGTGCTGTTCATCAGTTATGATATTAAAATAACAAAATAGCATTATGACAATAGTGTTGGATAAAGAAAGCATTTTTGAAGATTTTAGAAAGTTTTTTCATTTTTAAAACTCATTTACTACAAAAAGGGGTCATGTCCATTTAAAAAAAAAAAAAAAAAATATTTACACTTAAAAACAAAGGCTTAACAGATTATGTATATATCCTTTAGAACCATACTAAACTGTTGTATAACTATTTTAAAAAATGAAAAACATGAGTTTGAAAATAGTGTCAAAACAGTTTTTTTGTCATTCCCGTAAAATCAGGATTTGTGGACTTGTTGCCTTTCTGCAGTTAGCGATTCATATCATGGTTGCAATATTTTGATACCATTATGTATAGTGTGAGCTAAATGGTTAGTGCATGGTGGCCTTTGGTTCAAGGGGTCTCGATCACTTTGAGGATTTTAACCTTTCTTGGTTAATTCCAATGATTCGGGGGCTGTTTGCCGAATTAAACATTAGAATTCATCTTAGGTAGGGCCGCATTTTGATATGCGCATAGATCCCCCATCACACGACAACTCGAAAGACCTGCACCCAGATCCGGAGGCCACACGCCATTATTGTTGTTGTTTTTATAATAATACTAGCTGATGTACCCGTGCTTTGCTACAGGATTCTCAGAAAGACTCTGTCTGTGGTATTCCTACCTGAAGTCGTGAGAGGGAATGTAGTGATTAAAAGCAATGTTATATAAAATGCTCGATCAAATTAATAAACCGCACATTTTCTCACTTTTAACGAACAGTACTACGGTGCCGATCTAACAGTCCAAAGTTCCAGTGCTGCAATGACCAGACCGCAGACAGCCGTGAACACTTCTCTGCCATTATTCCGTTAAATATGCACACTGCTCATTCCAATCAGTGCCTTGGAGTAGGAATTGAATAGCTCGAATGCTATGATGAACCAGTTTGTTACGTATCGGTAGTATCAGGAATTTATCTAACTCCCCAGTTGCTTCCCGCCGATTTTCAGGCAGGCTGTTATACTCGGTACGACCGGGTGAGTTGGCTGTGCGGTTAGGGGCGCAATGCTTGGATCCGGGAGGTACTGGGTTCGAACTCCACTGTCGACAGCCCTGAAGATGGTTTTCCGTGGTCTCTAATTTTCACACCAGGAAAATGCTGGGGCTGTAACGTAATTAACGTAGGTGCTGCTTCCTTCCCACTCCTAGGCCTTTCGTATCCCATCATCGCCATGAGTCCTATCTGTGTCGGTACGACGTAGAACAAATTTAAAAAACTCGGTATACAGCAGTAATCCCATCTATCGGAGATGAATGGCAACGGAGACACAAAGCAAATCACAACAAACAATGATCAATGTAATGTTATTGTTGATCAATGTTATGAGCTTTCTGTATTGTAGGCCCTCACATTCAGTTTTCTTTAGACTCTGTAATATAAGGCCGTGTTATAAAATTAATTATAGCGTAGACTGTAGTTCCTTATTCCCCGACTTTACATACCGATTTTCATTCAATTCTGTTCACCCAGTTTCTCGTGACGGCGCTGATATGATCTTAGCAATAAAAATCCATATTCATGAATATCTCCGTTATCATAGCCGGTGCGGTCAAAATATGACATAAATGATTGGAAATTTAATACTATGTAACTTTATTTATATAGTAATTGTCAATACGACCACTAATAACACAAATATTCGAGAATTAAATTTTGGGCCTTCCCCTAAACTACCATTTCGCTCAGCATGAATAAAGTCATTTGTGGCCTAGATTGTAGCGACTTATTCCCGGACTTAACATACAGATTTTCATTAAATTCTCTTCAGCTGTTTTCTTGTGATGCGTGTACATACAGACAGACAGACAGACAGACAGACAGACAGACACATACAGACAGACAGACAGACAGACAGACACATACATACAGACAGACAGACAGACAGACAGAAATTACGGAAAATTAAAGAATGCATTTCCTTGTTACTATGGACATGACTGACACAGAAATACCATCCTTTTAAAATTTTGAGCAATGTACAGACAAAACTCGTATTTTATATATGTAGATTTACATAACGAAAAATGTCCAAATACAGTACCCGTGTTTTATTATTTTGCTTTCCCCCTATTTTTTATATTGCCCACATGCGTCCTCATTTCGTCATTTACCCCCTCCCCCTGAAAAACGATACATCAAGGTTTTACTGTATAGTGGTTTCAGGCTACAAACCACCGCAAGTTATGAAACCACAGACTGAATTCAGTTGTTTTTTTTACTGATAATTTGTTGAGTGAAATTACCAATTGGTATGCGATAACGATAGCAATAATAATAATAATAATAATAAAAATGTGAAATAATATGTCTGATGTTGCTTTTATTTGCTTCAGTATATCTTGGTGTAACATTTATCATTTAAGAACAAGTGCTATTTCCAAAATCATGAAACATGAATACAGGTCACATTTAGAATACTAGTAGTAGAGGTAAGGGTTAACACTATCACTCTCACTAAGAAGGTAAACCGTTCTTTATGTTGACTCTTGACTGTTCGGTGCTTTTCTCTAGAACCTAACTAATTAAACTCTTTGGTTGCAACTGCTATGTCATCTGATTGAAAATAAAGATGCACTCGTGGGAACATCAAGCTGGAATGGTAGCAAGTCTACATGTTGAATCATCAGTAAAAAATATGCAGAACCCTTAACTTGGAGTCCTGGAATAGCTGCATTACTTTGCTCCATGGAATGACTTCCTTTCCTTTAATGAGAGAGGTAGTGCTAAATAACATTTCCTCACTATTCACTGCTGTGTTTTACTGTACTTGTTTGTTATAAAACTGTCATGTAATACTGTGTTCGTATTTGTTGAACAGCTCTGAACGGCCGGTCAGGTAAGGACCATGGTAATCACTGCTCCTTAACCATCTTCTTTTGCATGTTCTGTCGTCATTGTGCACGTCTTTCTGCCTGTGACGCAGCAGCACCTGGCATCTTGGCTCCGTGATGCCTGGTGCTCTGATGTCTGGGGTAATGGTAATTTCTTCTTTGTATTTTGCAGCTTAACTGTGTACGGTAATCGTAAAGGGCTGTTATTTCAGACTTCAGCCGACTCGCCAAATGAAAGTGCTAGGTCAAGAGAAATGCTGGAATTAAGATTTATTTACACAAGTGACAATTATATTGGTATAATTTGTCCGTCTTAGTCAATACACATATATGTCTAAAAAAGAACTTCAAGAAAAATCACACTGCAGGAACATTTTTCAGCCCCATTTGGCTTTATCTTACCTTATCATAACGTTAAAAGCATAACCAAAATCACCACACCACATAGTGAAATGTATTAACGCTTGCCAAGTGGACAAGTTTTTGCTTGTGAGCGTAATTATTTTTTTGTAAAAATATCTTTTATTCTTACCACACATGAAAATACAAATATGTAAGTACTCTAAGGTTTATTAAGTTATTCGTAGCTGATTTCAGGAGGTCGGCTTGTAGGTATCCATATAATCTTGAAAAAATAAATCCTTAACTCCTGGTTTGATTGCAAAAATGACACAACACAAAGTGGTCTTGTTTAAGATCACTAAACAACTGAGCTGTAAGTCACTTTCTACCCTACTTCATAATTCACTGATTACTGCTATAAATATTGAACTGGAAAATGTACAGTAACAATCTAACTAGTATTTATGATACAATTTTATACACATGATGTTGAGAAACGTGCACTTGTGTGATACATTTCAAAGCATGTATCAGGATGTAAGAATGGCTTCGCTGTACAAGTTTTACAATAATAAATAGTCTCTTTTCTTACTTTTTGGGCCGTATAGACAACACGGACTGCAGAACCCTTTTTTCATCGTCTGTGTCTCCTCTATCACCGAAGTTTTTTCGCATTCACTTGCAACAATCTCACTTTCCTGACTTTCCCACTCATTATCACTCATTTCCAGGTATTCATCATCACTATTTAATAATTGTGATTGTATTTCACTCTAGTTTTGAATATATTCCCGTGATATAACGTCTAGAAAAGGCAAAACACAAACTTTCACAGTGTCAACACACTTATATGAAGTACACCAGCATGAAAACCGCGCTTCGGAACAAACACCTTTTTTAAAAACCAAATCCCCCGTTTTAGTTTAAATAAAGGCCCTATCTGTACGCTCCTGGCATCAATCGGCTAATGTTTCAACCCTACGAGGTCGCAAAAGCGTGTTTCAAAACTAGATATTTGGAACATTACAATGCTTCAAAACATAGAAAATATTCCGCCATGAGGATACCGGCCATAACTTTACCACGATTGAACAAGACCTTCATATTATAAAACAAGGGTAAACTGATGACCGAGTTTGAAAACGCTTACATTTCTCTAGATCAGCATTATAACATTAATAGTAATCTAAACGATGTTCTTGACGCAAATAGCCCATTAATTGAACAAATCCCTAAATTACTCAGTCTTCAACATAAATACAATTATTTAATTATAAACACGTCCGCAATTTCCATAACGCAATAGTAGCCACTCCCAAGTCACCGATTCATGCCACACCCCCTCCACCTACTCCTAATGTCCTCAATGCTCTGCCTACCTCCCCTCTCCTGACTCATTCTCCGCCTTCACAGACACACCCCTACAATACACGTAGTAATAGAATAACAACTGCCAGATTGTCTCAGACAACCAACAAGACTAGTCACCTCTCTGTCAACACTAGGGGTAAACGTTAAACTTCCTCTCATTAATAGAATGTTCTCTATGTTTCAATACTTACATTTATTTTCTTACACATTTCAGTTTTCAACACGCGCTACATTGTGAATTCTTCCAAATCTAAGGCTTTATTGAACACCCTATTTGTTGAATCTACGCTAGACAGCTCGCGACTACAATCTATTACAAAGAATATTCTAGGAAAAGACACAACACTTCTATACTGATGCTTCAAGCGCCTTTTGACCTTATTACGCAGCCACTTGGATACAACAGCTCTACTGTATTCTACGTACCTGATTCTCTGTCAACAACGCTCAAAGTTTTATTTTTCGACATTTTTAATTAATCCACGCTTCATTAATGTCAAGCAATCTGTACAAGCCAAATGTATGTCAGATCATTATGACTGTCTCGTTCTACAAATAACTAATGTGTACTTTTTTAGATGAACACTAGTATTCATTCCATGTACCTATAATACTATGACAAGTTCATTATTGAATTTTATTTGCATTTAAGTATTGCTTTTTCCACAAACTAGGTTTTATGACTGTTTTATCTTGTATTATTATACTTTAATGAGAAACCCAGTTCAGGGCCCTGACTTAGCTTTAGATTAAGTATGGCTGAAGATGCTTACAAAGCCTAAGCGAAACATGTCCCATTTTAACATGTATGTAGTATTTGTATCTTAGACTTAGAGATTTTAAAGTATTGGAATGGTGGTTTTTAAATAAATTTGTTTGAAACTTTTACATAAGTGGTATGTTCCGAGCTGTCAGTGGAGAGATGGCGTGGGAGGACATCAGTAGACGAATAAGTTTGAGTGGTGTCTTTAAAAGTGGGAAAGATCACAATATGAAGATAAAGTTGGAATTCAAGAGGACAATTTGGGGCAAATATTCGTTTATAGGAAGGGGAGTTAGGGATTGAAATAACTTACCAAGGGAAATGTTCAATAATTTTCCAATTTCTTTGCGATCATCTAAGAAAAGGCTAGGAAAACAACAGATAGAGAATCTGCCACCTGAGCGACTGCCTTAAATGCAGATCAGTAGTGATTGATTGATTAAAATGCTTTAGTGAAAGACGCATAGCTCCAACTCGCATGCATGAAATCTGAACAGATTTACGGGAGGCAATCCCGGAGTAAAATTTGTTTTTCATGTGAACAACCAAATATGTTAATTAAAAGAAAAGGGAATTGCCTCTAAAATCAAAAGGATATGCCTAGCTGTAGAGCTAATGCATCACAAAGAAAGTGGCGAATGCCAAGGTCGAAGGTAAACTCCATGTCAAAAAAATGTACATTTTAATTTTTAAGTTCGAGAGAAGGAAACATGCTTACCCTGAAGTAGCTGGAGCCCGCTGACAGGACGACACCCAAAGTGCGTCCGGCTGCTAAGCCATTCAAAAACCAAAGACGTGGACAAGAGCCCTGCTCCCACCAGGGAGCCCAAAGGCTGGAAATTGAGAAACACACAAATAGGCAATCAGGGAATCTCGCTACAATTCGGACATAATTTTCACCAATGGGAGAGGTCGTTATTCTGACCTATCAGAAAATTGTTCAAGAAACATCGTTCTGATGAGCCAGCAAAGGACAGGAAATGACAAGAAAAATACTCCTAGAAGTGCCACGTGTCCATACACCCTGTCACAAAAGTTAGGTACTGCACACGGTTCCACCATATTACAAAATGCACAATTTGTTCAAACATCAAACACACAAGTCCAAATGAAGTTTTACATTCTTCCTAGATCGAAACTTCTTCATAATAATGTCTCTCTTGATGTCTCTGAATTAAATTATATATATATATATATATATTACAATAAAATTTAGAACACAAATTTCTCCATCCTCTCTTGATGTTTCCTAATTAAATAAAAAAATATACAGTACTACAATAAATTTTAGAATACACAAATTTCTCCGTCCTCTTTTCATGACTGTTCTAACACAGGTCACAAAATAAATAAAAGTTAAATCCCAAATAAAATCAGATTTTCTTTTAAAAAAATGATATTTGTTCATGGCGTCGACCCCTATGGATCTTTTGCCACTATTTGCACCATATGTAATGAACCTGCATGTAATTGGAATTGCAGAAGTGTAGAGTGTTGAATGTGAGGAAAGGAACATCAAGGACAGCACAAACACCCAGTCCCCAGGCCAGGGATAATAATCATTTGCAATTAAAAACCCCTGACCCGGCCGGTATCGGACCCCAGGCCGCCGAGTGACAGGCGGACGCGTTGCCCCCTACACCGCGGGGCCGGACTTATTCAACAGATTAGTAAATCAACTAAAATTAAAACTCATTAGTCAATAAAAGAGAAAACAAGGCAGACACGGTAACTCAAGGCGTTTACACACTGAGAATCAATGCCGATCTTACGCCAAGATCAAAACATTAATAATAACATTAGCGACGCCACGCAAGAACAAACTAAGGATGCGCGAGATAAGAACAACAACGACAGTTACATAATTGGACAAATGGAGGCAAGATAATGCAAGAATGAGAAAATAAGGATATCAAACGTATGAAACGCTCCTAAGCAAAGCATAAACCCCCACTAAATAATGGGTTTTAAGTTGCATATCCTAATTATAATATTTCAGTTAAATTATATACCTTGAGTAAATAAGCTTTAAAATATCTAGTACGTCCCAGTACACACATTAATACTTCGTAGCTAATATGAAATTTTAAATTAAAGGTTTTAAGATAATGAGGAGAAATAAGAATTTATCAAACATGAACTAATAGATAATAGTAATAATTAGGATTTGGAAATTTAAGACCTAAAGAAGTACAAAATATGCAAGCAAATATGCCCTAAAAATCTGTAAAAATGACATGAATTTTTGGGATAGTTAGAGTATCACTAACATACAGTAAACGTCTTAAGTGCCAAAACGTGATCAGCGGTAATACACCAGGCACATTTAATCATACAAACTGACAGAGAGCTACAGTACATTAAAATTTTCAACATTCATTCAGTATCATAGCCTTGAGATGCAGTTCTTGCTCATTTTTCCTAAAAGAAAAAAAAAAAAAGAAAAAAAAAAACTCAAAGTATTAGCATGCTTTATGATATCTATCGGCGTAAGTTAGAAGACACTGCCTAACAAGAAGTTTATTGAGTTCATAAACGTACATACCTCTTCATCCTCTCCTTTGCCAGCAGTGCACAATTACGACCATGTGCATTTTCAGGCTGTCGAAAAGAAATCTCCTTTGAAGGTCGCTCAGTATTTTTTTGTACTGGGAGAAGCTCCTTTCTATGTCACATGATGTCACAGAAGCGTATTTAAACATAGTTAGTTCACTGCTGCTTAGCTGCAGGTCGTTTTCGCCTAAACCAGATCCATTACCCTCTAAAATGGCACCAATTCTGCACATCGTTGCGTATCCTTCATTTGCACTCAGCACCTTACTAAGTTTTTTCTTCACCGCAGCTGACACTATACCTCTTGCTTGTTCTACTTTGGATACCATGTGCTTTACTATTCCCAAACTCTCTCATAATTCTAAACCAATAGTTTCTAGGCAAGAGATAGTTTTCGATAAATCTCTATAATTTGAAGAAATATATACTGATTGTCCCTACAAATCATTGGAAAACAGTTCCTGTACAATTTTTATTGACAATGCCTCACTACTGTCAAAAGTAGAAACAATTTCTTACACAGTTTCGTAATGTTCACAGTAGTACTCTACTGCGTTAAGCCACGTTCCCCATCGGGTGAGCACTGGCTGAGGAAGAGGGTGCATTTTGCCACCCTCAGTGGAGCCTTCACAAATATTTTCTGTACGTTTGATATTAACCGGTCAACACCAGGAAAATTCTGCCGTATTTCTTCAGCAACTCTGTGCAATCCGTGAGCAAGACATGTTAAATGGACTGTTTTTGGGTAAGCTATCTTGAGTCCCCTTGCTGCTTTCATCATGTATGGTGCACCATCGGTTAGTAACAGCAAGATTCGTTCTCGCTTAACTTCACCATCCCACAAAAGCTTCATGGCATTGTCAAAAAGTATTGCAATTGTGGAATGGTTAGCTGCATCTAGAACCTCCGCCCGCACAATCCACGAGAACATTCGCAACATACCTACCACAAACATCCGTAGTTTCATGAACGGATACCCAGACGCTGTTGTTGCCTGCACTAATTCTAATTTTTCGAAGTGCGTCTTCATAACAGGAGGGCAAATAACTTTTTCGCAATGTTTCCTCGTCCGGCATGGACTGTGTTGTACATTTAGTTAAGAATTTTCGGAAGTGTTCATTGTTCACTTTGTTAAGCGGAATATTGGTAGATACCAACATTTCACGAAAGGGTCTTTTGAGAAATCGGAAAGTATGGTTGATGAAGATCTCGCTGTATCAAACAAAAGAGCCTGGCTGCTCTGTTCAAATGCAGCACGGGTGAAGTTTAAGGAAGCGGAAATTGATATCAGTGGAATACTGTGTAGGAGGTATACTGACTGCAAGGTGATTGGGGATTTAAATGAGACTATGCAGTGGGTATGTGGAAAACTGGGAGTGAAATTTCTAGATCCTAATGGGTGGGTAGGAGATAGGGATCTGGACTCAGATGGTCTTCACTTAAACCGCAGTGGTACATATAAGTTAGGAAATTTGTTTAGAAGGGTTATAGGGAGGTTCATTCAGGGAAACAGGGTGCGCTAGGCAGCGGTGTTAAGGGAACAGGGAACTGGAAATCAAGTAGGGATGGCATAAAACTGTTAGTGCTCAACTGTAGAAGTATTGTAAAGAAAGGAATAGAATTAAGTAATTTAATAGATATATACTTACCAGATATTGTAATAGGAGTTGAATCATGTCTGAGAAATGATATGATCGATGCAGAAATTTTCTCACGGAACTGGAGGGTGTATCTTAGAGGTAGGATAGGAAAGGTAGGAGGGGGAGTATTCATTCTCGTGAAAGAAGAATTTGTAAGTTACAAAAAAGTTAAAGTTGACAAACACGAAATTCTAGGGGTAAGGCTCATTTCTAAAGATAATAGGCAACTAGATGTCTTTGGAGTGTACAGACCAGGAAAGGGTAGCGCAGATGCTGATTCAGAATTATTTGATAAGATAATCAGCTATGTGGGAAATGATAAGGAAAGGAACGTGATCGTAGCGGGTGATCTCAATTTACCAAATGTCAATTGGGAAGGTAATGCGAAGGACAGGAAGCATGACCAACAAACGGCAAATAAGTTAATATGGGAAGGGCACCTGATTCAGAAAGTGATGGAACCAACTAGAGGGAAGAATATTCTGAATGTGGTGCTGGTAAAACCAGATGAGCTCTATAGAGAAACCGAAGTAATAGATGGTATTAGTGATCACGAAGCTGTTTTTGTGGTAATTAAAAATAAATGTAAAAGAAAGGAAGGTCTTAAAATTAGGACTATTAGGCAGTACCATATGGCTGATAAAACAGGCATGAGGGAGTTTTTTACAAGAAACTATGATCGGTGGAAAACGGTAAATAAAAATGTAAACAGACTCTGGGATGGGTTTAAACCTATTGTTGAGGAATGTGAAAATAGGTTTGTACCTTTAAAGGAGGAAAGTAATGGTAAAGATCCACTATATTATAACAGGGAAGTAAAAAGACTAAGGAGGAGTTAAAAGTTGGAAAGAAATAGTTAGAAATGGCTGTGGAAGTAAGGAGAAATTGAAGGAACTTACTAGGAAATTGAATCTAGCAAAGAAGTCAGCTAAGGATAACATGATGACAAGCATAATTGGTGGCCACACTAATTTTAGTGAAAAATGGAAGAGTATGTATAGGTACTTTAAGGCAGAAACAGGTTCCAGGAAGGATATTGCAGGAATAATTAATGAACAAGGGGAGTGTGTATGCGAGGATCTTCAAAAGGTAGAAGTATTCTGTCAGGAGTATGTAAAGATTATTGGTTACAAGGATAATGTCCAGATAGAGGAGGTGACTAGTACTAAAGAAGTAATAAAATTTACCTATAACAACGACATTTACAGTAAGATAAAAAAGTTGAAAACTAGAAAAGCAGCTGGAATTGATAAGGTTTCTGGGGATATACTAAAGACAATGTGTTGGGATATAGTACCATATCTGAAGTACTTGTTTGATTTTTGTTTGCATGAAGGAACTTTACCAAATGAATGGAGAGTTGCTATAGTAGCCCCTGTATATAAAGGAAAGGGTGATAGACATAAAGCTGAAAAATTACAGAAGACTTACCTTAACTTCACACGGTTTACAAAAGAGAACTGTTCTGTCAGTACTGAACGTCTCTTCACCGAACTCTTTCACATACTTTCTTAACTTTACAGCTTCACTACACTTCACTTTGGGCACGATGGGGTTCACTGCAGCGCTACAAGTGTAGTGGTAGTGAAAGAACAAGGGAGCTTTAACTGGGCGAGATATAACATGGCATTTCCTTGTTTGCTATATCTACTGGAGTGACGCACTATCATCATGTTCCGTGACCTCACGCGTACAGTGTCGCCTGTCCAGAAAGAGACTTCCGTAGAGGAGCGCCTTCTAAACCTGCTACCTGCCTTTTTCCGGGAAAGAATGAAAAATATATCTACTACACTATTCGGAAATGCTGCGTTTGAAACTCGACACTGTTACTGACGCCTCAATATAAACAAAAATGCTGAATATGACCTTATCATTAAAATGAGCAAAATATTACCAAACAATAAAAATGGCTGAAATATATGCAACATGAAATTGCATTAAACGTGGTCATTCAAACTTATAGTTCAGATTTCAGCTCTTAACATCCGAACAAGATAAACTCCCCACGAGGGAAACACCAACTTAATAATATATTAAATAAGAAAAAGGTGACAATAGGTCAACACACGGTCATTAGGGAATCGAAAAAAATGCAATTGATATAAATAAATCATAACGGAACGACAAATGAAAACGTACAAGAACACGGGACAAGGATTTCCATGTCTTAAAAACACAAGAAAATTGAATAGTAATAACACACGCATCAAACGAAATAATTCAAGAAAAAAGAAAATGATCAATATAATCAGAGAGGGAAAATAAAACTTGGAAAAGCAAAAGGAATTTCAAAGTTACTCGTCAAACACCAACATGGCGCACAAACTAAAATCTCACCATATTTCCCAAGGCAATAATCTAAATGACACATAATAAAAGAATAACATTACCCTACCAAAAAGATTAAATACTTACCATGCTGACACATTTAAATCTAAGAATTTCATTTTTGTCCGTATTGAACTGAGAATGGAAGATAGGAAACTTAAGAGGGTCCACCTTTTCAATACAAAGATGTTATAGTTTATTTACAACATATATTTACATTTGGAACTAGTTTTGACGCTGTTTGGCGTCATCTTCAGCCAAAATGTGGGAAATAGGCTAGCATGTAGCATTTATATTATACAAGGCGCTACATTAAACAATACACATCTTACGAGGAGATAAAAACAGGGACGAATATAGAAACAACTGAATCGTTGAGAAAGCAAAAGTTATACATATTAAAAATAACCTTAACCACACATCTTCCTATCTTCCATGCTGACACATGCGCTGGTAATCTGACACCCAGAAACATTTAACACTACAATTACATAATTAATATTTTTAAAATATACTTAATTTAGTTGAACAATCCCTAAACAGGATACTTAAAACAGGTTCGTCCGACTCCAGTCGGGTAGTCTTTCATCCTTGAAGATGAAAGCAGCGACATGGCTTCCTGTGTCTACCCTCGATCAGTCTCAACGGCCGACAGTCGCATTCCTAAGTAGACTGCGCTGGCGTTAGTGTCTGGCAAATAGCTGTGCGCTCTGTTTATAGTCCGCACACACGGCTAATAATAAAGTTCACTAACAGATGTCTTCAGAGTTTGCTCGGCCTTCATGTACAGCCATGCGGCAGCCTTGAAGGGAACTTTCACAATAACACGATGACAATATGCCAAAATAGACTCTGTCAAAGTTTTCTTCTGCTCATTTTAAAAATGTCCAATCCCTATCAGAATTTCAGGTTAGTTGTGCCGTACAGACACGTAATTTAAAATATACTGCATCTCGAGTAGAGCCTGATCCCGAGTAATATTTTGTTAATGTAATAACTTTAATGATACAATAAGATATTTCAAGTAATTTTTCGCAGAACTTTTAGTTATAAGCTTTTAGTGTTATGTTTTATTGTATTTTTAAAGCTGAAGAAGGCTCGTGTACTTGCAAAGCTTTTTATAAGACACATTTGTGTATTGACTAATATAATAGTGTTTTACCACACACTCAGTACAGAACAACCCTGTGTCCACCCTTGGCGACAGTTGATTTTCAAGCAAGGAAGTCTCTCATTGGCTGATATGAGAGAACATTTTTACAAGTATCTCATTATCAGTTCCTCTCTCTGTATTCCATAAACATAAGCTGTAGCTCCAGACTGTATTTACTCTGAACACATGTCAGAGAGGTTCTCTGTTAATGTCGCTATCAACAAATTCCGTGCTCCAGGAGCGTGCGATGGTCCCGACGTTTCACCGAGTGTTCCGGCGAAGCTCACAGTGGAATGGAGTGGTGTTGCATTTCCACCTCATTATATAATGCGCTGCTCGTCTGTTGGTCCAACAGTCGCCGATTGGCTGTTCTTCGGCCAATGATTGGAGCATTAAGGAGCCTGCCTTGGCGGAGACAGGCAACCAATAACCCGTTGCTTTTTCTGGACCGCCGCGGCCATCGTGTCCTCTAGGATTTAAGACTTTGAGGACTGGAAACCCGTTCAGATTCCTTCTTATGCTCCTGGACCACAGCCTGCTGACCTGGTTTATAACACCAGCCATGAGAGCCTCAATTGCTATATGGATTCATTTGTTTTGAAGCAAATGGTGCTTAAGGGAGGGCATTCTGTTGAGCTCTTTTTTGTATGGTCATGTTTAAGGCCTTCAGTTGGGTGTATTTCTCTGCAACGTTCTCCTTTGAGAAGCACAGTGAAGAACCTAACAGCGGTTTACCGACCACACACCCTCACCTCTGTTCCGATTGTATCATCTCCATTAGCAGAGCTCTGAAGTTCCTCGTGATTCTATCGAGAACTTGTGCAATTTGAGCTTAGTCACATGGACCATGCAAATCCAGTTTCCCACGTATTTCCTCTCCACAGTTTTCGTCACTTTGAACACCAAGCGAGGTACGACACTGAATCACTACTGCAGTGAAAGTTCTGAACTTGTAATACATAGTTTGCTTCATATTTATGAGTAACATGAAAGCACCTGTAGTAGACTGTATCACGATGCTTATGTCATAATTTTATTTATATTGTTGAGATGGCTGACAATGCACTTTCTTCAACATCCTGAGGCACGCTTCGACAGAAGAAATACTACCTCGCAACTTCTGCTTAGATAAAGACGTTGTGACTTAAAGTTCCATAATAAGGAAGTGTAAATATGAGTATATTTATGTTTGTAATCTTTCTTTAGGCATTTTTTTTTTGTTATCCGTGGTAAATAATGCACAGTAATGATCCCCCTCGCCTGACACATGATTTGCCTGATGCCTCTATTTCAACCACCAAGCAGATGACACACCTCCTACCAATGTTCAAAACTCTAATTATTAAAGAGTTCCACACAAGTATTTTGCTCAGGTTAGTGGGTAATACACAGTGAACGTGTCAGTGCACTGCTTGCTGTAAGCTGTCTTCATGTATGTTTTCCCCAGTTTTAAGTAGAAGCAAGTGACCAGACAAACTAACAGCTGCCGAGTGAAGGATACCACTATGCTTTGCGTGGTGTTTCTTTTTGAACAACCATTCAGCATTTCTCTGAGCTCTTTTTGCTAAGTCGGTGTAGTATGCTCTGCTGTGGTGTTGTCTTGCAGATAGTCCCAGGGCTACAGTCTCTCCCTAACACCGTGGCTGCTCCCCAAACCCTGTCCCTCCACAAGTTGCATGTGCATTCTGAACAGATTGTGTAGTTGAGAAGCAACTTGCTAGTGGAGATGTTGGCTGTGTAGTCTCCTCTACCCATCATGGGCTCCTGTTGCACTGGAACATTTTACAAGTAACTAATCTCCTTTTGTTCCGTATTGAAGATACAATAAGTAAAATTCTTTCTTGAATAAAATTACTGTGTCCACCTATTCAATACAATTATATTTTGTAGTGATTAAATTCTACATGAATTATAAACACTAGTTAGGGACATGTTTTGCCCTACTTTTGGGCATCTTCAGCCTAATACTAATCTTAAGGTCAAGTCTTAAATCTATTAACATTGGAACTTAATACTAAACTTAAATTAATACTAAATACTAATACAATGGTCTTATGCTCCTTACAAAGTTGTGTTTTAGGTGATATTTACATAGTTTACAATGTGTACATTAACTGAATGTCAGAATTTGTGAACAAGGAAGCAAATCAATTATTTTATTTTACATTGACTAGAAAACGTCCAAAGTGTAGATCGAATTTATCCTATTGTATGGATGAAAGTTTATGCAAATATATATATATTGGCTAGAGATTGATCACAGCGTGAATTGGGGCTTCTCCAACTTTATGGATGAACATTAGGTTGAAGGTTTTGCAGCTGGTTCGTTCAAAGGTGGTTATGGTCACTATCGTAAGTATATTGTTAGCAAACCGGAACCGTGGTTAAATTACATGTAATTAATCTTTTAACAATTTTAATCACTTAAGTTCAGGGACCTGACCTTGGTCTTTGTACTAACGGCTGATGATGTTCGCAGTGTCGAACGAAACATGTTCCGTTATTTAAGCCATTTCTTAAGACACCTCATGATTATTTTATAATTCAATGAGTGTATTATATAGTATTGAGTAGGTGGTTGTTAATAAAAGAATTTATTATTTTAATACCGTGGTTAAAGTCGATCATGTTGGATTTGAATATTCCTGTAGAAAGAAGCATGGTTGGACGGTAATGTTTAATAGGTTAAAAAGCATGTATGTTGGAAAAATATTGTTGGTATTGTTCATTAGTGCTCTTGAATATTGTGCCATTCTTGTCGATTAACGTTCCCATTGGTGCATTGTTCAACCTTGGGAGGAATTATGAGTTGTCTGTAACTGAATAAGAGAAGAAAGGAATTTAGAATGATGAATATAATAATAATAATTGTAAAGTGAAAGTGTTTACCCCATAAGTGTCTTGTCGATGTTAGCTGGAACCACTTGTTCTGGTTGCGTCTGAACGACTAACCAAAGAGAATAAGTAAGAGTCGACACTCAACGTTATTTTTAACTTCTGTACACAGCGGCTGCCGCAAAGACTACTGGGAATTGCATGTTAGCGCTCGTAGTGGTCGTAGGAAAAACTAAAATTACCAGGCGGGCGATTTAAATCGTTTAGCGCGGGTCGCGTCGGGTACCCAGGTTCTCACCCTCCCTCCCCCACTCTTAAATATATTCATTTCTTTTCTTTCATATCTTTCTTCTTCTTTCCTTTCTTTCTCTTACCTTTTTTTTTGGAATACTTCATTCTGAACAATGATACACCTGAAGGTTGGCCTGTGCTTTATTATTATTATTATTATTATTATTATTATTATTATTATTAAAGCCTGTGCTGCTTATTATAATTTTATTTTTACTAATTCACAAAGCCATGAAGGAAGGAATTAACTGGACTGACCTGTGCTGCTTTTTTCTGCTGAGGAATAAAGAAGCTAACTTGCAAAGGGAGGGAGGGAGGGAGGGAGGAAGGAAGTGACCAGAAGGTGAGTGGGATTGGCAATAATTATCTCTGATTATGAACTACAACAGAAATACACTAACATCACCTCGTACCTCGGTCCCCTTTAACGCACACTGAGCCAACCTCAATAGTCAATAGTATTATGCAGAAAATGAAATATAAATACAATGTAAGAAAGAAAGCTATACACAGGAACCAAAATGGTTAAAGGAAACTCATATGCTAAGGAAGGAGTTTGTAGGATTCAAAGGTAAATTGAAATTAAACATGATCATTTGATTTATGGAGCTATATTCTACCTACTATCCACAGTATTACAGGTATAAAAATTGTGTAGAAATTGCCACAAATTTTTTGTGATCATAGTATATCATAATTTCATTAAATTACATTTAGTGTTTAATCATGAATTAATATTCATCAGCCAGAAAACAATACAATACAACACAACACAAAATCATTCATTTATGAAAGAAAGACTGGAACTGTCAAGTTACAACATAATAAATACTTTTCTCTCTTTTTGGAGTCTAACGTTGCACTGACACGTCAAAAGCTTATGGCAACACCATTTGAATTATCTCAAGAAACTTTCTATCTGATACATCTTTCAGTCTGACAAATGAGGCATGTAGGGCCACACACTGAGGAATATTGAGATTTGTACTTCTTTTGTATCTGCTAGAGGATGGCAAATCTCTGGCAGAGTAGTGTTTGAAGAAACCAAGACATGATAGCACATACTCTGTTCCTACATATTGCATCAAAACACAGCATATCATTCAATCAGTCATCTGCATTTAGATAATAAACCATGTCAAGCTACAAAATTGTATGCATTCCTTGTATTTACAGTACTTAAAAATGTTGTATTTCATGTGACAGTAAGATATATCTAAATTTCTCTGTTACATGGAAAAGGATAGAATCATGAATATGTTTATGGGCTTAAAAGACAAGAAAGCGATTACAGATTCTGTGATTGTTCCCCTCTTACAACATGCAGGAAGTACAAATAATGCTTCCTTTCAGTCCATCCGCAGGGGAGGAGTTCCAATAAATTGAAAGAAATATGTAGCATCAGGATCTACGTACAATAATATGGCAGCTGATCCAGCACAAAACAATCGCATGCCACGTCACAAAATAGCTCAACCCATTAAGATCTACGTTCAAGGAATTGGTCGCTAATTAATGTACAGTATTATGAACAGTATGCTGCTACCTTCCGCGACATTACCGTGTGCAAGGGGCTTTGCTGTGACCTAGTCAAAATGCCAGTCAAAGGCGGTGGAAATTCACTTCAAATACGGTGCCATTTGTACCTACTGTATATCAAAGGCAGAAATCTGTGTCAGTGGTTACAGAGTAGGCTAACCCGTGGTCTGACAGCACTGCACTCTGACCGGCCAACCGAATAGAGGAAGGGTGGCCATGGCTTTACACCTCTGCATTTGAGACACAGAAAGAGGCTGTTTCCCTACCACTGGCTGTCCTGAGAATGGTTTTCCTTTCGCCTGCAGTAAGGCGAATGATGGGACAGTTCCTAGTATATGTCAAGGCCACCAAACATCTCGCCTTCACCACAAATCTCCTTGCCTAAGATGATGATGCTTGCTGTTTAAAGGGACCTAACATCTAGGTCATCGGCCCCTAATGGTATGAAATGAGATAAATATAATGACAATTTCAAAGTCCAAAATCATCTACTGACCAGGGCTCAAAACACAATGACGAAGAATGAATGGATGGATATGAATTTAGAACAATCAGTGGATCCAACCTGTAATGCCCCACATTCCCAGCAACTAGCGTTAAGCAGTAGTATTACTGACCAAGGGACTACTAATTCATTTCGAGGAAGGTAATGCAGAGCTGCAATAAGAAAATCGGAGACAATTGTCAGAAGCGATACAAAAGATGACTAGATTCATAACAAAGAAATAGTGACCTTCCATTATCGGATGGATGTGTTATTTCATGCTTCAAAAGTACCACGTCCCCCACATAATGTTTCAAACATTGAAACATTAACCTGTTAATTATGTATGTTTAGTCCTCAGCCCGAAGGCTGGTTGGATCCTTAACAGCTCCGCCATCAGCTGTCATAGATGGCCTAGGCATCACTGAAGAGGCGTACTAGGGAAATGAGGAGTGAGGTAGTTTCCCGTTGCTTTCCTCACCAAGCCAGAAGCTGCTATTACATATCAGTCTGCCAAGCCCACTGAAATGCATGCACCAACTGACCCTATGAGCAATATTTTCACACCATTCATAGCAGGGACTGGCTGCAGAAGGAATGGCATTACTAAGCATCACTCATACCTCAGTCACCTTCATTTTGTCAAAGCCAAGGATAAAGCTGAGACAGATCAATGAAAGTAACAAAATTGCTCTAGCCCATACCAGAAGACATAGTGCACTGTAAACACTAGATCCTGCCAGCAAAGGCATACCTGTTAATTATCAGTTACTATTCGAAGAACTTGAAAACCGAGTGAGTTGGCCGTGCGGTTAAGGGCGCGCAGCAGTGAGCTTGTATTCGGGAGATAGTGGTTAGAACCCCACTGTCGCCAGCCCTGAAGGTGGTTTTCCGTGCTTTCCCATTTTCATACCAAGCAAATGTTGGGGCTGTACCTTAATTAAGTGCACGACCGCTTCCTTCCCCCTTCTAGCCCTTTTCTATCCCATCGACACCATTAGACCTATCTGTGTCGGTGCGAAGTAAAGTAACTCGTAAAAACTTGAAAACCATGTTCTTTGACTGCTTCAATGGCATCTAATGTAAATTTTGCCACCTGCCTTCCAGTTAGCGAATAAGTGAAATATAACGAAACCGGGAGACTATTCTATAAAATGTTGGCAATCCCTTGAATAGAATACATAGTAGTTTCTTAGCCAGCTTGACTTCAACACCCAGTGCATCTCTGTTGACATCTCTCATGCCGAAACATGTCTCAAGCTTCTATCATATTGTAGCAATATTTGAATACTGGTGTCCCATTGCTATCGGAAAGTTCAATATTGCAAAGTCCATAACAAATATACTAGTTAGTAATTGTAACGAGGGTATTGCCTAATATTTGGACACTGATATTCCATTACTATCTTAATGTGCGCTAATAGAATATAGCCGACAGATGTTACCCGAGCACGGCCGAGTATAGTCGACAGATCTCCCCGAGCACGGCCGAGTATAGCCGACAGATCTCACCCGAGCGCAGCCGAGTGGCTTCACATTGTCAGGCGCTAGACACAAGTCAACTTCGGCGCACGTTGGTCGTAGGGAAAAGTTACTCAGTCTGGGCTTGGCCCTCGGAAGCGTAGGATCTATGCGACTGTCACCCCCTGCGACTAACCTTGCAACTTCTAGTGAAGTATTGATGCGGTAATGGAGGGGTGGAGCGTAGAGGGGAAGGGGGAGTGAGATTCAATTTGTGCGTCCGTGTTGTTGCTTGAGAGGCGTTTAGTGTTTAAGAACCTTGGGCACTCTCGAATTGGATTGGGGGGGCCCAGCATTAGGAGTGGCTATTGGAGCCAGCATATGAGTGAAACAGGCCATAAATGCATTTATTTGGAGCAAACTTATAATAAAAATAATAATCTTAACGTCATTGACAACAAAGATCCGTTATATGAGGCAACTCCGAGGTTAATCCGGACCGTAGATCAGAATAAAGTCCCCAGTATGTCTAAATCACAGCACACATGCGATAACTGGTGTTTATAATTCACGTAGAATTTAATTGTATTGAATAGGTGGACACCGTAATTTTATTCAAGAAAGAATTTTACTTATCTGGAACATCCTTTATTGATACTACCTCCCATTAGGGCCTGTCCTACTTTAGTCATCTTTATTGCCAGCATAGGATGTGTAGCTCATTTCCACTGAGTACTTTGTCTAACTTTGGTAACAGAACAGTTCTTACAAGTGTTGAACAATGGACAGAAAAATGGTGTTCAGTAGACATATGCTATTTACAATGAACATGGTAACCTTAGAGCGTAGCTAAGCAGTTCAATCACTTTCTCATACTCTTTTAACAGTTTAAATAAAATTCCTGAGAAAGGAAAATTTAATAACAGATTATACCTGACCAGGATACCATTTAATTAAAAATACAAAAACATTTCTCGTTTTAGAAAAAAAAAACTTCATCACAGTCTAACACTTTAATAATAATAATAATAATAATAATAATAATAATAATAATAATCGGGTTTTAAGGCTAAGTGGTTAGCCTGCTGGCCTTTGGTCCAAAGGGTCCTGGTGAGGTTAGGGATATTTAAACTTTAATTCTGATGGCTCAGGGAGAGTGTGTATTTGTGTTAGAACTCATGGCATTGGTAGGACCCCGTCCTTACAGATGTGCAGGTCGCCTCTCTGGAGGTCACATGCCACTACTAGAATATAAAAATTAAAATCTTGTTCTTCAGAATTGATGAATATTATGAACAGTTGTAAAACATTTGTTAAATTCTGCATAATAACAATTGAAGTGTTTGATGTGCCTCACGGGTCCAACTAGGACTGGCGTCATGCTCTGGTGACATCTTAGAGATGTTTAGCAGAGTTGGGAAGCAATACACGTCTAATGAATACTTGCTAGTAATTTTTACTTGTACTGATTACTTCTTACAAAATGTGACTTTTTTGAATAATTTAATTCTCAAAATTGTAATTGTTGCATTCTAGTGATCGTTACACTTATCCTTCCAGACCTGGATGAAGTACTTGGTACAATATCCATCATTGCTGGGGTTGCTCTTACAATTGAACATGGCTGTACAAAAATGTACTTCTCCTCGTGAGGTCCAGGCTTTGCTATGAGAATTCTATGAACCATTTACTTTGTAACGTAAATGGAAGATTATTTGAAATACAAGTTCCAAGGTACTCTATCTTGTTTAGTCTCATTTAGTGTCTGTTACATAAAAATGAGATAACAACTTTTTCCTTGTAAACTTTGCAGCCCCGTGCACAATTTCCTTAACACTGGCATTCGGTTAAGTAATTTTACTGATTTTGGTTGAAGACGTTATTTGTAATTGAAGTTCAGGTAACTGTAATTCAGCCAATCGCTGATGTTTCGTGAATTGTTGTGCTTTATTGCTATCTGATTTAATTGGTGTAGATAGTTGACATTGCAATGTGTATTATTATTGCCTCCTTTTTTAAAAAAAATTTCTATTATTTTAAATGTGCTATATTTTAAGATATGCCTTTGCTGCCAGGACCTAGTGTTTACAGTGACCTATGTCTTCTGGTATAGGCTAGAGCAATTTTGTTACTTTCATAGATCTGTCTCTGTCTTATCCTTGGCTTTGACAATATGAAAGTGACTGAGGTATGAGCAATACTAGTAATGCCAATCCTTATGCAGCCAGTCCCTGCTATGAATGGTGTGAAAATGTTGCTCATAGGGTCGGTTGGTGTATGCATTTCAGTGGGCATGGCTGACTGATATGTAATAGCAACTCTGGCTCAGTGAGGAAAGCAACGGGAAACTACCTCACTCCTCATTTCCCTAGTACGCCACTTCAGTGATGCCTAGGCCATCTATGACAACTGATGGCAGAGCTGTTGAGGATCCCACCAGCGGCATCGCTGATAGACTGAACATACATACATATACATTTTTTAAGATCTGTCCTGATGTGCATGCACTCTAAATGAAAACAATCATTTTTCCAAATGAGAAATATACAACACACATGTCAAACAAACCAGGTTCAATGAACACAAAAAGCAATTGCATACCCAGACACTCCGTATTCTGCGAGAGCATCTGCTACTTCATGGACGTCAACACAGATCTTCGTTCGTAATCTGTTTATCCTCCAGGGTCGGTTTTTCCCTCAGACTCTGTGAGGGATCCCACCTCTACCGCCTCAAGGGCAGTATCCTGGAGCTTCAGACTCTGGGTCTGGGGATACAACTGGGGGGATGACCAGTACCTCGCCCAGGCAGCCTCACCTGCTATGCTGAACAGGGGCCTTGTGGGGGGGGGGGGGAGTTTGGAAGGGATAGACAAGGAAGAGGGAAGGAAGCGGCCGTGGCCTTAAGTTAGGTACCATCCTGGCATTTGCTTGGGGGAGAAGTGGGAAACCACGGAAAACCACTTCCAGGATGGCTGAGGAGGGAATCGAACCCACCTCTGCTCAGTTGACCTCCCGAGGCTGAGTGGACCCTGTTCCAGCCCTCGTACCACTTTTCAAATTTTGTGGCAGAGCTGGGAATAGAACCTGGGCCTCTCGGGGTGGGACCTAATCACACTAACCACTACACTGCAGAGGCGGACAACACAGATCTTAATAATGAAAAATAAAAATCATTAAATACAAAGGAGGCAATAGAGATAAGTTACACATCACAAAAGAAGCCAACCATCATACTCTACTAAATTGAATCCTGTATTATCATCAAGCTCAATAGCTGTAGCAGCCAGTATTCGGGAGATAGTGGGTTCGAATCCCACTGTCAGCAGCCCTGCTTTCCCATTTTCACACAAGGCAAATGCCACTGCCGCTTCATTCCCATGCCTAGCCCTTCCCTGTCTCATAGTCGCCATAAGACCTGTCTGTGTCGATGCGACATAAAGCAGTAGAATTCAAACCCCATTCACCAATGCTCACTAAATGTGAAAGTGGATGGTGCATTTCAACAGTGTATGCAGAATAAAATTATATAAGAATAATGATACTTTATGTCCCACTTTTTGGAGACGCCAGGGTGCAATTAAAACATATAACAGTGTATAATAAATATTATTATTTGTTAATTTCTGTAACGCTGAGCAGCGGCAGGACAAAGGGCGATGACTATCGACTATTTTCAAGGGACTGAAAAATCTCCTAGTTACAGATTACCTTTCACACTGTCTCAGAACTTTTTATTGACTTAAGAAATTTGAAAGAATTGTCAAGTGCCAGAAAGAGCTTAGTCAGTTTGGCAAACAAGGTGATCAACTGTCTGTTTTATTGTGAATGTGATGGGAACAAAGGTTATTAACCTGTTTCTTTTCTCTTTGTCCTCATGCTTGGCTGAATACTACAGTGGCTTGTGTGTTTGTTTTCCAGTGAGTCCAATCCCCGAGGCATCGCCCATGAGCGACAGGGGCGATTCAGTGAGCGCCATGTGCCAACAGCTGGCACACGGACTCTCGCTCCTTTCTTCCAACGACGACTTTCTGCCTGTTGGTTCGACACAAGTGAGTGACATCCTCGACAAGGTTTTTTTGAAACAAAACTTCTTTCTTTAACTAAAACATAAAACAGTATAATATAATATATTAAGTCGAGTGACTGCATGTGTTAATGAGCCATCTCTGTGGGTCCTGAGAACCTCCTTGCCCCATTTCTAACTGACAGTCAGCTGAGGTTGGAGACATTTCCAACATGCTACTATACAATGAGATGTGATGAGTTTCTGTAGTAGTAGTAGTAGTTTGTTTGTTTGTTTGTTATGGCAGGGGAAAATCTTTTAAAGACACCACTCTGTGTGGGAGTTGGATTTCCACCAACTAAAAACCCCGGCCCTCTTCACTCAGACCATTCTGGAACTGCTTGTCGGCACATCAGAATGGAGTGATGTATATTATTAAGTTCTTCCTTTCTCTTCTTTCTCCTTCATCCCCATAATGCTTGTCGCCATTGCCTTTACTGTGTTCCAGGCAAACGGGCTCTCTAACATAATCTGAACCAGATTCTCTGGCGTGAGTCGTCGGCCAAGTTGTTGGCAGGCTTTCCTTCGTTTTTCTTCCCATCGAACACAGTAGAAAGAAGTGTGTTCTACTGTATCCCTTTCAGAACAGTACCGACAACCATCTCCCTGCGTCTTTCCCATCTTCATGGCGTATACGCCGAATCTTCCATGTCCTGTCAGGATCTGCGACAGATAGTAATCTACCTGCCGATGTCTACATTTAAGCCAGTCTCCTATGTTGGGTATTAGCTTTTTTGTCCATTGGCCAACATTGGTTGTGCCATCCCATCGGTCTTGCCAGTCTAGTAAAAGTTGGTTCCTCGAGGCTTTCTTTTCTTCAGCAGATATAGTTGCACCCCTTTCATGCCAAAGTTTTCTCTCTACAACGAGGTGGTCAATGGGAATACTGGCAGCTACAACTTGTAAAGCTGCTGTCGAAACAGTTCGATATGCACAGGTAACTCTGAGCAACATTTTCCTCTGTACTCTTTCCATAACTCTTCGGTGAATCTTCCTCCTGAGTGCATTGTGCCAGATAGGTGCAGCATAAAGTAAAATGGAATATACTGCAGAGCACGTAATCTGTCTCTTAACTGTTCTTGGTCCCCCGATGTTAGGCATAAGTCTGGCTAATGCCGATGCCTTCTTCTCTGCCTTTTGGGTTACTGCCTTCACATGTGCACCAAATGTGCAATTCCTGTCAATAAGAACCCCAAGGTATCGTACAGACTTTCCTGGGATAATCACTGTATCATTTAATACGAAACGGACATTTTTCCAATTTCTGGAACCTTTCAAAATTACAGCCTCAGTCTTATGTGGAGCCAATCTTAACTTATTATTTACCATCCAAAGGTTAACTCGTCTCAGCGATTCATTTACTCGGAAGGTCGGTTCTTCTACATTCTCTGCTATTACCACTATTGCAAGGTCATCTGCATAACCAATAGATGTTGTCCCTTTTGTCAGCTGCAGGCGTAAGACACCATCATATAGAATGTTCCACAAGGTGGGTCCTAGGACAGATCCCTGTGGAACGCCAGCACTCATTTCAAGATCTTCTAAATCATGAAATCGTATTCTTCGTCCTTTGAAGTACTTAACGATTATTTGTTGTAGAAACTGAGAAATGTTCATCCTACGAAGTTCTCTCAAAATAATGCTCCAAGAAGCAGTGTTAAAAGCATTTTTGACATCTATCGTTATCAAGGCAGCCCATTTCTCACTGCTTTCTGCCTGTATTTGAATCACCCTCTCAATAGCTTGGGTTGTGGTTCTACCCTTTCTAAATCCAAACTGGTTCGAAGAAAGTCCTCCCTGTTGTTCAAGTTCTTTCTCCAGTCTAGTTTTAATCAGTCCTTCGTAAAGTTTGCTCAAGGTGTTTAATAAGCAAAGTGGCCTGTATGCTGATGGATCTAATGATAGTTTCTCTGCCTTCAATAACAGCACTAGCTTGGCTACTTTCCACACATCGGGGAATTCACGCTTTTTTAATAAATCATTGAAGACTGATAAGATCCAACCAGGTGCCACCTCAACTGCATACTTGATGGCTTCTGGTGGGATTCCATCTACACCTGGTGCCTTACCAGTCTTCATATTGCGTGTTACCTCTTGTAATTCAACTACAGTAAACAGTTTTGCAACACAAAAATCTGATTCCGATTCAAGTCTGTCATTAGTACAAGGGAACAACTCCATTGCTATGGCTTTCCTTCTATCAGCTGGGAGCTGAACTGGTACCCTGTTGATTATTCGACCGATCACTATCTTATATCCCGCTCCCCAGATATCACTGTGTAGATCTTCGCATAGCTTTTGCCAGAGATTTCTCTTAGAATCCTTTATTAGCTTCATTAGTTGCCTCTTTGATGCCGTATAGTCAGCTTCTAATTGTATTAAGTTGACCTGGCTGATTTTTTTTTTCCTAGATCTTGTAAGAATTCGTCTCTTGCGATTGCAGTCTTTCCTTTGCATGTCTATTTCATTGTTCCACCAGTAAGGGACTCGTGTTTTATATTTTGTTGATCCCCTCAATCGGCTGGTCCTACAAGCATCTTTAAGAACAGCAGTTATATCTTTTAGAGTATGTTGCACTGTATCTACAGTTTGTGACATCCACTCGATTGCAATTTTAAAAGTTTCCCAATTATAGTTCCACACCGTTTTCGTGATATCATTAAGCTTCTTCGATCCCTTAACTTGAAAGTAAATAAAACGATGGTCGCTGAGAGATTCATCTTCCATAACTTCCCAGTCAACAATGAATGATGCTATACCCTGCGTTGAGCAGGTGACGTCTATGAAAGACTCTGAGTTCCCTCTGGAAAAAGTTGGTAAGATTCCAGTGTTATGAACCACCAAGTCTAGGGTCGCTATCCATTCTGCCCAATATTCTCCCCTACGATCTGCAGTTGGTGCCCCCCACAGAGGCGACTTGACATTTAGATTCAATACCTGATGCCATGCAGTCCTGAACTATTGCATCTACTTCAGCTTTGAAAATATCAAAAGGGATGTTAGGAGAGATATAACAACAATAAATCTGATATTGCTGAAGTTGAATACTCAAATATCCTTCTTCTGCCCTAGTAGTAGTAGTAGTAGTAGTAGTAGTAGTAGTAGTAGTAGTAGAAAGAGGAGGAGGAAACTGTTAAAATACTGGTTATACTGGTCAATTGCATTTGAAAATGAACTGCCCTTTTTCAAAGTTCTGTAACCAAAAAGAGACTTTTTATTTTTCTCTTGTCACAGACAAGTATAGATATGGTAGAGTACCTGGTCAGTATATACACTAAAAACCTACGATACATGAACATATGTCAAATTAAAACTGATAACTGGGAAACTACTGTAGTTGACTGTTGAGTACTTCACCAGTTAAAGTGGGAAATGGTCAACATACTCTGTATTGAACTGGCATTCAGTTTGGCACCATAATGTCTTTAAAGGAAGTGAGCGCTTAGAGCAACAATGTCTGAAAACATAAACTGACAAGCGTAATGCCAGGAAACAACAGGAACTTTTAAAGGAAACACAGCCAGCCCTCACCAGACAGATACATGTGCCAACATTTTGGAATCGCCTTCGATCATTATTTTGAGTGATACCTGCCCGTAGTTGTGATGGCACAATTGATTCATTAATCTTGCTGACCAAATCATACAATGATAAACCCAGAATTTAGACAAGATGTTATATAATAAATTTGAAGAATTACAAACCATGACTAAAGTTGATTGTGCTTTATTGAAGTTACAGATCAGCGACATTAAATCTACAAAGGAGAATGAACGTACAGAGAAAAATCAAGAACTTAGAAAGTTAGGAAGGTTAAACATTTCTTAAATGTAAAGAACACATGAATAGCCTTCGTTAAGCGATCACTCCGAGTCAGAGACTCGCCTCTGAGATATGCAGAATCACAAGGCTTACAAAATGCCAGGCTAGAAAATAATAAACAATAGATGAATATTCATAATCATCATTTTCCAACTCCAGTTTTCCGGGTGTGGTGTACAAGCACTCGCCATCTTCCCATTTTGAGACCTCTCCTCCACTTCTGATTTCACTGTGTCTATCCAGGGTTTCCTTGACTTTCGTTGGACAGTCTTCATTCTCATAATGAGCCCATACCACTGAAATCTGTGTTTCTTTATTTCACTCGCAACCTCCTTCTTTTTACTGTGCTTTCGAGTAGTTTGACTCATGAATTTCATTTGTCTTCTGGATTCAATCAATCAATCAATCAATCAATCAATCAGTACTGAACTCCATTTAGGGCAGTCTCCCAGGTGGCAGATTCGCTATCTGCTGTTTCCTAGCCTTTCCTTAAATGATTTCAAAGAAATTGGAAATTTATTGAACATCCCCCTTCGCAAGTTATTCCAATCCCCAACTCCCCTTCCTATAAACGAATATTTGTCCTCTTGAATTCCAACTTTATCCGCATATTGTGATTTTTCCTACTTTTAAAGACGCCACTCAAACTTATTCGTCTACTAATGTCATTCCATGCCATCTCTCCGCTGACAGCTCGGAACATACCACTTAGTCGAGCAGCTCATCTTCTTTCTCTCAGTTCTTCACAGCCCAAACTTTGCAACATTTTTGTAACACTACTCTTTTGTCGGAAATCACCCGTAGTCTTAAACCGCATGTGAGAATTGTGGTATTTTGCAGTCCCATAGTAAATTTTTGACTTGATTGTAAAAGTGCACTGCTGAGTATTTCCTGCTTCTTTGGATATTGTGCTCATGAGGTACTTGAAGTGAGAAATTGATTCTAATTTTTAGTTTCTTTCTATCCTGTTGATGGTCAGTCTTTGTTTCACTTGTCTTCATCTCAAATTTATTGAACATATTGTTCCACTAAAGTCTGTTTTTTCTGTTTGTTCCCATTGCAGCACATCATCAGCATTTGATCTGCTGTCCATTTTGTTCATAGACTTTACGATCTTGTCCATTATTATTATTATTATTATTATTATTATTATTATTATTATTATTATTATTATTATTATTATTATTATTATTATTATTATTATTATTATTATCTTCCTTCCAAGTATTGGGCCATGTGACCCGTTACGGTCTTGCATTTTACTTTTTGCAAGACTTGAAAGCAATCAAATGTCATTCCGACGGGTTGCTAGCCTGAAGGAAGTAAGACCATTGGTGGGGCTGCCACCTCTCAGCTAATGGACTAGCTGAAATCACAGCATTTCCTCCATAATGGATGTAACGGCTATACCGCCGTGACTCTGTCGACAGGGCCTCATCTTTGGGAACAGGTTTCTTCATCTCGGGAAGGTGAGGTTGGCCTTTGGGCAGGAGAGGTTATGTCATAATCATCATCATCATCATCATCATCTTCCTTCCAAGTACTGGGCCATGTGGCCCGTTACGGTCTTGCATTTTCTTTCCATCGCTTCATTGGACGTCCTATACATGTCTCTCCTCTTGGTTGATAGCGTGGGATCTCCTTTGGTAGTCTTCCAGATTACATCCTTCGAACATGACGTTTCCAGTTTTCTTGGTAATCATAGATGTAATTGATTACTGATTTCACATTTAGTCCCTTAAGCACATCTTCATTTCTTATACGATCCCATTTCGTATAGCCTGCTGTTCAGCGCATGAACGTCATTTCACGTGCTGTAATTCTGGAAATGTCTTGAGTTCTTATCGTCCATGCCTCACTGCCGTAGCAAAGTGTTGGTCTGGCTAAAGTGTTATAAAGACGTAAGCGAGTGTGTTTTTGGACAAGAGATGGCTTCATGATATGATTTATGATTCCTGTTGTTCTGATAAATTTGGTTATTTTTGCAGAGATATCAATTTCCCCTTGGTATGATAAATTGTATCCCAGATAATTGAATTCGTTGACTCTTTCCAAAATTTTATTATCTAAACAAGATTTTACTTGGGATAGGGTCCTTCCCCTTAAAGGCCATTATTTTGCTCTTTTGTGGTGAAATGATCATGTCGAATTTTGAAGAGACTTTCTGGAGATTAAATACTGACCACTGAAGATCATCTTCTGATGACGCTACCAATGCAACATCATCAGCAAAGAGTATGGCATCAAGATGTGTGAGATATCTACTGACTGGGATTGATCCATGCCTTTCATGCCTCCATTCCTGTATTATGTTGTTCATATAGATTATGAACAATAAAGGAGAAAGTCCACAACCTTGTCTCACACCTCTGCTGACCGGTTTCCATTCAGTCTGATGATTACCTAACTTTACTGCAATAAGGTTGTCACTGTACATGTTGTATATGTTATCTATTAACTGTTGTGGGACATTATCTTCTGCTAAGATATTAAGAAGTCTGTTCCTATTAACTAGGTCAAAGGCTTTCTTAAAATCAACAAATGCTATGTGAGTTTCCAAGTTAAATTCCCTGCGTTTTTCGACTAAGATTTTCAAGGTAAAGTAAGCATCAGCACACGAACGCCCCTTTCGAAATCCATGTTGTTCATTTCCAATCACATTTTCATAATACCTGAATAATTTTTCTCTGACAATATTAGAGTAAATTTTGTAACCTGAGTTGAGTATACTTATCCGTCTGTAATTTCCACAATCTTTCACACTGCCCTTCTTATGAAGAGGAATAACTATAGCTTTTTGCCAATTCTCTGGTGGTCTGTTGCCATTTCAAATTAAATTGATGAATTTGAGAAATCATAGCTTGAAGATGTCACTGGAATACTTGAATAATTCTGCATTTATTGAATCTTCTCCAGATGCTTTTCCATTTCTAAGTTTTCTGAGTATTAGCTCCAGTTCTTAGAGTGTAATGGTTTCCGAAGACTTGTTAAGGGATGTTGGCTGAAGAAATGACTCAATATTTGAACCTCTCCAAAGGTTCCAAAAATAAATGAGCCACTCTGTTAGAGGTATTGCATTAATGCGTATGTCTTCTTTTACATCATTATTTAGTTTCTTGAGTATTTTATAGGTCTGTGCTTGTGGTCTTGTTATATCAGTCTCCAGTTGTGAAACGAAGTTTTCCCAACTCTTTCTGTGCTTTTTCCGCACTTCCCTTTTTGCTATTGCTCTCTTGTTGTGATACTCTATTTTATCTTCTAATTTGTCAGTTGACAAAAAATTTTTATAAGCAGAAAGAGGTGAAAGAAGGTGCGGGCTTGAATGGGTCTAACTACTATGTCAAGAATTGAATTTAAAACTTAAACTGAAGGTTATATTTTCAGAACTTCAAACTTAACCATTTTTCATCATAATAATGAAACATCAGGTACAGTGATAATCATAAAACAAGTCTAGGAAAAGACAAGCTTAGTGGTCTTAACAAATCCTGGGCTTCAAGCCCCTCGCTTTACAATTCTTCAGGTCCCAGCTGAAATTTAGAAAAAAGGACAACTTTAGTAAAGGGCAGAAATCCCCTAATTCATGGAGCACTTACTTCCGAAATACAATTCCTAGCCTTCTAGAGGCACTCTTTACAATTACAAAACTAGAAAAAGAGCTAACCGGCTCTCCGTTTCTTTCAGCCTCCTCGAGGCAGCCTCAAAAACCTTACACTCTCTGGCTTTCCATTGTCCAACTTTCAATTTGAAACAGGGGTATCTCGTACCCAACCTATAGGCCCTTTTCGGAAAAGAACAGGTTAAGTAAATGGCCCGAAACTCAAACTGAATGGAGGCGTATACTTGCACTCCTAGATATGAAACACTAAAACAACTTACGGGGCTCAAGGCTGATGAAACAGGGGCTATTCCCAAACTACTGAGGTGACTCGTATAGAAATTACTTGAACACATTACAGTAGGAAAAACAGTTAGAGGAAAAACATAGTCGCCCCAAACCAAGATGAAGGGGAGCTCGAAAGGGTAATTCACTCTCTATCCCCGATTTACAGTTAAAGATTTAATGAAGGTTTTACATTAGCCGGGAGAAAGTTACATTTTAGAAAAGCTTGTTACATAACTAAAGAGTTGGACCTTTCCCTCAGGTTAAACTGCGGAGGTAGCAAGAAAGAAAGAAGTTATGTGGCCATTACCTTGTAGATATTCTGTTGACCGATGAAAAAGGCTACTCCCGCCTCCTGCTTTGACACACACACTCAGATGACTATCAGTTGGCCTAAAAACGTGAAAAGCCGCAGTTTATAAACCCTCGGGGAACGTTCGAGATCATTCAAGACTAAACCAGCCACAACCTCTCAATTTTATTGGTTAAATTCAAAAGTAACACTCAATATCGAGCAAGTAGCCTGTGATAGGTGGAAAATTAATTGCAGAAATTATTGATTGGTTAGATTCAAAACTGGCGGAAAGAAAAAGGAAATATTGCCAACCCTAAAATAAATGAACATCAATCTGTTACAAAAACCTAGAAATACAAAACTTCTTTAAATTATAACTTCTTACATTTTGTACCAGGGTGCGTGATCATAGTTTTTTTGTAGTGTCATCTGTGGAGAAATGTCCAAACTTCTTGATGTATAGCAAACAAAACTAGGAGAAATTCAGTCAGTTTAGGAAACTTTACAATAACAAAATTAAATCATATTTCTGTAGTGACATCTTCTGAGTAAATTTCTAAGTTGGTGTAGTTTCAGTTTCACTGTTTTACCAATAGAGGAGTTCATTTAGGCGCTGAACTTGAATGCGCAGCTTTGGGGTGTACCTCCCAGTACAGACCTTCCTAGAAGTTGATAGGTAGAAACTTGATTAGCTCCAGCTTTAGAGTGTCCTTATTGTCGTAGAATGTTAAATACATGTTGATAGATTTGACGGCAATACCTGCCGCCGCTTGCCGATACCCAGCTGAAGGTCGTGTACTCTGAGATACACCTCTCCCGGTACTATGAGAGGGGTAGTCGTGGTGATGATCGCCGCAGATTAGAAGTATATCTACAGTCCCCAGATGAGTTGGTGGTAGGGTCACCGCACTTCAGCCTTTGCCGGGAAGATGCACTCCGGCGCGCCGTTCACAGGGAGTCTTCACGGGAGCGGAGTGGGCCCTTACTCCACTTCAGTTGCACGGCTGAGGGGGCACTGAAACAGTAAGATCTCGGCGACAGAGAAGTATGATCTTTATTGGTGATGCAGAGGGGCGGACGGCGTGTAAAGTGCTTTAGTACCAATGGTGCGGACATGCAGGAGACGGGGGGGCTTGGTAATGGCCACTAAGGAATAGACAGCAGGAAAACCAGAGGGGAAGATCATACATTCAGATCATATATATAACTAAATAAAATAATTTGGGGCAGAAGGCCTCCAAAAAATATAACCTTCAAACTACTCCTAAATTTTTAATGGCAAAAAAGGTACTTCAATCATACAGGTTTCTCTTGAGAGAGGTGGACTCTCTGTGGCTGGATTGCTCACTAATAATGTAACTGGCATCAAAAAATTCAATATAATGCACGGTCCATGAAATCTGGGGGCAAGCTTGCTTGCGGGAACAAAGTTTTAAACCATGACTTGATCTCATACTTTTATATTGGTGGGCCTCCATCCACGATCATATCTTTCCCTAACCTTTTCATGAGAAACCTTCAGGTTGTGCTTAGCTTTCTTCCATAGATCTCTAATATTATTGGGATCTATTGTCTCTGGTAAAATATCATTGAGTGACCAAAGGTTAGAGAGTGGCATGTTAGGAACAAATTTAAACATAAGAGAAGCAGGTGTGAACTTATGGGCCTCATAAACCGCAGAATTTAAAGCAAAGGCCAACCAATGCAGGGACGTATCCCACCTGGAATGATCATCATGATGAAACGCAATTAGAGCAGATCTAAGATTACGATTGACCCGCTCAGCCGGAGATGGCTCAGGTTAATACGCCGAAGTAGTTACATGTGATATAGACAGATCAAAACAGAATTTACGGAAGAGGTTGGATGTAAAGGCTTTAGCATTATCAGAAACTATATATTGACAGGGACCAAAAGAAGCAAATATAGTATTTAAACAAGAAATAGTGGATTGAGCGCTAACCAGCTTAGTCGGAAATAACTAGGAAAATCTAGTGAAGCCATCTACACACACAAGAATGAATTTATTGGCATTCCCCTTTGATTGGGGGAAGGGTCTGACGTAGTCTATATAGAGACGTTTCATGGGGCGCGACGCTTGATGGGAAGATAAAAGACCTAGCTTAGTGGACAAGGTGGGCTTACTAAGCAAGCAAGATTTACAAGCCTTTACCAATTCTCGAATTTCGCCATCCGTACCTTTCCAAATGAATATCTCTCGGATCTTTTCCAGAGTTTTGAAGATGCCTAAATCCCTCCCTAATGGGGTCTCATGATAGTACTTGAAGATCATAGGTATAAGCACGGCTGGAACCACAACTTTCTTCTTTTGGTCATGCCTCGAAGGGCAACATAACACCCCGTTCCTCAACACATAAGGGACGACATGTTCCCCCGAACAAAGGGTTTCAATAATAGGGGCCAGCACGGGATCTTCACGTTGATATTTTTCAATGTCCCGAAACAACATGGGGGCATCAGTTAGAATGGCATTTACACCCGGAAGGTATGGGCGCGGGAAGAGAACTATCTTCCTGTTCGGTGGTCTCCACATCATGAGAAAACATGCGGCTTTGTCCATCCGCAATGACATTTTCAGATCCTCTGATATGCCTAACATCAAACTGGAAGGCAGAAATTCTGATGGCCCAACGGGCTATACGACCTGTACGACGTGGCCTAGCCAAGATCCAACTTAAGGCTTGATTATCTGTTTCCAGGTCGAATTTTATATGTTCCAGATAGAGGCGGAACTTCTCTAATGGAAATAAGTCCGCCAAACCCTCAAGTTCATAGATGGAATATTTAGCCTCTTGGGCTGATAATGTCGTAGACACATAAGCTTCAGAGTTCATTTTCCTGAAGAAGGACAGCAGCCACCGCCGATGATGAGGCATCGGTTTGGACAATGAATTTCTTGGAAAAATCAGGCATATGCAAGAACAGGGGCGTTGCAAAGAGCTAATTTCAGATCTTCAAAAGCGGCTTGTTGAGACGGCCCCCACTCAAATTTGACGCCTTTCCTACGAAGTAAGTTCAAGGGCTTGAGGTTAGCAATAAATTTCCTGAAGAAATTCACCATGCCTATGAACCTGGGAATACCTTTGATGTCCTTAGGGGGTTTGAAATCACGGATGGCCTGTGTTCTGGAATGATCGATAGAAACACCATCAGGCGAAACAATGTGCCCTAGGAATGACATTGAAGGTTTAGCAAAAGCTACCTTAGATAACTTCACAGTCAACCCGGCCTTATGAAGGCGATCGAGTACTTCCTTTAGATGATCAATGTGTTCTTCAAAGGTCTCAGAAAATTCGACATCATCAAGATAATGATACAAGTATTCAAATTTGATGTTGGAGAAGACCCTATCTAGCAGTCTGGTGAGCACAGCTGTCCCCGTGGGGAGCCCGAAAGGCACACAGTTGTACTCATACAAGTTCCAATCCGTGGCAAAAGCTGTTAGATGTTTCGATTCTTCAACTAGAGGGATCTGGTTGTACGCCTGATTAAGGTCTAAGTTGGTGAAGAACTTTCCGAAACCATGAAAAAACAAGAGTGAAGTTCGGGAAGGGGCACAGATTGTAACACCACCTTCCGATTTAAAGCCCTATAATCAATGACAGGCCTGAAGCCACCTTGGGGTTTCGGCACCAGAAAAATGGGCGATGAATACGCCGACTTAGAAGGTCGAATAATACCGTCCTTTAACATCTGGTCGATGATCTCTTTAAGAGCCTTCATTTTAGGTGGAGATAGCCTATAGGGTGGAAACCTAACTGGGATCGAATCCATAACCTCAATCTTGTATTCAATGAGGTCAGTAACACCAAGAGTATCAGAAAACGCATCAGGAAACGAGTGACACAACTTACGAATACTATCAGCCTGCTCCTCAGGTAGATGTCTAAGGTCTAACAACATTTCATCCTGGATAGACAAAACAGATGAACGTGACACCGAATTACATTTTAGCAAAGGAATTTTACAATTATTAGAAAAATTTAAAGGTGCACGACTTGCTCTGAATGTCGAGCACTAGACCGGTATGAGACATGAAATCTGCTCCTAATATTACGGGGCAAGACAAGTGCTTAGCCACAAACAGTTTTATTTTCCAAGTAAATTTAGAAATACAAATTTTGGTAAGGATGAACCCTAAAATTTCTAGTGGAGAGGAATTAGCCGAAACGCATTGGACCGAAGACTAACAATACTGAGGAAACTTACAGACAGACTTTAATTTGGAATACCAATCAGCCGAAATTATCGAACACACGCTCCCAGAGTCTAATAGAGCCGTGACCAGTTCATTGTTCAACTCAGTTTTAAGAAAAGGTACAAGTGCGGGGGTCTCCGCCGCAATTCTGAGGCCTTCTTTAGGGCATTCAAATGCGGGGTTAGAAGAACTTCGACCCTGTTCCGAGCTTGCAGTGTGTTTAACGGGGGCTGAGCCTTGGGAAGCTGAACTTGCTGACTCAGCCGATGACACTAGTCACTTTCGATTACTAGAGTTCGTGGAGGTTGCACCAGAAGTTGAGCAGTAGAGGATGCTATTGGTATTAGGGCAATTCTTGGCAAGGTGATTAAAGGAGCCACACTTGAAACATCCTTGTGATGACCTTGCTCCATTCTTTGTCCCACTCGGATTTTATCACGGGGCACTTGTTCCGTAGATGATCCGTAGACCCACAAGCATAGCATTTGCGGGTGGTGAAAGTTCAGCAAGGTGAAGGCCGAAAACTATTAGAAGATGGTAAGGTGTCGGCATACCTTCGGCTGAGACCGCCATAGCCTCTAATTCTGCAAAAGTTTGAGGACGCAACGCGAAACACAGATACTACCTATAGTGTGGGGAAATGCCTTCAACAATTGTCTGCACAGTTTGATCTTCAGGGAAATGAAGAGCGAATACCCAGGTGTAAAACTTAATATCTTGGGTGAAGTCTGCCAGATTTTCATCCAGTCGTTGTACTCTGAAGTAGTACTTTTGAATTAATGATGACATGGCTCGAGCCAGAATGAAGTTAGCAAACAGGTGGGCATGGAAGTCTTCTATGGAAGATTGTTCAGCTATTGCTTTGACTATTTTGTCCGAGAGGACACCTGTGGAGTAAGGGTAAATAATTTGAAGGATTTGAGAATGAGAGAGAGAGAGAGAGAGAAAACACTAGCGCGTGATCTTGAAATTCAACTAAAAACCTTAAAAATGAAATATCGTTAATAGAATTTACCGAAAACTTTGAAATTCCCCTAAGCACCATACAACATGCATTCCATAAGTAATGCGACCAATTTTTTTCTTGATTGATAAATTTCATTTTTATTTATTTTTATATATATATATATATATTTATTTTTATTTATTATTTATTTATGACTTACAATTTTTTTTCTGACGCAACTGTACACCGCAGCATGTTCTAACCTGCTGGGCTAGGTGGAGGGGGGTGTTAGCTTCAAACGCTCTTTGTCTCATTCGGCAGCGAGCTGCCGGAGAGTCAGGACGTGTGTTTCCGTCAAGCCCGTTTTGAGTTCATGTAACACAGCACAATGGATCGTTCTGTAGAGCAATGGTACGCTATCAAATTTGGCGTTAAACTTGAGAAGTCCGCCACCGAAACGTTTCCATTACTTCAGCAGGCCTTTGGGACTGATTGCTTGTCCAAGTCACAAGTTTTCCGATTGCACAAGTCGTTCGTGGAGGCCCGAGAGGAGATCACCAACGAACCTCGCAGTGGACGGCCATCAACCTCACGAGTCGACGAAAAGATGACGCGTGTGCGCGATTGTTTGAACTCTGACAGACAGCTGAGCCTTCAATTGATAACACAAACTCTAAACATGGCAAAAACAACCGTTTTCTGCATTGTGACCGAAGATTTGAACATGAGAAAGCTGTTTGCCAAACTGGTCCCAAAAGTGTTGACCGACGAACAAAAGGACATGCGAGTGCTTCGGTGACGAGAAATGTTGGAAATGTGTGAAAATGATCCTAATATTTCTATCTCAGTTATCACTGGTGATGAGTCATGGATTTTTGAGTACAACCCTGAGACAAAAACGCAGAGTTCAGAGTGGCAGAGCCCATCGTCGCCCCGTCCCAAGAAGGCACGCATGAGCAAGTCCAGGATCAAAACCATGCTCATTGTCTTCTTTGATGTCAGAGGCATTGTCCACCACGAATTCGTACCTATCGGGACTACAGTGAACTCAGCTTTCTACTTGGAAGTGCTCAAAAGACTGAAAAGGAGGGTCTCGCACTGCCGAAGCGACATCAAGGACACGTGGAAAGTTCATCACGACAACGTACCGAGTCACAGCACCTTCATTGTCAACGACTTCCTGGCCAGGACCAACACCCTATTGGTTCCCCAGCCTCCCTACAGTCCTGACCTGGCTCCCGCTGACTTTTTTTTTTCCCCCTCGCTTAAAAGGAGTCTTGAAAGGAAAACATTGGAACACGATTGAAAGAATCCAGGCGCATGTTACATCGGCTCTAAAGGACATTCCGGAAAAGGCCTTCCAGGCATGGAAACGCCGCCTCTAGAAGTGTATCGACGCAAGAGGGTGCTATTTTGAAGATTTTTGATTATTTGTACGAATATATTCAATAAATGATTTTTTATGAATCTGGTCGCATTATTTATGGAACGCACCTTGTAGCCAAAGGATGAGGTAAACTACTGAACCCAGGTGACATAATGGGTAATGGCCTGGGGGGTTGAGAAGCTTCAGACCCAGCATTATTTAAAAAGAAAGGTGGAATTGATGTACGACGATCAGACTCGTTTCCTAATGGGGCAGAAGTTTGTTGAGTTGCCACAGATTTCCTGCTTTCTACCCTCTTAGAAGAATCCTCCTCAGCAGGCACGTTGATTAAAGGGGCTTGGTCAGATTTGGGAACAGCTGCCCCAGTCAACAATTGACTAACTTTGACATTTCAGAAAGGTGTTCAACAAGGTTACTAGTCTCCTTAGCATGAACTTCTTTTAGCTTGAGAGACTGTAGGTCCCTAACCCTATTATAAAAATGGAACAATCTAGCTTGTACTCTCTTAAGTTGATTAGGAGATGGATCACTCACTTCAGAAAAATGTAATACAGAAGCTAGCTCGGTGGTGTTGTCCGCGACAGTGGATAGAGCCTCATCAATTTCTTTTTCCCCCAAAGTTGGGATGCAAATTGGTAGTTCTAATGATTCCTTAAGTTTAGTTGTATCTGCCGCAACCGTGCCTCCAGATTAAACATTCCTAATAAGTAATTCATAGATTAATTCCTCCTTGCGCAAGTAGCCGGGATGGAGGACTTCACGAGGGCATCACATGGTGAAAGAACATTTACAAATTTAGGAAAAAAAAATTACAGCGACCGAGAAAATTCTTAGAGTTTGATGCAGATTCTATGTTTTGCCGTCAAAAGGGCTTAATTGAGACCCATTCAACCATGCTCTGCTACCATTTGTTACGGGGTTACCTGTGGAGCAAAAAGAGGTGAAAGAAGGTGCGGGCTTGAATGGGTCTAGACATGCTCTATTGGTGGAAAAATATCTAATTCCCTCCATGGGAACTTAGAATTTCCTTTCCTTTCTAACTACAATGTCGAGAATTGAATTTAAAACTTAAATTGAAGGTTATATTTTCAGAACTTCAAGTTTAACAATTTTTCATCATAATGAAACATCAGGTACAGTGATAATCATGAAACAAGTCTAGGAAAAGACAAGATTAGTGGTCTTAACAAATCCTGGGGTTCAAGCCCCTCACTTTACAATTTTTGAGCTCCCAGCTCAAATTTACAAAAAAGGACAGCTTTAGTAAAGAACAGAAATCCCCTAATTAAAGGAGCACTTACTCCCGAAATACAATTCCTAGCCTTCTAAAGGCACTCTTTACAATTACAAAACTAGAAAAAGAGCTAACCGGCTCTCCGTTTCTTTCAGCCTCCTCGAGGCAGCCTCAAAAACCTTACACTCTCTGGCCTTCCATGGTACAACGTACAATTTGAAACAGGGGTATCTCGTACCCAACCTATAGGCCCTTTTCGGAAAAAAACAGGTTAAGTAAATGGCCCGAAACTCAAACTGAATGGAGGCGTATACTTGCACTCCTAGATATGAACACTGAAACAACTTAAGGGGCTCAAGGCTGATGAAACAGGGGCTCAAGGCCAATGAAACAGGGGCTATTCCCAAACTACTGAGGTGACTCGTGTAGAAATTACTTGAACACATTACAGTAGGAAAAACAGTTAGAGAAAAAACTTAGTCACCCCAAACCAAGATGAAGGGGAGCTTGAAAGGGTAATTCTCTCTCTATTCCCGATTTACAGTTAAAGATTTAATGAAGGTTTTACATTAGCCAGGAGAAAGTTACATTTTAGAAAAGCTTGTTACATAACTAAAGAGTCGGACCTTTCCCTCAGGTTAAACTGCGGAGGTAGCAAGAAAGAAAGAAGTTATGTGGCCATTACCTTAGAGATATTCTGTTGACCGATGAAAGAGGCCGCCCGCCTCCTGCTTTAACACACACACACTCAGTAAGATGACGATATATTGGCCAAGAAACGGGAAAAGCCGCAGTTTATAAACCCTCAGGGAAGGTTCGAGATCATTCAAGACTAAACCAGCCACACCCTCTCAATTTTATTGGTTAAATTCAAAAGTAACACTCAAAATCGAATTATTATTATTCATTCATTCAACTTTGCTAATCGGTCAACTAGGGACCACGATAAGCCTCACATTACATTCTGGCAGTTGATCATTTTTCGCTTGATCCACATCGTCTTCATTAGCTCACTGTGTTTAACACGATGTTCTTCTGTCCATTTAGCACCAGTTGCCTGTTTTTCGTCCCGGAAAGTCCAAAAAGTCTTGATGGCTGCTCTGAAAGGATTTCGGACTTGTGTATCTTCTGCTTGTAGGCCAGTTCATTAAGATCTTTCTTGACATTAACATACCATGGCATTGCCGTTTTTTGTTTTGAGGCAAATATACTGAAGATACGTTTCGTCCATCGAGAGTCTATCATCCGTCGTATATAACCGTAGAAGCGAACTCTGCCTTTACGCATTGTGTCCGTGGTCTTCTCTATCTTAGAGTATACTTCTTGCCTGGATTTTCTAATGTAGATGCCATTTTGGTAGTTTGGACCAAGTATGGTGTGTAGGATCTTTTTCTTTCCTCTCTAAATCTGCAAACAAACATTTCTCAGATAGGATAAGGCATTCAGATGCATACAGCGATACTGGTTTGATGACAGTGTTGTAGTGACGAATTTTTGTGTTCAGGGAAAAGCACTTTTTGTTGTATATGTTGCGGGTGGTTTGGAAAGTGACTTCAATTTTCTTGATTCTTGCTGCTATGGCCTCTTTGTCAAGTCCATTTTGCTGAATCCATTCCCCAAGGTACTTAAATTTACTAACACGGTTTATCGTTCCATATTTGGTGTTTAGTTGTGCCGTATCATCTTTGATATTTGACATTACTTCTGTCTTTTGAAAGGATTATATTCTTCTTCTTTCGAATGGGCCACCAGAGGACCACGTGCCAATTTCAATTCCTTCTTCTTTGTTCTTTCCTTTTCTTCCAGTACGCTTTCATCTGTTCACTATGTTTCTTCTTTCTGTCTTCAGACCACTTTGAACCAGTCTTTTTTACTTTCCTACCTTGGAATCCTTCTATTTTCAATACTTTTTCTCGAAAGCCTTCTCTATTATTTATTTCTTCTGTTGTTATATTGTTTTTTTCTAAATCCATTCTTACTTCATTGACCCAGCTTGTCGTTGATTTTTTACTCCACAAATATCTGAAAATCTTACTGGTTAATCTACTATCTTGCATTCGATATAAATGTCCAAAAAACATAAGTCTCCTTTTCCTCATTACATCTGATATATTTTCTATTTTTTGATATATTTCAGCATTACTTCGTAATTTCCAACCTTCTGCTGTGTTTTGTGGGCCTAATATTTTCCTCATGATTCGCCTTTATAGTATTTCTAGTTTATCTAAATTATAGTTTATTATTATTATTATTATTATTATTATTATTATTATTATTATTATTAACAGAATGCAAAACAGAACACAGGCACTAAGAAGGAGTGTTCCAAGGTGGTTCAAGAGGAGAAAAAGAAATGCTGGCAAAATTTCACTGAATCTCTGCAAGAAGATACAACCGGAAGCAAAAACATCTTCTTCCAGTGGGTAAAAAAAGAAAAACCCAGGTGAAGGTGCTAACTTCATTAAAAGTGAAGAGGAGAAAGTGATGACACAGAAGCAGGATATATTACAGAGGTGGAGAAAATACTTTGAACAGCTTACAACGTGCAAAATACCTCGGTACAAAGAGAAATGGAATAACCAGATTCAGTGCAGATGGAAGAAAACGAGGTATCCATTGCAGAGATTGAGTGGGCCACCAAAAGGATGAAACGAGGCAAGGCAGGTCACCATGAGCAATTGGCCTACAGTGGTTGTATAGACTCTTCAGAGTTGACAAAAGGGCTCATTATAGCAATTTTCAAGAAAGGAGACTGGAAGCAATGTGAAAATTACAGAGGAGTGACACTGATCCTTAGATAAACGAATAAGAGACAGAGGAGAGGGAAAATTGGCAGTTCACATTGCGTCAAATGATGGTCAGGTATTGGGAATATGGAAAAAAGAAAAACCTGGTTTTGAACACATGATGGGAATGCCAGGAGAGAGAACATTAGACTGCAGAGAGGCCTAGAATGAGATGGAGCAAATAGTGGAGTGATAGCAATAGAAGAGGAGTGGTGGAAAGATAGAGTACACTACCTACCCAGAGAGAAAAGGGAAAGTGGAGAGAAGTACCATAGTTTCCACATTTGTGTCCGTTGTGTGGGATGATTCCTTTTCTGCAATCTTCTGGGATTTTGTCATTGATGCTTTCACAGCCCGTACTTTGGGCCGTATCAAGAAAATAAGGCGAAATTCTTTAAGTTTCGCAACGAACTATGCTCTGCGTCATCAGAAGAAAATCCCGACTGTCCTAGAGAAAGGCTTCTAAAACAATGAGTAAGGGATTTTGTTTTCTTCCCGGATCACCAAGAGTACACTATATAGCCTGATATTCCTGCTGCCTTCATCATATCTGAGGTGAGATCATGGAAGCCCAAGGTTAGATCTTTAGTGCTGTTTCAACTTCAAGGCATGTTAATGGGGCTTGGTAGAGCTGTCTCCATCTCGATTTAAAGACATGCTTAAGTACTTCATTTCATCTCTAATCCCTTCCTTTGTAGCATCATTTGTTTCGAGCACAAGGATGTTTCTACTACTTCCTTGACAGTCTTCCTCTATGCTGGTCGTAAAGTCATTGCAGCACTTTTTCTTTTCTTCTTGAATTAAGACTTTGTACTGTAGACTTCTTTGTCCAATATTCCTATGCTTGCTCTTCAATTTCTACTTCATTTCTTCTATCACCCATTTTTTGTTTTACTTGATCTAATTTCCTTTTCAGCATATTTCTTTTTACTGCTGTCCTCATCCAGTCATTCCACCAAGGCATTTCCTTCTCTGTCGGTTTTGCACTTATTTTCCTACACATTTCCTCAGCTTCATTTACAAGAGTTTCTTTCAAAAAGATTTATTATTATTATTATTATTATTATTATTATTATTATTATTATTATTATTATTATTATTATTATTATTATTATTATTATTATTATTATTATTATTATTATTATTATTCAACTTAAGGCATTAAATAACAACATCCACCTTATGCATTGACTTTGACATGCATGAATAGCCCATTCAATGAAATTCCTTTGTATGGAAACGACATTGTTAATGTGGGAAATAGTACCTGTGGATGTAAACCCTTCCGCTTGCCGGGTAGGGCGGTGTTGAACGAGCAGCGTTGTCTGTCCATGCTTAGGAGAGTTCCACCTAACTGAATCCCTCCCTGCCACTTCATGCCCATGAACTATGAACAACAAAGGTGAAGTATTACGGCCTTCTCTAACCCTTGAAAGTACCTTGAATGGAGAGCTCGTTCGACCATCAGCCCAGTTGTCATTCACAACAATATTGAGAAAATAGCACCAGATAAGAACACCTTAATGATGAAAATGACTCTGTAGTGGAAAATACATTCTTTCTTTCCATAAAATGAATTGACTTGTACTACTTCTAACAAGTTATGATGGTTCAGTGTAGATATTTCCATTTTAGATGCATGTTTCAGATGAGATAGAAATTTTGCATTTTTGGTTCTTTTTTTATTTTTTATTTTTATTTTTTGACAAAATGCTTGTCATTTAGTTGCACATGGCAGCGTAATCTGTTGACATAGAAGTGAACTGTGTCCTATCACGTGCTTCAATGTTGGAGTTACCATTATGCTGCCAGAGTCCAAGCCAACGGATACGCGTGACTGCTCAGACTAGAAAATTAGGGACTGGGTGCTGTCTGTATAATTGTGTGAAATTTGAAATAAACATGAGAATTGTGGATTGAGTTGTTAAAATGAGTTGAAACAGAAATAACTCATGCACATCGGAAAGAAAATCAGAACTGTACGTATAAATGACAGGAAAATAAAATGACGTCAGATTAGCTGCAGGAGTTGTGATCTACTTCAAACGAGTTCAGACTTCATAGCCAAAAGAAATTTATAGCTATTCCCAACCTCTGTTCAGTCAAGTTTCAAATATTCTACTTTCCAGCCAAAAATGTTCATGAACTGAAGAAGGAAGGAGTGGAGAGCTACGGCAAAATACCTATCTAGATTCTTCAAAATCAGATTTCGTATTGTACGATATTTATTAGGCAATTTTTTGGATCCAAGTGAGAATTTTAGTTAGTCATCAACCAACAAGACGTGAACATTCTGAAAGGTGACAAAGCAATGAATATTAGTACGTTTGTCTCTCTCCATCCTTGAGGCATGCCACCAAGTTTGGCTGCGTACTCTTAGTAAAGCTAGAACGCCAACATACTGTAAATTATGATGTTCATCTTGAAATGTTGGAGTGTCTTAAGACAAGCTTTCATGTTAGTTGTCTATTGCTTATTCTCACAGTCTCCCATACCATATACCTCCTCTAGATCTCTCTTCTGTTCCACTCGTAGCATTTTTCATTTACTCGGTGCATCCTGACTGAACCGGACTGATTGTATGACCCTCTCTTCCAAAATGCCAGTAAACGCTTTGCCTCGTATACTGATCAATGAAATACCTTGATAGTTGTTGCAATATTTCTTCCTTACAGAAAGGTGCAGTTACTGCTTTTGTCCAATCAAACGGTATCTTACTAACATTTCGTGCTAATCTTATTACTCTGAGGCCATCCTGCTATATTTCACGATTTCAGGTCTTAATATAATCTGTATTCCTTCATCTATTTACCTTCCTTTCCACTTCCTCAAGCGTAATTTCACCAACATCATTGTCCTCCCCATGACAGATTTCCTTGTATGTAGAAAATATTTTCAAAATATTCCTTCCACTGTCCAGTGATTCCCTGTGATTTACCGAAAACTCTATTCATTCCCCACCTTCTTTATACTGTCCAGAAAGGTTGCCTTGCTGCCAGACACAGCCTTTCTTGGTTATTACCAAACTCTTCCTAGGACTTCTTCTTGAATGGATTCAACAGTTATTTGTTTCACTCTGTTTCTTTCATCAGCCTGCATCAGTCCTAATAAAAGTTGCATCAGTCCTTGTTTGGAGCCATTTCTGATGTCCTTTCTTACAATAACTAACTGCTGTCACTTCATCATTTCACCAAGATGTTCGCGTTTTCCATCTGTTCCTGTTCCTTTGCTTATTCTACTGCTACCTTCTGCTCACTTTTAACTTCTAATTTCCTCATCCTGCAGATTTTCTACCCTCATTCGTCTGCAGATAGTGGAACACCTACACATTCCTAATAGACATGATAAAAATCTTTTGGGCTTTTGCTGTATCCATTTTGGATCTGCTGCCCCTGTGTAGCAGTGCTAATCCCACACTAGCACCAAACTCCAGTAAACGCTTCCTCTTCCTGTTAGCTCCGTGTCTACCAACCACCCTGTGTTTCAAAAAAACTTGTCAACTCACGTGGTGAGCAGGCTGAGAAAATTTTCAAGTTTATTAAATCATGAAATGTTACCCCTAAAAATATTTCCAAAATGACAGACTTATCATAAAATTCAAAATTAATTAGATTAAATTTAATGTTAACTTCTTAACCATCGATATCTAAAATATTCATCTTGTGAAGGTAGTTTTTCTACTCGATTTAACTCCACCATTGATCCACACCTATTCTACATCTGGTGCTGACAGGGATCAAATGCCTTGGTGTAAACAGGTCACAACTCGCATCACTGCATCTCTGTATGAGTATTTGCAATGCAAAGAGGGGCTTGTGGGTGCCCAGGGAGTTGTTTCAGCTGGCTGTGTGTAGGAGGGGTTTCAACACATGGCTGATCTACGGGGACTTCGCTCATAGGTATAGGTGCTAAAGTCCCCATTCATTGCAGTGTACGCCATCCAGTGACAAGGTCTCGGTCATTATTGAGGAGGAAGAAGTAGGCTCCTGTTTGTACTTGCTCATTGCTTCCCTGAATATAATCTGGGTACTTTTCATCGTTTCCTTCTGCAATTATATTAATGCAGAATTGGAGGGTTTTTGAATGATTTGATTTTGTTCCAAGCATTGAATATTGTTGTTGGAGTTGCAAATTCAACTCGTGTATATAAGAAAAACTTATTTTGTATCTTGTCTTATCGGCTAGACTTCTTTTCAGAGTTCATATAATCTCTTCGGAATTTTATTGCGGAACATTTGACCAATTTCTGAATGGCAAATTCCAGGAGAATATTTTCCTGTCAGATAGAATTGATGCTGGCACCACCCTCCACACTGTGAATACGATATGATGACTGTTATTTCTCTGTTCTTCCAGGTCAACTCAGCTGGAGTCAGTGCTGTTGCCAAGCAGCTCTTTGCCGAGTCTGGTAAGTTTAGACATAATTAATTTGTGCTTTCGAGAGATGAAAGGTACTTCTCTTTCAGAGATGCTCACGACTACTGAAAATGATGTGTCAGGTAGCTGTGTCTTGATGGACCGCAAACCACAGAATGAGAGCTCACTGTCTGCATCTCATATCTTGGGATTTTTAGGGCTAGGAATGACCAAGTTATTGCACAACACATGGCAACTTTGCTCTAGGGGTCTCATATTTGTAATTTGCATCCACAATGATCAGAAAAATTCAACGATTAAGAATTTCCAATCCCATAATTTTAATTACCCTGTAGCATATTTAAAATGCTGAAGCATGGGTTGAGAAAATAATTTTCCCCCACCATGATAACATATTTTTGTGGCGTACTCTTGGTCAAAACTCCTCCATGGTTAAAAAAATCTTTCTAAATTTGGCTTGAAGAGAATTGTTAATTCCGTATCATTTACGGGGCGGTCCATTGTGCCAATCAAAGTTTTAATTAACGTCCAAATAGTCATCGTATTTTGGCAAATAGTCTCAAGTATTCCTCAAATACATACAAAATTCTTCCCTACAATTTTGCAAATGTGGATTCATTTCTTGCCCAAAGAGTGTTGCCCAGAGGGTGTTCGTTAAGTGACAGTGCAGTGGATGCTCTTTTTCCAGCAACGTAACTCTCGACTATGGCGGATAATAAGTTTAGGGGTTCCCTTTGATGATTGGGAATGCTGAGTTCATAACGTCATAAAAACTATGCCCAAATTTCAATTTTATTTGATAACCCGTTAGGAGGTGTGTGGGTAACTTTTACCCATGACAAAATAATTTCTTGGTTGAACAGGTATTTATCTTGTATCCCATGCTACTTTACTGTTTGAGAGTCCATTAGGAGTTACTGTTTCATACTTTACTAACATCCAATTCGAGGTGATGCCAGCGTGCGAGCTAACGTAAATTACAGTGAGTTTTAATTGTCTCGTTGATTTAAGTTTGCAATTCACAGTAATGGGACTAGCTTAGCTGCTGAGAGGCATTCTCGCCCATCTATGGCATAGTGTAGTGTAGTTCGACGGCTCACACGTGTTGATGTTGGTGAGAGCTATTTGGCGGATTTTAGGCCTATGTTGTTTAACGTTGAACATCTCCAATTATAAGTAAAAGTATGAAATTATTAAAAGGAATGAAGAGTGCTGCGGAGGATGTTAGTTACATTGGAGATGCCCCAAAAACCAGTAGTTGGAAAATAAAAGCTTACCGTACTGGTATGCTGTGATCAGCTCCTATATTAAAATGCCGAGCGCACGTCCTGACGGATTAAGTCGGTCTGTTACAAAGGGAAAATTGAAACAGGTTATTACCACTCTTAACGAGGAATTCCGATGAATTTCAAGAATGATGATTTCAGACACATTTGACTCTGTATTTATTTATTTATTCCATTGCAATTGAATAGTTGCCTGAGATTCAGAGGTCCACTATAAATATTTATAAATGACAGTACGTAACTCTTTCTCCGTTGAGGTTATAGTAGGCTAAGTGTTGCATTTCGTGTTTCAACAGTCTGCAAAGCTTACAAGAGGTTCCCAATAAAACAAACAATTACATTGTTTCGCAGCTCGGATCTAATGGATATTGGACTGAATGTGGCTATCATTTCGAGACTTCACTCTGTCGGATGAGTGGAAAAGAAACTGTCGTCATATGAAGAACAGTGCCATTATCTGTTTAGTACCCCAGATAGAAATGACGACATAACCGACGTACTGCGATCGAAAACATAGCCAGATTGCATGCCACTGGTCAACTGTGCAACGTGGCGGCAAAAAAGCAAGGCAGCATAATCAAATGGAAGAAATTACTCTACAGCTATGCATGAATAGTATATACAGAGTTTATATTGTTAATTTTGTCGAAGTTGTAATTATGTGCTAGTCATTGCCCTGTTCTGCAAAAGGAGCCTTGCTCATTTCTGAAGTATTGGTGTATTTTCCTTCTCTGTTGATGTTTCTTATGGATATCTTTCAGTGACCTCTAGTACTCCTGGAGGAATCAGCCTGGAGCCTCTGAACAACAGTAGCAGCAGCAGCACTACAACCTCTATGCAGTGGTCTAGTTCGGTGCTAGCAATTACGTCACCACCAGTGTTACCACCGCGAGCCAGCAGTGCGAGCCCTAGCAGTGTGGGGTGAGTACTTTCTATCTCTGGAAATACAATAACAAGTAGAAAACTAAAAGAACACCTCCCAAAATTAAATATTCACAGTTCATGTAAAAACAAGGACAAATTGTCCCCACTGTTACACCTGAAATGTGTGTATGAAATTTTCTGTACTTTTGGCAAGGTATACATTGGCCAAACATGGTCGTCTGTTGGGACATGGGTCTCTCAGTCAAGTTGACATTATCTCAGCACACCCTATCTTTGTGTCCCTATGTGAAACACAAACGGTGTAATGCTTTTAAAATGTTTTGTAAACCGGACTTGCCCGTGTGAGTAAATGACTTATCAAGTCTCTCCATGCCACATCCTTTCAAGCTGCACCCCCATTCCAAACGGGTGGATGCTAACCTGGTTATCCCTGGACAGCTGCACCTCAATAGATTTCAAAGCACGAGTCCGCATACAGTCCTGGTTGTCTTGTCCCTCTTCGCATGTAGTTCCATGGCTCTCAGCCGCAAAATGTCTCGTCCGAGTCCACATCGGATGGTCTGCCTGATGTTTTCCCAGCATTCTTGTCCGAGTATTTTGCAATCATTTAGTCTACCAATGTTGTTCTTAAAGGTACTTAATGTAGGCATTCAGTACCGATACATTGATGAGGACTGCTTTAAGATGTACCCCACCTATAAACATTCGCATACAGTGGCACATCCACTTCAGTGTTATCAACTTCCCTTTTTGAGCACTCACTGTATCACCCTCATTCAATTTCTGTGGCATGTTCTTTCTTGAAACCTTTACAGTCTATACGGTGTCAGTGCAGTTTACAATCACCTTAGGGTTATATAAAAATTGTCCATTTAAATACATCTTCCTACATCTAAATTGTTCAGTCAGGCACAATACAATCTTAGTGGTTAGTGGACTGTCAGCCTTTGTCAGATCTCATTGCAATATACTCCCAGCACCTGTATAAATGATGAAATTCCAGAGATACTTGGTGGTGCTGTCACGAAGTTCAAAACATTGTCGTCCTTTCCGTAATAGACTCGTCCACAGAAATCTCCTTCCTTAGATTGTAGTTACACTGAAATCTATTCTGAAAATTTTATACTACGGCCATTATTTGGTGGATTTACCGTACTTCTGTTTCTCAATTTTATTGTAGGAATCTGTCATATGAATAGATTTTGAAAGCAAGGAAAATATCTTCTCGCACATAACATTTGGAATGAAAGGTGTTGAAATGGGATGTTTTCTAATGAAATATAGCTGTGAAGAATACCCATCAATATGAGTGCCTTACCTCATAGTGTTCAATCAATCAATCAGCATTTAGGGCAGTCACCCAGGTGGCAGATTCCATATCTGTTGTTTTCCTAGCCTTTTCTTAAATGATTTCAAAGAAATTGGAAATTTATTGAGCATTTCCCTTGGTAATTGGCATTAGTGCAGGTTCAGTTTGACATTCGGGATTTCAAATAAATAATAAATATTGAATATTCAATATTGAATAGGTGGAATAATTAAACTTTATTATTTATTTGACGTCATTGTATATTTCAATACGGGCCAAAATATGAGAATTATAACATGTAATCGGGATTTCTTTGGTAATTGGAGGCTGCACGAACGATTAGATCTATCAGTACATCGTCTGCAAATAGTTTGTGAAAGGCAATTGGTGTTCCTTCAGCTGGGCCCATTTTATTTACACACACACTGTCACAATCGAAAGGTATTGGGCGGGTTTATAATACCAAAGTCGCCTCATGCGTCCGCATTTTCCGCATATTATCGTGAATTACATTGTCAACATCACTGTCACACTGCCACTATTAACCAGTAAATTAATTACTTCTGCATCACAAATAACTCTGTTAGGACCTGCGGGCCTTTAGCGTGAAACCTGTGTGCAGAGCTCTACGAAATAAGACTGTGACATCTCTTGGGAAGCTCGGAGTGCTCTTACGACAAAGCAAATAAGCGTTACGAAATCCACATAGTGGGCAATGTGACCATAGCACGCTATTGTTGACATTAACAGAGTTATGATACTTTATGGGAAAATTCCACCTTTACAATACAAATCTTTATTATACCATAATAAAATATTATCTTATTTTAACATGTCCCCATGGGGACATCTTCAGCCACAGTTGAAAGACTAAAATGGACAAGACACTGGTTGATGACTTGTTCTGTCCATGTGCCGATTAAAAACATTAAACGTAGTCACTTCTGTTATGATATACATCTGTCATTTGTAAATACAGTGGTATATTAACCACACAACAGATAAAATCTTGATGTGTTTGTTCGAAGGAAAAGTTCAACTTCGTTTTTTACTGTAGGCTGTGGTTCTATTAAATTATGATTCATGAGGAGGTATTTCTCTTAAAAATATTATTATTATTATTATTATTATTATTTACGTGGCCCAACGGTAAAACGGAAGGAGGAACCTCCTTTTTGTGGTTCTCATCGGTCGTGGAGGCGGATGAGGCGCAACACAATGGTATTTAGAGTCTGCAGTAGTCCGTTGCAGTCGTGCTACTAGAACCTGCATGTTGCATTTCATTTGTGCTGCAGGGTATAGTTCCGAGATCGTAGTGTGTGGGTCACTTCCTTGCAAGCTGCAATCCATCTTAAACAAAATCCCGCTTGTGGCACATTTTCCTGCTGTCACTCCCTTCAACTCAAGTCCAACGATGATGGGATCTGGATGGTGGAGGCAGGTTTTCAGGTGAAACTGGGAACCTCTAGTTTGGACCTGCACATTGGCTGCAGATGTGTGATGGTAGTCTTTCTGACAAGGGAACATCGGCAATGGTTAAGTTGCCGATCGCGATGAAACTTGGAAAACACATTGAGGTACACGTAAAAAAGATGTCGGCATCAATTTTGGGTGCCAACATTCAATAGGGTGTTAACTACGGGGCCTAAAAGTTGCGACATTTCAAATTCTGCGCGATCAGCGATGAATACCTGCTGGCCAATGCTAAGCCGGCACACTGAGTGCCTGGAGACATGCCTCAGCACCTCCTCCCCTCCTCACTCCAACTGGTTCGCCATTGCACGTTTCCCTTCTCCCCGCGCTTGCCAGCTGCTTAGCTGCTGAACAGGACCGGCTCTATATTTTGCTTCTTTTCGTACTATAATTATTGAAATCCTTTAAATAACGTTCTGTTTCACACATATTGATAATAAATAACCTAAACTAATATAACCATATTTTATTCAAATGTTATATATTTTCTTTCTTGCTAATTCCGGTGAGTTGTCACATTCGTGGGTACAACTCCTGAGTTATGTACCGCCGGGCGTGGTCAAACGTGGGATGGGGTACCGCATCCTACCTACGCTTCAATTATTATTTACTGCTAAAACGCCTTAAACCGAGCTCGATAGCTGCAGTCGCTTAAGTGTGGCCAGTATCCAGTATTCGGGGGATAGTAGGTTCGAACCCCACTGTCGGCAGCCCTGAAAACGGTTTTCTGTGGTTTCCCATTTTCACACCAGGCAAATGCTGCTGCTGTACCTTAATTAAGGCCACGGCCGCTTCCTTCCAACTCCTAGCCCTTTCCCGTCCCATCATCGCCATACGTCCTATCTGTGTTGGTGCGACGTAAAGCAACTGGGGGGGGGGGGGGGGGGAAGCCTTAAAGCTGTCGGTAGTGTCCTTTAGAGTGGACATACATCTAGAATTAAATCACCCACCACTAAATAAATCTCGCACGGTTAAACAACGTTAAATACCTTTTTATCTAAAGAAATTACATGCCCGGGTAGAGGATCTCAATAAATGTAATGAGATTCGGTATCTCGGGATATCAAAACCTGCTTATAGGCCCAGATCTTCTTTCTATGCCCCCCTCCCCCACCCATTTTCTGTACGCTATCAGTTGTCATAACGAAACAACATCGCGGATGACAACAACAACTATTATAAACTCAGAGTTTGAAGATACTGGTATTTTCCGTATTGCGTACTCTGGTATAAGGAATAGGCCTATAGGTAGAATATTTTTATTTGTTCTTTTACCAAACGATTTATTTATATTTTGCAGTGACAGGCACAACACATTTCAATTGCAGCAATGGTTATCGAATATAAATAAATTTAATGCATAGGCAACTTTGATATGAGTATGACATGGAACGTAGTACAGGTTGACAAAATAAGGAAAGCCTTGAAAAATAAAAAAGTGCATTTATATATGCAGTAGATATACAGTAATCCCTCCTATGAACCATGCGACATTGCCGTGGTGGGGAGGCTTGCGTGTCCCAGTGACGCAGATAGCAGAGCCGCAGGTGCAACCATATCGGATAGGTATCTATTGAGAGACCAGACTAACGAATGGTTCATCGAAAGGGGGGTAGCAGCCTTTCGGAAGTTGCAAGGGCGGGAGTCTACATCATTGACTGATATGGCCTTGTAATAATACTCAACATGGCTAAGCTGTGTTGATACTGCTACACGGCTGAAAGCAACGGGAAACTACAGCCGTAACTAACTCCCGAGGACATGCAGCTCTCTCTGTATGAATGATGTACTGATGATGGCTTCCTCCCGGGTAAAATATTCCGGAGGTAAACTAGTCCCCCATTCGGATTTCTGGGTGGGGACTATACGAGAGGGGGCGATCATCAGGAAGATGGATACTGACATTCTGCGAGTCGGAGCATGGAATGTTAGAAGTTTGAATCGTTGTGGTAGGTTAGAGAATCTGAAAAGGGAGATGGATAGGCTAAAGTTAGATGTAGTTGGTATAAGTGAAGTACGTTGGCAGGAAGAACAGGATTTTTGGTCAGGCGACTACCGAATTATCAACACGAAATCAAAACGGGGAAATGCAGGAGTTGGTTTAATAATGAATAAGACAATAGGGCAGTGGGTAAGCTACTACGACCTGCGTAGTGAAAGAATTATTTTCGTCAAGATAGACACCAAACCAATGCCCACCACAATAATGCAGGTCTATATGCCTACTAGTTCAGCGGAAAGAGATAGAAGATTTAACGCAATATGTAAAAGGTGACGAGAAACTAATTGTGATGGGAGACTGGAATGCAGTGGTAGGCCAAGGAGGAGAAGGTAATACAGTAGGAGAATTCGGTTTGGGACAAAGGAACGAAAGAGGAACTCGGCTGGTTGAATTCTGCACTGATCATAATTTAGTCCTTGCCAAAACTTGGTTCAAACACCACAAACGATGGCTGTATACGTGGACGAGACCTGGAGACACTTTAAGGTATCAAATAGACTTAATAATGATTAGGCAGAGGTTCAGAAATCAGATGTTGGATTGCAAAACTTTCCCAGGAGCAGATCTGGACTCTGACCACAACTTGTTGGTCATGAAATGACATCTGAAATTGAAGAAATTGAAGAAAGAAAAGAATGCAAAAAGATGGGATCTAGACAAGTTGAAAGAAGAGAGTGTGAAGAATTGTTCCAAGGATCATGTGGCACAAGGGCTAAACGAAAAGGCTGAAGGAAACACAATAGAGGAAGAGTGGATAGTCATGAAAAATGAAGTCGGTAGGGCTGCTGAAGAGATGTTAGGAAGTAAGAAAAGATCAACTAAGAATCAGTGGATAACAAGAATGCTAGAAATGAAGAGGGCAGAAAAGAGTACAGGCGATTAAAGAATCAAGTGGGTAGAAAGTGCAAGGTAGCTAAGGAAGAATGGCTGAAGGAGAAGTGCAAGGATGACATAGATGTTGATTCCCATAGGGAATCTGAAATATTTGTTCCAAATGAGTAAATTTATAATACCAAAATAAATGGTCTGTTATTGGACATTATAAATTTTCCAGATAACTCATTCCTGGTTGCCAGCGTTTCGCCCCCGTGTGCTAGGCTGGGTGAAATGCAGGCAACGAGGAATGAGTTAGCTGGAAAATTTATAATGTCCAATAATGGACAAAGATGCTGTATTATAAGTGCAAGGATGTTGAAGGTTGTATGGTCCTGGGAAAGATAGATGCTGCATACAGGAAAATCAAGGAAACCTTTGGAGAAAGGAAATCTGGGTGTATGAATATTAAGAACTCAGATGGAAAGCCACTTCTAGGGAAAGAAGACAAAGCAAAAAGATGGCAGGAGCATATCCAACAGTTGTATCAAGGTAAAAATGTACAGTAGATAATTTGGTTCTGGAAAATGAAGAATCTGTTGATGCTGATGAAATGGGAGACCCAATTTTGAGGTCAGAGTTTGACAGAGCTGTGAGTGACCTAAATAGGAATAAGGCACTTGGAATTGATGACATTCCCTCTGAATTACTGACTGCCTTGGGAGAAACCAGCATGGCAAGGTTATTTCATTTAGTGTGTAAGATGTATGAGACAGGAGAAGTCCCATCCGATTATCGGCAGAATGCTGTTATACCTATTCCCAAGAAAGCCGGTGCTGATAGGTGTAAAAACTACCGCACCATTAGTTTAGTATCTCATGCCTGCAAAATTTTAACACGTATTATTTACAGAAGAATGGAAAAACAAGTTGAAGCTGAGTTGGGAGAAGATCAATTTGGCTTCAGAAGAAATGTAGGAACACGTGAAGCAATCCTGACTTTACATCTGATCTTAGAGGACCGAATCAAGAAGGACAAGCCCACGTACATGGCATTCATAGATCTAGAAAAGGCATTCAATAATGTTGATTGGACCAAGCTATTTACAATTCTGAAGGTGTTTGGGATCAGATACCAAGAATGAAGAATTATCTACAATCTGTATAAAAATCAGTCTGCAGTGATAAGAATCGAGGGCTTTGAAAAAGAAGCAGCAATCCAGAAAGGAGTGAGGCAAGGCTGCAGTTTGTCCCCTCCTCCTTTTCAATGTTTACATAGAATAGGCAGTAAAGGAAATCAAAACCAGAGATTTGCCGATATTGTTATTTTATCTGAGACTGCAGAAGATTTCGAAGCTGCTGAATGGTATGGACGAAGTCTTGGGTAAGGAGTACAAGATGAAAATAAATAAGTCCAAAACAAAAGTAATGGAGTGCAGTCGAACGAAGGCAGGTGATGTAGGAAATATTAGATTAGGAAATGAAGTCTTAAAGGAAGTAGATGAACATTGTTACTTGGGTAGTAAAATAACCAACGATGGCAGAAGTAAGGAGGACATAAAATGCAGACTAGCACAAGCAAAGATATTTGCTCACTTCAAACATTGATATAGGAATTAGAAAGATGTTTTTGAAGACTTTCATCTGAAGCGTGGCATTGTATGGAAGTGAAACATGGACGATAACTAGCTCAGAAAGAAGGAGAATAGAAGCTTTTGAAATGTGGTGTTACAGAAGAATGCTGAAGGTGAGATGGATAGATCGAATCACGAATGAAGAGATACTGAATCGAATTGGTGAGAGGAGATCGATTTGGCTAAATTTGACAAGAAGAGGAGATAGAACGATGGGACACATCTTAAGACACCCAGGACTTGTGCAGTTGGTTTTTGAAGGAAGTGTAGGTGGTAAGAACAGTGGGGGTAGACCAAGGTTTGAATATGACAAGCAGATTAGAGCAGATGTAGGATGCAGTAGTTATGTAGAAATGAAAATGTTAGCACAGGATAGGGTGGCATGAAGAGCTGCATCAAACCAGTCTATGGACTGATGACTCAAACACATACAGTAATCACAGGCAGACCTGTAGTCTTACTGTACTGGTACTTTGGCATTATAGCTGACGAAGGTCTATGTATTCAAAAAGTACCGATATTAAAGTATCACACTACAGTCTTCTGGCTATAATGGCAGTTACATATACAAAAAGTTAAATGGCTATTGTACGAATCGGTACAACTACAATCAATTACAAGGCAACACAATAATTGACTCCGTATACATTATATCAGGCAAACTCCCCGTCAATAACTGATAGTAAACGAAAACAATCTTTGGTCTGTTCGAAATATTAAAAAATAGTGAAAAGAGTTGGAAGGAAGCAGCTGTGGCCTTAATTAAGGCACAACCCCAGCAATTTGCCTGGTGTGAAAATGGGAAACCACGGAAAACCATCTTTAGGGCTGCCGACAGTGGGATTCGAACCCACTATCTCCCGGATGCAAGCTCACAGCCGCGCGCCTCTAACCGCTCGGCCAACTCGCCTGGTGCAAATGTTTTCATAACCATTTCAGAAAACGTAAACTGATTAATACTATGTGGAAATTACAAAGGCGAGATATGAGGAAGGCGGATAGAGTATGCAAAGTGTGGCACTGGTTCTCTTCGACAGCTAAGAAAACAATAGGCACAGGGAGAAGGGAAACGTGCGGTGGCGAACCAGGAGGAGGGGCGGAGGTGTGTAGGGGAGGAGGTTCAGCGGCACGTCTCCAGGCACTCAGTGTGCCGGCTTAGCATTGGCCAGCAGGTATTCATCACTGATTGCGCGGAATTTGAAATATCGCAACTTTTAAGCCCCGAAGTTAAGGCCCTAATGAATGTTGGCACTCAAAATTGATGCTGACATCGTTTTTATGTGTACCTCAATGTGTTTTCCAAGGTTCATCGCAATCGGCGATTTAACCATTGCCGATGTTACCTTGTCAGACCCCGTGACTACTCAGGAATTTGTTTGTGCATCTGTGTTTGGGCAGGCCTATTTAGCATCACGCTGCCCATCCTGAATGAGGAAGGCCCTAGAAAATGTCGGCTAAACATCGGTAGTCACACTCTCAGCTGGCTGGGAGGCCACACTTAGCGGGTCACCCCGTATGCGGTCGAAAATCGAAGAATACCAAAACTTTGATTATAGGAACGTGGAATGTTTGAAACCTATTTGATTCTAAATACAATAACAGACCTGAGAGAAGAACAGAGCTTGTCACCCATGAGCTTGGACGAATGAACATTGATATTGCTGCCGTAAGTGAAACCAGACTGTCCAGTGAAGGTAAACTTGCAGAGTTCAGCCCAGGTTACACAATCTTGTAAACTGAACACCGCATTCATGGTGTGGGATTTGTTGTGAAGACCACATTGGTGAATGATTATCAGCTAACTCCAACTGCAGTCAGTGAAAGAATTATGACGCTCATCTCTGCATATGCTCCCACCTTGGATGTTGATGTAGAAGCTACAACCTGCTGAGCACTACCATCATCAAAGTACCACCAAGAGACAAACTCTTAGTACATGGCGATTTCAACGCCAGACTTGGTAAAGATCACCAATTATGGGGCAATGTGATGGGAAAACATGGACTTGGCAACTGTAATGCACCTTGGTTTATGTGCTGAACATGAACTTTTCATTACTAATACTCGGTTCCGCCTGCCTAATCGCTACAAGACCACTTGGATGCATCCTCACTCAAAGCACTGACACATCCTTGATTATATCATCACCAGGCAATGTGATAACAAATATGTCCTTGCTACTAGGACTGCAAGAAATGTAGATGACTGCTGGACAGATCATAAGCTCCTTTTTTGCCGGTTGATAATCTGTCTGTCGCAAACCAAAAAGGTCCATCCACAACCTGCCCAGAAAGAAATTCGATACTTGTAAACTCAAATTGAATCCATTGCTACAGATTATAGAAATGCAATCTCAAACAAACTCAGCAGTAATAGTACAAATCAGGAACGGGCCATGCTTCAGAAGGTCGTCACTGAGTCGGCGGAGGAAACAATTGGTTTTGTGAGGAAAAAGAGACGGGACTGGTTTGATGAAAATAATGCAGAAATTAAATGTCTGATCAATGCCAAAGGGGAAGCCCACCTATCCTATCTTCAAGTTCCGTCTTCCAATGTGAAGAAATCACTTTTCTTGGAACTTCAAGGAAAATGTCAGGTACAAATTAGGGAAATTAAGAATAACTGGTGGCAACAAAAAGCTGAAGAACTGCAAAGACTATCTGATGTCTGTGACCCACAAAACTTCTATGTTGGCATAAAGGAGATATATGGTCCAATTCGATCTTCATTGGGGTCATTGAAGACTGCTGACAACTCCTTCATTTAAACCGATAATGGAGATATTTTAGAGCATTGGGAGGAACATTTCTCTTCACTTTGAAGTCGTGTCTGCATTGTTGTTGAGGACTTTCTTCATAATGTCCCTCAGCAAGCCCAACAACCATAGACTTTACGCAAGAGACTACAGCCGTTCCTTCCTGCTAACATTTAACACAGCAACTTACCTTCAAACACTCTTCTTCTCTCATGCTTCTAGAGAACTACAGTTTTATCACTTCACATTTATTAAAAACCCCACTTGATGTGATTAAGATCCAAAAGTTTCCTCCAGTGTATAAACTCACCACTACTTGCATTTTAAACTTCATTAAGGCCTCATTTCAAGAATTTCTTAACTACATTCAAGAAAGTGTATAATTTTACAAACATTTGTATTTTAGACTATATTAAGGCCTGATATTAAGAATTTCATAACTATTGTCAACCATTTCGCATATTTCCAACATTTCCTTCACATTCATATGTAATTACAATCAGGTACCTCATTAATCAACTTTCAGTTTGAAATTAAGGCTGAAGATGCCCATAATTAAAGGGTGAAACATGTCCCTATAATTTTATTTAATTCATAATCTTTTTTATGTATTGAACAGGTGGAATAAATAAACTTTAATATTTATTTGGGCCTTTGAAATTCCGCTAACAGAAACAGACAGAAAGAAGGAACTATCTTACATTTGCCAACAAGCCCTACATAACTGTTTCAGTTTGAAATTCATCAACAAAATCATTACTAAATGCAAATATCAACAACAAATTAAACTAAAGTAACAATCGGAGAAGGCAAAGGGGTACGTCAAATTCACCTTTAATAACCCGAGGATTTATGAAATCACGAATTTGTTCAAGAAACATAACACCAAAGTTGCTTTCTCAACCAACAACAATTTGAAACATAGATTCTTTAATCACAACAGAGTCAATAAACTTAATGACGAATTCCAGGAATCTGGCATTTATAGGCTGACATATACCCAGTGCAAATAACATACGCGGGACAATTTGGTGAGCTTTATAATTAGATATCAGGAACACGTCAATGCAGAGAAATACAGAAGATTCTCTGCCATGGGAGCTCATATGAAAGAGGCAAACCACAAATTCACTAATATCAGACAGGACCTTCAATTCATCAGTAGTATTAATAAAGGAAGTCTAATGAACAGCCTAGAAAAGATTCACATTACTCTTGATAAATTAGAGAACAGGGAACGGAATCTAAACAAAATGAACGAGCAAAAGAACATCTTATACGAGCATATCAGCAAATACATGGAATGGGTAAACAGAAAACAAACAAGACAAACAAGTGAAATAACCAAACACAACGTCACGGAAGCACAGCTAGTACTCCCTCCCCCCTCACGACACGTATTAGATGACGACACAACTCTACTTCCCCTTTCTCCGGAGGATCGCACGAACAATCAGACCGTGTCACATCGCTACTACACTAGGTCGTGTACAAAGACAGTTCTCCAAGGCAGTGCGGAATAAACATCTTTCCAGTTAAGGTGAGTTAAGACAACACAATTTTCAATACATTCCTTTTCCTGCGATCTATTTAAATTCGGAGATCTTCTATTTTATGCCATATTTTAATATATTACGATCTCCTGCTGGTTTCAGATCGTGAGGCAAGCTGCCCTAATTAGAAGACGGCCATTTTATATAACAGAGAAGCTACCAAAGGACCTTTGCAATTCAAACAATCAACGCATTCTTTCACCACAATCTAAAGAGTAATTTTCGCAAATCAAACAGTCAACACGGTCTTTTACCATAACATAATGAGTAACATTTAAGGAGATATCATCACAAAATACAAACAACAAATACCCGAAGACTGGAATATACTCTGCATAGACTTTTTATTCAAGACCAAGTGTTTTTAAAAAGTGCCTCACCATAGACTCTTGAATATAATTTTTCAAATATGTTTATTAGTAAATAAGTTTTTGAACATCATGCAGACGCAAATTTTAATTTAAGTAACCCTCCCACAAATGCCTGAAGACTGTCTTTATTCATGTCATCTAGTGTTATTACGAAAAGTGTATCACCACAGACGCTTTAAAATATTTTAAATATGTGGTAGAGTGTCGGCCTCCGGATCCCAAGATAGCGGGTTCAAACCCGGCAGAGGTAGTCGGATTTTTGAAGGGCGGAAAAAAGTCCATTCGGCACTCCATGTCGTACGATGTCGGCATGTAAAAGATCTCTGGTGATACATTTGGTATTTACCCGACAAAATTAATTAAATCTCAGCCATAGACGCCCAAGAGAGATCCGGTTTACTCTGTCTGCCATCTAGCGGACCTAGAGTAAAACGGAACGTCGAAATTGACGAGCAGACAGCCAGATGGCGTCAAATCGAAATGTCTGCACACGGTAGCTGAGGCCATACGATTATTATTATTATTATTATTATTATTATTATTATTATTATTATTATTATATTATTAGTTAATAAGTTTTTCAACACAATTGTAGACGCGAATTGTAATTTAAGTATCATACACACATATTACCTTACCACCACCCCCCTCCCTTCTTTTAGAGCATCTAGAGCAATAGTTTTTAAGATCCCATGGGACATAGTTTTAAGGTTTAATGTGCTTACTGTCCAAATGTTTTTCATCTCAACTATCTTTATACAACTGAAGATGACCACTAAGTGGTCGAAACATGTTCTGTGTGTGCTAATGTATTTTTAATTTTGCCCAAGGCAAAAAAATAAAGTATCGATTAGGTGGTTTTTAAATTAATTTGTTTGGTTTACTTGTGAGGAAGTCCTGTTAGTCCAGTGTTTGAAGTCAAGTATGAGTTGTTTGTGTTGGTAGTGCTACTGTAACAGTCAAATTTTTAAGACGGCGGTTCATTAGTGCGTGTGTAATTAAAACAGTGTACACAATTGACAGCATTGTAATATTCTGTTTGTGTACTTTCAGGTTGTCTGGTACAAGTACAGTGACCCCAGTAGTGGCAAATACTCCTTTGCCTCGCCCGGAGCAGTGGCTGGGCAGCGTGGTGAGTTCTGCGGGTTCTCCTTCGCCCCGACGCGCACCTCCGCTCTCTCAGCACCTGCGGGCGCATTCCCTCGGCTCGTCTGAACCCTTCCACAATGCCAACGGCCAACTCCCCGGCCAACACGATCCGTTCGACGCGGAATGGGCGGCGATAGCGGCTCGCAACCAGGCGGCGGCAGCGGCCGCGGCCGTCCGAAGCACCAACCCGTTCGTTACGCCCAGCTCGGTGAAGGCATTCGAAGTGCAAATGTAGATCCCATCTGCCTGACTTGTATTTTATCTTTGTAGATAAGGGAGAGCCAGCTTGAGGAAAACGCACAACTTTCACTGTTGTCCATTTTCCTCATCTTGAACGATAAGTATTGTTAATTTTTTGGAGACAGTGGCATTGTAGAACATATTACACAATTGTGGACTCGAGGGGAACATTACTTCACTTCTCCTTTCTCATCATCATTATTATTATTATTATTATTATTATTATTATTATTATCATTATTATTTTCTTCTTCTCTTTCCAGCAAGCTGGGCAGTATGACTTCTTCTTTCTACTTTCTGAATGTTTGCAGTGTTGGTAGATGGATGCTTCTCGTGGCTATGTTATAGACCCATCAGCTTCATCTCGATGTGTGTAACATTTTATTTTAATTTGATTTTGTTGATAGGCGTACCAGTTGAAATTTGGTGCTAGAAAGTCTGTCTGTCATTCACTTAATCTGATGATGAGATAATGATCAGTGGGGAACAGTTAGTGTTCACTTGCTCTATGCTTTGGGTGCATTTTGATGTCCTCTCCTCTACTGCCGCAAGATAGAGTTGAGTGTGTAGGTGGTGGTTAAGGACCAGGATCAACTAGGCTAATGCTGGAGTCTCCTAGCTGCTGTTCCCAACCTGTACTAATGCACAAGTCATATATTCTATTTTTAAATTTCATTACCGTCAACCTTGGAAACAGCAGCTGGGAAAGCAATGACAACTCGTGGTGTTGGTTGGTTCATTCTTGACTTCATTTTTTTTCTAACAGTTTCATGTGATGGCTTCAAAAATCATTTGTAATTCTTTTAAGACCTTGGTGTTTCCTTCTGATAATTTGAGGTATCACACATATCAGAGTGAATTGGCAACTGGTGTTTTTAAAATTATGGATGCTAAAAAAATAAAGGCATCTTCATGCCAGTTTTACTGCCGTTCTGTCATAAGTTGTTGTAACATCTGTTAATTTGTCTTTTTCATCAACAGTGTGGAAGAAACAAAAAGTTGATTTGTCACAGTTGAGAGATAAAAGTTATGTACAGTTTTCATACGAGCCACCGTATTTGACTTTTTGTTTCTTCTCTTTCAGCACAAAGTTTGTTAAGAAGTGACAGTGCACTCTTGCTTGTAGGTATCCATATCATTCCTTAGTGTGGGATAGAATTCTTATTTATTGGCTTGCCCTAATAAACTCACACAAGGAATCAAGAGAAGTGCTGTGTTTTCATCCACAGAAATCACCTGCTAAATGCATCCACACTAGAAGACAGTGTCCTAGTCTGTGTGCACCTGAAATGTGGATGTCAGTACATGTAGTCTTAAATAGTTAACTAAAACTTAAAATGTACTTAAAATGTACTTAAAATGTACTTAAGTAAATATTTTGTATGCTTGCAACACATCTTACTGTCTGCTTCATGTGAGATAGCAGTATTAATGTGGGTCTAGAAACAGCATTGTTAACCTAATTTGTAGTCTATGCAAAACTCAGTCTGAGGTCCCAGAATACAGTCTACACACAGTTACTGGTGTATCATTTAACATTCCTACCAACTGTCCTACCACGTGCACTGTATGGAGTCGATGGTTGGTCCTAGGCTCACTTCCAAAAAAATGAAATGAACTAAATAAAATTCCTTCCATTGGAAGAGTAACATAGGCATAAACAAATACAGTAGAAGTCCGTTACAGCGAGAATTCATAACGGCGAAAAATTTACTCGATATAAGGGATTGTCGTTATATCTGATTTTTGTAAAAGTTGGGGGGAAAACTCGCACACATGTAACTGCAATTAGTTTGTTCAAAACTTGCATGTTTGCAGATTTCCATTCTACAGCTTACTCGTAAGTTATTTTTCTAATTCCGAGACAACGTGAACGCGTATTTTCAATTTCATTCGGAAAAAATTCTAGTAGTATCACTCCAGTGGCTTCTCTGGCAAATGTTTCAATTTTTTTATTCAGTCACCTAACTTAACTTAACCTCATATGTATCGTGAAAACATATTTCAAGCACCAGTAGAGTAATGATAACCTTTTTGGTATAAATTACTCGGGAATAGCCTCTGACATTTAACCAGATGCAAGAAAATACAGTGAAACTTCCTATTCCCGATTCACATCGTTTTAAGTCTACGGTATTTAAAAATACCTCATTTATCGTGGCACAAATTTTCGTTGTTACCACTCAGTAATGATCACATTTTTCCCAGCCCTGAAATAAATCTTTGTCATTCCTTGTGAAACAAATGTGACTTCAAGCACAGATTAGAATCCTCGCCACAGGAGGCAGGTTGGGGAAACTTAGGCGAAAACGGGAAATGGCCTTGAATTCCGGAACTTTAGAGAGTTAATTATTGCTTCGAGAAGCAAGCCATTAGCCTCAAGAAAGTTCAGTTTTGCTCTCTGGGATATTGCTGAGTAACCCAGTAAGTCTGTTTGTGCTTGTCAGATGTTAGAAGTGTACTCTGTGTTGAATGACAGAGTGAAGGGTAGCGAATATGTGTTGCCTGATAGACTACGTAAGGATTAGGAACATAATCGCGTGAAGTTGACTAGCCCCATTCTAGATACTGGAAAAGTTGTGAAATCGCTTACGTAACAAAGACAAAATCCAGGAAGTGGACACGCATCCACGTGTTTCAACTGTATCCAGGGATGTTCCACCATTCAACACTTTATAAAACATTTTAACATTTATTAAATGAAAACCGGTTTTGATTCCCTTGGAATCCTCATCAGTTCACAATAAATAAATGAATCAAAAGGAACTTAATCAACAAGAAATCTGCCTTCAAACACTTAAAATGGTTGACATGGGTTATATGACATATATACACATTAAAATTTAAAGAATGTCCTAGGATTCAGGTCCCAGATAATTGTAGTGAGTTTGTACAATGTTGAGCAGAGTTTTAAGATAATATATAAAAACTTGTGAAGTTGAGGAATACTATGAAGTTCTTATTTGTTACTGTGGATATAAAAATCATATGTTAAAAAATGTTCATATATTCGTAGTCAAATTGTCGATGAAGAATAAAAAACATGTAACAAAATCGACGATCTTGTAAAGTGCCAATAGTGAGACAATTTGCAGTTAAAGCAGTTTGCCGAGGAATTGGGGAACATCCTTCATTGTTTTGTAACAGCTGCTGTGTGTTGATGTAGAAGGTACAGCCTTGGTTGTGTGGCACAGTAGTCTCAGATGTTCCCTTATAAGTTATACATTATGATCTTTAAACTGCCCCCTTCAGTTTCGACTCGAGTCAAAATGGTCAAAAGTCATTTGTCTCACACAAGGCCGAGTTTAACCTCCAAATTGTGTGTGAGCAGAAAACAATGTTTGACCTACTGGTCCGAAATATAAGGCTTCAGCTGACTTTCATTTTAGAAAGTGTGTGCTGATACTTTAATGGAACCCCACTGAAACATCTTTATATTTGTTGTTAGGTGTTTTACACCCCTTTTAATACACTTTTTTATTTAATATATAGATTTATTAAACACACTGTGTACTTTTAACAAAGAATGGTTATGAGGTCTCTTGAAAGTTTTTATAGTTTGCTTAGAAATTCAGGAAATTTTTCCTCTCCTTACAATCAGACAAGTGGTACTGTGGACAATACAAGCCGCAGAGCGTACAGGAACACTGGGTTGAAGCATGATGGTAACCTCGTTGGTGTCAAATTCTGTCGAGAAAGCCATGCGCTGCGTCCGCGTGAAGACATGTCGGAGTTCAAAGTTGGGCTCTTTCCCTTCATCTGTGTTCATTGCAGGAGTTTCGTAGAAGTCTGGATCTGTTGCTGCAAGCTTTTGCTGTCTTTGTTTGATGTGGGCCCCACATGCTGGGGTGGATTCTAGATTATTGCTTATCATTATCTCCCTGATGAAAAAGTCCGAGTCTGCCAGTTTATATACTAACCGTGTCCGGCTATCACAGCTTCCAGTCTCCTCAGGTTGGCCATAGTGAGGTGCGTCCATATTCTGCTGATAGCATAACAGGCTATTGGTGCTATCTTAATGTTAAAGAGAATGAGGGCGGTCCTTACTGATAGTTTCTCAATGCTCATTATTTCAAATATGGATGCAGCTCTTCATGCCACCCTATCCTGTGCTAACCTTTTCATTTCTACGTAACTATTGCATCCTACATCTGCTCTAATCTGCTTGTCATATTCAAACCTTGGTCTACCCCTACCGTTCTTACCACCTACACTTCCTTCAAAAACCAACTGAACAAGTCCTGGGTGTCTTAAGATGTGTCTACCATTCTATCTCTTCTTCTCGTCAAATTTAGCCAAATCGATCTCCTCTCACCAATTCAATTCAGTATCTCTTCATTCATGATTCGATCTATCTATCTCACCTTCAGCATTCTTCTGCAACACCACATTTCAAAAGCTTCTATTCTCTTTCTTTCTGAGCTAGTTATTGTCCATGTTTCACTTCCATACAAGAAAGTCTTCAAAAACATTTTTCCAATTCCAATATCAATGTTTGAAGTGAACAAATTTCTTTTCTTAAGAAAGCTCTTCCTTGCTTGTGCTAGTCTGCATTTTATGTCCTCCTTACTTCTGCCATCGTTAGTTATTTTACTACCCAAGTAACAATATTCATCTACTTCCTTTAAGACTTGATTTCCTAATCTAATATTTCCTACATCACCTGCTTTCGTTCGACTGCACTCCATTACTTTTGTTTTGGACTTATTTATTTTCATCTTGTACTCCTTACCCAAGACTTCATCTATACCATTCAGCAGCTTCTCGAGATCTTCTGCAGTCTCAGATAAAATAACAATATCATCGGCAAATCTCAAGGTTTTGATTTCCTCTCCTTGGACTGTGATTCCCTTTCCAAATTTATCTTTGATTTCCTTTACTGCCTGTTCTATGTAAACATTGAAAAGGAGAGGGGACAAACTGCAGCCTTGCCTCACTCCTTTCTGGATTGCTGCTTCTTTTTCAGAGCCCTCGATTCTTATCACTGCAGACTGATTTTTATACAGATTGTAGATAATTCTTCGTTCTCGGAATCTGATCCGTATCATCTTCAGAATCAAAAATAGCTTGGTCCAATCAACATTATCGAATGCCTTTCCTAGATCTATGAATGCCATGTACGTGGGCTTGTACTTCTTGATTCAATCCTCTAAGATCAGACCTAAAGTCAGGATTGCTTCACGTGTTCCTACATTTCTTCTGAAGCCAAATTGATCTTCTTCCAACTCGGCTTCAACTTGTTTTCCCATTCTTCTGTAAATAATAAGTGTTAAAATTTTGCAACCGGGCGAGTTGGCCGTGCGCGTAGAGGCGCGCGGCTGTGAGCTTGCATCCGGGAGATAGTAGGTTCGAATCCCACTATCGGCAGCCCTGAAGATGGTTTTCCGTGGTTTCCCATTTTCACACCAGGCAAATGCTGGGGCTGTACCTTAATTAAGGCCACGGCCGCTTCCTTCCAACTCCTAGGCCTTTCCTCTCCCATCGTCGCCATAAGACCTATCTGTGTCGGTGCGACGTAAAGCCCCTAGCAAAAAAAAAAAAAAAAAAAAAAATTTTGCAGGCATGAGATACTAAACTAATGGTGCGATAGTTTTCACACCTGTCAGCACCGGCTTTCTTGGGAATAGGTATAACAACATTCTTCCGAAAATCGGATGGGACTTCTCCTGTCTCATACATCTTACACACTAAATGAAGTAACCTTGCCATGCTGGTTTCTCCTAAGGCAGTCAATAATTCAAAGGCAGTGTCATCAATTCCAGGTGCCTTGTTCCTATTTAGGTCACTCGCAGCTCTGTCAAACTCTGACCTCAAAATTGGGTGTCCCATTTCATCAGCATCAACAGCCTCTTCATGTTCCAGAACCAAATTATCTACATCTTTACTTTGATACAACTGTTGGATATGTTCCTGCCATCTTTCTGCTTTGTCTTCTTTCCCTAGAAGTGGCTTACCATCTGAGCTCTTAATATTCATACACCTAGATTTCCTTTCTCCAAAGGTTTCCTTGATTTTCCTGTATGCAGCATCTACCTTTCCCAGAACCATACAGCCTTCAACATCCTTGCACTTCTCCTTCAGCCATTCTTCCTTAGCTACCTTGCACTTTCTGTCCACTTCATTCTTTAATCGCCTGTATTCTTTTCTGCCCTCTTCATTTCTAGCATTCTTGTATTTTCGTCGTTCATCAGTCAGGTCTAGTATCTCCTGAGTTATCATTTCTTCCTTCCTAACATTTCTTCAGCAGCCCTACTTACTTCATTTTTCATGACTCTCCTCTCTTCCTCTATAGTGTTTCCTTCAGCCTTTTCATTTAGTCCTTGTGCAACATGTTCCTTGCAACACTCCCTCACACTCTTTTCTTTCAACTTGTCTAGATCCCATCTTTTTGCATTCTTTCCTTTCTTCAATTTCTTCAACTTCAGATGGCATTTCATGACCAACAAGTTGTGGTCAGAGTCCACGTCTGCTCCTGGGAAAGTTTTGCAATCCAACACCTGATTTCTGAATCTCTGCCTAATCATAATGAAGTCTATTTGATACCTTCCAGTGTCTCCAGGTCTCGTCCACGTATAAAGCCATCGTTTGTGGTGTTTGAATCAAGTATTGCAAGGACTAAATTATGATCAGTACAGAATTCAACCAGCCGACTTCCTCTTTCGTTCCTTTGTCCCAACCCAAATTCTCCTACTGTACTACCTTCTCTTCCTTGGCCTACCACTGCATTCCAGTCTCCCATCACAATTAGATTCTCGTCACCTTTTACATATTGTATTAAGTCTTCTATCTCTTGATATATTATTTCGATTTCCTCACCATCTGTTGAACTAGTAGGCATATAGACCTGCACTATTGTGGTGGGCATTGGTTTGGTGTCTATCTTGACGACAATAATTCTTTCATTATGCTGGTCGTAGTAGTACCGTTATAAGTACTAAATATGCTATAATAAGTAAAGTGGACACCTCACGCAGTGACCACCGCCCGGCCAGGCCTGAGACCATGAGGCTTCTCATAGCAACAGGGTGGGTCCACCAGGCAATGCCCACCGCGCACATGAATCTGGTGCTTATCAGATGTAAGGTGATTGCCAGGACTCGCGAGGATTCTCATGAGACTATAGAAATTAGGGACTAATAAGGATAGTTGTAATTTCTCCTCCCAGTAGTGCCAACCGCTGAGTGGAGCCGGTGCTGACCAATTTACTAGGAGATGTTACGCTGCGTGCTTACGTTACGGAACATATAGCTGTACAATTGCACTAAGGTGCAGGTGACACCCGACCTTGTCCCAGATTTACTTTGCCTGGGTATGCCAGTCTGGCAATACAATACCACTTTCTGCTTACTCAAGACAGTCCTCTTACCATTTAACCCTTTAAGTGACAAATTAATTTAAGACCGCTTATTATTAAAACATATTTCCAAATAGTTCCATGTAGAGCCCTAATCTATATATATAAAATAACTTGTCCTGACTGACTGACTGATTCATCACCAAGCCAAAACTACTCGACGTAAAGAAATTAAATTTAGGGGATACATTCATATTAACATGTAGGTGCTCGCTAAGGGAAGATTTTTGGATATTCCGTCGCTAAGGGGGTTAAAAGGAGGTTGAATATTTAAAATGGGGATATTATATCTCAAAAACTTAAAAGTTTACAGATGTAAAAATTGGTATTTGGAATCTTCTTTGAAAATAAAGAAACCCATATTTTTTGTTTTAGGAAAATCCCAATAAGAGGGGTGAAAAATGGGGGGAAAGAGGTTGAACACCTTTTATGAGGAGACTTATATCTCAAAAACTGAAGATGTTACAGACATGAAAATTGAAATTTGGAATCTCCTTTGAAAATAAAGAAACACATATTTTTGTGTTTTTGAATAATCCAATTAATAGAGGGTGAACAGGAGTGACAAAGGGGGTGAATTTTTAAAAAGAGTATTTCTGCAAATTATCTAAGACAAGTAACAAATTACAGATTTGAAAACTGGTATTTGGAATTTCCTGTAAAAGTAAAGATACATAAATATTTTTTCGGAAAATCCCCTCAAGGGGAACTGAACAAGAGGGTGAATTTTTAAAATTAGTGTATTTACAGTATATCTCAAAAACTTAACATGTTGCAGACATGAAAATTGGTACAGTATTTGAAATCTCCTTTAAAAATAAGGAAATGCATATTCTTTGGTTTTCGGAAGACCCTTAACGGGGAGGGGCGGGGGGTGAAAGGATTGATAAATTAGTTGAATTATTTGTATGAGAATATATGCATAGCAAGAAAATCTAAAGATGTTAAAAACGTGAAAACTGGTATTTGGAATCTGCTTTAAAAATAAACACGCAAACACGCATTTGCCGGGGGGGATCAACTTGGTGGAGGAGGATGGAAACGGAGATTAATTCCTTTTTCGAGGATACGTATATCTCAAAAACTGAAGATGTTACAGAAGTGATAATTGGCATTTGGAAGTTCTTTTAAAGAAATGAGTAGGGTACTGTTTGTTTTTGGAAAATTCACTTGAGTGGGGAGTGTGAAAGGAAGTAAAAAATGAATACTTTTTCTGGAAAATCTTATATCTCAAAACTGAAGGTTACAGACGTGGAAATAAGTATTTGGAATAGAATCTCTCTTAAAAATAAGGAAACATGCATTTTTGGGTGGGGGGAAAACCAACTTAACGGATGGGGGTCGAGTGATAAAGGAGTTGAATTCATTTCATGAGGATACTTATATCTCAAAAACTGAAGATGAATATACTTGCATTTGGAATTTGGAAAATCCGCTTAAGGTGGGTGAATTAATAGAAAAATTAGTTGAATACTTCGTATGAGGATACTTATATCTCAAAAAATAAAGATGTTACAGACGTGAAAATTAGTATTTGGAACCTCCTTTAAAAATAAAGAAATACGCATTTTGTGGAAGGGGAGGGGAGTCAACTTGGAGGGGGTGAGGGCGTTGAAAAAGGAGTTGAAATCTTTTTTATGAGGATACATATATCTCAAAACTGAATATGTTACAGTCGTGATAACTGGCATTTGGAAGCTCCTTTATAAACAAAGGAACAATTTTTTGGTTTTTGGAAAATTCACCGAAGGGGGAGGGTGAAAGGAAGTGAAAAAATGTAATTGTTTTTATGGAGAAACTTACACCTCAAAAACTCAAGGTTGCACACGTGAATATTTTCACTTGGAATCACCTTAAAAAATAAAGTAACACGCATTTTTGAAGGGGGGGAGGGGGAGAAGCAACTTAACGGGCTGGGGTGAAAAAGGAGTTGGAGTTAAATTCTTTTCATGAGGATGCTTATATCTCAAAAACTGAGAATGTTAGAGGCATGAACGTTTATGTTTGGAATTTTCTTTCAAAGTAAAGAAACACGTGTTCTTTTGTCTATGAAAAATCCGCATAAGGAGTGAATGAATTAAAAAATTAGTTGAATTCCTTGTGTGAGGATACTTATATTGCAACTTTTATTATAATTTGGATCCACCTTATTCAATACATAAAAACTGTTGTTTAAATGAAATTACAACATATATTTCAATCAGAACTAGTTTCGACGCCTCTTTGCGTCATCGTCAGCTGATATAGGTACTTGGAAAAATTGGCAATCATATAAGTTTATCCATCATTTATGTTTCCAAAGAATCCAGATAAATCTCCAATAGAGAACGACAAAGAATTTGACAACATTCTGTTTTGGTCTAGATTTTTGGACGATACATTAGTAATTTTAGACGAACGTGTTAGGGACACAACGGCTAGACGTAATTAATAACATTGACCCACGGATTAAATTTACTTTGGAGTCAGAAAGTAATGAATCAATTAATTTTCTTGACTTAAAAATTAACAGATTAGATTCATCTTTTGCTTATAGAATTTTTAGAAAGCCTACACAAACGGCAGTCACGATTAGACAAGACTCAGAACACCCACAGAGTCAAAAAAACTCTACATACAATAGTTTAGTAGAACGGGCTTTTAGGATCCCCATGACAAAAGCTAATTTGAATAAAGAACTCAAGACAATCCGTTCAATGGCTAAGGTTAATGGTTTTAGTGAATGCTTTACTGAACGTATCATCAACAAGTTCAGGTACCGTTTACAAACCACTTTGCCCAAAGACAAATCTAATCAAAAAGCGTTTACAATATTTACTTATAATAAGGATATATATAAGTTTACTAATATTTTCAAGAAACTAAGGTTTCGTTTCGTTTCGTACTGATAATAATAATACAGTTGTATTGCACAATTCAGCCTCAGTTAATAGATCGAACCCATATTCCAAATCGGATGTGTATAGATTTAAATGTAACGACTGTGGGTGCACTTATCTAGGTCAAACAGGACGAAGTTTTAAAATTAGATACGTGGAACATACTAATGCCATAAAATATAACAGATTTTCCACAGTAGGCCAGCATGTACATGATCTAAAGCATAAATTCACATCTATAGAACAGGACATTGAGATCTTGGAGAGCTTAGGAAAAGGAAGTATGCTGGATGTTACAGAGGGTTGCTATATACACCTGGATCAGTATTTTAATCCAAACCTTAATTTAAATTAAATTTCTGAAAAATCAAATATTCTTTTTTGATTTCCTTATTGAGTTTTTAAAAAAATATACATATCCCGGTCAATAGGACGGTGTTTCATATTATGAGTAATAGCTTTACTAGTTGCTTTTTACGACCACGCCCTCCGGAGCTCCAACAGGTTGCCGCTCCTGAGTTGCTCCTCCCACTTTCCCCTATTTCCCCCCTTCAGCCGCGACCAACCTTGGACACTTGATTACTATCATAACACTGCTCGCTAGGCTTCATTGTGCTTCGCACGGACAGCGGTCTTCTGAGGTGAGTCACGTAAAAAAGTTTATGTTATAAGACATAATTTTATATATTGCCTCTTCAGTTAAGTGATAGTTTATTACATTCCTATTATTTCAGGTCCGCATTGAACTGGGAACGTTGTACTTGTTAACATCTTAAAGGACTGATTGCTCGTTTCCACCTCACTAGGATTGCTCCATTAAAGCGACTCTGAAGATTTTAATTGAAGTATTTTTAATACGATCCTACGTCACGTTTTAAGAAGTGTGATAAATTAAGCTAATGTTTCTTCAAGACTATTTTATTTTTAAGTTGTTGTTCTTTTAAATCCACGTTATTTTATTAGTGAGCAAAACTGTTTGCATATGTTTTTATTTAAGATTTATGACTTGCAAGTCTCGGACTTGTAGAAAATATGGACTTTGAGACATCATAATCATTACACAGTTTTAGGTTGTTAATATGGTCTTAAATTGTGTTCAATTTGACGTAGATAAACTTATGTGATTGCCAATTTTTCCAAGAACCTATATCAGCTGATGATGACGCAAAGGGGCGTCGAAACTAGTTCTGATTGAAATATCTGTTGTAATTTCATCTGAACAACAGATTTTATGTATTGAATAAGGTGGATCCAAATTATAATAAAAAGTTGTAATCTTGGTTCGATACGGACAAACAATGAAATTTATTAATTTAATAGGATACTTATATCTCAAAAAATTAAAAATGTTGTCCGGCTCCATGGCTAAATGGTTAGCGTGCTGGCCTTTGGTCACAGGGGTCCCGGTTCGATTCCCGGCAGGGTCGGGAATTTTAACCATCATTGGTTAATTTCCCTGGCATGGGGGCTGGGTGAATGTGTTGTCTTCATTATCATTTCATCCTCATCACAACACACAGGTAACCTATGGGCGTCAAATCAAAGGACTGGCACCTGGCGAGCTGAACCCGTCCTAGGATCTCCCGGCACTAAAAGCCGTACGCCATTTCATTTCAGCTAAGAATGTTAAAGACGTGAACATTGGTATTTGGAATCTCTTTTTAAAATAAAGAAGCACGCACTTCTGAGGAGGAGGAAACAACTTAACGGGTAGGAAGGGGGGTGAAAAAGGAGTCGAGTTACTTTCATGAGTACAATTATATCTCAAACACTGAAGATGTTACAGACATGAAAATTTGTATTTGGAATCTCCTTTAAAAATAAAGAAACACACATTTGTTTTTTTCGGAAAATCGACGGAAGGGGTGTGGGGTTGAAAATAAGTAGATAACGAGTTGAAATACGGTTATGAGGATACTTTATCTTAAAAATTGAAGGTGTTACAGACGTGAAAGTTGCTATTTTGAATTTCCTTTCAAAATAAAGAAACACGTACTTTTCGTTTTCGGAAAGTCCACTTAAGGTGGGAGAGGGGTGGAAAGAAGTGAGGTAGAAGCAAAATAATTCGTATGAGTATACATTTATCTCAAACACCAAACATGTTACAGACATACAGGCATGAAAACTGGTATTTGAATATCCTTTAAAAACAATGAAACACACATTTCTTTTTGCTTTCGGAAAATCCAATTGAGGAGCTGGAAAGAATTGGAAAAGTGGGTGAGTTTTTAAAATGAGTACTGGTATATCTACATTATATGTCGTCCGGCTCCATGGATAAATGGTTAGCGTGGTGGTCTTTGGTCACCGGGGTCCCGGGTTTGATTCCCGGCAGGGTCGGGAATTTTAACCATCATTGGTTAATTTCCCTGGCACGGGAGCTGGGTGTATGTGTTGTCTTCATCATTATTTCAGCCTCATCACGATGCGCAGGTCGCCTACGGGTGCCAAATCAAAGACCTGCACCTGGCGAGCCGAACCCGTCCTGGGATCTCCAGGCACTAAAAGCCTTACGCCATTTCATTTTACATTATATGTCAAAAACTTAACATGCTAGAGACAAAAAACTTGGTATTTGGAAAGTCCTTTAAAAATACAGGAACCTGCACCTTTTTGTGTTCGGAGAGGGCACTTAACAGTGGGTGAAAAGTAGTGAAAAATAGTTGGAATATTTTTTATGAGGATACTCATATCTTAAAGATTGAAAATGTTACAGAGGGGAAAAATTGATACTTGGAGTCTCCTTAGAAAATAAGGAAACATGTATTTTTGTTTTTGGAAAATACACTTAGATGTGGGTAGGGGAAGGACAGATCAAGTGGTTGAATTCTTTTTATGGGGATACTTATGTATATCTCAAAAACTGAATATGTTACAGATGTGTGAATTGGTATTTGGAAAATCCTTTAAAAATATAGAAACTTGTATTTATTTTTTCACTTGAGAGAAGACTGTTTCTAGCATGTACAGTTCTATGTCGCATGGTAGTCTTAGCTCCAGATGGTAATACCACAAACATGGTTTACAAAGAATTTCTGGGGTAAATGAAACTCAATTTTTGGGTGAGTTTTTAAGGAATTTTCAGATAGCCTCTTAGTACAATGACGAGGAACGATTACTCTGATCAAATTACGAAATCCATGCGAGCGAAGCCGCGGGTAATTGCTAGTAGTATTATATAATGCAATATTGCCGTAATCATTTGTTTGCTTGCAGTTATGCCCTGGTAAATATATATACCAATGGATATTTAAGGTAAATAATATCACTACAAATATTTCGGTAAATATTCTTACCAAAATTAATTTATTGGTTTTCAATCAAATTAATACAATATTAGGGCATATAAAAGCACAGCTAAAGGCTTCGTAGGTTATTATTGAAAAGATAAAATTTAATTCGCTGTTAGTAATGTAAGACTTATCTAATTTTCAGTATGAAATGGATGAAAACAAGACTTGCAGAGGGCAACTTCACATTTCTGACAAATGAGGTTACTGTGCTTCTGTTTGTCCCCTCTGCTGCAATATGTACACCGTCTCCATGTCCCAGGTACAGGCAAATGTTCCTTTATATAGCCTAAACCTACACCCATCTATTTAGGTCACCCCACGGTTGGCTTTTTTAGGATTTTTGTTTCTCCATTTTTAGCCAGGCTCCTCTCTGCGTTCTACCACAAAAATTGCAAATCAATTCATTTACCAAAGTACTACGGAATTCCAAATGAATAACTGGCTTCACTTTATTGTCTTTGAGCCGTACAGTCTTCCTGTACAGAATATAACAATTGACAATGCAGGCATCTAGCAGGTGATAAAATGTCTTTACCCACCACCTTCTTGATTTCCAGGTCACTGAATAACAGGAGTGGAGCTGATGGAATCGATCCACCCCTCCAATAAACAAATTGTAGTCTTTGATGGCCTCGGGACATTCTACTACTTCTTTGTTTCCTTCCTTATTTGTGCGCCTGTTCATTATTGTACACTGAAAGCTGTTGGTGCTCCCCACTGACACATTATTGAAACTTATTTCATCTTCACTATCCCCGCCAACTTCCGAATCAATAGCCTGATCCACAGTGATCTCTTCCAAAGCATCTCCCACAAACTTAGCAAGGGAGTCCCCTCACATTGTAGAGTTCCGTTTCCAAGAGCTCATGCTATATTGCACGATATCTGAAATCTAAACACAATTATTATTATTATTATTATTATTATTATTATTATTAGGCTATTTCACTGGAAAAGTTTGTTTCAAAACATAATTTGTTGTAATTCTTCATAACTATCCAGAACCAATTGCTACAGCCTGTCTATACCTTCACAAATGTTAGCAGTGCAGGAAGCGAAAAGTAGGGTTATGATGCACTCACGAAGTAAAATAATTTTGACATCTTTGTGCCACACAGATCACATATAATAACCATGGCAATTAGATACTGAATAACTGGGGTTTAGCCATCATATATTATATAACCTTCAAACAGAAAGAAGAAATCGATAATCAGATGGGCAAAATGTTATTTTCGATAGCCGTTTGTGATATGTGCACGAAAAGATGCTCATTACTGGAACAGTAAAATTTTATCACGTGCTCTTTTGATAATCACTCAATAGACAAATAATATATATGTTATGCTTACCTCAAAAAATGACATAAATCTTCATATAAATGATGCAATCTTTGATAAACCATGTGTATGTCAATAGATCAGCGCTGCCATGCCGACCGGAAGTAACATCGGTAAATATGCTTACCGTTATTCGCTTTTTTGCCGCTGTAGCCAACAGAACCCCACAAAAATGATCAATATGATACCAGGGATCATTTAGCACACAAAGTTAACATAGCTAACTAGTAAGGTCCATATTTACTTCATAAAGTGTTGAAATATAGCCTTTATAATTTCGGTACATATATTTACCAAAGAATATTAAAGGGTTAAATTCCTTTAAGTCTTCACTACACTTACTCAATCTGCTGAGCTGTGCCTACCTATCTTACCACACATGCACTGTACTACTTAAAGTTCAAACTCCACACTCAATTACACAATTAGAAGACGAGCGTCACATTTCCAACTCTTAATCGTCCTCCACCCAACCACTTTTTCATAAATCAAACCTTCTCAACTATAAACCCACCTCCAAAACACATTTTTCCATTAAATTTACTATACAAACACATACCACTGTATACCATCTTAATAGAAAACAAACCTCCGAATCACTTCACCATTAAGTTCACTATACAAACACCTACCACCATGTACCACCAACTCCACCTCATTCTCATCCTCTCTCTAACCATTACCCAGTAATATTTCACAATCACTATACATTTCAGCCACAACATCACTAATAAATACACACACTTCATTACCTATCATTACACCAATTATTCTTTTTTCTCTACCTTATACTTCATCACTCAGACAGCCAACTTTCTTTAGTTAACTTCCTACTTCTTGTCACTACACCCTCTTCCTTTCTGTCTTTCTTGCCCCATAGCTCTTTTAAACTCATGGTTTTCCCTTTCCTCAAAGTTCCTCCTTGACTAAGTGTCAATTTTAACTCCTCCTGGCCTTTGCAGTACTTCACCATCTCCGCATTCACCCCCGAATACGCCTCCTTATATGCTTCAGCGGTAACAGTCCTGAGTGCTCACCTTGGCGACATTCATCAACCTCTCTTTATCACTGTTTCTGTCCACTCCATCACTACAAACATCTCTCTTTCTTCCCTCATCACTTGTCCCCTCCGAAGCATTAACTATGTCCTCATTGGGCTCTGTTCCTTCCCTTTCTTCATGCCTCTCCTCACCAGGTAGATTTCCCTCATCCCGCCTTTCTCCCGCACTCATTTACGTATCTTCCTCCTGTTTCATCTTTTCTTCTAGGTCCAGTAATTTAGTCGCAGACCAGATTCTTCTACACCTGCCATTCGTCACTACTCATTGTTGCCCCCTAATAAAGGCTCTCAATCGTTGGTGTCTAGCTCTTAACAAATGTTTAAGAATTTTTGCATTCTTTATCCCTTCACTTTCCATGTCTCTCTTAATCCATATTTTATCACTCTGTATATTACCCACATTTTTAATCACTATTTTGGCCATCAGAGTGGATAACATGTTCACTTTAATAGTCCTATTTCCTTTTACTGTACCTATTCTCTCCACATCGTCTATATCTACTTCACTAAAATTAATTTTAATTTTGCCCTGGATTAGGTCCACCACTTTGTGAATCATCATTACTTTGTCCTCTCTCTTCTTCTCTGGAACACCATATATGAATAGGCATTTCTTTTGAATGTTTTGACTACTGGCTTCTACTTCTGATTTAAGCTTCGATGCTTCCTCTTCTAATCTTATTTTCTCCCTTAATGATGCAACTTCTTCGTCGTCGTTTCTCACTATGATGTATTGTCTGCCTTTTCCTGGAACCATTTCTTCATTTTCTTGAACTCCTTAGTTGGTTCTTGTATCATGTTTTTAAGTTGCTCAAATGGACACACTACTTCTACCACCTCTTCTGCTACCCTTCTAATTACTTCCACGTTTTTCCAACTCGTGCTTCCACTGGAGATCAGCTCAACTTCAGATTCAGTTCAAATCCCCTGATCCATAGCATTACTATGATCGCTGCTGTCAGCATCATCTCGCCCTTCATTCCCAATTCCATTCTGCTTCCTCCAGCTGTCATTTCTTCTTTCTCCCCTGCCATCTTTCTATTACTGCCTTGTATTGTTCCACACCAATCATCCTCCTTAAACTCTTTGGTTCTTTCTTTCACTCCCCTCTCTCACTACCGGGATCCTCTACACAACACGTCTGCACTTGTCGCTCGCTCAGGCTATACTGAAATACATTTAAGGGCTTGTGTCTGTGAAGACCATAGTAAAATAGTGCAAAATCACTATATTTGCCATCATAATTTGACCAGATACACTTATTCTAGGTGGACAAATAATATTTTTGTGCAAGGAATGAACATTGTATATTATTGTTATATCAGTAATTGTTGGTTAAAGTTCATTGTTAATTTTTTATGAGAATTTATTTCTTGTGATGTTTTAAAAGGCTGCAAAATCACTCCAAGCTGTCAGAATGGTAAACTCGGAAACTACTTGTGTGATATCAATGATATTTTTACAGATGCTACCCACAGCATGTACCATAAAACGGGGTAACTTCGACCACTTTCTCGTATATTTTTTAATTAAAATGTGAAATATTCCCTCTAATTTTCTGAAAAATATAATATAAGTTCTGCCATGTTTGTTCTTCATTTCTAAATATGAACATAATTGTAATTGTTATTCAGTAATGAATTATGATTACCGGTATCGAAAGAGTGGCCGGAGTTACCCCATGTTTTGGGGTAACTTCGGCCGCCATAAAAATATTTCTTAAAACGAAGTTTTCTTCGATGTAGTGTTACTTCGGCCACTGTGAATGTTTTTTTTAAAAGCCTGCAAAAAGCCCAGTATCAACAATCACAAAACAAATTAAAACAATTCGTGGTGAAACAGAAGTATAGTGATCAAATTCACATTTTTCACAAAGAAGAAGCTATTTCATTTAGCCCAAGCATAAGAGCATTGTATGATATTACAAATTACGTGTTGCATTGCGTAATTATTCGTAATGGTACAAAAGATAATAAATTAAAAGTGCGAAAATCATAAAGCCCAATAGTATGGAGGGAAAAGGAGAACGAAAAAGAAGCAATCTTGTAGACTGTTCTCATAATACACTGTCTTCTAAATTAGAAAATATCTGGGCCGTCAATCAAGTTCTTAATTGCGCCTCGTCCATGTCAACTGATTTCCGTCTATTTATCATTGAAAATTGGAACCGTCTTTCTCCTCCCTGTCGGGATAAACTTCCCCGTTTATTGTTATTGTGGCTTTATTAATCTCTTCTAAAGCATTCTTGAAGTAAACAGGCTCGTAATTACAAAACCCGCGGCCGCGTAATGTTTTCCTGTACGTTCTTGGCATGGCCGAAGTTACCCCGGAAGTGGACAACTTTCATTACAAAACTATTCCCTGAAGAACCTATTTGAATAAAATGCATCAAATTAGGTTGATCAGTTACCAGACATACTTACATTTTGACCCCATAAACCACTGGAATGGAGAATCGAATGCTGGGGCTATAGAACAGTTTGTTTTCTGCTGTTACCAGACAAGACAATAGTGGATTGACTCAAAAATGAGACCACCAATGTTCTTTGGACTACCGAGTTTTGATAGAGCATTCTATTGTACGTGCATTTCAGTTGTTGCAAGTGTTTTATCTTTTTCAGTTTAGGAGGCAGGAGAAAATAAGTATTGCTATTCGTCAGTGGCCGAAGTTACCCGACTTTACGGTAGCTTCAAAGTAGACTACAGTCATGATATTTGGTAAAATGGTTCTTATGTGGGAAAAGTTCTAAAATTGTTATTAAAATTTTCATAAATTTTGTTGAATATTTTATGGTCTGTTCATCATAAATAAAGAGCTACGTTCATGATTGTAGTCTACTTTTCAGACAACAGCACACTAAAACTGGGTGCCAAATTTCAGTGGTCTATCATTAACGGTTACTGAGATAGTAAAATAAATATTCTCAAAAAATACAATTTTTCAGGAGAGCCATTCAAAGAAAAAATTTAAGTTTGTGACCAATCCGTACAGTTTTCATCCATTCCAGCTCCATATTCCTCATGATTTAGGACACTCATCATCCTGCTGTATTTTCCTATTCCTCCTCTTTGTTCTGGCTTCTTTATAGCTTTCAAATACAGCCCTCTCAGAGTCAGTTACCCTACGACGATCAATTGTAGCTAATGCTGAGGCCATATTTTCCCCTGGAGAGATTCCTAAAGACTCCAGTACTTTACATATGGATGCAGCACCTGCATTGAAGCAGATAACTGCATCCAATACACCCATTTTTAGGGTAGGAAGACCTACAATATGCTTTTTGGCACATGTTCCCAAATGCAGTGATGGAAAGTTTCGTTAGGGCTCTGTGTTCGTTCATGTAAATATTTTTCCAAGAGAATTTTGGCACTAAGATGTATAAAAATAGGTTTTATGGCTTCAATAACAGCATAAGGTAATACATGTTTGACAAAAATCTTTACCCTCTGTCTTTGCTATCTGGTACCCGCACCAGAAGTCTGGACCTGGAGGACATAACACGTGTTTTGGGTGGTCATCAGTTGATACTTTGTGAAGTAAACTAGCCCACACAGATTCTCCTTATAGCTAAGCCATAGTACAGTTTTAATAAGCTCTGAAGGAGGTTTTCTGTGGTTTCCCATTTTCACACCAGGCAAATGCTGGATGTTTAGAAATAGAGATTGTCATGCACGCTACTAGCTTCTGTTTAAAACCTAGCACGCTGCGGCTGGCAGGTCTAAGACCAATCAGTTCTTACGCAGGGCAGCCAATTGATAACATATTACTTACCGCTTTCTGATATCTTTACTGTGGAAAAGTTATGACACTTTCAAATGTTTGACGTTTAAAGGGGCTTGGCTAATTAGCGCAGACATTTTTAAAAACAACATTTAGGACAAAATATGCTTGCTAACATATGTAAACTATATATATTCTGAAAGAGAGAACTCCAAAGAATCAAAAATTCAATTTTTTGAAAATAATTCACGTACACGTGTCCTTAATACAACAGTCTTTTTTCTCCTTTCCAGAGGTTTTCCTCTCTTTGTTTTACATGCACAGGAACCAGTGCAGCGAACAGAATCAAAATCGTGCGTTGGTGATCTCCCCAGCTCGCAGATAAATAAGCGATTTCTGCAAGCAGATATTTGCTAGAAGCTTACAACAGTAGGCCTAATATTATTTTTGCACTCAATACTTCAAGCTGTCATAAGGAACTCATTATAGTCATACGAAATTTAGAAATGGACCATTAACTGGGTGAATAAAGGAAGTGTGAAACGGTCTAAATAATGAGGTTTTGTTTACCCCTACTTTATTCTCTGGTTGAAAAATGTGGTTCTTTGACTTACTTCATTGGAATATAAAGGCTTAAATAAAAGCTATAAGCAGCAAATATATTAGCAAATGAAAATTGTAAATAGTACATACATACATACATACATACATACATACATACATACATATATATTATACATCATTGTAGACTGTTATGCCTTTCAGCTTTCACTCTGCAAGCCTCTGTAAATTTACCAAACGTCGCCACAATCCTCTATTTGCAACTAGTTCTGTGGTCTCATTTAGTTCTATACCTCTAAATCTTTAAATCGTTAGAAACTGAGTCTAACCATCGTCATCTTGGTCTCCCTCTATTTCTCTTGCCCTCCATAACAGAGTCCATTATTCCCCCAGGTAAACTATCCTCCTCCATTCACCTCACATGACCCCACCACCAAATCCGGTTTATGTGTACAGCTTCTTCCATAGAGTTTGTTCCTAACTTAGCCTTTATCACCTCATTGCGAGTCCCTCCTGCCATTGTTTCTGCCTGCTTGTACTAGCAACCATTCTCGCTACTTTCATGTCTGTTACTTCTAACTTATGAATAAGATATCCTGAGTCCACCCAGCTTTCGCTCCCATAAAGCAAAGTTGGCTTGAAAACAGACCGATATAAAGATAGTTTCGTCTGGGAGCTGACTTCCTTCTTACAGAATACTGTTGAATGCAACTGTGAGCTTACTGCATTAGCTTTACTACACCTTGAATCAATCTCACTTACTATATTACCATCCTGGGAGAACACACAACCTAAATACTTGAAATTATCGACCTGTTCTAGCTTGTATCACCAATCTCACATTCATTTCTCTTGGAGTTCTTACCTATTGACATTAATTTAATCTTAGAAAGGCTAATTTTCATACCGTACTCATTGCACCTATTTTCAAGTTCCAAGATATTAGACTGCAGGCTTTCGGCAAAATCTGCCATTAAGACCAGGTCGTCAGCATAGGCCAGACTGCTTACCACATTTCCACCTAACTGAATCCCTCCCTGCCACTTCATACCTTTCAGCAGATGATCCATGTAAACTACAAACAACAAAGGTGAAAGATTACAGCCTTGTCTAACCCCTGTAAGTGCCCTCGACCAAGAACTCATTCTACCATCAATTCTCACTGCAGGCCAATTATCGACATAAATGCCTTTGATTGATTTTAATAATCTGCCCTTAATCCCATATCCACCCAGTATGGCAAACATCTTTTCCCTTGGTACTCTGTCATATGTTTTCTCTAGATCTATGAAACATAAACACAACTGTCTATTTTCAGTTAACTAGTGCATACTGGAAATCTGATCCTGACAGCCCCTCTGTGGTCTGAAACCACACTGGTTTTCATCCAACTTCCTCTCAACCACTGATTGCACCTTCCCTTCTAAGATGCCAGTGAATACTTTGCCTGGTACACTAATCGATGAGATACCTTGATGGTTGTTGCAGTCCTTTCTGTTTCCTTGCTTATAGATAGGTGCAATTACTGCTTTTGTCCAATCTGAAGGTTCCTTACCAACACTCCATGCTAATCTTACTACTCTATGGAGCCATTTCATCCCTGCCTTCCCATTATACTTCACCATTTCAGGTCTAATTTCAGCTATTCCTGCTGCTTTATGGCAATGGAGTTTATTTAGCATCCTTTCCACTTCCTCAAGTGTAATTTCATCAACTTCTTTTTCCTGCTCCCCATGACACCACCAGGAAGATTTCCTTTTATGTTGAGAAGATTTTCAAAATATTCCCTCCACCTGTCCAGTGATTCCCTGAGATCTATTATGAGTTCACCTGAATTACCCAAAACACTGTTCATTTCCTTTCTCTGCCCCTTCCTAAGATTCTTTATTACTGTCCAGAAAGGTTTTCCTGGTGCTTGACCTAGCTTTTCCAGGTTATTACCAAAATCTTCCCACAACTTCTTCTTGGATTCAACAACTAGAATAGTACATGAATCAGCAAATAAAAATTATAAACAGTACATGAATTAGCGAAGTGCAAGAGTGACATACAACAAAAAAGTTGAACACAGTATTATGCTACGATTTTAGCAACAGTGTCTGGCATCCTGCAATAGGAAAACTGTACTGTAATTGAGTATCTTAAAATTGCAGTGAAATACACAGTAAGAAATAAAATATAGTGTACATGGATGTTCCCTAACCTGTAATCTTCTTAGCGGTCGCCATCACTGACAGAATCGCAGTCTTCCTCGTCGCCTTCATCATCATTCTCTCATAGCACATCGTCCTCGGTTCCATCCAGCGAATTAGAGATATCTCTTTTCTTGAAACTCTTCTCCACCAGTTACAGCGGAATGGAATCCCAAGCAGGTTTTATCCATTTGCAAATTTGCCGAACTTCTGGGTGCATGATTTTACCAGTAGGCATAAATTCGTATGCTTTGTCTGCCATCCAACGTGTATACAGTTGTTTCACTGCCGCCTTAAAAGGCTGGTTAAAGCACACGTCACATGGTTGGAGAACAGATGTTAGACCTGGAATTGTTAGCAAGGCCGTTCTACCCTTGTCAGAACATTGTGAACTTCTCAACATAAAATTCATATGCATGCTAAATTCCCATGAAACCCAAGTTGCCTAGATCACGTGGTTATTCAGGCTTATTACTGAAGTGGGCAGTACTAAATGAATACACGATAATCAATGAGTTGATATCATTTTCACTTTGTAGGATGGATTAAATTATGTTAAATGTTTCTGGTGAAAAAGAAATCAGTATCTTTTCATTAACATTTTCACCCTAGTGAGGATAAAATGTTTGCTACATACGGAATTAGATAAATAATTCTTAACATTCAAAGATATCGTGAAATTATTGTAGATTAACTGAACCTAATTATGAATAAAATCTTAATGATGGATTGTGTAGGGTTTCAATATATTAAATTGAGTTATAGTTGAATTAAAATGACAATAGTAGAACCAAAGGGGAAAATACAGTGGAACCTCTATTGTTCGTTTTTGGAGGGACCACGGAAAAAAAAAATGATCAACACAGGAAAACGGAAAATCGGGGAACGAATGAACCATCAACAGTTTGGCTAAACATCACAAAAATGAAATATGTATATTTATAATCTTACAAACGCCCCTAAACCAAACCAGACTGCAGCCCCAATGGGCCTTCCGCCTACCAAGCGTCCGCCCTTAGTCCGGAGGCCTGCAGATTATGAGGTGACGCGTGGTCAGTGTGATGAATCCTGTCGGCCGTTATTCCTGGTTCTGTAGACTGGGGTCGCCATATCGCCATTAAATAGCTCCTCAATTAAAGGTAATCGTAGAATGAATGAACCTGGAACCAACCCTCATATCCAGGTAAAAATGCCTGACCTGGCCAGTAATTGAACTTGGGCCCTCCGGGTGAGAGACAAATTAGACCACGGGGCTGGCTTCAAAGTTTATTTATTTAGCGTATGGCCCATACAATCAAGTTGAGTTCAGATATAAATTATATACATATTTACATAACAAGAAAACAATGAACAAGAAAAGGCTCCCTACAACTTAATGTCAAGATCACTGATCCACTGTATTGCTTCTGGAGTTGCCATCAGGAAATCCACTTCGCTGCCTGTGTATGCCTGCGTTTCACACTCTGACAATATGATGTATGGTTTGTCGTGCAGCTCCACAGTCATGCGGGTGTCGGCAACTTGTTCCATTTAAACAGCATGCCTCTGCATCTGCCACAGCCTGTTCTTATTCTGTTCAGAGCGGACCATGCTTTACGTGGTAGTTGGAATCCACTTGGAAGTTTGGCATTCGAGAACATACTGTGCAGGTGCATCTCCGTTGCTGCTTCCCACCGTCTTTTCCACTCTGTAGTTGGGTTGTAGTTTCTAGCAACCACGTCTAAGGCGTTACGTAAAGTTGGATGGCGTGAACGTAATCTGTTTTGGTTGATAGTTCGTAGATCTTCGTGTACAGGTAGATTGGGGTTCCTTAAGATTTTATTGAATTCCTTGATAAGAGCGGTGGATCTGCGTAAATCAGATGGCATTATTCCAGATAGAAGCAGGAGCCAATGAGTTGGTAGATCAAACGTTAAATTACTGGTACGCGACTTAAAAATCTCGGAACTTTACATTCAGTTTTACCGGGAAAACTTCGTCAGTTTCCTCTGAAAACGTCATATTCCTTTGAAAACTTCTTTCAGTTCAGCAACTTTGATCAGCCAAACTCTTCGAAAAATCTAATACCTGTAACGCCAAGCAACAATCGACCACAAGTAGATTTTCATTCTCTAATTTAATAAAATAAAGCACATTAGATAAAAAAGCGTCCAACATGATGGCAAAATTTTTTTTTTAAATCTTCCATTGTAATTTGGTCACCACACAGTGCGTAATTTCAGGACTATAGCCGGCCAAAAATCTTATCTCGGAAACTAATGGACCGATTTACATAAAAAATAGTATGTAACTGCTATTATTGGAGATAATTAAGTGTGTGGTCAATCAAGTACAAAGAACAAATTACTACGCCAGGAATAGAATTGGTAATCTTTGTAATTTTAATCATTTTTCGTTATAGTTTTAAGAAATTAAATATATGTTAATAGTAGGACATGCTGTTTAGAATGTTTGAAAACAGATACAGGAATACATGTACTTGCCAAACAGTTTATTCATTAGATGCAGCTACATTAGAATCGCTATCGTCACTGTCATTATCTCCTTCGGCAGAACCAGACACAGGAGGCTCAGACAGTAAGTTGAGCACTTCTCGTGAAAGCGGAATCAACTTCCTCCTCCTTGCATTTCCCTAAGCTGGTAATATAAAGGTCCGATGGTATAAGCAGCCTATGGAAAAGGTCAGTATTTGTGTCTTTCTGGATGGTTTCCTATTATCTTTATTCCTGGTCTCCTGGGCTTCCTCGGAGAGTTGTCCAATGACCTCCTCTCCATGACCCAAGAGTTTGTGCAAAGTTACAGGCATGTAGTACGATTTGTATTTTTGTAAGTACAATTGCGTACATGCCAAATGTCATATTATCAATGGCATACCCACACGAAGGAGTTTCTACAATGGCACGTAAATGGTTTATTAAATTTATATCTACTCCAATAATATCCGCAGAAGTGGAAGCCTCTCTGAAGAATCTTCTAGCAGTTTCCATCATTGGTATTGCCAGCACTTTGCTTTGAATGTCAACCAATAGACGCGTTTCCTCCCTGAACTTCTATAGTGAAGTCATCTAGAGTATTTATTTATTGCGTGTGTATTTTAGGCTTTAAATCGGTGCGTAAATGTATTGTGTTGAATGAGAGTTATGCGATAAGCCTACGTGTGTGTATTATTTATTTAACATTAATACTGTGAACTTCTATAGTCATCTGCACTATTTATTTATTGCGTCTGTTTTCTAGCTTTTGTTGTCTGCATAAATTTATTAAATGCAATTAAATAAATCCCCCGCCCCTCAAGCCCATAAAATTATTTGTCTATTTTCTCTCGCAATTTGCCTTATATTTCAGTGCTGAGGTTTCTTATGTGCCGTAGTTTACCTCTGATTCTGTACAAACTAAAAGTGGCCCCTGTAAACCCCACGTTCCCTTTAGTTCATGAAAGTTATTTGTAGCATAGTTTCTTCAGCCTTTTGTCTTCAACTTACATACTGAATTTCACAAATTTATGTGCCGCCATTTTCTGTGATGGCATTGAGCGGAGCCGTTCGACATGGCAACCTGTTGTCGTAAGGGCAATACTGTTTTATTTACATGGAATGAGCTATAGTACTGGCAGGCTCATTCTGACATTGTTGTGATGCACGTCCTTCTGCAAGGCTCATTCTCTGCTCGAACCAACTTTTATTGTACTTCAGCAATTTGTCCCTTTTTCTACTATATTTTGTCCAGCGTGATCGAATTTCAGCACACAAAATACTGACAGATTTCCTTATTGACTTCGATATATTCTCGGAACATTCCTCAAAGCCTAAATGTTCAATTACAACATTTGCAATATCATCGTTCCGCTTATATTCCCTGCTGTTCCTCAACAGCTCGAAAACCAACCTCCAGGTTACCGAGTACATGGCTTATGAAAAAAATTAATTACTCTCATGGTCGCGCCTGGTCGCAGCAAAAAGTCGCAGTTTTCTATTCACTAAAGTATAGATAACTCGTCCAAAAGACTTTCATTGCGGAAATCAAAGGCAATCCATTTTGAAAGTCAGCGCAAATTTGTATAATTAGATAGCGCTTGGACACCGTGTACCTGAATTTTAAGTGCATGTTCCGGAAAACAATATAGTAATTTTCATAAAATGCTACATACTATATAAAAATACATACCTTCATCTAATATAATCACATTGCAAGCTAAAGAAATATTTAGTTCTGACGTCTTTACTGAGCGCTCACATAATAATAACTGCGCGCTTGCCTTGCCAGAATATGGTGCCCTAACGAAGGAGAGCCACTTTAGGCCTTCGGTGAGATTAGGTAATCAGACAGCACGAGTTTTCAATACTTAATTACTGTACCCAAGAGTCTTATAAACACGACTCACAGCAAATGCGCACCAAAGACAAGGGTTGAAAATATTATTTTTGGCCGGCTGGATGCTAGAAATTACCCACTGTGCACCGGTATACTGTTCGTAGTTAGTTTATGGAAATCTTGTACCGCGTAAATTAGGCCTACATTGACTTGTGTTATGTTGAACTTGAGAATATGGTTTCGAAAGTATCAATCCTCAATTTCTCGAATGCATTGTATTTAGTTCTGCCCGTCACTAATCGCAGTCAAATTGGAAAGAGAAAAAATATCGTTAACATTCCAAAATTACGATTATTCGCGACGTTGACCTCAGAAGGACAGCGCGCTCGCTGTACAAATCAGTACGAGTGCGAAATAATACAAAGTTTTAAAATGTAATGTGTGCAAATAAAACTACTGCGGCTTTTATACAATTTTAACACAAAAATGTGAAATTCCCAGTCTTAATACTAGGACGAAAACAGTAATAGGCAATCCCAAAACCTCCCATGGCTTTATGTACGGTATGTAAGGTGCAAACATCTGTTCTGGTCTTGATAACATAATCGTATAAGATATACTAAATTTGTGTTATTTAAGGAGTAGTTTCGATTCCTGCCTGAAAGCCCAGTGACTATACAGTGCCCTGAGGGAAATGCCGAAAACCTGTTTGGCGATAAACTTGAAAAAAGTAAAAAAATTAACATCTAACCCTGGACATAATGTAGACGTTTTGCAAGTACGAACATTTGACAAAACTAGTTCCGTCTTCAAATAGAGCTGTCGAAATGCGCTCTGTCTTCTTCCAATTGTCGTGGACACTCTTTGCTTTATGATTTCTGAGGATTCTCTGTACAATACTACCCGAATGGGATGCTAAGATGATCCCTTATGCAAGTTCACCGCCGATCGCTTTTCCAGTACAGTACTCTTCAAATTACCGCAATGACAGGACGTCAACACCAAGATCCGTAAGTAGCCGTCCTTTCGTAAGATACAGTTTCTTGAAAAACGCGTGATTGAGGATTTAGCGTTGATGGGACTGAAATTTCTGGACGGTTCATCCGGGAAATCGTTTCTTCGAGGAACGGCGAATGCAGAGTTTTTACAATGTGATTTAATTAGGATGCTTGCGGGACCACGTAATTTGAACGAATAATACGGGAAAACTTAGTTTCCGGGAACGTATAATCGAGGTTCTACTGTAATAAAATAATTAATAAATTAATCGGTACATATTTTATACCAAAATATCTTAATGTCAGTCACGTTGCTGATTGAATAAATATAACCAGTCAAATACAAGGAATCATAAAATGAAATCCTTTAAGACCAAAGAAAACCCAAGATTCAAGTTTTTTAGAAAATAAATCGCATCAGATTAATGAAATATGAGAATCCTTGAGGTAGCTATCACTTCAGATATGTACCAGAATATAATTCTAATATAATAATTCTTTAATTCTAAACTAATACCAGAAATAAATTAGTCAGTTCCCAGAAGCAATATCACAGTTGATCCATCATGTTCGTCATTTAGAATCGTAATAATCATTTCAATATCTTTTTTTAATATCCAACGTATAAATCAGTTGCCTACTGAAAAAACATTAGCAAGGTCAATAAAACAATGTCGAAGTATACCCCCAAACAAATGAAAATTTACAAGTCAGTCAAGTTTTAGTAACTCAGTTTAAAACATTAAACCCTGAACAACTATAGGAGTTTCCAAGCTTTACAGCCGAGCAAAATTCAATTGATATTTCTGTACGCATTCTTCAAATGAAACTTGATTAAATGGTGACCATTTTCTAATAAAAATATGTATTAATATAACTAGATTGAAGTTAATGAAAGTAATTTTCCTTACGCGCAAGGAATTGAATTACAACTAAGGAAGAGAGACCTTAATTAAGGTCCAAAATAAGGAGACACATTTAGTAGGCCAATCCCTCAGAAAGTAAATGGCCACAACATATCCCCAAAAAATGAAAACTGTGCAAATAAGAATAAAGGTATTTAAGACCAAAGGATAAAATAGAAAGTAAAACGAAATGAAACGGGATAATAGGGCATATAAGGACATTACAAATCAGGAGGAGAAGAAATGGCGTGACCCAGTCTCGCTGTCAAAATATTAATTTAAGCAAGCTCAAGAGCCAAAAACATAATGAAAACAAATTATCCCTCAACCTTCAAAAAAACAGTAACTTACAATTCAAGTTATATCCATTACAATGACTTCAGTACTATGAACAACTAGTAGCCATCGCAACAAAGAAAGATATTTAAGAGAAAAATAAATTAAATGCCACTCTCTGTGAAATAAATCTTGTAATGGCTGTTAAGCCATATTTTTAACTCTCTTCTTTTTTTCCTACAAGAGTTCTTCTTGCCTGTTGGGCCCCAAACATACTTCGCAACCACCAAAACATCTTGTTTCCTCAGAGCCTCAACACTAACTAAAAACAACCAAGAGTCATCTCCTGATCGGCAACAAGCTATTGTTGCTTAGTTCACAGTTGCGCCAACAGAATGCATATACATACATACATTTATTGAACATAACAGGCGACTTCGCCCCTATACATGTTCGCATGCAAAGTCTAGCAGTCATTAGCTGTAGCAGTCACTCACTCAATGTTCAAACATCCAAAACTTGTTATTTATACCATTACACCCCCCGGCCGACTTCGCTCTGGCTCTGCTTATCACTCTCAGGATTTTCTCCCTTGTGATTTCTTTATCCAGGTCATAAATTGCCACTCTCCTATTCCTCCAAATTACTTCTTCTCCCGAACCTCTCCATCTTTCATCCCCCTTTTTCCCTAGTAATTCATCAAAGTGTCTGACCCATTGCACTTCCTCAATACTTGTTTTCTCTATATTCCTTCCACCCTTAATAATTTTATTAATCTTATCCTCCTCACCTGGAAACATTCCCCTTATCCTACCAATATCTACCAATAACTCTTCAAAAAAATATTTATTTGCATATGCTGAATTACTAGGGTGGCAGTAAACAAAAGCTAGATTTATTTTCTTCCTCCTTCCCTCACCCCCTCCCATATTCAATCTCAACCATATGGTTTCCATCATATCGGTCTCTATATCCTCTACTCTTTCACTAATTTCTTCCCTAATTAGAACTATCATCCCTCCTGGTGCTCGTCCCTTATTCCTCTCTTTTCTTCTATATTTATATTTTATCACAAACCCCTTCCATGAAATCTCCCTCCCTGTTTCCAGCCACGTCTCCAAGAGTGCCACAACATCAAAACTTTCAATTACTTCCCGAACTTTCTTGTTTCCTAATTTGTTCCTTAGTCCCTCAATATTCACACATCCTATTTTCCAATATAGTTATAACTTTCCCTCCCTCCCTTCTAGGTCTCCCCCTCTATTCTTACTTCTAGTAGTTATCGACCTCTCATCCCTCATCTCCATTCCTCCTTCTTTAACCAACCGATACCGTTCCATGTCCTCTGTATCCTCCATCCCTTTACGTACTTTTTCCCATATGTCTTTTAAGCTCCTACTTCTGACTTTACTCATAATTTTTTTACCTTCCTGTCGATCTGTCTCCTCTTGTCTTTTCTTGTTCACTACACCACTGCACCCTGCTCTCACCGATTCTTGCTGCTCACCCCCACTCACCCCCTCACTATTTTGGACTTCTGAATCCACCTTCCCTTGTCCTTTCTTGCTCACTGCAACACTACACTCTACTCTCCCAGTTTCTTGCTGCTCACTCTCACCGTCCACTTCACTATCTTGATCTTCTGTCTCCCGGCTGCACTGCCCATTCTCTTGTGATGCTCTCCTCTCCTGCCACGTCTCTCCTCCTCTTCTTTTCTTCTTTCTTCTTCCCATCTTGCCTTGTCATCTCACCACCCTCAACCCTCTCGTTTTCATCCATCTCCTTTAGCTTCGTCACTGAATGTACTCTAACCCATCGCCCGTTTGTCACCTCCAACCTCAGACCTCTTATTCGGGCCTTTAGCCCCTGGTTCCTCGCTCTCCATAGGTGCCTATTCAAGATCTTCATATTTTCACTTCCCATGTCTCTTTTCACCCTTATTTTCTGTCCCTGTAAATTCTTACTGTTACCTACCACAATTTCTGCCATTAGGGTAGATAAAAATTTTACCCTAATTGGCCTCCGACCTTTAGTCTTACCAATTCTCTCTACATCGTCTATGTCAACACTACTGAAATTTATCTTCATTGTATCACGTATAACTTCGATCACCTTGCCTATCAGTTCCAAATTGTCCTCCCTCATATCTTCCTCAACTCCATATATAAATATGGCTTTCTTCCATCTCTCCTGCTTGTACTCCTCCCCTTCTTTCTTCATCCTCATCATCTCCTCTTTCAAATATTTCACTTCCCATCTCAATAACTCGATTTCTTTCTCATTATTATCAACTCTTCTGCTTGATTCCTCCGTCCTCGTTTCCAGCCATTTCTTCATGTTGCCTATCTCCTTTCTCTGCTCTTCCATCATGTCCTTTATTTCCTGCACTTTCTCCCACTGGCATTTCTCCTGCATGACTTCACTCACAACCACCCTGAGTGCGGCCAAATCCTCTGTGTTATATTTTCCACTGGTATTTGGGCCTGGGTTTAATTCCACCCCCCCAATAACCAGTAGCACCGCTACCACTGCCACTACCAGCACCGTTTCACTCATTTTTAATCCGTCCTTACTTATCACCAATCCATTCTTGTTCTCCTTCTTCCGTTTCGCCTGCCATTTGCCAATAGCGGCCCGGAATTGCTCGATGCCAACCATATTCACCGCACGCACTACTCTACACGACCTCTCTCCTCGACCGCTCGAGCTAGACTGTGACAGAATGCATATACAGTTCACTCAGACAAATGAACTTACAATCGAAATATCATATAGATACATGACACTTGAAAGGAGAGTAATTCTCCTGTGAAATAAAATGCTTACAATACAAAACAATATCAGATTTCCAAATCACAATGATAAATCGGCGAAAGTTATTAGCGTAATATTATCGCTGCTACAGATACAGTAGAAGTCCCTTATAGCGAGAATTCAGAACTGCGAAAAATGTACTCGCTATAACAGATTGTCATTATCTCATTTTTTGTAAAAAGTCGGGGAAAACCCATACATAGGGACTTGAAAAAAATCGCATCTGCGATATATGCGAACTTTTGAATCTTGTACTGAATCCAAGCCTACGGTAATTCTAATGTGGAATAAAATCATTCTTACGCATAAATAGAAGTACGACAAAATGTTAATTAATACACCCAGCGTAAGTGGGTAGGGTCTGACACATCCCACTCTGACGAGTCTAGTGTCAGACCCAAGACGAAACGCTGGTTAATAGAGCAAACGCCTGAAAAGCCTTGCATCTGATATGAAAATGTGATTGTGACCCAAAATGCAAAATTAGTATGAATATGTGATTTTGGTGCAAATTCTGCGAAAATGTGCTATTTTACTGGCGAAAACAACATATTTCGGCAAAATCGTCAGAAATACTCAAACTATGATGCATAAATCTTTCGACCGTTCCGATTGATGAAGAAAAGTAGCTGATCGATTGTTGCTTGCTGACTTTAATCGATATTTACAATGGGAATAGCAAGGAGAATAAGATCTTTATCGATCATAATCGAAATGTAAATCGAGTGTCATGGGAAATAACGAGATAGATGTTGCGTTGTTTTCCTGTTGTTCAAAATTGAAACTAGTGAAGAGTAGAAAGTCCAGTGATGGTTTAGGTTATGGGGCGCATGACAAAAACTGCACACGAAAGGGCTCAGCAATATGCAAAGGATGGTTTATATGCCACAGATTCAGCAACAGTGTTTTGCAAGTATTATGATTGCCGAGTTGGGTGGGAAAAAAAGATAGCATTGTGAATCATGTTGAACCTGAAAAACACGTGGGTAAACAACGCAGTAACAAAACTTCAACCCCTGCTGCTAGTACGTCTCGAAGAAAGCAATCTTCTATGCTTACACAGTTCAATAGTTGTAAATGACGAAAAATTTCCAGAGATAACTTCTCAGTTGAAGTATTTGCCAAAGCAAATATACCTCTGGAAAACCTGGAAAGCAAAGAGCTAAGAGCCTGGATTACTGAGTTTTCAAATGAAGAGCTCCCATGTGTGAGAACTCTACGTGAAGTATATTTACCGGGTAAGTTTCGATTTCATTGATCGGGTATGGGTTAGGTATTAAGACATTGAAACCACGCACAAAATTGAAGGATACTGAATTTTAGTGCGATTTCCATATCAAACTATCTTACCCATACCTAATTAATTCAGTAATTTTAAATTATTTTGTTATAATTTGAAGCCTTTCTTCCTTTCTAGAAGTTACATCTAACCACCAGAAAAGAACAGCAGAGGCTCTAGTGGGGAAGAACATCAACATACTCTGTGATGGAACTACAGATAGAATGGGCCGTTGTGTTTTTATAATCATATTCCAAGTCCCAGCTGGATCAAAAAGAGAGCTGCACGTTGTTTCTGTGAACTATCTTGATGCAGCAAATGCTACAGACTGCTCTCGTGCTGTTTTAGAAGCTCTGCGCAGTTACAATGTACCATATGATGTAGTTAGTATTTGTTAGTGACAATGCCCCGTCCATGACCCGGTGTTATGAAACATTAAGTGTGGTCATAGGGGATCATTTAATGCATGTACAGTGCTGGGCACATAAGATCAGCTTGGTTGGCAATAGTTGGGTCGCAGTGATGACAGATTTAAATCATGTGGTTGCGATGGTAAAGTCTGCATTCTTGAACACAAGAAAGTGAAAATATAATTATTTACAATTCTTAACATCAAAGTATGGTGCTTCAAAGGAAGCAGAGCTTTTTCCTGCACCGTCATAACTCGATGGAATAGCTGGTTTCAGGCTGTCTTCTATTTGAGTGCTTACTTTACTGATTACATTTTTCAAGATGGCTGACATGAAAGACATCAACAACTGTGGCATTAAATACCTGACTGATCTGAGTGACCGAGAAGTGAATAGGATTCACTCCCACGTGGTTTTTGTCACAGATCATGAGGCTGGATTGATTGACCTCACTGAACTTGAAGGGTCTCTGTATCCTACTTCTCATCTCTTTTACCCCAAACTGCGTAACCTTGACGCCAGTTTTACCTTCATTTGTGAGGGGAATTTTTCTGCGGCAACTAATGATGCTTTGATTAAGCTCACTCCTCTATAGCAGGCTGCGTCTGGCTCCATGGCTAAATGGTTAGCACGCTGGCCTTCGGTCACAGAGGCCCCGGGTTCGATTCCTGGTAGGGTCGGGAATTTTAACCATCATTGGGTGTATGTGTCTTCTTCATCATCATTTCATCCTCATCATGACGTGCAGGTCGCCTACGGGTGTCATATCGAAAGACCTGCACTTGGCGAACCGAACATGTCCTTGGACACTCCCGGCACTGAAAGCCATACGTCATTTGCTTCTTTTTTTATATATATATATATAGCAGGCTGCATGTAGACACACATTTGTCAAAGCTGCTCATTCTTCACAGCGCAAGCTAGCCACATTGAAAGCTAAAGACCCCAACCATAAGCATTTTGTGTCAATTTCTCAAGCTTTGTATCCAGAAAATATAATGTTGAATAACACTGATAAATCAGATGAGCTTGAGAAATTGTTTGGAGTAGCAGATCTCTCATGAAACAATATCTGGTCTGGTTACTGTTCTCTGAAACATGTAATTCAAACCCAGATGAAAGTGAAAAATGTATGTCATGCGTGCATTAACTGCAGTTCAGAGTTCAGCATATTTGCTAGATACTGTCTTGAGTTGATGTGGGCCCCAACAATGTAGATAGCGAGTGCGTGTTGTCTCATTACAACACAGTGGTTACAGACAGAAGGTGCAATTTGAAAAAAAAGCAATGCTGAAATACTGACAATGCTTTAGTTTGAACAATGAATTTGTATTGTGTGTGAACTAAGGACAATAATTGCACTTCATAAACTTGGAATCGTTAAAATTAATGATTCCATGTGATTATTTTAACTTTGTAAATAGATGCAAATTTTTCAGGTCCCATACATATTGAAATCTACATGAAACCGGCAATCAGTTTGTTCAAACCTTGCGTTTTCGCGGATGATATCCAACTACGGCTTATTCGTTTGTTATTTTTCGAAGTCCGGTACTATGTGAAAGTGTTTAATTTCATTCTGAAAAAAATTATATCACTTCAGATGCCTCTGTGCCAAACGTTCCAGTTTTTTTCCTCAAACGGCGTAACCTAACCTAACCATGTATGCATCATGAAACCGTATTTCAAGCGCACACTACTCTCTTCCAAAATTTAATTAAATGCGAGAAAGTTTGTAAATTCTCTGAAATCAGTGATGTACTCTGCCATATCTTGAGGTGTAGCACATTCTTTCTTAATTTCAGTATATAACATTAAAATTTAGGGATCGTTTACTTCAGCCTTTATTTCTAACGAGTTAACAACTGCTATCGACCACGTTAATTTTGCATTTATTAAAAAAAACGCATTATCCTCTTTCATTTTGAATTTTCTTTCAGAGAACAGATGTGGACTCCATCGCCTTCGAATTACATAAAACCAGCTTGACGGTCAGTATCGCACTTAACCCGTTCGGTCGCTGTGTACATTATAATGCACATCGATATTACGGTATCCGTTTAGGAAATATTTGATGCAGTGCGACCGTTGAGTCACAATGTGCATTGAGATGTAGCCTACATCTTCCGTGTCACGACTGAGTAACTTGGCCCGACATCTGGCGGTTTTACCAGCAAAATACCAGGAATTGCTCCGCTGCGTAGTTGCTGTTTATGACGTCAGCAAACAGTGTGTTATCTGAAGGCAAATTTCTGCTATAATACGTGAGGATTGAAGTTCATACAACATTATATTCTAAAGAACATAGATTAATATGGTAGGAAATGTGAAATATACTGCAGATAATTAGTTTATTTCACCCTGAGATTTTTATAAAGTGGGATGTACATTGTGCCTCAAAGGTTGGCTTGCACCAACAGCTGGCTGGAATATAAAAGGAATGCCAAAGTACTTAGTTTACCAGGAAAGAACTTTCTGGACCTGGTTCACTTCAGGCAACACATCGGTGAATCTTTGATCCTCTCTCAAAAAGTGCGGCCTAAAAAGAGATGCCGTCCAAGTGCCAATACAGAATGTGATGTACCAGAAGTGGAGACGTAAGCTGAGCAGCATCCAATCAACGAAGTACGTTTGGATCAAATAAACCACATGCCAGGGCTCGATGACAAAAAAGTTGCATCACGATGCAAGGCTTCAGAACGCAACAACAGAACGCACTTCTTGTGCCTAAAATGTCGAGTTCATCTTTGCATAAAGAGGGAACGCACTTGCTTCCAGAGTTATCATACTCCATAAATCTGTAGAGGAAGAAAGTTTTTCATTATTCAGGCACTGTTTCTGTGCTATTAACTAGTGTCTCCACTAAAGTAGAAGGCAATCCTACGCGCTGAATTGCCAATACAAAGCTTTTATGTTACTTCTTGGTCATTTTCCAGACATTTTCTTTCTTTTTTCTTTTGTGGTAGATTTTTAGTAATATTATTTTGGTATATTCTTATTTAGAATTTTTGGTATATTGTTTTGGAACTTATTGTATGACTAATTTACATACTAATATAGATTCAATAAAACTGTATAAATAATATTAACTGTGTCTTGTACTCTGCAACCTTCGAGTCACAATGTACATTACAATGCACATTAAAAATCTCGAAAACTGCTCGACCTAGGTGTTTCAAGCTCAGATATAATTAATCACAAGGTTTCATTTAGCAAGTGTACAAAATTTTAGAATTTATGGCCAATTAGAAAAAATGCGTGACTGAAAGGGTTAAACAGATTCACAACTAAGTATTTTTTATTTTCCACCTTGTCGATACACTAAATTGCTTATGGCAACTTATTGGTAACACTGTTAAGAGTCTTATGTGGCTGAAGATGTTGATAATATACGAAACATGTGCCACTTTTAACCAATAAGTTCCCTTAAGCAATTTAGCAAAGGCAATTTAGTGTATCGACAAGGTGGAAAATAAAAAATACTTAGTTGTGAATCGCTTCCTAGTTCACCATTCAGCCGCTAGGATCGCGGTCTTGCCCCCTTGTATTCGCATGGCCGTATATGTCAATAAGTAAAGTATATCCTAAATAAAAAGAACTGAATGTTTTTGCGAGTATTGACAGTACTTTATTTTTAGAGCGGTGCTGCATTGGCTTGGATCTGTCATTGAAGTTTCAAAATTTTCCTTCTGAGGGGCTTCTTATCAAGTTTCAAAACTTTCTCTCTTCTGCTTGAGTGGCTCAAAACAATGTTGTCTAACAGAGGTCTCGGAAATTTTCATAGTAGAAAAGAGGTGGTTTGTCGCCTTTACACTTTCCACACTTAATTTCACTGTTGAACATGTCTTTCGAAAAAAATAAACGTACACCTTTTAGTAACTCTCTTCGGGACAAGTACTGCGTAGCGGAAGTGACAAATTCCGTCGTTCACTGCAGAAGTGCCACAGACGATGATTTTCGGTATCTGAGGACTCCTCGATCTTGAAAACGAATAAGACACAATGTTGGACTTTGAGTAGCTGGAGAGCAGATATGTTCTAAACAGCCTTTACAGTCTGTTTTTTTCTTTTGCCACACGAACCATAATGTCATTGTATTCCGCTTGGCGCCTTAGGTAGCTGAAGAAGAGCTCGATGTCGTAGCTCGTTAGGTTCCTCGTCAATGCATAATACAAATGTATACTTATGAGGTATTTTACGCAGGCCACAGTGGACTGGGTAGTCAAGATCTATGCCTGACACATTTCTCTCATGATTCTTTTTTACTTTCTCTGAATGCATTTTAAGTTTCTTAATATATGACAGGAAATCATTAATTAACCAACCGAGGAGTTCATCTTCAGTACTAAAAGATGTGTTTTTTTTTTTTTGCTAGTGACTTTACATCGCACCGACACAGATAGGCATTATGGCGACGATGGGATAGGAAAGGCCTAGGAGTTGAAAGGAAGCGCCCGTGACCTTAATTAATTGCCTGGTGTCAAAAAGGGAAACCACGGAAAACCATCTTCAGGGCTGCCGACAGTGGGATTCGAACCCACTATCTCCCGGATGCAAGCTCACAGCCGCGCGCCCATAACCGTACGACCAACTCGCCCGGTTAAAAGATGCTCGTTTGTTCTCGTTCCTGAATATGTCCCATGTGAGGTGTTGCAGACGTTATGCGCATTGAACAATTTAATAAAATGCTCCATAAAACAAATGGCTTATTTTAAACTGTATTTTATGCTCTCGGGACAAAACCACCTCCATACTTTTCAAACCAGAGATTGTTTCAGGGGAAAATACAATATTTTTAGCTCTTGCTACATCCATTTTCGTGAAATTTGTTGGGCAAATTATTTTCCTCGTTGGTTTCCTAATTTAAGATTTCTGAGTTTGAAGATGCCCCTCAAATGATTGCCGGTCACGGTAGCATAGTTTAAAAAAGTCCAGTGACAAATTTTGGGATCGCCCGATTCTTATGACGTAACTCGGATCAAAACTTAGGAACAGAGGCCTACTTCGATCAGCTTGAAGTCGTATCTCATGCGTAATACTTCCTCTGTATAATGTTTCGAACATTGAACATTCACTGGAAACTTGTGAAACGAAATTCCACTACCTTTAATTTCTCGTAAATAAACCATGATTGGAACTGCAAATGCTTAACATCAGACAAATACATAATACATTCACAACAAACTCAGTTAATGAACACGTTTAAAGGCCTGGTAGACAGGGGGCAGGAAAGCGATCCTAGCGGCCCGGCATTGAACTTCAATGTAACCACTTCCATAGCGTTTTACGGGCTCTATTTCCAGGCCTTGTACTATGACGTAGGCAACGGTCTCGAGGCAGTGCTGGGAAACGTATCGAGAGCTCTCGATGCATTTCGAGCAACTGATGCAGTCCATGACTCGTAATCCTACCTCGAAGTTTAAATCGGGACATCATGCGCATGCGGTATGTTATCCCTCGACTATACTTCGCCTGCTGATCAACAAATGACGTCTCCGAAAACCTTAATTAGTTAGTGGGACGTAAAGCAAATAACACCATTATAACAACTAATGACGATACGCCAACTAACTTACTTTATAATCTACTCGCAGTCAACTTACCTACCTCAACTTCCTACATTTTATGTAATCACTGTCTGCTTACGTGGCGAAATGGTTAGCGTACTGGCGTTTCGTCCAAGGGTCTCTGGGTTCAATTCTCGGCTAGGTAAGATATATTATCCTTCATTGATTAGTTCCTATGGTTCGGGGACTGGGCATGTGAAATAAATAGCAATGAAGAGTGTGACATATTTTTAACATTTTATTGAAACGACTTCTTTTACGGCGCATCGAGTTGTGCAATAATTTGAACAGAAAGTAAAATATACCGGTATTGGCGTATACTGGTATATGTGTGCATGTATCCGAAGAGGAACTCATTCTCAGGTTAAGTCTCCTTCTGGACTATCGATACTTTCATGTAAGTATGGTAACAAATAGATCGTTTCCTTGAAAAGGATCATTCAAGACCAGCCACAATATTATCGGACCTGAAGGCACATATACAGGATGAAGCCGAACTCCATCGACAAATTTTCGGAAATTGTTCAGGGAAACCTTCTGTGTATATTGGTAGAAGGTACCCGTGGTCTCCGGTGGCTCGTTATAGAGTAGAACCGGTAATTAAACGATGATTTATTCGGTTTTATTACCGCAAACAAACTTATTTCTGTGAAAACACCTTCACAACAGAGAAATGGCTTGCAATATTCAATAACCAAAATATACAACACAAAACCCAGAGTAGCAAAGCCTGTAATATGTAATAACCAAAACGTACAATACAAAACACAGAGTAGTGCAATAACCCTCTGTCGAAACACGTACATTTTTATCACAGTGTGTTCAATATGTTCTGCCAGTGTACCTACTGTTTTAAAGGTAACAATCCCATGTCGTTGGCTTCCAGCATGTTAAAGAACTCCTGCGGGACATAATTCCCACACCCAGGCGTCTGTCAAGAACTAGCATTTACGACGAACGTAAAACAAATAACATTATTATGAGTACTATTTTCAGTGCAATACAGATACAAAGCTAACTGATCTGATGACATGGCCACGAGGTAATCAGGTTTGTTTACATTATGATTGGTTTATATTGCATGTGTTCAAGTGGAAGAGATTTTATTATCTATTGGTTATTTTGTATATTCAGTAACGTTACAATTACTTCTATTAGCGATCTGGTTGTTTCTGCACGAACAGGTGTGTGTTTGGTAGCCGAAACTCTGATTGCAAAACAAGAACAAACAAAAATATTTGAAGATAAGATTCGAACCACCACGAAACGTAGCGGAGGATAATGCCTAACGATGATACTTCGCCAACTGAGCCACGCTAACAGCTCGAGTTCAACGTTTACAATCATTTCTGTTTCTGCTATATTCGTCCTGGCTGAGGTTCAGTTGGAGCGTGCCTCGAGATGCATCGAGAAAATGACGTCAGGCTCGAGTATCTCAAACGAGAGTTATGCCCATCTCAACGTAGATCTCGAAGATGCATCGAGAGTGGTGACGTCAGTCTCGAGTATCTCGAACGAGAGTTTTGCCCACCACTAGACTACAGTTAAAGTAATTTTGGCAACGTGCACCAGAGACCGAGGCAAAATACGCGACACTGAGCGAGATATCGAGGGACAGCTACTGGAGCTCACTCTAACGGATAGACCTGAACAGTACTGATTCTCTCGTAAGAGCACGTGTATTTTTGTGTAAAGTTTTTGGTGTTATTTATGCGTTTTCAGTGAGTTGACATAAATAAATAGTAGTGTGTGTCATTCCTTGATGTCTCCTCTCAACATGAGGGGAAAGGTATGTGCTGTGTTTGGCTGCAGTAACTATGAAGTAGAGAAAAATGCGCGGTCGTTCTTCAGGTTCCCTCGTGACAAGAACATGTAAGTAATATTGTTTGCATATATATTCTTCCACTGACAGAGATTTTTATAGTACTTCATAATCTTCTGACCTGCTCGACCCGTATTTTAACTGGCATAAAATGTAATACGCGTATTTTATTGTATAGTGCAGCAGTTAACCTTCAATACCGATGTGTTGTTGTAGGTGTGATCTGTGGGTTTTGAAATGTCACAGAAGCGATTTGGATAAGGTGTACAAGAAAGAAGGGACGTTACGCTTATATAAGAATTATAAGATCTGTTCAGATCATTTCCAGGCCAGCGACTTTAGAAATCCTCGACAATACAGCCAAGGGTATGTTACATTTTTGCTCTAATTGTACGTAAATATTCCTTAAAGCATCACTATCGACAACATTTTAATACTTTTCTTTCTTTATCCCTCTTCTCAGATTAAAGCCGGGATTTTATAGATTATCTTTCTGTTAGTAGGCTTCATGTTAGGAGGAAAATTGTCCAGCTATTAAATGTTAATTCGCCGGGCTGAGTGGCTCAGACGGTTAAGGCGCTGGCCTTCTGACCCCAACTTAGCAGGTTCGATCCTGGCTCAGTCCGGTGGTATTCGAAGGTGCTCAAATACGTCAGCCTCGTGTCGGTAGATTTATTGGCACGTAAAGGAACTCCTGCGGGACTAAATTCCGGCACCTCGGCGTCTCCGAAAACCGTAAAAGAGTAGTTAGTGGGACGTAAAACAAAAACCATTATTATTATTATTATTATTATTATTAAATGTTAATTCATTGCATCATATGTGTAAGGAATATCTTCCTGTTAGTAGGCTTCATGTTAAGAGGAAAATTGTCCAGCTATTAAATGTTAATTAATTGCATCATATGTGTAAGGAATGCGCCGATATTTTTATTGGCAAGTGTCTTAATGTGATGATACAATGTTTTTAAATGAGAAAAAAGACAAATCCAACCGTAAGAGTTCAGGCAGGAATGCTAAAGCTAAAAAAGTAATGCATAAATGAAAGAACAAGCCATTTCACTTCTTGTTTACATGTCTAATTTCAGTCTTTGAATAATAATAATAATAATAATAATAATAATAATAATAATAATAATCGTATGGCCTCAGCTACCGTGTGCAGACATTTCGATTTGACGCCATCTGGCTGTCTGCTCGTCAATTTCGACGTTCCGTTTTACTCTAGGCCCACTAGATGACAGAGTAAACCGGATCTCTTTTGGGCGTCTGTGGCTGAGATTTAATGAATTTTGTCGGGTAAACACCAAATGTGTCACCAGAGATCTTTTACATGCCGACATCGTACGACATGGAGTATCGCATGGACTTTTTTCCGCCCTTCAAAAATCCGACAACCTCTGCCGGGTTTGAACCCGCTATCTTGGGATCCGGAGGCCGACACTCTACCACGGATAATAACCTTTTAAATAATTCTTCATTCATTTATACAGAATTGCTTTAGCAACTTCTAAGTTAATATCTCAATAACACTTTCTTTCTAGACGTAATTTATTTATCCATTTCCGTATACACATTTCCATCGATATTTAAATTTAGCGCGATTTGTTCAGGTCAGGTCACTAGGAGCGCCACCGTCGGATTGTCTCCCAATTTAGCAAGGCGAAGTCCGTAAGTGTCGCGTATTATCTCTACTGTATTTGACCAAGGTGAAAGCGTGGGAGCTGTCCGTTATGTTTTGTTTTATTTTTCATGAATGTGTTCCAGCATATATAACAAGATAACTGATGAAATAAGCATACGTAGAGCCTGTTATTGAAATAATGTGATGGCGCAGCAGCACTGAGTAGCTTAGATGATAAAGCTGGCTTTCTGAGCCCAACTTGGCAGGTTTAATTCTGGCTCAGTCCGGTCGTATTTGAAGGTGCTCAAATTCTTGTGTCGGTAGATTTACTGGCACCTTAAAGAACTCCTACGGGACAAAATTCCGGCATCTCCCCAAAATCAATAAAGCAATAACATTATTATTTGTGAATGCGCAGATTGAATTTGGGTTACTAATAAAACGGTTTGTGTAATTTGCAGATGCCCAGAAAATGTTCTGTTCACATGTATCGTAGCAACTATAGCATAAAAAAGAAGGCTTCATTATCTAGTTTAGGTTTCTTTCAGGTGAGGAATTAAAACAAAAATGGACGTGTCACTTAAACAGGATCATTGGGAATCTGGGATGGATTCAGTTGTGTGCATAAAACATTTCACACAAGAGTTTTTCAACAGGGGATACAATTTTTGATAGTAAAGGCAACGTAACTATACTACCACCTAAACCTAATGAGCTTCTTCCTGATGCATGTTCAATTATTTTTCCCAAATTTGCCAAAATATTTGTCATCGAAAAGTGTTAAAAGAAAAGATCCTGAAGGAAATGGAGAGCAGGGAATACAAGAAGGTGGATGATTTTCTAAATGTAAGCCATTTATTCACAATTAACCAAGATACGAATGTCACCGTGTATGTTAATAAACAATGTTAACGAAACAAAGTTAATAAACAATGTTAACGAAAACATGTCTCAATATGTTAATAAACTTTTGTTAACAAACCTCTAACATTGTGTCCACACCAAAATCTGTTTGTGAGGTTACAATGGATAGGAATACTTCCAGCTGTACCTTTCATTATTTTAATGAGTGCAATTAGAGAAAAGCGAAAACGAAGTGTGGCAAAGAAAAATATTGGTAAAGCGTTTAGAGTTAAGTTTGGAGAGGACACTTATGTCAGAACTTTTAATTAATGGCCGAGTTGGCCGTGCGGTTAGGGGCGCGCAGCTGTGATCTTGCATCGGGGAGATAGTGGGTTCGAACCCCACTGTCAGCAGCCCTGAAGATCGTGTTCCGTGGTTTCCCATTTTCACACCAGACAAATGCTGGGGCTGTACCTTAATTAAGGCAACGGCCGTTTTCTCTCCATTCCTAAGCCTTTCTGTCCCATCGTTGTCATTAGAACTATCTGTGTCGGTGCGACATATAGCAAATAGAAAAAATAACTTTTAATTAATTATGCAGCAGGCTTTCAAAACTTTCTGAGAATGTCCTCACATGACTTTCAGTTCTTGTTGACAGTAATTGGGCCTAAAATTGCAAGAAATGATACAAATTATCAGAATGCCATCTCGTTTAATGTTAGGTTAGCTATAACTTCAAGATTCCTAGCAACTGATAACTCCTACTCTTCACTTATGTATTTGTATGGTGTATCAAGTGTCCGTCGTGGGTGTATACGAGTTGCTTGCGATTCGATTTTGAGCATTCCGCGCTACAAATTTGCGTTCTAATTGCGTTTTTGTGCATGTGCGAAGCGAAATGTTAACGAAAACACGAAATGTTAATGAAAAGTTTCATTCACAGTTTGTTTATCAACATGCTCGAAAAGTTAATAAACACGCTATTTTGTTTATTAACACACAGAAATGTTCATGAACATTGTTCATCAACAATGTTTATTAACAAAGTTAACGAAAACATCTTGGTGTGGACGCACCATTAAAAGAAATGACATATTTAGCTGATAGAGCTGGCTTTCTGAGCCCAACTTGGCAGGTTTAATCCTGGCCCAGTCTGGTCGTACGTCAGCCTCACGTCGGTAGATTTACTGGCACGTCAAAGAACTCCTACGGACAAAATTCTAGTATCTCCAAAAAATCAATAAATCAATAACATTGTGAATGAGCAGACTGGTCTCAACTAAAGGAATATTTATTAGCCACTGCTAGCAGTGTTAGTGTTGAATGTGTAAAAAAAAATGTATTAAAATGCTTGACAAGCCCAGAGTTTCGTTACCTCATATATGTAAGGGAACAATTTGAACTTTGCACTAAAAGAAGAAGAGTTACTCAAAAAAAATTGTTTGAAACTGTGAGAGCAAATTAGTTACTGTTAGGGAAGTTTCAAAGTGATAACTTAGAAAGAAGGTTTGTGTGTATGCGTAGCGGTAGCTCCTGTATAATGTTGAGACCGTTTACAAATCATAATGTTGCCAAGCGTACCTTCCGGCTTTAATTGTAGATAGCTCCAGTATCGACCCAACATCGCCCGCCTTCGAATGTTGACTAGAGAGCTCGCAAGTGCACATAGCGAGAAAAGATGATTGATCGCATTTTAAGACTAACTTTCCAGTTTTCTTATTCAAACAGCATCACCTTACCTAATTTAACCTTAATATATGCATCATAAAAACATATTTCAAGCTCCAGTAGAAAAATGATAAATGTTCTCGCTATAATTTTACAAGTTACAAGATTATAATTCAAAATGTACTTGTTTGCTAGCCTTTCTGAAATTTAACCGATCGTGAGAAAATATAAAACTTACTTCTAAAATCAATGATGCCCTCTGTCGTATCTTGAGGTGTATCCCATTCCTACTTAATTGCTAGGGGCTTTACGTCGCACCGACACAGATAGGTCTTATGGCGACGATGGGATAGGAAAGGCCTAGGAGTTGGAAGGAAGCGGCCGTGGCCTTAATTAAGGTACAGCCCCAGCATTTGCCTGGTGTGAAAATGGGAAACCACGGAAAACCATTTTCAGGGCTGCCGATAGTGGGATTCGAACCTACTATCTCCCGGATGCAAGCTCACAGCCGCGCGCCTCTACGCGCACGGCCAACTCGCCCGGTCCTACTTAATTGCAGTATTTAGCATTAAAATTAAGCGATCGTTTACTTAAGCCCTTATTTTTAACGAATTAACAACTGTTATCGGACACATTTACGCATTCATTACGAAAACCTATTCCATTTCCCTTTAAGGAACAAAAATGATGGGTATTACTAATCGACTCGGACATCGCCTTTGAATGTTGACGAGAGAGCTAGCTAGTGGACATAGCGAGGAAACAATACCGATACCGAGCGATAACAATACCGAAGATAATCAGTTGGATGCAATATTATCGCTGCATGCATTAATATCGGTAAATGAAATAATTGTGCACACCTGGCAGTGACAGGGTTCTCGCTGTAATAGGCTACACAGTTCAATATAGGAATTTTAAAGGGACAGAAAAAAAAAAAAAAAAAACCACGTTTAACTCGATATAGAGGGCTTCTTCGCTATATGCACACAAACCTGAAAAGGTGGATTTTAAATTTTACTTATCTACACTTAAGAAAATGGAAATTGCAACACCATGAAGGCATTGGTCGTTTTTGTTGATTTTCAAGATATGGAACGATGCCATGTAGGTATGTAAACGATCAAAGTTTCAGACCCATTGGATTGTTGCTACAGGTCTTCCCACGTGATTGGTCGCGGAGGAATCAATTCCAGTATACGGACTCTGGTGTAGCGAAGTTGACTTGCAGTCTGTGCAGTGAAGTGTTCCCCGTCAAAAAAGAGCACGCTATCAACAACTGTCGGCGTTTGAGAGGGCTCGGATAATTGGGCTGTGTGAGGCTGGATCATCGCTAAGGACTGTCGCTGCACGTGTTGGCCGACAGGCATCTACGGTACAACGTGTATGGTAGCGGTGGTCAAATGGAGGTACCCACACTCGTAGACCTGGCACAGGCCCAGCGCGACAGACAACTGTGAGAGATGATCGTCGCATCATTCGGATGGCCCGGATGGAACTCCATGCAACAGCAGCGCAAATTCGAGCAGCTGTGGCACCCCACGTTACACAACAAACAGTTGGTAATCACCTGCGTGCAGGTGGCTTACAAGCCCGTGTCCCTGCAAAAGGTGTTCCATTGACCCCACAACAGCGACGTGTAAGGCTGGCCTGGTGTCGAGAAAGATTGGACGTGGGTCGACGAATGGCATAGGGTCGTCTTTAGTGATGAATCGCGCTTCTGTCTTGCCCGCAGTGATTGCCGGAATCGTGTGCGCCGACGTACGGGGGAGAGGGGCTGCTCAGATCTTATTGTCGAGAGGCACACAGGGCCAACACCAAGCATTATGGTCTGGGGAGCTATTTGCTTTAATGTGAAATCACAATTAGTGCTTGTTGAGGGCACTATGAATGCACGACAGTACGTTGATAGGGTACTCAATCCAGTGGTTGTCCCTATGATGGCGAACAGCAGGACAATAGCCGGGTTTACACTGCACGCATCTCCAGAGAAGCTCTCCATGACGTTACAACCTTACAATGGCCCGCCAGATTCCCGGACCTCAGTCCTATTGAGCATGTGTGGGACATGATGGGTCGGCAACTGGCCAACCGTCCTCAGCCACCCACAACTCTGGAACAACTGACCCGTGCAGTGCAGCAAGCATGGGCCACAATTCCTCAGGAAGTGATCCAGGGTTTTTTGACTCCATGCCTCGATGAATTCATCAATGTATTGCAACTCGTGGTGGGCACATCCTATATTGATTGTTGTCCAAACTTGCGGTCAGAGGGACCTGAAAGTGTAATCGAGTTACAACCGAACACTCGTCCTGCATGTTAAATTGCAGCAATGTAGTACCACTTCTTCTGGGTGTTGCAATTTCCATTTCCTTCAGTGTATTGTACTAGACTATCTGTCAACAGGACTTTATAGCATGCTTCAGTGGAATGTGATAAATGTAACAAAGTGTCTGAAATCAGCTTTGTTTATTTGCCAATTGACAACAATTATGCTTTTAAATAAATCAATCATTAAAAATTACATATTAGAAATGATACCTGTTGTTACACCTTGTTTAAAAGGGTGAAGGAACAGAAAAGATTCATTCATTCGGTAATCTCATTTTTAAGCAATCTTTGACTGAAAATAAATGAGATGGATATCTCTCTTTTATAGCTTAATTTCTCTGAAAAGCTAACCTAAAAGTATCGCAGTTGTGCCAGACCTCTAGCTCAGATCCCTGTCACGCCACCATACCACAGTTGGTAGAGCTTTTAGTTCAAAAATCGTATGGTTGCAAGATCATTTCCCACCGGTGTGTTATAGCCAAGTACAATAGTCATGAAAAGTAAATACTCTTGTACGTAACACTTCTACACTGTTCGTGTGGTCGTTAGTGCAGTGAGCATCTCCCAGTAGACAAGTACAATGTGGTCATGAAAACTAAATACTCTTGTACGTAACACTTCTACACTGTTCGTGTGGTCGTTAGTGCTGCGAGCATCTCCCAGTAGATAAGTACAATACAGTCATGAAAACTAAATACTCTTGTACGTAACACTTCTACACTGTTCGTGTGGTCGTTAGTGCAGCGAGCATCTCCCAGTAGACAAGTACAATGTGGTCATGAAAACTAAATACTCTTGTACGTAACACTTCTACACTGTTCGTGTGGTCGTTAGTGCAGCGAGCATCTCCCAGTAGATAAGTACAATACAGTCATGAAAACTAAATACTCTTGTACGTAACACTTCTACACTGTTCGTGTAGTGGTTAGTGCAGCGAGCATCTCCCGGTAGATAAGTACAATAGTCATGAAAAGTAAATACTCTTGTACGTAACACTTCTACACTGTTCGTGTGGTCGTTAGTGCAGTGAGCATCTCCCAGTAGATAAGTACAATACAGTCATGAAAAGTAAATACTTTTGTACGTAACACTTCTGCACTGTTCGTGTGGTCGTTAGTGCAGCGAGCATCTCCCAGTAGATAAGTACAATACAGTCATGAAAACTAAATACTCTTGTACGTAACACTTCTACACTGTTCGTGTGGTCGTTAGTGCAGCGAGCATCTCCCAGTAGATAAGTACCATACAGTCATGAAAAGTAAATACTCTTGTACGTAACACTTCTACACTGTTCGTGTAGTGGTTAGTGCAGCGAGCATCTCCCAGTAGATAAGTACAATAGTCATGAAAACTAAATACTCTTGTACGTAACACTTCTACACTGTTCGTGTGGTCGTTAGTGCAGCGAGCATCTCCCAGTAGATAAGTACAATGTGGTCATGAAAACTAAATACTCTTGTACGTAACACTTCTACACTGTTCGTGTGGTCGTTAGTGCAGTGAGCATCTTCCAGTAGATAAGTACAATAGTCATGAAAACTAAATACTCTTGTACGTAACACTTCTACACTGTTCGTGTGGTCGTTAGTGCAGCGAGCATCTCCCAGTAGATAAGTACCATACAGTCATGAAAACTAAATACTCTTGTACGTAACACTTCTACACTGTTCGTGTGGTCGTTAGTGCAGCGAGCATCTCCCAGTAGATAAGTACAATGTGGTCATGAAAACTAAATACTCTTGTACGTAACACTTCCACACTGTTCGTGTGGTCGTTAGTGCAGCGAGCATCTCCCAGTAGATAAGTACAATACAGTCATGAAAACTAAATACTCTTGTATGTAACACTTCTACACTGTTCGTGTAGTGGTTAGTGCAGCGAGCATCTCCCAGTAGATAAGTACAATGTGGTCATGAAAACTAAATACTCTTGTACGTAACACTTCTACACTGTTCGTGTGGTCGTTAGTGCAGCGAGCATCTCCCAGTAGATAAGTACAATACAGTCATGAAAACTAAATACTCTTGTACGTAACACTTCTACACTGTTCGTGTGGTCGTTAGTGCAGCGAGCATCTCCCAGTAGATAAGTACAATGTGGTCATGAAAAGTAAATACTCTTGTACGTAACACTTCTACACTGTTCGTGTGGTCGTTAGTGCAGTGAGCATCTCCCAGTAGATAAGTACAATGTGGTCATGAAAACTAAATACTCTTGTACGTAACACTTCTACACTGTTCATGTGGTCGTTAGTGCAGCGAGCATCTCCCAGTAGATAAGTACAATAGTCATGAAAAGTAAATACTCTTTTACGTAACACTTCTACACTGTTCGTGTGGTCGTTAGTGCAGCAAGCATCTCCCAGTAGATAAGTACAATGTGGTCATGAAAACTAAATACTCTTGTACGTAACACTTCTACACTGTTCGTGTGGTCGTTAGTGCAGCGAGCATCTCCCAGTAGATAAGTACAATACAGTCATGAAAACCAAATACTCTTGTACGTAACACTTCTACACTGTTCGTGTGGTCGTTAGTGCAGCAAGCATCTCCCAGTAGATAAGTACAATGTGGTCATGAAAACTAAATACTTATGTACATAACACTTCTGCACTGTTCGTGTGGTCGTTAGTGCAGCGAGCATCTCCCAGTAGATAAGTACCATACAGTCATGAAAAGTAAATACTCTTGTACGTAACACTTCTACACTGTTCGTGTGGTCGTTAGTGCAGCGAGCATCTCCCAGTAGATAAGTACAATGTGGTCATGAAAAGTAAATACTCTTGTACGTAACACTTCTGCACTGTTCGTGTAGTGGTTAGTGCAGCGAGCATCTCCCAGTAGATAGGTACCATACAGTCATGAAAACTAAATACTCTTGTACGTAACACTTCTACACTGTTCGTGTGGTCGTTAGTGCTGCGAGCATCTCCCAGTAGATAAGTACAATACAGTCATGAAAACTAAATACTCTTGTACGTAACACTTCTACACTGTTCGTGTGGTCGTTAGTGCAGCGAGCATCTCCCAGTAGATAAGTACAATGTGGTCATGAAAACTAAATACTTTTGTACATAACACTTCTGCACTGTTCGTGTGGTCGTTAGTGCAGTGAGCATCTCCCAGTAGATAAGTACAATGTGGTCATGAAAACTAAATACTCTTGTACGTAACACTTCTGCACTGTTCGTGTGGTCGTTAGTGCAGCGAGCATCTCCCAGTAGATAAGTACAATACAGTCATGAAAAGTAAATACTCTTGTACGTAACACTTCTACACTGTTCATGTGGTCGTTAGTGCAGTGAGCATCTCCCAGTAGATAAGTACAATAGTCATGAAAACTAAATACTTTTGTACATAACACTTCTGCACTGTTCGTGTGGTCGTTAGTGCAGCGAGCATCTCCCAGTAGATAAGTACAATACAGTCATGAAAACTAAATACTCTTGTACGTAACACTTCTACACTGTTCGTGTGGTCGTTAGTGCAGCGAGCATCTCCCAGTAGATAAGTACAATGTGGTCATGAAAACTAAATACTCTTGTACGTAACACTTCTACACTGTTCGTGTGGTCGTTAGTGCAGCGAGCATCTCCCAGTAGATAAGTACAAGAGTCATGAAAAGTAAATACTCTTGTACGTAACACTTCTGCACTGTTCGTGTAGTGGTTAGTGCAGTGAGCATCTCCCAGTAGATATGTACAATAGTCATGAAAAGTAAATACTCTTGTACGTAACACTTCTACACTGTTCGTGTGGTCGTTAGTGCAGCGAGCATCTCCCAGTAGATAAGTACAATACAGTCATGAAAACTAAATACTCTTGTACGTAACACTTCTACACTGTTCGTGTGGTCGTTAGTGCAGCGAGCATCTCCCAGTAGATAAGTACAATGTGGTCATGAAAAGTAAATACTCTTGTACGTAACACTTCTACACTGTTCGTGTGGTCGTTAGTGCAGCGAGCATCTCCCAGTAGATAAGTACAAGAGTCATGAAAAGTAAATACTCTTGTACGTAACACTTCTACACTGTTCGTGTGGTCGTTAGTGCAGCGAGCATCTCCCAGTAGATAAGTACCATACAGTCATGAAAAGTAAATACTCTTGTACGTAACACTTCTACACTGTTCGTGTGGTCGTTAGTGCAGCGAGCATCTCCCAGTAGATAAGTACAATACAGTCATGAAAAGTAAATACTCTTGTACGTAACACTTCTACACTGTTCGTGTGGTCGTTAGTGCAGCGAGCATCTCCCAGTAGATAAGTACCATACAGTCATGAAAAGTAAATACTCTTGTACGTAACACTTCTACACTGTTCGTGTAGTGGTTAGTGCAGCGAGCATCTCCCAGTAGATAAGTACAATACAGTCATGAAAACTAAATACTCTTGTACGTAACACTTCTACACCGTTCGTGTGGTCGTTAGTGCAGCGAGCATCTCCCAGTAGATAAGTACAATGTGGTCATGAAAACTAAATACTTTTGTACATAACACTTCTGCACTGTTCGTGTGGTCGTTAGTGTAGTGAGCATCTCCCAGTAGATAAGTACAATGTGGTCATGAAAACTAAATACTTTTGTACATAACACTTCTGCACTGTTTGTGTAGTGGTTAGTGCAGCGAGCATCTCCCAGTAGATAAGTACAATACAGTCATGAAAACTAAATACTCTTGCATCCAACTTTAAGCTTGATTGTCTGTCTCTAATTCAAATTTGACACGCTCCAGATAGAGGCGGAATTTTTCCAGGACAAACAGGACTGCCAGACTTAATTCATAGATGGAGTACTGAGATTCTTGAGCCGATAAAGTCCTAGACGCCTTCTGAGTTCTGTTTCCCTGAACGAGGACAGCAGCAACAACAGATGAAGAGGAATCAGACATGGCTAATACTGGGGCGTTACAAAGAGCTAGTTTAAGATCTTCAAACGCAGCTTGCTGTGACGTCCCGATTTTATTTGACACCTTTCCTACGAAGTAGCTTCAGGGGCGCCGCCCTATTTGCACAGTTAGGAATAAATTTCCAGAAGAAATTCACCATACCCGCGAACCTAGAGATTCCCTTAATGTCCTTGGGAGAGCTTGAAGTCTTGTATAGCTTGCATTCTGGAATGGTCTATAGAAACACCATTGGCCGACACAATATGCCCTAAGAACGACATAAAAGGCTTAGCAAAAGCTACCTTAGATAATTTGACAGTCAACCCAGCCTTACGAAGTCGATTGAGGACTTCCTTCAGGTGATTTAAGTGCTCTTCAAAGGTCTCCGTGCACACGACATCATCGAGATAATGATATTCAAACTTGATGTCGGAGAAGACCCTATCCGGCAGTCTAGTAAGGACAGCCGCACCCGTGGGCACACGGTTCTATTCATACAAATTCCAATTGATGGCGAAAGCAGTCAGGTGTTTGGATTCTTCTGCCAGAGGTATCTGATTATATGCCTGGTTAAGATCTAAGATGGCAAAGAACTTAGCCTTGCAAAACCATGAAAAATAAGAGTGAAGATCAGGAAGGGACACAGATTATAACACAACCTTATGGGTGATGAATACTCCAAATTGAAAGGTAGAATAATACCATCCTTGAACATCTGATCAGTTATTTCCTTAAGAGCCTTCATTTTAGGTGGAGGTAGTCTATAAGGAGGAAACCTGAGATAGAATCGGTTAGTTCAATCTTATACTCAATAAGGTCAGTGACACCAAGGGTATCTGAAAATACATCAGAAAAAGGCTGGCACAACCTTCTAATACTTTCAGCCAGGTCCTCAGGTAGATGAAAATCAAATAGAAATCTCTTTATTTGCAAATGATGTGTCTACCTCGGTGGCAAATGGACACTAAAATACATTATTGTCAAGCACTAAATTTTAAATTAACAAGAGAAGAAGAAAATTTTTCTAGAATACAATAATGTACAATTTACGCTAACAATTGTTTCTATTAAACACATACCTCATCCTTAATAAATGTATATTGTTTACAAAATTCTACTTATAATATCTCCTATACTTACAACCATAGTCAACTCATATACAGTATGTGAAATTAATTCAAATAATACTATGCAACCGGTATAAGATTAAAATTTACATTGCATTTATTTACTTTTTAACCCCTTTTTGAACCTAAGTAGCATAATGACCTGCTGCCTCTTAGCCAGAGCCCCTTTTGCCACCACTTTTCAGAGTTCCTGAAGGGCCTTCACAGTTACCGTAGCGGTCCCCGGGCCCTCGAAGTCCCCACTGTACTTCACCCCTACAGGCAGTTCCCTACTTTGGCTGTCCAAACTCCATGGACCAGGAGATGGAATTAATTTTTTTTTTACAAACATTTTTTATTTACAACCTGCACTGGTCGAATGTCCTCTAACATTTCATTTATTTTCCCTGTTGCTGTTTATTCTCTTCTTGAATACCTGTACAGATTTTGGAAAAGGATCAAACACTACCCCTGGTAAACTGTTCCACTCCTTCACGCCCTTCCCAATGAATGAAAATTTACCCCAATCGCTTCTGCTAAAATTCCTTCTAATTTTATATTTGTGGTCAGTCCTGCCGATATAATTATTTTCCAACTGAAGCCTCTCACCGATATCTCCCCATACTTCTTCTCCTGTATAGGCTTTATATAATCCTATAAGTCTAGTTTTCTCCCTTCTCTTACTTAAAGTTTCCCACCCAAGTTCATCTAACATTTCTAATACACTACTCTTTCTGCTTAAATCCCCTGTTACAAATCTTGCTGCTTTCCTCTGCACTCTATCTATTTCTTTTATTAGGTATTCTTGGTGAGGATCCCAAACACTGTTTGCATATTCCAATAATGGACGAACCATACTCAAGTAACTTTTTTCTTTTAATTCTTTGTTGCATCCTTTAAGTAGCCTCATTATGACATGTAACGATCTGTATGCTTTCCCAACAATGTCATCAACATGACCCTTCCAGTGCAAATTACTTTCAAATCTCACACCTAAGTATTTGCGCTTGCCATCTTCTGGGATAACTACCTCATCCAAAGTATATTCAAATTCAGTTTTAAAACTCTTGTTTGTAAATGTTTTAACAGTTGATTTGCCTCCATTAACCTTCATATTATTCTCTTCAACCCATTGTTGGATACTCTCAAGATCCTTTTGTAATTCTGAACAATCCTCAATGTTATTTATTTCCCTATAAACAATGATGTCATCTGCATACAATCTTATTTTTGATGTTATATTGTTCCCTAAATCATTTGTGTATATTAAGAAAAGTAATGGATCGATTATACTACCCTGTGCAATTCCCTTCCAAACTTTCTCTTCCTGCGATACATTATTTCCTACTTTGACTTTCTGAACTCTTGAATTTAGAAATGTTTTTATCCAACGCGTAACCCTTTCATCCAATCCTATTCCATCCAATTTCTTTAATAATATTCCATGTTCCACTCTATCAAAGGCTTTGGAAAGTTCTATGGCTATGCAATCTGACTGGCCTCCTGAATCCAATTGATCTGATAAGTCCTGCTGAAATCCCACCAGTTGTGCCTCACAAGAACATTTCTTTCTAAATCAATACTGGCTCCTCATGAACCAATTTTTATCACCACATATCCCTCTGATGTACTCTGATATTAAACTCTCCAGTATTTTACAAACTGTTCTGGTCAGGCTGATTGGTCTGTAGTTCTCTGGTTTCCTTTTATCACCCTTTCCTTTATAAATTGGTATTATTATAGATTCTTTCCATTCCTGTGGTATTACAATATTATTTATGACATAGTCAAAGAGAAATTTTAAATAAGGCACTATGTACCACCCCATTGTCTTTAATACCTCCCCAGTAATTTGATCACTTCCTGCTGTTTTTCCTTGCTGAAGCAGTTGGATTTCTGTGAAAATATCTTCATTTGTGAATGAGAAGCTTCTTGTTTCCCTCTGTCTCTCTCCTCTCTATCTTCTGTTTCAGTTTCCAACTCCTGTCAATCTTCTACTGAATCTCTGAATTCCCTACTAAATAGGTTTGCTTTCTCAGTATCTGTTAAATAGTGTTCACCCCCTTCTCCCACCATTGTAGGAATTTTGATTCCTTTTCCTTTTTGATTCCTAATATATGGATACAGCTTTTTCCATTTTCCTTTGTGGTCATTGCCCTCTTGAAGTATGCCATTCATATATTTCTCTTTTGTTTCCTTTTTCACTCTATTCAGTTCCCTCATTAGCTGTTTTCTAGTTTCTCTACTCTCCCCACCCTCTTTTGTTTTCCTGTTTACTATTCTACATTTTCTTTTTAATTTTCTTACTTCCCTTGTATAATAAACAGGGTCTGAGGTCATTTTACCCTTCTTAACAGGTACAAATCTCTTCTCTCCTTTCCAAATGATTCCTTTAAATTTAGCCCAAAGTGTATCCACATTACTCCGTTCACTTATCCAACAACTGAATTGTGATTTAAGGTAAGTCATTCATCAACTTTAGTTTTTCCGCATAATTTCTTGTCTTGTGTTACCCTCTTATTAAGCATTTTTGGTACCAGTCCTACATCCAATATTACAGCCTTTTGGTCTCCTATTCCTTCAATTACCTCAGTTTTATCAACAATTTCCCATGGGTTAACCAAGAATACATCTAGCAAGTTATTGAGACGAGTTGGTTCTTGTACTACTTGTGCAGATCCTCCCTCCCAAATTAACTTATTTGCCAGTTTCTGTTCATGGGCTTCACTTGCAGCTCCATTCCATTCAACTTCAGGCAAGTTTAGATCTCCCCCCAATTATTACCATATCATTATTATTGTTTTTTATGAGTATAATCTATTATTTTCTCAAATATTTCCATGGCTCTTTCCTCTCTTCCTCGCCTATATATTCCTATAATTCCCACCTCCTTCATGTTATCACAAACTAATTTTATCCCTAATATTTCATCCCTTTCATGGGTAAATCATTCATGTGAACAATAAGTTTCCTTCACCAGAATAAACACCCCCCCCCCTCCCTTTTTATCTCCTTGGTCTCTACGATAGAATTTATAGCCTTCTGGAAATACTTCTCTAGTACACACACCTTCTCTCAACCACGATTCCACTCCTATCACCACATCAATGTACCGAATTTTAATAGTTCATTTACTACACTCTGACAGTTTACCAAGAGCAATCTCAGACTCCCTAAAACTTGACTGTTGCAAGTGGGTAACATTTGACTCATGAGTTGAGAACATCCGTGGAACCCAGATCCTTGTACATAGATCTTGATTTTCTGGCAAGTTTCCCTGTGTATGCCAGTTTAGTGCATATTAGTTTGCAAATCTCTGTTGATAATTGTAGCAATTTGTCTACAGACAGTTGCTTTTCCATTACCATTCAGATGTAACCCATGCCTAGTGAACATTTGCCTGCCAAGACCTAAAGTATCTACTACATAGACATATCTAAAACTCGTACATAATCTCTTGATTTTTACATTTATATCATGTACAGCTTTGTTCAAACACGAGTCCTGTAAGAGGTCATGCCTGGGTTGCACATTAACTACAATTACTTTTGAGTCAGGTAGTTTGGAAATCTTACCTCTGAGGGTCGCAATTTGTTCCTCACCTTCGTTTACAGCAATGTCATTTGTACCACTCACAATTACCACATAATTGTCCTTCTCTAACACAGGATCACAACTTGACAGGACGTCTTCAGTTTTGGCACCTGGTTTTATTAGTCCGAAAACCTCAGTTTCTGAATTATGCAACTCATCCTTGATGCGTTCTGCCATATCCCGCCCTTGACTGTCTGCGTAGAGATGAATTTTTGGCGATCTTGATTTTCGGTTGTTTTCTTCTTCTGTAAGTTACCTCCACTGGATTTAAAATTATTCGGAAAACTTGATGTGTCTTCGTTTGGAACTTATTGCAATAACTGAAATCTATTTTGGCTCTGCAAAGATTTTTCCCCCTGTTTTAAGTTGTACGTAGTTTCTCGCATATGTTTAACATTAGGCCTAAAATGGCTACGCGTCCCATCCGTCCAGGGCGATCTTTCTTCCCCAATGTCTTCTTAATCTTCCAGTTTCTTTATTCTGTCCTTTAAGCTTTCATTTTCAAGTTTCGGAGCATATAAGTCTTCTTGTAGCACTCCTAAAATCTTAAGCATAGATTCGTCTCTCTTGTTGTTCTGCCTCACTATCAGTTTGTTTACACTCAGGGCACAGCCACACATTTTCTTCAATAGGTGCCTAAGATATAACATCATCTCGCTGTGGATAGGCGAAATAGATGCAAATGATACAGAATTACATTTCAAAAAAGGAATATGACAGTTAATAGCAAACTTGAATGTGCACAAGTTGCTCTGAAGATCGAGTACAAGACCCGAATGAGACATAAAATTAGCCCCTAATATTACAGGACAAGACAATCAATCGTTGAGCGACAAATAACTTAATTTTCCAAGTGAATTTTGAGATTCGAACTTTAACCAAAATGAAGCCTAATATTTGCAATGGTGACGAATTTGCCGAAACACATTTAATGGAAGGGACACAACAGTCCAAAAATTTAGAGCAAGCTTTTAATTTAAGATACCGTACCACTCCTCGGAAATAATGGAGCTAACTAGTGATGGGCAGTCTGAGACGAGGTCTCGATATTTCTCGGAATTTCCCGAGACTAGCGCAGGCACTATTTCTCGCGAGAAATTTCGAGAGATCTCGAGAGCGTTGTCCCCGCATTGTGCGTCGAACAGCGTATCGCAGCCCTACAGGTAGTCGGAGCTGAATGTTGTTTGTGCCGAGTATGCGAATAGCCAACCACGGACCTTCTCCATTTCGTAAATATGTGTCAACAAGCGCCTAGGTCTGTTTTGACGCAGTATAACAATTATAAAGGATAAGCATTCTAGCATTGTATGCACTGGTAGGTACGCGGATGAGTGGTTTAAATACAGAAACTGACGGCTACTGTAGGTACACGTACCTGGATACTAGAGGCGTGCATTATTCGAACTCGAGACGAGGCAAGGTGCGCCTTGCTGCATATGCAACCACCATTACGCATGAAAGCAATGTGTAATAAAAATGCTCCAGTTTGCTCCAGTTCTTTCGACAGGTAGGTCATCGTTATCAGACCCCGCATTCAATAACATATTACCACTGCTTATGTTTACCGATATTTTGATGACGAAGGAAATAATTCCTTACAGTGTAGAGTATTCGCGTCATTATTAGGTACTTCGATATATGACGGTGCAATGTGAAATTGTGTGTAGTTGTACGCGACAACTTGAAGACGATGTCCGCAAAGCAATGCAAGTCGTGGATGTCGGTTATTTTGAAGAGATGTCACACAGCACAGCCCACGGTGTTGCTTATTCACAAGAAGTAAAATACATTGGCAGAAATACTTCCGGGATGATCCGGCACTTACAAACGCATAATATAAATGAAGAGGAATAGTCACAGAACAACTCCGCCCCGGCCTGAATCACAAGAAGCTACCCTGCCGACAACGATTGTGAGGCATCCAGGTAGGTTTACATCCTAATAAGAGTTATTAACAAATTATACGGGTTATTCAGCTACCTGACATAACTCGTTAACAGTTTAAGATACTGGCATTCTGTATTCACTTTCGTTAAGGTAGTAAGGCGCTCATAGTTCAACATGCAGTGTTTTCCTAGGGGTTTTTTGAAAAAATTTGTCACACACGTTTCCATATGAGAACTGCTGATAATAACTACCAAGCTTACACTCGTAGTTACTGGGACGTCGCACAGCTCGCAGCACACGAGAATTGGTCTCGAGAGTGTCGCCCATCACCCCTGCTGAAAGAACTGGAGCAAAGTCGGGCAGGTCAGATTTCACTTTCCATGTGTACTTGGGGTTGTATATGTAGAAAAGCACAGGTTCGAATAATGCACGCCTCTAGTATCCAAGTAGGTGTACATCGTATCTACAGTTATTCACATATTATGCATGGTTATTCAGCTAAGATGTCCACCCCAAATGAGCAATGATCTGGCATTCTGTTTCCACTTTCGTTAATGGTATTAAGGGGTTCATAGTTGAACATGCAGTACTTTTTCAGGCTTTTGACAAAATGTATTGGCTCACACATTTTCATATGAGAACCTTATTCCACGCGTTAACTGCCAATGATACAGTCGTAGTTACTGGTACGTCGCACAGCTTGCACTACGGGAGGATCGATCGCGAGAGCGATGCCCATCACTCCCTTAATCTAATAGAGCTATAACGGGTTCGTTATTTACTTCAATTAAAGATGGGGTACAAATCCTGGAGTCTCGGAAGCAATTTTCAGGCATTCCTCTGCGCCTTCAAATAATAGATTAGAGGAGTTCTCTTCCTTGAAAGATTCGTTGGCTAATCTAACGGAGGCTGATCATTGTGACTAGTCACTTCGTATCGCCTGGGTTAGTGGAGGCAGCACCAGATGGTGTGCTGTTCTCGGCTAGATGGGGAAACAACCTTGGGACGGACCTGCTCCATTCCTATTTCCACTAGATTTTACCAAGGGGCATTTATTTCTAAGGTGTTCGGGTGATCTGCACGCGTAACACTTGCGTGTGGGGAAGGTTTAGTGAAGTGGTGGCCGAGAACTGTTAGATGACGGAAGGAGCTCCCTGGCAAGCGTACCTCATCCCTTCCGCTGACACTGCCATTGCCTCAAGTTCCGAGAAGGTTTGGGGTTGAGAGGCGAAATTGGTATGACCTATAGGGCAAAGAGATTCCTTCTACTATGGGTTGTGTAACCTTTACTACAGTGGCTACACCAAACAAAGTACTAAACACAATAAAGGAGGGAAGTAAAAGCAAAAACACACAGAGAAACATTAGCTGAAATTACGCGGATCTCACCAACAACATAATACGTAAATATCAGTAGGGCCAACTAGTGAACAATAAACCAGGAAAGTGGAAGGGACTACGACCTACCGAGGGCATGGACGTGGCTTAGGTTGCGGTTTCCGAAATAATACGCCGTGATCCTTAAATTTGAAAAATATTATTTACAAGTGAAATTTTACCAATACATTCCGAAACAAAATCCACCAGCTTGCAACATACGAACTATAAGCTCTGTGATACACATAACTTAGAGGTTCTTTGATAATGCTTTTCACTACAAGTTTCAAACTTAAAACAACTATAAATCTAGTTGCAAATCCAGTAGTACAATGCAATTTAGTAGGTTAAAGGCAACGTAAAAAGCGATTACAATTTACAGTGGAGAAAACGTACTCTCCAAAACTCTAGCATACATGAAGTGACTCTGAACTACCAGTGGCAAACCCCAAGGTAAATATATTAAATAACAATGTACATATTTAGTGAAATAAGAAATGGGAATGTCTCGAAAACAAACAGGGAAGCCCAGCTGAAAAGCTAAGGCGTCATAAATAATTAATTTGGCGAATCTAGGCTAGGCTAGGCTAGGCTAGGCTAGGGCAGACTCCTATACGAAATTGCTACCGAACATTACGGAAATTTTAGCCGGAACGGAATTGAAGAGTGCTTACCCGAAGGTGCGCCATCCCGGAAGCGAGGCGTCGCACACGACGCAGATCAACACAGACTAAAGGCAGATCAGGCCAAGACAAGACCGAATTATCACGAACGCTGCCTCGCTCACTATATATAGAAAACCCTGGCCTTGGAGTAACCAATCAGAATGCATGAGTCCGCCCATCCCCTCCTAGGTTCACAAGTCACAATTCCTACTCCCGTCGCGAACTTTAACTAACATTCTCGAATACACACGTTCGCGAATCTTCCATTTCCAGAATAGTTAGAAAATTCCATCTAGAAAACATAACCCACAAAAGGCACACACCCTGTTCAACAATGTTCTAGATACTTCCAGTAAGTACAGAATTGAAATCTACTATTTACAAATACATATGTTACAAATATTACACAGTACAGGTTAGGTCATCACAAATAAAACATTATATCACACTCTACAAATACAGTCTTCAAAACACTTTCCACTTCCACTATATTTTTCACCTTGACATCTTGTACTATTTGGTCATCTGGAAAGTGGAGAGCGAATACCCTAGTATAAAACTTTATATCTCGGATAAAGTCGACAACGTTCTCGTCCAACCTCTGTACTCTGAATTAGTACTTCTGGATTAAGGATGAAATTGCTCTAGCTGGAATAAAATTAGCCGAAGGTGGGCATGGAAATCCTCTATTGAAGGTCTATCGGCTATTGCTTTTACTATTTTGTCCTAGAGAACACCTACCGAGTAACGGTAAATTATTTGCAGTAATTGGGAGTGAGAGAGAACAGATCCAGTACTAAGGCATGGTCTTTAAATTCAACAAAAATCTCAGAAATGAAATTACCTCAATAGTCGAATTAATGGAAAATTTTGAGATCTCCTTAAGCAACATGGCGAAGGGGTGGGGCTAGCTACTGAAATCGGGCGACATAATGGGGGACAGCATTGGAGATTCAGAAGGTTCAAACACTGCATTACTCATAAAAAATGGTGGAAGTTGTCTTAGATGATCAGACACTTGTTCAGTAGCGGCTTTTCAGGTGCATCAGGTACAGCCCGGCTGCACTAACATTTCTCAAAACAATTGTCTATCATTTTCTGTATCCCTACATATTTTGTTTAAAACATATTCGTTGAAAAATCCGAAGAGTGCGCTCTATATGTTGTGATTACTCAACATGCGTAGCGCTCATAGTTAAGCAAGCACCGCTGAGTGCAGCCCTCTCAATGCTCACAGCAGCGCGGGCTGACTTGTGACGTGTAACACAACGGTTGCCATGACAACGCTCAAGACTGTCATGAGTACGCATACGGTTGTATTTTGCGTGGTGCAGCCCAGCGAGTCTCTGGGATATTCGGCTGCTTGGCTCGAGCTGGGACGATATTATCCGAACCCAACCGAACGTGTAACCCACCCTCTCTGCTTAGGTTGAACACATGCGGGCTCCTACAGCATTGCTGCCAATATTAGTATCTCAATCTCACGCTAAAACACAATCAAACAAAGATACATTTACTAGTATATTTTGTGGCGAGAGTTGTGGCTACTGTTACACCAGCTGTAACAAGAAACTTCTTATAAATTTGAACGTGTGGTGCACGGAGTATTCTTTCATAGTGAAAATAAATGCCTGTTGTTATAATGTGAATCTTTTTTTTTCACAAGGTTATTTCATTCCTAGCCGATGGGTAGGCGGGCCGTCAACTATACAAAGTAGCTCTTAGGCCGTGTACAATATACATATATGAAAGAAAAAACAATATATTTAGTGGTATGTATATACATACTTAAGGGAAAAGTAGGAGAACGACGAATGAGGATAAACTGTTATACAGATAGGTACAGAAGAGTATAACAAATGGATGAAGAGACAGGAATAGTACAGAGAGTTACATTATATATATTGAGCTGGAGTAATGAGCGGGTGTGGTAGGAAGTTGGAGACAGGAGGAGGGTAATGTCGTGAGAGAAGGTAGGACAGGGTTGTGGTCATGTTGGTGACGGAAGTAGCGAGTAAACGCAGAAGGTCCAATATCGGGAGGGGCGGGAGAAAATGAATGGGCGGCGGAGGAGTGGGCGGCGGGACTGGTGGTGGGCGAGAAGAAGGGTTTGGAGAAGAAGAACGGACAGGGCGGGGTGGGGAGCGGGAAGGTTCTACTAGATAAGTTCTTCCGCGAAGACGGACGCCAGTGGTGATCAGTTGGTCAACGGCGGCGGTAGACGAGAGCTGAAGACGGACCATGAACGTTGGGCCGTGATCGCTGAAGATACGGAACGCTCGACGGGCCTCCACACGCGCCAGTTGAAGTTCGGTCTGGATATCCTGTTCTGGGATGGCCGGGTCGATGCCACGGATGACGCAGCTCAGAGACGGTGGAAGAGGGAGCGTGGCTGCGTCGGGTGTGGATTCTTGGCGAGCAGGCGGAGCCGCAGAGGTGGCAGCCGAAACGGTGACAGGGGGTAGCACTGGACTCGGGAGAGAGACAGGTAAGTAGACGGGGGAAGTAGACATGATAGGAGAAGAGTGGCTAGTCGTGGTAAAGACGGGCGATGCAGTCATGGGCGTGGAGGCAGAAGTGGTGAAGGTGGGAGTGGTGCTGGTAAACGTAATGGAGGTTGGGGGAGGTGGGGACCTCATCGGGCGGGAGGAACGTGGTGGAACAGTGAGAGGGGGGTCCATAATGGAGCGCAGGTCACGGATGATATACTCGGGAGTCGGAACCACCTCGTGCCGGCGACCGGAGATGGTGGCGCCAGCGGTGATGAAGTCCTCCACTTGGGCCTGTTCCCGGAAGAAGGCGAGGACGTCTGGCGAAGGCTGTCCAGAAGATCTGTCCTGTAGCCGTGCAACTTCCCAGATCGACTGGCCGTGTCCATCTACTTCATTACAAATGAATCAGTCCGTGAAGGATGTGTCCACGCCTTTGATGAGACAGGTGTACATGGTGAGGGATAGGCGACAGCCAACTAGGCGTCTGCCCGTTTGATTGTTCTTGGGCCGACTGAGCAGAGAAGAGCGCCACCCAGCCGAAAAAAAAGCGTGGAGAAGGGAAAAAGAGTTGTCACCGAAGCCCTACTCGTAGTGTGACAGAGTATGTGTGTGTGTGAATCGTGTTTGTTGTTTCAGGGTGGGGCGGGCCACCTAGAGGGTGTAGCCCTCTCTCTGGCCAGGAGAGATGACGGGGTGGAGAAGAAGTGAGAAAAGAGGGAGATGGGTAAAATGCGGTGTGAGTAAGTAATGGAGATGAGAAGAAAGGACGTGTCGGTTATCGATTGCTTTAGTGACAGATTTACAAGGATAGATGTGCGAGGTGTGGAGGTTAGAGCGGTGTGCTTGGATGGAGATGAAAGGTTAGAAGATTGAGGGTAGCGGTGAGATTACAAAGGGAGGTAGTGATGAGACGAAGGAGTTCGTACGTCGGAAGGGGTGTAGCGAAGAAACTTGTCGGGGGAAGGGGCGGACAGACTGGTTGACGAGGTTCGAAGGGTGGAGGGGCTGGCCAGGGGCGACGAGACGTGTTTGGGAGGGAATGACGAAGTTGTAGGGGCGATGAACGAGAGGGTTCCACTTTATACCGATGGCGGTAGATAGTTGCTCCGTTGTGAATAAGATGGTGTACATCGTTGGCAGTTGGAAGGTGTAGTCTGACCATGTATGTAGGACCGGAGTCGTTCTGGATCCTGGAGGCACGGCGGGCGGGGACACCAGCTGCTTGAAGTTCCCGGAGTATTTCCCGTGATGAGATTGTAGGGTCGATGCCGCGAAGTACACAGCTAGGCATACCTGTGGATGATGGTGGTAGCTGCGTTGGCGATGACAGAGACTCGGTGGTTGCTGCGGCGTCAGGGTATGGAGATAGTGGCGGTGCTGCGTGGGAATCCAAGACGTTCGTAGGGGGTTGCTGGGGGATAGATTGTGCGGGAAGTGAAGTAAGAGGAAGGGATGATATCATTATTGACGAAGGATGACAGGTTGTTACAGTAGCGGGGGGAGTATTGGAAGGGGTAGAGACTGAAGTCGTAATGGTGGTGGTGGTGGTGGTGGTGGTCGTGGAAGTGGGAAAAGGGGGCATTGACTCTTCTTGCGGCGTCCTGGGTGGAGAATCAACTTCGGCGAGCAGGTTAGCAGGATCTGTGTTGAGTTGGGCGATGATGTTCGGAGGAGTAGGCTCCACTTGGTAAAAGCGTTGATAGATAGTAACGCCGGTGTCGAGGAGACGGGTCACATCGTCCACTCTGGGGAGATAAAGAAGAACCTTTGATGACCGTAATCCAGTAGTGCCATCCAACAGCCTGCAGGCATCGTAGATGGGGGCGCCGGTTGAGCGGAGTTCGTGATAGATGTCAGTATCGGTGAGAGCGGGATCAACACCGCTGAGAAGACAGGTGTGCATGGTGGTGTTGGGAAGGCTGACCTCCAACTAGGTGCCAGCCTATGTGTTTGACTTGAGGTCGGCTGGGTAGCGAATATAGATGAAGGCCACCCGGCCGAGCAAAAGATTTGAAGTTGCTGCGACGGGAAGTATGCGTCCGCTCCCCAAGAGGAGTGAAGTCCGTGAATCGTGGCCGTGTGGCGGATTAATTGTGAGTGAAATGTAAATAACATAAGCGCATTTGAAGAGCATTTAGTAGCACAGCTCACACGGTGAGCTCTTGGCGTTTTCATAGTTACTATGTGAAGCGTAGAATAATTATTGCCGTATGGATGTTTGGAGAGAAAGTGTGTTTGAAATTAATTAGGGATATAAATATGTAGTATTATAGTATTTAAATCTTTTCTTATAGTGTGAAAGAATAGTGTTCCCTCCAAAGCGTGCTTTAACATGGAACCCTCCGTGGATTTAGTTTGTATTTTAAGAGAAACTCCGTTTTCGAAATGGAAGGAGGAGGATAAAAGAGAAATTTTATCAGTTAATCGTCCCCAGCCAGATTTGACTTATCAGAAAATAACAGGTACTGCCTCCGGAAAGATGCACACACGAACTTTCCAATATCTTGGCATAGTAGTCATCCGTGGTTATGCGGTACCGGTAGTCATTATTTGCAGAAACACTTTTGTTGGCATTGTCTTATTGCTGAAGTGAAACAGGGAGTCTGGACTCACACAGGATTTGAAAATATGTCCTGTGCTACTAGGTCTTTCCAAAAGCACGAAGGTTCCTCGGAGCATATAAAAATGCCGTGGGATTTAAAGAACTTAAGAAGAATCAGAATCAAATTGCTGACGCTTTAAGAAAAAATGCTCGTCTATACATCACAAAATTTAATGAGAATGTGAGACTTAACAGACTTTTCATGCGATTGCAAATCGATGCAGTTTTATTTCTTTCTAAGCAGGAAAATACATTTAGAGGCCATGACTCCTTAAATAGAGGGAATTTCAAAGAACTGTTGAAACTTCTAGTTTCCAACAGCTCATTAGAAATGCAGCAGCATTATGCATCTATAAAGAAAGTTTTTAGCGCAGAATCGAAAACTATACAATGTGAGTTAATAGACTGCATCTATACCTTCATTAGGGATGCTGTGAAAGAATAAATGTTAGAAACCTCTTTCTCTTCAGAACAGGTCGACGATACAACTGATATCACAAAGAAATCGCAGTGTTCAGTGATACTTCGGTATATTATCCACAAAGGTGCGCTAGTTGAACGCTTTCTTGTTTTTTTGACGTTAGTTCGGACCGTACGGCGATTACTTTATTCAGCTTGCTGCAGACTGTATTGAGTGAAATTTCCTACAAAACTAAATTGATTGCCCAGTGTTATGACGGAGCTAGTGTCATGGCAGGTCATCTAAATGGTCTTCAAACTTAGGTCAAGGAAGATGCCCCTCAGGCATTATTTGTACATTGTTCGGCACACTGATTAAATCTAGTGGTACAGCAAAGTATTACCAACATATCAGAGTGCCGTATTTTTTGGCGAGTCTTGGTGGTATTCTTTCATTTATTCATTCATCAGCCAAAAGAACTTTCGTCGCTGATTCAGGAATTGCGAAGCGAATACCATCTGGTGTGGATACACGTTGGTCGTCACATGGGAAACTTCTGAGCGTGGTTGTCGAGGAGTGGGAGGGATTGAAATACATTTTTGAAAGACTCATGTACGATCCTCAGTCAGACGAAAAAACCATTCGCCAATCAGAGGGATTGTTTAATAACTTTAATAGCTTCCAGTTCACAATTTTATCAATAGTATTCAATAATATTTTTGAGCTTGCTAATATATTATTTAACGTGCTCCAAAAGAAGTCTCTGGGCGTTTAGTTCTGCCTCTCAAAAGTACGACCCACACGGCAACTGATACTAGGTAAAAGGAATGAAGAAACATTTAAAACCAGCTTTCGTACGGCTGAGAAGAAAACCAAAATTGAACTAAAAAGACATTCTGGTTTAAAAACAGAAAGTGAAATTTTTCTAAAGTATCGAGTGCTTTATTTTCAGATACTGGATTTAGTCTCCGTAGAGACTGATACAAGATTTTAAGATATGCAGAAGCTCCAATTTCTTTGCTTAGGGGATAGCTCTAATTTTGAAGAATTTTCTAAAATCCTCCCTCCTGATGGTCTAGAGAACTTAAAAATCTCTTATCCCACGACATTTGACACACACAGGTTAAAAAATGAACTTCAGTTTATCTATTCTGATTCCACTTATAAAAATACCAGTTTGGAGAAAATAATTGTGTCGCTCAATAAAAATGAACTCACGGACGTTTTCAAAGAAGCGTATAAATTATTTTATTTAATACTTACCATACCGTCTACCAGCTCCTCAGTAGAAAGAAGCTTTTCGTGCCTTAAGCGGATAAAAACCTACTTAAGGAATTCAACATCGCAGGAGAGGTTGACTGCGCTGGCAACCATATCCCTGGAGAAGTCACTGCTCAGCGACTTGATGGATACAATGCCCTTTTACGATGACATCATTGACAAGTTCGCAGCTTCAAAGGACCGAAGAATAGATTTAACGTACAAGCAATAGACGTTACCGATTGTAATACTTGTTTTTTAGTTAATGTTATAGTTACATTGTGTTTTTTAAGGTAATTGCATGAAAGTTACACAGCGGATATTTGTAGACCATTATCATACCAAAAGATCTCCCCGATCCCTTATTTCCTCCCAGCTAGATTATCCAACACACCTATTCAAAATGTAGGCTACAGATTTACTGCATATGCGAGTGCTGGGCTGCACCAAACTTACAACCCACGAACCGCCACTGCACTTGTTCCGATGGGGCAGATATTTATTGAGTAGCCACAGATTTCCTATTCTCAATAGATCTACTAGAGTCCTCTTCCGTAGACTGATTCACAGTAGGAACCTGGTCGCTTTTAGCAGTAGCGGCGCGGAAAGCAATTGACTGACGCTATTAGACAGCTCCGACAGATGTTCAACCAAGGTACTAGCCTCCTTGGCGTGATCATCCTTTAGTATCCGAGACAATATGTCCCTAGCCCTATTATAAAAATGAAAACAGTCTAGCTTAGCTTGAACTACTTTAAGTTGATTAGCGGAAGGATCACTTACTTTAAAAAACTAACCACAGAAGCTAGCTCGGTAGTAATAGTACTGATAGTGGACAGGGTAGTAATAGTACTGATAGAGGACAGATCCTCATCAATGTCCTTCTCCCCAAATACCGGGATACAAATGGGAAATTCTAAAGATTCCATAAGTTTGGCAATATTTGCCAGATTGGACCTTCCAAATTAGACGCTCATAAATTAATTCCTGGGTACCCATGCGCAAGGACTTTACGAGGACCAGACATAGTGATTGAAAATCTAACAAAATTTTAAAAATTCCAGCAACCAAGAAAATTTTTAAACTTCGGTGTTGATTTCCATTAGTAGCCATCAAAAGGGGCTTTGTCCAGACCCATTCAACCACGCTCTGCTACCACTTGTTACGGGGTTACCGTGGTGGAAGGAGGTGAAAGAAGGTGTCGGCATGAATGGGTCTATCTAAGACAGTCAAAAGATGAATTAAAACTTTAAAATTAGTGTTATATTTCTTATCTCGGTTATCTTTTTTTATTTCTTTTTTTAGACAAACTCTATTATTCAGGTACAAACGTTCATAAGATAGGGTAACAATTTTAGAATACTGAATAAAAAGCACCCTTGAGATTGAAGATCCCTAATGAGCGCTGCGGCTCCTTCGTCAAGGAGATGAACCTCCCAATTTCTTTTACAGAGATTGTAAACAGGTTCAGGACATAGAAAGAGAATGGGTGGCATACAGGGATGCTGTAGTAGAAACAGCAAGGGAATGCCTAGAAACAACAGTGTGTACAGATGGGAAAAGGCGAACATCTTGGTGGATTGATGAAGTGAGAGCAGCTTGTAAACGTCAAAAGAAGGCTTATCAGAAATGGCTCCAAACAAGGGCCGAGGCAGACAGGGATTTGTACGTAGATGAAAGAAATAGAGCGAAACAAATAGTTGTTGAATCCAGAAGTCGTGGGACGATTTTGGTAATAACTTGGAAAGGCTAAGTCAAGCAGCAGGGAAACCTTTCTGGACAGTAATAAAGAATCTTAGGAAGGGAGGAAAAACGGAAATGAACAGTGTTTTGAGTAATTCAGGTGAACTCATAATAGATCCTAGGGAATCATTGGAGGGGTGGAGGGAATATTTTGAACATTTTCTCCACGTAAAAGGAAATCTTCCTGGTGTTGTTGCGAACAGTCAAGCTCGTGCAAAAGCAAAGCAAAGTCACCACTGTACAGGCCATGAAGGCCCTTGGAGGAGTGGAAGGTAAAGGCTTCCACTATTGTTAACCTCGGCACGTGATGGGGTAGAGTGGTTAGCTCTACTCCCGGCCGCCTTTGAACCCAGGAATTAACCTGATACTCATTTGTGGTGTAGGTTGAGTGAACCTCAGGGCCATATGCACCTCCAGAAGTGAAAATTTCGTTTCTTAAATTTTACGACTTCCTGACGGGGATTCGAACCCACGTCCTTCCGGGCGAACCGAGCACGCCTTTACCGCCTCGGCCAGGCAGCCCCTGTCAAGCTCATGGGGAGGCGGAAAATGATGTTGGTGAAATTACACTTGAGGAAGTGGAAAGGATGGTAAATAAACTCCATTGTTATAAAGCAGCAGGAATAGATGAAATTAGACCCGAAATGATGAAGTATAGTGCGAGGGGAGGGATGAAATGGCTTCATAGAGTAGTAAGAACAGCATGGAGTGTTGGTAAGGAACCTTCAGATTGCACAACAGCAGTAATTGACCTATCTATAAGTAAGGGAACAGGAAGGATTGCAACAACTATCGAGGTCTCTCATTGATTAGTATACCAGGCAAAGTATTCACAGGCATCTTGGAAGGGAGGGTGCGGTCAATCGTTGAGAGGAAGTTTGATGAAAACCAGTGTGGTTTCCGACCGCAGAGAGGCTGTCAGGATCATATTTTCAGTATGGGCCAGGTAATTGAAAAATGCTACGAGAGGAATAGGCAGTTGTGTTTGTTTCGTAGATCTAGAGAAAGCATATGACAGGGTACCGAGGGAAAGATGTTCGCCATACTGGGGGACTATGGAACTAAGGGTAGATTATGAAAATCATTCAAAGGTATTTATGTTGACAAATGAGCTTCAGTGAGAATTGACGGTAGAATGAGTACTTGGTTCAGGGTACTTACAGGGGTTAGACAAGGCTGTAATCTTTCAACTTTGCTGTTCGTAGTTTACATGGATCATCTGATGAAAGGTGTAAAATGGCAAGGAGGGATTCAGTTAGGTGGAAATGTAGTAAGCAGTCTGGCCTATGCTGACGACTTGGTCGTAACGGCATATTGTTCCGGAAATCCTGTAACGATTGCAAGCTCTTGAAAATATGAAATAAATAAACAGTGACTAAAATAGGTGTAAATAACAAGAAAATGGGCGCCACATGTGAAACAATTACAGGAATATATAACTATGTAGGGCAATGAGTAACTCCCTCTCCCAAGCCGACGGTCATCAGGCTGACGAAGCTCCAGACTTACTTTATAACCTTACCTGTTTACCCCTGAAATTAGATGTAGGTAGCATGCCAGGTTCATCCTCACTCCACTTATAAAAGATTTACTGCAAGTTTGATACCAGGACTTTACTCCCAAAATAATAAACAAAATATAACAAATACCACAATAATCACTTAAAGAGACCTCCTCCTGATTGCCGTCCACAAAGGCAACGCACGAACAACTACGACCAACATTAATCATTACTTGACGAGACCTACTCGTTTGTCGTTTACAAAGGCAAATATACACACTACTACCAATAACAAAATCATTACCGGTACTTGACGAGACCTACTCGTTTGTCGTTTACAAAGGCAAATATACACACTACTACCAACAACAGAATCATTACTTGACAAGCTATACATTTCTTAACATACCTCCAGGTAAGAATCCCACTACACTCACTACTACTCTTCTTTACGAAGAGCATCCCTAACCTTATTTACACACTTCATCGACGTCCTGAGTCCTTCCCGAGTGCCGCACAGGTTAGTGTGGCGCCTCACGTTTCTCCAACTGTAACTGGATACTCGGCCAACGATTTCCTTTACTAAGAATTAGCTCTGTGCACAACCACACATCCACTGTACATTATCTCGTACAAGATTTACAGTGTAATTATTGTACAGAGTTGGAATTACAAATAAACACTTAGTGGCGTCTTTTACAAAACGGCCATCAGAAACTTGTAGCATCAGCGATATTTAGCGTGCTCACTCCGTAGGTAAAATATACTTAAGACCAATAGAGCATCGCCTAGGAATCTGCGCAAAGTAGCTCCCGCGCGCCGGTCCGAGTGAGAAACACAGAATCAAGAACACAAACACAACCAGAAACAGAATCAGCGTCCGAATGACTTGCCACTAGTGATGGATAGTTCGCGAACGAACTAGTTCTCGGGAACTACTTCACTCCCACGAACTGTGAAGTGTTTACTCATCTCTCGAGAACTACTTCGCGAACTGTAGGACTTCACGAGTGTGAAGGAATGGGGAGGAACTTGTGAGCGGATGAACTACTTCAAAGACTTTAATATTACTTATCTAGACTCACAGAGCGCGCTGATGCTATGCGGAATATTGATCACTTTCGCGCATCGCCATGTTGCGGGCGCTTCAGCTTAGCACGTGGTAATGTTTACAGTCCCGTGCATGTTTTCGATTTGAATCATGTCTGTTAGTGGATCTGTTGTAGTATTATATGTGACGGAGTGAAACTATATTGTCAAATATCTTCAAGGAATGTGAGAGCTTGTACGATACGCTAGTTAAATTTTTCGGCAATATTAAAGGGAAGTAAGTTAGGCCTTACGTGTGGAATGGAAAGGTACCGTATTCACCAGGGTGAATTCGTGTGCAACCTTTATTTGTACAGATCGCTATCAGATGGGATTTGGTATTTCTTTTCACATGTGAGGAGAAATTGAACTGTTAAAAAATGACTTTCAATGACCATAATCGAAAACTAAACAGGTTACAAGGTGGTTGATTCAGACAATGTATGGACATTATTTTTAGGCTTCTTTTTTTCCCCTCTTTGCCTCTTTCCAATTCATCGGGGATAAGTTTTTAGAACTAAACAGCTGTTCTGAAAAAGCATACATATTTTTCCTACAGACTGTGTACCGGTATTACAAATTTGATAAACTTGGGCCTAGAATCCGTAAGATATGACTGATAAATCTTAATGAAACCCCTTTAATATTAGGGTAAGGTATTGCTTCAAATTATTATCAATTACCGGTATCTGAAAAATGATTTATTGGTATCGTAACTTATCTCTTAAGTTCTCCTAAATCCAGATCACACAGACATGATCATTTAAGTTCTACTCATACCATTACGTTATGTCATAGATAAACCAAACCAAACCGAAAGGCCATGGTCTACCAAGTGAGAGCTACTCAGCCTGAAGGCATGCAGATTACGAGGTGTCATGTGGTCAGCACGACGAATCCTCTCGGCCGTTATTCTTGGTTTTCTAGACCGGGGCCGCTATCTCACCCGTAGATAGCTCTACAATTGTAATCACGTAGGCTGAGTGGACCTCGAACTAGCCCTAAGATCCAGGTAAAATTCCCTAACCTGGGCGGGGACTGAACCCGGGGCCTCCGGGTAAGTGGTAGGCATGCTACTCCTACACCGCGGAGCCGGTATTTCATATTCAGAAAATGATAAATGTATCTGATATTTTAGAAAGATTTTCGCAGTTATGTGCTTTTTAAACTGTTCAGAAACTTGAGTACAATTTGCTGCAATGACTTATGAGAGAGGAATGATAAGCTACAGTATGTACCGTTCATAGAAATATTTTATTTCACAGGTTTCCTTTTTGTTGATACTGAAGATTATTGTTATCGGTACAGAAGTGTGTAAATATTTAACTAATGTGTTCTTCAGTCTGCTGAGAGACGGGCAATTTTTTTCTCGCGATATGTAATCGTACTTATGTTGTAGGTCGCTGTCATTTGAACAAGTATTCGTATTTTCAATAAAGCTAAAGTGTAGAACCTATGTTTCAATTACATGTATCTGTTCCGAATGTTCAAACACATCAGTTACAAACATGACGCTTATATTAAAATGAGCGACATGATTACGTTTAAGTACCGCTAGGCCTGTATACTGTTTTTTTTTTCTGTTTTCGCGGAGTGAATTTCAAATAGGAGGTATGGTATATTTATTTTTGTTAGTAGTGTATTTTTCAGTCTTCTTATTCAGTCTGCTAAAGGTTTTCTTATTTTTAAATTTTATTTTATGTGCCCCATCTATACGCTATCCAAAGGAGTTGTGCAGATTGTTCAGTACAATGCAAAATGTGTTCAGTTTTTATACACAAGTATTTTCAATTTTACCAAGGTCTTGATATTATTTATATTTATTGCGTGTGTACATGGTAGTCTGTGTAGGCTGGCATTAATTTACCAGGGCAGGTGTTTTCATATGTGCGAAATGTAAGTTAATGCATGAATTCCATAGTACGGTCTCCTCGGTGAGCTGTGGAGTGCCCGCAAGATGGCGGTACGCGCATGGACATATCTTCCCCAGTCACACGCTTATGCGCAGCCAGCGGTGTGGGGCCTTGAACTACTTCAGCGGTTGCAGAGTGCTCTGGTGGGAAAATTACACATTTTGAAGTAGTTCGTGAAGTAGTTCTTTCTTGGGAGCGAGAGTGTTGGAGTCTGACGTTTAGCGCCACCGGCGAGGAAAAGGTTGACCAACGCTCAGATATTATAAATTTATGTTTCAGTCAGGGGATGAAATCACCACCAAGAAAAGGGTTCTCCTGCGATAGCAAATCCACGTTTAAAACATCTCATTTTCAAGTCGACAATATTTAACAGAAATTTTGATTATCTTTGAAAAGAAATAGGTTTTTCCTACACTTACATTTCTGAGGGTGTGAGGGCGGGGGGAGTGTGAACTGACATTACCGGTAATAGGAACGTTCACCTCTATAGCATTTATGAATGTTACTACAGAGAAGTGCACCTGCGTGCTACCTGTTGTCCGCTTTGTGTACTTCCTCGTTCTGGAAAGCTCGCGAAGCGATGAAGCCTTGTATTGTATTGTATTGTATTGTATTGTATTTTATTTCGTCCAACTGATCATACAGTGATATGGGACACGTCAATAATCATATTTACAGTAACAAAGGATAAAACAGTAACATACATGCCATGATAAATAAAGAGAAATATACAATGTGGTAAAGAGGCACAGATTTTAAAAAAATTTAAAAAAAGTGATACATAAGTTAATTTTCAAGAGCTAAGTATTCTTCAATAGAATAAAAACAATGGTTAGAAACAAATTTGAATAATTCTTTCTTAAATTTTGAACATGGTTTTATCTGCTTAATGCAGTCTGGTAATTTATTAAATAAATGTACTCCTGCATAACTCAAACTTGATTCATATAGCTTAGTTTTGTGTGTTTCTATGTGCAGACTGTGTTTATTTCTAGTATTATACCTATGTACATCAGAGTTTATGGTGTAGCTGTTTACATTCTCCTTCATATATACAAGTGTATGGAAGATATAAAGGCTAGGCAATGGTAAAATAAAATAAAGTTTAAAGTATTTCTTGCAGCTTGTCCTCCTGCCGACACCGGCCATTCCTCTAATTATTTTCTTTTGTAACTTAAAGATGACTTTGCTATATCGTGAATTCCCCCAGTAAATGATTCCATAGGTTAGTATGGGATGGACATATGCAAAATACATAATTTGGCAAGCCTTTAAATTAAAACTATTTTTCAAAGACATTATCATGAAATAAATTCTACTAAGCTTTTTCCCTATAAACTCTGTATGTTTATCCCAGGTTAATGATTCATCCATCCACAAGCCAAGAAACTTTGTTGATGATGAGTACTCAATTATGGTCTCTCCAAATGATATTGGACTAACTTCCATATTTAAATTAATCTTATGGTGAAATCTAATCACAGAAGTTTTCTGTTTACTTAAAATTAATTTATTATCCTCAAGCCAGCTCAGGATATTACTCACTATATTGCCTGCCTTCAATTCTAACCCTTCAGAACTTTCATCAGCTACAAAGACAGTAATATCATCTGCAAACAAAGTTAATTGCACTCCTTGAATATCATCAACAATTTGGACGATATCATTAATAAATACTAAAAATAATAATGGTCCTAAAACTGACCCCTGTGGAACACCATGATCTATGTTTCTGGCACAGGAATACACATTCTTAATTACATTTTTGCTCAAATCAGTACCGGTATATGATATTTCAACAATCTGCCTTCTATCCCCTAAAAATGATTTGAACCAGTCATAGGCCATTCCCCGAACTCCATACATGTATAACTTTTCTAAAAGCAAGCTGTGGTCAATTATATCAAAAGCTTTTGTTAAGTCCAAGAAAATACCTAAACATGCACCCTTCCCATGTAGTGTGTCATATATCCGTTCAATAAAGTTAATGAATGCTGTGGTAGTTGATCTATTTTTACGAAAGCCATTCTGGCAACCAGCTAATATATTATGCTTCTCTAAGAATGATAACAGTCTATCGTACATAATTCTTTCCAGTATTTTGGAGAATACAGAGGGGAATGAGAAAGAACCTGTTCGCAGACGAACTACTTCAGCGGTTGAAGAGTGCTCTGGCGGGAAAATTACACATTTTGAAGTAGTTCGTGAAGTAGTTCTTTGTTGGGAGCGAGAGTGAATGAACTAGTTCCCAGAGGTGAACTGCTTTTTCCCATTACTACTTGCCACACACGCGTACAGCTTCACGTGGTCATAGCGTCCCGAAAAGTTTATAGGTAGCAACGCTCTCACAGGCACTTCTTCACGCGTCACTCAGTCAACCCAACCTCGCTTAAAACAAAGGCCTCGTATTGGCTATTGAGTGTCTGATGTAACATGAACGCCCACTCACATATATCCACGTTGATCCACTCCAATCTTCGGCCTATACTACCTGCCGTGTTTCCAAGCCACTTTGTTGCATCACATTCAGCATTGATCCACTCCAATCTTCAGCCTATACTACCTGCCGTACCCCGGGTTTCCAAGCCACTTTGTTGCAACACATTCAGCATTGATCCACTCCAATCTTCAACCTATACTACCTGCCGTACCCCGGGTTTCCAAGCCACTTTGTTGCATCACATTCAGCATTGATCCACTCCAATCTTCAGCCTATACTACCTGCCGTACCCCGGGTTTCCAAGCCACTTTGTTGCATCACATTCAGCATTGATCCACTCCAATCTTCAGCCTATACTACCTGCCGTACCCCGGGTTTCCAAGCCACTTTGTTGCAACACATTCAGCATTGATCCACTCCAATCTTCAGCCTGCCGTGTTTCCAAGCCACTTTGTTGCAACACATTGATCCACTCCAATCTTCAGCCTATACTACCTGCCGTGTTTCCAAGCCACTTTGTTGCAACACATTCAGCATTGATCCACTCCAATCTTCAACCTATACTACCTGCCGTACCCCGGGTTTCCAAGCCACTTTGTTGCAACACATTCAGCATTGATCCACTCCAATCTTCAGCCTATACTACCTGCCGTACCCCGTGCTTCCAAGCCACTTTGTTGCATCACATTCAACTGACTTCAACCGTCCTTCCCGATATAGTCGCTGTTTTCTCGGTTGCACAATCCTTACGGCTAGGCCATATTTATAGACTCTTACCCAAACGGAAATTTATACAAAATATAATGATGCACATAAATGCAATATTCCCTAACTACACATTCTTCTTATCATATTACATTTTTAATTCTAAATAAACAAAATTACATGATTTTAACATTACAAACTATATACGAAATTTCCTAACCTAAAAATTCGGGTATCGTACATACGTACGGTTACAAGCCTGCAGTCTAATATTTTGGAACTTGAAAATAGGCGCAATGAGTATGATATGAAAATTAGCCTTTTGAAGACTAAATTGATGTCGGTAGGCAAGAAATTCAATAGAATTGAATGTCAGATTGGTGATACAAAGCTAGAACAGGTAGATGATTTCAAGTATTTAGGTTGTGTGTTCTCCCAGGATGGTAATATAGTAAGTGAGATTTATTCAAGGTGTAGTAAAGCTAATGCAGTAAGCTCACAGTTGCGATCAGCAGTATTCTGTAAGAAGGAAGTCAGCTCCCAGACAAAACTATCTTTATATCGGTCTGTTTTCAAACCAACTTTGCTTTACGGGAGCGAAAGCTGGGTGAACTCAAGATATCTTATTCATAAGTTAGAAGTAACAGACATGAAAGCAGCGAGAATGATTGCTGGTATAAACAGGTGGGAACTATGGCAGGAGGGTACTCGGAATGAGGAGATAAAGGCTCGTTTAGGAATGAACTCGATGGATGAAGCTGTACGCATAAACCGGCTTCCGTGGTGGGGTAATGTGAGGTGAATAGAGGAGGATAGGTTACCTAGTAGGATAATGGACTCTGTTATGAAGGGTAAGAGCACTAGAGGTAGGCTCGGTTTCTAACGATTTACGGATAAGAAGTACAGGACTAAATGAGGCCACAACACTAGTTGCAATTAGATCATTGTGGCGACGTTAAGTAAATTCACAGAGACTTGCAGACTGAATGCTGAAAGGCATAACAGTCTATAATGTATGTATGTACGACCTTAAAAGAACAGCGGCCAGCTAAACTGTGTAAGTATCCTAATATTAACCACAGTCGTCTGTGAGACAGTGAGCTGAGTGGAGCGCGGAACAATGGGTATCACGTTGACACAATATAGGATAGCGATCGGCAGATGGAACTGTAAAAAGGGAAGCAGAATGGAAACAAGAATGGAAAAGGAAGATGGTGGCTACGTTACTGGTGGCGGCGGTGGTGATGGTGTTGCTGATAATAGGAGGAGTTGAGATTAATCCCGGCCCAGGTCCAGTAGGTTCCATTGGATGGGAAGAGTACGAGGCGATTAGAGAGATGATAAGAGAGGCTTGTCAGACGGAGCAAATAAAAGAAATGTTCCGAGAGTTATCCAGGGAATTTATGGACCTAAAATTGAGTGTTAAAGAAGATGTAAAGAAGATATTGGAAGAGGGAGGGTGTAATAAAGATGAATTAGACCTATTGAAGCAGAAGGTAAGAAGTCTGGAGTGGGACCTAAGAGAAACGAAGAGAGCAGTCGAGAAGAGTTTACAAGATAACGTAAGAAAAAATATCTTCATATACGGTGTCCAAGAAGAAGAAAGAGAGTCTAAAGTTGAACTAGTGTACAAAGTGGTAGAAGTGATCCAGAATAGGATGAAGATCAACTTCAGTGAAGTTGATATTGATGATGTACAGCGTGTGGGGAGAGTGAAAGGAAAGAGACCAATTAGAGTGAAATTACTATCGACACTGATGGCGGACATTGTAATAAGAAATTCGAGTAATCTAAAAGGAGAGAAAGTGTGGATAAAACGGGAGATTGACAGGGAAGCCAGAGAGAAGAACATAATTCTGAATAGACATTTAAGAGAGGCAAGAAAACAAGGTCTTAAGGCATATATTAGAGGGCAGCAGCTGGTGGTTGGAAACGGAAGGTGGAATCGAGTGTGGGGGGCGGGAAGGCTGAAAAAACTTGATGAACACCAACAGCAGCAGAACGTGTCTTTGGTAACAGTGGAAGTAGCAAGGAAGGTCAGTGACGTAGAAAGGAGTGATATTACGGAAGTGAGCGAAGTCCACATCACATCAGGAGCGGGAAGTAGGGATGTGCTGACCAGCAGTGCCAGCAACCAGGTGGGCGGAAGTGCAGAGTCCTTGAAGAGTCATCACAACACAGAGATGGAGGAAGCAAGTAATGTGGCACAACTGGTGAGGAGTGCAGTGAAAATTGTGAATGAAGGTAACAGTAGGCAGGGTAAGAATGCATCCTCTCCGAGTAAAAGGAACACAGAAAATAAAATTGCTAAAAGGCAGGCGCTAAATAAGGAAAGATCATTAAGTTTGAAAGATTTGTGGGGAAAGAAAAAAGGTGCAGGTATGGAGAAAGGGAAGGATGACGGGAGAAAAGAGGATGAGGAGAGAACTGGAGAGGACTCACAGGGAAGAGTGACAAGGAGTAGAGGTGGAAATGGAGAAGCACAGGTGCAAAGAGTGGGAGGGAATAAATAACTAGAGATGGCGATAGGGTTGTGGAATATTGAGGGGTTGATGGGGAAGATAGGGAATAAAGATTTGGAGAAAACAGTAAAGGAGTATGAGATTATTGCCCTAGTAGAGACGTGGTTAGGGAAAGGGATAGAAATTGAATGGGATGGGTATAGAGTAGCCAACGTAATAAAGGAAAAAAGGGGGAGAATGGGAAGAAACCCGGGAGGGATAACAGTTTTAATAAAAAATGAGATAGTAGAGAGAGTAGAGAGAATACAGAATGAGGTAGACGGGGTGGTATGGCTGAGAATTAAAATGGGAAATGATGCGAAGGAGGCAATTTGCCTGGCTCTATTATATCACCATCCTAAAGACTCAACTTATGCGAATAAAACATTTTTTGAAGAACTGAGTGAAGAAATAAACAAAATGAAAGGATTATATGTGGAAGATGGAATGATATTGTTAGGGGATTGGAATTCAAGAGTGAGTAATAGGGTACCCGATTATGGGAGAGAGGATAATGAAGTGAGAGAGTACAGAAGAAATAGGAAAGACAGAGATATAAATAGCTATGGGATAAGATTATTAGAGTTATGTGCTATAGAAAAATTATATATTTTAAATGGATGGATGAAGGGAGATACTAATGGTGAACTGACATTCATCACATCGAAGGGCGGGAGTGTAGTAGATATAGGAGTAAGCACGGAAATAGCTCGAAAGAAGATAATAAGTTTTGAGGTGACAGAATGTGTGATAACAGAACATATGCCCATCAATATAAAATTAAGAGGGGAATATGATGGAGTGAAGAGAAGGGTAGGAAAAAGAGACAGGTATAAGGAGGGATGGAAGTACATTTGGAATGATACTACGATCGAGAGATTGAGAACAGAGTTAAAAGAGAGTGAAGGAAGTATAAGTGTTGAAAGTGAAAGGATGTTGGAAGGAGGGGATGTGGATGAAGTTTTAAAACTAATAGAACGCCCAATATGGAAGGTGGGTAAGAAAGTGAGAATAAGGGAAGAAAGTGAGAATAAGGGAAGAAAGTGAGAATAAGGGAAGAGATAGACAGAAACATAGGCACGGGGTGGTTTGATGAAGAGTGTAAGAGGAAACGAGTGGTTGTAATGACAGCTCTAGCGGACTTCAAGAAAGGAGGGGAACAAGGGAAAAGAGAGGAATATTGTAAATTAAGAAGAGATTACAAGAAGTTACTAAATGAGAAAAAAAAAGTGTTGGAAAGAGGCGGAAGCTGAGAGAGTGAACAGGTATTGTAAAGAGAAAAGATTTGATAGGGTTTGGGAAACTATAAATAAGATAAAGAGAACTAGATCGACAGGGGGAGGAACAATGATAACAGAAAATGAGTGGATAGGATATTTTGCAGAGCTTTTGGGTGGGAGGGGAGAAGGACAGGGGGGTATGGAAAAGACGTATATTGTAAAGGAAGTACAAATAGGAGTACAGTTACTAGATGAGGAGATAACAAGTCAGGAAATATTCAGGGTGTTAAGTAAAGTAAAAACCAAAACGGCGGGTGGGGCAAATGGTATTACTAACAGGATATGGAAGGAAGTAGGAGCAAATGAAGAAATGTTGAAAGTGATGGTGAAATTTTTTAACAAGATATGGGAAACGAATAAATTCCCTAGCGAGTGGAGAAAAGGAGTACTTTGTCCTATATATAAGAACAAAGGAAGTCGAAGTGATCCAGACAACTATAGAGGAATAACACTCCTGGACTCGCTGTCGAAGGTATATACAGGAATTCTAGCTAATAGGATTATAAATTGGGCAGAGAAATATGGAAGGATTTCGGACTATCAAAATGGATTTCGAAAAGAGAAAAATACTGTGGATAATGTATGGATTTTGGATACTTTAATTACGAAGTATGTGAAAATAGCAGGGAAGAGATTATATGTAGCAGCAATAGATTTAGAGAAAGCCTTCGATGCAGTGAATAGGGAGGCGTTATTTACTAGATTAAGAGAGGTTGGGTTATCGAAAAAAATGAGGCTGGCAATAGAAGGAATATACGAGAAAGTATTGGTGATGATTGAACTAAAAGGGGGTGGGTTGAGCAAGTGTATGGAATCGAAAAGGGGTGTGAGGCAGGGTTGTAAGCTTCCTTCCCTCCTCCTTGTCTATCCCTTCCAATCATCACATCCCCCACGAGGCCCCTGTTCAGCATAGCAGGGGAGGCGCAGTTGTATCCCCGACCCAAAGTCTCACGCTCCAGGACACTGCCCTTGAGGCGGTAGAGGTGGAATCCCTCGCCGAGTCCGAGATGCCGGAATTTTGTTCCCGCAGTAATTCTACTGACACGAGGCTGACGTATTTGAGCACCTGGACCAGTATCGAACCTGCCAAGCTGCTCAGGCCGGTTAATTATAAGCTTTATTATCAGTATTAGAACAAAGACGTCGTTTGTTATACGTACAGTGTATATTTTGGATATTGTGAAAATGAAATGGCATATGGCGTTTAGTGCCGGGAGGTTCGGCTCGCCAACTGCAGATCTTTCGATTTGACTCCCGTAGGCGACCTGCGCGTCGTGATGAAGATGAAATGATGAAGACAACACATACACCCAGCCCCCGTGCCAGCGAAATTAACGAATGATGGTTAAAATTCTCGACCCTCCCGGGAATCGAACCCGGGACCCCTGTTACCCAAGGTCAGCACGCTAACCATTTAGCCATGGAGCCGGACTTGGATATTGTACATGTAGGATCGCAGCATGCTATGACCTGACTAACGAACTATTTTGATGTCTCCGCACAGGCGTTCTGCGCTAGCATCAACCAACATGACCCCCTGTGGGTGGGGGCGGTAGAATAACACCCACGGTATCCCCTGCCTGTCGTAAGAGGCGACTAAAAGGGGCCTCAGGGGCTCTGAACTTTGGAGCGTGGGTTGGCGACCACGGGGCCCTCAGCTGAGTACTGGCATTGCTTCCACTTACTTGTGCCAGACTCCTCACTTTCACCTATCCTATCCGACCTCCCTTGGTCAACTCTTGTTCTTTTCCGACCCCGACGCTATTAGGTTTGCGAGGGCTAGGGAGTCTTTCATTTTCATGCCCTTCGTGGCCCTTGTCTTCCTTTGGCCGATATCTTCATTTTTCGAAGTGTCGGATCCCTTCCATTTTTCCCTCTGATTAGTGTTATATAGAGGATGGTTGCCTAGTTGTACTTCCTCTTAAAACAATAATCACCACCACCACCTCAACCAACATGAGCACATGTCTACAATGATGCTTGTTGTTTTAAGGGGCCTAACATCGAAGGTCATCGGCCCCTCTACAGCATGGCTGGTTTTCTCGCTGACAGCGGTATAGGCGTAATATCGTTCTCAAGTCAATATGAAGCCTCCGTGGCTCAGGTTGCAGCGCGTCGGCCTCTCGCCGCTGGGTTCCGTCGTTCAAATCCCGGTCACTCCATGTGAGATTTGTGCTGGACAAAGCGGAGGCGGGACAGGTTTTTCTCCTCTCCGGGTCATCTTTCCTTCCAGCTACACTCTCCAGTATCACTTCTTTTCATCCGTCAGTCATTAATCATTGCCCCAGAAGAGTGCGACAGGCTTCGGCAGCCGGCACAGTTCCTGTCATCACCGCAAGATTCATTCCAACCCTGACCCGATCAATAACTAGAAAACAGGTTGTAGGTTTTCATTCAAGCCAGTATAATCAAATTTGGGTTATTCCTTCAGCGAATTCATAAGAGGAGATAGGGATCTGCGCTCGGATGGCCTTCATTTAAACCGCAGTGCCACGTATAAGTTAGAAAATTTGTTTGGAAGGGTAATAGGGAGGTACATTCAGGGAAACGGGATGGTCTAGGGAGCGGTGATAAGGGAACAGGGAACTGGAAATCAAGTAGGGATGACATAAAATTGTTAGTGTTGAACTGTAGAAGTATTGTAAGGAAAGGAATAGAATTAAGTAATTTAATAGATATATATTTCCCAGATATTGTAATAGGAGTTGAATCATGGCTGAGAAATGATATAATGGATGCAGAAATTTCTCTCGGAACTGGAGTGTGTATCGTAGAGATAGGATAGGAATGGTGGGAGGGGGAGTTTTCATTCTGGTGAAAGAAGAATTTGTAAGCTACGAAAAAGTTAAAGATGAGACACATGAAATTCTAGGTATAAGGCTCATTTCTAAAGATAATAGGCAACTTGATATATTTGGAGTGTACAGATCGGGAAAGGGTAGCACTGACGCGGATTCGGAATTATTTGATAGGATAGCCAGCTATGTGGGAAACGACATGGAAAGAAAAGTGATTGTAGCGGGAGATCTGAATTTGCCAGATGTCAATTGGGAAGGAAATGCGAACGACAGGAAGCATGACCAACAAATGGCAAATAAGTTAATATGGGAAGGACAGCTGATTCAGAAAGTGATGGAACCAACCAGAGGGAAAAATATCCTGGATGTGGTGCTGATAAAACCAGATGAGCTCTATAGGGAAACTGAAGTAATAGATGGTATTAATGATCACGAAGGTGTTTTTGTGGTAGTTAAAAATAAATGTGATAGAAAGGAAGGTCTTAAAAGTAGGACTATTAGGCAGTACCATATGGCTGATAAAGTAGGCATGAGGCAGTTTCTAAAAAGTAACTATGATCGGTGGAAAACGGTAAATAAAAATGTAAACAGACTCTGGGATGGGTTTAAAGAAATTGTTGAGGAATGCGAAAACAGGTTTTTACCATTAAGGGTGGTAAGGAATGGTAAAGACCCACCTTATTATAATAGAGAAATAAAGAGACTAAGAAGGAGGTGCAGACTGGAAAGAAATAGTCAGAAATGGCTGTGGAAGTAAGGAGAAATTGAAGGAACTTACTAGAAAATTGAATCTAGCAAAAAAGGCAGCTAAGGATAACATGATGGCAAGCATAATTGGCAGTCATACGAATTTTAGTGAAAAATGGAAGGGTATGTATAGGTATTTTAAGGCAGAAACAGGTTACAAGAAGGACATTCCAGGAATAATTAATGAACAAGGGGAGTGTGTATGTGAGGATCTTCAAAAGGCAGAAGTATTCAGTCAGCAGTATGTAAAGATTGTTGGTTACAAGGAAAATGTCGAGATAGAGGAGGAGACTAAGGCCAAAGGAGTAATAAAATTTACATATGATAAAAATGACATTTACAATAAGATACAAAATTTGAAAATAGAAAAGCGGCTGGAATTGATAAGATTTCTGGGGATATATTAAAGACAATGGGTTGGGATATAGTACCATATCTGAAGTACTTATTTGATTATTGTTTGGTCGGAGGAGCTATACCAGATGAATGGAGAGTTGCTATAGTAGCCCCTGTGTAAAAAGGAAAGGGTGATAGACATAAAGCTGAAAATTACAGGCCAGTAAGTTTGACATGTATTGTATGTAAGCTTCGGGAAGGCATTCTTTCTGATTATATTAGACATGTATGTGAAATTAATAAGTGATTCGATAGAAGGCAATTCGGTTTTAGGAAAGGTTATTCCACTGAAGCTCAACTTGTAGGATTCCAGCAAGATATAGCAGATATCTTGGATTCTGGAGGTCAAATGGACTGTATCGCGATTGACCTGTCTAAAGCATTTGATAAGGTGGATCATGGGAGACTACTGGCAAAAATGAGTGCAATTGGACTAGACAAAAGAGTGGCTGAATGGGTTGCTATATTTCTAGAAAACAGATCTCAGAGAATTAGAGTAGGTGAAGCTTTATCTGACCCTGTAATAATTAAGAGGGGAATTCCTCAAGGCAGTATTATCGGACCTTTATATTTTCTTATATATATAAATGATATGACTAAAGGAGTGGAATCAGAGGTAAGGCTTTTTGCGGATGATGTTATTCTCTATAGAGTGATATATAACTTACAAGATTGTGAGCAACTGCAACGTGACCTCGAAAATGTTGTGAGATGGACAGCAGGGAATGGTATGTTGATAAACGGGGTTAAAAGTCAGGTTGTGAGTTTCACAAATAGGAAAAGTCCTCTCAGTTTTAATTACTGCGTTGATGGGGTGAAAGTTCCTTTTGGGGATCATTGTAAGTATCTAGGTATTAATATAAGGAAAGATCTTCATTGGGGCAATCACATAAATATGATTGTAAATAAAGGGTACAGATCTCTGCACATGGTTATGAGAGTATTTAGGGGTTGTAGTAAGGATGTAAAGGAGAGGGCATATAAGTCTCTGGTAAGACCCCAACTAGAGTATGGTTCGAGTGTATGGGACCCTCACCAGGATTACCTGATTCAAGAACTGGAAAAAATCCAAAGAAAAACAGCTCGATTTGTTCTGGGTGATTTCCGACAAAAGAGTAGCGTTACAAAAATGTTGCAATGTTTGGGTTGGGAAGAATTGAGAGAAAGAAGAAGAGCTGCTCGACTAAGTGGTATGTTCCAAGCTGTCAGCGGAGAGATGGCGTGGAATGACATTAGTAGACGAATAAGTCTGAATGGAGTTTATAAAAGTAGGAAAGATCACAATATGAAGATAAAGTTGGAATTCAAGAGGACAAACTGGGGCAAATATTCTTTTATAGGAAGGGGAGTTAGGGATTGGAATAACTTACCAAGGGAGACGTTCAATAAATTTCCAATTTCTTTGAAATCATTTAGGAAAAGGCTAGGAAAGCAACAGATAGGGAATCTTCCACCTGGGCTACTGCCCTAAATGCAGATCAGTATTGATTGATTGATAAGAAGAAGAATTTACCGCGCTATCGCAGTCCCACTTGTGCGCAATGCGGGCAAAAGTGCGAACATGTGACCAACGTCATGCTAGCATCTGGTCGAGTGTGGACATTGGTGTTGTGTGGTCTGGGCTGGAAAGTGTCGAGTGCCGTATCACTATTGGTCAGAGCATACTCCGGTGAGTGACAATTCGCATTTCATTTGTAATGTTATAGGAACACCAGACAGTCAGTTATTACAGTAAGATAAGTTCCACAGAGATAAACGTGCCAGTTTCGTGCAGAACCTTAAAATTGAATAGGATAAGTCTCACTCCGATAGATTTAACTTAGATGGATGGCGCGTTTTGACGAGCGTCAGTCCTGTTTCGTTTGACTCTCGTATGGCGCTTTATCAGTTCCGTGTTTTCCAATAAATATTTTCTTTAAAAATATCCATGTTCCAAATTCCATAGTTCCGTGAAGGCTTGTCGAACGTGTGCTGGCTTCCTGTTGTACCGTTATTGCCTAAACAAACCCTTCCTCGAATGTAGGGTTACCATGTACGACTTAAAATGTACGACATAGGCTGTTAGGAAAATTGAGGCCGTCTGGAAATTGTACTCTAAACTCAGACAAATAGGCAATATTTTTAATGCATGTTATTCTCACTTTATATACCAACAACAAAATCAGTCCTACTTTTACTTTAAAACTTTCATATTTAAGAGACGTACCGGTAGTTCTGCTGATGTGTTGCAAAATATCTGACCTGTTTAAAAAAATATCCATTAAATTCAGAGCTGTTTTAAGATACCGTACCAGATATATTATTATGGTACCGTAGCTATTTTACTACTATTCACTTTTCTTGAACGTTACATTTGAGGAGATCCTGATAATTTTACACCCGCCAATCCTTTGGTAACACCGGTGGGTATATTTAAAATTATACCATTCACACACCGTTTCTTTGTCTATTGACAAATCCTACTATTCATTGCACTCAGCAGTTCAGAATGGCATTAAAATATATCGCCCACTTATTGTTAGACATCACTGAAATTGGTTTAAATTACACAGCAGGTGACCTGAAAAGGTGTACCGTACGTATTTCACCCCCAAGCGGTCAAGTTACTGGAAAATACCTTTTTTATACACTGAATGTGTTGCATTTCTAAAAGGTGGACATTAGGGAATTTTTGAGAAACTCCTCCTGGATGCCGGACAGAAGGTTAAGATATAGGGCATGTCCGGCATTTTCCGGACATGTGGTTACCCCTTCTATGAAGCATGATCGCAATGGTTTTGTTGCCTAACACTGGAAGTTTGAATGAGGTGATTCGCGGACCATGTTGGGTCTACCGTAAGGATTGACAATCATCCCTATGACAGTTCCGGCTCCTGCACCGCTGGGTTGGACGAACTTCCACTGGAATCTTCGGAGCCGTTGTTTCGCGAGTTATTATGATCAAGTGGATCGCCAACCTTCGTAGGGAGCCGGCGTCATAAGAACTTGTCATGGCAAGTGAAACTGAACACGATGTACCTAAATACAGGCACAGCACTAAGTTGAATGGGACATAACGATGGAATCCGAGACGCACTCAGTTTAGCTGTTTATAACGATACAGTGGGCTCGGCAGACACGTCGCGAAATGATAATATATCTAGCCTAATGTCACTCTGCACGGAAATGGCGACTTGCTTTTAAACTTTGTACACAGAGGAATTGACACTTGATTACGCGTATCAGCAGTTACAGCTGTAAACATTGCTTGCCCTTGAGGCACGCTCCTCGCAGAACATCTGTACCAAATTATTTAAAAATAATTGCAGGAGTGAAAATGATACCAAAATATATTTTAGTTAGAACATGTTATATTTTTGTTGTGTAGGTTTCCTGAGATCGTATTATGTATTCGAGAACAGTGTATAACGCCAATAAGAACTGTCAATTCGGTTTCGAACGAGTTAATAATAGAATAGGCTTATCGGTGGGGTTTGATATTTAAACTTTACTGGAACAGTTTTTTTGTTTTAATTTGTTCGTATATTTTTGTGTTGTAATGGAATAAACCGGCCCCGCGGTGTAGAGGTAGCTTGCCTGTCACTTACCCGGAGGCCCGGGGTTCGATTCCTGGCCAGGTCAGGGATTCTTACCTGGAACTGAGGGCTCGTTTGAGGTCCACTCAGCCTACATGAGTACAATTGAGGAGCTATGTGACGGAGAGATGACGGGCCCGGTCTAAAAAGCCAAGAATAACGGCCGAGAGAATTCGTTGTGCTGACCACACGACACCTGATAATGTGCAGCCCTTCGGACTGAACAGCGGTCGCTTGGAAGGCCGTGGTCCTTCGGGACGGCCCAGTAGCGGCGATTGGGTGGGGAGGTGTACTTATCAAAACTGAACAAAGAAAGCTCTTTGAGCGAATTTCGACAGAGAGGTACAGTGCGGCAATAATAGTTTTGGTTGAGTACTATACTTTCAGCAAAGAAACAGTATTACAATTAAATAGAAGAGCTGCGTGATTATAAAATTTTTTTAAAAAAATCATTTAGTATTTGAGTACAAACTAACAGACAATATTAAAGAGACAGCCAGACTGACGAATGCACGCGGCAAGCAGGTGAATCATACCTCACTGTCCACGACATTGGCCAAAAATATACGCCTCTTATCCTTCCTCATAGCATTTGCGAAGCCTCTACTAATCGCTGTGGCGCTATACAAATCGGTTAGCTGCGACGAACGAAATTTTCTGCTTATTTTTGGTAATAAATATGTTAATAATTAAAAATTTGCAGAAATTATTTTTTAATAATTCCTATAATTCCCAGTTTTAGCCGGCTAAAATGGAATAAAATGTAATGTTTTCTCTATAAAGTGTCCCCCTTAGTCGCCGCTACTGGGGCGCCCTACCGCAGCGGACCAGACTAGTTCAGTGGACTGGCGGACAGTTGTAAATTTTGGTAATCGAATAAATTATTATAACTGAGACTTTGGTATCGGTTACAGAGTATAGTTCTGTAATTACTGGAAAATGAAACCAATTACAATACGAACATCTTAAGGCGGTGGACTGTGCGCGCGGACTCTGTGCACTATGCACTGGTCAAACAGTTGGCCAACACTGAACAATGTCCCCAGAAGATACGGAGAAATTAATCGATCTAGTACGTGGTCATCCTGGACGAAACACGGCACGTCGATTACAAAGATCACAAGTAGTCTCATGGTTCTAATGTCATAATCACCGGGCGAGTTGCCCGTGCGGTTAGGGACCCGCACCTGTGAGCTCGCATCCGGGAGATAGTGGGTTCAAATTCCACTTTCGGCAGCCCTGAAGATGGTTTTCCGTAGTTTCTCATTTTTACACAAGGCAAATGCTGGCTGTACCTTAAGGCCACGGCCGCTTCCTTCCCATTCCTGTCCCATCGTCACCATAAGACCTATCTGTGTCGGTGCGACGTAAAGCAAATACCGGTAGCAAAAAAGTCAGAATCCCTTGTTGCCTTTTACGACAGGCAGGGGATACAGTGGGTGTATTATTCGTCTGCGTCTCCCACCCACAGGGGGTGCTGGTCATTCGATTAAAACAACAAACTGATAACACCAGTTCAAGAAAAAAAATTTGAGTCGGTAAGCACTTGATTGCGACTACAACTTTCACACTGGTTCGCCCTGACTTGTTCACGTTCTATTTGACTACCCTAGTACGCGACGGCGTGCGGACAGTCCACTTCATGTCTTGAGTCTGGCGCAGCTGTTAAACCACGGAGGCAGTCAAACTAATTATCTTCCCCTTTGTTAATGTGATATCGCATTACTTCTACCTGCTATAATCACATGAAGTTATTCATAGATTTTACATTTTGTTTGAGGGGACCACGCATCGCATTTGTTACTCCACTGAGTGGGAGACATTCCTCTCACAGCTCGTCCGACGATTGACGAAGCCTCAAGGTCGCGCTGGCCACGCAGGTTTCCAGCCACATTACCTCGGTCAAATACTTTAATATTCAAGTGTATTAAGGTATTCGCAAAGAGAATAAGTGGGTATTTGCCTCGGTGTGGTGTGGGAACGGACCTACGGGTCCCAGGGTTGGCAACGTCAGTGGTTTACCACTAAGTCTGTTAGTTTCTGGTGGTACGAAACTGAATTTGGCAGCTGGAAAATTCCGAAGGTTTTTAGTTTGGTGGTTTTTACGGTGATTTAAAGATTTTCGTATTTATGATTGTGAATTTTTGTGGCTTCGGTTAATGTAGTACATGAGCATGAGATCACGTGACATTTGAAATGAAACAGGTAAGGGGTTCTGCGCAGCATTGTGAGTCCCCTCCTCGGGTAACTTCATTGCGTCTTCGTATTGTGCGGCGCGATGTGGGCTGTGGCACAATCAGTTCAACCATATTCTCTAGAGTTCAACGGCCTACGCACGCAGAGCAGAGGCAGTCAGTAGTCATTATAAAATTTATAAATACGTGCATATTGAAAAATGGGGCAAACAAACTTTCTGATCGCAGTGGAAAAAATACCTGGAAATCAACGTCTGTAATTGGTAAGTGTCCGGTGATAATACAGTGGCTTGTCGTTTCTGTGCAACTAATTTGAAAGCAAGATATCGTGATCTTGTAGATCGTAAAAACCAAAAGTCACCCGGGTGTCGCTGAACAGTTTCACTCTCATACACACATCGAGAAAGAACTGAAGCTGTTGTTCTTGTCATTGTGCGATCCGGAGTATGGAAAATGCAGTGCGTTAATTATCAACCTATTGTATCCTTACTTTCAAAACATATATTGCAGAAAGTCCTCACAGTTTTAGTTGACGAGTGAACGAACAGTTACCTACCGTATGGTTGTACATCATTCATTTTTCTGAGACTCAAGAGGATAGATCGACATTCTTGGGTTTGTATGAGTTTATGGTTAGTCCACATCAAAGTTAATAAACAATGTTAACGAAACAAATTTAATAAACAATCTTAATAAACACATTTCTGAATATGTTAACAAACTTTTGTTAATAAAACTCATTCAACATTGTGTCCACACCAAAATAGCTGTTTGTGAGGTTACAATGGATAGGGTCAGGAAGAAGAAAATTCTTATAGATTCAGCGTTCATTATTTAACTGAGTAGGCCTACAGCTAGAAAAAAGCACAGATGCAAAGTGTAGCAAAGAGAAATATTGGAAAGGCGAGTAGATTTAAGTTTGGAGCATTCTGTTTGGTTTGGAGAGAACACTTACCATATGTAAGAACTTTTAATGTATGATGCAGGCTTTCAAAATTTTGAGAATCCCCCCACATGACTCGGTTCTTGTTCAATCAATCAATACTGATCTGCATTTAGGGCAGTTGCCCAGGTGGGAGATTCCCTATCTGTTGTTTTCCTAGCCTTTTCTTAAATGATTTCAATGACATTGGAAATTTATTGAACATCTCCCTTCGTAAGTTATTCCAATCCTTAGCTCCCCTTCCTATAAATGAATATTTGCCCCAATTTGTCCTCTTGAATTCCAACTTTATCTTGATATTGTGATCTGCAAGTACCGTAGTGATACAGATTATCAGAAAGCCGGCTCCACTAATGACAGGCTATTTTTTTAATAGGTATAACTGTAAGTTTCCTACAACTGGTCACCCTGACATCTATTTGTCTAGAGTATCAAAAGAAGCAGTTTCAGTTATCATATTGTGCCTGAGGTTTTTGAAGTTTTATACAAAAATATCAAGCAATTAGTAAAGGTGCGAAATAAAGAAAGTCTTCATTTAACCTAGTTAGAATACCGTATTATTTTGATGATATACAAGCGATTATTGGAGGTTAGGTTATTCAGCGAAGAGTGAAGTCTGAAATGAAACTACATTAGAACACAGCTAAAAGAATATAATACAGAATTAATATTACTGCGATTTGATAGTAAAGTTTTAGTAGAAATAAGAATTCATCATATTCCGCGCTATGAATGTGCGTGCTTTACTTGCGTCCTTGCGCATTTGCGAACCGAAATGTTAACGAAAACACGAAAAGTTAATGAAAAGTTTCATTCACAAAATTCAAGAAACATTGCTTATCAAGAAGCTTGAAAAGTTGTCTGTCTGTTAGGTCATCAGCCCATAGGCTGGTTGGATCCTCAGATAGCACCACCAAAGGTTATGCGGTTATAAGGAAACCCCAAAAACCAATGGCAGCACCAAAATAAGGCGTACTAGGCAAGATGAGGAGTGAGGTAGTTTGCCATTGCTTTCCTCACGGTGTCTGCAAGTACTATTGCAGCACAACTGACCCTATGAGCAGCACCTTTCATAACACTCGGATGCACTAGTCGTGCTCCGAATGTCATTACTCAGCACTACCCATACCCCAGCAACTTTCATATTGTCACAGCCATGGATGTTGACTGGGACTTCGGTGGAAGCTACACTTTACTCTGGCCTGTGCCAAGAGATGGATGCAAAAGTACTGCATCCATCAAGAAATGACAGCAGGCAGACTTGAAAAGTTATTCTGGTTTAATGTGTAGCCTACGCTGTTCTGGCTGCGTCCGCTGCAGCTGAACCGTAGAAAACCAATTGTATGATTCACTTATAAATTCTAAGTCAAGTACACGACAGGAAGGATGTAAAACCCTATTCAGCACTGAACCTGGTATATGTACATTGGAGGGTTGGTCATACTGATAAAGAATTTGGAAGAAATAATTTAATATCTCACACCGTGGTTAGCCAATCAGTTCGCTTTTGGCGGCAATGTGAGGCGACTGAAGAACGGCATGAAACAGCCAGTGTCAGCGTACCATCAAACTCTCAAGCGGTCTTAAATCACAAGCCCATTTGAATTCTCCCGCAAAGTGGCTCACTCCACTTCTTGATCAGTATGACTAACCCTCGAACACTGACGTTGTTTCCGTCCACCGTGTCTCTGTGATATATCGAGTCTAATTTAACTGCCATTGTTTATATTTAACATGTATGTACCTCATTACCTGTTTCTTTCTTCTCAATCACAGCATTATAAAAATGGGTCTCTGTGCAGTAACTCATAACAAACTTAAGCAAATCCTTTACATTTGATGTTTGTTTGTGCATTTATTTAGAAATATAAAACACAGTATTTTATAACGCTATTCAATTGATGAGCAGAGCTGGCAGCTCACATGCCGCCGTCTGTGCAGTAACTTGCAACCAAGGATGTTCTCTTGTACGGGCAGGTACCTCGTGCCACTTCATCTGGTGGAGGCGATGGGCAGATGGTGTGCAGATCCAACCAGCAGGCATTTAAAATTATTTTAACTATAATTAATTAAAATTAGTCTTCAACTTTTTCCAGTGATATTACCACACATTTGAATTGTGATAAATTATTATCTAGTTACATTGCACAAAACAACTTGAAATAAGAAAAATGAGATTACCGAATTTACTGGGTGTCCAGCGCACGCTTTGAACACCTGCAATATACAGTACACCTCTGCTGTTCAGGCATTGACCCACTCAAACTTGTTCAAGTCTCAAAAGTACTTCAAATGATACTATATATCTGGTATATATATCTTCTTTCATAATATTTCAAAGTAAGAACTCCTTTTCAGATTGTCACAAATATTGGTACGCTAAGTAGAAATGTTCAAAGGTGAGAAAAATGAATTTTGTTCATTTTGTTCGCGTATATGAAGCTTTCCGAGCTCAAGCTACCGATCTTAATCGATTCCTTAAACCTGGGGTTTGGCCAACGTAGAACTTCTTAGTGCCTGCTCTTTTGAGTAAGGGGGGTCCAAAAACAAAAAGAACAGAAACTGACAAACTTCCATTGTGTTCTACCTTCTTATGCGGTAAAACTTGCGTACCCATTGTGCAAAAGTGAGCTTAGAGATTCAACGTGGCATGGCTCGGGTAACGCTCGGCAGGTTTGCCAACAGACACTTCATGCATGCACCTTCATTGTGTTCTACCATCTAATGCAGAAAAACTTCCATACCCGTTGTGCGAAAGTGAGCTTAGAGATTCAACATGGCGCAGCTCAGGCGATGTCATGCAACGCTCGCATTCTTAGTGACAAGGTCCGGGGAGTGACAAAACAATTAGTCTGGCTTGGTTAGTCTCGCTAGTGACTAGACCATTGGCCTCGGGGCAAACAAAGGGGTGTCTGGGGGTATAAACCCCCCCAGGTTAGAGCCGCAAAGCGGCCCTTAGGAGTCTAGTGTCCTGTGTGGCACCACCGTTGGTCTGGGTAGCTTACTGACAAAACATTTGTTCTGGATAAGTTAGGGTAGGTTAGTGACAAAACCATTGGTCTGGATATGGTTCTCTCACTTTAAGCGAATATGGCAGTCCTTGCCCTGTACTTGTACATGATGCGAGCTCTGTCGGAGACAACACGAAGCTTGTCTGGCGAATAGGAACCCTACTTATATGATTACTAATTAATTTATTATTTAACCATCACGAACACTGGCCAGACAATAGGAACATAGCACATGGTTGCATTCAGCCGATTTACAGACTCGGTTTTAATTCTGCTATATAAGTAAGAATGCTTCTTGGGGCGGGATGGTGGGTTTCTAGCAACCATAAAGGAAGGATCTCTCTCTCCTTTCTGCTACTTACGGTATTGTTGCATATCATTTTTATGATTTTTATCATCCCTAAGTCTGCACACCAGTTATGGAAGCAGCACCCCTAATGCTCCTCCTTCGGCTGATCCTCTCTATGCTACTGCTCTCCTAGAACCATGTAACAGTTTAAAACTTATTTAAAGAGACAATACTACCCTTTCGGGAGTAATACATTTTTCTCCTGAGGACACATAGTAAACCGACCTTCAGTGCACTAAATTTTTATTTGATTGGAAGAAAAGTTAACAATACTGCAGCTTTTTGGACTGAAGTGTCATGGTATAAAGATGAAAATGGCAAAAATCCTTTTAACAAACTTTGTAACCTTGTACTCCCTGCCTCAAATGCTGAACTAGAGAGGGCATTTAGTCAGGTAAATTTATTGAAGACGGGACTTAGAAATAGGATGGGGAATATTCAAATTATCGATGCTGCCTTAAGAGGACTGTGGAAATGCTGATATAGGCTAGATGTTGATTCCTATAGCAAACCTGATGGTGAGGCAGGCATGAGTTTTTGAAAACGAGACAGTCTCTCATAGTGCAATGGTACTGCCGGTGGGTCTGAGTAGCCTATGCAGTGTCTGGCCCTGCGGTGTAGGGGGCAACGTGTCCGCCTGTCACCCGGCGGCCCCGGCTTCGATTCCCGGCCGGGTCAGGTTTTTTAAAACTGTAATGATTAATATCCCTGGCCTGGGGACAGGGTGTTTGTGACGTCCTTAATCTTCCTTTCCTCACACACAACATTCCACACTACCACCATTCCAATTACATGCAGGTTCATACAATATGGTGCCAGTAGGGGCAAAAGATCCACATGGGTTGACGCCCTGAACAAATAACATTTATTTTAAAAAAATAAATTAAAAAAGTCTACGCTGTGGCCACCATGTATGCCCTGGTGTTGGTAGGTGTGTTGAGGTCAACTAGCACACTGGAGCAAAATGCTGGAAAATTTATAATGTCCAGTAACTACAGTATATTGGTATCATTAAGATGGGCATTGATGCTGATGGTGAGGTTGAAGAAATGCCGTTTTAGGAAATCTGGAGTATGTGTATGTTATTACTTCATTAAATTTTCTTGTGGAAATGACTACACGTTTCATCAATTTGACAGGTCATATATTTCCTAATTAAACCTGTTGTTAGTCTTGTTTGAGTCACCAGTCCAGAGACTGGTTTGATGCAGCTGTCCATACCACCCTATACTGTGCTAACCTATTCATTTCTATGTAACTGCTGCATCCTACATCTGCTCTAACCTGCTTGTCATATTCATACCTTGGTCTGCCCGTACCATTTTTACCCCCTATACTTCCCTCAAAAACTAACTGAACAAATCCTGGGTGACATCAAAACAAAATCAAAATCTCTTTATTTGCAAATGAGGTGTCTACCTAGGTGGCAAATGGTACACTAAAATACATTATTGTCAAGCACTAAATATTAAATTAACAAGACAAGAACATTTTCCTATAATACAATATTATACAATTTACGCTAACAATTTTTTTTTTCTATTAAACATACAGCTCATCCTTAATAAATTTATATTGTTTACAAAATTCTATTTATATCTCCTGTACTACTTACAAATATAGTCAACTGATATACAGTATGTGGAATTACTTCAAATGATACTATACAACTGGTATAAGATTAAAATTTACATTGCATTTATTTACTTATTATTTTTTTTTACTCATTCTGGAACCTAAGTAGCATAACGACCTGCTGCGTCTTAACGAGGACCCCTTTTGCCACCACTTTTCAGAGTTCCTGAAGGGCCTTCACAGCTACCGTAGCGGTCCCACGGCCCTCGAAGTCCCCACTGTACTTCATCCCTACAGGCAGTCCCCTACTTTGGCTGTCAAAACTCCTTAGACCAGGGGATGGAATTAATTTATTCACACACATTTTTTTATTTACAATAACCTGCACTGGTCGAATGCCCTCTTAACATTTCATTTATTTTCTCTGTTGCTGTTTATTCTCTTCTTGAATATCTGTACAGATTTTGGAAAAGGATCAAACACTACCCCTGGTAAACTGTTCCACTCTTTCATACCCTTCCCAATGAATGAAAATTTACCCCAATTGCTTCTGCTAAAATTCCTTTTAATTTTATATTTGTGGTCAGTCCTGCCGATATAATTATTTTCCAACTGAAGCCTCTCGCCGATATCTCCCCATACTTCTCCTGTATAGGTTTTATATAATCCTATAAGTCTAGTTTTCTCCCTTCTCTTACTTAAAGTTTCCCACCCAAGTTCCTTTAATATTTCTGATACACTACTCTTTCTCCTGAAATCCCCTGTTACAAATCTTGCTGCTTTCCTCTCCACACTATCTATTTCTTTTATTAGGTATTCTTGGTGAGGATCCCAAACACGTTTGCATATTCCAATAATGGACGAACCATACTCAAGTAACTTTTTTCTTTTAATTCTTTGTTGCATCCTTTAAGTAGCCTCATTATGACATGTAACGATCTGTATGCTTTCCCAACAATGTCATCAACATGACCCTTCCAGTGCAAAAAAAGCAAAGCAAACTGTACATTTCTTTTCTTCTTGCTGAACAAGTTAATCACTTTGTCCTAGACAACAGGGTTCTTCTCTCTTTTCCTGTGGACACCGACAGTCCTCACTCTACGCAGTGTGCTAAAGGTGCAGTTGTGGGGGGAGGGGGATGGTTTGGTAAAACATTACTTTCTGCAAGTATATCATGAAGCTTTGTTTTTTCCAAACACTTGATAGTCCAGATGTCACACCATAATCTGGCTTCTGCTACAAAGTCGTCTATTTGATAAAAATTGTGCAAACTTCGTATGTCTCATGAAATATTCTTCTTTTTCATTAAATGTGGGTGAAGAATTCCACCTTTGAATGGTATGTCTTTATCTTTTTCAAATCTTGTGATAAGTGACGTGATTACAGAATCCGTGTACGGGTTGTAAATTGCCACTTTGAAATAGTCTTCGGGCGATGAGCACTGGACATCTGTGGGGCTGCCCTGGTATTTTCATGTCTGTGTCAAATTCCTTACAATTCCCTGAAAATGTTTGAATTCGTTACTGCTTTCTCTCTGCTTTTGAAGATTGCCTTGCAGGTCAGTACATTGGAGTTTGTTCACTATTAGTTCTAGATATGAAGAATACCTTGATATGATGTATATGTAGTTGATGTTGCACTATCTAGTTGGCTGGCTCGTGATCTGGTGTCTTGTTTGTTTTAATGGTTATTTGAAAGATGATTGAGACTATCCTTTATTGCCAAGAAGTTTTCTTTGAATACCCTGATTGATGCATATTTGTGTGACCAGCTAGTTTCACAGAACACTGGAATGTTAGGTATTGTTTTCGTATGCAATACACTTTCTCTAAAGAACCTAATAATTTCTTTTATTGTTCCAACAATAGCAGGGGGAGAGGTGATACTCCCACGTGGCGTGTCCCAGGTGGCGCATAGGGGGGTCCTAACCGGCTTGCTGGCAGACTTGAGGGAAATAGAATGCCTCTCGCGGTCCAAACACACAACCCCTGTAGGTGGGGGACGCAGACGAAGAATACATCCACGGTATCCCTTGCCTGTCGTAAGAGGTGATCAAGGGGGTGATCAAATTAGAACCATGATATTACTTGTAATTAGTACCAACACGCAGGGAACACCATGGGTCACTTTTACTTCCGCGTAGTACCACTATGTTGGGTACTCAATTGGTTTGTGATTAGTAGCAACAGTGTGTACTCAGGATGCATTTTACAGTACCTGTGATTCGTGGCCTAAGTAGTCACATTAAATGATTATTTTTTATTGTTTGAGCAAGCTTATTGGTATAACCTCAATGTAAAAAATTTTTCCGTACTATTTTTTTCATGTTTTTCATAAGACTAGTATAATTAAATTACTTCAGATATTCACTTGTTGATTAACATCTTCATTTTGGATGGTTGACACCTTCATAGGTACAAAAATCAGGCATGTAATATATTTCGCTGTTCCATAATAACGTGTTAAAAATTAGCAAAAAGACCCAGTTCACACCAGGATCTATGTTAAAATATGGTAGTGTTGAAAGTGTTAATGTTATTATCCAAATTGTTAAGAAATGATAGTATGTTATCGCTGCTGTTGATTTGTTTATCTATGATTGCTATGGTATCATCGACATAGCGATGCCAAAGACAGTCCATTGATGTTATATACCAGATAACGGGTCTCCCATCGCCAAACCTTCCTGTTTGTGAATTTTCTTATTGAAGGTGAAGTAGTTGTTGTCTAAAACAAAACTAAGTAATTTTAACCATTCATCAATTTCGATTTTACTCAATGTGCTATGTTTCAACAGATTGTTTCTTTATGATGATAATAGTATTATTGATAGGGATGTTTGTATGTATACATGTTGATGTCGAAAGAACATAAAACGTGGTTTGGTTGCAGACTGAATTTATTTAGGGAATTGCAAAGTTCAATAGAGTTCTTTATGGGGTTGGAGTTGTGAAATTTGAAATGTTTTTTTGAGGAATTTGTGTAAAAATTGAGAAGTTTTATAAGTAGGACTGTTCATACTATTAATTATGGGTCGAATGGGGACCTCCTTTTTATGAATTTTGGGCAATAATCTGACTGTAGGTAATTTTGGGTTCATTATAGTTAATTTCTGAAAATCTTGATCATTTAAAATGAAAGTAGAATTTTTGAGAAGGTTCTTTAAGTTACGCTGTATTTTGTTTCTTGTGTCTTTGTTAATTAAGGTATAGGTTTTGTTTGAAAAATAAAAGGTTTCAGTTTTATTAATGTAATCCTGTTTGTTCATTATTACTATGGTGTTGCCCTTATCTGCTTACAACGTTATTATGGATTTTGGATTTCAGGTTTAGAATTTGTTTCGAGACATTGTAGTTATTGTTAGAAGTTATCTCATTAATGTTGGGAGTTTCCTTTTTACTTTATAACGTACGTCATTTTGTTTATCAATCAGGGTTTGTTTATTGATATTTGTTTCGGTTTCAGCGATGGTGGTGATATGTGATAATATTACATGTAATAACCACGTGATACTGGGAGTCCCTGTGTTCAGTCCACTTATGTGAAGAACACCATAGGTCTGAGTTGTGTGCGCATTACATTACGTATGATTACTACTATAATGTGTGGAATACCGCAAATCTACGTTACTTTTGATTAGTACTGCACCATGACAAATACCATGGTTCTACTTTCCTCGCGATAAGTACCTTTATGAGGGGCGATGACCTAGATTTTGGACCCGTTTAGACTACAAGCATCATTGATTGAGTATTGTGCTTTAGAAGCAGTCCCTTGGTCAGTAATACTATTGTTTAACGCTAGTTTCTGGGAATGTGGGGCATTTCGGGTCGGATCCACTGATTGTTTTAACTTAATCCATTCATTCATTCTTTGTCCTCACGTTTTGAATTCTGGTCAGTGGAGGATTATGGATTTTTAATTGTCCTTACATTTAGCCTCATTTCGTGCCATTAGGAGCCAATGACCTAGATGTTAGGCCTCTTTAAACAAGAAGTATCATCATAATCATGTTCAGTGTTATGAATTTCCTGCTGTGCTTGTAATTACTCTAATCACATTGAATATGCATAAAATAAAACAGTCAATCGTCACACTATGTGGTCTCACTTTGTACTTACCATCGGGTTTCCACATACAGTAATCAGAAATACTAACACTTTGATGATGGGCACCAGCTACAAATAAATGTAACGGTAATAGAAACATTAAACGAATATTTCGTAAATAGAATGAGAATCGTGAGTATCTTTAGGGTGTGGTGTAATAAGCTTACTTTGACAGCATAATATATGTTCTGGGAAAAGGATATTGACATTTGGTTTCCCAACTAAAATTTGAGGTTACCTGATTTATCATGAAATAAAACAGTTAACTGTACCCGATACTAAACAAAATAAATTCTTTAAATTTTGAATTGAAATGTGAGATTGCTGCGATAGTAAAGTTTACAATATAAATCTCTGAAATTAAAATGGAATGAAGCTCTAGGCATTAAATTTAAGATACTCTTGACCGGATATTTGAAATCTGTAAAAGAAATTTATCCCGCACTACTACACTTAACAGTACCTTGAACACTTTGAGTGTTATTACGACGTATTCCTTGGAAGTGGCATCAGTTGTAGGTATCTCAATCCTAATTTGGTGATGTATCCTTTTAGTTTCACAAACAAGAGGGAGCATGGCTTGAAAATATCACACTGCTCAATCAATTTTACACGTAAACCACTGATTAGTTAGTTTGCATAACGAAGACTCAATCTTTGGCTGTCAGTGAACCGACACAAGTTGACCAAACACACTCCGAACATATAATCCATCTGGTGACTGAAGACTACGTATCCATATGATTGCTTCTTCTCCATCTGACTGACTGGCCGACTAAGGCCTAACTATCCATATGACTGTTCATTACTGTCTCTTTGGCATGGTTCAGTATCCAACGAACTAGCCGCTATAGGAGACGCCTCCTTTTATGAACACTAATTGCCACATGGTATTATACCCACGTCATGTTAAAACTGTCCGTGACATCACTCAAACCAAGCATCGCTGTATTGCACCTGATATTTAAAATAGCCGCAGGTTGCGTTAACTCCCTGTATCACCTCTGGTTTCTAAATGAACACCATGATGCACAAGTATTTAGCATGACTCGACACTGTGACATTATTGCATGACGTAACGCAATGTCTTAAAAGTTGTTTCACAAAATAAGTACATACATTAAGCAGCAAATCTCTCAATCTACATTTTCTTAATGCTAACACACACACACACACTTCATTTATAATATATATATATAATAAAATGAAGCAAGCAATAATTAATAAATAGCAAAATCAGATGACAGAATTGAATGAAATAACAATAGTTACAAAATAATAATAATAATAATAATAATAATAATAATAATAATAAGAATAAATACTCGGGAATGTTTGTAACGGGATATGAACCGTTACAATGGACTCTGTTAAGGTCATTGACAACTAAGTTTAGTATTTGCGATGCACAATGGAAATAAACAGCTGAAGGATGCTTTTCTCTAATCGTAGCCTGCACTCCAGTTTCATGGCCTGCCATTGTCGAACAGCGATCAAAGCCTAAGCCAATCAACTTTTTCATATCAAGGCCCAGATTTTCAGCATATTTAAAAATAAATGAAGAAATTCCATCAGCATCAGCATTTTAGGACTATATACACATGTACAGAATGTAATGTTTTAGCAAGGACCTGGATTTGTCTATGGTGGGAACACATTGTGGGTTCAAATACTTGCTAAGTGTGACTAAAGGGGAGTGCTATTTCATGGTCAATGGAGAGGTGGTCGATGTAGTGTCTTAGGAACCGGAATAGCAAGAAGTAATAGTGACCTATGAATAGGGTTGCCATAAGGTTCAGGATGAAATTCAGGACACCAAGCATCGACAAGTTCCAAACATAGGCACCGACTCCACGGGAGCACTTGCCCCCATGCATCTAGTGGTACGGGGATGCAAATGAGTATTTGGGTAATTCCATGTGAACTGTCGCATCCATTACCAAAATACATATTTGTTACATGATGTTAATGTCAAAAGTCAAATAGAGAAATGATAAGAAATCATACTTTAAGTAAAATATCTACTTTACCGATCACTCCAAAATTAAATGATATTCAATGTTATTTGCATAGATTTTTAAGTAGCAGATGTGGACATTCCCTTCCAAAAGCATTTGAGCAAAATTTTAAATAACTTTCTCTGATTTTTAAAATTCAAGACATTTAGGGATTTTTAAAAATTCAGTCAGGATGTCGGGACACATGTTCAAATTCAGGACAATCCCATTTTTTCAGGACGTATGGCAACCTGACCTATGAGATGGACTAGGCAGCTAATGATAGGGTACCCAAACACAGTCTCTACAGGGGTGGCCGGTCTGTGGGTTGGATGAGGATGTGGTAAAAGTGGAGCGGGGATAAGGTATGTCGAGGGGTCTTTAAGTGCAGTGACCAGAGTGGGATGTGCCGGGGTTGTTGGGGGGTCCGGAATTTTAGGAATCTTTGGAACAGGAGGGTGACGTGGGTGTTAAGTTTGGGGAGGGGAATTTGTTATAGTGGTCCTTGATGTGATAGAGAAGTGGGAGATGGAGAACAATGTGAATCAGAAGACGTTCCATGGATAGAAGAGACTGGTAGAGGGTGGGATGGGTAGTGGAGGCCACTGCGTAAGCTACTTGGAGCCACAGGCTTTGCTAATGCACTATGAGAGACTTGATCTCTCTTACAAAAATTGATGCCTGCTAGGCCATTAGATGATACAAACTTTGATTTCCTTAGGGAAGTTGAAATATTTGTCCCAAATAAGGAGCCTAAATTCATAATTCCTGTATAAATGGTCCGTGGTTGGAAATGATGAGTTAGGTGGAAAATTCATAAATTTCATTTAATAGATCCGTATTGAACTGATTGCAATAGTATTTACATATTCATTACAAACTGTACAATGTTTTACAGTTATGTTCAGGGACTAGTTTTGACCTAACTGTAGGTATCAGCTTTAAAGCAAATCAACACAAATGCTTTGAAGAAAATAAACAATGTATAGACACAAATGTCTTAACACTGTATGTGCAACTCATAGAATTGAAGTTAAGATTCGTTACATGAAATAAAATTCTGTTGAAACTTCAAGCAATTTAAGACAGGGGACTGGGTGTATGTGTCGTCTTCATCATTTCATCCTCATCACGACGCGCAGGTCGCCTACGGGTGTCAAATCAAAAGGCCTGCACCTGGCGAGCTGAAGTCCTCAGACACATCCCGGCACTAAAAACCATATGCCATTTCATTTCATTAACCCTTATGCACACACGCCAAATTTTTGGACTCACACGCGCGGGGTCTTAAACACCCCAGCATTTAAAAACAACATATTTCAAAAATTATGATGATTTGAATTTCTGTAATTTATTAACATAATACAACTCTTTGGCTAATCTCCTATCACTACTTTATTACACAATTGATCATTGGATATCAGTATGAAGCATAATTTGATATACACATTTTTTCAGATGAAATTTTTAAAAAAAAAATTATTTATTGATAAATAGGGTTCCAGAGAGCAAGAGCTCTGTCAAGAGGAACAATACATAGATAATCACAACAATGGCGGATTAACGCATAAGGTCTAAACGTGAAAGAGTAATTACAGTGGTTTTACATATACTTTAAGTATCACAATTTACCTATGGATAGGATTATATTAAGTGGATTATTATCAGAGTAACAATACAGGAGGAACAACTTTTTGACTTTTAAGATTTGGAAATGGAAATATCAGAGAAATAACTGTTACACATTTATAGTGCCTAACAGGTATTTCTTAAGCTTATTACGAAATGGCACAGTTTTAGAGATGATTGCTATGTTGTCAGGAATGCTGTTATATTCAGATATTAGTAAGTGTTGCACTCCCTTAGTGCCAAACCTTGTTGTATAATTTTGATGAACATGTAATTTATTTTTTTGCCTTGTCTTATATGAGTGGATATCAGTGACTTTAGGAAATTCATAGTTGGTGAACATTTTATTATGCAAGACTTTATGGATAAGAAGTGATGCATTTAATGAGATTAATTTCTTAAGAGGTAAGTTTACACTAATTACAGAAAAAAAACTGCTAAATTTTTTTGAGATCATAGTTATTTTGTTTACGTTAAGCAAAAAGAGTGATAAGTCATGAAAACTGTAAAGTTTCAACACACACTTATTCGAGAAAATGTTTAGAAATAACAGCACAACATGTGACTTGTAAAATTCCTTCAGCGCAGAGAAAATAGTGAGTCATACAAGGAATGGAATCCAAAATATGAGGTTAATATTTAAAACATTTGATTTCATCACGCCAGCAAAGTACAATAACCCAAATACATCCACGGTATCCCCTGCCTGTCGTAAGAGGCGACTAAAAGGGGCAACCAAGGGATGATCAAATTAGAACCATGAAACTACTTGTGGTTAGTACCACCACGTGGGGAACACCATGGGTCGCCTTCACTTGCGCGTAGTACCACTATGTTGGGTACCAAATAGGTTTGTGATTAGTAGCAAACGAGGGCTCGACGGCTTTTACAGTTAAATTGAAATAATAAATATGGTAGTTCAACCTATTTAATAAAAGTAAATAAGAGATGTAGAGATTACATTCTTATTTAATTAAAAGTGGAAATAGTACCGGTTTCGACTCCAGTCTGGGTCATCATCAGCCGATAACTCGAAAAACAATGCATAAGTAAGAAAGAAGTTAATGGTCAAGTTCACACAATATCAGTTGAAGAGGCGATATAAAAATGACGGGGGTAGGCACTGTAAAATTCAGACGAAGTGGAATGTAAGTCACTTAAAAGAAGTAATGCGTAATCTTCCGAGCATCAGCACGGCACACGCAATGTTTGGCACTGTTTCACAATGTTCACGAAAAGCAGAGAACAGTTAAATGAGCCAGACTGCATACACCGTCAGGCACAAAGTCACAACACAATCCAAATATGAAGATCTAAAGTCATGAAGAAGCCGAAGACGAGCAGCTCAACCGAAGTAACTTGCAAGCTCCAGAAGATCGGCGCGGTGTTTACAACATCAAGTGCTGAAGTTTCATACGCTGACGGAGATTGAAGGATAGATTAATGATCAAGTATTTGCTTAGTTCACGAAAATGTACCTATATATTGTACCAATAAAAGAGCCCGACTTTAAGATTTGTTTTTAACGCAAGCATGGAATAGTTCTCAGGGCTAAACTGGATGAATAATAGCTAGGGCTTGGTACAGGAGGCAGGGTCCTATCTACAACAAAATTTTGAATCTGATTTGATGACAGTTTATTCATATAATGCATGTTAAATTGCACATCACCTGATCGTAGATAGGAGTTGTCTTCCACATTGTCCTTTAAATGGCCCGGGTCTCCAGCTCACCAGGCCTCACCGGCTGGAACACGTTCCAGAAGATGCCCAAGTACTCCGTCAAGAAGCGGACGGACCATCCAGGTTGGCTGCACGGAATACACCTCAAGTTCCCGATGCTCGTGATGACCTCCGCTGGTTCCTGACGATGTTGAGGGTAATCACATTACCCAAGTACAATGAGGTTGGTAGAATCAATGCAAACTCCGTAAATGTGCTCTTCGTCACTCGCAGAATAAATCAAAGTTCATGAAAACCTTGAGTAATGAGTTTTCTCACCACTAGTAAAATCACGAGACAAAGTTCATAAAGACTTTCAAGAATCCACCTTTTAACACTCATGGAAGTGACACGTCCGTGGTCATGAGGTCTTTCAATAATGTTATAGTTCATAAGTGAAAAAAATTACAAGTCTTTAAGTAATCACTGGCAAAGATCGCAAGTCTATGCTCATGGAAACTTCGAATAAATTTAGAGTTCATCACTCGTGAATATTACAAGTCTTTGAATAATCACTGGCGAAAGGTTAAAGTCCAACACGGGTAAATATTAAGTCTTTGAATAATCACTGGCGAAAAATTAGAGTTCAACACTCGTAAATACTTAGAAAAATTCAGGATTCCTCAACACTCGTAAATATTGCAAGTCCCATTTATAAAGACTTAGAAGAATTCAGAGTTCCTCAGTGAGACTATAACCACACGAAGATAGCTTCCGACGATAATGGCAGCGAGTAGGGCCACGTTGACTACTCGACTGTCACTGACTGACTGAGATATCAGGCTATATTGAGCCCTCCTTATATTTGGTTTGGGGACATTACGTCACATATGCCGTGAAGCTGGTTATCTCCTGAATCCCTCGACGGATTTTCTTGAAATTCAAGCATTGCGACGTTTATGTAATTCCCTTTAAGATGACATGTTGATAAAGTCGCTACCCCAATTATTATAGGAGTTTTAAATTTTTTCTCCATCGAATGTTCTGAAAGGTGTGATGCTTGAATCTGGAACATACGAGTTCAGGGTAGCTGCCCGTGGCATGACAGGCGGGTGATCTAACTGGCCCCTGCGGCTACGTCACGCATACAGCTGTTCTCAGCTTGCTCGCTCGTCTTCCTGAATGTAAACAAACCAGGCTTGCACGGAGTAATACGCGTGGTGATAAAATACAATCAAATCTCAAAAAAATATGTATGTACAGGTCGTAACCAGTACAATATATATACTTATAATACGATTCAATATAATTGAATACGTAATTATCATCTTGAAGATTTTTAGAACAGTTGATGTGAAAAAACAATAGTGAATAGAAAAAATGGTAAAAAGCGCAATACCGTAAACAAATAAAAACGTGTATGCACAGTGCGCTATTTCTTGAATATAAAAAATTCAGGTCGAGATTGAAGTAGTCAAAGTTGGCGGACGCAAGGCACGAGTTTAAATTTGAAAGTGAGGGGCCATAATGAAGGTGGCAATGTAGTTATTTTTTTTTTTAGGGGTGAAAAGAAAAATAGGATAAATTAATAAAGAAAGAAGATTAGTGAATAAGAAAAGATTAAAAGGGTTTAAAGTTGAAAAGTGGTGAGAAAGGATAAGATGGGGATGAAGGAGTCTTTTACAGTACCTATGATTAGTAGCACTATATGAGCGAACACATGGGATGAGGGAACCCATGGTTCTGGCTAGCCTATGATTAGTACCCACTCTATGAGGAACACCACGGGATAGTAAGAGTCCCGGTGGTTAGTACACTTAGGTGATGAACACGATAGGTTTGCGTTGCCTGTCAAGGGCGCTGCAATGTGCAAAACACAGTAGATCTGTAATACATGTGCGAATTTCATTACCTGTGAGTAGTACCATAATGTATGGAATACCGCGAGTCTACGTTACTCTTGATTAGTACCGCAACATGACAAATAGCATGGTTATATTTTTCTAGTGATAAATACCATTATGAGGGCTGATGACCTGGATTTTGGACCCGTTCCGACAACAAGCATATTCTAATCGATTCAGCATCGTGCTATGGAAGCAGTCCCTTGGTCCGTACTATTATTATTTTGTGCCAGCTTCTGTGCATGTGAGGCACTGTGCGTCGGATCCATTGATCGTTTTAACTTCATATCAATCCATTCATTCTTCGTTCTCACGCTTTGAATTCTGGTCAGTGGAGGATTTTGGACTTTTAATTTGTCATCTCATTTTGTACCATTAGGGGCCGATGACCTCAGTGTTAGGCCCCTTTAAACGACAAACATCAATTAATCATCATGGTCTATTTGGAATTGACCAGAGATTTCTCCAGCGAATTTAATTTTTGAGATGGTGTCTGTCAGGGTTTGTTTTATTAAATCTCTTTTTCCTGTCGATTCCGAACTCTTCTAGGACATTAAATAATGTCTATCAATTGAGTCATATGCTTCTTGGAAATTAACGAAGATTACTACTCAATGCTCTAGTCCTTCGAATACCCTTGAGGTTGAATATCTGTTCTGTACACGACCTCCCTTTCCTGAACCAACTTGGTATTCTCCGATGAGGGAGTCTATTTGTTCTTCGACTCTGTTCAGTAGTACTTTGGAGAATATTTTGTATGCGACTGTAAGTAAAGCGATACCTCTGTAGTTACTAATATCCATTCGGCTACCTTTCTTGTGGAGTGGGTGGATAAGCGCACATTTCCAATCGTTCGGAATCCTTTCAGTTTTCCGAACCTCTTTTATGAGGTGATGTATTCTTTCTGCAGCCACTTCTCCGATCTTCCACATTTCTACCACAATGCCATCTTCACTTGGTACTTTGTTGTTTTTAAGCTCTCTGATTATACATTTTGTCTCATCTAGACTTGGTGGTTTGGAATTTGGATTCTCATTGGATAGTTTCAGGGCAGGGAATCTTTCATGTGGTTCTTCACAGTTGAGCAGCATTTGGAAGTAGTCAGCCAGGAGCTGGCAGTTTTGTTTATCATTTGTTGCTATACTACAGTCTGTTCGCTTGAAGCACAGATTGGGTGGTTGGTATCCCTTTAGGTCTTTGAAGGTTTTGTAGAACTCCCTGTTCTTTATAAATTCCTCTTCTAGTTTCTCTATCCTGTTCCTGTCATATTTTCTCCTCTGTTCTTATGATCCTAGCTGTTCTCGTCCGTGCTTCCTTGAAGTCTTCCAAGTTCTCGCTGTTGCTGTTCGAATGCCATCTCTTTAGTCTGCTTTCTAATGCATCGTCACATTTTTCGTTCCACCATCTATGTTTCCGTTTCCTCGGAGGATTCCCCAAACCTTCAGCAACTTTATTCATGAAATCTCTGATTTCATCCCAGTAAGTCATCCTTAGTTTGGAGAGGTTCTGCTGGTATTTCAATTTATTCTCTCCAGAGTCTCTATATTGATCCTGGCCTTCCTTTACTACCTCGGTTTAGATCTATTCGGCTGGAACTTTTATCTCACAGAGATAGTGATGCGAATCAGTGTTCAGGCTTTTCCTTACTTTGACATTTAGGATGTCTTTCTGGTTTTGTGCTGTTATTGCCACATGGTCAATCTGAAATTCACCCAACATTGTATTAGGAGAGACCTATGTTTTCTTTTTTGGGAGAGCTTTGAAATATGTGGACATGATTTTCAGGTTGAATTGTCTACAGTAGTCAGTCTTTCACCATTTTTGTTCGTTCTTCTGTGTGCTGTGTAATCTCGCACGACTTTTCTGTTTCTTTTCTTCGCCTATCTGAGCGTTGAAGTGTCCGACCAAAACCTTTACATGATGTGAAATTTTGGAAGTTATATCTTCAAGAGTTTCCCAAAATTCATCCATGTTTCCTGTTATCTTCATTTATGGGGGCATGAGCGTTGATGAATGTGTAAGCTTTGTTGCCAGATCTAAAGGAGAGAAGTGAGAGCCTCTCTGTTGGTGATGTGAAGTTTATGATGGACTCAGTAATGCTCCTTTTGACTAAAGGCCGTTCCTAGAATCGGTATGTTAGTTGTTTCTTAGTGCAGGTTTTCCTTTGTAGATTCTAAAACCATCTGACTCAAATGAATTTTCATCCAGAAATCTCATCTCTAGTACCGCTAATATGCAGATATCCCATTCCTTTATAATACTAGTAAGTTGTTTTAATTTCCTGGCGTGTAGAAGAGTGTTAATGTTCACTGTTTCCAAAAGGTGTTTTTTCTTGGGTCGAATCTTCTGCATTGAAGTTCTGGAAAGCTCTGACTCTTGCGTACATGATGTTCCATGATGGTCTGGTTGCACTGCTCTTGGCAGTGGGGGATTTCCATTTCTGGGTACCCCCTGGAGTAGTTTTTCCTGAAGACGTTTCCATCATGCTTTAAGTTGAAGTTAGGTGGGAGGGCAGGAACAGCCTGCTCCTGAGAGTTAAAACTGAGGTTGTAAGCCCCAGAGTTTGTTCTAGGCCGCCCCTTACCTGGGGAACAGACGTCCTTGCAGCCGCCCCTCACCTGGGAAACAGACGCTGCTGTTAGTGTACTCATACTATTCCCTGAGAACTGGGCTGCCTCTTCCGCAATCTCCACCGTTCCGAAGTCCATCTTCTCCGCTGTAGATTCCGTTGAAGTCTTCGCTCGTAACCCTAAGCTGGGACCCTTACCAGATGTTACACACCGGGTCAGTGTGCTCTGGGACTCACATAGGCAGGGGCGCCAATCCCTGGGCAGGGCTGCCTCCGAAGAGTGTCTCTACCTGCTACCTGGTGACAATAAGATTATCAGTAATCTTTTTAAGAGCGCATATTCGTTTCTGTTCAATGACCGATTCTTTATTGCTATTATAGTTAGGGGGGTTGCTGTTATTGAGTTAAGAATGTTATCAGTTCTTTGTTTTATTTCGAACCTCACTTCAGCCTGTTTTTCTATTGGTAACCTACTGACTAGTTCAGATTCTAATACCATATTGGTAGTGGTATTAAGTATATTAAGGTTAGGACCTTTGGCTAGAATTAACTTTTCTTCGTCATTCAAAGGTACGTTGGATAAATTAATCATTAGTGGATGAAATGATTCTTTGTGCTAGTGAAATTTCTGTTTCCATTAACACGGCTGTTGCTAGGTTTAGAGTTCTTTAGTGCACAGAGCTCCTTATCTAGGGTTTTTTGCTTCTTAGCTTATAAGGTGAATAGTCCATTATCAACTTGAGTTTGAAGTAAATTCCATTGAGCACTTGAAAGTAAATTTGCAGCTACGAGGTGAGTCCCATACAATCTATGATTTAAGAAATATTTTTTCTTGTATAGGAATTTAATTTCTTCTCTTAGCCAAATTTTATTAGTTCTAATTTGGGTCTTAGCGATTTGAGGAGAAAGTCATTATCTTTTCAAGTTTCCTTTGAGAAAATTAGGTGTGAAATTATATGTAATACATTGTTTAAGAAACTCTATCTTTGCCCAATTTGGCTGTTTTAACTTTTAAACCTAAGTATAAATAGGCTTTACATTTTGCCTGGCTGGCCATACAGTATAATTAAGATATAAATTTCATTATGATAGATTCGTATTGAACTGTGATTACAATAGTATTTAAATATTTTATTATTAAGGTCCACCTTTTCAATACAAACTGTACAATGTTTTACATTACATTTACGTTCAGGGTCTAGTTTCGACCTAAGTGTAGGTCATCATCAGCCTTAAAGCAAATTAACACAAATACATCAAAGAAAATAAAGATAGTATAGACACAAAGGTCTTAACTCATAGAATTCAAGTTAAGATTGGTTACATAAAATAAAATTCCATTGAAAATTCAAGCAATCTAAGACACAGTACAGTGTCAATGACATAAAAATGAAATACGCACACCATGTAAGAAATTAATGTAAGGTTCAAGAGATGCGCTGCACTAGGTTAAAAAGTTACTTTTTGATAGAGATTCATAAAAGTCTGGTGCGCCGTACTACATTAAAAAGTTGTTTCCGATAGAGATCCTTAAATTGCTGGTCAAGGATGATGTGTAGAAGTTCAATAAAGGCTGGCATACAATAGCATGGTTTATCGAGCCTTTACTGTACCAATGCCTAAAAGTGGTCTTAAAAAAGAATTTAACAATATTTGTATGATTTCAAAACTTCATGGATTCAATAGTTATTTCATTGAAAGAATTATCAATAAATACAAACATCGCCCTTTAATCGCTTTGAAAAAAGAAAAACCCAATGTTACTTTATTTTCTACCTTCACATTCAACGAAGAAATTTATAAAGTCGCTAACGTTTTTAAAAAACATCATATTAAAATAGCCTTTAAAACTGTCAATAATAACGCAGCAATCTTACACAACTCTACTTCTATTAATAAGACTAACAGTTTTTCAAAATCAGGAGTATATAGGATAAAATGCAACAGCTGTAAGATGTAGGACAGACTGGAAGGAGCTTTAACATAAGATACTTGGAACATGTCAATGCCCTAAAATACAATAAATTTTCAGCAGTAGGACAACACATGCACGATTACAATCACAAGTTTACTGACATTAAGCAGGATATGGAAATCCTCAAAGTTATGAATAAAGGACACCACCTTAACATAACAGAAAACTGCTTTGTAATTTGGATTTAAATATTGGTCCAAATGTATAATCAATGACATTTTCAAAAAAACTGAATATTCTATTTGACTTGCTCATTCATATTTTCAGAAACACAAAATCAAATAGTCAAGGTCTGATTTTTTTGTTCTATTTACAATACTGTCTGTCTTTCCGAATCCCCCAGCCCCACCTTGATCCCCCCCCCATTCTTTCCATTTCACTTCCTTCCTCCCTCCTCCCTTCCTCCCTGCACCTCCTTCTCAAGGCTTCGTTAAAACCTCACCCAGTCCACTCCTCATTCATGCTTCATTTCAAGCTTTACTACGCTTGTTGCAACACGAGGTGATTCCCATACAACATGTCATTTAAATATATTCTTCCCGCTAACATAACTTTCTATCTTAGCTGTCATTTATCAAGGTCATCTGTACAGTCTGCATTGGACTGCGAAATCCAACCACGTTTAATTACTATTATGTATTTAGACCTCCATGTGCAACAATCACCATCTTTCAAGATTCTTAAAACAGAAGAGCCTATCTAACATCATGCATCACATTCATGTATACTGAATATATGAATATCTTGACAACAGTGTGATTTTGGCTCAGTTGAACTTTGAATAGAAAGCAGCATATTTAAGGAGCCAGCCTTTATTGAACATCATCCTTGACCAGCAATTTAAGGATCTCTATCGTAAACAACTTTTTAATGTAGTGCGGCGCACTGGACTTTAATGAATCTCTATCAAAAAGCAACTTTTAACCTAGTGCAGTGCGTCTCTTGAACCTTACCTTAATTTCTTACATGGTGTGTATATTTCACTTTTATGTGATTGACATTGCACTGTGTCTTAAATTGCTTGAACTATACATTGTTTATTTTCTTCAATGTATTTGTGTTGATTTGCTTTAAGGCTGATGATGACCTACAGTTTGGTCGAAACTAGTCCCTGAACGCAAATGTAATGTAAAACATTGTACAGTTTGTAATGAAAAGGTGGACTTTAATAACAAAATATTTAAACTTATTCTTGGTTGCCGGCGTTTTGTCCCAGTGTACCTATTTGGTAACTAGCGCACTTACCAAGACACATGGCTAGTGCATGTAGTGGAGACCAATGCGCAGACCACTTTAGGCCACTGGCAGCGACAATGCACTATGAGAAATTTGGTCTCTCGTACAAAAATTGATGACTGCTGGGCCAGGTTATCCTGCTACAGTAATGGAGTAGGCCGTACAGCCAGCGTCTCAACGCCGAGTGTTGGATGGCGGGAAATAACCTAACACCCTAAAGGGGCCAACATCTTAAGGTGGATGAGCTCCTTTAGGAGGATAATGGTCTCTCAGTGGAGGAAATGCCACTGTATCCCATGTTAGGGGCGGCTGAATAGTAACCAGAGAAGGCAACGGGAAACTACTCTGGTATATTTTTCCCCAGGATATCATTATGGAGAGAGTTAATGATATAATGGCCCCTAGTCCCAGGCAGCCCTTTAATGGGCAGGGTGTGCGAAGAATCTCTTGGTTCAAAGTAATGAAGTTCAACACAAGATTAGCAACATGGAATATAACATGGTTGATAACATGGTTAAAAATTTCTATCCTTAGGATAAGTGAACTGAGATGGCCAGGTAAAGGTACCTGTCAAAGAGAAGGTGGAAATCTATACTATTCTGGCAGTCCTGAAACCAATAGAAGTCACAGAAATGGTGTAGCAATATTTGTAAAATCAGAATTCGTGAAATATGTCACCAATTTTGTCCCAATATCAGTCACTCATGCTTTTACAACTACATGGGCAACTCTTCAGGATCAATATGATACAAGTATATCCTCCAACAGCAGATAAAAAAGCATGACACTGAGGTGGAAAAATTCTATGAAAGCTTGCAAAACATTCTAGAATCAACAAAAAATGATAGCATAACCATAATAATGCGAGATTTCAATGCTAAGATCAGCAAAGGCCAACGAGAAAATTTGGCAGGAAATTGGGGACGTGGAAAATCCAATGAACACTGAGATAAGTTATATGAATTTTGTCAAGAAAAGTAAATGGTTATTACAAACACATTGTATCAACTTCCTGAATGTCGATTATACACTTGGGTTTCACCTAGTGACAGTGAACATAATGTTCCTATCAGGAACCAAATTGATTAGGCTACATCCTCATAAATAAGAGGTTCTGAAACTTCATTAAAAGAGTTACTACATACCCAGGAGCAGATATAGGTTCTGATCATAATCCACTAGTTGCTGATGTACAACTAAAATTAAAATTTTACAGAAAATAAAACATTCCAACCAAATTGACCAAAGAAAATTGGTAAACCGTGAAATAAAACGAAGTTGCAAAAGTAATTAATGAAGAGCTAAGACAAGTGTCATTGAATAGTCAACAGGTGGAAAACCAGTGGGAGGAAGTAAAAGAAGCTATACAGAAAGTAAACAAGAAATACCTACAGCCTGATAAAAAGACAAAAAAGAAGTGGATGACAGATGATATCTTGGACTTAATGGAAGAACGCAGAAAAGCTAAGAACAATAAGGCTCAATACCTTCAGATACATTTTCAAATTAGAAGAGAAATTAGGAAGGCAAAACAAAATTGGTTGATTGAAAAATGCAGAAACATTGAAAATTTGGAAGAAACACATGATATCTTCAATATGCACAAAATTAGAAAAAAAGATGCCTCTTGTTCTAGAAGATAATTCAAGGAAACCTATTATAAATCATCGACAAAATTAAGATATGGGAAGAATATGTAGAAGAACTCTTCTATGATAATCGACCAACATAAATGAAAATCGTGAATGCTCAAATGGACCGAGCATTTTGAAATCGGAAGTAATCCATGCGATAAGCCAATTAAGATAGGAAAGCTTTAGGCTCAGATGAAATTCCAGCTGAAGTTATGCAACTTATCAATTAAGGAACAAATTAATAAGATAGTGGACCTTTTTAATAACATCTATAACTCCGGAAAATTACCTCATGATTGGCTAACCTCTACTTTCATTCCCCTTCCAAAGAAAACCACCTCAAAAAAATGTGGTGAATATAGTCTCATTAGCCTAATGAGCAATTTGTTAAAATCTTTCTTAAAAGTTATCCATGCTCAAATAAGAACGAAATGTGTGGAAAACCTGGATGATACCCAGTTTGGATTTTGGAATGGATATGGAACTCGTGAGGCTGTTTTCAGTTTAACGACTCTTCTTCAAGAATGTTGGGATCAACAAAAGGATGTCTTTGCCTGTTTTATATATTATGAAAAGTCTTTTGATAGAGTAAAACATCAAGACTACTGCAGCAAACTGGAATTGATGATAAAGATATAAGGATTATTGAAAACCTGTATTGGCATCAGAAGGCTGATACAACGGACTACATAGAAATCCGATGAGTTTGTAAAGGCTGTGTTTTGTCTCCATTATTGTTAAACATCTATTCAGATGCCATAATTAAGGCAGCATCAAGTGATTAGGAAGTGGGAATTCATGTAAATGGAGAACTAATAAGTAATTTGTGATATGCAGATAACACAGTAATTATTATAGTTGGGGAAGAGATGGATCTAAACATCAACATCAAAAGAACAAAACTAATGGTTTTCAGCAGAGGAAGAAATAATGCTACTCTGAAACTCAAAGACCAACATATTCAACAAGTAAATAAACTTAAATATCTTGGTTGTTGGATAACGGATGATTTGAATCCAGACCTAGAAATTAAGAGCCGAATAGAAATTGCAAGATCAACATTCAGGAAGATGAAAACATTGTTGTGTGACGATGCATTAAATTTAAAACTTTGGAAGCGTATGGTGAAATTTTATATTCTCTTGTACATCATTCAAATTAATACTCTGGTCCAAACCTATATAAATATTTTCGTAATTGCTCATTAGGTTCCCTTTGCTCACTTTTTTTCAAAATGGTCAAGTCTGTATGTCAGTATTCTGGTGACCGGTATCTCCCATTTGGACACTCATAGCAGAAAACACTGTGTGTCTATTAGCATTGACATGTTCGAGATATCTAGTTTGCAGGGGCGATTTCTCCGAGCATGCTACGCTTGCTGCGCAAGCGCAATATTTTTCTAAAGCAGGCGAGTTAAAAAAATTCAATATGTACCGTATCTGTAATAGATCTGCATTATGCAAATCGCATGTTGCATATATCTTGGCGAGTCCTGCGAGGCTTGCTCGTGTCTTAGGAGCTTCAGCGGAGCTGTCGACACAGCGAGAAATGTATGCGCGCGCAGGTTTCTGCTCTCGAAGGCCGGTTGCAAGCTGTCACGTTTATAATGTGTAGTTGGAAGCTCTGGTCTGAGAGCTACAGATCTAGTGTGTTGTGTCAATGAGTAGTGTACTGTAAGTTCCCGACCATCTATTCTGAATGATTTGACATGCTGCAATGGGTTCCGAACCGTGCATTATTGACAGCTTGTTATCAAATCCATTTTCTCGGAGGACTATCCAAGAGAAAACAGACATTACTAAGATGGCAGGCGCTGCCAGATTTAAAGACATAGCACAGGGAGAAAAATAGAGTATATGTAAGTTCGTTCTCTGTATCTCAATATAATAATACGCACTGGTTGACAGGGTCCAAGAAACTGAATAGACTATTTTGCTGGCCGTGTTTACTATTTCCTGCTGATAACGGTGTATGGTGTAAAAGTGGCTTTGACAATTTGAACACCTTGACACTGTCCATTACAAGGCATGAGAAATCTGCAAACCATATGAAGTGTTTCTTTGGGCTTTGGGCGTACAAGGATCGACCACCAGCTGGATGAACAGAAACGCATCAGTGACCAACTTCATAATGAAAAGGTAAAGAAAAATCGTGACATACTTAAACGAGTGATCGATGCAGTGGTTTTTTTAATTTTTTTTATAGCAAAACAGGAACTACCATTTTGCGGACATGACGAGCCTGCAACTTCCGTAAACAGAGGGAATTACATCGAACTTCTACAAATTATAAGTGAATATGATCCTCTTCTGGCAGCTCATCTGAAAGACTCCACCATTTTTAGAGGGACGTCGTCTGCAATCCAAAATGATTTAATAGCAGAAATAAGTTCAGTAATTGTGAGAAGAATAAAGGAGAAGCTTAAACAAGCAACTTTTGTGGTAATAATGTTGGACGAAACGTCAGATATTATTAATAAGTCACAACTCTCTACTTTACTCTGTTTTGTAGATGAAAGTGGTGAAATTCAAGAGGGGTTTCATGGTTTTGCTGACGTTAGTAAAGATCGCACTGCTGGAGCCCTCTTAAATCATGTTCGTGCTATTTTAATAGAGTTCAGTTGTGAGGAAAAGATTGTGGCTCAAACATATGACGGTGCTGCTGTCTTAGCCGGTCATGTGAATGGGCTTAATAAACTACTCAAGACCAGTATCCATATGCGACATTTGTGCATTGTTATAGCCACCTATTGAATTTTCACACTACAGCAGTCTGCTTCAAAAATCAAAGAATGTACAATTTTCTTCCAAACAAAGTCAGGACTTGCTGCTTTTTCTTTCAAAGTCTACAAAGAGAACAGCTGCTCTTCGAGATTTTGTTCAGAAGAAGTTGCCAACAGTAGCACCAACGACATGGAATTTTGCTTCACGTCTTATTAATACTGTGTAGGAATATTATGGTACGCTGGTGAAATTCTTTCAACATGTACAGGATACTTCAGACAACTGGGATGAAGGCACTACGTTGAAAGCACAGGGATTTTTGTTCTTCTTACTTAAGTTCAACACTAGATTTCTGCTGGCAGTGTTCTCCAAGATTTTTTCATTCTCTGATACTGTATTCAGTATTATACAAACAAAAAGTCTGAATATTCAGTACTGTGGCAAGAAGGTTGAGGAGCTCTTTTTAAATATCCAGTCTGAGAAATGAAGATTTTGATAGTTTGTACGGACATGTTGGTACTGAAATTTATGTTTATGGAGGACAGCTGTGCTCTAAAAATCGAAGAATTAGTGATGAACCAGAAAAATCAAAATACAAACGTCTATTCAATGAAATTATTGACAATGCACTTGTCCAAATAGGAGAGCGTTTTAAATACATAAAGAAATTTGTGTTCTTCTTGATGTTGGATTGTGATTTGTTTGAGAAGCACAGAAATAGGTTTCCAGACAGTGATGTTACTGCCCTAGAAAAGACCTATGGGTCATTTTTCGACATCGTTCGCTTAAAAACAGAATTGAGTGTGATGTATTCATCTTCTGATTTTAAAGAGAAAAGTGTTTCAGACTTAATGCAGTTTATGCATACTAATAAATTGTACATGGGTATGCCAGAAATTTTCAAGCTCATCAAACTTGTAGCAACAATTCCTGCTACTACATCCTCTGCAGAATGTTCTTTTTCAACACTGAGACGCATTAACACATATTGCAGATCGACTCAAGGTCAGGAGAGGCTATCATCATTAGCTATGTTGTCGATTGAAAAAGGGTTGCTTGCAAAAATTAGATTACAGTCCTCTTTCTATGATGAAGTTATTGATGGTTTTGTCAAGAGAAGCCGCAGAGTAGAGTTTGTTTTCAAGTAGGAAGATTTAATAAATAGTAGCAATTTTTCTGTGTACATAGTTTGACGTTCACTGGCTTGTCATGATTTCTTAATAATTATAAAATGTGTCTGATTGTTATTCTTTTGGCCATTCTTGTAGGTGTGACATAACCAGTTTGAATGCATGTTCATGTAACCGATGATTAAAATGTTCATGTGATTTAGCGATTATTGGGTTTATAAATTTTATTCATTCAGAAATATGCATGTCCCACCCCACCAACTTTCACGAATGGAAGAGCAAGCCTGACTTTCATGACCAGCATTCGCCCCTGCTAGTTTGAAAAATCCTACCTGTTTGCCCCACGTACGTGACAAAACACTGTTCGCACTTGTTTATGGACTCCTGACTCTAAGTAATTCTCTTTATTGTAATTTACACTCTTATGGTTATAAATATATGACCTATATTGCTCTTTCTTGAAAATGAGACTTGATAGCCGTGCTTCTTAAATAATTTTGTGATTTGAAAAATCCCTGGGTTTGTAAATGTATAACTCTTGCAATTCTCTGGTGTTAGTCTTACGTTGTTCTTTCTTTTTACTTTACTGATGGTATTAACACTGAACCCATTCATAATGGCCATCTTCTGTATGTACCGTAATTCTTTTTCTCTTTCCATATGAAATAAGGCTCGATAAACCATACTGAAATAAGCAGCCCTCTTATGACTCCCAGGATGTAAAGAATCATTTTTAATGGTCACCGCAGTAAATGTATCCTTTCTATATACTTTATAAGGGAACTTCCTGGGTTCCCTCTTAACGGTCACATCCAAGAAACTTTAAGCATTGTCCTCATTTTCAAGTGTAAATTTTATTCTTTCATGTAATGAATTTAAAAACTAAGATATTGTTATTATTGTTATAACGTTTATTATTACAAAGGGATCATCCACGGATCATGTCCAAAAATCCAAACCTTGAATATGTCCAATTAGATTGGCTAGGATACCTGAGGCTGGAGCTCCCATTGGTAATCAGTCTTGACTATAAATAGTGTCGTTGAACGAAAAAGTATTCTCTAATATATATATCTAAGATATTCTCTAATCCGTATGTTACGACAGGTGTAACCTTAAGATTAAAAAATTTCCAAGGCTGTTTAGACGGAGCGTTTTCTCAGCTGTGTGATGTAGTTTATGGCTCTCGTAGCTGCGCTGATCCTATCGTTGATGTGGAGCATAAAAACATTGCCAGTTGTCTGGAGAGTCACGCCCAAGTACTTTATATGAAAGACTCTCTGCAGTGGTTTTCTGTGTGTGAGGGAAAGTCATTGACACAGTCTTGTCTTTGTTTAGGGTGAGTTCGTTTTCTTCCGCCCATTCCAGCAGCAGATCAAATGCAGATTGCAGCTTCTTTTCAAATCTTGAGGCCAGCACGATATCATCAGCATACATATATAGAATTACTTCCTTCGAGACTACCTGTGTGATATCTGCCATCGCGATGAACAGTAGTGGGCTTAGTGTCCCCTTGCAATACACCGGTTGTTTGTTCTATTTGGATTCATCGCTTATCTCTATGAAATTTGAGCCCAGGATGTTCGCAATAAGCCATTTTGTATAGCTGTTTCTTCTCATTTGCGGCCAGTATTCGGGAGATAGTAGGTTCGAACCCCAATGCCGGCAGCCCTAAAAATGGTTTTCCGTGGTTTCCCCATTTTCACACCAGGCAAATGCTGGGGCTGTACCTTAAGGCCACGCCTGCTTCCTTCCCTCTCCTAGCCCTTCCCTGTCCCATCGTCGCCGTAAGACCTATCTGTTAAATTGAAATAATAAATATGGGAGTTCAACCTATTCAATACAAGTAAATAAGAGATGTAGAGATTACATTCTTATTTAATTAAAAGTGGAAATGGTACCGGTTTTGACCCCAGTCTGGGTCATCATCAGCCGATTATAACTCTAAAAACAATGCATAAGTAAGAAAGAAGTTAACAGTCAAGTCCACACAATATCAGTTGAAGAGGCGATATAATAATGACGGGGGTAGGCACTGTAAAATTCAGACGAAGTGGAATCTAAGTCACTTAAAGGAGGTAATGCGTAATCTTCCGAGCGTCAGCACGGCACACGCAATGTTTGGCACTGCCTCACGATGTTCATGAAAAGCAGAGAACAGTTAAATGAGCCAGACTGCATAAACCGTCATGCACAAAGTCATAACACAATCCAAATATGAAGATCTAAAGTCATAAAGAAGCCGAAGACGAGCAGCTCAACCGAAGTAACTTGCAAGCTCCAGAAGATCGGCGCGGTGTTTACAACGTCAAGTGCTGTAGTTTCATACGCTGACGGAGATTGAAGGATAGATTAATGATAAAGTATTTTCTTAGTTCACAAAGATGTACTTTATATATATATATATATATATATATATATATATATATATATATATATTACACTTATAATACGATTTAATATAATTGAATACGTAATTATGATCTTGAAGATTTTTAGAACAGTTGACGTGAAAAAACAATAGTGAATAGAAAAATGGTAAAAAGCGCAATAACGGAAACGAAGAATCAACCAACGCAGCCTCTACACTTCTTCTCCTCAACAACATTGACTCTAACATTAAATTCACCCTCGAATCAGAACACAACAAAACTGTTAATTTTCTAGACTTAACCATTACTATACATCCTTCTTCTTTATCTTACAAAATTTTCAGAAAACCAACCCAAACTGCAACCACAATACAAGATTCTTCGCACCCTCAAGCACATAAACGTGCTACTTATAACAGCCTAATTTTCCGTGCCTTCAACACCCCTATGTCTAAAAAAGATTTAAATAATGAATTAAACACTATCCATAACATCGCTAAATTCAATGGCTATAACAACTCCTTCAAACACCGTCCTAAAACTACTTTATCTAAAGACAAAACCAAACCCAGAGCATATTCCACTTTCACTTTCACTCAAGAAGCTTATAAAATAACTGTTCTTAAAAAACATAACATGAAAATTTCCTTTAGAACCAATAACAGAAATTTTGATATACTACACAACTCTAAATCACTAAATAAATCTAATGCTTTTTCAGAATCTGGAGTATACAGATTCAAATGTAACAACTGCAGCTCCTCGTACATCGGTCAATCTGGCCGCAACTTCAACATCAGATACTCCGAACATATGAACGCCATTAAATACATCAGATTCTCCGCCATAGGACAACACATACATGACTCCAAGCACAATTTCACCAATATTGAAAAAGACATGAAAATACTTCATCATTAACAAAGGCCCCCTCTTAAACACTACTGAAAATTGTTTTATTCACCTTGACCAATACTTCAACCCCAATTTCAACTTAAACGACATTTCTGAAAAATCCAACATCCTATTTGACTTCCTAATTCTTCTTCTCAGATTCTAAATTTCAAAACCTGAATTCAATTTTCCATGCCTTACAAAGTTCCTACCCACATTTTCTACCTCCAGTAACCCACCCTCCTAACCCACCCTAAACTACCCCTCCTTCATCCCTATCTTATCCTTTCTCACCACCTTTTAACTTTAAACCCTTTTAATCTTTTCTTATCCACTAATCTTCTTTCTTTATTAACTTATTCTATTTTTCTTTTCACCTCTATTTAAAAAAAAAAACGCTACATTGCCACCTTCATTTTGGTCCCTCATTTTCAAATTTAAACTCATGCCTTGCGTCCGCCAACTTTGACTACTTCAATCACGGCCTGAATTTTTTTATATTAAAAAAATAGCGTCCTGTGCATACACGTTTTCATTTGTTTCCATTATTGCGCTTTTTACCATTTTTTCTATTCACTATTGTTTCTTCACGTCAACTGTTCTAAAAATCTTCAAGATCATTATTACGTATTCAATTATATTGAATCGTATTATAAGTATATATATATATATATATATATATATATATATAATATATATATATACTAGCAAGATACCCGTGCTTCGCTACGGTAATATACTGAAATTTATAATTGAATGCTTATCGTTTTATATACAACCCGCCGATATTCGTGATCTGACTCGTTTACTGAGAGATTACGGCAACGTTCCTCCCATTTTTCAATCTTTCTTTCCAGCAATCGATTTCGTATTTCCCGGGCTAGGTCCAGGTATTCCACCCGGTCAGTTGGGTTCCTAAATCTTAGCCATGCTTTCCTATAAGCATTTTTAATGTGGATCAAATCCTTGAGGAGATCCGGCGTGGTGTCCTCTTAGGTGCCTTGGCAGTACTGAACCGGCGGCCGGACTGCAATCGTAGTCATTACCCGTCCAGGACCCGTTTCCAGCACGGTCCGCACATGTTGACGACGGTCCAGGATATTATTATTATTATTATTATTATTATTATTATTATTATTATTATTATTATTATTATTATTATTGATGTTCTGGACCCCACAGCAATATGCAAGACCGCTACTTGGCGGTAAAATACATCTGCCACCATTGTCATTGCTAGCAATGTGACCAGCACCATTGTTGCGCGTAGGCAAGTGTGCGGAATTTCTGGCGATACGAATGACATACCTCCGTGTATTATTGACCTTATTATAGAGGTGAACAATTTGACGGCCAATCTCATTCCTAATCTAATCTAAGAACGTTCTCCGAAGGAAAATATGGCTGTTGAAAAAGAACCCAGGAAAAATTAAAAATAATCGGTTTATGGTCAGAATAAGTACATCGCAAGTCTACAGCCTGTTTCCTATCATTCGACAGGATCAGGGATGGAATGAATAAAGCCCCATCTATCGGCGACAATAGGAATTGTGCCGGCTGCCGAAGCTCCCTTCTGGGGCAATGATCGATGAGTGACAAATGAAATGAAATATTAGAGAGTGTTGCTGGAATGAATGATGACGGGGAAAGCTGGAGTATCCAGAGAAAAACCTGTCCCGCCTCCATTTTGTTCAGCACGAATGTCACATGGAGTGACCGGGATTTGAAACACGGAACCCAGCTGTGAGGGGCCGGCGCGCTGCCGACTGAGCAACGGAGGCTCTTTATAAGTACATTACGAACAGTAAAATCAATTGGTCTCACCTCCTTTTACACCCCACCGCCGTTAAGTTTATTTACCCCCACCCTCCAAAAAATTAAAAGGAGGAGTGTTTCTTTATGTTTAAAGGAGATTCCAAATACCAATGTTCACGTTTATTACCTTCAGTTTTGAGATATAAGTATCCCCTTAAAAATAATTCACGTTTTTAACTTCCTTCCACACTCCCCACCCCCCCTCCCTCCCAAAGTGATATTCAAGCAAAAAATACTTGTTCGTTTAATAGTAAAGGATCTTCTAAATACCAATTATCACCACTCTAACCTCTTCAGTTTTTGATTTATGTGTCCTCATGAAAGGAATTAAACTCCTTTTCACTCCCGCCCCCCCTCCCCCAAGATTGTTTCCCCCCCAAAACGCGCTTTTCTTTGTTTTTAAAGGAGATCAAAATACCAATTTTCACGTCTGTAACAACTTTAGTTTTTATTAGATGTATGTATTCTCATACAATTAAGTCAATTAATTTTTTCTATCCTTTAACACTCCAAATCCCCTTCATTGGATTTTCCGAGAATACGTGTTTGTTTACTTTTAAAGCAGATTCCAAAAATAAAATTTCACGTGTGTAACATCTTCATTTTTGAGATATCAGTAGCCTAATTAAAAGAATTCAACGCCATTTTCAGTCACTTTTACCCCCCACCCCCCACTACCCAAGTTGTATTCCGAAAACTAAAAATACACTTTTCTTTATTTTTAATAGGATAAAAAATGACCATTTTTCACTTCTGTACATGTTAAGGTTTTTGAGATATACTATAGAAATTCTCATTTTAAAATTTCACCCCATTTTAGTTCCCCTTAAGTGGAGTTTCCAAAGACAAATCACCTATGTTTCTTTACACTTGCAGGAGATTCCAAATACCCACTATTTACGTCTGTAACATTTTACGCTTCTCAGATATTCTGTAGATATAGTCTTTCAAAAAATTCACCCCAATTTGCCACTCCTGTTTAACCGCCATTAATTGAATTTACCAAAAGCAAAAATATAAGTGTTCCTATATTTTTAAAGGAGATCCCATTTACAAATTTTCAGTTCTCTAATATCTTCAGTTTCTGGGATATATGTATCCTCATTAAAGGCATTCAACCCATTATTCACCCTTTTACACCCCTCCTATTGGGATTTAGAGAAAACAAAAAATACGTGTTCCTTTATTTTTAAGGGAGATTCTAAACACCAATTTTTACATCTGTAAACGTTTAAAGTTTTAAGATGTAGACACACTCATTTTAAAAATTCACCCCCCTTTTCACCCCCCATTATTTGGATTTTCCAAAAACGAAAAAATACCTGTTTCTTTACTTTTAAAGTAGATCCCAAATACCAATTTTCAGGTCTGTAATATCTTCAGGTTCTGAAATATAAGTAGCCTCATTAAAGGCATTCAACCTATTTTTCACCCTTTTTCACCCTTCCTATTAGGATTTTCCGAAAACAAAAAAGTACGTGTTTCTTTATTTTTAAAGGAGATTTCTAAATACCAAATTTTACATCTATAAACTTTAAAAGTTTTGAGATATAGATGCACTCATTTTAAAAATTCACCCCCCCTTTCACCCTCGCATTAATTGGATTTTCCAAAAACAAAAAAATATGTGTTTCTTTATTTTTCACAGCAATCAAAAGTACCAATTTTGAGGTCTGTAATATCTTCAGTTTCTGCGATATAAGTAGCGTATCCGGATTAAAGGCATTCAACCCCTTTTTCACCCTTTTTCACCCCTCCTATTGGGATTGTCTGAAAACAAAAAAATACGTGTTTCCTTATTTTTAAAGAAGATTCTAAATACCAATTTTCACATTTGTAAACTTTTAAAGTTTTGAGATATAGACACACTCATTTTAAAATTTAACCCCCCTTTTCACCCCCTTAGCGACGGAATATCCAAAAATCCTCTCTTAGCGAGCACCTACATCTTAATATGAATCTATGCCCAAAATTTCATTTCTTTATGTCCAGTAGTTTTGGCTCGGCGATGATGAATCAGTCAGTCAGGACAAGCTACTTTATTTATATATATATATATATATATATATAGATATACACTAGCAAGATACCCGTGCTTCGCTGCGGTATTATACTGAAATTTATAATTGAATGCTTATTGTTTTAGATATATAATCCGTCAAAATTCGCGCTCTGACTCGTTTTCTAATAGATTACGGCAAGTTTCCTCCCATTTTTCAACCTTTCTTTCCAGCAATCGATTTCGTACTTCCCGGGCTAGGTCCAGGCATTCCACCCGGTCAGTTGGGTCCCTAAATCTTTGCCATCTTTTCCTATAAGCATTTTTAGTATGGATCAAATCCTTCAGGAGATCCGGCGTGGCGTCGTCATGGGTTCCTTGGCGGACTGAACCCGTGGTCGGACAGCATTCTTAACATTACCCATCCAGGACCCATTTCCAGCGCGGTTCGCACATTTGACGACGGTCCAGAACATTATTATTATTATTATTATTATTATTATTATTATTATTATTATTATTATTATTATTATTATAGATGTTATGGACCCCACAGCCAAGATGCAAGACCGCTACCTGGCGGTAAATTACATCTGCTGGCATTGTCATTGTTGAAAATGTCACCAGCACCATTGTCGCGCGTAGGCAAGTGTGCAGGATTTCTGGCGATACGAATGACATACTTCCGTGCAATATTGACCATATTATAGAGGTGAACAATTTGACGGTCAATCTCATTCCTATCGTTTATTACAAATGTGTTTAATTTTTTATTTATATGCCAGGAGAATATACTGTAATCTAAGAACGTTCTCCGAAGGAAAAGATGGCTGTTGAAAACGAACCCAGGAAAGATTAAAAATTATCGGTTTATGATCAGAATAAGTACATCGAATATATACAGCCTGTTTCCAGTCATTCGACAGGGTCAGGAATGGAATGAATGACGCCCCATCTAGCGGCGACAATAGGAATTGTGCTGGCTGCCGAAGCACTACTCTGGGGCAATGATCGATGAATGACGAATGAAATGAAATATTGGACAGTGTTGCTGGAATGAATGATGACAGGGAAAACCGGACTATCTGGAGAAAAACCTGTCCCGCCTCCGTTTTGTCCAGCACGAGTGTAACATGGAGTGACCGGGATTTGAACTACGGAACCTAGCTGTGAGAGGCCGGCGCGCTGCCGCCTGAGCAACGGAGGCTCCTTATAAGTACATTATGAACAGTAAAATCAATTGGTCTCACCTATTTTACACCCCAGCGACGTTAAGTTTATTTAGACCCCCCCCCCAAAAAAAAATTTAAAAGAAGGCGTGTTTCTTTGTGTTTAAAAGGAGATTCCAAACACCAGTGTTCACGTCGATTACCTTCAGTTTTGAGATATAAGTATCCCCATAAAAATAATTCACATTTTTTCACTTCCTTTCACACTCTCCCCCACCTAAGTGAATTTTCCGGCAAAAAAAAAAAAAACTTGTTTCTTTAATATTAAAGGATTTTCTAAATACCAATTATCAAGACTCTAACTTCTTCAGTTTTTGATTTGTGTGTCCTCATGAAAGGAAATTCAACTCGTTTTCACTCCCGCCCACCAAGATGGTTTCCCCCCCAAAACGCGTTTTTCTTTGTTTTTAATGGAGATCCAAATACCAATTTTCACGTCTGTAACAACTTTACTTTTTATTAGATGTATGTATTCTAAACCGGTCTAGAAAGGCAAGAATAACGGCCGAGAGGATTCGTCGTGCTTACCACATGACACCTCATAATCTGCAGGCCTTCGGGCTGAGCAGCGGTCGCTTGGTAGGCCAAGGCCCTTCAAGGGCTGTAGTGCCATAGGATTTGTGGGTTATGTATTCTAATACAATTAAGTCAATTAATTTTTCAATTCTTTCACCCCCCCCCCCCCTTCATTGGATTCCGAACATCAAATTTCACGTCTGTAACATCTTCAATTTTGAGATATCAGTAGCCTAATTAAAAGAATTCAACACAATTTTCAGTCACTCTTACCACCCCCCCCCCCCTCGGCCCAATGGTATTTCCGAAAACTTAAAATACACGTTTCTTTATTTTTAATGGAGATAAAAAATACCATTTTTCACTTCTGTAACATGTTAAGTTTTTTTTGGGTATACTGTAGAAATTCTCATTTTAAAATTTCACCCCTTTTTAGTTCCCCTTAAGTGGAGTTTCCAAAAACAAATCACCTATGTTTCTTTACATTTACAGGAGATTCCAAATACCCACTTTTTACATCTGTAACATTTTACGTTTCTCATATATTCTGTGGATATAGTCTTTCAAAAATTCACCCCAAGTTGTCACTCCTGTTTAACCGGCATTAATTGGATTTTCCAAAAACAAAAAATACGTGATTCTTTATTTTTAAAGGAGATCCCATATACAAATTTTAAGTTCTGTAATATCTTCAGTTTCTGAGATATATTATCCACATTAAAGGCATTCAACCCATTATTCACCCCTTTAAACCCCTCCTACTGGGATTAACAGAAAACAAAAAAAATACGTGTTTTTCTTTATTTTTAAAGGAGATTCCAAATACCAATTATTACATCTGTAAACTTTTAAAGTTTTAAGATGTAGACACACTCACTTTAAAAATTCACCCCCCCTTTTCACCCCCCATTATTTGGATTTTCCAAAAACGAAAAAATACCTTTTTCTTTATTTTCAAGGTAGATCACAAATACCAATTTTCAGGTCTGTAATATCTTCAGGTTCTGAAATATAAGTAGCCTCATTAAAGGCATTCAACCCCTTTTTCACCCTTTTCCATCCTTCCTATTGGGATTTTCCAAAAACAAAAAAATACGTGTTTCTTTATGTTTAAAGGAGATTCTAAATACCAATTTTTACATATATAAACTTCAAAAGTCTTGAGATATGGATACACTCATTTTAAAAATTCACCCCCCCCTTTTCACCCTCCCAGTAATTGTTTTTTTTTTCAAAAACAATACGTGTTGCTTTATTTTTAAAAGAGATCAAAAGTACCAATTTTCATGTCTGTAATATCTTCAGTTTCTGAGATATAAGTACCGGTATCCTGATAAAAGGCATTCAACCACTTTTTCACCGTTTTCACCCCTCCTATTGGGATTTTCCAAAAACAAAAAAATACGTATTCCTTCATTTTTAATGAAGATTCTAAATACCAATTTTTACATCTGTAAACTTTAAGTTTTGAGATATAGATGCACACATTTTAAAAATTAACCCCCGTTTTCATCCTCCCATTAATTGGATTTTCCAAAAACAAAAAATACGTGTTTCTTTATTTTTAAAGGAGATCAAAATTTCCAATTTTCAGGTCTGCAATATCTCCAATTTCTGAGATATAAGTACCGGTATCCTGATAAAAGGCATTCAACCACTTTTTCACCGTTTTCACCCCTCCTATTGGGATTTTCTGAAAACAAAAAAATACGTGTTTCCTTATTTTTAAAGAAGATTCTAAATACCAATTTTTACATTTTTAAACTTTTAAAGTTTTGAGTTATAGATACTCATTTTAAAATTTCAACCCCCTTTTCACCCCCTTAGCAAAGGAATATCCAAAAATCCTCTCTTAGCGAGCACCTACATCTTAATATGAATCTATGCCCAAAGTTTCATTCCTTTATGTCCAGTAGTTTTGGCTCGGTGATGATGAATCAGTCAGTCAGTCAGGACAAGCTATTTTATATATATATATATCTTCTGGATCTTCTGGAGCTTGCAAGTTACTTTGGTTGAGCTGCTCGTCTTCGGCTTCTTTATGACTTTAGATCTTCATATTTGGATTGTGTTATGACTTTGTGCATGACGGTTTATGCAGTCTGGCTCATTTAACTGTTCTCTGCTCTTCATGAACATCGTGAGGCAGTGCCAAACATTGCGTGTGCCTTGCTGACGCTCGGAAGATTACGCATTACTTCTTTTAAGTGACTTACATTCCACTTCGTCTGAATTTTACAGTGCCTACCCCCGTCATTTTTATATCGCCTCTGTCAACTGATATTGTGTGGACTTGACTGTTAACTTCTTTCTTACTTATGCATTGTTTTTAGAGTTATAATCAGCTGATGATGACCCAGACTGGGGTCGAAACCGGTACCATTTCCACTTTTAATTAAATAAGAATGTAATCTCTACATCTCTTATTTACTTGTATTGAATAGGTTGAACTCCCATATTTATTATTTCAATTTAACTGTGATACTTTTCAATACGGAACAATGAAATTTTTATCTTTAAATAGACCTATCCGTGTCGGTGCGACGTAAAGCAACTAGCAAAAAAAAAAACTTGTTTGTTTTCCTATCTTCTCTATTATGATTTTCTTATTGTGTCGAAGGCTTTGGAGAAGTCTATAAATATGGCATGTAATTTTCCTTTTGGGACTGTCAGGGCTGTCTTGATATCATTTAGAAGGCATTGGATGGTCTGTGTTCTAGATCTTCCTTTTCTGAAGCCAAATTGCTCCTCCGCGAGCTTGGGGTCAATTTCTCTGTTGAGGCGTTGACATAAGTTTTGTTAGAATTTTGAATAATGCGCATTCTAGGGTGATGCCTCGATGGGAGTTTGGGTCCTTGGTGCTTCCCTTTCCTGAGACATTCGTTCAGGAGGGAAGTTATTGCTTCCTTTAACACTGGGTGAGCGTTTTTAAGGTGCTCATTACATATATTGTCTGGGCCACAAGCTTTATTATTTTTTTAGCAGAGGATAGCGGTCTCTACTTCCTCAATTGTGAATATCTCCATGTCGAAGTCAGAGTCCCCCTCGATCTCTGGGGGTATCCGTTGATCGAGTATCCTTGTATTGCAGTACATTGCTAAGGTGAGTCACCCTTGTCTCCATAGGGATGCCTCTGCAGTATCTTGGTTGCCTCGGGTTCAATGCTTTGTATGGGCACTGATCCGCTGCCGCCATCAGCCTCCTCTCCTCTTGCTCCTGATACCATTCCTTTGTTTCTTTTATGAGGGTTTTGTATGTCTTCCTATGATTAGAATATTCCCTTAGATGATCGTCAGTTGGATCTTTGTATTCCCGACACACAGCTCTCAATGTAGTCCTACAGAGTCTGTAACAGGCTTCGTCAAACCATTGTTTAGATTTTCTAGTTATGGCAGCCTCTGGTATGACTTCGCCCTGTAAAAGATGTTCGACGAGCATATTTGCTGCTTCGTCAAGATCTCCTTTCCGGGCCTTTTCCGAGACTGCCTGGTTGTCTGTCTCCCAAATAAACTGGTGTAGAGTCTTCCTTGAGAATTTCTATGTTTTAGGCTTATCCTGTTTGTTGCCATGACTGAGTAGGAAAGTCGTTTCTACTAGTTGGTGTTTCCGGTAGGGGGTTGGGATTATGTCTTGTTTTATTGGCTTTGTTTTACCTTGATTCAAAAAGACAGGATCCATGGTGCTAATGCCGTTATAACAGACATACGTCTTCCGATCTTCTAAGTAGCCTAAGACCTCTATTGTCTTCTGTGATGGAATGTCAGTTCGGCAATTTAGGTCTCCTGCTAGGATGATGTTATCCTTCCGTTCCGTTTGCCTATTTCATCAATGATCTGATAAGATGTGAAACCTGGCTGAAAATACACACATATTAACACACACAATTTAGTCTTCACTACTAGAACATTGTTGTTTTTATATATGGCTTTGAATGGTGTGAAGTGAGCCTTTAAAAGGCAGGTGATTCCTCCTTTCGGCCTCCCCACCATACCTTACTCTGCCAGATTGTTCACTGTGTAGTGATTTCTCGCAATCCAATCTGAATTTAGGAAGGTTCCAACCAGTATTACGATGTCGTAGGTGTCAATGTTTCCTGGTGTTTGAGTTCGTGGCGTTTATCAGGCCTTTAATATTCCATAGAAATAACTTCACTTTCTGATTGTTTGCATCTTACGGGATTTCATGGTCAAAAACGAAAAGGCCGGTAAATCACATCCGCTGGCCATAAGTTTGGGTCGTAAGCATCCTCCTTCCTCTCGAAGGGAATCCCAACTTCAAAGGCTTTATTCTCACCTCTGGTGACGAGTTCCTCACATTTTATGCCGGTTTCGATTCCCTTGTCTTTTAAGTAGTCTACGACATCGCTTGCGGTTACATCCAGATTCATGCATCCTACATACAGCCATGCAGTCTTGTTTGCGGCACATAGTTTTCCACCGGGCGCCGTTGATGTACCCTTCTGTATCCTTCTTGGTGCACGGGGTGTAAAATGATCTTGGTCTTGATCTCCTGCCCCTCCGTCTACTGGTCGTCTTATGGCAGGGGAGCGCTCTCTATAATGTAGTGGTGGTTGTCGTTGCCGCGGTCTGGGACCTCCCAGATCTACTACGGTGGCATAGCGTAGTGGGATTTCTGTCTCTGTATCCGTGCTGTTCCCGCTGTCGCCTATATGAATTTCTCTTGGGGTATATCCTTGGAGCTGTTCTCCATGATTTTATCTTGCAGCGTTTTAATCATGTCCTTTATCATGGTTAGCTTAGTACGTGTCTCTCTGTAGGCCTGCTTGTTCTCTGCATCTTTCCTTTCCACGCACTCTTTCAGATCCCTAATTTTATCTTCTTCTCTTGGCACATCCTGCTTTATCTTCTGGTACTCGTTTCTGCAGTCGGAGCATAACCATAGCAGTGAACATTTCCCGCGCATTCCCTGTGTAGCCGTCGATCACATGGGTCGTCACACTTTACGGCCTGGGACTCCTGTCAATATCGTTGCTGCACTTCGGGCACTAGTGACTTCCCTCTCCTGTTTGTTCGTCGGCGGTGGTATTGATATTTCGCTGTAGTGGCATTTTCCTTTGCTTGAGAATGCTTTTTTGCCTTTGGACAAGAGAGTGGTGGCAGCTTATGCGATTTCAGTAAATGTCTTCCGCACTTATTACAACTGTAGATTTTCTCTCCACTGTGATCGTCTGCTCGCTTATATTGCAGCTGTGGTTCTCCTTCCTAAACTGAACCAGCGCATGAAATATCGGTGAATGTCTGTTCGCACTTATTGCAACTGCAGATTTTCTCTCCTGTGTGAATCAATTTGTGCATTGGTGCGAGTTGGTCGGTATGTAACATCTGTGGTAACACGTTTTGGGTGGGTTTGTGGTTTAAGTGTGTGATCTGTGGAGTGTTGTAGATTGGTTCACTTAACCTCGCTATTGCATGTCGAGATGAGTGGTGAATTTACTGCTCGAATGCTGACAAATTACCTTCACTATTGTTAACACCAAAATGCCCACAGCACTGACATCCTTCCTTGTCCACTCTGTCACTTACTTGATCAACATTGACCTTGCTTTAACAGTTTTTTTTTTTTTTTTTTTTTTTGTATGTGTGTGTTCCAAATTCTCGGGGCCAAGGGTCAGTACGTCCGCAATAACTGTATTCATGCTGAGTAAAATGGTAATTTAAGCGTTAGCACAGACATGAGAAAGTTTAGGCCCACGTGAGATGAAGTCTGACGTTTGAGCGGCGAAGTATGCTGCGTTGTCATAATTACCTCTATCTGCGGCGTATCACCCTTTCATACTGGTTGAATGTTTAATTAACTATATTGGTCTATTGCATTTCAATCAACTTTGACCCGTTCCTAAGCTCATCCTAATAATCCTGGCTTTTAAGACAGAACACGCCATTGCCGATAAATATGAGATTTCATATTCACTAATCTGACAATAACCTCACCAAATGCACATGTTAAATAGAGAATAGAACTGTACAACTAGCCACTGATTAACTTACAAAAATGAACTAACAATGAAAATAATATTCAGAAAACAAACACTTAAATTACATAAACCAGCAACTAATACAGCACTACTACAAATAATATAACAAAAGCGACCGAGAGCAAGTCAACCCACATGACGATAGCCTCCTTAAATGTGGCATCTTTGTTATCGTTGCCATAGCAACAGATCATTTTCCAACAGCATAAGTCAACTTTAACACGCCGTTGGTGCTAAACGTCAGACTTCAACTCTCGTGGGCCCAACTGTAGTGGTCCTTTCAATAAGTACTAAGTAATGAACATTATAGAGAATACTGAAGTGTTAAGGCTAGTTTACACGACACTACATTTCATTCTAATTTTATGGAACAGATCTCAATGATGGTTTACGTGGAGAGACAAGTGCATGTTGTAGTTCCATGGTATCTTCTGCACTTTACTTAATTCTATACTCAGATTCTTACAGCAACTACAGTCATGGCTGCAAAGTTAGAGACTCTATAGGCTGAGAAAATGAACATACGAATTTGGAATAGGGAATGGATAAATACAAGATCACATTTAAGATGACCTGCAACTTTACCGAAAAAGATAACTGTAGAAGGAGCAAGGTTGAACTAAGGAATTTTAGGCTTATAAATTTATTGCGTGCCTCTACTAGACTTAATTGTTTTCCATCTTCCTTATCGAGAGTTCATTTGTGTAGGTATTTCCAATAGGACGCATTTTGTTTTTGAGTTTATAAACTGCCAGTTAATGCATATTACTACTTTTCGGAAGATTCAATATTAGTAGTGCATTCAACTTTATGGGATTTTAAAGAAGTTATTTTCGTCTGGACTGTGAACAAGTTGAGATTTCACTATTTCTTCACATTGTCACTTCTGTTTGCAAACCAAGTAACACATCAAAATGTTTATAATCTCAGTTACCTGGATGGTTTTACAAAAAGTTGCTAGTATCTTAATTTAGTGTCACAACTGGAATTCATGCTTGCATATTGAGATAAGTCAGTGTCATCGTGTAAACTAGCCTTCATAATGTTTTACCGGACTGGCTATGAAAATGAGACAAGAGGGAGTTGCCAACAGAGGAAGGAGGGTTCCCTTTACATGGATGCCCTAATATCACACTCGGCTGGAAACAAAATGTGAAGCCCATAAAAATTGATTAACAGTAACATTACATAGACTATTGTTTGTTGTGATGTGTGTTCTCTCTATCTCCAACAGATGGCAATACTGCTGCACGATTCAAGGGAATTAGCTTCCAGAGTAGAACAGCCTGCCTGCGTATTGGTGGGATGCAGGAAGTAGTTGGGTATTTAGATAACTGTTTTTTTTTTTTAATGCCATTCCTTTGTTCATACTTGTTCCGGTACTACTTGGTTCATGACACACTGGTTCAGGATAGTATTCAGACCATTTGATCCCTGCCAGGAGGCACTGATAGAAATGGGGGGGGGGGGGGGGAGTGAACACTTAATAGAAAAGAGCAGTTCACTGCTGTCTGTAGTCAGATCATTCAAGCTCTGGGACTTGGCGTTGTTAGAATGCCAGTGTAGTACTGTTGCAAGATACATATATGTATTGAATATGATGCAATAAATCCTTTCCTTTGTAAAGCGTAGTACTGTTCATGAAAATTATTAAACTGTAGTTTATCATTTGATGGAGCATTGCTTTTAACTTCGATATGCTGGTCTGTTATCAGTATTCTTATCAGAATACAATGTTATCATTGTAATGACTTGTGTCAATTTCTGTGTCTTACAGCACCACAGGAAAACAGACGAGTCGATTTCAGTTTAGAATAAGGCCCAGTACGATCTTACTTATATGTTGTCAAAAATATTTCAGCAGGTGGGGATGCTTCAGAAGGGGCCCTAAAGCATAAAACTATTTTGGTTGGTTTCGCACGAAAATAGCTCATGATAACATTTATTTAGAATTTTTGTTCTATAAAAAATGAGGGAAATTTCAGTGGTAGTCATGTGAAACTTTGTCCAAGAGGTGGTAATTATCCTTATAGACTGTCAAGAGTACTGATATAATTTGTTTCTATTCCCTGGTTGTGTGATGAGTGGAGTAGTGAGTCAAATGTCTTGCTTCATCAACAGTAAACAAAGTTCTTCATTCTTCTCTATAATTTGGTTGAGAGTTTTGAGGTGGTTTGCTGTACCAAAGCCTGAGTATTCACATGTTAGGTTCTAGTCTAGGAGCTTTGTCAGCCTTCTTGTTCTTACCTTCGAAAACCATTTGTTCAGACTGGACATTAGACTTAGTGCCTTATCGTTGTTCAAACCATCCTTTGACTCTTTCTTGTGTAGTAGAATGATGGTCAGTCGTAGATTTCCATTGCACTGGTATGACTTATGTGGGATTGGTTGTGTTAGAGTTCTGCTCTCTCTTTTATAAACTCATTCCAAATGCAGTCTTTGCCAAAGGTCTTGTCATTCTTTTGGCAAGTAAACACCAAATGTGCTACCCGAGATTTTCATACCAACATCGTATGGCATGGAGTGTCAAATGGAATTTTTGCCTCCTTTCAAAAATGACTACAGCTGCTGGGTGTGAACTCCCAACCTTGGCTTCTACAGACTGGCACTATCAGTAATCCACAGAGGTAGCCTCTAAGGAAGATAGTAAAAATGCTAATTTTCCTTGGAACTTGCTTGGTGGTTCATACTAAAGCCTTTTCATTTAGTGAAAGAATGTTACTTGATAGTCCCAATGTAGGTTTTACCGAGCTGTATATAAATAGTATAGGACCTACTTGTTACTTCTACTGTATTTGTTTATTGTGCAGATCCTCTCTGAAAACTAACCTGGAGACTGAGTACATGTTATCTTCCTAACATATAACTTTTGTCTTCACATCCCTGTAGATGTATGTACTCCTATGTGAGCACCAAAAGATTAGTGACAGAAGACTTCTGTGGGTGGTTTGGGTCTCGGAGGCACATTGAATGCAGCGAGAGGTGTCTCCAGCTGGACCACTGAATTTAACGAAAATTTCTAGGGAGAACACTGTTATTATTATTATTATTATTATTATTATTATTATTATTATTATTATTATTATTATTATTATTATTATTATTATTATTATTATTATTGTTGTTGTTAAATTTTCTCATGGACAAGTGATTTTTCTACTAAATATGCAGAGCAGAGTCTGTGCAAAATGTAAAGAATTTCTTACCTTTTTTCTTGACATTGCAATAGCCTGAAAGCTGCATTTCCATGTCTATTAGTACGGGCTGTGAAAGCATCAGTCCAAATAACTAACGTTCAGTACAATGTTACCTAATCTTCCTCCTTTGGACAATATACTGTACTTCGTGAGGGATCTGACCTAATTCATGTTTGTAAATTTAGATTTCATCTTCTACACTGTTGATGGCGTGGTCTTGTAGCACTTGTGTAATGTTCATGACAAAATATAATCTGTTCATATTTTGCTCCAGAATTCATAAAATGTTTAATTCCCATCTATGAGATATCTAAGTTTTGCTTGAAAATAATTTGTTGTGTGATGGTTATTTTCTTCCTCTTCTATTTTGTACCAATACTTCAGATCTTCAGGGACTGCTAAAGAATGGTGCTGGGAGTAGCATTTATTGGTGGCTCACTTAAATAAGAAAACTATTTGCACCTAATGGTGAGTCCCAAACATGATGGTTGGTAGCACTTCCTGTTTGAATAATGCTTCATATTCACTTTAGGTCCATACAGTTTAGTGTAGTTGAAATCCTGCCACCCATTAAGTATCGAGTTACTTATCTGCTTTCCTTGTTGTTAACCTGTCCATGGCCTATTTTTACCAAGTTGCCATGGTGGGCCTAATTGGCATGAAAATGTTACATTCCTTAGTCCTTCTGCTCCCCTCCTCATACCCGTCAGGGTGAGAACGCTAGGAGTAATTCAAGCCATTACAGTGTTAATCTGAACTTTAAATTTATTCTTTATTTGACTTGCTGTTAGAGATGTTAGTGCCCTCTGACGTTCGCTGTGGAAAGGGTTCATTCTGGGAGTTTGGCTATGGTTTGAGTATTGAGATCTGAACTGATTCCGTAATATTGGCAATGTGTAGTCAGTTGGTCCTGTAAAGGTCAATATGCATGTAGATAACAAATTGTGAAGAATGATTCCATTCTCCTCTGTTGGCATATTATTTAGAATGTGTTTAATCAGGAAGTGTATTTTGTGCAGTATGTGCATTTTGTAATTGCTGTAAAGATATTTACTATTTCCAGAAATGATATTAGTTGTTAAAGTTAAATGAAAATGGATAGGGACAGTCGTGGTGTACAGTAGAAAGTAGATTCTCCAAATTAAACAGGACCGCAGGTAATCTGGACTAACAAAAGTCCGAATTGTACCAAATTAGTGGAAACGTGCTATTATCAGTGATCTTTACAGGAATAATAACATAGCCACTTCAAAGGTTACTGTAATTAATAAATATAATACAGTGTATGGAATATTGCACACACACTACAGTATTTGAATAACTTACTAAACACATTATTTACTCTTATATTATAGGTTTGGAAATAAAGTACTGTACTGTAATCTATGATATGTTCTGCATAATGATAATGAATAAATGATTTTTTCATAAAATAAGATGCATTTTCCTAAATTTTATCTGGAATAATTAAGTTCTAATGTACTAATTTTGAAGGTAAACTGTTTCATAATTTGTTACATTGTGCTTCTTGTGTAAGCTGGCATTTGCTTCCTTTGTTTTAATTTAGATGATATGGAATAGATAAAAATCCTAGTAAATGAAATCTCATTTTTCATTGACAAATGTTATATATTTGAAGAGAACTTAACTATTCAACTATTCAGTACTTGTCATATTAATATTAAATTTGCAAGAAAAAATTAAATTATTGTGAAAGGTACTGACTGGTGGATTTATTTTGAATTAAGACAAAAATCATCAGTAGTCTACATTAAGTGGAATATATTGAATCGTTGACTACATGTAACAGTTATTTACTTTTGTGGAATTTAATCAATTCAGAATTGAGAATCCATGTATGTTTTTCTGTAATAGTGGCTTGTCACCTTGAACAATAATTTATTTCAATGCTGATCAGCCCATGTAGAGTGATTTTTACAAATGTGTGTTCAGGCATAACTTTGTGCAGAAATTGTTGTAGACATTGCCAGCCACAGATAACAAATGTTTATGAATAATATACAGTATTTTGTGAAGATAAATTAATAAAGGAAAAATAATAGTTGTTGCTAACTATATGTGCACATGGAATTGTATGTTCTTAGCATTTAATATTCTGTCAGATTTAATTTTAATTATCAAAATATATTTCACCTCTCATGTATTCTACAAGAGTCATCTCTATGTTCATTTGTTTTTGAGGAAAGTGTACGTATGGGGAACTTACAATGCCATGTGCTAATTTTTTTTTCAGTGACTGTACACTTCTTGACACTTTATGTCCCCAGTACAAGAAGTATATTGTCATAGAGGATTCTTTAGTAGTTAATTCAGAGGTTTGTGTGCACTTCACCAATAAAATAATGAACTTGCACCGATTATGAAAATAGTTTAAATGATAGCACCATAAACACTGCTGGTCACTTTTGTGCTGCAATGGGACAACAGTCGGACATTGTATGTTGGACTAACGTTTTTGAAAAACAGAAGGCTATAGCTTGGGACAGAGCATACACAGTTTCATGCTGACTGTATTGTACAAGAGATTTTAGTACTAGAAAGTGCACATTTATTAACAGTTTACAGTGTGAAGAAACTATTTTGTTTAATCGTTATTGCCAATTAATTCTCTCTAGAAAACATTAATATAATTTACAGTGGGTTTTAAATTTTCATATAAATTACTTTGTAATAGAGAAAGACCACTTTGGAATAGAGAACAAAAGTGTCATGCTGTTGAACATCATGGCCATGTTTGATTCTGTATGAGGCCCGAGTGGTACTTTTTGTAATAATTTGTAATCTTTATTATTTTGTTTGTATTCTTGGTCTTGAGTTGCCATGCCGTATTAGAAATAACATTATGAGAAACAGTACTTTATTTTGTGGATTTGACAACAAACAACCATAATTCCATTAGATTATTTTCCTTAATGTGTGATATTTCTTACTCCATTTGATGGAAGGAATGTTACATCGGTCAATTAATGTAAAATTTTCTTGGTCTGTTTATTTGTTATTGTTATGAGGACATCTTTAAGTTCAATTTCAGATAAGCGAATGACTGGTATTTAAATTACTGTGGTTCTTATTTTGACTTACCTCTACAAATAAGTGTAAAATTGTATATATTATTGATTAGGGGTATATACTTCTTGGAGAAGCACTCCTTATCCTGTCCAGGAATTAGGGCAATATATAGTGGAAGTGAAGTGTCTGGCAGGTGTAGCACAGATAATTATCTCATTGGGTGGGGGGAATGTTGGTTATTTTCTTCACCTTTTTACTATGTACAACTACTGCAAGTATTGAGGGACAGATCAGGAATAGTGCTTGGAATAGCCTTCGTCATAAGATCTGTTCATTGTTTTAAGTTATTTGCACTTTATGTATGATTATGATGATAATAATAATAAAAATAATAGAAGAAACCTATTAGCTGGGCTGAGTGGCTTTGATCGTTAACTCACTGACTCTCTAAGTTGGCAGGTTTTGTGGTATTTGAAAGTGCTAAAAAATGTAAGCCCCGTGTGGCAGATTTACCGGCAAAAAAAAAAAAAAAAAAAAAAAAAAAAAAAAAAAAAAAAAAAAAACAACCAACCTCGTGCAGGACAAAATTCAGCGGTATCTCTGAAAACCGTATAAGTACGGTAGTTGGTTGGCATGAAACCAGTAATGTTTATTATTATTATTATTATTATTGTTGTTATTAGAAACCTATTATCTTACGGTTACTCAGAACCAGGACAGTGCTTCTCATTCACATAAGGTCACTCATTTTGTCTTGTATATTTTTCTCTAGCACCACTTAATATTGCAAGTACTGTTACTTTTATCAGTTAGTGTTCCTCCTTTTCTTGTTGTTAACCTGCCCATGGCCTGTTCATTTCCAAGTTGCCACGATGGGCCTCGTTGGCATGAAGATGTTACATTCCTCAGTCCTTCTGTTCCACTTCCCATACCTGTGAGGGTGAGAACAATAGGCTGTTATAGTGTCTAATAAGCAAATTTTATTTTTAACCTGTATTTATCATCCTGTTAGATCTTAATGCACAGTGATGACTTTCAACGAAGTAAATATCAGAATTTGACTGTATCCATTCCTGGAGTTACGGCTCTCTGCAGTGACTCCATTAAAACGTCCGGAAGATTACCACTTGTATCTTCGGCGACAACTGTATAAATGGTTAACTTTGTCTTGTTACAGGCCTATAATGGATGTGGTGACTTGTAATTTGCAGTTGAGGAGTGTCCTTTCATTTGGCGGTGAAACAAAGGGGCGTATGGCTTTTAGTAACGGGAGTGTTCGAGGACAAGTTCAGCTCGCCAGATGCAGGTCTTTTTGATTTGACGCCTGTATGAGACAGGCACGTCGTGATGACACATGCACCTAGCCCCTGTGCCAGAGGAATTAACCAGTTTATTCCTGACCAAAGGCTGGCATGCTAACCATTAAGCCATGGAGCTATTTTCAACCTAAGCAAGTTGTGGAAAACTGCAAGGAAGCATATAATAAGACACGTGGAACGTACACGATTGGGTACGATACCACTTTTAAGGAATTACATTTTTGTGGTCTGGATTGCTCAGGACATTCAGTAGTATTCATCTACTGCAATGCAGGTGGATGAAATACTAAAAAAATACAAAAATTAAGTGGAATTAGTCCCTCTTGAACACACACTAATCAATTATATTGTTGTAAAAGCTGGAGGTGTGCTTGTGACGGGCTAGCAGTGCTATAACACGCAAAATAACTGTAGATAGTAATGGATGCAGAAGTTTGGAATGACATGTTCTAGGTTATCTCACAGTACAGCAAATTCTTGGTCGCGTTTTTACTAGAGCAATAGCAAATTGTTGTAATATCCAGAACAACTCTTTCTTTTGGGATTCTTAGGCTGGAATTACAAACCTCTGTTGGAATGTGTTTTTGTGATGTGTAGCTTCTTCCAAAACTAATTTTGAATAAATAAAATCATAAACTGTCTGAAGAAGAAAACATACATGGCTACAGAATTATACATGAAAAAGAAACAAGTTATAAATGAACAGTCTAAAGTGAAAAGTGATGGCTTAAAATATCACAAAATATGTTGAAGATTATGTGAAGAGTTGTGCTACATCAGCAAAAATATGTGAATTGTGGATGTAGCAACTTTTGTAAATATTATATTCATAGGTTAAGTTATTAAAGGTTTGTGAATGTTAAGCTCTCTGTTAAGGCTGCCTGGATGTGAAACCTGCATATTTCTAAGGCCCATTTTGTAGGTTCATATGTAAGAAACCGTGTTCAAAGACTATCATAAACTTCCAGTCTCCCTCAGTTCTACAACAGGGATGCCAAGAGGAGCAACTCACATTACTGCTGCAACTTTAAGTACAATTTTCATGGATGATATTAATTCGAGTGAGAGTTCTTTTGTGAGAGTTAATAACCTACAATGAAGACTTAAGATTTTTCAAAAAGATATTGCCCTATTAAATGTGGCTCTCGAAAATAAATCATTTTTCTGTTAAAAATCTGGAAGTGTTTAGTGCTATGCTACTTCAATTTCAGTAAAACAATGTGCATTTGGAAGTCTTCCTTGTAGCTTATAGACAACTTAGGAAGTGTTTATTATTCTGAGAAGTGTACCTAGAGTCATTTGGCGATGTAATGTTAGGTGAGGGGGAGTGGCAGAGGTGCTACCGTATTTAAACACATGCATATTTTTTGATACAGGAAGGCTTAGTCTCTTCATAGAAGTGAAAAACAAACTTGAGTTTTAGGACATTTCACATCCAGGTGGCATTAAGGCAGACTTCACTTGCGGACAGTGTTTCTTAGGTTGAGCTCTCTCTACTTGCCCGGAACAGGCTCGCAGTACAGTATTCATGTACCTAATATATTTTTGTGCTATGTGGTTGCTTACCTCTGCCCTACTAAATATTCTGTTTCTCAGCAATTTGTTTCACAATAGTGGTTTTGCTGTGTAGATCTTCCCACACACAGTACACACTGTGACTGCACTAAAGTTCTCTACTGGTATCCTATGCAAGAGAAGTCCACATAGTGTGCCACATATGTATAGTTGGAGATTTTACCTTGTGCCAAAGTTCTACAATCATCCTCATGGTCATGAAAATGTAGTCTAAATAGTTTTGTACTTGATAAATATTAGCATTTAAAATCTTTGCTCAGAGGTCTTCAGTCAGTGTCCATAAATAACGGTAACCTTGGTCAACTTGATGATGCACATGAAGCTTCATATTTGATGTTGTTTGTTTATTCATTCATAATTCTGGCTATATTTTCCAGATTTATTCCTTTGCTTTAGGTCCTAAGTCAACTTAGACATCATATTATGACAAGATCATAACCATAATTATTGTTATTATATGTTATAATTATTCTTTATGTTTTAGTTATCACATAATCTGAATATGGCCACTAAGTGGCTGAAACTAGTTCCAACACTGATGTACTGATATACTGTATTGAAAAGGTAGCTCCTTTGTCAGACTATTCATGTAAAGGTAACATTGTAGCTACTGTGATCATGAGATTCTGTTAATGTAGAATGCTCCACAACTGATGTGGCACTTGTGAGCTTATGGTCACTCCATAATTAACAATTTACTCTTGCCATTTTAGTGACACTGAAGCATTCATGACAGTCAGTAAAATAAATTATTTAATTACTTTTTCAGTCAGGAATATAAGTTAGCAGCATTTTGTGTCATGTGGTACACCTCTTTAAAGATGTTGGTGGCCAATGGGCCTTTCAGATTCCACTGCAAGTCTCTTTCACACTAGGAGCTAGAAACTTAACTTTTGATATGAAAGCCAAAGGCTGTTATTTAACCTATAGAAAGTGGAGATACATATCTTCCCCGGAACACTCGCTACATCTTCAAAAGACGCTTGTAGTGGTGTCTCAACTCCATGCTGGTCGCCAACATCCTTGAAGGGTGGGACAGTACAGCTAATGAGCCTGCTGCCAGACTGGTAATTCCACAACTGAGAAAGCCCAAAGAGCTTATATATATTATATTCTCAAATTCCCAGCAGGCAACCATTATTTAATTAATTTCTTAAATTCATTTTCGTCTAACACTTTGTTCCAATTTGTAAAATGATAGTATACAACATTACTTGATATATATTGTAACTAAGTTTCTTGCAGCTGTTGTGGCCTTTAGTCTGATTTACTTAAATAATTATATTCTTGTTCTGTAATGCTGCATGACTGATATTTATATTATAGCCTGTTAACACTTTGGCACATACCTTTGTGGAAGCTTTTGGTCATTTTTAAATGTAGTTATCTTTACCATTGGACTATGGTAGCAATTCACATGTTAATACACATCACATACAGTAGGCTATTTCACATGTGCTGTCCTTCATCACGGTTGACAAAGAACTACAAATTTGTGACTCAGTCAAGTTCTTCTCTCCGGTACAGACATTAAATATGAACGTGTCTGATTCTATTATCAAATGTGTGGCATCTATTTCTGTAACCAGTACACACAAAATATAATTTTTCAAAACAGTTGATTTGACCAGTCTTTGCAGCGAGGTCTTCAATTGATCATTACGTTTTTGGAAAGAAGGCACTGAAATGTCCTAATACATATTCCATCTGAATTCAGAACAACTCAAAAGAAAGTTACATGGAATGGAGTGGTTCATTAAATTAACGTAATTATGCCAACTTGCAAGTGATGCAAATTGAAATGTTGAGAACAAAAATGTTTAGACCTAAATTATTGAAATTGTATAAGAAGTTAAAAATACCTCAAGGTTATTCCACTTTTCCACACCATTTCTCCTTGTAAATTACATTAGTTAACAAAACAAATGGTTAATGTTCTAGTTCTGAAGGCTAGTAGCTTGATCATTTTCTACAAAATTAAGAAATTAGTTGGCAACATGCCATCGAATGTGGAATAAACTAGTTATATTTTCACTAAATGAAAGGAATCTTTATTTGTCGTGTATATGCATAACCATTTCACTTCATGGAAATTTGTGGCAGACGATATTTAGACCATAATAAACTGTGGTAAAACTGTGAAATGCTCAGGATGGTTTTGTGTTAGCCTAGAGGATGCGTCATCACATGCTGTGTAATTGTAGGAATACTCTGAAAGAACCAAAGCAGTGACAAGGGGACTAATAGTGTTGGGAACAGGTAGTTCTTTCAGACTTTCATATTGTTCAGAAATCATTGCGTATATCTCTTGGTGTTGCATATATTGTCAACATTGTGTGAATGTTGTCTCTTGCCGTGGTGTCCTACACTTTTGGAACACTCCAGGTTTTGTTTGTCATTTGATCATATTTTTAAGCTACACTAGCTGATATACCCGTGCCTCGCTTCAGTGTTCTACATTGTATACCAAATTCTAGGTTAAGTAGTGTACACGTTGTGGGTAAGATTGTATTAAATTGCATAGCTCTTAATGTTACCCAGAAATGCAACGGGGAAGTCACCATAGGTCTTTTATCATGTGAAGACTCGGTTAGGTAATTTTCAGATAATGGCAGGCTCTCCTGCCTACTATCTGTCACAATTGAGTTGGGAAGTTTTCATTGCAATGGCAGACACTTGCTCTCCACGTGCCGTTTTACATCTTCAGAAAGTGTGTCTTTGTGGTTTTCCCAACTGAAATCAACATAGATCATTACAATGACCTCGGTAGGAATGTCGCTATTAAAAGCAATGTTATGATATGAAATACTTGTTCAAATGAAAAACCACACATTATCTCACTTTTAACGAAAAGTACTACACTGCCAGTCTAATAGTGCAAAGTTCCAGAGCTGGAATAACCAGGCCGCAGACAGCTGTGAACACTCCCTTGCCATTATTCCTTGGCTGTGCCCACTGTTAATTCCAATCAGCACCTCAGAGTAGGGATCGAAAGCTGGAATACCATGATACAGTGTGTTACGTATTGGTAACCAGAAAATTTATGAACCAGATGAATGGCACTGTAAAGAATAAAGTTATCTAATTCCCCAGCTACTTCCCGCCAATGTTCGGGTAGTGTGCAGCTGTAATCCTATCGGAGATGAGTGGCAGCAGAAGAGAGAAAGCGCATCACAACAAACAATGTTATTCTTGATCAGTTTTATGAACTTTCGATATTTTTTTAAAAATTAAGTTTATTTATTGTCGCTTTAACTTAGAAAGTCATATCGCGACATTCACAATTGTACATACAGGATTATTACATTGATTACATACAGTTACAATTGTAAAAAAAAAAAAAAAAAAAAAAAAAAGTACATATTGATCAGATAGTAATTATATGTCATTGAATAGATTTGTTTGTCTAAAAAACTTAATTATGTTTTTACACTGAGTATCTCTGTTGAAGATGTCACATACTCTATTATTCTGGTTTAAATTACAAAACTGTCTTTGTTGATCGTATAGATGACATTCTAGTAAAATGTGGTCAACAGTCTTTCTTTTTTGACAGGTGTCACATATTGGTGGAGGTTTCTTAGAGAAGATATGAGCATGAGTCAGTTTGCTATGGCCTATACGTATTCTAGTAATGAGCACTTGTTCTCGACGCTGAAGGAATGAAACATCAAATTTGTCTGTAGATCCACGCCTGATATCATGGAGTCTTGTGGGTTGTTCCCTTGTCCACTCAGTTAACCACTGTTTTCGGATCTTTGTAGTAAGAAAAGGAGCAACGTCGGTGTAGGGGATTAGAAAGTTTGGATCATGTACAGGAAGACGAGTTGCTTCTTTAGCTGATATATCAGCTTGTTCATTGCCTTTTATTCCCTTATGTGAGGGAATCCATATTATGGTAACTTGCTGTCCTTTATTTTTCACGGTATTGTAAGTTTGCAGTATGTCTTGTGCTAATGTATTTGAGGATGATGCATTTTGAATGAGTTTTACTGTTGATAAAGAATCACTAAGGATTAGAAAAGGTTCTTTTTTGGGGGAACTCTTTATGGATTCCATAGCTTTTAGGATAGCATACAGTTCACATGTGAATATGGAGCATGTAGCTGGTAGTGCATACTTCATTGTATGATCGGGGTGGACAACAGCACAGCCGCTACCATATTCGGTTTTTGAGCCATCAATGTATATAGGAGTGTGTCTGGGCAGACTTTCACACTTTTCAGATAACATATGTTTAAATACGGTACTATCTGTTGTTTCTTTATTTAATTCACTTAAATCTAATATTGTTGGTGGTGGTTCAGCTTTCCATGGGGGGAATGTGATGTCTTTTTTAGTTCTGGAAGCAATCGGGGGAACTGAAGAATTAATTTCCTGTAAGTATTGCGTAAACCTAACGTGGAAGGGTAAATGTCTCTTTTGTTGCAAGGAATAGCGTTGAGGCTGATAGCGTGGGAAAACATACTCGTGTGCTCTGGAGTGAGGAGAGGCCGCTATCTTCACTGCGTAGTTGATAGTCAGTTGTTTTCTACGAGTCCGAAGCGGGGGTTCATTAGCTTCTATTAATAAACTTGAGATCGGGCTAGTTTTGAATGCTCCCAGGACAATCCTGAGAGACGTGTTTTGAATCGGGTCAAGCATTTTCAATGAGGATGCTGTAGCTGAATTATATATAATAGAACCATAATCCAGTTTGGTGCGAATTATAGATTTGTAAGTGCACATTAATACATGAAGATCTGCTCCCCAGTTGTTAGCTGCCAATGATTTTAGTACATTAATTCGATGTAGGCAATCTTTTTTTACAGTTTTTAGATGGGAGTTCCATGTTAATTTTCTGTCAAAGGTCATTCCTAGTATTTTAATTTCATTTACTATCTCAATTTTATTTCCCTTGAGGTACAATTCTGGGCAGTTACTATCACTCTTTTGTTTGGAAAATAAGATGCATTTGGTTTTGGTTGAAGAAAAGGTAAAGCCTGTGTGTTTTCCCCATTTGGCAATATCTTCAAGGGAATTCTGTATTATTGTTTGGGTGGTTGACAAGTTGCGACCTCTGCAAAAAATAGTCATGTCATCAGCAAAGAGGCATGTTTTTACAGGAGGGTTAACGCATGACGTGATGCCATTTATAGCTACTAAGAATAGTGTTACACTCAGAACTGAGCCTTGTGGGACACCATTTTCTAAACTGACTTCTTGGGACAGGACACCATTAGCTCGAACTTGAATGCGTCGGTCTTGCAGGAAGTTATAGATAAAACTGATCATATTTCCCTTAATATTATGTTGCAGTAGAGTTTTAATAATGTGAGTTTTGCACACCATATCATATGCTTTATGAATATCCAGGCAGACAGCAAGGAGATGTTGTCCACAATGAAAGGCATCCAGGATTTCTGACTCCAATACTACTAAGGTGTCAGCTGTTGAGTGAAACTGTCGGAAGCCACACTGTTCTGCAGTGAAGAAATTCTGTTGTTCTAGAACCCATTTTAGCCTTTTATTTATTATTTTTTCCATTAATTTGCACATAGTGCAGGTTAGAGCTATTGGTCGATAGTTATCGGGTAACATGTGGTCGCAGCCAGGTTTAGGTATTGGAATTACTATAGCTTTCCTCCAAGCTACAGGAAAGACTTTCTGTGCCCAAATGAAATTAAATATTTCAGTGAGGAATGCTAGGCCTTCAGGAGGAAGTTCTTTCAAGAAGTCATATATAATATCGTCAGGACCTGGGCTTGTAGTTCGGCAGCTACTAAGTTCAAATAGTACTTCATTAATACTGATATTATCGTTGTAGCATTGGTCAGCACTTAAGTGGATGTGTGACTGTAAATCAGGACAATCTTCACAAGAGGATAAAAATTCTTGTTCATAGTTGGAATCACTTGAAATTTTTGCAAAGTTCTCTGCTAATGCATTTGCAATATCGTGATGTGTAGTTGTAACTGGTCCAGTCGTTTTATTGAGGGCTATGATACGTGAGGGTTTTTTAAGCCCTCTTATTTTTCGTAGGTGTTCCCAAATTGTGTTTTGTGGGGTCTGATGAGAAAGAGATGACACATACTTCAGCCAAGATGCTCGTTTACTCTCTTTTATGACTTTTCGGGCTGCAGCGCGACTTTCTTGGAACCGTAATTTCTTTTGTAAAGTGGGATGGCGTTTATACTTGTAGAATGCTTGGTTTTTCTTTTTAATTGCAACTTTACAGGAATCATTCCACCAAGGAACTGATTTTCTGTAAGTTGTATTGTTGGTCCTTGGAACAGAATTTTCTGCGGCTTTAAGTATGATATTGGTGAATTCTCTTACTATATAGTCAATCTTGTAATTTTTGAAATGGGTAGGTGGTGGTAATCTATATAACTCTGCCTTAATATTTTCTTTATATTCTTGCCAATTAGCATGTTTAGTATTCCATTTATTTGGGTATACACTTGGGTGGGGCTTGTTGTTTCCATTTATTATGATAGGAAAGTGATCACTTCCAAAAAGGGTTTTGCTCGCTGATGATGTATATATCGTTGCTGCATCTGGAGTGCTCAGACACAGATCTATAGTACTAAAAGTACCGTGCTGGATATCATAATGTGTAGGACCATTCGAGTCTATTAGAATCAAATTTTCAGAATCTAGCAACGATTCAATTGTTCTTCCTCGTGTGTTAGTGTAGAGACATTTCCATAGGGTGTTATGGGAGTTGAAGTCTCCTAAGAGGAGGAATGGTTTAGGAAGTTGATTTATCAGATCTACTAATTCATTTAAATCCATTTTCTGGCTGCTGGGCAAATAAATATTACAGATGCATAGGGAAAATGTTAGAAAGACTGTAACTGCTACTGCTTCCAAATGGGTTTTTAGTGGTATTTCTTTTTGAGGAACATTGTCACGGATTTAAGTGGCAACCCCTCCACTTGCATGAATGGGATTGTTGCGGTTTTTGTGATATGCTGTGAATTGTCTCATATTAGCTACGTAGTTATCTCGAAAATTGGTTTCTTGTAAACAAATGATTTCGGGTTGGTGTTCATTAATAAGTTGTTGTAGATATTCGTATTGAGAGTAAAATCCGTTCATATTCCACTGCAGTATCCAAGAATTCATGATGGCTTTTTAAAGATGTATTTACTAGATTTGATCCTTATCAGTTATTGGGATTGTCTGATCTGGGGCAGGCCTATTGCTTTCTCCGTTTATGGCTGTAAGTAGTTTCTTTACAAGTCTGGTACTCTGGTTTTTAATTTTTTTGTCCTGATAGTAGGGGTATAGTTTATTCAGGGTCTCTATGAGATCTTCAACATGGGAAGTGTAAGATAATGCAATAGGTAAGATATTAGTTGCTGATGTTCCTTTAGTATTTTCAAATAAACTTTTGAGTTGTATGAAATTAAGAATAAAATTTGAGGGATTAGCTTCTATTACTTCCTTAACAGGAAGTAGTTGTTCTTCAAGACTGAGGGGATTTAATACCATTAGTTTCTTCTTAGGCTGTTTAATGTCTTGGGTTTTATGAGACCCTAGAACAGGAAATTCATCATCTGTTTTATCATCTCCCGAGATAGAAGAATTATCTAAGAGGGAATTATTATCAGCCTTGGAAGTGTTATTAGAAGAGTCACTTGAAAGGAAGGGTCGTTTTATTCCTTGAGGCTTAGTTATGAGTGATTCTTTATTTACTTCATATATTGGGACTGAAGTGTTCAATTTCAAGGAGATGTCTTGTTCAGAGAGGTTTTTAGAGGAAGATGATGTGTCATTAGAATATTCAATGATTTGCTGAGGGTCAGTAGTTGGCTCAGGATTCATAGTGGCATTTGCTGGGTTGGAGGTGTCCTCCTTGGAAGAAATTGAATGTTGATCAGGTGGCTGGTTGTTTTCTTCTAGAGTCTCAGGTAGTGAGGGACATACTCGGGCCAGGTGGCCTTCTTCTTTGCAAATAAAGCAGGTGGGAACGTCTGACGAAGTGTAGATCCAATAACTGGTTCCTTCGAAACATATTTGTAGTGCATTCGGTAGTTTATTGAAATCGTCGGGTTTAACATATAGTTGTCGGCGGAAGCTAAGAATGTGTGTGAATCCCGGAATATTAATTCCAGCCTTTAAGTTGGATATAGATGACATTGGCTTAATACCCAGTTGTTGTAAATGTTCTTCAATGACTGTGTTTGGTAAAATAGGACATACATTGGATAATATCACTCTCTTGTTTGCTACAATTAATGGTCTGAGAGTGAGATCAATATTATTGATTTTAATTACGGGGTGACTGAGTGACAATTCCTGAACAATTTTTGTGTTCGATAGGAATATGCAAATTCTTGAGTTTGAAATACGAGATATATAACGTATGTTAGCTGGATCTGTTATTTTTCCTACAGCAAGGACGTAGTCTCTTATTGGGATTCCGTCGTGAGCATCAATAATGATAGCCTGTTCTTTTTTTGGTGTTAACTGCATTACAGAAGCATAACTTTTTTGAGATTGTTTTGGAACATTATGGGTAGAGCTGTCGGTAAGGTTATGTACGGTCTGATTTCCTTGGTAAGAAGCCATTTCTTTGAGGGTGGAAGGCTTTGAAGCCTCCCTGAGTTACGATGTTCAACTGTTGGTGACTAACGGTTATCTACACGTAGAACAGAAAAGAATCAATTTCACTCTAATTAAATAAGATTATGTCGAGTCCAGTCCTCGAAGTTTACACTGAGTCATAATACTCACATTTAGTCCAGTATTTGCATTGAGAAAGAACTTGAAGTATGTTTATTTACGTAAAAACTGGCACACGTTTGTACACATTCACTGCCACCTCGATCTCCTTTAGTTTAGTTTTCTTCCAAATCTGTGATATTATGGCATCGAATGTAAAGTGAGTCGTCCTTTCTTTCAGACTCCCTCTTGCCTCATCCTTCAAGTGATCATTCCTTTGACTTCTTGTCATTTTTATAATCATCTTCATAGTTTTTGTTGTCGATATGGACCGGTGACCATGCAAGCTTTACACCTGAAGTCAGTCGCGACAAAAACCATCACCAGTTAACACAATTGAACAATATTTCCATGTCTGCACTGATATGGACTAAGCAGCAAAAGCGTACATTCATGTAAGTTCACGAGTTCCCTTTTCCTAGTCGACCCCCTATGGGCGGGGGGCCGTATATTAACACCCACAGTATCCCCTGCCCGTTGTAAGAGGCTACTTAAAGGGGCCCCAGGGAGGCTCTGAACTTGAAAGTGTGGGTTGCGGACCACAGGGCCATTGCTGTATCCTGGCATTGCTTCCACTTGCTTGTACCAGGCGTCTCACTTTCATCTCTCCTATCCGACCTCCTTTGGTCAACTCTTGTTCTTTTCTGACCCCAACATTATTACTTGCAGAGGCCTAGGGAGTCTTTCATTTTCACTCCCTTCAATGCCTTTGTCTTTCTTAGGCCAATACCTTTTTGAAGTATCGGGCTCTTGCAATTTTTTCTTTCTGAATTGTATTATATAGAGGATTGTCTTCAGAGGAAGGAACACTAGGCAACCATGATCACCATCACTACTCTTTTCATTGCCGGTACATTGTTAACTGTTAATTTATTGTTGCTACCTAATGTTGTTGTTTATACCTTTATCCTTCATACTTATTTAAACTTATTAGTGTAAAATGGCCCTCCGTAGGCTGTATCTAATAATTAAATAAGTAAATAAAGAATTTAATTCTCTCTAACATTTTTATGCAGTATTCATCACCACTAATAACACAAATATTTGAGAATTAAATTTTAGGCCTACCTCTAACCTTACATTTCACTCAGTGTGAATAAAATAATTTATAGCCTACACGAGTTATAAACATCCCTTTTTAGGACAAAATGAGAAATGACGATTGATTAATGGTGTGGGTTACTGTAGTCACATCCTAGTTCGTGAACCATGGGCAACGTCTGAGTGGCCTAGTAAGCGGTCCTGAGAGTTGGAATACAGAATGGGAGTGGGCGTCTCAGACATATTCTGAGTCATGGCCCTCCTTGTGCTCGGGCAGTTAGGACTGTACAATCCCCTGGTCGTCCCTAACCTGTTACAGGAGAGGACTATGTGTAAGTAAGGGTAGCATCCTGCTTCACAGCTCAGAACATTCTAAACAAGCCTCGGACCTATGGGAGTAACGGAGTTCCACTCCGATTTGACAGGTGAGGGACTCCTTGGAAAACACTAGGCGAATGAAATGGAATTTGATGGGCATTTATCAATTTTAATGGGGCTTATGGATGAAAGTAGAACTGGCTGAGTCAGCAAAGAGGATGCATCTGGATGTGTTAGGAGTAAATGATATTCGGGTAAGAGGAGATAACAAGGAAGAGATAGGAGATTATGAAGTGTACTTGGTGGGTGTTAAAAAGGGAAGGGCAGAGTGTGGTGCAGGGCTGTTCATCAGGAATACTATTGCATGTAACATAGTTTCTGTTAGGCACGTAAATGAGCGAATGATGTGGGTAGATTTGGCAGTTGGAGGAATTAGGATGGGAATTGCCTCGGTGTATTCACCATGTTGGGGTGCAGATGAGGATGAAGTTGACAAGATTTATGAAGCATTGAGTGACATAGTCCTGGTCAACAGCGAGGATAGAATAGTGCTAATGGGCGATTTTAATGGAAGAGTTCGAAATAGAATTGAAGGATTCAAAAGGGTGATTGGTAAATGTGGGGAAGATATGGAAGTGTTTGCTGGACTTCTGTGCTAGTGTGGGTTTAGGAGTTACAAATAGATTCTTCAAGCAGGAGGCTACTACACTGCTACATTTGGAAGGGTAGGGGTACCAATCCATAAGACTATATCTTAACCAACTTCAAATTCAGGAAATCTGTTATGAATATACAGGTTTTCTGTGTATTTTTTGATGATACAGACCTTTATCTGATTTGTAGTGAACTAAGTATCTCCAGGTCTAGGATAGGGAAAATGAAATCTGTCTGCAAGTGAATAAAGGTAGAGAATCTCCAGAAAGAGGAAATTGGACAGAAGTACATTGATATGTTTAGTGAGTTACCAGTGAACAGTAAGCAGGTTCAGGACATAGAAAGAGAATGGGTGGAATACAGGGATTCTGTAGTAAAAATAACAAGGGAATGCCTAGGAACACTGTGTGTAAAGATGGTGGAATGATGAAGTGCGAGCAGCTTGTGAACATAAAGAGAAGGCTTATCAGAAATGGCTTCCAACAAGGGCTGTTGCAGACAGAGAATTGTACACAGATGAAAGAAACGGAGCGAAACAAAGGTAGTTGTTGAATCCAAAAAAGTCGTGGGAGGATTTTGGTAATAAAATGGAAAGGCTTGGTCAAGCAGGAGGGGAATCCTTTCTGGTCAGTAATAAAGAATCTTAGGAAGGGAGGGAAAAAGGAAGTGAACAGTGTTTTGGGTATTTTAGGTGAACCCATAATAGGTCCCAGGGAATCATTGGACACGTGTAGGGAATATTTTGAAAATTTTTTCAACGTAAAACAGTCTTCCTGGTGGTGTCGCGAACAACATACCTCATGGGGAGGAGGAAAGCAATGTTGATGAAATTATGCTTGAAGAAGTGGAAAGGATGGTAAATAAACTCCAGTAATAAAGCAGCAGGAATGGATTAAATGAGACCTGAAATGGTGAAGTATAGTGGGAAGGCAGGGATGAAATGTCCTCAGAGTAATTAGCATGGAGTGTTGGTAAGGTACCTTTAGATTGGACAAAAGCAGTAATTGCACCTTTCTGTAAGAAAAGGAAAAGGAACATTGGTAAAAAGTAATCACCTTTGAACAATTTCATTTTTAATAAACTAACAAAACCAATATAGAAAGGACGACACAAAATCAACAAAGAAAGAACCAAAACATCTCGTATACCAAATGACTGTTAGAAATAGACTGCGCTGGTAAATATGTGCTACATACCAAGTAACTTTCAGATAATACAAAATACAGGAAGTACAGAACAAAACTCTATTAGTGACTCTGAACTACCGGAGGCAAACCCAAGGAACACTAAATCACAGTACATGTTAATTACAATGTTTCTTTTTAACAAAAGGAAAAGGTAATTGCCTCCAAAACTGAAATGTGAATGCTTAGTTGAAGAGCTAAGTCATTTCAATGATTAAATGGCGAATGTGAAATTCGAGGGTATACTCCTGCGCACTAAGGAAAAATTAAATTTAAATAAAGTTAAAGTCTGAAAAACAAGAAGAAATAGTGCTTACTCCGAGGCCGACATCCCATCGTGGGATGGACCGCTCGCAAGGCAGGTCCAAGCCAAAAGACACGGATGCAAGCTTCGCTCCCACGAAGGAGTTAGAAGCCGGAAATGGTGCAACTACAGAGGTGACCAATCAGGCAATATAATTTTACTCCCGACTTCCACGTTCACCAATTAAATTTGTTGTTATTCCTACCAGTTAGAGTTCTCTTACAGATCTTTCTTTTACATAAGACTACGCAACACTAATTTCGCCACCAAAAGCGGCACGTGCAAGTACACGATGCCTCATAAGTAGATACGTAATTTCAAAACATACTGCTACCCAAACGTAATTCTTCGTAAGTTCAAAAACCGAATTCTTCCAGAACAATAAATCAGTTTTCAAAGCAATAAGTCCTGGGTTCAATTTTTGAAAGAACATATTTTATACAACATAAATTTTTAAAACAAATTAATTTTTCAAAATAAAATTGAAGAGGCTTCCGTCATTTCCCCACTGCTGTCCCAACTCCGGCCACAGTAATCCTTCACCTTTACATGGATCATCTGCTGAAAGGCATAAAGTAGCAGGGAGGGATTCAGTTCGGTGGAAATGTAGTAAGCAGTCTGGCCTTCGTCTTAATGGCAGATTGTGCTGAAAGCCTGCAGTCTAATATCTTGGAACTTGAAAATAGGTGCAATGAGTATGGTATGAAAATTGGCGTTTCAAAGAGTAAACTGATGTCAGTTGGTAAGAAATCCAAGAGAATTAAATGTCAGATTTTTGTTGCAAAGCTGGAACAGGTAGATAATTTCAAGTATTCAGGATGTGTATTCTCCCAGGATGGTAATATAGTGAGATTGAATCAAGGTGCAGTAAAACTAATGCACTGAGCTCGCAGTTTGCAATCAATAGTATTGTGTAAGAAGGAAGTCAGCTCTTGGACGAAGCTATCTTTACATCAGTCTGTTTTCAGACCAACTTTGCTTTACGGGAGTGAAAGCTGGGCGGACTGAAATGTTATTCATATGTTAGAAGCAACAGATATGAAAGTAGGGAGAATGATTGCTGGTACTAACAGGTGGTAACAATGGCTTGAGGGGGCTCGAAACAAGGAGATAAAGGCTGTAAGGAATGTTCGTGATCGATGAAGGTATACTGTATGCATAAACTGGTTTTGGTGGTGAGGTCATGGAAAGCGAATGGAGGAGGATAGATTACCTAGGAGAGTAATGGACTCCGTTAGGGAGGGTAAGAGAAGTAGAGGGAGACCAAGACGATGGTTAGACTCGGTTTCTAATGATTTAAAGATGGGAGGTACTGAACTAAATGCGGCCACAGCTCTAGTTGCAAATAGAGGATTGTGGCGACGTTCAGTAAATTCACAGGGGCTTGCAGACTAAATGCTGAAAGGCATAACGGTCTATAATAATTATGTATGTATGTAGATTGTAGTGGCTCATTCCCCGAACTTGCATACCAATTTTCTTCAAATTCTCTTCAGCCATTTTCTCACAATCTACGTACGGACAGACAGACTTGTTACTATGGACAGGACATATACAGAAATACCATTCTTTTTCATTTCTGAGCTATGTACAGACAAAACTCGTATTTTATATACAGTGCTCTAAAGTTCATAAAATCACAAATAGGAAAAGTCCTCTCTGTTTTAATTACTGCGTTGATGGGGTGAAAGTTCCCTTTGGGGATCATTGTAAGTACTTAGGTCTTAATATAAGGAATGATCTTCATTGGGGTAATTACATAAATATGATTGTAAATAAAGGGTACAGATTACTGCACATGATTATGAGGGTATTTCGGGGTTTCAGTGAGGATGTAAAGGAGAGGGCATATATAAGTCTCTGGTAAAAGTAAACTCGTGTCCTCATCCTGAGGTAGTGCAGCTCTTTTCAGGCACACCCCCATTGGAGGTGAGCTGCATGTACCATTTCAACCACATACCAGCCCTCCTGCCATTCTTAAATTTCTGGCAGTACCAGGAATCGAACCCAGGCCCCCGAGGACGGCAGCTAATTACACTAACCGTTACGCTACGGAGGCGGACATAAGTCTCTGGTAAGATCCCAACTAGGGTATGGTTCCAGTGTATGGGACCCTCGCCAGGATTACTTGATTCAAGAACTGGAAAAAATCCAAAGAAAAGCTGCTCAATTTGTTCTGGGTGATTTCTGACAAAAGAGTAGCATTACCAAAATGTTGCAAAGTTTGGGCTGGGAAGACTTCGGAGAAAGGAGACAAGCTGCTCGACTAAGTGGTATGTTACAAACCATTATTATCGTCATTATTCCGTATTGAAAATAGCTATATCACTAAGTTTACACAAGGAGTAATTTATTATACCACCTATTCAATACAATTTATTCCACTATTATGTGGTCAAATGAACGTAGAAATTAGTATTTTCTAATACTAATTTCTATGTTCATTTGATTGATATTCTGATTGAACCAGAACACCTTGAAGGACTAAAGATAGGAAGTTCATATTCACAGGACATGTGCATTAGTATGTTCTGAAGAAATGATTAGCATTTGAAGCGTGTTAGCCCTCAGGTTCAAGGACCACATCGATATCTCTGCGCACCACCACCGACAGGTAAAATGTGCCTGTGGCTCTCGTCGCTATAAACCGAAGGTAATGGATGTGACTGAGCAGACGTGCAGGATGCCGTGCAGACGTATGCGAGAACCGTACTGTCGAATGAGTGAGTTTCAATCAATCGGTCACTACTGATCAGCATTTAGGGCAGTTGCCCAGGTGGCAGATTCCCTATCTGTTGTTTTCCTAGCCTTTTCTTAAATGATTTCAAAGAAATTGGAAATTTATTGAACATCTTCCTTGGTAAGTTATTCCAATCCCTAACTCCTCTTCCTGTGAATGAATAATTGCCCCAATTTGTCCTCTTGAATTCCAACTTTATCTTCATACTAGCTGATGTACTCGTGCTTCGCTACGGGATTCTCAGAAAGACTGACTTTGTGGTTTTCCTAACTGAAGTCAACATAGGTCATTACAAAAACGTCAGTAGGAATGTAGTGATTAAAAGCAGTTATCATATAAAATACTCGATCAAATGAAAAACTGCACATTTTCTCACTTCTAACGAACAGTACTACATTGCCGATCGAACGGTCCAAAGTTCCAGAGCTGGATTGACCAGGCCGCAGACAGCCATGAACACTTCTGTCATTATTCCGTTAAATATGCACATTTCTCATTCCAATCAGTGCCTCGGAGTAGGGATTGAATAGCTCAAATGCTATGATGAACCAGTGTGTTACGTATGAATTTCATCCATGAAAATGATGAATAGTATGGGAGATAGTACACTTCCCTTTTGGAGACCAGTTTCTACTTAAAACCTTTTTGTTTTTCCTATACTTGTCTTCACACCACTAACACAATTTTCGTACATAGCTTTTATCACTTGCACTTCCACTCTGTTGACTTGTTTTTTTCCTCATGTGTCCCATACCAACTGTCTGGGCACACTGTCAAGGAGATTTGGTAATAAATTTTTGTAGAAGGAATGGATTAATTGTTGGCAATACATGAACTTGGTGTTAATTACTAAAATAAGTCATGAAAGAGAGACAAGGATTTGTTTCTCTCTGTTCCAACGAATACCAGTCCAACACGTTTCCACTACGCACAGCTGTCCATTATAATTATAGATATCAGGTCACCACAGACCATGGCCGAGAAACGTGGAACGTGCCTGTCTCTAAAGACAGGTGAAGGGACCCTAAGGGGACTTGCCTTCAAGTGGCCACTAAGTGACATGAAGCAAAATACACTCTCAGTGAGAAATATTGAGAAATGAAAACAGCTCTATGTACAGCATCCATTAGATTTATGATGAAGAGCATAAAATGTTTTTCGGCCCACCAAACTGGTATTGATACAGTAGCACACACATCTTGTTCAGAGGGAGAGCACCTCTTTAAGATGATATTTGCAAGGTCGGCTTTGCCCAGGTCATCCCAGGATTTCTGTAGCCCATAGGTCATCTAGGGACATTATGCAACACTCATTCACAGGTTGTTAAGCAACAATAATTCTGTTGGAATCAGAAACTGTGCATATTTGTGTACCTACAGTAGGTATTGAGGTATCCTTGTCGACAGAGTTGGAAAAATGAATGGGTAAAACATTACACCTCAATGATAAATTGACCAATAATTTAGTTGAGATTACACTGGTGGTTATAATTATGGCAAGTGTAATGGAGTGTACTAGTAAACCATCGGAGGATTAATATTTAATATCAACAGTTCATGTTACTCAGTGAACATCAGTAAATCAACAACCAGTACCCCTCACAATGTATTCAGATCATTTGAAATTACCAGTTTCTACCTCCAGGACTTCAAATGGTAATTGTTGGAGAAATCTCCTCAGTATTTGCATCCTCCTGGACTACAAGTAAAGAAAAATGAAGCATCACGTACTGGATGTGTATATCTGTGAGAAAGTAAAATATGTTTGGTTACATACGATTATATTCTTAAAGAAGAATCCACTGAAGAACAAATGAAAGGGAATAGTAAGGAAACATCATTTATTAACTTTTTAATAGCAACCGAGGGAGTAATAAATTGCCACAATAACTTGCGTAAATACCAATGTCCTCAGTCTCTAGTATATCATTTGCATCAAATACATACGCTCATTCTGCTGAAAACAATCGGAAAACTAAAGTTACAATACAATCATATTAACATCACTAAGTTCAGTTATTGAATGGGCACACACAACTTTGAGAATTCTTGACATTTGTTAAGGTACTTTTGAAGTGTTGCCTTTTTTGGTTTGTGCAATACAAATGCTGGGCTGGCTCCTTTATATATACGTACCTTAAACAGGACCTAAACCTTCTGGAACATTCTTCAGCTACATAAAGCTTTCTGACTTTGAATATTCTAGGTACTTCTTGAAACACTGACATGCCAAAATATTGGTGACCATTTTAGAAATTCTGTACAAATCAGGAATATTCAGGAACATTCTGAAGGAAAGGAGAACCTTCTGGAATGTTCAGAGTTACCATAGAGCAATCTGGCTATTTTAAGCAATTTGTATGATTCTGAAGAAGTCTGGAATATTCCAGCATATTCTGCACAACACTTCATTCTGTGTCTGCTATGTTACATAGCCAGATTTTCTAGAAACAGCTTTTGGGACAACAAAGCCTATTTACAAACTACTAGTAAGTGGTCTTTTGGGTTACTGATATTACAAGAAACCAAAAGATAATGTCCCTTAGTGCAGGCCAAGAAAGCGTTGATCTACAGGAATATTAGTATGTAATTATAATTTGTAAATTGTATAATTTCATGAATCAATAATTCAATTATTCTCAAATGGCAGTATCAGATAATTGAATTTCATGTAGTACACATTAAATTATGAAACTGTAACACAGGATTATCTTGTAATGCATTACCAGACCTGTCACTGGTAATCTGCACTTGCAATACTTCTTGGTGCAGTCCTGCCTAAGACAGCTGATAATCTTGCTCTGAGGACATAGTCTTTCTAATCACAGATGTTTTACTCATATTCTGTATATCACACTGCAAGTATACATTCAAGTATTTTTCTCAGAGTAATTAAAGTGCTAATGCTTTGGGTGAAGGACATGTTGTTATATACCCTAACTAACCAATTTTATGTAATTCATCGTCTAGCAGAGTTTCCTGCCACTGGCTAGCACTGTTTGGGATATAATCCTCTCCATCCTATTAACAAAGCCTTGCAAACCCTTGGACTTTTGGTCAAGCAGCAATAAAGTATAAAATCATGCTGATAGCAATAATTCAAGCTCAGTTTCAGATGTGCTGGAGAAGCATCAGTAAGGGAGAAGTTGTGAAGAGTGGCTTAGCTAGGCATCATCTGTTGAAGAGGAAGAAATCATCATGATGGTATAGGTGAGTCTCTCTCAACTATGTCACACTTCCTTCCAAAGGGAGGATTGTAATTTAAAAAAGTTACATAGCACTGTTCATATCTAGACACTGGTGTTTCTTTTAGTTCAGAAAAGTAGCATTGAAAATTGAGAGAAATATTTAAAAGTAGTTGTAGTTTGGTAAACACAGATATTATGAGTTCTGTGAATCTCTCTCCTTACAGATTGTCCTGAAGGCAGCATTTATTCTGCAGCCATATTAAGCTGTCCTCAGAGAAAACACTGACTATGAACTGGTGACTGTGTTGGTAAGTTTTGGACTCTGTCCATGTTGTCATTTATATTCTGTATGAAGTATTGGGATTGCTTTGGTTCTGCTTTCAGGCTGGAATATGGCTAATTTGATATTTTACAAATGAAATGTTTCCATTCCTTGCAAGGTATTTGTGTAAGTAGCTTTGAACTTGATCTTCCTTTCGAGCAGAAATATTTGATACTAGTAGTCTGGTAAAGATAGATATTGAGTGTTCTGTGAATCTGTCTTATAGATTGTCCTGAAGGCAGCATTTATTCCATGTGGAGCTGTCCTCAGGACCTGTTGAGTTTTTTAATTTTCATAACTGCCTCCCAATGGAGGTCGTTCCAAATGACTTAGAATACCCACAAGACAGTATTAATTGGACTTTGAATTACGTAAGTTTGAATTAAATGAGTTTCTGTGTAAGAGAAAAAAATGAAAATCAACAGCCTGTTTCCAGTCATTTGACCGTGTCAGGAATATATAGGTGTTGTGCGACAGTTCCTTACATTGACAGTATTGTGTATGGAAGTGTAAGTAAATATTTGTCGACAAAAATGTGTGTGTAACCTCAGCGGTCTCTTCATTCAGCAATGTTAAGCTGCAATACACGAGTTAGAGGTAATACATTCATACCTTATTTGTTTACAGATATGTGAAAACTTGAAAATGGCTCATTGCTGTAGTATCGACTATCAGTGGAATAATAACACAGAATCTGAAAATACAGGGACCATTTATTTACCAACGGATGAAAGCCGCCGTAAGGTATGGCTTCGTCAAATGTCGATGGATTTTTCTAAAGTGAAAAAGCCATTACTAACTTACGGTATGCATAAAACATTTTATGAGTCATACATAATTAGAGTACATAGGGGTACGGTTAAGGGATAATTGAAAGAGTTCACTAGAATTGTACCGGGCGGTACACCTCTACTCTGTTTATTTAAAAGTTGCGCCACTTGAAACTCCTCTTCTGGAGGAAGTCTGAACTTTATCTACGGTCTTAATTTCCAAATTTCTCTGAAGATGTCACTACCTGGAAAATTTTGAGTTTGTGAACTGTGTCATTTTCGACGTACTTTTGTTTTGCTTGTATTAAGAAGTGTGAACTTTCTCTTCTAGAGGACACTACTGAAGAATTACAATAGTGCAACCTAGTGCGAAATCAAAGAACTATTTTGTTGGAGAAATTTTTATTTCAAGAGTTTGTTCTTTGTTAAATTTCTTTCTGTCATTGTTTAAGTTGGCAATATTTACCCCTTTCTTCCCCTTGCTTTGAATGTATCCAATCACGAATTTCTTCAATGAATTTCTGACCAATCAGGGGTATCTTCCCCCATCTTGTATCTGTTGCGGGGTCCTACCCAATAAAATCTTTGTGGGAGGGTGTTTTCTTTCCCCTAACGCCTAGAATTTTCTGCGAGAGTATTTAAACTGCTGATTTTAGGGTCTCCGGGCCACTTCTGTTCCATCTTTCAGTGTATTAAGTACATAGCAGGAGGCGGGAAGCGCCTCTTTCCTCGGCAGCGATCTACTACCAGGTAATGGCCTATTAATATCTTCTTTTCTTGCTAGGTCGGCAGTTTAACTCTCGCGGCGGGTTCGAAGCGTTTTCCATCATGTAACCTTTTCCTAAAATGTAACTACTCTTTTCTTCTATTCTCTTGTAAAGCTACATTATGGGATAGAGAGTGCTAACCCTCTCGAGTTCCCACTCACATCGTCTTGAGGTGAACTTATTTTTCTCAACCAATTCTCCCGTAATGTAATGTAAATTGCCTTTAAGTCACCTCTGTAGTATGGGATTAGCCCTTGTATTAACGGCCTAGTGCCAAGTAGGTCTTAAGCAAAGTGTATTAGGAGTGCAAGTTCGCCTCCTCTCAAGTTGTATTTTAGAGGTCATGTATTAATCTTTTCTCACCTAATAGACCTCAGTAGGTTGGGTATTTTACCCCTGTGTATATGTCCTTTGAGGACAACTTGAAAGTTGAGTTTGGTGTGGCCTGGGAGAGGCTTAACTTTAAGAGCGAGTGGCTCTTTTCTAAAACTGAGAGTTGTATGCCTCGAGGAGGCTTTGCTGTGTAATTTGGAGCAAGGGCTCCAGGGTTTGAGTGGGGTCTTCTGCCCCTTTTGTTGAAATTGGTATATCGTAAAGTTGAGCTAGTTGCTCAAGAATTGTGTTTTCAGGGCTCGAAGCCCAAATTCTTTAATCCCTGTAATTGTACATTTCAAGTTGTATTTCGGCTACTAAGTACCTGTTCTATTTGTTGTTACCTAATTTTGAAAAGAAAATATAACCTTGTTAAATTTTAAAATTTAATTTCTCTTTAGTAGCTTGAGACCTATTCACCACCCAGCACCTTCTTTCATGCTTAACTACCACAAAAACTCGGTAACAAGTGGTAGCAGAGCGTGGTTGAATGGGTCTCGATTTAGCCCCTTTTGACGGCTAAATATTGCTTTGATTCGAACTCTAACAATTGTCTCAGTTGCTGGAATTTTTTGAGTTTTTCAAAATTGTTCTGTCATCATGCCCGGCCCTCGCGATGTTCTCCTCCTTAACTACTTGCGCAAAGAGGAGTTGATATATGAGTTAACTATCAGAAATGTTCAATCTGGAGGCACGGTTGCAATAGATACTAACAAGCTTAGAGAGTCCCTTGATTTGCCCATTTCCATCCCCAATTTGGGAGAGAAAGAAATTGATGACTCTCTTTCCACGATTGTCGAGAATATTACTGGGCTAGCATCGGTAGTCAGCTTTTTTGATGAAAACGATCCATCTCCTAATCAAATTAAGCGTGTGCAAGGCAGGCTGTATCACTTTGCAAATAGAGTTAATGATCTATTGTCTCTAAAGGTGAATGACGTTCAGAGGAAGCAAGCTAATACGCTCCTTGAAACTATTTCTGAATTGTCTAATAAGGTCACTCAATTGCTAACCGGCGAAGCTCCTCCCAAAACTGATCAACCCGCCACGGTGAATGTAGGTAACGAGGAAGAGCCTCCTCAGGGAGAAGTCAATAGGATAACCGTGGCTGCTCAAACTATCTCTGCCCCATCGAACAACGAATCTGAACGCCGTGCGTCATTGAGTAACATCCGCTCTGAATTAACTTCTTTGCCATTGAAACCTTTAACGACTATGTCACCTGGGTTCAGCAGCTTGCCTCATCCATTGGCAATGTTGCTTAGAGGTATCTCTAAGTTTTCCGTCAACACCACCAGTGACGTAATTTCATTTTTAAGATTTCTAGTGGAATTTCAGGATCATGCCCTTGTGTTTTCTCTTTCCCCATGTCAAATTTTGCAAATTATCTATCCTTATGCTATTGGTGTCCTATCTGACAAAATAGTTAGAGCCATCGCCGAGCAATCTTCTATTGAGGATTTCCATGCCCATTTGCTAGCTAACTTCATCCCGGCTAGGGCCAGGTCCTCCCTGATTCAGAAGTACTATTACCGTGTACAGCGCTTGGATGAAAACTTGGCTGATTTCATACAAGATATCAAATTCTACACTAGGGTGTTTGCTCTTCACTTCCCTGAGGATCAAATTGTACAAGCTATTGTGGAAGGCATATCACCATCTTATAGATCATACTTGTGTTTTGCGGCATGCCCGCAAACTTTCTCTGAACTTGAAGCGTTGGCCGTCTCAGCGGAAGGAGTTAGATACGCCGATTCTTTGCGTGTAGCGAAAGAACCCCCGCCTTCCTTTAGTAACACTCGGCCTCCACCTCGCCGATCAGTCAATCTCCGTAAATGTTATGCTTGCGGGTCGCCTGACCATCTGCGCAACAAGTGTCCACTGATCAAGCCAAGTGGGACTAGGAATGGAGCTGGCTCATCACAAGGCTGCTTTAAATGTGGGGCTTTCTCACATATCGCCAAGAATTGCCCAAACTCAAATAGCACCCCCTCCTGCTCAACTTCTGGTGCAAATTCCAGCTATTCCAATAATAAAAAGTGACTAGCGGCTTCGGCTGAGTCGACTAATTCTGCTTTCCAAGGCTCAGCCCCGGGCAAAAGGGTCGAGAATTCAGGGAATGAGCAATCTTCAAATTCTTTTTTTGAATGCCCCAGAGAGTGTCTTAGGATTGCGGCGGATACCCCCGCACCTGTTCCTTTTCTTAAGATTGAGTTAAATAACGAGCCTATAACAGCTCTCTTAGATTCAGGCAGTGTTTGTTCCATTATTTCGGCTGATTGGTATTCTAAATTGAAATCTGTTTGTAAACTCCCTGACTATGACTCATCTCCTGTTAAATATGTTTCGGCTAATTCATCTCCATTAGAAATTCTAGGTTCCTTACATGTCAAAATTCGGGTTTTTAAATTTACATGGAAGATCAAATTGTTTGTGGCCAAGCGTTTGTCTTGCCCCATCATATTGGGAGCGGACTTCATTTCTCACACTGGTCTTGTGCTCGATCTCCAGAGTAGGTCGTGCACATTCAAATTTGCGTCCAATTGTAGAATTCCCTTGTTAAAGTGTAATTCTGTATCATGTTCATCTATTTCGCCTACCCAGGATGAGATGTTGTTAGACCTTAGACATCTACCTGAGGAGCAGGCTGATAGTATTCGGAAATTGTGTCAGTCGTTTCCCGAGGTGTTCTCTGATACTCTTGGTGTTACTGACCTTATTGAATACAAAATTGAGGTCACGGATTCAATTCCTGTCCGTTTTCCACCGTATAGGCTATCTCCACCTAAAATGAAGGCTCTGAAAGAAATCATCGATCAGATGTTGAAGGATGGTATTATTAGGCCCTCTAAGTCAGCGTATTCTTCGCCTATTTTTCTAGTCCCGAAACCCCAAGGAGGCTTCAGGCCTGTCATTGATTACAGGGCTCTCAATCGGAAGGTGGTGTTGCAATCTGTGCCCCTTCCCGACCTTCATTCTTGCTTTTCATGGTTTCGTAAGGCCAAGTTCTTCACCATCTTGGACTTGAATCAGGCCTATAATCAAATTCCCCTTGCCGAAGAGTCTAAACATCTTACAGCGTTTGCCACGGACTGGAATTTATATGAATACAACCGCGTGCCTTTCGGGCTCCCCACCGGGGCAGCTGTGCTCACTAGGCTACTAGATAGGGTCTTTTCCGACATCAAATTTGAGTACTTATATCACTACTTGGATGATGTCGTCGTATTTTCCGAAACCTTTGAAGAACATCTAGATCATTTGCGAGAAGTTCTCAATCGCCTTCGTAAGGCTGGGTTAACTGTTAAGTTGTCCAAGGTTGCCTTCGCTAAGCCCTCTATGTCTTTCCTTGGGCATATTGTGTCACCTGATGGTGTAGCTGTCGATCATTCTAGAACACAGGCCATCCGTGATTTTAAACCTCCCAAGGACATTAAAGGTATCGCCAGATTCATTGGTATGGTGAATTTCTTCAGAAAGTTCATTCCTAACTTTGCTAATAGAGCGGCGCCCTTAAACCTTCTTCGTAGGAAAGGCATCAAATTCGAGTGGGGACCTTCTCAACAAGCCGCTTTTGAAGACCTTAAATTAGCTCTTTGTAATGCCCCTGTTCTTGCTATGCCTGATTTCTCGAAGAAATTCATCGTCCAAACCGACGCGTCGTCGTCAGCGGTAGCTGCAGTCCTTCTTCAAGAGACTGAACTAGGGAGGCGCCCCATCGCCTATGCATCTAGGACTTTGTCGGCTCAAGAAGCCAAGTATTCCATCTATGAGCTCGAAGGTTTGGCAGTTTTATTTGCCGTAGAAAAGTTCCGTCTCTATCTGGAACATGTCAAATTCGACCTGGAGACAGATAACCAAGCCTTAAGCTGGGTCTTAGGTAGGCCGCGTCGTACTGGTCGTATAGCCCGTTGGGCCATCCGTATTTCTGCCTTCCAATTTGATGTACGACATATCAGAGGTACCGAAAATGTTGTTGCCGATGGACTCAGCCGTATGTTTCATAACGACGTAGAGACCCACGAACCGGTCGACAGTTCATCACCTTAGACGCTTATTTTTAATTTAAGGTTAAGACTATGGCTGATGATGCCTTCAGAGAAGGCGAAACATGTCCCACTATTAGCTAACAAATTTATGTAAATCATCCAAGACGATTTTGTATTGATTAGGTGGTCTAATAAATAACTTAATGTTATTATTTCAATCAAGTTCATCACCTTCCGAGTCCATACTATCTGGTGTTAATGCCATCTTAACAGATGCTCCCATGCTTTTTAGGGATATTGAGAAATACCAACGTGAAGATCCGACGCTGGCTCCGATAATGGAAACCCTTTCTTCTGGGGAACATGCTGTCCCTTATGTTCTGAGGAATGGTGTTTTATGTTGCCCTTCGAGGCATGATAAGTTGATGAAAGTTGTTGTTCCAGCGGTTCTTGTACCTATGATCTTCAAGTATTATCATGAGACCCCATTAGGAGGGCATCTGGGTATCTTTAAAACTCGTGAAAAGATTCGTGAAATGTTCATCTGGAAAGGTATGGACGGTGAAATTCGGGAACTCGTAAAAGCTTGTAAATCTTGTTTGATCAGTAAACCCACCATGTCCACTAAAGTAGGCCTTTTGTCTTCTCATCAAGCGTCGCGCCCCATGGAACGCCTGTATATTGATTATGTGGGACCCTTCCCCCAGTCAAAGGGCAATGCTAACAAGTTCATCTTTGTGTGTGTAGATGGTTTTACAAGATTTTCCTGGTTATTTCCGACTAAGCTGGCTACCGCTCAGTCCACCATTACTTGCCTAAATTCTATTTTTGCTTCTTTTGGTCCGTGCCAATATATTGTATCTGATAATGCTAAGGCTTTTACATCTAATCTGTTTCGTAAATTCTGTTTTGGCTTGTCCATATCTCATGTAACTACTTCTGCTTATTACCCGCAACCATCTCTGGCTGAACGAGTTAACCGTAATCTCAGGTCCGCTCTCATTGCTTATCATCATGAAGATCCTTCCAGGTGGGACACGTCCCTGCATTGGTTAGCTTTTGCTTTGAATTCGGCGGTTCATGAATCTCACAAGTTTACTCCAGCTTCTTTGATGTTTAAGTTCGTTCCCAACACGCCGCTCTCTAACCTCTGGTCTCTGAGTGACATTCTGCCCGAGACAATAGACCCGGACAACATCAAAGATCTTTGGAAGAAGGCTAAAGCCAATCTTAAAGTGTCTCATGAAAAGGTTAGGGAAAGGTATGATCGTGGACGGAGACCCACCCCTTTGAAGGTAGGTGACCAGGTTATGGTCAAAAATTTTGTTCCCGCGGGCAAGCTTGCCCCCAGATTCCATGGGCCTTGTATCATTCTCGATTTTCTTACGCCGGTTACCTTATTGCTAAGTAATCCAGCCACCGAGAGGATATTTAGAGTTCACCTGTCCCAGGTGAAACCGGTGTAATTTCTGTGTTAACTTGCTCCATATTATTTTGAAAGGATATGAAGGTTATATTTTTTTGTGAGTTTCACTTTTAAGGCATTCTGCCCCTTCTGTAATATTTTGGTTTTAGATGTAAGCCTTGTGTAAAACCTGCCCCGACCCATTAAACTGCCATCCTGTTCTTGCCACGGCCATTACCACGCTCCCGTCTCCTGCTCCACCCTACACAGTGGCTTAATGAATACCATGAATATCTGCACGCCGCTGGCCCCTCACTCTCTCTACAAGCCTGTGCCCTCAAAGAAAATGATTGTCCAACACAATTCTGCCGCCTAGCTTTAATGTTTCAGCGCCCCCGCAGCCGCGCAGCACCGTGCAGCGACTGGGGAGGGGGATGGGCCCCCTCCTCTCCAGCGAGGACGACATGTGCACGGCGAGCCGGAGCTCTCCTCCCGGCCAAGGCTGATGTGCGGCGCACGACCTACTACATGCCCGCAGCCTGTATCTGTTCACCGCGGGCGCGGCGTACTTCAACACCTCTGCTCCCCTCATAGTGCGGGCGAGCGGTATCTCAGGGTACTTGAGGGGTCCGAGCGGCCTCCGTTGGACGCAAGCTGCAACGGCCGGTCCGGCCATTCGACTCAATCTACATCAACTACATGGACAGTCACCATAAGCAATAATTACATTTGGGAATTTAACAACAATATTTGGTGGACATCGCAAAACTTTTCTTCACTTTTAAGCATTAAAAGTTTATCTTCAGAAATTCAAATTCTACAAACATAAAGACTTTGCTTCACCTGCAACAACAAATTGTGAAACTGAATCACACAACATTCTGAAAATCTTGTAATCTATTTTCATATCCACCTTATAACTTGGAACTTGTTTCAAACTGATTTCATGTGTCACCCCTGGAGGAACTTTTGGGGGGGGAGGTCTGTACCGGGCGGTACACCTCTACTCTGTTTATTTAAAAGTTGCGCCAGTTGAAACTCCTCTTCTGGAGGAAGTCTGAACTTTATCTACGGTCTTAATTTCCAAATTTCTCTGAAGATGTCACTACCTGGAAAATTTTGAGTTTGTGAACTGTGTCATTTTCGACGTACTTTTGTTTTGCTTGTATTAAGAAGTGTGAACTTTCTCTTCTAGAGGACACTACTGAAGAATTACAATAGTGCAACCTAGTGCGAAATCAAAGAACTATTTTGTTGGAGAAATTTTTATTTCAAGAGTTTGTTCTTTGTTAAATTTCTTTCTGTCATTGTTTAAGTTGGCAATATTTACCCCTTTCTTCCCCTTGCTTTGAATGTATCCAATCACGAATTTCTTCAATGAATTTCTGACCAATCAGGGGTATCTTCCCCCATCTTGTATCTGTTGCGGGGTCCTACCCAATAAAATCTTTGTGGGAGGGTGTTTTCTTTCCCCTAACGCCTAGAATTTTCTGCGAGAGTATTTAAACTGCTGATTTTAGGGTCTCCGGGCCACTTCTGTTCCATCTTTCAGTGTATTAAGTACATAGCAGGAGGCGGGAAGCGCCTCTTTCCTCGGCAGCGATCTACTACCAGGTAATGGCCTATTAATATCTTCTTTTCTTGCTAGGTCGGCAGTTTAACTCTCGCGGCGGGTTCGAAGCGTTTTCCATCATGTAACCTTTTCCTAAAATGTAACTACTCTTTTCTTCTATTCTCTTGTAAAGCTACATTATGGGATAGAGAGTGCTAACCCTCTCGAGTTCCCACTCACATCGTCTTGAGGTGAACTTATTTTTCTCAACCAATTCTCCCGTAATGTAATGTAAATTGCCTTTAAGTCACCTCTGTAGTATGGGATTAGCCCTTGTATTAACGGCCTAGTGCCAAGTAGGTCTTAAGCAAAGTGTATTAGGAGTGCAAGTTCGCCTCCTCTCAAGTTGTATTTTAGAGGTCATGTATTAATCTTTTCTCACCTAATAGACCTCAGTAGGTTGGGTATTTTACCCCTGTGTATATGTCCTTTGAGGACAACTTGAAAGTTGAGTTTGGTGTGGCCTGGGAGAGGCTTAACTTTAAGAGCGAGTGGCTCTTTTCTAAAACTGAGAGTTGTATGCCTCGAGGAGGCTTTGCTGTGTAATTTGGAGCAAGGGCTCCAGGGTTTGAGTGGGGTCTTCTGCCCCTTTTGTTGAAATTGGTATATCGTAAAGTTGAGCTAGTTGCTCAAGAATTGTGTTTTCAGGGCTCGAAGCCCAAATTCTTTAATCCCTGTAATTGTACATTTCAAGTTGTATTTCGGCTACTAAGTACCTGTTCTATTTGTTGTTACCTAATTTTGAAAAGAAAATATAACCTTGTTAAATTTTAAAATTTAATTTCTCTTTAGTAGCTTGAGACCTATTCACCACCCAGCACCTTCTTTCATGCTTAACTACCACAAAAACTCGGTAACAAGTGGTAGCAGAGCGTGGTTGAATGGGTCTCGATTTAGCCCCTTTTGACGGCTAAATATTGCTTTGATTCGAACTCTAACAATTGTCTCAGTTGCTGGAATTTTTTGAGTTTTTCAAAATTGTTCTGTCATCATGCCCGGCCCTCGCGATGTTCTCCTCCTTAACTACTTGCGCAAAGAGGAGTTGATATATGAGTTAACTATCAGAAATGTTCAATCTGGAGGCACGGTTGCAATAGATACTAACAAGCTTAGAGAGTCCCTTGATTTGCCCATTTCCATCCCCAATTTGGGAGAGAAAGAAATTGATGACTCTCTTTCCACGATTGTCGAGAATATTACTGGGCTAGCATCGGTAGTCAGCTTTTTTGATGAAAACGATCCATCTCCTAATCAAATTAAGCGTGTGCAAGGCAGGCTGTATCACTTTGCAAATAGAGTTAATGATCTATTGTCTCTAAAGGTGAATGACGTTCAGAGGAAGCAAGCTAATACGCTCCTTGAAACTATTTCTGAATTGTCTAATAAGGTCACTCAATTGCTAACCGGCGAAGCTCCTCCCAAAACTGATCAACCCGCCACGGTGAATGTAGGTAACGAGGAAGAGCCTCCTCAGGGAGAAGTCAATAGGATAACCGTGGCTGCTCAAACTATCTCTGCCCCATCGAACAACGAATCTGAACGCCGTGCGTCATTGAGTAACATCCGCTCTGAATTAACTTCTTTGCCATTGAAACCTTTAACGACTATGTCACCTGGGTTCAGCAGCTTGCCTCATCCATTGGCAATGTTGCTTAGAGGTATCTCTAAGTTTTCCGTCAACACCACCAGTGACGTAATTTCATTTTTAAGATTTCTAGTGGAATTTCAGGATCATGCCCTTGTGTTTTCTCTTTCCCCATGTCAAATTTTGCAAATTATCTATCCTTATGCTATTGGTGTCCTATCTGACAAAATAGTTAGAGCCATCGCCGAGCAATCTTCTATTGAGGATTTCCATGCCCATTTGCTAGCTAACTTCATCCCGGCTAGGGCCAGGTCCTCCCTGATTCAGAAGTACTATTACCGTGTACAGCGCTTGGATGAAAACTTGGCTGATTTCATACAAGATATCAAATTCTACACTAGGGTGTTTGCTCTTCACTTCCCTGAGGATCAAATTGTACAAGCTATTGTGGAAGGCATATCACCATCTTATAGATCATACTTGTGTTTTGCGGCATGCCCGCAAACTTTCTCTGAACTTGAAGCGTTGGCCGTCTCAGCGGAAGGAGTTAGATACGCCGATTCTTTGCGTGTAGCGAAAGAACCCCCGCCTTCCTTTAGTAACACTCGGCCTCCACCTCGCCGATCAGTCAATCTCCGTAAATGTTATGCTTGCGGGTCGCCTGACCATCTGCGCAACAAGTGTCCACTGATCAAGCCAAGTGGGACTAGGAATGGAGCTGGCTCATCACAAGGCTGCTTTAAATGTGGGGCTTTCTCACATATCGCCAAGAATTGCCCAAACTCAAATAGCACCCCCTCCTGCTCAACTTCTGGTGCAAATTCCAGCTATTCCAATAATAAAAAGTGACTAGCGGCTTCGGCTGAGTCGACTAATTCTGCTTTCCAAGGCTCAGCCCCGGGCAAAAGGGTCGAGAATTCAGGGAATGAGCAATCTTCAAATTCTTTTTTTGAATGCCCCAGAGAGTGTCTTAGGATTGCGGCGGATACCCCCGCACCTGTTCCTTTTCTTAAGATTGAGTTAAATAACGAGCCTATAACAGCTCTCTTAGATTCAGGCAGTGTTTGTTCCATTATTTCGGCTGATTGGTATTCTAAATTGAAATCTGTTTGTAAACTCCCTGACTATGACTCATCTCCTGTTAAATATGTTTCGGCTAATTCATCTCCATTAGAAATTCTAGGTTCCTTACATGTCAAAATTCGGGTTTTTAAATTTACATGGAAGATCAAATTGTTTGTGGCCAAGCGTTTGTCTTGCCCCATCATATTGGGAGCGGACTTCATTTCTCACACTGGTCTTGTGCTCGATCTCCAGAGTAGGTCGTGCACATTCAAATTTGCGTCCAATTGTAGAATTCCCTTGTTAAAGTGTAATTCTGTATCATGTTCATCTATTTCGCCTACCCAGGATGAGATGTTGTTAGACCTTAGACATCTACCTGAGGAGCAGGCTGATAGTATTCGGAAATTGTGTCAGTCGTTTCCCGAGGTGTTCTCTGATACTCTTGGTGTTACTGACCTTATTGAATACAAAATTGAGGTCACGGATTCAATTCCTGTCCGTTTTCCACCGTATAGGCTATCTCCACCTAAAATGAAGGCTCTGAAAGAAATCATCGATCAGATGTTGAAGGATGGTATTATTAGGCCCTCTAAGTCAGCGTATTCTTCGCCTATTTTTCTAGTCCCGAAACCCCAAGGAGGCTTCAGGCCTGTCATTGATTACAGGGCTCTCAATCGGAAGGTGGTGTTGCAATCTGTGCCCCTTCCCGACCTTCATTCTTGCTTTTCATGGTTTCGTAAGGCCAAGTTCTTCACCATCTTGGACTTGAATCAGGCCTATAATCAAATTCCCCTTGCCGAAGAGTCTAAACATCTTACAGCGTTTGCCACGGACTGGAATTTATATGAATACAACCGCGTGCCTTTCGGGCTCCCCACCGGGGCAGCTGTGCTCACTAGGCTACTAGATAGGGTCTTTTCCGACATCAAATTTGAGTACTTATATCACTACTTGGATGATGTCGTCGTATTTTCCGAAACCTTTGAAGAACATCTAGATCATTTGCGAGAAGTTCTCAATCGCCTTCGTAAGGCTGGGTTAACTGTTAAGTTGTCCAAGGTTGCCTTCGCTAAGCCCTCTATGTCTTTCCTTGGGCATATTGTGTCACCTGATGGTGTAGCTGTCGATCATTCTAGAACACAGGCCATCCGTGATTTTAAACCTCCCAAGGACATTAAAGGTATCGCCAGATTCATTGGTATGGTGAATTTCTTCAGAAAGTTCATTCCTAACTTTGCTAATAGAGCGGCGCCCTTAAACCTTCTTCGTAGGAAAGGCATCAAATTCGAGTGGGGACCTTCTCAACAAGCCGCTTTTGAAGACCTTAAATTAGCTCTTTGTAATGCCCCTGTTCTTGCTATGCCTGATTTCTCGAAGAAATTCATCGTCCAAACCGACGCGTCGTCGTCAGCGGTAGCTGCAGTCCTTCTTCAAGAGACTGAACTAGGGAGGCGCCCCATCGCCTATGCATCTAGGACTTTGTCGGCTCAAGAAGCCAAGTATTCCATCTATGAGCTCGAAGGTTTGGCAGTTTTATTTGCCTTAGAAAAGTTCCGTCTCTATCTGGAACATGTCAAATTCGACCTGGAGACAGATAACCAAGCCTTAAGCTGGGTCTTAGGTAGGCCGCGTCGTACTGGTCGTATAGCCCGTTGGGCCATCCGTATTTCTGCCTTCCAATTTGATGTACGACATATCAGAGGTACCGAAAATGTTGTTGCCGATGGACTCAGCCGTATGTTTCATAACGACGTAGAGACCCACGAACCGGTCGACAGTTCATCACCTTCCGAGTCCATACTATCTGGTGTTAATGCCATCTTAACAGATGCTCCCATGCTTTTTAGGGATATTGAGAAATACCAACGTGAAGATCCGACGCTGGCTCCGATAATGGAAACCCTTTCTTCTGGGGAACATGCTGTCCCTTATGTTCTGAGGAATGGTGTTTTATGTTGCCCTTCGAGGCATGATAAGTTGATGAAAGTTGTTGTTCCAGCGGTTCTTGTACCTATGATCTTCAAGTATTATCATGAGACCCCATTAGGAGGGCATCTGGGTATCTTTAAAACTCGTGAAAAGATTCGTGAAATGTTCATCTGGAAAGGTATGGACGGTGAAATTCGGGAACTCGTAAAAGCTTGTAAATCTTGTTTGATCAGTAAACCCACCATGTCCACTAAAGTAGGCCTTTTGTCTTCTCATCAAGCGTCGCGCCCCATGGAACGCCTGTATATTGATTATGTGGGACCCTTCCCCCAGTCAAAGGGCAATGCTAACAAGTTCATCTTTGTGTGTGTAGATGGTTTTACAAGATTTTCCTGGTTATTTCCGACTAAGCTGGCTACCGCTCAGTCCACCATTACTTGCCTAAATTCTATTTTTGCTTCTTTTGGTCCGTGCCAATATATTGTATCTGATAATGCTAAGGCTTTTACATCTAATCTGTTTCGTAAATTCTGTTTTGGCTTGTCCATATCTCATGTAACTACTTCTGCTTATTACCCGCAACCATCTCTGGCTGAACGAGTTAACCGTAATCTCAGGTCCGCTCTCATTGCTTATCATCATGAAGATCCTTCCAGGTGGGACACGTCCCTGCATTGGTTAGCTTTTGCTTTGAATTCGGCGGTTCATGAATCTCACAAGTTTACTCCAGCTTCTTTGATGTTTAAGTTCGTTCCCAACACGCCGCTCTCTAACCTCTGGTCTCTGAGTGACATTCTGCCCGAGACAATAGACCCGGACAACATCAAAGATCTTTGGAAGAAGGCTAAAGCCAATCTTAAAGTGTCTCATGAAAAGGTTAGGGAAAGGTATGATCGTGGACGGAGACCCACCCCTTTGAAGGTAGGTGACCAGGTTATGGTCAAAAATTTTGTTCCCGCGGGCAAGCTTGCCCCCAGATTCCATGGGCCTTGTATCATTCTCGATTTTCTTACGCCGGTTACCTTATTGCTAAGTAATCCAGCCACCGAGAGGATATTTAGAGTTCACCTGTCCCAGGTGAAACCGGTGTAATTTCTGTGTTAACTTGCTCCATATTATTTTGAAAGGATATGAAGGTTATATTTTTTTGTGAGTTTCACTTTTAAGGCATTCTGCCCCTTCTGTAATATTTTGGTTTTAGATGTAAGCCTTGTGTAAAACCTGCCCCGACCCATTAAACTGCCATCCTGTTCTTGCCACGGCCATTACCACGCTCCCGTCTCCTGCTCCACCCTACACAGTGGCTTAATGAATACCATGAATATCTGCACGCCGCTGGCCCCTCACTCTCTCTACAAGCCTGTGCCCTCAAAGAAAATGATTGTCCAACACAATTCTGCCGCCTAGCTTTAATGTTTCAGCGCCCCCGCAGCCGCGCAGCACCGTGCAGCGACTGGGGAGGGGGATGGGCCCCCTCCTCTCCAGCGAGGACGACATGTGCACGGCGAGCCGGAGCTCTCCTCCCGGCCAAGGCTGATGTGCGGCGCACGACCTACTACATGCCCGCAGCCTGTATCTGTTCACCGCGGGCGCGGCGTACTTCAACACCTCTGCTCCCCTCATAGTGCGGGCGAGCGGTATCTCAGGGTACTTGAGGGGTCCGAGCGGCCTCCGTTGGACGCAAGCTGCAACGGCCGGTCCGGCCATTCGACTCAATCTACATCAACTACATGGACAGTCACCATAAGCAATAATTACATTTGGGAATTTAACAACAATATTTGGTGGACATCGCAAAACTTTTCTTCACTTTTAAGCATTAAAAGTTTATCTTCAGAAATTCAAATTCTACAAACATAAAGACTTTGCTTCACCTGCAACAACAAATTGTGAAACTGAATCACACAACATTCTGAAAATCTTGTAATCTATTTTCATATCCACCTTATAACTTGGAACTTGTTTCAAACTGATTTCATGTGTCACCCCTGGAGGAACTTTTGGGGGGGGAGGTCTGTACCGGGCGGTACACCTCTACTCTGTTTATTTAAAAGTTGCGCCAGTTGAAACTCCTCTTCTGGAGGAAGTCTGAACTTTATCTACGGTCTTAATTTCCAAATTTCTCTGAAGATGTCACTACCTGGAAAATTTTGAGTTTGTGAACTGTGTCATTTTCGACGTACTTTTGTTTTGCTTGTATTAAGAAGTGTGAACTTTCTCTTCTAGAGGACACTACTGAAGAATTACAATAGTGCAACCTAGTGCGAAATCAAAGAACTATTTTGTTGGAGAAATTTTTATTTCAAGAGTTTGTTCTTTGTTAAATTTCTTTCTGTCATTGTTTAAGTTGGCAATATTTACCCCTTTCTTCCCCTTGCTTTGAATGTATCCAATCACGAATTTCTTCAATGAATTTCTGACCAATCAGGGGTATCTTCCCCCATCTTGTATCTGTTGCGGGGTCCTACCCAATAAAATCTTTGTGGGAGGGTGTTTTCTTTCCCCTAACGCCTAGAATTTTCCGCGAGAGTATTTAAACTGCTGATTTTAGGGTCTCCGGGCCACTTCTGTTCCATCTTTCAGTGTATTAAGTACATAGCAGGAGGCGGGAAGCGCCTCTTTCCTCGGCAGCGATCTACTACCAGGTAATGGCCTATTAATATCTTCTTTTCTTGCTAGGTCGGCAGTTTAACTCTCGCGGCAGGTTCGAAGCGTTTTCCATCATGTAACCTTTTCCTAAAATGTAACTACTCTTTTCTTCTATTCTCTTGTAAAGCTACATTATGGGATAGAGAGTGCTAACCCTCTCGAGTTCCCACTCACATCGTCTTGAGGTGAACTTATTTTTCTCAACCAATTCTCCCGTAATGTAATGTAAATTGCCTTTAAGTCACCTCTGTAGTATGGGATTAGCCCTTGTATTAACGGCCTAGTGCCAAGTAGGTCTTAAGCAAAGTGTATTAGGAGTGCAAGTTCGCCTCCTCTCAAGTTGTATTTTAGAGGTCATGTATTAATCTTTTCTCACCTAATAGACCTCAGTAGGTTGGGTATTTTACCCCTGTGTATATGTCCTTTGAGGACAACTTGAAAGTTGAGTTTGGTGTGGCCTGGGAGAGGCTTAACTTTAAGAGCGAGTGGCTCTTTTCTAAAACTGAGAGTTGTATGCCTCGAGGAGGCTTTGCTGTGTAATTTGGAGCAAGGGCTCCAGGGTTTGAGTGGGGTCTTCTGCCCCTTTTGTTGAAATTGGTATATCGTAAAGTTGAGCTAGTTGCTCAAGAATTGTGTTTTCAGGGCTCGAAGCCCAAATTCTTTAATCCCTGTAATTGTACATTTCAAGTTGTATTTCGGCTACTAAGTACCTGTTCTATTTGTTGTTACCTAATTTTGAAAAGAAAATATAACCTTGTTAAATTTTAAAATTTAATTTCTCTTTAGTAGCTTGAGACCTATTCACCACCCAGCACCTTCTTTCATGCTTAACTACCACAAAAACTCGGTAACAAGTGGTAGCAGAGCGTGGTTGAATGGGTCTCGATTTAGCCCCTTTTGACGGCTAAATATTGCTTTGATTCGAACTCTAACAATTGTCTCAGTTGCTGGAATTTTTTGAGTTTTTCAAAATTGTTCTGTCATCATGCCCGGCCCTCGCGATGTTCTCCTCCTTAACTACTTGCGCAAAGAGGAGTTGATATATGAGTTAACTATCAGAAATGTTCAATCTGGAGGCACGGTTGCAATAGATACTAACAAGCTTAGAGAGTCCCTTGATTTGCCCATTTCCATCCCCAATTTGGGAGAGAAAGAAATTGATGACTCTCTTTCCACGATTGTCGAGAATATTACTGGGCTAGCATCGGTAGTCAGCTTTTTTGATGAAAACGATCCATCTCCTAATCAAATTAAGCGTGTGCAAGGCAGGCTGTATCACTTTGCAAATAGAGTTAATGATCTATTGTCTCTAAAGGTGAATGACGTTCAGAGGAAGCAAGCTAATACGCTCCTTGAAACTATTTCTGAATTGTCTAATAAGGTCACTCAATTGCTAACCGGCGAAGCTCCTCCCAAAACTGATCAACCCGCCACGGTGAATGTAGGTAACGAGGAAGAGCCTCCTCAGGGAGAAGTCAATAGGATAACCGTGGCTGCTCAAACTATCTCTGCCCCATCGAACAACGAATCTGAACGCCGTGCGTCATTGAGTAACATCCGCTCTGAATTAACTTCTTTGCCATTGAAACCTTTAACGACTATGTCACCTGGGTTCAGCAGCTTGCCTCATCCATTGGCAATGTTGCTTAGAGGTATCTCTAAGTTTTCCGTCAACACCACCAGTGACGTAATTTCATTTTTAAGATTTCTAGTGGAATTTCAGGATCATGCCCTTGTGTTTTCTCTTTCCCCATGTCAAATTTTGCAAATTATCTATCCTTATGCTATTGGTGTCCTATCTGACAAAATAGTTAGAGCCATCGCCGAGCAATCTTCTATTGAGGATTTCCATGCCCATTTGCTAGCTAACTTCATCCCGGCTAGGGCCAGGTCCTCCCTGATTCAGAAGTACTATTACCGTGTACAGCGCTTGGATGAAAACTTGGCTGATTTCATACAAGATATCAAATTCTACACTAGGGTGTTTGCTCTTCACTTCCCTGAGGATCAAATTGTACAAGCTATTGTGGAAGGCATATCACCATCTTATAGATCATACTTGTGTTTTGCGGCATGCCCGCAAACTTTCTCTGAACTTGAAGCGTTGGCCGTCTCAGCGGAAGGAGTTAGATACGCCGATTCTTTGCGTGTAGCGAAAGAACCCCCGCCTTCCTTTAGTAACACTCGGCCTCCACCTCGCCGATCAGTCAATCTCCGTAAATGTTATGCTTGCGGGTCGCCTGACCATCTGCGCAACAAGTGTCCACTGATCAAGCCAAGTGGGACTAGGAATGGAGCTGGCTCATCACAAGGCTGCTTTAAATGTGGGGCTTTCTCACATATCGCCAAGAATTGCCCAAACTCAAATAGCACCCCCTCCTGCTCAACTTCTGGTGCAAATTCCAGCTATTCCAATAATAAAAAGTGACTAGCGGCTTCGGCTGAGTCGACTAATTCTGCTTTCCAAGGCTCAGCCCCGGGCAAAAGGGTCGAGAATTCAGGGAATGAGCAATCTTCAAATTCTTTTTTTGAATGCCCCAGAGAGTGTCTTAGGATTGCGGCGGATACCCCCGCACCTGTTCCTTTTCTTAAGATTGAGTTAAATAACGAGCCTATAACAGCTCTCTTAGATTCAGGCAGTGTTTGTTCCATTATTTCGGCTGATTGGTATTCTAAATTGAAATCTGTTTGTAAACTCCCTGACTATGACTCATCTCCTGTTAAATATGTTTCGGCTAATTCATCTCCATTAGAAATTCTAGGTTCCTTACATGTCAAAATTCGGGTTTTTAAATTTACATGGAAGATCAAATTGTTTGTGGCCAAGCGTTTGTCTTGCCCCATCATATTGGGAGCGGACTTCATTTCTCACACTGGTCTTGTGCTCGATCTCCAGAGTAGGTCGTGCACATTCAAATTTGCGTCCAATTGTAGAATTCCCTTGTTAAAGTGTAATTCTGTATCATGTTCATCTATTTCGCCTACCCAGGATGAGATGTTGTTAGACCTTAGACATCTACCTGAGGAGCAGGCTGATAGTATTCGGAAATTGTGTCAGTCGTTTCCCGAGGTGTTCTCTGATACTCTTGGTGTTACTGACCTTATTGAATACAAAATTGAGGTCACGGATTCAATTCCTGTCCGTTTTCCACCGTATAGGCTATCTCCACCTAAAATGAAGGCTCTGAAAGAAATCATCGATCAGATGTTGAAGGATGGTATTATTAGGCCCTCTAAGTCAGCGTATTCTTCGCCTATTTTTCTAGTCCCGAAACCCCAAGGAGGCTTCAGGCCTGTCATTGATTACAGGGCTCTCAATCGGAAGGTGGTGTTGCAATCTGTGCCCCTTCCCGACCTTCATTCTTGCTTTTCATGGTTTCGTAAGGCCAAGTTCTTCACCATCTTGGACTTGAATCAGGCCTATAATCAAATTCCCCTTGCCGAAGAGTCTAAACATCTTACAGCGTTTGCCACGGACTGGAATTTATATGAATACAACCGCGTGCCTTTCGGGCTCCCCACCGGGGCAGCTGTGCTCACTAGGCTACTAGATAGGGTCTTTTCCGACATCAAATTTGAGTACTTATATCACTACTTGGATGATGTCGTCGTATTTTCCGAAACCTTTGAAGAACATCTAGATCATTTGCGAGAAGTTCTCAATCGCCTTCGTAAGGCTGGGTTAACTGTTAAGTTGTCCAAGGTTGCCTTCGCTAAGCCCTCTATGTCTTTCCTTGGGCATATTGTGTCACCTGATGGTGTAGCTGTCGATCATTCTAGAACACAGGCCATCCGTGATTTTAAACCTCCCAAGGACATTAAAGGTATCGCCAGATTCATTGGTATGGTGAATTTCTTCAGAAAGTTCATTCCTAACTTTGCTAATAGAGCGGCGCCCTTAAACCTTCTTCGTAGGAAAGGCATCAAATTCGAGTGGGGACCTTCTCAACAAGCCGCTTTTGAAGACCTTAAATTAGCTCTTTGTAATGCCCCTGTTCTTGCTATGCCTGATTTCTCGAAGAAATTCATCGTCCAAACCGACGCGTCGTCGTCAGCGGTAGCTGCAGTCCTTCTTCAAGAGACTGAACTAGGGAGGCGCCCCATCGCCTATGCATCTAGGACTTTGTCGGCTCAAGAAGCCAAGTATTCCATCTATGAGCTCGAAGGTTTGGCAGTTTTATTTGCCTTAGAAAAGTTCCGTCTCTATCTGGAACATGTCAAATTCGACCTGGAGACAGATAACCAAGCCTTAAGCTGGGTCTTAGGTAGGCCGCGTCGTACTGGTCGTATAGCCCGTTGGGCCATCCGTATTTCTGCCTTCCAATTTGATGTACGACATATCAGAGGTACCGAAAATGTTGTTGCCGATGGACTCAGCCGTATGTTTCATAACGACGTAGAGACCCACGAACCGGTCGACAGTTCATCACCTTCCGAGTCCATACTATCTGGTGTTAATGCCATCTTAACAGATGCTCCCATGCTTTTTAGGGATATTGAGAAATACCAACGTGAAGATCCGACGCTGGCTCCGATAATGGAAACCCTTTCTTCTGGGGAACATGCTGTCCCTTATGTTCTGAGGAATGGTGTTTTATGTTGCCCTTCGAGGCATGATAAGTTGATGAAAGTTGTTGTTCCAGCGGTTCTTGTACCTATGATCTTCAAGTATTATCATGAGACCCCATTAGGAGGGCATCTGGGTATCTTTAAAACTCGTGAAAAGATTCGTGAAATGTTCATCTGGAAAGGTATGGACGGTGAAATTCGGGAACTCGTAAAAGCTTGTAAATCTTGTTTGATCAGTAAACCCACCATGTCCACTAAAGTAGGCCTTTTGTCTTCTCATCAAGCGTCGCGCCCCATGGAACGCCTGTATATTGATTATGTGGGACCCTTCCCCCAGTCAAAGGGCAATGCTAACAAGTTCATCTTTGTGTGTGTAGATGGTTTTACAAGATTTTCCTGGTTATTTCCGACTAAGCTGGCTACCGCTCAGTCCACCATTACTTGCCTAAATTCTATTTTTGCTTCTTTTGGTCCGTGCCAATATATTGTATCTGATAATGCTAAGGCTTTTACATCTAATCTGTTTCGTAAATTCTGTTTTGGCTTGTCCATATCTCATGTAACTACTTCTGCTTATTACCCGCAACCATCTCTGGCTGAACGAGTTAACCGTAATCTCAGGTCCGCTCTCATTGCTTATCATCATGAAGATCCTTCCAGGTGGGACACGTCCCTGCATTGGTTAGCTTTTGCTTTGAATTCGGCGGTTCATGAATCTCACAAGTTTACTCCAGCTTCTTTGATGTTTAAGTTCGTTCCCAACACGCCGCTCTCTAACCTCTGGTCTCTGAGTGACATTCTGCCCGAGACAATAGACCCGGACAACATCAAAGATCTTTGGAAGAAGGCTAAAGCCAATCTTAAAGTGTCTCATGAAAAGGTTAGGGAAAGGTATGATCGTGGACGGAGACCCACCCCTTTGAAGGTAGGTGACCAGGTTATGGTCAAAAATTTTGTTCCCGCGGGCAAGCTTGCCCCCAGATTCCATGGGCCTTGTATCATTCTCGATTTTCTTACGCCGGTTACCTTATTGCTAAGTAATCCAGCCACCGAGAGGATATTTAGAGTTCACCTGTCCCAGGTGAAACCGGTGTAATTTCTGTGTTAACTTGCTCCATATTATTTTGAAAGGATATGAAGGTTATATTTTTTTGTGAGTTTCACTTTTAAGGCATTCTGCCCCTTCTGTAATATTTTGGTTTTAGATGTAAGCCTTGTGTAAAACCTGCCCCGACCCATTAAACTGCCATCCTGTTCTTGCCACGGCCATTACCACGCTCCCGTCTCCTGCTCCACCCTACACAGTGGCTTAATGAATACCATGAATATCTGCACGCCGCTGGCCCCTCACTCTCTCTACAAGCCTGTGCCCTCAAAGAAAATGATTGTCCAACACAATTCTGCCGCCTAGCTTTAATGTTTCAGCGCCCCCGCAGCCGCGCAGCACCGTGCAGCGACTGGGGAGGGGGATGGGCCCCCTCCTCTCCAGCGAGGACGACATGTGCACGGCGAGCCGGAGCTCTCCTCCCGGCCAAGGCTGATGTGCGGCGCACGACCTACTACATGCCCGCAGCCTGTATCTGTTCACCGCGGGCGCGGCGTACTTCAACACCTCTGCTCCCCTCATAGTGCGGGCGAGCGGTATCTCAGGGTACTTGAGGGGTCCGAGCGGCCTCCGTTGGACGCAAGCTGCAACGGCCGGTCCGGCCATTCGACTCAATCTACATCAACTACATGGACAGTCACCATAAGCAATAATTACATTTGGGAATTTAACAACAATATTTGGTGGACATCGCAAAACTTTTCTTCACTTTTAAGCATTAAAAGTTTATCTTCAGAAATTCAAATTCTACAAACATAAAGACTTTGCTTCACCTGCAACAACAAATTGTGAAACTGAATCACACAACATTCTGAAAATCTTGTAATCTATTTTCATATCCACCTTATAACTTGGAACTTGTTTCAAACTGATTTCATGTGTCACCCCTGGAGGAACTTTTGGGGGGGGAGGTCTGTACCGGGCGGTACACCTCTACTCTGTTTATTTAAAAGTTGCGCCAGTTGAAACTCCTCTTCTGGAGGAAGTCTGAACTTTATCTACGGTCTTAATTTCCAAATTTCTCTGAAGATGTCACTACCTGGAAAATTTTGAGTTTGTGAACTGTGTCATTTTCGACGTACTTTTGTTTTGCTTGTATTAAGAAGTGTGAACTTTCTCTTCTAGAGGACACTACTGAAGAATTACAATAGTGCAACCTAGTGCGAAATCAAAGAACTATTTTGTTGGAGAAATTTTTATTTCAAGAGTTTGTTCTTTGTTAAATTTCTTTCTGTCATTGTTTAAGTTGGCAATATTTACCCCTTTCTTCCCCTTGCTTTGAATGTATCCAATCACGAATTTCTTCAATGAATTTCTGACCAATCAGGGGTATCTTCCCCCATCTTGTATCTGTTGCGGGGTCCTACCCAATAAAATCTTTGTGGGAGGGTGTTTTCTTTCCCCTAACGCCTAGAATTTTCCGCGAGAGTATTTAAACTGCTGATTTTAGGGTCTCCGGGCCACTTCTGTTCCATCTTTCAGTGTATTAAGTACATAGCAGGAGGCGGGAAGCGCCTCTTTCCTCGGCAGCGATCTACTACCAGGTAATGGCCTATTAATATCTTCTTTTCTTGCTAGGTCGGCAGTTTAACTCTCGCGGCGGGTTCGAAGCGTTTTCCATCATGTAACCTTTTCCTAAAATGTAACTACTCTTTTCTTCTATTCTCTTGTAAAGCTACATTATGGGATAGAGAGTGCTAACCCTCTCGAGTTCCCACTCACATCGTCTTGAGGTGAACTTATTTTTCTCAACCAATTCTCCCGTAATGTAATGTAAATTGCCTTTAAGTCACCTCTGTAGTATGGGATTAGCCCTTGTATTAACGGCCTAGTGCCAAGTAGGTCTTAAGCAAAGTGTATTAGGAGTGCAAGTTCGCCTCCTCTCAAGTTGTATTTTAGAGGTCATGTATTAATCTTTTCTCACCTAATAGACCTCAGTAGGTTGGGTATTTTACCCCTGTGTATATGTCCTTTGAGGACAACTTGAAAGTTGAGTTTGGTGTGGCCTGGGAGAGGCTTAACTTTAAGAGCGAGTGGCTCTTTTCTAAAACTGAGAGTTGTATGCCTCGAGGAGGCTTTGCTGTGTAATTTGGAGCAAGGGCTCCAGGGTTTGAGTGGGGTCTTCTGCCCCTTTTGTTGAAATTGGTATATCGTAAAGTTGAGCTAGTTGCTCAAGAATTGTGTTTTCAGGGCTCGAAGCCCAAATTCTTTAATCCCTGTAATTGTACATTTCAAGTTGTATTTCGGCTACTAAGTACCTGTTCTATTTGTTGTTACCTAATTTTGAAAAGAAAATATAACCTTGTTAAATTTTAAAATTTAATTTCTCTTTAGTAGCTTGAGACCTATTCACCACCCAGCACCTTCTTTCATGCTTAACTACCACAAAAACTCGGTAACAAGAATAATTCCAAAACCTACTGAAAATGCTGTGCCAACTATTTTTCGAATACACCTTCATATTGTTCAAAGTCAACTCGTAAAGTAAGACGTCTTGCTGTTGTAGAAGAGGATAATCTTTGAACAGCTATTCAGAATGGTATCGAATCCAATAAAATATACATTGCAGAGGAATCTGTGAAGTGTCTAAATGACATTGGTTCATTCCTAGGAACCCGACAAGTTTATTTCAGACTGGACTGTGATGGTTAAGCATGAGAAGAAATTACTTGTTTCCTGGTATTTGGGAGTTGAATATCTTGTGTTACTTCCTTTATCCTCTGCGAACCATGTGATCTTGCCGCGGTGGGAAGGTTTGCATGTCCCAATGATGCAGATAGCCGAGCCGCAGGTGCAACCATATCGGATGGGTATCTGTAGAGAGACCAGACTAACGAATAGTTCATCGAAAGCGGGGTAGCAGCCTTTCGGTAGTTGCAAGGGCGGCAGTCTAAATGATTGACTGATACGGCCTTGTAATAATACTCAACATCGCTTAGCTGTGTTGATACTGCTACATGGCTGAAAGCAACGGGAAACTATAGCCGTAACTAACTCCCGACGACATGCATCTCTCTCTGTATGAACGATGTAATGATGATGGCTTCCTCCCGGGTAAAATATTCCGCAGGTAAACTAGTCCCCCATTCGGATCTCCGGGTGGGGACTACACGAGAGGGGCGATCATTAGGAAGATGGATACTGACATTCTGCGAGTCGGAGCGTGGAATGTTAGAAGTTTGAATCGTTGTGGTAGATTAGAGAACCTGAAAAAGGAGATGGATAGACTAAAGTTAGATGTAGTTGGTATAAGTGAAGTACGTTGGCAGAAAGAACAAGATTTTTGGTCAGGCGACTACCGAATTATCAACACAAAGTCAAACAGGGGAAATGCAGGAGTTGGTTTAATAATGAATAAGAAAATAGGGCAGCGGATAAGCTACTATGACCTGCATAGCGAAAGAATTATTGTCGTCAAGATACACCAAACCAATGCCCACCACAATAGTGCAGGTCTATATGCCTACTAGTTCAGCGGATGATGAAGAAATTGAAAGAATATATGAGGAGATAGAAGATTTAATACAATATGTAAAAGGTGACGAGAATCTAATTGTGATGGGAGACTGGAATGCAGTGGTAGGCCAAGGAAGAGAAGGAAGTACAGTAGGACAATTTGCATTGGGACAAAGGAACGAAAGAGGAAGTCGGCTGGTTGAATTCTGCACTGATCATAATTTAGTCCTTGCCAATACTTGGTTCAAACAAAACAAGCGATGGCTGTATACGTGGACGAGACCTGGAGACACTGGGAGGTATCAAATAGACTTCATTATGATTAGGCAGAGATTCAGAAACCAGGTATTGGATTGCAAAACTTTCCCAGGAGCAGACGTGGACTCTGACCACAAATTGTTGGTCATGAAATGCCATCTGAAGTTGAAGAAATTGAAGAAAGGAAAGAATGCAAAAAGATGGGATCTAAACAAGTTGAAAGAAAAGAGTGTGAGGGATTGTTTCAAGGAACATGTTGCACAAGGACTAAATGAAGAGCCTGAAGGAAACACTATAGAGGAAGTGTGGAGAGTCATGAAAAATGAAGTCAGTAGGGCTGCTGAAGAAATGTTAGGAAGGAAGAAAAGATCAACTAAGAATCAGTGAATAACTCAGGAGATACTAGACCTGACTGATGAACGACAAAAATACAAGAATGCTAGAAATGAAGAGGGCAGAAAAGAATACAGGCGATTAGAGAATGAAGTGGATAGAAAGTGCAAGGTAGCTAAGGAAGAATGGCTGAAGGTGAAGTGCAAGGATGTTGAAGGCTGTATGGTCCTGGGAAAGGTAGATGCTGCATACAGGAAAATCAAGGAAACCTTTGGAGAAAGGAAATCTAGGTGTATGAATATTAAGAGCTCAGATGGAAAGCCACTTCTAGGGAAAGAAGACAAAGCAGAAAGATGGCAGGAGCATATCCAACAGTTGTATCAAATTAAAGATGTAGATAATTTGGTTCTGGAACATGAAGAGGCTGTTGATGCTGATGAAATGGGAGAACCAATTTTGAGGTCAGAGTTTGACAGAGCTGTGAGTGACCGAAATAGGAACAAGGCACCTGGAATTGATGATATTCTCTCTGAATTACAGACTGCTTTAGGAGAACCAGCATGGCAAGGTTAATTCATTTAGTGTGCAACATGTATGAGACAGGAGAAGTCCCATCTGATTTTCGGAAGAATGTTGTTATACCTATTCCCAAGAAATTAAAAGAAATAAGTTTCATAATGATAGATCCGTATTGAACTGTGATTACAATAGAGTAAAATAATATATTATTATTGGTCCACCTTTTCAATACAAAATGAAAATTACATAGGGACTAGTTTCGACCTAGTAATAGGTCATCATCAGCCTGAAGTAAATTAAAGCGTAAATATCGAAGAAAACATAAACAATGTAAACACAAGTACAGTCTTTTTAAAGGTACATACCATGTGGGAAGTTGAGTAGAGATATATTAAAAATAATAACTCTTCCAATTGACGAAGCACTGAGCGGAAGTTATGTAAAGTTCGGTGCACCGTATATTATAAAAGACCACTGTGCACTAAATGATGTAATAAAGAAGAATAGTAGGTTGAATGCTGGCTTCTTCTTAGCTGTTGTATATTCGAAGAAGATTATGTCGTATTTTATAAGGTATTGATAGACGTCAAAATACATGAATGTTGGAAAGGCTCTTCGAATATACAACAGCTAAGAAGAAGCCAGCATTCAACCTACTATTCTTCTTTATTACATCATTTAGTGCACAGTGGTCTTTTATAATATACGGCGCACCGAACTTTACATAACTTCCGCTCAGTGCTTCGTCAATTGGAAGAGTTATTATTTTCAATATATCTCTACTCAACTTCCCACATGGTATGTACCTTTAAAAAGAATGTACTTGTGTTTACATTGTTTATGTTTTCTTAGATATTTACGCTTTAATTTACTTCAGGCTGATGATGACCTATTACTAGGTCGAAACTAGTCCCTATGTAATTTTCATTTTGTATTGAAAAGGTGGACCAATAATAATATATTATTTTACTCTATTGTATTCCCAAGAAAGCCGGTGCTGACAGGTGTGAAACCTACCGCACCATTTGTTTAGTATCTCATGCCTGCAAAATTTATGATTCTGAAGATGATAGGGATCAGATACCGAGAACGAAGAATTATCTACAATCTGATAAGAATCGAGGGCTTTGAAAAAGAAGCAGCAATCCAGAAAGGAGTGAGGCAAGGCTGCAGTTTGTCCCCTCTCCTTTTCAATGTTTACATAGAACAGGCAGTAAAGGAAATCAAAGAGAAATTTGGAAAGGGAATCACAGTCCAAGGAGAGGAAATCAAAACCTTGAGATTTGCCGATAGTTATTTTATCTGAGACTGCAGAAGATCTCAAATTTGCTGAATGGTATGGATGAAGTCTTGGGTAAGGAGTACAAGATGAAAATTAAGAAGTCCAAAACAAAAGTAATGAAGTGCAGTCGAACGAAGGCAGGTGATGTCGGAAATATTAGATTAGGAAACGAAGTCTTAAAGGAAGTAGATGAATATTATTACTTGGGTAGTAAAATAACTAACGATGGCAGAAGTAAGGAGGACATAAAATGCAGACTAGCACAAGCAAGGAAGAGCTTTCTTAAGAAAAGAAATTTGCTCACTTCAAACATTGATATTGGAATTAGAAAGATGTTTTTGAAGATCTGTGTGTGGAGCGTGGCATTGTATGGAAGTGAAACATGGACGATAACTAGCTCAGAAAGAAAGAGAATAGAAGCTTTTGAAATGTGGTGTTACAGAAGAATGCTGAAGGTGAGATGGATAGATCAAATTACGAGTGAAAGGATACTGAATCGAATTGGTGAGAGGAGATCGATTTGGCTAAATTTGACGAGAAGATACAGAATGATAGGACACATCTTAAGACACCCAGGACTTGTTCAGTTGGTTTTTGAAGGATGTGTAGGTGGTAAGAACGGTAGGGCTAGACCAAGGTATGAATATGACAATCAGATTAGAGCAGATGTAGGATGCAATAGTTACGTAGAAATGAAAAGGTTAGCACAGGATAGGGTGGCATGGAGAGCTGCATCCAACCAGTCTATGGACTGATGACTCAAACAACAACACACTTCCTTTATCACTATACTTCAAGATTTGACATTTATTGTAAACATAAAGACCGGTAATGACTTCAGTGTGAATGCGCCCTTAAAACACATTAAGATGCTGAACTCTATAAACGGTTTAGAAGGTATTAAGTCACAAGTGGAAAAGGGATAAATAGTGCCTACTATTAGGAATACAGTTGAGTGCTACGCAAATTCTACAAACTCTTCCCAGTTATGAGAACGAACAATTAATTGTTTATTGTTCGAACAACGTAATGTCTCGCAGGCCTCAAGAAATAAGACAGTATGGCAACAGAACCATGATAGTAGCATCTTGTTTATGTTTATTCAGTCCCCACATTCACCGCTCTTCGGAAATGCAATTTCATGTTTTTACTGCATCCTTGTACCTTACAGAAACTAATTTGTAATTATTAGCTAGTAAAATCGAAAGCTTTTACAACATTTGAAATGTGATTGTGATATACAGTATGTAGTGGCTTTACTTTTAGTAAAGAAGTTAAGGTTGATTCATCATACGATTCTGTTAAGGAACTGGATAGGGGTAAATTAACTTTGCCATCTGAGATAGTTGTATTTAGAGTTGGATTGTTGTGTCGCACAGTCTTCTTTACATGTGAAAGATTCCATACAGCGTTTTATGTCATGGGGAAACAGTTCTTTGTTGCTCAAAAGATAAAGTATGTCAAAATTAGAGAAATCAGACAAATAATGCTGAATGTGTTCTCTTAACAATACACTGTTAAATGAACTTGAAAGGGTGTGTCTGTGCAAATTAAAGTCTACTAAATAATTTTGAGATGAAGTCAAATGATAAATCGTGTTGTTTAGAAGACTTCCAGAAAGGTAGAAAAACTTAAGAATTATGTATGATATTGCCATTAATGCTTTCACGGCCCATACTTACAGACAGGATATTGTATAGGCTTTTGGGCTTATGCCATTTCAAGAAAATAAGGTGAAATTCTTAACGTTTTGCAGAAAACTGTGCTCTGCGTCCTCAGAAGAAATCTCAACTGTCCACAAGAAAGGCTTGTTTAAGAAGCATTGACACGGCATATAAGTCCAAAAGCCTATACACTATCATGTCTGTTAAGTATGACTAGCTGATGTACCCGTGCTTCACTACGGAATTATACATTGTATACAGAATTCTAGTGTACACGTTGCATAGCTCTTAATGTTACCCTAGAAATGTGACGGGGAAGTCACCAAACATCTCTTCTCTTATGAAGACTGAGTTAGGGAATTTTCACTGTAATGGTAGACCCGCTTGCATACAATCAGTCACAATCAGGTTGGGGAGTTTTCATTATAATGGTAGACACTCACTCTCCACCTGCCTTTTTACATCCTCGGAAACTGTCTTAGTGGTTTTCCCAACTGAAATGAACATACGTCATTTCAATGACGTCAGTAGCAATGGCGCGATTCAAAGCAATACTTTCATATGAAATACTCGATCAAATGAAACGCCACACATTTTCTCACTTTTAACGAACAAGACTAAGCTGCCGATCTAACAGTACAAAGTTCCCGAGCTAGAATGACCAAGCCACAGACAGCCGTGATTCGTGAACACTGTCTTTTTGGCGGGGAGAGGGTCGAATAGTGGAGACTCCCAGGGCCAGAACGATGCCCTTTTACTAATCTGTTTCCTAGGAGTACCCGATGAGTCGGATTTTATCAATTCACTACAGTGACTGCGAAAAAAATTATCTAACTTGGAGGCAAATTTTTTCTCCAAGCCGGAGGAGAAACCCCTCTTCACTGATAATTTGGAATAAAATAAATGTAGATTTTAATAAAAGTGAAGGAGGAGGAAGAGAAGGAGAAGAAGCTTAAGCTCTTTTCAGGGTTAAATTTTGAGTTATTTAGTGAATTGTGGTGCTATAATTTGGCCTATATTGTTATTCTATACCAGGCCATACTACTACTACTACTACTACTACTACTACTACTACTACGTGAGCCTCTGCCTTAAGTATGCACACTGCTCATTCAAAAACAGCGTGTCAGAGTAGGGATCGAATAACTGGAATACTATGAAGAACCAGTGTGTAACATACCTGCTGTATCAGAAATTTTTTCTTTTTTTGCAAGTTGCTTTACGTTGCACCGACACAGTTAGGTCTTGTGGTGACGATGGGACAGGAAAGGGCTAGAAGTGCGAAGGAAGTGGCCGCGACCTTATTTAATGTGCAGCCCCAGCATTTGCTTGGTGTGAAAATGGTAAACCACGGAAAATCATCTTCAGGGCTGCGGACAGTGGGGCTCGAACCCACTATCTCCCGAATACTGGATACTGGCCGCACTTAAGCGACTGCAGCTATTGAGCTCTGTCAGAAAATGTATGAAACAGAGGAATGACATGCTATAGAAGAAAGTTTTCTAACTCCCCAGCTATTTCCCGCCAGTATTCAGTCAGGCTATTATACTCGGTACGCAGCTGTAATCCCTTCTATCGGAGTTGAGAGGCAGCATAAGAGACAAAATAACATCACAACAAACAACGGTCAATGTAATGTTATTGTTGATCAATGTTATGTATTGTAGACCTCCACATTTAGTTTTCTTTCAACTCTGAAATACCACTCTTATAATACTCACTACGGTAAAACTGAATAAAACATAAATGATCGGAAATTGTATTCTCTGTAACTTTTGTCATGTACTACTTTTCGATAGGACTAAAAACATAGGTATTTAAAAATTAAATTTTAGGCGCTTTCCCCTAAACTACAATTTCATCCAGGGTGAATAAAATTGTTTATAGCTTAGACTGTAGTTTCTTATTCCCCGACTGTATATACCAATTTTCATTAAATTCTGTTAACCCATTTTCTCGTGGCTCAGCGTTGATATGGACTTAGCAACAAAAATACAAATTCATGAATATCTTTATCATAACCGGTATGGTAAAAATGTATGATATAAATGGTTGAAAATGTAATTCTCTATAACTATATATAACTTTGGTTATGTAGTATTTATAGATACGACCACTAATAATATAAATATTCGAGAATGAAATATTAGGCCTTCCCTTAAACTACCATTTCACTCAGGCTGAATACAATTATTTGTAGCCTAGATTGTAGTGACTTATTCCCTGACTTTGTATACCATTTTTTATTATGATAGGACCATTAATGACATAAATATTTGAAAATTAAATTTGAGGCCTTCCGCGTAAACTACCATTTCTATAAGCATTAATAAAATTATTTATAGCCTAGATTGTAGCGGCTTATTCCTCGACTTTCCATACCGATTTTCATTCAATTCTCTTCAGCCATTTTCTAGTGATGCGTAGGCAGGCAGGCAGGCAGGCAGGCAAAGTGCATTATTTCCTTGTTACTGTGGACATGACTGAGCACAGATTGGCAATGCTGATCGTGCAGTGCTCTCTAGCTGAAGCCCAATGGGCCACTTTACCAGAGTCATTCCCTGTCGTGCAGCTGTTGAGTTTGCGCCGTAAGTGCAGTTAAAGATGGATAGTGAATGTGAATTGATTTGGGCTCAAGTCAGGAAAGAAGTGGCGGAGAGGAACAAGACATTCAAAATAAAGGACGTAGAAAAGCTCACGTCAGAAGCCATCGACCGTGTAACTGCTGCAGATTGGGAAAAGTGCTTCAATCATGCGGAAAATCTTCAGACAGATGATTGGGCCAAGGAAATGGTAAGGGATGAAAGAATGGAACCATTCATCATCAGTGTAAATAACTCGACAGATAGTGAAGTGAGTGATGACAGTGACTAAGAAATCTTAGACTGCCTTGAATCTAGAAACCGATTCTTAATTCATTGTAAATTAATGTAAACCTATTCTTTAAAGTAATTCTTTTTCTGTATTACTCAGTACAATATACAATATTCAAATATCTAAAGTTATAATGTAATAAAACTGACACATATTAATATGTAATCCGAAAGTATTTACGGCGTTCTGCAGCCTGTCCTGGCGCACGCGCGCCCCGAACTGTCTCAGCTAGCGACATTTACATGATCGCTTTCCAGGCCATTTTCTAGGAAAATTGCAATACTCATGGAAATATGTTTCAGATAAAAAATGTAAGTCAGGCGATTTTTTTTACATTTTTCCTGAAGACAAAATTTTATTGGCTGAAGAAATAAAAACTTGGCCGCTTACTGAAATTTTCAATACATGATTCTACTGATTTTAATTTACTCGTTCAAGTTTGTATTTATAATAATTATTTAAAGTGGTTTATGTGGAAAATAGTTCTACCACTGAAATGAGCAGTCTTTTCTGAAGCTAGTAGTATAATTTGTTTTGAAACATTGTATGAAGTAACATCAGAGCTTGAGAGAGAACAACTTGCTTTGCGCTCCGAAAGTATGTGTTCAGTTAGACATTTCTTCGCCAGTTGCTACATAACCGTGGCAACAGCGTAATTTGTATGATTCGCCTAATTTGGTGGCCACGACAATAGTGTAGTCCTACTAACAAATGACAGTTCCTTTTATTTAAAAGGTCTCACTTTTCATATTTGCGATCTCGAACTTAAAGAAAAACATGTATATAAAAATAAACCTGAGAATGCCGGGTAGGCTTTAGATTTAATATACTCTGCCATCTAGTAGGCCATCGAAATTGATGAACAGGCAGCCAGGTGGCTTCAAATTAAAATGCCTCCACGCGATAGCTGATGATGATTGTAATAATTATAAAATATTTGTATAACCTTCATTTCTATAGCAACAAAAACAGCTTCGTGATCACTTATACCACCTGATAGAACTCGCCTGTAAAATAATTTTTGGAATGCTTTCAGAAAAATTCCACTTTTACAATATTCTATTACGAATAACAAGTTAGTTAATAGGACATGTTTGGTCTCCTATTTAGACACATCTTCAACCATAGATATATGGAATAAAGCCAAAATACAAAGATATACATACATTTTAAAATGGGGTACAAAAACAATATTAAAATGTTCTCTCCATGTCAAAATAATAGATAGGTGTGTTCTAAACATTCAGGAAGAGCGGGCCACTCTATTTAGATACGTAAATTTTAACACTGATGGACCCTGGACTTCTTTATTATTACATAAGTTTCTGTACCGTAAACCCAATTTTTGTAGCTTCCTCTTATTCTTGTCGTATTATGGACTAAAAAATGTAAGAATGATAATTCCCAATTTCTGCTCTATTCGTCGTGAGGATCGGAGGTATCCGGGTTTGAGTCGCGAATACAACACTTACATATTTTCAATATTTTTTTTTCTTGGGAGCCTCCGTGGCTCAGGTGGCAGCATGCCATCTCTCATCTCTGGCTTTCCTGGTTTAAATCCCGATCACTCCATGTGAGATTTGTGCTGGACAGAGCGGAGGCGGGACAGGTTTTTCTCCGGGTACTTCAGTTTTCCTTGTCATCTTTCACTCCAGCAACACACTCCAATATCATTTCATTTTATTAATCATCCATTAATCATTGCCCCAGGAGTGCGACAGACCTCAGTAGCTGGCACGATTCCCATCCTCGCCGCTAGAAGGGGGCTTCATTCATTCCATTCCCACCGGGCGAGTTGACCGTGCGCGAAGAGGCGTGCGGCTGTGAGCTTGCATCCGGGAGAATAGGTTTGAATCCCACTATCGGCAGCCTTCAAGATAGTTTTGGATAAGTTTTTGGCAACTATGAGATACAAAAATGCAAGTGGTGGTGTTGGTGGTGATTATTGTTGGGGAAGAAGGAGATGGGGAATGGTCTATTTACCATACAATAGTATGTTGCATTTTAATGGGATTGGGGATGGAGAGAATCATTTTGGATTGTACTAACCGTTTTTATACCTGCCAACTTTTAGAAATAAAAAATAGGAAGAATCTTTAATTCTTGGATTTCATCACGTATATTGCACCACAGTCTCGATGAAAAAAGGACAAGATAAAGGGCATACAGATTTACAGTTACAATCCGACTTGACCATTAAATTTAAAATATTTAACTAAAAAAATACTAGCAGTTTCCTGCTGACTCCGCCCGCAATGTACGAAGTATGGTGTTGTTCGTTACTATCCTCACGGATGTATTTGGAAAGTTTCGAGTTAATGAAATAAAGCACATGATCTGTTGTGGTAATAGAATGTAATATTATGCCAACAAAATACTTGAAAATACATCACACAAAGAAATTGAATTAAACGTTCCTTGGAACAACACTACATGCCGAACTGTTAATAAGTCCTTCAAAGATCTTCGTCCTGGAGACAAATGTACTCATAACTTTTCTCAGAATATACCTATTTAAGTAGTTATTACCTCAAAAGGAAGCACTTGCTCCACTGAGTGTTTTTAGACCAAGACAAACTGCGTACCTCAATTAGAACGAAAGATGTGATTTCTTCAATGAGAAAAAATGTTGAATCGACACGTCAAATTGAGTATGCACTCATAACTTTCCTCAGAATCAACCAGTTTGAATAGTTAAGAGCTGAAATGAAAGAGCTTGATCCACTGAATGTTCTTAGGCAAAACGAACTCCGAGCCTCAATTAGAACCAAATATATGATTGCTTCAAAGAGACGAAAAATTGAAAAATCAAACAATTTGAGGAAGGCGGAATTTAAGTGATTTATAGTACCTGATGACAAATCTGTGCATGAATACCTTTCAGTTTTTTAAAAAATGAAGGAAATCGACCGGATAGAACGACCGGACTGACTGACATTACTTTCCATAAAAAAAAATTAATATATAGATAAATATGGTTATAAGAAAATGTACCTAATCAATCTCATTTGACACACACATACGGATAACAATTACACCGACATATGGAGTGAAATGCATAATACTTTCTCTTATTAGACTGTAAAATGAACGGAAATTCAATTTTATAGGTGTATCTGAACAATTGGCGATAACGGTTATGTTTGGTGGCCATAATGTGAAGAGAAAATACCAGACACTGTTATTGACACAACTCCCTGAAATACATTCAAGCCATTAAAATTATGAACTAAGAATGAACATAAATACACTGAAATACGCAAAACTACCACCTACAAAACAGATCAATATGTCTCCTAGATTATTACGACTTCGACAGGGTGAAAAGCACAGAAGAACGAGAAAAACACGTGGCCTACAACTCCAATGAATCTATGCACAGATTGATGTTAACAGCGTGCAAACCATACAATAACACTCATTTTTCGTCCCGATTACTTAATGGAGTCGGCCTCTCTCTCTCTTGTAGGACGTTTGCCGTCCCGAATTCCCAGGTGTAAGGCAAACGCACTGCTATAGTGTAACCGTCCAGGCTTCTCCAGCCCTACTAATTTAATATATCATCATTTTACGCGATATCATTTGATATCAAATTTATCCGCCATCGACAATTATTTGTAATAACATATTTATTCTACGTCAAGCATTTGTAAATAAGGTTTTTGCAATCATATTATAACATCATTTATTATTTATTACTATATTATGAAAGATAGGAATTTATTATGTATTGGATTTGGTTAATATGTTGAAATATAGTTGTCATTTCATCTCATATTTGTGTATACGGAAAAGGTTATTCTTGAGTGTGGAAAATTACATGACTCACTGGGTTTAACTCATGAGCCAAGGCTAGTAAACAGCGACCCGCGCGCGAGGCTTGCAAGCTGGTCAGCTACATCATCGCCACGCCTACTGGACTTGTCAAGAAAGAAGAGAAGGGGAGTTGATAATTCGATCTACGAATCAGATACTTCGTTGTATATGAGTTTTGCGATTGAACTGTTACCAAGAATGGGGGGTGAGCCCAGATATATAGAGATTCTCACCACGAGAACGACACCTAACTACGAGAACCTAACTACTACTTCTGCTGTCAACCTATCTACTATTAGAACATCTACTCTATAAAACTCTTTCATCTAAAAATCAGCCCTATAGCAACATATGGCTTGGAAAACATTTGGGAATATTTGAGTATGAAACAGTTAGATAAAATCGAGAAGTTGAATGCAATCTACTTGAAACGGGCTCTATGCCTCTCCAAATATTCTCCTTCCCGGCTCATGTATGAGCTATCCAGAGAGGGATTATATGTGGAAGAGCTAAGGTTACAGTTGTTACTTCCAGCAACAACACCCTATATACATCTGCTTCGAGACCTACGATCGAAGAAGGCTGACATCTGGGAAGATTTCTACTCTACCGATGCCATGCTAAATCGCGAGTGGGTTCAAGGTGGATATGAACTGCGACACCTGCTGACAAGGTTCTCCGTTCATGGGTTCCATTATAAACTGTGTAATATAAAGCGTTATCATGAACCAGGTTTGAACTGTGTATGTTTAAGATATGGTGCACACTGTACTAGGTACCATGTTTTAAATTGTAAACAGCGATCAGAATCACTGGTGAAATTTTGCAACGATGATTAATGTTTTATATAGTAATTCTTTGCACATTGTGCGCTTTAAACAAATTATTAGAACATCTACTGTGAACGATGTTATTGATTTTTGAAACAGTGTGTGGTCGCTCCGCGACAGTTATTTTTGTACAGTGTGTTATCGCTTTGATACACTACTTGGCTGCGGTTATGTTATCGGATCTGCGCGAGACGAAACAAGCTTATGGCTTGTGTTATATTCAGTAAATCTTCTGGATGAAGAACCATGTTTAGTTCAAGTCTACGGAATTTGGTACAAGTCTGTACCGTGTAAGTAGTATAGCTCAGTTGGATTGAGATTTCTACTTATATGGAAAAATTCATATCTCTGAATTTTCTCCTCTTACGATCAACGCTGATCAGTTTTTACAAGTATAGGGCCAATGTCTGATTTAAAGACTAGGCAATTAGGGAGTGCTAGTCCAGATAGCCCGTACCACATCAAAGAAGGAAGGAAGGATGTCCATGGAGCCAATTCTACATCGAGAAGAAGATAATGAGTAACCACGGAAACCCGATGACTTCAACGAAAGCTGTAATTGGTGAGCTTCAATTAGATAAAGCAAGCAATTAGTAAATTCAGTAAAGTAAATTCTAAATCCCGCCACTCTTTAAGGAACTTTTCCGATTCATCTCATTTTTTTTGTATAATAAATTCATTTGTATTTTATATTGCGTTAATTTTCTTTCTTAAGCGATACTTAATGGTTAATTATTTAAAATCCTACCCCTGTGATTTAAGTATAAGTCTCTATGCTAGTAAATATAAAGTTTGGTGTACAGTTTTGTTTAAAACTGTAACCCTGGCGCCCAAACATCACATAAAGAAATGGGAAACCATGGAATGTTAATTGTTTCTATTTGCGTGGCAATTTACGGGCAAGCCACAAATAGTTTATTTGATATTCATGTGTCCCAAGGTAATAACATTCATCTCCCCAAGTGTCTTGATGAGAAGAGCGAACAGTTACAATAGTGAGAGGGAAACATGATACACGAAGGCGACGGTCTATACACTCGCCAAATAAACAAATAAATGCGCTTGAAAATTAGGATGCGTAAATTACAAAAGCATATAAGAATTTATACCAGCGGAAGAGTATTGACCGTACTGGAGGTTATATTGTTCAAAAATAGGAAGAAGTAAAATTAAATTGGAAAATCAGGAGAAAAATTAAAAAAGGAAACGTTTCCGGGTAAATCGGAAGTTTTGGCAGGTATGCATTTTAGTTGGTTTTCTAAAGATATAAGATAACCAGTTGGGATGTCTAGTAATACTTAAATCTAAATAATTTAGATTCTGTTGGGATTCTGATTTCAGTGTAATATTAATATGCAGATCTAGGGTGTTTAAACTGGATAGGGTATAGGCTGCATTTCCAAGGCCTGATTTAATATAGCCAGAAAATCATCCACATAGCGAGCCCAGTAGCAGATATTACTGAATACGGGTTTGTTTAAGATCATTGTGTCTTCTAAATATCTAAATAGATTTCTGCCAGTATCCCGGAGGCTGGTGATCCCATGCCCAAACCATTATGTTGGTAAATTACATTATTAGAACTGAAGTAGTAATTATTTAGAACCTGTTGTATACAAGGCACAACATTAAAGTTTATTGCTTCAACACATTTCAATATGTACATGAAATAGAACAAAACTTTTCTTGAAGCTTGTTGAGTTGCACACGTTTAATGTTAATATAAGGGCCTGAATAATTTTTACATTCAATCTTGTCTTTCAAATGAGAGAATGCTCTTCATAGTCGAAAACTATCGGTCATGTATAATAACAAGTGAATGCTAACAGGAGGCGTATAAGGAACTTGCGTTTAATGTTCATATATAGCAGAATGCTATGATTGGAGTCGGAGCACTGTAGGGGACTTGAGTGAATAGCCGAATGCTTGGACGAGTGCTCGACGTAGCTACGGAATGCAGGATGAATGAGGCAATGTCCAGAGGTGAAACCTCACGGCCAGGAATCGGTCCACCTGTTCAGAACACATTTTTAAGAGGGTACCTCTGTGTCTGACTTGTGGTGTAGTCTGGTCGTTGGACACTGTAGGAGTCCTGGAGAGGCGAGAAACGTTGCTCCTTATATAGCGCTGACTGACGTCACCGATCACGTCAGTGCACTGCAGTCTGCCTCGTGGTCTCTGGAAACATCCATGTTCGGCGGGCTGTGGAGCTGTAGGCGCGGAGGACACACACAAAAGAACCAAATTCAGAATGGACATAAATTCTTGAATTTCTTGTATGGATAATTTACTATACTTTCTTAGATTATTGTATATTATATCTATGGTTTCTTTTATAGGGATACTTGGTTACATGTTTTTAATATTGAAAGAGTGAATTGGATGGTTAGGATGAACTTCAACATTTTTAAGATTGTCAACTAATTCCAATGTGTTTTTAATGGACTTGTTGGCTAGAAACCTGTAATTTTTCTTGAAAAACTGTTGTATGTACTGTGAGGTTTTATTTAAAGGGCTCGGTCTAAAATTGATAGGTCTCAAGGGGACGTCAACTTTGTGGATATTGGGTTGTGCTGTAGCTTTAGGGAGTCCTGGGTTCATATTGATTAGTTCAGGGGTTTCTTTGTCATTTAAGAGGAAAGCTAATGGTATTGAATAGCTGGACCCTTCTCTACCCTTTGATAGTGGTCAATTGTCAACAGGGATCATAATGAAATTCATAACTTATGATAGATGAAGTTTCTCAGGATCTTCTGTCCAGACCACAAATTTATCAACATGTTGTTGTTTGAGTCATCAGTCCATAGACTGGTTTGATGCAGCCCTCAATGCCACCCTATCCTGTGCTAAACTTTTCATTTCTACGTAACTATTTCATCCTACATCTGCTCTAATCTGATTGTCATATTCATACCTTGGTCTACCCCTACCGTTCTTACCACCTACACATCCTTCAAAAACCAACTGAACAAGTCCTGGGTGTCTTCAGATGTGTCCTATCATTCTATATCTTCTCGTCAAATTTAGCCAAATCGATCTCCTCTCACCAATTCGATTCAGTACCTCTTCACTCGTAATTTGATCTATCCATCTCACCTTCAGCATTCTTCTGTAACACCACATTTCAAAAGCTTCTATTCACTTTCTTTCTGAGCTAGTTATCGTCCATGTTTCACTTCCATACAATGCCACGCTCCACACAAAGATCTTCAAAAACATCTTTCTAATTTTGATATCAATGTTTGAAGTGAGCAAATTTCTTTTCTTAAGAAAGCTCTTCCTTGCTTGTGCTAGTCTGCATTTTATGTCGTCCTTACTTCTGTCATCGTTAGTTATTTTACTACCCAAGTAACAATATTCATCTACTTCCTTTAAGACTTCGTTTCCTAATCTAATATTTCCGACATCACCTGCCTTCGTTCGACTGCACTTCATTACTTCCGTTTTGGACTTATTTATTTTCATCTTGTACTCCTTACCCAAGACTTCGTCCATACCATTCAGCAACTTCGAGATCTTCTGCATTCTCAGATAAAATAACAATATCATTGGCAAATCTCAAGGTTTTGATTTCCTCTCCTTGGACTGTGATTCCCTTTCCAAATTTCTCTTTGATTTCCTTTACTGCCTGTTCTATGTAAACATTGAAAAAGAAGCAGCAATCCAGAAAGGAGTGAGGCAAGGCTGCAGTTTGTCCCCTCTCCTTTTCAAAGCCCTCGATTCTTATCACTGCAGACTGATTTTTATACAGATTGTAGATAATTCTTTGTTCTTGGTATCTGATCCCTATCATCTTGAGAACCATAAATAGCTTCGTCCAATCAACATTATTGAATGTCTTTTCTATATCTACGAATGCCATGTACGTGGGCTTGTCCTTCTTGATTCGATCCTCTAAGATCAGACGTAAAGTCAACATTGCTTCACGTGTTCCTAAATTTCTTCTGAAGCCAAATTGATCTTCTCCCAACTCAGCTTCAACTTGTTTTTCCATTCTTCTGTAAATAATACGTGTTAAAATTTTGCAGGCATGAGATACTAAACTAATGGTGCAGTAGTTTTCACACCTGTCAGCACCGGCTTTCTCGGGAATAGGTATAACAACATTCTTCCGAAAATCAGATGGGACTTCTCCTGTCTCATACATGTTGCACACTAAATGAATTAACCTTGCCATGCTTGTTTCTCCTAAGGCAGTCAGTAATTCAGAGGGAATATCATCAATTCCAGGTGCCTTGTTCCTATTTAGGTCACTCACAGCTCTGTCAAACTCTGACCTCAAAATTGGGTCTCCCTTTTCATCAGCATCAACAGCCTCTTCTTGTTCCAGAACGAAATTATCTACATCGTTACCTTGATACAACTGTTGGATATGCTCCTGCCATCTTTCTGCTTTGTCTTCTTTCCCTAGAAGTGGCTTACCATCTGAGTTCTTAATATTCATGCACCTAGATTTCCTTTCTCCAAAGGTTTCCTTGATTTTCCTGTATGCAGCATCTACCTTTCCCAGGACCATACAGCCTTCAACATCCTTGCACTTCTCCTTCAGCCATTCTTCCTTAGCTATCTTGCACTTTCTATCCACTTGATTCTTTAATCGCCTGTATTCTTTTCTGCTCTCTTCATTTCTAGCATTCTTGTATTTTCGTCGTTCATCAGTCAGGTCTAGTATCTCCTGAGTTATCAACATACCTCCACCAAATCATAGGTTTGATGGGTGCTGAAGCAGTAGCCTCCTCAAAATGCTCCATAAAAAATTCGCTACTACGCTCGAAAGTGGACTTCCGTCTGTTCGTAAAAAAAATTCCCACCCTGGTGGGGTAAGGTGAGCCTCATAGAGGGTGGCGTCTTCTGTCAGGGATGGAGCCTTGATATTGTTAAACTACCGTCTCCACATATAATTCAAATTTCTCCGTTTGTATCACAGGAATGTAGGTACATAAGTCTTATTTCTGATCTTTCATTTGGATAAAAAATAAGGGAATAACATAAATGTTAGGCCCATTAAACAACAAGCATTGGGGAATATTAGTTCTGTGTGACTTTGGGAGTGGCGACCCCATTGTACTAAAAGCCTATATATGGTTCATTCATTACATCCCTGACCCAGTCAAAGACTGGAAAACAGGTTGTAGGTTTTTTTACCCTTTCAGTTCTGTGTAAATACTGCACATAACAAATGCACTGTGAGTTCAACCCCCATCAGCATGGGGGTAAGAGGGGTATTCACTAATTTAGATTGTTATTGCTGACATGGTAGTAATTGTTCAGTTATCGAGGATGGTGACTGTTATCATGAAACGGTGATATAAATAATATGTACTAGCTATATTACCCGGCGCATCCCGGGCACTTCCCCGGAAAACTATGGGTTCAACAATAATATGTCGTTATCGATTATTTTTAATGTCATCCCCTCCGCTAGGGCAGTCTTACCCCACATAATTTTTTTCCAGATAGTATAGTGAGTCATGTGTTCAGCAAGTATACTTGACAGCTATGCATTGGCCATTGGCCATTTTGGACATTCTTTTTCACCCTTTCTCAACCTCCATTCTTGCTGGGTCTGAACTATGACTTAAACGCAGTTATGGGAGTCCTGAACCCACAGCCATTTTTTCAGATAGTAAGCCGTATGTGTCCTATGTTAGTTGAGAGCTATGCTGGAACATAGACACGTTCATCTGTAATCTCGGTTATTTTGTATAATTATGTTCTCACGCCGTGTCGTTGGACAGAAACGACACCTGGAGTATCACTATTCATCTCAGCAACCCCAAAAACTATGGATTCTACTTCAATAATGGTAGTTTTCTATTACTTTTATACTTCACACGCAATCTTGGCCATTTTGGACTTTCTTCACCCCTCTCACCCCCATGCTGATGGTGGTTGAACTCGAAGTTGAACGACATGTAGAGTGTCACTGTTCATCTCATTGATCACGGAACCTATGGATTCGACACTATTTTCTATTATTTTTTTATGCCAGTGTCTCTAACTCCACCCAGCTGATGTTGCCATGATAACGGCTGGCAATTTCTTCATCCGATTCCTACTGTGGGGTCGTGTGGTGCCAATATCTCTATAACGGTTGGTTTTAGACCCTTAAAACATGGTTTTTGGGGCCCATAGTGCCTTACCGAGTTTTGTTCTTTGCATCGTGAGGCTTAAAATAGCTTTGTCTCGTCCTTGTGTGATGAATTCTATATTTAGCCTATATTAGCCTATGTTAATAAGCCAAAGGGCCTAAATCTAGGGAATGGAGAGGGATATTAACATTTCTTGTAGATGGGGTTATCAGAGTTCCTAAAAAAATAACTATACAAAATTTTGTTCAGATTGGTGGAACGGTATGGATTTGTATAAGGAACGGACAGACAGTCAATGGGTATATCTGCTTTTCAACAGACAAGGCCGTATCCATTGGGAATTAAAAAGGTTCAACCTCCCCTTCCCCACTCAAATGAAGTTGAAAAATATATATAACATAACTTATACAGGTTTTTAAAAATTCAACCCATTAACTATTATGAAATCAACAACTTGGAAAATAAAACAATTGAATTTAATGTATAAAACTGTGCGGCCTTTAAATGTTTCTCTATGAACGTACTTAACAATTTTACTGTGAAATAATGGAAAAAATGGTCAGATGTGTCCCTTTCATTTTAAAAATAGATTTTACACTCCAGACAAATGTTTTGTTTGCACTTTTATTAGCATCGTATACATACAGAAAACTGAAAATATAAAGGATATTGTCTTATTATGAGTGTTGAAATACGTAGGCCTATATATTTGAATGGTTTTATGTTTATATGAACAAACTATGGAATGTGACACAAATGTTATCGAGCCACTATGAGTTTTTCGAAGATGTCGGATATGTTAATATATTTTATAATTATAGTGAAGAAAAGGTTTCCTCCATTTTTAAACAAATTGCAATATGATTTGCCTCGCACTGCACACTTGAGTGTGCTGTCTACTATGTCACGGTTATCTCAATCCGTTGATTTTTCAACGGTACTGCTGAAATGTTTCATAACTGAAACTATAGTGTTTTTATTTGCTGATGGTGATGATTATAAAAGTAAGTTCAACTATGCATCGTCCGCCTTCTTAGCGTACCTGTTAGCTGCCGCCATCGGAGGCCCCGGGTTTGATTCCCGGTACTGCCAGAGATTTATGAATTGCGAGGTTAAAATGGTACAAGCAGCTCCCCTCCATTGGGGGTGTGTCTGAAAAAGCTGCACCACATCAGGACGAGCACACGAGTTTTGTCCGGCTCCATGGCTACATGTTTAGCATGCTAGCCTTTGATTGAAGGAGTTTCGGGTTCTATTCCCGGCAGGGTTGGGGATTGGGTTCGGGGGCTGGGTGTTCGTACCGTCTTCAGCATTAAGTAGGGCGCAATCCTCAGATGCGCAGGTCTCCTACAAGGCGTCATCTCCTGCACTAGACCTCTCCGAAGGCCACAGTCAGCCTCTATTAACACTGATCAGAGTGAATGTAGAAGAACGAAGACTTCAACAAAAGAGTCTTACAAACTTTCTAACGTGGATCTGAGTTCACTACGGGTGGCTGGGTAGGCAAGTGGAAAATGAGGAGACTGGGTACGGTCTTGTTAACAGAAATAGTATCTTGTTGGCTCCTTGAGCTAACGCTGTGACTATGCTCAATAGTAATGGGTGAACGATACTCAAGTTCGAGCAGGCTCGAGCCGGTCCAATACGCTACGTAGGCTCGATACGGTCTGGCGTAGAGGTGGGGACGGAGCGAGTAATACCGATGAGTAATCCGGTTGTAGCGGTAGAGCGCACCACCGATCCCCTCCGCTTACAACTGCGAGTACTCGCGGAGGACCTGAGCACAGTGTAGCGCACAACACACGTACGAAAGTACCTGTATTCAATCTGTGTGTTTCGAATGTACGTATATATTTCCTACGCTTGTTATGTTTTGTAGATAATGTAAAGTCTGTTAGATTATATCTGTGGTGTTAGTGTGATATTTAAACATATTCGTAGATAGTAGTTATATTTTTAGAATATTTAAAGGAATTTAAAGAAATTTCTACAGAACGTTCTTCCACAAATGCCACGAAAACCGTCGGATGCCTGGCAGTTTTTTGACATCACTGATAATAGGAAACACGCAAAATGCAAATTTTGTGGCCGCACATACGCGACGGGTGGTGGCACATCAAATACAATATAATATAATATAATATATAATAACTGTATTTATAGAAGCATTCTACTGATAGCTGTTTGGCATTGGGACGTATAGTAGTAGGATGTTGTCAGATATGTTTTGTAATCACATTTGCAAAGAAGGACATTCCAGTCAACGTTCATTTACGTAATTACTTTTGTCATTCTGTATATGAAATTATGTCAGTGTTTTTCATTATATTCTGATAAGATTCTTTATATTCAGGTTATTCTTCTCATTAACAGTGTACCGTATCACATGAACTTACGAAATAATTGTTAATACATTACTTTTCTGTTAACTTCCAATCACCTTGTATACAAACCCTTTGGTAAGTGTGCGCCATACTTTATTTCACTATTCGAATGAGTTAACTATACGAGTTACTAACATTTATTCCACATACTACCTCCTACTCCCTAGCAGTTACGTATATAACAATTATAGTGAATATATATGCACTTATTTACAGTTGTTACGTTGTGAGAGAAGGGTATTAATAGGGGGATGCAATACCTTCGCAGTGCCATACATATAACGTGTTTAAACGTCCCGCGTCAGGACATTCACTCGGTAGTTCACTCGGTACTACCGGGTGATGACGTCACAACAACTGCTCCGCTCCGCTCCGCTCCGCTCCGTCCCCAGCACTAGTCTGGCGACCCCACACACAGACTATGCGGAGCGCTGACGGACCAGTCGTCGTATTACACTACTACACTCAGTATATTTATGTGTGTGGGTTGGTGAACACAACGTTCTCTGTGAAGGGAAAGAGCATTTGCTTGATAGTCTTTCTGGTAGTACGAACAACAGATTGGTAAAAGCAATTTTTTGGTAAGGTATTTATTTCGTTAACATTTAACTTTGCATTTTACATTGTGTCCGCTCTTCAGAAATGCTTAGCTTTATAACTTTGTCGTGTTTTGCAGGGTTAATGTTGTTAATCATTACTTTCAAGTACCGATAGTTAACATGTTTTTCGTATGCCACGAGTTATTTCCTCATTAATAATAATTATTAATAATATAGTATACGAACTTGTTATTACTTGAGACAGAGCAGACAATGACCGGTAGAAAAAGGTCATGGGCTTGGGACGACTTTGAAGGGCTTCCAGACAAACAAGTAAAATGCACACAATGTGATAAAATATTAAAAAACGATAGTAAAAATACATCGACGATGACAAGGCACTTCATAATGTTCGTCCTTCGTCGAACGAAACCATTCCAAATGAGGGGGAGACATCTCCACCTAAGACGACGTCGACATACGGTACGCGGCTGAAATATCCTTAGGCTCCTTTTTACTTTTCACGAATAACACAGTGGACGGCCGCTCGCATTAGAATGATAAGGGCTCAGAATGTCTGCCTGGACAGGATCTACGAAGTTACTCTACTGTTAAGGCATACAGTTTATACCGATTTTACGTTCATAAGCATGAAAGCATCAATTTATTCATTGATTGGCAATTAGTCCGCCTCTTGGTGTAGTGGTTAGTGTGATTAGCTGCCACCCCCGAAGGCCCGGGTTCGATTCCTGGCTCTGCCACGAAATTTGAAAAGTGGTACGAGGGTTGGAACGGGGTCCACTCAGCCTCGGGAGGTCAACTGAGTAAAGGTGGGTTCGATTCCCACCTCAGCCATCCTCGAAGTGGTTCTCCTCCAGGCAAATGCCGGGATGGTACCTAACGTGAAGCCACGGCCGCTTCCTTCCCTCTTCCTTGTCTATCCCTTCCAATCTTCCCATCCCTCCGCAGGGCCCCTGTTCAGCATAGCAGGTGAGGCTCGCCTGGGCGAGGTACTTGTCATCCTCCCCAGTTGTATACCCCAACCCAAAGTCTCACTCTCCAGTACTCTGCCCTTGAGGTGGTAGAGGTGGGACCCCTCGCCGAGTCCGAGGGAAAAACCGACCCTGGAGGGTAAACGAAGTATGAACAAAAAGAAATAAGTCACTTAAGTGCGGCCAGTATGCAGTATTTGGGAGATAGTGGGTTCGAACCCCATTGTCGGCTCTCCGTAGTTTCCCCATCTTCACACCAGGCAAATGCTGGGGCTGTACCTTAATTGAAGCCATGGCCCCTTCCTTCCCGCGTCATAGCCTTCTGCTATCCCATTGTCGCCATAAGACTTATCTGTGTCGGAGCCACGGCCCCTTCCTTCCCGCGTTATAGCCCTCTCCTATCCCATTGTCGCCTTAAGACTTATCTGTGTCGGAGCGAGGTAAAAGCAAATTGTAAATAATTGTCTAGTAGTTACCAATAAAAGTAGATAATAATAATAATAATAATATAGATTATTCCCCCCGCCCACCATCCCTGATGCGCCTCTGACTTCTGGCCAGGAAGCCATAGTGCCGAGGATATCAGTAGCGGCGAAAAATAGGGAATGATAAAAAGCAATGGTATGTAAACCCTGTTGTCTGTTAGATAATTATTTTTAAATTTCTTTAAATATTAAAAATCTTTCTTCTTCCTTAATCCGTTTAACCTCCAGGGTTATTCGCCTCGGACTGAGCGAGGGACCCCACCTCTACCGCCTCAAGGGCCGTGTCCTGGAGACTTTGGGTTGGAATGAGAAGATTGGAACGGATAGAAGGGGAAGAGGGAAGAAAGCGGCCGTGGCCTTAAATTATCTCCCCGCCATTTGCGTGGGGAAGAAGTAGGAAACCATTTTGAGGATGGCTGAAGTCGGAATCAAACCCAATTTAAAAAAATAGTAGGAATAGGCAGAACCTCGACATCTTCGTATCGTTTCCTTCCTTCTCTCATGATATTTCTTCTATAACTTATCTTCCTACTTGTTCTTTCCTGTTTCTCCTCTTGTATGTAAATATATTTTCCTTTGTTTATGTCGTTTATGTAAATATGTGTTATATACAGGGTTATTCACCTAACATGTTACACGGAAATAACTTCTAAACGATTAAAGATATCGGCATTCTGTTTTCATATTCTTAAATGGTATCCAAGATCTCGTAAAATAACGTGCTACATAGTCTCATGGTTTGATTAATACCCGAGATATCGATAGTAATTCCATATTTTTGAATGGAATGGCACAAATTCATACACCTGGCCTAAAAGTTCAACGGCGTACAAGTTCAAATATATAAGTATTTTCAAAATCAGACAATTAATTTTTGAGATATAAATAAGAACAGCATGTGTGGTTTTGCATGCCGCATCTGACGGCGTAAAGTCGGGCAAGGACATATTGACGCGCAAGTAGTTTCCTGGGAGTGAGTTCAGCCACAGAACGGATACCAGGCATGTACTGTAAACATAATGTGATGTACCGTAACATACCCTGGGTGTGCAATTTTATTGTATGACTGGCAAACACACAATGGGAAAGGGAGATTAAAGTTGTTCTGCTTTTTGTTTTGACATCCATGTGTAATAGGTTGCGCTCAGTTTAGCGTCTTTTCCCGCAGATGGGAATGGGAAGGATTTGGAAAGGAGGTCGGCCGTGGCCTATCACAAAGGCACCTATCCGGCATTTGCCTGGTGTTGAACATGGGACGCAATGAAAATCACTTTCAGGTTGGGCGAGGCAGGACTCGAACCTGCGCTCTCCCGAATGCACGCTACTACAGTCGCGCTTGATCCCCGCGGAGATTAATGCGTGTAGAATAAATAAATGTGTTGCTGTCATCTCACCACGATCAGCTCTGAACATCCCACATAATAAGTCGAGCTGTTTGTCTCCTACTGTATAACCTATCCCAAACCAAATAATCCAGCATTGGTAACACTGCTCCTTCGCCTGAAATAACCCAGCACAAAACGAGGTGCGCTTTGTAACACACACACACACACACACACACAAACGGGGCTACATGACCACGCTGTCAAAGCCCGGAAATGAAATAACAACAAACAGCCACTCTTCTCCGCAGCCTGTCGAGTTTCTTAATCACGTGTAGCGGCTAGCATTCGTAGCTGTCGCCGCGGTGGTTTGGGTTCAATTCCCGGCTCTGATAAGCAATTTAATTCTGGTTGTAGGGCTGGAACGGGATGCACTCAACTTCGTGAGGCAGAACGGGGAAGAGGTGGGTTGGATACCCATCTCAGCTATCCTGGAAGTGTTTCCGTGGTTTCCCACCGCTACTGCAGGCAAATGTCGGGATGGTTTCTTACTTACGACAGCGGCCGCCTCCGCCCCAATTCCTCACCGGAATTACAAATACAGCACAGTACTACAGACACCACAGTAACACAGGTTATCAGACACACAGTACACACACACACCCAAGCACATGGGGCTACACGACCACGATGCCCAAGCCCCGGAAATGAAATAACTACTGTTCTCTATACCCCTTCGAGTGTCTTAATCACGTACGTCTGGAGAGGAACCCGAATAAGATGCATCAGGTTACTAGAAGTGCGACCGTATAAGCATTACTGCTCTGGAGTTAGTGTTTGAAATTGTGGATGTTGTCATGCAATCGCTACTTTTTTTAATTTTGCTAGTTGCATTACGTCGCGCCGACACAGATAGGCCTTATGGCAACGATGGGATAGGAAAGGCCTAGGAGTTGGAGGGAAGCGGCCGTGGCCTTAATTAAGGTATAGCCCCAGCATTTGGCTGGCGTGAAAATGGAAAACCACGGAAAACCATCTTCAAGGTTGCCGACAGTGGGATAGCTTTTGTTATGTTCCTTTCAAGGCAAAGTACTTACTTTATCCCTCTTACACACATCAGCCCTACCTGTCCTGTCATGAGTTCGCCTGTCATACACACTTTGCAAACCCAGCACATGTGTACGAGGTGCTTACATGCCTGGTATCCATTCTGAGGCTGAACTCACTCCCAGGAAACTGCTTGAGCGTCAATATGTTCTTGCCCGACTTCACGCCGTCAGATACAGCATGCAAAACCGCGCATGCTGTTCTTATTTATATCTCAAAAAGTAATTGTCCGATTTTGAAAATACTTGCAAATTTGAAATTGTACGCAGTTGAACTTTTAGGCCAGCTGTATGAATTTGTGCCGTTCTATTTAAAAACATGGAGTTAATATCAATATCTCGGTTATTAATTACCCCATGAGACTAAGTAGCACGTTATTTTACAAGACCCTGAGTACCATTTACGAATATGAAAACAGAATGCCGATATCTTCAATCGTTTAGAAGTTATTTCCGTGTAACATGTTAGGTGAATAACCCTGTATATTTACAAAGTACACGAATATACACAGTAAAAGCTGTACAATCCTATATATCTTTCATTTTAGATAAACATATATATTGTACACAGCTCGGATCTCTGTAATTCGGCGTTATGCTGTTGCTGATCCTGAATAAATACATTAAAATATGCCATTCAACGCAGCTCAGTGCCACAGCAAGTAGTAGAGACCCGCACAGCAGCGGGTAGAAGCGTGATCACTATCTGATGGCACAGAACCTTAGATGCGCACATTTGTAATATTGTTACTTCCGTGAGAGTTTTATTGTAGAGAATTGAATCAAAATGTCACAAAACTATTATTATCACAGTTAAGTTGCTGAAGTGTCGAGCCTTTACTTTTCTGTCGAAATCCGCTCGGAGAGCACCAAAACATCATTTTGTAGCTACTTTCAATTTTGATGTCTACTCCGCACTATATTCCCCAGACCACCGGTACATTTTGTTTTTATATAACTTTTTTTGCACCCCCCCCCCCCACCACTTCTAATTCCCAATCGCTGCTACTGAGGATAGTAACAAAAGTACGTTACTGCAACGGTACAAATTACTCGCATATATACAAATAGTGCCTTTGCTGGCAGGACCTAGTGTTTACAGTGCACTATGTCTTCTGGTATGGGCTAGAGCAATTTTGTTACTTTCATTGACCTGTCTCAGCTTTATCCTTAGCTTTGACAAAATGAAAGTGACTGAGGTATGAGTAATGCTAGTAATGCCATTCCTTCTGCAGCCAGTCCCTGCTATGAATGGTGTGAAAATATTGCTCATAGGGTCAGTTGGTGCATGCATTTCAGTGGGCTTGGCAGACTGATGTGTAATAGCAACTTGTGGCTCGGTGAGGAAAGCAACGGGAAACTACCTCACTCCTCATTTCCCTAGTACGCCTCTTCAGTGATGCCTAGGCCATCTATGACAGCTGATGGCGGAACTGTTGAGGATCCAACCAGTCTTCGGGCTGAGGACTAAACATACATACATATACAAATACTGTTGCCGCAACATTGTAAGAAGAACTTGTGACCCGTCGTCTTTGTACTGTACATGGAAATGAAGTTCTGGAGGCAGTCTGTATATTCTGGGGAGGCATTTGCAACGAATCGTCGCACATACAGATTCTGGCTGTCTCTAAATTGCAGATACAGTTTGAAGGGATTATACGCTCAAAATATACAGAAGTGCACAGCAAACACAGGACGAGGCGGTATCGCCTAGCTCAGTAATTTAACACAGCGTTCTTGAGGTTTCTGGCTGATAACAAACAAGGCGCTAGGCCGCCGCGCGCCCTAAAGCTCGAGCAAATCTCGAACTTTTTCGAACTCTGACGTCATCTGTTCGAGCAGCTCGAGCACATCTCTATAATGCTCAATAACTCATCTACAGTCAGCAGAAAACAGTGCAAGTTGTTTCTACAATGAACTTATTTCCGGAAAATCTGAAATTCGCTGAGAAAAGAAAATGCAGACTAATATTATTACGCCAGTGGAGAACACATTTGTTGTAGCACTGTACAGTGCAGTTGTGGCCAGCGAGCTCAAACTTCCCCTTCCGCCATCATGTCGGTTTTCCCCAGCTACCCCTGGCTGGGTCCAATGCCATCACTTGCAGCAGTTGCTCGTCAGTCAGCTTGCTGCTAGTGTTATAGGAACTGTCGGGAGGGGTAGAAATGGTGTGAATATTGAATTCGGTTATTCGGCATGTGCAATAGTTCGTACATTCTGCTCGTTCGCACAGTGAATACAAGGTCAGGCCATCGCTTTCCACGAGCTTCTATGCCACGCTGTTCAACAGTCTGCCACTTCACACCGGCAAACGGGCACGTGCCACATTGAACATCTTTTAATTCCACAATGAGCGAGAATTATTATTGATAGCTGAATGTGGTAAGTACGATCATTCTTTTATTTTAATATTTTTACACACACAAGGCATATTTTTCGTCTCTTCAGAGGAGCGTGCAACAAAAATGGGGCATAACAAGTATTGACAGCCCCTACCCGTTTTGAAGTTAATGCATCTCAATCGCATTTTTGAATTAGACAGCAAAACTACCTCGAACTGTCTCTGCAATCTTGGGACTTGGGCTGTCAACTGCTCCTACATCATGCATAGGGCTATTAACTACAGATAAAGTATCTTTAAACTGTAAACCATCCCTCATTTTGATACAGTTGCGCTTTATTACACATGTTTTAATTACCGGTACATCAATTGTAAAATGTTCTACATTTATGGCCACATCCAGGTTCTATTTATTGCTCGTGATGCTGAAAGTGTATTAAATAAATCTGCGGACTCTTCATAATCTGTAGTTGAAAACGGTTTTATTTTATTTTCGAAGCTATTAAGTGCAGTTTTCATACAATACTTAAGTTTGATCTACTACAGTGCGACTTATCCTGTTAATCAGGCTTTGCCTTTTGACATCTCTTGACATTCGCGTTGGACGTTAATGTTCATATTGATGGATTTTAAAAACATATTGGAGACAATTTAATCCAGGTCTATTGAAAAGAGCGTTTCTGGGTCAGATGATTTCTCCTGGAATGTGGTTAGTATATGCGGGAGTGTTCAGTCTTATCAAAAATGTAATTTATAGGTAGTAAGTTTCGAGGTCTGTAACTAAGATGGTCGATAAATCGCAGCCTGCTAATTTGTCACCGATGTATCAGTTACGCTGGCACGGAAGTAGCCTATATGTGACAACATATCGTTTAAGTTGTGTACTTAGATCACGTTCACAGGGCTATGTTATCTGGTGTAGTTCAAGGTCTGTATCCGTTTTTCATTTACCTGTTACCTACGGCGATATTAAAGGTGTCAAATCATGCATTTGATCATAGTGTACTTCTGAGCACAGTAGAGAGAATGCCTATCTAGCAACTCCGTATGTCAACAGCTAATGATTCATACGGAGCGCGAATCGAACAGGGCAGTTCTCAGCTAGCAAATGACGCACGTTTGAATACATCATATTCCTTCGAAGTACTTGTCCCATTTTCAAAATAATCACGGTGCTGATTTAGGGCTATGTGTACAAAATAGTGTTAGGTACCGTTTAAAAAAGCAAAGTTAGTACCATGATCTCAGAAAATATTAACGCCATGAAACAGCACTGTAAGTCCAGATTATTAGCCCCTTGGTATCATTACCGAAAGTGAAAAAAAATTGCCTATATCCTTAACCGTTCACGGGTTATTTGTGGTGCACACCTTGTAATGTAGGTGTATAACTGTGTGTAACTAATCAGTCACTACTAATCTGCATTTAGTGCTGTCGTCCAGGTGGCAGATTCCCTATCTGTTGTTTTCCAAGCATTTTCTTAAATAATTGCAAAGAAATTGGAAATTTATTGTACATCTTATTTTGTAAGTTACTCCAATGCCTAACTCCCCTTCCTTTAAACAAATATTTTCCCCAATTTGTCCTCTTGAATTTCAAGTTTATCTTCATATTGTCTTATCAATTGTCATTCCACCCCATCTCTCCATTGACAGCTCGGAACATACCACTAACTCTAGCAGCTTTTCTTTGGATTTTTTCCAGTTCTCGAATCAAGTAATTCTGGTGAGGGTCCCATATTCTAGTTGGGGTCTTACTAGAGACTTATACATGCCCTCTCCTTTATGTTCTTACTACAGCTCCTAATTACCCTCATAACGCAGTGCGGAGATCTGGACCCTTTATTTACAATCCTGTGTGTGATTACCCCAATGAAGGTTGTACTTTTATAATATTAGGTAAAAGTCATTATTTTTAAACCTACATTAAGTACTGGTATCCCGAAGACACATGTGTAATCATTCAGTTTGTTAATTTATTGCACGCCAGGTTATCATTTTCCCTGTGCATTATTAACAATTTAAAGTCATAAAGGTGAATATTATTTTTCCCACTTCTAATGTGCCGAATACTGCCCGTCATTGTCTTCGTATCAACTAGAAGTATTTCAATACTGGCCGTCCGCGAACAAAGAGCGATTGTGATGGATACGGTAACTCGTGAATGAGTCGTTCAAAACGAACGTTTCACTCCTATGAAGTGTGAACTACTCAATTTCTATGAACTGGTAGTTCAAACACTTCATATCATTCACAACTCATTCGATTCGTCTGCCACTAGCTCACTCGCTCTCCCCCTCCCGCTTGATTAACAGCGTCATTTAATTCCTCCTTCACTCCAATCCTAGCGTTGCGGACGGAGCGGGGCAGTTGTGACGTCATCAGCCGATTGTACCGAGTGAATGTAGACTACTGTAGCGGCACGTTTAAGCACGTAATTGGTATGACAACGTAAATTCATTGCCCTTTTCTCACAACATAACTGGTGTTTTCTGCTGTAGAAGCAGACCTACTCATTTCATCCTTGTGGTGCCTCTTGATATGATCCCACACATTTCATATGCCACCGCAAAATTTGCATTTTGCTGATTTTTTTCATCAGTAATTTCAAGGAACTGCCATGCATCAGACAGTTTTCGTGACATTTGTGGTCCAAATGTCTGTAAACAAGTATTCAGTTCCTTAAATATTCTTAAACATGCCTCTGTGGTGTAGTTAGTGTGATTTGCTACCACCCCCGTAGGCTCGGGTTTGATTCCCGGCTCTGCCACGAAATTTGATAAAGTGGTACGAGGGCTGGAACCGGGTCCACTCAGCCTCGGGAGGTCAACTGAGTAGAGGTGGGTTCGATTCCCACCTCAGTCATCCTGGAAGTGGATTTCCTTAGTTTCCCACTTCTCCAGGCAAATGCCGGGATGGTACTTAACTTAAGGCCACGGCCGCTTGTCTAGCCTTTCCAATCTTCCCATGCCCCTGCAAGGCTCCTGTTCAACATAGCAGGTGAGGGCGCCTGGGCGAGGTACTGGTCATCCTCCCCCGATCAGGACTGCCCTTGAGGCGGTAGACGTGGGATCCCCCGCTGAGTCAGAGGGGAAAACCGACCCGGCGGGGGGGGGGGGTAACCAGACAGAGAAGAATAATTCCGTATTAAATATCAAACTAATATACTTTGTATTATCTTCAAACCAGAACAAGCGGAGGAAATATAGACGCAAATTAAGCAGCACAGACTGAATACAGGTGCAGTAATCTTTCACGGGGAGGCCACGACGTTCGGATCACGGAGCATCTTCAAACATACACATTTAGTAGTCCATTAGGACAAGATAATGTGAAAATAGTAAGTTGTACTAGCGCCATAGTTGTGACGCCGCTTTAAGTGCGGCCAGTATTCGGGAGAACCCCAGTGTCGGCAGCCCTGAGGATGGTTTTTCCTGGTTTCCCGTTTTCACACAAGGCAAATGCTGGGACTGTACCTTAAGACCACGGCTGCTTCGTTCCCACTCCTAGCTCTTTGCTGTCGCTTCGTCGCCATAAGACCTATCTGTGCACCTAGTAAGAAAAAAACCGTGTCGAGAAAATCGTAGAGAAGTTTTCGCGTCGAATATGTACCGTTGCGTTGCGATCGTGAGCACGAAACGGCGGTTGTCAAGTAGTTGGCGTTCAAGCTCCGTAGTCGCTGGTTCACTGGATCGAGGCCCGCTTGTTTCGTTTTTTGTCATTTTTTTCATATATATTACAATTCGAAGGGAATATAAAGCAAAAAAAAAAAACGTATTTGCATGAACTTTTATTGGATTTTCAATGTTATTCGCCTCTTTACTAATTCTCTTATCACGTTCGCGGCCGCTCGGCTTTTCGCTTTGTTGTCTTATCCGGCTCCATGTGTGCTGGCCTTTGGTCAAAGGGGTCTTGGGTTCGTTTTCCGGCAGGGTCCGGAATTTTAACCATAATTAATTTCGCCGACACTGGGGCTGGGTGTATGTGTCGCCTTCCATCTTTTCATCCTCATCACGACGCGCAGGTCGCCTACGAGAGTCAAAAAGACCTGCATCTGGCGAGCCGAACTTGTCCTCGGACACTGCCGGCACTAAAAGCCGTACACCATTTCATTCGTTTTTTCACTTGTCTTGTGCTTTACCCACCTTTGAAGGCATTGTTGTTAGGGAAGTGTTTTCATCTTTGTTCTCTTATCTTTTTCACACCTGTATTCACTAGTACGTTTTCTCGCTTAACAGAAACATCTTATTAACTGTATTAAAAGAAAAGGGGCTTCTTTAAAGACTGACAGTGTATGAAGATGTGCAGACTGTCCTTTTCCTTCCACATTTTCTTCCTATTTCTATCTTGTCTCACTCTAGCCTATCATAGTGTGAAGAGGTCCTTTTCTTGGTTCTATCTATGTATAACTTGATGATATACTCAATTTTGGTGCAGAGCAATTATTTCTGCACCTTAATTTTTACAATACAGATCGTAGCAATGGAAGTTGGCCAAGTCCAAACTCAAGGAACCCTGGTTCAGATAGAAGCTATCGATAGTGAAGTATTGCAGACTTGGGAGAACATGACCCGTGAACAGGTGGAGGAGAAGCAGGGAGCAAGAGGGCACACGGCTAGAGAACGGTGGAGACTAGTGCGACTCGTGTAGCGATTTGGTGTGCAGATGAAACAGCGCAGTGTGGCTCGTGAGTCTTGGCAAGCTGAGGGAGGGCAAGTGGTAAGTAACATACATTGCAGTTTAAAATAAAGAAATAAATATGCTATCTGGATTAAAACCACTTGTATATATTTAACAAAGCCGAGCTTTCCGCGAAATTACATTGGCCTTCATCAGGGCATGCCTCCGACAGTGAACAAAGGAATTCTTTGAAGGGATGTCGAAATCACGAGCATACTATCGACATTGAACCACGAAAAGCTACTTTCATTAATGTATTGCACTTTGTTTTTTCAGTTGCAGAGTATCCATTGCAGAACTTTATGAACGACCTGTATTAAATTTTATACCCATCTTGACCTGTTTCCAGTATTGACGGGTCTATTTGCAACATACGCCTCTCCACCACTTTCTTTTCTGTCTGTCCACATTCAGGGCATAACTATAGAGGTTGTCCCGCAATGTTAATAACGCTGGCGCATGCAAAGGGACTGTTTAACACTTAGGTTTCCACTAGTAGCACTGAAGGAAGAAGAATTTCACTGCTGCCAACTGTTCGTTTTATATGACTGTCTTTCATTTTTATTTTTTTCTTTACCGTGCGCACAGTATGTGCCGCGGCGATAGCAAAAAGCATCTCAAAAGGAATATGACCTGGAAGGGGCCACTGTTCTCATGACAGATTGGCCAGGATGTGCAAAAATACGTTACAGCTACTAAATGACCATTTTTTTCTTGCCGTAAGCCCTGAGATTATGGGAGGAATTGAGAAAGTGTAAGGTTATGGTCCGATGCCATGACACTTTCAAACTTTGCGGGCCTCTTTATCCTTTTTTCTTCTGCAGTGGTTAGTAACGAAATCTTTATCTCTTCATTGGTGGGAATGATGTCTTAATCTTCGATATCTCGGCCAATGCTCGTGATCCTTGGCAGAAGCAATGGATAGTGGCGCCTGGACTGTTACTTCAGGTTATGAAAGTAAATATACTTCTAGGGGAAGGCAGGTTGGTCTCTGGCAGGCGTAATGAACACATCACTTGTTGTTTGTTTGAGTCATCAGTCCATAGACTGGTTTGATGCAGCTCTCCATGCCACCCTATCCTGTGCTAACCTTTTCATTTCTACGTAACTATTGCATCCTACATCTGCTCTAATCTGTTTGTCATATTCATACCTTGGTCTACCCCTACCGTTCTTGCCACCTACACTTCCTTCAAAAACCAACTGAACAAGTCCTGGGTGTCTTAATGTGTCCTATCATTCTATCTCTTCTTCTCGTCAAATTTAGCCAAATCGATCTCCTCTCACCAATTCGATTCAGTATCTCTTCATTCGTGATTCGATCTATCCATCTCACCTTCAGCATTCTTCTATAACACCACATTTCAAAAGCTTCTATTCTCTTTCTTTCTGAGCTAGTTATCGTCCATGTTTCACTTCCATACAATGCCACGCTCCACACAAAAGTCTTCAAAAACATCTTTCTAATTCCGATATCAACATTAAGTTATAATCCCAGTGGGGCAGACACTATTTCTACCACATTCGGTTCTCTTCTAACTTTTTCTGTTAAAGTCCTTAAAGCCTTGCAGCCATCTGTCTCTTGGCTTTACCTTAGGTCTCCTTCCTTTCATTCTCATATCAAACATCCCCCTCAACCATCTTTCCTCTTTCATTCTCCACTCTTGACCATATCACTAATCTTGAGCTTTCTATGCAGCTATTATGGGTTCATCGTCCAATCTTGCCATTCCAGTCGTAACCTAAGTTTCTTCATCTTGCAGGCCTATATCCTACTTTTATTTATTTCCTCCATTATCCAGTCTCTGTTGCATAAGTCAGCATTGAAACGTGTATCTATGTACGTGTACTTCTTCGTCCTGTGTCCTTATATGGGGTCAGGGATGAGGTGAGATGAAATTATACGGCATGCTCTTACAGCAGTAATGTTTGCAGATGATCTGATGGTATTGGGAGGTAGAGGGGAAGAAGTACGAAAATTCTGTGTGAATGAGAAGTAGTAGTCTCCACGGTATGAAGTTCTAAAGCAAAGCATTTTATCTTCCCCATTCCTTCAAGCAAAACAATTAATGCGATGAGTGCTACGCCCGTCTATGGACGGGCTGACACGGCTGGTCCACTAATGCTACGCCCGTCTATAGATGGTGCACGAGAATTTTTTTTTAGTTTCCCGGTTCACTCTTGATTACTGATTCGATCTCTGGCATGTTCTGCCATCTGTTGGGCATTATCTAGAACTAATTGATCATGGCTTATAGCAGGGCTGGTCACAACGAAGCTCGCGAGCCGCATGTGGCTCTTGAGTCAGTCTTTTGCGGCTCATTGACACCAACCTTAGAGTAAAATTAAATGATAAAATTAATGGAATCTAACGACATCTCGCGGCCGGCGGCAGTCAGTAGCAGCGATGTGCGGTTTAACGTTATTAGCGCTGTACATCAGTGGTAAGACATGGGAGGTGAAGATAGTTCCGGCGCCTTCTGTTAGATAGTGCTGTGCGCGGGAGTGTGTGTCAGTGAGTCAGTGTCGTGAGGTGAAGCCAGTCGCGTATAGGCAGTAGTGAGTGCCGATACTTTTCTGTGTGCAGTTGTTGTGTGCTATTTGAGTACAGTTGTGGCCTGGTGTCCGAACAGTTGCGATGCTGTCTAAGAAGCCTAAATGTGAAGACGAGAATCGAGCTTTTAATACCGACTGGGAGGAAGAATTCGTTTTTGTAGAAAGAAACGGTAAGCCAATGTGTCTTTTGTGTCAAATAACTTTGTCACAGTTCAAGACCAGTAATCTAAAACGCCATCATTACACTAACCACGGCGGTTTCAACAAAGATTTTCCTGTTGGCTCGCAGTTAAGGAAAACCAAACTGAAATCAGAGTGGTCAGAGTGGGGTTATGTCAATTTTTACCAAAGAAGCAGGTTTGACAACCGAAGCTGGCTTCATCTTGGTTTTTAATGTTACAAAAACAAAACACTAGAACACTAGAACCGCCGGAATATATTGTATACCTGGAACCGCCGATGCGGTCATTTTGACCGCTATTGAAATTATTATATTTTCGTTCTTGATATGCACGGTTACTCATTATCTTTTTACCTCTGTTTCTGTGCATTTGTATGAGTTTCAATATTGAATTATCAATAAAAGGACACCACCCACTCGTTACACTATCATCAGGAACATGCCACTTGTAATATGGAGTAAGTCCTGGATATTTTTTCAAGGGTGTATGGCGAGCAATCCAACCAAGTGTCATCTTCCCAGTCTGCTGCAGTCCACTCCCTGATGCCATCAGTACCTAATAGCGCATTATCTGGCCATGGGAGGCTTTTACCTTGGTTGTTGCGTCTCCTTGTATACCATGATTTACGGGTTACTGTTTCTACGTCTGTGATAGAATAATTAAAAACTCGTCAGTTCTCAGCCTATGCAAAGCATCATTATAATCTGAATACGGCATAAATAAAGGAATTACATCAAACTTGTTATGCTAATGGTTATAATAATACGAGGGGCGTACTCTATTGTTTTACACTTTATTTTTGATACGTCCGGGTATGGTTCACATTTCACCTTTGAAGGTGGTGACGTGTAACTAGTGTCTTGTTCCACCATTTGATAGCAGCACACGAACAGAGGCCAACGAATGCACTCGTCATAGCCATTTCATAACAATACTGTCAGCATAGGAGCAGACACAATGGAAAGCAACTGTCAGGGACAGCGCTATACGACTTGGTTCCTATGGAATGAAGGTGTGACCACTGCAGAAATTCACCGGCCCTTGGTGGCAGTCTGTGGAGAACGTGCGCCGTCAAGGAAGATTGTTTACAACTGGTTGGACGGTTGGAAAACAGGGCGCACATCGGTGGACAAGAGAACCTGTTCTGGAAGGAATGCGACGGTTTCAACACCAGCCAACATTGCCCAAGTCAAACAGGCCATCCAAGGAAAAATATGAATCACATTTACGGAAATGGAGGCAGCTACGGGAATTAGCCGATGGTGTCATCCACCTGGATGCCTAGAATCTTGTCTGCAAATGAAAAGCTGTTACATGTGGAGGTGTGCAGAGGATTTTTGCAATGCCATGATCAAGATCCATCCGACTTCATGGCTAGGTTTGCGACTGGTGATTAGACATGGAAGCTCAGGGGCAGTCCGCTGCCAAAGAAGTAATGTTCGGGAATATGAAGGAACCTCTACGTGGTCGCTGTTTTGCAGATTTTTCAGAACTGGACACAGATGTCAAGGCATGGGTACGCAGCAGTCCGAAAGAATGGTTTCAGGAAGGTCTGGAGAAACTGACACATCGATGACAAAAGTGCATACAGTTACAAGGAGATTATGTTGATTAGGTAGACGTAAGAACCGATGTGTAATGCATTTCATTTGTGTAGAAAACAAAGAGTAAAACAATATAGTATGCACTTCGTACTAATATCAACTCGCCTGCAGCCTGAACAATACGGTTTTCAGCGTGATAAGCATCATTGCTTTCAGAGTTATCACTTGACTGGTCGTAAGCTTCGTATGCATTTTCTCTTTTTAGGTCCTTTATACCTGGACCACATTTTACATCCGACATATCTTCAGGAATGTCATGCAATAGACTCAGCAACAGACATGTTTACTGTACTGTGTCAAGCTGACGAACTGACAAAAGCTGACGAATAACACTACCGGAGACGCAGCGGAAATAATGCTCGTACAATTCTTAATATATCCCAGTTCCACTGTTGTGGTTTTGTACATCACTGTTGTTGATAGGTTAATTATAAGTAGATGATTATATCTTAACGAGAGGTATGTGTTACAATACATTTTATTATGATAATTAATACAGCGGTCAAAATGACTGCGCCGGCGGTAGTAGGTATAGCCGTTACTAATGCCCCTTCTATTGATACAAAATTAATTATATATAATATGGATTTTCCTGGGAACTAATCAGGAAAAGTCACTGCAGCTCAATATCCTACAAAAAAAACTGTAGTCAAAATTGAGTTTGGAAAATGTGTAGCGGTCATTTTGACCGCTCCGGCGGTTCTAGTGTTAAGGACACAGGAAGTTAATTCTGTTTTAGAACCCAAAATAAGAAACTGCTGAAAATGATCAACGAAATGCCAGCTGCTAGAAACACAATAGAGGCGAGTTTCTGTTATAGTGCGGATATTTTAAATAATTTATAAAAATATATGAGTGCTCAGCAGTAAGTCTGGCTCTGGACGAGTCTACTGATATCAAAGATAAACCACAACTAGCCATATTTGTGAGGTGTGTGTCAAAGGACTTGGAGGTGGTGAAAGAACTTCTGGACCTGGCTACTTTGAAGGATACAACTCGTGGTTGTGACATTAAAGAAGCCCTGGATAGTGTTTTACAGAAAGACTCATTATCAGCATTGCTACCGATGGTTCACCATCTATGAATGGCATGAAACAAGGGCTTATTGGGCTTTTAAATGCTGAAACATCATTTCCTGATTTCCTACCTGTACATTGTATTATTCACAGAACTTTTAGCAGCAAAACATTTTCAGTACCCGCATATTATGCAGGTAGTTCTAAAAAGGTGTTTCTGGATTAGTTGCCTTAGCCCCGAACAAACCATGAATCAGTGTCAGGAGGTGAGCGGGTGCAGTATGTATGTATTTTGGGTATTCAGCCCGAAGGCTGGTTTGATCCTCCACAGTTCCGTCAACAGCTGTCATAGATAGCCCAGGCGTCACTGAAGAGGCATACTAGAGAAATGAGGAGTGAGGTAGTTCCCCGTTGCTTTCCTCGCTTAGTCAGAAGTTGCTATTGCATATCAGTCTGCCAAGCCCACTGAAATGTATGCACCAACCTACCCTATGAGTGATATTTTCACATTCATAACAGGGACTGGCTGCATAAGGAATGGTATTATTAGCATCGCTCATACCTCAGTCACCTTCATATTTTGCAGGTTATGAATCTCATTGAAGAGCCGTATTGGAATTCAGAATAAGTTGATACATTAATAAAAACCATCTTTCCAATACATAGTAATCCTTTATATTTAGGATGAAACCATTGACAGATATTAAAATTAGGACATGTACTGACCTACCTTGAATTAGGTTATTTTGGCTGATGGTGCTCACAAAGTATGAGCAAATCATGTTGAAGGAACTGCATTGCTTGCCCCGTGAACAAATTATAAATACAATGATAACATAAGGATCATGGTCATAATCTACGAGTTTCATTTCCGTATTGATTGTAGCTACAACATGAAATTGATACTAAAGCCTCCACCTTATCAATACATTTATTTACATACTATCATTCACACTACCGGTTTCGACCCTTCAAGGCTCATCCTCAGCTGACAACTACAAATATAGTTCTTAAAACATCACAATGGGAAATATTGTACAGTCGTGACAATTGTCCAATTCAACAGACCGTCTAAAACAAATGATTAAGAGATAAATGTGTGTTCATTAGTTCTTCTTCTGTATTTTACAGATGGTAGAGTACTTCACTGTCTACACCATTCTGTCAGCGATTTCCATCCTCTTCTCGTTGTCCTAAAATGGCGTAGGACAATACGGTGGGGCAAGAGCAAGACGAATGCTGCATAACAGAATATCCTGAAATGTCCAGTGCGTTTCATCGAATGAACACCGATCGGATGAACCATCAGCTGATTTTCCACAGATATGAGTGTCATTGATAAGGTAAGGATGAGAGCAACATCTTCAAATACTCATGAAAGAAGTTGATCTTTCTTTGCTTTTAACTTCTTTGTCATCTTTTCTTCTGGTGTTGTTTCCTCACAGAATTAAGGGTTATAAATTTCATGTGTTGTTACTCATATGTTTTCCTCACAGAAGTCTGACAACTAACATGGAATAATTCTTCTTATTTTGTTCTTTCCATGTCAGTTGTCGTATATATGATGTCGAACCACTGCTGCCTAACTTAATCTTCGCCCACGTCCGCCTGGCCTTCTATGATCTGTTATCTGTTATATCAGGCCGTACTATTTATTTTTTAATATGTGACCAAAATAGGCTGCTTTTCTGCATTTTGTGAAGGTTAAATCATGTGAAGTTTACTGGCATGATTGTTTACCTTCTTACTGGTTACATTATTATCTACCCATGGGATCTTGAAAATTCTGTGATATATCTGTAACCGTAATCGGGACAATTACGCCTACACATCATCATAATAATAAAAAATATTGACATAAATGAATGAGAATAAAGAAATAGTTGTAATAATAATATAGGCACTTAACAATATGAATAAGGAAATATTAACATGACGCAGTGGCGGTGTATTCATATCAGAACATGGAAACGTGACGAGTATCTTTTGATACGCAATATTAAATCAAATACAAGGGAACCCTTACAGGCCTAAAAATGACAACTAAGACAGGAGAGTAGAAGGTGCAAGGAAGCCCTACGAGGTCTATGGGAATGTATAACGTTATGGGGGAGAAAAGACTTACAAGAAACACCCTCTAGCTCAGCTATATTAAAAACATTACGAAAGTTAGATCACAAAGCAGTTGATACTTAACGCTTTTGACAAACTGATACAATTACGAATCCAAAAACACAAATGAACAAATTGTTGAATTTAAAAAAAAAGGGCTATCTCGGACACGTTAAATTTAAAACTTAAAAAAAGACGTTAAGCAAGGAAATACCAAAATACCAAAGTAAAAAATTACATTAAACAAAACCAGAAAACATTGAGATTAACATTGAAATGACACTTACCGCGGAAAGCCCTCAAGCTTGCGCTCAATAGGGCGGTCGGACGTAAATGACGCCAACAACACTGGTTGCAAATCGAGGATTGTGGTGACGTTTAGTAAATTCAGAGGCTTGCAGACTGAACGCTAAAAGGCATAACAGTCTATAATGATGATGTATGTATGTGTACGCATCACGATAAAACGGCTGAACAGAGTTTAATGAAAATCTGTATGTGAAGTCGGGGATGAGCCACTACCATCTAGGCTATAAATCATTTTACTCACGCTGAGTGAAATGGTTGTATAGGGGAAGGCCTAAAATTGATTTCTCAAATATTTATATTATTAGTCATCCTATCGATAAATACTACATAACGAAAGTTATATAGAATTAAATTTCCGATCATTTATGTCATACAATTTTACCGTAACTGTTTTGATAACACAGATATTCATGATGTTGAATTTTTATTGCCAAGTCCTTATCAACGCCGAGTCAAGAGAAAATGGGTTAACAGAATTTAATTGAAGCCTGTATATAGAGTCGGGGAATAAGAAACGAAGTTATAAACAATTTTATTCACCCTGGATGATATTGTAGTTTAGGGGGAGGCGCTTAAAATTTACTTTTTAAATACCTATGTTATTGGTCCTATCGAAAAGTACTACATAACAAAAGTTCTAGAGAGTACAATTTCTGATCATTCATGTTTTATTCAGTTTTACTGCACCGACTATGATAAGAGTGGTATTTCAGAGTTAGAAGAAAACTAAATGTGAAAACCTACTCTATTTGAAGCGCATGTCATTGATCAACAATAACATTACCTTGACCATTGTTTGTAGTGATGTTCTTTGTCTCTTATGCTGCCACTCAACTGAGATAGATGGGATTACTGCTGCGTACTGAGTATAACAGCCTGACTGAATATAGGCGGGAAATAGCTGGGGAGTTAGAAAAGCTTTTTCTTTAGCATGCCATTCCTCTGGTTCATACATTTTCTGATACTGCTGGTACGTAACAGACTGGTTCATCAGTCTTCCAGCTATTCGATCCCTACACTGACACTCTGAATGAGTAGTGTGCACACTTAAGGCAGAGGCTCAGTTAGTAGTAGTTGTAGTAGCAGCAGCATGACCTAGTCTAGAATTACAATTTAGGCATATTCTATATTCCAAATTCTATTTTAAATATATGTTGCCATGAGGAATTTTCCTTTAAAAATAACATTGAAGAGATGCATTGTGTTTTATGTTTCAGGCAGCATTCCCACTCTCCCTTCATGAAAATCCACCAATCCATTCTCCTGTGATCCTGCAACATATGTCCTGTTCGGTATGAAAACTTGGAAAAACCAAACCCCTACAGCTCCAAAGGGTCGCCTTACCAAGCGACTGCTGCTCAGCTCTAAGGTCTACAGTACTAGGAGGTGTGATGTGGTCAGCACAACGAATCCTCTCGGCAGTTATTCTTGGCCTTCTAGACTGGGTCACCATCTCACTGTCAGATAGCTCCTAAATTGTATCACATAGGCTGCGTGGACCTCGAACCAGCCCTCAGTCCGGGTAAAAATCTCAGACCTGGGACGTATGGGTAAGAGGCAGACACAGTTAAGAGAACAGCATAGAGCCGGTACTGTGAAGAATAAGTACCAGTTAATATTAAAAAATTACAGATGGAAGGGACTGCTGGAATCTCTCAAAGCCAATTTTTTCTAGAGTGCCTGATGGTCTGGCAGAATGGCCGTGGGACATTTATATTCAAGGAGTCACCTTCAAGTGCTTTGACATATCTACTTAAAGTTTCTCTTGGAAGTAAAATTCTTCGTCCACTCATAATAAAGCATCCAGTAAGACGCTATTATTTCATCATGGCTTCTGTGATCGTGACATATATTCCACAAATTAAAACTAAATGGAATGAATTTGGACACCTGTGTAATGGGAATACTTGTGTAATAATCATATCAAATGCAATAAATAGTACACTTTTGCCTAATCAACAAGTGTATGCACCACAATATGTTCAGAGTTGTTTATCAAGTTATGTTCTTCAGTCTACATTGGAGTCAAATGTGGCCTTTTGCTTCACCCAACTTGCACACACGAGACATACTTGTCATTATTTTGTAAGTTGTGAAGCCAGAACCTCACATTGTAGATTATTTTATCAGTCTGTGTAGCAAGGATAGAAGAGCGCAGGCTTTCTGAATCCATGTTGGTGTTTTGTTTCCAGTTGTGTCTGCTGTTATTTGAAGGTGCTCATATCTTTGCGCTGTTAGATTTACCAGCACTTAAAAGAACTCCTGTGGGAAAAAAATTGCAGCACCCCCTTGTGGGTGGGGGACACAGACAAAGAATACACCCACGGTATTCCCTGTGTGTTGTAAGAGGTGACTAAAGGGGCAACCAAGAGATGATCGAATTAGAACCATGAAACTGCTTATGATCAGTACCATCACGCGGGGAACACCATGGGTAGCTTTTACATGCGAGTAGTACCACTATGTTAGGTACACCATAGGTTTGTGATTAGTAGAAGCAGAGAGTGGTTCACTGTGGTTTTGCAATACCTGTGAGAAGTACCACTACATGCGGAATACCACGGGCTTAGGTTGCCTGTGATTAGTACCATTATGTGAGAAACACCACAGGTCTGGTCCTCCTGTGGGTGGGGGTTGTAGAATATCACCCATGCTATCGCAAGAGGCGTAAAGGGGGCCCCAAGAGGCTCTGAAGTTTGGGGCGTGGGCTGGTGACCATGGTGCCCTTAGCTGAGTCCTGGCATTGCTTCCACTTACTTGTCCCAGGCTCCTCACTTTCATCTATCCCATCCAACCTCCCTTGGTCAAATCTTATTCCTTTCCGACCTGATGGTTTTAGAGCACTAGAGGTCTAGGGAGTCTTTCATGTTCATGCTCTTAGTGGCCCTTGTCTTCCTTTGTCTGATACCTTCATTTTTCGAAGTTTCAGATCCCTTCCATTTTTTCTGTGATTATTGTTATATAGAGGATGGTTGCCTAGTTGTACATCTTAAAACAATAATCACCACAACCACAGGTCTGGGCGTTGCCTGTGGTTAGTACCCACTATATGAGCGACACCATGGGTCTGCGTTGCCTGTGGTTAGTACCCACTATATGAGCGACACCGTGGGTCTGCGTTGCCTGCGATTAGTACCCACTATATGAGGAACACCATGGGTTTGCGTTGCCTATGAGTGGTGCCATTATGTGAGAAACACAGAATTCTGAGTTACCTGTGCGATGTACATTGCTTGTGAGGAGTACCATAATGTGTGGAACACCGTGAGTCTACACTACTTTTGATTAGTACCGCAACATGTGAAATACGATGGTTCTACTTTGCTAGCGATAAGTACCATTATGAGGGGTCATAGTCCTGGATTTTGGACCGCTTTAGACAACAAGCATAATCGATTCATGTTTGTGCTTTGTAGGCAGTCACTCGGTCAGTAATACTAGCTTAAGTGTAGTTACTGGGACGGTAGGTCGGATCCACTGATTAAGTTCATAATTATTGTTCGTCATCTTCTTGAATACTAGTAAGTGGGTCTATTTTGGAATAATTTTTACCTTTCAGTATTGTGAGTTGGGTCTGCTGATTATTTTAAATTCATATTCATCCATTCATTCTTCATCACGTTTTGAATTCTGGTCAGTGGATGAATTTTGGACTTTGAAATTGCCATAACATTTCATCTCTTTTCGTACCATTAGAGGGGCAGTGACCTAGATGTTAGGCCTCTTTAAATGACAAGCAAACGAGCATCATCATCATCAGGAAATGAGCCCAGCATCTTCGCATCTCCAAAAACCACAAGTGTCTCCTACTGTGTGAAATGGCGAAAATACACCTCGTTACCAAGCTTAGTATAGAGTGCTACCTTCATGGATTGGCTTCCTAAGTGAAGTTCAAGCAATAAATATCATGTATAGGGATAAGTTAAAGCCTGAACTCTCCGCACAGTATGTGGCCATAGTCGCAGGCTTTAATTGAAATGGAAGTTGACTGTATAACCTCGGGTTCAACTCTGAAGCTTTGCTTTGCCTCCGTTGCTAGTACCAGAGAAGCACCATAATCGCATTATCTGTCTAAGTAATAATAATAATAACTTAAATGTTATTATTATTACTTATATATTGTTCAATACGGACCAAAAACATGAAATTCATAACCATCAATTATCTGTCTAACCTATATCATTTCAGAATGCACTTCTAGTACATCGTCCTGATTGGAGGTTTGCTGGAATGTATAGGTTTGTTACACCCTAAGGGGTTAAACTTAATTTTAGTTCGTGTATATTAATTTATTACCATTGGTTTGTTTGTTTAGGTTTAGATTTTGTTAAGGTATCCTTATTGTGCGGCAGTTTGAAATTATATCTGCCATATTTAATAAATGTCGGCTACAGTGGGTGTTAGGAAAACATCAGAAGTCATGTCACATTTTCCACATTTCATGCATATGTATGTTGTGCCTTTTAGCTTTCAATCTGCACCCGTTATCTTCAGATCATTACAAACTGAGTAACCATCATTGTCCAGGTCTTCCTCTACTTCTCTTAACCTCGATGACAGAGTCCATTATTCTCCTGGATAAACTATCGCTCCCCATTCACCTCACATGACCCCACCACGGAAGTCATTTTATGCGCACAGCTTCATCAAGAGTTCATTCCCAACAGTCTATCTCCTCATTCAGAGTAGTCACCTGCCATTTTTCTCTGCAGGTTTATTCCACAATCATTCTTGCTACTTTTTTGCGTCTTACTTCTAACATATGTATAAATATCCTTAATCCACCCAGCTTTCACTCCCATAAATTAAAGCTGGTCTGGAAAGATAGTTTTATCCAGGAGCTGACTTGTTTCTTACAGAATACTGTTGATCACAACTGCCAGCTCACTGCTCACAGCACCTTCATTTCATCTCACTTACTATACTACCGTCCTAAACACTTGAAACTGTCTACGACGATGGTTTGAAAAGTTCTCGGAATCACCGCTAGATGTCAGTGCTAGAGCAACGAGGTTCCCGCACAATAATCGTACATTCTTTGTGAGTGAACACGTGGTGCGTCAGCGGTCTAGCTGCAGGAGTGTGGTAGTGATGACTGTTGTTGTTCCCGCATAGTCGTTTGTGACAATGGAAAAAACTGAGATTCGAGCAGTGATTAAATACTTTGTAAAGAAAGGTATGAAAGTAAAGGAAATTCATGCCGACTTTCAGAACACACAGGGGGACTCTGTTCCTTCATTTTCAACTGTTGCCAAGAGGATCAGCGAGTTTAAATTTGGTCAGGAGAGCTTGGATGATGATCCGCATAGTGGATGGCCAAAAAGTGTTACAACCCCAGAATTTATCGCAAAAGTGCATAAAATGGTCATGGAGGATCGTCGACTAAAAGTGCGGGAGATTGCTGAAGCTGTAGGGATGTCTTCTGAACAGATATATTATATTTTAACCGAAGAATTGGGTATGAAAAAATTATCCGCAAGATGGGTGCCGCGGCTCTTGACATTGGACAATAAACGCACCAGATTGGAAATGTCGGAACAAAGTCTGGCCCATTTTCAGTGTAGCCAACAAGATTTTTTGCACTGGTTTGTGGCTACAGATGAAAGTTGGGTCCACTGCTATACCCCAGAGACAAAGCAGTGGAAACATGCTGATTCACCACCAGCAAAGAAAGCAAAGGCAGTGCGTTCGGCCGGAGAGGTCATGGCCTCAGTTTTCTTGGATGCAAAAGGCATTCTGCTGATAATTATCTTCCTACTAGCCAAACAATTACGGGGCAATACTATGCAAACCTCCTAGACCAACTACACGAAAAGATACGTGAAACAAGGCCTGATTTGGCACCATCAGACTTTTACCTATTCCCCAAGCTGAAAATTTTCCTCGGTGGACGGAGATTTTCTACAAGGGAAGAACTGACAGCCGAATTGGAGAAGTATTTTGCAGGCCTGGAGGAATCCCATTTTCGAGATGGGATCAAGGCATTGGAACATCGCTGGACCAAATGCATTAGTCTACAGGGAGACTATGTTGAAAAATAAAAGCAGTTCCACCGATGTAAGATACTTAATTCTAGTACATTCCGAGAACTTTTCAAACCGACTACGTACCTGTTCCAGCTTCGTATTCCCAGCCTGGCTTTCAATTCTCCTAGGTTTCTTACCTATGGACATCACTTTAGTAACAGGCTAAATTTTATATCATACTCATTTTCAAGTTCCAAGATATTAGACAGTAGGCTTTCAACGCAATCTGCCATTGAGACAAAGTCGTTGGGGTAGGCTAAACTGCTTGTTACATTTTCACCTAACCGAATCACCCCACACCCACTGCCACTTTATAGCTTTCAGTAGATGATCCATACAAACTATGAACAACAAAGGTGAAAGATTACAGCCTTGTCTAATCCCTGTAAGTACCTTGAACCAAATAACTCATTCTACCATCAATTCTCACTGGGGCCCAAGTGTCAACATAAATTCCTTTGGGGTTCAGAGCAGATTATTAAAAGAAATCATAGTCCCCTTGTATAGCAAACATCTTTTCCCTCAGAACTCTTGTCATGTAACTTCCAGATCTACAGAACATAACTGTCTATTCCTCTCGTTTCATCTTCCAGTTACATGGCACATACTGAAAATCTGATCCTGACAACCCCTTCATGGTCTGAAACCACCCTGGATATAATCCAACTAAGTTTCAACCACTGATCGTACCCTCCCTTCCAAAATGCCAGTGAACGTCTTGCCTGGTATACTGATTAATGAAATACCTCGATAGTAGTTGCAATCCCTCCCGGTCCCTTGCTTATGGATAGTGCAGTTACGGCTTTTGTACGATCAGATGGTACGTTATTAACATTCCATGCTAATCTTATTACTCTTAGAAGCCATTTCATCCCTGCCTTTTGCTGGACTGAGTGCCTCAGACGGTTGAGGTGCTGGCCTTCTGACCCGAACTTGGCAGGTTCGATCCTAGCACAGTCTAGTGGAATTTGAAGGTGCTCTAATACGTCAGCCTTGTGTCGGTAGATGTACTCGCACAAAAATAACCCCCTGCAGGACACAATTCCACCACCTAAGCAGCTCCAGAAATGCTATGAAGTAGTTATTGAGGGCGTGAAAACATTAACTTTATTATTATCCCTGTGTTTGAAAATTTTACCATTACGGGTCGAATTCCTGTTGATTTGACAATGGAGTTCACCTTCCTTTCTATTTCCACAAGTGTATATTCACCAAAATCATTGCCCTCCTTCCCATGGGCTCTGTTTGCGACGTCACCAGGCCTTCCCCTAAACTACCATTTCACTCATTGCGAATAAAATAATTTGTAGTCTAGATTGTGGCAGTTCATCACCCGACTTTACATTCCGATTTTCATTAAATTCTCTTCAGCCTTTTTCTCGTGATGCGTGTATATACATACATACAGACAGAAATTACGGAAAAGTAAAAAATGCATTTTCTTGTTACTGTGGACATGACCGATACAGAAATACCATTGTTTTCAAATTCTGAGCAATGTACAGACAAAACTCGTTATTTTATATATAGAGATAATGCGTGTTTTTTTGATGGTTGGTAGTGATGTGTGGAAAGTGTGTTGTGACAAAATCCATTCCCCGAGTCGGGAATTAGACAGGCCCGGCTGGGAATCGAGCCCAGAACACCATCACGGGAGAGATGCTGTGACGTCACACGTTGTGGCAGCTTTAATAAGAATCAGTGCACGCAGGTAATCTATGATAGTGGCGTAAAAGAAAGGTTGTGTTTTTTATGTAATGTAAAAGGCAGAAAGAGTGTACAGTTTACTGCGCCATTGCAGCCTGCACAAATCATAGCACACACACAAAGAATCATTCATTCATTCTCTAAAATAAAAGGCGACGCCCTGCTTGTAAAAGGAGAAATTCGTTTTGCAGAAATAATGCAAGGGTTTGTTCCGAACATTTTGGAAATGATGATAAACGAGATTTTAAGTAGGAGTTACTTCAGTTAATCCCCAGAGGAAAGCCGATATGACACACTGGTTCACATTTGAAGTTGTCATGTGATATAGGTTCACATAACTGAGGTTGAAAGTAAAGGTTACATAACCCCCGTGGGTGGGGGACGCAGACGAAGAATACACCCACGGTATCCCCTGCCTGTCGTAAAAGGTGTCATGTCCAAGGACACGAACCTTCATCAAGTAGCAGTACATAAGTAATACATAGTGATTATTTTTAGTAACTAAATCCATTGGCCGTGCTGTCTGAGCAGCCATGTGTTGGGGGTGATATAGAATGACAGTTAAAAACAGAGTTGTGTGAGGTCAAGAGGTCTCACGGGGAAGTCGATACGGACAAATCTAAATAGTCACGTCCTGTCGTCTGGAGATGGCAAGAAAAGGGGGTAGTTTGAAGGATACCATACTTAAAATTAATGGGCGACCCAACTAAGTGAAACGGGACGCAGTCATGTTTATGATGACAAGTATTAGAAATGGGGGAGTTTATTATGAGCATAGGTTTAAGGGCGAGAAGTCAAGTTCATGTTAATAAATATTGCCACGTGCATAGTGTGGAATTATGTTTTACATGAGGGAGGTGGTAGCACCAATGGTAAGCCAGTAAGGCTTTATCTAAGAGGAGGGGAGACCCTCATATCATATTGCTAGTCCCTTTAAATACGTATGTAATTGAAGGAACAAGCGTCTTATTGCATTAGTCTTCGCTTTGGAAGCCTTGCCTTCCGCTCACGTTAGAGAATTGCGATCAATTCTCCAAGCGGTCTCGCTACTTTTCTTAGTAGTTCAGGTTGAATGGTGCTGCTAACACTTGGTGTTCACCGTTCATACTTTGATTCTCGACTTAAGCCGTAGTTCTTCAGGGTTTTATCGTAGTTGGCAACTTAAAGCTTGAGGAATCTCGGTGAGACTCAACAATACGCTTAGCATTTCAGTGGTACTCTAATGCTTTATAGAGTCCACTTGCATTTACTTGGAGTAGCCGTTCTGAGGTAGGCTAGTTCCTGTACGTCACAATACTTGACCGACTTCAATTGTACGTGTATATTCTTTGTACATCATGTCAATATACGCACATATATAGGAAATCATATGAGTTTCAACTCTTAACAACCAACTTACCTAACGCCTATAAAGTACCATCTTATATCCCTTTCGTTTTTAGTACTGTTGTTAGCCATGAGGTGATTCCACTCACCGCTCAGCGTCTCACCTGTTGGCCGGGATACGACAAAGGCGACTGAAAGGTGTAACCAAGGGATGATTGTATAGAACCACGAAACTCCTTGTAATTAGTACCACCACGCGGGGAACACCATGGGTCGCTTTTACTTGCGCGTAGTACCACTATGTAACACATAGGTTTTTGTTGCATCCAGGAGATAGTTGGTTCGAATCCCGCTATCGGCAGCCTTGGTTTTCCATGGTTTCCCATTTTCACACCAGGCAAATGCTGGGGCTGTACCTTAAGGCCACGGCCGCTTCCTTCCAACTCCTAGGCCTTTCCTATCCCGTCATCGCCATAAGACCTATTTGTGTCGGTGCGACGTAAAGCCCCTAACAAAAAAAGAAAAAAAAGGTTTGTGATTAGTAGCAAACGAGAGCGCCACGGCTTTTACAGTACCTGTGATGAGTAGCACTATATGAGCGACACCATGAGATGACGGAACCCATGGTTCAAATCAAATCAAAATCTCTTTATTTGCAAATGAGGTGTCTACCTCGGTGGCAAATGGTACACTAAAATACATTATTGTCAAGCACTAAATATTAAATTAACAAGAGAAGAAAATTTTCCTGTAATACAATATTATACAATTTATGCCCCCCCCCCCCCTTTATCTTGCCTATGATTAGTACCCGCTATATGAGGAACTCAAAATATTCCTTCCATTCCCTGAGATCTGTTATGAGTTCACCTGATTTACCTAAGACACAATTCAATTCATTTTTACCCTCATTTTCTGAGTATCTTTACACTGTCCAGAAAGGTTTCCCTGCTGCTTGACATAGCCGTTCCAGGTTATTATCGAAATCTTCCCACGACTTGTTGGATTCAACAGTTATTTGTTTCGCTCAGTTTCTTTCATCTATGTACAGTTCCCTACCTGCTTCAGTCCTTCTCTTTTTTTTCTTTTTTTACGAGCCATATCTGTTACACCTCCTTTTTAAGTTTACAAGCTGCTCTCACTTCATCAGTCCACCAAGATATTGGCTTTTTCCTATTTTTTTAATGTCGCAGTGACACAGATACGTCTTATGGCGACAGTGGGATAGGAAAGGGCTAGGAGTGGGAAGGAAGCGATCATGGCCTTAATTAAGGTACAACGCATGTATTTGCCTGGTGTGAAAATGGGAAACCTCGGAAAACAATCTTCAGGGCTGCCGACAGTGGAGTTCAACCCACTATCTCCCGGATTAAAGCTCACAGTTGCGCGTCCCTAACTGCACGGCCAACTCATCAGTTTTTTTTCCATCTATACACACAGTTGTTCTTAGGCAATCTCTTACTGTTTTGACTACAGCATTCCTATATGCCACCCATTCTCCTTTATATCCTGAAACTGGTTACTGTTTATTGTTCAGAACTTTTCAATAATCATATCCATGTACTTCTGTCGACGCTCCTCATCTTGGAGAGATTTTCTCCCCTAATTTGTCTGCCGATAAATTTGACTTTCTCTCTCCTAGGTCTAGGGATATTTCGTCCACTACAAATGCCATAGTGGTCTGTATCATCAAAAGATCCCCTGAATACCTGCACATTCCTAACAGATTTCCTGAATTCAAAGTAGGTAATGATACAGTCTATTATGGATGTGGTGCCCCTTCCCATCCCTGTGTAGCAGTGAATAGCCTTAATCCTAAAGTAGCACAGAAGTCCAGCTAACTCTTTCCATTCCTGTTACCTTCCACACATACACCCATCACCTTCTCATATCCTTCAGTTCTATTTCCAACTGCACTGAGCCTTTTCCTATCCTATTGTTGCTATAAGACCTACCTGTATCAGTGCGACGTAAAGTACCTTCTAAAGAATAAAAATGCAATATTCCAGATGTCACATTGAAATTGCCCATTAACACTGTCCTAAGCTTGCTGTTGACCCTGATTCTGATGTTGCTCAGTGCTTCATAAAGCTAGTCAATTTCCTCCTCATCTGCACACTCGCATGTTGAATACACTGAGACACTTCTCTTCCTAATTCCTCCAATTACCATATCTACCTACATCATTGGCTTATTTACATGCCTAACAGAAATGACAGTGTGTTTCTGATTAACAGTCCTACACCACACTGCTCTTTTTTAACATCTGTAAAGAACACTTCATATTCTCTCTCTATTCTCCCCTTATCCGAACATCATTAACATCTAACACATCCAGGCGCATCCTCTTTATTGACTCAGCCAGTTCAACTTTCTTCCCAACATAAGCTCCATTTACATTGATAGCTTCCCATCGAATTCCATTTCGTTAGCAAAGTTGTTTGCAAGGAGTCGGTCACCTGTCAAATGGAAGTGAGACTGCGTTACTCCCATAGGTCCATGGCATGCTTAAAGTGTATGAGCTCAGTAAATTTGTGAAGCAGGATGCTACCTTACTTATACAAAAGAAAATATATTTCTAGGGGTGGGTTGGTTAGTTCACAACATATATTATGAGGTTGGATTTCTACTATTCACTACTATTCCTGGTTATGTTCCTTACTTTCTGAGAAACAGGCTAGACTTGGGAGTGGTTATGAATGAGAGTATAGGAAGACAAGAAGTTGTTATCGTTAAACTGCAGAAGTTTTGTAAAGAAAGTAATAGTGTTAAGTAATTTAATTGATATATATTTACCAGATATTGTCATAAGAGTTCAATCATGGCAGAGAAGTAATAAGAAGTTAGGCCTACGTTAAGCATATCTGCACTGGAATCGCTTATGATTCAGAAGACGAAGATGTCATCACAGTCGGAAGGATGTTTCAAGAAAAACTACACTGAAAATCAGCTTCTGCGTGAAAAACAAGGTACAACAAATGTTTTATCACAGAACTAACAGGTTGTGTGCAAATGATGTTGTGCAATATGATATAATTTTGAATTGATTGCTAGAGGGAAGAGCAAAAGGGGTGTCATTATCGTGAAGGAACGAGCGTGCTTTGGACTTGACTCTAAATTTTTCTCGGGGGCGGAGGTTGATTACTGATAATCTGTTTCAAAGGTTGTCACCTCTGTGACAGTGTGGCCTGGTATAAAAGTATTCTAATACAGTAGCCAACTTAGAAATTAAGTTCCAACAAAAACACATGTAAACATTTTACCTTATTGGGCAAACACTGAAAATGTCATTGTTTTCTGAAATAAGAGTCAATGGTACTCTGCTTAAGGGCATTTCTGTAACTTGTTGAAATAAGATCTTTTATTGCATCCATTGCATTCACATTTTCTGGGGCATTGCTGGTAGCGATAACACTGCCCAGAATCAATAAGGCTGTCATTGCGTCTTTAACCATTTCCGACGTTTCGTCTGCTTGCGATTCCACTTCCGTTAGCTCACACATGTCGGAGAATGTTTGTTACTGGTACATGATTCACAAAGTCTTTGAAAGTTTCTTCCAACTCCAAAGGCTGTTGTAAATCAGTCCAGTCCCAGTTGTCCGCATCGGCCACGATGGTTTCTTCTGTATCGTTTGCAAAGAACTCGCACTTCTGTAAGCAGTTCTTTATAACAAATGGTGTAACAGTGTCCCAAGCCACAGCTATAGTCCATATAGCATCCATGACATACCACTTCCTGATATCAGAGTAGGGCACATTTCTTGATACCTCTCATGAACGAGCCGCTTCCGATATGCACGTTTCACGCAGTAAATAATCCTTTGATCCAGTGGTTGCATTTGGCAGGTAGTGTTTGCCGGCAAGTACAGGAGATCTGGATATTTTGAAGTTCCAGTCCATCATGGTTGTGGGCAGCGCATTAATCCAGAATAAGAATATTGCAGTCTTTACATGCCAGCTTTCTTTCCAAACACAGCAGCCATTCACGGAACAAATTTCCTGTTATCTAAGTATTTTTTAGAACATCTATAATCACACGCAAATTTCTTCACACCCTTAAAACAGCGGGGCTTTGCAAACTTGCTTCTAACGAGAGGGCGTAATTTCTCACTGCCATCGGCGTTACACAACAGCATTACTGTCACTCTGTCCTTAAAACCTTTTCTGTCGTGACAAGCCTGTCCTTTCACAGCAACAGTTCTCTTTGGTTGGGCATTAAAAAAGAGAGCTGTCTCATCCATACTGAACATGTCCTTGGGTGCATGTTTTACTAAAATCGGTGCCACTCGTTCCTGCCATTCATCCATACTTTGTGTCAACACTTCTACTTTCGCGACTCACTGTCTGTCAAGTGATGTTATGCCGTTCTTTGAATCATTGCAGCCAGCCATTCGAACACTGGAAGTCCAGTCCACAGTTCAGTGCCAGTTTGTTGGCCGTTTCTTTTATCACTGTGCCATCCACTGGAATATTATTTAAACGGGCGTGATGAAACAACTCTATTAACTCATCTTCTAATTTTGTGTGCCTTGCTCCTTGAATTCGCCTCCGTTGTTCAATCTTCTTACCTTCAATCTCGATTATTTCAGAACATTGAAAGTGCTGATAGCGGTATTCCGTATGTTTTAGCTATTTCACTTCAGATTTTTTTTTTCTTGTCGACTTCCTTGATGTTCCGCAATTTCTCCGCTATCATCTTTGCAGAATAAGTCTTCTTTTTCCCCATTATAAACAAACTTAGGCTCTACGAAACTTGAACAAAAATAACTCTGCGACCGTATCGTACGTGTACCTCACGACAATAATAGAGCTCTTTGACGATGCGATAAAAAAAAAGTAACAAAAAAGCAGCTATATACTAAATTAAGGTCAACGTACTATTCGGGCACGTATGCGACAGGAGATATGTTTTACGCTCATTGTCGTTAATTGTCTACAATGACTTTATTTGTTAACCGCTCTGCAGCAACCAGATTACAATACTGATTTTTAATTACATCGTTTATGAGTCGGATAAGAACTTGGAATTGCATATTAACCGTATTTTGAATTAACTGATCGAAATAACACATGAAGGCCTATATTTGAATTCGTAGTCAAAAATGAATGTGAAAGAAAGGAAGGTATTAAAATTAGGACTGTTAGGCAGTACCATATCGCTGATAAAACAGGCATGAGGGAGTTTTTAAAAAGTAACTATGATTGCTGGAAAACGGTAAATAAAAATGTAAACAGACTCTGGGATGGGTTTAAAGCAGTTGTTGAGGAATGTGAAAATAGGTTTGTACCTTTAAAGGTGGTAAGGAATGGTAAAGATCCACTATATTATAACAGAAGTAAAGAAGCTAAGGAGGAGGTGCAGACTGGAAAGAAATAGTTAGAAATTGTTATGGAAGTAAGGAGAAATTGAAGGAACTTACTAGGAAATTGAATCTAGCAAAGAAGTCAGTTAAGGATAACATGATGGCAAGCATAATTGGTGGTCGTACAAATTTTAGTGAAAAGTGGAAGAGTATATACAGGTACTTTAAGGCAGAAACAGGTTCCAAGGAGGACATTCCAGGAATCATTAATGAACAAGGGTATCATTAATGAACAAGGGGAGTGTGCATGTGAGGATCTTCAAAAGGCAGAAGTATTCAGTCAGCAGTATGTAAAGATTGTTGCTTACAAGGATAATGTCCAGATAGGGAATGTGAGTAATACTAATGAAGTATTACAATTTACCTATGATAACAATGACATTTACAATAAGATACAAAAGTTGAAAACTAGAAAAGCAGCTGGAATTGATAAGATTTCTGGGGATATACTAAAGACAATGGGTTGGGATATAGTACCATATCTGAAATACTTATTTGATTATTGTTTGGTTGAAGGAGCTATACCAAATGAATGGAGAGTTGCTATAGTAGCCCCTGTGTATAAAGAAAAGGGTGATTGACATAAAGCTGAAAATTACAGGCCAGTCAGTTTGACATGCATTGTATGTAAGAATGCTTTGGGAAAGCATTCTTACTGATTATTTTAGACATGTTTGCTAAATTAATGACTGGTTTGACAGAAGGCAGTTTGGGTTTAGGAAAAGTTTTTTTGACTGAAGCTCAGCTTGTAGGATTTCAGCAAGATCTAGCAGATATCCTGGATTCAGAAGGCCCAATGGACTGTGTTGCGATTGACCTGTCTAAGGCATTTGTTAGGGTTGATCATGGAAGACTACTGGCAAAAATGAGTGCAATTGGACTAGAAAAAAGAGTGACTGAATGGGTGGCTATATTTCTAGAAAGCAGAACTCAGAATTAGAGTAGGCGAAGCTCCTGTAGTAATTAAGAGGGGAATGCCTCAAGGCAGTATTATTGGACCTATATGTTTTCTTAAATGTGTAAAGAAGTGGAATCAGAGATAAGGCAGATTGTTATTCTGTACAGAGTAATAAATAAGTTACAAGATTGTGAATGGCTGCAGGGTGACCTCGATAGTGTTGTGAGATGAACGGTGGGCAATGGTTAGGGAATTTGATCCTGGCCCTTATTTCTAATCCCGGGATTTCGGGATTACACTTAGTCAATCCCGGGATTATCGAGGGATTGAAAGGTACAAATAAAAAAAAAGATATCCTCACAGAAATCGGCTGTTTAATCAGAAAATCAAATTTTAGGCAAAATAAACATATTTTACGGTATAACCAGATTTAAAATCACTCAGTCTCTATGTTAAAATTATTCTTATTCAAGAATCAGTGAGATCTCTTTAAACTTACACAAAGTTACATAAGGGTTTTTTTTAACAAAGTATGCAAATAAACTTTAGAAATTAACAACGATCTCTCTGAACATAGACTAAATAGATGACTTTCATGTAACAACATAAGTAGGTAGAATATTTCTTAGCAAAAAGTATTTAAAAATAACATTTCCCAGTCACATTTCTCGTAAATATGAAGAAAACTAATTTAATAGCAACATTCTAGTGTGAATTGCGAAAATATGATCTGAGAAATAACAGTGCGTCCAGTGTCTCATCACCAAACCTGCTTCTCAATTTGTTGCACATATATGCAGCTGCTGAGAAAGCGAATTCAGGTTCAATGGAAGTTGGAGGAATCGTTAGTAAATACTTATAAGCCTGCTCTAGGTTATAGCTCCGAGTAGAACTTGAAGACTTGTATAGGTTATTTTCTTTCTTAACAATTCTGGAAAATTCATTTTCATTTAATGCTCCAGGAGACATAATTTTCATGCTGTTTTCTATTTCCAGCTGAAGTTTTTCTTTGAGCGTCAAATCCCCTTTTTTTTCCGTATTTCTGGGCTAGACTTGCGTATTTTGATCTTCCTCTTCGTCTTTTTTTACCATTTAATCTCTCAATTAAAGAAACAACGTTTTTTTGCTTGTGGTGATGTTTGTTGATTTAAGGGGCCTAACATCGAAGGTCATCGGCCCAAATGTGTTTTTTATCAGGACTTTGCTCAGACTTGAAAATATATACGCTTTATTTCATCATCGAACGCCAACGCCATTGTCACTTTGAGGATTTTGTAGGTAGCATAATACGCCACTCAACTCATTTCTTCGGCGATCTTTCATGCGCTTGTGTAAATGCATCTTGAATTTGGAAGCCAACTCGGAGCTATTGTCATTTAACAGCTTAAAAACAAACTTTAGGGCAGCACCTGTTGTGCATAAATACGCATCAGTGCGACAGAGTACTTCTACAGTTAATTTGACTGGAGCCAAGACTTTAATGATTTAATCGATGGGCTCGAAATCGGACTCTTCCAACTGCACTGGATTATTCAAAGCTATAAGCGCCTTTTTGACGCTAAATTTCAAGAAGGCACACACTCATCTCACTCACACGGGAGAGGTAATGTACCAATGCACGCAATTGTGGTCAGACTTTTACGCACATAGGGGATGGACTCATGCGCTAAACAAGAACAGGCATTTACACACCGAAAAGACGCATAAATAACGCACTGAGAGTTTCGCTTCACGCAGTCTCTTTTGCAAATTAAAAAAAAAAATGTCAATCCCGAAAATCCCGGGATCCCGAAAACGTAATCCCGAAATCTACGGGATTGAAAAGCAATCGGGATCCCGGGATTAAATCCTCTAGCAATGGTATGATGATAAACGGGGTTAAAAGTCGGGTTGTGAGTTTCAGAAATAGGAAAAGTCCTCTCAGTTTTAATTACTGCGTTGATGGGGTGGAAGTTCCTTTTGGGGTTCATTGTAAGTACCTAGGTGTTAATATAAGAAAAAAAACCTTCATTGGGGTAATCACATACGGTAAATATGATTGTTGATAAAGGGTACAGATCTCTGCACATGGTTATGAGGGTATTTAGGGGTTGTAAGGATGTAAAGGAGAGAGCATATTTGTCTCTGAGACCCCAACTAGAGTATGGTTCCTGTGTATGGGACCCTCACCAGGATTACTTAATTCAGGATATGTAAAAAATCCAAAGAAAAGCAGCTCAATTTTTTTCTGGGCGATTTCCGACAAAAGAGTAGCGTTTCAAAATGTTTGCAAAGTTTGGGTTGGGAAAACTTCGGAGAAAGGAGACGAGCTGCTCGACTAAGTGGTATGTTCTGAACTCTCAGTGGAGAGATGGCGTGGGTGGACATCAGTAGACGAATAAGTTTGAGTGGTGTCTTTAAAAGTAGGAAAGATCACAATATGAAGATAAAGTTGGAATTCAAGAGGACAAACTGGGGCAAATATTCGTTTATAGGAATAGGAGTTAGGGATTGGAATAACTTACCAAGGGAAATGTTCAATAATTTTCCGATTTCTTTGCGATCATTTAAGAAAAGGCTAGGAAAACAGATAGGGAATCTGCCACCTAGGCGACTGGCCGAAATGCAGATCACAGTGATTAATTGAAAAAAATAAGACACGGTGCGACGTAAAGCAAATTCTAAATAAAAATGAAAAAAATCTTTTCACAGCCTCTTCCAAGGGGTACGCCACTGCATCCACTCACCATTTAAGGTACAAGGTAAGCCCGATGAATGGTTGGATACTCAAAATACACCACCATTTGCAGTTATAACTCAAAAGTATAAAGATAGGTAAGGGACGGGGTCTAGTGTTTTAAGTAGAATACATATCAATAGAACGTAACTTACCATTTTTTAAAAGTTTCATGCATCGGCTGCGATTGAAGCCTGGGCCGTCCTGATGAGAAGATAGAACCATTGGAACTTAATTATCACCACCACCAATTACAAAATAGTTTTGATGGTGCCATTTGAGGTTCCAATCACATCCCTAACCTACCTATAGGCCTATAGTTTTGATTGTGCCATTTGAGGTTCCAGTCAGTTCCCTAACCTACCTATAGATCTACCTATCGAACTTAGGCACGCATCCGCGATTTATCTTGCTACATTCCGGCCCCGTACTGAGTAATCCCTTACTAATTGCCCCTTTCATGTCGTGACATTTGTCAACACACGGTTGCATTCCCAATACTGAGGCCTCTACAGGGAAATATCCCCGCGCATCAAAATCCTAAGTGTTTTCCTTTCATTAAAGCAGTACAAATATAGAGAATTTTGTATGGCTCTATTGAGCCTTGCTAGTAGATTCTTTGTTGCTACGTTAATTTAATATTTCGGCGTAAGTTTTTAAGTTGTTCGTACCGTACGTAAAACAACGGCTGATCCTCGATCTAGTTTCAGGAAATATTTTGGGGTGGGCCCGGCCTCCCTGCCCCCCCCCCCCCCCCCCCCCGGCTACGCCAGTGATGAGTGGATGTTATGATGACACGTTCACCACGAGGTCCAGATCCCAGAACATGCGCAAGATTTTCAATCAGCTTGAGGCAGTGCCTACAAAGGGGATCCTTATGAGATCTTCCTGGTACTGATCTAACTGATGACATGTTTGCTGTAAACTTCATATGCCACACGCCATTCACTACATGACAAGCCTTGATGGTCTCGAATCAGGAATTGGCAGGAGTATATTCATTGTATAAACATATATATACACCTTTTCCTTCCTGCTGCAAGTTACACCACTCAATGGTTGCTCCTTATCTGAGTACTCTTCTCACTTTTCTGGCATCAGTTATTTCTAAGTGAAGATGTAGCAAATTGTCAGATGAAAGGACTACATGTGTATTGTGTATTGATTACGAGGATAATTAAACATAATTTGACAATTTGTTTAAGATTCTATTTAAGTCGAATGCTTTAGATCGATTGAAATCTATCAAAACAAAGGAAACAATTTTGAATTATCCATGAATGCGTGAATATACATGAGAACCGGATGTTCACGAGCTAAGAGCCCACTGCCACTGCTGTTGAAGAAGTTCAAGAAGAGTGTAAACGTTAACTTTTTACATTTCATAATCCCTTGACTTTTCAAATAAACAGAGGACAATATTATGAAGTGTAGCATAGTAAGATGATGGAAAAGAAATACTGGTAAGTGCCAGTGGAGGTGGATGACAGACGATTGTCGACGAGTGACGGCAATGTTTTGTAGTAGTGAAATCATGACGGCGGTTGTTTAGAATATTTAACCTTCAACTGGTATCATACGTCTGCGAGTCTAGGTTTCTACATCTTTGTACCTGTGTGTACCTTTCAGTTGGATTGTAGGCTCCATACGGTGAAGGTGGCTCTATTTGGCCTGTAGTAAAAGCGTGGTAAGATCGCTGCGCTGTTTCTTAGTCTGATATACCCAGTTATGTAGCTGTCATTTTGAGTCGTGTTAATCAGAGCTACAGAAAGTCCTAAACAACCTTCACAATTGGGCAGTTGATAACGATCTCAACATAAACCAGAGAAAGACAGTGTACATGGCTTTCCGAAAAGGAGGAAAACTAGCAGCAGAAAACAATGACTCTCGGCGAAGAACAACTCACGTCGGTCAGTACCTAGAAATACCTCGGCGTCACCCTGCAAACAACGTGCCACTCTTTCAGACACCACATAAAGGAACGAGCAACAGCTGCCATCAGAGGAATATACGATCTGAAGAACATAACCACTCTCTCACTACGAACAGCAATGACACTCTTCCACGCCAAAATAACTCCCACTATCTCATACGGCCTAGAGCTAATGTGGGAAAGGCTAACCACAACAGACCTAAGCACGATTCCTTAAGAGAGCACTGGGCGTGGCAAGATCGTCACCGTCCAGACTAATTGGCAAGGGAACTTTTCTATATAGAAGACCTCCGATTCAAACTACACCTGCCATCCACCCTGCAAATGCAGAAGGTACTTGAGCAGAAGCATCTGAAGCAACAGGACATACCACTGGATTTTTACGCAACGGAAGCAATGACCGTAGACGATGGACACGGGAAGATCAGGAACTAAGAAACTTAATCACTAGACTCGCCGTACATGGCTACCATCACAAAATTTGTAGAAACATAAAATATCATGAACCGAACAAAGAATGTACATGTTCTCTGTGTGAGAATCCATGCGACAAATACCACATAACACTGTGTAGTAAAAGGAAAAAGAGCATAGTTGACTATAGCAAAGACTAAACCGCCTTGAGAATCTAATTTCATTTCCTTTTCCGATTGTAGGTTCGTTATAAAAGACTGACATAGCAGAAAAGTAATCATTAGAAGTTGCGTTTATAGATTTTTGAGAAAAATAGGAAGGTCCACTTTTTCTAGATTCATTTCGGTGTTTTGTATTTTCTTCTGAATTTGTAAACTTGTTTCCTAAATTTTGCTGTGACATGTGAAAACATGTTTCAACTAATTAAATTCAATAAACAGCAACAAATTTAATAGTAAATTTCTGGAGTCTGACGTGCACCATTATACCAGTTAAGAGTTAAAACACAGTTTTTGTGTAAAATAGTGTTTGAATATTTGTGCTTTAATTATCTTTAAAACATGGACGTCATTTAAATAAACTTGTTTGTATGCTTACAAGCAGAGTAAGGTATGAGTCAAATATTTGATCTGAGATTAAGTGGAAAGTTTGTTTGTACGTAACTTAACGGGAAATGACTTAAAAAACTATTAAATCATGCTATTGCTTTTACGCCCCACGAACTATTTTTGACGGTTTTTGGTAGACGGCGAGGTGCCGGAATTATGTAACACGGAATTCTTTTATGTGCCAGTAAGTTACAAACAAGGCTTCAAATACCAGTGGACTGAAGCAGGATCGAACCTGGGGTCTGAAGGCCAGCGCCTCTCATTCCTGCTTAACAGAAACTCGGTTTTAGCCCCCTTGTTAGTGTTAACCTACCGTCTCCACATATAATTCAAATTTCTCTGTTTGTATCACAGCAATAGTGGTACATAAGTCTTATCTCTGATCTTTCATTTGGAGGAAAAATTAGGGAATATTAGGGGCCAATGACCTAAATATTATGCCCCTTAAACAACAAGCATTAGGGAATATTAATTCTGTGTGAATACTGTACATAACATATGCGCTAGGAGTTCAACCCCCATCAGCATGGGGGTGAGAGGGGTGTTCAATAATTTAGATTTTTATTGCTGACATGGAAGTAATTGTCCAGTCGTCGAGGATGGTGAATGTTATCGTCAAGCAATATATACTAGTTATATTACCCGGCGCTTCCCGGTCACTTACCCTGAAAACTCTGGATTCATCAATAATATACAGTACGTCGTTTTCGATTCGTCCCCTTCGCTAGGGGTGTCTTGCCCCACATAATTTTTTTCCACATAGTATAGTAAGCCGTGTTCAACAAGTATAGTTGACAGCTATGCAGGAATATAACACATACATCCATAATCTTGGCCATTTTGGACATTCTTTTTCACCCTTTCTCAACCTCCATTCCGGCTGGGGCTGAACTATGACTTAAACGCAGTTATGGGAGTCCTGCCCCCAGATAGTAAGCCGTATGTGTACAATGTTAGTTGAGGGCTATGCTGGAACATAGACACATTCATCTGTAATCTCGGTTATTTTGTATACGTTCTTTTTCACCATCCTCACTCCGTGTCGATGCGGTTGACCTTGGACTTAAACGACACCTGCAGTATCACTATTCATCTCAGCGACCCCGAAAACTGTGGAATCTATTTTAATAATGGTTGTTTTCTATTACTTTTATACTTCACCCCCAGTCTTGGACATTTTTGACTTTTTTTTTACCCCTCTCACCCTCATGCTGATGGGGGTTGAACTCGGACTTAAACGATATTCAGAGTGCCAATGTTCATCTCATCGATCCCGGAACCTATGGATTCAATACTATTTTCGATTATTTTTTCTGCCACTCTAACTCCACAGTGTTTTATCCAGACAGTCATATGTGTAGCAGAATCTCTCCTTGGGCTAGCCTACCTTGACGCACATGCCTGCTTCGAACACCATGCCTGTATTCTGTTGCAAAATTCTTGAGCTGACGTTGCCATGATTACAGCTGGTGATTCTTCATCCGATTCATAGAGTGGGATAGTGTGATGCCAATATCTCTAACGGTTGGTTGTAGGCCCTTAACTCGGTAAGGCCCTATGGGCCCCGAAAACCATGTTTTTTGTTATTTGATCCGTGAGGCTTAAAATGAGCTTTGTGTCGTTCTTGGTATGATAAATTCTATATTTAGCCTATATTAGCCTATGTTAATGATCCAAAGGGCCTAAATTTAGGGAATGGAGAGGGATGTTAACATTTCTTGTAGATGGGGTTACCTGGGGTCCTAAAGGGTAAATATACAAAATTTGGTTCAGATTGGTGGAACGGTATGGATTTGCATAAGGAACAGACATTTAGTCAATGGGTATATCTGCTTTCATGTCAACAGACAAGGCCGTATCCATGGGGAATCAAAAGGGTTCAGCGTCCCCTCCCCCTCTCAAATGAACTTTAAAAACCCGAATATGTTGTTTATATTTTTAAACATTCAACGCATTAACTATTATGAAATCAACAACTTGCAAAATAAAACAATTGAATTTAATGTATAAAACTGGGCAGTCTTTAAATGTTTTTTTATGAACATAGTTCACAAATTTACTGGGAAATAATTGAAAATCTTGGTAAGATGTGTCCCTTTCATTTTAAAAATAATTTTTCACTCCATACGAATGGTTTGTTTGGACATTATATTTTCAGTTTTCTGTATGTAAACGATGCTAATAAAAAGGGTATTGTCTTATTATGAGTGTTAAAATACGTAGGCCTATATATTTGAATGGTTTTATGTTTATATGAACAAACTATTGAATGCACTCAAATGTCATCAAGCCACTAGGAGTTTTTCGAAAATGTCAGATATGTTAATATCTTTTATAACAATTATAGTGAAGAAAAGGTTTCCTCCATTTTTAAACAAATTGCAATATGATTTGCCTCGCACTGCACGCTTGCGTGTGCTGTCTACTATGTCACGGTTATCTCAACCCGTTGATTTTTAAATGGTACTGCTCAAATCTGTTTCATAACTGAAACTATGCCTCGTCCGCCTTCGTAGCGTACCTGTTAGCTGCCGTCATCAGATGCCCCGGGTTTGATTCCCGGTACTGCCAGAGATTTATGAATGGCGAGGTTAAAATGGCACAAGCAGCTCCCCTCCGTTGGGGGTGTGTCTGAAAAAGCTGCGCCAGATTGGGACGAGCACACAAGTTTTGTCCGGCTCCATGGCTAAATGTTTAACATGCTAGCGTTTGATTGAAGGATTTTCGGGTTCTATTCCCGGCAGGGTTGGGGATTGGGTTCGGGGGCTGGGTGTTTGTACCGCCTTCAGCATTAAGTAGGGCGCAATCCTCAGATGCGCAGGTCTCCTATAGGGCGTCATCCCCTGCACTAGGCCTCTCCGAAGGCCACACTCAGCCTCTATTAACACTAATCAGAGTGAATGTAGAAGAACGAAGACATCAACAAAAGAGTCTTGCAAACTTTCTAACGTGGGTCAGAGTTCACAACGGGTGGCAAGAGGAAAGTGAGGACACTGGGTACGGTCTTGTTAACAGTAGTATCTTGTTGGCTTCTTGTGCTAACTCTGTGGGTATGCTCAATAACTTGTCTACAGCCAGCAGAAAACAGTGAGTTATTTGTAGAATGAACTTCTTTCCGGAAAATCTATCTGAAATTTGCTGAGAAAAGAATAAAAATGCAGGCTAATATTATTACGCCAGCGGAGAACACATTTGTTGTAGCGCTGTACAGTGCAGTTGGCGGTAGAAAGTGGCCAGCGAGTGCGAACTTCCCCTTCCACAATCATGTCCGCTTTTCCCCACCTACCCCCGGCTGGGTCCAAGGGCAACACTTGCAGCAGTTGCTCGTTAGCCAGCTTGCTGCTAGTGTTATAGGAACTGTCGGAAGGGATAGAAATGGTGTGAATATTGTATTCGGTTATTCTGGCTTGCCCAATAGTTCGTACATTGTGCTCGTTCGCACAGTCAATACAAGGTCAGGCCATTGCTTTCCACGAGTTTCTATGCCAGGGTCAGCTCCACGCTGTTTAACAGTCTACCGCCTTACCGACTGTCAGCAGTAGAAGTCAAACAGGGACAAGTAAATTGAAGACAGTAGCAAAATATTTCATTACCATCAAAGCATACCACAACCTTAGTTGAACAATCCATTACCCAGAGACCATGAACCAAAATAAATGTTGGTACGGCAGTAAAATTTCTAATCTACAATAAAGAGGACAAGTTTTTCATAATGAACATAACTTACATATTTATTTATTTTAAAGAAAAAAAATGAATTAAGCCATCACTATCAGGGAAGCGTCCAAAATTAAAACCACCCAAACTGGGTTACAAATAAATTTAGGAAGGAAAAACTTAACGTACCGTCCGGACGGAAAAATAAAATTACCTGATACATTTTGTATAACTTCAAACCAATCCAACTACGTGTGACTATTAACATGTTTTATGCATTGCGTCTTAAATAAGTATTTCTTTTCACAACATTCCTTTAACTTATAAATATTTTCATTACACCGAAAACACTAGGCTAATCACCACGGAGATTTCACACTGCCCCCAGTACATGCAACGCGGATGAGAAAATAGCAGACATAAACCGGCAGAAAGCCAGAAAAATATAAGGATCAATAAAAGGGGAATACATAAAATTACATAAAGTATGGAAAACAAATGAAAAATCCTCAAGAAACCGACCAAAATACGCATGCATAATTAAGAGAAGCTGAACGCCACCAAACAACAACAAACACAATCACGTGACCAGTTGCCATGGTAACAAACACGCCAAGAGTCCTTGGCAACCCCGAAAACATGAACCCAAATAACACACAGGTCCAACCAAAATACGAGGGGAAAGGGAAAGATAACCAAAGCACAGTCAAAATTAAAAGAGCAGAAACAGAGGTAAACAAGAAATTAAAACGAATAGAGACTGGTACCCAGGTGAAATCTCGCGTAGTTTAGAGATTATACACAGAGATTTTTCGCAGTTACTCATTAGTATTATCCAATAAATTGGTTTTTAATTAATTACACTTCCTTTTCACCAAACGGATCCCATGTATAACTTGATACAGTTTGGAAACCCAATTCAGAGAAACCTAAGGTAACCTAAAACAAAACTGGACGACATAATAAATCCAAGACCGACGACGATACTCAAGATGAAAGAATTTCACTCATAATTCTTCACGCAGCAGGAAGCAGATCCAAGACAGAAATGAAGAAAAGACTTACTTGCTTTGTTGGAGTTGGAGAAGTGTACTACTATCCGTTACTCACATAAATGGAATATACTTGAAGTTACAAATTTATAATAAAAGGAAGACGTTCCCAAAGTTGATAGATCAGCACTAAGGACAAGTCCTTATGTAGAAACACTGTTATCCTTTATCTATGTGGTGGATCGGAAAACGACCCAGGAGAGGGAACGAAACACGTCTTGTCTCCATCGTACTCCAAGGATTACTCACGGCGGACCACACCGATAATAAGCATGGCCCACCAGAATGGAAAGCGAAAGTCATAGACTCGCCCACCAACTTAGGGCACGTAATTTAACCAGACCAAGATTAAAGATTGCAAGAGAACATTACAGCAATATAATCTCATGGTGACAATGACGAAGATGGTATCAATTAAATAAAGTGGGCAAGGCCACGTAGAAGGTACTAGTAGAATACAAGACTGAAATAATTCTGAATGACACAATTAAAAAAAAAAAAACACAAATGCAGTATTCGAAATACGGTTGGGGAGAGCTAATACTCGTCACCAACGTCACAACAGTCTGCCACTTCACACAGGCAAACGGGTACGTGCCACGTTGAACATCTTTTAATTCCACAATGAGCGAGTTTATATACGAAGAATTATTGATAGGTGAAACTGAAAAGCGTCCATGTTAGCGGGACACTTGAATCTCGTATTTTTGTAACAAACTGAAGAAGCCGAATCGGTACATACGTGTTGACAGAAAAATGGAAGAATGTGGTAAGTATGGTCAGTCCTATATTTTAATATTGTTTACACACACTCACCTCTTCAGGGGAGCGTATAACAAAAATGGGGCATATTCAAAGAGAAGTTTTGAAGTTAATGCATCTCAATTTAATTTTTGAAAGCTGCCGTGGAACAGCTCCTACATTTTCAAATTAGGCAGCACAACTACCTCTGTCTATGCAATCTTAGAACTTTGGCTGTCAACTCCTACGTCATGCTTAGGGCTATTAACTACAGATAAAGTATCTTTAAACTGTAAACCATACCTCATTTTGATACAGTTTTACAATATTACACATGTTTTAATTACCGGTATATCATTCAGGGCCCTTGTAGGTCATAGAAATGAGAGTACTACGTATGATGTTCAATAATGGATTTCTAACTATGTCGCTGTCAATGATGACATCGCCCTCTCAAGCTCAATAGGTCACATGAATAGTGTTCAAGAGGGCACATTTGTTTAATATAGCAGTTAAAGATCTGATAGATAAAATTATACACACAGATGAGAAAACAAAATTCTACTTGTATGTCGATGATGTAGTGCTGGAATTCACAAGAATTATCAAGAAAAATAACAAAACTACGGATATCCTTCATCAGGCTAGGGAAATAAGCAGAGGAAAATAAATTTATAATAAAGTAGCAAATGTACCCGTGCTTCGCTTCGGTATTCTAGATTGTATTCGGATTTCTACGTAAATTACTGTACACGGGGTGAGGGAGACTTCATTAAATTGCACCTCCTAACGTTATCGAAGAAACTGCATGGGGGAAATCCTCATACGTTCTTTCCCGTGTAACGTGCGAGTTGTGGAGTTGTGATAACGGAAGGCCCACTTGTCTACTGCCATTCAAGATCGAGTTGGAAAGTTTCATTATAATGGCAGGCCCCCTTGCCTACTATCAGTCACATTCCAGTTGAGTAATTTCATCATAATGTCAGGCACATTCCCTACTGCCAGTCAAGATTGAGTTTTGTTGTTATTATAGAAGACCCTTTTCGTAATGCCAGTCAGCTTACTGACAGTCGCATTGTATTGGAGTTACGATTATATTAGCAGGCAACTTTGCCTTAAGCCAGTCAGATTTTAGATGGGTAAATTTCGTTATAATGGCGGGCACTCTAGCGTACTGCCAGTCGCAATTGGGAAGGAGGGTTTTGATCAAAATTGTATGCTCCCTTGCCTTCTGCCAGTCAAATTGAGAAGGGAATTTTTCATTACAACGGTAGCCCCTCCTTACTAATGCCATTTACAAGAGTTGGAGAAGGTCTCCATTCCCACTGTCAGTCAAAATAGATGTGGGGAGTATTCATAACAATAGCAGATGCCCTCCTGCTGACAGTCGCTATAAATTTGTAAAGTATTAATAATAATGGCAGACAGTCGCTTTCTAGATCGGTACAAATAGACTTCAATGAATATAGATCAATATACGAAAGTATATGCACTTTTACAATATTTCAGACATTCACGTACGGATTAACTGATGCTTAACGGTACTTCATATCAACAAACAGATTGCACTATAACACACATCTTATAGCGATCTAAATGGTAGATCCTATGAAATTTTCTCCTATATCCTCTGTTTGTGTTAAATTGAGTTAGAAACGTTGAATAAGACGGAACTTGGGTACAGTTTCCACACACTGCATTACTTTCCGGATACACTTGTGACAACTAGAAACATAGAATTTGGTTCACATATGGCGACTATGTTCGTCCCGAATTTGATGATTCTATCCTTACTATAAGTGTGTCGAACTATGAAATATACGTGTAAAAAGCACAAAACGTATGTGCAATTGAGAAATACCGCCAAATCTAACGTAAAAGGGAGAGGTACAACAGTAAGTCATAGGACCAAAGTTGTTGATCACTCCATATTGAACCAAGATTGTGCCATCCGTTTTGTGATAAGACTTTCTGTTTAGCCACCAAATACCTCGAAATGAAGGTCTGCGCCGTCGTTAAAATTGCTTCCATATTTCAATATTTCTTGGATGTAAAAAATGGAAAATTGGAATTTTTCCGTCCGTTACAGGCTAATTCAATAACAAATAACATAAGCAAAATATATTCTTAATCTTATCTTAGAAACTGCCATTACAAACTAGAGTAACATGAGACAGAAGACGTAATATAAGAACACAACATGTTCTTAATATCAGGAACTACATAAGCACGGTAAACATACATTCACACACACACACACATTCACACCACAATATTCATTCAATCTGGCGACACACATCAAGGAGATGCTCGCGGCAAGACGACTTAAAGGGATTTAAGCCGTTTATGGCTCTGTTATGGGGGAGACAATTCCATATTCTAGCTCCTGCAACAAAGGAAGGGCTATATGCTGCTGACGTGCTGAGAGGGATAGCAAGTGTGCTTCCGGAGCGTGTGTTGTGCTGGTGGAAAAGGAAAGGAAATTCAGTTGTGAAGATAAGTAGTATGGGATATTCTCATGTAATACTCGAAATATTAATACTGCCACGTGGAGGTTTCTGTACTGTTCAAATTTTAGAAGGAAGTTGACGATAATAAGGGGCAACATGAACATCATAGCGTAAGGCAAAAATAAATCGAATACACGAGTTCACAGCACGTTGTAATCGGTTTAGTTGTTTCGTGGCAACAATTAGTACTATGTCAGAGTAGGAAAATATAGGGAGGATAAGAGTATTTATATGTCTAATTCTCTGTTTAGTGGCAGCATATTGATATTTTAGTGGGTGGAGGGAGGCGTACACTTTTCTACAGACATTGGTAATGTTCTCTCATTTATAATGACACCTAGATTTTTTGCCGATTTTTGTACGGAATAATTTTATCAGATTAAGTTAGTGGAGGATTTTTCTTTCTTTTTAGCGCACTGATTTGTTTCATGTGCCCAACAATAATAGCTTTAGATTTTGATGGATTAATTAAAATATAGTTGTCATGAGCGTATGTGACAGATGACATTAGATATGCAATGGACAACAAACAAGTGACAGTACTTACTCTTTTAGATTTCAGTAGCGCATTTGATACTGTCGATCCTAGGTTGCTTCTTTCCAAATTACAGTCCTTAAACTTTAGCCAGAAAGTGCTGGAATTTTTCTATTCTTACCTCACAAACAGCCGGCAGTGTGTGGTTGCAAATAATAATAAATCAACGTGGCGAACAAAAAATATTGGTGTTCCACAAGGGTCAGTCCTAGGCCCTCTCCTATTCACTTTATATATAAATGATATCACCAGATCAATTAAGCACTGCAAGTACCATCTTTATGCTGATGATCTGCAAATTTATTACCACACTAGAACTAATAATATACAACAAACAATATGTAATGTAAACGCTGACCTTGAGCAAATTAATAGCTATGCAATTAAAAACAACCTTAAATTAAACCCCCATAAAACGCAAAGAATCTTCACATTTTAAAACAAAATTGCATTCCTCCCGTAACTTTAAATAATACTGTTATACCTTAGTGTGAATCAGTTTCTAACCTTGGTGTTATTATAACGGAAACTCTAAACTGGACAGCGCAAGTTAAGAATATCTGCAAAAAGGTTTATTGTTGCTTGCACCCCTTAAAACGTTTCAGAAATGTATTCCCTCGATCACTTAAAATTCAACTTGTTCGGTCATTATTATTTCCCATTTTTGACTACTGTGATGTAATTCTTACGGATATAACAAAAGAATTAAGCTTGAAACTACAACGCACTCAAAATGCTTGTCTTAGATATGCTATGGATTTACGGTATGACGCTCGAGTTTCTCCCTACTATAAACAATTATCTTGGTTACGACTACATGACAGACGTAAACTACATGCAAATACTCTTGTGTACCAGGTACTTTCAGAAGACATCCCTGCTTATCTCTCCGGCAATTTTCGTCACCTTGGTTCTTTACATCCTCATGATACTCGCTCAGTGTCCCTCCTAGAAATACCTATCCACCGAACAACCACATACCATCGATCATTTACTATCACCGCTTCGGGATGGTGGAATGCTCTTCCCAAAGACATCAAGGATGCTGCATCAAAAAGTATATTTAAAACCTCCTACCAGCAGTTCCTTGTTAAGTGCTTCCATCAAGGTACAGTACCTGTATGAGTGGAACGAGTGATTGTGTGTGAAAATGATATATTATTGCACAATAAATTAAATATTGGTTTGATATGATAATGGAATAATAACAATATGTGTGTGGTTAAGTGTAAGAAAGGGCCAAGAGCCCTAACTTCGCCACAGAAAATAAAGGCTTTATCTATCTATCTATGTACACATATTATTTAAGTCAGAATTCATATAAACTATTCCTTGATTTATGTCCGAAATTTAGGAGTAATAATATATTTGTAGATCGTCAGCATACAAGTGGTATTTAGTGTCTCAGCCGTGTTGATGTATCAGTAATATAGACAACAAAGAGAAGCGGTCCAAGTACTGAATCCTGTGGCATTCCTGAATATTTTGTTACCCATTCAGATGACCTATTCTGAAGAATTACGCATTGTTTTCGTTCGGTAACACATGAGTGAAAGAATTCTACCGCTGTCGGTCCTAGGTGGAGTGATTTCAATTTAGCATCCAGTATTTCTATATTTACTGTGTCAAAGGCACTGCTAAAATCAAGAAGTGCAAATAACGTTACTTGCCGTTCGTCCATCGCACGTCTCATGATAACTTTTAGTAGGGCAGTGGCCTTACTGTGTCCCTTTTTGAAACCAGACTAAAGTGTCAAACAATATGTATTTTAGTCGGTTAATTGCACGTGTGGCATGCGTTCAAGTGGATTAGAGAGAGATGGAAGTACCCAGAAGGTGGATAATGTCTTATAACTACAGGTGAGGGTGTTTTTGGAACAGAACATTGTTGGAAAGAGGCCACTTGTGATGCAGGTGTTTGATATGAGTAATGACAGGAAGAATGTCAATGTGTTTTGAGTATGGATATTTTATCAGGTTCTATAGTTGGTGTAGTTCACGTTTCACGTCAATCTCTGACTTCACGAAATTCAAAGAATGGCCTATTTGGTGGTAGTTGGTTCAGAAGAGAATTTATAGTTCTACATACTGTTACAATTTTCGGTTTACTTTTTAATTCAGAAAAATGGGCATCTAATCTCTCCACAGAGATGTGTAGATTACATGGCTGGGGCAAAACTTTCCCAATTCAAATGGAACGAAGTTTTTCCCAAGTGTTTGACAAATTTACATTTCCAGCAAGGGGGTAATAAAAAGAAAATTTCTTATTTCGGGCTATTTTAACTACATTCCGAAGTGTTCGGCACTTTTCAAGCGCACTGGGTGAGTGCGTCTGTAGAGCTGGTGTAACGCGTCGCGGTGAGACATCATTTGTTCGATATCCTCGGTCAGCCATGTAGAGGGGGGTCGGGAGACTTAGTCCCTGCGCGTAGGTGCATGTTTGTCCAGTATAAGCGAACTAAATTTTCAAATGTCTTATCGATACTGACGTCATCCCATGGACTATTCAAGGCATCAGCTCTTAGATGATCTAAGTTTATATGTTTAATGTTCGTGAATGTGATGTATCTCGTTTAATACTTGCGTACTTCGAGCGAGTAAGACAAATATAGTGCCATGTGTCGATGTGCTGGGAGTAGGGATCTGACCATGCGATACTATTTTCTGTGGATTGTAAGTGAAGATGAGGTATGATTTGTCGGTTTCAGTGGAAGTATCGTCATGTGTGGAAAATACTTAACAGTTGTTTTGTATCTCCAGCCTGTTCCAGTAAACTAGTATTTAAGTCTCCAAATATCAAAATATGTTTATAAGCAGGTGATAGTCCCTGTAGAATGTCGTCAATGTCTGACAGGAGACCCACCTGTGGTGGCTGATAAACTATTCCTATTAGGACTTTAACTGTTGTCACAGTGATCTCGGCAAAAATGAACTCGGGTCTCGGGTCAGCACAGTGCGCAGATGTGCATATAATTTTACATTTAATATAATCTCTACAGAACAAGGCTACTCCTCCACCTCTCATTTATTCGGTCATGCCTGAAAATATTATAGCCCGTTATGTGAACCATACTACTAGGAATAGTTGCGCATAACGAGCTCTCACTAGCACAAGCTACGTGTACATCGCTGTTTTCAAGAATACCTGTTAGCTCTTCGTGATGGGCAGGTAGCGATTGGGAATTTAAGTGAATACAGTTTAATGCTCGGGAGTTTCACTAATGAGCTCTGGCAGCGGGGTGTCTGCACTCTCGGGTAGGGGGGCAGTCAGGTCCACAGCTAACAGTTACTCATCACACAAAGTAGAATACATGTTTCTTACCTTCGAATCTCCTCCGATGTCGTACCGGCCTTTCATGCACTCGCTCACATTCACACTCAAAAATAAAACACGAATTGTCACTGTCCGGTTGCGGGTATGTTTATTGTTTCTTCCCGTCCTTGTCCATTATCACTATTCGATCATCCTGTGACGAGGCCCGGCTCACGCGCCTTGTTGAGCAGCCCTTTCCGAGTAACATTGAGACACTCCGTGACCAAGGATATCAAATTAAAGTTGAACACCAAGAAAAGATCAGCGCCGCAGTTTTCTGAATTCTCTACTCCATTCAAAGAAGGGGAAACGAAAGCCGCAATAAAAAGTATGAAACTTGGAAAAGCTGCAGGATTTGATGGAATTTATCCTGAATTTTTGGCTCATTGTGGACCAGCCACAATAAAATGGTTAACCAACTTCTTCACTAATATTCTGCAAACTGGAAACATACCTCTGATGAAGAAAACAAAGATAATAGCCATACTGGAGCCAAATAAAGACCCATCTAAAGTGGAAAGCTACCGTCCAATAGCACTTCTAAGTGTTAGATATAAACTCCTTGAGCGACTGATCTACAATAGAATTTATGAAACAATCAACAGCTACATTCCTATAGAGCAAGCAGGATGTAGACCTGGAAGAAGTTGTAATGATCAAGTACTGTCTCTCGCCACGTATATCGAAAATGGATATGAGAGATCCAAAAAGGCAGCCACGCTTACTGATTTCCTATCAGCTGCCTATGATACTGTCTGGCGAGAAAGACTCCTAAAGTTTTTGAGTGTGATCCAGTGTCGTAAACTTACGGCCTTACTTAGCAGTATGCTCAGTAATAGGTACTTCCAGGTCTACGCTGATAATGACAGAAGTAGAGTGTTTAAATTAAACGATGGTTTACCACAAGGACCAGTCCTTGCCCCCTTCTTTTCAGTCTGTACATATACGACCTCCCAGACACATTAAGAAAATTCATTTATGCTGATGACATTTGTTTGGTGACTCAGTGCTCCAACTTTTATGATGCTGAAACTACTTTAGCCACTGATCTGGAAGGCTTGGATGTACACTTTAAGAAATGGTGCCTTCACCTAAATCCTCAAAAAACAGTTATATCTACGTTCCACTTACGCAACAGACAGTCTAAATACAAACCAACAGTCAGATTCCGAGGGAAGTGTTGCCGTTCTGCAGTACACCAAAATACTTGGGAATAACACTTGATAGAACTTTGACTTTCAAGCAACATCTCTTAAATGTAGCTGCTAAAGTAAAAACCAGAAATAATATTCTTCAGAAACTTGCTGTTACATCATAGGGAGCCAATACTCACGTTCTAAGATCAACAGCATTAGCCTTATCATATTCTGTTGCTGAATACTGCTGCCCCTCTTGTATCAATAGTGTTCACACAAAGAAGATCGATGTACAACTCAATCAGGCATTGCGCATAATCACGGGTTGTATTCGGAGCACGAACACACTATGGCTTCCTGTTCTCAGCAATATTCCACCTCCAGCCCTAAGACGATCAGAAGCTCTCCTAAAGGTTTGGAAGAACATTCAGCAGAATCCCCAACTACCCATCCATCAAGATATTACGCACACTGAACATCAACGACTGAAATCAAGGAAACCACCCTGGCGTACAGCAGTGGATCTTGAAAGAACCTCTTTTCATGTTAACAGTTCATGGAAAGCCCAGTGGGATCAGTCTTCAGTAGTGAACAAACATCTGGTTGAGAATCCTTCTAAACGAGTACAAGGATTTGATCTTCCAAGACGACAGTGGAGAATCATCAATCGGATACGAACTGGACAAGGCAGATGTGGTTATCTGTTGTGCAAATGGGGTTGGACTAGCTCTGCAGATTGTGATTGGGGTGTCTCTTCTCAGTCAATCCACCACATTGTTGCTGACTGCCCAATTCCAGCTTTCAAAGGAACACTAATGGACATTCACCGCACATCGGATGAAGCAGTTGATTGGGTCAAAATGCTAGACCTTGAGTTCTAGTATTGTACGGACTTGACTGCACATTTACCCTGAACTATATACATGTGTGTGCATAGACTCATCATACGATAAATAAATAAATAATTCCGTGACCAGGAGATCCGTCCCTTTGAGGGCACGTTTAGCCCGCCAGACCGCATTACGTTGATGATGTCGAGTACATTTCACTTATCGGCCTCTTCCCTGTTGTTAGAACATCAGCAGCAGTTGTTCTACGGGTGCTCACCCATGGCAGCAGTCAATGCTCTCGATGTTTAGCTTCTGCTTCACCATATTGAGCTACATCTTCCTTTGGGCACTCACTGATCCCATGGATGAAGAGGCAATTTCGCTTTCACTGTTCGCTGCGCTCCTTCATGGAGACCAATTCAGCTCCTACAGTGGGCTGGAAATCAGTGAGGTCCGAGCGGAGATCCTGGAGTATGTTGTGGGAGTTGGTAGCACTGTTGACAGCCACGGTCGCTTGGCCGAGACGAGCTTGAAATTATTTCATCCGATTTGAAAACAAATAAACCGTATTTTGCACGGCCTTCAGTCATTTTGAATTTCGTAAACTCTTAACGGCAAGTTACAGTAATTAGACTGTTTTGATCATTCCTGAAAACTAAATGAATCTGTAAATGAAGATTTGGCTAGATTAACACAGAGCGACTTTGCAGACGCCATTTTGTTAATCATGACAAAAACGATCGCCAGTTAACATGATGGAACAATATTTCCATGTCAGCAATGCTCGGCGTTGATACGGACTAAACTATTTAAATTAATCTACATTCGTGAACTTTTATGATGGTCGTCCCCCTGTGGGTGGGGACGGTAGAATAACACAAATTGTAACCCTTGCCTGTCGTAAGAGGCGAATAAAAGGGGTCTTACGGGCTCTCAATTTAGGAGCGTCCGTTGGCGACCACGGGGCCCGTAGGCGAGTCGTGTTATTGCTTTCACTTACGTGTGCCAGGCTCCTCACTTTTATGTATACTATCCGACCTCCCGTGGTCTGACCCCGACAGTATTACGTATGGAGGCCTAGGGAGGCATTCATTTTCACGCACTTCGTGGTCCTTGTCTTCTTCAGTCGATACCTTCAATTTTCGAAGTGTCGGACCCCTTCCATTTTTCTCTCTTATGCATAACACTAATGATCGGAAATTGTATTCTGTATGACTTTTGTTAAGTAGTACTTTTCGGTAGGAAAAAAAATGGTGTTTACAAGTTAAATTTTAGGCGCCTTCCCCTAAACAGCCATTTCATCCAGTTGAATACAATATTATTTATAGCCTAGAGTGTGTTATAGTTCCTTATTCCCCGACTTCACGTAGCGATTTTCATTACATTCTGTTAGCCCACTTTCTCGTGGTTCGGCGTTGTTATGGACTCACCATGAGTATCTCTGTTAACATAGCCAGTACGGTGAAAATGTATGCAGTATTTATCGACAGGACTACTAATAACATAAATATTTGTCGGACTCGTTGGCTGAATGGTCAGCGTACTGGCCTTCAGTTCAGAAGGTCCCGGGTTCGATTCCCAGCCGGGTCGGGGATTTTAACCTTGATTGGTTAATTCCAATGGCCCGGGGGCTGGGTTTTTGTGCTGTCCCGAACATCCCTGCAACTCACTCTACACAAAACACTGTCCTCCACCACAATAACACGCAGTTACTTACACATGGCAGATGCGCCCACCGTCATCGGAGGGTCTGCCTTACAAGGGGTGCATTCGGCTAGAAATAGCCGCACGAAATTATTATATTAACATAAATATTTGAGAATTAACTTTAGGCGTTCCGCTAAACTGCCATTTCACTCAGTGTGAATAAAATAATTATATGCTAGATTGTAGTGGTTCATTTCCCGACTTTATGTAAATCGGTATGTAAAGTGATCTTCAGCCGTTTTTTCCGTGATGTGCGTACACACAATTGTTTTTAAATTCTCAGCAATGTACAGACAATTCTTAGCAAGTTACACTTGCTAGGTTTTATATGGCGTTCAGATGGAGTCAAAACAAACTCTATTGAATGCAGTTGTAGCTCGGAGTTGTACTTTGGCGTCTGCTCGTGAGAAAGCTGCGTACAACTGTGTCCAAAACTACAGTGACTCTATATGTACAGTGTGGCCAAGGCCAGTCTAGCCGCCATGTTTTTGCCAAGCACTCAATCCGCTGATAGATGGAGAGTGACATTATTATTATTATTATTATTTCAATAAAGAATAGACTAGGTCAACGTTTTAAGATGTTATTTATTTTGCTTATGCTGTATGTATATAGGCCTATCAGTATTTGTTATATTCAGAGCCTGACTACCTGCCGTAAAACTTCAAAATTTAGAGTTATACGTGGTATAGGCTTACAAGTCAGTATTATTGAAGAGGTTAGAAATTCTGCGATGGTAGCTAGGCCTACTAAAATAGTATAGTCATTGTCTTGAATAATGTATGTGATGACTGTAAAGTTAGCCTACATTTATTTTTTTTCCATTTGCTTTACGTCGCACTGACACTGATAGGTCTTATGGCGGCCGTGGCCTTAATTAAGGTACACCCCCAGCATTTGCCTGTTGCCTGGTGTGAAAATGGGAAACCACGGAAAACCATCTTCAGGGCTGCCGACAGTTGGGTTCGAACCCACTATCTCCCGGATGCAAGCTCACATCTGCGCGACCCTATCCGCACGGCCAACTCGCCCGTTTATTTAAATTTAGGAAAATATATCAGGTTACATAGTTTTACATATCAGAATATACAACGCAGTATCATAAAACTATACATAGAAATTTACTTTTTATATATGACTTACGGTATGTATATAATCTGAACACACGCAGAAGATGGAAAATAACATGACTAGTTAACCGATGGGTAGACAAAATTGTATTACCTAGCTCCATATTTATGTTAACGTAATATAAGTTAACGTCCGCCTCTGTGGTGTAGTGGTTAGCGTAATTAGCTGCCACCCCCGGAGGTCCGGGTTCGATTCCAGGCTCTGCCATCCTGGAAGTAGTTTTCCGTGGTTTCCCACTTCTCCTCCAGGCGAATGCCGGGATGGTACCTAACTTAAGGCCACGGCCGCTTCCTTCCCTCTTCCTTGTCTATCCCTTCCTATCCTCCCGCAAGGCCCCTGTTCAGCACAGCAGGGTGGGCGAGGTACTGGTCATTCTCCCCAGTTGTATCCCCGACAAAGTGTCTGAAACTCCAGGACACTGCCCTTGAGGCGGTAGAGGTGGGATCCCTCGCAGAGTCCGAGGGAGAAGCCGAACCTGGAGGGTAAACAGATGATGATGATGATGAATATAAGTTAACGTAATATACTGTACCATTTTACTCGTGGTACTAATAGAAATAATAGCGAAAACCTCTTTAGTGGCGAAAACAAGCAACTGCCATTGTCCCCGGGTTGTCTATAGTGGTCCTTTAATAATGGCTACGGTTCGATCCCCGCAACGAGGAATTAAATATTAGTATCACTATACAACAAGCCTATCGTTTGAGAAAATGCTACTTGTTGCAACCACGGAGTCGGACTATTATTTTTATCATAATGTATGGGAAAACTCAACTGGATGCTAGGCGGCACTTATAACTACGTTCTTTAATAGATGAATAGCCATAACAGTTTGAATTCGAGAATATATCAATCATAATGCCTCATACGGTGAAAATGAATGAGACTTACAGTATATGATCGGAAGTGACCTTTCCTGTGAGTTTTGTTAAGTACAGGTTTCAGATAAAACAGATATTTTCTGGGATATTTGAAAATTTGTAAAAATCATATAATCGTGAACATCTCTGTTATTTAGCTTACACAGTAAAATCGCAAAAAAAAAAAAAAAAAAAAAAAAACACACGTAAAGTGTCGGAAATTATATTCTAAACAACTTTCCTTATGTACAGGTTTTCGTTGCGGCGAATATTAACGGAGAAATGACATTTACTGTCTTGGCCTCTATAAAATTACTAACCCATTTTGTTGTTATTGTTACCATTATAATGCATGAAACAACTCTACTCGGTGTTGGGAGCGTCTTATAACGTGCTGAAAACAATCAATTGCCTAATTTCATTTTAAAAACCTTTCCTGAATTGTTTCTACAACCATAAGCATAACAGCCTGGCGTAATTTTCTTCAAAATTCAGACCTCAGAAATACGTAAATTCACACACATTTCTTAACTAATAATACTAAATAATCTTCGTGTTTAATAAGAACATATTTTCGGTGTATTAAGGTTAAAACAGGTAGCCTGTACTTCGCTGAAATTGCATGATGAGTGATCTTACGCTGTGCTGAATAGATACGTTTAAATCAGCTGACGGGACATTTGGCTAAAACATGGCGGAGCCAATCAGAATGAAGCACTCGTTGGCCACACTGTATATATAGAGTCACTGTATCCAAAACGAACCGACAGCTCATATGCGCTCAGAGCACTGCGGAGAGTCTTGGAATTAAATCCAGGCTTTTGGCAAGCATTCTATGGCACCCCTTACCGGCCAACATTCAACGGACGGTGCTCGAACCGGTTAACCCTGGTCACTGGGTGGGCCGCAGAATGGAAAACATTTATTCGAGAGAGAGCATTTTTCACTGAACACTTCAGAATTGATGACTTGTATATGTGGAAGACAACAGAAGCCAGGAGGCACGCCGATAGATTTAGCTGTTTACGTAGGTCGTCATGATGGAAGGTACGTTAGGTTTATTGTATTTTACGTGTAAAAAAGACAAACCTTCTCACTACCGCTGTGACATGTCGTAAACAATGAGCGTTCGAGCGTTGGTCTCGCGTCCTTGTCAGCTGCTTCGCGGGCGATGTTGCTAAATGTGCACGGGGACCAAGCCAGCCGGTGCTTGTTATCAGCATGGAGGCCCTTCTTCTATTGGTGCTCTCAAGCCGTGCACATTTAGTAAATCCCATCTGAAGTCTCCCGTGAAGTGATCTGATTGGCTAGCTTCAGCAGGTGATAAAACAATAACATCCCTCCATGGCTCGTATACCCGGTTCACCCTGTGCTGTCCTGTGCTAAGAGAACTCATAGTTCCTTTACTACGAGACTTGTTTATGGTGTGGTTCGACTAGTGCGCTTCCTGGCTCGATCGCCCCGACCTATCTTCCATTGAATGTGTTAAAAATAATAATCGTATGGCCTCAGCTACCGTGTCCAGACATTTCAATTTGACGCCATCTGGCTGTCTGCTCGTCAATTTCGACGTTCCGTTTTACTCTGGGCCCACTAGATGGCAGACCGAATTGAATGTGTTGGGATGACATCAGATGCAGGTACGGCCATGTGAAAACAGCAGGTGAATGGTATTAACCACACTGTTTTGTATTCTCGTATACAGATGATCGTACCTGCGACAAGGTGAGGGTTGTGCACCGAAGTTCCCATTGGACACCCGTGTGTTCAAGTACCCTTACAGATGTTACCTGAAGTGAAAATGCCAGACTAGCGGTCACTCACATTATCAGGTCTTGCGGGTGGTTCTTTCCTTCTGTGTGCATATCTGTCTGCTCTACAAACTTTCTGTCGTTATACCTATCACCCTGTGCTAGGAAAATCCTATTTTTTCGGACTACACGCGACCGTACGCGCGCGCGCGCGCGCGCACACACACACACAAATAATCTCGGTCATTTTACACTTTGTTTTCCTCACTTCTCACTGCGCCTTGTCGATTTGGGCGAACTTCGACTTCAAGGGCGTCTCTGCGATCCCGAAAACTGAATTCTGTATTTGTCATTTTAGATTTTTTTGTTTTGCCTTGCGACCCCATTCTCTAGGAATGTTAGCTGTGCCTCAAACACGCATTATCTTACATCTGATCGTAAGTCACATAGGCCTATGTACGAGTAGTAGGTTTGGTTGAAATTGCTCCAAGCGTTCGAGTTATCTTGGTACCTGTTCAAAACCCGTCGATTTCGGCATTATCAAGTAGCATGTGCATGATTACGGTTTTTTCTCCCCAACTTCATTGCTCATAAGTGGGCAACGCTCTCCCTGTCGGCGGCTTATGTGCTCACTGTGGCTCTTTGCAATATAATTTTTCTGCATTATATCTGATCTTGAGTTCATCTCTTTATACCAGTATGAAAGAATGCCAAGCGTTTGGTTAATATACAAATAATACTGACAGATGTGCAAAGTTGCCGGGACTATTTCCATAGCAACTCTCTTTACGGGCTATAGATCGATAGATACCGGCTAACGGATAACTTTCATAAAACTGCCTCTGATAAACACCGCTTATCACTGTATCGGAGGAAAGATGTAGAAGATAAATTGTAAATAAATATGGCTATGACCTATGTTAATGTAAAACCAATCATAAGAGGTAAATTCAGTTTTATGCTTCCGTCTCTTTCTGAAGCATTTCCGCCTGCTGAAATTTTGGAAAACTCTTACCTAATACTCTACTGCACCTTATTTTAACTGAAATGCCAAACTTCCCAAAAATCCACCCATCCATTTCTCCGTGATGGTGTAACGGACACAGAACATTGTGTACGGATCATTCTAGTCTTAATACTGCATTGTCAATACAGACAGCGGTGAACAATGCTCTGCCGTTGAGTGTACACACTTCCATTCTTATCAGGTATCGAGAAGCTGCAATACTGTGTCTCTCATGCAGCCTACCAGTAGTTATCAGAACATTCACGAAACGGAGGAATTGCATTTTGAAACATAAAATTATTTATCTTTCTTGCAAGATGGGCCAGTATTCACTTGGACTGCTGTAGTCGGTTAGCTCCCTCAGCACCGCAGCAGTATTGCACTCTATCGGAGATGGGTGGAGGCAAAAGAGGCAAAACGCATCAGAACGAACAGTAGTCAACGAAATGTTACTGTTGATCAGATTTATGGGCTTTCGATATTAAAGACCTTCACATTTACTTTTCTTTGTACTCTATGATATAGGGCATCCAATGTCTCCTTCCTTTCACGAGTCCTTCTTGTCAAATTCTTATTGCTACTACACGATTTTTCTAATTTTGATGGTCGTCATCACACTTTTCCTTCTCTTTATGAGCCGTTAACTTAAGAGCTTATGACAAAAACACCACATTCTCCAATTAACGTGACTGATCAACATTTCCATGTTAGCGATGCTCCACGCTGTTATGGACTGTGCAAGAAAAGTCTAAATTCATGAATGTCTGTCTTATCACAGCGCCACGGCAAAACTGTAGATCGGTGTTGTATTTTGTATGTTATTTATCCATAGAACCTCTAATAACGTTAATATTTCAGATTTAAATTTGAGGTGTCCCCTAAACCACAATTTTGCATTGAGTGAATGAAATTATTCATAGCCTGGAGTGTAATGCCTTTTTCCCCGACTTAACGATTTTCATTTTCTGATAAGTAATTTTCTTGTGATGCGTCGACAGGCAGACACAAATAAAAATTTATCTTCCCTGTCACTGTGGGCACAGCCAATACAGAGGTACATATCTAAAAAATATTCCGAGCAGGTTTGACACAACTGCGGTATATGATTCTGGCTGGTGTGTGAACGGATCTGTCTGGACCAACCTTTCTCATTCTCAGTTCTATCATTTTCAGTTGTTTCCTTTTTGTTAATTCAGACGAAAATAATAAGGGTGTATGGGTAACATGACTCCGTGTGATGAGTGCGTTCGGTTTCCTTCACTTTTATTCGAACAATGGAAACACTGACTAGAATCCTACGGCAGGTCTTGATGTCCATTCGCATTAGAAAAACTGGTTTCTTTTGGTGACCAATACAATCTCACTGAAGTATTTCAGTCAGTAGGATGCATGAGGGTTTTGAGACATCCGGCTGAAAACAGACTGGACGCATTAATCTGGTGCTGGAAGGATTTAAGATTGGAACATGTGCGTGATGAACTGGGTAGGTTTGCTTATCGACCGAGACACTTAGTAGTGTTGAAGTTTTTCTAGGACATTAATTTCAGGTAGCTCACCTTCACATCAGTACTAGACATTTTCATTTATATTTCCACTTCAATTTACTGAATAAAATGAGATATTTAATTCCGTGCTAAGTCAGATAAAAGGAAATATTTAATGTTCGTTTCACTTGTTTTACAGTGTTTATTTTCAAACAGGTAAATTATGTAAATGCGGCACATCGTGTCACAGCTAGCGTTATTTCAGGAGGAGAAATCGTTTCACATATTGCTGTCTTCATATTCCAAATGATGAAGATAATTTTTAGTAACATGTCAAATGTAAAAATTTAACTAGCTTTGTGTCTTCCTGTCGTAGTTTTTGAAACATTGCTCTAAATGCATCAAATTTGCATCTGTCTTGCAACACAAGATGCACCCAGTCTTTCTTTTTTTAAATAGTATACTGCGTTATGCGCGTGCAATGCTGCCTTACACCACTGAAGTGGAACACTGCACGCTTGACAACTCCGCACGGTTTACCTGCCGGCCGGCGGAATTATCGTTCTGCCGTGGACGAGAGGCCTAAGCCGTAATTCTTCTACAATACCACTAAACAGATTTGTACGACTTGCCCCGTCGTCCTGCATTACTAGCATGTCAGGCTGGTGGCCACATGTCTACATCGCAGGCGCAGTGTGTTTATGCATACCCGCCGTACCTACCCGTGCCATTGGTTGCATATAGAAGTGCCGGAGGGGCAAGACAAGTTATGTAGACCCGCACGACACTCTTGCCATGTAAGTTCCCTCTCGAACGATTCCTAAGGGGTTAGTCATATGTATAGCACTTATGTGCAAAATTCGTTGAGACTTTACTAAGGGCCGCCTTCCAGTACTTCCGAATTGCAGACTTACTGGGTCTATCCTGTTCAACTGCCTGGGACCTCAGTTTGTTGATCAATTATTGGTGTGAAAAAGCCTTCGAGGTTTCCGTATGGCTTAACATGACCAGTTGCTTTGACTATCCGTTAGCTCTCGAGTCAGACGTCTTATATATGTCAGGAATGCGGAGAGTCGGTTTTCACAACCGGAAGGTTATTTTTTTCTCTGCAATCGAAAATATGCGAAGATTCAAGTACTGAATTATTGAGCTTTAGGCTCGTGTGAGTTCTTGATGGTGTACTTGTGTGACAAAAAAAAAAACTGATTGGGTTTGATTTTCAATTTTTACTTGCATTTCTTTTAAGAAATGGATATTGTCCACAATGATGCTAAACATGCAGAGCCATTGTTTTCTGGAATTGACAATTAAAACTCCTACCAGGATATTTCTTTCTTATAATTTTAATGTGATTAAAGGTGTTGAGCATGAAGCAATTCACTTACATGTTGGATTTTATTCTTTACTTCGGAAATGTTTTGAATTCTCAAATAATATCGGGATCTCGTCAGAGAAAAACGGTCATGAGGGTTAAAAAGATAAATTGGCGGACTTGTTTGCCGCGACAAATCTACTCGTTATATGGTCCCGTTTATGAGTGAATAAATGTTGTTCGAAATTATTGGTGACTGCATAAAGATCCTGACAAAGTTGTGAGATGATCGTCAGGCAATGGTACGATGTTTATCGGAGTGAAAGGTCAGGTCGTAAGTTTCACGAAGGGGAGAAGTCCTCTCGGTTGTTGTGTTGATGAGACGACGAAGAGATCGTCATTGTGGTGATCACATAACCGGGATTGTAAATACGTTTTACATTGCTATGGGGTTTATTTTGGGGTTTTAGTAAGGATGTAAAGTAGGCGTGCGACCCCATTTGGAGTATGTTTATATTTGTACGGGTCTCTAGCCAAGATTACTTGACACGAGAGCTGGAAAAGATCCAAAGGACAGCAGCATGATTTGTTCTGGGTGATTTCCGATGAAACGAAATGGTGTATGGCTTTTAGTGCCGAGAGTGTCGGAGGACATGTTCGGATCGCCAGATGGTCTTTTGATTAGACGCCCGTATGCGACCAGCGCGTCGTGATGAGGATGAAATGATGAAGACGACACCCAGCCCCCGTGCCAGCGGAATTAACCAATTAAGGTTAAAATCCCCGACCCGGCCAGGAATCGAACCCGGGACCCTCTGAACCGAAGGTCAGTACTCTGACCATTCGGGCAAGGAGTCGGACATGATTTCCGATAAGAGTAGTGTAACGAAAATTTTGGAAACATTAGGCTCAGAATACTTATATGTAAGGAGATGAGATGTTTCGAGCTGTCGGTGGAGAGATGGCTGGGAATGATAAAATCTGCACTAAAGCTTATTCGCTTATTAATAAGAGTATAACTGTAATCAAATAGACCATGTAATAATGGAGAAAAGATGGGCATCCAATATCATGGATGTCAGATCATTCAGAGGAACAAGTTGTGGCTCCGACCACTTTCTAGTTAAGGCAATCTTAAGGTGCCGCATTATGAAAACAAGAAAGGAAGGAATGAGTAGGATAGAAAAGTACAATACTTGTGAACTGAAGAATAAGGAAGTATCAGAAAGATACGGGGAAAGAATGGCAGAAGTGCTGGTAGAGAAATATAATAAGGACCAAACAGCAACGGTCGAGACCAAATGGACTGCTCTGAAGGAAAGCGTTAAGGCCGTGGCAAAGGACACACTAGACATTGTACCCAAAAGGAACACAAAGGAATGGTTTGATGAGGAATGCCAAAAAGCCATAGAAGAAAGGGATAAAGCATATAAAGCATACCTAGAGAGACCAACAAGGGTGAAGAAACAAGAGGTTGAAAACCAGAATAAAGAAGTAAGGAATGTTTGTCGAAGAAAGAAGAGAAGAAAATTAAATGAGAAAATGGCTAGAATAGTGGAGGAATTTAAAGAAGATAATAGCTACATGGCTTACAGAGAAGTTAAGGAAGTGAAAGAAGGATTCAAGGCAAGAACAAACATGTGTAAGGACAGAAATGGACAGCTATTGGGAGATAAAAAAGGGATCCAAGATAGATGGAAGGAATATTTCCAACACCTCCTGAACCCAGTAGAAATGAAAGAGGAAACACCAACTACCTCAAGGAAGAATACTGAGACAAATGAATCAGAAGTCACAGCACCATCTATGCAAGAAGTGATAGAAGCCATACAGCAACTGAAAAACAATAAAGCACCAGGTATCGATGGAATCCCTGCAGAGTTGTGGAAATACGGAGGAACCACACTACAAGAAGCTATATATGATCTAATTGTGAGTGTGTGGAATACAGAAGAAATGCCTGAAGACTGGCGCAAAGGCATCATATGCCCAATATACAAGAAAGGGGATAAGTTGGTATGTAGCAATTATAGAGGGATCACACTGCTGTGTACAGTATATAAGCTGTTCACTTCCATTCTAAAGAAGAGACTAGAACCCCTGGTGGAAGAAATTCTAGGAGAATACCAGGCAGGGTTCCGGAAGGGAAGATCCACTATTGATCAGATATTTACTGTGAAACAAGTGTTGGAGAAGTGTTGGGAACGGGGCATAGATGTGGTACAGATGTTTATCGACTTTCAACAAGCATACGACTCTATTGACAGGGATAAATTAATGGAGGTATTAAGAGAGTTCAAGATACCAGAAAAGCTGGTGCGACTGGTGGAATTGACTATGAGAAATACGATGGTGGGAGTGAAAATTCAGACTGAAGTAGGCAGCTTCTTCGAAGTGAATCAGGGATTGAAGCAAGGAGATGCCTTAGCACCAATTCTATTTAACCTGGCACTAGAGTCAGTGATTAGAAAGTTAAGGGTGGACACCAGTGGAACACTTCTGTACAAAACAGCTCAACTAGTTGGATATGCTGATGACATAAATTTGATGGGAAGAACAACAAGGACAGTTAAAGAAACATTTGAAGACTTGAATAGGGAAGGCAAAGAGATTGGACTTAAGATCAATGAACAGAAGACGAAGGTAATGGTGCAGGCTCGGAGAAGGAAGTATACAAATGACCAACTTGTCCCTGAAGGATCCAAAGTGGAGGTGGTGGATGAATTTAAATATCTTGGTGTACATCTGAGCAACAAGAATGAGGAAATGGTGGAAATACAGGCAAGAATTCAAGCTGCCAACAGAGCATACTTTGCAGTACTACCACTTTTCAGAAGTAGAGATATAAATCAGAGCTTAAAAGTTATGCTATACAAAACCCTCATTCGCAGTATAGTGATGTATGGAAGTGATACGTGGACCCTCCCAAAGAAAGCCGTGGAGAAGATAGATTCCTTCGAAAGGAAAATCCTGAGGAGAATTTATGGACCCATATGCGTACAAGGGGAGTGGAGAATTAGATATAACAATGAACTATATTCCCTGTATGGGGAGGCACCCCTGTCGCATGCCATTCGAATGAAGAGACTTAAATGGGCAGGTCATCTAATTAGGATGGAAGAACACCGAATCCCAAAGAAGGTATTCTTAGGAGACTTTGGAGGAGGAAGGCCTGTGGGAAGGCCACGTAACAGATGGGAAGATGGTGTACATCAGGACGCAGCACATATCCTCAAGATCCGGAATTGGAGAGTAGCTGCACGAGATCGACAAGTTTGGCGGAGAGCAACTGGGGAGGCCATGACCCGAAAACGGGCCGTCGCGCCATAGGAGGAGGAGGATAAGAGTATAACAGGTCATAAATCGAAGATAAAGTTGGAATTCAAGAGCACAGATTGGTGCACATGTTGATTTTCTAGGAAGAGGAAGTAGGGATTACAATAATTTATCAAGGGTGATGTTAAGAACCACTCTAAATGCAGGTCAATGCTGTTTGATTGATCGATCGGTTATTTGGTAAAGATTGGTACAGATTAATGGGCTATTGCCCTACACCTGTTGATAAATGGATGGTAGTATTGTTTTGATTAAATTTTAGGGTGCTCTGAATCAATATTGTGGTTTCAGAATCAGTTACTTCTTATAGATCAGAACACTTGTTAGCCTATTACCGCTATCCTGACTCTTCGACAAGAGTATTTAACTCTCATAAGAAGACAGAAAAATTAGATTTAGTGCCTTGTGTTCTCACAACATGGCTGGTACGGCTCGAATGGTCATGTCACATGATTCAAAAGTATTACGAAACTGTCGAGTAGAAGCTGCACTACTCTCCAACAAAAGTGTGTTGAAGTCTCCCATTATAATAACGTGGCAGAAGGTTGAAGGGAACTAGTGAAAGCAATGTATAAGAATTGTTCCAGTCGCGTCCAAAATTTGTTTATTATGCTTATGGATGAAATTATGAAGGAAACAAAACAATATTTGGAGGGGATATGAAAATTCAGGCCAGTGAGATGACGTTCCTGAGGAGTGTGGTAGGAAAGACAAGGAGAGACGGTAAGAAATGTTGACGTCAGAAAAGAGGTATGGGTAGAAAAACTGAGTGATAGGATAGAGAAGCGTAAATGGAGATGGTTTGGACATGTTGTTGAGGATGTAGGCGAGAAGGATACAAAAAGAAGTGTAGGAGGCTGATAGAAGGAAAGAGGGCAAGAGGGTGGCCTAGAGCAAGAACTGTATGGACTGGAGGGTTATCTCTTTGGCGGTCTTGAGGTCTCTTGGTGTGACTATTTCTTAATTGTGTTTGGGGTGGTTTGTTTACAGGTTCCTTGGTTCGACTCTGTGTTGGTAGTATTTCTCCTTAACTTGGGCACTTTATTGATTGTTTACTTTAAGACATTTTATTACCTGTTAATTTGTGAGGTGAATTCTTTTAGATTACTTTAATGTGACGTTGAATGGTATTTTAAGAACTATTCTGTAGCTTAAGTGTTGTGTGTTCAATTTCAGGTTTCATTTATGGATTATTTCGTTTCCCTTTATTCAAATTAATCTCAGTCATTTTGAACATCTTCATCGGCAGGTCTCTGCAGCTGAACTAGTACTTAAATGGCATCCCGAGCATCACAATACATCTCAGCGACCGTGGAAACTATGGATTCGACGCTAACGTTGCTCATTTTTTATTTTTCTTGTATGTCATTCCCTCTCCTAGGAATGCTAGGGGTGTCTTACCCCTCCAGTATCTTTTCGAGATGTTAATTCGTGTTTGTGCGAAGTTTGGTTGAGAGCTGTTCTGGAAGATACTGTACACACTTACATCTACAATCTTGGTCATTTTCTCTTTCACAGGAATTGTATTACGTGTTGAAGTGACTTTTTAAAATGTTTTCTTAATTGTGACATTGACTGCTAGTTTATGAGAAATATTGTGTGTATAATTTTACGTTTTTTGTTTGAGATCTTTTAGTTTCGCATTAAAGTTTTCTTTGTGGCAGCCCAGATTGTCTGGGAAGTAGTTGATCCTTTGAAACAAAATGTATATATGCGTCGCGTTATAGATATGTTCATGACTCCAACTGTCACTGGGACTGCCATCAATCAGCCGAGGTACCCCGAAAACTGTCATCAACACTAATCTCGGTCAGTTTGGACATTTTCCTTTTCGCCCCTTCTGAACCACCATGCCGTTGGGTGCTGAGCTTGGAATGAAACGACGTCCGGAGTGTCGGTACTAATCTAAACCATCCCGAAAACTATGGATTTGACAGTAATATTCGTCGTCTTCTACTAATTTTAATATCACCCCCTCCGCTAAAGGTGCCATATTCTATATAATTTCATTTGCAGGTAATATAGTGAGTCATGTTTTCACCAAGCTTAGTTGACAGCTATGCTAGAATATAATACATACGTCCATAATCTCGGCCATTTGGGACATAATTTTTCGCCCCTTCTCAACCTCGATTCTGACTGGGACTGAACTATGACTTAAACAGCATCCAGAGTGTAACGATGTTATGGGAGTCGTGCCCCCAGAGTTTTTGCAGATAGAGCCATCAGTGTGTGTACCACCAAGGCCTGGTTTCTTCAACTCTTAAATTTTACTTAACAAATGTTAACTAACAATTGTTATTAATTTAACACTTAGTTTAAAAGTGCCCTGTTTCACGAACACATTTCCAACATTTCTTAGAAAACAATTGTTGAAGTCAAACTAACACATTTCCCTGAGATTTCTGAACGCGTTTGGCAGTGAGCGTCTTTTGTTTGTTTACATAAAGCGCTCTTGGTGGTGTGTTGAAATAGTATTTTGTGATACACATGGTTGACATTATTATAGGTTATGGTCAGCGGAGACCGATAAGACGTAATCATGTCAAGTAAGAGGCAACAAAAGCGTTATTTTGATGAATGCGAGACAAATGTTATAGTTTTAATTTAACATTATGCGAGTGTGCTTAAAAATGAAAGAACGGGTTGTTACATCACAACATTGGATATAGCCTATTCTTATATTCTTATCACCGGGGAAATGTGACAATTGATATCTTTTGAATAATTTTCGGGCATTCTGTTATTGCGAGGAAAATAATGTAATGCCTTGTTAATGTTGCAGTGGCAGCAGGAATTCTTTGCAGGATTCTACACACTTTTCTTGCACTCATGAACATAGTCGCCTACAATTACATGATAAGTGTGTCAAGCATAATATCTAACAAGTAGAAGCCAGACCATGCGGTCAACCGATTTCACCTATCTTCAATGTACCTGTGGGGAGACACTCAACAGTAACTCGTGTATAAGTGTTTAAGTCAATACGCTTTCGTTTTCGAAAAAAAATGTCAGATGTCATTACACAGAATCCGCTTCGGACAAAGGGGAGGTGATACAACACTAAAACGCGAACAAATTTTACTTAAACATGTCAAGTCCGAACCTAATAACTTCTGAAAAATTGATGAATCCTTGATTCCAATCCAAGGAGTTACATCACAGCGAAACGGAGTGGTGGCCTAGTGGTTACCGTACTTATCTGCGAACCTCGAAGACGTGAGTTCGAGTCTCGTCGCAGCTATAATTGTACAAAATAAATTAATATTTGAGTGAACGATAAGATAAAAGTTGGAACCAAAATATTATGCAAATTGCAGTACACTTTATTTTCTACCTGAAATTAATATAGACCTAAACGTTCTCACAGTTACTGCTGGATATACATTAATTTGAGGTAGAAAATGAAGTTCCACTGCAATTTGATTATTAATTTTATTCGACATGTTAGTCACATTCCCTGAAATAATAATTTAATTTGTATAAAAAGTATGGCTATGGCAGGACTCGAACTCACGTCGCCGCGTTTCGGAGACAAGTACGATGACCACTCGGCCACTGCTCCATGTGTCTGGGTTGCAACTCTTCAAGTATAGTGTACACGTTGCATTAGAATCGGGGGATTCATAAAATTTTCGGAAATTATTAGGGTGCAGACCTGACAAGTTTTAGTAAGACGTGTTCGCATTTTAGTGTTATATCACCTCCATGTGGTCCAAAGCGGACCCTGCCTCATTACATTTGTCTTTTTTTTTTTTTTTCGAAAACGTAAGCGTATTGCCGCCTCTGTGGTGTAGTGGTTAGTGTGATTAGCTGCCACCCCCGGAGGCCCGGGTTAGATTCGCGGCTCTGCCACGAAATTTGAAAACTGGTACGAGGGCTGGAACAGGGTCCACTCAGCCTCGGGTGGTCAACTGAGTAGAGGGTGGTTCGATTCCCACCGTAGCCATCCTGGAAGTGGTTTTCCGTGGTTTCCCACTTCTCCTCCAGGCAAATGCCGGGATGGTACCTAACTTAAGGCCATGACCGCTTCTTTCCCCTCTTCCTTGTCTATCCCTTCCAAACTTCCCATCCCCCCACAAGGCCCCTGTTCACCATAGGTCAGGCCGCCTTGGCGAGGTACTGGTAATTCTCCCCATTTGTATCCCCTGACCCAGAGTCCGAAGCTCCAGTACACTGCCCTTGAGGCGGTAGGGGTGGGGTCCCTCGCTGAGTCCGAGGGAAAAACCGACCCTGGAGGGCAAACAGAAGGAGAATGAGAAGACGACTTACTGTTGAGTCCCCCAACAGGTACAACTGCTGCACTGGAGTTTCAATCTGTTGGAAATTCTAACCCTGTCTAGTACCTTGTTCATTATGGCTTTGGTAATTAGAAATATTTCTTCAGACAACTCTTATTTCTTAGTATGGCCGTCCTTTGCCTTCTTCAGTTTATAAAGTCTTCATACAGCAGTAAATCTTCAAACGTACGTCTTCTACATGACTCCATTTTGAAATTTTAGCAGCTGTTAAGAGTTTTAACATAGGGCTGCTGCCAGGTTAATTTAACACAAGTATGAACAATTTGTTCGAGTTAACAGTTATTGATGAGACGACCGTTTTGTTAAATGTGTTAAGTCTCCTTAACAGGAGAGTTAAGTGTCAACATTCGTTGAAGAAACTGGGCCTAAGGTATTTCACCTGCCAAGGGCGGAATATATCTGTGAATTGTGTAGTAGGAAGTGCAATGGTTGTCGTAGTACAGGGTATGTCTGTATATCTTTGTAATTTTATGCACGATGTGCGAATAATAATAATAATAATAATAATAATAATTAAGAGTATTGGGTTTTTACAAGAAGTACTGTGGACATGACATTTCTTAGGAATGTGCTCCTGGAGTGTTTGTGTTTATCCGTGTTAAGCATGTAGACTATCAATGCTTAAACCGTTTTTATACGTCTTCTACACTACCGCTAAACAGATTTGTAGGACGGGCCCCTGGGGCGGCGTGCTATAAATTCCTATATTACCAGCAAGTCAGACTGGTGGCCTCATGTCTACATTGTTAGGCGCTGTGTGTTTATGCATAACCGTAGTACCTACTCGTATGTTTGGTTGCATATCAAAGTGCTTTAGGGGCAAAGAAAGTTATATAGCCCCGCACGACACACTTGCTAGTGGAGGTTGTCTGTCGAAGTATACGTATGGGGTTAGTCACACGTATGGCATTTATGTGCAAAATTCGTTAAGACTTAACTAATAGTCGCCTTCCAGTACTCCCATATTGCAGAGTCACTGGATCATTCCTGTTAAACTGCCTGGGACGCCTGTTCATTAAGTTCCATTCTTGGTATGAAAAAGGAGTCTAACTTTCGGTATGGCTAACATATTGACTACCCGTTAGCTCTTGAGTCGGAGGTTCTTATTCTATTGGGGTATGCGGAAATGCATTTTTTGAAACCGGAAAATGCTTTTTGCTGTGTATTCGAAAATATTGCATTGTTGATCCTTTGGATCGTGTGAGTTCTTGATAGTGTACTTGCGAGAGGGACAAAACATTGTAGTGATTGGTTCGTTCATTTATATTGAGGACTGTAAATGTGGTAATTAGAACTGTGCCATGTTCGAATAACGTAGTTGGCATTGAATGACGAACGCAGCATTTTATTAATAGGGTCTTGTTTAATCTATTTCGTATGTATAGAATTCAACTAGGATGTATAAGAAGCAAGAGCTCTGAAAAGGAAAGTAACATTACCTCCGATATAAAGAGCAGTTCAGTTGAAATAGAAGGGAATTTCGTTACCTTACCAACCTAACCTGACTTTGACACGACTTTTGTACGGTGCTTATTGACTCACGGCGTACGAACTATGCTTGTGTACTGTTACTTGTCGGACTGATGTGAAACCCCGCTGTAATCATACATTTCAAGAAGGGAGCCGAATTACTTGCACATGAACGGTTATAGTAATGCGTCTATCAAAATAAATGCAGGAATATATAACATTTGAGTGTGAGGGAGAGTGTATTTCCTTAATTCATCTCTAAGCTTATTTATGAATACCTTGATTGATCATTTACTTCTATTACTGATAACGTACTCGTATTGAGGTTAGGTTGTTTATGGTTATGTCTCGTGATTTCAGTATGTAACTAGTGAAGTTGGCAGCAATGATGAGCTATGAGGGCGGTGTATTTGCACGTAAAGCATTTGCACTGAACACTAAAAAGCAGAGTACTAATGTGCGGTCACTTCACACCTTGGGGAAGCAGTGAGGTCTGTTACCCTCGGCGAAATACCTGCCACTAAAAGCAGTGGGAATCTCAGTCGGTGGTGCTTCAGTACCCGGCGGACGCACATAGGGATGAGAAAATCATATGAACATGTGCTACAAGAAATCCTTGCTTTTATGTACATTGTCATGAGAAAAAAATAAGGAAATATGTGGTGATTCCTTACCTGGTTTGGGGCTGTAAATATATGAAAGTTTTTTTGAGCACCTGAAGTGGCAGAGAGGGGTGATCGCTCCTCGATGCCTCTTTTGTGACTGTCTCTCCCGCTCTAAACAGTACTTTTACTTACATACATGCATACATCATTATAGACCGTTAAGCCTTTCAGCGTTCAGTCTGCAAGCCTCTGTGAATTTACTAAATGTCCCCACAATCCTCTATTTGTGACTAGTGTTATGGCCGCATTTAGTTCCATACCTCTTATCTTCACCTCGTTAGAAACTGAGTCTAAACATCCTCGTCTTGGACTTCTACTTCTCTTACCCTCTATAGAGTGTCCATTATTCTCCTAGGTAACCTATCCTCCTCCATTCGCCTCACATGACCCCACCACCGAAGGCGTTTATTCGTACAGCTTCATCCATCGAATTCATTCCTAACTTAGCCTTTATCTCCTCATTCCGAGTAACTTCGTGCTATTGTTCCCACCTGTTTGTACCATCAATCATTCTCGCTACTTTCCTGTGTCCACCAAGCTTTCGCTCCCGTACAGCAAAGTTGGTCTGAAAACAGACCGATGCAAAGATAGTTTCGTCTGGGAGCTGACTTCTTACAGAATACTGAACACACGTCCTAAATACTTGAAACCAGCTTTGTATCACCAATCTGACAAAAAATTCCGTTGAATTTCTTATCTTTCCTACTGACATCAATTTAGTCTTCGAAAGGCTAATTTTCGTACCATACTCATTGCACCTATTTTCAAGTTCCAAGATATTAGACTGCAGGCTTTCGGCACAATATGCCATTAAGATCAAGTCGTCAGCATAGGCCAGACTGCTTACTGCATTTCCACCTAACTGAATCTCTCCCTGCCACTTTATACCTTTCACCAGAAGATCCATTTAAAATACGAACAGCAAAGGTGAAATATTACAGCCTTGTCTATTTCCTGTAAGTACCCTGAACCAAGAACTCATTTTACCATCAATTCTCACTGCAGCCCAATTGTCAACGTAAATGCCTTTTATTTTAATAATCTACCCTTACACCCATAGTCGCTTAGTATGGCGAACATTTTTTCCCTCGGTACCCTAGTATTTGCTTTCTCTAGATCTGCGAAACATAAACATAAGTGTCTATTCCTCTCGTAGCCTTTTTCAGTTTCCTGGCGCATGCTGAAAATCTGATCTTGACAGCCCGTCTGTGGTCTGAAACCACAGTGGTTTTAAACTTCTCTCAACCAGTGATCGCACCCTCCCTTCCATGGTGCCAGTGAATAGTTTGCCTGGTATACTAATCAATGAGATACCTCGATAGTTGTTGCAATCCTTCCTGTTCCCTTGCTTATAGTTTGGTGCAATTAATGCTTTTGCCCAACCTGAAGGTACCTTACCAACACTCCATGCTAATTTTACTACTCTATGAAGCCACTTCATCCCTGCCTTCCCACTACACTTCACCATTTCAGGTCTAATTTAATCTATTCCTGCTGCTTTATAACAATGGAGTTTATTTGCTACCTTTTCCACTTCCTCAAGCGTAATTTCACCATAATTTCCCTCTTCCCCATGACACCACCCGGAAGATTTCCTTTCACGTTGAGAAGATTTTTCAAAATATTCCATCCACCTATCCAGTGATTCCCTGGGATCTACTATGTGTACACCTCAATGGCCCAAAACACTGTTCATATCCCTTTTCCCTCCCTTGCTAAGATTCTTTATTGCTGTCCAGAAATGTTTCCCTGCGGCTTGACCCAGCCTTTCCAGGTTACTACCGAAATCTCCCTAAGTCTTCTTTTTGGATTCAACAACTATTTGTTTTGTTCTGTTTCTTTCATCTACATACAAATCTGTCTGCCTCGGCTCTTGTTTGAGCCATTTCTGATTAGCCTTCTTTTTACGTTTACAGGCTGCTCTCACTTCATCAATCCACCAAGATGTTCGCCTTTTCCCATCTTTACACACAGTTGTTCCTAGGCATTCCCTTGCTGTTTCTACTACAGCATCTCTGTATGCCACCCATTCTCTTTCTATATCCTGAACCTGCTTACTGTCTACTGTTCGGAACTTCTCACTAATCATATCCGTGTACTTCTAATTTCGTCGTCCTGGAGATTTTCTACCCTTATTCGTTTGCAGACAGATTTCACTTTTCTATCCTAGGCCCTAGAGATACTTAGTTCACTATAGATCATATAGTGGTTTGTATAATCAAAAAATCTCCGGAAAACCCGCACATTCTTAACAGATTTCCTGAATTCGAGATCGGTTAAGATAGTATATTATGGATCCGGTACCCCTTGCCTCCCATGTGTAGCGGTGAATAGCCTTATGCTTGAAGAATATATTGGTAACTGCTAAACCCATACTAGCACAGACGTCCAGCAAACGCTTCCTATTCCCATTAGCTTCCACATGTTCTCCACTTTTACGAATCACCCGTTTGTATCCTTCAGTTCTATTTCCAACTTTCACATTGAAACGCCCATTAGCACTATTCTATCTTTGCTGTTGACCCTGACCACGATGTCACTCAATGCTTCATAAAATTTGTCAACTGCACCCTCACATGGTGAATACACTGAGACAGTTCTCGTCCTAATTCCTCCAACTGCCAAATCTACCCACATCATTCGCTCGTTTACGTGACTAACAGAAACTATGTTGCGTGCAATGGTATTCCTGATGAATAGCCCTACCCCAGACCCCGTCCATCCCTTTTTAACACCCATCAAGTACACTTTATAATCTCCTATCTCTTCCTCGTTATCTCCCCTTACTCGAATATCACTTACTCCTAGCACATCCAGATGCATCCTCCTTGCTGACTCAGCCAGTTCTACTTTCTTTCTTCCATAAGCCCAATTAATATTGATAGCTCCCAATCGAATTCCATTTCGTTCGCTTCCAAGAAGCCCGCCGCCTGTCAAATTGGAGTGGGGCTCCGTTACTCTCATAGGTCCGAGGCCTGGTGAAAATGTTCTGAGCTCGGTCAATTCATGAACCAGGATGCTACACTACTTACACATAGTCCGAGTGAGATCTCTCCTCTAACGGGTTAGGGACCACCGGTGGATTGTATAGCCCTAGCCGCCTGAGCACAAGGAAGGCCATGGCTCAGAAAATGTCCGAGATGCCCCCTTTCATTCCGTAGCAACTGGTATCCCGACTCTCAGGACCACTCAGCCGTTGCCCATGGTTCACGAACGAGGACGTGACTACAGTAACCCACACCATGAACCACTTTCACTTACATAGTTGAATTAAAACTGAAGATCGCCATTTTCTTTGTTCCTAATGGCTAGCTGCGATCAGCTGTGATAAGGTTTGATGAAGGCAATTTTCACATGAATAGTAGCCGCAGGGTTACCACATTCGGTGAAAGAAGGAAAGAGCGGCATGTGTCTCGCACTGGGTACAGAACATTTACCGCATGCATGATATTGTGTAGATGTTGTAAAATTTCAGTGATCCAGTATCTCCATTATTTGAATGTAGTAGCATGAATGTTTGACTGCATACAGCAGGGCCTACCTTTACCCTAGTCATTTCTGTTGCGACGTAATTATTGAGAAGCATCCCCCCATTACCCTACATTGAAGACTGTTGAATGTGTGGTTGTTTTGTAAAGCGTGTGTATTTAGTTTAAGTGTATATTGCGCTGTGAAGTAGTGTATTATGTACATACACGTGTACGAATGTCCTTTGCCGTGTAACTGAGTGTTCGAACACTAACTAAAATATATTTTCAGTTGACACTCATTCCTAGATATTTCCAGTCTAAAATCACTACAGCCAAAACTACTCAGGACGTTTTTGTTGGGACCAAAACAATTCATAAAGAGGGAACGTGCTAAAATAAAATGAAAAACAATTTCACAGTTAAAGTTTAGGTTAAGTTTGAACGTAAAAATAATTATTTTAAAAACAAAGAAATGTGTTTACAGTTATAATTAATGAAATACCAACACAGTAAAACTTCAAAGGGAAACGTTCTTACAAACGCGAACTGTACACGTCGCTTACAATTATGTTTAAAATTGTGACAGGAAAGTCCAACATGTGGTTGAGTTGCACATGTTTCCTGTGTGGTGTAGCATCCCCTTTAACTTTTCATCATCGGTAAACTGTCTAGCAATGTCCTGCAAACCACCATGCGTAGGTACAGTGTACGTTGTTACATACTTCATTTACGAACGTAAAAGTAAGCACCAACATGTTAGTTGTATACTTAAGTACAGTAGGCCTATTTACGTACATAAGTCACTCAGGAGTAAAACGCGTCCGTGTGTATGTACGGGTGCACCCGCTTCCGCTGACGCTTACACACACAACGGGTCGAGTGGTGAAAAACTCGCCGCGCTTTCCAGCGGTTCATTTTCAACACTATTTTCAGTGTGGGTAATGAATATGGACCATCATAGTCTTCTTTTAGACTTAAAAGTGCCCTTCACATTTCGTTAGATAAGAAGATGGGTAAAATTTTGAAGATGCTCTCTAAATCTCGCTTTCCCAAACACGAGACCACTGTTATATCCGACATTGAAGTAAAGTTCTGAGTGTCTATTTCGGGTTCCATAACCAACCTCTATACATCACACAGAAAAAGAGAAAACCGCACGACTAACTTTTAAATTGAAAATGAGAAATACGGTACGTCGAATCGGTGAGAGTGGGCCTACTTTCGTTTATCGTCGAAATCAATTTCTACTTTCCTATAGGTTCTGCACTGATGTCGCGAGCACGGTCAATCCGTTACACCAATGTCCAATAATAAGTAATTGTGGGCGTGGGACCGCGACTCACCACGGACTGCCCGCTCAAACATTTCTCCCGCGCGGTGTTATTCTCCGCCTCCGCGTCATCTGAAAGATTCTATTTGAACAATCAGTTCTTAGTTCAGGCCTAGCCGGTTAAGCGCGGAAGCGGTTCGAACCCGCGCCGTCTGAAAGAGGCTCACGAACGTGAAATTAAGCACCAACTCGTCAGACGCAAAGATAATAAGAATGCCGCCCCTTGCGAACCGCACTCCGCGGCCGTGAAATTAAGTTCTCTACCAAATCGGGCCAGTTGTCGCTGGCCTGTGGTGCGCCCAACGTGCCCGGGAACGGTAACTTAAATTTCTTATGGTGGGAGTTACGAACGTACTAAAGAGTGACGTAAGTGTGCTATCCAGGTGTCTTTAGAATGTGTTAAATGGGGCACATACTGGGACTTCGGAATAACGACGCAATAACGAGGGAAATGCCCTAGGGAGGGATGTCTTAACCAGTTTCGACTGCATTTTGTATGCATATTTTTGTTCTCAAGGCATTTACTTAATTTTATTTGTTTGGAAAGTATTTTATTGCCTGTGTAGTCTAGTGTAGTACCGTCTTCGTTCTTGTAGCGGCGATCGGGGATTAATTATAAAATTATAAAATAAAAAACACTTGGAACATTAAATAACATTTAGAATCGTTAAAACCATATCATAAAATACAAAATAAAACAAGGAAAAATACACGGAATCTCTAACGGCAGGATGGGGACATGGGAGGAATCCTGCTTTGTTGTGGATCGAAGGACTTTTGTGGCCGAAACTTCGACCAAAGAATAATTAATACCTACTTATACTAAATACTTATTTATTATAAAAACATTAAAGAAAAGGAAATAAGCAACAGTACTAGTAGCATAAGCACAAAATAGAAATACAAACCCAGATGAAATGAAGTTGCAGTCTTACAATCTTACCGATGCTAGTCTTAATGGAAAATACTTTTAATTCTTTCGTAAAGGTGATCGCTTCACATTACAATACAGGTCAAAGGATAATATTTCCAAATGAAGCAGATTTACTGAGGTCAGTCCCAATGAGAAATTTAACTTAAATTACAAACCTGTTAGAAAAAGCTTGCCTCGTGCGAACGTGAAGATGTAAAATATAACAAACTTTTCAGTCTGTCAAACACTCAGGAAAAAAACCGTGAAGATGGATGTAAGACGTCTTTACACCATCGCAAATGACAATTGATTTCTCATGGAAACATCGACGGGTAAACTGCCGTGACAAAATAAAACGTGAAGCGAATTTCCTGATGTAATTTAATTTTATATTAAGATTTACTTACCCCAAGAGAAGGCAATCTCCCATGGAGCACACGTCCGCTCTACATGATGCCGAAGACAGAATTAAGACACCCTGCGGCGCCCGTACCGAAAGTAGCCCACGCTGGATGGTGTAACCGGAAATGCGGAGCAAAATTAATGACCAGTGACAAATGTTTAATTGGACGCTTATTATCTTGTCCTTTGGAATCTTCTCGAAGCTTGTATCTTGCGAAAGTACCAGAAAAATCGACACATGTGGTACAGGACGGTGTCCCACAGTTTTGGACGATAAAAATTAATACAATTTCAAATGATCCAAAATTTACTTGAAAGAGGCCAAATGTGTAAACTCTGGTAGCACACGTCACAGTTCTCAAACATATTTTCTATAAGGGTTCAATCAGGCGTAGAATACATCCAAACAGCCTTTTCAGTAACAAATTGCTAATAATCTTCTGAATATATTTCACCGTAAATCACGTGAAGTTTGCAAGAAGCTTTCCACTTAAATGTTTAAAATTTGTTCGGATACTTATGTCTCGTTGGATGAACAGTTTGTGTAAGCAGATACACTACAGAGAATACGTGCCACTTGGCGAGATATCTCAAGCGCACCTATCGGGGCGCCCTTGAAACTGAGTGTAGTAGTACACTGTATGTATGTTCAGCCTTAAGGCTGGTTGGATCCTCAACAGCTCCGCCATCAGCTGTCATCGATGGCCTAGGCATTACTGAAGAGGCGTTCTAGGGAAATGAGGAGCGATGTAGTTTCCCGTTGCTTTCCTTAATGAGCCAGAAGTTGCTATTACATATCAGTCTGCCAAGCCCACTGAAATGCATGCACCAACCGACCCTATGAGCAACATTTTCACACCATTCATAGCAGGGACTGGCTGCAGAAGGAATCTATCGCTCATACCTCAGTCATTTTCGTATCGTCAAATCCAAGGATGAGACTGAGACAGATCAGTGAAAGTAACAAAATTGCTCTAGCCTATACCAGAAGACGTAGTGCATTGTAAACACTAGGTCCTGTCAGGAAAGGCATTAGTACACTGTACACTATGAATTATGTGTCTGGTAGCAAGTCGCCTTTAATTAAAAACTGGTTACATGAGTTTCTCCATTTCACATGAGGTCGTAAAATTATATTCTCTAACGTTTGCAGCAGAGAAGTGATGAAAATAGATTTATGTTTCCCCGCTAACGAGCTATTACCAATTTAGTAAAATAAGTATGGTATTTTAATTGATGCGTATGAAAATACGTAAAATTGAATCTAAAAAATATTTTAGAACCTGTTTGAGAGTCTGTTTTAGGCAGCTAAAACAACCTTTACGAATCTGAGGCTGGTATTCACTATTATACGTTTGTGCTGGTTGGAAGTGTAATGTCTAGCCTGAGTAAGAAGAGGAAAGTGTTCGAACAAACACAAATACCCAGTCCCCGAGGCTGAAGAATTAATTAGACGCGATTGAAGTCATGGTTCCGGCCGGGAATCGAATCTGCGAACTTCTGAATCAAAGGCCTCACCGTTGACCATTACCCAAGTATTCTGACGAAACGAAATATTTGAGTTTCACTTGTTTCTATCAGTGTTAACATGCAACTTTCGCAGTATAACAGAGGAATTCAGTTTCATTATTTCTATCAATTAAGCATGCAACTTTTTATAGTTTCGATCTGCCGGGCTGAGTGGCTCAGACGGTTAAGGCGCTGGCCTTCTGACCCCAACTTTGCAGGTTCGATCCTGGCTCAGTCCGGTGGTATTTGAAGGTGGTCAAATACGTCAGCCTCGTGTCGGTAGATTTACTGGCACGTAAAATAACTCCTGAGGTACTAAATTCCGGCACCTCGGCGTCTTCGAAAACCGTAAAATAGTAGTTAGTGCGACGTAAAACAAATGACATTATTATAGCTTCGATCTTGCTGCCAGGTGCGCCACTGTCAATATGTCTGTTTATTACGGGAGAATACAGAAGTTTCTGCAGTGTATTTGGTGTAAGTCACTCGTGCTTCACTGCCGTACAGCTAGTCGCGCCACTGGTCTGGATTACTCCAACCCTACTTGGAGGGATGTGTTCCTTTAGCCCTCCTGGTGGTTATAGTTGCTAACGTGGAAAATTATCACAGGCAGCTTAGAAGTTTTCTAGTTGTGTGCCGAAAGCCCGGATTCAATTCTAAGCCTCTCCTTAGAATCCATAAGGAGCAGGGGCATACGTCGCTGTTGGCGATTTGTCCGTCGGATGGTGACGTTAAGTTTTGAGCAGTCCCAAAGAGTAGGCTACGTGCCGACAATGGGTTTCACCTTCTCCGTACTTCATCATGTGCTGGTCCATTGGACACTCCTGGTGTACGATAAATATAATTAAACTATCTGCTGTACCCGTGCTTCCCTACGGGATTCTCAGAAAGACTGACTTGGTGGTTTTCCTAACTGAATTCAACATAGGTCATTACAAAGACGTCAGTGGAAATGTAGCGATTGAAAGCAATGTTATGATATAAGATACTCCGTCAAATGAAAAACCGCACACTTTCTCAATTACAACGAACAGTACTACGGTGCCGTTCTAAGAGTCCAAAGTTCCAGAGATGGAATAACCAGGTCGCAGACTGCCGTGAACACTCCTGTCATTATTCCGTTAAATATGCACACTACTCATTCCAATCAGTGCCTCAGAGTAGGGATTGAATAGCTCGAATACTAAGATGAACCAGTGTGTTACGTACCAGATATATCAGAAAATGTATGAACCAGAGGGAGGGCATGCTAAAGAAGGAGGTTATCTTACTCCCCAGCTACTTCCCGCCAATATACAGGCAGGCTGTTACAGTCGATACGACCATGCGAGTTGCCCGTGTGGTTAGGGGCGCGCAGCTGTGAGGTTGCATCCGGGAGATAGTGGATTCGAACCCCACTGCAGGCATCCCAGAAGATGGTATTCCGTGGTTTCCTATCTTCACACCAGTCACACAAGGCTGTACCTTAAAGCCTAGGCCGCTTCCTTGACCTTTCCTCTCCCATCGACGCCATAAGACCTACCTGTGTCGGTGCGACGTCAAACAAATTAAAAAAAACCTCGGTACGCTGCAGTAATCCTATCTATCGGGGATGAGAGGAAACAGAAGACAAAAAGCACATCACAACAAACAATGGTCAATGTAATGTTATTGTTGATAAAGTTTGAGCTTTCTATATTGCAGGCCTTCACATTAGTTTTCTTTCGACTTTGTGATATTAGGGTGTCCTACATAATTATTTATATCGTACACTGTAGTTCCTTATTCTCAGATTTCACATACCGATTTTCACTAAATTCTGTTTACCCATTTTCTCGCGACTCGGCGCTGATATGGACTTAGTAACAAAAATCCCAATTCATGAATATCTCTAATTATATGCGGTACGGTAACAATGTATAAGATATAAGTGATCGGAAATTTAATAACTTCTTACATAACTACTACTAACTTATGTTAGTTATGTAGTATTTATCGATAAGACCACTGATAACATAAATAACTTATTTGAGAATTACATTTCAGGCCTTCCCCTAAACTACCATTTCACTCATCGCGAATAAAATAATTTGTAGTCTAGATTGTGGCAGTTCATCACCCGACTTTACATTCCGATTTTCATTAAATTCTCTTCAGCCTTTTTCTCGTGATGCGTGTATATACAGACAGACAGACAGACAGACAGACAGACGGACGGACGGACATTACGGAAAAGTAAAAAATGCATTTTCTTGTTACTGTGGACATGACTGATACAGAAATACCATTGTTTTCAAATTCTGAGCAATGTACAGACAAAACTCTTATTTTATATATAGAGATAATGCGTGTTTTTGTGATGGTTGGTAGTGATGTGTGGAAAGTGTGTTGTGACAATCCATTCCCCGAGTCAGGGGAATTAGACAGGCCCGGCTGGGAATCGAGCCCAGAACACCATCACGGGAGAGATGCTGTGACGTCACACGTTGTGGCAGCTTTAATAAGAATCAGTGCACGTAGGTAATCTATGATAGTGGCGTAAAAGAAAGGTTTTTTTTTTTTAATGTAATGTAAAAGGCAGAAAGAGTGTACAGTTTACTGCGCCATTGCAGCCTGCACAAATCATAGCACACACACAAAGAATCATTCATTCATTCTCTAAAATAAAAGGCGACGCCCTGCTTGTAAAAGGAGAAATTCGTTTTGAAGAAATAATGCAAGGGTTTGTTCCGAACATTTTGGAAATGATGATAAACGAGATTTTAAGTAGGAGTTACTTCAGTTAATCCCCAGAGGAAAGCCGATATGACACACTGGTTCACATTTGAAGTTGTCATGTGATATAGGTTCACATAACTGAGGTTGAAAGTAAAGGTTACATAACCCCCGTGGGTGGGGGACGCAGACGAAGAATACACCCACGGTATCCCCTGCCTGTCGTAAAAGGTGTCATGTCCAAGGACACGAACCTTCATCAAGTAGCAGTACATAAGTAATACATAGTGATTATTTTTGGTAACTAAATCCATTGGCCGTGCTGTCTGAGCAGCCATGTGTTGGGGGTGATATAGAATGACAGTTAAAAACAGAGTTGTGTGAGGTCAAGAGGTCTCATGGGGAAGTCGATACGGACAAATCTAAATAGTCACGTCCTGTCGTCTGGAGATGGCAAGAAAAGGGGGTAGTTTGAAGGATACCATACTTAACTAAGTGAAACGGGACGCAGTCATGTTTATGATGACAAGTATTAGAAATGGGGGAGTTTATTATGAGCATAGGTTTAAGGGCGAGAAGTCAAGTTCATGTTAATAAATATTGCCACGTGCATAGTGTGGAATTTGTGATGCATGAGGGAGGTGGTAGCACCAATGGTAAGCCAGTAAGGCTTTATCTAAGAGGAGGGGAGACCCTCATATCATATTGCTAGTCCCTTTAAATACGTATGTAATTGAAGGAACAAGCGTCTTATTGCATTAGTCTTCGCTTTGGAAGCCTTGCCTTCCGCTCACGTTAGAGAATTGCGATCAATTCTCCAAGCGGTCTCGCTACTTAGAATATTTCTTAGTAGATCAGGTTGAATGGTGCTGCTAACACTTGGTATTCACCATTCATACTTTGATTCTCGACTTAAGCCCTAGTTCTTTTGGGTTTCATCGTAGTTGGCAACTTAAAGATTGAGGAATCTCTGAGACTCCACGATACTCTGTTTTTAACATCGCTTAGTATTTCAGTGGTACTCTTGAGTCCACTTTCATTTACTTGGAGTAGCCGTTCTGAGGAAGGCTAGTTCCTGTACGTCTCGATACGCGACCGACTTCAATTGTACGTGTATATTCTTTGTACATCATCTGTCAATATACGCACATATATAGGAAATCATATGAGTTTCAACTCTTAACAACCAACTTACCTAACGCCTATAAATTACCATCTTATATCCCTTTCGTTTTTAGTACTGTTGTTAGCCATGAGGTGATTCCACTCACCGCTTGGCGTCTCACCTGTTGGCTGGGATACGACAAAGGCGACTAAAAGGTGTAACCAAGGGATGATTGTATAGAACCACGAAACTCCTTGTAATTAGTACCACCACGCGGGGAACACCATGGGTCACTTTTACTTGCGCGTAGTACCACTATGTACCACATAGGTTTGTTTTGCATCCGGGAGATAGTTGGTTCGAATCCCGCTATCGGCAGCCTTGGTTTTCCATGGTTTCCCATTTTCACACCAGGCAAATGCTGGGACTGTACCTTAATTAAGGCCACGGCCGCTTCCTTCCAACTCCTAGGCCTTTCCTATCCCATTGTCGCCATAAGACCTATTTGTGTCGGTGCGACGTAAAGCCCCTAGCAAAAAAAGGTTTGTGATTAGTAGCAAACGAGAGCGCCACGGCTTTTACAGTACCTGTAATGAGTAGCACTATATGAGCGACGCCATGAGATGATGGAACCCATGGTTCAAATCAAATCAAAATCTCTTTATTTACAAATGAGGTGTCTACCTCGGTGGCAAATGGTACACTAAAATACATTATTGTGAAGCACTAAATATTAAATTAACAAGAGAAGAAAATTTTCCTATAATACAATATTATACAATTTACGCTAACACCTCCCCACCCTTTTTATCTTGCCGATAATTAGTACCCGCTATATGAGGAACACCATGCGATAGTACGAGTCCCTGTGGTTAGTACACTTAGGTGATGAACACCATAGGTTTGCGTTGCAATGTGCGAAACACAGTAGGTCTGTAATACATGTGCGAATTTCTTTACCTGTGAGTAGTACCATAATGTGCGGAATGCCGCGAGTCTACGCTACTCTTGATTAGTATCTCAACATGACAAATACCATGGTTCTACTTTTCTAGCGATAAGCTAGGGGCCGATGGCTTGGATTTTGGACTCCTTTCGACTACAAGCATCATCGGTTCAGTATCGTGCTATAGAAGCAGTCCCTTGGTCAGTAATACTATTGTTTTACGCCAGCTTCTGTGCGTGTGAGGCACTGTGAGTCGGTTCCACTGATCGTTTTAACTTCATATCCATCCATCCATTCATTCTTCGTCTTCACGTTTTGAATTGTGGTCAGTGGAGGATTTGGGGTTTTTAATATGCCATTTCATTTCGTACCATTAGGGGCCGATGACCTAGATGTTAGGCCCGTTTAAACAAGCATCATCAAAGGTTACGTATTTCTTCACATGGCTATGAGGGCTGTAGTAAGGATGTAAATGGGAGGGCATAAGTCACTGGTAAGACCCCATTTAGACTACAACTTGTCTTGGGCTATTTCAGAGTAGTTTTACGAAAATGTGAAGTCTTCGGGCTGGGAAGATTTGGGAGTAAGGAGACAAGCTACTTGTGTAAGCGGTATGCTCTAGGGTGCGAAAAGACATTAGTAGGGGAATCAGCTTGTGTGGAGGTTTTGAAAGCAGGAAATGTCATAATAGGAAGGTAAAGTTGGAATCAATCCTTCATAGGAAGAGGAATGATTACGAAGGGAGAAGTTCGATAATTTCTGACTTGTTCGATATTATTTACGGTAACACAAGATCCGGTAAACAACTGATAGCTAATGAGCCACCTCGGTACAGTCGTAAATGCACATCAGTGGTAAATATAAAAGCGTATAATTTTACCTTATCAGGATGAAACCATTATGCCTGTTGTTTCCTTTCTTTTGGTTGTCTTGTATTTCTTTCTCTGGTTGGGGATTGTATATTGTTCCTGTGATTGTTGTAGATGGTTATGGTGGCGGAATTTACTGTCAATAGATAAATTTTGGTAGGAATTTATTGTTTTAATGACTTTTCTTATTTCAGAAAAGTACATTTTGTTGACTGCAGTACATACAATTGTGTGTGGAGAGAAGAAAGGTAGTTGACCTGAATGACTTGGATTACCAGCACAGTGTACGTACAGGAAGGCGTGATCGTGGTCGTCCTCGTCAGCACACAAAATAAGTGAGTTATTATGCCAGTATTGTTCATTTAGTAATCAAACGTTTTTGTTATAATTTTCTATTTCTCAATATAAATGATGACGATTTGTTGTAAGTATAATTTTTTTCGGTCTTTGACCAAGTGGTTTTGCCGTAACATCAAAGTACTTGCGATATATTGTGCCATATTTTGTGATGGTTTTCTAATTAGATTGCTCTTCCGATAACGACAAAGTGTCGTGACTTATATTGATTGCAAGAGGCGTGTTGAGGGAGATGTATTCAGTCCAGTTGCGTTCAGTGACTGGTGTAGATATGTAGTTTTATACCCCACATCAAGATTGAATTAAGTGGATGAAATCTATCCTTGGGACTTGCACGAAATATAACCAGTTCACGTAAGGAACTCTGTCGTCAGTTCACTTTTAGACACACGTACATGCTTTTTATGTAGATATGTTTATAAGATACGAAGCCTTGCAGAGCAGGTAACAATGTGTGTGAGATGTCGTGACATTATACCTGGGAAAATAACTATTCAGCACCAACTCTAAAAACAGTCAAAATTTTCATGACTGTGATGTATTTAACTTATCGTGACTTCATAGTTATGTTACATTAGTGATGGGTTTGTTCATGAACAAACTTACTCTTCAGAACTACTCATTCAAAAGAGCTAATTCCAAGCTGGCTCACTCCTTGAGAGCTCGTCGTTCAACTTTGAGTTTTGTTTTTTTATGAGTTAATTGTTTCATGAACTGGGGCTCCAAGAAAAGCTAGTTCATTTCATTGACTCTAGTTCTCTTTTAGCCAGTACAGTAACTGATTTCAAATATTCATGCAGCATAGAGATGCCTGGCCCCTTCATTTGGTGCAGTGGTCTTGGAATGCTGTGCCCTTGGTGGACTGAAATGAAGTAGCAAATAACACAACACATTACTTGCCTGTTTAATTCCTGTATGCACTTATCCAATAGCTTAAAGGCAAAGAAACACGATCACCATTAAAGAGACCAAGTTGAGATTAACTTTCGTAAACAGTTCAGAAACAACATAACACTATCAAGAGCACTGAATAAACTGCATTGTAATAAGATTGAACTTGAAATAAAGTGTTTTTAAATGCGACTGACAAGAGGCTATAGGAAATCTATTTTAAGTATATGAATTAGTATAATAATGTTGACTTAATGATCTGCGTTAATATCCAGAAATGCTGTCAACACATCTTGCTTTCAGTATCTACATACATTATGTCAGCGTTTTCTTAATACATTTCTCAGAATTTAAAAAGGAGTTATTTCTGTATCGGTCTTGTCCACAGCAAGAAGGAAATGCAATTATTTATTTTCAGTCATTTCTGTGTGTATGTACATCCATCATGAGGAAATTGTTGAATATAATTTGAAAGATTGGTATTCAGTCAGAGAATAAGGCTATAACACAATTAAATTATAATCAACTAGTAATGTTACATTACATTTCTAATTCTGACTGTATTGAAAAAAATCAGAACCTATGATGTATTGAAAAGGTTGAACCATTATATAACTTATTTCAATTTAATTGTGAACTCAGTTCAATAAAGAACATAATGGAATTCTTATATTTAATTGAGGCTGTAAATAAATGTATTTATGCTAGGTGAAGTGGTAGTATAGAGGTAGGCCTAAAATTTAATTCTCAAGTATCAGTTATTAGTGGGTTCTTTTTATTTATTTTTATTAACATATTCATTAACTGCATGCTCCATTACAATTTAAGTAATACTACATGCAATAGTGTTCTTTTTGTAGTCATGATTACATTTCTATTTTTGTTATGTTACCTGTACCTCCATGTTTGATTTTAGTGTGTCTAGCCTAGATATCTTTCAGTGATAGTGTTCTTTCTTGACATTACTATGCTGTACATCAGATTATCAAAATTGATGCACTTCACAAATAGTTTAAAGAACTTGAAGTGCATTTATCTATAAGTTCATTCTTGCTTGTAGGCCAGTGGCCTCCTGAGTTGATTACATTGGTCTTCAGGTTCATCAATTCGTGTTTTAATAATTCACACTCATATAGGATGTGGTCCACGCTTTGCGTTTATTCGCAGTACCAACATGTCACATGCTCTTGGATTTTAAATCTATGCAGATAGGTCCTTATTTTGGCAACCTCTCCAAGTTCTATCACAATGGGAGTTAATCCGGTTATGACACAGTGCCTCATGTGATGTTGTACGGTAGGCTTTAGCTATTTTAATGTTGATTAGTCGTTACATAATTTCAATGTATTATACAACTTGGTTGTGGATTGTATCCGTAATGGTATTCCACAAGGCAGGATATGTGGAATAGCTCTTATGTAGATTATATATATAACATCAGGGCAAAGTCCCAAATTTCTTTTGGCAGACTTTGAGAGAGCATGAACAAGTTTCGAGCACTTATCAGTTACGTATTGTATGTGCTGGTCAAACTTAAATCTGTTGTCTATAATGACTCCAAGATATTTTGATGTTTACTTCTTTCAGTGTCTTGTTATTTAAATATATTTGCACATTCTACCGTACACTGGATCTCTTGCGTGTTATCATTGTTTGAGATTTCTGCTCATTAAACACAACTTTGTTTTGTGTACCCCAAGTCTATATTTTACTCAGAAAATAATGCAAACATAGAACTATCTCCAGTTTGCTCTTTCCTTTGCATTTTCAGATGTGCTCATCCTAGTCAATCACCTTCGTACACTCGTTGCAGTTGAGATTTAAAAGCGATTCATACTGGATGTTCCAATATTCCGTTCCGCAGCATGAACCCTGTGGATATCCTTTACTTATGCGCAATGACGCTTCAGCCTGCTTTCAGAGCACATCTCTTCTCACTGAGATAGCTTTGCGTGAGTTTGTAGAGGTTTTTAGGGTAGTTGAATCCTTTCAGTGCGTTCAAGACCCAGGCCACCAGACCGCATCAGAGGCTCCTTTCACGTCCCAACTGATCATTGCGTGTTTAAGTCCATCTTCAGCAAACTGGTTGACTGCCATCAGTGCGTCGACTGTTCCAGTTTGTGGCATGAAACCATACTGGTTTCTGTTTAGTAGGTCTCGTGAGTTAATGTGGTGCATTATTCGATTTATGAAGAGCTTTTCTAGCACTTTGGCGACTACGTTCAACAGACTTATTGGTCGATATTTAGAAACATCACCACTGTTTACTTTTCCAGGTTTGATTATGGGTACAATAATGGCCCTTTTCCATATTCTTGGGAAGCATCCAGTTTTAACACATGTATATATGATAGTATGATATATATGATGGTAATTGCTCATAGAATATTTTAGTATGTCAACTGTTATTCAGTCTTCTCCGGGTGCTTTATTGTGATTTAGGTCCCGTATGGCTGCAACTACTTGTTTGAATGGGATATCGTCATCAGTATTTGGAGGCTGTTGCAACTTCCTTCTTGCTTCTATGTGATGTATGCTGTTTTCAGCTACATCATCGCAGGGGGTAAAATGAGCCTTTGTGTAGCTCATTGTGTCCACTAAATTAGATGTGTATGTACCGTCGGGCTGTCTTAAGGTTGATATTGTACAATTGTTCCTAATTTTCCCTGAAGCTAATTTGTACACTGTGTTCCAGTGTGTTTTGGTTATATTACAGTATGTTTTCCATGATTTCATTTTTTCTTTTCTTATCACTATTTGATACTCTTTCAACTGCTTTGTATATTAGTTTCCTTTGTTGTTGCAAGGGTTCGTTTTCTATAGTCTTCTGATAACTTCTTAAAGCGTTTTTTTCCTCATTACGGTGAGCTGAGGTACCCATCAAGGACCCGCCCTGTGTTGTAGCTTAGAGTTTTGAATTATTTAGAACAGGCTGCAGTTTCAAAGCCTGTTCTATCTATTATAAATTTACGTAGTTGTTCATCCATTTCTTTTATGCAATTTATTTTTCTGCCATACTGTTCCCTTGCTGCTGCAGAGAGGTTAACCACAAGTTTTTCTGAGTCGTTCTCTTTTATGTGTCTCATTCCACAGAACTGCAATTCTTCTTCCTTGGGGCTCGATACACCAAAATTTATTAGTGGTTATCTTGATACATACTGTGTAAAAAAAGGTTGGAGATTACAATGTTTGATCATTTGTCTTACTTAGGGTTTTTTCTTTACGTTGCACCGACACAGATAGGTCTTATGGCGACTACGGGATAGGAAAGGCCTAGGAATTGGAACAAAGTGGCCATGGCCTTCATTAAGGTACAGTCCCCGGCATTTGCCTGGTGTGAAAATGGGAAACCACTATCTCCCGATTACTGGATACTGCATTCAAAGATAAAGGGTAGGGTTCTCCACCTGTTCAATACTACTTAAAATGTGATATAATTAAATTTACAAATACAGTATACTACTACAGACATCACAATAACATAGGTTGTCATGCACATTCTAACAAATGCATGCACACGCACACACACACGAGGCTACACGACCACGATGTTCAAGCCCCGGAAATGAAATAACAACCACTATTCTAGGTACCACTTTGAGTGTCTTAACCACGTACCTCGGACATTATTCATTTGCTTTTCTAGAAGGAGCTCTTCCGGTGTTTTGTGTTATGTTTATTTCTCAACTCATACAGTAGTACGTACTGTGCACTGAAACCAGTGACAATTATAGCTTTCGTTATGTTCCTTTCAAGCCAAAGTACTTATTTTATTCCTTTTTAAACGCATCAACCCTCCCTATCCTGTCATGAGTTCGCCTGCCATACACACTTTGCGAACCCATCACATGTATACGATATGCTTACATTCCTGGTATCCATCCTGTGGCCGGAATCACAGCCAAGAACCTGCTTGCGCGTCAATATGCCCTTGCTCAACTTCACGCTGTCTGATGTGGCATGCAAAACCGCTCATGCTGTTATTTATATCTCAAAAAGTACTCGTCTGATTTTGAAAATAATTACATATTTGGACTTGTACGCCGTTGAACTTCTATGCCAGCTGCATAAATTTGTACCGTTCCATTTAAAAATATGAAGTTAGTACCAATATCTCGGTTATTAATCACTTCATGAGACTAAGTAGCACGTTATTTTATAAGTCCTTGGGTACCATTTACGAATATGAAAACAATGGCGATATCTTTAATTGTTTAGAAGTTATTTCCATGTAGCATGAACAACCCTGTATATAGCCTAATGTCACTGCACGGAAATGGCGACTTGAAATATGTTTTTTTCTTTTTCTTTTAAACTTTGTAAACAGAGGAATTGACACTTGATTACGTGTATCAGCTGTCATTATAGCACAGCTGTAAACAATGCTTGCCCTTGCTGCACGCTCCTCACAGAAGACCTGCACCAAATAATTTCAAAATAACTGCAGCAGTGAAAATGATACAAACATTTTTTGTTTGTTTGTTTGTTTGTTGTGTAGGTCTCCTTAGATCGTATTATGCACAATTTTGCGGAACATTTTTGTTTTACGACAACAGTGTATAACGCCAATAAGAAGTTGGTGTAGAAACCCTGTCAATTCCGTTTCGAACGAGTTAATAGAAGACTAGGCTTATCAGTGGGGTTCGATATTTAAACTTTATTTGAACAGTTTTTTGTTTTAATTTGTTCTATATTTTTGTGCTGTTATGGAATAAACCGGCCCCTTGGTGTAGGGGTAGCTTGCCTGCCCGGGGTTCGATTCCTGGCCAGGTCAAGGATTCTTACCTGGATCTGATGACTCGTTCGAGGTCCACTCAGCCTACGTGATTACAGTTGAGGAGCTATCTGACGGTGAGATGGCGGGCCCGGTCTAAGAAGCCAAGAATAACGGCCGAGAGAATTTGTCGTGCTGACCACACGACACCTCATAATCTGTAGCCCTTCGGATTGAGCAGCGGTCGCTTGGAAGGCCGTGGTCCTTCGGGGCGGCCCAGTAGCGGCGATTTGGGGAGGGGGTATACACATCAAAACTGAACAAAAAAGCTCTTTAACCGAATTTCGACAGTGTGTGACAGATTGAAATAATAACATTAAGTTATTTATTAGACCACCTAATCAATACAAAATCGTCTTGGATGATTTACATAAATTTGTTAGCTAATAGTGGGACATGTTTCGCCTTCTCTGAAGGCATCATCAGCCATAGTCTTAACCTTAAATTAAAAATAAGCGTCTAAATAACATGTAGTGATGAAATGAATTTTAAAATCTTGAAGAGATTTGAAGTAAAATAACATTAAAAATAACAATGATGGTTTGAAAATACAATGTGATGAGATACAATAGTGGAAGTATTAACAAAATTAACCTTAGAAGGCTGCTAAAATAAGTACAATGGAATAAAACAACAGATTGTTATACAACAAGTAGTAAGATTGCATAAAAGTAAAGTTGATAGTAATGGCGGTTATAATTAGACGATGGCGAAAAATCTTATGTAATCAAAGTAAAGAGGAGAGAGTAAAAGTCAAAGTTAGTCGAGAGATCCGAAGTTCATTATGATCTTGAAGATAAAGGATGAAAGTCAGATGCATATGGTGAAGTTGTAGAACACGTTGAGGATATGAAGTTGGTGAATAGAAGTTAAAGAACAGTTTCAAATAGGATCACTATGGACCATCTCAAAATTTGAAGTGATGTTCAAATGTTGTAAATTGTGAGTTTGTAGATATTCTAGTTGAAAAAGCATATACAAGTGGAATCTGTAAATGGAAGCAAGAAACGTAGAGTTAATTGTGTGAAAAGATATTTGAAAAATCTTGAAGTAGAATCGTATGCACTTACCACTTGACGGTGACAAAGATAGCTTGTAATATTATGAGTAAGAAGTATTTGCAACAGTAGACTTCTTGCTACGTGTGTTATAACACACTGTCTACTGTCTACTGTTGCAAATACTTCTTACTCATAATATTACAAGCTATCTTTGTCACCGTCAAGTGGTAAGTGCATACGATTCTACTTCAAGATTTTTCAAATATCTTTTCACACAATTAACTCTACGTTTCTTGCTTCCATTTACAGATTCCACTTGTATATGCTTTTTCAACTAGAATATCTACAAACTCACAATTTACAACATTTGAACATCACTTCAAATTTTGAGATGGTCCATAGTGATCCTATTTGAAACTGTTCTTCAACTTCTATTCACCAACTTCATATCCTCAACGTGTTCTACAACTTCACCATATGCATCTGACTTTCATCCTTTATCTTCAAGATCATAATGAACTTCGGATCTCTCGACTAACTTTGACTTTTACTCTCTCCTCTTTACTTTGATTACATAAGATTTTTTGCCATCGTCTAATTATAACCGCCATTACTATCAACTTTACTTTTATGCAATCTTACTACTTGTTGTATAACAATCTGTTGTTTTATTCCATTGTACTTATTTTAGCAGCCTTCTAAGGTTAATTTTGTTAATACTTCCACTATTGTATCTCATCACATTGTATTTTCAAACCATCATTGTTATTTTTAATGTTATTTTACTTCAAATCTCTTCAAGATTTTAAAATTCATTTCATCACTACATGTTATTTAGACGCTTATTTTTAATTTAAGGTTAAGACTATGGCTGATGATGCCTTCAGAGAAGGCGAAACATGTCCCACTATTAGCTAACAAATTTATGTAAATCATCCAAGACGATTTTGTATTGATTAGGTGGTCTAATAAATAACTTAATGTTATTATTTCAATCTACATCATCAATACGGACCAAAAATGATATTTATTACATGTAATGTCAATGCCAACCAGGCAATAGTAAAACCTAACAAGTACTTAAACCTAAAAATTAAAATAGGCAAGATTTCTAGAGATATCAAGTTTCTTAAAGATTGCTTGAAATTAGAGTTGGTACCTAAATCTCTCAAATCTTTACAAAGAAAAAGTCATCCCTATTCAAAATCTAATGCCACTCAAAAGAAAGTAAACAACATATGGTTGAAAAATGAAATTAAACTATTATACAAGAAGAAATCTTTACTAAATTTACAATTATATAGGACTCATTTGACCATCTCTCAGAAATTACCCCCACTTGAATGGAGCTCATTTTTAAGGTACACTGACCTCAAACTATCTTACGTATTAGACAAGAAACAGAAAACCCTAAACCATAAATTACTTAGTCTTCAAGAAAACAAATGTAAAACTCCTGACCAAAATACAAACAACAAAGTGTCCCCTTCCCATTTGACTAACATTCCCACTACAATCAACCTATCTAATGCAACCTTCTCTAACCAAGAATTAAATCTATTAGATAAAGGCATCAAACATAATTGGCCTAATCACAAAAAGGCAGAAGACATCATCACTACCATCGCTGAAACCGAAACTAATATCGATAAACAAATCCCAATTGATAAACAGAATGACGTACGATATGAAGTAAAAAAGAAACTCCCAACTTTGATTAATGAGATAACATCTAATAATAACCACAATGTCTCGAAACAAATTCTAAACCTGAAATCCAAAATCCATAGCAACAACGTAGTAATTACAAAAGCAGATAAGGGCAACACCATAGTAATAATGAACAAACAAGATTACATCAATAAAACTGAAACCTTTTTTTCAGACAATACCTATACCTTAATTAACAAAGATCCTACAAACAAAATACAGCGTAACTTAAAGAACCTTCTGAAAAATTCTAACTTCATTTTAAATGATCAAGATTATCAGAAATTAACTGTAATGAACCCAAAATTACCTACAGTCAGATCACTGCCCAAAATTCATAAAAAAGATGTCCCCATTCGACCTATAATTAATAGTATCAATAGTCCTACCTATAAAACCTCTCAATTCCTACACAAATTCCTAAAAAAAACACTTCAAATTTCACAACTCCAACCCCATAAAGAACTCGATCGAACTCTGTAATTCCCTAAATAAGTTCAGTCTACAACCAAACCACGTTTTATGTTCTTTTGACATCACCAACATGTATACTAATATCCCTATCAACAATACTATTAACATCATAAAAAACAATCTGTTGAAACATAGCACATTGAGTAAAATCGAAATTGATGAATGGTTAAAATTACTTAATTTCGTTTTAGACAACAACTATTTTACCTTCAATAAGAAAATTTACAAACAAGAAGGTCTAGCGATGGGAGACCCGTTATCTGGAATACTAGCCGACATATACTTAGATAATCTCGAACATAGTAAGATTATTAATAACATCAACGGACTCTGTCTTTGGCATCGCTATGTTGATGATACCATAGCTATCATTGATAAACAAATCAACGACAGCAAAAAAAAAAAAAAAAAAAAAAAGAGTTATAACACACGTAGCAAGAAGTCTACTGTTGCAAATACTTCTTACTCATAATATTACAAGCTATCTTTGTCACCGTCAAGTGGTAAGTGCATACGATTCTACTTCAAGATTTTTCAAATATCTTTTCACACAATTAACTCTACGTTTCTTGCTTCCATTTACAGATTCCACTTGTATATGCTTTTTCAACTAGAATATCTACAAACTCACAATTTACAACATTTGAACATCACTTCAAATTTTGAGATGGTCCATAGTGATCCTATTTGAAACTGTTCTTCAACTTCTATTCACCAACTTCATATCCTCAACGTGTTCTACAACTTCACCATATGCATCTGACTTTCATCCTTTATCTTCAAGATCATAATGAACTTCGGATCTCTCGACTAACTTTGACTTTTACTCTCTCCTCTTTACTTTGATTACATAAGATTTTTCGCCATCGTCTAATTATAACCGCCATTACTATCAACTTTACTTTTATGCAATCTTACTACTTGTTGTATAACAATCTGTTGTTTTATTCCATTGTACTTATTTTAGCAGCCTTCTAAGGTTAATTTTGTTAATACTTCCTCTATTGTATCTCATCACATTGTATTTTCAAACCATCATTGTTATTTTTAATGTTATTTTACTTCAAATCTCTTCAAGATTTTAAAATTCATTTCATCACTACATGTTATTTAGACGCTTATTTTTAATTTAAGGTTAAGACTATGGCTGATGATGCCTTCAGAGAAGGCGAAACATGTCCCACTATTAGCTAACAAATTTATGTAAATCATCCAAGACGATTTTGTATTGATTAGGTGGTCTAATAAATAACTTAATGTTATTATTTCAATCTACATCATCAATACGGACCAAAAATGATATTTATTACATGTAGTGTGTGACAGTGCGGCAATAATAGCTATACTTTCACCAAAGAAACAGTATTTCACACATATTACAAGTATGCCGTGATTAAAAAATCATTTAGTATTTGACTACACTCGAAGAAACAGAGACAGCCAGACTGACGAACGCACGCGGCAAGCAGGTGAATCATACCTCAGTGTCCACGACCTTGGCCAAAAATATACCCCTCTTACCCTTCCTCATAGCATTTGCGAAGTCTCCACTACTCGCTGTGGCGCTGTACAAATAGGTTAGTCGTGACGAACGACGTTCTGTGCGTATTTTCGATAATAAATGTGTTAATAATTAAAAATTTGCACATTTTTTAAAAATTCCTATAATTCCTAATTTCAGCCGGATAAAATGGAATAAAAATGTAATGTTTTCACTACAAAGTGGTGGAGGGGAGAGGGGGGGGGGCGGCCTACCGCAGCGGACCAGACTAGTTCGCAGTGGACCGGCGGACAGTTATACATTTTGGTAATCGAATAAATTATTATAACCGAGACTTTGGTATCGGTTACAGAGTATAGTTCTGTAATTACTGGAAAATGAAACCAATTACAATACGAACATCTTAAGGCGGTGGACTGTGCGCGCGGACTCTGTGCACTACGCACTGGTCAAACAGAAGGCGGACAGTTGAGTTCTCGGGGCCAACACTGAACAATGTCTCCAGAAGATACGGATAAATTGATTCATAGTGCTTGGTCATCCTGTATGAAACACGGCACGTCGATCACAAGTAGTTCATGCTTCTAATGTCGTAATCACCGGGTGAGTTGCCCGTGCGGTTAGGGGCCCGCACCTGAATATGGTTTGTCGTGGTTTCCCATTTTCACACCAGGCAAATGCTTGGGCTGTACCTTAAGGCCACGGCCGCTTCCTTCCCATTCCTAGGCCTTTCCTGTCCCATCGCCGCCATAAGACCTATCTGTATCGGTGCGACGTAAAGCAAATGGCAAAAAATGTCAGAATCCCTTGTCGCCCCTTTTTGTTGCCTCTTACGACAGGCACGGGATACAGTTGGGTGTGTTATTCGTCTGCGTCTCCCACCCACAGGGGGTGCTGGACATTCGATTAAAACAACAAAATAACACCAGTTCAAAAAAAGAAAAATGAGTCGGTAAGCACTTGATTGCGACTGTTCTCACACTTGTTCGCATTCTATTTGACTATCCCAGTACGCGACGGCGTGCAGACAGTTTGACACATAGAGTTAGTATATTATACACTAGAGGTAGCATTGGCGCTGTAGTCGCGTGCGAAATTGAACGAGCGCGCTGTTTGGCAAAAGCTGTATTGTTTGGCACTGTCATTACTGGAGCTTCCCGATAAATTGAAGTATATACTTCTGTGAAGGAAAATGCCAGTCTCCTGTGCAACTAATGACTGCATAGAGAGGTTCATAAAGGGCAGTGGCGTATCATTTTACAGGTATGTTTCCTTGAAATTCATTTCCATGCATATAAAATAATACTTTGGCCTACTTGGGCTGACTTCGCGACTGATTCCCCTGTCGGCGTGAATGAGTTTCTTTGGATCTTTCCTTGAAGACTGAAATTAAAGTTTTAGGAAATATAAGGGATGGCATTTTCCTTTCACTGAATGGCCATGCTTTTGAAAGCAAATATGCAGAAAAATCATGCGCATGATACCGAGCGAGTGGCTGCAGACTTTAGGTCACGTAGCTGTCAGCTTGAACCCACTGTCGGCAGCACAGAAGATGGTTTCCAATTGTTACACCTTAATTAAGGCCACAGTCGTTTCCTTCCCACTCTTAGCCCTTTCCTGTCCCATAATCTCCGTAAGACCTATGTGTGTTGGTGCAACGTAAAGGAAATTGGTACAAAAAAGAAAATAAGAAAAGTTGTGCATGATAGCCTGGAACTGTGCTCCGTTTTTCAGTTTCTGCGTGTATTTATAGTATTAAAAGCTAATGGATATATTTTCTGCACATACAGTTTGTTGCTTTCCCTTCGTATAGTACGTGTACTGTAGCAGTCCCCGTTCATGCCTTACCAGACTAAATGTGCAACACCGTGTGAACATCTGAGTCCTTTACTTTCGTGAATATTATTCACTTAAATGGCATATAACCGGGCGAGTTGGCCGTTCGCGTAGAGGCGCGCGGCTGTGAGCTTGCATCCGGGAGATAGTAGGTTCGAATCCCACTATCGGCAGCCCTGAAAATGGTTTTCCGTGGTTTCCCATTTTCACACCAGGCAAATGCTGGGGCTGTACCTTAATTAAGGCCACGGCCGCTTCCTTCAAACTCCTAGGCCTTACCCATCCCATCGTCGCCATAAGACCTATCTGTGTCGGTGCGACGTAAAGCCCCTAGCAGGAGAGAGGAAATGGCATATAGGACCACAGGCCTATACAAGCATAATACGCAAATTAATGTTCGAGCGTGTTGGCAGTGCGGTTAGAGCCACGCAGCTTTAAGTTTGCTTTCGAGAAATAGTGGGTTAAAACCCCACTGTCGGCAGCACTGAACATGGTTTTCCGTGATTTCCCATTTTCACACCAGGTAAATGCTGAGGATGAACCTCATTTAAGCCCATGTGCGCTTCCTTCCCACTCCTAGTCCTTTCCTATCCCATCGTCGCCATAAGACCCATCTGTCTCGGTGCGATGTAAAGCAAATTGTATAAATTCTTGTATTTTTCAGTTCTCTTCAATCATATGATTTACTACTTTCCCTTTCCGTTAACAGAAATCATTTTACAAGTTAAAATGTTAAAGCAAATCATACGGTACATTTCACGAAAAGCTAAATAAAAACTCCATAATAGGCTAAAACCATAAGCGAGTGTCATATTTCCACTTGTAATCGCATTTAGAAAACATTGATGATGATGATAATAATAATAATAATAATAATAATAATAATAATAATAATAATAATGGATTTACGTCCCATTAACTACTTGCGCGGTTTTCAGAGATGCTGAGGTGTCGGAATTTATCCTACGGGAGTTTTTTCATTTGCCGGTAAATTTATCTACAAGAGGTTGACATGTTTGAGCATCTTCAAGTATAACCGTACTGAGTTAGGCTCGAACCTGCCAACTTGGGTTCAGAAAGCCAGCGTCTAAACCGGCGATGACAATATTTTGTCTAGTTTACCCCAATATCTCGCCAACGCTTTTAGGCCTAAAAACTAGCTCATCCGCTTCGTACGAGAGAGAACATTTTCGGTCATTGGGCAGAATTATAGCAAATTCCTGCCCATTTACACAAAAGGTAGCAAAATATACGTACCCTCCTTCTAAACGTATTTCGTTAGAAGACTTAATATGAACAGCAAATTGATTTTGTTACTTAACTGCACCTAAACATCGTCCTCTTTTATCACGCATTTCTCCTGTATTTTTGCTTTTAGAGCTCTCGTTTTCACTGGAGAGAAGCATCGCAACTATACTGTAGTATCTGAGAATGTTTACATGTATGAAATTTAAATCGTATCTACATCCACACAGTTTTAAAAGTCCCCAATTTACATTGATGAGTACGGCGGAGTGAGCTTTTTGCCAAACAGCTGCGATTTCAACATGCTCCGCTCGCTACAGTGATCCTCTCGTAGACGGTGGCGCCAATGCTACCTCTTGTGTGTTATTTACTAACTCTATGGTTTGACAGAGCCTTCTGCCTTGAGTGCGAGTGGCGCAGCTGTTAAACCGCAGAGGCAGTCTAAGAATCTTTCCCTTTGTTCATGTGATTTGACAATATATCACATTACTTCTACCTCCTATAGGCACCGTGCAGATAGTGGCCCGTTCTGAAACAAGAGGTGAGGTGTAGTACGAGAGTCTCAGTACAACATGTGACATTCGAACAAGTTGCGGGTTTAAAGCGATTCAGTTCAGGGATCTAAGTGAATCATCACGCAATAAAGGAAGAAACCTTGTTGTCAGTGGCCATGTGAACGGCCTTGAAGATGGTTTCGGATACATCACAGGAAAAGTCACCCGACAAACGTCTGTCACTTTGTCGCCTTATATCGTGAAATTTGAGGTAGGCGAGGTGTAGTTAGGTAAAAAATTATGCAGTAAGTAATCCTTATGTTTGCCAAGTTGTACGCATTTTTATTGTGTGTTCAGGTTGACCAGAATAGTAATGTCTCTACCAGCGAATGTTCCTGTCCTGCCAGCGTCAGAGGAACTTGCAAACATGTAGCTGCGGTACCGGTACTGTATTATATAAATAATGAAAGTGTTAATTAAAGTATGAAGGCTTTCACGGCCGGTGTCAATGTAATAAAAAGCTTCCGGGCTGTTATGCCGTGGTACACTCCTCTCGCTTCTCCCAGACGTTTCGACTACTGCTGCGGTAGTCATCTTCTGTGGCATCGTGTAGATACGCTCTCCTGTATCCCGCTGGCGACTGCGAAAGTTGTTTTTTGTTCTCAAGTACTTGGGAGTGCCGTGGCACACTTCGGCCACTCTACTCATCTGTATCTTCGACGTTGGAAAAAAAAAGCATGACGTAGCGCTAGCGGGGAAAAATCTGTCTATGGCGGAGATGTCAGAGCTGAAAACCCCTCATCACTGAGCTATTACAGATCAAATAAACTAGTGCTAGTGGGCAGAGGCAGGGAAACATGATGTTCGTTTTCAATGGTGTTAGAAGAGAAGCAAGATATTAGAGGAGGGAAGTTTGGCAAGGCGTGGCGTCTTGTCAGGGAGTAGTTGGTTAGGGGACAATGAGTTGTTGATGGGGCATGACGGGAACTTGAGTGGTGAGAAGATTTAGAAGTAATTGAATTAGAGAGGGGGTAACTTGGTTGACTTGGTAGGCGGGTGGAGGGGACGGTGGGGGAATGTTGTTGAGATGTGGTGGTGGAGAGCTTGGTTGTTGCAGGTGCCTGGAGTGCCGGTAGTGTTGCTTGATGGCCTTCTTGAGGTAAGGGCATTCCGGGAACGACGCAGCGTGTTCTCCCTCACAGTTGGCATATCTCGGCTGGTCGCGTGGTTTCTTGCAGTCCGTGTGGCGGTGGTGACCGCCGCACCTATTACACTTGGTGGAGTTGGTGCATGTAGCAGCTGTATGATATAGCTGGAGGCAATTGAAACATTGGACGACCAGGGAGGGGTGAGGGCTAGGGGAGGGTTTTGGCAGGGGTGCAGTTTCAGGGTTCGACGTAGGCTTCAGGGCAGGGGTCCGTCGTCTCCTTCGTTTCCTGCGGCGGGTCTGGGTGGCGCTGGAAGTGAGTGTAGGAGAAGACTGGACAGCCATTGAAATTGTATCAGAAGTGGGGGGTGGTGGAGGTACAGGTGAGGTGGGAGGGGTGAGAAGGTGCTGGAGCTCTGGATCCGTTTGACTTTCCTTAGGTTCAGTGATAGGCTGAGGAGTGCTGCGGGTGGCATCGGTTTGGCTTCCTGTGTCTTGAGTGTCAGGGGATTGAATACTGCAGTTAGATGTGGTAGGTTGAGCTGACATGATGACTGGGTTGACTAGAATCGGAGAGGGTATGTTGGCCGGTTGAAGTTTCTGTAGTATTGTAGGGATGTATTTGTTGCTGAGAGGAGTGAGAAAGTTGTTTGGGAAGCAGCTGTATTTATATGTAAGTGTGTGGTCTCCAATTGGTTCGCGCTGTGCAATCCGACATCTGATTGACTATCTGAAAGCACGACCTGTGTTGTCTCCAAAACAGACCGTCCGCAACAATGGAGAAAACCGTGCCGGAAAACAATGTCAACAGAAAAACAGGGTAGTGAATGATGTGGAGAGAAAAGAATGTGAGGTAATTGTAAATATAATACCTGTGTCACAAGTCTCTAACGACGTGCACTTGCCAGACAAGTACACCTTTCGCACTGTGAGTGAAAAAATGTTTTTTACTAGCAAAGTGGAGGTTAATACAGATCATACGTGTATAATTAAAATCTCCCTGGACACACTATCTCAGTCAGGAAGCCCTCGATGGTTTCAAGAAAGGAAGAGATAAAAATATCTGCTAGCACGAAAGCACATAGGATCAAAACTAAGCGACATAACTTTTGATACTTTAGCTCTCGCATTTGTAACTGAATCTCCAATTGGAGGAGCTGCTTTGAACAATCTTTCTTACGGAAGTGAAATGGAAAGTGAAACAATAGAATGCTATGGAAGATCATTTGGTGTTCGTGTTATTCGATGTGGGTTAATAATCCACAAGAAACAACCTTGGATTTGTGGATCTCCCGATGGCATAGTTCTTAAAAGGAAATGTAGCTGACAGAGTGTTAGAAGTCCATCTTCCTGTAAAGATAAATCAATAGTAGATGAGTCAGGAAATGTGCGAGTACGTTATCTTTACTTTGATGATCAAAATAACATACAGTTAAAGACAAGTCACATGTATTACACACAAATACAAATACTGATGTACATAACTGGCTTGGAAAAATGTGATCTATATGTATATAGCAAAGCACAACAGTTGACAATACCTATTTATCAGGACAATAAGTATGTCGAGGAATGTCTCACCAAAACGATAAAGTTCTATTTCAATAATTACTTGCCAAAATTTAGCGGTATTGATAATAATAATAATAATAATAATAATAATAATAATAATAATAATAATAATAATAATAATAATAATAATAATAATAAAGTATTTATTTGCTAACTCTTGCTTGTAAAACGTTTAACAGATCAAAATATAAACAAAGAATATATAAAACAAACTGATGGTAGAACAATTCTCAAACTACCTCGTATTTCTTAATTGGAGGTTGAAAATTCGTTAACACGCAACACATATGCACGATGTTATCCACGTGTGGAAAATGTTCTGTTGGCAATTTCTGTAATATACGGTATTGCATATTTTGATTCTGTGAATACACCTTTTTACGTGAATTCTAACACCCGCAATATTGTAAGTACTGTCAACTTCCTCAGCTGTTAATCTCCCGTCAGAACGGTGGTGTCACAATTACGACATCGCGGTCAGATAAGTTAGTTCTGATGCCAAAAAATCCTTTATCAGCCATGACCTCATCGCCAGGTTGAAGGAAAGTTAATAAACCACTGTCGGTTTTTATGAATGAGTCGCTAGCTCTTCCACCGTAACATTTAGATTTAAAGGCAAACATACCACTAGGCGTGATTACAATTAAAACTTTTGCAGTGTAGCAACCCTTGTATTGAGAATAGAAATACACTCTCTGATCTACTTGGGGAGGCTGTTGAACCCTAAATTCCGTGCAGTCAGTAATGAATCGACAATTACCGTAATTTCTTTTAAATTCTTGAGGTATTGTTTCTTGAACACTTTCCTTAATGGGCCAGAATATGAAATGTTTCGTACGCATTGCCAGTTGCATAAGCACGGTCGTAAAAATACGTTAAATTGTTGTCCTGTGAATACCAAATAGTAGTCTCAAAGCAGAATAGGACAGTCCGATTTTCATTTTCACTAGGAAAATCAGTAATCTGGTTTCTTTACATAATTTCGAAACGTTACAGCAGCAAGGCAAAGACGTTGAAGTTCACACCTGTTAAATCACGCTTCTGTGTATTCCTTATGGAACTGTAGCCTTGGAAACCTGGACCCTTGATGTCTGCATGATCGTCTTCCGTTCCACACATTTTATCATGTTTCGTAATGTCCTCTCCCAGAGAGACATTACGTGGAATACATGCTTGTGTATTTACGTCGTTTTCATTTATTGAGCAAGAAAACATGACGTCTGAACAATGAAAATCAGACGCAGCTGTTCCCACGGATGTGTCCTTGGTTATGTTAATTGGGCAAACTGTACTTGAACATTTTCCGTCTGATTCTTCCTTTTTTAATCGCTCGAGTTGTCTATGAAAGCGCTGTAAGCTGGGTCCCGGCGACACATTCATCTTCTTGTATTCATCCAGAAATATTGTCAGAACATAGGCTGGACTTAGTGGGTGTCCAGATATTCTGTTTCAGATGAAATGTGCACTACATATTCTTGAGTAAGTCGTAGGTTGCCAAAGTGATCCATCAGTGCTAAAAATTAAATTAAATCGGATCAATTGAACATATTGCAAACATGTGGAGTAGGGCCTACGTATGTGTAGGCCTACTTACTTCGTTCGGTTAACTGCTTGTATCTATCGCCTCCTTCGGTCCACTTCTATCGCTCGTTTTGGAAAACAAAATTGTACTTCTTCCCGTAATGGCGTTAGTATTAGAACATCCGACAACACAACAATTGTGTTTACTTGATCTTTTTCTCTGTTATTATCATCGGAGTAACTGCACGCTCAGTCATAACAGAACAGCTACCGCGAGTCTGGAGTGTGCCTCACGTGTTCTCCGCCCGGCCGCAAGAGCGACACGCACGGTGCCTATAGGCCTAATCACATTTAGGCCTACATGAAGTTATTCATAGATTTTACATTTTGTTTGAGGGGACTCGCATCGCATTCCTTACCCCACTGAATGGGAGATGCTCCTCTCACAGCTCGTCCGACGAATGACGAAGCCTCAAGGTCGCGCTGGCCACGCAGGTTTCCAGCCACATTACATCGGTCAAATACTTTAATATTAAAGCGTATTAAAGTATTTGCCTCGGTGTGGTGTGGGAACGGACTTCCGAGCCCCAGGATTGCCAACGTCAGTGGTTTACCACCAAGTCTTTTAGTTTCTGGTGGTACGAAACTGAATTTGGCAGCTGGAAAATTCGGAAGGTTTTTTGTTTCGTGGTTTTGACGGTGATTTAAAGATTTTTCGTATTTAGGATTGTGCATTTTTGTGGCTTGGGTTAATGTAGTACATGAACATGAGATCACGTGACATTTGAAATGAAGCAGGTGAGGGGTTCTGCGCAGCATTGCGAACCGCAGCGAGGGAGTCCCCTCCCTCGGTTAAAGTGGTCCACGGCCTACGTACGCAGAGCAGAGGTGCCGGTAGTCAAGTCATTATAAAATTTATAAATACGTGCATTTCAAAAAAATGGGGCAAACAAATCAATACAGTGGCTTGCTGTCGTTTCTGTGAAACTAATTTGATATCCTGATCTTGTATATCGTAAAAAAGTCACCCGGGTGTCGCTGGACAGTTTCACACTCATACATTTATCGAGAAAGAACGGAAGCTGGATGTGCTTTATTTACAGTGCGTCATTGTGCGATCCGGAGTATGGATCATCTAAGTGCATCGTACAAAATGCAGTGCGTTAATTATCAACCTCTTGCATCATTACCCTGCAAAGTCCTCACAGTTTCAGTTGACGAGTGAACGAACAGTTACCTACCGTATGGTTGTACATCATTCATTTTTCTGAGACTCAAGAGGATAGATCGACATTCTTGGGTTTGTATGAGTTTATGGTTAGTCCACACCAAAGTTAATAAACAATGTTAACGAAACAAAGGTAATAAAAAATCTTAAACACATTTCTGAAAATGTTAACAAACTTTTGTTAATAAAACTCATTCAACATTGTGTCCACACCAAAATAGCTGTTTGTGAGGTTACAATCGATAGGGTCAGGAAGAAGAAAATACTTAGTTTCAGCTTTCATTATTTAACTGAGTACAACTAGAGAAAAGCACAGATGCAAAGTGTAGCAAAGGGAAATACTGGAAAGGCGAGTAGAATTAAGTGTGGAGCATTCTGTTTGGTTTGGAGAGAACACTTATGTCAGAACTTTTTAATTCATGATGCAGGCTTTCAGAATTTTTAGAATCCCCCCCACATCACTCAGTTCTTGTTGACAGTAATGTTGTCTGAAGCTGCAAGTAGTGATTCAGATTATCGGAAAGCCGGCCCCACTGATGACAGGCTAATTTTTTAATAGGTATAAGTGTAAGATTCCTAGCAACTGGTGATTGACATTTCACTTATATTTGTCTAGAGTATCAAAAGCAGCAATTTGTTACCGTACTGTGCCTGAGGTGTTTGGTTAGGATAGTATTATTTTGATGATATACAAGCGATACAGCATTGTTGGTTAGGTTATTCAGCGAGGAGTGAAGTTGGAAATGAAAGTACATTAGAACACAGTTAAAAGAATGTAATACAGAAATAAAATTACTGTATATAAGAACTTTCACTTGCGATTTGATAGTAAAGTTTTAGAAGAAATAAGAATTCATCATATTCCGCGGTACGAATGTGCGTGTTTTACTTGCGTCCTTGTGCACATGCGAACCGAAATGTTAACGAAAACACGAAAGTTAATGAAAAGTTTAATTCACAAAATTTAAGAAACATTGCTTATCAACAAGCTTGAAAAGTTGTTATTCTGGTTAAATGTGTAACCTACGCTGTTCTGGCTGTGTCTGCTGCAACTGAACCTTAGAAAACCAATTGTATGATTCACTTATCATAAATTCAATCAATCAATCAATCAATACTGATCTGCATTTGGGGCAGTCGCCCAGGTGGCAGATTCCCTATCTGTTGCTTTCCTAACCTTTTCCTAAATGATTTCAAAGAATTGGTAATTTATTGAACGCCTCCCTTGGTAAGTTATTCCAATCCCTAACTCCCCTTCCTATAAATGAATATTTGCCCCAGTTTGTCCACTCTAATTCCAACTTTATCTTCATATTGTGATCTTTCCTACTTTTATAAACTCCATTCAAACTTATTCGTCTACTAATGTCATTCCACGCCATCTCTCCGCTGACAGCTCGGAACATACCACTTAGTCGAGCAGCTCTTCTTCTTTCTCTCAGTTCTTCCCAACCCAAACATTGCAACATTTTTGTAACGCTACTCTTTTGTCGGAAATCACCCAGAACAAATCGAGCTGCTTTTCTTTGGACTTTTTCCAGTTCTTCAATCAGGTAATCCTGGTTGGGGTCCCATACACTGGAACCGTACTCTAGTTGGGGTCTTACCAGAGACTTATATGCCCTCTCCTTTACATCCTTACTACAACCCCTAAACACCCTCATAACCATGTGCAGAGATCTGTGCCCTTTATTTACAATCATATTTATGTGATTACACCAATGAAGGTCTTTTCTTATATTAATACCTAGATACTTACAATGATCCCCAAAAGGAACTTTCACCCCATCAACGCAGTAATTAAAACTGAGAGGACTTTTCCTATTTGTGAAACTCACAACCTGACTTTTAATCCAGTTTATCAACATACCATTGCCTGCTGTCCATCTCACAACATTTTCGAGGTCACGTTGCAGTTGCTCACAATCTTGTAACTTATTTATCACTCTATAGAGAATAACATCATGCGCAAAAAGTCTTACCTCCGATTCCACTCCTTTAGTCATATCATTCTAAGTCGAGTACACAGCAGAAATGATGTAAAACCCTGTTCAGCATTGGCGTGGAGTAAGGGTAGTCACAAAGAATGTGGACATTAGAGGGTTGGTCATACTGATAAAGAATTTGAAAGAATTAATTGGATATATCGCACCGTGGTCGGCCAATCAGTTCGCTTTGGGCGGGAATGTGACGTGACTGAAGAACGGCATGAAACACAAACATACCAGCCTGTGTGAGTGTAGCGTCAAACTCCTCCCCTCGAGCACAACGGTACGAGATATGAAATTCTTGATCTGTATGACCAACCCTCTAACACTGACCACCCTGTCTCTAAGTGAAATATGAGGTCTACATTAACTGCCATTGTTTATACACTGACTGACAGAGCAAATGCAACACCAAGAAGGACTGGTCAGAACTTTATGCCAGTTGCAGGGTAGACTGACGTCACTGAGGTATGCTCATGATGTGAAATGCGCCGCTGTGCTGCGCACGTAGCGAACGATAAATGGGACACGGCGTTGGCGAATGGCCCACTTCGTACCGTGATTTCTCAGCCGACAGTCATTGTAGAACGTGTTGTCATGTGCCACAGGACACGTGTATAGCTAAGAATGCCAGGCCGCCGTCAACGGAGGCATTTCCAGCAGACAGACGACTTTACGAGGGGTATGGTGATCGGGCTGAGAAGGGCAGGTTGGTCGCTTCGTCAAATCGCAGCCGATACCCATAGGGATGTGTCCACGGTGCAGCGCCTGTGGCGAAGATGGTTGGCGCAGGGACATGTGGCACGTGCGAGGGGTCCAGGCGCAGCCCGAGTGACGTCAGCACGCGAGGATCGGCGCATCCGCCGCCAAGCGGTGGCAGCCCGGCACGCCACATCAACCGCCATTCTTCAGCATGTGCAAGACACCCTGGCTGTTCCAATATCGACCAGAACAATTTCCCGTCGATTGGTTGAAGGAGGCCTGCACTCCCGGCGTCCGCTCAGAAGACTACCATTGACTCCACAGCATAGACGTGCACGCCTGGCATGGTGCCGGGCTAGAGCGACTTGGATGAGGGAATGGCCGAACGTAGTGTTCTCCGATGAGTCACGCTTCTGTTCTGTCAGTGATAGTCACCGCAAACGAGTGTGGCGTCGGCGTGGAGAAAGGTCAAATCCGGCAGTAACTGTGGAGCGCCGTACCGCTAGACAACGGGGCATCATGGTTTGGGGCGCTATGGCGTATGATTCCACGTCACCTCTAGTGCGTATTCAAGGCACGTTAAATGCCCACCGCTACGTGCAGCATGTGCTGCGGCCGGTGGCACTCCAGTACCTTCAGGGGCTGCCCAATGCTCTGTTTCAGCAGGATAATGCCCGCCCACACACTGCTCGCATCTCCCAACAGGCTCTACGAGGTGTACAGATGCTTCCGTGGCCAGCGTACTCTCCGGATCTCTCACCAATCGAACACGTGTGGGATCTCATTGGACGCCGTTTGCAAACTCTGCCCCAGCCTCGTACGGACGACCAACTGTGGCAAATGGTTGACAGAGAATGGAGAACCATCCCTCAGGACACCATCCGCACTCTTATTGACTCTGTACCTCGACGTGTTTCTGCGTGCATCGCCGCTCGCGGTGGTCCTACATCCTACTGAGTCGATGCCGTGCGCATTGTGTAACCTGCATATCGGTTTGAAATAAGTCAGTGTATTTAACATGTACGTACCTCATTAGCTGTATTCTTTCTTCTCAATCACAGCATTATAACATGGGTCTCTGTGCAGTAACTACTTATACATTGATGACAAACTTATGCAAATCTTTTACATTTCTAAATAAGCGCACAAACAACAAATATAAAACACAATATTTTATAACACTATTTAATTGATGAGCGGAGTTGGCAGCTCACACGCCACCATCCGCGCAGTAACTTGCATCAAAGGACGTTCTGTTGTACGGGCAGGGACCTCGTTCCATTTATCAGGCAGAGGCGATGTACAGATCGAGCCAGCAGGCATTTAAAATTATTTAAACTATAATTAATTAAAATTAGTCTTCAACTTTTTCCAGTGATATTACCACACATTTAAATTGTGATAAATTAATATCTAGTTACATTGCACAAAACAACTTGAAATAAGAAAAATGAGATTACCGAATTTACTGGGTGTTCAGCGCACACCTTGAACACAGTGTATCACAAATATTGGTACGCTAAGTAGAAATGTACAAAGATGTTATTATTATTGTTGAAACCAGTGTTAAGTGAGGTACAACACGTTTATGAAGCTTTCCAAGCTCAAGCTACCGATCTTAGTAGATTCCTTAAACCTGGCATTTGGCCAACGTAGAACTCATTAGTGCCTGCCATTTTGAGTAAGGGGCATAGCTAGGGTGACCCCTTACAAAAATAAAATAAACAGAAAGTGACGCACTTAATTGTGTTCTACAATCTAATGCGGTAAAACTTCCGTACCCGTTGTGCAAAAGTGAGCTCAGAGATTCAACATGGCACGGCTCGGGCGATCTCGTGCAAGGCTTGCATTCTTAGTGACAAGGTCCGATGAGTGAGAAAACCATTGGTCTGGATTGGTTGGTCTGGCTAGTGACTAGACCATTGGCCTCGGGGCAAGCAAAGGGGGTTCTGGGGGCATAACCCTCCCCCCTCCCCCCCCCCCCCCTCCCGGGTTAGAGCCGCAAAGCAGCCCTTAGGCCTCTAGTATCCCGCGTGACACCACCGTTGGCCCGGGTAGCTTGGCGACAAAACAATTGTTCTGTACAGGTTTGGGTAGGTTAGTGACAAAACCATTGGTCTGAATATGGTTCTCTCACTTTAAGCGAATATGGCAGTTCTAGCCCTGTACTTGCACACGATGCAAGCTCTGTCGGAGACAATACGAAGCTTGTCTGGCGAATAGGTACCCTACTTACGATTATTAATTTATTATTTAACCATCACGAACACTGGCCAGACAATAGGAACACAGCACATGGTTGCATTCAGCCGATTTACACAGACTCGGTTTTAATTCTGCTATATAGGTAAGAATACTTCTTGGGGCGGGATGGTGGGTTTCTAGCAAGCATAAAGGAAGGATCTCTCCTTTCTGCTACTTATGGTATTGTTGCATATCATTTTTATGATTTTTATCATCCCTAAGTCTGTACACCGGTTACGGAAGCAGCACCCCTAATGCTCATCCTTCGGCTGATCCTCTCTATGCTACTGCTCTCCTAGAACCATGTAACAGTTTAAAACTTATTTAAAGAGACAATACTACCCTTTCGGGAGTAATACATTTTTCTCCTGAGGACACATAATAAACCGAACGTCAGCGCACTAAATTTTTATTTGATTGGACACGAAGTGTCGTGGTATAAAGATGAAAATGGCGAAAATCCTTTTAACAAACTTTGAAATCTTATACTCCCTTCTTCAAATGCCGAACTAGAGGGGGCATTTAGTCAGGTAAATTTATTGAAGACGGGACTTAGAAATAGGATGGGGAATATTCGGACTATCAGTGCTGCCTTAAGATGACTGTGGAAATGCTGATATAGATGTTGATTCCTATAGCAAACCTGATGGTGAGGCAGGCATCAATTTTTGAAAATGAGACAATCTCTCATAGTGCAATGGCTCTGCCGGTGGGTCTAAGTAGCCTACGCTGTGTCCGGCCCCGCGGTGTAGGGGGCAACACATTCGCCTCTCACCCAGCGGCCCCGGGTTCGATTCCCGGCCAGGTCAGGGGTTTTTAACTAAGGATTAATATCCCGGGCATGGGGACTGGGTGTTTGTGATGTCCTTAATCTTCCTTTCCTCACACACAACATTCCACACTACTACCATTCCAGTTACACGCAGGTTCATACAATATGGTGCCAGTAGGGGCAAATGATCCACATGAGTCGACGCCCCGAACAAATAACATTTATTTAAAAAAATTAAAATTAAAAAAAGAAAAGCCTACGCTGTGGCCACCATGTATGCACTGGTGTTGGTAGGTGTGTTGAGGCCAACTAGCACACTGGGGCAAAACGCTGGAAAATTTATAATGTCTAGTAAGTACAGTATATTGGTATCATAGATGCACTTCCTGGCGTTGTTTTGAGAGTCACAAATACAACTTTGGGCGTCGATGCTGAGGGTGGTAATGATAGTGAGGTTGAAGAAATTCCATTATAGGAATTCTGGAGGAAGTGTATGTTATTACTTCATTAAATTCTCTTGTGGAAATGACTGCATATGTCATCAATTTGACAGGTCATATATTTCCTAATTAATCCTGTTTGAGTCATCAGTCCAGGGACTGGTTTGATGCAGCCCTCCATACCACCCTATCCTGTGCTAACGTATTCATTTCTCTGTAACTGCTGCATCCTACATCTGCTCTAATCTGCCTGTCATATTCATACCTTGGTCTACCCGTACCATTTTTACCCCCTATACTTCCCTCAAAATCCAACAGAACAAGTCCTGGGTGTCTTAAGGTGTGACCTATCATTCTATCTCTTCTCGTCAAATTTAGCTAAGTTTATTAACCTAACCATTGTGGGTTGAAATTATAATAGTCCGTATTGACTACAATCTTAACTCCAATAAATACACATGTGATATTTAAAAATCACGGAGGTCGATAGCTGCAGTCGCTTAAGTGCGGCCAGTATCCAGTATTCGGGAGATAGTGGGTTCAAAGATGGTTTTTCGTTGTTTCCCATTTTCTCACCAGGCAAATGCTGAGGCTGCACCATAATTAAGGTCGTGGCTGCTTCCTTCCCACTGCAAGTCCTTTCCTGTCCCATCGTCGCAGTAAGACCTATCTGTGTCAGTGCGACGTAAAGCAACTTCATATTTAAAATCAGCGTTGTCAATATTTGGTTATTTAACAAATTATTTATTTTCACGGAATATACCGTACATGTTTTGAGGACCTTATTGCCCTCTTCCTCAGCAGTTTTTCTCACACTCTTGGACCTATTCACTTATCAATAAACACCAATCCCCTCGTAAGCCATCTCTTAGTTAATGTACTGTACACTGTCGTAAGTGAGCACTCGACTACACTATTCTATTTACAATCTTATTTAAAATATCTGATTGTATTGTAGGTACCAATTTATTAAAATAGCGTCTCTTAAAATTTATTAAAATCTTCGCATCCTGACTTTTCATCAGTTAAATGTTGCAGCTAGAGTGGTACCTCCTCACTCCAGCCTAAGTGAATCTACTCTTGTCCATACGTAAACATAATTGACTTTGAACTTAGCCTTGGGTAACATGCTTGTCAGTAGGACATAGATATCAGGATCAATATCTACTCCTCCTCTAGCAAATTGGATAATGTTTGTTTTTTGACACCCGAATCTGAAATCTGTCGGTTCTTAGTGCACTCACTGTGGCCTCGACCTCTGTTGGTTGCACTAAACTTGGCATTTCATGACAAAGTTGTGGTCAGAGTCCATGTCTGCTCCTGGGGAAAGCACCTGGTTTGTTAATCTCTGCCTAATCATAATGAAGTCTATTTGATACCTTCCAATGTCTCCACATATACAGCCGTCGTTTGTGGTGTTTGAACCAAGTATTAGCAAGGACTAAATTATGATTGGTGCAGAATTCAACCAGCTGACTTCCTCTTTCATCCCTTTATACCAATCTGAATTTTCGTACTGTTCTCTTCCTCGCCTACCACTGCATTCCAGTCTTTCATCACAATTAGGTACCTTTCACATATTGTATTAAATCTTCTATCTCTTCATATGTTCTTTTTTCCTTGTCATCTGCTGAACTAATAGGCGTATGGACCTGCACTATTGTGGTGGGCATAGGCTTGGGCTCATGGAACCTCCTTGTGGTAGGGAACAGTCAGTCTTGTCCGCGTTTATACGCTCGTTGAAGTGAAGCTTCTGTGGTAATTGGTACAAGGAGATATATTAGAACTGTTCTCTGACAAGTGCATACGTTAGTGCAGTCAAGCCAAGCGAAACAGAAGTGTAACTAGTTCCTTCACCTCAGCCAGTGCTGCCAACGGTGGAATATAATTACCATTAAACAGCTACTTGAAAATCACCAGAAATGACAAGTCTCCCCCCCTCTCCTTCCTTCTTAAATCTGTATCAACACGAAAAGTATATATATCCGTGTAGTTCAAACTATTTCAAGGCTCTCTCCTAATAGTTGAGGCTCAGAGGAAGAAACAGTGCAGTCCGTATTTCTTGTAATATATTTGTTTGGCAGCAGTGTTTGTTTCTTCCGTCCTGCCGGAATTGATAAAAAGCAAATTTATCATTTCGTGTCTCCCTTTACTTTTGACTTTAGTTTTGCTAATATTCTACTGACTAGAAATTCTCTCCAGTTGAGCAGCGCAGTGCAAGTGATGAGGATGTTACGACCACTACCTTCGCGGTTCTCCGGTACGCTGAGGCTGCAGGTACGTTACTGACACGAGGCCAAGAAACAACTTAATTTTCATGTATAATTCTGGAAGACAAAGCTTTGATATTGTCCAGAAGCCTTTAAAGGAAGTGCACTTTTAATTGACAGTGAATTTAATGTTTCATCAATTTATCTAAGTGATTTTAAGGTAACATGTACATGCACCAGATTACCACCAAGATACTTTTGATATCCATCAGAATTGCCAGTAGATTAAAAAAATTCCTGTCAGACAGGCTTCCAAAATTTGGCAATACTTACCCAACCCCTCGTACTGAGTTTCCTAGCTTCCTGTGTCCTGAGAGAGCATGCTAGGGGGGTGGGTTGCTAGTAGCCAACAGGGAAGCTGAAAACATACTTAACCTGGTGCGAATCCTTCAGAATTTGAGGCCATGCAGCTTGGTCAGTGCCCTCTTGCTTGCCTGCTTGGCAGCTCCACCTAAAACAGCTTTGTAGGGAGCCGGCCCATGTCATGAGAGTGCTGGGTGCCCTTGTTTACTTTTGTCGTGTTGTAACGAGTTCAATACAGAGCACTTTGTCATCTATTTTCTAAATGCCAGCATATTCAGTTCGTATTTAATCATGCTTCAGTGCGAAAGAACGTCGTCGATTAACTAGCTCGTTAAAGACTGTTTTGGATTATTGTTTTAAGTGATAACTCTAAAAGATCATTTTGAGAGAAAAAAGTATTAAATGTAAATAGTAAAACAACACAGGTAAATTAAATATATTATTTGTATCTCCTTTTTAGAGGAACTTCCACTTGCCTCAAGTAGTAGTAGTAGTAGTAGTAGCAGTATACTTCTTTTCACAAGAGATTAATCCTGATGTAAACAAATAGGTGGAGCACCTTTCCTTTGCACCTGGACATAGACATACTTCATTGGAGAAGCAACCATTGCACTCGCTCGACTGTATGTGACCTCAAATAAAAGTAGGATGTCGCATTAATTTTATTTTATTACATTTAGAGTGTTTGGAAGAATACGCAATCAATAATATATATATTTATATATGCTTGTTTATAAAATAGTGATTAAATAACAAGAAATGAAGGCACAAGGCGTGGTGTAATACAGGAAGTCTTCTCGTAGTGGGGGAAGGTCCCAAGCTGTACAGTGTGTTGCATCTTCCAGCAGTCAGTGAGTCGGTATTTATAGTGAGAGAAATGGACCATCGTGTATAGTGAAGCACAAAAGAGGAAAACCGCTCAGAAGTGACCATAGGCAGTGCATTGTGAATGTGTTCAATAAACTAAGTGAACAGAATCCAGGTTTAGTCGTTTATTCAGAAGTTCAGATCTTCGCACTGCTGTATGCAGGTGTAGCACTGTTCGTCCAAACAAGAGTCGTTGACGGGGTGAAGGTCGGTACTACACGCTCGGCAAAAATAACACTTTCTTTGGCGGAGGCGTGGACATACCATGTTTCCATCTGGATTACTCTTGTGAAAAATTTATTGTATTATATTATTATTATTATTATAATTTAGTTGCTATTAAGCAAAATTGAATCAAGGTGCAGCAAAGTGAACTCGGAGTTGCGATCAACAGTATTCTGTATGAAATAAGTCGTCCCAGTTGAAATCTTTACACTGGTCTCTTTTCAGACTTTTATTGTACAACAGTGAAAGCTGGGTGTACTCAGGATGTGTTATTCTCAAGTTAGAAATAAGACATGAGAGCAGATAGTGTGTTTGCTGGTACACACAGATGGGAACAATGGCAGGAGAGTACCCTTTATGAGAACATTAAAGTTAAAAAACAACTGAATGGATCAGGCTTTGTGAGGCAAATGGAGGAGGAGAATAGTGGACACGCCTATGGAGGGTAAGAGTAGTAGACGATGGTTTTTAACGACTACAAGGTTGAGGTGTGGGATTAAACGAGTTTGCTGACCTGGTTACATATAGGGGATTGTGGAGACTGAACACTTTCACTAACTGGACAACTTTGCCCGATCCAAGTCCGGCTTGGTGCTTTAGAGCACAATTTTATTTACAAGTGGCTAGTAGGAGACGAGTGTCTCTGTTATTTAATGTGAACTATCTTACCTGACTGATGGCTGGCTACAAAGCCAATATCTTCTGCACTAATTGTCTAGGGTGGTGCTGCACATCTCAGGAATTCAATGGGGAGCAAAATAAGGAATGCTCACAGAACATCTTTTGTACTGGAGGGAGCTTTCTAACGGTTCCCCACATTTAGAGAGTCAGTTAGCCGATTTAAATTTTGGGCCCCCCTTCTTTTTCTTTTGGGGTTGGAGAATAAAGTGTTCCCATATTTACCTCGACCATCTTTACTTTCCGAGTTTTATGTCACAGAAAACTACTCTGGCTATCAGGCCGATAGGTTCTCGTTACTCCACAAACTGCCATTTGATAGAAAAACAAGTACCTTAAATCTTCGGCCACTTTTTTTGTATATTTTTACAATTAAAATGTGAAATATTCCCTCTAATTTTCTGAAAAATGTAATATAAATTCTGCCATGTTTGTTCTTCATTTTTAAATATGAACATAATTCTCATTGTTATTCAGTAATGAACAATGATTATCGAAAGAGTGGCCGGAGTTACCCCGTGTTTTGGGGTAACTTAGGCCGCCATAAAAATAACTCAAGATGCCAAGTTTTCTTTGATGTAGTGTTACTTCGGCCACTGTGAATGTTTTTTAAAAACCTGCAAAACGCCCAGCATAAACAATCACAAACAAATTAAATTAAATTAAATTAAAACGATTTATGGTGAAACAGATGTATAGTGATCAAATTCTCTTCTTCCCCAAAGAAGAAACTATTTTATTTAGCCTAAGCGAACAAGCATTGTATGATATTACAAATTACACAAAAAAGGCGACAAATGAGATCTCAACAACTACAGAGGGATTTCCCTTGTATCAGTGACGTACAAGATACTCTCCAAAGTATTACTTACAAGAGTAGAGGCTCAACTAGACTCCTGCATCGGAGAGTACCAGGCTGGGTTTCGCAAGTCAAGGACATGCACCGAACAAATCCTGAACCTCAAAACCATCATCACTTACAAAAACCTAAGCACCTCACCCTACGTGGCAACATTTGTTGACTTTCAGAAGGCCTATGATTCAGTAGTCACTCACTCTTCCAGGCACTTGCTGAACTGGGACTAGATAAGAAAACCTTGAATCTAGTGAAAGCAACTCTTACCAACACTACAGCCAGAATCAAATTCAGAGGGGAACTGTCCCAGAGCTTTGAGATCAAAACAGGTGTTAGACAAGGGGATGGCCTATCTCCAATCCTCTTTAACTGCCTACTTGAAAAAGTCATTCGTGAGTGGATGAAAATACCAAAGGGATGACTCTGGATTGAGAATAGGCTACAAGAAAGAAAAGTTAAGTCAACTGTTTAGCCTTCGCAGACAACCTTACACTCCAGGCATCCAGTGTGGAGGAAGCTATCCATCAACTATCCTCTCTCGACCACATAGCAGCTAAAGTAGGGCTGAAGATTGCCATCAAAAAAACACAGTTTATCACCAACATCAAAGATGCACCCAAATCAATCCCACTGGGGGACAAAACAGTACAAAGGACTAACTCCTTCAAATACCTAGGAGAATGGATAACCCCAAACATGAATGAATATCAGGTCATGAACAGCAGATGCATCAAATTGGAAAATGCGTACCACCTATGTAAGAGTATGTACAAATCCAAATCCCTCTCCCTTAACCTCAAAATCAGGCATTACACTACTGTGGTGAGACCGTCAGTACTATACACCTCAGAATGCCTGAACATGGTAAGAAAAGGGCAACTTGGAAAACTGGAGCTGAAGGAAAGGAAGATCCTGAGAAAAATCATGGGCCCTATTAAAGAAGGCAAGTACAGAATCAGGCACAACAACGAACTGTACCAATAATTGGAGAGCATTACAACATCTATGAGGAAGAGGAGATTGAACTTCTACGGCCATGTCATGGGAATGGACAATCAGAGGTTCACCTCCAGAATCTTCCACACTATCTCTAGAGGGAAAGCGACTACTGATGAGTCTTGCCCACTTGGCATTAAAGACCTTCAAGAATTGGACATTGCTCCCAGTGAAATTTATGACAGGAATAGGTACAGAACGTTGATCAGAACATCAAACTCTCTCCAGTCACTAACAGAAAAAACAGTACGTCCGGGACTCGGGAGCGAAAAGACATTCAAGAATGAAGGAGTGCTGGTCAAACAAGAAAGCTGCTAGAGATGAGAACCACGTGGTCCATAGCAGGCCCAAACGGAACTTAAAAAAAAAGGTACGGAAATCATAAAGCCCAATTGTATGGAGAGAAAAGGCGGTCGGAAAAGAAGCAATCTTGTAGACTGTCCTCGTAATACACTCTTCTAAATTAGAAAATATCTGGGCCGTCATCAAGTTCTTTAATGTGTATCATCCATGTCAGCTGATATCCATCTATTTATCATTGAAAATGGAAACTGTCTTTCCCCTCCCTGTTGGGATAGACTTCTCCATTTATTGTTATTGTGGCTTTATTAATGTCTTCTAAAGCATTCTTGAGGTAAACAGGATTGTGATTACAATACCTATGGCCACGTAATGTTTTCCTGTATGTTCTTGGCATAATGTTTTCCTGTATGTTCTTGGCATGGCCGAAGTTACCCCGGAAGGGGACAACTTTTATCACAAAACTATTCCCTGAAAAACCTATTTAAATGAAATGCATTAAATTGGGTTGATCAGTTACCAGATGTATTTACATTTTGACCCCATAAACCACCGGAATGGAGAATCAAATGCTGGGGCTAGAGAACAGTTTGTTTTCTGCTGTTACTGGACAAGATAATAGTCGGGGCTGCGAAAAAAGTGGATCGACTCAACGAGCCCGCCAATGTTCTCTGGACTACAGAGTGTTGATATACCATTCTTTTGTACGTGAATTTTAGTTCTTGCAAGTGGTTTATCTTTTTCAGTACAGGAGGCAAGAGAAAATAAGTGTTGCTATTCGTCAGTGGCTGAAGTTACTCCACTTTACGGTACTCGCGCACAAAGCTGTCGGATCTACTTATACAGTTCCAGCTTTACCAAGCATTTATTAATTATTTTGACTTGTCGTTCCTAGCGTATTGAATGAACCTTGTGGCCCTTTACAACTTTGAATTTTGAAGTGTTTTCTTGTTAAAATGATGTGATCCTCCTGTGAACATTTCCTTGGATTTCCTCCTTAAGATGTTCATTCCCGTAGGTCACACGGTCACATGCCCTGCTATCCTTGAAGCATTTAAAAACTCATATTTATGATATTGGGATTGATTACTCTTCCTATGACTGTTGTAGATGGATATTTACAAGAAGGAATAGTGGCAGAATTAACTGTCAAAAGTGTTATGTTGGAATTTATGGTTTTAATTACATTATTTTCATTTCAGAAAAACGTTTACTGCGATACACGAATGCTTGTGCCTGGAGGGGAGACCGATTATGTCTTGGGACTACCAGCACAGTTTATGTACAAGAAGGCGTGACCGTTGTCATCCTCCTCAGCACGCGAAGTTGGTAAGTTCATGTGCCAATATCGTTTGGTTGATAATATAACATTTCTGCTATAATTTTCTAATTTGAAATCTAAATGTTAAAGATTTTGGTTTTGTTCAGTCATCGTGATAGTGACAGTGCTTTTTACTACACTATCCACATACTTGTGCCATTATTGTTGTTTCATAGTTTACTCGTCAAATTGCTCTTCCAATAAAGGCTTCATTCATTTCACAAGGGGCATTTTGAGGGTAATTTATTATCTCCGGTTGCATCCACTCACGGAGAAAGATCTGTTTAGTATGTTACTGTTCCATAAACCGAATAAAGTGGATGAAATTCATCCTTCAGAACTCCAAAAAATATAACTGGTGCGGGTAAGGAAAACTCCGTAGTTGCCAGTTTACTTTTGGACACACTTAAATGCTATTTAACTGGATATGTTTACCAGGTGTATGCATACGTTTTTGCTGGTTTTTGTAGTAAAGGAAAGATATAATTTTCAAGGGAAATTCATTTTTTTTAAATTCAAAATATCTACACACGTAGTCCATGTTTACCACGCCAGAAAAGCTGGTTGTCTTTAGTGGCAAACCATTTTCCAACTTCCTCAAAATTGCTGAAGTGGTGCTCTTTGAACGCGTGCCCCATGGATACGAAGAGGTGATAGTCAGATGGCACCAGGTCGTCTTCATCATCATTTCATCACGATGCGCAGGTCGCCTACAGGAGTCAAATCAAAAGACCTGCACCTGGCGAGCTGAAGTCCTCGGACACATCCCGGCACTAACAACCGTACGCCATTTCATTCCATTAACCGTTAAGCATACACGCCAAATTTTAGGACTCAAACACACACGCGGGGTCTTGAAACACCCCAGGATTTAAAACAACATATTTGAAAAATTATGATAGTGATTTGGATTTCTGTAATTTGACATAAAACAACTCTTTGGCTAATCTTATATCACTACTTTATTACACGATTGATCATTGGACATCAGTATGAAGCATAATTTGATATACACATTTTTTTCAGATGAATTTTCCTAAGTTTACACTAATTACAGGAAAAAAATGCTAAATTTTTGAGAATATAGTCTATTTTGTTAAGCAAAAGAAGTAATAAAGCATGAAAACTGTAGAGTTTCAACACACACTTACTCAAGAAAATGTTACTATTGATAGTTTTATAAAGTCACTAACGTTTTTAAAAAACATCATGTTAAAATAGCTTTAAATTTCTTCGTTGAATCTGAAGGTAGAAAAGAAAGTAACATTGGGTGATTAAAGGGCGATGTTTGTATTTATTGATAATTCTTTTAATGAAATAACTGTTGTATTTAAGTTTCGCAATCATATGAATATTGTTCACTTCTTATTTGGGCATTGGTATAGTGAAGGCTCGATAAACCATGCTATTGTATGCTGCTCGTTTATGGATTTGGGGATGTAAAGAATCTTGATGAATTGTAGAAGCTGTTTGGGTAGGTTTTCTGAAAATATTATATTTTAAGGAGTCTGGTTGTCTAATGATAGTCAGGTCTATAAATGTATTCTTTGTTCATTTTCAGATTTGAGCGTAAATTTTGTGTGTGGCTCAATATTGTTGAGGTTGTAAAGAGTGGTATCAATGTCTGCTGTGCTCTCGTCTAAGATTACTCAAGTATCATCCACATATCTAGCCCAAAAAAGAATGTTGTCGAAGTTGTTATTGTTATCAATCTTAGTATGTTCTGAAAAATCTAAATAAATTTCCACCAAGATACCCGAGGCTGGCGATCCCATGGCCAAACTTTCCTGCTGATAGATATCATCGAAAGTGAAATAGTTATTATTTAAAACTAATTTCAGGATATACATAAAATCTTGTATTTCTGAAGTACTTACGTGGCTGTATTTACTTAAATTGTTTTCTATGATAGGGTATAATTTAAGACGTTTGAATACTACGATACATATTTACAATGTTGAACGAGTGAAGGGAATGATTAGGTTGGATACAAAATTTATTTAGTTTCTTTATCAATTCTGTAATATTTTTAACAGATTTTTTTCGGATAAAAAACTTTTAAATGAATTGAGATGTCTTATATAGAGAGCTTGGTCTGTAATTGATGATCGGGCGAAGGGGGGGCGCTAAACTTGTGTATCTTAGGAAGGGCTTTAGCAGTGGGAAGGCTTGGGTTCATACTAGTTAATTTTGTTTTTCCTTGATCCGTTAAAAGGAACAAAGTATTCTTTAAAGTTTGCTTAAGTAGGCGTTGAATTCTTTGAGTAAGGTCCTTATTTACTGTAGTAAACGACTGTCTGAAAATAATTCTTTATTTTTACCTACTTATTCATTTGTTTCCATTAAAATGGTTGTGTTGCCCTTGTCTGCCTTGGTGACAATAAGATTCTTCTTGCTTCCGAATTTGGCCAACTGTGGGCAACGTGAAACTTAATGCTTTCTGGCCAGTCTTCTTTTCTCTTCCCAGAACTTCTTCATTCGTTCAGTGGTTCATGTTTGTGGGTTACTGTAGTCGCATCCTAGTAAGTGAACCATGGGCAACGGCTGAGTGGCCTAGTAAGTGGTCCTGAGAGTCGGGATACCAGTTGCTATGGAATGGGAGTGGGCATCCGACATATTCTGAGGCGTGGCCCTCCTTGTGCTCAGGACTATACAATCCACCGGTGGTCCATAACCCGTTAGAGGAGAGATCCTCACTTGGAATATGTGCAAGTAGGGTAGTAGCATCCTGCTTCATGAATTTACCGAGCTCGGAACATTTTAAGCAAGCCTCGGACCTATGGGAGTATTTTTCTCTGCTCCTCAGATAACAATTTGGGTCTGTTCTTCCACTGCTCTTCATGGAATTTGTGGTCATCTACTAGAGTTCTGAACTTCTTTCTGTCGAGGATCAATTCTGGTGTTATTTTAATTTCTTCTGCGTCCTTCATTTCATTGCCCTCCTCAATCCAATTATGTATATTTAATTATTCTTTTCGTCATGCGGTTGTCATTCATTCTGACGATATGTCTGTAAAATTTCAGTCTCTGTTTTTGCATTGTGTCCGTGATCTTTTCGGAATACTTGTAGAGATCCTCGTTTCTCCTATTCCTCCATGTCCCATCCGTCGTTTTCTGAGGACCAAGAATTTTCCTCAGAATTTTCCTTTCCTTCTCCATTTCTTTCAGTTCCCCTTTTCTATTTAAGATAAGGCATTCTGAACCGTACAGCCCCTCTGGTTTTACAATAACGTTGTAGTGTTTAATTTTGGCTTTGTAGGATATTGCCCACTTATTGTACCTGTTCTGTGTCAGTCTGTAGGCCAGTTCTAATTTTTCTAGCTCTTTCCTTGTTTGCCCCCTTGTCTAGTCCATTGAGTTGGATCAGTTCTCCAAAATACTTAAACTTTTCTACTCTTCTAATTTTCCGCACTTTACTTCCATCCCGGAGTCCCACTCCCATTTGACAGGCGAGGGACTCCTTGGAAACTTGGCGAACGAAATGGAATTCGATGGGGAGCTATCAATATTAATGGGGCTTATGGAAGAAAGTAGAACTGGCTGAGTCAGCAAAGAGGATGCATCTGGATGTGCTAGGAGTAAGTGATACTCGGGTAAGGGGAGATAACGAGGAAGAGATAGGAGATTATAAAGTGTACTTGATGGCTGTTAGAAAGGGAAGGGTCTGTTAGGCACGTAAATGAGCGAATGATGTGGGTAGATTTGTCAGTTGGAGGAATTAGGACTAGAATTGTGTCCGTGTATTCACCATCTGAGGGTGCGGATGAGGATGAAGTTGACAAGTTTTATGAAGCATTGAGTGACATCGTGGTCAGGGTGAACAGCAAGGATAGAATAGTGCTAATGGGTGATTTCAATGCGAGAGTTGGGAATAGAACTGAAGGATACGAAAGGGTGATTGTGGGGAAGATATGGAAGCTAATGGAAATGGGAAGCGTTTGCTGGACGTTTGTGCTAGTATGGGTTTAGCAGTTACGAATACATTCTTCAAGCATAAGGCTATTCACCGCTACACATGGGAGGCTAGGGATACCAGATCCATAATAGACTATATCTTAACCGACTTCGAATTCAGGAAATCTGTTAGGAATGTACAAGTATTCCGGGGATTTTTCGATGACACAGACTACTATCTGATCTGTAGTGAACTAAGTATCTCTAGGCCTAGGCTAGAGAAAGTGAAATCTGTCTGCAAACGAGTAAGGGTAGAAAATCTCCAGGACGAGGAAATTAGACAGAAGTACATGGATATGATTAGTGAGAAGTTTCGAACAGTAGACAGTAAGCAGGTTCAGGATATAGAAAGTGAATTGGGTGGCATACAGGGATGCTGTAGTAGAAACAGCAAGGGAATGCCTAGGAACAACTGTGTGTAAAGATGGGAAAAGGCGAACAGCTTCATGGAATGATGAAGTGAGAGCAGCTTGTAAACGTAAAAAGAAGGCTAATCAGAAATGGCTCCAAACAAGGGCCGAGCAGACAGGGATTTGTATGTAGATGAAAGAAACTGAGGGAAACAAATAGTAGTTGAATCCAAAAAGAAGTCATGGGAAGATTTTGGTAATAACCTGGAAAGGCTAGGTCAAGCAGCAAGGAAACATTTCTGGACAGTAATAAAGAAACTTAGGGAGGGAAAAAGGAAATGAACAGTGTTTTGAGTAAATCAGGTGAACTCATAATAGATCCCAGGGAATCACTGGAGAGGTGGAGGTAATATTTTAAACATCTTCTCAATGTAAAAGGAAATCATCCTGGTGGTGTTGTGAACAGCCAAAGTCATGGGGAGGAGGAAAATGATTTTGGTGAAATTACGCTTCAGGAAGTGTAAAGGATGGTAAATAAACTCCATTGTCATAAGGCAGCAGGAATAGATGAAATTAGACTTGAAATGGTGAAGTATAGTGGGAAGGCAGGGATGAAGTGGCTTCATAGAGTAGTAAAATTAGCATGGAGTGTTGGTAAGGTACCTTCAGGTTGGGCAAAAGCATTAATTGCACCTATCTATAAGCAAGGGAACATGAAGGACTGCAACAACTATCGAGGTATCTTATTGATTAGTATACCAGGCAAAGTATTCACTGGCATCTTGGAAGGGAGGGTGCGATCAGTCGTTGAGAGGAAGTTGGATGAAAACCAGTGTGGTTTCAGACCACAGAGAGGCTGTCAGGATCAGATTTTCAGTAGGCGCCAGGTAATTGAAAAATGCTACGAGAGGAATAGGCAGTTGTGTTTATGTTTCGTAGATCTAGAGAAGGCATATGATAGGGTACTGAGGGAAAAGATATTCGCTATATTGGGAGAGTATGGAATTAAAGGTAGATTATTAAAATCAAAGGTATTTATGTTGACAATTGGGCTTCAGTGAGAATTGATGATAGAATGAGTTCTTCGTTCAGGGTACTTACAGGGGTTAGACAAGGCTGTAATCTTTCACCTTTGCTGTTCGTAGTTTACATGGATCATCTGCTGAAAGGTATAAAATGTCACGGAGGGATTCAGTTAGGTGGAAATGTAGTAAGCAGCCTGGCCTATGCTGACGACTTGGTCTTAATGGCATATTGTGCCGAAAGCCTGCAGTCTAATATCTTGGAACTTGAAAATAGGTGCAATGAGTATGGTATGAAAATTAGCCTTTCGAAGACTAAATTGATGTCAGTAGGTAGGAAATTCAACAGAATTGAATGTCAGATTGGTGATGCAAAGCTAGAACAGGTTGATAATTTCAAGTATTTAGGTTGTGTGTTCTCCCAGGATGGTAATATAGTAAGTGAGATTGAATCAAGGTGTCGTAAAGATAATGCAGTGAGCTCGCAGTTGCGATCAGCAGTATTCTGTAAGAAGGAAGTCAGCTCCCAGACGAAACTATCTTTACATCGGTCTGTTTTCAGACCAACTTTGCTTTACGGGAGCGAAAGCTGGGTGGACTCCGGTTATCTTATCCATAAGTTAGAAGTAACAGACATGAAAGTAGCAAGAATTATTGTTGGTACAAACAGGTGGGAACAATGGCAGGAGGGCACGCAGAATGAGGAGATAAAAGCTAATTTATGAATAAACTGGATGGATGAAGCTGTATGCATAAACCAGCTTTGGTGGTGGGGTCATGTGAGGCGAATGGAGGAGGATAGGTTACCTAGGAGAATAATGGACTCAGCTATGGAGGGTAAAAGAAGTAGAGGTAGACCAAGACGACGATGGTTAGACTCTGTTTCTAACGATTTAAAGATAGAGGTATAGAACTAAATGAGGCCACAGCACTAGTTGCAAATCGAGGATTGTGGCGACGTTTCGTAAATTCACAGAGGCTTGCAGACTGAACGCTGAAAGGCATGACAGTCTATGATAATGATGTATGTTACTTCCATGCTTTTCTCTCCCTGATGTCGGTACTCCATGTACTTCGTCTTTTCGCAGGAGACTTTGAGACCTGTTTTCTTCGCATTGTCAGGAAGAAGCTCCAGCATCCTCTCTGTTTTGAGCTAAGAGAGAAAGATCAGCAAAAGCCAGACGTTTAATTTCCAAGTTTTGTCCCTAGCGCCCAAAATGAATTCCCTGTATGCTTTCTACTTTCAAGTTATGACTTTCTCCAATACAATGTTAAGCAGGATGGGTGATAATCCATCTCTTTGTCTGACTCCTGTCTTTATTTGGAATGGACCAGAGATTTCTCCAGCAAATAAAATTTTGAGATGGTGTCTGTCAGGGTTTGTTTTATTATTTCTCTAGTTTTCCTGTCGATTCCAAACTCTTCTAGGACATTTAAATAATGTCTGTCTATCAATTGAGTCGTATGCTTTTTGGAAATCAACGAAGATTACCACTGTGTTCTGGCCCCTCAATGCTTTAGTCCTTAGAATACCCTTGAGGTTGAATATCTGTTCTGTACACAACCTCCCTTTCCTGAAACCAGCTTGGTATTCTGCAATGAGGGAGTCTATTTGTTTTTCGACTCTGTTCAGTAGCACTTAGGAGAATATTTTGTATGCGACTGAAAGTAAAGAGATACCTCGTTAGTTACTAATATATATGCCGGGCTGAGTGGCTCAGACGGTTAAGGCGCTGGCCTTCTAACCCCAACTTGGCAGGTACGATCCTGGCTCAGTCCGGTGGTATTTGAAGGTGCTCAAATACACAGCCCTGTGTCGGTAGATTTACTCTCACATAAAAGAACTCCTGCGGGACTAAATTCCGGCACCTCGGCGTCTCCGAAGACCTTAAAAAATGTAGTTAGTAGGACGTAAAGCACTAATATATTCATACGGCTACCTTTCTTGTGAAGTGGGTGGATAAGCTCACAATTCCAGTCGTTTGGATTCCTTTCAGTTTTCCAAATCTCTTTTATGAGGTGATGTATTCTTTCTGCAGCCACTTCTTCTCTGATCTTCCACATTTCTTCTGCAATGCCATCTTCACCTGGTGCTTTGTTGTTTTTAAACTCTCTGATTATCCATTTTATCTCGTCTAGACTTGGTGGTTTGGAATTTGCATTCTCATTCTATAGTTTCAGGGCAGGCAATCTTTTATGCGGTTCTTCACAGTTGAGCAGCGTTTGGAAGTTGTGAGCCAAGAGCTGGCAGTTTTCTTTATCACTTGTTGCTATGCTACCGTCTGTTCGTCTGAAGCACAGATTTGGTGGTGTGTATCCCTTTAGGTCTTCTTCGAAGGTTTTGTAGAACTCCCTGGTGTTGTTCCTTTCGTATTCCTCTTCTAGTTTCTCTATCCTATTCCTGTCATATTTTCTCTTCTCGATCCTAGTTGTTCTCTTCCTTGCTTTGTTGAAGTCTTAAAAGTTCTCGCTGTTGCTGTTCGAATGCCATCTCTTCCAGGCCTTTAGTCTGCTTTCTAATGCGACACATTTTTTGTTCGACCATCTAGATTTCCGTTTCCTCAGAGGATTCCCCAAACCTTCAAAGCTTTATTCATGGAATCTGATTTCATCCCAGTAGGTCATCCTTAGTTTGTAGAGGTTCTGCTGGTATTCCAATTTATTCTGCTCCAGAGTCTCTATTGATCCTAGGCTTCCTTTGCTGGAATGTTACTTTTATCTCGGAGAGATAGTGATCCGAATCATTGTTCAGACTTTTCCTTACTTTAACATTTAGGATTTCTTTCTGGTTTCGTGCTGTTATTGCGACAGGGTCAATCTGAAATTCACCCAACATTGTATTAGGAGAGACCCAAGTTTTCTTTTTTGGGACAGCTTTGAAATGTGTGGACACGATTTTCAGGTTGAATTGTCTAAAGTAGTTGGTCTTTCGCCATTTCTGTTCCTTCTTCTGTGTGCTGGGTAATCTCCCACGACTTTTCTATGTTTCTTTTCTTCGCCTATCTGAGGTTGAAGTCCCCGACCAAAACCTTTACATGATGTTGTGGAATTTTGGAAGTTATATCTTCAAGTGTTTCCCAAAATTCATCCACCTTTTCTGGAAGTTTCCTGTTACCTTCATTTATAGGGGCATGTGCATTGATGATTGTGTAAATTTTGTTGCCAGATCTAAAGGAGAGAAGTGAGACCCTCTCTGTTTGACGTGAAGTTTGTCAGACTCAGTAATGCTCCTTTTGACTACAAAGGCCGTTCCTAGAATCGGTATATTAGAGTTGTTTCTTACTGCAGGTTTTCCTTTATAGATTCTAAAACCATCTGACTCAAATGAATTTTCATCCAGAAATCTCGTCTCTTGTACCGCTGATATGCAGATATTCCGTTCCTTTATAATACTGGTAAGTTGTTTTAATTTCCCGACCTGTAGTAGTGTTAATGTTCACTGTTTCTTGGGTCGAATCTTCTGCCTTGAAGTTCTGGAAAGCTCCGACTCTCTCCTACATGATGTTCCAGGCTTTGCTCTTGGCAGTGGGGGATTTCCATTTCTTGGTACGCTCTGGAGTAGTTCTTCCTGAAGACGTTTCGATCATGCCTTAAGTTGGGAGGGCAGGAACAGCCTGCTCCTCAGAGTTAAAACTGAGGTTGTAAGCCCCAGAGTTTGTTCTAGGCCGCCCCTTACCTGGGGAACAGACGTCCTTGCAGCCGCCCCTCACCTGGGAAACAGACGCTGCTGTTAGTGTACTCATACTATTCCCCGAGAACTGGGCTGCCTCTTCCACAATCTCCACCGTTCCGAAGTCCATCTTCTCCGCTGTAGATTCCGTTGAAGTCTTCGCTCGTAACCCTGAGCTGGGACCCTTACCAGATGTTACACACCGGGTCAGTCTGCTCTGGGACTTGCATAGGCAGGGGCGCCACTCCCTGGGCAGGGCTGCCTCCGAAGAGAGTCTCTACCTGCTACCTGATGACAATAAGATTATCAGTAATCTTTTTAAGAGCGCATATTCGTTTCTGTTCAGTGACTGATTCTTTATTGCTGTTATAGTTAGGGGGGTTGCTGTTATTAAGTTAAGAATGTTATTAATTCTTAGTTTTACTTCAAACCTCACTTCAGCCTGTTTTTCTATTGGTAACTTAATACCACCACCACTATGGTTTTAGTAAGTATATTAAGGTTAGGACCTTTGGCTAGAATTGTCTTTCAGTCATCATTCAAAGGTACATTGGATAAATTAATCATCGGTGGATGAAATGATTCTTTGTGCTAGTGAAATTTCTGTTTCCATTAACACGGCTGTTGCTAGGTTTAGAGTTCTTTAGTGCACAGAGCTCCTTATCTAGGGTTTTTAGCTTCTTAGCTAATAAGGTGAATAGTCCATTATCAACTTGAGTTTGAAATAAATTCCATTGAGCACTTGAAAGTAAATTTGCAGCTACGAGGCGAGTCTCATACAATCTATGATTTAAGAAATATTTTTTCTTGAATAGGAATTTAATTTTTTCTCTTAGCCAAATCTTATAGGTTCTAATTTGGGTCTTAGCGATTTGAGGAGAAAGTCAATATCATTTCAAGTTACCTTTGAGAAAATCAGGTGTCAAATTAGCTAAATTGGGCAAAGATAGTTTCTTAAACAATGTATTACGTATATTTTAACTTTTAAACATAAGTATAAATAGGCTTTACGTTTTGCCTGGTTGGCCATATAATTAAGATACACATTTCATTATGATAGATCCGTATTGAACTGTGATTACAATAGTTTTTAAATATTTTATTATTAAGGTCCACGTTTTCAATCCAAACTGTGCAATGTTTTGCATTACATTTACGTTCAGGGTCTAGTTTCGACCTAAATGTAGGTCATTATCAGCCTTCAAGCAAATAAACACAAATACATCAAAGAAAATAATGTATGGACACAAAGGTCTTAAAAAAATTGTATGCGCAGCTCATAGAATTGAAGTTCAGGTCGGTTATATAAAATAAAATTCTGTTGAAAGTTCAAGCAGTTTTAAGACACAGTGCAGTGTCAATGATATAAAAATGAAATATACATACCAAATAAGAAATTAAGCTAAGGTTCAAGAGATGCGCTGCACTACGTTGCAAGGATGCTGGTCAAGGATGATGCGTAGAAGTTCAATAAAGGCCGGCATACAATAGCATGGTTTGAGCCTTTACTGTATTAATGCCCAAAAGTGATCTTAAAAAAAAAGAATTGAACAATATTTGTATTATTGCAAAACTTCATCAATAAATACAAACATCTCCCTTTAACCACTTAGAAAATAAAGTAACATTGGGTTTTTTCACCCTTCACGTTCAACGAAGAAATTTATGAAGTCAATAACATTTTTAAGAAACATGTTAAAATAGCCTTTAAAACTATCTATAATAATGCAACAATCTTACACAACTCTACCTCTATTATAAGACTAATAATTTTTCAAAATCAGGAGTATCTATATATATAAAATAAGAGTTTTGTCTGTACATTGCTCAGAATTTGAAAAGAATGGTATTTTTGTATCGATCATGTCCACAGTAACAAGAAAATGGTTTTTACTTTTCCGTAATTTCTGTCTGTATGTATGTATGTACAAGCATCACGAGAAAACGGCTAAAGAGAATTTAATAAAAATCGGTATGTAGAGTCGGAGGGTGAACTGCTACAATCTAGGCTATAAATTATTTTATTCACACTGAGTGAAATGGTAGTTTAGGGGAAGGCCTAAAATTCAATTCTCAAATATTTATATTATTAGTGGTCATATCGATAAATACTACATAACTAAAGTTATATAGAATTAAATTTCTGATCATTTCCGTCTTATGCATTTTTACCATACCGGCTATGATAACGCAGATATTCATGAATTTGGATTTTTGTTGCCAAGTCCATACCAACGCCGAGTCTCGACAAAATGGATAAACAGACTTTAATGAAAATCGGTATATAGAGTCGGGGAATCAGAAACTACAGTTAAAGCTATAAACAATGTTATTCACCCTGGGTGAAATGGTAGTTTAGGGGAAGGCACCTAAAATTTAATTTTTAAATACCTATGTTCTTGGTCCTATGGAAAAGTACTACATAACAAAAGTTAGAGAGAATATAATTTCCGATCATTTGTTTTATTCAGTTTTACCGTACCGACTATGATAACAGTGGTATTTCAGAACCGGAAGACAATAATGTGAAGGCCTAGAATATCGATAGCGCGTAACATTGATCAACAATAACATTACACTGACCATTGTTTGTTGTAATTTTCTTTGTCTCTTATGCTGACATTCAACTCCGATAGATAGGATTACTGCTGCGTACAGAGTATAACAGCCTAACTGAATATTGGCGGGAAATAGCTGAGGAGTTAGATAACTTTCTTCTTTAGCATGCCAATCCTCTGGTTCATACATTTTCTGATACTGCTGGTACGTAACACACTGGTTCGTCATAGTATGCCAGCTATTCGATACCTACTCTGACGCGCTGTTTTGAATGAGCAGTGTGCGCACTTAAGTCAGCGGCTCAGTTAGTAATAGGAGGAGTAGTATGAACTGGTCTGGAATTACAATTTAGCCCTATTCCAAATTGTAGTACCACAATGCACTAAATAACTCAAAATTCAACCCTGAAAAGAGCCGTTTCTTAGGAAAAGCTTCTTCCTCTTCACTTTCATTAAATCTTCATTAATTTTATTCCAAATTAGTAGCGAAGATGTGGTTTCTTCTCTGGCTTGTAGTACAAATTGCCTCCACGTCAGACAATTCTTTTCCCCCGCCAGTGTAGTGAATTGAGATTTTCTGACTCATCGGGTACTCCCAGAAAACAGATAAGTAAACGGGCGTAGTTTTTGCCCTGGGACTATCCACTATTTGAAACCCCCCTACCCCCCGCCGAAAAAAGGACGAAGACTGTTCACGGATGTCTGCGTCTTGGTCATTCCAGCTCTGTAGCTTTGGACGGTTAGTTCGGCAAAATAGTACTGTTCGTTAAAAGTGAGAAAATGTGTTTTTTTTTCCTTTGATAGAGTATTTCATATGAAGGCATTGCTTTTAATCGCGCCATTCCTACTGACGTCATTGTAATGATCCATGTTCATTTCAGTTGGGAAAACCACTAAGAAAGTCTTTCTGGGAATCTATACAGGCAGGCGGAGAGTGAGTGTCTGCCATTATAATGAAAACTTCCCAACCTAATTGTGACTGACGGTAGGCAAGCTGGCCTACCATTATCATGAAAATTCCCTAACCCAGTCTTCATATGAGAAAAGACGTTGGTGACTTGCCCGTCGTGCTTCTAGGGCAACTTTAAGAGCTATGCAACTTAATACAATCTTGCTCACAAGGTTTACACTACCTAACCTAGAATTCTGTATAAAATTTAGAATTCCGTAGCGAAGCACGGGTACATCAGCTAGTATAGGATAAAATGCAACAGCTGTAATTTTTCTTATGTTCCTTCCAGTCTGTCCAACATGTCACTGCCCTAAAATACAATAAATTTTCAGGGGTAGGACAACACATGCACGATTACAACCACAAGTTTACTGACATTAAGCAGGATATGGAAATCCTCAGTTATGAATAAAGGATCGCTCCTTAACATAGCAGAAAACTGCTTTATGCATTTGGACCAATATTTTAATACAAATTACAATCTTAATGACATTTCCGAAAAACCAAATATTCTATTTGACCTGCTCATTCGTTTTTTTCAGAAAAACGAAATCAAATATTCAAGGTCCGATTTTTCGTTCTATTTACAGTACTCTACTTATGCAATCATCTGTATTCCCAAATCCCTCAGCCCTGCCTTGACCCTCCCCCCTTTTCTTTCCACTTCACTTCCTTTACAAGATAGAATCATTCCGTATTGACGGTTTTCACTTTACATGGGTGAGAAAATGAGTGTATCCTCCTAATTCAGTAGATCATATATTCCATCATTAGATGGAGTAAACAAATTCAAACGTGTTCTGGCTCGTTTGAGCCATCTTCAGTGAAAAATCGGGGGGAGGGGGGGTTGAAATGATTTAAATAATACAAGTTAAAAATGCCAAAAAACATAATGAAGGAACAAATGAAAAAAACAAGAGAGCCTAGACCGAAACAAAATTATCACAAAATACAATATTTACATTATCATGTGGAGCAAAAAAACAACTCACTGCGACAAAATTCAGTGCAACAGATGTTAATACAAAACAATAATTGAAACTAAAAACAGTGTTAACCTAAGAAGAAAAGAAATACTGTATCATTTGTTTTCAAGTGCACATGGTGAGGTTGCAGACCTCATAGTTTACAAAATATTGGTTTTGTAACAATAACAAAACTGGTTGAAATCACTGTCGAAAATTCAGGCTGAAAATTTATTTTTATAGAAACCCATCACATCAAATTGGCTAGGAGGGGAGCGGAAGCGAAAAAGTTGGAGCCTGATATAACGTGCAGGTGAAAAGCCTGTGACAAGGAAGAACACCGATGAAATTTAAAGCTTTAGAACAACAGCATTCTCAATATCTTCCCAGTCTAGCGGTCCCTTTCTTGATTATAGTTTCATAATGTTGGCTGGTTGGTTTGCCTTATTATAAAAGGTCGGAAGGGCTGCGACATAAAATTGAGAAGCTGTGTTAGGGAGATGAAAGATGCATGGTAAACTGTAAGTCACTTCCTTCCTCCCTCCAGTCTTCCTCCCTGCACCTCCTTTGTTTCTTTTCTTCAATGTATTGGTGTTGATTTGCTTTAAGGCTGATAATGACCTACAGTTAGGTCTAAACTAGTCCCTGAATGTAAATGTAATGTAAAACATTGTACAGTTTGTATTGAAAAGGTGGACTTGGTTGCCGGCGTTATGCCCCAGTGTGTGTATTTGGGCTCATCAGTTGGTAACTAGCGCACATTGCTAGTGCATGTAGTGGAGACCACTGCGCAGGCCACTTTAGGCCACTGGCAGTGACAATGCACTATGAGAAATTTGGCCTCTCTTACCAAAATTGATGCCTGCTAGGCCATCAGATGATTTAGATTTTGATTACCATGTAAGTATGTTGAATCCAATCCTGAATAGCTCCTCCATCAGCTGTCATAGATAGCCCAGGCATCACTGAAGAGGTATACTATGGAAATGAGGAGTGAGGTAGTTTTCCCATTCTTTTTCTCATCAGGCCAGAAGTTGCTATTACATATTAGTCTGCAAAGCGCACTGAAATGCATGAAACCGAGCTTGAAAGCTGAAGTCGCTTAAGTGCGACAAGTATCCAGTAATCGGGAGATAGTTGGTTCGAACTCCACTGTCGGCAGCCCTGAAAATGGTTTTCCGTGGTTTCCCATTTGCACACCAGGCAAATGCTGGGGCTGTACCTTAAGGCCACGGCCATTTCCTTCCTACTCGTAGCCCCTTCCTATTCCATCGTCGCCATAACACCTATGTGTGTCGGTGTGACGTAAAGCAACTTGTAAAAAAAAAAAAAAGAAGAAATGCATGAACCAACCGACCATATGAGTAACATTTTCACACCATTCATAGCAGGGACTGGCTGCATAAGGATTGGCATTACTAGTATCACTCATACGTCGGTCACTTTCATATTGTCGAAGCCAAGGATGAGATTGACACAGATCAATGAAAGTAACATTTTTTACCAGACGACATAGTGCATTGTAAATACTAGGTCTCGCCAGCAAGAACATTACCATTGGGAATCTGAAAGAATTGTCCTGAATGAGTAAGTTCATAATTCCAGTATATGCTCCATTATAGCAAATTGTAAATTTTCCAGCTAATTCATTCTAGGTTGACATCATCTGATGGCCTAGCAGGCATCAATTTTTCAGAGACAAATTCTCTGATAATCCATTGGCACTGCCAGTGGCTCGAAGTAGCCTACGCAATGGCCTCCACCACATACACTAGCCATGCATCATGGTAGGTCTGCTAGTTACCAACTGAGCCCAAATTGGTACACTGGGCACAAACGTTGGCAGCCAAGAATGAATTATCTGCAAAATTTATAATTTCCAAAAATGGACCACTTATATTGAAAGCACAGGAGAAGTTAAATAAAAATGAAAACTGCGTAATACAAAGAGCATAACAGTGGTGATGACAAGAGAACGAAAAGGAATTGTTAGTATCAAAGGACAAAATCTTGAGGTTGAATGTTTCAAATATTTGAGAAGGGAAAGAATGCAAGCTGTAAGGATGGATAAGATCAGCAGAAGGGTACAAGTGGGAAATACGTTCTACCAGAATGTTCCTGTGAAATGTAAAGAGGTAACGTACAAGATGTACTAAATGTATGAATCTGACTTGGACATTGACAGCAAGAGATGAGAGTAAAATTCAGGCTGATGAGATGAAGTTTCTTGGGAGTATGGTAGGGAAGACAGGGGGGGGGGGGGGGGGGGGGAGGGAGGAGAGAGAGAGAGAGAGAGAGAGAGAGATATGTTGAGTTCAGAAAAGAAATAACGGTAGAAAAACAGAGGATGGAGAAGAATTGAGACATGTTATGATGATGGAGGAGGGAAGAAATAAAATGATATTGGCTTTATGTCCCACTAACTACTCTTATGGTTTTCGGGGATGCCAAAATGCTGGAATATCACCCCACAGGAGTTCTTTTACATACTGGTAAATCTACCCATACAAGGCTGACATATTTGATTGTGCTCAAATACCACCGGTCCGAGCCAGGATCGAACGTGCCAAGTCTGAGCCACTCAGCCCAGTGGGAGAAGAGGATGATACCAAAACTAGTGTTGAAGGGAAAAGATGACAAAAGGGAGGCACAAAGAAAGATGGATATACTCTGTCAAGAACAATACAGGATGAAGAAGAAATGCCGCACTTGGAGGTCGGCATGAGATTCCTCATTCCATTGCAAGACAAGTTGCTATAGCCAAATCGGATTTGTTGCTGTTGGAAAACAAGTCTAAAACGAGAAGCTGGCAACACTGTCACATCCTGCAGCGCATCCGAATGTAATAGTGCAACGTGCATCATCCCGCTCTACCGTACCTGCCGTCGCAGCTCACTGAGTAGACTGCTGGGTTATCAAACCCACATGCACCAAGGACCTACGGCTTGTATCTGTCAGATTTTTTTCCTTTTGTGTGTGTGACGTCAGGTCCCTAGTTCCCATTGTGTAACTGCGTTTGTAAGCATGACGTCCTGTTGTCGCATGAGTATAGTCGAACACATGACGGTGTGATCCATTCAACTGAATGCATGAGTGCACAACCGTAACTGGTCCTGTCAGGTGCATGTACGGCGGCTTCCTGATGGAGTACACAAACGGCTTTTAGTGTTGGGTACATCTGATAACCAAGCTTCTGCTGCTGTTCGTCAGTATGCAGCACTATACCCTCAAAGGCGCCATCCTGATAAGAATGTTTTTCGTTGCCTTGAGCAATGCCTGTGGGGAAACCGGTAATCTTCGTGCACAAGTACTGGACAGAGGTCGTCCAAGGACTAGACGTACTCAACAAACAGGACGACGTTCTTGAAGCCGTTCACCAATCACCTCGGTGAAGTACCCGTGATATTGCAATGCAGTTCCAGGTATCTCAAACACTGGTTGTTGACGTGTTGCACAACGGAAAACTGCATCCATATCATTACACGTTAACTCAACACCAGTGGCCAGAAGACCGCATTGAACAAGTACAGTTCTGTGAAAGACTTTTGCAACAAGTTGAAGATAATGAACATTTTTAAGAATGTGATATAGAGTGACGAATGTAGCTTCACTCGGGAAGGTATTTTCAACCATCACAACAGTCATTATTGGTCTGACCACAACCCAAGTCACCCACGAACGTGGCTTTCAGGCACGTTTTGGCATAAACCTGTGGGCTGGTATCGTGGAAGGAGTGCTTTTAGGCCCTTACCTATTGCTGGACAAGTTGAATGCGCCCTGCTATCATACCTTTCTGAGCAGTACTTTGCCTGATGCGTTAGAAAACGTTTCTCTTGATGTTCGGCGACAGCTATGGTTTCAGCGTGATCGTGCACCGCCACACTTTGGAATGACTGTGCGTGACTGGTTAAATGAAGCATTTCCAGGGAAATGGATTGGTCGTGGAGGTCCAATGTTCTGGCCTCCACGTTCCCTGGACCTTAAATCCACTAGATTTTTTATTTGTGGGGACACTTAAGGGAACATGTTTATAGTACTCCACCCGTGGATGTAGCTCGTGTGCATGCTGCATCGGCAATGGTGGATGCAGGTGTTTTGCGTAGAGTCGGGCGAAGTATGTTCCAGCGAGTGGCGAAGTGTTTGCAAATGGAAGGTGGTCGCTTTGAACATCTGCTGTGAAGTGAACGATGCTCGTAAGTGTACGTACCGGCTCTGTGAAGATAAGACTGGATGTCACAAGTACACTGTGGAATTATTGTGCGTAGCATAATGGACAATCCAGTGTAGCCTACCTACTGTACTGTATTGTTTCCTTGTACCGCATTGGATAGAGACAATCTTACTGTATCCATTATTATGTTCTACGTATTGGCTTTATTTGTGCCATGGACAATACAAAGTGGTCGTTTATGGCTGTAAGAAGTTCATGTTATGTATGAACGTTTAAATAAGTAATGGTAAGACAGAACATAATGTATCAAATTGTATCCAATGTATTACCTCCACTATGGAATACACTAACTGAAAAAAAATTGGCGCGAACGCGACTTGAACATCGGCGCGTCCGCACAACTGGCATATTACCTCGCCTCGTTGAGCTAATGAGACAGCTCCGGCAGAGTGCAGAGTTCATGCGACCTGTGCTTGGCCACGCTGCACGCAGTTACAGCGTTGCCAGAGCCTAGTTTCTTAACTCGCATTTCTATTAAGCCTATTGCTGGGACTAGGTTTTGCAAAATAAGCTTTTGTCGTGAATTTCGACGAGGAACTGCATGCCGACCTCCACGTGCGGCATTTTTTGTTCACCCTTTATATCGAAAAGTAGTCTGGAATGGAATAAAATTACTGAAGAGAAGTGGTGGAAGGAGAATTAAGAGTGAAGTACCATCGTTAAGAACTAGGATTAGGTTTAATGGTCCACCCAATCAATACACTTCACTTCACAAGTGAAAACTATTTAATATCAATATATATTCAACGTACTTTGGAACATGTTACATCTCAATTTGAGACTTCTTCAACCATAATGTCTCATAGCAGATTACAATGCTCGTTGTTGCTGTCTTATAATTTAAAAATGAAAGAACCCATTTCCTTTAAGAACTGTTTGAGAATGTGTAGCCAGTTGGGATTATTTGCGCATACACGAACTAATAATAATAATAATAATAATAATAATAATAATAATAAAACCAAATAAGGAAAATGGAAAAATATGTAGCGGCGATTTCACATCTAAGCTTGGAAACGTGACGGATAATTTATCAGTACGCAAAATTGAACCATATGCAAGGGAATAAACTTATAGGCCTAACAATAACTACGAACAGGATTGTGGAACATGTTGGAGCCCTATTGAGGTCCGCAGGAAGGTATGACGTTAAGGGGAAGAAGAGGTTCGCAACAATCCCCCTCAACTCAAATATTATTACAATTAACAAATGAAAAGTACAAGAAGCAAAAGTAATACATGACAGAGCAGCTGATACTCAACTCACTAAAACAAAGGATATTCACAGAAGATATAGATCCACTAAACCAAAATAGACATAATCAGGATACTTCAGTTTGTAAAACACAAGGTTTAACATCGTAAGATTATACAGAATTACAATATATTGTCAATAACAAATGCAGGTGACCGTCTCTTTACAAAGGTGAAAAGTGGAGTGTATCCTCCATTGAATTGGGAGGACACACTCAATTTTTCACCTTTGTAAAGTGAAAACCGTCAATACAGAATGATTCTAATATCTCGTAAAAGTGACTGTCCGGCGAAAAAGTCACCCAGAGAATTGAAATTAGTGACATCGGGAATCTAGGGCAAACTCCGACACATTGAATTTAAATAATTGAACGTTATATTAAACGAGAAAATACTGAAACACTAGAAGGAATTAAATAAAATCAACATGATAGAAAAACATAGATATAGCACGTACCAAGAAAGGGAGGAGTTCCCCAAGGGGAGCCCTCGAGCGTGAACGCTCACAAGGGCGGTCAGATGGAAAAGACACCAACAACACACGATACACACAAAGCCGGCAGAAGGCCGGAAATGGACTGATCACAAATAACCAATAGGACACCAAATTTCTAGATTCCTGTTTTTTGCCAATTGGAAAGATTGTTATTCTGACCAATCCAATTACATGACCATACATGGTCATTTTATAAACCGTTGATGCGAGAGGAATTGCATCACCTAATCTCTCCACGTGCAGTACCAACTGATCCAAAAGTTATGTACCGCACACATTTCGCCAAAGCACATTTTATATTCTGTACTTCAAAAAGTGTAATATTAATACCATTTGGCTCTTCTTCCCACAATAATTTTTAAAAAAAAAAACTTCCATTAAATTCTTCAAGTAACATTAAAACATCCAGAATCTTTTCTTCACACTTCTTGAAATTAATTTAAATGATACACATAAAACCCAACTACATGAAATTTAAATAAAAGGTCAGTTAATCGCTCTTGCAGTGTTAAAAATATTCAAAAGTTCATAAGTCGCAAATAGTGTTGAGGTTTCCCTAAACTGCATGAAAGAAATATTACAATAATATTCTAATTAATATATTCTTCTAGATACATTAAAATAATTCCTGCAGAGTCCATATTTCTTCATTTTCTACAATACGGTACTAATTTTTTAAGACAAAAATGAAATTCTGCTGTCCTTTCTTAATGAGACACAAGTTACAGAATACACTAAAGAAATTATACACACTCATCATCATCAGTTTTCCATTCCAGTTGCCCGGGTGTGGTTTACGAGCACTCTCCACTTCTGTCTGTCCATGTACCACTCTTCTCCAGCCACCTCTTCCTAGGTCTTCCTACCGGTTGTTTTCCGGCCACGACTGTGTGTAGCCATTGTTTTGCTGTCCTTCCATCGCCCATTCGTTTGACATGGCCAAACCATTTCAAACGGGCCCTTGTCACTTTTTCATTCAGGGATGGGTACACACCAGCTTGCTCCCTTATTCTTTCATTCCTTACCCTGTCCCTTTTTGTCTTCTGTAGCATAGTTCGTAGGAACTTCATTTCTGCGGCTTGTAGTTTGCTGTCCACTTGTTGGGTTGTTGTGCAGTTTTCTAGGCCATATCTTATTATGGGGGTGAAGTATGATTGGAGTAGAATCTGCTTTGATCTTAAGGGAACTTGTTCGTTCCAGAGGAGGTTCCGAACTTGATGGTAAAACTGAGCTGATTTTTGAACGCGGTTGTTAATCTCATGCTGTATTCTGTTATCACTTGAAATGATGCACCCAAGATATTTATATTGGTCTACTGTTTCCAGTTGTGTACCTTCCAGCATTATTTTTCCTTTCTTCTTCTGCCTGTTGACAGACATAGTAACAGTTTTCGATTTATTGTTAATCCGTGTGCTTTCAAATGTTCATTCCAGGTGTTCAGCCTCTCTTGGACTTCCTTCTCTGTATTTCCCCAAATTACTACATCATCTGCAAATGCAAATGCATTGATGTCCATATTGTTCTTCTGCTTAATTTCTTTCACGACTTCATCCATGACAGTGATAAAAAGTAATGGTGAAAGGGTACTGCCTTGTTCCACTCCTTTAGTGGTTTGGAACCAATCAGAATTACCGTTTCCTATCTGTACGCAACTGCAGCAGTCTTTGTAAAGCATTTTAACTTTCTGGATAAGCCCTTTGGGTACATTCTTCTTTCTTAAACATTCCCATATAGTCTTCCTTGGAACACTATCAAATGCTTTTTCGAGATCCAAAAACACTAGTATTAAGTCTTTGCCCTTCTCTCAATGCTTCTCTAACAGTATTCTAAGTGCAAATATGAGATCGGTAGTTGATCGGTGTTCTCTGAATCCATATTGTTCTTCCTGTAGTTGTGGTTCTATTATTTTCCTTAGCCTTTTTTCAAGTATTTTCTCAAATATTTTCAAACTATGAGACAATAAAGTGATCGCTCTATAATTGCTACATTTCTTCCGGCTTCCTTTTTTGAAGAGAGGTATTATTATTCCCTTTTTCCAATCATCTGGGACTTTCCTATCCTTCCATATTGCATTAATTACTCTATGAAGTCACTGTATTCCTATTGCACCAGTTGCTTTGATCATATCTGCACTGACTTCATCAAATCCTGTAGATCTTTCTTTGGGCATACTATTAAGGGCCGTCTCTACTTCCTTCCATGTTGGCGGACTCTCTTGGTCAGGCTCATCATTGCAGCTTAAACTGACCTGCATGGTTACATCATTGGAGTCTTTCCCAGTACTGTTGTATAAATTATCAAAATAGGATTTCATGATCTTCCTTATTTCTGTCTCCTCCCTAACTATGTTACCATCTGGTTCCTCTATTGCTGTTATGTATTCATTGTCTCTTCTTATATTTCGTATTGTTCGGTAAAGTAGTTTAGAATTAGCTTTGCTGTCTTGCTCTAGTTTATCTGTGAAATCAGTCCAAGCTTTCTGTTTTTCTTCGGCCACAATTTTCTTTACTTGTAACTTCTGATCTCTGTATTTCTGCTGCAGTTTGTTTACTCTAGATTCGTTCCTTTGACTTCCTTTTTGCATTTCTTTGTCTCTGGCTTTCCTGGTTTCATTTTTCACTTTCACAGCAATCTTCACCCGATCGTTCCACCAAGGAGTTTCTTTTCCCTTCATTTTGCTATTAGTTTTACCACAAACTTCTAATGCAGCTCCGACAATGCTTTCTTTGAATCTAGTCCACTCGATGTTGCCTTCTTGTAATGCATCTGATGGTAACTTATTGGTCACTTTTTTTGTGTATTCAACTTGTTTCTCTGTCTTCTTTAGCTCCCATGTCTTAATTTTTGGTTTCCTGTATTTCTGAGATCTATAAATTTCAATGTGCTTTATTGTTGCGAGGAGAAGTCTGTGGTCACTGTCCAGGCTTTCACTTGGTATAACTCTGACATCACATATAGTCTTTCCTGCTTCATTGTCAGATATAAAATAATCTATCAGAGTTTTAGTATCTCCATTCCAACTGTATCTTGTGTGTTTATGACTTAGCTGCTTCTGAAACCAACTGTTGTTTATTCTCAAGCCATTCCTTACACATAGATATAGAAGACTTTCTCCTTCTGGGTTCCTGTCTCCATATCCATGTGGACCTAGTACATTTTCATATCCACGCCTGTCTGATCCAACTTCAGCATTTAGATCTCCCATTATTATGATATTTTCCTCTCTTTCTATAGCTTCTTCTAAATCAGTTCGGAATTGTTCTTTTTCCTCTTCGTTACAGCCAGTCTGTGGGGCATACACCTGGACCAGCACACTCTTGTTGAGAGATGTTCAACTTAATTCTTTCATTAACATATATTACCTCACTGATGAAATCAATGTCCTCTCTTAATATAAAACCTACACCATTTTTGGCTTCTGTTTTATTTCCATTCCAATGTAGTTTGTATCCTTTTCTTAGCTTTTTTGTTCCTCTTCCCTTCCACTTTGCCTCACTCAGGCCAAGAATACAGAGGTTCCTCCTTTCCATCATATCTATCAGCTCCTCGCTTCTGCCAGTCAAGGTCAGGATATTTAATGTTCCAATTCTGTGTTTAGGACTTTCTTTTGGGCTTCTTCTCAGAACATCGTACTTGAACATCAGCCTTACGGTCATCATACGTTGCAGATGTTTGAGAAGACGTGTCTATCCGGTATTTTCTTTGCGTTCCGAGGCTCGTTTTGTAGTTGAAAGCAATCGATATAACCCTTCAGTTGACTTGCTAAGCCTAACACTGCTGGGGATTTTCTGTCAGGGGTATTCTCCCTTAGCCTTTGGCAGTCCCCTACCTCACTGCAAGGCAGCAGCTGATGAATTTGTGTCATTTCCTACACAAGGGTCTCATCAAACCTTCTAGGGGAAAACTCCTCCACCCGTAGCTGTTGGTCTTCCCCTAGTTTGTCGGGTTTGGTGTCGGCCGCCCAACCCTCGGCCAGACAGTCGCAGGTAGTACCGTCTACTGTCGGATACGGTATCAGGATCATTCCTGACCTGACTGTAAAAAAATTTGCATGATATTGTTCATCACTTCATGCAAAAAAAAAAAATCTTTTTCTTCATTGTTAAAATTTCAATGACATTTCTTGAAAATATGATGTGCAGTGCTAGTAGCTGGTAGCTTCAGTGTACTGACAGAGGGAGAATTGAATTCTGGCCTCGGAATAGGAAAATGGGATCAAATCAACATGAGAATATTTGAAAGCTTTAATTCATATGGAAATTCCTTTCAAAAAATAAGCTATTTGTGGTAGAAGGAATCTAATGCTTCTGAGATAGCCTGTTGCATGGCAAAGATCTGCGCTGCATGACCAGCATATTGGTAGCTTAATTCTTATGAATATTCCTTTTTTAAAAAGACAAGGCCTGGAAAGAGATATATAAGATTAGCGAGTTTAACACCCTCGGAAATGTAAGAAATGTAAAACCTTACCATCAAAGTTTGTGAAACTCCCTATAGCTGCTTCACATCTGAGCCTCGCTCTGACTTGCTTAACGCCACGCTACTGCGCATGTTATAATTATGTTTCCTCTCACCCGGCGGAACTTGGCTAGGGGCGGGAGCAGTGCTATAATAGGGGAATGGGAAATAGCTTGGCTTATATGTAGAACGGGAGGGTCAGATGTTTTAGAGGAGGTAACTTCAAACTATCATTTTTTCGTGTTGATAAAAGCGACAGTATCTCTTCATATAACGAACATGCAACCTCACCAAGATATAGGGAAAAACAATCCAAAGAACAAAATGAAAACAAACACAATACTTATAAGGGCAGTAGCACAAAATACGAAGCGTGAAGGGCAAAAACATGAAGGAGAAAGGCCAGGGTCTTACGTTAACATTGGACAGGTTGCCAGGTCAATATTGCTAGCTACTAAATAACACACAAGATTAAATTTACAATAAGGAATTTTTACTTAATAAATTAAATATGAAAATTTAAAATATTATAAGAACAGTTAAATATATCTTCTTTTTAAAAACACTTTTAAAACTGAAGGAAGAAACGCTATTTTATAATGAATTTTAAATTTTAAAAAAATGAAGCTGATATCAACATAGGCTTCCTCAAAATATCAAATTTGGAAAACTCATAACTGATAACATTAAATAAAATTGTCAATTTCGTTACCTTAGTGTACAGAAATATTAAAATATTTAAAAAAAGGAAATTTCATTGCAACCAGAATTTTTGGAACAATAAACACTAGGTAACTGCTACATGGAAATTCATTTAAAAATATAAAATAGAGGATAATCAGTATGCGGGCCCACGAATATTAATACTGCTTAAAATTGAAATTTGCTACACTACCAACAAATAATAAGTCACACGCAAAGGCACCCACAAGGACACACGTACAAGAAGTCAGTGGCTCCAACTGCGAATTAAAATTACATAAATAAACCAAACCAGAATAAATTATAATAAAACAATAGTGGAAACTATCCCATTTAAATGAAAAATATCAAGGGAAAAATACTATAAACGTTCCCACATAACAAGAGAACATGGAAGCACACCACAGGAGCGACCATTTACCAACGCAAAGCCATCGTCCCATAATAGTCATCAAAGCCCCAAAATTAATAACGTGTCCATCAGATAAGATAAAAAGGGGATGACACATTACGTAATAATAACAAAGGCATGGAACCTCAAACAATGCGTAGAATGTGACGAGAAAACGTAAAGAGAATGGCATATTTTAAGTTAAATATCGACCAGCAAATTTCAATTTTTCACAGATTTGATGTTAATAATAATAATAATAATAATAATAATAATAATAATAATAATAATCTCAAAGAATGAGTAGGCAAACAAGGTACAAACCACAACATAGCAAGTTTAAACAACTCGCACAAAATACAACCTCATAGACGCATAACTAGCGATTTCAAATTCCCACATAATTTAGTTACATACTTTCACGAATTTACTCCATAACTGATACAATACATTTTGTTACTAGATGTTTACAGTTTTAATTAACGAACCGAACTTTCGAAGTATGTGCTCCTTGGTTGTACGAGATCTCCTGAATAATAGACTTCCCAGTACTTACTTGAGTAGAGTTATCCAATACTAAGACTTGCAACACATTTAGAACTTCCCATGTTGTTAATGGTTAACACACACAAGGTTTTCTTCTTACACTAGTACAGTAAATATGGGTTGGAGCACACTGATACATATTCAAAAGATCAAGCCCTGACATCCTCACACTTGTCCTGGTGAGTAATTCGCCATTACTAGCACTCTCCGACTGCACCAAGATGTCTTTTTACGAGCGCGGCTAAAACCAGCCATGTTGAATTCTCCAACACAACAGACAGACTGCCCCTCTCTCACACAGAGAAGGCGGAAGTCAGCAGCTCCCAGCATTCCAAGTCCCCACAGCGCAAGGCCACACGGCACTCGATCAGTAATCGAGCGAATCAGATTAATCCAGCAAATATGAAACAATAGGAGATGAATTAAATGTGCATGGTAAATTCCACAACTAGACGACAGTTTCAGAGAATGAGCGATAAAGTTAGATAATGTCTCGATTCACAAGTAGACATGCCAGATAAAATAAATAAATAAATAAATAAATAAATAAATAAATAAATAAATAAATCAATAAATAAATAAATAAATAAATATTTAAATAAATAAATAAATACTCGTAGATATTTTCATGTTACAATTCCATTATGCCAAATAAATATTAGTTGCGATTTTCACGTCACAGAATTTTTGTTCTCTTGTACATCATTCAAATTTTAGTTTGCGTTAATACTCTGGTCCAAACCTATATAAATATTTTCGTAATTGCTGATTAGGTTCCCTTTGCTCACGTTTTTCAAAATGGTCAAGTCTCTGTCAGTATACTGGTGACCAGTATCTCCCATATGGACAATTATAGCAGAGTACTTCTTGTGTCTATTGGCATTGACGTGTTCTAGATATCTAGTTTGAAAACTCCTACCTGTTTGCCCCACGTACGTGACAAAACACTGATCGCATTTAAGTTTATAGACTCCTGAATCTAAGTAATTCTCTTTATTGTAATTTACACTCTTATGGTTAGAAATATATGACCAATATTGTTCTTTATTGAAACTGAGACTTGATAGCCGTGTTTCTTAAATAATTTTGTGGTTTGAAAAGTCCCTGGGTTTGTAAATGCATAAGTCGCGTATTTTGAACTCTTGTTGTAATTCTCTGGTGTTGGTCTTATGTTGTTCTTTCTTTTTACTTCAGTTATAATTTTTTAATGGTATTAACACTGACCCCATTCATAATGGCTATCTTCTGTATGTACTGTAATTCTTTTTCTCTTTCCGTACGAGATGAAGGTAAATTGAAGGCTCGATAAACCATACTGAAATAAGCAGCCCTCTTATGACCCCCAGGATGTAAAGAATCATCTTTAATGGTCACTGGAGTAAACTTACTTCATAAGAGAACTTACTGGGTTCCCTTTTAATGGTCACATCGAAGAAATTTAAAGAATTGTCCTTCTCATTTTTAAGTGTAAATTTTATTCTTTCATGTAATGAATTTAAAAACTGTAAGATATTGTTACTATTGTTATAACGTTTATCTATTATTACAAAGGTAACGTCCACGAACTGTGCCCAAAAATCCAAACCTTGAATATGTCCAATTACTTTTGTGGTGTTCTAGATAGTCTAAATATTGGCTAGGATACCATAGGCTGGAGCTCCCATTGGTAATCCCTCTTGATTATAAATAGTGTTGTTGAACGTAAAAGTTGTTTCTTGTGACTAACTCAATAATTTTCATGAATTTTTCGATCTCATAACTTCCCTAGATGACCTTGAGTAGTTAAATTCATTATAATAATATCTATTGTTTTACTGACCGGGATATTTGCTTATTTATTAGTTACGTCATATGAACATAAGTAATGATGTGGCAGAATTTTGTCCCTTTCCAGTCTTTTACAAAAATCCACTGAATTTGTTATTGATTTATTGTGAAACCTATAGTTGTTAAAAAGAAATCTGTGTATAAATTTGGAGGTTGTATACATAGTACTGTTCTTACAGTTAATAAAAAGGATTAACAGGTACTCCTACTTTAAGGATTTTTGGCAACGCTCTAGTTGTAGGTAACCTGGGGTTCGTATTTGTAATCTTATGAATTTAGTCTTCATTGAGGATTAACATAGAATTTTTCAATAATGATTTTAAACTTTGTTGTATCCTAGCTGTGGGGTTCTTATTAACTCTGGAAAATGACTAATAAGAAAAAACTTTTCTGTCTTTTTAATGTAATCACAGAGTTTGAACATCAACAAAAGGCCCATCACACGTAACAGAACGGATGACAACACCAACTTTATACAATTTAATTGACAAGTTTTTATTAATTATGTCAGTAGATCAGCAGGAACTACAAAAACAATATGCCACTGGACACTTAAACCTTTTCCTTTATGACACAATTTGAAAAACTTGAGCTTCCCTAGCCAATTCATCTACCTCTGTTGGAAGCATGTGACCAAAATTAACATAACCTCTGTTAACTTTATCATCCCATAGTAAATCCTTTCAAATCAACATACCGTCAAACACCAAAGCACATTCTTTTAAATGTGATAACTTATCACAGTTTTTTTGCAAAAATTCAGACACCTCAGAAACAAATTCTGGTCCACATTTCACTGATGAAATCCATGATGTAATGCGGTTCAGGTGCGGCAATGGAAACCGTGTTCTCGCATATCTGTCGGGGAATGAAAGTGCAAACTGTTTCATGACATCACTGTACCTTCTTGCTGGTTTTCCTACCTCAGAATTGTGAAACTGGTTAATTATGAAGGGAGTGGAAAGCCACTGAAATGAAATTTCAAAATGCTTTCTAAGTCAGTATTTAGATGCCCCTTCTTTTTCAAACTGGAAATTAATTTGGCCATGTTACTTAATTTCTTATTCCTGTGATAAACAATCATCTGAAGCCTTTTGATCTTTTGAATTCTGTTTTCACAGGAGATTGTGCGAGGTTATCTGTTTCTATTTTCATATTTACAGGGAACTCTTGGTCTTGACCTGTCACTACCTCTTCTTTCTGCAGTTAAAATGTCTCATCATACATTTCTTTCTGCAATTAAAATGTCTCATCATACATTTACATGCATAAGATTACTATGTTTGCAAAGGGAACCAGGGTAGAGTGTTATCCAGGAAGTAGGTTGAGGCAATGTTGAGGAAAGTAGAAGAGAGGGAAGAGGGGAAGGAGAAGGTGGTAGTGTTTCACGTTGGTACCAACAATGTAAGGCAAGCTGATATAAGTATCAACCAAAGAGAATGAGTAAGAGATGACTCTCAACGTTATTTTTCACTTCTGTACGCAACGGCTGCGCAAAGATCGCCAGGGATTGCACAGTAGCGCCTCTAGTGAGCACAGGGCTGAACTAAAATTACCGGGCGGGCGATTTAAATCGTTTAGCGCGCGGAGGGTCCCCAGGTTCTCGCCCCCCCACAACTCTTAAATATTATATTAAATATATTTTTGTTCTTTTTTTCCCCTCATATTTTTTCTTTAATTTCCTTTTCTTTCTTTCCTTCTTTGTTATCTTTTTCTGAAATACTGCATTCTGAACAACAATACACCTGGAGGTTGGCCTGTGCTTTATTATTATTATTATTATTATTATTATTATTATTATTATTATTATTATTATTATTATTAATATTTTTTTGCTGGAGAAAAGAAGCTTACCAGCTTGTGCTGCTTATTATAATTATTTCATTTATGGAGTTATATTTTACTTTTACTAATTCACAAAGCCATGAAGGATGGGTGTGACTGGCCTTGCCTGTGCTGCTTTTGTTTGTTTCTGCTGAGGAAAATAGAAGCTAACTCACAAAGGGAGGAAGGAAGTGACCAGAAGGTGAGTGGGATTGGCAATCCCTATCTCATATTAAGACCTATGACAGAAATAGACACTAACATCCCCTCGTACATCAGTCCTCTTTAACACTACTTAAGCCAACCGTAACAGTCAATAGTATCAAGATATGCCACTTATGCAGGAAATAAAATATAAATACAATGTAAGAAAAAAAACCATACACAGGAACCACAATGATGAAAGGAAACTCATATGATAAGGAGGGAGTTTGTAGGATTCAAAGATAAATTGAAATGAAACATGATCTTTTGGTTTATGGAGCTATATTCTACCTACTATCCACAGTGTTACAGGTATAAAATTGTGTAGAAATTTGCACGAAAGTTTTAGTGATCATAGTGATCTCATAACATTACATTCAGCAGTGTTAATCATCAATTAATATTCATCAGCCAGAAAACTATTCAATACAACACAAATACAAAATCATTCATTTAGGAAAGAAAGACTGGAACTGACAAGTTACAACATAATACTTTTCTCTCTTATTGCAGTCTAACATTGCACTGACATTGCAAAAGTTTTCAGCAACACCAGTTGTATTTTCCCAAGGAACTTACTATATGATACATCTTTCAGTCTGTCAAAAGAGGCACCTAGGGCCACACACTGAGAAATATTGAGATTTGTACTTCTTTTGCATCTACTAGAGGATGGCAAATCTCTGGCAGAGTAGTGTTTGAAGAAACCAAGACATGATAGCACATACTCTGTTCCTACATACTGCACCAAAACACAACATATCATTCAATCAGTCATATGCATTTAGATGATAAACAATGTCAAGCTACAAAATTGTATGCATCCTGTGTATTCATTGATCTGCACTATTTACAATACTTAAAAATGCTCTATTTTATGTGACAGTAGGATATATCTAAATTTTTCTGCTACATGGAAAAAGATGGAATCATGAATATGTTTGTGGGTTTAAAAGACAAGAGAGCGCTTACAGATTCTGTGATTGTTTCCTCTTACAACATGCAGGAGGTACAAATAATGCTTCCTTTCAGTCCATCCGCAGGAGAGGAGTTCCAATAAATGGACAGAAATATGTAGCATCAGGATCTACGTACAATAATATGGCAGCTGATCCAGCACAAAACATTACCATGCCAAGGCACAACATAGCTCCGCCTATTAAGAGCTATGTCCAAGGAATTGTATGCTAATTTAGTACAGTATTATGAACAATATGCTGCTACTTCCACAACATTATGGTGTGCAAGGGCCTTTGCTGTGATCTAGATGAAATGCCTGTTGAAGACAGTGGAAACTCACTTCAGACAGTGCCATTTGTACCTACTGTATATCGAAGGTGGAAATCTATGTTGGTGGTTGCAGAGTAGGCTGATCTGTGGTCTGACAGCATGCACTCCACCCGGCCAACCAAGTGGGGAGCCTGGCACAAGTAAGCGGAAACAATGCCAAAATTCAATTAAGGGCTGCGTGGTTGCCCACCCCCTATCCACAGGGGGACAATTATGATAAGGCTAGTTTCTTTACGTTGCACTGACACAGATAGGTCTTATGGCGACGATGGGACAGGAAAGGCCTAGGAATGGGAAGGAAGCAGCTGTGGCCTTAATTAAGGTACAGCCCCAGCATTTGCCTGGTGTGAAAATTGGAAACCACAGAAAACCATTTTCAGGGCTGCCTACAGTGGGGTGCGAACCCACTATCTCCTGGATGCGAGCTCACAGCTGTGCGCTCCTAACCGCACGGCCAACTTGCCCAGTACTATGATAAGGAAAGTTTGTAGAACTGTTACCATCACATCAAGTGAATGGGTTACCAACATCACAAAATTCACAAATATTAATTTAGTTACTTGGACATTGCATACATACCAGTACATACTTTTGTATAGGAGGATGTGCATACAAACTGCAAATAAGAGAGGAGAGAGCATAATATATTTCCTGTGTTCTGATGAGAAATGTTCTCCAAAATACAAGATTTTCAGTGAAACCTCCTTTGTTAGAAATGGATGCTTAACCAAAACTATGACTTCTTTACACAAATCATTCACACAATATCACACGACACTTCCACTTCAGTATTTGAATATTATCATACAAATGATGATCTCATATAAAGGAACAGACTATGAGTTCAGTAAACCACATGTTTGAAATGTTCATTGCCCTTGAAAATAACTCCACATTACAGTTTTTCACTTCCCATTTAGCAGATATGTTTCATGCTGTACTTAATCTCCCTATAATAATATTAATAGTAATACTAATATTATTGATAATAATACATGTCCCATGAAGTTTAAATAAAGTGTTTGATTATATAACAACTGTAGGGCAGGAATTTATAAAAGTCATTATGAATGCAATTAAGACAAATGGGGGTCTGAAACATGCAGATGTATGGCATATTTTGAATTACAACACTGAACATGAACTTAACATTTTTCCACCTTTATGAACAATTATAATGATGTTCTGGGCTTCATAATGATCTCATTTTTTTGCCTATGAGGCTCATACACCGATTCATGGCAACGATGGAATGGGCCTCAGAAGGATGCAACTGTGGCCTTAATTACGGTATGGCCTTAGTACCTGCCTGCCTATTGCAAAGAAGGGAAACCATCTTCAAGATAGCTGACAGTGGGGTTCGAACCCACCATTGCCCAAGAGCAATTTCATAGATACATGACCACACTGCACAGCCTACTTGTTGGGTGTTTTGTAATACAAAATTAAATATATTGCTAAACAATCATTAGCATTCATAAACTGAAATTGCTTAATTTGAATGTAAAATTAACAATAATAACATTAGCACCAATGTTCTCCCCAGAAATGTTTGTCAGGCGGGTGGCAAGAATGAGTAGCCGGGCGGGGAATACTACGTAAAACTTCAATATGAATATAAATTTTAATTCGTTCCCCTCAGGGCGTTAACAATAATATCAGACAGGTAAATATTAACTGCACAATTGAACTATTTGAATGGTATTATCATGAACAAGTTATAACAGAGTACGTTGAACGTCTAGTGTTCTATTGCTCCTTCCAAATCATGTAACACTGGACTTAGGCCTCCCACTCGGTTGCTGTGGACATGTGGACTGCCATACAGGTTTGTGATGTCATACGGAATAGAGGGCTCGCATGCGATTCCACGCTAATCCAGACCCCTGCTCGCGACTACATAGTGGTCAAGCTAAACATTTGATCTCCGATGTAACTGATGCAATTATGGTAATGATTTATCATTTAAATTGGCAGATTTACAGTATTTATAGGTGAATTTGGAGCACCCAATGACTCAAATGTGTACCTATTAATAATATTATGTAATTAGCATATATCTAGGTTTAGTCAAGCGGTCTCTAAAACCGGCAGGGTGGTGCACCCATTAGAAAGGTCCTAGGGAGAACACTGAGCACATAAATACCAATTAGTGAAACAACAATTACAGTCCACAGGCTGAAGAGAATAAGAAATTACCTCAATAGTTCTTCATAATAACAACTCTTTACAATGAACGACATCCACTCAGGAAGGGAAGATTTCTTTCTAAGGGTTATATATCACTGTCAGCACAGACGAGCGATGACTCATTAAAAGTTTATTTGTAGTAGCAGCAGGCGTGGAGATGGTGGTGGCAGCAACAGCACCGGTGATAGTAGTAGTAGTAGTAGTAGTAGTAGTAGTAGCAGCAGCAGTGGCAGAGGCAGTAGGAGTGCAGGTGGTGGGGGCAGCAGTCATAGCAGCTGAATGCCTTGGCCGAGGACCAGACTCGTGTTCAGGCACACCTACATGCACAAGAACAAACAATAAAAATGGTACCATTTCTTTCCTCCTCTACTACAGTGAATGCAGGGTATTGATTTTCAAATCTCATAATGTCATTCATTCATAAACATGTATTATGGTTCTTATGGTCCCTCTATGGTTCTTACAGTAGGCAAAACAGAAATAAAATTACATTGAGCATATGATATTGTCCACCTAAATATCAAGCACTTGAATACATTAACAGTAACTGTATTGAGAGATGTCGTACAACTGTTTTTGTTCCATTCATGTTCAGTTGAACTTAAGGAAGAAAACCTAATTGTACTTGCACATTTTATAATCACTGAGTCCAGAAAAGATCCCCTACATGCTGAGAGGATGTTGGAAATAAATTCAAAATTGTACATTCAAATGTTAGAAATTCCCCATCCCCTCCCCCCATGGGCCTGGTTCACCTCTGCTTAGCCAACCCGGTCACTCCAAGCACCCCCAGTGTCACCTGTGCAGACACCAAGTCAACGTAGATCACTGACCAGAACTCCTGACCTCAAACCATCCTCTAAATGAAGAGTGGACACTGCAGTTCAGCACATAATGAAAGCCATAAAAATAGTGAAAAATAAAGAGCCTGTAGTTCTGGGAGGTGACCTAAGTTGTAGAGTTAATACACCATATCAAAAGACAATGATTATACTATAATTAATAAATGATGAAAGATACAAAGTAATCAACAACTCAATGGAAAAGATATATATAACCCTAAACAGTACAGTACCACTGACTTAGTTTTTGTGAAAGGCGCCATTGTATGAATTCTAGTGCAACAGATTATGTACACAGATCCGGGAAACATGATGGTAACAAGCAGGTAAATACTAAACAATGTCTTGTCACAAAATAAAGTAGGAATTCATGATGGCAAAACAACTTCAGATACTATTAAACAGTGGGGTGGAGTATTACAGGGTGATCTATCAGTCCGCTTCTATTCAATATCGCCACAGGAGACGTTACAGAAATAATTCATAACGCAACCAAATTGTACTTATACGCTGATGACCTAGATATAGGTTCTAACAACAAAGATTATCTTCAAGCAACTATGGTCAGCCTTGAAAAATATTCTGAAGACAACAAACTTAAAATTAACCTGGACAAAACGGTACAAATGGTTTTCGGATAAAGAGGCAGTTAGGATAGTGAGCTCATTTAAATACCTTGCCTTCACAATACAGGCAACGTAAAGCCATTGATGGATTATAACAAGGAATAACATTTGCACATGTGTGCACTATTTTGTTAATAATAAATGTTAGGTATTTCAGCTACACTCTGCCTCAAAGAAATGTACACATTTCAACTTACAGGTAAGGCAAGCTCAGGTATGACAGGCATTATAGTAAATTTCATTATGAGAAGCGAGGTTCCCCCTCATCTGGCATTGATGAATTTATGATCATTACCTCTGGAGAGCAATTGAAAGGAATCACAGGAAAATGTGATAGGTCACAGTACCGGTACTGTGAACAACAATAACAACTACTACTTACTTCTTTCCGGGACAGCATCTTTGATAGGGGTCCTGGATAGCTGGAGTGACGAAAGTGCCTCGAACACACAGTGCGGTTCCTCAGCTGCTTCGGGGGAAGCTGCTGCAACCGTTCGACCCCCACAACGTCCAACCACTCTCTGCAAATGTTAGGTCTAGCAACAGGGAAATGATGAAATAAGATTCCCTGTTGCTGGCCTTCTTCGCTATCTGTGTACATTCCACAGATCTGACACTTTTCGTGCATGGTCTGAGACATGAAAAGAAATAGAAGAAAATAATTAAGGACACTGTAATCAGCTTATATTTTTACTGCTAATATCAATACTATCAAAACGATAGTGGCTTATCAGACATAATATAACATTACATCAACTGAATTTTAAGGTGTCTGTTTCAAGTAGGCTTATGTAACTATCATATCAACCACCATGCAAAAAGGTAATAAAAAGGTGACAGTCAAAAATAATAAAAATACATTTTTGGGAACAGAAGCAACTATCAATCATCAACTTATTAACATTCTTAAGGATGCTTACCTCAAATATCTTGTACTTTTTTTTTCAAACACGCAAACGAAGATAATAGATATACGCATCCAAATCAAAGTGAAGCAAAATGTCACAAACGTCAAAAACGTGGTCGTCCCACGTGGTCCAAGGTGTCAAACTCAAATCGACCAATAGCAATCGGAAGATGTTTCTACCAATAGGAGCTGCCGTATTCGTCACGTGGGCTATGGGTGAGTGACGTGATGTACAACAGCGCGCTCACAAGAGTGGAGGGCGAAAGTATTCAGTCTGAGCTGGGCCCTCGGAAGGGTAGGACCTATGCGGGTGACATACCCATGGTACCAACATGGCTGGGCATGTGTGGGACGTGGTAAATGCAACACGAGTGCAGTATAAGGAAGTAGAGATTATCAGTGGAATACTGTGTAGGCGGGAGACAGACTGGAAGGTGATAGGGGATTTAAATGAGACTATGGAGTGGGTATGTGGGAAACTGGGAATGAAATTTCCAGATCGTAATGGGTGGGTAGGAGATACGGATCTGCGCTCGCATGGCCTTCATTTAAACCGCAGTGGTGCGTATAAGTTAGGAAATTTGTTTGGAAGGGTAATAGGGAGGTACGTTCAGGGAAACAGGGTTTTCGAGGGAGCGGTGATAAGGGTTCAGAGATCTGGAAGTCAAGTAGGGATGACATAAAAATGTTAGTGTTGAACTGTAGAACTATTGTAAAGAAAGGAATAGAATTAAGTAATTTAATAGATATATATTTACCAAATATTGTAATAGGAGTTGAATCGTGGCTGAGAAATGATATAATGGATGCAGAAATTTTCTCACGGAACTGGAGAGTGTATCGTAGAGATAGGACAGGAATGGTGGGAGGGGGAATATTCATTCTGGTGAAAGAAGAATTTGTAAGCTACGAAAAAGTTAAAGATGACAAACATGAAATTCTAGGTGTAAGGTTCATTTCTGAAGATAATAGGCAACTTGATTCTTCGGAGTGTACAGACTGGGAAAGGGTAGCGCTGACACGGATTCAGAATTATTGGATAAGATAATCAGCTGTGTGGGAAACTACATGGAAGTGTGATTGTAGTGGGAAATCTCAATTTATCAAATGCCAATTGGGAAGGCAATGCGAACGACAGGAAGCATGACCAACAAATGGCAAATAAGCTAATATGGGAAGGACAGCGGAGTCAGAAAGTGACGGAACCAACCAGAGGGAAAAATTTTTTTTTTTTTTTTTTTGCTAGGGGCTTTACGTCGCACCGACACATATAGGTCTTATGGCGACGATGGGATAGGAAAGGCCTAGGAGTTGGAAGGAAGCGGCCGTGGCCTTAATTAAGGTACAGCCCCAGCATTTGCCTGGTGTGAAAATGGGAAACCACGGAAAACCATCTTCAGGGCTGCCGATAGTGGGATTCGAACCTACTATCTCCCGGATGCAAGGTCACAGCCGCGCGCCTCTACGCGCACGGCCAACTCGCCCGGTAGAGGGAAAAATATCCTGGACGTGGTGGTGATAAAACCAGGTGAGCTCTATAGAGAAACCAAAGTAATAGATGGCATTAGTGATCATGAAGCTGTTTTTGTCGTAGTTAAAAATAAATGTGATAGAAAGGAAGGTCTTTCACATAGGACTATTACAGAGTACCATATTGCTGATAACAGGCATGAGGCAGTTACTAAAATGTAACTATGATCGGTGGAAAACGGTAAATAAAAATGTAAACAGACTTGGGAAGTAAATAGTATGCAGGGAACTATGTCTACAAATTATCGGAATAAAGTAATCAGCTGATTTTGTGTTTATTTACACAACTACCATGTGCATGTAGCAACAATAGTCAACAATCCAAGAACTGTTAAGTACTGTAATCATCCAGTGAAATTACAGTGCATTCTCTTTAACTTCTTTTTAAATCAAAGTTTGCAGGTGTATAGTGTCATTTAATTTAATAAATTATTAACTTTGTGATAGTTTGAACAGATATCTATACGAAATATTGGAAAAGTTGCAGCGGAAGATACAATGAGTTACAACTCCTTGGTATAATACAAAGGCAAATTACCATAACGACCTACAGATATTTAAAAAAAATGTTTTAAAAATTAATATCATTACCTAAAGTATTTCCTAAATCTAAATTTGAAACAAGGTAAACCTAGCTAGAAAACGTAATCTACTGAACACCAACTTAATTACTTGTTATTTATTTGGATTTTATATCGCTACTCAATTTCTAAAAACGAGCACTAAACACCAATATATAAGTAGCACTAAATGGAACACACACAAAAAATATAAACAATTTCAATAGGATTTAACTACTTTATCACTACAGTAATGCAAGAGCTCTCTCAAGATCCAGCCGTTCATAAGCGCATCCATCCCAGGCGGACTGACAGGTAAGCGCAGAAGCGACTCGAACCCGCCTCACGAACGTAACATGTCAGACGCAAAGAGATTGAAACTGGATTGGGACAGATGCCCTCTGCAGCTGTAGACCGACATGCAACCACACTCCGGGACTGTGGAATTAAGTTCTCTACCGAACCCTTACCCAGGCCAGTTGTTATGGTGGGGGTTACGAACGTACTAAAGAGTGTCCAGGTTTCTTTACATGTATTTAATAGGGCACGTCCTGGGACTTCGGAATAATGGCGTAATAACCAGGGAAACGCACTAGAGGGGGTCGTCTTAACCAGTTTCGACTGTGTATATTTAGCAGTTATTCACAGGCTTTAGTCCTTGATTCACTTTTCAAACATTTTTTAATACATACCTATAAAGAACTAAGCTCGTAAAATTATCAGATCACACAAAATTTTAAGTCAAAACATGTTTGCACCGTGCACTGATGAGAAAACTAGATATCAACCATTTAGAATTTTTTTTTGCAGCATTTAAGCCCATATTGCGTTAAAGTTTAAATTGAGCACCACAAAATGAATTAAGTAGACATCCTTCAATACCTTATAGAAGGGCAGCTCTGCATATAGTGACAACTCTCGTACCTTTTTCATTCTTCCCTGCGGGTGGAATTGAAGTGTGTGACAAGATTCATCTTCACAGCATCAGGCGCGAAAGACCTCCGATTATCGCTTAGCACATTCTTATAAAAAGAAAACTCCTTTCTGTGTAACAAGACATTATAGTTCATATTTAAATAATGTAAAATCACTGCTATCTCCTCAAAGAACATCATTTATCTTGCACACACAGCAAAAACCGCCATTTCGATTAAGTACATTTTGAAGTCTCAGTTTTAAACTCGCCAACTATTCCATGTGATTGTTGTACTGAAAGTTCAACACTTCTCACAATTTCAATACTTACATGAATTTATAAGCTAGCAGCTTCTAAATGAGCAATTGCACTCTATATAATTCCAAGGTTTGACTCCTGCAAATCTTCATAGAGGCGTAGAGGTGCGCGGCTGTGAGCTTGCATCCGGGAGATAGTAGGTTCGAATCCCACTATCGGCAGCCCTGAAGATGGTTTTCCGTGGTTTCCCATTTTCACACCAGGCAAATGCTGGCGCTGTACCTTATTTAAGGCCACGGCCGCTTCCTTCCAACTCCTAGGCCTTTCCTATCCCATCGTCGCCATAAGACCTATCTGTGTCGGTGCGACGTAGAGCCCCTAGGAAAAAAAAAGAAAAAAATCTTCATAGAGGAGGCAGAGTATTCCACTTGTATTAACTGCACGTGATACCGAGAAGCAGTTTTGTGAATACTAGTTCGCATTCGGTAAGTTGAAGATGACTTTGCACAGCAGCAGCTGTCGTCAAACTGCCAAAATGACATTTCTACGAAAATAGCTAAAAATATGACCTTATGACAACAAAGGCCAAAATGAGCATTTATATGACAAATAGACTTAATTGTGACAATAGTCATCTGGTTTGCACCCAAATCCAACCGGAGACAAAGAAAACAATGACTGTTCCTCAATATACAAACCCTAGTCATGTTTGTCTGTTAGGCTGGTTGGATCCTCAAATAGCACCACCAAAGGTTATAATTAAACCCCCAAAACCAATGGCAGCACCAAAATGAGGCGTACTAGGCAAGATGAGTAGTGAGGTAGTTTACCATTGCTTTCCTCACTGGGTCAGAAAGTACTATTGCAGCCCGACTGACCCTGTGAGCAGCACCTTTCATAACACTCAGATGCACTCGTCATGCTTTGAACGTCATTACTCAGCACTACCCATACCCCAGCAGCTTCCATATTGTCTCAGCCATGGATGGTGACTGGGACTTCGGTGGAAGCTACACTTTACTCTGGCCTGTGCCAAGAGATGGATGCAAAAGTACTGTTGTTTTTGTTTGGGTCATCAGTCCACAGACTGGTTTGATGCAGCCCTCCATGCCACTATCCTGTGCTAACCTTTTCATTTCTACGTAACTACTGCATCCTACATCTGCTCTAATTTGCTTGTCATATTCATACCTTGGTCTACCCCTACCGTTCTTACCACCTGCACATCCTTTAAAAACCAGCTGAACAAGTCCTGGGTGTCTTAAGATGTGTCTATCATCCTATCTCTCCTTCTCGTCAAATTTACCCAAATCGATCTCCTCTCGCCAATTTGATTCAATATCTCTTCATTTGTGATTCGATCTATCCATCTCACCTTCAGCATTCTTCTGTAACACCACATTTCAAAAGCTTCTATTCTCTTTCTTTCTGAGCTAGTTATCGTCCATGTTTCACTCCCATACAATGCCACCATAGGAACTTGCTCGGTCTTAGGAGTAGCGGCCCCGGTCAACAATTGACTAACTCTTCAACATATCGGACATATGTTCAACTAAATTGCTAGTCTCCTTAGCATGATCCTCCTCCAATTTTAGAGACAATAAGTCCCTAGTCCTATTGTAGAAGTGAAAGAGCCTAGCCTGCACTCTTAAGTTGGTTAGCGGAAGGATCACTCACTTAAAAAAAAACCAACTACAGACGCTAGCTCGGTGGTATTGTCTATGATAGTGGATAGAGCCTAATCAATTTCTTTCTCCCCAAATACTGGGATACAGATAGGAAATTCTAACGACTCTTTAAGCTTAGCAATATCTGCCACAACTGTGCCTCCAAATTGGACCTTCCTAATTAAAAGCTTGTAAATCAGTTCCTCCTTGCGCAAGTACCCGGGAGCGAGGACTTTGCGAGGACCAGACATGTTGACAGAAAGATTAATAAATTTGGAAAAATTCCGGCAACCGAGAAAATTCTTAGTTCAGAGCGAATTCTATGTTTAGACGTCAAAATGGGCTTTATCTAGACCCATTCAACCACGCTCTGCTACCGCTTGTTCCGGGGTATTCTGTGGAGCGCAGAGGTGAAAGGAGGTGGTGGTGGGAATGGGTTTGTCTATGATAGTCAAAGATTTATTTATTATGACATTAAAATAAAGGTTATATTTATTTTCATTTATTAAATTTTAACATAAGTATTCACTTGGTGAAAGAACAAGATTTCAGTTACAGAGCAGTTTGGTACAAAATCGAAAAAGAAAAAAAATAACAAAACAAAACAAGAATTGGTAAGTTGCACTTTGGACCTTTGTAAATTATGAGCTTGAAGCTCAAACATTGCTGATGTTGTGTTTAGTAGATAAGCAAGGAGACGAATCTCCCAACTTGTTTCACAGGAAATTCTAAATCACAATTTTGAAGAGCACTTTGCTCCAACGGTTACAAGTGAAGGCCTTCCAAAGGCAGCACTCAGTATTACACAAATATCTATTACATTACAAGAAAGGAGCCATCAATGCTCCACAATTCTACCCATGAGACTATGTTCCTAAACCCTTTGCAGCCTACTCAAGGCAACCATAACCTTTTACAATTCAGATGAGTGTCTTTGCTTGACAGGCCTCTCGTAGGCACAACCTACAATTTACAAGACCATATTGGTAGTCTTTTAAGTTTACATGAAAGAAATATTACAGGGGTGTTGAGTACCCATTCTACCGGGCCTTTGTGGAAAAGCACAGGTTAAAGTTACCGGCCCAAAAATCAAAATGTATGAAGGCTGAAACTTATTCTCATTGAAATCCAAGATTAAAACTCTACTTGGACTAGTGGCCCGACGATGCAGAGGCTAATCCCACGCTACTGAGGTGACTAGATAGACAAGATAAGTTACAAATTAGAAGCGAAAACAGTTACAAAATCATAGTCGCCTCGAGATTAATTGAAGGGGAACTCGAGAGGATAACGCACTCTCCGTCCCTGGTTTTCAGTTAAGTACTTTGACTTACTTGGACTTTTACATGAGAAGGAAGAGAAGTTTACATATTATTAAATTGACTGTTACATAGTTAAAGACAGGAACCTTCCCCTCGAGTCGGGTTGTGGAGATAACTACTGAGTTAAGAAACTGGTGGCCATTATCTTATCTGATGTTCTGACTGCCAAAGAATGAAGCCCCCACCTGTTCTCTTAAAACACACACTCGGTAATTCGACGATCAATAAGACAAGTTAGCTCGAACAGGCGTCAGCTTTTTACCCGAGAGTAAGGTTCGAGAAGGCTCTGGACTAAATCCGGAGACGCCCTCTCATGGTTATTGCCAAAAAAATAGGTCCAAGAAAAGTTTGATTGGCTGAAAAATGAATACACAAAATTTGATTGGCCAGACTCCTAAGCTGGCAGGATGAGTAATAAGTGTTGCAGCCCTTGAAGTATCAAAAATGAGTCAGTGTAGTTCAGAAAACCGATATACACAAAATTTCTTTAACTTTCTAGTTATTTCACCATGCACCAGAGTGCATGACACCATTCTTTTATCGAGATATCTGCGGAGAAAAGTCCAAACTTCTTGAAATAGTTGTTGCAACACACACACAAAAGAAATCCTGTCAGATCAGGAAACTTTAAAATAATACATTACTCTAATCCTTTAGTAGTGACATCTCTTGATCAACGTCCCAACTTCTTGCACTAGTTGTTTCAAGTTTTCTAATGTTAGCGTTCAAGGTGCTTCATTCAAATGCATGGAGATTACCTTAGGTGTACCTCCCGGTACAGAAGTAACACATGAAGGCCTATATATGAATTCGGGGAATGGCGTTTATTTCTAAATATGCATATTTAGAACTAACCAACTTCAAATTAAGGACTTTTAACTGTATAACATTGGAATGATTTTTCCACAAGTTGTATCTTTAGTGTAAAACTTTTTTTTTGCTATTTTATGATTTATCCTCATTATTTAGCGTACGGCTTATACAGGCAATATCAGTAATATATATACGAGGGTTGGGGCAAAAGTCATGGCAACTATTTTTTCTTGAAGATACCAGTCCGGTTGGAAAATGTGACATATACAGACGAAAGGACAAGGTGTTAACTACATGTGTGGACAATGAATAGCACTGAAATATCATAACACACTAATTTATTACGGTAGTATACAGAATGACAACACAGTACACATAAAGTTGACATGACAAACCTGGGCCTAAAGACCCTCAAAGTAGTACCCTGCGACAGACACCACACGCTGCCAACGATGTGGGAGGCGCTGAATACCATCTGCCTCAGCATTTGCCGCTCAATGTGTGAATCGGGTCACCTGTTGGTGCACAGCAGTAGCAATGTCCTCTCGCCTACCATGTGGTGGTTCCTTAATCTCTCGAATGAGATCAAAGTCACAGGGCGAAATGTCGGGAGAGTACGGTGGGTGCTCCAATTCTTCCCATCTCCAAAGTCGCAGTAGCTGCCCTACACACTCTGCTTTATGTTGTTTTGCATTGTCGTGCAGGATTATTGCACCGTCCACAAGATCCGGACGTTTCTCCCGAACGCCACGTCGTACCTGTCGCACCAGGAAGTCCTTGTAGTACCGTGCGGTCACTGTTCTGCCATGTGGAACAAAGTGGCAACCGATGATACCCCTGACGTCAAACGCGACGATCACCATCAATTTGACTGGGGAAGGATGCTGACGGACCTTCTGCCTCCTTGGTGATCCAGCATGTCGCCACTCCGCGGACTGACGTTTCAGTTCTGGTTCGTATGCCCTGGCCAAAATTCATCGATGGCGATTATTCGTGACAAGAATTGATCGTCGTCCTGTTGTCAGCGTGCAAGGTAGTCGGAGGATATTGCGTAGCGCACCCACCTTTTATCTTCCGTCAGTGCATGCGGTACCCACCGCGATGCGATTTTTCGCAGTTGCAGCTCATTGCGTAATATCCTGTAGACGGTGCATTTCTCGATGCCACTTGCCCTCTCTAACTCCAGTAGCGTCCATCGTCTGTCTTCATCCAGGAGCTACTTGATGATGGCACATACCACGTCTGTCCGCACACTGACAATTTTCTCTCTCGGATTTATAACACTAACGATCGGAAATTGTATTCTGTATGACTTCTGTTATGTAGTGCATTACGGTAGAACAAATGAAGTCTGCATTTACAAGTTGAATTTAGGCGCCTTCCCCTAAACTGCCATTTCATCCAGGTGAATACAATTATTTATAGCCTAGAGTGCAGTTCTTATTCCCCGACTTTACATACCGAATTTCATTACATTCTGTTAGCCCACTTTGTCGTCGTTCGGCGTTCTTGTGGACTTACATGAATATCTCCGTTATCACAGCCGGTACGGTAAAAATGTATGTGGTATTTATCGATAGGACCAGTAATATAATTATTTGAGAATTAACTTTAGGCCTTCCCCTAAACTGCCATTTCACTCAGTGTGAATAAAATAATTATATCCTAGATTGTAGTGGCTCATTTCTCGATTTAACATAAAGTGATCTTGAGCCGTTTATTTCTGTGTGTGTACGGACATCACGAATAAACTCTCAGCAATGTACAGACCATACTTAGAAGTTACTTTTTTTATATGGCGTTCAAATGCAGTCATATCAAACTCTATCGAATGCAGTTGTACTTCGGCGTCTGCTCGTGAGAAAGCTGCGTACAACTGTGTCCAAAACGAATCGACAGTGTCATATGCGCTCAGAGCACTGCGGAGAGTCTTGGAATTAAATCCAGGCTTTTGGCACTTATTCTATGGCACCCCCTACCGGCCAACATTCAACGGACGGTGCTCGAACCGGTTAACCACGGTCCCCGGGTGGGCCGCAGAATGGAAAACATTTATTCGAGAGAGCATTTTTCACTGAACAGTTCATATTTGATGGCTTGTGTATGTCGAAGGCAACAGAAGCCAAGAGGCACGCCGATAGATTTAGCTGTTTACGTAGGTCGTCATGATGGAACGTACGTGAGGTTTATTGTATTTTACGTGTAAAAAAGACAAACCTTCTCACTACCGCTGTGACATGTCGTAAACAATGAGCGTTCGAGCGTTGGTCTCGCGCCCTTGTCAGCTGCTTCGCGGGCGATGTTGCTAAATGTGCACGAGGACCAAGCCAGCCGGTGCTTGTTATCAGCAGGGAGGCCCTTCTTCTATTGGTGCTCTCAAGCCGTGCACATTTAGTAAATCCCATCTGAAGTCTCCTGTGAAGTGATCTGATTGGCTAGCTTCAGCAGGTGATGGAGCGATAACAACCCTCCATGGCTCGTTCACCCTGTGCTGTCCTGTGCTAAGAGAACTGTCATGAACAAAATTCTACATATGCACACTGTGCGCATTTTTCAATAATAATAATAATAATAATAATAATAATAATAATAATAATAATAATAATAATAATAATAATAATAATAAGTGTTGGGGCGTTTCAACAAGAGCTGAATTACTGTGGAAATGAGATTTCTTAAAAAGGTGCTCCAGGAGTGTTTTTGTGTTTATGCGTGTTAATCATCGACTTAAGAGCTTATGACAAAAACACCACTTTCTCCAATTTACCCGACTGATCAATATTTCCATCTTAGCGATGCTCCACGCTGTTATGGACTGTGCAAGAAAAGTCTAAATTCATGAATGTCTGTCTTATCATAGCGCCACGTCAAAACTGTAGATCGGTGTTGTATTTTGTATGTTATTTATCCATAGAACCTCTAATAACGTTAATATTTCAGATTTAAATTTGAGGCGTCCCCTAAACCACAATTTCACACTGAGTGAATGAAATCATTTATGGCCTGGAGTGTAATCTCTTTTTCCCCGACTTAACGATTTTCATTTTCTGATAAGTAATTTTCTTGTGATGCGTCGACAGGCAGACACAGACAAATAAAAATATATTTTCCCTGTCACTGTGGGCACAGCCAATACAGAGGTACATATCTAAGAAATATTCCGAGCAGGTTTGACACAACTGCGGTATATGATTCTGGCTGGTGTGTGAACGGATCTGTCTGGACCAACCTTTCTCATTCTGAGGTCTATCATTTTAAGTTGTTTCCTTTTTGTTAATTCAGACGAAAATAATAAGGGTGTATGGGTAACATGACTCGGTGTGATGAGTGCGTTCGGTTTCCTTCACTTTTATTCGAACAATGGAAACACTGACTAGAATCCTACGGCGGGTCTTGATGTCCATTCGCATTAGAAAAACTGGTTTCTTTTGGTGACCAATACAATCTCACTGAAGTATTTCAGTCAATAGGATGCATGAGGGTTTTGAGACATCCGGCTAAAAACAGACAGGACGCATTAATCTGGTGCTGGAAGGATTTAAGATCCGAACATGTGCGTGATCAACTGTGTAGGTTTGCTTATCGACCGAGACACTTAGGAGTGTTGAAGTTTTTCTAGGACATTAATTTCAGGTAGCTCACCTTCACATCAGTACTAGACATTTTCATTTTTATTTCCACTTCAGTTTACTGAATAAAATGAGATATTTAATTCCGTGCTAAGTTAGACAAAAGGAAATATTTAATGTTCGTTTCACTTGTTTTACAGTGTTTAATCAATTAAAATGTTTATTTTCAAACAGGTAAATTATGTGAATGCGTACACATTCATGTCACAGCTAGCATTATTTCAGGAGGAGAAATCGTTCCACATATTGGTGTCTTCATATTCCAAATGAACATTTTTAGTAACATGTCAAATGTAAATATTTAACATGCTTTGCGTCATTCTATCCTAGTTTCTGAAACAGTGTGCTCAATGCATGAAATTTGTATCTGTTTTGCCACAAAAGATGCACCCAGTACCTTCTTTTTTTGTAAAAATAGTATACTGCGTTATGCATTCTGCCTTACACCACCGACACTGCACGCTTGCAGTCTCCGTGGACAAGAGGCCTAAGCCGTAATTTATGTCTTCTACAATAGGCCCCTACCGCTAAACAGATTTGTACGACTTGCCCCGTGGTCCTGCATTACTAGTATGTCACGCTGGTGGCCTCATGCCTACATCGCAGGCGCAGTGTGTTTATGCATACCCGCCATACCTACCCATACGATTGGTTGCATATAGAAGTGCTTCAGGGGCAGGACAAGTTATGTAGACCCGCACGACACTCTTGCTATGGAAGTTGCCTGTCGAACGATTCCAATGGGGTTAGTCATATGTATAGCACTTATGTGCAAAATTCGTTGAGACTTTACTAAGGGCCGCCTTCCAGTACTTCCGAATTCCAGACTTACTGGGTCTATCCTGTTCAACTGCCTGGGACCTCAGTTTGTTGAGATCAATTATTGGTGTGAAAAAGCCTTCGAGGTTTCCGTATGGCTTAACATGACCAGTTGCTTTGACTATCCGTTAGCTCTCGAGTCAGACGTCTTATATGTGTCAGGAATGCGGAGAGGCAGTTTTCACAACCGGAAGATGATTTTTTTCTGTGCATTCGAAAATATGCGAAGTTTCAAGTACTGAATTATTGAGCTTTAGGCTCGTGTGAGTTCTTGATGGTGTACTTGAGTGTGACAAATTTACTGATTGGGTTTGATTTTCAATTTTTACTTGCATTTATTTTAAGAAATGGATAATGTCTACAATGATGCTAACACATGCAGAGCCATTGTTTTCTGGATTTGACATTAAAACTCCTACCAGGACATTTCTTTTATATAATTTTAATGTGAATAAGTGTTGCGCATGAAGCTATTCATTTACTTGTCGGGGATTTTATTCTTTACTTCGGAAATGTTTTGACTTGTCAAAAGATATCGGGATCTCGCCTGAGAAAAGCGGTCATGAAGGTTAAAAGAATAAATTGGCGGACTTGTTTTCCGCGACAGATCTACTCGTTGTATGGTCCAATTTATATGTAAATAAATGTTGATCGAAATTATTGGTGACAGCATAACGATCTTGAAAAAGTTGTGAGATGATCGTCAGGCAATGGTATGATGTGTATCGAAGTGAAAAGTCGGGTCGTAAGTTGCGCGAAGGGGAGAAGTCCTCTCGGTTTCAATTACTATGTTCATGAGACGACACGAACCGATCTGTTCATTGTAAGTACCTACTGTTAATATAAGAAAATATCGTTATTGAGGTGGTCACATAACCGGGATTGTAAATTCGTGTGACATTGCTATGGGGTTATTCAGGGGTTGTAGTAAGGATGTAAAGTACAAGGCGTGCGACCCCATTTAGAGTATGTTTATATTGTACGGTACCATCACCAAGATCACTTGATACGAGGGCTGGAAAAGATCCCAAGGACAGCAGCATGATTTGTTCTGGATGATTTCCGATAAGAGTAGTATTACGAAAATGTCGCAAATATTAGGCTGGGAATACTTAGAAGTAATTAGATAGGTGGTCGACTAACCGGTATGTTTCCAGCTGTCGGTGGAGAGATGGCTTGGAATGATATTAATAAACGATTAAGCTTGAGTGCAGTCTTTAAGAGTATAAAAGGTCAATAATCTGAGGAAATTGGAATTCAAGAGCCCAAATTGGCGCGAATATTGATTTATAGGAAGCGGAAGTAGGGATTAAAATAATTTATCACCGGGCGAGTTGGCCGTGCTCGTAGAGGCGCGCGGCTGTGAGCTTGCATCCGGGAGATAGTAGGTTCGAATCCCACTATCGGCAGCCCTGAAAATGGTTTTCCGTGGTTTCCTATTTTCACACCAGGGAAATGCTGGGGCTGTACCTTAATTAAGGCCACGGCCGCTTCCTTCCAACTCCTAGGCCTTTCCTATCCCATCGTCGCCATAAGACCTATGTGTGTCGGCGCGACGCAAAGCCCCTAGCAAAAAAAAAAAATAATTTATCGAGGGAGATGTTATGAACAACCACCCTAAATGCAGGTCACTGGTGTTTGATTGATCGATCAGTTATTTTGTAAAGATTAGTATAGATTAATGGGCTATTGCCCTACACCTATTGATAAAAGGATGGTATTATTTTGATTAAATTTTGGGGTGCTTTGAATCAACGTTGTGGATTCAGAATCGGTTATTTCTTATAGAGGATCAGAACACTTGTTAGCCTATGACCGCTATGCTGACTCTTAAATAGATAAAGTATTTAACTCTTGTGAAAAGATAGAAAAATTAATTTTTAAAATCGAAGTGAGAACACAAGGCATTAAAACTAGTCAGCGATATACATGACTATTAAACAACCTTAGCCTCATTTTATGCAAGATAGTTTGGAACACTAAAATGTTGTCCAAAATATTGAACAAATTCTTATTGTTTCGGCCTTTTTTAATACAAGAAACATGTTTGATTCGTCCGTGGATGTAGTAACGTGATAATCCCGAGTATATTTCGCTACTGAGTTTGAATGAATTAGATTACTAACAGAATTGTATATGCTGGGAGCTGTTTTTTAGCAGTGGAATCAGCTGTCTTGGAGTACAATGATCCACTTTCAGGTGTAAATCTAAACGGACTGGTTGTTGTTCTTCTATTGAGAGGAAGTGCAACCATCGTCAAAATCCGTACCTGAGGGGCTTGTGGGGATTTTGTTCCTTGTGACCCTGCGTTTTAATGTCTGCAGAATGCAGGATCTTTTCATTACACAACGCCGTAAGAGAAGTCGACACGTTTAGTTTTGAGTGATGTGAGGCATTTGAGTGAATCACGGCAATGAAGCGGTGAAATCCATCCTTTGTACAGTGTAAAGTGATACTTGACGTCAGACACAATATCGCAGGACCTGCATGTCTTGAATTTTTTCCAAGCAAAGCCCTAGCCCCTGTTGTCAATGGGAAGACTGTATTCCATATCGGATATCATAAATATTCCTTGGTATTAACATCCTCATGGAGAACAAAGTGGACTGCTCACACCCGCTGGTTCCGGATCGCTTGGAAAGAGTAATCATTCATTGCAATCGATACACGAGTAAACCGCCTTTAAACATTACACTTACTTATCCGGCGCTACAGCTCTGTGTGAGCCTTGGCCACTTCTACGATAGTCCGCCATCGACCTTGATCCTGAGCGGCTGCTCTCCATTGCCCTCAGGTCGGCTTCAACTTCATCGCTCCATCTATTACGGGGCCTTCCTTGTCGCCGTCTTTTATCTATTCGGGATTTAACTACTTTTCTTGGCATTCGATCTTCGTCCATTCCTTCCACATGGCCAAGCCATCGCAGTCTCTGTGCCTTAATAAATCTAACTATATCCTCCTGGTCTAATATGTTCTGTATTTCAGCATTTGTCCTTATTCTTCAACCATTCTGGTCTTGAATTGGGCCATATATACGTCTATTGATCTTTCTTTCAAATATTCTTAACTTATTTGCTTCATCAACTAAAAGGTTCCGGGCTTCTGAGACATGTCACTACAGGTCTAATAAGAGTCTTATATTTTGAATTTTGTAGGTTTGGACAATAGACGAGATTTAAATAATGTGAGATTTGCATAATAGGCCCTGTTTCGAGCTATTATTCTACGGTGTATCTCCTCACTTATACTATTATTGTTTGTCAACATGGTTCCCAAATACTCAAAACTTCCGTACATTCTCAAAACTATGCCCATTTATTGTCAGATTATCTTGACTTATTCTGCCCTCTTTAACAGTCATATGCATTTATTTGGATTTACTGTCATTCGCCTCCAATCCCATCCGTTTTCCTGCTTCCTCCATTTCAAGAAACATTTCCTTCATATATCTATCATTTCTGGCCATCAACACTACATCATCTGCATATGCACAAATTTGTTTAGATTTATATACAATTTTTCCGGTATACATAATTTTTGCAAGGACTTGGTTAATTGCCAGATTAAACAAAGTAGCCGAGAGTGCAGCACCTTGTCCGACTCCCGTATTAAGAGCAAACTCATTTCCAATTCTTCCATCCACCATCACCTTTGCCCTTACTTCTTCTAATGTCATTCTGAACATCCTAATCAGTTTCTGTCTCCATATATTCATATCGCTTATCCTTGTATATACTGTCAAATGCTTGTCTAAAATCTACAAACAACATATGTAGATCTATATTATAGCATTTTTCCATCGTTTGACGTAGCACGGATATTTGATCTACTGTGCTCCACGTTGTGCTTCATCCAATCTCTCTTCAGCATATGGAGTCAGATATTGTAATAGGATATTTGAAAATACTTTATAGATGATATTCAGTAATGTAATTCCCCTATAATTAATGCATTCGTATTTATTTCCCTTCTTATATATTTGGAAATTGATTCCTGTATTCCACTCATCAGGTATCAGTTCTTCCTCCCAAATCTTGATCAGTTCATGCACCTCTTGTAGCATTTCTTTGCTACAATTTTTTAATCAGTTCACTTGTTATTCCGTCTTCTCCTGCTGCTTTGTATGTATGTATGTATGTTTGTTTAGTCCTCAGCCCGAAGGCTGGTTGGATCCTCAACAGCTCCGCCATCAGCTGTCATAGATGGCCTAGGCATCACTGAAGAGGCGTAGTAGGGAAATGAGGAGGTAGTTTCCCGTTTCTTTCCTCACCGAGGCAGACGTTGCTATTACATATCAGTCTGCCAAGCCCACTGAAATGCATGCATTACCCGACCCTATGAGCAACATTTTCACACCATTCATAGCCGGGACTGGGTGCAGAAGGGATGGCATTACTAGCATCACTCATACCTCAGTCACTTTCATTTTGTCAAAGCCAAGGATAAGACAGACAGATCAATGAAAGTAACAAGATTGCTCTAGCTCATACCAGAAGACATAGTGCACTGTAAACATTAGGTCCTACCAGCAAAGGCATCCTGCTGCTTTATGGTTATTTAATTTTGCAATAGCATTTTCTACATCTTTCAATGTGGGGGCATTTATCCATTGTTCTGGCCCACTCTGCTCCATATGCTTTTCACTTTCTTCCACCTCTTGTCTTTCCTTGTTAAGGAGCTCTCGGAAGTATTCGGTCCATCTTTCACTTATTTCGTCTTTATTCTGTAATAGCTTACCTTCTTTATTCTTACAGCCATTCAATCTTGGCTTATACCCTTTCCTGAAATAACTAATTTCATCATAGAATCCCTTTGTCCTCTTCTGTAACCTTTGTGTCACTTAATTACTATTTCCACCTAACCTTTAAATTGTAGTTTAATAAAGACAATTATGTTTGTGCTAGGCATTAAGAGTGACAACATGTATCTTAATTGGTGCGAGTACAGTGACCGTCGTAATGTTTCGGACAGGCAGAGTTCCTTTATATTTAACATAAAAAGTTTAATAACAAACATATATAATTTAATTTTCCTTTTCAAAAAGGAATAGTTACACATACAGATACCAAAAATAAATATGCACTTCATTTCATGATACACAAAAATATTGCAATTGATGAATGTAATTACAATAATAGAAAATTGTTTGTTCATAAATGCTCGGATGAAGGCGGCTACACACGTTACGGTATAATTGTGCGATTTAACTGCGCAGTAAAACTGTCTCCACACGGTACACGGCAGTACTCATCAGACATTTATTAAAGCGACATGTCATTGAGGGACGATGATGACGTACTAGCGGTGTTGGGCCTGTGTGTGTGTGTGTGTGTGTGTGTGTGTGTGTGTGTGTGGTCTAAAGATTGGCTACTACAGAGAACACACGTCAATCTATTAAATGAGTTACGCTACGTACCACAGAATAACAGCACGTTAGTCCTGTTTGCTCATGTTCCATAGGTAGCGTGCTGGCCTTTGGTCAGGGGGATCCCGGGTTCAATTCCCGGCAGGGCGTAACGTTGGAAATACAACTGTCACATGGAAATTTACATGATATTGCAGAATTTTCTTGAAGCATATTATATTTCGGGGAAAAGACTCCAAGACAGCTGCAGATAAATAATACATTCCAGTTATCGGTTTCGCACAGTTATACAATAACGTGTGTAGCCGCCTTAACGTTGATTTTACGATAAAATTATTCTTAGCGTTACATGTAGTATGTGTTGTTCATATAAGAAGTCCAATAGATGAAAGTACCACAAACGCGGACTGTATATCTCGTCAGTGCCTGACCTAGTTATTTTAGATTGTTCGACTTTGTTCAACTCCTTTTTGTAAGAACTCCTAAGATTATTAATCACCGAGCCCGGTAGCTGCAGTCGCTTAAGTGCGGCCAGTATCCAGTATTCGGGAGATAGTAGGTTCGAACCCCACTGTCGGCAGCCCTGAAGATGATTTTCCGTGGTTTCCCATTTTCACACCAGGGAAATGGTGGGGCTGTACCTTAATTAAGGCCACGGCCGCTTCCTTCCCACTCCTAGCTCTTCCCTGTCCCATCGTCGCTATAAGACGGTGCGACGTACAGCAAATAGCAACAACAACAAAAAATCTCTTTTTACAACTACCGTACGTCTCTGTTAGCTTTGAAGTCAATTCATTTATATTTTTCAATCAACTTACTGTAAGCGGCGTCTTTCCTGTTCCGATTGTGATCGTCTGCCAGGGACAAGATTCATTTCTATAGCATTCGATGAAAGCTTCTAAATGCTCACGATATCCGCTTTGGTCTTTTTGAGACATGTTGTGATAACTTGTAGCGCGCACTTGAACTGAGCAATCGGCAGTCGCCACGGTCCACGCGTTGCGATAAAAGTGTGCAAACTCAATCGACACAGTTTTCTTGGTTAGAAAAATGAACTTGCTCCGATGAACTGTGCAAGCAGAAAAAACTGCAACGATTTACCATCTACACGTGAGATAAATCTCCGCAGTTCGGTTGGTGCAGTTAAATCGCACAGTTATACAGTAACGTGTGTAGCCGCCTTAATACTTCGTGATTGTGTCCTTCCTGCGAAGCACTTCAGTCAGGCGTCTCGGCATGCTCTCGGAGTTTTCTTGTGGTGGAATGGGACAATTTTTCCCACTCCTCTTGCAGTCGTCTCTTCACATCAGCTTTGGAACTTATGGGAAGTTTACGGATGTTGTTTTGCAGTACATGCCATAGATTCTCTATGGGGTTAATGTCAGGATTTTGTGGGGGAGAATTCACAATTTATGAACAGTTGTATAAGCACCATAGCTGTACATTATAGGCGGTATGTTACGGGTCGTTGTCTTAATAAAATTTAAAACAGTCCCCAACTCCCATATTTTCTGCACTTTTCTTCAGGTTTCTTTTAAATCTGTAGACATTGGCGGTGGTCCATATTTCCGTCTATAAAAACCAGCTCGCCTACTCCATGAGCCGACATACAGCCCCAAACCATAACATGTCTTCCTCCATGTTTTACCCTTGCCTTCATATTTCTTTCTTCAAAATCTTTATTGGACTGTCTCCAAACTATGATGTGCCCTTCTGAACCATAAACGTTGAATTTCGATTCATCGCAGAAAATTACTGTCTTCCACCAGTTCATGTCTTTCCTGAGGTGCTCCTTAGCAAAACGTTGTCGCTTATTGATATAGGGCTTCCTTCTTGCAGATCGCTTCTACGTAACACCCTCCGGATTGTACTTGCAACTCGTTCTCAGCTGCAGTAGCAGTAAGACGTGTTTGTCCTAGGAAGGACCCTGTCTGTTTTAATGCTGTCTTGCAGTTTGTATCGTTCACAGTACTTTTCTTCGTGTTCAGACAATCTGAGATTTGTCGATATGTTTTCCCTTTTTCATGATGGGATATTACTAATTGCCTTTGGTCAAATGTACTGTTCTTTCCTCTGCGTTCAATTTCACCCGTGAATGGTTGCGTCTGCTTTTTGAACGATGAAGGCACTGACTGGGGCCTGCCTGCACAGTGCGTAACATGTGCAGAGCATGCCTTGAGTAGCTAAACATCTGTACGAAAAATATTGACCAGCAAATTTTTGTGTCTCAAATAAGTAAAAGGTATTATTACTTTGTAAACTCATCTTTTGTGGCTCTAATGGTATGGAGAGAGAATATAGGGAAACACAGGGAGGATAAGAGTATTTATAAGCCTAATTCTCATGTTTAGTGGGAGCGCATTCTGATATTATAGTGGGTGGAGGTAGGCGTACACTTTTCTACAGACATTCTCCCCCGTTAAGACTCTCATTTATAATAACACCTAGATTTCTTACCGATTTTTCGTACGGAATAATTTTACCAGATATAGTTAGTGGAGGAATGTTTTTTGCTTTTTAGCGCACTGATTTGTTTCATCTGCCCAACAATAATAGCTTTAGATTTTGATGGATTAATTAAGATATAGTTGTTATGAGCGTATGTACACATATTATTTAAGTCAGAATTCATATGAACTATTCCTTGATGTACGAAATTTTGGAGTGGTAATTTGTAAGTCGTCAGCATACAAGTGGCATTTACAGTGTCAGCCGTGTCGAGATATCATTAATATAGATAACAAAGAGAAGCGGTCCAAGTACTGAGTCCTGTGGCACTCCTGAATATTTTGTTAACATTTCAAATAACCTATTCCGAAAAATTACGCATTTTTTTCGTTCGGTAAGGTATGAGTGAAAGAATTCTACAGCTGTCGGTCCAAAGTGAAGTGATTTCAATTTAGCATCCAGTATTTCTATATTTACTGTGTCAAAGGCACTGCTGAAATCAAGAAGTGCAAGTAACGTCACCTGCCGTTCGTCCATCGCACGTCTCATGATGTCCTTAACCTTCAGTAGGGCAGTGGCCTTACTGTGTTTTTTTGAAACCAGACTGTAAAGGGTCAAACAATTTGTACTTATTTTAGTCTGTTAAATGCACGCGTGTCCCGCGTTCAAGAGGCTGAGAGAGATGAAAGTATGTAAAAAGGTCGATAATCTGTTATAAGTACAGGTGTGAGAGTTTTTGGAACAGGTTTTACAAAGGCATTTTTGGGTATTTCATAAGGTCCTATAGTGGGTGACGTGATTGACGTGAAACGTGAACTACTCTCTATCTCTGACTTCACGAAATTCAAAGAATGGCCTATTTGGTGGTAGTTGGTTCAGAAGAGAGTTTATAGTTCTACATATCGTTTGCATTTCTGATTGTTTTATAATTCTTTCTTGAGTCATTGGGATGTTTCTGTTGGCGTTATTCTCGCGCATCTTTCCTTGCTTTATAGCACTTGTGAAGAAACCAGGGTTTCGCTTTTCGATTTTGTTGATTGTTATATATGACTGTATCTGTGATACATCTTTCTAAATTGTCAATGGCATTATCTATATTGCCTTTCTTCTCCCCCTCTTGTTTTTTTTGTTTTTTTGTTTTTGTTTTTATCATTTTCGGTCTTTTGCAACTCGTCCACTGGTAGGTCCTTCCTATTTGATAGTATCTTCTGTTGCATTGCTGAAGACTAGGTCAGTTGTGCTGCAACTATTTACACACACACACACACACATATATGTTTTAGTCTCTTTTATTTCCCATTATCAAGCCTTCGCATTCTAAATACTCGACTATGTTCTCAGATTTCTTTTGACTAATGTCGACTCTGCAGTTTAAATCTCCCATTAATATGGTTCTTTGGTTCCGATGTATCATATTTATTACTGCGGCCAGCTCATCAAAGATATCTTCTTCTTTATATTCTGGCTGAAAGTAGACAGGGATTATTATGTATAGCTTTGTTTTCACCATTAGGATGGTATCGGTTTCAATCAGGACACCGACTGGGTACAATCTGATACCGCCCTTAGGTCTGCCACGTAGATCTCGTGTTGCGTGACCATGTGTGGAGTAAAAGTTTTTGGTGTTCCATTCTACGGTGAAGAATGTTTCAGTTAAGATTACTGTATAATATGGTTGGAATAAGTTTTCTGGAAAGGAAGAGGCCTCACAATCATTCCTTAAGGCCAAAATCTTGAGTCTTATGTTGCAGAAAGTTTTTGACGCTTTCTGTTGTGATGCTTTTGGATAGTTGACCCAAGTACAGCCATGCATTCCTTTGTGTTGCTTAAATCGTGTTGTCCATGGAGGTTGCTATGCTGACCTATTGGTAGCGCTTACTTCTTCTGTTATTGATCTCTTTATAACTGTTATGTTCACCTTTATTAACATTTTTATTGCAAAGGTGTTCGAAGTTTTGGCCTACATATTCTATGTTCGAGTGGTGGAGGTAGCTTTTGTTTCGCTGATGATAGGTTGCTCTACTGATTTTGATCTTTCCTCCGTCATTTGGTTTGTCATTGCCTCCCGAGGGCTGCAATAAAGTTATATATTGATTTTGTCTCGTTCACTTTTCTTTGTGAGGCATTCTACAGTTGGCTTAGAAAGTGAGTCGGCCATTTCATTTATTTCCATAGTTACTTACGCATGTCTTCCAGTGCTCTTTGAATGTTCTTTCCTGCTTTATGTAGGGTGAAATCTTGTTCACAGCTAATACATGACCATAGGAATTTTGACTTCTTTTTATTGGTTAATTTAAGAGCTTTAAATTGGCCTTGCTGTAGCTCCTCACATGAGAGGTGGTGCCATCGCAAGTCACAGCAGCATTTTCTTCAACTCTTTTGTCGCTTATTGAACAGATTTCATGCTTATCAATTTCCTCGCTAGGTGTCGCAGTGTGCTGGTGGCTTTTTATCGGCATGCCTGGTTGGTATATCGGTCCTTTCCGTGTTCTTCGCGAAGCAGGCTCCAAGGTGGCAGATCCTATAAAAATCTTGCCTAGTGCGCTTTTGAAATAGATATTGTCTATTCTACACCGGGATTATCAAAGGTTATACTTCCTAACACAAATATCACTTAGGCAGATATCACTTACTTTTGTGAATTGTATCACTGTTTTATTTCGTATTTGTAAGACACCATTTTAATTGCGTGCTCATCAAGGAATAATCGATATATATGATTATATACGAGTATAATATTTGCATTATCTTGGACAAAATTCTGTGAAAATGCTTAAGAGTATATCCTTTACGTACGCACATTGTGCGAAATCAAATTAAATATTGTTTGTATTGTCGGTTTACTTTTTATTTCAGAAAAATGAGCATTTAATCTCTCCAGGGAGATGTCTAGATTACACGGCTGGGGCAAAACTTTCCCAATTCTAATGGAACGAAGTTGTTTCCAAGTATTTGACACATTTAAATTTCCAGCCGGGTGTTAATAATCCGAAATAAAATATTTTCTTTTTACTATTTTCACTCTATTCCGAAGTGTCCGGTACTGTTCAAGCGCACGGTGTTAGAGTCTGTAGAGCTGGTATAACGCGTCTCGGTGAGACATCATTTGCTCTATATCCTCGGTCAGCCATGGAGGAGGTCGGGAGACTTTGGCCGTGCGCTTAAGTGCATGTTTGTCCAGGAGGCGAAGTATGAGCGAACTATTAGTTTCAACTGTCTTATCGATATCGACGTCATCCCATGGACTATTCAAGGCATCAGGTCTTAGGATGATCTAAGTTTACATGTTTAATGTCCCTGAATGTGATGTATCCCGTTCCATACTTGCGTACTTTGAGCGAGTAAGACAAATATAGGGTCATGTGTCGATGTGCTGGGAGTAGGGATCTGACCATGCGATAGACTGTTTGTGATCATTAACTCAATAAGTGTAAGTGAAGATGAGGTATGAATTGCCGGCATTAGTGGAAGTGTTGTCAAGTGTGGAAAATACTTAACAGTTGTTTTGTATCTGCAGCCTGTTCCAGTAAATTGGTATTGAGGTCTCCAAATATTAAAATATGTTCATAAGCAGGTGATAGTCCCTGTAGAATATCTTCACTGTCTGACAGGAGACCCACCTGTGGTGGCTGATAAACTATTCCTATTAGGACTTATCACAGTGATCTCGGCAAACATGAACTCGGGTCTCGGGTCAGCACAGTGCGCAGATGTGCATATAATTTTACATTTAATATAATCTCTACAGAACAAGGCTACTCCTCCACCTCTCATTTATTCGGTCATGCCTGTAAATATTATAGCCCGTTATGTGAACCATACTACTAGGAATAGTTGCGCGTAACCAGCTCTCACTACGTGTACATTGCTGTTTTCAAGAATAGCTGTTAGCTCTTCGTGATGGGCAGGTAGCGGTTGGGAATGCAGTTTAATGCTCGGGAGTTTGGCCTGAAATACTTCCACTAATGAGCTCTGGCAGCGGGGTGTCTGCACTCTCGGGTAGGGGGGCAGTCAGGTCCACAGCTGACAGTTACTCATCACACAAAGTAGAATGCATGCTTAATACCTCTGATGTCGCACCCGCTTTTCATGCACTCGCTCATATTCACACTCAAAAATAAAACACTATTGTCACTGCCCGGTTGAGGAGTATGTCGAGCTCCGCGGGTATGTTTAGTGTTCCCGTCATTGTCCATTATCACTATTCGACCATCCTGTGACGAGGCCCGGCTCACGCGCCTTGTTGAGCATCCCTTTCCGAGTGACTCCGTGACCAGGAGATCCGTCCTTTTGAGGGCACGTTTGGCCCGCCAGACCATTATCGGCCTCTTCCCTGTAGTTAGAACATCAGCAGCAGTTCTACGGGCAGTCAATGCTCCCCATGGTAAGGTCGATGTTTAGCTTCTGCTTCACCATATTGAGCTACATCTTCCTCTGGACACTCTGTGATCCCACGGATGAAGAGGCAGTTTCGCCTGGAGTATTGCTCCTGCACTTTCACTGTTCGCTGCGCTCCTTTATGGAGAACAATTCAGCTCCTACAGTGGCCTGGAAATCAGTGAAATCCGAGCGGAGATCCTGGAGCATGTCGTGGGTGTTGGTAGCACTGTTAGCAGCCACGGTCGCTTGGCCGAGACGAGCTTGAAATTCTTTCATCCGATTTTCAAACGGATACTTTATTTTGCACGGCCTTAAGTCATTTTGAATTTCGAAACGGTATACTAATTAAACTGTTTTGATTATTCCCGACAACTAAATGAATCCGTAAATGAGGAAATGGCCGACTAAAAGGGGTCGTACGGGCTCTGAATTTGGGAGCGTCCGTTGGCGACAACGGAGCCCGGAGGCGAGTCGTGGTATTGCTTCCACTTACGCGTGGCAGGCTCCTCAGTTTTATGTGTACTATCCGACCTCCCGTGGTCTGACCCCGTCAGTATTACGTATGGAGGCCTAGGGAGACTGTCATGTTCACGCACTTCGTGGTCCTTGTCTTCTTCAGTCGATACCTACAATTTTCGAAGTGTCGGACCCCTTCCAATTTTCTCTCTGTGATTTATAACACTAACGATCGGTAATTGTTTTCTGTATGACTTTTGTTATGTAGTACATTTCGGTAGGACAAATAAAATCGGCACTTACAAGTTGAATTTAGGCGCCTTCCCCATAACTGCCATTTCATCCAGGTGAATACAATTATTTATAGCCTAGAGTGTAGTTCCTTATTCCCCGACTTTACATACCGAATTTCATTACATTCTGTTAGCCCACTTTGTCGTGGTTCGGCGTTGTTATGGACTTACATTTTTACCGTACCGGCTGTGATAACGGAGATATTCATGTATGTGGTATTTATGGATAGGACCAGTAATAACATAATTATTTGAGAATTATCTTTAGGCCTTCTCCTAAACTGCCATTTCACTCAGTGTGAATAAAATAATTATATCCTAAATTGTAGTGGCTCATTTCCTGACTTTACATGAAGTGATCTTGAGCCGTTTATTTCTGTGTGTGTACGGACATCACGAATAAACTCTCAGCAATGTACAGACAATTCTTAGAAGTTACTTTTTTGTATGGCGTTCAAATGGAGTCAAATCAAACTCTATTTAATGCAGTTGTACTTTGGCGTCTGCTCGTGAGAAAGCTGCATACAACTGTGTCCAAAACGAATCGACAGTGTCATATGCGCTCAGAGCACTGCGGAGAGTCTTGGAATTAAATCCAGGCTTTTGGCACTTATTCTATGGCACCCCCTACCGGCCAACATTCAACGGACGGTGCTCGAACCGGTTAACCACGGCCCCCGGGTGGGCCGCAGAATGGAAAACATTTATTCGAGAGAGAGCATTTTTCACTGAACAGTTCATATTTGATGGCTTGTATATGTGGAAGGCAACAGAAGCCAGGAGGCACGCCGATAGATTTAGATGTTTACGTAGGTCGTCATGATGGAACGTACGTGAGGTTTATTGTATTTTACTTGTAAAAAAGACAAACCTTCTCACTACCGCTGTGACATGTCGTAAACAATGAGCGTTCGAGCGTTGGTCTCGCGCCCTTGTCAGCTGCTTCGCGGGCGATGTTGCTAAATGTGCACGAGGACCAAGCCAGCCGGTGCTTATCAGCAGGGAGGCCCTTCTTCTATTGGTGCTCTCAAGCCGTGCACATTTAGTAAATCCCATCTGAAGTCTCCTGTGAAGCGATAACAACCCTCCATGGCGCGTATACCCGGTTCACCCTTCGCTGTCCTGTGCTAACAGAACTGTCATAAACAAAATTCTATACATATGCACGATGTGCGCATTTTTCATTAATAATAAGTGTTGGAGCGTTTCAACAAGTGCTGAATTGTGGAAATGAGATTTCTTCTACACTACCGCTAAACAGATTTGTACAACTGGCCCCTGGGTGGGGTGCTGTACAGTCCTGCATTACGAGTGTCAGGCTGGTGGCCTCTAGTCTACATCGGAGGCGCAGTGTGTTTATGCATAACCGCAGTACCAACCTGTAAATTTGGTTGCGTATAAAAGTGCACAAGGGGGAAGGAAAGTTATACGACTCGCACGACATCGTTGCTATGGAGGTTGCCTGTGCAACAGTTCCCTAAGGGGTTAGTCATACGTGTAGTATTTATGTGCAAAATTCGTTGAGATTTTATGAATAGTTGCCTTACACGACTCCCAAATTGTAGAGTCTCTAGGTCCTTCCTGTTCAACTGCATGGGACCTCTGTTAAAATTGATTCTTAGCGTGAAAAAATCTTCGAATATTTTCTAAGGCTCAACGTGACCAATTGTATTACCTACCCGTTAGATCTTGAGTCAGAAGTTTTAAATCTGTTGGGAATGCGGGAAGACTCTGTTCACAACCGGAAGATGCTTTCTGTTGTGCATTCGAAAATATTGAAAAATCAATATTGCATTGCTGGTCATTAGGTGCGCGAGTTAATGATAGTGAAGTTGCTAGTGGGTCCAATCTTTGTACTGACTGGGTTTGGTTTTGAATATTTACTTGCCTTTATTTTGAGAAGTAGAGAATGTCCACAATTGTTTGATTATAGTTCTGTCGCAGCTAAATGAAGTATGTTTCTTTGCTATTTCTTGGCAGGGAAAACCTGAAGTTCGAAGTTTTATTTGTAGTGCCGGTTATAAATATATGGTACGTAGGGCTACTGATATTGTGCTAATGTATACAGAGCCATTGTTTTCAGGATTTAAAATTAAAACTCCTTCCAGGATATTTCTGTTATATCCTTCAAACTTTACGCGTGTTGAGCATGAAGCTAGTGATCCAATTGTCGGGTGTTGTATTCTCTATTTCCGAAATTTCTTGACTTCTTGAAGGATCTGGGGAACTCGTCTTAGTACTGTCATGAGGGTTAAGACTTCATTGGTGGAATTGTTTGGCGTGACAGATTTAGTATGGTCCAAGTTATAAGTGAATAAATGTTGATCAACCTTGTTAGCGACTGCATAAATATCCTGACAGAGTTGTGAGGTGGTCATCAGACACTGGTATTATGCTTATTGGGGTGAAAAGTCAGGTCGTAAGTTTCAAAACGGGGAGAAGTCTTCTGTTTTAACTTGCTAATTGGATTACTGTAACTGATGGTGATCTGATCACTGTAATTACCTAGTGTTAATATAAGAAAAGATCGTCATTGGGGTGATCTCACAAACGGGATTGTATGTACCAGTTACACATCTCTTGAGATTGCTGTGGGGTTATTAGGGGTTGTAGGAGGGATGTACCCCAATTGGAGTATGTTTATATTGTACGGGACCTTGATGCGAGAACCGTGGAAGTTACAAAGGAAAGGATTATGACCTGTTCCTGGTGATTCCGATAAGAGTAGTGTTACAAACATTAGCCTGGAAGGAGGCGAGACGGTCGACTAAGTGGTATGTTTCGAGCTGTCGGTGAGAGATGGCTTGGAATGGTATTAATTAACGAATAAGCTTGAGGGCAGTTTTTATGAGAATAAAAGTACATAAAAGAAAGAAGGAATTCAAGATGACAAATTGGAGGAAATGTTCATTTGTAGGAATAGGAAGTAGTGATTCAAGTAAAAGTTTATCAAGCAGTAGTTAATTAATCTGCCATCTGGTCAACAACCCTAAACGCAGGTCAGAGGTGATTCATTGATTGATTGATTCATCATGTATCTCGTATTTCGTGAAATGTCTAATGGTTTTAGTCCAGCTTAAGGGGCTGTTGCCCTACAGCTATTGATGAATTATGAACTATTATTCTTGTTTCGATTAAATTTTGGGATGCTTTGAATCAGTATTGTGGATTCAGAATACGTAACTTCTTATAGATCAGAATATTTGGATAACTTTTTTGCCGCCACCTGTCTCTTGTCGAAGGGTATAAAACAAAAATAGTAAAATTTTATTTCAGGACTTCTGCTTATCGGTGCCTAATTTATAAAATTGAGGTGAGAACACGACTATTAAACAACCTTAGCCTCATTTTATGCCAGAGAGTTTGGAACACCAAAATGTTGTAGAAATGTTTGAACAAATTATTATTCTTTAGATCCTTTTTATTACAAGAGAAATGTTTGATCTTCTCTGGATGTAGTAACGTGATATTTCGGGTTATATTTCGCTGCTGAGTTTGAAACAAATAGGTTTTTCACAACATAGCTCATAGGTGTTTTTGATGTGGAATTAGCTTTCTTGGAGTACATTGATCTAGTGTAAAATACAAACGGAATGTTAGTGGTTATTATATTGAGAGGAAGTCCAACTTGACAACCATCGTCAAAATCCGTAAGATGTATAACTTGAAATGCTTGAGGATTTTGTTCCTTGTTATCCTGGGTTTTAAATCTGCAGAATGCATGTTCAGTTTACCATACACCCGGATGAGGCAGGTCAAGACGTGTTATGTAAATCATTTGGGTCAAGCACGGCAGTGAAGCAGTGAAATCCATTTGTACAATATGACAATGTTAAGGAGGTTCATTTTGTCTACGTGATAATGAACGTCAGACACGGGCTGCAGGTTTTCCGATACTAAGTTCTACTGCTTCAGTTCGTTTTCCAAGCCAAGTCCGAGCCCGTGGAATGTTGTTGGGCTAGTCGTGTCTCTGGTAACTTCGAGAAATTGTTCCTGCTTGTCAAAGGGATGACTATTTTCCAAATCGGGTATCATAAATATTCCGAGATATATATCTATAAAATTATTAACATTTTTATTGAGTTGGTAATTAAGTAGGAACAAAGTGGACTGTTTGCTTGTGTGTATTATTAGAGCATGGTTTCCCTTCAGTTCGACGACTGTAAGTAATTCAGCTCCCTTGTTGAAGTTTAGTATTACAAGACAAACGCCGAATAATACGGCTATAGTAATGCATACGTCAGAATAAAGGCAGAACTATATGACAGAGAGTGTAATTCCTCTAAGAGTGTTAATACAGTGTTCGATAATTTACTCGGGTAAGGGAACCGTCCATTACTGATACTCGTATTGACGTTGGTGGTTATGTCTGCTGATTTCAGTATGTAACTAGTAAAGTTGGTAGCAGTGATGAGCCATTAAAAAGATAATAGGGCGGCCATATTTCCTTTTTAGTGTGTAACGTTACATGCAAAGTACTAGACGCAGTTCACACCCGCGACTCCATTAGAGTGACTGTGACGGTCACTACGCAGCAATGAGATCTGTTTTTATCAGTATCGTGGACGAAATAACAATTTAACTGTGACTAAACGCAGTGGGAATCTCAATCGGTGGTGCTTCCGTACTCAACGGGCACACTTATAGGGATGAGAAAAGTCACATAACGATTCCCTAAGTAGCAGAGAGGAGAGATCCTTTTGACTGCCCCAACCGCCCTAAACAGTAAATTAAAACCGGGATCGCCGCCACTATCGACTTGCTGCGACAAATCTTATTCTTTTCGATATAGTTCACATTAATAGTAGCCGCAGGGTTACACTGGGTACAGAACATATTGCATAGAAGTTGTAAACATTCAGTGATCCATTTTGTGTAGTAGCATTATTTTTTTTTTTACTGCCTACCATTACCCTAGTGATTCTTGTGTTGTGCGACATAATTATTGAGAACCATCCCCCTCCCCACACACTTTCCTGCATCGAAGGATGTTGAATGTGTGGTTGTTTTGTAAAGTGTGTATATTGCATTGTGTAGTATATATACACGGATACGAATGCGGTCTTTGTGATGTACCGTATGGTAGAAGACTAACTAAAATATTTTCAGTTGACACTCATTCCTAGATATTTCCAGTCGAAATATGCATACAAAACAGTAGGCTAGTGGTGTTTATTGTTCTCAAGGCGTGTAGCCTACTTAATTTTATTTGTATGCGGTGTATTTTATTGCCTGTCTAGTGTTAACCGTCTTTGTTCTCCAGTGTATTCTCTTCAAGGCATTACATCTCCAGCCATTTTCAGTAAAAAATTGCTAATGATTTTCTGAAATATATATTTTATCGTAAACCACGTGAAGTTTGCAGGACATTTTCCACTTAAGTATCTTAAATGTTAAAATTATGTCTCGTCGCATTTACAGTACGTGTAAGCAAGTACACTAGCGAGATATTCCGAGACATACATTGCTAGCGCACTTAGCGGGACGATCTTGAAACTGAGTGTCGTAGTTTTTTTTAAAAAAAATGCTTTTTCTCGGGGTGTCGACCTATAGAGATCTTTTGCCCCTACTTGGACCATGTGATATGAACCTGCGTGTAATTGGAATGGAGGAAGTGTAATGTTGAGGAAAGGAACGTTAAGGACGACACAAACACCCAGTCCCCAGGCCAGGGATATTAATCATTTACAATTAAAAACCCCTGACCCCGCCGGACGCGTTGCCCTGTACACCGTGGGGCCGGACGAGTGTAGTAGTACACTATACACTATGAAGTGTGCAGAAAGTGTCAGGTTCCAAGTCTTCTTTAATTAAAGTGGTTACAGGGATTTCCCGACTTCACATCGGATGGTAAAATTATATTTTCTAACGTTTGCAGCAGAGGTGAGTGAAAATTGTTTTATGTTACCCCGCTAACGAGCTATCATCATTTTATCAAAACAAGCATGGTATTTTAATTGATGCATATTAAATTACGTAAAATTGAATCTACCTAAAGATGTTTTAGAACCTACTGTATTTGAGTCTATTTTAGGCAGTTAAACACTTATGCACCTAGAATTCCGAGGTTAGTATTCACTATTGGATGTTTCTGTGGAGGTTGAAAGTGTAGTGTGTTGACTGAACGTGGAGGTTGAAAGTGTAGTGTGTTGACTGAATATGAAGAGAAACGTGTTAGAACAAACACAAACATGCAGTCCCTGAGCCTTTAAAATTAAAATCCACTATTCGGCCGGGAATCGAATGCCTTAACGCTGACCATTCAGACAAGTATTCGGACAAAGCGAAATCTTTGAGTTTCATTATTTCTTTCGGTATTAAAACGTCTCTCCAATACATCTCGTCAATTAGCCAGATTAACAAGTGTAACTAATCTGTCATTGGCCTACAGCATCTTTCAGTATGTCCGCTGAATAAGTTATTCGTCGTGTAGCTTCTACTGAAGTTGTTACAAAGGATTCCCAAGTCCGTTTTTAACACGTCACAAGATGCACCTGCCGCGCGGACGGGCTACAGCGGCTAACTTCTCCCAGTTTCAGGAAAGGGTGTCTAATGACCTGAAAGACATAACACAAAAACTAGAATATATTGAACAGCGCCTCGAGCAACAGGCTGAACTGCTTTGAGAGAGCTAGCTAGTTCGTTCCCGCTCCTAACTGAGAGTCGTTCTTGGGACCAGGAAGGTTGGAGCAAGACCAATTGAATCTTCTTTTTTTTTTTTTTGAAACGACACATGTCAAGATGTTGCCACAGTTGAGTTAAGGCAAGTAATACAGTCTTTAAGTATAGATCTATTGTTTTCTGCAGAAACTACACACGTCACTGCATTGCTTTATCCGGTAGCTCTGCCTGGTAATAATAGTTTGTTGGAGAAACAGCACTTGTCTCTGACATGTGCACGTTTTAGCTGGATATCTCCAAACTACGATTTATTGACATGTACTGTTTAAAAAAAAAAAACTATTCAACTACAATATTGGTGGAGTGAGCCGAGGAAATCAGAGTAGCGTATACGAGTCCTACACTCGGCCACCTGGATTCCTCGCTGCTCACTCTTTTCTGCACAACTTGTAAGCAAAGAGAATGCTTGTAAGGAGCGGTAAGGAGTCTTCATTTCAGTAATAGCCGTGTGAGCGCTGAAGGTGTGTCTTGTACGTGCCATCTGTAAATGAATTTTTAGAGGGGCGTACTTCGTAGCGTTGCGCAATAACCTGCCAGAACAGACTAAGAGCTTCCAAAGTGAATTCATGTATATATCAATCAGTACCCCTGAGCGAAACTTAGGTTAGAGATCGAACATACCGCGGACGCCACCTTTAATTCAATATAAAATATGATTCAGGTATGCTATATGTGCAGAAAAGAGGTTGTGCAGCGAGGAATCGAGGTGGCCGAGTGTTGGACTCTTATACGCTACTGGAAATCAGGCTGCTCTCCGCCTCCAGGATCGTTCGTTCGTTCATCCGGTTTAGGGCAGACTGCTCTTCAAGAGTTCCGGGAACGAACGAGATAGCGCAAATACCGTAAGTTTTCCACAACAGATGGCAATACAACGTCCAAGTTGGCACGCAACTCTTGGAATAAAAGAAATGAACTAATATATGCACTGCTGCCAACATTCGCAATTAATCAAATGCAACGAGTTAGGATAACATAGAGAGGCGGAAGCGCTGCCTGGGTGAAGCTAATAGAAGGAACGTCCGCCATGTTTCCTGTGGTCAAACAAGCAAGGGGGCATGGCCTTTAAATGACGAAAAGTGTACAAAATACGCATTTCAGAATCACTGGGGGAGAATTAAAGACCGTTGCCGAAAGCTCAAAGCATTAAAAATCATGGACTGCGAATACCGCCACTTAATCATATTGCAGAACGAGGCCAACATCACGATCAGTTCATTGTAGGGTAGTTCGAAATCATCGCACAGTGACATACGAATAGGCCTCGAAATCGGAACAAGAGCGTTCCCCTGCTTGGCTGTTGTGGTTAAGCGTAAATTAAAATAAAAACGGTGGACATAAATATTTAAAATTATTGCATCCTTACGAGTACTGTCTTTCTTTCTTAATCTGTTTACCCTCCAGGGTTGTTTTATCCCACGGACTCAGCGAGGGATCCCACCTCTACCACCTCAAGTGCAGTGTTCTGGAGCGCGGGACTTTGGGTCGGGGGATACGACTGGGAAGGAGGGTCAGTACTCTCGGCCGTTATTCTTGGCTTTCGAGACCGGGGCCTCTATCTCACCGTCAGATAGCTCCTCAATTCTAATCACGTAGGCTGAGTGGTCCTCGAAACCAGACCTCAGGTCCAGGTAAAAACCCCTGACCTCGTTGGGAATCGAACCCGAGGCCAATGGGTAAGAGGCAGGCACGCTACCCCTACACCACGGGGCCGGCCATGTACAATAAGGCTGCATAAACTTCACAAATAGCATTAAAATATTGTATTTAGCATGCTTGGTGTACGTTTGACCGAAATAGGTGAGTTTTCGTGGTTACGTTTCCTTGGTGGTGGGCGCTCTATTTTCTTTGTTTGTAAATGTGAATGAAAATTAAATAGGGTTGGGACGGCATTTGCCAGTAATCGCCGTTCGTAATTTTTTTCGAAATGTAAAGAGCATAAGCGACTGAATTGAGTGGGATACGGTACCATGCATCTCTTTTCGTCCTTACATCGCATTGTTCCGTTATTTCCTTGTTCTTTAAAGAAAACCTGAAACATAATCCGACAAATAATTACTATGGCTATCCGTACTTTCGCTATGTAAACAATAAAATGGATTTAATCACAAACAGAAATTACAAAATGGAATCTCGGCTAAAATTCAGCAATACTTAAAATACGATATATCCTTCGTTTAATTACTGCGATTAATACAACCATACGCTAAGCTTACGGTTGGCATTCTTGAAAGCGAGGATTTATCTTTTCACTTCTTAAAACTAAGGAAATTACATTGGCATGCACGATCTCCCTGTCACCTCAACAAACGCTCTCACGCCAATTCGCTTTGTTTTGACAATCGTTAACATGGCTGCCCCTTATCAACTTGCTTCAGTAGGGAGCGCTGATGTCAGGCATACAGCCCCTCTATGTTATTCTAGCTCGTTGATCAAATGATAGCTTTATATATAGTACCGCAAATATGGATGCCGTCTACTGTTACTTTGCCTAAGTACAATAGGCATGTTCGATATATTGGCACTGCTTACACGATTACACTTCATCTTCTACCACTTTTCCCACACTTGTGGGGTCACGGGTGCGAACTGCTTAGCACATTTGAAGTTGGCCCTGTTTTACGGCTAGCTGCTCTTTCTGACGCTAACCGTTTGTGGAGGGATGTAATTGTTCACGATCACCGCCATGAGCTGGTGGAATGAACTCCCCAATAACATTAGGGAAGCTAAATCTAAGACAAAGTTTAAAATCTTCTGCCAGCGTCATCTTACAAGCACTTCCATGGATGAGAGTGAATATGGTTGTTTATTGTAACGAGTCGCAGTTTATACTTTAGTTATAATTTACTTTCTTTAGTTACTTTAATTGTTGTTGTTGTTGTTTGTCATCAATCCATAGACTGGTTTGATGCAGCTCTCCATGCCACCCTATCCTGTGCCAACCTTTTCATTTCTACATAACTATCGCATCCTACATCTGCTCTAATCTACTTGTCATATTCATACCTTTGTCTACCTCTACCGTTCTTACCACTTACACTTCCTTCAAAAACCAGCTGAACAAGTCCTGGGTGTCTTAAGATGTGTCCTACCATTCTCTCTCTTCTTTTCGTCAAATTTAGCTAAATCGATCTCCTCTCACCAATTCAATTCAGTATCTTAACATTCGTGATTCGATCTATCCATCTCACTTTCAGCATTCTTCTGTAACACCACATTTCAAAAGCTTGTGATCTCTTTCTTTCTGAGCTAGTTATCGTCCATGTTTCACTTCCATACAATGCCACGCTCCACACGAAAGTCTTCAAAAACATATTTCTAATTCCTATATCAATGTTTGAAGTGAGCAAATTTCATTTCTTAAGTAAGCTCTTCCTTGCTTGTGCTAATCTGCATTTTATATCTCCTTACTTCTGTCATCGTTAGTTATTTTACTACGCAGGTAACAATATTCATCTACTTCCTTTAAGACTTCGTTTCTTTATCTAATATGTCCTGCATCACCTGCCTTCGTTTGACTGCACTCCATTACTTTTGTTTTGGTCTTATTTGTTTTCATCTTGTACTCCTTACCCATGATTTCATCCATACCATTTAGCAGCTTCTCGAGATCTTCTGCAGTCTCGGATAAAATAACAATATCATCGGCAAATCTCAAGGTTTTGATTTCCTCTCCTTGGATTGTGATTGCCTTTCCAAATTCCTCTGACTGCTTTTACTGCCTGTTCTATGTAAACATTGAAAAGGAGGGGGGACAAACTGCAACCTTGCATCACTCCTTTCTGGATTGCTGCTTCCTTTTCACAGCCCTCGATTCTTATCACTGGAGACTGATTTTTATACAGATTGTAGATAATTCTTTGTTCTCGGTATCTGATCCCAATCACCTTTAGAATCTTAAATAGCTTGATCCAATGAACATTATTGAATGCCTTTTCTAGATCTACGAATGCCATGTACGTGGGCTTACCCTTCTTGATTCGATCCTCTAAGATCAGACGTAAAGTCAGGATTGCTTCACGTGTTCCTACATTTCTTCTAAAGCCAAACTGATCTTCTCCCATCTCAACTTCAACTTGTTTTTCCATTCTTCTGTAAATAATTCGTGTTAAAATTTTGCAGGCATGAGATACTAAACTAATGGTGCGGTAGTTTTCACACCTGTCAGCACCGGCTTTCTTGGAAATAGGTATAACAACATTCTGACGAAAATCCGATGGAACTTCTCCTGTCTCATACACACTAAATGGAATAACCTTGCCATGCTGGTTTCTCCTAAGGCAGTCGGTAATTCAGAGGAAATGTCATTTGTTCCTATTTAGGCCACTCACAGCTCTGTGAAACTCTGACCTCAAAATTTGGTCTCCCATTTCATCAGCATTAACCTCTTCAGACCCAAGAGCAAGGAAGTTGGGATAAAAATTATTTCTTTGCTTTCTTGACTTAAAAATGACTTCAGTAAGTCATATTTGGTGGTAAAAAGAAATATTTATTTTATTCATAAAATATACAGAAGGTGCACATATGTGCACCTCAGGTCACAACTCAACTTTCATCTGTGATAGTTCTCAAAACAGTTGTTTTTCATTATGCACAAATACACTTTGCATTTCACGCACGTAACTCGTGATCTTGATTTGCATCCCGAAAAACGGCATTTTGAGGCAAAATTGTCGTCATTGTAGTGGGGTAGGTGTCCAAAACCGTCTGTTCGAACGTCAACGTCGAGCTGTGGCACAACTCTTCTTTGCTTCCTTGGTGTTAGGTCAGCCTCCTGACTCGTGTTGATCTCCAATACTGATTCTCGACTTGGTCGACCTCGCTTAGGTACTCATCCAGATTGATGCGGAGTTCCCCCTTCATTCTGAATCATAGCTCTTGCGACAGCCAGACGGTAAGCAAGGAGTCCAAGTACGTCTTTCTTCGCAATTTCTTCTTGTGCACAAAAGCGCTTGTACATAAGCCAGCAGTTTACAATTACTAGATCAATAAAGTGGCTGTATACTCTTACTGGCCATTTGCAGGTTGTATCAGTTCTGTAATAGGCCAGTGTTCCCATTAGCACTTGGATTCCAGTGAATTTCACAATCTCCTTCACTGTAGTACTCACAGATCTATGATTGCGCTTTTGCGCGGAATTTAGATTAGTCTGATCTGCTACTAGTTGCCAGAACTGTAAACTGAAATATTCAAAAATTGAATACAGCTTTCCCTTTGAATAATCTGCATCTGGAGATAGCGCCTCATCAGTAGTCACTCCACGGGGTGTCATTCTGGAACAACAATGCGCTGGTTTACTGTTACAAAAACAATTGCTTCCTAACAAATTAATTAATTTCCTATTATAACTCGGAAATTCTGCACATGAATCAGCATAACATTGTCATTTTAGTACCATGCGTAACACCCGTGAGGTTAATGAACTTATGATTGAAGAATGATTTTTTTTCTAATTATAATTTCTAATTTTTCTATTTTCCTAATGAGTTTACTCCAATACTGCAACAATATTATAGAAACATTAATAAACTTAATAGACTTACTCTTTAGAAACCCATGGCAATTCTCTATGAGACGTTGTAACACTGGAATCAGCTGAGTCATTTCTATCTGGATCATGATATATTTCTGGTTCTGATGGAACTTCTTCGTTATTTGGCACTTCCAGGGGCTCATTTATGTATTCTTCATCACTAGAATCTGAAAATTCTCCATCACTATTGTTCAGAAGGGCAGTAATATCATCATCATCTAAGCCGGAATCTGTAAGAATAAATAGGGAGGTACAGACATTTTCTGTTAACTTGAACCTGAGGTGCACATATGTGTACCTTGTAATTTTTGCTCAAATAGTGCAAACATCAACAAAAATTCTGTGAAATTATAACATGAATGTGATAATTAGGCATGTAGTAAAGTTTATACATTTTTATCCTGGCTGAAAATAGGCATATACTAATTAAAATGGACTTACCAGTAAGCGAGGTTGGTCGTGCCGCCATCTTGGTAACTCTGCTTTCTTTCTTCGTCTGCAGCAGAAGCTTGTTCTACGCGCTGCTGCGATCTGGTGTAGATTTAAAGAACCCAATGGTACACAAATGTGTATGCGAGGTAAGAATGCAGATAAATCAAATCCCTACACTGTCAATACGTAATAACCGAAGGTGCACATATGTGTACCCCAGGTCTGAAGAGGTTAACAGCCTCTTCTCAAGTGCCCAGATGGTTTTTCACTTCCCAGACGGCAGTGGAGGATGCTAAACCAAATTCGGACCGGCCAAGGTAGATGTGGAGCCACTCTCTGTGCAATTGGGGATGGAAGACATCACCGCAATGTGACTGCGGACAAGAGGAGCAGACAGTGCATCACATTGCATTTGAGTGTCCTTTGCGTGCTTATAGAGGCTCTATAGAGGACTTGAACTGTGTCTCAAATGAAGCTCTTCTCTGGCTCTCAAATTTTGACATGGAACTTTAGTTATGAACTTGAGATGGTAATTTTACATATTGTATATAATATTGTATTCATCATACGCTAAATAATAATAAATAATAACAGCCTCTTCTTGTTTCAGAACCAAATTATGTACATCTTTACCGTGATACAATTGTTGGATATGTTCCTGCCATCTTTCTGCTTTGTCTTCTTTCGCTAGAAGTGGCTTTCCATCTGAGCTCTTAATATTCATACACCTAGATTTCCTTTCTCCAAAGGTTGCCTTGATTTTCCTGTATGCAGCATCTACCTTTCCTAGGACCATACAACCTTCAACATCCTTGCACTTCTCCTTCAGCCAGTCTTCCTTAGCTACCTTGCACTTTCTATCCACTTGATTCTTTAATTGCCTGTATTCTTTTCTGCCCTCTTTGTTTCTAGCATTCTTGTATTTTCGTCGTTCATCAATCAAGTCTAGTATCTCCCGAGTTATCCACTGATTCTTAGTTGATCTTACCTTTCTTCCTAACATTTCTTCAGCAGCCCTACTGACTTCATTTTTCATAACTATCCACTCTTCCTCTATTGTGTTTCCTTCAGCCTTTTCATTTAGTCCTTGTGCAACATGTTCCTTGAAACAATCCCTCACACTCTTTTCTTTCAACTTGTCTGGATCCTATCTCCTTGCATTCCTTCCTTTTTTCAATTTCTTCAGCTTCAAATGGCATTTCATGACCAAGTTGTGGTCAGAGTCCACGTCTGTTCCTGGGAAGGTTTTGCAGTCTAACGCCTGGTTTCTGAATCTCTACCTAATCATAATGAAGTCTATTTGATACCTTTCAGTGTCTCCAGGTCTCATCCACGTATACAGCCATCATTTGTGGTGTTTGAACGAAGTATTGGCAAGGACTAAATTATGATCAGTGCAGAATTGAACCAGCCAACTTCCTCTTTTGTTCCTTTGTCCCAATCTGAATTCTCCTACTGTATTACCTTCTCTTCCTTGCCTACCACTGCATTCCAGTCTCCCATCACAATTAGATTCTCGTCACCTTTTACATATTGTATTAAATCTTCTCTCTCTTCATGTATACTTTCAATTTCCTCCTCATCCGCTGAACTAGTAGGCATATAGACCTGCACTATTGTGGTGGGCATTGGTTTGGTGTCTATCTTGACAACAATAATTCTTTCACTATGCTGGTCATAGTAGCTTACCCGCTGCCCTATTTTCTTATTCATTATTAAACCAACTCCTGCGTTTCCTCTGTTAGATTTTTTGTTGATAATTTGGTAGTCGCCTGGCCAAAAATCCTGCTCTTTCTGCCAACGTACTTCACTTATACCAACTACATCTAACTTTAGTCTGTCCAACTCCCTTTTCAGATTCTCTAACCTACCACGATGATTCAAACTACTAACATTCCATGCTCCGACTCTGAGAATATCAGTATCCATCTTCTTGATGATCGCTCCCTCTCGTGTAGTCCCCACCCAGTGATCCGAATGGGGGACTAGTTTACCTCCAGAATATTTTACCCGGGAGGAAGCCATCATCAGTACATCATTCATACAGAGAGAATTGCATGTGCTCAGGAGTTAGTTACGGCTATAATTTCCCATTGCTTTCAGCCGTGTAGCAGTATCAACACAGCTAAGCCATGTTGAGCATTCATCTAGACTGCCGCTCTTGCAACTTCTGAAAGGCTGCTACCCCCCATTCGATGAACCATTCGTTAGTATGCTCTCTCAACAGATACCCATCCGATATGGTTGCACCTGCGGCTCGGCTATCTGCTTCATTGGGACACGCAAGCCTCCCCACAGCGGCAAGGTCACGTGGTACGCAGGAGAGGTTTACTTTAATTAGTGATACTTCAGTATATACTTTAGGTTGTAAAGATTTAATATGTTTAAATGAGGGCATTTCAGTTTTTATACTGCCAGTATATAGCATATTAAAATGTAAATTGTTGAAATTCTTACTATGCGAAATTGTTGAAATTATATTGCAAATTACAAGAAGTGGATAAGTGTAAGAAAGGGCCAAGAGCCCTAACTTCACCACAATAAAGTCGCATTATTAATAATAACAAAATGAGAAGGAGAAGTTGTTTGTATTTATTGTATATGCTGTAATTATTTCTGTTGTAAATATTTGTAGATGTTTGGTTCATGTTTGTGGGTTACTGTAGTCACGTCCTAGTTCGTGAACCATGGGCAACGGCTGAGTGGCCTAGTAAGTGGTCCTGAGAGTCGGGATACCAGTTGCTATGGAATGGGAGTGGGCATCTCGGACATATTCTGAGTCGTGGCCCTCCTTCTGCTCAGGCGGCTAGGACTACACAATTCAGCAGTGGTCCTTAACCCGTTAGAGGAGAGATCCTCACTTCGACTATGTGCAAGTAGGGCAGCATCCTGCTTCATGAATTTACCGAGCTCAGAACACTTTAAGCAAGCCTCGGACCTATGGGAGTAATGGAGTCCCACTCCCATTTGACAGGCGAGGGACTCCTTGGAAACAACTTGGCGAACGAAATGGAATTCGATGGGGAGCTATCAATATTAATGGGGCTTATGGAAGAAAGAAGGTAGAACTTGCTGAGTCAGCAAAGAGGATGCATCTGGATGTGTTAGGAGTAAGTGATATTCGGGTAATGGGAGATAAGGAGGAAGAGATAGGAGATTATAAAGTGTACTTGACGGGTGTTAGAAAGGGAAGGGCAGAGTCTGGGGTAGGGCTCTTTATCAGGAATACCATTGCACGCAACATAGTTTCTGTTAGGCACGTAGATTTGTCAGTGGGAGGAATTAGGACAAGAACTGTGTCCGTGTATTCACCATATGAGGGTGCAGATGAGGATGAAGTTGAAGAGTTTTATGAAGCATTAAGTGACATCATGGTCAGGGTCAACAGCAAGGATAGAATAGTGCTAATGGGCGATTTCAATGCGAGAGTTGGGAATAGAACTGAAGGATACGAAAGGGTGATTGGTAAATGTGGGGAAGATCTGGAAGCTAATGGGAATGGGAAGCGTTTGCTGGACTTCTGTGCTAGTATGGGTTTAGCTGTTACGAATACATTCTTCAAGCATAAGGCTATTCACCGCTACACATGGGAGGCTAGGGGTACCAGATCCATAATAGACTATATCTTAACAGACTTTGAATTCAGGAAATCTTTTAGGAACGTACAAGTTTTTCGGGGTTTTTTCGATGATACAGACCATTATCTGATCTGTAGTGAACTAAGTATCTATAGGCCTAGGGTAGAGAAAGTGAAATCTGTCTGCAAACGAATAAGGGTAGAAAATCTCCAGGACGAGGAAATAAGACAGAAGTACATGGATATGATTAATGAGAAGTTTTGAACAGTAAACAGTAAGCAGGTTCAGGATATAGAAAGTGAATGGGTGGCATACAGGGATGCTGTAGTAGAAACAGCAAGGGAATGCCTAGGAACAACTGTGTGTAAAGATGGGAAAAGGCGAACATCTTGGTGGAATGATGAAGTGAGAGCAGCCTGTTAACGTAAAAAGAAGGCTTATCAGAAATGGCTCCAAACAAGTGCCGAGGCAGACAGGGATTTGTACGTAGATGAAAGAAACAGAGCGAAACAAATAGTTGTTGAATCCAAAAAGAAGTCATGGGAAGATTTTGGTAATAAACTGGAAAGGCTAGGTCAAGCAGCAGGGAAACCTTTCTGGACAGTAATAAAGAATCTTAGGAAGGGAGAGAAAAAAGAAATGAACAGTGTTTTGAGTAATTCAGGTGAACTCATAACAGATCCCAGGGAATCACTGGAGAGGTGGAGGGAATATTTTGAACATCTTCTCAATGTAAAAGGAAATCATCATGGTGGTGTTGCAAACAGCCAAGCTCAAGGGGAGGAGGAAAATGATGTTGGTGAAATTATGCTTGAGGAAGTGGAAAGGATAGTAAATAAACTCCATTGTCATAAGGCAGCAGGAATAGATGAAATTAGACCTGAAATGGTGAAGTATAGTGGGAAGGCAGGGATGAAATGGCTTCATAGAGTAGTAAAATTAGCATGGAGTGTTGGTAAGGTACCTTCAGCTTGAACAAAAGCAGTACTTGCACCTATCTATAAGCAAGGGAACAGGAAGGATTGCAACAACTATCGAGGTATCTCATTGATTAGTATACCAGGGAAAGTATTCACTGGCATCCTAGAAGGGAGGGTGCGATCAGTCGTTCAGAGGAAGTTTGATGAAAACCAGTGTGGTTTCAGACCACAGAGGGGCTGTCAGGATCAGATTTTCAGTATGTGCCAGGTAATTGAAAAATGCTACGAGAGGAATAGGCAGTTGTGTTTATGTTTCGTAGATCTAGAGAAAGCATATGACAGGGTACCGAGTGAAAAGATGTTCGCTATACTGGGGGACTATGGAATTAAAGGTAGATTATTAAAATCAATCAAAGGCATTTATGTTGACAATTGGGCTTCAGTGAGAATTGATGGTAGAATGAGTTCTTGGTTCAGGGTACTTACAGGAGTTAGACAAGGCTGTAATCTTTCACCTTTGCTGTTTGTAGTTTACATGGATCATATGCTGAAAAGTATAAAATGGCAGGAAGTGATTCAGTTAGGTGGAAATGTAGTAAGCAGCCTGGCCTATGCTGACGACTTGGTCTTAATGACAGACTGTGCCGAAAGCCTGCAGTCTAACATCTTGGAACTTGAAAATAGGTGCAATGAGTATGGTATGAAAATTAGCCTCTCGAAGACTAAATTGATGTCAGTAGGTAAGAAATCCAACAGAATTGAATGTCAGATTGGTGATACAAAGCTAGAACAGGTCGATAATTTCAAGTATTTAGGTTGTGTGTTCTCCCAGGATGGTAATATAGTAAGTGAGATTGAATCAAGGTGTAGTAAAGCTAATGCAGTGAGCTCGCAATTGCGATCAGCAGTATTCTGTAAGAAGGGAAGTCAGCTCCCAGACAAAACTATCTTTACATCGGTCTGTTTTCAGACCAACTTTGCTTTATGGGAGCGAAAGCTGGGTGGACTCAGGATATCTTATTCATAAGTTAGAAGTAACAGACATGAAAGTAGCAAGAATGATTGCTGGTACAAGCAGGTGGGAACAATGGCAGGAGGTAACTCGGAATGAGGAGATTAAGGCTAATTTAGGAATGAACTCGATGGATGAAGCTGTACGCATAAACCGCCTTCGGTGGTGGGGTCATGTGAGGCGAATGGAGGAGGATAGGTTACCTAGGAGAATAATGGACTGTTATGGAGGGTAAGAGAAGTAGAGGGAGACCAAGACGACGATGGTTAGACTCTGTTTCTAACGATTTAAAGATAAGAGGTATAGAACTAAATGAGGCCACAGCACTAGTTGCAAATCGAGGGTTGTGGCGACGTTTAGTAAATTCTCAGAGGCTTGCAGACTGAATGCTGAAAGGCATAACAGTCTATAATGATTATGTATGTATGTATTGTACCTATAGTTTCATAATGAAGAGGGCGACTCCTTGCTTAGGCCGAGTCAGCCCATTATGTTACCGGCACAAGCCGAGCCTTCCTAAAATAATAATAAATTCAACTTTCGTAGTAGAACGAAGCAAAGTCATTATTTAGTTTCATTATCTCTATATCAATTTTCACCTGCGACTTTTGTCATTTCAATATTGTCGCCTGACGTTTAAGGTCGGGCTGCCAGCGCTGTCGACATGTCGGTTTATTACGGGAGAATAGGGAAGTGTCCAGTATTGTCTATAGTCTTTATGGTATAAGTCAGTCGTACTTCACTGCCGTACAGCTAGTCACACCAGTCTGCCGTACAGCTAGTCACACCAGTCTGGTCGCATACCGCAGTATTGTCTATAGCTCACTGGTCTCACATGTTGATTGGCGTTGTTTTACTGCTCCCCTTTGGAGGGATGTAATCACTATCGCCTGCCTGGTGTTTGTAGTTGCTAACATGTAAAGTCTTTATGGTCTTGACACCGTGGTTAGTCGGTTCGAGTCCCATTGGTGAAAAATTCACCATCAGAATATTGGCTGACAGATTAGAAGACGTGATGGTGTACAATTTCTAATCGCTAGTTGCATGCCAAAAGCCTGGATTCAATTCTAAACCTGTCCTTAGGATCCACAAGGAGTGAGGGCATACGCCGCTGTTGGCGATTTGTCCGCAGATAGCGACGTTATGTCTTGAGCAGTCGTAAAGAGTAGGCTACATGCCGACACTGGGTTTCATGTTCTCAGTACTTTATTATTGTCCCACATCCAGAGGCGCAGGTCGCCCTTGGCTCTCAAATATAACATGTCCTCGGATATGCAGTGCATAAAGGCCATGCGATAAATATAACTATAAATATGTGTGTTTTTGTGGTGGTTGGTAGCGTTGTATGGAAAGTGTGTTGTGACAAAACTCAGTCCCCGAGTTAGAGGAAATAAACGGACCCGGCTGGGAATCGAGCACAGGACCCTTCAACCGCAGGCCTGAACGCTGATGGGCAGGTATAATATCACGGAACAGATGCTGTGCTGTCACATGTTGAGGCAGTGGACGCATTAGCTAGGAGCTAATAATCTATGATAGTAGCATATTTGTGGTATAAAAGAAAGCTTGTGTTTTGTTTTTTTAAAAAGCAGAAATAGTGTACTTTCCAGTATGGTTTCCCATGTGAAGTTGGCATGTGGTAAAGGTTCACATTAATGAGCTTGTAAATAAGGGTTACATATTTCTTCACATGGTTATGAGGGTATTTACAGGCTGTAGTAAGGATGTGTTTGCGAGGGCATATGTCACTGGCAAGACCCCAAGTAGAGTATGGTTTCAGTGCATGGAACCCTCACCAGGATTACGTGTTTAGAGAACTGGAGCAGATTCTAAGGAAAGCATCACAATTTGTTTTGGGCCTTTTCAGAGTAGTTTTACGAAAATGTTAAGTCTTTGGGCTGGGGAAAGTTGGGAGTAAGGAGACAAGCTGCTTGTCTGAGTGCTATGCTCCAGGGTGTGAAATGAGATTAACAGAGGAATGAGCATGTGTGGAGGTTTTAAAAGCAGGAAATATCGTAATATGAAGATAAAGTTGGAATTGAAGGAGCAAATATTTGTTCATAGGAAGAGGAATGATTTGCCAAGGGAGATGTTCGATAAGTTTCTGACTAGTTTGTAATTATTCAATACAGGACCCGGTAAACAGCTGATAGGGAATGTGCTGGCCCTAAATGCACATCAGTGGTAAATGTGAGAGCGTATAATTTTACCTTGTTATCAGGATTAAACCATTATGCCTGTTATTTGTTTTCCTTTGGTTGTCTTGCGTTTCTTTCTCTGGTTGGGAATTGTGTATTCTTTCTAAGATGGTCGTAGATGGTTCATATGGTTCTGGTGACAGAATTAACTGTTGAAGGATATATTTTGTTAGGAACTTATTGCTTTACTGGCTTTTTTCATTTCAGAAAAGTACATTTTGTTGACTGCAGTACATATGCTTGTCCATGAAGAGAAGAAAGGTAGTCGACCTGAATGACTTGGACAACCAGCGCTGTGTACATACAGGAAGGCGTGATCGTAGTCGTCCTGTTCAGCACACAAAATAGGTAAGTTATTGTGCCAATATTGTTTGTTCAAAAATCAAACATTTTTGCTATATTTTCTATTTCTAAATATCAATGTTCACAATTTGTTGTAACCATCTCATCTTTGATTACTTTGTTCAGTGGTTTTTGCCGTCATATCCATGTGCTTAGCATATTTTGTGACGGTTCTTACATCAGATTGCTCTTCCGATAAAGACAGTGTCGTTACTGAAACTTATTGCAAGGGGCGTGTTGAGGGTAATTTATTCACTGTAGTTGCGTTCACTCGCTGAGAGACCTTACTTAAATTTGTTTAGGTATTCTCATTCAATTCATCAGAATATTACAATTTCGTGTAATAATTTTCATAATACTTCACTAGGTTATTCATTGTCCTAGTTTATTAGGATACAATACTTCTTTATATTGTGGGCTAAACAAAAGATAGTGTTATATTGCTTTTTATTCCTTGATTTGACTTAACTAATGAACGGAATGCATATTGTTCTTGAAACATGTATGATAAAAAAGTGTGGTGACAAGGTTGACCCAACATAAATCTATTAAATAAACTATTTAAAGTAGTTTAAGTAACGTACCGTGACAGCATTACATTAGCGATGAGTTGTTAATGAACAGACTTGCTCTTCTGAACTACGCAATTCAAGAGAGCTAGGTCCAAGCTGGCTCGCTGCTTGAGAGCTGGTGAGTTTAGTTTATTTATGAGTTAATTGCATCATGAACTGGGGCTCCAAGAAAATCTTGCTCCTTTCATTGACTAGCTCTCTTTTAGCCAATCCAGTAACTGGTTTCAAATAATCACGTGGCTTCTTATAGGATATGCAATAAAATGTAATAGCAAATAATATAACACGTTATTGAACACATTACTTGCCTTTTCACTTCCTGTATGCACTTATCCAATATGTTCAGGGCAAAAAACACAAACACCATTAAAAAGACACAAGGTTGAGATTAACTTTCAAAAACTGTTCACAAACAATATTATCACTATAAGAGCATTGAATAAACTGCATTGTAGTAATATCCCTTTGCTGTAGCCTATTTACTGTTTATCTGTTCCTGTTATTTTAAATTTTGTTTCTTTACACTGTTGATAAAAACCTTCCCAATGAGACTGACAAGAGGTGATATCATTGTACAGTTCCAGTTTCCCAGGTACTCTTCATTAGTCTCTTCCACTTCTTCCTGTCCATATACAACTTGTCATGGAGAAAATCATCCACTGTCCATCCTCTGGTAACTAGATCAACTTTCATCATGTCCATCCATCAGGTTTTAGGTCTTCCTGCAGGTCTTTTCCCCTCCATTTGTCTTTCCAAATTTATTCTGGCTGTTCTCGTAGGCTCCATCCTCATCACATGCCCGTACCACCATAGTCTGGATGTGCGATTCAGTCTAATAGGGATGTCTTGATTCTGGCTTCTTTCCTCACCTCATTTCTTAACTTGTCCATCTTGGTCTTCTGGATGGTGGATCTAAGAAATTTCAGGTCTGATGCTTGCAGTCTTGATGAATCTCTTTTTGTGAGGGTGCACGCTTCAATACCTACAACCTGTTTTCCAGTCAGTGACCGGGTCAGGGATGGAATGAATGAAGCCCTATCTTGCGCCGAGGATAGTAATTGTGCCGGCTGCCGAGGCCTGTCGCACTCCTCTGAGGCAGTGATTAATGACTGACAGATGAAATGAAATAATAGTGGAGAGTGTTGCTGGAATGAAAGATGACAGGGAAAACCTGAGTGCCGGGAGAAAACCTGTCCGCCTCCGCTTTGTCCATCACAAATCTCACATGGAGTGACCAGGATTTAAAGCACGGAACCCAGCGGTGAGAGGCGGGCGCGCTGCCGCCTTAGCCACGAGGCTCGACGCCTCAATACCATAGGTCAATATTGGTATGAAGTAGCTCTTAAAGATCATCAGTTTGGCTGATTTTGGAATCGTGTCATCCCATAAGTGTTCTTACTTGTTGGTAGAATTCTGATCCCTTTTTCACTCTGTAATTTCCTTTCTGACCTAATTATAACTGGAGGTTACACTTGCAAGGTAAGGAAAACTATCCACACACTCTAGCTGGTGATCTCCTAGTTTCACATTTCTGTTGACTGCCATCACTACTGTCTTGGTCTTGCAATGGGATTTCCATATGTTGAGTCTGATCTGTACTTCCTCTTCTGTTTCACCCAAAATCATATCATCAGCGAAGGCCACTGCATTCAGTTCGACGGTCTTCATTATATTGTCACTAACAGTGAACAGTAGTAGGGACAATACACCTCCTTGCTGAACTCCACTCTTGGTCTCAGACCATGATCAACCTTCCCCAATTTGTACACAGCTAGGACAGTCTTTGTACAACATCTGAATTTTCCTTACCAGTCCTTTAGGCACATTTCTTTTCCCCTTAGGCACTATCATAGGCCTTTTCTATATCCAGTAATAAAACGACCAGGTTCTTGCCTTTCTCCCAGTACTTTTCCATCAGCATGCGGGTGCTAAAAATTAGATCCATTGTTGATCTCTCCTCCTCTGTTGTTCAGTGATGGTTCTCAATCTCCTTTCTAGGATCTTCAGAATTTTTATCCATAAGACAGCTGACGGAAACTCAAACTATAGTGGAATAACCCCGCTGTCTTTCTTAAATGAGAATTATAATGCCCTTGCTCCAATCTGCAGGTATTTTGTCTGTTTGTACGGCATTTAGTACTTGGTGCAGCTGCCTGCTGCCTTTATCATGTCTGCATTCAGTTAAAATCTATGTCTAAAAGAAAATCTTCAGGAGCAGATTAAGGCTGCCTCAGTTTCTGTCCAGATGATGGGAGGTTCCTCATTGTAGGCTTGGATTTCCGGTTCTGTATTTTGTTCTTGAACTGGTTAATCCAGTAGGTGGTCAAAATGGTTCTTCAGGACTTCTCAAGTCATTTTCTGTCCTAACCAGATTTCCATTTTAATTGTCAAGTGCCTTTATGATATTCATTGGTTTCCTTTTATCTCTGATAACACTATACAGTAGTTTCTTATTGCCTCTGCTGTCCTTCAGTTGCTGAGTGAATATCTTCCATGCCTTGGTTTTTTCTTCTGTAATTGTTCTTTTAACGTCCAGTTTCTTGTGTAGATATATTTGAGGTTTCCGATCTTTGCCTCGTCTCTAGTAAGATCCAGTTTATTTTCTCTCCCGATCCCTTTCTTTCCGCATGAGATTTCTCCCTTGTTTTCATACTTGTTTCCTTAATCAATGTGTCCATAAGTCTGGTCCATTCTGCCTCTCCATTTTTCCTTTCATCTCTTGGTAACAAGGTTTTAATCCGGTTCTGATACTCGGTTCTCTTACCCTTTATCTGGAGTTCCCAGACTTGATTTTTGGCATTTTTCTGTTGTATTTTTGACACATAGAAGCTTCTCAGGTCCGCTACTAATAGGCGGTGGTCACTGTCAAGACTCTCGCTGGGTAATACTCTCGACATCTGTTACCATTCTGCTCCTTTCTTCACCTGAGATGACATAATCAATTAGTCTCTTGTAGTCCATCCCAACTGTATAGTGTTATCTTATGGCTCTGTCTCTTCTTGAGCCAAGAGGTGATAGGAAATCTATTTTAAGAAGTATATGAAAATCCACAGCCTGTTTCCAATCGTTCGATTGGGTCAGGAATGGAATGAAGGAAGCTCCCATCTAGTGGCGAGGATAGGAATTGTGCCGGCTGCTGAAGCCTGTCTCATTCCTCTGGGGGCAATGATTAATGACTGACAGATGAAATGAAATGATAGTGGAGAGTGTTGCTGGAAAGAAAGATGACAGGGAAAACCGGCATACCGGGCGGAAAACCTGTCCCGCCCCTGCTTCGTCCAGCACAGAGGTGAGAGGCTGCCGCCTGAGCCGCGGGGGCTCTTTTAAGAAGTATGTGAATTAGTATAATAATGTTGACATTAGCTGTGTTAATATCTAGAAAGCTGTCATCACATGTTGATTTCAGTATCTACATAGCGTGTAAGAGTTTCTTAGTACATTGCTCAGAATTATTTCGGTATCGGTCTTTTCACAGTAAGATGGAAATGAAATTTTAATTTTTCTGTTATTTCTGCATGTATGAACGTGCATCATTAGAAAATGGCTGAACAGAATTTAATGAACATTGGTTTGCAGTCATTCATCTTAAGTGAAATGGTAGTTTAGTGGTAGGCCTACAATTTAATTCTAAAATATCTGTTGCTAGTCGTTATGTTGATACACATTACATAACAGAAGTTACAGAGAATACAGTGTTTGATCATTTGTCTTCTACAGTTTTACCATACTGGCTGTGGTGGTTGATCCGGGGTTTCCGTGGTTCACAGAGGAGTAGGAAGCGCTTGGGTTATCTCTTGTTAGCAGCAGACTGAAGTTTAGTGTTATCTTTTGAGGTATACCAACGTATGGTTCCACACAATCGATAGTCGCATTTATTTTTGATTATTCTTCATATCATTCCTTTTCGTTACATTTCCTGACAACATGTTTACAAAGTTTAAAGAGCCATGCAGTCTGCAAGATGGTGGTGCCCAGAGATCACACCTCTTTTGACAGGGATGAAATTATTCGTGAATTATGTGCTGATACAGGCTCCGAATGTCCAAGTGATGCTGAATATTTAGAGTTCGATGATGACATATCTTGTAACGGAAATGTTTCAAGTGATGACAAGGATATCGCCTTATCTTCAAGGTGTGGGACTCGCGGGATGCAAAACAAGTCTGATAATTGTGTTACGGGAGTTAATATTGTAAATAATGTAGTGTTTTCTGACAGCTGGGTTATGGACAACAGTGAACCTAGGCTAGAAGATTATGAAGGTGCTCCTGGTATAAAGGCATGGCCTAATAAACCTGGAAACATAGGACAAGTAGCAGGACTTATGTTTGGTGAGGATTTCTTTCAGTATGTAGCTGAGCAGACTATGAGCAAAATTCACATTCTCATAAGATATCCCCTAAAACACTGAAGTGGACTAATGTCACTAGCAGGGAAATTATTGCTTTGTGTATATTGATGGGGCAGGTGAAGAAAGTGTCTGAAAGATAATTGGTCAACCGATCCCCTAACAGGAACCCTCATATTTCCAAAAACTGAACCGAAATAGGTTTCAACAAACACTTATCTATCTGCATTTCAACCACAACAGTCAGAACAGCAGGAAGTGATCAAATTACTGGGTACGTATTAAAGACAACGGGGTGGTACATAGTGTCTTATTTAAAATTTCTCTTTGACTATGTCATAAATAATAGTGTAATACCAAAGGAAAGGAACGAATCTGTAATAATACCAATTTATAAAGGAAAGGGTAATAAAAGGAAACTGGAGAACTACAGACCAATCAGCCTGACCAGTGTAGTTTGTAAAATACTGGAGAGTTTAATAACAAAGTACATCAGAGGGATATGTGATGATAAAAATTGGTTCGTGAGGAGCCAGTGTGGATTTAGAAGGAAATTTTCTTTTGAGGCACAACTGGTGGGATTTCAGGACATACCAGATCACTTAGATTTGGGAGGCCAATTGGTTTGACCGAGTGGAACATGGAATATTGTTATAGAAACTGGGAGGAATAGGACTGGACACATTGGATAAGAACATTTCTAAATTCTAGGGTTCAGAAAGTCAAAGTAGGAAATCATGTATCACAGAAAGACTGAATAATCCTCAATGTTTATAAAGGGACCGAAGGAGTATCCAACAATGGGTTGAAGAAAATATGAAGGTTAATGGAGGCAAATGAACTGTTACAACATTTACAAACAGGAGCTTTAAAACTGAATTTAAATTTACTTTGGATAAGGTTGTTATCCCAAAAGATGGCAAGTGCAAATACTTAGGTGTGAGATTTGAAAGTAATTTGCACTGGAAGGGTCATGTTGATGACATTGTTGGGAAAGCATACATGTCATGAGGCTACTTAAAGGATGCAACAAAGAATTAGAGAACAGCTACTTAAGTATGGTTTGTCCATTATTGGAATATGCAAACAGTGTTTGGGATCCTCACCAAAAGAACTAGATGGTGTGCAGAGGAAAGCAGCAAGATTTGTAACAGGGGATTTCAGGAGAAAGAGTAGTGTATCAGAAATGTTAGAGGAATGCAAATGAAGGGAGAAAACTAGACTTATAGGATTATATAGAGCCTATACAGAAGAAGCAGCATGGGGAGAAATCCGTGAGAGGCTTAATAATTATATTGGCAGGACTGACCACAAGTGTAAAATTAGAAGGAATTTTAGCAGAAGTGATAGGGGTAAATTTTCATTCATTGGGAAGGGCGTGAAGGAGTGGAACAGTTTACCAGGGGTAGTGTTTAACCATTTCATTTATTTTCTCTGTTGCTGTTTATTCTCTTCTTGAATATCTGTACAGATTTTGGTAAATGATCAGAGGGCATTCGACCAGTGCAGGTTATTGTAAGTAAAAGATGTGTGTGAATAAATTAATTCCATCACCTGGTCTATGGAGATTGGACAGCCGAAGTAGGGGACTGCCTGTAGGGGCGAAGTACAGTGGGGACTTCGAGGGCCCTGGGACCGCTACGGTAACTATGAAGGCCCATCAGGATCTCTGAAAAGCGGTGGCAAAAGGGGCCCTGGTTTAGACGTGGCAGGGCGTTATGCTACTTAGGTTCCAAATTGGTTAAAAAATAAATAAGTAAATAAATGCAATGTAAATTTTAATCTTATACCAGTTCTATAGTATTATTTGAAGTAATTCCACATACTGTATATGAGTTGACTATGTTTGTAAGTACAGGAGATATTATAAGTAGAATTTTGTAAACAATATACATTTATTCAGGATGAGCTGTGTGTTTAATAGAAAAAAATGTTAGTGTAAATTGTATAATATTGTATTCTAGGAAAATGTCTTCTTCTCTTGTTAATTTAAAATTTAGTGCTTGACAATAATGCTGTTTAGTGTACCATTTGTCACAGAGGTAGGCATCGAATTTGCAAATAGAGATTTTGATTTGAATTGAAAACAGATGTGAGCAATAGAATACAGAGGGTTCAGCCTCTGTTAGATCACTTTTTACCCAAGTTAGTTTGTCTGACAAACCGTAGCAGCAGCAGCTGTCATTAGATGAAGGGATTATCCCATGGTGTGGGCATTTTAAGTTCAGGACATGTAATCCAGGGAAATTAGTGAGGTACGGTATTTTAGTTTGAATGGTGTACGAGAGTAAAACAGGTTACATCTGTAACTTTGAGATTTATACAGGGGAAGGGAAGAAACTTGATCTGTCATGAAACCTTATGTTGGTATGTGCCACCACATTTATCAAGATAAGTACTATAATAGTGACTATTGCCGAAAACCTCCTCCAGCATTAAACACGGGTTTGTAGAACTATTGGAGAGAATCGTGGTTTGCCATGTGAGCTGAAAGACAATTTTAGGCTACTACAAAAGGGGAAATGGCACTTATGTGCAAAAGTGAAGTTTTGCTTGTAGTTTGGAAGGATGAGTTGTCAGAAAGATAACTACAATTCATCTATGCGGTCAACGTGCATGCCAGATAGGAAGACAGGGACCATTTGCATCCTTTTTTATAACAGATTTATGTTGTTTGTTGTTGCTATTTTGCTTATCGTCGCACCGACACACATGTCTTATGGCGATGATGGGATAGGAAAGGTCTAGGAAGTGGAAGGAAGCGGCTGCAGCCTTAATTAAGGTACAGCCCCCACATTTCCCTGGTGTGAAAATGGGAAACTACGGAAAACCATCTTCAGGGCTGCCGACAGTGGGGCTCAAACCCACTATCTCCCGATTACTGGATACTGCAAGTAATCAGCTTCATTTTCCGTATCAAAATCTAATCACTAAATTTTACACTATTGAGATTCTTCCACCGTTTTGATACGTTTAAAAAAAAAATTATACTGGCCGCACTTAAGCGACTGCAGCTATCGAGCTCGGTAACAGATTTATGAAGGGAGTGGATCGGGCAGACCAATACTCCTCTTTGCAAGACAGTAAATAGTGAACTGTGCTTTTGGGCTGTTCTGTTTCCTAAATCCCCCAAGAAAATTGAGGTACAAGCAGTTCGTGATGGGAGCTGCTAGGGAATGGTTGGCCCCAAACTTCCTCTCATTCTGGCTCTGTAAAGAGAGCCCCCACTCAGGACCCCCCAAGCAGAATATCCGGACTAATAAGGGATCATATCCTAGAGAAAATTCCAGCAACTGGTGCAAAGAAAAACCCAACTAGTGTTGTGTGTGTTCGAGCAAGGGTAAGCGCAGTGAAACAAGATATATGTGCAAACAATGTTCTGTGCCTATTCACAAAGATACCTGCTATTCGGACAACCACACAAGGAAAGAGTACTGGGACTATTCAGGAAGGCCTTCAGAATAAAACACAGCAGTCCTTCAAAGGTTGGTGAAGTTCTGACATTTTATATGAATGCATGCAGGTAGTTGGAAAGTGGCCGAGAACAGGGCAGTGAATGCGGTGAAGGGCACCCGACCTGGAATGTGTAAAATTGAACTACAATATGCTGATAGGCTGACCCCCGGGTTTGATTGGCTAGAGAACATATTACAAGCATATGATAATTTAGATTACAATAGAGGAGGAACCAGCTGACATGTTGATAACTTCGGTACATTAAAAAAATCCTAAAAAAAAGTTTACCAATAACAAAAATGAAATTTCTTAAGCTATTCATTTCTTTTAGTCAATGAGATGTCTCGAGTAAATAGACGGCAGAGCCATCTCACTCGCAAGGAAGCAAGTTTGGCATAGATAGCCGTAGAGAAGGCGCAGAGTTTAAATAGCCTGGTATACAAATATTCGTGACATTAGACTTTTGTTGCATAGTCCAAGTTACAAGAAAATGGCTGAACAGATTTATAGAAAAATTGATATAAAATAAAACATTTATTGCAGCAAGAAGCCAAAAGAAAGAATGATACAGACAAGGTAAAAAGCAAATATAGAATACTTTATAAGTGCTAGCAGGCTAGTTGTTAACAGAATGACGTCAAGGATTCAAGTCTGTGTACAGTGCATCACATGATACCTTTCACAATATTCACTGCAGCGTTCACACACACATTCTGCATCTGGTTGGTGAAACTTGAACCTGCACAGCTTATGATGGAAGCCATGTACGGCAAAGCGTGTGACCATATGCCTTAGTTCATAGTTTCCCCGTTTCCAATCGTTGCAGGTCATTGCGTCAGTGATGTAAAAATCCCACCAGGTGTGTCTCTTCTTTGCTTGTAGGTTGTCCATGAGTTGCACCTATGCTGGTGTAGATTGTAGCGGCAGGTGGAGGTGGAGCTCTTCCACGTAATATAATTCATGTGTTAGTTTGTAAACTAGTCTTGATGTCGTGTATTTTGAGACACACAGAACCTTCTTCAAGAAAGTCGTCTTTCGTTTTTCTAGCTTTTCCAGGTGTTTCAGCTTGAGGTGTGTCCAGATCTTGTCTAATCCGTGTTACAACAGGTGTAACCTTGAGATGAAAAAGTTCCAAGGCTGTTTTGACGTAGCGTTTTCTCAGCTGTCTGATGCCGTTTTTGGGCCTCGTAGCCACGCCGATCCTATCATTGATGTGGAGCGTAAAAACGTTGCCAGTTGTCTGGAGAGTCACGCTCAAGTACTTGAAATTAAAGATACTCTCCACTGGTTTTCTGTGTGTATGAAAAACTGCTGGTTTTCCTCCTTTTCAGAAAGTCAGTGACATAGTCTTGTCTTTGTTTAGGGCGAGTTCATTTTCTTCTGCCCATTCCAGCAGCAGATCAAATGCAGATTGCAGCTTCTTATCAAATCTCGAGGCCAGCACGATATCATCGGCATACATATATAGAATTACTTGCTTCGAGACTACCTGTGTGATATCTGCCGTTGCGATGAACAGTAGTGGGCTTTGTGTTCCCTTGCAATACAATGGTGTTTAGTTCTATTTGGATTGATGTTGTGATTCTGTCGTTTATCTCTATGTAATCTGAGGCCAGGATGTTCGCGATAAGCTGTTTTGTATAGCCGTTTCTTCTCATTTGTTTTCCTAACTTCTCTATGACGATTTTCCTATTGATCGTGTCAAGCCTTGGAGAAGTCTATAAATATGGCACGTAATTTTCCTTTTGAGACTGTCAGGCATTGGATGGCCTGTGTTCTAGATCTTCCTTTCCTGAAGCCAAATTGCTCCTCCGCGAGCTTGTGGTCAATTTCTCTGTTCAGGCGTTGACATAAGAGTTTTGTTAGAATTTTGAATAACACGCATTCCAGGGCGTTGCCTCGATAGGAGTTCGGGCCCTCGGTGCTTCCCTTTCCTTTATACAACAGTTTTACTGTAGACCTTCTCCAGCTATGGTGAATATTTCCTAGCCTGAGACATTTATTCAGGAAGGAAGTTATTGCTTCCTTTAACACTGGGAGAGCGAGTTTAAGGTCCTCATTACATATATTGTCTCGGCCACAAGCTTTATTATTTTTTGAGCAGAGGATAACGGCCTCTACTTCCTCAGTTGTGAATATCTCCATGTCAAAGTCAGTCCCCCTCGATCTCCGGGGTATCCGTTGATCGAGTATCCATGTATTGCAGTACATTGCTAAGGTGAGTCACCCATGTCTCCATAGGGATGCTTCTGCAGTATCTTGGTTGCCTCGGGTTCAATGCTTTGTATTGGCACTGATCCGCTGCCGTTATCAGCCTTCGCTCCTCTTGCTCCTGATACCGTTCCTTTGTTTCTTTTGTGAGGGTTTTTTATGTCAGAATATTCCCTTAGATGATCGTCAGTGGGGTCTTTGTATTCCCTACACACAGCTCTCAATGTAGTCCTACGGAGTCTGTAACAGGCTTCGTCAAACCATGGTTTAGATTTTCTCGTTATGGCGGCCTCTGGTATGACTTCGCCCTGTAAAAGATGTTCGATGAGCATATTTGCTGCTTCGTCAAGATCTCCTTTCCGGGCCTTTTCCGAGACTGCCTGGTTGTCTGTCTCCCAAATAAACTGGTGTAGAGTCTTCCTTGAGAATTTCAATGTTTTAGGCTTATCCTGTTTGTTGCCATGACTGAGTAGGAAAGTCGTTTCTACTAGTTGGTGTTTCCGGTAGGGGGTTGGGATTATGTCTTGTTTTATTGGCTTTATTTTACCTTGATTTAAAAAGACAGGATCCATGGTGGTAATGCCATTATAACAGACATACGTCTTCCGATCTTCTAAGTAGCCTAAGACCTCTATTGTCTTCTGTGATGGAATGTCAGTTCGGCAATTTAGGTCTGCTGCTAGGATGATGTTATCCTTCCGTTCCATTTGCCTATTTCATCAATGATCTGATAAGATGTGAAATCTGGCTGAAAATACACACATATTAACACACACAATTTAGTCTTCACTACTAGAACATTGTTGTTTTTATATATGGCTTTGAATGGTGTGAAGTGAGCCTTTAAAAGGCAGGTGATTCCTCCTTTCGGCCTCCCCACCACACCTTGCTCTGCCAGATTGTTCACTGTGTAGTGATTTCTCGCAATCCAATCTGAAGTTAGGAAGGTTTCAACCAGTATTACGATGACATGGGGGCAAAAATGTTTTCTGGTGTTCGAGTTTGTGGCGTTTATCAGGCCTTTAATTTTCCATAGAAATAACTTCACTTTCTGATTGTTTTGCATCTTACGGGATTTCATGGTAAAAAATGAAAAGGCCGGTAAATCACATCCGCTGGCCATAAGTTTGGGTCGTAAGCATCCTCCTTCCTCTCGAAGGGAATCCCAACTTTAAAGGCTTTATTCTCACCTCTGGTGACGAGTTCCTCACATTTTATGCTGGTTTCGATTCCCTTGTCTTTTAAGTAGTCTACGACATCGCTTGCAGTTACATCTGGATTCACACGTCCTACATACAGCCATGCAGTCTTGTTTGCGGCACGTAGTTTTCCGGCGGGCGCCGTTGATGTACCCTTCTGTATCCTTTTTGGTGCACGGGCTGTAAAATGATCTTAGTCTTGATCTGCAGCCCCTCAGTCTATGGCAGGGGAGCGCTCGCTATAAAGTAGTGGTGGTTGTCATTGTTGCCGCGGTCCGGGACCTCCCAGATCTACTACGGTGGCATGGCATACCGGGATTTCTGTCTCTGTATCCGTGCTGTTCCCGCTGCCACCTATGATTTTTCTCGTTGGGGTATATCCTTCGAGCTGTTTTTCATGATTTTATCTTGCAGCGTTTTAATCATAATGGTTAGCTCAATACGTGTCTCTCTGTAGGCCTGCTTGTTCTCTTCATCTTTCCTTTCCATGCATTCTTTCAAAACCCTAATTTTATTTTAGTCTCTTGGCACATCCTTGTTTATCTTCTGGTATTCTTTTCTGCAGTGGGAGCATAACCATAGCAGTGAACATTTCTTGGAATTGAGTATGTTGTACTCCCCCATACTCACTCCCGCGCATTCCCTGTGTAGCCGTCGATCACATGGGCCGTCACACTTTACGGCCTGGGACTCCTGTCAATATCTTTGCTGCACTTTGGGCACTAGTGACTTCCCTCTCCTGTTTGTTCGTCGTCGGCGGTATTGATGTTTTGCTGTAGTGGCATTTTCCTTTGCTTGAGGATGCTTTTTTGCCTTTGGGACAAGAGATTGGTGGCAGCTTATGCGATTTCAGTAAATGTCTTTCCGCTCTTATTACAACTGTAGATTTTCTCTCCAGTGTGAACGTCTGGTCACTTATATTGCAGCTGTGGTTCTCCTTTCCAAACTGAACCAGCGCATGAAATATCGGTGAATGTCTGTTCGCACTCATTGCAACTGCAGATTTTCTCTCCTGTGTGATTCAATTTGTGCATTGGCGCAAGTTGGTCGGTATGTAACATCTGTGGTAACACGTTTAGGTAGGTTTGTTGTTTAAGTGTGTGATCTGTGGAGTGTTGTAGATTGGTTCACTTAACCTCACAATTGCATGTCGAGATGAGTGGTGAATTTACTGCTCGAATGCTGACAAATTACCTTCACTATTAACACCATAATGCTCACAGCACTGACATCCTTCCTTGTCCACTCTGTCACTTATTTGATCGACATTGACCTTGCTTTAACCGTTTTTTTTTTTTTTTTGCTCCAAATTCTTGGGGTCAAGGGTCGGCACGTCTGCAATAACTGTATTCACGCTGAGTAAAATGGTAATTTAAGCGTTAGCACAGACCTGAGAAAGTTTAGGCCTTTATACAGTTAGGCCCACGAGAGTTGAAGCCTGACGTTTGAGCGGCGAAAGCAGTAACTACGAAGTACGCTGCGTTGTCATAATTACCTCTATCTGCGGCATATCACCCTTTCGTACAGGTTGAATATTTAATCAGCTATATTGATCTATCACAATTCAATCAACTTTGACCCGTTCCTATGCTCGTCCTAATAATCCCGGCATTTAAGACGGAACACGCAATTGCCGATAAATATGAGATTTCATATTCACTAATCTGACAATAACCTCACCAAATGCACATGTTAAATAGAGAATAGAACTGTACAACTAGCCACTGATTAACTTACAAAAATGAACTAACAAGCAAAATAATATTCAGAAAACAAACACTTAAATTACATAAACCAGCAACTAATACAGCACTACTACGAATAATATCACAACAGCGACCGAGAGCAAGCCAACCCACATGATAACTTCCTTAAATGTGGCATCTCTGTTGTCATTGCCATAGCAACAGACCATTTTTGAACAGCGTAAGCCAACTTTTACACGCTGGTGGTGCTAAACGTGGGCCCAACTGTAGTGGTCCTTTCAATAAGTACTAAGTAATGAACATTATAGAGAATACTGAAGTGTTAAGGCTAGTTTACACGACACTACGTTTCATTCTAATTTTATGGAACAGATCTCAATGATGGTTTACATGGAGAGACAAGTGCATGTTGTAGTTCCATGGTATCTTCTGCACTTTACTTAATTCTATACTCAGATTCTTACAGCAACTACAGTCATGGCTGCTATGTTAGGGACTCTAAAGGATGAGAAAATGTACATGTGAATTTGGAATAGGGAATAGATAAATACAGGATCACATTTAAGATGTCCTGCAACCTTAATGAAAAAGATAATTGTAGAAGGAGCAAGGTTGAACTAAGGAACTTGAGGCTTATAAATTTATTGCGTGCCTCTACTAGACTAATTATTGTTTTCCATCTTCCTTATCGAGAGTTAATTCGTGTAGGTATTCCCAATAGGATGCATTTTATTTTTGAGTTTATAAACTGTCAGTTAAATGCATATTACTACTTTTTGAAAGATTCAATATCAGTAGTGCATTCGACTTTGTGGGATTTTAAAGAAGTTATTTTCGTCTGCACTGTGAAAAAGTTGAGATATTGCACTATTTCTTCACATCCCCACTTCTGTTTGCATACCAAGTAACACATCAAAATGTTTATAATCTGTGACCCGGTTGGTTTTACAAAAAGTTGCTAGCTTCTTAATTTAGTGTCACAACTGCAATTCATGCTTGCATATTGAGATAAGTCAGTTGCAAAACAGTGTCATCGTGTAAACTAGCCTTCATACAGTTCTACCAAACTGGCTATGAAAATGAAAATGAGACCAGAGGGAGTTGTGAACAGAGGAAGGAGGGTTCCCTTTACTTGGATGCCCTGATATCACACTCGGCTGGAAACAAAATGTGAAGGACTAAAAGCCCATAAAAATTTATCAACAGTAACATTACATAGACTGTTTGTTGTGATGTGCGTTCTCTCCATCTCCAACAGATGGCAATACTGCTGCATGATTCAAGGGAGTTAGCTTCCAGAGTAGAACAGCCTGCCTGTGTATTGGTGGGATGCAGGAAGTAGTTGGATATTTAGATAACTTTTTTGTATGCCATTCCTTTGTTCATACTTGTTCTGGTTCTACTGGTCTGTGACACACTGGTTCAGGATAGTATTCAGACTATTTGATCCCTGCCAGGAGGCACTGTTAGAAATGGGGGGTAGTGAATACTTAACAGAAAACAGCAGTTCATTGCTGTCTGTAGCCGGATCATTCCCGCTCTGGGACTTGGCGTTGTTAGAACGCCAGCATATTACTGTTGCAAGATGTATTGAATAGGACACAGTAAATCCTTTCCTTTGTAAAAAGTAGTACTGTTCATGAAAATTATTAAACTGTAGTTTATCATTTGATGGAGCATTGCTTTTAACCTTGATATGCTGGTCTGTTAACATTGTATTGTGATAAGAATACTGATATCATTGTAATGACTTGTGTCTTACAGCATCACAGGAAAACAGATGAGTGGATTTGAATGAAACTTGGTATTTCAGTTTAGAATAAGGCCTAGTACGATCTTACTTATATGTTGTCAAAAATATTTCAGCAGGTGGGGGTGGTTCAGAAAGGGCCCTAAAGCATAAAACTATTTTGGTTGGTTTTGCACAAAAATAGCTCATGATAACATTTATTTAGATCTTTTGTTCTATAAAAAATGAGGGTAATATCAGTGGTAGTCGTGTGAAACTTTGTCCAAGAGGTGGTAATTATCTTTATAGACTGTCAAGAGAGTACTGATATAATTTGTTTCTATTCCCTGTTGTGTGATGAGTGGAGTAGTGAGTCAAATGTCTTGCTTAATCAACAGTAAACGAAGTTCTTCATTGTTTTCTATAATTTGGTTGAGAGTTTTGATGTGGTTTGCTGTACCAAAGCCTGAGTATTCACATGTTAGGTTCTAGTCTAGGAGCTTTGTCAGCTTTCTTGTTATTACCTTCGAAAACCATTTGTTCAGACTGGACATAAGACTTGGTGCCTTATCGTTGTTCAAACCATCCTTAGACTCTTTCTTGTGTAGTAGAATGATGCTCATTCCTAGATTTCCATTGCACTGGTATGACTTATGTGAGATGGGTTGTGTTAGAGTTCTGTTCCCTCTTTTATAAACTCATTCCGTATGCAGTCTTTGCTAAAGGTCTTGTCATTCTTATGTCAAGTAAACACCAAATGTGCCACCCGAGATTTTCATACCAACATCGTATGGCAAGGAGTGTCAAATGGAATTTTTCCCTCCGCTCAGAAATGACTACAGCTGCTGGGTGTGAACTCCCAACCTTGGCATCTACAGAGTGGCACTGTCACTAATCCAAAAGTGACAAGCAGTGTTTAAGGTGCTATCATTTAAACTATTTTCATAATCGGTGCAAGTTCATTATTTTATTGGCAAAGTGCAGACAAACCTCTGAATTAACTACTAAAGAATCCTCTATGACAATATGCTTCTTGTTTAGTGAAAGAATGTTACTCGATAGTCCTAATGCAGGTTTTACCGAGCTGTATATAAATAGTATAGGACCTGCTTGTTACTTCTACTAACATGATAACTTTTGTCTTCACTTCCCTGTAGATGTACTCATATGTGAGCACCAAAAGATCAGTGACAGAAGACTTCTGTGGGTGGTTTGGGTCTCGGAGGCACATGGAATGCAGGGAGAGGTATCTCCAGCTGGACCACTGAATTTCCCGGAGAAGGTCTCGTGCATCAATAGTTCAAACCTAGACTCTTGGGAAATGGAGTAGAATAACAGAGCATTAACAAGGTCTATGACTTAGTTTTTAGATGTTGCTGAAACAATGAAAAGTGAATTCCTTGAAGTAATTTCATTCCTTCTTTTGAGTTATTCTTGTGCCATGAACTAAAATGAAGTGGTGTAAAGGAGAACTGGTCTGTGATATGTTACTCCAGCAAATCACTATTATTATTATTATTATTATTATTATTATTATTATTATTATTATTATTATTATTATTAAATTTTCTCATGGACAAGAGATTTTTCTACAAAATGTGCAGAGCAGAGTCTGTGCAAAATGTAAAGAATTTCTTGCCTTTTTTACTTGACATTACAATAGCCTGAAAGCTGCATTACCATGTCTATTAGTACGGGCTGTGAAAGCATCAGTCTGAATAATTAATGTTCAGTAAAATGTTATTTAATCTTCCTCCTTTGGATAATATTCTGTACTTTGTGAGGGATCTGACTTAATTCATGTTTGTTAATTTAGATTTCATCTTCTACACTGTTGATGGCGTGGTCTTGTAGCACTTGTGTAATGTTCATGACAAAATATAATCTGCTCATATTTTGCTCCAGAATTCGTAAAATATTTAATTCCCATCTATGAGAGATCTAAGTTTTGCTTGAAAATAATTTTTTGAGTGATGGTCATTTCCTTCCTCTCCTATTTCGTACCACTACTTACGATATTCAGGGACCGCTAAAGAATGGTGCTGGGAGTAGCAGTTGTTAGTGGCTCAGTTAAATAAGAAAACTATTTGCACCTAATGGTGAGTCCCAAACATGATAGTTGATAGCACTTCCTGTTTGAATAATGCTTCATATTCACTTTAGGTCCATATAGTTTAATGCAGTTGAAATCCTGCCACCCATTAAGTATTGATTTACTTCCCTGCTTTTCTTGTTGTTAACCTGTCCATGGCCTATTTTTACCAAGTTGCCATGGTGGGCCTCATTGGCATGAAGATGTTACATTCCTTAGTCCTTCTGCTCCCCTCCTCATACCTGTCAGGATAAGAACCCTAGGAGTAATTCAGACCATTACAGTGTTAATATGAACTTTAATTTTATTCTTTACTTGAGTTACTGTTAGAGATGTTAGTGCCCTCTGATGTTCGCTGTGGAAATTATTCATTCTGGGAGTTTGGCTATGGTTTGAGTATTGAGATCTGAACTGATTCCGTAATATTGGCAATGTGTTGTCAGTTGGTCCTGTAAAGGTCAATATGCATGTAGATAACAAATCGTGGAATATGATTCCATTTTCCTCTGTTGGCATATTATTTAGAATGTGTTTAATCAGAAAGTGTGTTTTGTGCAGTATATGCATTTTGTAATTGCTGTAAAGATATTTACTATTTCCGGAAATGATATTGGTTGTTAAAGTTTACTAATCATGAGATTTAAACAGATTATTTCCAAACGTATAATATAAGAGTACATAAAGTACTGTACTGTAATCTATTATTTGTTCTGCATAATGAATAAATAATTTTTTCATAAAATAAGATGCATTTTCCTAAATTTTATCTGGAATAATTAAGTTCTAATGTACTAATTTTGAAGGTAAACTGTTTCATAATTTGTTACATTCTGCTTCTTGTGTAAGCCAGCATTTGCTGCCTTTGTTTTAATTTAGATATGGAAAAGATAAAAATCGTAGTAAATGAAATGTCATTCTTCATTGACAGATGTTATATATTTGAAGAGAACTTAACTATTCAACCATTCAGTATTTGTCCTATTAAATTTTTAAGAAAAAATTAAATACATGTGAAAGGTACTGACTGGTGGATTTATTCTGAATTAAGACTAAAATCATCAGTAGTGTACATTAAGTGGAATATATTAACAACGTTACATGTAGTCAATGATTTATTTTCTTTTGTGGGATTTAATCAATTCAGAATTGAGAATCCATGTGTGTTTTTCTGTAATAGTGGCTTGTCACCTTGAACAATAATTTATTTGAATGCTGGTCAGCCCATGTAGAGTGATTTTTACGAATTATTGTACACATTGCCAGTCACAGATAACAGAAATGTTTATGAATAATATACAGTATTTTTAAGAACATTTGTGAAGATAAATTAATAAAGGAAAAATAATAGTTGTTGCTAACTACATGTGCACATGGAATTGTATGTTCTTAGAATTTAATATTCTGTCAGATTTAATTTTAATTATCAAAATATATTTCACCTCTCATGTATTCCACAACAGACATCTCTGTTCATTTGATTTTGAGGAAAGTGTACATACGGTGAACTTACAATGCCATGTGCTCATTTTTTTTGAGTGACTGTACACTTCTTGACACGTTATGTCCCAGGACAAGAAGCATATTGTCATAGAGGATTCTTTAGTAGTTAATTCAGAGGTTTGTCTGCACTTTGCCAATAAAATAATGAACTTGCACCGATTATGAAAATAGTTTAAATGATAGCACCTTAAACACTGCTTGTCACTTTTGTGCTGCAATGGGACAACAGTCGGACATTGTACGTTGGACTAATGTTTTTGAAAAATTAATTTTTTTATACAGAAGGCTATAGTTTGGAACAGAGTATACACAGTTTGATGCTGACTGTTTTGTACAAGAGATTTTAGTATCAGAAAGTGCACATTTGTTAACAAACAGTTCACAGTGTGAAGAAACTATTTTGTTTAATCGTTATTGCCAATTAATTCTCTCTAGAAAACATTAATATAATTTGTATGAAAATTTAAAACCACTGTAAATTACTTTGTAATAGATCTGCTGAAAGACCACTTTGGAATAGAGAACAAAAGTGTCATGCTGTTGAACAGCATGGCCATGTTTGATTCTGTAGAAGGCCCAAGTGGTACTTTTTGTAATAATTTCTGTATGCTGTTTGGAACTCGCGTGTTTTTTTAAAATCTTTATTAATTTGTTTGTATTCTTGGTCTTGAGTTGCCATGCCTTATTAGAAATAACATTATGAGAAACAGTAGTTTATTTTGTGGATTTGACAACAAACAACCATAATTCCATTAGATTATTTTCCTTAATGTGTGATATCTCTTACTCCATTTGATGGAAGGAATGTTAAATCAGTCAATTAATGTAAAATTAATTTCTTGGTCTGTTTATTTGTTATTGTTATGAGGACACTAAGTTTAATTCCAGATAAGCGAATGACTGGTATTTAAATTAGTGTGATTCTTATTTTTACTTTCTGATACACTTATTTGTAGAGGTATGTATTACTGATTAGGGGTATATACTTCTTGGAGAAGCACTCCTTATCCTGTCCAGGAACTAGGGCAATATACAATGGAAGTGAAGTGTCTGATAGGTGTAGCACAGATAATCTCGATGAGGAAAAAAAAAAAATGATGGTTATATTCTTCACCTTTTTACTATGTACAACTACTGCAAGTATTGAGGGACAAATCACGAATAGTGTTTGGAATAGCCTTCATCATAGGATCTGTTCAGTGTTTTAAGTTATTTGCACTTTATATATGATTATGATGATCATAATAATAATAATAATAATAATAATAATAATAATAATAGAAGAATCCTATTAGCTGGGCTGAGTGGCTTCGATGGTTAACCCGTTGACTTTCTGAGCCTAAGATGGCAGGTTTGATCCTGGTTCAGTTTGGTGGTATTTGAAAGTGCTCAAAAATGTAAGCCCCATATGGCAGATTTACTGACATGAAAAAAAAACTCGTGCAGGACAAAATTCTGCGGTATCTCTGAAAACTGTATAAGTACGGTAGTTGGCTGATGTGAAACCAATAATGTTTATTATTATTATTATTATTATTATTATTATTATTATTATTATTATTATTATTATTATTATTATTATTATTATTACGGTTACTCAGAACCAGGACATTGCTTCTCATTCACATGAGGTCACTCAGTTTGTCTGGTATATTTTTCTCTAGCACCTCTTAATATTGCTAGTACTGTTACTTTTGTCAGTTAGAATATCTCCTTTTCTTGTTGTTAACCTGCCCATGGCCTGTTTCTTTCCAAGTTGCCACGATGGGCCTCGTTGGCATGAAGATGTTACATTCCTCAGTCCTTTTGTTCCACTTCCCATACCTGTGATGAGAACAGTAGTACTTGTTTAGGCTGTTATAGTGTTTAATAACCAAATTTTATTTTTAACCTTTATTTATCGTCCTGTTAGATCTTAATGCACAGTGATGACTTTCAACGAAGTAAATATCAGAATTTGACTGTGTCCATTCCTGGAGTTACGGCTGTCTTCAGTGACTCCATTAAAATGCCAGGAAGATTACCACTTGTATCTTCGGCGACAACTGTATAAATGGTTAACTTTGTCTTGTCATAGGCCTGTAATGTATATGGTGACTTGTAATTTGCAGTTGAGGAGTGTCCTCTCATTTGGCGGTGAAACTAATTGGCGTATGGCTTTTAGTGATGGGAGTGTTCGAGGACAAGTTCAGCTCGCCAGATGCAGGTCTTTTTGATTTGACGCCTATAGGAGGCAGGCACGTTGTGATGACGACATACACCTAGCCCCTGTGCCAGAGGAATTAACCAATTTATTCCTGACCCTGCCAGGAATCGAACCCAAGATCCTTGTGACCAAAGGCTGGCATACTAACCATTTAGCCATGGAGCTATTTTCACCCTAAGAAAGTTGTGGAAAACTGCAAGGAACCATATAATAAAAGGCACGTGGAACGTACACGATTGGGTACGATACCACTTTTAAGGAATTACATTTTTGTGGTCTGGATTGCTCACGACATTCAGTAGTATTCATCTACTGCAATGCACGTGGATGAAATACTAAAATAAAAATAAAAAATTGAAGTGGAATTAGCCCCTTTTGAACACACTCCTTAATTGTATTGTTGTAAAAGCTGGAGGTGTGCGTGTGATGGGCTAGCGGTGCTATATTCCGAAACATAACACGCAAAATAACTGTAGATAGTAATGTATTCATATTTTTGCAGAAGTTTGGAATGACATGTTCTAGGTTATCTCACAGTGCAGCAAATTCTCAGTCGTGTTTTTACTAGAGCAATAGCAAACTTGTTGTAATATCCAGAACAACTCTTTCTTTTGGGATTCTTAGGCTGGAATTACAAACTTGTGTTGGAATGTGCTTTTGTGATATGTAGCTTCTTCAGTCTGCCAAAACTAATTTTGAATAAATAAATTCATAAACTACCTGAAGAAGAAAACATGTATGGTAACTGAATTATACATGAAAAAGAAACAACTTATAAATGAACAGTCTAAAGTGAAAAGTGATGGCTTCAGATATCACAAGATATGTTAAAGATGATGTGAAGAGTGTTGTGCACATCAGCAAAAATATGTGAATTGTGGATGTAGCAACTTTTGTAAACATTACATTCATTGGTTAAGTTATTAAAGGTTTGTGAATATTAAGCTCTCTGTTAAGGCTGCCTGGATGTGAAACCTGCATATTTCTAAGGCCCATTTTGTAGGTTCATATGTAAGAAAGTGTTCTACAAGAGGGATGCCAAGAGGAGCAACTCACATTACTGCCGCAACTTTAAGTACAATTTTCATGGATGATATTAATTCGAGTCACAAATCTTTTGTGCGAGTTAATAACCTACAAAGAAGACTTAAGATTTTTCAAAGAGATATTGCCCTGTTGAAAGTGGCTCTTGAAAATAAATGATTTTTCTGTAAAAAAAAAAAAAATCTGTAAGTGTTTAGTGCTATGCTACTTCAATTTCAGGAGACAATGTGCATTTGGAAGTCTTCCTTGTAGCTTATAGACAACTTAGGAAGTGTTTATTATTCTAAGATTGCATTGTTGGATGCGCTTGAGAACGGTTGGCTGTTGAGAGAGCTCTTGCATTATTGTAGTGATAAAGTAGTGAAAACCTATTGAAATAGCTTAATTTTGTGTATATCTGATTCATTTAGTGCTGTTTATATAGTGGTGTTTAGTGCTTGTTGGTAGAAATTGGGAGTAGTAATAATTATTTAAATTTTGTAACAAGTAATTCAGTTGGTCTTCAGTACATTTCGTTTTCTAGGTTAAGTAGGCTAGCTAGGTGCACCTTGTTTCGAATTTAGGTTTAGGTAATACTTTAGGTAACAATATTAACTTTAAAAATATTTGTAAATATCTGTAGGTTCGTTGGTTGTACTTACAAAGGCAGATTATCATAAGGAATAGTACCGTAACTTCTGCAGCAACTTCTCCGGTATTTCGTATAGATATACGCTCAAACTATCGCGAAGGTAATAATTTACTACATTAAAAAACACGATACGCCTGTAAACTTCCATTTAAAAAGAAGTTAAAGAGATTACACGGTAATAGTTAACAGTCTTATTGTTATTGATTATTGTCGCTTCTCATATTCAAATATTGCATTGTTGGCTACAGTCGTGAACAAAGGGTGTAGTGTAGTCAAGTAAATATAAATAAAAATCAGCTGACCTTGTATTCCATTCATTTGTACTTCTGAGTAGGTTTAGTATCCGTAATTTATATTTCGCTCCCTCGATCTTTCAGTATTTATGAGCGGTTAGCTAATAATAATAAAGTTCATATATCCCAGTAATTGCAGTTGAAGTCCCTGGAGGAGGAGTAGTAGTAGTAGTTTTGATAGAAATATTTGAGAAATTATTGTAGACAACCTCGTATTTTTCAGTAGGCCTAATTAAGGACACTTTTCTTTCTCCGTCCCGTGGAGTAGGGAAAATAATAGTAATCCACCAGCTGTAAAAATCACATAACCACATTTCAGTAGAATTGTAGTGAAGATAAGGTATAATATATTAGATAGTATCTTGCCAGTTATATTCGTGTTTTTCTTCGTGTACGGCAATCCTTTTGATACTTAAGCATTTAACCAAACGCAGTGTAGTGTAGTGTAGATACATTGTAGTATAGATACAGTACATTTAGATAGTGCCGTATCTTGCCTGCTATATTCGTGTGTTATCTTTCGTGTATATCTATTAGACCGTAATACTAATAATAATTTGTCTAAGCATTTAGCTTCGTTGGTAATCTTTGAGTACAGTAGTTCTTGCAAATTTCATTTCTGTTGTGCTTAGTAGTGACATACGGTACGGTACCGGTATCGTAATTAGGATACGTCTGAAAGTAGTTTAAAAATTACTGTAGTGTACTGTACAGTAGTATACGAGTAATATCCTATTAGAATTTAGTGTGCTTATTTTATTATTGTAAAATATTTGTGTAGTACTGGTGTAATAGAGGTATCCGTAGAAACTCTTACTAAAATATTGTTGAAACTAGGACAGGCTTAATTGCAGTTTGGAATTGTGTAGTTCTTGTGTATTACTTTCGATATTCAGTAATTAACAGCAGCTTTTATCCTGTTAGGGGTTGTAGGATTAAAAAAATAAATAGAGCACGACTAAGTAGTATTGTAGTGTAGTCGTATATTAATTACCTTACTATCCCAGACAATATATCGCTCCGTTCATTTATTTTTTTTGCAAATAAGTTATTTTATTTTTTAATTTAAAATTTGTCCCCCGTAAAGAATGGCTAAGGAGCGCGAGTGTACTTATTGTGGGTGTGGTGAGGCATTGAGGGGTATGAGGGAGGAGTTGGAAAGTTTGAGGGAGATAATTAGGATTCTCACAGAAGACAGGAAGGAAGATAGGACTCCCTCAAACAATGTACAGGTTACAGTAGGTGTACAAGAGGGAGGGGAAGGAAAGGGAGGAGTTGTAGAAGACAGGTGGTCTAATGTTCTAAGGGGAAGGAGATTGCAGGCCAAGGGCTCTATTCAGGATCAGAATTCAGGACAGGTGTCTGTGCGAAATCGGTACGAGTCACTCCAGGTAGAACAACAGAGGGAAGATGAGGGACAGGGAACTGTTGCTGAGATGCGTGGAAGTAGGAGGAAGGGAAAAGGTAGGAAAGGGAAATGTAGAGTAGAGGATAGGAAAAGACAGCTGGAACAGGGTCGTGGGAAGGAGAAAAGGGAGGAGGAAGTAGCTTCTGCAGCTATCAGGAAAGATAGGGCTGACCAGGAGGGGAGGGGATCAAATGAGGTGGGTAGGGTTGAGGCTCTGGTCATGGGGGATTCCATCGTTAGACACGTGGGGAAAGTGTGTGGAGGAAAGGGAACCAGGGTAGAATGTTATCCAGGAATTAGGTTGAGGCAGATGTTGAGGAAAGTAGAAGAGAGGGAGGAGGGGAAGGAGAAGGTGGTAGTGTTTCACGTTGGTACCAACAACGTAAGGCAAGCTGATATAAGTACCAACATAGTTGGAGATGTGTGGGATCTTGTAAATGCAGCACGGGTGAAGTTTAAGAAAGCGGAGATTGTTATTAGTGGAATACTGTGTAGGAGGGATACTGACTGGAGGGTTATTGGGGATTTAAATCAGACTATGGAGTGGGTATGTGGGAAACTGGGAGTGAAATTTCTAGATCCTAATGGGTGGGTAGGAGATAGGGATCTGCGCTCGGATGGCCTTCATTTAAACCGCAGTGGTACGTATAAGTTAGGAAATTTGTTTGGAAGGGTAATAGGGAGGTACATTCAGGGAAACGGGATGACCTAGGGAGCGGTGATAAGGGAACAGGGAACTGGAAATCAAGCAGGGATGACATAAAATTGTTAGTGCTGAACTGTAGAAGTATTGTAAAGAAAGGAATAGAATTAAGTAATTTAATAGATATATATTTACCAGATATTGTAATAGGAGTTGAATCATGGCTGAGAAATGATATAATGGATGCAGAAATTTTCTCACGGCACTGGAGTGTGTATCGTAGAGATAGGATAGGAAAGGTGGGAGGGGGAGTTTTCATTCTGGTGAAAGAAGAATTTGTAAGCTACGAAAAAGTTAAAGATGAGACACATGAAATTCTAGGTGTAAGGCTCATTTCTAAAGATAATAGGCAACTTGATATATTTGGAGTGTACAGATCGGGAAAGGGTAGCACTGATGCGGATTCGGAATTATTTGATAGGATAGTCAGCTATGTGGGAAACGACATGGAAAGAAATGTGATTGTAGCGGGAGATCTGAATTTGCCAGATGTCAATTGGGAAGGAAATGCGAACGACAGGAAGCATGACCAACAAATGGCAAATAAGTTAATATGGGAAGGACAGCTGATTCAGAAAGTGATGGAACCAACCAGAGGGAAGAATATTTTGGATGTGGTGCTGATAAAACCAGATGAGCTCTATAGGGAAACTGAAGTAATAGATGGTATTAGTGATCATGAAGCTGTTTTTGTGGTAGTTAAAAATAAATGTGATAGAAAGGAAGGTCTTAAAAGTAGGACTGTTAGGCAGTACCATATGGCTGATAAAGCAGGTATGAGGCATTTTCTAAAAAGTAACTATGATCGGTGGAAAACGGTAAATAAAAATGTAAACAGACTCTGGGATGGGTTTAAAGAAATTGTTGAGGAATGCGAAAACAGGTTTGTACCTTTAAGGGTGGTAAGGAATGGTAAAGACCCACCTTATTATAATAGAGAAATAAAGAGACTAAGAAGGAGGTGCAGACTGGAAAGAAATAGAGTTAGAAATGGCTGTGGAAGTAAGGAGAAATTGAAGGAACTTACTAGAAAATTGAATCTAGCAAAGAAAGCAGCTAAGGATAACATGATGGCAAGCATAATTGGCAGTCATACAAATTTTAGTGAAAAATGGAAGGGTATGTATAGGTATTTTAAGGCAGAAACAGGTTCCAAGGAGGACATTCCAGGAATAATTAATGAACAAGGGGAGTGTGTATGTGAGGATCTTCAAAAGGCAGAAGTATTCAGTCAGCAGTATGTAAAGATTGTTGGTTACAAGGATAATGTCAAGATAGAGGAAGAGACTAAGGCCAAAGAAGTAATAAAATTTACGTATGATAACTATGACATATACAATAAGATACAAAAGTTGAAAACTAGAAAAGCGGCTGGAATTGATCAGATTTCTGGGGATATACTAAAGACAATGGGTTGGGATATAGTACCATATCTGAAGTACTTATTTGATTATTGTTTGGCCGAAGGAGCTATACCAGATGAATGGAGAGTTGCTATAGTAGCCCCTGTGTATAAAGGAAAGGGTGATAGACATAAAGCTGAAAATTACAGGCCAGTAAGTTTGACATGCATTGTATGTAAGCTTTGGGAAGGCATTCTTTCTGATTATATTAGACATGTTTGTGAAATTAATAACTGGTTCGATAGAAGGCAATTCGGTTTTAGGAAAGGTTATTCCACTGAAGCTCAACTTGTAGGATTCCAGCAAGATATAGCAGATATCTTGGATTCTGGAGGTCAAATGGACTGTATCGCGATTGACATGTCTAAAGCATTTGATAGGGTGGATCATGGGAGACTACTGGCAAAAATGAGTGCAATTGGACTAGACAAAAGAGTGACTGAATGGGTTGCTATATTTCTAGAAAATAGATCTCAGAGAGTTAGAGTAGGTGAAGCTTTGTCTGACCCTGTAATAGTCGAGAGGGGAGTTCCTCAGGGCAGTGTTATCGGACCTTTATGTTTTCTTATATATATAAATGATATGAGTAAAGGAGTGGAATCGGAGGTAAGGCTTTTTGCGGATGATGTTATTCTCTATAGAGTGATAAATAAGTTACAAGATTGTAAGCAACTGCAACGTGACCTCGAAAATATTGTGAGATGGACAGCAGGCAATGGTATGTTGATAAACGGGGCTAAAAGTCAGGTTGTGAGTTTCACGAATAGGAAAAGTCCTCTCAGTTTTAATTACTGCGTTGATGGGGTGAAAGTTCCTTTTGGGGATCATTGTAAGTATCTAGGTGTTAATATAAGGAAAGATCTTCACTGGGGTAATCACATAAATGGGATTGTAAATAAAGGGTACCGATCTCTGCACATGGTTATGAGGGTGTTTAGGGGTTGTAGTAAGGATGTAAAGGAGAGTGCATATAAGTCTCTGGTAAGACCCCAACTAGAGTATGGTTCCAGTGTATGGGACCCTCACCAGGATTACCTGATTCAAGAACTGGAAAAAATCCAAAGAAAAGCAGCTCGATTTGTTCTGGGTGATTTCCGACAAAAGAGTAGCGTTACAAAAATGTTGCAATGTTTGGGTTGGGAAGAATTGAGAGAAAGAAGAAGAGCTGCTCGACTAAGTGGTATGTTCCGAGCTGTCAGCGGAGAGATGGCGTGGAATGATATTAGTAGACGAATAAGTTTGAATGGCGTCTATAAAAGTAGGAAAGATCACAATATGAAGATAAAGTTGGAATTCAAGAGGACAAACTGGGGCAAATATTCATTTATAGGAAGGGGAGTTAGGGATTGGAATAACTTACCAAGGGAGATGTTCAATAAATTTCCAATTTCTTTGAAATCATTTCGGAAAAGGCTAGGAAAACAACAGATAGGGAATCTGCCACCTGGGCGACTGCCCTAAATGCAGATCAGTATTGATTGATTGATTGATTGAGAAAAGTGTACCTAGAGTCATTCGGCGATGTAATGTTAGGTCTCTTCATGGAAGTGAAAAACAAACTTGAGCTTTAGGACATTTCACATCCAGGTGGTATTAAGGCAGACTTCACTTGCGGACATTGTTTCTTAGGTTGAGCTCTCTCTACTTGCCCGGAACAGGCTCGCAGTACAGTATTCATGTACCTAATATATTTTTGTGCTATGCGGTTGCTTACCTATGCCCTACTAAATATTCTGTTTCTCAGTGATTTGTTTCACAATAGTGGTTTTGCTGTGTAGATCTTTCCACACACAGTACACACTGTGACTGCACTAAAGTTCTCTACTGGTATGCTATGCAAGTGAAGTCCACATAGTGTGCCACATATGTATAGTTGGAGATTTTACCTTGTGCATGGCTTTATCTTTGCCAAAGTTCTACAATCATCTTCATGGTCATGAAAATGATGTTGTTGTATACAAGGAATCAGTATACGGAAACACAACATAAATTTATTGCTTCAATAAGTTTTTTACACAATATGTACATAAATACAACTAAACTTTTCTTGAAGCTGTATGAACTTGTACGCAATTAATGATGATATTAACAGTAGACTGAGGGTCTGTTGAAATATACACTTTATACACATGAGAGTTCTATATAAACACGAATCTATCTTGAGGAGATAGTCTGTCAAATAAGAGAGAGTTCAAGATAGTCGAAAACTATCTGCCTTGTAGAATTACTAGTGTAACTTGCAATGAAAGTTTGTACTAACAGAATGCTAGTAATTGCCGTAGGCTTGTCAAGAGCTGACATAAATATTCACAATTAGTAGAATACTAATATTGATGTCAGAGCATAAGTGAGGACTGTGGGATGAGTAGAATACCGACATTGGGGCTCGACGTGGCTACAGGAAGCGGGAGGTGAAGCAGTGTCTAGAGGTGAAACCTCACAACCAGAATTCAGTCCACCTGTTCGTTACACATGTTTAAGAGGTATAGCCTCCGTGTTCGACTTGCAGTGTAATGTGGCGTTAGACACTGGGGAGTCCTGGGAAGTAGCGGAATGCTGCTCCTTTTATAGCGCTGGCTAACGTCACAAGCAAGCGCACTGCAGTCACCTCGTAGAGTCTGGAAAGATCCGGGCTGCGGCGTGTTGCGGAGCTATCAGGCGCTGAGCTGAGATCGCGAAGGACACACAACAGTTGTCTTAATAGTTTTGTACTTGATAGATATTAACACTTAAAATCTTTGCTCAGAGGTCTTCAGTCAATGTCCATAAGTAACGGTAACCTTGGTCAACTTGACGACATACATGAAGCTTCATATTTGATGTAGCTTATGTTTATTCATTCATAATTCTGGCTATAATTTCCAGATTTATTCCTTTGCTTGAGGTCCTAAGTCAACTTAGACATCATATTATGACAAGATCATAACCATAATTTTTGTTATTATATGTATTTTAATGTTATAATTATTCTTTGTTATACATATGTTTTAGTTATCACATAATCTGTTTAATTTTTATTTGGCTGAATGTGGCCACCAAGTGGCTGAAACTAGTTCCAAGACTGATGTACTGATATACTATTTTGTCAAATTATTTGTTTTATTTAATGTACCTCCTTTGTCGGACTATTCATCTAAAGGTAGAGGAGTTGGTAACATTGTAGCTACTGTGATCATGAGATTCTGTTAATGTAGAATGTTCCACAACTGATGTGGCACTTGTGAGCTTATGGTCATTCCATAATTAACAATTTCCTCTTGCCATTTTAGTGACACTGAAGCATTCATGACAGTCAGTAAAATAAATTATTTAATTACTTTAGACCTTTTCAGTCAGGAATATAAGTTAGCAGCATTTTGTGTCATGTGGCACACCACTTTAAAGATGTTGGTGGCCAATGGGCCTTTCAGATTCCACTGCAAGTCTGTTTCACACTAGGAGCTAGAAACTTAACTTTTGATATGAAAGCCAAAGGCTGATATTTAGCCTATAGAAAGTGGATATACATATCTTCCCCGGAACACTCGCTACATCTTCAAAAGACGCTTGTAGTGGTGTCTCAACTCCATGCTGGTTGCCAACATCCTTGAAGGGTGGAACAATACAGCTAATGAGTCTGCTGCCAGACTGGTAATTCCACAACTGAGAAAGCGCAAAGAGCTTGAATATATTATATTCTCAATTAAATAATGGTTCCCTGCTGGGAATTTAATTTCTTAAATTCATTTTCGTCAAACACTTTGTTCAGATTTGTAAAAGGATTGATAGTATACAACATTACTTGATATATGTTGTAACTAGGTTTCTTGCAGTTGTTGTGGTCTTTAATTATTTAAGTAAATCAGACTATTTTCTTGTTCTGTAATGCTGCATGACTGATATTTATATTATAGCCTGTTAACACTTTGACACACATTGTTTTGAAAGCTTTTTGCTCATCTTTAAATGTAGTTATCTTGGTTAGCATTGGACTATGGTAGCAATTCACATGTCAATACACAACACGTACAGTAGGCTATTTCACTTGTGCAACAGGGAGTTGTATTTGTACTGTCCTTCATCACGGTTGACAAAAAACTACAAATTTGTGACTCAGTCAAGTTCTTCTCTCCGGTACAGACATTAATTAAATATGAACGTGTCTGATTCTATTATCAAATGTGTGGCATCTATTTCTGTAACCTGGACACACAAAATATCATTTTTCAGAACAGTTGATTTGACCGGTCTTTGCAGCGAGGTCTTCAATTGATCATTACGTTTTTGGAAAGAAAGCACTGAAATGTCCTAATACATATTCCATCTGAATTCAGAACAACTCAAAAGAAAGTTTTATTGAATGGAATGGTTCATTAAATTTAACGTAATTACGCCAACTTGCAAGTGATGCAAATTGAAATGTTGAGAACAAAAATGTTTAGACCTAAATTATTGAAATTGTATAAGAAGTTGAAAATGCCTCAAGATTATTCCACTTCTCCAGACCATTTCTCCTTGTAAATGACATTAGTTAACAAAACAAATGGTTAATGTTCTAGTTCTGAAGGCTAGTAGCTTGATCATTTTCTACAAAATTAAAAGAAATTAGTTGGCAACATGCCATCGAATGTGGAATAAACTAGTTGTATTTTCACTAAATGAAAGGAATCTTTAGTTGCCGTGTATTTGCATAACCATTTCACTTCATGGAAATTTGTGGCAGACGATATTTAGACCATAATAAACTGTGGTAAAAGTGTGAAGTGCTCAGGATGGTTTTGTGTTAGCCTAGAGGATGCGTAATCACATGCTGTATAATTGTAGGAATACTCTGGAACCAAAGCAGTGGCAAGGGGACTAATAATGTTGAACAGGTAGTTGTTTCAGACTTTCATATTGTTCAGAAATCATTGCAACATTGTGTGAATGTTGTCTCTTGCCGTGGTGTCCTACAGTTTTGGAACACTCCAGGTTTTGTGTGTCATTTGGTCATATTTTTAAGCTACACTAGCTGATATACCCGTGCTTCACTTCAGTGTTCTACATTGTATACTAAATTCTAGGTTAAGTAGTGTACACGTTGTGGGTAAGATTGTATTAAATTGCATAGCTCTTAACGTTACCCAGAAATGCGACAGGGAAGTCACCATATGTCCTTTATCATGTGAAGACTCGGTTAGGGAATTTTCAGATAATGCCAGGCTCTCCTGCCTACTATCTGTCACAATTGAGTTGGGAAGTTTTCATTGCAATGGCAGACATTTGCTCTCCACGTGCCTTTTTACATCTTCAGAAAGAGTGTCTTTGTGGTTTTCCCAACTGAAATAATCTCAATTTAACGAAAAGTACTACACTGCCAGTCTAACAGTGCAAAGTTCCAGAGCTGGAATAACCAGGACGCAGGCAGCTGTGAACACTCCCTTGCCATTATTCCTTTGCTGTGCCCACTGTTAATTCCAATTAGCGCCTCAGAGTAGGGATCGAATAGCTGGAATACCATCATATAGTGTGTTATGTACTGGTAACCGGAAAATTTATGAACCAGATGAATGGCACTGTAAAGAATGAAGTTATCCTATTCACCAGCTACTTCGCGCCAATGTTCGGGTAGTGTGCAGCTGTAATCTCATCTATCTTGGAGATGAGTGGCAGCAGAAGAGAGAAAGCGCATCACAACAAACAATGGTCAATGGTCTTGATCAGTTTTATGAACTTTCGATATTGTAGGCCTTCACATTTAGTTTTCTTCCAAATCTGTGATATTACGGCATCTAATATAAAGGGAGTCCTCCTTTCTTTCAGACTCCCTCTTGCCTCATCCTTCAAGTGATCATTCCTTTGACTTCTTGTCATTTTTATAATCATCTTTATAATTTTCCTTGTCGATATGGACCGGAGACCATGCAAGCTTTCCACCTGAAATCAGTCGCGACAAAAACCATCACCAGTTAACAAAATTGAACAATATTTCCATGTCAGCGTTGATATGGACTAAGCAGAAAAAGCGTAAATTCATGTAAGTTCACGAGTTCCCTTTTCCTAGTCGACCCCCTATGGGCGGGGGGCCGTATATTTAACACTCACGGTATCCCCTGCCTGTTGTAAGAGGCTTCTTAAAGGGGCCCCAGGGAGGCTCTGAACTTTAAGGCGTGGGTTGGGGACCACAAGGCCGTTGCTGTATCCTGGCATTGCTTCCACTTACTTCTACCAGGCGTCTCGCTTCCATCTCTCCTATCCGACCTCCTTTGGTCAACTCTTATTCCTTTCTGACCTCAACATTATTACTTCAGAGGCCTAGGGAGTCTTTCATTTTCACTCCCTTCATGGCCCTTGTCTTTGTTAGGCCTATACCTTTTTGAAGTATCGGGCTCTTGCAATTTTTTCTTTCTGAATTGTGTTATATAGAGGATTGTCTTCAGAGGGAGGCGCACTAGGCAACCATGATCACCATCACTACTCTTTTCATTGCCGGTACATTGTTAGCTGTTAATTTTTTGTTGCTACCTGATGTTGTTGTTTATACCTTTGTTATCTTTCATACTTATTTAAACTTACTAGTGTAAAATGGCCCTCCGTAGGCTATATCTAATAATTAAATAAATCAATAAATAAAAAAATTAATTCTCTATAACATTTTTATGCAGTATTCATCAATAGGACCACTAATAACACAAATATTTGAGAATTAAATTTTAGGCCTACCTCTAACCTTACATTTCACTCAGCGTGAATAAAATAATTCATAGCCTACATGAGTTATAAGCATCTCTCTTTAGGACAAAATGAGAAATGACCATTGATTCATGGTGTGGGTTACTGTAGTCACATCCTAGTTCGTGAACCATGGGCAACGTCTGAGTGGCCTAGTAAGCGGTCCTGAGAGTTGGAATACAGAATGGGAGTGGACGTCTCGGACATATTCTGAGTCACGGCCCTCCTTGTGCACGGGCGGTTAGGACTGTACAATCCCCTGGTCGTCCCTAACCTGTTACAGGAGAGGACTATGTGTAAGTAAGGGTAGCATCCTGCTTCACAGCTCAGAATATTCTAAACAAGCCTCGGACCTATGGGAGTAACGGAGTCCCACTCCCATTTGACAGGTGAGGGACTCCTTGGAAAACACTTGGTGAATGAAATGGAATTTGATGGGCATTTATCAATTTTAATGGGGCTTATGGATGAAAGTAGAACTGGCTGAGTCAGCAAAGAGGATGCATCTGGATGTGTTAGGAGTAAATGATATTCGGGTAAGGGGAGATAACAAGGAAGAAATAGGAGATTATGAAGTGTACTTGGTGGGTGTTAAAAAGGGAAGGGCAGAGTGTGGTGCAGGGCTGTTCATCAGGAATACTATTGCATGTAACATAGTTTCTGCTAGGCACGTAAATGAGCGAATGATGTGGGTAGATTTGGCAGTTGGAGGAATTAGGATGGGAATTGCCTCGGTGTATTCACCATGTTGGGGTGCAGATGAGGATGAAGTTGACAAGATTTATGAAGCATTGAGTGACATAGTCCTGGTCAACAGCGAGGATAGAATAGTGCTAATGGGCGATTTTAATGCAAGAGTTGGAAATACAACTTAACGATTCAAAAGGGTGATTTGTAAATGTGGGGAAGATATGGAAGTGTTTGCTGGACTTCTGTGCTAGTGTGGGTTTAGGAGTTACAAATAGATTCTTCAAGCAGGAGGCTACTACACTGCTACATTTGGAAGGGTAGGGGTACCAATCCATAAGACTATATCTTAACCAACTTCAAATTCAGGAAATCTGTTATGAATATACAGGTTTTCTGTGTATTTTTTGATGATACAGACCTTTATCTGATTTGTAGTGAACTAAGTATCTCCAGGTCTAGGATAGGGAAAATGAAATCTGTCTGCAAGTGAATAAAGGTAGAGAATCTCCAGAAAGAGGAAATTGGACAGAAGTACATTGATATGTTTAGTGAGTTACCAGTGAACAGTAAGCAGGTTCAGGACATAGAAAGAGAATGGGTGGAATACAGGGATTCTGTAGTAAAAATAACAAGGGAATGCCTAGGAACACTGTGTGTAAAGATGGTGGAATGATGAAGTGCGAGCAGCTTGTGAACATAAAGAGAAGGCTTATCAGAAATGGCTTCCAACAAGGGCTGTTGCAGACAGAGAATTGTACACAGATGAAAGAAACGGAGCGAAACAAAGGTAGTTGTTGAATCCAAAAAAGTCGTGGGAGGATTTTGGTAATAAAATGGAAAGGCTTGGTCAAGCAGGAGGGGAATCCTTTCTGGTCAGTAATAAAGAATCTTAGGAAGGGAGGGAAAAAGGAAGTGAACAGTGTTTTGGGTATTTTAGGTGAACCCATAATAGGTCCCAGGGAATCATTGGACACGTGTAGGGAATATTTTGAAAATTTTTTCAACGTAAAACAGTCTTCCTGGTGGTGTCGCGAACAACATACCTCATGGGGAGGAGGAAAGCAATGTTGATGAAATTATGCTTGAAGAAGTGGAAAGGATGGTAAATAAACTCCAGTAATAAAGCAGCAGGAATGGATTAAATGAGACCTGAAATGGTGAAGTATAGTGGGAAGGCAGGGATGAAATGTCCTCAGAGTAATTAGCATGGAGTGTTGGTAAGGTACCTTTAGATTGGACAAAAGCAGTAATTGCACCTTTCTATAAGAAAGGGAACAGGAACATTGGTAAAAAGTAATCACCTTTGAACAATTTCATTTTTAATAAACTAACAAAACCAATATAGAAAGGACGACACAAAATCAACAAAGAAAGAACCAAAACATCTCCTATACCAAATGACTGTTAGAAATAGACTGCGCTAGTAAATATGTGCTACATACCAAGTAACTTTCAGATAATACAAAATACAGGACGTACAGAACAAAACTCCATTAGTGACTCTGAACTACTGGAGGCAAACCCAAGGAACACTAAATCACAGTACATGTTAATTACAATGTTTCTTTTTAACAAAAGGAAAAGGTAATTGCCTCCAAAATTGAAATGTGAATGCTTAGTTGAAGAGCTAAGTCATTTCAATGATTAAATGGCGAATGTGAAATTCGAGGGTATACTCCTGCGCACTAAGGAAAAATTAAATTTAAATAAAGTTAAAGTCTGAAAAACAAGAAGAAATAGTGCTTACCCCGAGGCCGGCATCCCATCATGGGATGGACCGCTCGCAAGGCAGGTCCGAGCCAAAAGACACGGATGCAAGTTTCGTTCCCACGAAGGAGCTAAAAGCCGGAAATGGTGCAACTACAGAGGTGACCAATCAGGCAATAGAATTTTACTCCCGACTTTCACATTCACCAATTAAATTTGTTATTCCTACCAGTTAAGAGTTCTCTTCGAGATCTTTCTTTTACGCAAGACAACGCAACACTAATTTCACCACCAAAAGTGGCACGTGTAAGTACACGATGCCTCATAAGTAGATACATAATTTCAAAACATACAGCTACATGATAATTTAAACACACAATTTTTTCAAACGTACCGTAATTCTTAAGTTCAAAAACCTAATTCTTGCAGAACAATAAATCAATTTTCAAAGCAGTAAGTCCTGGGTTCAGTTTCAAGTATTCAGGATGTGTATTCTCCCAGGATGGTAATATAGTGAGATTGAATCAAGGTGTTGTAAAACTAATGCACTGAGCTCGCAGTTTGCGATCAATAGTATTGTGTAAGAAGGAAGTCAGCTCGTGGACGAAGCTATCTTTACATCAGACTGTTTTCAGACCAACTTTGCTTTACGGGAGTGAAAGGTGGGCGGACTGAAATGTTATTCATATGTTAGAAGCAACAGATATGAAAGTAGGGAGAATGATTGCTGGTACTAATAGGTGGTAACAATGGCTTGAGGGGGCTCAAAACAAGGAGATAAAGGCTGTAAGGAATGAACGTGATGGATGAAGCTATATGCATAAACCGGTTTTGGTGATGAGGTCACGGGAAGCAAATGGAGGAGGATAGATTACCTAGGAGAATAATGAACTCTGTTAGGGAGGGTTAGAGAAGTAGAGGGAGACCAAGACGATGGTTAGACTCGGTTTCTAATGATTTAAAGATAGGAGGTACAGAACTAAATGCGGTCACAGCTGTAGTTGCAAATAGAGGATTGTGGCGACGTTCAGTAAATTCACAGGGGCTTGCAGACTAAATGCTGAAAGGCATAACGGTCTATAATTATGTATGTATGTAGATTGTAGTGGCTCATTCCCTGAAATTACATACCAATTTTCCTCAAATTCTCTTCAGCCATTTTCTCACAATCCGCGTACGGACAGACAGACTTGTTACTGTGGACAGGACCTATACAGAAATACAATTCTTTTTAAATTCTAAGCAATGTACAGACAAAACTCTTATATACAGTACTCTAAAGTTCATAAAATCACAAATAGGAAAAGTCCTCTGTTTTAATTACTGCATTGATGGGGTGAAAGTTCCCTTTGGGGATCATTGTAAGTACCTAGGTCTTAATATAAGGAAAGATCTTCATTGGCGTAATCACATAAATATGATTGTAAATAAAGGGTACAGATCACTGCACATGGTTATGAGGGTATTTAGGGGTTTTAGTAAGGATGTAAAGGAGAGGGCATATAAGTCTCTGGTAAGACCCCAACCAGGGTATGGTTCCAGTGTATGGGACCCTCGCCAGGATTACTTGATTCAAGAACTGTAAAAAATCCAAATAAAAGCAGCTTGATTTGTTCTGGGTGATTTCTGACAAAAGAGTAGTGTTACCAAAATGTTGCAAAGTTTGGGCTGGGAAGACTTCGGAGAAAGGAGACAAGCTGCTCGACTAAGTGGTACGTTACAAACCATTATCATTATTCCGTATTGAAAATGGCTATAACACTAAGTTTACACAAGGAGTAATTTATTATACCACCTATTCAATACAATTTATTCCACTATTATGTGGTCAAATGAACATAGAAATTACTATTTTCTAATACTAATTTCTATGCTCACTTGATTGATATTCTGATTGAACCAGAACACCTTGAAGGACTAGAGATAGGAAGTTCATATTCACAGGACATGTGCATTAGTATGTTCTGAAGAAATGATTAGCATTTGAAGCGTGTTAGCCCTCAGGTTCAAGGACCACATCAATATCTCTGCGCACCACCACCGACTGGTAAAATGTGCCTGTGGCTCTCGTCGCTATAAACCGAAGGTAATGGATGTGACTGAGCAGACGTGCAGGATGCCGTGCAGACGTATGCGAGAACCGTACTGTCAAATGAGTGAGTTTCAATCAATCGGTCACTACTGATCGGCATTTAGGGCAGTTGCCCAGGTGGCAGATTCCCTATCTGTTGTTTTCCTAGCCTTTTCTTAAATGATTTCAAAGAAATTGGAAATTTATTGAACATCTTCCTTGGTAAGTTATTCCAATCCCTAACTCCTCTTCCTATGAATGAATAATTGCCCCAATTTGTCCTCTTGAATTCCAACTTTATCTTCATACTAGCTGATGTGCTCGTGCTTCGCTACGGGATTCTCAGTAAGACTGACTTTTCAGTTAGGAAAACCACAGTCAACATAGGTCATTACAAAAACATCAGGAATGTAGGGATAACAATGCTTTTTATCATATAAAATACTCGATAATATGAAAAACTGCACATTTTCTCACTTTTAACGAAAAGTACTACATTGCCGATCGAATGGTCCAAAGTTCCAGAGCTGGATTGACCAGGCCGCAGACAGCCATGAACACTTGTCATTATTCCGTTAAATATGCACATTTCTCACTCCAATCAGTGCCTCAGAGTAGGGATTGAATAGCTCGAATGCTATTGTGTGTTACGTGTGAATTTCATCCATAAAAATGATGAAAGTATGGGAGATAGTACACTTCCCTTTCGGAGACCAGTTTCAACTTAACCTTTTTGTTTTTCCTATACTTGTCTTCACACCACTAACACAATTTTCGTACATAGCTTTTATCACTTGCACTTCCACTCTGTTGACTTGTTTTTTTCCTCATGTGTCCCATACCAACTGTCTGGGCACACTGTCAAGGAGATTTGGTAATACATTTTTGTAGAAGGAATGGATTAATTGTTGGCAATACGTGAACTTGGTGTTAATTACTAAAATAAGTCATGAAAGAGAGACAAGGATTTGTTTCTCTCTGTTCCAACGAATACCAGTCCAACACGTTTCCACTACGCACAGCTGTCCATTATAATTATAGATATCAGGTCACCACAGACCATGGCCGAGAAACGTGGAACGTGCCTGTCTCTAAAGACAGGTGAAGGGACCCTAAGGGGACTTGCCTTCAAGTGGCCACTAAGTGACATGAAGCAAAATACACTCTCTCAGTGAGAAATATTGAGAAATGAAAACAGCTCTATGTACAGCATCCATTAGATTTATGATGAAGAGCATAAAATGTTTTTCGGCCCACCAAACTGGTATTGATACAGTAGCACACACATCTTGTTCAGAGGGAGAGCACCTCTTTAAGATGATATTTGCAAGGTCGGCTTTGCCCAGGTCATCCCAGGATTTCTGTAGCCCATAGGTCATCTAGGGACATTATGCAACACTCATTCACAGGTTGTTAAGCAACAATAATTCTGTTGGAATTGGAAACACTGCATATTTGTGTACCTACAGTAGGTATTGAGGTATCCTTGTCGACAGAGTTGGAAAAATGAATGGGTAAAACATTACACCTCAATGATAAATTGACCAATAATTTAGTTGAGATTACACTGGTGGTTATAATTATGGCAAGTGTAATGGAGTGTACTAGTAAACCATCGGAGGATTAATATTTAATATCAACAGTTCATGTTACTCAGTGAACATCAGTAAATCAACAACCAGTACCCCTCACAATGTATTCAGATCATTTGAAATTACCAGTTTCTGAATTGTTCTACCTCCAGGACTTCAAATGGTAATTGTTGGAGAAATCTCCTCAGTATTTGCATCCTCCTGGACTACAAGTAAAGAAAAATGAAGCATCACGTACTGGATGTGTATATCTGTGAGAAAGTAAAATATGTTTGGTTACATACGATTATATTCTTAAAGAAGAATCCACTGAAGAACAAATGAAAGGGAATAGTAAGGAAACATCATTTATTAACTTTTTAATAGCAACCGAGGGAGTAATAAATTGCCACAATAACTTGCGTAAATACCAATGTCCAGAATCTCTAGTATATTATTTTCATCAATTACCTACGCTCATTCTGCTGAAAACAATCGGAAAACTAAAGTTACAATACAATCATATTAACATCACTAAGTTCAGTGACTGAATGGGCACACACAACTTTGAGAAGTCTTAGACATTTGTTACGGTACTTTTGAAGTGTTGCCTTTTTTGGTTTGTGCAGTACAAATGCTGGGCTGGCTTCTTTATATATACGTACCTTAAACAGGACCTAAACCTTCTGGAACATTCTTCAGCTACATAAAGCTTTCTGACTTTGAATATTCTAGGTACTTCCTGAAACACTGACATGCCAAAATATTGGTGACCATTTTAGAAATTCTGTACAAATCAGGAATATTCAGGAACATTGTGAAGGAAAAGAGAACCTTCTGGAATGTTCAGAGTTACCATAGAGCAATCTGGCTATTTTAAGCAATTTGGATGATTATGAAGAAATCAGGAATGTTCCAGCATATTCTGCACAACACGTCATTCTATGTCTGCTATGTTACACAGCCAGATTTTCTAGAAACAGCTTTTGGGACAACAAAGCCTATTTACAAACTCTTAGTAAGGGGTCTTTTGGGTTACTGATATTACAAGAAACCAAAAGATAATGTCCCTTAGTGCAGGCCGAGAAAGCGTTGATCTACAGAAATATTAGTATGTAATTATAATTTGTAAATTGTAGAATTTCATGAATCAATAATTCAATTATTCTCAAATGGCAGTATCAGATAATTGAATGTCATGTAGTACACATTAATTAAATTAAGTTATGAAACTGTAACACAGGATTATCTTGTAATGCATTACCAGACCTGTCACTGGTACTCTACACTTGCATTACTTCTTGGTGCAGTCCTGCTTGACATGGCTGACAATGTTGCTCTGAGGATGTCGTCTTTCTAATGAAAGATGTTTTACTCATATCTTGTATATCACACTGCAAGTATACATTCAAGTATTTTTCTCAGAGTAATTAAAGTGCTAATGCTTTGGGTGAAGGACATGTTGTTATATACCCTAACTAACCAATTTTATGTAATTCATCGTCTAGCAGAGTTTCCTGCCACTGGCCAGCACTGTTTGGGATATAATCCTCTCCATCCTATTAACAAAGCCTTGCAAACCCTTGGACTTTTGGTCAAGCAGCAATCAAGTATAAAATCATGCTGATAGCAATAATTCAAGCTCAGTTTCAGATGTGCTGGAGAAGCATCAGTAAAGGAGAAGTTGTGAAGAGTGGCTTCGCTAGGCATCATCTGTTGAAGAGGAAGAAATCATCATGATGGTATAGGTGAGTCTCTCTCAACTATGTCACACTTCCTTCCAAAGGGAGGATTGTAATTTAAAAAAGTTACATAGCACTGTTCATATCTAGACACTGGTGTTTCTTTTAGTTCAGAAAAGTAGCATTGAAAATTGAGAGAAATATTTAAAAGTAGTTGTAGTTTGGTAAACACAGATATTATGAGTTCTGTGAATATCTCTCCTTACAGATTGTCCTGAAGGCAGCATTTATTCCGTGTGGAGCTGTCCTCAGGACCTGTTGAGTTTTTTAATTTTCATCACTGCCTCCCAATGGAGGTCGTTCCAAATGACTTGGAATACCCACAAGACAGTATTAATTGGACTTTGAATTACGTAAGTTTGAATTAAATGAGTTTCTGTGTAAGAGAAAAAAATGAAAATCAACAGCCTGTTTCCAGTCATTTGACCGTGTCAGGAATATATAGGTGTTGTGCGACAGTTCCTTACATTGACAGTATTGTGTATGGAAGTGCAAGTAAATATTTGTCGACAAAAATGTGTGTGTAACCTCAGCGGTCTCTTCATTCAGCAATGTTAAGCTGCAATACACGAGTTAGAGGTAATACATTCATACCCTATTTGTTTACAGATATGTGAAAACTTGAAAATGGCTCATTGCTGTAGTATCGACTATCAGTGGAATTATAACACAGAATCTGAAAATACAGGGGCCATTTATTTACTGACGGATGAAAGCCGCCGTAAGGTATGGCTTTGTCACATGTCGATGGATTTTTCTAAAGTGAAAAAGCCATTACTAACTTAGAGTATGCATAAAACATTTTATGAGTCGTACATAATTAGAGTAGATAGGGGTACGGTTAAGGGACGATTGAAAGAGTTCACTAGAATAATTCTGAAACCTACTGAAAATGCTGTGCCAACTATTTTTTGAATACACCTTCATATTGTTCGAAGTCAACTCGTCTTGCTGATGTAGACGAGGATAATCTTCGAACAGCTATTCAGAATGGTATCGAATCCAATAAAATATACCTTGCAGAGGAATCTGTGAAGTGTGTAAATGACATTGGTTCATTCCTTGGAACCCGACAAGTTTATTTTGGAGTGGACTGTGATGGTTAAGCATGAGAAGAAATTATTTGTTTCCTGGTATTTGAGAGGTGAATTTCTTGTGTTACTTCGTTCATCACTATACTTGAAGATTTGACATTTATTGTAAACATAAAGACCGGTAATAACTTCAGTGTAAATGCACCCTTAAAACACATAAACGGTTTAGAAGGTATTAAGTCACAAGTGGAAAAGGGATAAATAGTGCCTACTATTAGGAATAAGGTTGAGTGCTACCCAAATTTTACAAACTCTTCCCAGTTATAAGAACGAACAATTAATTGTTGTTTATTGTTGAACAACGTAATGTGTCGCAGGCCTCAAGAAATAAGACAATATGGCAACAGAACCATGATCGTAGCATCTTGTTTATATGTTTATTCAGTCCCCACATACACTGCTCTTCGGAAATGCAATCTAATGTTTTTACTGCATCCTTGTACCTTACAGAAACTAATTTGTAATTATTAGCTAGTAAAATCTAAAGCTTTTACAAAAGTTGAAATGTGATTGTGATATACAATATGTAGTGGCTTTACTTAAGTAAAGAAGTTAAAGTGGATTCATCATATGATTTTGTTAAGGAGCTGGATAGGGGTAAATTAACTTTGCCATCTGAGGTACTTGTATTTAGAGTTGGATTGTTGTGTAACAGAGTCTTCTTTACATGTGAAAGATTCCATACAGCATTTTATGTCAAGGGGAAACAGTTCTTTGTTGCCCAAAAGATAAGTATGTCAAAATTAGAGAAATCAGACAAATAATGCTGAACGTGTTAAATGAACTTGAAAGGGTGTGTCTGTGCAAATTAAAGTCTACTAAATAATTTTGAGAAGAAGTCAAATGATAAATCGTGTTGTTCAGAGGACTTCCAGAAAGGTAGAAAAACTTAAGAATTATGTATGATGTTGCCATTAATGCTTTTACGGCCTGTACTTATAGACATGATAGTGTATAGGCTTTTGGGCTTATGCCATGTCAAGAAAATAAGGTAAAATTCTTAACGTTTCGCAGAAAACTGTGCTCTGCGTTCTCAGAAGAAATCTCGACTGTCCACAAGAAAGGCTTGTTTAAGAAGCCTTGACACGGCCTAAGTCCAAAAGCCTATACACTAACATGTCTATTAAGTATGACTAGCTGATGTACCCGTGCTTCACTACGGAATTATACATTGTACACAGAATTCTAGTGTACACATTGTGAGCAAGACTGTATTAAATTGCATAGCTCTTAATGTTACCCTAGAAACGCGACGGGGAAGTCGCCAAACATCTCTTCTCATATGAAGACTGAGTTAGGGAATTTTCACTGTAATGGTAGACCCGCTTGCATACAGTCAGTCACAATCAGGTTGGAGAGTTTTCATTATAATGGTAGACACTCACTCTCCACTTGCCTTTTTACATCCTCAGAAACTGTCTCAGTGGTTTTCCCAACTGAAATGAACATACGTCATTTCAATGATGTCAGTAGGAAAGGCGCGATTAAAAGCAATACTTTTGTATGAAATACTCGATCAAATGAAACGCCACACATTTTCTCACTTTTAACGAACAAGACTAAGCTGCCGATCTAACAGTCCAAAGTTCCAGAGCTGGAATGACCAAACCGCAGATAGCCGTGATTCGTGAACACTCTTTGTCTTTTTTTCGGCGGGGAGAGGGTCGAATAGTGGAGACTCCCAGGGCAAAAACTATGTCCTTTTACTAATCTGTTTCCTAGGAGTAAACAATGAGTCGGATTTTATCAGTTCACTACAGTGACGGTGGAAAAATCTGACTTCGAGGCAAATTTTTTCTCCTAGCCAGAGGAGAAACCCCCTCTTCACTGATAATTTGGAATAAAATGAATGTAGATTTTAATGAAGAAGAAGAAGAAGAAGATCCTTTCAGGGTTAAATTCTAAGTTATTTAGTGAATTGTGGTGCTATAATTTGGAATAGGCCGAAATTGTTATTCTAGACCAGGCCATACTACTACTACTTCGCGATCCTCTGCCTTAAGTATGGATACTGCTCATTCAAAAATAGCGTGTCAGAGTAGGGATCAAATAACTGGAATACTATGAAGAAACTGTGTGTAAGTTGCAAGTTGCTTTACGTCGCACCGACACAGTTAGGTCTTATGGTGACGATGGGACAGGAAAGGGCTAGAAGTGGGAAGGAAGCGGCTGTGGCCTTATTTAGTGTACAGCCCCAGCATTTGCCTGGTGTGAAAATGGTAAACCACGGAAAACCATCTTCAGGGCTGCGGGCAGTAGGGCTCGAACCCACTATCTCCCTAACACTGGATACTGGCCGCACTTAAGCGACTGCAGCTATTGAGCTCAGTCAGAAAATGTATGAAACAGAGGAATGACTTGCTATAGAAGAAAGTTTTCTAACTCCCTCGGTACGCAGCAGTAATCCCATTTATCGGAGTTGAGAGGCAGCATAAGAGACAAAATAACATCGCAACAAACAATGGTCAATGTTATGTGATTTCGATATTGTAGACCTTCACTTTAAGTTTTCTTTCAACTCTGAAATACCACTCTTATAATAGTCGGTATGGTAAAACTGAATAAAACATAAATGATCGGAAATTGTATTCTCCGTAACTTTTGCCATGTACTACTTTTCGATAGGACTAAAAACATAGGTATTTAAAAATTAAATTTTAGGCTCTTTCCCTAAACTACAATTTCATCCAGGGTGAATAAAATTGTTAATAGCTTAGACTGTAGTTTCTTATTCCCCGACTATATATACCGATTTTCATTCAATTCTGTTAACCCATTTTCTCGTGGCTCAGCGTCGATATGGACTTGGCAACAAAAATACAAATTCATAAATATCTTTGTTATCATAGCCAGTATGGTACAAATGTATGATATAAATGGTCACAAATGTAATTCTATATAACTATATGTAACTTTGGTTATGTAGTATTTATTGATACGACCACTAATAATATAAATATTCAAGAATGAAATATTAGGCCTTCCCCTAAACTACCATTTTGTTCAGTGTGAACAAAATAATTTATAGCCTAGATTATAGTGGCTCATACTCTGACTTTGTATACCAGTTTTCAATGAGATAGGACCACTAATAACATAAACATTTAAGAATTAAATTTTTTGCTTTTGCTTTTTTTTTTTTTTTTTACGTCGCACCGGCACAGATAGGTCTTATGGCAACGATGGGACAGGGAAGGGCTAGGAGGGGGAAGGAAGCGGCCGTGGCCTTAATTAAGGTACAGCCCCAGCATTTGCCTGGTGTGAAAATGGGAAACCACAAAAAACCATTTTCAGGGCTGCCGACAGTGGGGTTCGAACCTACTATCTCCCGAATACTGGATACTTGCCGCACTTAAGCGACTGCAGCTATTGAGCTCGGTGGAATGAAATTTTAGGCCTTCCCCTAAGCTACCATTTCACTCAGGGTGAATACAATTATTTGCAGCCTAGATTGTAGCGGCTTATTCACTGACTTTGCATACCGATTTGCAATCAATTCTCTTCAGCCGTTTTCTAGTGAAGCGTGTGCATACATACTTACATACATACATACATACATACATACATACATACCGGGACCTTTCCCACTTGTCCCCATGACTCATGGGACCATGTGACATCAAAACCAACCCTTTCGGGTCACGAACACATGGGACCATGCTCCACGGAATTCGATAGTCAAGGGACCTATTCGGCCTGTGCCGATTTCCCCTCATTGGGATTGTATCATTAATCCACTCACATCAGGAGTTATCGGCCATACAGCACGGCCAGGTCAAAGCCACTCTCCCGTTCCTGAGGTCTGAACACGGACTCCTCAGGGTTGAAGACCGTTCGCGGCATGTAGAGGCTATCATACTTAAACTAACTTAAAGGCCTACAATGAACGGAAGAGGTTTTTGGATGCTTGTTTTTCGGCAAAGAATAAGCACAACTAAGATTTCCAAATTTACTAAGGCGCTCGTTGAAAACTATACACACTATGACATTCTTGGTAAACTAATATAAATTGACAAGTTGAATACAAATACTTATAAACGGTAAAATCCGTGCTACCATCAATCAGCTAAACCTCATCCACATTCCAGAAGAATATTTATGTTGATGACCACAGTTCCTAAGAATATTTCAAATGAAAGAAGACTTCCATCTGAACCAACAATCTGATGGATACCTGATTTGACATACACAGAAAGATATACATCCCCGAGGGATGGCCATTCTCGTAGACATACTACGTTCATACCATCGGTTTTGTCTGTCTATCTTCCGTTGGATATCAAAACTGTTGAGTGTTACACAAAACAAAATAAAACACAGATTACAGTTACAATTACGAACCATTTTCCTCCAAATATCAGTATTCCCTGGGACCGAATCCCATATCATGAAGTTAAAATTTACTTAGGCTACACTAATTCAACTACCCCGGAGTGGTCACTTATCCTACATCTACCGCCACCAAGTATCTATACGTGAATAAAAAGTATACTGGAGAAATAACATATGTTTTATGTAAACCATGGAAAAAGAAATAAGGTTATGCGTTTTCACCAATTGGAAGACAAATGAAATAAAAATCACACGAACACAGGCTCGACAACGAACCCGTCACTTCCACCAACTACCAGTGAAAATTCACGAAGTCTAAATTCGTGCAGAACAGTACATAACACAAAACAAGATCACACTCTGAAAAAGAAACACATATTATACACCAACACAAAGTATAAATGGCTGTATTTCATCTCGCAGCACCCGCTACTTGAGCGAGCTATCGGTCTCTTCTGTGCTCTATTGAGGTTCGAACCTGAGACTCTGGTCGTCTCCATCAAGGGTCCTGTAATCAAGCCCTAATTAGTCTAATCATGTAGAGAACAGTCCTAAATTCCTACATTGCGTATAGATCATGGCTGGTGGGTCGTGCGTGGTAGTTACGTAAATATTCTGTCTTTATTCTCACAGAAGACTGCACCGTCTTAAAAAGAAACACTTCTCGGCCAAGCGACTTCCCTCAGCTGCCTTCTCACAAGGACCTTCCCATTCTGGGGCCATAAATCACTCATTGTGAACGTTCCCTTCGCACAGCGGCGAGAGAGCATTTAACGCACTCAATATCGGCAGTAACCGAGTCAACAAAATCATACAATTGAGCTAATGCAGGGTACACCTGCTCGAACCAGCTCATACTATCATTATGTCCTTGAATCATTTCTCAAATTAAGCCACTATCTTATACCAAAAATCCCGTCAACTCTCCAGGAGTCTGGGGTTCAAACATACATTTCTTCCGTCGTACGTTTTTACCACAGTTACGTCAGCCTTTAACCCAAAGAACAATGTCCCCTAATCTCTCCCCCTTGAGGCGAGATTGTGTACCTGTCATATACTACTCTACTACTCGAGATATATCGGTATATAAAATCACCGATCAAATTACCTTCAGAAAATAATAATAATAATAATAATAATAATAATAATAATAATAATATTCAGACATGATCAAACTCAACTAGAAAATCTCTACTTTATTAGCCTAGGTAATGTGTAAGGGGGGCCAGGTTTGAACCTCCGCACATATCTTCTCGAACATCTTAAGTTACAGCCAAACTTACACTAGCATGCAAAACAAACTACTGCCTCTACTTTTATGAATTTAGTGCTGTCACTATCCCACATTAACTTCTGTATAGGCACATGTTAATGATACTGACACCTACTAATCCCTGCTCGTATTATGCAGCCACGCAGATGAAATCTACGGCATTAACCTGTCCAAATTTCTATTTATTTTCCCCCCTGAAATCTTTCTCAGCACTCATAACAAACAAAAAAAAATATATATATAATATAGCATGCACATGCATCCTCTAAAAGGGGTCCCAAACTCTATACATCCTTCCTGGTTCACTTCCTTCCCATATCTACTTACACAAAAATCAAATTAAACAAGGGTCATCCGACCACTCCAGGTAATTAACCTATCAATTACTCATCATTAACCCTGTCTTTACATTAACTCTATTTACAAAGGGGAAATACTAACATTGGAAGAAAATAGCTCAATACTCAACAGTTTTTGATGTTTTCTGGCCTCCGCCCGAAGTTTCAGGGGTCTGCCATTGGTGCTCACTCCATGTCGCTGGCTCGTGCAGTCCCGGGTTCTTTGCTGGAGTAATCCATCTTCCTGGTCAACAAATCACTGCAATTATATTTACACAATCTTGCACACTTGTTGATCACTCGACACCATACAACTTCCCCTCTATCGTTCTAGACCGATGCAAGTTACGTGATGCTAATTATTATGGATATCTCAGCTAGTCTATTTCGTTTAAATTAGGCGAGTTGAAAATTCATGATCTCTTCCTTCCCAAGTCTATCGCCTCCTACTTCCGTGACTTATCAGCCGTCCTTCTCCTAATTTCTTGTCTAGATCATTCAGATCCTGTACTTATCATTCCCAGTTACTTAGTATGATAGTCTGATCCTGAAATCCTGCTCTTAATGTTACATGGATTTAAACTAATAGTATTTCTTCACACGATCTGATTTTCTTTTGAACAAAGTTTACCAAATCCCAAAGTTAGACTCCTTGAAAGGTGAGCTCCCTTACTGCTACAGACATCAACCTTTTACAGTCACTACATAAGACATAATGACAACTATTCAGAGTTTACTTCGCGATCGGATGTCGCACAAATACCTTTGTCATATAGTTACATTTCCTACTATTACTGCACACTGGAAAACACTTTTAAAACTTCACTCCCGTGTCTTTGTGTCAGTTATTCAGACAAAGAAGAGGTAGACCTTGCTCGCGGACCGCTCGTAGTTTCACCTTCTGAAGCTCGTTCTCGACTACTGACTCCCCCGAGAAACTGCAACAGCTTATAGCAAAGCTGGGAATAGGGGTGGCAAGCGTGCCCTGTCCCCACTCTGATTTTTATCTCTCCTGGATAAACCAGCATGTTGACATCAGCAATACGCTAGATTGTGTGACTATGTTACGCACAAGTGCGCTATGCCATGCGGAGTTGATTATGTTCGGCGGATCTGCCGTAATTAATTTATAACATCGGAGGGGAAGTGGTGAATCCCCAAAGGCATCTGGTTTCAGCCATCGCGTCCGTACGCTAACGCAGTTATGTAAGTTGTTTACCAACGCCTTTCGCTTGGAGAGTATTTTCTATCAGAACTCCTGACTTCATAATTCAAACAAAATTCTGCATACTGCTCTGACGGATGCAGTTTTGTTAATCAAGCCTTATTTACGCCGAAAACCCATTAAATTTGGCCCGATCGCTCTGGCATCGCTGTACGCTGGCATTTGTTTTCAATATGGAGTCGCTAAATAGTGTTCTTCTGCTGCTTCTTCTATGACGTGTGCCTAGTTCGGGGATTCTTTAAGCCACCCAGTGGGCGTGTGAGGTGCCTCTCTGGCGGGCGTCCTATTGCACAACCTGATGCTACTCCCAACATCCACACAAAGAAAGCTTGCTGCCTGCTTCCTTACCAAACATATCACTTGAAATAAATATTACTTCTGCCGATACGGTCACAATACATACAGACAAAAATTACGGAAAAGTAAAAAGTGCATTTCCTTGTTACTGTGGACATGACTGAGCACAGATTGGCAATGCTGATCGTGCAGTGCTCTCTAGCTGAAGCCCAATGGGCCACCTTACCAGAGTCATTCCCTGTCATGCAGCTGTTGAGCTTGCACCGTAAGTGTAGTTAAATATGGATAGTGAATGTGAATTGATTTGGGCTCAAGTCAAGAGAGGAACAAGACATTCTAAATCAAGGATGTAGAAAAACTCGCGTCAGAAGTCATCGATCGTGTGACTGCTGCAGATTGGGAAAAGTTCTTCAATCATGCGGAAAATCTTCAGACGATTCAAGCATCCGCTATCAACGTCGTTCCTTTGTATGGAATCGCCTCCCCATGGGCCACGCATGACAGGAATACATGAAGCAGAAATGGCGGCACTGAAATCGACAGTCTTTTCTGAAGCTTGTATTATAATTTGTTTTGAAACATTGTATGAAGTAACATCAGGAGCTTGAGAAACATCTAACCAACCTAGCAGCCAAATTAGTCACGCATCATCATCATCCACAAGCTTGCTGGTTCCGCATGGGGAGCTTCTGCATCTACTTTGCGTACTTAAGCTATGGCATTGGTGCTTTCCACAGCTGAGTACTGTTCTTCAGTTTGGATCAACAGCTCTCATGCTAAAAAGGTGGACTCGGTCTTGAATGAAACAATGCATGTCATAAGTGGCACAGTAAAATCTACTCCTCTTTTCTGGTTGCCAGTGCTCAGCCACATAGAATCTCCTAGAATTAGAAGATTGAACAATTTGTTGAGAGAATACAACAAGATATTAACCAATCCTGATCTCCCTATCTATAAAGATGTTAACGTCAGATTCAGTCGCCTCAAATCAAGATCTCCTATTCAAACAGCACAGGAACTTGTTAGGAGGGATTTCAGTCCAAAAACTGCCATTGAATTGGAGCAACGCTGTTCCACTCTTGTTGCCAATCAGACACTGTTCAATTATAAGAATCTTCCAGCTGGCTTTGATTTTCCCCGCAAGACATGGGTAGCCCTCAACAGAGTACGTACTAACCACGGGAGATGTGGATCAATGTTGTTTAAATGGGGTATGAGATCATCTCCAGCCTTTGACTGTGGTGCAGTTAAGCAGACCATCAACCATATTGTCACCAAATGCATTAGAAAGGCATTCGCTGGATCCAAGCAGGACTTTTTGATTTGATTTTGAAGCCACCACAATCTCTTTATTTGCAAATGAGGTGTCTACCTCGGTGGCAAATGGTACACTAAAATACATTATTGTCAAGCACTAAATATTAAATTAACAAGACAAGAACATTTTCCTATAATACAGTATTATACAATTTACGCTAACAATGTTTTCTATTAAACACACAGCTCATCCTTAATAAATTGGTATTGTTTACAAAATTCTACTTATAATATCTCCTGTACTACTTACAAATATAGTCAACTGATATACAGCATGTGGAATTACTTCAAATGATACTATACAACTGGTAAAAATTAATATTTACATTCACAATTAAAATATCAAGGAAGGTTCAACCTTTTCAATACAAAACGTGTTGCATTAGATGTTTACAACATAATATTTATTAAATAGTTAGAACCGGTTTCGACACTCATTGCGTCATCATCAGCTACAAAAATCACAAATGGGAAAAGTACATGTCATAAAAATTGCATTAATAACTCTTGCATGGCTGAATACAAATGGTAGACTGCTTTTTCTTAAAAGCTAGAAGAACTTGAGTAAAATATGATGATGATGATGATGCGACACATAAAAGCATAGTGGTTTGATGGGAAAATCGATCTTTCATGCTCTCCACAGTACTCTTTTACGTCCCACACCACTGCCACTCCGCCCTCCTGACCCGCCTTAAACTCCCCTCCCTACCCCTCTCCTCTCCACTCCCCTCCCCCCCTTTCCACCCCTCTCACTCTAACTTCGCTACTCAGTCACACCCATCTCACTTGTCCACAACTCTTCTTACACCACACACTCAGCACGCTAAACAAGGTGAGCCTCATACCCTATCATCCTTGGCCGCGACTCCATTTAGACTTCCATTTCACTAACTTAGTTTTTCTTTACTTTCTTTTAAGAGCTGAGACTAATTCGAAGGTCAACCTTATTCAATCACCCAACATCAGGTGTCCCGGCCTCGACAAGATCTTTTTGTTGGTATTGCTATACAACATCGGACCTGGACTTATGTGCCTGAATTGAACATCAGAAGAGTGGACAGTTTTACTACTTTGTTTTTACCACATCGTTTTATCATCATATTCAGACTTTTATGTTCAAAGCATCAGTTTAATTTTATGCACAATACTTACCCATCAAACCACTAAGCTTTTATGTGTCACATCATCATCATATTTTACTCAAGTTCTTCTAGCTTTTAGGAAAAAGCAGTCTACCATTTGTATTCAGCCATGCAAGAGTTACTAATGCAATTTTTATGACATGTACTTTGCCCATTTGTGATTTTTGTAGCTGATGACGCAGTGAGTGTTGAAACCGGTTCTAACTATTTAATAAATATTATGTTGTAAACATCTTATGCAACACGTTTTGTATTGAAAAGGTTGAACCTTCCTTGATATTTTAATTGTGAATCTCAGTTCAGTACGGGAAAATGAAGTTTTTAACTCATAATAATATTTACATTGTATTTATTTATTTATTTACTTTCTTTTTTAAATACCCGTTCTGGAACCTAAGTAGCATAACGACCTGCTGCGTCTTAACCAGAGCCCCTTTTGCCACCACTTTTCAGAGTTCCTGAAGGGCCTTCACAGCTACCGTAGCGGTCCCAGGGCCCTCGAAGTCCCCACTGTACTTCACCCCTACAGGCAGTCCCCTACTTTGGCTGTCCAAAGTCCTTAGACCAGGGGATGGAATTAATTTATTCACACACATTTTTTTATTTACAATAACCTGCACTGGTCGAATGCCCTCTAACACTTCATTTATTTTCTCTGTTGCTGTTTATTCTTTTCTTGAATATCTGTACAGATTTTGGAAAAAGATCAAACACTACCCCTGGTAAACTGTTCCACTCCTTCACAACCTTCCCAGTGACTGAAAATTTACCCCAATTGCTTCTGCTAAAATTCCTTCTAATTTTATATTTGTGGTCAGTCTTGCCGATATAATTATTTTCCAACTGAAGCCTCTAACAGACATCTTCCCATGCTTCTTCTCTTGTATAGGCTCTATATAAACCTATAAGTCTAGTTTTCTCCCTTCTCTTACTTAAAGTTTCCAACCCAAGTTCCTTTAACATTTCTGATACACTGCTCTTTCTCCTGAAATCCCCTGTTACAAATCTTCCTGCTTTCCTCTGCACACTATCTATTTCTTTTATTAGGTATTCTTGGTGAGGATCCCAAACACTGTTTGCATATTCCAATAATGGACGAACCATACTCAAGTAACTTTTTTCTTTTAATTCTTTGTTGCATCCTTTATGTAGCCTCATTATGACATGTAACGATCTGTATGCTTTCCCAACAATATCATCAACATGACCCTTCCAGTGCAAATTACTTTCAAATCTCACACCTAAGTATTTGCACTTACCATCTTTTGGGATAACTACCTCGTCCAAAGTATATTCAAATTCAGTTTTAAAGCCCCTGTTTGTAAAAGTTGTAACAGTTGATTTGCCTCCATTAACCTTCATATTATTTTCTTCAACCCGTTGTTGGATACTTTCAAGGTCCCTTTGTAATTCTGAACAATTATCAATGTTGTTTATAGGGAAATAAACAATTGTCATCTGCATACAATCTTATTTTTGATGTTATATATTGTTACCTAAATCATTTGCGTATATTAAGAAAAGTAACGGACCGATTATACTACCCTGTGCAATTCCCTTCCAACTTTCTCTTCCTGAGATACATTATTTCCTACTTTGACTTTCTGAACCCTCGAATTTAGAAATGTTTTTATCCAACGTGTAGCCCTTACGTCCAATCCTATTCCCTCCAATTTCTTTAATAATATTCCATGTTCCACTTTATCAAAGGCTTTGGAAAGATCTATGGCTATGCAATCTAACCGACCTCCTGAATCCAATTGATCTGATATGTCCTGCTGAAATCCCACCAGTTGTGCCTGACAGGAACATTTCTTTCTAAATCCATACTGGCTCCTCATGAACCAACTTTTATCATCACATATCCCTCTGATGTACTTTGATATTAAACTCTCCAGTATTTTACAAACTATACTGGTCAGGCTGATTGGTCTGTAGTTCTCTGGTTTCCTTTTATCACCCTTTCCTTTATAAATTGGTATTATTATAGATTCCTTCCATTCCTTTGGTATTATATTACTATTTATAACATAGTCAGAGAAATTTTAAATAAGGCACTATGTACCACCCCATTGTCTTTAATACTTCTCCAGTAATTTAATCACTTCCTGCTGCTTTTCCTTGATGAAGCAGTTGGATTTCTCTGAAAATATCTTCATTTGTGAATGAGAAGCTTCTTGTTTCCCTCTGTGTCTCTTCCTCTCTTATCTTCTGTTTCGGTTTCCAACTCCTGACAATCATCTACTGAATCTCTGAATTCCCTACTAAATAGGTTTGCTTTCTCAGTATGTGTTAAATAGAGTTCACCCTCTTCTCCCACCATTGTAGGAATTTGGATTCCTTTTCCTTTTTGATTCCTGATATATGAATACAGCTTTTTCCATTTCCCTTTGTGGTCATTACCCTCTTGAAGTATGCCATTCATATAATTCTCTTTTGCTTCCTTTCTCACTCTATTCAATTCCCTCATTAGCTGTTTTCTAGTTTCTCTACTCTCCCTACCCTCTTTGATTTTCCTGTTTACTATTCTACATTTTCTTTTTAATTTTCTTATTTCCCTTTTATAATAAACGGGGTCTGAGATCATTTTACCCTTCTTAACAGGTACAAATCTCGTCTCTCCTTCCCAAATGATTCCTTTAAATTTAGCCCAAAGTGTATCCACGTTACTCCCTTCACTTATCCAACAACTGAATTGTGATTTAACCCGCCATCGGTATCGTTGTTAGGTAGCCCCTAACAAAAACATTCCTTATTAAGAAAAGTTTTTTGTTTTGAATCATCGCGTAACGAAGGAAAACATGTAACTCATAAACTCATTTGAGAATACCTGGAGTTTGAAAAGTTTGAGTCTTAAACCAAAAACTTTTCTTAATAAGGAATGTTTTTGTTAGGAGCTACCTAACAACGATACCGATGGCGGGTTAAGGTAAGTCCCAAGCTCATCAACTTTAGTTTTTCTGTACAATTTCTTGTCTTGTGTAACCCTCTTTTTAAGCCTTTTTGGTACGAGTCCTACATCCATTATTACAGCCTTATGGTCTCCTATACCTTCAATTAACTCAGTTTTATCAACAATTTCCCATGGTTCAACCAAGAATACATCTAGCAAGTTATTGAGACGAGTCGGTTCTTGTACTACTTGTGTAAAGCCTCCCTCCCAAATTAACTTATTTGCCAGTTTCTGTTCATGGGCTTCACTTGCAGCTCCATAGGCAAATTTAGATCTCCCCCAATTATTACCATATCATTATTGTTTTTATGAGTATAATCTATTATTTTCTCAAATATTTCCATGTCTCTTTCCTCTCTTCCAGGCCTGTATGTTCCTATAATTCCCACCTCCTTCATATTGTCACAAACTAATTTTATCCCTAATATTTCATCCCTTTCATCAGTAAACCATTCATGTGAACAGTAAGTTACCTTCACCAGAATAAACACCCCCCCCTCCCTTTTTATCTCCTTGGTCTCTGCGATAGACTGTGTACCCTTCTGGAAATACTTCTCTATTACCCACCCCTTCTCTCAACCACGATTCCACTCATATCACCACATCAGTCTCATAAGCTTCCATCAATGTACCGAATTTTAATTGTTTATTTACTACACTTTGGCAGTTTACCAAGAGCAATCTCAGACCCCCTTCCTCCCTAAAATTTGACTGTTGCAATTGGGTAACTTGAAATTTCTTACTATCCTGAGTTGCATTTTCTAGTTGACTGAGCCAGCTTGAAGTACAGCTGGCTCTTTCTACTAGTTTTCCTGGTCAGTATTATAACTCAAGGGAGTTGCCTGTTTTACAGTAGGCTACATATCTTAATCTTAATAAAATCTAGAACAATATTTGCTATCTTTCTACCTGAACTGTTTAGATGGAGGCCATGTTTTGTATAACAGTATCTCTCAAAACTGCTGCATTCAATAACCTGAGTATTTCGAAAATGTTTACAAATTTTAACAATATCTGTATTGACCTTGTCCACTTCAATGTTCACACACGAGTCTCTACGAAATCATGCCTGTGGGGCACGTTCACTACAAAAACGTTAGTGTGGGTCAGCTTCCCTAGTGTATGTTTAAGTTGTGATCTTACATTCTTGGCGTCGTCGCGAGCTACGTCGTTCGTCCCACCGATGATAAGCACTGCATCTCCGCTCCCGAAGTTCCTAGCTGCTGCTTCTACGTTTTCCAAGACACTGCTGATAGAAGCTCCTGGATATATTTCTCCGGTTGCTGCTATATTCTCGTCGTTAATCACTCCCGCAATTCCCCTTCCTTGGCCATCACCAAACACAGCTACCTTTGCTGATTTAGGCCTAACTGGGTCTGGAATCTGAATTCTAGGCCTAAATTTTTAACTCGGCACGGCAACGGCAGCGGATCGCGATGATTTGGTTTCACGCGCGCGATCGTTGTCTTCCAGAATTAAATTATTTAGGACAGAAAACCTATTTCTGATGTTTATTTCCGGAAATTCAGTTGTAGATTTCTTCTTAGCCGGCCATCCACGAACTACTTGACACCACGTGCTCGGTACCGGTATATCACTCGAAGAATGGTCAGTCCCAAATTCTAGCGATCGCAGTCTTTCTTTTAATTCTTGATTTTCAACTTTAAGAGTCTCATTGTCCTTTTGTAGAATGTTTATAATTTCTAACGCACTTTTATATTCCTCATCGATTGTTTTCGGTGCTTCATCGTCAACGCCGTCGCCAACAACATTCCGAACACACTGTTCACAAATCCAGTCAACATTTTCATTAGTTTTTACGTCTCTAGGGCAATTTCCGCACTTATAATGCCACCATCGATCACATGAATCGCACAACATTCCATCGCTAATCTACGACATTTTCCGCACTTTTCGTCACATTTTACGGTTAATTTACTCGGAGGATAAAACACTTCGTCGTCATTACCGGGCGCCATTTTGAAAAAACATACAGTGGCTAGAGAACTTAGATCTAACTCTTTGAAAACAATCGTGCAAGCAGAAGGGTTCAATGTTATGTGTTTATCTTGTAATTATGTATATAATATTTTGAACTGTATATTTAATCTTTGTATTGTTTCGTGTACGTTACCATTCGCTAATAATAATAAAGGAGCTTGAGAGAAAACAACTTGCTTTGCACTCCGAAAGTAGGTATGTGTTCAGTTAGACATTTCTTCGCCTGTTGCTACAAAACCGTGGCAACAGCGTAATTTGTATGACCCGCCTAATTTGGTGGCCGCGACAATAGTGTAGTCCTACTAACAAGCAACAGTTCCTTCTATTTAAAATGTCCCCCTTTTCATATTTGCGATCTCGAACATAAATAAAACACACATACATATATATAAATAAACCTGAGAATGCCGGGTAGGCTTTAGATGTAATATACTCTGGCATATAGTGGGCCATCAAAATTGATGAACAGGCAGCCAGATGGCTTCAAATTAAAATGCCTGCACACGGTAGCTGATGATAATTATAGTAATTAATTATAAAATATTTTTATAACCTTAATTTCTATAGCAACAAAAACAGCTTCGTGGTCACTTATACCACCTCATAGAACTCATCTGTAAAATTATTTTGGAATGCTTTGAGAAAAAATCTACATTTACAATACTGTATTACGAATAACAAGTTAGTTAATAGGACATGTTTGACTCAAGATGTGTCTAAATAGGAGTCCATAGATATGTGGAACAAAGCCAAAATACAAAGGTATACATACATTTTAAAATGGGGTACAAAAACAATATTAAAATGTTCTCTTCATGTCAAAATAATAGATAGGTGTGTTCTAAACATTCAGGAAGAGTGGACCACTCTATTTAGGTATGTAAATTTTAAGACTGTTGGACCCTGGACTTCTTTATTAATACGTAAGTTTCTGTACCGTAAACCCAATTTTTGTAGCTTCCTCTTATTCTTGTCGTATTCTGGACTAAAAAATGTAAGAATGATAATTCCCAATTTCTGCTCTATTCATTTTGAGGATCGGAGGTACCCGGGTTTGAGTCACAAATACAACACTAACTTGCATATTTTCAATATATATTGAACCCTTTGGTCCATACCGAAGGATACCTACCTTTCTTACCTATCATCAAATTTCATGAGATCTGTCTCTTGGGTCGTATCTGGTTCTTCGTCACTTGCCAAGATAAAGGTAGGGTTTAGTAATTCTAATCTATCTACTCAAATGAAAGTTTTGATTTAAAAAAATGTTCCTATTTATTCAAGTGATTCATGAAGCATTTTTGCTTTCTCAACGGTATCATTTAACTCCATCGTGTCCACTGGACACCACAATTATTTTACATAGAGGGTCAGAACACTGGTGTGAGCCTTTGACGTAACTACCTGATGGGCATCCTTACTAGAAACCATTGTCTCAATTATTAATTCAAGAAAGGAAAGTCTGGAAATCCTCCAATTCGGCTTCCATGTGAAACCACATGTACCATCATAGTGATTCTTTATGGTCCAGACCTCATAACACGAACTCTGGACTCGGTATAATTAAGGCAGTCCAATCGGTGTGTGCCACACAGTGGTTATACGGCATGGACCCCTAACTGAATTGATGTGACCTGCGACTATGTCATGGACCGACATCTAAACTTCATACCACGGCTGTGGGCAAACTAGTACTTTTTTGAGCCACTGTATATATATTTTTCTTGTGAACCTCCGTGGCTCAGGTGGCAGCGTGCCGCCTCTCACCTCTGGCTTCCCTGGTTTAAATCCCGGTCACTCCATGTGAGATTGGTGCTAGACAGAGCGGAGGCGGGACAGGTTTGTCTCCGGGTACTCCGGTTTTTCCTGTCATATTTCACTCCAGCAACACTCTCCAATATCACTTCATTTCATTAATCATTCATTAATCATTGCCCCAGGAGTGCGACACACCTCGGCAGCTGGCACAATTCCCATCCTCACCGCTAGAAGGGGGTTTCATTCGTTGCATTCCACGGCCATAAACCACGGCTGACTAGAAACACGCCGTGGCGCGCACGTCACACTTTGAACGTCGCATGACTTTGACGGTTTGCCTAGACCCACAGAATACATCCCAAGGCTGACGTGAGATACTATATTAGGGTGGTAAATAGAATGGGCCGATTGCAGAAACGATGTTTAGACGATGTCTACGGTTAAACAATGCCTAAGTATGGCTGCCGCATTGCAGAGATGTTATTTATCACTTAGACACTGTCTAAAACCGATGTTTAACCGGCCATGTTTAAATACTGCTGAGAGCACTGCTTAACCTCAAATGAGAGGACTGAATCACAATCAGAGGTTATGTATCATGAAACATGTAATTTGTATTATCATGTTGAGACAATTCCAGGAAGAACGGTTAGCCTTACGGCTTCTCTGTGGGTCAGCTGCTGCAAAATCCCAGCAATTCATTTGAAATGTACGAGGAGGTAGAGCTTAAAATAAGATTTCGCTTTTCAAGAAACTTGTTTCTTGTGACTGACAACGGGACAGTCCGGTAACTGTAAATTTGAATACAATTCTTGGCAACCAATACATTGCATTATACATGGCGTAATTTCCATGGAATTATAGGTCACTTCGACTACATACATGTCAGAATTACTTGTCCCGATCGTCAGAGGGCTCTCACATACATCAACCGGGAGGGATTCACTTATATTTACTGCCAAGTAAGCACACATAATAGTGAAAACTAAAAAGTAGGTCTCATGTGTGTATATATATATATAATCGTAGTGCTAATTCGGATAAGTTTTCGGCAACTATGAGATAGGTAAATGCAAGTGGTGGTGATGGTGGTGATTATTGTTGGGGAAGAAGGGGATGGTGAATGGTCTATTTACCATACAATACTATGCTGCTTTTTAACAGGATTGGGGATGGAGAGAATCATTTTGGATTGTACTAACCGTTTTTACACCTGCCAACTTTTAGAAATAAAAAATAGGAAAAATCTTGAATTCTTGGATTTCACCACGTATATTGCACCACGGTCTCGATGAAAAAAGGACAAGATAAAGGGCATACAGATTTACAGTTACAATCCGACTTGACCATTAAATTTAAAATCTTAAACTAAGAAAATAATAGCAGTTTCCTGCTGACTCCACCCGCAATGTACAAAGTATGGTGTTGTTTGTTACTATCCTCACGGATGTATTTGGAAAGTTTAGAGTTAATGAAATAAAGCACGTGATCTGCTGTGGTGATAGAATGTAATATTATGCCAACAAAACACTTGAAAATACATCACACAAAGAAATTGAAAAACGTTCCTTGGAACAACACTACGTGCCGAATTGTTCAAAAGTCCTTCAAAGATCTTAATCATGGAGACAAATGTACTCATAACTTTTATCAGAATCTACCAATTTGAATAGTTAAGAGCTGAAATGAAAGAGCTTGATCCATGAGTGTTCTTAGGCAAAACGAACTCCGTGCCTCAATTAGAACCAATATATGATTGCTTCAAAGAGACGAAAAATTGAAAAAATTTATAGTACCTGATGACAAATCTGTGCATGAATACCTTTCAGTTTTAAAAAATGAAGGAAATCGACCGGATAGAACGGCCGGACTGACTGACTTTAGTTTTCATACAAAAAATTAATATATAGATAAAAATAGTTATAAGAAAATGTACCTAATCATTCTCATTTATGGCACACAATACGGATAACAATCACACCGACATATGGAGTGAAATGCATAATACTTTCTCTTATTAGACTAAAATGAACGGAAATTCAATTTTATAGGTATCTCTGAACATTTGGCGACAACGGTTTTGTTATGTGGCCATAATGTGCAGAGAAAATACCAGATACTGTCACTGACACAACTCCCTGAAATACATTCAAGCCATTAAAATTATGAACTAAGAATGAACATAAATGAAATACGCAAAACTACCACCTACAAAACATATGTCTCCTAGATTATTACGACTTCGACAGGGTGAAAAGCACAGAAGAACAAGGAAAAACACGTGGCCTACAACTCCAATGAATCTATGCACAGATTGATGTTAACAGCGCGCAAACGATACAGTAACACTCATTTTTTCGTCCCGATTACTTAATGGAGTCGGTGGCCTCTCTCGCTTGGAGGACGATTGCCGTCCCGAATTCCCAGGTGTAAGGCAAACACACTGCTATAGTGAGAGAGAAACATTGTACACGAAGGTGACGGTCTATACACTCGCCAAATAAAGCATCAAATAAATACGCTTGAAAATTAGGATACGTAAATTACAAAAGCGCATAAGAATATGACAGTACTGGAGGTTATATTGTTAAGAAATAGGAAGTAGTAAAATTAAATGGGAAAATCAGAAGAAAAGTTAAAAAACGAAAAGTTTACGGGTAAATCGGAAGGGTTGGCAGGTATGCATTTTAGTTGTTTTTCTAAAGATATGATAAGATAGCCAGTTGGGATGTCTAGTAATACTTAAATCTAAATAATTTAGATTTTATTGCGATTCATATTCCAGTGTAAAATTAATATGCGGATCTAGGGTGTTAAAACTGGATAGGGTATAGGCCGCATTTCCAAGGCCTTTATTAAATATAGCCAGAAAATCATCCACATAGCGAGCCCAGTAGCAGATCTTACTGAATACGGGTTGGTTTAAGATCTTTGTGTATTCTAGATTATCAAAAACCGAGCTCGATAGCTGCAGTCGCTTAAGTGCGGCCAGTATCCAGTATTCGGCAGATAGTAGGTTCGAACCCCACTGTCGGCAGCCCTGAAAATGGTTTTCGTGGTTTCCCATTTTCACACCAGGCAAATGCTGGGGCTGTACCTTAATTAAGGCCACGGCCGCTTCCTTCCCACTCCTGGCCCTTTCCTGTCCCATCGTCGCCATAAGACCTATCTGTGTCGGTACGACGTAAAGCACCTAGAAAAAAAAAAAAGATTTCTGCTAATATCCCTGAGGCTGGTGATCCCATGCCCAAACCATTATGTTGGTAAATTACGTTACTAGAACTGAAATAGTAATTATTTAGAACCAATTTCAAAATGGACATTCTTGAATTTGTTGTATGGATAATTTACTATACTTTCTTAGATTTTTGTATATTATATCTGTGGTTTCTTTTATAGGGATACTTGGTTACATGTTTTTAATATTGAAAGAGTGGATTGGATGGTTAGGATGAACTTCAAAATTTTTCAGATTGTCAACTAATTCTAATGGATTTGTTGGCTAGAAACTTGTAATTTTTCTTGAAAAACTGTTGTATGTACTGTGAGGTTTTATTTAAAGGGCTCGGTCTCATGAGGACGTCAGCTTTGTGGATCTTGGGTTGTGCCCTAGCTTTAGGGAGTCCTGGGTTCATATTGATTACTTCAGGGGTTTCTTTGTCATTTAAGAGGAAAGCTAATGGTATTGAATAGCTGGACCCTTCTCTACTCTTTGATAGTGGTCAATTGTGAACAGGGACCATAATGAAATTCATAACTTATGTTAGATAAAGTTTCTCAGGACCTTCTGTCCAGACCACAAATTTATCAACATACCTCCACCAAATCATAGGTTTGATGGGTGCTGAAGCAGTAGCCTCCTCCTCAAAATGCTCCATAAAAAATTAGTTACTACGGGCGAAAGTGGACTTCCGTCTGTTCGTAAAAAAATTCCCACCCTGGTGCGGTAAGGTGAGCCTCATAGAGGGTGGCGACTTCTGTCAGGGCAGGAGCCTTGATATTGTTAAACTACCGTCCCCACATATAATTCAGATTTCTCCTTTTGTATCACAGGAATGTAGGTACATAATTCTTATTTCTGATCTTTCATTTGGAGAAAAAATAAGGGAATATTAGGGGCCGGTGACCTAAATGTTAGGCCCCTTAAACAACAAGCATTAGGGAATATTAGTTCTGTGTGACTTTGGGAGTGGCGACCCCATTGTACTAGAAGCCTATATATGGTTCATTCATTACATCCCTGACCCGGTCAAAGACTGGAAAACAGGTTGTAGGTTTTTTTACCCTTTCAGTTCTGTGTGAATACTGCACATAACATATGCACTGTGAGTTCAACCCCCATCAGCATGGGGGTAAGAGGGGTATTCGATCATTTAGATTTTTATTGCTGACATGGAAGTAATTGTCCAGTCGTCGAGGATGGTGACTGTTATCGCCAAGCAATATATACTAGCTATATTACCCGGCGCTTCCCGGTCACTTACCCTGAAAACTCTGGATTCATCAATAATATACAGTACGTCGTTTTCGATTCGTCCCCTTCGCTAGGGGTGTCGTATCCCACATAATTTTTTTCCACATAGTATAGTAAGCCGTTTACAGCAAGTATAGTTGACAGCTATGCAGGAATATAACACATACATTCATAAACTCGGACATTTTGGACATTCTTTTTCACCCTTTCTCAACCTCCATTCCGGCTGGGGCTGAACTATGACTTAAACGCAGTTATGGCAGTCCTGCCCCCAGATAGTAAGCCGTATGTGTACAATGTTAGTTGAGGGCTATGCTGGAACATGGACACATTCATCTGTAATCTCGGTTATTTTGTATACGTTCTTTTTCACCGTTCTCACGCCATGTCGATGCGGTTGACCTTGGACTTAAACGACACCTGGAGTATCACTATTCATCTCAGCAACCCCAAAAACTATGGATTCTACTTTAATAATGGTAGTTTTCTATTACTTTTATACTTCACACGCAATGTTGGCCATTTTGGACTTTCTTCACCCCTCTCACCCCCATGCTGATGGTGGTTGAACTCGAAGTTGAACGACATGTAGAGTGTCACTGTTCATCTCATTGATCACAGAACCTATGGATTCGACACTATTTTCGATTATTTTTTTATGCCAGTGTCTCTAACTCCACCCAGCTGACGTTGCCATGATTACGGCTGGCAATTTCTTCATCCGATTCCTACTGTGGGGTCGTGTGGTGCCAATATCTCCATAACGGTTGGTTTTAGGCCCTTAAAACATGGTTTTTGGGGCCCATAGGGCCTTACCAAATGTTGTTCTTTGCATTGTGAGGATTAAAATGGGCTTTGTCTCGTCCTTGTGTGATGAATTCTATATTTAGCCTATATTAGCCTATGTTAATGAGCCAAAGGGCCTAAATCTAGGGAATGGAGAGGGATGTTAACATTTCTTGTAGATGGGGTTACCAGGGGTCCTAAAAAATAAGTATACAAAATTTGGTTCAGATTGGTATAACGGTATGGATTTGTATAAGGAACGGACAGACAGATAGTCAATAGGTATATCTGCTTTTCAACAGACAAGGCTGTATCCATTGGGTATTAAAAGGGTTCAACCTCCCCTCCCCCACTCAAATGAAGTTGAAAAATATATACAACATAACTTATACAGGTTTTTAAAAATTCAACCCATTATCTCTTATGAAATCAACAACTTGGAAAATAAAACAATTGAATTTAATGTATAAAACTGTGCGGCCTTTAAATGTTTCTCTATGAACATAGTTAACAAATTTACTCTGAAATAATGGAAAAGTTTGTCAAGATGTGTTCCTCTCATTTTAAAAATAGATTTTACACTCCAGACGAATGGTTTGTTTGGACTTTTCATTAGCATCGTATACATACAGAAAACTGAAAATATAAAGGGTATTGTCTTATGAGTGAAATACGTAGGCCTATATATTTGAATGGTTTCATGTTTATATGAACAAACTGTGGAATGTGACACAAATATGTTATCAAGCCACTATGAGTTTTTCGAAAATGTCACATATAAAAGATATTAACATAACAATTATAGTGAAGGAAAGGTTTCCTCCCTTTTTTAAACAAATTGCAATATGATTTCCCTCGCGCTGCACCCTTGCGTGTGCTGTCTACTACGTCACGGTTATCTCAACCCGTTGATTTTTAGATGGTACTGCTCAAATCTGTTTCATAACTGAAACTAGAGTGTTTTTGTTTGCTGATGGTGATGGTTATAAAAATAAGTTCAACTATAAATCGTCCGCCTTCGTAGCGTACCTGTTCGCTGCCGTCATCGGAGGCCCCGGGTTTGATTCCCGGTACTGCCAGAGATTTATGAATTGCGAGGTTGAAATGGCACAAGCAGCTCCCCTCCATTGGGGGTGTGTGAAAAAGCTGCAGCGCATCGGGGCGAGCACACAGAGTTTTGTCCGGCTCCATGGCTACATGTTTAGCATGCTAGCCTTTGATTGAAGGAGTTTCGGGTTCTATTCCAGGCAGGGTTGGGGATTGGGTTCGGGGGCTGGGTGTTTGTACAGTCTTCAGCATTAAGTAGGGCGCAATCCTCAGATGCGCAGGACTCCTACAGGACGTCATCTCCTGCACTAGGCCTCTCCGAAGGCCACAATCAGCCTCTATTAACACTGATCAGAGTGAATGTAGAAGATCGAAGACATCAACAAAAGAGTCTTACAAACTTTCTAACGTGGGTCAGGGTTCACTACGGGTGGCTGGGTAGGCAAGAGGAAAGTGAGGAGACTGTTAGCTCCTTGAGCTAATGCTGTGGCTATGCTCAGTAGTGATGGGCGAATGATACTCAAGTTCGAGCAGGCTCCAGCCGGGCCAATGCGCTACGTAGGCTCGATACGGTACCGAACCTGTTCGAACTGTCTGGCGACCCCACACACAAACTATGCGGAGCGCTGACGGACCAGTCGTCGTATTACACTACTACACTCGGTGTATTTGTGTGTGTGTGTGTGGGGTGGTGAACACAACGTTCTCTGTGAAAGGAAAGAGCATTTGCTTAATAGTCTGCTTTTACCCATCTGTCGTTCGTACTACCAGACAGTTTTATAGTAAGGTATTTATTTCGTTAACATTTAACTTTGCATTTTACATTTTGTCTTCAGAAATCGTGTTTTGCAGGCTTGATGTTGTGGCATACGAAAATCATGTTAACTATCGGTACTTGAAAGTAATGATTAAAGAGTTATTTTCTCATTAATAATTATTAATAATATATTATAATATACGAACTTGTTATTACTTGAGACAGAGCAGACAATGACCGGTAGAAAAAGGTCATTGGCTTGGACTACTTTGAAGATCTTCCAGACAAACGAGTAAAATGCACACAATGTGATTAAATATTAAAGAACGATAGTAAAAATACATCGACGATGATAAGGCACTTCGTAATGTTCGTTCTTCGTCGAATGAAACCATTCCAAATGAGGGGGATACATCTCCACCTAAGACGACGTCGACATATGCAGGTAAAATATCCTTAGGCCCCTTTTTATTTTTCATGAATAGCACAGTGGACGGCCGCTCGCATGAGAATGGTAAGGGTCTACGAAGTTACTCTATTGTTGAGGCATACAGTTTATACCGATTTTACGTGCATAAGCATTAAGTTATGAAAGCATCAATTTATTCATTGATTTGCAATTAGTCCGCCTCTTGGTGTAGCGGTTAGTGTGATTAGCTGCCACCCCCGGAGGCCCGGGTTCGATTCCTGGCTCTGCCACGAAATTTAAAGAGTGGTACGAGGCAGTAGCGTAGCCAGGATTTAATTTGGGGGGGGGGGGCATTCATCCGGATTTTTTTTGATAGGTGTCCAAACTTTCAGAATTTAGGTGGTGTAGAATACCTAAAAAGGAAATGAGTGTCCTTGGATCCAGTAAGAGTGGAGGATTCGTGCGGATTACGGAAGCTAATTGTAATCTTCTTCTTCTTCTTCTTCTTCTTCTTCCCCGATTTTCCCACACCTGTGTTGTCGTGGGTACGAACTGTGTCGCACATGTGGATTTGGCCCTGTTTTACGGCCGGATGTCCTTCCCGACGCCAACCCTATATGGAGAGATGTAATCACGGTTGTCTTTTTTTGGTGGTTGGTAGAGCAGTATGTTGATTGTCCCAAAACTTTCCACTTCATATTCAAACACCCAGTCCCCGAGCCAGAAGAATTAATCAAACGCGATTAAAATCCCCGACCCGGCCGGGAATCGAACCCGGGACCCTCTGAACCGAAGGCCTCAACACTGATCATTCAGCCAATGAGTTGGACTCCGGAAGCTAATATTAATATACCGGTACATTATATATAAAATGCTTAATAAAAGTACATTCGTTAAAACTCCTGGGGTGTCTGGACTCCTTGGTCGACCCCCCCCCCCCCCCCCAGGGTACCTCTGTTGCACCCATCCAACATAACAGCAGCATTTCATTTATTCCGAGTACGAGTGAAATGAATGCAAGAATAAACAGTTTGAATAAACATGCAATATTCTGGCTTAGAATAAATGCGGTAATGTTATTATAATAATGATCATGTGATAAGCAATAAAGGAGTGACATTTTATACAAATAATACGGCAAAGAAAAAACACATACGCACGCGCGCGTCGAATACAGGTTTCTCGCCCTTCTTGTCCATGGCTAGATGATTAAGCCAAGAGAATGATGGCCCACCATGACTCGTTATTTCAACATTATAAACAAACCCTAGATGACACAGACTTCGAATCTTACCGCATCTTAAAAAATCGCACGAAGCAGTTAATCAGAAATTTTTAAAAAAATGTATATATCTCCGGAATTTAGCTAACAACTTACATTTTAATCGCGCATGGGACCAACTTAGAGCTCTGGGAACAGGAAAACATCAACAGAGACAGACAACTGACATTCCACTTGACGAACTGAACGATTACACTACCTACCCCAATTAACTGCACCGACTCTCCGCCCTCCCCTCCAGCCAATCCACCATTCACATTTCACAGTGTCAGAGAAAATCAGGTTAAAAAGGCTTTGTACTCCATTGAATCAAAGACTACTTTTATACATAACATTATGGGAGCTGTCCTGCCTATACTGACGCACATACTGAACTACTGTTTACTACTGTCTGGAAAACAGCCAATATTATACCGGTACCTAAGAGTTTAGACCCACAATACGAGCAAGTTCTGGAATACCTATATAAAAATGCTCTTTTGGACCCTTTGCAATCTGGATTTAAGAAGGGTCACTGTACCGCGACAGCACTTTTGAAGGTTACTGAAGATTTAGAAACAAAGCAAAGTCCTCTCCGTACAGACCATGAAGACCCTTGGAGGGGTGGAAGGTAAAGGCTTCCACTGTCCGTAACCTCGGCACTTGATGGGGTAGAGTGGTTAGCTCTACGCTCGGCCGCCTTTGCCCCCAGGAATTAACCTGTTACTCATTTTTGGTGTAGGCTGAGTGAACCTCAGGGCCATATGCACCTCCGGAAGTGGAGGTCTCATTTCTTAAATTTTACGACTTCCTGACGGGGATTCGAACCCACGTCCTTCTCGGCCAGGCAGCCCCTAGATATTAGAAACGCTATGTACAACTGCTCACTATACTTATCCTTCTTGACTTCTGTAGCGTCTTTGACACTATAGTTATTTCGACTATGATAAAGAAAATGGAACTGCTAAATTTCGACCTGGCCGCGCTTAAGGTTTTTAGTTCTTATTTGAGTAACCGTCAACAGCGTGTAACAGTAAACGACACAGCCTCTAAATGGAAAATGAAACTTAGGGGCCCTGGAATACTAACCTGTGGGGTAACACTATATATTTTTTTTTTTGTATTTATATCTATGGCACGCCATCTGTGACACGAAATAACACACGACCCCTATGCTGACATCTTCAAATATATCGACACTGCAAGACAAGATATTAGCAATCACCTCCGACGACTCAGTGTATATGCACAACGAAACTCTTTTATACTAAACTGCACAAAATGTCAGGCAATCTTAATAGGATCACGAAAATTACTGTGCTGCTCAAAGAATGTCGCAATCCCGTCTATCCTACTGAATGGTAACATTATTCCCTACAATAAAACGGTTACAAATCTCGGCGTAATGATGAATGGAACAGTTAATTGGTCTGATCACACGAAAGAAATACGTAACAAGATTTTTGGAGTTCTTCACCCTCTTAAACGGCAGAGAGATGTATTTTCATTTGAGCTACAGGCCAAACTAATAGACACTCATTCTCCCTATTCTTGATTATCAGAGAAAGTAACTTCTTTTTAATCACGATTTAAGGTCACCTGCCGAGACTCCCTGCTGAGGACAACTGACTGAATGGTTGAAGTATGAATGTATGCGTGCCTGAGGATTAGTCATTTTAAGAGTTTTTAGTATTAATTAGTTTTAATATTAATTTAGTTGGTGATTTATTAAAATTTACTTTCAATTCTATTAATGTATGTAGTTTTAACTATTTTAAGTATCTCAGTATTTTATTTTTCTGATTAGTATATGGTTAAGTGTACGAGGGGGGGCCTGGAGCCTTAACTTCGCCACTGTACAAAAGGCACTAATAAATAAACAAACAAACAAATAAATAAATACATAAATATAGAATGGAGCGTATGCATATAGATACGTATTTTGTTAGTTGGTAAAGAAAAATACACGTCACAACATATGCTAGGTAGAGTTTACCTTGTCCTCTTAGTTTCCTTTGCGGTTAGGGCCACACAGTTGTGAGCTTGCATCCGGGAGATAGTGAATTCGAACCCCACTGACGGCAGCCCTGAAAATGGTTTCCCGTGGTTTTCCATTTTCACACCAAGCAAATTCTGGGGCTGTATCTTAATTATTAAGGCCACGGCCGCTTCCTTCCCACTCCTAGGCCTTTCCTATCCCACAGTCGCCATAAGACTTATCTGCGTCGGTGCGACGTAAAGCAAAAGCACCGTAGTATAAAGTTACAGTTTTGTGACGCTAATATTCGTATCTATAATTTTTTTGAACGTGTCAGAAACCAACGACATGGAGCTGTTGCAATTTCAGCACCGTTTTAAGGGCCACCGACCCAAGCCGGGATTTGAACCTGCAAACTTGGACTCAGAATGACAGGGACTCAACCAACTGAGCCACATGAAAAGGAAGCGTTTGTGATTATTGTTGTAAATAGATGCAGTTAGTATTTTTACAATGATTTTATGAGGAGCATTTATTAAGGCGTACGTTTTCCAACTGTCCTAAATGCACGAGGCCGGACAGAAGAACTAGCTGGGTGTCGCTTCCTTCTCTGTTCACTTTTCCAAACCAAACTCCATGGTGTAACAGCCCCGAAAGGCCATCGCCTACCAAGCAACCGCTGTTCAGCCTGGAGGCCTGCTGTCGTGTGGTCAGCACGACGAATCCTCTCCACCGTTATTCTAGACTTTCTAGACCGAGGCCGCCATCTCACCATCAGATAGCTCCTCAATTATAAACACGTGGGCTGAGTGTACCTCGAACCAGCCCTCAGATCCAGGTAAAAATCCCTGACCTGGCCGGGAATCGAACCCAGGTCCTAAGAGGCAGGCACGCTTCCCCTACACCGCGGGGCCGGCTGGTTATTTTTAGGTCTTCTTATTTTAGAATTTGACTTAAGGCATCCTGCATTCGATTCCCGGCACTGACGGAGTTAAGAAAGGCATGGGATGGAGAAGATACAGCCTTGTTTTTGGGTGCATTAGAGTTGGCCTTGAGTCTCCCGTAATCGAAATATCTACGACCTGGAAGGTAGTCACCTTCACAGGGCGTAGTACCAAAGTGGCTCCTTTTTTATAAGAAGTCAAATTAAATGAAGATTCTACTTCCTCACAAACGAAGAACGACATTATCAATTTTACGAACAGTTTCAATAATGCAGCCGGTTTATGTTAAGAGTACAGAAGCTGTGATTGTACATGGTTACAATCAAAACCATCAGTAGGCCTATCTACTAATTTCGTGTGGCTATTTCTAGCAGAGTGTAGCCCTTGTAAGGCAGAACCTTCGATGAGGGTGGGCGGCATCTGCCGTGTATAGGTAACTGCGTGTTATCGTGGTGGAGGATAGTGTTATATCAGTATCTACTGAAGATCCGTCACCGCACTCGGTGTCCGGCTCCATGGCTAAATGGTTAGCGTGCTGGCCTTTGGTCACAGGGGTCCTTGGTTCGATTCCCGGCAGGGTCGGGAATTTTAACCACCAGTGGTTAATTTCGCTGACACAGGGGCTGGGTGTGTGTGTGTGTGTGTGTGTGTGTGTTGTGTTCATCATTTCATCCTCATCATGACGCGCAGGTCGCCTACGGGGGTCAAATCAAAAGACCTGCACCCGGTGAGCCGAACATGTTTTCGGACACTCCCGGCACTAAAAACCATATGCCATTTCATTTTTACCGCAATCAGTAGGACAAGCTTTCTTTTCATATCCACCAGGCGAGTTGGCCGTGCGGTTAGGGGTGCACAGCTTGCATCCGGGAGTAGTGGGTTCAAACCCCACTGTCGGCAGCCCTAAAGATGGTTTACCATGATTTCCCATTTTCACACCAGGCGAACGCTGGGGCTGTAAGTTAAGGCCACGGCCGTTTCCTTCCCACTCTTAGCCCTTTCCCTTCCCATCGTCGCCATAAGACCTACGGTGCGACGTAAAGCAAATTCTAAATAAAAATTTAAAAAAATATTTTCACAACCCCTTCCAAGGAAAATATGTATCAACGCTACTGGCCTGGACTTACACCCCGCCAACTGAAATTATGTTGTGGGTACGCCACTGCATCCACTCACCATTTAAGGTGCAAGGTAACCCAGAAGAATGGTTGGATACTCAAGATACACCACAGTAAATGATCGGATTATGGCTCAAAAGTATAAAGAAAGGTATGGGACGGGATCTAGTGTTTTAAGTAGAATCCGTATCAATAGAACGTGACTTCCCTTTTTTAAAACGTGTCATGCATCGACTGCGATTCAAGCCTGGGCCGTCCTGATGAGAAGATAAAACCATTTGAACTTAGTTATCACGCCCGCCAATTACAAAATAGTTACCCGCACTTTTGATAGCGCCATTTGAGGTTCCAATCCCTTCCCTGGCATTTGACAAAATATATAGGCCTGCCTATCGAACTTAAACACGAATCCGCGATTGTCTTGCTACTGTTAGAATTTTTTTAAAAAAAATCGTAACTTACCAAGGATGCGCATAGTTCTGGCTTGTCAGCGACAAAACGGCCCCTCTTCAAAAAATGAGGAACTAAGTGCAGATCACAATCCTTTCAGTCTTCCCAACGCTGCAACTTAAACACAGCACATCTCTCAACCACGGCACAACCCGAGGATCCCTAGGACATTGTTTCCGGGAACCGATGTGCAAAAGCTGACACGATGTTGTAAGCTTGCAGCTGTTTAAGGCCGTGGCCCCCGTTTTCTCGGTGATCACGTTCTGGCTCCCTACTGAGTAATACCTTGCTAATTGCCCCTTTACTCATGTCTTGACATTTGTAAACTCACCGTTACGTTCCCAATACTGAGCCCTCTACAAGGAAATATCCCCGCGCATCACAATCCTAAGTGTTTTCCTTTCATTCAAGCAGTACAAATATTGATAATTATGTACGGCCCCACTGAGCCTTGCTAGTAGTTATTTGTCGCTACGTTAATTTAACATTTCGGCGTAAGTTTTTAAGTTGTTCGTACCGTACGTAAAACAACGGCTGATCCTCGCTCTAGTTTCAGGAAACATTTTTGGGCGGGGCCGGCCCCCCTGGGCCCCCCCTTGGCTACGCCAGTGGTACGAGGGTTGGAACGGGGTCCACTCAGCCTCGGGTGGTCAACTGAGTAGAGGTGGGAATCAGCCATCCTCGAAGTGGTTCTCCTCCAGGCAAATGCCGGGATGGTACCTAACGTGAAGCCACGCCGCTTCCTTCCCTCTTCCTTGTCTATCCCTTCCAATCCCCCCCCCCCCCGCAGGGCTCCTGTTCAGCATAGCAGGTGAGGCTCGCCTGGACGAGGTACTTGTCATCCTCCCCAGTTGTATCCCCCGACCCAAAGTCTCACGCTCCAGTACACTGCCCTTGAGGCGGTAGAGGTGGGACCCCTCGCTGAGACCGAGGGGGAAACCGACCCTGGAGGGTAAACGAACTAAGAACGAAAAGAAATAATAATAAGTGCGGCCAGTATGCAGTATTTGGGAGATAATGGGTTCGAACCCCACTGTCGGAAGCCCTGAAGATGGTTTTCCGTAGTTTCCCATCTTCACATCAGGCAAATGCTGGGGCTGTACCTTAATTGAAGCCACGGCCCCTTCCTTCCCGCGTCATAACCCTCTCCTATCCCAATGTTGCCATAAGACCTATCTGTGTCGGAGCCACGACCCCTTCCTTCCAACGTTATAGCCCTCTCCTATCCCATTGTCGCCATAAGACCTATCTGTGTCGGAGCGAGGTAAAAGCAAATTGTAAATAATTGTCTAGTAAATAATATAATAATAATAATAATAATAATAATAATAATAATAATAATAATAATAATAATATAGATTATTCCCCCCGCCCGCCATCCCTGATGCGCCTCTGACTTCTGGCCAGGAAGCCTTTTTTTTTCCTTTTTTTTTTTCTTTTCTTCGGGGGGGGGGGGGGCGAAGCCCGCTCCCCCCGCGTGACCAACGACTCAATCTACATGGCCTCCGACATGCTATTATTTCTAAGAAGAAGAAAGAGATAGCAGGGAAGAGTGGGAAGTGATACAAGGAGTATCTGCCGGTTTCCGAGTCAGACTCGCTACCACGGCAAAGTTTGTGTTGGTTGGATAGTGTTAAGGTATGGTATTGAAGGGTCAGGGAAAAACCACATAGGCAGAAAGAAGAAAGAGCCTACATGTAAAACCTGACATCTTGTGATAGCACATGCAAGGATGTGGGCTGGAGAAAGACCAGAGGTTGTGTTAGTTAGGAACAGGTAACATGCACAAAACATAAACCAATTCCTCGCCATTCCATCGCCTGGGGATCAGTCCGTCTGGGCACTGCTGGGACTAGCGCGGTCCTTGCCGGCTGCGGAGCCATGCGTCGAGTACCACTAGGGCCCGTCGCACGGCTCCACCTCCTTCGGGTACCTCGTACCCAGTCTCCGATCCCGGAGAATGAGGCCAAGCCCGCCGAGGCGGGGGCCTCCTGGAATGGGGTGGGTCATGGCGCCGGGCCTCCCTCCTCTCTGCCCGCGCCATGGCCCTGTAGACTGGGCAACTGCGGTGGGAGGCCGGGTGGCCCCCCGCGCAATTGGCGCACACCGGCGCCTCCTTAAGTGTTGCGCAGGCCGTGTAGTGGTGATCAAGTGAAGTGCAACCGCTGTAGTGGTGGAGTCCACAGCTAACTTGACGGTGGCCCCACCTCAGACAGCGGAAACACTGCAAGAGCTGCTGAGGGGGACGTTTCACTCTCACCTGACTGCCGCTACCCGCTGAGGTCCTCTCCTGATTGGCTCCTCGGATGACTGCTGTCCTCGGGTGCGGCTTGGCGGTCCTCTCCTGGTGAGCCAGCGTCGCCTTCTGCTTCCTGGTGCGGCGTCGTCTTCTTCTTCTTCCCGGGGGTTGCTTCTCGGCGGGGGAAGAGGCCTCGTCCTGGTGGCCCTCTTCCCGGCCTGGTGACCCCGAGGTAGCTGCCGGCTCCTCTGCGTCGCCATCGTCTTCTTTCTCCTGGCTGGCGGCGGCGGTGGCGTCGGTCGATGCTAACACTCGACTGCGTTCCCTGTCCTGGGGGGCGCACATCGAGGTCTGCAACTCGACAGACGTGCAGGCAGGCTGGACCTGGGCAGCAGTCTCAGTACGCCAGGGGGCGTCCTTCTCCACCGCTGTGCTGCTTTCCACCATCACGGGCGCGTTCCTGGTTTGCGCCCGGGTAACAGGCCCTTCCTGGTAGGCCTGCGTCTGCGACCACTTCGCCCTGGTTGTCGCCTTGTTGGTCTGCGTGTACTTCGAGGAGTACCGCTTTCCAACTGGAGTCGCGCCGTCGCGGCGCTTGGTAGCGCCGCCGTCGTCCTCGGTCGTTGGCTCCGTCTGCGAGGCTGCCTCCTGGTAGCCCGAGACGTCCAGGTGCTCCCTGAGTCCTGGTAGCCGGGTAACCTGGAATTGGTGGGACGCGCGCTCCTCGTAGATCCTGTAGCTGGCTGCGTCGTTAGGGCGAATTATGATCGCCCAGGTAGCAACCATAATGCCGATGATCGGCAGGAGAGGCTCTCCGATGATCTCCGCAGTCGCATTCAGGTGGTCGAAGACGCGCAGCGTCCCCTGGTGGTCGCCTTCCCCCAGCCGGTTGAACACAACCAGTCCTGGGCGTTCGTAGCTGGGGACATCCATCTCGTCGATCGCGTCCAGCAGCTTGTCGACGGCTCCCTCGTAGTCGTAGTCGACCAGCCTCACTGGTAGAGTCGGCTTCTCCATCCTGGTCCTCCTGTAAGAATTCCTGAAACAGAAGAAAGAGCGAGCACTGAAAAGTGCTACAGCTCAGACAATGCTCTTTCGAAGATGTACTAACAAGTACAGCTGCCTGACTAGTACTGGGAAAGTACAGAGCGCCTGGCAAGGAGAGAGAGAGCGAGCGGGAGGAACATGTCCTTCCACTAGGGCTGTCGAACTCGTCCTTGCCAGGAAGCCATAGTGCTGAGGATATTAGTAGCGGCGAAAAGTGGCGGGGGGGGGGGGGGGCAGGACAAGGAATGATAAAAAGCAATGGTATGTAAACCCTGTTGACTGTTACATAATTATTTTTAATTTTTTTAAATAAAAAAATCTTTCTTTCTTGTTCCTTAATCCGTTTAACCTCCAGGGTTATTCCCCTCGGACTCTGCCCTTGAGTTAGGATCCCTCGCTGTGTCCTGGAACGGAGACTTTGGGTTGGGGGTATACAAGTGGGCGGCCTCACCTGCTATGCTGAACAGGGACCTTAATGAGGGAATGAGAAGATTGGAACGGATAGAAGGGGAAGAGGGAAGAAAGCGGCCGTGGCCTTAAATTATCTCCCCGGCATTTGCGTGGGGAAGAAGTAGGAAACCACTTCAGGGATGGCTGAAGTCGGAATCAAACCCAATTTAAAAAATTGGTAGGAATAGGCAGAACCTAGACATCTTCGTATGGTTTCCTTCCTTCTGTCATGATATTTCTTATATAACTTAATTTTCCTACTTGTTCTTTCCTGTTTCTCCTCATGTATTTAAATGTATTTTCCTTTGTTTATGTCGTTTATGTAAATGTGTTATATATATTTACAAAGTACACAAATATACACAATAAAAGCTGTACAATCCTATATATCTTTCATTTTAGATTAATATATATTGTACACAGCTCGGATCTCTGTAATTCGGCGTTATGCTGTTGCTGATCCTGAATAAATACATTAAAATATGCCATTCAACGCAGCTCAGTGCCACAGCAAGTAGTAGAGACCCGCACAGCAGCGTGTAGAAGCGTGATCACTATCTGATGGCACAGAACCTTAGATGCGCACATTTGTAATATTGTTACTTCCGTGAAAGTTTTATTGTATAGAATTAAATCAAAATGTTACAAAACTATTATCACAGTTAAGTTGCTAAACTGTCAGCCTTCACTTCTCTGTCGAAATTCGCTCGGAGAGCACCAAAACATCATTTTGTAGCTACTTTCAAATTTGATGTCTACTCCGCACTATATTCCCCAGACCACCGGTACATTTTTTCTATAACTTTTTTTTTTGGCAGTCGGGGGGGCCCCACTTCTAATTTCCAGTCGCCGCTACTGAGGATAGAAACAAAAGTATGTTACTACAACGGTACAAATTACTCGCCGCAACATTGTAAGAACAACTTGTTGTGACGCGTCGTCTTTGTACTGTACATTGAAATGAAGTTCTGGAGGCAGTCTGTACATTCTGGGGAGGCATTTGCAACTTATTTCCGCAAAATCTGAAATTCGCTGAGAAAAGAAAAAATGCAGACTAATATTATTACGCCAGTGGTGAACACATTTGTTGTAGCACTGTACAGTGCAGTTGTGGCCAGCGAGCTCAAACTTCCCCTTCCGCCATCATGTCGGTTTTCCCCAGCTACCCCTGGCTGGGTCCAAGGCCAACACTTGCAGCAGTCTATGCCACGCTGTTTAACAGTCTGCCACTTCACAGAGGCCAACGGGTACGTGCCACCTTGAACTTCTTTTTTAATTCCACAATGAGCGAGTTTATATACGAAGAATTATTAATAGGTGAATGTGGTAAGTACGATCATTCCTTTATTTTAATATTTTTTTACACACACAAGGCAAATTTTTAATCTCTTCAGAGGAGCGTATAACAAAAATGGGGTATATCAAGTATTGACAGCCCCTTCCTGTTTTGAAGCTAATGCATCTCAATCACATTTTTGAAATTAGTCAGCAAAACTACCTCGAACTGTCTCTGCAATCTTGGGACTTGGGCTGTCAGCTGCTCCTACATCATGCATAGGGCTATTAACTACAGATAAAGTATCTTTAAACTGTAAACCATCCCTCATTTTGATACAGTTGCGCTTTATTACACATGTTTTAATTACCGGTACATCAATTACAAAATGATCTACGTGCAGTTTTCATACAATACTTAAAAAGTTTAACAGGATAGGTCTCACTCTAGTAGATCAATCAGGCTTTGTCTTTTGACATTTCTTGACATTCGCGTTGGACGTTAGTGTTCATATCGAAGGATTTTTAAAACACATTGGAGACAATATAATCCAGTTCTATTGAAAAGAGCGTTTCTGGGTCAGATGATATCTCCTGGAAGGGAGTGTTTAATGAAATAGCTCGTTCAGTCTTATCAAAAATGTAAGTTATAGGTAGTAAGTTTCGAGGTCTGTAACTAAGATGGTCGATAAATCGCAGCCTGCTAATTTGTCACCGATGTATCAGTTACGCTGGCACGGAAGTAGCCTATATGTGACAACATATCGTTTAAGTTGTGTACTTAGATCACGTTCACAGGGCTATGTTATCTGGTGTAGTTCAAGGTCTGTATCCGTTTTTCATTTACCTGTTACCTACGGCGATATTAAAGGTGTCAAATCATGCATTTGATCATAGTGTACTTCTGAGCACAGTAGAGAGAATGCCTATCTAGCAACTCCGTATGTCAACAGCTAATGATTCATACGGAGCGCGAATCGAACAGGGCAGTTCTCAGCTAGCAAATGACGCACGTTTCGAAGTACTTGTCCCATTTTCAAAATAATCACGGTGCTGATTTAGGGCTGTGTGTACAAAATATTGTGTTAGGTACCGTTTAAAAAAGCAAAGTTAGTACCATGATCTCGGAAAATATTAACGCCATGAAACAGTACTGTAAGTCATTATTAGCCCCTTGGTATCATTACTGAAAGTGAAAAAAATTTGCCTACATATTTAACCGTTCACCGGTTATTTGTGGTGCACACCTTGTAATGTAGGTGTATAACTGCGTAACTAATCAATCACTACTAATCTGCATTTAGTGCAGTCGTCCAGGTGGCAGAATCCCTATCTTGTTTTCCAAGCCTTTTCTTAAATAATTGCAAAGAAATTGGAAATTTATTGAACATCTCTTTTGGTAAGTTACTCCAATGCCTAACTCCCTTTCCTTTAAACAAATATTTGCCCTAATTAGTCCTCTTGAATTCCAACTTTATCTTCATATTGTGATCTTTCCTACATTTATGAACGCCATTCAAACTTATTCGTCTACTAATGTCATTCCACGCCATCTCTCCGCTGACAGCTCGGAACATACCACTTAGTCGAACAGCTCTTCTTCTTTCTCTCAATTCTTCCCAACCCAAACTTTGCAACATTTTTGTAACGCTACTCTTTTGTCGGAAATCACCCAGAACAAATCGAGCTGCTTTTCTTTGGATTTTTTCCAGTTCTTGAATCAGGTAATCCTGGTTGGGGTCTCGTACACTGGAACGATACTCTAGTTGGGGTCTTACCAGATACTTACATGCCCTCTCCTTTACATCCTTACAACAACCCCTAAACACCCTCATAACCATGTGCAGAGATCTGTGCCCTTTATTTACAATCATATTTATATGATTACGCCAATGAAGGTCTTTTATTATATTAACACCTAGGTACTTACAATGATCCCCAAAAGGAACTTTCACCCCATCAACGCAGTAATTAAAACCGAGAGGACTTTTCCTATTTGTGAAACTCACAACCTGACTTTTAACCCCGTTTATCAACATACCATTGCCTGCTGTCCATCTCACAACATTTTCGAGGTCACGGTGCAGTTGCTCACAATCTTGTAACTTATCACTCTATAGAGAATAACATCATCCGCAAAAAGCCTTACCTCCGATTCCACTCCCCAAGGTTGTACTTGTATAATATTAGGTAACAGTCATTGTATTTTTAAACCTACATTAAGTACTGTAAATAATTGGTATCCCGAAGACACGACACGTGTAATCATTCAGTTTGTTAATTTATTGCACGTCAGGTAACATTTTCCCTCTGCATTATTAACAATTTAAAGTTATAAAGGTGAATATTATTTTTCCCACTTCTAATGTCCCGAATCTTCCGAAAAATACTACCCGTCATTGTCATGATATCAACTAGGATGATTTAAATACTGGCCGTCCGCGAACAAAGAGTGACGGGTAACTCGTGAATGAGTCGTTCACTCCTATGAAGTGTGAACTAACCACTCAATTTCTATGAACTGGTAGTTCAAACACTTCATATCAATCGTGGTGCCTCTTGATATGATCCCACACATTTGATATGCCACCACCCGTCGCGTAAATGCGGCAGCAAAATTTGCATTTTGCTGATTTTTATCATCAGTAATTTCAAAGAACTGTCATGCATCAGACAGTTTTCGTGACATTTGTGGTACAAATGTCTGTAAACAAATATTCTAAAACATGCCGCTGTGGTGTAGTGGTTAGTGTGATTAGCCCCGGAGGCCCGGGTTCGATTCCACGAAATTTGAAAAAGTGGTACGCGGGCTGGAACGGGGTCCACTCAGCCTCGGGAGGTCATCTGAGTGGAGGTGGGTTCGATTCCCACCTCAGCCATCCTGGAAGTGGATTTCCTTGGTTTCCCACTTCTCCTCCAGGGAAATCCCCCTGCAAGGCTCCTGTTCAACATAGCAGGCGAGGCCGCCTGGGCGAGGTACTGGTAATCCTCCCCAGATGTATCCCCCGACCAGGACACTGCCCTTGAGGCGGTAGAGGTGGGATCCCCCGCTGAGTCCGAGGGGAAAACCGACCATGGGGGGGGGGGGGTAACCAATGAAGAAGAATACCGTATAAAATTGGATTAAAATAGTAAGTTGTATTACTAAGGCGTTCTCGAGAAACCGAGCACGATAGTTGCAGTCGCTTAAGTGCGGCCAGTATTCGGGAGAACCCTACTGTCGGCAGCCATGACGATGGGTTTTTTATTTTCTTCGTGGTTTCCCATTTTCACATTAGGCAAATGCCGGGGCTGCTTCCTTCCCACTCCTAGCCCCTTCCTGTCGCTTCGTCGCCATAAGACCTATCTGTGTTTGTGCGACGTAAAGCAACTAGTAAGAAAAAAACCGTTCTCGCTAAAATCGCAGAGAAGTTTTCGCGTCGAATATGTACCGTTGCGTTGCGATCGTGAGCACGAAACAGCGGTTGTCAAGTGGTTAGCGTTCAAGCTCCGTAGTCGCTGGTTCACTGAATCGAGTCCCGCTTGTTTCGTTTTTGTCTTTTGTTTTCTCTTTCATATATATTACAATTCGACGGTAATATAATGCAAAAAAGGGTGTATTTTCATGAACTTTTATTGGATTTTCAATGTTATTCTGCTCTTTACTAATATTTATCATTACAAAAATTTATCTCACCGGGCGAGTTGGCCGTGAGCGCAGAGGCGTGCGGCTGTGAGCTTGCATCCGGGAGATAGTAGGTTCGAGCCCCACTATCGGCAGCCCTGAAGATGGTTTTCCGTGGTTTCCCATTTTCACACCAGGCAAATGCTGAGGCTGTACCTTAATTAAGGCCACGGCCGCTTCCTTCCAACTCCTAGGCCTTTCCTATCCCATCGTCGCCATAAGACCTATCTGTGTCGGTGCGACGTAAAGCCCCTAGCAAAAAAAAAAAATCTATTATCACGTTCGCGGCCGCTCGGATATGGGCAACCATTACCGAGGTACCGTAATACTTTTTTTGTTTAAAGGATTCATTTCTGTGCCCTTGTGCATTTTAGATTGTTATTTTAATTATTTCAATATTATTTATGTGCATACAAGCCACGCTGCGTCAGCGGCACTACCGATGAGCTTTTCGCCTTCGGTGCCGTTTGACGTTGCATGTGCGTCATGACTAGTAATGAAGTGGAACGAGGAAAATGTTTTGTTCGATTGCAAAGCTTCTTTACAACAAAAAAATAAGTTTTTGAACATTTCACACAAAAATACCATTTCAACCACATGAATTCTCAGTTTTCGATATCCACTTCGTTGTTTTTCTTGTGAAAGGATAGTAGGAAATCATTTTGTCATGGCGATCTGTGCCTAACATGTCTATTATACTCCACTATTGCTTTAGGCTTCAGTTTTTTGGCCCCTCTCTTGTTGCTGACCTCTGCCATGTCGAGCTCATATTCTGTCGAAACGAATCTTACCTCACGCTTATCCCGCCACTTTCCCATGGCTATGCCGTTAGCATAAGAGCAGATAACTTCGCCAACTTTTAGTTTGCTCTCAACTATGCTGAGTGGCGTTTCCTTCCTGCCAACTCTGAGTGCACCAGTCGAATGTGTCCCATTACTGAGAAGAGTAGCGATAAAGAATAGCTATCATAGAAATTGTCCATTTAGAGTGCATGTCCTAAATTTAGCTGGCCTTGCATAAGATGGAGCACTACCTTTGCAGCATGGTCTTTCTTTCCCACCTAAGTCATCTGTTATCCCAGTGTAGACAGTAAAATTTATAACCGTTCCATCAGTCTCCATGAGCATATAGAGCTTGATGCCGTTTTTTTTTTTTATAATGTATTGACGAAACATCAGTCTACCATGCCGTAACATCATGGATTCGTCAATACACAGCTCCCTACCAGGTTCATAAACCTCCTTCATTTTATCATTGAAGTACTCTATCATTGGTCGTATTTTATACAAACGATCTGCTGGTTTTGGATCTCCCTCAGCTGGGTTCCTTGTAAAACGGAGGCACTTAAGTAGAAGTAGAAATCTATTTCTATTCATGTAGTTCCTAAAACATGGAGTGTTGAATAACCTGTGCGTTTTCCAGGAATCCCTAATACGAGACACTTGCACAATACCCATGTGAAACATAAGTCCTAGAAATACACGGAACTCGTCCATGGTGACATCGTACCCTAAGGCTAGACTAGGTCTGAAAATGTCCGTCAGGGCATTGACGAGCATCTCCTGTACTTCCTTTAGGAGTATTGGAAGTATTTCATCTGGCCCTGGAGCCTTTATAGGATGAAACTACTCGATTGCCCATTTTACATGGTTATGTTTTATTATTCTGTTGGCACAGTTCCAGTCTGCTCTTAGAAGAAGCGGTTGGAACAGAGACCGAAGCTCTGTCATCTCCTCAGCCTCAGAAAAGTGACACGCCATTAGTATCTACAGTGTGTCCCTCCCCGCCTGAGTAAATGACCCATCTGGTTTCTTCAGTGCCCCCACTTGATTTATATGGGTTGCTTTCAGAACCTTCTGGAGACTTGCTGTTTCAGTGTGTGATTCCACTTTCTCACAGAACAGTCTCCAAGATTTTCTTTTTTCTTTCTGTATCTCTAGGTTATACTCAGTGAGTTTCCTATGATATATGTCCCACGTACCATTTCTAGATGATATTCTATACAACATCCTAACCTCGTTAGTTGGAATTTTTTGTACAGCCTTCCGTAGAACTTCTCTGTATCTATCGCAGTTAGTTCTTTTTGGGTCTCTGTACGCCTCAATTCCATGTAGTCTCGCATTTATTGCAAAATGGATGTGCTGGTGGTCTGCCAATGATGGTTCCTCCAGCACCTTCCAGTCTTTAATAAAGTTTGCAATATGCGTAGTGCTTAGTGTAATGTCAATTACCTCCCTACGATTTTTATTTATAAATATAGGCTTGTTTCCTAAGTTTAGTATCGTCAACTCATCCAATAATAAACTCTAATAAAGACTCACCTCTTGCATTGCAGTTGGTGCTGCCCCAACCCGTGTGGTGTGAATTTGCATCTGCTCCAAGGACTAGGTGTTCGCCTTTCCTCTTTGCGTTGCAAATTAGGTTCTCAACTTCTTCTGATGGGGGCAGATTAGTCAAGTCATATGGGAGATATGCAGAGCCTATGGTTATTTCTCTGGGTCCCTCCCATTTTCCAAGTTTAATCTTGGCCATGGTTAAGTCCGTAAACAGTGTTCCTGCAACATAAGACATTTTAATTTCCTGTTCATAAGAAGATATGTTCTGGTTTTTTCCGATGTTGTATCGTACATCAGCTTACCTCCAGATTCCACCAGTCATGCTACTCTGCCCTTGACTGCCCATGACTCTTGAATAAGGGCCACGTCAACAGCCTCGGACTTGAACTTCCTGGCGAAATTGGCCACATCTGCTTTTTTATAATGAAGATTGTCCTGAAGGACCTTCAGCTCCATCTTGATCAACATTGGGTTTCGTTTTTCTCCTGATGATTTGAAACTTGATCTGCCCAAGTCCGAGCTTAACCTTAGAGCTTTTTTAGCTCTTCAAAGTCTCTTTCACCAAGGGCTAAAACGACTGTCCTTCCTGTCTTATCGATTGAAGTGGCATTCAGTACTCTCCACTCTTGTGTTAGGAGTTTATTATCGTGCTGATTGATTCTGACTGCAGTCTGCTCTACTGGAGCTTCTGTTGCCATTTCTTGTTTTGAGTTGGTGACAGCCTGTCCAGTTGGGACTTCTGTCTCCATTTTTTAAAATCTTGGGCTTGCTTCCGGATCTGCTCTACTGGAGCTTCCTTGCCTTCCCTTGATGTCGAAATTTTTGAAATTGGTTCTTTTATAGGCATCCATATTTCAGTCAATCGTAGGGTTTTTTCCCCTTTCAGGGTGTTGAGCATTTTCACCATCCATGATGAGGCATGCAGCCAGACATTGTCCTACCGCAACTCAGGCTCTCTGTAGCAGAGCCTGAGTCCATCCAGCGGTCTGCCCCTGGCCCAAACCTAGCCAGGTTTGTTTCCCCTTCAGTAGGCCTACTCATGTGGTCTCCACTTAGCATCATCATGACAGCCATGACTTTCCTCCTAGGTTTGGATCACCCTTTACCCAACCCACGGCTCATCCAGGCTATGTGTTGGTTCCAGCACCCCGTAGTGAGCCTTTACCTCAGTCACCAGCAGCCCCACTTCACCTCGCCCATGTGGAGGAACCATGGATGCCTTTCTAGCATGTGCAGGCAAGGCCTGCACTTCCAAGCCTTGACTTGGGCTGGAAACAAGTACTTTACTTTAATTAGGTGAAGATAATTTTCTGTGTTATTGAACTGAGGAGGTAGCAGGTAGGGACCCTCATCAGAGGCAGCCCTGCCGAGGGAGTGACGCCCCTGCCTATTTGAGTCCCAGAGCACACAGACCTGGTGTGTGTCATCTGGTAACGCTCCCAGCTCGGAGTTACGAACGAAGAACTCAACGGAATCTACAGTGGAGAAGATGGAGTTTGGATTCGTCACACTGACCATGCCCCACCTCGTAATCTGCAGGTCTTCGGACCGAGCAGCGGTCGCTTGGTAGGTCCTTTGGGGCTGTTGTCTGGTTTGGTTCAGGGGTGTTATAAGATTATAAGTATACATAATTTCATTTTTGTGTTGTTTAGCCAAATTGTTGATGGTTCATTCGTTCCCGGATTTTCCATTTCCCCGTGTTGTACGGTTCTTTCCATGGTCCCTCCAAAAACGGAGAATCGAGGTGCTATTGTATCTCATTCTTTTTGTGCTATGTTCCTTTCCTTTTTTGAGGATCGTACTAGTTCATTCCACAAAAATGAGCAGCGCCTTGCCTCTGTTGCCAGCGCGCTACCGCAGTGAGAACAGCTGATGCAATACGACCGTGGTAAACAGCCCTCACAAAATGTAATACCGTACTCAGAATAGCTAATGAGTCTGGATTGAAAACAAATTCACAAAACAACCCTTTCTAGAAACATCCAACAGTAAAAAGAGAATATATTAATGAGAGAGAATGAGGAAATAACACATCACTCACCGCTAATGGCTAGCACAGGAAGGTTAGGGCCTACAAAGGGAACACTCCACTGATCTGAGTCACTTTCTTGCCACTTGTATTTTCCAAATTACACTGAGACATGCTAAATATGCACAAAGTACACTAACCAACACACGGGCATAAATAAAACTACAGCTATATTCTTATACACTGAACTATTAAACCTCTATTGTACTAAATTATGCTATGCTGTACTATACTAGAAAGATAGACTCACATGAAAAACACAAATTACTGAAGAAAAATGCATAAGATCGCAAACTGTACCGAATAACATATATGCTGAGTGAGTTACGTTAACCACGTGGTGAATGTAAATTTAGAATCGGCAGTTAGGCTCCGAGATATGTCGATATGAATGGCAGTTTGGGATTGGCTGGATGTCTGTTTCAGCGCATAACCACCAGGCAGAGCCAGAATCAGTCAAAACACCAATTTAGAAGTAAAGCCATGAAGAGTGTAGGGATCCTAAATTATTTGTGCTGAAGGAGTATGTTTATAATATTGGGTCCATTATTGGTCAGTGGTCTCCACGGTATGCACTAGCCATGCGTCTTCGTAGGTGTGCTTTTCACCAACTCGCAAGCACAAATTAGCACACTGGGGTGAAATGCTGGCAACAGGAATGAGTTCGCCTGAAAATTTATAAAGTCCATTAACGGACCCATTATATTAGTATTATAAATTTACTCATTCGGGACAAATAATTTAGGTTCCCTAAAGGAGTGCAATAATGTTATTTGCTTGACATCCCACTAACTTCATTGTACGGTTTTCGGAGACATCGAGGTGCTGGAATTTTGTCCTGCAGGAGTTCTTTTACATGCCAGTAAATCTACCCACATGAGGCTGACGTATTTGAGCACCTTCAAATACCACCGGACTGAAACTTAATCGTGTACTACCTTGTCAAGAATGCAAGTGGAATGAACAAGTGATGGCAAAGGGGTTGAATTTCCATTGCCTTATTTGAATAAATATGAAAATAATTTTCAAAAAAGAATGTGACTAAATAAACTTTCAAAATCATAGTTCCCAAGCAAAGTTTAGTCTCACTTAGGGATGATGGCCACTTATGGCCTCTTTGATTTAGAAAAAATATGAGTGATCAATGCAGCCCCATGTGAAGAAAAAAGAAAGTCAGTGATTAGCTCTCATTCTGTGAATTAACTGTAATTCTACTGATTGCTTGTTGTTTTATTATTAAATGCATTTACCCTCTTGGATTCAGCGAGGGATCCCACCTGTTACGCCTCTAAGGCAGTGTCCTCGAGCGTCCGGGGTCCAACTGAGAAGTACCTCGCCCAGGCGGCCTCACCTCTGAACATGGACCTTGTGGGGGCTGGGAGGATTGCAAGAGATTGGGCAAGGCAGTGGCCGTGGCCTTACGTTAGGTACCATCCCGGCATTTTCCCGGAGAAAAAGTGGAAAACCCCTTTGTGGATGGCTAAAGTGGGAATCGAACCCCCTCTACTCGTTTGACCTTCCGAGGCTGAGTGGACAGCATTCCAGTCCTCGTACTACTTAAATTTCGTGGCAGGGCGGGAATTGAACCCAGGCCTCTGGGCATGGCAGCTAATCACACTAACCACTACACCGCAGAGGCAGACAATTGATAATTTTCATCATTTTTATTTCCCCTTGTCCAGCTCCTGCCAGGTTGCCTCTCCTCCCACCACTCCTCTTCAGTAATTGTATTCCAGTTCAGTAATCTTTTTGTTATACTGTTCTTGACAGAGTCCATCCATATTGTTCTCCGCCTCCCTCTTGCCCTCTTTCCTTCTATCTTAGCCTCCAACATTTGTTGTGGTACCCTTCCCTCCTCCATCCTCATAACATGTCCAGACCATCTCAATTTAATCTTCTGCATCCTATCACTCAGTTGGTTTTTTTTTTACCCTTATCACTTTTCTGACCTCAACATTTCTTACTCTGTCTTTCCTTGTCTTCCCTACCTTTTTCCTCAGTAACTTCATCTCAGTGGCCTGAATTTTACTCTTGCTGTCAATTCCAAGTCCATACTTTAATATGGGGGTATAGTACATCATCTACATTCTCTGTACATTTTATAGGAACTTCTGTCTCCAACCAGGTTTCATTACATTCTGTTAGAACGTATTTCCCACTTGTACCATTCTGCTGGTCTCCTAGCGTCTTGCATTATTTCACTTTCCAAATATTTGAAGCATTCAACCACCTCAAGGTTTATTCCCCTGATACCAACAATACCTTTTCCTTCTCTTTCTCCTGTCATCAGCACTGTTTTGCTCTTCTCCACGCTCATTTTCATATGACATTTCTCAATATTGTCATTTAAAGCCTCTAGTTAGATTTGCACTGCCCAGATCACTGTAATCTGCAAACAACAATATTTTCATATCCTCTCCATATCTTGTCTTTGTTTCCTTTAGAATTTCATCCATAACCATTATAAACGTAAGTGGAGATAATGCACTTCCCTGTTTTAGTCCAGTTTGGTTTCTAAACCAATCTGTTCTCCCTAAAGGAGTCTGGACAGAACTGAAATATTTGTTATACGTGGCTTTCGCTAGTTTCCTTGATTGCCTTCCAAATCCTTTTCTTTCCAGCATTTCTCACAGCTTTTCTCTATTAACACTATATCTCTAGCCTTCTCTAGACTAAGGAATACGATCACCAGGAATTGTATTTGAGTTACACGAGAAATATTTAACTGTAATTCTGCCCAATTACTTTTATTCTGTACTTTTCCCATCGCTGTATAAAGTTATGAAGATAAGTTCTGCAAATGAAAAAATGTTTCTGAATGCAGCTGTTAATTTGATATTTCAGTTATTGAGGACAGATTTACTAATTAAATATACAGAGTCTAACCTAAGTGGTCAATGCATCCCAAATTTTCACCATGAAATTTTGAATATAAAAAATACTGCGATTATTCTGGTATACATACAGTTTGTGAGGTATGTAAGTTTGTTTTAAGAAGTGAAATTAATCACTGAACAAAATAAAGTACAGCATAGAAAAAAGGTTCTATTGAGCTGTCTTACATTTCAGGATGATCCCCTCTCTGCTCCAGACTATCACGTTGGCCTGCAAGTGTTTGAAGATGGCGTCAAACGTTTACTGCTTTGTTGCAAGCGAATGGTTATTCTGGTGACTCATTGTCTCATGCGCATCGGGTACGTAGGAACTCTTCTAAAATCCATAATTTAGCCTTTCCTGGAAAGTTTCTTCGAATTTTTTGGTACATTAAAAGTACTGAATCTCTTTTAAAGAAATTTTTTTTCTTAACTCCACAGCGTGGAGTGACGTGTAGCACACGTTGTGCAGTAGCTGTCTGCTGCTGTGGAGTGATATCTCTGACACGCATCTGCATTGTCATTCCATCTCATGATTTTCCTCTGAACTATGTCCGAGGTATTTTCACAGCCATCTAGGTAGCTTCATTCTCTTGTTTCATATATCTATCGATTCATTTTAACTATTTTTCACCTTGTTATCGATGTGTAAAATTAGACTGGTTGTTCATGTACTCCTCCCGCAAATGGTGTCGATAATAAAGGATAATTTTTCTAGCGTTGCTGTACTAGGCATATTAAATGAGTGTTTTAGTGTTTGAGAATAGTAGTTTACAATTCTAATGACTGATGTTGATATTACCGGATTGATACAAAACAGAGTGTTGTTTTGTGCTAGATGCGATAATTCTGCAGGAAATTTTTTACTGGGATAACAAGAAATGAGTATTTTTAAAGTAATTATTCTTAAGTTTTCATCCCAAGATTTAGCTCTAGTCCCAAGGAATGTTATTTCCATTCCGATCTAGGGTAAGGAAATTGATTCCATTCAATGAAAATTAGATGTTATCTTAGCCCTCTTCATGTTGATGGGAAAGGTACAGAAACTAAATTTTAGGTTTTATTTCTCGAAAAATTGTACCATTGTCATGCCCGTTATTTGATTCATATCTGTAGACAAATTTGAATCCGTATGCAAATTACCTTGCTACAAGACTAAACACACTATACAGTATATGGTGGACCAAAAAGCTATTTCCAATATAATCAAAATTGTTTTACGATACTATATCTCTGTTAATTTCAAACCAGTTTGGTGCACAGGTATGCTAGCCTTTAAATATACGTCCAGTGAAGGCTGGATTTTGAAATGCTTGCGCTTAGAAGTGTTAAGAAATGACAATTGCTCACATTGATCTCACTTCTGCTAGCACTCACTGAGAGATCATCTTGACTGATGAGTTTTTATATGGGAAATGTATGATAAGAAAGTTGGATAAACATAGAAAAAGGAAAGAGAAAATGATTAAGATGAATACAGGTGGTAAAAGACTACGAACACAGGACAGACAAGAGAGGAAAGGAATCCTGCAGCTCATTATACATAAAGGAAAGGAACAAAACCAGTGCAGGGTAAGTTATACACAGTGAAACCTGATTAGTGCATTCTTCATTAAGACGTTTTCTCACTTAGCGCATTGTAAATTTGAAGTCTCGATTCACGTCGTGTTAAATCTGTATAAAGATTATTGCATCACAAATTTTCGCCCTTACCCTTTAGTACGATCACATTTTTCCTATCTCTGAAAATGTTCTTTGTCATCCCTTGTGAAAGGAACGTGATTTTCAACACAGATAAGAGCCCTTACCTCACGAGGCAGGTCAGGAAAAGTTGTGTGAAAATGAGAAAAGTCCTTGAATTCCTGAACTTTACACGCTAAATTACACCATTGGAAAGCAAGCTATTAGCCTCAGCATGTCCAATTTGGTGCGCTGGTTTTCTGTGAAATTGCTGAATAACTGAGGAAGCCTGTTTGTGCTTTTATTTCGCATCCCATTCAGAAGTTAGAAATTTCTGTGTTGAGTGATATAGTGAAGGGTAGTGAATATTTGTTGCCTACCTACAGATTAGGAAAATTGTGTGAAGTTGACAGGCGGGTTTTTTGGTAGCTCAGTTATGGATACTGATAGTTGTGAAATTGCTTACTAATGAAGACTAACTTACAATCCAGGAAATAGGTGTCCACATCTTTCAGCGGTGGCTTGTATGTTGAAACTCGCACCTTCGAGTTTTGATTTGAGTCGATCAAGGAGTTGTCGCATTCCGGCGGTTTTGATTCAAGATGGTGGTCAGTCATTTTCTTGCAGATGGCAGAGTTTAATCTCCAAATAATTCAGGGTGGAAGAGTGTGACCAGAAAACCATGTTTCATAACCCAGTGAGCTAACATTTGTTTTAGAAAGAGTGTGATCTGCAATAATATATTCATATTTGTTTTGTCCGGCTCCATGATTAAATGGTTAGTGTGCTGGCCTTTGGTCACAGGGGTGCTGGGTTCGATTCCCAGCAAGGTCGGGAAATTTAACCATAATTGGTTAATTTAGCCGACACTGGGGCTGGGTGTACGTGTCGCCTTCATCATCTTTTCATCCTCATCACGTCGCGCAGGTCGCCTACGGCTGTCAAATAAAAAGACCTGCATCTGGCGAGCCGAACTTGTCCTCGGACACCTCCGGCACTAAAAGCCGTACACCATTTCATTAATTTTTTCATTTCTTGTGTTATGCTTTACCCACCTTTGAAGGCACTGTTGTTAGGGAAGTGTTTTCATCTTTGTTCTCTTATCTTTTTCACACCTGTATTCAATAGTACGTTTTCTCGCTTAACATGTTCTCTATTCTTGTATCTTATTAACTGTATTGAAAGAAAAGGGGGTTCTTTAAAGACTGACAGTGTATGAAGATGTGCAGACTGTCCTTTTCCTTTCACATTACCTTCCTATTTCTATCTTGTCTCACTCTAGCCTATCAAAGTGTTTATCCTCTTAAGAGGTCCTGTTCTTGGTTCTATCTTACTATGTATAACTTGATAATATACTCAGTTTTGGTGCAGATCAATTATTTCTTCACTTTAATTTTTACAATACAGATCGTAGCAATGGAAGGTGGCCAAGTGCAAACTCAAGGAACCCTGGTTCAGATGGAAGCTATTGATTGTGAACTATTGCAGACTTGGCAGAACAACATGACCCATGAACAGGTGGAGGAGAAGCAGGGAGCAAGAGGGCACACGGCCAGAGAACGGTGGAGACTAGTGCGACTTGTGTACTGATTTGGTGTGCAGATGAAACAGCGCAGTGTGACTCATGAGTCTTGGCAAGCTGAGGGAGGGCAAGTGGTAAGTAACATACATTGCAGTTTAACTCCTTGAGTGCCACGTGAGACCAACGTTGACTCACAGAACTTAATGCCATTCGGTCCGCGTGAGTCCGCTGTGGACTCGCGCACTCTCAGTCTTGGGCCCCGTGGTGCCATACTGTCATCACATTTGACATGTAAACGTATGTTAAATGAAAGTAGGTGGCCAGTACGTCATGAATCTATTCTTGGCCTGTCCATTTGAGAGTCCGATGTGGCACCACGTAGCCTGTACGTCACTGTAATATATCCCCCACAATAATTTTGACATTATTTATTGTTTTGTGATCGTGTCATGTGTACAAATAACAAAATATTGTACTGTATAGTGTACTCATTGTTCATTGTCTCATATTAGGGTCTAGGCCTATAGACAAATTGAAAACATAGGACAAAAAATTACATGAACTTTCTAGAAAAAATATTTGTAACTTTGTCTCATTCGCAATCACATTACAAAATTGGTACACTTTTTGCATATGAATTTAAAGTATAACAAATGAGACTTTGTGAAGAAATATGAGTCAAACTGTGTTTTACAGTCACAATCACACTACAAATCTGTGCACTTTGAAGAAACAGTCCAAAAAGAAGAAGAAATTTTCACAGGTTGGTCATTTGAACTTAGACTGTAGAGTCTTCCTCATGGCATATGGCCTTCTTGATTCCTGATGGATCTCTTCGTAAGAATTACTGCATCTCTGTCTTCCCTAGCGGCCTACATCCTCCAGTCGGTGGGGTAATACCTGTTTGTTTGGTACTTTTGAGGGAATGTGAAAATTTGATTGGAAATATAGATGGCATTTACTATACTTATGCTGATCAATATCTCTATAGCTATTTTTTGTACCATTTTACTCCGTCTCAGGGAAGTACTATAGCTCTTTATGATCTGATAAATCAATGTACGGTTTGTATTTGTTATACTCTATAACACTCCGTGGTTTTTGCTCTTCACCATCCCTCCTCTGAATAGTGACCATCTCACCAGTGTGTTTAGTTGTCAAAATTAAGACGTTTTTTTTATCGTGCCATTTCTGAACAACCACATCAGTGTTACTTTCCCGGGCTCTTGTCTTTCCTCTTGCTAACTTCCTTTTAGTAACATCGGTTGGATTATACTTCCGATTAGATTTCAGTGTTCCAAAGATAAGAGTTTTATTCTTTAGTAGTTCATGAGCTAATGAGACAGACGTATACCAGTGTGTCAGGAAGGTGAGAACTGTGCTGAGATACGTGGTGACACATTGGTCTCACGCGGCCTATACAGCTGGAAGGTAGTGTCAGTGGCCGTGCGAGACCAATGTGTCACCACAATTTCAACACAATGTTATGACTACAATTTTGGCCCAAGGTGACTAAAAGGTACATTTCTGTAATAAGGAGCACCATTTTATACTCTATAGTAAAAAAAGAAAGTATGGCCTGGATGGAATTTTTTTTTACTGCATACGTGGCACTTAAGGTGTTAAAATAAAGAAATAAATATGCTATCTGGATTAAAACCACTTATATATATTTAACAAAGCTGAGCTTTCCACCAAATTACATTGGTCTTCATCAGGGCATGCCTCCGAGAGTGAGCAAAGAGATTCTTTGAAGGAATGTGGAAGTCACGACCATACTATCGACAATGAGCCACGAAAACCTACGTTCATTAATATATTGCAGTTTGTTTTTTCAGCTGCACAGTATCAATTGCAGAACTTTATGAACGACCCGTATTAAATTTTATCATCTTGACCAGTTTCCAGTATTGACCGGGTGTATTAGAAACATAAGCCTCTCCACCACCTTCTTTTCTGTCTGTCCACATTCAGGGCATAACTACAGAGTTTGTCCCGCAATGTTAGTAACACGAGGCACTACTGTGGTGCATGCAAAGTGACTGGCCTTCGTTCAATACTTAGGTTTCCACTAGTAGCAGTAAAGGAAGAAGAATTTCACTGCTGCCAACTGTTAGTTTTATATGGCTGTCTTTTCATTTTTATTTTTTTCCTTACCGTGCGCACAGTATGTGCCGCGGCGATAGCAAAGAGCCTCTCAAAAGGAATATGACCTGGAAGGGGCCACTGTTCTCATGACAGATTGGCCAGGATGTGCAAAAATACATTACAGCTACTAAATGACCATTTTTTTTTCTTGCTGTAAGCCCCGAGATTATGGGAGGAATTGAGAAAGTGTAAGGTTATTGTCTGATGCCATGACACTTTCAAACTTTGCGGGCCTCTTTATCCTTTTTTCTTCTGCAGTGGTTAGTAACAAAATCTTTATCTCTTCATTGGAGGGAATGATGTCTTAATGTTAGATATCTTGGCCAATGCCCGTGATCCTTGGCAGAAGCAATGGATAGTGGCGCCTGGACTGTTACTTCAGGTTACTTCTAGGGGCAGGCAGGTTGGTCTCTGGCAGGCGTAATGAACACATCATTTATACTAACATATTAAGTTAGAAATACAGTGTGCCCCCCACTGGGATTATACCTCATTCAGTTCTCTTCTAACTTTTTCTGTTGAAGTCTTTAACGCCTTGCAGCCATCTGTCTCTTGACTTTACCTTAGGTCTCCTTCCTTTCATTCTCATATCAAACATCCCCCTCAACCATCTTTCCTCTTTCATTCTCCACTTGTGACCATATCACTAATCTTGATCTTTCTATTCAGCTGTTATGGGTTCCTCGTCAAATCTTGCCATTCCAGTCCTACACCTAAGGTTCTTCATCTTGCAGGCCTGTATCCTACTTTTATTTATTTCCTCCATTATCCAGTCTCTGTTGCATAAGTCAGCATGGAAACGTGTGTGTATCTATGTACGTGTACTCCTTCGTCCTGGGTCCTTATATGGGGTCAGGGATGAGGAGAGATGAAATTACACAAATTATACAGTATGCTTTTACAGTCCTTATCGTTTGTGGGGGCATGGCAGTTCACCAGTGATACGTTAAACCATTTAGAATGTACCCTCCAATAGCATAGTCTTTCATTCACATGTTCAAAGGAGAGTACTGACGATACTAGTGAATTTTGGACACAAAATGCAGTACCAAATTTGTGGGGTCCAGTTTCTTTACCACTCTCATACTTCTGTATGTCCTGTATACCCTTACCTAATAATCTAGTCTCTTGAATTGCAGCAATTCCCACTCTATACTTCTCTAGCTGTTGACTTAGGATTTTGAAGGAGCGAGGTTTATACAGGGTTCTTACATTCCAAGTTCCTATTCATAAAGCCGATTTCCATTGCAGGGTCGTCATATTTTGATATCCATTCTTATTCATGCGAGGCAAATGTGAGATATTCGTAACGACCTTTCTTTTTTTTTTTAATAATAGAGCCGTTAACCCTATGTGCAACCCCCAACCTGTTCTTTCTGTTTTTCTCTGTATAGTTCAACATCTACATTCTTACTAGACTGCAACCACTTATTATGCCATATTGCCACTTCATTAACTGCATCTTGACATGCCTCATGAAACCATTTCTTTTTATTACCAACGCCTTTTGGTATCACTTTCATTGCTACTGTTGTCATGATTTGTTTCGCGTTATTCCACCTCGAACCAGCCCTCAGGTCCAGGTTAAAATCCTTGACCTGGCCGGGAATTGAACCCGTGGCCTCCAGGTAAGAGGCAGGCACGCTACCCTTACACCACGGGGCTGGCTATTAATTATTCGATCTATGAAGAAATTGTTATAGCCGTTAGATTTAGCAATAGCACGGATAGTATTCAATTCATTTTTTAAATCGTTCTTAGACATTGGTATATTAATGGCACGAAAAATTAAGCTATTGTATGATGCATGTTTGTGCTTGTGGGTACGTAGAATCTTGTCGGATAGTTGCTGTTTGTCTTCGCTTTCTAAAGAAAAAAATTTGTATTATAAAGAGGAGGATGTCTGTTGATAGTTAAATCTAAAAAATGTATAGCTTTTGTTAGTTTTGGATTTGAGAGTAAATTTAACGTGAGAGTCAATGTTGTTGAGAAGTAGAGGTGTAGAAGCTGCGGTGTTAATTTCTTCGTTCATAATAACGAGCGTATCAACAACATATTTGGCCCAAAAGAGGATATTGGTAAAATGATCAATTTTTCTGTATTCTAAGAAGTGTAGATAGATCTCTGCCAAGATGCCTGAGGCCAGTGACCCCATTGCTGAGCCATCTTGTTGATGTATAGTGTTGTCAAAGGTGAAAAAATTACTAACAACCAATTTTAAAATAGAAATGAAGTCCTGAACTTCTAGTTTACTTAGGTGACTGTATTTATTTAAGTTATTTTCAATGATGGGGAATAATTTTGAGGTTTGAATGACGATGTTAAAAGTGGAGAGAATGATTTTGTTGGATGTTAAAATTCTATAGTTATTCTATTAAATCTGTCGTGTTTTTGGTGGATTTGTTAAATAAAAATCTATAGTCTTGTGTTAAAATTATTTGGATGAACTTGGATGTATTATACAGATTATGAAAGTGCCAGGGTGTGTAAAATTTGTGTTTGCGTACGGAAGGTAATGAAATAATAATAATAATAATAATAATAATGCTTTGTGAGTGTGCAAGTTAAAGTGAAGGAAATAATAATAATAATAATAATAATAATAATGCTGTGAAAGTTTGCAGGTGAAAGTAATAATCAATGTAGATAACATGTGGCGTAAAAGACTTTAATTCGGGCAGTAAATTTGATTTTTACGTATATTGTTGATTTCATGATTTTGGACTTTATCATAACCATACAAATTCGTTTTGCAGGTATAGGATGGTCACGTTATGTTGAAAGCCCAGAGTGGTTTGAGCCCATTTTTAAGATCGGAAGCTGTGCAGGACGAAAATCCGGAATGAGGTTAGAATTGAGCTGTACTGTTTCTTATGATGAAATAGATAAATCTCGATGCCTAAGATGATGTAAGGTCGATTCCGGTGGTATGATTGGCAGAATCCACGCACTGAGGAGTAATTATTAAATAACATGTTTGAAGAGTTCCAGTGGAATAAAAGGGACTTCAAATGAAAAGGAAGGAATTCAGTTAGCAATCACAGGCATTGGATGTAGTTACCCAGCTGCGATGTGCCATGGGATTTGAGATGTGTCTCGGGAGGACATGGTGTCCCCATAAAATTAATGGCAGTACGGAAAGAAAGGTTGCGGTTTCGAATACCGTGGTGTCCCGATCGATGTAAATTGGATCTTGGTGGTTCATATTGGGACTCAACATACTTCGTATGTGACTAAATTCTAGAAATAATAGTGGAAATAAAAATATAAACTTTCCATTTTAAAAATAATAATAATAATAATAATAATAATCCAAGTGAATCTTGTCTTAAATTAATTGCTTAGTGCCAAAGTAGACCGAAATTGTAAGAGTTCATGCATTAACCATAAATATCGCCAAAAGTCGTGTAACACGTGAAATTAAGTTACAATAATAATAATAATAATAATAATAATAATAATTATAATAATAATAATAATAATAATTTATTATGAAACTGATCATTAATTTGTGCGGATTAATTACGAGGAAAAATGCCCCATTGTTTGAAACGTCGGCAAAGGATAGCATATAATCAAATACAGGATGATAATTGAAATTAATGATAATAATAAAATAATTGATGGTAATCACAGAATATAATGACCGGATAAAGAATGATAATGATAGTTATTTAATAATCATAGGAAGATATGATAGGGACAGTCGTCATGTGTCGAATTGGTCGGAACCAGATGTTCGTTTTCCACGTGGGAGATTGTTGGCGGTAGGTGCGGAATAACCCACGGATGGCACATGTCTTCATTGTATGAGCATAGTAATGAACCTTTCCGTACGTCTTGTCGTATTGAAAAAAGTAAATGTTGATAAGTTTTGAGTTAACAAGCTACACCTGGCATGTTTGTGAATCTGGAAATATAGGCTAGAGTTTGTCCGTAAAATAAATTCCCTTTTTAGATACGATAACATTTCCACGGTGGGGATCCGGCCCACTAGAATGTACATACGGGAAGTGACTCATGTCCAACGGAACGTGGAGATGACAGTAAATAGTTACTCTCATGCCCTCGTCTCCGGAAGATGATCTCCAGCAGGGAAACGTCCATTCATACGGATGTGGATTCGATCCCCAGTAACCCATGGGGCGAATTCACCAAGTATTTCACACTATCAGAGTAGTGACGTGAATTCAAATGTACCTATGTATTCTTTTTCAGGATGGAAATTTCTAAGTGTAATAATTGTAATCACTTGTTTTGTGCGATTTATGTAAATAAATTGCTCCTTATTGCAATTTCAACAGGAAACAAGTTTTCCTATCTTTTTATTGTAGTTAGTCCAGTATGCCCATGGAATTTGTCACTTCCCAGTCCTATTGTGGAGTTGATAATTTGTATCTATGAATGAGCCGCCCCTCTTTACCTTAATTTGCATGCCCTGTTCATCCCTGTGTTCATTTGGTGCGCCTATATATATATATGTTATTGATTAAAATTAACATCTTTTAATAACTGATCACCCCTGAGATTAAGGCTAGCCTGGGACTCAGGAGGTGAGCGGGTGCAGTATGTATGTATTTTGGGTATTCAGCCCAAAGGCTGGTTTGATCCTCCACAGTTCCGTCAACAGCTGTCATAGATAGCCCAGGCGTCACTGAAGAGGCATACTAGAAAAATGAGGAGTGAGGTAGTTCCCCGTTGCTTTCCTCACTTAGTCAGAAGTTGCTATTGCATATCAGTCTGCCAAGCCCACTGAAATGTATGCACCAACCGACCCTATGAGTGATATTTTCACATCATTCATAACAGGGACTGGCTGCATAAGGAACGGTATTATTAGCATCACTCATACCTCGGTCACCTTCATATTTTGCAAGTTCTGAATCTCATTGAAGAGCCGTATTTGAATTCAGAATAAGTTGATACATTAATAAAAACCATCTTTCCAATACATAGTAATCCTTTATATTTAGGATGAAACCATTAACAGATATTAAAATTAGGACATGTACTGACCTACCTTGAATTAGGTTATTTTGGCTGATGGTGCTCACAAAGTATGAGCAAAACATCATGTTGAAGGAACTGCATTGCTTGCCCTGTGAACAAATTATAAATACAATGATAACATAAGGATCATGGTCATAATCTACGAGTTTCATTTCCGTATTGATTGTAGCTACAACATGAAATTGATACTGAAGCCTCCACCTTATCAATACATTTATTTACATACTATCATTCACACTACCGGTTTCGACCCTTCAAGGCTCATCCTCAGCTGACAACTACAAATATAGTTCTTAAAACATCACAATGGGAAATATTGTACAGTCGTGACAATTGTCCAATTCAACAGACCGTCTAAAACAAATGATTAAGAGATAAATGTGTGTTCATTAGTTCTTCTTCTGTATTTTACAGATGGTAGAGTACTTCACTGTCTACACCATTCTGTCAGCGATTTCCATCCTCTTCTCGTTGTCCTAAAATGGCGTAGGACAATACGGTGGGGCAAGAGCAAGACGAATGCTGCATAACAGAATATCCTGAAATGTCCAGTGCGTTTCATCGAATGAACACCGATCGGATGAACCATCAGCTGATTTTCCACAGATATGAGTGTCATTGATAAGGTAAGGATGAGAGCAACATCTTCAAATACTCATGAAAGAAGTTGATCTTTCTTTGCTTTTAACTTCGTCATCTTCTTTTCTTCTGGTGTTGTTTCCTCACAGAATTAAGGGTTATAAATTTCATGTGTTGTTACTCATATGTTTTCCTCACAGAAGTCTGACAACTAACATGGAATAATTTTTCTTATTTTGTTCTTTCCATGTCAGTTGTCGTATAGATGATGTTGAACCACTGCTGCCCAACTTAATCTTCACCCACGTCCGCCTGGCCTTCTATGATCTGTTATCTGTTATATCAGGCCGTACTATTTATTTTTTAATATGTGACCAAAATAGGCTGCTTTTCTGCATTTTGTGAAGGTTAAATCATGTGAAGTTTACTGGCATGATTGTTTACCTTCTTACTGGTTACATTATTATCTACCCATGGGATCTTGAAAATTCTGTGATATATCTGTAACCGTAATCGGGACAATTACGCCTACACATCATCATAATAATAAAAAATATTGACATAAATGAATGAGAATAAAGAAATAGTTGTAATAATAATATAGGCACTTAACAATATGAATAAGGAAATATTAACATGACGCAGTGGCGGTGTATTCATATCAGAACATGGAAACGTGACGAGTATCTTTTGATACGCATTACAAGGGAACCCTTACAGGCCTAAAAATGACAACTAAGACAGGAGAGTGGAAGGTGCAAGGAAGCCCTAAGAGGTCTATGGGAATGTATGACGTTATGGGGGAGAAAAGACTTACAAGAAACACCCTCTAGCTCAGCTATATTAAAAATAACATACGAAACATTACAAAAGTTAAATCACAAAGCAGTTGAAACTTAACGCTTTTGACAAACTGATACAATTACGAATTCAAAAACACAAATGAACAAATTGTTGAATTAAAGAAAAGGGCTAACTCGGACACGTTAAATTTAAAACTAAAAAATGACATTAAGCAAGGAAATACCGAAATACCAAAGTAAAAAATTACATTCAACAAAACCTGATAACATTGAGATTAACATTGAAATGACACTTACCGCGGAAAGGCATGAGTTCCCGAGGGAAGCCCTCACGCTTGCGCTCAATAGGGCGGTCGGACGTAAATGACGCCGAGCACACGCATGCTATTTCCGAAGCCGGCAGAAAGTCCGGAAATGGCCCAATTCACAACCAACCAATGGGAAACAATTTCCACTAGATTCCCTAAATTTTCGCTAATAGGTCATATTAAGATAGCAACTTCTCGAGATTTGCTATTGCGACACCCATGACCGCACATGCAGTATAGGCTGTTTCACAACGAAAACATCGTTACATAAAAAATAATTTTCACCATATTACATCATGATATACAGGTCACTTAATCACTCTTGCAATGTTAACAATCCAATCTTGAGGTTTTCTTAAATACAATTTTACTAGTAACATAATTTTTGAATCAATATACTCCTTGCATCTTGCAATGTTCATTTACAGTTCCATATATCTTCCCTATTGCCTAAAAGAAAAATTATTACACACATACCCAAATTAATATTTCTTGCAGTTAAATAAAATAAATTCCGGTAGAGTCCAGAGTTCCAACCAAAAATGTAATATTTCAGACACTTTAAATAAAAACTTTAAAATTATATTTCCACTATTGCAGTTCTCCCTCTCACCACACACTACAATATCCATATTTGAAAGGTCTCAAGTGGTTCCTTGAAAAAGAATTGCTCACCTAGATTTATCTCGCTGTTGGCCATAAAAATGCGAGGTCTAAGATGTCACACTACAACAAGGCATTTATTGTTTTAAAAGTGCTACATATTAATGTTTTCAAGGGGAAAACTGTTATTACATCAAGAAGCAGATAACGGAGCAAAAACTGACAAATGTCTAAAAATCATAATAGTTACCAATACAATTACATTCATTCCAGGGAGCAGGGTAGGATGTCTAAGAAGGATGTGCCTCCGTTTATTACAGTCATGGTATGCTTCTTTTCTCTCTAGGGCTTCCCATGTTTCTGATCTAACCACCTTTTCTTATGGCTTCAATTGGTCTTCATCCTGGAACAATCTTTTCAGAATACTTCCTTGGAGTTTGAGTCGCCTGCGCCTGCCTAACGTATCCTAGCCACTTCAGCCTTGCTAAACACAGCCTTTCTTCTGTGGTCAGGTTGACCTACAGGTCTCTTCGTATCTGATCATTCCTATTTCTGTCCTTGTTTTCTGTACGGCTGATCTAAGGAACTTCATTTCACAAGCTTGCAGTTGACTTGCTTCTCTTTTAACATTTGTGCCATACCACGTTGCGCACTTGATTGAAGAAGTTTGAAGTCTTAAACAGGGTGCAAAAAGATCATTCTTGACACTACCGTTATTTGATAAAGTACTCCCCAGATATTTAAAGGTATTTATACATTCAATGTTCTCTCCCTCGAGGGTGAGGTTACAAGGTGTATTTATCCTGCTATAGTATTTTTCTACTCTGATGGCGGGCGGCCTACATGCTGTCAGGGGAAGTGGGGTGCGGGCAGTACGTCACTGTCCAATCAGACAAAAGATCGCCTAGCGGTGGCGCTGAGAACTATTCAGTCGGCCGGAGACTTTGCCGCGTTCACTTCGCTCCAAGAACTGCTGTGTTGCCGAGTAGTCTTAGTGTGCATTGGGTATTACAAAGAGCTTGTTTGACGAGTTTGTTTTATGAGTAATTCTTGCCGCGTCCTTTACTGCATTCTTCGATTAACGTTTTCGTGGCAGTGATGCGACGTTCGTTTTTTCTATTGTTTCTATTTGTGTTGCTCTGTGTTGTTTTTTAATATAATAATTGCACTATACGCATATCGTACAATGGCGAAGAGGAAGGAGATAAGGAGCCAGGGTAGAAAACTGATCAGCAATGTTCATGAATATTTTCAAAAGGAAGCAGAAAATAATGGTCCTTTAGTGAGTGTGTATAAAGTGCAGCAGAGTGTGTCGGAAGCTTGTCAAGTTTGTACGCGAACCGTTCAGCGTATAGTAAAGTAAGGTAAAGACAGTACCCAGTCATCTGATTCCATCTCATTTCAATCACCGCACAAACGAATCAAAAGGAACTGTATAACAAAGGCAATCAACGGATTCCATAAAGATGTAATTAGAAGAACTCTCCTCAGTTATTACGTAAAGGGTGAATACCCAACACTGAACAAATTATGTGGTGATTTAGAAAGAGATATAAAATTTAAATGTGGAGTTACTTCATTGTGGAGGATACTGAAGTCTATGGGGTTCAAGTATAAAAAAAGCAACGACGGGAGAAGATTTTTAATGGAGAGAGCTGATATAGTAACAGCCTGAGTAACGTTTTTGAGAAAAATGCATCTCCTGAGGAATAAGGACCCATCGCCCCATATATTTTATTTAGATGAGACTTACATTCATCAGAATTACGCTCCAACGAAAATCTGGCAAGATAAAGAGGGTACAGGAGGTTTAAAAGTTCCTGTAGGGAAAGGTGGACGAATTGTTTGTCACGTAGGTTCCAGTCGCACTTGTTTTCTGCAGGAATGTAAATTGGTTTTCAGGCCAAAGGTGAAATTGACCAGTGATGACTACCACACTGATATGAACGCTATGGTTTTTAAAGAGTGGTTTTTGAAGTTTTTAGACGCTCTTGACGAAAGGAACATCAAAGATGCAGTGATTGTAATGGACAATGCCAGCTACCATTCAGTACAGCTAGAACAAATTCCTACAACGAACACACGAAAAGCTGATATTATATCGTGGTTATCTGCTAGGAATATTCCTCATGACAGCAATCACACCAGACTCGAACTGTTGTCTCTTGTGAAACAATTCAAGCCAAAGGCAAAAATGTATGAAATTGATACACTTCCTGACAGAAAGGGTCATACCGTTGTTCGCCTGCCACCTTATCACTGTCAATATAACCCCATAGAGCTGGTTTGGGGAAACGTTAAAACTGCTGTAGGGAAAAGGAACAAAACGTTCAAACTAACTGACGCCCAATCTTTAATGGAAGAGGAGCTGGATAAAGTAACCGAACAGGAGTGGAAGGCTTGTGTGTGTCATGCTGAAAAATTTCAAGAGGACGATTACAAAAGGGATGTGGTATTGGACACAGTCATGGATGATATCATAAATCTGCGAGACGACAGCCACAGTGAGGAGTCGAGTGACGAGGATATTTCCGGTGACAGCTCTAGTGACGATGGCGAGTGTCGGGGTGCTGTAACACGGATCCTTCAGCTGGAATAAGGTAAGATAAAGTAAGAAAATGTGTTGTGTAACTCTGTACTTTCGAACGAATTGTTTTTCGGTCTGTTGTCAATGCACTTGTTATATACATTACTAACTAACTCGTATCATACTACATCGAAGATATAAGAAAATAATAGAAATAAATACATAAATAAAAATAATAAAACTCATCCACGGGCCATAATCGAACTGTAACATACGAAGCTCTGTATTTCATTGTTATGTGGATTTCGACACAACTTTAACGCGTGCGGGTGCTCCTGGCAACGTTGTAGTAGTGGCCTCTGTCTCTCTCTCTTAGCGGCCTCTCGCGTCGTGCTGGATTGGTCGGCCCCATGCTCCCCGCTTCTCCTGACAGCATGTAGGCCGCCCACCATCAGAGTAGAAAAATACTATAACTTTCATAACCACTGTTTTGCTCTAGCTCACAGTTAACTTACATTCTTTACACTTGGTGTTCCAAAGATCCAGTCACCTCTGAACATCTCTTTCAGCTTTTCCCCAAATGGCGACATCAGCAAAAACAAATGCATTAAGATCTTATCTATTCCTTTGAGTTCCTTTATGATAGTATCCACGATTGAAATGGGGAAAGAGAACTCCCTTCTTCTACACTGAGTTCTTCCATCTCCTACTTGCACAACCATCATACAACATCTGAACTTTTTTAATTAGTTTTTCCGGGATATTATGTTTTTCTAAACATTCCCATATTTTTCCCCTCTCCACTCTGTCATATGCTTTTTCCAAATCCTAAAACACTATTATCAGGACCTTCCCTTTTTCCCAAAAAATTTCCCTTGACTGCCAGAGTGAAAAAATTAGGTCTGTAGTTCCTCTATTTCTTCTAATTCCATGTTTTTCCTTTTTAAATTGATCTTCCATTATTTCTTTCAGCCTCTGTTCTATAATCTTCTCAATTATCTTAAGGTAGTGTCACAAAAGGGTGATGTCCCTAGGATTGGTGCACTTCTTTCTACTTCTTTTTTTAAACAATGGAGCTGCCTTAACCCAGTCCATGATATGTCGAACATGATCTGTATCTACATAGATAAATCTTGTCAGGCGGATCCACGCCATAGGGATGGGCAACAGTACTGTAGTCGAAGCTATGGTAGCGGCAAAATTCTGGTGGGGACCCAGTCCCGTGGGGTATAACATGGGCCCCATGCACAGGGATACATGTGAAGACCTTAACAGGAGTCAAGGCTTAAAATGAAAATTTTCAGTGTGTCTGAACTGGCAGAGGAGGCAACCTGTCCATCTGGGGGTAGTACAGAAGGAAACCACTGCCTTCTGGCAAGACGTGGGATCCTCGAAGGCTAACGGAGTAAACCCTGAAAGAAAATCCTCTGTTGCATTAGGTTTAACAGGTTAGCAGACAGTTTTATTATGAGTTATGTGTGTTGCAATCACATTAAATAAAGAAATTACTAATAAGAACCAACAAATGACCATTGTTCCAAATTCCCAACACTGCAGTGACAACAGTGTGTAATTTCCTTCTAGTAAGTCATACCAATGGTCGTGCGTATCTCATACATGATACATATTTTCAAAGCTGTTTTATAAGAATCATGATAAACCAAACATTACACACAACTTTTGATGAATATGGATTGTATTTATGCTACATAGAAATCTAATGAGAAGTTTGAAAAACTTACTCGAATGGTCGCATCTATCTGCAATATACGGTAGACTTTTTTTTTTTTTTTGCTAGATGCTTTATGTCGCAACAACAGATGTGTAACAGGTTCAGGATTCAAACCCACTATCTCCCGGATGTAAGCTCACAGCCGCGTGCCCCTGACCGCACGGCCAACTCGCCCAGTGGTAGACATTCTAGCTCCAACAATGTGTTCACTATAGACTGAAAGTTTGCAAGTGGTCTCGTCCAGAGGCAAGGAGAGAATAGCAGAGCGTGGAAACTTCCACTGTCTTAGGTTCCTGGGGGGCAGGTTATGAAAAATATTCACTGTATCTGTTGTACACGCGTGTCTTAACGGAAAGTTAATGGCCACTCTGGTTTGTGCTGCTGTCTCTGCTTGTGTCGCAAAAATGGCATCTGTGAAGCATTGATAGAAATTCTAGATACCATTGAGTGATGGTGGTGGTGATTGTTTTAAGAGGAAGTGCAACCATCCTCTACATAACACTAATCAGAGAGAAAAAATGGAAGGGATCTGACACTTCAAACAATGAAGGTATCGGCCAAACAAAGACATGGACCACGAAGGGCGTGAAAATGAAAGAGTCCCTAGGCCTTGAATGATCTAATACTGTCGGGGCAGAGAAGCACAAGAGCTGACCAAGGGAGGTCAGATAGGATAGATGAAATTGAGGAACCTGTAACAAGTAAATGGAAGCAATGCCAAGACTCAGCTAAGGACCCTTTGGTTGCCAACCCACACTCGCAAGTTCAGAAACCCTGGGGCCCCTTTTAGTCACCTTTGACAGGTAGGAATTATTGTGGGTGTTATTCTACCACCGCCATCAACAGGAGGTGGATACCATTGAATTCCAGAAGCCTTCGTCTTCCCGACAATTCATGTTTCATAAGTTTGTCACTTCGTGTCATTGAAGTGAAGCATAATTTGCCTTATGCTCTCTGTTGAGAAAAAATAGAAACTATCGACCCCTAGGCGTCTTGATCTTGACTGCCGTATTTTGTATTTAAACTCTCTTATAGTTCATATAGTTCCAGTTCATAGGCCACATCCTATTTCCTTCCACATTCGTTTCCAATTTCATTCACAAACATTCTTTTCATCCTCATTAGCTCCTCAACTGACATTAGCGGATGTAGTGCTGTTAGTGGCTGTAAAATCTCTCTGTATGTTCAGTCCGTCAGCGATGCCGCTGGTGGGATCCTCAACAGCTCTGCCATCAGCTGTCATAGATGGCCTAGGCATCATTGAAGAGGCATACTAGGGAAGTGAGGAGCGAGGTAGTTTCCCGTTGCTTTCCTCAACGAGCCAGAGTTGCTATTACATATCAGTCGCCCACTGAAATGCATACACCAACCGACCCCATGAGCAACATTTTCACACCATTCATAGCAGCGACTGGCTGCAGAAGGAATGGCATTACTACCATCGCTCATACCTCAGTCACTTTCATATTGTCAAAGCCAAGGATAAGACAGAGACAGATCTATGAAAGTAACAAAATTGCTCTAGCCTATTCCAGAAGACATAGTGCACTGTAAACACTAGGTCCTGCCAGAAAAGGCGGAAAATCTCTCTATATATAAAATAAGATTTTTAGATTTTTGTCTGTACATTGCTCAGAATTTAGAAAAGAATGGTATTTCTGTATCAGTCATGTCCATAGTAGCAAGGAAATGCACTTTTTACTTTTCCATAATTTATGTATGTATGTATGTATGTATGTATGTATGTATACGCATCATGGTTCATGGTGTGGGTTACTGTAGTCACGTTATAGTTCGTGAATCATGGGCAACGGCTGAGTGGCCTATTAAGTGGTCCTGAGTTAGGATACCAGTTGCTATGGAATGGGAGTGGGCATCTCAGACATATTCTGAGTCGTGGCCCTCATTGTGCTCAGGCGGCTAGGACTATACAATTCACCGGTGGTCCATAACCCGTTACAGGAGAGATCCTCACTTGGACTATGTGCAAATAGTGTAGCATCCTGCTTCATGAATTTACTGAGCTCAGAACATTTTAAGCAAGCCTCGGACCTATGGGAGTAAGAGAGTCCCACTCCCATTTGACAGGCAAGGGTCTCCTTGGAAACAACTTGGCGAACGAAATGGAATTTGATGGGGAGCTATCAATATTAATGGGTCTTATGGAAGAAAGAAAGTAGAACTGGCTGAGTCAGCAAAAGGGATGCATGTGGATGTGCTAGGGGAGATATCTCTTCCTTGTTAGGAGATTATAAATTGTCCTTCCCTTTCTAATACCCGTCAAGTACAGAATCTGGGGTAGGGCTCTTTTTCAGGAATACCTTTGCACGCAACATAGTTTGTTAGGCACGTAAATGAGCGAATGATTTCGGTAGATTTGTCAGTTGGAGGTATCAGGACTAGAATTGTCTCCGTGTATTCACCATGTGAGGGTGCAGACGAGGATGAAGTTAACAAGTTTTATGAAGCATTGAGTGATATCGTGGTCAGGGTCAACAGCAAGGATAGAATAGTGCTAATGGGCGATTTCAATGAGAGAGTTGGCACTAGAACTGATGGATACGAAAGGGTGATTGGTAAATGTGGGGAAGATACGGAAGCTAATGGAAATTGGAAGCGTTTGCTGTGCTAGTATGGGTTTAGCAGTTACGAATACATTCTTCAAGCATAAGGCTCTTCACCGCTGCACATGGGAGGCTAGGGGTACCAGATCCATAATAGACTATATCTTAACCGACTTCAAATTCAGGAAATCTGTTAGGAATGTACGAGTTTTCTGGGGATTTTTCGATGATACAGACCACTATCTGATCTGTAGTGATCTAAGTATCTCTAGGCCTAGGGTAGAGAAAGTGAAATCTGTCTGCAAACGAATAAGGCTAGAAAATCTCCAGGACAGGAAATGAGACACAAGTATATGGATGTGATTAGTGAGAAGTTTTTAACAGTAGACAGTAAGCAGGTTCAGGATATAGGAAGTGAATGGGTAGCGTACAGGGATGCTGTAGTAGAAACAGCAAGGGAATGCCTAGGAACAACTGTGTGTAAAGATGGGAAAAGGCGAACATCTTGGTGGAATGATGAAGCGAGAGCAGCTTGTAAACGTAAAAAGAAGGCTTATCGGAAATGGCTCCAAACGTAAATGAAAGAAACATAGCGAATCAAATAGTTGTTAAATCAAAAAAGAAGTCATGGGAAGGTTTTGTTAATAACATGGAAAGGCTAGGTCAAGCAGCAGGGAAACCTTTCTCGACTGTAATAAAGAATCTTAGGAAGGGAGGGAAAAAGGAAATGAACAGTGTTTTGAGTAATTCAGGTGAGCTCATTATAGATCCCAGGGAATCACTGGAGAGGTGGAGGGAATATTTTGAACATCTTCTCAATGTAAAAGGAAATCATCCTGCTGGTGTTGCAAACAGCCAAACTCGTGGGGAGGAGGAAAATGATGTTGGTGAAATTACGCTTGAGGTAGTGGAAAGGATGGTAAATAAACTCCATTGTCATAAAGCAGTAGGAATAGATATAAATTAGACCTGAAATGGTGAAGTATAGTGGGAAGGCAGGGATAAAGTGGCTTCGTAGAGTAGTAAGATTAGCATGGAGTGTTGGTAAGGTACCTTCAGATTGGACAAAAGCAGTAATTGCACCTATCTATAAGCAAGGGAACAGCAAGGATTGCAACAACTATCAAGGTATCTCATTGATTAGTGTACCAGGCAAAGTATTCACTGGCATCTTGGAAGGTAGGGTGCGATCAGTCGTTGAGAGGAAGTTCGATGAAAACCAGTGTGTCTCCAGACCACAGAGAGGCTGTCGGGATCAGATTTTCAGTATGCGGCAGGTAATTGAAAAATGCTACGAGAGGAATAGGCAGTTGTGTTTATGTTTCATAGGTATGGAGAAAGCATATGACAGGGTACCGAGGGAAAAGATGTTCGCTATATTGGGGGACTATTGAATTAAAGGTAGATTATTAAAATCAATCAAAGGCATTTATGTTGACAATTGGGCTTCAGTAAGAATTGATGGTAGAATGAGTTCTTGGTTCAGGGTACTTACAGGGATTAGACAAGGCTCTAATCTATCACCTTTGCTGTGTGTAGTTTACATGGATCATCTGCTGAAAGGCATACCTGCCAACCCTTCCGATTTACCCGGAAACTTTCCGGTTTTTAACTCGTCTTCCGATTTTCCGATTTATTTTTACTTCTTCCTATTTTTGACCAATATAACTTCTAGTACGGCCAATACTCTTCCCCTACTATAAATTCTTATGTGTTTGTGTACTAATTTACGAAACCTCATTTTCAAGAGTATTTATTTGATGCTTTATTTCGTGAGTATTTCGTCCTGTGCCTTCGTGTATCGTGTTTCCCGCTCACCACAGCAGCGTGTCCGCTTTATACAGCTGGGGATTCTGGGCGGCAATTGTCCTGCAAGCAAGACAGGCTGGCGCGCGCTAGCGACTCAGTTAATCGGGATGAAAGAATGAGTTTATTGTTGTTCGCGCGCTGTTAACATCGTTTCTGTGTGTAGTTTCGTCGGAGTTTTAGGCCCCTTTTTTTCTTGCATTTGTATGCTTTCCCCCACTGCCAAAGTCGTATGTTAATAATGTATGGGACATATATAATTGTTTTGTATGTGGTAGTTTCGCGTATTTAAGTGCATCATTTTAATGAGTTGAATGTTTTTAAGTGGGTTGTGTCGGTGACAGTTTCAGGTAGTTTTTTTCGTTAAGGCCAAAAATATAACAAACGTTATCTCCAAGTGTTCAGAGATACCTATAAATTTCCATTCATTTTACCGTCTGATAAAGAAACTACCATATTCTTTCGAGTAATTAACGCCCTTGCATAATTTACGCATCCCAATATTTTTGGGTCCAAAGTGGACAAAACAAATGTTCACGTATATGACGCTCCCACAACTTCGAACATCCATCACGCAGCTCCGGATGTGTTTCGAAATAAAGATGTCAACTACTCAAGTAGCAGGCTTCCTGTTGCGAAAGCGGGCATTCCAGATACAGGGCAACGTGCTGTTATTAGCCGGCACTAGTTTTACGAGTGTTTCGGGTACGGGACATTCTGTGATCTCAAAATTGTCAGTCCACAGTATTCGAGTAATACTGCATCATACTAACTCGCGGTGATCAGTTACACCGAAACATACGGGAAGAGGGCAGCGTGTATTCAATGCCCAAATGAAACGTGCGCTACCGCGGTAACAGAAGTGCACGTCAAGCGGCCAACATGTCTCCAAAGCATTTCGCGGACCAAAAAGCGGCAAGTTTCCGCAAGTAGAGAAGGATCTGCTTAAATATATGATTTTGTGACGCAACGTTGGATAAGCAATTTCTCACGAAATGCAGTATTTTAAAGAATGTGAAATAACCGCTGCACATGGAATCAGTGTCTCGGATTTGAAGGTTAGCCGAGTCTTGATTAATTTTATGAAGAGAAATGGACTTCCTCTTCAGCGAAGAACATCATCATGCCAAAAAATGACGAATGATTTAAACGATTTTCATCGTTTTGTGATTGAGAAGCGTAAAGTGAGGAATATTTAATCTCCCTTATAGAAACCGCAGATCAGACGCCAATCAGTTTCCATATGCCACAAAGTCGAACAATCGATAAGAAAGGATCATACAGTGTTATCGTACGCGCTACCGGAAGCAAAAAACAACGATGTACTGCAATGCTTGCTATAACAGCTGATCTCAAAAAGCTTACACCTTACATTGATCTAAAACGAAAAACAATGCCCAAAGCAAAATTTCCGCGAGTGATCCACGTTCGTATTCAAGAAGAAGGATGGATGGACACGTCACTCGTACAAGATTGGATACAAACGGTTTGGGGCAATGTAGCAGGGTCCCTCCTTCGATGCCCGGCCCTTCTCGTGTTGGACAGTTTTTTTTGCCGGTATGTCATTGTTATGGCATTACATGAATTGTACTTTTATTAGTTCATGTTTTCACTCCAGGTCGTATTGTCAGCTCGTAATGGGAAGAATATTTTCCAGTCGGTACTTCAATCCCACGTGTCTAACTTACCTGATGTACCCTATTTGAATTTTCAGGAAAAATCTCACTCCGGAATTTTACGCCAAATGACGATAACCGCAAACGAGTTGAACCAGTTGTGTTTTTATATTATATTTGATGCATCTTTTAAATGTAAATGAATTGTAAATATCTTAATTCCTTGAATAATTTACGCATCCGAAGTTTTCGCCTGTATTTTTCGTCAAAAAGTGCGTTAATTACGCGAGAAAATACGATATTATGCATTTTGTTGCGTGTGTCGGTGTGACATAAATGTTATTATTCGTTTAAGTGTCATAAATGATAATGATAAGGTACATTTTCTTGTAACCATTTTTATGTTTTGGTAGTTTAAGATTTGAAATTTAACGGTCAATTCGCATTGTAACTGTAGATATGTACGCCTTTTATCTTGACCTTTTTTCACCTAGACCGTGGTGGAATATATGTGATGAAATCCAGGAATAAAAAAATCTTCCTATTTTTGGTTTCTAAAAGTTGGCAGGTATGTGAAAGGTATAAAATGGCAGGGAGGGATTCAGTTATGTGAAAATGTAGTAAGCAGTCTGGCCTATGCTGATGACTTGGTCTTAATGGCAGATTGTGCTGAAAGCCTGCAGTCTAATATCCTGGAACTTAAAAATAAGTGTAATGAGTATGGTATGAAAATTAGAAATTCAACAGAATTGAATGTCAGATTGGTGATACAAAGCTAGAACAGGTTGATAATATCAAGTATTTAGGTTGTGTGTTCTCCCAGGATGGTAAGTGAGATTGAATCAAGGTGTCATAAAGCTAATGCAGTGAGCTCGCAGTTGCGATCAACAGTATTTTGTAAGAAGGAAGTCGGCTCCCAGACGAATTCTCTTTACATCGGTCTGTTTTCAGACCAATTTTGCTTTATGGGAGCGAACGCTGGGTGGACTCATGAATAAGATACCCCTAAGTTAGAAGTAACCGACATGAAAGTACCAAGAATGATTGCTGGTACAAACAGGTGGGAACAATGACAGGAGGGTACTCGGAATGAGGAGATAAAGGCTAATTTAGGAATAAAATCAATGGACGAAGCTGTACGCATAAACCGGCTTTGGTGGTGGGGTCATATGAGGCGAATGGAGGAGGATAGGTTACCTAGGAGAATAATGGACTCTGCTATGGAGGGTAAAAGAAGTAGACGTAGACCAAGACGACGATGGTTAGATTCAGTTTCTAACGGTTTAAAGATAAGAGGTATAGAACCAAATGAGGCCACAACACTGGTTGCAAATCGAGGATTGTGGCGACGTTTAGTAAATTCAGAGGCTTGCAGACTGAACGCTAAAAGGCATAACAGTCTATAATGATGTATGTATGTGTACGCATCACGATAAAACGGCTGAAGAGAGTTTAAAGAAAATCTGTATGTGAAGTCGGGGATGAGCCACTACAATCTAGGCTATAAATCATTTTACTCATGCTGAGTGAAATGGTTGTTTAGGGGAAGGCCTAAAATTGATTTCTCAAATATTCATATTAGAAAATGGGTTAACAGAATTTAATTGAAGTCGGTATATAGAGTCGGGGAATAAGAAACTACAGTCTAAGTCATAAACAATTTTATTCACCCTGGATGATATTGTAGTTTAGGGGGAGGCGCTTAAAATTTACTTTTTAAATACCTATGTTATTGGTCCTATCGAAAAGTACTACATAACAAAAGTTCTAGAGAATACAATTTCTGATCATTCATGTTTTATTCAGTTTTACCGCACCGACTATGATAAGAGTGGTATTTCAGAGTTAGAAGAAAACTAAATGTGAAGGCCTGCTATATTCGAAGCGCATGTCATTGATCAAATATAACATTACCTTGACCATTGTTTGTAGTGATGTTCTTTGTCTCTTATGCTGCCACTCAACTGAGATAGATGTGATTACTGCTGCATACTGAGTATAACAGCCTGACTGAATATTGGCGGGAAATAGCTGGGGAGTTTTCTTTAGCATGCCACTCCTCTGGTTCATACATTTTCTGATACTGCTGGTACGTAACAGACTGGTTCATCAGTCTTCCAGCTATTCGATCCCTACTCTGACACTCTGAAGGAGTAGTGTGCACACTTAAGGCAGAGGCTCATTTAGTAGTAGTAGTAGTAGCAGCAGCAGCATGACCTGGTCTAGAATTACAATTTAGGCATATTCCAAATTCTAGCACCACAATTCACTAAATAACTCAAAATTCAATCCTGAAAAGAGCTGTTTCTTAATAAAAGTGAAGAGGAAGAAGTTTTTCTTAAATTCTACATTCATTTAATTCCAAATTACCAGTGAAGAGGGGTTTCTCCTCTGGATTGGAGGAAACATTTGCCTCCAAGTCGGATGGATTTTTCCGCCACCTATGTAATGAACTGAAATTTTTCTGCTCATCGGGTACTCCTAGGAAACATTAGTAAAAGGGCATAGTTTTTGGCCTGGGAGTCTCCACTATTGAAAACCTCCACCTGGCTGAAATAAGATGAAGTGTGTTCATGGATCACGACTATCTGCGGCTTGGTCATTCCAGATCTGGAACTTTGGACTGTTTTAACAAACAGTACTACGCTGCCGATCAAAGTGAGAAAATACGTGGTTGTTTATTTGATCAAGTATTTTAAATGAAAGCATTGCTTTTAATTGCGCCATTCGTACTGTCGTCATTGTAATGATGTATGTTCATTTCGGTTGGGAAAACTATTAACACAGTCTTTCTGAAGATGTAAAAAGGGCAGGTGGAGAGCGAGTGTCCACCATTATGAAGAAAACTCCCCAACCTGATTGTGACTGATGGTAGGCAAGGGGGGCCTGCCATTACAGTGAAAATTCCCTAACCCAGTCTTCATATGAGAAAGGACGTTTGGTGACTTCCTTGTCGCGTTTCTAGGGTAACGTTAAGAGCTATGCAATTTAATACAATCTTGCTCACAACGTGTGCACAACCTAACCTAGAATTCTGTATACAATGTAGAATTCCATAGCGAAGCACAGGTACATCAGCTAGTATAAATATAAATTTATCTTACCTCATTCCCAACGGCATGCCAAGAAATGGGACTATAGGGTAGTAAAAAAAAAAAAACCCATAGTTGACACAGGAGGTGAATATTGTCAGGTGAAGTACTGATGGGCCTACACCATTAAAAATATCCTGGCTCTCACATGGTCCTTTGGGTTCTGAAGTTTAAAGTGCTGTTAGGAGAGGAAGAAAGTAGTGTAAGCAGTTTTGCTAATGATTCTGATGGTGCGCAAAGTGGCGTAAATTGTGCCCAAAAAGAATATTTGCCCCTTGAAGACATGGAATGTGTAGTTATAATAATATCTCCTGATAGTAACATTCTGAGGGTGTTATGTGATGCGACTTACAAGGTATCAAAATTTTCGGACTGGCCATATGGGCGCAAGTGACACTGAACGTTCTGGACGGCCTGTGGAGGTTATGAATCGAGAAATCATTGATCAAATCCATGATATGGTGATAGATTGCTAGTGCTGTGGGCATCACAACTGAACGGGTACATAATATTTTGCATAAACATTTGGACATGAGAAAGCTATCCGTAAGATTGGTGCCGCGGTAGCTCACACTTGACCAAAAACAGAATCGTGTGAAGTGTTGCAGGGATGGTTTGCAGCTGTTCCAGAAGAATCTGTAGGACTTTAAGTGTTGTTTTTTGTCGCTGTGGATGAAACATGGATACATTACTATACTCCTGAGACCAAACAACAATCTAAAGAATGGGTTACCAAGGGGGAATCTGCACCAAAAATTGCGAAGACCGTTTCTTCGGCCGGAAAGGTTATGGCGACTAACTTTTGGGATTCGCAAGGGATAATCCTCATCGACTATCTGGAAAAGGATAAAACTATTACAGGTGCATATTATTCATCGTTGTTGGACCGTTTGAAAACCGAGCTGCAAGAAAAACGCCTGCGATTGGCTGACAAGAAAGTCCTTTTCCATCACGACAACGCACCAGCACACACCTCAGCAGTTGTGGTCGCAAAATTAATGGAAATAGGGTTCCAACTCGTTTACATCCCCCCTATTCTCCAGACTTGGCTCCCTCGGACTACTATTTGTTCCCCAATTTGAAGAAATGGCTGGCGGGACAAAGATTTTATTCAAACGAGGTGGTGATTGCAAAATATCCATTAGTGTTTGCAGACTTGGACAAATCCTATTATTTGGAAGGGATCAACAAACTAGAACATCATTGGATAAAGTGTATAAGCCTATAAGGAGACTATGTCGAAAAATTTAAAAAAGTTTACCTCAAACACGTAAGTAGTTTATTTTTGCACGGGCGTTTCAAGCGTACTGAGCAATGCTTACAAGTCAGTGTGTAGAAGACAAGGTCGCATGCTAGGAACCGGGAGACTGTGATAGTGAACAACATTCATGCGCTGCTTGATCTTAATATGCTTATGGGTAAAGTGCAGAAGCACACACTAAAATATAATTTTGGTAAGGGTGCATTTCTGGAGTCATCAGTCTTTCTACAAACTACGAACCTTGAAGTCATAATACAATTACTATTTTTGGTTGAGAATAGAACAGCTGACAGTTATACAGGACCTCAAAATTCAAAACATTCTCTTAATCACGAACAAAATTTCATTTTACCTACCTTCCATCACAGACTCAGAAACGTCAGACTCTAACACGTCACACGCTCAGTGACACTCAGGTTGTTCACCTTGGGACACACTCTCCTACTTCCCCTCCACACTCCCCGCTCAGCATAGTAACTACCAGTACTTGTTTTGAAGTAGGTGCATACTTACCTCGGTAGAAGTGAGTCCTTCTCTGCACATCGGGGCCAATAATAATGAGGAGTAAGTAATACGATTTTATTACATTATATTCATTTCATCTTCCATTTCACGTTACTTTGTTGTTGCTGGCTTGTCATGCGTGCAATGTGGCCGGGAACGGTAATTTAAATTGCTTATGGTGGGAGTTACGAACGTACTAAAGAGCGTCATCCTAATTCAATACAATAAATATTCCGTCATTTACTCCGTCTAATGACGGAATATTTATCGTACTAAAGAGTGTCGTAAATGTGCTGTCCAGGTTTCTTTAGCATGTATTTAATAGGATACGTCCTGCGACTTTGTAATAATGGCATAATAACCAAGGAAACACACTTGTGGGAGACGTCTCAACCAGTTTCGACTGTGTATATTTAGCAGTTATTCACAGGCTATAGTCCTTAATTCACTTTTCAAACATTTTTTAATACATACCTATAAAGAACTAAGTTCGTAAGATTATCAAATTGCACAACATTTTAAAAGTCAAAACATGTTTGCACCCTGCACTGTTGGTTTGAAATATGAGAAAACTAGAAATCAATCTAAGAAAATATTTTGAAACGTTTAAGCCCAGATTTCATTAATGTTGCTCAAATGCCTTAAAGTTTAAATTGAGCACCACGAAACGAATTAAGTAGATGTCTTTCAATACCTTATAGAAGGGTAGCTCGGCATATAGTGAAAACTTTCGTACCTTTTCATTCTTCTCTGCGGGTGGAATTGAAGTGTATGACAAGATTCATCTTCACAGCATCAGGCGCGAAAGACCTCCGATTATTGCTTAACACATTCTTCTAAAAAGGAAACCTCCTTTCTACGTCACAAGACATTATAGTTCATATTTAAATAATGTAAAATCACTGCTATCTCCTAAGAACATCATTTATCTTGCACACATTGCGATAAACTAATTTCGATTAAGTACGTTTCGAAGTTTCCGTTTTAAACTGTCGCCAACTATTCCATGTGATTGTTGTACTGAAAGTTCAACACTTCTCACAATTTCTATACCTGCATGAGTTTGTAAGCTAGCAGCTTTTAAACGAGCAATTGCACTCTGTATAATTCCAAAGTTTGACTCCTGCACAATCTTCATAGATGAGACAGAGTAGTCCACTTGTATTAACTGCACGTGATACCGAGAAGCAGTTTTGTGAATACTAGTTCGCATTCGGTAAGTTGAGGATGACTTTGACGACAGCTGCTGCTGTGCAAACTGCCGAAATATGACATTTATGCGAAAATAGCTCAAAATATGACCTTATGACAGAAAAGGCCAAAATGAGCATTTATATGACAAATAAAAATCACTTAATTGTGACGATAATCACCTGATTTGCACCAAAATCCAATCAGGCAAGAAAACGGAGACAAGGAAAACAATATGGCTTTTCCTAAATATCCAAACCCTAGTCATAATATTTTGATCAGGTTCCAAATGGGCTGACATTAAATTTTGTGTGAAATACATAGCGGGTTTTTTTTTTTTTTTTTTTTTGGCAGTGCATAGTAGGACATTTCAGTCATGTGTGTTTTATGTAATCATTTCTACCTGAACGAGGCCAAACTGTTATGAGCCGATAAATTGTTTCATATACACAAGTTCTGAGAAAACTGTTTGGTAACATTCTTTGAATAATGGTAATAATTATATGATTGATTAGATAATTCCAAAGAACTGTTAATTTGATATCCCTTGGAAAGGAGGCCTTGTTGAAGGTTAATGGAACTGTAGGACTGCTAAGTAAATGTGTTCCTGGATTAAGGGGAAGGGGTGAAGTAGGAGGGATTGCATTCTACGAAGTAATATATTCACTGGTAATTAATTCTTGTTTGTAAATATGTTAATTAGTTCATTGAAAAGAATATTGGTGTGTTGAGGAATTATTTTTAAATTACTACTTGGATTATTTCTAATAGAATGTGAATGTTTTCATAAATGTTTATTAAAATATCTGGTATCTTTTTCTAAAATAGTGTCTTCCATGTATTTTCATTAATGTCATTTTGTGGAAACAGCAGAAAATGTATTGCTATTAGAAAAATTTACATACTTTGATCGGACTGAAACAGTCTAAGATAATTTAATGTACAAATACTGTATTTGAGTTGTACTCAGCGAAATATTTATCTTGTTGAAAGACATTTACTTTGAAAACAAATTAAAACGCATTTGAACATGATGCTTTAAAAAGTAAATACTGAACAGAACTCAGACTTCCTGAAATCCGTTGACTGTACGACTCTCCGCTCTCCTTCCTTCATTGGTTGAGCCACACTGAACTGAACTCTAGAGGTTGCTCCTGCCTTACATACACCTGGGGCAATGATCGAGATACGTCTGTCACTTGAACCATACAGAAATCTCCAGATATGGGAAGTTCATAGCCTGTGGCCAAGTCGTTTCTGCACCCCTCGAAGCCTCAGCGATGTAGCGGCACTTTGGAGCTGGGTCTGACCAATGAGCACTGGCCATCTCCCACGAGGCTCCGGCCCGGTGCTGTCGCACGCTGGCCCCACCCTATCAGAGGTTGAAATGATGCATGTAGAGGTCACACGCGCTGCATTATCTATTGGCAAACGAACGTTATTAACGTTTGTAAACAATTCCCTGTCTTTATGCAGTTTTGCAGCTGTGATAATTTCACTGCATTAAAGAAAGTAAACTTGTGTCATTGTCCCAAGGTGGTGCAGCTCTTTTAAAGCACACACCCAATGGAGGTGAGCTGCGTGTACCGTTCTAACCACCAGCCATTCTTAAATCTCTGGAATTGAACCCCGGGCCCCTGAGGACTGCAGCTAATAGTGATAACTGTTACACTATGGAAGCGGACTTTGCGGCATTAATTAGTATTGTATTTATTATTGTATTAGTATTTAATTTTTGTGTTTATATGGAAAAATGCCAAACATGCTCAGAGTTTTTCATTTTGTGTCCATGAACTTAAAATATACATAGGAAGGAAAAAGAATGGAAACTGAAACCAATTTCTAGTATCTGGTGCTACCCTCCAAGCCACGGGCTCTCTTGGCACTGTGTACAACAGATAGTATAAACTAATGATTAACAAACGACAGGACGATTGCTCAGCATGTGTCTTTGTCACCCCCTCAAGTTGCTCCTGAGATTCGGAGACGAGGGTGAACATGCAGATGTTGCAACTTACTTGCTTCCTGGCCCTTCACACTATCATCCTTTTTGCCCTATTGCTGCTCTTATTTAATTTCTTCCTTCTGGTTATCAGGTTAAACTACAGACAGATGTAATTGTAGCCAGGATGGCTTCATTAGGGTTACTTATTTGCACTTCCACTTGACCAGTAAATGATACAGGGCAAAAGTGATATTTTAAATAGATGTTGTCATGAGGAATTTTCCTTTAAAAATAACATTGAAGAGATACATTGTGTTTTATGTTTCAGGCAGCATTCCTACTCTCCCTTCATGAAAATCCACCAATCCATTCTCCTGTGATCCTGCAACATATGTCCTGTTCGGTATGAAAACTTGAAAAAACCAAACCCCTACAGCTCCAAAGGGTCGCCTTACCAAGCGACTGCTGCTCAGCTCTAAGGTCTACAGTACTAGGAGGTGTGATGTGGTCAGCACAACGAATCCTCTCGGCAGTTATTCTTGGCTTTCTAGACTGGGTCAGCATCTCACTGTCAGATAGCTCCTAAATTGTATCACATAGGCTGCGTGGCCCTCGAACCAGCCCTCAGTCCGGGTAAAAATCTCTGACCTGGGACGTATGGGTATGAGGCAGACACAGTTAAAAGAACAGCACAGAGCTGGTAATGTGAAGAATAAGTACCAGTTAATATTAAAAAATTACAGATGGAAGGGACTGCTGGAATCTCTCCAAGCCAATTTTCTCTAGAGTGCCTGATGATCTGGCAGAATGGCCATGGGACATTTATATTCAAGGGGTCACCTTCAAGTGCTTTGCCATATCTACTTAAAGTTTCTCTTGGAAGTAAAATTCTTTGTCCACTCATAATAAAGCATCCAGTAAGACACTATTATTTCATCATGCCTTCTGTGATCGTGACATATATTCCACAAATTAAAACTAAATGGAATGAATTTGGGCACCTGTGTAATGGAAATACTTGTGTAATAATCATATCAAATGCAATAAATAGTACACTTTTGCCTAATGAACTGAAACTTCATCAATTATAATCAACAAATGTATGCATCACAATATGTTCAGAGTTGTTTATCAAGTTATATGTTCTTCAGTCTACATTGGAGTCAAATGTGGCCTTTTGCTTCACCCAACTTGCACACACGAGACATAATTGTCATTATTTTGTAAGTTGTGAAGCCAGAACCTCACATTGTAGATTATTTTATCAGTCTGTGTAGCAAGGATAGAAGAGCGCAGGCTTTCTGAATCCATGTTGGTGGTTTTGTTTCCAGTTGTGTCTGCTGCTATTTGAAAGTGCTCATATCTTTGCGCCGTTAGATTCACCAGCACTTAAAAGAACTCCTGTGGGAAAAAATTGCAGCACCCCCTTGTGGCTGGGGGACACAGACAAAGAATACACCCACGGTATTTCCTGTGTGTTGTAAGAGGTGACTAAAGGGGCAACCAAGAGATAATCGAATTAGAACCATGAAACTGCTTATGATCAGTACCATCACGCGGGGAACACCGTGGGTAGCTTTTACATGCCAGTAGTACCACTATGTTAGGTACACCATAGGTTTGTGATTAGTAGAAGCAGAGAGTGGTTCACTGTGGTTTTGCAATACCTGTGAGAAGTACCACTACATGCGGAATACCACAGGCTTCGGTTGCCTGTGATTAGTACCATTATGTGAGAAACACCACAGGTCTGGTCCTCCTGTGGGTGGGGGTTGTAGAATATCACCCATGCTATCGTAAGAGGCGTAAAGGGGGCCCCAGAGGCTCTGAAGTTTGGGGCGTGGGCTGGTGACCATGGTGCCCTTAGCTGAGTCCTGGCATTGCTTCCACTTACTTGTCCCAGGCTCCTCACTTTCATCTATCCCATCCAACCTCCCTTGGTCAAATCTTATTCCTTTCCGACCAGATGGTTTTAGAGCACTCGAGGCCTAGGGAGTCTTTCATGTTCATGCTCTTAGTGGCCCTTGTCTTCCTTTGTCTGATACCTTCATTTTTCGAAGTTTCAGATCCCTTCCATTTTTTGTAATTATTGTTTTAAGATGTATAGGCAACCATCCTCTATATGACAATAATCATCACAACCACAGGTCTGGGCGTTGCCTGTGATTGGTACCACTATATGAGCGACACCGTGAGTCTGCGTTGCCTGTGATTAGTACCCACTATATGAGGAACACCACAGGAATGCCAGCGCCCGTGTTTAGTGCAGCTTTGTGAGGAGCACCATGAGTTTGCGTTTCCTATGAGTGGTGCCATTATGTGAGAAACACCATAATTCTGAGTTACCTGTGTGATGTACGTTGCTTGTGAGGAGTACCATAATGTGTGGAACACCGTGAGTCTACACTACTTTTGATTAGTACCGCAACGTGTGAAATACCATGGTTCTACTTTACTAGCGATAAGTACCATTATGAGGGGTCATTGTCCTGGATTTTGGACCCCTTTAGACAACAAGCATAATCGATTAAAGTTTGTGCTTTGTAGGCAGTCGCTTGGTCAGTAATACTAGCTTACGGTAGTTACTGGGAAGGTAGGTCGGATCCACTGATTAAGTTCATAATTATTGTTCGTCATCTTCTTGAATACTAGTAAGTGGATCTATTTTGAAATTATTGTTAGGCCTCTTTAAATAACAAGCGAACGAGCATTATCATCATCAGGAAATGAGCCCAGCATCTTCGCATCTCCAAAAACCACAATTGTCTCCTACTGTGTGAAATGGCGAAGATACACCTCGTTACCAAGCTTCGTATAGAGCGCTACTTTCATGGATTGGCTTCTTAAGTGAAGTTCAAGCAATAAATATCATGTACAGGGAGAAGTTAAAGCCTGAACTCTCCGCACAGTATGTGGCCGTAGTCGCAGGCTTTAATTGAAATGGAAGTCGACTGTATAACCTCGGGTTCAACTCTGAAGCTTTGCTTTGCCTCCGTTGCTAGTACCAGAGAAGCACCATAATCACATTATCTGTCTAACCTATATAATTTCAGAATACACTTCTAGTACATCGTCCTGATTGGAGATTTGCTGGAATGTATAGGTTTGTTACACCCTACGGCAGGGTCAGCCAACTGCGAGTACGTGTGATGTCAGGTAACACGTCACACACTCTGCTCGGGCAGCGAAACGAAGTACTTAGTACTGTAACTGAGAAGTGAAGGCTAGAGGGGCGAGGGGAAAGGCAACTTCATTCGTAGAGGGAGGCTCAAGGGCTGCAGGTAGTACAATGCGGTATGTGTAGTACATATTTCTCTCCACATAATTTATTGTAACGTAACTTTGTTATGAATTATTATAAAAGTTATAAAGCAACTTTATTTCTACATATACAAACTAAACTACCTTTTTCCGGTGAATATTCGGAGCTGATATTGAACGCAAAATTGCTGTGTTTTACAATATCACCCACTGTAAAAAATAGTGCTAATAGTAACAAACAGCACAGTTTTACAACAAAAATAGTACAGAGAGTAATCTGTAAACTCGAAACATACGTTTTATCTCATGATATCGATACTCAGTTGCCACTCGTGGGTTTCTTTGATTTTTGTATTCTTGGTTCGTTTATTAGTTTTGCAATATTTGGAGTTAATGTTTGAGGAAACACTAAGTTTAAGAGCACTCTTCAAATCGTGATCTGACAACTGGCTTCAATATTTTGGTTTTGTTGATTTAAAATAGAAAAGATTGGTTCACAGGCATACGTGGAACCTAATATACTCAACATTCCTGCTGCAAACCTATGCAATCGGGGAAACCTTTCTTTTTAATATTATGAGCCCAACTACTCCAGAATTGCGCCCTACCATAGAAGGTGCACCATCTGTTGCTATTGAAACTAGTTTGTTCCATGGCAAAGAAGCATTTTCAACAACACTTACAATGCAGTTGAGAATGTCGATGCCTTTCGTGGTATTCTTCATAGGCACTAAATCCAGTATTTCCTCCCAAATTGTTAAGTTTTTGTCAACCCCTCGTATGAAAACGGCTAGCTGGGCCGTGCCAAAAATATCTGTGCCCTCGTCAATTGCTAAGGAGTATGCCCGGAAGCTTTTTGTCAGTTCTGATAATTGTAGGCGGACATCATCAGATAGGTCTTGAATTTTTGTCGACACTGTGTGCGCGGTTAAGCTGATAGCTTCGAACTCTTGAATGATATTTAAACAAAACTCCTCACCTGCTAGAATTAAACATTCCTTTACGAATTCACCACCACTGAACGGTTTTTAAGTTTCTTTGCAATTAAATGTGAAATTTTATAACTCAGTCGAACTGCTGACTCACTGATCGAATGCTCGACATGGTTATTTATTTTACCTTTTAGTTCTGTAATTACACGTACCCTTTCCTCGCCTTGATACTGATCATAATCTGCAGCGTGATACAACTTTTAACCACACCATTTTCAGTTGTAGATAACGTTTATCTGGACCTACAGTTAGTTATTGGATTTACAGTGTGATAGAGAACTAAGAGATAAATTTTTAAATAAGACGGATTTGTGTGGCTTTTTGTGAAAAGTGTCTATAAAAGCCGTAGCCACCAGCATGTATGGCACTTCACGTGTTTACTACAAAGCGAGGCTGTCTCTTCGTCTCCAGTCTCCGACAGCGGCTCCCCACCTTCTGCGCTCATACGTCACATGGTCTCTCCGACGTCACACGGTCTCTCTTACATCACACGCCAGCCAGTTGGCCGAGCCTGCCCTACGGGGTTAAACTTAATTTTAGTTCGTGTATATTAATTTATTACCATTGGTTTGTTTGTTTAGGTGTAGATTTTGTTCAGGTATCCTTATTGTGCGGCAGTTTGAAATTATATCTGCCATATTTAATAAATGTCGGCTACAGTGGGTGTTAGGAAAACATCAGAAGTCATGTGACATTTTCCACATTTCATGCATACATATGTTGTGCCTTTTAGCATTCAATCTGCACCTGTTATCTTCAGATCATTACAAACTGAGTAACCATCATTGTCCAGGTCTTCCTCTACTTCTCTTAACCTCTATGACAGAGTCCATTATTGTCGTGGATAAACTATCACTCCCCATTCACCTCACATGACCCCATCACAGAAGTCATTTTATGCGCACAGCTTCATCAATAGAGTTCATTCCCAACAGTCTTATCTCCTCATTCAGAGTAGTCCGCTGCCATTTTTCTCTGCAGGTTCATTCCACAATCATTCTTGCTACTTTTTTGCGTCTTACTTCTAACATATGTATAAATATCCTTAATCCACCCAGCTTTCACTCCCATAAATTAAAGCTGGTCTGGAACGATAGTTTTATCCAGGAGCTGACTTGTTTCTTACAGAATACTGTTGATCACAACTGCCAGCTCACTGCTCACAGCACCTTCATTTCATCTCATTTACTATACTACCGTCCTAAACACTTGAAACTGTCTACGAGGATGGTTTGAAAAGTTCTCGGAATCACCACTAGATGTCAGTGCTAGAGCAACGAGGTTCCCGCGCAATAATCGCACATCCTTTGTGAGTGAACAAGCGGTGCGTCAGCGCTCTAGCTGCAGGAGTGTGGTAGTGACGACTGTTGTTGTTCCCGCATAGTCATTTCTGACAATGGAAAAAACTGAGATTCGAGCAGTGATTAAATACTTTGTAAAGAAAGGTATGAAAGTAAAGGAAATTCATGCCGACTTTCAGAACACACAGGGGGACTCTGCTCCGTCATTTTCAACTGTTGCCAAGTGGACCAGCGATAAATTTGGTCGGGAGAGCTTGGATGATGATCCACGTAGTGGACGCCAAAAAGTGTTATGCCCCAGAATTTATCGCAAAAGTGCATAAAATGGTCATGGAGGATCGTCGACTGAAAGTGCAGGAGATTGCTGAAGCTGTAGGGATGTCTTCTGAATGGATATATTATATTTTAACCAAAGAATTGGGTATGAAAAAATTATCCGCAAGATGGATGCCGCGGATCTTGACATTGGACAATAAACGCACCAGATTGGAAATGTCTGAACAAAGTCTGGCCCGTTTTCAGTGCAACCAATAAGATTTTTTGCACTGGTTTGTGACTACAGATGAAACTTGGGTCCACTACTATACCCCAGAGACAAAGCAGTGGAAACATGCTGATTCACCACCAGCAAAGAAAGCAAAGGCAGTGCGTTCGGCCGGAGAGGTCACGGCCTCAGTTTTCTTGGATGCAAAAGGCATTCTGCTGATAATTATCTTCCTACTAGCCAAACAATTATGGGGCAATACTATGCAAACCTCCCAGACAAACTACAGGAAAAGATACGCGAAACAAGGCCTGGTTTGGCAAGGAGAAAGGTCATCTTTCATCAGGACAACGCTCCGTCACACACAAGTGTTATTGCCATGGCAAAACTTTATGAGCTGGAGTACAAATTGTTGCCACATTCCACCTTATTCACCTGATTTGGCACCATCGGACTTTCATCTATTCCCCAAGCTGAAAATTTTCCTCGGTGGATGGAGATTTTCTACAAGGGAAGAGCTGACAGCCGAATTGGAGAAGTATTTTGCAGGCCTGGAGGAATCTCATTTTCGAGATGGGATCAAGGCATTGGAACATTGCTGGACCAAATGCATTAGTCTACAGGGAGACTATGTTGAAAAATAAAAGCAGTTCCACCGAGGTAAGATACTTAATTCTAGTACATTCCGAGAACTTTTCAAACCGCCTACGTACTTGTTCCAGCTTTGTATTCCCAGCCTGACTTTCAATTCTCCTAGGTTTCTTACCTATGGACATCACTTTAGTAACAGGCTAAATTTTATATCATACTCATTATCAAGTTCCAAGATATTAGACAGTAGGCTTCCAACACAATCTGCCATTGAGACAGAGTCGTTGGGGTAGGCTAAACTGCTTGTTACATTTTCACCTAACCGAATCACCCCACCCCCACTGCCACTTTATACCTTTCAGTAGATGATCCAAACTATGAACAACAAAGGTGAAAGATTAGAGCCTTGTCTAATCCCTGTAAGTACCTTGAACCAAAGAACTCATTCTACCATCAATTCTCACTGGGGCCCAAGTGTCAACATAAATTCCTTTGGAGTTCAGAGCAGATTATTAGAAGAAATCATAGTCCCCTTGAATGGCAAACATCTTTTCCCTCAGTACTCTTGTCATGTAACTTCCAGATCTACAGAACATAACTGTCTATTCCTCTCGTTTCATCTTCCAGTTACATGGCACATACTGAAAATCTGATCCTGACAACCCCTTTATGGTCTGAAACCACCCTGGATATCATCCAACTAACTTTCAACCACTGATCGTACCCTCCCTTCCAAAATGCCAGTGAACGTCTTGCCTGGTATACTGATTAACGAAATACCTCGATAGTAGTTGCAATCCTTCCCGGTCCCTTGCTTATGGATAGTGCAGTTACGGCTTTTGTACGATCAGATGGTACGTTATTAACATTCCATGCTAATCTTTTTACTCTTAGAAGCCATTTCATCCCTGCCTTTTGCTGGACTGAGTGCCTCAGACGGTTGAGATGCTGGCCTTCTGACCCGAACTTGGCAGGTTCGATCCTAGCACAGTCTAGTGGTATTTGAAGGTGCTCTAATACATCAGCCTTGTGTCGGTAGATGTACTGGCACAAAAATAACCCCCTGCAGGACACAATTCCACCACCTAAGCAGCTCCAGAAATGCTATGAAGTAGTTATTGAGGGCGTGAAAACATTAACATTATTATTATCCCTATGTTTGCAAATTTTACCATTACGGGTCGAATTCCTGTTGATTTGACAATGGAGTTTACCTTCCTTTCTATTTCCACAAGTGTACTTTCACCAAAATCCTTGCCCTCCTTCCCATGAGCTCTGTTTGCGACGTCACCAGGAGGTTTACCCTTTACATTGAGGAGATACTCAAAATATTCCTTCCATTCCGTGAGATCTGTTATGAGTTCACCTGATTTACCTAAGACACAATTCAATTCATTTTTACCCTCATTTTCTGAGTATCTTTACACTATCCAGAAAGGTTTCCCTGCTGCTTGACATAGCTGTTCCAGGTTATTATCGAAATCTTCCCACGACTTGTTGGATTCAACAGTTATTTGTTTTGCTCAGTTTCTTTCATCTATGTACAGTTCCCTACCTGCTTCAGTCCTCTTTTTTTTTCTTTTTTTACGAGCCATATATGATACACCTCCTTTTTAAGTTTACAAGCTGCTCTCACTTCATCAGTCCACCAAGATATTGGCTTTTTCCTATTTTTTTATGTCGCAGTGACACAGATACGTCTTATGGCGACAGTGGGATAGGAAAGGGCTAGGAGTGGGAAGGAAGCGACCATGGCCTTAATTAAGGTACAACCCTTGCATGTGCCTGGTGTGAAAATGGGAAACCTCGGAAAACAATCTTCAGGGCTGCCGACAGTGGAGTTCGACACACTATCTCCCGGATGAAAGCTCACAGTTGCGCGTCCCTAACTGCACAGCCAACTCATCAGTTTTTTTTTTCCATCTATACACACAGTTGTTCTTAGGCAATCTCTTACTGTTTTTACTACAGCATTCCTATATGCCACCCATTCTCTTTTATATCCTGAAACTGGTTACTGTTTATTGATAAGTTCTGAACAATAATCATATCCATGTACTTCTGTCGACGTTCCTCATCTTGGAGAGATTTTCTCCCCTAATTTGTCTGCAGACAAATTTGACTTTCTCTCTCCTAGGTCTAGGGATATTTAGTTCACTACAAATGCCATAGTGGTCTGTATCATCAAAAGATCCCCTGAATACCTGCACATTCCTAACAGATTTCCTGAATTCAAAGTATGTAATGATACAGTCTATTATGGATGTGGTGCCCCTTCCCATCCCTGTGTAGCAGTGAATAGCCTTAATCCTAAAGTAGCACAGAAGCCCAGCTAACTCTTTCCATTCCTGTTACCTTCCACACATACACCCATCACCTTCTCATATCCTTCAGTTCTATTTCCAACTGCACTGAGCCTTTTCCTATCCTATTGTTGCTATAAGACCTACCTGTATCAGTGCGACGTAAAGTACCTTCTAAAGAATAAAAATACAATATTCCAGATGTCACATTGAAATCACCCATTAACACTGTCCTAAGCTTGCTGTTGATCCTGATTCTGATGTTGCTCAGTGCTTCATAAAGCTAGTCAATTTCCTCCTCATCTGCACACTCGCATGTTGAATACACTGAGACACTTCTCGTCCTAATTCCTCCAATTACCATATCTACCTACATCATTGGCTTATTTACATGCCTAACAGAAATGACATTGTGTTTCTGATTAACAGTCCTACACCACACTGCTCTTTTTTTTAAACATCTGTAAAGAACACTTCATAATCTATCTCTATTCTCCCCTTATCCGAACATCATTATCATCTAACACATCCAGGTGCATCCTCTTTGGTGACTCAGCCAGTTCAACTTTCTTCCCACCATAAGCTCCATTTACATTGATAGCTTCCCATCGAATTCCATTTCGTTAGCAAAGTTGTTTGCAAGGAGTCGGTCACCTGTCAAACGGAAGTGAGACTGCGTTACTCCCATAGGTCCAAGGCATGCTTAAAGTGTATGAGCTCAGTAAATTTGTGAAGCAGGATGCTACCTTACACAAAAGTGAATATATTTCTAGGGGTGGGTTGGTTAGTTCACAACATATATTATGAGGTTGGATTTCTACTATTCACTACTATTCCTGGTTATGTTCCTTACTTTCAGAGAAACAGGCTAGACTTGGGAGTGGTTATGAATGAGAGTATAGGAAGACAAGTCGTTATCGTTAAACTGCAGAAGTTTTGTAAGGAAAGTAATAGTGTTAAGTAATTTAATTGATATATATTTACCAGATATTGTCATAAGAGTTCAATCATGGTAGAGAAGTAATAAGAAGTGAGGCCTACATTAAGCATATCTGCACTGGAATAGCTTATGATTCAGAAGACGAAGATGCCATCACAGTGGGAAGGATGCTTCAAGAAAAACTACACTGAAAATCAGCTTCTGCGTGAGAAACAAGGTACAAGAAATGTTTTATCACAGAACTAACAGGTTGTGTGCAAATGATGTTGTGCAATATGATATAATTTTGAATAGATTGCTAGAGGGAAGAGCAAAAGGGGTGTCATTATCGAGAAGGAACGAGCGTGCTTTGGACTTGACTCTTAAATTTTCTTGGGGGTGGAGGGTGATTACTGATAATCTGTTTCAAAGGTTGTCACCTCTGTGACAGTGTGGCCTGGTATAAAAGTATTCTAATACAGTAGCCAACTTAGAAATTAAGTTCCAACAAAAACACTTGTAAACATTTTACCTTATTGGGCAAACACTGAAAGTGTCGTTCTTTTCTGAAATAAGAGTCAATGGTACTCTGCTTAAGGGCATTTCTGTAACTTGTCGAAATAAGATCTTTTATTGCATCCATTGCATTCACATTTTCTGGGGCATTGCTGGTAGCGATAACACTGTCCAGAATCAATAAGGCTGTCATTGCGTCTTTAACCATTTCCGATGTTTCGTCTGCTTGCGATTCCACTTCCGTTAGTTCACACATGTCGGAGAATGTTTGTTACTGGTACCTGATTCACAAAGTCTTTGGAAGTTTCTTCCAACTCCAAAGGCTGTTGTAAATCAGTCCAGTCCCAGTTATCCGCATCGGCCACGATGGTTTCTTCTGTATCGTTTGCAAAGAACTCGCACTTCTGTAAGCAATTCTTTATAACAAATGGTGTAACAGTGTCCCAAGCCACAGCTATAGTCCATATAGCATCCATGACATTCCACTTCCTGATATCAGAGTAGGGCACATTTCTTGATACTTCTCTCATGAACGAGCCGCTTCCGATATGCACGTTTCACGCAGTAAATAATCCCTTGATCCAGTGGTTGCATTTGGCAGGTAGTGTTTGCCGGCAAGTACAGGAGATCTGGATATTTTGAAGTTGCAGTCCATCATGGTTGTGGGCAGCGCATCAATCCAGAATAAGAAGAATATTGCAATCTTTACATGCCAGCTTTCTTTTTCAAACACAGCAGCCATTCACGGAACAAATTTCCTGTTATCTAAGTATTTTTGGAACATCTATAATCACACGCAAATTTCTTCACACAGCGGGGCTTTGCGAACTTGCTTATAATGAGAGGGCGTAATTTCTCACTGCCATCTGCGTTACACAACAGCATTACTGTCACTCTGTCCTTAAAAGCTTTCCCGTCGTGACAAGCCTGTCCTTTCACAGCAAGAGTTCTCTTTGGTTGGGCTTTAAAAAAGAGAGCTGTCTCATCCATACTGAACATGTCCTTGGGTGCATGTTTTACTAAAATCGATGCCACTCGTTCCTGCCATTCATTCATACTTTCTGTGTCAACACTTCTACTTTTGCGACTCACTGTCTGTCAAGTGATGTTACGCCGTTCTTTGAATCATTGCAGCCAGCCATTCGAACACTGGAAGTCCAGTCCACAGTTCAATGCCAGTTCGTTGGCCTTTTCTTTTATCAGTGGCCCATCCACTGGAATATTATTTAAACGGGCGTTATGAAACCACTCTATTAACTCATCTTCTAATTTCGTGTGCCTTGCTCCTTGAATTTGCCTCCGTTGTTCAGTCTTTTTACCTTCAATCTTGATTATTTCAGAACATTGAAAGTGCTGATAGCGGTATTCCGTATGTTTTAGCTATTTCACTTCAGATTTTTTTTTCTTGTCGACTTCCTAGATGTTCCGCAATTTCTCCGCTATTATCTTTGTTTATAATGGGGAAAAAGAAGACTTATTCTGCAAACTTACGCTCTACGAAACTTGAACAAAAATAACTCTGCGACCGTACCGTACGTGTACCTCACGACAATAATAGAGCTCTTTGATGGTGCGATAAAAAAAGTAACAAAGAAGCAGCTATATACTAAAGTAAGGTCAACGTACTATTCGGGCACTTATGCGACAGGAGATATGTTTTACGCTCATTGTCGTTAATTGTCGTCTACAATGACTTTATTTGTTAACTGCTCTGCAGCAACCAGATTACAATACTGATTTTTAATTACATCGTTTATGAGTCTGAGAAGAACTTCGAATTGCATATTAACCGTATTTTGAATTAACTGATCGAAATAACACATGAAGGCCTATATTTGGATTCGTAGTAAAAAATGAATGTGAAAGAAAGGAAGGTATTAAAATTAGGACTATTAGGCAGTACCATGTCGCTGATAAAACAGGCATGAGGGAGTTTTTAAAAAGTAACTATGATTGTTGGAAAATGGTAAATAAAAATGTAAACAGACTCTGGGATGGGTTCAAAGCAATTGTTGAGGAATGTGAAAATAGGTTTGTTCCCCTAAAGGTGGTAAGCAGTGGTAAGGATCCACTATATTATAACAGAGAAGTAAAGAGACTAAGGAGGAGGTGCAGACTGGAAAGAAATAGTTAGAAATTGTTATGGAAGTAAGGAGAAATTGAAGGAACTTACTAGGAAATTGAATCTAGCAAAGTCAGCTAAGGATAACATGATGGCAAGCATAATTGGTGGTCGTACAAATTTTAGTGAAAAGTGGAAGAGGATGTACAGGTACTTTAAGGCAGAAACAGGTTCCAAGGAGGACATTCCAGGAATCATTAATGAACAAGGGGAGTGTGCATGTGAGGATCTTCAAAAGGCAGAAGTATTCAGTCAGCAGTATGTAAAGATTGTTGGTTACAAGGATAATGTCCAGATAGGGAACGTGAGTAATACTAATGAAGTATTAAAATTTACCTATGATAACAATGACATTTACAATAAGATACAAAAGTTGAAAACTAGAAAAACAGCTGGAATTGATAAGATTTCTGGGGATATACTAAAGGCAATGGGTTGGGATATAGTACCATATCTGAAATACTTATTTGATTATTGTTTGGTTGAAAGAGCTATACCAAATGAATGGAGAGTTGCTATAGTAGCCCCTGTGTATAAAGAAAAGGGTGATTGACATAAAGCTGAAAATTACAGGCCACTCAGTTTGACATGCATTGTATGTAAGAATGCTTTGGGAAAGCATTCTTTCTGATTATATTAGACATATTTGCAAAATTAATAACTGGTTTGACAGAAGGCAGTTTGTGTTTAGGAAAGGTTTTTCGACTGAAGCTCAGCTTGTAGGATTTCAGCAAGATCTAGCAGATATCCTGGATTCAGAAGGCCCAATGGACTGTTGCGATTGACCTGTCTAAGGCATTTGATAGGATAGATCATGGAAGACTACTGGCATAAATGAGTGCAATTGGACTAGAAAAAAGAGTGACTGAATGAATATTTCTAGAAAACAGAACTCAGAGAATTAGAGTAGGCGAAGCTCCTGTAATAATTAAGAGGGGAATGCCTCAAGGCAGTATTATTGGACCTATATGTTTTCTTATATGTGTAAAGAAGTGGAATCAGAGATAAGGCAGATGATGTTATTCTGTACATAGTAATAAATAAGTTACAAGATTGTGAACGGCTGCAGGGTGACCTCGATAGTGTTGTGAGATGGACGGTGGGCAATGGTTAGGGAATTCGATCCCGGCCCTTATTTCTAATCCCGGGATTTCGGGATTACACTTAGTCAATCCCGGGATTATCCAGGGATTGAAAGTTACAAATTAAAGAAAACAAGATATTCTCACAGAAATCAGCTGTTTAATCAGAAAATCAAATTTTAGACAAAATAAACATATTTTACGGTATACACCTAGCTAATCTAATCACTCTTAACTAATCAGACTTAGTCAGAATAACCAGATTTAAAATCACTCAGTCTCAATGTTAAAATTATTCTTTTTCAAGAATCAGTGAGATCTCTTTAAACTTACATAAAGTTAAAAAAAACCTTATGTAACAAAGTATGCAAATAAACTTTAGAAATTAACAACAATCTCTCTGAACATAGACTAAATAGATGACTTTCATGTAACAACATAATAAGTAGGTAGAATATTTCTTAGCAAAAGTATTTAAAAATAACATTTACCAGTCACATTTCTCGTAAATATAAAGAAAACTAATTTAATAGCAACATTCTAGTTTGAATTGCGAAAAGATGATCTGAGAAATAACAATGCGTCCAGTGTCTCATCACCAAACCTGCTTCTCAATTTGTAGCACATATATGCAGCTGCTGAGAAAGCGCGTTCAGGTTCGATGGAAGTTGGAGGAATCGTTAGTAAATACTTATAAGCCTGCTCTAGGTTATAGCTCCGAGTAGAACTTGAAGACTTGTATAGGTTATTTTCTTTCTTAACAATTCTGGAAAATTCATTTTCATTTAATGCTCCAGGAGACATAATTTTCATGCTGTTTTCTATTTCCAGCTGAAGTTTTTCTTTGAGCGTCAAATCCCCCTTTTTTTTCCGTATTTCTAGGCTAGACTTGCATATTTTGATCTTCCTCTTCGTCTTTTTTTACCATTTAATCTCTCAATTAAAGAAACAATGTGTTTTTGCTTGTGATGATGTTTGTTGTTTTAAGGGGCCTAACATCGATGGTCATCGGCCCAAATGTGTTTTTTATCAGGACTTTGCTCAGACTTGAAAATATATACGCTTTATTTCATCATCGAACGCCAACGCCATTGTCACTATGAGGATTTTGCAGGTAGCATAATACGCCACTCAACTCATTTCTTCGGCGATCTTTCATGCGCTTGTGTAAATGTATCTTGAATTTGGAAGCCAACTCGGAGCTATTGTCATTTAACAGCTTAAAAACAAACTTTAGGGCATCACCTGTTGTGCATAAATACGCATCAGTGCGACAGAGTACTTCTACAGTTAATTTGACTGGAGCCAAGACTTTAATGATTTAATCGATGAGCTCGAAATCGGACTCTTCCAACTGCACTGGATTATTCAAAGCTATAAGCGCTTTTTTGACGCTAAATTTCAAGAAGGCACTCACTCATCTCACTCACACGGGAGAGGTAATGTACCAATGCACGCAATTGTGGTCAGACTTTTACGCACATAGGGGATGGACTCATGCGCTAAACAAGAACAGGCATTTACACACCGAAAAGACGCATAAATAACGCACTGAGAGTTTCGCTTCACGCAGTCTCTTTTACAAATTTTAAAAAATGTCAATCCCGAAAATCCCGGGATCCCGAAATGAATTGAATTGAAAAGCGATCGGAATCCCGGTTTTCGGGATCCCGGGATCGAATCCTCTAGCAATTGTATGATGATAAACGGGGTTAAAAGTCGGGTTGTGAGTTTCAGAAATAGGAAAAGTCCTCTCAGTTTTAATTACTGCGTTGATGGGGTGAAAGTTCCTTTTGGGGTTCATTTTAAGTACCTAGGTGTTAATATAAGAAAAAACCTTCATTGGGGTAATCACATACGGTAAATATGATTGTTAATAAAGGGTACAGATCTCTGCACATGGTCATGAGGGTATTTAGGGGTTGTAGTAAGGATGTAAAGGAGAGAGCATATTTGTCTCTGGTGAGACCCCAACTAGAGTATGGTTCCAGTGTATGGGACCCTCACCAGGATTACTTGATTCAGGATATGTAAAAAATCCAAAGATAAGCAGCTCGATTTTTTCTGGGCGATTTCCGACAAAAGAGTAGCGTTTCAAAATGTTGCAAAGTTTGGGTTGGGAAAACTTCGGAGAAAGGAGACGAGCTGCTCGACTAAGTGGTATGTTCTGAGCTGTCAGTGGAGAGATGGCGTGGGAGGATATCAGTAGACGAATAAGTTTGAGTGGTGTCTTTAAAAGTAGGAAAGATCACAATATGAAGATGAAGTTGGAATTCAAGAGGACAAATTGGGGTAAATATTCGTTTATAGGAATAGGAGTTAGGGATTGGAATAACTTACCAAGGGAAATGTTCAATAATTTTCCAATTTCTTTGCGATCATTTAAGAAAAGGCTAGGAAAACAGATAGGGAATCTGCCACCTGGGCGACTGCCCTAAATGCAGATCAGTAGTGATTGATTGAAAGAAATAAGACACTGTGCGACGTAAAGCAAATTCTAAATAAAAATGAAAAAAATCTTTTCACAGCCCCTCCCAATGGGTACGCCACTGCATCCACTCACCATTTAAGGTACAAGGTAAGCCCGGTGAATGGTTGGATACTCAAAATACACCACCGTTTGCGGTTATGACTCAAAAGTATAAAGATAGGTAAGGGACGGGGTCTAGTGTTTTAAGTAGAATCCGTATCAATAGAACGTGACTTCCCATTTTTTAAAAGTTTGATGCATCGCCTGCGATTCAAGCCTGGGCCGTCCTGATGAGAAGATAGAACCATTGGAGCTGAATTATCACCACCGCCAATTACAAAATAGTTTTGATGGTGCCATTTGAGGTTCCAATCAGTTCCCTAACCTACTTATAGGCCTACCTATCGAACTTAGGCACGCATCCGCGATTGTCTTGCTACATTCCGTTCCCCTACTGAGTAATCCCTTACTAATTGCCCCTTTCCTCATGTCGTGACATTTGTCAACACACGGTTGCATTCCCAATACTGAGGCCTCTACAGGGAAATATCCCCGCGCATCACAATCCTAAGTGTTTTCCTTTCATTAAAGCAGTACAAATATAGAGAATTTTGTATGGCCCTATTGAGCCTTGCTAGTAGATTCTTTGTCGCTACGTTAATTTAATATTTCGGCGTAAGTTTTTAAGTTGTTCGTACCGTACGTAAAACAACGGCTGATCCTCGCTCTAGTTTCAGGAAATATTTTGGGGTGGGCCCGGCCCCCCTCCCCCCCCCCCCCCCGGCTACGCCAGTGATCAGCGGATGTTATGATGACACGTTCACCACGAGGTCCAGATCCCAGAACATGCGCAAGATTTTCAATCAGCTTGAGGCAGTGCCTACAAAGGGGATCCTTATGAGATCTTCCTGGTACTGATCTAACTGCTGACATGTTTGCTGTAAACTTCATATGCCACACGCCATTCACTACATGACAAGCCTTGATGGTCTCGAATGAGGAATTGGCAGGAGTATATTCATTGTATAAACATATATACACCTTTTCCTTCCTGCTGCAAGTTACACCACTCAATGATTGCTCCTTATCTGAGTACTCTTCTGACTTTTCTGGCATCAGTTATTTCTAAGTGAAGATGTAGCAAATTGTCAGATGAAAGGACTACATGTGTATTGTGTATTGATTACGAGGATAATTAAACATATTTGACAATTTGTTTAAGATTCTATTTAAGTCGAATGCTTTTGATCGATTGATCAAATCTATCAAAACAAAGGAAACAATTTTGAATTATCCATGAATGCGTGAATATACATGAGAACCGGATGTTCACGAGCTAAGAGCCCACTGCCACTGCTGTTGAAGAAGTTCAAGAAGAGTGTAAACGTTAACTTTTTACACTTCAAAATCCCTTGATTTTTCAAATAAACAGGGGACAATATTATGAAGTGTAGCATAGTAAGATGATGGAAAAGAAATACCGGGAAGTGCCAGTGGAGGTGGATGACAGACGATTGTCGACGAGTGACGGCAATGTTTTGTAGTAGTTAAATCATGACGGCGGTTGTTTAGAATATTTAACCTTCAACTGGTATCATACGTCTGCGAGTCTAGGTTTCTACATCTTTGTACCTGTGTGTACCTTTCAGTTGGATTGTAGGCTCCATACGGTGAAGGTGGCTCTATTTGACCTTTAGTAAAAGCGTGCGCTGTTTCTTAGTCTGTTATACCGAGTTATGTAGCTATAATTTTGAGTCGTGTTAATCAGAGCTACAGAAAGTCCTAAACAACCTTCACAATTGGGCAGTTGATAACGATCTCAACATAAACCAGAGAAAGACAGTGTACATGGCTTTCCGAAAAGGAGGAAAACTAGCAGCGGAAAACAATGACTCTCGGCGAAGAACATCTCACGTCGGTCAGTACCTCGGCGTCACCCTGCAAACAACGTGCCACTCTTTCAGACACCACATAAAGGAACGAGCAACAGCTGCCATCATAGGAATATACGATCTGAAGAACATAACCAAACTCTCACTACGAACAGCAATGCCACTCTTCCACGCCAAAATAACTCCCACTATCTCATACGGCCTAGAGCTACTGTGGGAAAGGCTAACCACAACAGACCTCACCACGATAGAAAAAGTGAAAGCACGATTCCTTAAGAGAGCACTGGGCGTGGCAAGATCGTCACCGTCCAAATTATATATGAATTAGCAAGGGAACTTTTCTATATAGAAGACCTCCGATTCAAACTACACCTGCCATCCACCCTGCAAATGGAGAAGGTACTTGAGCAGAAGCAACAGGACATAGCACTGGATTTTTACGCAACGGAAGCAATGACCGATAGACGATGGACACGGGAAAATCACGAACTAAGAAACGTAATCACTAGACTCGCCGTACATGGCTTCCACCACAAAATTTGCAAAAACATAAAATATCATGAACCGAACAAAGAATGTACATGTTCTCTGTGTGAGAATCCATGCGACAAATACCACATAACACTGTGCTATAGTCAACTATGCTCTTTTTCCTTTTACTACAAAGACTAAACCGCCTTGAGAATCTAATTTCATTTCTTTTTCCGATTGTAGGTTCGTTATAAAAGACTGACATAGCAGAAAAGTAATCATTAGAAGTTGCGTTTATCGATTTTGGAGAAAAATAGGAAGGTCCACTTTTTTAAAAGATTAATTTCGGTGTTTTGGTATTTTCTTCTGAATTTGTAATCTTGTTTCCTAAATTTGCTGTGACATGTGAAAACATGTTTCAACTAATTAAATTCAATAAAAAGCAACAAATTTAATAGTAAATTTCTGGAGTCTGACGTGCACCATTATACCAGTTTGTGCTTTAATTATCTTTAAAACATGGACGTCATTTAAAAAAACTTGTTTGTATGCTTACAAGCAGAGTAAGGTATGAGTCAAATATTTGATCTGAGATTAAGTGGAAAGTTTGTTTGTACGTAACTTAACGGGAAATGACTTAAAAAACTATTAAATCATGCTATTGCTTTTACGCCCCACGAACTATTTTTGACGGTTTTTGGTAGACGCCGAGGTGCCGGAATTATGTAACGCAGAATTCTTTTACGTGCCAGTAAATTACCAACACAAGGCTTCATATACCACCGGACTGAAGCAGGATTGAACCTGGGGTCTGAAGGCCAGCGCCTCTCATTCCTGCTTAACAGAAACTCGGTTTTAGCCCCCTTGTTATTGTTAACCTACCGTCTCCACATATAATTCAAATTTATCTGTTTGTATCACAGCAATAGAGGTACATAAGCCTTATCTCTGATCTTTCATTTGGAGGAAAAATTACTGAATATTAGGGGCCAGTGACCTAAATATTAGGCCCCTTAAACAACAAGCATTAGGGAATATTAATTCTGTGTGAATACTGTACATAACATATGCGCTAGGAGTTCAACCCCCATCAGCATGGGGGTGAGAGGGGTATTCAATAATTTAGATTTTCATTGCTGACATGGAATTAATTGTCCAGTCGTCGAGCATGGTGACTGTTATCGTGAAGCAATATATACTAGATATATAACCCCGCGCTTCTCGGTCACTTACCCTGAAAACTCTGGATTCATCAATAATATACAGTACGTCGTTTTCGATTCGTCCCCTTCGCGAGGGGTGTCGTATCCCACATAATTTTTGTCCACATAGTATAGTAAGCCGTGTTCAACAAGTATAGTTGACAGCTATGCAGGAATATAACACATACATCCATAATCTTGGCCATTTTGGACATTCTTTTTCACCCTTTCTCAACCTCCATTCCGGCTGGGGCTGAACTATGACTTAAACGCAGTTATGGGAGTCCTGCCCCCAGATAGTAAGCCGTATGTGTACAATGTTAGTTGAGGGCTATGCTGGAACATAGACACATTCATCTGTAATCTCGGTTATTGTGTATACGTTCTTTTTCACCATTCTCACTCCGCGTCGATGCGGTTGACCTTGGACTTAAACGACACCTGGAGTATCACTATTCATCTCAGCGACCCCGAAAACTGTGGAATCTATTTTAATAATGGTTGTTTTCTATTACTTTTATACTTCCCCCCCCCCCGCAATCTTGGACGTTTTTGACTTTTTTTACCCCTCACCCTCATGCTGATGGGGTTTGAACTCGGACTTAAACGATATTCAGAGTGCCAATGTTCATCTCATCGATCCCGGAACCTATGGATTCAATACTATTTTCGATTATTTTTTTCTGCCACTCTAACTCCACAGTGTTTTATCCAGTCATATGTGTAGCAGAATCTCTCCTTGGGCTAGCCTACCTTGACGCACATGCCTGCTTCGAACACCATGCCTGTATTCTATTGTAAAATTCTTGAGCTGACGTTGCCATGATTACGGCTGGTGATTCTTCATCCGATTCATAGAGTGGGATAGTGTGATGCCAATATCTCTATAACGGTTGGTTGTAGGCCCTTAACTTGGTAAGGCCCTATGGGCCCCGAAAGCCATGTTTTTTGTTATTTGATCCGTGAGGCTTAAAATGAGCTTTGTCACGTTCTTGGTATGATAAATTCTATATTTAGCCTATATTAGCCTATGCTAATGATCCAAAGGGCCTAAATTTAGGGAATGGAGAGGGATGTTAACATTTCTTGTAGATGGGGTTACCTGGGGTCCTAAAGGGTAAATATACAAAATTTGGTTCAGATTGGTGGAACGGTATGGATTTGCATAAGGAACAGACAGACAGTCAATGGGTATACTGTATCTGCTTTCATGTCAACAGACAAGGCCGTATCCAAGGAGAATCAAAAGGGTTCAGACATCCGGGAGATAGTAGGTTCGAATCCCACTATCGGCAGCCCTGAAAATGGTTTTCCGTGGTTTCCCATTTTCACACCAGGCAAATGCTGGGGCTGTACCTTAATTAAGGTCACGGACGCTTCCTTCCAACTCCTAGGCCTTTCCTATCCCATCGTCGCCATAAGACCTATCTGTGTCGGTGCGACGTAAAGCCCATAGCAAAAAAAAAGGTTCAGCGTCCCCTCCCCCTCTCAAATGAACTTTAAAAATATAAACAACATATTCGGGTTTTTAAACATTCAACGCATTAACTATTATGAAATCAACAACTTGCCAAATAAAACAATTTAATTTAATGTATAAAACTGGTCGGTCTTTAAATGTTTTTCTATGAACATAGTTAACAAATTTACTGGAAAATAATTGAAAATCTTGGTAAGATGTGTCCCTTTCATTTTAAAAATAATTTTTGCACTCCAGACGAATGGTTTGTTTGGACATATTTTCAGTTTTCTGTATGTAAACGATGCTAATAAAAAGGGTATTGTCTTATTATGAGTGTTAAAATACGTAGGCCTATATATTTGAGTGGTTTTATGTTTATATGAACAAACTATTGAATGCACACAAACATATGTTATCAAGCCACTAGGAGTTTTTCGAAAATGTCATATGTTAATATCTTTTATAATAATTATAGTGAAGAAAAGGTTTCCTCCATTTTTAAACAAATTGCAATATGATTTGCCTCGCGCTGCACGCTTGCGTGTGCTGTCTACTATGTCACGGTTATCTCAACCCGTTGATTATTCGGTACTACTCAAATCTGTTTCATAACTGAAACTATGCATCGTCCGCCTTCGTAGCGTACCTGTTAGCTGCCGTCATCAGATGCCCCGGGTTTGATTCCCGGTACTGCCAGAGATTTATGTATGGCGAGGTTAAATTGGCACAAGCAGCTCTCCTCCATTGGGGGTGTGTCTGAAAAAGCTGCACCAGATCGGGACGAGCACACGAGTTTTGTCCGGCTCCATGGCTAAATGTTTAGCATGGTAGCCTTTGATTGAAGGAGTTTCGGGTTCTATTCCCGGCAGGGTTGGGGATTGGGTTCGGGGGCTGGGTGTTTGTACCGTCTTCAGCATTAAGTAGGGCGCAATCCTCAGATGCGCAGGTCTCCTATAGGGTGTCATCCCCTGCACTAGGCCTCTCCGAAGGCCACAATCAGCCTCTATTAACACTAATCAGAGTGAATGTAGAAGAACGAAGACATCAACAAAAGAGTCTTGCAAACTTTCTAACGTGGGTCAGAGTTCACTACGGGTGGCAAGAGGAAAGTGAGGAGACTGGGTACGGTCTTGTTAACAGTAGTATCTTGTTGCCTTCTTGTGCTAACGCTGTGGCTATAACTTGTCTACAGCCAGCAGAAAACAGTGAGTTATTTGTAGAATGAACTTCTTTCCGGAAAATCTATCTGAAATTCGCTGAGAAAAGAATAAAAATGCAGACTAATATTATTACGCCAGCGGAGAACACATTTGTTGTAGCGCTGTACAGTGCAGTTGGCGGTAGAAAGTGGCCAGCGAGTGCAAACTTCCCCTTCCGCCATCATGTCCGCTTTTCCCCACCTACCCCTGGCTGGGTCCAAGGCCAACACTTGCAGCAGTTGCTCGTTAGCCAGCTTGCTGCTAGTGTTATAGGAACTGTCGGAAGGGATAGAAATGGTGTGAATATTGTATTCGGTTATTCTGGCTTGCCCAATAATTCGTACATTGTGCTCGTTCGCACAGTCAATACAAGGTCAGGCCATTGCTTTCCACGAGTTTCTATGCCAGGGTCAGCTCCACGCTGTTTAACAGTCTGCCACTTCACACAGGCAAACGGGTACGTGCCACATTGAACATCTTTTAATTCTACAATGAGCGAGTTTATATACGAAGAATTATTGATAGGTGAAACTGAAAAGCGTCCATGTTAGTGGGACACTTGCATCTCGTATTTTTGTAACAAACTGAAGAAGCCGAATCGGTACATACGTGTTGACAGAAAAATGGAAGAATGTGGTAAGTACGGTCATTCCTTTATTTTAATATTGTTTACACACACTCATCTCTTCAGGGGAGCGTTAAACAAAAATAGGGCATATTCAAAGAAAAGTTTTGAAGTTAATGCATCTCAATTTAATTTTTGAAAGCTGCCGTGGAACAGCTCCTACATTTTCGAATTAGACAGCACAACTACCTCTGTCTCTGCAATCTTAGAACTTTGGCTGTCAACTCCTACGTCATGCTTAGGGCTATTAACTACGGATAAAGTATCTTTAAACTGTAAACCATCCCTCATTTTGATACAGTTTTACAATGTTACACAAGTTTTAATTACCGTTATATCATTCAGGGCCCTGTAGGTCATAGAAATGTGAGTACTACGTATGATGTTCAATAATGGATTTCTAACTATGTCGCTGTTGTAACTTTTTGATAAATACTAATAAATAAAAATATAAAATATATCATAAATAAAAATATTTCTAAAAACTTAATAAAATTAATAAGCATAATTAACCGAAATGTCCGTAGTATGGGCGCCAGAGTTCACCAGAATGGATCCCTCGAATTTAGATAAGAGCATGATAGACTTTATATCCCAGGGCGTGTACATAATGCTGCGAACTGGTACATCTGCTGCAGGCCTTACCTAACCTCCTGAAAACGACTAATTAGGTAGGAACTGCACCTAGGTTCATCAATAACACTGATTCTAAAATAGCTAACTATATTCTGAACAAATTCCGTGCATGAGCACCTCATCAACATACAACATTATACATATAATACACACATAAAATATTGCTGGAAGACTCCATATTTACAACAACAATAATGAACACCGTGGGAAAACGAAAGCGAGAACTACGCTACCATTTGTAGATAGTCCGATGAACAATGTACATGTATGAAGATAAATACCCTTCACTGTCTCTATATCAATTCGACTTACCGATTCTCATAATCGGCAGTTATCACATCACACAGATACTGTACCTTGTACTACTGTGTTCACATATTTTAACACTTGTTGTAACGATATATACACACGTCTGTCGATCCTCAACATATAAATTTATGGAAAGTCTGAGATAGCTTTCACCAACATATAATGCTAGGCCGCCACAAGTGCTACAATACTTAATGCGCAAGCACTCTCCACAATCAGCCACTTTCCACAAACATAACAATACTACGCTCCACGAACGTTTGAAGTCCAGTCCATTGCTGCCGTGTCACTCCAGTACCGTGTATCAGCACCACTTCCTTCCCGTACAGTGCGTCAGTTGTAGTTGTAGTTATCTTGCTTCTTGTTCCTTTACCTTCACCTTTACAATCACCCTTACAATGTCTCTTCCCATGTCTCATACAATCATCCGGTTGCTGCCGTATGACCAACCTTTATAGACATCAACATCCCCCTCCTCTCAGATGAGACGTCTGGATTGGTGCTTGCCAGCCAATCATGAGTGATCTCAAATCACGACCAAGCCCTGAACTACTTCTTCCTCCCAAGACAATAACAAACTCTGAGGAGTTTTCATGAATCACCAAACTTTCCCTGGTACAACAACAAGCTCATCTCATCAGGCTGGGATATATACATGACAAATGGAATTCCCTGACACAAGTACATCACAACACACATTGGGGTAGCCATATGACTCATTCAAATTACCAGAGTTACTAAAGCAATGTTTTCCCACTCGTGCAAAACAAATTACTCATACCTACATATGTGGATATCTTCCAGCTTACCAATATAAATGTCAAAATATACAAATGAAATACTAATAATAATAATAATAATAATAATAATAATAATAATAATAATAATAAATCGAATACTGACAATAATATCCCTAACTTCTACATATAATTCGGGGGTGTGATATATGTACTATCACACTGTCAATGATGACATCGCCCTCTCAAGCCCAATAGGTCAGATGAAGAGTGTTCAAGAGGGCACATTTGTTTAATATAGCAGTTAAAGATCTGATAGTTAAAATTATACACATAGATGAGAAAACAAAATTCTACTTGTATGCCGATGATGTAGTGCTGGAATTAACAAGAATTATCAAGAAACATAACAAAACTACGGATTTCCTTCATCAGGCTAGGGAAATAAGCAGAGGAAAATAAATTTATAATTAAGTAGCAAATGTAGCCGTGCTTCGCTACGGTATTCTACATTGCATACGGATTTCTACGTAAATTACTGTACACGCTGTGAGGGAGACTTTATTAAATTGCACCTCCTAGCGTTATCGAAGAAACTGCATGGGGGAAATCCTCATACGTTCTTTCCCGTGTAACGTGCGAGTTGTGGAGTTGTGATAACGGAAGGCCCACTTGTCTACTGCCATTAAAGATCGAGTTGGAAAGTTTCATTATAATGGCAGGCCCCCTTGCCCATCAGCCACATTCCAGTTGAGTAGTTTCATCATAATGTCAGGCACGTTCCCTACTGCCAGTCAAGATTGAGTTTTGTTGTTATTATTATAGGAAGACCCTTTTCGTAATGCCAGTCAGCTTACTGACAGTCGCATTGTATTGGAATTACGATTATATTAGCAGGCAACTTTGCCTTAAGCCAGTCAGATTTTAGATGGGTAAATTTCGTTATAATGGCGGGCACTCTTGCGTACTAACAGACGCAATTGGGAAGGAGAGTTTTGATCAAAATTGTATGCTCCCTTGCCTTCTGCCAGTCAAATCGAGAAGGCAATTGTTCATTACAACGGTAGGCCCTCCGTACTAATGCCAGTTACAAGAGTTGGAGGTCTCCATTCCCACTGTCAGTCAAAATAGATGTGGGGAGTATTCATAACAATAGCAGATGCCCTCCTGCTGACAGTCGCTATAAATTTGTAAAGTATTAATAATAATGGCAGACAGTCGCTTTCTAGATCGGTACAAATAGACTTCAATGAATATAGATCAATATACGAAAGTATATGCACTTTTACAATATTTCAGACATTCACGTACGGATTAACTGATGCTTAACGGTACTTCATATCAACAGACAGATTGCACTATGACACGCATCTTATAGCGATCTAAATGGTAGATCCTATGAAATGTTCTCCTATATCCTCTATTTATGTGTTAAATTGAGTTAGAAACGTTGAATAGGACGGAACTTGGGTACAGTTTCCACACACTGCATTACTTTCCGGATACACTTGTGACAACTAGAAACATAGAATTTGGTTCACATATGGCGAATATGTTCGTCCCGAATTTGATGATTCTATCCTTACTATAAGTGTGTCGAACTATGAAATATACGTGTAAAAAGCACAAAACGTATGTGCAATTGAGAAATACCGCCAAATCTAACGTAAAAGGGAGAGGTACAACAGTAAGTCATAGGACCAAAGTTGTTGATCACTCCATATTGAACCAAGATTGTGCCATCCGTTTTGTGATAAGACTTTCTGTTTAGCCACCAAATACCTCGAAATGAAGGTCTGCGCCGTCATTAAAATTGCTTCCATATTTCAATATTTCTTGGATGTAAAAAATGGAAAATTGGAATTTTTTCCGTCCGTTACAGGCTAATTCAATAACAAATAACATAAGCAAAATATATTCTTAATCTTATCTTAGAAACTGCCATTACAAACTAGAGTAACATGAGACAGAAGACGTAATATAAGAACACATGTTCTTAATATTAGGAACTACATAAGCACGGTAAACATACATTCACACACACACACACACATTCACACCACAATATTAATTCAATCTGGCGACACACATCAAGGAGATGCTCGCGGCAATGTTATGGGGGAGACAATTCCATATTCTAGCTCCTGCAACAAAGGAAGGGCTATATGCTGCTGACCTGCTGAGAGGGATAGCAAGTGTGCTTCCGGAGCGTGTGTTATGCTGGTGGAAAAGGAAAGGAAGTTCAGTTGTGAAGATAAGTAGTATGGGATATTCTCATGTAATACTCGAAATATTAATACTGCCACGTGGAGGTTTCTGTACTGTTCAAATTTTAGAAGAAAGTTGACGATAATAAGGGGCAACATGAACATCATAGCGTAAGGCAAAAATAAATCGAATACACGAGTTCATAGCACGTTGTAATCGGTTTAGTTGTCTCGTGGCAACAATTAGTACTATGCCAGAGTAGGAAAATATAGGGAGGATAAGAGTATTTATATGCCTAATTCTCTGTTTAGTGGCAGCATATTGATATTTTAGTTGGTGGAGGTAGGCGTACACTTTTCTACAGACATTGGTAATGTTCTCTCCCCAGTTAAGACTCTCATTTATGACACCTAGATTTTTTGCCGATTTTTCGTACGGAATAATTTTATCAGATTAAGTTAGTGGAGGATTTTTCTTTCTTTTTAGCACACTGATTTGTTTCATGTGCCCAACAATAATAGCTTTATTTTAATTAATCCATCAAAATCTATAGTTGTCATGAGCGTATGTACACATATTATTTAAGTCATAATTCATACAAACTATTCCTTGATTTATGTCCGAAAATTAGGAGTAATAATATATTTGTAGATCGTCAGCATACAAGTGGTATTTACAGTGTCTCAGCCGTGTTGATGTATCAGTAATATAGACAACAAAGAGAAGTGGTCCAAGTACTGAATCCTGTGGCATTCCTGAATATTTTGTTACCCATTCAGATGACCTATTCTGAAGAATTACGCATTGTTTTCGTTCGGTAACACATGAGTGAAAGAATTCTACCGCTGTCGGCCCTAGGTGGAGTGATTTCAACTTAGCATCCAGTATTTCTATATTTACTGTGTCAAAGGCACTGCTAAAATCAAGAAGTGCAAGTAACGTTACTTGCCGTTCGTCTATCGCACGTCTCATAACTTTCAGTAGGGCAGTGGCCTTACTGTGTCCCTTTTTGAAACCAGACTAAAGTGTCAAACAATTTGTATTTTAGTCGGTTAATTGCACGTGTGCCATGCGTTCAAGTGCATTAGAGAAAGATGGAAGTATCCCAGAAGGTGGATAATGTCTTATAAGTACAGGTGAGGGAGTTTTTGGAACAGAACATTGTTGGAAAGAGGGCACTTGTGATGCAGGTGTTTGATATGAGTAATGACAGGAAGAATGTCAATGTGTTTTGAGCATGGATATTTCATCAGGTTCTATAGTTGGTGCAGTTCACGTTTCACGTCAATCTCTGACTTCACGAAATTCAAAGAATGGCCTATTTGGTGGTAGTTGGTTCAGAAGAGAATTTGTATTTCTACATACTGTTACAATTTTCGGTTTACTTTTTAATTCAGAGAAATGGTCATCTAATCTTTCCACAGAGATGTGTATATTACATGGCTGGGGCAAAACTTCCCCAATTCAAATGGAACGAAGTTTTTTCCAAGTGTTTGACACATTTACATTTCCAGCCAGGGTTAATAAAAGGAAAATTTCTTATTTCGGGTTATTTTAACTACATTCCGAAGTGTTCGGCACTTTTCAAGCGCACTGGGTGAGTGCGTCTGTAGAGCTGGTGTAACGCGTCGCGGTGAGAAATCATTTGTTCGATATCCTCGGTCAGCTATGTAGAGGGGGGTCGGGAGACTTTGTCCGTGCGCGTAGGTGCATGTTTGTCCAGTATAAGCGAACTAAATTTTCAACTGTCTTATCGATATTGACGTCATCCCATGGAATATTCAAGGCATCAGCTCTTAGATGATCTAAGTTTATATGTTTAATGTTCGTGAATGTGATGTATCTCGTTTAATACTTGCTTACTTTGAGCGAGTAAGACAAATATAGTGTCATTTGTCGATGTGCTGGGAGTAGGGATCTGACCATGCGATACTATTCTCTGTGGATTGTTGGTGATCATTAACTCAATTAGTGTAAGTGAAGATGAGGTATGATTTGTCGGTTTCAGTGGAAGTATCGTCATGTGTGGAAAATAAATACTAGTTTACTGGAAGAGGCTGGAGATACAAAACAACTTAAGTCTCCAAATATCAAAATATGTTTATAAGCAGGTGATAGTCCCTGTAGAATGTCTTCAATGTCTGACAGGAGACCCACCTGTGGTGGCTGATAAACTATTCCTATTAGGACTTTAACTGTTGTCACAGTGATCCCGGCAAAAATGAACTCGGGTCTCGGGTCAGCACAGTGCGCAGATGTGCATATAATTTTTACATTTAATATAATCTCTACAGAACAAGGCTACTCCTCCACCTCTTTTACCTATTCGGTCATGCCTGTAAATATTATTGCCCGTTATGTGAACCATACTACTAGGAATAGTTGCGCGTAACCAGCTCACACTAACACAAGCTACGTGTACATCGCTGTTTTCAAGAATAGCTGTTAGCTCTTCGTGATGGGCAGGTAGCGATTGGGAATTTAAGTGAATACAGTTTAATGCTCGAGAGTTGGTCTGAAATACTTGCACTAATGAGCTCTGGCAGCGGGGTGTCTCCAGTCTCCGATAGGAGTGGTTAGGGGTAGGGGGTCAGTCAGGTCCACAGCTAGCAGTGGCTATAAAGGTACTCATCACACAAAGTAGAATACATGTTTCTTACCTTCGAATCTCCTCCGATGTCGTACCAGCTTTTCATGCACTCACTCACATTCACACTCAAAAATAAAACACGAATTGTCACTGTCCGGTTGCGGAGTATGTCGAGCTCCGCGGGTATGTTTAGTGTTTCTTCCCGTCCTTGTCCATTATCACTATTCGATCATTCTGTGACGAGGCCCGGCTCACGCGCCTTGTTGAGCAGCCCTTTCCGAGTAACATTGAGACACTCCGTGACCAAGGATATCAAATTAAAGTTGAACACCAAGAAAAGAGCAGCGCCGCAGATTTCTGAATTCTCTACTCCATTCAAAGAAGGGGAAACCAAAGCCGCAATAAAAAGTATGAAACTTGGAAAAGCTGCAGGATTTGATGGAATTTATCCTGAATTTTTGGCTCATTGTGGACCAGCCACAATAAAATGGTTAACCAACTTCTTCACTAATATTCTGCAAACTGGAAACATACCACCTCTGATGAAGAAAACAAAGATAATAGCCATACTGGAACCAAATAAAGACCCATCTAAAGTGGAAAGCTACCGTCCAATAGCACTTCTAAGTGTTAGATATAAACTCCTTGAGCGACTGATCTACAATAGAATTTATGAAACAATCAACAGCTACATTACTATAGAGCAAGCAGAATTTAGACCTGGAAGAAGTTGTAATGATCAAGTACTGTCTCTCGCCACGTATATCGAAAATGGATATGAGAGATCCAAAAAGGCAGCCACGCTTACTGATTTCCTATCAGCTGCCTATGATACTGTCTGGCGAGAAGGACTCCTAAAGTTTTTGAGTATGATCCCATGTCGTAAACTTACGGCCTTACTTAGCAATATGCTCAGTAATAGGTACTTCCAGGTCTACGCTGATAATGACAGAAGTAGTGTGTTTAAATTAAACGATGGTTTACCTCAAGGACCAGTCCTTGCCCCCTTCTTTTCAGTCTGTACATATACGACCTCCCAGACACATCATTAAGAAAATTCATTTATGCTGATGACATTTGTTTGGTGACTCAGTGCTCCAACTTTTATGATGCTGAAACTACTTTAGCCACTGATCTGGAAGCCTTGGATGTATACTTCAAGAAATGGTGCCTTCACCTAAATCCTAAAAAAACAGTTATATCGACGTTCCACTTACGCAACAGACAGTCTAATTACAAATCAACAGTCAGATTCGGAGGGAAGTGTTGCCGTTCTGCAGTACACCAAAATACTTGGGAATAACACTTGATAGAACTTTGACTTTCAAGCAACATCTGATGTAGCTGCTAAAGTAAAAACCAGAAATAATATTCTTCAGAAACTTGCTGTTACATCATGGGGAGCCAATACTCATGTTCTAAGATCAACAGCATTAGCCTTATCATATTCTGTTGCTGAATACTGCTGCCCCTCTTGTATCAATAGTGTTCACACAAAGAAGATCGATGTACAACTCAATCAGGCAATGTGCATAATCACGGGTTGCATTTGGAGCACGAACACACTATGGCTTCCTGTTCTCAGCAATATTCCACCTCCAGCCCTAAGACGATCAGAAGCTCTCCTAAAGGTTTGGAAGAACATTCAGCAGAACCCCCAACTACCCATCCATCAAGATATTACGCACACTGAACATCAACGGCTGAAATCAAGGAAACCACCCTGGCGTACAGCAATGGATCTTGAAAGAACCTCTTTTCATGTTAGCAGTTAATGGAACGCCCAGTGCGATCAGTCTTCAGTAGTGAACAAACATCTGGTTGAGAATCCTTCTAAAAGCGTACAAGGATTTGATCTTCCAAGACGACAGTGGAGAATCATCAATCGGATACGAACTGGACAAGGCAGATGTGGTTATCTGTTGTGCAAATGGGGTTGGACTAGCTCTGCAGATTGTGATTGTGGTGTCTCTTCTCAGTCAATCCACCACATTGTTGCTGGCTGCCCAATTCCAGCTTTCAAAGGAACACTAATGGACATTCACCGGACATCGGATGAAGCAGTTGATTGGGTGAAAATGCTAGACCTTGAGTTATAGTATTGTACGGACTTGTGACTGCACATTTACCCTGAACTATATACATGTGTGTACATAGATTCATCATACGATAAATAAATAATTCCGTGACCAGGAGATCCGCCCCTTTGAGGGCACGTTTAGCCCGCCAGACCGCATTACGTTGATGATGGCTAGTGCATTTCACTTATCGGCCTCTTCCCTGTTGTTAGAACATCAGCAGCAGTTGTTCTACGGGTGCTCACCCATGGCAGCAGTCAATGCTCTCGATGTTTAGCTTCTGCTTCACCATATTGAGTACCATAGCCGCTACATCTTCCTCTGGACACTCACTGATCCCATGGATGAAGAGGCAATTTCGCTTTCACTGTTCGCTGCGCTCCTTTATGGAGACCAATTCAGCTCCTACAGTGGGCTGAAAATCAGTGAAGTCCGAGCGGAGATCCTGGAGTATGTTGTGGGAGTTAGTAGCACTGTTGACAGCCACGGTCGCTTGGCCGAGACGAGCTTGAAATTATTTCAGCCGATTTGAAAACAAACCGTATTTTGCACGGCCTTCAGTCATTTTGAATTTCGTAAACTCTTAACGGTAAGTTACAGTAATTAGACTGTTTTGATCATTCCTGGGCCGCCTCTGTGGTGTAGTGGTTAGCGTGATTAGCTGCCACCCGGGTTCGATTCCCGGCTCTGCCACGAAATTTGAAAAGTGGCATGAGGGCTGGAACGGGGTCCACTCAGTCTCGGGAGGTCAACTGAGTAGAGGTGGGTTCGATTCCCACCTCAGCCATCCTCGAAGTGGTTTTCCGTGGTTTCCCACTTCACCTCCAGGCGAATGCCGGGATGGTACCTAACTTAAGGCCACGGCCGCTTCCTTCCCTCATCCTTGCCTATCCCAATCTTCCCACCCCCCTACAAGACCCCTGTTCACCATAACAGGTGAGGCCGCCTGGGCGAGGTACTGGTCATCCTCCCCAGTTGTATCCCCTGACAGAGTCTGAAGCTCCAGGACACTGCCCTTGTGGCGGTAGAAGTGGGATCCCTCGCTGAGTCCGAGGGAAAGGCCGAGCCTGGAGGGTATACAGATGATGATGATGATTATTATTATTCCTAAAAACTAAATGAATCTGTAAATGAAGATTTGGCTAGATTAACACAGAGCGACTTCGCAGACGCCATTTTGGTAATCATGACAAAAACAATCGCCAGTTAACATGATGGAACAATATTTCAATGTCAGCAATGCTCGGCGTTGATACGGACTATACTATTTAAATTAATCTACATTCGTGAACTTTTATGATGGTCGTCCCCCTGTGGGTGGGGACGGTAGAATAACACAAATTGTAACCCTTGCCTGTCGTAAGAGGCGAATAAAAGGGGTCTTACGGGCTCTCAATTTAGGAGCGTCCGTTGGCGACCACGGGGCCCGTAGGCGAGTCGTGTTATTGCTTTCACTTACGTGTGCCAGGCTCCTCACTTTTATGTATACTATCCGACCTCCCGTGGTCTGACCCCGACCGTTTTACGTATGGAGGCCTAGGGAGGCCTAGGGAGGCATTCATTTTCACGCACTTCGTGGTCCTTGTCTTCTTCAGTCGATACCTTCAATTTTCGAAGCGTCGGACCCCTTCCATTTTCTCTCTTATGCATAACACTAATGATCGGAAATTGTATTCTGTATGACTTTTGTTATGTAGTACTTTTCGGTAGGACAAAAAAATTGGTGTTTACAAGTTAAATTTTAGGCGCCTTCCCCTAAACAGCCATTTCATCCAGTTGAATACAATATTATTTATAGCTTAGAGTGTGTTATAGTTCCTTATTCCCCGACTTTACATAGCGATTTTCATTACATTCTGTTAGCCCACTTTCTCGTGGTTCAGCGTTGTTATGGGCTTACCATGAGTATCTCTGTTAACATAGCCAGTACGGTGAAAATGTATGCTGTATTTATCGACATGACTACTAATAACATAAATATTTGTCGGACTCGTTGGCTGAATGGTCAGCGTACTGGCCTTCAGTTCAGAAGGTCCCGGGTTCGATTCCCAGCCGGGTCGGGGATTTTAACCTTGATTGGTTAATTCCAATGGCCCGGGGGCTGGGTTTTTGTGCTGTCCCGAACATCCCTGCAACTCACACTACACAACACTGTCCTCCACCACAATAACACGCAGTTACTTACACATGGCAGATGCGCCCACCGTCATCGGAGGGTCTGCCTTACAAGGGGTGCATTCGGCTAGAAATAGCCACACGAAATTATTATATTAACATAAATATTTGAGAATTAACTTTAGGCGTTCCGCTAAACTGCCATTTCACTCAGTGTGAATAAAATAATTATATGCTAGATTGTAGTGGTTCATTTCCCGACTTTATGTAAATCGGTATGTAAAGTGATCTTCAGCCGTTTTTTCCGTGATGTACGTACACACAATTGTTTTTAAATTCTCAGCAATGTACAGACAACTCTTAGAAGTTACACTTGCTAGGTTTTATATGGAGTTCAGATGTAGTCAAAACAAACTCTATTGAATGCAGTTGTAGCTCGGAGTTGTACTTCAGCGTCTGCTCATGAGAAAGCTGCGTACAACTGTGTCCAAAACGAATCGACAGCTCATATGCGCTCAGAGCACTGCGGAGAATCTTGGAATTAAATCCAGGCTTTTGGCACTTATTCTATGGCACCCCCTACCGGCCAACATTCAACGGACGGTGCTCGAACCGGTTAACCCTGGGCACTGGGTGGGCCGCAGAATGGAAAACAAGATTTATTCGAGAGAGAGCATTTTTCACTGAACAGTTCATATTTGATGGCTTTTATATGTGGAAGGCAACAGAAGCCAGGAGGCACGCCGATAGATTGAGCTGTTTACGTAGGTCGTCATGATGGAACGTACGTTAGGTTTATTGTATTTTACTTGTAAAAAAGACAAACCTTCTCACTACCGCTGTGACATGTCGTAAACAATGAGCGTTCGAGCGTTGGTCTCGCGCCCTTGTCAGCTGCTTCGCGGGCGATGTTTCTAAATGTGCACGAGGTCCAAGCCAGCCGGTGCTTGTTATCAGCAGGGAGGCCCTTCTTCTATTGGTGCTCTCAAGCCGTGCACATTTAGTAAATCCCATCTGAAGTCTCCCTAGAAGCGATCTGATTGGCTAGCTTCAGCAGGTGATAAAACAATAACAACCCTCCATGGCTCGTTCACCCTGTGCTGTCCTGTGCTAAGAGAACTCGTAGTTCCTTTACTACGAGACTTGTTTATGGTGTGGTTCGACTAGTGCGCTGCCTGGCTCGATCGCCCCGACCTATCTTCCATTGAATGTGTTAAAAATAATAATCGTATGGCCTCAGCTACCGTGTCCAGACATTTCAATTTGACGCCATCTGGCTGTCTGCTCGTCAATTTCGACGTTCCGTTTTACTCTAGGCCCACTAGATGGCAGACCGAATTGAATGTGTTGGGATGACATATGATGCAGTATGTACGGCCATGTGAAAACAGCAGGTGAATGGTATTAACCACACTGTTTTGTATTCTCGTATACAGATGATCGTACCTGCGACAAGGTGAGGGTTGTGCACCGAAGTTCCCATTGGACACCCGTATGTTCAAGTACCCTTACAGATGTCACCTGAAGTGAAAATGCCAGACTAGCGGTCACTCACATTATCAGGTCTTTCCTTCTGTGTGAATATCTGTCTGCTCTACAAACTCTCTGTCGTTATACCTAGCACCCTGTGCTAGGAAAGTCCTTTTTTTTGGACCACACACACGCACACAAACAAATAATCTCGGTCATTTTACACTTTGTTTTCCTCACCTTCTCACTGCGCCTTGTCGATTTGGGCGAATTTCGACTTAAAGGGCGTCTCTGCGACCCCGAAAACTGTGAATTCTGTATTTGTCATTTCAGATTTTGTTGTTTTGCCTTGCGACCCCATTGTCTAGGAATGTTAGCTGTGCCTCAACCACGCATTATCTTACATCTGATCGTAAGTCACATAGGCCTATGTACGAGTAGTAGGTTTAGTTGAAATTGCTCGAAGCGTTAGAATTTTCTTGGTACCTATTCAAAACCCGTCGATTTCGGGATTATCAAGTAGCATGTGCATGATTACGGTTTTTTCGCCCCAACTTTAATGCTCATAAGTGCGCAACGCTCTCCCTGTCGGCAGCTTCTGTGCTCACTGTGGCTCTTTGCAATATAATTTTTCTGCATTATATCTGATCTTGATTTGATCTCTTCATACCGGTATGAAATAATGCCAAGCGTTGGGTTAATATACAAATAATACTGACAGGTGTGCAAAGTTGCCGGAACTATTTCCATAGCAACTCTCTTCACGCGCTATAGATAGATACCGGCTATCGGATAACTTTCATAAAACTGCCTCTGATAAACACCGTTCATCACTGTATCGGAGGAAAGGTGTAGAAGAGAAATTGTAAATAAATATTGCTATGACCTATGTTAATGTAAAATCAATCGTAAGAGGTAAATTCAGTTTTATGTTTCCGTCTCTTTCTGAAGCATTTCCGCCTGCTGAAATTTTCGAAAACTCTTACCTAATACTCTACTGAACCTTATTTTAAACTGAAATGCCAAACTTCCCAAAAATCCACCCATCCATTTCTCCGTGATGGTGTAATGAACACAGAACATTGTGTACGGATAATTATAGTATTAATACTGCATTGTCAATACAGACAGCGGTGAACAATGCTCTGCCGTCGAGTGTACACACTCCCCATTCTTATCAGGTATCGAGTAGCTGCAATACTGTGTGTCTCATGTAGCCTACCAGTAGTTATCGGAACATTCACGAAATGGAGGAATTGCATTTTGAAACATAAAATTATTTATCTTTCTTGCAAGATGGGCCAGTATTCACTTGGACTGCTGAAGTCGGTTAGCTCCCTCAGCACCGCAGCAGTATTGCACTCTATCGGAGATGGGTGGAGGCAAAAGAGGCTAAACGCATCAGAACGAACAGTAGTCAACAAAATGTTACTGTTGATCAGATTTATGGGCTTTCGATATTAAAGACCTTCACATTTACTTTTCTTTGTACTCTATGATATAGGGCATCCAATGTCTCCTTCCTTTCACGAGTCCTTCTTGTCAAATTCTTATTGCTACTACACGATTTTTCTAATTTGGATGGTCGTCATCACACTTTTCCTTCTCTTTATGAGCCGTTAACTTACGAGCTTATGACAAAAACACCACTTTCTCCAATTAACGCGACTGATCAACATTTCCATGTTAGCGATGCTCCACGCTGTTATGGACTGTGCAAGAAAAGTCTAAATTCATGAATGTCTGTCTTATCACAGCGCCACGGCAAAACTGTAGATCGGTGTTGTATTTTGTATGTTATTTATCCATAGAACCTCTAATAACGTTAATATTTCAGATTTAAATTTGAGGCGTCCCCTAAACCACAATTTCACACTGAGTGAATGAAATCATTTATGGCCTGGAGTGTAATGCCTTTTCCCCCGACTTATCAGAAAATGAAAATCGCTAAGTAATTTTCTTGTGATGCGTCGACAGGCAAACACAGACAAATAAAAATATCTCTTCCCTGTCACTGTGGGCACAGCCAATACAGAGGTACATATCTAAAAAATATTCCGAGCAGGTTTGACACAACTGCGGTATATGATTCTGGCTGGTGTGTGAACGAATCTGTCTGGACCAACCTTTCTCATTCTGAGGTCTATCATTTTAAGTTTTTTGTTAATTCAGACGAAAATAATTAGGGTGTATGGGTAACATGACTCGGTGTGATGAGTGCGTTCGGTTTCCCTAAGTTCTATTCGAACAATGGAAACACTGACTAGAATCCTACGGCAGGTCTTGATGTCCATTCGCATTAGAAAAACTGGTTTCTTTTGGTGATCAGTACAATCTCACTGAAGTTTTTCATTCAATCGGATGCATCAGAGTTTTGAGACACCCGACTAAAAATAGACAGGACGCTTTAATCTGGTGCTGAAAGGATTTAGATTGGAACATGTGCGTGATGAACTGGGTAGGTTTGCTTATCGACCGGGACACTTAGGAGTGTTGAAGTTTTTCTAGGACATTAATTTCAGGTAGCTCACCTTCACATCAGTACTAGACATTTGCATTTTTATTTCCACTTCAATTTACTGAATAAATTGAGATATTTAATTCCGTGCTAAGTCAGATAAAAGGAAATATTTAATGTTCGTTTCACTTGTTTTACAGTGTTTATTTTCAAACAGGTAAATTATGTAAATGCGGCACACCGTGTCACAGCTAGCATTATTTCAGGAGGAGAAATCGTTCCACACATTGCTGTCTTCATATTCCAAATGATGAAGATAATTTTTAGTAACATGTCAAATGTAAAAATTTAACTAGCTTTTTGTCGTCCTATCGTAGTTTTTGAAACAATGCGCTAAATGCATCAAATTTGCATCTGTCTGGCAACACAAGATGCACCCGGTCTTTTTTTTTTTTTTTGTAAAAATAGTATACTGCGTTATGCGCGTACAATGCTGCCTTACACCACCGAAGTGGAACACTGCACGCTTGACAACTCCGCACGGTTTAGCTGCCGGCCGGCGGAATTATCGTTCTGCCGTGGACAAGAGGCCTAAGCCGTAATTCTTCTACAATACCGCTAAACAGATTTGTACGACTTGCCCCGTCGTCCTGCATTACTAGCATGTGAGGCTGGTGGCCTCATGTCTACATCGCAGGCGCAGTGTGTTTATGCATACCCGCCGTACCTACGCGTACCATTGGTTGCATATAGAAGTGCTTGAGGGGCAAGACAAGTTATGTAGACCCGCACGACATTCTTGCTATGGAAGTTGCCTCTCGAACGATTCCTAAGGGGTTAGTCATATGTGTAGCACGTATGTGCAAAATTCGTTGAGACTTTACCAAGGGCCGCCTTCCAGTACTTCCGAATTCCAGACTTACTGGGTCTATCCTGTTCAACTGCCTGGGACCTCAGTTTGTTGAGATCAATTATTGGTGTGAAAAAGCCTTCGAGGTTTCCGTATGGCTTAACATGACCAGTTGCTTTCACTATCCGTTAGCTCTCCAGTCAGACGTCTTTCATCTATCAGGAATGCGGAGAGTCAGTTTTCACAACCGGAAGGTGATTTTTTCTCTGCATTCGAAAATATGCGAAGATTCAAGTACCGAATTATTGAGCTTTAGGCTCGTGTGAGTTCTTGATGGTGTACTTGTGAGTGTGACAAAAAAATGTACTGATTGGGTTTGATTTTCAATTTTTACTTGCATTTATTTTAAGAAATGGATAATGTCCACAAATGATGCTAACACATGCAGAGCTATTGATTTCTGGATTTGACATTAAAACTCCTACCAGGATATTTCTTTCATATAATTTTAATGTGATTAAAGGTGTTGAGCATGAAGCAATTCATTTACATGTTGGGGATTGTATTCTTTACTTCGGAAATGTTTTGAATTCTCAAATAATATCGGGATCTCGTCAGAGAAAAACGGTCATGAGGGTTAAAAAGATAAATTGGCGGACTTGTTTGCCGCGACAGATCTACTCGTTGTATGGTCCCGTTTATGAGTGAATAAATGTTGTTCGAAATTATTGGTGACTGCATAAAGATCCTGACAAAGTTGTGAGATGATCGTCAGGCAATGGTATGATGTTTATCGGAGTGAAAGGTCAGGTCGTAAGTTTCACGAAGGGGAGAAGTCCTCTCGGTTGTTGTGTTGAGACGACGAAGAAGAGATCGTCATTGTGGTGATCACATAACCGGTATTGTAAATACGTTTTACATTGCTATGGGGTTTATTTTGGGGTTTTAGTAAGGATGTCAAGTAGGCGTGCGACCCCATTTGGAGTATGTTTATATTTGTACGGGACTCTCGCCAAGATTACTTGACACGAGAGCTGGAAAATATCCAAAGGACAGCAGCATGATTTGTTCTGGGTGATTTCCGATGAAACGAAATGGTGTATGGCTTTTAGTGCCGAGAGTGTCGGAGGACATGTTCGGATCGCCAGATGGTCTTTTGATTAGACGCCCGTATGCGACCAGCGCGTCGTGATGAGGATGAAATGATGAAGACGACACGTACACCCAGCCCCCGTGCCAGCGGAATTAACCAATTATGGTTAAAATTCCCGAGTTTGCCGGGAATCGGACCCGGGACCGTGTGAACCGAAGGTCAGTACTCTGACCATTCGGCCAAGTAGTCGGACGTGATTTCCGATAAGAGTAGTGTAAACGAAAATTTTGGAAACATTAGGCTGAGAATACTTACATGTAAGGAGATGAGATGTTTCGAGCTGTCGGTGGAGAGATGGCTGGGAATGATAAAAAAACTGCACTCACGCTTATTCGCTTATTAATAAGAGTATAACAGGTCATAAATCGAAGTTAAAGTTGGAATTCAAGAGCACAAATTGGTGCACATATTGATTTTCTAGGAAGAGGAAGTAGGGATTAAAATAATTTATCAAGGGAGATGTTAAGAACCATTCTAAATGCAGGTCAATGCTGTTTGATTGATCGATCGGTTATTTGGTAAAGATTGGTACAGATTAATGGGCTATTGCCCTACACCTGTTGATAAATGGATGGTAGTATTGTTTTGATTAAATTTTAGGGTGCTCTGAATCAATATTGTGGATTCAGAATCAGTTACTTCTTATAGATCAGAACACTTGTTAGCCTATTACCGCTATCCTAACTCTTCGACAAGAGTATTTAACTCTCATCAGAAGACAGAAAAAATAGATTTAGTGCCTTGTGTTCTCACAACATGGCTGGTACGGCTCGAATGGTCATGTCACATGATTCAAAAGTATTACGAAACTGTCGAGTGGAAGCTGCACTACTCTCCAACAAAAGTCTCCCATTATAATAACGTGGCAGAAGGTTGAAGGGAACTAGTGAAAGCAATGTATAAGAATTGTTCCAGTCGCGTCCAAAATTTGTTTATTATGGTTATGGATGAAATTATGAAGGAAACAAAACAATATTTGGAGGGGATATGAAAATTCAGGCCAGTGAGATGACGTTCCTGAGGAGTGTGGTAGGAAAGACAAGGAGAGACGGTAAGAAATGTTGACGTCAGAAAAGAGATAGAGGTAGAAAAACTGAGTGATAGGATAGAGAAGCGTAAATGGAGATGGTTTGGACATGTTATTGAGGATGTAGGCGAGAAGGATACAAAAAGAAGTGTAGGAGGCTGATAGAAGGAAAGAGGGCAAGAGGGTGGCCTAGAGTAAGAACTGTATGGACTGGAGAGTTATCTCTTTGCTGGTCTTGAGGTCTCTTGGGGTGCCTATTTCTTAATTGTGTTTGGGGTGGTTTGTTTCCGGGATCCTTGTTTCGACTCCGTGTTGGTAGTATTATCTCCTTAACTTGGGCACTTTGATTGTTTACTTTTAGACATTTTATTACCTGTTAATTATGTGAGGTGAATTCTTTTAGATTACTTTAATGTGACGTTGACTGATATTTTAAGAACTATTCTGTAGCTTAAGAGTTGTGTGTTCAATTTCAGGTTTCATTTATGGATTATTTCGTTTCCCTTTATTTAAATTAATCTCGGTCATTTAGAACATCTTCATCGGCAGGTCTCTGCAGCTGAAGTAGTACTTAAATGGCATCCCGAGCATCACAATACATCTCAGCGACCGTGGAAACTATGGATTCGACGCTAACGTTGTTCATTTTTTTATTTTTCTTGTATGTCATTCCCTCTCATAGGAATGCTAGGGGTGTCTTACCCCTCCAGTATCTTTTCGAGATGGTAATTCGTGTTTGTGCGAAGTTTGGTTGGGAGCTGTTCTGGAAGATACTGTACACACTTACATCTACAATCTTCGTCATTTTCTCTTTCACAGGAATTGTATTACCTGTTGAAGTGACTTTTTAAAATGTTTTCTTAATTGTGACATTGACTGCTAGTTTATGAGAAACATTTTGTGTATAATTTTACGTTTTTTGTTTGAGATCTTTTAGTTTCGCATTAAAGTTTTCTTTTCGGCAGCCCAGATTGTCTGGGAAGTAGTTGATCCTTCGAAACAAAATGTATATATGCGTCGCGTTATAGATATGTTCATGACTCCAACTGTCACTGGGACTGCCATCAATCAGCCGAGGTACCCCGAAAACTGTCATCAACACTAATCTCGGTCTATTTGGACATTTTCCTTTTCGCCCCTTCTGAACCACCATGCCGTTGGGTGATGAACTTGGAATAAAACGACGTCCGGAGTGTCGGTACTAATCTAAACCATCCCGAAAACTATGGATTTGACAGTAATATTCGTCGTTTTATACTAATTTTAATATCACCCCCTCCGCTCAAGGTGCCATATTCCATATCATTTCATTTTCAGGTAGTATAGTGAGTCATGTTTTCAGCAAGTTTAGTTGACAGCTATGCTAGAATATAATACATACGTCCATAATCTCGGCCATTTGGGACATAATTTTTCACCCCTTCTCAACCTCGATTCTGACTGGGACTGAACTATGACTTAAACAGCATCCAGAGTGTAACGATGTTATGGGAGTCGTGCCCCCAGAGTTTTTGCAGATAGAGCCATCAGTGTGTGTACCACCAAGGCCTGGGTTCTTCAACTCTGTTAAATTTTACTTAACAAATGTTAACTAACAATTGTTATTAATTTAACACTTCGTTTAAAAGTGCCCTGTTTCACGAACACATTTCCAACATTTCTTAGAAAACAATTGTTGAAGACAAACTAACACATTTCCTTGAGATTTCTGAACGCGTTTGGCAGTGAGCGTCTTTTGTTTGTTTACATAAAGCGCTCTTGGTGGTGTGTTTTTGTGACACACATGGTTGACATTATTATAGTTTATGGTCAGCGGAGACCGATAAGACGTAATCATGAGGCAACAAAAGCATTATTTTGATGAATGCGAGACAAATGTTATAGTTTTAATTTAACATTATGCGAGTGTGCTTAAAAAATGAAAGAACGGGTTGTTACATCACAACATTGGATATAGCCTATTCTTATATTCTTATCACCGGGGAAATGTGATAATTGATATCTTTTGAATAATTTTCGGGCATTTTGTTATTGCGAGGAAAATAATGTAATGCCTTGTTAATGTTGCAGTGGCAGCAGGAATTCTTTGCAGGATTCTACACACTTTTCTTGCACTCATGAACATTGTCTCCTACAATTACATCAGTGTGTCAAGCATAATATCTAACAAGTAGAGGCCAGACCATGCGGTCAACCGATTTCACCTATCTTCAATGTACCTGTGAGGAGACTCAACAGTAACTCGTGTATAAGGGTTTAAGACAATACGCTTTTGTTTTCGAAAAAAAAATGAGGTCAGATGTCATTACACAGAATCCGCTTCGGACAAAGGGGAGGTGATAGAACACTAAAACGCGAACAAATTTTACTTAAACATGTCAAGTCCGAACCTAATAACTTCTGAAAAATTGATGAATCCTTGATTCCAATCCAAGGCATATATGCTTGGGAATTACATCACAGCGAAACGGAGTGGTGGCCTAGTGGTTACCGTACTTATCTGCGAACCTTGAAGACGTGAGTTCGAGTCTCGTCGCAGCTATAATTGTACAAAATAAATTAATATTTGAGGGAACGATAAGATAAAAGTTGGAACCAAAATATTATGCAAATTGCAGTACACTTTATTTTCTACCTGAAATTAATATAGACCTAAACGTTCTCACAGTTACTGCTGGATATACATTAATTTGAGGTAGAAAATGAAGTTCCACTGCAATTTGATTATTAATTTTATTCGAAATTTTACAGTCACATTCCCTGAAATAATAATTTAATTTGTATAAAAAGTATGGCTATGGCAGGACTCGAACTCACGTCGCCGCGTTTCGGAGACAAGTACGATGACCACTCGGCCACTGCTCCATTTGTCTGGGTTGCAACTCTTAAAGTATATAGTGTACGCGTTGCATTAGAATCGGGGGATTCATAAAATTTTCGGAAATTATTAGGGTGCAGACCTGACAAGTTTTAGTAAAACGTGTTCGCATTTTAGTGTTATATCACCTCCATGTGGTCCAAAGCGGATCCTGCCTCATGACATTTGTCCTTATTTTTTTCGAAAACGTAAGCGTATTGCCGCCTCTGTGGTGTAGTGGTTAGTGTGATTAGCTGCCACTCCCGGAGGCCCGGGTTAGATTCGCGGCTCTGCCACGAAATTTGAAAACTGGTACGAGGGCTGGAACAGGGTCCACTCAGCCTCGGGTGGTCAACTGAGTAGAGGGTGGTTCGATTCCCACCGTAGCCATCCTGGAAGTGGTTTTCCGTGGTTTCCCACTTCTCCTCCAGGCAAATGCCGGGATGGTACCTAACTTAAGGCCATGGCCGCTTCTTTCCCCTCTTCCTTGTCTATCCCTTCCAAACTTCCCATCCCCCCACAAGGCCCCTGTTCACCATAGGGCAGGCCGCCTTGGCGAGGTACTAGTCATTCTCCCCATTTGTATCCCCTGACCCAGAGTCCGAAGCTCCAGTACACTGCCCTTGAGGCGGTAGAGGTGGGGTCCCTCGCTGAGTCCGAGGGAAAAACCGACCCTGGAGGGCAAACAGAAGGAGAATGAGAAGACGACTTACTGTTGAGTGTCCCCCAACAGGTACAACTGCTGCACTGGAGTTTAAATCTGTTGGAAATTCTAACCCTGTCTAGTACCTTGTTCATTATGGCTTTGGTAATTAGAAATATTTCTTCAGACAACTCTTACTTCTTAGTATGGGCCGTCCTTTGCCTTCTTCAGTTTATAAAGTCTTCATACAGCAGTAAATCTTCAAACTTACATCTTCTACATGACTCCATTTTGAAATTTTAGCAGCTGTTAAGAGTTTTAACATAGGGCTGCTGCCAGGTTAATTTAACACAAGTATGAACAATTTGTTCGAGTTAACAATTATTGATGAGACGACCGTTTTGTTAAATGTGTTAAGTCTCCTTAACAGGAGAGTTAAGTGTCAACATTCGTTGAAGAAACTGGGCGTAAGGTATTTCACCTACCAAGGGCGGAATATATCTGTGAATTGTGTAGTAGGAAGTGCAATGGTTGTCGTAGTACAGGGTATGTCTGTATATCTTTGTAATTTTATGCACGATGTGCGCATTATAATAATAATAATAATAATAATAATAATAATAATAATAATAATAATAATAATAATAATTAGGAGTATTGGGTTTTTACAAGAAGTACTGTGGACATGAGATTTCTTAGGAATGTGCTCCTGGAGTGTTTGTGTTTATCCGTGTTAAGCATGTAGACTATCAATGCTTAAGCCGTTTTTTATAAGTCTTCTACACTACCGCTAAACAGATTTGTAGGACGGGCCCCTGGGGCGGCGTGCTATAAATTCCTATATTACCAGCATGTCAGACTGGTGGCCTCATGTCTACATTGTAGGCGCTGTGTGTTTATGCATAACCGTAGTACCTACTCGTATGTTTGGTTGCATATCAAAGTGCTTTAGGGGCAAAGAAAGTTATATAGCCCCGCACGACACAGTTGCTAGTGGAGGTTGTCTGTCGAACTGCACGTAAGGGGTTAGTCACACGTGTGGCATTTATGTGCAAAATTCGTTAAGACTTAACTAATAGTCGCCTTCCAGTACTCCCATATTGCAGTCACTGGATCATTCCTGTTAAACTGCCTGGGACGCCTGTTCATTAAGTTCCATTCTTGGTATGAAAAAGGAGTCTTAACTTTCGGTATGGCTAACATATTGACTACCCGTTAGCTCTTGAGTCGGAGGTTCTTATTCTATTGGGGTATGCGGAAGTGTATTTTTTGAAACCGGAAAATGCTTTTTTCTGTGTATTCGAAAATATTGCATTATTGCATTGTTGATCCTTTGGATCGTGTGAGTTCTTGATAGTGTCCTTGCGAGAGGGACAAAACATTGTAGTGATTGGTTCGTTCATTTATATTGAGGACTGTAAATGTGGTAATTAGAACTGTGCCATGTTCGAATAACGTAGTTGGCATTGAATGACGAACGCAGCATTTTATTAATTGGGTCTTGTTTAATCTATTTCGTATGTATAGAATTCAACTAGGATGTATAAGAAGCAAAAGCTCTGAAAAGGAAAGTAACATTACCTCCGATATAAAGAGCAGTTCAGTTGAAATAGAAGGGAATTTCGTTACCTTACCAACCTAACCTGACTTTGTCACGACTTTTGTACGGTGCTTATTGACTCACGGCGTACGAACTATGCTTGTGTACTGTTACTTGTCGGACTGAAGTGAAACCCCGCTGTAATCATACATTTCAAGAAGGGAGCCGAATTACTTGCACATGAACGGTTATAGTAAGGCGTCTATCAAAATAAATGCAGGAATATATAACATTTGAGTGTGAGGGAGAGTGTATTTCCTTAATTCATCTCTGAGCTTATTTATGAATACTTTGATTGATCATTTACTTCCATTACTGATAACGTACTCGTATTGAGGTTAGATTGTTTATGGTTATGTCTCGTGATTTCAGTATGTAACTAGTGAAGTTAGCAGCAATGATGAGCTATGAGGGCGGTGTATTTGCACGTAAAGCATTTGCACTGAACACTAAAAAGCAGAGTACTATACAACCCCGCTTCTCCATTAGAGTGTATGAAAAGCGTAATGTGCGGTCACTTCACACCTTGGGGAAGCAATGAGGTCTGTTACCCTCGGCGAAATACCTGCCACTAAAAGCTGTGGGAATCTCAGTCGGTGGTGCTTCCGTACCCGGCGGACGCACATAGGGATGAGAAAATCATATGAACATGTGCTACAAGAAATCCTTGCTTTTATGTACATTGTCATGTGAAAAAAATAAGGAAATAGGTGGTGATTCCTTACCTGGTTTGGGGCTGTAAATATATGAAAGGTTTTTTTTAGAGCACCTGAAGTGGCAGAGAGGGGTGATCGCTCCTCGATGCCTCTTTTGTGACTGTCTCTCCCGCTCTAAAAAGTACTTTTACTTACATACATGCATACATCATTATAGACCGTTAAGCCTTTCAGCGTTCAGTCTGCAAGCCTCTGTGAATTTACTAAATGTCCCCACAATCCTCTATTTGTGACTAGTGTTATGGCCGCATTTAGTTCCATACCTCTTATCTTCACCTCGTTAGAAACTGAGACTAAACATCCTCGTCTTGGACTTCTACTTCTCTTACCCTCTATAGAGAGTCCATTATTCTCCTTGGTAATCTATCCTCCTCCATTCGTCTCACATGACCCCACCACCGAAGGCGTTTATGCGTACAGTTTCATCCATCGAATTCATTCCTAACTTAGCCTTTATCTCCTCATTCCGAGTAACTGTTTGTACCATCAATCATTCTCGCTACTTTCATGTCTGTTACTTCTAACTTATGAATAAGATATCCTGTGTCCACCCAGCTTTCGCTCCCGTACTGCAAAGTTGGTCTGAAAACAGACCGATGTAAAGATAGTTTCGTCTGGAACCTGACTTCTTACAGAATACTGAACACACGTCCCAAATACTTGAAACCAGCTTTGTATCACCAATCTGACATTCAATTCCGTTGAATTTCTTATCTTACCCACTGACATCAATTTAGTCTTGGAAAGGCTAATTTTCGTACCATACTCATTGCACCTATTTTCAAGTTCCAAGATATTAGACTGCAGGCTTTCGGCGCAATCTGCCATTAAGATCAAGTCGTGAGCATAGGCCAGACTGCTTACTATATTTCCACCTAACTGAATCTCTCCCTGCCACTTTACATGGATCATCTGCTGAAAGGTATAAAGTACGAACACCAAAGGTGAAATATTACAGTCTTGCCTATCCCCTGTAAGTACCCTGAACCAAGAACTCATTTTACCATCAATTCTCACTGCAGCCCAATTGTCAACGTAAATGCCTTTGATTTTAATAATCTACCCTTACACCCATAGTCCCTTAGTATCCTAGCATTTGCTTTCTCTAGATCTGCGAAACATAAACATAAGTGTCTATTCCTCTCGAAGTATTTTTCAGTTTCCTGGCGCATGCTGAAAATCTGATCTTGACAGCCCGTCTGTGGTCTGAAACCACAGTGGTTTTCATTCAACTTCTCTCAACCTCTGAACGCACCCTCCCTTCCATGGTGCCAATGAATAGTTTGCCTGGTACACTAATCAATGAGATACCTCGATAGTTGTTGCAATCCTTCCTGTTCCCTTGCTTATAGTTTGGTGCAATCAATGCTTTTGTCCAATCTGAAGGCACCTTACCAACACTCCATGCTAATTTTATTACTCTATGAAGCCACTTCATCCCTGCCTTCCCACTACACTTCACCATTTCAGGTCTAATTTAATCTGTTCCTGCTGCTTTATGACAATGGAGTTTACTTGCTACCTTTTCCACTTCCTCAAGCGTAATTTCACCATCATTTCCCTCTTCCCCATGTGCTCGGTTGTTTGTGACACCACCCGGAAGATTTCCTTTCACGTTGAGAAGATTTTTCAAAATATTCCATCCACCTATCCAGTGATTCCCTGGGATATATTATGTGTACACCTCAATGGCCCAAAACAGTGTTCATATCCCTTTTCCCTCCCTTCCTAATATTCTTTTTTGCTGTCCAGAAATGTTCCCCTGCGGCTTGACCCAGCCTGTTCAGGTTACTACCAAAATCTCCCCAAGTCTTCTTTTTGGATTCAACGACTGTTTGTTTCGCTCTGTTTCTTTCATCTATACACAAATCCCTGTCTGCCTCGGCCCTTGTTTGGAGCCATTTCTGATAAGCCTTCTTTTTACGTTTACAAGCTGCTCTCACTTCATAATTCCACCAAGATGTTCGTCTTTTCCCATCTTTACACACCGTTGTTCATAGGCATTCCATTGCTGTTTCTACTACAGCATCTCTGTATGCCACCCATTCTCTTTCTATATCCTGAACCTGCTTACTGTCTACTGTTCGGAACTTCTCACTAATCATATCCATGTACTTCTAATTTCCTCGTCCTGGAGATTTTCTACCCTTATTCGTGTGCAGACAGATTTCACTTTTCTATTCTAGGCCATAGAGATACTTAGTTCACTATAGATCATATAGTGGTTTGTATCATCAAAAAATCTCCGGAAAACCCGCACATTCTTAACAGATTTCCTGAATTCGAGATCGGTTAAGATAGTCTATTATGGATCCGGTACCCCTAGCCTCCCATGTGTAGCGGTGAATAGCCTTATGCTTCAAGAATATATTGGTAACTGCTAAACCCATACTAGCACAGAATTCCAGCAAACGCTTCGCATTCCTATTAGCTTCCACATGTTCTCCACATTTGCAAATCACTCGTTTGTATCATTCAGTTCTGTTTCCAACTTCCGCATTGAAACGCCCATTAGCACTATCCTGTCTTTGATGTTGCCCCTGACTACGATGTCACTCTCAATGCTTCATGAAATTTGTCAACTGCACCCTCACATGGTGAATACTCTGAGACAGTTCTCCTCCTAATTCCTCCAACTGCCAAATCTACCCACATCATTCGCTCGTTTACGTGACTAACAGAAACTATGTTGCGTGCAGTGGTATTCCTGATGAACAGCCCTACCCCAGACTGTGTCCATCCCTTTTTAACACCCATCAAGTACACTTTATAATCTCCTATCTCTTCCTCGTTATCTCCCCTTACCCGAATATCACTTAGTCCTAGCACATCCAGATGCATCCTCCTTGCTGACTCAGCCAGTTCTACTTTCTTCCATATGCCCAATTAATATTGATAGCTCCCAATCGAATTCCATTTCGTTCGCTTCCAAAAAGCCAGTCGCCTGTCAAATTGGAGTGGGGCTCCGTTACTCTCATAGGTCCGAGGCCTGGTTAAAATGTTCTGAGCTCGGTCAATTCATGAACCAGGATGCTACACTACTTACACATAGTCCGAGTGAGATCTCTCCTCTAACGGGTTAGGGACCACCGGTGGATTGTAGAGCCCTAGCCGCCTGAGCACAAGGAAGGCCATGGCTCAGAAAATGTCCGAGATGCCCCCTTTCATTCCGTATCAACTGGTATCCCGACTCTCAGGACCAGTCAGCCGTTGCCCATGGTTCACGAACTAGGACGTGACTACAGTAACCCACACCATGAACCACTTTCACTTACATAGTTGAATTAAAACTGAAGATGACCGAGCTCGATAGCTGCAGTCGCTTAAGTGCGGCCAGTATCCAGTATTCGGGAGATAGTAGGTTCGAATCCCACTGTCGGCAGCCCTGAAAATGGTTTTCCGTGGTTTCCCATTTTCACACCAGGCAAATGCTGGGGCTGTACCTTAATTAAGGCCACGGACGCTTCCTTCCCACTCCTAGCCCTTTCCTGTCCCATCGTCGCCATAAGACCTATCTGTGTCGGTGCGACGTAAAGCAACTAGCAAAAAAAAAAAAAAAAAAAAAAAAAAAAAAAAAAAAAAAAAACTGAAGATGGCCATTTTCTTTGTTCCTAATGGCTAGCTGCGATCAGCTGTGATAAGGTTTGATGAAGGCAATTTTCACATGAATAGTAGCCGCAGGGTTACCACATTCGGTGACAGAAGGAAAGAGCGGCATGTGTCTCGCACTGGGTACAGAACATTTACCGCATGCATGATATTGTATAGATGTTGTAAACTTTCAGTGATCCAGTATCTCCATTATTTGAATGTAGTAGCATGAATGTTCGACTGCATACAGCAGGGCCTACCTTTACCCTAGTCATTTGTGTTGCGACCTAATTATTGAGAAGCATCCCCCCATTACCCTACATTGAAGACTGTTGAAAGTGTGGTTGTTTTGTAAAGCGTGTGTATTTAGTTTATTAAGTGTGTATTGCGCTGTGAAGTAGTGTATTATGTATATGCACATGTACGAATGCCCTTTGCCGTGTAACTGTGTGTTCGAACACTAACTAAAATATATTTTCAGTTGACACTCATTCCTAGATATTTCCAGTCTAAAATCACTACAGCCAAAACTACTTAGGACGTTTTTGTGGGGACCAAAACAATTCATAAAGAGGGAACGTGCTAAAGAAAAATGAAAAACAATTTCGCAGTTAAAGTTTAGGTTAAGTTTGAACGTAAAAATAATTATTTTAAAAACAAAGAAATGTGTTTACAGTTATAATTAATGAAATAAAGAAATAATACATTTTAAGAATACCAACATAGTAAAATTTCAAAGAGAAGCGAACTGTACACGTCGCTTAGAATTATGTTTAAAATTGTGACAGGAAAGTCCAACATGTGGTCGAGTTGCACATGTTTCCTGTGTGGTGTAGCATTCCCTTTAACTTTTCATCATCGGTAAACTGTCTAGCAATGTCCTGCAAACCACCATGCGTAGGTACAGTGTACGTTGTTACATACTTCATTTACGAACGTAAAAGTAAGCACCAACATGTTAGCTGTATACTTAAGTACAGTCGGCCTATTTACGTACATAAGTCACTCAGGAGTAAAACGCGTCCGTGTGTATGTACGGATACACCCGCTGACGCTTTCACACATTACGGATCGAGTGGTGAAAAACTCGCCGCGCTTTCCAGCGGTTCATTTTCAACACTATTTTCAGTGTGGGTAATGAATATGGACCATCATAGTCTTCTTTTAGACTTAAGAGTTCACGCATGCTGTGCCCTTCACATTTCGTTAGATAAGAAGACGGGTAAAATTTTGAAGATGCTCTCTAAATCTCGCTTTCCCAAACACGAGACCACTGTTATTTCCGACATTGAAGTCAAGTTCTGAGTGTCTATTTCGGGTTCCATAACCAACCTCTATACATCACACAGAAAAAGAGAAAACCGCACGACTAACTTTTAAATTGAAAATGAGAAATACGATACGTCGAATCGGTGAGAGTGGGCCTACTTTCGTTTATCGTCGAAATCAATTTCTACTTTCCTATAGGTTCTGCACTGATGTCGCGAGCACGGTCGATCCGTTACACCAATGTCCAATAATAAGTAATTGTGGGCGTGGGAGCGCGACTCACCACGGACTGCCCGCTCAAACATTTCTCCCGCGCGGTGTTACTCTCCGCCTCCGCGTCATCTGAAAGATTATATTTGAACAATCAGTTCTTAGTTCAGGCCTAGCCGGTTAAGCGCGGAAGCGGGTCGAACCCGCGCCGTCTGAAAGAGGCTCACGAACGTGAAATTAAGCACCAACACGTCAGACGCCCCTTGCGAACCGCACTCCGCGACCGTGAAATTAAGTTCTCTACCAAATCCTTATTTGGGCCAGTTGTCGCTGGCCTGTCGTGCGCCCAACGTGCCCGGGAACGGTAACTTAAATTTCTTATGGTGGGAGTTACGAACGTACTAAAGAGTGACGTAGGTGTGCTATCCAGGTGTCTTTAGAATGTGTTAAACGGGACACGTCCTGGGACTTCGGAATAACGACGCAATAACGAGGGAAATGCCCTAGGGAGGGACGTCTTAACCAGTTTCGACTACATTTTGTATGCATATTTTTGTTCTCAAGGCATTTACTTAATTTTATTTTTTTTGGAAAGTATTTTATTGCCTGTGTAGTCTAGTGTAGTACCGTCTTCGTTGTTGTAGCGGCGATCGGGGATTTATTATAAAATTATAAAATAAAAAACACTTCGAACATTAAATAACATTTAGAATCGTTAAAACCATATCATAAAATACAAAATAAAACAAGGAAAAATACACGGAATCTCTAACGGCAGGATGGGGACATGGGAGGAATCCTGCTTTGTTGTGGATCGAAGGACTTTTGTGGCCGAAACTTCGACCAAAGAATAATTAAGTTAATACCTACTTATACTAAATACTTATTATAAAACATTAAAGAAAAGGAAATAAGCAACAGTACTAGTAGCATAAACACAAAATAGAAATACAAACCCAGATGAAATGAAGTTGCAGTCTTACAATCTTACCGATGCTAGTCTTAATGGAAAATACTTTTAATTTTTTCGTAAAGGTGGTCGCTTCACATTACAATACAGTTCAAAGGATAATATTTCGAAATGAAGCAGATTTACTGAGGTCAGTCCCAATGAGAAATTTAACTTAAATTACAAACCTGTTAGAAAAAGCTTGCCTCGTGCGAACGTGAAGATGTAAAATATAACAAACTTTTCAGTCTGTCAAACACTCAGGAAAAAAACCGTGAAGATGGATGTAAGACGTCTTTACACCATCGCAAATGACAATTGATTTCTCATGGAAACATCGACGGGTAAACTGCCGTGACAAATTAAAACGTAAAGTGAATTTCCAGATGTAAATTAATATAAAATTAAGATTTACTTACCCCAAGAGAAGGCAATCTCCCATGGAGCACACGTCCGCTCTACATGATGCCGAAGACAGAATTAAGACACCCTTACCGGAAGTAGCCCACGCTGGATGGTGTAACCGGAAATGCGGAGCAAAATTAATGACCAGTGAGAAATGTTTAATTGGACGCTTATTATCTTGTCCTTTGGAAACTTCTCGAAGCTTATATCTTGTGCAAGTACCAGAAAAATCGACAAGTGTGGTACAGGTGTCCCACAGTTTTCGACGATAAAAATTAATACAATTTCAAATGATCCAAAATTTACTTGAAGGAGGCCAAATATGTAAACTCTGGTAGCACACGTCACAGTTCTCAAACATATTTTCTATAAGGGTTCAATCAGGCGTAGAATACATCCAAACAGCCTTTTCAGTAACAAATTGCTAATAATCTTCTGAATATATTTAACCGTAAATCACGTGAAGTTTGCAAGAAGCTTTCCACTTAAATGTTTAAAATTTGTTAGGATACTTATGTCTCGTTGGATGAACAGTTTGTGTAAGCAGATACACTACAGAGAATACGTGCCACTTGGCGAGATACCTCAAGCGCACCTATCGGGGCGTCCTTGAAACTGAGTGTAGTAGTACACTGTATGTTCAGCCTTAAGGCTGGTTGGATCCTCAACAGCTCCGCCATCAGCTGTCATCGATGGCCTAGGCATTACTGAAGAGGCGTTCTAGGGAAATGAGGAGCGATGCGGTTTCCCGTTGCTTTCCTTACTGAGCCAGAAGTTGCTATTACACATCAGTCTGCCAAGCCCACTGAAATGCATGCACCAACCGACCCTATGAGCAACATTTTCACACCATTCATAGCAGGGACTGGCTGCAGAAGGAATGTATCGTTCATACCTCAGTCATTTTCGTATCGTCAAATCCAAGGATGAGACTGAGACAGATCAGTGAAAGTAACAAAATTGCTCTAGCCTATACCAGAATACGTAGTGCACTGTAAACACTAGGTCCTGTCAGCAAAGGCATTAGTACACTGTACACTATGAATTATGTGTCTGGTAGCAAGTCGCCTTTAATTAAAAACTGGTTACATGAGTTTCTCCATTTCACATGAGGTCGTAAAATTATATTCTCTAACGTTTGCAGCAGAGAAGTGATGAAAATTGATTTATGTTTCCCCGCTAACGAGCTATTACCAATTTAGTAAAATAAGTATGGTATTTTAATTGATGCGTATCAAAATACGTAAAATTGAATATAAAAAATATTTTAGAACCTGTTTGAGAGTCTGTTTTAGGCAGCTAAAACAACCTTTAAGAATCTGAGGGTGGTATTCACTATTATACGTTTGTGCTGGTTGGAAGTGTAGTGTGTAGCCTGAGTAAGAAGAGGAAAGTGTTCGAACAATCACAAATACCCAGTCCCCGAGGCTGAAGAATTAGACGCGATTGAAGTCATGGTTCCGGCCGGGAATCGAATCTGCGAACTTCTGAATCAAAGGCCTCACCGTTGACCATTACCCAAGTATTTTGATGAAACGAAATATTTGAGTTTCACTTGTTTCTATCAGTGTTAACATGCAACTTTCGTAGTATAACAGAGGAATTCAGTTTCATTATCAATTAAGCATGCAACTTTTATAGTTTCGATCTGCCGGGCTGAGTGGCTCAGACGGTTAAGGCGTTGGCCTTCTGACCCCAACTTCGCAGGTTCGATCCTGGCTCAGTCCGGTGGTATTTGAAGGTGGTCAAATACGTCAGCCTCGTGTCGGCAGATTTACTGGCACGTAAAATAACTCCTGCGGCACTAAATTCCGGCAGCTCGGCGTCTCCGAAAACCGTAAAATAGTTAGTGGGACGTAAAACAAGTATTATTATTATTATTATTATTATTATTATTATTATTATTATTATTATTATTATTATTATTATTATAGCTTCGATCTTGCTGCCAGGTGCGCCACTGTCAATATGTCTGTTTATTACGGGAGAATACAGAAGTTTCTGCAGTGTATTTGGTGTAAGTCACTCGTGCTTCACTGCCGTACAGCTAGTCGTGCCACTGGTCTGGATTACTCCAACGCTACTTGGAGGGGTGTGTTTTTGTAGCCCTCCTGGTGGTTATAGTTGCTAACGTGGAAAATTATCACTGGCAGCTTAGAAGAAGAGATGGTGTACATTTTCTAGTTGTGTGCCGAAAGCCCGGATTCAATTCTAAGCCTCTCCTTAGAATCCATAAGAAGCAAGGGCATACGTCGCTGTTGGCGATTTGTCCGTCGGATGGTGACGTTACGTTTTGAGCAGTCCCAAAGAGTAGGCTGCGTGCCGACAATGGGTTTCGCCTTCTCCGTACATCATCCCACATCAAGATGTGCTGGTCCACTGGACACTCCTGGCGTACGATACATATAATTAAATAATGCGTGTTTTTGTGATGGTTGGTAGTGATGTGTGGAAAGTGTGTTGTGACAAAATCCAGTCCCCGAGTCAGGGGAATTAGACAGGCCCGGCTGGGAATCGAGCCCAGAACATCATCACGGGAGAGATGCTGTGGCGTCACACGTTGAGGCAGCTTTAATAAGAATCAGTGCACGCAGGTAATCTATGATAGTGGCGTAAAAGAAAGGTTGTGTTTTTTTTATATAATGTAAAAGGCAGAAAGAGTGTACAGTTTTCAGTATGGTTTACTGCGCCATTGCAGCCTGCACAAATCATAGCACACACGCAAAGAATCATTCATTCATTCTCTAAAATAAAAGGCGACGCCCTCCTTGTAAAAGGAGAAATTCGTTTTGAACAATTAATGCAAGGGTTTGTTCCGAACATTTTGGAAATGATAATAAACGAGATTTTAAGTACGAGTTACTTCAGTTAATCCCCAGAGGAAAGCCGATATGACACACTGGTTCACATTTGAAGTTGTCATGGTTCACATAACTGAGGTTGAAAGTGAAGGTTACACAACCCCTGTGGGTGGGGGACGCAGACGAAGAATACACCCACGATATCCCCTGCCCGTCGTAAAAGGTGTCATGTCCAAGGACACGAACCTTCATCAAGTAGCAGTACATAAGTGATACATAGTGATTATTTTTGGTAACTAAATCCATTGGCCGTGCTGTCTGAGCAGCCATGTGTTGGGGGTGATATAGAATGACAGTCAAAAACAGAGTTGTGTGAGGTCAAGAGGTCTCACGAGGAAGTCGATACGGACAAATCTAAATAGTCACGTCCTGTCGTCTGGAGATGGCAAGAAAAGGGGGTAGTTTGAAGGATACCATACTTACAATTAATGGGGGACCAAACTAAGTGAAACGGGACGCAGTCATGTTTATGATAAGTATTGGAAATGGGGGAGTTATTTTATGAGCATAGGTTTAAGGGCGAGAAGTCAAGTTCATGTTAATAAATATTGCCACGTGCATAGTGTGGAATTTTGTGTTACATGAGGGAGGTGGTAGCACCAATGGTAGGCCAGTAAGGCTTTATGTAAGAGGAGGGGAGACCCTCATATCATATTGCTAGTCCCTTTAAATACGTATGTAATTGAGGGAACAAGCGTCTTATTGCATTAGTCTTCGCTTTGGAAGCCTTGCCTTCCGCTCACGTTAGAGAATTGCGATCAATTCTCCAAGCGGTCTCGCTACTTAGAATATTTCTTAGATCGGGTTGAATGGTGGTGCTAACACTTGGTATTCACCGTTCATACTTTGATTCTCGACTTAAGCCCTAGTTCTTCTGGGTTTTATCGTAGTTGGCAACTTAAAGATTAAGGAATCTCTGTGAGACTCCACGATACTCTGTTTTTAACATCGCTTAGCATTTCAGTGGTACTCTGAGTCCACTTGCATTTACTTGGAGTAGCCGTTCTGAGGAAGGCTAGTTCCTGTACGTCACAATACGCGACCGACTTCAATTGTACGTGTATATTCTTTGTACATCATCTGTCAATATACGCACATACACTGACTGACAGAGCAAATGCAACACCAAGAAGGAGTGGTCAGAACTTTATGCCAATTGCAGGGTAGACTGACGTCACTGAGGTATGCTCATGATGTGAAATGCGCCGCTGTGCGGCGCACGTAGCGAACGATAAATGGGACACGGCGTTGGCGAATGGCCCACTTCGTACCGTGATTTCTCAGCCGACAGTCATTGTAGAACGTGTTGTCGTGTGCCACAGGACACGTGTATAGCTAAGAATGCCAGGCCGCCGTCAACGGAGGCATTTCCAGCAGACAGACGACTTTACGAGGGGTATGGTGATCGGGCTGAGAAGGGCAGGTTGGTCGCTTCGTCAAATCGCAGCCGATACCCATAGGGATGTGTCCACGGTGCAGCGCCTGTGGCGAAGATGGTTGGCGCAGGGACATGTGGCACGTGCGAGGGGTCCAGGCGCAGCCCGAGTGACGTCAGCACGCGAGGATCGGCGCATCCGCCGCCAAGCGGTGGCAGCCCCGCACGCCACGTCAACCGCCATTCTTCAGCATGTGCAAGACACCCTGGCTGTTCCAATATCGACCAGAACAATTTCCCGTCGATTGGTTGAAGGAGGCCTGCACTCCCGGCGTCCGCTCAGAAGACTACCATTGACTCCACAGCATAGACGTGCACGCCTGGCATGGTGCCGGGCTAGAGCGACTTGGATGAGGGAATGGCGGAACGTCGTGTTCTCCGATGAGTCACGCTTCTGTTCTGTCAGTGATAGTGACCGCAGACGAGTGTGGCGTCGGCGTGGAGAAAGGTCAAATCCGGCCGTAACTGTGGAGCGCCCTACCGCCAGACAACGCGGCATCATGGTTTGGGGCGCTATTGCGTATGATTCCACGTCACCTCTAGTGCGTATTCAAGGCACGTTAAATGCCCACCGCTACGTGCAGCATGTGCTGCGGCCGGTGGCACTCCCGTACCTTCAGGGGCTGCCCAATGCTCTGTTTCAGCAGGATAATGCCCGCCCACACACTGCTCGCATCTCCCAACAGGCTCTACGAGGTGTACAGATGCTTCCGTGGCCAGCGTACTCTCCGGATCTCTCACCAATCGAACACGTGTGGGATCTCATTGGACGCCGTTTGCAAACTCTGCCCCAGCCTCGTACGGACGACCAACTGTGGCAAATGGTTGACAGAGAATGGAGAACCATCCCTCAAGACACCATCCGCACTCTTATTGACTCTGTACCTCGACGTGTTTCTGCGTGCATCGTCGCTCGCGGTGGTCCTACATCCTACTGAGTCGATGCCGTGCGCATTGTGTAACCCGCATATCGGTTTGAAATAAACATCAATTATTCGTCCGTGCCGTCTCTGTTTTTTCCCCAACTTTTATCCCTTTCGAACCACTCCTTCTTGGTGTTGCATTTGCTCTGTCAGTCAGTGTATATAGGAAATCATATGAGTTTCAACTCTTAACAACCAACTTACCTAACGCCTATAAATTACCATCTTATATCCCTTTCGTTTTTAGTACTGTTGTTAGCCATGAGGTGATTCCACTCACCGCTCGGCGTCTCACCTGTTGGCCGGGATACGACAAAGGCGACTAAAAGGTGTAACCAAGGGATGATTGTATAGAACCACGAAACTCCTTGTAATTAGTACCACCACGCGTTGAACACCATGGGTCGCGTTTACTTGCGCGTAATACCACTATGTACCACATAGGTTTGTGTTGCATCCGGGAGATAGTTGGTTCGAATCCCACTATCGGCAGCCTTGAAGATGGTTTTCCGTGGTTTCCCATTATCACACCAGGCAAATGCTGGGGCTGTACCTTAAGGCCACGGCCACTCCTAGGCCTTTCCTATCCCATTGTCGCCATAAGACCTATTTGTGTCGGTGCGACGTAAAGCCCCTAGCAAAAAAAGAAAGATAAAAAAGGTTTGTGATTAGTAGCAAACGAGAGCGCCACGGTTTTTACAGTACCTGTGATGAGTAGCACTATATGAGCGACACCATGAGATGACGGAACCCATGGTACAAATTAAAATCAAAATCTCTTTATTTGCAAATGAGGTGTCTACCTCATTTGACATTGTCAAGCACTAAATATTAAATTAACAAGAGAAGAAAATTTTCCTATAATACAATATTATACAATTTACGCTAACACCCCCCCCCCCTTTTATCTTACCTATGATTGGTACCCGCTATATGAGGAACACCACGCGATAGTACGAGTCCCTGTGGTTAGTACACTTAGGTGATGAACACCATAGGTTTGCGTTGCAATGTGCGAAACACAGTAGGTCTGTAATACATGTGCGAATTCCTTTACCTGTGAGTAGTACCAAAATGTGTGGAATGCCGCGAGTCTACGCTACTCTTGATTAGTATCGCAACATGACAAATACCATGGTTCTACTTTTCTAGCGATAAGCACCATTATGAGGGGCCGATGGCTTAGATTTTGGACTCCTTTCGACTACAAGCATCATCGGTTCAGTATCGTGCTATAGAAGCAGTCCCTTGGTCAGTAATACTATTGTTTTACGCCAGCTTCTGTGCATGTGAGGCACTGTGGGTCGGTTCCACTGATCGTTTTAAATTCATATCCATCCATCCATTCATTCTTCGTCTTCACGTTTTGAATTATGGTCAGTGGAGGATTTGAGGTTTTTAATATGCCATTTCATTTCGTCTCATTTCGTACCATTAGGGGCCGATGACCTAGATGTTAGGCCCGTTTAAACAAGCATCATCAAAGGTTGCGTATTTCTTCACATGGCTATGAGGGCTGTAGTAAGGATGTAAAGGGGAGGGCATAAGTCACTGGTAAGACCCCATTTAGACTACAACTTGTCTTGGGCTATTTCAGAGTAGTTTTACGAAAATGTTAAGTCTTCGGGCTGGGAAGATTTGGGAGTAAGGAGACAAGCTGCTTGTGTAAGCGGTATGCTCCAGGGTGCGAAAAGACATTAGTAGGGGAATCAGCTTGTGTGGAGGTTTTGAAAGCAGGAAATGTCATAATAGGAAGCTGAAGTTGGAATCGATCCTTCATAGGAAGAGGAATGATTACGAAGGGAGAAGTTCGATAATTTCTGACTTGTTCGATATTATTTACGGTAACACAAGACCCGGTAAACAACTGATAGCTAATGAGCCACCTCGGTACAGTCGTAAATGCACATCAGTGGTAAATGTAAAAGCGTATAATTTTACCTTATCAGGATGAAACCATTATGCCTGTTGTTTCTTTTCTTTTGGTTGTCTTGTGTTTCTTTCTCTGGTTGGGAATTGTATATTGTTCCTGTGATTGTTGTAGATGGTTATGGTGGCGGAATTTACTGTCAATAGATAAATTTTGGTAGGAATTTATTGTTTTAATGACTTTTCTTATTTCAGAAAAGTACATTTTGTTGACTGCAGTACATACAATTGTGTGTGGAGAGAAGAAAGGTAGTTGATCTGAATGACTCGGATTACCATCGCAGTGTACGTACAGAAAGGAGTGATCGTGGTCGTCCTCGTCAGCACACAAAATAAGTGAGTTATTATGCCAGTATTGTTCATTTAGTAATCCAACGTTTTTGTTATAATTTTCTATTTCTCAATATAAATTATGACTATTTGTTGTAACCATAATTTTCTTCGGTCTTCGACCAAGTGGTTTTGCCGTAACATCCAAGTACTTACGATATATTGTGCCATATTTTGTGATGGTTTTCTAATTAGATTGCTCTTCCGATAACGACAAAGTGTCGTGACTTATATTGATTGCAAGGGGCGTGTTGAGGGAAATATATTCAGTCCAGTTGCGTTCAGTGACTGGTGTAGATACCCCACATCAAGGTTGAATTAAGTGGATGAAATCTATCCTTGGGACTTGCACGAAATATAACCAGTTCACGTAAGGAACTCTGTCGTCAGTTCACTTTTAGACACACTTACATGCTTTTTATGTAGATATGTTTATAAGATAGGAGGCTTTCCAGAGCAGGTATTAGGTATACTTACAGTGTGTGTGAGATGTCATGACATTATACCTGGGAAAATAATAACTACTCAGCAACTCTAAAAACAGTCAAAATTTTCACAACTGTGATGTATTTAACTTATCGTGACTTAAGTTACATTAGCGATGGGTTGTTCATGAACAAACTTACTCTTCTGAACTACTCATTCAAAAGAGCTAATTCCAAGCTGGCTCACTGCTTGAGAGCTCGTCGTTCAACTTTGAGTTTTGTTTTTTTATGAGTTAATTGTTTCATGAACTGTGGCTCCAAGAAAAGCTCTAGTTCTCTTTTAGCCAGTACAGTAACTGATGCCTGGCCCCTTCATTTGGTGCAATGCTGTGCCCTTGGTGGACTGAAATGAAGTAGCAGATAACACAACACATTACTTGCCTGTATGCACTTATCCAATAGGTTAAAGGCAAGGAAACACGATCACCATTAGAGATTGACTTTCGAAAACAGTTCTGAAACAACATTAACACTATCAAGAGCACTGAATAAACTGCATTGTAATAATAAGATTGAACTCGGAATAAAGTGTTTTTAAATGCGACTGACAAGAGGCTACAGGAAATCTATTTTAAGTATATGAATTAGTATAATAATGTTGACTTAATGATCTGCGTTAATATCCAGAAATGCTGTCAACACATCTTGCTTTCAGTATCTACATACATTGTCAGTGTTTTCTTAATACATTTCTCAGAATTTAAAAAGGAGTTATATTTCTGTATCAGTCTTGTCCACAGCAAGAAGGAAATGCAATTTTTTATTTTCAGTCATTTCTGCGAGTATGTACATGCATCATGAGGAAATTGTTGAATATAATTTAAAAGATTGGTGTTCAGTCAGAGAAAAAGGCTATAACACAATTAAATTATAATCAACTAGTAATGTAACATTACTTTTCTAATTCTGACTGTATTGAAAAAAATCATAACCTGTGATGTATTGAAAAGGTTGAACCATTATATAACTTATTTCAATTTAATTGTGAACTCAGTTCAATAAAGAACATAATGGAATTCTTATATTTAAATAAGGCTGTAAATAAATGTATTTATGCTAGGTGAAGTGGTAGTATAGTGGTAGGCCTAAAATTAAAATCTCAAATATCGGTTATTAGTGGGTTCTTTTTTTTTATTTTTTATTAACATATTCATTAACTGCATGCTCCATTACAATTTAAGTAATACTACATGCATTAGTGTTCTTTTTGTAGTCGTGATTACATTTATCTTTTTGTTATGTTACCTGTACCTCCGTGTTTGATTTTAGTGTGTCTAGCCTAGATATATTTCAGTGATAGTCTTCTTTCTTGACATAACTATGCCGTACATCAGATTATCAAAATTGATGCACTTCACAAATAGTTTAAAGAACTTGAAGTGTATTTATCTATAAGTTCATTCTTGCTTGTAGGCCAGTGGCCTCCTGAGTTGATTACATTGGTCTTCAGGTCCATTAATTCGTGTTTTAATAATTCACACTCGTATAGGATGTGGTCCACGCTTTGCGTTTATTCGCTGTACCGACATGTCACATGCTCTTGGATTTTAAATCTATTCAGATAGGTCCTTATTTTGGCAATCTCTCCAAGTTCTATCACAATGGGAGTTAATCCGGTTATGACACAGTGCCTCATGTGATGTTGTACGGTAGGCTTTAGCTATTTTAATGTTGATTAGTCGTTACATAACTAGTTAACTTGGTTGTGGATTGTATCCGTAATGGTATTCCACAAGACAGGAAATGTGGAATAGCTCTTATATATATATAATCTACATAACATCAGGGCAAAGTCCCCAATTTCTTTTGGCAGACTTTGAGAGAGCATGAACAAGTTTCGAGCAGTTATCAGTTACGTATTGTATGTGCTGGTCAAACTTAAATCTGTTGTCTATAATGACTCCAAGATATTTTGATGTTTACTTCTTTCAGTGTCTTGTTATTTAAATATATTTGCACATTCTACCGTACACTGGATATCTTGCTCTGTTATCATTGTTTGAGATTTCTGCTCATTAAACACAACTTTGTTTTGTGTACCCCAAGTCTATATTTTACTCAGAAAATAATGCAAAAATAGAACTATCTCCAGTTTGCTCTATCCTTTGCATTTTCAGATGTGCTCATCCTAGTCAATCACCTTCGTACACTCGTTGCAATTGAGATTTAAAAGCGATTCATACTGGATGTTCCAATATTCCGTTCCGCAGCATGAACCCTGTGGACATCCTTTACTTATGCCTCAATGACGCTTCAGCCTGCTTTCAGAGCACATCTCTTCTCACTGAGATAGCTTTGCGTGAGTTTGTAGAGGTTTTTAGGGTAGTTGAATCCTTTCAGTGCGTTCAAGACCCAGGCCACCAGACCGCATCAGAGGCTCCTTTCACGTCCAAACTGATCATTGCGTGTTTGAGTCCATCTTCAGCAAACTGCTTGACTGCCCTCAGTGCGTTGACTGTTCCAGTTTGTGGCATGAAACCATACTGGTTTCTGTTTAGTAGGTCTCGTGAGTTAATGTGGTGCGTTATTCGATTTATGAAGAGCTTTTCTAGCACTTTGGCGACTACGTTCAACAGACTTATTGGTCGATATTTAGAAACATCATCACTGTTTACTTTTCCAGGTTTGATTATGGGTACAATGATGGCCCTTTTCCATACCCTTGGGAAGCATCCAGTTTTACACATGTATATATGATAGTATGTTATGTATGATGGTAATTGCTCATAGAATATTTTAGTATGTCAACTGTTATTCAGTCTTCTCCGGGTGCTTTATTGTGATTTAGGTCCCGTATGGCTGCGACTACTTCTTGTTTGAATGGGATATCGTCATCAGTATTTGGAGGCTGTTCCAACTTCCTTCTTGCTTCTATGTGATGTATGCTGTCTTCAGCGACATCATCGCAGGGGGTAAAATGAGCCATTGTGTAGCTCAGTGTGTCTACTAAATTAGACGTGTATGTACCGTCGGGCTGTCTTAAGGTTGATATTGTACAATTGTTCCTAATTTTCCCTGAAGCTAATTTGTACACTGTGTTACACAGGTTTACTGTTTTGGTTATATTACAGTATGTTTTCCATGATTTCATTTTTTCTTTTCTTATCACTATTTGATACTCTCTTTCAACTGCTTCGTATATTAGTTTCCTTTGTTGTTGCAAGGGTTCGTTTTCTATAGTCTTCTGATAACTTCTTAAAGCGTTTAATTTTTTCCTCATTATGGTGAGCTGAGGTACCCATCAAGGAGCCGCCCTGTGTTGTAGCTTGAAGAGTTTTGAATTATTTAGAACAGGCTGCAGTTTCAAAGCCTGTTCTATGTATTATAACTTTACATAGTTGTTCATCCATTTCTTTTATGTAATTTATTTTTCTGCCATACTGTTCCCTTGCTGCTGCTGCAGAGAGGTTAACCACAAGTTTTTCTAAGTCGTTCTCTTTTATGTGTCTCATTCCACAGAACTGGAATTCTTCTTCCTTGGGGCTCGATACACCAAGATTTATTAGTGGTTATCTTGATACATACTACGTAAAAAAAGTTAGAGATTACAATGTTCGATCATTTGTCTTACATAGGGTTTTTTTCTTAACGTTGCACCGACACAGATAGGTCTTACGGCGGCGATGGGATAGGAAAGGCCTAGGAATTGGAACAAAGTGGCCATGGCCTTAATTAAGGGACAGCCCCCGGCATTTGCCTGGTGTGAAAATGGGAAACCATGGAAAACCACCTTCAGGGCTGCCGACAGTGGGGTTTGAACCCACTATCTCCCGATTACTGGATACTGCATTCAAAGATAAAGGGTAGGATTCTCCACCTGTTCAGTACTACTTAAAATGTGATATAATTAAAATGTCACATTTTTATTGTCAATTTTTAGGTACCGGTTTCGGCATTTTTTATGCCATCAACAGCCTAGGGTTAAGCAAACAAGAACATTGAGTACATTACATATGTATGTACACAGATAAACCTTCTCAAATAACTAGCAATTAATAATTGCGTCACAACATAAAACATTTGACTACACAAATATCTCCTATATATATATCATAAAGTTCTAGAAAGGAGGTAAAATTATTCTATATACAGCTCTGTGCATTTCTATCACCTGGTAATGTTAAATGCTGTAATTGTGTATAGAATTACAGTTACTAACAAGTTTCTTGACCATCTAAACAGCTGATTATATATTGCTCCAAGGTCAATTGTCTAATTTTAAAATCTTTTTGAACGTTCTATCATGAGACATTTGAGCATATATACATTATTAGCTAATTTTTCAGAGTATTACTATATAGTATAAAAGAGAAGACCATTTTATTGTCCGATGTATGTAAAAAAATAGTTGCTCATGGATTATAATCAGAAAGCCATCATAAATTGGTCGGATTTTTATAATCAAGTGAAAAACTTTCATGGCATGTATCTTGCTTAAATCTTACTGACGTTAAATACTGGATACTGGCTGCATTTAAGCGACTGCAGCTATCGAGCTCGGTTTACATAGTTTTACTATACTGGCTGTGGTAATATTCATGAATTTAGACTCTCGTTGCGTAGTCCAACACTGAGCTACAAGAAAATGCCTGAACAGAATAAAATAAAAATGGATTTGTTATGTGGGGGAGTAAGGCAATACAGTCTTATAAATAACTGTATTCATACAGAGTAAAATGGTAATATAGGGGTTGGCCAAAAATTTCTCACGTCTGTGCTTTTAGTGGTCCTTTCAATAAGTACTACATCATGGATATTATAGAGAATACAATTTCTGTTTATTTCTTAAGGCCAGTTTACATGATGACACTCGGTTTAGCAGCTAATTTAAGGAACATATTTCATGGATGGTTGTTTTGGGATGAAAAATGAAAACCTACAACCTGTTTTCCAGTCATTGACCGGGTCAGGGATGTAATGAATGAAGCAGATAGAGACATTAGTACGATGGGGTTGCCACTCCCAAAGTGATTTATTAATGAATGATAGATGCTATGAAATGAGAATGGAGTGTGTTGCTGGAATGAAAGATGTCAGGGAAAACTGGAGTACCCGGAGAAAAACCTGTCCCGCCTCCACTTTGTCCAGCACAAATCTTGCATGGAGTGACCGGGATTTGAACCGCGGTATCCAGCGGTGAGAGGCCGACCTGCTGCTGTCTGAGCCACGGAGGCTTTCTTTGTTTTGGGATATAAGTGCATATTCTAGTTTGATGGATCTGCATTTTACTTCAATCCACGCTCACATCTTTGCAGCAACTACAGTCATGGCAGCGATGTTGTTAGCGACTCTGAAGGCTGCGAAAAGAAGCATAATAAATATAAATAACTTCCTTTTGAAATTATTTTTGTCATGAACAATGTTGAACTGGGGAATTCTTGGCTTATGAATTTATTCTGCGACTTCTTACTGTTTTCCATCTTTCTTATTGAGAGCTCATTGTGTAGGTATCACTAATAGAATGCATTTCGTTTTTGAGTTTGACAATTATTGTCAGTTAATGCATATTACTACATTTAAGAATAGAAATACCAGTAGTGCATTCGACTTTATTTTTAAAATAACATTGTTACAATCACGTAAACACGTCTGGACTATTTCGTGTCCCCATTTAAGTTTGCAAACAAAGTAATTGATTAAAACTTTTATAACCTCAAAATTACCCGGTTTGTTTCACAGTAAGTTGGAATTAACAGGAAGCTGTAATTCATGCCTGCGCATTCAAATAATTCGGTTGTGAAACAGTGTCATCGTGTAAACTGGCCTTTGTACTGTTTTATCATACTGGCTATGAAAATATTAATGAATTTAGACTTATTTTGCTGAGCGTCGCTAACGTGGAAATACTATTCAGTCGTGTTAACTTCTGGTGGTGGTTTTTGTGGAAATTGTCTTAAGATGAAGAACTGCGTGTTCATCAGCCCATATGGATAAGGGAAATTGATCACTATAAAAATGAAAGAAAATGGTGAAGGAACGATTGTTTGAAGAATAAGACAAGAGGAGTTGTGAATGGAGAAATGCCCTAATATCGACTCAGAAGAAAACTAAATGAGAAGGCCTGAAATATTGGAAGCCCATTAATTTGATCAACAGTATCATTACATGTTTGTTGTGATGCTGTTCTGTTCTCACTCACCTCTGATAGATGGCTATACTCCTGCATGGTTGAAGGGAGTTTGCTCCTGGAGTAGAACAGCCTGCCTGCATTGTAGTGGGATGTAGGAAATAGTTTGGTAGTTAGATGACTGTTTTTGCATGCCATTCCTATGGTTCATGCTTGTTCTGATACTGCTGGTACGTGACACACAGGTACATTTGATCCCTGTCAGGAGGTGCTGATAGAAATTGGCAGGGTGAACACTTAACAGGAAACGGCAGTTCACAGCTGTCTGTGGCTGGATCATTCCGGCTCTTGAACTTGATATTGTTAGAACACCAGCATAGTACTGTTCGTGAAAATTGTGAAACTGTCGTTTATCATTTGATGGAGCATTTTATATGTAAAGAATTGCTTAATCTCTACATTCCGGTCTGTTAACATTGTATTCTGACAAGAATACCAATATCATTGTAATGACCTGTGTCGAGTATCTGTATCTGCTACAGCATCACGGTAAAACAGTTGGGTGGATTTTAATGAAACGTGGCATTTCAGTTTAGAATAAAGCCCAGTATGATATTAGTTATATGTTTAAAAATATTCAGCAGGATGGGGTGCTTCAGAAGGGGCCTAAAGCATAAAACTATTTGGGTTGGTTTCGCACGAAAATAGCGTATGGCATTTACAGTGGAACCTTGGATTGCGAGCATAATTCGTTCTCGCAACATGGTCGTAATCCAAATCGCTCATATATCAAAGCAAATTTTCCCATGAGAAACTATTGAAACTCGGATGATTCGTCCACAATACAAAAACATTTATTCGCATAACATTTCTAAAGCAAAATATAACGTAAAACAATTAAAGTGCACTTTACCTTACAATAGAATCATTGTTGGTGTGAGGGAGACGAGAGATGACATGAGAAGAGTTACTGTGTAGCACGAATTTTACTAACGGAATCACTGCTATCGGTTGGCTCATTGGAAGTGTTTTCTTTTCGTGTAACTTTAACGAGGAACCTGTCCAATGACTGTTGCTTTTGCCTCTCTTTGAGGATTTCACGAAAAAGTGACATTGTATTGTCATTGAACAGATTAATCCACTGTAATCATCTCCTTCTTCCGACCGAATTCCTTTTTAGCCTTCTTTTCGTTCACAGGGTCCATCATTGCAGAACAGTTATATCACAGATGACAGAAACAAAACATGTATACTCGTATGGTGTTGACTATGCGAGCGAGGCACGCCAACTGAAGTCCAGTGCGGGAAATGATTACACACTCTTTCCCTGGAAAGAGAGTGGCAGGGGGAGGGGAAAACAAAGGCACAGGGGAGGTGAAAATGTACGTAATCGTGACGCTCGTATTGCGAAACCTCACTCGCTTATCAAGTCACAATTTATTTAAAATATTTGCTCGTCTTGCAAAACACTCGTAGACCAAGTTACTCGCAATCCGAGGTTCCACTGTATTTAGAATTTGTGTTCTATAAAAAATTAAGGGAAATATCAGTGGCAGTCATGTGGAAGTTCATGTCTAAGAGGTGGTAACTAACTTTAGTAATAATGTTATTTGCTTTATGTCCCATTGACTATTTTTACGGTTTTCGGAGATGCCGAGGTGCCGGAATTGTGTCCCACAGGTGTTCTTTTACGTGCCAGTAAGTCTACAGACATGAGGCTGGCGTACTTGAGCACCTTCAAATACCACCCGACTTGAGCCAGGATTGAACCTGCCAAGTTGGGGCCAGAAGGCCAGCGCCTCAACCCTCTGAGCCATTCAGCCTGGCAACTAGCTTTATAGACTGTCGAGAGTTTCTGTTCCCTGGTTGTGTAATGCGTGGAGTACCGAGTGAAATGTCCTGCTGTAACCAACAAACGGTGTGCACTGCAGTAAACTAAATCTTCATCCTTCTCTATAATATGGTTGAGAGTTTCGATACGGTTTGCCTTACTAAAGCCTTGTTCACATGTTAGGTTCCAGTCTAGGAGTTTCATCAGCCTTCTTGTTATTGTCTTTGAAAACCATTGGTTCAGACTGGGCATAAGACTTATTGCCCTATAGTTGTTGAAATCATCCTTTGGCACTTTCTTGTGTAGTAGAATGATGGTCGGTCCTAGATTTCAATTCCTCTGGTATGACTTGTGTGCAGTTGGTTATGTTAAAGAGTTCCGCTCCCTCTTTTATAAAACTTAATTCCATATGCAGTCTTCTCCAAGGATCATTTCATTCATTTTCATGTCATTCTTTTGTCAGGTAAATACCAAATTTGACACCTGAGATTTTCATAACAAATATTGTATGACATGAAGTGTCAAATGGAGTTGTTCCCACCTTTCAGAAATGACTAGAGCTACTGGGTGTGAACTCCAATCTTGGCGTCTACGGACTGGCACTAACACTAATCCACAGAGGTAGCCTCAAGGAATACAGTGAAAATGTTAATTTTCATTGGAACTTGCTGGGTGGTTCATACTAAAGCCTTTTCATTAGTGAAAGAAAGTTGGCTTATAGTTCTGTTGCAGGTTTTACCGAGCTGTATAGAAATATTATAGGGCCTACTTCTACTGTATTTGTTTCTCGTGCAGTTATTCAATCCTCTTTGAAAATGAAACGGGAAACGAAGTATTTATCTTCCTAGCAGGATAACTTTTGTCTTCAATTCCCTCTGGTTGTACTTCTATGCGAGCACCAAATGATCTGTGACAAGAATCTTCTGTGGCTAGATTAGGTCTCTCCAGGTGTCTCCAGCTGGACCACTGAGTTTGCAGGAGAAGGTCTTGTGCATCATTAGTTCAGACTTAGACTCTTGGGAAATGCAGTTGAACGTTAAATACTAGGGCATTAGATAGGCCTATCACTTGTTTTCAGATGTTGCTGAAGAAATGTAAAGTGACAATTCCTTCTTTGAGTTATTCTTGTACCTTGAACGAAAATGAAGCAGTGTAAAGGAGAAGTGGTATGTTATTCTGGCAAACTACTACTATTATTCTTCTTTCTTGTGAACACACATGACTTTTCTACTGAGTATGTGGAGCAAAGTCTGTGTGAAATGTTAGTAATTTCTCCTTGTTTTTTCTTGACATTACAAAAGCCCGAAAGCTGCATTACCATGTCTATTAGTACAGGCTGTGAAAGCATCAATCCAAATAATTGATGTTTAATAAACTGTTCCCTAATCTTCCTCTGTACTTCGTGAGGGATCTAAATTAACTCATGTTCATGTTGTACACAGTCGATGACTTAGTCGTGTAGCACTTCTGTTTTGTTAATGACAAAATATAATCTGCTCATACTTAGTTCCAGAATTCATTAAGTGGTCAATTCCCATCTGATAGGTATCAACAAGTTATGCTCGAAAATAATTTGTGTGATAGTTTTTCTTCCTCCCTTCTGTTTTGTACCACTACTTCAAATATTCAGGGGCTATTAAAGAATGATGCTGGGAGTAACATTTATTGTTGGCTCAGTTAAAAGAGAAACCTATTTGCATCTGATGCTGAGTCCCAAGGAGGACAGTACTTACTGTTGGAATAAGCATTCACATTCACTTCAGGTCCTTATAGTTAAATGTTTTTCTGTGGTAGTTAAAATAGTGCCACCCATGAAGTACTGTGTTATTTATCTGCCTTTTCTTGTTGTTAACATGTCTATGGCCTATTTTTACCAAGTTGCTATGGTGGGCCTCGTCAGATTTCCTTGGTCCTTCTGGTCCCCTCCTCATACCTGTCACGGTGAGAACCCCATTACAGTGTTGATCTGAACTTCAATTTTATTCTGTATTTGACTTTCTGTTAGATGTTTGTGTCCTCTGATGACGTTTCAATGTGGAAATGTTTATTCTGGGAGTTTGCCTTGGGTTTGAGTATTGGGATCTGAACTGATTCCATAATATTGGTGATGTGTAGTCAGTCAGTTGGTCCTGTAAAAGTTAATATGATGGACTTTGATTCCATTTTCCTCCATTGCTACATTATTTAGAAAATGTTTAGTCAGGAAGTGTATTTTGTGCAGTATGTATATTTTGTAATTGCTGTAAAGATACTTTCTACTTCCTGAAAGGGTATGTTGTAAAAACAAAATAAGAACAGGTAGGGACAGTCATGACTTACAGTAGAACCGTGATTCTCTGAACTGAATGGGACCGGAGGTGATCAGGGCCAACAAGAGACTGATTTATATTAAAGTAGTGGAAAAAAAATGCTATTATCAGTGATCTTCACAGGAATAATAGCAGAGCCACTTCAAACAGTTCAAGGTTACTGTAATTAATGCATGAAATATTGTACACAGTACTGTATTTGAAAAACTTATTTATCATGAGATTTACACATAATTTAGGTACTGTTATAGGTATGGAAATAGAGTACTGTACTGTAATGTGATACATTATGTGTTCTGCATAATAAATGAATAATAATTTTTGCATAAAATAAGATGCATTTTGCTAAATATGATCCAGAATAATTAAGTTCTACTGTTCTAATTTTGAAGGTAAACTGTTTCATAATTTGTTGCATTGTGCTTCTTGCTTAACTCCTCATTTGCTACATTTGTTGTAATTTAGGTCACATGGAAAAGATAAAATCCTGGTAAATAAAATGTCAGTACCTTTCATATTAATATTATATTTGTAAGAAAATATTAAATTCATGTGAAAGGTACTGACTGGGGGATTTATTCTGAATTAAGAGAAAAATGATCAGTAAATCATTCACTACATGTAAAAATTTGTTTACTTTCTTGAAATTTAATCAATTAGAGAATTGAGAATCCACTGATAACATTCAGAATTTGGCAGATACCTCCGCTTGTGCTGAATCCATGTGCGTTTTTCTGTAATAGTGGCTTGTCGCCTTTAAATACTGAGCAACCCTTGATGAGTGTGAATTTCACAAATGTGTGTTCAGGCATAACTTTGTGCAGACATTGACTACGTGAGTGTTTCAGCACAAACTCGGAGTTGTAGATATTGCCAATCACAGATAACAGAAATGTTTGTGAATAATATACAGTATTTTTAAGAACATTTGAAGATCAATTAATAAAGAAAAAATATTAGTTGTTGCTAAATGAGTGCATGATATTGTATGTTCTTAGTATTTAATATTTTACCAGATTTAATTTTAATTAACAAATTATATTTCACCTCTCGTGGAATACACGGGGTTTGTATCTACCTAACAAACATCTCTGTTCATTTGTTTCTGAGAAAAGTGTGTGTACAAGGAACTTTCACAATTCCATGTGCCCATTCTTTTTTGAGTAACTGTACACACAAAGTGATCAGCTGTTATGTCCCCAGTAGAAGCAACTTATTGTCATAGAGGATTCATTACTAGTTAATTCAGAGGTTTGTCTGTACTTTGCCACTAAAATAATCAACAGTGATTTTAAAAGTAATCTAAATGATAGCGCTGTAAACACTGCTTGGTCAACTTTGTGGTACAATGGAACAACAGTTTATTGACATTGTATATTGGCCTAAGGTTTTTGAAAAATTAAGATAAGGGTTTTTTATTTACAAAAGGCTATGACTTGGGATGGAGTATACCCAGTTTGATGCTGGTTGGTTTGTACAATAGATTTCAGTGTCAGAAAGTGCACATTTGTTAATAAACTGTTTTTAGTGTGAAGAGACTATTTTGTTTAATCATTATTGCCAATTAATTATCTGTAGAAAACATTAATTTTATAAAATTTCAACTGTTGTTCAAAGAAGTCGAAGGGAATGGATGATTTTCCCGAAACATGTATGGTAAATTAAATAGTTCCCTATCATTAGGTTTATCAACAAGGTGGGCTCAAGAAAAACTATCTTAAATAGTTCTGTAATAGATTCATAATTTTGACATATTAATATAAATTACTTTGTAATAGATCAGTTGGAAGGTCACTTTGAAATAAAATACTAAAGTGTCGTGCTTTTGAACAACGTGGATATGTCAGTTCTGTGGCAGATGCTAGTAGTACTTTTTGTAATAATTTGGGTATACTATTTGGAACTGATCAATTTTTATTGTTTTGTATGTATTCTGGGTCTTGAGTTGCCATGCCATATGCAGAGTAAAATTATGAGAAACTTTGTTGTTAGTTCCACAAACTAAACATCCATAATTCCATTAGATAATTTTCCTGTGTTGTATTTCCTACTCCATTTGATGGAAGGAATATTGAATCAGTCAATTAATGTAAAATTTCTTTTCTTGGTCTTTTCATGTGTTACTGTTATGAGGACACCTTCATGTTAAATTCGAGATAAGTGAATGACTGGTATTTAAATTAGTTGTAGAGAGGTAATTCAAAATAAGAACCAGGCTAAGTCTAAAATATTGTATTTTATTGATCAACTTCTTCGAGAAGCACTCCTTATGTTCAGGAATTAGGGCAATATTTATTATAGTGTAAGTGAAGTGTGTGACAGGTGTGGCTCAGATAATTACCTCCATGGAAAAAAAAAGAAATAAAAATAAAATAAAAATTGTGTGATGGTCATGTTTTTACTTTGTACAACTGCAAGTATTGAGGGACAAGTCAAGAATAGTGCTAGGAATAGCCTTTGTCATAGGATCTGTTCATTGTTTTAAGTTATTTTCATTTCATATATGCTTATGATTCATAATAATAATAATAATAATAATAATAATAATAATAATAATAATAATAATAATAGAATCCTATTAGCTGGGCTGAGTCACTCAGCTAGGTTCGAACTTGTCAACTTAGACTCAGAAAGCCAGCGTCTTAACATCTGAGTCCATTGGTACTTAAAGGTGCTGAAATATGCCAGCTCCATGTGGCAGATATTCCAGCATGTAAGAAAACTCGCGCAGGACCAAATTCTGGCACCTCGGAGTCTCTGAAAACCATGGAAGTAGTTGGTGGGACGTTAAACCTATAACGTGATAATAATAATGATAATAATCATCATTATCTTGTGGTAACTCGCAACCAGGATAGTGCTAACATTTTGGACAATGCTTCTTGTTCATGTCCAGTTCACTCAGTCTGTGTGGTGTATTTTTCTTTGCTAACTTAAACTCTAACACCTCTTAATATTGCGAGGACTGTTACTTTTGTCAGTTAGAATATCTCCTTTTCTTGTTGTTAACCTGCCCATGGCCTATTCCTTTCCAAGTTGCCACGATGGGCCTCGTTGGCATGAAGATGTTACATTCCTCAGTCCTTCTGATCCACTTCCCATACCTGTGAGGGTGAGAACAGTAGTTGTTGTTTGGGCTGTTATAGTGTTTAAGTTGAATTTTATTTTTAACCTGTATTTAATTTCCTGTTATGAGATCTTGTGCACGGTGATGAATTTCGACAAAGTAAATATCGGAATTTGACTGACTGTCTTCATTGTGGGAGTTGCGGCTGTAGTTTAAGTGAAGGATTGGCAATGACTCCATTAAAGTGCACCACTCGTACAGAGCCAAGAAGATTACCACCTTACATCTTCTGTGACCACTTTACAAGTGGCCAACTTTCTTTTGTCATAGGGTAGGTATATGGTAAGGAGTGCCAGTTCTATTGGCGTTGAAAATGAAACTGCGTATGGCTTTTAGTGACGGGCGTGTCAGAGGACAAGTTCAGCTCGGCAGATGGAGGTCTCTGACACCCATAGGCAACCTGCAAATCATGATGACACACCTGGCCCCCATGCCAGACGAATTAACCAATTATGGTTAAAATTCCTTACCTTGGCAGGAATCAAACCTGGGACCCCTGTGACCAAAGGCCAGCACGCTAACCATTTAGCCATAGAGCTATTTTCACACTAAGAAAGTTACGAAAAAATGCAAGGAACGTATAATAAACAGCACGTGGAACATATCCATTATTTGGTGTGGTACTACTTTTAAGAAATTACATATTTCTGGTCTAGATCACTTGTGATATTTGATAGTACAGTATTAAAATACTGCAATGCAGGTGGATGAAATACTATTTTTAAAAAATCAAGTGGAAGTATCACCTTTTGAACACACTCCTCAATTGTATTGTTGTGAAATCTGAAGGTGTGTGCGTGTGACGGGCTAGCGGTGTTTCGTTCCCAAACATAACGCACGCAAATGCGGTAGCTAAATAACTAATGATAGTAATGTATTCATACCTTTGCAGAAGTTTGGAATTACAGTATATATTCTAGGTTATCTCACAGTCCAGCGGTCGTGTTCTTACTCGAGCAATAGCAAATTGTTCTAATTTACTTGTTGAGAAAAAGCTGGTGTGAATCCTCGGCTGGAATTACAAACCTCTGTTGGAATGTGTTTTTGTTGTATGTTAGCTTCTTCAGTCTACCAAAACTTATTTTGAATAAATAAATTTATATACAGCCTGAAGAAGAAAACATACGGTAACAGAAGTGAGTTATAAATTAAATGAGTTGAAACTGAAAAGAGATGGCTTCAGATATCACAAAATATGTGAAGAGTGTTGTGCTACATCAGCAAAAATATGTGAATTGTAGGTGTAGGAACTTTTGTCAATGTTACATTAAAAGGTAAGTTATCAAAGGTTTGTGAAGATTAAGTTCTCTCTTGGCATATTATTTAGAAAATGTTTAACCAGGAAATGTATTTTGTGCAGTATGTGTAATTGCTGTAAAGATGCACTTAATTCCTGAAGTGGTATTCGTTGTGAAACTGAAATGAAAACAGATGGTGACAGTCATGACATACAGTAGAACCTCGATTTCCCGAAGTAAACGGGCCCGGAGGTGATCTCGACTAACAAAAACTCAAATTATATCAAAGTGGTGGGGAAAATGCTGTTATCAGTGATCTTCACAGGAATAATAGCAGAGCCACTTCAGACAGTTGAAGGTTACTGTAATTAATAAATAGATTATACAGTGTATGAAATGGTGCATACAATACTATATTTCCCAATAACTTACTAATCACCTAAGAGCCTCCGTGGCTCAGGCGATAGCACGTCATCCTCTCACCGCTGGGTTCCGTGGCTCAAATCCTGCTCACTCCACGCAAGATTTGTGGTGGACAAAGTGGAGGCGGGACAGGTTTTTCTACGGGTACTCCGGTTTTACCTGTCCTCCTTCATTCCAGCAATACTCACCATTATCATTTCATTTCATCAGTCAGTCATTAATCATTGCCTCAGAGGAGTAAAACAGACCTCGGCACCCGGCACAATTCCCATCATCGCCACAAGATGAGGGCTTCATTCATTCCATTTCTGAGCTAGTCACTGACTGCAAAACAGGTTGTAGGTTTTCTTCTTATTAATCACTTAAACGAGAAATTTAAACACATCATTTACTCTTAGATTACAGTACAGTACTTTATTTCCAAAACTATAGTATATTATATATTATTTGTTCTGCATAATGAGTGAATATTTTTTGTTTAAAATGAATTTCTTAAATTAGTCCTGGAATAAGAGAGCCAAACAAATTAAGTTCTACTGTACTAATTTTGAAGGTAAAGTGTTTCATAATATTGTTGCATTGTGCTTCTTTCTTAAGAAAATAATAGTAAATTTGTGTGAAAGATACTGACTGGTGGATTTATTTTGAATTAAGATAAAAATTGTCAGTAGTCTACATTAAGTGGAATGTATTAAATCATTCGTTACATGTAACAAGTTTGTTTACTTTTGTGGAATGTAATCAACTTAAGAATTGAGAATCCACTGATAAGATTAAGAATCCATGTATGTTGTTCTGTAATAGTGGCTTGTCACCTTGAACAATAATTTATTTGAATGCTGATCAACCCATGTAGAGTGTGATTTTTACAAATGTATGTTCAGGCATAACTTTGTGCTGAAATCTTCACGTAGCCTGATTTCTGCACTAAGTCAAGAGTTGTAGACATTGCCGATCACAGATAACAGATGTTTCTGAAAGATATACAGTATTTTTAAGAGCATTGGATAAGATAAATTAATAAAGAAAAAATACTAGTTGTCGCTAAATATGAGCACATGGTATTGTATGTTCTTAGCACTTAATATTTTATCAGATTTCATTTTAATTACAAAAATATATATTTCACAACAAATCTGTATGTTCATTTGTTTCTGAGGGACCGAGCTCGATAGCTGCAGTCGCTTAAATGCGGCCAGTATCCAGTAATCGGGAGATAGTGGGTTCGAGCCCACAAAGTGTACATACGGGGAACTTTCACAATGCCACGTGCCCATTCTTTGACTGTACACACACACACAGTGATCAGCCGTTATGTTCCCAGTACAAGACGCATATTGTCATAGAGGATTCTTTGCTAGTTAATTCAGAGGTTTGTCTGCACTTTGCCAATAAAATAATGAACTCGCACTGATTTTTAAAGTAGTTTAAATTATACCACCATAAACACTGATTGTCGTTTTGTGTTATTATGGAACAATTTATTAATATTGTATATTGAACTAATTATTTTTGAAGAATGGTGCTGATTGTTTCCTATAAGACATTTTAGTGTCACAAAGTTCACATTTGTTAATAAACTGTTTATGGTGTGAAACACCTATTTTGTTTAATCATTATTGCCAATTAATTCTCTCTAGAAAACATACTTTAAGACCACTGTCTAAATTATATAGAATGATTCATATTCATTACTTCGTGATAGATCTGTTGGAAGGCCACTTTGAAATGAACACCACGGGCATGTTTGATTCTGTGGTATTTTTTGTAATAATTTGTGTATGCTGTTTGGAACTTACCTTTTATTAATGTTTGTAGTTTTGTTTGTGTTCATCTTAGAAGTAAAATTATGAGAAACGGTACTTTATTTTGTGGATCTAAGAAGAAACATAAATAATTCCATTAGATTATTTTCCTTAATGTGTAATATTTCTTGCTCCATTTGATGGAAGGAATGATGAACTAGGCAATTAATGTAAAATTTATAATCTTGGTCTGTTTATTTGTTACTGTTACGAGGACACAAAGTTTACTTTAAATACTAGTCATTCGCTTATCTGAAATAATGTGGGTCTTACAATTTTACACTTAGTTGTAGAGATAAGACAAAGTGTGTTTTATTAACTACTTTTTGGAGAAGCACTCCTTATGCTGTCTAGGAATTTGGCAGTATATAGTGGAAGTGAAGCGTGTGACAGGTATAGCACAGATACTTACCTCCACGTGGATAATAAAGAAAAGTGTTGTTTGATGGTTATATTCTTCACCTTCTGAGGAACAAATCGGGAATAGTGCTGGGAATAGCCTTAGTCATGGGATCTGTTCATTGTTTAAAGTTATTTGAATTGTTTATATTATTATTATTATTATTATTATTATTGATAGAAACGTATTAGCTGGGCTGAGTTGTTCAGTTGGTTAAGGCGCTGATTTTCTGTGCCCAAGTTGGCAGGTTTGAAGGTACTCAAATGTGTCAGCCCCACATGTTAGATTTATTAGCATGTAAAAAAAACTCATGCAGGACAAAATTCTGGCACTTCGGTATCCCTGAAAACCATGAAGGTAGTTGGTGGGATGTTAAAACAATATTATTTTTGCTATTAGGAACCTATAGTTATTCACAACTGGGATAACATATTTCGGACAATGCTTCTCGTTCATGTCAAGTTCACTCTGTTTGGTATATTTTTCTCTAGCACCCTTTACTGTTACTTTTGTCAGTTAGTATATCTCCTTTTCTTGTTGTTAACCTGCCCATGGCCTATTCCTTTCCAAGTTACCACGATGGGCCTCGTTGGCATGAAGATGTTACATTCCTTTGTCCTTCTGTTCCACTTTCCATACCTGTGAGGGTGAGAACAATAGTAGTAGTTCAGGCTATTACAGTGTTGAACTGTATTTAACTTCCTGTTAGATCTTAATGCACAGTGATTACTTTCAACAAAGTAAATATCAGAATTTGACTGACTGCGTGCATTCTGGGGGTTTAGACTGTAGTTTGAGTGAAGGGTCAGCATTGACTCCATTAACTTGCACCACACCTCCATAGTCAGGAATATTACCACTTTGCATCTTCTGTGATGACTGTGTAAGTGGTCAACTATGTCTTATCATAGGCATGTACTACAGTACATGTCAGTTTGCAATATTGAGGAGTGTCCGTGGTGTTTCTACCACCCTAAAAAGGTTGTAAAAAATGCAACGAATGCACATGGAAAGTAATCATGTTTTGGTATGGTACTACTTTTAAGGAAATACATATTTCTGGTCTGGATTGCTCGTGACGTTTGATAGTATTAAACTACTGCAATGCAGGTGGACGAAATCCTAAATAAGAAAATTGAAGTGGAAGTAGCACATTTGGAACAGACACTCCTCAATTGTATTCTTGTAAAATGTGAAGGTGTGCGTGTGATGGGCTAGCGGTGTTTTGTTCCCAAACAAATGTGGTAGCAAAATAACTAAACCAAAACTAATTTTGAATAAATAAATTTATAAATGGCCTGAAGATAAACCATATGGTAACAGATTTATACATGAGAAATTTATAAATGAAGTGAGTTCAAACTGAAAAGAGATGGCTTTAGATATCTCAAAATATGTGAAGAGTGTTGTGCTAAAAATATGTGAATTGTAGATGCAGCAACTTTTGTAAATATTACATTCATAGGATAAGTTGTTAAGTGTTTGTAAAAATGAAGTTCTCTGTTAAGGGCACTTGGATGTGAAAGCTGTATGTTTCTAAGGCCCAATTTGTAGGTTAATATTGAAGAAACTATTTGTTCAAAGACTATGAAACTTTTAACATAAACTGCCTATATCCCTTAATTCTACAACAGGAATAACTCGCATTACTGTCACAACTGTAGCTACAATTTTCATGGATGATATTAATTTGAGTCACAATTATTTGGTGCAAGAATTTTTTTCAAAAAAATATTACTTGGGCAAAATTGGCTCTCAAAAATAGGTAATTTTTCTCTAAAAAAAATCTGGAGGTGTTTCGTGCTATGCTACTTCCTTTTCAGAAAACAATGTGTATTTTGCAAGTCTTCCTTGTGGCTTATAGACAACTTCAGAAGTGTTTGTTAGACTCTGTTCATTTATAACTTGTTTCCGTTATTCTGTTGCCATGTTTTCTTCTTCAGGCAGTTTATAAATTTATTTATTCAAAATTAGTTTGCTGTGAAAAACAAAGTTGAGTTTTAGTACTTTTCACATACAGGTGTCATTATGGTAGACTTGATTTGTGGACAGTGTTTCTTAGGTTGAGCTCTGTACTTGCCTGAAACAGGCTCCCAGTAAAATATGCATGCACCTCTGCCCCATTCTAAATCTTCTTTTTCAGCAGTTGATATCACAATAGTGGTTTTGTTGTGTAATTCTTCCCAGACACAGTATACACTGTGACTGTATTCAAGTTCTCTCATCGCTCAAAATAATAACTGCTATCCTATGCAGGTGAAGTCCAAATAGTATGCCACATAAGTGTAGTTCGAAATTTCATCTTGTGCATGGCTCTCTCTTTGCCAAGGTGCTACGATAAATCTCATGGGCGTGAAAATGTAGTCTTAATTAGAGGTGTACAAACTCCGCATTTAGCTTGCCCATGCTGCTAGCCGCACGTAAACAACAGTACAGGCAGGCTGCTGCACTCCTGGCCAGATCAAGCTCAGCCCAACTTGGGCAGGCTACAGGTTAGCTTGCTTGCTTGCTTGCTTCTTCCTGCTGCGTTAATCGATGTTTGCTCGTTCATTGTGCTGATATGAGAGGAAAGAGGTTGTTATATGCCTGAATTTATATAGGATTCGTCAACATAAATATTATTTTATATGGTTATTTAGTATTATGTTAGTCATTACAAAGTTATGTTGAAATTTATTTCGTAATTTAGACGTCTTATGTAACTAATTAACAAAAATAATATTTCTCTCTATCAAAAATAATTACTTAGTAAAAAGTAGGTTCTCTGAACAAAATATTTCAATATTTAAATAAACATAATGACCGTTGATGGAAATTTGACCATAAATATAATGTATTAATTATTATCCGAGAAAATTAGAAGCAGAGATATACATAATGTAGGTATAGGTCATAAATATATTTAAAAATATTAATTTTGTAGGGTAACATTTTTGAAATACATTTAATAATTTAGAAACCCCTTACCCAGAAAACCAAAAGAAATAATTATAAAACTATTCAGTTTAGAAGTGTAATTTTACCGCTTGCTCTCTTAGTTTGTAGTTGCCGCATACTGCATACCAATATTTAATACATGGACACATTATCGTTTGCGTGTGTCACTGAGGTCATAAGTCTTTGCGAATCAAGACGGGAACGTTTTTCGCTGATTACATTTCCCGACCAGTTGACGATCCTCTCGCTGGAGGCACTCGTAGCGGGTGTGTTAAACACTTTTTTCGCTACACAGACAAGTCGGGGCAGCCTGTGCGAATTATTTTTCCATCACCGCAGTATATTTTCGTCACTAATAAACCCCTCTTGCAAGTACCTACTGTCCTCATCATTTATCATTGGCGAATTCTCTGCCCAATAGTTAAATTTCGCTTTCTTACGTTGCACTGATCTGGAAATATATCCGCCCAAGTTATCGATATTTTATGGTAATGTTAGAATATTAAAAATATCTAATTTGCATAGGTGTAATACATAAGAAATAACCACGGAATCCTACCTTGAGCACACATTTGTCGAGCTGCCTCAAAAACAGACATTTGCTCTCCTGCATTTAGTTTCTTTAATGTGCAATATTTAGGCACTAAAAAGTTGCAATTTTGTTTAACATAGCGACTTCAAATTTCTGCTCCAGGAAGACACCACCGGTTTGTTTCAAAAGCTTTAAGTACTGAAAATTCATTTAGTATAAAAACATTTTTACATTTAAATATCAATAGTCTCGCATTAAAATTTAAAAGAAATGAAATATTACCTGTTCATCATCCTATGGAGTACAATGGGATTTTAAGGCATAAAACCACGGAAGGGCCAGATATAAAGTCGGCTTCCTTAAATGACTTAAGAATGTTATGAGCAGGCCAGTAATGTTCTGATCATACCCGAGCGTTTTATCAGAGGCCCTCCTTATCTAAAATAGTTCTCTTAGCATCTCTCTGGGAGTGAACTGATTGCAGCATGTCAAAATAACTGTTCCACCGAGTGGAAACATTCGGTTTCATAGATGGTTGTAACCTCCCACATAGGCCTCTTCTCTTAAAGTACGAAGCCAGATATTTCACTGAATGGACAGCAGCTAACACATTAGGAAAACTTTCTTTCAAAAAGAGTCGTTCAGAACATGCTTCAAGACTGTATTAATATTATGAGCCATGCATGGAAGACGCTTGTATATGCTGAGGGCCTTAACAATATTGCTTCCCTGGCCTGTTACAAATGTAATTTTGTAAATATCTTCATGAGAAACGCCGTGTCCTTTCAAACGATCTTCCAATTCACTGCGAATATTTTCACCAGTTATTGGACAGTCAGGAAAGGCCGAACACAAGTCCGGCAGTCCGAACGGGTCCCAGGCAACCTGTCAGGCTTAGGGAAACCCAGGTTTTGGTTTGCTATGACTAGTGCGCTCAGTACGCGTGCACTCTTGCTTCGCTGGCGCTCAAGCTAAGCTGCTTTGCTTGTTGCAGAGCAGCTTGGGGCAGGCAAGCCTGAAGAACAATTTGTACACCTTTAGTCTTAATAGTCTCGTACTTTATAAATATTCACACTTAAGATTTTATGCTCAGAGGTCTTTGGTGTCCATAAATAAGATTAGCGTTCGTCAACTGTGATCTGCATGCAGCTTTGTATTTGATGTAGCTCCTTTGTCACACTACTCGTGTGAGGGTACAGGAGATGGTGACAGTGCTGTGATAACGAGATTCTGTTAATGTAGAATGCTCCACAAGTGACGTGGCACTTAGTCACACCGTAGTTAACAATTTCCTCTTGCCGTTTTAGGGGCACTGAATCATTTATGACTGTCCGTAAAATAATTATTTATGTATTTAATCACTTCAGGCCTTTTCAGTTGTCGATATAAGATAGCAGCATTTTGTGCTGTGTGGCATTCCTCTTTAAAGATGTTAGTGGCTAATGTACCTTTCAGACTCTGTTCCACTGGGCTAGAAACTAAACCTTCGATATAAAAGTCAAAGGCTGGTATTTAGCCTATAGGGTTCACATCTCTGCTGGAACACACACTGGATCTTCAAAGGACGCTTGTTGTGGCGACTCAACTCCACACTACTGTCGGATTTTTTATTATGGACACTCGAGTTTAGGCTTTAATTACAAACGAACCAATAGGCCTATTGCAATGCGAGTTATACCAATATTTTCCTTGTTTAATTCTACATTAGCGTATATAAGACACATTGTTTTCGACTTTCATTAAATATTTTTTATTTGTGGTTGTAATAAATATTGCCCGGGTTTTTGGCTTCTTCTCTAGGAAGCGCTCACTTAGGAATATATACAAAGAAAACTACTTGTCTGATGGTAATGAAATTTTTATATGTTATAACCACATGTATTTGTAGTGTAATACTCAAGTTACAATTTTTTTCAATCATCCCGAAAAAAGTTCTTATCATTTTTCTAAAGCAACTCTTTCTCAGCCCAGGATAAACGTACAACAGCAAAGTTGGGCTTGTTTTGAAGCACTCAGTCATGGTTATCAGAAACTACAACAACTGTAACCGTACAGTTTGGTACCGAATTTATGAAGAGTAATATTGAAAGGAGGTTTTGTGTACGCCGGACCGTGCGATTAACAGCAGGCCGGGTGGTGAAAACGGGCGCAGTGTTGCCGCGTTCAGTAGTAATCACGCGCGCAACGAACACAGTACACTCGCCCCGGGCAGTTGTGGAACAGAATGCCCATGACCTTGGTTTATCCGCAAGCTATTTTCAGTTGTCCTATGTTCTGCATGTTGGCCACGTCACTTCAAGATGCCTCCAAGACCGCCGTTATCAGAGGGTGAACTTGCAATGATTTTGAGTGCTATTTGTTTCTTTCAATGTGAGGGGGAAAAAGTAGGGGACAAGAGGTTCCCTGTGTACAAGAAGGTGGCAGATTGTCTTGGATTATCGCTGTCGTCAGTTAAGAGAGTAGGAGCCGCTTCAAAGGAGAATGATGGAAATACGTCATCCAGGTCAAGAAAGAAGCAGTGTGTAAGACCGGGGCGTCCGAAAATCCATCTAGATGATTTTACTTTGGGCACAATACGAAGAAATATGCACGATTTTTATATGAATAAGATATTTCCCACAATTAAAAGCCTCCGCATGAAACTGTTAGAAAATATGCCGGATTTTCCCGATATGTCAATTTCTACGCTTTTGAAAGTAGTTCGAAGCTTGGGATTCCGATTCAAAAAACTAAACAGGAAACCAGTGCTAATGGAACCTGTGACAGTTGCTGCATCCCGACACACCTACCTTAGACGAATTAGAGACTTAAGAGCACAGGGCTACAAGATCTTCTTTACAGACGAGACGTGGTGCGGACAGAACCATACTATGAAATATGGGTGGCAAGAAAACGTGATTGAAGCTTTAGAAAACAACTTTGACAACTATAATCTGTACAGAGGGTACATTCAGCAAATTTATGGATGGCGTGGAGGGTTCAAAACACCGTCTGGGGCTGGGAAACGCATCATAATTTTACACATCGGAAGTGAAGAAGGATTTCTTGACGGTGCAGAACTTTGTTTTATTGGCAAGAAAGGCAGTGGTGATTACCACAATGAGATGAACTCGACTCATTATGAAGAATGGTTCACGAAAGTCCTGAGTTTATTGCCTCAAAAGTCGGCTGCCGTTATAAATCAAGCTCCATATCATACGATGGTCGATCCTTCATCTAAAAACCCGAACATGTCATGGCTGAAACCTGAAATTATATCCTGGATAACATCAAAGAATATCTCACTACCACCTGGAGTTGACGATTATAACAAATTAACGAAATCAGAGCTGATTGTCCTTGCCAGGCCTTTTTTTCAAACACCGGTAAAGAAGCTGGAACAACTGACTAAACGACTTCGACCAGATGTACAGCTTGTTTGGTTACCAGTGGCCCATTGCGAGCTTAATACAATCGAGCTCATTTGGGCTTACGTAAAAGGGAAAATAGCAAAAACAAATATGGCTAACACATTAGAAAATGGTAGAGGTATGGAAGCAATTAACGCTTTATGCCGAGAAGCCTTACGTACCGTCACCCCTGAACTCTGGAAACAATGCATTAAACACGCTAAGAAAATTGAAGACCACTACTGGGAAAAAGATGGACTGTCTGAAAACGTCCCTTATTTCGAGCCAGTCATAATCAACATGAATGACAGCAGCACCGATTCATCGGAATACAGTGATTTTTCAGACGAAGAAAATTGATAGAATTAAATATTGTAAATATATGTAAATAATAATGCAAATAACTCTTGTAAAAATTGTACAGTGTGATATTTCTAAATAAGTCAACCATTTTTAGACCTGCCTTTGAAGGTCCAAAGCCCTTATGAGAAAAGGTGATGGGAAGTGGAATTTATAAGAGGAAATAAAATTAAAGGTTGAAAGTAAACGAAAAGCTGTGTTCGTTGCGCGCGTGATTACTACTGAACGCGGCAACACTGCGCCCGATTTCCCCACCCGGCCTGCTGTTAATCACACGGTTCGGCGTACACAAAACCTCCTTTCAATATTACTCTTCATAAATTCGGTACCAAACTGTACGGTTACAGTTGTTGTAGTTTCTGATAACCATGACTAAGTGCTTCAAAACAAGCCCATGTTTGCTGTTGTACGTTTATCCTGGGCTGAGAAAGAGTTGCTTTAGAAAAATGATAAGAACTTTTTTCGGGGTGGTTGAAAAAAATTGCAACTGGAGTATTACACTACAAATACATGTGGTTATAACATATAAAAATTTCATTACCATCAGACAATTAGTTTTCCTTGTATATATTCCTAAGTGAGCGCTTCCTAGAGAAGAAGCCAAAAACCCGGGCAATATTTATTATAACCACAAATAAAAAATATTTAATGCACATCGAAAACAATGTGTCTTATATACGCTAATGTAGAATTAAACAAGGAAAACATCGGTATAACTCGCATTGCAATAGGCCTATTGGTTCGTTTGTAATTAAAGCCTAAACTCGAGTGTCCATAATAAAAAATCCGACAGTAGTTGCCAACATCTTTGAAGGGTAGGACAGTCCAAGTAATGAGCCCGCTGTCCGACTGGTGCTATATTCTGGTATTCCACAACTGAGTAAGCCCAAATAGCTTGAATATCTTATATTCTCAAATAAAGGTTTACTGCTGGGAATTGAACTTCTTAAATCCATCTTCGTCAAACACACTTTGTTCAGATTAGTTTATATATATCGTAACCAGGTTGCTTGCAGTTGTGGCCTTTAGTCTGATTTAATTATTTTCTTGTTCTGTAACACTGCATGACTTCTGAATAATGTTATATTATACCCTTCTAACACTTTGGCACATATTGTTGTGAAAGCTTTTGCTCATCTTTAAATGAAGTTACCTTGGTTAGCATTGGACTATGGTAGCAATTCACATGTCAGTACACAACAGTTCACATGTGCAACAGGGAGTTGTATTTGTACTGTCCTTCATCACAAGTGATGCATAAGTAGTGTTACTGCCATCCAGCGAGGGCTTTTCAGAACAAGATTCAGTCAAGTCCAAACTTGGCTGGTTAAAAATTAAAAAAATAAAAATTGCAAATTCGTATTGCAGTCAAGTTGTTCTCTATGGCAGAGACGTAACTTAAACGTGAATGTGCTGGATTCCTTTATCAAATGTGTCGCATCAATTTCTCTAACCAGTACACACATCATTTTTCAAAGAAGTTAAACTTAACTGGATTTAAGAAGCCATCTGAATGTTTTCCACCTCATAAGCCTAGGACATAAACTATAAATTGCAAGCCTTCACAACTTTTATGATATTGCTGCATTATACACATGAATGAAACACAGCATTTTATCAAGAGCACATATTCAAGAACATCGCAACCGGCTGTTTATAAGGAGACCTTAATGAACTCTCTTAACATATAACTGACTTGCAAGTTCTTTACTTGTTATAAATGTTTTTAATGTTTTAATATTTTCAAAACGGTTTTAAATAGTTTTTCCACACCCACTTTGTCATATTATGAATTGTATGTATGCCTATTTTTCAATAACAGCTGAAGGTGACACTATTATGTGTCGAAACTAGTTCTGTATAATTCTATAAATGTTGTAGTTGAATAACAGCATTAAATTTTGTATTGAATAGGTGGAAATACCAAAACTTTATTTATTTGTAATTATTAGTTCAATACGGAATAATGAATTTTCTTACGTTAAATTGTAGGCCTTCACGTTTAGTTTTCTTCCGACTCTGAAATACCACTCTTATCATAGTCGATACAGTAAAACTGATTAAAACATAAATGATTGGAAATCTAATTCTTTATAATTTAAGTTGCTTAGTATTTATTGATAGGACCATTAATAATGTAAATATTTTGAGAATAAAATATTAGGCCTTCCCGTGAACTACTATTTCGCTCAGCGTGAATAAAATGATTTATAGCTTACATTGTAGTGGCTCATCCCCCCGACTTTACATACCGATTTTCATTAGATTCTCTTCAGCCGTTTTCTCGTGATGCGTGTACAGACAGACAGACATTACGGAAAAATAAAAAGTGCATTTCTTTGTTAATGTGAACATGACCGATACAGAAATTCTGAGCAATGTACAGACAAAACTCTTTTATTATATAATAGTTATATATATATATATATATATGTCTCCCAATGGAGGTAGCCCCAAAGGACTCAGTATACCCACAACACAGTATAAATTACCATTCAAATTATAATTACAGTGTAGAAAATATAAGAATGAGACATACATTGTGAAACGGAGCGAATTGGTCATGTGGATAGGGGCGCACAGCTGTGAGCTTGCTTTCTGGAGATAGATTGAATTCTACTGTTGGCTGCCCTAGATATGGTATTCCGTGTGTTACGGAGTTTTCCGTGGTAGGTAGAGGTGAAAGAAGGTGCGGGTGTGAATAGGTCTCCAGCTACGAAAGCAAAATTAATTTAAAATTTAACAAGGTTATATTTTCTTTTCAAAAACAAAGAAATAACAAGCATGGCAGGTACAAAGTAGCAAATCAAAAAGGGTAGTTACAATATTTACAGGAATTGGGCTTCGCGCCCTGATTTTACACTGCTTGGGCAATCAGCTCAGTTTTACCCCAAACACGAGTTTTAACAGAGGGGCAGAAAACCCCATTCATACCTAGGAGCCCTTGCTCCAAATTACACAGAAAAGCCTCCACGAGGCATACAACACTCAATTTTCAAAAGAGCCACACGCTCTCAAAATTTAAGCCTCTCCCAGGCCACACCAAACTCCACCTTCAAGTTGTCCTCACTGGACATAGACACAGGGGTAAAATACCCAACCTACTGAGGTCTATTAAATGAAAAGGGGCAATTACATGACCTCTAAAATAACAATTTGAGAGGAGGCGATCTTGCACTCCTAATACACTTTGATTAAGACCTACTTGGCGCTAGGCCGTTAATACAAGGGCTAATCCCATACTAAAGAGGTGACTTAAGAAGAGAACAATTTGTTTTACATTAACGAAGAATAGGTTGAGAAAAATAAGTTCACCTCAAAACAATATGAGTGGGAGCTCGAGAGGGTTAGCACTCTCTATCCCAGTATGTAGCTTTACAAGAGAATAGACGAAAAGAGTAGTTACATTTTAGGAAAAGGTTACATAGGAGAACGCTTCGAACCCGCCCCGAAAGTTAAACTGCTGAGCTAGCAAAGAAAGAATTTATTAATCGGCCATTACCTTGTTGACCGCTGCCGAGGAAAGAGGCGCTTCCCGCCTCCTGCTATGTACTTAATACACTGAAAGATGGAACAGAAGTGGCCCGGAGACCCTAAAATCAGCAGTTTAAATCCTCTCGCAGAAGGTTCGAGGCGTTAGGGGAATGAAAACACCCTCCCGCAAATACTTTATTGGCTAGGGTACAGAAACATATCCAAGTTGGGGGAAGATACATCGGATTGGTCGGAAATAACGCAAAGAAATTCGGGATTGGATAAATCTAAAACAAGGGGAAAAAGAGGGGTATACAGCCAACTTAAACAATAACAGAAAGAAATTTAACAAGAAACAAACTTCTGAAATAAGAACTTCTCCAAAAAAATAGTTCTTTGACTCCGCACTAGGTTGCACTATTGTTGATCTTCAGTAGTGTCCTCTAGAAGAGAAAGTTCACACTTCTTACTACAAGCAAAACAAAAATACGTCGAAAATGACACAGTTCAAAAACTCCAAAATTTACAGGTAGAGACATCTTCTGAGAAACTAGAAAATTAATAGTGTAAATAAAGTTCAGACTTCCTCCAGCAGAGGAGTTTCAACTGGCGCACATATTAAATTAGCGGCGTGGAGGTGTACCGCCCGGTACACCGTGGTTTCCTATTTCCACACCAGGCAAATGCTGGGGCTGTACCATAAGCCCACAGCCGCTTCCTTCCCACTCATAGCCCTTTCATATCCTATCCTTATTCATTATCCACCTCCTCAATTTTTTGAAGACCAACCTCGAATCTGACGGAAGGGTCAATAATTTTGCCATGCCTAGAGGTGTTGGATTATCCAGTAATACCAACTCTTAGTAGACCCATCTGAGGAGTTACATGGAATTTCTTCATGCACTTGCCACCCTTTCGGTTGCAAAGAATTCGCGATCTTGGACCTCTCCATGTGATAGCGTGAATTACATAGTGATGTTCCTTTATCTCGGAAGCGCAAGGCATGTCCAAGTGACCCGTTCTCCGTAAAGTGTCTTCATCGGTTACTGTCTAAGGATCTGCCTGGAATGGTCCGGACAGCTGCCACGTTTGAGTTCATTTTAAGGCAGGTGATCCATTCAGATTTTGAAAATCCAGCTTTGTTAGCAATCCACTTGTAGGTGAGATACATCCGCAAAGACTTCAACCCCTCTACTCGTCCAGGTAATGTCTTCCAAGTTTCAAATGAGCAAGTTTTAGATCTGTACGAAGCTTCTTAACTGATGTTTCTCACAAAACTTCAGGTTGAGGAAGACTAAGATGTTTACACGAAGCCGTTTTTACAGAGCGCCTGGCTAGCATAATCTAGTCAGATGCTAGTTACATAATATTAATACATATTTGAGTCGTTGGGTGCTCCAAATTAAAAACTGTAAAACAGTTAAATAAACCGTTTTAATAAACTTCATTATCGTCAGCAAAATTGCATCAATTGCATTTAGCTTGACTATCGCGTACTGTCATGCTCGAGCAGTGTATGGATTAACGTGCAATCGCATGCGATCACTCGATCACACGCTTATGGCACTCCACAGCAAGCGAGTGGTAAGCCCTGGAGTTGTTCAAGACACTTACTTAGGTGGTTATGACTCGCATTGTTAAATGCTTGTGATACATCTAACATCACTACTGTACGGATTCTACCTTCCAATGTAGCTTTTTTCAAACATCCATCAATTAAGGACACATTTAAATATGTTCCAGGCATACTTTCAGATCCTCTTCGATTTTCGTTGGGTAAAATATCGTCGCTGCCGGGACAAAACCTCCTATGTGAAATATTTTAGCTTAGAACACTGACCGGTAAGGTTCGGTCGTCTAAGGTGCAATATTGTCAAGGCATTCTCGCTCTTCATAATGTATGTGCTGCGGGTCAGTATATCTCCAAAAATATTATCACATAGGAGGTTTAGTCCCGGCAACGACGATATATTGCCTTAATTTTGACATGGTCACCCTTTCTACAAGGTGACGAATAACTGTACATCTTGAGATAGGCCTCCCGTTCATTGGATCATTTGGGTTTCCTCCCTTGTATACAAGAACAGTACGTGCTTCTCTGGAATAATATTCCATTTGAGCATAATCTGAAGAACACTGAGCCAGTTTTAAAGTTCTCATTAGTACATTTTGCAGGCCAGGGATGTATCTGATTGCGTGCTTCGTAACAGTCATTAAATGAAAATGCATGTAGTTATACAATAACACCACTATTTATGGCAGAGATATTTGAAAACGTTAGTGCAGTATTTTGGGATTCAGTTCCTCGTGGGTTTGAAGAATTGGTATCAATAGAGAAAATATACAGGGCGTTTCCTTACAGGATAGAATAACATTGTTGGATGCGCTTGTGAACGGTTGGCTGTCAAGAGAGCTCTTGCATTATTGTAGTGATAAAGTAGTTAAAACCTATTGAAATTGTTTAAATTGTGTGTGTGTGTGTGTGTTTTTTTTCCATTTAGTGCTATATATATTTTGGTGTTCAGTGCTTGTTGGTAGAAATTGGGAGTAGTGATATTTATTTGAATATTGTAATCGACTGAACACCAACTAAATTACTTGTTCCGGTTATGTTTTCTAGGTTAACTAGACTACGTGTACCTCATTTTGAATTTAGATATAGGAAATACTTCCGGTAATAATATTAACTTTTAAAACAATATTTTTAAATATCTATACATTCGTTGGTATAATACTCACAAAGGCAAATTATCATAAGGAGTTGTAACTCATTGTAACTTCCGCTGCAACTTCTCCGATATTTCGTATAGATATCCATTCAAACTATCACGAAGGTAATAATTTATTAAATTATATAACACGATACGCCTGTAAACTTCGATTTAAAAAGAAGTTAAGAATACATGGTAATTTCACTGGATGACAGTATTTAACAATCTTTGGATTGTTGACGATTGTTGCCACATGCACATGGTAGTTGTGTAAATAAATACAAAATCAGCTGATTACAAATTATCGGAATAAAGTAGTCTTAGTTCCCTGCATACTTCGTACTTTCCACCTTCGTTTATTCATCGAGTAAAAGTTAATAATCAAATTCCTGTATCCCAATAATATTGCAATTAAAGCCGCCGGCATGGTTTTAACAGAAATTATTGTAGACAACCTCTTATTTTTCAGCATTTAAGGACACTTTTCTCCGTTCCGCGTAGTAGGGAAAATACTAGTAATCTAGCAGCGGTAAAAATTCATATAACCACATTTCAGCTGAGAATTGTAGTGTAGATACAGTATATTTAGATAGTACCGTATCTTGCCTGCTATATTTGTGTGTATCTATTAGAGCATAGTACTAATAACCTGTCCAAGATTACAAACAAAGCTAAATGCTGAGAGTACAGTAGTTCTTGCAAATTTCAAACTTGCAATTTTTATTTATGCTTGTGCTTAGTAGTGACATACGGTACCGGTATTGTAATTAGGATACGCCTGAACGTAGTTTAAAATTATTGTAGTGTATTGTACAGTAGTATACGAGTAATATCTTATTAGAATTTAGCGTGCTTATTTTATTATTGTAAAATATTTGTGTAGTACCGGTATAGTAGAGGTATCCGTAGAAACTAAATTACTAAAATTCTGTTGTTGTAATTAGGATAGGCTTAATTGCAGTTTAGAATTGTGCAATTCTTGTGTATTCCTTGTGTTATTCAGTAATTAAGAGCAGTTTTTATCCTGTTAGGGTGTTGTAGGATAAAAATAGAGTTTGGCTAAGTAGTATTGTAGTGCAGTCGTATATTAATTACGTTATTGTTGTGTGGTCTTTGAGTACTATCCCAGACAGTATATCCCTCCATTCATTTTTTTTGCACATAAGTTAGTTTATTTTTCCTTTTTCCATAAAGAATACCTAAGGAGTGCACGTGTAGGAACTGTGGGGGCGGCGAGGCATCAAAGGGTATGAGGGAGGAGTTGAAGAGTTTGAGGGAGATAATTATGATTCTCACAGAAGACAGGAAGGAAGATAGGCCTCCCTCAAACAATGTACAGGTTACAGTAGGTGTACAAGAGGGAGAGGAAAGAAAGGGGGAGTTGTAAAAGACAGCCTGCAATCTCATTCCCTTTACAACATTAGACCATCTAAGGGCTCTATTCAGGATCAGAATTCAGCACAGGTGTCTGTGCGAAATCGGTACGAATCATTCCAGGTAGAACAACAGAGGGAAGATGAACAGGGAACTGTTGCTGAGATGTGTGGAAGTAGGAGGAAGGGAAAAGTAGGAAAGGGAAATGTAGAGTAGAGGATAGGAAAATACATATGGAGCAGGGTCATGGGAAGGAGAAAAGGGAGGAGGAAGTAGCTTCTGCAGCAGTGTGGAAAGATAAGGCTGACCAGGAGGGGAGGGGATCAAATGAGGTGGGTAGGGTTGAGGCTCTGGTCATGGGTGATTCCATCGTTAGACAGGAGGGGAAAGAGTGTGGAGGAAAGGGAACCAGAATAGTGTTATCCAGGAATTAGGTTGAGGCAGATGTTGAGGAAAGTAGAAGAGAGGGAGGAGAAGAAGAATGGGGTAGTGTTTCACGTTGGTACCAACAACGTAAGGCAAGCTGACATACGCCCTGAAGATGGTTTTCCCGGACAACCTTAACTTCCTTCCAACTCCTCGGCGTTACTTATCCCATCGCCGCCATAAGACCTATCTGTGTTGCTGCGACGTATAGCCACTAGCAAAAATTTGTCATGTTATCTCTGCTCATGCTGCAGAGAGAAGTTCAGACGTAAAAGTCTTACGAGAAAGCGCTGATAGATCATTTAGAACACCCCGATGCGTTCTAAACTGACTTCGAGATGAGATCGTTGGTAGAAGTACATTGAGAGCACCCCCATTCGTTCTAATCTGACTTTGACGTAGGGTCGTTGCTAGAACTTAGATTAGAATGAATAGGGGTGGTCTAAATTGTTTGACGAGGGTCGTTGGTAGAACTTAATTCAGACACCCCGGTGCATTCTAATCTGACGTTGACCTAGAAATGCTGTTAGGTGTACATTTAGACCACCTTAATGCGTTCTAAACTGAATTTAACGTAGGATCATTCATTTAGACCGCCCCCTTGCGATTTAACATCCTCTGACGTAGGGTCGTCGGTAGAACATCATTTAACCCTTTCAGACCTGAAAGAAAACTGGCGGTGTAAATTTTTGTTTATACGTCAAAAATTGACTAAAATGCTCTTGAATACATATATTTTTCGTTTATTCTACAAAATTAAAATTAACATCTGAGAAAAAGCACCCACACTTGTGCGTGTCAGCACTTTATTCACTACTTACAAAAGAGAAAAATTACCTCAGTGCATGTGAATATATATATATATATATGCACTGAGGTAATATATATATATATATATATATGTACATGATCAGATGTTCTATTTTACAGTGTGGAACGATTTAAAACAATTAAAATCGTATACATTACATTTCTCACGTAGAATACGAATTACCGAGCTCGATAGCTGCAGTCGCGTAAGTGCGACCAGTATCCAGTATTCGGGAGATAGTAGGTTCGAACCCCACTGTCGGCAGCCCTGAAAATGGTTTTCCGTGGTTTCCCATTTTCACACCAGGCAAATGCTGGGGCTGTACCTTAATTAAGGCCACGGCCGCTTCCTTCCCACTCCTAATCCTTTCCTGTCCCATCGTCGCCTTAAGACCTATCTGTGTCGGTGCGACGTAAAGCAACTAGCAAAAAAAAAAAAAAAAAAGAATACGAATTCTGCTTTCACAGTGCTTTTTGTGGCAGCACCCAGCACCCCCGCATGCATTGCCTGTAGGAAAACCTAGCCCGCACAATTGTGCATATCAACATTGAAAACCTCTTAACATTGCTCGTAATATCATAAGTTCACAATCTTACGTTTGCTAAGCAATTTACACACTTCATAGAGTATATTCTAATATTCAGTGGAGCTTCTAGATTAATATATATGCAATAAATAAATATTTACTTTAGGCTTTACTGCTTCCTACCACCTTGCCAATGAACTGCATTTTTAAACGCTTCCTCCTGCCCCCTGGTGGCCAAGCGCTAAATAAAAACAACTGAACTACATGCTACGTGTCCCACACAATCATTGCAGTCCGGTCGAGCGCCAAAAAAAGTCAAATAAGCTCAGAAATAAATACAACACGAACCCGCAAAATCGTGCGTACACAGTCTGAAAGGGCTATACTACCCCTATTCAATCTAATCTGTTTTTGACGTAGGGTCGTTGGTAGTTCATTTAGACTATCTCTCATCGTGGAAACATTCCCAGTACAAATAAATACCATGAGAGATTTGAGGCATAGATCGCGACTAGGAAAGGCCAAAAAACAGCCTGAACTGGACAATGAGCCTCTTTACAAATTAAAAATAGCAAGAGACTAATTCTATAAGTAATAAAATTCAAGTACACGTAATAAGGGTTTATTAACACAAAATAAAGGCAGGAGGAGAGGAAAATAATTAAAAGGATAAGAACGGGTACATGCATAAACAGTCCTGGTCCAGTTGATGGCACAACATTGTTATGTGAGCATGAAGTTACCAAAGCCAAAAGATATTAAAACATTCGACGAGCCCACTCAGTTAAGTACAATACCATTTATGAATGCACCAGTATTAATATTGGTGCCACAGATCAAAAGGGACCGTTCTTTCCACGAGTATATTTCAGTTTATTTTTCAGTTTATTTTTCACACAACATCGTTCTGACACCACCCTCATAGTTACAATCACCACAGGTCGTCTAACTCCCACGCATCAAGGAGAAGATCCCGAGTTGAAAAGGAAAATAAAATATCTAAGATACCAGAGAAATAACACCGGACCAAGAAGATAATATAAATAACCAAAGGGGAAAATCCCAGGCATGCGTATAGCCTAAATGAAAGAAACATAAAACATGTAAGGGAGCGGCCAAGATAGGTGCGAGGGCAAAAGAAATAGCACCATACGAAAATGCGCGAATACGATACAGAAACAAGATAAAAATGTAAATTCAGCTGATTGTATGAGAGGGGAGTGAACGAATGACTTATCAAACATTCCTGCACTCATTCAGGCACAGCCGGGATCGGCAAGCAATATGTGCACAAGCGTCAGTTAAACGACGAACTTAATTTCATATAGCATGACTCCTAGGCCACAAAGTCTCATTTATATCAGAAGTTGCGTGCATAGAACAAACGAATACAGCTGTGGGATCAGAGAAATCCCGCAGTTATGCACAAACCCATCAGGGTTCGCACATCGTGCGACACGGGTGGAAGCTCGCGCCGACACAAAGGGCAAACAGTCATCAGATGGCAAATTACATAGAAATGCAGCGCACATGAACAGAAGTAATATGAGACACAAACATCAACATATCACAATAACCACAAGAGCAACATACAGTCCATTCATACCGCAGAGCGAAGGACACATATCAGCTATAAATAATAGAACAAATATTACGAAAGAATAGCCGAACAAATGATACAAAAGACGACGACGACGAACCCGTCTTTCGTCGGTACTGGGACATAGCCCCAGTGACCGCGAAATTTATGGCTTGTCGACCTCTAAAAGGTCTTGAATGCCCTGTCGATATGGTGGTTCCCTGCAGATAATTGTGTTGTTCAGCGGGTTGGGTTTCTATTCCTCTGTCGTGATTGGCCAGAGTGTGGCCTGGCGCGTGAGCGCCTGGTGTTTCGTTGCGTCCGTGGTCGTGGTCGTATTAAGTTCCTCGAGGTTAGGCAGCATGGAGTGTGGCGGTCAACCATCCACTGGGTGACCACTCCCGATGTTGCTTAACTGTCGTTGGTAGGTACGCTGAGATTCCAGTGCTTTAGGAGAGCCGAGGGAGATGTTGGTTGGCAGGAGGTAGTTGTGGCTGGGGGGGAGCAGGGTTTAGCTAATGATTAGCTGGTTACTTGGCATGGTCATGGGGAGATGCGGGTTCGGGGCTGTGATAAGTTTAAGGAGTAGTAGGTTCAGTAGGTTGGATGTGTCCTGGACGGTCTGGTTGTTAAGGCTATAGCTGGGGATTGTAGGAAGTGGTGGTTTGGGGGATGAGGTGCTGGGTTGGTGTGGTGTAGTGGGGTGTGCATGTAGGTGTAGGTGTTGTGCTTTCTTGTAGTGCGCCTTAATTGCCTTCTTTAGGTAGGGGCAGCCAGGATATGAGGCAGCGTGACTGCCTTCGCAGTTCGCGCACCTCGCCTGGTCCCTAGGCACCGTGCAGACGGTGTGGCGGTGGGGACCACCGCACCGATTGCAGCGGGTGGCATCAGAGCACGAGGCTGCAGGATGGTTCAGCTTGAGGCAATTAAAACATTGTATGATGATTGAGGGGGGTGACCGTGAGTAGGTGTTTTGTGAGTGTCGTGTGTTGGTGTCTTTTTAGGCCTAGGAGCAGGTTTGGCCCGCCTCCTCCTAGTTTGACTTTTCTGTAAGTCAAAAACACTACTCCGATATGCGTGGGGGCTGATTATTTCTCTTCTCCCGAAACCAAGGCAAAGATCCGAGTCAAAGAGATAAAATTCACATCTCGTCGGAAAAATACGACCATCCTGTCTTACATTGAGGGAGCTGCCCTCTCTAGTACAATCATGGAAGTTGTTAAGTCATTCAAGGTGAAGGCAGAAGAGGCCATTAGTAATAACAGAACAGTAATATTAATGAAATTGCCATTTGGACCACCCCAATGCATTCTAAGTTGGTAGAACTTCATTTAGACCACCCGAATGCGTTTTAATGTGGCTTTGACGAACTGTCACTGGTACAAGTTCATTTAGGGCACCATAGAACTTCATTTACACCACCTCAACGCGTTTGAATGTGACTTCGACGTAGGGTCGTTGGTACAAGTTCATTTAGAGCACCCCAGAACTTCATTTAGACCACCCCAATGCGTTTTAATTTTACTTTGACGCAGGGTCGCTGGTACAAGTTCATTTAGAGCACCCCAGAACTTTATTTATACCACCCCAAAACGTTTTCATGTGACCTTGACGTAGGGTCGTTGGTAGAACTTCGTTTCAAGCACCCCAGTGCATTGTAATCTGACTTCGGCGTAATGTCGTTTGTAGAAGTTCATCTATACCACCCCAGTGCGTTCTTATCTGACTCTGACATATTATCGTTGGTAGAACTTCATTTAGACGACCCGAGTGTGTTTATTGTGACTTTGACATCTTTTCGTTGTGGTAGAACTGTATTTAGACCACCCCAGTGTATTTTAATGTGACTTTGACGAACTGTCGTTGGTACAAGTTCATTTAGAGCACCCCTGAACTTCATTAGACCACCCCAATGCGTTTTAATGTCACTTTGACGAACTGTCGTTGGGACAAGTTCATTTAGTGCACCCCAGAACTTCATTTAGATCACCCCAATGCGTTTTAATGTGACTTTGACGTAGCGTCGTTGGTAGAACTTCGTTTCGAGCACCCCAGTGCGTTCTTATCTGACCCTGACATATTGTTTGTTGGTAGAACTTCATTTAGACGATCCCAGTGTGTTTATTGTGACTGTGACGTCTTTTCGTTGTGGTAGCACTGTATTTAGACCACCCCAGTGCGCATTAATGTGACTTTGACGTAGGGTCGTTGGTAGAAGTTCATTTGGAGCACCCCAATGCGTTATAATGTGACTTTGACGCAGGGTCGTTGGTAGAACTTCGTTTTGAGCACTCCAGTGCATTCTGACCTGAATTTGGGCGTAATGTCATCGGTAGAACTTCATGTAGACCACCCCAAAAGTTCAATGTTACTTTGACGTAAGGTCGTTGGTAGAAGTAATTTTAGATCACCCAACTGGATTCTAATTAGGTAGAACTTCATTTAGAGCACCCCAGAGGTTTTTTTTGTTATTTGCTTTACGTCGCACCGACACAGATAGGTCTTATGGCGACGATGGGGCAGGAAGGGGCTGGGAGTGGGAAGGAAGCGGCCGTGGCCTTAATTAACGTACAGCCCCAGCATTTGCCTGGTGTGAAAATGGGAAACCACGGAAAACCATCTTCAGGACTGCCGACAGTGGGGTTCGCACCCACGATTTCCCGAATATTGGCCGCACGCGACTGCAGCTATCGAGCTCGGTCCCAGAGGGTTTAATGTGACTTTGACGAACTGGCGTTGGGACAAGTTCATTTAGGGCGCCGCAGAACTCCACATAGACTACCCCAAAACATTTTAATGTGAATTTGACATAGGGTCGTTGGTGAAGGTAATTTAGACCACCCAAGTGCATTCTGAAAATGAAATGGCGTATGGCGTATGGCTTTTAGTGCCGGGAGTGTCCGAGGATACGTTCGGCTCGCCAGGTGGAGGCCTTTTGATTTGACGCCCGTAGGCGATCTGCGCGTCATGGTGAGGATGAAATTATGATGAAGACAACACACACACCCAGCCCCCGTGCCAGAGAAATTAACCAATGATGGTTAAAATTCCCGACCCCTGCCGGGAATCGAACCCGGGACCCCTGTGGCCAAACGCCAGCACGCTAACCGTTTACCCATGGAGCAGGACATTGCATTCTAATTTGGTAGAACTTCATTTAGACCACCCCAGCGCGTTTTAATGTGACACTGACGTCTTTTCGTTGGTAGAACTGTATTTAGACCACCCTAGTGCGTTTTAATGTGACTTTGACGTAGGGTCGTTGGTAGAACTTCGTTTCGTGCGCCCCAGTGAATTCTAATCTGATTTTGACAAACTGTCGTTGGTACAAGTTCATTTGGGGCACACCAGAACTTCATTTAGACCACCCAAAAACGTTTTAATGTGACTTTGACGTAGGTTCGTTGGTACAAGTACATTTAGACCACCCCAGTGCGTACTAATCTGTCTTTGACGTAATATCCTCCGTAGAAGTCGTTTGTTCAACCCCAGTGCATTCCATGTTGGTAGAACTTCATTTAAACCACCCCAATGCGTTTTAATGTCACTTTGACGATCTGTCGTTGGGACAAGTTCATTTAGTGCACCCCAGAACTGCATTTCGATCACCCCAGTACGTTCCAATTTGACTTTGACGTACGGTCGCTGGTAGAACTTCATTTAGACCACCCCAGTGGGATTAATTTGGCATTGACGTATTGCCGTTCGTAGAACTATATTTAGACCACCGCAGTGCATTCTCAGTTTGTTAGAACTTCATTTAAACCACCCAGCACGTTCTTAACTTGACGTGACGTCTTTTCGTTTGTAGACCTTCATTTGGATCACCCCAATGCGTTTTAATGTGACTTACACGTCTTTTCGTTGGTAGAACTTCGTTTTGAGCTCTCCAGTGCAATCTGATCTGACCCTGACATGATGTCGTTGGTAGAAGTTCATTTAGACCACTACAGTGCGCTTTAATGTGACTTTGACGAACTGTCGCTGGTAAAAGCTCGTTTAGACCACCACAGTGCGTTTTAATGTGACTTTAACGTAGGGTCGTTGGCAGAACTTCGTTTTGAGCACTCCAGTGCATTCTGATCTGAATTTGGCATAATGTCGTTGGTAGAAGTTAATTTTTTTTTTCCTAGTTGCTTTACGTCGCGCCGACACAGATAGGTCTTATGGCGACGATGGGACAGGGAAGGCCTGGGAGTGGGAAGGAAGCGGCCGTGGCCTTAAGGTACAGCCCCAGCATTTGCCTGGTGTGAAAATGGGAAACCACGGAAAACCATTTTCAGGGCTGCCGACAGTGGGGTTCGAACCTACTATCTCCCGAATACTGGATACTGGCCGCACTTAAGCGACTGCAGCTATCGAGCTCGGTGAAGTTAATTTAGACCACCACAGTGCGCTTTAATGTGACTTTGACGAACTGTCGTTGGTACAAGCTCGTTTAGACCACCCCAGTGCGCTCTAATCTGACTTAGACGTATTGGCCTTACTAGAAGATCATTTAGACCACCGCAGTTTGTAAGAACTTCATTTAAACCACCCCAGCACGTTCTTAACTTGACGTGATGTCTTTTCGTTTGTAGACCTTTTTTTAGATCACCCCATTTCCTTTTTAATGTGACTTTGCCTTAGGATCTTCGGTAAAACTTCATTTAGAGCACCCCACCGCATTCTATTCTGACTTTGACGTTATTTTGTCGGTAGAACTTCATTTAGACCACCCCAGTGAGTTTTATCTGACATTGACGTACGGTCGTTGGTACAAGTTCATTTAGGACACCCCAGACTTCACCTAGACCACCCAGAAACGTTTATATGTGGCTTTGACGTAGGGTCGTTGGTACAAGTTTATTTGGAACACCCCAGTGCATTCTAATCTGACTTTGACGAACTGTGGTTCGGACAAGTTCACTTGGGGCACCCCAGAACTTCATTTAGACCGCCACAGTGCGTGTTAATGTGACTTTAACGCAGGGTCGTTCGTAGAACTTCGTTTTGAGCACTCCAGTGCATTCTGATCTGACTTGTGGCGTAATGTCGTTGGTAGAACTTCCTTTAGACCACCCCAATGCGTTTTAATGTGACTTTGACGTAGGGTCGTTGGTAGAACTTCGTTTTTACCACTCCAGTGCAATCTGAACTGACTTTGGCGTATTGTCGTTTGTGGAAGTTCATTTAGACCACGCCAGTGCGTTCTTATCTGACATTGACGTATTGTCGTTGGTAGAACTTCATTTACACCACCCCAAAAGGTTCAATGTTACTTTGACGTTAGGTCGTGGGTAGAAGTTATTTTAGACCACCCCCAATGCGTTTTAATGTGACTCGACGAACTGTCGTTGGTACAAGTTCATTTACGGCACCCCAGAACATCATTTAGACCACCCCAATTGGTTTTAATGTAACTTGACGAATTGTCTTTGGAAGAAGTTCATTTAGAGCACCCCAAAACGTTTTAATGTGACATAGACGGAATGTCGTTGGTAGAACTTCATCTAGACGACCCCCGTGTCTCCACTGGTTGCTGTCACTACACCACAGAGGGAGGTATGCATGCCCTCGTTTCTGCCAAGTTCCATCCAGAGCAACTGTTAGATCACGTTTCCCATCGTTCAAATCTACACTTTCCTCTACCGCCTCATGCATAGATTTATGGCATACATTCTCAACAGACGAGCCTAACAGATCCACATATCTGTCAAATTTTGCAGGTGGTTTGGGAAGATCCATTATAATGTAGCACCTGCTGTGCGCCCTTTACCAATTGCTCGCAGGCCGTAGATAGATCTTAAATTTATATCATGGTACACCATATGCTTATTATTCACGTGATAAGTCATAGTCTCAGTATTTGTAAATTCGTGCATTTGTTTACACACTTGGCACTTAAAAACAAGTTCGCTTGCAAGACCAACATGTTTCTTCACATGAAGCTGAACATCACTCCCACAAAATTTCCATACAAGAAATTCACTCATAAATATTACACTTCTACACGATGCCATAAGTTCACAAACCATCCTTTCATCACACACTTCATAAATATCACTGCTTGAGGCTAACTACTTCTTTGAAGCACTGTCAGAAGTTCCACTAACCTCAATGTGTTTGTTTGCATTCGAGTTTCCACTTGGCTTCTCCTCAGTTGTGGTAATACACTTACAGCATTTTTGCTCGTTGGAATACCAATATTTCTTCTTTTCTTAAAAACACGATTACTTCTAGGCATTTTGAACTTGAGTTACTGTATATTCACAGGTAATTAGCTCAAATCACATCAAAAATAAACAACTCTAAGTAGTAACCATGGAAATTCATGTCATGGAATACACAAGGAATAAACAGAAGACAATCAAAAATAGTGCAGTCTAGCCACCACAGAATTAAAAGGTAAAGAAAGTACTCTTGATTGTAAAAGGTCCCCACATCCTAGACTTCATAATCGCGGAGTTATGGCAATGTAATTCAACTAGTTTTTGCAGCCATTACTAATGATTTTCTCATTGTTAGCGCAAGTTTAAATTAAAATTGTGGCAACTTTTAATGGTTAAACTATAATGTATTATACATCATTTTAAAGAGCAGACTTCAGAGATTCATAAAATATAAAAATATAAAAAAATTATATTTTTGACCATTTTAACCGTTCCGTATCCCCTTAATGTGGTGAAATTCTGCGATATAATATTGGTTTGACGAATGCGAATACATTTAGACAACCCCCATGTGATCTTAACTTGCTGGTTATATTTGGAGCCTATGCCTTTCTTTATATCTGGCTGTGTCTGCTGCAGCTGAACCTTAGAAAACCTATTGTATGATTCACTTACACATTCTAAGTCAAGTACACAGCAGAAATTACGTAAAACCCTGTTCAGTAGTAGCATATGCGGAACCAGGAGTATGGGTGTTCTGTTAAAAGTATATACTGTAGTTAGCCTCTAGTCACGCAATTCTTATAAGTGAAATATCGGGTCTACATTAACAGCCACGTTTAAGAACCATGTGACCTTGCCGCGGTGGGGAGGCTTGGGTGTCCCAATGAAGCAGATAGTCGAGCCGCAGATCCAACAAGATTTGATGGGTAACTGTTAAGAGTCCGGACTAAGGAATGATTCATGGAAAGGGGGGTAGCAGCCTTTCGGAAGTTGCAAGGGTGGCAGTCTAGACGATTGACTGATGCGGTCTCGTAATAATACTCAACATTGCTTAACTATGTTTATACTGCTACACGGCTGAAAGCAACGGGAAACTACAGCCGTAACTAACTCCCGCGGAAATGCAGCTCTCTCTGTATGAATGATGGCTTCCTCCCGGGTAAAATATTCCGGGGGGAAAGTAGTCCCCCATTCGGATCTGCGGGTGGGGACTAGAGTGGGCGATCATCAGGAAGATGGATGACATTCTGCGCGTCGGAGCGTGAAATGTCCGAAGTTTGAATCGTTATGGTAGGTTAGAGAAACTGAAAAGGGAGATATATAGACTAAATTTAGATATGGTTGGTTTAAGTGAAGTACGTTGGCAGGAAGAACAGGAAATTTGGTCAGGCGACTACAGAATTCTCTCGCTCGTTCTGCTTAACCTGATGGTTGGAGGGTAGCATGACTATCCTCGTCTAACGACCTATCCTGAGCCAGCTGCTTGATTAGTTGATATGGACGTCGCCTTTTAATGCCATCAAGGAACTCTGCTCTTGGTCGTCCTCTTCTAGTCTTTCTTTTCAAGCAATGTGGTACACCATGATGAATGCCGGAGTAAATGATCTATCCCGTTTCTTCACGCCAGCACCACATTTCGAATGCAACTATTCTTTCCTTATCGGCCTTTATTAAAGGTAGATAAGAAAATAATAGATGCAACTCAATTATCGTCCAGGTTTCAGAGCCATAGGTCGCAATGCTCCAGATGCAGCTCTTAACGAAATGCTTTCTTACTGGTAGGGATATTGCCTTGGAGGTCAACAGGCTTCTTTTTTATTGAAAGATTATTTAGCCTGTGCTGTTCAATAACGGACGTCCTTTTCACACCTCCCATCAGATGCAGTGATGCTTCCCAAATATCTGAACTGATTTACGTGAGCCAATTTTTCGCCTTCCAACCAGGCATTAACATCCTGTTTACCATCCGGAGTGCATTTCGCCATCAACGGCATAGTTGCCGCTGTTGGGCCCGTACTCGTTCCATCGCTGTATATAGACGACTTAGCAAACGCCACCTTTCCGGAACTGTAATGTAGAGCTGATAGAGAGCTACAGCAAGCTATTAACCGAGTCGACAGATGGGCTCTGCAACATAGTTTTCGATTTTCAGCGGCGAAAACCTCAGTTGTACACTTCTGTCGACATCGGCTTGTGCATCGTGAATCAGAGCTCCGCTTGCAATACAGTGTCTTACCAGTGGTAGACACCTGCAAATTCCTGGGTCTCCATTTTGATAAGAGACTAACGTGGCAGTCCCACATCCGTAAGTTGAAGGTGGCCAGCATGAAGAGACTTAAGCATGTTAAGTTTCTCAGCGGCACTGCGTGGGGGCTGACCGTGCGCTGCTACTACGATTTTACACTGTGACGGTCCTCTCCCGAATTGACTATGGAAGTGCAGCTTATGGCTCAGCATAAAAATCACACTGAGCCTTTAACTCCACTATGGTGAATACTGTCTAAGAGTGGCAATGGGAGCTTTCCGTACTAGCCCCGTTCCCAGCCTACTCGCTGAAGCGGGAGTTCCACCTTCACGGATAAGGAGGTAGCAGTAGCTCACGTACACTGCCAAAATTCGTGAAATGCCGCTACATCCTGGCTATCAATGCATATTTAGTACCCAATACCACCAGAGGTACCAAAACCGGCCGAAAGCCACACGGCGGGTTGGGTTTCGAATTGATAGCTTCGGTCATGATCTGAATATCGATATCGGTGGTTGTCTTCAACAAACTTTCAGCGAGGTACCTCCGTGGTTAGTTCCACGACCTGATATACGTCTAGATCTACTCCGTGGACCCATGGTGGACACGGATTCCTCCGTTTATCGGAGGTATTTCCAAGACTTCGTTCACCAATATCCGGCCGCGAAACATATCTCCACGGATGGTTCCAAAAACGGCGATAATGTTGGTTGCTCTTTCGTCACCAATGACATGAGCACGAAGATCTCGCTTCCTAGTGTGTGTAGCGTGTATACTGCGGAGCTTTACGCCATCTTAGAGGCTCTACAGTTTGCACTGCGTGACGAAAGACGCCACTTTCTTATGTGTAAGTTACCGACTCGTTAAGCTCTCTGAAGTATATTTTAACCTGTTTCACGCAACACTCACTGGTGCAGCAGATTCATGACCTTCTAGCCAGGTTAAGTGATGCTGGCTCCAGAATCACTTTCGCGTGGCTTTCAAGCCATGTTGGGATTGCGGGAAACGAACTTGCGGATGAAGCTGCAAAGGAAGAGGTACTATTACCTCCAAGACCTGTCAATGTACCTACTAAAGATATTTGTTCTCATCTACGTCGAACCATATTGGCATCCTGGGAATCGGAGTGGCTAGCTATCTGAATTCCCAACAAGGTGAGATCAATTAAGAAGACAAGTACCGTGTGGCGGCCCTCTTTCCGGCCTTCATGGAGAGAGGCCATAGTATTTTGTAGTTTGAGGATAGGTCATTTACGATCTACTCACTCGTATCTCCTAAAGAGGGAAGACCTACAGTGTGTTCTTGTGGTGCCGACTTCACCGTGGCCCACATCCTGACTGAGTGCACCGATCTCTCTGGCCTAAGACGGAGCCTCGGCCTGCAGGAAACCCTCGAACGCATACTAGCCGATGACGCGACTACTGCTTATCCACGGCTAACTCGAAGTTCAAGATGGCCGTGGCTTATCTCGTCATCTGCTTTATGTGCGACAGAGGATTTATCAAGGGTATATAAATTACATGTGTAATGTTACTCAGGGAACGCACGTTCCCTTTTGATTCGTTAGTAATTTTTCGGTCTAATTAAAACAAAAAATAATTTATTTTATACTGGGTTTCCAAATTCCTTAGTTGAATAAATAAATTTAAAATAAAAACAATTATTTTATACTAATTTGTTCAGAGATAATGATTACCTCGTTGTACTCCCTCTTAAAACAAAATTCACTACCCCCCCCCCCCCGTAAGAATAGCCTCCCATTCCAGCTCGCTCTGTTTATCTTCCTGCTAGGTAGAAATTCTTGCGGTGTTTACAGCTGACGGACAGGAGAAGTGAAAGTGGAAATCCGCCTGCTGTGCCAGGAAGGCGTAACCTACTTAGCCCAGGTCTTGACTGGGTCATGCTTTATTGAGACCTCATTCATGAAGAAGTGTATTTCACACGTGTATTTCATTTTAGATGTCCAGTGATTTTTGGCTTGATTTTCAGGGTTTTTCATTATATGTTTATTTCATTTGTCATGTGTGACAGTGCTTATTTTTAGTTGTCCATGTCTGTTTCAATGTTGTTTTAATTAGCTCCGGGCTAAGTTAAAATGCAAATAATTTTTAAGGGGAATCAGCTTCAGTGCTGATCCATTTGTGACAGAGCGGTCTGTCAGTGGAAGCAGTGTAGTTATAGTAAGATTAGTGAAGCCTGGGTTAGCCTTGTTGCGTTTTATTACTTTGATTATGTAAATATGTAAATAATGGATCGAAAGTAGCTAGATTTTCTTTTGTCGAGGAACATCTTATCGGACGATTGTGAGATCGCACCCCTTCGGTGATACCGGCATACTTACTTGTCGGCATCGATTCAATGCAAGATGTATATCCTAACCAAGATTTATCATGTTTTTGTTTTCATTTCATCGGCATTTGGTCCGATTATCGTTATTTTGGTGTTTTATTGTAATTAACTTCAGATGTGCTCGGCACATGGTTGTACTTTTATTGACCGTTTGAGTCAAGTTTACTTTTTCTAATTTCATTCTCGAGTTTAGTGTGAATAATTTGTCATGTGTTTAGTTCAATAAATCCATTTTATCCCAGAATTTGTTTGTTATTCACAAAATAATGACACTGTTTCGCATTCATATACCATTGGTATTTACGTCTTTGGGCGTTAAGGCTGAAACTAACTTCCAAAGTTTTAATGAACGTACCACGATGCTCTCAGACTTAGCCTGGCATATTTTTATTTGGATGGGAGCGGTTCAATATGTTGATTAGAAATTATGGTTTTAATGACTTTCATTTCAGGAAAACTTTTTGTCGACTGCGTTACACGTACGGTTCTGCTTGAAAGGGAGAAAGGTTATCAATCAGCATGAATGCCTTGGGACTACCAGCGCAGAGTATGTCCAGGAAGGCGTTATCATTATCATCATCGGCACACGAAATGGATAAGTCCATGAACCGATATTCTTCGGCTGATAATCGAATATTTTTGTTATAATTTTCTATTTTGAAATCTAAATGTTAATGATTTTGATTTCATTTCTTTCTATGTGGTAGCTACAGTGTGCTTTTTACAGCCGAGTCCAAATACTTACGATATTTGGCGCCATTATCGCTTTTTCATACTTTTCTCATCAAATTGCTCTTCCGATAAAAGCAAAATGTGACTTAAACTGTTTCACAAGGGGCATGTTGAGGGTAATTTATTCTCATTGGTTGGATCCATTCAGGAAGAAAGATCGGTTTAGTGTGTTACCGTTCATTACAACTGGATTAAGTGGACGAAATCCACCCTTGGGACCTGCAAGAACTATAACCGGTGCAGGTAAAGAACTCGATAGTTGGCATGTAATTTTGGATGCTCATAAATGCTATTTAAGTGGATATGTTTGAAAGATCGAGGACCTGCAGATCAGGTGTCAGGTACATTTACAGGGTGAATTAGGTGTTACGATGTCATAGCTGAGTGTAAGAGAGAGAATTAATATCCTATAACTTCAAGTAGAAATGAGTCAGAGTTCTCGTAACTGCTATGGACATCGTACTTAAGTCACATTAGTGGTGGGTTGTTCATGAACAAACTCTCATTCTTTTGAATGACTCGTTCGAAAGAGCTGGCTTGCTGCTTGAGAGCTGGTCATTCAGTTCCCAGGCGTTGTTAGTTAGCTCAGTGGCTTACGGTCTTGCTTCCCATCCGGAAGGCTGAGGTTGGAATCCCAGCCGATCCTCGGTTGAGATTTCATCTCAAATCATGTGTCTGGAAGGGCATCCGGCCTTAAACCACCAACCAAAATCAAAATGAGTCTAGGTGTTACAGAGACCCCAAAATGACTTGGAGAAACAAAATAGTTCTATTAATTGGTTAATGAGATGATTGTATCATGAAGTTGCGCTCCAAGAAAAAAGCTAGCTTATTTTATAGTTGACTCTTGATCTTTTTCAGTCATTTTAGTAGCAGACTTCAAATAATTGCATAACATAGGCTATATAATATAGCTTCTTCACACCGTGCTTTGGTCTGGCAGCCTGTTAAATAATAGTAAGGATGTAAAGGAGAGGGCATATAAGTCTCCAGTAAGACACTAACTGGAGTATGGTTCCAGTGTATGGGACCCGTTACCAGGATTACGTGATTTGAGAACTGGAAAATATCCACAGAAAAGCAGCTCATTTAGTTTCTGGGCGATTTCCGATAAGAGAGTAACGTTACGAAAAAACGAATATGTTACGAAGTTTGAGCTGGGAAAACTTGGGAGAAAGGAGACGAGCTGCTCGACTAAGTGGAATGTTTAAATTATAACCATTTGGGAGATAAACAAAATCAATGCAGCCTTAGTGATCAATTATATTTACAAAACGCACAATACATATTTCGACTCCTAAGAGCCATCCTCTTCTGTTCAAATAGTCTAAATTAATTAGCTATAAATATTGTCTATTTTGTTTGTACAACCATTATGTAAACATTTACAACAAGGCCTAACTCATTAAAACATTAACACATTAAAACACTGTAGACACAGTATGTATCAAGTACATTCAACATGAATCTTAAAGTTCCCAGTCAAAATTAAAGAAACTGTGTTGTTCAATTTTCAGATTTTAAGGATTTAAAAATGGGACTGTTGTAATTTAATGTTAAAACATATGCCTTTTCTGCAATATTTGTTGAAAGACTTATGCTGGCGGAACACGTTAAAGGAAGAGGGAAATACTCTTTTAGGTTGAATTCTATAGCTGTATTGAATTGTACGGAACTTTTTCATTTGTGATAACCTAGTACAAACACATATCTGGAAAGGGAATAAGAATCTAACGAATACGGCGACAACCAAATTATGAAGTATAAATTTGTGAAAATGGTATGAAGTAGGGGAACTTACCCTTATTTTGTTCTTTTATACCTCGCTTTATTTTAACTACCGCAGCCAGGTTTGCGGCCACTGCTGTGCGTCTTGTGTTGTACCTACATAATACATCCAGTACGGAGGCTGTAAGTGGGGGAAGAGAAGGGGAAGGTGGAGGGAAAGGGTAGCTGTGTGTGTGTGAATGGAATTACTGGGGTGGTCTTCTTAAACGATTGAGCTTTTTCAATACCTAATGTTTCCAATAAAGAGGATATTTGGACAAATAAAGGATTCTTACTTTTCAGGATGTCATTTACATTATAGTTACTGTTGGAAAAAAGTGGTCCTGAAAAATATATCATTTTTCAATAGTATTCAAAAGATCACCTTTTGTAGCTTTCGTAAGTATGGTTAGGTTTTGCTTAATAGATGAAAAAGCATGATTCGCCTCACTCAAGTGACTACTCATTGCTGAGAATTGCTGGTGCTGCTTCGTATTGACAGGTTCCAGGTACGTAGTTATATGCCCCGTTTGTCCAATATATGTTGACAATTATCAACTTCAGGAATAGCCCTACATACAAAACTTCCCAGTTCATCCACAATTATCCTACTAAGCATTACCTATTTGATGATACGTCCCCTATTAAGAACTCAGCAGATTTTTGTGAGATGTCTTTAATACAGTATCATAGGAACAAACCGTGTGGTGAGGTGTTACACTAAAATTCTCAGACAAGTACTCTGATGTATCCATTAAGGAAACTGTAAACATTATTATGGGCAACTTGACCTCTCAAGGTCATCTTAGTATACCTAAAATCAGTGTCGTTATAGGACTTATTGAGTTTATATTAAATAATTATTTTACATTTAATTAAAAATGTACAACCAGAAGGGCTTTCCAAAAGGGGCTCCGGTCTCAGGTATTTTGTCTATTATCATTTTGGACCACTTAGAGTACACAAGAATTATAAGAAAAATCCAAGGATTAGAATTATGGATGAGTGTTGTTTATGATACTTTTATAATAATAGATTCAGGGTAAAGAAACATTACTGTCATTACAACACAAAGTTGCGGTTAACTTTCGAAAAGTATAAATAAAATAGTCACCATTCAGAACAGTGAATACAGCTCCAATAACAAGTAGAAAACAGCATTGTTTCATTCTGTCAGGGATATTGAATAAAATAATGGTCTGACAAATCCTCATCAATTTCTTAAATTTCTCAAAATATAATGCCATCTTCATTAATCCTATTCGGTTCTATGACTCGGTGATTAAGGTGATAAATCAGAATGAAGGAAAATATTAATCACTAGCTGATGTACCCGTGCATTGCTACGGGATTCTCAGAAAGTCTGACTTTGCAGTTTTCCTAAATGAAGTCAACATAGGTCATTACAGAAACGTCACTAAGAAAGTAGCAATTAAAAGCAATGTTATCGTATAAAATAATCGATCAGATGAATGACCGCACATTTTCTCACTTTTAACGAACAGTACTACGGTGCCGATCTAACAGTCCAAAGTTTCATACCTGGAATGACCAGGCCGCAGACAGCCATGAATACTCCTCTGCCATTATTCCGTTACATATGCACGCTGCTCATTCCAATCAGCGCCTCACGGTAGGGGTTGAATAGCTCGAATGCTATGATGTACCAGTGTGTTACGTACCAGTTATATCAGAAAATTTATGATCCAGAGGAATGGCATGCTAAAGAAGAAAGTTATCTAACTCCCCACCTACTTCCCGCCAATATTCAGGCAGTCTGTTAAACTTGGTACGATCGGGCGAGTTGGCCATGTGGTTAGGGGCGCGCAGCTGTGAGCTTGCATCCGGAAGATAGTGGATTCGAACCCCACTGTCGGCAGCCCTGAAGATGGTATTCCGTGGTTTCCCATTTTCACACAAGGCTGTATCTTAATTAAGTCCAAGGCCGCTTCCTTCGCACTCCTAGCCCTTTCCTATCCCATCGTCGCCATAGGACCTACCTATGACCGTGCGACGTAAAACAAATTCTAAAAAAGAGCCCTGTCTGTGTCGGTGCGACATAAGGCAAATTTTTAAAAAATACTCTGTACGCAGCAGTAATCCTGTTTTTCGGATATGAGTGGCAACAGAAGACACAAAGCACATCACAACAAACAATGGTGAATGTTATTGTTAATCAGTTTTATGAGCTTTCTATATCGTAGGACTTCACATTTAATTTTCTTTCGACTCTATGCTATTAGGACGTCATAAAATTAATCATAGTGTAGACTGTAGTTCCATATTCTCAGACTTTACATACCGTTTTTCATGAAATTCTGTTTACCGATTTTAGTAGTGTAGCAAAGGAGATTCTAAAACATTGGGCTCACTGAAAGCATAATTTACCTGCAAAGTTCAGGAAATCGTGGATTTTTGCAGTTTCCGCGCAACATTTCTCCACCTGCCTTCTGTGGTGGAGTGCTCTTATCTATGTTGGAAGTCATGTTCCTTCCACAAGAGATGACAAAGAAAATTTTCTGGACCAGGAAATTTGTGATCCTATAAGTGATGTATTGTTATTTAGATTCAATACGACGTGAATTGGGACTTTGAATTTCGCACGTGATAAGACTTTTTATAGCTTAATAAGGAACTCACTAACGAGGTTTCATTCTGTTTGTGCAGACATTTTTGTCGTTATTGTGTAAAAAACTGGCTCATATTACTAATGTTGTCAAAAGTGCTTAGAAAGCTTCTTGACTTAACTTCGACACTACGATTAAGTCAACACTATACGACACAAAGTTGAGGTTGTTTTAAGTCTTTTTTTCTTGACGGTTTTCGGGGGTATCACGGAGTTATAATTAAGTCCTACAAGAGTTTTTAATGCTAAATTTAGATGTGAGATTGTCTTGAAGCGATGAGCCGGAATCAAGGCTGCGCTAGGCTAGCACCATTCCCTGAGTGCTTGTATGTAATGTTAGGTTCATACCAGAGATACCCCCTAGCTGAACATGTCAGTTCCCCTCCACAGTAAGAGGCGACTGCCAAGAGGGACCCTGCTTCCACTTTCTTATACCAGGATCCTTCCTGTTTGTCCTCTCTTGATTGGCTCTTGTTTTCTCGCAACGCCAGCAGTGTTACGTTAGTTAGGCCGCGAAAGTTTTTGCAGCTTACTCCATCATCACCTATCCTGTAATACTGTCTTCCTATAAAGCCACCAAAAGACAGTTTTTCAAGTTCAAAAACGTTCCGTTGTATGGTCTAGTGTCCGTACTAAAGGCTACAGCCTTTGAGGAATCGACAAAGTTGGGCTGACGAGAAATGTTCAGGAATCTGGATGGGAGGCCTTATAGTGACAGATGTCATTAGAGCATCATCACTCACTGCAATGGTTCTGAAGAAAATGAGTAATAGATCACTTTCAAGGTGAATCACACAGAAGTGACAGTTCCACCTTCGCAGGCACTGTTGTTGCATCAGCTGATACCATCAAGACTTCAATATATTCATATCCTCTTGTCTGCTTGGTCTGAACTCTCTACTGGTGTTTGGGTGATCACTCCAGCATTTTACAGATTATTCTCGTCATTATTTTTCCCTTGGCGTGTGTATATTACATGCATGTGATGCATAAGTGGTTATCTTAATTCTTTCCACACAAAATATATTATGGCTCGTTTGAGAGATTTTAATTTCGTGTGGCTATTACTAGCAGATTGCAGCCCTTGTAAGGCAGACCCTCCGATGAGGGTGGGCGGCATCTGCCATATTTAGGTAACTGCGTGTTATTGTGGTGGAGGATAGTGTTATGTGTGGTGTGTGAGTTGCAGGGATGTTGGGGACAGCACAAACACCCAGCCCCCGGGCCAATGGAATTAACCAATTAAGGTTAAAATTCCCGACCCGGCCGGGAATCGAACCCGGGACCCTCTGAACCGAAGGCCAGTACGCTGACCATTCAGCCAACGAGTCGGACGTTTGAGAGATAGAAAACCCAAATATTTAGACCTCTAAGGTTTTTTGGAGATAGTTGAAAATAGTAAAATGGTCACTATCTCTACCTCTCATACAGCACAGTACACTTACACAAATAGGATTGTGGGGATTAAAATATCCAACCATAATACAACAGTGAACACAAAATCAAAAGGACTGGAAATTGAAAGTTCGTTTGATATTCTAACTAGGTACTCATTTAAATCACTTCACAGTGCGGTATCATTGAGTGTTATTGCCTGCAGTATATGCGACACTACATAATTAACTTATTTTCAAGAGGAGATTCTAGTATATTTCGCTGTCTCCCACAAGAATGAAAGCCCCTTGTCACTTCTGAGCCAATTGTATTCATAGCTTCTATAAAAACGCTAGTGACCGGATGTTGGAGTGAAAAATTCTGAATTATTCAAGGCGGTTAAAATTTCCTGGCGGCTAGGCGTAATTATATTGTCTTCTTAATCACTACTGCCATCTCAATGAGTGTTTTTCCCTTATATTTCATGTGCACATTATCAAGAAGGCTTGTAGGGTAAGAATAAAAGCTGATAGCTAGTTCGGCGATGATCATGATTGTATATTCAACTGCTCCAAGAACCGTTGAATGTTAATCCACTTTCTGTAGATACGAATAAATTGTTATTTAACGACTGTTTACTTTTAACTAAGTACACTCCTAGCAGTGAAACTACTGAAAAACATGTTGAATAGCATCAGCAGTTCATGTTAAGCGAGATATACTCAATGTAAAAGGATTCCCTGGCTAATTCATAATATAGTCTGGACAGGGCATATCGCGACAAACACAAAATCTTCTTCAGAAAAGTTGCCTTTGTTTTCTGAATTTCTTTTCAGTTGTTTTTGATGAGATAGGGCCAAATGATTTGTATCCCATAGGTGGCGATATGACTTCTTATTTTACTAAAGATTTTCTCAGCTGTGTCAATTGATAGTCTTCGTAGAAGTTCGATATCACTCATCGCACTTACTGCTGCTGTCGCCCTCTTCATTACATGTTTCAAGAAGGAGCTTTCAAGGGTTGCAAGGTTACCCCAAGTTCTGTGAAATAATTTACAATTTTAGGGAGACTTGTTCATAGGATAGTTGCTCTCTGACGGCAACTTTGCCACCCCTTCTGAATATCATGTGTACCATGTTTATTTTTGTCCAGGATACCAGTAGATTCCAGCATTTCTGGAAGTCTTATAAATTGGAAGAGCAAAGTCCATTTTATAGGTATATAGCGAGATTTGCCCTTCAAATCCCATCAGTATTTTCACGATGTCTGCAGTAATCAGGATGAATAAGATCGGACCAATCGGGTCACCCTGTAGATCTCCCCTTGTCTGGATGATAGGTCGTGAGGATTTAAGATTGTCTCTAAAATGACTGTATTTTATCCTGTAGGATGTTTGCCAGTATATTTCCTAAAATTTGCTCAAGTTTACCAATAAGAATCTGATGATGCATCAGGTAAATAGCCTTCTTGTAGTCTATAAAAATGACATGGTATTTGCTCCCTTTGTCTCAGAGCTTCCGACATCTTCCAGTAAGTTCTGTATTGCATGTAAGGTTGATCATCTTTACCTGAACCATATTGTTGATCGGGAATGATTTCAGTAGTTAGCGAGGTGAGTTTGTCCGTTAGTATTTTGGAAAAGACTTCGATTATTGCATTTTATGAAGTGATACCTCTATACGAATCGGGAGAGTTTTGGTTTCCTTTACCTGTGTATAGTATCTTCAGTAAGGAGGTTTTTGAGCTAGTTGATATTACGTTCATCTCTAGACACTTATTGAAGAGTGTATTAGATATTTTTCTCAAGTGTGGAAAGGCGCTTTTCAGGTGTTTGTTATAGATGATGTCTGGGCCAGTGGCTTTCTGGTTTTTCAGTCCCAATATTGTTGTTCTCACCTCACCCAGCAGCAGATATCCATTACAGAGGATATAAACCCCGATGTTGGCATCTACAGACTGGCGCTGCCACTAATCCGCAGAGGTAGCCTAAAAGGAGGAAGGTAAAAATGTAAATTTTCCTTGGATCTTGCTCGGTGGTTTTTTTTATTTGGTGAATGTAAGAGGTTACACAATATCTATGATGTAGGTTTTACAGAGCTCTATATACAGTAAATAGTATAGGGCCTACTTGTTTTTGAGGGTTACTTGTACTGTATTTGTTTCCTGTGCAGTTTAAAGATGAAACTGGAAACTAAGTACAGGTTATCTTCCTATCATGACTTCTATCTTGAATTACCTGTTGGTAATTCCCAAATGAGGTCCAAATGTTTGGTGACAGTAGACTTGTGTGGCTGGTTTATGCCTCAGAGGAACATGGTGTGCTGGCCTCTGAGCTTCCAGGAGAAGACTCTTGAGAGGTGCAGTGGAACCTTAAATAACACAGCATTAAATAGGCCTACCATTTGCTGCTGTAGCAGTGGAAAGTGAGAATTCTTTCAGAAGTAATTCATACCTTCTTTGAGTTACTTTTGCAAAATAAATAAAAATGAAGCAATAAGAGGAGCTTGGTCTGTAATATGTTACTATGTGATAAACTGATCCTTTGGGACAATAAACTGTATTTCGTATGAGTCTGAACTCATAAAATATGGCTGAACATTTCTTAGTAAGAACTTATGATTTTCAGATCCACCTAACTTAATTGGTACATCATACAACCATTGTTATAAAGTGGATTAGGTGAATCTGAAAATCATAGGACATTTTTTTCCATAATTTGGTGTAATAATACAGAATGTAATGGAATTTATTACATGTAATAATTATCAACTCATATTTGTAAATTTAGAGTTGATCTTGTAAACTGCCAATGACATGTTCATGTAGCACTTGTGTAATGTTCAGGACTAAATATAATAAGTTTATAGTTTTGGTGAATACTAGGTTCTAGGATTGGTGAATACTTGGTTCTAGAAATGATAAAATAGTTGATTGCCTTCTAATAGAGGTCAAGTAATTTTGCTGGAATATAATTTGTGTGATGGTTATTTTATTCCTCCATTCTATTATGTACCACTACCGTAAATGTTGAGGGACAGGTAGAGAATGACCTGGGAGTAACATTTGCCTATGGTGAAAGAAAGAAAGAAAGAAAGAAAGAAATAAATGAGCACTTGTTAATCAAAACCTACAGTGTGTTGGAAATGATCCTACGCAGTGACCTTGGCTGGTGGTGATACCAGCTGAGAAGAATGCAAGGCTGTTAAAGTGAAGGTCGGGTGAGGTAGTTAGTACAGTGCAAAATTAAAGATTCTTACTGTGGAGGAGCAAATGGTTTTAGTTGAGTGGGTTTTCCCGGAAGATGACGAATAAACGGCCTCGGTGAAAAGAGGACTTTTTCTGACTCAGTATCTCAATGCATTAGAATAGGTAAATTCCATACCTGAGGCAGTTTTTCATTGCTTCGTTGAGTGCTAGACTACCAATTTTAACTGAACACTCAGATAGGCTATACTGCTTACTGCGGAGAGTAATTTCTAACTCACTGTATTATGTGACGGTCCCAAGCACTTGGTCACTTCAGGACCGTACATTTCTTTGGTATGTGTTTCTTCGGTAGTTTAAGAACTTACCTCCTTTTCTTGTTGTTAACCTGTCCATGGCCTATTCTTTACCAAGTTGCCACGGAGGGCCTCGTCGGCATGAAGAAGTTTCATTCCTTAGTCCTTCTGCTCTACTTCCTATACCTATGAGGGTATGCGGAATGATACTAGTTTAGACTATTACAGCGTTGAACTATATATTTGACTTGCTGTTAGGGATGTTAGTACACTGTGATATCTTTTCAACTGCGGAAATGTTCATTTTGGGAGTTTAGCTGTGGTGTGAGTATTGTGGATATGTAGTCTATCCTCTAAAGGTTAATATGAATGTAAATTACATAAACAATTTTGGTCTTTGAATCAGTTTTTCTCTCTTAGCATTTTCTAAATAATATGCTAAATCAGGAAGTGTATTTTGTGTATTCTGTAATAGCTCTTAGACTTATTATTTCTTGGAATGTTTTTTGTTGTGAAAACTAAAAGAAAACTTTATAGTGACAGTAATGACCTGCAATAGAACCTAGGTTCTCCGGACTAAATGGGACCAGATGTGATCCAGGCTAAGGAAAATCCGAATTACTGTAAAGTAATGGGGAAAATGCCATTACAATTTCTCACCAGAGCCACTGTAAATAGTTTAAGGTCACTGTTATTAATAGTGTATGAAATAGTTCATACGCCACTGTATTTGAATAACTTGTTTAAATTTAGTGTTTAAGAGGTTCACTAATTACCAAGTTATTTACTATTATGTTATAGTTTCAGAAATGAAGTACTGTGCTGTGTGTTCTGCATATCAAAAGAATAATAATTGTTGCATAAAATATGACACTGACATTTTAACTAAATTTGATCCAGACTGATGCGGTTCTACTGTGCTTTTTTATAGGACAAACTGTGTCATTTGTTACATTGTGGCTTTTTCTTAAGTTGGCATTTCCTGCCTCTGATGTGATTTTGATCATCCGGAATGTCATTCTTCTTTCACAAACACACAACTTTGTACTGATACAGTACCTTCACATATGCAGACTACAAACTCACATTGCTGATCATAGAAAAGTGAAAAGTTTCTGAAAAGTATACAGTATTTTAAATTTAAGAAGAAGTAATAAAGCAATGAATATTTACTAAAGAGTACTGTATTTTTACATGGTATTGTATGTTCTTTGAGTTTAATTTTTTCAGATGTAATTTTATTATGCAACTAACCTCTTGTGTAGATGCAAACCCTGTGCTTAGCACAACAGAAACATAAGTTATAGGTTCAGTTGTTGCTGAGAAACTTATCCAATACCATGCGCTCATTCTTCGTTTGAATGACTGTTCACTTCTTGACACGCAAAATGAGCTGTTATGTCCCAAGTACAAAACTCAACTTGTCAAAAATTCCCTGAGACAATATAATTCAGAGGTTTGTGTGCACTTAGCCTATAAAAAATTCACCTGCATGACTTCAGTATCAGAAAGTGCTTATTTTTTTAACAGTGTTTACATTGTGAAGAAACTTTTGTTTGATCATTATTACTGATCAATTTTCTGTAGTGAACAGTTATTTTATATGATTTAGGTAATGGTCTTAAATATTAATGTAAATTACTTCATAATATTTATGTTGAAAGGCTTCATTGGAATAGAGAACAAAAGTCTCTTGCTTTTGAACAACATGGATATGTTTGATTCTGTAGCAGACCGTAATCATATTTCTATATTTCAACTTGTGTATGGTCTTTGGAACTAGTCTATTTTCATCTTTTATTGCTTTGTGTATGCAAGTTCTTTGGTTTGTTTTTTGATCTTCAGCAGTCATGCTGTATTAAAAGTAAAATAATGATAAACTGTACTTTATGGGTGTTTGTTGTTAAATCCACAAAATAGTGGTGACCCTGATGTGAATGTTCTGTATATTATGTTGTTGTACAAATAAGTGACACTAGGGCTATGACAAGCAATTTTTACCTGATGCATCCTGGTGTTCAAGCTTCTGGCATTTTAGTAAGGGGGCACTTCATTTGGCCATCACCAAAAGGATCTGAAAACCTGGACATCAGCATGTGGACCTTGTCTGGAGAGACACTAACTCGGCAATTGGAAGGTACCACCCAACTGCAGCAAGATTGTCATATTAATGTTGAACATTGTGGGTCCATTACTTCCATTGCAAGGATATCTCTACCCTATCACAGTTATTGACTGCTTGTGACGATGGCCTGCAACAGTTCCACTAGCAGAGATTACAGCTGAATCTGGCTCATTTGCCAATGTGTATATTTCATTTTAATGTACCTTAAATCATCACTACAGACTGCAGAAGACAATCTGTATGCCGACTACTGAAATGTCTTGCCAACGCACTAGGCATTTCGTACATAAAAACTAGTCTACCATCAACCAGCAAATGGCAAAAGGGAACGGTGTCAGTCAGTCATAGTCTGCTTTAATGCATGACTGTCTGACAAATGTGTTTTGGATCTTTCGCTGGTCTTGTTGGATCTTCACTCGTACTTCAGCTGGAGTTGTATGAATTTTTAGGATGAAGTTACATCTTTCTATAGTCATGTTACCAGGAGCTTTCCTTAATGAATAAAAGTGGCTCATGGACGTTCAAATCTTTGTTTTCAAATTAAAATAACAGATGAGGAATCTAAAATTCATTCCCACTGAACACTGCAACCAAGAGTAAATCTGTCATCAGTGTAGGGTGAATAAGAAAATTGACATTATGCTGTTAAGACACTCCTTCGGCCAATATATGATGGGCCATATCCAGTCGTCTCACAATGATTAGTATTTAGAGGTGGAGGCAGCTACAGGGAAATAGTCTGCATCAACAGATTGAAACCCGCCTTCATTTTTCAACTTAATTCACCTACAGACATAGAAGGCAAATCACAAGGAACCATATCTGGTATTCTGAAATCTTGAACCACTGTCACCCCTGAGACATAATCGTCTGGCAATCAGACCAGTGGACCTTTAATACAGACTACAAGATCAGGTCGACATGTTTCCTACCCTCGAAGGCACATGGACGTTCTCACTACAGCGGGAGATGGTTATTTGTAACTTTCTGTTTTGTACAACTACTACATGTGTTGAGGATTTCTTCCGGGAATAGCCTTTGCCGGAAGATCAGTTCTTTTAAATTATTTGCACTTAATAACGATGATAATAAAAGGAACCTATTACCTAATGGTCTCAACAAGGATATCACTAGCAGTTTGTGAACCCGAAGTGAATTGGAAGAATTGTTCAGAGTTATTTGGTATAATTTTCTCGGGTATTTTAAACTCTACCGCATTTTAATCATGCAAGTGCTGTGTTGCCTTTGTCACTTAGTACAGTATACCTCCTTTTCTTGTAGTTAACCAGTCCATGGCCTGTTCTTTTCCAAGTTGCCACGATGGGCCTCGTTGGCATGAAGATGTCACACTCCTTAGTCCTTATGCTCCATTCCCTGTACCTATTAGTGAGAACAATACTAGTAGGTTAGGCCATTTAATTTTAACCTGTATTTGACTTCCTTTTAGAGGTCTTTATGCACTGTGATTACTATCAACAAAGTAAATTGTATAATTTGACTGTGTGAACTGTGAAAATGTTGATCATTCTGGAAGTTAATATTGTGGTTTGAGTGGTCTGCAGTGATTCCCTTTAAATGCAACCACACGTAAATATCCAGGAAGATTACCATTTATACATTTGTCATAGAAGATACAATACAAAGTGGTAAACTTTTCCTTCTGATAGGACAAATATTATCCGCGCACTTTTTAGTGATAGATTTACACCCTAGTGCTGAAGCGGTCGACTTTGGTTATCTTCGAGAATCGTATTGGCAACCTTTGAAACACAAACTAAGAATCGCTTATCATCGCTGTGCGCCATCTGGCGTACACTTTAAGTACTCGTACTGTTCTTGTTTACACAGCAAAGCCAAACCATAGAATTCATGCTAGGAACAAGTTTCGCAACGGGAAATGTTATATAGTATTAAATATTGTGTGTGTGACACAGTTGTTTGCTTAAAATAATAAAGGTTTATAAAATTCATATCGATCGATCATATTATCGATTCAATTCAGATTTCATTTCCATTCAGTTGGCAGTATTGACGGAACCCTTCTTACTTCTCCAACGAGTACAAAAATCTATCACTAAAAAGTGCGCGGATAATACTGTGTATGGAGACTTGCCACTTTATATTGTGTTATTCTAGTATGTTCCACTGTAAGGAACATACTACCATGATGGTGATGTTGATGTAATATTATAGAAATGTTACCTGCAAATACCAGTAACTACTTGAGATATATTTATGTGAGGGTAAAGTTACCTGTTACTATCTAGCATGCAGTGCTGTCAGTAGAGCCTTGTTGATGAGAATGTAGAGGGAGTTTCAGGCTTGATATGTAAAATCTGATGATCTAGCGATGGTTTATTCCCTAACAAATGTGTTAGCAAAGTACTTTTGCAAAAGTTTACAATGATGTGTTCTGAGTTATCTCCCAATGCAGCAAATTCTCAGCCATTTTTTAGGTGACCAATACCAAATTGTTCTAATTTTCTTTGTGGGAGCAATAGCTGGTGGGATTCTTACACTGGATTTACAAACCTGTGTTGTGATATGTACATTTGATGTTCTATTTTTTGTGATTTGTGAAAAAGAATTATACTTACTGATCCACATCTCCAAAAATATGTGAATTCTAGATGTAGTAACTTTTCCTGTAGATAAAGTGCATGAATGTCTTGTGTAGGACATGTAAACATGTGTCCCTATAGGTTTGTTTGATCTCTGTTAAGGGCACCTGGATGTGAAACCTGCAGTTTTCTAATTCCCATTTTGGAGGTTCATAGCTAAGAAACTATTTGTTCCATGGATACCACAGTTTGTCTCCTCTTTCGCTCTATGTCTGAGATGTTGAGTAATTACTCACACTTCTACTGCAATTTTAGGTATAATTTTCACAGATAAAATTACTTCGAGTTGCAGTTCCTTTTGAGTTAATAATACTATACGTACAATGGAGGCTTAATTGTTTCAAAAAAGCATTATATTCCCTATTGAAATGTGTTCTCAAAACTAAGTTTTTGTGCTATGTTACTTTAATTTTCAGAAACAAAGAGTCATCCTCACAACTTAACATCTTAAGAAGTGCTCGATTACTCTAGTTATTACGGTCCCTGAAAAAAAAGTACCTGAAGTAGTTCAGCGATGTAATGTTAGCTGAGGGAGAGTGACGGTGGTGCTGCCATATTTAAAATACACTTTTGTTACAGGAACATACACATAGTTTCCGATTCAGGGAAGCTTCTTTTTGACTACGGTTTACATCCAGGTACCATTAAGCCAGATCTCGAGCACTTAACTTGTGGACACTGTTTCGTAGGTTGAATTCTCTCTACTTGCCTGGCTAAAAGACACAGTATACACTGACTGCACTGAACTTCACTCAGTCCTTATAAGAGATGTTATTGCTAGTCTACGGAAGTGAAGTCCAAATAGTGTGCCACATAACTCGTGTTCGAGATTTACGATACGTATATTTATCTTGTACGTCTTTTCCAACTTTCTATGATCAGCCTCCTGGACATAAAAATGCTGTATGCTTAACACTCTTGTACTTGTTAAATACTCAAACACTTAAAATCTTATGTTCAGTGAACTTCAGTCATAAATAAGATTTAACCCTCAGTGATATACATGAAGTTTTGTATTGTACTTGATGTAGCTATTTGTCAGACTACTCGTGTAAGGGTAGAGGAGATAGTAACATTGTAGTTATTGTGATCAAGAGACTCTTAATATACAATGTTCCCAGACTACTGTGCCACTCGTAAGCTTATGGAAACACCATGGTTGATACTCTCCTCTGTCCATTTTAGGGACACTGAAGCCTTTATTACAATGTCAATAAAATACATTATTTAAACACTTTGTTACTTTCATTCAAGAATGACAAGCCTAAACATTTTGTCCTGTGTGGCACACCTCTCCAAGATGTTGGTAGCTAGTGCGCCACCGAGACCACTGCAAGTCTCTTTTGCAGTAGGAACTAGAAACTGAACTCTTTGATATAAAAGTCAAAGGCTGGTATTTATAGAAAGTGGAGGTACATATCTCCTCTGGACCACTCACTACATTGCGCTTGCTGTGTTGTCTCAACTCCACACTACTAGCCACCAACATCCTTAAAAGGTGCAGTACAGAAGTTATTGAGCCCGCTGCCAGACCGATGTTATGTGGTTTTTCCACATCTGAGAAAGCTAAGTAACTTGGATATGTTAAATTCCCAGTTGGGAATCATTATTAATTATTTTAGAGAATAACTTCCTTAAATCCATCTTTGTCAGACAGTTTGTTCCTATTTGAAATGTCATTGCTGGTAACTTGATAAACAATGTAACTAGGATGGTAGTTCTCACAGAAACATTCTACGCATGTATATTAACCAATTATTGATTTTTAGTGTTCTAAGCTTTTTGAAAGAGTGCAATGAAATTTATTTCTAATACATATTCTGTGTGAATTCAGAACTCAAAAGATTTATGGAGTGGAGTAATTCATTAAATAAATTTGCCATAATTAGCCCAAGTTTTAAGTGATGAATGTTCAAATGTTGAGAACAAATATGTTTAAAACTGAATGCCTGAAATTATTGTACTGTATAAGAACTTAAATAATCTTGAAGTACTTTTAACGTTTCTGGACCATTTCTGCTTGGAAATGTTTACAAAACTAATTGTTGTAACATTTTTGTGTTTATGGTTAGCATTCAGAACAAGAAAATTAAGTATCTTGAAATACTGTACACAAGAAATTGATTTGTACATGCCATGTTGAAAGATAAGGTTGGATAAACTCTTTCTTTATTGCTAAGTGAAAGAAATGTTTAGTCATAATTTATTTGCATAACAATTTCACTTCATAGAATAAGGTGGCAGACATTATTGAAATTTAGACCATTTGTATAGCTTTGAGCTTGCATTCGGGAGATGACAGGTTAGAAACACACTGTCGGCTGCCCTGCAGATGGTCTTCCATGGATTCTTTTTTTTACCCCAGGCAAATTCTGGGGCTGTATCTGAAAGTAACGGCCTACCTTCCCAATTCCTGCCCTTTCCCATCACTCAGTCAGTTGCGGCCGACGTAACAACATATCGCAAGCACATAACAAAGTTCATTTCCATAGGCGCACAAATACAATTTTGCAAGAAGTCAGATGGAGGAACAGACTGCCCTAAACGAGTAGACACAACACATCACTGAGAAAGTAATTTAACACATTTATTACACATGCATAAATGCCGCAAATCTACATACACGGTGTTTCAAGAACATACGTATTTCGAATGCATGCATTTCAAAATCAAAATCAAAATCTCTTTATTTGCAAATGAGGTGCCTACCTCGGTGGCAAATGGTACACTAAAATACATTATTGTCAAGCACTAAATATTAAATTAACAAGAGAACAAAATTTTCCTATAATACAATATTATACAATTTACGCTAACAATTTTTTCTATTAAACACACAGCTCATCCTTAGTAAATTTATATTGTTTACAAAATTCTACTAATAATATCTCCTGTACTACTTACAAATATAGTCAACTGATATACTTTATGTGGAATTACTTCAAATGATACTGTACAACTGGTATAAGATTAAAATTTACATTGCATTTATTTACTTTTTTCCTTTACCCATTCTGAAACCTAAGTAGCATAACGACCTGCTGCGTCTTAACCAGAGCCCCTTTTGCCACCACTTTTCAGAGTTCCTGAAGGGCCTTCACGGCTACCGTAGCGGTCCCAGGGCCCTCGAAGTCCCCACTGTACTTCACCCCTACAGGCAGTCCCCTACTTTGGCTGTCCAAACTCCTTAGACCAGGGGATGGAATTAATTTATTCACACACATTTTTTATTTACATTAACCTGCACTGGTCGAATGCCCTCTAACATTTCATTTATTTTCTCTGTTGCTGTTTATTCTCTTCTTGAATATCTGTACAGATTTTGGAAAAGGATCAAACACTACCCCTGGTAAACTGTTCCACTCCTTTACACCCTTCCCAATGAATGAAAACTTACCCCAATCGCTTCTACTAAAATTTCTTCTAATTTTACATTTGTGGTCAGTCCTGCCGATATAATTATTTTCCAACTGAAGCCTCTCACGGATATCTCCCCATGCTGCTTCTCCTGTATAGGCTCTATATAACCCTATAAGTCTAGTTTTCTCCCTTCTCTTACTTAAAGTTTCCCACCCTAGTTCCTTTAACATTTCTGATACACTACTCTTTCTCCTGAAATCCCCTGTTACAAACCTTGCTGCTTTCCTCTGCACACTGTCTATTTCTTTTATTAGGTATTCTTGGTGAGTATCCCAAACACTGTTTGCATATTCCAATAATGGACGAACCATACTTAAGTAACTTTTTTCTTTTAATTCTTTGTTGCATCCTTTAAGTAGCCTCATTATGACATGTAATGATCTGTATGCTTTCCCAACAATGTCATCCACATGACCCTTCCAGTGCAAATTACTTTCAAATTTTACACCTAAGTATTTGCACTTGCCATCTTTTGGGATAACTACCCCATCCAAAGTATATTCAAATTCAGTTTTATAACTCCTGTTTGTAAATGTTGTAACAGTTGATTTGCCTCCATTAACCTTCATATTATTCTCTTCAACCCATTGTTGGATACTCTCAAGGTCCCTTTGTAATTCTGAACAATCCTCAATGGTATTTATTTCCCTATAAACAATTATGTCATCTGCATACAACCTTATTTTTGATGTTATATTATTCCCTAAATCATTTACGTATATTAAGAAAAGTAATGGACCGATTATACTACCCTGTGCAATTCCCTTCCAAACTTTCTCTTCCTGCGATACGTTATTACCTACTTTGACTTTCTGAACCCTTGAATTTAGAAATGCTTTCACCCAACGTGTAACCCTTACGTCCAGTCCTATTCCCTCCAATTTCTTTAATAATATTCCATGTTCCACTCTATCAAAGGCTTTGGAAAGATCAATGGCTATGCAATCTAACTGGCCTCCTGAATCCAATTGATCTGATATGTCCTGCTGAAATCCCACCAGTTGTGCCTCACAAGAAAATTTCTTTCTAAATCCATACTGGCTCCTCATGAACCAATTTTTATCATCACATATCCCTCTGATGTACTTTGATATTAAACTCTCCAGTATTTTACAAACTATACTGGTCAGGCTGATTGGTCTGTAGTTTTCTGGTTTCCTTTTATCACCCTTTCCTTTATAAATTGGTATTATTATAGATTCCTTCCATTCCTTTGGTATTACACTATTATTTATGACATAGTCAAAGAGAAATTTTAAATAAGGCACTATGTACCACCCCATTGTCTTTAACACCTCCCCAGTAATTTGATCACTTCCTGCTGCTTTTCCTTGCTGAAGCAGTTGGATTTCTCTGAAAATATCTTCATTTGTGAATGAGAAGCTTCTTGTTTCCCTCTGTGTCTCTCCTTCTGTATCTTCTGTTTCGGTTTCCAACTCCTGACAATCATCTACTGAATATCTGAATTCCTTACTAAAGAGGTTTGCTTTCTCAGTATCTGTTAAATAGTGTTCACCCCCTTCTCCCACCATTGTAGGAATTTGGATTCCTTTTCCTTTTTGATTCCTGATATATGAATACAGCCTTTTCCATTTCCCTTTGTGGTCATTACGCTCTTGAAGAATGCCATTCATATAATTCTCTTTTGCTTCCTTTTTCACTCTATTCAGTTCCCTCATTAGCTGTTTTCTAGTTTCTCTACTCTCCCTACCTTCTTTGATCTTCCTGTTTACTATTCTACATTTTCTTTTTAATTTTCTTATTTCCCTTGTATAATAAACAGGGTCTGAGGTCATTTTACCCTTCTTAACAGGTACAAATCTCTTCTCTCCTTCCCAAATGATTCCTTTGAATTTAGCCCAAAGTGTATCCACATTACTCCCTTCACTTATCCAACAACTGAATTGTGATTTAAGGTAAGTCCCAAATTCATCAACTTTAGTTTGAACTGAACTGTAAGACATACGAATATTGAACATCCGTAATCTGAAGTAGAGAGGTTCGTAAATGTGTGTGTAAAGCAGGCGCGGCTCCATAATACGATCTGCAGAGCTGCAGAACCACCACAATGAAAGATATACAGTAATATTTAGCGATTCCATCCTTCATATTGAGTGTTTATATCGAGCCAAAGATCGATACCCATACAGCTGCTGGTGATCTGTCAACCCTGTTTAGATCTGTGAACGAGAAAACATTAGGAGAGCACACTTAACTACAGCTTTCTTTCCGATAGGTGGCTAAGGGTCGCCCATAAGGTTCTGTATGAACTGCACGCCTTGCAGTACGTCTGACCTTTTCCCGTGACCATAGAGTTAGTAAATAATACACTAGATAGCGCCACCGTCCGTGAGAGAATCTCTGCAGCTAGCGAGCATGTTGAAATCTCAGCTGTTTGGGAAAAGCTCCCTCCATTGTACTCATCAGTGTAAATAGAGAACTTAAACTGTGTGGATATTGATATGGTTTAAAATTCTTACATGTCATCATTCTCAGATACTACTGTATAGATGTGATGCTTCTGTTCAGTAGAAAGAAAGCTCAAATAGCTTAAATGCAGGATAAATGCGTGATAAAAGATGATGGTTGTGATTAAGTAACACAAAATCAATTTACTGTCCATGTTCAGTCTTCAAACAATGTACCTTATGATTGGGGGTACGTATATTTTTCTATCTTTGGTGTAAATGATCAGGACTTCAAATTCTATCCAAGGACCGAAAACATTCTCTCGTACGAAATTAATGAGCGAGTTCTTAGACCTACAAGTAATCATGACTATATTTCTCCGTAATGGTAGTGATTTCTTCCGAGTTAGGTAGTCATGAAAGTGAAAGCAGAAACGCTAGTACCATCAGATGATGTCCCCCCTCCATTAAAGAAAGCCGGCTGCCAAAGATGTATGCAGGTCTCGGAACCTTTGTAAATATGAATGCGTCGATAGGTCAACATTTTTCGATAAGGGGAAGAGGGGCTTTATTTTGTGCAGCTTTTTAATAGTTGTTTCTTGTACAAGTCAGTTATTTATATTGTCGATGTCCCTCGAAATTGAGATAAACGTCTATCGGTATTATTTCTGTATATTTTCGAGAACTGCACACTGATAGGACATGGAGTAAAGCGTTTCCGCGGGGTTGGAGGACGGATTCACACGAGCTCAGCTGACACTTTCCGCATGCAATATGAATTTAGATTTGTCTATTACACTTACTGCAATGGACTGGGGTCACAGAGCAGAACCACGAACATTATTCAGCACGAGCCGCCACTGGTGTAAAGTTTCATATGTCCTCCAGCGCCGCGAACAATATCACATCGATACTCAAATTCCTCCCATACTCGGGCAAGCCTGTCCTTCGTCACTTATGTTACGGCAGTACGGATGTGGTTCTTGAACTCGTCCAGGCTCTTTGGGAATGGTGGTTCATAAACGTTGTCTTTAACGAAACCCCACAAGAAGAAGTCACAGGGTATCAAATCCGGTGATCGTGGAGCCCAGCTGCGAAATGCTAAGTCGCCAGCTCCTTGGCGACCAATCCAACGGTTCGGTAGAGTTTCATTCAGATATTCACGCACTTGGCGACTCCATTTTTCAACATTTTTCAACCCCCTCACTGAAGTTGTCTTCGTGCTGCCTCGGAAACAACCAGTTTTGTAACATAGCGAGATACTGCTGACCGTTAACTGTGTTTCCATCAAAGAAGACTGGGCCGTAAACAAATGATCGGGATATCGCACAAAACACATTGACTTTGGGCGAATCTCGTACATATTCAATGACTGCATGTAGGTTCTATAGGTCCCAAATTCGAATATTGTGTTTGATCACCTGACCACTAACATGGAAAGTCACTTTATCCCTGAACACGATGTGTTGTGCGAAAGTGTTATCATTGTCAATAGCATCAAGAATCTCGTTGCAAAATGCCACACGTTTGCGTTTGTCATCAGAACGCAGAGCTTGTAATAGCTGTAACTTGTACGGCTTCATAACCAACCGACGTCTCAAAACACGCCAAATTGTTGTTGTAGGCAGTTGTAACTCCCGACTGGCACGACGAGTTGGTTTTGAAGGACTGTACGTTGGAAAGCAGTTTCAATTCGTACAACATTTTATTCAGGAACACGAGGGCGGCCAGGACCCTTCCCTTTACATACACATCCTGTATCTACAAACTGCCGATACCATCTGCGAATGTTCCACCTATTCGGAGGATCAATTTGGTACCTCAACCTGAAACGTCCTTGCACTGTAATCACGGAATTGCACTTCGCAAACTCGAGAACACAAAATGATTTCTGCTGCGGAGTAGCCATTTTAAACAGATGAGGGTTACCAAGCAAATCAGAAGACAACTGACATCTAGCGGCTATTAATATAAACTAGACTATATATTCGTTTCTCCAATAGCCGAACCGAGGCGCAGCGATCGATAGGTTTGACAAAATAATACTTTGTAAAACGTATATCTTTTTGAAACACCCTATAAATCAGAACGTCTGTCTGTGTATCTGTACCTTATACAAATCCATACCGTTCCACCAATCTGAACCAAATTTGGTATACTTACCTTTTAGGACACTGTGAGTAACCCCATCTACAAGAAATTTTAACATCCCTCTCCATTCCGTAGATTTAGGCCCTTTGGCACATTAACATAGGCTAATATAGGCGAAATATTCTATTAATCGTACAAGGACCAGACAAAGCTCATTTTAAGTCTCACGACGCGTAGAACAAAACTCAAAACTAGAAAACCATGTTTTAAGGGCCTAAAACTAGCTGTTTTGGAGAGGTGGTGGTGGTGATTATAGTTTTAAGAGTAAGTACAACTGGGCAACCATCCTCTATATAACAGTAATCAGAGAGAGAAAAATGGTAGGGGTCCGACACTTCGAAAAATGAAGATATCGGCCAGAGGAGACAAGGGCCACGAAGGGCATGAAAATGAAAGACTCCCATACGTAATACCGTCGGGGATTGAAAGGAACAAGTGTTGACCAAGGGAGGTCGGATAGGATAGATGAAAGTGAGGAGCCTGGCACAAATAAGTGGAAGCAATGCCAGGACTCAGCTGAGGGCCCCGTGGTCGCCAACCCACACTCCAAATTTTAGAGCCCCTGAGGCCTCTTTTAGTCGCCTCTTACGACAGGCAGGGGATACTGTGGGTGTTACTGTACCGCCCCCACACACAGGGGGAGCTGTTTTGGAGATATTGGCATCACACTACCCCACTCGAGGAATTGGATGAAGAAATGACCAGCAGTTATCATGGCAACGTAAGCTCAAGGATTCTGCTGTAGAATACAGGCCTTGTGTTCGAAGTAAATGTAGGCTAGGCCAAGGAGAGAATCTGCTACACATATACACCCACCCCATGGCACTACAACCCTTGAAGGGCCTGGGCCTACCAAGCGACCGCTGTTCAGCCCGAACGCCTGCAGATTACGAGGTGTCGTATGGTCAGCACAACGAATGCTCTCGGCGGTTGTTCTTGGCTTTCTAGACCGGGGCCGCTATCTCACCGTCAGATAGCTCCTCAATTCTAATCACGTAGGCTGATTGGACCTCGAACCAGCCCTCGGGTCCAGGTAAAAATCCCTGACCTGGCCGGGAATTGAACCTGGGGCCTCCGGGTAAGAGGCAGGCACGCTACCCCTACACCACGGGGCCGCTACACATATGAATGTCTCGAAAAAAGCACTATGGGGTAAGCCACCCATACGGGTTGTGGTCGGGAAGGGGTGGCATATACTGTATAAAAATAATCGAAAATGGTGTCGAAACCATAGGTTTCAGGGTCCCTAAGATGAACAGTGACACTCCGCATGTCGTTTAAGTCAAAGTTCAGTTCCCATCGGCATGAGGGTGATAAGGGATGAAAAAAGTCCAAAATGGCGCAGTTTATGGATTTATGTGTGTGCACCCCTCTGTGCGAGAGTGGAAAGGGGTTGAGTTATAAAAGTACTAGGAAACGACCAATGTTAAAGTAGAATCCATAGCTTTGGCATCGCTGATATGGCCTTAAACGACATCTGGAGTGTCAATATTCAAGTTCAAGCGCATCGGCAAGGGGGTGAGAAGGAGTGAAAAAGAAAATATCCAAAATAACCGAGATTAATGTTGTGTACAGTTTTCGGTGTCGCTCGGCTGATTGGGGACAGTCCCAGTGAGAGCTGGAATTGTGTGCGTTATATCTATAATGCGACGCGTAAATACATTGCGTTATAACTTATTTTCATTATTGTTTGAAAGGATCGACCACTTCCCAGACAATCTGGGCTGCCTCAAGGAAATGCTTTAAGGCGAAACAAAATAATTTCAAGCTAAAACGTAAAATTATACACAACATTTCAATTTTAAAATTTACAAAAGGATCCATAAACAATCAATCAACGTCACAATTAAGAAAACTTTAAAAAAGACTTGAAATAAGTAATACAAATCCTATAAGTAAAAGGTGTGAAATAGAAAATTACTTAAATGGTAGGTGTACGTGTGTACAACATCTTCCAGAATAGCTCTCAACCAAACTTCGTACAAATACGAATTACTATCTCGAATGACGTACAAGAATAATCGAAAACGACTAATGTTAGCATCAAATACAGTAGACAATCAGTGGCGGCCGGTCAATACGTGCTACCGGGCTCCAGCTCGTAGCTTGGAACTGTAAGGAATTAATTATCAGTACAATTATCCTGTTGCCTTTCCTTTGTTTTGAGTACGGTATGAATTTGTGTTTTGTGAAAATCAGGACGAGATCTGTCGAACACCTAGCTCTGTTCTCCCGAGGAACTCCTCTCGTGCTCATGTGAAATGAGCTCTGGCCTGTAGCCTGGAGGAAGCAATACGCAGGTGCAGCCAAGCTTGCAACACTCCCCGTAGCCGGTAGAGTATACCATCAACCGGGATCAACTTTCACTGATCCCGTCTATAGTTAGTTATCCTCCCGCAAGGGGGTAGAAGTGCTCGATGCTTCCTGCTACCCTGATGTTGGACGTGATAAGCGATTCTGCCACTAGAGAGCAGCATCGTCTGGGCTGAAATGTACAGCGTAACTGGGGAAAATCTATCGCAAACATAACGTTGTTATTAAGGTAACCAACCAATATCCATCTTCCTTTTGTGTCAAAAATAAGGAATTCGTACGTGAGTCAAAGAATCTTGGACTGACCCTAAATGTTATCCCGCATTAGATTGTAAATTATAATAGAGGGGGTCTCAATGATTCAGTTGGCAGCACTTTCAGTTGCTTTGTGCGGTGTTTGATCTCGCGATTATATTGTTGGTGCGTGTTTTTCTATCACTGTGTTAGTGTTAAAGCTCATACGGAGATTTATCCAATTATTTATCCACTGCAGTGTATATCAAGTGAAATTAAACTAGTGTTCTTAGTGAGGATCTATATTTCAAAGATCCTATTTGCACTGCAGATTGAAAACAGCGTATTTAGCGTTTTTTGTAGCACGTAGGACGATTTTTTCACGAGCCGCCGCTGCATTTATGCATTACTTTTTTAGCTTTAGGATTCCTGCCTGAACTCTTACGGTTGGAATTGTCTTCTTTCTCATTTAAGAACATTGTATCATCACATTAAGACACTTGTCAATAAAAATATCGGCACATTCCTTACACATATGATGCAATGAATTAACATTGAATAGCTGGACAATTTTCCTTTTAACATGAAGCCTACTAACAGAAAGAAAATCTATAAAATCCCGGCTTTAATCTGAGAAGAGGGATAAAAGAAAAGTATGAAAATGTTGTCGATAGTGATGCTTTGAGGAATATTTACATACAATTAGAGTAAAAATATAACATACCGTTGGCTGTATAGTCAGGATTTTTAAAGTCGCTGGCCTGGAAATGATATAAGAATTATAAGATCTGTTCAGATAAGCGTAACGTCGCTTTTTTCTTGTATACCTTATCCAAATCACTTCTGTGACATTTCAAAACCCACAGATCACGCCTACAACAACACATCGGCATACCTGCCAACTTAAAGAATTAAAAATAGGAAGATTTTTTTTATTTCTAAGATTTCATCAAGTGTATTGCACCACGGTCTCGGTAAAAAGAGGACAAGATAAAAGGCATACTTATCTACAGTTACAATGCGAATTAACCATTACATTTAAAATCTTAAACTAAGAAAACAAAAACGATTGCAAGAAAACGTAACTAATAATAGTTCTCATTTATGACACATCTGTCTAAATGTTACATACGAATAGTATAGGTCAAGAACTGACTACAACTTACCAAATGGTGAAGAATATACACATGTAGGTGTTTGAGGCTGCTGTGTTTACTTGTTTAGCATTGAACTGGCAGCTAACTTTGCCCTCTTCAACAATGCACTGTCATACTGCTGCTCATAACACTTTCCACTTATACTTGATTTGACCACCAATAGTTTACTGAGATTTTCGTCATTCAGAAATGATCGGAATTGTGTACTCGTCTTTTTTACCTGGCTGAACAATCTTCCACACTCGGCATTGCTGTGTGGAATTGTCAGAATCGCAAAAGTAATGCTCTCAATACTATCATATTTGAAACGCCCATCTGCACCTCGTATATCCCCTATAGCAGACCAAGAACAATCTACTCTTTCTCCTTGCACAACAGACAATTGTAAATCCTCCACTTGGAGAGCACAAAACTGGCACTGTAATGCATCCATTGCTTCTTGTTCATCTTCACCATCTTTCACTGGCAATATAACAGGAAACTTTGAAACGAAATACTTTATGGCATGGAAGGAAGAAGTCTGCAAAGAATTTATGTGAGCTACTTGAACATTAACAAAAACATCACTATTAAAATTAAATTTATGAATAATATTATCAAAAACTGCAATAAAATAGTTCCTGACGTACAAATAAGTTTTCCTTCTCCTCAGGTGCCACATTTTCTACAAGACGATGATTTAGCAATTGGCTGTTCAACATCTCATCAGCTTTCTGATTCTCTCTCGTGTGATAGACCACTTCTAAAACCGTACGATATTTTTTTATAACCACTGGCTTAACAAACCTACACAGAATGTCCTTCAACATATCCGTCAGCATTGATCTTGTGACATGAATGTGAGCTGCTTGCGACTGAAGAACTTTATTAGTTTTCTCAAATGTAGGGATAATAAATGCCAGAAATAAGCAAAATGCTTCATTTAAGTTTGAAGACAGAAAAAGAAATAGTCTCTCCTCTCGTGAAATACTGGCAGTGCAACTAGACTCCTTTATTTTCTTCACGGATGGAGATGAACTACTCTCCGCCTTCCTTTTTCCAGAAATAACAGAAGCTTGGTCTTGTACTCTGACACAAGGACCACGTTCCATTTCTGTATCTTCATGTGCCTTTAGCTTGGGAATTTGGAAATACTTCAGAGATGTGTCCGTGCTATTGGAACGTTTTACCCCATCCTTAAAGAAACTCAAGTGGCTCCCACTCTGAAAGCATCGCATCAATTTTTACAGGAAGGGAATCTGCACCCTTCATGGCAGCTAAATTAATCAAATGACATAGGCATCCCATAATAAAGTTTTCGCACTGCTCTCTTAGTTTAGCAGCAACACAGTTTTTTCTTCCCATCATAACAGGAACATTATTTGCGCTAAAAGCTATACAGTTTGCCATCGGAACGTCATATCTTTTCAGAACATCCAGGAGCAAATCAGCAGTATTAATACCAGTAGAATTGCCTTCCAAATTTTCCATGGATAGCAAACGATTTTCGATCTTTTTCAATTCTTTGTTGAAAAAACGAGACGATAGGATAGAGCAAGACCGACTACAATATATCAGGCCTTAATGTTACTATCGATTGGGAGGAAAATGGCGACTTCGTGGGCGAGCGTTTGAGACATGTGTTTGGTTCATATCTGTGTTTACATTCTCTTAAAGAGTGTTTATTTTGATCGAGTTATTGAAGTATAAAATATGTTTGGTAAAATAGTAATCTACAACGGTTTATCAGTATGGTGTTTTGTTAGAAGTTTATATGATGGTATTTTTAATGTATAATAGTTTTATATTGGCGTGCTGTAACATAACACAAAATGGGTCGTTCCTGATGCGTTCGTGGTTGTAAATTTAATTATACCGTTGCTGAAGCTTTTAAATTCCCTGCAGATAGATCTCTACAGGAGAAATAGATAAGGAATATAACGGGGAAAATTTGGAATTCAAAGACCAAACTATCGTAGGCTATGTGTGTAACCAAAATTTGTGGTTAGGGAAGATCTCTTTCCAACCGATAATGATGAAGATATTCGTTTTCGTTTTCTTATTCAGTCGGAGTAATTTCATGTAAGTTGACGATAAGTATTAGTTTCTATGTAGAATATAAGTGTGTGAGTGTATTTATATGGGTCACTGGTCACTAGGATCTGTAATTATACGCAGCCATGTGAGAATATGTTTGTTTTGATTGTGTTGTGAACCGGATTTTAATCGAACTATGGCATTGCCTCTCATACATCTATTCTTATTTTCTCTAAGGAATAAAACATTAAGAGAGAAGTGGATTAGGAACATACATCGTGAATATTTCTACAAAACAGTGTGCATATGTCATCTGAGAGTAAGTCTAAGGTTAGGGAAGACTATTTTTTCTAATTCTAAATGTTAGACCTATTCGTATTCCTCGAAAAAACAATTCATTTATATATATGATAATCGATATGGTGATGTTCTTTCAGTGTCTATGTGCTTCAAAGTGTCGTGTGGTTTAGATGCAATTGTATTTTGAAAGAATCTGTGCTTGCCTGCGGGAACCTTTGGCTAGATCTTGGTGTATAACAAAACGTATAGTGTTAGAGATGGAGCAAACTGTACACTGTTATACAGAAGAAATAGTGACTTGCAGGGATGGTGGTAGTGGTGGTGGTGGTGATTATTGTTTTAAGAGGAAGTACAACTAGGCAACCATCGTCTATATAACACTAATCAGAGAGAGAGAAAGAATGGAAGGGGCCCGACACTTCGAAAAATGAAGGTATCGGCCGAAGGAAGACAAGGGCCACGAAGGGCATGAAAATGAGACTCCCTAGGTCTCCATAAGTAATACCGTCGGGGTCTGAAAAGAACAAGTGTTGACCAAGGGAGGTCGGATAGGATAGATGAAAGTGAGGATCCTGGCACAAGTAAGTGGAAGCAATGCCAGGACACAGCTGAGGGCCCCGTGGTCGCCAACCCACGCCCCAAAGTTCAGAGACCTTAGGGCCCCTTTTAGTCGCCTCTTACGACAGGCAGGGGATACCGTGGGTGTTATTCTACCGCCCCACCCACAGGGGGGACTTGGAGGGATTAGCTTCGTTCGTAACTCAGGGGTTTTATTGTACCAATACCTTCCGATTCATGCTGTGGATATCTGTTATCAAGCAGTCTACACCAAATTGAAGCTTGTTCATGTAGGTTAAAGACAACATTGTTTAGAGTCAATAGAGTTGTTTTACTCATGTTCTTCAAAGGGAAAATCCTATTATATCTTTAGTGTCTGAACGCTTCATTGCTAAGTTTACCATCATGGTTGGAAGTGCTACTATATCATATGTCAACATATGATTTAAGAGTTTCCAGTAAGGAAGGCTTAACATCACCGGGACTGTTCATTGGGCTGGCATAATCATTTCGGGTGTACTTCATTTTCATCGAGTGCTGAACATTAGAAATTGTCCACCACTTCGAAACTATGGCAACACGTTATGTTCATAGTTCTTATGAGAGTGAATAAATTTGAGGAATTTCGCAACTTAAATTATTTTTAAACATTCAGAATGATGTTACATTATACATCTGTTAAAATGATATTTATATTTCCATCTATCCAGCGAAGTGTAATCTAAGAGAAAACGTCATTTGACTAAGTGAAATTTCGAAATAATGAGCTTGTTGTTCTCTTTTGCTGTGGGGCTGTCCATCTATTCTGGCAGAATATGTGTCATTCTAGTTGATTATATGTGACTAGCTGATGTACCCGTGCTTCGCTACGGGATTCTCAGAAAGACTGACTTTGTAGTTTTCCTAACTGAAATCAACATAGGTTATTACAAAAACGTAAGTATAAATGTAGCGATTAAAAGCAATGCTATCATATAAAATACTCGATCAAATGGAAAGCCGCACGTTTTATCACTTTTAACGAACAGTGCTGCGGTTAGATTGCGGTGCCAATCTAATAGTCCAAAGTTCCAGAGCTGGGATGACCAGGCCGCAGATTGCCATGAATACTCATCTGTCATTATTCCGCTAAATATGCACACTGTTCATTCCAATCAGTACCTCAGAGTAGGGATTGAATAGCCCGAATGCTATGATGATCCAGTGTGTTACGTACCAGTAGTATCAGAAAATTTATAAACCAGGGGAATGGCATGCTAAAGAAGAAAGTTATCTAACTCACTAGCTACTTCCCACCAATATTCAGGCAGGCTGTTACACTCTGTCCGACTGGGCGAGTTGACCGTGTGGTTAGCGGTGCGCAGCTGTGAGCTTGCATCCGATAGTGGATTCGAACTCCATTATCGGAAGCGCTGAAGATGGTATTCCGTGGTTTCCCACTTTCACACCAGTCAAATGTTGGGCCTGTACCTTAATTAAGGCCTAAGTCACTCCTAGCCCTTTCCTATCGCATCGTCGCCATAAAACCTATCTATGTCGGTGCGACGGAAATGAAATACTCTGTACGCAGCAGTAAACCTATCTACCGGAGATGAGGGCAACAGAAGACACAAAGCACACCACGACAAACAATGGTCAATGTAATGTTATTGTTGATCAGTGTTATGAGCTTTCTATATTGTAGGTCTACACATTTAGTTTTCTTTCGACTCTGATTTGTAAAATATTTTATACCGTAAACTGTAGTTTCTTATTCTCCGACTTTACATACCGATTTTCATTAAATACTGCTAACCCATTTTCTCGTTACTCGGCGCTGATATGGACTTAGTAACAAAAATTCAAATTCATGAATATCTTGGTGATCATAGCCAGTACGGTAACAATGTATACGACATGAATAACAGGAAGTTTAATACTATATAACCTTAGTTATCTAACATTCATCGACTACACTTCTAATAAGAAATATTTGAGAATTACATTTTAGGCCTTCCCCTAAACTACCATTTCACTCAGCGTGAATAAAATTAATTACAGCCTAGACTATAGCGACTTATTTCCTGACTTTGCATACCGATTTTCATCAAGATAGGGCTACTAATAACAACAATATTTGAGAATTAAATTTTAGGCCTTCCCTAAACTACCATTTCACTCAGCGTGAGTAAAATGATTTATAGCCTAGATTGTAGAGGCTCATCCCCCGACTTCACATACCGATTTTCATTAAATTCTATTCAACCGTTTTCTCGTGATGCGTGTACATACATACAGACAGACAGACAGACAGAAATTACGGAAAAGTAAAAAGTGCATTTTTTTGTTACTATGGAAATGACCGATGCAGAAATACCATTATTTTCAAATTCTGAGCAATGTACAGACAAAATTCTTATTTTATATATATATAGATGAGTACCTGTTCGCGAAGCGTTTTAATAGGTGCAACAGTGAGTTTCCCTATGATGTTACATTTATCATTTTAAATTACCTACCACCGTTTGCAAACTATGTACGTGATATTTTCGTAATTTCTGGCGGATTGAACCAGATATTGTGTTGGTAGCTCTTTCAGTGGTATCAACAGAAGTAATTTAATGTGACGCCGGGCTGAGTGGCTCAGACGGTTGAAGCTCTGGCCTTCTGACCCCAACTTGGCGGGTTTGATCCCGGCTCAGTCCGGTAGTATCTGAAGGTGCTCAAATACGTCAGCCTCGTATCGGTAAATTTACTGGCAGGTAAAACAACTCCTGCGGCACTAAATTCCTACATCTCCGAGAATCGTGAGTTGGTTTATCGTCGAAATTAAGTTACTGCGTGCTACCCTAACCTTCATCAGTCGGCAGCTACTGCGCCCACGACGTCCACCATCTTGGTTTTGATATTACGGTCTGATATATTGTAGTCGGTCTTGGATAGAGCTTACTATCTTAATCTTTGCTACGATCAGTTGAAATCGCAAAAGGTTCAGTCTTTAAAGTTTGAATCACCTTACTATCTGCATCACGGGCCATTGCATTAATTATGGCAGATGTTTTTGTTCTAGCACTCGCATATTTCTTCGCAATGTCTGAATCTGGGAACATCTTTCTGAACAATGGCCCTGCGTGATCAGAACAAGACAGTGCAAGGTTATGTTCGACAACGAACGCCGTGAACAAACATTCTGCTCGAGTGACTGCATCATCTTCTTTCCCACCTACAAAAAAAATTACAATGTTTTGTTCCTCTCGAGACAGCTAGCACTGTGTTTGTGTTTCTGTGTGACACTGTGAGCTACAATATCTGTTTTCCCTCCATGTGAGATATTATCACACCGAAACACGGAACAAAATGCATTATAGTTTCCTTTATTAGACTGTAAAATGAACGGAAATTCAGTTTTATTGGTATCCCTGAACACTTGGAGATAACTTTTCTTATGTTTTGTAGTCATCATGTGAAGAGAAAATACCACAAACTGTCTCCGACACAACTCTCTGAAATACATTGAAGTCATTAAAATTACGAACTCGGGTCAACACAAAAGCACTGAAATGCGCGAAACTACCACATACAAAACAGATCAGTAGCCTATGTCTCGTACATTATTAACATATGACTTCGACAGGGGAAAAAGCACAGAACCGCAAGAAAAAAACACGTGGTCTAAAACTCCAACGAAACGATCGCGCGAACCACACAATAACAAACTCACTCTTTCATCCCGATCAACGGAGTCCCTAGCGGTCGCTAGTGCGCATGACCTTCTCTGACTCGTAGGACGATTGCCGTCCCGAATTCCCACCTGAACAGCACACACGCTGTTGTAGTGAGCGGGAAATACGATTCACGAAGGCGACGGATGATCCGCCCGCCAAATAAAGCATCAAATACCAGTAAATATGCTTAAAAATGAGGTTGCGTAAATTACACAAACACATTAACAATTCGTCCTAGGGGAAGAGTACTGGCCGTACTGGAGGTTATATTTGTCAAAAGTAGGAAGAAATAAAAATAAATCGGAAAACCGGAAGATGAGTTAAAAATCTGAAAGTTTCCGGGTAAATCGGAAGGGTTGGCAGGTATGCATCGGTATTGAAGGTTAACTGCTGCACCATACAATAAAATATGCGTATTACATTTTAAGGCAGTAAAAACATGGGTCGAGCAGGTCAGAGGATTATGAAGTACTATAAAAATCTGTCACTGGAAGAATACATATGCAAACACAATATTACTTAAATTTTCTTGTCACGAGGGAACCTGAAGAACGACCGCGCATTCTTCCCTACTTCATAGTTACTGCAGCCAAACACAACACATAACTTTCCCCTCATGTTGAGAGGAGATATTAAGGAATGACACACGCTATTATTTAATTATGTCAACTCACTGAAAACGCATACATAACACCAAAAACTTCACACAAAAATACACGTGCTCTTACGACAGAATCAGTAGTTTTCAGGTCTACTCGCTAGAGAGAGCTCCAATAGCTGTCCCGCGATATCTCGCCCAGTGTCGCGTATTGTCTCTACTGTATTTGTTAGCATCGAATCCAAAGTTTCCCTGGTCGCTGAGTTATATTGGGGCACTCTTGATGCCGTTTAAATACCAGTTCAGCTGCGTAGGCATGGCAAAAAGTGATGATGAAGAAAATGTCCAAACTTACCGATATTGTTTTGATTAACGAGAAAGGAAATAATCTAGAAGACTTGAAATTGAACACAACAATAATTTCTAAACTACAAAATAGTTCTCAGTCAATCAACATCATAATAACGAAATGTACAAAAATTTATCTTCACGCATAATTAACCGGTAATAAAATACCTTAAGGGAACAATAAAATGTCCGGGCAGCGCCGGGTAATATAGCTAGTTTACACATGCAGTATGTACAAAAAATATAGAAATATACCAAAATGCGTGTACTGCTGCCGGTCGTCATGTTCAGTCTGACGATAATAATGGACGCGGCGGGGCGTGGCCGTTGGCTTCAAGCGATACCCACTGAGAGTAGTGTAGCGGGCAGCTCCCTGTATTCTTTACTCCCTGGACGCGGCAGCACGTTGCCAACTGTGAATGTTATAAACGAAATGTGGCAGGCGAGTTGCCAACACAAAAGCCACTACACCGTCGCCGAAAACCTTTGTATTATTGTGACGTTAAACCCACTAGCAGAAGATAAATTAAATATTATACCGTAATAAACTGTGGTTGAATGTGCTCGGAATGTGTAAGTATAGGAGCACCGTAAGCAGTACTGAAGACATCTCCTCAGTCAGCTGAAAAATATTGAACAGATAGTTCTTCCATTCTTTCATATTGCTCACAAACCAGTGCAGATTTCTCTCTTGCTCTTGCATCTATTGTCAGCATTGTGTAAATGTCTCTTGCTGTAAGATAGGAAAGCTGTGTTTGATGTCAGTGTTTTGGTACTCTTTAGGTCTTGTGAGTCACTGTATGGGTTCACCACTCTTTATTCGATTGTTCCCATATTTCATCGAATCGTGATTTTATCATATGATCTTTCTTTGTTGCAGCTTAATAATTGTAACATATAATTACTTTATTAATTAATTCCAACGAGCCAAAGGCTCATACACAGGAATTGTACAATGCGATTTGTTTAGCGACTAAAATTAATATGATACATATACATTGGCTGCACATAAATATATACATTGTTACAATGAACGTTACTCTAAATATTTCCTTTACGTTACCATTACACAAAGTCTTATAAAGAGAGTCAGCACTTTCTTTAATTTAATTTTGAAAGAAGACAGATTGGAAACTGATTTTAAATCTCTTGGAAGATGATTATATGATTGAATGGCTGAGAACTTAAAGCTACAGTTGCCATACTTATAGCTCTCTTTCAAATACACTCATATGTCACCTGTTTGTCGTGTGTTATAATTATAAATATCTGAATTCAGGGTGTAGTTATTATCGTGCAGGACACTGTTTAGTTTAATTTTGTGAATTAATATTGATGATCAAAGAGCAGTGCACATAGATAAGGGCATAATTTTACTATTAGCGTATAGAACTCGAGTAGGTGTGTCAAAAGGAAGATTATAGATATTTTTGATTGCTCTATTTTGTATTACCATAAGTTCATGAAGGACTGTCTTTCTGCAACGAGACCAAATTACGTTTAGGTATTGTAAGTGACTGTGGATGAGTAATATACTGGAAGAAGAACTTCCCTACGGACAATATAATTATCTTAATCTTCTCAAAGGCCCAGATACTGGAGCTATCTTTTTTGCAATGTAATCAACATGCTCTACCCAGCTTAAATGTTTATCTATTATTAGACCCAGATATTTAAAGTGATCGACCTCACCTACTGTATTTCCGTGCTGTTAATATGTCTTTGAATGATTAATATTTTGTATACTCGGCTTAGTTATAATCATATATTTAGTTTTATTGACGTTCATAGTTAATTTATTGATACTGAGCCACTTGTTTATTGCGATGATGTATTCTACACTGGTGACAAAGTGGACTCGGTGATCAAAAATTTGCAAGAAGACATTTGTGTCATCTGCGTATTTAAGAGTATTTCTTTAAGTGGATAAAATCGCTGAGCAAATGCAAGATGCCAAGACCAAAGTTAGATTTCTTTTGTCTTGAACTGGAAGACTGAGGGGTAAGCTGACTTAAACCCTTCTCCTGTGTGGCAGCAGCAAGTCACAGATAACATTGTGAAGTTATCTCCCATAAGTCCTTACTGCTGACAATTCCCTATCCTTGGTTGATAATTGAAGTGTCTTGTTTTCAAATGAATTCTAATTTCCCAGGGAGGTTCTCGTCGCACGTCTGTTTTGAGACTGGTCTGCGAGCAGACGGGATACTGGCCTCATTGCTCTCCGGACTTGAACCTCAACTGAAATATGTGCACACAAGTAAAGTTAAGATGTCCTGAAGATTGTAGAAGCTCGTCTGGGATCCAGTGGTTGAGAACAGTAGTTATTTGAAAAAACCTAGTCAGCTCCATGCCCACTTGACGGCAAGATGTGATAATTTGGAGTAATATGGACTAAATATTGAATCGTGCCTTTGTTTCTTAATATACTTTTAATTGTTTTAATTTTCTAAGGCCATGAAGTCTTTGTGGCATAAACAAGAAAATATATATTTGTTGAAATTAAAATCTTTTATTCCTTACATTTGAAGTACATTAGTTCAATATAAGCAGGGAACTGATTTATATGTACTAATTTATTAAACTTGAGGTTAGTTTTATTGAAATATGGAATTATATATGGACTTACAACAAAAAACCCACAATAATTTCTATTCAATAGTAGCTGATGTACCCGTGTTTCGCTACGGGATTCTCAGAAAGACTGACTTGGTGATTTTCCTAACTGAATTCAATATAGGTCGTTACAAAAACGTCAGTAGGAATGTAGCGATTGAAAGCAATGTTATCATAATAAATACTCAATAAAATGAAAAACCGCACACTTTCTCACTTTCAACGAACAGTACTACGGTGCCGATCTAACGGTCCAAGGATTCAGAGCTGGAATAACCAGGTTGCAGACTGCCGTGAACACTCCTCTATCATTATTCCCTTAAATATGCACACTACTCATTCCAATCAGTGCCTCAGAGTAGGGATTGAATAGCTCGAATGCTATGATGAACCAGTGTGTTACGTACCAGTAGTATCAGAAAATGTATGAACCAGAGGAATCGCATGCTAAAGAAGAAAGTTATCTAACTCCCCAGCTACTTCCCGCCAATATACAGACAGGCTGTTACACTCGGTACGACCAGGCGAGTTGGCCGTGTGGTTAGAGGCGCGCAGCTGTGAGCTTGCATCTGGGAGATAGTGGATTCGAACCCCACTGCCGGCATCCCTGAAGATGGTATTCCGTGGTTTCCCATTTTCACACCAGTCACACCAGGCTGTACCTTAATTAAAGTCTAAGCTGCTTCCTTCACACCCCTATTCCTTTCCTATCCTATGATCGCCATAAGACCTACCTGTGTCGGTGCGACGTAAAGCAAATTAAAAAAACCTAGGTACGCTGCAATAATCCTACCTATCGGGGATGAGTGGAAACAGAAGACAAAAAGCACATCACAACAAGCAATGGTCAATGTAATGTTATTGTTGATAAAGTTTATGAGCTTTCTATATTACAGGCCTTCACATTAGTTTCCTTTCGACTCTGTGATATTAGGGCGTCATACAAAGTTATTTATATCGTAGACTGTAGTTCCTTATTCTCAGACTTTACACACCTATTTTCACTAAATTCTGTTTACTCATTTTCTCGTGACTCGGCGCTGATATGGACTTCGTAACAAAAATCCAAATTAATGAATATATCTGTGGTTATATGCGGTACGGTAACAATGTATGAGACATAAGTGATCGAAAATTTAGTTATGTAGAGGTTATGTAAGAAGTTATTAAAGTTATGGTAATTATGTAGTATTTATCGACACGACCACTAATAACATAACTTATTTGAGAATTACATTTTAGGCCTTCCCCTAAACTACCATTTCACTCAGCGTGAATAAAATAATTTATAGCCTAGATTGTAGTGGTTTATCTACCCGACTTTAAATTCCGATTTTCATTAAATTCTCTTCAGCCGTTTTCTCGTGATGCGTGTACATTCATACAGACAGACAGACAGACACAGAAATTACGGAAAAGTAAAAAAATGCATTTTCTTGTGACTGTGGACATGACCGATACAGAAATACCATTCTTTTCAAATTCTGAGCAATGTACAGACAAAACTCTTTTATATATATATAGATAATAACTTGTCCTGACTGACTGACTGATTCATCATCGCCGAACCAAAACTACTGGACATAAAGAAATTTAAGTTTTGGGGATACATGCATATTAAGATGTAGGTGCTCGCTAAGAGAGGATTTTTGGATATACCGTATATAAGGGGGTGAAAAGGGAGGTGAAATTTTAAAATGAGTGTATCTATAACTCGAAACTTTAAAAGTTTACAGATGTAAAAATTGGTACTTAGAATCTCCATTCAAAATAAAGAAACACATATTTTTTGTTTTTAGAAAATCCCATGAACGGGGGTGAAAAGGGGTTGAACAGCTTTTATGAGGAGACATATCTGTCATGAAAATGAATATTTAAATTTGGAACCTCCTTTAAAAATAAAGGAAGATATATTTTTTATTTTTGGAAAATCCCTTTAGGAGGGTTGAAAAGGAGTGAAAAATTGGTTGAATGCCTTTAATGAGGATCCTTATATCTCAGAAACTGGAGATGTTACAGACCTGAAAATCGGTATTTGGGATCTCCTTTATAAATAACAGAACACGTATTGTTGGTTTCCTGTAAATCCCAATAGCAGGGGTGAAAAGTGTGAATAACGGGTTGAATGTCTTTAATGAGGATACTTATATATCAGAAACTGAAGATATTACAGACCAGACAGTTAGTATGTGGAATCTCCTTTAAAAGTACAGAAACATTCATTTTCTGTTTTTGGAAAATCTAATTAATGGGGGTTAAACAGGTGTGACAAATTGGGGTGAATTTTTAGAAAGGCTATATCAGAAACGTAAAATGTTGCAGACGTAAAAACTGGTATTTGGAATCTCCTGTTAAAGTAAAGAAAGAGGTATTATCTGAAAATCAAATGAAGTGAGGGGGGGAAGGGGTGAAAAATTGAAAAATTAATTGAATTGTATGAGGATACCAGGGGCGGTGCGTGGTATTGTTGCAGGTTTGCACAACTCCCAATAATTTTACGCTTCATTTCTCGTCTTTTCTTCCTATTTTGCAGTTTAATAAACCTAACATGTACTCTAAAATGTGTTAAAACCAAGCACCTTTTGTCGTTCGATGTACTAATACTTCGTAACGAACCATTAAACTCCGCCGTCTTCAAATCAAACTCAGGGGGTTGACTTTCCTACTCCAAACTCCCTAGCGCACAGCGCGCCGCTATTTAGTTTCAGCAGGGTCAAGCCTAAGCCTGTATACGATGTATAGCATCAGGTAGCAAGCCCGCCAGTATCGGTCCTAGGGAGTTGCATGAGACCAGCAAGTCCCCTATCGATAAACAACTCCAAATGTCCCCGTTAGATTGCACCACTCTGCAGAGATTACTTCATCCCTGCTTTCTCTCCACTCGCAACGGTAATTTCTTTTCCACGCCACTAGGGTAAGCGTAAGCTGCACCGCACCATTCACAATGTTACCAACATTGGTACTTCATGGGCAATCATAACCTTTTATTAAATCCCAAAATTTGTTTTGAGGATATACTTTCGGAGGAAACGTTTTCTCATCAGCATAACTTCATGTTGTACATTTGCCAAGCAAGCAGGACAGACGTGTTTCTGGTTCGCTGCGAACTTCCTCACTTTCCTTTTGCTGGCGCTTATAAAACTTATAAGACCTTACTGACATTAGAACCTGAGTGTTCGCTCGTCCTGCTGGGTCACTGGGGGAGGAGATTTAGACCCTGTGAGATCGCTGGCCTCTTCTTTCTATGCAAATTGGCTGGAAAAATCTTGGCTAGCCGTTACCCCTACGAGACTGCAACCAGCCCAGCCGACTCGACCATTGTTGGCGGCGATTGGACTCGGCTTGTTGCCGGGGGGAGATCCACCTCGCTCTAGGCTATATTAAGCCTAATTTCAAATTCTACCACCCACGCGGTGCACTGTCTCGGGTCCTGTCGTGGGGACACCACTAAAATAACGTTACCTGACCCGACACAGTGCCCAGCTCGTGGCTAAGGGCCACCCGAGGCGCTGCGGCGCTGCCGCTGCTGCTGTTGCAACAAAGTTTATACCCCAGTAACTGTCAACTCCATACCTCACCATGGAAAGTCAAAATAAGGAATCGAAAACTCTGCCTCTTATACACATCAACTCCGCCCAACACTGGAGGGACCTCAGTTTATTTGTGGAAAGAGCACTCAAACACAAACAGTTTCAAATCCAACCAACCAAGACCGGAGCTAATGTCCGTGTACAAAATAAAACAGACCATGCACTACTCACAGGAACACTCAACAAACACGACATGCATTACTTTACCCATGCATTGGAAAAATCCAACCGAAAATCAATAGTAGTTAGGGGACTACCAATTGATCTGACCCCCCAAGAAATTACCAACGACCTCACAGAACAGGGATACCAACACCTAACAGTAGTACAAATGCACAGAAACGTAGAACAAAAAGACAACACAGTCAGAAAAGCCCCAATGCCACTTTACATCATTAATTTTGAAGCCACCCCCACCAACAAGGACCTTCCCGAACTAAGGGAAATACTCAACATCCCGGTCAGAATCGAACCAAAAAGAATAGATGAAGTGCACCAACCCCAACAATGCTACAATTGCCAAGCTTACGAACACCTCAGAACACACTGCCACTTAAAACCTAAGTGTGTTAAGTGCGCAGGACCACACAAGCCAGCCAACTGCCAAATGCGGGGTTCAGAAGGGCTCAAATGCGCGAATTGCGGAGAAGCCCACCCCGCCTCCTCCAAACGGTGCAAAGCATACCTAGAGTACATACAAAAGAGACAAAAAGATACCACACAAACACCGCAAATCACTACCACCAACACACCCCCCCAGCAATTCATCCCAGCCCCACCCCCCCTTACTAACCGCTGGAATGTTCCAGGTTTCGCGTCAGAAGTCCCGGACAACGACGCAGAACCGAGTAACTCAGCCGACCCGACACAAAAAACATGGCTGGAAAAGAACTTTCCCCGACTGAAACGTACCAATCACTCACAACAACAACTACCACCAACACAGAAATCACCTACTCACAGAACTCGCTCACTACCAGAAATACACCAGGATCAAAGACCAACCACTACAAACAAAAACACTACACCCCCCCAGACAGCCAACAACACAACAACACCAGCCACCCTACCAAACAACACTACACAAATCCCCCCCCCCCCTCCTCAAAAGCGCCCCACCACAAGCACACCTCACCCACCGAATGACAAACTTTTCACAAAATTCCCCATCTCAGACAGCACCCCACCCTATGTAAAATACATTCTGGAAACACTTCAAATACAAATGAAAACATTCATGGACAACATACTCACAACAATACAACAGCTCAATCACTCCCTACTACAGTTAGCCTTCCAACTCTCAAACAACGAAACATGGGTAAGAGACCATTAAAAGTTTCCTACTGGAACGCTAATGGTCTCAATGACCCGGCCAAGAAGGTTGAACTCACACACATCATCACACAACACGACATTGACGTCATACTTATACAGGAAACCAAGCTAAAACCCACAAAACGATTCACACTTCGAAATTACAACATTTACAGAACAGAGACGGGGATGGGGGTGGGACTATGGTCGCTATTAAAAGACGTATTTCCCACAACCATCTCTTACTACCAGAAACACAGCACATTGAAGCAACAGCCATACAAATCCAAAACGGACCAGACACACTAACTCTCATATCAGCATACCTTCCACCCAAGAAAAAACTCATCGCCAATGACATTGACATCTTACTCGACCATGATCAAGTTATACTAGCCGGCGATCTTAACTGCAAACACCCTGACTGGCACAGTAAAACCACTAACACATCTGGCAATAAACTACGTAACCATAACTTAAACAACGACTACTTTATTATCGCCCCCGCAGAACCAACATTCTATTACTGGCACAACAATACACTACTTTCCGACACTAACGACATAGCCCTACTGCGCAACGTACCAAGTAACATCACAATTGACACCATGCAAGCCCTACGATCAGACCACAGACCCGTACTCATGCAGCTGGGAGTAGACCCCTATTACAGAAATACGCACAAGAAAATACAAACACACAGAATAGACTGGGACAAATTTAAAGAACAACTCCAATACCTACAGGAATCGAACCCCATACCCACCCCAAATACAACAGCAGAAATAGACACAGCCATAACCGATTTCACAAACATTCTTACCACCGCAGCCAAAGCTAGTACACGACCAAAACCTACAGCCAAACAAGGACAACTACACGAACTACCGGAACGCATAATACAGTTAATACACGACAAAAACAAAGCCCGTACACTTTTTCAGAAAACAAGAACACTACAAAACAAAATTCAATTTAACCGACTACACTCTAAATCCAAAAAAGAAATTAAAAAATTCTATAACGAACAGTGGACCGCTAAATTGCAGAACCTTAAACCTAATAGCGATAATAATAATAATAATAATAACCTCTGGAGAACAGCAAAAATTTTCACACACACAGAACGCCCAGTCCCTCCCCTAGTAAACTCAGCCGGAACACAATTAACTTCGCATATAGAAAAAGCAGAACTACTAGCTAATACACTAAAGACTAACTTTACCCCTAATACTCATCTAGTAAACAATGCCCACGACCAACAAGTAAAAACCAAAGTAATAAACTACCTAAACACACCGAACCACTCACCCGTCTCCCAATTTAAACCTATTGAAATTAAAAACATTATTAAAAAGTTACCTAACAATAAAGCTCCAGGGGAAGATGGAATACCATCATTACTGCTAAAAAACCTCAATAATAACATGCTAAATATCCTAACAAACATATTTAACGCAATGCTAAATCTTGAATATTTTCCACATCAGTGGAAAATAGCTAAAATAATCTGTTTCCCCAAACCAGGTAAAGATCACAAAAACCCAGCTAACTACCGCCCCATAAGCCTACTAAGCATAATCTCTAAAGTCTTCGAAAAGCTAATTCACAACAGAATAAAACACACAATTTATAATAACTTAATAAATGAACAATTCGGGTTCAAACCCCAGCACTCAACCACACAACAGCTATTAAGAGTCACGGAACACATAACACAAGCTTTCCAACACCACCAAGGCACAGCTGCAGTTTTCCTAGACTATACACAAGCCTTTGACAAAGTACACCACCCATACCTTATACAAACTAATAAAACTACAACTACACCCTACATACATTAAAATCATAAACCAATACCTCACAAACAGAAAATTTTTCGTACACCTAGATGGAACGAACTCCCAGCTCAAAAACATACACGCAGGCGTGCCACAAGGCAGTATTATCGGCCCGACCCTGTTTTTACAGTACATTAACGACATCCCACGAAACGCACGCACCCTCACAGCCATCTACGCCGACGACACAGCAATTCTTACCAAAAGCAGAAACCCCGACCTAGCCACAGAACACCTACAACAACTCGAACCCTGGCTCACCAAATGGAAAATACAAGTCAACATACAGAAAACAAAGGCAGTATACTTTACACGCAGAACCCGCCGCCCCCAACAACAATTAACACTACTAAATCAAAACATAGAATGGGTCCCCAAACACAAATACCTAGGAATCACACTAGACGCAAGACTGAACCTACAAGAACACGTAAACCTAACACTACAGAGAGCCAAACAACAACTACAAACACTCTACCCACTCATACACAGCAAGAGCTCACTATCCAGAAAGAACGTACTTCTAATCTACACCTCCTTCATCAGACCTATCATCACGTACGCACTACCAGCAATAGGCTTTCTCTAAAGAACAAATATACAAAAACTTCAGTACATACAAAACTGGGCTCTAAAACTAGCAGTTAAAAACATTCACACAAGCATTGCAGACCTACACTCCATCACAAAAATACCATACATACTAGACTTCGCCCTCGACCAAACAACGAACTTCTACCATAAAACACAGCAACACAGCAACCCATTAATCAGAACACTAGGCCAATACGAACCAGACCGTCACGACAAAATACATCGCTTACCCAAATACATATTCCTAATAAAAGACATACTACAAAATCCAGACTGAAATACACCAACACAAAGCACTACACACCTAAACAGCCATACACACCCAACAAGATAAGGACCGTTTTTCCTCTGTAACCATTGCCACGAACCAAGGACCGCTGAGGCGAGCAGATGCCCTCAATCTAAATTACTAGTGTCATAAACATCTGGCACACATGAATAGCATACTATTCTAGCTTACAACCCAGCATCAGGGCCCGATACAGTTAAGAAACATCGGGCATGGTCAGAGCTTGGATGGGTCACCATCCGGACTCGGCCCCTGCCGCTGAACCACACAAATTTAGATATATTTCCACAAAGCCATGGCACTCTGTGAATCATGTTGCGTTGCCGCCATATTACAACAAAACCGTTAACAAATTACAGTATAAAACTTCACCATCATTCTTTTATTATTATTATTATTATTATTATTATTATCAACTCTCATATATCTATTATTCTTAAACATTATTTTCTACTACAGGCCAGGTGAGGAGCGCTACATAGCGCACCGGTACTGGCACCGCAATAGGCACCCCCCAGGGGGTGTCCAAACTGACATATGGCGCCAACCGTAAAACGAGCTTTGTGCCAACATTGTCACATGTTGGTAAACGGCTGGACTATTGCGACATGGAGTTGTTGGTGTTAATGTAGACGTTATGTTTACATTTATCACGTGCAGGTCTTGGTGTGTTTTCAGGTGATTGAGTGTTTTGGTTCTAGATAATTTTTCTGTGCGTTATTATTAAAACTGATGGATTCTAAATTATGAGTAAGAGTTCGTCACAAAGCTGCCGGTGTTTGTGTAGTTTAGTTTCAACAAATAGTGTATACGGTTTTGGACAAACTGAAACTACGCCATGAACTATCGTCCATCTATTTAGCACAACAAAGTAAAGCAAAGTCACCTAAGTACAGGCCATGAAGGCCCTTGTAGGAGTGGAAGGTAAAGGCTTCCACCATTGTTAACCTCGGCACATGATGGGGTAGAGTGGTTAGCTCTACGCCTGGCCACCTTTGCCCTTAGAAATTAACCTGGTACTCATTTTTGGTGTAGGCTGAGTGAACCTCAGGGCCATATGCACCTCCGGAAGTGGAAATCTCGTTTCTAAAATTTTACGACTTCCTGACGGGGATTCGAACCCACGTCCTTCCGGGCGAACCGAGCACGCCTTTACCGCCTCGGCCAGGCAGCCCCCATTTAGCACAAGAATTCAGATCATTGTCGGGTCCTGTTAGTTTAGCAGAGTTTATAATAACCAGCAGTTTCAAGCACTCAGTTCAGTGAACGTCCTCCCTGGGTTGTTGAAGTTTAATTCTTACAATCCCTATGACGTCTGTCGAAGCAGAAATATGTTTTTCTACTTTAAAAAATTCCTTAAGGAACTCTATGACCCAGGAAAGATTGTCGGCCTTGGCGATGCTTTCTATAGAAAGAGATCTGCTGATGGAAATCGCAGACTTCATTCAACGGGTGACTGACAAGTTTGCATCAGTGAAAAACAGGAGGGCGAATTTTCAATTCAAGTGAGGTAAGAATAACTGTAGTTATACTCTTATTTCCTGTGTTTTAATTGCTGGATATATTTCAATTTTAATATGAATGCAGTTCATTACATACGGATACTAGGGATTCTTGTTATTTCTATTAGATTCTCATTTAAAATTGCAACATTGAAAATTTTGGTGCAACACCCAGCCTCAGATACGACCACCCGCCACTGGAGGATACTTACATCTAATGAAAAGTAAAGTTGTTACAGATGTGAAAATTGGTATTTATCTTCTTTAAAAATAAAATGACGCTTTGGGGGGGGGGGGTGGCGGGTGTGAAAAGGAGTTGAATTCGTTCATGAGGACACATATCTCAAAAACTGGAGATAATCAGTATTTAGAAGATCCTTGACTATTAAAGAAACAAATTTTTCTTCCGGAAAATTCACATAAAGGGGGGGGAGGGGAAGTGCGTGTAAGTGAATACTTATATCTCAAAACTGAAGGTAACAGACGTGAACATTGGTATTTGAAATCTCCTTTAAACATAAAGAAACATGCCTTCTTTTTTTGGTGGGGGGGTAAATCACCTTAACCGGTGTGGAGTTAAAACGGAGGTGAGACCAATTGTTTTTACTGTTCCTAATGTACTTATAACGAGCCTCCGTGGCTCAGGCGGCAGCGCGCTGACCTCTCACCGCCGGGTTCCCTGGTTCGAATCCCGGTCACTCATTGTGTGATTTGTGCTGGACAAAGCGGAGGCGGGACAGGTTTTTCTCCGGAAACTCCGGTTTTCCCCGTCATCATTCATTCCAGCAGCACACTCCAATATTATTTCATTTGTCATTCATTAATCATTGCCCCAGAGGAGTGCGACGGGCTTCGGCAGCCGGCACAGTTCCTATCCTCACCGCTAGTTTGGGGCTTATTCATTCCATTCCTGACCCGGTTGAATAACTGGAAACAGGCTGTGAATTTTCAATGTACTTATTTTGATCATAAACCGATCAGTTTTAATCTTTCATGGGTTCGTTTCCAAGAGCCATCTTTTCGTTTGGAGAACCTTCTTAGATTACATTAGATTCTTCTGGCATATAAATAAAAGTGTAAACACATTTGAAATAAACGATAGGTGTAAGATTGACCGTGCAATTGTTCACTTCTATATTAAGGTCAATAATACACGGAAGTATGTCACTCGTATCGTAAGAAGTCCAGCGCACTAGCCTACGAGCGACAATGGTGCTGGTCATACTGTCATCAATGGCAATGGCAACAGATGTAATTTACCGCCAAGTAGAGGTCTTGAATCCTGATGTGGGGTCCAGAGCATTATTATTATTATTATTATTATTATTGTTATTGTTATTGTTATTGTTATTATTGTTATTATTAATGTTCTGGGCCGTCGTCAAAATGTGCGGACCGTGCTGGAAACGGGTCCTGGACGGGTGATGACTACGATTGCAGTCCGGCCGCCGGTTCACTACCGCCAAGACACCCAAGACGACACCATGTTGGATCTCCTCAAGGATTTGATCCACATTAAAAATGCTTATAGAAAATATGGCAAAGATTTAGGGACCCAACTGACCGGGTGGAATACCTGGACCTAGCCCGGGAAGTACGAAATCGATTGCTGGAAAAAAGATTGAAAAATGGGAGGAACGTTGCCGTAATCTCTCAGAAAAAGAGTCAGATCGGATATTTTGGTGGAATCCCTCAGAAAACGAGTCAGATCGCGAATATCGGCGGGTTATATATAAAACGATAAGCATTCAGTTATAAATTTCAGTATAATACCGTAGCGAAGCACGGGTGTCTTGCTAGTTTAATATTTCACCGTCCCTGCGTCCAGGAGAGGACACACAAGATCCAGGCTAGCTTAAACTGTGATCCTACGGGTCGCTATACATATATATGGGCTATGAGTTCCGGTTGAAAAGAAAGAAACACCAAATTATGTTTTAGGAAACCTCTAATCCACGTCGAAGGACGTCTCCTACACGCTACTGGCTAGAATTCCCTATAGTTTACAGAGTTGTTATGAAAACAAGTACTTAAGACTGTCACTATTCTAAAAAAAAAAAACATTAAAAGAAAGATTGATGCTTTAACATACAACATTTTATTATGAACTCAGCTTATTCCATATAATAGATATGTTTTCCTCTTTGGGGATGATAATAAAATTGGTGGGCTATGCCTACGTATGAGGTTCATTCTTGACGGAATTAGGTTTAAGTTCTCGAAATATCAAGTGTCCTGTCAGAGTACTTAGTAAATAGATAATTTGCCATCTTAAAAACTCTCTAGCACAAGTAACTTGTCTGTAATGTCTATTCTTTTGGTGGGAAAGAAATTTAATAAATGTCGGTATCGGACAAAAAACGTTGGGTAGTGGTAATCATAGGTGATTAAGTGATTAACATGTCCGATATTGGAAATATTCAAGGATAATATTGTTGCTCAAATAAAATATTACATAATTAAAATACTCGTTAATGAGAATATTGGTTAGGTTGAAAAATTAACTAGGTAAAATATTAAATTGATTGAGGATTATTAGAGTAAGTAAAGAAATATTAGATTGGGATTATTAGATGCATCTAACGAGGAAAAACAACATTTACAGTACAGCACAATATATACAAAGTCTTCGATTGAGGGCGGTTTTGAAAATGTGCAGGACGTATACTTGTGATTCCAGTTCATAAAGGTTTAATCCCAGATACAACTTTCCTATATGACATTTCGAAACATTTAAATCGACTATTCTGTTTCCCTGATCATACTTATGTTGATCTACAAAGATGAAATAATTTTCCTTCCTTCTAGTTCATTGTGTCAAAATACGCAACCAGATTAACTTAAAAAAAATGTTCTCCTAGTATTATAACAGGTGATAGGTGTTGCATTGCATGTAATGTTTATGCTTCTTGACATTCCTTTGCATGAATATCCATAAGTCCCTTTTAAATTAATGTATGCTCTCAAACAAATGGTTAAACATTACATTCATAATATTAAGTATATTACTCTTAACTTGAGTTTACTCACGACTTCAAGTGCGTATCTATGCGATTATATTATATCACCAAGTGGATAATATCATAATTTTCATAAAAAATATATTTGGCTTACATGGTCTACTTTATATGAAGACTCTACCTCAAAATAGTAACTCATATGCCTGCAGTCAGTCATCAGTGATACTAGATATCGCCTAAGAAATAACCCTAAAGTTCATCTCACATGAGAAGAATCTTATAATTAGGAAATATATATGAAGGTGTGAACACGTTCAAACTTATCCTCCTAGTTAGGAATCCATTGGTGAGTTCACGCATAATTGTCAACAAACGGATGTCATTTCGATCGTATTCTAACCTAGTCTGTGCTTACTCATAGGTAAATAATTAAAGGAAAACATAATAAATTCACTAAACACTTCATAAAGTTTAACTTGGGATATTACCTGTATGTCCACATCAACATGACCATGATTATACTCACGAAGAACAACAACTACTACCATCATTAATTACCAATCTCACATCACCACTTTCATTAAATAACTATTGTTTCACACTTTAAATGAATATCACATTTCAATTACCTAATATATATATATCTCATCCTATTCTCACTCGACGTATCTCTTATCATGGCTTGTGAACTTACTTATTCCATTACAGCTTTGATTCCTTCATAATTCCAAAAATAACATTACCACCTTCATGCATATGGCAAGCACTTCATATGAACGATCTCTATCTTACCCTTCTTCAGTCATATACCATCACACACATACCTAACTTACATTCTGACGTTGTGTACAATTCACCAATACATTAAAGAAACTAACCTTTTCTCACACTATATTGACAGTATTTCGAACGTAGGCTTTCTATCACTGACTGACTTCCTACATATGGATCTGACGTTTCGGGTGTGAAGATTAAAGGTGGTTAGGTAACCTAACTCGTAATCCACTATTCGTATTTCATCATTACTTTCATACAGAGTAACTCCGCACTTTAATCAAAGGAAAAATAAATATTTCTTATTTGAACATTAAGGTAAAAACGGACTTATCTCATTCAGTAGCTCCTGTAGTTGGCTCCTGTCCGGGTGACTGGACATGCAGGCACGCCTCCTCATTTCCCTGGGTATCTGGGAATGCTCGGGCACGTCTCATCTGAGCTTTGGTCATCTTATGGCTGGCAACGTCATCCTGTGGCGCTCATCTGGGTAGTTTCGCCTCCGGTCTTCTTAGAACATCTTGAGCATGGCTTGAGCAATTGGAACAGAATAATATATGGTTGTAGTTAGCATCGTCATCTTAGGGCTATGTTCTGTTATTGCCTGCTTATGCAGAATGATCGTCTTTCCTGGAAAAGTTGATGTTATAGACAACTAGCAGTATGGGATAAATGAAATTGATTGATATACTCGAAGTGAGCAAATTGTGTTTTATATATCCCTTCTAAATATTATGGTCGAGATTCTACTCCTTTAGCTGCTTAAAACTAACAGTATCGGGTAATGCGTCGTCAAAGGACTGTTGTGACGTATCCCTGTTACAACTTCTATATTTAGTTTTGGAGTCTTTAAATTTCGCGGAGCGAAGTAATATCTCTTGCCAATAATCTGGAATGTAGCCGTCAACGAAGTTTTCTTCTTGTATCTAGTATGGAATTCTAATACTCTGATATCTTCTTTTGGACGATCGACTATGTTGCTCCTCGTATGCAAGTGAAGTGAATGAAGTTTTTCAATTTTTTTCTTTTTTTCAATAATCGCTCGTAACAATCTTCTCACTTCGTTCCTTTTCACTGCCTTCTATGTCTCGATCCTTTTACAAGCACTTGACGAAAATATTGCCATCTTAGTTCATGGTATTGTCTGACGTTTAAATATTCGTTGTTTCTGGAGGTTCAGACTCCATTTTTGTTCCGACCGCATCTTTAGGTAACAGTGAAATGGCACAAAATATATATAGATTAAAGTTTACTGAAGCCGAACAAAGTAGGCCACCATAAAACATAATGTACCGGACGAGTTGGCCGTGCGGTTAGGAGTGCGCGGCTGTGAGCTTGCATCCGGGAGATAGTGGGTTGGAATCCCACTGTCGGCAGCCGTGAAGATGGTTTGTTTCCCATTTTCATACCTTAATTAAGGCCCCGGCCGCTTCCTTCAAACTCCTAGCCACAAGCAAAAAGAAACAAAACATGATGTTGCACTTCGCATTTCAATATGAACCTCCAAGAACGCACGATATTTTGTGCTCTGTTACCAAAACAATGGTTTACAAAATGCTTTTCTAAGTGCCGGAAGTGAAATCATCTTGTTTTGACGACCGATTCGTATTGAATGTATTGGGGGCATGTTTGAAATTCACAATGTCTGCTGGGGTACCAAACGTTAGTTCTTGGAAAGTACAGTGTCCTTAATTTTTACTACATCTGCAACTTTACCTCTTCCGCAATCCAGGTGCTCCACAGTATTACTCACAATTTAGAAACATTCAGAAAATAACAGGTGCAAGTTTGGGAGCCTTATGAGGTTTTTTGTGATGCATGAAAAATTATGCTGAACGTAACTTAAGTCATTCACTCTTCATACTTGTCACAGACAACTCTTTCTTGCAGCTTTCACCGGGCGAGTTGGCCGTGCGGTTAGGGGCGCGCAGCTGTGAGCTCGCATCCGGGAGATAGTGGGTTCGAATCCGACTGTGGGCAGCCCTGAAGATGGTTTTCCGTTGTTTCCCCATTTTCACACCAGGCAAATTCTGGGGCTGTACCTTAAGGCCACGAGCGCTTACTTCGCATTCCTAGGCCTTTCCTATCCCATTGTCGCCATAAGACCTATCTGTGTCGGTGCGACGTAAAGCAAATAGCAAAAAAGGTAATAATAATAATAATAATTTGCAGCTTTCGTCGAGGCTGAACCGCTTGCAGGCTCGTAACCCCACCTGGTTACCATCGGCTTAGGGAACAATAGAATTTCTGGGTACGGTACGTTTGTTTCTAAAATTAACTCTTCCTCCGTGATTTTTTTCTCAAAATCCACATAAATCAACAATGTCTACTTGAGGTGTAACTGTCTCTTACCAAATGTGCCACATGATGAAAGGCGAGTAGTACATAAGTAGAATGAGTCGTCTTAGGATAAAGAACAATTCTCTAGCTTGTTTTTAATCATATAACGTGTGGCATCACTAGTAAAAAGTGACATTTTGTCATACTTAACACCCTGTGGCCACAGGTTTCCAGTAGCTTCATTCATCTTTTCTGCTTTAGCTTCGTTATTCCAATTTTCTAGGACATCACAGTGTAAAGATTCCTTTTAGAATGATTTTCACGTAACAAACCAGTGATTACGTCCTTAATTTCTTGTATTACCTTCTCAACAGTTTCATCGTACACGGTTGAACAATCGTTTTCTGAATGTTGACTCGTTTGGGATAGTTCGGTTGGTGTATATCTCGAGGAATTCCCTGAAGCACTGATTACTCAGATTGAAGAGAAGGGTGCTGACAGAGATGATAGCATGGCAGAGATCTGTGTTGAAATCGGACATTACACTCGAAGTTGTTGGTTGTGTCCAAAAAAGTTGTAACCGCTTGGAAATTCCGTGTTTGTTAGCCTGATGTTCTCTGGTTGTAATATGTTGTTGTACCAGAAACCTTCGAGCACTGATAAAGATAAATTACAAAATACTAAGTTCTATGATACCTAAACTGGTTGAGGTAGCTACTTCAGGCATATTGTAACAATTACAATATACAGCTGAACACACTGCTTAGTGGTACGCACGAGAACACTACGATCCATCTCGCTGGCAGTTCAAACCATGAATGACTGGTAGTGAACTGGATGCAGGTATGAAGCAATGAAAGGGAATGCCCGAAAAACGAAATAATAGGGAAACCACAGGCACACTGTCGATTGTTGAGCTGCATACAAGTTAAAATATTTTAAGATTTAAATAAGACTTGTCAGTTAGTTTCTCCTTTAATGAGAGGACTGTAATTTAATAAAAATGAATGCTTTTTAGTCGAAATGTGGACTGTTATTTTCATGACTGGGAATATAATGTTTTGCTAAACTCGAATATATACGAGGGTTGGGGCAAAAGGCAACTATTATTTTTTTCTTGAAGATACCAGTCCGGGTGGAAAATGTGACATACAGACGAAAGGACAAGGTGTTAACTACATGTGTGATCAATGAATAGCACTGAAATATCGTAACACACTAATTTATTACGGTATTATACAGAGTAATATGGCCTTCCCGGTACAAAAAAATGACAACACAGTAAACAAAGTTGACATGACAAACCTGGGCCTAAAGACCCTCAAAGTAGTCCCCTGCTACTGATACCACACGCTGCCAACGATGTGGGAGGCGCTGAATACCATCTGCCCCAGCATTTGCCACACCATGTGTGAATCTGGTCACCTGTTGGCGCACATCATTAGCAATGTCTTCTCGTGTTGCAAATCGCCTACCACGTAGTGGTTCCTTAATCTCTCGAATGAGATCAAAGTCACAGGGCGAAATGTCGGGAGAGTACGGTGGGTGCTCCAATTCTTCCCATCTCCAAAGTCGCAGTAGCTGCCCTACACACTCTGCTTTATGTTGTTTTGCATTGTCGTCCAGGATTATTGCACCATCCACAAGATCCGGACGTTTCTCCCGAACGCCACGTCGTACCTGTCGCACCAGGAAGTCCTTGTAGTACCGTGCGGTCACTGTTGTGCCATGTGGAACAAAGTGGCAACCGATGACACCCCTGACGTCAAACGCGACGATCACCATCAATTTGACTGGGGAAGGATGCTGACGGACCTTCTGCCTCCTTGGTGATCCAGCATGTCGCCACTCCGCGGACTGACGTTTCAGTTCTGGTTCGTATGCCTTGGCCCAAAATTCATCGATGGCGATTATTCGTGGCAAGAATTGATCGTCGTCCTGTTGCCAGCGTGCAAGGTAGTCGGAGGATATTGCATAGCGCACCCAACTTTGAACTTCCGTCAGTGCATGCGGTACCCACCGCGATGCGATTTTGCGCAGTTGCAGCTCATTGCGTAATATCCTGTAGGCGGTGCGTTTCTCGATGCCATTTGCCCTCTCTAACTCCAGTAGCATCCATCGTCTGTCTTCATCCAGGAGATGCTCGATGACGGCACGTGCCACGTCGGTCCGCACACTGACAGGTCGTCCCGAACGTTGCTCATCACTGGTTGACTCACGTCCTTGCTGAAACTTTCCTACCCACCGTGCTATTGTACGGTATGGTAGGCCATTATTCCCCAGGGCTTCCACTAATTCACTGTGACATTCCATTGCATTTCTCCCTCGGACAACGGCTATTTTGATGTAAGCGCGCTGCTCAACACGGGTTACTTCCATCTCGCACGACACTCACCAACTGACTGATTCCACAGCCCTCGTGCGCTACTACCAGGTATCACAGAGTCATCTGTTGTTCTGCATGTGCCTGCAGAACTTCCGCACGACACATATACGTTTGTGATCCGTTCACATATCTACAAGAAAAAAATAGTTGCCATGACTTTTGCCCCAATCCTAGTAGGAAAATATGGAAAATGAAAATTGTTTTTAATCCCACACGTCATTAGTCGTAAAGTTAATACAAAGTATAATTATTTATCCAACGAACCTTCCACCTGAGGACTAAATATACATACATAATTAATTTTAGTTCAATAAATAGACAATAGATATGTATTTACATACCCCTTCCTTGATTAGAATTGTAGATATGAGGCCATGTCGGACCGTTGTCCAGCAACATGGAACATTGCCTGTCTCCGAAGACTGGTGAAGGGACCCGAAGGGGACTTACCTTCAAGTGAGCACTAACAAGGGAACATCGGCAATGCTTAAGACGCCGATCGCGATGAAACTTGGAAAACACATTGAGGTACACTTAAAAGCATCAATTTTGGGTGCCAACATTCATTAAGGCGTTAACTAAGGGGCCTAAAAGTTGCGACATTTTCAAGTTCCGCGCGATCAGCGATGAATACCTGCTGTCCAATGTTAAGCCGCCACACTGCGTGCCTGGAGACACACCTCTGCACCTCCTCCCCTCCCCACTCCAACTAGTTCGCCACCGCACGTTTCCCTTCTCCCCACGCTTGACGGCTGCTTAGCTGTTGAACGGACCGTCTCTATACTTTGCTTCTTTTTGTACTATAATCATTGAAATCCTTTAAATAACGTTCCGTTTCACACATAATGATACATATTTTTATCAAATGTTATGTTTTCATTCTTGCTAATTCCGGTGAGTTGTCACATTCGTGGGTACAACCTGTGAGTAAAGTACCACCGGGAGTGGTCAAACGTGCGATGGGGTACCCCGTCCTACCTACGCTTAAATTATTATTTATTTCTAAAACGTCTTAAAGCCGTCGGTAGCGTCCTTTAGAGTGGGCATACGTATGGAATTAATTAAATTAAATCACCCACCACTAAATAAATCTCCCACCTTTAAATAAAAAGGTATTTAATGCTGTTTAAAGAAATTACGTACCCGGGTAGAGGATCTCAATGAATGTAATGAAATGCGGTACCTCGGGATATGGAAACCTGGTTTACAAGTCCAGATCTTTTTATGTCCCCTTCCCCCCACCCATTTTGTGTACGCTATCAGTTGTCATAACGAAACGACATCGCGGATGACAACAGCAGCAATTATAATCTCCGAGTTTGAAACTACTGGTATTTTCCGTATTGCTTACTCTGGTATAAGGAATAGGCCTATAGGTAGAATGGTTTTATTTGTGCTTGTACTGAACGATTTATTTATGTTTTGCAGTGATAGACACAACACATTTCAATTGCAGCAGTGGTGTTCGAATATGAATCAATTTAGTGCATAGGCAACTTTGATATGAATATGACATGAAATGTAGTAAAGTTTGACGTAAGAAAAAAAGCCATGAAAAATAAAAATGTGAATTTATATATGCAGTAGATGTGCAGTAATCACAGGCAGACCTTTAGTCTTACTTTACCGGTACTTTAGTGTTATAGCTGCCGAAGGTCTATGTATTCAACAAGTACCGGTATTAAAGTATCACACTACAGTCTTCTGGGTATAATGGCAGTAACATACGCAAAAAGTCAAATGGCTATTGTACGAACTGGTACGACAAACAATTACAAGGCAACACAAGAAATGACTCCGTATACATTACATCGGGCAAACTCCCCGTCAATAACTGATAGTAAACAAAAATAATCTTTGGTCTATTCGAAACATTAAAAAATAGTGAAAAGAAAACCGAATCAAAACACAATTAACAACAGGCACCATACATTTATTTCCTAATTGCTTTACGTCGCACGGACACAGATAGGTCGTATGGCGACGATGGGATAGGAAATACCTAGGAGTTCGAAGGAAGCGGCCGTGGCCTTAATTAAGGTACAGCCCCAACATTTGCCTGGTGTGAAAATGGTAAACCACGGAAAACCATCTTCAGGGCTGCCGACAGTAGGATTCGAACCCACTATCTCCCGGATGCAAGCTCACAGCTGCGCGCCTCTAACCGCATGGCCAACTCGCCCGGTGCAAACGTTTTCATAAACATTTCAGAAAATGTAAACTAATACAATGTTTAAATTACAAAGGAGAGATATGAAGGCTGATAGAGTACGCAAAGTTTAGCACCGGTTCTCTTCGACAGCTAAGCATACGTTCAGGCGCGGTTAGAAGGGAAACGTGCGGAGGCGAACCAGGAGGGGTGGAGGTGTGTAGGGGAGGAGGTGCAGAGGTGTGGCACAATGCAGACAGTGTGCCGGCTAAGCACTGGCCAGCAGGTATTCATCACTGTTCGCGCGGAATGTGTTTTCCAAGTTTCATCGCGATCAGCGACTTAAGCATTGCCGATGTTTCCTTGTAAGTAACATTCAGCAAAATAAACACTCTCTGTGAGAAATGTTGGGGAAATGAAAACGCTTTGATGTACAACAACCATTATATCAAGAGTAAAAAAGTTTTTGGCATACTAAAGTAGTATTGATACAGTATCACTCACTTCAAACATTTTGTGTGCTGCCGTGTAGCTTCGACGACTTGCTCCACACGTCATGTGTACTGTTCAGAGAGGGAGAGAGCACCTCTGTAGGATGATATCTGCTAGGCATCGCAGATTTTCTCTAGCGGATTAACACCTGGCCATAAGGCATTTAGGCGCATTATGCAACACTCATTCACAGGTTGTCAGGTAACAATTCTTTGGATCATTGTCTGCCGGAATCAGGAACCCTTCTGTGCATATTTGTGTACGTGCAGTAGGTATTGAGGTATCCTCATTGAGAGAGTTGGGAAAAATCGTAACTGAATTAATGAGTAAAACATTATGGACCTTCTAAGAGTTCTCAATAAAGTATACCTACCTTCCTTACTTATTAGCAATTGGCACGAGATCTGTCTCTTGGGTCGTTAACGGGTTCTTCGTCACTTGCTTAGGTAAGAAATGGGTTTCAGTAATTTTAATCTATCTACTAAATGAAAGATCAAATCTATGAAATCGCGGTGTATTCCATGATTTATTTAAATGAGGAAACTTAAAAAAAAACATAATTTGAACTTCTTCTGGTTCTGTCAACACAATACTAACTACAACGTAGAAGAGAGATATACTGGTTTGAGAAGCTTTGATTCAACTGCCTGATGGGCATCCTTACTAGAAACCACTGTCATAAGTTAAGAATGACGTAAAGAAAGTCTGGAGATCCTTAAATTCGGCTTCCATGTGAGACTACATGTACCATCATAATGATTCGTGATGATCCAGCCCTCGTAACACGAACTGTGGACTCTTGGTATAATTAAGGCTGTCATATTCTATGAATAGGCCAGGTTGGGGACTCGGGAGCGTATAGTCAGATTGGCAAAGATTGAATTACTCTTATATTCTAAAACCCTTGAATATATACAAATATATTCAATCAGTGTTACTGTTGACACCATGTACTCTGACACCATTTAAAACTCAAATCTCTTCTCAAATTTCAGATCTTTCTGTAAGTCTTTTAAGTCTTTAAATTACAAGAATATATTTATATTCACTGGCTGAATACTTAACTACGAGATTAAGCCGATCTCCGTCCAGTTGAAGTCCTCTCTCTTCTTTCTTCTATGTTGACGTCCCTGGATCTCGTTACCTCGAAGGCGATGCGAAACTTTCCCAAATAAGATTGAGTGCTGGTTTATAATTATTATATTCCAACACCTAATTGACTACTGGTGTGGAAAACCCTGTGATCGTTCGCTTACGAATCATACTCCGTTCAAGTGCCTGTTATCCTTCTAACTTGCTAAAACTTTAGCTACACACTTGCGGCTCTACTCAAGTTATACCAGTACCCTTAACAGTTCTCCCTGGCCGTCCATCAGGGCCTCCGGCTTACATTCTAAATGCTGAGAGTCGAAAAGCAGACAGTCAACAGCCTATCGTCAAAAGCCTTGTTGTTTCGAGTTACGGGTTTATATAGTTTCTCCCATTCCTTGGAGAACACTCCACTGACCAACACATCACCACTCTTAGTCACTAGTACACGTCACGGCATCACTGCTCTTTGATTGGCTCCCTAGTATGGAACTTCCCTGTCACGTTGCAACTACACACGACTTTCTCGAACATTGTGGAAGTTTTTCACATGTTCGTTACACGTGACATCCACAAGAAATACGCAGTTCGCTTGCACAAGTATCTTTCGTAAGATTGAGTCACAGCCCTGGCTTACTGGTTTCTACGCAACATAGAATGTTCTGATTCTTTCTTTGGAATATTCTATCATTCCCATTATTATAATTATTAATTATTATTATACATACATACATACATTATCATTATAGACTGTTATGCCTTTCAGCGTTCAGTCTGCAAACCTCTGTGAATTTACTAAACGTCGCCACAATCCTCGATTTGCAACTAGTGTTGTGGCCTCATTTAGTTCTATACCTCTTGTCTTTAAATCGTTAAAAACCGAGTCTAACCATCGTCGTCTAGGTCTACCTCTACTTCTCTTACCCTCCATAGCAGAGTCCATTATTCTCCTAGGTAACCTATCCTCCTCCATTCGCCTCACATGACCCCACCACCTAAGCCGGTTTATGCGTACAGCTTCATCCATCGAGTTCATTCCTAAATTAGCCTTTATCTCCTCATTTCGAGTACCCTCCTGCCATTGTTCCCACCTGTTTGTACCAGCAATCATTCTTACTACTTTCATGTCTGTTACTTCTAACTTATGAATAAGATATCCTGAGTCCACCCAGCTTTCGCTCCCGTAAAGCAAAGTTGGTCTGAAAACAGACCGATGTAAAGATAGTTTCGTCTGGGAGCTCACTTCCTTCTACCAGAATATTGTTGATCGCAACTGCGAGCTCACTGCATTAGCTTTACTACACCTTGATTCAATCTCACTTACTATATTACCATCCCGGGAGAACACACAACCTAAATACTTGAAATTATCGACCTGTTCTAGCTTTGTATCACCAATACGACATTCAATTCTGTTGAATTTCTTACCTACTGACATCAATTTGGTCTTCGAGAGGCTAATTTTCATACCATACTCATTGCACCTATTTTCTAGTTCCCAGATATTAGACTGTAGGCTTTCGGCACAATCTGCCATTAGGACCAAATCGTCAGCATAGGCCAAACTGCTTACTACATTTCTTCCTAATTGAATCCCTCCCTGCCATTTTATACCTTTCAGCAGATGATCCATGTAAACTACGAACAGCAAAGGTGAAAGATTAGAGCCTTGTCTAACTCCTGTAAGTACCCTGAACCAGAACTCATTCTACCATCAATTCTCACTGAAGCCCAATTGTCAACATAAATGCCTTCGATTGCTTTTAATAATCTGCCTTTAATTCCATAGTCCCCCAGTATGGCGAACATCTTTTCCCTCGGTACCCTGTCATAAGCTTTCTCTAGATCTACAAAACATAAACACAACTGCCTATTCCTCTCGTAGCATTTTTCAATTACCTGCCGCATACTGAAAATCTGATCCTGACAGCCTCTCTGTGGTCTGAAACCACACTGGTTTTCATCCAGCTTCCTCTCAACGAATGATCGCACCCTCCCTTCCAAGATGCCTGCGAATATTTTGCCTGGTATACTAATCAATGAGATACCTCGATAGTTGTTGCAATCCTCCCTGTTCCCTTGCTTATAGATAGGTGCAATTACTGCTTTTGCCCAATCTGAAGGTACCTTACCAACACTCCATGCTAATTTTACTACTCTATGAAGCCATTTCATCCCTGCCTTCCCACTATACTTCACCATTTCAGGTCTAATTTCATCTATTCCTGCTGCCTTATGACAATGGAGTTAATTTACCATCCTTTCCACTTCCTCAAGCATAATTTCACCAACATCATTTTCCTCCTCCCCATGAGCTTGGCTGTTCGCAACACCACCAGAATGATTTCCTTTTACAGTGAGAAGATGTTCAAAATATTCCCTCCACCTCTCCAGTGATTCCCTGGGATCTATTATGAGTTCACCTGAATTACTCAAAACACTGTTCATTTCCTTTTTCCCTCCCTTCCTAAGATTCTTTATTACTGTCCAGAAAGGTTTCCCTGCTGCTTGACCTAGCCTTTCCAAGTTGTTACCAAAATCTTCCCATGACTTCTTTTTGGATTCAACAACTATTTGTTTCGCTCTGTTTCTTACATCTACGTACAACTCCCTGCCTGCCTCGACCCTTGTTTGGAGCCATTTTTGATAAGCCTTCTTTTTACGTTTACAAGCTGCTCTCACTTCATCATTCCACCAAGATGTTCGCCTTTTCCCATCTTTACACACAGTTGTTCCTAGGCATTCCCTTGCTGTTTCTACTACAGCATCCCTGTATGCCACCCATTCACTTTCTATATCCTGAACCTGCTTACTGTCTACTGTTCGAAACTTCTCACTAATCATATCCATGTTCTTCCGTCTAATTTGCTCGTCCTGGAGATTTTCTACCCTTATTCGTTTGCGGACAGATTTCACTTTCTCTACCCTAGGCCTAGAGATACTTAGTTCACTACAGATCAGATAGTGGTCTGTATCATCGAAAAATCCGCGGAAAACTCGTACATTCCTAACAGATTTCCTGAATTCGAAGTCTGTCAAGATATAGTCTATTATGGATCTGGTACCCCTAGCCTCCCATGTGTAGCGGTGAATAGCCTTATGCTTGAAGAATGTATTCGTAATAGCTAAACCCATACTAGCACAGAAGTCCAGCAAACGCTTCCCATTCCCATTAGCTTCCATATCTTCCCCACATTTACCAATCACCCTTTCGTATCCTTCAGTTTTATTCCCAACTCTCGCATTGAAATCGCCCATTAGCACTATTCTATCCTTGCTGTTGACCCTGACCACGATGTCACTCAATGCTTCATAAAACTTGTTAACTTCATCCTCATTCGCACCCTCACATGGTGAATACACGGACACAATTCTAGTCCTAATTCCTCCAACTGATAAATCTACCCACATCATTCCTCATTTACGTGCCTAACAGAAACTATGTTCCGTACAATGGTATTCCTGATAAAGAGCTCTACCCCAGACTCTGCCCTTCCCTTTCTAACACCCGTCAAGTACACTTTATAATCTCCTATATCTTCCTCGTTATCTCCCCTTACCCGAATATCACTTACTCCTAGCACATCCAGATGCATCCTCTTTGCTGACTCAGCCAGTTCTACTTTCTTTCTTCCATAAGCCCCATTAATATTGATAGCTCCCCATCGAATTCCATTTCGTTCGCCAAGTTGTTTCCAAGGAGTCCCTCGCCTGTCAAATGGGAGTGGGACTCCGTTACTCCCATAGGTCCGAGGCTTGCTTAAAATGTTCTGAGCTCGGTAGATTCATGAAGCAGGATGCTACCCTACTTACACATAGTCCAAGTGAGGATCTCTCCTCTAACGGGTTATGGACCACCGGTGGATTGTATAGTCCTAGCCGCCTGAGCACAAGGAGGGCCAGGACTCAGAATATGTCCGAGATGCCCACTCCCATTCCATAGTAACTGGTATCCCGACTCTCAGGACCGCTTACTAGGCCACTCAGCCGTTGCCCATGGTTCACGAACTAGGACGTGACTACAGTAACCCACAAACATGAACCATATTATTATTATTATTATTATTATTATTAAGTATGAATTACACAGACTTAAACACTCTCCTGTAATTTCCCTTCATATATATTGAAACGGGAATGCCCTGCGAGCATTCGCGTTCATGTATTTCTTGAGGAGAACTCGCTAACCAGCGCCTCCTAGAGAACAAGGCCTGGCAATACGATTCGTGACGTCACGCGACTGGGCTCAGCCGTGACCACCACGGCTCAGCGCGAGTGGATAGTAGATGAAGCCAATTCCTTACGAAAATTGAAAAATACTCTGGTTGAAGTGCATTCTACGAATATTCTTTCTCGTAGACGCGCATATCGGAAGCGAAATGAGTAATATACCGTAATAATTAGAAAGAACAATTAAAAATGCAAAGAATTTTTTTAAGAGAATACTGAACAACTTTAATAATATGTCTTTATGACGCTTTCTTACGTATATTTAAGAGTAAAAAATAATCAGTTCCTTTTACAAAACTTGCCATAAGACCGCTCTGTGTCGGTGCGACGCAAAAAAAAAAAAAAAAGGCAAGTTTTTACAAAACTGAACTTGCTGATGAAAGATAAAAAAACAACATGTAAGTACAGAAAAAGCTATTAAATAAAAATAATAACGTATAAACTACCTTGCTTACAGTATATTAGCAGCAGTCCAGGAACATACAAGGTGTAATGCTCAGTGTTGTCGGTCATGAAAACAGGTAAACAATTTTTTTTTTTTTTTTACAATAGAAGCCTCACATAAATTAAGGGGGTGAAGAGCTCACACAATTTGGCTGTTATGCAAAGAGAATGATTACAGTACATGCCATCAATAGTTTGTTCATCAAATCATCAAAATTATATTCGCATTCCCTAGTGTAAATAAATGTACTTATATGATTTTGGACCCTGATTCAAATAACCAGAACAGGGAAAAAATTGACATTCTTAAATTTGAAAAGTAGCATGCCAATTCTTATAACATTTGAACTGACCTTCACCCAGACATTTTCTGAAATTGTTTTCAATTTAACTTTACCAGGTTGCTTAAAACTGAAATGGACATGAGGTGAACATGATATAAGAAAATATAAAAGGATATCTCTATGAACATTGTTACAATCCTAAGAAACCATATTAAGAACTTGCATCCCTACCATTACATTAGTTCAGTGTGTGTTATGCTACTTTTGTATTACTCATTTCATGCTTTATGAACCAGCTGCATTATATAGATATGACACACGTGAGATCAATTAAGTAATTAATCGCCAATTTTTCACAGATGCATGTTAGTACTCCTTCCAGCTTTTGTTATGTAATGAATCTTTCTCCCAGAGGAAATTCATAACCACAGTGTGCATAGGCTATAATGCTGGAAGAGGAAATTCATAATTGAATTCACAATTACTCAAACAGGAATGTTTACTACTGAAGGAACTTACAGTGGTTAGCCCTGAATTCAGAGTTTACACATTCCCTTTGAATGTAATTCATAGAGGTTCATCAACTCAGTGATTAATAATAGTAATGTACAAAAAAAAAAAAAATGAGAGCCTCAGCGTACCACAGACAAAAGGAAAGGATGGTTAATGATTTTGTAGGATATGTGCCAGCAAGGTAATGAACCGTATTTGTTAAATGACAAAATACCTGTTTAACATAAAAGGTGTCCTCTCAAATGTAACATCACTCCCTGAAAACATACCACCTGGCAATAAATATGATAAAATAAAAGTGCTCTTGTGTTATTACTGTGTTCTCTTCTAAATAAACTACTATGGAAAATAGAGCTACTAAATGTGTTCCTTTTCAGCGCAGTTCCAGTGTTGTTTTACAGATATTGAACTTAATTTTTCTTTAAATTCCTGGAAGTTATTGAAAGAAACAGTACTGACATGAGCTTCATAGGTCTCTAAACTTCGAGCAAGAGCCTTGGCCAAACTTTCATTGTCTACTCGACAACGCCTATCGTCAGGAGCTTCTCGGTGGGCAGATGTGGTATCAGACAAGTACTCTGGGCAGTTTGGAAACTGAGAAGGAACAGCTCCTAAAACGTTTAGAGCAAGTTACAATGCATTCGCCTATATGTAAATGCGCTCGTCTATTAATTCATCGCACCACTTATGACATGGTCCTGTGAAGTGTCTCAGATATATCTGGTTGATTTTAATATAAAATGAATAGCACACAAGGAGACAGAGAAAATCATTGAACTTATAATAATTATACAGAACCTAACATAATTGCAATAAACACAATAACATTGCTGTCTAGCCTAAACTAAAAATATTTTTTTTTGTTAGGGGCGTTACGTCGCACCGACACAGATAGGTCTTATGGCGACGATGGGATAGGGAAGGCCTAGGAGTTGGAAGGAAGCGGCCGTGGCCTTAATTAAGGTACAGCCCCAGCATTTGCCTGGTGTGAAAATGGGAAACCACGGAAAAAACTAAAAATATTAACCCACACTAAGTGGTATTTTCCCTCATGCGATATAATAAACAGAACTGCCTCACTTGCAGTTAAGGGTCCAGCACAGAAGGAATACTTGAAAGCCAATACCTTACATGCCTTCATAATTTAGGCCCTATAAGTTTTCCCAGAATATCACTATACCCACAACAGTAGTCCTATGAAGTAATGTGAATACTTAACACATCCCAAACTAAATATAATAACTGGTCAATTCAATACAGCAAATGCTTAAATCAGTAAGATATAAATCACCCTAAAAAATTTACTATTTCATTCATAAATAGCAAAGATATAAGAGACCTATCCACAAACCCTTCACAAGCCTTGGATGAGATAAAGGTGCAGTCAATAATTTCCCATTTCTCTCATCGTGCATGCTGGTCGTCCTTTTAACCTCATGAGTTATGAAATGGAGCTCGCACACCTACAACACTGGGCTCCATTTCAAGGACCATTCCACAACTTAAGTGATTGAATGATTGAAATCATATAAAATACACTAATAACTAAGACTTATCTTTGCATTTTTGGAAGGAACGAAATCATCTCGGCGAATAGCTGTTAACCACTTAGCTCTCTCCGAGTCGTCAGTTGGAAACGAGAAAACACTCACTTTAGGGCCAGTGCGATAATTGCCCTTACAATTTGGAACACTGCATTTCTGAGGCATCGTTATTCATAATTTGAAAAACAGTGATCGCAATTCACAACACACCATTAAAAATAAACTCAGTTCTAACCTCACGTGGTGGTCATGCCGGCACTTTAAACACAATTTATCAATATCAACAATTTTATAAGTACTATCACCTTTAACTGAACTTACACTAATAGGAATATTAAGCGAGTGTTAACATTACACTAATAGGAATATTAAGCGAGTGTTAACACACAAGACTTCATTAACATTAATATAATCGATGAAAAACACACATAATAGGGAAACGCGTCCTCATACACCAAGCAGTAACAAGCTGAGTTACTGGCATGGGCCTCCTTCAACATACGTCATCAGCTACTCTCATTCGTATTGCCAGGCCTTGTTCTCTAGGAGGCGCTGTCGCTTACACCCGGCTGTATGGATTCAAAACGAGCGCCGAGCGCGCAGGCATTGTGGGGGACAGCATGCAAGCAAGCGCTGCTACAGAGTGCCAGCCAAGGCCAAGTGACGTCACGCCGAAAGTTCTGTTCGATTGTAAGGTATTTCATCACGAACGGAAGGTTAAATCGTAATCTGGAGAACCTCACCTTGTAGGCCTGAACAACAAATGCTACTACCCAAAATGTCATTGAAATCGGCGGCAGGATGGTCGAGATATGAATTTTTTAAGATGCTCACATTTTCAGTCTCGCCGTCCGACCTTGGGCAATAAAAGGAGGTCGCCAGCCTAGTGTGTGTCAATGTGTGTGCGAGTGAGCACATCGTCGTGAACCAGTCGCCTCGCTATGTGATACGGTTTGTTACTCTGTCCGGCTTAGGACCGGGGTTCGAAAGTACGTAATACTGGTGTTGAAAGCCTTCTCTGTGGACTCTTAACTTCGCCTGTAAGCGAATGCTTATTCAATGATAATATCGCTCTGTCGAGCCGTGTAACATGAGTTCGTTTTGTGAATTGTGTAATTGAAGGGACTGTACAGTAATCACTTCATATTTTGAAACTGTGCTTAAAGGACTTAAGGCATGAAGACTGTGCCTTAGTTGTTTTCTCTACAAGAGACTGTGTTATTCTATTTTGTGCCCTGGTGAAAGAACAATTCTTTTTATGGACAGTACCACGTTGTTTCGTAAAGGACAGTGCCTACTTTTCTTTCAAAGACCGTATCAATCACTTCGTGAGAAAAACAGTGTCGACATTTTCTTTTCATAAAACTGTGCCAACCTTCATTTCTAAAAGACTGTGTCAATCCATATCACAGAACTGTGCTAACATTTACTGTCATAAAACTGTGCCGATATTTCCTTTCAAGGACAGTGCCGATTCGTGGAATACGGTACCTTTATTTCTTTTCGAGGGACTATGTCAATTCCCCTCATAATAAATAATAATCGTATGGCCTCAGCTACCGTGTGCAGACATTTCGATTTGACGCCATCTGGCTGTCTGCTCGTCAATTTCGACGTTCCGTTTTACTCTAGGTCCGCTAGATGGCAGACAGAGTAAACCGGATCTCTCTTGGGCGTCTATGGCTGAGATGTAATTAATTTTGTCGGGTAAATACCAAATGTATCACCAGAGATCTTTTACATGCCGACATCGTACGACATGGAGTGTCGAATGGACTTTTTTCCGCCCTTCAAAAATCCGACTACCTCTGCCGGGTTTGAACCCGCTATCTTGGGATCCGGAGACCGACACTCTACCACGGATCCACAGAGGCAGCTATTCCCCTCATAAAGACTGTGTTTAAATTTGCGTGTAATATTGTGCATCAGTGAAACTTTACCTCTGAGATATAACCATGTTTTGAAGCCTAGGTTTCGTGTTGGCTGAATGGTAGATTCTCATTATACGCTCCTGTATTCCGCTCTAGCCTGATTTTCATGGAGGCGTGGTAAAGGAAGAGCACAATCGGACCACGATAATTCTATGAAGGCTCGGTGGTAGAGGTTTATTTTACACCACCGAACTCTATAGCTGCAGTCGCTTGTGTGCGACCAGTGTCCAGTATTCGGGAGATAGTAGGTTCGAAACCCACTGTCGGCAGCCCTGAAGATAGTTTTCCGTGGTTTCCCATTTTCACACCAGGCTAATGCTGGGGCTGTATGTTTTCCGTGGTTTCCCATTTTCACACCAGGCTAATGCTGGGGCTGTATGTTAATGAAGGCCACGGACGCTTTTTTTCCCACCCCTAGCCCTTTCCTTACCCATCGTCGCCATATGATCTATCCGTGTCTGTGTGACGTGAAGCAACTTGTGAAAAATACAATTAATAATAATAATAATAATAATAATAATAATAATAATAATAATAATAATAATAATAATAATAATAATGTTACACCACGATAATGCGATGTAGTTGGGTGCCATGGAAGCTTTGCGGTAGAATAATATGCGATCTATGTTTGCATTCATGTAGCCGCCGAAGTTCCAAATATGCCCCTCTGATGGGATCTAGCCTTGGTTTCATGGAGGCTTTGTGGTAGAACCACAAGTAGGCCTTTATAATACGATGTAGCTTTCTTTCACGGAGGCGCGACGGTAGATCAACATTCGCCCCGTATATTGCGCTTTCGCCTGTTTTCGGTAGGCGTGCTAGAACGATCACAACTGGTCCACCTTAATGCCATGTAACCTTGCTTTCATGTAGGCGCGGAGATACAAGTTCAATATACGTATCTGTATTCGGATATAGTTATGGTTTATGGAGACGTAATAAAATGAGCACAACCTGACCACGATAAAGTGGTCTTGTTGGGTGTCTTGGAGACGTTGTGGTAGTACTGCAGTATACGCACCTATAATGCGACGTGGGCTTCGATGTAATGCCAGCGTTGTGGTAAAAGCACAACTAGGCCTTTAAAATGCAATCTAGCCCAGGTTTCCTGTTGGTGTGATGGTAGAAGGCGATCTAGCCTTAGTTTCATAGAGACGTGTTCGTAGAAACGTAAGTGGGCAGTTATGATGCGATCGTACCTTGGTTTGTTTCAGGTGTGCTAAAAGGAGTTCAACAGGACCTCTATAATGAGATCTACCCTGGGTTTCATGAGACGTGTTGTTACAAGTAGAATTAGGCCCTTATAATGCGATCTAGGTGCGTGGGTAGAAGTTTAACATACGCGTAAATAATGCGATCTAGCCTTGCTTTCATGTAGGCGTGGTGGCAGAAGTTCAATATAAGACCCTATATTAACTGTAGCCTTGATTTAATGGATGCGTATTGAAAGGATCACACCCAGGCTGCTAAAATACTCTCTGGTCTGTTTCATGCAGGGGTGCTCAACTAGACCACTGTAATTCGATTTAGCTTAGCTTTCCTTTAAGCGCGGTGGAGGAATTACATTATACGCCACTATAAATCGATCATCCTGCGTTTGATAGAGTTGTGGTGGTAGAAACAGAAGTAGGGTTTTATAATTTGTTCTAGCATTGTGTTATAGCGGGAAATACTCAACTTCTACCGTCGAGCTAGGCCTTACGTCGAGCCTCCGTAAAAGCAATCTAGCCTGGGTTTATGGATGCGTGCAATACAACGGTAGAAGTTCAATGTACGACTCTATAATGAGGTATAGCCTTTCTCTCATAGATATGTGCTAAAGATTCAGAACTGGACCATGATAATGAAAGCAAGGCTAGATCGGTTTTAAGTCGCGATGGTGGAGTTTCAATATACCCCCTGTAATACAATGTAGCTTGGGTTTCATGGAAGCGTGGTGTAGAACCGCAATTGAGTCTTTATATTGCGAACTTGCCTTGCTTTCATGGAGGCGTGACGGAAGTAGGTCGATATTCTCCCGTATATTGCGGTCTAGCCTTACTCTAAAGGAGTCTTATTGAAAGGAGTAAAACTAGGCCGATATAATGCGTTCTGGCCTGTGTTTCACGGAGGGGTGCTATAAGGAGCTCATATGAACTACGATAATGTGATCTAGCCTTGCTAACATGTAGGCGCGATGGTTGAATGTAAATGTAAATGTAAATATACGTCTCTATTATCCTTAGTTTCAGGGAGTCGTGATTAAAAAAGCACACGATTATACGATGTAGCCTGGGTTCCAAGGCCTGCTAAAAGGATCACAATTGGGTCACGATAATGAGATCTAGTCTCGCTTTCGTGTAGGTGGGGCGGTAGAATTTCATTATATGCACCTATAATGCGATCCATTCAGCCCAGCCCAGTGGTATAGGCGAATAGGCCCCGGGTTCGATTCCCGTCCAGGTCAGGGATTTTTATCTGGATCTGAGGGCTGGTTCGAGGCCTACTCAGCCTACGTGGTTAGTATTGAGGAGTTCTGACGGTGAGATAGCGGCCCTGGAGAATTACGGACGAGAGGATTCGTCGTGCTGACCACACGACCCCTCACAATCTGCAGGCTTTCGGGCTGACCAGCGGTCGGTTCGTAGGCCAAGGCCCATTAGGGCTGTAGTGTCATGGGGTTAGTTAGTTTATAGTGCGATCCAGCCTTTCTTTCATGGCTGCTTGCTAAAAGTTGAAATTCGCCACTGAAGTGTGATATAGCCCTGTTTTCATGCAGACTCGTAGGTAGCTCATTATATGCCCCTGTAATGCGCTGTAGTTTGGGTTTCGTGGAGTTATACTCCTTATAGCACAACTAAACCAGTTAAAGCGTTCTATCTGGATGCCATGGAAGCTTTGCGGCAGTCAAAAAAAAAAATATATATATATATAAAAAACCGTCTTACTAATTAAAATTCCTTATACAGTTGTTTAACTCTTGTTTAGTTATACAGTGAGTAAACCCTGTATAAGCGTTTTACATTTTTCTTACTAATAAACGAGGTATACGCATTGTATTACTATACAGGACGTATACACTCGTTCCAAGGCGTAGGAATCTCTTCCTGCAGTTCACTGACGTATTTCGCACGTTCACCGCCTTTATGATCGCTTCTACTCGTTATCTACGAGCAAAACTTTCCGGATAGTCGCACAGTAGCACGGCATATCGAAAAGGCAGTGCCAACATTAAGTGTGACAGCTGGAAATTGGCTTATAATGATATCAACATTTCTTCAGCTTGCTTGTGTAATGAACGCAAAAAAAAAAAAAAAAAAAAAAAAGAAATGGAAAAGCTTAAGAAAAGATCAATAGCTCCTAACTGGGATAGTACGGAAAACGTAAGCAATTGTAATTGAATCGGCGAGTTGAAAAGGGTACACATTCCAAAATCCTTACTTTTCAGGAGAAAGGAAAACCTGCTTTGTAGTTGAATATGTTTCGCTTCCCGAGAGATAAGCAAAGGAGAGCTCAGCGGGTACAAAACTGTAGACGTGACAAATGGCAACCTACAGATAATTGCTTCTTGTGCGAGGTTAGTGAAGTTATACATTCGTATTATTCCTGAATAATAGTATGTTTATATGAACGATGTTTTATATTTATAGGTCTTATTATGTATTTTCTTCTAGCATCATTTTGAAGAATCTCAATTTGAACTAAAGAGGGCAGATGGACGGAAACTATTGGGATGGAATTCCACTTGAGTAATTTCCAACGTCCCTAATCCACCTAAGTTTTTGACATACAGTAGGGAACCTCCCAAAGAAAGAGAATTGTCTTTCAATAAAGCAAGGAAAGTAACAGGAAATGTGTAATAGTAGTATTGATGGTTATGAAAATTTCCTTTTCATATGTCCGGCTCTATGGCTAAATGGTTAGTGTTCTGGCCTTTGGTCACAGGGGTCCCAGGTTCGATTCCCGGCAGGTTCAGGAATTTTAACCATAACGGGTCAATTTCGCTGGCACGGGGGCTGGGTGTATGTCATCTTAATTTCATCCTCATCCTCATCACGACGCGCAGGTCGCCTAGGGGAGTCAGATCAAAAGACCTGCACCTTGCGAGCCGAACTTGTCCTCAGACGCTCCTGGCACTAAAAGCCAAACGCCATTTCATTCCATTCCTTTTCATGTAAACTACAGACAGTATCATTCTAACCCTACATGCAACGTAGAAATGTTTCACAGATATTTGAAATGCTTGTTCCTGTTCATTTATCAGTGTATAATCACAACAAACAAACAATAGGCCTATCACTTCAAACCAACAATTTATGTCCAGCTGGCTATCATTACAACAATTTCATTAATAATAGCAGTCTTATACTGTACTGTAGTTATTATTTACAGCTAAATTTCATTCATCTTAAATGCTCTATAGAGTACATTATATGGCTAAGATCACAACACTCGCTTCACTCGCACTAACCAACTACTGTAATTTAATGTACCGTAGCCTAACATAATATCCTAATGTAATCCCTAAAATAGCCTAACCTAGATTAACTCACTTTAATAGTGACTGAATTTCTATTTCTTATGGAATCGTGTCTACCAATGGCTTTAATTTTCTTAACTATAATAATAATAATAATAATAATAATAATAATAATAATAATAATAATAATAATAATAATAATAATAATAATAATTGCTTGAATATTAGGACTCAGCTAAGAGCCCCATGGTCGCCAACCCACGCTCCCTAGTTAGGAGCGCCTAACGCCCCTTTCAGTCGCCTCTTATGATAGGCAGGGGAGACCTTGGGTGTTGTTCTATTGCCCACACCCACGGAGGGAAATCTATTTTGGGTTGTGACTACGAGGCCCTTAGCTGAGTCTTGACATTGCTTTCACTATTTTAGCCCATCCGACCTCCCCTGGTCAACACTTGTTCTTTTCCGACCGCGACGGCATTAGCGCATTCGAGGCCTAGGAAGTTTTTCATTTCCACGCACTTTGCGGCCTTTATCTTTCTTTTGCCGATACCTTCATTTTTCGAAGTGTTGGTCCCCTTCCATTAGTTTTCTTGTGATTAGTGTTTATAGAGGATGGTTGTCCAGTTATACTTCCTCCTAAAACAATAATCACCACCACCACTTTGTAGTATACAGCTGCATGGGTTATCAAGAAACTAGTTAAGAGTAGCTAAGAACATCATACTTGTTGCACATGTGCAGAATATTTTTGCCTTAGAACCCAAAGAAATACCACATGAATGGGTAACAACAGTGCCATACATAATTTAATGCACTCAACTCAAGAGGCATTCAGTGTTCGTCAACATACTGGGGTAACCTTTTAGAAACGCAGTATCGGTAATTACTTTCTTAATAAAGAAAACGCTGAAGGTTATTTATTATAACTGTCGTTTAGTACTTTAAATACAGTACTTCAAGTTCAGTATTTCATGTACCGGTAATCATAATATGACACAGGTACTGTACAGATTTCTATGTTTCTGTCAATAAGATTTCGTATTTCACAGATGATATAAATAAGAAACACAGTAAGACCAAGTTGTAAGGAAGTAAAAGAGAAGAACATGAGCTTTTCTGTTGATTCTTGTTTCTCAAAAAAGAATTAACAGAGCCGGAAAGTCTTTTTTTTTTATCTTCCTATTCAAATAGCTGTGAATGTATTCATATCATTTAAGTGTTATACAGTTATATATACATGACTAGTAGATGCCCAATTAAATTCTTTAAGAAAATAGATGGTATTTTGTTTTTATTTCAATGTACGGTACCGAAATCCTCTAAATTCGAATACACTTGCCTTTGGTTACGCTTGCTTAAAGACCCAATATGGCGGCTCCATAAGTAGCATTCGTGACTTGACCTCCCTAGACAGACCTTGACCGAGGTTTTTTTAAATTTGCTTTACGTCGCACTGACACAGATAGGTCTTATGGTGACGATGGGATAGGAAAGGAATAGGGGTGTGAAGGAAGCAGCTTAGACTTTAATTAAGGTACAGATTGGTGTGACTGGTGTGTAAATGGGAAACCGCGGAATATCATCTTCTGGGATGCCTGCAGTGGGGTTCGAATCCACTATCTCCCGGATGCAAGCTCACAGCTGCGCGCCTCTAACCACACGGCCAACTCGCCTGGTCGTACCGAGTGTAACAGCCTGCCTGTATATTGGCGGGAAGTAGCTGGGGAGTTTGATAACTTTCTTCTTTAGCATACCCTTCCTCTGGTTCATATATTTTCTGATATTACTGGTACGTAACACACTGGTTCATCATAGCATTCGAGCTATTCAATCCCTACTCGGAGGCACTGATTGGAATGAGTAGTGTGCGTATTTAAGGGAATAATGATAGAGGAGTGTTCACGGCAGTCTGCGACCTGGTTATTCCAGCTCTGAATCCTTGGACCGTTAGATCGGCACCGTAGTACTGTTCGTTGAAAGTGATTTGATTGAGTATTTTATATGATAACATTGATTTCAAACGCTACATCCCTACTGACGTTTTTGTAATGACCTATGTTGAATTCAGTTAGGAAAACCACGAAGTCAGTCTTTCTGAGAATCCCGTAGCGAAGCACGGGTACATCAGCTAGTAGCCTACACCTCTATAATGCGAAATGCAAAGTACGTTTGTCTAGTTGCGCTCCTTTAGCACACCATCGTGAAATCAGAGTTCTAGCCTGGGTTTCACGTTGACGCTAAAAGAACGTTTGTACGACGATAATGCGATCCTGCCTTGGTTTCATGGAGACGTGTTGGTAGCACGAATAGTCCTATATAATGCGATCTAGCTTTGTGCTCCTTTTAGCACGTCTCCATTAGATCAACTGGACGATGATAGACGCCTGGGTTCATTGTATGCCCCTGAAATGCGCCGTAGCCTGGAGTTCTTGAGACGATTATTTGTGCTTCTAATATATCATGTACAATGCATCGCGCCTTGGTTTCGTGGATGCGTACTAAAATGAGCACAACCGGACCACGGTAATGCGTTATGGTAGTAGAAACACCAATAGGCATTTATGATGCGATCCTCCTTGCTTTCACGGAGGCGTAACGGTAGAAGTTGATTATACGCCGCTATAATGTGCGCTGGTCGGGGTTTCATAGAGATATGCCAAAAAAAAAATCGCAGTACTAGACCGCTATAATGGGATGTGGGCTGCGTTTCATGGAGGTGCGGTGATAGGTCAAGATAAGCCTTAATATTGCGATACGAATACCTACATACTAAATATATTTTTAAATGACATTTATTATCATTACCTAAATAACAACTCTATTTCCTCTAAAAAAAAAATCGAGATCTCGAGAAATATTTACGATATTATTGCCGCAATTTGTGAACTTACGGCCCGTCGTTTGCAGAAATAAGGTAATTCCATCGCTACACATGCTATTCAAACATAACATGAGGCGAGTATTCGGTGGCTATGTATTCTAATTTCCGTCATGCCAACAGCTTCTTAATATATACAATGTTTTCTTTAATCTTAGAACAAATCTTACGCATTACTTTAAACCAAAATTTAATTTTGTTGTTTTAAATTATACCGTAATTTAAGTACATACATGAGTTCAATTTACTGAATCGTTGGAATGCGACCACGATCTATTTTTCCTGATCTATATTCTAGTATGTAGAAAAGTTTGTGAGCTTATCATCCCATGCCTTAAGAGTAGTAATACGAGTCATGCTCGACGACTTCGTCACTAACGGCAGTGGCTGGCGCTGAACGATATCCACTTGATTATCGTACTGTTTAAATATGTGTATAATAATATGATGATGAAGTGTTTATTAATATGTAAGTGGTGGGATAACCACAACCCTTGTAAAATCCCCCATTAGTTCGAAACGGTGAAATGTATTGATAAGTATGCGTTCACTGGCTCGGGATTTGAATCTATATCCTACCAAATGTCACATCAATCGGTCCAGTAATTTTCGAGCCCATCCGAAACAATCGCTGTATTATTGCAGAGGTGCCAACTAATACGGATTGCCCGTAATTACAGTATTACGGATTTCACCTCACGAATACGGAATTATGGTCAAAGGGGAAATTATTACGGGAAAGCTGACATTATCATGAACAAATATTTTTCCACAGAAAAAAGAAAAGATCGAAAACTGCTCAATCCTTTCGAGCCTTTCTCCTAAATCGTCCTCGTTTCAATGCTTTGAGTTGGCAGCGATACTTATTCGACCATGACTTCCTTTTCCTACCCATAATCGTTGTAGAATTCATTGCGACTTACGGAGCTCAGGAGCTGAAATTCTCCACTATAAATCCTTCAGTAATGTTGTATTTGCTTGTCAAGTGTACCTGACATTTGACAGGAAGAGTGAGAAAGAAGTGAGGCCTACATTAAGCATATCTGCACTGAAATCGCTTATGGCTCAGAAGACGAAGATGCCATCACAGTGGGAAGGATGCTTCAAGAAAAACTACACTGAAAAGCAGCTGCTGTGTGAGAAACAAGCTACAAGGAATGTTTTATCACAGAACCATAGCGAATAGAAAGAGGAAGCGAGAGCACTTCGACTCACTTCCCATTACAGCAATGGTGAAACAAGTGGCTTCAGTGCGGAGATTTGTCACTGCAGCGCAACGATCGCTTTGGATGAACAGATGGCATTGTTTATACTAGGTGCGCGCGTTTTTACTTGTAGCGGGAGTGATTTCTTGAGTATAATATCTATATGTTGGAATATAGTGAGTGTGAAAATGCCGTCGTGCTTTGTGCCGGGGTGTCGAGCTGGTTACAGGTCATGTGAAGGTAAACATTTCTTCTCACCATCCGAAAATGAGAAGCATTTCTCTGAGTGGGCTAGAGCGATCCCAGGAAAGGACATGCAACTTACGCGTAAGTCTAGGATTTGTGTCATTTTTCGTAAGATCTTATTATAAAGGTAGACTCGTTTATTATTAATGGGGAGAAAGTTAAGCCGGGAGCTGTCCTTCACACTTTTCCAAACTGACCGTCCTATTTAAGCAAGTCCCTGAAAATTCGAAAACTCCCACTGGAACGAGAGTTACTCAAAGAACATGTTGGAAATGATAATATTAACAGTAGTATCTTAGAATGTAATGGACTAAATTTTCCCTCTACATGTAAAATACTTAATATTGACGATAATGTAGAAATATAAAACCTGGTATCAGTTTGCCCTGTAAAGTAGCTGATAGTGACGATGATTCTTCTAGAACTATTCTATATTTTAGGAGACAAAATTCCTACCAAGGTTTTTAACTTATTAGAATAGTTGCATGCAGAGCTTAAATTAAGTAGATTGCAACCAAAGTCAATGTGTCAAGTGAAGCTAAAGAGTCAAGTTCCTTACTAAGAAAAAAAAAAATTGTGGAAACAATGCTGAAAAAAGTGTAACACCAGACCCAAATGAATGCGCTGTTCTATTTAATTTATATTAGTTTGAGTTTGAAAATCAATTTCCCTAAGGGTTACAGACCGAAGCCATTTGAGACGACTGTGCAAAGGGTAAATGTAATTATGGTGTTAATATATGGCGTGAATTTAATTAAAGATTTTCATTTAAACGAGCAAGGCGAAGACAAGCGACTAGGAATAGTGATTGTTAATGAATTGAAATTGAGAGAAGACATTAGATTTAATACAACTACACTGGCAGTTGACGGGTTTGTTGATTTAGGAGATGAAACTCCCTACGACAAGAAGAACGTCCTTGCCAATCAAAAAACAAACAAAACAAACCCCATGGCACTACAGCCTTTGAAGGGCCTTGGCCTACCAAGCGACCGCTGCTCAGCCCGAAGGCCTGCAGATTACGAGGTGTCGTGTGGTCAGCACGACGAGTCCTCTCGGCCGTTATTCTTGGCTTTCTAGACCGGGTCCTTGCCAATCACGCGCTTGTATTTGTTTGCCCCTTTGTTGCACAGCTGGATCCAGCCTGTAGCAGTGTATGCTAGCAAGAATGCAACTTGTGGAGAGCTACTGCAAAAATAACAATTCATGTCATAATTCAGTTGGAAGAAGGTGGGGTGAAAGTAATTGGTTTTACGTGTGATGGAAGTCCATGTAATAAAAGGGTGTGGATGAATTTGGGAATTGCTCCATTGAAAACCCGGCAGATCATCAAAGGCGAGTGTGGGCATTTTCTGATTCCTTAGATATTTTGAAGTGCATATGTAATTATATCCACGATAACGTTATTTGCTGTATAAAGGCAAAGAGGTGAATTGCAATTTTTATAGACAGTTATATCAAAAGGACATGTCTGAGTTCGCTGGTCTTCGAAGTCTCCCTAAGATAACATCGCGTGACGTAGACCCTACCTCATTTCAGAGGATGAACGCCAGTTTAGCTTTTCAGTTAATGAGTAATAGTGTAGCCGATGCAATTAAGCTGTTCACAGAAATTAAGCCTAATGAATTCAGTGACAGGGAGCACATAGAACGTTTCACACGAGAAATCAATATAATCTTACAGGTGCCCTTGAGTTCCCGTAAAAGGGCTTTATAAAAGTTCTCCGTCACACAAAATAATTGTTGAATTTTTAGAATACATCACGGGATATAGGTATGTCCTGACGGGAAAATTTAAACAAGAACCTTTGGAGCGCCATTTCGGTATTTTGCGTTCCCTTAGTTGTGACGATCACCTTTCTACTGTGGACTATTTACATTTACACGTGCTGCAGTCTGCGGTAGAATTTAAGACGAGTTTAGTAGGTATATACACAAATTGCGAGTCAGTGATAGATTCCCCCCTCACTTCAATTGTTGGTGATATCCGCGCAATAGCTAAAGAAAGTGAAGATTTCGCAGAAGTCAAAATTGAAGAAAAATAGTACTCACGGACTGGGAAAATGAAATAACTCTTCCTTACCAGGGAAACCTCACAAAACAGAACTTTGTATTTTTCTTACTATGTAGCCTGTCAAGTTAAAGTGACAAATATGTTCACTGCTTAGATTGTGCTCGCACCCTTCGTTGCGAACTGCCACCTGAGCTTGCACTGGCAACATTTACCCTAATTCAAGATTATGGCAGGAAGAAAGGCTTCCGATACTTGATATATCCTTCACCGTGTGTGTTTAGGTTACTATTGCAAGTAGAAGAGGTCTTCTCAAAAAAATTGCGATCAGAACAACATTTATGGGGTGATATATTTTTTGCATATTTGGACAGCGTAGACTATATAGTTGTCCGACCCACAGACCTTGGATGCAGCAGTGATCACAGATATGACCTTGTGGGAAAATTAGTTATTCATTACATTAAGTGTCAATTTGTCTTCCGTACGAAGGAAATAAGGGAAGAGCTGTTATCGTCCAAAACAGCAAAATCGTCTCGGAAGTTCTCCAAGGTTTCGGACAACTAACGCTTTCGAGGGTGAGTTCAAACTTTTCTTAGGTAATGTGAAATGCATAATAGTTTCAGCTATATTTCTATACTTTTGAACATCATTTAATTCTGAAATGACTTCCAATCTTTTCAGTGGATAACATTAAGCCATTAAATTAGTGTGTTTACCAGCTTCCTCTATTCAAATATTCCTGGACTGTACACAATGGTACATGCAAGCGAATAATTCAAAGGTCATTCTAGCAACTGGAAATGTTAGAGAATTCGTTTCGTGTATGTTTTGTATGTTGCCGCGCCCGCTTATTGGATTAACGCGAGCAGCGCGGTTCATCCATAGCTATACTAGCGTAGTCTGCCGCCACCGCCTATTAACTACGAGACGGCACTCGCTTCCTCTTACCATGCGCTATGACAGAACTAACAGGTTGTATGAAAATGTTATTGTGTAATATGTTATCCTTTTGAATACATTGCCAGAGGGAAGGGCAAGAGGGGTGTCATTATCAAGAAGGAAGGAGCATGCTTTGGTCTTGCCTTCCGCCCCCGAGAAAAAATTCGAAGCGATTACCGGTACTGATTATCCAATTCAAAGTTTGGCACCTCTGTCATTGTTATTAAAAGTATAGATAAACCGTTTGAAGAAGGCAGTCAAAATAAGTAAACATCACGTAACTTGTGCATGTTTGATCCGCTAAATTTTCCAAGAAAGGATAACTGTAGTTAACTCGTGGTTAGTTCAAACACAAAAGTTTTCTGAAAGGAAGGCCATAAGCAGTTTCTTTCTTTCGCTTGTGGTTCTCCAAGAAATAGCATTTTTGTTGAGGTTAGGTTTTTACAATTAGCTTTACGTCGCACCGACACAGATCGGAATTATGGCGACGATGGGATAGGAAAGGGCTAGGAGTGGAAAGGGAGCGGCCGTGACCTTAAGGTACAGTCCCAGCATTGCCTGGTGTGAAAATGGGAAACCACGGAAAAGCATTTTCAGGGCTGCCGATAGTGGGATTCGAACCTACTATCTCCCGGATGCAAGCCCAACTCGGCCGTTGGTCCGCACATTTGACGACGGTCCAGAACATTATCATTATCATCATCATTATTATTATTATTATTATTAGTAGTAGTAGTAGATGTTGTGGACCCCACAGCAAGATGTAATTTATCGCCAGGTAGCGGTCTTGCATCTGCTGCCATTGTTATTGTAGATAATGTGACCAGCACCATTGTCCCGCGTAGGCAAGTGTGCGGGATTTCTGACGATACGAATGACATACTTCCGTGCATTATTGACCATATTATAGAGGTGAACAATTTGACGGTCAATCTCATTCCTATCGTTTATTTCAAATGTGTTAACATTTTTATTTATATACCAGGAGAATCTACTGCAATCTAAGAACGTTCTCCGAAGGAAAAGATGGCTGTTGAAAACGAACCCAGGAAAGATCAAAAATGATCGGATAAACCGATCAGAATAAGTACGTCGAAAATCTACAGCCTGTTTCTAGTCATTCAACAGGGTCAGGATTGGAATGAATAAAGCCCCATCCAGCGGCGGCAATAGGAATTGTGCCGGCTGCCGAAGCACTCCTCTGGGTCAATGATCGATGAATGACAAATGAAATGAATGAAATGATTGGACAGTGTTGCTGGAATGAATGATAACAGGGAAAACCGGAGTATCCGGAGAAAAACCTGTTCCGTCTCCGTTTTGGAGTGACCGGGATTTGAACCACGGAACCCAGCTGTGAGAGGCCGGCGTGTTGCCCCCTGAGCAACGGAGGCTCCTTATAAGTACATTATGAACAGTAAAATCAATTGGTCTCACCTCCTTTTACACCCCACCGCCGTTAAGTTTATTTACCTCCCCCCCCCAAAAAAAAATTAAAAGAAGGCGTGTTCCTTTGTGTTTTAGGGAGATTCCAAACACCAATGTTCAAGGCTATTACCTTCAGTCTTGAGATATAAGTATCCCCATAAAAATAATTAACTTATTTTCACTTTCACACTCCTCCCCCACCCCCACCTAAATGAATTTTCCGGCAAAAAATACTTTTCTCTAATAGTAAAGGATCTTTTAAATACCAATTATCACCACTCTAACTTCTTCAGTTTTTGATTTATATGTCCTCATGAAAGGAATTCAACTCCTTTTCACTCCCTCCCCCAAGATGGTTCCTCCCCCCCCAAATGCGTTTTTTTGTTTTGTTTTTAAAGGAGATCCAAATACCAATTTTCACGTCTGTATTAGATGTATGTATTCTCATATAATTAAGTCAGTTAATTTTTCAATTCTTTCACCCCCACCCCTTCATTGGATTTTCCGAGAATAAGTGTTTCTTTACATTTAAAGAAGATTCCAAATATCAAATTTCACGTCTGTAACATCTTCATTATTGAGATATCAGTAGCCTAATTCAAAGAATTCAACACCATTTTCAGTCACTAAACCCCCCCCCCTCCACCCAAGTGGTATTTCCGAAAACTAAAAATACACGTATCTTTATTTTTAATAGAGATGAAAAATACAATTTTTCACTTCCGTAACATTTTAAGTTTTTTGAGATATACTGTAGAGATTCTCATTTTAAAACTTCATCCCTTTTTAGCTCCCCTTAGGTGATTTGTTTTTGGAAACTCCACTTATGTTTCTTTACATTTACAGGAGATTCCATATACACACTTTTTACGTCTGTAACTTTTTACGTTTCTCAGATATTCTGTAGATAGTCTTTCAAAAAATTCACCCCAATTTGTCACTCCTGTTTAACCGCCATTAATTGGAATTTCCAAAAACAAAAAAAATACGTGTTTCTTTGGTATTTAGAATCTTATTTAAAAATAGTTTGTACATCTGTAAACTTTTAAGGTTTTGAGGTATAGATGCCCTCATTTTAAAATTTCACCCCCCTTTTCACCCCCTTAGCGACGGAATATCCAAAAATCCTCTCTTAGCGAGCACCTACATCTTAATATATCCCCAAAATTTAATTTCTTTATGTCCAGTAGTTTTGGCTCGGCGATGATGAATCAGTCTGTCAGTCAGTCAGGACAAGTTATTTTATATATATAGATTTATGGGTTAAATTGAGGTTGAAACTTTGAATAGGGTGAAATTGTGGTGCATTTTTAACGCTTTACATTCTTTTGCATACTCATATGAACCAAATTTCATGATTCTAGCTTATACATATGGCCTTAAATCGTGCCAATGTGCGCACCAAACTTGAAGACACTATTCATTATCTTTCCTATAAGTGTATCATACATGTAAAAATCTCCAAATTTACGAACAATCCAGAAATACAGCCAAATCTAACGTATAAGGGACAGAGATACGACAAAAAGTCATAGGACCAAAGTTGTAGATCACTCCAAATTGAACGAAGAGTGTGCCATCCGTTTTGTAATAGGACTTACCGTTTAACCAAGAAATAGCTCAAAAAGGAATGTCTGCATAGTCGTTAAAATTGCCTACATATTTCGATATTTTTGGAGGGCAAAAGTGAAAAATGTTAACATCTTGGAATTTTTCCGTCGGTTACGGGCTAAAAGCTATAATTTCGCCAAATTTCAATTTAGTAGCTCGTCTGGCAGATTATGCCGCCATCTTGATTTGGGGGAAGGAGAATAAAAATTGGGAAATTCACGAATTTTTTTAGGTCCACCAAACGTATAGGTTGTCGCTGTGGATATATTATACGACTGCGTTGTTATGCTGAGCCCAAAATTTGAAGCCCCCTTTGCGGAATTTTGTGATTTTTCCAGTTTTTTAAGGATGCCAGGGTCATTAGCTTCTCCGGTACCAAATTTCAAATTTCTGAGATTTCTGGAAGTGCCTCATTAATTCACGTCAATTTTCATTTTTATACCTTACTATCAGAAGTACCCGTTCTTCGTACGGGTTATCAGAAACTGGCTTTAGTTACTCATTCAACTGGTGTGACTGACTTCTTTAGATATTTATATCACTGGTGTATTTACATAAGTACGTAGAAATTATTTGTCATGTTTGGAATTATAGTGTAAGTATCTTCTTATTTTCTTCATGGGGGCCTCTAAATATTAGTTCTTAATTAGCATCGACCTCTAAGATCTTTTGCTACCATGATTTTACTCCATTTCCACAAAGATATACATGCTCCCTTCACAAACCTGCAGCTTTAGTGTAAGTATAGTTCCGCTAGATAGTACCACAAATATAAATATTATTGAATGTATTTGTTTGATCCGACATTTCGTAACTATTACACATGATCAAGGAAATACGCGATGCATAAAAACTACTATGACAAGCCCTGAGAATTATAATTCTCGGTAATTACTCATGTCGCACATCATATAATGAATCTGAGTATAAATGTTGAGAAATTTATTCAAGTAATGGGCGCATCATCTTAACAATTGTGTACAGTATATAGGTTGTTTTCATGGTTACAGTGATCGTAAAAGTGGACCAAAATATCGGGACTAATAACATCAGTGATACTACTACTCCATGATTTGATGGAAAGTTTAAAGTATAGGTAACAGACTCCGCAAAATGCTGAAACCTAAGCCAGTACGTAAAAACGGAGGCCCGTCGGCAACCGCTGGTCGCCGTACTACGGAGATCTCCGGGGCTATTATTTTTATACTTCACCCCCTATCCATCCCCGCCCAAAGGAGTGCTATGAGCGTCTTGCCCAATAGTTTATTTTTTCCAGATAGTAAGTTATATGTGTATCAATTTTGGCTGGCAGCTATGCCCAAACGTACATGCATAATCTAGCTGCTGTAGAATCCTGGAGCTGACGTTGCCATGGTTACAGCCGTTCGTTTATTTATCCGATTCCTAGAGCAGGGGTAGTGTGGTTCCAACACCTCCACAATATCTGGTTTTAGGGCCTTAAAACATTGTTTACGAACCCGTAGGGTTTACCGTGTTTTGTTCTTTGCGTCAAGGTGCTTAAAATGAGCTTTGTCTCGTCGTTGTACGATAAATTCGATTTCGCCTATGTTAGCCTATTATTTTAATATTTTTATATTTCCCCCCTCGAATTGTTTTGAAAATGAAATACAGCCCATGTTACTCACTGGCAATGTAGCTTTGTATAGGTGAAGAAATTTTTAAAATCGGTTCAGTAGTTTTTGAGCCTATTCGTTACAAACAAACAAATGTTTCCTCTTTATAATCTTAGGTAAATAACCCTGTATATCTATACTAATATGTTACACGAAAATAACGCTTAAACCATTAAAGATATCGGTATTCTTTTTTCATATTATTAAATTATATCCAGGGGCTTGTAAAATAATGTGCTACTTATTCTCATCGGATGATTAATAACCGAGATATTAATACTAACTCCTTATTTTAAAATGAAACGGCACAAATACATATGGTTGTACGCAGTTGAACTTTTAGGCCAAGTACAACATGTGAGTATTTTCGAAATCGGTCAGATACTTTTAGAGATATCAATAAAAACGGCATTTGGGCTTTTGCGTGCCGCATCAGACGGCGTACGTTGGGCCAAGGTAGAATTGGCACGCAAGTTATTTCCTGACATTGATTCCAACCACAGAACGGATACCAGGCATGTACTGTAAAGTATCGTACACAAAATGTGATGTACCGTGTGCAGTGTTATTATATGACTGGCAAACACAACGGGGAAGGAAGGTTAAAGTTGTTTGTTTTGTTTTGAAATCCATGTGTCACAGGTTGCGCTCAGTTTGGCGTCTTTCCCCACTGTTGGGAAAGGGAAGGATTTGGAAGGGACGTCGGCCGTGGCCTATCTCAACTATACCAAGTCAAGGTAATTATGTTTTTTAAAAGGAATACAATAACAGGACAGGGAGGGTTAATGAGTTCGCCTGTCATACACACTTTGCAAACCCATCACATGTATACGATATGCTTACATGCCTGGTATCCATTCTGTGACTGCAATCACACCCAGGAAACTACTTGCGTGTCAATATGTCCTTGCCCGACTGCAAGCCGTCTAATGCGGCATGCAGAAATAAACTGTCCGATTTTGAAAATACTTACATATTTGAACTTGTACGCAGTTGAACTTTTATGCCAACTGCACGAATTTGTGCCATTCCATTTATAAATATGGAGTTGGTATTAATAACTCGGTTATTAATCCCCCCATGAGAATACGTAGCACATTATTTTACAAGTACCTGGGTCAAGAAGTTAATAAAATAACCACCTAATCGATACTTTATTATTGCCTCAGGCAAAATTGAATATAAATTAGAACTTACAGGACATGTTTCGACCACTTAGTGGTCCTCTTCAGCTGTATAAAGAAAGAATTGAGGAGAAAAACATTAGCACAATAAGCACAAATAATAAACTAACTTCTTGATTATATTCATCGATACGGTCATGAAATAGACAACTTGTAATAAGTACCTGGGTATCATTTACGAATTTGAAAACAGAATACCGAGATCTTTAATAGTTCAGACGTTATTTCTGTGTAACACCTTAGGTGAATAACCCTGTATATATTCCAGACCGACTTGCTTTTATATATATATATATAGATTACTAGCTGATATACCCGTGCTTCGCTACGGGGTTCTCAGAAAGCCTGGCTGTGGTTTCCCTAAGTGAAGGCAATATACGTCATTACAAAAACGTCGGGGGAATGTAGCGATTAAAACCAATGTTATCATAAATACTCGATCAAAAGAAAAACTGCACATTTTCTCACTTTTAACGAACAGTACTACGGTGCCGATCTAACAGTCCAAAGTTCCAGAGCTGGAATGACCAGGCCGCAGACAGCCGTGAACACTCCTCTGTCATTATTCCGTTAAATATGCACACTGCTCATTCCAAAGAGTGCCTCAAGAGTAGGGATTGAATAGCTCGAATGCTATCGTGAACTGGTGTGTTACGTACCAGTATTATCAGGTATTTTATGAACCAGAGGAATGGCATGCTAAAGAATAAAGTTATCAAACTCCCCAGCTACGCTGTTACACTCGGTACGACGGGGCGTGTTGGCCGTGTAGTTACGGGTGCACAGCTGTGAGCTTGCACCCGGGAGATAGTGGATTCAAACCCCACTGTCGGCAGCCCTGAAGATGGTATTCCGTGATTTCCTATTTTCAAGGCTAAGGTTGCTACCTTCACACTCCTAGTCCTTTCCTGTCCCATCGTGATCATAAGACCTATCTGTGTCGGTACGACGTAAAGCAAATTTAAAAAAATACTCGGTACGCACCAGTAATCTTATCTATCGGAGATGAATGGCAACAGAAGACGCAAAGCTCTTCACAACAAACAATGGTCAATATAATGTTATTGTTGATCAATTTTATGAGCTTTCTATATTGTAGGCCTTCACATTTAGTTTTCTTTCGTCTGTGATATTAGGGCGTCTTATAAAATTATTTATAGTGTAGACTGTAGTTCCTTATTCTCCGACTTTAATGTAAATTTGTAAGTAAATTCTGTATACCCATTTTCTCCTGACTCGGCGCTGATATGGACTTAGCCGGTACAGTAACAATGTATGTTTGTTGCTATGATCACAGATATTCATGATTTTGGATAAGACAAATGATCGGAAATGTAATACTACATAACTGTAGTATTTATCGATAGGACCACTAATAACATAAATATTTGAGAATTAAAGTTTAGTCCTTCCCCTAAACTACCATTTCACTCAACGTGAATAAAATTATTTATGGCCTAGATTGTAGTGACTTATTCCCCAACTTTGCAGACCGATTTTCATTAAATTCTCTTCAGCCGTTTTCTCGTGATGCGTGTACATACATACAGACGGACAGACAGACAGAAATTACGAAACATAAAAAGGATGATATTTTCTATATCGGTCATTTCCACAGTAACAAGAAAATGCACTTTTTAAATTCTGAGCATTGTACAGACAAAACTCTTATTTTCTACATATAGATGCGGCCTGAAGTAAATTCGTAAAGTCATTCCAAATGGGAGCAGCGTTTCTCGGACGCGACCCTAGTGGAAGTGAGCTTTATGCACCTTTATAACCACAAAGCAGCCATCCTGGCAATTTTAAATTTCTGGCAGTACTGGGAATCAAATCCGGCCCCTGAGGACTGCAAAATAATAGTTCTAACCTTTGCACTACGTAGGTGTAAATTACACGGGCTCATTTTTGTTAATTGAAGTGAGCTCGGTCTCTTCTGTTGCCGTTGAACTCTGCTTGATGCCATTTATTGCAAATGTTCAAAATGTAACCCGTCAGCGACGGCTACACCATTCCGTCTATAATCAGAATGAGCTTGAATTATTTGTAGGCCTAGTTGAGGAGCGCCGGAACAAAAACCAATGAATCCACTTTTGCTGTGATGGCAGAAAGCAACAAAATGTGATCCCTGAGGGGGTGCACTCATCATGAAAAGAAGAAACACACCATGATATAGTATCAGGAAACACTCTGCAGGGAATTCCATTAATTATCAAATTGTGCTTTCCATTACCCAGGTATTAAACGCGCGAAAAGGGAGATGTCTGGTTCTGATCCGACAGTTTGGAGTTACCGGAATCTGTTCCGACCTCATTGGATATATCGGGTTTTGAGTAGGCAGCATAATACGACGGCCATTTGTAGTGCACTACAGCAATGCGAAGCTATCGAATGCGTTGCGTACCTGTATCAACCATGGTCATGTGCTGCCAGTCCTATGAGGCTAACACACAGCGACCTACACAAAACACGTTGAGTATATGTTTGTGCTATTGTGGGGTGTAAAATGAAGGACGTGTGGGAGTGAAATGTATGAACGTAGGTGTGCGACTAACTACAGTACAAGACGAGAAAGGAACCCAGCAGTGGAACGATCCAACCGGTATGTAGGATAGATTAGTATCGCAGTGCACTGTACTACTGCGGTGTGTTGCGGCAATGGGTTGTAAAGGTTGCTTGTTTCTAGTTACTGGGATCCTGATCCTCTGGGATTAAACTTTTCAGTGCCTTGCAAGCATAATTCCGCACAGTTACAATGTTCAAGAATATCTAGGGCGTATCTTATTGAAAGGTGGCACAGGACCTGTTCCTTCTGTAATTTACATGCACCACGACGATGGAGAGGAAGTAGAGTATCAGCAGGAAAGGAGAGGAGAGGACGTAATACCACTTTGTACCTACTGGATAAATGACACAATAATAGACCTGTATGTGAAGAATTGTTTATGAAGGTGTCTTTTGTAAAAAAAGAACAACAAAAAAGACCGCCTCCGTGGCTCAGGCGGTAGCGCGTCGGCCTCTCACCGCTGGGTTCCGCGGTTCAAATCCCTGTCACTCCATGTAAGATTTGTGCTGTACAAAGCGGAGGTGGGACAGGTTTTTCTCCTGGAACTCCGGTTTCCCCAGCCATCTTTCATTCCAGCAACACTCTCCAATATCATTTCATTTCATCTGTCGGTCATTAAACATTGCCATAGAGGAGTGCGACAGGCTTCGGCAGGCGGCCCAATTCCTAACCTCGCCGAAAGATGGGGGCTTCATTGATTCCATCCCTGACCTGGTAAATGACTGTACAACGGGTTTATGGTTGTTTTTCTGTCAAAAACGATAGGCTGCATGCAATAGCTAAGGCAGTGTTTGAGGGACACATTCCCAAAGGAGGACGAGGTGGGGACCCGAAGTCCGTCACATATCAGCCGCGAAGAAGGCAAAATTGAGGAAATATTTAGGTAAACACCCGGCAACCGAGAGTCACTATAACGGACGTAAATCCGAACGTATTTATCTTGCGAGCTAAATGAAAGGAAAATACGATAATTATACAATTCGGTTCCACAGTATTTACAAGCCAGGAAGTCGATGTTTTACGAAGTATTTACGCGCTCGTTTAATGCTGGTTTTTGGTCACCTTCCTCGGATGCTTGTAGTACAAGCATTCTACTAGGACAGAGAGTAAACGATGAAACCGATCCTCAGGGGTAGAGAGTTTTCATGATGTCAAAACGAGTACACAGGTTATGAAAAGCCTTTGCACGTAACATGACTAAAAACATTGCTCCTGATTCAGTATCACTGTTTTGACTAGGTCCAACTCCCTACGAAGAACTCTTATCCAAGAATCATTTTATGCAAGGCAAATCAGTTTCTATACCCTTTGTTTTATCGGCATGGACTTGAGGTCGCCAATGTTTTTTCAATGGTTCGAGGACGCAGGTGTAGAGGGGCTACGGAGGTTGATTCCGCACTCCTGCATTAGTTGCCTTCGTTGGAATTCGATCTAACACAAATGTGGAGATTGAGTGATGGGTGTGGGGGTCAAACCGAAAACTCCCACATCGTAGACACCATTGTTTTTTGTATTTACAACGAATCATATGCCCATTTAGAGGGGAAGAATTTGACATTCCCAGTAAGAGGCCATAGATTTCTACCGGCATCTCGTGTGTTCGCGCGCGTTGAGAAGCACATTCGGACAACGTCGGTTATTACACACAGGGAAGAATATCAAACAATTTACAAGGAACACGGTACTGTACTAACCTTAGAACAGGACTGTCTTACACAATATTAAATCCCTCGGTGAGTCCTACAAAGAAGTCCCTGAAATAAAGGGCAGGAAACGATGTAACTTCAATAAATACATCGTCATTCAGCGTAAAGGACAGCAAAGACAGGCAGAAAATTACAAGTAAAGTTCTACAGGAATTACAAGCATGAATATGTTGAGGATATGATGCAGTTTTGTATATTCAAGAGACGTAAAAACCTTCCGCAGACATTGGACATTGTACAGCTACAGCGTCGTCTGGCAGCGGCCAAGATACAAGATGTGCGAGGCTTGCTGGTCAGGCAATTTGGAAGATTGCTAGTTTCCTGTCGTACAAGAACCTGCTTAATGACAGTGAAATCCACGAAGACGGTGCAGATGAAGAGCAAGTATCCGCAGATGAGCAGTGCGATTGTTTGGAAGATGAACTGACAGCTTTAATTTAGTGTTAAAAGTGTTTGTTGCCAATAAATTGCCTGTGTTCCCCATTGTATTGCTTACTGGACTGCTCCAGGGTGGTCGGATCAAAGTCCGGTAACTCCAAACAGTTGAATCAAAGCCATACATGTCCATATTTTTGCACGTAATGTCCTGGTTGTTGCATAAACATCCTCTGAACGGACAACAAAGTATAGAATCAGAATCTCCGATGCAGTACTTCAGTTCCCTACCACATTCAGCAATTGTGCAACCACATGGTTAAGCGGCGTTTTCCTGTTCTCACGTACAGTAAGTGTTCACCGGGAGTTATCAGGTTTTGATTCAGTTGCTCATTTCAGTTGCCGATGTAAACGTTATGTCCTTTGTTTTGATTAAAATGATTATGTGGTAACATGCATTTCTCTCATATCTCCTCCCTGCTCCTCAAACACGCGAAAAGAGCAAAAGGAGAGTACCGGAAGAAAAACCAATAAATCCTATGTTATTATAGTCCTACGTCCATTAGTACTTTGAAACAGAAGTAGTCAAATATTCCCTGGGTCTTTTTACAGGAGAGAGCTAGAAACGAAGAAATACTGCGTAAGAGAGGTAATAGAATATTACTGTAGAAAATTGGTTGCGTACTTTTGAGGAGGAGTTGCAACACTCGTATGTAGGGGCCGATGACCTTAGATGTGAGGCCCCTTTAAACAACAATCATCATTTCATCGTATCCTTCTAGGCATTACACAAACTTTATAGCGTAATACCCTGAGTTCCACGCGGCTCAGTTCTCTGCCCTGTTGACTGCAGTATCAAAGTGGTTCAGTTTCACGTGATCATCCTCTCTCGTTATTGCGCAGTCTCCACACGACGCGGAATTACGTCATCTATCTACTTGTTGATTGCGCAGGATCAGTGCGGCTCAATACCACGCCCTTCTCCTCTCTTTCTCAGCTGCGCAGTACCAAAAGAGCAGCTCTACTCTGCGCAGATAAGAGGAGGGAGGGGGAGGTGTAGTGTCCGTGCAGCAGAACTCTGTACTACGCCATCTTCAGACCTTATTACAGCCCGTAATCCTTGCAGCGATTCGGATGGAATGAATTGCGGCCAGCACTTGTCATGAAGTTTGGTGAGTATCCACTGAGGGAGTATTTCAGAATTTGTGTTATTGATGAAAAAGAATCGCCATAGTTGAACTGACCGAACTGAAACGTTTGGTTGATTTTACTTGTACAATAGTAGGCTATTGTCGAAGAGACATGCTTGATTTTGGCAGTTAGGTGAATATGTTAACATGTTGACCTGTTGACCTTGGTGCAGGAGAGGATTGTTCTGCTGTGCAGGTATAGTGAAATGTGTAATGTACATAGAATATGGTTAGAGAAATTTATATTTAATTGTAACTTGACAAACTCTAGCTTTATTGTATGACATCTTACTAGAATTTGTATCAGGGACTCGAATCACAAAAGTATGGGCTGTACGTTCGAAGTAGTAGTACGGTAGTAGTGTTTCGGTACGTTATTTTCCACATGTACTTCACGAATAGTAACTTTCTAACAAATTTCTTCTGCAGATTTGTAATGTTTAATATTGAGTAATCGGCATTCGAACATTGAATGTTGAGCCCCATATGCCTGTCACGGAGGATCGTTAAGTGTGTGTAGTAAATGAGAAAGTCTAAATGGGAAGAAACTTGCCTAACGATTGAGGATGTAAACATCTGAAAATGTAATATCAAGCAAGATGTGTTACAATCGAATTACGTGTTTCAAACTTTAGTGAAAATTCACTCAACGATATTCTACACTTTATTCCAAACTGTCTTGGTAATGCTGCAAACAGTTACGTTACGATATTTAGGGAACTGTGTTATAGCGATTAATTTTTGGTGCAGTTGTCTTACGCCGATTCAACACATGCAATTTTTGGGGTTTATATTAAAACCTTATGTTTTTCGGAAGCTAGTAAAGAAGTGAGCAACATGCCTCTCTGTGAACAATAACTACATAGTAAGATTCGCCCTTTTTGTCCCATTGTGAAAATTACTATCGGCGATGGTGGTCTCGTGAAAGGTATATAGGGAATTAATGACAACGCTAGCTCAAAATGGCCGTCGCGCCCTTCTCTTCCCTCTTTACTGTGCAGTGTCATGTGGTAAAACGTCACATCCCCTCATCGTCATGCGAATCGTCCTCGCAGACAGTCCACTGGAGTGAGCTGCGCCAAGCAATTTGGTGGTGACAATTCTTGGTTGCCTTTTAATGGTGAGTGGCATTAGGAATGATGGGAAAGTACTTTAGTCTTTCAGGTCCTTTTTAGCACTGAATGTATATAGCACGATAAAGTGTAACTCTGTCGAAGTCCGTCATGTAAAACATGTGCATTTCATTCGGTTAATCGTGTAATTTAGTCGATAATTGCTGTTATTGATTCATAGTTTCGGTGGTGACGGGGTTTATGCAGTTGTAGGCTTTAACTTAGTGGAGTTGTTGCGATAGACTGAAAAAATAATTTTACTCGAAGAATATATTATACTAATTATTGTCCCCTTATTATACTGAACCCATAATTCTACGATGAAAAATAATTGAAGATATTTATTTTAGCTACAAATAACTTTTTCATCGTAGCCATGGTTTATTTCAAGAGTCTCGCTCCCCCGTGGGAACAGAACTCACCGTGACGAGCGAGCCACTCTCTCGTGAAATGCCGGGATACTTCGGTTGATATCGAGTACTGACTAATTTAGCAATTTTGGAAAATCCTTCACGAAGGGAGATTTTGGCGACATGGTTAATCCAGGAATGAATGATCGAAATTAATAAACATTACATGGAGATAGAATCCCCAGGGTGAATTTAAATGCAATTAAGCCTGGAGAAAAGTTGGCATCCATACTCGTGGATTTGCGGCACGTGTCGGTCATCTCTGAAGAAAGCCCGCGAAATTACATGTCAGAAATAAATTTATTACGCCCGTTGCGAGTATGGGAAAATTATAATTCACTATGGTGTTAATTTTATAATTCTGTCTGAATTTGTGGAATAAATTTCGAGTAAATTTGTCCAGCGGATGTGGAATTAGGATATTGCACCACCAGGCTTCATGGTGAGGGTAGCGTCCTCTCAGAGAGTATAAAATAAATCCCCTCCACGTACATTTCAACACTCTATCTGAAGGTCTGGATGGTGGAATCCACGTCGCTCGTCTACAAGAAAGTGCGGGGCTTATTTCTTAAAATAAGTTGAATCATCGACACGAATATATAAGTAGAGTATGAAATTGAAGGCGATAAGAAATTTTCCTGTGCTTCCGCCGACGAAAACTGTGGAGGCATAGATATCTGTTTAAAAGACGTAGCTGATTTCCTCTTACATTGTGTGTGTTTGATATTATTTTTGTTATCTATTGAAACACCTGGCCGGGTATTAGGGTGAACTAAAGCAGAGTCCTGGGAAACAGTCGCAGTCTCCAGCAGAGAGGGAGGTTCGTCGAATGTTAAAAAGCGAAGGAAGTGCGTCAATTGCGTTGTTAATCGATAGCGAGTGTAAAATCTGTATTTTTAAGATACACCATCTTGTATATATCATGTAGCCATGAGTGGCTAAATCCGACGTCAGGTGGCAAAATGTAGCCAGAATCTCCAGGATGACTCCGTACAGTTCTGTCTATAATTTGTATTAATGTTGTAGATAGAATTTGTTTGTCCCAATAAAACTTTCCAGTGCGTGTGTCGAATTAATAATGATCAGTCGAAAGTGTTATATTTCTGGTCGTCGTGTGAAACTCTTCAGGGCAGTAAAAATCCACGTTGAGAAACTGTAAGATGCGAAGTTTAAATAATGTGTTAAAATTATTTGAGGTATTGTTCAAACTGAGTAAAGTTAGGTAGGTGATAACGATCATGTAGTCGTGGTGAATACAATAATTTCCAATATCGTATGAGTTCAGAAAAATTTAATGTTATTTGCTTTACGACCCACTAAGTACTCTTTTACGGTTTTCGGAGACGCCGAGGTGCCGGAATGTAGTCCCGCAGGAGTTCTTTTACGAGCCAGTAAATCTACCGACACGAGGCTGACTTATTTGAGCACCTTCAAATACCACCGGACTGAGCCAGGATCGAACCTGCCCAGTTGGGGTCAGAAGGCCAGCGCTTCAACCGTCTGAGCCACCCAGCCCGGCCAGAAAAATTTAGTCGAATTATTATTATTATTATTATTATTGTTACGGACTTTTCCGTGGTAGATAGAGGTGAAAGAAGGTGCGGGCGTGAATGGATCTCAAGCTACGAAAATATAGTGCATGTAAACAAAATTTAAAATTTAATAAGGTTATATTTTCCTTTCAAAATAAATAAGTAACAAGCATGGCAGTTACAGAGTAGCAAGTCAAAAAAGGTAGTTACAATATTCACAGAAGTTGGGCTTCGAGCCCCGAATTCACAATGCTTGGGCAATCAGCTCAGTTTTATCCCAAACACAATTTTAACAGAGGGGCAGAAAACCCCATTCATACCTAGGAGCCCTTGCTCCAAATTACACTGAAAAACCTCCTCGAGGCATACAACATACAATTTTTAAAAGAGCCACACGCTCTCCAATTTAAGCCTCTCCCGGGCCACACTAAACTCCACCTTCAAGCTGTCCTCAACGGACATAACACAGGGGTAAAATACCCAATCTACTGAGGTCTATTAAACGAAAAGAAGGTTAATTAAATGACCTCTAAAACAATTTGAGAGGAGGCGAACTTGCACTCCTAATACACTTTGATTTTAAGACCTATTTTGGCTCTTAGGCCACTGATGCAAGGGCTAATCCCATACTACAGAGGTGACTTAAGAAAGGAACAATAATTTTACGTTATCGAAGAATAGGTTGTAAAAAAAATAAGTTCACCTCAAAACAATATGAGTGGGAGCTCGAGAGGGTTAGCACTCTCTATCCCATAATGTAGCTTTACAAGAGAATAGAAGAAAAGAGTAGTTACATTTTAGGAAAAGGTTACATGATGGAAAACGCTTCGAACCCGCCGCGAGAGTTAAACTGCCGACCTAGCAAGAAAAGAAGTTATTAATAGGCCATTACCTGGTAGTAGATCGCTGCCGAGGAAAGAGGCGCTTCCCGCCTCCTGCTATGTACTTAACACACTGAAAGATGGAACAGAAGTGGCCCAGAGACCCTAAAATCAGCAGTTTATATACTCTCGCGGAAGTTTCTAGGCGTTAGGGGAATGAAAACACCCGCCCACAATGTTTTTATTGGATAGGCCCCAGCAACATATTCAAGTTGGGGGAAGATACATCTGATTGGATAGAAATTAATTTAAGAAATTCGTGATTGGATAAATCTAAAACAAGGGGAAAAAGAGGGGTATACAGCCAACTTAAACAATAACAGAAAGAAATTTAACAAAACCCAAACTTTTGAAATAAAAATTTCTCCAACAAAATAGTTCTTTGACTCCGCACAAGGGTGCACTATTGTTGATCTTCAGTAGTGTCCTCTAGAAGAGAAAGTTCACACTTCTTAATACAAGCAAAACAAAAGTACGTCGAAAATGACAGTTCAAAAACTCAAAATTTTCCACGTGGAGACATCTTCTGAGAAAGTAGAGAATTAATAGAGTAGATAAAGTTCAACCTTCCTCCAGAAGAGGAGTTTCAACTGGCGCAACTTTTAAATAAACGGTGTAGAGGTGTACCGCCCGGTACAATTATTATTATTATTATTATTATTAATAAAATTTACAGCGGGATGAAATGTTTCTATGTTAAACATATATTTAACAGAAATGTTTAGTAAGAATGGCGTTCGTCTCAAAATCCAGTGAAGTATGAAAAGTTATATTTACTCGTGGGAAGTTAATTTTTGTGACATCGTGTATGTCGGTGATATAGGAAATCACGGTGTGTTATTGTGTTCTTGAGGTCCGAAACTTGTAATAAAATTAATGAGAAGATCCTCATAAAATTGTTCGTCATGAGAGTATTGAGGTTTGAAAGGGTTTGAAACAGGAAGAAATGGATTGTCTGATGTGTTGAGAGAATAGTTGTGTAGATGTTGATGGCATAGGAAGCCTGTATTTCATGAGTAATGCCGCCGTGATGATAGGCGATGAAGATGAATTTGGAGACACGCTATATTTGTCGATGGCGAGGAATGTTTGAGAAAGGCTGTAAATGAAATGTGATATTTCTGAGGCAGGCTGTATCGAGATTCCGTTAGGAATCCGGAACAGGTGACCGGGTGAATGTTGGGTTGAAGTGAGTGCTTTGTGACGCACAATATGAATTCAAGTCAAGAACTCCCCGTGAAAAAGAACTGCCAAGAGCTACAATCTTCTACAGAAATTAAGTCCAAATGACTATTTATGTAAAGTCAGCATAGTGAATGTTATAGTAAGGAACCTCAAAAATAGAAGGGCATTCTGAATACACGGTTGGTGTTTTTTAGTTGTAACATATACTGATTGGAAATTTATCTTAATCTCGTCTCGTAATATATCATTAAATCGGAAACAGTGTGGGATGAGATATTGGACGTTATTTAAGTGATAGTTTTGCTGTGTAGATTCAAGGAATTTCGCTGCACTGGATAGTTTATAGGGTGAGGCCCAAAATCGCCTACCATCTCACTGTTCCAAACATTCATATCCATAATTAAAGTGGATTTTTGCGATGGTGATGATTACTGTTTTGGCGATATTCACGTAATATTAGACGAGTGATGAAATTCATTATTTTTCTAAACTTCACTGCGTATGTCGAGATCATGTTTGAATCGTGGATTTTGTAGCCGCGCGTAATTTTTTATTTTCAATTTCACGTTTTATTGACAAGAGAGGGACTTGGTTGCATTTCCAGAGTTGCGTTAATTTTTGTGGCAAGATTCGTTTCATTATGTGCTATAGTTTCGACAATGTTTTCAGCTAAATATCAGAGTATGTTTGAAGTTACGATTTCGCCTGACATTTTAGAGGATGAGTAGACATCCCAGTTTCCGCTCGACAATAGATTTAGGACGTTACGCGTATCGTAGGAGTATACTTATGAGTAGACATCCCCATTTACGCTCAACGATAGGTTTAGGGTGCTGTTTGTATATAAATGTAATTTTTAGGGTGTATAGACACTATGTAGGCTTGACGGTAGATTTAGTGTCGTCTGTATATATCAGTCTTACGTAAGGTGTTTTTGCGAAGTGACTTGAACGATGCAGTAGTGTATGTAAGGCGAAGAGTGTTAGCGAAGTAAGATTGAGACCATGCTTCGGCACAACCCTTACCAGCTGGAAGGTGTTTACATAAGATTATGGAACCACTAGTGGCATGAACGTGAGGGTTGTCCAGCATTGGCTACTGAGCTAACGGTGATTATTTACTGCTGTTTGCCACGCGCGTTTGAGTTCATTGAACTGTAGTATTTTAATTTTAGTTCTTGACGTAATTATTTTGTCGTTCAGACGTCCGATTGCTTTGATAGTGTGTGTGTTGACACTTAGCTCATTTATGTGAGACTTGAGTTACGAATGCGGTGTAGATTTGTCAGCTGTGAAATATACTTTATTTTCAATGTTCGTTTTTTCATTTTATAATGGACTAGCTGATATACCCGTGCTTCGCTACGAAATTCTACATTGTACACAGAATTCTAGGTTAGGTAGTGTACTCGTTGTGAGCAAGATTATATAAAATTGCTTAGCTGTTTACGTTACCCTAGAAACGCGACGGGGAAGTCACCAAACATCTTTTCTAATGAAGACTGAGTTAGGGAATTTTCACTAATGGTAGACCCGCTTGCATATCATCAGTCACAGTCTAGCTCGAGCAGTCGAGGAGAGAGGTTGCGTAGCGAAGTGCGTGCTGTAATCATGGTTGGCATTGAACAGTACCGGGCCGCTATTGGGAAATGGCAGGCAAGGCAGAAGAAGGAGGTCAGGAATGGATTGGTGACGGACGGATTGAAAATGAGTGAAGCGGTGCTGGTGGTGACAGTGATAGCAGTGTTACTGGTTATTGGGGGGGTGGAAGTGAACCCAGGCCCAAATACCAGTGGAAAATTTAGCGCAGAGGATTTGGCCGCACTCAGGGTGGTTGTAAGTGAAGTGATGCAGGAAAAGTGTCAATGGGATAAGGTGCAGGAAATAAAGGACATGATGGAGGAGCAGAGAAGGGAGATAGGGAACATGAAGAAATGGCTTGAAACGAAGACAGAGGAATCGAGCAGGAGAGTGGTCAATAACGAGAAAGAAATCGAGTTATTGAGAGGGGAAGTGAAGCATCTGAAAGACGAGGTGATGAAGATGAAGAAAAGCGGAGGGGTACAGGCAGGAGAGATTGAAAAAAGCCATATTTTTATATGGAATTGAGGAAGGGGCGAGAGAGAGCAAGATTGAGCTGATATTTAAGGTGGTGGAAGCTATACGGGATGTTATGAAGGTAAACTTTAGTGAGGTAGACATTGATGATGTAGAGAGAGTTGGTAGAATCAAAGGTCGGAGGCCAATTAGGGTTACATTGTTCTCAACCCTAATGGCAGATTCTGTGTTAAGAAACAGCAAGAATTTACAAGGGCGGAAAATAGGGGTGAAAGGAGACATGGGAAGAGAAGGAAGTGAAAACGCGAAGATCTTGAATAGGCACCTTTGGAGAGCGAGGAACAAGGGGCTAAAGGCCCGAATAAGAGGTCTGAGGTTGGAGGTGACGAACGGGCGATGGGTCAGAGTTCATTCAGTTTCTAAGCTAAAGGAAATGGACGAAAACGAGAGGGTTGAGAGTGGTGAGAGGTCAAGGCAAGATGGGAAGAAGAAAGAAGAAAAGAAGAGGAGGAGGGACGTGGCAGGAGAGCAGGGCATCTCGGAAGAGAATGGGCAGTGCAGCAGGGAGACAGAAGACCAAGATAGTGAAGTGGACGGTGAGAGTGGACCGCAAGAAACTGGGAGAGGAGAGTGTAGTGGTGCAGTGAGTAAGAAAGGACAAAGGGAGATGGATTCAGAAGTCCAAAATAGTGAGGGGGAGAGTGGGGGTGAGCAGCAAGAAGAGGTGAGTGCAGGGTGCAGTGGTGTAGCGAAAAAGAAAGGTCAAGAGGAGACAGATCGACAAGAAGGTAAAAAACTTATGAGTAAAGTCAGGAGTAAGAGCTTAAAAGACATATGGGGAAAAGTACGTAAAGGGATGGAGGATACAGAGGGAGAGAGGTCGATAAATACTAGAAGTAAGAATAGAGTGGGAGACCTAGAAGGGAGGGAAGGAAAGTTATAACAATTTTGGAAGATAGGATGTGTGAATATTGAAGGAGTAAGGAGCAAATTAGGAAACAAGAAAGTTAGGGAAGTAATTGAAAGTTTCGATGTTGTGGCACTCTTAGAGACGTGGTTGGAAACAGGGAGGGAGATTACATGGAAGGGGTTTGAGATAAAATATAAATATAGAAGAAAAGAGAGGAATAAGGGACGAGCACCAGGAGGGATGATAGTTCTAATTAGGGAAGAAATTAGTGAAAGAGTAGAGGATATAGAGACCGATATGATGGAAACCATATGGCTGAGATTGAATTTGGGGGAGAGAGAGGGACGGAGGAAGAAAATAAATCTAGCTTTTGTTTACTGTCATCCTAGTAATTCAGAATATGCAAATAAATATTTTTTTGAAGAGTTATTGGTGGATATTGGCAGGATAAGGGGAATGTATCCAGGGGAGGAGGATATGTTGTTATTTGGGGATTGGAACGCGAGAATAGGAGAACAGAGCCCAATTTATAGTAGGGAGGATGGAATGTGTTTGTTAGAAAGCAGGAGGAGTGAGGACAAAATTACAAATAGTTATGGAGAGAAGCTCCTAGAGATGTGTGCTGTGGGAAACTTGTATATTCTGAATGGGCGGATAGAGGGTGACAGGACGGGGAAATTGACATATGTTACGGAGAAAGGGGGTAGTGTGATAGATATGGTTCTGAGCTCGGAAGGGATGATTGAGGAAGTTGTAAGTATGGAAATAGGAGATTGGATTGAGTCACACCATTTCCCGGTGAGGGTTATGCTGAAAAGAGAGGTAGAGAAGCGTACAATGAAGGAAAATGAGACAAAGGATAAACGAGGGAGGGGTTATAATAAGTACAAATGGACAGAGAAGGTAGGCCGGGATTGGAATAGGGTAGTAAAGGAGGAGTTACATCTTCTGAAATATGGGTGGGAAGGGGCGTTAGAAGAGAATGATACTGATAAAGCCTTGGAATTGTTGCTACATCCAATAAAGATGATAGCGCAGAAGGTGAAAGCTAGAAAAGGAAATAAGAAAGAGGGAGAAGAATGGTTTAATAGGGAGTGTGAAGGATTGCGGAGGAGGGTGATGGACGCTTTAGGAGAATATAGAAGGAAAGGTGGAAGCCAAGAAAGGGAGTTTTTCTGTAGATTGAGGAAGGAGTATAAAAAGAAAATTTCTGAGACAAAAAAGACGTGGTTAGAGGAACAAATGGAAGCCATAAATAATGACTGCAAGACTAACAATTTTGAGAGAGTCTGGGATAAGATTAATAGAATTATTAAGGGTGGAAGGAATATGGAGAGAACGAGTATTGAGGAAGTGCAATGGGTCAGGCACTTCGAGGAATTACTAGGAAAAAAGGGGGGTGATAGATGGAGAGGTTCGGGAGAAGAAGTAATTTGGAGTAATAGGGGAGTGGCAATTTATGACTTGGATAAAGAAATCACAAGAGAGGAAATCCGGGGAGTGATAAGTAGAGCCAGAGCGAAGTCGGCCGGGGGGTGTAATGGTATAAATAATAAGTTTTGGAAGGAAATTAGTAAAAATGAGATAATGATAGAGGGCATGGTGAAACTATTCAATAGGATATTCGAGGGAGGAAATTACCCTAGGGAATGGGAAACAGGAATTATATGCCCTATATACAAGGGAAAGGGTAGTAGGAACGATGTGAACAGTTATAGGGGTATATCTCTGTTGGATTCTCTGAGTAAAATATATACGGGGGTGCTAGCGAACAGAATAAGTGGGTGGGCGGAGGAAAATGGAATTTTGACAGATTACCAAGGGGGATTTAGGAAAAAGAAAAGAACAGTGGATAATATAATGATAGTAAAGACTATTTTAGAAAAGTATAAGAATATGAATAGAAGTACGGTTTATGTAGCAGCAATAGATTTTGAGAAAGCTTTTGATAAGGTAAATAGAGAGGCCCTACGAGAGAAATTAGGTAGGCTAGGGATTTCGGAGAAGATGTTGAGGGCAGTGGAAGGAATATACAGGGACGTCAGGTTTTGTGTAAAATTGGGAGAAGAGAGAATGAGTGGACCATTGGAGTCCAAGGTGGGTTTAAAACAAGGTTGCAAGTTATCGCCCATACTGTTTATTTTATTTATAAACGATATATTAGAGGGGTTTGGGGCAGGAAATTGGGCTGTACCGGTAATTAATGGTTTGGAAGTGCCAGGACTGATATTTGCGGATGATGTGTTATTGATGACGTTAACTTCAGGGGCGATGAATAGGGCCTTAGAGTCAGTGATGCTATTTGCGAGGAAATGGGGATTGAAAATTAATGGAAATAAGTCTAAAATATTGATAGTACAGGTGAACAAAAGAAGAAAGATGGAAGGGAATTGGGTAATACAGGGAGAAAGATTGGAACAGGTAAGGAAGCTGGAATATCTAGGAGTTATTTTTAATGATAAAGGAACTTGGAGTGACCAGATCAAAAGAATGAAATATAGAGGCTTGGCAGCCTTAGCCTCAGTCAGAAATTTGCTACTCAAGTTCCCGGGGATCAGTTATAAAACACTGAGACTCGTGTTCAGGTCGGTAATAGTGGGGAGGGTATTATACGGAGCAGAAGTTTGGGGGCTGGATGAAAAAAGAGAGGAACTAAGAAAGATTGTTAGTAGTTTTGCTAAGTTAGTGATGGGCTTACCGAGGTGTACAGCAAACGTAGGGGCGGAATTAATGTGTGGGGAGGATTTGGAATCAGAGGGTGTGAAAAGAATAGTTAGATATTGGATGAATTTAAAAAGACAGGAAGGTGGGAGAGTTTTACAGGCTGCATATGTACAGCAATTTAAGAGCATGTATAAGGGGGGATGGTTAGAAAAAATAAAAGGATATTTAGAGAGGATAGGATTAGGGCACCTGTGGGGGGAGGTTTGGTCAAAGACAGAAGTGAGAGGGATGAAAATACTAGAAAGGAGAATTAGGGATATCCATAGGCAGAAATTATTGGGGGAAAGCAGACTAAGAAATTCGCTGATTGTTTTGACGAAAATAGAGGAGATAGCAGGGTTGAATATTAGATACGTTGATAGGTCAAATCGATATGGGATGATGTGGTGGCTTTTAGGTCTGCCAAGGAATAAGGGCTGGTTACAGGGCAGGGATAAGACAAGGTGTGTACTTTGTGGGGATGTGAATGATGAGTTTCACTTGCTAAGAGACTGTGAGGGAACGAGGGGGTTAAGACATAGATTATTGAGTGCCGAGAATCGGGAAGTACTGGGGAGAGGGGATGAGAACGCAATACTGAGATGGATTCTTAAACAATGGGAAAAAGGGGGTGAATTGAACAGGTATTTTTGTGCGACAAAAAAGGCCTGCGAGAGTAAAATGAAGGAGAGTGAGTTAGAGGGTGGGCAGGGGAATAGGGAGGTAGAATAGTTATCTGTATAAGGGAAGGAGATAGTAGGTTAAAATTTTAATGGTTTAGTGTATATAGGGACTGAGTATTTAGTTAGGGGAGTTGGGTAAGAGGACAGGATGGCATGGTCTGTTTGTTTTATGATATGTCAGTAATTGTTATTCATTGTAATTTTATTAGGCTAGGATGGTAACTATTTGTGAAGACTGAAATATGGTAAATAATTTGTGAAGGCTGAGACGTGGTAAGGGTGAAGTGATATATTTATTGTGATATTTGGAGTTGACGCTGATTGATAAGTCTTACGATATGTCAGTAATTGTTATTCACTGTAAATTTATTAGGTTATGATGGTAATTATTGGTGAAGGCCGAAATGTGGCAATGGTGAAGTGGTATATTTATTGTTGATGTATATAAGAGAGAGGATAGCATGATAGTGTGGTATGAGATTGAGAGGTGGTATATGAAGCGATGTGTTGGTATTGAAGGGTAGCTGTATTAGCTTTTGGTTGGGTAGGAGGTTTATTTAATGCTAACTAAGTGAGTGTTAAGAGGGACAAGAGTTTTGGATGGTAGAGATTGGAATGTGGTGTTGGTGAAGAGATGGTATATGAGTGTTTGGTATTTTAAGGTGAAGATGGCCTGGTATCTAGATACGATTAAGGTAAGATGTGTCATATTGCTGAAATGAGGTGTTGGAGAAGTGGTGGTATAAAACGGTCGCAGTTATTGAGGACTATGGTTGAAATATGGTGAGAAGCGGTGTCAAGCGGTGTTATTTTGTAAATCTGAGATGTTGTAAATTTAGATTTAGTGGTGTATTGTGGAAGGTATATGAGGTGGATCTGGAATGGAAATTGTGGATAAGAGGTGGTATCTGAATCCGAGAGTTGGTATGTAGATGGTTTATTTATTGCTGAATTAGTTTAGATTTATCGAAAAAAAAAAATGTGGTGTGGGAGAAGTGCTGGTATAGGCGAAGATGGTTTGGTAATGAGATGGTTTAATTTATTGCTGAAACTTTTGGAGTTGGAGAGATGATTGTATTAAGTGCGGGTTGGTAAATGTAGTGTATGATGGATTGAAGGGCAATTGCGGAATGTTGGTTGTTATGGTTTGGGCAGAGAGTAAGTGAGAGGACAATGAAGATGACGTATGTGCTGAATCCACAAGGACACGGAATGAGTGGTGGTTGCGATAGCAAATGTAATGCTGAGCATGGCTTGGGTTTTAAAATGAGATCAAGCATGGCTAAATAATGGTCAAGTTGCAACATGAGAGGTAGTAATGCATTGAAATAAAAGTGGTATTTAAGGTAAGTGTGGAGGGAGACCAGTGTTGAAATTTGATTGTAAGTTATTATGATTTTCTGCTGGGTTAGGATTGTGTTATTTATTGTTGTGAAAGTGGAGGACTTTTGTTTGTGTTATGGCTGGTTAGAATGTAAGTGCTGACTGTCGATGTTTTGGTATTGATCGGGAGTAGGTCAGGGAAAAGGAATGTGACGAAAGTTGCTGTAGGCATAAGGACAAGTGATGAGTTTGCTGGATCCTCGAGCCGAGGACTGCTACAGAATTGTTATCATTTTTGTTATTATTTATTCCTATTATCTCTATTATCATTATTTTATTTTTATGTATTATATTATTATTATCATTATTTTATTATTATTTTTATTATTATTATTATTATTATTTTTTATTTTTTTATTATAATTATTAATATCGTGTCTTATTGCTTTGTGAACATGTAAGGGGCGGAAAGCCTGTTCGTTCATAAATAAATACTAAATACTAAATACTAAAAAAATATCATCAGTCACTATCAGGTTGGGGAGCTTTCATTATAATTGTAGACACTCTCTGAGGATGTACAAAGGCAGGTGGAGAAAGACTGTCTTAGTAGTTTTCCCAACTGAAATGAACATACGTCATTACAATGACGTCATTAGGAATGGCACGATTAAAAGCAATGCTTTCATACGGAATTCTCGATCAAATGAAAAACCAAATTTTCTCACTTTTAACGAACAGGACTAAGCTGCCATAGTTCCAGAGCTGGAATGACCAAGCCGCAGACTGCGGTGAGCCGTGAACACTCTTCGTCCCTTTTCGGCGGGGAGGGGGTCGAATAGTGGCGACTCCCAGGGCAAAAAGTATGGCCTTTTACTAATCTGTTTCCTAGGAGTAACCGATGAGTCGGAAAGTATCAATTCATTACACTGGCGGCGGAAAAATCTATCTGACTTATAGGCAAATTTTTCCTCCAAGCCAGAGGAGAAACCCCCTCTTCACTAATAATTTGGAATAAAATGAATGTAGAATTTAATAAAAATGAATAGGAAAAAGCTTTCCTTATTCCCTATAACTTTTGTTATGTAGTACTTTTCGATAGGACCAATAACATAGGTATTTAAAAATTATATCTTAGGCGCCTTCCCCTAAACTGCAATTTTATCCAGGGTGAATAAAATTGTTTATAGCTTAGAGTGTAGTTTCTTATTCCCCGACTATATATGCCGATTTTCATTAAATTCTGTTAACCCATTATCTCGCGGCTCGGCGTTGATATGGACTTAGCGAAAGAAAAAAAAAATTCATTAATAACTGTGTTGTCATAGCCGGTACGGAAAAATGTATAAGACATAAATGGTTGGAAATTTAATTCTATATAACTTTGGTTGTGTAGTATTTATCGATACTACCACTAATAATATACATATTCGAGAATTAAAGTTTAGGCCTTCCCCTAAACTACCATTTTACTCAGCGTGAATAAAAATTATTTATAGCCTAGATTGTACAGTTATTCCCCGACTTTGCATATCGATTTTTATTAAATTCTTTGTAGCAGTTTTCTAGTGATGCGTGTACATACAGACACAGACAGAAATTACGGAAAAGTAAAAAGTGCATTTCCTTGTTACTGTGGACATGACAGATACAGAAATACCATTCTTTTCAAATTCTGAGCAATGTACAGATAAAACTCTTATTGATAGATCACAGTCATCTATATATATAAAATAACTTGTCGTTAGTTTATTGGGACAAACATAAGTAGATGGATCTCTAATGGTAGGCATTAGTTGTGATATGGACAGTCTTCTTTGGATTGGTTTTGGTATTGGTGGATTTTATTTTATCATGTGGGCTTGTAAGTTTAGTAAACTTGACGTAACCGTGTATAACCTGAAAGTTTGTTTTATAAGAATATTTGTAACGTGATTTACCACATGTTCTTTAACTTCATTGTTTAGCATTTCTTGTCAATGCACGATGAATAAGTGTTTCTGCATTTCGCAGTTTTGTTCCTTCAGAACGATGGACCGTAAGATCCTCTTGGATCGAGTTGTTGTTGGTTCCTTCTGAACAGCTGTTTGGGTGATGCACGTTTCAGCATCGAGATTATTCCGTAACTTAAGGGTGTCACGAGATGTTCTCCATGACACGTTGTGTATGGACAGGAAGAAGTGGAAGAGTCTCATTAACAGTACTGGGGAAAGTGGAACTGCACACTGCTGATGACAGGAGCTATTCCTATGAAATTCAGTAAAGTTAAATTCCATCCATTTACGACTGCCTGACCGTGAACAATGAACTATATCTCACTATATCACACGACGTTATCCACGACGAGCAAGTCGGTGAAATACACAAGACAAATAGAATGTAGGTGGAAAAGAAGGCGAATGGACGCTGTTCCGAGCTTTTCTGTATTTTATTAACATGCCCGTTAATCAGGTCATTGCGGTCGTGCGGTGCATTCATCATGTTCATTCCATTGGACTACACCTACGCGTACTATACCTTTCAACTTATGAAACATTTTTCCAACATATATTTCTCCTTGTCTCGAAATACAGCTTGGTCTAGGTAATCTAGGCATCAGACCGTGGCCTTGGAGGCGAGAGCAGACACCTGTCGCTGAACATTTCCATTTGCACTTCGTAACGTCAACCAGAGAAGCACAAAATCACAAAGACTGCTATGAATTAATTCATGATGCCAATAAAATTATACATTAACATGAGCACCGAATAAGGGCTCAATATAGTATGTGTGAATGACGCTGATCACCTTGACTTTAATTGAATTTTCGGAGGACTTGAACCACAGGAAAAGGGGGGTCGTCTTTAGAAGTAGGTGTTGTGTACTGCGTGTTATTTTAGTTTGAGTTAACATATTCTCTATGAATATCAGTCTTTGAATGTTTGGCAATTTCTACCATAATATTTCCCTCACTGACATGACGCAACGCCCCTTTTCGTCCTCTGTACTGCGCGTATCTGTGCCTAACGGTATTGCGTAATGTATCGAAACTTCAGCAGCCCAAAACTCTGTTGTGAATGACTACCTCAGGGCAGTATCTGAAAGTTAATGATGTAATACTATACACGACCCCTGAATTTATCAAAGTTTGTGAAAATAGCAAATGTATGTATGGGGGAAGATAAGCCTTCCACTTGTTACAAACTTAACAGGTTGATGATTTGCTTTTTAACTAGAGCAAGTGACACTTTTCAAGAGTTCAGATATGTTATTCAACATTCGTATTTAAAATATATTTGTCCTAGTTACGCAATGGAAAACGGTACTGAATAATGACTTTGTTCTCCTTGTAAAGGAAAAGTGTATTATACAAGGTGATTCAGCTAAGTTGTCCACTTCAAATATGTTATGATCCGTTAAGGATATAAACATTCTGTTTTCAAATTATTAAATTGCATGAAGGGTATTATAGAATACTGTCCTATTCCTCAAGATACAGAGAAACCGATAACACCTTTGTTTCTTAAACGGGACTGTAGTAATTTCACCCCATACAACAGTATTAATAATCAAGCGACAAATTCAGTGATGTGATTATCTTGCAAATCAGAAGAGTACCCTTGGAGATGTGAAAGGGTATTAAACAGAAAGCGATGCGTCACTCACCGTGATGTCCAGTGTATTGTCCTCCTGCATGCCGTACGCTTTGTTGGTAAGCACATGTACGGAACATATTCCATACATAGCATATTGTGATGGTATTGTGCATTGTCAAAATGTTTGATCAGCCACACTCGTACGAATGAAATATGACACGTTCACAATGAATTAAATGGGCGAGTTTTAAAATTGAACTTATTTTACTACGTAAATTCAATTTTCTCATGTTTACCAATACTGAAAGTTAACATAGAATAAATAAGGTGGTTAGATATTTGTCAGGATATTGGTCGAGGTGGAGTGGGTGAAATTCTTACGGACATGAGACATGCCACTGTAGTACTATGACGTTCCTGAGTGCACTATTACTGAAGTGGAGGGAAGTGTACAACAGCGACGATTAAAAATTGGACATGCTTCTTATTTATGGCGAATGTAAAAGAAATCAGCCTTGCAGTAACTTTGACGCTGTCGCAACGGATACCTCCCCGCGTATAATCACAAATGGGCCTTCGGAGATTGTTTCTCTTACGAGGCTTCCACTTTCCATCAGATAATTTTCTACATTAAGATGCGAATCAACGGCAATAGACGTTCTTTCGGCAGTTGCGTACAATCTACAGATGAGCACAAGGGACATTTCGAGATGTTCAGGAATAAGTGTACAAATGACACATGGTGGGCTGACTGACAGAGCAAATGCAACACCAAGAAGGAGTGGTTCGAAAGGGATGAAAGTTGGGGAAAAAACAGAGACGGCACGGACGAATATTTGATGTTTATTTCAAACCGATATGCAGGTTACAAAATGCGCACGGCATCGACTCAGTAGGATGTAGGACCACCGCGAGCGGCGATGCACGCAGAAACACGTCGAGGTACAGAGTCAGTAAGAGTGCGGATGGTGTCCTGAGGGATGGTTCTCCATTCTCTGTCAACCATTTGCCACAGTTGGTCGTCCGTACGAGGCTGGGGCAGAGTTTGCAAACGGCGTCCAATGAGATCCCACACGTGTTCGATTGGTGAGAGATCCGGAGAGTACGCTGGCCACGGAAGCATCTGTACACCTCGTAGAGCCTGTTGGGAGATGCGAGCAGTGTGTGGGCGGGCATTATCCTGCTGAAACAGAGCATTGGGCAGCCCCTAAAGGTACGGGAGTGCCACCGGCCGCAGCACATGCTGCACGTAGCGGTGGGCATTTAACGTGCCTTGAATACGCACTAGAGGTGACGTGGAATCATACGCAATAGCGCCCCAAACCATGATGCCGCGTTGTCTAGCGGGAGGGCGCTCCACAGTTACTGCCGGATTTGACCTTTCTCCACGCCCACGCCACACTCGTCTGCGGTCACTATCACTGACAGAACAGAAGCGTGACTCATCGGAGAACACGACGTTCCGCCATTCCCTCATCCAAGTCGCTCTAGCCCGGCACCATGCCAGGCGTGCACGTCTATGCTGTGGAGTCAATGGTAGTCTTCTGAGCGGACGCCGGGAGTGCAGGCCTCCTTCAACCAATCGACGGGAAATTGTTCTGGTCGATATTGGAACAGCCAGGGTGTCTTGCACATGCTGAAGAATGGCGGTTGTCGTGGCGTGCGGGGCTGCCACCGCTTGGCGGCGGATGCGCCGATCCTCGCGTGCTGACGTCACTCGGGCTGCGCCTGGACCCCTCGCACGTGCCACATGTCCCTGCGCCAACCATCTTCGCCACAGGCGCTGCACCGTGGACACATCCCTATGGGTATCGGCTGCGATTTGACGAAGCGACCAACCTGCCCTTCTCAGCCCGATCACCATACCCCTCGTAAAGTCGTCTGTTTGCTGGAAATGCCTCCGTTGACGGCGGCCTGGCATTCTTAGGTATACACGTGTCCTGTGGCACACGACAACACGTTCTACAATGACTGTCGGCTGAGAAATCACGGTACGAAGTGGGCCATTCGCCAACGCCGTGTCCCATTTATCGTTCGCTACGTGCGCAGCACAGCGGCGCATTTCACATCATGAGCATACCTCAGTGACGTCAGTCTACCCTGCAATTGGCATAAAGTTCTGACCACTCCTTCTTGGTGTTGCATTTGCTCTGTCAGTCAGTGTATTTAGCAATGGCACAAGTACCATCTCTACAAAACACCAGCAACTGCATGCTCATGATTATGAATGTAGGGTAGAACTCTGTCGGGGTCGGTCTTTTCTTACGCAAATACGAGACAATAAACAGTTCCTCCGGCGATTTTTCACTGACGAAGCCATGGTGAGTAACCATGGCAACGTATACCTGAGGAAAATGGATTACTGGGCTACGGAGAACCCACGCTGGCTAATGCTCGTGGAACACCAGAGGCAGTGGTGTGTTCAAGCACCTTTCTTGAAGTATGAACCGATCACGAAGTCCCCCAGTATCCCATACCACATATTAACCAGCCAGATACGCGGATTTTCCAGAGGACGTACTAGCTGTTCTCAAAGATGTTCCACAAAATATACGTACGTTCATGGGGTTTCAACACGACGTATGACCTGCTCACTACGCACATATAATGGGCTTCTCTACCTACAAGTCTTTCCCAGACCGGTGGATTTCCCGTGGACGAACAATTAGGCGGCCGGCACGTTCGCCCGATCTAACTCCTGTAGATTCTGTTCTGTGGAGTACAGTAAAGGACAGTCTATCAGCAAACCCCGACGACTCCAGATGACCGTGTGACGGACGGGTTATTACAGTTACGGTTAGGTTAGGTTAATGATAACTGTGACGGTCTGTTAAATATATAAAATATGGGATCAATTTAACACTGAGACGCTGCGCTTGTACTGGGGGAGTAATAATACATACCCAAGTGCTAAGTGGTGCACGTGAATACATGGAGAATTATAAATTCATCAAATAATGGCTGTAATCCGCAGCACATGGGGGACTCAATTAAGTATACACACAGTAACGTAGTAACGACCGGCACCAGATAAGTATAATCAAATAATGGCACAACGACCAAGTGGGTGACAAATGCAACTCAAGCAGAAGTAAGGGCCCCAGAGCACAGGAATCATTCAAGCCCCAATCTAAGAGAGTCACTCCATGGAAGCACTGTGACGTACTATTATACAAGGGCGAGTTATAATGAAAACATAATCCAGTGACGTGCCGAGTTGCAAGTTAACTTAAAAACACTGTGACATATGGATCACTCAATTAAAAATACAACACAAACGCACTAGCCCCAGAAAATTAAAATCAAGATATCACGATGGCTAGGTAAGTAAAAATAAGATACCCGGTACTACTTTCAGGTTAGGTTAAGAATGACACACCATACACTTACACTCACAACACAATCTCCGCATGGTGTCGTCAAACACAAGGTAATTTAAACGGCAGTATTTAACATGCAAAAACAACTTACCTCAATGGGTAAATTAGTGGAGAGTGAACTAGGAGTGGATCTTGCAACGTGACCTTAATATCGGTACCAACTTACCAATTTCAGAATATAATTACCAACGTTGTCTCAAAGCATAACACACCATTAGGAGCATAAAATTTAATAAAGGTATATGAAGGTTACAAGATTAAATGATCTGCGTTGTCTTTTTTGAAAAATTTTTGGTAAGGAAAGGAACAAGTAATAGGTAAAATTAACAGGGAAATAAGGAGAGAAATGAAACCAGAACCTTAGTACGGAGTAAATACCTTCAAAGTATCACAGGAGCTGAAATCCGTACCAGGAAGAGAGGGCGGAATTCCTGAAACTAAGAAACCCGATTATAAAATAAGGACGGATCATATAGCCTGTAACCGTACAACAGGGTTAGAGATTCCATTCAGTATTTATTATTATTATTATTATTAACCCGATTCATTAGATTTTATATTCTGTTTCTCATCATTTAGACTGTAATAATTAGGCATCACGCATATTATTGTATTTAATCCTAGGTTAAGTGAAATTTGTTTGTAATTATTCTGTATTGCTGTAAGTGAGATTTGTTGGTTTCATGTAGTCATGCTATGGCTTGTAACTCTGGCTAGATGAGCTGGCATAGTATTTTGCAATCGGAGGCTATGTTTAACTGAGTATGTTATGTGCATGTAGATTTCCCGGTGACGCATGAAACTTAGTCATTTGCAATCCGTTTGGGCACGCTTAGACAACACTTGACTGATGACATCAGTGCGTGGGCACGTGATTGCGACCAAGTGTCAGTATTCGCCAGCTACTGTATGTTGAAGTGGAAGGGATGAACAGAGAGTAGGGAGATGAGTCGTCATCGCGAGGTTATAAAAGTCGATGCAACGGTGGTGACAGGTATTAAGATAATATCGTTCAGATCATATGTAACAGTCAGATGTAGCAAATGGAAGAAGTGGTCTTAGTGTGATGGTCAGAGCTAAGAGTTGTGTTTTCAAGAGGTCTTGTAATAATCGAGGAGGTCTACAAGTGGTGGTTGTATCCGAGCAGAGACGGGTACTATGCTGATAAAGAAACATCTTCTTGTGAGGATGGACTTCACAAGATGTTTCAATAATATTGTCAATTACTTATAATATATTTAGTGGACGTAATTACATTAGAGCTCCCTACACGCGTACATGGTATGTAGGCCAACTCCTTATATAACAAGAAGATAACAGCAGACGGCTCCCGACTTCAGCTCATAGGTTTTCCCAAGAATTTCAAGTTCAACACCGGTGTATGCAGACATTAGGCAATTCAAGCATCAGACATGTTATGAATGCATAACATGAAGAAGAATGTAATCAGCGGCGATATCACATCTCACTTCAAGTTCATGTCAATAGCTTTTTTTGTTTAGATTAAAATTTCCTTTTATTAGTACCGCAAATCTCACTATATATATATATTTTTTGTTAAATTAAGACGTCAATGATTGTTCGTTGTGACGTAAATTATCAGAATTAAAATAAAACTTGAGTTTATGACTATAAGTGATTCCAGTTCCATGTACAATTCTCAATTGTAGAAATGCAACAGTAATTTAATATTGTCCTGATCCATATCCCTGTATATTGCCAGATGTGAGTTTATCACCTCACGCCTTGAGATAATTGATATGAGGTATGCTCTACAGAATTTTGTTTTTGTTAGAAAAGTAACTGGCGCTCAAACAAATGTTATTTATATTGTGTGGAAGATATGAAGGTATAAGAGTAGTGGTTGGAGTAGCCACAAGCCATTGACACCAAAGCACAAGGTCATGCAATGGAGTGAAAACTCCCAATAACTAAACTACGTATTATTTCAAAATCATCAGAATCAGACTTGACACAGAAGGTCAACCAGAGAGGTGATATCCAATATCAACGGTATCACGTTAAAATCACCAGGCCGAAGTACACAGGAAGTAGAGCACACTCCCTAATTCAATATTTTCATACGTAGAAGGTAAAGTTTACAACAGAGATAATAGCAGATAATCCGGAACCAGACTAGGATGAAAATAGTAACAGGTAATTAAATATCAAACCGGAATATGCAGGGTAGATATCGCATGAAATCGAGACCTACGTGTCACACCACCAAAATGAGTCCCAACTTGTTGTTTTGTTTAAAAAAAATCAAACAATAGTCACCCCCCCCCCCAAAAAAAAAAACATAAAACACGTGACAAATCACCGCAATAAAGGTGGTTTCATTTTCTCTTTATCATTTAATGTAAAGAAGTACCGGTATGTAGTCATTTCCAAGGTTAGCTTCCCCAGCATAAGGATAACATACATTAAATACTTAAAGGGGTTTCAAGTGAAGATGAAACAATTCAATCTAAGAATTGGGCAACGTTTCCCATAAAACATGATCTAATACGAGTGGTATCTGACATAAGCAGAATTGTAACTCTGCATCTTTAATTTCGCAGGTTTTAACGGTAAGGCACAAGTTTGAAAGCCTTCTAAATGGAAAGGTGTACAGAAAATTACTGACCTTGGTAAATGTTTTAATCCACAAACCAGAAGGAAAAGGAGTTTTCTTAATTTCATTACTGACCCTTTTCTAAAAGAACGCATCTAAGAAAATGATATATACTAACTGGAATACCAGAATAGGATGGGAGGTTGGAGGAGAATGCAGATCAAACCATAAAAGGATAAAATTTACATACCAGCTAGTTAAATAATGGTAAAAATGAAACTTTAACAGAATTCTCCCCAAAAGGGGGTGGAAACCGGGATAAACCCCGGAAAAATACCGGAGACTACATTCATTGCACGTCTGTTGGGGGTAGCCATGTTGGTGGTTATTGCCTGACCTTTCTACGAGATACTCACCAAGGCCATCTGCATCCACTCAGCCATACCAAGGGGAGCCATACGTGCAGAGCACATTACAGGACTGCACGGACAAAGGTCCTTACAGTTCTGTTTACATGTTGAGAGGAACTTGAATTAAGAAATTCATATGTTAAATTATCCTCACAACCGAAAGCACCGCATTGTTACAGCATGCGTATGATACATAGACGCACGCTCAGTCTGAAGTGTTTCCCTGTCACCAAAAGATCGCAGATGTGCATAGCAGTTGGTTTTCGAGCACGTGGTAAACTAGCGACTTGAACTGGAATTGCATGTAAGTGAACGAGAGTGTGCAAAAGGAGCATCACCTTTCCATTTCCAGGAGCAACAGTACTATGCGAACACATTTCTGGTGTCTTCCCTATTTATTTCCACTGAAAATGAACGTGTTCATAGTGCGTGTTGAAACTTCACCTGCAGCAGTGTTCGAATTGAGCCGGTATGGCATACTGGTATAACATACAGATGGCAGATTGGGACATGAAAAAGCATATTGACAGCATTTATTTCAATGATTTTCAATGAAACTATATTCATTACTTGAGAGGAATTGGTCCTCTACATGTCACAAATTAGAAAAACATAGGACAATGCATGAAACCACGTTTTAAGTTTCCCTTGCTATTCTTTGAAACTCTTTCAAGATATGTCACTTAACTTTCATACTAATGAGGGCAAAACCACAAAACAAATGGAATTACCGATTTGTTTTTCAAGAAATCGGTAACGGTGACTGCCTCTCTGTAGATTGACAGATCAAATGATATTGAACTAACAGCCAACATTTGAGTACATGATGATAGCGTAATTGGCAACTTTCATGAAAATGACATCTTTCGCAGAGGTGAACGTTTGGCTAAAATTTTCAGTCTTAATTTTAAAAGTCATGGGACTTACACCAGATAATACAAAACTGTACACTTAGCATCGACATATTAATACTGAAGATCAAAGCTAGGTACTTCAAAATTCCAAGGAATTCAAGAATTATATAGGAAATTGGTTTATCTCTACATATTCTTAACCTAAAAATTGGAGCCATAGTTGTTTTCCTTAAAAATCTGAGCGTTTCCCGACGGCTCCTAAATGGAAACAGATTAGGGCCTAATTCTACGAATATGTAAGAAAATTTAGATTTAGAAAAAAGTGCTGGTAAATGAAGATAGAGCCCTCTGTCCAGCGTTGATCCCTGGAATTGACTTAACAATAGCCGCTAACACTTCCATTTTCTTTCAAGAGGCATCAATTTCCAATTTGCTTAGCATGTTCTATCATGATCAATAACTCCCCAAAGGACGTGAAGGTTCTGTTTACCTCAGCCGGTGTTCAGTCATGGCCAATTTAAGATAACTTAAGGAAACATCTGTCTTGACATTGCAATATTTATCATTTTTAGCCATTTTCTTTCCCACCATCGCCATAAGACATGTCTGTGTGATGTAAAGAAAACGAAATCCTTAAATCGCCATTGACCGTCATGTCTTCACGGGTTTCAAGTAGTTAATGTTTATCTCGTTAGATTAGTTGCGACTATCAAATTGCTTGCACACGTGGATTTCTACTGCAACCCTTGAGGTAATTTTGCAATGAACAGAATATTCAGCTGTTCTGCAAAACAAAGATTAAAAGTGAAGAAGTTTATAGCAGTTTATGCATGATGGATGCAGTACCGGTAGCCATGTCTGAGAGGAGCCAGGATATGAAATGTCATATATATATGTAGCACTCAGAGATTCCATCAAAGAATTGTTGCTAATAATGGCTACTGGGTATTGATGTTTGCACAGTATTTGTAATGCTGATTGTGTTGGTTAGGATGTACTGTTTTATAGCACGAAAATTGCAGGTTTATTAATATTCTGTGTGGGAGATGAAATTTTATACATTTTATGCATTTGTTTCTGTTGAAGGCACGTGCCGTAATGAATCCCTAAATTCACTGTTCACTAATTTGTCAGTCTTTTGTAAATCTTACCAATTGAAATTCATTTTTTCCTTCTATTTTTTGCAGATGGAATCCTTACCAGAGGGTGTATTGGTAGCGTTGCATACAGCTGTCCCATGCATTTCCTGTAAACTACGAGACTTAACTCCAGATCTAGAGGTGATCAGTTTCTTTAGAAATGAAGGGAAGGATTGGTTCCTGCTGTCATGACTTGTTCAGATATTTACATGTTTACAAACTAGTAACTGGGGCATTGCTGTTTATTTTTACTGACATCATAAGCACATTCTTCCAGAAGAGTAGTTTTGCTTGCATATAGCTTTAGGAATACTATGGTTCTGCACAAGTTTTTTTCTTATTGCTAGTATGCGTGTAATCTGAAGCTTACGCGAGTATATTTGTAAGAAGTTAATGTAAAATCATGGTACAGAAATAGATGAGAAAATTTAGCCTGTAAGGCGTTGTCACCAGTAGTGTAGAAAAATAAGGCTCATCTTGATGCAGGTACAGTGAAATTTAAACTGTCCTGATGAAAAATGAGATGGGTGTAACTTTTTGTGAAATGACAATTCACTGGAATTGGTCCCACTAACTTGTGGGTTGTAGATATTGGAAGCAATTTGGCTACAATCTTCATATCCAAGAGTACCAACATTTTGAAATGTTGAGAAATACTCTCCTTTACACCATACAGTAGGTAAATGAACGGGCTTACTAAGGGATGAATTAAAATTAGGTTTGTATAATTTATGGGGAGTGACGTTTGATAGTAGACCATAACACAAAGAGTTGAGTTAGGTTTGAGACTTCAGAGCAGAGGTGTCTAGCCTGCTGTATTTGAGGGATGTGTTGCTTTCCTGTACAACCATTACACAGTATAAATGAATTGCAATATAGACATGGGAGCAGTGTACAAGGGGTATATCTGTTGTATCATACTCATGCTGCTACATTTTCGGAGATGGCAGGGATTTTTGAATTATGCCCTGCAGGAGTTCTTTAATGTGCCAGACCGAGCTGGACAGCTGCAATCTCTTTAAGTGCAGCCAGTATTCGGGAGATAGTGCGTTCGAACCCCATTGTCGGCAACTCTGAAGATGGATTTCCGTTGTTTCCCCATTTTTACACCAGGCAAATGCTGGGACTGTACCTGAAGGCCACGGCCATTTCCTTCCCAGTCCTAGCCCTTTCCCGTCTCATTGTCACCATAAGACCTACCTGTGTCGGTACAATGTAAAGACAATAGCACCAAAAAAAAAAAAAAAAAAAAAAAATGTGCCAGAAAGAAAGTGAGACTTTTGAACTTCAGACACTCTGAAATGGAACCCTTCTTGATGGAGAGTTGTGTAAACATTTGGCGTATCTCTCTCTCGATATATATTATATCATGCGGAGACAAACCAAATTTGCACATATCCTTAATCAAAAAATTGGAGGTATAGTTGTGCTGCTTAAAAATCGGAAAGTTTCCCAACGGCTCTTAAACGGAAAGAGATTGGTATGTGTGAAAATTGTTTACATTTGGTAAAAATAAATGAAGATGAAGCTGTATATATTTTTTTAATAATAATAATAATAATAATAATAAGGATAATAATAATAAGGATAATAAGGATGATAATAATGATGATGATGATAAATTTTATTATTGGTTTCTCGTCCCACTAAGTACTTCTACGGTTGGAGATGCCAAGGTTTTGGAATTGTCCTGCAGGAATTCCTTTACGTCATGGGAAATTACATCACCCTCATATAGGCAGTTTAACATTTTGAAATACCACCAGAATGATCCAGGATCACACCTGTCAACTTCGGCTAAGAACACCGTCGCTATACCGTCTAAGCTAATCTGCCTGGTTTAAGGAAATGTTTAGTTCATTAAGGGAATAAGGTGCTATGCCATGCTCACAGCAGGTCAAGCCACATTAGTAGAAACACAATTGGTACCATTTCATGTCAGTTGTCAGTATCCCATGGTTGTCTTCAGACTTCCCAGTGACCTTTATCTTCAGTTAGTTAACAGGAGGTATAATGTTTACAAATGTACACACACTTGTTTGAGAATTGTATTACAAAATCTTAAGAAATGATAATACCTTAAGAACGTTATGAAAGCACGTTGGGTTTTAGATCTTTTCCTTCACATTGTAGGTAAACAGTTGTTATTGCTTATGAACTGACAATTTTTGTTTTCGCTGATGTATTTGGTTCAGATAATGTAGGCCTACTTACTAGAAAGGAGTAAACAGTCCATCTCATTAATCATATTAGTTTAGTGTTATAATACCTGCCTGGTGGTCATGGTTGTTTCTGTGTAATGTGTATTGTCTGACATCGTAATTAGCCGGTTCGAGTCTCGTTGGTGGGGAAAAAGTTGAGAATGTTAGCTGGCAGGGTATGAAGGTGTTAGCGTAAAATGTGTAGTGACTAGATTGTGTGCCAAATGTGTGTATTTAATTCCAAACCTGTCCAGTATATGGCACTGAAATCCATATGCTAAATAAATAGTGTTGTAATGAGTAGTGATGCAAACATTGGTTCTGTACTTTGCTTTAAAATTTCTGAAATTACAGTATGAATGATTGGCCTAGAGGAGTGAGAGAGGCCTCGGCAGCTGACACAATTCCTATCCTCGCCACAAGATTGGGGCTTCGTTCATTCATTCCATCCCGGACCCGGTCACTGACTGGAAAAGATTGTAGGTTTTTTTACAGTATGTATGAAATGAAAATGCCATGGAAATCCCTAACTGTGTTCAATGAACTAAGCCCAGTTGTTAGACTCCACACATGATGCCTTCCATTGAAAGTAATTTTGTTTTGAGCAATTGTAAGTAAGGTAAATAAGTAATGTTATCTGAGCCCATGCTAGTTACTTTGTCCAACGGGGCCCCAGGGTTGATTTGAGTGTTTTTACCTTCATTGGTTATTTCTTCTGGCTCTGCACGTTAGATTTTATTGTGGTTAGGGCTCCATTGCTGCAGTCACACAAATCGCCCATGGAAGTGGGATACAAATATATGCTGCAGTCCTGACTGAAGGTCATTAACTGAATTGACCTATTGTGGCCTTATCACCTCAAATGGAAACATGGTAGTACTGTACATGTAGGTTGTCATAAAAATGCACTTAAGTGTAGAAGTAATGTCTCGTCAATAACTGCAGGTAGAGTGAACTGGGAAAGGGTCCAGTCTGTGAGACAAAGTGGAAGGTGGAGGGAGAAGTTGATGTGAACAAAGGGCAGAGGAAATAGTGCTCCATGTCTTATATGGGAATATGTATATTGCAAGGTTACTAACAGTACAACTACCATTGTGAGGATTTCATTACTGTATAAGCTAGGGCTTATTGCAGTGGGATATTTCATGGGTTGTTTAGATGAGTAAGGAAAGTATACATAGAGATGAACGTTCCGAGTTGGTGATGGATGGATGTGGAGAAATTCCTCTGAAGTGAGGGATGGAACATTGTTGGAACTGCAGGACAGTAATGCGAAGTGATTGATAAAATGTGATACTTAAGATAATTTCTTGACTTATTGGCAGCCACATTTCTTAGGGCTTAATTTAGTGTTGATTAGACCTAGAGAAAGTGAAAGTGTATCAGGTGTAGTATTTGTGAAATATTTCTAGGGCTATCCTGAGTAGTGATGAGGTTGAAAACATATGGTGTAAATAATGTTGTCTGTACTTCAGACCGATTGTTTGGTGAACTATTACTTAAGGGGAGTTATGACTGAAATTTGAAACTGATACAATTTACTACTTATCACAACAAAATAAAAAAGTGAAGTGTATATTAATAAGAGTACCACACAAAATGTGCAGTTAATTACTCAATTTGTTGCAAAGTTATCAGAAATGAATATTATTTGTTAAAACTGTGCAGCAAGGAGCATTTTCCATGCAAGATATTAACTATTGTAGGGCTATAATTTAGTAGACTTATCAAATACCGGTACTCATAATCTTCATAACTCTGGGTTGTACAGTCAGGTATAAACTATTGGAGGTAGAAGTATTGTCATTATTCATACAATAGGCAAAAAATGTAGTTTGGTGCTGTTTTAGGAACAATATCTGAAGAGAATAGTGTACTGATAATAAAATATAGGGCTATGTGTAATTCCTATACATACTGAAAGTACCGGAAAACGTTATGTGAAAGTGATAAGTGATGTAAGGAGCATTTTATATATCACAATGAGCTTGTAATATTGTAAGAATAGAAAAAGTCAATTGAAAGTTTTAGTGTATGAAACATACAGCCCACAGCAATTTTAAAGCAAGTAAGTTACTTCCTTGGAGTTGTCTCCTCTCATGCATAGTGTAGGCATACTACAACGTCGAAAAGAACTTAGAAGCGAATATTGTCTTGACAACGTGAGAAAGGGCGTATGCTTGTTTGATGTACGCCGTGGCGCTGCCCTTTAAATCTACCATTTAGAGCTTTAAAAATAGCATCAGGGCATACGTGATAACAGGATTATAAGTTTTAAGGTAATAAAAGAGAAATAAATTTTGGTAAGAAATCACAACATTGCAGTCATAACTCCCCTTAAGGAGATGAACTGGGAGGTCTTTTACAGTTATTTTGTGACAAACAGAAATTTCTAACAACTTGAGAGGTGAAATACTCTGTAGGATAGCAGAATGTTCCTGCTATCGTTATGAAATATTTTACCTTGGTAAAATTTAGGTTTCATTTCAGACTTCTGAAAAGATGGTTTTTCAATCCTGCAAGGAAAAACTATTAAAATATCAATTCCTATAAGTTATATACCATGCAGCCTTTGATTAATGAGTAGTAGCCTGCTTCATCCTAGAAAGCCCTGTGTATTAAACAATGTGAGGGCTGGTGAGAGGTTCCACATTCTGCTCACTTATTGTCATGTTGGCTGTCTTGATGGTGAGATGGTTGCTTCTTTGTGTCAATTCAAGATGACAGCCAAGAGATTGGTCATGCTGACTGCAGATTCGTCCCCACTATAATCTGCAGGAATTTGGTCTGAGCATTGGTTGCACGGTCGGCCAAGGCCTCTCAGGGCTGTGGTAATTTCATAAAGTGTCAATAACTGTAAAAGATAAGAATGATGTATAGTATATGGTAAAAGCTCACTTTTGACTGGAGAAAGTAATATCATAGGAGATTTGTTTGTGTTTCATTGATGGGTTCCTTGATAAGGGACAAATGGTACATCACTGAAGAAATTATGGAAGAAGAGAGAAGAAAGAAGAAATGGACTGAAGGTGGAAGAATAGAAATGGCCATAAAATGAAGGGGATTATGAGGGAGGTGAAGGGTGGGATTAGGGAACAAGAGACTTATATGTTTGTCAAGGCTAGAACTTGGAGGATTGAGATTCAATGCTGTTGGGCTCTGGTGTTAGATGTGTCATTGGTGAAGGCCGGCATTCATCAGTGCGCATTCTTTCATCACTAGTCTGACATTAAAGTACTTGAATCTTGTTTTCCATGTTTCTATGTCGCTGATGAACAATAAGTTTCTTGTATGAATCTGTCAATGAAACACAATCTAGTCTCCTGTGATATTATTTTCTCCAGTTGCATTGGTCTGAAGTACTGAAAATGTCTACATCATAAAGTGAATCTCAACACTGCTGAAGTATAGGTTTTGTAAATATTTCTAAAATACTCGTGACCAGGTAACACTTTTCATTGAATGTAGGTTCTTATCCACTATGAGCAATAAGGTTTGTGGTAAAAAAGTCTAGAAGATTATCTGAGGCTAACATATTTTGAACATTAGCTATGCTTTATATGTTGTTCAGTTGCAGCATGTGCCTTGCTCATGTCTTTATGAGAGATCTCCACCCTGAAGTCCATCACCTTTCTCAGTACTCAGTCTTTCTGTATAGTCTCCTACTTGTATCTGAAATGTCTATGAAATGGGCCATACAGTAAGTGTAGGCTTTGGCAATGAAAGGTGCTCTTCATGGTAGGAATGTATGTGTAGGTAATCCTGTGATATCATATCCCATATCAGACAAGAGCACTCATTTGTCCTTTGATCATGTAAGCTAGTCCCTTCAGCAATCTTGTCCCACAGATTAGGGCCCATATAAGGAAGACAATCATGGAATGATACTGACAATTGGAATGGTGGAAGGAACTGTAAAACTTCAGAGGTTGTTTGATGTTTCATTACAAATCCTATGAACTTTTCAATGTCTATGTTTTAATCAGCATGGCTGGTTTGAGATATTCACTGGATTCTGGCCAAAGCATATCGCACTGAGGTAATGTGGCCTTTGTTTAAATCATCATAGATTCATGTGGAGTTAAAAAAGAAGTCTCCATGTGTTTTAGATTCCACATGGAAACATATCCCGTGGATATGATAAAATTCCATAAAAGGTGTTATAACTTTTGGTTTGTTTTTCATTCTGAGAGGGAAGCTTATTTCCAAAAGCATATTTACTTCTAAAGTCACTGAATTCCCTACAAGTGTAGTAGGGATGTGCATTTTAATAAGGTTTTAAATTGTATGGGATATTAATGTGCGGATATAGTTGTGTATGGTTAAAAAAATTTGAACGTCATGTACACTCCATCTTGCGAGGACTGAGGGCACTGTAGGTACAGAGGTGAAGTTGTTGGATTCAATCCTATGTCAATCTGGTGGTATTTGAAGGTGACAAAGAAACCTGCCTTGTGTTCTGTATACTGGATAAAGAAATGAAAATGGTGAAATGTTAATTCCATTGGTACAGGATAAGTTTAAAATATGCACCATGAAATGCCGTAATGTTTCTGAAGATCATTAAACATGTTAATGAAGGAAGGTTGCTCTGTAAGGAGACACTAAATTACCTCTTTTTACGTACTTGGTACTGAATATTTGTAGGTGAGTGATGTGTTCCTAAAAGTTATTGTTTCTGTAAAACAGGAAGGGTGCGAGAATGGAGTTCAATGAGGAATTAGGCGATATTCGAAGTGTTGTTCGCAAAGGGTATGTAGACTCCCCGCTGCAGTGTGAGGTGTAGTTTCATCTTGCTGCATCCATTGTTGTTGGAAGAGTAAATTTTTGGCACGTTTAAAAGAGCATAAATCATATGTGAATGGGGTAATGATATTCTATGTGTAAGAAAGTGGTAGGGTGATTTTTGACGTGTTGCAGCATTTTTGGTGAAATAGAAGTCGAAAATGCCATGTTTGCACACAACACCTGTTGAAGTTGTCCATGGTTCTCAGGTGGCCTGTTGTTGCGCCTTTAGTTGACATACTGATCCTGTCGAATGGAACGTATCAAAACAATGTTGCCTGTTATTGACATTTGGTGGTTCCTTATGGAATTGCTTCTTGCACTGTTCTTCAATGTGATGCGAACCTGGCTGGACTACACACTCCTGGATGAGTGGAAATAATGTACTGCCTCTGTTATGACAACCTTAATTGCAGAACTGAAGAATACAGTGAAATCACAAAATGTCAAAGTATTGTATACAATAAATAAATGCTATGTTGGTAGGGAAATAGGGGCAGTAGAGAAGAAATCAGTTCAGTCAATTTTGTGTACGCTGGCTTGTAAAAGGATTCCTGCATGACAAAATTGGGCACCTGGGCATCTGTGAAAACTGTAATAGTGTGTGTAGGACATAATCACAATGAGGACTGCTGATATACACATGCCGTGAGTGAATTAAGTAAGAAAGAGTGGTTTCAGAAATAGGTGCATTCAGCAGGGGGAAATGTTGCACTTGATATGAAGACATAGGGAAATGTTACAAATGTGTGAATATCCTCTGCATAATGCCATACTGTACTTTGTCAAAGGAGATGTTTGTTGATTAATGTGTAAATTGTTACACATGTAAGGTGTGGATTTATGAAGGAATGTTTTTGAGCCACACTTGTAAGTAAAAGATAAAGTAAGAGAAATTTTATGCATCACGAATAAATACCTTGACCTAACTCTTCAGCACTGAGGTAAAATTGCCAAATTGGCAAAGAAAGGTATTGTCAGTCCCATGATGTACAGGTGAGACAAGTGTGCTACCTTAATGTCCCAAGTTTATTCCAGGAGTAGAGGGTTAAAATGAGGTTCATGTAAGATAGTTCCTCAGTAAATATTCAGGTGGATGGGGTGAGTTGTCTGTGTGGTTAGGGTTGCAGAGTTGTGACCTTGCATTTGGGAGATAGGGGTAAGAACCCCACTGTCCGCAGTACTGAATGTGGTTTTCCGTGGTCTCCCATGTTCACACCAGGCGAATTCTGGGGCTTTACCTTAAGGCCACAAGTGCTTCCTTCCCACTCCTAGTGCTTTGCTATCCCATCATTGCCATAAGACCTATGTGTGGATGTAATGTAAAGGAAATGCTAAAAATAAAAAAGGTATCCTGAACAGTATATCTGAGAATGTCAGTCTTAAACTACTACTTCCACCCAGAAAGGACAACCTTCAGATATGAAACTGAGTGTCCTTGGTGAATTGAATGATACCATACTCTTTGTATGTAGTGTGTGCTGCCTGTGGGGAAGTATTTAATTTACTTGCTTAGCTGTTGGCCTCCCACTCAGACAGCTGAGGTTAGATTTGTGGTGGAAGTTGCATTGGGAGTTCTGCCTGAGAAATCACATGTCAGAAAGGGCATCTGGCCTTGAACTCCTGGCAAAAACCCAGAAGTAGACATGTGGCTGCAGATACCTCAGGTATGCCTAGGATAAGTAGAAGGAAACGCATGCAGCATATGTCGGAGCATAGTGGGTTATAATATGGGTACACGCTCAGCAGTGGACATGTATCGGTAGACTTGACAGTTGACAAGTATCTTTTATTCTAGTGTTCTTTGCTATCCATTGGAGCAGGAACATAGAAAAGAGTACATCTGTACTGTTATAGGAATATTTCTCATAAATTCATAGTAGGGAAGGTGTGATGTAAAGGAAGGTGACTGATATTTTATGACTACATGAGTAAACATACAAACAAGGTGCCTAATTAATACAAGGCTAGCTCAGTACTTTGTCTGAATAAGGGAAGCGACTTCTGTTGATAGGAACCCACATTGAATGAATGGTTTGACCAAGAATGTTACATGTGCATTATTTGGTCACAGCGTATCTTTCATTTTCAGTGGTTACTTAATATTGAGTTACAAATGAAGAACCGTTATTGAACCGCGTTGTCAAACGAATAAAAAAATTAAACCCATATATAAAGATAGAAAAATAAAAAAAGAATCAATTTGCGTATTTACCACAGAATTATGTAATAGTTGAATACATCCCAGCACATGTGATTAGAAAGGAAGGAGGAACCATAGGAAAAAGCAGAACCATTCCTTCCAGTTTTGTTATGCTGAGATGAAATAAGATATTACTTTAATTTGTCCATTGATGCTTTCAATGGCTGTACTTATAGACATGATATAGGCTTTTCGGCTTATGCCGTGTCAAGAAAATAAGTTGAAATTATTTTTGTTTTGCAGAGAACTTTGCTCTGTGTCTTTGGAAGAAAATCTTGACAACCTAGATCATGTCTATATGACTTTAATTGTTTGTTTTATGTGCAGTATTTTGTAATAGTGCTCCTAGGAAAATTGTGTGAAGGTGGATGATAGCGAGACTGGAATGTCATTGGAAGCCAGCCCTCGAGACATTGAGGAAGAAATGGAGGTAATGTGACAGGTATGAACTAACTTGTCCATGTGTGGATAACCTTTATTGTAATTTATAATAATGATTATGGTGAGTAACACATGATAGTACTATCATAATAATATTAGAAAAAATCAACTGTAGAAAGTACACTGATCAGCCAGAACATTATGACCACCTACCTAATAGCCGGTATGTCCACGTTTGGCATGGATAACATTGGTGACGTTGCTTGGCATGGGAGCAGTGAGTCCTTGGTAGTTCGCTGGAGGGAGCTGAAGCTACATCTGCACACACAAGTCACCTAATTCCCGTAAATTCTGGGTAGGGGTTGGGGCGATGAGCTCCGATACCATGTTCAAGTGCATCCAAGATCTGTTTAATTGGATAAAGATCTAGTGAGTTGGGGGCCCAGCACATCAATTGTAACTCACCAATGTGTTCCTCGAATCATTCCATCACACTTCTGGCATTGTGAAATTGCATGTTATCTTGTTGAAAAATGCCACTGCCATTGGGAAAGATCATCATGAAGGGGTGTACGTGGTCTGAAACCTGTGTAAGATATTTCTTGGCCATCACAGTGCCTTGCACGAGGTTCACTGGACTCGCTGATGCCCAGGTGAATGTTCCTCAGAGCATAATTGATCCACCGCCAGCTTGTCTCCGTCCCACAGTACAGGTGTCCAGGAGCTGTTCACCTGGAAGATGACTGATATTCACCTACTGTGCCAATGTCCATTGACGGTCACTTGCCCATTTCAGTTGTAGTTTCTGATTTCGTGGTGTTAACATTGGCATGTGCATGGGTCGTCAGCTGTGGAGATTCATCCTGAGGAGTGTTCGGTGCACTGAGTGTTCAGACACACAAATGGTGGGCACAGTACAATAGTCTGATGTTAGTTTTGCCACAGTCTGCTGTCTGTCTTGTTTTACCAGTCTGACCAGCCTATGATGTGCAACATCTGTAATGAGGGGTGCCCGCCCAACGTCTTGATGTTTGGATGTGGTTTCACCATTTTTCCAAGGAACTCGCCATAGCACTCTTCGAACACCCAACAAATCGTGCAGTTTCCAAAATGCTGGTGCAGAGCCTCCACACCATCATAATATGCCCTCGGTCAAACTGAGATGATGGTGCTTCTGCATTCTACACATGCACATCAGGCTAGCTGATACTACATGCACCGAGTGTGTGTCTGACTAACAGTCATTCCTCGTCAGGTGACACTGCTATTGCCTGGATGGTTTTGTATTGATAGTAGGTAGGTGGTCATAATGTTCTGGATGATCGTACATGAGTGCACAAGTGGCATGGAGGAAGATGTGTTATGCTAGTTTATAGCAAGTGCGTCCAAAACATGTGCACTGTATAATGTTACATTTTGCTGTCAGCAGTGGATTGCATCATTTATGTGATGTTCCGTATGTGATGAAACGGAAGGGCACGTTAAAAGGTGTCTGAAGGGGAATGTAGGCTTTGTAGTCCAGTTACACTGACATTTCCCAAGAAATGTTCAGTTGGTGGTTAATTTTAGAACTTGGAATCCAAGAGATGGCTCAGCATATGTCTGCATGTGCTTCACATCTTCTCATGAGGTAATTTACCGAAGGCAGTGCCTGCACTTTTGAAGGTGTTGAGCTTCTTTGCTGCTGAAGGTGGGCATCATGTTACTCTAAAAGGCATCTCAGGCAAAGTGACCTTCCACCCTTGTTTTTATGTGGTAGGGAAGACTGTACAGTGAAGAATATACGGAAGAACTGCAGGTGTGTTAGATAACGCATGAACAAAGTCAGCCATTCCATTTGCCTGTGGCAACTTAATGAGCATGGTACTCGGGCACTGTTTCATTAACCATTCATGTGTTAAGGTCTAGAATGGGAATTAAAAAGGATGCTAGTTCTAAAGAGCTGTAAGTGAAATACACCTACAGTGGGAAGTAATAGTATGGCTAGGATTTCAAGGAAGGGAATGGAATGATGTTACAGTACTGGATAAAAGTGTAAACCTGAGTGAAGTTGAGGTTTCTTATGGGTTGCAGAAAAAATTGCAGGGTCCTTTGAAAGAAAGTGGAAATGTTATGTCCTGTTCCTGGCCCAGCTGAATCATGTAAAAGATATCTGGAAGTTTTGTATACAGTAAATTAGTAAAGTGTACAATGAAATACGAGGTTATACTGGTATAAAGCTTGAACAGTATATACTATGAAGGGACTGACGTTGACTTTCCATTACGACAATATCACATGAGTCACAAGCTCGGTGTTGAAGTAATGATGGCTGAAGATTAATTTTAAGTTATTGAGTACTTCGTACATCATTGTCAGATACGAAAAATCACAATATATTAGCTCCTCAGACATATAAGAGCCTTCTAACGAAGTAGTATGTGAGCAATGAGCCTTACTGAGGAACGTATTGTTATGCATCCACTGAAGCAACTCTAAGCTAACATGTAAAACGTATTAAGCGACAATCAGGTTTCACTGTATTTTGGATGGTAGGAACAAAATTGCATAGTTTATCAGAGATAATTCTTGTCTGAACAGGGTAAGTCTTGATTTATTATGTATAATATTGTGATGAAAGGCAAGGCAAAAGTGCAGATGAAGTTGGACCAAAAATGGGATGCTTGAAAAAAATAAGACATAAACCACACATGTATTGTTTTGAAGTGTAGAAGTAATGTGAAAACTATGAAATTTGTTTGTGAGGGTTTATGAGTTATGTTTCAGTTGTTAGAAAGCAGGAACACAGAGATCGTGTAGATGCAGTGGCCTGCAGTCAATGGTGTATGGGCTTCTCCAAACCTATGGCTATAGGGCCAGTGATCTGTACGACTGCTAGGATGGGGCCCTACCTGTGATGATGGCGGAGACACGTACACACATTTTCCGAGGTGGAAGAATTAACCAGTTAAGGTTAAAGCATGGTGTTGATTGAACGTGAGGCTCCTGAGAGCAAAACCTAGCATGGTAACCATTTAGCCATTGGGGCAGCTGGTTGGTAGTGGTCATGAGGTATCTTCTATTGTGACTCTTTATGTAGCTGTTTTGTAAAGGAATTGAAGGGTGAATATATCTGTTGTTAATTGCTAAGTTACTTCCCATATTGTCAAGTGTGAAAGTTTTCAGGGTCTGGTGAAGTTGTGAGATGACATTAGTCTGTTACTACATGAAAATGATGTTCGAAATTGCTGTCTCAGTTAACAGAAATCTTACAGAAATTACAATATTCCTATTTTATGATATTCATATTGCAACGTGCTCTGCTTGCATGGTACAAAAGAAACATGGTCTACCTGATACCTTCCAATCTTTCAATGATTTACAAGTGTCCAGGTATATTGTGTGGGATTTGTGCAGGCTTTTTTTGTTGGGAGATGCGTACTGTGAAGGCATGAGAGGAGCAAGACCGAAGTCTAGATTGTTGCACACTGAAGGAGGTAATACAGACTATTTGGAAAACACTTGTTTTGCAAAGTTCGGATTAGGTTTCAGGTGTTGGGGTAGGAAAATGTGTCACTTCAGTTCCAGAAATGTAATGTATGAAGTTATAATGATCATCAAATTTTGTGTTCTGCTCATAACAGTGCAAGAAATGGCAAGGAATAGTGTAGGTCTTCTGGAAATGACATACACGTATCCCCTTGAACCTAAAAAGGTTATGTATGAAGAAAGAAGATCTGTGTAATGAATGTTGCAGGAACTCATTGTCACATTGAATTAGAAGTTAATGCAAATGAAAGAAGAGAACCTGTCTTACATCATTATTAGCATGTAATGGATGTTCTTAAATGAAGAGAGTGTGGACTGGAAAAGTGCTTAACGGATTAGCTAAGTACTGAAATATTCTGCCGTAAGAGAATATAGTGTGTGCACTACAATATTTGCTTCATTCTGCAAGGCACTGGATGATAATGATTGTATGCAGATTATGGGAGGCAACAGAACAATGAGAACCTCCTTTTGAGTATGTCGTGATGAAGTACATGAACAGAATGGACTGGAATTGCTCACGTTAGCCAAGGATGTTATCGTCCCCCATTAAGGCAAGAGTGTGGAGTTTAGGATCTATTGGCATTAGTTTAGTAAAGAACATAGTGAATGGATCTGTGTATAATGAATTTCTGTTATGTCTACTACTTTGCTGGAATATGCAGTTTTCTGGTGATGCAAACTACTCCACGATTGTTGGCAATGAACGTTTTTGTAAAATTTGTGTATGCCTCAGCATACTGTTACTGATCCTTCAACAATGTGCAATGCACCCACTCCTTGACTGGAAGTGATCACAAACTCTTGGAACGTAATTGTTGTATTTGGACATTCAGGCTGAAATTCTTGGCCACTTGAACGACAATAGTTTGTCCCATCATTTCTTGTGGGATACAGTTTTGTCTCATCTGGGAAGATGACCTTACGCAACATATCTTCTGTCCACTGGGCATGTTCCTTGGCTAATGTGAAGTGAGCTGAAATGACTTCTTTGATAGAACTGAGAGTAGATCTGCAGATTTGGCCCATACTTGGCATCGGCCTGGTTTCACGAACAATTGTTAACATGTTTGTCAATGAAACAAACCTTTGCAAGTATAACACACAGTTGAATGAAAAGTTAACTTTATGTGTAATTAGGTAACATTTGGAAACTGTTCCAAAATGGCCCATGTGAATTGTGCTTTGAATAATGCTGTTACTCTCTTTTGTCTCCAATGAAGTGGGCAAAATTTGTGACCATTATTGAAATGAAATACCCTTGCAGATTGCATGAAGAATTGGCATGAAATAGATTCTGAAATCAGTGTTATAATTGGAATTGTAAGTTAAGGAATTGCACGTAAATTAATGAAATGTAGATATAGTGAAATGACAGTAGTAAAATATATACATTCCATTCATACTGTTAAACAATGCAGTCACTCGGCTTAAATGAAGAAGAAAGAAGGTAGTAATTCATATCTCTCTCTGCCTTCTCAGTCTCCTGGAAGTTGAACAGTACGTCACACTTGTTGAAAACATGAAAATTAAAAACCACATATTTACAAAGTGAAGTTTAACGGAAGGAGAGTCTTGGAACGTTTGATGTGTAATGAAACGCAGCAGTACATTGACATATTGGTTATGCAATGCAAGTTGAAGGAAAAGATGAAATAATAAGAAATTGAACAATAGACGGAAGTGAAAGTGGGCGAAATATATTGCTGCAAAAGAAAAATGTTGAAAAGTAACATTATTCTAAAATGTAATGTAATGTTATCCAGGTGAAGGGAAGGAAAGGAAAGGGAGTGTATGGAACAAGTGATTAGGGTTGTACCAGTACTGTGGATAACAAGCAGCAGTTAAGTAGTGAGAAGCCATGAAGTAATGACCATAATAAGTCATTTACTGTTAATTAGTGTCAGATCTTGAAAGGAATTCTTATAAATATGCATAGGTGAAGATGAAGTACAACACCTCCGAGGAGCATGCTTGTGATAGAGTATGTTAGAATGCTGTTAAAATATGTGAAGTAATTTAGCATTTAAATGCAATGTATTATGAGTAGTATTTAATTTAGTGGTGCATGTGGTGTGGCATGCACATTTACCAGGCATAGTTGCTTACTGATACATTGATTTCGTTTCTTACAAAGTTCACCTTTATTTATTGTGCCTAGGTGAAGGTATGTGTAGTTATTATACCTGCTATTTGCATGTTGTACATCTTCATACTGTCACATCATATATATGCCAGAGCATTGAATACCAAAAGTGATCAGCAAAAGATGTTTACTGTCAAATGCATGTTGTTTGTACGTGAAGATAGTCCAATGTTTAATTGGTCTATGTAAGAAAGTAATTGTGACAAATTCTGCTGATTGAATTTGGTGCTCACAAGGAAGTAATTTTTAATACTGCATTGTAAAATAGGTAGTGTAGTGTGATGATAATCTTACAACCTTGTAAGGACAGTGATGTGTTGTGAACAATGCAGGATGAACATTGTACACAGAGAATGAAATTTAGTGCTACTGGACAACATGAAAGGAAGATAAAATCTTAATTGAAGGTGCAGAGCATGTGGTAAGGATGGTATTTGTAGTGACATCAAATTTTTGTAGTATATTACTTTACAGCATGGACTGTTTTTGGATTAGTGTTGCTCCTTGTTTTCAAAGTGTTTGAAGGAGACATTGAGTTTTGAATAAGAAGTGACAGGGACGAGATGATAATGTCGCAAGTATTTAGTAAGAAGATAGTATTCATGTATACATTCCATACCTCATGTGTTCTATTGAATGATTTTGTACTGCTTGCACTGCTTACCAGACAGTGACTCCATGGGAACATGAATCATTCAGGAGAGGCCTGATCAACCTCTGCTGTAATTCATGGCTCCATTTTGGAGGAACTGTGTGGAAAGTGGAATATTTATGTTACAAAACATAGCAATATGCAGTACCCAATAATGTGAATGCATCCAGAGTGTAAAGAAATGGAATATGGTTGGCAGCACTGCTGGGTAACCTGCCTTGTATGGTGTACGGTTGGCAGCACTGCTGTGTAACCTGCCTTGTATGGTGTACGGTTGGCAGCACTGCTGGGCAATGTGCTTCATTGTTTGATTTGCAGCACTGGTATAGAGTATGGTTGGGTGGTAGCTCTGGTTAACCTGCCCTGTGAGATGTTCATGCACTAACCAGTGCTGCCAGCTGTACATGTTAGTGTATGAGTATATGAAGTTTTAGTGTGTTGCATATGAGAAGTATTTTCTTCCACTGGAGCAGTTAATGTAAAGCTGAAGTTGGAATTAGATGCACTAACACAGCAAGTGCTTACCACAGGATGAACTATGTTGTGTTTAAGTGCTTAACACCATACCACTGCAGTTAAAGAAGTGATATTTGGTATTGTAGAGAAGATGGGGTTACACAGTGAACCTGTAAAAGAAATTTCATTTGTAGAGTCTCCAAGAAATATGCACAATCTGAAAACTTTGTTATAAATATTTATAACAAAGTTTTCAAAGATCATCCACTATCATGTATAGAAATATTTTGTGTAAATTGGCTTTGTAAATGAATGTGTTGACTGAACGTTGATGGGGAAGACATGATACTACTGTATTGTCATCAGCAGTGTCATACCTTTCAGAATGCAGGTAGCTGTGAATAGTGACAAGTGAATGTCCATATTATAGCATCCTCCACCTGATATGTATACAAGTACTTGTATGTCCCTGAGGTGAAACATAAACATGTACAATATAGTATGTTTTGTTACAATGTGGGATTGGTGGATGTCGATGTACTTCAAGAATAAATTGAATGTTAGTTGTTATAGCTGTTACTTGAATACCATACACTATTGTAAATGATAACCATATAGATTTATTTGGTAAGATGGTGAAATGTAGGTTGAAATTACCAAAGCACTTCTGGGTAATCTTACACAAATCAAATCAAATGCATGTTAGAGAAGGTACATGTGAGAATTGTATGATGCCTCGTATAGTATGTGTCCTTGAAATCTTTTCTCTGTAAAGTGTAATTTATAAGAGGGGAGTGATCTGGAATGTAAGTGATGTATGTAAATACTTCACCCATGATGTACTATATTTCAGAGAAAACCAGTGCTTAATGATCTCCAATATCCCATATAAAACAACAATAAATTTTCTGTTGTACATGCATTTACAAGATAAAAAGTAACAGACATCCACCATATACGAAGATCAAACATCAGAGAAATGGTCTGGCTTCATGGCTAAGTGGATAGCATGCTAACCTTTGGCTGAAGGAGTCCTGGGTTCAATTCTCAGCCAGCTAGGGGATTGTAACTGTTGTTGGTTATTTCCTCTGGCTAGGAGACACAAGGAAATCATTATTGGAGACACCACTCCACAGTAAGAGGATGAGGATGATAAACAGCTCGCATAAGGGTGTTTATGTGAAGAAGGTGCTTCAGAGGGCAAATAATGTATGTATGTGTAAAAGTTTTGAATGGAAGTGGTTGAAAGGAGGAGTATAGTTCATTGTCTTTTTGAAGGCTTGGACTATTTATTCACCACATCATTGCACCTCATGCTTTGAGCTGAAGTCAGCATTGCTGTGTGGTTAAAGGAAGGAGCTGTTGTCAAAGGTGTTGATGTTCTTGTCTACTGTACATCTTGTAAATAAGTAGTATGTGTTATCATGTGTGGGATGTGAATATCATTCTAGGGAGACATAGTTTGGTGGTTGTCTGAAATGGCCATTATGGAGAAAGTAGGAACACAGATACAATTCTGTTGTGATGAAATGACGATTGCTCCCTTACTTGCATATTACTGTGAAGTGGGAATATAAAAGTTTTAATGAGTATTGTAATACATCCAACATTTCACAAACAATATTGTGTAACACACATTAATGAAGACATTACTACTGAAATGTTTCAGGGAATGAATGATATATCTGCAGTGAAAGTGCAAAATAATGGGAATGAATGTAATTTTGTAAAGTGTGTATAAATGTTTAATTAAATGGGCCATGCTGCTCAAACTGCTGTTGTTCTTAGTGTATAAGATGTACCTATCCTAATGTTTATTGAGAATCTGTGAAGTAATATATACTTAAAGTACACTGTGTCTTTTTGGGGCAATCACAGAGGTGACATTGCAACCTTATGGGCACATGGGTCAGTTGTAGCACAAATTATGACATCTACCTCAGGTGACTATTTAATTAACCCATATTTCCTCCAGGCAAATTTGTTGAGTGATTGTCAAGAGATAACACAGTTCAGCCAACTTAAGATTTAGTACGGTATGTGAACAGAAAGAGGAACACCTTACTATAGCACAAACATTAATTGCGTTCATATGATAGTAGACGCGCACAATTTAAAATCAATGTTTACGATATGCCTACGAACTAAACAAAGCAGAAGAAACTGCGAAGAGTGTAATGAAATTGTTAGTATTTCTGTCCACTGTATCAAATGGAAACCTTTAATAATGCTTAAATGACTGTGTCACCCATGGAGGGTTGAAATGCATTGATTTTGTGTGAACCATGTAGATGAAGAAAGCAGTACATAAGGAATGAAAAAGTGTACTGTACATAATTTGGGCCTGTGACCGAGATGTGGAGCCCCTTTAAACAAGCTTCATCCGCGTAGTTCCGTTGGCGACATGATGTGGTACGTAGAGCAAAAGCGGTAGAGTGAATGTGAAAGAAGTAGGGATGGGATGGGCGCGACTGAAGCCTGGAATCGAGAGCGTCGACTTCATCGACCCCGAACACGGGTCTCGGTTGGCATGAAGCCTCGCGACTCCAAGCGAACGCGACTCCCATTACGGGGGCCGCGTGCGTGTCGAGGCGCGGAAAATAACATGTATGCTATTTCATGTTGCTGCTCATTTGCCCATTGGGTTTTTTAAAGAGTATTGTTGAGTGAAGTACGGTATCGTTAACGAAGACGACGAGCCTAATGGTGTAGTTGAAATAAAAGTGAACGTGTGAAGTCGGAAAGTATCGTCATAGCAGACCAACGGACATTATTTTCACGTCTTTGTTTATCAAATTTTCTGATCACGACAAATAAGTATCGATAGTAAAACGGTATGAATTCCACATGAAGGATCAAAACAGTGAATGTACCCACATTAGATGGTTTAATTTCTGTTCGAATTATGTTAAATCTAAAGCCTCCGTGGCTCAGGTGGCAGCGCGTTGGTCTCTCACCGCTGGATTCCGTGGTTGAAATCCTGGTCACTCCACGTGAGATTTGTTTTTCTGGGGCTAGTCCGGTTTTCCCGGTCATCTTTCATTCTAGCAGTACTCTGCAACATTTCATTTCATCTGTCAGTCATTCATCATTGCCCCAGAGGAGTGCAGCAGGGCTCGGCAGCCGGTACAATTCCTATTCTCGCCGCAGGATGGGGGTTTCATTCATTCCATTCCTGACCCGGTCAGTGAGTGGAAAATCGGTTGTAGGTTTCCTTTATACTGCAAGGACCATGTGAAGTCTTACTGTACATTACTAATAATAATAATAATATAATAATAATAATGCAACAAAAGGCCTCTTTCGCGACAGCACTGGTAGGCCTTGGCCTACCAAGTGACCTCTGGCCAGCTCGAAGGCCAGTAGATTACGAGGTGACGTGTGTTCAGCACGAGGAATCCTCTCGACCGTTATTCTTGGCTTTCGAGACCCGGTCTCTACCTCACAGTCATCTCGAAACCTGAGATACAGGTAAAAATCCCTAACCCGGCCGAGAATAGAACCCGAGGCCGCCGTGTGACAGGCGGACGCTTTGCTGCCTACAACGCGGCGCTAAGCGGATTGAAGTTAATATCGGCGATTATCTAAACGTATACTGTCAGATTATTATTACCACTACTATTATAGTCATCATTATCATCGTCGTCACCAAAATAGACCTACAACATTAACACCAAGAAGGATAAGATCCCGAAACAATATTATTCAGCAAAAAGTAAAGAATAATCTTGTAGTCATAGTATCGGAAGTTACCAACAGACGAACGCGGAACTATAAATCCAAGCAATTCATACAATACTTGTTAGATTGTGTTAGTGCATCAGTGGAGTTGAGAGTGTCGGTGCCAGACGTAGCAGTATGGACTCTTCGCGACTCCGTTCGCAGCCCATCCCTAGAAATAACGAAACCAGCTATACATAAGTAAGGCACTCGAACCCCACATTATCTTCTTCTGGCCCTGCTGTTGGGAATATGCGTACATTGTGTACGTACACATATCACTTGCAAGTACACAATATGCTAATAGGGACAATACCTAATGAATTGTCAGTGGTCTGTTTTATCAAGTTAATATACGATACACTGACACGCAATGTGTCACAACTGTAAAATGTGCTGGATCAGTATAATTGTACACCCTTATGAACATCTTGAACAATGCTGTATATTGTGGACAGTAAGACCGAAAGGTTGCAGGGGAGAGGTCCTTGCGGAAGATATGTTGCAGTGGCAGGTAAGTAGTATGGAGAACCCCACTTATTGGAAAGAGGGGTGTAGGGCAGGAGGAAGAAATATTACAGCCACGTTAAAGTATTTGTGATGTTGTTAGCATTGTGAAACCTGTAACCTATTAGACGTTCTTTGTAGTAGTAGCAGGCAGAGCTGTCTACAGAATACATTCAACCCTGTAACCAATTACAATAAGAAAGTTGTTGAAGCGACATAATGCAGAGTTACTTGAGCCGTATATGGCCGACAGATATGGTATTGGGATAATCACACAAATACCTGTTGGTTTCAAGTGGAGTAAATTCAGAATACGGAGTTGTTTTCCTTCACACTCCTACTGGAATACGAAATGGAACCCGTGAATTATCACGAATGTAAGTGGAGTGTAGCATGCGACGCAGAATAAGAAACGTCTTCAATTGACCGTACTGATGTAAAGCACTAATAATTGCAAGTAAAGGACGAGTGTGTTAATTAAAAGCATGTCCTTCTAAATGTGAAAGAAAAGTGTCAAGCATTCCAACACTAGAGTACGAATGGAAAGTGGTACGTGCCGGAGTAAGAGCTAAGATCTGCTAAGTGATAATTGTTGCCTTACTAAGTAGAGGAAGACAAAATCCTGAAGGCAGAAAAAGAAGGGAAAAAGGCAGTGATGAACGTCAGTGGAAAAAGGACGTGAAAAAAAATCCAATGGCTGGGTACAAATGGAATTCTAGTACAGTTGAAATGTTCCAAAAATGAAATGGAGCAGAACGGCCTTAGGCTTTTTCCCCATTATACACTCGTGCCTGGGAGTAGGAACAGTGCAGAAAGTGAAGGAAAGAGTGTACACCACGTTTGTGGGAATTATTGCATACACCATTTCTCTTCTCATTATGTACCCATTAATCCGCCAATAACGGAGCTGGACAGTTGCAGTCGCTAAATTGCGGCCAGTATCCAGTAATTGAGAGATAGTGGGTGCGAGCCCCACTGTCGACAGCCCTGAAGATGGTATTCCGTGGTTTTCCCATTTGAACGCCAGGCAAATGGCGGGGTTGTACCCTAACTAAGGCCACGGCCCCTTCCTTTCACTTCCTAGGACTTTCCTGTCCGATCGGCTCCATAAGACATGTGTGACGTAAAGCATCTATCAAAAAAAGGTGTACCGCAATGTTATTGCCAGATCGTTTCTATTACCCTCGATCGAAATTATACCGAGCCATACAGAAAGAAGACGAAATGATGGACAGACGTTCCATTTTTACCGGTGACGTTCGTTTGAAATAATAGGCTATCCAAGGGACCAATCTGCAGGTAAGTGATGCAGACGGGGTCGGGATCCCTGTGCCTGCATGCTATAGGGAGCAAAAGTGACGTCTTCATAAGGCGACAATCACTTGGATGATGCTGGTAGGCGAGAGTAGAGTAGAGTAGAGTAGAGTAGAGTAGAGTAGAGTAGAGTAGAGTAGAGTAGAGTAGGTTAGGTTAGGTTAGGTTAGGTTAGGTTAGGTTAGGTTAGGTTAGGTTAGGTTAGGTTAGGTTAGGTTAGGTTAGGTTAGGTTAGGTTAGGTTAGGTTAGGTTAGGTTAGGTTAGGTTAGGTTAGGTTAGGTTAGGTTAGGTTAGGTTAGGTTAGGTTAGGTTAGGTTAGGTTAGGTTAGGTTAGGTTAGGTTAGGTTAGGTTAGGTTAGGTTAGGTTAGGTTAGGTTAGGTTAGGTTAGGTTAGGTTAGGTTAGGTTAGGTTAGGTTAGGTTAGGTTAGGTTAGGTTAGGTTAGGTTAGGTTAGGTTAGGTTAGGTTAGGTTAGGTTAGGTTAGGTTAGGTTAGGTTAGGTTAGGTTAGGTTAGGTGAGGTGAGGTGAGGTTAGGTTAGGTTAGGTTAGGTTAGGTTAGGTTAGGTTAGGTTAGGTTAGGTTAGGTGAGGTTAGGTGAGGTGAGGTTAGGTTAGGTTAGGTTAGGTTAGGTTAGGTTAGGTTAGGTTAGGTTAGGTTAGGTTAGGTTAGGTTAGGTGAGGTGAGGTGAGGTGAGGTGAGGTGAGGTGAGGTGAGGTGAGGTTAGGTTAGGTTAGGTTAGGTTAGGTTAGGTGAGGTGAGGTTAGGTGAGGTTAGGTTAGGTTAGGTTAGGTGAGGTGAGGTGAGGTGAGGTGAGGTGAGGTGAGGTGAGGTGAGGTTAGGTTAGGTTAGGTTAGGTTAGGTTAGGTTAGGTTAGGTTAGGTTAGGTTAGGTTAGGTTAGGTTAGGTTAGGTTAGGTTAGGTTAGGTTAGGTTAGGTTAGGTTAGGTTAGGTTAGGTTAGGTTAGGTTAGGTTAGGTTAGGTTAGGTTAGGTTAGGTTAGGTTAGGTTAGGTTAGGTTAGGTTAGGTTAGGTTAGGTTAGGTTAGGTTAGGTTAGGTTAGGTTAGGTTAGGTTAGGTTAGGTTAGGTTAGGTTAGGTTAGGTTAGGTTAGGTTAGGTTAGGTTAGGTTAGGTTAGGTTAGGTTAGGTTAGGTTAGGTTAGGTTAGGTTAGGTTAGGTTAGGTTAGGTTAGGTTAGGTTAGGTTAGGTTAGGTTAGGTTAGGTTAGGTTAGGTTAGGTTAGGTTAGGTTAGGTTAGGTTAGGTTAGGTTAGGTTAGGTTAGGTTAGGTTAGGTTAGGTTAGGTTAGGTTAGGTTAGGTTAGGTTAGGTTAGGTTAGGTTAGGTTAGGTTAGGTTAGGTTAGGTTAGGTTAGGTTAGGTTAGGTTAGGTTAGGTTAGGTTAGGTTAGGTTAGGTTAGGTTAGGTTAGGTTAGGTTAGGTTAGGTTAGGTTAGGTTAGGTTAGGTTAGGTTAGGTTAGGTTAGGTTAGGTTAGGTTAGGTTAGGTTAGGTTAGGTTAGGTTAGGTTAGGTTAGGTTAGGTTAGGTTAGGTTAGGTTAGGTTAGGTTAGGTTAGGTTAGGTTAGGTTAGGTTAGGTTAGGTTAGGTTAGGTTAGGTTAGGTTAGGTTAGGTTAGGTTAGGTTAGGTTAGGTTAGGTTAGGTTAGGTTAGGTTAGGTTAGGTTAGGTTAGGTTAGGTTAGGTTAGGTTAGGTTAGGTTAGGTTAGGTTAGGTTAGGTTAGGTTAGGTTAGGTTAGGTTAGGTTAGGTTAGGTTAGGTTAGGTTAGGTTAGGTTAGGTTAGGTTAGGTTAGGTTAGGTTAGGTTAGGTTAGGTTAGGTTAGGTTAGGTTAGGTTAGGTTAGGTTAGGTTAGGTTAGGTTAGGTTAGGTTAGGTTAGGTTAGGTTAGGTTAGGTTAGGTTAGGTTAGGTTAGGTTAGGTTAGGTTAGGTTAGGTTAGGTTAGGTTAGGTTAGGTTAGGTTAGGTTAGGTTAGGTTAGGTTAGGTTAGGTTAGGTTAGGTTAGGTTAGGTTAGGTTAGGTTAGGTTAGGTTAGGTTAGGTTAGGTTAGGTTAGGTTAGGTTAGGTTAGGTTAGGTTAGGTTAGGTTAGGTTAGGTTAGGTTAGGTTAGGTTAGGTTAGGTTAGGTTAGGTTAGGTTAGGTTAGGTTAGGTTAGGTTAGGTTAGGTTAGGTTAGGTTAGGTTAGGTTAGGTTAGGTTAGGTTAGGTTAGGTTAGGTTAGGTTAGGTTAGGTTAGGTTAGGTTAGGTTAGGTTAGGTTAGGTTAGGTTAGGTTAGGTTAGGTTAGGTTAGGTTAGGTTAGGTTAGGTTAGGTTAGGTTAGGTTAGGTTAGGTTAGGTTAGGTTAGGTTAGGTTAGGTTAGGTTAGGTTAGGTTAGGTTAGGTTAGGTTAGGTTAGGTTAGGTTAGGTTAGGTTAGGTTAGGTTAGGTTAGGTTAGGTTAGGTTAGGTTAGGTTAGGTTAGGTTAGGTTAGGTTAGGTTAGGTTAGGTTAGGTTAGGTTAGGTTAGGTTAGGTTAGGTTAGGTTAGGTTAGGTTAGGTTAGGTTAGGTTAGGTTAGGTTAGGTTAGGTTAGGTTAGGTTAGGTTAGGTTAGGTTAGGTTAGGTTAGGTTAGGTTAGGTTAGGTTAGGTTAGGTTAGGTTAGGTTAGGTTAGGTTAGGTTAGGTTAGGTTAGGTTAGGTTAGGTTAGGTTAGGTTAGGTTAGGTTAGGTTAGGTTAGGTTAGGTTAGGTTAGGTTAGGTTAGGTTAGGTTAGGTTAGGTTAGGTTAGGTTAGGTTAGGTTAGGTTAGGTTAGGTTAGGTTAGGTTAGGTTAGGTTAGGTTAGGTTAGGTTAGGTTAGGTTAGGTTAGGTTAGGTTAGGTTAGGTTAGGTTAGGTTAGGTTAGGTTAGGTTAGGTTAGGTTAGGTTAGGTTAGGTTAGGTTAGGTTAGGTTAGGTTAGGTTAGGTTAGGTTAGGTTAGGTTAGGTTAGGTTAGGTTAGGTTAGGTTAGGTTAGGTTAGGTTAGGTTAGGTTAGGTTAGGTTAGGTTAGGTTAGGTTAGGTTAGGTTAGGTTAGGTTAGGTTAGGTTAGGTTAGGTTAGGTTAGGTTAGGTTAGGTTAGGTTAGGTTAGGTTAGGTTAGGTTAGGTTAGGTTAGGTTAGGTTAGGTTAGGTTAGGTTAGGTTAGGTTAGGTTAGGTTAGGTTAGGTTAGGTTAGGTTAGGTTAGGTTAGGTTAGGTTAGGTTAGGTTAGGTTAGGTTAGGTTAGGTTAGGTTAGGTTAGGTTAGGTTAGGTTAGGTTAGGTTAGGTTAGGTTAGGTTAGGTTAGGTTAGGTTAGGTTAGGTTAGGTTAGGTTAGGTTAGGTTAGGTTAGGTTAGGTTAGGTTAGGTTAGGTTAGGTTAGGTTAGGTTAGGTTAGGTTAGGTTAGGTTAGGTTAGGTTAGGTTAGGTTAGGTTAGGTTAGGTTAGGTTAGGTTAGGTTAGGTTAGGTTAGGTTAGGTTAGGTTAGGTTAGGTTAGGTTAGGTTAGGTTAGGTTAGGTTAGGTTAGGTTAGGTTAGGTTAGGTTAGGTTAGGTTAGGTTAGGTTAGGTTAGGTTAGGTTAGGTTAGGTTAGGTTAGGTTAGGTTAGGTTAGGTTAGGTTAGGTTAGGTTAGGTTAGGTTAGGTTAGGTTAGGTTAGGTTAGGTTAGGTTAGGTTAGGTTAGGTTAGGTTAGGTTAGGTTAGGTTAGGTTAGGTTAGGTTAGGTTAGGTTAGGTTAGGTTAGGTTAGGTTAGGTTAGGTTAGGTTAGGTTAGGTTAGGTTAGGTTAGGTTAGGTTAGGTTAGGTTAGGTTAGGTTAGGTTAGGTTAGGTTAGGTTAGGTTAGGTTAGGTTAGGTTAGGTTAGGTTAGGTTAGGTTAGGTTAGGTTAGGTTAGGTTAGGTTAGGTTAGGTTAGGTTAGGTTAGGTTAGGTTAGGTTAGGTTAGGTTAGGTTAGGTTAGGTTAGGTTAGGTTAGGTTAGGTTAGGTTAGGTTAGGTTAGGTTAGGTTAGGTTAGGTTAGGTTAGGTTAGGTTAGGTTAGGTTAGGTTAGGTTAGGTTAGGTTAGGTTAGGTTAGGTTAGGTTAGGTTAGGTTAGGTTAGGTTAGGTTAGGTTAGGTTAGGTTAGGTTAGGTTAGGTTAGGTTAGGTTAGGTTAGGTTAGGTTAGGTTAGGTTAGGTTAGGTTAGGTTAGGTTAGGTTAGGTTAGGTTAGGTTAGGTTAGGTTAGGTTAGGTTAGGTTAGGTTAGGTTAGGTTAGGTTAGGTTAGGTTAGGTTAGGTTAGGTTAGGTTAGGTTAGGTTAGGTTAGGTTAGGTTAGGTTAGGTTAGGTTAGGTTAGGTTAGGTTAGGTTAGGTTAGGTTAGGTTAGGTTAGGTTAGGTTAGGTTAGGTTAGGTTAGGTTAGGTTAGGTTAGGTTAGGTTAGGTTAGGTTAGGTTAGGTTAGGTTAGGTTAGGTTAGGTTAGGTTAGGTTAGGTTAGGTTAGGTTAGGTTAGGTTAGGTTAGGTTAGGTTAGGTTAGGTTAGGTTAGGTTAGGTTAGGTTAGGTTAGGTTAGGTTAGGTTAGGTTAGGTTAGGTTAGGTTAGGTTAGGTTAGGTTAGGTTAGGTTAGGTTAGGTTAGGTTAGGTTAGGTTAGGTTAGGTTAGGTTAGGTTAGGTTAGGTTAGGTTAGGTTAGGTTAGGTTAGGTTAGGTTAGGTTAGGTTAGGTTAGGTTAGGTTAGGTTAGGTTAGGTTAGGTTAGGTTAGGTTAGGTTAGGTTAGGTTAGGTTAGGTTAGGTTAGGTTAGGTTAGGTTAGGTTAGGTTAGGTTAGGTTAGGTTAGGTTAGGTTAGGTTAGGTTAGGTTAGGTTAGGTTAGGTTAGGTTAGGTTAGGTTAGGTTAGGTTAGGTTAGGTTAGGTTAGGTTAGGTTAGGTTAGGTTAGGTTAGGTTAGGTTAGGTTAGGTTAGGTTAGGTTAGGTTAGGTTAGGTTAGGTTAGGTTAGGTTAGGTTAGGTTAGGTTAGGTTAGGTTAGGTTAGGTTAGGTTAGGTTAGGTTAGGTTAGGTTAGGTTAGGTTAGGTTAGGTTAGGTTAGGTTAGGTTAGGTTAGGTTAGGTTAGGTTAGGTTAGGTTAGGTTAGGTTAGGTTAGGTTAGGTTAGGTTAGGTTAGGTTAGGTTAGGTTAGGTTAGGTTAGGTTAGGTTAGGTTAGGTTAGGTTAGGTTAGGTTAGGTTAGGTTAGGTTAGGTTAGGTTAGGTTAGGTTAGGTTAGGTTAGGTTAGGTTAGGTTAGGTTAGGTTAGGTTAGGTTAGGTTAGGTTAGGTTAGGTTAGGTTAGGTTAGGTTAGGTTAGGTTAGGTTAGGTTAGGTTAGGTTAGGTTAGGTTAGGTTAGGTTAGGTTAGGTTAGGTTAGGTTAGGTTAGGTTAGGTTAGGTTAGGTTAGGTTAGGTTAGGTTAGGTTAGGTTAGGTTAGGTTAGGTTAGGTTAGGTTAGGTTAGGTTAGGTTAGGTTAGGTTAGGTTAGGTTAGGTTAGGTTAGGTTAGGTTAGGTTAGGTTAGGTTAGGTTAGGTTAGGTTAGGTTAGGTTAGGTTAGGTTAGGTTAGGTTAGGTTAGGTTAGGTTAGGTTAGGTTAGGTTAGGTTAGGTTAGGTTAGGTTAGGTTAGGTTAGGTTAGGTTAGGTTAGGTTAGGTTAGGTTAGGTTAGGTTAGGTTAGGTTAGGTTAGGTTAGGTTAGGTTAGGTTAGGTTAGGTTAGGTTAGGTTAGGTTAGGTTAGGTTAGGTTAGGTTAGGTTAGGTTAGGTTAGGTTAGGTTAGGTTAGGTTAGGTTAGGTTAGGTTAGGTTAGGTTAGGTTAGGTTAGGTTAGGTTAGGTTAGGTTAGGTTAGGTTAGGTTAGGTTAGGTTAGGTTAGGTTAGGTTAGGTTAGGTTAGGTTAGGTTAGGTTAGGTTAGGTTAGGTTAGGTTAGGTTAGGTTAGGTTAGGTTAGGTTAGGTTAGGTTAGGTTAGGTTAGGTTAGGTTAGGTTAGGTTAGGTTAGGTTAGGTTAGGTTAGGTTAGGTTAGGTTAGGTTAGGTTAGGTTAGGTTAGGTTAGGTTAGGTTAGGTTAGGTTAGGTTAGGTTAGGTTAGGTTAGGTTAGGTTAGGTTAGGTTAGGTTAGGTTAGGTTAGGTTAGGTTAGGTTAGGTTAGGTTAGGTTAGGTTAGGTTAGGTTAGGTTAGGTTAGGTTAGGTTAGGTTAGGTTAGGTTAGGTTAGGTTAGGTTAGGTTAGGTTAGGTTAGGTTAGGTTAGGTTAGGTTAGGTTAGGTTAGGTTAGGTTAGGTTAGGTTAGGTTAGGTTAGGTTAGGTTAGGTTAGGTTAGGTTAGGTTAGGTTAGGTTAGGTTAGGTTAGGTTAGGTTAGGTTAGGTTAGGTTAGGTTAGGTTAGGTTAGGTTAGGTTAGGTTAGGTTAGGTTAGGTTAGGTTAGGTTAGGTTAGGTTAGGTTAGGTTAGGTTAGGTTAGGTTAGGTTAGGTTAGGTTAGGTTAGGTTAGGTTAGGTTAGGTTAGGTTAGGTTAGGTTAGGTTAGGTTAGGTTAGGTTAGGTTAGGTTAGGTTAGGTTAGGTTAGGCTTAGGTTAGGTTAGGTTAGGTTAGGTTAGGTTAGGTTAGGTTAGGTTAGGTTAGGTTAGGTTAGGTTAGGTTAGGTTAGGTTAGGTTAGGTTAGGTTAGGTTAGGTTAGGTTAGGTTAGGTTAGGTTAGGTTAGGTTAGGTTAGGTTAGGTTAGGTTAGGTTAGGTTAGGTTAGGTTAGGTTAGGTTAGGTTAGGTTAGGTTAGGTTAGGTTAGGTTAGGTTAGGTTAGGTTAGGTTAGGTTAGGTTAGGTTAGGTTAGGTTAGGTTAGGTTAGGTTAGGTTAGGTTAGGTTAGGTTAGGTTAGGTTAGGTTAGGTTAGGTTAGGTTAGGTTAGGTTAGGTTAGGTTAGGTTAGGTTAGGTTAGGTTAGGTTAGGTTAGGTTAGGTTAGGTTAGGTTAGGTTAGGTTAGGTTAGGTTAGGTTAGGTTAGGTTAGGTTAGGTTAGGTTAGGTTAGGTTAGGTTAGGTTAGGTTAGGTTAGGTTAGGTTAGGTTAGGTTAGGTTAGGTTAGGTTAGGTTAGGTTAGGTTAGGTTAGGTTAGGTTAGGTTAGGTTAGGTTAGGTTAGGTTAGGTTAGGTTAGGTTAGGTTAGGTTAGGTTAGGTTAGGTTAGGTTAGGTTAGGTTAGGTTAGGTTAGGTTAGGTTAGGTTAGGTTAGGTTAGGTTAGGTTAGGTTAGGTTAGGTTAGGTTAGGTTAGGTTAGGTTAGGTTAGGTTAGGTTAGGTTAGGTTAGGTTAGGTTAGGTTAGGTTAGGTTAGGTTAGGTTAGGTTAGGTTAGGTTAGGTTAGGTTAGGTTAGGTTAGGTTAGGTTAGGTTAGGTTAGGTTAGGTTAGGTTAGGTTAGGTTAGGTTAGGTTAGGTTAGGTTAGGTTAGGTTAGGTTAGGTTAGGTTAGGTTAGGTTAGGTTAGGTTAGGTTAGGTTAGGTTAGGTTAGGTTAGGTTAGGTTAGGTTAGGTTAGGTTAGGTTAGGTTAGGTTAGGTTAGGTTAGGTTAGGTTAGGTTAGGTTAGGTTAGGTTAGGTTAGGTTAGGTTAGGTTAGGTTAGGTTAGGTTAGGTTAGGTTAGGTTAGGTTAGGTTAGGTTAGGTTAGGTTAGGTTAGGTTAGGTTAGGTTAGGTTAGGTTAGGTTAGGTTAGGTTAGGTTAGGTTAGGTTAGGTTAGGTTAGGTTAGGTTAGGTTAGGTTAGGTTAGGTTAGGTTAGGTTAGGTTAGGTTAGGTTAGGTTAGGTTAGGTTAGGTTAGGTTAGGTTAGGTTAGGTTAGGTTAGGTTAGGTTAGGTTAGGTTAGGTTAGGTTAGGTTAGGTTAGGTTAGGTTAGGTTAGGTTAGGTTAGGTTAGGTTAGGTTAGGTTAGGTTAGGTTAGGTTAGGTTAGGTTAGGTTAGGTTAGGTTAGGTTAGGTTAGGTTAGGTTAGGTTAGGTTAGGTTAGGTTAGGTTAGGTTAGGTTAGGTTAGGTTAGGTTAGGTTAGGTTAGGTTAGGTTAGGTTAGGTTAGGTTAGGTTAGGTTAGGTTAGGTTAGGTTAGGTTAGGTTAGGTTAGGTTAGGTTAGGTTAGGTTAGGTTAGGTTAGGTTAGGTTAGGTTAGGTTAGGTTAGGTTAGGTTAGGTTAGGTTAGGTTAGGTTAGGTTAGGTTAGGTTAGGTTAGGTTAGGTTAGGTTAGGTTAGGTTAGGTTAGGTTAGGTTAGGTTAGGTTAGGTTAGGTTAGGTTAGGTTAGGTTAGGTTAGGTTAGGTTAGGTTAGGTTAGGTTAGGTTAGGTTAGGTTAGGTTAGGTTAGGTTAGGTTAGGTTAGGTTAGGTTAGGTTAGGTTAGGTTAGGTTAGGTTAGGTTAGGTTAGGTTAGGTTAGGTTAGGTTAGGTTAGGTTAGGTTAGGTTAGGTTAGGTTAGGTTAGGTTAGGTTAGGTTAGGTTAGGTTAGGTTAGGTTAGGTTAGGTTAGGTTAGGTTAGGTTAGGTTAGGTTAGGTTAGGTTAGGTTAGGTTAGGTTAGGTTAGGTTAGGTTAGGTTAGGTTAGGTTAGGTTAGGTTAGGTTAGGTTAGGTTAGGTTAGGTTAGGTTAGGTTAGGTTAGGTTAGGTTAGGTTAGGTTAGGTTAGGTTAGGTTAGGTTAGGTTAGGTTAGGTTAGGTTAGGTTAGGTTAGGTTAGGTTAGGTTAGGTTAGGTTAGGTTAGGTTAGGTTAGGTTAGGTTAGGTTAGGTTAGGTTAGGTTAGGTTAGGTTAGGTTAGGTTAGGTTAGGTTAGGTTAGGTTAGGTTAGGTTAGGTTAGGTTAGGTTAGGTTAGGTTAGGTTAGGTTAGGTTAGGTTAGGTTAGGTTAGGTTAGGTTAGGTTAGGTTAGGTTAGGTTAGGTTAGGTTAGGTTAGGTTAGGTTAGGTTAGGTTAGGTTAGGTTAGGTTAGGTTAGGTTAGGTTAGGTTAGGTTAGGTTAGGTTAGGTTAGGTTAGGTTAGGTTAGGTTAGGTTAGGTTAGGTTAGGTTAGGTTAGGTTAGGTTAGGTTAGGTTAGGTTAGGTTAGGTTAGGTTAGGTTAGGTTAGGTTAGGTTAGGTTAGGTTAGGTTAGGTTAGGTTAGGTTAGGTTAGGTTAGGTTAGGTTAGGTTAGGTTAGGTTAGGTTAGGTTAGGTTAGGTTAGGTTAGGTTAGGTTAGGTTAGGTTAGGTTAGGTTAGGTTAGGTTAGGTTAGGTTAGGTTAGGTTAGGTTAGGTTAGGTTAGGTTAGGTTAGGTTAGGTTAGGTTAGGTTAGGTTAGGTTAGGTTAGGTTAGGTTAGGTTAGGTTAGGTTAGGTTAGGTTAGGTTAGGTTAGGTTAGGTTAGGTTAGGTTAGGTTAGGTTAGGTTAGGTTAGGTTAGGTTAGGTTAGGTTAGGTTAGGTTAGGTTAGGTTAGGTTAGGTTAGGTTAGGTTAGGTTAGGTTAGGTTAGGTTAGGTTAGGTTAGGTTAGGTTAGGTTAGGTTAGGTTAGGTTAGGTTAGGTTAGGTTAGGTTAGGTTAGGTTAGGTTAGGTTAGGTTAGGTTAGGTTAGGTTAGGTTAGGTTAGGTTAGGTTAGGTTAGGTTAGGTTAGGTTAGGTTAGGTTAGGTTAGGTTAGGTTAGGTTAGGTTAGGTTAGGTTAGGTTAGGTTAGGTTAGGTTAGGTTAGGTTAGGTTAGGTTAGGTTAGGTTAGGTTAGGTTAGGTTAGGTTAGGTTAGGTTAGGTTAGGGTTGAAGGTTAGTTTAGGTTGTAGACTAGGTTAGGTTAGGTTAGTTAAGGGTTAAGGTTAGGTTAGGTTAGGTTAGGTTAGGTTGGTTACGGTTAGGTTAGGTTAGGTTAGTTAGGTTAGGTTAGGTTAGGTTAGGTTAGGTTCAGGAAGGTTAGGTTAGGTTAGTTAGGTTAGGTTAGGTTAGGTTAGGTTAGGTTACGGT